>NC_069783.1:108913055-113913055 GCF_027406575.1 Nycticebus coucang
TGAATTACAACAAACAAGAAGATAACATCGGAACACACATCAATTCTAAGATGCCAAGGCTTCACCATCTCCTTTTCAAATTAATGCAGTCTATCCTTGATGTCAGTTTAATTTCTCTGGAAAACAGATGCCAAGGCAGAGTAAGAAGTATAAGCTTTATTGAGAGAGGCGCTGACAGATGATAAGCAGCAACTGACACCAGGAAGGGACAGGTTGGTGACAATGTAGGCCTGCCAACAGTGAAGGGGAAGGTTGAAGGCAGGAAGACCAGACAAGTGGAGTCCCAGAGTGCAGTGCTTCTCTGCAGAAGTTGGCCAGTCCAACCGGGGGCTCCTTCAGAAAGAGTGGCCACGGATATCTCACCTTGGGTGGAAATTGGCAGACCCCAATAGCTCCTGCTGTCCTGCAAAAGTGCTACCACTAAAGACTGTCAGTACCCTGTGCTCCTGGCGTGGGGATTTCTTAAAGGAACATCTTAACGGTACAATTTCATACCAGCTTTCAGTAACATATGAGGCAATAATTTTAGGGGGAACAAAGAAGGAAATATAAATAAAATAAAGGAAGTACCATTGAAATTGCCCAACGTCTATCACTCAAGAGCAAAATACACTCTAAATATTTGAGTTGTATTTTCCAAGCAACTATAAACTGATACACGTGGACTTACACAAGAATGAATGGTTATAGAAATATCTCAAAATTGTTACATAATTTTGATTTCAACTAATATGTCTAAAGTCATATCACAAAATGGTACAATTCCAAACCAAACTGGACATAAAAAAAACAACAACAAAGTAACATATGATGCTATGTTTCTCCAAGTTATTATTGATGAGTAAGGAGCCCAGATATATATGACATATATTTGAAAGAATGAACTCCACTCCAGCCTGTTAATAATACGTGGGACTGAGCTCAGTCGCATCCCATTGGAAGTGGTTTTAAAGCATATTCCTCATTGCAGAGTTATTCTGTCTGTCTCAGTTTTACAAGATTGAAGCCTTCCACTGGCCAAATCAGCACCCTTTAAACACATCTTCTTTTATGAAATCAATAATCTGTTTAGCAAATTCTTTGGCTCCTTTAAATCTGAGAAATGTTGTGTCATTTTAAACTGTTTCAGCTGGGTATCTTCTGCAACTAACCTCTGGCCAGTTACAAGTGATGACTTGCTGCTCGAATAATTTTGGTAAGAAGTCTAAAAAACTGAAACTATAAAGCAAATTTTCCCTTGAAGAAATTAACTCATAGCACATAGAAATTCATTTCCCTTGGAATTGGATAAGCAGGTGCTGCATTACTTTGCTAATTAAGCTGTGACCTTGTTTCTGCGATTTCTACTTTTCTTCCTTAATATGATCTTTTTAACTAAAATGCTGATGTACACTTATTTATATGACTTAATATTCCATCATGAAATTTTTAATGAGAAATATATTCACTATCACTCTTTCTTGTAAACCTAATGAGCAAAACATGTAAATGTATTTAACACACACATAGTATTCGTATAATAGAAATTATGGGTGTGGAGAAAATATAATTTTGATATGCTTGTGTAATTTTATTCTGTTCAACTCGGTACTGTCAGAGCTTTTTCTCCTGATGAAAAGGAGATGAAATTTAAAACTCTACAGAAAGCAAAATGAAGGAAGATAGTGGCCAATGTTGATGCAAACTATTGGATTTGTGAAAACTAAATAATTGTAAATAGTACAGAAACACACTGTTTTCTAGCAACTAAATTTTCAATTTTCTTTTGCTCCTATTTTTTTTTTATTTGTAGAGATACACAGAAATATACTTGTCAACAAGTTAGGGCATATAAATGTTGTTATGACTTCCAAAAATTGAAATGGTCAGCTTTATCTGAAGTTCTGCAGAGATTAGCTATCCATGTATATCCACTTTCATGTAATATCACCCTTTTTCTTGCACGTATTTTTGTTTTCAAGATGTATGCTTGAATAAACACAAACTTTACTGCCTGTACCATTAGGGTCTCCAGCATCACTACCACCAAGATCATCATCTCCACTATCTAATGTCAACCACTAATATCAATTCTCATTTCCGCCCACCACCACCACTACCATCATCATCACCCGGTCACTCCATCACCATCATCATCATAAAAATCACCACTACCACCATCACCATCACCACCATCACACTAATATCACCATCACCACCATCACTAACCACCATCACCAACCACCATCACCAATATCACCATCTCCATCACCACTCTACCAACCATTATCATCACTCTACCATTACCATCATCACCCTCATGACCACTACCACCATCACCATCACCCTACCTTCACCACCATCACACTAATATCACCATCACCACCATCACTAACCACCATCACCAACCACCATCACCAATATCACCATCTCCATCACCACTCTACCAACCATTATCATCACTCTACCATTACCATCATCACCCTCATGACCACTACCACCATCACCATCACCCTACCTTCACCACCATCACACTAATATCACCATCACCACCATCACTAACCACCAATACCACCATCTCCATCACCACTCTACCAACCATTACCATCGCTCTACCATTACCATTACCACCCTCACCACCACTACCATCATCATCACCCCATCACCCTACCATCACCACCACCACCAGGATCATTAACACCCTATTATCACCATCACCACCATCACCAACCACCATTACCACCATTACTCGCCCATTACCATCACTCTCCCATTACTATCACTCTCCCATTACCATCATCACCATAACCACCACCATTACCACATCACCACCACCACTATCATCACCATTACCCTACCATCACTACCATCACCACCATCACCACCACCACCACCACTACTATCATCACTATTACCCTACCATCATCACCTCCCTCATCACTGCTGCTATCACCACCATCATCACCATCACCACAACCTTCATTGCCAACACAATCATTACTCTTGTTTCTAATTCCTCATGTTTCCCACGGGAGTCTAAAGATAAACTCTATCACCAGTAAAATTCCCCCAAAGCCGGTTGTGTTCATTTTCCTTGTTTCCTTTTGTTAACCTTCCTTGTTCCTTTGAAAACAATTTTCCTGACCATGGAAACAGCTCCCTTGTTCTAGTCTCCTGATTTGAATCTAAATTTTGAAACAAAACAGGTACAGGACTTTGGAGGAAGTCACTGTACTGTTAGTACTTCCTGTCCCTCAGATGACCCATCTCTAAATTCAGGGTCCTGGAATAGAAGATAACTTGATTTTTTTTCACCTAAAAATATCTACATTCATATTGTTAACAATGCAAAAATTATATGTAATCAAAAAACTAAATGGCAGTACTAACACAAAGAATTTCATTTCCTTAACTAGAAAGTAAAAATATACAAAATATACAAATACTATAGAAATGTGTTATTAATTTTTTTCGAGCTTCTGTGTCGTTGATGTCTTTCTGTGAAGATACAAGGACAATACATTTTTTTCTTTTGAAGTTATGAGATGTTCAAAGATATTCGTTCATGATTTCCATCAATATTTTCTGGGTATATCGCTTAGCTTTTCCGAACCAACCAACACATGGTTGCTAAAAATGACAATCACCATTAGAGGATAGCTATGTGAGCATAGCTCAGCTGGGAAAAGTTGTCTCTGCTTCGTATGGTGTGGTCACAGGTAATTTGTGTATTCATGGTCAGCAGGTAATTTATGACACTCACACCTATTTTTATTTTATTTTATTTTTTAAAATTTATTTATTATTAAATCATAGCTGTGTACATTAATGCGATCATGGGGCACCATACACTGCTTTTATAGACCGTTTAACATATTTTCATCACACTGGTTAACATAGCCTTCCTGGCATTTTCTTAGTTACTTGTGTTAAGACATTTATATTCTACATTTAGTAAGTTTCACATGTACCCTTCTAAGATGCACCGCAGGTGTAATCCCACCAATCACCCTCCCTCTCCTCCCTCTCCCTCTTCCCCATATTCTTAGGTTATAACTGGGTTCTAGCTTTCATAGGAAAGCCATAAATTAGTTTCATAGTAGACCTGAGTACATTGGATTCACACCTATTTTTATATAAATAAATGGGAAAATATAAGGATCCATCCATAAGGATAAAAAATATGTATATCAACCAATAGAAACAGACACTGGAATGACACAGATAGAAGTAGAGCAATAGTAATAAAGCTTGTGTGGGGGGTGTGTGTCCCATACGTTCAAGAAAGTATTAGAAAATGTGGGTATAGAAATAGGGAGGGGGGATCTAAATTAAACCTTTATAAATGAAAATATATATACACACACACACACACTAAATAGTATTGAAAGCAGATTGAATATTATAAGAGAAACATGAAGATATAGCAATTGAAAATTACCCAAAATGTAACACAAAGAGGAGAAAAGTCAGGAGGACATAAGGAAAACATTAGTGAGCTGTGCAGCAGCATCTATCAGCCTAATTTTTAACTGGAGTCCCAGAAGGAAAAAAGGGGAGATATTTGAAGAAATAAAGACCAGTTTGAAATCTTTTGAGAAATACTACAAACCCACAGCTCTAAGGAGCTCAGTGATCCCCAGTCACAATGAACACAAATAAAACAACACGAAGCTGCATCACAATTAACGTGATAAAAACCAGAGTTGAATAAAACATCTTAAAAGTAGGAAGAGAAAGAAATGAATCGTTATGTGCAGAGGGACAAAAATAAAAATGACAGTGCAATTCTCAGCAGAAATACTTCTAAGCAGAGGACAGTGGGGGATTTAAACTAATGCACAAAAACATGTTCTTCTGGAATTCTCAATCCAATAAAACTATCTTTCAAAAATGAAAAAGAAAAAAGAACTCTTTAAAATTTTCAGAAGATGGGAGATTTAAAATCACCACACTACCAAAAGGAATGTAAAGGAAGTTCACCAAGTTGCAGAAAAAGAAAACAAATGGAATTCAGACCGAAAGAGTAAAGAATATCAAAAATGGTGAATATGTGGGGAAACATGAAGCTATCACTTATTATTTCTTAAATATATTTGAAAGATAAAAAACTGTTTAGGCCAGGCCTGTGGCTCATACCTATAATCTTACGACTTTGGGAGGCTAGATGGAAAGGATCCCTCGATGCCAGGAATTTGGGACAAGCTTGGGCAACACAGTGCGACTCAATATTTAAAAATATTAAAAATAAAAAAACACAGTTTGGTATGGTGGCACATGCCTGTAATCCAAGTTACTTGGAAAACTGAGGCTTGAGGATCACTTGAGTCCAAGAGTTGAGGCTACACGGAGCTATCATCCTGTCACTGTGTCACTGCAGTCCAGCCTGGGCTGCAGAGGGAGACCTTGTTCTACAAAAAAAAAAAAAAAAAGAAGAAGAAGAAATAAAGGTAAGAAAAGAAAGGAAAAGAGAGGGAAAGGAAAGCACAAAGGTTGGAAAGCTAAAATCACATTTATTTAAGACTTTTGTACCATCAATGAACTAATTATTTGATAGTAGACTGTGATACACTTAAATTATAAAATTTCAGGGAGCTATAAGACCCCAGGCCTGTTCCGGTTTTCCCTGGGGACCACTAGCAAATGATTACCAGAAACTGAAAACGTTTTGACTCAGGAGACGCAAAACCACAAAGTAAACAGGCAAATGCAAGTTAACAGCACAGTCTTTATTTCTTTTTAGGCAGACGGTTCATTCCAAAGAGCAGAAGGGGTCTTTCCCTCATAAAAGGAAGGAAAGGAAGCCTTTCCTTGAGAGAGGAAGCCTTTGCGAACTTTTCCCCTTGCGTCTGTTCCTGAATTCCTAGTTTTGCTCTGCCTACTTCTAATGTTTATGCATTTCTTAACTCATGATTATGCATCAGCTATGTTATATCACATCTAGTCCATAATAGTTTCCCCAATTCCATTTTTAATTATATGCAGGGGTGGTGGCAAATGTAAATGATCTTACAAGGAAGGGCTTTACATCGAAAGGTCGATTTTAGGGTGCCCTACTTAGGACCGTGCATGCTTGTCATCATAAACCAAAGCTGCTCTTGGGTACTGACATCCACGCTTAGGGTTTACTGTGCTCCTATCTCAAGGTCCTATCGTCCAGTAAGAGCTCCTTCAGCTGGACCAGAACCTCTTGGCTTAGGCAATTTCCTCTCTACCAGAAACTGTCTATTTGTTTGTTCTCTTTTTATTATTCTCATTTCTATTTTATTTTATTTTGTTTTTCCTTCTCTTATCCTGTTCCCTGTCTATCCCCAGCATATACCATAAATATTAAATCACTCACTAAAATATATACAGCTAATAAGGGAATATGGAATTTTAAATGGAATGAAATAATATTTCAACATGTAAATAAAGGCAAATGTTGTTAAAGAGGAGTAAAAATGTCAGAAGAGACATATGAGAAGAGATAAGATTTTTAATTTAAATCGAATCATTTGGTAAGCAAAATATAATTGGTCTAAACACTGCAATAAAGAAAAGAAATTGTGAAATTGGTTATATAGCAAGCAAACTATTTGCTGTGTATAAGAAACTTAAAACAAAAGAAAAGCACAAAATAATTAACCCAGTGAATGTAACTACAAAGATACAATTAGATTAAAAGCAAAATATATGGAAAAAATTCACTGTCAAAACACTAATCAAAAGAAAGGAGAAGGGGCTATATTAATAACAGATAAAGTATGTTGCAGAAAAAGCAATATTGCTAATACTTAGGGTCATTCTTAATGAAAAATGAGTTATCAATCAATAAGACTTAATCCTAAATGTTTATGCATCTAATAAAGAGCTTTAAAACAAACATATGCAGCAAACACCAATATTTCTTTTTCTTTTTCTTTTCTTCTTCTTCTTTTTTTTTTTTTGGGATCACAGCTCACAGCAACCTCAAACTCTTGGGCTTAAGCGATTCTCTTGCCTCAGCCTCCCAAGTAGCTGGGAGTATAAGTGCCCAGCACAACGCCTGGCTATTTCCAGGTTCAAACTCACCAGCCTTGGTGTATGTGGCTGGTACTGTAACCACTGTGCTATGAGTGCCGAGCCAAAACACCGATTTTCTTAAAAGAGAAATAGACAAACCCACAGTTACATTTGGAGTTTCAATGTTCTTCACAGGAAGTCAGTAAGGATGAAGAATACTCCAGCACTATCAACCAATCGCGCCTGATTGGCACAAGTAGGACACTGCACCCAACAACAGAATACACGTTACTTTCAATTCAAGTGCACACAGAATACCACCCAGATAAGCCACAGTGTAGGCTATAAAGCAGCTCGAAATAAAAGTTAAGAGATTCAAATTATATAGTGTATTTTTTGTGTCATAAAGGAATTACATAAGATGGTAATAATAGATGTCCAGAAAATATTCAAATATTTGAATGCTAAACAACACATTCCTAAATAACCTGTGCTCAGAGAAGTAATGACAAGAAAAATTATAAAATACTTGGAACTGATAAAAATGAAAATAAAGTAGTATTTAGCTAAGAAAAAAACTATCCTTTAACACCTATATTAGAATAACAGAAGTATTAAAATTCATGGCCTGATTGTTTAAAACACAAGGAAAAAGCCAATAGAACCCAAGGAAAGAGAAGGAAATAAATGAGAAAGACATTAACAAAAGTCAATAAAATAGAAAAAAAAGAGAAAAATCTATGAAACAGAAAGAACATTTGCAGCAGGTGCAGCCTCCTCAGTGAGTCACATCTGAGCATCCCTCTTTCCATCCCATGGGAGCAGAATCTCTGAATTTTAACCATTACAGATACAAAGGTGAAAGGAATTGCAGATGACTTCTTGAGATCAATAAAACTGGTGAGTCTACCAACTAATCAAAACAGAAAAGCTAGCTAAAATGTGCAGATTACAAGGTATAAAACGGAAAGAAAGAGCATCACTATTTATTGTATAGGCATTAAAAGAATAAAAAGTAAAAACTGAACATAACATACATAATTATGTCAATGAGATCAATAACTTAAATGAGATATCCCGATACTCTGAAAGATGAACACTCCCCAAGTTCCCTCAGAAATAAGTAGATATCCTAATTATCTCTGTATTTTATTTTAAAAATGAATTCATAGTTAAAATAACCCAAGATTTTGCCCAGTATTATAATAGCTAATTAATTCCCAGTTGCCCACTTCTGAACACGGGGGAGGGGCCGTGTGTTTGCTTCCTCTAAGTTAGGCATGGGGATCTGGCTTGTTGAGCTAATAATGCGTGAGAGGAAATTAAACACAGGTGAGAGGTTTGATTCCTTTCCACTCTTATCCCTGTTTTGTAATCATGGTAGCATATGCCAAGCTTGACGTCCACCAGACTGCATCCCTGGGTAAACATAATAAACAGATCCTCTCCAAGACCAATCCTCTGTGGACCTTTATCATGATTGAAAAATAGTTCTTTGTTGCTTTAAACCCCAGTTTGGCAACATTTTTCTCTCTCCACACCCAGATAGCAAGAATGTTAGACCCTTGTGGGTAGATGATCTCTGCTGAAGTACTCACCCGCATTCTTGCAGTGTGAACGCAGTTATAGACAACCAGTAGGCCAATGAGAATGGCTCAGTTCCACCAAAACTTCATTTAAAAAGCAGTCTGTGGATTTGGTCCAACTCTTGGGCCATGGTTTGTTTTGGTTATGCTGTGTAAGCCCTCCAATCTCAGTGGTTAAAACCTTTCTTTTAACTGCTGAGATTAGAGGCCTTACACAGCATAACTTAGTCAGTTTTGGCAAACACAACAGCTACACTTTTCTAGACAGGATGATGAATAAGGTGTCACTGATATCAAGAAACTAGATGTGTAGTAAGAATGTCTACTAAATACTAAAGGACAGAACCAACGTGATTGGGGTAATGGATGCTTACAATCATCTGGCATCACAGAAAATGAATATCCTGTTCAAACATTTTTTACCAATTTACACATTAAAAAACTGAAATGCATTGGATAACTTCTCACCCATGACATAATAATGTTTTTTCTTCCTTCCATAGTTTTCATGTTAACTTGTTTCTCATCTACAACTACAATGTAATATAAGAAAACCCCTGGGTCGTCTCTACCATAAAATACCTCAGTAGTTTCTGCTTGCACAGCAAATGTATTGTCCTTGTATCTTCACAGAAAGGCATCAACTACGCAGAAGCTCGATTTTAGTACTTGAATAATTTGCAAGTAGCACTTTAAATTCCCAGCGAGTGTGGAAGAATTGGGTACCATTCACTGGGCAGGTGCTCAGCCGTACATTACTCTTTATATTCAAGTCCAAAACGTCTCCCAAAAAAATCACCGCAAGATGGCGCTAGCGTTTCTATCTTGGTGGTGGGATTAGGTGCAATAATTATTTTTCTCTGAGATTTTTGGTATCTTCCAAATTTTCTCTAATGAGCATGTATTACATTTGTACTAAAATAGGAACTTATATAAAAGGAAATACATTGCATGCATTCCTAATAAGCCTCCTAATTATTGGGCAGATATTACACATTTCACGCCACGTTGCACACAACAGGAACAGTGGGTTTCCGCAGATTTCTCTAGAGCTGGGATGGCAAATTAGGCTCAACTTCCACGCCTTGTCTTCATATATGGGGTATGTGCCTTAGGTAGCGTGGTGAGGGTATTTCAAAGATCAAAACTCAGGAAGAGACAGGATCAGTTAGCTAAAACTTCTATACATTTAGGATAGGCTACCAATTTACAACACCGTGGTAAGACAGCAGTGACTAAGTGTCTTTACTGAAGCCAATTAAAGGAAACCTTTAATAACTTCTCACTCACCCTTTCATTTTTGTCTCATGGAATAACTCCATGTTAACGAAATGCATACAAAGCCAATATGAGAGTCTCCTTCTGTCATAAAATGCTGACTACCCTAAATTTAATACGTGATACTTGATAGTGCCAGGATCACCCGACACCTGCTGCTACCACCCTTATAATAAAGGGTGGATTTTGAAGAAGTGAATAATGTATCTCTTATTATCTTTATATAAATAACACTAAAGGCAGTATTAAAAACGCAACTGCACATTTATTCATATATGCAAATCATGTTTCCAGAAAATAAATTGGGAAATTAAACTTGTCAGCTCAACCCTAACCTAAAAATTACATGATTAATCCTTACTTTGTTTTCCTTGAAGCCACATACAGATTATCAAAAATTTGAATCTGGTAGGTTACTCAGTAAATTGCTTAAGGGAAGCAGCACATTTAATTTATCCTTTTGTGGGTCAACGTTGCATGACAGATAATCCCTAAATACAGCTACCTAGTTACTGGTGCTTTTAGGGAGAATAATTTATTTATTTATCCCATTTACATGATGCTTTATTACCCTTCACAATTGTCTTTTTTTATACAGTATATGGCCTTACAATTAATATATAAGAAATTGTTTCTATTTAGAGTATATGATTTAGTAAGTTTTGACATATGTTTATACTCATAAAAGTATTGTTACAGTCAAAGCAATGAAAAAGACTATCTTCTGCAAAAGTTTACTCACATCCCTCTGTATTTTCTTACTCTTGCTCTAGGCAACCACTAATTGATGTTCCTCCACTACCCATTAGTTTACATTTTTCATGAATTTGTACACATGGAATCATTCAGCGTGTAGTACTTTTGTCTGCTTCTTTTTCTCTGCATGGTTACTTGGATACCTCTGCATGTCACTGGGGGTGTCCACAGTTCATTCCTTTTCACTTCTGAGTAGTATTTCATTACATGAATTATATCTGCACACCACCTGATGAATGTTTGAGCTGTTTCTACTTTTTTGGCTAATGTAAATAAATATGCTACGCACATTCGTATACAACTTGTTACATGTTGACAAGCTTTCTTTTATTTTTTGAGTGTAATAGTTGAGTTCTAGGGTACATGAATGCTAACTTTTTAAGAAACTTCCCCAAATGTATCCAAATTATTGCAAATAATGCACTTCTTTGCATTCCCAGTGGCAATGTCTAAGAGTCCCTTCTGCTCTCTGCCCTGTCAATATTTAACTTGGTCAATCTTTCTAACGTGGGTTATTCTAATAGGAGTGCAGTCGTATCTCGTTGTGGTTTTAATTTACCTTTCCCTGGTGGATAATGATGTTTAGCATTTTTACAGACACTTATATTTCATCCTTTTTTCTTATATTTTTAGGTTGTTTAACTTTGTGTTATTTTGGGAGAGGTTTTATATATTGTGAATTCAGGGTCTTTCATCAGAAAACGATAGATAATTCACAAACATTTGCACTCTTCTGGATCTTTTGATCAACTTGTCTTAATTTTATTAAGCCAAATGTATTATTTTTAAAATCTAGTATTCATGGTGCTTATGATAGTAAATAAAATACAGTATAGATGGTAAATAAAAGTTGGACTTCACTAAAGTCACAAAATTTTGTTCTGAATTTTCTACTAGAAATGTTATAGATCTTTGGCCCATTTTGAATTAATTTTTATTTATGGTAAAGCATATGGATAGAGATTATTTGTTTAGAATAATTGGATTGTGGCAACTCTGACTTTCCAGGTTTCCACCCTAGAAACTCCAGCCCCTTTTGTCTTTCTGGAATCCCATCTCTGCCTCTTCGGTTGAGAGATAGCTAGGCTCTGCCAGTATGTCACCCTTTACCTCGCAGCCTGGAAAATCTCCTTAGGCAGTAAGTTGAAGCAATTGTAGGACTTACCTCATTTATTTTCATCTCTCGGGGATCAATTGTCCTGAAATTTCTGATGCCCAGAGTCTTAAACTCTTTTTTTTCCACATACTTTCCCCATTTATTCTATAAGCCTGGAAGATAAAGTCAGACCCCATTATTTCATATGGACCAGCAAATGAAGTTCTTTTTAATCTAAAATCTTTATTTATTTTATTTTATGTTATGTTATTTTACAGACAGAGTCTCACTATGTTGCCCTCAGTAGAGTGCAGTGGCATCACAGCTCACAGCAACCTCAAATTCTTGGGCTTAAGCAATTCTCTTGCCTCAGCCTCCCAAGTAGCTGGGACTACGGGTGCCCACCACAGTGCCCGGCTATTTTTTTGTTGTTGTTGTTATTGTTGTCATTGTTGTTGTAGCAGATCCTAGCTGGGTTCCCACCAGCCTCAGTGCATGTCCCCTAACCACTGAGCAACAGGTGCAAGCCCCAAATCTATTTTAAAATAAATTCCTTATTAAGTACACAAAATGAACGAAAATTCTAGAAATTACTAGGTCACCTAGCTTCAAATGACTGGCAGTAGCCCAAGTTCCTTACACAAAGTGTATACACAGCATGACAAACTGCTAGCATATTTAGTCATGGTTAATAACCTGGCAATCCATCCAATTCTTAATATCAGTATGTGGAAGTAAATTCTTTGATGGCAGAGAAGGCATCTGGGGTTCAGGTTGAGATTTAAGTTTCCCCAGTTAGTTTCACCACAATTGCACCTACTCTTTGGTACCGTGTTCTTCTTATATAGGATTACAACCAGGCAGGTTCTCGTTTGTGTATTCACATGTGAGAGGCAAGTAAGTCTACCTGAATGCATGCATAAGTATAAGACGTTTGCATAGCACTTTTACAATATTTATTTTCCAAGCTGTTTCTATTCTATTATCCTGTTTTCATTTTGATATATACAGAAATATTGGAAAAATTTTAAGGATATACAGGACCATGCAACCAATTTATAGATACTCTCTATTCTTCTTATAAAATAATCCAAACATGTTGCTCCAATTGATCCATCTTTCCTCTTAATTAATGCATTTCTCTTATTCAGTGCTTGGGGTGATTTTTGAAGCCTTAAAACGGAGTATCAATTATAGGGAGAAATGATAAATACATACATGTATATATATACATATACACACACATATACCTATATTTGTGGTATTTTTATTTTAAACTTTTTAGCAATGTTGACTTGAACTAGCTGTCCTTTGTACTAGAAGAAGATAATTCAAGCAGAGATTTTTAAAGTTTGCTTTAAAAAAAAAAATCTGAAAAGATTACTGGAGAGAAGCCACAGCTTTCAGCTGTGTTTTTCCTGAAGAATAGTTCTCTTCTTATTGGCATTTTCCATCTTTATTATAACACAACAGACTAAAGTGTCCTAAACATCATTTAAAACATTCTGGTCCCTCTCGATGCTTTTTTTTTTGCAGTTTTTGGCCGGGCCAGGTTTGAACCTGCCACCTCTGGTATGTGGGGCCGACACCCTACTCCTTGAGCCACAGGCGCCACCCCCCTATTGGTGCTTTTTATAACCTTAGTTCCCAAAATTTGATCAAGTAACATTTTCAGAGGCTCTCTGGTATCTAAAAAATGTGCTTACCTTTTTTACTCCAAAAGAAGTACACATTCATTTATAATACTTCACCTCTCCCAAGCCCGTCTTATTTATGGATGTGGAAGGAGAGGGAAGCAGAAGGAAGGGAGTTGGTGAAGAAAGTCGGCCTGCAAATAGTCATCGAATAGTAATATATGACAGGCAATGTTTCCTACTGGGTCTCTACTTCTATTAATGATTTAAGTCTTAGTTAATATTCTTATGCATTGCTACTGAGGCTACCAGAATGTTACACATAATAATAAAATCAGCTATCACGACATCCCTACTCTGTTCTAAGAAATGGCCCGTGTCATCCCTGCAGGCAGCCAGACTAATAATGAGGATTTGGTCCCAGCAAAATCCAAGTGGGTGTGTGTTGATGCTGAAAAGGAAGTGCAGAGAACAGGCACTGAGACAATGGGAGGAATTAGCCTGTATGTATCAGCACGACCTAGGTGAGTCGTTCAACCTCTGGGGTCGGGATGAAGCAGACCAGGAGGTCAACACTGGCTGAGTGCCCATTGCCTTGGGGCACAGCAGTGATGTTCTGAGGCATTCAGAAGGGGTCCTGCAGGAGGGCCAGGGTGCTGTCACAGCTCTGAGATCAAGTGCGGATACCAGGGAGTTCCTCCCAAGAACCTTGCTCTTCTAATGTTCCCCCAGAAAGAAAGGCCCACAGGGCCCACAGAGAGAAGCAGCCTAAATGTATGTGTGGCACAGATCTGGACAATGGAAAGGGCCAGGAAAGGTGCTCCTGACGCCCCCTGTGCTGTCCTGCAGACATCATCACCAGGTCTGTGCTGAGACCATGCCTCCAGGGGCCGCTCTCAGCAATGATAGGCCCTTGGGGGCTCTAAGGCTGATCACCCTGAGAGACTGGGACTTCTTAGATGGAAACTTTGGCTTGAGGCTTCCGTGCTGACCTTCCTAAATTTCTAATCTTCACGGCCATGTAAGAAATGTCCACCCGATTGTCTTTGCCTCTTAGACAATTGAACTTGTTTTGTGGTTCTGGGCTCTTCCCCTCTCCCCTGGTTCCCTGCCTATTTTCATTTAAAAATAGTAGAACCTCTGTCAGTTGTCCACTCAAGGAACTTAACTAACTGGTCAACATACAGAGATGGTCAACACAAGGAGCTAGGCCTATTCTACTGATATGTACGTGGGGTGCCTGTCTGGTCTATAAAAATCAGGTCAACTCTAGGAGGTGGTCCGTATAGGGAGGTGGTCAGCTATGGAGGTTCTACTATACTTCCCCTAATATGTACCTTGAATTCTCTAATTCCATCTTGGTTTCTGCATCAGAAGACCCAGACTAATATACCAATGCTGATCTTAAGAAGAATATATTAAATACAGTTGAAGCCACCTTCTCCTGTGCCCAAGCCATCTCTCTCTCTCTCTACACAGAGGTAACTACTTTTCTTTGTCTGGTTAATCAATCTTCAGCTCTGTTAACTGAGGATTTGGGGTGGTTTGCAGAATGAGAACTTAATGGCTCTGTTAACTGAGGATTTGGGGTGGTTTGCAGAATGAGAACTTAAATACATTATCTACAACTCAAAGCAAGAATATCCATACAAAGGAAATTTTCATTAAAACTTAGAGACACTAGACCTAATAGGTTCCATTGTTTCATTAAAAAATGTAATCTATTCATTATATAATAATTTTACCTTACTTAGCCTAGTAATTCCTCTGCCACCAGCAGTGCTTGACACATTTAACAGACTTTCCATATAATCGGTCAATATTAACTCATTTATAGTTATTCTGCCTTTGGAAATAGGCCTAGTAACTACTTTTTTGCTGCCTTCTTGCAAATAATTTATCATTTATAATTATCATTGATTTAACATGTGACAAGGTATTTAATTCTATCAAATGGAAAGCTTTGCCAAAAACATAAAAATGAATTTGCCCTTAATTACTGGTTTTGATAATCCCAACTTCATTTACTGTCCTCCAGTGACAGAGCACTGGCAGCAATCCTTTTAATATGATCAAAGAATTAAAGATGTAACAGGGAAGTGAGCAGAGTTCAGAGAAATAACTAACATGTGCATTGGATTCAGAGAAAGTGGTGAGTAGAATTCACATTGCTTAATTCAGGAAAAAGGTATTAATTTTAAGTTTTTGATTTCCAGCAGCATGAATCATATGCAATAACAACATTTTGGTCAACAACTTTCAGGAAAGTGAATCGGAAACTCTTGAGTATTCGATTGTTTTTTTAAATATATTCTAAGTGGTGTGTGTGTGTGTGTATGTATTTGGGGTTAATGGTCTGTGATGTTTTCTCCCAACTAAAGACCTCCTCCCAGTGATCCTCCCCGCCTATCTTAAAATCAGCATATGGTGGCAGTCCTAAGGATATACATTCAGCACTGGTGGAGGTCCTAAGATTATCCACTAGGGGGCACTGCACTTCTTTGAATATACGTGCAAATATCTTGAAAATATTTGGCTGTCATATCACTCAGAGAAAAACATTCATTTAATCTTCAGAGAATGCTAGAAGCATTTCCCTTGAAAAATTTTTTTTGAAAATAAAACTAATATTCCTCTTTAGAAAACAACGTGGTCTTCTAGGATATTTCCACTGGAGAAACACTATGTTTCAGTAATTGAGAGATAGAAAATGCTTTATCTCGGCAATATCAAAATCAAACAACACTGAAGCTTAAAAATATTTTTATACTTTATCAGATACTTTCCCAAAATATTCAGACCTAGGGAAAGATATCCTTTTTAAAAAATACATGCAACACCACTAGTTGAGAGCTAATTGTTCAAGCATTCCTATTTGGACCCTGCTAAAAGCTTACCTAAATTGCAGGCTGCTGTGCTCAGTAACGTGTTTGGAAATGGTAGTCATTACCATGACAGAGACAGGCCTGCCTTTATTTAAAAGGGCCTCCTATATATTGTTTTCTAATTGACAGATAACAGAAGTCCATGCAAATGTAGGCCAGGGATCTGGAGGAGTCTTTTTTCAGGGCCGGAGTTGTTATTGTAAGGTCCTCACTGGGGTCTCTGTCTCTCTGTTCCTTGTAGGTAGGCATGGTGGGGGGCCTGGCTCTAACCCTGGGCCAAGAGAGAGAGCTTTTGAGGGAACCACTCAAAGAATTTGACTTACTCTAATTGGAGTTTGTGAAAATCAAGGATGGAGGGGTCTCAGTGAGATACTGCATTGGAGCTGCTTACCTGGTGGTAGGTTGGAGGAGACAGCTGCTGAGAGTAGGACCTGCATAGGCGCTCGTGGCTACCACCAAAACCCCATGGTTCTAGAACCAAAGGCAAACCTAGGGAGAGGGGGCAGCATAGGAACATATAACAGGAGATTCTACCTGTAATGCTTTCCCAGGGAACAAAGAGACCCTAGCTAGTAGAGTCCACGTGGGGTTGCCCAGGAGAAGCCACCTTAGGGAAGGTGAGTAGACAGAGGAGCAGGTCCGTGCTAAGAGAGCTGAGTTGCAGGAGTCTCTGAGGATACCACCAAACCCAAGAAATTGGGGACTGATGACTCAGCACCTAGCCCCAGGGCAGCTTCTCCACCTGCCCCAGGCACTTAAAACTCTGTCTTGTCCCCTAGAATCTGACACTGTAAAGGCGAAAACAGAAGGTATTAAATGAGAGTGAGTGGAGGAAGCATAGCAAGGTGGAGGAAGCGCCCCGTTCAGCTCCCTCTCCTATCTGGACTTCTGTACTCAAAGCCGGCACAGCAGGGATGCAAGATGACTGACCTTGAATGAGCTAGAGATAGCTTTCTAATTCTGCACTAGATATTGGAAATACTTTTCTTTATAAAGACTACAAAGGAACCAATAATCCCATGGGCCACAACTAACACTTTATCCTGGATGGATAAAAACCCATCCCAACTGGAGCCCATTTGAAGGGTGGTGGTGAGAGCACAGCTACCATGGACAGTGCCCAGGCAGTGTACGCAGTCACTCACACCATCCTTGCCATGCTGTGTCATCCCTTGAGAAAGGGAATATTTGCTCAGTTACCAACAAGCTACAATGTAGGACAGTCTAGTGGTGGCCCCAATGAGGGGGCAGAAAATTGCTCATTGATTTCACCCTGCTGAGTTCCCTCAATAAGATTTTATTCACAAATACCTGACTTTTGTGCATAATTTCAGACACAGCCTACAACTAGATTATGAAATATTAGGTGCAGTCTTCTTTGCCTTCTTATTATAGTAAGAGGGCAGATTTTACAATTTTTCTCAGGCATCTTATGGTCTTGAGATTCTCTAAAAGCAAGGGCATTTTGTCAGTCTGCTCTTTGGAGTCTCAAATTATCACAGTGGGAAACTCTTCCAGACCATCTGAATAGCCTGGTCCCTTTAATTTAAAAACACCCACTGAGCACTTGGTGATGTGTACAGGTGTCTCTGCTCAGGAGACAGAGGCACAAAGATGAGTGAGACTCATAACTTGACTCCAAAGGAGAGCCCATAGTTCGGTGAGGAGGTGAAGAAGAGACAAAGGCAGAAATGAAGGTAGACTTTGCCTACCACCAGCAAAGACACATTTCACTTTGGTTTTCATAGATAAGTGTATGGCATGTCTCATTTTTTTCCATGATCATTCTTTATATTTGCACAATATCTAATTATTTTATGCAATTAAATAAAAGGTAGGCCTACTACATGGAAGAGAATTAACTTGGTGGCCAGTATTAGATGCATTGGAGAAAATAAACAATAGGCAAAAGAACAGGGAGTAGAGGCAGCACCTGTGGGTCAACGGAGTAGGGCACTGGCCCCATATGCCAGAGGTGGTAGGTTCAAACCCCACCCCGGCCAAAAAACAAACAAACAAACAAAAAAAAAATGCAAAAAGAACAGTGAGTAGATGTCTCAGTAAACAGCTCAGTGAACAGTGAGTAGGTAGTCACTCTACTAGCCCAAGTTCAAGGTAACACATCATACAAGGGAAAGAAGGAGTGAGGTCATATTGGATTCTGAAACTAGATTGAAGAAGGCTGCAGGTGGTTATATATTGAGGTGCAGGAGAAGTGGGATGAGGCCCTTAGGAGAATGACAAAGAGCTTGGAATAACCTGGCAGTCTGTCTTGTAACAGGAGCCGACCATGTGTGTGCCCTGCAGACTTTTAAAGTGTGCTGATGAGAATTTAGTTACTATCTGGGCAGAAAAACGGATACAAAGTCAAACCCAGGCTAACACAGAGAAGTGAAATGTGAACATTTCCTGGGCCTTTCCCCTTTATTACATAATCAAAAATGCCTGAATGTTTTCCCAGATCTTATAATTAGCTTAAGGTGCCAGAGAAACACTAGTAGGGTTAATCTGGAGCCCCTGCTGTGCCTCTAGGGTCTTGTTTGTAGCAGAAGGTATTTGTACTGAAACTGTAATTCCTCGAAGAGGGAAAAATGAAGATGCAACTCAAATTTGGATATTTTAATTAAGTCAGAATTTATTATATTTTTAATAAAGGAAACCTATGCTTTTAACAAAGGGTATTGTCAGTGAACCCCCAGTGCTAATGCTCTTCTCTGTTGATGGGTGGACTTGTGAGATGTCCACAGGAGTGAGATGCTCCTGTGGAGGCTCAATGTCAAAGACGCTGAATGTCACTTTATTCATTCCATGACGACGGGATTCTTTTTCTCAATGGTTTCAAGAAGGGGACCCCCATTGAGGTTCCGGCTTCCAGGGAAGCCACAGTTTGCACATGTTGCATCTGACATATCCAAATTCTTCCCAACTCTAAATCCTCAGGTCCATCCACCATCATTAAGAATTAAGAATCCCAACCAATGTGATACATTGAACACTGTTTAATTTCACAAGCTTAACTCTTAAGTACTAGTTCACTGCTTGCAATTTGAGCACTCTTAAAGTATTTTTTCATCAAAATCCTCAACAACTTCAATGCCAAAACAGTATTAAAAATGACTTTATACTTTTATTTTTGAAAAGATGTTTTTTATAATAAATACCAAAAATCTTACAAATCAGAAAACAACTCATTGCTTAAGGAGAGTGTTCTGGATGTTCAGACACTGAAGAGATGTGTATAGATTGTGAAGATTTCAAGGAAGGAGGAAAAGAAGTAAAGATTAAGATCTGAATCATTACAGTTTGAAAAAAATAGGGATATCATTGAATTACACACACACATACACTGGCCACTTACACATTCCCTGGGACTAGGAACGACAGATATTCTATCTTTCTATATCTGTATACACTCACCTATATTTATATTTATATTTATTTATTTATTTATTTATTTTTTGTAGAGATAGAGTCTCACTTTACTGCCCTCGGTAGAGTGCCGTGGTGTCACACGGCTCACAGCAACCTCCAGCTCTTGGGCTTACGCGATACTCTTGCCTCAGCCTCCCGAGCAGCTGGGACTACAGGCGCCCGCCACAACGCCCGGCTATTTTTTTGTTGCAGTTTGGCTGGGGCTGGGTTTGAACCTGCCACCCTCGGCATATGGGGCCGGCGCCCTACTCACTGAGTCACAGAAGCCGCCCCTATATTTATATTTATTAATTCAACATCGCATATTTGGTAGGTGTTGCAAATGACACAAATGAGCTTTGGGAAAAGTCAGATCTAACCACAGTTATCGTATTGTTCTCTTCCATTGACATAAAACTTTAATCTTTTAAGTCATTTTTATTAATTATTAGTACGCATTGCTGTTATGATTAACTATTACTATTTTTACCTCTTAACTCACTGGTTTTCCACAGCTTTCACGTAAGATTCTTTCTTTTGATTAGGTAACTTTATTATATATTTTCCAGATCCTTGAGAGGTTTTTTTTTTTTTTTTTGTCAGTTTTGGCTAGGGCTGGGCTTAAACCTCTCACCCTTGGTATGTGGGACCGGCACTCTACTCCTTGAGCCACAGGCACCACCCTCATGTAAGATTCTTGAAGCTGGGACTATTAATTCTACTTCTTGGGTTTGCAACCTGAGTTCCAGCAATTTGCCCTTGGTCACACAATAGAAATAGTTGAATCAGGACCAAGAAAACAAAGACAAAAACAAAGCAGAAATCTCATTCCCCGTCTGCCTGTCCCCACTGCCTCCTACATCCATCTATCCCAAACCACACACCACATACCCAGACATTAGCACATGTTCTTAGTCAGACTAAAATGTACCAGGGACGACACAGAAGACCACAAGAAACAAATAGTATAATAACATTATTTATCTTTTTTTCTCCTACCTTAATTACAAATGAACTCCCTTTCTAGTCTTTCACAGCACTAGCCTATATTCCTGAAATATCTGAGGATTCCTTGTAGCTTTCAAGGCAAATCTTTTTCCCCTGAATCCTCACCCCAGCTCCCCCATAGCTGCATGTCGATCACACCCGTGTTCCGTGAAATGCGATCAGCGCACCTGAATATTCATTTCCTCTTTACTTCATGGTTTTCTTAGTTCTTAGAGGTGTCAATCTACATGTAAGAGAGGCAAAGAGAAGGTATTTTAAACAACATAATTTCATAACTGTCATCTCTTACCTTTAATCTTAAGGAAAAATAAATCAAACGTGAAGCTCATGCATAATACAAACTACAGTATAAAATCATATTTGAGATATTTAATAAATGTCAGTTTTGGAACAGTTTTGGAAACTAGAATTAATAAGGATGTAATATTTTTTTAAAGCCTGGCAGTCCTATGAAGGCTTTTCTATTTTTAAATGTTTCAAGTCAACATTCCATAGGATGTGAATACTAGGTATACTTTTTGGAAACTCCATAATCAGAAACACACATCAGTAGAACTCCTTTTCAAATAAAAGCTGTTGAGATGATAATTATACATTTCCAAAGCCAAATAATTTTACAGTGTGAAAATGGCTCTAGTGGATGTCTCTAGAACAACTTTAAAATTTCTGAAGCTAGCCACATTAAATTGAAGAAGATAAATCATTAGAATTTCATTAGGCAAAAACATTTGAAAATGAGTTTCCTTTTTAGCAATGCAAATTGTTACCAAGTTTTATCTCTATACTCAGTCTATGGATTCTTGGGTCTAATTTTCCACAGGACAATGGTCATCTAAGAAGGTCATTACCCCCATCCTGGCCCAGAGTGGGCAAAACAAACAGCTTGCCAACTACCTTCTGATCGTGCAAATCTTTTATTTCTGGAAGAAATGACACACAGGGTACAGAAGGAAGAAGAATGTCATCACTCGCCTCAACACAGGTGTCCACACCTAGGCCAGTCCATTAGAAGTAACATAACCGAGGGCCTGTACTGATCTGGGGAGGGAAATAAACACAAACAGCTGCAAATGACACTGACGACTCTTAACACGCTCCAAGAAGAGAGAGGAGCCTAGAGAACAAAATCCAGGAGATGGTAGGGTGGTCAGAATAATTGCAGTTTTTTCCACTGCAGGCACATGGCAAATCCCAGGTGACAAGGTTGACCAGAGATTTCCCAAAGGCTGATCAGCAAAGACCTGTCCAGATAAAGAAGGCTGGATAATTGTTCAGAAGCAATGGATAAGGATTGCGAGTAAACAAGACAGACGTCTACACATGCAGTGACACATTTGCAAATTACGTTGGCAACAATTGGGAGGGGTGTTTTTAAAGCTTCTTAGAAGTCATAATAGACCCCACTGGTCCCAGACATTTATATTCATGTAGGCAAAGGGAAGCTCTTGGGATTCCAGGATAAGTCCCCCCCCCCTTTGCACTACTGCAGCAATTTCAGTTATTCATGAAATGAACGTTGAATGGCCACATACTGCAGCGCGGCCCTCAGAATAAACAAGCCCTCTTCCCTCCCTACGTACAGGGTTATATGTGTTTTCAGGCAAGAGCTGACCGAGAAGCAAACTCAACGGCATGAGGCCTGCCAGGAGAACACACTGAGACCAGTGAAAAGTGATAGCAAGTAATGTTATGGGCAACATGGCCAGGAAGAATATTTTAAAAAGAAAAGTTTTTTAAAAGTTTATAAAAATTGAACCAAACTAATATTGTGCATTAAGGACAATTAAAATACAGCTGGGTACCTGGGCACGTTGGCTCATGCCTTAAACCCCAGCACTTGAAAAGGCTGAGGTGAGATGATTGCTTTTGGCTAGGAGTTTGAGACCAGCCAGGGAAACATAGCAAGACCCTGTATTCTACAACAATTTTTTAAAAGATCACCAGATGTGGGGGCGGAGACAAGATGGCTGACTGAAGCCAGCTTTCCACAGAAGCTCCCGCCAGAAGGAGAGTTAAAGGACAGAAATTTAGCAAGTAACCTGGTGGATTTGAGCTGCACCAAGAGAGAAGGTTGAACAGCACACATCAACCCCACTGAGGCAAGCTGAGACCACAAGGATACAAAAAAAAGGTACAAAATCCATCACCAAGTGGATGGGAGTCCCCTCCCCCATGAGAACAGCTCGGAGTGCTCCCCAAACAAACGGGCAGAGTTCAAAGCTCCTCCCACTACACTCCACGAGATAGACCCTCTAAAAACTGGACACACCTCCCCTACTAGGGTGCCACAGCGTTCTCCTGCCAGGCATAAAACTGTATATATTCTCTACCTGCAACTCTGAGCTCCCAGTACTCCCCTCCACTCTCACTCAGGTCTGAAGGCCTGTCCCCCAGGAGTCCAGATTCTTGGGTGATTTCTCAAGGTGTGTGGACAGTACCTAAACTGCAGCTGGTCAGTGCTGACTCTGGGGCACGGGAGCAAGGAGAGGACAGTTGACTGACAGGGAACCACACCAGAGCAGCAGTTCCCTGAGGCACAGAGCAGCAGCCGTCTTTTAGCAACAATATGGCCAGCCATAAAGCTGAATAAAATTGTATATATTTTCTACCTGCAAATCTGATCTCCCAGCACTCCACTCAGCTCTCACTCTGAGGTCTGGAGGCCTGACCCCCAGGAGCCCAGATTCTTGGGTGATTTCTCGAGGGGTGTGGACAGTGCCTAAACTGCAGCTGGTCAATGCTGACTCTGGGGCATGGGAGCGAGGAGAGGATGGTCAGCTGAGAGGGAACCACACCAGAGCAGCAGTTCCCCGAGGCACAGAGCAGCAGCCGTATTTCAGCAACAATACGGCTCACTCCTGGATATTCTGAAGCCACACCTCCTATCTCCCTGGGCAACCAGAGGAGGCCGGCAACCACCACGAACATATCTGAGATGGAAACTCAGGCCCCGTGAGTAAAGGATTTGCCTGAGGCAGTACCGACCTGGGTGGAACACAGGGACTCGCAGACCCTGGAAGTTCCCAGGGCAGGGCTAACCCAGAGGAACACTTTACTGAGCCTAAGACACACCTGGCCCTCAGGGGATCATCAGCCTATAGACAAAGGAAGGCATCAGGATAGAACTGACAGGTAACCGAATATAAAGCTGCAAGAACAAAGACAGGGCCTGAGGCACAGGCTCTGGAAACTCAAAACAGCTTCTCTTCTGCAGGGAATTTAGCAGGAACAGAAAAAAAATCCCACAAAGTTGTTCTGTTCTATTCTGTCAGTAACATCAATCAGGGGTGGGGCTGGAACTGAGTGAACACCCCCCAGCCTTCATCAAGCACCTGAAGTTGTCAGGCCTCACCTCCTCCTGCTAGGTAGAGGCAGAGCGCAGTGGACTGGCTAAATAGAAATAGATTTCCTTGTGATTCAGGCAGGTGCAAACCCCTGGAGTATCTGTTCACTACAGGCAACTGGGTCAGCCAACTGCAGGGCTATCAGTGACTGGGTGTGACAGAGGTGCAAGGTGGGGAAGGAGGCATCAACCTTCCCAGACTGATCTATTTGCTGGGTGGCTCCTCCTGACTCCACGCAGAACTGGAGCAAGCCATATCAGAGTAGTCACCAGACCCCTGTGATCCAGTTTCCAGAGACCTCTTAAGCTCTCCCACCAGAGACAGGTGCTGACTGAGATAATTGATTTGGACCTTTTGAACTGAACCAATCACCTGAGGACTATTCAGGTGGGCGTGTGGATGTACGAAGGTTTGATTTTCCTTTTTCCAATTGTTGCCTGTGGTGGGCGGGGTGACTTAATTGCTGGTATTTCGCCATAGCTGAGACTTCAACCCTGAGTAACTGTTTCACCAGGGTGGAACAGAAACCAGCGAAAACAAGACAGAACCACTTAGCCCAACCACACCAAACAGGGCCCCAGTTTCTCAGGCTATAGCACTGTATGGTTCCTTGACAAAGCTCTAGGGGAAAAATCAAAGGGTGTAAAACAATCATGGGGCAGAATCAGTGGAAAAACTCTGGTAACATGAATAAACAAAATAGAGCAATGCCCCCCAAGGAGAGATATGGCATATGTAACTGAAGATCCCATTCATAAACAACTGGCCGAGATGTCAGAAATTGAATTAAGAATTTGGATTGCAGGCGGCGCCTGTGGCTCAGTGAGTAGGGTGCCAGCCCCATATGCCGAGGGTGGTGGGTTCAAACCCAGCCCCGGCCAAACTGCAACAAAAAAATAGCCGGGTGTTGTGGTGGGCGCCTGTAGTCCCAGCTGCTCAGGAGGCTGAGGCAAGAGAATCGCGTAAGCCCAAGAGTTAGAGGTTGCTGTGAGCCATGTGAGCCACGGCACTCTACCTGAGGGCGGTACAGTGAGACTCTGTCTCTACAAAAAAAAAAGAATTTGGATTGCAAACAAGATTAAAAAAGTGGAGGAAAATTTGGAATTAGAAATTCGAGCAGCAATTCAAAAGTCAGAATTAGGAATTCGAGGAGAAATTCAAAAGTTGTCTCAAGAATTCAACAAATTTAAAGACAAAACCACCAAAGATTTAGATGCACTGAAGCAAGAATTTGCAGCCGTCAAAGATCTGAAAAATACAGTAGAATCCCTCAGTAACAGAGTGGAGCAAGAAGAAGAAAGATTTCTGACATTGAAGACAAACCTTTGAATGCTCTCAAACTCTCAAAGAGGAAGAGAAATGGAGAGAAAAATGGATCATTCTCTCAGAGAACTCAAAGAAGGCTAATATCTGCCTCATTGGAATCCCTCAATCCAAAGAAGTGTCCTCCCTAGGCACAGAGGCCCTTCTCCATGAAATTATGAAAGAGAATTTTCCAGACATGCCTAGAGATTCTGAAATTCAGATAGCAGACAGTTTCAGAACCCCAGCATGACTCAATCCCAATAAGACATCTCCCAGGCATATCATAATTAACTTCACTAAAGTTAATATGAAGGAGAAAATTCTCAAAGCAGCCAGACATAAGAAAGCCATTACCTACAAAGGGAAAAATATTAGAATGACTGATAATCTCTCTGCTAAAACTTTTCAAGCCAGAAGAGGGTGGTCATCGACTTTTAATCTCCTAAAGCAAAATAACTTTCAACCCCAGATGCTGTATCCAGCTAAACTGAGTTTCATTTATGATGGAGAAATTAAATACTTTAATGACATTCATGTGTTGAAGAAATTTGCCATAACCAAACCAGCTTTTCAGGATATTCTCAGACCTATCTTCCATAATTACCAACACAATCCTCTACCATAAAAGTAAACTCACTCAGTAACTTTTGATCAAACTCCAACTTCCACACTGGTGAAAGGATTAAAAATGTCCACTGGACTTTCGAAAAACTCAACACTCAAAATTTTACCAGACTTATCAATATTCTCCATTATTGTGAACGACTTAAACTGTCCTCTAAAGAGGCTTAGGTTAGCTGACTGGATACAAAAACTCAGGCCAGATATTTGTTGCATACAAGAGTCATATCTTACCTTAAAAGACAAATATAGACTCAGGGTGAAAGGATGGTTGTCCATATTTCAGGCAAATGGTAATCAGAAAAGGTGTTGCAATTCTATTAGCAGATACAATAGGCTTTAAACAAACAAATGTAAGGAAGGATAAGAATAGAAACTTCATATTTGTTAAGGGTAATACTCAATATGATGAGATTTCAATTATTAATATTTATGCACCCAACCAGAATGCACCTCAATTTATAAGTGAAACTCTAACAGACATGAGCAATTTGATTTCCTCCAGCTCCACAATAGTTGGAGATTTCAACACTCCTTTGGCAGTATTGGATAGATCCTCCAATAAGAAGCTGAGCAAAGAAATTTTAGATTTAAAACTAACCATCCAACATTTGGATTTAGCAGACATCTACAGAACATTTCATCCCAACAAAACTGAATACACATACTTCTCATCAGCCCACAGAACTTACTCCAAAATAGATCACTTTTTAGGTCACAAGTCTAACCTCAGTAAATTTAAAGGAATAGAAATTATTCCTTGCATCTTCTTGGACCACCATGGAATAAAAGTTGAGCTCAGTAACAACAGGTATCTGCATACTCATACAAAAAACATGGAAGTTAAATAACCTTATGCTGAATGATAGCTGAGTCAGAGATGAGATTAAGAAGAAAATTGCCAATTTTTTGGAACAAAATGACAATGAAGACACAAACTATCAGAACCTCTGGGACACTGCAAAGGCAGTCCAAAGAGGGAAATTTATAGCACTGCAAGCCTTCCTCAAGAGAACGGAAAGAGAAGAAGTTAACAACTTAATGGGACATCACAAGCAACTGGAAAAGGAAGAACATGCCAACCCCAAACCCAGTAGAAGAACAGAAATAACCAAAATTAGAGCAGAATTAAATGAAATTGAAAACAAAAGAATTATACAACAGATCAATAAACCAAAAAGTTGGTTTTTTGAAAAGGTCAATAAAATAAACCTTTGGCCAAACTAATCAGGAAATATAGAGTAAAATCTCTAATCTCATCAATCAGAAATGACAAAGATGAAATAACAACAGACACCTCAGAAATTCAAAAAATCCTTAATGAATATTACAAGAAATTTTATTCTCAGAAATATGGAAATCTGAAGGAAATTGAGCAATACTTGGAAGCACGTCACCTTCCAACACTTAGCCAGAATCAAGTGGAAATGTTGAAAGGCCCATATCAAGTTCTGAAATAGCATCAACCATACAAAACCTCCCTATAAAGAAAAGCCCAGTACTAGATGGTTTCACATCAGAATTCTACTAAACCTTTACAGAGGAATTAGTACCTATATTACTCAACCTGTTCCAAAACGTAGAAAAAGAAGGAAGACTACCCAACATGTTCTATGAAGCAAACATTACCCTGTTACCCAAACCAGGAAAAGAACCAACAAGAAAAGAAAATTATAGACCAAAATCACTAATGAATATAGATGCAAAAATATTCAATAAGATCCTAACAAACAGAATCCAGCAACACATCAAACAAATTATACATCATGACCAAATCAGTTTTATCCCAGGGTCTCAAGGCTGGTTAAATATCTGTAAATCTATAAGTATAATTCAGCACATAAACAAATTAAAATCAAAGACCATATGATTCTCTCAATTGATGCAGAAAAAGCTTTTGATAATATCCAGCATCCCTTCATGATCAAAACACTTTAAAAAATTGGTATAGAAGGGATATTTCTTAAACTGATAGAGGCCATCTACAGCAAACCCACAGCTAATATCATATTAATTGGAGTTAAATTGAAATCATTTCCACTCAGATCAGGAACCAGACAAAGCTGCCCATTGTCTCCACTGCTCTTTAACATTGTAATGGAAGTTTCAGCCACTGCAATTAGGGGAAAAAAGGCGATCAAGTGTATCCATATAGGGTCAGAAGAAATCAACCTTTCACTCTTCGCAGATGATATGATTGTCTATCTGGAAAACACCAGGGATTCTACTATAAAACTCTTAGAAGTGATCAAGGAATAAAGTAGCATCTCCGATTACAAAATCAACATTCATAAATCAGTAGCCTTTATATATACCAACAATAGCCAAGTTGAAAAAACAACTAAGGACTCTATACCATTCACAGTGATGCCAAAGAAGATAAACTATTTGGGAGTTTACCTAACAATGGACGTGAAAGATCTCTGTAAAGATAGCTATGAAACTCTAAGAAAAGAAACAGCTGAAAATGTTAACAAATGGGAAAACATACCATGCTCATGGCTGGGAAGAATCAACATTGTTAAAATGTCCATATTACCCAAAGCAATATATAATTTTAATGAAATCCCTATTAAAGTTACACTGTCATACTTTAAATATCTTGAAAAAACAATACTTCATTTTATATGGAATCAGAAAAAACCTCGAATAAACAAGACATTACTCAGAAATAAAAACAAAGCAGGAGGAATCACGCTACCAGACCTCAGACTATACTACAAATTTATAGTGATCAAAACAGCATGGTAGTGGCACAAAAACAGAGAAGTAGATGTCTGGAACAGAATAGAGAACCAAGAGATGAATCCAGCTACTTACTGTTATTTAATCTTTGACAATCCAATTAAAAACATTCAGTGGGGAAAAGATTCCCTGTTTAACAAATGGTGCTGTGTGAACTGGCTGGCAACCTGCAGAAGACTGAAACTGGACCCACACCTTTCACCATTAACTAAGATAGACTTTCACTGGATTAAAGATTTAAACTTAAGACGAAAGTATAAAAATACTAGAAGAGAGTGCAGAGAAAACCCTTGAAGAAATAGGTCTCGGCGAGTATTTTTTTTTTTTTTTTTTTTGTAGAGACAGAGTCTTACTGTACTGCCCTCGGGTAGAGTGCCATGGCATCACACGGCTCACAGCAACCTCTAACTCTTGGGCTTACGCGATTCTCTTGCCTCAGCCTCCCAAGCAGCTGGGACTACAGGCGCCCACCACAACACCCGGCTATTTTTTGTTGCAGTTTGGCAGGGGCTGGGTTTGAACCTGCCACCCTCGGCATATGGGGCCGGCATCCTACTCACTGAGCCACAGTATTTTATGAGGAGGACTCCCCAGGCAATTGAAGCAGCTTCAAAAATACACTACTGGGACCTGATCAAACTAAAAAGCTTCTGTGCAGCCAAGAACACAGTAAGTAAAGCAAGCAAACAGCCGTCAGAATGGGAGAAGATATTTTCAGGTTATGTCTCCAACAAAGGTTTAATAACCAGAATCTATAGAGAACTCAAACGTATAAGCAAGAAAAGAACAAGTGATCCCATTGCAGGCTGGGCAAGGGACTTGAAGAGAAACTTCTCTGAAGAAGACAGGCACACGGCCTACAGACATATGAAAAAATGCTCATCATCTTTAATCATCAGAGAAATGCAAATCAAAACTACTTTGAGATATCATCTAACTCCAGTAAGACTAGCCTATATCACAAAATCCCAAGACCAGAGATGCTGGCGTGGATGTGGAGAAAAGGGAACACTTCTACACTGCTGGTGGGAATGCAAATTAATACCTTCCTTTTGGAAAGGTGTTTGGAGAACACTTAGAGATCTAAAAATAGATCTGCCATTCAATCCTATAATTCCTCTACTAGGTATATATCCAGAAGACCAAAAATCATATCACAACAAAGATATTTGTACCAGAATGTTTATTGCAGCCCAATTCATAAGTGCTAAGTCATGGAAAAAGCCCAAGTGCCCATCGATCCACGAATGGATTAATAAATTGTGGTGTATGTACACCATGGAATATTATGCAGCCTTAAAGAAAGATGGAGACTTTACCTCTTTCATGTTCACAAGGATGGAGCTGGAACACATTCTTCTTAGTATTTCTTCCATTCTCAGGAATGGAAGAAAAAGTACCCAATGTACTCAGCCCTACTATGAAACTAATTTATGGCTTTCCAATGAAAGCTATAACCCAGTTACAACCTAAGAATAGGGGGAAGGGGGAAAGGGAGGGGAGGGAGGGGGAGGGGGGCAGAGGGAGGGAGATTGGTGGGATTACACCTGTGGTGCATCTTAAAGTGTATATGTGAAACTTAATAAATGTGGAATGTAAATGTCATAGCACAATAACTAAGAAAATGCCGGGAAGGCTATGTTTACCAGTGTGATGAAAATGTGTCAAACGGTCTATGAAACCAGGGTATGGTGCCCCATGATCACATTAATGTACACAGCTATGATTTAATCAAAAATAAATAAATAAATAAAAGACAAATAAATAAATAAATGGGAGAATTTGTTTTTAATTCTTCAGTGAAGAAAATTTTAAACAGATACCAAAGCAAACGGATTCATATGATGAATGCCCATCTACCTATGACCCAGTGTCAGCAATTCTCAACAAATTTTTAGTCTTGTTTAATGTGTTACTTGCCCCATGAATACTGTGACTTTTTAAAATTCCTTGATTAATTGTCGCTTTAATTCTACAAAAAATTAAATATGTGTGCATAACTCCAAAAAAAAACTAACAATATCACCGGATGTGGTGGCAATTGTCTGTAATCCTAGTCACTTGGAAGGCTAAGACTTGAGGATTACCTGATCCCAAGATTTAGAGGCTACACAGACCTAGGACCCTGTTACTGCACTCTGGCCTGGGCAACACAGTGAGACTCTATAAAGAAAGAAAGAAAGGAAGAAGGAAAGAAGGAAGGAAGGAAGGAAGCAAGGAAGGAAGGAAGGAAGGAAGGAAGGAAGGAAGGAAGGAAGGAAGGAAGGAAGGAAGGAAATAATTAAAATAGCCAATACTTTTATGACATTTCTCTGCCAGCACACACACACATACACGTATCCATTATACTCTTTGTACTCTGTTTTAGGTATCAAAAATGCAACTGTACATGTCATCCCAGCTACTTGGGAGGCTGAGTCAAGAGAATCACTTAAGCCCAAGAGTTTGAGGTTGCTGTGAGCTGTGACTTCACAGCACTCTACCAAGGGTGACATAGTGAGACTCAGTCTCAAAAAAAAAAAGAAAAAGAAAGAAAGAAAATGCAAATGTAGAACTCTTTTTGGAGTTCTTCATTCATTTCAAAATGAATGAAATAAAATTGTGGTGTTTAGAGACAATGTAACATACCATTAGATGTATAAAAGTATTCCTTTTCAACAGGGAAGCAGGCGTACGTTTTTATTTAGTCTTATGTGGCACCTGCTGTGCTTGTTTAGCTGCCAAGGCATTCTAGAGATAGCTGTTATGTGCTGCTGCCTTGTTTTATTTCACTTTGCTTTAACTCAGAGTAACTTTCTTCTCCATCCAACTGGGCCAGTGCTCTTGTGTGCAAAGACACTCACTGGACTCTCCAGCACATTCAAGGGCTGGCTGCAAGATCAGAAGCAAGGTACATGATAGGAGCTAACAGAGTAGCTAATGAGGAAACACTGTTTAGATCCTGAGTAGGGCTGAAGAATAACATTAAAATCTAAGAACCAAATGCAGACTGAGTGTTATGAGAGGCAAAACCCAACAATTCGGGCTGCGGAATCTGGTGAACCCTTGCTCCCTAGAGTCAATGGTGACCAGCCATTACTTTAGTGCCTTCTCTCCCTTACTCCTCCAAAACCAGAGAAAGATATGTTTGAACACTTCCTCTCCCTAAGATATGCATATAGCAGAAAGCAATTCAGAGCAGGCTTATAAATGAAACCGTTTTCTGGAAGCTGAAAGGACTGTTTCCAGGAAGGCATTACCAACAGGAGAGAAATTCGAACTGTATTAGAAGTCTAGAACAGAGAGACCCCATCCAGAACTTAGCATCATGAGTCAAAGTTTTAAGAACGGAGCCATCAGGCGGCGCCTGTGGCTCAAGGAGTAGGGCGCTGGTCCCATATGCCAGAGATGGCAGTTTCAAACCCAACCCTGGCCAAAAACTGCAAAAAATAAAAAAATAAAAAAAAGGGAAAAAGGAAGAATGGAGTCATCAATTTAGTGCATGGGAACTTTAGGAGGGAAGAAAACCTTGAAGCATGTTGTGAGTTAACGTCCAAAATTGAGATGCAGAAAAACAGTTCTGAAATTGTATGGCACAGGCAGCTCTGTGGAGAAGCACATCACTGCAATTTTTGAAATCCTATCTCATTTTCTGTTTCATTTCTTGCTGCTTCTAAATACCAGGAAAGTGAGTGGCGCTTGAGATTGTCTTCATAACAGTCTTAAAAGTCCACGTGAATAGTGCAAATTTCATGCAAACCACCAGATGGTCGGTCTCATTTACCATTCCCACATGAGGATGCTTACAAATATCCAGATGTTTGACATTACAGCACAGGAAGGAAACTCTGGCCGATTCTGCATTCTGGCAGTGGCTTGCCTCCCCCTCGGCCTGTGTCATCCGCATAGGTGGCAAGCGTCTCTTCTGTGTGCCGTTTTACAAGTTCCTCTTCATCATCCAGCATTTCCCTTAATTCCAAAGAAGCATCCACTGTAAAATTAAGATGGAGATTTGACTTTCTAGTAAAATAAAAAGGGTAATTCTCAGACAAACAAAGTTAACATCATGGCATTAGGCAAAGGGTAAAGTTGATGGAGTGAAACAATGTGTGGCAAGGAAAAGCAAATATTGAATGGAAAACTACAGAGAGTGACTGCTTTAGAGTTCACAAAAGTGGATTAAACTTCCCCCACATTGGTTTACTTTGCCCCCCCCACCTGAATATTTTTATAAAAGGCAGCAACAACTGAAGAGTGACCATTTCAAAATAGTGTGGCCCTGCCCCTCATCAGCCAAAACTGCGTCCATCCCTAGACACCTCCCTCAGCCATGCTGATGCTGGACTCTGACGGTGGGGGCTGGCACACCTGCTGTTTCCCAGGGGGTTGGGAAGGATCCACCCTGCAGAAGTCACATATAAGCCTGCGTCCACATACTCCTCAAGTTAGGGGCCATATTTTGATAAGATACAAATTTGATACTCAGACCTAGGTTTGTTCTATCAGAACCACATGAGGAAAATTGGTCCCCCCAGGAAAGCTGATTTAATCTTATTAGCAGAATAAGCATTTAGTAATTTGGGCCAGGCAAATAGACATATATATGACTCATGCTACTGTTGGCCTTTTCTTCTGTTTGAGAACAAATGAAGCATCCTTTGGGCAGCTTTCCCTCCCTTTGTCCTGTGCCCCACCCAGTGACCACATGCTACTCACGCTTCCCAACACACACTGATGGCAATTGCATGTTCATTTGTCTTTTTGTGGACAGTGATCATATCATTCTTGATTTTTATCTCTGGAACCTAGCTCAGAGTCTTTGACATCCATTGATTCTTCATTCACTCACTCAACAAACATTTTGGCCTCCCACTGTATGCCACACCTTAAGTCAGAAGCCTGGGATATGGTGGGTGGAAACAGCTGTGACCCCAACTCCCACAGGGGAGACCAGTGCTGGCTGGAGGATGTCCAGCACAGGCTAGAGAGGAGGGAGTGTCCCTGGTAAGGGAGCATGGGCTAAAGGAAGAACAGAACCACCAGGCATGGTCGCTCACAACTGTAATCCCAACAGTGGGAGTTCACGAGTTTGAGACGAGACTGAACCAGAGTGAGACCTTATCTCTAAAAATACCCGGGCATTGTGGCAGGCACCTGTAGTCCCAGCCAGTTGGGAGGCTGAGGCAAGAGAATCACTTGAGCCCAAGAGTTTGAGGTTGCTGTGAACTGTGATACCACGGCACTCTACCAAGGGCTACAGAGTTTTTGTCTAAGAAGAGAAGAGAAGAGAAAAGAAGAGAAGAGAAAAAAAAAAGAAGAAGAGAAAAGAACCAGTTGCAGAAGGACAGTAGCACCCGGAGCAGGTGGTAGAGCACAGCACAAGATGAGTCTGACCAGCACAGGCCTGAAGACCTGAGTTCTTACCTCGAGAGCAGTGAGGGAGTCAGAGACGGGTCTCAAGACAGAGGGAGACAGAGAGGCAGGTGGAGAAGGGGGGAGGGCCAGATCTGCAATTTGCACAGATCGTCTTGGCTGCAATAAGGGCATTAGATCACAGGCACTGAGAGGACAGTACCGGACCATGTGGTAGGAAGAACATCCACAGTGGACATGAGGAAGGAGAGGGTGTGGGATGTAGGGACACAGAAGCCACCAAGGAAAACTCGTTGACCACCTGTGTCACTGGTTGAATTGTGTACCCCGCCAAAATCCATAGCGTGGAGTTCTAAATCCCACAGGGCCCTTGCAGAGGTACAGAATCCGAATGCAGTGCAGCCAGTGTCCTAAAAAAAGGGGAATTTTCAGACACAGACTTGCACCCAGGAAGAGCCCCACCTAAACACTGGTGTAATATTGTCACAAACCAAGGAATACCCAAAGTTTACCAGATTCAAAGAGAAATGTTCCTAGTGCCTTCCAAAGGCGCTGTCCCCGCTGATGCCCTGATGTCAGACCTCCGGCCTCCAGAATGGTGAGGGATACATTTCCATGGTGTACAAAGTCCAAATCGTTGTACTTTGTTAGAGCAGCCCTGAAGAAGAAGTAGGAGATGATTATTGACTCAAATCACTGTATTTTATTAAGCCGTGTGTTCTATTCACAACCCTCCCTTTTTTATATTCCCTGAAAATGTGTGAGAAGGAAGTCAGGCAGATTTAAGTAGCTTGATTTCATGAAAGACTTTTCAAAATAATTTATATCTTATTGTACCTCCTGAAACTCTAAAATGGTGATAGCGTTTGGGTGGACTCCCACGGTCGACTGGCAAAGAGCTTTGCTTTGGCCAATACTCGATGCATTTTTTTTTTACCCAAATCTTACCCAGCCCTAACATCTTACTGAGGAGGGAAAATGGGGTCCAGAGAAGAAAAGCAGAAAGCTCAGTCTCTCATTGTTGCAGGGGAAGAACTAGAAATCTTTATCTTGCTCACTTAAATGCATTGTTCGACTTATTTAGTAGACTTAATAAATATCTTCAAAGATCAAAACTAGTACATTTTCAGCTGCAACCACCTTTACCTACAAGTTTTTGATGCATCAAAACCTGAACTCACAATAAAATCAGGATCAGGCTCTGAATCCTCAGCAGAACATTTTAAGAAATCCCTTTCCTAGAGGTACCCTATTTTAGCTGCATGGTTCAACAATGGAGACCTCCTTTTTCTTCTCCCTTTTTCATGCACAGTTTTGCAATTAAAAGGAAAACAATGGTTTCTTTGATGGTACCTGAAGGCACTCTGGCATTTCTCCTAATCCTAATCAATGTTCTGCCTATATCAAGGTCAAGGTCCACCTAATTGATTCCTATTTGTGTTGGAATAATAGACAATATTGAGAAATAGACATTTTGCCATGTGCAGGAGAGAATGATGAGAATAATAATTAGAATTTTGCACACAAATACCTACTCCAGGAGCTTTCTGGGTACAGAGAGGGAAGAGAAATACACAATGAAATAAGTAGAGAATACAACAGAAAGGGGTTCTGTTATTTATTACATCTGTGACAATGCCTTGAATTTAAGAGCCATAATTAATTATTGGCAATGACAAATGGTCAAGAAAAAGCCAGGAGCAATGGCTCTGGTGGTTGACAACCTGCTGAAATGTGAGAAAATCTTGTCATATCCAGACCGACCGATTTATTAGGCATACAGTCTTACTCAATTGATCCTTCAAAGACAAATTACTGTGAATATAGGACAATGTCAGGGAAATTATCCCAGTCAAATGAAAAGCCAGTAACAATCCCAAACAACATACATTTTTATTAAGTTTGAGGGTCTTCTCTGTCTGGATGGCCATCTCTTCCCTGGACTGTGAGCACACAGGGGGCTGCTCCTTTGACCCTAGAACTACACACAAAGCTGGGCATTTGCTGGATTCTATTTAATATTTTAAAATAATATTTGAATTGAATTGAGCCACATGGGACCTAATAATTAGGTCTATAATTAAATAGAATATAGAAAACAAGAAGAGAAAGTAAAGGTCCCTAGACCCCAAGTGAATAGAAACTATCCCCAATCCCAGCTGATCAGTTCACATTTCTTTAGTCTAAATGCTTCCCTAAGAAGGAATTGGGCAGGTGCGTGATGGTACGCACGGGACAGATGGTCTAAAAGACTGCATATCCTAAAGCACCAGTTCATTCTCACCCTTAATCAAGGGAGTATGAGTAGAAAAAGATTCTTCTTCATTAGTTTTTGAAGCACAGGATAACAATCTATTTGACAGGCTGGCTCCCAATGAATCTGCTTAGTTACCTGTGAGATTTAAAGGTGGACTTATCAAACTTCATGTATACAGACAGGTGACAGGGGGAAGGGGGTATGTTTACCTAGCACCTTCAGATCACCCCAAAGCCCAGGAGGTCCCCTCTGTTCCCTGAACCAGATCAACTTATTCAGTGCAAATCAGCTTGCCCTGAAGTTAAGTGAGATGGCATCTTGGCACAGTGAGAAATACCTGATGAAATCCTTTGAAAGGTCAATGTAAACTACATGAGCCAAACCGCAACCTTTGGGCATTGGGACGGGGATTATATTTTAAAATCACATATGTAATTCTTTACTCCAATGTAACATGGCTGCAGGCTCTTCTGAGAGGAGGCAGGTGGGGGAGGAAGCAGAAGGGCTGGGAGGGGGTCTGCACAGAGAGACGGCCATCCAGTCCTCTGTAACGTCCACAGAACTTTTTTTCCCCAAATCATGGGATAAAGAGCAAAAGTGGGGAACAAAGAAAGCACCTGACACACCAGCTTCCCAAAGAAATGGCAGAGCTGGCAAAAGCAGTCCATGAAGGGAAATTTTCATCCACCGGAAAAAAAAAATGCAGATTTAGTTCCTGACTCCATTTAGCCTCCTAGACAAGGATGCAAACTGAGGCATTCTGAGTATTCTATGAAAACAAACCCCAAAAAGCACACACAGGTATGTCCATATGAACAAAAACCCCAGTAAAACGAAGCAATTATTCACCTTAAACCACTGTGAGGTCATAGTGGTGACCTCTTTGTAATGTCCTGAAATTATTGAAGGGAGAAGGAAAAAGCTTAAGGTTAAAGTTAGGATCGTAAGAAATTTAGTCACATACTGACATTAATTTTACATAAAATACTAATTCCAATTAAACATTAATTTAAACAAATTTTATAATGATGATAATAATTATAGTAAAAGAACTATTTTTACTCAGGTACAGTGAAATAATATTCTAATTGTTTACAAAGTCATTTGCAGATGTCCCAAATAATCTACCATTATTTGTCTCCATGCCAAACTTTAAGTCAACAATTACCACAAATATTTTGCTAGTTCTATAGAGCTACAATAATTAGAATCCATTATTTATGCAGAATCTTTGGGCAATCAATCTAATTTGGAGTCAATAGTACCTTTGTCATGTCTAAGACAAAAGGATTTTCTGGGCTAGGACATAAAAGAGGATTGAAGATATTTAAATTAAGATGAAGTTTTTTTTTGGATGGCATATTATTTGTACAATAATAATAACTACAAAAGCAAACGATTCTATTCTGCTAATCCTTCTTCCAAAAAGCATTATAAAGCCCTCTCCCTGGATAGCCTTTGTTAAATCTTGATGTAAATTCAGAATACATATTTGCAAATCTCCAATTGTGCATTTATTTGTATAATTTCTATAATTCAGAATCTGCTCATTCAAATCGACCTTTTGATTCTATTGCTCTAAATGTTTTTCATCCAAAATTCAAGCTCCTTGCAGAAGCAGTTCAGAGCCACTTGGTTAGGGTCAGGGAATCTTGGGCCAGACAGCCTGAGGCCTGTCCCGTCTCCCCTTCCTGCTGCCTGGGTGATCCCAAGCTGCAGGGGCTACATCTCCAGGCCTCATTTTCTTCATTTGCTTTATGGAAATGATAATAATGCCCACCTCACAGGTGTACTGTGAGAACCACATGAGAAATATTAACTAAGCACCGTAGCATCTGCTGTCATAGGAAATACCATACAGAGATTGGCCTTTATCACTGTTCTTTTACCCTATTCTAAAAAATTGTTATACCTGGTTGTACTCCAGGCCTATATACCAATGAAATTAATATTAAATTTGCTCTCTATCATTCATGGAGCAAAGGGCTTATAGACTACGATCATTTGCTATTGCTGCTGAAACAAATCACTACTCATTCACCTGCTTAAAGAAAAAAAAATCTCATAAATCTATCATCTTATAGTTCTGGAGGCCATAAGTCCTACAATCACAGTGCAGGTGGAGCTATGTTCCTTGAAGGCTGTAGGGGATAATCCACTTATTTGCTTTTTCCAGCTGCTGGAGGTTCCCACATTCTTTGGTTCTTGCCCCTTCAGCATCTCAAATTCTACTTCCATCATTGCATCTTCTCTGACGGACACTCCTGCCTTCCTCTTATGAGGACCCTCGTGGTTACCTTGGTCCCAATTGGTTAAGCCAGTGTATCTTTCTGCACATCTGCAAACTCCAACTTCCCATGTAAGTTTCCAGGGATCAGGATGAAGATACTTTTAGGGCATCATTATTCTGCCCACCTCTGGGACTCGCTTTCCCACGACCTTCATTTCACCCCTTCTTCCTAACCTGCCCCTCTTCTCCTCCCCACCCCCCATCAGTCTTCCTCCTGTCAGTGAATAGCAGCAGTTTACAAAATGCATCTTTAATCACACACACACACAAGCTGTGACTGATAAATTTCCCAAAGTCATAGCAGCCTTGAATGGCATTTAAAAAATACTTGTTTGTTAAGCCAATGAACATTAAAACAAAAAGGAGAAATAAACAGATGTCTCTCATTAGCAAGAGAAGGGCTTTCATTTTTACCCAACTTTATTTTATTGCCCTCCTTAATGCTCATGCATAAATGCTAGAAATGAAGGCATCAGCTACATAATAAATTTCCTCAAGTTTCCAGATGTGGAAAACTTGGTAGAGTTGAGAAAAAGGACACACAGCAGCTTGGCCAAATTCTGGACAAAGTAACTGCTGTCATGCCCAGAGTGCTCTGGGACCAGATAATGTTCTAACACCTTATTCAAATAAAATGATTTCCTTAGCACAGAGGACTAATTCATTCAGGGTTTGACGACCAGCCAGAATAAGTGAGATGCAGCATTAACCTTGACCTGACCTTGTGGCCACCACCATATTTATACTTGGCTCCAATGTTCAAGGAATTTGGAGTGACCCTCATCATCTCACTGGGTTGGGGATGAAATCCAGGTGGAGGAAATGAGTGACACCCTATGTATACTGAGGAACACCCACCACCCCCCAGGCCCATACTGTTTATTCACATTCTAAAAACCTTCCGAAAACAATAATGGGCTCTCCCACTTCCCTAGAAATAACTGGATCTCTTAGTCTATCTTTTGTTGCCTACTTAAAGACCAGAACCTCCAAGAAAAATTTAACTTTCCTCTTAACCCAAATCTGCTAGTTCCCTGGTCTTGAACTTCCCAGCCTTGAGAACTCTGAGAAATGCATCTCTGTTGCTTAAGCTGCCCAGTCGATGATACTGTGGTACAGCAGCCCAGTCAGAGTAAGACAGTGATGAAATGGAGACCCATTGGCAACTCCAGGCATGTCCCTATAGGGAGAAGCAAGTGTCCCTATAACCACATTCCATGTATTTTGTTGTTTCACATCTTGGAAAATGCTTTCTACATTTATTCAGAGCCTTGGTGATATTCTGGATTTTTATCTGGGGGAGCAGAATTTGTATCAATCAAGCTGTACAGAATTTCTGCACAAACTTACAAAAACATTAACATAATTACAAAATGATTAAGGGATCAAATAATAGAAAGGGGGTCACAGATCTGTCCAAACTCATGTGGGGTGCACAAGAAACAGGAGTGCTGGACACATTGGCCAGCTCAGCCAGGTGGAGTCAAACTTTGCAGCAGACCCCTCACTTGTGGTCATGGAGTCAGCAATCTCGTATTTCTAAGTCTTTGCTCCCATCCTGGCTTCATTTCTCAGTCCAACAACAGGTCAGCTTGCACCAATCAGGGCTCTTCAATTTGAGCGTTGGTCTTAAGATCTACAAACAAGAAACCAAAACAGACTAACGAACCCAGCAAAATTGACCAAGGTGTTCACTCTCTCCAGTTTACATGTGGGAAAATGGAGTCCACATGAGAAGGAAGCAGCCAGCCTAACATGGGGCTTCAGGCTGCAAAGGAGAGAGCTAGAAACCTGCTTCCTTCCTTTTCATCCCCCCAAATTCCTGAAATAAATGCAGGCATTTATTATGTTACCCAGGAAAGTGTTACTTATTTTACTTTTCCATATACTCTGAATAGATTCCTCTCTTAGCAGGAACTACCAGATAAAGAAAACAAACAAACCAGCAATGAACCCCACACTGCTGAGGGCACATTAAGGAAAGGGAGAGGCCTCAGACACAGGAAGCCCCAAGGATGGAGAGAAAGTCTTATGAGTGCTGTTCATGACATGTTTCTATGTTTCTTTTTTAATTTAAAAGTCCCAAGTTCTATTCTTTCTTTCTCTTCGATTCATAGTTTATTACTTAAGTCAATCCACTGTGTACAACTTCTCTTCGTTTCTATAATAGACAAAGCACTACTTTAAATCCATCCCATAGTTACACAATCATCTCTGAAGGCCACGGGCCCATCGCGGATGAGTGAACATGGTTAGACAGATATGTGATGTCTCAACCCCACATGCTTCCACTTAATGCTGTTGTGGGAGAGAAACACTTCCACTCCTGGGAGTATTTGTATTTCTCAGCAAATGTCTTAATGTGCCCCCCAGGAAAACATACGGATTCACAAACTGGCTTTCCAACCATACAGACGAAGAGATGGAGATTCCCTCTTCAGTTATAAATTAACCTGGGAAATTTAGAAATATCCCACCATATCTGTGAGTTGGAGGTGAATAAATTTCAATCTGTCAATATCTGTGAGTAATTCCAAGACATTTCACACAAACAGACATGTGCGTCCAGGACATCTGGTGTACCAGGCATCCTCCCTCTAGCTCAGTGGTTGCACATGCTCCTCTGCTACCTCTTCCACGGCTGGGAGCCATGGTGGCTTCCCAGGGGCAGGACATCTCTCTGCCTGAGTTTAACACACACAACTCAATTGATAAAGTGACTGTTCTGGGGAGAAAATGTCTCCATCTCATACCCTCCCTCTTGTTACTCATACAAGGATGAGATCAGTTTTAAACTCTGAGTGGCGGCATCCTCCGAGCACTATAAAAAATGCTGGAAGAAACAAGAGGAATGTTTGTGGAGCTCTCCCCTGACAGATCTTTCTATCTTACCAGCCACACCACAGCAGCCAAACACTTATTGCAGGCTGTGTACGGTTCCCTAACTAATCCGATAAACGACAGGCGCCTCCCATGCTCGGCAATGCTCATTTAGAATGCGCTTCTCTTCTAATATGTTTATTCTCCAATTCTTTGTGTCATGAATTTATTGAAGTAAGACCCTTAAAAAACCCCCAAATTAGGGCATATTCTCCACTTACAGGGGCAGGAATTACTAGCTGGAGTCTGCTGTGCTGCGTCAGTTTAATCTGAACGTAAATACACATATTTGCTGCAGGAATCACTGATGCAGAACTGTAAAATTGTCAAAGCAAACTCAGAACCTTCCCTGAGAATTGCGCTTAATTTCTTTTTCCTGCAGCACTCAGAGGGATGCCTAAGTCTGTGACTGCCTTTCTTCTTGAAAGGAGTGGAAAAATCATTGCCCTCTGATGCGAGGGTGTAGGATGTGAGGAGACATTACTAATGACTCCAGCCAGAGCTCACAGAGAAGCGAGATGACTGGCTCTGAGCTTGGGGAGAGGTCTGTGAAGCAACACGTCTCCCCGCACAGCCTTCCAGTGATAATTGCTTTCTCTTCATTTTTGTCATATACATCTTATTTGATTTCCTCTTATTGGAAAGGATTTCGGGGAAGTGGAGCTAAAATTCACATGCTGTCTTTACTAAAACCATGCGAGATGAGCCCCTGGGCTGTCCCAACATGGCTGGTTTATTGCCTGTAGAAACTGACCTTGCAAAGAAGTAGAAAAAGTTTGATCATTAAATAACTCCACGAGTTTCATCACACTTAACCTATCATTGCTGAAGTGGCTGCCAATCATCACACACATCTCACCATCTTGGTGAGGCTTTTCTGAATCTAGAGAGAAATTGATGCCACAAGAACTTAATTTCTGCAAAGAATTAAGAAAAAAACAAACAAACAAGAACATGTGTTGTTTTATTTCTCTTATCTTCCTCCCCTTCCTCCTCATCCTCCTTTTTCTCTCCCCTCTTTCTTTTTCTCTTCATTATCTCACCCCTTCCAAGCTCCGATCTAACTTGAGACAGAAATTTGCATGTAGGCAGTTGAAAGTAGGTTTTCTTAAACATCGTCACACCTATTTAAAAAGGTCATAAAATTTATTCCCCAAGGAAATAAAGGCTACCTATAATCCTCTATAGGTGCAATGATAGCAATGAGACAGCACCATCATTAAATAAGTGTAAAACTAATAATAAACAGAACTCATGCCTCCGTTAGTCACAGCCATCTTGCTCTGCTTAGGAGTCCACTACAAAACAGCACAAACTGGGTGGCTTAAACAAAAGAAACGTACCCTCAAGAAGTTCTGGAGGCTGGACCGTTTGATGCCAGGGTGCCAGGACAGTCGGGGTCTGGGGAGGGTTTGGTCTGCAGATAACAGCCATCTTTGTGTGTCTTCACATGAAGCTGAGAGAGAGTGAGAGTGGTGTCTCTCTTCATAAGGGTACTAATGCCATCAGGATGGCCCCGTTCTCAGACCTTATCTAACTTCACTCACTTCATGGGCCCTCATCTTTAAACTACACCACCTTCATGGCTAAGGCTTATATGTACGAATTTAGGAGGGAACATAATTCTGTCAGTAGTGATTGTCATCCCAGATACCAGTGACAGGTGTACATGTGATTACTCAAGATAGTAGGAATGAATAAATGGATGAAGGAAAGATGGTGGCAAACTTGGTTATTCTCCTTCCTTTGTGCGTGCAAATTTTGGTTGGATTATTTTTTGCGAATTTAGCTCCACCCCTACTTCCAATTTAAACCTAGAAATTGCTTTCCAGAAATATCTTCCAATGAGAGAAAATCAAGTGAGACTTGTAAGGTAGAAATGATGTGAAGGCAATTATTATGAGTGAAAGTTAGAGTAGGCTGGCATCCTTGAAATCCTGTGCAGGTCACGGGTCCAAGTCTCACCCTACCACTGCAATGCACACCTGGGGTGGGGGCAGGGTGGGGGTTGGAATGTCCAGCAGAGTAGATGAGAAAATAGTCTGAGAAATGTCTAGACAGAGATCAGCAGCTTAGGGACAGGATATAAATAAAGCTAGAAAGCAATTGACAACTACTCTGCAACTGTGACTATCTAACCTGTGGGCTGTAACTTTCCCTCATTAAATCCTAACCAAAACATCCTTTGATCTATATAGTTCAGTGCTCCTCCATCCTTCAGCCTGATAGCTTTCTTACTTGAACAAAGGACTACACATGAAACTGTTACCCTCTCGTTTGTTTTGTGTGTACACAAGCCTCAACCCCCTAATCAAAGGCCTTGAATATTCTGGTCCGGATAGCACCTATTAGCCTTGCTAGGGGCTGATATGTTGTCTCTCATGGGTTGAAACACTCTGTGTGTGTGTGTGCGCGCGCGCATGAATTTTGCAGTGCCTTCTCTCCCTTTGTCTGTGAGACCCCAGGCAGTTGGGTGAAGTCCCGGCATAGTGGGACCCCAGTCCACTGTGCTGCAACTAGTTATTACTGGGAGGCCATGAAGGCAGCTGTGTTGGCTTCACAGACTGTCCAAGAGCATGGAGAGGCTTCAGGCTTCTTGTGAGCCCAGATTTTCTGCTGCTTTGGGTTAAAATCTGATGTTTCCTTGGATGCCCCTGCTGCATCTCTTTATCAGAGGTCCTCAAACTTTTTAAACAGGGGGCCAGTTCACTGTCCCTCAGACTGTTGGAGGGCTGGACTATAGTTTAAAAAAACTATGAACAAATTCCTATGCACACTGCACATATCTTATTTTGAAGTAAAAAAACAAAATGGGAACAAATACAATCACACCGCCTCATGGGGAGTTTGAGGACCCCTGCTTTAGATCTTCCCTCTCTTGGTTCCAGCCACAGTCTAATTCCAATATTAAAACCATTACAGGTCTAACACTGTATTCATGACATCTATGGCAGCTCCTTTTCCTAGACCAAAATCAGACAGGCACAACATCCTAAAAAATACTTTTGTTGCATCTGTTGTCTAGTATCTTTGTTTTATCAGAGTCCCATCCAAAAATGTTCTCATTCACAGAAAAAACTACTTTGCCCTAGAATTTTGGATTTAAAGTGAGAGGTGGATGTGTGCACATTAATTGGAGGATGATTGTCCCAGTGAAGAGTAGAAAATGGACAAAGTTAAATGCTGTAATAAACCATGACGTTAGCAGGTATGAACAAAGTTAGTATTCTTGGATGTCTGACACATGGGCATGTATATTACACTTCAAGGTCTCTAACCCAGGGTTAGGGCATCATCTTAGGACCTGAAAGAGATAGTAAAGTAACACTTAATGCTGTTCTTAGTTTTGTTCCTGTTTCCACTAGAAAGGCACTCAATTCATGCCAGGTAGAGAAAAATATCTGAATCCTAGTCATAATTTTGTATATGGAAGCTGTAAATTCGGATGCAAGGTGCAGCAAATTTAGGCTGTCTCCCAGGGCAAATCATAGCACCTGCAGCTTATTCTCATAGTCAGGAGACGGTAGGATACAACACTTCAACTCTGTCTGGATTTTATTTTGCTGAACTTGGATCAATATTTTTATGCAAAAGGCATAAAGGATCTGATGTTCCAGAAGAGTGTAAAAACCCTAGGTGAGGAAGAGTGAGCAATTTCTAACTAGCCAAAATAAGTTGAGATTTCCCTTCTCATTCAATTGTATTTTTTTTCCTTTTTCAAAGAAACCTCTATTAAAAAATTCAGATTAGAGGTACAGCAAAATTTTAGACTCTTCTAATTGACAAAACATGAATTCTCCATTAGTTATTTGAATTATTAAAAATTTGAGATTGAATAAATGCAGGATGGCTGTAAAGTTTGTGTGCAATTTTAAATTGGACACTATTTTAAATTGTACATGATCTTAATGGCCACCGTGTATATTAAATAACTGTCAAATATGGTACCTATGGCATTTTGAATAAAGTTAAAAAATGTGTAACACAGTTTTGTATTTTTTTTTTTTTTACAATCTTTTAAATGACTAGATAAGAATAAATTGTCACTATCTTATTAGGTCAGTATAAGTGTAGGCCTGTTTGTTCCTCAGAAGAAGTTAGAATATGTCTATATTTGTGTCATTTTGTAGCATTAATTTTGAAATATTTTCTTTGCTTACCAGATATTTTCTTAATTTATACTTTGGTCCTTTTCTATATTATCAGGAACTTCAAATTAAAGTCATCTGAATTAATGAGATTAATGAACCATGAAGAGCTTTTAGAGATCAAAGGATGCTTAATCAAGCACAGGTAAGTGTAGACAGCTTTCTACTGCCTGTCCTCAGGTATTTTGCTTTTTAAATTTTTTTCTGAGGAACTCACTTACTTGTGAGGATTTTTGAACTCTTCTGTTTATGGTATGTGACTAAATTCTCATTAAAGGTACCTGTGAGGAAATCTCATTGGGCATGTCTGTAAAGGTATTCTTCCTTAATTTAGGACGCGTACACGTAGAAACCTGACTTTGTTCTTCTTTTGAATAAAAGGCTGTGTTTGGCAGCCTTTGGGGTCAGAGGTGACAAACATAACGACAAAGCCAATCAGCTAAAGAAATTGGAACAGAAGGATGGAAGATGCTGGAGTATCTGAAGACATCAGAGAGCTTCTGAACCAACCATGTGGATGTGCAGCTGTTGACATCTTTTTGTATGAAATAATAGAATCCTATTTTATAAATCCTTCCACTGAATATTTGTTAGTTAGCACCAATGCAAACTCACATGGGAGTATTTCCAGGGAATCTGATTTTCTAAAAGTACAATTCCAAAAACTATAATATAATACTCAGATAAAAACTATATTCTGGGATCCCATGTAAGTTTCCCAGATGCCATAAAAATAAAATAATAATAATGGTAATAAAAAGGTAGAACATTTGTCATTGTTTTAGCACAAAATTGACCTTAGAATAACTGCCCCTTGTTTGCCAGACCAAATGTCAAACACGCTTCCATGCATATGTGAGTATTGATTTATTTCATGGCACAAACTCACCCAAAATTCAGACCTCTCCCCTGCTTCTAGTCAACATTTTGGAGCTCTGGCCTAGATATGTGAGGCAGACAGTTTTAATAAAGAAAGATTGATAAATGTAGTCAAAAGCAAAGGGATCTGGAATTGAGTTAAGAGTGCGAGTGATCTGGCTTATTTCCTTCTGTTTCCAGAGAAAAGCACAACTTTGTAATACCGGAGTAGTTTAGAATATAGCATAAGAAAAATATAAAAGCACATTTTTTGTCATCTTGGTAAGTGGCCTTGTAAAAATCCCTAAAGTCTTTCAGCAGATGTAAATATGAAAATTATTTTCCAGTTGTGATACATCAACTCTCCCCCCCAAAAGCAAAAGCAATAAAAACAAAAATAAAACCAAGCTGAAACTGAGCTTCCCCAATATTTTCCATGATTTTATTGAGCTTGGGAAAAGTAGAGATTTTATTAGCTGTAAGATCATGGCAGATGGAAAAAGTATAATTTAGAGAGATTAAATGAGCTGGATTTTCTATGCCTCTAGTATTTAAGGCATTGAAAACTATCAAAATAATTGAAAAATGATGCATTGTAGACACCAGGCTATTTCTCAGCTGAACAGTTAATAATCACCCTTCACAATGTTCCAGATGTGTGTGTTTCCTCTAATAATGGGAAGTTAAAAATAACACTCCTAATTCTTCTTCCAAATGATGACGGGCAGGCCCACTGCCACCAGGCCTTCGGCAGGAGGGAGTGTCGTGGGGTATCTCGGGAAAGCAGCTCCACCATAAAATAAATACGCATGTTCGTGGCATTATTCAAATGCAGTTTTAATTCTTTCAGAACCTGCTCCAAACTTTTCCAAGTGGGCTGGTGACAATCAGCTCCTGAGCTTTTGTCTGGCAGTTAACACCTTCATGCTAAATGGACTGCAACCGGACTTGCTATGTGGATGAATATTTATCAGTGCTGGGCTGTTGTTCCCATCAGGATCTCGGGACCTGCTGACACAGCCCATTTCCCTGCTCCTCTCCCCAGCCCCACACAGCCTTTCTCAATACAAATGCATGAAGGTGGCATAATCTTGGACTTCAGGGTTTTCCGTATTTTGCACATGTGGAAATGACCCCAGCTTATACTCTGGCCACTGCCTGCCATGGCTGGCCCAGGAAAGGGGCTGAATGGTCTCTAGCACTAAGTCCCATGGCTGTAGCTGCCTCATTCTCATGTCTCACTGAGGACCATGTTGGACTTTTCACTTGGGTTATCGGAATGAGCCATGGGCTGTGAGGATGGCTTGAATCTTCCTCCCATTGGCAGTTACTCCACAAACCCTCTGGGGTTTGGGGGACAATTCTAATATCTAGGATTCCACCTATAAAATCAAAACTAATATTCTGATCTACCTGCTTCCCAGGTTTTTTTGTTTGTTTGTTTGTTTGGTTGGTTGGTTGGTTTTTTTTGAGACAAACTCTTACCCAGTCACCCTGGGTAGAGTGCCACGGCATCACAGCTCATAGCAACCTAAAAATCTTGGGCTTGAGCAATCCTCTAGCCTCAGCCTCCTAAGTAGCTGAGACTACAGGCATGTGCCCCCACATCCAGCTAGTTTTTCTGTTTTTAGTAGAGATGGAATCTTGCTTTTGCTTAGGTTGGTCTTGAGCTCTAAGCTCAAGTGATTCACCCACCTCAGACACCCAGAGTGCCAGGATTACAGGCATGAGATACTGTGCCCAGTTACCTACAGGGTTTTTGAAAAGATAAAATAAGAGTACTGTAAAGTATTTCCCAAGATAAGAAGCACCTGTACGTTCAGGTCAACATCCACCTCTGATCTACCTCTGATCATCTTTCATTCACCCATTTATTCATTCATACTATCTTGAATAATCAGGTATACACCTACCTCACTCTCACTCTCTCTCAGCTTCATGTGAAGACACACCAAGAAGGCTGTCATCTGCAGACCAAACCCTCCCCAGAACCCAACTGTCCTGGCACCCTGGCATCAAACAGTCCAGCCTCCAGAGATTCATGAGGGTACATTTCTTTGGTTTAAGGCACCCAGTTTGTGGTATTTTGTTATGGCAGCCCAAGCAGAGTAAGACAGCTGTGAATAATGAAGACATGAGTTCTGTTCATTATTGTTTTTACACTTATTACATGATGCTGCTGTCTCCTTGCTATCATGGTGTCTATAGAGGCTTACAGGTAGCTTTTATTTCCTGGGGAAATACTTTTTATGACCTTTTTATAGGTGCCCACTGTTTAGAAAACCTACTTCAAACTGTCTAAATGAAAATTTATGTCTCCTCCCAAGTGAGATGGGAGCTTGGAAAGGGGAAGATAATTAAGAGAAGAGTAAGGAGGAGGAAGGGAAGGAAGGAAACAAATAAAACAGCCTTCCTTCTCGTTTATTATTCTTTCTTATGTTTTCCCTGATACCAGGGAAAACACATTGTGCACATTGTGTATAAGCCAGCTGAAAATGGCTTGGGGTTATACCCATTTGTCAAGAAAGAAAGTTTGTAAGGCTGTCCCTGTGTCCAAAGTTGGAATAATCTGGTTCATAAATTAGAGTTGGAGGTGCTGCCATTTTTCCTGACAGATCCTATCATTAGTAATTTTAGCAAGAGTGTCGTTTTCCTGATAGTCACAAAATTTTAGGCCCAGTCCTCGGCCCTCGACCTGTATGGAACATTTGTTTCCTTAAACTTATGGTTTTCCTAGTTGATAAAGGCGCATCTATTTTGGTTTCCCACATGACAAATTGAATGAGTTTTAGAGCAAGGGAAACACATCGCATTGGAGAGACTGGATCTTGATGAGCAACTCTCTCATCTCCAGGCGTTCCCTTCACAATGCCCTCTTTGGGGAAAGGATGTTGTTCCTAGTTCAGATAAAAGCTTCTGCCACATCGTCATACTCTGACTTTGCTTCCTGCTTCCCATGCCTGCCAAGCACTTTCGCCAGAGGAACTATTGCCTTTTTCAGGCTGCTTTAATCTGGCCTCTCATCACCAAAGTGCTTTCCATTGCCTCCCTAACCCACCAGGCAACCCCCACATCACCAACCTCCTAAACTCTACAAAGTCTCCCTCCCCAGAGGGAGTCCTCCTGGCTGACTGTGTATGACTCATCCTATAATTGGATTTCGATGCTTCCGTTTCAGAAATGAATTCCCATTATGCCTGGGCCAAATGTCAATCACATTGAAAGCATCTCTGCAAAGCAACAGCCTTCATTTGAATAATTATGTCTGAATTAGCACGGACTTCTCTCTACTGCACTGGGCTGCCTCCCCAAAAGAACACTGTTGTAGAAAACCCTGGAGTTGTGTCCTGGGTAGCAAAAGATCTCTGACAAATGCTAGTTATCATTTTAAATAATCTTTTTAACAGCAAATGACTTGGGTTTCCTGGCTTCATTTGAATTTAGGAAAAAAAGAAAAGAAGAGAGGCAGGAAGGAAGAGAGGGAAGGAGGGAGGGAGGAAGAAAAAAGAAAGAAAATGAAATCAAGTTTTACCAGCTTCATTGCTCTACCACAGCGATAACATCTGCAGGACTCAGGGAACCACAGCTGGCAGGGACAGACCCTCATCCCTGATGACTTGTACACTGCCCACAGACACACCGTGGTCCTACATGAGATGCAGGAAGGACTTACAGCTGCTAAGACAAGGACGCCATGCAGGAAGTTGCTCTGGGATGCACCTGTCCGTGGATGGCTATAATCACCAATGGCTGGGGGCTCCTTGGAACAGCTGAGTCATCACCATTTGAAGCATGGAGCTACCTCACGTGACTCCAGTGTCTGTTCCTTAAAATTCTGCTCTCTAGAGACCACTCTAGGCCATTCTTGATCATTATCTGGTTTAGCAGCTCATCCATCTTCCTAAGTGAAATTTTTGTTAAATTTCTACTCCTGGATTCTTAACTCTGCTCAAAACCATCCCTGTGCTTAATTCAGTAACATTTTATAGATTAAAATCAATGCAGAAATCACGCATTTTTTTCTTTGCCACTATGACTTACAGCCCCTGTGTTTTTCCTGACAATTGCTTCTCGATTTTTAGAATTGCCATTTACTTTAATGATGATTATTTTTTTTTTTTTACTACCTACTGCTTTTCTCCCTCAGCATCCTGAGAATGGTTTGCCTTTGCCAGAAAAAAACAACTGTGCATATTTCTTGGTCACCTCACAGATGGATTTCTGCATACTGTTAAATTGAAACATTATTTCATTTATTTGTTTTTATTTTCGTTCAGGCAAATGGCAAGCCTCCTCTGCAGATGCTTCCTTTTTCTGTGCATCGGGCTATTTTTGGATTTCATATTAGATCCTAGAATATCATAGTCATAAAGTGGCTCGGATGTATATAGCTAAAAGTTGTTCAATTGAGAGATATTTCCCACCGGAAACGTTAACTCCCCATGAAGCTACGGTTACCAGAGAGAAAAAAAAATTGTTTATGATTCTAAATGCTTCCCCAAACTCTACAAGGTCTATGCAAAAAAAAAAATATTATAAAATAGTGCTGTTTATTATGCGCTCATGTATTAAATAAAACCTCTTATTCAATTCAGATGCAAGAGATTTCAAGATTTCAAGATTTCACCAAAACCTCCCCCGCCTTCCCCTTCCTTGGTCCATTCCCCATAGTCTTGTGCTATAGTTGGGTTACAGTCTTCATGTGAAAACTATAATTTAGCTTCATAGTAGGGCTGAGTACATTGGATACTTTTTCTTCCATTCCTGAGATACTTTGCTAAGAAGAATATGTTCCAGCTCCATCCATGTAAACATGAAAGAGGTAAAGTCTCCATCTTTCTTTAAGGCTGCATAGTATTCCATGGTATACATGTACCACAATTTGCTAGTCCATTCGTGGGTCAATGGGCACTTGGGCTTCTTCCATGACTTAGCAATTATGAATTGGGCTGGGTAATGGGTGGGGCCACATCTATGGTGCATCTTAGAATGGGTACAGGCGATTGCACTAATGTACACAGCTATGATTTAACAATAAAAAAAAGAAAAGAAAAGAAAAGAAAAAAACAAGATTTCAAGATTTCAATAAAGGAAACCCAGAAAGAAAGGAGGGATAAGACTTTAAGCCCTGAAGGGAGGAAAAGTGAAAAATAAAAACCTGACATCCAGGACAGATACCCAGTAAATGACATGATATGACAAATCCTGGGAAATAAAACTGATGTGCCAATTAAATGGATCTTTTTTTTTTTATTAAATCATAGCTGTGTACATTAATGCAATCATAGGGCACCATATACTGGTTTTATAGACCGTTTGACACATTTTCATCACACTGGTTAACATAGCCTTCCTGGCATTTTCTTAGTTATTGTGTTAAGACATTTATATTCTACATTTACTAAGTTTCACATGTACCCTTGTAAGACGCACCGCAGGTGTAATCCCACCAATCATCCTCCCTCCGCCCATTCTCCCCCCTCCCTCCCCTCCCTCACCCCCTTCCCCCTATTCTTAGGTTGTAACTGGGTTATAGCTTTCATGTGAAAGCCATAAATTAGTTTCATAGTAGGGCTGAGTACATTGGATACCTTTTCTTCCATTCTTGAGATACTTTACTATGAATAATATGTTCAATCAAATGGATCTTGAAGAAAATTCTGACTTTTTTTCCTTAATCACACTTCCAAAAGAATTTTAGAGGCCATAGAAACTAGGACCTGATGCATATCCAGGGAGTAGGGACAGGTGACTGAAGGGCCTACGGCTCAGAATTTAAGGAGGCATCACGTTCAGAGCACAGGGCACACCCTGGCATTTGCTCTTGAGCAGGTGGGTCTCATGCCCATCTCTGTGCATAGGTTTATCAAAACAAGAGCAATGCCCATCTCAAATAGGGGAAGCTCCATTCAGCCATCTTTTATATCCAACCACTCTCAGGTTTACAACAGGCAACATCCTTTGTGCTTCCCAGTGAAACCAAAGCCTTATGTTATGATCAGGTTCCTTCAAATTTGTGAGCATGGTCACCAATGTGGTTTCCTATGGAATGTTTTCAATATACAGACAGAGAAAAACAAACCATTATGTTTTAAAATCCAGAGCAGTGACTTCCCTACACTGAACTGGCCCCAGGGGCATGAAGAACAAATGATACACTTTAATGAATGCAGTTGTGTGTGCATCAACTGATTGAGGGCAGCAGCTAATCAGCTCAGGTAGGATCACGGCGAGCCTTCTCTATTAGGAAGACATGCTTGGCTTCGAGCATCTGAGAAAAGACACATACAGGGCTTTGGCAGCTTCAAAGACACAGTGACCTTGGTCAAATTTAAAGGCATTTGCTTCAAGTTTAAAGATGGACAGAGGTTTAGACAGAAATGGATGCCTTTGAGCTATACTTGTTTAAATAGCTGAAATAGAATTTGGAGCATTATATATTACTTGTTTCAGAAAAACAAGAATGTGTGGTCTTTCAGCAATGGTCTGGCTGTTGTCTCCCTTGTACAGATGAGCCAGCTGAAAAATGACACATGGGCCCGTAGTCCTGTGTTAGAGGAAGGGGACGTGTAAGAGGAAGTGTAGCTAAGCCACTCGATACTTTCCTCAGAGACAGACCAGCCTGGGTAAGAAGCAGGAAGGAGCTTCAAGAATCCCCAGCCCTGGCTCTGAGCGGCCTACTGATCTCCTTTGCAGGATGTGATACCTGAGAAAGAAGAGCTGTCACCACTGACCAGCGAATGGGACATGTCCCCCCCTGGGAATCTCACCTGCTGAGGGGAATGAAGGACGTCCTGGGCAGCTGCTGTTGAGACGATGGCCCTTTTTTCTGCTCTGTGAGGCTGCAGGGAGAGAGACACGCCAGCCACCAGCTGCACACCCAGCTCTGTGATGGTGACTCGGTCATCCAGGATGATCACTGTCTTCTCAGCCAGGATGGAGTCAGAGAGTGGTGAGAGCACCTGAAGAGTGAGGGAGGAAGCTCATGTCTCTGCTCCACACTAACGCCTTAAGCTCCTTTTTCTTTTTTTTGAGACAGAGTCTCACCCTGGGTAGAGCGCCATGTGTCACAGCTCACAGCAACTTCAAAGTCCTGGGCTCAAGCGATCCTCCTCCTTTAGCCTCCAGAGTGCTGGGACTATAGGTGCCTGCTACAGTGGCTGGCTAGTTTTTCTATTTTTAATAGAGACAGGGTCTTGCTCTGGCTCAGGCTGGTCTGAGCCTCTTGAGTTTAAACAATCCACCCGCCTTGGCCTCCCAGAGTGCTGGGATGACAGGTGTGAGCCACTGCTCCCGGTCATTTCAAACTCCTTAATTGACATTTCCACCAAAGCATTCTCCCAGTCCTCTGCTCAGTGAATGCACTTATGGAAATTGCTTAGGAAAGTACTGTGCTATTTTTCAAATATTTCAGGTTTTTTAGATACCCCAACATGCACAGAGCTTAATGTTCAGATTTCAGTTAGAAAATATGCAGCATTGACTAATTTCTACTAATTTCTATTAATGCTATGTGTAACAAGTGGGATTTCTCCACCTGAACACAATTAACATTTTGGGCTGACAGGGCTGGTGTTTGTGTTTCATTGTGGTGGGGAAGCCTGTACATTGTGGGATAATTAGCAGCGCTGCTGCCCTCTGCCCACTGAATGCCAGTAAGCTCCCTTCCTTTAACCTGTGACAACTAGAAATATGCCTGGACATCACCAAGTGTCCCCTGAGGTTAAGAACTATTGGTACCTGGGGGAAAACAGTTGCTTTCATTGTATAGTTTAAGCTAGCATTCACTGGTAAAAAGAATGAGACATTTTATCTCAACAGTGTCTCTAATTTTCAGAAGTTTTTCTGTGCTTCCTTCATTAGAAATTAATTTCTGAATATGCCTAATCAAGACTGATGATTCCTGTCTTTCGTTTTTTCTTTGTTATTCTCTCTCCAGCACACACAGATACACCCCTGGAGGGTATTTCACCTTACTTTGGAGGAAGTAGGTAAGAATTTTTTGTTTGAAAAGTGGAAATTTGGAAAAAGGACAGGTAGGAGAACACTTCAGGTGGCTCTAGGCCAACACCCAGGTGTTGAATTTGAGCAGAGAGGGGACTCCTCCCCCACCCCCAAAAGTCTGCAGACCCGAGAACCTATGGGCGGGTTTGTGACAATTCTGGGTAAGTACCCAAATCTAATTTTTCTCAAGGCCCCCCTTGTCCCCCAACTCCATGTTTTTTTGTAGTACAGTTATATGAGGCGACAGATTCCTTTTCTTTTTTTTATTTTTGATTGTGTTTCCTTCACTTGCAACCAGCTGGATAGACAGAATCTCACAATTAGTGTTACATAGGACATGAGCATTATTTCTTAAGGAAATCAATGTTTTTAGGAAGAGTTTAGAAAGTGCTGGTGCAGGCCATGAAAACAAAACATGTCTCAATGGAAGTTTCCATCCACTTTTGGAAACAGTCGTAATGTTTTACTCACTTGAACTCTGGTAGAGCAAATCAACATTGCAAAAGAAAAAAAAAATGAGGAAAGGTAGCATATATAAGCTTTTGGTTTAGGAATTAAGACAAAGAGAGAGCCCTGGGCAGGTGGGAACTACAATAGGACCTGGGACAAGCTCCTGAACTCTTGAGAGCCTTGTTTTATCAGCCATTCCCTCTGGAATCTCATGCTCCTGATCAGCAGAATGGCGCAGGCCTAGAACAGGTGTCTTCAAACCAAGACACGCAGACCAATTCTGGCCCTCTAGAGATGATGTAAATAAAGTTTTATTAGCACACATCCATGCCCATTCTCTTCCATATCACCTGTGTCTGTTTTTGTGCTACAATAGCAGAGTGATAGTTGTGACAGGGAACATATGGCTGGTACTCCTCTAAAACATTTGCTCTCCGATATACATAGACCAGATTTTATTAATCCACTTGGGAGATTCAGTATCTTTTGTAACCACCTGGCTGGATCTGGAGAACATTCTTCTGAGTAAAGTATCTCGAGAATGAAAAGACAAAAACCCTGCATGTACTCAATAACCCCAACATTTATGTGCACTTTTGGAAGTAAAAACTCATTGGAAATGAACTGGGTGGGAGTGTGGGGGAGAGGATGGGTAAATGTATACTTAACAGGTACAATTCGCACTTTCTGAATGAAGGGCATACTTTTATCTTTGACTTAAAATGTACGAAAGCAAACTATGTAACTAAAACATGTGTACCTTCATAATATTCTGAAGTTAGTTTTAAAAAGAAAAGAAACATTTAGTCCACTACTAAAAAGTTATGGTAGGTGTAAGCACTGATACCGAACCACGTGGGCCCCAATCTCTTACTGTTCATGAAATAAACTCTGGAATTCTTCATCTAGAGAATGGGCTGAGTACAAAATTCACTCAGCAGAATTATTGTTGTAAGAATTAAGTTAATGGATTCATGCAAAATGTTTAAAATTGTCTCTGGGATGTCATCAGCACTCGGGAAAACATTAGCTATTATCATCATTGGTCTTATTTCCAACATATACCCAATTTCTAACCACAGGCTGCTCCTGGTCACTCGCTGCCTATCAACGGGCATCAGAATCCCCCCCCCCAGCACTCACGGTCTGCTCACTAGGTGGAATTCTGTTCCCTTGTGCCTTTTTTAAAATCTAAGCAGCTGCCAAGCAGAGAGATGAGCAAAGTGGCCATTAGCAGCCAACTCCGTCTTCTCAAATAATACCATCCACGTAAGTGGCTGTTAGACTTTATAGAACATAAACCCATCCTCTCTAATTCACTTTCTGTTTACACAACAGGATGGGCACTTTATTCTCTCATTTCAGCTTTTCCTCTGCCTCAAAAAAATCAGATATTCAGCCCCAGGCATCTATCTGTTCTCTCATTAGGCCCCCATGCTGGGGAATTCATGGCCTCAAAAGTGTTTGATTTCATGAGCTGATAACTATTTCTAAAGTCAAAGCAAAACAACAACAGCAACAAAAAAAAAATCCCTTATTAAGGATGGCATTTGGGAAAGTTTTCTGCTTTTCTCCGTCTGTCTCCTCCCTCGGGGTATTTATCCTGCAAATCTCTTTACAGACTCTCTGCAACACCAGTTATGGAAGAGCTATTCAAAAAGCCTATTTTGGATGCTGTCATTTGTTTTGTGGCTGTGTTAGCAACACGAAGCTGCAAGTCTGCTGTTCTAATCTGGGCTACCTTGTTTCTTGATTGAGTAGCTGGAAGCAGTAAACACAGGAGGGCAGTTTCTAAATGAAGCACCCTGGAGGCCCAGGGTCTTCCCACTCTTTCTATTTTGTCACCTGGCGTTGCTTTGGTTGTTTCAATTCTGGAACACCCGCAATCCCAGATCTCCCAATGTGTCAGCAAAAATGGAGCCTTTTATAGGAAATCTCTTCTTAAAAATTTTAAACAGATAAATTTAAAACAAAATGATTCTCAGGGTAACAGAGAATGAAGGGTAACTACTGAGCTTCTCTTAAGTGCCAGGACTGCACTAAATGCTATATATGAATGATTTTATTTAATACTAGCAACAACTCCTCTAGGTCAATACTGTCACATTCCTATTTGCAGATAAGAAAACAGGCCTGGAGAATTTCAGTGATTTTCTCATTTCCAACTGTGAGTGCTGGGCAGTCAGGCTGCAGCATCTCTGTCCACATCATCACCCTCTGGCTTCTGTCACCACACGTGGGTGGCAGAGTCAGATCCAGGATCCATCTGAACGCCAAGCCCACACCACTGTTGCCCGCTGTGGGTGCTGCTGCCTGGGCACTGTGCCCTGGGCCCTGAGTCCCTCAGGGCCAGTTTTATTACATTGACAGAGTTCCAGGCCCCACGGGGCATCAGATCCACAATCGTCTTTCTGGTCCTCCTCTTCTGTCAGAGGCCACCAGGAGCCTCCAGCCCTCAATCTGCCTCAGCTCCTCATCTGAGATCTCAGTCTGTGGGAAGCCAGGGTGCCCAGCGGTGACCTCACACTGGGAGGGGAGGTACTAGGGTGACATGTACAAGCACATCTTCTTTGTTCTCCATGTCCTTCGCCCTCAGAAAAATGGGTTCACAGTTGTTGGAAATCTTTGGGGAAAGAGTAAGATCTTAAGCTACATCAGCAGAAAAAGAAAAAAGCACCCAAGCGAGATCCCACAACAATGAAATTTTATGAAACCACAAGTGTTGTGATTTGCTAAACACCTAAACAACCAGACTTGTTGGATCTATAGCTAAGTAAGACAGAGTGATTTTTAAGCATTAATTAATGAAATGATGACAAAAAAATTCTAGAAAAAGCATTTCGTCCTAATCACTTATGACTGGGAAAACTTTAAGTGTAGTTTCATGGACTGACATAAGCTTGTGTGTGTGTGTGTGTGTGTTCCTTACCAGATGTATTCAGTCCTCCAAAAATCAAATCTCAGGTGCATCAAATGTTATGCTTGGACCACTTTTGATAATATATGAATGTTGGCCGTATGGTACTAAGAAATAGTTTTATGTCACCCATAAACAGGATCCTTTGAAATCATCAAACTGTAAGGTCTTCTGACAGATTAAAATTCTAGTGGGCAAAGTCCTCAAGAAAGGCATTGAAAATGAGAGTGTAAGTAATTTCTTTTTTTTACTCCTTTAAACTGTAATTTGTAGAATCAAAATGATGAATAGCATTTTCATGATGGTCTTTATCTTCAGCCTTCTGAGGGAGCTCCCTAATTAGCAGGTTAAGAATTAGGTAAGTTTCTGTTGAGCAAATAAGACATTTTATGACTTTCTTCACTAGGCTCTCGGAAAAATCCTGTCTATGTAGATGTGAGAAGGAGAAAGAATGAGTCTAAACTGCCCGTGGAAAACGTACCATGTCCAAGAAAAGTTCTTCCCAGAACCACAAGCCAAAAAGGGTCTCACATTCTTGCTCTTCAGATGAAGAACTAGAGGCCCAGCTGCATGAAAAGGCTGGGTCATGATCACCTGGATACTTTTAGAGAAACATGTCCTGCTTTGCTGTTCACAAGGCTCTCGTGGTCACGGCCTACAATGAGTGAAGAAATCCCCTCTGTGTGTGTGAAGCTCTGGCCTCTCTACTGAGCTGAAAATCTATAGATCCACCAGCTGCCCTGGCATTGTTGGGAGACTGTCTCAAAAGAATATCAAACCAGGCTCAGTGCCCCTAGCACAGTGGTTATGGCGCTAGCCACATACATCAACGCTGGTGGATTCGAAACTGGCCTGGGCCTGCTAAATAACAATAACAACTGCAACAGAAAATAGTGGGGCATTGTGGTGGGCACGCGTAGTCCCAGCTACTTGGGAGGCTGAGGCTAGAGAATCGCTTAAGCCCAAAGTTAGAGGTTGCTTTGATCAGTGATGCCACAGCACTCTACTGAGGGCGACATAGTGAGACTCTGTCTAAAAAAAAAAAAGAAAGAAAGAAAAGAATGAGGGAGGCGCCTGTGGCTCAACAGAGTAGGGCACCGGCCCTATATGCTGGAGGTGGTGGGTTCAAACCCAGCCCCGGCCAAAAACTGCAAAAAATAAATAAATAAATAAAATAAAACAAAAAAAGGAAAGAAAAGAATGAATGAACAGTGATAGCTAATGTGTTGTTCTTTCTAAAAAAGTTCAATCCAGGGTGGCGCCTGTGGCTCAGTCGGTAAGGCGCCGGCCCCATATACCGAGGGTGATGGGTTCAAACCCAGCCCCGGCCAAACTGCAACCGAAAAATAGCCGGGTGTTGTGGCGGGCACCTGTAGTCCCAGCTACTCGGGAGGCTGAGGCAAGAGAATCGCTTAAGCCTGGGAGTTGGAGGTTGCTGTGAGCTGTGTGAGGCCACGGCACTCTACCGAGGGCTATAAAGTGAGACTCTGTCTCTACAAAAAAAAAAAAAAAAAAAGTTCAATCCAATCTGCATTTTTCACAGATATCTCCTAGAAACAAATCATCAAAGGGAACAAAAATGGTAGTGGGAAGAGTCCATGAAGATATCAGGGACCAGAAATCTCATCAGAGAAACCTGTGTAGGGCAGTGCCTGTGGCTCAGTGACTAGGGCACTGGCCCCATGTACCCAGGATGGCAGGTTCGAACCTGGCCCAGGCCAAACTGCAACAACAAAAAAATAGCCGGGCATTGCGGTGGGCACCTGTAGTCCCAGCTACTCGGGAGGCTGAAGCAAGAGAATCACCTAAGCCCAAGAGCTGGAAGTTGCTCTGAGCTGTGATGCTACGGCACTCTATTGAGAGCAACAAAGTGAGACTTTGTCTCTTAAAAAAAATAATAATAATAAAGAAAGAAAAATCTGTATAGTAATTGTGGCCAGAACCTGGGTTTGGGATTTAGGTGGATCCCTGCTCCCACACTTACTGGCTGGGGCAAAGGTTGCCAAACCACTTTACGGAGCTTTCATGTACTCTGTGGATATTATCCTTAACTTGATCATGACCTCAGGGTCATGGGATACTATGACCTAAATGGGATGCTATGTTAAATCTTTAGAACTATGCTTGGCATATATATAGTATCTGATCAGTAAATTTCTCCTTTTTTTCACTATAACATGTACATGAGACAATGGGCAGGCAGTTCATTTCTTATTTCTTGGTGAGAGATTGAAGAAAATGGCTTCTAAATTTTCTCCAAGTTCAAACACCCTACCACTCAGTAGTGAGCATTTCAAGCCTGTACTCGGAAGGTGGAAGCTATTTCAGCACACGAGAGGTTTTACAGTATCCTGTCATAGCATGTCTTGCATTAAAAACAGCCAGTGCTACAGATGAAATGATATAAATATGCTGTAGAGTAAAACATGTCTCAATGAGGAGATGAACGAATTAAAGCTTTCTTCAGTGGGCCGGATATTAGATAAAAACTATAAGGTCTTTTAATCTCCTAAAGCAAAAAAACTTTCAACCCAGGATCTTGTATCCAGCTAAACTGAGTTTCATCTATGATGGAGAAATTAAATACTTCAATGACATTCATATGTTGAAAAAATTTGCCATAAGTAAACCAGCTCTTCAGGATGTTCTCAGACCTATCCTCCACAATGACCAACCCAATCCTATACCACAAAAGTAAACTCAATCAGAAACTTCGGATCAAACTCCAACTTCCACACTGGCGAAAGGATTAAAAATGTCCACTGGACCTTTGAAAAACTCGATACCCAAAATTCCACCAGACTTATCCTTACTCTCCATCAATGTGAATGGCTTAAACTGTCCTCTAAAGAGGCATAGGTTAGCTGACTGGATACAAAAACTTAAGCCAGATATTTGTTGCATACAAGAGTCACATCTCAACTTAAAAGACAAATACAGACTCAGGGTGAAAGGATGGTCATCCATATTTCAGGCAAATGGTAATCAGAAAAAAGCAGGTGTTGCAATTTTATTTGCAGATACAGTAGGCTTTAAACCATCAAAAGTAAGGAAGGACAAGAATGGTCACTTCATATTTGTTAAGGGTAATACTCAATATGACGAGATCTCAATTATTAATATCTATGCACCCAACCAGAATGCACCTCAATTTATAAGAGAAACTCTAACAGACATGAGTAACTTGATTTCCTCCAGCTCCATAATCGTTGGAGATTTCAACACTCCCTTGGCAGTGTTGGATCGATCCTCCAGAAAGAAGCTGAGCAAAGAAATCTTAGATTTAAACCTAACCATCCAGTATTTAGATTTAGCAGACATCTACAGAACATTTCATCCCAACAAAACTGAATACACATACTTCTCATCAGCCCACGGAACTTACTCCAAAATTGATCACATTTTAGGTCACAAGTCTAACCTCAGTCAATTTAAAGGAATAGAAATTATTCCATGCATCTTCTCGGACCATCATGGAATAAAACTTGAATTGAGTAACAACAGGAATCTGCATACCCATACAAAAACATGGAAGTTAAATAACCTTATGCTGAATGATAGCTGGGTCAGAGATGAGATTAAGAAAGAAATCACCAATTTTTTGGAACAAAATGACAATGAAGACACAAGCTATCAGAACCTCTGGGACACTGCAAAGGCAGTTCTAAGAGGGAAATTTATAGCACTGCAAGCCTTCCTCAAGAGAACGGAAAGAGAGGAAGTTAACAACTTAATGGGACATCTCACGCAACTGGAAAAGGAAGAACATTCCAACCCCAAACCCAGTAGAAGAAAAGAAATAACCAAAATTAGAGCAGAATTAAATGAAATTGAAAACAAAAGAATAATACAACAGATCAATAAATCAAAAAGCTGGTTTTTTGAAAAGGTCAATAAAATAGATAAACCTCTGGCCAACCTAATCAGGAAAAAAAGAGTAAAATCTCTAATATCATCAATCAGAAACAACAAAGACAAAATAACCACAGACTCATCAGAAATCCAAAAAATCCTTAATGAATATTACAAGAAACTTTATTCTCAGAAATATGAAAATCTGAAGGAAATAGACCGATACTTGGAAGCATGCCACCTTCCAAGACTTAACCAGAATCAAGTGGAAATGTTGAACAGACCCATATCAAGTTCAGAAATAGCATCAACTATACAAAACCTCCCTAAAAAGAAAAGCCCGGGACCAGATGGTTTCACGTCAGAATTCTACCAAACCTTTAAAGAGGAATTAGTACCTATATTACTCAACCTGTTCCAAAAGGTAGAAAAAGAAGGAAGACTACCCAACACGTTCTATGAAGCAAATATCACCCTGATCCCCAAACCAGGAAAAGACCCAACAAGAAAAGAAAATTATAGACCAATATCACTAATGAATATAGATGCAAAAATATTCAACAAGATCCTAACAAACAGAATCCAGCAACACATCAAACAAATTATACATCATGACCAAGTTGGTTTTATCCCAGGGTCTCAAGGCTGGTCCAATATACGTAAATCTATAAATGTAATTTAGCACATAAACAAATTAAAAAACAAAGACCATATGATTCTCTCAATTGATGCAGAAAAAGCTTTTGATAATATCCAGCATCCCTTCATGATCAGAACACTCAAGAAAATTGGTCTAGAAGGGACTTTTCTTAAACTGATAGAGGCTATCTACAGCAAACCCACAGCCAATATCATATTGAATGGAGTTAAATTGGAATCATTTCCACTCAGATCAGGAACCAGACAAGGCTGCCCATTGTCTCCATTGCTTTTCAACATTGTAATGGAAGTTTTAGCCACCGCAATTAGGGAAGAAAAGGCGATCAAGGGTATTCATATAGGGTCAGAAGAGATCAAACTCTCGCTCTTCGCAGATGATATGATTGTGTATCTGGAAAACACTAGGGACTCTACTACAAAACTCCTAGAAGTGATCAAGGAATACAGCAGCGTCTCAGGTTACAAAATCAACATTCATAAATCGGTAGCCTTTATATACACCAACAACAGTCAAATTGAAAAAGCAGTTAAGGACTCTATCCCATTCACAGTAGTGCCAAAGAAGATGAAATATTTGGGAATTTACCTAACAAAAGACGTGAAAGATCTCTATAAAGAGAACTATGAAACTCTAAGAAAAGAAATAGCTGAAAATGTTAACAAATGGAAAAACATACCATGCTCATGGCTAGGAATAATCAACATTATCAAAATGTCCATACTACCCAAAGCAATATATACTTTCAACGCACTCCCTATTAAAGCTCCACTGTCATATTTTAAAGATCTTGAAAAAACATTACTTCGTTTTATATGGAATCAGAAAAAACCTCGAATAGCCAAGACATTACTCAGAAATAAAAACAAAACAGGAGGAATCACACTACCAGACCTCAGACTTTACTACAAATCGATAGTGATCAAAACAGCATGGTATTGGCACAAAAACAGAGAAGTAGATATCTGGAACAGAATAGAGAACCAAGAGATGAATCCAGCTACTTACCGCTATTTGATTTTTGACAAGCCAATTAAAAACATTCAGTGGGGAAAAGATTCCCTATTTAACAAATGGTGCTGGGTGAACTGGCTGGCAACCTGCAGAAGACTGAAATTGGACCCACACCTTTCACCATTAACTAAGATAGACTCTCATTGGATTAAAGATTTAAACTTAAGACATGAAACTATAAAAATACTAGAGGAGAATGCAGGGAAAACCCTTGAAGAAATTGGTCTGGGTGAGTATTTCATGAGGAGAACCCCCCGGGCAATTGAAGCAGCTTCAAAAATACACTACTGGGACTTGATCAAACTAAAAAGCTTCTGCACAGCTAAGAACACAGTAAGCATAGCAAGCAGACAGCCCTCAGAATGGGAGAAGATATTTGCAGGGTATAACTCTGACAAAGGTTTAATAACCAGAATCCACAGAGAACTCAAACGCATCAGCAAGAAAAAAACAAGGGATCCCATCGCAGGCTGGGCAAGGGATTTGAAGAGAAACTTCTCTGAAGAAGACAGGCGCACGGCCTTCAGACATATGAAAAAATGCTCATCATCTTTAATCATCAGAGAAATGCAAATCAAAACTACTTTGAGATATCATCTAACTCCAATGAGACTAGCCTATATCACAAAATCTCAAGACCAGAGATGTTGGCGTGGATGCGGAGAAAAGGGAACACTTCTGCACTGCTGGTGGGAATGCAAATTAATACATTCCTTTTGAAGGGATATATGGAGAACACTCAGAGATCTAAAAATAGATCTGCCATTCAATCCTGTAATTCCTCTGCTGGGCATATACCCAGAAGACCAAAAATCACAACATAACAAAGATATTTGTACCAGAATGTTTATTGCAGCCCAATTCATAATTGCTAAGTCATGGAAAAAGCCGAAGTGCCCATCGATCCACGAATGGATTAATAAATTGTGGTATATGTATACCATGGAATACTATGCAGCCTTAAAGAAAGATGGAGACTTTACCTCTTTCATGTTTACATGGATGGAGCTGGAACATATTCTTCTTAGTAAAGTATCCCAAGAATGGAAGAAAAAATACCCAATGTACACAGCCCTACTATGAAACTAATTTGGGACTCTCACATGAAAGCTATAACCCAGCTACAACTTAACAATAGGGGGAAGTGGGAAAGGGGGGGTGGGTAGAGGGAGGGGAATCGGTGGGATCACACCTGTGGTGCATATTACAGGGGTATTTGCGAAACTTGGTAAATGTAGAATATAAATGTTTTGGCACAGTAACTGAGATAACGCCGGAAAGGCTATGTTAACCACTGGGATAAAAATGTGTCAAATGGTTTATGAAGTGAGTGTATGATGCCCCATAATCATATCATTGTATACACTTATGATTTAATAAAAAAAAAAAAAAAAAAAACTATAAGGTATTCTTCGGGGAATATACAAAACATAAAAATAATGTGTTTTTAATTCTCCAAAAAAGGCAACATAAAGGAAGATGCTAACTTATATTTTCTTTTATTAGACAGGTTTAGGGAATATTAGTGTAGATATGTTACATGGATATATTGCATAGTGTTGTATCCTGAGCTTTTTGGATGACGCCCACCTGAGTAATACACGTTGTACCCACTAAGCATTTGTCTTTCTGTGTCTGGCTGATTTCACTTACTATAATGTCCCCCCCAGTTTATCTGGTTGTTGCAAATGACAAGATTTCCTTCTTTTTTAAAAGCTGAATAGTATACGGTGTGTATTATGCCACCTTTTCTTTGTCCATGCATTTGTTGATAGACTGGTAGGTTCATTTCATATCTTGACTGTTTTGAATGATTCTTCACTAAACATAAAAATGCAATTATCTCTTCAACATACTGATTTCAATTCCTTTGTCTATCTACCCAGGAGTGGGACTGCTAGATAATATCTCTAACAGTTTCTGTCGGGAGGCAGGAGCTTAACTTCAGTTGGACTCTAGCTCCCAGTTACAAACCTACTTTCTGTGATAGGACACATTTGTTTTTCCTTTAGATAAAAACAATCAGTAAATACAAGAAGCTTCCCGAATTACCAGGTAGGCTTAGTTGAACTACGTGTGATCCAAAGTGGTACCGGAGTCTTCTCACTTGAGAACTAGTTCTTATTTATCTGGAGAAAATGTGGGCCCATCGGTTGGGTCTGCTTGGGTCCATAGAAGGGCCAAGTTTCTTTCCGTGTTTGCCATCTCCTAGTAGATTTCTGTGAGCATCACAGTTTAGTTGAATGCTTCTCTAACAAGAATAGGATTTTCTTTCCATTTGGATGTGTTTTGTGGGTTAGTAAAAAATTTTACTTTTAATTATTTTCCCCCAGTTGTTCCCCTGATGGTCTTTGAAACCTATACGCTGGCTGTTTTCATCTCAGAACTGTAAAAAGGGGCTGCTGCAGAATTTAATTTGGTTTGTGCAGACATTTTCATGACAGAATTTCCTTACAGCCTGATCTCATAGGGCCGGCAACACCCCCATTGGAAGGCAAGAATGTAGAGCACTAATATTTTTGGATTCTGTTTGATGGCCAGCCACCTCTATGAAAAAATTTAAAAAATTAAAAAGCACACAGAAAATGTTGGTCTTTTGTCCCTAGGGAGAGTCCTGCTGGAAATATTTTCAATAATACTTTACTCAGGTGTCTTACAAAACATTCATCCTTATCAATATTTCAGAGCACCCCAGCCAAAGACAAAGTTCAACATATGCTTATTTGTAGGATGTCTTCATTTTAGCATTTTACTCCTTGACGTGGAATATTTAAAAAGCGACCCCAGCACTTTTGAGCCTCGGAAAAGATCCAAGCACTCCATATTCATCAAACCATGCCCCTGAAGACATGGAGAGTTGTTTATCTGGTGAGAGTCCAGCAAATGGTGCTGCCCAGTTCCTGCTTCAGTTCTAAATGCACCCATGGAACCTGTTAATTAGCCACCATTGGCACAGCTGCTGCAGCCCCATGCTTAGGTGCTCCGGATTTACACATAAAAGGAACACACTTTGGCAGGATAAGCAAGTTTTCAAAGGAGAAAATAAGAGAGAGGGAGGTCTTCAATGTTTTTTAAACTTCTATGAAAACTACCTGGAAAAGTTTCTTTTAGGAAAAAAATTGCGAAAAGTCAACATATCATAATCTCAGGGCATAAAGCACAAACACTGAAAAATTATTTCTGTGATTATAGGAAAAGGTTAACCAGTAAACACGAATGGTGGCCTCCAAGCCATTATTCCACAAACTGAAAGGGAAACAGAAGGACTTTGAAAGACCCAAGCTGACAAGACCTGGCAGAGGCAAAATATGTTCCCTGTTATCAAGAGAAGACTGGACTTCCAGACTCACACTCCAAGTATTTCTCAAGGGACTCAGATATTCAGAATTTAGTTAAGCTCAAGGGTTTTATGAGAAAATTCTTGGAGCACAGGAACGTCGTTAGCATTACAAAAGGAATTACTGCTGTTGGACTTCAAGTTCTGTCCCACATGATTAGTGGTGGATGAAATCTCTGCCTATATCAGCCTTTTCCTGAGCTGCCGCAAAAATACTTCCGTCTGCGAGCATGCAACCCATCAACAGAAATAAATCTTAATTAAGAACTGTGGGTACACGTGCTGTGTGGACAGCCTCTGCTCCTCACCACTCACACTGCCATAGTGACATTATGAGATCATACAATTCTTACTTTGAAAACATACAGACATACACACACACACACACACACCACACACACACACACACATATATGTACTCATCATCTTAACTTGCAGATCCATTTACAAGCAGCTAATTTACCCATTCTCAGGACTCCTGAGAGTACAGGACAAAAAAAAAAAAATCCTTCCGTGGGCCATGGAGGTGATATAGCATCATATCTGGTCCAGTACAACTGGGCATGTTGAGGACAAGACAGCCTGGAATAAGCATCTTACCCTCAAAGGAGTCAGACACCGCTCAGAGAGAACTAGTGACGTCCATATGGGAACACAGCTGCAGTCTTCCTCGGGAGTCTAATTAGTGAAGAGAAGCAGAAAATTGAGGTTTGGGGTAAAATCTATGGATTTTCAACACTGGCCACTAGGGGGAAACCATAAAGCAGAGAGCTGTTTGATCCAGGCTGGTCTCAGGTCAGGACTGCGTTTTCCCTGAGAGCTAGTTTGGATGCTGGGAGAAAGGAAGTGAGGTGAGTTTATGGTTTTTGTTTTTTGTTTTTTTAATGTATGAACGATCCAGTACAAATCTGTGTCTCACTGACATCACATTCCAGTTGTAGTTACTTTCCCTGAGTCATCACAGGATGTAATGTAAATAAGTTGTGCGTTTCACCACATTTGTCTCAATTCACAGAGCCCACTCAGGGGAGGAGTCTGGACTCCGGCAAGAAGCATGCTGGGGCTGATGAGGGTTGTCTCCCTGTGACAGGTGCGAGAGAGCCATCCTGAGCTTTTCTATGTCATTCTGGGCTGTAAATCAAGTCCAAAGTCCTTAGCACCTTCTTAAGGCCTTCAAGTCCCCATCTGCACACTATTTTTCAACCACCAGTGCTAGCATATACCATATTTAGAAAACACTGACCTAGGATATTTGAAGTTGGGACACTCGGTATGCCTGCTTAAAATGGCTCTGGTGAAATCCTCTGGAAATAATTCCTGACTCTCTCCCACTTGATCACACCACTGGAGGTGCTCATGTGTGTTGGGTAACAAGACTAAAGAGAGAAACAAGCACTGTATACTTACCAAATACTTTCACTATAACTTAACACACACTCTGGAACAAAAATGATCTGCCCTAAACACCACAGGTTATTCTTGAAATGTGGCAGGCTTATTTTAACCATCATAAGCTGCAGAAACTTTCTTTTTTATTTTCTGTAAATTGAGCACGTTTTCTGACCCTACCCTCTCTCACAGTGAGATAAAGCGCAAAATTACAATAATCATTTTTAGTACATAGACCCTCTTTCCTAGCTCATCCCGGATGAGATTATCAAAGTAAACTACAAAACCCTGCCTTCCACAAAAGAGTCCTGTGTTCAAATAGATGCCACACAATGAGGTGATCTGGTCACCACTCGGGGCCCAGAATAGCCTGCGGAAGGCACAAAGGTAGAGCTTCCTTCAGAAAGTGGATTCAAGTCTTTTGTTTTGATTTGCATGCCTGGGGATTCTGTGCGCCAATCTGCTTACCCAGCATGGGCACATTCATCACCTTTGTGGGGGACACAGCATTACATCGTGGCCATCTGCTGGCTTCCTGGTGTTGAGATCACACCTGCTTTTCTTCCTTATATCTCTCACCTGTCACAATAATAATCAAAACTTAAATAAAAGGAAATAACCAACATGGATAGAATTCGACATTTTCAATGTAATAATATGTGTTTGTGTGTATATGTATGTACGTATATGTGTATATATATGTATACATGTATGTCTGTATTTCTCTATATATAAATCTGGGTGCTTCTCAACTTAGGACACCTTATGTACCATACTTAAGAATTTTGGGGAGGCACCTGTGGCTCAGTCGGTAAGGTGCCGGCCCCATATACTGAGGGTGATGGGTTCAAACCCAGCTCCGGCCAAACTGCAACCAAAAAATAGCCGGGCGTTGTGGCGGGCGCCTGTAGTCCCAGCTGCTCAGGAGGCTGAGGCAAGAGAATCGCTTAAGCCCAGGAGTTGGAGGTTGCTGTGAGCTGTGTGAGGCCATGGCACTCTACCAAGGGCCAAAAAGTGAAACTCTGTCTCTACAAAAAAAAAAAAAAAAGAAAAAAAAGAATTTTGCCATGTTGACATACCATCTGAAACACGGCTGACTTAACATTCTAAGATTCAGTGGAGAATTGGCTTCCTTGTTTTCATTAGTTTCTTAGTATCAGCGTTTTCTATTTGGGCATTTCATAGAAATATAAGCGCATAGCACGTCATCTTCTGCGATGCCTTCTTTCACCTAGCGTTATATTTCCAAGGTCCATCCATGTTGTAGGACTTGACAATACTTCATTATTCTTTCTGTTGAAAAATGTTCTATTCTATGGATGCACCGTTTGTTTATCTACTCGTCAGCAAATGGACATTTGGGTTGTTTCTATGTTTTCGATATTATGAATAGTGCTGTTGTGAACACTCCTGCACACGTTTTGTGTCGACCTATATTTTCCATTGCTGGGTTGCATGAACACGCTATGTTGGCATTTTGAGGAACCTCCAACTGCTTTCCGCAGCTGTATCACTGCAGCTTCCCGCTGTGGTTTAGAGCCGTGGGTGCTCTCATTCACAAACTCTCTCTGTAAGTACCAGCCATTACATTCCAGAGCTCTCTATCCATCCACAAAGGCTATTTCCAAAAGATCTTCTTTCTTTGGGGTGTCTATCAAGAGGAAGAATTCTCCACTGGGGATGGTGCCCATCCATCAGGGCCTCTTTGCAGAGTCTAAAACACGAGTACAAAAACATCAATGGAAACATCTGCCAGTTTCTGTTTTTCAATCTGGGCAATGTTTCCTTTCAAATACCCACCTATCAATTGAGAATGCTCTTTGGAGTGCACCGACTGGAGTAGGTATTCATTCAAAGCTACACTGAGTATATGACTGAATATAAAAATGATTGAATAGTAACTCGGAGGGGTGAGCAAGCTCTGTGAATATTGGCTGAACACCCTGGGGTGGCTGATGCTATGCTAGATGTCATGAGTAAATGTGTGCGTGACAGAGATGTGGGGACTCACACAGATTGCATTCTACTGTGGGAGACAGATAATAACTGAGCAGGCAAAACAGGTTTAAGGAAAAGCCTAGCTACTGGTAAATGTAAAAATAAAATAATAAAATCAAATAAAATATAAAATAAAATAAAATATAAAACTAAGGAAGGTGATAGGGTAGAGGGTTGGGGCCTGGAGGAGAATGGTCTGAGAAATAGGCAGGATCCAAACATTCCGGGGCCTTGGGCGGGGAGAGAGCATAGGTAACAGAGGTAATACTGTGGCTCCTACTCTGAGCCTTCAACTTTTCAATTAAATTGTCACACATTTCTTAATTGGTCTCCTCTTTGGCCTGTCAGTGAATTATTCTGATCCTTGGAAGAGAACGTTAGATATACGTCCCCCTCTTCTTTCTATCTCTTGCATTGCTTCCTGAGTTTCATTATTTTTCAAAGCCAATTTTCCAAGCTTCTCACCCAATAAACACCATCCAATGTCCTCTTCACTGACTTTAGAGTAAACTACAAACCCCTTCCTTCCTTCTTCCGTGGGCTCTTTCCCTCCAGGCCTCCCTTGCTCTCCGTTCTCATTCCCTAACACCTCCCCGACAGCCTGCACTCAGGGACCCTACCTTTTCCTCCGCTTCCCCAAGTACTTCAGACATTTCTTCAACAGCCAAGACTTTTTCAGTGGGGAAGGTTCCTTATTTTTCACTGTCTTCCTAATCAAACTTTCTCAGCTCCCCCCTAACTCACATATCTCCTTTCAAACTTTTCTCCATCATTTCCCAGATCACCAAAGTAGAGTTTACTGTAGCCCCTGCTGAGCTGATAGAACACTTTGTCTCATTCTTACCTGCATTTAATAAACCACCCTGTAAAATAAACCTTGTAGAGGAGCAACCAAAGGGAGTAATTCATCTTGTTATCCTCAGCATTCCCTGCAGGGAGTGGCACAAAGTGTGGGTAGGAAAGGCAAATGAATGAATAAACAACAAAACCTGTTAACTTTCTCCTCAGCTGGCAACCCCTGCCCCACAGGAAAAGATGTGAGCCCCTTAGAGTCCTGCAGCCACCTCTCAACACCAACAGCTCCACAGTAACTTGGAGGAAGATTTTTGACCCAAGCTGGATCACAGCCTTTCCTTGGGAGTTTTTGATGTCACTTTGGTGGAGAACATTCTTTTCCTTCCTCCTTACAGCATTGCACAGATACGAGCTCAAAGCCACTCCCGGCAACTTCAAGGAGAAATTAATTTGGAGAATTAAATTTTACACATAGAAAGAAGGAACAAAAAAGAAGTGCTTGGTCTTCGTTCTCACCATCTGGAAGGTTCTGACTTTCTAGCTACTAGCTCATGAAGTCCAGTTTGTGCCCCTCCTTCCCACCTTTTTCCTGGGGGTTAAATTCCATGGTTCTTACCCTGGGACAATTTTGCTCCCCAATATGGAGATAAATGGTAATGTCACAACTCAGAGGACTGTTTGCCTCTGGTATCTAGAGAGTAGAAGCCAGGGATATTGATAAACACCCTGATAATGGACAGGGAAGCCTGCTACACCCCCAGGGAAGGATTATCAGCCCTCAAACGTCAGGACTGAGAAACCCCACATTAGCTCACTCAGTCACCACTTACGACAAGAATCCTAATCAATTTATGTAATCCTCAGACTTCTGCAGGCTCCACTGTGAGCATGAGGCTTCACACCCCACCCTGTGAGGATACCCACCAGGCTAAAGTTTGCCCCATAAAACATTCACTCTACAAAAGGGAAGTTTTCCAGACTAAAATGACCGATTTTTCTTTTCAAATTGTCTTCCCTGGCATGAATGAAAAAAAACACTTTCTTCAGTTCTTGTTCTCACTTTCTTTTTGTCCATGTTACAGACATACCTTTGCAGAAAATTAAGTACCAGCGATGCTGGTTAGCTTTTTTTTTTTTTTTTTTTTTGGCACTCAATCAATGTTTCAGTTTTTATGCAGGCTGTAGAGGTGGACTTACTAATTTAACTTGAAAGAATTTATTCTTCCTGGAGCGTAGATGTCCACTTTTCTGCAATTTGCTGCTTCTGTGCTGTCTAACAAGGCCTTGGTCTCCCAGATGTCTTATCGATTGGTGTAGGTTACTGATTTGTTAATGAATTTGTATATAATGTGGGATGTGAGTAGCCTCTGCTGATTCAAGAGCACCTCACAGAATGCCTTCATTGCAGAGAACGGCCCCTCTAAATATACTTTTTTTTCTTTCCTTGTTTTTGTTTTTGCCTATTTTGATTGTTTTTGCTTTCTCTTTTGTTTGGGGGTGTTTACTGTGTAAACAGTCTTCAGTAGGACAGCGAAATTAGATGCTGCTCTACATGAGTGGTATTTACTTGTAACCTGGATTCCTGCAGAAGGGTTTGCTTTCCGAATGCTTCCCAGAGGGTCAAAAGCTCATTCAAGACTTTAATCCAACTTAGCATCTTCCCCTCAGTCCTTCCACACTCATCCTTTAACTGTGTACAGTCAGGATTCATGGGACCCTCCCATAAATGCACTTCCTATTTACAAGAAAAAGAAAAATTTACCTTGGAAATTGTTAAGTGGTTTCTTAATTTATAGAATACGTAATTGGTGTTAGCTCCTAGCCACCAAAATGCAGGTTCTGGGGAATTATGCCTATTTTTCTTATTTAACAACTGAGCAGTCTCAGGCATAAATACTCAGCGCTTTAGGCACCTGTTGCGAAATGGAGTAATAATATCACTCTTATCCTACAGGACCCCTATACCCATCACTTGAAATTACCAATGTAAAGACACCTGAAGGAGTCCGGGCACCTGAGACCCATTCAGCAAGCTGAGTTCCCCATCCCCTTCTCTCCTGGTTGCTACAGAGCACTGATTTTCTTTTCTTTTCTTTTTTTTAAATTATTTTTTTATTAAGTATTTTGTACATAGATCATAAATACATTTATGCCCATTTCAGTGTGTTGATTATTTGTACAAATTGGAGTGCTTACATCATACTAATCAGCATAGCTTTCATCTCATTTACCCAACTATAGCATTAGGACATTTGTGTTCTACACATGATGGAACCAACTTGTACTTGCAATGTGCTCCATAGTTGTGGTTCCCCTACTATCCCCTACTATCCCTCCCACCCCCTCCCCATCCCTCACCCTCCCCTTAACAAATAAGTATCCAGTGTACTCAGTACTACTGTGAAACTGAAAGACTTGGGACAAGACCCCCACTCTGTCCTGGGCTACGGCGACCCCCAATCAACCGCAAGAGACGACACTTGATGCAATCAGCAAGAGGGTTTTATTCCAGCATGCTGGGGCTTAGCTCGTGACTCTCTCAGGAGCAGAGGAGTTAAGCCCCGAACAGCAGGTTTTACAAGCTTATAAAGGCAAAAACCACAAAGTAGGAAGGGGTAGCAGACATAGCAGGGGCTTTAACCATAAAGTAGGAAGGGGGAGCAGACATAGCAGGGGCTTTCTAGATAAGAAGAACTCTGGTTCATTACTCAACTGTCTTAAGACAAGATTAACAGTTAAACATTTGCTTAACAGTTAAACATTTGCTTAGCCCTTTTATCTGCTTCAGCTCGGGGCTATCTCCTGGAACAGTTACAAAAGGTCACATTCTCATGGTAGGGGGCGAGAGGTGCTGCTTCAGGTCACATTCTCATGGTAGGGGGTGAGAGGTGGTCACATTCTTATGGTAGGGGGCGAGAGGTGGTCACATTCTCTTGGTAGTACTTTCCTTCAAAACCAATTTATTTTTATTTATTTATTTATTTTTTTTGTAGAGACAGAGTCTCACTTTATGGCCCTCGGTAGAGTGCCGTGGCATCACACAGCTCACAGCAACCTCCAACTCCTGGGCTTAAGCGATTCTCTTGCCTCAGCCTCCCGAGTAGCTGGGACTACAGGCGCCCACCACAACGCCCGGCTATTTTTTGGTTGCAGTTTGGCTGGGGCTGGGTTTGAACCCTTCACCCTCGGTATATGGGGCCGGCGCCTTACCGACTGAGCCACAGGAGCCGCCCTGTGAAACCAGTTTATAATAACTCACGCTAGCATATGAAAAATGAAACACAACTTTAGGCTATGACAAAGGAGGGAAGAGCACTGATTTTCAACCGGTGTGCTGTGAAAGTATGTTAGGTGTGCCAAGAAAATTTTTAAAGATCATTACTTAAATTATTTTTGAAAGAAATTCAAAGCACAGTAAGTATATTTTTTTTGATTAATGTAACTTAATTGTGCCGAGATGTTTAACTATAGGTTTATGTGTGCTGTGAGATTTTTTAAAAGTTGAAAAACACTGCTGGACAATGTGAACGAACTTGAGGAGAGCGACAACTCTTCTCATATCAGTCCTGAAGCAAGCCAGAAGGTGCTTTGGTTGAATAGAATAAATCTTCTGAAAAGATTCAGAAACTGAGGCTTGAGCGTATTAAGCAACTTGCCCAAGGTAAGAAAGTGTGGTGGAGGCGGGATTTGATTCTGCGCTGCCCGTGCTGATGCCCATTTAGGGTATTCACCCAAATACCACAATCCTAAGGGCCCTTTGAATTGTGCCATGGGCAACATGGAACAAACAACAATGGAGAATTTTACTTCCATTGTGGAAGGAGTGTGGGTGTGGAGCTAGAGAAGAAACAGAGCCCAGGAGGGCTGTGATGGATAAGGTGATAAGTGGAATTTGAATGTTCATGAAATCTATTTAAATACAAAAGTGCAAGGGAGCTAATGAAAAAGCCTCCAGGTGAGCGAGCATTGTGAAGAAGGGATCAGGCCCCTCCTGGAACTTGAAAGGAAAGCAGATTTGCCCACAGGGCTCTCAAGCTAACATCCAGCCACTGATCAAATCTTAGGAATTTGTACATCCCTCAGGCACACTTAGCAAGGTGCAAGGTCCCTACTTTGTTCAGGGTCAACCGAGGAGGGGGGTCCTGAGGTCAGAAAACTCCAGTTTTCTTCCTGTACACATCATTAAATGCAACTTGCTCTCTCCTTTATAAAAGCAGGTGCTACACCTTCAAGTATTTTATGGAAAGGGTGAATTTCTGCGACAAAGCCAAGTGGGGGAAACCAAGTTCCACAAAGCAGCTGCCCTCACAGGTCATTCAGGTGTAATCTGCCTTGGCTGAGGCAGCGCTGAGAGGTATTAGCCACACAAATGCAGAAATGCAGTGTTGCCTCAACTTTGGGAATGTCTGAATGTCATTTTGTGTTAGATCAATGATCACCAGGGGAGAATTTGACAGCCTTAATAGCTGTGACTAATAGCAGCTTATAAAGTTTAGTAAAAAGAGCCAGACAAAAACCCAACATAGCTGAGCCATGGCCCTTCACGAGTGGTAACAGGGAAAGGGATGTCCATCCTGTCCTCAGCACACTTGGAAAATGCTTGCTTGCTTAGTCTTTTAATTGTGCAGAGACTTAAGTGAACTATTTCCAGGAGCTGCAAAAATAGTTATAACCAATCTTAAATTTGTTTCACAATTTGCATTTTGCAAATTCCCAATTGGAGGAAATCCCTTGCTCATAGTTGAGTCCCATTTTGCTTAAAGAAACACTCGGAAGGATAAACATTGATGCTTAACTGACTCAAGAATAATGATCATTGTATCAACTCCACATAACAATGGAGTTCAGGATGTAGCCTGAGCTTATCTTTTTCTGTAAAGACGATGAAACTGAGATGCTCAGAGTTGAATTGACCTGCTCAAGTTCACAGTCAGGAGGTAGGAAAACGGCCTTGGTTCTCTCTATTAAAGGCAAAGTAGGTACTTGAGTTCAAATTCCAGACTCAGCACTTACCACCTGTGAAATCTTAACCCAAGTGCCTAATCTTTCTGACCCTCAGTTTCCTCATCTGTGAAATGGAGATAGTAAAATTACCTGCCTCAGAGTTACAGAGGTTTCAGGGAGCCAGGACACATGAATTCTTGAGAACAGGCACTGGCACTTGGTAACCAGGGCTTAGATATTTGTCCTTACCTTCACTCAAGTGCCACTTCTCCTGTACTATACTTGTGTTCTAAGAGGGCAGGTATAGAGTAGAAATGTGTTGTCATTTTTTGACTGCCTAATTATCATTTCTATTTCTTGTAGTAAAAGCACTCTGATTTTTTTTTTTTTTTTTTTTTTTTGTGGAGAGGGAACCTTCACTTTTCAATTGTGATCACATACTATTGGGGTAGGGCTGGAGCCAGGATCCAAGGGATATAAGCAGAACAGATTGGCACATTCCATTCCCTTGACTGAAGCAATTATTTTGGAAAGACCACGTGACCCTAATTGCCCCAGCCAGAGCCAAATTCCAGGGCGTTTGATGCAACTCCTTGGAAGAAGAATTTCCCTTAAAGCTGGGCTCCTTAATCCCAGGACTGCCTGCTGCCCAACAAGGGAGTGATTCTAATTTCCTAAACGTGGTTCTAATCAAGAGGAAAGCCAAGCCAAACACTAAAGTCCTGCTTGTGAGCCAAGATCCAACTGGGCTGATGTCTGAATTGGTTAGTGATGTGAATCAATATTCCATCACTTTCCTTAACCCTGTTGGGATTGCATTTCTGTCTCATAAAACTGAACAAATCCCAATTAGTGCTCATAGTAACCTCTGCAGGCCCTCGGTGAGAGGAAGAAGAGGCTGTTGAACTCTGCACATGGCAGGTGTTTAAACTTCAAGCCGTGCACCAATGCAGAAATAAAGGTTGTCTTTTCTCTTACAGAGCTCAAAATAAACAAAGAAAACAAGACAATAAGGGCAATGCTTAAACAGGATCTGAGGTCTGATACACATTCACGGTCTTCCCAGAGTGGCTCGTAAATTGGCAGGTGACACTGACATGTGACACTAGGACAAGGAAGGAGAAAAGCCCCCAGCAGTGTCACCACACCAAGAAGCAAGCAGGAAGCTTGTAGCTTCAAGATGCTGCATTACGGGACTTGGACTCTTAACTGAAGGAGCCAAAACAGAAATGAAGAAAAAAAAAATAACCTGTCTAATTAATATCAACACCACAATCTGTGTGGTGGGAACAAAAGGTTAAGAACAAAGGCTTTTAGATAGTCAACAGGAAAGGCATGCCGTACCTCCAATTAGAAAGGAAAAATAAATGTCTAAGTTACTGTTAGGAAGAAAGACAAAATTAGGCCATCATGAAGGGATCTCTGAAAAGCAAATAGCAGCCTCTGTCTATTATTCAGAGAGCAACACTGAAGGAAGTACTTGAAGTTGACAAAATAAAGCACAGAGACAGAGAAGATTAGTGTAGGAATGAATTTATTCAAAGGCAGATGGAACCACAGGGGAGAGGGACTCCGTGAGAGCACATGGAGGGAGTAAGATGGCTAAGGCAGGACACAGCTGATCTGGTCAGTTCAGGTCCAGCCTGACTTTTATTGTCTCCCATTCTTACCATTTTGTAAATTTACCTCCCATCCTAAAGATAGCTATCTTGAGCAGTTAAGGTGGATTGAATTTGGGAGGCTAACTTCTTTTTCTTTTCTTTCTTTTTTTTTTTTTTACATTGCTTTCCCTTTATTTGGGGTTTTTATTACATGGTTTGTGTGAAGTCATATCTGGGACCCATATTACAGTTTGTCATCTTGCTGTACCTTTTCTGAATAGTTCAGCTTGGAGGGAACAGCAGGAAGTAGTTTTTCCCAAAGTTAATAGAACACTGGGCAGGAAAGAAGCAAATGTCTGGTTAAACAACCCTTTAACTTGTCCAGGCCGAAATAATTCCAGCTGTGTTAGATGAAGTAGAACTTTGGGATCGAGTCCATTCCTTTGTGCTCTGAAGTAGATTCAAAACAATTTTCTAGGGAGGATACTGGCCTTGCCATGCCTACACATAGGCTGGACTTTTCACAGCACAGCCAGAGGGGTCTCCATCCATCTCTCCACATCTCAGGTTGGTGTCATGGGTTCTGAAGTCTGGAGTTCCTCATCACCCAATAGTCACTAAAAACTTAGCTAAGACTTAAGAGTATTGCTTAGAGGATGTTTTAGAGCCACACTGTCCAGTCAGCTGAGGTGATGGAAATTCTCTGTCTGTGCTGTCTAGTCCAGCAGCCACTTGCCACCTGTGGCTATTTATTTTTTCTTATTTATTTATTTTGAGGCATAAAAGTTGTACATATTTATGGGGTACCTGTGATATTTTGATACAGGCACACATGTGTGATTATCTTTTTTTTTTTTTTTTATTGTTGGGGATTCATTGAGGGTACAATAAGCCAGGTTACACTGATTGCATTTGTTTGGTAAAGTCTCTCTTACAATTGTGTCTTGCCCCCAGAAGGTGTAGCACACACCAAGGCCCCACCCCTCTCCCTCCTTCCCTCTCTCTGCTTTCCCCCCCCATGACCTTAATTGTCATTAATTGTCCTCATATCAAAATTGAGTACATTGGATTCATGCTTCTCCATTCTTGTGATGCTTTACTAAGAATAATGTCTTCCACTTCCATCCAGGTTAATATGAAAGATATAAAGTCTCCATTTTTTTTTTTTATAGCTGAATAGTATTCCATGGTATACATATACCACAGCTTGTTAATCCATTCCTGGGTTGGTGGGCATTTAGGCTGTTTCCACATTTTGGCGATTGTAATTGTAAATTGAGCAGAATGTTGTAATAGGTCACTCAGGGTTAATGTGATGTTTTCTTTGAACTATGCAAATTAAGAAAAAATACCACAATGGAAAAAGGATAACTTTTGATATGTAAGAAGTAGAAATTGGAGTAAGGTTTGGTGAGTCGCTTCTGCTACCCCTCCACTGTTAAGCTTTGTCTTATCTTTTGTAGAGCTTTTTACATTTATCAATAAACTCTGAATACTCTAACATGGCGTGTACTCTTTATTTCATCCAGGTTGTCCTGTTGGCTCAGAAGGGGTGTGTACCCGGAAAGCCTCTGGCCAGGGGACTCCCCCGTGTGGCTTGCAGTGTCTCCCTGGAAGGAACACAGAGGAATTGCTCCTTAGGGTGGCAAGCAGGTTTTCTTTTTTCTGACTCTCTTTTCATAAAGGAATAGTCACCCATCCTAGTCTGTTTTTGTGGCTCTATGTTTAGTTGTGAGTCTTTCGGTTCTTTGTCTGACCACCCAAGAACCCCCTGTTTAAAGCTCCAGCAGACTTTTAATAACATCCAAACTGAGTGGCAGCTTATACTTAAATGCTTGGCTCCTGGCAACAAAGGGAAGGGAATTCATGCCCAGTAATTCGCTGGAAATTTGCCAACAAATCCCAAGGAGACAGAGCTGTGAAGTTCTCTGGGTTTCTGTGCATCTCCTTTGCAAGCCAGCTAACATGACTCCTCCGCTGTTGTCCTTAGAGCACTATTCTAAACCACAGCAACCTGGTGAGCTTACAAGAAAGTTGAACGCATGCAGGAGGATATGAACTTGTTTGTTAATTTCATGCTCTTTTCGTGTGTCACTGGGAGGATCTTCAGAAATATTTTTAGTTGCCCTCTTACCTGTAGCTGAGAACTACCTTTTCAATTTTTGTTTTGTTGCTATCTTCCCCTAAATAGCAAGGTAAACTGACCATCCAGCAGGCAAAATTTATTTGCATACTGTTCTTAGTAGGCTGGTGCAGTGGTTTATTATCTCACTTGATCCCTTAGCAAAATTTAAAAATCGAGGGATTGGAGATGCATTCCTAGAATGACAGACATCCAAAAATTCACTCTTCTGCCCAAGCCATAAGAACATTGGCAACAATTGTCAAAATCAACTTTTTCAGAACTTGGAAACTAATGAAAGGCTTGCAACTACCTCAGGATTATTTAAAGAGAATGCTTCTGAATCTCAGTATGACAATGAGCCTTGTGATGTTTTGACTTGCTGGATTTTCACCATCCCACTCTTAAATCTCAAAAACCCACAGCCTGGTAACCATAGTGGGTGTGGTTACCACTGGAGAGCCCCAACCAGAGGGTGGAAATGGTGCTGGAGGACCCCTCAAAACCCACTGTCTGGAGAATTCTTACTATTTTGATATTTCTGTCAGCTTCCTGAAAACAAAAATCTCTATTTTCCATGTTTTTCTTTATCTAGCCTATTCAGAACTTTCTGTCAGTGAAGAGCCCTATCCGTCTCCAGCAACACTTGTCAAAAGCTATCTGACACAGGTGTATGACACTGCAGCTGCCTGAGGCCGTGGTAGCAATGGGAGCTAACAAGAAGCTAACAAAAAATCTGGGAAGGAAAACTTTGGGAATGACATGCTCATAGGGCCATGAAAAGCTCCTATGTATTTTTGGAAAAATAGAAGGCCCCCTTCATATGCAGGGCTGTGCGCAGGCTCAGAAGGCCCTAATCTGTGTTCTCTGGCTCAATAATGGCTCCACACAAGCAGAAAGTGAAAGCAAGGGCAGAGCTGTAATTATCCACAAGACTTCGAAGGCACACAGAACTCCAGAGGTAAAGGTGAGGAGGGGCATTGGTTCATGGCACTTAAGGAAATGTCTATTTCTTTCTATTTCATTTTTTAAATTTCAGAATATTATGGGGGTACACACTTTTTGGTTACATAGTGTGTTCTTGTATATTTTAAGCCCACATTATAATTTTACGCCTCACCCAGAAAGTGTGTGATATACCCATGTGATGTACCCACTGGGTAGGGATTGACCTATCCCCTTCTTCTTCCTCCCACCCACTTGAATTTCACTGAATTTTGCTTCCCTATGAGCACAAAAGGGCTGACCAGCCAGTTCCTATTTATTCATTTACTTACTTATCTTGTTGTTGTTGTTGAGACAGAGTCATGGTGTCATGGTATCATCATAGCTCACAGCAATCTCAAACTCTTGGGCTTGAGCAATCCTCTTGCCTCAGCCTCCTGAGTAGCTTGGATTACAGGTGTGCAGCACTATCTCTGGCTAGTTTTTCTATTTTTAGTAGAGATGGGGTCTTGCTCTTGCTCAGGCTGATTTCAAACTCCTAAGCCCAAGCAATCTACCCACCTCCACCTTCCGGAGTGCTAGGATTGTAGGTATGAGCCACTGTGTCCAGCCTAACTAGTTTCAATTTAGTATTGGATACATGAGGTGTTTGCTTTTCCATCCTTGTGATACTTCACTTAGTAGAAGAGTCTCCAATTTCATCCAGATTGTTATGAAAGATACTAGATCACCATCTTTTTATGGCTGAATAGTATTCCATGGTATATGTTTTGTTCATGTTTTTTTTAATTTCAGAATATTAGGGAGTACATGATTTTTATTTACACACTTTTAAAAAACTAATTTCTGATCTAATCAAGGTGAGACTTTAGAAAACACGCACACAAATCTGGAGATACTGACTTCAGAGAAGTAGTCTAGGAAAGTTACTACACAAATAAATAATAACAAAGACAATAGCTGCAATAACACACATTATAAGTAACAACTGTGGAGAATAATGGGAATCTGATTTCTAGAGTTGTCACGTTATATTACTTAAAAAATTCAGTTTTCAACAAAAATATATGAGACATGAAAATTAACAGGACATTATGGCCCATATGTCAGCCAATAATTCCATAGCCAGCAAAGCTATGTTAAAAAAAAAAAATGATGTGGAATGAATGTAGTGATACCAAGCAAAAGGGACCTTGGCAAAAAGGTGTTGCCAAAAACAAAGGTCGTCATTAGTGTCAACCCATCAGGATGAAAACAATAATAAATGCAATCAAACAATGACCTCCCAAAATGTGTAAATCAATCACTCCATCATCAATCATTCAAAAATAATATTTGAAGATTTCAGTACTCACTAATTTAATATAGTTTAGAGAAGCTAGGCAAATTATCATCAAGGGAATAGGAGACTTGAATACAACTATAAAACAACTGTATCAAACAGGTGTCTATAGAATGCTCCAGGATATAATTTCCTCAAGTGCACATTGAACGTTCTCCAAGATAGACTGTATGTTTGCCATAACACAAACCCCCATACATTTTTTTTTTTTTTTTGCAGTTTTTGGCTAGGGCTGGGTTTGAACCCACCACCTCCAGCATATGGGGCCTGTGCCCTACTCCTTTGAACCACAGGTGCCTACCATCCCATAAACTTAAAAGGATTAAAAAAGAGAAAGTATCTCCACAGATAAAAATAAATTATATTTAAAAATTAATAATGGGATGTAATTTAGGAAACTCACAAAATTAAACAGTACCCTCCTACTTGACCAATGGGTCAAAGAATTAATAAGTAAGGTTACAAACTACTTATAAGTAAGGTTACAAAAACAAAAGCACAGCATATTAAAACCTATGAGATGCAGCTATGGCAACAATCAAGGAAAATTTATACTATAAACACATATAAAAGATAATTTTTTTTTTTTTTGAGACAGACTCTCACTCTGGGTTGAATGCCATGGAGTTATAGCTCACAGCAACCTCGAACTACTGGCTTCAAGCAATCCTCTTGCCTCAGCCCACCAAGTAGCTGGGACTATAGGCACCCACCACAATGCCCTAGAGATGGAGTCTTGAACTCCTGAGCTCAAGCAATCCACCTTCTTCAGCTTCCCAGAGTGTTAGGATAACTGGCATAAGCCACCATGCTTGGCCTAAAAGATAATAATATTTTAAAATTAATAACCACATCTTCTACCTTAAGACATAATAAATAAAGAAGAAGAAATTAAATCCAAATGAAGCAAATATCACAGATAACAACAAACTAAACCCAAATACTACATAACAATATAAATAATAAGATTAAAGCAAAAAAATATGAGATAAAGAATAAGAAAAACAATAGTCCTGTACAAGAAATAAAAAAAAAAATAGTTCTTTAAAATGATCCACAGCATTGGCAACCCTTTAGCTGGACTGTCTAAGGTCAAAAAGAGAAAGACTCAAGTTACTAAACCAGGAAGAAAGTAGGGACATCACTACCCCAGATTGAAATAAAATTGAGTATAGGTTGATACTCTGTAAAACTATATGACAGCAGAGCATTTAACTCAGACAAATTGAACCTCCCTCTAGAACAACTTAGAAAACCTGGATAGACCTATGAGAAATTCAGTGGGTAGAAATTGGGAAATTTTCTTTTTTTTAACTTAATTTTTATTAAATCATAACTGTATACATTTATGGGGTACAATGTGATGATTTGATATACAATGTGGAATGTTTAAATCAAACTAATTAACATAACCATCACCTCACTTACTTATTTTTATCATAAGACATTTATGATATACTCTTAGTTGTTTTATAATGTACCCTTGCATTGTGTATATTAGGTAAGATCTCTCCACTGGCCCTCCCCTCTCCCCTCCCTTCTTCCTCCTTTCCCTTCTTTCTTCCTGAACTGTCTTTGTGTTTTATCATTCATATGAATATGAAAGCATTTATACATTGGTTTCATAACAATATTGAGTAGATTGGGTACTTTTTTCCCATTCTTGAGATATTTTACTAAGAAGAATATGTTCCAGCTCCATCCAGGTAAGCATAAAAGATATAAAGTTTCTCTCCCCTTTATGGCTGCATAGTATTCCATGGAATACATATACCACAATTTGTTTATCCATTCATGGGTCGATGGGCATTTAGGTTGCTTTCATGACTTAGCTATTGTGAATTGGGCTGCAATAAACATTCTGATACAAATGTCTTTGTTATAAAATGATTTTTGTTCATCTGGGTAGATGCCTAGTAATGATATTGCAGGATCAAATGGTAGGTCAACTTTTAAACCTTTGGCTAGCCTAGAGAAACAGAAAAGTAAAATCTGTAATAATGTCAATCAGAAACAGTAAAAGAGAAATAATAACAGATAGCACAGAAATTAAAAAAATCCTCAATGATTACTACAAAAAAACTCTATTTTTGGAAATATGAAAATCTGAAGGAAATGGACCAATACCTAGAAGCACACCACCTTCACAGACTCAACCAGAAAGAATTAGAAATTTCGAATAGACCTATATTAAGCACTGAAATAGCATCAATTATACAAAATCCCCCCCCCCCCAAAAAAAAAAGGTCTGGGACAGGTGGCTTCACATCAGAATTCTACCAAACAAACAAAATTCTAAGAGGAATTAGTACCTATGTTACATTACCTTTCCAAAAACATAGAAAAGGAAGGAATCCTCCCCAACACATTCTATGAAGCAAATAACAGCTTGATCTCCAATCCAGGAAAGGACCCAACAAAGAAAAAAAACTATAGACCAATATCATTAATGAATATCAATGCAAAAATATTTGATAAGATCCTAGCAAACAGAATTCAACAATATGCCAAAAAAATTATACACCATGATCAAGTTGTTTTTTTCCCAGGGTTATAAGGTTGATTCAACATATATAACTGGGAAATTTTCCATAAAGAAAACCGCAGTCCCAGATAGCTTCATTGTTGACTTCTACTAAACATTTAAAGAATTAAAACTCATTCTACACTAACATTTCCAAGAAGGAGAAAATGAAGAAGAAGAAAGGTAGGAGAAAGAGGAGGATGAAGATAGAGAAGCAGGAAGAGGAGAAAAAAAGAAAGAGAAAGGAGGAGAGGTGGCGAACACTTCCAAACTCATTCTGAGACCAGCAATTCCCTTATATCAAAACCATACAAAGATGTCACAGAAAAAGTGTCTTATTACAAATGCATAATACATTCATGATAAATTATATATGATGATTTCTTTTTTTAGGGAAAGAAACTTTCTTTAGGGAAAGGAAACATCTGCCACCACCACTAGGGCCAGCTTCTGGGGTGTGTGCATTCACATGGGGCCCCAGCTCAGAAGGCCCCTGAGCTTGCTCTGAGGTTGCTGCCTTGAAATTCTTAATAGTGTCAACTTTATATTGCTGATTTGTGTAAGTAAAGTTTGGTGGGGTTGTGTGCAGCAGGGGAGGTACTTGCAGCTTGCTTCAAATGCAGAGAAAGAATAACAGTGTCCTAAAAGCACAGCCAACCAAGGAACCCCTAAGATTCTTACAGCTGTTCTTCCAACCAGCTACACTGATAATGATGACATGGAGTAAAGAGAGAGACGGGGCAATCCACAGGTTCCTTTCCTTTTGGTCTGTTTTTGCTCAAAAGGTAGGGAGCATCATGAGGCATCACCTATGTGGAGCAAGGAAGGAAGGTAGTTGAATTAATTTCATTCTGTGCTTCTACCATTCTGTTAAGAGCAAAATACATTTGAATGCATGACTACCAAACACAAACGGCTTGATTTAAGAGATTCCACAGACAAGTTAAATTCTGTTCTATCTGCATTTGAATATGTCATTGCACAATACAAATATGAATAATAAAATGCAGACCAATAATTTAAATTTAAAATTTTCTCTACTTTAATGACATTAAATAGCAAATTTAACACATCATGTCACGTTAAGAGAAAGACTGAGGAAAGAAGGCAAACACTTTATAATTTAGTGCATTTGGAGACATGTTTTTCCTGCTGTTTAAAAGATGTCCCCCCCATTTTCATTTTGCCTTCAACACTACAGAGCCTACTGTGACAACAGGAGACTAATAACACCTGCACACCACAGAGATCAGTTGCTATTTATGGGTGGACAGTAATATAATCAGAAGGTGGACTAGATCTTTCTCTTCTGCATTTCTAGAGCACATAAAGGGTACTTTTTGCTATGGACTTTGCCACACTTTGGTGTGAATTTTGAATATTCCATGCTGCTCGTCCATATTTGATAGCTTCTGTATAAGCCCATGGAGATCTGGGTCTGATTCATTTTCCTACTAATCCCCCCAGAACCTCTTTAAGAATAGGTACACAGCAAATGTTTTGCATCTTTGACCCCAGCCAAACCGATGGACTCTTACAGGGGGGTTTCCTCTGGCTCTCAGCCTTGCCCTGATGCCTGGCATGGAGCACGTGGCAGACTGGACATTCAGACAGTAGGTGCTGGTGGATTCTGAGTCTTCTGAGAAATGTGAGCTGCCATTGGACTGCAAAGGGGACATTGGTTCTGCCTCTCCAGCCTCCATACTCCTTTTTCCAGGTGAAAACTCCTTGATTTTTTTTCTCTGAGAAACTAAAGTTCCCTTCATCTTGCAGTTGTGTTCAGGCTGAATTAATCCCTGCCACAGATCCAGAGGTGGAAACAGGACTTAGGCCCAGCCAAGCAGCACTATCCAGCCCACGTCCACAGAAAGACTGATTCAGCAATGGGCATCAGGCCCAATTCTGCTCATACCTGTGGCTTTTGTTGGTATGATTTTGTCTGCTGGACTTGAACCTGAATAATATGGAGATTGGGACAGGAGGTGGTGGTGGCTGCAGAGAAAGAATTCCTCTTGAGAATGGAACACAGAACAAAGAACTGGGAGATGGAGAGAAACCAGCCCCTGAAATCCCTCAGGATCCCACTTCGACAAAAGCTAAAATGACCCTTTTAGTTCCACGAGCCAATGAACTTCAGTGGGTCTTAAGAGTAAACACTTTTGACAGAGAGAATGTTTGTTTTATTTACGGTCTGTCAAGAGATACCCTTGATTTCCACAAAGACTCAAATTCTCTCTTGGAATTCTGGTTTTGCTGCTTCTATCATTTCATGCCCCACTCAGGGGAGAGGATACCTCACACTCCCTGAGCTTTGGTGTAAGGAAAGGAGCAACCCTAGGAATACCACGTGTCCCTCATCCTGGTGTTGGAGCAAAATGGGGCAAAGAGGAGTGTGACAAACTCAGACTGCAGTTCCCATCTAATGGGCTACGTCAGTTCAGCTCAAGCGAGGATGTCAGGCAGACAAGGTCATGGCTTCAAGAGCTACATGGTTCCATATTTTTCACAATCAGCTGGAAATCTAGCTGTGCCTTAAGAATCTGCCAATTTGCAAATGTGGACAACTAATGAAGTTCAAAAGGAAACATCAAATAAACATTATTCAGACTTCTCAGAGACTTGTGGTCCTGAGTACTCAGATAGATGTCCTAACCCCAGCATTTCTGACCCCTCCTGTCACGATGCTGCGTGAGTAGCAAGTGAAGTGCGTCTTCACAGGGCAAGGAGTCCCGCTTGGTTTCGGTTCTTGAGCAGGTGAGCTGATGTCATTTGGTTCCGGTCTTTCTAATCACTGAATATTTAAGAGCTTTAGATTTATTTAATCAAAACAAATGAATTTTGAGTTCATAGATTTGTGAAGCTTTATAAAGTCATTCACATTTAGTCTCTGGAAAAAGTTTTCTTTCCAAGCCCAGAAACCAGATGAATATTCCTAAGGATTAATAATGATTTTTAAATTAGGCATTACATAAATATGTTTTTTTAATTTATTTATTTTTATTGTTAAATCATAGCTGTGTACATTAGTGCAATCAAGGGGTACAATGTGTGGGTTTCATATACAATCTGAAATATTCTCATCGAATTGTTCAACGTAGCCTTCATGGCATTTTCTTAGTTACTGTATGTAGGCATTTGTATTCTGCATTTAGTAAGTTTCACCTGTACCCATTCTAAGATGCACTGTAGATGGGGCAAAACCCATTACCCTCCCTCCACTAAAACCTCGCCCCTCCCTTCCCCTTCCTTGGCCCTTTCCCCATAGTCTTGTGCTATAGTTGGGTTATAGCCTTCATGTGAAAGCTATAATTTAGCTTCATAGTACAGCTGAGTACATTGGATACTTTTTCTTTCATTCCTGAGATACTTTACTAAAAGTTGCAGGTGGTTTTATGGACAGTGACCTTCAAGCAGTGTATATGTTTGGCCTAAATTAATTTGATTTATTTTTCTTTTTGAGTCAGATCTCATTCTGTTCCTGGGCTAGAGTAGAGTGAAATCATGTCGTAGCTCACACAACTTCAGACTCCTGGGCTCTAGCTATCCTCCTGCCTCAGCCTCCCAAGTAGCTGGGACTACAGGTACCTGCCACAATGCCTGGCTCATTTTTTCTATTTTTTGTATAAATGAAGTCTTGCTATGTTGCCCAGACTTGCTTTGAACTCCTGAGGTCAAGCAATTCTCTTCCCTCAACCTCCCAAGGTGCTGAGATTACAGGCTTGGGATAACTCTGCCCAGCTGATTTTTTAATTATTATTGTTCACTTGCAACTATATAATAATAAGCACCCTGGTATATTTTGAAAAATGAAAATGAAGAAATATCAATTGCTACTCCCAAATCTCAGGGAAAGCATGGTACTACAATGATTGTTCCCAAATGGAGTTTTAGGGGGACAGAATTTCCATTTGCAAAATATCAAAATGAAACTGTCCCAAGATTTTATTTTCTTACAAATTTCTTTATAACCCTCTTAATCTTTCTAAGCTCCCCCATTATAGTATTTAAGCCTCTATTTTCCAAAACCCTCTAACAGTCTCCCAGAAACCCCACGCACAATTGCTGCCTGCTTTCAGTCCAAGGAAAAAGCTACTGCTTCATGAAAATAGTCTCTAAATAGCAACAGATAAATAGGAGACTTAATATTATTTTTATGTTTTTTTAGGAATAAGTATTTTATGTGTACTTTGTGTAATAATCTGTCTGTCTATCCAAGCCAATGTAAGTTAAACCAAAATAAGAGTCTATCAAAACTGGTTTGGGAGGGTGAATGAATTAAGTCAAAATTTGAACTTATGCCAGAGGTTTAAAATCCAGCTCTTCACTGCTCTGTCATATGAACTCTCAGAAATTAATAGAGAAATAGCAGCTGACTCAAAATGATGATTTCGAGTCATTTAAATCAAAGCCTTCTAAGAAAGAAGGTCCACGCTGGTGGTCATACAACAGTTATAATGACTATACCTCACATCCATGTCTTAAACCACTCTGTGACTCCCTTTGTTTTGGGGCACAAACCACACTGTAAGTGTCACTGGGCATGCATGAATGTCATGGCTGATTTAGCAAAACCTTTCTACTTCATATATATCTTAATTCACTGAAAAGGCATTTGTTGAAAACCTGCTCTGGGCATCATAAAGATTATACATGAACTAAGACTTGATCTCTGCTCTCTCAGATCAATAGAAAGGTTATTAAAAACCATCCTCAAACGGGTGCCTGTAGTCCCAGCTACTCTGGAGGCTGAGGCAAGAGAATCGCTTAAGCCCAGGAGTTGGAGGTTGCTGTGAGCTGTGTGATGCCACGGCACTCTACCCAGGGCCATAAAGTGAAACTCTGTCTCTACAAAAAAAAAAAAAAAAAAAAAAAAATCCCCAAAACATCTAAACAAGTGCATAAAACAATGATATATTATGAAAAGTGCCGTAAAGGACTTAAAACATGCCATCTCATTTTTAATAAACTCTTAATTATGGGTCAATCCTGTGCTAAGGAATTTATATTTAATATCTCTTGATTCACATTTATATTGTCAATAGAAGCACAGTAATGTGTGATAATAATTAAACAGTAAGAACAGTGTCTTGTATATTGTAAGGTTCTCAGTGAATAATCAATGATCTTGTTATTACTTTGTTAATGGTCTAAGGTTACTTTTAGGAGGGTGCTAGTAATCCTCACTTTACTAGCAAAGAATTAAAGCTCAAAAAGAGATGTGATGATCAGGTTTATGTGTTAACTTGCCTTGGCTATAGTCACCAGTTATTCAATCAAGCGCTGATTCTAGGTATTGCCCTGGAGGTATTTTATAGATGTGATTAACCTCTGCAATCAATTGACTTTAGGTAAAGGAGTTATAGTCAATAATATGGGTGAGACTAATTTGATCGGTTCAACAGCAGAAGCTGTCTTGAAAAAATAAATAAATAAAAAAATTTCCCCATGTACTGCAGATCCTTCCTGCATTTTCAGTTAGCCTTCCCAAAGGCTTGCAGGTGGATTCAGAGTCCCCTAGCCAGCCCCTACAATTGCCAGTCCCTTGCAACGTATCTTTTGACAAATGCATATCATACTGGCTCTCACCACCTAATGCAGTGGAAATAATGGCTACTTAGTGGTACAGCCAGGCTTCCAACAGACACTCAAAGGTGAAAGCCCACACCTCAACTACCAGGCACTTGCTTCAGCCTCTTGTCTCATCAGAGAAGTGGAATTAAATGTTCATCTTATCTAACTGTCAAGGCATCTTTAAGGGTCAAAATTAACTTCCAAAAATATCTTGATCAAACAAAGTGTCCACAAACAAGTGATGAAATTTGTTTTAGATGGCTGAGTTTGGTGGCTCATGTCTGTAATCCTAAAACTCTGGGAGGCTGAGGTAAGAGGATCCTTTAAGGTCAGGAGTTCAAGAATGGCCTGAGCAAGAGGGATACCCCATCTCTACTAAAAAAAAAAAAAAAAAAAAAAATAGAAAGATTACCCAGGTATGGTGCTGGATGCCTATAGTTCCAGCTTCTTGGGAAGCTGAGGCAGGAGGATCACTTGAGCCCAGACATTTGAGGTTGCTATGAGCTAGGCTAATGCACTCTATTTAGGACAACAGGGGGATATTTTGTCCAAAAAAAGTAAGAAAGGAAGAAAGGAGGAAAGGCGGGAGGAAGGAAGGAAGGAAAGAAGGAAGTAATGAAAGAAGGAAGGAAGAATTTTGTTTTATATAATATGAAGTTCTGAAGTTCTACCTAAAGATCACAAATCTCACAAATACTGACTATGAGGCTTATGGTTTATTATATTCTGGATGCTGTTATATCAAAAAAGTCCCCAGAATAAGAACTAGTTTAGAAGTCCATCTGTTCATCTTATCAGTGGGCATTCCCAAGCCAGCCTCTGAATGTGACTCTTACAATTTCATTTGTTCTTTTCCCCTCAGTCACCTTAAGTTCTAATTTTTAACACTGCAAGACAGCTGTAAACTTCAATCAGAGAAGACCTAGATTGTTTGCTATGACATACATGACGATTTTCAGTTCCAGCGCTAGTCATTACATATCTCTGAAGTGTGCCTAGTCTGACATTTATACTCTATTTTCATGGCCTCTGATAACAAACTGGCATTGCAGCAGATGCCTTCAAAACTCAGATACCTGTTGTTCCTTCAAGAAAATGAGGAAAGTCATTTCAAATAACATAGTGCTTGGTGAAATGTTCAATAAAAATTCAACTCGCATCAATGCACAGTTCTTATGTCAAGGGGTTAATAGCCAATATGAGGAAGAGTGGAAACTATTTGCAGGATGTTTCTCTTATCCCCCCCACCACCGTGGACAGTAAGTATCCATCAGTAGCTGAGAGTAAGTGGGTAGTAATGTCCACCTCCCTGACCCCACGTGAGGTCACTACAGGGAAGGTGGTTGGCCAGTGGGTTGTTTTTGGTTCAGAAAGTTTTCTTGATCAAGTCTATCTTCAAAACTTGCACAGCAAAAAATAAAACAGGTGAATCTTTAACCTCTCTGTGGAAAGCTTGAAGCTAGTGAAGCAACAATAAAGTAAATGTTCCTTCTGTAGACAGTTGGGGGAAATAAACCAAGAAAAATGCAAGAGACCATAAAGCCCAGGAGAGCAGAGACCTGCTTTAGTGTCTGGCACATAGTGAGTGTTCGACCATTATTCATCAAGTGGATGTGAAGTCATCAAATAGTCCATTAGGAATTTCCCTTTTCTTGATATCTTTACCCCAGTGACTATTTTGGGAAGTATGGCCTTGTCTACCCTGGACACTGTTGACTTGTCCTTAAATGACCACCTGACCCAAAAGAGGCCAATGAAGTGACAGCAATAAAATTAAAGGAGCAAGTCTCTGTCTCAGGCCTCTTAAAAAGAAGAGATATAAACCCAGGAGAAGTTGATGGCCATTTCCTGCCACGGGGACTTAGAAAACAGCTCTTTTGTGTGCAAAGAGAAGCAGAAATAAGGCCCCAGTGCTGACTGCAGCTAATCCTTTAAGAGAGGAGTTGATAATTCTCCATGCTTGAAGTCTGTGAGACACTCTGACATTACATAACAAAGATCAATGCCCTTTTTATCTTGAGTCCTCTGAGAGCGATGCTGGCCTACCATCTACATTTTCCACATAATCCTTTAACTATTTGAAGTGTCCCCCATACCCATTTTTCACATATCAGCCAGAGATAAGATCAGATCCTGCACTCCTGCTGAACATCCTTTACCTCCCCGCTAGGAAGGCAGGTGGGTCATCATAAGACACTATGAACTAAGAGTCACAAGGTGTGGGCTCAATGGGCAGTGATGCTACAAGTTTCCTTAGTGACACTACATCAACAAGAACCTCACTGGTCCCCCTCATCTGATCTGTAGAATTGAGAGTCACAGTATATCTCCCTAGGGTTTGCAAGGATGAATAATACACTGACAAAGAGGTCAGGACAGGGAGGAGAGAGGGGAGGAAGGGAGAGAAGAAGATGGAGGAGGAGGAGAATGAGGAAGAGGAGAGGGAGGAAAAGGAAAAAGCATGAGAAGGAGAGAAATGAGAATCACTACTTTGACATGCGTGGGACCCTGAATGGAGCAGAAATCACAACACAAATGCTCAAGCAGATGGTGGGCATGAGAAAAGAAAGTGGGGTAAACACTGAATAAAAAACCCCATGTTCAGAGTGAGGTGAACTTATTATCTCCCTTTTACAACAGAGGAAACTGGGCCTCAGAGATACAGAGTGACTTGCCTAGGGCCACACACCGGGCTGTTGCTGTGCTGGGGTTTACCTGACACTGAAGAACCTGCCTGGGAGGAATCGTTGACAAGTGATGCAACCTCCAGGGAGCAAGTGCCGGTTTCTCAGTAGAGTTTTACCTTCTCACAGTAAACAAAAGGTATGAGCAACTCAAGTCAATTTAATTCATGGCCACATCTCTGCATTCGATAGAGAAGAGCAGGCAGACGAAGTGGAGCCTGAGGAGGCTGAGGGGTGGAGGGGCAGGCATCTGTTGGGGCCCCATGGGTGAGCTGTAATCTCCTGATCTGTACTGGGGCATCTGAGGACCCTGTGGACAGACCTTCCTGGGCACCAGTGAGAGAGAGAAGAGGGATAGACAGAGATGGACAGTAGGAGAAGATACTGACTAAGAGATGTATGAGAAAACAGAGGCTTAAAGACAGAGAACAACTAATAGACAGAAATGAAGCAAGGATAGAGTCGTAGAGCACGCGTGGGTTTAGACACCCCCACCCCGGCCTGCTCTCCTGCCTTCCCAGCACAGGTAGACCTTGTTTTCTCCAAGATCCCTGATCTGCCACCAAACAAAGTTGCTGTGTTTGGAATGTTGGTGCCCCCACCAAAAAAAAATTATATGTTGGAACCTAATACTCAATATGGAAACATTAGGAGGCAGATTTCACATAGGACATAGAAGGGCCATATGGCCCCAAGGGCAGACACTGGAGTTCCTAAGCCAGGGGACACTGGGACCGACAGAACTCGGTTGAGTCACAAGGGCTTCACACTCAAGAATGGGATTAGTGTCTTGGGATTAGAGGTTGACAGGCTGCCTTATCCCTTCCCTATGTGAGGGTGCAGCAACATGTGGTATCTTGGAAGCAAAAAAAGAGCCGTCACCAGACACTGAATCTGCTGCACTTTGATGTTGGACTTCCCAGCCTCCAGAATTGTAAGCAATAAATTGTTATTGTTTATAAATCACCCAGTCTTAGGTACTTTGTTGTAACAGGTTGAATGGATGAAGACAGATAACTACACAGCAACCCTCAAAAGAAGTGTTATTATTATGCTCATTTTACAAAATAAGAAACTGAGGCTCTGGTGTCAAGAAATATCATACATCTCATAAGCGTCAAGGTGGGGGACTACATAAGCATCTGACTCTGGAGTGCAGACTCCTACCTCATTACTAAATCAGCTTAATGAGCATTTTGTGAAAGGAAGAGACTTCTGTAGTCCCAGAAGTCACAGGTCAAACACAGTCATTCTGCTTGTGTTGATAGACGGCGGATAGAACCTCAGTGAAGCGATTATCCCCTTTCAGTTCTCCTGAATTAAGGAAGAATTAAAGGGAGGTCACAGTGCATTGTCCATCATCACAATCATTACAGCGCTAGGAGGGGATTCAGGCCAGGACGGAGCCTCCAAGCAGCTTCATCTGTCAGGCAAGCAGGCTAACTTCTGCTCCTGGCTCTCAGTCAGCTTGGACTAGCCCAACAAAATGCTTGGACTGGGAACTTAAGCTGGGCTGTATTACCGCACAGTTCTGTAGGCTGAGAGTCTGAGATCAGCGTCCAAGAGTGGTCTAATGCTGGTGATAGCCCTTCCTGGTGTGCAGAGGACAGTCTTCCAGCACTGTCCACACACGCCAGAGAGTCAGTGCTGGAGTTTCTCGCTCTTTTCATAAAGGCTAATCACTCTTATGAGTTTATCTAAATCTAATTATTGAGAGTTGAAGGTGAAGGCTTCAAAATATGGATGAAGGAATTTGGTGAGGACACAGTTGAGTTGGTAGCAAGTGTGAAAGGGGTACAGATGAGGATCCCTCAGAAAGGCCCCTTCTCTCTGTAACAGACTGAATGCCAACATCCATAACCCAAATCCCCAGAACTTAGAAATGTTAGATGTCTGTTTGTTTCTTTTGAGTAGAGTCTCACTCTGCAACCTGAAACTCTTGGGCTTGAGCAGTCCTCTTGGCTCAGCCTCTAAAGTAGCTGGGACTACAGGTGTCCACCAGAATGCCAGGCTATTTTTTCTATTTTTAGTAGAGACAGGGTCTCACCCTTGCTCAGGTTGATCTCACACTCCTGAGCTCAAACAATCCTCCTAGCACCTCCTAGACTGAGTGCTAGGATTATAGACATGAGCCACCGTTCTGGGCCTATAAATATTTTTATGTCAAAAAAAAAAAAAAAAGGACTTTGTAGATTTCACTGAGTTAAGGATTGAGATGGGATGACTATTGGTGGATTTCCCGGGTGAACACTGAATATAATCATATTCATCCTTATGAGAGAGAAGCAGAGGCAGATTTGACATAAGACATAAAAGAAGGGCCACGCGGCCCCAAGGGCAGAGACTGGAGGCCCCAAGGGCAGAGACTGGAGTCCCCAAGTCAGGGGACAGGGGGACCGCCAGAAGCTGCTAGAGGCAAGAGCAGATCTCTCCCAGAGCCTCTGGACAAACACCCTGCTGACACCTTGATTTCAGACCAGAAGAGCTGATCTGGGGTTTCTGTCCATTGGAACATCCAGAGAATACATTCCTGTTCTGTTAAATCACCTAGGTTGTGGTAATTTTCTACAGAAGTAGGAGGAACCTATACACCATGAGACAGAGGGAGAGCACAACCACCCAAGCTGAGAGACAGAGGCTGCCGGGAAGATGCAGACAGGCGCAAGAATGGAAGGGAGAGGCGGAGCGAGAGGTGGAGCACACCGCAGTTTCCACGTGAATCAATCCTGCACTCGTGTGCCTGGGTTTCCACTCATTCAGGTGGGTCCTGCTTATTCACAGACTCCCTAACAGCATTGAATAATGAGTACATCAGTGTTTTTCTTTCATTCTTCCCAAGTATGTGAATCTATTAGCACTTTAGTCAAGCTCTGTCTAATTACATCTGTAACCCTCCAATATCATACACCCTTCTTTGTTGACTGAATGAATATTCTTATCTATCTTAGGCCAAATTAAAATTTAATACAACACCAAGTTGCCGCAGAACCAGCATTTAATTAACACCTAAACCTGATCAGACAGCACCCCTGAAAGAAGTGCTCCAGGAAAGAAGTGTAAAACTCAAGTCCTCCGTGGCCTGACTGGTGTGTGAATAAACCTTCCTAGAGGGCGGCCGCAAACTAGTTTTTGGCAGGACCAGGAAGTTAGGGTAGATTTGGCTGAAATCTCTGGCTGGTTCTCAATCTTTTGGACAGATCTGGTTTCTGGGTGTCTGGAAAGGAGATGGGAACAGAGAATGAGAGGGAGACAAAGACAGAAACAGACATAGAAATAATAGAGAGAGAAAGACCCAGAGCCTGCACATGCCCAAATGAAGAGCGTCAAAGACAGAGAAGCAGCAAGTCAGAGGCAGATAGGTGTACCCAGGAGACAGGCAGAAAGGTTAGCGTAATGAAGACACCACCAGGGTAAGAAAGAAGAGACCGAGAACCAGGCAGGGAGAGAGAGGCCCAGAAATATCCAGGGTGGAGACAGAGACAGAGGGACAGGGAAGGAAGAGAGGGAGGGAAGGAAAAGGGGAGGGACACAGGGAGCTGGAGAGAAGAGAGGATGTGGTGGCAATTTCTGGGCAGGCTAAGGTCCGACAGCCCTCCCAGACCCGTCCGCTCTGAGCTGGGGTCCTCAGCCACTCCCCTGCTTCCCACCAAGAAGAAAAACTCATCTCGGGAGTCTGTAGAGAGAAAACTTTTTTTTTATTTTGAAACACCTATGGATTATGAAGAGAGGGTTCTATGTCATTATGAGCAAATCTGATAGAAAACCTCATTTTGGTTCCCCAACGCCTCAGAATAATTATCTTTCAGATAAAGTTAAAAGAAGGTCAGAGTAGCCAGGTTCAATAAAGACTACATCTCATTTTCTTATTTTTTTTTTATTAAGTCATTTGTACATAGATCATAAATACATTTATGCCATTATGGGATTCAATGTGTTGATTATTTGTACAAATTGGAGTGCTTACATTCTACTAATCAACATAGCTTTCACCTCATTTACCCAATTACAGCATTAAGACATTTGTGTTCTACACCTGATTGATCCAACTTGTACTTGCAATGTGCTCCATAGGTGTGGTCCCCCTACTAACCCTCCATCTGTTGACCTACCTCCCCTCCCCTTCTCTCTCCCCCTCCTTCCCTCCTTCATCCTAGGCTTATAGTTGTGTTTCATTTTTCATACGCAAGTGTGAGTGATTATAAATTGGTTTCACAGTAGTGCTGAGTACATTGGATATTTTTTTTTCCATTCCTGAGATACTTTACTAAGAAGAATATTTTCCGGCTCCATCCATGTAAACATAAAAGAGGTGAAGTCTCCATTTTTTTTTTTTTTTTTTAATGCTACATCTCATTTTCTATGGACTGCTCCCAGGTCTACCCACCTGTTGGAAACGGGTGTTCCTGGAAAGGGTCTGGTTGGACTATGCTTCCTTTGTGCTATTTAAACTATGCAAATTCAAGGACACAGTGAGAATTTTTTTCCCTATTTAATAATTATTCACCACCTTTTCTCCCAATGAGAGAGGAAGGAGATGTATCTATTAAGCCAGCTTAATGTATAAATGAGATGATTTGCTAAATTATGATAATCTAAAGCAATTATGACATGGCACACTGGCATTTTGAGTCATACTTCAGGGTATAAATATGTATGGATCAATGTACCAGTGGCAATGCTGCTTTATTATTATTATTACTATTATTTCTAGTATTACATAAAAGTCAACTCAATCAGTTCCTTGCCCACATCTTGAGCAAGTCTAGTTTCTCAAGGAGATGTGAGGCAAGGCAGAAATCACACCGCTCCTGGAATTTTGTCTTGCTAGAAAACCACACACAGGAACCGTTATAGCCTCCCCTGTATTGAGAGGAAAGTCTTGGCTGTTCTTATTCTCTAATAAGTACCTTGGTAATTTGGAGAAATCATTTGGATTCCCATTTTTTGCAAAATCACTCATAATTTGTAAAACAACCTTTCTCTGGGTCTCTTCGTTGTTAAGGGGAAATGCAATAGCATCGTTCAAATCACCCTAAAGAGCAACATTAAGTTTGGGGTTTTGCTTCCAAAGGGTCTACCTAGAAAATGATCCTTGTTTATTTTCAGGAAAGAAAAGAAGTAGGAACTTTGCTTTTCCCTCTGCAGTGCTGTCAGGAGCTGTCCTCTCTAACGGCCACATTCACTCTGCCATGCAGGTGACGGACAATGACATTACCTACTATTGTAATCATTATATTTTCCTCATTTCCATCTGAAGAGAAAATTGCGCACGTTATTATATCCGATGGTGTTTTAAATGAGTCTGGGTGTTCATATATCATATAATGCGATGTGCTGAGAACTATTATTGAGAGGAAACTGGCAGGGAAAAATGAGAGGTTGTTTCTTATTCCAGAATGGAGGAAACAGGGGAAAGAACACACACAAAAAAGGAATATTTTGTGTTTTTGAGAGGAATACCCATTCTCCCAGATCAAAGTACAAATTCTAGAGTCACTCCCTAAGTGAGAGTTACCAATTAAAGAAGCCATCCGCGGACAAGCTGGATTCCAAAATATGTCAATTTATTGTGGGCATTGCCTTGAATTACTGACCCCTTTACGCTTCTACAATCTCCTACATTGCTTTCAAATTTTCACACAGAGTGAGCCAGCTTCAGAGTGTTTTTTATCTGGCACTCGTTTTTATTTAAAATCACATACCTCAAAATAATTGTAACTCCCTAAAACTCAAGTCATTTTCATCTCAATAAATGATGATTTCCTCTCTCCAGTAGATCAGGGAAAAATTAAAATAAAAAGTAAAGAAACAAATAAGCAAAAACACTGGCATCATCTCTCTCTCATATGCAGATGTGATTCCATCAGCAAATTTTGTCCACACCTTCAAATATCCTGGTCCAAGCCACCACCACCACCATTACCTGGATGACCACAACAGTTTCCTAACTGGTCTCTTCCATTTGGCCTTTGGTCTGCTCTCAAAACAGCAGCCAAAGTGTTGTTACAATACAACGAGTTTCTCTTCTGCTCAAATTCTCCAGGGGCTTCCAAAGTCCTGGGGAAAGAAAGCCGCAGTTGTTCAATAGCAGAGAAAACCCACCATGACCCCTCCCTACACCCCAGACTCGTGCCTGCCCCTGGGCCTTTGCACTAGCTAATTGCTCTGCCTGGAATCCCAAGCTGTCTACAGGGTTCGCCCACCCACCTCCTTTCATCTTTACTCAAATGCCACATTTCTGGGAAGAATTTTCTCGGACTCTTTCTAAATTACAACTTTCCTTTTAGCCATTCACACACCGTATCCCTTCCTTGTTTCATGGTTTTGTTTTGGTTTGCTTTTTCCCTTCTTGGTACTTTCCATGATGTAACATACTATTGATACTACTGGGTACTTTATTTTTTTGTCTAACCCCAGACAACTTATCTTCCATGAAGACAGAGATGTTGTCATTGATGTTGTCATTGTTAAGTCCTAGGTGCCTAAAGTCATGCTTGCCATGTAAAGGAGGCTCTAAATATATATTTCTTAAAAGAATTATAGAGAAGAAGACAGAAAAGTTAACTGTGTGGCCTTTATACAATCGCTATTGCTAACAGGCTCAAAAATGATTGAAAGGTATGTGTCCTACTTTCTAAGAGAATATCAGAAATCAATTAGCACCAAAAGTCTACCCTAAGTTATAAGGAAGTAGAAATGAAAATAATAGGATATTTCATATCTCAAATTTGCAAACCTTCTAAAAGATAAAATGGCATTACCCCGTATTAGTATGAATAAGCATTTTCCAGTAACTAAGAAAATGCCATGAAGGCTACATTGAACAGTTTGATGAGAATATTTCAGATTGTATATGAAACCCGCACATTGTACCCCTTGATTGCACTAATGTACACAGCTATGATTTAACAATAAAAATAAATAAATTAAAAAAAAATAAGCATTTTCTACACTACCAAAGAAGGAGTATATTAATTAGTACAACTTTTCTTTAAAAATATTTTGGCAACGTATAGCAAGGCCTTAAACATATTTATAAAAATTAAAGTAATAATTCAATTTTTAAAATTAATCTAGAGACTGGCTGGATGCAGTGGCTCAAGCCTGTTATCCCAGCACTCTGGGAGGCTGAGGAGGGTGGATTGCCTGAGCTTAGAAGTTTGTATTCTTCTTAGTAAAGTATCTCAAGAATGGAAGAAAAAGTATCCAATGTACTCAGCCCTACTATGAAACTAATTTATGGCTTTCACATGAAAGCTATAACCCAGTTATAACCTAAAAATATGGGTGGGGAGAGGGAGGGGAGGGAGGAGGGAGTTTGGGTGGAGGGAGGGTGATTGGTGGGATTACACCTGTGGTGCATCCTACAAGGGTACATGTGAAACTTAGTAAATGTAGAATATAAATGTCTTAACACAATAACTAAGAAAATGCCAGGAAGGCTATGTTAACCAGTGTGATAAAAATATGTCAAATGGTCTATAAAACCAGTGTATAATGCCCCATGATTGCATTAATGTACACAGCTATGATTTAATAAAAAAAAAAAAGTTCAAGGCCAGCCTGAGCAAGACTAGGACCTGTTTCTAATAAAAAACCAACAAACAAATAAATGAAAAACAACTGCGGCAAGATGATCGATTGAGCCCAAGAGCTTGAGATTGCTGTGAGCTATAATGCCACAGCACTCCACTCAGGGTGCCAGAGTGAGTCTCTGTCTCAAAAAAAAAAAAAGGAAAAAAATAATCTAGAGAAATAACAACAGAAGCAAAGACATATAAGAAAATATTACCGAAACTCAGCTTATTTTCAAAAATGGAGAAAATTCTTTTTATCTAAAAATGAAATAATTGGCTAAGTAAATTATATTTCAGCTATTTAGCAAAATGCTGGTCAATGAAATCCCGTGTAGAAGCTTACCAACTAGTTCAAGAAAAACAATGTTCTTATAGAAGGTGAAATTATCGGCCACAATTCCCCATGTTGACGGTTGTCATCAAAATGGTTCATTCTCTTACCTTACTTACATCCCGATGTTCTAGTTTGACAGCCAAGGAACTTCTACTTGAAGGAGAATAATTTACCATGGCCAAATTAAGTTGAATTTGAATTTTCAACCAATGTAAGACAGACAGGCTTAGCAGGGTGCTGACCTCACACAAGGCAGCAGTGGGATGAAACATAGAGTTTGTCTCCCAGGTCTGCCCCTAAGGTTGCCCATCCCTACCATGTTTTCTCTGGGACCCTTTGGTGAACATAGCAAAGAGACTCGGCATCTCCAAAAGATTCTAAAGGGTCTCGTGCAGTTTGTCATGGATCAGCCAGAGCAGAAATTGACTTCTGTGGAGGGGACTGTCTCTCTGCCTTAGAGCAGAAAAATACAAGTTCCTCCTGCTAGTGATGCAGTGAATAAAAACACCTTCCCAGTGAAACCCTTATGTTCCACTGTAGGATATGAGCGGGCAACAGAGGGTGAGTGGACACAGTGTGGGGGCTGGTCAGGCCAAGGCCCCCAGGAGCATCAGTCTCCCTTAGCAAAGGATGTCCACCTCCAATCCACTGGGCAGACGAACCAGCGTCCTGCATGCTGTCATGGTGAGTGTCATTTGTCTCTGGTCTCCTCTTCCTTCCCGGGTGACTTTAGAGAAGTCACTTTTCACCCTCGGATTTTCTCAGGTTCATTTCTGAGAGCTCTAAAGTGGTTTTAGTTCTAATAGGCTATTCATTTTAAGATCCTTTGTCATCCTCCTGAGCCCTGAACAAATCAAGACTCTTAGTTTTAAGTGATGAAAATTTAAATTTAAAAATGTAATATTTAAGCCAAAAAAGAAAAAAATAAGGAATTCATGAAATCTTGTAAATGAATAGCCCAGGGTGATTCCGGGGGTACGATGAAAGTCATCAGAAAACTGCCTCCACGATCTGCCTCTACTGAACCATCATGGTGGCAGGATGGAATTTAAAAGCCCAGTAGTTTCAAACAAAAGGCCTAAGGTGAGAAGATTCTTAATGAAGCCTCCTTGGTCAGGTGGTCACCATGAAGCAATTGTGGCATCCACCGAAGTAGAATAATGTGCTGCTGGATGGAGCAGGCATCAGTGCCATCCAAAGCTCGTAATGTGAGAGTGAAGGAGAGATGATTCTCCAGAGAAGATGGGTCTGATGAAGGGAGAACGTGAGTTGTACAAGTGAAGCGGTGGCTGCCAATACCAGGGTGTTCTGCTGGGAATCATCCCGCAGGGTCACCTTACTCGTTTTAATGGTCCATCCAGGATGGTCTATGGGTCTGAGTTTACGACATGCCCAACCCAGTGATTACAATTTGAGCCGCATGACCGTTTCTCCCCGAAGCAACATTTTATTCAAACCTCTGTTTACTTGTTATATTTTTATAACCTTTCAGTATTTATCTCTTCTCTATGACGTGATCCTCACAACCACTCTGAGATTAGGGACAGTTTTCTCAATGTTGTGAGCTCTCTGTAAATTTCCCTGTCCTCACGCACTATCCTGGCCCCGACCCCTCTGCCCCTTCCTCCTTTTCTCCAGGTCTTCGCCCAAGTAGCAGCTGCTCACAGAGTCTCTCCAGGTGTACCTAAGACTGTTGTTCTTTCCTCTGTGGGCCCTCCTCCCTCCTGCCTCACTCAGCACTACAGGACTGAGCATCTGTTTCCTGGCGGGATATACTGACTCGCCAGTCTGTATTTCTCCATGTTGTCTGTCCCCATCCACCACCATTCCTTACTCTAGGGTTTGTGGGACACCATGGGTGGGGGAGGGGTACATGTTTTACTCTCCTTAACTGCTAAGGGAAAGTCAGCATTCCTTTGCATTGTGACCACAGGCCACCAACCAAGTAGTAGCAGCAGGACCTGTGTCTTCATCCTCAGTACACACTACATACATTTTCATGTTATTTTAAGCTTTGCAGATATTCTGAATTAGCTCAGCTTTTCCCTATTGTTGAGAAAAATTCTGAGGTGTGTCCTACAACGTCTCAGAGTCTGGAGCAAGATTAAACCCCAGCTTTCTGCTGTTAAACCCATCATTCTCACAGACTTTTATAGACTTTTCCTACCTTCCATGTCACTTCCCACTCCCCGCCCCCCCCCATGACTCCCATGTACCGTCTTTGTCTTATTGGTTATAAAATAACATAAATGAAGCAAGGTGCTTTTACTCAATGGTGCTCTATGCTACAAAATGGTACTATTTGAGATTCTCATCCTGATTTATACTTTATAAGTCTCTTTCAGTGATATTGTCATTGTCATATAGACTCTCATCTGCTATCTCACAAGACAAGATTTATTTTGAAATAGAATGAGATGACACTAAAATGAAAAAAAATCACTCAAACACCTGGCATCAGATGCCTGTGTCTTTATAGTGACTGGGAAGTCAGGTACTTAGTTTCGTGCCAATGTACTGCTCATGAAAATTGGCCCCAAGCAACTCAAATGGGTTTAGCCCCCTGGCTGTGATCAGGCATACGCCAAGCCCTCAGCCACCTAGAAAGAGTGAATACACATCAGTGTAAAGCATTTAAAATGAAAGTCTGCTATCTCATGATCAAAACTCTGTCTGGAATTGTGAACAAAACAGGTGTTAACTTGGTAAATACAGCCCAAACTTCTCAGCAGACTGCATATAAAGCACCTCAGAGATACCTGCACTCTCAGGAGCGCAGACTCACAGCCTCAGTGGGAGCCTGTGCACCACAAGGGCTACCTTGGCTTCTTCCCCGCTTCCCCCAGCCCAGATGCTCCTAAAACACATGCCTGTGCATTTGCGCCTGTGTTTTTCAATACCAGGCTGGAAGCATCCCTCTTTATTAACATGCGACATCTGGTGCATCTAATCGGGCAGAGCGCAAAAAGCAGGAGATTTGTCTACCTTCAGTGCCCACAACCCTACGCCTTGCCCAGGGCTGGGACCTGGGGACACAATCCATAATTGTTACTTCTGGCGTTTCCTCTCCATCAGCACAGGTATTTCAAGCAAGAAATCCACAGCTGAGCATGAGAGCTGCCGTGAATGGCTCTGCCCTCTCCTCCCTTAGAAGCAGGGTGCCCGGAGCCCACGGCTGCCCACTGACAAGAGTCCTAGCAAGACACACCCTCCCCAGGTACTAAGTGCTTTAAATGCAAAGGGGGAGAAAGGGGAATAAACATAGGAGGAGATTAAAATTGTCCCCCCAACTAAATTTTCATGCTACTTCCTAACCACATGTATTTATCAAATATCCACTATTATTCAGGACTATTTTAAAGTGTTGTATTGATCTATTGATAGAAACAATAAAATACTAAGAGATAAATTGAACGCACATATTTAGACATGTAATATTTTGTAAATTTTGATGCATTGGCCAACTTGGAAAATTATCACTACAATCAAGCTAATGACTAAAAAAATTTACCACTGTCACTTTGTATCCCCTCCTGCCTATCCCTCTGTGGACAAGTCCCCTCCTATTTCTGCATACAAACAGTAATTTTCCTTCTTATGGTACAGATAGGTTTTCTTTTTTGATGATTTTATAAAAAATGAAATTACACATTTTTTCTTGTGGCTTCTTTAACTTAGCATTGCTGTTTTCAGACCCATCAGAATTGTAGCAGGAGTAACTTCTTTTATAAAAGATTTTGTTGTATGTAGTCTTTTGTCTGTTTTTTCCCCCCTAGTTTAGTTGTATCGATTATACCATTGTTTGTTTATAAATTCACCTGTTAATGGACATTTGAGCTGTTTCCAGATTCTGGCTGGTACAAATAAAGCTATTATGAACATTCATAGCAAGTCTTCGTATAGGCCTATGTTTGCATTTCTCGTGGGTAAATACCTAGAAACAAAATGTAAATTAATTGCATTTTTCTAAATTTGAAATTGTCAAATGGTGCCACTATAATAGGCACGGCGTGATATCTCACTGCAGTTTTAATTTGCACTTACCTAATGACTAACGATGTCAAGCATCTTTTTATGTCCAGGCATCCATTTGCCATTGATCCATTTTGCGATATTGGATGTGTGTTACAAATGATGCCCTTTGAACTGGAGCTCACATTGAAATTACTGAGCAATCAGCAGCGGCCTGAGAGAAGAAAGCTGAATAGATTGGCAGTAAAATGAGAATGAGCCTTCTGGTGAAAAATGCAAGTGGCTTCTGTCCAAATGATTCCCTAATTGTTAGTCATTTGCGATGAACAGGCTGTTCTGCTGTTAACGAGGATGGACTGTGTGTCCTACCTGTGATGGTGACAACTGTTGGGGCATAATACTAAAGGCAGGGAAGACTTTCTAATAGACGTCATTAGCCTGCACTCCAGGAGGCAAACACCACATGTGAAAGAGCCCAGATGCCAGGAGGTGAGTTCTGTAGTCTTTCAACTCCCGCCTGGCTAAGGGATGATTGGCAAATTCTCAGTGAACCTTGGAAAGAGCAAGATAATGACCCGGGAAAAATTTCCCTCCCCACCTGAGACTTGAGGTTGAAATTGATTAGATGACGTACAAGGTCACCATCCAAATCAGATACAGTTTTTGAACTTTCAGCCTTTGGATTATAACAGTATGTGGCAGGGACACATTGTGAAGGACAGATAGGCTGGTGAATGACTAAAGCCAGCCTGCTGGGTTGAAGGTGTACCAGGAATAAGAGGGCAGTGGTCTGAGGGCAGACCACGACTTCCTCTGACTGACTTGGCAAGTCCCTTAAATTCTGTGCTTCAGCGTCCTTACTTAAAAAACCAAGCAACAATTTGCACCTGCTCTTGGTGCAACTGGTGCAGGGGGAGCCCCTCTAAGACAATGCACCTGACTGCATCATGGCACTGTCCTGTCCACGAGAGGCAGCCACTCCTGGGTTTCAGGTGGTTGCTACCAGGGAGTAATGTGGGTCCACTTTTGCTAATTTTTTTTTAATTTAAATTAATATAAGGGCACACATTTTTAAGTTACATTGTTCTCACTGCCAAGGTGGTATCTTAGAATGAAAAGAAAACATCCAATGTGCTCAATACTAATATGAAACCAATATATAAACAAGGACACGCCCACAACAATGATAAAACACAAATATAGATCTTTTACTGTTTGTTTGTTTGTACTGGTAATTCAGAACTCTTGACTTCAGGTAAAATTCCTAAATTCCAGTCTTGAAAATTAAGCGAAAAAGCTAATTTTCGCTTGGCCCACAGGTGTACAGATGGCAATCACACATGCATGTCACAGGCAATGAGGCAGGAATCTGGTTTTAATGCACCAGTGGTAGCCACAATGCTTTTTCTCTATTATTAATATGTGTCACGTGGTTACTAAATGCAGGACACTCTGATCACCAGCTCTGATTTATTCTCTCAGCCATGTCATCTCTACTTAGCAGATAGAGAAATAGAGGCTCAGAGAGGTTCAAGGATTTGGCCAGGTCGCACAGCCAGCAAGCAACAGGCAGGGATTTGAACTAGGCCTTCCCATTCCAGAAGCAGTGTCCCTGCTCTTTCTTTGGCTTCCTCTGCCCAGGGACAGATGATGGTCAAACCAAAGCTGAGCCAGATGTCTCCATTCAGGACAGAACGGCCCCTGGAGGGACATCCAGACAGCACCCCAGGCTGAGGGGCTGGCTTCCCACCTTGGCCTGCCTCTGCCTTGAGTCTGCCGAAACAGCCTCTGATGTCTGAGGGCCTGGCAGCCGTTCTGGCAGTGCCCCTGCTTAAGCATCATTAAGTAAAGGCTGCCTGCCCTTGCTCCTATAGACAGGGCTGTTTTGGCGTGTGCATATGTATGTTCTATGTTCAGAAACGCTACTCAATTTAAATATTGCAATCTGCTTCAAAATATTCTTAACGGCTATTCGGACATAATTTTCCACCTTCATCAGTATTCTAGCTGAAAGATCGTAGGTAGGCATCGACCGCATGGACCGTATCAGAATTTACACATCCTATTAGGTGATACTCAGTGTTCTGAGAAGTCGAAGACTTTTTACAAGATCATTTTCTCTCTCCCCCATCTCCCCTTAGAGTCAGGGTCATGGACTGAACCAGATGATGCAGAAATAGTGCTTGGTCTCCATGTGGCTTGAGCAGCCACCGAGCTGAGCATCTTTGTCATTGCTGATGCCCATTCTCGAGCCATTCCGATGGCAGAATGTCCAGCCTGGAATGTTTAAATGCCCATGGCCAACAATAAAACATTTGGGATCGTCACAGACTCAACAAGATGCTGTGGAGATAAAGCTGACCTCAATTTTAGAGAGACCTAGGTTCAAATTAACTTTCTGCCTTGATGTAGTCTTGGAAAAGTTTTATTATTATTATTATTTGTTGGCTTGTTTTTGCTTTGAGGGGTCTGTTCTATTATAATGTTGCTGTTACTGAGTTTTTTTCAATTTCAAAGCATGTATTGAATAGATAATAGATGCGGATAATTAAACAAAGGTTACTGTAAGGTAAGAGGTTAAGAGATAGATCTGTCTCACAATGGTTATGTTCCATTTCTTAAGCTGCACGTTAATTCCACAGAGGTCCATTTGTTGGTGTTCTTTTCAGAGCATAGGTTTGTTTCTGTACGTGTACATGTTCTTACATATACATTTTTTGCAAACTTTTACTGCCAACCTTGAACCCCAATGTTCTAGTTTCTCTCTTCACTTTCTTTTTAATCTTTGTGGAGGCAGTCTATTCATATACAAATATACTTAAACTCCCCCACACACATCCAGGCATTTAAAACACAAGTAGAGGGATAGCAGCAGAGGAAAAGAGTAGTTTGCACTTTGCTTTGTTGTTCAGCAAAATATACTGGTTGATGTTTCTTATCAATAGAAGGAAAACTCTATTTCATTTGTAATGACCATGGTATTGTCTTATCTCATAAAAGCAGAAATGTTGGTTGTTTCCAAATTTGCTAGAAGGAAAAATATGGTAATATAGAGGGATATGGATATATGTATATGTCTGTGTCCTTGTATGTTAAAATATTGGCTGAACGAGCGCCTAGAAATGGGAATGCTGAGTCCATGTACACTTGCAGCTCACTTCTGGACTACTTCAGCTATCTCGCCAGGTGACAGACTCTTGCTGTCTCTGCTGACACCAGACAGAACATACAGCAACATGGCAGCTCAGCATATCTGCCTCCTGGTTCAGTGAGGACATTACCACTTCCAGAAACAGCAGGGAAATGCCCAAAACTGTTCTACTGGAGAGACAGACGTTAAGAAGTGTTGGCAAGGATGTGGAGAAGCAGCAACACTTATGCATTGCTGTGGGGCATTTGAAGTGGGGCTGCAACTTTGGAAAACAGTTTGGCTCTTCCTGAAAACATTACACAATATAAGGTATCAAATGCCTCAACAATTCCACTTCTGAGCATCCCCAAGTCAACGGAAACCATCCATGTGCACAAAGACTTGCAGGAGAATGTTTTTTTTTTTTTTTTTTATTGTTGGGGATTCATTGAGGGTACAATAAGCCAGTTACACTGATTGCAATTGTTAGGTAAAGTCCCTCTTGCAATCATGTCTTGCCCCCATAAAGTGTGACACACACTAAGGCCCCACCCTCCTCCCTCCATCCCTCTTTCTGCTTCACCCCCCCATAACCTTAATTGTCATTAATTGTCCTCATATCAAGATTGAGTACATAGGATTCATGCTTCTCCATTTTTGTGATGCTTTACTAAGAATAATGTCTTCCACTTCCATCCAGGTTAATACGAACGATGTAAAGTCTCCATTTTTTTTAATGGCTGAATAGTATTCCATGGTATACATATACCACAGCTTGTTAATCCATTCCTGGGTTGGTGGGCATTTAGGCTGTTTCCACATTTTGGCAATGGTAAATTGAGCTGCGATAAACAGTCTAGTACAAGTGTCCTTATGATAAAAGGATTTTTTTCCTTCTGGGTAGATGCCCAGTAATGGGATTGCAGGATCGAATGGGAGGTCTAGGTTGAGTGCTTTGAGGTTTCTCCATACTTCCTTCCAGAAAGGTTGTACTAGTATGCAGTCCCACCAGCAGTGTAAAAGTGTTCCCTTCTCTCCACATCCACGCCAGCATCTGCAGTTTTGAGATTTGTGATGTGGGCCATTCTCACTGGAGTTAGATGATATCTCAGGGTTGTTTTGATTTGCGTTTCTCTAATATATAGAGATGATGAACATTTTTTCATGTGTTTGTTAGCCATTCGTCTGTCGTCTTTAGAGAAAGTTCTATTCATGTCTCTTGCCCATTGATATAAGGGATTGTTGGCTTTTTTCATGTGGATTAATTTGAGTTCTCTATAGATCCTGGTTATCAAGCTTTTGTCTGATTGAAAATATGCAAATATCCTTTCCCATTGTGTAGGTTGTCTCTTTGCTTTGGTTATTGTGTCCTTAGCTGTACAGAAGCTTTTCAGTTTAATGAAGTCCCATTTGTTTATTTTCGTTGTTGTTGCAATTGCCATGGCAGTCTTCTTCATGAAGTCTTCCCCCAGGCCAATATCTTCCAGTGTTTTTCCTATGCTTTCTTTGAGGATTTTTATTGTTTCATGCCTTAAATTTAAGTCCTTTATCCATCTTGAATCAATTTTTGTGAGTGGGGAAAGGTGTGGGTCCAGTTTCAGTCTTTTACATGTAGACATCCAGTTCTCCCAACACCATTTATTGAATAGGGAGTCTTTCCCCCAAGGTAAGTTCTTGTTTGGTTTATCAAAGATTAGGTGGTTGTAAGATGTTAGTTTCATTTCTTGGTTTTCAATTCGATTCCAAGTGTCTATGTCTCTGTTTTTGTGCCAGTACCATGCTGTCTTGACCACTATGGCTTTGTAGTACAGACTAAAATCTGGTATGCTGATGCCCCCAGCTTTATTTTTATTACTAAGAACTGCCTTAGCTATACAGGGTTTTTTCCGGTTCCATACAAAACGCAGAATCGTTTTTTCCAAATCTTGAAAGTACGATGTAGGTACTTTGATAGGAATGGCATTGAATAGGTAGATTGCTTTGGGAAGTATAGACATTTTAACAATGTTGATGCTTCCCATCCATGAGCATGGTATGTTCTTCCATTTGTTAATATCCTCTGCTATTTCCTTTCTGAGGAGTTCATAGTTTTCTTTATAGAGGTCCTTCACCTCCTTCATTAGGTATATTCATAGGTATTTCATTTACTTTGAAACTATGGTGAAGGGAGTTGTGTCCTTAATTAGCTTCTCATCTTGACTGTTATTGGTGTATACAAAGGCTACTGACTTGTGGACATTGAGTTAATATCCTGAAACATTACTATATTTTTTGATGACTTCTAGGAGTCTTGTGGTTGAGTCTTTGGGGTTCTCTAAGTATAAGATCATGTCATCAGCAAAGAGGGAGAGTTTGACCTCCTCTGCTCCCATTTGGATTCCCTTTATTTCCTTGTCTTGCCTAATTGTATTGGCTAGAACTTCCAGCACTATGTTGAATAGTAAAGGTGACAGAGGGCAACCTTGTCTGATTCCAGTTCTAAGAGGAAAAGCTTTCAGTTTTACTCCATTCAGTAAAATATTGGCTGTGGGTTTGTCATAGATAGCTTCAATCAGTTTTAGAAATTGTACTATGCCAGTACTCTTCAGTGTTCTAATTAGAAAAGGATGCTGGATTTTATCAAATGCTTTTTCTGCATCTATTGAGAGGATCATGTGATCTTTATTTTTGCCTCTGTTAATATGGTGGATAACGTTTACGGACTTGCGTATGTTAAACCAGCCTTGCAACCCTGGGATGAAGCCTACTTGATCATGATGAATGACTTTTTTGATGATAAGCTGTAATCTATTGGCTAGGATTTTGTTGAGAATTTTTCCATCTATATTCATGAGTGAGATTGGTCTGAAATTCTCCTTTTTGTTTGGGTCTTTTCCTGGTTTTGGTATCAGGGTGATGTTTGCTTCATAGAATGTGTTGGGGAAGATTCCTTCTTCCTCAATTTTTTGGAATAATTTCTGCAGTACAGGAATAAGCTCTTCCTTGAAGGTTTGATAGAATTCTGGAGTGAAGCCACCTGGACCAGGGCATTTTTTAGTTGGAAGCTTTTTTATTGTTTCTTTGATCTCAGTGCTTAAAATTGGTCTGTTCAGGAGCTCTATTTCTTCCTGGCTAAGTCTAGGGAGAGGGTGTGATTCCAAATATTGATCCATTTCCTTCACATTGTCAAATTTCTGGGCATAGAGTTTCTGGTAGTATTCAGAGATGATCTCTTGTATCTCTGTGGGATCAGTTGTTATTTCCCCTTTATCATTTCTGATTGAGGTTATTAGAGATTTTACTTTTCTATTTCTAATTAGTCTGGCCAATGGTTTATCTATTTTATTTATTTTTTCAAAAAACCAACTCCTTGTTTCATTAATTTTCTGAATGATTTTTTTGTTTTCAATTTCATTGATCTCTGATTTGATTTTGGATATTTCTTTTCTTCTACTGAGTTTAGGCTTAGATTGTTCTTCCTTTTCCAATTCCATAAGATCTCTTGTGAGATTGTTGATGTGCTCTCTTTCTGTTTTTCGAATGTAGGCATCTAAAGCAATGAATTTTCCTCTCAAAACTGCTTTTGCAGTATCCCACAGGTTTTGGTAGCTTGTGTCTTCACTGTTGTTATGCTCAAGGAAGTTAATGATTTCCTGTTTTATTTCTTCCTGCACCCATCTGTTATTCAACAGAAGATTGTTTAATTTCCATGCCTTTGGGTGGGGTCGAGCATTTTTGTTAGAGTTGAGTTCCACCTTTAGTGCCTTATGGTCTGAAAAGATACAAGGTAAAATTTCAATTCTTTTGATTCTGTTGATATTTGTTTTGTGTCCCAGGATATGATCAATTTTGGAGAATGTTCCATGGGGTGATGAGAAGAATGTATATTCTTTATCTTTGGGGTGGAGTGTTCTACATGCGTCTATCAAGCATAGTTGTTCTAGGGTCTCATTTAAATCTCTTACATCTTTGTTTAATTTCTGTTTAGAGGATCTGTCCAGCTCTGTAAGAGGTGTCTTAAAGTCCCCTGTTATGATGGTATTATCAGATATCATATTGCTCAGACTGAGTAAGGTCTGCTTCAAGAATCTGGGAGCATTTAAATTGGGTGCATAAATATTTAGAATTGAAATGTCTTCTTGTTGTAGTTTTCCCTTGACCAATATAAAGTGACCATCTTTGTCTTTTTTGACTTTAGTTGCTTTAAATCCACATGTATCTGAAAATAAGATTGCAACTCCTCTTTTCTTCTGAATTCCATTTGCCTGAAAAATTGTCTTCCAACCCTTGACTCGGAGCTTTAATTTGTCTTTTGAAGCCAAGTGTGTTTCTTGCAGACAGCAAATGAATGGCTTGTGTTTTTTAATCCAGTCAGCCAATCTATGTCTCTTCAGTGGGGAATTCAAGCCATTAACATTTATGGAGATAATTGATAAGTGTGGTAGTATTCTATTCGTCTTATTTTGTGAGAGTCCATTGCTTAGTTTTATCTTTTGCATCAGTGTGGATGTTAGGTTCTGTCCTTTGATTTCTGAGTTCTTACTTTGCTGCTGATCCATTGTGGTGGTGAGTGTGCAGAACAGGTTGAAGTATTTCCTGTACAGCTGGTCTTGTTGTGGCGAATTTCTTCAATGTTTGTATATCCGTAAATGATTTGATTTCTCCGTCAAATTTGAAGCTTAGCTTAGCAGGGTACAGAATTCTGGGCTGAAAATTGTTCTGTTTAAGTAGATTAAAGGTAGATGACCATTGTCTTCTTGCTTGGAAAGTTTCATTAGAGAAGTCTGCGGTCACTCTGATGGATTTGCCCCTGTAGGTCAACTGGCGCTTACTCCTGGCAGCTTGCAGAATCTTTTCTTTTGTCTTGACTTTGGACAGGTTCATCACAATGTGTCTTGGAGAAGCTCGGTTAGAGTTGAGGCGACCCGGGGTCCGATATCCCTCTGAAAGCAGTGTGTCAGAATCTTTGGTGATGTTTGGGAAATTTTCTTTTATAATATTCTCTAGTATGGCTTCCATTCCTCTGGGGCATTCTTCTTCCCCTTCTGGAATTCCTATAACTCGTATGTTGGAACGCTTCATAAAGTCCCATAATTCTGACAGTGAACGTTCTGCTTTCTCTCTCTTCTTTTCTGCCTCTTTTACTGTCTGAGTTATCTCAAGAACTTTGTCTTCTACCTCTGAAATTCTTTCTTCTGCATGGTCTAACCTGTTGCTGATACTTTCCATTGCATCTTTAAGTTCCCTAATTGACTGTTTCAGTTCCTTCAGCTCTGCTATATCCTTTTTATATTCTTCATATCGTTCATCTCTTATTTGATTCTGTTTTTGGATTTCCTTTTTGTTATTTTCCACTTTATTAGCAATTTCCTTCATTGTTTCCATCATTTCTTTCATTGTTTTCAACATGTGTATTCTAAATTCCCTTTCTGTCATTCCTAACATTTCTATACTGGTGGAATCATCTGCAGTAGCTACCTCATGGTCCCTTGGTGGCGTTGTTCTAGACTGGTTCTTCATGTTGCCTGGAGTTTTCTGCTGATTCTTCCTCATGAGTGATTTCTTTTATCTGTTTCTTTGCCCTAATTTTCCTTTCACTTCCTCTTGCTCTTTAAGTTCTTGTGCCTGAGGGTTAGGGGTTACAGGACCAGAAGGGTGAGAAGGTTGAAGAGCAAAAAAAGGGGATGAAAGAAAGGAGGACCGAGTGATAAGAAAAAAAGAAAGATAGAGAAAGGAGAGGGGGTGGGTATAAGGAATATTGAAAAAAAGAAGAGAGGCACAGAAAGAGGGAGACAGGGCAATATAGGTGTACAGTAGGGTACTTTGACACAACCTTAAGAAACCCCACCTTCTGGGGGTGCCCAGTTGCGTGGTTCCCTTGAGGTCAGCAGCTCTTTGCTGACCTGATCAGACACAGTACCCCACCTCCACCAAGTAGAGAGGAAAGACAAAAATGCTATAAATCAATGAAAAAACCAAATGATATCGGTAGAAACACTAGCAAAAATGAAGTTGAAGTTATTAAAAAAGGCAGCAATGGGAAATTATGATTAAACTAGGAAAATTGAGAAAGAAAAAGGGATCTGTGTGGAAAAGATTGAAATTAAAAAAAAACAAAAGAACATCAGCAACATCAAAACAAACAAACAAAAAAAAAACAACCAAACAAAAAAAAAAAAAAGAAAAAAATACACAACCAAAAACAAAGCAGTTTGTATATGTTATTGAATATTGTCTGGGCAACACGTGATCTTCTGGGGTATGAGATGTTAGTCACAGTTCTGATACAACTGGAGGCTGCTGATTTCTCAAACCCCAGCAGGTAGACACCCTAAATCTCTCTTCAGCCTACTTAAAAGGCACTTTGAACTTGTAAACTTGCTGAGCAGAAGCTTTCCCAGCTTTCTCGCTGGAATCACTGCTGAAGTGGCTATCCACTTACGCAGTGTGCCAAAACTGGTCTCACTCTGCCCCTGAGGGTTAGGGCTGCAAGGTGGCTCAGACCCCACCCTTAGGCTACTTGGTTGCTGGGTTACCAGCTCCCACCCATTTCTAGCTCTGCGACCCTGAGGGCGGAGCTTGCCGGGGCAGATCACTGACAATGGATCCGTGTGACCCACCGCCAAACACTATTAGCTCCGTCTGGCTCAGCGGCTCAGACTGGGGCCCTAGACAACGGCCAAAGTTCTCCGCACTCCTGCTCAGGCCTTCCCCAAGGCAGTTCAACTCAGTGCCAAGTCCAAGGACATCAAAACAGCTCACAGGTAAGGCCTTTCTGGTTTGCAGTCTCGCTGCTACTGAACTTACAGTTGTGGGCGGGTTTAGACGGATTGAACACACGCCACCACTTGCCAGTTTTCCACTGTTTTAGTCCTCCTCTTGGGGTCCAGAAGTCTCTCGCTGACTTCCTGTATCCTCATAGGAGTGATGCTAGGCAGTTCCCACCAGCCAGAGATGCCTGGAGTCCTATCTCCCCAGACTCACGGTGCCCAGATGCAAGGAAGCTGTTACTCGGCTGCCATCTTCAGGAGAATGTTTTTAACTTTGACATCCATCAAAGCCATAAATGAAAATACTTAAATGTTCATCTACAAAGGAAGAGATTAAAAGAAAAAAAAAAAACCCTTCATCTGCACAATGGAATGCTATGCAGCCCAAGAAAGGAGAGAAGTACTGATCCATGGCACATGAATGAACCTCAAAAACATGCCATTAAGTCACAGGAGGCTGACACAGGGGAACACACACGTACGATTCCACCAATTCTAAATGTCTGTAAAGGAAGACTCTAGATAGAGAAGGTGGTTGGCAGGGGCCTGGGATGGGAATAATAGTTGATTCCAAACGGGTATGAGGGGAGCTTATGTTGTAAGACTGGTTTAGGCTGATGATTGCACAAATTGGAAAGTTTACTAAAACTTGTTATGCCCATTTGTTCCGGGCTGTCTGGAGGACACACTGATGAAAAAGACACAATAGTCTCTTCCCACAGCTTAGGACCCAGCAAGAAACTGAACCTCAATAATCTTTTCAAAGTACTTGGACTGACATTTTAAAGTGGGAAGACTTTACAATGAAAACAACATCAAGGTTTCTAGCTGGACCTAAAATAGTAGGAGATCTATTACACTACCCTCTACTACTCACATGGGATCAGCAGGTGGTGCTGGGTCCTGGCCCTCCAGCTCCCACTCTCACTTCTCTTCCTCCTCAGCATCCTCACTCATGCACTTGGTGAACCTCATTTCCAAGAGATTTGATTTGAGGGCCTCTGACTTAAGCATTCTTGGCACCATGCTAGGAATAGCTGGGGTGTTATGAGCTCAGAACTCTAGGCAAAATGACAACACGGGTGACCAAAATGAAAGAGGTAGATGGACGTTCTTTCTTCTACTTTGGAAACTCAGATTTCTCTAAATCTGAATTCCTACCTGGCGATGTCTTCTTTACACCTATAGCAGCTTCATTTTAGCTGCAACAGTTTGGCATCACCTTTGTAGGAAGAGATAGACAGATGTGGCCCCCAATTTGGGAGACTACCTTGGGGACACCTTATGCCTTCTTTCCTCAGCAGGTTGGGGGGGCAGCACAGACAAGGTGAAGCTGGCATCTGACGGGCAGATGACAGAGGCAACCTCACAGACCCAGACACCACCCTCCTCCCTGCAGAAGCCAGCCTCCTTTCACAAAGCTGCCTATTAAATGAGAATTCTGAACAGACCACGAGGGATACTGGATGGGCACTCTGATTGGAAGTGAAAATCACAGGGTGGTGCATGGTGCTCTCAGAAAATTAGACCATGTTCTGTCCCATTAGGTTTTTTACTGCCTAGGCGGCTCATCATGGTGAGTAACTGCGCCCATCTGTAAGCTCACATCCTCTGAAGAGCGATCAGGACCTCATGATCATCGTCAATGAATGAACTGCCTCACCAGACAAAGGTAAATATTTTACAGGGGCTGATGTAATTCTGAGGAGATCAGAAAAGGTTATCAAGTTGGCCCAAGGTCCACAGTGGCCCTTTCCCTGGTCTTCTCCAATTTTGCCTGCACTTTTTCATTCTCTATTAAACCTCTATAATTTCCTTCACCTGATCTTAAGTAAGTTACTTTCCTCAAGGGTATCAGTGTTTTACACTCTTTTTTTTTTTAATTATGGGGTAAAACCCCTGGCAGATTGAACTGACCAAAAATGGTTGTGACAATACTCTATAGCATCTTGTTGTGACATTAACTCTTCCCATCCCAAAATGAGGTCTACATTTCCCCACCTTGATCTTGGTAGATCTACAACCACAGTGTAAATAATTTGATGTGAAGTCACAAAAAGCAATACAACTTGTACCGGGGCCCATGTGGAGCCTCATTCTTGGGAGCCAGCTGCCATTCTGTGGGGAAGCCCACACAGCACGAGGACACCAAGTGTAGCCATTCTAGCCAACGTCTGACAGCTAGCATCAGCTGCCAGGCTGTGCGGAAACAAGCCTTGAGTTGATTTCGGCATTGACTATGGGGCCACTTCTGCCTCCTACAACCTTTGAATATTCTCAGCTGAGACTTCAAATCCCATAAAGCAGAAAAAAATATAATCTACTCCATTGTTCACTTTTCAAATTGAAGACTCATAAAGTTCATAAATGATTGTCATTGCTTCACGCTATTAAGCCTTGCAGTGGTTTATTGCACAGCAATATCCAGAACAAAATCCCTCCTCCCTTATCAAAGCAATGTTCTTAGGAAAGTAGGATAAGTCGTCTGCAGCTGAGCAGGACACTTTCCTGAGCCTCACCGGGCTCACAGATGCTATGCTCTGGGCACTGCTTGTTGCACGGGGCCCTGCCAGGAATGTAATGCTTGACCCTGAGGTCCCAGTCAACACTTCCTGAGGGAATGACTGAATTGACTGTCCTCGTATTGAATGGCAGCTTGCAGTTTAAAAAGCAGGATAGGAAGGATTTTGCCATCGGTGCAACGGACTAATGGCAGGTGAAACTCCCTTATTCCCTTCCAAGAATATATAAAAATGATGAAAAAGAATAAAAAAGGTGAAGACCAGCTATTAGCAGATTAGCAAAACTAACATGCTCTGGGGAAAAAAAAAAAAAGCAAAAAAGCAGGTGAATCAGTGACAAGGTGAGCTTCATATAGGACATGAATATAGAGATAAGACTGAACTGTGGAAGTTAGGATTCTACCACATACGTAAATATTATAAATGTTAAGAAATTAATATAGTGAATGAAAACATAGCGGGTAAGAAGTAGAGAGACTGCCAACTCCTTCATCTTTCAAAGGAGGGAGCCAATAAATTGACTACTATTAAAACACAGGATTTAAAACAAAAATAGCAAAAATAGCAATAATTCTAGAAATTAAACACTTTCTTTTTAAACCTCAACAGATATTTTAAAAGCCAATTATCTATTGTAGTCAACTAAATATTGTTTGAAGTCCAGCAATGTTACTTTGGATGCTTGGTCTCCTGTTAAAAGCAATAAAAATAAATTTAGCATATTTTTTATCAAAAAAAGGCATGCCACATACAGTGGATTTTCTCTTGATTTGATGATTCATTCACATATGTCACACTCAGAATGATAACTAGACAGATGAAGATCCTCTGACATTAAAAACAGCAAATTCGGGCTCTTAAAATTTGAGATTGATTTTTATTTTCACGTTCTTATGCCATTTGAAAATTTTATAAGCATCATTTTTAATAAAAACCAAAGTCATTAGCAAAACTTGTGTCTCCAAGAGGGTGTCTGTGATGTTGGCTGATAGGACGGATGCAGGATGCAAGCTACCTTGTAACCATCATTGCACTGGTGTCTCGGGAGGCTCTGGTGAAGATCCTGATGGGCCGGGGAGGTGGTCCCACCTTTAAAGGAGGTGAGGAAAAACCAGGGGATAGTGGAGAGTGGAACTCAAAGCAGTAAATTCAAGAGAGAAGAGGGTAAAATGAATGACAGAGCACCGCCGGAGACCAGAACAGACATTACTGACATCAAGTGTCTGCCAGCCAACAAATGTATAAACAAAAGTGATCTGATCGCACACTGGTGTGAGTGTTACTCAGCCATAAAAAGGCACGGGGCCCTGACACACACTGCAGCACGGATGAGCTTTGCCAACATGATGCTGAGTGCAAGGAGCTGGACACAGAAGTCCACGTATTGTCCATAATAAACAAACTTCCGGAGACAGAAAATAGATCAGCTAGTGACAGTGGGAGACTGAGGCTTGAGGGAAAATGGGTATAAGTCTTCATGTCAAAATGATGAAAACATCATAGAATTGATTGCAAAGATGGTCGAACAACTCTGTAAATATAATAAAAGCCATTGAATTGCATTCTGTAAATAGGTGAATTGTATGGTATGTGAATATTTTAATAAATATATATGTGTGCATACCTATAGGGCAAATATGATGCTTTTATCTGTCAGAGATATATTGTAGTGAAAGAGAGCTTAAACACAATTAAAATGTCATCTGGGGAGTAGGTTTTAATAAAAACCACACAATGCTAGAATTGGGAATACTCTGCGCAAGGAAGTGTGTAGCAACCCAGTCTCCCGCCTCCCTCTGCAGGCAGGGTGTGCGCAGCCAGCAGGCTTGACCACTGCCGGCCATGTGCTCAGAGCTCACATCTGCTCTGATTACAGAATGACTTCAGTGCTCACGACATTCTTCTGCTAAATATCGAGAGTATGATTTCTCCTCTTAAACATCTCCTCCTTTCTCATCTTTAAAGCACATTGCTCTAAAATAAAGTGTTCATTTCCATTCTTTTACCATTCACTAAGCCCTTGGTGAGTCACAAGACTTGAAAAAAAACTCTTCAGGATGCCTCAATGAAGTGTGTATGGTAGGATTTATTTTACTCGCTTCTAGATGTATATCCTAAGGTGACATAAAGCCAGATGTTTTCTAGGCCATGTTGTTAATAAATGGAGATCTGGAATTTGGACTGAGGCAGTCTGAACACATGACATTTATATGCTGCTGAAGAAATTGAGGATTAGGAAAAGCGATCCATAGCTACGGTCATCCTCTGCGTTCAGGAGTAAGGAAGCCGATGAAGTCACGCTGGAGGCAGAGCATGCTGTGGTACGTCATAGCAGGTAGCTCAGACCGGGGGGAGATGGAGGTAGAAATTCTGACGTGATGCTTTGTCGTGTCTCTCATAAACAACTTGGCATTCGTGTTTCTGTTTTGTCATAGATAACCAGTTCACTTAACAACGAAGGAGCTTATTTTTTCAAGGAGAACGTTATTGTTTGAGAGCACCGCCTGCAAAGGAGTGTGAAATGGGAGCTCCGCACCCTCACATCCCTCCCCTTGCTTGTCAGTGGGCCCCCGCCACTCAACAAAGCAAAATGACCTGTACGAGTCTGCCGTGCACCTGGCTGCAGGAGATGTTTTTGACACATGTCATAAATATTAATGGTGTTGACAAACCTTTAAAAATGTGCCATGTCCCATTGTGGCCACAGAAACACCCAGAATTCTATTAATGGCTAAGGGACGACGGTTTCTCTCTTGAACTTGTTTCGCTGGGTCTATTTTTCTAATCCGTCTTAGAAAACAACATGATAGCTGGGGTATTTCTGCAGAGATGCAGGTCAACTGAACCGAATACCTTTATAGTTTCTTTCTCTCTTTCTTTTACATTTATTGGACTCCTGGCTGCTCCCGAGAGCAATCGTTTTTCCATTTCTATAATGTATTTCTCATCCAGTAACTCATAGAGGGCACCTCATACGTGGGTGCCTGGCCATTTGGGCTGTTATGACAAAATACCATGAGTGAAGTGGTTAACAGACAATGTAAATTTATTGTTCACGGTTCTGGAGGCCAAGATCGAGGTGCCAGCAGGCTTGTGCATGCGGGGAGCATGGTCCCTGCTTCATGGATGGTGCCGTATCACTGTGTCCTCATGATGGGCGATGGGAACAAGCTCCCTCAAGCATCTCTGATAAGGTTACTAAGCCCATTCCTGAGTGTGAAGCCCTCATGAGCTAATCATCCCCCAAAGGTGCCACCTCCTACTATCATCACATTGGATCTTAGATTTCAGCATATGAACTTTGAGGAGAAACAAACATTCAGACCTTAGCAGTGTCCTAATCTCATTCCTGGTTTTCCTTATAGTAAACTGCATGAGGCCAGGAGCAGTGCTTTTCTGCTATTCCAAATACATAGTGATTGACTCTGTGTCCAACATATACTGGCAACTATATATAAAGGAAATGAAAGAATGGGTGGACAAACAAACAGCCTGGTCCTTTCATATGAAAGATGTAGAAGGGGTCTGGGGAACAAATCCAACTTGCTAGGGGCCATTCCTTTTCCTTAGGGATGCAGACTCAACCCATCCATTCAGACCTTTTCTTACTAAGCATCTTAGTCTGCTTTAGCTGTTAAGCAAAACCAACATATCACAGGCTGGGGGACATATTTATCACAGCTCAATTCACAGTCGCTAAGATGGGGGGGTTGAAAGTCTAAAATTGGAGAGATGGTCAGTTTACTTCCTGGTGAGGCTCTATCTTGGACTTGCAGATACCTGGCAAGAGAGACAGACAGATGGACAGAGACTGACTCTTCTTCCAAGGGCACTAATCCCATCAGATCAGGGGTGCATTCTTTTACCTTCATTTAGCTTTAATTACCTCCTTACATAGGCTCCATTTCTAAGGATTGTCCCATTAAGAGTCAGCTCTTTGACATATGACTTGAGGTTGAGAGGAGCATAATTTAATCCATAGCAGATTTCATAAAAACAAGCTGCATCACAGGCCAAGCCATTCTCCTCCTTCCTTTTCTCTCCCAGACAGATAGCTTCATCTCACACTTCAGGACAGGGGGACCTCAGGGCCATCCTATCAAGTGCTGTTCCACACCCTGCAGTGACACATGCTCCCTGGGTCATGGATCCTGTGGTGGCATCCCCTGTAGGCTTAACCTGCATCCAGGGGGGTTCTTGCCCAGGGGTTCCAATCCCTGCACAGGAAGCTGGCAGGAGAAAGGAGACAAACACAAAATGAAATGCCAACTCCACACTCCTTGCTGAACAGAATGCATGCATTAGGACACAGACAAAGAGGAGCCCCTTCTGTGTATAAGGCAAAAGAGTCGGGGGCCAGACTCCACTGACCCCCTTCATCTCCAGCCCTGGCCTGCATCGCAAGATGGACAGGTTTGAAGAAAACTCACACATACGCTGTGAGACATTGGATGTGTCCAATTAGGTATCTTAAAAGTGAGGAAGCAACGCTCAGAAGAGGCTGCAAAGAGCAGACTAATACGAATTCCAGCAGGAGCCTTCGGGTGGGGTGTCGGGAGACAGAATAGAGACGGAGCTGTCATCACTTTGTCTTCCCTGGCTCATTGCAGTTCTGATAAATGTATCAAAGAAAACCACTCAGCAATCCAGTCCTGTGGAAGAGTGGGAAGGAGAAAACAGGATGCGTTTGTAAAACATGAATACCCAAATTCCCAATATTAGGGCCACTTTCAATCAGGAGGTTATATTGACCCTTGATTACCGTTTCCCCCTTTTTGGTAACTTTCTATCACTCCAGTTTTTAAAACTTGGATGAATTCCCATTTTGACAGCTGCACTTAGAGTTCCCCTTTTGTCCTAACCATGTTCCACAGAAAAATATATTTCCCTTTCTATTCCAAGCTTTTTAACGTGCTGTTTCCTCCAAGGTGGGCTTAGGAAAAAGAAAATCTCTCCCCTCTTGAGCTCTGTTGCAACCTGAGATAGGCTGGGTGGTTGAATCCAAAGAAGTCCAGCTACTGTTGACTCATCAAGGTGGTTAGACACTCCACTTTGCAGATGGGGTTGAGCTCCACTAGCTTCATGTGGGCACAGTGCCCAGTGGTGGAGCTCATTGCTCACAGGGGTCCTCAAACTACGGCCCGCGGGCCACATGAGGTGGTGTGATTGTATTTGTTCACGTTTTGTTTTTTTACTTCAAAATAAGATATGTGCAGTGTGCATAGGAATTTGTTCACAGTTTGTTTCTTTTTAAACTATAGTCCAGCCCTCCAATGGTCTGAGGGACAGTGAACTGGCCCCCTGTTTAAAAAGTTTGAGGACCTCTGCATGGTGTCTCTAAGGGATACTGGCCCAGAGAGACTCTTAGATATAGTGTTGGCATCCTTTAGAGAAGTAATTTGAGATTCATGGTTTACAATGGCATACTGGCCTCACCACTGCCACCATATGCAAACCAACAAGCAACTAAACAAACAAAATGCCTTTATTATTATGAGAAAAGGCCAAGGAAAGGTTTTGGTTTGTCGGGTTTGCTGTGTGTTGTTACTGTATGTTCACAGGTGAATCTTGCTCTTCCCAGCCCCGCTAGCTCAAAGTTTACGATTATGTTAAGTGGACTTGGAAGTTAAGTGGACTTGCATTCAAATCCCATCTCTGCCACGTACTTGTTGTTGACTTTTTCATGCCTCAGTTTTCCCCTCTGTAAAATGGGAGACAGGATATCTATCTAACCCAGCAGTTCTCAACCTGTGGGTCACGACCCCTTTGTAACAATGAAAATACATCCTGCATATCAGATATTTACATTATGATTCATAATGTAGCAAAATTACAGTTATGAAGTAGCAATGAAAATAATTTTATGGTTGGAGGTCACCACAACATGAGGACTATATTAAAGGGTCATAGCATTAGGAAGGTTGAGAACCATTGGTCTAACCAGTTATTAAAAGGGCTTAAGTAGATCATAGGTTCTCCAATTTGACTGCACATTGAAATTACTTGACATAAAAACTGCTGCTACCTGGCTCACTCTGTAGGGAGTTCTCCCTTAAGTGGTCTTGGCAACAGCCTGGACTTAGGGAGTTTAAACAATTACCTAGGTGATGATAACTTGAAGCAAAGCTTGAAAAGTGCTAGATTAGATAACAGGTGTTGAGCAGTATTTTTTAAGTCATCAACCTTGGATCAGAATTACCTAGAGAGCTTGATAAAGTGATTGCAGAGCCCCACCCTGAGAACTTCTGATTCTGTAGGTCTGAATGCACTTGCAGCTTGAAACCATCCCCAGGTGATGGTGGTGCTGTTGATCCAGCCATCACACTCTGAAAATGACTGATAAAAATAGCTCTTCCAGAAAATAGAAGAGGAGGAAACACTTTTCATTTTATTTTATGAAGCCTGTCCTTTCTTGATACCAACACTAAACGAAGACAGAACAAAAATAAAACTAGACAAACATCAATCAAACAAATAAATATTAGCAAATATGACTCAGTCGGACATAAGTGATTATACACCTTGGCCAGGTAGGGTTTATTCCAGGCATAAAAAACTGGTTCAGTATTTGAAAATGAATTCACTGTGTGAACATACTAAAGAAAGAAAATCACATGATCATCTCAACTTGACAAAAGCATTGACAAAATTCAACATACCTCGTCAGGAAACTAGGAATGGAGAGGAATTTCCTCAGGTTGATAAAGAGAGTCTGCACAAAACATATATTTAACATTATAGTTCAGGTGAAAGCTGAATGCTTCTCTTCTAAGGCTGGGAATAAGGCACAGATGTCCACTCTTAAAAATCTTATTCAACACAGTAGTGGACGTTCTGACCAGATAAACACAGCAAGAAAAGTAAAGTGAATGAGCCTTGGGTCGATGATGAAATTAGAATAGAAATCAAAAGACTCCTTGGCTTCAATGACAAAGAGGACAGGATATTTCAAAATCTAGGGGATCCTGAAAAGCAGTACTCAGGGGAAAGTTCATGGTGTGAAAAGCCTACATCAAAAAGACAGAAAGATCACAAAGGAGCAACCTACACTCAACCTACGCTACATCTCAAAGAACTGCAAAGAGAGGAGCAAACCAAAACCACAGCCAGCAGAGGAAAGAAATGATACAGCTCAGAAAAGAACTGAACAAAATGCGTATCAAGAAAAAAAAGGATCAACGAAAGTTTGTTTTCTAAAAATATAAACACAGGCAATAGACCACTTGCCATAGTAGCAGAAATAGAAGAGAAGGTCTCAAATAAGTTCAATCAGAAATGAAAAAGGAGAGACTTTACAACTGATGCCACAAAAATAAAAAGTAAAAAATATCATCCATGAATACTCTGAACCAAGAATCAAAACGTCTACTGTTGAAAATTGAGTTATTACTTAGGACAGAACATTGGCGAGAGGTTCCAAAAACTCTTTCCTCTCCAGTTTTCAGAAATGCTCTTAGATATTGTCCGTTGATGGCCTGTTATCCAATACAACTTTTGATTTAATGAGATAATCTAGAATTCTCAAGGAAGTCCACTTTTGTGGGGTCCTATTTTTGATGGGGTTTAATGCTTGTCAGTGATTCGGCTCTGACTACACCCTGGTAAGAGTTTGTGGAAATCCCCTAATCCTACAGTCTCTAGCACAGGCCTCCTCAAACTTTTTAAACAGGGGGCCAATTCACTGTCCCTCAGACCGTTGGAGGGCCGAATTATAGTTTAAAAAAAAAAACTGTGAACAAATTCCTATGCACACTGCACATATCTTATTTTGAAGTAAAAAACAAAATGGGAACAAATACAATTCACACCGCTTCATGTGGCCCACGGGCTGCAGTTTGAGGACGCCTGCCTAGCACATGGGCCACGGACGGGCACTGGTCCGTGGCTTATTAAAAACCAGGGGGTGGTGCCTGTGGCTCAAGGAGTAGGGCGCCGGTCCCATATGCCGGAGGTGGTGGGTTCAAACCCAGCCCCGGCCAAAAAAAAAAAAAAAAAACAGGCCACACAGCATCATCGCCTGAACTTGGCTTCCTTTCCGATCACTCCGCCACCTGCTCCCATCCCCCATCCATGGAAAAATTGTCTTCCATGAAACTAGTTCCTGGGACCAAAAATGCTTGGGATCTACTGTTATCAACAACATAAATTCATGGCAGCAAATTACTACCACATTTATTTTAAAGAAAGCAGCCTAAAGATCTAGAATTCCCATGTAAAGATGCTTTAATTTCCTCCTAGTGCTCAAAATGTTGCATCAAAAAGAAAAAAAAAAGAAAAAACATATCCTAGAAAAAAACTGTAGGGTTTGTGTGTATTTGTATGCCTGCGTATTTTACTGATAAATATAAATCAGGTAAAGAAATGAGGTGCATACTTACATAAATAATTCTTCAGAATTTTCTCTCATGAGACAAGAGAAAAGCATTGAGTGAGAAGGCAAATATATGCACCATAAATCAGAATAATTGCATTATTTCACTATCTCTACGGCTCAGTTTTCTTCTGACTTTTTTTTTTTTGAATTAGATCGTTCTTGCATTTAGAAACCTTTTACAATACATGCAGCTACCCCTAAAAGATAGTAAAATATATATTAGTCAAAAAAGAAGGATACTAATTCAAATTTGATTCAAAACTTGAGGAGAAATATGGAGTCACAGCCATTACTGCATAAATTATCATTTCTGTGGGGGTGAAAAGAGATGGGTTGTGGCAGGGGTGGTAGTAAATCGTAATTAGAATGGCTTTCCCAGTCTGATTGTAAGTGCGCAGGCAGCCTCTTCTGAAATACACTCAGTACTCCACACGTAATAAATTCCCATCCACCACAACCATAAATTTGGGTGAAGAGGAAGATTAAGTTTTATTATATTCCATACAAATCATTTCCAAATCCTAAAATGGTTCAGGTAATTATGTTGAATTCTCAGATCCCTTTCCAATCAACCGGGGAGATGACTGTGAAAAAATCAAGTTTCTGTGGATCTTAGGAAGAAGGTGCTTACAGTGGTATCTGGACCTGTGCATCAAACTATTAATATTCATTTTACTGTTTTCAAATATCATTATTTTCTATTTTCTTTTTCTATATCTTTAAATAAGTATGTATTTTCATATTTTATTCCCTTTTTACTCCATTTTAATCACCCACTCTTTCCAAATCTTCACTAAAATGCATTACGGCTGATTTACAAGGTATACAGGTGATATGACATTTTCATTTTCACGTTACCAATCTATAAAGCAGAGTTAAGCCAATGTATAGGCATTTCACATTCAACGTATAAGAAAGTAATGTTGGAAATGGTTTAATTAATGATGCAAATGAAACAGTCATGTTCTAGAGACATTCATCTCCAACCATCTGCTGGGCACAGAAAACATAATTTCTTCTCATCATCACAAAGAACAATACAGAGAGAATTAAGATATTTTCCAATCTTTCCTCTTTCTCAGATATCTATTGAAAGACAACTTGTCACTTCAGCAACCGAAAGTTATTAAAATAAAAAGAACTACTATGTCTGACAGATGCTGATTCATTCCAGTAAAAGGCTCCTTGGCCTTGGAGTTCTACTGTGACTTGTGTTAGCAGAAGGAAAGATACAGAAATGTTGGTGTTCTGCTTCCAAACCTCAGGTTAAAAGGCTACGAGTGTCCTCATCCCTTTCCTAGGCATCTCCTATCTCCTTAAGAATAACGTGGCTGGTGCCAGAGGGAGAATCAGAGCCACCTTCAGCAAGTGCACAGCCTAGCTCAATGGGGCTAGTCACTCAATAGGTGTTTGAGGGATAATAAATTGGCAATTTTATTATATTCTTAAAGTTGAAATAGTCGCTAAGGAGCATAAAAGTTGTTATAGTACAAAGAAAATTTTCTTGCGATGAATTAAGTGAAGATAAATTGCTATTTTGATGCCCAATCACTCCAAAATACTTACATGTGTATAACACGCAAACTTCCAGACAACCGTCAAAACCAGGAAATCATACTGATGTACCTAATATTTAACAATTAAACCTCATTCTTGTTTGACCACATTTCTCAATCGTATTCTCCTGTGCAGCAAAGGATCTAATTCTGCATTACAGGTTGTTGACAAAAACCCGCTAGTTCTCTCTCTATCAGGGTTGCTAAGCTGGCAGAAGATAAGCCAGAGTTGCTGGAGGTCAAGTCTATCAATACTCAGGGGATGCTGGCGAGGAAGAAGCTAACCCAGGGAATGCAGAGCTCAGAGTGGTAAAGGAGAAAGCTTCTCAGCTCCGAGCCCTCAAGGTAATAAATTCACTTCTAAACACCTCTGCACTCATCTGTAAAATGGGTACTAGGAGGACTGAATAGGCATATGATGTCCTTGGCAAAAAGCCTGACCTACTGTAAGTGTTCTGTGTATTCCTAGTTTTATGATCTTTAATTCTTTTCACTTAATCTAAAAAAAAAAAAATACAAAGCCCGAAGTGCACCTATGCAAACAGGAAAAGGAAGCAAAGAATATCAAATAGTCTGATATTTACTGTAAATTAAAAGTGATTAACTCAGACATGTCTGAAAGCAAAAAGATAAATTTAAACTTTAATTATCTATAAGGACAGTCTCCTGTGACTTATTCTGTGTTGCTAGATGGGAAATTTTTGTGATTAAATCAGTTTTCCATTAACACAAAAGTATTATTCCGAGAGGAACATTAAGCGTGTCACTTAATACTTTTGATTTACATAACAGCAATAAGTGTCAATGTGTTAGATCATATTCCTTTTTAGTAACTCCATTAGAAAATATTTCTAAGTTAAATTAATTAAGCTGGTTTAATTTTTATTGAATTTTGATAAGTTCATTTCTAAAAACAAAATAAACTTAAGCTTTAGAAGACAGTATGTGCTGTGAATTGAAATTAAAACAAAAACAATAAAAGGCTTCTAGATCTGAAATCATGTTCAGGTTATCGTTTAATAATTCATGAAATTATTACTTTATAATTGCCTAGAAATTACTTTAAATTGCCTTTATAATTGTCTATAAATACCTTATCTTCCAAAGCTCTTAAATACTGCTTCATTTTTTCGCTACCTTTCTTTATTTCCCTTTTCACTAATAAGTTTATTCAGGATAAAAGATTTTTAACATCTTCTTTCTCATCCCTTCTCTTGGAATAAAGGAGATTCATGATCGCGCAAAACCTGGATCCCTTTGCCTATGTCTACTAGTTTTTGTTTGTTTGTTTGTTTGTTTCATTCAAGCTCAGCAGACAACAGTGAATGAGCAAATCACCTGATGTTCATGACTGGGGCAGGGAACCCTGATCCACACTATGTATGGCCTTGTTGCGTTCTAATGTTCAAAACATATCAAGATATTATTTTCCCATCGTGACACTGGTCACTGTCCATGAGATGGCAGTCTAAAATAGTGATCCTAATTCCTTTTCCACTCATTATATAACTGTGGAAACTGAACATGCTGGAAAACGATAAACTTTGTCCCCAGACTAGTGACTCACCCCAGTTATTGAACTGTCCATATATTTGTAATGGACTCTGATATGCTGATTATTTTAATCAACAAACATTTATGGAACACCAAATATATGCTAAAGACATGTCTAGAAACTGATGACACAGCATTTAAGAAAATAAGTCTCCTACAATGATGGAGTTTATTCTCTCTTTAAACGAGACAACAATCAAATTGATTCATATTAAGTCAGGCAAACATAAATGTCATTAAGCTACATAAAGTAGGATAAGCAAATGAAGAGTGAAATTAAGGGTCATTATTTTAAGTAGGATGGTCAGAGAATACTGAAAAGGTACCATTTGAGTGAAGGACTTATAATAATGGTGAAGAAGTTAAAGAAAACAATAAAGTTGAAAATAACCATAGCTGGGTTTTGTTACTGTATTCACCACTTGACATGCGTCATCAAATTCTTACAACAACCTTAAAAACTAGATTCTGTCATTTATTCCTATTTTAAAGAGTGCAGAAAGTTAATTTATGTTTTTCAGTTCTCCCCCTACTGGTAACTGGCAGATGATGCAGTCAATTGGAGCCATCATCCTTGCAGGGGAGTGCCCACTGCTGTGCCCTGACCCTGGACAGGTGAGCCTGGATATGGCCCATTTTACTTGATGGAGAGTTAATGACTCGGTTCCTCCCTGAAAGTCCTTGAAAAGACTGCTTGAGAGGCTATATCATACAGGGATGCTGTTCTGCAGATCACCCTCAGACTCGGGGTCACTCTCCTGGGGGCCCTTCATAAATATGACCATGAAGGGCTTCCTGCCCATGCCAAGTTCAGCAGAGAACTCAGCTTGCACAGAGTGCTCATAGTTACACACAGGTAGATCCAGGTTCCCTAGAACCCAAAGAGTTTATGTTAATAATTTGTGAAAATTGTCTTTACGAAAAAGAACGCAAAACTATGAATGCAAAATTAGATGTAGAAATAGTTATTCATAAACCATAAGATGATACCTATCTCGTATATGTTAAATACAAATATTACACACTTTATGAAAAAGTGTTAATGCTTTTTTTAAATAACTGCCCGTTCTACCTCTATAGTTCTCTTATTTTTTTTTGAGACAGAGTCCCAAGCTGTCACCCTGGGTAGAGTGCTGTGGCATCATAGCTCACAGTGACCTACAACTCTTGGGCTTAAGCGATTCTCTTGCCTCAGCCTCCCAAGTAGCTATGATGACGGGTGCCTGCCACAACACCCAGCTATTTGTTGGTTGTAGTTGTCATTGTTGTTTGGCAGGCCCAGGATGGATTTGAACCCACCAACTCTGGTGTATGTGGCTGGTGCCCTAGTTGCTGAGCTATAGGCACTGAGCCTAGTTTTCCTATTTTTGACTTAATACTCTTCAATCTTCTTTTGGTATCATAACTTGTAATGACATGCATGTTTTTAGGACTCTGGTTGGATTTGGGAACGACTTTAAAGAGTATCTTTCACACATGTGCTGTAATGGGAAGATTAACTTTGCACAGAGTCCCTGTGACCATGAAGAGCCAGTGAGGTGAAACCAATATGGTGGTTATGGGGTTAACAAAGGATTGTTTTGAATCATGGAAAAAAATAAAGCCCATGGATCCCATCCATTGTCACTAGGTTCGAGAGTGATGGCAACCTGTTGACTGTATGGAGTAGACAGATGGAATTGGGCAGGACACTGTCAGTAACTGATGCATTTCTAGATACTAGTTCAGCCCATCATTGCACAATACAATTCCTTCATAGAGTCATGCCTTACTAGATCAAGGTGTGAAATACATATTATCCTCCTTGTTTTAATTATCTGTATCAACTCAAAGGTATTTGTTTATTTGTTTGTTTGTTTTGGGACAGAGTATCACTCTGTTGCCCTGGGTAGAATGCCATAGAGTCATAGCTCACAGCAGCATCAAACTCTTAGGCTCAAGCAATCCTCTTGCCTCAGCCTCCTAAGTAGCTGGGATTATAGGCATAAGCCACAACCTCCAGCTAGTTTTTCTATTTTTAGGAGAGATGGGGTCTCACTCTTGCTCAGGCTGGTCTTGAACTCACAAGCTCAGGTGATTGACCACCTCAGCTTCCCAGAGTGCTAGAATTACAGGCAGGAGCCACTGTGCCCAGCCCATTGTTATCAATACTAGGTAGAAGTGCTGAACTATTTCATCTTCATACCCTGCTGAAGACACTAGGCAAATGACAACATTTCAATTGGATCTAATTTCCAACAATTGCTGGTGTCTGGGAGAGAACTTAGATGCAAGGATCTATGAAAAGAGGGGAGCAGGGGGACTTTTCCCTCTATGCAGTGATTTCCAACCGGCACACTGGTGTGCTGTGAGAGGATATTAGGTGTACCGCAAAAATTGTTAAAGGTCATTAAATTGTTTTCAAAAGAAGCTCAAATCACAGTAAGTATATTCTTGCTTTTTTATTTTATTTATTTATTTTTTTTTTGGTTTAAGTGTGCCATGGAAGTTTAACTATAGGTTCAGGTGTGCTATGAGATAAAATAAAGTTTGACAAACACTGTCTATGGTTTCATAACAACAGGGTGGTTATGCTGGGAAACTGGTCGGGAAGAGGGGGTACTAAATTAGGGATGGTGGAAACAAATCCCAGAAATCTGTTTGGGGAGAGGATCAGAGACACATTTAATCAATTACAGTTGACCCTTGAACTTCGTGGGTCCATTTATACATGGATTTTCTTCCACCCCTGCCACTCCTGGGACAACAAAACCAACCTCTCCTCTTCCTCAGGTTACTCACGTGAAGATGACGAGGAGGAAGGCAATCCACTTCCACTTCGTGAATAATATCATAAATATATTTTTTTCCTTATGACTTTTGTAACAACATTTTTTTCATTAACTTATTTTATTATAAGAATACAGTATATAATACATATACCATGTAAAATTTGTATTAATCAGCTACTTGTCTTATTGGTGGGACTTCTGGTCAACACTAGGCTATTAGTAGTGAAAGTGTTGGGAAGTCAATTCATACATGGGTTTATATACGTGCAAGAGGTTGCTACTCCTAACACTGGAGTTGTTCAAGGGTCAACTGAACATATATTTAATTAGTGACAAGATAATTTGAAAGAAAGTTAAATTTCATAGGGACAATTAAGCCCAAACCTTGGATAGATGACCCAGGCTACAACATGCTGGACACTTCTGAAAAGGCAAGTGCAGAAATCATTGAAATATAAGCTGAAGATGAAGTTCCCACCTCAGAGAGCGCTGCCGTTCCCTCTGCCTGGAATGTATTTACTCCCAGATTTCTATAGCTGAATCTTCTCCATTTCTGAAATTGCCATTGAAATGGTTTACCACCAGCAGGGAGGTTTTCTTGGTACTTCTTTTCAAAGCCCACCCCCCAGCTATCTCAACTATATTACCTGATTGTATTTGCATCATCAGTTTAGGCCTAGTTTATATTGTTAATTTGTTTTTATTTAATCTATGTATTTGTTGGGTGTCTTTTCTACTAGCAAATAATCTAGAAATTAGGAAACTTGTGTACCCCCATTTTTTGTTGTTTTCCTAATGCTTAAAACAGCATTTGGCATACAGTAGTGATTCAAAAAGAAGAATGATCCACTTATTTTATAGATGATTAAGTTGAAGGCAAGAAATGTTAAAAAGGTTTCTGAGGTCATGTGAATACCTGAGGTGGGCAGAGAGCTAAGAGTCAAATTACGACCCTTGACTTTTGGTGAATTCAGCTTTTCAGAGCCTGATGAAGCAATTTGCATTTCAATGTGTGCTGGTGGATGTTATTCTGAATGCTGATATTTTGGAGACATACAGATATGAGAAAATATAATTTTTTAAATTTGTTTTCACAATCATGTCTGGTAAAATTTAGCATTAAGACTTTTCTGAAGCATGCATGTTTCATCTCCAGAAGAAAATTTGGAAATGATTTTCTTACACAGATGAAATTAGCAACTTAGAAAATGATTTGAAATGAAAAGGCATTCCACAGTATTGCCAATAAGGGTTAGCAAATCTCATTAATGAGGTATACTAACGTGCAAATTACCACCATTCTATTTCATACTAAAACTATTGTAATTACGTCAAAGAATGCCTGTGTTACTTAGGAAAATGAGTACTTACACTATGCCCGTGAGGCCCATTGCTAATTTGGTGCATTGAGCTAATACTCTTGCAGCCTCGTCTGGAACCGAATTTAATATCATATGCCCATACTCGGAACAACTGACTGCCTTCTCTAAAACCATATTATTGTTTCAGCTCCATTGTCCAGTGAACTGAAGGTAACAGAGGAAATTAATATTTGCTATACACTTGGATTGCCTTTAATTATAAAAGACAAAATACTATTAAATCAACAGCAGTGCCTGAGTCGCTCAAGCCTATGAGGACCCTGGGACTCCCAGTCCCTCGGAGCTTAGTAAATATGGATATTACAGAGAATCAAAATATAGGCTCAAAGCCCAGTGATATCACAAAATATGGCATCAGAGAATGTATGAAAGGTTAATTTTATTCAACGTGTAAGCAAGATATGGCACAAAAAGGGACATCAAATGAATCTAGCTCTTCATCCAGTTCCACGTTAAAAAGGAAGATTATCCAGCCAAGGATCCAAAAGACAATTGATCTCCAGGACCAGTGAAAGAAAAACTCAGACTCGAACCTGCCATCTCCACCTCTGGCCTTGCTTCAGCCCAAGGCTTTCCTATGTGATCTCTGGGGGGAGCAAGGGAGTCAATACGTTTTTGGATGCTGTGATTTAGCATTAACATCGGGACAACTCTTCAGTGAATGGGCATTAACAGCATTTATCTGATATAAAAAGGTAAGGAAATAAATAGCCTTGAATTTGCCATATCATCTAATCATATACCTCCTAGCAAAGTGAAGGGTCAGGTAGGTTGTGACTCAAAATCCCCTTCTTCAACCAGGACCAGTTGAGATTTCAATGATTCTGCCTACATGGAAGTGGACTTTTCTCTTGAATGAATTTTTTTGGTGGTTGTTATGAAAGCACAGTTACGGGTTTTCCAAGACTGGGCAGTTACAATCATGCACAGATGAAATTGTTTTCATAAATCAGAAATATGAAAAGTGCTCAGGGAGAAGAAGGGGACAGTCAAGAGCATCTTCATCTTTGAAAAGTGAGAGGAAATGTGATCCTGAAGTACCCATCTTGTTGTGAACACATCCCATGGCCGACTACTTCTATTATGATAGTGTCGATGAGGGGATGTAGCAACTCAGAATATGAGGCGGGTCTATGAATACTGGTAGTCTATGAATAAATATTTAAAAATATATTCTTCCTTGTTACCCAAGAAAAAAATGTAACAGCTATTCTGGGTTTGGAAATGACGGGAAGAGCTATTCATAAGTAGAAGCTTTATTTAGCTCTTAACAATAGCTTCGTTACTTTCTGCACTTAATATTTAAGAACTAATTTTTTCTTCAATAAATTTGCTGAGACCTTTCTAATATTCAGCACAAACAGCAATAGAACATAGTTCTTGCATTTTGTAACATCACAGAAATCTAAAAGCACTGGGAATTATCTGGTTTAGTTTTCTGATTCTCTGAAAGGGAAGAACCCCAAAATACCCCATATAGTCATATAATTGTCTATCTAACCATCTATCTGTATACACACCCCCACATATATATAAAATGGTCAGTATAAGAGACATTTACATATGTGTGTACACATTCCTATCAACTATAAACATATGAACTGCTTACAAACATGATTGACATTTGCCATTCTTATACAGATTTTTCTTTCTTTCTTTTGAAACTGAGTCCCGCTCTGCCACCCCAGGTTAGAGTGCTGTGGCATTAACATAGCTTACAGCAACCTCAAACTCTTAGGCTCAGGCGATCCTCTTCCCTCAGTCTCCTTAGTACCTGGGGTTAGAGGCAATCCTTTCTATTTTTAGTAGAGACACGGTCTTGCTCTTATTCAGGCTGGTCTCTAACTTATAGGCTCAAACAATCCACCTGCCTCAGCCTCCCACAATTCTAGGATTAGAGGCGTGAGCCACCCCAACCCACCCTTATACAGATTTTTAAATTGACTCCATCAAAAGCTATTTTTTTTTTCCTTCTAGAACTATGTTGTCTAATATCACTTTATGCATGGATGGAAATATTCCATCTCAGCACCGTCCAAGAAAACCATTAGTAACACATGGCATAACATTTTTCTTCTGACTGAAGATGTCCTTTAGGATACCCTATAGTGAATGTTCCCTGATAAATTCATTCAGCCTTTATATGCCTGAAAAACAATGTATTACTATCTTGTCATAAATTTTGAAAGATGTTTGTTTTGTAGAATTCTAGGTTGAGAGTTTATTTTGATTATCTTTTAACTTACAGCATTGTAAAGATAGTGTCCTTTATATGCCTGAAAAACAATGTATCAATATGTTTGTTATATATTTTGAAAGATGTTTGTTGGGTAGAATTATAGGTTGAAAGTTTATTTTGTCTTTTTTTTAACTTTCAGTATTGTAAATATATTGTTCCACGCCTTCTCACTTGCAATGTGTCCAATAAGAAATCAGCTGTTGGTGGTGCCTGTGGCTCAGTGAGTAGGGCGCCAGCCCTATATACCAAGGGTTGCGGGTTCAAACCTGGCCTAGGCCAAATTGCAACCAAAAAATAGCCAGGCGTTGTGGCGGGCGTCTGTAGTCCCAGCTGCTCGGGAGGCTGAGACAAGAGAATCACGTAAGCCCAAAAAAGCTGGATGTTGCTGTGAGCCATGTGACGCCACGGCACTCTACTGAGGGCGGTAAAGTGAGACTGTCTCTACAAAAAAAAAAAAAAGAAATCAGCTGTTGTTTTGTTTTTGTTTCTCTGTAAACGGTGTGCCCTTTTCCTCCGATTGCCTTTAAGATTATCTTTCTTTTTATCACTGGTTTGAATAATTTGAGTACAATCTTCCTTATAGCGATATTTTTCATGTTCCTTGTGCTTCAAGTTCACAGAGTTTCTTGGATCTGTGGGTTGTACTTTTCATAAAGTTTGAAAAATATAGGGCTATTATTCTTTCAAATATCCCACAATCCCTCCCTTAAAAAACTCAAATCATTTAGATGATTAGTACATACATGAATTGTATAAAGACCATATATTACATGTAACTTTGTATTTTAGTAAGTTGTACAGAAACTTCAATGATGCAGTTATATACTTTTTCTCTGTTTTCCTAAGGGTCATTTTGATTGCTGTGTGGTGTTCAAGTTCACCAATCTTTAATTCTGAAATATCTAATCTGCTATCAACTCTGTTAAATGTGTATTTTATCTCAGGAATTGTAGTTTTTATCTTTAGAAATTTAAGTTGAGATTTCTTTTTCATATCTTCCATGACTTTAATTAGCTCTTAAACAAATGGGATACATTTATACACTGCTTTAACCGCATTGTCTGTTAATGTTAACATCTGTGTCTGTTCCAGCTTTAATTAGACTGTGTCTCTTTCCATCAGGTTGCATTTTCTTCTTTGCTTGGCAATTTTTCACTGGGATGCACAACGTCATGTATTTTACCTTGCTGGGTGCTGGTTAAGACTTGTATTTCTACACACAGGTTTGAGGTTTGTTTTGAGATAAGTTGAGTTACTTTGAAATAGTTTTGTCATTGGAGGCCTTGTTTTTTATCCCTTATGCACAAATGGAACATTGCTCACTGTAGACTAACTATCCCCTCCTACTGGGACAGCACTGTCCTATATCACTATTCAATTTCTATAATCACTGGGTTCTTCAGAATATCTGGGGAGGAGCAGGACAGGAACTGTTCTGAACCCCATGTGAGCATTATCCCTGTCCTCATGTATCCCTTCTGTACCGGTTCGAGCATCCTTAGGTAGCTTTCTCCTATCTTTGCACTGATCACTACTCTGCTAAATAACCAAGAGAGACCTGCTGCAGGTCTCTGAAGTTTTCTCTCTGTGCTTCTCTTCTCTCTCACACTCTAAAAAACATCATCTACTTGGTCTCTCGAGACTTTACCTGTATCTCTTCAACCCAGGAGCCCACCAGGCCCTACCTGGGTTCCTCTTCCATGAACTGTGATCTCAAAACTTTCTCAAGGCAATAATGCAGGACAACCATAGGACTCATTTTAGTTTTTTCCTTTTCTCAAGAATTACTGTGATGTATTAGCTGATACCAAGTGTCTCTAAAATTGTTGTTGTATCTATTAATATATTTCATTTTTGAATGCTTCATGTAGAGAGGATAAATTCAGCCCATATTACTCTAACTTGTCTTGAAAGATATCTTCTCATCAAAGTTGTAATTATTTATTTATGTCTTTGCTGCCAGAATTATAGTGTCTCAATTACAAGAATAATCCCTGAATTTATCAGCAACATGCATTATAACTCAACTGATAATCTTGCACACAGAGGTACTCCCTTAAAAATGAATAAATAGTAAACAAGAGAATACATGATTCTATGTCTGTTTATGAATTTAAGAGGATTGATTAAATATATTAATTTGTAGACTCTATCCCAGCATTTCTAATTTAGATAATGATTATAGTGGATGGACATCTATTGTTTTAGCCAACCTGGTCTCCACTTTCTCTTCTAATAAGAGCAGAACAATTTACCTGTAGCAAATGGCCTCTCCTCTTTTCCTAGTCCAGGTATCTGTAATGAGGGTGATGCCACCATCAGCTCCAGAGGAAAACTGGATGCCCAGAACAAGCCTATCAGTGAACTCCTTCCATTATCTCAGTTCAGCAAGAGACATGGAACTCAACTGGATCCATGAAATGAAAGTTTATCTTTTAATAGTCATAATGAAAAAGAGAAGCTTCACTTCTGATGGGTATACTGAACTTGTTGATTGGAAGCCTGGAACTTAACTTACTACAGGGAAAAATAATAAACTCGGGTGCTGGGTGAGTAGAGATCACGATAGTTTTTCAACACCTGGGTCCATGTGGACTTCTTATCGTGTGAGTCAATAAATTTTCCTCATACCTTAAGTGAGGTTTACTTGGATTTCTGTCACTTGTGGTCTTAAATAACTCATCAAAGTACCTACGGAATATCTTGAGATGATATACATACGTTTAAACTGTCTCTAAACTGTGCTGTAGACATAGGAGTGGGAAAAAGGATATAAAAGACGATAGTCACTGATGTGGTTGCATCTGTCAGCTCAGCTGAATAACAAATTACCACAACATGTGTACTAATCTTTTTTTTTTTTTTTTGGCCGGGGTTGGGTTTGAACCCGCCACCTCCGGCATATGGGATAGGAGCCCTACTTCTTGAGCCACAGGCGCCACCCTAAATTACCACAACATGGAGTTAAAAAAATAATAAGCACTTACTATCAGGGTCACTGGTCTTCACATATGCTAGAGAAGCTCTTCAGACCATGGATCTACACATGTGGGTCAGCTCAATGCCCTTTATCTCCTATTTTTCCATAGCAAACAAACTAACTGGAACATCAGAAGGATATCTCATGTCTTGATCCATCACGTTCGCCAATGCAAGCCATGTGGCTGAACTCAGAGCAAGTAGACTCTACCCACGAGATGGTCAAAGAAAGGTAACAGATTGAGGAGGTGTCCTCTCCCATACCTCTAGGGGAGTACAAAAATGAGGTATATTTTAACAGTAATCTAGTCTGCCAGAAACGTTCTCAGAGGAAGTTAGAATTTGGCTGCAGTTTAGAGAATGGGTGAGATATTTAGATAAGCACGTGTGTGTGTGTGTGCGTGTGCGCGTGTGTGCCCACGCTACCCACATTAATATTCTCTTCCCCTTTTCACATATAGTAAATGCCATAATTTTTGTTTTCTGGTGATGAGCTCTTACTTCTGTCTAAATGGAGACAATCTTTCTATTCTTCTCTAAATATTTATTTATTTTTTCCAAATTATTCATAGGCCAGGAGGAGTCTCACAGGAAGTGTTTTTGGTTCCAAACGAAACAGAATAAAGTGGGACTGGTTCACTACAGCAGAAAAAGTAGTAGTTACCATGACAGAGACACCTGCAACCTCTATCAGTACATGCTGAGCCCCCCCCACCCCCACCCCGCCACCACCACCACAAGACAGGGAAAGGCTCCTTCAGACACTGACATTCAACAAGGTCAGGAGGAAGTTCTAGGCACTGAGCAGACATTTGAGCTGCGGTCCCCTTCCTTGGAAACTACTTCTCTTCCTGTACATTTCTCCAAGCTGAATGATACTAATTAGTCTCCCCAGAAATTAGACTTTGCCAAATAGCACTTTGACCTTCACATGTTGAACTAATAAATAAAAAATGAAGCTGATGGAGTAACATGAAAATAAAAGTCATGTGGATATCATTAACCTAAACGTTCAGAAAATTATGCAGTGATAGATGACCTTTTGCCTAGGCAAATTAGAAGAACAAAGTTTTAGCTTCTTTTTCATCATGCATTTTAACCCATGCCATCATCTTTATGTAGAGAAATGTAAGTGAGAACTGGAAAAGTATTTACTGTGATTTCAATTCATGACAAATAATCAGGATGCAAACTCAGGACCTAGAGTTCTGAGTCCCCCTCTGTAGGTGCAATCTTAATTCTTTCAGTGTCCCCTTGCAGGCCCGTCTATCCAGCAGACTGCACAGATCAAGAATCTCTTGTACGTTTGAGGGTCCCCAGCAAGTGAAGAATGGGAAACGGCTGACTTTTCGATGAGTTATTCATAGAAGAAACCAAATGGCCAATAAATCTATTAAACAATGCTCAACTGCCTTAGTAATCAAACACACATTGAAACGAGACAGCATTCTCTGCCCATTAGATTGTTTTAAAAACAAGGCCTGAGAATGTGAAGCATGGATGAGACTTTATGAAGATGCACTTACATGTTGACCAAGTAATTTCATTCCTGGGTATATTTACTCAAGTGCATACAAGGAAACAGTGTTCACTTAAGGAATAACTTCACCATTAAGCCATCTGGGTGCATCTGGCCCTGTGCAAGGCACCTGTTGGCTAACTCCTGTTTCCTTCAGTTCGGCATTAGCTGTGAGGACACTACCAGCTAACTTATTTTTCTAGTCACTTCTCTCCTCTTTTATAATCACGTGCTTCTCCGTCTTCATTACTCAAATTTCCTCACAATGAGTATTCACTAAAATATTTTAATTTAGGACCTTTTCTGCCTTTCTAACCCAGCTGCAGTAGTTCTTTGCATTCAACAGCTTTTAAAATTCTTATCGCAGTATTTCAGGCCTTTTGTGCCTTCTATTCCATTAAAACGATTCCACCCAAGGTTGTCACAATCCTGAGATTACAGCTTCCGTGAGATGTCTTGTTAGAAATATATGCATATATTCACTTTGTTAGCTGTCAAACACATCTCATGAGCCCGCATTTAACATCTCATTCAATAGCATAATTCCACATGAAGGATAGAAAGAACTGGTATCTATTTATATTATGGAATAGGTTTTACAGGGATATTAGACAGGCACACACCATTATGCCAAAGCAAACCCCTGTGCACTTCTGACACCATAAGCAAGGGCAAATGGGAAAAGACCTATTTTCCCTATATTCCTCTATTGAAGAATAGAGAAATAGACAGTAAAATGTGAGAAGTCCTCCGTATTATGTAATTATGCTCATATAATTACCTTTTCTTATGCAGTCTTTCTTGTTTCTTCTAAAAATAATGCAACAGTTGCTCTCACAAAACAAAAGTGATAACCACCATCTGTGTTGGCCTTTCCAATTGAAAACATCATCCCCAGATCAAATAGTTTAAGGCAGAGGTGTCCAACCTACAGCCCATGGGCAGCATGCTGATTTTGTGAAGATGTTTTTTTTCTTATCTGTGATGTAATATCACAAAAAGTATACATGGACCTTTTTTAAAATTTGTTTTCAAATAAAACAAATTAATCAGTCTTCATCAGTATTTTCGTATTTAAAGCATGGCCCAAGATAACTCTTATTCTTCCAACGTGTGGCAGAGCCAAGAAAAGGTTGGATACCTTTGCTTTGAGGCAATATGTGTGCCATGAAAAAATCAACAGATGTTGCTATTATGAACCCAGACAGTGATTTCTGGAGCACAGAGACAGAAGATCCCACTCCAGCTGCTCTAGCACGATGTCAGCAGCTGAGACTACAGTGACTGCCATGGCCCACTCCAGCTGCTGTCCCCATTGGCACCTGATGCTCACTTAGAACCTGCCCCTAAGCTCGTTTTGAGGAGCTGATCAGCCCCTGGTTCACAGGATGGCTACAGTGATTGGTTCAGGCTGAATGTATGACCCATGTTATACCAAACAGAGCCAATGCTGGGCCTCTCTGGGAAGAGCAGCTTTCTCCCTAAGTGACCAAGACAGCAGATGGATGCTGGAGCTGGCAGCAGGGCCATTGTGCCTCCAGGAGGACAGAGCCCAAGAAAAGCCCAGAGAAAAGGAGACAGGCTGTTGGGATACTGCCTGAGTACCCGGACCCAACATCTCTGGTGCCAGCCCTCCCTGAGCTTCTCCACCTGCATGAGGAACATCATTAGTACAGCACCTAATGGCATCCACTGGACAGAGCCCCCTGATAGGCCAAGCATCCAAGAGGTCACCTTCCACTAAGGACACAAACACACAGGACCGCTGTGCAAAGCTGAGAATTAAACAGATTCTACCTTCAGAAAGAAAGGCTGACTCTTGCTGCCTACGCAGAGTCATTCTCTCACCCCTCTTCCTTGGCATTGGTGCCTGCTCCGAAGTATCATAGTAATGTTAAATATGTACCTTCCCAGAGTCCTCTAAATCTAGGACCCACTGTGAGCCAGTGGGATCTGAAGGAAGGAATGGTGACAGGGTTTATGGAAAGGTTTTATCCCCTGGTAAAGAGATGTAAATGAAGAGAAACATCCTTATTTCTGCATCTGGGTACAAATGGGTGAATTTGTGATGTCTGGCAGAGTGGCAGCCATCCTGTGACCATGAGGAAACGATCAGGAGGAAGACAGCCAGTGTATTGGGCATAATGGAGGGGAAAGACTGAGACATTGGGGTAGCACTGATGTGTCACAGGCTTAAAAATCACGGACTCAACCACCTTTGAACTTCCTATTGTGCAATATAATAAACTCCTATAGTTTCAGGTATTTTTAAATAGTGTTCTACATGTAGCTGAAATCATCCTAAATATTACACAAATCTCACACAGTCTCCCTGTATTTGCAAGTAAGATTTGGTGAATGTTTAGCCACTGTGTGCAGATTTCTAAAAGCCTCATGGGATAACAAACTCAGTCACATCACAAGATCCTTTCTCAGTGGGTGTAATGGGGTATGATCAGAATGTTGGGGTTGGAACTACCTAAATTCTCAAACAGCTTAATAAATTGCTATATGCTGAGAAGACTTCGACCACTAAACCTTCTCACTCTTTGAGAGATCTTCAAAAATAGGCAAAAAACAGTTCCAGACAAGATTTGTTGGCATCAGCCAAAGTTTAGCCCCTCGCTATAAAATCCCACTGGCAAAGGAAGTTTCAGCCCATCTCACCCGCTATCATGCACTCACTCACTGACTTATCATTTTATTACATAAATGCTTTGTGTCTCACCCGGTAAAGCCCAGCATTTTAGAGGAGTAAAAGAAATAAAAAAGGGAACAGGTGATGACCATATGAGATGGTAAATATTCATCCCTGGAGGGCCTCAGAAACCATTCTGAGTCTTGATCCCACCCTGAATGCCATGGGGACCAAAAACAGTTAGAAATTGTCAACCAGAAATACACACGGAGAGGGACTCTCTAAAAATACTGAGTTTAATCGGGAATAGCAGGGTATTGCGAAGCAGAATGCATGCGCCATGGCAACCATAGGCCTGTTTAGGAAGGCAAAAAATGACAAGGCTTTTAAAAGTAAAATGAGGAGGATTACATAAATTGCTTAAAAATAATAATCCTTGGCTACAAGAATTAATAATGAGGGTGGCAGCAGTCCAAGGCTGAGCAGGCAGTTATTGGCCAGATGTCCTCACGGAAGCATTTTCTGCCTGAGGTTGCAGGGGAACCTGCAAAACTGTGCAAAACTGTGCAAAACTGTGGCTCTGGTCTCTTGTTACGGTTCTTGCTATGAGGTGAACATGCCTGAAGGTCCTCCCCTCGAGGTTTTTTCTGGCTCCATTTTGTCAGAGTTTGAGATGACGACTATTTTGAATCTCATAGTGTTACAAAAGCAGGGGAGGGACATACCCAAAGTTGCACGTGACACAGAAGACCTCTTAAGTAGCCCTGTGCAAGATGCGTATTAAGTGAAGAGAAGAAGGGAGGGCGGTGAGTTTGAGGAGCAGAGACTGTCTAGAAATTATAGGAATGGGCTTGTTTCTACATGCCACGTGTCTTCTGAAAGGCTATTCAGGATGGATGACCCCACCCTGCTTCCCAGTCAACTTCAACCCCCCAAATTACAAGTGGCCTCGAAGCAGGAGAGGCACAGAGTGCCAGCCAGCAGTGCAAATCTCCAGCTCAATACTGTGAAGTCCTGCGAGGGGTTCAGTTTCATCTGTGACCTCGCTATCAGATGAAGTCTTTACTAAACGATTACATGTAAGCACTAAGGGGTGATAACCTAATCACTTATTAAAGCCCCGTTTTTTCACATTACAAAGTGCATTTACCTAGAAATGGCTAAGCAGGGCTGTCACAGGGAAAGAATAGAAGGGACCAAAACCTTTTGGGGGGCCCCAAAGTGGGGAAATACTCAAAGAATGATGGAAATACATTAATAGGACGCAGAAGTCAGCTTGAAACACTGCCCCTAGGAAAAAGCAGAACAAGATAAGCATAATGTAACGATCACCAAGGAACACAATTTGCTAAGTAAAGTTAAAATCCACCAGTCCACACTGATATCAGCAGCTCTATTGCTAGTATCCTATCAGTCAATCTGGGCAGTTTAAACTACACACATTGATTTCTTAGGGTTCTGGAAGTGGGAATTACAAGGTGCCAGCCAATTCAGTTTCTGCTGATAATGAATAACTTTTGTGTCCCTCAGAAGGCTGACTTCTCACTGCATCCTCATGGGATGGAGAGAAATTGAGCCATGTCTCTGGTGTTTCTTCTGATGAGATCTCTGGTCCATGCAGGAGGGCCCTGCCCTCAGGACTGTCTCTAAACCTAATGACCTTTCTTTCTTTCTTTTTTTTTTTCCTTAGGTTGGGATAAAATAATTTTTATTTATTTATTTTATCTCAAATTAATATGAGGGTACAAATTTTTAGATTACACTGTTCTCACTTCCAAGATAAAGTTCCAGCTGTAAAAGAGTGCCTCACTCAGGGAGCGCGGTCTACACCCACACATTGTGCCCTTTAGATGGGATCCCGTCAAATGCCCTCCCTCCTGCCAATCATCTCTCCCCTCCCCCTTTCTTCCCTCTGGCACCATGATAGACTATATTTGTGTTTTACTGTTCACGTGAGTATGTAATTGTATATGTATACCATGGAATACTATTCACCCTTAAAAAGATGGGGACTTTACATCTTTTATATTTATCTGGATGGAGTTGAAACACATTCTTCTTAGTAAAGTGTCACAAGAATGGAAAAATGAATATCCAATGTACCTAATGACCTTTCAAAGATCACTTCTCCAAATACCACTGCTGTGGTTGTTTAAGTCTTCAACACATGAGTTTTAGGGGAACACACTCAGTCCGTAACAGGTAAATAAGTAATAAGTGAATACACAAGGAGAAGGGAAAGTTTTTCCTTGCTGCAGAGCACAGACTGATGAATGTGGAAGCAGTTACTGATAAATGTAGAAGATCATCCTGTATCAAGCATAGTAATTCACTCCAAAAGATTCATCTGTGGATTCAAAAACAGATGTAATTTTGAGGAGTGACAGGATAATGAAAAGATCTCTAAGTGGTTCCCCCAAACATCATAACGCGATAGTGGAGAGACCCGGTGTTCAGCACCTTACTCAAATGATCAGAGTTTACATCTCTGAATAAGGGACTATTTACAGCATGTCCCTCCTGACCTCTTGATATGAAGATATGATTCGTATTCCCACTCAAAGTGCACATTTTGAATTCAATCCTGAGACAAAACAAGACAATATAAACTGAGAAACAAGCTTTCTCTCTCTACGAGGTGTCCCTTGGAAGCGCTTGGTCCCCACTCAAGATCATCATCACTTTTAACCCCTGAATGACACAGGAGTTGGGGACACCCCCTCCACACACAGTTGAAAATCTAATGTAACTTTTGGCTGCACAAAAGCTTAACTACTGCCAGGCTGCAGTTGACCTTTGGAAGGCTTACAAATAACATAAACAGTGTATCAACAAATATTTTGTGTATGTATTATACAGGGTGTCCATAAAGTTTGTGTGTAATTTACCATGTAAAACTGCTTTAAATTGCACACAAACTTTATGATCTCCCTATTTATCATATTCTTAGAATAAGGTAAACTAGACAAAAGAAAATGCTATTAAGACAATCAAAGGAAGAGAAAGTGTATTTATGATATGAGTCATTAAGCGAAAGGGGGAATCGTCAGAAAGGACTTCATTCTCGTTGTCTTCACATTCAATGGATTCAAGAGGAGGAGGAAAAGGGAAGGGTTGGTCTTGCTGTCTCTGGGGTGGCAGAGGCAGAAGAAAATCCACATATAAATGGACCCACATTGGTAAATCCATTTTGTCCAAGGGTCAACTTGGTACCCCTTGTTCCTGGGCAGAAAATTCCTTTCACGTTATAAGGCAGAGCAAATGTCTCTATTTACTAAAGTAAATTCTTTCAAATCTTTTATTTTCTTTATTGAATAAAGACTTATGTAGAATAGTTTTAGAATTTTTTTTTGCTTTGTTTTTGAATTTTTCATGAAGCATTTATGTTTCTTGGTGTAACTGGAATTTTATTTAGCAAGACGTCCACCCACAAATACTTCTGCATGGCATAAGGGGGTCAATTCCACTCCTAAGCATGGATTGATGGGTTTAAGTCAGTGGCTGTTAAACATGCTACAATGCACACAGAATAGCCCCTGTGACACGGAACTGTCTAGTCCCAAGCGGTGGTAAGGCGAGAACAGCTTTAGTGAACTATCCACCCTTAACCCTGCAAGTGAGCAGTACGCCTACATGAACTTGGCAGGTCTTCTCAGAACTGATTTGGAATTTTCTGGTGAGAAGTCTTTTGCTGCTTGCCTGTGGTGGTGTCCCCTACCTGAAGAGAACCCCCAACCTTCACTCACTCATCTCCACCAGGTCTTGTGGAAAATGGCACCTTCTTCATGAGGCTGTCTCTGCCTGCTCAGATGGCAGCCTGTCCTCTCAACTGTCTCTCTCCTCCCTTGGTGGTCGATTTATCTCTCCAGTAGTCAGCAATAACATTCTGCATAATTTTACTTCACTTTCTCTAGTGCCTGGCTCACGGGCAAGGTGGTAAATCTTGTCTGAATGAATGATTTGGAAGATGGTGGCTCTCTATGAACAAACTGCTGTCTGCAGAGGACCTGGGGGGATTCTCATCATGCAAGACTTTCTGCGCTAAAACAGGGATGTCCCATGCAAGCCACATGAGTAAGTCACTCTATGTGACTCCATGTGGCTGGAGGTTCAGCAACAGGCCTCTACTGTCTACCAGGCTGGGGAGGAGGGCACTGGATTCTCAGGCACCTGCAGGCATCAAACCCTGCATCAAATCTGTATAACAGGGAATTATACAGATTTCTGGACTTGGTCCCCAAGGACTCTGCCTCAGATTTTCTGGGGCAGAGCCCCAGAATCTGTGTATATAAATGCTCTCTCAGTCCTTCAGAACACGCTTAAATCAACTTCACTTGGGAAATTCCTCACGGGACATCATCTACCTTGTCACACTTGGCCAAGGAGAGCAACACAAATCACTTCTGGCATCCAGCAGCCGCTCTAGTTATCCTCGGCCCCGGGAACTGAAGCACTTTCAGCATGTGATGAATGACCGCTGTAAAGACACTTTTAATTTGGATTCCCCAGCAAACCGCATCCTCTGTGGTAAATTAACCACAAGCAGAGAGAGAAAAACATGCAATACCTTAGGACAGCCAAGAGGCCAGAAAAGACTCACTCCCTGGAGAACTTGTTCCAGAACAAGGAGTACCAGGCGCCAGAAGGATGCCAAGCAAGCTTCTTCAAAGCTCCTGTGGTTGTTGGCTGAACTTAGTTTCTTGTGGTTATAGAATTAAGGGTCTCAGGTCCCAGAAGCTACCTACAGCTCCACACCACGTGGTAACCTCTATGAGCAGTTCACAACATCACTAACAGAGCAGCACACTTCCTCCAGGTCACCAGCAGAGTCTGCCTGATTGCACGCATTTACATATAAATGTTATACAGAGACATATACATACACACATATGTAATATATAATAATGTATTTATATTTTACAGAGATGGATATTAAATATAGGCATCTCTTTACACATATAGAGTCAGGGATGTACATATGTGTGTGCATATATGTGTGTGTGTATATCTGTGTATATGTGTGTGTGCGTGTATAAAGGAGCTAAGAACATTTCACCTCAAAATGTGATTCCTTGGTATAAAGATTATTTTGAATTAAAGGCCATTCATGATCAGAAAGTATTGGAAAAGACCTTTCCTCTATCTACATAAAACCTGATTGGGAATCATAAAGGGGCTGATGACTTTCTTATTACATGCTAATAGGTCTGGCCCCAAGGTCATTTGAAGCACAATGCCTGTCTCTCAGGTTAATCTACAAATCAATTTGTTCCCATCTACACGTCCCCCCCTAGCAACCACTTACTACAACTAAACTTTCTACATTCTCCCCTCTCCCTTCCAAAAAGCATCTATAAAGGTCTCTGACCATTGCTGAGACTTCCCTTGTGCATGGTATTTGGAAATAAACCTTTCTCTTATTAATCTACCCTAATGGTGAGTTGATCTTTCAGCAAACCATATCAAGTGGAAAGGGCAGGCTTCACCCCCATCCCTACAACACACATGCGCGCTCACACACACACACATGATATTCCATTATCTTTGCTGTATTCTACTGGTTAGAGCAACTAGCAATTCCCAGTGGCCCCTCACACTCAATGTGGGGGGGATTATTTAAAGACATGAATTACACAAGGCCGGAATTCATGGTGGTCACCATCTTAGAGCGTCTCTACCACACATACAGATTGCCATTTTATCACTTCCTACTATGGACCAGCCTATACCCATGATCCAAGAATTAACTGCTGCCTCTCAGATCTGAAGGTGAAGTCATTCAACAACAGGGCAGGCACCATCCTGGTTGCTGAGGATCCAGGATTCTCTGGTTGGTTCTTCATTCTCATGGTGCTGACAGTCTAGCAGGAAACTCTGGTAATGCACACATAAGTGCAGCTTAAAAATACAGAAAACAAAGATTGTGTCATGTTGACGTGATTGCTCTAAAGACAGTAGCTCTGGAGACTCTGACAGGAAGGGACTGGTGCGGCATCTCCAGACTGTTCATAGAAGGCTTCCCTGGAAAGGGGGTGCTCACGCTGAGCTAGGCCTGCAACACAGGACGAAACAGCTTTGGAATCTGACAGCGCAAAGAAAACAGTGGCGAGATGGGAGTAAGTCTGTTTTTACAAAGAGCCAACAGAAGTTCTCTGTAACTGTAAACCCATGTAGGAAGTAAGAGGAAGAGGAGGGGAGGGTTTTGAAGAAATCCTTGTCTTTGGGAGTACACCGCTTCACCTTCTACTCGTGACATTCGGAGTGGGTCCTTTAATGCACAGGCGAGATCCCTGCAAATTTTCAGAGAAAAGCAGTGTCCTTACACAAGTTTACTCAATCAGAGGTATAAGTAGTGCCTGCAAATTACCAATATGCAAAGCAAAATGATTTAGAATGAGCGCTTTCCATGACTGACCCTATAACTTTTTGCCACTGAAGAAAGTCTTTCTTTCTCCTTTTCTTTTCTTTTCTTTTCTTTTCTTTTCTTTTCTTTTCTTTTCTTTTCTTTTCTTTTCTTTTCTTTTCTTTTCTTTTCCCTTCCCTTCCCTTCCCCTCCCCTCCCTTCCCTTCCTCTCCCCTCCCCTCGCTTCCCTTCCCTTCCCTTCTCTTCTCTTTCGTTTTGTTTTCTTTCAGGTTATTGTCAGGGTACAAATAACCAGGTCACTGTTTTCAAATTAGTAGGTAGAGTCCCTCTTGTAGTTCTGTGCCCTACACCCAAAAGGTGTGCCATACAACCTACCCTGTGTCCTTCAAGTCCAGCACACCAATCTCCCCCATCCCCCACTTCGCACCTCCCTCATTCCTCCTGCCTCCAAATTGAACAGAATTAAGTTTTTCTACTATGTGCCTACTATGTGGGCGTGAGTGAGATTGTCTACTGGCTTCATAAAAAAATTGAGTACATTGGATACCTTCCTTTTTATTCTTCTGATACTTTACTAAGAAGAATGTGTTAACTCCAAGATGTAAAGTACCCATCTTTTTTAGTGGCTGAATAATATTCCATTGTATACATATAACACAGCTTATAAATCCATTCCTGAGTTGATGGGCATTTAGGTTGTTCTATATCTTGGAGATTGTAAATTGAGCTGCAATACATATTCTAGTGCCAATGTCTTTTTTTTTTGAAGTTCATTTTATTAACAAAAAGTGCAAACTATTTTGAACAAAAGTAAACTATGTGTCATGGCATTCTCTAGTGCCAAAGTCTTTATGATAAAATCATATTTTTTCTTCTGGGTAGATGCCTAGTAGTGGGATTGTGGGGTCAAATGCAAAGTCTAATTTGAGTTCTTTGAGGATTCTCCATTCTTCCTTCCAATGAGGTTGCATTAGTTTTCAGCCCCACCAACAGTGTAAAAGTGTCCCTCTCTCTACACACCCATGCCAGAATCTGGAACTCTGATGTGTGTTATTCTCCCTGGGGTAGGTGATATCTCAGGGTGGATTTGTTTGTTTGTTTGTTTGTCTGTTTTGAGACATAGTTTCACTATGCTGCCCTCAGTAGAGTGCTATGACATCACAGCTCACTGCAACCTCAAACTCTTGAGCTCAAGCAATTCTCTAACCTCAGCCTCCAGACTAGCTATAGACGCCTGCCATAATGCCTGGCTATGTTTTGTTGTTGTTGCAGTTGTCATTATTGTTTTAACTAGCTCCGGTAGGTTTGAACCTGCCAGCTTTGGTGTATGTGGCCAGCACCCTACACACTGAGCTATGGGCGCTGCCCTCTCGGGGTGGTTTTGATTTGCATTTATTTGATCATAAGAGATGATGAGCATTTTTTCATATTTGTTAGCAGGAGAAAGGGCTCCTAATGTTGATCCTGACATCCCAACCCAAGGGCAGAAAGAAAGCTCCTCTATTTAAACCCAATAAAACACAATTACTGAGTAAAGGTTTTGATTTTCTATGTGGATACAACACTCAAATACACTTATTAAGTAGCAAATGCAATAACATTGCTGCAGGGGAAAGAAAAATCACCACCAGGGACTCTGGAGGTAGCCAGCAGACTTTGCTAGCCTGTGTTACAAACTTGATTCAAGTTAATAGACACTTAATGAGTGCTTTCAAGTTAATGGACACTTAATGAGTGCTTACAAGTGCTGCACTAAAGTACTGTGGACGCAGACATCCCCGAGTCACAGTTCCTGCCTATGGAGAGCTTGCCACAGAAGAGACAGACACAGATGTGTTAAGTGTAACATCCTGGCATCAAGACTAGACCAGAAGGGTAAATGAAATACTCTAAAAATAAATTCTCTAAAAAAGAAGTTAATTCCTTTCAAAGAGACTGGTGGATTTAAAACACCAAGATAAGAAAGCATCCCACATTTGCCTAATTAAATTGCCTACCTATGGTCACCGTTACAGCATATACAGATGGCATCATTTCATAACTCATCTTCTTCCTGATTCTTGTTAAGGCAGCTTTAAAATCCTTCACTGAAAGGACAGTGAACATCATCTTCAAGCATAACAGAGGTAGGAACTTTCATTAATGGAACTTATGTAGAGATAAGTGATATGGTTTATATTCAGAAGATTTGATGAAATGGTCTTAAAACAATATCTCAGAATCACAAGGTGATATTATGTGAATACTGGCTCTGATTAGTACTGTCTCTGGATTTCCTGAAAACCACTTATAAGGCAACTCATCATGAGGCAATTACAAAATATTGCAGGGGCAGATTGAACCAGTTCCCCCTAAGCAAAAAACATGCAGCAGGTACACTTTACACACGACTACTTACACATGTACATGCAACATGCACAAGACCTGTGTAAAGTGAGGAGGAAAAAAGAAAACTGCTGAAGCTTTCTTGGAAATCCACAAAATACTAGAAGAATTCTCACAGACCCATGGTAGAAAACCCTATATTTACCACCTGCAGAGCCGAAGTCTCTTTTCTGAGTCTTTTCTCTTTCATGGACCGCCCTAGATGCCTCTTCCCCAGTCTCCTAGTGGCCACCCTGGGCTTTTCTCATCAATTCTTCTCTTTCTGAAACTCAAGAATGGCATTCTTTATGTAGCTTCCCCTTGCTCCACAGGCAAACTTCAAACCCTTACGTGGCCACACCCACCCCTCCATTCTCCTAGGATGTTCACCTTTGTTCCCTCCATCCATCCACCTTCCCTCCTCCTCCCACTTGTCACCTCCTAACTGGATAACTGCAGGAGCCCCAACCAACTGCCCCACTTCCACTCCTGAGCTCTTAGTGTCTGATCTCTCCTTGTGGCCAAAACCTTTAAAACAGTGAAGTAAGGTGTGCATGTCTTTGGCTTTAGACCCTCCAAGTACTCCCTCGAGGTTAGAACAAAATTTGAAGTTCTTACTTCGGTACATCAAACAGGATGAACTTGAGCCCTAGGCCTTGTTTATCCTAAACATGCTCTCTATGGTTTGAAAATAGTGTCCTGGTTCTCCCTGCAGCTGGGGCTGTACACAGATGAGTTAGGAGGGGAAATTGGCAGGGTGTAAGAGAAGTTTTCTTTTCTATTGGGCGGCGCCTGTGGCTCAGTCCGTAGGGCGCCAGCTCCATATACCGAGGGTGGCGGGTTCAAACCTGCCCCGGCTGAACTGCAACCAAAAAAAAAAAAAAAAATAGCCGGGCGTTGTGGTGGGAGCCTCTAGTCCCAGCTACTCGGGAGGCTGAGGCAAGAGAATCGCCGAAGCCCAGGAGTTGAAGGTTGCTGTGAGCTGTGTGATGCCACGGCACTCTACCGAGTGCTATAAAGTGAGACTCTGTCTCTACAAAAAAAAAAAAAAGAGAAAACAGAGGCTCGGTGCCCATACCACAGTGATTACGGCGATAGCCACATACATCAAAGGTGGCAGGTTCCAACCCCGCCGGGGCCAGCTAAACACAACTGCAACAAAAAATAGTCTGGCATTGTGGTGGGTGCCTGTAATCCCAGCTACTTGGGAGGCTGAGGCAGGAGAATCGCTTAAGCCCTAGAGTTTGAAGTTGCTGCGAGCTGTGAAGCCACAGTACTCTACTGAGGACAACACGGTGGGACTCTGTCTCCAAAAAAAAAAAGTACAAAACAGAGCCCCAGGACAGGGTGCAGACTGAAGCTGAGTAAGTGCACAGTGAATGACCTGGGGCTGTGGGGGTTGAGTGGTCGTGGAACTGTCAGCTTCAGTGAGGGTAGATGTACAGGGAACTGAAGGCTGAATCTAGTGAATTTGGGAAGCAAACGTCTCCATTTCACTTAGCCACGTCCTGTCCAATATGTCCCTGCTGAAAGCTTTGCAGGAGGATAGATTTTCGCTCTGAGACGGGAAGGGTGCCTGTGTCAGGCAGGGAAGGGTCTCCAAAGCCCACTGCTGGCTGTTCCTGGTGTGCAGAGCCTGAATTCCACCAGCACCCACCCACTTTCTGACATCTGCCTCCTGCCTGGATGGGGCCCAGTCCCTGCAGACACCTGAGCAGCAGATGTGCAAAATACAAATAACCATACTCCTAATACCAGCTGGTCTCCTAGTGGATGCTGCACACACTGAATGTGCCCACCGCACTCCTTCCACGCCAAGAACCTGTGCATTCCCTCTGTGGAAAGAGGACTGGGGGAGAGGTTCTCTGTAGACACGACTGTGGGAAGCTCAGTCTCCTTCAGACTCCTGGGATCTCACGGTTGGGGCCGAACTGGGCCTTGGGGTCTGCCCCACAGTTGGAGTGGGACCCCAGGTTTGCAGAGCTGGAACCCAGGGTTGGCTCCATCTCCCAACCACACAGAGTGTCCCGGCTGGGGCAGGGCAAGCCCCAGGGCTGGGGCCACGATGAGGCAGGAGCCTGCCTTGCCCAGAACCACAGTCTGGCTGACCCAAGATAGGGAGTGGGATTCCATAGATCACGGGCTTTGGGTACTCTGAGCTTAATATCTCCCTCAGCCCCTCAGCCCGGCCCTTTTATTCACTTCCGGGGCTTCCCATCAAGAGGCAGGAGCGCCAAACTTGCCCCCAGATGCTTCTGGACTCCCAGCAGGGTTCTTCCATCCAGGAAGAGGGGCCTCGTGCTGGCGCTTCCTGTGTGACCTGCACCCTCCCATATCCCCAGGTAAGCTCCAAGTTCAGGTTTCCAGAGCCTGGACCTACCCAGAGATGGGGGAAATGTCCCAAAGGCCAAACTCCAAGGCTTCAGACGCCAGTTGCTGCCTCATCTTGGAGGGACAGCGCGCCCGGCACCAGGCTATGCGCTCGAGGTCAAAGGCAGGCCACACATTCTCAGCGCATCTGCAGCCGGTCCCAGCTTGAGACAGCTGCCCCCAGGGTCCTGGGGGGCAGCCGTGTGGGCGCTTGGGCTGCTCCCCTTAGGTCTGCGCCGGTTTCTTGCTCTGTCCCGAGTCTCTGCTCACTCCAGCGCGGGGACAAAATTTCCCCACCGCTTTTGTGGCGGGTGCAGATGAACCCCTCACCCTGTCCCCGGGCCCCACCCATCCCACCTGTGCCAGACCCCAGCGCCGCCCCGCCTCGCAGGCCCATCTCTCTCTCTCCTCATCCCCAGTCGCCTCAGGGGGTGCCCCATCCGCTCCACCAGCTCTGCTCCTGAACTGTCCCCACCCAGGCCCTTTTCCTCTGGGTCCCCGGGATTCACCTGCGGCCCCGCCCCGCCGCGCAGGCCCCGCCCCAGCCCCTCAGGCAGGTGCAGCCCGCGTGGAGGGAAGGGGCTGGGAGCGCGTGGGGATCCCGCACCCTTCGCGGCCAGCCAGGGAGGTTGCGGGGTCGGAGCGTCCCTCCAGGCCGCAGTGGCGGTTCCGGAAAAAGAAGACGCTGGGGCAGAGACAGTATCTCCAAATTCGCTTTTCTCCAACTCCTTGGTAGCAAGCCGCTTTCTTGGCGCTCGGCGGGCGTCTCAGCCCTAAAATTTCAGACAGATTCCCGGAGATGAGGAGACAGAGGTGGCTCTTCTGCCCTCCCGGGGCCCAGCGGGGGCGAAAGCTCAGCTCTCTTCGATCCCCGCACCCCTCTTTTGACTCCTTTGCTGGGACCACGTGAGAATCTTTCAATCCAGGTTCTTTCTTTGCAGTTTGCTTTCTTTCCTCAATGTGCTGTGTTTTCTACTCAAAACAAACGTGAGTCCCCCGTAGAGCTGTCTCTGTTCTAGAACCTTTTGTGCTGAATCCGGTGTGGGGGTCTGCCCTCCTCCCCTGTGCCCCAGTCTCTCCCCCTGGTTTGTCCAGCTCTGCCCTGTCCTACGTCTGGTCCAGCTCTGCCCTGTCCTACGTCTGCACAACTGCAGGTGGCGGCTACTGACTCCCTCATGGGCCCAGGCAAAGTCTGAGCCTCCTGAAACCAGGATTCTATTGCCCTTTCCAGAATGTTACAGGTAAAAAAGCCCGCACATGGGAAACCAGAAACCTCCCTCCCAGGGAAAGTTTCAGACTCTGCCTTCAGCCCCTCCCGAATCGGCAGTGCCTGGCAGTCGCCCAGGTGTGTCCCTTCCTCAGCGCAGGGCTCAGGTGGGTCCTTCTCGGGCAGCTCCTCCTCACCTGTACTGTCCTGGTGCAACAGAACACAGGAAACCTGCCTTTCTTGGTGTCACCGTCATTCCTGGTGACTAAAGAACCACTAGAGGTGTCCTGAGGCCCACTGCCTTAAAGGAAGCAAAGCAAACTACAACAAAATAAAGGAACCGATGACAAGAAACAACAGAGACACCCGGAACAACTGTGAATCCATTTATTTTGTTACCCAAGCCTGGATGTACTAGAGAAACATGACCAAGTGTGGAATGAGAGGGGGCAATTTGAAGAGCCCTCCCCGGCAAAAGACGCCTTCTCCCCACTGGGGCTGCAGGTGCTGGAAGGTGGCACCGCCTCCTTTCTCCGCCAGCCACTTTTTGAAGCACCAACATGACTGAGGAATAAATTTACCATGTTTAAATGTTTTGTTTAAGTTCTGAGTTGACTGAGAAACAGGACATGACTTCTTATTTCTGGCTGAAAAATCGGAGACTGTCTCACCTGCCACTCACCCCCCAATATTCCCTGCAGCCCCTACTCTTTGAAGGCTCTGATGTCTACCTCTCCTACCCCTGCCCCAATCTTTCTTCCCTCTTGGCTTAGAATAGTGTGCTGTCAGCGGCAGGGCCAAATGAGGACTCTAGATCAGAATTCCATGGAGCTGAAGACTAAACTCTCACAGCCTGGCTGAGGTTGATAGTGAAGCAGTGGGTGGGACCAGTTGCTCCCCGGCTGTGTTCCATCCCGTAATATTAGAAATGCTACTTACTGAGCATTTATTGGACATCCAGAGGTGTCTTTTTTCTCTTCAAAGTGACTAGACACATTCTTTTTTTTTTTTTCTTTTTTGTAGAGACAGAGTCTCACTTTATGGCCCTCGGTAGAGTGCCGTGGCCTCACACAGCTCACAGCAACCTCCAACTCCTGGGCTTAAGCGATTCTCTTGCCTCAGCCTTCGAATAGCTGGGACTACAGGCGCCCGCCACAACGCCCGGCTATTTTTTGGTTGCAGTTTGGCCGGGGCCGGGCTTGAACCCGCCACCCTCGGTATATGGGGCCGGGGCCTTACCGACTGAGCCACAGGCGCCGCCCTCTAGACACATTAAAGACAGTGGCTCCTGCATTCTGCTATGTCCCCAAGTGACTTCATGGAGCAGAGGCCCTCTCAATACTCAAAATGAACAAGGGGCATTAACACAAGACAAAATCAAACTGTTTTTGTGTGTCTGCTTTAATCCTCTAAAACTTGGGAAGAGAGTATTAGTTATTGTAATATAATGCACTAGGGATTGTAGGGTCCCTATAATATAAAATCTAGTGTATGTATAACCATAGGGATTTAAATCCATTATACTTTCTTACTTCTACCTTAGTTTCTTGAAGATGATCTAGGCTTACCTCTCCGGTGATTACCTAGGCACTACACATTGCCATAATACACTTCTCCTTTTAATGAGATAGTCATTGTTACTAAGTAGATGCTGGATGGTGTCACAGATAAGCCCTGGGTTAGGTACCTATCATCCAGGTTTTTAATAAGGGTGGTAGGGGCCTATTCAAATACCTGAGATATATTTCAGGTAAGGCCACAAAGTGAAAGTTGCAAATTTAAGAGAAGTTATCATAAGGGTCAGACTTTACAAGTATGAATGAAGCTGATAATTAATGGAATGGAAAGGAAAGTCAGAAAGTCAGAGAAAGGTCACTAGCCAGGCCTCTGGAGGCGTTAGGCTGTGCAGCAGGGCAAAGCAGCTTCCAGGTGGACAAGGTGAAGGCTTTGAAGGAATCTGGGAAGCCAGTCACGCAGCTGCCAGAGTGGGACAAAAAGAAAAGGCAGCAGAAAAGTCTATGAAGAACAGTTACTTCTCTGTAGAGGGGCAGCTCAGTACGTGGTGGTGCGTCTGGGGCTGCTGGTGGCCAGTAGGGCCAGCCGTAGGATGACAGCCTGGGCACACGGTCCACACCGTGAGGACATGCTGGAAACCAGTTCTCTGTGTGTCACGAGGAACTTCAGAGCCTAGCAGCTTTCTTCCCCTTCACTGTGTGTAAGAACCCTGCATGAATGCCTCTGCTGACTAACGCTTGCCTGGAAATCACAGGAAAATGTTTTTGCATCTTAACAAATTAACACTGTACAAATAGCCATCATCAACGTATAACCCAAGTTTGGAAATACGACAACTCAGTTAAACGTGAAGCCCTTCTGAAGTCACATGTGGAGGGAGATGCCTGGCTTGTAAGAGAAATAAATACGTGATGGATTGTTTTATAATGATGAAATCTATCTGTATGCAGATATATTTTAGCTGAATTCCAAGTGAGATGGAATTTGAGGGCAGCTTATCCATTTCAGGAGCACAGATACAACAAAGCTGCAAAGCATCGTACCGATCAGGCGATGCCGGTGATCACAGGGGGCGAAGGATGCATTCAGGTGCTGCATGTCATATGAGGACACCACTTGTGAGCAGGGAAGATCCCAGGGGAGGGCAGAAAACTCCCCCCAAATGCTTCATTTCTGGAGCTCTCAGTCCCTCTTTGTGAGACATCTGGCATTGCAGGAATGTGAATCACAGGGGGAAAAAAATGTTATAAAGTATCTAAAAGCTTTGCTACAACTGCCAGGTATTCAGACTCAGAGAAGAAACAGAATAGACATCATATCTTTGCACTGACGTGAGTATACTGATAGGTGGGCTATTTCAACTTGTAATAAGCACCCACCAGAGTTGTCTGTGTTTTTTCTTTTTGAGACAGAGTCTCACTATGTCCCCCTGGGCAGAGTGCTGTGGTGTCACAGCTCACAGCAACCTCAAACTCTTGGGCTTAAGTGATTCTCTTGCCTCAGCCTCCCAAGTAGCTGGGACTACAGGCATCTGCCACGATGCCCGGCTATTTTTTTGTTGCAGTTCTTTAGCTGGCCTGGGCCGCGTTTGAACCCACCACCCTTGGTGTATGTGGCTGGCACCATAACCACTGTGCTGTGGGCACCGAGCTGGTTGGCTGTGTTTTAAAATACCATTGGGGCTGTAACAAGGGGTCATGCATGGCATTTGGTGGGTCAGATGACATGGAAAATCTTTGCAGAGGTCAGAATTAGACTCAAAAAGAACTGAAGATGATTCCAGAGGTGGGAAGGAAAAGAAAATGAGAAACCAACAGATAGCCAAGTATAACATTCGAAATTATTACTAGAAGTTCAAAAGGCTATAATTGGGTTTGGATAAAATGGGATTCGTTTTATTACAATAAGGTTAAAACGGCAGCAAGAAAGATTTGTTGTTGCCGCTCTCCTTTTGTTACCCGTGTACCATGGGGGAGGGATACCTGTACTGTCTTTATGTCTCCTTGGTTTATGCTGTAAGAAGAGGGATGCTGTGATTACTATTTCACAAAGTAGATGTTAGCATGACATGATAATGAAAAGTGCTTAAAAGAGCATCTAGCCCCCAAACAAATGCTTGTTACATTTCAGAAAATATTATCGATCTGAGCATCTTGCAGACAAACATACTCCTTACTTCAAAGTTCCAGATGAATTGAGTATAAACTTTCTATCATCACTGTCCTTTTACTTAGATGTCAGAGTGAGCCAGGTGTGTTTTAAACCAGGTGTATTAGTTTAGGTTCTTCCTCAAAGTGAGGCTCACAAGGATAAGAACTACAAGACAGCTACAGGGAGAAACTCCTGTGAGGGGTAAGTGGGTGGGGCCACGGAGGATGGAGCAAGTGTTCAGAGTGGGGTGAGAGCTGGCATCTACAGAAGGAGGTGACACAGGACAGGGGATGGGGCAGAGGCCATCTCAGCCCTCAGGGGAATAGGAATCCTAGAGCCCACGTCTCTGCTGTGGACTGTACTGCTCACAGCAAGAGGCTTGTGTTAGCACCGGGGCATTCTCACTCGTGATCTGGGAGCAGGACCTGCCTTGTGTCTGGACTCACAGGGGTAGCTCCAGAAGGGCAGCAGCAGCAGCCGTCAGTTAAGGTGTCCTCTCCTGTGATTGGCCCCCCTCAAAGCCGGCAGCCTTGCCTGACACACAGTATGCGGGCCAGTACTGTGTTCCTGGGTCTGAAATGCGTTTCCTCTGAAACTCTCCAAAGCCCAGCAGACAATGTGCTTCCTTCCTTGTGGTACTGGATGAAGCAAGTTGCCACTGAAGTCTGAGGACGTCCTGCTGGCTGGTGACCTCAAGTGCAGGGCCCTGAATCTTTCCATACTCTGGAGCATGTGGGTCTTTCCAAGGCCTCCAGGATGTTCATCATCTGCCCCACTCATTCTGTCTAGTGAAAATGACACCATCAGTGTAATGAACACATGTGATATTCAGTGATGAACAGGAAGCCCAGATGTCTGCGGACTTCAGGGAGTGTTAACCCAGCCCCAGGACAACACTGTCAGTGGGCATCGCTATCCATCCCATGTGGGTACAAAGATTTGTGTGTGTGTGTGTGTGTGCGCGCGCGCAATCTGGTGTGTGTTCTGAAAGCCGTGCAAAACCCATTCAATAGTGTAAGTTGCAGATGAAAATGTGGTATCAAAGCTCTCTATCAACATGGCAGTAGAATTCCTATATCCCTTTTGTCTTTAACTTTTGGCAAATTGCTCCCCCAAAGTGATTGTACCATTTGGCAAATTGTATTTGAGGTTAGAAGATTTTTCAACTTTGTGAAAGGAGAGAGATTTTCCAGCAGCTTGTCCTTGTATATCTTGGTTTGGGGTGACATACTGCGGGCTTGATTTTATAGATCTGCAGTTGGTGTTTTGTTTTTCCAGAGAAACACTCATCTTTATGGCTCGCCATTTAATTCCTCTGCTGTCGAGAGGCAGAATTAAGTTATTCCTCTTTTTAGAAGAATGATGTAAGAGGGGAGTAATGAATGCAAAATGCTGTAGTTAAACATCGGCAGATAAGCTGATGGATAGGTTGTCACTTAGATTATGCTATAAATGGAAAGAAAGTGATATTTAATCATTTGCAAAAAATAAAAACAGTGATGATAGATTTGGTGTTCCTTGACTGAGTGACTCATTATAGCAAATTGTTGTTTTCCAGTTAATAAAGGGAATAAAAAAGGGCAAAGCAGAGAAAAATCATTGCTTCCAAGAGCATGGCAGGTCTGCTGAATTGTTTAAATATATAAACTATTGGTAGTTAAAAATGATGGGCTGAATTGAATCCTCCTATCATATTTTGGAGTTCTAATCCCAAGTACCTTATAATGTGACTATACTCAGAAACAAGGCCTGTAATGAGGTAATTTAAGATGAAATGAGTTCACGTGAGTAGCCCTAACCTAATATGACTAGTCCAATTATAAAAAGAGGATTAGGACACAGAAACACACACCCACAGAGGAAGAGGACGGCCAAGGAGAGAGACCCCAGAAGAAAAGATGGGACTAAAACCTTGAATTTGGACTTCTAGCCTCCGGAACTGTGAGAAAATAAGTTTCCCTAGTTTCAGCCACGCAGCCTGTGATACTTTGCCATGGCAGCCTAGCAAAGCCATATACTAGCATGGTTGGCGTGCAACCTCTCACATTCAGGTGGGCAAATTAGTAGCTCATGAACCTGTTTGGACAGCTCTGGTCAAGGTTGTCATTGCCATTGTCTTTGAACTTGGGCCACCATCACAAAATCAGGAGATCTGAAATAAAAGCACATATTTCAGGCAACTCTTGAGAAAGTGAAAGATCTGGGATAGAGAATGTGAATGGCCGTGGCTTCTGGTGCTGTCATATGGCTGGCTCTACACTTTGAATGTGGCCAAAATCTCCCATGCCCGACTGTCTCTCTGGAATTTCAGTGTGGTGTTAGTTGGCATTTAATACTAAGTCCACAGAGTTGCTTTTTCTTTTTTTAATAGGAAAAAAATAGTTGCTTTTTTATATGCATATATATCTATCCTATTTAAAAAATAGGCAGTATATCTATTTTTTATATCACCACCTATTAGCTATGTGTTCCTGAACAAGCTACTTAAACTATTGTGCCTGAGTTTCCTCATCTTTAAAACAGGGGAAATACACAAATCTCTTTTACTTTCCTGTGGCGGCCATAACCTGTTGCATAACAAACTCAGCATCTTAAAATAATAAAAATTCATCTCTCATTGTTTTGGAATCCCAAGTTCACAATCAGTTTCCCTGTACCAAAATGAAGATGTTGTCAGGGTCATGCTCCCTCCAAGGGTCTGGTGGAGAAGCTGTTAGCACCTGACTTGTGGCCCCATCTCTCCCGTCTGCCTCAGTGGTCACACAGCCACCTTCTCTTCTGTGTGTCAGGTGTCCCTCCCCTTATCAGGTAAGGAAACCTGGGATGTCATCTAGGGCCAGCATTAGTTTCCATAGCTGTCACACAACTCACTACGAACGTGGAAGCTTAAAATTAAATTAATTTGTTTTCTCAGTTCTGGAGGTCAGAGGTCCAAAATCAAAGTGTCGGCAGGGCCTTGCTCCTGCTGAGGCTCTAAAGGAGGACCCTTCCCTGCTACAATTCTCTGTGGCTGCCTCATTCGGGTCTCTGCTTCCACCTTCTCATGGCCGTCTCCTCTCATTGTGGGATGCTTTGTGGACTTAGGGCCCACCTGGGTACCCGGATGAAGGCATCTCAAGAGACTTCAGTTAATTAACTTTATCTGCAAAGTCCCTATTTCCAAAGAAGGTTACATTTGCACAACTCCTGGGATTAGGATATACGCATGTCTCTGGACCAGCTATCAGCCTACCACACTGCCCAACAGGGTCATTGTAAGGATTAAGCTATTTTCATGGGTGTAAAGTGTTCATAACTGTGTCTGGCACAGTTCTCCAGAACTGTTCATAACTCTGTCAATTCAGCTTTTGTAAAGTGACTCACAAATTATTATTAACCACATTTATGCCAAAAGTGGGGGAAAATAGAGAGTGATATGGTTTGAGGCAAATGAGAAGCGCTTTTCTTTGTAACACAGAATAATATTTTTTTCTACAATTAATACCCAAACAAAAGCCTTACATGTTGAAAGAAAATTTTAAAATAATAAAATTTTAATTTTAAAATTTTAAAATAATAAAATTTTAATTTTAAAATTTTAAAATAATAAAATTTTAATTTTAAAATTTTAAAATAATAAAATTTTAATTTTAAAATTTTAAAATATTTAGAAATGAACCTTAGTCCTCTGTGATCCATACACAGAAAAAATACATGACGAAAATGGAATACACAGATAAATAGTCTTGTATTTCCATGGGGTTTCCTTCTAAATGCAAATAAGTTGAGTCTTCTTCCTGTGACCGTGGGTGTTTGTGTTGTAACTGTGATCAGTCTCCTTCACTGAGCACATCTGCTGGTCTCTCCCAAAATTTGGGTTCTCCCCCCCACCCCCACCAACGCTGTGGCAGAGAAGTCCAGTGTGATCTGAAAAGAACTGACCAGGATCCAGGGAAAGGGGCTTTTTCAGAGGCAGAGGTAAGCCTGGGATTTGAAGGCAGAGGACTGGAATCAGTAGTGGCTTTTCCATCACTGATCATTTGTATGAATTTACTCAGATAATAGACTCTCTCTGAATCTCTTTGATGAAATGGGGATTTCATTGCAGCCTCACCAAGAAGATTAAATGAAGTAAAAATAAAAATCGATTCAGCTTTTGTAAATATTGTTCTTTTTTAATTTTTTAATTTTATTTATTTATTTTTTTTTTGTAGAGACAGAGTCTCACTGTACCGCCCTCAGGTAGAGTGCCGTGGCATCACACGGCTCACAGCACCCTCTAACTCTTGGGCTTACGCGATTCTCTTGCCTCAGCTTCCCGAGCAGCTGGGACTACAGGCGCCCACCACAACGCCCGGCTATTTTTTTGTTGCAGTTTGGCCGGGACTGGGTTTGGACCCGCCACCCTCGTCATATGGAGCCTGCGCCCTACTCACTGAGCCACAGTATTAAATGTTGGCAAATTATAATGGTATATATTTATGGGGCACAAGGTGACATTGTGATATATGTATATGATGTATCAGCATATGTATCAGCTCAAATACCGGTACAGTTATATTCCTCCCATTTATCTGAAACACTGTAGCCTTTAACCAATTCCCCACCCCGCTGAAAGCCTCCCTTCCCCAGCCTCTTGGCTGCATTCAACTCTCTTCTTCCAAGATCTTGGCTGTAACAAAATTATGGAATCAACTTAAGTGTCCATCTGTAGATGAATGGATAATGAATGTGTGCCTTTCGTGCACAATGTAATGCTATTCGGCATTAAAAGAAGAGGGAAATTCTGTCATTTGTAACAACATGGATGAACAAGGAAAATATACTAAGCAAAATAAGCTAGCCACAGTAAAATAATACCACATGTTCTCCCTTAGATGCCAAATCTAAACATTGTTCTTACTAGTTTCTTCTCCCAGCAGAAGTCCACCCTTAAAGACTTTAAAAAGACCTAACTTCAAATGCAGCATTTTGATTTTGTTTTTAATTTTTTCCTCACTTGTGAAAGCAAAAGTATTTTTTTAAAAAAGAAAACACACAATTAGGTAAATTAAAATAGATCCTCAAAGAGAATTGCATATAGTATTTTGTTTTTCTTCCCAGAAAGCCCTTTGGGTTCTTATTTTACCTTCTCCCAAGGCAAAAACAATACATTTGTCAGAGGTCCAGACTATAACAGAGAAAACCATCAGTAAACATTCTTAAAACAACATAAAATGAAAAGGAAGTTCTGTTTACAAGCAATGACCAGGTATCTGATAGAGAACTTTGTCCCCGCTGAGAGACCACAGGGGTGGGGCTTCTCCGCACTACCTTCTGATAATCATAGCCAACATCAGTCTGTCTTGCAATGTAAATTTTGACAAATGAGGAGTGGAGCCAATGAAGCAGATTAGGAAGTCACCGTTAGCCTCTGGTCTCCATTTGGCAACTCTTAAGACACTGGACAATTCCTGCATGTTGTCAACAAATAGGTTGTGCAGTAAAGAATTCAGCTATTCGCTCTTTCCAGAAAGAGGTGTGTCCTTTGTCCTCAGCTTCCAGAAGGTGACTATGTAATAGCTGATAGGAGTGTTTTGTTTAGGGCAGTGTCTTGACACTCCAGATCTTATGGGGTGCTGGATGCACACCAAAGTCCTAGGATTGTGGCTGTCCAGGGCAGAAAGGCCAGTCATGTAATTTAGGGTGGGGCTTTGGTCATATACTATAGATACACATGGAGGTTGAGTTTAATAAATCATGACACATCATGGAGGCCCCCCCCCCCAAATAACACTGTGAATACTAAAGCTCGGGTGAGCTTCTCCAGCTGGTGATTCTCCATGCATATGGTCATGCATGGACAGTGTCCTCACTCCACAGGTGGGCAACGAAAGCTTGTTAGGAGCCCTTCAAGATATATAGACTCAGTTCTATATATCTCTTCTTTTGCTTCTTTTGCTAAAGTTTAATAAACTTTAATAAACCTCGAGTAGACAAGTTTCAGTGAGTTTTCAGTTCTTCAAGCAGATTACTGAATCTTGGGATGTTTTGGGGAACTCCCCAAATGCACAGCTGGTATCACAAATTTGGGTAGTCTTATGCAGGACTGTGTGGTCCTAAAACTTGATTTTTGAGTCTAAACTTGGCAATTTGCTTAACTCTGGCCAACAGGTAGATGTGGCTTCCAAATTCTTCTGAACCTAAGATACATTCAGATCTTCATGTATAACTACAATTTGTGGTTATCTTACCTGCTAATCAATACCTTGATTCTTAGGGGAACTTCCTTGCCATATGAAAGAGTCACGCTGAAAACAAGGAGTCTCCAAGCAGATTGCAGGGACATGCGTCTGCCTCGAGTGGCATAGCCCGAGGTGCCTCTATTATTTTTCTTCTTGATATAGTGAAGTGGTTTCTTGTTGGTCATCATTTTATTCAGGTATAGCAGGTGACCCAGGTGTGCAACTTAAGACTATTCCTTGTAGTTCAAGAGAAAACAATTATTGTCCAACTAATGTGAGGAGAAAGGAACCAGTTATAATTTTTAGCTCTGTCAGTTAAAACCTTTATGAGGCTTTCCCTGGCTGTCAGCTTTATTTGGTGCAGGGAGGGATTGCAAGATGGCCTCTTTCTCTGTGAACTCCGGCAGAGCCACCGAACTTCATGAGGATGGGGAGGAGCAGGGTGGCAGGCTGATTTGATTTCTTCTGTGATTAAATGTCAGTCCCAGAAAGTCTCCTAAATGGCAGTTTTGAGATCCCTGGTGTGAAGAGCTGATTTGATTCTCTATTTAAGGAAGCTTTAAGGGAGCTGTGTAATGACCACCTCTCTTAAGTATTTTTTTCCACTCTGTGTTTTGGTAATACTTCTTTCTTAAGCTGGAAAGTGAATTTATTTTACATTTAAATGAAAACAAACAAGTGGTAACTAAACATTTGCAATTAAAGCATATTTTTCACTAAGGTAGTTACATCTCTCAGAGTGAACAAATGCCTCTGAAGTTTAATATAGCACTAAAACTGCAAGAAAAACATCTATTACCTACTAACAATGATTGTATTTATTCCATTTGTTTTCTCTGGTGCTGAGGTGGCAATAAAATAGAAGACAGTCATGTACTGTGAAATTGAGCTGAATTGGGAAGAGCAGGGTTAATAAAAAGCATTTTTCCACCCTGGGGAAATTTATCGAAGTTGCCTTTTGATCAGTTGGGAAAAGTTTTCTGTATATTTGGTGTATGCTGGTTTGAAGAGATATCTTTCTTTTTTGAGACAGAGTCTCACTTTGTCACCCTTGGTAGAGTGCTATGGCATCACAGCTCACAGCAACCTCAAATTCTAGGGCTCAAGCAATTCTCGTCTCAACCCCCCAAGTAGCTGGGACTATAAGCACCCTCCACAATGCCTGGCTATTTTTTGTTGTTGTTATTGTTGTTGTTGTCATTGCTGTTTAGCAGTCCTGGGCTGGGTTTGAACCCACCAGTCCTAGTGCATGTGGCCAGAGCTCTAACCACTGAGCTATGGGCACTGAGCCCAAGAGCTATTTATAGTTTGCCATAAATACTCTTCCTCTTTTCCTTAAAGAAGAAGTTAGGTAATTATCCTCCTTTGCATATAGTGTCTTGGGATCTGCAACTGGACACCACATTCCAATTATTGAAGCAGCATTCTCACCTTCTATGTGCTGTGTGTTTGGAATCCTCTTAAAAATGTACTTCACTTGTACAATTTTAAAAGCACCATAACTCAGCAATGGTACTCTTTGTCATTTGTTTCAGAAAAGTAAAAACTTACATGCACACAACATTTGCATATGAACACTCATAGCAGCTTTATTCGCAAATACCAAAGACTGGAAACACCCCAGCAGTTCTCCATATCAGGGAATACCACTCAGTAAAAAAAGGAACTGATTATTTGTACGCACAAAAAAATTAGGTAAATCTTCAGAGAATTTTGCCAGTCCCGCAAGATTCCCTTCTCTACGATTCCTTTTATGAAACACTTTTTACATGAGAAAATTTTAAAGATGGCAAACAGATTAGTAGTTGCCAGAGATGAGGTGTGAGCAGTGTGGGGAGGGTTGGAAAGGGATGGGCAAGGCTCTGAAGGGGTGACATCCCACAGTGATGAAGTTTTTCTTGCTTGTGGTGCTGATCACATAAATCGATACCTGTGGACAAATACCTACAATTAAGGACACAAAGATACACAGATGAATACATAAAACTGTCATCATTCGAATAATGTCACTGCCGTCAGTGTCAGCCATAACAGTGTCTACCTCCTGTGATATTTTACCTTGGTCATACGGCATTGCACTGTTGGAGGAAATTTGGTTCATGGTACGTGGGATCTCTCTGCAATTTTTCTTACAACTGCATGTAAAACTATAATTATCTCAAAATGAAAAAAATGTATATATGTAAAGAAATACAAGGCCATTGTTGAAAAATTGAAAAACATGGAGTATATAATGACTTAATTTTTTTATTCTAATTCCATTCAGAATCTTTATTGCATTCATTCATATCATCCTTGAGTCCTAGGAATGGTATCTTCAGGCTTCTGTTATGAAAGATAATATCTTCCTCCATTATTTAGAAAACATTTTTTAAAATGTTGTATCCTTTCACTTGAAGCCCCATGCATCCTACTGGCTCCCCCTGCTTACCTTGTAAATCTTTGTGGGGTTCATTCTTCATAGTGCCCACTGAAATGCATACGTGCCTTCCATTATTAAATGATTGTAGGATTTTGTGCCATGGATAGAAACAAATGAAAAAATAACAAACTAATGCAAAGGACGTTGGAAACCAAGAAGGGGGCAGAGTGGAAGAAAGTAAGGGGTAAAATCTTACCTGTCAGGTGTGGTGAGCCCTATACTGGTGATCAGCACACAAATAGCCTGGACTTAAGGATTATACAAGGAATCCATGTAACAAAAACATTTGCGGCCCCTTAATATTTTGAAATAACAACCCTTATGTCAAATTATCTGAAAATGTTTCCTGAACCTTTTCCTGAGTTATTGGGTTGCTCTCTGTGTGTGCTCAGCACCTCTCCAGAGTAAGTGGCCTGAGACAGACAGAGGCAAGGGATGGGAGAGCCCAGGATGGAAGCTGCCCTTTGGGTAACCTCATTGTGGAAGTGACACCTTATCATGTTCTATGCCTTTTGCTACTGGTCGCACAGACAGATTCTGGTGCAACATGAGAGAAGAAGGTCTGTGATGCAGGGGTTGAAGGAAGCCAAGTGGGAGGCTGGTGACCATGGTTTCCAAGCGCGTGACAGTGGTTGTGTGAATGGCTTACCTCATGTCACACAGTGGGACTCTGCACCCCTGTGAACAAGAAGGAAAAGAGCCCTAGGAACTATGGTTTCCAGTGAAAGAACCAAACCAGCGCCATCTTAGGAGTTAAGTTTCACCCCCCATCCCCCGCCATTTAGTTTCACTTTCTAGGGCAACCCCAGGCAATTCCCCGGAATCATGAGACAACTGCCCCCCACCCCCCACCTGACCAATCCAGAAGCGCCCCCTTTGTTTCAAGCTGTGCACGCCCACCTGCTGCGCGGGACCATAAAAACCCCTTGTTCCACAACTCTGGGCTCCTGGCTTGGATCCGTTGTAACAGAGACCCCGGGAGTCCAAGTTCAAACTTGCAATAAAATGGCTTCTTTTGCTTTTGCATCAGTTTTGGCTCCTCTGTGGTCTTTGTGGGGGATTTCAAGATCTGGGCACAACACCAGGAGATATTTTTTGTATTACTTTTGTCCAGGAGATATTTTTCATGTTAAGAATGCTACCTTTGGGGTAAGAAAGAATAGAAAATGAAAAAAAGAATAATGCAGTCATCTACTTATCTTTACTAGGGGGGAAAAACCCACAGGAAAATGAATCAGGTGACAATGAAACTGGTTGCTTGAAAACAGTGAGGTTAGAGGGTTGGAACAGGTGGAATGTGAGGAGCGAGACCTTTTTATACCTTCTTGAATAATTTTTGAAGTAAATAATTTGGAAGCAAAAACCATAAGTCAATAAAAATGGGAAAGGAATAAAAAAATGATAAAACTGAATGTAAAGAGAACAAGCCCAGTGTATTTCAAATGACTATACTAACTAGGCTGATGGAAATAAACAAAAAATGTAACTAGTCTATATAAATTATGAACATAGTATTTTACTGTATTCTCACAATCTTTCATAGGCTTTTTTCTATGCTGCTGTTTTCTTTCTAATGTTCTGAAATAATTTTGGAGTATTACAATTAACCAAATGAGTAAATGCATTGTTATGATCAGGAGCCAGGGTTCTTGCCATAAAAAGAAACCTCCTTAGGAAAATGAGTCAGAACCACATGGTAAAGCACTGTAATTTTAGATATTGCATATAAGGCATATAAAGTCAAAACAAAAATACACAGGGTGCCCAAAAAATGTGTACACATTTTAAGCAACATTATCCGTGTATTCCTTTTTGAACTTGCATTGAAAGAATGAAAGAATCATTACTGGTTACACGTGCCTACATATGCTACCCACATCCCTTATACCTACAATTTGTACACTTATTAGCACTCATACTTAGCAGCCTAGATTTAGTCTCGGATAGCATTTTCTTCTTAAAGGAATTTGATTAGCTCAGAGAAATAGCTGGTTTCAGGCTGGGCCAGGGTAGGTACAAGGTAGAGTCAGAAGAACAGATTATACAAATATGGACAAAAGATTCCACCAGTCTAAATAGGTAGATGATAGATAGACAGATAATAGCTGGATGATGAGGGGGGAGAGAGAGATGCTCACCTACAGCAGAATGTCAAACGCTGCTACCTGGAAAGGTGCCAAGCTGCTAGAGTGCTTATAAGCGTCTTGCAGCTATCAAAGTAGGATGTGAGCAGGCAACATTTAACAATGTATGGCAAATCCAGGGAGAATTTTTATAAGGACTGTGATTGTTGCATGATCTTAAGGTGTCTCCTTACATATTTCTTATTAGTTGCTAAAAGCCTAGAGGTCTCAATACAGAGAGAAATTGGACAGCGCCCTCCTCCACCGTTATCAACATGAACCTCTCCACTGCGGGGCAGATGAGCACTGGGCCTGTGCAGCGTCCCAGCCAGCAGTGCCTCCCCTCAACCCCATCTGGAGGGAATAACAGACAAACACATAAAAGGAGTGACTACTTGGGTCATCTTGGTGCATCAGCTACTTAACACTTTGCCATATAGGCACCAGAGAAACAAAATCATGCTGGCTGCTATATTGCTGAAAGATGAGAAGATAAAGCATTCCTGCCATCCAGAAGCTTATTTTCCTCTGAGGAAAACATGCTATTAAGAGCATTTCGGGGAGACAGAAGGCAGTCCCTTCTGCGTGATCTGACTAAAGTTCTTTTCAGTCGTTTATTTCTATTTGAGAAAGTTCCGATTTCCTTTCCTGTACTTCTCTTGTAGTAGTGGGTGTGACGTCTTATTTAATGCTCGTATCAATCATGAAAGAAGTTGAAAACTATCTCTAGGATGACAGGTGAAATTTTAAGTACCAGGCATTGACTCTTTATCTGTCTTGAAGAGCTTGGAAGCTTTATAAAAAGGTGCCCTGGGTTGGGTTCATTAAAACTTAAAACACGACTTACTTTCCAAGACTCTTACACCAGTTGAATAAAATCAAAGATGTTCTGTGGGTAAAAAGAACAAAGTAGTGGCTTGAGTGTAACTAAACACAGGAGAAAATTAGTCGATGCTTTGCGGGAATTCCAGAGAGACTTCCCATTGAGGACCAGGAGTGTGGAAGGGAATGTGGAGTGAGTTTTGCACATACTTGGTTTAGGAAATGGTGGGGGGAAGGGAGAAAGTGTCAGGAGAGATGATAAGGGCAGCCTTGGGGGAAAGACAAGGGAGAGTAGACCAAGGAAGTAGAACATTGAGGATTACAAAATAAATGTGGCAAACACCAGCTGGACAGTTGAGGGACACGCGTCCAGTTGAGAACAAAATGCCCACAGGAATGAAGCCTGTCACTTAGAGATATACACCGGACCCAAGCTTGCCCTCCGTGACAAAATTCAATTTCCTACCCAGATCAAGAAGGCACAGAAGTCCTTCCTAAAGGGATGAGGGAAATTGGCAAAAATACGTTTCTGCTTAGAGGACCAAAATTCTTAGCAACAAAAGGAAATGTACACGTGAGTGATGTTTATGTGTGTGTGTGGGGGGGGGGTGCAGAATCTTAATTTTCTCTTTCTTATTCTCTGAGTTTTCTGAAAACATTAGAATACTTTTGTGTATGGTTCTTCCAGGATGGACTGCTTTTTTACAATTTACTTAATTCTTTAAAACATAAGATATTAGAGACTGTGGAAGACTCCTTGAGATACGCACCATCCCTGCATCAGGTACTAAAAATTAGATGTACGTTCGTCCTTCTTGTGGTTGGTGGAGCTATAAATAGAAAGGCCATGGGTCACTCTCATGCCTGGACATTTGCTTCACAGACAGAGCTTTCCAGGACTCTCCCCCATATGATTGGTCTAAGAATAAAGATTCAAGGAGCAGAATCAAAGACCTGACTGTCACTGGATCCAATGTAAGTCGGAAATAAATGTTGGCCAGGGGCAGTGGCTCATGCCTGTAATTCTAGCACTCTGGGAGGCCAAGGCGGGTGGATTGTCTGAGCTCAGGAGTTAGAGACCAGCCTGAGCCAGAGCAAGACCCTGTCTCTAAAAATAGCTGGGCATTTAGGAGGATCACTTGAGCCCAAGAGGTTGCTATGAGCTACTACACCATGGCACTCTACCCAGGGTGACAGAGTGAAACTCTGTACCTCACAAATGCATAAATGTATTCATGATCTATGTGAAAAAAAAAATGTAGACCATTTTGAAAATAAAATAAAGAAACAATTCTCTGTTGTTCCAAAGCCACTCTGAGTTTGGAGGTGGTTAGCTCCCCAGCACACCCTGACTTATCTGATAGGTATCAGGTGAAAAGGAGCCAAATGTGCTTCTGGTTTTCAAAACAAGGCAGCTTTCTTGGGAAGACAGCCAGGATGAGTCCCCAGACCACTACAGTTAAACCTGCATTTATTGATCACCAGCTGTGTGCTCATAACTCTGCACTTTTCTGATGCTTCCAAAACTGTTCCCAGGGAATGGTCTAAACACGTCTCCTCGCATGAAGGAGTCAAGAGTCAGGGATCTGAGGGGCAGGGCTGCAGAGGACACTTCTTCCCAGGGGCCTCCAGGTGCTGTTGTCTGGGTGGGGGGTGAGTCCTTCCTCCACCCTCTGCAGGGCTCTGTCTGCGGTGGAGACTCAGCCCCACGGGGGAGATGGAGGTGCAGGTTTTTATTTGTTTATGCACCTGCCTGGTCATCACTGTCTCCTATCCCCGTGTCTTGGCCTCCTCGATCACGCTGTTTCATATCTTGTTTATTGGCGTGTCTCTCTCCTGCAGTTGGTCTGCTCCCTGTGGGAGAGACTGTGCCATATCTGTCTCTGCATCCTCAGAGATTGGCATAAGGCAGGAGCTTCAAGGCCTGTGGACCAGCAAACCTGGTCCACGCTTTGTGGATTTTATCATTTATTTTATTTATTTCTCACCGTTCCAGAGGCTGGGAAGTTCAAGATCAAGGAGGTGCTGTCAGGATCGGTGTCATTTTTGTCTCGTGGGTGTCTGCCTCTTCCCAGGGGGGCCTTTCCTCAGGTCATCTACGAGAGAGGAGTCTGAACTGCTGCCTCTTCTTACAAGCTCATCAGTTCTGTCAGATCAGGGCCCATCCTGATGACCTCATTTCATCTTTATAACCTCCTCAGAGGCCTTGGGGATGACAGCTTCAATGTACGAATTTGTAGGGGACAGAAGCACAACACCCAACAACTCATACAGCTCCCTACAATGCTGATTATGAAGGTTTTTTCCTTTTTCCATGAGCCAGTACAAAGCTGCATGCCCAAGACCCCAGGGTACATGCTGATGAGCTAAGGAGCTAATCTTAGAGAGGAAATTTCGGACCCAACAAGCCAGAAAGCTAACTGGTCCCCTAATTGAAACTTCCAGCTGCCTTAAAGGTTGCAGGGTAAGAATTTATCTCCAAATATTAAGTACACTAAAAGCAATTGAACTACTTTTCCTGCACTAAATGAAGCTTCCACTTGATGCTTTCGATCCTCTCCTGACCCAGACTACTTTACTCAAATCCTACTTGTGAGGCAAATGGGTTTTCATTAGTGGCAGGATATTTTTAAAGTGCAATGTTTACGGTGCTCCATTAGCTGACCAGCCATCCAGTCTGGATGGAATGCACTCTGTGGTCTGAACGGCCACAGCCTTCTAGTGCCTCAGTAGAAATGGATGGTGACGGGGTGTGTCCACAGTGGCACTTGTGTTTCTGAGCCACATCCTTCTCCCCCAGAACTCTGTGGTTGTTGATAAATTTCCCCTCCATGCACTGATAACTTTTCACATTTTTGATGTATACGATGAATTTTATTTCTGTTGCATTTTCTCTATTTACAATTGTAATCATCTGGACTGATTGTCTTGGGAAATTTATCACTGCACATTTGGAGGAAAATTAACACAGGAAATTCCCAGTCACTGGTGGCAGAGTCCTGGGAATCTTCATCTCCCTGGTTTGACGGGATGCTCTGGAGCCACCACCCACCTCAGGCTTCTTGCTGGGGGAAGAGAATTAGAGGGATGGTGAACGAGGGCAATTTGTCCCTTTTCTCCTTGTTCTAGGAAAGGCTGTTAATGCCCATCCATTTAAAAGGCTGCCCAAAGCTGATGGTAAATAATATTAACCTGAGAGCAGCTGAGTGCCCTCTTAGCCAGGAGCACGTCTGCTTGGAGAAGGACATCACGGAGCCCCCAGCAGCTGCCAGACAAGAGGAGGCTTTTCTGTGACTTGGTCCAGAATGTCAAGTGCATCTTTGACTTTTGATTTGGGGGTCACTCAGGTAGTAGCCACAGCTTTCCTGTGTGTTCTATCTCCGGTTTTAACATCTGAGAGATTAAAACTGTTTTAAGCCCTCACGTATACAGACTGTGACTTGTCACTGCCCAGAGTTGATTCTGTGCTTCTTAGCAAATGTCCTTATGTGGGCTTCCCCGGGTCAGGGACATGTCAACTTTGTACACACAGCATAAGCCACAGGGCCTGGCACTCAGCAGGTGTGCAGTAGCTGTTGAAATGGTAATTTTCTGCACTTCTTAATGAAAGCCAATCCAAGCACAGACCAGCATCATTTGCACGTGTGGCCAGAGGTCCACCGCACAACTCCAGCCTCAGATTAGCAATCAGCCTCCAGGGTGTGGGGTAATGATTTTGCTACATAGCACCAAGATACTCTGGCTTAATTATAGAAAGTTTGCTATAAAATAGATGGTGGGCAAGAGACATGAATAGAACTTTCTCTAAAGACCACAGACGAATGGCTAACAAACACGTGAAAAAATGTTCATCATCTCTATATATTGGAGAAATGAAAATCAAAACAACCCTGAGATATCATCTAACCCCAGTGAGAATGGCCCACATCACAAAGTCTCAAGACTGCAGATGCTGGCGTGGATGTGGAGAGAGGGGAACACTTTTGCACTGCTGGTGGGACTGCAAGCTGGTGCAGCCTTTCTGGAAGGAAGTATGGAGAGACCTCAGAGCACTCAACCTAGACCTCCCATTCGATCCTGCAGTCCCATTGCTGGGCATCTACCCAGAAGGAAAAAAATCCTTTTATCATAGGGACACTTGTACTAGACTGTTTATTGCAGCTCAATTTACCGTTGCCAAAATGTGGAAACAGCCTAAATGCCCACCAACCCAGGAATGGATTATCAAGCTATGGTATATGTATACCATGGAATACTATTCAGCCATTGAAAAAAATGGAGACTTTACATCCTTTGTATTAACCTGGATGGAGGTGGAGGACATTGTTCTTAGTAAAGCATCACAAAAATGGAGAGGCATGAATCCTATGTGCTCAATCTTGATATGAGGACAATTAATGACAATTAAGGTTGGGGGGGGAAGCAGAAAGAGGGATGGAGGGAGGGGGGTGAGGCCTTGGTGTGTGTCACATTTTGTGGGGGCAGGACATGATTGCGGGAGGGACTTTGCCTGACAATTGCAATCGGTGTGGCTGGCTTGTTGTGCCCTCAATGAATCCCCAACAATAAAAAAAAAAAAAAAAATAGATGGTGATGCTTCTTCATCAGTGTCTCTCACGAATGTCTGAGCACTTTTACCACTTTTACCAGCCATCATAGGTAATACCCTTTGGTGCGAAAATATTTTCTAATTTGCTAATATCATTGGCAAAAAAGAACATTTTCAAACGCTCTTCTGGACGTCACATATCTGTGCTTCAGAAAATCTTCAATGTTAATCTCTCATTGGGTTTAGTTGCCAAAACTATATCACCATTGCCACCAGCATTTGGTTTGAACCCAGCAGCAAGAAACTCGGTGTCAGATTCTCTGCAGGTGTCTCAGAGGCTGAACCCACCGACAGTCAGGGCTTGAGTTTTAGCTCTGCTGCTAGGTAGCCAGGTGGCTTTGAGCAAGTTACTTAACATTTCTGGGCCTCAGCTTAACAATCTATAAAGTAAAAGGGTTATTTTATTTATTTTATTTTTTTGTAGAGACAGAGTCTCACTGTACCGCCCTCGGGTAGAGTGCCGTGGCGTCACACGGCTCACAGCAACCTCTTAACTCTTGGGCTTACGCGATTCTCTTGCCTCAGCCTCCCGAGCAGCTGGGACTACAGGCGCCCGCCACAACGTCTGGCTATTTTTTTGTTGTTGTTGCAGTTTGGCCGGGGCCGGGTTTGAACCCACAACCCTCGGCATATGGGGCCGGCACCCCACTCGCTGAGCCACAGGCGCCGCCCCAAAAGGGTTATTTTTTATTCAACTGATACTTGAATGCCTGCTGTTAGCTAAGGACTGTTGAAGATACTAGCTATACAGCAAGAAACAGTATTGTCGCTTATTTCTAAACACCAGTTCATGTTCTAATAGAAAAAGCAGACGGTGGGCATGTTAGTGAGCAAAACAAGTGAGATAATTTAATTGAGCAAAGGTTTAGGATGCAAACAAAAATCCAGTGGAGACAGTGGGCGTGGGTGTGTGCATGGTGGGAGACACATCTGGGAAAACTGCTCTGAGGATGGAATTTGGATGGAGAGCCCAGTGAAGAGAAAGAGCCAGGTGTGCAGAATTTGGAGGAGCACTTTCCAGGAGGAGCAAAGAGCAAATACACGGCTGCATAGGCAAACGCTCACTCTCCCTCAACACACCATGTGTCTCTGAAAGTCAGAGATTCATGAACTGGGCATTTCAAACTGTGCCCTGTGGTTCTTCTGGGGCAGCTTGTGTCATCTGAGGTTATTGATGGTCCCACCTCTGATTTTTATGTTTTTATAGAGGCTTAGCTTTTATCCCCGTGCCTTCCTATTGATGAAACATAATCTCCCACCCAGCCTTTGCTCCATGACTTTGTTTCCATCAAGTAAAATTCTAATGTAGGAGCAGCCCTGTCTAGTCCCTGGCAGTTACTAGAAATATATGCAAGGTAAGGTTTTAATTCACTTATTATTTTCAGTGATATCTAAAACAAAAACAAAAATCATTGTGGTTATTGTAACTAGTGTTGTATAATTGAAATGGTTACAGATGATTAGGACAAAGCAGCTTCTCCATAATTAGTGCCTGATGCAAATGAGGCACCAACTCTGTAAGAAAGTGTAAGCCTTCCTTCATCTTCCTGGTGTCTAGAAACAACCTGCTTGGTGCTCCTGTGCCGCCCAACTTAATCCACTGCTGAAATCGCAACCCAGAAGGCTTTTAGAGTTTGGTCCCATCATTACTGATCCTGGTGGGTTCCTGGGGAAGGGTGGGCCGCAGCCACCGGATCACACAGGCCAGTGATGAGCTGGTTTTAGGAAGCATCTCAGAGACCAGTTGTGGGACACTGTCTGGGTATCAGACAGAGGTATTTTTTCACATCCTGGCTCACCACTTACAGGCACATAATCAACCCACCTTCAAAGACAGATCTTCCCTGACAATATGTTGAAAGCTGCTGCTCTGTGGTTGGGCACACATGTAAACAAGTAAATGAAAGACAGTGAGATGGGGGTTGGCAAAAATAAAGACAAGGCTGGCCTGTCTTTTGTACTGGATCAAAGAAGATGCCTAAGAGGAACAACTGTAATTTTGTCTTTTTGCAAATGTTTATTGAGCGCTGCCTCAGGCACCTTTTCATACAAAAATGACACAGAGCAGCTCAAACTGGATGACGAGGGCAAATGTTCATTCTCTAGCTCTCATGTGTGGCTCCACCTCTGCACTGGGGACCACGCGTGGGGGAGCTGGGCTTCTGGCTGCTTAGGGGTTGGGTTTAAGGCTGGTGTCACTCTCTTAAATCCACAGAAAGTGGGACTGGCCCTGTCATGTCCTCCTCTTGATAGCAGCAGAAGCGTGAAAGAGCAAGCCCAGCTGTGCAAGATGACCCCACACCTTCTGACCAAGGCCTTCCCATTTCTCTCCAAGCGACTAAGCTTTAGAAATGCTTCTTCCTGCCCCAGGACTATGACATCCTCTGCCTCAGAGCATTTACTTTAGCAAACAGTGTCCTGGTAAATTACCTCTTTCCCCCTTTGAGATGTAAATCTTTTCAAAAGTCTCCACAAACCTGGAATGTCTTTCTTAAGGCCCTGGGGGCTTCCCTCTAGAAATATAACAACAAAGAAGATAGGGCCTTGCCCCATCTCTGTGGGCTGAAGGAGTTTAATTGCCCCAGGCACTAGCTTCCTGAAGTCCACAGACTGGAAGAGATTCCAGTTGCCCTTTAGCAAATGTAGATGGCTCATGCAGCACCTGCCACAGCTCCTAAAAACACTGCAGTTCTTTGTTTCAGTGGCACGGAGTTCAGATTGAGCTTTGACTTCTTATCTCTATAGCAATGCTCTTGGAAAAAATTATCCTTGCCTGTTTAACATGGGCATAGTTTTTACTTTGATGTTTTCTCACATACCAGTGGCCAGAAGCCCACACCCACATTCAATGTCAAATGACATAAACTTTGCTCCAATGGCGGGGCAGATGCATAGTGTTGGCTGAGGGGTACTCCAGACCATCCTGTGGAGCATCTGTCTCCTAACTGCCAGGGTGCAGAGGTGAGTAGGAAGGGAGGGTGTCTGTTTTCCTGGAGTTTACATTCTGAGGATGGAGGGAAGACAAACAATAGTGCTGGAATTTCAGGTATGAGCCACCACGCCCCATCCTGTCTTATTTCTCATGAAAAGCCTTCCCCAAATATGAAAGCACTTTAGCCCTCATGAAGCTAAGTCTTCCCTGGCTATGAGTTCTCTCTGTTAACAGATCTGGCAGAATGTGTTGAGACCAAGGGTAAGAGGAAGTTCCCAGCCACAGTCTGTAACGCTAATACTCTAGGAGGCCTAGGCAGGAGGATGTGCTTGAGGCCAGGAGTTTGCCATCAGCCTGAGCAAAAGCAAGATTCCATCCCTACTAAAAATAGAAAAACAGCCAGGGGAAGCTATGGCAGGAAGATCACTCTAGCCCAGGAGTTGGAGGTTGCAGTGAACTATGATGACACGATTATTCTCTAGCTCGGGTGACAGAGTGGAACCCTGTCTCAAAAACAAACTAACCAACCAACCCCCCAAATAAAGCCAAGCATGATGACTCGCACCTGTAATTCCAGCATTCAGGGAGGCTGCAGTGAGAGGATCTCTTGAGCTCAGAAGTTCAAGACCAGCCTGAGCAAGAATGAGGGACCTCTGAGGCAGGGAGATTGATTGAGCCCAGGAGTTTGAGGTTGCAGTGAGCTGGGGTGATGCCACGGCACTCTAGCATAGGCAACAGAGTATTCCTCACTATATCTCAAAATAATTACCTTGAGAAAGTGTAATTATTTAGGGGGATGCACTAATGGCTACCATGTCCACTACTTACTAACTGCCTTAGTTATTTTTTGTTTGCATGCTGTCTCTTCTTACTAGGAAACCAGCTTCAGGAGAGCAGAAATCTCATCTGATCTGCTCATCAACATCTCTGCACTGCTGAGGACACGGCTTGGCACAAGATAGGTGCTAGAAAAATATACATTGAAGTGTTTTAATGAATGAGTTACATCACAAATTTGGGAACCCAATGAAGGGGAATAAATTTGTGATATTTTATAGATTTGGGGATGCTCTACAGATTAATATGTCATAGTTTCCCCTTATATCTTTACTGATGTGCTAAACTGCATTTCAGGAAGATTCCTGACTTTGAATATTCTCTTTCTACAAGGAGATTATCTGTGGCAAACCACATGTCTCAAATCTGCGTTTAGAAACTTCTTAGTCTCCCAATAGCTCCAATTAGGGTGAACTAGCAGAACTGGATCAAAGAGAAGGGGGCAGGTTATCACCTTAGGACCAAACAGAATCTTCAAAGGAACTGGCGCTGCAGATACTGATCTTGCAGGTTGGGAGCTGAGTTGAAATTCAGCCTTTGTTTGGATACTGAAAACCCCACCAGCCCTGCTCTGTTCCAGCACGCTAACTCTCCTCAGTGGCAGACGGTGGTAGGGGCACCGTAATAATGTTAAAGATGAGTGTCTGTGAATGTCCATCAGATTGGCCTCAGAACCCCTTGTTAGCGTGAGGTGGAGAGAATCAAGTTGGTGCAGGTATCACCTTTCGTTTTATTGTTTTAGGACAATTAATGGCTTTTATCCTCACAGGGACAAAAGCCATTAATTGGATTTTGTCCAGGGGCTGACCTGGTGCTTACTCATACCCAGATTTGATCATTGCCCAGACTTCATTTTTATTCTTTTAGAATGTACTAATGGTTCCACTTCTTAAACCAAAATTTACCAGTTCTGTGGAAGCCAAGAGCTGATTGTCAGGCAAGTTCACAAGAACTGGCACCAGGAACCTTGAAGAATTCATCTTCCCTTTCCTGGAACTTAGAGAAATCACTGAATCACTGCTCAGGATACACACAGTGGCCTCTCCCTGGCCAGAGAATTCTTATTCTTGTATTCTCTCGTACATCCCCTTAATGTGGACATAAGCACATTTTGTAAGATGATAAAGAAATAATTTTTTAAAAATACAGTTTTCCATTTTTTCACACACAAGTCCAGCTGTGGCGGTGATGGACGACGCGAGGGAACAGCAGCCTTGCCGCGAATGCAAGCTTGCTCCTGCAATTTTATGATGGCAAGAAGCAGATGACAGCTCCGAGAGGCATGTAGTGATGAGCTTTATTCTCGGCCACCTTATAAAGTCAAGCAGTCACGTACACACTATTAATCTATAATCTAAGAATTTTCTTTCTAAACAATTCTTAAGTAATTTTTTATTTTTTTGTGTGGTTTTTGGCCGGGGCTGGGTTTGAACCCACCACCTCCGGCATATGGGACAAGCACCCTACTCCTTGAGCCACAGGTGCCGCCCAATTCTTAACTAATTTTAAGTCTACTTGGGGATATCAAATCTAGAAATCAACAATGTCTATTCTATACATCAACAATAAACATTCCATCATGTTTTATCTATGGACATGCTTCAGCTATCTGTTACACAAAGCTATCAGTCAGAAAATTTTTTGGGGAGATTACACTTAAGATTTTCATGTGCCCATTGAGATCTAAGAGACAAGCTTTATGATTCTGTTTATCCACAGTGCTTGAAGCCATATAGCTGTTTAAGACAGTGTGTTCCCACATAGTCAACCTCTGAGTTGTGTCTCCAGCAGGCAGGCTCTTAACCTGTGACCTTGCTGGGCTTAATGACAGGATCAGAGACACTGTGAATGGAATTTTATCTTCCTACTTCACAGGCCCTGTATATGCTGACCAAGGTAGCTAGAGCTTCTGCTCCCTGTGATGGCAGAAATCATGTCAACTTGTCCTTCCCTGCTTCAATGGCACACATGTGGGAATTTATCCCACATCCAGCTCATATTATACTTGCTCAGCCAGACAAAATAATCTTATAATCAATGCATTATAGATAACAGCACGTTTCCATGAAAAGAATTTCGGGAGTGCCTGTGTAGATATAATTAGCAAAGAAGAAGTTCCAGAAGTTGCAGGTACACAATCCGTTTCACCTGTGGTTGACTTGAGATCTACTTCAGAGTAATTGGCTGACAAGACAGCTTGTGTAACCTTTGCGATTAACACAACAGGCCAAGTAGGGGATGCAATGGAATCATAGCATTTTAATCACCTAGATTCAGGGAAATGTACATTCTCTGAAAAAAAGCTCCTCGGTCAGACAGATTCACACATTTGAGGATTTCAAGTGCTATACTATTTTTCTGTAAAGTTTTTATTTTTAATTATTATGGGCACATAATAGTTGAATATATTTATAGGGTGACAGTTATTTTTTCCACTGAATCTCTGCCCATCTGAGAAGTAATAAAAAGCCAACATATAAGTGAAAAGTTATAAGAATAACATCTGAGTTTTTACTAAATTGCTATTCAGCCTGGCAATATACTTTCGGATGTCTCTGAAAAATTCTACTGAATTTCAAGATTTTGGAGAATGGGGATCCTGTTTGGGCTTGTCTTAAAACGTTCCAGAGTATTTTCACATTGTAGGTGTTCAAGGAACGTGCATGGAGCTGCATTTTTGATGCGATATTTATGGTGTTTCTCTTGGCTAATGCTTTCTTTCTGTCTCCACTGATCTGGTTGTTGTTGTTCTTGTTGTGCCCTGCTCTGATGGTTTTAAAATAATTACTTATATTACCTATGGTGTTTTAAAGTGTCTGTGTGGATTGGTGAAGACTGACTCAAAGGCAGAGTTTTTACCTTCCTGGAGAAAACTGGTAATCACTGTCATTTTGAATCTTCCTCGCCCTTGTAACTGCTGAGCCTGTGGTAACAACAGCTGCCTTCAAGGTGTTAGCACTGCTTCTGCTAATGGCTGAGCACCTGCTTTCAGAGGAAGGCATCCCTGGAAAAACTGTATAAAAACATCATCCCTCACACACAACCACAGCAACTACCTGAAGGCGGGGGAGCATGAACACAAGATTGGACTCAATAGTTGGAGTTACAAAGAACTTATAATAAACAAAACCAAACCTTGAGAACATTAAAAGAACCAAAAACACAGAACTATGCAAACTGAATACAAAGCAGATAGTGAAACTATAGTAATCGCAAAAGTGTGATGTTGACATAAGGATATACTAATAGTTTAATGGAACAGAATTGAGAGTCTAGAAACATATTCACACATATGAAATGAACGGATTTTTCAAGGCAGTGACAAGCTAAAGTTGAGCAGAAAATATTTGCAAAATCTAAAACTGGTTAAAGACATATATGTAGACTAAATAATTAAATCACAAGAAGCATTTATAATGCCATAATAAGAAAATAAACAATTCGATCTGGGCACCGTGAGTCTGGGGAGATAGGACTCCAGGCATCTCTGGCTGGTGGGATCTGCCTATCATCACCCCTGAGAGGATACAGGGAGTCAGTGAGAGACTTCTGGACCCCAAGAGGAGGACTAAAACAGTGGAAAACCAGCAAGTGGTCGCACGTGTTCAATCCGTCTAAACCCACCCGCAACTGTAAGTTCAGTAGCAGTGAGACTGCAAACCAGAAAGGCCTTACCTGTGAACTGTTTTGGTGTCTTTGGCACTCAGCTGAACTGTCTTGGGGAGAGCCTGAGCGGGAGTGCGGAGAACTTTGGCCTTTGTCTAGGGCCCCAGTCTGAGCCGCTGAGCCAGACGGAGCTAATAGTGTTTGGCTCTGGGTCACAGGCAGCCAGTGTGAGCGATTTGCCCCGGCAAGCTCTGCCCTCAGGGTCGCAGAGCTGGAATTGGGTGGGAGCTGGTAACCCAGCGACCAAGTAGCCTAAGGGCGGGGTCTGAGCCGCCTTGCAGCCCTAACCCTCGGGGGCAGAGTGAGACCAGTTTTGGCACACAGGGTAAGTGGATAGCCACTTCAGCAGTGAGTCCAGCGACAAGCACTTCCCTGGGAAAGCTTCTGCTCAGCAAGTGAACAAGTTCAAAGTGCCTTTTAAATAGGCTGAAGAGAGATTTAGGGTGTCTACCTGCTGGGTTTGAGAAACTAGCAGCCTCCAGTCGTATCAGAACTGTGATTAACATCTCATACCCCAGAAGACCACGTGTTGCCCAGACAATATTCAATAACATATACATACTGCTTTGTTTTTGGTTGTGTTTTTTTTTTTTTGGTTTGGTAGTTTTTTTGTTTATTTTGATGTTGTTGATTGTTGCTTTGTTTTTTAAGTTCAACCTTTTCCATACAGATCCTTTTTCTTTCTCAATTTTTCTAGTTTAATTATAATCTCCCATTGCTGCCTATTTCAATAATTAGAACTTCATTTTTCTTAGTGTTTCTACCGCTATTATTTGTTTTTTTTCCAGCCAATTTTATCCCGTGAAGTTTTCTGTTTGCTTACTTTGGTTTGATTTACAGCATTTTTGTCTTTCCTCTCTACTTGGGGGAGGTGGGGTACTGTGTCTGATCAGGTTAGCAAAGAGCTGCTGACCTCAAGGGAACCATCCAACTGGGCACCCCCAGAAGGTGATTTTTTTTTTTAAGGTTGTATCAAAGTACCCTACTGTACACCTATATTGCTCTGTCTCCCTCTTTCTGTGCCTCTCTTCTTTTTGTCAATATTCCTTTTAGCCACCCCCTCTCCTTTCTTTATTTTTCTTTTTTTTTTCTTATCACTCGGTCCTCCTTTCTTTTATCCCCTTTTTACACGTCAACCTTCTCACCCTTCTGGTCCTGTAACCCTTAGTCCACAGGCACAAGAACTTAAAGAGCAAGAGGAAGTGAAAGGAAAATTAGGGCAAGGAAACAGATAATAGAAATCACCCATGAGGAAGAATCAGCAGAAAACTCCAGGCAACATGAAGAACCAGTCCAGAACAATCCCGCCAAGGGACCATGAGGTAGATACTGCAGAGGATTCCACCTATACAGAAATGTTAGGAATGACAAAAAAGGGAATTTAGAATACACATGATGAAAACAATGAAAGAAATGATGGAAACAATGAAGGAAACTGCTAATAAAGTGGAAAATAACCAAAAGGAAATCCAAAAACAGAATCAAATAAGAGATGAACGATATGAAGAATATAAAAATGATATAGCAGAGCTGAAGGAAATGAAACAGTCAATCAGGGAACTTAAAGATGCAATGGAAAGTATCAGCAACAGGATAGACCATGCAGAAGAAAGAATTTCAGAGGTAGAAGACAAAGTTTTTGAGATAACTCAGATAGTAAAAGAGGCAGAAAAGAAGAGCGAGAAAGCAGAACGTTCACTATCAGAATTATGGGACTTTATGAAGCATTCCAACATACGAGTTATAGGAATTCCAGAAGGGGAAGAAGAATGCCCCAGAGGAATGGAAGCCATACTAGAGAATATTATAAAAGAAAATTTCCCAAATATCACCAAAGATTCTGACACACTGCTTTCAGAGGGCTATCGGACCGCAGGTCACCTCAACTCTAACCGAGCTTCTCCAAGACACATTGTGATGAACCTGTCCAAAGTCAAGACAAAAGAAAAGATTCTGCAAGCTGCCAGGAGTAAGCGCCAGTTGACCTACAGGGGCAAATCCATCAGAGTGACAGCAGACTTCTCTAATGAAACTTTCCAAGCAAGAAGACAATGGTCATCTACCTTTAATCTACTTAAACAGAACAATTTCCAGCCCAGAATTCTGTACCCTGCTAAGCTAAGCTTCAAAATTGACGGAGAAATCAAATCATTTATGGATATACAAACATTGAGGAAATTCGCCACAACAAGACCAGCTCTACAGGAAATACTTCAACCTTTTCTGCACACTGACCACCACAATGGATCAGCAGCAAAGTAAGAACTCAGAAATTGAAGGACAGAACCTAACCTCCACACTGATGCAAAAGATAAAACTAAGCAATGGACTCTCACAAAATAAGACGAATAGAATACTACCACACTTATCAATTATCTCAATAAATGTTAATGGCTTGAATTCCCCACTGAAGAGACATAGATTGGTTGACTGGATTAAAAAACACAAGCCATCCATTTGCTGTCTGCAAGAAACACACCTGGCTTCAAAAGACAAATTAAAGCTCTGAGTCAAGGGTTGGAAGACAATTTTTCAGGCAAATGGAATTCAGAAGAAAAGAGGAGTTGCAATCTTATTTTCAGATACATGTGGATTGAAAGCAACTAAAGTCAAAAAAGACAAAGATGGTCACTTTATATTGGTCAAGGGAAAAATACAACAAGAAGACATTTCAATTCTAAATATGTATGCACCCAATTTAAATGCTCCCAGATTCTTGAAACAGACCTTACTCAGTCTGAGCAATATGATATCTGATAATACCATAATAACAGGGGACCTTCACACTCCTCTTACAGAGCTGGACGGATCCTCTAAACAGAAATTAAACAAGGATATAAGGGATTTAAATGAGACCCTAGAACAACTGTGCATGATAGACGCATATAGAACACTCCATCCCAAAGATAAAGAATATACATTCTTCTCATCACCCCATGGCACATTCTCCAAAATTGATCATATCCTGGGACACAAAACAAATATCAACAGAATCAAAAGAATTGAAATTTTACCTTGTATCTTCTCAGACCATAAGGCACTAAAGGTGGAACTCAACTCTAACAAAAATGCTCGACCCCACCCAAAGTCATGGAAATTAAAAAATCTTCTGTTGAATAACTGATGGGTGCAGGAAGAAATAAAACAGGAAATCATTAACTTCCTTGAGCATAACAACAATGAAGACACAAGCTACCAAAACCTGTGGGATACTGCAAAAGCAGTTTTGAGAGGAAAATTCATCGCTTTAGATGCCTACGTTGGAAAAACAGAAAGAGAGCACATCAACAATCTCACAAGAGATCTTATGGAATTGGAAAAAGAAGAACAATCTAAGCCTAAACTCAGTAGAAGAAAAGGAATCTCCAAAATCAAATCAGAGATCAATGAAATTGAAAACAAAAGAATCGTTCAGAAAATTAATGAAACAAGGAGTTGGTTTTTTGAAAAAATACATAAAATAGGTAAACCACTGGCCAGACTAACGAGGAATAGAAAAGTAAAATCTCTAGTAACCTCAATCAGAAATGATAAAGGGGAAATAACAACTGATCCCACAGAGATACAAGAGATCATCTCTGAATACTACCAGAAACTCTATGCACAGAAATTTGACAATGTGAAAGAAATGGATCAATATTTGGAATCACACCCTCTCTCTAGACTCAGCCAGGAAGAAATAGAGCTCCTGAACAGACCAATTTCAAGCACTGAGATCAAAGAAACAATAAAAAAGCTTCCAACCAAAAAATGCCCTGGTCCAGACGGCTTCACTCCAGAATTCTATCAAACCTTCAAGGAAGAGCTTATTCCTGTACTGCAGAAATTATTCCAAAAAATTGAGGAAGAAGGAATCTTCCCCAACACATTCTATGAAGCAAACATCACCCTGATACCAAAACCAGGAAAAGACCCAAACAAAAAGGAGAATTTCAGACCCATCTCACCCATGAATATAGACGCAAAAATTCTCAACAAAATCCTAGCCAATAGATTACAGCTTATCATCAAAAAAGTCATTCATCATGATCAAGTAGGCTTCATCCCAGGGATACAAGGCTGGTTTAATATACGCAAGTCCATAAACGTTATCCACCATATTAACAGAGGCAAAAATAAAGATCACATGATCCTCTCAATAGATTCAGAAAAAGCATTTGATAAAATCCAGCATCCTTTTCTAATTAGAACACTGAAGAGTATAGGCATAGGTGGCACATTTCTAAAACTGATTGAAGCTATCTATGACAAATCCACAGCCAATATTTTACTGAATGGAGTAAAACTGAAAGCTTTTCCTCTTAGAACTGGAACCAGACAAGGTTGTCCTCTGTCACCTTTACTATTCAATGTAGTGCTGGAAGTTCTAGCCAATACAATTAGGCAAGACAAGGAAATAAAGGGAATCCAAATGGGAGCAGAGGAGGTCAAACTCTCCCTCTTTGCTGATGACATGATCTTATACTTAGAGAACCCCAAAGACTCAACCACAAGACTCCTAGAAGTCCTCAAAAAATACAGTAATGTTTCAGGATATAAAATCAATGTCCACAAGTCAGTAGCCTTTGTGTACACCAATAACAGTCGAGATGAGAAGCTAATTAAGGACACAACTCCCTTCACCATAGTTTCAAAGAAAATGAAATACCTAGGAGTATACCTAACGAAGGAGGTGAAGGACCTCTATAAAGAAAACTATGAAATCCTTAGAAAGGAAATAGCAGAGGATATTAACAAATGGAAGAACATACCTTGCTCATGGATGGGAAGAATCAACATTGTTAAAATGTCTATACTTCCCAAAGCAATCTACCTATTCAATGCCATTCTCATCAAAATACCAACATCGTACTTTCAAGATTTGGAAAAAATGATTCTGCATTTTGTATGGAACCGGAAAAAACCCCGTATAGCTAAGGCAGTTCTCTGTAACAAAAATAAAGCAGGGGGCATCAGCATACCAGATTTTAGTCTGTACTACAAAGCCATAGTGCTCAAGACAGCATGGTACTGGCACAAAAACAGAGACATAGACACTTGGAATCGAATTGAAAACCAAGAAATGAAACTAACATCTTACAACCACCTAATCTTTGATAATCCAAACAAGAACATACCTTGGGGGAAGACTCCCTATTCAATAAATGGTGTTGGGGGAACTGGATGTCTACATGTAAAAGACTGAAACTGGACCCACATCTTTCCCCACTCACAAAAATTGATTCAAGATGGATAAAGGACTTAAATTTAAGGCATGAAACAATAAAAATCCTCAAAGAAAGCATAGGAAAAACACTGGAAGATATTGGCCTGGGGAAAGACTTCATGAAGAAGACTGCCATGGCAATTGCAACAACAACAAAAATAAACAAATGGGACTTCATTAAACTGAAAAGCTTCTGTACAGCTAAGGAGACAATAACCAAAGCAAAGAGACAACCTACACAATGGGAAAGGATATTTGCATATTTTGAATCAGACAAAAGCTTGATAACCAGGATCTATAGAGAACTCAAATTAATCCACATGAAAAAAGCCAACAATCCCTTATATCAATGGGCAAGACACATGAATAGAACCTTCTCTAAAGATGACAGACGAATGACTAACAAACACATGAAAAAATGTTCATCATCTCTATATATTAGAGAGATGCAAATCAAAACAACCCTGAAATATCATCTAACCCCAGTGAGAATGGCCCACATCACAAAATCTCAAAACTGCAGATGCTGGCGTGGATGTGGAGAGAAGGGAACACTTTTACACTGCTGGTGGGACTGCAAACTAGTACAACCTTTCTGGAAGGAAGTATGGAGAAACCTCAAAGCACTCAAGCTAGACCTCCCATTTGATCCTGCAATCCTATCACTGGGCATCTACCCAGAAGGAAAGAAATCCTTTTATCATAAGGATACTTGTACTAGACTGTTTATTGAAGCTCAATTTACAATCGCCAAAATGTGGAAATAGCCTAAATGCCCACCAACCCAGGAATGGATTAACAAGCTGTGGTATATGTATACCATGGAATACTATTCAGCCATTAAAAAAAATGGAGACTTTACATCCTTCGTATTAACCTGGATGGACGTGGAAGACATTATTCTTAGTAAAGCATCACAAGAATGGAGAAGCATGAATCCTATGTACTCAATTTTGATATGAGGACAATTAATGACAATTATGGTTATGGGGGGGGGAACAGAAAGAGGGAAGGAAGGAGGTGGGTGGGGCCTTGGTGTGTGTCACACTTTATGGGGGCAAGACATGATTGCAAGAGGGACGTTACCTAACAATTGCAATCAGTGTAACCTGGCTTATTGTACCCTCAATGAATCCCCAACAATAAAAAAAAAAATAAATAAAAAATAAACAATTCATTTTATAAATGGCTAAAGTATTAGAACAGATTCCATGACAAAGAAGACACAGAAATAACTCATAAGCACATAAAAAGATGGTCATTGTAATTACTCATTAGTGGAATGTGAATTACAGTCACAATGAGATACTGGTACACACCCATTAGGGTGGCTAGAATTAAAAGACTGACAATACCAAGTGCTAGCTAGGATTTGGGGCAACTGGAACTTTTATGGTGGAAATGTAAATGTGTACAGCCACTTTGGCAGTTTCTTATGTGCTAAACCTGCACTCAGCACATGATCCAACAATTTTATTCCTAAGTTTTGACCAAAAGTATGTGATAAGGCCGGGTGTAGTAGCTCACACCTGTAATCCTAGAACTCTGAGAGGCCAAGGTGTGGGCATTGCTTGAGCTCAGGAGTTCAAGTCCAAGACCAGGTTCAAGAGTGACACCCTGTCTCTACTAAGAAATAGAAAAGTAGCCAGGTGTCATGGCAGGCACTTGTAGTACCAGTTACTCAGGAGGCTGAGGAAAGAGGATCACTTAAGCTCAAGAGTTTGAGGTTCCTATGACTCCACAGCACTCTATCTTGGGGTGACAGAGTGAGATTCTGTCTCAAATATATATATATATATATATAATTTGATTTATATATATATTTGTCTCAACTATGTATATATATATATACATATGTATGCATGTTATAATACTATGGTCACACAAAAAATTGAATACAAATGTTTTGACAGTTTTATATATTATAGCCCAAAATGAGAAACAACCCAAATGTTCATGAACTGATAAATAGACAAACCACTTGTGATTTATTCAGATAGCTATGGAATACCATTCAACACTATATATATAGTAGGAATAGTGCATATTTGAATCTCAAAAGAATTATGCTAATTGAAAAAGCCAGACAAATGACTACACATGTCATGATTTCATTTGCATATAATTCTTGAAATAAAGAGAAAACATGTCAGTGATGGTGAAAATTGGGAGGTGTGGAGAGGAGATTAACTCCAACGGAGAAATGGCAAATGTGGGGGCTAATTGGAAAATTCTATATCTTGATAATGATGTATGTAAAGTGACTGCATACATTTGTCTACTTACATTGAAATGTATACCTAATATCTACCCAGAAGAAAAAAATCATTTTACCATATGGCCATTTGCGCTGGAATGTTTATCACAGCTCACTTCACAATTGCCAAGATGTGGAAGCAGCCCAAGGGCCCGTCACCCCAGGAATGGATTAACAAACTGTGGCATCTGTATACCATGGGGTAACTATTCAGCATTAAGAAAAGATGGAGACTTTACATCTTTTGTGTTTACCTGGATAGGGTCAAAACACATTCTTCTTAGTAAAGTATCACAATAATGGAAAGAAAAGCATTCAATACACTTACTACTACTATTAAGCCAATATATAAACAACTATACACTTCTTTTCTATGAAAGAAAAACACAAGTATAGTCTAGCTAAGGGGAGGGGAGAGAAGAGAGATGGGAAGGGGGAAGGAGGGTGATTGGTGGGATCTCACCTAAGGTGCACAATGTGAGGGTGTCAGCACTCTCCCTCCATGAAGGACTCAACTGCAACTTGGACTTTACCTTAGAAATGAAAACAATGTAACCTAAACATCTGTATTCTCATATTAATCTGAAATTTAAAAAAAAAAAGAAAGAGAAAAATAGAAAAGAAATGTACACCTAAAATTGGTGAATTTTATTGTCCCTAGATTATAGATTATATGGCTCATTAAAAATAGTGAATCTCAATGTCTCTAAAATAGTTAATGTTGCACAGAATAAGTGTTACATTTAGTCTTTTCCAGCAGGGAGGCTGGGGTCATCTGGGGTCAGACACATGGTAACTTGGTCGCCATGTGACTTTCTGAAGCCAGGCTTCCTTGTGTTGGAGCTGAGTACTGCTCTCCACCTACCCTGTGGCCCTGTGATCAGATGGAACGGTGTGACTGATGATGACATCACCTCCAGGACAGATCATTCCATTGTCCTGGAAGAGAGTGACCAAAGCTCTCCTATCACAGAAATCAAATGTTCTAGATGCCAAAGTCCACAATGCACAACATTTGTATAAAATTAAGGGCACAGATCACACTTGTGCAGACCTGAGGATGCACAGAGTAACTCTGGATGGTTAATAAAGAAACCAGTGACAACTTTGTTTGCCTTAGGATTTGGGAGGCAGCAATGGAAGGAAGAGTTTTAGGTTATCTTTTATACTTTTCAATTTCTAAGCCAGGAAATGTATTATTTATTTTTAAAAATTGGCATCATATTATACAAATCAAAACACAAACTTCCCACCAGCATCCTCAGACAAACTCACAGATCCGTGAATACTCATCCCAAAATCTTTACCCCAGAGCCTACAGCAAGCGTTAACCAGACTCAAAAGCCCTTCTACTATGTGTTTTGCCGGCACATATCACTGAATTTTTAAGTCACCCAAACCAGGATGTCTTTCTCACTTAGGGGGAATAGAAAAGAAAATAATTCAGTAAGTTATTTTGAATAATGTGTGTTTTTATCCAAGGTGATACTAAGAAAGAAACAGAGAGAAGGACAATTCTTAAAATTTCCACTTAAGAAGTTAGTTTAAGATGCTTTCTGAGTCATCGTTTCCTGGAAGGTTTGGAAAGATAGATATTGTCAGAAAGATAGAAGCAAAGAAAAAAGTAATTACAACAATTGTCTTAGCTGTGTCCAGGCTTGTCAGGATTATGCTGATAAAAATCAACTAAGCTGGAAGTGAGTGTGAGTTGTTAACTTGAGAAATAGTTGTGGATTTGGCAGCTTCAAAAGTGGAGGTGCCTAAAGTTTTTGCTCATTACCAAGATTTATTGTTTCCAGTTCTGGGAAAGTGTTGGCTAAGCAAAATAAGGTCATTTTTATCAGCCTGCAAGGAGGATTTTACTCTAAAAGTGATAAAATGAGAAGAAAAAGGAAAAAGATGAGGAGAATATAAGATTACTCTCTCCTGTAATTTGAAAGTAGGGCAATGGCGTAGGTTATTTGTTAGAAGTTCATTAAAGAGGCAGGGGATTTCTTAGAGTGTTTATGCTGCAAATACATATTTGAGATTAAAATAAAAAGAGCACAATTGACCAAATAAGAGACTGAGGGATTCAAGTTTTCTTTTTTTTCCCAGAGATAGAATATTTTATTTTTTCTTTCATTTTTTTTTTTATTGTTAAATCATAGCTATGTACATTAGTGCAGTCAAGGGGTACAATGTGCTGGTTTCACATACAATCTGAAATAATCTCATCGAACTGTTTAATGTAGCCTTCATGGCATTTTCTTAGTTGTTGTATGTAGACATTCATAATCCGCATTTAGTAAGTTTCTCCTGTACCCATTCTAATACGCACTGTAGGTATGGCCCCACCCATTACCCTCCCTTCATCCTAACCTCCCCCCTCCCTTCCCGTCCCTTGGCCCTTTCCCCATATTCTTGTGCTATAGTTGGGTTATAGCCTTCATGTAAAAGCTATAATTTAGCTTCATAGTAGGGCTGAGTACATTGGATACTTTTTCTTCCATTCCTGAGACACTTTGCTAAGAAGAATATGTTCCAGCTCCATCCATATAAGCATGAAAGAGGTAAAGTCTCCATCTTTCTTTAAGGCTGCATAATATTCCATGGTATACATGTACCACAATTTGCTAGTCCATTCGTGGGTGGATGGGCACTTGGGCTTCTTCCACAGATTCAAGTTTTCAATTAAGAAGACAGATTAGAGGCTCAGTGCCTATAGCGCAGAAGCTAGGGTGCCAGCCACAGACACTGGAGGTGGTGGGTTCGAACCTGGCCTGGGCCTGCCAAACAACAATGACAACTACAACAACAAAATGGCTGGGTGTTATGGCGGGCACCTATAGTCCCAGCTGCTTAGAAGGCTGAGGCAAGAGAACCACTTAAGCCCAAGAGTTTGAGGTTGCTGTGAGCTGTGATGGTACAGAACTCTACTGAGGGCAAAAAATGAAAATTCTGTGTCAAAAAAAAAAAAGAAAGAATAAAAGAAAACAGACCAGATTATAGAAAATTATAGAACAAATATATACAAATGCATACTAACCCAACACCTACACCCAGCTTTGTCAACTCTTAATATTTCAACTTGTCCTTTAGACATTTAAAAGAAAATATTACAGATAAAATTGAAATTTATTACAGATAAAATTATATGTCTTTTCTTGACTTCCTTCTCTCTCTTTGCTCACTGAGAGTGATGGCTGATTTTATGTGTCAACTTAAAATCAACTTGTGGGCTAGAGGATGCCCAGACAGTTGGTAAAAGATTATTTCTGGGTGTATCTGTGAAAGTGTTTCTTAAAAAGTTTAGCATTTGAATTGTTGGAATGAGTAAAGAGGATTTACTCTCACCAAGGCAAGTGGGCGGCACCCAACCTCTTGAAGCCCTGAATATGTCAAAAAAAAAAAAGGATAAATTTGTTCTCTGCATGGGCTGAGACATCCCTCTCCCTTTGCCTTCAGACATCTGTTCTCCCAGTTCTAAGGCTTTGGACTCACACTAGAACCTACACATTGGATTTCCCGGTTCTTTTTCCTTTTCAGTTTCTCAGATTTGGATCAGAACGATACTAGTAGCCTTCCTGGGCCTCCAGTTTGCAGATGGCAGATCGTGGGTGAGCATCTCTCCTTCTCTCTCTCTTTTTCACACACACAAGTGAAAGTGCTTGTTTGTACAGTAATACAGCTTCAGCCTTGCAAGATATTGCTAAATTGTTCTCTAGATAAAATTATGTTTATTCACATTCCCATCATCAGTGTATGAGAGTTTCTGTATGGCTACATCTGTTTCAAAATGTCTGTCATGGTAAGATTTCTGAATTGTTTGCCAGCATTTGGTATGCTAACTTGTCTCTCACTGTTTAACTTATATTTCCCTGATCACTAATAAATTTGAGTGTCTTTCCACATGTTGGATGAACGTTTGAATTTTCTGTGCAATGAATTGCAGCTTTGTGTTGTGCAGCACTTTTCTATTGGGTTGTCTTTTCTTACTGATTCTAGGATTTTTTGGATGGATATCTGTCACTGTTTCTTGAAAAGATTATTTCTCTACGAGCTCTGAGCTTTTGCTGAAGTTCCACTGAGCATCTACTTCTGAGATCTCTGTTGGAGTGGTCCATTCATCTAGACGGCAACTCCACACCAGCTCTGTTACTGCAGCTTCTAGCAATTAGTTCTCCAAAGTCGTTCTTACTCTCAGACATTGTCTTTTTGCCTGAAGTTTAGAATCAACGTGTCAGTCTCTATCAAGAGGCCCTCTGGGATTTCAATTCGGTTGCATTTTGAATTACATGAGTTTATAGTGATCCACAAATTGGTAGAAAAACTTTGACTACTATTTCTTAAAATACTTTTTCTATCTCTGAACCATTTCCGTGGAGAATCTGATTACATACAGGCTCTGATTACATATTACAAATTCTGCTTGAATTTGTCCCTTAGAACGCGGAGACTCTGTTTATTCTTCATGAGACTGCGTTTTCTCTGTGTGTTTCATTTGAGATAGTGTCTGTTGCCCATGTTGAAGTTCACCAGACGTTATTTCTGAAAAGTCTAATCGACTGTTAGGTCATCCAGTGCCTTTTATCTCACATATGTAGTTTGTATCCCTAGAAGTTGTTTATAACTTCTTTAAATAATCTCTTCTGTCTTCATCTGTGATCTACGAATTGACGTTCGGGATTTTGAACTGGTATAATTCAATCATAACTGTTCAGTGTCAAATCTTCTTATGTTCTTCATTGCTTACATTGATTTTTTTCTACTTTTCATGGGTCATATGTTCCTCCTCCTTTGAATTTCTGGATGTCAGATATTGTGGATTTTACCTTGGTGAATACTGATGCTTTTGTATTCTAATAAATATTCTTGAACTTCGTTCTTGGACACATTTATGTAGATGGAAATGTATCCTTTTGGTTAATTTTTTTTAAAGATTTCTCATGTGGAACCAGTACCATATTTGAAGAAGGGTTTTATTTTTCCAACTAGTGAGGTCACTTTTTTTTTTTGAGACAGTTTCACTTTGTCACCTTCAGTAGAGTACCATGCTATCAAAGCTCACAGCAACTCAAACTCTTGGGCTCAAGTGATTCTCTTGCCTCAGCCTCTCGAATAGCTGGGACTATTGGTGCCTACTACAATGCCTGGCTATTTTTAGAGACAGGGTTTTGCTCTGCCTCAAGCTGATCTCAAACTTCTTAGCTCAAGCAATCCAGCTGCCTCGGCCTCCCAGAGTGCTAGGATTACAGGCATGAGTCACCACACCTGGCCGAGGTCACAATTTTTTTAATATTCTATGTGTCTGTGGCATAAAAACCCTCATGTGACCCCCAATAATTCATCCTTCTGGATAAACCTCTCCTCTCAAGTGTGGGCTCAATGTGTGTGTGGCTTGCTTCTATTAAAATATGACAAAAGTGATGAGAGGTCATGTAAGAATTTTATGTTAAATAACAAACGTGAGAATTTTTTCAGATGTAATTAAAGCTCTTAATAAGTTGGTGTTCAGTTAAACCAAAGGAAGATTATCCCATTTGGCCTTAACCTTTTAAAACAGGGTTTTCACCAGTAGAGACACTTTCTTTCTGTTTCTGACTTAGAAGAGGCAAGCTGCCATTAATTCTACAATCACAAGGCAATAAATTCTGGCAACACCATGAGGGATCTTAGAAAGAGTCTTCTCTAATTGAGCTTTCAGATGGAGCATGGCCCAGCCAATACCTTTATCTCAGCCTCAGGAGATCCTAAGCAGTAGATCCTTGATCTAAAAATTCCTAGAGATAATAAATGTGGATTGCTTTAACCAACTATGTTTCTAGAACTTGTTAGAGAGCAATTGAAAACTAGTGCAATGGACTTTTTGTCTCTGATTCATGGGCAAAGTCACTATTTGTGGTTCGAGGTCTGTTCCCTCTCATTGTTCAAGTGATCCTTTCTCTCCTGTGAGCTGGGTTCTTCAGGTGTGGGCTCATTAGGACTCTATGAAATTCACAAGAGGGACCCTCTGCTGGTCTCCAGAATTCTCTCAGGGTGAGGTATGCTCTGGTTTAGTACTCCATTCTTTGATCAATAGACCTGAGGCTTTTTCTGTACCTTCATCTCTCTCTCATCAGTACAATGTCTTCTGGAGTCCCTTTGCCTGAGCTGTGGCATAACAACTCTTCCAAAGGGATACTAGTATGATCATAGATGTCAGCTCATTTGATTCTCATCTCCCAAGCAAGGAAGGGTCATAGTGAACATTCATAGTAAACATTTCATTCAATCCAAGATGGCCAAAATATTACCATTTCAATACACAATCATTTTTTAGATTGTTATGTTCTTACGTTTACACTAAGTCATCAGTATTTTGTGTGTTTCACAGCACCTCTCAACTCAGACTAGTTGCATTCCGAGCATGCAACATCTACACGCAACCAGTGCCCACCTCATTGGCAGCATAGCTCTTGACCTTTGATTGCCAAGGATCGCCTTTTCTGTCAGCTTGAAATATTATTTTCACAGCAAGTGCAGAGGAAGCAGAGCTGCTATTGACAAAACAGAAATGAGGAGGTAGTGCCTGAATTTTATGAAATTGCAGAAGGAGATGATTTATTCATGCCAGGTTCTGAGAGCCAGACATTGGATTATGGTGAAAAAGTCTTGTGTGAGGCAGAGATGGACAGAAGAGCCCTGCTCCATTGAAGGGACCCAGGAGCAGGAATTTGCTCTGTTCCTCTCTGGGAGGTGGTGTTGGTGGGGGTCGGGGGAGGGGTGCTAAGCATGTTGGGAGAGGAGAGAAGGGGTCATTCAGAAAGTGTTTAATGACCACCTTCTATGTCCCAGGCAGTACTCTAAGTGCTGAGGTAAAAATCCCTGCCTTCAAGGTACTTCATTATAGTAGAGGAATAGAGGCATCAAACATAACCATATCTAACTTAATATGCTAGAAGTTAAATGATACAGAAAGAAATAGTGCGAAGTCTATAGCGAATCAGAATTGCAGAATTGGAGAATGCAAAGTAAAATTGGAAGGTCCCAGATGGTGTTACTGAAATGGTGATATTTGAAAAGGGTGTTTCCTTCTTACTGTTTATTTAGCACTTTGCATTCATGCTGGTGAGGTGGGATGTCAGCCACCACCTTTATTTTTTGCTTATGATATACTTATTCATTCAATAAATAATGAGGATATGACAGATTTCTACTCATTCTCATTTTAATATTACTTTATTATTTTTAAAAATGGTATCTTTATTTTAAAATTCAAATTTATTATATTTTTATGAATATCATTTAAATTGAAATATCCTAATTATATACATTTATGGAATAAAATGTGATGTTTTGATATATGTATAAAATGTGGAACAATTAAATTAAGCTAATTAACATGCATCGTCTCATTTACTTGCTCTGTGAGACATTTGACACTCTGTTAGTAATTTTGAAATATGTGATACATTATTATTGGGTGTAGAATCTAAAAAAGTCAAGCTTATAGAAGTAGAGGGCAGGATGATGATTATCAAATTTAAAATTTTATTTATCTTTTTAAAATTTTATATGTCAAGGAAATGACAGTTCCCCTGCATTTGTAAGAAGTAGTACAGAGAAATCCTGTGTTCATGTCACCTAGTTTGCATTGGTAACATCTTGCATAATTATAGGACAACCTTACAGTAGAGATACTGAGGTTGACCTCATCCCAGGACCTTATTCAGGACTGGCTGTGTCGACCTGCATATCTTATTGAGCTTGTGTGCATATCTTATTGAGCTCTGTGCCTTTGTGGACATGCGGAGTGTCATGTAATCGCCACTACACTCAGGATTCAGAACATTTTCTTATCATTTTACAGCCATGGCCACACCTCTTCTTCCCACATTCCTTCCCAATGCTTGACAAAACTAATCCATTCTCCATCCCTATACTTGTGTCATTTAAAGAAGGCTATCTAAGAAGAATCACATAATCTTTTGAGATTGCCCACCCCCCACTCATCATACCACTAGTGTGTTTCTCTTTGCTTCTCAGCTTCCCTGGTACAGGTGTGTTGCAGATTGTTTAATCATATACCAAGGAACATTTGTTTTGTTTCTAATGTACAGGTTTATAAGGGATCCACTTTCCAGGCCTCTTTGCCAACATTTGTTGTTATTATTATTTTTTAAGACTTCAACCATTATGACAAGTCTCTGGAGGTATCTTATTGTGGTTTTAATTTGCTATTTAACATTTCAAAACTAATTATACTCCTTTGTTTCATGTTGATTATAGCATTTTTTTAACTTGGGATTATTTTTATTTTAACCTACAAAAGGTAAGGGTCTCATCTGTTTTGTTTCCCTCTGAATTCCCATTTTTGACATTTGGTAAGTACTCAATAAATAGTACTTCCTAAATAAATGTGCCAGGGTGACTAAGGTTCCAATTTTACATGGCATGAATAAAAAACTTAAAATCCAATGCAGTTTATCAGGCATGACACTCCTAACATTTTGGTCTGGAAAACTGTCATAGGCATTGGGAGGAAGGCTGCCCCATGTCATAGGATGTTTACCAGCATTTCTGGTCTCTACTCACTGTATATCAGTTGCACCCCACAAATTGAAATCAAATTTATCTCCAGGCATTGCCAAATATTCTCTGAGGGTCCAAACTACTCCCAGTTGAGAATCAATGTTTCAATAAAAGAGACAGATGTGTATTCTGGAAAGCAAAGTATATATAAATATACTTACAACTAGGCATGAAAACATGGTTTCTTGAATCAATGGACTAGTCATTCCTCTTCTTCCAGAATGCAAATTACATCTCTGGAATGTTGCAAGATATCCTTTCAGGCCTTGGAGTATATTCAGCTAATTAAACTGATACTGATTGGATTCCTGCAATTTGGGGGCACCATGCCAGCAGCTACAGATGGAACAGTGAGTGAGTGGTAGAGGCATGACTTTGCCCTCGCAGAGATGTCATCTACAGGAGAAAGCCAGAGTTCATTCAGATTGGTCTTAAGAGTTACTATTATTTTGGAATTGCAATTAAGGGTGCTTTGGGACTACTTACCTAAGAGGTGGACTTAATTGGTCCAGAAGGTGTTATAAAGAAACATAAAGGCTAAGGAGAAAAGAAAGACTGGTTAATGACCTATATCAGAGGGTTTTTAAGGAGTCAGCATCAGAAGTTTCAGTTTAAGGCTGATCAGCCTATAGTTCTCATACTTTCTTCCCAGGGACTTCATAAGATATGACAGTGCCTCAGAAATAAAGAAAGTGCCAAGAAGTGGGGAGGTAAGCCTCTCATCCTTGGATTCAATAGAACTGATGCGCTTTTATTTTGTTTTGTTTTTGTATAGGGCAGTTCCATTTTAGTGGGGTGTTGGGTGGTTCCTATGCTCCACTTTGGACTAATAAAGTAAAAAATAGCCTAGAAGAAAATTGATCCATGAAAACTGACTCAGTAATCCACCAAGCTGGAGAGACCCAGCACCTGTCATCCCCACTGTGCCTCAGGGAGCCCCTCATGGCCAGGAAGCCACCAAGCTGGAGAGACCCAGCACCTGTCAGCCCCACTGAGCCTCAGGGAGCCCCGCACAGCCAGGAAGCCACCAAGCTGGAGAGACCCAGCACCTGTCAGCCCCACTGAGCCTCAGGGAGCCTCTCATGGCCAGGAAGCCACCAAGCTGGAGAGACCCAGCACCTGTCAGCCCCACTGAGCCTCAGGGAGTCCCTCATGGCCAGGAAGCCACCAAGCTGGAGAGACCCAGCACCTGTCCTCCCCACTGAGCCCCAGGGAGCCCCTCATGGCCAGGAAGCCACCAAGCAGGAGAGACCCAGCACCTGACATCCCCACTGTGCCCCAGGGAGCCCCCACGACCAACTCTTCTGTGTTTAAAGTATTTGGACGGTTGAGCACCATAATGTTTACACAACAGGCATCTTCAATACATTACAAAATAGCTCAGGCTCACACACACTGTGGAAGGAAGCCCAGAAGAATTACCTGGATGCTGAGACTGAATGAGGGGATGCCAGCTTGTCCGTATCCAACCATGGGTGAAGACTGATCTTACTTCCCTCAAATATTCAAATAATTTATATTCCCATCTTCTGTCTCCTCTTGCTCAATGTTACATGTTATCTGTGTGTTTGGAACACTGGGAGAAGAAAGGTGGTGGACTCTGTATAAATAAAAGAGATATGGTTCCTTACTTTTTTTTAATATACAAGGAGCCTCTCATTGGCATGGATTGTAAATCACAGGCTACTGCATTGACAGGGAAGTTATTAAACAGAGAGTTAAAATAAGCAGCCATCCAGCACAGGACTGTGACCGATTCCTGTTCCATAAGCCTGTTTTGATTGTGACTGATTCCTGTTCAATAAGCCTGTTTTTATCGCTATGAATCTAGCTTTACCCAGACCCAAAGAAGGTAACATCAAAACTTATTCCCAAGTTCCCCTAGGCCTGAGTCACACACACCAGCTTGTTCCTTCCCTGCCAACAGGCTCTGCCTGGACCCAGGTGGGCTGGGGATGTTGTCTTAACTGGGAATCTCCTTAGAAATTCAGTGCCTGGAGTTTTTAATGGGGGCTGGTCATAGGAACTCTCTGCCTAGCATATTCCACACTTCTAGACTCTTATGGGGAAAACAGGTGTTCAGCAAAAACTATACAGTTAGTTGAGGTACAGTGAGTCCCACTTGTCAGTAAATGAATGGAGAGAACTCTTACAGAATTGGCTAGGAACATGGATTTCTGCTCATTGCTTAAGGAAGCAAGCGGTTGCAGTTTCCCCACCTGGTTCTCAGAGCTGTCCTCAGGGTCCAGGGAGCTGTCCAAGGTAGAATAATTCTCTGGCCAAGGAGCAGGGATTTATTTCTTCTTTTCTCCCTCAAAACTCTTTTCTCACTGGTTGCGAGTTGGGGTTCCAGACTCAGACCATGCCCAGGCTCACAGAGTCAGGCAGGGGACTTTTCAGCCTATTTTGGTCCAGGCAGGCCGGTCAGCAGAGAAGGAACAAGCTGGTGTGTGTGACTTCGGCCTTAGGGCATCTGCGAATCGGTTGCTCTGCTGTCATCTTTCTTGGAGCTGGATTCATGTGATGGAAAGAGGCTCACAGAACAGGAGTCAGTCACGTCCTGTGCTGAAGCTTTCTCTTTTAACCGTGTTCACTAACTTTCCTGTCAATGTGATGCTCAAATTTACAAGTCCTTGTCAATAATGAACAAGCCCCTGTGTATAAAAATATTAAGAATAACAGTTTTTCTTTTCACTTATACAGAGTGCACCAGCCTTCCCCTCACTGAAACACAAATGCAGGTTGTCACTGCATGGATTAAGGCAGGTGGGATTTTCTTACATCACATCTGATCCCATTTCAGGCTGATAAAGAATCAGGTGTAATACCTTCTTATGCAGCCCATAGATTACATAGTAAACCATGCAGTGTGCAAATCCTTTCTCGCTCTTGGTCTCCTGGTTCTTCAACAAGCCTGTGAGGTCCTCACTGTTCTCCCTACATTCTAAAACTCAGCATTTGAACCACTGGCTCATGCACATACAGCTAAGCAGAAGCAGAAATAGCCAAAATCCAGAGTGCATGCCATGACTGGAGTAATGGTGAAGGTGTGTAGAGCTCAGATGGAGCGCATGCATTCCTGGGTCAGAGAAGGGAGAGAGCTGTGCACCATGTACTAGGGATGAAAGTGCATTCAATGAGCAGCCTGCTCCCCACAGAACAGAGCCCTGGAGAGGAAACTCCAGCCATTCTGAGGTGTGGCCTGTTGATGGGCAGGCAGGGAACTGAGCTATGCTTATGTTGCTGTGCCCTTTGTTGAAGCTTGTGACCGTTATCATGGGTGACAAAGAGGCATGCAGAAATTTATTGCATTCTTGGCATTCTGCTGAATTCTATTTTTTTTTTATTAAATCATAGCTGTGTACATTAATGTGATCATGGGGCACCATACACTGGTTTTATAGACCGTTTGACACATTTTTATCACACTGGTTAACATAGCCTTCCTGGCATTTTCTTAGTTATTGTGTTAAGACAATTACATTCTACATTTACTAAGTTTCACATATACCCTTGTAAGATGCACTGCAGGTGTAATCCCACCAATCATCCTCCCTCTGCCCACCTCCCACCTCCCTCCCCTCCCTTTCCTCCTTCCCACTATTTTTAGGTTATAACTGGGTTATAGCTTTCATGTGAAAGCCATAAATTAGTTTCATAGTAGGGCTGAGTACATTAGATACTTTTTCTTCCATTCTTGAGATACTTTACTAAGAAGAATATGCTCCAGCTCCATCCATGTAAACATGAAAGAGGTAAAGTCTCCATCTTTCTTTAAGGCTGCATAATATTCCATGGTGTACATATACCACAATTTATTAATCCATTCGTGGCACTTGGGCTTTTTCCATGACTTAGCAATTATGAATAGGGCTGCAATAAACATTCTGGTACAAACATCTTTGTTATAAAGTGATTTTTGGTCTTCTGGGTATATACCTAGTAGAGGAATTATAGGATTGAATGGCAGATCTATTTTTAGATCTCTAAGTCTTCTCCAAACATATTTCCAAAAGGAATGTATTAATTTGCATTCCCACCAGCCGTGTAGAAGTGTTCCCTTTTCTCCACATCCACATCAACATCTCTGGTCTTGGGATTTTGTGATGTGGGCTAATCTTACTGGAGTTAGATGAGATCTCAATGTAGTTTTGATTTGCATTTCTCTGATGATTAAAGATGATTAGCATTGTTTCATATGTCTGTAGGCCGTGCACCTGTCTTCCTCAGAGAAGTTTCTGTTCAAGTCCCTTGCCCAGCCTGCAATGCGATCACTTGTTCTTTTCTTGCTTATACATTTGAGTTGTCTGTGGATTCTGGTTATTAAACCTTTGTCGGAGACATAACCTGCAAATATCTTTTTCCATTCTGAGGGCTGTTTGTTTGCATTAATGACTGTGTTTTTGGCTGTGCAGAAGCTTTTTAGTTTGATCAGGTTTTTGAAGCTGCTTCAATTGCCCGGGGGGGTCCTCCTCATAAAATACTCGCCCAGACTGATTTCTTCAAGGGTTTTCCCTGCACTCTCTTCTAGTATTTTTACAGTTTCACATCTTAAGTTTAAATCTTTAATCCAGTGAGAGTCTATCTTAGTTAATGGTGAAAGGTGTGGGTCCAGTTTCAGTCTTCTACAGGTTGCCAGCCAGTTCAACCAGCACCATTTGTTAAATAGGGGATCATTTCCCCACTGAATGTTTTTAATTGGCCTGTCAAAGATTAAATAACAGTAAGTAGCTGGATTCATGTCTTGGTTCTCTATTCTGTTGCAGACATCTACTTCTCTGTTTTTGTGCCAGTACCATGCTGCTTTGGTCACTATCGATTTGTAGTATAGTCTGAGGTCTGGTAGTGTGATTCTTCCTGCTTTGTTTTTATTTCTGAGTAATGCCTTGGCTATTTGAGGTTTTTCTGATTCCATATAAGACGAAGTATTGTTTTTTCAAGATCTTTAAAGTAAGACAGTGGAGCTTTAGTAGGGATTGCATCAAAATTGTATATTGCTTTGGGTAGTATGGACATTTTAACAATGTTGATTCTTCCCAGCCATGAGCATGGTATGTTTTTCCATTTGTTAATATTTTCAGCTATTTCTTTTCTTAGAGTTTCATAGTTCTCTTTATAGAGATCTTTCCCATCTTTTGTTAGGTAAACTCCCAAATATTTCATCTTCTTTGGCACTACTGTGAATGGAATAGAGTCCTTAACTTTTTTTTTCAGCTTGACTATTGTTGGTATATATAAAGGCTACTGATTTATGAATGTTGATTTTGTAACCTGAGACACTGCTGTATTCCTTGATCACTTCTAAGAGTTTTGTAGTAGAATCCCTGGTGTTTTCCAGATATAAAATCATATCATCTGTGAAGAGTGAAAGTTTGATCTCTTCTGACCCTATGTGGATACCCTTGATAGCCTTTTCTTCCCTAATTGTGGTGGCTAAAGCTTCCATTACAAAGTTAAAGAGCAATGAAGACAATGGGCAGCCTTGTCTAGTTCCTGATCTGAGTGAAAATGATTTCAATTTAATTCCATTCAATAGGATATTGGCTGTGGGTTTGCTGTAGATGGCCTCTATCAGTTTATGAAATGTCCCTTCTATACCAATTTTATTAAGTGTTCTGATCATGAAGGGATGCTGGATATTATTAAAAGCTTTTTCTTCATGAATTGAGAGAATCATATGGTCTTTGTTTTTTAATTTTTTTATGTGCTGAATTATACTTATAGATTTACATATATTGAACCAGCCTTGAGACTCTGGGATAAAATAGACTTGGTCATGATGTATAATTTGCTTGATGTGTTGCTGGATTCTGTTTGTTAGGATCTTGTTGAATGTTTTTGCATCTATATTCTATAGTGATATTGGTCTATAATTTTCTTTCCTTGTTGGATCTATTCCTGGTTTTGGGGTCAGGGTGATCTTTGCTGCATAGAACATGTTGGGTAGTCTTCCTTCTTTTTGTACATTTTGGAATAGGTTGAGTAATATAGGTACTAATTCCTCTTTAAAGGTTTGGTAGAATTCTGACTTGAAGCCATCTGGTCATGGACTTTTCTTTTATGGATATTTTGTATGGTTGATGCTATTTCAGAACTTGATATGGGCCTGTTCAACATTTCCACTTGATTCTGGCTAAGTCGTGGAAGGTTGTGTGCTTCCAAGTATCGGTCAATTTCCTTCAGATTTTCATATTTCTGAGAATAAAGTTTCTTGTAATATTCATTAAGGATTTTTTGAATTTCTGAGGAGTCTGTTGTTATTTCATCTTTGTCGTTTCTGATTGATGAGATTAGAGATTTTACTCTATTTTTCCTGAATAGGTTGGCCAAAGGTTTATCTATTTTATTGACCTTTTCAAAAAACCAACTTTTTGATTTATTGATCTGTTGTATAATTCTTTTGTTTTCAATTTCATTTAATTCTGCTCTAATTTTGGTTATTTCTTTTCTTCTACTGTGTTTGGGGTTGCAATGTTCTTTCTTTTCCAGTTGGTTGAGATGTCCCATTAAGTTGTTAACTTCCTCTCTTTCTGTTCTCTTGAGGAAGGCTTGCAGTGCTATAAATTTCCCTCTTAGGACTGCCTTTGCAGTATCCCAGAGGTTCTCATAATTTGTGTCTTCATTGTTGTTTTGTTCTAAAAATTTGGCAATTTTCTTCTTAATCTCATCTCTGACCCAGCTAAGGTTATTTAACTTCCATGTTTTTGTATGAGTACGCAGATTCCTGGTGTTACTGAGTTCAACTTTTATTCTATGGTGGTCAGAGAAGATGCAAGGAATAATTTCTATTCCTTTAAATTTACTGAGGTTAGACTTGTGACCTAAGATGTGATCGATTTTGGAGTATGTTCCATGGGCTGATGAGAAGTATGCGTATTCATTTTTGGGGGGATGAAATGTTCTGTAGATGTGTGCTAAATCCAAATGTTGGATGGTTAGGTTTAAATCTAAAATTTCTTTGCTCAGCTTCTTCTTGGAGGATTGATCCAACACTGCCAAAGGAGTGTTGAAATCTCTGACTGTAACGGAGCTGGAGGAAATCGAGTTGCTCATGTCTGTTAGAGTTTCTCTTATAAATTGAGGTGCATTCTGGTTGGGTGCATAGATATTAATAATTGAAATCTCATCATATTGAGTATTACCCTTAAAAAATATGAAGTTATCATTCTTATCCTTACTTACTTTTGTTGGTTTAAAGCCTATTGTATCTGCAAATAGAATTGCAACACCTGCTTGTTTCTGATTACCATTTGCTTGGAATATGGATGACCATCCTTTCACCCTGAGTCTATAGTTATCTTTTAAGGTAAGATGTGATTCTTGTATGCAGCAAATATCTGGCCTGAGTTTTTGGGTCTAGTCAGCTAACCTGTGCCTCTTTAGAGGACAGTTTAAGCCATTCACATTAATGAAGAATATTGATAAATCTGGTAAAATTTGGGGTATCGAGTTTTTCAAAAGTCCAGTGGACATTTTTAATCCTTTCTCCACTGTGGAAGTTGGAGTTTGATCAAAAGTTTCCAAGTGAGTTTACTTTTATGGTAGATGATTGGCTGGTCATTATGGAGGATAGATCTGAAAATATCCTGAAGAGCTGGTTTGGTTATGCAAATTTCTTCAACATGTGAATGTCATTAAAGTATTTAATTTCTCCATCATTAATGAAACTCAGTTTAGCTGAATACAGGATCTGGGGTTTGAAAGTTATTTTTCTTTAGGATATTAAAAGTCAATGACCACCCTCTTCTGGCTTGAAAGTTTTCAGCAGAGAGATCTAATATTCTTTCCTTTGTAGGTAATGGATTTCTTATGTCTGGCTGCTTTCAGAATTTTCTCCTTCATATTAACTTTAGTGAAGTTAATTATGATATGCCCGGGGGATGTCTTATTCACATTGAGTTGTGCTGGGGTTCTGAAACTGTCCGCTGTCTGAATTTCAGAATCTCTTGGCTTGTCTGGAAAATTCTCTTTCATAATTTCATGGAGAAGGGCCTCTGTGCCTTGGAGGTTACTTCATCACTTTCAGGGATTCCAATACGGGGGATATTAGCCTTCTTCACATTATCCCAGAGCTCTCTGAGAGAATGATCCATTTTTGCTCTCCATTTCTCTTCCTCTTTGAGAGTTTGGGAGTGTTCAAAGGCTTTGTCTTCAATGTCAGAAATCCTTTCTTCTGCTTGCTCCACTCTGTTACTGAGGGATTCTACTATATTTTTCTTATATTTGAGTGCTGCAAATTCTTGCTTCGGTGTGTCCAAAAATCTTTGGTGGTTTTGTCTTTAAATTTGTTAAATTCTTGAGACAGGTTTTGAATTTCTGTTCAAATTTCTAATTCTGACTTTTGAATTTCTCCTCAAATTTCTAATTCTAAATTTTCCTCCATTCTATTAATCTTGTTTGCAGTCCAAATTCTGAATTCTATTTCTGACATCTCGGCCAGCTGTTTATGAATGGGATCTTCAGTTACATCTGCCATATCTTTCCTTGTGGGGGTGGGGGGAGGTTGATCTATTCTGGTTATTCATGTTCCCAGAGTTTTTCCACTGATTCTGCCCCATGATTGTTTTGCACTGTTTGATTTTTTCCCCTGGAGCTTAGTCAAGTACCCATACAGTGCTATGGCCTGAGAAACTGGGGACCTGTTTGGTGTGGTGGGGCTAAGTGGTTCTGTCTTGTTTTCAGCTGGTCTCTGTCCAACCCTAGTGAAACAGTTACTCTGGGTTGAAGTCTCAGCTGTGGAGAAATACAAGCAATTAAGTCACCACGCCCCCCACAGGCAACAATTGGAAAAGGAAAATCAAACCTTCCTACAACCACACACCCAGGGGACCACCTGAATAGTCCTCGGGTGATTGGCTGAGTTCAAAAAGTCCAAATCAATTGTCTCAGTTAACACCTGTCTCAGGTGGGAGAGTTTAAAAGGTCTCTGGCAACTGGATCACAGGGGTCTGGTGACTACTCAGATATGACTTGCTCCGGTGCTCCGTGGAGTCAGGAGGACTCACCCAGCAAATAGATCAGTCTGGGAAGGTTGATGCCTCCTTCCCCACCTTGCAACTCTGTCACACCCAGTCACTGATAGCCCCGCAGGGCTGTGATCCAGTTGCCTGTAGTGAAGAGATACTCCAGTGGGTTGCACCTGCCTGAATCACAAGGAAATCTATTTCTGCTTAGCTAGGCCCCTGCACTCTGCCTCTGTCTATCACGGGGAGGTGAGGCCTGACAACCTTGGGTGCTTGATGGAGGCTGGAGGGTGTTCACTCAGTTCCAGCCCCGCCCCTGATTGATGTTACTGACAGAACAGAACAGAACAACTTTGTGGGAATTTGTTTCTGTCCCTGCTAAATTCTACTGCAGAAGAGAAGCTATTTTGAGTTCCCAGAGCCTGTGCCTCAGGCGCTGTCTTTGCTCCTGCAGGTTTGTATTCAGTTAGCTGTCAGTTCTAGTTTCCTATCTTCCTTTGTCTATAGGCTGATGATCCCCTGATGGCCGGGTGTGTCTTAGGCTCAGTAAAGCGATCCTCTGGGTCAGCCCCACCCTGGGAACTTCCTGGCTCTGCGTGTGCATTTCTAGTCCCCATGCTCTACCCAGGGCAGTACTGCCTCAGGAAAACCCTTTACTCATGGGGCCTGCATTTCCGTCCCAGATCTGTTCCGTGGTGGTTGCCACCTGAGTAGATGCCCGGCCTCCTGTGGTTGCCCAGGGAGACATGGAGTGTGGTTCGGAATATCCAGGAGTGAGCCCTATTGTTGCCAAAAGACAGCTGCTGCTCTGCGCCATTGGGCACTGCTGCTCTGGTGTGGTTCCCTCTCAGCCAACTGTCCTCTCCTCACTCCTGTGCTGCAGAGTCAGCACTGACCAGCTGTAGTCTAGGCCCTGTCCACACCCCTTGAGAAATCACCCAAGAATCTGGACTCGTGGGAGACAGGCCTCCAGACCTCAGAGTGAGAGTCGAGGGGAGTGCTGGAGCTCAGAGTTGCTGATAGAGAATATATACAGTTTTATATCGTTTTATGCCTGGCAGGAGAGCACCGTGGCACCCTAGTAGGGGTGGTAAGTCCAGTTTTTAGACAGTCTCTCCTGTGTGAGGACCTTTGAACTCTGCTCATTTGTTTGTGAGGCACTCCTCATGGGGTTCTCATGGGGGCGGGGGGACTCCCATCTGCTTGGTGATGGATTTTGTACCTTTTGTTTGTATCCTTGGGGTCGCAGCTTGCCTCAGCATGGTTGATGTGCATTCTTCAACCTTCTCTCTTGGTGCAGCTCTAATCCACCAAGTTACTTGCTAAATTTCTGTCCTTTAACTCTCCTTCTGGATGGGAGCCTCTGTGGAAAGCTGGCTTCAGTCAGCCATCTTGTCTCTGCCCTCTGAATTCTAGATTTTAAACTGAACTTTAACATGTGTTCTTTTTCCAGAAAAAAATGGTTCTTTCTATTGAATCTTGCAGTAAAAGTGGTCTTCCTAGGGTCCGGTGAATTACTTGGCAAGGGAGGTATGAGGCTGAGCGCTCCAGGCCTGAGTTGGTTGTCTCTCAGATCTTCATCAGCCAGACAACCTTGGTGGGCTTCAGAAAAAGTGTCACAAAGTTTTTTGGAATGTTTTTAATAGTCAAAGAAACATTAAGCATTTTAATGTACTATTTTCCAAGCATCTGGAAAATGTGTTTGAACAAAGAAAGTACAGTGGAGTTACATTTTGCTTACTCATTTTTCATGATGGGTCCTCGGGAATCATTTAGGGTCCACTGTATAAGGCCCTTTAAATTTATGGATGTTGCTGAGTAGTTTGGGGGGCGGTGCTTGTCTTTTATTTTCTCCATCTGCACACACGTGAGGACCAAGCACTGTGCTGAGTGAAGATGGTTTTGTTGAAATGTATCAGGGTTACATGGTGGGGATGATGGCTCTGTCTGCCAAGTAACCAGCCCCTGGTCAGTGGCTTTGTCCTGAGGGTGCCAAGGTAGTAGCGGACTGGCAAATTTAACATGAAAAGCTGTGTGGAACTCTGACCTGCTTTGTCTGAATAGAGTCCCAGACGTCACAGAACTGACTGTGCTTCAGTCTCATTGGCTGGCAGGGGACTGGGTTATATCACTTTATTCTGACTCAATTCATAACCAGAATTAGGGGCCATATCTAACCACAGCAACAAGGTCAGTGTCCTGGAACCTAAAAAGGATGGTTCTTTATGGGGAAGGTCACGGGAATAATAAATCCATGGGGATATTCATAGAGGTATAGGGCCACTTTGGCCTCCTGGCTGTACCTGAGTCCTGGCAGATCACCGTGTGGTCCTCCAGAAGAGCTGCTCTGAGTCCATCTCCCACTTTCCCCCTGTAACTCTGAGAGGCGGCCAGGCTGGAGTGTCTTACCCCATTCCTGGTCCAGGTAAGGTATGAGATTTCCATCCAGGCCCCCCAGAATAGAGCTGCAGGATGCAAACCCACCCAGCTGCTGGCTGCATCCTGCTCCTCAGCAAGGGCATGTCTGCAGTCATCAGACTTCAGTGTCTCAGTGTCAGCCTGTTCTTGTGTAGGACAAGGACCACTGAGGGATGGCACCTCGGGCTGCTCTTCCTTTCTAAACATCAGAGCTCTTCACTGTGTCATCCCCGGCTGAAGCGGGTCTCTGCCTTGGTCTTGTCTTGTGTGTGCTCAGCAGGGACATGTGCCTAACTCTCTCTGCCAAATTGAGGAAGTGCCTATATATATTCTGCGCTCCTTTGATTTTCCCTTCTGAGACTAAAGTGTGAGAGCACTGGAGCAAGCTAGGGGAGTTTTGATCACCTAACACTCAAGGTACATACTGGAATCAACATCTTTGAAAGTGGAATCTCCTTGTCTTACAGTAGACGCTGCATCCCTGGTTCTTTGTACAATACTTGGCTCTTCTCTTTGTCTGAAACTCACTTTTCCTACATCTCCTCCTGTCTGGCTCTTCCTCTTCATTCAGGACTCAACTCAACTGGTAAAGGGATCTTCCATGGCCACCTTGGCAGAAATATAGCACACGTATACCCCATCGTCTACCACCCTCTCTCCATCCCATTGCCTGGTTTCATGTTTTTTACATGGCTACGACTGAGATTTAGGATTAATTATCAGTGTTCTTCATTAGAAGAGGAAATCAATGAGACCGATGTCTTGATCATCTTTTTTCCACATCTGTGTTCCCAGCACCTAGAATGGTGCCTGGCTCAGTTAATAGTTGTTGAATTAATGAATACAATGCTTTAATCCAAGCTACCAGAGTCATCTAGTTCTGGGATAAAGTTGAAGGAGGTTGTCCCCATCAGCAGTGATGGGAAAGGCCACAGCTTGGCAGAAAAGGACCTGAAAAATTTATCAAAATTAAAAAATTTTCCTTGAAGATGACCTTGTTAAGGGAATAAAAAGATAATCAACAAGCTGTGAGAAAATATTTGTAAACTACATATATGACTAATGTTTTATTTTTAGAATATATAAAGAACTCAAAAAATGTAACAGTACAGCAAAAAAATTCAATTGTAAAATGAAAGAAAGGCATTAACAGATGTCTCATCAAGGAAGACAGGTGAATGATAAACACATGAAAAAATATTCAACATCATTAGGAATTATAGAAATGCAGATTAAAAACACAATACTAGTCACACCTAGCAGAATGGCTAAAATAAAAAATAGTCTATCACCCAGGGCTGTCACCCAGCACTAGAGAGGATTCAGGGAAAAGGGATCTCTCTTACCTTGCTGGAGGGAATGCAAAATGGTATAGCTACTCTAAGAAAGTTTTGTAGTTTTTTTATATAATAAAATATTTATTTACCACACAGACCAATAATCATTATACTTTTGACATTTATCCAAGAGAAATTAAAATTTATGGTCACATAAAAAACTAAGCATACATTTTATAATATCTTCATTTATAATGGCAAAATACTGGTAACAACCCAAATTTCGTTGAATAGGTAATGGTTGAACAGTTGATACATCCACAGAAAATAATATTATTCAGCAAGGCAAAAGAATGGCAAGTGACAGAGATCTGGGTGGACATGAAGGATAGTGTGCTTATGTAAAAAAAAATACCAGTCTAACAATGTTACGTGCTGTAGGATTCCATTTCTATAATATTCTTGGAATGACAAAACCTTAGAGATAGCAGACAGATTAGTGGCTTTCAGGAGAAATGGGCAGAACGCCGTGAGGTAAATGGGTATGAGAATGAGAGATTGCCTGTAATGATGGAAAAGATCTGTATCTAATTTTTGTGGATTGTGTAAATCTATTTGTGAGGTTAAATTACACAGAAGTACTCATGCACACAAGTTAACATAGATTGAATTTTCTTTGAGTAAGGTCTGTAGGCTGGTGACAGTTAACAGTAATGTTATCAATGTCCATAGTCTGGTTTTGACGTTGTACTATAGCCAGGTAGGCTGTCACCCTGGGGGAAGCTAAGTAAGGCCTACACAAGATTCTTTTGCAACTTCCTGTGGTTCTATACTTATTTAAGAATAAGATGTTTAAACGTAAAAGTTAATATAGGTATAAGGAATCTACATTATTCTAAGATCAGTAGATAGTATTCTCCCAGGACTGTCTTCCAGCAGTTTATGGGATTTCGAGAGAGTCAAAAGATCTAACTAAAAATCAAATAAGTTCAACTTTTTCAGACTCCACATAAAATTGAGATAATATGAAATGTATCTTTCTGTGTCTGGCTTATTTCACTTGGCCTAATGTTCCTTATCTATTTTGTGGAGGATTTCAAAGTTTCTAAAATAATAGATTTTAAATGTTTTGTGACTACCAAAACTTATACAGATCTGGGGTAATGGTTATTATGTTAAATACCTTTATGTAATTATTCTACAAGGTATATACATATCAAAATATCACATTGTACTCCATAAATATAATATAATCATTGTCAGTTAAAAATTAAAATGAAAAAAAACTTAGACAATAAATTAAAAAAATTTTAAAAGACTGCCACCATTGGTCTCATTTTATTCCATAGTTCAAATAACTTAGAGTCACTCCAGAGCCATTTTCTCAGTGGTGGCTCCATGACTCACAGCACCACTGGACCATAAACTTGCCAGCTTCCAGCAGTGGGTATTTGAAATAAATCTATAATTCAATACTTTAGCAAAAGAAATACATTCCTTAAGTAATGATGAGGCTCTACGTGTCTCAGAAATGCAGTGTGCACACAAGCATAAGACTGGTTTCCCTAGAAAACCAAGAAAGCTCAGGAAGGGTCAAAAAAGAAGAAATCACAAATGTATGGTGTACGAGAGCAGAGAATGGCATGTGGGTGGGGGCAGTGCGGTTTTATTTGATCTGTTGTCATACAGATTTTAATCTACAAACTAGTTTTAGACGCCCAGGCTGCTGGGTCAGTGACTTGATTCATTCCATCCACCACATGGAAAGTCCTCTTGCACTTAGCAAGTTCATTTCTTTTCCTCTCTGCCTCATGGGAAGTCATTGAGGGAATATGCTGTGCAAATGACTAGCAATAACTACCTTTGTTGGGTGATATTAAACCCATGCACTTTGTAAATGCTGACATATGCAATTACCACATGTGGCAGGCCCCATGCAACTCAACTACTCACAGATAATAATTGCATGTGCGCACCACAAAGCTCTCAGTGAGCCTATTACCAAACTGTTCACATAACAGGGGTGAGATGTTGTGCCATTTCCTAGAGCACAATAAAAAATATAGAAATATAGAAGGATTGATCCCTAGATACAGGCTGATGTCAGGTAAATAGAAAATAAAAAGGGGGGAAGCCCATTAAGATGTTTGGTTCAGTTGACTTGAGTCTATTTGGGAAAACCTTAGTCAGTGTTTATTTCCTGATTGTGAAAGGGAAAAGTAGACCCAGGTAAGCAAGTTCAGGGAAGAAATGAGTGGTTGTCAGTCAGAGGAACAAAGTGCTAGAATTCTGAATGTTTCTATGGCGGAAAAGTGACATGATGCATTTTTAAGGCTCCGTCAATACCATTAATATTTATGACCTGTCTCCCAAAAATGACCGTCATGTGGCACATCCATCAAAGACTTGTGCTCTGGAATTGTTCTGCTTTATTGAGTGACTAGCCCTGAATGACAAAATTGAGGACAATTACATAAAGGGTTTTATGCTGCTATTTCATACCTCCTTAAAGGTGGCAAAATAATCAGGATGCTGTGTTCTGAAACAATAATTTTCTTTAAAAAGTCACCTTTACTGTCCATCCATGAACTAAACTATTCATCACAATAGTTATACATATGCAAATGTTTATGAGCCTTGAAAGAACTCCAGTCACTCCCCAATTCCACCCCAGTCTCCTTTAAACCTGAGACTCTGCTTAGAAATGCCAAACTTGAATGCTTGTCTACAAAGTATTTCCCCACCTCTGCACTGTTCAATAAAGGAACAGTCTCTTCTCCACAGCAAGAGAAAAGTGAAAATAAGTGTAGTTAAGTGAGGCCAGGATCTCTTAGTTTAAATCCTACCTTTCCAGACCCTTTAGCCTTAAGATCTTAGACGTGTTCTTTACCCTTCTGGAGGCGTGGCTTCTCTCTTCTGCAAAGGGAGGCACAGAGTCCCTACTAGAACCTCATGAGGTGACTTTGTGAGTCAAGTGAGGAAATGATACACAATACGCACGTTACAATGCAAATAATACGATAAATGACAGAGACATTTTTATTGGTATTTCAGTGTGCTTAAAAAGGAGATGCTCAAGGGCAGTGCTGAAACTGAAATTATTTAACGGAAGGCATGACATCGCTGGCCACTGGAGCAGATCAGGCAATCACAGCCCCTCCCAGGTGTTCCCCCATTCCAGGGCACACCCGCTGTACATTAGCCTCGTCTGACACAAACAGTACGGAAATGCAAGGTTCCATTGCAAATTTTTTTGCATAGCTCCTTGCAGAGCCCAGCAAACCTTTCCCTACAGCTTTAATATTGCAAACGGCCATGATGGAGTTTTTGAGGGGCTTCAACTTCTTTTCCGAGGGGAGTCACTGTTGACAGTCCCCCGTATGCCCACTAGATGGCGCCGTCAGACCATGCTGCGGTCACACCTGCCCTACCTTCTCTTCCTTTCCCCCAGAAAGCTCCCTGAACACCTGCCCCTCGCCCTCTCCTCTCTCCAGTTAACTCCCTACTTCTTCACACCTTAGATTTCCAGGGATTCTTGGTTTCCCCCTGAATGTGAGTGTATGAAAGCTCCCTCCTGCAGTCTCACCTCTTGTTAGGCAGGACATCTGACACTGGGCACCTGTCAGCCTAGAAAGGGGTCCTCTCCTCCAGCCAAAATCTTAACAAAGACTCTTGTTGTTTTTCTTTCATGTGGGCGTGTAGTTGTTTATCTGTTGTTACTTTTATTTAAAATAACACATGCTCATTATAAAATTTTTAAACATAGGAAGAAAAATTTCCTAATTCCAGGAACTTCAAATATTACTGCAGGATGACCGGACAGATAAGTAGATAACAGTCATTACTTTATAACAATGAAATCCTACTCTAAGTTGTATTGTGTTTGTAAAAGTGCTAAATTCATTTTTTAAATTTATGGTTAAAAGAAGATAAAGAATCAAAAGAAGAGTTGGTTTGTTTCATAAAAAAACACAATATTCTATTGCATGTGTGCTTGTGTGCATATCACATTTCCTCCTCCATTTATCCTTAAGTGGGCACTTAGGTCAGTTTCACATCGCCACTATTGTGAATAAAGCAGCCACGGATATGTGAATGCAGGTATCTTTTTGAAATAATGATTTTATTTCCTATGGACATACTACTGGTGCCCAGAAGTAGTATTGATGCTAATATGCTAATTCCATTTTTAATTTTTAGAGGAACATCCATACTGTTTTCATAATGGGTATTGTTTCCAATGTGTAAATTGGAATGACATACCAATTTATATTATTCAGCTTTAAAGAAAGATAGAAATATCTGCCATTTGAGACAACGTGGATAAACCTGGATCACATTATGATAGCTAAAAATGATAACTGATAACGTGAAAATCTTAAAACTTGGATTCACAGAAACAGAGTAAAACAGTCGTCACTGGGGGTAGGGGGAGAAGGGAAATGTTGGACAAGGGGTATGGACTTACAGTTATAAGATGAATTAAGTTCTAGAGACCTAATGTATAACATGGTGACTAGTTAATAATAATGTGTTGTACATTTGAAATGTACTAAGAGAGTAGATCTTATGTATTACCACAAAAGAAAGGACAAAGGCACCATATGAGATGACAGATGTATTAATGAGCTTGATTATTTTAACCATTTCACAATGTAAATGTGTATCCAAACATCACCATTTGCGCTTTGAATATGAATAATTTTTATTTGTTGATTATACCTCAATAAAATTATGAAACAAAAACCAAACAAAAATATGTTGACAAAACCAACTGACAATATGCTTTGATTTTTAAAATACCCTGGTACTATTGAGAAAGGAAATCTTGAATAAAAGTATATTGACATATAGACAGTGGTTACTATTGTAACATTATTACTGTCATGATGAACGCTGCTATTGCTACCGCTACCACCTCCACCACTATAACTTGTATTTACTTCAAGACAATTTCAGCCGGTAAGATTAACTTTCTTCTTTGGAAGTGGAAGAAATGGCACTCTGAGATTTCTTCCCACTTCTCCTATGTGCACATTTATTAGTTTTGTTGTTTTTACTTGGCCAAAGTTGGTGACATTGGAAACCTCTTATGAATCCTAATTCCTGCCTTCCGTTATTTCTCCCCTGTCCCAGTTCTGGGCTAAGCTTCTCTTGCTTGCCTCATCAGTTCCTGGCGTGCAATCTGAGTCATCCTCAGAAATGACTCATGTTTTTTATCTGCTGACTGCCCTATTTGTTGTAGAATCAGAACATTTTTGTCCCTTTAATTCTCATTTTAATGTGATCAAGAGAAAAATGAGATGAACCAGCGGTTAGCCCCCAGTCGTCCCATTATATTAAACTGTGAAATACTGTTGAGATTTAAGGGAGTGTTTGCCAATGACTCTTTTCACACCTTGATTGAGGGTCCGTGTGCCGGCACCGGGCTGGGAGCCAGCATGAGATAAGAGGTGCTCAGTACTTGGCATTAATATTGTTGGCAAGGATTTTGTGTCCAGAAACAGAACTCTACTTTTCTGGTGAAATTTCTTTAATGAAGGAAGGATTCTATCCAACAATTAAAGACAAAGCTTAAACTCTGACATCCTTGGCTGGAGTAACTGTGTCTTTATTTATTTAGAGTCAGCTTGAGGAGTGTTCTTTTCTGAGACAGGCAAAGAGTGAGTGAGGACATTTAAAGTAGACAAGGGTCACTGTGGACCTTGGATCAGAATTTCCCACCTTTCCCCTTTTCTCCAGAACCAACTTTGACTCTGGAAAATGTCCGCCTTTGGCAGGTGATGGTTATAAATTTCCACCCTCTCGGCAGGGGAGGGGAACTTCGGATGCTGAGTTATGTCCACTACTTTATGGTGAAGAGTCTAATCCTTTCTCCACAGAGGTATTTATAGTGGCTTTGAAGATGCCAAGGAAAATAGGTGCCACCTGGTGGACACACCTGGGTGACGTTAGACATTGCACATGCCAGTCCACTAATCTAACAATTTACCCCTTTGCATGTACAATGAAATGATAGCAAATTTACAGAATTGTGAAAACATCATCACAATCCAAATTTAGAATATTTCCATCATCCCCAGAAGATCCCTTAGGCCTGTTTGTAGTCACTGCTTATTTCAACCCCTAGCTCCAGGAAACCACTAATCTAATTTCTGTCTCTGCAGACTTGTCATTTTTGGATATTTCATATAAATGGAATCTTGTAATACGTGATCTTTCGCACTCTAGTTTCTCTCACCTAATGTAATGATTTTAAAGTTCACTGGTGCCATAGCATTCTCATTGCTATGTAATAATGCCAGCATGCGTATGTGTTATACGTGCTCATCAATCCATCAGTTGATGGACGTTTGCAGTCTTTTCCTACCTTGTGCTTCTGTAATTAAAGCTGCTGTAAGTATCAGTGTGCAGGGATTTGTGTTGACATGGTTTCATTTTCTCTTACGTGGACAGCTAGGAGTTTCTGCATGATGTAATGAATTGTGTTTAAATTTTTATCTGTTCATTAATTTTTAACGTTTATTTTTAAATAAATTAAATCCTATTTCAGTTGAAAAATAGTATAGATGGTCTCATGTATCCTTTACCTGGTTTATCCTGATGACGCCCAACTCATATAACCACAGCATAATTTTCAAGCCCAGGAAATGGGCATTGATTCATTATAGAAGTTCTCTAATGTCATGAGTTTTTTTTTTTTTTTCACTACATGCTTTTGTTTTATTTTGTTGGGTTTGGTTTGATTCAGACAACCATCGCCATAGTCAGGTACAGATTCAGGGTGGAGGTACTTACGGTCACTTCTTCCAGCAAACCCTAATGCCTAGCAACCACTTGCCTGTTCTTCATACTCTATTTGTTATTTTGAGAATGTTCTAGCAATGAAAACATGTGGGAAATAAGATTTTGAAATGTTCCCCCACTCAGCATAATGGCCATTGAGATCATCCAAGTTGTTTGGTTTATCAAAAACATTCCATTTCATGGATGTCACACAGTTTGTTCAACTTTCACCCACTGAAAGACATTTAAGCTGTTTAGAGTTTTTGCCTGTTGTAAGTATGAATATTGGTATACACGTTTTGGTGGGCATACTTTTTTGTTAACTTCTACGGGCTAAATTAATAGGCCATATGATGAATGTCTGTTTAACTGAGTAAGAAATTGTTCACTGGTTTCCAGAATAGCTGTATCACTTTGCATTCCCATGAACAATATTCGGGATCCAGTTGCTCCATGTTGCCACAAGCACTTAGCTCTACGCAATATGCAATTCTAATAGGTACATAGGGGTGTATCAGTGAGGTTTTAATTTGCATTTTCTTAATGGCTAATGATGTTGAACGTCTTTTCATTTGCTACATGCTCCGTGAATGCTTTCTTTGGCAAATTATCCAAGTCTTTTGCCTATTTTTTAATCATATTGTCTGATAGCTTTTTATTGTGCTTATGAGTTGCTTAAATATGCTAATGTAAGGCCTTAGTTGGATGTCCAATTTGCAAATACATTATTCCAGTCTCTAGTTTATATCTGCATTTTCTTTACTATTTATTTTGAAGAGCAAAAGGTTCTAATTTTTATAAAACCTAATTTACCAAATTTTTCTTTCAGGAATCATGCATTTGGCATTATAGCAAAGAATTAGAATGTTTCATATAGTTCAAGGCCATAAAAATTTTCTTCTAAAAATTTTTATAGTTTTCCTTTTTAGTGATATATCTATGATCCTTTTTGGTGTAGATTTCATTCAAGGTGCAAGACTTAAATTGTCCAGTTGAGGTTTTTATTTCATTCTACTTATATATTTTTGCCTGTGGATATTTACTTATTCAAGACCGTTTGTTGAAAAAGACTATCTTTTCTCCATCAAATTGCCTTTGTACTTATGTAAAAATGTTCGTTTGTCTGCATTTGTGTGGTTATATTTCTGGTGCTGCAATTCTACTCCAATGACCTACATGTCCATCTCTCTGCTAGTATTATTATGTCTTAATTATTCTTATTCTCATGGGTGACGGTGATATCGGTAGACATTTTTAGTTGATGTGAATTTGTAGGGAATATTGCTACTGGCATCTATTAGGGAGAGGCCTGTGATATTGTTAATAAAGGCTAAAAGAAAATAAAGATTAAATAAAAAAAATTTATGGTGTACAAAAGAGCCCTTGACAATAGGTAGTTATCTGGTCCCAAATACCAAAAATGTCCAGGGTAAGAAATCCTTTGTAGCCATATAGAGAGATTTAACATCAGATAATACAGTTCTTCTAATTTCATTTTTCTTTTTCAACTTGTTTTAACTATGGTAATTCCATAGCTTTTCTTTATAAATTTTAAGATAAATTGCTATATCTATACAAAATTCTACCGAGATTTTAATATGAATGGTATTAATTCTACAGATAAATTTAGGGATAATTTGCATTTTCTGATGTTACTTATAACTAGTGAGTTTCTTAAATATCCATTTTGTGTTGTCAGCATTTGTAGTTTTTGGCGTATACATTGGTCAATCTAGTAAATTTTTCATTGTGGCTATTATGTTTTTAAACCTAAAATTTCTATTTTTTTGTACTATCTATTCCTCTGTTACAATTGCCTTCTCTCATCAATAACATTTTTCTTTAGTTCTTTGAATATATTTTTTCTTTAATTCTTTGTATGTAATTCCTTCTGTGAATCCAGATCTGTTAATTTTAGCCCCCGAAATTAATCACAGTCTTTTTTTGACACTATGTTTTTCTGGATTATGGCTTTTCCGTTTCTTTATATGTTTCCTACTTTTTCATTGAAAATTGAGCTTTGAAGGCAACAAAATGTAGCAACTCTGGAATATGTTATGTTTTGTGGATTGTTGATTTTGTTTCTTTACTTTGTTCTAGTTAGAAGTTCACCTGCTGAGACTCAAAGTGTGAAATATGCAGCAATTTTTGCTGCTTTCTTCCCCTGGATTTTTAGGGGCCTCCCCATGCCTATTTATTTTAGCACCGAACAAGGTCTGGAATAGAATTTGTAGTAGGATTTGATGGCTCACGCTTTCTGTGGCTTCCCCTTTTTTTTTTTTTTTTTTTTTTTGTTAATTCCCCCTAGACTTCTAGTTTCTCTGCAAGTCCCAATTTATGTTCTCTGGATTGCATCGTTAATTAGAAATAAAGCATAGCCGGGCGTTGTGGCGGGCGCCTGTAGTCCCAGCTGCTCGGGAGGCTGAGGCAAGAGAATCATGTAAGCCCAAGAGCTGGAGGTGCTGTGAGCCATGTGACACCACGGCACTCTACCAAGGGCAGTGAAGTGAGACTCTGTCTCTACAAAAAAAAAAAAAAAAAAAAAAATAGAAATAAAGCATTAAGACTGGTTAAAATCACTGTTACTCAAGATTTCCTTTACACTTCCCATTAGACAACAAGAATAATTAGGCCCAAAGATGTTTCCAAAAATGAAACATTTAATATCAACTACATATGTGAATGTCACACCGTAAAACAGTGACTCACCAACTTTGATAACTGTTGTTACATATTGTTGATCACTATGGAGATAAAGTATGTGAGTAAAGTATTTTGTTGTGATAACAAAAAACATGTTGGAACAGCTGCCAAGCATCTTTCAGTTTAATCTCTGTTACTAATTGAGACTAATGCTCCTTAGTAACGCTGCATACTGAAGTCTCTACAACTACCTACCTTTTCAGAAAGTGTCATGTGTGTTGGGGAGAATTTCATGAAGATGCTTATTTATTGTATCATTGGAAGGAAGTGATAACATGTGTCCCTCCTTTCTTACAAATGAAAGATGAAAAATATGCAAGTAGTTGCCACCTCAAAAGCAAATTTTAGCTCTTCTTGTCCATAAGAATTAAGCGTGTAGTCTAATAGGCAGACAAATTGCTAAGAAAAAAGAATAAAGCAAGGAAGAAAGACATAATATTTTGACATGGGGATGTATGGTTTTCTGGAGAGTTGCCCCGAGAATGTAAAAAATCCCAAGACATGATTAAAAGAGCCCTGCAAATAACTGGAGAATGAGCATTTCAGGGCAAGGGCTTACGGGGGCCGAGGTCCTGGGGTAGGAATGTGTCTGGTGTGTTCAACAGTAAGAAGAGCAGGGAGGCCAAGAGGAAAAAGAGGAAATAAGGCCAGGGAGTCTTGGCGAGGGAGAGACTATGTTAGGTGTCATAGAACAAACTGTAGACTCCAGTTCCGGGAAGGCTTTGTCTTTTTATGGGGTGGGGTTTGAGGAGAATAATGTCTGGCATCTATTTTAATGGAGTTGCTCTGATGGCCACGGCCAGCAAAGGCTGACATGTAACAAGGAAGGGCTACATGGGAGTGCCCTGCTGTAACTGAGGCTGCTAATGGTTTGGGCCGAGAAGCGGAGTTGGTGAAATGTAGTTAGATTCTTGATATATACAGGGAGCTCAGAGAACATTTGCTGATAATATATGATGTGTGAAAGAATGAGAAAGCAGGGATGAGGCCAAGGTGTTCTGCTTTGAGAAACAGAAGGGACAGACTTGCAATTAATTGAGACCAGAAATCTTACAGCAGACTTGATGTGGGCAGGGTGTAGAGACAGTCACATATTGCTGAGGTCAGCAAGCTAAGCCTCATGGGTCAAATATGGCCCCACTGTCTGTTTCTGTAAATAAAGTTTAATGGACTGCAGCCATGCCTGTTTGCTCTTCTATTGACTAGGCTGCTTTTGAGCTACACCAGCAGAGTTGAACAATGCAACAATCTATGGCCTGCCAAGATATTTACTAAATAAAATGCAGCTGAGGCTCTCTAGGTGACCACCTCCCTCCACTGACCACCTCCTCAAGTTCACCTAATTTTCATAGACCAGGCATGCCCCACATATACTTTCAATGCAGTAGGCTTTAGTTCCCTGTGGTAAACACCTCCTTCTGTTTCCTGGGTAGTTAACTGACAGAGGTTCTGTTGTATTTACTATTGGTTCCTTTTAAATGCCCGGTCTGCAGGACTGAATGATACTTATTTATGATCTGAGTGATTTCATATTTCACAAATAATGTCATTGAAGCCATTTATAAAATTCAAGAATATATTATGTGTAAAAATTTAGTAACAATGTTGCTTATGGCATGGTAGAAGCATTTCTTCCATTAAAATTCATATTAAAAATCACAATCAAATCTTGCATGTCTATATATGACTTTTTTTAATGGAAAGCCACGGTTCAGATTGTGACCATAAGATTTATGTCCTGAAATGACAGAAAAGCTGTCTCTGTCAAGAGGACAAATGAGTCCTTCTTTTCCCCTGTGGGTCCCCACGTCCCTCTGATAGAAAAAGAAGTAACGTTCCAATTTTCTTTTCAGTTTCTTGCAGCAATAGCCTCTGTCACTTTGCATTATATATTAATAGTCAAGCTCATTTAAAACTTCGTCTGATAAAATAACCTGTGTAATATTCTGTTCGGGTAAAAATGAGAAAATAAATAATGACCACATTAGCTGATGACATGTAGGTATTTGGAACTGCCTCTGAAGTCCTAGTGAAATGCAGATGGAGAACGTCAGCCAGTGAGTGTGTGTGAGTGTGTGTATGTGTGTGTGTGAGTGTGAATGTGTGAGTGTGTATGTGTGTGTATATGTGTGCGTGTGTGCAGTGTGTGTATATGTATATGTGAGTGTGTATGTGTGAGTGTGAGTGTGTATATGTGTGAGCGTGTGTGTGAGTGTGTGTATATGTGTGCGAATGTGCACATGTGTATATGTGTGAGCGTGTGTGTATGTGTGTGAGTGTGTGTGTATGTGTGTGAGTGTGAGTGTGTGTGTATATGTGTGAGCGTGTGTGTATGTGTATGAGTGTGTGAGTGTGTGTATCTGTGCTTCCGAACTAATGTAGTTTGCTGGGTCCCTGGAGGTTCACCAGTCACCCCAAATGACTGGCATTTCCTCCGCAGAGACAGAGAGCAGGTGCCCTGTGGTCTGATGCTAGGGCAGGGCAGAGTGCAGTTGCCTTAGCCTTGCTCTATTTTCCAACTGCTTCAAGGTGGCAGAATGATTTGGAGCTGTGAGCTAGATCAAGTAGTGTCCTGCATCCCCAGGGAGTCATCATATGATACAATCCCATTGAAAGAAAATCAAAGGTCATCTGGGCCCCACACTCATCAGGAGGGGCCCCTCCATTTTCTTAGCTCGCTTTTCTCTGTAAGATAAGTTGTGTCTGCTTTGGGGGCGATGGTTTATCCTGATGATGTGGTCGCTTCATTGCATAATTTCATTTGAAATTTCATTTATGGCTTTGGCACTTCAGACATACCAGTAGGTAGAGGCAGTCAGGTATTGCCTCTGGATGGGTGGGCACTCGTGCCTGGGGTCAGGAGCGGGGCATAGCGCAGTCCAGCCTCACTGCACCCAGTCAGACTCTGCTCCCTTCCAGCCTAGGTGTGTCTGAACACACTCAGGACTGCAAGGCAAGGGTGTGCAGGTTGTGCTCTGCCCACAGGCGTGTTTATGACAGTGTCACTCGTGGCTTATACATCAGAGATTTGGGAATTCAGTAGGACATCTGCACAAAAGATGGCAAGACACTGTCTCACTCTACCCCAATTGGTGTATGTGACAGTTTTGTGAGAAGTGGAAGAGGCACCATTTTCTAATTTGCATAGCTCTTTATGGACTAAGGATAGATTTCTGCAGTGGGAAATGAAATATTTCACGCTGTAGCCCAGAGCAGTAATTTGCTCACCAACTTTTAACAAATGTTGAATGAGCACCTATTAGACTCCAGTCCCAGGGCTGGCCCAAGGGATGCGGTGGAGAGCAGGAGCCACAAAGCCTCCTCCCCGCATCCCACAGGGAAGGCTGAGCGAGGCAGCCAAGGACACACAGGGTCATGTGATCACAGCTGCAGCAGGTGCTCCATGGGCGAGTCCTGGATGTCACAAGAGCCTAGAGTCAGGTCCGAGTAGGTCTGCAGGCTCAGAGGGGCTCTGAAGGTTGAGGAGGACCATGGCACCCGGTGAGGTGGGTAGTTCTGGTAGGGTAGTGCTGAGGCTTCCCTGGGGTACAGAAGACTTGCCCCAGAGGGTATAGTAAGTTTACCTAGTGTATGATCTCTGAGTGAATCAGAGAAAAAAAAAATTAAATTTTAATTTAAAAATTTTAATTTTAATATTAATTTAAAATTTAAATTTTAAAATTTTAATTTTCTTTCAACCTTTCAAATTAGGTCAAGAACAGAGTATCACTTTGATTCTCCTGTGATTTTAACAACTCTCTAACATTATCCAGTCTCCCTTTTCAATACAGAAATAATAGCCCTTTGACCAGAATGAGAGTGAGAGACTTATCACTTTCCTAGAATTAAGATAGCGATGTTAGTTACACCCCTCCCCTAACACACACACAGACACAAGGAACGACAAGGTTTACCGCATACAGGGTGCTCTGTGGAGATCAGGGCAGGCTCATAAGCAGCTGCATGGGATGTCCTGAGTGAGCAGGGACAGGGACCTGCTTGGGTGGTAGGGTGGTCAGGGGAGGGCTCCCTTGTGTGGCTAGAAATACCTGATTCAAATTCCCTGCCAGCACAGAGACACAGACAGCACAGGCTTTCCTGTTGGCTTGCATGTCCTAATATGGAGCAAGATAGGGGGACGCAGGAGTGAGGACTGACAGCTTGAGAAAGAAGGCAGGCTCCTTTACAGCAGTGCAAGTTTACATGAGTGGGAACAAGAATGCCTTGGTAGGTTCATTCAACCACGGGAGAATAACATCTACTCATGCCGTGAATATTACATGTTTCCAAATCCTAATAGTTCAGTCCTGTCAGGACAAAGGCTGGTCACTGTTTCAGTTTCTCAGGACTCAAAATGAAAAATGATGCCCAAAGCCAAAAGCTTGGATCTGTTTTGAGGGGTTTTGTTTGTTTTTAAATAAGGAAGCTAGCAGCATTCCTGGCTTTGAAATTAACCACCCTAAGCACAGGGAGCTGGTTAGAGAGTGCGGCCCTCATCAGAGTCCGGTGATGCACTTGGGAGGTCTGCACAGGCCCTCTGCAGGGTGGACGCGGGCACTTGCTCTGTGCCCAGGATGGAGCTAGTCTAAGGGAACCTTGGTAAAGGCAGTTGTCAGCTGCAGGGCAAAGGGGTCATGAGACTTGTGGGACTGTCTGTGTCCTGAGGCTACAGGATGCAGAAGGCCCAAGCCCCCAAGTGCCTCTGGCACACACAGGCTGATCTCAGGAAAAGCTGTTCAGGTGGCTCAATTCCAAGATGGAGCTTAGCTTAGTGGGCGTAATGCTAACTCCTCAAGTATGGGCCAAAGCCGCCCATTCCTGCAGGGACGCTGCAGGTAAGTGGGAACCGTTCCACCCGAATGGGTCCTTGTATGTGATACCACGGCTAAAACCTCTGGGGAAAATTAAAGTAATACTATTATGTATAACAACTATTACCACTTACTGAACACTTATTCAACCATCACATTAGTTCCTGAATAGGTACATTTAACCAATCTTTGCAGTGTGTCTGCTGAGTGTCAGACCCTCCTCTAAGTACTGGGGACATGATGGTGAGCCAGAGGGAGATGATCCTCACAGAGCTGAAGAGGAGGAGGAGACAGGTAATCTGGCAGAAAGATCAATGTGGCAAGTTTGATAAAGAGGGAGACAGACGTCATGAAGGAAAGATTGGGTATGAAGTAGAGAGAGGGCTGGGTTGGGGTGGGCTGAACGATTGCAGATAGGGGGTCAGGGAAGGCTTGTGTGAGGAAGTGGGCTTGTGCTGAGCTGCAATCAGCTCCCTACTCCCACATAACCATAAATATTCTTACGTTTCCTTTCTCATAAGCTGGCAGAAATACTGTCCACCCTGGCATCCATACCATTTTGTCATCATTTATCCATACTTGGCCACAGAGGGATGTCATAAATCAGCTGCCTTGGTCCTCCATCCCTTAGACCTACTTCCTAGACGGCAGCATGTCTCAGAGAGGAGGGTGCCATTGACAGCACTGGATCGGACAGAATCACCTGTTGGAACAGCGAAGTTAACACTCTCCACGGCCTGTGAAATGGCCAAATACTGTTTCCTGGACTGACTCTTCAAAATGAAACCTTCAAGTTCTTGCAAGGTTTATAAGCTTATAAATATTATTCAGGAAAGTGAATAAGGAAAAGGATGACAGATTATGTTGCAATTTGTATTTGTTGTAAAAATGGAAAACAAATTTAAAAAACCCTAGTTTTCCCAATACATTGAGAGAATTGATGGAGAATAAGAAAGATTGAGCTTTTCTATAAATAAAGGAAACATCCAAGAGATTTCTTTGGTTTTGTTTTCTAACAAGATAAAGGTCAGTTTTGAGAAATAAGCCCAGTTATGTGCTGAAATCTTCAGGCAAGAAAATGATGAGGTTGGATTCGATATCATAGCTGTGAAGACAAAAATAGATTTCTATCTAGTGGTTTCCTTCACATGTATCTGATTTCTTGGAATATTTGTCATAAGTGCTGGGGCAGCACATTAGAAGTACTGTGCATTATGATAATTTAGCAAAGCATAGCCTTTAGATACTAATTGTAATAGATTTAGGTATATTTTTAAATGGATAATTTGTCAAATGAAAAATACATGTTACAACATGCCTCATGTTTTTATAAGGAGAATTGGAAGAATGGATTTGATCTTAATGTCACAATGTTTCTACTGGCATGTATAATGTGAAAGAGATGGAGAATCCGATTGTTTTTTATTGAATTGGACTTCATGCTATTTCATCTTTTGGAGCAAATATTTACAAACTCTACAATTGATAAGGGGCTTGTTTATAGAGAGCTCGTTTAAAGCTGAAGTCAGGGCTTTTAGTGTTCTCCTTTCTGAAAGAGTGTTCATTGTACACTACAGTTAAGTTTGTATCCTTCATCTCTCTCGAGGTTCTCCCCCTTTCCGTTTAGTGATGAATATAATTCATTGCCTGGATGTACCACAGTTTATTCATTCACCTACTGAAAGACATCTTGGTTGCTTCCAAGTTTTGCCAATTATGAATAAAGCTGCTACAAACATCCCCGTTCAAGCATCTGTGTGAACACACGTGTTCGACTCCTTTGGGTAAATACCAAGAAGAATAAATTCTGGATTACATGGCAAGACCATGTTTAGTTTTGTAAGAAACCACCCAACTGTCTTCGTAAATTGTTGTTACACCGTGTTGTTAATCCCCACTAGCAATAAATGAAAGTTTCTGTTGCCCACACTCTCATTACATATTTGATGTTTTCAGTGTTCTAAATTTTTGCCCTTCTAATAGTTGTGTAGTGATATCTCCTTGTTGCTTTAGTTTGCATTCCCCTGATAATTAGTGATGATATATAATGTTGAACATCTTTTCATATGCTTGTCATGTGTATGTCCTCTTTGGTGAGGATTTTTAAAACTCTTTGGCTCATTTTAATTTTTTTTTCTTATTCTTGAGCTTGAAGAATTCTTTGTCTATTTTTGATAACAGTATTTACCAGATAGATCTTTTGCAGTCATTCTTCCAGAATGTGGTTTGTCTTTTTATTCTCTTAACAGTGTGTTTCACAATACACATTTTCTACACAGACAATCATAAAATTTGAATCAAGTTCAGTTTACCCTTTTCTTTCAAGTTATTCCTTCAGTGTTAAATCTTAAATATCATTGGTAAACCCAAGTCCTGTTGGGTTTTTGGTTCGTTTTACATTTTACATTTAGATCTTTGATCCATTTTAAGTTAATTTTTGTGAAGAGTGTAAAATCTGTGTCTTGATCCATTTTTAGCATGTGAACTCCCAATTATTCCAGTAAATTTTATCACAGTGCCTTTCTTTCTTTGTCAAAAACCAGTTGACGATATAGATGTATTTTGGGGTTCTCTATTCTGTTTCATTGATCTATTTGTCTATGCTTTTACCAATATCACACTGTCTTGATTACTATAGCTTTACAGTAAATCTTGAAGACAAGTAATATCAGCTCTCCATATTTATTTTTCTCCTCCAATATTGTGTTAACTATCTTGAGTGTTTTGCCTCTCTCCTTCAGTGTCAGTTTGTGGGCATCCACAGAATAATTTACTGGGATTTTGATTTGGATTGATTGAATCTATAAATCAAGTTGGAAAGAACTGACATTCTGAAAATAGTGAGTCTTTCTATACATGTACATGGAATATCTCCCCATTGATGTAGTTCTCTTTTTTTATCAAAATGTTTTAGTATTCCTAATATAGATTGTGTATATATTTTGTGATATTTATGCCTAAATATTTCATTTTTAGGGGTGATAATGCAATTGGTTTTGTGTTTTTAATTTTATATTCAACTTGTTCCTTGCTGGCTTTTAAGAAAGTAATTTACTTTACATCCAGTGACATTGTTAGAATTGCTTATAAGTTTCAGGATTCTTTTCTGTTTGTTTTTGGTTGATTCATAACATCTGTGAATAAAGACAGATTTACTTCTTCTTTCCCAGTCTGACTTCCTTTATGTCCTTTTCTTGTTACATTAGCTGGGAATGCCAGTATGAAGTTGAAAATCAGTGATGAAAGGAGGCATCCTTGCCTGTTCCCAGTCTCAAGAGGGAGACTTCTGGATTCTATCCATCAAGTCTGATGTTAGCTGATGCCCTTTTGTAGAGAGTCTTTATCAAGTTGAGGAGGTCTCTCTCTATTTCTAGTATGCTGATAGGTTTTAATTTTTTCAAATCATGAATGAGTATTAAATTTTTCATACACTTTTCCTGAAATTACTGATGGGAGCATGTAAAGTTTTTTCTTTTCTAGCCTGTTGTGATACATTACATTAATTGCTTTTGGAATGTTGAGCCAGACTTGCATACCTAGGAGTGATTCTCCTTGGTTGTGGTGTATAATTCTTTTTATACATTTTTGGATTTGATTTGCTAATATTTTGTTGAGAATTTTTGCGTCTTATGAGACAGATTGATCTCCTGAGTTTGTGGCCATCAGAAAGTCCTGGTGGACATGACAGGCAGCCAACTCCTCACAGGTGTTCCATCTGGAGGGATGCCCTTCTTGTACCCTGTCATGAATATGACTCTCAGTGATGGGGCAGAACTGGGTCAGCCCCATCAGACAGCCTCCACCAGACAGTCACAAAATACACTGATCAAAAATGTATTTTGGTCACCTGCATTCTTGTCCTGAAGCCGCCAAGGATTTTTTCCCCACATTTTCTCACTTTGAGCAGGCTCAGGAGCTCTTTTCCTTCCTTGGTTTGCTTTTCACTAAGTGTCCCCATCCATACGCCTTTCCTGAGTGTATTTCTCAGGCATTGTCTCTCTCTCTGTCTCTGCCTCTCCCTCTCACTGTCTCTCCCTCCATTGCTCCCTCCTTCCTTCCCTCTTTATCTCTTTAGTTCCTTCTCCATCTCTTTTTCAGGTTTGACTTTCTTTCCCCTCTCACTATTCAGTCTGTCTCTCTGTCTATCCATGTCCATCCCTGTACAAGGAACTGGAGACCAGCCTGTGCCTCCTGCCAAAGCTCTCACTGCCCAGTGCAGTCACCAAGGTACCGAACAGTCCCCAGTAAAACCCTAAAGAATGGCTTATTCACATTTAAATAAAGTCATTCATGTGGACTTGAGTTTCAATCATTCTAGGCTTTTCCTCTGGAGTATTTCTCTCACTGTTCCCATCTAATCAGGTTTAAGTTTTAATTGAACAGCTGTCATGTGCCTGTTGATTCTGTGGCAACTGGAAGCTTTATTAAATGTTAATTTAGCCCAAGATGTGTAAGGAGATTTATTTCAGACAACAATCAAGCAGAGCTGTGCGGAAGTGGTAATAGCAAGACACAAAGAAGGAGTTAGAGAAAATCCTTACGTAATTATTACTTACTGTCAGAGGTGGGGTGTGTGAATCAGCAGGGGCCACGGAATCAGGGGAAGCAGAGGGCACAAGAACACAGGGCAGGGGCCAAAATGTAGTCTGCCTTCTCTCTGTTCCCCTCCCAGCCTTCCATTTGTATTTTCCTGTTCTGTATTTCTCTATCCACTCTTGCTTCAACCTCAGTGGCTCCATTCTAAACATTTCCTTTCCATTCTTTAACTACTTTCTCTACCAGTGAGAATCCAAGTATTTATTAGTCACACTATAGTAACTGATCTTGTCAACTGCTCACCCACATTCCTGTGAAAAATCAAACCTCCTAGTGGGGATTGATTTGTTTTTAGTTTCTTTTTATTTTGTTTGGATTTTGTTAGTAAGCTGAGATGACATAAGCAAAGTAATATATTCAAATGTTACTTGGTATTCCTAAATGTTAACAGTTAAAAGAAACAGAGGTGCATTTTTGCTCACATTCTCTGTCCAACACAGACGCACCGGAGGGCCTGGCTCTGCGTCATCCTTGCCCTGGGGCCCCTGTCACTGAGGCACTGCGCACAGGGCCTCCTGTTCTTAGAGTTCCTGATTTCACATGAGCACAGCATTCCATGCAGTTTGTTGGCCACGCACTAAAATTCAAAGGAACAGGAGATGCAATCCATCATGTGCTTAGAACAGGGGGGCATTCTTGCCTCAGTTATCTAATGAATCCTCTCAAACCCCTTGAAAACATTGCATCTTACAGCTGAGGAGTCTGCCACGTGAAGGATGAAGTAAACTTTCTATGGTCCCGGAACCAGAAAGCAGCAGAGCCTGGCTTCCCATCCCAGAAGCACAAATCCTCCCTGCACCACCACCGTTTTAGCTGCTGCCTGTGGTTTTAACATACACACACACACACAGCAGCCCACCAGGCAGTGCCATCCCTGATGGACATTTAGAAGCTGTCTCTAGCATTTTCTGTTAGAAACACTGCTTCCGTGCACATCCGTGAACGAAGCTCCTGCACGGCTGGTGCTCCTCTGAGTGAGTACCTGGAGACGTAACCATCTACCTTCCACCCATGTGAGCTCTCCTGTGCAAAATGAAGATGAAAAGAGAATCAACCTCACAAGTCTGTTAACAGAGATTACATGGGGTGACATGTCATTAGAATAATTTCTGGCAAATAGTGTACGTTCACTTGTGGAAGAGATGTTATCTTTTCTCTCGGGTGTGGTGGTCTGGTGCTCGCAGCTCTAGTTTTCTCCTCCATCCTTACTTGTTGGCAATGCAAAGTTCCACTAACTCACAGGTGCTTTGGTTTCTCTGCATAGAAGGGGTCACGGTTTTCCTCCTATCTTTAAGGCAGGTGCCTGGAGCCAAGATATTCGTGTAGTTCCTTCCAGTTCTAATAGCCATCTAAGACCAGTTCTAATATCCATCTAAGATTCCATTGTCTTCTTTGATAAGAAGTCAACAGAAATGGCGTCATTGAAGAAACTGTGACCCTGTGAACAACAAGAACAGCGGAGGGTTGCCAGTGCTCATACTGCTGTCGGGGCTCACAGGCCAAAAGAGTAAGTGTTCTACTTGTAACCATCGTGTATGAGTCTCTTCCTTCTGCTGGTAAAATTCTGGCGGGTCGGAGAGATTGCTGATGGTGCCTGTACTAGATGTACCCATGGGGCTTTCTGCTTCTTCCAGACCCTTTCTTTGTAACACAGTTCTTTTGCTGCCGCACTGCATTTACACGACTGAACTCACGCTAGCCCCAAGGCACCAGCCTTCCTGCCATTGCCTCTTTTATGTTCCCAAGACATGAAGCAGTGGGACATATATTATCCTTCTTCTTGTGCTGACGTGTACTGTTAATAGGGGATGCATCCCCATAAGGAAACATAAATAGCTCTCGAGCCATAAGACTTAAAAGAAGAGTAGAGTAAGACTTGTCATTTGATAGATGGTGAGTTTTTGAAGTCCCTGTCACTAAGAGATAATGTAACCCAGAATTTAACACAGGGGCAGCTGGCTTTGTTATTGTGCCACAGATAGCTAGGAATTGCCCCTGGGATTCTTGAGAAGACTTCTCCTTGGAACTCAGTTTGGGATGATCGTTTACAGAGTTTTATAGTGCCCACTCTGTAGACGGCATCTACTGAGAACAAATCTACGCTTTGTCTTTTCTGCTTCCCCACTGCTAGCAGGAGATCTGGGTTCATGATGATTTGTTAAAATTCCTCCAATTATAAGTATCAACACAAACAAAACACAATTTATGCTAAGTAAAGAGTTCATGTTGCTAAATTTCCAGAGAAAACTGGCTTCTGGTATAGCTGGATCAAGAATCCAGTCATTATACGGAGGTATCTGTATTCTTTGTTTGAGCTTCACTTGAAACTCTCACTGTGGATAAGAGGATAGAATTAACTGGGCAGGTGTAGGCCATACACCCACTTGGGGAGCATGGATTAGCACCCCTCAAGTAATTATGGTAGATGCTGCTGATAGGCTGGGAAGTGAGGGGATTAGTGGTCAGCTCAGATGCACAGAGGTTCATAATGTTCCACTGGTTCTCTGCTGTTCCTGGTGCTGTTGTCTCCCCTCATTTGAGAGATTAGGAAATGAACCCTAGGTTCACTATGCTAATAAGCCCAGAGAAATAGGCAGTCGCTTCCCAAATGAACCTTCAGTCAAGATTTGGAAAATACTGAAAGGGACTCTTGTGCTCTGTAGGAGACAGATGGGGTGGGAGTGGGGGCTGAGCTGAAGGTGGGGGCTGGGATGCCTCTGCCCCTAGGGACTGAGGAGAGGAGTCCCCTGTCAGACCTGACTGTGTCAGTCTGGGGCGGGAGGCTGTCTGGCGGTGTGGAATCTTCCATGTGTGTGGGCTGCATGGCCTTGTCCACTCAGCTGCTGAACCTGCAGGAAGAGAATCCGGGTAATTTGGCCAATAACCTCCCTGTCTCTAGCTCAGTTAATGTGCACATTCTCTTTTCTTTCTTTCTTTTTTTTTTTGAGACAGAGTCTCACTATGCCACTCTGGGTACAGTGCCACAGCATCACAGCTCATAGCAACCTCAAACTCTTGGGCTTAAGTGAATCTCTTGCCTCAGCCTCCCAAGCAGCTAGATAACAGTTCACAGCAACTTCAAACTCTTGGGCTTAAGCAATTCTCTTGCCTCAACCTCCCAAGTAGCTGGGACTACAGGCATCCGCCACAATGCCCAGCTATTTTGTTGTTGTTGTTGTTGTTGCAGTTGTCATTGTTGTTTAGCAGGCCCAGGCCGGGCTGTAACCCACCAACCCTGGTGTATGTGGACAGCACACCACTGAACTATAGGCGCCGAGCCATGTGCATGTTTTCTGACTTAGCCTCTTCTTTCCTGTTTAGGACACAGAGGTTTTGAACACGGCCATTCTCACAGGAAAGCCTGTCTTTTTTCCAGTCAAGGTTGTGGCGGTTCAGGAGGACAGTTCTGTGGTCGACATATCCGAGTCTGTGGAATGCAAGTCAGCTAATAAAGATGTCATTAAGGTATGGGGGGGGGCTCATCTATGGGATTTCCTAAGTGTTCAGTCCTTTGTGTCATCCCTCTATGTCCCCAGGTCTGTTCTCACTGAGCATCCCAGACTCCAGTGGGCTGGAGGCCAGAATGACCTCACCAGGAGGGGGAGTAGCCCACAGGAGGCCTGCCTGGGCCTGGGGGGAGGGGGGTTTAGGGGCATGGGGGGGCTGTGACTGCATCTCCTGGCTGCCCCAGCTTTCAGGGAAGGAGAAATCCCTGACCCTTAATCTCTAGAAGGAATAACTTCCTCCCCTCTCATTCTCCCTCCTTCCTTCCATCCCTCTCTATATACATTAAATTAAATGATTATTTAAAAAATATTTTTTCTGTGTGACACTTAACCTAATTTGAGTATTACTGGTGAGATACAACCATAGTTTGGGAAACTGCACCAAGGGACATTTCAGCTGGTTTCTTCATTCCAATTAGCTGGATTTATGGCCCTAAATTCAACCAGAAACCAGCCCCCCCCTTTTTTTATTTTTATTTTTATTTTTTTTTTCATGTTCTTTGCAGGTGTCTGTTTGAACCACACAATTTAGCATTTCTGCTTATTTTTTCCTCACAGAGACCTCAGGGACAAAGGATTTAACATTTTAGAATCATCCTCTTTAAACCACTAAGAGAATCCTCAGGTTTAATCTATTCATTCATTTTAGAAAAATACAATAATGCTAAGCTCTGTCTTTCATGGTATTCCACCGACTCCTGTTTACAGGTTCAGGGCTAAGAACTTCAGACTAGATAGAACAGTCTTTAGGGTATGCTTACATGGTACAGCATACTTGGGAAGGATGGATTTGTTTATGTTTTATACCACAGCTTGCCGAAGGCTTTGAAAGAGGCTGTGTCTTAAGCCAGGCATGGTTTCTAATAAAGCAGTAATGAGGTTTCTGTTGGGTATAGTTAAAAAAATAACAAAAATAATAATCCTTTGGAAACTAAAATGTTATCTGGTCTATTTCCTGGCTTGGAAAGTTCATTCTCCCTCAATATAGAAGATGGGATACCTGGGAGCCTGTACACAGCTCTGCTCTGGAGGTCCTAGTAGTCTTTGTAGTCAGTGACCAGATGTCATTAACCAAACACATGGCCTTAAATTCTGTATATTCAGAGCTTCAAAAGATCTCAACCAACGTTCCACACAGCTCTCTCTGAGGAAGTCCATTAGCAGTGAACCTCTGCTCACAATCTCTGCTCCTCTCTTTGACAGCATGAGTGCAGACAGCTTCTAGTCCAGCATCTTAGCCCCTCCCCCTCTCCTCGGTGTTTATTCTGTGAGGATAAAACATATTTCAGGGACTGGAACCATAACCAAAACTGGCAAGATGAAGAAGGATAAATAGAAAGACCTACTTTTGACTAGGTGTTCACTAGTCGAGATTTTAGAATATGCAGCTTAATTGCATCATCTGTGTGAAGAAGTCTGGGCTAGCTGGGTGCAGGGGCTCACCCCTGTAATCCAAGCACTTTGGGTGTCTGAGCCTGGAGTATCACTTGAAGATAGGAGTTTCGAGACTGCAGTAACTGTGGCTGTAGCACTATACTCCAGCCTGGGTGATAGCGTGAGACCCTGTGTCTTTAAAAAAAGAGAGAGAAAAATATATATGGAAGTCTGCTCATTTTATCAGCAGTGAGATCTAATCAGTCAACTGTTTGATGAGGCAGCCATGAGGCTGATGAGATCTTCACTGGCATTAATCAGTGCATGTACAGGTGGACTGTACACCAGCTCTGGCCTAGGGATAAGGAGTGTGTGTGTGTTAGGATTGTTAAACTTGAATCCATTTCCAGCATGCACATGTTGTCAGTTTCATATCTGAATTATCTGTGCCCATGAGAAACCATGTGGTTGGGCTGGAACTCCTGACTATCAGTGTCATCTGCAGTGGATGGGTTGATGCCATCTACAGAGGCACATGCCCTCCACGCCCCATGGCTCCTTCTCATTTTCCACACTGGAGATGAAAGGCACTTATCTTTTTTTATCACACTTGTGCCACTAGCTTTTTGATAGCAGATTTCAGAGTCATGCGAGGTGTTTCCTGTATCTTGGTCTCCATCAAACATGAGCAACAAATGATAATCCTCACTCTGTCACTGCCACTGAGAATTCATTCTAGGCCACAAACAGGATACCGAAAAACCAGATTGTGTTCTGTCAGGGCATCCACAGACTGAGGGCTTTTGAAATCAAATCACGGGAGAAATGCCTGAAGAAGTTGAGTGTTTAGCCTGGTGAAGAGAAGTAAAGGTCCAGGCTGAGGTAAAGAGGAAGAATTGAAGGCTCTTTTTAAGTCTTTCAAGGGCCATCATCAAGTGGAAGATGGAGTAGGTTTGTGCTTTTTATATTGCAAGAGCAAAAGTTAAAAAGGACCCATTTTAAGCTCACTTTATAGAGCCACGGAATTCTTTGGTTAAGTTTTCAGACAGATGAAGTTGGTTTCTATCTTCCTCACTATTTGATCTTAGAAAAATGCTAAATTTCTCTAAGCCCAGTTGGCTTATTTGCAAATGCAGATGATGATGTGCTTCAGTGGGAAGACACCTTCTATGGAGATTTGTTCTAATAAGAATCAATGGAATGGCAGCTTCGTAGAATGTGTTGGGTAATATTGATTCTTTTTCTATATTTTGGAAGAGGTTTAGTAATATAGGTACTAGTTCTTCTTTAAAGGTTTGAAGCTAATTTATAGCTTTCATATGAAGACTATATAACCCAACTATAGCACAAGAATATGGGGAAAGGGCAAAGGGAGGGGAAGGGGGGAAGGTTAGGGTGGAGGGAGGGTAATGGGTGGGGCCACACCTACGCGGCATCTTAGAATGGGTATAGGTGAAACCTACTAAATGCAGAATACATATGTCTACATACAATAACTAATAAAATGCCATGAAGGCTACATTGAACAGTTTGATGAGACTATTTCAGATTGTATACGCAACCAGCACATTGTACCCCTTGATTGTACTAATGTACACAGCTATGATCTAACAATAATAAATTAATTAATTAATTAATTAAAAAAAAAGAATCAATGGACTGCTTGGAAATCCTTTAAGGAACACCTAGGATTTTAGAGTTTCCGAGGACAGTCGCAATTTCTTCTTGCCTCTGGCTCCTCTGCAAATTTTCTAAGGCAGTATATGATGAGCTTTAGTTTCACAGGTGGTGTGAGTAGAGCCAGAGATGAGTAAGATTTGGGAGATGTTGATGATAAGCTAAATTCCTCCCTCTCCATCTTCTTTCCTTTCTAATGTCCGAAGGAAGGGCTGTCAGGTGGAAATCTAGAGTTCTGAACACACATAATTGAATTTTCATTAAATAGTAAAAATGTTGTATGATGCAATACTCATGTGAAATTACAGGGTGAAAAAATATTTTTAGGAAGGGATTAAATGGTCTGGCATGGCCCTGAGGAATCCACAGGTGTTAAAGCGAAGGAAATGGGATCAGAACAGCCTATTCGGATTGACTTATACTGAAGGGTCCTACCCTGCTCTGGGCTGCAATAGGCTTCTACAGAAACACTCAGACTAATCCAAAATTTATTTGGAGGAACCTACAGAAAAACAAAAAGGAGATTTAAGGCTATTTCTTTCTCCTTTAGGAATGATTGGCAACAACTGCTATAAAAAAGTGCTGCCATTCTATTTCTGTGCACAGATTTCCTTCCATTTGCCCATCCCCAGGAGTCATGCAGCTAAGAATAAGTTGTCAGGCAGTTTGGATGTTATTGCCTAATTTTGTCCTTCTTTATGCTGGTAATTTGGACCTTCATTGTTCCATTCTAATTGGAGATGTGTCATGCATTTCCTGCTGGCCAGGGACAGATACCACTGCATTCTCAACCTTTTGTTCCAGTCAGCCTCATTATGATTCCAATATTAATTAGATTGTTTGTTAATTTCGGTCTTTGGCATTTCTAATTAAAAACTAACACTCTGAAATTCTTTCTGCATAATTCAGGAAAATCTTGGAATGAGCCAGTGTAAGCCTGCAAGAATCTCAGCTTTACTTGCCCTGTAAATATCGCCACATGCTTCCTTCCTTCCTCTCTTGAAATCCTTTCATCTGCTCTTCTCCATCTGGACTCTACATAGGTCCATGGTCAGTGGTTACTAGAGAACTAGAGTTGTGAATGTGTCTGGGATATTAGGCCTGTATTATAGTACAGCTCTAGGATGTTATGTTTCCTAGAGACACACTTTTTGTTCAGTGGGAGATAAGGGGACTCATTGATATTTTGGGGTTGGTTTACAATTTAAACTCCTACAATTTCAGCTTTGATATAGGCAGAGTACATCAATTCTTTTCAGTATAAAGAATGCTTCTATGTAATTTGGACTTAAATAATTAACGTGGTACAGATAAGACATACATATCTATGAATCCTAGCATGTGCCCATGGCAGACATCACTAATCCATCATGGCACCCCCTCCTGCTAGAGCCCAGATTCTCTTTCAGGCAGTTTCTTTGAGAAACAACTATGAATTGATTTGCATTGGCTAGGGAGAAGAACATTTTCCCCATTTATTTAGACTTTATCAGAGTCAGCATAAGTTTTTAATAAGGATTAGAGTAGGATGCTAATGAAGCAAAGATAGGGATAGGGAAATTTTACTTAAATTGTAGAACAAAATCATTTCCGTGACTCTGTACTGTTGTCATGTCATATGGGCCAGGATGTCCTTTGAATAAGGGTCATAAAATGGCAGTCCTGAGACAGCCACAATCCCAAGACATGCTCTGTGTGGCCAGCAAAGTTATTTAAAAATGTTTACTCAGGTGCCAATATTGAATAGTTAGAATATCTGGATTTCCCATTTCTCTTGAAAAATCATAAGCTCTCTGAGCACAGTTCTAGCATTCCCAGGTGCAGCAGTGAGCTCAGCAGAGCAGCAGCTGTCCCCTTTCAGGGGCAGGGATGTGCTCCCTCCAGTGTTCCACAGCTCCCAGAAGCCCTGCCATCAAGCAGACCTGCCTTCCTCATTCATGTCAACTTCCTGGTCTTGGCAGGAATTTGGTTATTGACTCAACTCCCATCTACACCTCCTTAAAGCTCTATCCCAAGCCAATCTTGCTGAAAAATACAACTTAATTACATGTGTAAACTGAACCCTATCATAAATATATTATGGTAAAATTAGTGGCATTAGGTAATATACATTAGAATATATGTTAGCTGTGATCATCTGAAGTTATTGCTCATTTAAATAGAGCCACAGTAAGTTCACCATGGGGACCCCTTCTCAGGCTCCACAGAACTGGAGTTTTTATAGCCAAGATTCAAACTGGCCCTTCTCATGCTGGAAGGGACTCAGAGTCAATAAAGAGGGTGATTCTGATGACAGTGTGGACTGGGGCAGTGCTAGCACATCAAGCCTTCCTCCAGGACCTGCTGGGCCGGGCTGGGCTCTGATTTGCTGGGTGTCTCTCTGCAAATCTCCACTTCGATAGTTTGGGATCCAGCCTCCCCTTGGCAGCTATGAACAGATCCTTCCGGTGCCAAGTCTTTTCAGCCTGGGCTTCCCCATAAACCTTTTACCTACATTCTGATTCTAAGACAAGTGGTGGGAAGGCCATCATTTGCATTTACTTTTTACTTTCCCCCCAAATCTCAGAAATTAAAAACTCTCCACAACTAATTTTCAAGCTTTGAGTTCCTTTATAGAAGTTTCTTTTCTAATATAAATTTTCATTAAGTAGTTTCAAAGCCAGTTTGGAAAATACAAACCCTGCAAATCTTTCTCTCTTTCTCCCCTGAGAATATGCTTATCCTGCCAAAATGTCTTTATTTTATGTGACTAATTTATGTGCAAACCCTAAGCACCTAAGCTTGTGGCTGCAGCAGCTGTGCCCATGGCAGCTAATTAACAGGCTGCTCTCCACTAGGTTCGCTGGGAGCAGTTGAACTGGGGCAGGGACCGGGCAGCACTGTGTGCTGGATAAACAACTCTTGATGTCTTCCAGGGCACTGTTTGATGAATACAAAGTGCTTGGATCTTTCCCTAAGTTTACAAGCATTGTGGTGCTTTATCTATGTCATGGGATATAATGCTAAAATGAAAACATCCCATAGATAAACAAATGCTAAACTTTACACCAAATCCTAATTTGGGGCTAGGTTTCTTGATAAGAAGCAATATTTTTAGTAGCTAAAAGGTAGAATAAAATCTTGTTTAATGTGATTTGGATGGAATTTTCTCTTCTAGGGGAAAAGGACCAGAAGTTTTCATTTCCGCCACAAGGGAGGCTCAGGCAGATTCCAGAGACTGCCTGTGCTCTGCACTTGTGCCATAACCGAGGGTGGGGTGAGGTCAGGCGGGGAGGAGGCAGTGAGTCCTGTTGGAAAGGAAACGCTCTGGGAACCTCAAATTACGGGGAGCAGCAGCCCCATCCTATAGTTGGAGGGAAGTGAAGGCACCAGAGAAGCCTGGCACCTTGGAAGCACGCTGCAAACCTTGTGATTCCACCAGTCACTGTGTTCTACAATGTTTTTGCACGTGAGTCTGTCTCCTTCACTCAACTGGTTTCCTCATGAGCAGAGGCTTCCTGCTTTGTTCCATGGCCCCAGAGTCCTCCCCAGAGCCCACTGCACGGCACGTCTGGCCCCCAGCCAGGCTTGAATGTTAACCCTGGGCTCACGGTGACCTCTCTGTACTTTTAACAAGGACTTGTGCTCTCTGGGCTACAGCCCTACAATGTGGGACTAGATCAGACCTTCTCCAAAGTCTCTTTCAGCACCAAGACTTTAAGATTCTACGTGTATAATGCTGTGCATGTTTAGGATGAGATGGGAAGGGAGCAAAGCACAGTGGTTCCCATTCTGCCCTCACTTGCTGATTAGCCTGGACATCTAATCAGTTATAGGCTAAATGCCAGGCAAAGCACCAGGGACAGGTGAAGAAATGGCACGTCCCAGACATGGTAGGATCACAGAGGTCAAACCAACCTGAATGAATAAGAACTGATAAAAAGAAACGTAGCAGAATACAAAGCATCTCGATCAGACCTTGAAAGTCTGGCGTAGGGAAATATCATTTGAATGGGTGCTGAGAATGACTTTGAGTGCTGGTGCCTCAATGACTTTGGGGGCAGGGAGGGGCTCACAGGCCCTGCAGTTGCTAGGTGTATGGTCCTGGGCAGACCACTTCATCCCGCTCATTTACTCTGCACCATTCTTGTGTGTCTACGACATACGAGGCCTCATACCACAACTCTGGGCTGCAGAAAATAAAATAAAATAACCACCTTGTCCTCAAAGGACTCGGACTACAATTTAGGAGGGGAGAGAAGCATTAGTAAATTTTAATTAGAAGAGTTATAAATGTGGACAGAGGTTCATCAAACATCAGGGTTCCTGGATTGGTACACCCAGAGCTCTCCATGATAATTATTTGTTTTTCCATATTTATTATTTGTAGTAGTCTAAAGAGTATATAAACAACATGTACCATTGATAGCACCTCAAGTATTGCCACTTGATTTGAACATCCACATTTTCACTGTATTCATCATTGGGGGGTACATGTGGACTGGGGCTGTCTCCCAGGAAATTGAACATTGAACTTGACAAAATTCAATGATACTCTTTGCACAAAAATTCATATATATGTGTGTGTGTGTGTTTGTGTGTGTGTGCATGTGCGTGTGTATAAAAATCAATGTCTGTAAAAGTGGGCAGGCAAGTGAGTGGTGATGGCTTCATTGACCTCATCTTTTGGGGGAAAAAAGTGAAGATCCTGTCAAGGGCCTGGGAAGAGCTCTGTGCTAGGGGAGTTTTAGACGATCTGCATGTGCTAAACAGAATAGTAACTTGTCACTGCCTATTCCCTTACCTGGCTCTATTGGTTTTTTTTTCCCTTCAAACCCATCTCCCTACATATTACATTCACATCTACATATTTGCTAACGTTGTCTGTCTCCACCTTCAGATAGTCAGTTCCATCAGGACACGGGCTGTGTCATTTACTGTTTTATCCCCAGAACCTAGGACCTCTTATTTTACAGGTGAGGGCTCTGAGGCAGAAAATAGTTCAGTTATCTCAAATGGACTCTAAGCTTGGTCCCTAAATCCTCTAAATGAAGTAATGGGCAGATGTCAGAACTGGAAAATTTAGGTACCCTTAGGTTCATAGATGTGGAATCTCAGTTCCAGCCTTTGGGGCACAATTTATTCAGACCTAATGATAAAAGAATTGAGGTAAGGACTCAGGTCTCCGCCACTCCTGCTCCCTCTCCTTAGATGTGAGAACTGTTAAGCTAGTTTCTAACTTATCCATAGCTAATGTTTAATACAGAAAACACATTGGTGATTACCTGAGGCCAGGGTTAGAAGGAGCCATGGACAGGAAGGAGGCGTAAAGATCTATTATGTTGATAAGAATGTTTTGTGTCTGCATGTGTGGTGGTTTTGTGGGTTTACATCGTCCGATTTGTTGAACTTACAATTCATTTCTTACAATTCATTGTAATGAACTTACAATTCATTTACAAAAACTTCATTTCTTTCTTACAATAAGTTTTAATTGAGTTTACTAAACATAAATTATACCCCAAAAAGGTTGATAAAAATTTCCTTTCCCCATCAGTCTATGATCTCCACAGGCAGGGTCATGTCTTTCCCTTTTGTGAGCTGCCCTGAGGCAGTAACATACAGTGTTGAGAAGCTTTGGGGACCAGAGGGGCTGTGTGTGCATTCCATGTCCTTGTTCTGCTTTTCATCAGCTGTGATCCCTGGATAAGTGGCCTCCCCAGGTCTCAGTTTCCCTATCAATAATATGAAGACAGAGCACCTAATATGCAGAATATTTGAAAGATTTAATGGTATAATTTTACGCAAAGTTTTAATGGGTACAATTTAATGGGTATAATTCTATGCAAAATAATACATGGTATATAACAAGCACTTAACCCATGATGGCCATTATTGTGACAATGATGGTGGTGATTATATTTCTAGAAAGTGTAAAAAATCAAGAAAAAATAAATTTAAAACAATTTTTTTTTGTTTTGGAGTAACTATATATGAAACATAATACTGGCTCTTTGATAAACTCTGGAACAAATATTCAATATTTGATCCTGATGACAAATCAATAACAACTTTTTAAAAATGTAGTTTAGATAATTTTCCCCATTTCCTAAATTAGAATGTCTACCTTTTTTGTGTATTTGTGAGAGACGCATCATCTGATTCTATAGCTTTTCTTCCTCCTACCCTAGTAGCACATTTCTCAGGTCAAGAGCAGGGTAATGGGAATGAATTAGAATGCATGGCTAGATTTCCATCAGTACAGATGGGTTGATCAATGCAGTGGCCAACTCAGAGGGTGGCAGGCAGATTAATTAAATTTCATTTCTTTCTTAAATGAAAAACAAAGCAAGGGATGTTTCTAATGGGATCTTCGGAGAAAACCCACTTTCATTCTAAGGATCTTTTTTCCTCTCAATTATCCAAAAGTAATGTCTGACTAGAGTGTTAGTTTGGCAGGAAAAATATTATGCTCTAAAGACAGCTTTCCATAAATGACATTTACAGGCCATCCTGCAAATGTTCAAAAATAAAGATGGCATAAAACTTCTGCTTTCCGTTTCCAAGTGCATGTATTCTCTAGCTCTTGTCATATCACTATTTCAAGCATTTGATTCTCCTTTTTTCTTTTAAGGTCCAGAGAGCCAGAGAGGCAACAGAGTGGCAGTCTGATTTTGATCTTTACTCTGCTGTGTCTTCTTGTCCCTTCCCATTCCTCATGTCTAAACACAAACACATTGATCCTGACTCCGTGACATCATATACAGAGGCTAAATCTACTTCTAAGAATATTTATTAGATTTTAGACCCCAAACTTCCATAGCCTTTGGATTTTTGTTACTTATCCTGGTCTGTCTTCCGTTTTTCTTAAGGCCACTACCATGATAACCTACTTGAAATCATCCCCCTTTCTTCTCACACATATATACACTACTTATGTGTCGCACAGAAATGAATGGGTCCCAGAGAAAACAGCTGTGGTGTGTTCACATATTCAGCATCTATAATACTTACAGAACACATTTTCTGTGCCTCACACTGTTCTAGGAGCAGAGACACAGCAAGGTGGAGGAGACCGGTTCATTACCTCCAGGTAAGGAGCAAAGACAAAAAAAACAAACACACACACACACACACAAAAAAAAAAAAAAAAAACAAGTGGGAGCATTCCAAAATGGATTATTGTGAAGTAAATTATGTAATGTAACAAAGAAATCTGGTGCAGTTAATTTAGTGTAAGGCATATGATGTAAGCAATGCAGAGTGTAATATATTGTAAGTAATACAGCAATGTTAAAAAGTGTACACAGTGGCACAATTAAATAGAGGAAAATAGCATAATGTGGATAGAAGGAGAGTGTCCATACAGACGGAGGGGGTGCCAAGATTAAATTAAAAAGGACTCAGGGAATGCCTCCTGAGGAGTGGTTTATGAGCATCATTTATCATACTTTGGTGGCATGTAACAATACAAAAAAAGGAGACCAAAATAGCTTTCAGAACAACAAACACGGTCACCTGATAAATCTTTAAGTCGGAGGTTATAGGAGGGCTGGTCCAGCCGCCCCTCCAGGTCATCAGGCCTGGGTTCTTTCCATCTTTTTGTTCTTCTGGGCTTGCAACCTTTGGACTCTTGGATCCCTGCCAGCATTTCCAGCTGTTATTCCCCCCCCCACAACATCTGGCGGTGAAGGAGTAGCCACTCCTGCTGCATCTGTCTGATCTTCCCAGAGGCCTTTTTAGAACCTCCGGCTTACTACTCACACCCCATTGGCCAGTGTCTGGTCACCTGCCCCTTCCCTAAACCAATCACTGGCAAGAGGGGTGGGGCTTAATGACTGTGTTGGGTAATTAAGGCTGGTGGTGGATTGAGAGCAGTGATATTCTGAAAAAAAAAAACCTCATTAGTATTAGAAAAGAAAAGGGGGGTGCGTGTGCACTTGGGCTGGACAGAGGGTCTGGTGAGTGTTTCCATGCCCAGTAAGAAACATGCTTATTTTTTCTTTTTAAGAGCATGCATATATCCTCAAAGAAATAACTCAAATGATAACTTAATGATAATGATTCTCAACACAGAGAATTAATTGCCCAGGCCGCTCCCTTTACCCGTTTACCGATTTTTCCCGTTCATGCTCCCTCAAATCCTTCCTGAAAGATGGGGCCGGTGTAAGTCTGCAACTGCTCTGAAAGTATGCGGAGTCGCTGCATTAGGATTTTATTTCTTTTGTACAGAAAGGGTCTCCCGGTATCTAAAACTGATGTGTTCCTAAGAACGGGATGTGATCTATAACGATTTCAAGTAAAACTGGGAATCGGTGCATAGACGTAGAGAAGTTTCAAGCAGAATTTTCACCAATACAGAAGAGGTGAGGCTTACACTACAGAAAGTAGGATGAGAAGGACCTACCAACAGGTGACAACCAGATGAGTGCGGGAGAAGGTGCGGGCAGCACCCCTACCGTGTCCATTGCAGGCTTCTCGCTGGTAGGGAACCTCACTATTCTGAGGAAGTCTGGGTGCCTCCGGCATAGAGCTCATGGAGTCCAGGCAGACAGAAGAGGCTTCTCGGGACACATTTGAGCAGAGGTGGGATGAGATGTTGTTGAGTGTGTGAAATTTGACCAGAGCAGGTGGGGGTGTCTGTGTGGCTGTTCCAGGGAGAGGGAATGACATATGAACCCCCTATGAGGTTCATAAGTATGGCTTCTTGGAGACATTGAAAGGAGCTTCATGGGGCTGGATCGTTGAACAACCAAAAGAGTGGGTGAGAGGAGCTTCAGAATTAGGTGGGGCTGGTAACGGAGAACAGGTTAGAGATCATAAAAGCCAGGGGAAAGCACAGAAAGCCTTCAGGCAGAAGATGGTATGAGTAGATTTGCATACTGCAAAATATGCGATTCTCCTGGATGACTGAGGCAAGGCAGGAAGAGGAGTAGTGGAGGGCTAGTTCTACATTCTGGCACATGTCCAGGCAAAGAGTGACGGAGACCCGACCTGTACGATGGCAGCAGAGAGAAGTGAACAGGCACAAAAGATACTTAGGTGTAAAACTCGCCCAACCTGAAGTGCTGGGTGTAGGGGTGGAGGACAGGAGAGGATTAAGGGCCACATTCTGGTTTTCTATTTGTGCTGCTGCTCCATTGCTACTGCAGTGCAGCGGAGGGGCTGGGGGAGGTATCATGAGTTTGAGTTTGAATGTTTGACATCTGAGAAACCTTTGAGCTTTTCATCTGATTATGACAAGAAGGCAGTTGGACATATGGATCTGGAGCTCACCAGGGAGGCCTGGGTTGCAAAGAGATCTGTGGGTAAGGAAGAAAAGCATCAAGAATAGTTTGTGCCTTGCAAAAGAGGCTGTGTGGTGGCACTACTTGCTGGGCTGAGGAGCCCTGCCAGCAGCTCCAGCCTGATGCTACCACCCCACCTCGCCCCCACCCCCGCCAGGAGTCATGTGTGACCTTGAGCTGGTTATATTAACTTGATGGCTTTAGCTTCTTCATCTGTAAAATGACCTTGTGGGCTCCTTGCACTTTTGTGATTCTGTGATGAATTAATGCTTTATTTTGTGTCTTCTGCACATGAAGTGCTTCGTGCTCCCTCTTCCATTCCCACCTAGAGATAGAAATACATTTTCCTCATGGTTCAGGACACAAAGGTAGCAATACTTTATTTTATTATCCTGGAGATATGAAGTGAAATGGAGGCTTAAATTGTCTAATATCAATATTTACCCTGCCTACTTATGCAGGTTGGAGAGTCTAATCCCAGTACCTTAATAAAGAGACAGAGGAGGGTGGGGCCTTAGTGTGTGTCACACTTTATGGGGGCAAGACATGATTGCAAGAGGGACTTTACCTAACAATTGCAATCAGTGTAACTGGCTTATTGTACCCTCAATGAATCCCCAACAATAAAAAAAAAAAAAAAGAAAAAAAAGAGAACATAATGAATTACCATATCCTCACTACTTTCCTGCAGAATTATAATTTAGTGATAAATAAAATATTGATGTTTCCAGTACATTTTATGAGTATTTATCATGATTTTAAAACTGTGCAAAAATCTCTTGCTTTAAAAAAAGTGATCCTCTTAATAGATTTAATAAATTGAGTTTTGGTAAATGCAGCCACCGTTTATGTATATTCAAATATGGTCCAATAATTAAATATGATGTATCCAAGGTTTGATTACAGTAGGTTTAGTACATCTTTTTAAAGAACACACCCACCCACACATAAAGCAACAGAGGTTATATAACTCCATTAAATTATGTTAATGGTTTTACTTGTCAGTATTTTGTAAAACAAAATGGTTTTCCTAGAGTCTATTTGTAGGTATTTGTCACTAATTAGTGCCTACAAATTACCTGTTGTACAAGTTCCGTTCATCTGGGTGTTTTGCTGTCTAGCAAATCACGGCTGCTACAGTTCATGATCTGACACTGTTGTCAGCGTTTTGCTTATGCTTTTCCTCCTAATGCATCTCAAGGTTCTGCCTCCTCCCCTAAGGTTTCCAACAACTGTGATTCCGTTTTTGTGAATGGGAAGGAAATGAAGCAAAGTGAACATGATCGTGAACTTCAACTACTGGCACTTCACCTCCCAGTTCAAGATCACCTTCTGGGCATCCAGGTTCCCCCTGCAGATTGAGATCTCAGACACAGAGCTGAAGCAGATCAAGGGCTGGAAGATCCTAGTGGCCTCCAACAGAAGGTGAGGACCCAGAGAGAGAACTGTGGACATTATGCTCCTGGGACCCAGATCTTTGTGGGAGGCAAATTCACCCCATGGACCCAAACCCCATCCAGAGCAGATAGCAATGGTCTGGTCTTGGGCTTCAGATGGATATTACTTGGGCACTTACTACCACTTTGACATGAAGAAGCTATTATGGGAGTAATAATAGTGTCAACCTCGAAGAGTAGTTGCTAGGATTGAGTAAAAACAACATCCACAGAGTTGTGTACAGTGAGTTGGGGGTGTGGGCTTCCTGGCATGGAGATAGTTTTCCAGCTGTGCCCCTTCCAGGTCATCTACAAATTGAGGGTGATAATTATACTCACTGGTGGTCTGGAGAATTCAATGCAAGATACATAATAAAACATTTAAAACTGTACCTGGCAAAAGGTTAACACTCAAAAAGTTTTAATTGTCAAGATTATGAAGGATTTTAGAAATTATTGTTGTATTATTTAAAATATGCTAAAATACTGAATCAAATATGTTTCTGATGTATTATGGATGAAACACAGCAACAACTATTTCCAGCTCACATCATAGCATGTAATGGGCATTCTTGAGCATGGCGTGAGTCTCCCCTGTGGGGTGCAGGGCCCCACAGTCCCAGGTTCCTCCTGTCCTGTGGCTCTGCCATCTTACTGGACATCATCATCTGTGTTTACCTGTAGTGTGGGGAAAGAGAACACGCAGGAGGCAAAACCACATCTAACAACCCAGAGGAGCCATGAACTGTTTCTGTTTCTTTCCCATTTTATTGTATAAATTATCTCAGACGACCACATCTAGATGCAAGGGGGACTGAGGAATGTAAGATCCAGCTATCCCATGAAAGAGGAGGAGTGATTTTGGTGGAGAGCCAGCTGTCCTGTCGCAGGTATTATTACCTACCTCTATATTATCTGTGGTTTCCAATGGGCCCCATTTGCCAAATGTGCTGCCTTGCCTTGGGTAAGAATAAGAACAAGGAGAAGGGGGTGGCGCCTGTGGCTCAAAAAAGTAGGGCACCGGCCCCATATACTGGAGGTGGCGGGTTCAAACCCAGCCCCAGCCTTTAAAAAAAAAAAAAAGAACAAGGGAAGGACAAGAAAAAAAAAAAAAAGATGAACATGGAGGGGGAGGAAGAGGGGGAGGAATTGTGTTGCTATTATTGTTGTTCCCAGAGGCTGAGACTTCACCAGCTACTGAGAAGGTGGTGGCATTAGAGGTTTGTGGACTCTGATCAGCCTCAAGCAGGTGATTTATATTACACTTTGCCTTCTGTCTAGGTCACTGGGGTGTATTTAAGTGATTTCATTTTTCCTGCAGAAGACAGAGCCCAAAGCTAACCTGTACAGTGGAAAGAAAATTTGGCTGTTTCTTATAGCAAGTGTATCAGTGTGTGCCCCTGATGAGCAGTTTTAGGGGCTGGTGAAAAGATAAGATAAAACACTGGCTATGGAATGATAGATTTTCTCTGCTTAACAATCTTTGAATTATTCAGTAAACTTTGCCTCCAGAGTGGTATATTAATAACACACTTAAGAAAATATTTCTGTTAGTGAGGCAGAGAGGCTCTTTCTCCTTGAAGAGAAAGCTTCAAAGATGGCAGGTAGATTAACAGAGCCCAAATACCTTGACACCCTCAATAGGAAAAATGTAATTTTAATTCATCCTGATCTAAAGAGCCAAGGAAATTAAATTCTCTCTGTGTCCTGTTGCTGAAATACTGCAGGAACTGCTCTGGATATAAGGCGATCATAAAACAAAAACATTGCTCAAGTTTTAAATGTCATTGTTTAAATTTTTAAAATTTTTTAAAATTTTGCTTTCAATTGGCTTTCAATTGTCTTAGTTTGAAGTTATTTTTTCTTTTAATTTTCTTTTCTTTCCTTATTTATTGAGACAGAGTCTCACTTTGTGGCCCTCGGTAGAATACCTTTTCATCACGGCTCACAGCAACCTCCAACTCTTGGACTCAAGCGATTCTCCTGCCTCAGCCTCCCAAGTAGCTGGGACCACAGATGCTCACCAAAATACCCAGCTATTTTTTTTTTTTTTTTTTGGTAGAGACAGGGTCTCACTGTGGTTCAGGCTGGTCTGGAACCTCTGAGGTCAGGGCAATTCACCCATCTTGGCCTCCCAGAATGCTAGGATTACAGGCGTGAGCTACCGCGCCCAGCCTAAATATCATTTTTCAAAAAAAAAATTACCATAAATTACATGACACCGAAAAAAATGATATGAAATATATATTGAAAGACCTTCCTCACCTTGTCCCCCTCTATCCATTTCCTTTCAATTCTAGTTTTATCATTTCCTTCCTTTTTTATGAAAATTTAATCAGATAGTGATGCACATTGCTATACCATTTTCTTCATTACGTTAAATGTAATATCCTGTAGACTACGTTCTGCACCTGTTTTTTGCATTCAGCAGTGTTTGCTGAAGTCTCTCCATGTCCGCATGTAGAAAGCAACCTCTTCGTATTCACAGCTGCTCTGTGTTCCAGTGTGGACAGTCCCTGGGTGCTCTGTGGCAGCTCATTCCACTTTTTCAGTTGAAAGCCAATTTTCTTTTGCACTATGCTCAAAGAAAGCAATTCACCACTTCCAGGTGAATTGAAGCTTAGGTGAGCATTTTGTGAACCTAAGAATAGACACCCTCTTTTCTAGTTGCTGGGATTAAGGATCAGTTGCCATGGCTGAGGTAACAGCAGCAGAAGACAGAGGCAACCCCCAAGTTCTCCTGAGGCCAGACCTGCCCCCCTGTTATTGGGACACCTAGAGGGAGAACCCAGCCCCCTCTGCGGGGAGCATCTTCAGTCCCACTTCACACTCAAGAAACATGATTTTATGTGTTTGTAGGCCCTGCGACTGTCTTCTTCAAAAATTGCATATAAAATCATATGTATATACCCCATAAATGCATTAATGTACACAGTTATGCTTTGATCAAAAACAAGAAGCGTGATCTTAGCCTCCTTGGTTCAAGAACCTATTGGTAATAGAATAGGCTTTGGAATAGAATAGATGGAATCTTCATTGCAAGGCCAGCTCTTCAAGTTAGAAATCATGGATTTTCTAAATACTCAGCTTTCCAAGGAAAGGGGAGAAAAGAAATGAGAATACCATATGGCTTAATTTTTTTGTTGTTGCTAAAAACATATGAAATTATAAATATAATATCACGTTCTATTAGTTTTTGTAATAGTTCCCTCTCATTTTCCAAAATATAACTTTCCCAGGCACAGGGGATCAGTCTGTTTTACTCACCACTCTTTCTCCAGCACGTAGAAACCAGACCAGCACCCAGTAGGTTTCAAGGTAAGTATCTGTTGACTGGCTCAGGATAAAGAGAAAGAAACAGAGCCCTTTCGGGGCTTCAAGAAGGTAGATCTGAGTGACAGCCCACAGAGACCAGGACTGAACATACAGAGGCCTGGAAGGGGGACAGATCAGGTCTCCATCATCCTTTCTTGCCACCGCCCGCACCCGCCCACCTCTCCCCAAGACTCTCATTCCCTGTAAGTTGTGGTTGGAGCCCTGGAAGCCCATTGTGGGCAGAGAATGAGTTATATGAGAGCTTTCACTGTGTCTTTCATTTCTCTCTCTCACAATCTACACTTGGTACTTGAGAAAGGACATGACTTTCTTTGGTTAGGAAATGTTATTGAAAATAATCTTTCATGGCTAGTTATTGAGCAGGAAGCCTCTGACTGAGCCCATTGGTGAGTGAGAGTGAGCAGCCAGGTTTCCACAGAGGCTTTGCATCCAAGGGCAGAGGAGCCATTGAGAAAGGAGAGTTTAGCAGAAGATGCAGGAGCACTTTATAGTTCAGAGTGGAGGTCTTTGCAGAAATCTCCACAAAAATACATGATAGTTACAATGGTTTAGTTAAACATATTTTAAGCATAGAGCTATAGGCCCTGGAGATGCAAAAGTGAATAAAACATGAAGTTCACAGCCTTCTACAGAGTCAAGGTATGAAATAAAGATAGGATATTGAATATACTGTAATATTTTCTAAAACAGACCTACTTTTCCTTTGTTTTTATGGCATCTCCAAAACTTCACTTACTCATCACTTTCAAGGTATTGCCTTTTTCAAATACCACCTTTAATATTGTTCTTTTTCACCTTTTTAATTGTTGTTTAAAGGAAGCTTCGTAGAATGGCATAAAAGGGCCAGTAGCAGAACTTACCATGAAATAAAAGATCACCTCAAGATGAAAGATACTTCATGCTATTGAAAATTTCTGAATAGATCACTGTTGTCTGTCTATGGTTATGAGCTTGTCTTCATTAAGTAATGGAGAAATGTGGAGGCCAGACAACTCTCCAAGAAGTCCCAGTGCTGGACAGAGACTTTGTCTGCAAAATTACAGGAAGGACTGAGAAACCGAAGGGTATAATGTTTCACTGTTTTTAAGGACTGAGTCTCTTTGCCATCTAAAATTCACTCATCTAAAACCATCTGAAAGAATACCACCCCTCTTTGAGAAACAGAAATTGCTAAACTATTGTGCCGGTGGACATTTTTCTATCACTCTGTAAATGGTTCTCAGACCTTTCAGAAACACCACACAGCATGCTGTAGAGAAGATGGGTTCTAGAAGTCAGGTGAACAGACCCAGATCTGCTAATTAGCAGTTGTCTGGGCCACATGTTAACCACAGCCAGCCTTGATTTCTTCATATAAGAATAAGGATGTGTTTCATACCTGTGGAGAAGAGGCACGGAGTTAGCTGTGACAGGGAGAGGGCAATCAAGGACGGGGCAGCAGCAGGTATGGACCTGCCTCTGCAGGTGACTAGTGTGTGGCCTAGGTTGAGTAGGAGCTCCTCCCCTGCCTTGGTGTCCTCACCGGAAGGATCAGGAAAATAGCTCTGTTCTTTAGGGTCCGAAGAGATGACATGAGTTAGATATGTGTGGTTGTTGTGTTCAGTTGGCATCAGTTCTCATCCTTCCATGCAGCAAATGGCACAGGGCACGTAGTCAGTCTAACACTGCACACAGGAATCTTTGTCCCTTTCTCCCCTGACATGGCCCCCATCTACTGCTCACAGACTGGTCAGCAGCCACCAAACAAAATGCTTTTCTCAAAGGACACAGGACAGATTCAGTTTTAACATGACCAGTTTCCAGAACAGAATTTAGTTCTTTGTGATTAAAAGACTGAGGCCCCTGCTTTCTTGATGTTGGCCAGGGGTCACTGTCTGCTCCCAGGCCACCTGCACTTCAGATAATAGCTGAATCAAGTTCTTCTCACACTTTGAATCTCTGACATCCCCTTTTGCCACCAGCTGGGAGAAGATCTCTGCTTTTCAGTGATCATTTGACTGCAGTGGGCCCACCTGAGTAGTTCAGGATCTGCTTCCCGTCTTAGGGCCAACTGTGCCATGTAACATAGCATACTCACTAGAGTGCATTCTCATGTGATCACAGGTGTCAGAGATCAGGGCAGGGCATCTTTGAGGGTACCTTCCTGGAAATTCTGCCTACCATGTATTTCTCTGTAGGGCCTGGCACCCTCTGGTTGTACACTGGATGGTAAATTAGGAGGGATGGCTTCCTAGGACATTAAGATTCTCTGTTCTACTTGGGTTTATGCAATGATGGCATAGTGGCCCACACAAGGATCATTGTTGTCTCACAGAAAACATTTGCCTGCTGGTTGGAAGGAACGTGAGCAGGAGAAGACACTGAGCCCCATTTCCTTAAAGCGTCTCACCACAATTCTGCCATTTTCAAAGCCTAAATATTACTTGTTGGAAAAACTGTCACTCTTTGAGTGTTCAGTATATAAATGGGCTCTTTTTGGTTATCCTCACTTAATTAAATCAAGCCCTTCTCAGAAAATAGACTATTATTATGATCATATAGTTTTACCAAAAAAATGATCTTTGCCAAACGCCCATTTCAAAGTGGCAAGTCTGGCTGAACAGTAATTTAACTTACTTAAATAGTTTCCGTAAGTGAGTTCATTGCACAGAGGAGCTGAAGGGCACTTTGGTGGAAATCTCAATTAAGGAGCTTAAGGCATTAGTGTGGAGCAGAGACGTGAGCTTCCTCCCTGACTCTTCAGGTGCTCTCGCCACTCTCTGACTCCATCCTGGCTGAGAAGACAGTGATCATCCTGGATGACCGAGTCACCGTTACAGAGCAGGGTGTGCAGCTGGTGGCTGGTGTGTCTCTCTCCCTGCAGCTTCACAGAGCAGACAAAAGGGCCATCGTCTCAACAGCAGCTGCCCAGAACGTCCTTCAGTCCCCTCAGCAGGTGAGAGGCCCAGATGGGGACATGTCCCATGTCCCTGGTCAGTGGTGTCAACTCCTCTTTCTCAGGTAGCACATCCTTCAAAGGAGATTAGTAGGCCGCTCAGAGCCAGGGCTGGGGATTCTTAAAACTCCTTCTTCTTCTTCTTTTTTTTTTTCTTTTGCGGTTTTTGGCTGGGGCTAGGATTGAACCCACCACCTCTGGCATATGGGGCCAGCGCCCTCCTCCTTTGAGTCACAGGTGCCGCCCCCTCCTTCTTGCTTCTTACCCAGGCTGGTCTGTCTCTGAGGAAAGTATCGAGTGGCTTAGCTACACTTCCTCTTACACATCCCCTTCCTCTTACCCACAGACCACGGGCCCGTGTGCCACGTGGGTTTATCTGTGCCAGGCACCGTCTGCTGCTAGACCAGGACCAAAAGATTAAAGGTTTGCCCTTTTGCCGAAGCGGTGATTTTGATTACGGGAAATTCCATTTCAGCTTCTTACGTGTGGCTAATAGTCACTAAATTGCTGCTGCTTACAACAATTATTGTCAACTCTAAAACTCCTCTCCATCTTTAAACATTCACAGATCCTTTATAAAGATACCAGGGACGGGGACATGCAAGCCTCACAGGGCAGCATCCCAAGTACTCCCAGCCCTGCATGTTTTGCTTCCTCAGCTTTGGCTTCCTAATGATGAACGTTCAAAGTGATATTATCTTGAGCAGGAGCCTGATTAGTTGCACCTGAAATTGATTCAGATAAATTGCCTGATCTTTCAAAATGTTTTCAGAAAGGTCAAAGTCAAACTCTGTTGTATGGCATGCAATAAATTAATTTACACTTCAATGCCTTCGTTAAAGTATATTATTTGTTCCGCAGTGCAGTGTGGCCGCAGCACCTTATTGATGGCAGTCCAAGGCATGCCAAGAACTGTCCAAGATTATAAAACACGGAAATCTATTTTTCTCAATCTGTATGTTTAGGGACTATTTCACTGCAAAGCAAGCATTTTTTATTTATTCATTTGTAGGAATCTGATTAAAACATATGTTTCTGTTTCATTTTCTTTAGGAAGAAATAATCAGTTCTTGGATTTAGTCCCACGATGGTTTGGTGACACCTTCAGACATTCTGACTCCAAAGATTGTTCAATTACTATCTCATCATTGGATGAAATCCGCGGTGTCTGTGCAGGCAATCAAGGTCCAAACCTTGAGTTCAAATGGTTGGACGTGGTTATAGAGGGCAGAGGACACTTGATTAGGTTAGAAATGATGATCAGTGAACATCCTCAGAAGACCAAGAATGTTCTTCCTATGTTCAAAGGAAGGACAAAATTTGAACCATGAATTGATGTGCACCAACAAGGAACTAGTGATCTAGGCATTGAGGACATAAATTGATAATATAAACTCAACTTCAGTAATATTATAGGAAGTGATGGAAATAAGGAAATAAATCCTTAATTTTTGATCGAAGAAAGCATTTCATATTTTATCATTAAGTATGATGCTAGCTGTAGGATTTTTGTAGATACCGTGTATCAAATTAGGAGTAATTCCTTTGTATTTCAAACTTGCAAAGTATGTAAATATGTATGTATTTTTTAATGGGTATACCTTGGCTTTTTTGGGAATACTTATTATGTGTCTTTTGATTATGTGAATATGTCATATGTCAATATGATTATGTGACTTTTTTAGCATGTTATTTTGGTGGGTTACACTGATTTGAACATGAATATTGCACCGATATTCCAGACCTGAAATAAGTCCTTTTTGATTATAGGATATTATTAGATTCACATGTAGTGGCATTCAGTTTGCTAATATATTTGGAAAGACTTTGCTTTTAAGTTCAAGAGAAATATTGGTTTGTAGTTTTCTTTTTTGTTAGTATTGTGCTCTGGTTTAGATACCCCGGTAATTCTGGACTCATAAAATGTATTGGGAAGTTTTCTGTCTCCTATTTTTCATTAGACATTGTATAAAATTGGTAAAAACTTATATGTAAATGTTTGATAGAATTTTATTTTTTTTTAGTTTTTATTTGATAGAATTTTAAATGAAATTGTCAGGGCTTGAAAATTGATCAGAAGGCTTATAATTACAATGCAATTACTTTAATGGTTACAGAACTATTCAAACTGGATGAAATTTACTAATTTTTTTTAGGAATTGGCTAATTCCTTCTAAGTTGCCAAATTTGTAAGTTTATTTATTTTTTTCCTGATTATAATTTTTCAGTACTCTATTAGATATTGGCAAACCAAAGGCTAGGTATCTTTTTGTTTTCCATCAACATCAACAGTCAAGATGAATGAAGATAAAGAGACTCCAAAGGCTGCAAAATTAATATAAATATGTGCCTTTGTCACTGCTCCCTTTTGGGTGTTCATGTCCAAGATTAATGTCAAGTTACTACTTATGTAAATTTCCTCATAATTTAATTACCAGAACCTGTTATTTCTAAAACACATAAAGATACTTTGAATTAATATCTAACAAGGAAGTATCTATTAATATTTTGAAGAGAGGCAAAATAACCAGTCAATGTGCTTAATGATAAAAGTGTGGCTCCATCATCATGATTGTTATTTCTGTATAAAATGAGTTCTTTTATATGTTTAAAAGTAAAAAGGTATCAACTTTGAAAAAAAAAATTGCTCCACTATTTGGATCTTAATTCAAGCAAACCAATGGTTAAAACAAAAAATACAAGACACTTTGGGAAATCTGAGCACTTCCTAGATATTTGATGAGACCAATAAATTATTTTAGCAAATTTGTAAGTTTAAACTTGCTCATGACATTCCTTTACCGTTTGTTAGTGGCTGCAGAATTTGTAGTGATATCTCTTCTTTCATTCCTGTTCTTGGTGATTTGCATTTTCCGTTTTGGGTTTTCGTCAGTCTCGTTAGAAGTTTATGAATTTTTAATTTTTAGAAGAACCAGTTTTTGTCTCAATGGCTCTCTCAGTTATTTTCTTCTCTTTTCCATTTTTTTGACTCTGCTCTTCCTTCTCATTGCTTTGAATGTAGTTTGATCTTCTTTTTCTAGGTTCTTGAGGTAGCAACCATCACTAATCTGAGAATCTTCCTCATCTCTGACGCAAGTATTTATTTCTCACAGTATTGCATTGCCTCAATCCTGTGCATTTTCATATGTTGTGTTTCATTTCCATTTAGTTTTCTGCATCTTTATATTTCCATTGTCTATCTTTTTTGACCTACAGATTATTATATGTGTTATTACATTCCCAAATATTTAGAAATTTACCTGTTGTCTTTCTGGTATTGAATTCTCTGTTCTTTTACTCCAGTTCTTTTAAATTTGTTGAGATTCTTTATATGGAGCAAGACATGGTCTATCTTGGTGAATATACTAAGGGTCCTTGACAAAAATAATAATGCGTTTTCTGCTTTTGAGTAGGGTGCAGTAATTTTTTTTTTTTTTTTGAGACAGAGTCTCACTTTGTCACCCTCAGTAGAGTACGATGTTGTCACAGCTCACAGCAACCTCAGACTCCTGAGCTCAAGTGATTCTCTTGCCTCAGCCTCCCAAGTAGCTGAGACTACAAGTGCCCACCATATGCCTGGCTATTTTTAGAGACAAGGTCTTGCTCTTGTTCAGGCTTGTCTTGAATCTGTGAGCTCAGGCAATCCCCCTACCTCGGCCTCCCAGAGTGCTGGGATTACAGGTGTGAACCACTGAGCCAGGCCTCATAAATGGTTTTAACCTTGATATTTTTAAGTTTTGGAAAGTCTGCTTTTGTGCAGTTTGATCAGCATTCTTGTTTAACTCTTTTAGAAAATCGTCTCCCAGATGTCAGGATATTGAGATCACAGTAAAGACTTTATCAACTGGAAGTGGTAATCAGTCCAACAGCAACAACTGCAGAGGACTGTTTCAACTGAGCTATACACAAAATTTGAACAATTACTGGTAGCTAGTCTAATTATGCTAAAAAGTTTTTTTCAGTTCTCTAGTCCAGTCTTCTAATTGACATAACAAATGGCTTATAAACTCAGCAACCACTTTTTTCCATTAAAACTACTACTGCATAATGTAACATCTACCTTTTTTTTCTATAAAGGGACAACCTTAAAAACATGGTAGAAAAGTTGTGCTAAAATATGCATTGCACATTTGTGACTGTGTAGCGTAAGGAATTCTGGAAAATCTGAGATACATGTGTAAGGTAATTTAAACTTAAATGCAACTGGAGAATTAAAGCTGAAACATTTAAATATAAGGACATTGAACTCTAAACAATATATAGTTTTGTTTTGTTTTGTTTTTTGAGATAGCATCTCTGTCACCCTGAGGTTGAGTGCTGTGTCGTCATCATAGTTCACAGCAACCTCAGACTCTGGGCTCAAGTGATCCTCATGCCTCAACTTCCCAAGTAGCTGGGACTATAGGCACCCGCCACGATGCCTTGCTAGTTTTTCTAGTTTTTTCTATTTTAAGTAAAGATGGGATCTTGGTCTTGCTCGGTCTCATCTTGAACTCCTCAGCTCAAGCAATTCACCTGCCTCAGCCTTCCAGAGTGCTAGGATTGCAGGCCTGAGCCACTGTGCCTGCATGAATGCCAATATTGTGAAACAAGCTACATGAAAACTCCATCCCTAAAAGGACTCATGTTAGGATTGTATATGGGACTTCTGGGGACACGGTGACCTTTCTGTGCATGGCTTTCCAATTTCCTTTTCTTTGGGGAAAAATACTTAAGAAATAGTAACTCCATTGTCTAGAAAAAATACACCTTCTAAGCACGGGCAACTCATTATTTCTGGCATGAAAATAAACATTGAAACATTAAGTTGAATGTTAACATTTTGAATTTTAGCATCTGTCTTGTAAGGGAGAACAAGTAATGCCATTTTCTCATCCATGGCTGACACCCTCGTAATAAAAGACAGATTAACTCCAGAAACACATAACAAATTTATTTAATTGAAGTTTTATGTGACACGGAGCCTTCAGTAATGAAGAGCTAAAGACCCAGGGAAGTTGTTCATTTTTATGCTTAGGTTCTAAGGATGGGCAGCCATGAAGACAGATGATGGGACAAAAAAGGGGTCTGACCTAATGGCCATCCACTGGCCTTTCTGTCCCAATTCTTTTTGGTCTTTCTGTTCAGCATTCATTTCCTCCTGCAACAGGGGAGGACACCTGTCACATGAGGGTCTCCTGACCTACTTACATGAGAAGTAGGTCAGAGAATTCCTTTCTGGCCACCTCTTGCACAGAAAGGTGGGAGGAGGTCTCAGTGTTGCTTTTGAGATTTCTGAGATTTTTCTCAGCTGCCAAGGTGCCATATTTGCAGTATGTCCACATTTGTATGGAGAGAGAAAGAGAGACACACACAACTAATTATGTGCTTGACAATTCGTCCAAAGAATATTTTTTACATTGCAGTAAAAAATTTGAAGTAATTTATTTAAATCAAAATAAACATGTTCATTAAAAATTACCAAAAACTCTTATTTTTTAAAAGAAAAAAACTCATCATTTGTTTTTCTAGAAGACTGGGGAAAACATTTTTCCAGATATTTAAAAGGAAGCTCATGTTTCTAGATGGGAAGGGAGTGGAGAGAGGGGGGAACTAACACCTAATGGGCACATTGCTCACTTTCTGGGTGAAGGCACACCTGTAACTTTGACTAGTTAGAAAAAGCAAACTATTATCCCAAACATGTGTACCCCCATAAAATGCTGTAGTAATAATGAAGAAATAAGGTTTGGAAGTGAAAAAAAGAAAAATTTTGGATTTAAAGTAAATTGACTGTGTAAATACAATCAATGCATTTAAAACATGTATTTGTAGAATGAAGTTCTTAGTACTTCTCGATTTATTTATGGTTTCATATAATTTACGTAGGTCATGGTAGTTTTTTGTGGTTTGTTTTTATAGTAAAAAAATACTGAAGGTGAAGAAAACACTCTGTGATGATATTTATAGAGTCTTCACCAACTTGCATCTTTACTTTCCAGGTGGAAAATAAAGCTCAAAGTCCATTAGGGAAATTATCTTCTCAGTGAAAGAAGACATTAATGTCATCAGTGGATAACACTAGGTAATAGTCACCCTCTATGAGGCACCTTCAAAATGGTTTTGGCTGCAACTCTTTGTTTGGGTCAGTATTTTCACATGAAACATTTATTTTATTTTAAGGCACAAAATAGTTATAGAGAAAATACAACATATTTATTCATCTACACTGTGTATTAAGATTAATCACCTTACAGAGATAGCACTGCTTTGAATTTGAGGTCCAGCTAATAGTGGCTTTCCTACTCATTTGTAGCAAAAAAAAATTACTTCTTGGGAGGGATAGTTTTAAATCATTTCTTTTTATTTATTTATTTATTTTTATTAAATCATAAACATATAGGTCATGTATACATTAATGCGTTTATGGGGTACAACACCTCATCTTGTTTACTTAATTGTTGTGTTAAGAGGTTTATACTCTATACTAATAGATCCGACATGTGCTCTTGTATTATGCACCATAGGTGTGATCCCACCATTCACCCTCCCTCAATCTGACCGCTCCCCTCCCCTCCCCCTCCTCCCTCCTTCAATTGGGCCATAGTTGTGATCTGTTCTTCATATGAAAGTGTGAGTGATTGTAAATTGGTTTTATAATAGTACTGAGTACATTGGATATTTTTTCTTCCATTCTTGAGATACTTAACTAAGTAGGATATGTTCCAGCTCCATCCATGTCAATGTAAAAGAGGTAAAGTCTCCATCTTTTCTAGGGCTGCATATTATTCCATGGTATACATATACCACAATTTATTAATCCATTCATGGGTCAATGGGCACTTGGGCTTCTTCCATGACTTGGCTATTATGAATTGAGCTACAATGAACAATCTGGTGCAAATATCTTTGCTATAACATGATTTTTGCCCTTTTGGTTATACACTGAGTAGAGGAATTGCAGGATCAAACAGCAGATCTACTTTTAGATCCCTGAGTATTCTCTATACTTCTTTCCAAAAGGAATGTATTAGCTTGCACTCCCATAAGCAATCCCTATCAAAGCACCACCATCATACTTTAAAGATCTGGGTAAAATAGTACTTCGTTTTATATGGAACCAGAAAGAAACCTTGAATAGCCAAGACATTACTCAGAAATAAAAACAAATCAGGAGGAATCACGTTACCAGACTTCAAACTATATTATAAATGTATAGTGATCAAAACAGCATGGTATTGGCACAAAAATAGAGAGGTAGATGTATGGAACAGAATTGAGAACCAAGAGATGAACCCAGACACTTATCGTCATTTGATCTTTGATAAGCATATCAAAAATATAAATTTAACAAATGGTGTTAGGAGAATTGGCTGGCGACTTGCAGAAGATTGAAATTGTGCCCACACCTTTCACCATTAACAAAAATTGACTCTCGCTGGATAAAAGATTTAAAATTAATGATTTCTTGAACTGAAACTTAAAATTTTTTTTTCTTTTTACTTTCTTGGCAGAAACACATATACAAATTTGGGAGTTAATTCTTAATTTACTGATTTTATTTATAAGGTTAGAACTGAAAGGAATTTCTACTTTGTTCTTAGTTGCTTGGTGAATAACTCAGACCTTATGAAGGACATAATTGAATAAAGGGCAAGTGTGGACCCTGCCTGTATGTGGCCCTGACCACTTAGAGATGCCTCCTTAGAGAGGCTCCCCTGACCACAATCACTTTAGGAGCTCTGTTTTATTCCTGCAGATTCCCAAATAACGCAAGCATCTTCCATTCCTGTAAACACTGCAGTCTGGCAAGGAGCACACATCTGCCATTGCGAAGCACACCTGTCTCCCAGATGCTCAGCCTTCTAATTTCATTATGCCCATTATGCCGGGTGGTGACCATTTCCACTGGGCACATCCATAAATGTGCATCTGACCTACTGCCATCTCAGTTATTCTGCCTCCGTGAATTGTCCCACAGCTGCCAGGCCACATGCCAAGTTGGGATTTGTGTAAAATGGCACCATGGTTGTCATCCCAGTGATTATAAAATGTCTGGGTTTTTTACTTTCCCCACAACATAAAGTAGTCTTCACAGTATGCTGTTTACAAAGGGACAGTAAGAGGTGGCCCTAAGGTACTGGTCAATGTTATAGAGAAAGGGCTGGTCCTGTCACATTCCTATAATCTGGGGCCCTTCATCTCTAAACCCTTGACCAAATCATACTGGAGTAATTTCCCTTAGAATTTTCTGAATAGTAGCCTTGTCTACGCAGCTGGGAATTTATTACTAAGACATAATTTGTTTCATGTTTAACATTCCCCATTGCTCCTGAATGTTAATGATCCTTCCCATGTGCTGATTGAATGGAGACTCCAGGCTTGTGCCATCCACAAGGGACTTCCCTCTCCCCTGATCATATTAGTCACAAACTTCATCACCAAGTCATTATCTCACATTAAAAGCCAATTGTCTGAGGAATATTCATCAGTACCACCTGGATTTTCTCAGGAAGCCAATGTGTATTTCCCAACTCCTTTCCCTGGTTCAGTCTACCCCCTGGGCAGCTGTGTCCTTAGAGGATCAGTGAATCTCTCAGAACGGGCCCTGGACAATGCACACTCTCTCTGAGGTCAGTGACACATATGACCTGGTCACTCAACTTGGACAAGATAATTCAATAAAAAGGAAGCATCAGTGTAAATGGCAATAACTGAAGATTTGGATGAGGAATCCCATGACAGTGTGGGAAGATATTGTGACTTTGATGGCCTTTGACTTCTAAGCAGGGATCACATTCTGGGTGGCCGTAGTTTTGAAGCTGATTTAATAAACAACACTATAAAAAATAGTCCACTATTACCAATCACCTGCAGTTCACCTGGTGCAGGTGTGTTGTAAATCAACTCTCAAAGTGTATCCCAAAGGCAACATCACAGTTCAGTTGTAGTTTACAGTATTCGCCTTCCACATCTCTTAATCTCCACTTTTTAATGCTGAGTTAATTTTCTCCATGGGGCTGTCCCCACCTGACTGTATATTCAAAATCCCCGTACTTATTGGTTTCCTCTCACTCAGTGTGTCAGTGTGTTTATAGCGATTCCCCATGCATGGAAGAGTGCCTGGCACATGGCTGGCCCTCTGACTGTTTGCTGAATGAATTCATGTTGCCTGTGTATGTTTCTTAAAGAAATAGTGGATGGTTAGGTTTCCTTGAAGCAGAACCTGAGATGGACATGTGATTTTTTTTTGAGACAGAGTCTTATTCCGTTGCCCCTCAGCTAGAGTGCTGTGGCATCACAGCTCATAGCAACCTCAAATTTCTGGGCTCAAGTAATCCTCTTGCCTCAGCCTCCTGAATAAGAGCAGCTGGTACTACAGGCACTTGCCACAACTTTCTTTTCTTTGTCTTTTTGTCTTTTAGTATATAAGGGATCTTACTCTTGCTCAGGCTGATCTCAAACTCCTAAGCTTAAGCAATCCATCTACTTCAGCCTCCCAGAGTGTGAGGCTTACAAGTGTGAGCCACCATGCCCAGCCGGGGCACATGATTTACTAAGGGGAGTGAAAGACACAGAAGGAGAATTCGTATGTATGAGACATTAGAGAGGAAGAAAAAGACAGAGACATGGTCCCATTGGAAACCAGATGAAACCTGATCCCACCAGAGCTCCGAGTATAAACACCATGGAATGCTCTCACCCTGGGCAAAGATTCAGGCTTTGGTATTATAATGTTGGGCAACCACCGCCTTTTGGTTACTCTCGGGGATGATGTAACTTCCCTGGCATTTCTAGGAAGGTGGTGGGGACACTTCTTGGTGGCTGGGCAAGGCTGTGAACTGCTGGCAGCATCAGGGGCAAGGGCTGGGGTTGGTGTGCACAGACCCAGCAGAGGGGTGTGGGTGGGATATCAAGGCCACCTGCTGGAGTGATTTTTTGAGTAAACATGCTTTTTAAAATATTTGTTGAGCTGCTATAATATTGGGTTGGGGAAGAAGAAGTGGACAGAGACTCTTAACATAAGGTTTGGGATCCCCATAGTATTACTTAAAGAGGATTGAGAGAGTATCCACTAATCGGCTTCCAGTTGAGCAGCTCCTAATCCTCCATTAGATTCTAGAATGGGTTCATTTATCCATTCAAAGGCTACCTTTAGGATACTTTCCAGATCTGTCTATGATGAAATTTATCACCTGGTTATACAAAGTCTTCTCAATGATTAGGTTCAATGTGCATTTGTTAATTGAGTGAAGCCCATCCTGGCATGTGCTGGAGATTTAGGTCATCTTGCTCTGGCTCCTGGGGCCACACTAGGGCATCAGAACATCTTTCTACTGCATGCACCATGATGGCTGTCTCATCCTGCCACACGTTGGAAGGTATTTCTAGCCTTGTCTGAACCAGTTAGGATGTGTACATTGAATTATCATAGTAACAGCTGCAAGGCGAGGCCTTAATTTAATCTTTGTGGTATGTTATATCCTACTTTCTTCCTCATTTTGTAGTCATAGAAATTGAGGCTTAGATACCAAAACAAATCAAGAGAGGCCATGTGAGCAGCAGGTAACAGAGCTGAGGGTAAGCCCAGGCAGGAAATGTCCATGCAGCCCACGTTCCTAACCCCAGGAGCACTGTGTCCTCTTCCAATTTCAGGAAGATCACTTATGTGTCACAAAGTATCAGAAAGTGGAGCTAACACATTGCAAAAAATCTCACCTTACAAGCTTTGGGAAGATCTGATCATGCAAAACTGTCTTCTTAAAGGAAGATGAAGTATTTCCAGTTCGTTTGTCAGGTTCCTGGACCATTGAAGACCAAGGAAAAAGGAAAATAATACTACACTAGAACTGCTGTAAATTGACCACCCAAGGGACTGTAAGAAACTGGTTAACCTTAGTAAAGCATCACAAGAATGGAGAAGCATGAATCCTATGTACTCAATTCTGATATGAGGACAATTAATTACAATTAAGGTTATGGGGGGGGAGGAAAAGCAGAAAGAGGGACGGAGGGAGGGGGGTGGGGCCTTGGTGTGTGTCACACTTTATGGGGGCAAGACATGATTGCAAGAGGGACTTTGCCTAACAATTGCAATCAGTGTAACCTGGCTTATTGTACCCTCAATGAATCCCCAACAATAAAAAAAAAAAAAAAAGATTTCATAAAAAAAAAAAAAAAGAAACTGGTTAACATAGGAAGTGGTGAACGTAAGGAACTATGCCTTCTGTAGTGATAGGTACATGTGGTGCATGCCTGATCAATGAAAATTAGGTCAGCTTAGGGAGATGGTCAGTGTTGAGAGGCGGTCACCTATGCAGTGATCTGTGTGTCAATGATATTTGCCAGAAAATGATACCCATTTTGGCCGTTTCCCCAACACACTGCTTTGGAGAATACCTCCATTTTGTAAAATGTGTCATTTTCTGGTTTGCCTCCTGGTTTAGTCTGTGGAAAACTTAAGTCCTATCTCCCTTGGTCACATTGCTGGCAATGGCCCCCTCCTCTGAGTAAGTTAGTTCCTTGTGGGCAAAACTTATCGAAATAAACCAGTAACAATAAAAAAGAAACCAACACCAATGCCACCATTAATTAAAAAACAAACAAAATAAACCAGACAAATCTGTTTTCCTCAGAAACAAGGGCAGTCCCAATCCATTACACAGCAGTTTCTGAGATGGAAAATGTAGTTATTAGCTCCAGAAAATTGGAACACGAACAGACTTAGAAAATGTACACACATTAATTGTCCATATTAGATACACTGCCTTGACGCTGGGCAAACCACAGAATGTGACTGCCTCAAATTAAATTTGATGTCATAATTCTCCTAACAATCAGGTTGTGCTATACTTTTTATTCTGCCTTTGGGTAATTTTGTACATAAGGGAGGGTAAATATTATAGTGGGTGCATTTTTGTCTCCATGTGCAAACTGGTTTGAGTCACACTATGTTCACCTGAATTCCTGGGCTTAGCATCTTTCTGTCTTCAATTTACAAAATGTGAATAGTCATCACCTTCCTTGTATAGCATTTTTGCTATGTGCTTGATGGTAGTGATGTTTTCTATATATCTTCCTCTCTGCCTTGGGGACTAGTAGATTGATTGCTTTCCCTTTAGAAATAATGAGGTGATGATGAAGAAGAGGAGGATGATATAGTTTGATCAGAGTCACTCAGGAGGGTTATTTTTTGTCTTTGCCTATCCATGCCTGCTCCTTCCCTTTGGATTTGGTTGCTCTCGTTGACCAGTAGAGTGGCAGTCAACATGATGATGGACGCATTACAGGTGGACGCTTCTACACTTCTACATGACCCCATCCTTGTGTGTCTGTCACACAGATGAATGAGGTCTCAGAGCTTCTAAATATGCAAACCTTATGCTTATGTCGACCCTCGATTAAGAAATAAATTTGTCCTGTTCTATGGAAAATGCAAACACAAATATCTTAAACTGAAAGAATAAGCTCAGACCTTGACTTCCTAGTAAAACATAATTTATTTGTTTCCCTTAGAAAAGATTGATTTCTCCTCAGAAAATAGAAGACATAAAACAGAAGAAAACTGCCAGATTATATAAAGGCGGCTTTTAAAGTTTTTCACAACTTCCAACAATCCAGTCTGGTAAGATTGTTGCTGAAATATATCACTGTTTGGGCCCAAGTGGTCATGATTTACAGACAGCTTGCCTTGCTTCCGCAATGGCGCCCGGACGCTTGAGTTGACATCAAAAGAGGACAGTGTTTATTATTATCACTTGGAGATAGAACCACACAAGTTGGTAACAGACAGAAAGCAACACAGAATACCCCGTTTCTGAAATTGCTTTGAGGAAACTGTTTCTGAGGTCTTCCACTCCTACCTTCTTAAGAAGGTTGCAGTTTATTTTTTTTCTTTCTTTTTTTTTTTTTTTTTTTGTAATTTTTGGCCAGGGCCAGATTTGAACCCACCACCTCTGGTATATGGGGTCGGTGCCCTACTCCTTTGAGCCACAGGTGCCGCCTGAAGGTTGCAGTTTCTTTGGGTCAAGATATTCATCAGTCTCTCTCAGGAGATGATTTGGGGGAAGGAAATAGAAATTCACAAGGAGGTGTAAAACACTGTTTCAAGGTCAACTCCAGATGCAGATTTGGGCATCAGCATGGCCATTGGGCTAGTATAGTAGGTGTTTATTCATTCTTTCTGCCAACAAGTACTTTTGAAATAAATTTTATTTGGTGTACTTGAGGTTTACAACCTGATGTCATGGGAAACAGATTGAAAAGTAGTTACCGTAGTGAAGCTTCATAACATATCTATCTATCATCTCACATAGTCCCTCTTTGCGTAACAAGAGCAACTAAAACCTACTTCTATAACAAAAATTCCTAATACGGTATAATTCATTAACCCAGCTGGCAATGTAGATTGTTACACCACCAATTCTGGGACAGTCATTCTTCAGGCACAGGGAATATGATGTTGAAATAACACAAGGTCCCGGCTCCCAAGGAACTTATATTCTTACGGAATGTGTATGTGTGGAAGGGCAGAGGGAACATATAATAAAGCAATGAATAAGTAAAATGTATATGAGGTCAGGTGAGGTAAAGTATTCTGGGGAAAATAACCCAGGAGCAACATAGAGAATGCCCGTTAATGGCAACCGCATTTGAAAAGAAAACAATAGGCAAAGCTCTCATGGATAAGCTGATGTTTGCACTTAAACCTAAACAAGGGCATGGGGGATGGGGAACTGTGATACCTAGGGAAAAAAATTCTCCAGAAAGAGATAGCAACGAATGCAAATACTGCAATGAAGGAGGGGGCCTGCATATTTGAGGTGAAACAAAAAGGATGGCATGTAGCATTGGAGGTGGGTAGTGCATGCTGAGCAGGAACTCTGAGCGAGGGGCTCACATCGGGCAGGTCTTGGTAGCCTTGTTGCTTGGGCCATGCTGCCAGGGGCAGCAGTGACATATGTGCTGTGAATTTTGCTTGCCCACCACAGACCCTGCTTTGTGACAACACATGTAACTTTTGATTGCATTCACTAGCCAGGACTAGTTAATTTGTTCAAAGATCAGATGCCCAGAATTATCATTCTGCTGTGTGTCCAGCAAGGGAGAAATCTGGAAATATTTGGCGAGCCGTTGCACTGGCTTCCAGATTAGGGATGCATACTAAAATATTTTCTGCTGGTAGGTGTGAAAAATGAAAAAATATTTGGAGGTCCTATCCTGGAGAGAAAACAGAGCAATTACAACTAGACAATTTTGCACTCACACAATAATATCTGGCATTTCTGTCATGATCAGTGTTACCTGAGGCCTTTCAAAGTGACCTTTAATCTATTCCCTGATGTGGCAGCAGCGAGAGTGAACTTCTTAAAGCCACACGAAGATTAAAAACACATCGTAGAGACAATATGGTGGACTGAAGCCAGCTTTCCACAGAGGCTCCTGTCCAGAAGGAGAGTTAAGGAACGGGAATTTAGCAAGTGTCCTGGTGGATTTGAGCCGCCCCAAGAGAGAAGGTTGAAGAACGCACATCAACACCACTGAGGCAAGCTGTGATCACAAGGACGCAAACAAAAGGTACAAAATCCACCACCAAGCAGACGGGAGTCCCCCTCTCCCATGAGACTGGCTCAAGAGCCCCACAATTAACAAACAGGCAGAAATTAAAGGCCCTCCCACTACACTCCACGGGAGAGACCTTCTAAAAACTGGACCTACCTCCCCTACTAGGGTGCCATGGCATTCTCCTGCCAGGCATAAAACTGTATAAAACTTTAAAAATCCTTTGCCGGCAACCCTGAACCCCCAACACTCCCCTCCTGCTCACTGAGGTCTGGAGGCCTGTCCCCCAGGAGTTCGGATTCTTGGATGATTTCTCAAGGGGAGTGCACAGTGCCCGAGCCGTGACTGGTCAGCGCTGACTCTGAGACACACGAGTGAGGAGAGGGCACTCAGCTGAGGGGGAGTCACACCTTGGCAGCAATTCCCTGTGGTGCAGTACAGCAGCCCTCCCTGGGCAACAATACGGCCAGGCATAAAACTGAATGAAACTCTAGCTTCCCCCCACTCTCACTCGTGGGTCTGGGGGCCTGCCCCCCCAGGAGTCCAGATTCTTGGGAGATCTCTCGAGGGGTGTGGACAGATCATAAACTGCGGCCACTCAGTGCTGACTCTGGGGCACAAGACAGAGGAGAAAAGGGTTGGCTGGGTGCCCAAACCAGAGCGGCAGTTCCTGGAGGCACATCAACAGCCGTTTTTTCTTTAACAGCAAACAGCTCACTTCTGGATATTCTGAAGCCACACCTGCTGTCTCCCTGGGCAACTAGAGGAGGCCACCAGTGAGCAAAGGATTTTCCTGACACTGCTCACAAACCCGGGAAGCTTCCAGGGCAGGGCCGACCCAGAGAAGTAATCAGACACAAACTTCCAGCAGCAAGGATGTTTGAACTCAGAACAGCCCATCTTCTGTAGGCGATTTTAGCAGAAACAGAGACAGAACCCCGCAAAGTTGTCTGTTCTGTTCTGTTAGCAACACCAATCAGGGACAGGGCTAAATCTGAGTGAACACCTCCCTCCCACCACCTGCATCAAGCACTCAAAGATGTCAGGCCCCATCTCCTCCTGCTAGATAGCGGCAGACTTCCTAGCAATTCAGGCAGGTGCAAACCCCTGGAGTATCTGTTCACTACAGGCAACTGGGTTAGCCATCTGCTGAGATACCAGTGACTGGGTCTGACGGAGGGGCAAAGTGGGGAAGGAGACATCAACCTTCCCAGACTGATCTATTTGCTAGGTGGCTCCTCCTGACTCCACGCAGCACTGGAGTAAGCCATATCAGAGGAGTCACCAGACCCCTGTGATCCAGTTCACAGAGACCTCTTGAACTCTCCCACCCAAGACAGGTGCCGATTGAGACAATCGATTTGGACCTTTTGAACTGAACTAATAGACTGGGGACTTTTCAGGCAGTGCCCTGGGTATGCAGTTGTAGGAAGGTTTGATTTTCCTTTTCCTTTTCCAACTGGTGCCAGAGGTGGGTGGGTGGGATGACTTAATTGCTGGTTTTTCCACACAGCTGAGACTTCAAGCCAGAGTAAATGTTACAATAGGATCAAACATAAACCAACTGAAAACAACACAGAACCACTTAGCCCCACCACACAAGACAGGGCCCCAGTTTCTCAGGCCACAACACTGTACGGGCCCTTGATAAAACCCCAGAGGAAAAATCAAAGGGAGTAAAATAACCATGGGGTGGAAACAGCAGAAAAACTCTGGTAACATGAATAACCAGAATAGATCAACCACCCCAAGAAAAAATACAGCAGATGTGATTGAAGATCCCATTCATAAACAACTGGCTGAAATGTCAGAAATTGAATTCAGAATTTGGATTGCAGACAAGATTAATAAAATGGAATTAGGAATTCGAGGAGAAATTCAAAAGTTGTCTCAAGAATTTAACGAATTTAAAGAGAAAACCACCAAAGACTTAGACACACTGAAGCAAGAATTTACAGCCCTCAAAGATATTAAAAATACAGTAGAATCCCTCAGCAACAGAATGGAGCAAGCAGAAGAAAGGATTTCTGACATTGAAGATGAAGTCTTTGAATGCTCCCAATCTCTCAAAGAGGAAGAGAAATGGAGAGCAAAAATGGACCACTCACTCAGAGACTCTCGGATAATTCGAAGAAAAGCAATATAGGAATAATTGGGATTTCGGAGAATGATGAAGTGGCCTCGAAGGGCACAGAGGCCCTTCTGCATGAAATTATGAAAGAAAATTTTCCAAACATGCCTAGAGAATCTGAAATTCAGATAGCAGACAGGTTCAGAACTCCAGCACGATTCAACCCCAATAAGTCATCCCCCAGGCATATCATAATTAGCTTCACTAAAGTTAATATGAAAGAGAAGATTCTCAAAGCAGCCCGGCAAAGGAAAACCATTACGTACAAAGGAAAGAATATTAGAATAACTGCAGATCTCTCTGCTGAAACTTTTCAAGCCAGAAGAGGCTGGTAATTGACTTTTAATCTCCTAAAGCAAAATAACTTTCAACCCAGGATCTTGTATCCAGCCAAATTGAGTTTCATTTATGATGGAGAAATTAAATACTTCAATGACATCCATATGTTGAAAAAATTTGCCATAAGTAAACCAGCTCTTCCGGATATTCTCAGACCTATCCTCCACAATGACCAACCCAATCTTATACCACAAAAGTAAACTCACTCAGAAACTTCGGATCAAACTCCAACTTCCACACTGGTGAAAGGATTAAAAATGTCCACTGGACCTTTGAAAAACTCGATACCCAAAATTCCACCAGACTTATCAATACTCTCCATTAATGTGAACGGCTTAAACTGTCCTCTAAAGAGGCATAGGTTAGCTGACTGGATACAAAAACTCAAGCCAGATATTTGTTGCATACAAGAGTCACATCTTAACCAAAAAGACAAATACAGACTCAGGGTGAAAGGATGGTCATCCATATTTCAGGCAAATGGTAATCAGAAAAAAGCAGGTGTCGCAATTCTATTTGAAGATACAATAGGCTTTAAACCATCAAAAGTAAGGAAGGACAAGAATGGTCACTTCATATTTCTTAAGGGTAATACTCAATATGATGAAATCTCAATTATTAATATCTATGCACCCAACCAGAATGCACCTCAATTTATAAGAGAAACTCTAACAGACATGAGTAACTTGATTTCCTCCAGCTCCATAATCGTTGGAGATTTCAACACTCCTTTGGCAGTATTGGATCGATCCTCCAGCAAGAAACTGAGCAAAGAAATCTTAGATTTAAACCTAACCATCCAACATTTGGATTTAGCAGACATCTACAGAACATTTCATCCCAACAAAACTCAATACACATACTTCTCATCAGCCCATGGAACTTACTCCAAAATTGATCACATTTTAGGTCACAAGTCTAACCTCAGTAAATTTAAAGGAATAGAAATTATTCCTTGCATCTTCTCGGACCATCATGGAATAAAACTTGCATTGAGTAACAACAGGAATCTGCATACTCATACAAAAACATGGAAGTTAAATAACCTTATGCTGAATAATAGCTGGGTCAGAGATGAGATTAAGAAAGAAATCCCCAATTTTTTGGAACAAAACGACAATGAAGACACAAACTATCAGAACCTCTGGGACATCGCAAAGGCAGTTCTAAGAGGGAAATTTATAGCACTGCAAGCCTTCCTCAAGAGAACGGAAAGAGAGGAAGTTAACAACTTAATGGGACATCTCAAGCAACTGAAAAATGAAGAAAATTCCAACCCCAAACTCAGTAGAAGAAAAGAAATAACCAAAATTAGAGCAGAATTAAATGAAATTGAAAACAAAAGAATAATACAACAGATCAATAAATCAAAAAGCTGTTTTTTTGAAAAGGTCAATAAAATAGATAAACCTCTGGCCAACCTAATCAGAAAAAAAAGAGTAAAATCTCTAATGTCATCAATCAGAAACAACAAAGATGAAATAACAACAGACTCATCAGAAATCAAAAAAATCCTTAATGAATATTACAAGAAACTGTATTCTCAGAAATATGAAAATCTGAAGGAAATTGACCGATACTTGGAAGTATGCCACCTTCTAAGACTTAGCCAGAATCAAGTGGAAATTTTGAAAAGACCCATATCAAGTTCAGAAATAGCATCAACTATACAAAACCTCCCTAAAAAGAACAGCCCGGGACCAGATCGTTTCACGTCAGAATTCTACCAAACCTTTAAAGAGGAATTAGTACCTATATTACTCAACCTGTTCTAAAAGGTAGAAAAAGAAGGAAGACTACCCAACACGTTCTATGAAGCAAACATCAGGAACCAAAACCAGGAAAAGACCCACAAGAAAAGAAAATTATAGACCAATATCACTAATGAATATAGATGCAAAAATATTCAACACAATCCTAACAAACAGAATCCAGCAGCACATCAAACAAATTATACATCATGACCAAGTTGGTTTTATCCCAGGGTCTCAAGGCTGGTTCAGTATACGTAAATCTATAAATGTAATTCAGCACATAAACAAATTAAAAAACAAAGACCATATGATTCTCTCAATCGATGCAGAAAAAGCTTTTGATAATATCCAGCATCCCTTCATGATCAGAACACTCAAGAAAATTGGTCTAGAAGGGACTTTTCTTAAACTGATAGAGGCCATCTACAGCAAACCCACAGCCAATATCATATTGAATGGAGTTAAATTGGAATCATTTCCACTCAGATCAGGAACCAGACAAGGCTGCCCATTGTCTCCATTGCTTTTCAACATTGTAATGGAAGTTTTAACCACCGCAATTAGGGAAGAAAAGGCGATCAAGCGTATCAATATAGGGTCAGAAGAGATCAAACTTTCGCTCTTCACAGATGATATGTTTGTGTATCTGGAAAACACTAGGGACTCTACTACAAAACTCCTAGAAGTGATCAAGGAATACAGCAGCGTCTCAGGTTACAAAATCAACATTCATAAATCGGTAGCCTTTATATACACCAACAACAGTCAAGTTGAAAAAGCAATTAAGGACTCTATCCCATTCACAGTACTGCCAAAGAAGATGAAATATTTGGGAGTTTACCTAACAAAAGACGTGAAAGATCTCTATAAAGAGATCTATGAAACTCTAAGAAAAGAAATAGCTGAAAATGTTAACAAATGGAAAAACAAACCATGCTCATGGCTGGGAAGAATCAACATTATGAAAATGTCCATACTACCCAAAGCAATATATAATTTCAATGCACTCCCTATTAAAGCTCCACTGTCATGTTTTAAAGATCTTGAAAAAACAATACTTCGTTTTATATGGAATCAGAAAAAACCTCGAATAGCCAAGACATTACTCAGAAATAAAAACAAAACAGGAAGAATCACACTACCAGACCTCAGACTTTACTACAAATCGATAGTGATCAAAACAGCATGGTATTGGCACAAAAACAGAGAAGTAGATATCTGGAACAGAATAGAGAACCAAGAGATAAATCCAGCTACTTACTGCTATTTGATCTTTGACAAGCCAATTAAAAACATTCAGTGGGGAAAATATTCCCTATTTAACAAATGGTGCTGGGTGAACTGGCTGGCAACCTGCAGAAGACTGAAATTGGACCCACACCTTTCACCATTAACTAAGATAGACTGTCATTGGATTAAAGATTTAAACTTAAGATATGAAACTATAAAAATACTAGAGAAGAGTGCAGGGAAAACCCTTGAAGAAATTGGTCTGGGAGAGTATTTTATGAGAAGGACCCGCCCGGGCAATTGAAGCAGCTTCAAAAATACACTACTGGGACTTGATCAAACTGAAAAGCTTCTGCACAGCCAAGAACACAGTAAGTAAAGCAAGCAAACAGCCCTCAGAATGGGAGAAGATATTTGCAGGGTATATCTCTGACAAAGGTTTAATAACCAGAATCCACAGAGAACTCAAAAGCATCAGCAAGAAGAAAAACAAGGGATCCCATCGCAGGCTGGGCAAGGGATTTGAAGAGAAACTTCTCTGAAGAAGACAGGCGCACGGCCTTCAGACATATGAAAAAATGCTCATCATCTTTAATCATCAGAGAAATGCAAATCAAAACTACTTTGAGATATCATCTAACTCCAGTGAGACTAGCCTATATCACAAAATCTCAAGACCAGAGATGTTGGCGTGGATGTGGAGAAAAGGGAACACTTCTGCACTGCTGATGGGAATGCAAATTAATACATTCCTTTTGGAAAGAGATATGGAGAACACTCAGAGATCTAAAAATAGATCTGCCATTCAATCCTGTAATTCCTCTGCTGGGCATATACCCAGAAGACCAAAAATCACAACATAACAAAGATATTTGTACCAGAATGTTTATTGCAGCCCAATTCATAATTGCTAAGTCATGGAAAAAGCCCAAGTGCCCATCGATGCACGAATGGATTAATAAATTGTGGTATATGTACACCATGGAATATTATGCAGCCTTAAAGAAAGATGGAGACTTTACCTCTTTCATGTTTACATGGATGGAGCTGGAACATATTCTTCTTAGTAAAGTATCTCAAGAATGGAAGAAAAAGTACCCAATGTACTCAGCCCTACTATGAAACTAATTTGGGACTCTCACATGAAAGCTATAACCCAGTTATAACCTAACAGTAGGGAGAAGTGGGAAAGGGAGGGAAGGGAGTGGGGTGCTGGGTAGAGGGAGGGGGATTGGTGGGATCATACCTGTGGTGCATCTTACAGAGGTATTTGCGAAACTTGGTAAATGTAGAATGTAAATGTTTTGGCACAGTAACTGAGATAATGCCAGGAAGGCTATGTTAACCATTGTGATGAAAATGTGTCAAATGGTCTATGAAGCGAGTGTATGATGCCCCATGATCATATCAATGTATATAGTTATGATTTAATAAAAAAAAAAAAAAACCACATCGTAAATGTTGGATGTCCTCCTTCACCTTGGTGGGCTACCCATGCATTTTCCACTTTGTGTATTTCTTGGGCATTCTGTATGCAGAAACATTTCATTCATTCTTTGATTTCCTCGCCTTGTCCCCCACCCCACCCCCAAGTGTCTTAATGTGCAGGCTCAGAAATAGAAACAGCAGCCTGTCATGGCATAGGGAACTAATAATGATGAGCTCTTTCCACATGCATATATATCCTGAGTGATACTTTTTATAAATATAAGGTGCTAGATGATAATGAGTTTAATGCTTTAAGTATTGTGCCTCATTTAATGACAATTAAGTTTTTGGTGGTTCTGAAATCAACACACTTTCATTCTATTAGGTACTTTCTCATTAAGTTGCAAGCTATAATACAATTAATTCAAGCTGAGGGAAAAATGAGATTTCTTTCGCTACATGGGGCTGAAGTTTGTGTCATTCTTAAGGGCAGCTCAAAAGCCTCCCATATCATGACTCTTATTAATACCAGACTGAAATTCAGAGTGATTGAGAACAAATTCCTTTGGCTCAGAGAGATAGCATGATTGTAGTAGACATGGATAATTAAATAGCCAGACAGATTCAAAAGGAGTATTATTCCCCCAAAGCTACTCTGTACTTCAATGGGGAGTGTACATTTTTCCTTGTGACAGAATGTGACTCATGGATTTTCGTGTGGTGTGTGTAGGTGTGGGTACACTCTATGAGTATTTAAATCTTCTCTTGGATCCTATGAAATAGATTTTTTCATCATTTACACTTCGGATGCTGATGGAATGGAGATTGAGACAGACAACTTTGCTTGCCCATGTTCATTCAGGGAAGAGATGAGCTGAAATGAACTCAGGTCTATCGGCCACCAGGACATCCTGATACCTCTGCAAAGTTCACAGGATGGTTTGAAACATCTAAATCAAAATGTGCTTTTGGGAACTATAAAAGGTGGCATTTTTTTTCTGCCCTTCCTCTCTGTCAGATCTCGTTCTACAGCAAAGTTTTCCTGACAAAAGACATCTCCAAGCTCTGTTTCCTGCTGCTTCTTTCACCCTAAGTTCTTATTTACAGTGTCCCTGCGCACTGTTCCTCGGAGATTGAGGTGATGGTGTGGGACTTCCCAGAGCGTCCAACCCTCAGGCGACTGTCATTATACGGATGGTTTTACTACCAGTGCTAGGTGAGCTTACATGCCTCTTATTACCTTCTATTTCCATGTAGAAAAACAGAAAATGCACAAAACTAATATCTAAAATGAAAAGTTAAAATATTTTTTTTCTTTTTTTGAGACAGAATCTCACTATGTCACCCTTGATTGAGGGCCGTGGCATCACAGCTCTCAGCAAACTCAAACTCCTGGGCTTAAGCGATTCTCTTACCTCAGCCTCCCAACAGCCACAATGCCCGGCTATTTCCTTTTTTTGGTTGTAGTTGTCACTGTGGTTTGGCAGGCCCGGGCTGGGTTTGAACCCACCAGCTCCAGTGTATGTGGCTGGTGCCCTAGCTGCTGAGCCATGGGAGCTAAGCCAAAGTTAAAATATCTTAAGTAGTTAGTAAGTGGACTCAATAAAGGAACAGAGATGACAAGAGGAAAAGAGACCATTGAATGGAAAAATAAAATCCATTGTGAAAAAGAAGAAAACAAAAATGATGAAAAAAATCAATACATCTTCAGGGACATATGGGGACAGCACAAGAAGGTCTAAAATATGAATAATAGGAGTAATAGAAGGACTAGAGATAGAAAATGAGCAGGAAAAAATATTCAAAAAACTAATGGTCAAAAACTCTATTTGTTGAAAAAAATGAATTCACAGATTCTAGAAATTTATGTAGAATATATTTTTTTAATTGTCAGGGATTTATTGAGGGTACAAAGAACCAGGTTACACTGATTGCCTGTGTTAGGTAAATTCCCTCTTATAACTGTGTCCTGTCACACACTGTGACTTCCTTCCCCCCTACGACCTTCCCTTCCTTTGCTCTTCTCTTCCCCCATCCCCAACCATGTACTAGGTCATTAACTGTCCTCATATCAGAATTAAGTACATAGGATTCTTGTTTCTCCATTCTTGTGATGTTTTACTAAGAAGAATGTGTTCCACTTCCATCCAGGTTAATACAAAAGATGTAAAGTCTCCATCTCTTTAATAGCTGAATAGTATTCCATGGTATACATATACCACAATTTGTTAATCCATTCCTGGGGTGGTGGGCATTTAGACTGTTTCCACATTTTGGCGATTATAAATTGAACTTTGTTAAACAGTCTAGTGCAAGTGTCCTTATGGTAAAGGATTTTTTTCCTTCTGGGTAGATGATCAGTAATGGGATTGCAGATCAAATGGGAGGTCTAGCTTGAGTGCTTTGAGGGTTCTCCATACTTCCTTCCAAAAAGGTTGTACTAGTTTGTAGTCCCACCAGCAGTGTAAAAATGTTCCTTTCTCTCCACATCCATGCCAGCATCTGCAGTTTTGAGATTTTGTGATGTGGGCCATTCTTGCTGGGGTTAGATGATATCCCAGAGTGGTTTTGATTTGTATTCCTCTAATAATTAGGGATGATGAGCATTTTTTCATCTGTTTGCTAGCTGTCTTCTTTAGAGAAGTTTCTATTCATCTCTCATGCTCATTAATCTATGGGATTGTTGATTTTTTTCATGTGGATTAATTTGAGTTCTCTACAGATCCTAGTTATCAAGATTTTGTCTGATTCAAAATATGCAAATATCCTTTCCCATTGTGTAGGTTATCTATTTGCTTTAGTTGCTTTCTCCTTAGCTGTACTACTATTCAACATAGTGCTGGAAGTTCTAGCCAATATAATCAGCCAAGAGAAGGAAATAAAGGGCATCCAAATGGGAGCAGATGAGGTGAAATACTCCCTCTTTGCTGATGATATGATCTTAGAGAACCCCAAAGACTCAACCATAAGACTCTTGGAAGTGATCAAAAAATACAGTAATGTCTCAGGATATAAAATCAATGTCCACAATTCACTAGCCTTTATATACACCAATAATGGCCAAGATGAGAAGCCCATTAAGGACACAATCCCCCTCACAGTAGCTCCAAAAAAATGAAATACCTAGAAATATACCTAACAAAAGTGGTGAAGGACCTATAAAGAAAATTATGAAACCCTAAGAAAAGAAACAGTAGAAGATATTAACAAATGAAAGAACATACCATGCTCATGGCTGAGAAGAATCAACATTGTTAAAATGTCTATACTTCCCAATGCAATCTATAGATTCAATGCCATCCCTATTAAAATACCAACATCTTGTAAATGTTTTGGCACAGTAACTGAGATAACGCCGGAAAGGCTATGTTAACCACTGTGATAAAAATGTGTCAAATGGTTTATGAAGTGAGTGTATGATGCCCCATAATCATATCATTGTATACAGTTATGATTTAATAAAAAAATTTAAAAAAAAACCAACATCATACTTTTAAGACTTGAAAAAAATAATTCTTCATTTTGTATGAAACCAGAAAAAAAAAAAAAAACCTGTGTAGTGAAGGCAATTCTTAGTAATAAAAACAAAGCTTGGGACTTCAGCCTACCAGACTTTAGGCTGTACTACAAGGCCATAGTGATCAAAACATCAAAACAGCATGGTATTGGCACAAAAATAGAGACATAGACATTTGGAACTGAACAGAAAATCAGGAGATTAAACTAACATCTCATAGCCACCTGATCTTTGATAAGCCAAATAAGAACATATACTGGGGAAAAGAATCCCTATTCAATAAATGGGGCTGGGAGAACTGGATACCCACATGTAAAAGACTAATACTGGACCCATACCTATCTCCACTCACTGAAATTGATTCAAGGTGGATAAAAGTTCTAAATTTAAGGCATGAAACAATAAAAATCCTCAAAGAAAGCATGGGGAAAACACTTGAAGTTATTGGCCTGGGGAAAGACTTTTTGAGGATTTCTGTGGCAATTGCAACAACCAAAATAAACAAAAGAGACTTAATTAAACTGAAAAGCTTCTGTACAGCTAAGGAGAATATTTTTTAAATTAAAAACCTCACCCATACACATCATATTAAAATTTCCATGTGGCAAAAATAAAAAGAAAATGTAGAAAACAGCAGAGAAAATGGTGCATTGGATGTAGGAAACCACGATTTACATGATAGCAGATTTCTCATCAAATACGACGGCAGCCGGAAGACAGTAGAAAACCAGTGTTAAAGTGATGACAAGGAGGGAAAACAAAACAAACCGATAAACCACAAATAAGCAATAACCTGTCAATCCAGAATTCTTTCCCAAGTAACAGTGAGCTTCAGGAGTGAAGGAAAAATAAAGTCACTTTTGTATAAAGGAAAAGTAAGAAATTGTCTCCCACAAAGCAATACAGTTTAAAAACTGTGGCTAGAATTCTTAACTAGCGACATAAGTCTTGTCAGCATGATAATTTGTAGATGTTCAAACTAGCTTAAAGAAATTTTTTTTAAAAATGTAAAAAACTAAATTTAGGCCTTCAAGAAGGTATGACCTGAGCCCACATTTTGCTCATGCCTGGCCTGAAGTGACAGAGCAGTGGGAGTTTTCGGGGTCTGTTTTCTGTTTGTAGGGGAGAGTTGTAGAGCCACTGTGTTACTGACAGGAGGAAACAGAATGGTGATATTATGGCAATATTATAGGAAATATTATAGGAAAATATTTGGGGTCCATACATGTGCCATGTACTGGACACTCAGCCCCATGTGACACTTGTGTCATCTTTGCAATACTCCTTTGATAAGTAATTTTACTGACTCTATTACACATAAGTGTTCAGAGACAGGGTCACTAGCATGACTCATTGCAAAGGCATATGGGTGTCAGGATTCCAAAGCAGGTCTAACCATTTGGCTGTATGACTTCTGATATATGAGGTGATAGAAAAAAAAAAAAATACAAGGCACCTGAAAGGGACACACACTGGGCACACAGCTTCTGAACACCTTTGTGGTGGCCAAGTCCAGATCACCATTTTTAGAGCCCTAAATTGAAAAGTAATCATTGAAAGTGGGGGTTGGTAATACAGAGCCTATAGCCAAATCTTGCTTCTTGTTTTCTGTAAATAAAATATTGTTGAATCTTAGCCACTCATATGTGTTCATGGTTACTAACACTTTATAACCACAGAGATGAGAACAGAAACCAAATTGTCCACAAAGTCTGAACTTACTGTTTTTTGTTTTTTTTTTCTCAGAAAATATTGTGGAGCCCTAGCAGAGAACAACCTGGGGCAATTTATAGCAAATCTGATGACTGTGGAAACCGCTCCTCCCTCTCCCAGACCAATTTTCCCAAGGCAACTATGTTTTGTGGAACAACCTAAAACTGCAAAGTATTATATTTTCTCTATTTTTCAATGTAAGAAATTGATGTACAGAGACTCTTAGCTCCCTGTCCTCATAGCTGTCAATTTCATTGACAAAAACTGCATACTTGTTAGCACTCAGAACACAGAACTGATGACCAGGGCTTTCCCCATGCTCTCAGGATTTAAATATAATTAATGTGGATAACATCTGTGGCTAAACCCTGCTTGCATAGTGAGGTTGGAGTGGTTTCTATTGGTTCCACTAACAAATCACAGTTTAATGTGGCAGCAGAAGCAGAAATTGGAGCATAACGAATCAGCGGTTTATCCCTAAATTGTTAAAATCTCTCTTGTTCCCAGGGTGGCTCTTTTCTCTTTCTGTTTATATGAGTTTTCTTTTCAGAACCCCGGTTGCTAATAATGAAAAGAGCTTAAAACTCCTCCCTTGAATCCAGAGGACAGGCCTATGTGAAGAGGGACTGAGGTCCTTGGCAGCCGCTACCCTACACTTGGCAGAGGCCATATGTGCTGGGGGCAGGTGCTTTTGTCTGACATTAGGATTTGGGAACATTTTTCACCTCCAGTGGGTTTTTTTTTTTTTTTTTTGTAGAGACAGAGTCTCACTTTATGACCCTCGGTAGAGTGCCGTGGCCTCACACAGCTCACAGCAACCTCTAACTCCTGGGCTTAAGCGATTCTCTTGCCTCAGCCTCCCAAGTAGCTGGGACTACAGGCGCCCGCCACAACGCCCGGCTATTTTTTGGTTGCAGTTTGGCCGGGGCCGGGTTTGAACCCGCCACCCTCGGTATATGGGGCCGGAGCTCTACTCACTGAGCCACAGGCGCCTCCAGTGGGTTTTTAAAAATGTAGCTGTGCTATGAGAAGAAAAAAAACAAACATTTTTTTTACATTTCACTCAAATTCCACTGGCTTCATATTTTGTGAGCAAAGTTGGATTACCTTGTGTTTTATCCCACTGGACCATTCAGGAACACTGTTTTTTATTAATGAAGCATTTAATAATTAACACAATAGCAATTCCATTATTAATATTTTTTACTGTGTTGTCTGTCATTAAATAACCATAATAACAATTATGAGCATTTTCTCTGGCAGGTTCTAAGGTCGACAATGACCATCGAGACATGCTTTCCATCACTCTGGGCTCCCTAATGACCACCTGCCATCCACATGGGAGGGAGGAAACCATCAAGTTCTTGGTCTGAGAGATGTTGCTAGCTTGGCATGTGCTGAGGCAGGTCATGTGCCTCTCCCAGCTTTGGTTTCATTGACTATAAAAGGAGAGAATTATCCTGAATCAGGGATGCATCCCATGATTCTTATGCTGTCTCTAGCTCTCAGATGCATTTTCTTCTTCAATTAATATATTTCTTCTCATTTTTTTTCTTTTTGTTTTATTATTGGGGATTCATTGAGGGTACAATAAGCCAGGTTACACTGATTGCAATTGTTAGACAATGACCCTCTTGCAATCATGTCTTGCCCCCATAAAGTGTGACACACACCAAAGCCCCACCCTCCTCCCTCCATCCCTCTTTCTGCTTTTCCTCCCCACCATAATCTTAATGGTCATTAATTGTCTTCATATCAAAATTGAATACATAGGATTCATGCTTCTCCATTCTTGTGATGCTTTACTAAGAATAATGTCTTCCACTTCCATCCAGGTTAATACGAAGGTTGTAAAGTCTCCATTTTTTTTAACAGCTGAATAGTATTCCATGGTATACATATACCACAGCTTGTTAATCCATTCCTGGGTTGGTGGGCATTTAGGCTGTTTCCACATTTTGGTGATTGTAAATTGAGCTGCAATAAACAGTCTAGTATAAGTGTCCTTATGATAAAAGGATTTTTTTCCTTCTGGGTAGATGCCCAGTAATGGGATTGCAGGATCAAATGGGAGGTCTAGGTTGAGTGCTTTGAGGTTTCTCCATACTTCCTTCCAGAAAGGTTGTACTAGTTTGCAGTCCCACCACCAGTGTAAAAGTGATCCCTTCTCTCCACATCCACGCCAGCATCTGCAGTTTTGAGATTTTGTGATGTGGGCCATTCTCACTGGGGTTAGATGATATCTCAGGGTTGTTTTGCTTTGCATTTCTCTAACATATAGAGATGATAAACATATTTTCATGTGTTTGTTAGCCATTCGTCTGTCATCTTTAGAGAAAGTTCTATTCATGTCTCTTGCCCATTGATATATGGGATTGTTGGCTTTTTTCATGTGGATTAATTTGAGTTCTCTATAGATCCTAGTTATCAAGCTTTTGTCTGATTGAAAATATGCAAATATCCTTTCTCATTGTGTAGATTGTCTCTTTGCTTTGGTTATTGTCTCCTTAGCTGTACAGAAGCTTTTCAGTTTAATGAAGTCCCATTTGTTTATTTTTGTTGTTGTTGCAATTGCCATGGCAGTCTTCTTCATGAAGTCTTTCCCCAGGCCAATATCTTCCAGTGTTTTTCCTATGCTTTCTTGGAGGATTTTTATTGTTTCATGCCTTAAATTTAACTCCTTTATCCATCTTGAATCAATTTTTGTGAGTGGGGAAAGGTGTGGGTCCAGTTTCAGTATTTTACATGTAGACATCCAGGTCTCCCAACACCATTTACAGAATAGGGAGTCTTTCCCCCAAGGTATGTTCTTGTTTGGTTTATCGAAGATTAGGTGGTTGTAAGATGTTAGTTTCATTTCTTGGTTTTCAATTCGATTCCAAGTGTCTATGTCTCTCTTTTTGTGCCAGTACCATGCTGTCTTGACCACTATAGCTTTGTAGTACAGGCTAAGATCTGGTATACTGATGCCCCCAGCTTTATTTTTATTACTAAGAACTGCCTTAGCTATACGGTTTTTTTTCCGGTTTCATAAAAAACGCAGAATCATTTTTTTCCAAATCTTGAAAGTACGATGTTGGTATTTTGATGGGAATGGCATTGAATAGGTAGATTGCTTTGGGAAGTATAGACATTTGAACAATGTTGATTCTTCCCATCCATGAGCATGGTATGTTCTTCCATTTGTTAATATCCTCTGATATTTCCTTTCTGAGGATTTCATAATTTTCTTTATAGAGGTCCTTCACCTCCTTCGTTAGGTATATTCCTAAGTATTTCATTTTCTTTGAAACTATGGTGAAGGGAGTTGTGTCCTTAATTAGCTTCTCATCTTGACTGTTATTGGTGTATACAAAGGCTACTGACTTGTGGACATTGATTTTATATCCTGAAACATTACCGTATTTTGTGATGACTTCTAGGAGTCTTGTGCTTGAGTCTTTGGGGTTCTCTAAGTATAAGATCATGTCTTCAGCAAAGAGGGAGAGTTTGACCTCCTCTGCTCCCATTTGGATTCCCTTTATTTCCTTGTCTTGCCTAATTGTATTGGCTAGAACTTCCAGCACTATGTTGAATAGTAAAGGTGACAGAGGACAACCTTGTCTGGTTCCAGTTCTAAGAGGAAAAGCTTTCAGATTTACTCCATTCAGTAAAATATTGGCTGTGGGTTTGTCATAGATAGGTTCAATCAGTTTTAGAAATGTGCCACCTATGCCTATACTCTTCAGTGTTCTAATTAGAAAAGGATGCTGGATTTTATCAAATGCTTTTTCTGCATCTATTGAGAGGATCATGTGATCTTTATTTTTGCCTCTGTTAATATGGTGGATAACGTTATGGACTTATGTATGTTAAACCAGCCTTGCACCCCTGGGATGAAGCCTACTTGATCATGATGAATGACTTTTTTGATGATAAGCTATAATCTATTGGCTAGGATTTTGTTCAGAATTTTTGCATCTATATTCATGAGTGAGATTGGTCTGAAATTCTCCTTTTTGTTTGGGTCTTTTCCTGGTTTTGGTATCAGGGCGATGTTTGCTTCATAGAATGTGTTGGGGAAGATTACTTCTTCCTCAGTTTTTTGGAATAATTTCCTCAGTACAGGAATAAGCTCTTCCTTGAAGGTTTGATAGAATTCTGGTGTGAAGCCATCTGGACCAGGGCATTTTTTGGTTGGAAGCTTTTTTATTGTTTCTTTGATCCAGTGCTTGAAATTGGTCTGTTCAGGAGCTCTATTTCTTCCTGGCTGAGTCTACGGAGAGGGTGAGATTCCAAATATTTATCCATTTCCTGCACATTGTCAAATTTTCGGGCATAGAGTTTCTGGTAGTATTCAGAGATAATCTCTTGTATCTCTGTGGGTCAGTTGTTATTTCCCCTTTATCATTTCTGATTGAGGTTTTCTATTCCTTGTTAGTCTGGCCAATGGTTTATTTATTTTATTTATTTTTTCAAAAAAACAACTCATTGTTTCATTAATTTCCTGAATGATTCTTTTGTTTTCAATTTCATTGATCTCTGATTTCATTTTGGATATTTCTTTTCTTCTACTGAGTTTAGGCTTAGATTGTTCTTCTTTTTCCAATTCCATAAGATCTCTTGTGAGATTGTTGATGCGCTCTCTTTCTGTTTTTCGAATGTAGACATCTAAAGCGATGAATTTTCCTCTCAGAACTGCTTTTGCAGTATCCCACAGGTTTTGGTAGCTTGTGTCTTCATTATTGTTATGCTCAAGGAAGTTAATGATTTCCTGTTTTATTTCTTCCTGGACACATCTGTTATTAAACTGGAGATTGTTTAATTTCCATGCCTTTGGGTGGGGTCGAGCATTTTTGTTAGAGTTGAGTTCCACCTTTAGTGCCTTATGGTCTGAGAAGATACAAGGTAAAATTTCAATTCTTTTGATTCTGTTGATATTTGTTTTATGTCCCAGGATATGATCAATTTTGGAGAATGTTCCATGGGGTGATGAGAAGAATGTATGTTCTTTATCTTTGGGGTGGAGTGTTTTATACGCGTCTATCAAGCACCATTTTTCTAGGGTCTCATTTAAATCTCTTATATCTTTGTTTAATTTCTGTTTAGAGGATCTGTCCAGCTCTGTAAGAGGAGTGTTAAAGTCCCCTTTTATTAAAGTATTATCAGATATCATATTGCTCAGACTGAGTAAGGTCTGTTTCAAGAACCTGGGAGCATTTGAATTGGGTGCATAGATATTTAGAATTGAGATGTCTTCTTGTTGTATTTTTCCCTTGACCAATATAAAGTGACCATCTTTGTCTTTTTTGACTTGAGTTGCTTTAAATCCACATGAATCTGAAAATAAGATGCAACTCCTCTTTTCTTCTGAATGCCATTTGCCTGAAAAATAGTCTTCCAACCCTTGACTCGGAGCTTTAATTTATCTTTTGAAGCCAGGTGTGTTTCTTGCAGACAGCAAATGGATGGCTTGTGTTTTTTAATCCAGTCAGCCAATCTATGTCTCTTCAGTGGGGAATTCAAGCCATTAACATTTATTGAGATAATTGATAATTGTGGTAGTATTCTATTCATCTTAGTTTGTGAGAGTCCATTGCTTAGTTTTTTCTTTTACATCAGTGTGGAGGTCAGATTTTGTCCTTTAATTTCTGAGTTGTTACTTTGCTGCTGATCCATTGTGGTGGTGAGTGTGCAGAACAGGTTGAAGTATTTCCTGTACAGCTGGTCTTGTTGTGGCGAATTTCCTCAATGTTTGTATATCCATAAATGATTTGATTTCTCCATCAATTTTTAAGTTTAGCTTGCAGGGTACAGAATTCTAGGCTGGAAATTGTTCTGTTTAAGTAGATTAAAGGTAGATGACCATTGTCTTCTTGCTTGGAAAGTTTCATTAGAGAAGTCTGCGGTCACTCTGATGGATTTGCCCCTGTAGGTCAACTGGCGCTTACTCCTGGCAGCTTGCAGAATCTTTTCTTTTGTCTTGACTTTGGACAGGTTCATCACAATGTGTCTTGGAGAAGCTCGGTTAGAGTTGAGGTGACCTGGGGTCCAATATCCCTCTGAAAGCAGTGTGTCTGAATCTTTGGGAAATTTTCTTTTATAATATTCTCTAGTATGGCTTCCATTCCTCTGGGGCATTCTTCTTCCCCTTCTGGAATTCCTATAACTCGTATGTTGGAACACTTCATAAAGTCCCATAATTCTGACAGTGAATGTTCTGCTTTCTCTCTCTTCTTTTTTGCCTCTTTTACTATCTGAGTTATCTCAAGAACTTTGTTTTCTACCTCTGAAATTCTTTCTTCTGCATGGTCTAACCTGTTGCTGATACTTTCCATTGCATCCTTAAGTTCCCTAATTGACTGTTTCAGTTCCTTCAGCTCTGCTATACCCTTTTTATATTCTTCATATTGTTCATCTCTTATTTGATTTTGTTTTTGGATTTCCTTTTGGTTATTTTCCACATTATTAGCAGTTTCTTTCATTGTTTCCATCATTTCTTTCATCATGTGTATTCTAAATTCCCTTTCTGTCATTTCTAACATTTCTTTACAGGTGGAATCCTCTGTAGTAGCTACCTCATGGTCCCTTGGCGGGGTTGTTCTGGACTGGTTCTTCATGTTGCCTGGAGTTTTCTGCTGATTCTTCCTCATGAGTGATTTCTTTTATCTGTTTCCTTGCCCTAATTTTCCTTTCACTTCCTCTTGCTCTTTAAGTTCTTGTGCCTGTAGACTAAGGGTTAGATGAGTCCTTTTGGAATAGGACCAGAAGGGTGAGAAGGTTGAAGAGCAAGAAAGCGATGAAAGAAAGGAGGACCAAGTGATAAGAAAAAAGATAGAGAAAAGAGAGGGGATGAGTAAAAGGAATATTGACAAAAAGAAGAGAGGCACAGAAATAGGGAGACAGAGCAATATAGGTGTACAGTAGGGTACTTTGACACAACCTTAAAAAAAAAAAACACCTTCTGCGGGTGCCCAGTTGGGTGATTCCCTTGAGGTCAGCAGCTCTTTGCTAACCTAATCAGACACCGTACCCCACCTCCACCAAGTAGAGAGGAAAGACAAAAATGCTATAAATCAAACCAAAACAAGGAAACAGAAAACTTTACAGGATAAAATTGGGTGAAAAATCAAGTAATAGTGGTAGAAACACTAGCAAAAATGAAGTTCTAGTTATTAAAAAAGGCAGCAATGGGAAATTATAATTAAACTAGAAAAATTGAGAAAGAAAAAAGATCTGTATGGAAAAGGTTGAAATTAAAAAACAAAACAACATCAACAACATCAAAATAAACAAAAAAACAACCAAACAACCAAACAACCAAACAAAAAAAACACAACAAAAAACAAAGCAGTATGTATATGTTGTTGAATATTGTCTGGGTAACACGTGGTCTTCTGGGGTATGAGATGTTAATCACAGTTCTCATACGACTGGAGGCTGCTGATTTCTCAAACCCCAGCAGGTAGACACCCTAAATCTCTCTTCAACCCACTTAAAAGGCACTTTGAACCTGTAAACTTGCTGAGCAGAAGCCTTCCCAGGAAAGTGTTTGTCACTGGAATCACTTCTGAAGTGGCTATCCACTTACCCAGTGTGTCAAAACCCATCTCACTCTGCCCCTGAGGGTTAGGGCTGCAAGGCGGCTCAGACCCCACCCTTAGGCTACTCGGTTGCTAGGTTACCAGCTCACACCTGGATTCTAGCTCTGCGACCCTGAGGGTGGAGCTTGCCGGGGCAGATCGCTCACAATGGCTCCCTGTGACCCACAGCCAAACACTATTAGCTCCGTCTGGCTCAACGGCTCAGACTGGGTCCCTATACAACGGCCAAAGTTCTCCGCATTCCTGCTCAGTCTCTCCCCAAGGCAGCTCAACTGAGTGCCAAGTCCAAAGACACCAAAACAGTTCACAGGTAAGGCCTTTCTGGCTTGCAGTCTCGCTGCTACTGAACCCATTGCGGGTGGGTTTAGACCAATTGAACACACGTGACCACTTGCCAGTTTTCCACTGTTTTAGTCTTCCTCTTGGGGTCCAGAAGTCTCTCGCTGACTCTCTGTATCCTCACAGGGGTGATGATAAGCAGATCCCACCAGCCAGAGATTTCTCGAGTCCTATCTCCCAGGACTCACGGTGCCCAGATGCAAGGAACCTGTTACTCCGCTGCCATCTTGCTCCAACCCGAGATCTTCTTCTCATTTTTTATTATGGGAAATTTCAAACATGTATGAAAGTAGAGAGAATAATATAATTATTTTGCATACCCATAAACTAGCTTTTTTCATGATTATGTGGGGTCAGCTTTTTTCAACCATATTCCTACCCTGTGTAACACCTCTCTCTAGATTACATTGAACCAAGGATTCACATGTGAGCATATAATTTCACATGTGAATACTTTAGTATATCCCTAAAAGATAATGGCACATTTTTTAAACATCCTGACACTATTATGAATACCTAGTAACTGAACAATAACTTCAACAAGGTGTTCAAATTTCTCCCGTTGTCTCATATACACCTTCATTTTTCCAACTACTTTATAAAAACTGGGATCCAGGCAAGCAAGATTAATTCTCATGAAGCCATTAACAGAACAAAAATAAAAGATTTATCAAGAAGTCCATGCACTGTATGTCTCAGTATTTTAAAGTTATAAATAAAAGTGACCAGCTGGTGAATAAATGTTCTTTTTTTCTTAACCTTGCCAAATACGTCTTTATAAATGACTGCAAGGCCAGTTTTAAATTTCATGTCCTTTGACTTCTAGGAATTTTGTACCACAATAAGATGACTCAGGCTCATGGCTTGTGCACCCTCACCTGCTACTCCTTGCATTGGTTATTATCTGTAAGCCTAGTTTTTATTTGGAACTGCAATAAATTTGTAATTGCTTTAGAATTTCAACAAAAATTTATTACTCATTTAACTAATTATCAATTAATTATTGTAAATGCTATTGTCCGGAAGAGATTCTTAAATTCTGGCTTTGCTTTTCATATCTCCTTGGTGTTTTAAAAATGTTTTTCTTTCCCTTGTATTTCCTATACCCTGATATTCACTTTATACTCCTGTGGATTGGGGGAGGAATGGTTCCTTGATAGCTTTGGTCCTGGAGAACAGAGCTATGATGCCATAAGGTTAAGGATAATGAATATTTTGGCATCACTGGTTCTGACATTCATGAACCACTTTTACTGGACTAAGGGATGTGATTATTTTCAAGTATGCACATTAAAGAAAACCTCAAACTCCACAGAGTTGAGACTCTTCCCATTGCAGCTCTGAAGGGTTACACAAAAGCCATCAATTTCACCCCTAACAAGGAAAGAGGGGAAGAGGCACTGGGGTTGGGAGAGGGGAATTGAGATGTTTCAGCAGGTCCTGAAACCTCAGAGTCAAGTTGAAGTCCAGCACTCATAGATTTTCATCCCATCCGTGCTGTTAGATGCGGTCCATTTAGCATGACATCACAAGCTGTGAGAGGAAGAGCCCTGAGAGCTCATTACCATGAGCTGTCTTAGAATGTTTGAGAACAAGTTCTGAATTAATTCAAATTTCATTTGAATAATGAGCACACCATATTTATTTTATTGTTGAGCTGCTCCAAGATAACTATGGAGGAGCTATGCCTGGTGACAGTGACCTGCCTTTCCTCGCTCAGAGAAAGTGAGAGCGTTATTTTTAACTTCCGCTTCCTGGAAGGAACCCAAGCATCTGGATCACTGTGGGGGTCATTATCAGCTGTTCTCCTGAGAAAAATGGCCTGAGTTTGGCCATGCATAATTTTCCAACTACTTGGGCAGCACTCAATGCTGTCAGCACTACAGGCATCTCAAATCTGGCCCATTTAATCTCCCCAACACTCTCCTCTCAGTGTCATGCAGTAATTGTTTAATTCAGTCTCTACTTTTACCGGACAGAGGGGCTGTGATGGCACATTCTGATGGGTGTGTTAGTCCACCTTGGGTGCAGGAAGAGACCCATCTCAGGGAAAGGAGTTCTAATTCACTAAATGTTTAGAGGTGCTGATGTCACTCTGGGTTCTGAGAAAGGATGAGTATTTCTAAACAGGAAAACAACTATTTGTATTCACAGTTGGCTAAAGGGTCTTGGAACTTTTTTGCATTCATTTACCAGGGACAAAAGGAAGTTTCTCATGTGTATTTTCCTTATGAACTCTCAGCAGATAGTGGTGTAGAGTGATGGTGCCTCTCACATGGGTTGGGAAGAAGTCAGATGACTCCCACGCCGTTTTCTTTCCTCACACCCATAGTTTTTGCTGTATTTGGCAATCTTTTCTCCTTGAGACTTTCTACCCCATAAAGAACTCTCACCTGAATGAAAGCATCAAAGGTATTTGCCCATGTACCTGGGTTTGGGTCACAAGAACACACACCAACACAGAAAAGAATCTCATGGAGACAGTTACACTAAAGTCACAATTACAGTCCTACTCAACATAGGTAGTGATCTCCATTTTTTATTTTTTTTAATTAATTAATTTATTTTTATTGTTAAATCATAGCTGTGTACATTAGTGCAATCAAGGGGTACAATGTGTGGGTTTCATATACAATCTGAAATATTCTCATCAAACTGTTCAACGTAGCCTTCATGGCATTTTCTTAGTCACTGTATGTAGGCATTTGTATTCTGCATTTAGTAGGTTTCACCTGTACCCATTCTAAGATGCACCGTAGATGTGGCCCTACCCATTACCCTCCCTCCACCATAACCTCCCCACTCCCTTCCCCTTCCTTGGCCCTCTTGTGCTATAGTTGGGTTATTACCTCTTTCATATTTACATGGATGGAGCTGGAACATATTCTTCTTAGCAAAGTATCTCAGGAATGGAAGAAAAAGTATCCAATGTACTCAGCTCTACTATGAAGCTAAATTATAGCTTTCACATGAAGGCTATAATCCATTTTTAAATTGTTAATAGCAAAATATTAGACAAATTAAATTTAGCAGAGTTTAATTGAACGAAGAATGATTTGCAAATTGGGCAGCTCCTGAACCATGGTGGGTTCAGAAAGACGTTGCTTAGCTGTGCCGTTGAACAAAATTTATGGAAAGAAAAGCAAAACGTCATCTGGAAAACGGAAGTGAGGTGTAGAAGTAGCCAAATCAGCTATGGCTGCAAGTTTGCCGTATTTGAAAGCAGTTTAAACAGGCAGTTGGCTGCCTTTGATTGGCCAAAGCTCAGTGATTAGCATAAGAGTAAGTTATAGGCTGTTGACACGACCAGTTAGGTTGTAGTTTACTCTATGTATAAAGAACCTGTAGGTTAAACTTAAATATATCAGATGGCAGCTTTAGGCTAAACCTAATTTAATAAAATTTTAGGTTCTCTGGAAAGGCTACATATAACCTGAAAATTACTCCTTCACTGGTTTATCACGGGTCTGTGAATTTCACAATTAGAGTCTCAGTGCTGCCTTGTATTAGTGCCCAGTAACAGAATATATAACAGAATACTTTAAATGAGAGGAGTTGTGATCATATACATCAAAAAGCCCCAAACTGTGAAGTATCAGGATTGACCTGGAAGCTCTCCCAGGTGTCAAAGGACACAGGCACTTTTTCTTCTACTGCTGAATCCTCCCCAGCAGCATGTTGTCTGGCTCAATCTTCTCTTCTCATGGTCACAATGTGGCTGCCAGAACTCCAAACATCACATCCCCATCTATTCACATCCAAAGGCAGGAACATGACAAGTGAGTGTGTGTGGGTCTGTGTGTGTGCCCACGTACCCCTCCTCTACCCATTTTTTTCAAAAGGGAAAGCTTTATAAAAAGTCCCATCAATGTCTTTTCAGGTCCGTTTGACCAGCATTAGGTCATGGGTCATGTAGAAAGAGCCTGGGAAATTGACAATGTATCCCTCATCTATCCTGGTGGGGTGTGGGCTGTGTCCACAAAAGCTAAAGAGAAAGGGAGCTGAGGGTAGACACTGAAGAGCAGTGTTGCCCAGTAAAGCCCTCCACATCCTGGTTTCTCCAGTGGATGGTCAATGATTAAGTTGTTATCACTCATCAACATCTTTGTGAATTGATTCTCTACTCCTTTTTCCTTCTGGAAGTGGATCTGGGAGGAGGCTGGGGACTAGTAAAGTAAAGAGGGGATGAGAGGAGGGTCTCTAGAGGGGCCTTGAAGAGCTGTTGGTCAGAAGGACAAGGATGCACAGACCTTAAGCCCAGAGGCCTCAGATAGGACTCCAACACCCTGACCTGCTGTGTTCACAATAATGAAAATTCCAAATTTTGATCTCCTATTAAAAATACAGAACATAGGAGACACTGGACTTGTGCCCCCGAAGTAACACCTGAGGGGCATCAGGCGGGGCTTGGGCTCCTGGGGGCTCTGCCATCTCCCACCCCTTACATCTGCTTCCCAGGCTCCCAGCACCTGTCTCTAGAGTTCATCTGCTCCTCACTCTCTGCTGGGTGAAGCTGGGGCTGGCTGAACTGAGAAGGCTGCTATCTGGAGCGGCAGGGGCATCTGGAGCAGGCCCATGGGGTGAGTCCATCCAGAAATGCCTTCTGCAGCTGGAGGGCTTCCTATGCAGCCTCTCCTATTTTAGGAGGTACCCTGCGTGGATTTAGGCAAAAGTCTCAACTAAAGTGTGGGGCACAGTCAGTGCTCCATGAAGGCAGCCTGGAAGTTGGCCAAGTTTCTTTGAAAATCAACAGTTTTTGTTCAGCTGCCTCAGCCTATCAACTGAGGTATGTCTGATATTAAATCCAGGTTAGTTGAGAGGGTCACATTACAAGTTCATTAACGAAACAATTGATAAGTAAGTCCAAATTAACAGTGTAAACAAAAGTAAAGAGTAAGAATGTTACAAGGTCTTAAAGGAAAATAAACATAAAAATGGAGTCTATATCAACCCATATGAAAACTAGTCTAAACTGAAAAATATTTAAGAAAAGATAATACAATGACCCTAACTTTTCCTTTTGTTTTCTCTTCATTCCTGAATAGCAGATTCTTATTGCAAATACTTGCATGCAGTCAGGAATCATGTAGCACATTCTGAATGCTAGGACTTTCTGGAAAAGTAGAATCATGCTTATGAATAAAGGCTCAATTGAAAAGCCTGGAATTGTATCTTATATTTGCCCAATACAAAATCCTTGTCCAGAAGTAGATTACAAAGGATGTTCATCCCTCTGGCACGTGTAAAAAACTCGCTACTATTGGCGAAGACTGATGAAGCTGCTTATCTAAGAAAAGAGATGAGGTGACTTGTGGCTTAGAGAAAAAAAATAATGGAAGCCAAGTCTCTGTTTTTAAAAAATGGTGTTATCTACTTTAAAATAAGTGTAGCTCTTTCTTTTTTTTCCATGAAAAGAGTATACATTTTTGTTTTTGTTCGTACATGTTAAGTTTCAACTTTCAATAATAAAATTCAATAAATTTTATTCATTAATCATGAAAAAAAATAGAGTCTCATTCATATTGGCCCAAAGGATAATGAAGATTATCATTATTATCTAATCATTAAAAAGATTCTTTTTCAATGTTGGTCAACATTATTTGAATTACTGTGCTTATTATATTCAACAGCTAAATTCATATTTCTTTTCAAAATTTAGTAATTCAAACTTTAATTAACATGGCCTATTTTCCTTAATTAGTCAACATTAAAAAATTTAGCTGAATTTTGAGTCCTCGATGGAGTTTTCTCTGAAAAAAAAAGACATGTGAGACACCATCAAAAGGGATCTAGATTTCTCTGAATTATTATAATCTGTGTTTGGTCATACTCTGCCTTATGAAGTATCCCTCAACTCTTCCAGAAGGACTTCTTCTTCTTTTTTTACATAAAATCTCATTTCAAGAATAGTGTTGAGCCGGTTCAGGCTGCCATAACAAAATATCAGAAACCGAATAGCTGCTAAACAGAAGAAATTTACTTCTCAGGCGTAGAGGCTGAAAGTCCAGGATCAAGGCAGATTCAGTAGGTAGATGAGGAACCACTTTCTGCTTCACACATTGTCATCCTGTCCTTGTAATTAGGCCTGACAAAAGAGACAAGGAATGCTCCAAAGTGTCCTTTGAGGACACTAATCTCACTCAGACATGTGCACCAGTCTATCCTGATATAGGAACAAGTCCCATGTTTTGCCTTAGGAAGAAGTTTAAATTTTGCTGCCATTTTCATATTAAAGACACCCCCGCATCCATAGTGTAGCACCCAGGAGGATTTCAAGGACAGAAAAGATTCTCTGCTGTCTGGAACAGACTCAGTGTGTTAAACTCCAGTGAAACCAACTGCGTGTGCTGCGTGCCCACATGTGCGTGCAAACACACACACACACATTGCTACTTGTAGTTAGGTTTTCATTTCTGTCAGTGGTACTGGACTTGAGGGTAGGGCTTTAAGGCTAAAAGGGGATTTAATGAGTGTTAGAGATGTGGAAGATTGCTGTCCTCAAAATGAGAATTTCTCCTTGTGGTAATGGGAAGGATTGAAAGAGAATTGAAAAGGAAATAACATTCCTCACTCTGTGACTCTGTGCTCTAATGTCCTATCTGAGGACCACCTAAAGTCGCAAGGCACACACACAGTCGAGTGTTCCCAAGGTTTGGGAAATGCTGTTATATGTACATGTGTATATAGTGAATAGAATCAATATTTTTATGCTACTGAAGTCATAAACTATTTCAGCCAAAGCAAAATGTTTTAGAGAGTTTGGAATATTGTAACCTTAGTAAAGTGGAGGCTGAGTAAATACAAAACAGACGTAACACAGCACATACACACACACTCGAAAGCCCATCCATTTCTCTGTCGTTTTAATACCAAGTTTAAGCTAAAAAATCATAATATTGAGAAGCTAATTCTAACACCTCAGTTTATGCTTAGAAAAAAAGTAATGTGGCACCAATCAGTCATGTTCCAAGACCAGCATGGCATCATAAGAATGATGAAATAACAAATATTTAATGAGAAGATTTATCATAATTACTGATTTTGCCAAAGTCATTTTGGGTGCTCGTGATGTTCCCTCGCTTGTTTCACAAATAATTTCTTAATTTTGCACATTTGATTCAATATTGAGATTATAGTTTAACATATCTGCCATAATATTTATAATGCAATTTACTTAATATTTGTTTTTATTGTTTGGGACTCATTGAGGGTACAAAGAATTAGGTTGCACTGATTGCATTTGTTAGATAAAGTCCCTCTTATAATTGTGTCCCACCCTGAGAGATGTGCCATACACCGTGACCCGACATCTCCCTCCCTTCTCCCCTCTCCCCACTTGCTCATTCCCCTATCCCCACCCCCACCCCCGTATTAGCTCATCTTCTGCCTTCATATTAGAGTACATTGGATTCTTGCTTCTCCATTCTTGTGATGCTTTACTAAGAAGAATGTGTTCCAGCTTCATCCAGGTTAATACAAAAGATGTAAAATGTCCATCTTTTTTTAATGGCTGAATAGTATTCCAGGGTATACATATACTATGGCCTGTTAATCCATTCCTGGGTTGGTGGGAATTTAGCCTGTTTAATATTTTTAAGCAAACTTAAATCAAATATATTTCAAAAAGATATGGCATTAACACTACAAATAAAAAAAAATTTTGTTTTATTATTGTGAATACATAAAAGTTAACGAAATAAATACAACAAAAGCAAATCGTTGTATTTAAAAGGCTGATGTCCACTCCAGGCTTTGTGTCTGCATCATGCCCCTTCTTAGGCAAAACAGATTAATGACTGTCAGGTGGATAGAGGCAGAGGAGCAGCAAATGGAAATTCTATTTGATGTCATTAGAAATGGCCAATGAGTTTCAGAAAGAAACTGCTTTGTTACTGTGCTAGTCAATCTCATTTAAGCTTTAGTTGTGACACACTAGAAATCCTCTAGCACATCACGTGAGACCCTAGAAGTACACAGCCCCCACTTTGCCTCTGACAGTACTGGATGACTATGGGAGTGCAGAATCGGCCCCAGAGGATTCGTCATGATGGGTGGAAAACAATCATGCAATCTAATTCCCCCAGCCCGGCCATGGTTAAGGGAACGGACATGGATCCCATATCTGACCATGAGTGACACAGAGATCTAGGGGGATTCCAGGAAATTTTGTTTTATTTCCTGAGAAAGGCAAATGCGATATAAGGAGTCCTTCTTTGCCCTCATTATTCAACCCATTTAGGACATTCCTATGAGGATTGGACATGTGGAGCTGTGACAGCCATCCTGTGACCATGAGGTGCATAACTTCTAAGTAAATGAAAATGGAGGACCTGAAAGATGGAAAATTCTGGGACCTTGATGACATCTCTTAGCTTCTGCACCAATATTGAGTTCAACTCCAGACTTCTTATTGAATAAATACAAAGCATCTTTATGCTTTAAGGACCTGGTTACTGAGGTTTTGCTTACTTGTAGCTGAACACAGACACAGTAATACAATGATAAGTTCTTCATATCTGCTTAGATCATGCTTAGTCTTAAATTTTATTTTTTCATTCTGTGTAGACCCCCAACAAATGTGATGTAGACTTTAGTGGCGTCCATTTCTCCCTCGTCTTGGGAATGCCTCACTAAGATGATAAGAGGGACAAGGTATTTAGTAACTTGTCTATGGATTAGAAATGATGGAATTATAAGTTTGCCATGTTATTTAAAATTTTCTCTTTCTATAAAGGTGTCAATTTCCCCTGCAGTTTGAATAATGACCTCAGCAAACTGGTTGTGTTAAGGGAGTCTGGGCTGCATGTTTTAATTATTTTGTTTCAAGAACAAATGTCCTAAACTTCGGTATCTTATTTCTGGATTAGGCTGCAATGAATTGCAATGGTTTCCTCACTTCTTTCCAAATGAAATGCAGCAAAAAGATGATGGCGTGTCTTCAAGTACTTAAAAAAAATGACGAGAAGTAAATACAAGTCTTGGGCATGGCTTCAAGTTTGCTTTAAAGGTTTTTTAGCTTCACTTTCGTGACTTCTGTACAAAATATCTGTATTTATGTTCAGATTAAACTGACAGAGGAAATTTCACCAGAGACAGCAATTTCTATGTTGGCTATGGGGAATAGATCCTAACAAATTTCAGGTTCTTAAAGGTTTTTACTTTAAAAGATTAATGGTATAGATAATGATGGAGAAAACATAGCATATATCCTTTGTGAGAACTTCCAAAAGATAAGAGAAGCCTCTCATTTACTGGATTAGTTACAGATCTTACCGGAATCCTATAATATTTGTTCTGCTACTCTGGGGCAACTGGTGAAATGAAGAGATATATCAGGAGATGATCCTCTTCTGTCTTCCTTACAGGGTTGGAGGATTCTGCTACTCACAGCTAGAAATTCACTTCAAACTCATATTATATTACAAAAATAAGTGATGGTCTGTGATGGAGCTATTTCAGCCTCAGAACTATAACTCTTGGTCCAGCAGAAAAATTTTCCACCTCTGTCAATTAACCATAGCTCGCAGCAGCAAATGGAGCATGAACAACAGCTGAAGTGGAGACAGAGTCCCTGGAAATGAAATGCCCTAAACTCTGAGTCTGTGTGTATTTCAAATGTCCCAGTTTCCTGTCTGGATATTGACAGATTGGAACAAGTTGGTCTCTCCAGTTGGTAGAATTTGGGACTTGTCCAAAGTCTGAAAATTAATTTATAACTAACTGCAGTCAGGATTTCAGTCACTTACCCTTTAGAGTTGGAAAGACAGCTAGTGAATCCACACGTTGTCCTGAAGGCCATTTTGTCATTTGCTGAGAATTATAAATGGTTCTGTTAATGGTTCTTCCCACATCCAAGATCATGATTAAAGGAGCCATCTGGGAAGGCATCTCACACCCACCTCCCCACATTCAAGCAAATGTGATGGGCCCAATTCAACCTTTGACATGATTGAGTAACATTAGATCAAATTAAAATTAGGATTTTGCCTAAGACAGTGATGAAGAGGAAACATGCACTGCTAATTAGTCCAAAGGACATTTTCTATGTCTTTGGAAGAAAGAGTGGCAATCAGGATTGGGGATTGCAAGTTAGTAGTAGCACACCGAATGGGTTCCAGCCATGCACCAGGCACACCTCTTTCCCTTCACTCAGGGCAGCCCATTAACCTGCCCCTTTGTATCAGCTCCTCTCGGCCCCACCAATGTGCCCGCCAGAGCTGTGCTGTGTGGGTTTCGCAGTTCCTGATGTTTAACGTTTTGTTCAGAAATTGCAACTAACAAAAGAAAGAGAAACTGGGGCATCTTGAAAGATAACATAAAGAGTACTTTCCTCAGGGAATATAATGGAAGTCCTTGTGATCTTTTAAGGGGAAAGGAAGGGAGTGCTGTCAAGCTTCCTCCTGCAGGCCTGCTAACCCCATTGTGAGCTGGCTGCTTCCTTCTTGCCAAATTATCTCATTCATCTGGAGACACTGGAGACTCTGGTCCCTTATAAAACCAAAACACTTGTGACCTCCTCTTATGAGGGGAAAACTACAGGAAAGCACTTTCCTATGACATATCTCATAACTCTCCATCCTCCTAACACAAGTTCAAAATGGCAGAGGGGCCCTCATTTGGTGCAAACTGATAGTTCTGTGAGCCCCAGGAGGGAAGTCAGCTCCTGCGGACATGCAGACTGCAGTGGAGGGAGTTTGAAGCACTCTAGTGAGTGGTCAGATGTGCCCTGGATCCCACCAGAGACCAGGGGATATGTGAGCTGAGCTGTGGTTTGGTCATGAAACCCTCAGACTTAGCTCTCTGCTCTAACCTGCTTTGAACTAAATCCAACCATTTCTGATCAACTCAACAGCCATAGAAGGCAGCATTATAAAACAAGGGGAGGATTGTGAACTGTCTCAGTGAACAAAGGGTGCATGCTATTCTGACTCTAGGGAACAGACATACACAGGACAGGGAAAAATGGAAGATGATGGTGTCCAAAACTTGTGGCTTTCTTAGCATTTTTCATACTACCTAAGCAACAGAGCAGCGCCCAGCTTGAGCTGTCCCCAGTGGTGGTGTGCTGTTTACTGTCAGATGCAGGCCTCTCCCTCTACCCTCCTCTGTGTCCCTGGGGCTCACCTGCAGTGATGTTTCTAAGCCCTGTTGCTTACAGATTTCTGGTAGATTTGGTCAGTGAGGACACAGGAGATTGGCACACAGGAGAGAAGGCAGAGTTTTCATCCTGTCTCTCCTTGCTGAGGGCCATGTTTGTTGACAGTGACTAATCTCCCTATTGTTCTGTCTCCCACCACAAAACCCATTCTTGAACATCCAGGCTACTCCGGCAATTCTCACCTTGGCATGAGGTCCAAAAGTGAGGCCCCTCCTCCAGGGTTCTTCCTCCATTCTGTTGGCCCCCAATTCTGGGCTCTAATGTTACCATTCTCTCCCTTTTTTCTATCTAAGAGGGAGTATAGAGAATTTGTGGTTGTTAGTGTCTAAGTGACTCGTGTTCCCCTGCGCTCAGCTTGTTCAACAACTTTATAGCTAGTTCTTTAAGTGAGAGCCCCTCTACTGCCCTCCTAGTGATAGGTTCTATTTTCCTTTTAGGAATCTGATGGATACATCCACTTTAAACAGCAGAATGCCCTTTGCCAAGCTCCAATAAGGAAGCTTTATCCGTTTATTTATGGATTCATTCGTTTATCTAACAGACATTCATTGAACATCTGCTGAGTATCTTTCTCACAAAGGATGACAAGATACTGTCTCTAGCATGAAGAACCAGAAGAGAAAAGAGTAGATACCAAATAATCTCACCCAGAGGAGGGGTATGGAGAAAGGGAGAAAACCCCTTTACAGGGAATGTAGTATGTGACCCCCTGTGCATTGAAAAACAAACAAAAAAAACTTGGTCATGAATTTGCTCCCAAGAGAAAATTCTCCCCAGTCTCAAAGCCAGAGAGGGCAGAGTGTCAGGCTGGGGTCTGGATCCACTGGAGAATCATGGTGTGACTGCAGCATGTTTGCTAGTTTTCTGTGTCTGTAGGAGGTTTTACTAATGTTCACCAGGAACCAGATCTCCATGCGATAAAGTGGACAGACAAAATGAGAGTGGAAGCGACAAATGTCTCTTTGGGGCCAAAACATTTCACTGCAGCTACTATATTGTCCCTACCCCCCCTCTTATCCTTTTCTATTTGTTTTGCTTAAATTGTGGTAAAGACATTTAACATGACACCCACCCTCTTACCAAAACATGAGTTTGGCCATGTCTGAAAGTACACGCGAATGTGAACACACATACTGTGCACACATGCAATGCACACTCACTCACACACACACAAACAGATTTAAATTAACATGGGCTTTCTTTCAATGATTGCACAGGACACATTCCTTTATTATTTCAAGTAGAAAGTCAGTACTACTTGCCACAAATAAGGAGCAATATAAACCATGTTAAAACAACATAATGTTTTAATATTCTAGCTAGATTCAGTTCCCCATCAAAACTCTATGCCAGAGGAGTGAAAATGGAACTCCTACATAAACTAGTGTGAAATTAAAAAAAAAAAAAAAACAAAAAACACAACTCTATGCCAGAGATCTGCTTCTGTTATGAAAGGAGATATGTAAGTATTAGACAAAGTTAAAAGGTATGCACTCCAAGAGAGGAACTAAAAGAGAATTAATGTGAAATTAGCTTATGATTTTTTAAAAATTCTATGGCTGTTAGCATCTAAATTCATCTCCTGCAGTAAGGCTATCTGTCTCCCATACCATCACTGGTCTGCTCACAAATTCTATGAAACAGCCCCGGGGGAACAGAGACTGCTTTGGCCAGGCAGGGGCGGGAGTTTCTGTCTCTGGTGATATGAATATTCTCTGACAAGGAGGGAAAGAAGCTGCCTCAAGTGCTCAAGATGTATTATTGATCCTGAAATAACCTTATCTTAAGCCATTATTTCCTACCATGTTTTTACAAAGTCTTTTGAAAATAGTAAGGATCAAATCTTGCCTTTGGATATCAAAAACTTTGCTGCCTGCAGTTGAAGCTAATGGTTGAATTTCTCAGCTTTTTAAATTATTATTATTCATCCTGAAAAATCTGTCTTAAATCAAGTATTTTTCTCAAAAGGATAACATATGTTATGAAGAGGTGAGCTGTGGGCATAGTAATCCTCTTGTGCTTTATACAAAACTATTATGGGATCTAAGTTTCTCTTACGGAATGGAGATAATATTCAAAATGTCAAATTTTGTTCCTTTTCTCAGCTGCCCTGATTTGAGAAATAATAAACAAAGATATGTACACTAAATCCTTCCGTATTTCTAGAAAGTGAAAAATCAATAGTGGTAATTGGAATGTCACTCTCTCTCAGCCCCAATTCATCTCTCCACTTTGTGGTTTAGGCTTTTCTATGCGTGGACAATAAAACTAATCTCAGGGTGATGTAGGCATTTTAATTCTGGCACATCATTTCAATTGAAGTCTTTCTAACCTTCTCCCCTAATACACGTATAAAAGCACAGGATTTCTGTAGCTATTTCATGCCACTTTGCTGCTCAACTAAAGGCAGGGGATCTCATGTACTTTTAAATCTACTATATTGGTGGCTGATAACAGGAGGAGAAATTTTGAGGTTTAATTTTAGACTCAACAAAAAAAGTAAGAAATGAATAGCTTTCCTTATAATTAGAAATATAATCGAGGGGCTCATATTTTTTGTTTAGGGAATGGGAACGCTTCTATATAACAAAAATTGCTTCTGTGGGTTTTCTGTGACACCATCATGGCAGGACAGAATTGGAACCCATGATATTTCAGAAATAATGAAAGATGAAATTTAACTAAATAATTAAGAAAGATGAAAACAGGGGCTCCTTTGATCCCCTCTCTCCCCGCAGGCAGCTGAACTGTGATTATGTCCACTTCCTGTGACTCAGCAGCAGGTCCAGATCCAGGTTCCAGCCCTGAGTCCATCTCCTTCTATACCTGGGGACAAAGAAGCACCTGCCTAATCTGCCCTCTGCAGTAGCCACACACCTGTTAACCAAGACCCTGAATCTTCTCAGCTCCTGGTCCCAGACCCACTCTCATTCATAACTCAAAAAGAGAACTCTGATTGGCCAGATTTCTGAGGTCAAGTGACCACATCTGGTTCAATCACTAGAGCCTGGGGCATGAGGTCACAAAGGGAGACAATGAATCATAAATTCTTTTCAGAAATGAGGCAGTTAATAACCCGGAAGCTAAGTGGGGGAAGAACGAGGGAATTCCTTTAGTCTAATACTATATTTTCCCCTGACTAGATCATAAAGTTCTTGAAGGCCAGAGCTATGCCCTTTTCTCTTTGCATCTCAACAGCCCAGGGCTTAACCCTTAGGAAGTGCTAGTAACGCTGTACTGCCCAGTCTCTTCCTGGTCATCTCTCAAGCCTTGCTGGTCCACCAAGAACCAAGGGTGCTGTTACCCCAGAGACTTGGCAATGAGCATTTCCCTTCCCTGAGTCACACTTACCCTGATTATCTTTTGTTGATAACTTGTCAACCATCAAGTTTCACTTCAAATCCCTCCTTCTCAGAGAGACCTACTTTGACCTCCTAAATCAAAGTGGCCCTGCCCCAGGCCCTTCCCATCCCAGCACCTTGTTCTATACTCTTCACAATACTTGTCACAACCAAAATTGCTTCATTCTGTGCACGTCATCTGATTTCTTCCCTCACCCTTTCTGTAACTTTAAAGGGCCCAGGGACTTCACTTTAGTTCTTGAACTGGAAGATAATGTCAGGCACCTTGCAAGTGCTTGAAAGATTTATGGTTAAATGATTCAATGATGAATGAATGAATGGATACCTTTTCCTCACTTTGGGAGACCTTCCTACTTCCTTTACTTCACTTGGAGGGAGAGAAAAAGTCACATAAGGCTTACATGAACAAAATAAAAAAAATTTTGTAAAGTCATTTAAAAAAGTCATATAAGGCCTACACATAGTGCTAGGTTGTGGGTTGTGGTAATAATTCCTTCTTTTTTATTCCCCTCTCTTTTTCCTTTTGCTTCATCTAACCTCAACAAAATGAACTCCCAGTCTCCCTCCTATTTCCAAACAGGTTACAAACTGCTCAGAGAGAGACTCTAGGCTTTCACAGAAATTCATCAGGAATTTCTGCTGCTGCTTCTGTAACTGAATGCAGAACACGTCTATTTATGTTTAGGAAACCAGACTGAACTGGTTAGAGAAAGGCTGTTGGTCAGGCCTTCTAGCTGTTTAGGAAAGTGGGCAAACCTGTCAGCGTCAAGTTTACTTGTGAGTAATAATTTCATTCTCAAAGTCTACCAAGCAACCGCTCAAATTCATTGGAAGTCATTCTCAAGGCACTGAGAGGTCACGGGCAGTAACACCCTGGCAGGACTTTGCTCCATGTCACAGCCTTCATAAAGAAAGATTTTTGCCTATAAGAAGCAAAGAGAGCTACTTGGTGATTGTAAGTATGGGTTCTCTGAAGAAATGCAAGGCTTGTGTCCCTCTCTGCCCTGGGTGCCACACACCTGCCCAATTCATCTTCATCATGAAAGCAGCTGGGCTAAATAATGACTTTGAATCAATGATGAAAACACAGTGAGCCTGGAGGGCTGCAATTTCTCAGTTCATCTCACACCTTCTGAGTGACGGGAGGCATTGCAGTGAGTATCAAATTTGGGGACTCAAGAGCTGTGTTCTACCTTTGTGCCATCACTAACATGCTAAGTGGTCTCAGGTGAGTCAGTTAATTTGGGGGCACCTTATCTGTCAAGTGGATCCAATGATACCGCCACTCTTTATTTCATAGGGTTATATGGGGCGCTTATGAAACTCAAGAACAAACTTTAGACAGGGGTGTCCACACTATTTTCTTTGCTGCACCTTGGAAGAATAAGTGTTGTCTTGGGCCACACAATAAATATACAAACACTAAGAACAGCCAATTAACAAAAAATAAAAATAAAAAAATGTTTCATGCATACTTTTTGTTATATCCAACACCACAGATAAACAGAAAATGTCTTCCCAAAGTCAGCATGCATGCAATTAGCAAGCCTCAGAGTGGACACCTCTGCTTTGGAATATGAAATAGGAGATACACAAGTAAGTGTGTCCACTGCCTATTCAGACAAAGCCTCACTCCAAGAAGACAATGTGGGAATCGCAGTGGGAGATTTCTGCACACTTTGCAGGTGCAAGGTGATATTTACTGGTAATCCTTGCCTCAACCCCATAATGAAGGTATGCTCACTATTCCTATTTTAAGGGCGGAGAGAACTGAGTTTCAGAGAGGTGAATTTCCTTGTCCAAGGTGGCACGGTGAAGGGCAGAACTGAGATTCAAATTCCAGACATACCTAATTCTAAGACCTGGTGACAGATGATTTTGCACATCACTGGACCATTTGCAACACTTTCTCCTAACCTCCCTTAAAAAAATAAAAGACGCCCTCTGGATTTGTAAAAGGTGAGATTTTGAGATCTCTTCCACCAATGCACAGGTAAAACCTCCCTCTGGCCACGCTCACCATAGCCCCAGGTAGCAGTCAAGTTGCTCCACCTGGGCAGCTTAGAGGGTGCCGCTCTCGTCTGGCCATATTTAGAGCGTCCTCTGCTGGCCCTTCCGAAGAATGGAAACCATCCCCGCGAGTGGGGGCCGCGCCCTCTAGCGCCGGCAGGTGGGAACGCAGGGGTGGGGAACACACCTGAGGATCCTGCGTCCCTGATGCAACTGGAGCTGCAGCTCTCCTAAGCCGCTTTTGCACCACTTATCTTCCCCTTTCCACGTCCTTTCCTCTTCACATTTCTTCCTTCCACCCCTAACATCCTAATTCAATCAACAGAAGTTTTCCTCAGGGAGATGCACAAAAGAATCTAGCAATCAGCTTGAAATTTCAAGATTGTACAGGTTTCTCTGCTTTTCATCCCCAGGCACCCTCACTGTATCTGTGTTCTAACAGAGCTTCTTAAATACAAAGAGGACCAGCCATTCAAAATAATGTTTGTGTTTGTTTGTTATTTTGCATTTGTATTCAGTTTCAAATAAGTGAAGAAATGCCCAAATTGGGTTTCAAAATATGTTGTTTTAACTGATCATGAGAACAAGTGAACAATTTTAAAGTGAAAACAATGGAAAGACGCGTTGAAAATCCTAACTTCAAGGGGAAATCAGATCTGGTAATGGGTCAGAGTTTAAGGTGGTGTGATGAGGATGGCTCTGAGCAGTCCTTTCTGCACAACTGCTACTGGGCCTGTCAACAAATTTGGAAACAACATCAAAAGTGTAAATCCGAGGTCTTCAGTGAATATGAGGTCTGAGTCCAAATTCTGCTTGTTATCTCCAGCCAATGTGACCATGGGATGAAAGAAAGAATCCCAGTCCTGCCTCCCCTTGCTCATGGGGGCCCAGGGAGTGGTCACAAGAAGCTGACAAAAAGGGTAACGACGACACCTCAGACTTTGCTCCAGCTGGGTGCTTTGACAAATGCTTCACCAATGTGGAGCCTTGTAACCCTTGATACAGCCTTTAGCAAGGGCAGCTGTTATCTATGAGGAAAACAGTTGGCTGGGAGACACAGAGATGTGCATCCCAGGGCAGAGGCTGTGTGTGGTGAGGACTTGAAGCCACACCTCTCATGCAGGAGTAATGGCGTGACTCAGCATGAGGGCTCAAGGAATGTAACACTGCAGTGCCTGAGCAACTGGAAGTTGGCTGGGGCGAGATACCCATCTTGGAGCCCAGATGCAAACAAAGGCTCTTACAAGGGGCTGAAAAGACCCCTCTTCTCCCAGAACAACTTCCCCAAGAAGGCAGAGTCTTGTGAACAAAGAAAAACTAAGGCACAAAGAACGGGTCATCCTACAGCAAGAAGAAAACCAGCTCCCCCAGGAGCCACTCAGATCCTTCCCCCCAGCCCTTCACTGGCAGTTGTGTTGGGGAAGCCATCAGTCTTGTTAGCACATTCCCCACAGTACTAATGGCCAGGAACTTTGTGTGTGTGTGTTGTTATTGTTCTACACTAATCACTATTGGAAACAGCTGCTGCTAAACACAGCCCTGTGTGCTTAGTGCTCGATTGGTTTCTATTAATTGCACCCATCAATTACACATTAAAGTGGATGCAGAAGCAGAGGGAATGAGGCAGGTTTGGGGGGCAGTGAGCCCGCCACTTTCCTTGTAAGCTGCTGAGACCTTGTCCCTTCCCTTGTTGGAGGATTCTGTTTTCCCTTCATTGACATTCTCCTCTCAGCTCTCTGACTGATAAAAACCACAGAGAACTAATGATCCATTAAAAATCCAGGAAAGAGCAGGTGATGGGAGGGGATCCTCTTAAAGTTCATGGTAATCTGCCCATATCTGCTGAAACACTGCTTCATTAGTCCAGGGTGGGATGGGGAGTGATGGGTGGGGTTCCTCTGCTCAAAGCCATCCTCTGCTTTGAGCTCTGTGGGGCAAGCATCGTGATAGCATCTAGTTTCATCTCCTGACTCTGCTGGAGGGCACAGTCAGCTCCATAGAATCAGCCACAGATATTTCCTTCTTAGTGCTCAGGGCCAAGTGCAGAACTTCCTGTCTCACCTCTCATCCTCACTTACTCCACCTGCTGAGTACTCCTCATCCGTCACAAGGATGCTGGAGCATAGCAGCCATCACTCCACTTTTTTTTTTTTTGTCTGTAAAGTGGTGACGATAGGGGGTCTTTCCTCACAGGATATGGCAAGGAACAAATCAGTTAATACAAGAAATCGCTTAGAGCAAAGTGTGGTGAGGTGGGGCTTTTAGGAAGGTCAATCAGCCTGGTTTCCTGGGCTTATCTCTTGCGTATCTCGTCACACTTGGGAGTCAAGATGGTGTCACCTCCCCTCTTTCACCTGCTGGACATCCTATGCCCCACCCCTAGTCCCTCAGTTTCAGAATCTTAGACCTGTGCCAAGCCCACCCCTTCTTGTCAGTACCCAGGGCTGGCAGCTCTGGGGGAACTTCCACCTGCTCCACTTGGTCACCAGGAGCTTCCCCACCTGCCACCTTCATTAGAAAAAGAAAGTATATTTCGTTTTCATTAAGCAGAAGTGGATCCATCATCTTCATGTTGAGTAGGCTGAGAGAGCAGAGGGAGAGAAAGGGTTGATTTTGTCATCTCAGGGTGGGGTGGCAGAGGCAGAATAAAATCAACATATAGTTGCGTTCTATCTTTCATAAAAAGTGTGAGTAAATGTAAGTAGGTTTCATAGAAGTACTGAGTACATTGGATACTTTTTCCTCCCTTCTTGAGATACTTTACTCAGGAGAATATATTCCAGGGGAGGGGAGGGGGGGAGGTTTGCTGGAGGGAGGGTAAAAGGCGGGACCACACCTATGGAGCATATTGCAAGGGTACTAGTCAAATCTGTCAAGTGTAGAACATAAATGTCTCAACACAATAATCAAGTAAATGAGGAGAAAGCTATGTTGATTGGTTTGATGTAACCACGTCAGATTATACAAAAAAAAAAAAATACATTGTACCCCCACATATGCATAAATGTATTCACCATCTATGTGCATTTGACTTAATAAAAAAATCAACATATGAAAGGACCCATGTAGTGCCATTCAAACCCTTATTGTTCAAGGGTCAATCATATATATATAACATATGTATATATATTTTTTCATATATATATAGATATGAGGATATATATGAATATATAGCCATATACATTATATATACATGTGACTCATACATTCTATAACAATAACAACTGATATAATGCCTGCTACAAAGCATAAATAGCTCATCTCTTTGGAGAGCTTTTGAAAGGACATTATATATATATATTCATAAGCCCTTTTCCTTACGCACACAGGCAGACTTCTTTTCCCAGCCTCCTTTGTGGTTAGGTGTGGTCATGTGACTGCACTCTAGCCAAGGACACCTGCCCTTTTCAGGCTTGGGTCCTGCGGGGCTAAAATCCTCCAAGGGGCAACTGCCAGACTCATTTATTTCACTAGCTCGTGGGCAAAAGAGGCCTTGTCACCTTTCAGCAACCAGAAAGAGAGCAGCCTCAAAGAACCCTCGTCTAGGAAGAGTAACGGCAGATTCATGGGTGAATGAGAAATGGACTTTTAGTGCATCGAGCCATTGCCAGCTTGAGGCTGCATATGATAGTGCTTAGATTTCCCTAACTAATAAGGTAGATTGTTTTTGCCACTGTTTTATGCAGGCTTTTACAAACCTAGATTCATGTAACTTTTACACCAGCCCTATCAGGTAAACATCACACCTCTCATTTAAAAGCTGAAAACCAAGGCAAGGGGAAGTGGGGAAATCCACATGGTTGATTGTGGTGCAAAGTAGATCATTCAGAGCCAGTGTGATTTAAAAATGCTGCACTATCTTCCTAAACGTCATGTACTTCCCCATGACATGGTTTATTTTCAGTATCATGACTTCCTATTTATTAATGCTTCTATATCTTACAAAGAGTATGAGCCCTTAGGGGACTGAAATCATGTTTGCCTGGACTTTGTGGGAACAGCGTGGACACCAGCTCTTCCCAGGGCAGTGACTGAGGAACATCACCCTAGTTAACATGTTTTCTCTCTTAAGTGAGTGGTCCTGGAAAAATTTTAGGAAATCTACTTCTTCTTTTGTATTAACTATGCAGAGCCTTGGAGGAAAATATGTCTATGTTTTGGGGGACAAGAAAAACCTTTCTCTTTTATCCACACTCTGCCTTGATACAGAAGCGTTTTATTTTTTCATTCTGAATTACCTTGTTAATTGCATATTTCCTTACATGTAGTTAAGCAGGCCGTTGACAGCTAGGTTTTCTTTCCCCAGAGTTGCAGACCAATCCACATGAGCTACATTTTAGGTAGAGATTTAATTAACTGTTTTTCAGTGATATCCGTAATCATCAACTGAAATAGCCTAATCTGGTTGTTTCATACCTGTCTACTCTGCCCAGAAGGAATTTGGATAAAGAAGTAGAGTTCAATCATATGATAAAATGATTGCTAGCTGGCTCCTTTACTTCACAGCTATTCTAGTGTTATTAATAAGTTATTAATTGCATATGAGGAGTAGAATTTTCAAATATGTAACTAAAGATATTATGTAAATATCATTCTGTTAGACTTGTTCAGTCAAAAATTATGAAGACACACACAAACACACATACATATATAGAGAGAGAAAGTGTGTGTGTTTGGGGAGGAGTTGGGTAATAATTTGATGTCTCCAGCAAATTTGGATACTGTTATTGCAATTATTTTTCCTGGATTTGATGGCCTCAGGATTCACGGTGGTATGCAGCTTTCTGGTTGAATTTTCTTCCTTATAACCCACATACTGATAAATATGAAAATATTCCTTTGCAAGAATCATGCCCCAGCATATTAACAAATGCAGTTTCAAATGAAGGGTTTTGGCTTTCTGCATAGTTTTTCTGAACGTATTTCCAGAAAAAGCATCTTTCCTTTAGAAGCCACACCCAAGCTCACCTGTTAGTCCAGAGGAGCTGTTTTTTTCTGAACACATGGATTGAATTTTATGTGCTGGACAGATACAAAGGAAAAAGGAGAGAGTGTGAACCTGCCCTATTGGAGCAAGTGTGTCACCAACCCAGGTTAAAAACACCTCACCTGTCCCCTGGACCTTCAACTTATTGCTCAGAGGGAAGACATCTTGCCAAAGCAAAAAAAAAAAAAAGTTGTCATATAAAATAAACAAACACACACACACGCCACACACACACACACACACATAGAACAAGCAAGCAAACAAAACATTGTTTACAGTGAGTAAATTAGCACATCAATTTTTGCACTGGTACCTATAAAAATAGTTATGTGAGGGCGACGCCTGTGGCTCAAAGGAGTAGGGCGTGGGCCCCATATGCCAGAGGTGGCAAGTTCAAACCCAGCCCCAGCCAAAAACTGCAAAAAAAAAAAAAAAAAAAAGTTATGTGAACAGGCACTGAGACCAAGGAACTGCACTCTGAGGAATCCATGTTAAGCTAAGAATGCAGAAGACCACATAGGGAGTTAGAACTCAGGCTTCAGGAGTCAGAAACACCTGGGTCTGAATCTTAGCTGGAATACAAGTTAGCTGACTCTGCCACAGTGTGCAAGCACTCTTTCTGAATTGCTGTGATCTCATCACTAAAATGGATATAATAATACAGCCAACTTGCTGGGAGCCTGTGCGGGTTAAGTGAATTTTTGTGAGGAAACCAATTGGTGGGTTGCACGGCAGGTGAGCCTTTCTTATGATGAACCTTATGCAGTGGTGGGTTGGGGGTGGGGAGCATTTTTCCCTTCATGTCTGCAGTACCTGGTAGAAATGTGTGTTTGTCCTCAGATCCCGGTGGCTTTACCAGCTTTCTGGACCCTGGCTAAACCAGCAGCCCACATTGTCATCTACCTTGTGTTGTCATCACATAGTATGATCATCCACTTATCCAGCCCGCCTCCTGACATTACTAGGCTTGGAAGCAATCACACACCACATGCTGTATAATCAGGAGTCCCTAAAGATGTGAAAGAAGGGATAGGTACTAGCGTTGAGCTTAGGCTGACCTCCTTGGCGTAAAAAGACAGATTAGTGTCAGAAGGAATTTAAATACATTCTAAACAACAAAATGAGATTATTTTTTTCTCCTTAATGCAATCAGAAGAGTCCAAAAAGAATTGAAAGGAAGCAGATTTGTAACTATGATATTTAAATGTATTGAATTTCCTTTATATAGCACTGGAAACCATCTGCTTCATCATGTAAAATGACCTCATTTCCTCCCCAAGAGGGCTGCTTTGTTGCTGACTTCCTTGGAAGGGCGCTGCCCAGCCAGTCCTCCTTTTGTCCTAACTTTTGATGAGCAGCATAGGGTGCCTCCCCTAGACTCAGGCATAGATCTTAATTCAAATTGGTCACAGTGATTCTATAGCAGAATGTCCATTCCACATAAGCCTGTGATTGGTTTGGTCTCAGTCATGTGACCGAGGTATGACCAATGAGCCTAAAGAATAAATGTTGCAAGGATTTCAGGGAAATGCTTTCCTCCTCCACACAGATAATACTCAGCCAATATGGCCTCCTTTTGCCCCTTTCTCGCCAATAAGCTCTAGGGGCTGTCCCGTGAGAATATGCTACCTAGAACTATGACAGCATCTTCCAATTATAAGATAACAACACTGCAGAAAAAAGCAAAATATGTTAAAGATGTGGGATTGTTGATGACCAACTATTTGTTGAGTAAACCTCCCAAATGGTGAAAACAAATAACAAGAAAGTCCTCCTCATTTAAAGGACCATTGGCTAAATCTTTTGTTACTGCAGTTGCCCACATCAATTATTGCTAATAATCTCTTACTTTCTCCTGCTTAGGTCTTGGTTATTCTAAACAGTCAGCTTATATTCATTTTGTGCCTGCAACCACATCCAGTGTCTTTTCTTGGCCTGCATTAATCCCAACCATTCTTTCAGAATCTGCTCCAAATTTAATTTCAAGAAACATAAGCTAAGGAAGTCTTCTATAAACCTGAATATGATTGGCATTCACTCTGATTTATTAAAAAAAAGATAAAAAGGAAGAAAAATGTCAATAGCAAAAAAATACTTTAACTTTAGCATATGTATAAACCAAGAAAGGAGAGAATGCAAAGTGAATTTTAAACCACCTTTGTTTTATTTATCAATTCATAAAATATTTATTATAATAAGCATTAACTTTGTAGTCAGTACACAGCATAAACAAGACAACAGAATCCTGATTGTTGCTGGGATTATAATTGTCACAGTTATTCAGCATTTTGATATCATTGCACCCTAAAAATCTTCAAGGCATAGACTTTTTAATAGTGTTCTGCTGCTCCAAAAGCCTATTTTGTACTGTCCAAAGTGTAGAATGTTAGCTTTCTGCAGTGACAGTATTGCAGCTGATGAGGTTTATCCAAGGCACAATTATTGCTAATTGAAAGTGTGGAATGTTGTCAGAGTTCAGAGTTCAGGCTTGTAGGAGACAGCTGAGTAGGAAGTACCATACTTCCTTTGTCCCTGTTTGTTTAATGCATGAGCTTTTGTTCCCTTCTTAGAAATTCGATTTTGTTGGCATTGGTTTCTTTTTAAACTTGAGAATGGTTTTCTAGTATGGTAGGAGGTGCATGATGGTGAACGATCTTCCTGTGTTTGTGGTTTAAAGAGATGAAAGACAACCCAAATATCCAACGACGAAGGAATAAACAAGATGTGGCATGTCCATACAACAATATTATTCAAAAAATGTATGAACTACTAATAGCACGCTACTACAACATGAAAGAATCTTGGAAACATGGTGCAAAATGAGTGCAGTCACCAAACAGCACCTACTGTGTGTTTCCATTTGTATGACATGTCCAAATTAGGCAAATCCATAGAAACAAAGAACAGATTGATGGTTGACAGAGGTTTGGGGTGAGAGAAATAGGGAATGTTTGGGCTGATGAAAAGTTCTGAAACTAGACAGTTATAATGGTTACATGAAATTGTGAATGTGGCAGGCGTGGTGGCTCACGCCTCTAGACCCAGCGCTGTTGGAGGCCGAGGCAGGTGGACTGCCTGAGCTCAAAGGTTGGAGACCAGTATGAGCAGCAGTGAGCCAGAGTAAGACCCCGTCTCTACTAACGTCAAAAACAGCTGGATGTTGTGGTGGGCGTCTGTAATACCAGCTACTGGGGAGGCAAGGGGACAGAGCATCGCCAGAGGAAGAACATCTAGAAAAAGAAGAAAGAAAATGAACAACAAAAAAAAGAGTATTTCAAACCAAGAAAAATGAATAAGGAAGCTGAAATTAAAAATTAAAAAAAAGAAAAAAAAAAGGAATTGTGAATGTGCATAATGACACTGAATCATCTCTTTAAAAGGGCTCAACTACAACTTAGACTTTACCTAATAAATGTAGACAATGTAACCTAATCCTTTGTGCCCTCTATTAATCTGATATTTAAAAAAATCATAAAATAGTTGAATGTGTCAATAGGCTATGTCTAATTTAGCACAATAAAATAGGGAGATAAAATTAGAAATGTCCCCTTAGATTTAATGTTTTTATTTCTTATACAGGGTCAGTTTCCACTGCCAATAAGCACAGTGATCTAGCACAGTGTGTTGAGAAAGATGGGGTCCCCAGTATCGATGATCACTGTCAAGAGCAAATGCCCAGTCAGGTTAGATGATTTTAGCTCTAAATTAGACTGTTGCAGAGGAAGGTAGTTTTCCCAAACCTTCCATGTTGAAAGGCAGCAACAGGACTCCAGCATTTATCTGACTGTTAAGGAAGGGAAGTAAATATAGATCTTCAACAGGTTTTACACAATTGCTCTGTCAGCTTTACTATTTTAGTTTAGTGACTCTGGCAGGAAAGGTCTGTAATGTATTTGGAGTAAATTGCCAAAGAGAGAGAGGGGCAATCCCCAGGCTACAAACAAAGGGTGAATTACAATAAAATTGAGATCTTCCAAGTTTCCGTCTTTAAAATTTTTAATTTAGTTCATTAATTTTACCAAAATATAAGATGCAAACAATTGGAGAGAAACACGTGGAGAGAATAAACTAACTCTAAGTGAAAATAGGTGAGAATGAGAGGCTTTTGTCACTCACTGCATTATTTATAGAACTGTTATATTTGTTTTGCTGCTGGGATGTGACAGGTGAAATAAAAAGGTATGCCATGGGGCCCTGTACACATTTCCCTTATTTTTTTCCATTTTCTAGAATGGGAAAGACTCTGCCACTCACAGCTAGAAATGAATAACACTCACAACAATAACAACCGAAAATAACTATGAAGGTATAAATGGAAAAATATTTTGGCCTCACCATAATAACTCTCTAGATAGAGTTAGATGCATTTGTCTCAGGAAAAACACAATTATTCCATCTGTGTGAAATGTAAGACTCACAACACAAAGCGAAAGCACATGTAGCACAAGGGATTGGTGATCCAGATGCCTGAGATTCTGGATTTGGGCTTTAACAATTTGAGACTTCTCGAGATATCAACACATCGAAATAGATTGATGTCTCCTGCTCACAGAAAGTGGGATATGTCCAAAGTTCTGTAGTGAATTTATAGCCAATGCTAGAAGAAATCTTTAGTCACTTACTCTTTAAGGGTTGTGAATCCAACTGCTAAATGGAAATGCGTTCCCGAGGGCCATTTTGAGGGCAGTTGCTGAGCATTATGATATTACCAATGATATTCTTGTCACATCCACAGAGGCAATTAGAGGAGTCATCTGGGATTGAGCCATCTCACACCTGTCCAATCACATCCACTGAAATGTGATGGCCCCGGTTTGGCTATCAGACATGAGCAGATCACTCCAAATTGAATTGAAATCTGATTTTTGCCTGAGAGAAAGCTGAGGAAGAACATAGACACAAGGTACTGGCTAAAAGAGCCCATTTTGTGCCTGTGGGATGCGAAGAACAAAAGTCAGGACTGGTAACTTGAAGGAAAACAGGGGAATCTTCACATGAAACCCACTGATGCAAAAGACAGCCTGTTTCTTCCCCATCATGTATAACAAAACTTGGTTCTCACCATAACTAGGAAGCCCTTCCTCTAAGGCCCTCAGAAAACCTAAGGGGATTGGAATTGGAATTTATTTGTCACTAAGATTTATTTTTAGCAAAAGCTGCTCTGAGAAGCCACGCATTCTCAGGATATATGGAACACTGAAGTACAACGTATTTTCCTGAGAAATGCAATATGTTATTGCAATGGGGAAAAGAAACACAACAGCACTCTAGGCTCCTCCACTGGGTCTGCTGGAAAATGTTTGGACAAAATTCCTTTTCCTACTCACTTTTACCAGTTTATCCCACATGGTAGCTGGAGAAAATGAAAATCCTACTGGATTTTTAGGTCAGGTGCCTATGACCTCTCTTATCAAGGAGGTAAGTGCTGGTGTAAGTTTGCAAGGGCTGCTGCGACCAAGTGCCACAGACCAGGTGGCTGAAACAATAGGGATTTATCTTCTCACAAGTCTGGAAGTTAGAAGTTGAAGATTGGGGTGTTGACAGGACTGGTTTCTTCTGAAGCCTCTCTCCTTGGCTTGCAGATGGCTATCTTCCTTCTGTGTTTTCATAGGATCTCCCTCCGTACATATCTGTGCCCCAATGTCCTCCCCCTGTAAGAAGCAGTCATGTTGGACTAAATCTCACCCTGAAAATCTCATTAATTAACTGCATCTCCAAATACAGTCATGTTCTAAGGTACTAGGAGTGGCTCATGCCTTATAATCCTAGCACTCTGGGAGGACAAGGCGGGTGGATTACCTGACTCACGAGTTTGAGACCAGCCTGAGCAAAAGCGAGACCCCATCTCTAAAAATAGCCAAGCATTGTGGCATACGCCCCACAGGGTAGAGAGCAGAGATGTAAGCTCACTCATGCCTCTTCTTATAGCTGACCCCATGCATGAAGGCTCTACCCTAAGTACCTCCCAAAGGCCCCACCTTATAATACCATTGCATTTGGGGCTAGAGTTTCATTATATGAATGTAGACAAATGTGGACAAAAGCATTGATTCCATAGCAAAACCCAAGGAATGAAATCATCTCTGATGGACATCTGGAAATATGGATTCTGTATCTGAGGAAATCCAAGAGATGATTCATGGGTCCTATTCTTCTCACTCAGAGAAGGGATGATATTTAAGACAAAGTAAGTATTGGATGTATTGCTCTCAGATTTACCTGTCTTTCTGCCTGTCTCTTGCCTTTTTGTCACTGAATCTGTTCATCTCCAACAAACTGAGAGACTTAATCATTGTCTATAAAATGAGGGATGGAGGGATTCTACATCCTTCTTCAAGGAACAGGACATGCATTCAAGTCCCACTCTGTGAACTAGGAGACATAAGTTGGAGTGAGTGAGGAGAGGTGATGGTATCACAAACATTGAGTCTGTCACACATACGAGCTATGGAAATGGCTAAAAATGCCCTGTGTTCAGTTTCCTCACTGTGTTGCTTGCTTATTTACCTGTTTACTCTCTGATTTCTTTCTCTTCTTTTTCCTGATTTCTGCTCTTTATCACATGAGCTTCTACCTATGGTTGCATTTTTCAGGTCTCTCTGTCCCCCCTATGTTTTGGATAAGTGTAGCCAATGGGAGACACTAATAGTCAGTAAGTTGGAAGAAGTGGAGAAAAATAATAATTTTTTCATATCTCTCTCTCCATTTCTTTCTCTTTCTGCTTTAGACAATGTTACTGGCATTGACTGTGTCCCCTCCAGAGCAATAAAAACTTCTTGAACTTGATTTAAGATCTACAGAAAAGGTGCGAAAGTGATAGACTTCCTGTATAACCTTTATACAGTTTCCCCCATAGTTATCCAAACTAAGAAATTAACATTGCTGCAATATCATTAAATAAACTAGTGACTTTATTTTGACTGGATCAGGTTTTTTCCCCCATTAATATCCTATTCTAGGGTCCACATTTTATCAGCTGTTGTGTCCCTTTATTCGACTCCAATCTTATATCCCCCACTCCTTGTTTTTCATGACCTTAAAACTTTGAAGAATGGGCGGCGCCTGTGGCTCAGTTGGTAAGGCACCGGCCCCATATACCGAGGGTGGCGGGTTCAAACCCAGCCCCAGCTTAACTGCAACCAAAAAATAGCCGGGTGTTGTGGCGGGCGCCTGTAGTCCCAGCTACTTGGGAGGCTGAGGCAAGAGAATCGCTGAAGCCCAGGAGTTGGAGGTTGCTGTGAGCTGTGTGATGCCACGGCACTCTACCAAGGGCTATAAAGTGAGACTCTGTCTCTATAAAAAAAAAAAAAAAAAAAAAAAAAAAAAAAAAACTTTGAAGAATGATGGTCAGTTATTTTTAGAATGTTCCTCAATTTGAGTTTGTCTTCTGATTTCCTGTGATTAGATCAGGTTAAAGTTTTCCTGGGAAGAATACCATAGAGGTGATAGGCCCTTCTCAGTGCTTTGTAAAGGTGGTACCTGAAATTCATATGTGTCATGTGTATGTTAACCTGGATCACTTAGTTAAGATGATGCCTTCTGAGTTTCTCCAATCTGAAGTTACTTGTTCTCCCTTTATAAAACAAAAATAAGCATTTATTTCAGAGCACATGATTAAAAACTGTTCAAATGTCCTATTTCTCCTTAAACTTCTGTCTACCAATTTTATCATTCACAAATGGATATTGAATGAAGCAAATTATTAATGTGTTAATCATCTGTTGAAGTTTTTCCTTTCCCCTACATTCTTTTATATGCATTATTTGAAACTTATCTCTAAGAAAGAGGTGACCTATGAAGCAAATTATTAATGTGTTAATCATCTGTTGAAGTTTTTCCTTTCCCCTACATTCTTTTATATGCATTATTTGAAACTTATCTCTAAGAAAGAGGTGACCTTTCTCTCCAAATTAATTTTTATTTATTTGTTTGCTCATTTATTTTTGCAAAACTCAGAATAGTTTATTCTATGGATTACACCCTAATAGCATCCTTACTTATTTTGTCCCTCAAGTGATTCTCACTTCTGTCTTTTAGAGCTATGTCAGGGTTGCTTGTATACCTTTAGACATGTCTCTCTCTCCCTTCCTTCCTTCCTTCCTTCCTTCCTTCCTTCCTTCCTTCCTTCCTTCCTTCCTTCCTTCCTTCCTTCCTTCCTTCTCTCCTTGCTTCCTTCCTTTTTCTTTTTTTTGAGTACTTTCTTACTTTCTGAAACTACAGAGTGCCTCAAGCTCATAAACTTTCCAAACTTTCCCTGAACACTGCCTGGATACACCAATGTGGTGGCCACAAAGTAATGTCAAAGTCCATGCCAAACCTTTCACCTTGCTGATCTTTGATGTTTGCATGAACTGAATAAACAGTTATTTTGCAATCAATTTCTTTTGGATGATCATTTGGCCATAGGACAAATTTTAAATGGTGGCTGTGTAACTTTTCCATTTGGTCAGGCCACTGTGTCCTCTGTCTCAACTCTGCAGAGTTCCCAGTGAAACTGGATTATTTGGGCTGAAGTCTTTATTCACAATATTTACTGATAAGTATTAAACAGGAAAATAAAATTAGAGTTGTGTGAAAGATTAAAGCTCTTCTGTGCTGAGAGACATCTGTTTATTACTTTCTTTGTAATTATGCTCTAGCTCAATAGGCAAAATGCAAAACAAATTTAATTTAATGTAAAAAAGATCCAATGCCAAGAATGGCTGTCATACCCTTGAGAGAACTGTCAATCTTGCCCATCTATAGTAGGTGTTTTAATATAGTTGTGTTTAGAGAACAGGATACACCATGCTATTCCAAGGATAGCTGCTGGTTAACAGATTTGAATACCTACACTACAGTTACTTACTATCATGTTAACCATCTTCCCATCTTCCTTACATCTAGGCATTCAACACATATTAATGATCACCTTCCTTCCTCCAGGCTCGGTAAAAGGTATGGAGGCACCTTGGTAAATGAGTGATACCTGGTCTCTCTTTGTTTTTTTTTTTTTTTTTTTTTTTTTTTTGTGGTTTTTGGCCGGGGCTGGGTTTGAACCCGCCACCTCCGGCATATGGGACCAGCGCCCTACTCCTTGAGCCACAGGCGCCGCCCACCTGGTCTCTCTTTGAAAGAAAACTAACATAAAGTATATTCATGAACAGTTTACTGATGTGCACAAGGGCCTTTCTGGGATGTACAGAGCAGAGCATTTCTCTATGTGGTAAGGAGCTGGATGAGTGGCCCAGCAATTCCTTTTTGTCCTGGCTGAGGGCTGTCCCCAGGGGTGTTTACTCTGTAGCACACCAGCTTGTTCTGGGGTCCAGCACATACTTGCTGCCAGGTCAGGTCTTCAAGATGATCTGTATCAGCCCTGATAGCTTCTTCCATGGCACTTACCTTGCTGACTGAATGGCATTTCTGTATTTCCATGACTCCTCTCCTTTGTTATTCCTCAGTTTTCTGGGACACTGATAAATTTTCTTCTCATTTAAGCTTTGGAGGTTTAGCATCTGAAAATGTTTGGTTTGTTTTTGTTTTTGTTGTTGTTTTCCAATAGAGGAAAATACTACATCATTCTTAAAGCATGCCTGTGCATTTACCAGACTCTAGCTCTAGCTTAATTCCCCCATTCCTCTCAAAATTAACCTTATAAGACATAGACCTTTCATTGCCCCCTTCCAGAAGAGTGCTAAATTTCATGGGATGTTCCTAGTTCAAAGTTCACTATTTTGTGGAGAAAGGTCTATGGTCTGGGGACCTCTCTTCCCATTTAAAATATTCAGTTGCCTTTGAAGTGCCAACTTGTACACTTTTCACAAGAATCTGCTCATCCCAAATCGAAATCTCCCATAGGAACTGTGATGCCAACATCTGCTGTCCTTCATCACTTCTCCTGGAGGTTAGTTCAGGGTCTTATAAAACACTTGCACTTTCATGGGGTGTCTCCACTGTGGTATTTAGCTGAGGACAAGTTTCATTGGATTTTTGTGGGGAGAAAAAAGTAGGGTAAGTCAACTGGTAATAGATCTGTGACATGGTTCCCAAGGTGTCTTTAACAACTTGACAATAATATTTGAAGGAGGCCTTGCTCTGGGGCTGGGGAAGAAGGCAATTATAGACTCCCACTCCCTTACCCTGTGACTTTCTCTCCAGGGCCAGGGCAGGGTAAAGACATTTTTGCCATAATCTCAGCCCATGGTGCCCAGTAAGCTTTCAGTCCATTCATGCTGAAGGGATATATAAAGACAACTTATCTTAGGAGGTCTTAAAATGCTCCATGACTCTTGCTCATCACAATTCATATAAATAGAGCTTCTTGCTTCTAAATTTTATTTTTGGACTCAAATATGGAAAGATTCATAGTCTTTCTGTTTCCAAGTAATGGAAAGGACCCTATTGAAACTGCACTCTGTCTAGAACCCTAGAGATTTCATTTCAATGAAACCATCCCAAAGCCCTCTGAAGGTGATCATTCTATGGATAATAAAACTGGGACATGGAGAGGTGAATTAAGCTCTTAATTAAGCTCATAGAGAAGGTAAGAGATGAGGTGAGGATTTAAACCAAAATTATGAAAATCCAGAAACCAAGATCTTAATCACCCAACTCTGTTATGGCTCAATATTAGTGCAAAGAAATTCCATATGCTACTTCCTTTCCCCACTCCCCCTCCATTGGATCAAAGCACAGGGTTAGAATCTGGCTGCGTTAGGGATTTTCTAGACTACAGATGATACCATTTCAGAAAATAGCAGTTTCAATTAATAGACAATCTTTAATTTTTTTAACCTTTCAAGATGATAATGATGATGATTATTACTACTATTATTATTTGAGACAGAGTCTCACTATGTCACCCTCCATAGAGTTCTGTGGAGTCACACCTCACAGCAACCTCAAACACTTAGGCTTAAGCAATTCTCTTGCCTCAGCCTCCCAAGTAGCTGGGACTACAGGGTGCCCACCACAATGCCCAGCTATTTTTGTGTTGCAGTTGTCATTGTTGCTTATCTGGCCTGGGCTGGGTTCAAACCTACCAGCCTCGGTGTACATGGCTGACGCCGTAACCACTGTGCCACAGGTGCTGAGCCTCACTATTATTATTTTTGTTTGTTTGTTTTTGAAAGGGAGCAAAATTTATTATCTGGATAACAATTGGACCATAAATTTAATTAGAAATTTTATCTATGGGAAGGGCTTAATTATGATGATACCTATTTAAACATCAGTAACCTTCCTTGCTGTCTATAGATGAGAAAAACTTTGTTTCACACATGCTGAATCCCTTGAAGAATTGTGTTTCGGACTATTAATAGTTATATTAAGTAGCATTTTAGAGTGAATGTCTAATCTTTTTGCCTTTTTTAACTTAACATGCAATAAAGTAAATGATGCACAAAGAATAAAGGAATTATTTTCTCTAACATGCAAGGTTTTAAATATGCGAACATTTCCATACCTAACACAGCAGACAACTAATGGTTTGGTGTATTTTATTAATATGGTTTTTATAAGCCTTTTGAATGAAATTGGGTTAGAGCCATTGTTTACCATTTAATCTATTATGTTCTATAACCTGTTGTTTTTTCTAAATGAATCCCAATTCAGAAACAATAGCATCATCATAAATGTCACTGATTGTCATTATAAAGACTGAACACCATGCATTTTTAAAAGAGTTTTATAGACCGAATTCAGAAGTGATGGGAATTGTTTTTTTTAAAGTTTTATGGAGTTGTTCTATTTCTTTAGAGATTGGAATTTTAATTAAAGTGGAAGTTGCATTGTTCATATAAGGAATAACTCTCTTTTATCCAGGACTTTCCTGATTTAGTAAAGGAAACATCAGGTGCAGGATCAGCAAGGCCCCAAATATCAAGGGTTTAACCCAGTAGAAGTTTATTTTTTCTCTCAGGTAGCATCCAATTAGCTGTGGGGAATGGCGGTGGTATAACCTCCAATGGTGGTATAACCATTGCCCCATTCCACACAGTCCATCAGGGCTCCAAGCTGCTTTCATCATGTGGCTCCACACCATTCTGCACTCTGGCAACCGCTGGTTGGAACTTTGCACGTGAACAGCACATGGGAAAGAGTGCAGATGGAGCAGAGTGATCTTGTGGGAGGATTTCATGGACCAAACCTGGGATTGATAGGCATAACTGTCCCCACCCTTCATTGATCAGAACCATGACACAATGCCCCCTAGATGGCATTGATTCCCTTTTCTCTTGGGTGCACATCTGTTTGCAGCAACATTTTTGCATACCCACTCCAAATCTTTATCTGAACATTCAGAAATCAGAATCAGATCTCATAAAGATACCAATCTGTGGTACACGCTCAACTCTAAGTGTTGATAGTATCCAAGTCTTAAAAATGTAATAGAAACAAACTCCATCTCCAAGTCTTTCTACAATTAATAATGTTGAGTGTCCTCAAATTTGGTGATTTACTGGGCGGACACAAAGGACTTAGCATATAGTTTTACCACCAGGTATGATTTTTTTATTATTATTAATACAAAGCAAAATTAGCAAAGGGAAAGGACCCATGTGGTGAAGTTCAGAGGGAATCAAGCTAAAGCTTCCCAGAGTCTTCTTCCCCTATAATCACCCAAGGTACTCTTAACTCTCAGCATCAAATTGTGATAACATGTTTGAAAAAGTTTTTGCCCAGAAATTGTACTAGAAACACAGTGTCCTTGGTGTTTATTGGGAATTGGTGATGTAAGCATTCTGTTTCAGACATATACCAAAATTCCAGACTCCCAGAAGGAATACAGGTGTTCAGCATGAACCATGTCGTTTGAATCAACAGTTTAGGCACCATGATCCCCTCTTACCATTCCAAGAATGTGTTTATCTTCTCAAAGTCCAAATTCCCAGATGTTAGCCAATGGCCAACTTCTCAATCACATCTTTCTATGGATAGTCCTTTTGGCCCTGCTCTGTGAACTCTGAGAGGAAAGAGAGTAGACAAGATAATTTCATTATTACACATGAGAGACAACAGTCTGAGTCTTTAATCTGAAATCCGGACACATGAGGAAATTGACAGCCTTCATCTGGGTCATTCATTTTTTGATGTGGTGGTATAAACAAGGGAAGCCTTTTGAGATCAGGTGGGGAAGCTTCCCAAATATGGAAGTCATGAAGGCTCTCTCTTCCCCTGACTCTGTAGAGTCCCTCTCAGGATCATCCCTAAGAGGCCAGATCCGAACCTTTTCCTTTCTCACTTCTAGCAGGTCTCTCTGAGCTTCCTAGTTAATACTTACTAGTATATCCTTTCCTGCTTACACTAATTTAAGCAAATCCTGTTTTTTGCACCAAGGATGCTAAATTGTATAGCTATGTCACTTCATAATAAAACAAAACAAAGGCACTAAAACAAACATTTTGACATGGAGACTGCAACATGAAATCCTTGCATGAGGTCATGCACATAAATATAAAAATTGATTTTGATGCCTCTGTTTTGAAATTGTAGGATTTTATCAGAGAATTCCTATGCCTGGTTTCTTCTTAACAAGTAGAATGGTCGTCAACTTTGAAAAAGAAAATGGACTTTGATGATAGAAATAAGAGATTTATTAGGAATATTCACTAATCATTAATTATGAATGAATTAATTAATTATTGAATATGTACTACTTTCCAGATTCTGAACTAGGAGCAGTGGTTAAAATAAATAAGATGGGTGGATGCTCCATTTTCTAATCTGTGTTCATCTACTGGGAATTTTATCAGGTAAGGAAAGAAAAGCTACCTAGAAACTTATTCTGGATCAGGGATACTTGTAATTCCTTCTGTACATGTCATTTAATCCTCACAGCACCCTCACAGGTAAACACAATTATCTCCTTTACAGGAGAAGAAAATAAAGCACAGTCTAGAAAGCTTGCCCCAAATCACACAGCCAATGGGAACAGTCAGTTCCCAAGCTGATGTCTGCATCTGTACTCAGCCCTCCCCCTGTGTACAGGAGGCTTCAAACCCTGCTCGTCAGCAGAAGCGCAGAGGATAGAGAGGTAATCAAAACACAACAGGTGCCTAGTTCTGAGATTCTAACTCAGCAGACTGCTGCATGGCTGCTGACTCTGGCTGCAGGTGTGTTCAGTAATCCTGAGGCACAGGCATATTTGAGAACCACTGCAGTCTCCCTGCCCCTGGGCTCCTGCACCTAACTGCAAAGCAGCAACACTCTTGCTTATCCACCCCAAATCTTTCTCTGACCACTCTCCCTGACAGCACATGTTGGGGATGCCCTGAGCAGACTTGATGTAGTTAAAAGGAACATTCTTGCTTTCTTCAGGCGAGGAAGCCCCATACTCTGTGTTACTTTGATAAGACCCAATAACTCAGACGGCAGATTCCTTGCAGTTGTGCTTTGCCACTTCATTCACACCTGAGTCTCACCTCACTCCTGACGGAAAAATGCATGAAACCATTCTCAGCTGGAACTGCTGGGCTCTATGCTCGGGTGGGTTTCCACATGGCTGACTAATCGATGAGTACACACATGTTTCCATCCTCCCAAGGAATACTATTCAATTTTTGGAGAAATTTTGTCTCTAAAGAAAAGTTTATTTGATGTAAAGAATTTATAAGATTTGTGAATTCATCAAGGCTATTAATCTTGCCACTTAGCACAGTTGCCCAACAGAAGTGATAACTAAATTGCTATTTTGTATATTTATGTCAAACTTTTCATGCTTTCAAATTCATTTCATGTGCATTATCTCATTTGTTGGAACATTAAGGGCAGCCTCTTTATTTCTTTTTTTTTTTTTTTTTTTGTAGAGACAGAGTCTCACCCTATGGCCCTCGGTAGAGTGCCGTGGCCTCACACAGCTCACAGCAACCTCCAACTCCTGGGCTTAAGCGATTCTCTTGCCTCAGCCTCCCAGTCAGCTGGGACTACAGGCGCCCGCCACAACGCCCAGCTATTTTTTGGTTGCAGTTTGGCCGGGGCTGGGTTTGAACCCGCCACCCTCGGTATATGGGGCCGGCGCCCTACCAACTGAGCCAGAGGCTCCGCAAGATCCCTATTGTAAAACAGCACCATCATAGATATTTTTATTATTTATATTGCCCTTCAGACTCCATTATCTGATTTTAACTTGTGTAAAGTAGCAGCAGAGAGATAATTACTTTGATTGGAAGGTGAGGGATGTAAGGCTCAGAGAAGTGAGGGCTCGTTCGGGTCCTACAGCACAACAAGTACTGAGCTTGTGTCCTTCCCCCTAGTCAAGAGTATCCCCTCCCCATCAATCCCCAGAGATTGATTTCATTTTCCGTTCCTTCCCTTACTTCTTTCACCAGCTTACCAAGCATCTCTCTTTGGACTGGCAGGAGGGGACATAGCATATTCTTCTGAGAAACGCTATGCATTTAGGATTTAAGTTCAAATCCTTGGTCCTCCACACAAAACATTGGATGAGACATTGGACCTCTCCAAGCATCAGTTTCCTCTCCTGTGCTAACAGGCTGTGATGATCATGTGCAGTGCGTACCACTGTTGGTTAGGATCTAAATGAAATCAGAGATGAACGTCACAATTTAAAATACTTCCCAGAGGCAGAGCATGATGGCAGACAGGACGGACGTGTAGCCCACCTCTCCCAAGCCTCCAGGTGAGAGGAAAGGCGGTCTGGACCTTCCCTGTGTGTGGGTTATTGGAGTGGACAGACAGCTGGCTACGCCCAGCGAACTGGAGGTTTGCTATAAATAGGGGTAATTTAAAATCACAGACTTTGTTGTAGAGATTCTTCCCTGCTCGGCCATGCCGGCCAGCAGGCCCCTCCCCTATGGAGGTCAGCAGCTTGTAAATGCTGACAAAATCCAATTGACAAATCCTGAACTGAGGGAGGAGAGTGCATGTGCATTATCTCATTTGTTGGAACATTAAGGGCAGCCTCTTTATTTCTTTTTTTTTTTTTTGTAGAGACAGAGTCTCACCCTATGGCCATCGGTAGAGTGCCGTGGCACTCTGCTGAAAGGAGAGCCACTCAAAACCACAGGGAGCTGGGCAAACTGTTGGACAATTGAAGGGAAGGGATCCCGCCCAGGAAACAGACATTTTGAACTACCCAAAAGAGCGGGCACCTTTCCCCCAGGCATTGGAGGGGGCTGGCGGTTCAGGCTGCACGGCGAACTGGCGGGTGCCCATCCAAAAGGGAATCTCTGATCCATAAACCTCAGAATAAGTCCCCCGAGTGCTCCAACCACGGGAACCGGCTTAAAGCCTAGGACCCGGCTTTGGCTTCTGGAGCCATGAAGCTACTGAAGCCGCGGACCAGCTTTGGCTGCTAAAACCGTGGGAACCAGCTACAGGAGATAGAGCCAGGAGCCCACCAACGACCATGCTAACTCAGCACCGCTCCCCTTATGGCCGATTGCAGTCGCCAGTTTGCAGGGGAACCTGGAAACACAGTGGAGGGACTTAGGAAGCGTGGACACCTGCACTGAGTGGGAAAGTCGGTTGCAAGTGCTGTCTGGAAAAGAACGCCAAGGTTGCACAATTCTTAGGCGACAATCTTTTACGGAAACTCCAAAATGGCGATCGGCCATGGAAGGTGGTTACCATGGTAAAGGTATAAACTGTAAATCAGGTATAAGTCTCGGAACCACTCACACCGCCACCTGGTGTCCAGAAAGTATATCGCAGTATGAATATATTTGTTTTGTTTTTTTGGTTTTTGTGGGTTTTTTTGTTTGTTTGTTTTGTTTTGTTTTTGTCTGTTTTTTCCTCACCATTTTCTTAGAGGAGATTTCAATAATTTTTTATTATTACTTTTTATATAGATATATCTTTTATTTCTATGTCTTCTAATTTTAATTTCTTCTTTCTTCTCATTTAACATTCCTTCTAACACAACTTTTTTCTCTCTTTTTTTTCCTTTCTTTCAATTATTTTATGATTATCACTATATTTATTGCAGTTGTTCTTATATTGCTGTTGTCGTGGCTGTTGCCTGTATGTCTATGTGTCTCCATCTGTCTCTGTATCTATGGGCCCATGTACCTGGTAACCTTTGTATCTGTTTATTTCTTCATTTGGTCTCAATGAGCTTGGTGTTATGACCTGCAACTCTGAGCTCCTAACACTCCCCTCCACTCTCACTCTGTGATCTGGAGAGCTACACCCCCAAGAGTCCAGATTCTTGGGTGAACTCTCCAGAGGTGTAGACAGGACCTGGACTGCAGCTGGCCAGTGCTGACTCTGTAGCAAAGGAGCAAGAAGACAACAGTCGGCTGAGAGGGAATTACACTGGAGCGGTGGTGCCCCGAGGTGCAGAGCAACAGCCGTCTTCAGCAATAACAAGGCTGAAGATATCCCATAGCCTCTCCTCCTGTCTTCCTGGGCAACCAGATGAGGCCAAGCATCTTCTCAGATGGCAATCACCATGGAACAGACCTGGGACTGAAAGACAGGCCCCATGAGTAAAGGGTTTGCCTGAGACGGTACAGACCTGGGTGGAACACGGGGACTAGAAAACACACCCGCAGAGCCGGGAAATTCCCAGGGTGGGGCTGATCCAGAGGACCGCTCTACTGAGCCTAAGACACACCTGGCCCTTAGGGGATCACCAGCCTATAGACAAAGGAGGCCAAGAGGCTACAGCCAACAACTGATTGTGCTGCAAATACAAACCCGCAGGACTAAAGACAGGGCCTGAGGCACAGGTTCTGGGAACTCAAATCAGCCTCTCCTCTGCAGAGGAATCTGGCAAGGTCAGAAACAAACTCCCACAGGGTTGTTCCGTTCACCCAGTAACATAAACTAAGGGTGGGGCTGGAACTAAGTGAACACCTCCAGCCTCCATCAAGTGCCTGAGGTTGACAGGCCACACCACCCCCACTGGATAAAGACAGAGAATAGTGGCCTAGTCGAGCAGACACAGACTACCCTGTGACTTTGGCAGGTGCAAACCCCTGGAGTATCTGCTTCCTGCAGACAACTGACTGGGTCACAGCCCTGTGGGGCTAGCAGTGACTGGGTGTGACAGAGCTACAAGGTGGGGAAGGAGGCATCAATCTTCCCAGACTGATCTATTTACTGGTGGCTCTTCCTGACTCCACGCAGCACTGGAGCAAGCCATTTTAGAGCAGTCACCAGACCTCTGTGATCTAGTTCCCAGGGACCTCTTGAACTCTCCCACCCGAGGCAGCTGCTGACTGAGACAATTGACTTGGATCTTTTGAACTGAGTCACTCAGCTGGGGACTATCCAGGTGGTGCCCTGGGTGTGTGGTTGTAGGAAGGTTTGATTTTCCTTTTCCATTTGTTGCCTGTGGTGGTATTGCTGGTATTTCTCCACAGCTGAGACTTCAACCCAGAGTAACTGTTTCACTAGGGTCACATAGAAACCAGCTGAAAACATGACAGAACCACTTAGCCCCTCTACACCAAACAGGGCCCCAGTATCTCAGGCCACAGCACTGTACGGGTCCTTGACAAAACACCAGAGGAAAGTCAAAGGGGGTAAAATAATCATGGGGTGGAATCAGCGGAAAAACTCTGGTAACATGAATAACCAGAATAGATCAACCCCCCCAAAGAAAGATACGGCACATGTAATTGAAGATCCCATTCACAAACAACTGGCTGAGATGTCAGAAATTGAATTCAGAATTTGGGTGGCAAACAAGATTAACAAAATGGAATTAGGAATTCGTGGAGAAATTCAAAAGCTGTCTCAAGAATTTAACGAATTTAAAGACAAAACCACCAAAGACTTAGACACACTGAAACAAGAATTTGCAGCCCTCAAAGATATTAAAAATACAGTAGAATCCCTCAGCAACAGAATGGAGCAAGCAGAAGAAAGGATTTCTGACATTGAAGATAAAGCCTTTGAAAGCTTCCAAACTCTCAAAGAGGAAGAGAAATGGAGAGCAAAAATGGATCACTCACTCAGAGAGCTCTGGGATAACTCGAAGAAGGCAAATATCCATCTCATAGGAAATCCTGAAACAGATGAAGTGGCCTCACTGGCCACAGAGGCCCTTCTGCATGAAATTATGAAAGAGAATTTTCCAGACATGCCTAGAGATTCTGAAATTCAGATAGTGGACAGCTTCAGAAACCCAGCATGACTCAACCCCAATAAGACATCCCCCAGGCATATCATAATTAACTTCACTAAAGTTAATATGAAGAAGAAAATCCTCAAAGCTGCCAGGAGAAAGAAAACCATTACCTTCAAAGGGAAGAATATTAGAATGACTGCAGATCTCTCTGCTGAAACTTTTCAAGCCAGTAGAGGGTGGTCACTGACTTTTAATCTCCTAAAGCAAAATAACTTTCAACCCCGGATCTTGTATCCAGCTAAACTGAGTTTCATTTATGATGGAGAAATTAAACACTTTAATGACATACATATGCTAAAGAAATTTGCCATAACCAAACCAGTTCTTCAGGATATTCTCAGACCTATCCTCCATAATAACCAACCCAATCCTCTACTACAAAAGTAAACTCACTCAGAAACTTCTGATCAAACTCCAACTTCCACAATGGCAAAAGGATTAAAAATGCCCACTGGACTTTCGAAAAACTCAATATCCCAAATTTCACCAAACTTATCAATACTCTCCATTAATGTGAATGGCTTAAACTGCCCTCTAAAGAGGCATAGGTTAGCTGACTGGATACAAAAACTCAGGCCAGACATTTGTTGCATACAAGAGTCACATCTTAACTTAAAAGACAAATACAGACTCAGGGTGAAAGGATGGTCATCCATATTTCAGGCAAATGGTAACTAGAAAAAAAGCAGAAGTTGCAATTTTATTTGCGGATACAATAGGCTTTAAACCAACAAAAGTAAGAAAGGACAAAAATGGTCACTTCATATTTGTTAAGGGTAAGACTCAATATGATGAGATTTCCATTATTAATATCTATGCACCCAACCAGAATGCACCTCAATTCGTAAGAGAAACTCTAACAGACATGAGCAACTTGATTTCCTCCAACTCTATAATAGTCGGAGATTTTAACACTCCTTTGGCAGTGATGGATAGATCCTCCAACAAAAAGCTGAGTAAAGAATTTCTAGATTTAAATCTAACCATCCAGCATTTAGATTTAGCAGACATCTACAGAACATTTCATCCCAACAAAACTCAATACACATACTTCTCATCAGCCCATGGAACTTACTCCAAAATTGATCACATCTTAGGTCACAATTCTAACCTCAGTAAATTTAAAGGAATAGAAATTATTCCATGCATCTTCTCGGACCATCATGGAATAAAACTTGAGATGAGTAACAACAGGAATCTGCATACACATACAAAAACATGGAAGTTAAATAACCTTATGTTGAATGATAGCTGGGTCAGAGATGAGATCAAGAAGGAAATTGCCAAATTTCTGGAACACAATGACAATGAAGACACGAACTATCAGAACCTCCGGGACACTGCAAAGGCAGTTCTAAGAGGGAAATTTATAGCACTGCAAGCCTTCCTCAGGAGAACAGAAAGAGAGGAAGTAAGCAACTTAATGGGACATCTCAAGAGACTGGAAATGGAAGAACACTCCAACCCCAAACCAGTAGAAGAAAAGAAATAACCAAAATCAGAGCAGAACTAAATGAAATTGAAAACAAAAGAATAATACAACAGATCAATAAATCAAAAGCTGGTTTTTTGAAAAGGTCAACAAAATAGATAAACCTTTGGCCAACCTAATCAGGAAAAAAAGAGTAAAATCTCTAATCTCATCAATCAGAAATAACAAAGACGAAATAACAACAGACTCCTCAGAAATCCAAAAAAATCCTTAATGAATATTACAAGAAACTTCACTCTCAGAAATACGAAAATCTGAAGGAAATTGACCGTTACTTGGAAGCACGTCACCTTCCAAGACTTAACCAAAATCAAGCGGAAATGTTGAACAGGCCCATATCAAGTTCGGAAATAACATCAACCATACAAAATCTCCCCAAAAAGAAAAGCCTGGGACCAGATGGTTTTACGTCAGAATTCTACCAAACCTTTAAAGAGGAATTAGTACCTATATTACTCAACCTGTTCCAAAAGGTAGAAAAAGAAGGAAGACTACCCAACACGTTCTAAGAAGCAAACATCACCCTGATCCCCAAACCAGGAAAAGACCCAACAAGAAAAGAAAATTATAGACCAATATCACTAATGAATATAGATGCAAAAATATTCAACAAGATTCTAACAAACAGAATCCAGCAACATATCAAACAAATAATACATCATGACCAAGTCGGTTTTATCCCAGGATCTCAAGGCTGGTTCAATATACGTAAATCTATAAATGTAATTCAGCACATAAATTAAAAAACAAAGACCATATGATTCTCTCAATCGATGCAGAAAAAGCTTTTGATAACATCCAACATCCTTTCATGATCAGAACACTTGAGAAAATTGGTATAGAAGGGACATTTCTTAAACTGATAGAGACCATCTACAGCAAACCCACAGCCAATATCACTTTGAATGGAATTAAATTGGAATCATTTCCACTCAGATCAGGAACCAGACAAGGCGGCCCATTGTCTCCATTGCTCTTTAACATTGTAATGGAAGTTTTAGCCACCGCAATTAGGGAAGAAAAGGTGATCAAGGGTATCCATATAGGGTCAGAAGAGATCAAACTTTTGCTCTTCGCAGATGATATGATTGTATATCTGGAAAATACTAGGGACTCTACTACAAAACTCTTAGAAGTGATCAAGGAATACAGCAGCATCTCAGGTTACAAAGTCAACATTCATAAACCGGTAGCCTTTATATATACCAAAAATAGTCAAGTTGAAAAAACAATTAAGGACTCTATCCCATTCACAGTAGTGCCAAAGAAGATGAAATACTTGGGAGTTTATCTAACAAAGGACGTGAAAGATCTCTATAAAGAGAACTATGAAACTCTAAGAAAAGAGATAGCTGGGAATGTTAACAAATGGAAAAATATACCATGCTCATGGTTGGGAAGAATCAACATTTTTAAAATGTCCATACTACCCAAAGCAATATATAATTTCAATGCAATCCCCATTAAATCTCCACTGTCATACTTTAATGATCTTGAAAAAACAATACTTCGTTTTATATGGAATCAGAAAAAAACTCGAATAGATAAGACATTACTCAAAAATAAAAACAAAGCGGAAGGAATCACACTACCAGACCTCAGACTATACTACAAATAAATAGTGATCAAAACAGCATGGTACTGGCACAAAAACAGAGAAGTAGATATCTGGAACAGAATAGAGAACCAAGAGATGGATCCAGCTAATTACCATTATTTAATCTTTGACAAGCCAATTAAAAACATTCAATGGGGAAAAGATTCCCTATTTAACAAATGGTGCTGGGTGAACTGGCTGGCAACCTGTAGAAGACTGAAACTGGACCCACACCTCTCACCATTAACTAAGGTAGACTCTCACTGAATTAAAGATTTAAACCTAAGACATGAAACTATAAAAATACTAGAAGAGAGTGCAGGGAAAACCCTTTAAGAAATTGGGTTGGGCGAGTTTTTTATGAGAAGGACCCCCCGGGCAATTGAAGCTGCTTCAAAAATACACTATTGGGACTTGATCAAACTAAAAAGCTTCTGCACAGCCAAGAACACAGTAAGTAAAGCAAGCAAACAGCCCTCAGAATGAGAGAAGATATTTGCAGGTTATGTCTCCGACAAAGATTTAATAACCAGAATCCACAGAGAACTGGTTATTAACCAGTTCCGCATTGGCAAGAAAAGAACAAGGGATCCCATTGCAGGCTGGGCAAGGGACTTGAAGAGAAACTTCTCTGAAGAAGACAGGCGCGCGGCCTTCAGACATATGAAAAAATGCTCATCATCTTTAATCATCAGAGAAATGAAAAATCAAAACTACTTTGAGATATCATCTAACTCCAGTGAGACTAGCCTATATCACAAAATCCCAAGACCAGAGATGTTGGCATGGATGTGGAGAAAAGGGAACACTTTTGCACTGCTGGTGGGAATGCAAATTAATACATTCCTTTTGGAAAGAGTTATGGAGAACACTTAGAGATCTAAAAATAGATCTTCCATTCAATCCTGTAATCCCTCTACTGGGCATATACCCAGAAGACCAAAAATCACACCATAACAAAGATATTTGTACCAGAATGTTTATTGCAGCCCAATTCATAATTGCTAAGTAATGGAAAAAGCCCAAGTGCCCATCGATCCACGAATGGATTAATAAACTGTGGTATATGTACACCATGGAATATTATGCAGCCTTAAAGAAAGATGGAGACTTTACCTCTTTCGTGTTTACATGGATGGAGCTGGAGCATATTCTTCTTAGTAAAGTGTCTCAAGAATGGAAGAAAAAGTACCCAATGTACTCACCCTTATTATGAAACTAATGTAGGACCTTAACATGAAAGCTATAATCCAGTTACAACCTAAGAATAGGGAGAAGGGGGAACAGGAGGGGAGGGAGGGGGGAGGTAGTTGGAAGGAGGGGGATTAATGGAATTACACCTGCGGTGCATCTTACAAGGGTATAGGTGAATCCTAGTAAATGTGGAATGTAAAGGTCTTAGCTAAATAACTAAGAAAATGCTATGAAAGCTATGCTAACTAATGTGATGAAAACGTGTCAAACGATCTATGAACCAAGTGTATGGTGCCCCATGATCATATTAGTGTACACAGCTAGGATTTAATAAAAATAAAAAAAAAAGCTGGAAAAAAATAATAAAATACTTCCCACATTACAAAAAGTATATAAATTATAAAACATTGAATGGCAAGCTATAAAGCACAAACTATGAATGGTCAAAGGATGCGCTTCCCAAAATTCAAATTCAGTAGTAATCGATGAACTATATATGAAAACAATAACTAGAGACCAACTTACCCTAACCAGGTCCCCGATACCTTTACCATATGGAAAGATTCACTTCAAACCTTTCTGCTGGAAGTATGAATTTCAGAAAATAATTCTGAAAATCTGTGTACTCACAATACAGCATGGGTTTTAACCAAGTAATTTTATTTCTTCGGAATTATGTTAAGAAAATACAGATACGTGTAAATGTGTGTGAAGAGGTTATTTGTAGCACTTTCTTATAACCCCAAAAATAAAAATTTCAAATGGTATGCATGTAGCAGAGTAGAGGAGTAGTAAAATATTTAATAGCTAATATAATCAAGAAAAATAAAGCATGGACAGATATCACCATAACAAACAAAAAAGAATGGTGAATTTGCTTTATAAGTGCTCCCTCTCTTTCTCTCCACACACTCATACGGGTCAACTGTTCCTTCCATTATCATCATATCTGCGTCTCCCAGTGAGTCACCCAATTTAACAAGCCTTCCCAGAAGTCCCATAAAACAAGATTCCCTTGACTATATCTCAGCCACATGTCTAAGGAAGGCTGGGAAATAAAGTATGTTCCCTGAATACAGTTTTTCTCTTACAAATAACATTAATTTCCTTGTCGAAGGCAGAACAGGAGGATGAGATTTGTGTCAACAGCCAGTTGCTAGGCTCTTCACCTGGAGACCCACTACTTTCTCTGTTATCAAGATTACCTTTTGAGGGATGTTTTTAGGCTTCTGAGGAGTTGTGCTTAAATCCATCACTTTGTTAATCAAATTATGTTTTTCAGCACCCCCAAAAGCTTTTGTGGATAAGAATATTTGGCCAAATATCTTTTAATAATTCCAAGTTTCACAAATTGAATTTTGAAACCCAGAGATGCATTTTCTATAGTCCATTATCTCCACAAGGATTTTAAATCGTGCTTCCATTGCATATATATATATCTTAAATAATTAAATGTATTTAATTATATTATGCTGAAGCAGTTAGGGACAACTTGCCTTTTCCATACTCTCTCTGCTTCTCCCTCTTCCGTAATCAGCTGAAGGGTAGAGCAGAGAGAGTATGGAAAAGGCAAGTTGAAGGGAAGGGCACAGAGATGAGGGAGGGTGATTTGCAAATTCTCATATAATGGGCCCAAGGTGAGGAAATTTGGCACATCTTTTAGGGGAAGGGCTCAACTACAACTTGAAAATTACCTTAGAAATGAAAACAATGTAACCCAAACATTTGTACCTTCATATTAATCTGAAATTTAAAAATAAATGGAAAAAGAAAAAAAAAAAAAAACATGAGTCCTAAAAACATGGCAGATCCACCAGATGAAGGGAAAGGCCTGGATCTCTGAGTGACCCTATGGCACAGCAATGCCCACTGCCCCACCCTGGACAGAAGTGTGCTGAGAAGCACCTTTAATGTGTTACGGCCCTGAAATAACAGAACTTCACATCACTGAATATTGACATGATTTTAGTTCCCAAATTTGTATTTTTATTCAGACCCTGCTGATGTGTCAATGTCATTTTGAAACAGAGTTTGTATTGTGAAATATGGCTGGACCTAAGAAGTAAACACTGTGGATAAGAAAATGTTAAAACAAATTAAAATTTGTTAAATTAAAATTTTAAATTTAGAAAAATTAAAATGAAAAATTTAGAAATTTCAACACAAAATATAGATGCTCAGTATCTTCTTGTGTTTGGCAAGAGTTTGGACCTTCTGATGTTTGCCTTGGATATCTGACCTTTGAAGATATTACTTTAAATGGCAAGAATGACTTTTCAGGTATAAGAAACGTTGCTAATTAGTTGACCACCAAATAGGGAGAGAACCCTGGCTTATCTAGGTGGGCCCAATGGAATCCCCCAAACCCTTAAAAACAGTGCTTTCTCCTGACTGAGAAAGGAAGAGGAAATTGGATTTGAAGCATGGGAAGGATTTGATGTGTCACTGCTGGTGTGAAGCTGCAGAGGTCACATGGAAATTGTGAATGAGAAGGAAATCGATTCTGCCACCATTCTAAATAAGCTGGGAGGTAGAACCCCCTGCCCAGGGTCTCCAGTGAGCCACGTTGCCCTGCCAGCATCTCCGTTTCTGCCTCGTGTGGCTCTAAGTGGAAAGCCCAGATGAGTTGACCAAGAATTTTGACCCAGGGGAACTGTGAGTTAATAAAACGAGCTTGTTAAAAAATGATATCTGTGGCAGTTTCTTATGCAACAACAGGAAACAAATACAAATCTGGAAAAATCTGCCCTAGCTGGGCCCAGGCTGGGCACTCGCTTAGAGAGAGCCCTGAAGTTGTGAGATGATCACGTACCATGGCCAGCCTCATCTCGGATGCTACCCGCCTGCTCTTCTGACTTGGGACTCTTACCTGTAAATAACAAGGGCTAACTACCCGTTCATTGTTTTCCGACTAACTCTCTGAAAAACGATCATGGGTACCCCTTTTTCTCTTCTCAACATCTAACAGGGGTCCAGAACATTTCTCTCGTTTGGGAAGGTGGGCTTTCTCCTCCTTTCTGCGCCTGCGCATCTTCACATTGTCTCTTTCAAAAATGAGAGTGGCATAAACACTGTTTTTTCATTTTCTAAAACAAACCAAAAAGTTTTGCTTTGACACAGACCCAGAAACCTGCATTTCCTTTTGCTCAGTGTGTCTATAGTGAATCCAAAACTGGGGATCTGTGTCTAAGGAGTGAGTCATTCCTCCTGGAGTTATAAATATCTCCCACCTGGGTCCTGTGTGAAACCTCCTCTGAGGGGTCTCTTGATGCGTAAAAAGCAATTCATTTTTAATTGTTTTTAGAAATGGTTTTTCCGGTGTATCAGTTTACAAAAAGCTTGTTTATCAAAATCTGCTGATCCAAACAATCTGCAATCCGACACAAATTACTTTCTGAAATAATAATGAGATTTTTAAAGAAGGAGGTTTAGTGGGAAAGCACTCACGGGACGGCGGGATCTGCCCATGGTAGAGGGTGCATTTGGTTTCCTGGAACGCAGCCCTCAGGGCAGAACGTGTTTATATTGAGATTATCACTATTGGTTTACATCCTTTCTGTTTCTTTGGTTGAATGTTCAATTACAACCTAAATACTGTTCCTGTTGCTTCTTCTTTCCTTCTTTTTCCCCCTTATTCTCTCTTTCCTCTTCCTTTTTCCCTTCAGAAATTTTTTTCCAGTAATTCCTCATGTTTGACATAACGAGTTAAATAATACCTGGCCCTGAATTTATAAAATTAATCAAGTAACTCTCTTTCTTTAGCAAGTAACAAAAAAAGAAAACAAAGCAAGCGTATCTGGCTTGAATAAGAAAAGAAATGTTTTTAGCACATGCCCTGGAACATCTGCTGGAGGCTTGGCCTGCAGGCAAAGCTGTATCCAGGAGCTTACCAAATATAGTTACCCTTGCTCAGAGCTTCCCTCTGTTCTATCAGCTCCATAGGCTTTGTTTTGAAGTTTTCTGAATTTCGTTTGGAACCCATAAGCCCGTACATGAAGCTCAGCCTTTTCCTCAAATTTCCCAAATGAGTTCCTCTCGGAAAGCAGACTTGACAAGGGAGGTAGTTAGAAGAGAAGGGAGGAGGATACTCCCTGGGCCATCTCAATACATGTACATGAGGCAGCCCCGATCTTCAACCGGAGTTCAAATAGCCCTTAGCCTCTCAGTCTGAGGAGACCTCCTCAGGACACATGGCCTCCGGTAGCACCTCTGCACACAGGCCATGCTCTGACAGGTTGTGCATAGGAGAAGCACGTTCCACCAGATCTTATGGGGACAGGTGCCTTGAGCGACACTATCCAGAAGGGGGAGAGGGAAGGAACTCCCAGAGTAGAGGGAACTAGAGAGGGGGCTCGTGTGACTGGAAGCTGGCGCTCAGTCATAGGGTAGTGGCCTCTGGGTCTGAGAGGCCTGAGGACAGCAGCAGCTTGAGATCTGTTATAGCCCCAGAGTCTGTCTTATACGTGGCTGGCAGTGACTAGGTGTAGCTTTGCAGGATCTGTATAGCAACCAGTCTCCAAATGGCTAAAAATTTTATTTAAAGCAATCAGATGTGGTAGGCTTTAGACTCCCTGTCCCAGCCTGCTGTAAACCATATGGGGGCCAAAACTAAAAACTCAGGAGCCATCTTTGTTCTTTTATAAGACATACTACAAGGTCCATGGCCTTAGTCTCCCTTACAGAACTGGCACAGAGTCAGCTGGCCTGTAACCGTACCTAGCTGTGGGAAAGGAAGGTTTGACTTGACTTTGAGTTTGGTGCTTTGATTATCATGGGAATGGAAAATTTTTTAGGTAATAACTTAAGTCTGTGGTTGTGACTTAAAATGACCACATAATCTGGCATTCCCTGAGAGTGTGTTACTTAGGCCTGGAGGTGACTACATCAGAATCCATACGTGGGATCAAATGGTTGTCTGGTGGGCAGAGGAGATGGGCTGAAGGGCTGGGCGCTATGAGGCTGGAACAGCTTCTGTTAAACTAGACTACTAGGCAGAGAGCAAATAATTGCATCAGGGGAGGGCTGTGCCTCCTAAACCGCAGCTCTGTTTGCTGCCCTGCCTCTCTCCTCTCCGGTTGCACCTGGTCCATTTATTCCTGAGCCCTTGGAAGTGGCTTAGACTAAGTTCAATTTCTTTTTGGATTGCCTTCCCTTTGACATCTGGTTCAGTTTCCCAACTTAGTGTCTCTCTTGCATCTTCTTTTAATCCCTCTGTTCCTATACATTTAGACCTAAAAGGAAAGTAAAATTTAATTACTTTTTCCTTTGAGTGGCATTTTTAGAAGAAATTTTTAAAAAATCCTCTGCCATAAATTCTTTACATTTTTGTCTGGATGGTTTTACCTGTGTAGATGATACCTAAACAGCAGTACCATTTACAGTCTGAATAACAATTTAGTTCACAGATGTTTTCAGCCTCTTTTTCAATCATGTCAAATTTAGGACTTTCTCATTAAAAAAAAAAAAATAACTTTGGGGTCCATAGCAATAAATACTCTTTCTCTCTCTCTCTCTCTCCTACAAAGACACAATTTGAGTGAAAGCCATAGTTTACAGGGAAACAGAAAAAGAAAGGAAAAAAGGGGAAACAAAAATTAAACTTCACATGCTTATTAATTTTCTGCTCAGGCTTTCCAGAGGTATGTTCCACAGAACGTTTTGGTCTGCCAAGGAAATAAGCAAATCCATCTCAAAGCCCTCACGAACCTTTGCTCTCTGGAGGCTGGAGTACAGAGGCAAAGGGTAACTGCAGGTACAAACTGTGTATTTTTCTACCTAAATTTGAGTTTGTTGGATGAAATTCTGAACCAAATAATGGTAATTAATCTCCCAGTCTTAACTTGCTAACATTGCACAATGATTAATGAACCATGTTAAATGGTAAATATTTGCATTGTCTATAGAGAATCATCTTAACAGGGAAATATGATCACAGAAGAGGTAACTGTGGAAGGTGATGGATACATTAAATTATTTACCTGTAGTAATCCTTTCCCTTTTCTGGATCTCAGTATGCATAAACAAATAAATGTATGTTTGACTTGTTCAAGGAAGAAAATATTCATCTTATTTGACAACTCTAATGATTATTCTTTGCATCTTTTATTATTTTAATTTTTATTATTTATTTTTATTTTTATTTATTTATTTTTTTTATTAAATCATAGCTGTGTACATTGATATATTCATGGGGCATCATTCACTAGCTTCACAGTTTACCAAGTTTCACATATACCCTTGTAAGATGCACCGCTGGTAAGACAATCCCCTTCCCTCTACCCACCTCCACCCTCTCTCCCCTCCCTTTCCCCCTTCCCCCCATTCTTAGGTTGTAACTGGGTTATAGCTTTCATGTGAAAACCCTAAATTAGTTTCATAGTAGGGCTGAGTACATTGGGTACTTTTTCTTCCTTTCATGAGATACTTTACTAAGAAGACTATGTTCCAGCTCCATCCATGTGAACACAAAAGAGGTAAAGTCTCTGTCTTTCTTTCAGGCTGCATAATATTCCATGGTGTACATATACCACTATTTATTAATCCATTCGTGGATCGATGGGCACTTGGGCTTCTTCCATGACTTAGCAATTATGAATTGGGCTGCAATAAACATTCTGGTATAAATATCTTTGTTATGATGTGATTTTTGGTCTTCTGGGTATATGCCCAGTAGAGGGATTACAGGATTGAATGGCGGATCTATTTTTAGATCTCTAAGTGTTCTCCATAACTCTTTCCAAAAGGAATGTATTAATTTGCATTCCCACCAGCAGTGCAAAAGTGTTCCCTTTTCTCCACATCCGTGCCAACATCTCTGGTCTTGGGATTTTGTATATGGTCTAAACTTACTGGAGTTAGATGGTATCTCAAAGTAGTTTTGATTTGCATTTCTCTGATGATTAAAGATGATGAGCATTTTTTCATATGTCTGAGGGCCATGCACCTGTCTTCTTCAGAGAAGTTTCTCTTCAAATCCCTTGCCCAGCCTGCGATGGGATCCCTTGTTCTTTTCTTGCTAATGCGTTTGAGTTCTCTGTGGATTCTGGTTATTAAACCTTTGTCGGAGACATAACCTGCAAATATCTTCTCCCATTCTGAGGACTGTTTGCTTGCTTTACTTACTGTGTTCTTGGCTGTGCAGAAGCTTTTTAGTTTGATCAGATCCCAGTAGTGTATTTTTGAAGCTGCTTCAGTTGCCCGGGGGGTCCTTCTCATAAAATACTCACCCAGACCAATTTCTTCGAGGGTTTTCCCTGCACTCTCCTCTAGTATCTTTATAGTTTCATTTCTTAAGTTTAAATCTTTAATCCAGTGAGAGTCTATCTTAGTTAATGGTGAAAGGTGTAGGTCCAGTTTCAGTCTTCTACACGTTGCCAGCTGTTCACCCAGCACCATTTGTTAAATAGGGAATCTTTTCCCCACTGAATGTTTTTACTTGGCTTGTCAAAGATGAAATAACAGTAAGTAGCTGGGTTCATATCTTGGTTCTCTATTCTGTTCCAGACATCTACTTCTCTGTTTTTGTGCCAATACCATGCTGTTTTGATCACTATCGATTTGTAGTGTAGTCTGAGGTCTGGTAGCTTGATTCCTCCTGCTTTGTTTTTATTTCTGAGTAATGTCTTGGATATTCGAGGTTTTTTCTGATTCCATATAAAACGAAGTATTGTTTTTTCAAGATCTTTAAAGTATAACAGTGGAGCTTTAATAGGGATTGCATTGAAATTATATATTGCTTTGGGTAGTATGGACATTTTAACAATGTTGATTCTTCCCAGCCATGAGCATGGTATGTTTTTCCATTTGTTAATATTTTCAGCTATTTCTTTTCTTAGAGTTTCATAGTTCTCTTTATAGAGATCTTTCACGTCCTTTGTTAGATAAATTCCCAAATATTTCATCTTCTTTGGCACTACTGTGAATGGGATAGAGTCCTTAACTGTTTTTTCAACTTGACTATTGTTGGTATATATAAAGGCTACCAATTTATGAATGTTGATTTTGTAAACTGAGACGCTGCTGTATTCCTTGATCACTTCTAAGAGTTTTGTAGTAGAGTCCCTAGTGTTTTCCAGATATACAATCATATCATCTGCGAAGAGCAAAGTTTGATCTCTTCTGACCCTGTATGGATACCCTTGATCGCCTTTTCTTCCCTGATTGTGGTGGCTAAAACTTCCATTACAATGTTAAAAAGCAATGGAGACAGTGGGCAGCCTTGTCTGCTTCCTGATCTGAGTGGAAATGATTCCAATTTAACTCCATTCAATATGATATTGGCTGTGGGTTTGCTGTAGATGGTTTCTATCAGTTTAAGAAATGTCCCTTCTATACCAATTTTCTTAAGTGTTCTGATCATGAAGGGATGCTGGATATTATCAAAAGCTTTTTCTGCATCAATTGAGAGAATCATATGGTCTTTGTTTTTTAATTTGTTTATGTGCTGGATTACATTTATAGATTTACGTATATTGAACCAGCCTTGAGACCCTGGGATAAAACCGACTGGGTCATGATGTAGAATTTGATGTGTTGCTGGATTCTGTTTGTTAGGATCTTGTTGAATATTTTTGCATCTATATTCATTAGTGATATTGGTCTATAATTTTCTTTTCTTGTTGGGTCTCTTCCTGGTTTGGGGATCAGGGTGATGTTTGCTTCATAGAACATGTTAGGTAATCTTCCTTCTTTTTCTACCTTTTGGAACAGGTTGAGTAACATAGGTACTAATTCCTCCTTAAAAGATTGGTAGAATTCTGACGTGAAACCATCTGGTCCCGGCTTTTCTTTTTAGGGAGGTTTTGCATGATTGATGCTATTTCCGAATTTGATATGGGCCTATTCAACATTTCCACTTGATTCTGGCTAAGTCTTGGAAGGTGACGTGCTTCCAAGTATCGGTCAATTTCCTTCAGATTTTCATATTTCTGAGAATACAGTTTCTTGTAATATTCATTAAGGATTTTTTGGATTTCTGAGGAGTCTGTTGTTATTTTGTCTTTGTTGTTTCTGATTGATGAGATTAGAGATTTTACTCTTTTTTTCCTGATTAGGTTGGCCAAAGGTTTATCTATTTTATTGACCTTTTTGAAAAACCAGCTTTTTGATTTATTGATCTATTGTATTATTCTTTTGTTTTCAATTTCATTTAATTCTGCTCTAATTTTGTTTATTTCTTTTCTACTACCGGGTTTGGGGTTGGAATGTTCTTCCTTTTCCAGTTGCTTGAGATGTCCCATTAAGTTGTTAACTTCCTCTCTTTCCGTTCTCTTGAGGAAGGCTTGCAGTGCTATAAATTTTCTTCTTAGAACTGCCTTTGCGGTGTCCCAGAAGTTCTGATAGTTCGTGTCTTCATTGTTGTTTTGTTCCAAAAATTTGGCGATTTATTTCTTAATCTCATCTCTGACCCAGCTATCATTCAGCATAAGGTTATTTAACTTCCATGTTTTTTTTTTTTTTTTGTAGAGACAGGGTCTCACTTTATGGCCCTTGGTAGAGTGCCGTGGCCTCACACAGCTCACAGCAACCTCCAACTCCTGGGCTCAAGCGATTCTCTTGCCTCAGCCTTAACTTCCATGTTTTTGTACAAGTATGCAGATTCCTGTTGTTACTCAGCTCAAGTTTTATTCCATGGTGGTCTGAGAAGATGCATGGAACAATTTCTATTCCTTTCAATTTACTGAGGTTAGACTTGTGACCTAAAATGTGATCAATTTTGGAGTAAGTTCCATGGGATGATGAGAAGTGTGTGTATTCAGTTTTGTTGGGATGAAATGTTCTGTAGATGTCTGCTAAATCCAAATGTTGGATGGTTAGGTTTAAATCTAAGATTTCTTTGCTCAGCTTCTTGTTGGAGGATTGATCCAACACTGCCAAAGGAGTGTTGAAATCTCCAATGATTATGGAGCTGGAGGAAATCAAGTTGCTCATGTCTGTTAGAGTTTCTCTTATAAATTGAGGTGCATTCTGGTTGGGTGCATAGATATTAATAATTGAGATCTCATCATATTGAGTATTACCCTTAACAGATATGAAGTGACCATTCTTGTCCTTCCTTACTTTTGTTGGTTTAAATCCTACTGTATCTGCAAATAAAATTGCAACACCTGCTTTTTTCTGATTACCATTTGCCTGAAATATGGATGACCATCCTTTCACCCTGAGTCTGTATTTGTCATTGAAGTTAAGATGTGACTCTTGTATGCAACAGATATCTGGCCTGAGTTTTTGTATCCAGTCAGCTAACCTATGCCTCTTTAGAGGACAGTTTAAGCCGTTCGCATTAATGGAGAATATTGATAAGTCTGGTGAAGTTTTGTGTATCGAGTTTTTCAAAAGTCCAGTGGGCATTTTTAATCCTTTCGCCAGTGTGGAAATTGGAGTTTGATCCGAAGTTTCTGAGTGATATTGCTTTTGTGGTATAGGATTGGGTTGGTCATTATGGAGGATAGGTCTGAGAATATCCTGAAGAGCTGGTTTGGTTATGGCAAATTTCTTCAACATATGAATGTCATTAAAGTATTTAATTTCTCCATCATAAATGAAACTCAGTTTAGCTGGATATAAGATCCGGGGTTGAAAGTTATTTTGCTTTAGGAGATTAAAAGTTGGTGACCACCCTCTTCTGGCTTGAAAAGTTTCAGCAGAGAGATCTGCAGTCATTCTAATATTCTTCCCTTTGAAGGTAATGGTTTTCTTTCTCCTGGCAGCTTTGAGGATTTTCTTCTTCATATTAACTTTAGTGAAGTTAATTATGATATGCCTGGGGGATGTCTTACTGGGGTTGAGTCATGCTGGGTTTCTGAAGCTGTCCGCTATCTGAATTTCAGAATCTCTAGGCATGTCTGGAAAATTCTCTTTCATAATTTCATGCAGAAGGGCTTCTGTGTGCAGCGAGGCCACTTCATCTGTTTCTGGAACTCCTATGATTCAGATATACGCCTTCTTCTAATTATCCCAGAGCTCTCTGAGAGAGTGATCCGTTTTTGCTCTCCATTTCTCTTCCTCTTTGAGAGTTTGAGAGCATTCAAAGGCTTTATCCTCGATGTCAGAAATCCTTTCTTCTGCTTGCTCCATTCTGTTGCTGAGGGATTTTACTGTATTTTTCATATCTTTGCGGGCTGCAAATTCTTGCTTCAGTGTGTCTAAGTCTTTGGTGGTTTTGTCGTTAAATTCGTTAAATTCTTGAGACAACTTTAGAATTTCTCCTTGAATTCCTAATTCCACTTTGTTAATCTTGTCTGCAATCCAAATTCTGAATTCAATTGCTGACATCTCAGCCAGTTGTTTATGAATCGTATCTTCAATTTCATCTGCCACATCTTTCCTTGGGGTGGGGGTTTGATCTATTCTAGTTCTTCATGTTATCAGAGTTTTTCCGCTGATTCTGCTCCATGGTTGTTTTACTCCCTCTGATTTTTTCCCCTGGGGCTTTTTCAAGGGCCTGTACAGTGTTGTGGCCTGAGAAACTGTGGCCCTGTCTGGTGTGGTGGGGCTAAGTGGTTCTGTCTTGTTTTCAGCTGGTTTCTTTTCCACCCTAGTGAAACAGATACTCTGGATTGAAGTCTCAGCTGGGGAGAAATATCAGCAATTAAGTCACCCCATCCCCCACCGGCAAACAATTGGAAAAGAAAAATCATACCTTCCTATCACCGTGCACCCAGGGCATCACTTGATTTGTCCTCAGGTGATTGGTTCAGTTCAAAAAGTCCAAATCAATTGTCTCGGTCTGCACCTGTCTCGGGTGAGAGAGTTTAAGAGGTCTCTGGGAACTGGATCACAGGGGGTCTCGTGACTACTCTGGTGTGGCTTGCTCCAGTACTGCGTGGAGTCAGGAGGAGCCACCCAGCCAATAGATCAGTCTGGGAAGGTTGCTGCCTCCTTCCCCACCTTGCACCACTGTCACACCCAGTCACTGATAGCCCTGCAGTTAGCTGACCCAGTTGCCTGTAGTGAATTGGTACTCCAGGAGTTTGCACCTGCCTGAATCACAGGGAAGTCTGTCAGGCCGCTGCGCTCTGCCTCTCTCTAGCAGGAGGAGGTGAGACCTGACAACCTTGGGCCCTTGATGAAAGATGGGGGTTTTTTCCTCAGGTGCAGTCTCGCCCCTGATTAATGTTACTGACAGAACAGAACAGAACAACTCTGCGGTTCCCCTGCAGAAGAGAAGCTGAATTGAGTTCCAAATCAGCTTGTGTTTGCTCTTGTATTGTCTATAGGCTGATGATGTCTATAGGGGTTGATGTGCATTCTTCAACCTTCTCTCTTAGTGCAGCTCAAATCCACCAGGTTACTTGTTGAATTTTTGTCCTTTAACTCTCCTACTGGACGGGAGCCTCTGTGGAAAGCTGGCTTCATTCAGCCATCTTGTCTCCTCCTCTATTATTTCTTTTTACATGTAAAAATAAATTTAAATAATTTTAAAATAAATTTTTATTTATTATTGTTTGTATTTCTTATTTTTTTAGTTTATTTTCATTTAATTTATTGAAAATTATACCTTGCAAGGATGAAAAATATAGCCCTGCAAGATGGTGGATTTTGGTGTGACATATAAGTTTTACACTAAACTATTTCAAATGAAGGAATTCCAGGCTTTTTTTTTTTTTCCACAAAATTAAAATTAAAAGCAAAACATTACAGGAGGTAAAAGTATTTCCCACTTCCACTATCCTTTCCTTTCTGCTCATACACTTTGGTATTTGGTTTCTTTCTTTTTTTTTCCCCCTTCTTTTTATTTATTTATTTATTTATTGTTAAATTATAGCTGTGTACATTAGTGCAATCAAGGGGTACAATTTGCTGGCTTCATATACAATCTGAAATATACTCATCAAACTGTTTAATGTAGCCTTCATGGCATTTTCTTAGTTATTGTATGTAGACATTTGTATTCTGCATTTGGTAAGTTTTGCCTGTACCCATTCTAAGATGCACCGTAGGTGTGGCCCCACTCATTACCCTCCCTCCACCCTAACCTCAACCCTCCCTTCCCCTTCCTTGGCCCTTTCCCCATATTCTTGTACTATAGTTGGATTATAGCCTTCATGTGAAAGCTATAAATTAGCTTCATAGTAGGGCTAAGTACATTGGATACTTTTTCTTCCATTCTTGAGATACTTTGCTAAGAAGAATATGTTCCAGCTCCATCCATGTAAACATGAAAGAGGCAAAGTCTCCATCTTTATTTAAGGCTGCATAATATTCCATGGTATACATGTACCACAATTTGCTAGTCCATCCGTGGGTCCATGGGCACTTTGGCTTCTTCCATCACTTAGCAATTGTGAATTGGGCTGCAATAAACATTCTGGTACAGATGTCTTTGTTATATTGTGATTTTTGGTCTTCTGGGTATAAACCTAGTAAAGGAATTATAGGAATGAATGGCAGGTCTATTTTTAGATCTCTAAGTATTCTCCAAATATCCTTCCATCAGGAACGTATTAGTGTTCATTCACAACAGCAGTGTAGAAGTGTGCCCTTTCCTCCACATCCACGCCAACATCTCTGCTTTGGGGATTTTATGTGAGCTACTCTTACTGGGGTTAGGTGACATCTCAAAGTAGTTTTAATGTACATTTCTCTGAGGATTAAGGATGATGAAGTTTTTTTCATGTGTTTGTTGATCGTGCATCTGTCTTCTTTAGAGAAGTTTCCCTTCAAGTCCCTTGCCCACCCTGAGATGAGATCACTTGTTCTTTTCTTGCTAATACATTTGAGTTCTCTGTGGATTCTGGTTATTAAATCTTTATCAGAGGTATAACCTGCAAATATTTTCTCCCATTCTGAGGGATGTCTGCTTGCTTTACTTACTATGTTCTTGGCTGTGCAGAAACATTTTAGTTTGATCAGGTCCCAGTAATGTATTTTTGATACTGCTTCAATTGCCTAGGGAGTCCTCCTCATAAAACATTCACCTAGGCCAATTCCTTTAAGAGTTTCCCTGCACTTTCTTCAAGTATTTTTATAGTTTCATGTCTTAAGTTTAAATCTTTTATCCAGTGAGAGTCTATCTTAGTTAATGGTGATAGGTGTGGGTCCAGTTTCACTCTTTTACAGATCGCCAGCCAGTTTACCCAGCACCATTTGTTAAATAGGGAATCATTTCCCCATTGAATGTTTTTAATTGGCTTGTTAAAGATCAAATAATGGTTAGTAGCTGTTTCATATCTTGGTTCTCTATTCTGTTCCAGACATCTACTTCTCTTTTTTTGTGCCAGTACCATGCAGTTTTGATCACTATCGATTTATAGTACAGTCTGAGGTCTGGTAGTGTGATTCCTCCTGCTTTGTTTTATTGCTCAGTAATGTTTTGGCTATGCAAGGTTTTTTCTGGTTCCATATAAAATGAAGTATTATTTTTTCAAGATCTTTAAAATATGACAACGGAGCTTTAATAGGAATTGCAGGAAAATTATTATTATTATTTTTTTATTGTTGGGGATTCATTGAGGGTACAATAAGCCAGGTTACACTGATTGCAATTGTTAGGTAAAGTCCCTCTTGCAATCATGTCTTGCTCCCATAAAGTGTGACACCCTCCTCCCTCCGTCCCTCTTTCTGCTTCACCCCCACAACCTTAATTGTCATTAATTGTCCTCATATCAAAATTGAGTACATAGGATTCATGCTTCTCCATTCCTGTAATGCTTTACTAAGAATAATGTATTCCACTTTATTCGTATGGAATAAACGATGTAAAGTCTCCATTTTTTTTAATGGCTGAATAGTATTCCATGGTATACATATACCACAGCTTGTTAATCCATTCCTGGGTTGGTGGGCATTTAGGTTGTTTCCACATTTTGGAGATTGTAAATTGAGCTGCAATAAACAGTCTAGTACAAGTGTCCTTATGATAAAAGGATTTTTTTCCTTCTGGGTAGATGCCCAGTAATGGGATTGCAGGATCAAATGGGAGGTCTAGCTTGAGTGCTTTGAGGTTTCTTCATACTTCCTTCCAGAAAGGTTGTACTAGTTTGCAGTTCCACCAGCAGTGTAAAAGTGTTCCCTTCTCTCCACATCCACGCCAGCATCTGCAGTTTTGAGATTTTGTGATGTGGGCCATTCTCACTGGGGTTAGATGATATCTCAGGGTTGTTTTGCTTTGCATTTCTCTAATATATAGAGATGATAAACATATTTTCATGTGTTTTTTAGCCATTCGTCTGTCATCTTTAGAGAAAGTTCTATTCATGTCTCTTGCCCATTAATGTATGGGATTGTTGGCTTTTTTCATGTGGATTAATTTGAGTTCTCTATAGATCCTAGTTATCAAGATTTTGTCTGATTGAGAATATGCAAATATCCTTTCCCATTGTGTAGGTTGTCTCTTTGCTTTGGTTATTGTCTCCTTAGCTGTACAGAAGCTTTTCAGTTTAATGAAGTCCCATTTGTTTATTTTTGTTGTTGTTACAATTGCCATGGCAGTCTTCTTCATGAAGTCTTTCCCCAGGCCAATATCTTCCAGTGTTTTTCCTATGCTTTCTTTGAGGATTTTTATTATTTCATGCCTTAAATTTAAGTCCTTTATCCATCTTGGATCAATTTTTGTGAGTGGGGAAATGTGTGGGTCCACTTTCAGTCATTTACATGTAAACATCCAGTTCTCCCAACACCATTTATTGAATAGGGAGTCTTTCCCCCAAGGTATGTTCTTGTTTGATTTATCGAAGATTAGGTGGTTGTAAGATGTTAGTTTCATTTCTTGGTTTTCAATTGGATTCCAAGTGTCTATGTCTCTGTTTTTGTGCCAGTACCATGCTGTCTTGACCACTATAGCTTTGTAGTACAGGCTCAGATCTGGTATGCTGATGCCCCCAGCTTTATTTTTATTACTAAGAACTGCCTTAGCTATACGAGTTTTTTTCCGGTTCCATAAAAAACACAGAATCATTTTTTTCCCAATCTTGAAAGTACGATGTTGGTATTTTGATGGGAATGGCATTGAATAGGTAGATTGCTTTGGGAAGTATAGATATTTTAAAAATGTTGATTCTTCCCATCCATGAGTATGGTATGTTCTTCCATTTGTTAATATCCTCTGCTATTTCCTTTCTGAGTATTTCGTAGTTTTCTTTATAGAGGTCCTTCATCTCCTTCGTTAGGTATATTCCTAGTATTTCATTTTTTTGAAACTATGGTGAAGGGAGTTGTGTCCTTTATTAGCTTCTCATCTTGACTGTTATTGGGGTATACAAAGGCTACTGACTTGTGGACATTGATTTTATATCCTGTAACATTACTGTATTTTGTGATGACTTCTAGGAGTCTTGTGGTTGAGTCTTTGGGGCTCTCTAAGTATAAGATCATGTCGTCAGCAAAGAGGGAGAGTTTGACCTCCTCTGCTCCCATTGGATTCCCTTTATTTCATTGTCTTGCCTAATTGTATTGGCTAGAACTTCCAGCACTGTGTTGAATAGTAAAGGTGACAGAGGACAACCTTGTCTGATTCCAGTTCTAAGAGGAAAAGCTTTCAGTTTTACTCCATTCAGTAAAATATTGGCTGTGGGTTTGTCATAGATAGCTTCAATCAGTTTTAGAAATGTGCCACCTATGCCTATACTCTTCAGTGTTCTGATTAGAAAAGGATGCTGGATTATATCAAATGCTTTTTCTGCATCTATTGAGAGGATCATATGATCTTTATTTTTGCCTCTGTTAATATGGTGGATAACGTTTATGGACTTGAGTATGTTAAACCAGCCTTGCATCCCTGGGATGAAGCCTACTTGATCATGATGAATGACTTTTTTGATGATAAGCTGTAATCTATTGGCTAGGATTTTGTTGAGAATTTTTGCATCTATATTCATAAGTGAGATTGGTCTGAAATTCTCCTTTTTATTTGGGTCTTTTCCTGGTTTTGGTGTCAGGTTGATGTTTGCTTCATGGAATGTGTTGGGGAAGATTCCTTCTTCCTCAATTTTTTGGAATAATTTCTGCAGTACAGGAATAAGCTCTTCTTTGAAGGTTTGGTAGAATTCTGTAGTGAAGCCATCTGGACCGGGGCATTTTTTCGTTGGATGATTTTTTTATTGTTTCTTTGATCTCAGTGCTTAAAATTGGTCTGTTCAGGAGCTCTATTTCTTCCTGGCTGAGTCTAGGGAGAGGATGTGATTCCAAATATTGATCCATTTCCTTCACATTGTCAAATTTCTGGGCATAGAGTTTCTGGTAGTATTCAGAGATGATCTCTTGTATCTCTGTGGGATCAGTTGTTATTTCCCCTTTATCATTTCTGATTTAGGTTACTAGAGATTTTACTTTTCTATTCCTCGTTAGTCTGGTCAATGGTTTATGTATTTTATTTATTTTTTCAAAAAACCAACTCCTTGTTTCATTAATTTTCTGAATGATTCTTTTGTTTTCAATTTCATTGATCTCTGATTTGATTTTGGATATTTCTTTTCTTCTACTGATTTTAGGCTTAGATTGTTCTCCATTTTCCAATTCCATAAGATCTCTTCTGAAATTGTTGATGTGCTCTCTTTCTGTTTTTAAAATGTAGGCATCTAAAGTGATGAATTTTCCTCTCAAAACTGCTTTTGCAGTATCCCACACGTTTTGGTAGCTTGTTTCTTCATTGTTGTTATGCTCAAGGAAGTTAATTATTTCCTGTTTTATTTCTTCCTGCACCCATCTGTTATTCAACAGAAGATTGTTTAATTTCCATGCCTTTGTGTGGGGTTGAGCGTTTTTGTTAGAGTTGTGTTCCACCTTTAGTGCCTTATGTTCTGAGAAGATACAAGGTAAAATTTCAATTCTTTTGATTCTGTTCATATTTGTTTTGTGTCCCAGGATATGATCAATTTTGGAGAATGTTCCATGGTGTGATGAGAAGAATGTATATTTATCTTTGGGATGGACTGTTCTATGTGCGTTTATCAAGCACAGTTGTTCTAGGGTCTCATTTAAATCTCTTATATCTTTGTTTAATTTCTGTTTAGAGGATCTGTCCAGCTCTGTAAGAGGCATGTTAAAGTCCCCTGTTATTATGGTATTATCAGATATCATATTGCTCAGACTGAGGAAGGTCTGCTTCAAGAACCTGGGAGCATTTAAATTGGGTGCATAAATATTTAGAATTGAAACGTCTTCTCGTTGTATTTTTCCCTTGACCAATATAAAGTGAACATCTTTGTCTTTTTTGAATTTAGTTGCTTTAAATCCACATGTATCTGAAAATAAGATTGCAACTCCTCTTTTCTTCTGAATGCCATTTGCCTGAAAATTTGTCTTCCAACCCTTGACTCGGAGCTTTAATTTGTATTTTGAAGCCAGGTGTGTTTCTTGTAGACAGGAAATGTATGGCTTGTGTTTTTTAATCCAGTCAACCAATCTATGTCTCTTCAGTGGGGAATTCAAGCCATTAACATTTTTTGAGATAATCGATAAGTGTGGTAGTATTCTATTCATCTTATTTAGTGAGACTCCATTGCTTTAGTTTTATCTTTTGCATCAGTGTGGAGGTTAGGTTCTGTCCTTTAATTTCTGAGTTCTTACTTTGCTGCTGATCCATTGTGGTGGTCAGTATGCAGAACAGGTTGAAGTATTTCCTGTAGAGCTGGTCTTGTTGTGGCGAATTTCCTCAATGTTTTTATATCCATAAATGATTTGATTTCTCCGTCAATTTTTAAGCTTAGCTTAGCAGGGTACAGAATTCTGGGGTGGAAATTGTTCTGTTTAAGTAGATTAAAGGTAGATGACCATTGTCTTCTTGCTTGGAAAGTTTCATTAGAGAAGTCTGCAGTCACTCTGATGGATTTGCCCCTGTAGGTCAACTGGCGCTTACTCCTGGCAGCTTGCAGAATCTTTTCTTTTGTCTTGACTTTGGACAGGTTCATCACAATGTGTCTTGGAGAAGCTCGGTTAGAGTTGAGGCGACCTAGGGTCCGATATCCCTCTGAAAGCAGTGTGTCAGAATCTTTGGTTATATTTGGGAAATTTTCTTTTATAATATTCTCTAGTATGTCTTCCATTCCTCTGGAGCTTTCTTCTTCCCCTTCTGGGATTCTTATAACTCGTATGTTGGAATGCTTCATAAAGTCCCATAATTCTGACAGTGAACATTCTTCTTTCTCTCTCTTCTTTTCTGCCTCTTTTACTATCTGAGTTATCTCAAGAACTTTGTCTTCTACCTCTGAAATTCTTTCTTTTGCATGGTCTAACCTATTGCTGATACTTTCCATTGCATCTTTAAGTTCCTTAATTGACTGTTTCAGTTCCTTGAGCTCTGCTATATCCTTTTTGTATTCTTCATATCGTTCATCTCTTATTTGATTCTGTTTTTGGATTTCCTTTTGGTTATTTTCCACTTTATTAGCAGTTTCCTTCATTGTTTCCATCATTTCTTTCATTGTTTTCATTATGTGTATTCTAAATTCCCTTTCTGTCATTCCTACCATTTCTTCATAGGTGGAATCCTCTGGGGTAGCTACTGCATTGTCCCATGGCAGAGTTGTTCTGGACTGGCTCTTCATGTTGCCTGGAGTTTTCTGCTGATTCTTCCTCTTGAGTGATTTCTTTTATCTGTTTCCTTGCCCTAATTTTCCTTTCACTTCCTCTTGCTCTTTATGTTCTTGTGCCTGTGGACTAAGGGTTAGATGATTCCTTTTGGTACAGGACCAGAAGGGTGAGAAGGTTGAAGAGCAAGAAAGGGATGAAAGAAAGGAGGACCGAGTGAAAAGAAAAAAAAAATAGAGAAAGGAGAAGGGATGAGTAAAAGGAATATTGACAAAAAGAAGGGTGGCACAGTAATAGGGAGACAGAACAATATAGGTGTACAGTAGGGTACTTTGACACAACCTTAAAAAAAAACCACCTTCTGGGGGTGCCCAGTTGGATGGTTTCCTTGAGATCAGCAGCTCTTTGCTGTCCTGATCAGACACAGTACCCCACCTCCACCAAGTAGAGAGGAAAGACAAAAATGCTATAAATCAAACCAAAACAAGCAAACAGAAAACTTTACGGGATAAAATTGGGTGAAGAACCAAATAATAACGGTAGAACCACTAGCAAAAATGACGTTTTAGTTATTGAAAAAGGTAGCAATGGGAAATTATAATTAAACTAGAAAATTTGAGAAAGAAGAAGGATCTGTATGGAAAAGTTTGAAATTAAAAAACAAAACAACATCAACAACATCAAAATAAACAAACAAAAAAAACAACAAACCAAAAAAAACACACACACACACACACACACACAACCAAAAAGAAAGCAGTATGTATATGTTATTGAATATTGTCTGGGCAACACGTGGTCTTCTGCGGTATCAGATGTTAATCACAGTCCTGATATGACTGGAGGCTGCTGATTTCTCAAACCCCAGCAGGTAGACACTCTAAATCTCTCTTCAGCCCACTTAAATGGCACTTTGATCTTGTAAATTTGCTGAGGAGAAGCTTTCCCAGGAAAGTGCTTGTTGCTGGAATCACTGCTGAAGTGGCTATCCACTTACCCAGTGTGTCAAAACTGGTCTCACTCTGCCCCTGAGGGTTAGGGCTGCAAGGCAGCTCAGACCGCACCCTTAGGCTACTTGGTCGCTTCATTACCAGCTCCCACCTGATTCTAGCTCTGTGACCCTGAGGTTGGAGCTTGCTGGTGCAGATCACTCACGATGGCTCCCTGTGACCCACAGCCAAACACTATTAGCTCCGTCTGGCTCAACGGCTCAGACTGGGGCCCTAGACAATGGCCAAAGTTCTCCGCGCTCCTGCTCAGGGTCTCCCCAAGGCAGTTCAACTGAGTGCCAAGTCCAAAGACACCAAAAAATTTCACAGGTAAGGGCTTCCCGGTTTGCAGGCTCGCTGCTACTGAACTTACAGTTGTGGGCGGGTTTAGACGGATTGAACACACGCAACCACTTGCTGTTTTTCCACTGCTTTAGTCCTCCTCTTGGGGTCCAGAAGTCTCTCGCTGACTCCCTGTATCCTCACAGGGGTGATGATAAGCAGATCCCACCATCCAGAGATGCCTGGAGTCCTATCTCCCCAGACTCATGGTGCCCAGATGCAAGGAAGCTGTTACTCAGTTGCCATCTTGCTCCACCTCCCTGCAGTAAAATTATATATTGCTTTGTGTAGTATAGACACTTTAACAATGTTGATTCTTCTGAGCCATAAGCATGGTATGTTTTTCCATTTGTTAACATCTTCAGCTATTACTTTTCTTAAAGTTTCAAAGTTCTCTTTGTAGAGATCTTTCACATCCTTTGTTAGGTATACTCCCAAATATTTCATCTTCTTTGGCACTAGTGTGAAAGGAATAAAGTCATTGACTTTTTTTTTGGCTTGGTTCATGTTGGTATATATAAAGGCTACAGTTTTATGGGTGTTAATTTTATAGCCTGAGATATTGCTATATTCCTTGATCACTTCTAAAAGTTTTGTAGTAGAATCCCTAGTGTTTTCCAGATATACGATCATATCATCTGGGAAGAGTGAAAGTTTGATCTCTTCTGACCCTATGTGGATACCCTTGATCACCTTTTCTTCCCTAATTGCAATGGCTAGAACTTCCATTACAATGTTAAAGAGCAATGGAGACAATGGGCAACCTTGCCTATTTCCTGATATAAGTGGAAATGATTTGAATTTAACTCCATTCAGTACAATATTGGCTGTGGGTTTGTTGTACATGGCCTCTATTAGTTTAAGAAATGTCCCTTCTATATCAATTTTCTTAAGTGTTCTGATCATGAAGGGATGCTGGATATTATCAAAAGCTTTTTCTGTGTCAACTGAAAGAATCATATGGTCTTCATTTTTTAGGTTCTTTATGTGCTGAATTACATTTATAGATTTATGTATATTGAACCAGCCTTGAGACCCTGGGATAAATCTCACTTGGTCATGGTGTATAATTTTTTTGATGTGTTGTTGGATTCTTTTTGTTAGGATCTTATTGAGTATTTTAGCATCAATATTCATAAGTGATATTGCTCTATAATTTTCTTTTCTTGTTGGGTCTTTCCCTGGTTTGGCGATCAAGGTGATGTTTGCTTTGTAGACTAAGTTGGGTAATATTCCTTCTTTTTCTTTCTTTCTTTTTTTTTTTATTGTCTGATTTGTTCAACAAATATTTTATTTTTTTATTTTTTATTTTTTTTCTTTTCTTTTTTTTTATTAAATCATAGCTGTGTACTTTGACATGATCATGGAGCATCATTCACTAGCTTTACAGACCATTTACCAAGTTTCACATATACCCTTGTAAGAAGCACCGCTGGTGTAATCCCACCAATTCCCTTCCCTCTACCCCCCTCCCCCCTCCCTCCCTCCCTTTCCCCCTTCTCTCTATTCTTAGGTTGTAACTGGGTTATAGCTTTCTTGTGAAAAACCAAAATTAGTTTCATAGTAGGGCTGAGTACTTTGGGTACTTTTTCTTACATTCTTGAGATACTTTACTAAGAAGAATATGTTCCAGCTCCATCCATGTAAACATGAAAGAAGTAAAGTCTCCATCTTTCTTTAAGGCTGCATAATATTCCTTGGTGTACATGTACCACAATTTATTAATCCATTCGTTGATCGATGGGCACTTGGGCTTCTTCCATGACTTAGCAATTATGAACTGAACTTCAATGAACATTCTGGTACAAATATCTTTCTTATGATGTGCTTTTTGGTCTTCTGGGTATATGCCCAGTAGAGGGATTACAGGATTGAATGGCAGATCTATTTTTAGATCTCTAAGTGTTCTGCATATCTCTTTCCAAAAGGAATGTGTTAATTTGCATTCCCACCAGCAGTGCAAAAGTGTTCCCTTTTCTCCACATCAGTGCCAACATCTCTGGTCTTGGGATTTTGTGATATAGGCTTGTCTCACTGGAGTTAGATGATATCTCAAAGTAGTTTTGATTTGCATTTCTCTGATGATTAAAGATGATGAGCATTTTTTCATATGTCTGAAGGCTGCACGCCTGTCTTCTTCAGAGAAGTTTCTCTTCAAATCCCTTGCCCAGCCTGCGATGGGATCCCTTGTTCTATTCTTGCTAATGCGTTTGAGTTCTCTGTGGATTCTGGTTATTAAACCTTTGTCGGAGACATAACCTGCAAATATCTTCTCCCATTCTGAAGGCTGTTTGCTTGCTTTACTTACTGTGTTCTTGGCTGTGCAGAAGCTTTTTAGTTTGATCAGATCCCAGTAGTGTATTTTTGAAGCTGCTTCAATTGCCCGGGGGGTCCTTCTCATAAAATACTCACCCAGTCCGATATCTTCAAAGGTTTTCCCTGCACTCTCCTCTAGTATTTTTATAGTTTCATGTCTTAAGTTTAAATCTTTGATTCAGTGAAAGTCTATCTTAGTTAATGGTGGGTACACTTTCAGTTTTCTACAGGTTGTCAGCCAGTTCAACCAACACCATTTGTTAAATAGGGAATCTTGTCCCCATTGAATGTTTTTAATTGGCTTGTCAAAGATTAAATAACAATAAGTAGCTGGATTCATCTCTTGGTTCTCTATTCTGTTCCAGACATCTACTTCTCTGTTTTTGTGCCAATACCATGCTGTTTTGATCACTATTGATTTGTAGTATAGTCTGAGGTCTGGTCGCGTAATTCCTCCTGCTTTGTTTTTATTTCTGAGTAATGTCTTGGCTATTCGAGGTTTTTTCTGATTCCATATAAAACGAAGTATTGTTTTTTCAAGATCTTTAAAGTATAACAGTGGAGCTTTAATAGGGATTGCATTGAAATTATATATTGCTTTGGGTAGTATGGACATTTTAACAATATTGATTCTTCCCAGCCATGAGCATGGTATGTTTTTCCATTTGTTAATATTTTCAGCTATTTCTTTTCTTAGAGTTTCATAGTTCTCTTTATAGAGACCTTTCACGTCCTTTGTTAGATAAATTCCCAAATATTTCATCTTCTTTGGCACTACTGTGAATGGGATAGAGTCCTTAACTGTTTTTTCAACTTGACTATTATTGGTATATATAAAGGCTACCAATTTATGAATGTTGATTTTGTAACCTGAGACGCTGGTGTATTCCTTGATCACTTCTAAAAGTTTTGTAGTAGAGTCCCTAGTGTTTTCCAGATACACTATCATATCATCTGGGAAGAGCGAAAGTTTGATCTCTTGTGACCCTATATGGATACCCTTGATCGCCTTTTCTTCCCTAATTGCGGTGGCTAAATCTTCCATTACAATGATAAAAAGCAATGGAGACAATGGGCAGCGTTGTCTGGTTCCTGATCTGAGTGTAAATGATTCCAATTTAACTCCATTCAATATGTTATTGGCTGTGGGTTTGCTGTAGATGGCCTCTATCAGTTTAAGAAATGTCCCTTCTATACTGATTTTCTTAAGTGTTCTGATCATGAAGGGATGCTGGATATTAGCAAAAGCTTTTTCTGTGTCAATTGAAAGAATCATATGGTCTTCATTTTTTAGTTTCTTTATGTGCTGAATTACATTTATTGATTTATGTATATTGAACCAGCCTTGAGACCCTGGAATAAATCCCACTTGTTCGTGGTGTATAATTTTTTTGATGTGTTGTTGGATTCTGTTTGTTAGGATCTTATTGAGTATTTTAGCATCAATATTCATAAGTGATATTGCTCTATAATTTTCTTTTCTTGTTGGGTCTTTCTCTGGTTTGGTGATCAAGGTGATGTTTGCTTCGTGGAATAAGTTGGGTAATATTCCTTCTTTTTCTATATTTTGGAAGAGGTTTAGTAATATAGGTACTAGTTCTTCTTTAAAGGTTTGGTAGAATTCTTATGTAAAGGCATCTGGTCCTGGGCTTTTCTTTTAGGGAGATTTTGTATAGTTGATGCTATTTCAGAACTTGATATAGGCCTGTTCAACATTTCCACTTAATTCTGGCTAAGTCTTGGTAGGTGGAGTACTTCCAGGTATTGGTCGATTTCTTTCAGATTTTCATATTTCTGAGAATAGAGTTTCTTATAGTATTCATTAAGGATTTTTTGAATTTCTGAGGGGTCTGTTGTTATTTCCTCGTTACTATTTCTGATTGATGAAATTAGGGATTTTACTCTTTTTTTTCCTGGTTAGGTTGGCCAAAGGTTTATCTATTTTATTGATCTTTTCAAAAAACCAGCTTTTGGATTATTGATCTGTTGTATAATTCTTTTGTTTTCAATTTCATTTAGTTCTGCTCTGATTTTGGTTATTTCTTTTCTTCTGCTGGGTTTGAGGTTGGAGTGTTCTTCCTTCTCCAGTTGCTTGAGATGTCCCATTAAGTTATTAACTTCCTCTCTTTCCATTTTCTTGAGGAAGGCTTGCAGTGCTATAAATTTCCCTCTTATGACTGCCTTTACAGTATCCCAGAGGTTCTGGTAAGTCGTGTCCTCATGGTTGTTTTGTTCCAAAAATTTGGCGATTTCTTTCTTAATCTCGTCTATAACCCATCTATCTTTCGCCCACGGTTGTTTAGCTTCCATGTTTTTGTATGTGTATGCAGATTCCTGTTTTTATTGGGTTCAACTTTTATTCCATGATGGTCTGAGAATATGCAAGGAATAATTTCTATTTTTTTTTTTTAATTTGCTGAGGTTAGATTTGTGGCCTAGGATGTGGTCAATTTTGGAGTATATTCCATGAGCTGATGAGAAGAATGTGTATTCAGTTTTGTTGGGATGAAATGTTCTGTAGATGTCTGTTAAGTCCAGATGTTGAATGGTTAAGTTTAAATCTTAAATTTTTTTGCTTATCTTCTTTTTGGAGGATATATCCAGCACTGCTAAAGGGGTGTTAAAATCTCCAACTACTATGGAACTGGAGGAAATCAAGTTGCTCATGTCTGTTAGAGTTTCTCTTATAAATTGAGGTATATTCTGGTTGGGTGCATAAATATTAATAATTGAAATCTCATCATATTGAGTATTACCTTTAACAAATATGAAATGTCCATCCTTATCCTTCCTTATTTCAGTTGGTTTAAAGCCTAGTGCATCTGTGAAAAGGATTGCAATGCCTGCTTTTTTCTGCTTTCCATTTGCCTGGAGTATAGATGACCATCCCTTCACCTTGAGTCTATATTTGTTAATGTAAGATGAGATTCTTGTATGCAGCAGATATCTGGCTTGACTTTTTGTATCCAGTAAGCCAACCTGTGCCTCTTTAGAGGACAATTTAAACCATTCACATTAATTGAGAATATTGATAAGCCTTTCGAGAGTCTGGTGGACATTTTTAATCCTTTTGCGACTGTGGAAGTTGGAATTTGATCAAAATTTTCTGGGTGGGTTTACTTTTGTGGTGGAGGGTTATGCTGGTCTTTATGAAGGATAGGTCTGAGAATATCCTGGAGAGCTGGTTTAGTTTTGGCAAATTTCTTCAACATGTGAATGTCTTTAAAGTATTTAATTTCTCCATTGTAAATGAAACTCAGTTTAGCTGGGTACAGGATCCTGGGTTGAAAGTTATTTTGTTTTAGGAGATTAAAAGTTGATGACCATCCTCTTCTAGCTTAAAAGGTTTTAGCAGAGAGATCTGCAGTTATTCTAATATTCTTCCCCTTGTATGTGATGGTTTTCTTTCATCTGGCTGCTTTCAGAATTTTCTCCTTCATATTAACTTTATAGAAATTGATCATGATGTGTCTGGGGGATGTCTCATTTGGGTTAAGTTGTGCTGGAGTACTGAAACTGTCTGCTATCTGAATTTCAGAATCTCTTGGCATGTCTGGAAAGTTCTCCTTCATAATCTCATGGAGAAGAGACTTTGTGCCTTTTGAAGCCACTTCGTTACTTTCTGGGATCCCTATCAGATGAATATTGGTTTTCTTCGAATTATCCCAGAGCTCTCTGAGAAAGTGATGTTTTTGCCCTCTATTTCTCTTCCTCTTTGAGAGTTTGGGGGTGTTGGAAAGCTTTGTCTTCAATGTCAGAAATCCTTTCTTCTGCTTGCTCCATTCTATTACTGAGGGATTCTACTGTGTTTTTCAGATCTTTGAGGGATGCAACTTCTTGTCTCAAATTGTCAAAATCTTTGGTCATTTTCTCTTTGAATTTGTTGAATTCTTGAGATATCTTTTGGGTTACTGCGTGGAATTCTAATTCCATCTTATTTGCTATCCAGATTCTGAATTCGATTTCTGACATCTCAGTTATTTGTTTGTGCATGGGATCTTGTGCTTTGCCTGCCCCATTGATCTTTGGGGGAGTTGATTTACTCTGATTATTCATATTGCCAGAGTTTTTCTGTTGACTTCCCCTCATGAGTGTTTTTCACCATTGTCTCTGTCTGTCCTCAGAGTTGGGGAGGTGTCTCTCTAAGATTAGACCCCAGCGGGATTACTCTATTGTTGCTGGATCTTTGTAGGCAGTGACCCTGTGTAGTTCCTCTGGGGCTGCCCCAGCCAGGGAGTTCTGGTTGTGGAAGCAGCTCCGGAGTGTGACACACTCAGATCCAGCAATAAGCGGGGGGCGGTGCACACGGTTCTGGGAGTGCCTGGCACCCAGTGACTATGGCACAGAGAGCTCAAGATTCTAGCAGTCTCTGGCCAGGAGAAGGGCTCCACACAGAGGAAAGGAGGGCTCTGGAGGGCACACGGCTACCAGAGTCCCTGGCCAGACGAGTGGCCGGTGTGGAGGTAGGGAGGGTACAGGAGGGAGGAGACAGGAGGGAGGAGGGTACAGGGAGGGGTTGTGTGGCTCCTGAAGTTCCTGGTCAAGGTGTGCGGAGGCCTGGCAGGCATGGTTCATGGGTCTGGAGTCGTGGTGCAGCTCTTATGGAGGTCCAGACTGGCGCCAATTACGGTCACGGCGCTGTTCTTACGGAGGCAGCTCTTCTGGAGGTCCGGGTGGTTTCTCAAGATTTTTATACTCATCTTGATAAACCCTCCCAAATTCTCTTTCCATGTTCCTTTTTGCACTAGGTGATGACAGCAGACATTCTTGCTTTGTTCTTGACCATGGGAGGGAAGCGTTCGCCTTTTACCTTTAAGTATAATGTCAGCTGCAGATAGTTTGTAGATACCTGTGTTAGTTTGCTAAGGCTGCCATAACAAAGTAGCACAGACTGGGTGGCTTAAATAACAGAAATGTCTTTCTCACAGTTCTGGAGCCTAGAAGTCCAGGACCAAGGTGTAGGCAGGTCTGTTTTCTTCTGAGTCTCTTTCCTTGGCTTGCAGATGGTCTCTTTATCTTTGAGTCTTCACATGGTCTTTCCTCTGTGCAGGACTATCCCTGGTCGTGTTTCTCTATTTTCATGAATTTCTCAAATGCCTGGTTTGGGATTTTTCTCCCTACCCCAGGCTTAAAGAGAAATGATGTGTGAATGAGTCACGCATGCAAAGAAGTTGCCGTGATGTCCTATGTCCAAGGGCTGGAGTCAGTCCCTGCCCTGGTGCTGCTGCTACTCTTAGCTCAGCTGGAGTGAGCAGCAATCGCACACCCAGCAGCAGCAGGGGGTGGAGAGACCACAGCACCTGGTATTTGGTTTCTTATCTGGAAAAAGAAAAATGAATAGAGAAAGAACACAGTCTCACCAATCACTATGGTATACAGTTAACTGACCCTTGTGTGTTATAAAATCAGCCATCATCTTTAATCCCTATTTTAGTATTTGGATTTCTTAAAGTCACACTTTGTTTCCTGCCATCTTCTTTCACCTTTGCCTGCAGCCATTATCTGAAACTCCTAAGAGTTACCTTTTTCCCTCTGGTGGAAAAGTCACAACTTATTCTGGCAGTGATTGATTGCTATCTACTTCCCTAAAGAATAAAGACACCACAAGAATACTGGATCATAAAGAGAAGCTAAGGAAATCCCAGTGATAAGGCTCATTGTACCCATTCTGAGGGTGGGTGAACATGAGATGGCCTTCCTGCAGAATGTATTGACATCACAGCGAGCAGTGTGCCTGGGATGTCAAACATCTGGATTGCTATACATCCTCCCACCAGGATCAGGTCAAGGATAGACCAACCAACTGTATGTTGGGCTTAAATTTGTACACTTCATACAGATGCATAGAGTATTACAGAGACAGACATTTTGCTCACATTTCTGCTTTAGGGTAGTGACGATAACCATTGCAAAAAATAAAACAAAATGATGCTTTACATATTGCAGTGGTGAGGCTTCTGTGTACCCTAGAGTGATCTTATAATTTCAGAACTTTTTTTTTTTGCATAAACTTGTTGACCTTTAGCTTACCCCAGACAGTAGGTCTGTTCCAAAGTGGCAATTGAGAAATGATTTTGCTCTTAGAAATAAGTCTAGTCCATTTGAGCCCTGTTGGAATGTGCCAGCCTCAACCTGTTTAATTACATTTCCAGTTATTTTTTAGTAAGAAATTTATTCCTGGAATGAGACTTCAGCTCCCAGATTTTGGTTTCCATTAACACACTCAGAAATGCCATTAGATATTTAGGCCACCTGCAACATCAAGGAAAGAATGTCAAGTCCTTCTGGCTTCACATTTGTGTTTCCACTTTTGTTTCCCAGCCAGAACTGCAAGTCTGTGTTCTTCAGAACATGGGACTCTCGGACAGCTCCTAAACTCCATCAACATTGACCTAGTGAGTCCTACTGGATTTTTTTTTTTTTTAAATATCCAACCCACTGTCCAAATTGGGAAATACAAAGTGTCCTGTACAAAATAGTCATCAACATGGGATGATTAGAAGGGTATACAAAGAGCTTTGTTAAAGGATACAAAAGTACAGCTAGATGGAGAAGTAACTTCTAATGTTCTCCACCACTGTAGGATGACTGCAGTTAACAATAATATTGCACAGTTTCAAATAGTTATAAGAAAGATATTGAATGCTCCCAATACAAAGAAATGGTAAATGTTTGAAATGAAAATGTGCTAATTACCCTGATCTGATAACCATACATTCTATGTATCAAAACATTACCTCACAAATATGTACAATTATTATTTGTCAATGAAAATAAATTAAATTCTAAAAAGAAAGCTTCTATTCTAGCAATATTAAAAATGAGCAATTCAATATTATAACAAATGTCTATGCTTCTACATACTAAAATCTCCTAACCACCATGTGTTTTGTTGTTATTGTTGATTTGTTTGGTTTTGGGGTTTTTTCAGACTGTGTCTCAAGCTGTCGCCCTGGGTAGAGTGCTATGGCATCATCATAGCTCACAGCAACTTCCAACTCTTGGCCTTAAGAGATCCTCTTGCCTCAGTTTTATTTATTTTATTTTATTTATTTATTTTTGTAGAGACAGAGTCTTGCTCTTGCTCAGGCTGTCCTTGAACCCATAAGCTCAAGCAATCCACCCACCTCAGCCTCCTAGAATGCTAAGATTACAGGAGCAAGCCACCACGCCTGGCCTAGCAGCCATATTTTAATGGATAGTCTACCCTAAAACATTCCTCTTTCCTGCAGTCTTAATGTAGGGAGACTATAGGCAAACTCGCAGGTATGTGACAGAGGTGCACTGGCTCTTTCTATGTGACTAGGGTGAAATGCACTGACCATTCCTGCAACTATTGGTCGAAGCAAGCTTGTTCCCATATTAAAAAATCACAAGGGACAAGTTCTTTAACATCACTCCTTTAATTTTCATGATGGTGTTGTCATCTGCTGTCTGGCATTACTTTTCCCTGCTCTTTTTTTTTTTTCTTCTTCTTTTCTGAATTGGCCTCCATACAACACCAGAACGTTGTTAATGGATCCAGAAGTGTGTGTTGAACAAATAACAAAACTCCTTGCAATTGCCTGGTGAAATAGGAGCCAATTGGTTCCAAGAACCCAAAGGGATTTTCTTTGTTCAAAGTGTAGGTGTTTAAGGTATAAACTCAGTGACTAGTGGGTCTACACAGCTTCTTAAATCTCTTTAGCTTTTGCTATTTTGCTATTGCCCATCATGAACACCATTCCTTTGTCACATAGCTCTCTTTTCTCACTTCTTTGGGAAATTCCTTTTTTCTTTCTCTGTCTTTGCAACTCTTTGTAAGTCTTTGGTTTCAATATTCAGGACATCCCCAAACAACTATTTTACTTTCTTATGTTGTGTTTTGTAGTCAGATGAAACAGAAACCCTTACATAAATACAATCACCAGAGCTTTGTGAGTTTCTCTCTTTTTCTATTTATTTGTTTTATAGAACTTGACATTATTAATCATTCTCATATTTAAAATGTTTAAGTATTATAGCATCTTATTTATACCTACTTATGTCAAATTGAAGTTTCTAAAAAATACAGAACCTGTTTGGTAACTGACTGAAAATGTTAAAATTGATAAAAATACCTGAGTAAAGACTTCATTGTTCACTTTTCCAGATTGCCATTTTCAGCACAAATATTTGTTTGCTAAGAATGAGGCCCTAGAGACAGGGAGAAAGTTTCAGGCTTGAAAATTGGCATTGAAGGCAGCCAGCGTTTGACACATTTAGGTGAAAAATCTGAGCTGGAAAAAGATCGGTGTTATTTCATTCCCTTCCATAGCTTTAGGTTTGGTACTAAAAGATACAGCCCTGGGAATTTTTATATTATTTTGCTTTTTTCGTTTAGAGCTGTTTAGCACTGAATCAGCAGTCTTTCCAGGATAATAAGCCAGGTTCTCACTTACCTGCTTTTAAAAAGTATCTATACAGCTTCCTTTTGTGTCAAGAGCTACTGATAAGTTATTTTAAGCTGTTTATACCTTGCTGGCAAATATTCTCTATGCACCTATAGTACATTCATTCTCAAAAATCAGTTACTTTTTATGAAATAAGAAGTTCCAGGCATATCCTGTGCTTTCATGTTACTCCTGGAATTCAGTCATTCTGTTTTCTATGTGTATGGCCCAGGGTAACACAACAAGTCTACACTTATCAAAAAAGAGACATCTCTAGATTATTATTCTAGCTTGTAGTTTATCATTTGATTTTAAAGCCTCAGTACATTTCCCCTTAACTTTTATAATTCAAGTTCACATTGAACTATAATAATGGCCTGCTCATGGATATACACATTTTTAGCATTTTCCAGACACTGTCTTGCTATTTAAATTACTTAATACAATCAAATATTTTAAAAATCAATGGAAAACAAGGCTTAAGAGTTGTTTATGTAAAAACTTAAGTTGGTAGGCTAGAAACAATGTAATTCAAAAACTACTTTAAAATGAAGTTGAATTAGGGAGATATCTCAATACTCAGACTTTTTTGTGGTAACAGTATAAAGGTGTTCTTCACTTGGATCCTAAGATTTCTTCCCAAATATCTGTAGGTTCTTGATCAATCCTAAGCTGGGAATTGCAGAAGATGATACTTTTAGGGGTGCTACATGTGAGGAAGAAGTGGCGGATCTTTAACCAGGGTGCCAAGATGAGGTTTGCACCTGCTTAGATTAGGTTCCCAAAAGGCAGAGTCAGAGACAGCAACTCAGGTAATATAGTTTACTTGGGAGGTAACCCCAGAGAACAGAAATGGGAGAAGGAAGAGGGGAAGAAGGGGAAAATCCAAGCGGGCTTTTGCTGTGTTTGTTTCCACTGTGAGCAGCTACTTGGTCTCAGCCACGATGGAGAATTTCTAAGGAGCTGAACAAGCTAAGGAGTCAGATACGCTTTAGACTTAAAGATAGGAGACTGGGACTTTCATTCATGGAATAATGTTTCATGTTGATTTAGAGTTATCCCAGGAGTGTTAACTGCTTGTTGTAGGCAGAACTCTCCTCTTCCCTCCCCAAAGATGTCCTCATCTTAATCTCTTGAATTTGTGACACTAACATGTCACCTTACATTGCAAAAGGGACTCTGCATGTGATTAAAGGTATGAAACTGGAGATGAGAGATTATCCAGGTGGACTAATCTAATCACACAAATCCCTAAAATTAGAGAAACTTTCTAGAATTTAGACAGTTGAGGAAAGATGAGACCATGGAGGGAAGGCACAAGGTGATGCAACCTTGTTCACTTAGGTTATAGACCAAGAGGGTGATGCAGAGAGGAATGTGGGCGCCTCTTGCAGCTGGACAAGGCAGGTACAAGGTGTGTCCCCTGGAGCCTCCAGAGCAGAACACAGCACTGCCTGACGCCTTGATTTTAGTCCTGTGAGATCCATGTTGGCCTTCTATTCTGCACTGAACTGCTTCTTCCTGTCTCTTTAGGTGGTGCTGACTTCAAGTGAAGATGAAAATCCTCTAAGTCCATCTCTCAGAGAGGTCCACTGGGGAAGTGGATGCCCTCTCTGTGCAGGTAAACCAGCAGCACCCTGGCAGTTCAAGAGTTGGTCGGATAGAATTCCACCCCTCCATCCCTCAGAGCTGACCTGTGGCCCTTGAGCAGAGCAGTACATTTTTTGAAGTTGTTAGACTCAGAGATACCTGCTAGGCTCTGGGCCATAGATATAGGCTGCTCTCGTCAGAGCCCACTGGTTTCTGTACCATGCTCTCTCATTGACTTCTGCAATATCACTCACTCAGAAATCAATATATTTTGTGAACTCTATTTTCATTAGGAACAAACCAGTGCCTGTCTTGGAAATGTTGAGCATTTAAATGAATAGAATATTGAGCACTGTAGCTTTTGAAAGTAAACATTTAGGCTGGTTGAGGATGAGCAGTTTGGAAAATTGACTGCTAAGTGGTGGTAATACCATTATGTTTATTTTTAATAAGGATATTATTTCTGAGGTCTGAAAATTGATTGGAAATTTATACAGTTGCTCGCAAACATGAACAAGAATCTTAAAAGTGCAATGGTGTTTGATTCTGATAGTGTCACTTAAAGCTATTTTCTGTCTAGTACCATATAGCTTTGTGTGACTCAGTGACAACATCCCAGCTGGCAACATTTCATTTTCTAAAGAGGAATACTGGTGTTAGTGTCACATTTTTAACAAGGAATAACTTTGTTGAAGCTCTGAGGATTAAATAATTTGTTTGCCTTTAAGTTGAAAAGACAGAAAAATATTTTTAACATCTTTTCACATACCCTTGAGGTTAAGTGCTGTATGCAGAATAGCATATATGGCCTATCTCAATACCGAGCACATTCCCAGTATTGCTACGCACCCTGACTATGCTCAGTTAATAAGTCTTGTGTCATAAAGTAAGGACTGCACCTGTTTCAAAGCCAGAGCAGAAATGTACGGTACTAAAAATTCCCAGAGATTTCAATTTACTGGCCAAATGCCTGAAGTACATTTCAATTTTTGACAAATAGAATTATTCTTGGTCACATACAACCAACAATCATAAAATTTAAACATCTTTTTGCTGAAATAAGCCATGGAAATTTTCTTTGCAGCTTCCTGTTACTCAGTCATACCTTGCTGTCTCTCCAAACATTACTTCCATTTTCCCTAAAGTATCTTTAAAAGAGTCGCTGGCAATGGCTTGCCCTTGAAGAACACCTGATTCCTGAGAAAGTGTGTGTGTGTGTGTGTGGTCAGCAAAGTGCCATTTTACAAAATCAAATGCCTGTTACATTTGAAGGAAACAGTAATTATGAATTATGGATGATCGGAAAAAGAGATGCAAAATTAGCTCCCGGGTTTGTTTCCAAATTTGGAGTATATTTATGACAAACAGGATCTTGATCAATGATTTATAAGGCCTGTTGAATTTGTCAGCACAGGCTATGAGTGTGGATTTGTTAGTTTGAGCAGGGTAAGTTGTAATAAAATGCATGCAGTCTGGTCATTGTAAGTCTAAGTTTGAAATTTCTCCTTTATGTATACTTTTATTTCAAACTGTGAATGTGAAATTGCCAAATCCTAAAGTTAAGAGGGCTATGAGGCATGATGAGCACCCAAGTCAGGATAGTGAGTCTCTCAAAAGGTGAGGGAGAGAAAGGGAATCCAAGAGGCATCAGCTGTGTGTATTACATTATATCGCTAAAATGGCCAGGGAAACGTGGGTGTTGCTTCATTACATTTACATTTGTAATAAACTATTATAAGGGGACAATTTGTTGTTCAACAAAGCAATGGAGAGGTTAAGAACCCCCATTTTTCAAAGTGAAGCTCTAGCCTAACATTGTGAAAATAGCAACTACAATTCTTGAGACCGCAGAACTGTTGAAGTTCCAAGAGAATGAACGTTAAACAGGGAATTTCTTTGGAGACAGGTTGTCTATGTGCAATGAACTCCCACTTCTCCTTAAGCTAGCAAGTGGAAGGACCTTGACTTTTACCTTAAGTGGGGAGTAAGATGGACTTTGTCTTCATGTGTATTCTTCAGCACCAAAACCTGAGACAAGTGTTTGAATACAAGTAGTTTGTGTGGAAAAGGTTCCCAGGAAATTTTGGTGGAGAAAAGAATGTAGGGGAACGGAGGGGAGGGGAAAGAAACCAATAAAGGATGCTTTGATTTTTTTTTATAAAGCATCTGTACCATTTTATATTCCCATGATTAGATTTTTCACATCTTCACCAACACTTGTTACTGTCCACCTTTTACATTATAATCACCCTAATGAGTGGAAAGGGTTATCTCATTGTGGTTCTGATTTGCAGCTCCCTGATGATTAATCATGTTGAACATCTTTCCCTGGGCTCATTTGTTATTTGAGTAGCTGCTAATCAAATCATTTGTGCATTTTTTAATTGGGTCATTTTCTTTATCTTCCTCAGTTATCAGAACTCTTTACATATTCTCATCCTTATAAGTTATTTGCAAATATTTTCTCTAATTCTCTAAGTTGTCTTTTCATTTTCTCAATAGTGACCTTTGATGAAAAAAAAAATGCTTAACTTTGAAGAAGTCCAGTTATCTATTGTTTTCTTTTTTTCTTATTCTTTTGGTGTTATATCTAAGAAACTTATCCAACACCATCAAGATTTATAACTAAACTCCTTTTAAGAATTTTAAGTTTTAAAATTGTGATCTCTCATCTGTTGTGAGTTAATTTCACAAAATTGAGTTATATAAAGTATGATTTCTTAAATTATATACCAAGTAAAACTTAATAACACAAAATTTTTGGAAAACTCCCAAATATTTGAAAAATTTAAAAATATAATTCTCAATAAACCATGGATAATTGAAGTTTTAAAGGAGATTTAAATTTTTTTTTTACTTGAATCATAGATGACCTATCAAAGTTTGTAGAGAAGAGATTAAGCATTGATAAACAGGAAATTTATATCTTTGCGATGCATGTATTAGGATAAAAATCCTCACATTAGTACTCTTATCTTTTCACTATAAGAAACTGTAAAAATAAAAACAACTTAAACATATAGTAAGCAGAAAGAAAGCAACAATAAAGATCACAAAAGTTAGTGAAATTCAAAACAGAACAAAAGAATGAAATAAACTAGGTAAATTTCATAATTGTGCAATGTTTAAATTGTTAACCTATTAGATGTTTTACATTTATGGATACTAGTTATTTATAATGATCATTTAAGGGAATCTATTTGGCTATTTATTTATTTTTATCCACGACAAAGTCTCACTTTGTTGCCCTGGGTAGAGTGCGGTGGTATCACAGCTGACAGCAACCTCAAACTCCTGGGTCTGAGCAATCCTCTTGCCTCAGCCTCTCAAGTAGCTGGGACTACAGTCACTCACCACCACCCCTGGCTAGTTTTTCAATTTTTAGTATAGACAACTCTCTTGCTCAGGCTGATCTCAAACTCCTGAGCTCAAGCAATCTACCTGCATCAGCCTCCCAAAGTGCTAGAATGACAGGCATGAACCACTGTGCCTGGCTGATATTTTCTTAATTTAAATATTCTTAGATAAAAAGTAACATGGAACAAAATGCTCAATTTCAATAACCAAATCCTACCAGAAATCCGATCCCCATGCTGTTTCATCCACTTCCCAAAATACCACACTTATCCCTGCATCAACCACCGTCGAGAGATGCCTGGAGATTTTCTTGCCGTTGACAGGAGGGGTCTTCTTCCGCGAAGCTGCCTGTGTGCACACGCAGCTCCCATAGTCTGGGCATCTTCCAGTTTCTGTCATCCTAAAAATTTTCCTTCTACTTGCTTCAAAACAAAATGACTTAAGGGCGGTGCCTGTGGCTCAAAGGAGTAGGGTGCCAGCCCCATATGCTAGAGGTGCTGGGTTCAAACCCGACCCTGGCCCAAAACTGTCAAAAAAAAAAAAAATGACTTAACCCACAGCAGACCTGAATTCTAATCAAAAGGTCCTGCCTCCATGCTGATTCAGAGGTTATACTATGACAAGGTGGCAGTGGGCATTCTGTAGCTTGTAGAAAGGAAACCCACTTTTTCTCCACCTGCCACTATCAGCTGGATTGGGACTAAATGAGTATGGATCATCGTGTAGCCACCATCGATGAACAAAGCCAGTGATTTATGATAGGGAAACTTGAATCCATCCGTAATAATTCCTTGGACAAAGCAACAATAAGCAATCTTGTTTCCCTCTACTTTTATTTTGTCACATACAGCCCTTGGCCAAGTGCTTCCGGCATCTATGTATTATTATATTTCTCCAGTTGCAAGAAGCAGGCAATAATACTGTCTGCCTGTGCAGGCCGCATTGTGTGAAAGAATGAGAGGAGGGAAGGTGGTTTATTACCAATGATATAGCTTGAATCTGAGATCTTTCCTTGCTACTTGGGAGTTTAAAGCCCTCTTCACCACTTGGGAGTTTAAAGCCCTCTTTACCACCTTCTCCATTAAATCCTGTGCTCGTTCTAATGAAATACCAATTCTCCCAGGAAATGTGCCTCTGTTGGCTTTTAAAATTCTATGATCAATCCTTGTCACCACCCTGTCAAGAGTCCTACTTGGAAAATCTGCCTTCCAGTTCTGAAGTCACGACCGTCTGTCTGTGTCACTAGCCTCTTGGATTGCCAGTCTCCACAGCTGTCAAACAGGGTGTAGAATAGTGGTCATTTGTACTTACCTGGGTCTCTGGAAACATGAAACATTCGTTAATACATGGTCATGTGAGGGCACTTTCTGTTTTGATGTTTACCGGTGATCATTGTCCAAATATTTCAAGATGATGAATCTTCACATCCTATTTCAGCTAGTGAGGAGAGGGGAGGTACAGAAGAGAATATGTCATTTTCTTTTAAATCAGTGGTCCAGAATGTGTATGCATTATTTATCCTTATCCCACTGGCCACAATTTAATCGCATAGCTACATATAGCTACAAAGGAGATAGGAAAATGCAATGTTTTTTCTTCACAGCCAGCTAAAATTGGGGGTTTTATCAGTGGAAAAGAGGAGAATAAAAATGTGGGGGATTGCAGATGTCACCAATGTTGATTATTACAACTATAGACCAGGACACAGGTGATTCCTTCTAAAATATTTTCTGAATAAGATAAATATTGATTTTTATTTTTCATATTAATATTCTCTGATTCTTATAGATATTCTCCAATCCTAAACAAATAGAAAATGTTTTTTAAACCTGTCATTAAGATTGCTCACATTAGGTATACATAAAAGTAAATTTCACTGCTTAAGGCAATAAGAGGTGTTCACTTAACCAAAACATTTGTACCCCCTTAATATTTCAAAATAAAATACTAGTTTCTAGAATATTTACAGAACTATCAACACTCGACAATTAAAAAAGAAAACCATTCATTTAGAAAATGAGCAAAATACATAAAAAGTTATTTCAGGGGAACATAAGACAACCAATACGTACTTAAAAACTGTTCAATATCATTAGCCATTACGGAAGAACAAACTAAAGCTACAATGAGGTACCACAACACATGTGTCAGATGAAAAATAGTCATAACACCAAATCCTGATGAGTATGCTGAGAAACCAAATGCTCATACATGCAATACAGGTGGGCATGTGAAATGGTACAGTAGATTGGAAAACAGTTTGGCAAGTTTCGTATTTAAAAAAAACTCAAAACAGCTTATCATTGTCTTCCCCTCGCTTTCATATACTATCCACATGGTCACCACTGGACTGTTCAAGAAGTGATAAAATTTTACAAGCTATCTGAGTTTTACTGAACCTCATGATTAGGCATGCTTATTTTCAACTTCAAAATCGCATAAAATTCTAAACGTGGAAGAGGCTGAGTGATAGAACAATTGGACCAGATGTGTGCCTTCTGGACTGATATTTAGATACAAACCCCTGTGTAATTCTCTGATCTTAAAAAAGAACAACAAAAAAAGCTCATATTGCCGCAAAGTTTCTATGCTTCTATACAATAATTATTTTCCGCTTTGAGTGTAAATGTGAAATGTAATCTACATGCCAAATTAAAGGTTATTTCTACAAATTTAAGAAATACCATTGAATCTTTACAAAACGTATTTTTTAACCTTCTCTATAGAAGTATTTAATGATCTTATTCCATCTCAAATATAAGATTGCTCTTTTCTGTTTTCAAAAAACATTATTCAAAAGACAAAAAGGAGAAATATGAAATACTTTTAATTAAACATCCCTGGGAAAGAGTGTATCTTAAAATATTTATAGATAAATATTTATATGTCACTAGGACCTATGAAAGCCCAGAATCATCTCTTTTTTGAATCAGATATTCAAAAGCCAATGGAAGCTTCTATTGAGTAACTCTTCATTTTTTTTTGCAGTTTTTGGCCGGGGCTGGGTTTGAACCTTCCACCTCTAGCATATGGGGCTGGCGCCTTACTCCTTTGAGCCATTCAAATTGCTGATTTTCTTTTGCTGTTTGGAGAGTTTTCCCACTAAAAAATATTGGTATCAAGTCTGTTTTAGTTGTTGTTAGATGACTTTGAGCCAGTTGGCCTTTGAAGCATCTGCATCTGACTTGTGCCTCCTATCAAAGTTAATTCAGAGTTCTCTCTCCTCTTAACAGGAAATCTAGGAATTTTTATTGTTGTTGAGTATAATAACAACACAATGTCCACATTTTAAATTAAGGGCTTGCTGTGCTGCCCTATTGCTCCACTGGCAGGAGGGATTTTCTGCAGTGGTATAGGAAAGGAACACATCTGGAGGTACCTCACAGGATGGGGCCAGTGCCCTCCAGCACAGGATATGCTGAAATTTGAACAGCTTCCTTTGGTTCACTCAACATTTTCTTTCATTTTAATAACTTAAACTGGTCTTGTTCTTTGGAAATAGGCTGTAGCACATTAGCCCCCAGGGAGATGTTCCACAAAAATCTGTAAAATGTGAGGTTTACATTCTAACATTTACACAAACTATAGAGCATGTGTATACCTCTAGGTGTTCAGATTGTGATGATCTACAAAAGCAGTCACAGCAAAGTTTTGGGAAGAATCCTGCACTATGACTGAAGGGCTTGTAGAGGTAATTCTGTGGCCCATCACTACCTCTTTTGTCATTTCTTCTTCCTGGCACTTCTCCTTGAAGAAAGGTGACATTTCCAAGAGCACCATGGCCAGGGGACAGCTCTCAATTATTTCATGTGCTGGATCTTACTGCATCTGAATTGAAAACATGGACAGGAGCTGGTTCATGCTATTGAACATCAATGAGATTGTGCTACAGGTCAGGCATCGAGACTGGAAGGCTGGAGTGGGGAAGCTCAGGCAGCTACAGAAGGTTGGATTTTCCTTTTAAAACCTTTGTCTTTCCCAATACTATTCTTACTTTAAAAGGATAATTTTAATTATGATGCTAACATCATTTAAATCATTTAAATGTAGAAATGAATTACTACATAGGAATCACTTCTCTGATAAACACTTGACTATATTTAAAAATATAAAAAAAAAGTATAATAGTGACTTTGCTTAATCTAATTTACTTTGTCATTTATCACATTTAAATTTTTGACAGGCTACTCATTGCTTAAAAGAAAATGAAGTAATTTGTGTAATTTTCATCTTAGGGTTGATCGACCAATTTAAGTTTCTGAATACTTATCTAGGAACATGGCTTTCATATGTGAAAAACTATGCAATCACCATGATAATATTGTTGTTAGCATTAAAAATTGGTATAGAATAAAAAATACTTCATGAACTTCTCAAACTATGCATCATTTGGAAAGTAACAATTATAAATGGCCGTGCTATCACTTGTATACATGTCATTACATTATTCCAAACCTGAGCTGAAAATTCATAGCATGAATTCTTTGTTTATCCCTCCAGTGGCCCTGAGAGGCATTACCTGAAATCCTGGCACTATCTGAGATCAAATCCTGCTCTGGAAATCTCTCTCATCCCGTGCCCCCAGGAAGCAACACCTGGGAGGTAACACTATGTGCAGAAGCTACCCAGACATGTTTTCCTGATGCTAGACAATCCTCAGATTTATCTACCCCATTCCTATACTCCTAAGGAACTACGTTGAGGGGCTGGGATTTACATCTTTAGTATGAAAGATGTAAAATCTCCAACATAGATAAGAGACTGAAGGCAGGCAACAATGAAATGGTTCCTTTATATAACTTCTCTCTTGAATACAACAATAACATTTTTATTAAAAAGAAAAATACTGAGAAGAAACCATTTGTTGCATTTAATCCCACCATGAACCTGCTGTTGCCATATCTGTGTTCTTTCTCCCAGCTGGGGACACAGGGGGAGAATGGGCAAGGTCTGTGCTGCTCCTGGTCCTCCCATAGGAAGGGTCAACTGTGACTAATTGAGACAGTTTCAGAGGTGGCGTATTCCCAAATTACCCTGAGTTGATTAATTCACATTGTATGCCTGTATCCAAACATCACAGGCATGGTATAAAGATACACAACTATAGTTTACCCACAATAATTAAAAACAAACAAAAATATGCCAAAAATGAAAGAATTACTTCTGTACTCACTTGATGTGGTGGTATAAGTGCAAGTCGAAAACCAGGGATGATGCCAGCTTCCTCTGTTCCATGTTTCTCCCGTGAAATTCCCTGTCAGAGGGGTTCACTTCACTGCGGAGGGAGCCCCCCAAAATAACTTCTGTTAGTTTTATGGATCCTGAGGTCTGGGGGTGGGAGAGGAGGGAGTGGAGATAGGCGTAGGGAAACGCTGGTTACTGAGTCAGATCAGGGAAGGCAGCTTCAACATTTCCTCGAGACCTCCGAGAAAGAGACCTAAAAACCAAGTCCTTGGGGCTGGGAGTGAGACCAACAGAAAAGGTCATGCTTCCCTAACTTATAATGGTAACTTGAGACCGTAAGTCCAGGCGTGGCCATACACAAGCACAAAGGCTTTACCAGGCCAGCCTCATATGGGGAGTGGAGTTGCCCTCCCCACTCCTGCCTGGGCACAGACAGGTCATTGCAGGTGCTCAAGGTCCTTTGTGCTTGTGTATGGCCACTCCTGGACTTACAGTCTCAAGTTACCATTATAAGTTACGGAAGCATGACCTTTTCTGTTAGAACTCTCCGATAATACTGTGGATATCTAAAGTAGTGAGTTGCAACCCGAGGTTATTTTGCTCCACAGGGAACATTTGGTAATGTGTGGAAATATTTTTGGTTGCTTAATTAATATATTAAGCTTAAGAGAGGGTACAACCATCAGCCAGGGGGTAGAGGTCAGAGATGCTGTATCCTACAATGTCCAGGACAGACTCCTGCCATAAAGAATTGCCCAGCCCCAAATGGCACTAGGGCTAAGGCTGAGCAACCCTTCTATATGGGTGTGGCCTTATTACAGGGATGAACAGGCATCTCATCATCTGGGAGATCATCTGTTCCAGCATCCTGATTATAAAGACGGAGGCACTGAGTCCCATAAAGGCTTCCTTAAGGCTGTGAAGTTACTCACTTGATGGTACAGCAGGATTCACATCAGAAACTAAGAGCAGGAAAGTCTTGCAGGGTGGTGGTGGAGAATTTTCTTCAACAGTTGAAGAACAGTGCGGCACTCTTGAGGAATTGTCTTTGTGCCACAGACGGGATTGCTCAGTCAGGTAGCCAGGTTAAACATGAAAAGGGAAGCATGATGGTGGTGGCAGTGGGACAGGGGTGGATGTTTGGAAAGGCTCCTGCCTTGAAAATACAAGCTGCACTAATATGTCCCACCTGCATGACGGAGAAGGCGCTATTCATTCCTGAAGTCTACAGATGTGCAGGCAAAGCAGCTCATTCTCTTCTTCTCTTGCTATGACTTCTGCAAACACCAACATATGTCCCTCAATATCTCTGCAAGAAGCAAAGCTGGAGTAAAGTTACTGCACCATGGGAGATCTTACTCCGTGGGATCTAAGTTTTCATGAACTTTTTGTGTTAGCTACTATCTGTCTCCATCTTGGATTATTTAGAACTTTTGAAATTTCATCTGGGTTTTTCAAGAAAAAGGAATTTTGATTATAATGATAGCTCAGGGCCTGGGAGGAAAAAAATCGCACAACTGCACAATGTGAAATTAGAATCTGTCTTTGCCATAATTTTCTACAAATGATCTATTTAGACATATGTTTTTTTTCTTCAAAAAAGGAACCGTATTAATTATTTTGCTCCTTGGGTTTCTAATAGATACTGCTCACATTTCTGATTAAAACTTTTCATGATAGAGGCAAAGAAGGAAATGGACATTTAAAAAACCCGCAGTAGAAATACTTGCACATTAGCAGTTTTGTTAAAAAGCTGTCAGTAAGGAATAAAAAAAAAAATAAAGGCAGCAGGGGAGAACCTAATGGATATAAATTGCAGCCACCTGCTTGCACATTTCCAAAGGAAATGATTTTGTGAAGTATAAATCAATTTCTTTGAATACGTGTTGTTGTAGTCTTGGCTGCTGAAGCTTTTGCCAAAGTTGCTTACCACCAACCTGGCCCAGCCCAGGTGCCCATGTGAGCAGTCAGCGTCAACTGTAAGTGGTCAGCTTTTAGGGTCAAAAGGTGTCCAGCTGAGAACATTTTAAAAACAACATATTGTCCAGATTTAGGGGAACCTGGAGAATCCATTGTGCTAATGGTTATCGATTTCAATTCAGGGGATATGTTTATAAGGGATTGATTTGGCCTGTGACTAATTACAGGGTGGCTTTTGATGCTGAGTTAGAGAGAAACAGCAATGCAATGAGTCATAAACTTGTACCCACAAAGTTGTGGCTGAGCCCATATCAAAGGCACCCATCTCTAAAATAAACATTCATCACATCAACCCAGAAGTACGACCGATTGACAAGAAAACAGAGAAGCCATATGTGATTATTTTATATTTTTGAAATTCTTTTATTTTTTAAACTTAATTTTTATTTTAGAACTACTATTTGTAAATAACCTCTGTTTAGTAATTAAGATCCCCATTATTGTTAAAACACACATTTATATTTTCTTAGAAAAACTTACTGATATATGAACATTTCTCCCTCAATAGTAGAATTTTAATGATTTTCAATTTCTTATCTAATTTGTATGTCTATTTAAAAATATATATACTTATTTATTTTATTTTATTTTATTTGCAGTTTTTGGCTGGGGCCACTTTTGAATCCACCGCCCCTGGTATATGGGGCCCGTGCTCTACTCCTTGAACCACAGGTGCCACCCTCTACTTTTATTTTAAAGTAAAATAAATAATTTTTTTCTAAGGAAGAATAGGCATCACTAATTTGCAAAAGGAGAAGTTGAAATTCTGCCCCCAAGCTCTGCGGTTCCTCACCTAACTTCTAGCTTGTGGGAACTAAGACTGGTGGCAACTAGTTCCAGCCAATTTCTATTCTTCCTCTTTGACTCATGCCTCACATGACATCATACTTTTTATTCCCTTAAAAGTTGCAAACACATGAATCATGCTGTGTGGCTTCACAATTGCAGTAGAAATGTTTGAATGAGCCTGATTATTGTTTCCTGATGTCTCTCATCAGCGATTCAGCTATTAATGGAACCAAAATAAGCTCATTTAGACTTGATTCCATAGGAACCAATTCCGCATGATGTCTGAGTCTTCCTTGACAAACAACTGCAGTGTTTGCAAAATTAGAACCACCACAAGGCACAAGTTTTGCATATTGTGTTTAAGAATATATTTGACTTAATTATCAAATTTATAATCGTGGTTGTACCCCTCATTCACAATGAACCATTCCAATCTGTTTTAAAATGGCTATGAAATCCAGTTTTTCATTACACGATCAGATGTGATCTGGAAATCTCAAAAGAGGTGATAATGAAATTACATATAAGGGAAAATTCTCTCTTTCTGCCTAAAAATGGCTTCCAGATCCTAGACCTGCTAAAGGCTGCAAATAGAGTAATGGGGCTTTATGGCAGTCATGTTTAATACAAAAAGCTCATTTTTTTTTTTTTTTTTTTTTAGGTCACACATGATCAGAAAGGAAACTTTTATGAAAACTCAAGTTTAGATTGAGAAAGCAGCTTATTTTCACCTGTATTGCTTTTCATCTTGAAAGCAAAGGAATAGAGCATTTTGACAATCAATACTTCATAGAGCCCAGTGCTATGGCTGACATCTGTAATCCTAGCATTCTGGGAGGCCGAGGCAGGTGGGTTGCCTGACCTCCTGAGTTCAAAACCAGCCTGAGCCACAGTGAGACCTCATCTCTAAAAATACCAGGTGTTGTGGCAGCTGTCTGTGGTTCCAGCTACTTCAGAGGCTGAGGCAAGAAAATCACTTGAGCATAAGAGTATGAAGTTGCAGGTGGCGCCTGTGGCTCAAAGGGGTAAGGCACCGGCCCCATATGCTGGAGGTGGCAGGTTCAAACCCAGCCCTGGCCAAAAACTGCAAAAAAAAAAAAAAAAAAAAAAAAAAGAGTATGAGGTTGCTGTGAGCTATGATGTCACAGCACTCTATTGAGGGTGACAGAGTGAGACTCTTGTCTTAAAACAAACAAACAAAAAACAAAAACACTTCATCATCTCCTACCCAGTAGGAACTAAATTCTGCTTAAAATCACTCAAAGCTGTTCCTGTGGCCAACACCCAGCAGCTATTTTGATCCCAGTTTACCAAACCCATTGTTATTGGGCGGCCATGTTTCCAGCCCAAGGGACCCATGGAGACTAGTTTAATTCAGTTACTACAGGGTCATTTTCCTCCCAGTGATAGACTCGGTTTGTCAATTGCTGTTCTTTTTGAAAGTACAGTAGAAACAATGTAGCAAATTCTTTTTACTGATGATTATGACATGAGACCTTACTGAAGCTCTGCATTTGAATAAAATTGAGCCTATAGGGCAGCACCGGTGGCTCAAAGGAGTAGGGCGCTGGATCCATATACCAGAGGTGGCGGGTTCAAACCCAGCCCTGGCCAAAAACTGCAAAAAAATAAAATAAAATAATTGATCCTATAAAACGATTTTCTCTATACTGACATCATCGTGCAGGTGTAAAAAGTATCAGACCAGAAGTTCAAGCTTTGTCTGACTCTTGCTGTGTTACTAGGAATTTTTTATGAGAGGAAGTGACATTTTTTTTTAAAATTCCATAAAACTTGCTGGTTAATTTAGTGTTTATAGTATTTAATTATATAAAAACATAAATGACTTCGGTTAAAGAGATACTTCTCTCATTCTCATTTAATCTCTCTATGAAAATCACATTGCAGGTCCTTTGGTTGCCATTGAGCATTGACTCACAATGATTGATTGATAGTGACTATGTTTCCAAGTAGATTTGGACATCAACACTTGTACCATGGTAATGCATCCTCAGGGACCAATGGATGCTTATAAAATTTAATATGTACTTGGTACAAGCTAAGATTGATTTTGTAAGGGATAAATATTTAATTTAAAATAAATATAGGCTAGGACCACAACTATAAGTCAACGAGATGAGACAAGATAAAGAACATAGGTGGGTAATCTTCAGAATGAAGGCATCCATCAGGTGGTTGCATGGTCTTACGTGACCTCTTTAGCTGTCTAGGTAATATAACCTGTTTCCAAAGGCAAGTTGCAAAAATGTCTTTTATCTTTCTTTCATATATACACGTGTATATGTATAAATGCAGGGATGGATGGTGTGTGTGCACATACACCTAATTAGAAAATACAGATGTGCATACTGTATGTGAGATATATATATATATAAAATTAGAAAAATGACATGCTTCTCATTATTCTTTTAGAACATGTTGCAACATATTCTACAGCACACATGCATCTCCTTAGATATTGCATAAAATCAGGGATTATTTATTTTTGTGTATTTTTAAATATCTTTAATGTAAGTCACAAAACCTGGTTAAGTATAAATTTAGGCTGCTGTATGGTTAAGGGTAACATTAAAAGTGAAATGGACTCATATGTGATATGATGCTCGTTAATTAATTAAACCCACTTTATTATATGCAATGGGTCCCCAGGGTATGGTGTTCAACAAATAAATTTGTCCCCGACTCCCTGATCATACACTCTAGGGAAGAAAGACACAAACCAAATAGTCATATAACAAGGTATTATACTATCTTTGGAATCTGTAGAGAGATCACCCCTCTAATTCTTCATGTTGGCAATTTCTATCTTCCCTCTTTCTTTTCCTAATAAGTCTAACTAAGGTTTTTCAACTTTACCTTCTTAAAGAACTATTTTTTTGTTCTATTAATTTTTCTCTATTGCTTTTCTTTTCAATTGTATTTGTTTTCATTCTTATTTTTTTATTTATTTTTTTTTTTTGTAGAGACAGAGTCTCACTTTACTGCCCTCGGTAGAGGGCCGTGGCCTCACACAGCTCACAGCAACCTCCAACTCCTGGGCTTAAGCGATTCTCTTGCCTCAGCCTCCGGAGTAGCTGGGATTCATTCTTATTTTTATTGTTTCTTTCATTCCAGTTTGAGTTTTAGTTGCTCTTATTCCTTTTTTCTTGTCTTCTGTTTTTCCCCCCCAAAGGTGAAAATCAAGATCACTGATTTGAGACTTCCTTCTTTCCTAAGACAGGCATTTATTGCAATAACCATTTTTCTAGGATTATTTTAGCAGTGTCACACAAATTTTGATATGTTGCATTTTATTTTTATTCAATGCAAAATGCTTTATAGTTTCTGATTTCAGTTCTTCTTTAGAATTGGTTATTTAATTTCCAAATATCTGGGAGTTTTTTACAGGTCTTTTCTGTTACTATTTTCTAATTTATTTTCATGTTGCATACAGGACATAATTTATATCATTTGAATCCTTTTAAATTTCTGGAAACTTTATTATTGTTCTATATTGGCAAATGTTACGTGAGTGCTTGAGAAGAATATATATTCTGCCCGTATTGGGTGAAGCATTGTAAAAATGTCATTTTAGTCCAATTTAATTGTGGCGTTCAAGTTTTCTATAGTTTATTTCCTTTCTACTTACACTGAGCATTGAGAGAGGGTCATTACTTTCTCTCCCTCTTCTGGTTCCAATGCACAGATATATCTGGATGATACCAAGGAAACAACTCAGCTTAAAACTCTTTCGGGTGGCGCCTGTGGCTCAGTGAGTAGGGCGCCGGCCCCTTATGCAGAGGGTGGCGGGTTCAAAGCCAGCAAAAATAGCCGGGCGTTGTGGCGGGCGCCTGTAGTCCCAGCTACTCGGGAGGCTGAGGCAAGATGAGGCAAGAAAATCGCGTAAGCTCAAGAGCTGGAGGTTGCTGTGAGCCATGTTGTGAGCCATATGACGCCACGGCACTCTACTGAGGGCGGTAAAGTGAAACTCTGCCTCTACAAAAACAAAACAAAAAAAACTCTTTGTAGGCAGCAGAAAAGACTCCAGAAAGATTTCTTGTGTTGGATCTCAGACAAATTAGACTCAAATCTCCAGACTCCCAGCTGTCTGGTAAACACAGCCTGATTTTCTGAGTCTCGGTGTACTTTCTCCTCATTTTCTTCCTAATTCCCCAATGTAAAATTGAAATAAAAGATGAAATGTAACCTTTGTAATTTATCATTATATTATTGAACAGTTTCAGGTTTTTTGTTTTCAATTATGAAAACTAATGAGTAGTTATACTTCTCTAAGCATAAAAACTCTACACAGTGAAAATTCTACACAATTATTTCATTTGATTTTTACTCATGAGGTTTAAAACTATTTTCTTCATGGCTAATTATCCTCAGTAGAGGGAAAAAATGGTTTCCTACATCATCACTAAGTGGCAAAAATCTAATTTGTTAATAATTTTCATTGATATTAATAAACATTGTTATGTGAGAATACTAATTTTAGTAGACTCTTTTTTTTTTTTGAGACAGAGTCTTACTTTGTCATCCTCGGTAGAGTGCTATGGCATTGCAGCTCACAGCAACCTCATACTCTTGGGCTCAAATGATTCTCTTGCCTCAGCCTCCCAAGTAGCTGGGACTACAGGCATATGCCACAATGTGCAGCTATTTTTAGACGGGGTCTTGCTCTTGCTCATGCTGGCCTTTGAACTCATGAGCCCAGGCTATCCACCCACTTTTGCCTCCCAGAGTGCTGGGATTACAGGCATGAGCCACCGCACCTGGCAAATTTTAGTAGACTTATGCTAGACTTCAGTTAAGTCCATTGCTTCCCTGAACCAGGAACAGAGCCGGGATTCATCACATGAACTAAGTCTGATCTCATTTCCCTTTTGATTCTGATTCTTAAGAACCTTCTCTTTCACTCAGACTAGAAACTGGGCCACATTTGGAAATATTTGTATGTACTAAGTGGCTGTACAGAGAGGACTATTGATGGTGCATTTTTGTGTTTGTTCTTGTTCTCACTGTGAATTGTCTCTTGTATTTGGTCCCAGTGAAACTACTGTTTGTGGCACGCTCCATCAGACATGTCATTGTCTAGTGCAGTGTTTTCCAACTTTTTTATCTCACAGTACACTTGAACCTATAGTTAAGCTTCCGCAGCACATCTAAATTATGTTAATCAAAAAAAAAAAGAATTAAGGAAAAGAATATACTTACTGTGCTTTGAACTTATTTTGAAAATAATTTAATTAGCAATCTGTAAAGATTGTCACAGCACACCAGGGTATCGTGGCATACCGATTGAAAATCATGGTTTCCTGAGAGGTTCACCTTCTTACTGTTACTATAAAAGACTCAGAGGTGGAGTCTGCAGAGCCTTCTTCCCTGGGCAGGTGATGGGCTAGAAGTCAGTGCATATGTGTTCCTTCCCCAGGAGGGTGCATCTCCCACCAGATGTCAGCCTCCATGTCAGGATTGACTCAGCAGCCTAGTTCAGCAAAGGGCACAGTCTTCTGTGACTCTTCAAAGAATGAGTCTCTCAGATGGCTACAGATAGCATCAAATGAGGATTGCCTTTCCTTATATCTGTCTGTTCTTCTGAAAGGGTATTTACATTCAACCCTCAGATTGGAAAGATTGTACTAATCAGTTATCAGCATCTCCATAAATATAGAGAGACAGAAAAAATATACAATTCTCACAAAAGCCCCAGGCATCCCAAATTCAAATGCCTAATGATGCCAAGTGAGTAATAGGAAGGACTATAAATGCCTGATAAGAGAGGGAGGCTTGTGCAACCTGGAGGGCTTGGGCTCCAGGTGAAGACATTTCATGTGGGCTGTGCCAGGCAAAGCTTTCCGTGGGCCAGGTTAGTCTAGGTCCCGTCTCCTGTGCTCCATCATAATTCAAAGCTGGTGTAATCATGCATCACAGTGTTTTTAGGTGTATGTGTTTGTTTTACTTACATGGTAAGATTATTATGTAATCATAGTATGAGGTGCTTTCCTTCATGAAGGATTGGGTTTAGGTTTAAAGCTGTCAGCTTGTGATGGAGTGTTTACAGGGATGCAGGTTACTGAGGAATTCTGAAATTACTGAGCTATGAAGGTAATCACAGGCATATATTTCCTTAAGGATGCTTGACCTGGACAAGGTAAAGGAAAATAAGTACAGTAGAACCTCTGTAAGTTGACTACCCAAGGGACTGTAACAAACTGGTTGACATGTAGGAACTAGGCCTACTGTACTGATACCTATATATGGGGCATGCCCAGTTTATGAAAATTAGGTCAACTTATGGGGGTGGTCAGTATAGGGAGGTGGTCACTATGGAGGTTGTATATTATTTTCCCATTGAAAGCCAGAATTGTACCACAGAGTCTTTTCAGTACAATAGATAAAAGAAGTTACTTAACAAATATCTGAAAAAAGTCACAGATGTCTCCAGTGAAAGACATTATTGACACACCCAATAGTCAACCTAAATATGCATGAGAAACATTCCCTGCAAACCTTTTCACTTTTCTAACTTCTGGGTCTCAGTTAGGGTTTTAGAGCTTTATAGACAAGAAAAGCTTCAAGACAAAGATAACACTTCACAGGTTATCTTCTTTCACCCCGATGCTTCTTAAGAAAATTTTCTAAAATTCCCCATAATCTGAGTTTAAATCTAATATTTTTTACTGATATTTACTATGTGTATAATCACTTGAGATTTATCCTCCCTGGGACTTAGTTTTCCCAACATAGTGATACCTTCTCAAGGCACTATAATGAGGCTAGAGCAAATTAAAAACATGTAAAACCCTTAGCCCAGGGCTTGACATGAATACCCCTGATAATTATCTTGTCCATTGATTCAGTTTAGTTTGATAGACAAGGCGCCTTGTGTAGATACTATTTTTAAATAACCATAAACTTCTGAAATATACACAAAATCAATTTTAAATATATGGAAGAAGCCCAAGTGCCCATTGACCCATGAATGTATTAATAAATGGTGGTATATGTACTCCATGGAATATTATGCAGCCTTAAAAAAGGCAGAGACTTTTATCTCTTTTATGTTTACATGGATAGAGCTGGAACAGATTCTTCTTAGCAAAGTATCCCAAGAATGGAAGAAAAGGTATCCAATGTACTCAGCCCTACTATGAAACCAATTTATAAACACCCGCACTTCCATATGAAAGCTATAACCCAACTATAGCCCAAGATGAAGGGGAAAGAGGAGGGGGAGGGGAGGGGAGGGGAGAGGATGGGTGGAGGGTAATTGGTGGGACCACCCCTATAGTGCATTTTACAAGGGTACATGTTAAATCTACTAAGTATAGAATATAAAACACAATAACTAAGAAAATGCGGTGAAGGCTATGTTAACCATTTTCATGAAAGTATTTCAAATTGTATATAAAACCAGCACATTGTACCCTATAATTGTATTAATGTACACAGCTATAATTTAATAATATATATATGAAATAATGTCCACACAATGAACGGCACGGATAGACTGTCATTAATGGTGATGAGACTTGGACAGATTTCTCCAGACCAGCATATGGAGTAGTTTAGAACACAGAGGGAAGGAGGGACCCTTGATGTCTGAACTGGCCGGAGAGCACTGGGCTGAGAAGGGGGCACTTGAGCAGGAGCTGGAGGCCATGGAGGATGTGATGGGGACTTCTGTCTACAGAGATGGGGGTCAAGAGACTGAGATTTAAAAATTATGAGATTTCAGGTTAGGTCTCAGCATTTTCTTCTAAAATGAGGAAACATTGTCCCCAGCTTATCTATATTTTGATGCAGCAAAAATTAATTGAAGAGAGGAACAAATGGACAAAGCACAGAGGATTTTTAGGGCAATGAAATTCTTCTGTGCCACACTACAATGTTGGACACATGTCATCATACGTGTGCCCAAACCCACAGTAGGTACAACACCAAGAGTGAGCCCTAATGAAACTGTGAACTTCAGATGACAATGACACGTCAGGGTAGGTTCATCTGTGGTAACAGACACACCACTCTGGGAGGGAGCTGATCACGGGGCAGCTGTGTATGTGGGGGGTGGGTGGGAACGCTCTGTACTCCCATTCAATTTTACTGGGAACCAAAAACTGCTCTTAATAATAAATCTACTCATAAAAACAAAAATGGTGAGTAAAAATAAATAAAATGTATTTTTTAAAACCTGACTCTAGGTGAGTAGCAATCTGTGGATTTAGGTTGTCTGCACAGTTTTTTTTTTTTTTGTAGAGACAGAGTCTCACTGTACCGCCCTCTGCCGTGGCGTAACACGGCTCACAGCAACCTCTAACTCTTGGGCTTAAGCGATTCTCTTGCCTCAGCCTCCCGAGTAGCTGGGACTACAGGCGCCCACCACAAAGCCCGGCTATTTTTTGGTTGCAGTTTGGCCGGGGCCAGGTTTGAACCCGCCACCCTCGGTATATGGGGCTGGCGCCTTACCGACTGAGCCACAGGCGCCGCCCAACTGCACAGTTTTAAAGTCAAGTGGGTAAGCGATGCTGGCATGGAATGTCTGCGTGTGACGGACTGGGAAACCACGAGATGAATACAGCAAATTCAGACCTGGAGATGAAGGGAAATTCCCAAGCAAATAAAGAGGAGGTGGAAACAGATAATTGAGTCTTAATGCTGTTTTTGGTTCCACGTTGTCTGTGCCTGTCTGCTTAATTTACTCTCACTCTGAGTCCTGTATTATATTCTGTCAAAGTCATTAGATAATCTCATGAACTTTCCCCCAATAAAATGAATGCCCTACTCTGTTGAGCCACAAGAGCCACCCCTGAATCGCTTATTTTTGACAGGATGTACTAGAAAACTTTTTAGCCAACCACGTGAGGAAGGAAACAATCATTGTGAGATTACTGGAAATTGTTGCATTCTATTAAATTTAGCAACATAGTCATTTCCTTGAATGATTTGATGCAAAGAGCCATGAAACGGGTGGATGTTTAGATATCAGATTAGTCATCCCACAAGCTTATCACAGCCTCATTGCCTTGCTGCTCTAAAGATTCCATTTTAATGCCCTGGAAAATGATTATGGCACCTGACAGGTAGCCCATGTGTTTTCTGAAGTTAGTGCACATTAAATGTTTTGTCACTCCGATGGGGAAGAAAAGATGGGGCAGGTTTCACGACCGAAAGGTTAACACTTTGCTGCAAAATCAGAAGTGTGTCAGCCTTCTATTACATTGACTAAATTCTGTTTGAAATGTTGCATTTATGCATTCATCAAAATGAGCACCTGCTCTGTGTCAGATACCATAAGATTCTCAATAGATACAACATATGTAGAATATGCTATGCATAAGGCATGCTTAGACTATAAATATACTCATTACTTGTTTAAAATTTACCTGGGTGTGCTATATTTGTATGTGCTAATCTGGCAGCCTGAGATCCCAGCCAGTAGGTAGGCTGGGTGGGTGGGTTGGGGTGGGGGGGACACAGCTATATACACAGATAATCATAGTTGAGTACAATTAGTGCTGTGATGAGAGAGAGGAGTTTGTGGGTCACCACAGCAGGAGCAGCTAACTCCAGGTGTTTGAAGATCAGAGAAGTTTTCCCTCAGGTATTAATATTACAAATGAAGGCATAAAAAAACAGTGAGAAAGTCCAGACAAAGAAAGCCAAGGTGGCTCTTTAGGCAGAGGGGATAAGAGATATATCAGTAGAGTTTGGTGACATCTCATTATGGCTTTCATTTGCATCTCCTTGGCTAGATATGTTCAGCATTTTTCATGTTTGTTGGTCTTTAGTCTGTCTTTTTTTGAAAAGTTTTGGTTCATGTCTTTGACCCACTTGCTAACAGGATTGTTTGATTTTTTTCTGACTGATTTGCTTGAATTCTTTGTAGATTCTGGTTAATAGCTATTTTTCAGATGTATAGCATGGTACCCTTATATCTTTGACTCAAATTGTACACAAAGTATGTAAACAAAATGTCTGTACACCCATACCATTTTGAAATTTTAAAAAATAAAATGTATATCAGACATTCTCAGTGGGCTGCCCACTCTGTAGCTTCTGTAACTTTTCATTTGAATGTTCTACTCTACCCTGGACTTGTAGTTCCTTAAACATGCATTTCTGTGCCTAAAGGTTCTCCATCCTACTGAAACTGTGAACAACCTACTGTCCGATGGCCGAGTGATGACTCTTAGCAGGTGTAGTGTCAGGACCCCACTAATGTCTCAGATGGGACAATTCTAAGACACGTGTGCTGTGATGTTTCCCATAATTTTACCACTCAGTGAAGATCTGGTGATCACTGGTCGCTGGCTGGAGAGAGCATCCTTTAACACCTCTCCTTCATTCTACCAATTTCCACTTCTCATTCAGTCTTCCCTGAACTTCTCAAATGAACCCTCTTTATTTAAACCTATGTCTCAGGGTTGGCTTCCAGAAGAACCAAAGCTAACGTGAGTGGAGGCTGAGGAGAGCAGCTGACACTGTGTATATGTAAGAACTACAGATCTCCTCCTAGCCAGGATGTGGGATGTGGACAATGAGTGGGCAGAGGTCCAGCTGGGCTTCAGCGGCAGTCAGAGATTTGGAAGTATTGTGAAAACTGAGAAAGTGTTATATGGCAGAAGTTAAAGATGTGACATGATTAGTTTTGTATCCTAGACGCATCTTTCTAGCTGGTGTCTGGGGGAGTGGGAAGAAGGCAAAACGAGCATCCAGGAAGGCAAGCAGGTGAGCAGGCTGATGAGAGGTGACTGTGGGAGCATTGGGTGCAGAGGAGGCTGAGGACATACCAACAGCACCTTGTTGTCTGAGGGCGGACAGCACGGTTTTCTGCCCGGGTGATTGTGTAGACATTGTTTCTTAAACTGATCTTGAGGATATACAGATCTCCACTTCATAGTAAAATGTCCAATGCTTCTGGTCTCTCTAACATCTAGATAAATGCGGCTAACAGTTCCAATTCAATAACTTGCAGATTTCAAATTCATCATCACTGGAAACAATCCAACCAGGAAATGATGCCATTGTTGTTTTCCCTGGAATTATGGAAGGGAGTTGGCTGCAGCTCAGAAGACAGCACCCAATCCAGGCCTTGCATGGTGCTTGTCATGGGTGAGGACCAATTAAGCCGCTGAAATTCCTCAACATCCAATGGTGATGTCATGTTCTAAAGAGTCATCTAAAGACATCTTAGCTCAGATGGAACAAAAAATCCTCTGTTCTTATCATGCAACTCTCAAACTCTTGACATCTGCATTTAAATATGCAGATTCCTCCATGTTCTGCCATTTTCTTCTGCTTTTATTTCATTTCTTCTCCAGAGTAAAGAAGTCCAGACTTGCTTGAGTGGGCAGTCTTCTGTCAACAGAAGGACTATTTATCAGCAAACAAGCCTGTCATAACTGGGTAATTGTGAAGCATCTGGGATGAAAATAACACAAACAAAGGCAGGGGAAAGCTTCAGCATTCTGCACACGGCAGGGGAGGAATGAGAGGGCCTTGGCCTCTGTGCTCACTGTGGCATTACAGGTGAGCAGCCCAGGCAGACCGCCCGGTTTCACCATCTCTGTTGAGTTTTATCTATCCCAGGAGTGTGGGGGCTGCTTACTATTTCTGCATCAGGTAAAAGAGGAATGATAAGTCATGTAATATTCCATAAAAATTGAAGGTATGGAAAATTGCTTTATAAACACAAATCTTTCATTGAGAAAAGAAATATATTTTAGCTAAAAACAATGTGGCAGAAGTCTTTCCAATAACATAAATCTGAGCATGTCAAACTTCCTGCCCTTTAACAAGCATTTCTGGCTCCTATTCTGTGCTAATTGCTAGGCTTTGAATCAGGAATATAATAATCAATCTAGAACCACCATGCTCCCGTCAAAGAGCTATAGCTTAGGTTGCCTTTTTTATTTTTTTGGAGACAGAGTTTCAAGTTGTCTCCCTAGGTAAAAGGCTTAAATTGGGGCTTTTAACGTGCCTTTGGGGTACCCCAGACCAGGAAAACTGTAACGATAGGCGTGATGGCCACTGCCCTGAAACAATGCACGTTCATTTTCTTGATGGGACAGGCACACTCAGATTCTCATCTCTTCCATCCTTAATTTTTCTTTATTCTATTTTAAAGTGTTGTAATTAAAATACTCATTTTCTCCATATGTTCCTCATAAGAATTACATTCCACGAAGGCAGGTCCTGCATTTTCTTTGTTCCTGGTGTCTGTTAGCTAACAAACTAGTACATATTGGATAAATTGTTGTCAATTGACTAAATAATGGAAAATAAGTGCATCAGTCTACTCGAAGCCTTCTTTCAATGCAGGCTTTGGAGGAGGACAGGAGGAGAAAGCCTGAAGCAGGGGCTGGACATCAGTTAGGGTTTCTCATGTTGACAAACCTTATGGATGGGAAGTACAAGTGTTGGGGATTGATCCTGGACACGGTGTGGGTCCCGGTGGGCCCCGTACATGGTCCTTCCTGACATGAAGAGTTTATTTGTGGTTAATGAAGCAGATCAAATATTGGGCTGCATAGCACAGATGGAGTGGGAGAAGGAGAAAATTGTCCCACAAAGTGAGTTTCTTCAATCTGTTCATAATTCATGTCTTGGAAGCAGATGCTCCCTTGCCCTGATGTCTGGAGAAAAGGCGAACGCCAAGGCAATGTGGCAAGAGCATCTTTTCTCTTCCCCCCTGTGCTCACCTACTTAATCAGCATCAAAGTCTTGCTGCCAAGATTGATGAATTGCTTACCAGCATTACAGCTTGGTGGCTCTTGGTGCTATGTGCGCTGGCAGCAGCCACCCCCATCCTACCTGTGACTCACACATGTCTTCTGGAAACGGCCAAAACTAAACTTTCTCTTCAAATATTGCTTTCTACCCAAGGGTGCTCACCTAAGTCTATCAGTCATTTACCTCTGGGTGCCCAGTTATGATTTTGGCTTTATAAGATAGAAGTGTCCAAAAACAATATTCCCTTTCTTAAATGATAAAAGTCGCTTTGCATCCGATTTACACTGTAGTGACGGGTGCCCAGGGAGGAAGAAACGGGGGCATGGGTGGAGATGAAGGGGCATGTGTGAGCTGGATCCTGTAGCACCCCATAGACCACTCTCAAAATATGAATATGTATTTTTAATTCCAGATGTAATGAGATGGAATTGAAATCTTTGAATAAGATATGTCATGATACAATTTAGTATTTAAAATTATATTTCTGGCATATGGCAAGAAGGGAATCCTGAAAACTGAAATCAGAGATTCTTGTGTCCAGTACAGGGAGGATAATGGCATGGAATCAGGTGATGACAATGGACCTGGGGATGCGGGGACATGGATGATTCACCAGTTTCTACTTTTGATGGTTTGGGTATCTTATTATATGAGAAGGGAGACATAAAGCCTATATAAAGTTTATAAATTGAGATGTAATACGTCACTCATTGCTGTTACACCACATGGCATTATCCAACTTTGGGATTTCAGCAGATGCTCAGTGGATGGACCCATTAGTTTTGGTGGCACAGAGCTTTCCAAGGAAACCTGAGTGTCTGTCACTCTTTGAAGACCACCGTGCTTTGATTCTAGGTCCCATCAAGTCTGCTACTTCAGAGGGTACAGGGGTAGCCCCAGTATCTCCCTTCCTGAAGGTGTCTGCACCCCTATACCAACATCCATGCCAAGAGCTATTCCATGTGCTCCTGAAGCACAGGCCACCAAAGTTCCCCTCAGAGGCACAGTTGCCAGCTCTGGCCCCTGCCTGCTCCGTGCCACAGTCTGATACCTGAGGTCCTTGGCAGCCAATCCTGTCTCAACCGATGGCATCTTATATTTCCAGGTCTACAAGGCCAAAGCCTCTGACTCACTTCAGACTAATTCCTTTCCCTCATACCAAGCTATCGGGAAATCCTTTTGCTGCCTTCTTGAAAGACACACAGATTCTGATCAATTTTCATCCTGTATCTGACTGTTGCTGCCCAGTTTTAATTCACCAGGACTAATTCACCAAAAAGTATCCAGCCATTGGCTGATGGTGGAAGGAACTGCGTTAGGGAAGAAGGGACTGGAAATCAGGGATCAAGAAAGTCCCAGGAAGAAGAGGCAAAGGACATGGACCAGCCACTGCCTGTCTGATAAGTTCCTATATGTGTGTCTCTCTAGTTTTCATGTCCCATGGCTGAATACTTTTTGGATACACACATGCACACACACACACATATACCACACATACAGAAGTACCTCCATAGCTGACCCCCACCCCCCAGTGACCACCTCCTTAAGTTACCTTTCTAGACCAGACATGCTTCACTCGTGCATATCAGTACAGCAGGCCTACTTCCTTATGTTGACCAGTTTGTTACAGTCCATGGAAGGTCAACTTACAGAGGTGTGTGTATATGACACACATATATAGTATATGATACATATGATTGGCTTCTTCAGTGTTTATGTTCACCCATTCCCTACTCCCTAGAATAGAAGCCCTAAAAGGACAGGGACCTTTGTTCACTGTGTCCTTGCCCTCCTGAGCTAACATTGATGTAAAAGGAAAGAAAACTACAATCTCTCTCTCACACACATACGCACACGGAATCTATAGTGTGCTGGATTTCAGAGCTAACAAGCAGAAATCATAGGACATTCTTCTGGGGGCAAAGGCATATAATTTTCAGTTGAATAGTCAGAGAAGATGCCATGGAGAGGGGACACTGGAGCAGAGACCTGAAATTGAAGGACAGGCCTTTTCAGATGTGAGGGAAGAGGGTTCCTGGCAGGTGTGAGATGGGAGGCAGCAGGTCCTGTTGGTGGCTGACCCCACAGCTGCTTCATCCACGGGTGAATCCATGTGATGCTATAAGCGCAGTGTGTGTGCAACCCCAAAAGCTTCCAGGGTTCTGCTGCCTGTCTGTGTGAGGGCTGTTTCCAGACTTGCAGGAGATGCTCAGCCTGATGACAGGCACCCTAGGCATCCTTCTGAGAGCAGCCCTCTGCCAAAGGGAGGCTGGGGCTTATAGACGAGCAGCCGAGTATCCCTGGCCCAGAGCTTGTCTCTTCTGAGGCACATAGCACATGCTTCCTCAGAGAGTTTCCGGGGAAAACGAGGAAGCCATAAGCAAAAGGGGCAGCTGCTCACTGACACACATTTTTATTGGCTTTCTCTTTCCCCTGCCTCACATTCCCCATTCTCTCACAATGATTTCTGGGATCCACTTTCACACATACACCTACCCTTACCATCTTGGGTCAGGCTCTGTTTTGGTGAGAATTCCAAGTAGGAATTATGCCACGAAATGGATGATAAGAAGTGACTGCTTGTCACACATTGGAAAACAAAATAGAGTTGTTCAACCATATTTTTTTCTCTTGCTTGTCTTGGCTGATGGTGGAAAGAACTGCTTTAGAGAAGAAGGGACCAGAAATCAGGGACCAAGAAAGTCTCAGGAAGAAGAGGCAAAGGACATGGGCCAGCCACTGCCTGTCTGATCAGTTCCTACATGAGATCAGAGCATTGGTGTCCAGACTGAGGGTCAGATCTGGACAGAGACACAAGGGACTTTGAAGGACAGTGATCCTACCAAAGCTGAGAGGGCAGGCCAGGGCCCATGCCCAAAGGTGGACAGAGGGCAGGGCTTAGCTGCAGAAAACAAAGTAGTTATTTGGTTCTAAGAATGACAGCATGAGAAAATCTCACCCAGTGTGCACAGTGAGCGCTATCTGGGCAAGGGGCACACTTGCAGCTGGGACAAATGCATTAGGAAAGCAATCCATGCAACTCAAAACATTTGTACTGCCTTACTATTGTGATATAAAAAGTTTAAAAACAAAAAGGAAAATATTACATTAAAACAAATAAAGATGGCATGAAGTCAGAATCCCTCACTGAGCTGTTTGTGGTTCTGATGCAAATACGTCACCTAAAACATGTGATTAGCACTGAGCATTGCAGATGCTGCATAAATATTTGCTAAGTGAATATTTACCTTTGGGATAGCCAGGAGAAAGCAGGCTCAATATTTTGCAGTGGTTTGAGGTGCAATTTTTCCATCTTGTAACTCCAATCATGTCACCAAATTTCATTGTGGAACTAGCAGTGCAGTAGCCATGTTGATATAAAAACTGTTATTCCTCCTTCTATCAGAAATTTCAGTAACTTCTATTCACAGGTATTTACCCTGGTGCTGATGTGCACATATTATTCACCTGGGAAATATTTCTCTCTGTGCCTGTGTGTCTGTAGCTCTACAATGCCTCAGTTCTATGCAGAAGGCATAGATCCCCACCGGCCCACGCAGAGTTAACTGTGAAAGCATTTAGGTGCTTCACTGTTTTATGCTGAAGATTCAGCTTTTATAAAGTTCTCTGCAGCCTCACATTGGGCTCCCTGTGCAGTCGGGTGCAGGTACTTGTGTGGGTGGAGGTGGAGGATTATTCTGACTTTCTCGGGCAAATATGCATTTGCTCACAGAGCTGGAAACATTTATAGAAATGAAAGAAGTATTATCATTATGTGCTTCCCTACCTTTTTTGTTTGTTTGTTTTTGAGACAGAGTCTTACTCTGTGTCCCTGGCTAGAGTGTGGTGGCATCAGTTGAGATCACAGCAACCTCAAACTCCTGGGCACAAGCAATTGCCTGCCTCAGCCTCCCAGGTAGCTGAGACTGCAGGCTCCCAACACAACGCCCAAATATTTTTTTCTTTTTTTCTATTTTTCATAGAGATAGGGTTTCATTCTTGCTCAGACTGGTCTAGAACTCCTAGCCTAAGCGATCCACCTGCCCCAGCCTCCCAGAGCACGAGGATTACAGGTGTGAGCCACTGCACCCACCTTGCTTCCCTACCTTTCAAGTGAACACAGGATAAAGAAAGCGTAAATGTCTTTGAAAAGAACACATTTGGTGGGGTTAAAAAGATTTTGACATTTGGAGGGCCACAGGAGCTTATATTCCTGAGGTGGTACCAATGAAAAGATGGAACACAAGTATTTGAATAAAGAACTTAAGACGGCTGCACTTTATTGAAGTTGTCGGGAAACACAACACCATCCAGGCACGTCTCTCAATGCCATTTTTGTGAAAGTTCCTAAAATTCTCCCCGCAGAGCGCGCCCCTTACTTTCCCAAAAGGCTCCCACTAAAATGGAAACTTTCATCTGAATTTTGTCAATCTGCTACCAGTTCCTGAACATATTGTTCCAACTCGGCTTCTCGACTACGGAGCTTTCCTCTTTAGAATGCAAGAGAGCGTATTGAGGGCATGAGATGCTGAATTGATATGTTTTGATTTGGTAAAGAAATAAAAGACAAACCCAAAGTATCTCCATTTATTTCTCTTGGAAGTTGTCATTCTTTTGACTTCCTAGTAAAAGTTGCTTTGGTTTACATTGAAGTGTCTTACATTGAATGCTATTCCTAGCAGCTTTTTACACAGAAAGCAGGAGGGGCATCTTGAGAGCATCGCCCTTTGATCTTTCCTACTTTACATGACAAATCTCAGGCACCTCAAAGCCTCTGGATTTGGGGTGGGTGGAACCCACTTCTCCTGCTTCCCGGTTAGATCTCTACACAGAACACACTAGCAAGAGTCCCACCGGCAAGCTCATCGCAAGTCAGGCAGCAAGGATCGAGTTTTGTCCCTCCATGGGAACAGACTCTGTGTGTGCATATTTCTTTATATTTGAAGACGGGATTTAAAAAAAACCCTTTCGATAAAATATTTCAAATTGTATATAAAACCAGCACATTGTACCCCATGATTGCATTAATGTACACAGCTATGACTAAACAAACAAACAAACAAAAAAAACCTTTCAAGTGATGATGAATTTGATTTCTTTACATGGGCCTTGAGCAAAATTTAAAAACTGCAAGATGTGCTTCATGGAGCAACAGCTGGAATATATTTCACAACAGCTGTTAATATAAATAATTTACTGTTAATTGGTTCCAGGGGCATGCCAAGTTGGATAATGTAATAATGGTGTAATGCAAAGAGATAATGTTATGATTATTTATTCCCATCCACCCTTATTGGCTATAATAAATGAAGAGGAGACACAGGGTTTATTTTCTAACCTACAAATCAATCCTGGACAGATGTTCAGAGGAACAATGTATCCAGGCAGCCTGAAGCTCTGGGTAGACGATGCTACCATGTTGGTTTAACCAGGGCTTTCTCCTTTTACATTCTGGGTTCATTTAACTTAAAAAAATGCCATCTATATCATCAAAATCATCCAGTTGAAGTTTTAATCATGACATTTAAGATGCACAGCCTGTTATAGAGTGGGGCAGAGAGCAGGGAGGCAGAAGGGACATGAGATGTCTAACTCACCCAAGGTCACAGATGAACATAATTGTTGAGATGTTAAACTTGCATGTGTCTATCAGAAGTAAGGATCTTTTTGATAAAAACATTCTTATATAGTACAATTGTTTGTGCATTTTCTCCATAAACTAAAGAGGCTTAACATGTGGACCTCGACGGAGTCTTCCCAAGCCTCTGGGAGATCCTGGCAAAACCCCTTTGCTGGCCCTCAACTCTTCCTTCCTCTACTCCTTCCAACACTGGAGCTTAGTAATTCTGCAGGGACCTCCCTTAACCTTATCTTTCAACAGACTTACTTGAAGGCCATCTTTTTTCTTTTCTTTCTTTCTTTTTTTTTTTTTTTTTTTGAGACAGAGTCTCATTTTGTCACCCTCAGTAGAGCGCTGTGGTTCCACAGCTCACAGCAACCTCCAGCTCTTGGGCTAGGGCGATTCTCTTGCCTCAGCCTCCCAAGTAGCTGGGATTACAGGTGCCCGCCACAATGCCCGGCTATTTTTGTTGCAGTTGCCACCACTGTTCTAGCTGGCTGGGGCTGGGTTCTAACCCATCACCCTTAGTATATGGGGCCGGCGCCCTACCCACTAAGCCATAGGTGCCGCCCTTTTTTGTCTTTTTTTTTTTTTAATTGTTTGGGTTTCATTGAGGGTACAAAGAATTAGGTTACACTGATTACATTTGTTAGGTAAAGTCCCTCTTATAATTGTGTCCCGCCCCCAAGATGTGTGCCATACACTGTAAGGGCTCATTTCTCCTCCCTCCTTTCATCCAGTCTCTCATCCCCCTGCCCCCACCTAAAATTGATTTCAGTTTTTCTCTTATGAGGATATGTATTAGATCATCTACTGGTTTCATATTAGAATTGAGTACATTGGATTCTTGCTTCTCCATTCTTGTGATAACTTTACTAAGAAGAAGGTATTCCAACTCAATCCAGGTTAATATAAAAGATGTAAAGTCACCAACAAAAACAATCAAAAAGACATTTGCACTAGACTGTTTATTGCAACTCAACCATGTCCTTTTATCATCAGGACATTTGCACTAGGCTGTTTATTGCAATTCAATTTACAATGGCCAAAATGTGGAAACAACCTAAATGCCCCCCAACCCAGGAATGGGTTAACAAACTGTGGTATATGTACATCATGGAAGCCATCTTTTATTACGGAGTAACTCTTTGCTTGCTTCCTGTTATAGCACTTCCTTTAGGTTACAATGTCAGTCAGTGCAGGCTCCAGACCTGCTCTCATCCTAGCATCTAGCAAGCGTCCAACACCGTGTATTCACAAGAGGATTTGTAATTGTATAGGAAACTTTGACATGACTGGAATTTACAATACCTGTAAAAGAAAACTGCAAATGGTAAAAATGTCCCAACTTATTTAGGGTTTTTGTCAAGGTGATTTTTATCTTTGCCAGTAGGTAATTCAGGTAACAGAGGTTAAAAGGACAATAGCTTACACAAATTCCTGAATTAAACGTCCAGTGTTATGACTGGTTGAAACACAGGGGCAGCTTTCAGGGATTGTCCCCAACCTCCCAGGTTCAGCTGTGTTTCTTCACTTCCTCCTCCTCCAAGCAACTGTCCCTGACTGCTATAGGGCATCATAGTCCCTCCTTTCTTGGACCTCCATGTGCTGACCCTACAATTTGGGAAAGCACTGGCTTATCTCAAAGTAAGAAGCTCTAAGGCCTCCATAGAAAATAGAAAGGTCTCCTAACATTTCCTAACAAACCAATACAAATTAGTTATCTCACAATTCTGAAAGTCAGAAATCCCAAGTGAGTCTCACCGAGCTAGAGTATAGAGGTTAGCGGCTTGCGTTTCTCTCTAAACACTCTAGAGGAGAACCCACATACAGCTGCCACTTGAACAACATGGGTTTGAACTGCATGGGCCCAGGCACGTGTGAACTTTCTTCTGCCTCTGCCAACTCTGAGTTGGCGAGCCCCGTCTCTCCTCTTCCTCCTCCTCAGCCTCCTCAACATGAAGACTAAAGGGTGCAGACCTTTATGATAAGCCACTCCACTTAATAAATAGTAAGCAGCAAATCTCCTCTTTAGGATTCTGCTAATAACATTTCCTCCTCTCTGGCTTACTCTATTGTAAGAATACAGTCTATAGTGCATGCGTCATAAAAATAGGTGCTAATCGGCTGTTACATTATTTACAAAACCACTAGTAAAGTTTTGGGGGAAATCAAAATGTGTACTAGAACTTTCTACTGTGCAATGTCTTGGCAGCTCTCACCCCTGTTGTTCAAGGGCCTTTGGCTTTTTCAGCTTCTAGAGGCACCTGTATACAAGGGTTGGCTCAGTCTTTCTCTCTTTTTTTTTTTTCTTTTTGAAATACTGGATTCCCTTCTTTTTTTTTTTTTTTAAATCATAGCTGTGTACATTGATATGATAATGGGGCATCATTCACTAGCTTCACAGACCCTTTGACACATTTTCATCACACTGGTTAACATCTTTATAGCAAGCATTGGCTCGGTCTTTCTCATATCCAGTCGCTTTTACACCTGTCTTCTTCCAACCTTTGTGGTGACTTTGGGCCCACCTGGATACCCCAAGATAATCTCTGTTTTAAAGTCAGTTGATGAGAAGTCCTAAACTCATATGCAACCTAATTACCCTTTGCCCTGAGAGATAACACAAGAATAGCCTCTGGGAATGAGGGTAATGAGACCAGGTCCTCTTTATACTGATTCCTTGTGGAGATGAGAGCCTGGGCAGCAAAACTTGTGTTTAAAAGGTCTCTCTCTCAATTTATTAATCCATTCGTGGATCGATGGGCACTTGGGCTTTTTCCGTGACTTAGCAATTATGAATAGGGCTGCAATAGACATTCTGGTACAAATATCTTTGTTATGATGTGATTTTTGGTCTTCTGGGTATATGCCTAGTACAGGAATTATAGGATTGAATGGCAGATCTATTTTTAGATCTCTAAGTGTTCTCCATACATTTTTCCAAAAGGAATGTATTAATTTGCATTCCCACCAGCAGTGTAGAAGTGTTCCCTTTTCTCCACATCCACTCCAACATCTCTGGTCTTGGGATTTTGTGATATAGGCTAGTCTTACTGGAGTTAGATGATATCTCAAAGTAGTTTTGATTTGCATTTCTCTGATGTCTTAGCACAATAACTAAGAAAATGCCAGGAAGGCTATGTTAACCAGTCTGATGAAAATGTGTCAAACGGTCTATGAACCTAGTGTATGGTGCCCCATGATTGCATTAATGTACACAGCTATGATTTAATAAAAAAAAATAAATAAATAATAAAATAAAAGGTCTCTCTCTCTTTTGGGGGGAAGGGGGAGAATTTTTACTCATTTAAAAGAAGTTACAATCTTAAAAGTAGAAAAATCTACACATGTGACAAAATCTTATAGAATATACATGCATGCAAAGTAAAACTGGCAAAATCTGAATAAGCAGATGGATAGTATCAATGTCATCTTCTGGCTGTGTTCTTGTTCTACACAGTTTTGCAGGATATAACCACTGGCGAAAAGTGGGTGAAAGGGGAAATGGGATCTTGCTCTGTTCTCACAAATGACTATGTGTGAACCTACAGCTGGCTCCAAAATTTCATCTTGCTGTGGTTTTTGTTCTGTTTTGTTTTTCCTGTCTGGAGGCTTAGAAACAAGGCAATTGAGCTGCTAGAGGCTAAGGCTGGGACTTCTTAGAATTCATCCATTCTAAGGTACATTTTCACTCTGTGCTGTGAAAGTGCTTCAATTGATGTCCAAGAGCAAAGTCACAGCAGGTCCTTAATTTGAATGTTTCAGAACCAGCTGGGAGTCCTGGTTAAGCCACTGGGACAAAAGCTAAACTTGCAGAACTTGCTTTGCTCTGCTGCAGAAGGGCAGATGTGCAGGTGGGTGTGGAGGTGGCCTTGCCTGGATTACCTTTCTATAATCACAGGCCTCTCAGGGAGGCGGGAAAACAATAAAAAACAGGAACATGAGAAAGTTTCATGGCATTGTTTGTTTGCAATTTCACAAGGTGAGGCTGAAATACAGCACCCTGAGTTTCTAGGCTGTCTTTTCCTTTCAGTATCTCTCTTTCTTTCATTTCTGTGGCAAAGAAATTGAAGTAAAAGGAATATTAGGGGGTGCCAAGATATGAGCTGAAAGTAAAGTAATGGGGTGCAATCAGTTGTGCAGACCTTATGATCAGGATTTTCAGCAAGAGAAGAAGTAAAGGATGGATAAGCTTATGTGTATTTCCTTTGACTATCATATGCAACCAGAATGCACAGGCTTCTCGGATAGCTGAGAACATAAAACTACACCAAGCATCATGGCTGATTCCACTCACAGTCAAGAAAACACAATTGGTGGAGACACACTTAGATGAGGGACAGATAATATTAAGGGATTAAGGTATAATTACTTTGGATGTCCAAACATTTACAGCAATATTGTCTACTAAATCTATATCTGGTGACCCAGAAGTTCCCTAGATATAACCCTGAGAGAAATTCATTCTCTAACAGATTTGATTTCTTCTGAGAGCCACATCTGGAAACAACCACCATGCCCACAAACAGGAGGATGGGTAAATACAGGGCAGTATGTTCCTACAACTGAATATTGCAATATAGCAAAAAATTGAATGTAGCATTAAAAAATAATTTCTACACAGAGCAATATGAATACATATCACATATCTAAAAAATTAAAAAAAAAAAAAACAGGAGAAGCCAAACACAAAATAATCTACACTGAATAATCCCCATTGCATGAATTTGAAAAATATATAAAACTATGATTATAGATTAAATCTCCTCTCCCTTTTCTGAAGGGAGTGGCAGGTGTCTAGTATTGACTGAGGAGGCATATGGGGCCATTGTGATATACTGTTAATATTCTAGATTCTGAGTAATTTAATATTCTGGAAGTGGTACATAGGTGTATAGCATTACCTAAATGTTAATCCAATATCATCAAAATTTAGGCACATTACGGTAAGAAGAATTGTACTTCAAGTGAAAGAAAATACTTGAGCTGTTTTGGAATTAACCCTAAGTAACAACCATATTAATGATAAATAATAGTTGGCAATTACTAAACATTTGTTATGATAAGGATTTTGCATTAATTGGTCATATTTTCCTTAGAACTAAGTCTATTGCAAAGGAATTTTTAATTCTCAGTTCACAGATAAGGAAAGTAATGTTTAGAGAAGCTGACCCCATGGCTCCACAGCAGGATAAATAATAAAATTCGGACTTGAATCTTGTCCCTGAAGGAAGCTGCTGGAAGGGGAGAAGCAGGTGGTGTGTGTTATTCTGCCTGCCTCTGTAAATTCTGCAAATGTCATCTCAGGCGTGTTTTACTTCAGTTTTTCTTTTTTCTTTTTTTTTAAATTTTTATTTTACATATACATGTGTTAATTAGGTTTCCCCTTTTGGCCTTCACAGAATTAAAAAGACTTAAAATTTAATAACAGTAACAATGTTTAAGATAAGGATTAGAAACAAAAACCTTGTAAAGAACGAACGAACATAAATACATCCAGAAAAGGAATCAGGCAATTGCTTCATCGAAATATTAAGCAATAATAATAATAATGCAAAGAAAGTAACATTCACTTTGTCAAATAAGAGTATGTCTATTAGAGAATGCTTTGACTCTGAGATTCGATATGGAGTCATCAGTTAACTGCTTATTATTTTTTTAAGTATCCAAAAATAGACAACTAATATTTATAAATAAAAGTAAAATATAATTTGTAAAAACAGATCATGCTAAATCTTATAGACAGTAGAAAAAGAAGAAATACATCAAAATCATTCTACTTGATCTGGGTACACCTGATTTTAAAGTTGAAGAAATTATTATAAAGGAGAAATTACAAACATATGTCATTTATAAATGAGGATACAATATCCTAAAGAACATATTAACATGTTGAGTTAAAAATTAATGTTTAGGTGATATACTTGGGTCAAAATTAAAACCAATTTATGTGAAAATTAGTCACCATTTTCTTGTTCTTTTTTTTTCTTCTTCTTTTCCTCTCCCTCAGCCCTTCCCTCCTTTTTATTTCCCAGTTTTTCTCTTAAGTCTTTTCCCTTTCTTCCCCAGTTTTTCTTTTAAGTCTTCTGTTGCCAAAGCTTTCTGCCTTGATTACGGTCCTTAAAAAATGAAAATACATTTTTATTTCCATAAAATCTATTTTGTCATGCATCTCCTTTTACCTGGAGCTGAGAACAGGTGAGAAGTATGACCAACAAGTTTCCAGTGAGTTAGCCATGCTGAGATGAATCATGGCCAAGAGGAGGGGACACACCCTATGACCATGACCTTGACTGACCAGCAGCATCACAACCTAATCTCAGCAAGTCTTGATCATCCAAGAGTTCCACAAATGTAGCTCTTAAGCACATCTACCCCAAGGTTTAGGTGAACAGGAATTATGAGGAGATGAATTACAGCAAGATTGTTTTCAAGTGCTCAAAAGAGTATTAGAACATTTTTTAAAACTTCTTGGAGATAAGTTATCCTGATATCCCACAGGAGTGTGCTGCTACCAGAAATCAACTTCAGATAAACATAACTATCGTCCCGAAAGTCAGTTATTTATTGAATTCCTAGGATTTTTCTTAAGTATAATATTAACCTGACCCCACTGGTTCTCACCCTAGGGATAGTACATCAATTCCCAGAAAGACTCAGAAACCCAAGGGGAAGCTTGTGACTTTTTACACTAATCAAGGAGCACTTCGGACACTTAATGAATATGGGCCAAAGGGTCTCAAAATCCTGAAGTGAATGAACAGTCCCAGTTAATGAAGAATTGTATCATCCCAAATGCTTATCATCCGCCCTCTGAGGTACTCTGGAACACAGGTGAAGAGGTACTCTGGTGTAATTGGAAATTCCTTATTCCTACAGGTAAAACCACTTAACTATCTCCTTAAAATGGCCCAACTTCATCCATCCATCGACCATCCATTCGCATGGGATCCTACATATATTTTTCACTATATGAACATTTCTGATCTCTCCCCTATCCCCAAAACAACATTCCAGCGTGTCTTGCCAAGTTTCCAACATTCTACCATCTCCTAAAGCTCTTGTTTCAACAAATCACTTCTCTGTGCTTTTGCAGTGGAGGACTGGAAGGAAAGAAGTGAAGAAAGAAGAATAACCAGAAGCATATAGATTGAGGCAGAAGATCATTTTTCAAGAAGTCCGAAGTAGAGAAGAATTGAAATGTGTAGAAGGGTCAAGGTCACTCCCTGAGGTCTTTGCCAAGAACCATGAATGTTTCCATATGCATAAAGGAAACTAACCCTGATCCTTACATGTAGCCAATCCATCCCACTATTTTTTCATTTCCTACCTCTTCTGTTAGGGTATATTCTTTTATGTGCTGATGAAAGAGGGACACACGGTACAAAGAAGCGTCTGGCATCATGTAGTTATCAGTCAATCTCATAAACATCTCATGAGAACACAGGTACCAGCTTACATTTTTAGCTCTAGTATATGAATTAGTAAAGCAACAAGTGATTTATGTGTCCTATCAACAAAAGCAAGAAAAAAGAGGCATGATCTACTGGTATCTCATATAATCCTGGGCATATATTATGTATGCTATTGGTGATATTTTAACTCTTTTTTTTTCTTCTTTGATAGCATTAGTTACTATGGAGACTAAGAAGACTCTGCTCTGAGCAATGCTAAGGGAAATTTATCAGTAAAGGAGAACATCATTTATTAGGTGGTGGCTTTTCCTGTCCACACAATTAACTCTCAGAATGTAGCCTGTTTATGAAAGATACATAAATAAAGCCACATGGGTGAAGACATGGTTACCTGCTCAAGCATTCCAATGGCTAGACAATTAAAAGGAAATGACCTGTGCTATTATTCAATATTGACTTCTAAAAATTCAATATCTAGGTTGATGTATTTTCTGGACCCCAATTACTCAGCAGTTAAATGTTTGAATTGCTTTGTACCCAAGGTTTCAATAGCTGTAAAATATTTTCAGCCTTGAGAGTTTGAGATGAGCTATAAATTCTTTTCTGTGTTGCTATGGTGATTTATGTTGTCACCATTTTAATAACCACATCAGATGCAGGCATTAAGTAGCAATGTAATATCCCTATATAATTTGGTATCAACCATTTATAACAACTTGTGATACAATTTGAAATACTATGTGAGGAAATTAAAAGTAAATAGAAATAAATCACCCAGAGGATGAAAAATGGAAATATTTGAGCTGTGAACGCGAACACTATGTGAAACAACAAACAAACCAAATAAACACAACGATGATAACAAAAGCTAGTCCTAATACATGATGCAAATTCAAGATTAGTTGTGAAAACTGCACTTGAATTTAGACTATTTTTTTTTCTTTTTTTTTAGAAGAGGGGAAAACATGCTTACAAATTATTAGGGTAGGACACATGACATCAGGGCCTCTTTTACACATCTGAGTGACAAGTTACAGTCCTTAAATATGGGACCAAGGATTATTAGTCTTTGGCAAGACTACTACAGAATGAGGTTGTATTCAACATATGTCTAATGGGTTAAGCTAGAAATTATGTTGTTTCTTATTTGCTTTCCCTGACGTATATTTATCTCGCTTGATGGGAAGACTCGGCTGCCTCTTCACAGCCAACTCCAAAGTGAAGATGACTTGGTAACTACCCTGTTTCCCCCAAAATAAGACAGTGTCTTATTTTAAGGTGTGCTCCCAAAGATGCTCTAGGTCTTATTTTCAGGGGACGTCTTATCGTTCCTGTAAGTAGGTCTTATTTTCAGAGGATGTCTTATTTTCGGGAAAACAGGGTAGTTAAATGCAGGGCCCTAAAAGTGGGCCACTAAGTGGGCATGCCAGAGTAGAAGAGACGGAAGCAAGAAAAGCAAAGTGCTGAGAAGATTAATAAAATGATTCTTGAACAACGAGCATACACATTTCTTTCTCATTCCTAAGAAAATATGAATTTGGTGCAAGTCTTTATCTTTTTCCTTATACTTCAAAAATATGACCTCATTGCTGGCTCCAAGACTGCATGAGCCAGTTGGGGATTGGCATCCTGTTAAGGTCAGTGTTTGGTCCAAGAGTTGCCACACAACTTGCCACAATCAAACCAAAAGAAAAGCCATAGTTTTTGATTAGGAAAATTCTCATTCTCTGTCTCTAAATACATATATCATATTTCCATTCACAGTCACTTTGTACCCACAATGAACCTTCTAATGGACAGCTGAATGGAGAGAGGAAAAGAACTTTAGGTATTAAGGACATTGTTGAGTGTCTGAATTAACTGAAGTTGTAGCCTTTCCTGCTTTAGGCATTGGAATGTGAGATATTAATTTTATGTATTGTTTTAAATAAGTATGAAGCAGCCTTCTGAAGATCTGTGGCTCAAAACAGCATCTTGTGAGCTACAAAGCTAGAGGAGTAAAAGACTCATGCTCCCTTCATTCAAGGACCTGTCACTCCAAGGAAAAATCTGACATCTTTGTGATCTGGCCTTATGCTGGAAGTGCACTGGATGGTCTCTCCAGTGAACATGCAGACCCAGAAGGGAAGCAGGACCCTACAGACCTTCAGTTCATTCCATAAAACACATGGGAATACTTTATTTGCACTGAGTTGACATGGAGGAGCCTCTCTAGAAGACAACAATTGTGTTTCCTACTTTATTATGATCCCAGAAGGAAAGGCAGGCAGTTGCCATGTCACCGTTTTCATTTGTTTCCAGGAACACTAGGAAAAATTGTGGAATCACTTACAGAGTATACATAAGGTGAAGGGAAATCACAAATGTGGTATCTAAGGGATACTACCAATACAGAGCATTATTACCACCCCCAGGCCTAAAGGATCAGCAGGACCAAGTGGTTCCTAGAACCCAGAGACTGAGAAAACTGCCAGGCACAAGCTGTGAATTCAGCTGAACCATACAGCCAGTCCTCAGCAATCCTAAGGAAGGGAGCCAGAAAAATAATTTTCTCTCCTATTCTTGCCCATGCACTTCACTTATCAAAATCATATGGAAGTTGGAGAGCAAAGGAGACCTCCAGTGAGTCTATCCTGAATACTGAACACAGAGCGACAGAGAGGAAGGTGAAAGTTAGCAGGAGAGATCCAGCTCAGATTCATACCTTTTGCTTTGTGTCCAGATGAAAGTCTACATTCCCCAGCCTCTGTTACAAGAGCTGTAACTGTGATGTGGAACCGTGACTAACAAATGGAAAACAGAGGAGATGGAAGAAGCAAGAAAGGGAGAGAGTATAGTCTATAAATGTCTTAACACAATAATTAAGAAAGTGTGGTGAAGGCTACGTTAACCAGTTTGATGAAAGTATTTCGTCTGTATGTAAATGCAGCACATTATACCCCATAAATGCATTAATGTACATAGCTAGGATTTAATAAATTAAAAAAAAAGAAAGAAAGGGAAAGCAAGATAATGGAAAGGCAGTTGATTTTTCTGTTAGAGGGCATGAAAGATCTGCATTAATGAGGATGCTTTGCATTCAATAACTTTCACTTTTTACATTTTGTTAGTTAAGTATTTAAGGGTTCTCTCTGTGGCCAAGAATGTATTATGGACTAAGGAATATTGAAGTAAAGATAGCATTTCAGTTCCTGCACTCATGAAATATGTTAATGTGGGAAAAGAGATGATATCCATGTATCTGTGTTTATATATATCCTTCCTGTAAAGATTATGCTGCTATGAAGGAAAGTAAAGCAGAGAGAAATGTTTGAAAATTGCCAATCTGGATGCGACAGCTGTAAGTAGTCAGAAAGAGCCTCTTTCGAGGACATATTGCTGGCAGGTAGGTGGAGAAGAACAGAAATAACAGCTTTCCTGGGGGCTAGACATCCCTGCTGTGAATGCTCTCCACATATCTTCTTATTTTCTTTTTCATGTACATCAAATGCATATACAAAAAATGTACGATCTCTTTAGGCTTGATAAATAAAATTTATCTTAAGGAGATTCAGGTCCATATTCACAAGATCCACAAAAATGGCATCCATATGTTTTTGTTGTAAAGCACTGGCTGCAAGGGAAAGACTTGGCTGCAGTGTCAGGAGAGCCTTTGGAAGTTATCAAACCGTCCTGTTGGTTATCCTGTGATTTCTTCTATTCACAAAAGCAATGCATCACCAGAGAACTGCAGTAAAAGTCCTTTCTTCCTCCTCTGTGGTTCACTTAACAGAGATAAAGCCTTTCAGTAGAGCAATCTATAAAGTACGCCTTTCCCCAATAATCTGAAGAAAGACACTTGAAAATAGGAAACAGAATTGAACCCATCCCTCAGCTTGGAGCAAATTCCTAGAAGATTCCAACAGGATTCACAGACTATGGACAAGAATAGTAAGTCCTTGAATTATAAGCAATCGAGATGAGCATTTGTAGTGTTATGTGACACTATCACAACTACAACTGCCTAATAAAAAATACCACCAATACAAGACAATTTACTGTTGCATATGATCACAAAATAAGAGCCATATTAAGTTAATACTTCTTAGAAATTTTTGAGGATCACAAAGTGTACAAAGGAGGGTTTATTATCGTTCTTGGCATAGCAGCTATTTTGTAACTGATATTTTGTTATTACTAATATAATTAATATTACCAACAGGTATTGTTGGACTTCTAAATCATTTCCAATAGTTCAATACTTTCAAATACTGCTAAAAACATTCCTGCGTGTCTATGTCTGACATGAGTGCAGGCAGGTTTCCAAATCAACCCCTGTGCTTATTGCAGTTTGATATGCCAAAGAAACTTTCCTTATCTCCAAGTATAAAAAAAGTTGATATTTGGGAGGAAGTGATTCTAGCCCACATGATGGCCATATATTCCACATTTTGGATTGGTCTCTTCTGGAGTACCACACCATCATTCATTTTTAGCTGGAAATTCACCCAAAAAAGCTTCCGATCATGAAGGTTGTCAGAAATACTAAAAATCAACGTGATAAAAATAGTTCAAAAGAACTATTTTTTCTTTTTCCTCTGCCAAACGAAGGATGTTGACTTTTTTTGTTGTTATGACAGGGAGAGAATTTTCTAAGGATGTTCTGTATTCAACAATTTTTAGTTTTTAAATTTTGTTAAGTATTTAAGTGTTCTCTGGGTGCCAGGGAACGTATTATGGACTACAGAACAATGAAGAAGTCATTTCAGTTCCTGCACTCACGGAGTATGTTACTATGGAGAAAAGAAAATACAAGGATATCCGTGTATCCTTCCTATAAAAATTATGCTGCTACGAAGGGCAGACACGGGGCGCTGGGGAGGGCCTCGCTCCCGGGCAGGACAGGAGGTGGCCCAAAGTCTCCGACGCCCACTTCTTTCGGGGAGTCCGAGAACGAGTCGCCTCTGCGGTGTCCAAAGTGTCGGTGCACGTGGCCTTTCCTTCTGTCCTTGTCACCTTCCCGCGCCCCCCAGAGGCGGTGCGTCCCCAGAGGGCGCGCCCTCTTCCGCCCCGGGGCCAGGCCCGAGAACGTCCCAGCCACGCGGGCGGGGGACGCGCCCCTCTCCTGGACGTCCGGGTTGGCCCCTTCCCGCCACTCTACACCGCGGCTCCGCTGCAAGGTCGCCCTCCGCGTCCTCTCGGGCATCAGCCCGTCCCCTCCTGACGGGCGGGGACTGCGGGGTCTGGGTGCGGGGGACCGCCCAGCCGCCCCTCCTCCTCCTCCTCCTCCTCCTCCTCCTCCTCGCATTGCGTTCTGCCCACAGCCGACCCCTGCCCGGCACCACCCGCGCGCAGGCGCAGACGGCAAAGCTGTGGGCGACGCGGCAGATCAGCGGGTCTAAGGCCGAGGGCTGGAAGGAGGGCGGGGAGGTGGCGCCCTTGCGCAGGCGCAGACGCTGACGCGGAGAGCCGAGGCGTGGCGGAACCCTAGTGGGGATCGCCACGCGGTGAGGCCTGGGCGCAGTGGCCGGCGTGACCTTGTCCAGAAGCCAGGTTGTTGACAGTGGCTGTGTCTGTGCGGTCCTAGAGGAGTTGCACTAGGTCAGTCTAAGTAATTCCAAACTTACTTTGAAAGTCTTTTTCTTGTATTATAAGATGAAAAGGAAATTTAGTCCATCACACTGGAGGACACAAAGGATTCTTTTACAAAGTGAATTGTCACTATTTTCTTAGAAGCCAAACAGCAGCAGCAGGCTGAAAGTTGACTCCCCAGGAAAGGCCAGGGGCCTGGAAATGATAAACAGCTAGCCTTTCACCCCTTCCACTGCTATTTTATTTCAAAGTAATTCTTGCATAGAGCTGGATTTAGCTTTAACCTATTTGCTCACAAACTCACACTTAAAAACAAAACAAAGCAAAACTCCTATAGGTAAATAAAAGCTGTTGGTTCCCACAAATTATCTTTTCATTGCTGATGAGTGGAGAGTTCTAAGGAGGGAAAGCTGTGAACTGGCAGCATTCCCAAAATAAATTCCAGTTGCTTTTACTGAAGGTAAATTGTACGAAGGTGCCTAAAAGAAAGCTTCATCTGGTTTTACTTACGAAGAAAGGATTTCCAGTTATAAAAAGGTGATCAATTCCGTCTTTCAGAAGAACTTGACAGAGAACCTGCCGTGCTTCAGGCACCATTCAAGGCAGTGGATTATGAAGAAGAGAGGCACAGTTCTTACTAAGGGACAGAGTGTCAGGAAGGCAGGTAGTGACTCTTTGCTACAAAGCCAAGAGTAAGTCAAGGTGAGAGGATAAAGTGTCGAGGGGGTGTCTCTTTGGATACAGATGTGAGGTTTATGTTTTACTCATCCACATGCCCCTTGAATGTCAGCTGGGGTGCCTCACTCTGCAGTGTTCTTACCCTGGGACCGCCTTGGAGTAAAGGAGAGGAACTGGCAACATTTGCCCTGTCTCTCTAAGCTTTAGTCCAGAAGTGATATTCTCCATCTCTGCACACGTTTCATTGGAAAAAATCAAGTCACAAGATCAAATTGACCTTCCAATGGGGGAGGGTGTACAATCTTACCATATTCCCCGAATAAGAGAAAAACAATATATGTATGATAAGTGCTAATAATAATAACAACACACCCAAGCATGTCCCCCAGAAATGATTGGAGAAGATTATCTGCATTCTTCACTTCCCTTAAATTGGAAGGTGAACTACTTATGTAATAGACTCTTTCAGGATGGAACAGCAACGGTGAAAAAATGTGAACAGCAGGAGAGGGGTTGGGGTGGTGGTGATGCTTGTGTATATCAGTATTTTTGTTCAAGTTACCAGGACCTTTCTACCTCACGCTGCCACAATTCATACACATAGTTATTTGTGACCTAGTGACCCTGTATCCTGTGGAGAGGACCAATATAGGATCCCAAGCCATGGTGCCCAAAAGAGACAGCTCTGAATTCCAGAAATCTGGCATGCAGCTGAAGTTGGAAAATGCAGCCAAAGTTCCCTCCTTGATAAAGGAGGTACATATTCTTAGGATTATCACTGGGCAGCTTTGAAATATTAACCACTAAACGCCTTTTGGAATTGTCAACTTTTTCAAGCAAAATTCTCTTCTGTGTAAGAGAGAAGTAAGAAAATAGCAGTGACATCTAAATCAAAAGCATTGCTCTTGAAGTGGGTGGTGTTTCAGGATTATTCTATTTCATCATAATCTGGCATTTTACTAATATGCAGCCAATAGATGCTAAAATTGATCAATTCAATGTGATCCCCTGAACTAATTGATCAATGTGATTCAATACTCCCCCATGTAAATGGGGAGAAAGAAAAATAAACAAGAAATGTGTTGAGTCTATGACATTAAAATCATGTGTATCCTGTCCTCCCATGTTAGTTGCCTGGAATTAGTTTACATGACTCTAAAAGGCAGTGGACACACACGTGGTTGATAGGAAGCACTCACTCCATGTATGTGCACTTACCTGCACAGCAGTGTAGGAGGATCCTGTTTAGTAATAAATAATTCGTAATTATATAAATATGCATATTCTTACGGAAAATGAGGAATATTCACAGTTATCTAGAGATGATTATAAAAATCACTTGTACTCATACCAAAAATCAAACCACAGTATATTTTTGTCTTTAAATCCTTGTCTTTATTTCAGCCTACTATAAGGAAATGTGAATATTTGTCTCCGTAAATAGTGTTATATACTCATAGTCTATTTTACTGGTTATAAAATGAACTAGTGTTTTATTCTCTTTGAATTCATCATGTTATAGTCATTTGCCACACCATAAATTTTCTTTAAACACAACATTTTAAAATTACCTGAATGGCATTAAAATGGATTTTTTCCACCACCTTGTTTTTGGACTTTTAGATTATTTGAAACAATTAATAATTTGTGAGGTCCCCCTTCTATGCATGATGTCATTCAGGCTCAAGTCCTAGAACTTAGTAACAGCTTCAGACACCTAATACTAACATCTGGTGTTTATTCATTTATTGATAGCACTGTTTTAAGTTTTTCCATATGCTACTTTATCAAATTATTATAATTATATGATGTTCAAATACTGTTGTTATCTCCATTTTATGTAAGAGGGAGCCAAATTCAGGTTAAGTCACAAATCCAGGTCACAGAGTCAGCCAGGAAGAATCGGAGGAGAAATATAAACCCAGGCAGCCGACTCCAGGAGTTACCTTATCACATAATCCACTCTTCTGCTTCCAGTGGTGGGAACTTATAGCCTTTTTAGCAGCGTGAGTGATCACTCAGAAATAGAACGAGATGTCTATGATGTTTTTGCAAGAGAAATACCCATGCAGCTGAGTAAATAGATGCATGGTTGCGTTGGTTACCAAGATATCCCTGTACTTTCTAGTTCAATTTGCAAGGAGAGTGTTGTCCCATATGTCATAAATTTATAATAAACATTCTGAATAAGATTGTATAAAGACATATGCAAATCAAAATAGAAGCAACTTCAATAAACCACTTTCTCCCAATGTTTCTTTTGAACAAGTAGACTAACTCAGACATGAGTTATTAAAAGCATATTATATCTGGTTTCAGCTTCAATAGGTGTGAAGCTTGGCAGTTATCATGCCCACTACATAAAAGGTGGAAAGGCTGAAAATCATCCATGGACACATCACAAAACTGAGGTCACTAGGCACAGCTGCCACGTATCATCTGGAGAGAAAGGTGTTTCCCAGAGACACTGCAGAGATCTGCATACTGGAGTAGAAGCTGCTGGAGACATAAAGGGTCATGACTACCAAAAGATAATTCTGGCAAGTTACTAGAGTCTGAGTGTGGACGAGCATGCAGGTGAGAAACTTCTAAAGTCGGCATCCTTAGAGGGCCCTCACACTTCCATGGCTTTTATTGCCAGGAACCATGTTCTCACAGTGAAGATGCAAGAAAGATGCCTTCAGTCCTCTGGGTCATGGAAAAAAAAAATAATCAAGGTAAAAGACATCCAGATAGATTTGTGTTACAAAGTCCTACCCCCCAGGGGTAAAGGCTTTCACACACCTTCCCTTCCATCCCACTGTAGCCACCTTGTCTTACCTAAGAGCAAATGCAGACTGTGCCAAAAAACCCTGACTGCATCATATGTATGAAACAACCACATGGAAGCTTCAGGGAGGGAGGTTGATGACCTAAATTATTTTGGAAATTAATGGAGTCTGTAGAACTCAAAGCAAAAGATTTTGCACATAAACTCTATACTTGATTTGTTAGTTCCCCTCCGCCACACACACACACACATGCGCGCGCACGCGCGCACGTTTGGGTTAACAGTTCTTAAACCACTCTACATGTATTCTGGAAATAAAGGCAGGACTGGATTGTATATGGTGGGGTCCAGGTCTCACACATTGAACAATCACAGATAAACTAATGGATTAGAGTTGGAAATGCAAGGATGTTGCATGGGGGTTAGTGTGGGTGGTACGCACATGTATTTCCCTGCTCCTGTGGCATGCACACATATTTCCCTGCTCTTGTCAGCCGAGAGAACCTAGAAACGTCCTGCTGATAGGAAATGTGCACACCTTGCACCCGGATCTTAGTCTGCAATACCATTTTCTAATAGAAGGAGCCAGGGATCTTTGGAGAAATGTCTGAGGTCAGATTCAGAGGAGAGGGGAAGGTAACCGCAGAGAGTGGGGGTGTCAGGAATGCTGGCCGAGGGCGGTGAGGAGAAGACTGCAGGTGAATCTGGGAGAGACAGCAAGGAGTAGATCTCCCCAAAGGAGTACAACCCTGTTAAAATTTTGATTTTAGCCCCATGAGACCCGTTTTTAGACTCTGACAACCAGATGTATACGATAATAAATGTGTGTCGTTTTAAGCCACCAACTCTGGTAATTTGTTACAACAGCAATAGAGAACTAACACAGCAAGGTAGAATAAATACTACTGTTAATGGGTACAGTGCACACTCTGTGGGTGATGGTTACGCTAAAAGCCCAGATCTCACCACTGTACAATACATCCATGTAACAGAACTCTACTTGCACTCCTAAATATATTGAAACTTTTTAAAAGTCCCCCATAGCCTCCGCCAAACCACAAAGGCCAAAAGGCCTCTGCCACTCACTAGCCTGGAGACTTTGGGAAAGCAAGTCACCCTCTCTGTGCCTGTGCTATGCACTTAGGAAGAAGGGTTGTGATATGAGCGTGGAGGAAGTGCTGAATGATGTCACATGATCTAATGCTTATGTCCTGGGTAAAACTTTCCTGGAATACCCCATGACACTCTTCTTGTCCTAACCAATCTCAATTCTGTCAGCCTGCCTGGACAACATTTTAATTCTAATCCCCACAGGCACCACTCTGCTTGCTTCTTGGTGGATGTGGGCACCACTGACGCATCCCACTCTGGTGTATGCCGCACAAGGCAGGCACCTTGCCTAGCTCGCTCCACCCTGGGTTGCAGCACTTAGAGCGCTGTCCATGTGCAGGCGTGCACACACACAGATGTTCAGTAAATAAATGCTTAGCCAATGGCTCGTACACATTCTGTAGCCACCAAGAGGTAGAAATGACCCCACATCAGAATACTTTTCCCACTGAAAAAGCACATGAGTTGCTCCTTTGCCCTAAGCTGGTTGCAGAGACCTGTGGTTGGGAAGATAGATAGTTGTTTTTGAGCAAATAACAAACAGTTAACCTTGTTTGTTCATTTACTACATAGCAGGCTGGAAGTGAAACACCTCTCCTATGTTCCTTCTTTTAATTTCACGAAGGTCCTATAACACTCCTGTAGGCCCATTGATTGTCTCCAACAGGCCGGGGAGACAATGAAGCCCACCGAGGACAGTGGTACTGTGAGCAATATTCAAAGCGTCAGGTGTTGCCTACGTAAGGTTTGTGCCTGGTCACTGCTGTGGGGTAAAAACCTGCTTGTGGTCCTGGAATCTATGAGAACTGAGCTAAATATTCTGCATCAGCAAGCTGTGGGCTGTGCACCAGACTCTCACCCCATCCACCTCCTCTCAGCAGTAAGAAGCAAAGCCTCCCTCCAACCCCCACCCTGCTCTGCTATACTTATGCCACTGCCTCCCCTAACACCCACAAAAGTCCTGCTCTCCCCAGAAAGTTTCATTTTTCAAACAATATCTTTGTGTGTTTTGACATCAACGATCTCCACCTCAGTCTCTACACCCTAATCAACATGGAAAAGAAAAGGAGGAAGGCAGGTGAGGCCTCCACAGGAAAACCACAGAACGTCTCCTCATCTGTGAGTTCCCTGCGACAAGTCACTTTAGCAGAATGACCCTTGCTTTCCTGAATTGTGAAACAGGAACAGTGGGATTTTGTGCCACATAGGCTCCCAGGGAAAAATCTTTCTCCTCTATGAAGCACTGCATTTACGATATGTGATGCTGTTATGATTGCAGAGAAACTTATGTCCAGAATTCGATTTTGACACCACAAAGCAATGGGAGTCATATGAGAACATGTAAGGCTCTTACCACATGAGGTTGAACAAGAATTCATCATTCTGGGCTGTCTCCATGTCTGCTATGTAGATCAGCCCACGGCGAAGGAATGAAAGGCTGTGGCTCACCTCCTTGAGAGCAGAGTATCTATATATATTATTTGGAATGTTTCTGCATGGGAAAGCTGTTTCTTCTATTGATTGATTGATTGAGTACTTATGTCAGTATGAGTCCTGAATACTTAATTTATACTTTGTGCTATAATACTGTTCGTCCAGCATTCAACTCTTTCAGTTTGTTCCTTTGACATACTCCCAACAATTTTTTCCCCCTTTTTAGCACTTCCTTACCTTCTCATACTACAAATCAGTCATTTCGTCAGGGAGCCCTAAATTCTTTTAATGGAGAATGGTCTTAGTAATATAAAGCAAGATCTGGATTCCGGGTGTGCTTGTTGCTACACTTGGGTAGGCCGTTTTTGTAATGGATTTCTACATGTGCCACAGAAATCTCACTGCATGTAGAGAAGAGAGGGAAAGAGAAAGAACGGAGGGGCAGAGTGATTACTCTGCATCAGAGAATGTATCAGAGAGAGATCAACGTTCAGTGCTTCCTCAGTTTGTCAAGTTATCAAGTAACTCTTCTATGTTAGTTTACTATTGCTGCCTTAAAAAATAATAAAAACCACAGATGTAGAGGCTTACAGCACAGGCGTTGATGAGCTCACAGTTCTGTAGTTCCAACAGAAGTCCAGGCGGACACGACTGGGTTCTCTGCTCAGGGTCACACAAATCACACGAAGCTGATAGCCAGGTGTGGACCTGACCTTCTACTCTCTTTTAATTTGAGGTTTTCTCAGTCATCTCAGCATCACACTCCCTCAGAGGCCTGGGAATTATCACTGTATTATGTGACAGCTTACATAGCCCTAAGGGCTGAGTGTGTGCCCTGATGATGAGTCGGCCTCTCCTGGGCTTTTCTTGCAGCCACTTCCCGCCTGCCTGGGGTATAAAAAAGCATTTGGCAGCTCCATTCCCTATGCTTGATAAGATTAAACTCTGTATCTGTCTCAGGGGTAACTAGCTAAAAATTCATTATAATATCATGCTCCTGAGCTATTTTGGGAACAAGAAATTATGGAAGCTTTGGCAGCCCTCCCTGGACATTCTCTGAGAAAGACAGCGGGGCTCTCCAGGTAAAGGATGCGAATTTGGAGAGAAAGAGGCTGATAGCAGGGCCCTTCTAAGGGACACACACACCAGTATCTCTGTGTCTCGTGTCCCTTTTGACTGCTTTTTCTTCTGGCTGTAATGAATGCCTTCTGATCTTATTAGATTAGAAGGATCATATTAGTATGATGCGTCTCTCCTCGTGTGCACAATGTGAGGGCATTCAACACGCCCCCCCCGGGCAAAGGGCTCAACTACAATGTGAACTTTACCTTAGAAATGAAAACAATGGAACCTAAACATTTATGTCCTCCTATCAATTGAAGTTAAAATAAAAAAAAAGAAAGAAAATAAAATCATCTATACTTAAAAGAAAAGAAAGAACGAGGGAAGGATTACCTGATTTGCTAAAGAAAATGCCACAGATGACTTTAGTTAAACCACACCAAAATGAAACCCCCTTTAAAGGAGCAGACAAAAGTAGGTGAATATTATTTTGACATAATTTTGTATCATAAAAGTGAAATAATAAACCATAAAAATAACTTACTTACATAACATTTTAAACTTTCTGTTTATCGCATTGCACCAAAATCAAAACTAAAAGGCATGGGCTATGTTGGGGAGAACGTTTTCAAACTGTAACAAAGAATGAGCATTCTTAAGACAGAATTTGTAAATTAATCAAGATAAAAGAAATCTATCAAATCAATGGATAAAGGACTTTAATGGGTAAGTGAAAATGTGAACAAAAAAGGTAGCAAACATTTGAGGGAAAAAATATTCAACCTCATTAGTTATAAAATGACTACAGAGTAGAAATGAGAAATTGTTAACTGCTTTATTGATAAAGCTGGCAAGTGACTTTTAAAACGACTGGCTTTGCTTTAGCTTGTGTTCAAATGGGCACTTTCAAACCTTGCTGGTGATGCTGTATATTAATAGTACCTTTCTTAGGGACACTTTGGCAGTCAAAATTGAAAAGCCTATAACTGAATATATCTTCAGTGAGACAAGTAAACAGTCTCACCCCTGGATACTTACTTGAAGCAAGTCCTCAGGGGTGTGCAGGGATGACAGAGGCGACCTGAGATGGCAGTGTTTTCCCTGTTTCAGAAAATGTGTGAGCAGGAGAGGTGATTGACAGAAAGGGAAATTGGTGATTCGGGGAGAGGATTGGGTTGGATGCACAGCAAAGTCATTCCAAGTCTAAAATTTTATACACAACCATGTTATTGTCAGAGAAGAAGTTTCAGAGGACCATGAAGACATTGCAACCTTTTTATGATAATTATTATAATCAGAACTAGACGCTAACATTAATTTAACATTTCCTGTATATAGGCACTTTCCATGCATTAGCTAATTTATAAGTTTTATGATGTCCTGTGAGGTGGGTATTGTAATCTTTATTTTACAAGTAAACAAAGCAAGACTCAGAGAAACAAAGTAACATTCTTTTTTTTTTTTTTTTTTTTTGTAGAGACAGAGTCTCACTTTATCACCCTCGGTAGAGTGCCATGGCATCACACAGCTCACAGCAACCTCCAACTCCTGGGTTTAAGCGATTCTCTTGCCTCAGCCTCCCGAGTAGCTGGGACTACAGGCGCCCGCCACAACGCCCAGCTATTTTTTGTTGCAGTTCAGCCAGGGCCGGGTTTGAACCCGCCACCCTCGGTATATGGGGCCGGCTCCCTACCGACTGAGCCAAAGTAACATTCTTTAGGTCACACAGCAAATAAATGGGAGAGCCGAGGCAGCTCAGACAGCCGCTGTGTCATCATCAGTCACCTCTCACACCAGCCTGCCTCCTGTCTGTTGGTTCCACTAGAATTTAAGGTCTGACTGATTTTTTTTTTCTTTCAACTCAGAATCCAGAAGCTCACTGGATCTGTATAGTACTTCACAAAATCTGTTCTTCACAATCATTTTGATGATTTCAGTAAGACAGCTAGGTTGTACCAGCATAAGAATTTCCCTGTATTTGAGGAAGCTCAAGTTCAGAAGATCTGTACATGGTCCTTACTGAGTTTAAATAAAGTGGAGGAGACACTCTTGCTAAAACATTCTGTGTTATTCAGTTAGTTTCAGAGTAATCAACAAATCTGCCTTCTTAGATTTGAGGCCAGTGATTTTATCATGGGCTCCACAGTACAGTCAAAACTTGGCGTTGGCCACGTGTGGTCACTCATGACTATAGTCCCAGCATTCTGGGAGGCCAAGGCGGGAGGATTGCTTGAGGCCAAGAGTTCAAGACCAACCTGAACAACACTGAGATCCCATCTGTACTAAAAATAGAAAAAAATAGCTGGCATAATGGTGGGCACCTGTAGTCCCAGCTACTCAGGAGGCTGAGGCAGAAGGATCACTTGAGCCCAGGAATTTTATGTTGTTGTGAGCTAGGCTGCACCCATAGCACCCTAGCCTTGGTGACAGAGTGAGACTCTATCTCAATAAATAAATAAATAAACAAACAAACACGTGGCCTTGGGCCTCCATGAGCTGATCACCCGTCAGCGGCTCCCTGTATTGCACGAAGGGGACATAAATATTTGTTTCTGCTGCTCCTCATCCACACAGATTCCCGCTGCCCGTCTCATTTCTGGAAAGTGAAGTACTTGCTTCATGCTGATTTCAGTTGTCTATTCCTGTCCAACAAATCACCTCCCAAACTCAGGAGCATAAAAACGACCATTTCATTTTCTCACAATTCGTAGGACAAGGAATTCACACAGGAGAGGAGGTGCAAGTCATTCCTGAGCCACAGTAATGGGGTCTTGGCTGCGATAGTTTGAAGGACCATGAGAGTCACCTGGTCCATGTCTGTCGGGGTCTCAGTTCTCCCTGTCCACTGGGTCCTTTGGTTGTCCTCTGCGTGGCCTCCTTGCATAGCTGGATTAGGCTTCCTGACGGCTTAGCAGCCTGAGTGTTCATTTGACCTTTTCCTCAGTGACTGGCTTCTCCAGTGAAAATGGAAGCTGCCAGACTCCGAAAGGTTGGCTTGGAATTGGGGCTGCACCCTCTGCCACATTCTGTAGTCACAGCACATCACAAGAAACCCTGCCCTAAATAAATGGAAAAGCTTTCGTGAATATCAAATCCTTTAAAAATTGATTTCCCATTAAAAATCTGTCACATATGCACACGACAAACATTAGAAAGCACAAAACATGCGCATTTGAAAGTAGTTTTTCTCTCTCTTACTCCGGACAGCGCGGCGGCTGGATGTCCAGCAACATGTGGTGTCCTTGGCAGTGCTCCCATCCCCCACCCTGACACCTGCACCACCTTGGTGTGGGTCCCGACTGTACCACCACCCTTCTCCTCAATCTGCTGTGCTCAGAGATCACAAGCTTCTGACTCGTCACGGTCTTCCGTGTCAGGAGCACAAGTTCCAAGTTGTCTGGAACTTGATGCAGCCATGGTTTTTCAGATTCCTTATTCTCAACTCTCCTTCATTCATCTCCACTAATCTCCAGGCACTAGCCAGATGCCACCTTCTCAATGAAGAAGACAAAGGACACCCTTGTTGACACTCTCCTCTGTGTCGTAACCCTTGGTAACAGTACCTCCTCAAGGAGGATTCTCCAGTGGCTTTCTGATAGGGCTCTCCAGAATCTAGTGGGCATCATAATGGAGGAGAAGCTTGTGTTGAATCTGAGATGGAGAAATTATAAAACTAGAAGAGACCCAAGGGCTCATCCAGCTCCAGGATGGAAAATCGGCTTCGTCTTCAGCACCAACTCTGCCCAGTCCACCAGTGATTGCTACCTAGCTGTAGGAAAAGGAGGCTAAGACCAAGTCCAGGCTGGGGGCAAATAATCTCTCATGGAATGAACACATCACAGTTGACCTAATCATTTTCCCTACACAGTCTGAGTAGCACCATTATCATTTTTTTATATTACAAATATGTTTTATGGACCTGGGACTCACTCACTGAATATAATTCAGAAGAACTATATGTGTATATTTGCATTATTGATGTAAGTATGCATTTGCTTATGTACGACTAATATAACTCCTATTGGCCAACATTATCAAACTTTTTAAACGTCAAATCAATGTTTATGGACCTGTCTGATGATGTCCCATAATAGAAACGACAGAAGAACACAACTGAAAGAGCGTCATTATTTAATATAACCCTGGGTCTGTTTGAAAATCGAAAACACTTTCTCAATTAAAGAGTTGTCAGCAGGGTTTGTGGCTTGGCTGGAATAAAAGTGCTCAGTTGTAAATTTCTTTTAAACTCCTGCAGAAAGCATGCAAGCCAAGGTATTATAATTAAATGGACTAACAAAGAGGAGGATGTACATTGTTGGTAGTGGTAGTGACAGGGCAGTGGGGTGCAGCCCATGACCTCCTGATGGGCTGGAAACCTTTTCTCCTCAGTCAGGTACAGACAGGTGGAAGAGGGCTCCAATATTGTGCTGAGGAAAGAACCTCAGGGAAGCGTTTGCCTGGTTCTCTTTCTTCTTCCATTGTCCATTAAATGTTTTCTGTTTCTGGCTTCCCTTCTTCAGTCTCCTGATGCCAGCACCATGATGGTCCTCTAAGAACATCCCTCCATCTCGCCTCTGCCTGGGGACAGGGGGTGCTTGTACCTCCTGTCCCTATTCCACCCTGCTGATAAGACTGATTATGGGAGGTGGACACATGGGCATGGGCCCTCGCAGGAGCTTTGTCTTGGGAAGAATAGGGCCCCTCTCTGTTGGGTAGATCAGTATGCAGCTTCTGAAGGTCACCAGTGGAAGGTCTGCCTGAGAATGGCGCCCACACAGAGGAAAGCTGTAATAAGAGAGGAGATGAACCCCACTGATGCTGTAATCAAGGCACACAAAGAAAGCACGAACCCGGGATGTTCCCGTGACAATCATTTAATTCGGAATATTTAATTAATCAACTGTTAATGGGTTGATTGATGTGGTGGTTGTTGTTTTTGCTTGTTTCCTTTTTATTTTCTTTTTTCCGAATCTTTGTCTCATCTACTCTTAAGAGTGAGGCTGAGTTGTCAAGAGAAAGACAGTGAAGCTTCTTTTTTCTTTTCTTTCTTTTTTTTTTTTTCAGATTCAGGTCAGTCTGAGTTTTAACAGTTACATTATGTACCTATAAAGTACCCAGCTGTAATGTAAGTACATTGGGATTTTCTTAAATTACAGCAAAACAGCTTTGTACAAGATGTTCTCAAGACACAAGGGACAAATGAGACACCAGGAGAATTCCAGTTTGGTTGTGATCTTGATGGAGACAGAAGACTCCCAGTGAAGCTTCTTAGCATTGTTCCCTAATAATCGCCATTGCTGAAAGTGGAGTCTCCTGCAGCAGCCATTTGAAAGGGTATCCCCAGAAATTCCTTGCTGCAATTTCAAACACAGCCCTGCTTCCAGGCAAATCACCAGGCCCAGAGTGAGGGTAGAAGTCAGGTCCTTGCTACTTTTTATGGTTTTTGTTGTTGGTCTCTTATTTTATTTATGTTTCTTATTTTTTATGTTCAAGTTGGAAAATATTTTGGATGAATAAAATATTCCAAAATAAATGGAGTACAAACACTCAAGTGAACATACTTTCCCTAATTTACCTCATGTTAATAATTTACCCACTTTGATTCATATCTTTCTTTCCCCTCCTCTTCCTTTTCTCTCTCTCTTTTTTCCCAGTCTTCCCTGTGATGATAGTACTCATTTGAAGTATAAGTAGATTCATATGTTTCCATCTGCTTGAAATTTTATTTTCCCTTCATCACTTTCCTTTTGATTTTTAATTTCACTTTCTGGATGTATATATGTAACTTTAATTTTTGAATATATACAATATTCCTTCTATTACTTTCTCCCCACTTTTTGTTGGTAATCAACTTGTTTTCTGGCTTATTTTCCTTTGTGATACTTAATTTTACATGTCAGCTTGACTGGACTAAGGGATGGCCAGATAGCTAGTGAAACATTATTCTGGACTTGTTTATGAAGAAGAGACTTATTTGCATTTGAATCCACAGACCGAGTAAAAAATTAAAAAAGTTGCCCTCACTTCCATTTGCAAGAGCTTTCAATCCACTGAACATCTAAACAGAAAAAAGAATGCAGAGAAATGGTGCCCATATCACAAAATCCCAAGACCAGAGATGTTGGCGTGGAAGTGGAGAAAAGGGAACACTTCTACACTGCTGGTGGGAGTGCAAATTAATACATTCCTTTTGGAAAGATGTTTGGAGAACACTTAGAGATCTAAAAATAGACCTGCCATTCAATCCTATAATTCCCCTACTAGGCATATACCCAGAAGACCAAAAATCACATCATAACAAAGATATTTGTACCAGAATGTTTATTGCAGCCCAATTCATAATTGCTAAGTCATGGAAAAAGCCCAAATGTCCATCGATCCACAAATGGATTAATAAACTGTGGTATATGTACACCATGGAATATCATGTAGCCTTAAAGAAAGATGGAGACTTTACCTCTTTCATGTTTACATGGATGGAGCTGGAACATATTCTTCTTAGTAAAGTATCTCAAGAATGGAAGAAAAAGTATCCAATGTACTCAGCCCTACTATGAAACTAATTTATGGCTTTCACATGAAAGCTATAACCCACTTATAACCTAAGAACATGGGGAAGGGGGAGAGGGAGAGAAGGGAGGGGGGAAGATGGGTGGAGGGAGGGGGATTGGTGGGATTACACCTGTGGTGCATCTTACAAGGGTACATGTGAAACTTAGTAAATGTAGAATATAAATGTCTTAACATAATAACTAAGAAAATGCCAGGAAGGCTATGTTAACCAGTGTGATGAAAATGTGTCAAACAGTCTATAAAACCAGTGCATGGTGCCCCATGATCGCATTAATGTACAGGGCTATGATTTAATAAAAAGAAGGGAAGGGAAGGGGAGGGGAGGGGAGGGGAAAAGAGAAAGAAAAGAAATCTTGCTTTTGCTCTCTCTTCCTGAGTTGGAAATCCATTTTCTAGCCTTGGGCATTGGAGCTTCTATTTTTGGCTCTTCAGACTCAGACAGGCGCGTACCCCAGCCAATGTGTGCCCCCCTCCCCACTGCAACTCCCTGGTGCTTGTCGGCCTCCTGGCCTCAGACTGGGGGGCACAACCCCTGCTCCTTTGGCTGTCAGCCCTTCAGCCTCAGACTCGATTCTACCTCTGGCTTTCCAGGATCTCCAGCTTGCAGAGTTCTGTTATAGGACTTCTTCTTATTTTTTCTAAATATATATTTTATTTATTTTTTTATTATTCAATCATAGCTGTGTACATTAATGCGATCATGGGGCACCATACACTGGTTTTATAAACAGTTTGACACATTTTCATCACACTGGTTAACATAGCCTTCCTGGCATTTTCTTAGTTATAGTGTTAAGACATTTATATTCTACATTTACTAAGTTTCACCTGTACCCTTGTAAGATCCAAAACTGCATGAGCCAATTTCCCTAATAAATCTCCTCTTAAATATCCATCTATATCCTATGGGAGCTGTGTCTCTGAAGAACTTTAATACATTCATTCAACTATTTTTGTAAATATATGCAGATATATGCATATTGTCCTATTTTTTTCTTACACAACTGATAACATGCTGTCCATGCTATTTATTTTTAATTGTGTAAATGTATACAACATAGCAAGTATCATTTTAGTCACTGTTAAACATACAGTTCAGTGACATTAACAGTGTGGTGCAGCCATCACTACCATCCGTCCTCAGAACTTTTTCATCATTTTTGGCTCTAAGAATTCTCCTGTTTTCGGTATCTCCTGTACGTCTTTGTGTCCAGCTTATTTCAATTAGCCTGAAGTCCTGACACTACGTCCATGCTGTAGCATGTATCATAACATCAGTTTCTCTTAAAGCTGAATGATTTTTATCCTCTTTTGTATTTTGCATGTTTTTTCTCCTTGATGGTGTATCCCGGAGAGGATTTTATACTAGTTCATCAGAAAAATTAAGTCTACTTTTTTATTTTTTACCAGCTGCATAATACTCATTTGTGGTATACACAGATATGACAGTATATTCAATTCCTCTCCCATCCTGGGATATTCAGGTAGTTTCTAATATTTTGGAATTACAAGTAACGCTGTAATGTAAGCATGTCTGGATGTATTTTTTGTGTTATTAGATGTGCATCTTCAGGATAAATTCCTAGAAGTTGCATTTCTAGACCAAAACATAAAGCATGTATAATTTTGTAAGAAATTGCCAGATCCTTTTTTCCAGGTACTATATAATCTCATGTTCTTTCTGGCAGTGTTTGAGAGGGCTCCTTCCCCACAGGTTTGACAAGAGAGCCTATTGTCAAGCTTTTTGATTTTTGCCTATCTGACAGGTGGCATATGTTATCTCAGAATGGTTTTTATTTCAATGTTTCCTACTATGAGCGAAGTTGAATATGTTATATTCATAGAAGAGACACTTTGATTCCTCTTTTTGAGTTGTCTATCATTTTTGCAAAAATTTCTGTATGATTTTTAAATCCTATCCCCGATATTAAAAACGTCTTTATAATTTTGGAGTTTGTAATGTATGTTACTGTTTTTGCTCCATTGTATTATTTGTTTGTGCTCCTTCTAGTGTGGGTTTGGGCATGAAATTTAAAATATATATATTTTTATGTAATCAAGCTTTTGATTTTATCTTGGGTTCAGTCATATGTGGATTTTGGTCATAGTTGGGAAGATGTTCTTAGACCCCCAGATTATATGAAATCCGCCATTTAAAAAATATATGTATTTAGGTCTGATTCATTTGGAAATTTTATCTTGTGCGTGATGGAAGGTAGGGATCTAATGATAACTTTTTGACTGAATTACTATCATTTACACTGAAACCATTTATTAAAAAGACAGTATTTTGCTGCCATCATTTGACAAGCTGCCATCATGTGATAACCGTGTATGACACATGTGCACGTGGTCATGTCTGTTCCTGAACCCCCGTCTTCTCCCATTGATGTGACTGACCTTGGGCCACCTCCTTTCTGTTTCCTTTGCTTTTAAATACCCAGTGTGACTAGTTCTCTTTCAGACTTACATTTCAGTATTTTCCCAGTTATTCTTGTTTGTTTATTTTGCTGCATAAATTTTAATATCAGCTTGTGTAGCTCCAAGAAAATGTTCATTATTTTTTTTTAATTGGGACCCCATTGGAGTTATACATTAATTCAGAGAGGACTGAATATTGGTCACTTCGAGATATCCTACCTAGAGCTAAGAAGAACACATCCAAACCTGCTTTCATCTTCAGGAGTGTTTTATACTTTCCTGCATATTAGCTTTAACAATTTATGGTTATTTCCACTCCTAAACATTCATTTCTTTTTTTGCTACTATAAATGAGATTTATGAATTTGTTTTATCTTCTACCTTGTTATTATTTGTGTCTATAAATGCAATTTATTTTCGTATGTTAATGGTATCCATTGCCATCTTGCTGATATCTATTAGAGTTGAGTTAGTTTTATCATTGATGCTCTAGATATTTGATCAGGTCCTGTGCATATAGTGATAGTTTTATTTCTTCTTCTCCATTTTTATGCTCATGAGTATTCCTTTTTTGTCTAGTTGTTTGACTAGTGAGCATGGGTGACATTCTTGCTTTGTTCATGATATCAACAACGTAGATCGTTGGCTTTAATATTGACGTCCATAGTCACCATTTTTATATTCTCAACATTTAAAAAACTAGAACGTGTGTTGAAATCTGCATTTTCTTCAGCAAATAGGGAGATAACCACTTCCCCTTTCTTCTGCACTGCCTATTAACCCGCCTGCTAGTTTTCAGCCTCTCCAGGGTTAGATGGGAGAGGCAGAATGGAAGAGACAGCAGAGATCTTGCAGGTGTCACTAACTTCACGCTGTTGCCCACTAGTATAGGTTGACTCCTCTTATGGACACTTTTCTGTACTTCTCAAGGGAGCCCTGCTGGGTGCCTTGATGATAATTCCTCTGGTCCATGCTTAATGTGGTGCTTGGACTTTCCAACCCTCCCCTGCTTGTATTTGTCTTGCCAGCCATCCCAAATACTCTAGGCTGGCTTTCCATTCTGCATGTGCAGGGTAACACGTATTCTAGTTTCCCCAAAACTTCCTCAGGTAATTCCTGGCATCCTGGCATAATTGTTAATATTCCCCCTTTCATTCTCAAAAGCATCCCTAAATGGGCAGTAACTGATATTGTCACCTTCGGCCCAACCCAGACCTGGAGCACAGGTATATGCAGCCTTGTTGCTCTCAGGACACTCTGAGCACTCAAGTCCTTCCTCACAAGGCCGCTCCTGGACAGCTCTGCCACCAGGCAGGTAACTAGGCTGCACGTTTCTGGGGCCTGCACATTTATGGAGAAGGATTCATACCACAGTACATGGTGTTGTCAGTTTCAAGCCTTCTATGTGTCCCACTAAGAAGTGAATAAAGCAGGTAGCAGTCCTCCTGTTTTCTCCACCTTAGGAACTATAAAACTATATTTTTATAGTTTAACTATAAAAATGTTGGGTTTTTTTTTTCATGAATTCCTTCCTGTTGTATAAATAAACCTAACATGGCCGGTGTACATTTCCTTCTAGGTGGGACACATCCTCACAGCAAGCTGGAACCCATTAGCATAAAAGCCCACCAGCATCAAACTCATTCTTTATTCCTCCTGTTGTTTTAAACATAGAACTACTAATCAGGAATTTAACCATTTAGAACCTGCCTGCTTTATGTACTCTGCAAAACTACATCTAACATTTCCTAGCCATGAATAAGACAAACTCAGTCCTATATAGACCTCCATGTGGCTCCTGCCCTTTGGTGCTCTCTGGCCTAGAGACTCTCATCCCTGCGGCCGAGCAACATCGCCTGAACAGGTGAGTCCACCTCCAACTGCAGTTCCCATCCTCTCTGCCGTCTCTGGGCAGTGGTCCCCTTACCAAAGCCTCTGAACTCTCTCTTGCCATGAAGGACTTTGCCCTACACGTAAATATGTCAGTATTCTGCAAATAGAGCACGTATGTGTACTACCGCCACCTGGTGGTCATGTCTTTTTTCTTGATTAGCCCTGAAATCTAGATCCTCTGCCTTCTGATTCTTTTTATGTCCATGAAAAGGTTAAGGGGCTTTAAGAATTATTGAACAAGTACTCAGATATTACACAAGCTTTGAATATCTGAATTCTGGTCTATTACTTTATTTTTGGAAATCCTGATCTTTCAGTGAAAACTTTCTGTTCCGTGTCGTCTGTAGAGAGAAAGGCAACATCACAAGGCGATTTTTTTTTGCTGGTTTTAATACTTAATCCACAGACGAGATGTTACCCTGTGATCTCATTTAATACGCACAGGAAGGAATCTATGAACATGTACTAAGGAGATAGAGGCTGAATATTAAATGGGAAAGAAGGAAATCCTGAAAGGAGACTGAGGCGTCTGGGAATTCTCCACCATCACTCATCACAGCTGCAGACTGCATGGTGATCTGAGAAGAACGATTTGAATGTACAGATGCCTGATTATAGCCTTTCCTTATAGTCCCCTGCATATCAGGGACTTTTATCCTTTAGGGGCATACTCATCACGGGGAACAGTCTTATGCATGCAACAAAACCCAATAAAGAGTTATTCTAAGAGGTTTTCAAGGACATTTTTACTACAGGTTGTTTTCCACTTGCATTCTAAATTTAGAAACTTTGCACCTGCGTCAGGTACACCCAAGCACGCAAGAGTAGGAAACATAACCGAAGAAAGAAAAAAGCGAAATGCCTTGCCTGTATCCCCGAGTGCTTCTTTCTTAGTGGGGGACTGCGTTGTCATCTTAGAGTGTAATTCTGATACCACTGTCTGAAGCGACTCTGTTGGCTGCATATGAAGAAGTTGGTGTGGCATCAAGTAGGGGGTCAGGGGACGAGGATGATAATGGAAATGGGAGAGCAAGAGTCAGATCGTGTCCATAGTCCCGGCCGGTTGTGGCAGGTAGTTGAGTTTTGTTCCAGTTGAAAATGAAGCATTTTAAGCAGAGGAGAGAAGATGCTTGATTCATGTTTTAAAATGATCCCTCCGCTTCCTCTATGGAGAATAGATTGTGGAGCATAAGTATCAGTGATTAGGTGGATGTATTAAAAAGCTCAGAAGACAGTTTAGAGATTAGATTAAAATCAAGTCAAGATAAGTGTTTCTTTTTAAGCTCTGCCTTCCACTCCCATTTTTAGGCGGTGGACAGCAGGGCATTGCAGTGATAAATGTGAATTTTAAGTGTAAATGTTCCGATAAAGATAGAAATACTAATTAACACTGGAGGATTGGAGATCAGTTCTACAGGTAAAAAGAATTAAAGGGCACATTTAAATTCCCAAACATCAACCTGGCTTACAGGCCAATTATATTATTGGATATGAAAGAAATAACCAGAAGCTAATTTCTGGAGTTGTGAATCAGTACTCGAAGTCACTAGACACACACAAACACAACCTCATGAGAAAGAAGGTATCAATGTGGCTTCAGAAAAGTTGCCTGGATTTTGCAATACTTTTCATTGTCCAAATTAGTAACTGTCTCTGAAATAGATAAAGAAGGTTAATGTGTTGGCTTAGCCCTAGCTACCCATCTACTGCCCTCACACAAATGCAAAGAAAGAAAATGGGTAAAACTCAGCAATGCCAAACCTCACTAAGAAACCGTAATCTCCAGATTTGGGGGTTTATGGAGAAAAGCCTAAAACAAGGCTATATCCATTGTTAAACTAGTTCTACAAATGAATCCCAGAGACTCAAACATCTCTCCAAACTTCCTGGAAATTTCTGCAACACACAGGTCTTTTTAGGACCACCAGGATGACTATCTGCATCAATTTCCTCATTTCAGAACTGTTTTTTATGGTATGTTCTTGTTTCAGTCATTATGAAACAGCACAGGGAGAACGTTTCCTCTTTGCAACTGAGCCTGTGAGGCCTTGCATTCAGAATGTGAGGCATGCCTATCCTAGTCATAAGATGCTATTTAAAGGCCCCTGGAATTTCACATCACAGTCTCTTGTTAATGTTCCCCCGCATGTCTTCATCTGGATGTGACTGTCACCTGTGAAGTAGTTTGAAAGCTTCTAGCAGCAGCAGAATCTGTAATTCCAACAGTTGCACAAAGGGTAAGCCTGGGAGTTAAATGTGTTAGAGTCACTCAACCTCACATTGTTCATGAAGCACATTTGTGTTTTCCCAGGCTATGGGAACCATGGCTGGCTGGAAAATTTGAAATTGGACATGGATGTTTAGATGTTTAGAACAAAACATCTAATAGCTAAGCAGTTTCTGAAATTCATCCTCTGAAAACATCGACTAGGGGCCATTAGAATTTCTGAATTGAGAAAAAGGGCCAATGTGTTTTCATGGAAGGCTTGGAATAGGTGAATTCCAAGGTGGTTCTAAAGAAAAAAGTGCTACTCCAGTGATGTTCAAGAGACTTTAAAAGGTGATTTCTTCCTCAGCAGAAATCACATTTTGGGGGCCCTTGTGATATATCTGAATGTAAAGTTAGAGTTTGGAATCTGATTTAGAAAAGCGAGTTCTTTAGATACATAAACATAGATGTTAGTGTATCTGCTCAGTTCTATGGCTACGTAGACAGATAAGATTTTCTTCCCACAAGCTTACTAAGATCACTCAGTATTAAAGAATTATATAATTTTATAAAGCTAGAATGTTTTCATACTATGTTATCTCATTTTGCTTTGATTTAGTACTGTTTAAATTTCTTTAAAGGACTGAAGTGCTGAGATTTTTTTCCAAGTCAGATGAAGAATTTCCCATTTTAAAATTCATCATTTCATTATAGATTTTTCAGTAGACCCTGAAAAGAGTGAAATGGCTTTTCTAATTCACTTCCATTCTGTCCACATGCTCCGCTTTGCTCATCACCACTGCTTTTCCTCCTTAAAGACCTGAAGAAGAAAAATATTTTCAAATATTAAACTTTTTTCACTGCAGAGAACCATCTCTTCTGAGTGATGCACTTTATACTCCTGATCTTATTCTGTTGTTAGGATAATTCAGTAATTGCTACCAATATTGTGGTTTCTGATTGATGTGGAACACAAGGCTTAGAGAATTCAGGATCTTGCTCAAGGTCATTTTGTGGGTTGAATTTTGTCCCTCAAAAGACATGTTGAAGTCCTCACCCCAGCAGTGATGAATAGAACCTTGTTTGGAAATAGGGTCTCTGCAGATGTCAAGTTAGGATGAAGTCATTGGGTGTGTCCTAATGCATACGACAGGTGTCTTTATAAGAAGGAGAAGTTTGGATTGAGAGGCAGAGATACAGAGAGGCAAGACTATGAGGACACAGAGAGAGATGATAGTCCCATGTCCGTGAGGAAGGCACAGATTGGACTGATGCGGCCTCGAGCTACAGGAGCTGAAAGAGGCAAGGGGGCATCCTTAGAGGATTCAGAGGAGAAAGCCCCCACCTACACTTTGATTTTTGCACTTGTAGACTGTAGAACTTTGGTAGTTTAAAGCTACCTAGTTGTGACCCTTTGTTATGGTAGTTCTAGGTAACTAACACAGGCATGAAACTAGTGGTAGAGAAATGAGTAACATATGGATTTGTTTAATCCCAAAGCCTAAGTCCCCTGTGCTGAACATTCTCCTATCAAGACTTTCTATATGTGTTTACTTTGGTGCCTACATGTGAGGCCTTTGAGATGAGTCAAGATACAGCGTTTATACTATAGTATCTTCCAGACAGGTTAGAAAACAAATCACAAATAATAATTCCAGAAAATATTTATTGAATGCTATAGAAGTTATATCAATACATATATTGTATTGATTGAGTCTTTGAAAGTATCTAAAAATAGCTGTGTACTTTCTAGCAATTACAGGTTCTAATATGTGTGGAGGGGTCTAAGTCTAAATACATCTTTTCCTTAAACCAAGAACAATTTCAAAAGCCCTTGCTATTTTCATCAATATGCATAAATTCTCATCTCTTAGAGGATTTGGAAGTCAGTGAATCATTGAATTCTGTAATACCTAGTTTTGTAAACTAGTACTTACTAATAACTTGAAACTTGGTTCTTTGATTGTTTATAATTGTATTTCTAATAAGTTGTTGTAAAGAACATAAATCGCATGGTTTTCTATATGGCAGGATACAGTTTTTACATACTTCCTGCAAGTTATTTCTGCAGAGTATTTTCACTGTAGTATCCCAAAAGCCTCCTTAAGTGCCTGCTACAAATAGGAGCTTAATAAGTCTTTGTTCCATGAATTAGTTCTGGTACATTGTCTTTTAAGGTGATGGGAATAAAAATATAGTACCTGTATATTTATCAGGGTAGTTAATTTTTAGTCCTCTTTATTCCTTTACTTAGTTCCATATGCCCATCTAGTAACATCTTTTTCTACTGTCAAATGGGTTTATTGTTATATGTAGTGAAGTCTTCTAGTAATAAATTATTTTGGCTTTTGTAAGTTTAAAAATGTCCTTTGTTTGAGAATACTTCTGCACTGCTGGTGGGAATGCAAGCTAATGCATCCCTTCTGGAAAGAAGCTTGGAGAACACTTAGGGAACTAAAAGTAGACCTAACATTTGATCCTGCAATTCCTCTACTAAGTATATATCCAGGTGACCAAAAATCATTTTACAACAAAGACATTTGCACCAGAATGCTTATTGCAGCCCAATTCATAATTTCCAAGTCATGGAAGCAGCCCAAGTGGCCATCAAGCCATGAATGGATTAACAAATTGTGGTATATGTAGGCCATGGAATATTATGCGGCCATAAAAAGATGGAGACTCTACCTCTTTCATGTTTACATGGATGAAGCTGGATCATATCCTTCTTAGTAAAGTATCTCAAGAATGGAAGAAAAAGTACCCAATGTACTCAGCACTATTATAAAACCAATATGTAATCATCTACACTTTCATACAAATGATAAAACACAATGATAGCCCAGAAAGAAGGAGAGAAGAGGAGGGCAAAGGGAGGGGAGGCGGGTAGCTGGGTGGAGGGAGGGTAATTGGTGGGGCCTCACCTACTGTGCATAATGCAAGGGCACATGTTAAAGACATTAAGAGCAGACTGTCTTTTAACGCAACAATTAAATAAATGAGGTGAAGGCTATGTTAACCAGTTTGATGTAAGCATTTGAAATTGTATATAAAATCAGGACATTGTATCCCATAAATGCAGTAATGTACACAGTTATGATCTAATGAAAAAAAGAGAAAAAGTCCTTCATTTCTCTTTATTTCAAACATATATGTTCGCATATATACATGTATTTCTTAGTGTAGAATTCAGCTTGACTTTTTTTCTTTCTATCATTTGAACATAGTGTCCTGTTATCTTCTCACTAGCATTACTTCTGAAAAGAAATATTGTTCTTAGAGTTCTTCCTTTCTCTATAACTAGTTGTTTTTACAAAGCATTTTTTTCTTTGTAACCAGTTTTGAGTAACTTAATTGTGATATTTCTTTGTGCATTTTTGTGGTTCTTGTGCTTGGGCTTTAATGAGCTTCTTGGATTTGTGGGTTTATAGTTTCAATAAATCGCTTATGCAAATATTTCTGTACCTCCCTATTATGGGAATTTCAATTACACATTTATTAGGCCATTTCTCCTGAGCATGATGAAGCTTTGTGTGTATTTTTTATGTGTCTTTTCCTCCCTCGCTGTGTCTGTGTGTTCAGTTTGGAGAACTGCAATTACTTTGTCATCAAATTCACTGACTTTTCCTCGGCCTTGTCTAATCTGTATGCACCACACCCAGCTTAATTTTTCATCTGACACACATTGTAGCTATCATCATATAATTTCACCTTGTATGCTTTTTATATATTTATCTCCATGCAAATTTTTCAACTTTTCACTTACCATTTGAACATATTGAATAATTGTTTTAATCTTCTTTTTTTTTTTTTAATTTTTTTATTAAATCATAACTGTATACAATGATATGATTATGGGGCATCATACACTCACTTCATAAACCATTTGACACATTTTTATCACAGTGGTTAACATAGCCTTTCCGGCGTTATCTCAGTTACTGTGCCAAAACATTTATATTCTACATTTACCAAGTTTCGCAAATACCCCTGTAATATGCACCACAGGTGTGATCCCACCGATTCCCCTCCCTCTACCCATCCCCCCCTTTCCCACTTCCCCCTGTTGTTAAGTTGTAGCTGGGTTATAGCTTTCATGTGAGAGTCCCAAATTAGTTTCATAGTAGGGCTGTGTACATTGGGTATTTTTTCTTCCATTCTTGGGATACTTTACTAAGAAGAATATGTTCCAGCTCCATCCATGTAAACATGAAAGAGGTAAAGTCTCCATCTTTCTTTAAGGCTGCATAGTATTCCATGGTATACATATACCACAATTTATTAATCCATTCGTGGATCGATGGGCACTTCGGCTTTTTCCATGACTTAGCAATTATGAATTGGGCTGCAATAAACATTCTGGTACAAATATCTTTGTTATGTTGTGATTTTTGGTCTTCTGGGTATATGCCCAGCAGAGGAATTACAGGATTGAATGGCAGATCTATTTTTAGATCTCTGAGTGTTCTCCATATATCTTTCCAAAAGGAATGTATTAATTTGCATTCCCACCAGCAGTGCAGAAGTGTCCCCTTTTCTCCGCATCCACGCCAACATCTCTGGTCTAGAGATTTTGTGATATAGGCTAGTCTCACTGGAGTTAGATGATATCTCAAAGTAGTTTTGATTTGCATTTCTCTGATGATTAAAGATGATGAGCATTTTTTCATATGTCTGAAGGCCGTGCGCCTGTCTTCTTCAGAGAAGTTTCTCTTCAAATCCCTTGCCCAGCCTGCGATGGGATCCCTTGTTTTTTTCTTGCTGATGCGTTTGAGTTCTCTGTGGATTCTGGTTATTAAACCTTTGTCAGAGTTATACCCTGCAAATATCTTCTCCCATTCTGAGGGCTGTCTGCTTGCTCTGCTTACTGTGTTCTTAGCTGTGCAGAAGCTTTTTAGTTTGATCAAGTCCCAGTAGTGTATTTTTGAAGCTGCTTCAATTGCCCGGGGGGTTCTCCTCATGAAATACTCACCCAGACCAATTTCTTCAAGGGTTTTCCCTGCATTCTCCTCTAGTATTTTTATAGTTTCATGTCTTAAGTTTAAATCTTTAATCCAATGAGAGTCTATCTTAGTTAATGGTGAAAGGTGTGGGTCCAATTTCAGTCTTCTGCAGGTTGCCAGCCAGTTCACCCAGCACCATTTGTTAAATAGGGAATCTTTTCCCCACTGAATGTTTTTAATTGGCTTGTCAAAAATCAAATAGCGGTAAGTAGCTGGATTCATCTCTTGGTTCTCTATTCTGTTCCAGATATCTACTTCTCTGTTTTTGTGCCAATACCATGCTGTTTTGATCACTATCGATTTGTAGTAAAGTCTGAGGTCTGGTAGTGTGATTCCTCCTGTTTTGTTTTTATTTCTGAGTAATGTCTTGGCTATTCGAGGTTTTTTCTGATTCCATATAAAACGAAGTAATGTTTTTTCAAGATCTTTAAAATATGACAGTGGAGCTTTAATAGGGAGTGCGTTGAAATTATATATTGCTTTGGGTAGTATGGACATTTTGATAATGTTGATTCTTCCTAGCCATGAGCATGGTATGTTTTTCCATTTGTTAACATTTTCAGCTATTTCTTTTCTTAGAGTTTCATAGTTCTCTTTATAGAGATCTTTCACGTCTTTTGTTAGGTAAATTCCCAAATATTTCATCTTCTTTGGCACTACTGTGAATGGGATAGAGTCCTTAACTGCTTTTTCAATTTGACTGTTGTTGGTGTATATAAAGGCTACCGATTTATGAATGTTGATTTTGTAACCTGAGACGCTGCTGTATTCCTTGATCACTTCTAGGAGTTTTGTAGTAGAGTCCCTAGTGTTTTCCAGATACACAATCATATCATCTGCGAAGAGCGAGAGTTTGATCTCTTCTGACCCTATATGGATACCCTTGATCGCCTTTTCTTCCCTAATTGCGGTGGCTAAAACTTCCATTACAATGTTGAAAAGCAATGGAGACAATGGGCAGCCTTGTCTGGTTCCTGATCTGAGTGGAAATGATTCCAATTTAACTCCATTCAATATGATATTGGCTGTGGGTTTGCTGTAGATAGCCTCTATCAGTTTAAGAAAAGTCCCTTCTAGACCAATTTTCTTGAGTGTTCTGATCATGAAGGGATGCTGGATATTATCAAAAGCTTTTTCTGCATCAATTGAGAGAATCATATGGTCTTTGTTTTTTAATTTGTTTATGTGCTGAATTACATTTATAGATTTACGTATATTGAACCAGCCTTGAGACCCTGGGATAAAACCAACTTGGTCATGATGTATAATTTGTTTGATGTGTTGCTGGATTCTGTTTGTTAGGATCTTGTTGAATATTTTTGCATCTATATTCATTAGTGATATTGGTCTATAATTTTCTTTTCTTGTTGGGTCTTTTCCTGGTTTGGGGATCAGGGTGATATTTGCTTCATAGAACGTGTTGGGTAGTCTTCCTTCTTTTTCTACATTTTGGAACAGGTTGAGTAATATAGGTACTAATTCCTCTTTAAAGGTTTGGTAGAATTCTGACGTGAAACCATCTGGTCCCGGGCTTTTCTTTTTAGGGAGGTTTTGTATAGTTGATGCTATTTCTGAACTTGATATGGGTCTGTTCAACATTTCCACTTGATTCTGGTTAAGTCTTGGAAGGTGGCATGCTTCCAAGTATCGGTCTATTTCCTTCAGATTTTCATATTTCTGAGAATAAAGTTTCTTGTAATATTCATTAAGGATTTGTTGGATTTCTGATGAGTCTGTGGTTATTTTGTCTTTGTTGTTTCTGATTGATGATATTAGAGATTTTACTCTTTTTTTCCTGATTAGGTTGGCCAGAAGTTTATCTATTTTATTGACCTTTTCAAAAAACCAGCTTTTTGATTTGTTGATCTGTTGTATTATTCTTTTGTTTTCAATTTCATTTAATTCTGCTCTAATTTTGGTTATTTCTTTTCTTCTACTGGGTTTGGGGTTGGAATGTTCTTCCTTTTCCAGTTGCGTGAGATGTCCCATTAAGTTGTTAACTTCCTCTCTTTCCGTTCTCTTGAGGAAGGCTTGCAGTGCTATAAATTTCCCTCTTAGAACTGCCTTTGCAGTGTCCCAGAGGTTCTGATAGCTTGTGTCTTCATTGTCATTTTGTTCCAAAAAATTGGTGATTTCTTTCTTAATCTCATCTCTGACCCAGCTATCATTCAGCATAAGGTTATTTAACTTCCATGTTTTTGTATGGGTATGCAGATTCCTGTTGTTACTCAATTCAAGTTTTATTCCATGATGGTCCGAGAAGATGCATGGAATAATTTCTATTCCTTTAAATTTACTGAGGTTAGACTTGTGACCTAAAATGTGATCAATTTTGGAGTAAGTTCCGTGGGCTGATGAGAAGTATGTGTATTCAGTTTTGTTGGGATGAAATGTTCTGTAGATGTCTGCTAAATCTAAATATTGGATGGTTAGGTTTAAATCTAAGATTTCTTTGCTCAGCTTCTTTCTGGAGGATCGATCCAACACTGCCAAGGGAGTGTTGAAATCTCCAACGATTATGGAGCTGGAGGAAATCAAGTTACTCATGTCTGTTAGAGTTTCTCTTATAAATTGAGGTGCATTCTGGTTGGGTGCATAGATATTAATAATTGAGATCTCGTCATATTGAGTATTACCCTTAACAAATATGAAGTGACCATTCTTGTCCTTCCTTACTTTTGATGGTTTAAAGCCTACTGTATCTGCAAATAAAATTGCAACACCTGCTTTTTTCTGATTACCATTTGCCTGAAATATGGATGACCATCCTTTCACCCTGAGTCTGTATTTGTCTTTTAAGTTGAGATGTGACTCTTGTATGCAACAAATATCTGGCTTAAGTTTTTGTATCCAGTCAGCTAACCTATGCCTCTTTAGAGGACAGTTTAAGCCATTCACATTGATGGAGAGTAAGGATAAGTCTGGTGGAATTTTGGGTATCGAGTTTTTCAAAGGTCCAGTGGACATTTTTAATCCTTTCGCCAGTGTGGAAGTTGGAGTTTGATCCGAAGTTTCTGATTGAGTTTACTTTTGTGGTATAGGATTGGGTTGGTCATTGTTGAGGATAGGTCTGAGAACATCCTGAAGAGCTGGTTTACTTATGGCAAATTTTTTCAACATATGAATGTCATTGAAGTATTTAATTTCTCCATCATAGATGAAACTCAGTTTAGCTGGATACAAGATCCTGGGTTGAAAGTTTTTTTGCTTTAGGAGATTAAAAGTTGATGACCAGCCTCTTCTTGCTTGAAAAGTTTCAGCAGAGAGATCTGCAGTTATTCTAATATTCTTACCTTTGTACGTTATAGTTTTCTTTCGCCGGGCTGCTTTGAGAATCTTCTCTTTCATGTTAACTTTAGTGAAGCTAATTATGATATGTCTGGGAGATGGCTTATTGGGGGTGAATCGTGCTGGGGTTCTGAAGCTGTCTGCTATCTGAATTTCAGATTCTCTAGGCATGTCTGGAAAATTTTCTTTCATAATTTCATGTAGAAGGGCCTCTGTGCCCTTGGCTGCCACTTCATCAGTCTCCGAAATTCCTGTAACTCTTATGTTATTTTTTTTTCGAATTATCTGAGAGCTCTCTGAGGGAGTGACCCATTTTTGCTCTCCATTTCTCTTCCTCTTTGAGAGATTGGGAGCGTTCGAAGACTTTATCTTCAATGTCAGAAATCCTTTCTTCTGCTTGCTCCATTCTGTTACTGAGGGATTCTACTGTATTTTTCATATCTTTGAGGGCTGTAAGTTCTTGTTTCAGTGTGTCTAAGTCTTTGGTGGTTTTGTCTTTAAATTCGTTAAATTCTTGAGACAGTTTTTGAATTTCTCCTCGAATTCCTAATTCCATTTTATTAATCTTGTCTGCAAACCAAATTCTGAATTCGACTTCTGACATCTCAGCCAGTTGTTTATGAATGGGATCTTCAATCACATCTGCCGTATCTTTTCTTGGGGGGGTTGATCTATTCTGGTTATTCATGTTACCAGAGTTTTTCCGCTGATTCCGCCCCATGGTTTACTCCCTTTGGTTTTTCCCCTGGGGTTTTATCGAGGGCCCGTACAGTGTTGTGGCCTGAGAAACTGGGGCCCTGTCTGGTGTGGTGGAGCAAAGTGGTTCTGTCTTGTTTTCAGCTGGTTTCTGTTCGATCCTATTGCAACTTCTACTCTGGCTTGAAGTCTCAGCTGTGTGGAAAAATCAGCAATTAAGTCACCCCGCCTGCCCACCTCTGGCCCCAGTTGGAAAAGGAGAATCAAACCTTCCTACAATCGCACACCCAGGGCACCACCTGAAAAGTCCTCAGTCTATTAGCCCAGTTCAAAAGGTCCGAATCAACTGTCTCAATCGGCACTTGTCTCGGGTGGAAGGGTTCAAGAGGTCTCTGGGAACTGGATCACAGGGGCCTGGTGACTCCTCTGACACAGCTCACCCCAGTGCAGCGTGGAGTCAGGAGGAGCCACCCTGCAAACAGAGCAGTCTGGGAAGGTTGACGTCTCCTTCCCCACTTTGCCCCTCCGTCGGACCCAGTCACTGGTATCTCTGCAGATGGCTAACCCAGTTGCCTGCAGTGAACAGACACTCCAGGGGTTTGCACCTGCCTGAATCGCGAGGAAGTCTGCCAGGCCCCCGCAGACTGCCGCTATCTAGCAGGAGGAGATGGGGCCTGACATCTTTGAGTGTTTGATGCAGGTGATGGGAAGGAGGTGTTCACTCAGGCTTAGCCCCGTCCCTGATGGATGCTGCTAACAGAACAGAACAGAACAGACAACTTTGTGAGGTTCTGTCTCTGTTCCTGTCGTCGCCTACAGGAGACGGGCTGTTTTGAGTTCAAACGTCTTTGCTGCTGGAGAATTGCGTCTGAACACCTCTCTGGGTCGGCCCCGCCCTGGAGGCTTCCGGGTTTGTGAGCTGCGTCACAGGTGGCCTCCTCTGGTTGCCCAGGGAGACAGGGGGTGTGGCCTCAGAATATCCAGAAGTGAGCGTTCTGCCGTTAAAGAAAAAACGGCTGTTGATCTACCTCCAGGGAACTGCTGCTCTGGTGTGGGCACTCAGGCGACCCTTTTCTCCTTTGTCCCGCGCCCCAGAGTCAGCATTGAGCGGCCGCAGTTTGTGCTGGGTCCACACCCCTTAAGAGATCCCCCAAGAATCAGAACTCTTGGGGGATGGGCCCCCAGACCCCGATTGGGAGTGGGGCGGGGGGAAGCTAGAGTTTCATTCAGTTTCACGCAATACTACGGTCCGGGGAGGGCTCCTGCACTGCACCGCAGGGAAGTGCCGCCAAGGCTTGATTTCCCCTCAGCAGAGTGCCCTCTCCTCGCTCACGTATCCCAGAGTCAGCGCTGACCTGACGCAGCTCAGGCACTGTGCACTCCCCTCGAGAAATCACCCAAGGAGCCGAACTCCTGGGGGATAGGCCCTCAGACCCCGAGTGAGAGTAGGGGTTCTCAGCTCTCAGCGGGGAGGCCAGAGTCTGATTCAGTCTTGGGCCCCCTATGCCCGGGGAGGGTTGCTGCACTGCACCGCAGGGAAGTGCCGCGAGGCGTGACTCCCCCTCAGCCCGGTGCCCTCTCCTCACTCGCGCGCCTCAGAGTCAATGCTGACCAGTCGCAACTCGGGGACTGTCCACTCCCCTTGAGAAATCACCCAAGGATCCGAAGTCCTGGGGGACAGGCCTCCAGACCTCAGTGGACGGGAGGGGAGCGCCGGGGATTCAGGGTTGCCGGCAAAGGATTCCCAAAGTTTTATTCAGCCCTATGTCCGGCAGGAGAACGCCACGGCACCCCAGTAGGGGAGGTAGGTCCAGTTTTTAGAAGGACTCTCCCGTGGAGTGTAGTGGGAGGGGCTTTAATTTCTGCCCGCTTGTTCAATTGTGTGGCTCCAGAGCCGGTCTCATGGGGGAGGGGGACTCCCGTCCGCTTGGTGGTGGATTTTGTACCTTTTGTTTGCGTCCTTGTGATCACAACTTGCCTCAGCGGTGTTGATGTGCGTTCTTCAGCCTTCTCTCTTGGTGAGGCTCAAGTCCACCAGGATACTTACTAAATTCCTGTCCCTTAACTCTCCTTCTGGACGGGAGCCTTTGTTGAAAGCTGGCTTCAGTCCGCCATCTTGTCTCCCCTCCCTGTTTTAATCTTCTATTCTAATTCTAATACATGTGCCACTTTCAGGTTGGTTTTGATTGGCCAGTGTTTTGTCTTATTATGGGTTATATTGTTCTGGGCTTTTTTTTTTTTTTTTTCTTCCTCTTCATCTTCTTCTTCTTCTTCTTCTTTTTTTTTTTTTTTTGTATGCTTGGTGATTTTTGACTGAATGTAGACTACTGGGAAATTTATCTTTTTGGTTGATATATATATATATATATAATTTCTCTAGATGTTCTTTTTATCTAAAGAGATTTGGCATTCTACTGAAGAGCAAGAGAGGGCTCCCCGTATCTCTGGGGATTTCTGTGGGGTCCTTCCTTCTCTCTAGTTTGCTGCTCCCTGGACTATAAGTTTCTTCTCCTCAACTTGGGCATTGGAACAGCCTCTCTGTGAGTCCCCTTTACTTCCTGTGGCCTGGAAACTCTCTCAAGTTCATGTATGGGGGAAGCTTGGGAGTTCCCTTCATTAATTTTCTTTCTCTCATAAATCACTGTTCTTTTTTGCTCACATTTAATACACTGGAAACTGTTTCATATATTTGTCCTGTAGTTTTATTTTAAGTATAAGAGTGAACCATTCCCTATTACTTCTCCCAGAGAAAGCCTCTGCATACATTTTATTCGGAAAAAATACAAGGAAATAACATTTCACTGTAGAAAACACAAACAAAACACACAAACACACACGCACTTTTTTCTCTTTTTGTTCCCTAGTTAATAGCTGCAGATATATTCCTTAAGTTTATTCTTTCACTATTGTGATCATTAATTGTGCTTGCTATGGGCCTCTTTGCCTACCTATCCTGGCCATGGAGGCCCACTTGCTGTCGAAGGCAAATGTAGCCTGCTTTGTAAACTCCCTTACTCTGTAAGCCTATCTCTTTCTGTTCCTCAATAAACTTGGCCTCACGCTTGCCTTAAAAGAAAATAACTAATTGTACCTGGGATGTTACATAGCACAGCTTTAGAGAGATGAAAATTGCATCTTTTATCTGCCTTTAAAAATTATTTGGCTAGTTTTACAAGTCTTTTTTATATGTTTAATACCTAGGCTTAAAAGGACTCTATATGAAAATAATTAGTGTGAAATAAAATATTCAGATGCATTCTCAAAATATCAGGTTATAATTCAGGGAATAAAATAAACAGACTTCATTTTTCAAAGACAACTTTTATAATGTAAAGAAGCCATCTGGAGTACATTTGGACGTGGGCTGGGAGAATCCTGTAACAGTTGTAATAAATTGATGGTCTTTCATTTCTCTTTCTAAATTTTCTAAAAGCAGAGGCTGGGTTTCTCTAATTTATCTCTTTACCTTCATTGTCTAGGTCAGTGTGTAGACTATAAAGAGCATCAACAATATTTGTTGATGGATATGTAAATAAGTGAGTTCAGGTGGAGCATAGTCCAGTAAGTTGTTTCACACAACTCTAAAAACCATTAAGCACTAAGTTCTCAGAAACACCTGCCATGGACACCATCAGTTGAAGGCAGCTTCTGCACCTCATCTGGAGAAGAGGACACTTCTTTCTCTATATTACTTCTTTTTCCTTTTCTTTCTTTTTCTTTTCTTTTCTTTTTTTTTTAGAGACAGAGTCTTACTTTGTCGCCCTCAGTAGAGTGCTGTGACGTCACAGCTCACAGCAACCTCCAACTCTTGGGCTTAAGGGATTCTCTTGCCTCAGCCTCCCGAGTACCTGGGACTACAGGCGCCCGCCATAATGGCTGGCTATTTTTTGTTGCAGTTGTCACTGCTGTTTTAACTGGCTGGGGCCGGGTTCAAACCTGCCACCCTCGGTATATTGGGCCAGCACCCTATCCACTGAGCCACAGGCGCTGTCCTCTGTATTACTTCTTGAAAACCTCATTCCAGAGAACAATTACTCAGAAATATACATTAGTATGAGGCACACAAAGACGGAAACAAGGAATTAAAATGTAGCATCTTAATGAAGAAAGTTGTAATGACAGCGCCTATGGCTCAGTCGGTAAGGTGCCAGCCCCATATACGAGGGTGGCAGGTTCAAACCTGGCCCCTGCCAAACTGCAACCAAAAATAGCCGGGCATTGTGGTGGGCGCCTGTAGTCCCAGCTACTTGGAGGCTGAGGCAAGAGAATCGCTTAAGCCCAGGAGTTGGAGGTTGCTGTGAGCTGTGTGAGGCCACGGCACTCTACCAAGGGCCATAAAGTGAGACTCTGTCTCTACAAAAAAAAAAAAAAAGTTGTAAACAAATAACAATCCAGGTGTTCATGTAAGAACTTCTCAGATAGCCAGGAGACTGTGTTCAGAGTTAAATAAGAAACACTAGTTACATAAGCATTCTTGGAATGTGGTTTACCAGAAAAAAAGTATCCATTCTCCCTATAGGTGCGTAATTGTTTCATATAAAATCTATCTATGTAACTCATCTTTAAAGACATAGCTTGACAAGAATGACTTCTATTTGAAACAAATTCCTTATCTGTTTTCTTTTCTCCCTTCTAAAAGTAAAGGCAATTCATAAGTCTGATCTAATCTCTGATAAATGCATTTTGTTCTTAGCAAAGCTATAAATATAGTCACAATGAGGTTGACTTTAGATTCATTCAATCCACTGTGACCAATGAGAAATAACCAGCTTGAGAAGTAAATGCTGTGGACAAAGACAAGAATCTGCGCATTTACCAGCCCTTCTGGGTGAATCGAATCAGTATTCAGTGGCTCTGCTAAGGCAGAAATGAGAATTCTTGAAATAAACTTATTTTAAGTTCACATTTCCATTATCCAAAATCTCTTTATTCTCTTACATTCCTGCATGTTTTTTTCATTTATTTATAGCCAGAGGTTAAGATAGCACAGGGTACAGAAAAGGAGTGAGAATGCCCTAGTACATAAGATAAAGCGTCTCTCCTGTTCAAAAGCAGCCCAATGGGCTGTCCTAACCCCGTAAATCACCTTAGCCCATTCTTCTCTCCTCTCATTGTGCTCCACTCACATCGGTCTACCTTCTGTTCCTCAGGCAGGCTGGGTTTCTTCTAAACTTAGGGTTCTTGTGCTCACAATTCATTTTTTTTTTCTCAGTGATCTTCTATTCTGCCTCACTTTGGTCTTCATTTGAGTCTCAGCTCAAATATTCCCTCTCTAAAGGTATTTACCATGACCATCCGGGTTAACATTTCCTATGCACCAATACACATTCCTCACACACCTGCACGACCATCCACGTAGTACTTGTTTTTACCTAAATTTATTATGTCGTTTGTGTCTATTTTAGGTAATGGATACACTAAAAGCCCCAACTTAAGCATTACAAAAGTATCCTCCAACAAAATGTGAGCTTGATCTGTTCTGGTCAGCATAGTATTCTCAAAAGAATTCTCTAGAATGCTGCTAGCCCATAGCAGATCTTTGGGAACCATTTGTGGGAATGATATGAAAAAAACTACAAATAAACATTAAGCATAGAATGGATGGCTAAATTTGGTATAATCACACACAAGAATACTCTACACCAAGAATTAAAAAATTACCCATAACTACATGAACTGCAGTGATTTGCACGAGAAACCAGGTACAATAGGATATATGCCATAAATCTTTTGGATGTCACAACATTGCCTAGAAAGCAAAGAAAAAAATACAGTATACACTGTATGAATTTCATTTATGTAAAATACAAGAACAGGCAAAATAAAATCATGCTTTTGGAAATCAGAGCAGTGAGTAATTTGGGAGGGCGGTAGCAGAAAGGAGCCAGGGTCTGCTCTTGGCCCTGTGCTGTTTCCTGACTAGGAGCTGGCCTTACCAGCATGATCAGTTTGTGAGTCTGTATCAAGCTTTCCGCACCTATTACATTTTAATTAACTTGAATGAAATATTGCATTGGCTTAAATTCAATACTGCATTTGCTGCTTAAGTAGTATTTGGGGATATTATTTTTGCATATCTGTGATGTCCAAGTTTATACATATATATAATCATACATTTTACATGTACATGTACATATACAATGTCTCCATTATATAAAATGTTTAAAAATATATATAATATCACATGTAAATATATATAAATTGTATACATTATATGTGTATAAATAATATATGAAAAATTATAAATAAGTCTAGAGGAAATATATACTTTTTAAAACCATATAATTCATCTACATATAAAACAAAAATATACATACAAATAAATATAAAAAATACATAGATGAGAATTGGATCTCCTCAGAAACATGGTAGGGTTTTTTTCCATGATGATGAGTAATTATCCTCTTTGAATTTTCTTTGTACTTTCACTGACATGAATTCAGGTGGGTGAGATACTGGGCTGGCAGGGACTGGACAGGTGTTTTCCTCTCTCCAGGTCTTGTGATCACTGGGAAGGCTGGTGACTGTGGTTTGTTCTGTCCATTGCCCTCAGTGTCCTAGGAGAGATAGACTGAGCCAACAGAGGAGGAGGATGGACTCCCCTTCCCACCAAGACCTCAGCCTTCATCTACTTTGCTGCAAGAGACCTACAATTTCCAGGTGGTGTTAATCTGCACCCAAGAGAAAAATTAAAGGAGGAAAACTTCTGCCCAGATCAGGGTGGCTGGCTGGTTGCAGGAAAGTGGGCCACTCTTAATAGTAAGAGTTGAGAGAAAAGTAAGGGTTAAGAGAATCCCCCAGCAATTCCTCCTCTAGAAATTATCCCAGGCTAGTAACTGTCAAAGAAATATATATATTAGTGATAAATAGGAATTAGTGTAAATGTCCACCTTAGGAAACTAGATATATAAAAGAGAAATTATCCATAGGATGGAATTCAATAAAGGCCTTAAAACAGACATGTAGAAAAATATTGACTACATGGGAATGCTCATGAGTTATTGTTAAATGAAAATAGGTCACATTGCAACACTGTAGCATAAACAAGAATTATACATATTTATAAGAAATACTGTCAGTATAGAAGAATATACAATAAAAGCGGATATTCCTGGTGAGGGTATTATTGATATTGATGGTATGTTTATTGCCATTTTTATTTTCTAAATTGTCTACAATGAAGTTGTTTTATATTTACAAAAATGTATATAAAGGGGTTTTTTTTTTGTGTGTGAGTTTTATAAGAAAGTATTTGCAACCATTGATTTGAGGCCGTAAAATGAATCAGAGTAGTAACTAAAAACATTTTTTTTTTTTTTTGCTCAAAATGTCTTTTTCTTTTTGCTTTTATACAAGTACTCTTTTCTTTATGGTCTATGTAAAGGAAATAATCTTGACTTTATAACAGTTAGTTATATGCCTATTGTATTGTTATGTGTAAATAACTTACGCATTGATGAAGATATACTAATGGTTAGATTAACGTAGGATGGTAGTGATAAATCATGTTAAAATAGTAAGAATAAAATTTTCTGGCCTAGTTTGGTATAGGAAAAGCTATTAGTTGCTGGAGCATTGGATGAGAACCTGCTAAAAGATTTCATTAAAGGGTATCCTAAAATGTAGACGTTCATGCGGAATTTTCAGCCCTTCCTGAAATCAATGTGATCCCTCTGAATCATATAGAATGATGGTGTCTTAGTTCTGCTCTTGGAACCAAATCCCAATATGGCAATTTATTTCCTCCCTAAACAAAGAACATAAATCACAACTTTCATAATTGTTGCGTTCTCCCTAAAGGAAGCTACTTGAAACGAAAGTACATTTTTTTTCATTGTCAGAATGAGGTTACTTAATATAGTGCTGGATCACAGTTATTAATATCACTTTATGAGAATCCTGGGAAATCTGTGGTAGTTGATCGAGGTTTTATAATATCCTAACTCACGCTATTAAACTAAGTACCACTATCGGGCCCATGGAAAATCAAGTATAATATTTGGCTTCTGATTTTTCTTCCAGTTATTTCTGGTCTCTAAGGCTACTCTTTTTGGTTCTTCCCCTGAAAATCGAGTACTCTGTAAAAGGCACCCAAGTTAAGGATACTCATGGCTCAGTGAATTTAGCAAGAATGGAGCAAAACAGATTGACTTGCATCACCCCAAGTCTTTGCCTTCTGCTGTCAGATAGCAAATAAAGAATTTTAAACACAATAACTGCATTTTTCTGCTTAGAGCTTAGGTAACACCTTTTTTTTTTTTTCTATCATTGAAAGTAGAAATTGGCAGGCTATTGAGATTTTGATATAAAAGGTCATCTGTCCACAGCAAAGTGAGCCTGGGAGGGTGAGATGATAATTACCTTCTAGTGGCCTCATGAGACGTCTAAGGCAGGTTCTCATTTTCTCTCCCTTGAAATTCAAAGCACAGAAAATGTGGTGCCTCTGAATTCCTATACCTAGATTCTTGACCTATTGTTTCTATAATCTGGGTAGAGGAAACAGTTCATTATTCCAGTTAAATGTGGAATCTTTAATCCAGACACCAAATCAGCACACGTGTTATTTGTTTGTTTATTTATTTATTTATTTATTTATTTATCTATCTATCTATTTTTCAGCCTAGGATGTTCATTGATTGATTCAGGAACATGTCTCAGAGGGAACAGAGAAGACACATTATTGTATTTGCTCGGGAAAAGATTTCAAGTGAATTTTCTTAAGCAAAGCATTTAAATCTAAACACAAACACGGTTTTTACAAAAGGTGGTATTTTCTTCCTCTTAGAACCTGACTCCAATCAGTGATTTCTTGCGCACATTTCTTACTGTACACCAACCACTGATTGTCAAGAAGGCCCCAGGCACGAGGGACGGATAAGACACTGTCTGAAGGAAATATCTTACAAGAAGACGCCGACACCAGCACTGCCCGGTACAGACCTAACCATTCTGAGCCCCGTTCCTATCACCTATAAAAGGGGGGTAATGATAAGATCCTGGGCCAGGCACGTGTGAGCATAAAATGATAAGATGTACACAACGTGCAGCCCAGAGCCGGGTGTGGAGACACTGTGGTGTAATAGTAGCTGTTTTTGGTATTTTTGCCCTTGTTCCAGCCTTCCACCCTGTCTAGAACTGACTGGTTGTAGTTACGGAGAAACACCCATTTATTTTAAAATATTGCAACCCTTTAAAATTCTCTGGCGTGAGCTGCTATTTCTCACACACACACACAATGTCCAAAGTCCATCTGGATGCATTTGTGCCCTGTGTTTTGGCGCGTGCTTGTACCACTGTGCTGGAGTGTGTGCTGTGGGGCCCACGGTGGGAGCCTCCCCAGGTCAGCACTTGCTGCACAATCTCCCTCTAGTCTTTCCTCCCAGAGAGGGTCTACTCTTAGAAAGAAGCTGCTGGATTGTCCAGCACTGGGACCGGCTCCTCCCAGTCAACAGAGTTGCTTCTTGTATTTTTTTTTTTTTCAATTTTTCATACTCAATTCTTCTTTTATATTTATTTATTTTTTTTTTATTAAATCATAGCTGGGTACATTAGTATGATCATGGGGCACCATACACTTGGTTCATAGACCATTTGACACATTTTCATCACACTAGTTAACATACCTTTTGTGGCATTTTCTTAGTTATTTTGCTAAGACCTTTACATTCCACATTTACTAGGATTCACATATACCCTTGTAAGATGCACTGCAGGTGTAATCCCATTAATCCTCCTCCCTCCACCTACCTCCCCCCTCCCTCCCCTCCCTTTCCCCCTTATCCCTATTCTTAGGTTGTAACTGGGTTATAGCTTTCATGTGAAGGTCCTACACTAGTTTCATAATAAGGGTGAGTACATTGGGTACTTTTTCTTCCATTCTTGAGACACTTTACTAAGAAGAATATGTTCCAGCTCCATCCATGTAAACATGAAAGAGGTAAAGTCTCCATCTTTCTTTAAGGCTGCATAATATTCCATGGTGTACATATACCACAATTTATTAATCCATTCGTGGATCGATGGGCACTTGGGCTTTTTCCATGACTTAGCAATAATGAATAGGGCTGCAATAAATATTCTGATACAAATATCTTTGTTATGATGTGATTTTTGGTCTTCTGGGTATATGCCCAGTAGAGGGATTATAGGATTGAATGGCAGATCTATTTTTAGATCTCTAAGTGTAATCCATATCTCTTTCCAAAAGGAATGTATTAATTTGCATTCCCACCAGCAGTGCAAAAGTGTTCCCTTTTTTCCACATCCACGCCAACATCTCTGGTCTTGGGATTTTGTGATGTAGGCTAGTCTCACTGCAGTTAGATGATATTTCAAAGTAGTTTTGATTTGCATTTCTCTGATGATTAAAGATGATGAGCATTTTTTTCATATGTCTGAAGGTCGTGTGCCTGTCTTCTTCAGAGAAGTTTCTCTTCAAGTCCCTTGCCCAGCCTGCGATGGGATCCCTTGTTCTTTTCTTGCTAATGCATTTGAGTTCTCTGTGGATTCTGGTTATTAAACCTTTGTCGGAGACATAACCTGCAAATATGTTTTCCCATTCTGAGGGCTATTTGCTTGCTTTACTTACTGTGTTCTTGGCTGTGCAGAAGCTTTTTAGTTTGATCAAGTCCCAATAGTGTATTTTTGAAGCAGCTTCAATTGCCCGGGGGGTCCTTCTCATAAAAAACTCCCCCAACCCAATTTCTTCAAGGGTTTTCCCTGCACTCTCTTCTAGTATTTTTACAGTTTCATGTCTTAGGTTTAAATCCTTAATCCAGTGAGAGTCTATCTTGGTTAATGGTGAGAGGTGTGGGTCCATTTTCAGTCTTCTACAGGTTGCCAGACAGTTCACCCAGCACCACTTGTTAAATAGGGAATCTTTTCCCCATTGAATGTTTTTAATTGGCTTGTCAAAGATGAAATAACGGTAATTAGATGGATTCATCTCTTGGTTCTCTGTTCTGTTCCAGACATCTACTTCTCTGTTTTTGTGCCAGTACCATGCTGTTTTGATCACTATTGATTTGTAGTATAGTCTGAGGTCTGGTAGTGTGATTCCTCCTGCTTTGTTTTTATTTTTGAGTAATGTCTTGGCTATTCGAGGTTTTTCTGATTCCATATAAAATGAAGTATTGTTTTCTCAAGATCTTTAAAGTATGACAGTGGAGCTTTAATGGGGATTGCATTGAAATTATATATTGCTTTGGGTAGTATGGACATTTTAACAAAGTTGATTCTTCCCAGCCATGAGCATGATATATTTTTCCATTTGTTAGCATTCTCAGCTATTTCTTTTCTTAGAGTTTCACAGTTCTCTTTATATAGATCTTTCACATCCTTTGTTAAACTCCCAAGTATTTCATCTTCTTTGGCACTATTGTGAATGGGATAGAGTCCTTAAATGCTTTTTCAACTTGACTGTTGTTGGTGTATATAAAGGCTACCGATTTATGGATGTTGATTTTGTAACCTGAGACGCTGCTGTATTCCTTGATCACTTCTAGGAGTTTTGTAGTAGAGTCCCTAGTGTTTTCCAGATACACAATCATATCATCTGCGAAGAGTGAAAGTTTGATCTCTTCTGACCCTATATGGATACCCTTGATCGCCTTTTCTTCCCTAATTGCAGTGGCTAAAACTTCCATTACAATGTTGAAAAGCAATGGAGACAATGGGCAGCCTTGTCTGGTTCCTGATCTGAGTGGAAATGATTCCAATTTAACTCCATTCAATATGATATTGGCTGTGGGTTTGCTGTAGACGGTCTCTATCAGTTTAAGAAATGTCCCTTCTATACCAATTTTCTTAAGTGTTCTGATCATGAATGGATGTTGGATGTTATCAAAAGCTTTTTCTGCATCGATTGACAGAATCATATGGTCTTTGTTTTTTAATTATTTATATGCTGAATTACATTTATAGATTTACGTATATTGAACCAGCCTTGAGACCCTGGGATAAGACTGACTTGGTCATGATGTATTATTTGTTTGATATGTTGCTGGAGTCTGTTTGTTAGAATCTTGTTGAATATTGACAGGAGGTGGAGCAAGATGGCAGCCGAGTAACAGCTTCCTTGCATCTGGGCACCATGAGTCTGGGGATATAGGACTCCAGGCATCTCTGGCTGGTGGGATATGCCTACCATCACCCCTGAGAGGATACAGGGAGTCAGCGAGAGACTTCTGGACCCCAAGAGGAGGACTAAAACAGTGGAAAACCGACAAGTGGTCATGTGTGTTCAATCCGTCTAAACCCACCCGCAACTGTACGTTCAGTAGCAGCGAGACTGCAAACCAGAAAGGCCTTACCTGTGAACTGTTTTGGTGTCTTTGGACTTGGCACTCAGCTGAACTGCCTTGGGGACAGCCTGAGCGGGAGTGCGGAGAACTTTGGCCTTTGTCTAGGGCCGCAGTCTGAGCCACTGAGCCAGACGGAGCTAATAGTGTTAGGCTCTGGGTCACACACAGACATTGTGAGCGATCTGCCCCAGCAAGCTCCGCCCTCAGGGTTGCAGAGCTGGAATTGGGTGGGAGCTGGTAACCCAGCGACCAAGTAGCCTAAGGGCGGGGTCTGAGCCGCCTTGCAGCCCTAACCCTTGGGGGCAGAGGGAGACACAGGGTAAGTGGATAGCCACTTCAGCAGTGATTCCAGCGACAAACACTTCCCTGAGAAAGCTTCTGCTCAGTAAGTGAACAAGTTAAAAGTGCCTTTTAAGTGGGCTGAAGAGAGATTTAGGGTGTCTACCTGCTGGGGTTTGAGAAACTAGCAGCCTCCAGTCGTATCAGAACTGTGATTAACATCTCATACCGCAGAAGACCACGTGTTGCCCAGACAATATTCAATAACATATACATACTGCTTTGTTTTTGGTTGTGTATTTTTTTTTTTGGTTTGGTTGTTTTTTTTGTTTATTTTGATGTTGTGGATTGTTGTTTTGTTTTTTAAGTTCAACCTTTTCCATACAGATCCTTTTTCTTTCTCAATTTTTCTAGTTTAATTATGATTTCCCATTGCTGCCTATTTCAATAATTAGAACTTCATTTTTGTTAGTGTTTCTACCGCTATTATTTGGTTTTTCCAGCCAATTTTATCCCGTAAAGTGTTCTGTTTGCTTGTTTTGGTTTGATTTATAGCATTTTTGTCTTTCCTCTCTACTTGGTGGAGGTGGGGTACTGTGTCTGATCAGGTTAGCAAACAGCTGCTGACCTCAAGGGAACCACCCAACTGGGCACCCCCAGAAGGTGGTTTTTTTTTTAAGGTTGTATCAAAGTACCCTACTGTACACCTATATTGCTCTGTCTCCCTCTTTCTGTGCCTCTCTTCTTTTTGTCAATATTCCTTTTACCCACCCCCTCTCCTTTCTCTATTTTTCTTTTTTTCTTCCTGATCACTTGGTCCTCCTTTCTTTCATCCCTTTTTGCTCTTAAACCTTCTCATCCTTCTGGTCCTGTAACCCTTACTCCACAGGCACGAGAACTTAAAGAGCAAGAGGAAGTGAAAGGAAAATTAGGGTAAGGAAACAGATAAAAGAAATCACTCATGAGGAAGAATCAGCAGAAAACTCCAGGCAACATGAAGAACCAGTCCAGAACAACCTCGCCAAGGGACCATGAGGAAGCTACTGCAGAGGATTCCACCTATACAGAAATGTTAGGAATGACAGAAAGGGAATTTAGAATACACATGTTGAAAACAATGAAAGAAATGATGGAAACAATGAAGGAAACTGCTAATAAAGTGGAAAATAACCAAAAGGAAATCCAAAAACAGAATCAAATCAGAGATGAACGATATGACGAATATAAAAAGGATATAGCAGAGCTGAAGGAAATGAAACAGTCAATCAGGGAACTTAAAGATGCAATGGAAAGTATCAGCAACAGGTTAGACCATGCAGAAGAAAGAATTTCAGAGGTAGAAGACAAAGTTTTTGAGATAACTCAGATAGTAAAAGAGGCAGAAAAGAAGAGAGAGAAAGCAGAACGTTCACTGTCAGAATTATGGGACTTTATGAAGCGTTCCAACATACGAGTTATAGGAATTCCAGAAGGGGAAGAAGAAAGACCCAGAGGAATGGAAGCTATACTAGAGAATATTATAAAAGAAAATTTCCCAAGTATCACCAAAGATTCTGACACACTGCTTTCAGAGGGCTATCGAACCCCAGGTTGCCTCAACTCTAACCGAGCTTCTCCAAGACACATTGTGATGAACCTGTCCAAAGTCAAGACAAAAGAAAAGATTCTGCAAGCTGCCAGGAGTAAGCGCCAGTTGACCTACAAGGGCAAATCCATCAGAGTGACCGCAGACTTCTCTAATGAAACTTTCCAAGCAAGAAGACAATGGTCATCTACCTTTAATCTACTTAAACAGAACAATTTCCAGCCCAGAATTCTGTATCGTGCTAAGCTAAGCTTCAAAATTGATGGAGAAATCAAATCATTTACAGATATACAAACATTGAGGAAATTTGCCACAACAAGACCAGCTCTACAGGAAATAATTCAACCTGTTCTGCACACTGACCACCACAATGGATCAGCAGCAAAGTAAGAACTCAGAAATTAAAGGACAGAACCAAACCTCCACACTGATGCAAAAGATAAAACTAATCAATGGACTCTCACAAAATAAGACGAATAGAATACTACCACACTTATCAATTATCTCAATAAATGTTAATGGCTTGAATTCCCCACTGAAGAGACATAGATTGGTTGACTGGATTAAAAAACACAAGCCATCCATTTGCTGTCTGCAAGAAACACACCTGGCTTCAAAAGACAAATTAAAGCTCCGAGTCAAGGGTTGGAAGACAATTTTTCAGGCAAATGGAATTCAGAAGAAAAGAGGAGTTGCAATCTTATTTTCAGATACATGTGGATTTAAAGCAACTAAAGTCAAAAAAGACAAAGATGGTCACTTTATATTGGTCAAGGGAAAAATACAACAAGAAGACATTTCAATTCTAAATATCTATGCACCCAATTTAAATGCTCCCAGATTCTTGAAACAGACCTTACTCAGTGTGAGCAATATGATATCTGATAATACCATAATAAAAGGGGACTTTAACACTCCTCTTACACAGCTGGACAGATCCTCTAAACAGAAATTAAACAAAGATATAAGAGATTTAAATGAGACCCTAGAAAAACAGTGCTTGATAGACGTGTATAAAACACTCCACCCCAAAGATAAAGAATATACATTCTTCTCATCACCCCATGGAACATTCTCCAAAATTGATCATATCCTGGGACACAAAACAAATATCAACAGAATCAAAAGAATTGAAATTTTACCTTGTATCTTTTCAGACCATAAGGCACTAAAGGTGGAACTCAACTCTAACAAAAATGCTCGACCCCACCCAAAGGCATGGAAATTAAACAATCTCCAGTTTAATAACAGATGTGTCCAGGAAGAAATAAAACAGGAAATCATTAACTTCCTTGAGCATAACAATAATGAAGACACAAGCTACCAAAACCTGTGGGATACTGCAAAAGCAGTTCTGAGAGGAAAATTCATCGCTTTAGATGCCTACATTCGAAAAACAGAAAGAGAGCACATCAACAATCTCACAAGAGATCTTATGGAATTGGAAAAAGAAGAACAATCTAAGCCTAAACTCAGTAGAAGAAAAGAAATATCCAAAATCAAATCAGAGATCAATGAAATTGAAAACAAAAGAATCATTCAGAAAATTAATGAAACAAGGAGTTGGCTTTTTGAAAAAATAAATAAAATAGACAAACCATTGGCCAGACTAATGAGGAATAGAAAAGTAAAATCTCTAGTAACCTCAATCAGAAATGATAAAGGGGAAATAACAACTGATCCCACAGAGATACAAGAGATCATCTCTGAATACTACCAGAAACTCTATGCCCAGAAATTTGACAATGTGAAAGAAATGGATCAATATTTGGAATCACACCCTCTCCCTAGACTCAGCCAGGAAGAAATAGAGCTCCTGAACAGACCAATTTCAAGCACTGAGATCAAAGAAACAATAAAAAATCTTCCAACCAAAAAATGCCCTGGTCCAGATGGCTTCACTCCAGAATTCTATCAAACCTTCAAGGAAGAGCTTATTCCTGTACTGCAGAAATTATTCCAAAAAATTGAGGAAGAAGGAATCTTCCCCAACACATTCTATGAAGCAAACATCACCCTGATACCAAAACCAGGAAAAGACCCAAACAAAAAGGAGAATTTCAGACCAATCTCACTCATGAACATAGACGCGAATATTCTCAACAAAAATCCTAGCCAATAGATTACAGCTTATCATCAAAAAAGTCATTCATCATGACCAAGTAGGCTTTATCCCAGGGATGCAAGGCTGGTTTAACATACGCAAGTCTATAAACGTTATCCACCATATTAACAGAGGCAAAAATAAAGATCACATGATCCTCTCAATAGATGCAGAAAAAGCATTTGATAAAATCCAGCATCCTTTTCTAATTAGAACACTGAAGAGTATAGGCATAGGTGGCACATTTCTAAAACTGATTGAAGCTATCTATGACAAACCCACAGCCAATATTTTACTGAATGGAGTAAAACTGAGAGCTTTTCCTCTTAGAACTGGAACCAGATAAGGTTGTGCTCTGTCACCTTTACTATTCAACGTAGTGCTGGAAGTTCTAGCCAATACAATTAGGCAAGACAAGGAAATAAAGGGAATCCAAATGGGAGCACAGGAGGTCAAACTCTCCCTCTTTGCTGACGACATGATCTTATACTTAGGGAACTCCAAAAACTCAACCACAAGACTCCTAGAAGTCATCAAAAAATACAGTAATGTTTCAGGATATAAAATCAATGTCCACAAGTCAGTAGCCTTTGTATACACCAATAACAGTCAAGATGAGAAGCTAATTAAGGACACAACTCCCTTCACCATAGTCTCAAAGAAAATGAAATACCAAGGAATATACCTAACGAAGGAGGTGAAGGACGTCTATAAAGAAAACTATGAAATCCTCAGAAAGGAAATAGCAGAGGATATTAACACATGGAAGAACATACCATGCTCATGGATGGGAAGAATCAACATTGTTAAAATGTCTATACTTCCCAAAGCAATCTACCTATTCAATGCCATTCCTATCAAAATACCAACATCGTACTTTCAAGTTTTGGAAAAAATGATTCTGCGTTTTGTATGGAACCGGAAAAAACCCGGTATAGCTATGGCAGTTCTCTGTAACAAAAATACAGCTGGAGGCATCAGCATACCAGATTTTAGTCTGTACTACAAAGCCATAGTGCTCAAGACAGCATGGTACTGGCACAAAAACAGAGATATAGACACTTGGAATTGAATTGAAAACCAAGAAATGAAAGTAACATTTTACAACCACCTAATCTTTGATAAACCAAACAAGAACTTACCTTGGGGGAAAGACTCCCTATTCAATAAATGGTGTTGGGAGAACTGGATGTCTACATGTAAAAGACTGAAACTGGACCCACACCTTTCCCCACTCACAAAAATTGATTCAAGATGGATAAAGAACTTAAATTTAAGGCATGAAACAATAAAAATCCTCCAAGAAAGCATAGGAAAAACACTGGAAGATATTGGCCTGGGGAAAGACTTCATGAAGAAGACTGCCATGGCAATTGCAACAACAACAAAAAGAAACAAATGGGACTTCATTAAACTGAAAAGCTTCGTACAGCTAAGGAGACAATAACCAAAGCAAAGAGACAACATACACAATGGGAAAGGATATTTGCATATTTTCAATCAGACAAAAGCTTGATAACTAGGATCTATAGAGAACTCAAATTAATCCACATGAAAAAAGCCAACAATCCCTTATATCAATGGGCAAGAGACATGAATAGAACTTTTTCTAAAGACGACAGACGAATGGCTAACAAACACATGAAAAAATGTTCATCATCTCTATATATTAGAGAAATGCAAATCAAAACAACCCTGAGATATCATCTAACCCCAGTGAGAATGGCCCACATCACAAAATCTCAAAACTGCAGATGCTGGCGTGCATGTGGAGAGAAGGGAACACTTTTACACTGCTGGTGGGACTGCAAACTAGTACAACCTTTCTGGAAGGAAGTATGGAGAAACCTCAAAGCACTCAAGCTAGACCTCCCATTTGATCCTGCAATCCCATTACTGGGCATCTACCCAGAAGGAAAGAAATCCTTTTATCATAAGGACACTTGTACTAGACTGTTTATTGCAGCTCAATTTACCATTGCCAAAATGTGGAAACAGCCTAAATGCCCACCAACCCAGGAATGGATTAACAAGCTGTGGTATATGTATACCATGGAATACTATTCAGCCATTAAAGAAAATGGAGACTTTACATCCTTCGTATTAACCTGGATGGAAATGGAAGACATTATTCTTAGTAAAGCATCACAAGAATGGAGAAGCATGAATCCTATGTACTCAATTTTGATATGAGGACAATTAATGACAATTATGGTTATGGGGGGGAAACAGAGGGAAGGCGGGAGGTGGGTGTTGCCTTGGTGTGTGTCACACTTTATGGGGGCAAGACATGATTGCAAGAGGGATTTTACCTAACAATTGCAATCAGTGTAACCTGGCTTATTGTACCCTCAATGAATCCCCAACAATAAAAAAGAAAAAAAAAGAATCTTGTTGAATATTTTTGCATCTATATTCATTAGTGATATTGGTCTATAATTTTCTTTTCTTGTTGGGTCTTTTCCTGGTTTGGGGATCAGGGTGATGTTTGCTTCATAGAATGTGTTGGGTAGTCTTCCTTCTTTTTCTACCTTTTGGAACAGGTTGAGTAATATAGGTACTAATTCCTCTTTAAAGGTTTGGTAGAATTCTGACGTAAAACTATCTGGTCCCGGGCTTTTCTTTTTGGGGAGATTTTGTATGGTTGATGTTATTTCCGAACTTGAAATGGGCCTGTTGAACATTTCCACTTGATTTTGGTTAAGTCTTGGAAGGTGACGTGCTTCTAAGTAATGGTCAATTTCTTTCAGATTTTTGTATTTCTGAGAGTAAAGTTTCTTGAATATTCATTAAGGATTTTTTGGATTTCTGTGGAGTCTGTTGTTATTTCGTCTTTGTTATTTCTGATTGATGAGTTTAGAGATTTTACTCTTTTTTTCCTGATTAGGTTGGCCAAAGTTTTATCTATTTTGTTGACCTTTTCAAAAAACCAGCTTATTGATTTATTGATCTGTTGTATTATTCTTTTGTTTTCAATTTCATTTAGTTCTGCTCTGATTTTGGTTATTTCTTTTCTTCTACTGGATTTATGGTTGGAGTGTTCTTCCATTTCCTGTCTCTTGAGATGTCCCATTAAGTTGCTTACTTCCTCTCTTTCCTTTCTCCTGAGGAAGACTTGCAGTGCTATAAATTTCCCTCATAGAACTGCCTTTGCGGTGTCCCAGAGTTCTGATAATTCGTGTTTTCATTGTCATTTTGTTCCAAAAATTTGGCAACTTCCTTCTTGATCTCATCTCTGACCCAGCTATCATTCGGCATAAGGTTATTTAACTTCCATGTTTTTGTATGAGTATGCAGATTCCTGTTGTTACTCAATTCAAGTTTTATTCCATGATGGTCCGAGAAGATGCATGGAATAATTTCTATTCCTTTAAATTTACTGAGGTTAGACTTGTGACCTAGATGTGATCGATTTTGCAGTAAGTTCTGTGGGCTGATGAGAAGTATGTGTATTCAGCTTTGTTGGGATGAAATGTTCTGTAGATGTCTGCTAAATCTAAATGCTGGATGGTTAGATTTAAATCTAGAATTTCTTTACTCAGCTTTTTGTTGGAGGATCGATCCATCACTGCCAAAGGAGTGTTAAAATCTCCGACTATTATAGAGTTGGAGGAAATCAAGTTGCTCATGTCTGTTAGAGTTTCTCTTATGAATTGAGGTGCATTCTGGTTGGGTGCATAGATATTAATAATTGAAATATCATCATATTGAGTCTTACCCTTAACAAACATCAAGTGACCATTTTTGTCCTTCCTTACTTTTGTTGGTTTAAAGCCTATTGTATCTGCAAATAAAATTGCAATACCTGCTTTGTTCTGGTTACCATTTGCCTGAAATATGGATGACCATCCTTTCACCCTAAGTCTGTATTTGTCTTTTAAGTTAAGATGTGACTCTTGTATGCAACAAATGTCTGGCCTGAGTTTTTGTATCCAGTCAGCTAACCTATGTCTCTTTAGAGGGCAGTTTAAGCCATTTGCATTAATGGAGAGTATTGATAAGTTTGGTGAAATTTTGGGTATTGAGTTTTTCGAAAGTCCAGTGGGCATTTTTAATCCTTTTGCCATTGTGGAAGTTGGAGTTTGATCAGAAGTTTCTGAGTGGGTTTACTTTTGTAGTAGAGGATTGGGTTGGTTATTATGGAGGATAGGTCTGAGAATATCCTGAAGAGCTGGTTTGGTTATGGCAAATTTCTTTAGCATATGAATGTCATTAAAGTATTTAATTTCTCCATCATAAATGAAATTCAGTTTAGCTGGGTACAATATGTGGGGTTGAAAGTTATTTTGCTTGAGGAGATTAAAAGTCGGTGACCACCCTTTTCTGGCTTGAAAAATTTCAGCAGAGAGATCTACAGTCATTCTAATGTTCCTCCTGTTGAAGGTAATAATTTTCTTTTGCCTGGCCGCTTTGCCAATTTTCTCCTTCATATTAACTTTAGTGAAGTTAATTATGATATGCCTGGGGGATGTCTTATTGGGGTTGAGTCGTGCTGGGGTTCTGAAGCTATCTGCTATCTGAATTTCAGGTTCTCTAGGCATGTCTGGAAAATTCTCTTTCATAATTTCATGCAGAAGGGCCTCTGCACCCAGTGAGGCAACTTCATCTGTTTCAGGAATTCCTATGAGCTGTATATTTGCCCTCTTTGAGTTATCCCAGAGCTCTCTGAGAGAGTGATCCATTTTTGTTCTCCATTTCTCTTCCTCTTTGAGAGTTTGGTAGCGTTCAGAGGCTTTATCTTCAATGTCGGAGATCCTTTCTTCTGCTTGGTCCATTGTGTTGCTAAGGGATTCTACTGTATTTTTCATATCTTTGAGGGCTGGAAATTCTTGCTTCAGTGTGTCTAAGTCTTTGGTGGTTTTGTCTTTAAATTTGTTAAATTCTTGAGACAGCTTTTGAATTTCTCCATGAATTCCTAATTCTATTTTGTTAATCTTGTTTGCCATCCAAATTCTGAATTCGATTTCTGACATCTCAGCCAGTTGTTTGTGAATGGGATCTTCAATTACATCTGCCGTATCTTTCCTTGGGGGGGGTTTATCTATTCTGGTTATTCATGTTACCAGAGTTTATCCACTGAATCCGCCCCATGATTGTTTTACTCCCTTTGATTTCTCCCCTGGTGTTTTGTTGAGGACCCGTACAGTGCTATGGCCTGAGAAACTGGGGCCCTGTTTGGTGTAGAGGGGCTAAGTGGTTCTGTCTTGTTTTCAGCTGGTTTCTGTTTGAATCTAGTGAGACAGTTACTCTGGGTTGAAGTCTCAGCTGTGGAGAAATACCAGCAATTAAGTCACCCCACCCACCACAGGCAACAAATGGAAAAGGAAAATCAAACCTTCCTACAACCACACACCCAGGGCACCACCTGGATAGTCCCCAGGTGAGTGGCTCAGTTCAAAAGGTCCAAATCAACTGTCTCAGTCAGCAGCTGCCTCGGGTGGGAGAGTTCAAGAGGTCCCTGGGAAATGGATCACAGGGGTCTGGTGACTGCTCTAATATGGCTTGCTCCAGTGCTGCGTGGATACGGAAGAGCCACCCAGTAAATAGATCAGTCTGGGAAGATTGATGCCTCCTTCCCCACCTTGTAGCTCTGTCACACCCAGTCACTGCTAGCCCCACAGGGCTGTGACCCAGTCAGTTGTCTGCAGTAAGCAGATACTCCAGGGGTTTGCACCTGCCTAAGTCACAGAGTAGTCTGTGTCTGCTCATCTAGGCTGTTACTCTCTCTCTTTATCCAGCAGGGGGTGATGTGTCCTGTCAACCTCGGGCACTTGATGAAGGCTGGAGGTGTTCACTCAGTTCCAGCCCCACCGTTAGTTTATGTTCCTGGGTGAACGGAACAACCCTGTGGGAGTTTGTTTCTGACCCTGCTAGATTCTTCTGCAGAGGAGAGGCTGATTTGAGTTCCCAGAACCTGTGCCTCAGGCCCTGTCTTTAGTCCTGCAGGTTTGTATTCGCAGCACGATCAGTTGTTGGCTGCAGCCTCTTGGCCTCCTTTGTCTATAGGCTGGTGATCCCCTGAGGGCCAGGTGCGTCTTGGGCTCAGTAAAGTGTTCCTCTAGATCAGCCCCACCCTGGGAGTTTCCTGGCTCTGCAGGTGTGTTTTCTAGTGCCCGTGTTCCACCTGGGTCAGTGCCGCCTCAGGCAAACCCTTTACTCACGGGGCCTGTGTTTCAGTCCCAGGTCTGTTCCATGGTGGTTGCCATCTGAGAAGACGCTTGGCCTCATCTTGTTGCCCAGGAAGATAGGAGGAGAGGGTATGGGATATCTGGGGGTGGGCCTTGTTATTGCTGAAGACGGCTGTTGCTCTGTACCTCGGGGCACCACCGCTCCAGTGTAATTCCCTCTTAGCTGACCGTCGTCTTCTCACTCCTTTGCTACAGAGTCAGCACTGGCCAGCTGCAGTCCAGGTCCTGTCTGCACCTCTCGAGAGTTCACCCAAGAATCTGGACTCCTGGGGGGGGGCAGGTCTCCAGATCACGGAGTGAGAGTGAAGGGGAGTGTTAGGAGCTCAGAGTTGCAGGTTGTAACACCAAGCTCATTGAGACCAAATGAACAAATAAACATATACAAAGGTTACCAGGCACACGGGCCCATAGAAACAGAGACAGACGGAAAGACATAGACATACAGGTAGCAGCCACGACAACAGCAATATAAGAACAACCAGAAAGGCAAATGGAAAGTACACAGGGAGGAAGATGAACTGCAGCAAAGCCTTTGTCATATGATAGTGACTTTCCCCGCAATGAAGTTTGGGGCTCCACAGGCTGCCACGAGCCGCCGCCGGCGTGATGGCTCTGTTGTTGTTTTCCTAGGGCTGCTCCAGCCCGCCCCCAGCTCCCTGCCCCTCTCGGGCGGTGCTGCCTGTGTGCCAAGAGGTACTGGTTGCCCCTGTATTTTTTTTTTGTAGAGACAGAGTCTCATTTTACTGCCCTTTGTACAGTGCCATGATGTCACAGGACTCACAACAACCTCTAGCTCTTGGGCTTCTGCGATTCTTCTGCCTCAGCCTCCCGAGCAGCTGGCACTACAGGCACCCACCACAACGTCTGTCTATTTTTTCATTCCAGTTTTGGCCAGGGCTGGGTTTGAACCCACCACCTTCGGTATATGGGGCTGGTGCCCTACCCACTGAGCCACAGACGCACCCTGTTTCCTGTATTAATCAAACATGCATAGAAGAAACAAAGAAACCTGTCTATGATTTTCAGGGTTTTGAAATTGATTTGGTTGTAAGTCTAACAAATAGTGAACACAATATGGAATACTGTAAAAAGGTGGTAGATGTTTATGAAATATGAGTGGTCACTTTCTAACCATCTATGCTATCTAAAACTCCAATAATCTGATAGAAAATTATTTTCATATCTTCTGAGAGGTGTGTGTGTGTGTGTAGGGTGTGTGTTGGGCAGGGAGTTCATGGCAGGGACCCATGATGACTCTTCAGTGTAGTCGCAGCACCTTGACACCTGCCCTGCTCATCGTCTTTCAGAGCGTAGAGTAGATAAATCCGGTGTCGTGTTACTCCTTTTAGGTACTGAACTATGAAGAAAATAGAATTTATCTGCTTCGGTCTTTACTATAACCATCATGTCCAGAGCAATACCTGCAATATATTGTGTACTTAATAAATATTTGGTGACTTAGATAAGTAAAGGTCATTTAAGTTCTTTATTATTATTAAGTCTACTAGCCAACTTGTATTTATATCATTTCCATCTTCTTGTCTGCTAGGTAGCCCCACAACTATGTCACATGGATCTGAGTCTCATTTTTTTGTGACAAATTTGTTTTAAAATAATTGGAATTTCTTAATGAAAGACAGGAGTGTAGGAAGTGAAGGACATGGTGTCCTGGACCACCATGGAAATCCAGAAAGGGCATTTCAGCCTAAGACTGAATAGATGAACCCTACAGAACGTCAGTGTGGGTTAGACTTACACTTAATTCCATGGTGTTGTGCCCAGATCATGAAGTCCCCAAAGACCACCAGAGAGCCGATTCCGATGCAAAAGCAAAAGAGTCTTTATTGTTACAAGCTCGAGCCTGGGTCCCCCAGGGCTCCATTGCAATGGATCCAAGCCAGGAGCCCCGAGCTCTGAAGCAGGGGATTTTTATAACGCAGCACAGCAAAGTGGGTGTATGCAACTTGAACAAAGGGACTGCTTCTGGACTGGCTGCCACTGGGCCTGCCATATGGCCTGATCCAGAGGGCAGTTCCTGTTTGGGGTCCGGTAACTCATGATTTCAGGGAAATGCCTGCTTTTACAGGAAAGTGAAACTTTCACAACAAAATGGCAGAGAAAATGAAACTTAACTTCTAAGATGGCGTCATTCATCCAAGATGGTGTCGGTCTGGGTCTCTCACATGGAGTGGCAAAGTCTGTAATAGCATTTGCAGGTTGCCTTGTCCCAAAGAAATGCAGAGATCTGCCTTAGTCTACATTGAGAAGAGCAAATACCCAGATCCTGGTGGAAAGCAATTGTTTTTCTTTAGAATCCACACTTGAAATAACATGGATATATTCTCTGATAATGACTATCACTTCAATTTTGTCTAGTGCACCTAGCCAGAGTCTTCCACCCAAGTCTTCTATTGGACAGAATCCATGTTCATTCATTATCCAAACCGTGACCCCAAATTCTCATTTCCTCCTTCCCTCCCTTCCTCCACTTTCTTATTTCCCCCTCTATACTTTTCTGCTCTTTAGCTAGTTTTGTTATGTGAGCCCTGAGCATCCTCAACTTTATGGATTTAGGTCTTTTCAGGATTAAGGTGCGTTCTCCAAACAATATTTTTCTTATTGTCAGTCAAAACAAAGCGTGTGAAAGTTCAATAACAAAAGAACTTTGCAGATAATGCCACTCTTTTGTCTGAGAGAAATAGGGTGTTGGTAGAATCCCCAATATGCATATATGTTGGGGGTGCATATTGAGAGCTAGTATTTATCCATCCAGTGGCCCCCACGTCTTACTAATGTCTTTTCCTGGGGAAGCATGTTTGTGCAACATACAGATTTATATTTACTGCGTAAGAGTCCCCCAGAAATTGATAATTGCAAACAAACAAACAAACTCCACAGATGATGTCAACTCTTAGAGATAGGAACCACTTGTCTGTGCCACCAAAGACCAAATTTTCCCAGTATAGAAAGTGTTTTTCCTTCATTGATGTATGTTGTTATTTCTAACCTTGCATGTCTCTAAAAGTGTTTCCCACTGGTGTTCCAGTCAGCGCTCTGCCTCAGATAAATTATACTTTGCTGGAAACAGATCCTAGAACAATTACTTCAAGCAGGTTTCTCACTATGTGAAAAACAATGAAGATCCAAGAAGGAGCCAAAGGAGGCATGGTATTTTTTTTTATCAAAAATAAGTAATTAATTGCTCATGGTAATTCCAGAAATTAAAACCAGGACCAGATAAATCTGCAGGCTGTCAGAGGACACCTGTAAGAAGCATATTCCTCCCTTCTTCCCTCCCCCGTGGTTTCTTGATACAGCCTGATTGACATCCCAGGCGTGCTTAATGTATGCAAATGTGTCCCATTCCCTAAAATGCAAAGATGCATTTCTCTCTGTTTGTCTACCTAATGCTGTTGTAAAAAACATTCAGAAATACTTTGAGTGGCAAAATATGAACCTAACCAAAAAATCCAGAGGATTTTCTGAAATGCCACATTTGTAAAGATTTAATTACATTGTTTTGACTAATTCCATAGTGCACTACTGGCAATATGTTACTTATTGTTTTGGAGAGAGGGTTCCTTTTTTAAAAAAAGTAGACCATGTTTACAGCAGTTTTAAATTTATGGAAAAACAGAGCAGAAAGTGCAGAAAGTTCCCCACAAGTCCTCCTATTATTAATATCTTGCAGTGATGTGGTGTATTTGCTACAATTGGTTAGCCAATATTGGTACACCACAGGGTACCCCAAAACAAAATTTTGGGATGAATACTTTATAAAGGTACATTTAGCCACAATTTCCCATTTTTCCTATGGGGGGGACCATAGGGGTAACTTTTGGGACAGCCTGTGCATAATATCATGTATCCACTGCTGTAAGATTATACAAAGTAGTTTCCCTGCCCCAAAAGTCCCCTTTGCCCCATCTGTTTATCTACCCCTCCTCCATCTCTTGGCAACCACCAATCTTAAACTATCTTATACTGTCTTCCCAGTATTCCCTTTTCAATAATGCCCTAGAGCTGGAATCATGCAACATGTTTCCCTTTCAGGTTGATGCATTTTTCTTAGCAATAGGCATCAGAGTTTCTTCCACATTTTCTCATGGCTTAAGAGCCATCTCTCTTTTTTATTGCCGACTAATACTCTATTGTATGGATGTGACATAGTTTTATTTCTATGGAGTGGCACAGGTCTTCAAAGTTAGTAAGGCATAGTGTGGATTATGTAACTTAGTTTTCTCTCCCAAAGCGGAATGAACAAATAACGGCCTTTGATTTGAAGAGGCCCTTGGGTTCCCTGAAGAGGGCACCTGCCTCCTCCCCTAAATTTCATGTAGTACAGCCTGTGCTGGGGATGGCCGACCAGGGTCAGAGCTGGTAGCGTCTGTGCTGTATGGAGGCTTAGCCAGGGCCAGGCAGCACTGGTCAAACCCTGACCCTTCACAGCTGAACCAGGCCCAGGACAGCCAGAGCCTCTGGGATCTGGACCATCACCAGCAGGTTAATCCTGTGGAAAGGCTTCTAATCTTAGCATGGGTGACAGCCCTCCCCTAATTGCAGAGTGGTTGGTCCTGGGGTTATTCACATCCGGCAGCTGGAGAAGGCTTCACACCCTGTGAACCAGCTGCCTGTGTGGAAGGTGGGGAGGAAGCAGGTGTGGGGAGAGGAAGGAGGCCAGGTGCTGGCAGAGCAGCGTCACCAGGACAGCTGAGTGGAGACAGCAGGCAGCAGGGCTCCTGCCTGGGCAGCATCTCGTGGCTTCTTGCCTTACTAGCCTTTTCAGAAAGAGGCTATAGATGCCCATAAACCTCTCAAAAAAAGGATGTGGCTGTGTATTGAAGAGTGAAGAGTATGTGTGTGGGGGGGAGGGGGCAGGGAGAGAGAGAAAGAGAGAGAGAGAAAGATTGAGATTATTTCATAGCAAAAGAAAGTAATCAAAATATTTTAAATGTTATTCAGTCTTCACGGATTTTTAGATCCAGCTCCTTATATTAGTTTTCTAGTGCTGCTGTAACAAATGACCACAGTCTTAGGCACTGAAAACCGTACAAACTGGTTTTCTTAAGACCTTGTTGTCAAGATGCTGTCCACAGGTGTCTGGGCCCAAATCAAAGTTCAGGGGAGAATTTTTCCAGGAGTCTTAGACTCCTAGAAAGTCCAGGGGAGAATTTTTCTTTTGCTTGGCTTTCTTTTCTTTTCTTTTTTTTTTTTTCTTTTGTTTTGTTTTGCCTTTTCCAGTTTCTAGAAGCAATCTCCGTTCCCTTGTTCCTGGCCCCATCCTGCACCTCCTAAGACACCTTCAATCAGCACTTTAATTTTTTCTATTTTCTTTTTTTATATCAGAGTATCACAGCGGGTACCTATGTTTTGGATGCATGATCACTTTTGCGCCTTTTGAGTAAAAGTTATAAATGTGCCCCTCACCCAGATGGTGTGCATTGCACCTGTTAGGTGTGAATTTACCATCCCCTCCAGCCCCCTGCCACTTACTTGATCTCTGCTGAGTTTCACTACTTCAGGTGCACCAGTGTCGATCAATTAGCCTCAATTTAATCGTATTTGTACTATTTGTTTTTCCATTCTTGTGATACTTCACTTAAAAGAATGCTGTTCAGGTCCATCCAGGTTGTTACAAAGACACCTCAATCTTTCTTCCCTTGCCTGACTCTTCAGCCCCTCCTTCTCCCTCCATTACTTTGAATATCTTTCCAGTTACCTGATCATTGTGTATTTGTTAAGCCCACCCAGATCATACGGGAATAATCTTCCTGGTTTAAGGTCAGCTGATTAGCAATCTCAATCCCTTCTGCCACCTTCATCCCCACTTATTACTTAATGTCATCTATTCATTCATAGGTTCTGTAGATTAAAACATGAACAGATATGGGGCATTATTCTTCTAACCAGAGTCTCCTTATTCATTTCCACTGTATCCCCCTTCACTTCTCAGCTCCTCCAGTGGGCATTGGATTGTACCACAAATATTAGGAAATCTTCCCAAATTTTTAATCCACACTTCCCCTTCTCACTTGGAAGAGGACCCTATAACCAAAGCGAAGCAGAAGCCATTGTCCAAGGGAAACATATCAAAGGTTTTTCTGTGAATATTATAATGAGTTTTTATGTTCGTGACCTTCAGCAACAAAACACTCCCCTAAACTTTGTGACTAACCATGGACTTTTCACCACAAAATGAATGTTCTTGGAGTTCTTCCACTCCAAAAATAATCACTTATAAATTGCTCCAAGAAAATGTCTTTCTTTTGCAAGTACCTCATTAAGATTTTATCAATTTTGTTCTTATATTCATTTCCTTTTTACATCTAACTGTAAGAGTTGGTTAGGCATTTTCAATGAAAGCCAAAGAGTTATAGAAAATCTGGTTGTAAGGTGAAATTCCTTATGTTGATGGAGGTTTCCTAACGCAGTCTCCCTTTATAAAGATACAGTCACAGTGGAATTCTGTTCTTTAGCCCCAGCAGTACGGGAATATAGACAATAACGTCAGTGAAGCTTTCTTACTGGAGCCCAAGTTCTGGAGCATACAGCTTAAGTTCCCTCCAACACTAAATGTGTAAGTCTCCTTATTGTTATAACTTTTCCCATATGATAATTGTACTTGATAAAGAATAACCTCACAGTAAAAACTAATATATTTCTGAAGTTGCTTAATTGTTATGTTTTATTAATGATAATATGATATAATTTACATAAAAACCAGATAAAAGCGAGGTCTTTTCTTTCTTAGAAAAATGACTGGATCGATATTAAAAGACTAAAATTTTCAGAGGGCAGATAATTTCTTTAATAATTCATTTTATAAAATCCTTAGCATGACTCAAAACTTGACGAAGTCCTTGAAGACACTTTTTATGGAAAAAAAATATTTTAGGACCTCTACTTTAAAAAAAAAAAAAACAACAACAATTAGATGACTCAGGAAGTTGTTATCTGAACATAATCTTTGAAATACACTATTTCTTCACAAGCTGGTGGATAAGATTCTACTAATTGTTGCAACAATGTTATTTGGTAGAGATTAGCATGTTTACTTTATAGATCGTGACTCTGAGACAGCAAAGGATTCAAAGACTTCTCCTAAATCATTTAGTCCTATGTACAGTACTGGAACTTAGACCGAAATCCTATTAATTTGGTAGATTAGTTTCCATATACATCTGGCTAATTTTTAATGTCTTTTTCTATGTTTCCCAAATAAGAAATAATACCCACAACTATGAATTTTATTTAACTAATCTCAGGAATATTTTGACAAATTGTATTTGAGTCAACATCTCATATAGCTCCTGAGTGGAGAATTCTAATTACCACTTCTTTTATCTTTTTGAGAAAAACATCATATACTCATTGAGAAGTTGAGATTTTTATGAAAAGGGTAAGACTTCACTCTGGATATTAGAATATGTGCTGAACTAGAAAATGCATGCTAGAAAGAAGCTAGGCATTTTATGAATGAAATTGCCTAGGTAAAACTAAAAAATCTTTTATAATTTTAAGATTAACTACTAAGCTAAAAGAAAAATAACATAATGATCTGAAAAAATATGATGGGAAAAAATAAAATTGAACAGAGAAAATACGATGAAGACTTCAAAAATCAGGGACAGTGGGAAAGGTAAATATCTAATATCTAATATCTGTCTGAAAGTTCAGATCTGCTTTTAAGACAGCGTCTTTCAGACTCCAGGTCACAAGATACTAGTGGTGTGAAATAAAGTTACTGAATTAAATGAATATTTATTTTGTAGAAAGAATAGATTAGCTTAGAATAAAAGGGAACAGATTTATATAGAACACACAAGAATAGGACGGGAAATAATCAACAACATTGCAGCTTGTGAGGCTAAATATATATTTAAGAAATTTTGCTTTAGTATACGTGTGTACATGGGTGTTCCTGCACACATGTATTGTTCAGGGTATAAAATGTATTTCCTTTCTTTTTTTGTTTTGTTTTCAGTTTTTGGCCGGGGCTGGGTTTGAACCTGCCACCTCTGGCATATGGGGCCAGCGCCTTACCCTTTGAGCCACAGGCGCTGCCTAAAATGTATTTCTTTATGTGAGTTGTGGTCAAAGCATTTGACAGCCATTGCTTTAGAACAGTGGTTCTCAATCTGTGGCTCAGGACCCCTTTGTAACAATGAAAATACATCCTGCATGTCAGATATTTACATGGCGATTCATAACAGTGGCAAACTTACAGTTATGAAGTAGCAACGAAAATAATTTTATGGTTGGGGATCAGCACAACAGGAGGAACTGTATTAAAGGGCCAAGGCATTAGGAGGCATTAGGAGGGTTGAGAACCACTGCCTCAGAACTTACAACTGTAATAGTCAAGGCTCACAGTGACAACAGAGGAAAGCTATGTCTCAGGTACTGCGGGTGTAGAAATAAGACAGATCCTCAATTTTGAGCATGGAAAGAGAATAATAGCAATCAAAACACAACAATAATAACAGTAAACATGAAATGATGAGACAGACTGCTGAGTACTTTATGAATATTAACATTAAATACTCATGACTCAACTTTATGGAGATCTGTGCTTATCCTAAATTTAGAGTTAAAAAAAATAAAGAAAAGAAATCAGCAAGTTGGGAAACCAGATTCAAAAACTGAAAAAGGGTCTGCTGTCAGCCCCACGTGCCTTTGCACTGTTTCTTTCCTGATCTCATGTAGACCACGGTGAACTCACTTTGAAAACGATGAGAGGGAATGGAAATTATTTTAATGATCTTATTAGATATTATCTATCGATGCCAAGCTTCTGTAGTTTTCAGACATTAGGTCTTAGACAAGGAGAGCAGGTGTTTTTTTTTTTTTTTTTTTTTTTAATGAGTAGCTTCTGGAAGTACCAGGTGAAGAAGGGCTCCTACCTGCCGAGCAAAGCAAATTCTGGAAGTGATGAGAAATGTCTGCTAGATGCAAAGGATATGACGGAAGAGACACATAGCAGGTGGTTGCCATTCATCCGTTTATTCATCCCTCCATTCATTCATTCAACAAGTATGTTTTAAAGTCCCAGTCTGTGGGATGGAGCTGGCCTACTGGCACTGTGATACAATTCTGACCCAAAGAGACAGAGTCTCTATCCTCTTGAAGCTTATGTTCAAGTGAAGAAAGATGGTTAATAAAAGAAATGCATGAACAAAGATGTAATAACCTTCTAGGAAATAATCATGCTTTGAACATAAAACATAGAAAAAAGTGGATATTACCCATAACTAGAGGGAAAGGGTTGCTATTTTAGTTAGGATGATTAGAAAACTCCGTTCTGGGGAAGGAATATTTTAGCAGAGATGTGAATGAGAAGGAGAAGTAGGAGAAGAATTTATTAATAGTTAAAAAATAGAGGGAAACCAGCTGGAAATGTCTTCTGTGCATTCAGCGTGACCCACTGCAAATGAACCTGTCTTTGACCTTGTCACCACATGCTTCTCGTACATCAATTTGGATCTGGAAGTCTGGGCGCTGAAATGCTAGCAATGGTTGCCTGGTGGGAAGAGAGAGGTTCATTTTCTAAACTGTGCACTTTAATATTGTTTGAATCTTTTCCAACAATCACATCATGCTTGTATATTAAATGCATTCAAGTAGTTCTTTTGTTTATATATCCTCTACACACTACCTGAGGCTTAATGTAATGAGTGGTGAAAGGGGCTGAACAGATATTTGCTAGACTCACTCATTTGCCTGTGACCAATAGGAAAAGCTTCCCAACAATTTTATTTTTTAAAGGAAGAAAAGCTGTTGATTCTTTGCAAACCCAAACACTTGTGTTTCCATGTTTCAGTGAGTTTAGGTAAAATCACCATAAACAAATGGACCCTGAATCCTTTGTCCCTGGCCTGATTTTCTGATGCGGTTGCCATGGAAACTCAGGCACATGCAGTAGAAGTGCAGAGGCTCCAAGTTCAGGGATAAGAGAAATAAGACTAATAGTGGATGGGCCTGTGCAGATGGCACCTGCAAACAGGGTTCTTCAGGTGTAAGGGTGCCGTCCGTCACTTTGGAAGAGGGGTTGAGGGGGGGCCTTCCTGGATCATCAGCTGCAAGGCAGAGACTGAGCACCCATCCAGGAGGAGGGCCCTGGCTTGCTCCTTTGCATCCAATTGCAAACAGAGCACAGGAATGAGAGCGCTGGCTCCAGACACACCATCTAACCACCTCAATCTTCATCAACAGGGGGGATGTTACAAAGCACAGGTGCCTCTGAGGTGGAACTGTGCTTTAGAAATCCATAAAGGGCTGGAAGAGTCTGAAAATCTCAGAAACAGAATGTGGGGTCATTTGTCATTTTGGTAAATTTTCCATCAAAGCAATCTGTGGTGAATTTTTTTTTTCTATGTCTGCTTCTGGTATTATTTTCCAAATTTGAATCTATCTTCAATTTTCCTATTTGAATCTATAATTTTGATAAGTTATTTAAAAAAATTGATATTGATCCTTCTTACCAGTGAAAATGGAAGATTGTGGTCATTTTCAAGACAAAGTTAATGAGAATTATTACTCTCATTCAAAGAGCTGGAATGAGCGAGGGAAGCAATCACCCCGCGGATCAGGCAGCTCCAGAGCACTAAATCTACTCCAGAAAGCACAAGTAATGCCCAGTTATAATTTAGCGATGACAGAGACCTGACTAATAGACAATTCCAGTTTAATTTAGATAATAAAAGGTCTTTAAGTACAGAACTCAAATAGATATCATTATGTATTCTATATTTCAATTCCAGCTTTTATTATTTTAACACATTTTATTTTGTTCACTTGGAAAAATGACCCGGGTGTGGGAATACAGTAAACTAGGATCATTTCAAAGGGAAATTAGGGGAAGCTGGGTCTGGGATCTATGGAGATTTTCTGTACTGAAATTGAGCTCTCCAGGCCTAATCTGGATCTTTAGCATAACTTAGACACCAATGCATTGCAACTGTAGTCTGGAAACAGTGTCTTTGAACAAAAACCATAATCGATTTCTCTATTGGCTTTCTTGGCATTCACTATGGACTATGGATGTTGACTGAACATAATGGGAAACCAGCACTTTGCCTCATCTTAGGAAGTCATGGGCACTGATAGTCAAAGTGACTTTAATGAGACGTGACTCACTAGACATGTGCTAATTGTGTAATAGTTTTAAGGTTGTTGTCCCTGTACCACTTTATCAGAAACAAACCCTTGAAAACTGAAATGGCATTTTCTCCGATTCCAGAAACGTTTTAGTTTGAAGGAAAAAATGCAAATGTTCATCAGGGCAGAATTTCCCTTCCTTTCATTAGGCCCAGGTTTAAGGACCACTTTAGATACCAATGAAATGCTTCTTGCAGATGTTAAGGAAAAACTTCTGCTGAGGCTGAAAAAAGTTACTTGATGGGTTTTATTGCCTTAAAATCAAAGTGAAAATTAGCTCCTTATAGACCCGCTGAAGGACCTGAAACAAACATGTACTTCCAAATGCTGTGACTATAATCTAATGAATGAGAAAATGATCTTTATCTTCTTCATAAGTGAGTGAGGTACTGATGGTAAGACTCTCTGCCCGTAACTAACCTTTGAGAGTTGAGGAGATGTGTGCATCCCTCTAACTAAACCAGAGAAATGTAGGGAACACATAAATAAATGAAAATAAAAATAACGGAGTTGGTTTCAATAAGCTGGTGATTGAATGAGAGAAAACATTGAAATTGCCTGGAGAGAACACTCGTTTTTCAGTGTGATGGATTTTTTTGCAGAAAGTCAAGTCTGCCATTGGGAAAAATTAGGAATGCTGAAATTGGAAAAAAAAAATATTTGAAGGTGTCAGAAAGTTATGAATGTAGTCAAGATTTAGACAAGATCTTTCAGAGAAGGAAGAGTCCTTGATGTGAAGCCCAAACTCTTCTCCTTGAAGGACTTTCTCACTGTGATTGTGGGAGGGCGGGACCCAAGAAGCGGAGCAGAAAGCTTAGCCTGCAGGGTCAGCTAAGAAGAGGTTCCGGACGTCTCACATGCTTGGGAGAAATCGGCATTCAGGCCTTCTCAGGCAACCCAGACTTGACAGGTGATGATTCCACAGAGAAGGGGAATATAAGATGTAAGTCAGAATTGAGCCTCTGTTTGCCTGTAAGGCATTTGCCGTCTCTTAAATTAAACTCACTGCAGTGCTAAGAAGACAAGCGGAAAGCTGCTTTTAAGAGGCCGAGCTCACACTGTGTCCACGACATGGTCAAACATTTGTGCTGGTGCCTACCAAGAAATGAGGTCTGTGCAGGTAACCCAGGATCTTTATTGGAAACACTCATTGTCTGTGGCCTACAGCCATGGCCATATTTTCAAATAAAACCATAGAAAGACAATTGAACTGCTGGTCAAGGCTAAGATAAAACCTCTCTGGAAAAAATATTTCATGATCCAGAGACTCAACCTTTTTTATTTAAATATTTATCATTTAATTTTTTAAAGAAAAGAATAAAGACCCCAAGATAATTCTTTATTTTTATTTATTTATTATTATTTTGACACAGTCTCATTCTGTTGGCATCATAGCTCACAGCTACCTCAAATTTCTGGGCTCAAGCTATTCTCTTGAGTCAGCCTACCAAGTAGCTGGGACTACAGGTGCCCATCACAATGTCCAGTTGGTTTTTCTATTTTTAGTAGAGATGGGGTCTCACTCTTGCTCACGCTGGTCTTAAAATCATGAGCTCAAGCAATCCACACCTCACTCTCCCAGAGTGCTAAGATTGTAGGCGGGAGCCACCACACCCAAGTTCCAGGATAACTCTGATATACTAGACTAAGAGAAAAAAAGAATCAAGATGAACAGATGCTTGGATTATGCCAATATTTTCTTTTATTAATTGTAATTAATATATTTGAGAAAATAGATAATGTAGATCCACAATGGTTTCATATAAATGAAATTTTAGAGAAAAAAATGAAATGAAATATCTAGAGCTGAGAACATAATAACTAAAATAAAGTACTCCATAATATTTCTAATTATCTGTCTTCTCAATTCAAAGTCCTTCCAAAGGATTAATGTTAGGTGAGAATAATAAACCAGGAAATCTCTACGACTGTTAAATCCGAGGATCTTTGACATTCTCCAGGGACTGGGTCTGGAAAAGAAAACTTTTAGTCTATGCTGAGTGTTACCTAGCAGTAGTTTCTCATCCAATCCAGCTCCAGATTCATACGAAAATGAAGAATTATTTTTTTGAATTAAAAAATAAAAGGAAGAGAGGTCAGATTGTTCTTTATGTCAACTTTCCTGACATTGGGACATCTTTCCTGAATGCTGTAGGAGCTTTTTTTTTTTGAAACATTTAAATGTGCCCCTTTATATCAGTAATAGGTGCATTAATGGAGGTCGTCAGGGCAGGCAGGGGCAGGCTGGGTGACATGAGTCCTGGCCTTGTCAAATGATGTCATTGTATAAAATCATAGCATTAAATTTTCCAATGTCAAGTTCAGCAATACGTCTGACCTAGGAACATTTTGCCTTACAAGAGCTAAATAATTAAGTACTATAAGCACACAGCTTCTTGCTTAAAGTTAACACATCAGGATTGACATGATTCTTAGCCTCTGGCATATTTCTCAACAACTTCAAACCCCTCACAATCACTGGAATGTGGTGTCCAGCCCTTGTGCACACAATTTTGGAAGCCTATCAGCTCCTGGAAACAAATGTATGCAGTCAGAATAATATGTACATGGCCAAGCAAAGGTGAATCATGACTTAATGGAGCTTGAAATTACTTTAGCCTGTGAAGCTCAGGGGGAAGATGGATTTCACCTGCCTGTCCTGTCCACTGTTCATGCCTCCAACCTGACTTGGAGGAATGTTCAGGAGTTGAGACTAGGAGACCAGGTAAAACCCATCTGTTATATGCCACCCTCCTCCAGCTCGCTTTCGTTTCCCTTCATATCACCTTCATTTGCACAATTTTCTAGAGCTCATGATCAGCAAGGAGATGACATAAATGAGCGAAAAAAGCAGATGGAGGAGCACACAGATGGATTTGTGCATGCAGAACATGGTGATTTATACATATCGCTTGAAGTTGTGGCATGTACCCATTTAATAGATAAATGGAGGCCTGATAAAGAACAACTGCTGCTCACAGAATATTAGCACCATGATTCACACCTATGGTCTGACAAACAATTATCTGTCTTAAATCATAGTTGCTAATGCCCTCAAGTAGAAAATGTGTTTTAAGTTGTGCAATACTCATAGCATACCATACCTATAACTCAGGACACACAGTAAGGGACTTTGTCAGATTGATATCAATTTAGCAATACTTCATGGGGTTTTTTAAAATGATGTAAGACAAAAGGAAGTGGGTAGCTTACTTAATCTAACATGCTTTCCAATGGTGCCTAGGAGCAAGATTTGCCATAGGAAAGGGATGACATTCTATTTCTATGCTTGTTTTGTTATTGTAAAGCATATTTTTTGTTCTACTTCCACATTTCGTGGAAAGATCCCCATTTATTTCAGCGTTTCAGGGCTTTTACTTAGGAACAAAGAAAAACCTTGAAACAGCTGGAAAATTACATAAAGCTCTGAGTATGGTGTCAATTGGTTTATCAATGGAGTTGCAGATTTTTCTTGAAGAAAGTAAAGAGAAGGATGGGGTTTAATTTTGCTAGGAATGAAGATGAGGAAGCTGAGAACTCAGAGAAGAAGGGTGGAGGAGTGGAGGAAGAAGAGAAAGAAAGACAGAGAGGAGGGATAGAGGGAGAGAGAGAGAGAGGAAAGACCCAGAAAGAGAGAGAGAGGGGAGAGAGAAAGAGAGGACTCAAAGACTAGAAAGAATATCTAGCCTTAACTTTCTATCTTTGAGCATGCTGTCTTTCCTCTCATGAAGGACGCACACTTATACCCCATTGTCAAGATTTATATTAGTTTTGCTGTTCTCATTTTAATCTTTTCCTTTGCCCTTGACTCTGCAGAGTAAATAGCTTAAATAACTTCTGTAGGTGATGAAGTGAGATCAGGGCGGTGTCTACTATGACACAAAGAAAAAGAACAACAGAATAGCACAATGACAGGAGGTGCTGGAACCCAGAGCAGAGAGGCAGCAGCTGGGACTGGGGCAGGCAGCCTTCCGCAGGCGCAGATGGCAGGCGGCGTGTCTGCCGCCTATAAGGGGGCCTGAGCCCTGAGCTTAGATGGGGAAGGGGAGGGGAGTCAGAGGGCTCCAGAAGTGGGGGGCATCTGCTTTATACCCACAAGATCATTCTAATAAATACCATGCCCATTTTACCATTAAGCTGGGTCTCACAAGAGCCATTTATTGGGGACAATGATTTTCTTTTTTTTTATTTTAATTTTTATTTATTTATTTATTTATTTATTTGCAGTTTTGGCCAGGGCCGGGCTTGAACCTGCCACCCCTGGTATATGGGGCCGGCACCCTACTCCTTGAGCCACAGGCACCACCCATGGGGACAATGATTTTCCACCAACAATGCCTGCAAATGTTACAGATGTGCCTTCCTGCATTTCCAGGGCTCTGGTAGAGCCTCAATTTCTGGGTGCCCTTGATTTTACAGCACTGCCTTTAGCTGTTATGAACAAAAGTAACTGTCAGAGTAATCCAAACAGCATTTCCTGAACTGTTAGGAAGGAAAAATACTATGAAAATATTATATTAATAGTCAGAGTTAAGTAGGGTGGAGGAGGCCACGCCATTGGCTGTGTTCTACACATCTTCTGAAATACATAGAGGGGAACAAGAAAGCATTAGTTAAAAACACACCTCCTTTGTCCCAGCAACTTTATAGTGCCACCCATTTTTTCCCCTTCCTGGCAGCCTTAGGAAAGATACAGACCCATTTTCTTTGTGTTTGAATGTTGCTTTCTGCTTATCTATAACAATAGAGGCCTTGAAGCACTCAAGTCAAGTTAGTTCTTACAGAAGATCCTGCTTTGATGCCGGTTGAAGGAAACATTTGAACTGCCTTCTCACCCGGGGGCAATTGCAAAACCGCACTAGCTGCCTGCAGCTTTCCCCCAGGTAAGGCTCAGAAAAGGAGAATAAGTCTGCAGGTGAAAGCACAGGGGGAGGGGCAGAAAGTTAGAGGCCTGATTCAGCTTTGCCCAGAAATAGGTTCTTCTCATAGAGGGAGCCGCACTCAACAAAGTCAGCACCAGCAGTGGTGTAAAGAGCTGGCAGGAGTCCTCTGCCTTAGAAATCAAAAGGAGAGTTCAAGAGGTCTCTATGAAAAAATGCTCATCATCTTTAATCATCAGAGAAATGCAAATCGAAACTACTTTGAGATGTCATCTAACTCCAGTGAGACTAGCCTATGTCACAAAATCTCAAGACCAGAGATGTTGGCGTGGATGTGGAGAAAAGGGAAGACTTCTGCACTGCTGGTGGGAATGCAAATTAATACATTCCTTTTGGAAAGATATATGGATAACACTCAGAGATCTAAAAATAGATCTGCCATTCAATCCTGTAATTCCTCTGCTGGGCATATACCCAGAAGACCAAAAATCACAACATAACAAAGATATTTGTACCAGAATATTTATTGCAGCCCAATTCATAATTGCTAAGTCATGGAAAAAGCTCAAGTGCCCATTGATCCACGAATGGATTAATAAATTGTGGTATATGTACACCATGGAATATTATGCAGCCTTAAAGAAAGATGGAGACTTTACCTCTTTCATGTTTACATGGATGGAGCTGGAACATATTCTTCTTAGTAAAGTATCTCAAGAAGGGAAGAAAAAGTACCCAATGTACTCAGCCCTACTATGAAACTAATTTGGGGCTCTCACATGAAAGCTATAACCCAGTTACAACCTAACAATACGGGGGAAGTGGAAAAGGGAGGGGAGGGAGGGGGGTGGTGGGTAGAGGGAGAGGGATTGGTGGGATCATACCTGTGGTGCATCTTACAGGGATATTTGCGAAACTTGGTAAGTGTAGAATGTAAATGTTTTGGCACAGTAACTGAGATAATGCCAGGAAGGCTATGTTAACCATTGTGATGAAAATGTGTCAAATGGTCTATGAAGCGAGTGTATGATGCCCCATGATCATATCAATGTATACAGTTATGATTTAATAAGAAAAATAAAACAAACAAAAAAAAAGATATCAAAAGGAGAGAAAAGAAACCTGTCTCGGACAGCTCAGCTCACTGAGGGCAGCGGCATGAGCACAGGCCACACGGCAAACATGGAAGATGTAAGTTCTCTTTATTGCATATTAGCTTGTAGACGCAAGTTTTCCATCTTTAAGTAGAGGAAGGAATTTCCCAGGGTAGTAATAATCAAGAAAGTGAGAGCATTTAGTAAAACTGTGCCAAGAGGTGATTCACACGACGGAAGAAGCCACTTGTCAAGGGAACTTAATTTTCTACTTTTACACAACCAAAAATCTTTTTTTTTCTTTCTTTCTTTCTTTCTTTTTCTTTCTTTCTTTCTTTCTTTCTTTCTTTCTTTCTTTCTTTCTTTCTTTCTTTCTTTCTTTCTTTCTTTCTTTCTTTCTTTCTTTCTTTCTTTCTTTCTTTCTTTCTTTCTCTCTCTCTCTCTTTCTTTTCTTCTTATTTTATTTTAATTTCTTTTAGGTTCTACTTCTCTTTTCTTCTCAATGTTTTTTTCTGGGTTTTAAGCCCCATGGACCACTGGTGACTTTTAGTAACTTTTTCAGTAGTTGGATTTTAATTACCTTCCCTATGTCATTGCTCCAGTAACAGCAATAACTTACACGTATCAGTTCTCGACTGGCCAGTCCACTTTAGAAGTAGGTGACATCTATATGAGGAAAATATTTAAAGCGGAGGACTGGCTGACCTTTTGATCACTCTTGTTATTGCTAAAAGGAGCTTAGATTTATATTTTGCAGCCATCACTATCACAATCAAAATTATATATATACATATATGCACATATATTAGTACAAATACATATTAGTACAAATACATATATATTTATGTATATCAGACACATGTGACTATAGAGGTACTTAGAATATACTTTTGGACTTTTAAAATTTCAACATGGAGGCATATTCAGAGATATGATTGAAAATAAACATAATGGCTAATAAGCATATGGATCATAATAAGCATATGGATCAAGCATAATAACTATGTGTATTAGAAATCAAGAAATGCTTTAGAAAGGAATAATGAATGGCTGGGGAAGCCAAAATTTCAGCTGAAGATAGCTAGAGAGAAGACAGGTGGAAATAAACAAACAAAAGACAAAGATAAGAACTAAACCAAAATCCTTCATAAGTACAGGAGAGAGCTAAGACTTTATAAGGAACCCCCAGCCAGAGTCCAGGAGGTTAAAGAGGCCCTAAGCCATCCTCACAGCTTTTCAGGCTTCTGTTCCCTGGAAGAAAATCCAGAAAACACTATGAGGCTGAGAATATCTTTGTCAACTGTGCAAGGCCAGGAGCCAGGATTGGGGTGTAGAGACAGACCTGAGGGGGGCCCTGGGTATGCATCCCAACATGTTTTGCCAGGACCCTGAAAGCCTGCATTTTAGGACTAAGGGTGAACCAGAATTAGGTCATTCTCTTGTATCATCCCTGCCTTACCCTTCTCCTCTGTGCTGGCTCCACTTTGTGAGATGAAGATGACCTCTGCCTGGTGACTTTTCCTATCAAAATGTCAGCCATGGTATTTATAATGCTATTTAGTTTCATCAGTCACCATTAATTGTTCAGAGTGCCTTTTCAAAGTCATTAGCTGAAATCCTCTAGCTCATTCAGGGATACTTTCAATTAATCCACTTAAAAAGCTCTTTGTATCACAACCAATATGTGCTTGTTAATAAGCGATTAGTGGGTAGTATCCAGTATTCTCTATTCCCGACAACACACAGCTAAGCAGGGACAGGGATAATTTACACATAACCAGGCTAGATTATATGAATTCCTGTTCCAAGCAGTAGGAATAATGAACGATTTTACATTTAAGCCTTTCTGTGCTTTAGGGAGAAAGGGAGTGTATGGGTAACGGCACATCATTGTTTATAAAAGCTAACTGCAGTCCTCATGCATGGGGCTGTGGGAAGAACACACTGGACGTGGAACAGAAAAACACAACTAGCCCCTAAGTACCGCTTTAGAATTTGCTTGTATTAATTTGAGATACATCTTTTATTGAATTCTGTGCCCACTTCTGTTTCGTTCTCTGGTATAAGGACTTTTGGCATCCAAGGTCATCTTAATACTGATAGGGACTAGTGATTTTAGTGTGGGGTGCCAGATGTGGAGCAAGAATGAGGAGGGAAGGATGGAGCTAGCCATGAGGATAGTCAGGTGGGGTCACCAGGCCAGCAGAAGACCAGCAGAAAATGAATGCAGAAATGACCTGCATAGCTGAGTAATTCAGCATCCAAGTTCTGAAAAGAAGACCCACAATCTAGACTAAGTTCCTAGTCTCACTTACGGGAACATCGTTAACCTTTGTATAGCTCATATTCTTCATCCATAAAATGGGGGTAGGAGTACATCTGTCTCATCCAGGTGTTGAAATAATTGCATGAGCTAATGCGTGCTTGGCTCTTTCCACAGAGGCCTGTCTGGCCAGTGACCCCTGGTAAGCTAGTTACCACCTCAGGGCCTTTGCATGTGTCTCTTCTGCTTAGGGGCTGTTCTCCCAGCCTTTCCAGGGCTGACTTTAACTCATCATTCAGATTTTCCTCCTTAGAGAGACCTTCCCTGAGAATCTTTTCTAATTTAACCTATAGTCCCAGGTTGATGTGTATAATGTATCAGTACCTGAAATATCATTAATTTACATGCTTGTGGAAGTCTCCTCGCCCCTAAAATGAATCTCTCTGAGGACAGAGATCATGTTTATCTCATTCAGCTCAATAATCTCAATATCTGGAAGTGTACTGTCACAAAGCGGTTTCTAAAAAAATAAAAAATAACTTGCTTGAGTGAATAAATGGTCCCATGAGGATCACTGTGGGATTTAGCAGTAGGATGCAGCAGATCCAAACATGGGACCCGGAGACCATCACACCAAAGGAACCTACGTACAGTCTCTCATTTCCTCTTCACCATCAGAATTTTGGGGAAATTCTGGGGAAATCTTAGGATTCTGTGTCATAACCCTTTCCTCCTGCCAGGCCTGCCAGCTGCCTCCCTGGGGAAGAAATCACCAGCTTGTCTCTCCTGATGTGTGGATGACAACAAGGCCACAGGAGATAGTGTCAAGGTGGCAGGTGTGGCTGTCTCAGCCCATCTGTGTGTAAGGAAGCATCAGGACAGGACCTTGGTGGCTCTAAATCTTTGTCCTGAAGGCATCTTTATGATGGAATTAATGGCAACAGTGACAGTCATAATAGTCCCAAATGGAATAGCTGCAGACCCTACATAGTGGCTTCTCTACACCAGGACCATCATATCTCTCCTTCTCCCAATGGCCTATGGAGGTAGTATCTGTAATGGTCTGCATTTTACTGTTGAAGAAAAAGGTTCTCCAAATTCTGGAACTGCCCCCAAGGTCAGGATCGAAGTCATAATTTAAACTCAGGAAGCCTAACTCCAGAGCTTCCTCCTTGAAGACCATTAGGCAGAGACAGGTGTGAATGCCTCGAATGGAATGAATACAAGAACTCGAATTCAAAGTGGATATCTGAAAAACTTGCATTCAGGGGCTTGTTTGTTTATTTATTATATTAGGTATGAGAAACGTACTGCCTGGCAGGGCTGGGCAGGAAAGTTAAGTTGGCCAGATGTAAGGGAATCTTGGAAACTGTGTGAATATAAAGAGCCCAAGCCCCGGCCACAGGTCATGGGTGCTCCTTTTTTATTTCCCTTAGTAGTTTCCAGGCAGAAATATCATGCCATTGTGGATAGATGCTATGTTTCTGTTTTTGTTTTTCAAGAGAAGGCAGAAACATAGCATTTAATATGAAATTCTTGCCCTACTCTTTTTAGTTTTAATTGGCAATTAACTTCTTTATTTTAAAATATTGAGCAGGCCAACACGAAGGGATTTAGGAAAAGATCTTGGGGTGCTACTAGCCTGAAGCTGTTGTTCTAAATCTTTACATTTAGGGTTTGGTTTAGTATTTGAGCTCTACTGAATTCTTTTTTTTTTTTTTTTGGTTGTTGTTGTTGTTGTTGTTGGGACAGAGTCCCACCCTATGCCCTGAGCAGAGTGCAATGGAGTCACAGCTCACTGCAACCTCAGACTCGGGCTGTGGGCATCCCAGTGCCTCAGCCTCCGGAAGCACCTGGGATTACAGGCGCTGCCCCTGGCACCTGGCTGGGTTTTTCATTTTTTTAGGAGTCAGGGTCTCACTCTCCCGCAGGCAAGTCTCCAACTCCTGAGCTCAAGCAATTCTCCCTCCTCAGCCCCCCACAGGGATGACAGGCATAAGCCACCATGCAAGGCAGCTCTACTGAATTCTTTTGGAAGAGTCTTCTGTTTTCATTGTGCACAGCAGGGATTGAGGGACCCTCTTTCTGGGTATGTTTGGAAATCCCTCTCATTCAAGTTTATAGGAATCTGCTTTTGATATTCAAGGCATGGAATTCACACATCTATGCCTAGAGGCATGGCAGAATGAACTTCACAAAGCCTCCTGGCACATTCAGGACATCCTCAGTCTAAGAAGATGGATGTTTCTCCACCCACCACTAATGTCTCAGTTCTGTGAGGCGTTTAAACCTCAGCTTTGACATATGAATTCATGAGTGAAGACTAATGGCAGGGGATTGTGATTGTAACACTTCCCCCACATCCTTTCTCCCTGAGGCAGCCTTCCTCACTGCTGTATGGGTCTCTGTCCTTCCCATTAGGGAATGGGTATGCATGGGGGGGTCCTAGGATCCTTATTTCCTGTGTTGTCTCGTATCCCTAAGAAGACTCTTGGAAATATGTTTAGCAATCTAACAAAATTACAATCAAATATAACCCGAAGAGACATTCGTTTGTCTTTCTACAGTCCAAAAGAAGGCGATGAAGTGTGTTTTTCCTTTTTTATTTTAACTTAGGCTGTTAGTATTCTCTACCAGTATGAATAGATGATGGCAGAGTCAAAAAGTGAAGACGATCCAGTTTCATTCTGCAGGGATGGAGTCAAACTGAGGGCAGCATCCTCTTGGTGAGTGAGAACTGAGTCAGGGAAGGTAAGGACAGTTCTCAGCCACAAATGACCTTCCATTGTACTTGAAGAGAACTGCCTGCTTTTGCTTTGCCTTGAATTCGATTTTGTTGGTGTCAATGTTTTTTTCTTTTCACTCAGTCATAAAGTTTTAAGCTCCAAAGGAGCAAGCCCCATAGCTGCGTTATAAGTCAACATCTCCCTTCTCCCCAGGTACTCAGCTGGTGTACCAATGCAGGTGGGGCTGCTGGGCGCCATACTTAAGAATTCCTAAATTTCTTGGTGTTTATAAAGGTGATGGGAAACAGCAGGACAATCCTCAACCTGTATTTCAGCATCATGTGGTCTCATCTTCCTTAAATCTTAAACAAGCTCCTTCCCCTACACTAGGGTACCATCGGATGGTAAAAAGAGAAGCTGTTAGACTGTACAGGTGTCCCCCAGGTAAATGCCATGTGCCCCATCTGGGATGAGAGGTGATTTTAATAGACCCCAGTCTCCAAACTAAATTACATCCTATTGTATAGTGAGCAATTATAACTCTTCTTCTGTCCGTCTGGTTGTGGGAAGCAAAGGATCTATTTGGTGAAGGTGTATTTGTAAACTCTTTTACCCCCCTTTTGTAACAAATGGAGAGCCCATGTATGCTCAGAGACTAGTATCTAACTACAATTGTTCTCCTTTTTTTTGAGACAGAGCTCCCTGGGTCGAGTGCCATGACATCATAGCTCATAAAACTTCAAACTCTTGGGCTTAAGCCATCCAGTTACCTCAGCCTTCCAAGTAACTGGGACTACAGGCTCCAACCACAATTCCTAACTATTTTTACTTTTTGTAGTAGAGATTGGACCTCAGTTTTTCTCAGTTTGGTCTCAGACTCCTGAGAGCAGTAATCCACTCGCCTTGGCCTCCTAGAGTGCTAGGATTATAGGTGTGAGTCACTGTGCCCAGCCATCTAACTAGATTTTTTTTTTTTTTTTTTTTTTTTCTGAGAGAGAGTCTCAGGCTGTTGCCCTAGGTAGAGTGCTGTGGTGTCATAGCTCACAGCAACCTCCAACGTGGGCTCAAGCAATCCCTTTGCCTCAGTTTTTCTATTTTGAGTAAAGACAGGGTCTCGCTCTTGCTCAGGCTGGTCTCGAACGCATGAGCACAAGCAATCCACCTGCCTCAGCCTCCCAGAGTGCTAGGATTATAGGCATGAGCTACCATGCCCAGCCATCTAACTAGAATTTTTGTAACATTCATTCATTTCTATTGCTTTTGTTTTTATGGCCAGACATCCTGACTTTTTCATTTATATTGAAAAAAGGACATGAGTCCTTATAACCTAGTTACCTTCCTCCTCTCCTGCCTTAGTCTTAGGACACCGCAGAATATGAACAGCCCTGGCCTGTAGGCTGAGCTGGACATTAGACTGAAGGCAGAGGCTAGAAGGCTTAGTCAGCTTTTCAGTATGGAAACGCATGTGGCCACATGGCCTTTCACTAATGGACGACACTATGTTTGGGAGAGGAGATTGTTTATACCCTCGAGTCTGTGATAATTAACTTGCATCCCATGGCTCAGTGATTTTATTATGTATCTTCAGTGCCATGCAAGTGACCTGACTTCACTTGTTAGCCACAAGGCTGCCCACCCCATCTTTGATTTCTCCCTACAAGCCTCCTCTGTGTAATTTCCTGCAAAGCCGACAGATTCACACCTAGAAGGTAGTAAAAATGTGTGTTTTCCCCACTGCTCTCTTTACATCAAAAGGAAAACCAGTCCTTCATCTGTAAATTCTCATTAGTCATTGATTTTCACAAAGGGCTGAAAGGAACAAAGATCCAACAACAGCAGGTAGAAATTTCCAAATAACATGTTCCCTGGGGAAGTACAGGAAGAGGAAAATCCCCTGGTGAGCCAACCGGGGCAAAATATTGCCCTGAGAGTTAAAAAGCCAGAGGAAGTCTTTAGATGAGATTAATTGCACATGGTTTTTTAAATAGACAGAGATTGACTAGCATATTATGGTTCCCTTAGTATGTTTAAATGCACTCTGAGTGCACTGTATGATGCCACAGATAAACCATTGGCCTTACTGATTATAAGTAATCTTTGCACAACTTGGGCTTCCTTCTACCCAGGGCTTCCCACAAGCTTCCTCCCACTGAGATGATTAGGGGCGGTTGGTGTCCATGGGTGCTCTGGCCAAGTGACTGAGCTGTAAAGAAAAACAAAAACAAAAAACAAAGAACAAAACCAAAACCCCTATATTTCTCCAAAGACTGCCTTTGATGCATGGTGGCTGTTGGCATTATGATTTCAGAACGAATCAGAAATTTGAAAAAGCTGTTAGGAAAGTCATGTGTTGCTTTTTTCGTGATGTTGTTTCTGTGACTACGCCATTCTTACCCACCTTTCCAATAATAGCAGAAGAGACCATGAAATTTTGTGATTAGTAAATATGGAAATAGACTTTTTACAAGTACATGATTTCTTTCTTTCTTTCTTTTTGGTCTATTGATTGATGATTCAGTGCATTGGGTGACTCTGGTTAAAAGAAATTATTTTAACAGAAAGCTGTCCAAATCAAAACTGGAAAGGTGTGATCAGTATTGTCATTTACCATGCACATCTCTGCTCCTGTGACTGGCTCTAAAGACATTCTTACTACCAGTAAACGTCTCACCAGGTGTGCTACGTAAGCGGCAACACACATCTCCTGTGAGGGCGACCCGTGTGCTTCCTGCTTCAGACGTCAAAATGTGATAAGCCAAGAATTTGTCTTTATGGCTTGAGTTTTAATTATTGTGTTGCAGAGATCTTTACATGCTTAAAACTTACTTTTTAAGGTACTCAGAACTATGAGAAATTTTATAAATTTCTTCTGGAGTAGCCTATTTTTTTGATGGTTTTTTTTTAAATGTCATCCAGAGTAAGGATGCTGTGCTGGCCCTCAGAGGTCACATAATTTCTCATAATGACACTCACAGACCTAGGCTGACAGCCCTGTGTCACGTAGAGTTGTGTTTTGAAGTGGATACTTAAACTGGTAGAGATTTGCACATAGGTACGTGGCAGAAATAATGCTTTGGATATTTTAAAATGTATCTTCTTATTGAAGTAGAAAGAAAATGAGACTAAAAGGCTAAAAAAAAAAAAACATGAAGAGGGTAAAAGGGGAAGAAAGAAGAAAGATGAAGTTTGAGAAAAAGACACGTGGAAAATAAAACTCACTCCTGCATTTGCTGGAATAAAATTATAATAATGTTTTATGTAAACATCTTAGATGAGAATCGGTAAAACCCAAGATCTACCTGTGGGGGAAAAAATCAAGATTTGTTCCAATATATACTTTTACTTTATTTTATTTTATTTTATTATTTTGGAGACAGAGTCTCACTATGTCACCCTTGGTAGAATACTGTGGCATCACAGCTCACAGCAACCTCAAACTCTTGGGCTCAAGTGATTCTCTTGCCTCAGCCTCAGGACTACAGGCACCTGCCACAATGTCTGCCTATTTTTGTTTGCAGCCGTCATTGCTGCTTAGCAGGCCTGGGCTGGGCTCGAACCTGCCAGCTTTGGTGTAGGTGACCAGCACCCTTACTCACTGAGCTATGGGTGCCGAGCCACCAAATGTTCTTAACCCAACAACTCTATTCATGGCCATAAACACAAAGTCATAAAAAAAAAAAAATTAGCTGAGACCCTAAGAAAATCCACCCACTAGCATAAAATGCTGGCACATGACTTTATTTAACCAGGTATGACACTTCAAGGACTCCCCTTGTCCCCATCACAAGCTGGGACATGGTACTCAAGAGACTCATGGAGTCCGGACCTTTCCCGCAGCTTCCAAACCTTACATCTAGGGGAACTTGGGCATGTTCTCTAACTTTCTCAGCCTCAGTTTCCTCACATGTAAGATGAAGGAAAACTACTTTTCTGACTGAATTCTAACATTGATTACATAAGCCAATATAAGCAAACTACAATGTTTAGAATGAAGTAAGGACCATAAAATTTAATACATAGGATTTAACGTAGGGTTAGTTATGCATATGATGTTGTATATTTATATATACTGATATGATATAATGTATAATTTTACATGATACATAAATATATACAATTTATAAATAGGATTTAACATAGTGATTAAATCTGCCAGTAGTATTAACGTGTAAACTGAAATTATGAAAAAGTTTTTCTCCCCTAAAGTTGCATAAAGAACAATGTAACTGGAATGGATTGTGAGAGATTGTGCAGAAATCATCTCTTCTAGAAGGGTCAGTGTCCCAGGCAGTGCTTGATGAGGTGGAAATGGTCAGAGAAGAAGGACCAGAGAAGGGTCCGCCTGCCCCAGTGGGCAGGTGGTGAGCACCACAGGCTGAGGGGACCATGCAAATCCAGGGATGCCCGGAGCACCATGACTTAAGTGTGAAAACCATGCGGCTAGTTTTAGGAAGTACATTTCCAGAGGTTAGTGATCAGCCTCTGAAGGGGGAGGCTCTGCACTCCAGTCCTGCTTCCTCTCCTTTCCATTCAGGAGCATCAATCATTACATTCTCAGAAAATTGGTGAGCTAGTCGTTAAACCCAGCAATTACTAAAAGTTGCAGATTTACAATTATATAAATTAAACTTAAAAAGTAACAGATACTCAAGATTTCTTACTTCGTAATAATTTTTACTAGATCATATCACCGCCTATGCTCTTGAGGCTGCTGGTGACTAATGCGTCTGCGTGGTGTAAATGCCACATAATGATGTGCTGATGTAAGGCATCAGGTCCTCCCAACTTCAAATCAGCTGTGGTCATTACATTTACATGGTACCGAAGCTAAAATAAGTTTTTGTTTAATGAATATAATTTGCATGTGGCTATGAAATAATGTTGCAGCAGATCATGTGAATGTATCGTGAAAACATGATGCTAATTGAAAGAAGGCAGACACAAGAGGCCACACATTATATGATTCCATTTATATTAAGTGTCCAGAATAGAGAAATCTGTAGGGACAGAGAGCAGTGTAGTGGTTGGTAGGAGCTCAGGAGAGTGACTGTTTATGAGTGCAGGGTTCCCTTTCTGGGTGATGAAATGGTCTAGAATTAGAAGTAGTGGTTGTACAACGCCTTGAATATAATTAAAAACATTGAATTGTATACTTTTTCATGATGACTACTATGGTATGTGACTTATATCTCAATTCAGCTGTAATGAACAAACTATTCCTTCTAAACTTCCTATGTTCACATGGAAATTCAGTGGGTAAAAGTATAGAGAAAGTAAAAGGTATGGAAAGAGCAAAAAAAAAAAAAAAAGTAATGTGGTTCTCTTCTTTTTTTGAGACAGAGTCTCACTATGTTGCCCTTGGTAGAGTGCTGTGGTGTCACAGATCACAGCAACCACAGCGATTCTCTTTCCTCAGCCTCCTGAGTAGTTGGGACTACAGGTGCCCCCCAGGACGCCCGGCTATTTTTTGGTTGCAGTCGTCCTTGTTGTTTGGCAGGCCCGGGCTGGCCTTGAACCTGCAAGCCCCGGTTTATGTGGCTGGCACCTTACCCACTGAGTTACAGGCACTGTCTTATGTGGTGATCTTCTTCCAAAGAGAGATTTTTATTTTAAAAGTTATTTTATTTAGTTTGTTTTTATCACAAGTTAGTATGAATGTGTCTGGATATTTTAATGATAGGGTTGGCCCAGCTAAAGGGTAAAATGCCATTTAGGAAGCAATGTAAATAATATGAGCCCGTATCAATATGATTTCAGAGCAAGTTAAGCCAGCCACAAAGTCAGATTTGTAGAATTATTGTCTTTGGCTGTATAAATCACTGGCCCACAGAAGCCTCTGAACTTGACATCAAAGATATTACAGGATATTATTGTTTGTAACAATACAATTCAAGAATAGACATGGTAAAAGCACTGTTTGGTGCTGGTAGAAATAGAAAGTCCCCAATATTTTTTGAATATGAGAAAGAAAAAATAAATAAAACAATGTCCTCTTTCAGCTTTATCCTAGTGACCTGATTTACTACCTTTTGGGAAAAATAGATTTGCTGCAAGATATTGCTGCTTCCTTGATTTTCTCCTCTTGATGAAAGTGCGTTATTTGATGCCGTCAGTAATACACTACAAATTCATCTTCATGTTCCATTCAACAGGACCTACCAGCTCCACATTTGACACTTTTTTATTCTGGTAGTCTTTCAATTAGCCTCCCTAGATAAAAGGTATTTTACTTCAAAGACATGCAAAATCATCTTTCACTAACGAGTAGATTGGAATGACACAGATTCACGATACAGTATCAGACTAAGATGAACACTGTTAGAAGTTTCTTATTTTCAATTACCAATTATTTTCCGTAAACAGAATGACTCCTTTAATCTATTGTGGTAAACACAGTCTACAAATTTAGCGCCTGAAAAAAAGAAGCTGAGTCTTGAAAAGTGCTCACGGAAGTATAAGAGAATAAATAAAAGTAGAAAGTCAAGTTCTTTCCATGTTTGTAACTCATGAAAAGTCCTTTACTGGTCACAGACGTTGCCAATGTGTGTTTTGTGGGCCCTGTTTCCAAGGCCCCTGTGTTAACGTATGATAACAAACATACACACACACACATGTGCACACGCAGAAACGCACACATTACTTATCATGGCATGCTGGGTAACTGACACGCTATCACGTGACTGCAGCATAGAAACCTTCCTTCCATTTTGTCCCTTTACTCTCCTCACTTTTAGAATATAATTTTATAGTACTCCCTGGTGTACATATAACCCAATTCATTAATCCATGGAATACTATGCATCCATTAAAGGATGGAGACTTCACATCTTGTTTACCTGATGGATCTGGAACATTTTTTTCTTAGTAAAGTATCTTAAGAATGGAAGAAAAAGTATCCAATGTACTCAATGCTACTATGAAATCAATATAGAATCACCTACACATTTCTACAAATGGTAAAACATAACTATAGTCCAGAAGAAGGGAAGAGAGAGGGGTGGGAGGGCATTTAGGGGGACTCACCTAATCTGCATGATGCAATGGTACATTTCAAAACTATTAAGAACAGAGTATAATTGTAATGAATGCGCTAATCAGTTCAATGTAAGCATTTCACACTGTGTATCAAATCAGTACGCCAAACCCTATAAATATATCGATGTACACAGTTATGATTTAATAAAAGCAAAAGAAATAAAAAAAGAAAAAAAATAAAATATAATTTCATTACGTATCTCCTCTCCACATATCGATCACCACATTAGAGTGTTAAGTTTTGCTTCAACTTTAAAACATCATTAAAGGCACTCAGGAGGTGAAGAATAGTCTGTTTACTTCTATGTTTATCTGTAATGTGCTTTCTTTCCTTTCTGAAGGTCAGTGCTTTTTTGTGCTACCATTTTACTTTTGTTTGAAGAGGTTTCTATTACCATTCTTGAAGGGTATGCCTGCTAGCAACATATTCTCCGGGTTATATTTTGTCTGAGAATGTCTTTATTTCCCCTTCATTCTTGAAGGATCATTTCAGCAGATTCAGGATTCTGGTTTGATGTGTGCTGTTTTTTGTTTTGGGTTTTTTTTTTTTTTTTCACTTTCTTTCAATATTTGGATAAAGGTGGCCCACTTTTTTCTCACCTCTGTGATTCAGATAAGAAACCCGCTGTCTTTAGAACTGGTATTCTTGATAAATCATACGTTGTTTCTCTCTGTTTTTATGTTTTTTTCTTGTTGTTGTTTTCTGTTTTCAGAAGTTTAATTATAGTGTCTTGGCATGAATGTCTTTGAGTTTACATTATTTGAAATTTTGAATGTGAGAAAGCTTCTTCAATCTGTGGGGTGATGTCTTCCCCCAAACTGACAAATGTTCAGACATAATTTCTTTGAACCCCATTTCAGTCCCACACTTTTTTCTCTCTGTGACTCTTATGATGGAAAACTTAGATGTCTCCTATTGACCCACAGACCTCTGATGCTGTTTTTTTTTTCATCTACTTTCTCTCTGTCATGCAAATTGAGTAAATTCTACTGATCTCCCTTCAGTTTCACTGAATCTTTTCTCTTTTCTCTCCACTCTATTATTTAATCAATCCAGCTAGTTCCTTTTTCTTTTTGTTGTATTTTTCAGTTCTATCATTTGCATTTGGTCTCTGCTTTGCAGCTCCTCTTTCTTTGCTGAGATTTTCTTTTTTTGTTTTATTATTTTTTTTTTTTGCTTGTCTCAAGATAAATTGTAATTTGTTGTCGAAGCATATTTTTTTTTTTTTATTGATGGCTTCTTTAAAATCCTTGTCAAATAATTCCAACATGGTTGCATTTGACCTAGGACTGTTAGTCATATTTATGGGTGAAGGGTAGGAGAAATTCAGTATATGCCACATTGTTTTGGTACAGTAAGTCGATATTGAGGCATTCTTTCAAATACTACAGCTTTTTATTTCTTTGTTCTACTAGCACACCTCACTTTTATATCAACACAATACATGTGAGCATGCTTGTCTGGTACATACTTTTTATCAATCTGTAGTTTTTCTGGTTCTTGATAAGTTGATTTTCAACTCTATACTGTAATTGGTCATTATTATATTAGGAGACACTTAGTTTTACTTAAATCTTTTCTTGTAGTGGGCTGTAGCCCTGTGTAGGTGGACTTAGCATGGACTCAGCCTTTATTTTTGTTACATAGTTATAATGACAGCTTAGTTTTCAGAGCCTTGTGATGCTTTTCTTTGTGATGTGATTCTTATGGTGCTGCAGGGCTCTTGCCCAGTTTCCACTGGTGCCACTTGCAGGTATAGAAGACACTTTCCTGGGTCATCTTCCATAGGAGTGGCAGATTCTGCCAGTCTTTGGTCTCTTGATGCCACTGAATATAGCACTGGGGATGGATAAGCCTGGGTGAGCATCTCCACAGGTGCCCTGAAATGCTGTAGGCAAATCACCCAGAGCACGCCCCAGGGGTGCAACAGGTGTTTGTTGGCTCCCCCAACACAGTCCTTTGGCCAGAGAAAGGAGGCTTGCCTTGAGTATTTTGCCTACATCTGATGGTGGTTCCAGAACATACTCCTAGGCTGGAAGATATGTGGGAAATAGAATTAACTCCAGGAACCTGACCACATTGTTGCTCAAGTCTGGAGTCTTCAGCTAGCTTGCCTTTATTTTTCCACAATCACAGTTGTTTGCATTTGACCTGGGACTGTTAGTTATATTTATGGGTGAAGATAATGTAAGTTCAGTATTCGCCACATTGTTTCGGTACCATAAGTCGATATTGATACATTCTTTCAAATACTACAGTTTTTTTATTTCTTTGTTCTACTAGCACGCCTCATTTTTAATATCAGTACAAGTGACACAATGTGCGTGAGAGGTAGGGTCTCCATGCCTGAGCCTCCCAAATGCTGTCATTCATTGGGCATGGATGTATTTGTTCCATTACCCTGGAACAAAAATAAACAGACATTCTCAGTTTTTGTTATATAAAAATAAAAGCTTTTTTTTTTTAAGAGGGAACGGATGATGTTTATACATAAAAAAAAGAAAACCCTGACAAGCATTAGAATAAAATAATTTATTTCATGAGAGAAGAGATTTTTATTATCGGATTGTCTTCCAAAAATCATACCTAGCTGTTAGAATCAACTTCGGCTAACTGGGAAAAGTACAGTGAAAACCCAACACAATGTATGCAAATAATTTCACATTATAAATATCCATTATTTTCACTTCCCATAAATTACGGCAATCAAAATAAAAATGACAACGTGATAGGGGAAAAAAAGTAGCAATTGGGAAGCTGAGGGAGGGCATTGATATTTGGCTCCATCAAGTTAGGGACCTTTTTGTTTTCTAAGTTAATGGCATTACACTTTCAAGCTTTCTTGTCCTAATTGATCTCCCCAGGCTGCAAACAATTTGCTTGTGCTAAACCAGCCTAAGTCCTAGTGAATAATCCTGCTTTGCAGTTTAATCCTCCAATATGTTTAGTACAAATGGAGCATTCTGTCTGAAGTGGCCTCTGCTAACTCTGTAAACCCCCATCCTGGAGACTCTGATCCTCTCAGCCCGTCTGACAGTGGACGCTTCCCTGGTTACTGCTTGCAACTTCATTCATGTCAATATAGCGTGGTTAGAGTTACCAGATACAGTACAGTATCTTAGTCTGTTTTGCTTGCTATAAAGAGACACATGAGGCTGGATAATTTATTGGAAATAAATTAATTAATAACAATGAATTCTTCAATATAAAGAAAAGAGGTTTACTTGGCTCCTGGTTCTGCAGGCTGTGCTGTTGCAGGGAAACAGCAAATTAAGACAGACACTTACATCAACAATAAAGAGGAAGGAACCTTTAATTGCTGGTGAGAACTCAGGTGCCTTCAGGCATGAAATGCCGAGTTCCAGGGAACATTTTTTTTTCTAAACTCTTTTATACCCTTTTTTTCCCCTTCAGTTCAATATCAGCTACATAGTTATGGCTACAGATATTAGAAACCAGGGTATTGTTATTAGTTACAGAGTTTTGTTTTTTTTGGCTTTTGCTTTTCAAGGTTGTTTTAGCTCAGTGTAAAGTTTATTCTTATCTTTAGAAGAAGAATACTTCTGCAGCTGCCTGCTGTTTTCTCAGGATCACTAAGAAGTTTAAGATGTATTTCTCTTTCTTCAGTGAGAGGAACATGACACCAGCCTCTGCTTCTGGTGTGGATTTCAGGGCGCTTCCACTCAAGACAGAAGGCGAGGGGGAAACAGGTGTGTCACCTGGTGAGAGAGCCATCCAGACAGGGATGAGAAGGTGCCAGACTCAAACAACTAGCTTTCCAGTGAACTAATAGAGAAAGAATTCACTTATTACCAAGGGCACCCAGGGACCCACTCCAGGAAGCAAACATCTCCTACCAGGTCCAACTCCAGCATGGAGGATCAAATTTCAACAGGAGATTTATGGGGGGCGGGAAATGCCCAACTGATATCATACATGAACACCCTGTTAAATTTGAGTTTTACATCAGGGCTGGTGGGTTCGAATCTGGGCCAGGTCTGTTAAACCACAATGACAACTGTAACTAAAAACTAGCTGGGTGTTGTGGTGAGTGCTATAGTCCCAGCTACTCTGGGGGCTGAGGCAAGTGAATTGCTTAAGCCCAAAAGTTTGAAGTTGCTGTGAGCTGTGACACCACGGTATTCTAACCAAGAGCGACATAGTGAGACTGTGTTTCCAAAAAAAAAAAAAAAAAAATTGAGTATAAGATAAACAATGAATATAGTATGTCTTAAATATTGTTTGGGACATATTTAGGCTGAAAAGATATGCATTCTTTACCTGAAATTCAATTTTAACCAAGCATCCTGTGCTGTTATTTGCTAAATCTGACAATCCTCAATAGAATGGTTTTATCACTGCCTCCAAAAGCATATGTGCCAGAGAACATGTATTTTTAACTCCAGGAGTTTCAGACTCTTTAAACTGTAGTTTAAAGAAATCTTCAGAAAAACATAAATGCTACCTCCCTTTGTTTCCTTGCTTTGCACTAACCGGATCCTGAAAACAATTCCTGACGTGACTACCAAAGGAATAGGTAAGATAAACCTAAGAATGATCATCACATTTACTGTCCAACACCACATGGATTAACAAACACACAAAACACTGCTAGGTATTTTGCAAGAATATGTCAGGGTTAAGCGCATGTTACAAACACATCCCAGCCGGTGTCTGTGCAGGACTAGGAATGAAGAAGAGATTTGTATTAGAGGAGAGGAAATGAATATGACCTTGATAGGAACACGCACAAATGAATGATGCTTTTGTGCCCTGGGGTGATGAGCACAATTAAATCAAATCTCTACATTTGAATCCAAACAAGAAAAGGAGAAAAAAGTAAAAGGTCCTTGAAAGGAAGAAAGTATTTGTATATCCATCCTATGAAGAATTTGAAGATAACCTAGAAAATGTCTGTGGACTCCCAGCTATGCTGGTCATGAACATAATGTTCATGACTTCAGAAGATGTTGAACTGGGCTTCACAACCCAGGCCTGCCACTGGCTGGACCACCTGGGACAAGTTTCTAAGCCTCAGTTTCCATATTTGTTAAAGAGGAATGAGAAAGCACACCTCTCAGGATCATTGTGAGACTGAAATGAGACAAAGGATGAGAATTTCTGACCCAGGACCAGACAAATACTGTGTGTAGGCTAAAGGGCTTCCTATTATTATTATGGAATGAGGCATCATTATTTATATTTTTCATATGTTTTCAAAAATAAAATCTAGACTTTATGAGTAAATCAAGTATGTTTTAATTTTTTTTCTGCCTCTCTCCAAGCCTCAGCTTTCAATAAACACTTATACATGTTTAATTAGTATTGAGTTTCTTGTAATATTCATTAAGGATTTTTTGAATTTCTGAGGAGTCTGTTGTTATTTCGTCTTTGTCGTTTCTGATTGATGAGATTAGAGATTTTCCTCTTTTTTTCCTGGTTAGGTTAGCCAAAGGTTTATCTATTTTATTGACCTTTTCAAAGAACCAACTTTTTGATTTATTGATCTGTTGTATAATTCTTTTGTTTTTAATTTCATTTAATTCTGCTCTAATTTTGGTTATTTCTTTTCTTCTACAGCATAAGGTTATTTAACTTCCATGTTTTTGTATGAGTATGCAGATTCCTGTTGTTACTGAGTTCAACTTTTATTCCATGGTGGTCCAAGAATGATTTCTATTCCTTTAAATTTACTGAGGTTAGACTTGTGACCTAAGAAGTGATCGATTTTGGAGTATGTTCTGTGGGTTGACGAGAAGTATGTGTATTCAGTTTTGTTGGGATGAAATGTTCTGTAGATGTCTGCTAAATCCAAATGTTGGATGGATAGGTTTAAATCTAAAATTTCTTTGCTCAGCTTCTTCTTGGAGGATCTATCCAACACTGCCAAAGGAGTGTTGAAATCTCCGACTATTATGGAGCTGGAGGAATTCAAGTTGCTCATGTCTCTGAAGACAGGCACACAGCCTACAGACATATGAAAAAATGCTCATTGTCCTTAATCATCAGAGAAATGCAAATCAAAACTACTTTGAGATATCATCTAACTCCAGTAAGATTAGCCCATATCACAAAATCCCAAGACCACAGATGTTGGCATGGATGTGGAGAAAAGGGAACACTTCTGCACTGCTGGTGGGAATGCAAATTAATACATTCCTTTTGGAAAGATATTTGGAGAACACTTAGAGATCTAAAAGTAGACCTGTCATTCAATCCTATAATTCCTCTACTAGGTATATACCCAGAAGACCAAAAATCACATTATAACAAAGATATTTGTACCAGAATGTTTATTGCAGCCCAATTCATAATTGCTAAGTCATGGAAAAAGCCCAAGTGCCCATCGATCCACGAATGGATTAATAAATTGTGGTATATGTACACCATGGAATATTATGCAGCCTTAAAGAAAGATGGAGACTTTACCTCTTTCATGTTTACATGGATGGAGCTGGAACATATTCTTCTTAGTAAAGTGTCTCAAGAATGGAAGAAAAAGTATCCCATGTACTCAGCCCTACTATGAAACTAATTTATGGTTTTCACATGAAAGCTATAACCCAGTTATAGTTATAACCTAAGAATATCGGGAAGGGGGAGGGGGGAAGGATGGGCAGAGGGAGGGTGATTGGTGGGATTACACCTGCAGTGCATCTTACAAGGGTATATGTGAAACTTAGTAAATGTAGAATGTAAATGTCTTAACACAATAACTAAGAAAATGCCAGGAAGGTTATGTTAACCAGTGTGATGAAAATGTGTCAAACGGTCTATAAAGCCAGTGTATGGCGCCCCATGATCACATTAATGTACACAGCTATGATTTAATAATAAAAAGAAAAAGAAAAAGAAAATTAGTATTGAGTAAGGAGGAAAAAAAATTAGGGGAGATACTCTAAAAGCAATTTAAAAGAATAAAATGAAGAGGCTCAAGAAAGTGCCACCCTGGAGGATTTATTTATTTATTTATTTTTGAGATAGAATCTTGCTCAGATGCTCAGGCGGGAATGCAGTGGTGTCATCACAGCTCACAGCAGCCTCAGACTTCTGAGCCCAGGCAATCCTCTTGCCTCATCCTCCCAAGTAGCCGAGACAACAGGCATGTGCCACCATGCCTGGTATTTTTTTTTTCTATTTTTAATGGCGATGGGGGGGTCTCATTCTTGCTCAGGCTAATCTTTAACTCCTGACCTCAAGTAATCCTCTCATGCCCAGCCCATTTTTATTTTTATTTATTTTTTCTTTGCTGAACAGGCTACATCAGACCATGGGATTTTTAATTCAGAGACAGGAAGCCCCAACTGGGATGTGGGTGACAAATTCAGGAATCTGTGGAAGCCACTGTCATTGAAATTAGCCACTTTGGGCCTATTTTTTTCTTCTCTTTTTGATACTGATATGGATACAGGAAATATTTGTTTCATTGTGTGTGTATCAAAAAAAATCAGTGGTTCCAGCACAACAATATATAGGAACTAGCATTGGAAACAGTTTCAGGCAGGCATCAAAGCATGGTGGGGATTGCAGCAACTTGGTGGGGATATCAACACACCCGTGGACAAGCAGCAGCTGTCGCTCAGTTATAGACAGTTCTTATCAGACAGGAAGGCAAGGCTAGAGTTGCCTGGGCCTGCTATAATAGTCGTTTTTTTTCTTGAAACAGAGTCTCACTCCATCACCTTGGGTAGAGTGCCCTGGTGTTAGCTCATAGCAACCCTCAAACTCTTGAACTCAAGCAATCCTCTTGCCTCAGCCTCCTGAGTAGCTGGGACTACAGATGCCCACCACAACACCTAGTGAGTTTTTCTATTCATAGTAGAGATGGGGTCTCACCCTTGCTCAGGCTGGTCTTGAACTCCCAAGCTCAAGCAATCTACCTGCCTCAGCCTCCCAAAAGTGCTAGGATTACACGTGTGAGCCACTGCACCTGGCCCTAATATTTTTGATACAGTGATAGGAATATATAGATTTGTATCAAATCTCCCAATTTTTTTTTTAACAAGAGAGAAAACTGGTGATTCTAAGGAGTATGAAAATCAGTAACATTGTACACTACTTTTCAGTCAATGGGTAGCCGGTACACGTGCAGAGTACAATCCTCTGCAGTTCTGAGCATGAATTCTTCAAAGCAGACAGCCCACTGCTGGGGAAAACTAGAGGGGCTTCTGCTCACCGCCCCCTCCCATCTGCCATCAAGACCAGGCCACCACTGCCACTGTCTCAGGAGCAGCTGGGCACCCTCAGCACTTGACATGCAGAAATAAGGATGGTGTTCTAGGACAATCCACCCGAGGAAAGTCAGGGCAGGGTTCTCCCCCTCCTTTCTTTATTGTAAGAGGTAGGGCAGCAAATCTCCCAATTTTAAGATATTGACTCAAAATATCTAGAGCAGAATGTGAGTAAAACAAAAGGAGTTGCACGCCTGTGGGATCAACTGTCAAACCCAGGCTGCTGGCTTAAGTACTTCTTCTCCAAGTCACACAGGGGGTGATCATCTTGTCTACTACTTTTGTTTCAAATTAGAAAACTTAAGAGCTTCTCCGGGTTATTTGTGAATCATTGATCAGGATGGAACAGAAGCCTTTATCCATCATTCCAGGGCTCAGAACACAAAGGAAAACAGAAGCCTGGGCTGCACCTGAGTCAGGCCACCTGAGGAGCATGGAGCTCAGACCTCACCTTCAGGACAGTGGCGCCAAAGTCAGAATGTGAAAGATGCTTGTTGGTTGGCTGTTCTTTTTTTTCTTTTTATATAAAGCTTTGTTTTATTTCATGAATAGCAACTAAGTTCTCAGGTTGCTTTAGAACTCCAGGGGTCCTTGGTCAGATCTACTCTATCTTAGGATTTTTATCTGTAAAATGGGAGCACATGACCTCACAAGTGTGGCCTGAGGACTGAACAGCACCTGAAATGGCAGTTCTGACCCTGACTTTCCCTAAAAACGAATTCCATCTTACTTAGAAAAATCAACCCTTGTGATGTGCTTCTATCCAGAAAGAGAACAACAGATTAACTGTCCTCCCCACAAAAGAAAAATAGACATCTTTCAAACAGTTTTGTGTTAATAAAGGCACCATATTCATTAAAGAATCATAACTCTATCTTCTCAAAGGCAGCAGCTTGTATTGTTCATAATTGTGTTAAATGTTAACATTTGCATCATGGGCTATTTCAGAGAAAGGGTAGTAAACCCCATGTGGCTCTCTGGCTCTATTTATTAAAAGGCCATCACAGAAACATGTATACATCCATTTAGAAAGAAGTCTTTGAAGAACATCTTTCTTGTCGCTTCAGATGATTTAAAATTGATCTTCTATAGCTTGTCCCACGTTTGTATTACTTTTCACAGATAAAATAGCTGCTCTCAATTGTAAGGCAAACTGCTATGAGGACTTTCTGGGGTTCAGTCATGTTGCTATTCTCAGGATTTACTCCTGGGGTTATGGTATTTGTCCTGTGTAATCTCATTACAAACAGTCCTTTTAGGCCACTTCTGCACCGTAAGTTTTGATTATTTCAATGACCACACGCGGGTTCTGTAAGCACATTTTCTATGGCACACCCTGGTGTTTGAGTACTATTATCTTACATGCAACAATTGTGATGGAAGACAAGGTTAACTTTGGTAAGGGAAAATGTATAAATTGTCACCTAGTTGCTTTCTGAAGAAATGTGTGTGTGTGTATGTACGCGCAATTATTCAAGGCAGTGGACTCCAAATTTAGCCACGGTACGGCCTTTGTCCTGAGATTCTTGAAGGTTCCAAGGATGGACACAGTGTGTAAAGAAATAACATTTTCTAAGATAGTTGCTGGACAAGATAATGATGCCCAAACTCTCAAAGATGAGAACCTCTATTTCTCCATGATGACAGAGGAAAAGTTATTCCTGGGAGAACACAATGAACAAGGACCCTTCCTTATAGAGATGGTGTATTTATAACAGGAAGAAAGGGTACATATGTTCAATACAAGAATGAGACATTAATTATAGCAAGCAGATAGTTGAATGTACACAAAGTAAACACCCAGTCCTTTTCTTTGGACTAGAGAAGTTTGGTTTCACTCCTGTGTTTCATTTGGCCAAGCTTCAGTAAATATTTTTTTAACAATGGTTGTATTAGATTGCTTAGGGCTTCTGTAATAAAGTTCAGACTTTCTGCAATAAAGTTCTTTGTCTCACAGTTCTGGAGGCTGAAAATATAAAATCAAAGTGTCAGCAGGCATGGTCCCTACTGGTTCCACACCTCTCTCCTAGTTTCTGCTGGTTACCTACACACCATGGCGTCCCTCTGCTTGTAGACACATTACTCAAGTCACGGCCCATGGCCTCCTGAGTCTTCACATGATTTTCTCCCTCTGTGTGTGTGTGTGTGTGTGTGTGTCTGTCTGTCTGTCTGTTTTCTCCTATTGCAAGGACACCAGGCATATTAGACTAGGGGCCCATCCTACCCCAAGATGACCTCATCTTAACTAGATTGCATCTGCAGAGACTCTTCTTCCAAATAAGGTCCCATTTCACAAATATCAGAGTTTAGGGCTTCAATATATCTCTTCGGGGAGACACAACTCAGCTCATAAAAATGATAAGTTCAGATAATGAATATGTTACTTGGGCTCAAGTCTATATAAGTAGCCTGCAGAGTTCCACAGACAATGGCACTAAAATGGGTAAGTTTAAAAATACATTATAAAGTAGAAAATGTTAAGAAAAAATAGGCCAAGAGTAAGAGCACAATAATATTTATTTAGATGAAAACTTGTGCTTACCAGCTAATCACTATGTATCTTTCAAGAATTAAAATGTGGGTGGCACCTGTGGCTCAGTGAGTAGGGCACTGGCCCCATATACCGAGGGTGGCAGGTTCAAACCCGGCCCCGGCCAAACTGCAACAAAAAAATAGGCGGGCGTGGTGGCAGGCACCTGTAGTCTCAGTTGCTCGGGAGGCTGAGGCAAGAGAATTGCCTAAGTCCAAGAGCTGGAGGTTGCTGTGAGCCATGTGACGTCATGGCATGCTACCAAGGGCAGTAAAGTGAGACTCTGTCTCTACAAAAAAATTAAAAAAAAAAAAGAATTAAAATGCTTTTATGCACAGATATCAAATATGTTAGAGTAGCACATGCAGGAAGAAAAAGGAAGTATGGGTGGAGATAGGGATGGCCTGGGTGGTATAAAATGATGGCTCTGGGTTCTTTGAACTTCACTCTATCAAGATATAGGGTCTACATCCCCTCCCCCTGAATTTGAGTGGAATTGTGACAACTTCAATTGTTAAAAGTATGGCAGAAGTGATGCTACATTCCTTCAGAACCTAGGCAATAAAGTGTCATATGACCTCCATACAGTCCTTTAGGGGCACTTGCTTTAGGGGACACCAGATGACATGTAAGGAGAAACCATGTGCATATAACCAACAGCGCCAGCTGAGCTACAGGCCAATAGCTGAGGCAGCTGAATGAGTGTGCCATTGCACCCCATTGTCAACTAATTTTAATTGCGTGAGATCCCACACAAAAACTAGCCAGCTGAGCCCTTCCTGAATACCTGACGTACAACATTGTAAGTAAAATCATAGTTACTTTAAGTTTTTAAGTATTGGAATCATTTGTTACACAGCAATTCTTAACTGGAACATAAACAGAAAAAAATAATAAATAAAATAAGATCTTGAATGGATGAATGTAGTTCATTTGAAATTACGATGTAACTTGGTAACCTATATTGTTATTTGCTAACTCTGGCAATCCTGCTCAGTCATCAATTGACAAAATGATAGCAGGTAAGAAGATAAAAGTGTCATGGGGCTATTAGGTTAACTGGGGTTCAAGGAAATTCTCTCAAAAAAAGGTGATGCTTAAACTGAATCCTAATGCAGAAAAAAGCCACTTGAGAGAGAATCTGGACAAACTTCCCCTCCCAGGCAGAGGCAGCAGCAAGCCGGGCTACCCTGGGAACAGACAGGCCTGGGGGGCTGGAGTGGAAGGAGAGGAGGCCGAGTGGGCAGATACAGTCAGGTACATTGGGCCTCGTAGGCATTTCAATGTTTTTCTGGTAGAGTTAGGAAGCAAAGTGGAAAACTCCGAGCAGGGGAGCAATGTGATCTGAATTGTTTTTAAAAATTACTCTGAATTCTACGTGGAGTGTAGAGAATACACTCCATGACCTTGCTTCATTCCTTGTTCATCTCCGGGACTCAGTTTCTGAATCTTAAAATGAAAGGGCTACAACAGCTGGAGCTATCCCTGCCTCCCCGACAGAACCATGACTATAGAATGTTGTGATCACCCGAGTCTGGGGGTTCTCTCCTCTGGTACTGCCCCACATCCTCTCTACTGTGTCCACACTCTGCCCGTAAGAGAATCTCAGCTTCCTGCCTGGGCTCCCGTTCGAGTCCAGCTGAGGACACAGGTGTGGTCTGCTGTGGGATCTGGTGCTGGCCAGCAGTGACTGGGATAAAGGAAGGCAGTAATAAAAAGAGGCTCAACATGTAGCCGGCTTCCTGACCCACACGAAGTCTCAGTCATCCAGGTTCAGATTCTCCATCATTCACTGAAAGCTTAATTGAGAGATTCCTTGTGATTGCTGCATACAGAAATAACATCTTGGTAATGCTGGCCAATTATATAAGACAATGGATAATTAGGGAGACCCCATGGTCCTGATTTAGCCAGATTCACTTTTCCTGTGGGAAAAGAAGCAGTAAGTTCCTCTTAAGTCTTAAGTTTATTTCTGTACTGGTTCTCCAGTATGGAAAGAAAAAGAGAGAAATCCTCCAACATATTAACAACAAATGCTGCTTTATATGCTGCCCAATGTTATTGTTACCGCTTAAAAAGAAATTACCACCACCTCAAGGATATCCCCTCTAAATAAGGTAAATGTCATATGGTTCAGTTCACTAGACTCTCCTCTATCAGTACTTACTTCCTAGATGAACTCATTACAGAGATGGTTTAGAAATAATTACAAAAATACACAAATAAATAACACTTCAAAACTCCCATTTCTGGAAAAAAGATTAAATAGACTACTTTGTTCTATTCTTCCTTATCAGTACATCTAAAACCCTAGACATATATAAAACAAAACGCTAGATATATATATGCATGAGAATGCTCCAAAAGATGCAAAGATGAAGGTAGGCTGGCCAAAGACCTCAGAACCCAAGGAAAAACGACATGGTGGCTAGTCCCATGAGTGTTCTTTTTGCTTCATATATCCTATATTTGGAGCTGAAGAAATCAGCAAATGAGAAACTCCAATCAGCACAGACAAAAATAAATAAATAAACAAAAATTTATAAATAGAAGCCAATATTCTATAGCTAAAGGACAGAAAAATTATGGACAATAAAGACTCCAGGATAGTCAAACATCACAGGGACAAAAACAAAACAAAACTATGCTTTTAAGGGGAGGGAAGAGCTTAGATTTTCACTCTCATACATCTTTAATAAGGTGTGTCAACACTTCTGCTGTGGTAGTGTCGGAGAAGGCCAAGTATGTTCCCGAGACTTTCATCCCTGCTGGCTGGTAATAAGTTCCCTATTCTCATCCATTACGCCATCTCAGAGGAAACCACATGGGGACCCGACTTCTACCCCTAGCTGGCCATAATGAAATCTCCCTCCCCTTCCCTGCTGAGTGGTATAAGTGGATGCCTGGTGGAAAGTCAGATTTTTTACCACTGTCCAGTGGCAATAAGACCATCTTACCAATGTGTCAGTCAAGATGAGGCTGGGAACCAGAATTCTGACCCCCACCAGTTAATAGGAGTTTCCCTGAGATGTCAGTGGAGGTCTACTGAGGACGACTAATGTCTACTTCAGTCTGGAAGAAATAAAGCAGAATTCCTCTCTTTCCCTGGTAAAGCTGTACCAAAGAATGCCACTTCAAATAGAGCATGTAAATAAGAGCCAGAGTTTCCTAACACAATACATAAAACATCTAGGGTTAAACCAAAAACCACTTGTCATTCAAAGAATGTGTTAGATTTCAAACCAAATGAAAAAAGACCATCAGCAGGTGCCAATACCAAGATAATAATTGAGACAAATTTAAAGCAGCCATAATCAAATTCTTCACTGAGTGATGAGTACCACACCTCATAAGAAATCCTCAGCAAAGAAACGAAGTCTCAGCCAAAACTGAAAATATAAGGAAGAATAAAATGGAAGTTTTAGAACTGAAAAATACAGTAACTGTAAGAAAAATCTCATTAGATAGGCTCCACAGGTCCCACTCCACTAATTTCCCTGGGTGCTAATGCACTAGCTGCCTTTGCCTGTATCAAAGCTAAGCCAATAGCTGAGTGACCTGACCTGGAAGAGGAAAAAGTTCTGACCACTGTGATAAGAGGGGAGAGGATGCTCCACAGACAAAGACTTCCTCCAGCTCCCCTAACAGACCATTCCACAAACCTCTAGTTCCTAAGGGCCTCTCTGCACATAACCACAGTTCTCCGTGTTTCCTGAGAAAAAGATAGCAGTCTTTGTGTGTGACTTTCCTTTGTCCCCGACTCTCTTCCTCTCTCAATTTGCACTTGCTACCCTAGAATCAAACTTTCTAAAAACAAACAAACAAAAGATTAGTACATAGGTTTTGCCTCAATATATATTTTAGCCAACGAAAGCTAAGATAGAAAGTTAGGATTTCTGGAAGACATTTACATTGTTTACAATACAAATGTACTTATCTCAGCCTGGTGCTCTGAACAAGAGAAAAATTACCCCAGAGTATAAATGCTTCCTTTCTTAAAACATTGTATTCAGGGAGGCTGTTATGGTGTAGTCAAAGAGCACAGGCTATGGGGTCATTTCCTTGTTCTGCTCTGCTGCCTGCTGGATTCACAGCAAATCCAGTAACTTCCGTGAACTTCAATTTCCACATCAATTAAATGAGATAAATAACACTTATGGAAGTAATCTGCAGAAGATCAAATGACACAATGCTATTAAAAATATTTAGTGTTTATACCCACTTTCATGTGTATTTTTGAAGTTTAACAAGATTACATTTATTTTCTTCATTAAAATATCTTCTTCTGCTAGTATACTTGTGTGGTTCCTCAGGCATTTCAGTTTGAGATCCTGGAGAATGTAAGGATGAAAGATCAGCTGATCAGCTGTTAGTGACCCTTTGGCCCTTCATATTTTGAAGATCATGTAATTCTTATTTAATGGTATAATTAGGTACAGAGCCTGTGGGATCCTCTCCCATGGATATGCCATTCTGAGTGCACTTTGTTTGTGTTCAGACTGTCAGACTAATATTTAGTTTGAGGATGACCATGGTGGCTCATAGCTAAAATCCCAGCACTATTGGAGGCTGAGGTGATTGTATGTCTTGATTCTGGGAGTTCAAGACCAGTCCAGACAATGTAGTGAGACCCTGTCTCTACAAAAAATAGGAACATTTGCCAGGTTTCATGGTGTATATCTGTAGTAGTCTCAGCCATTTGAGAAGCTAAGGCAGGATGATGACCTTAACCTAGGAGTCTGAGGCTGCAGGGAGCTAGGATAAAGCCACTGCACTCTAGCTTATGCAAAAGAGCAAGATTCTGCCTCAAAAAAATCACTTTGAAAATTGTTGCCTCAAATTTTTTCACTCGTCTTAATAATCATCTTTCATTGTAATATGCCATATGCCTGATAAGTTACTCTATTGGCTATTACTTTAGTTTTTTGAGTTAAATCAAAGACATGTGTTAATCATATATAATAAACCCTCAAGAAGGTAAAGCATGCCTCTCATGCTTGAACATTTGCTTCAAAGAACATAGCCTAGAAATGAGGAGGAGAAGAAGAGGGGTGGGAAAAAAATGCTTTTCATGGAGAAATCTAGAAAACACTACTTTACCCAGATAAACAAGGTCATCCCCAACAAAGCACATGTGGCCATATGCTTTCTAGCTATCCAGAATTTCAGAATAACATTTTAATAAGGAGAAAAAAACTCATCTTTTGTCTTAGAGTATGAAAATTAATAATTTGAAAGAAAGCTTTTCTGGGGAAAGGAGGGTCTCACTAAAAGAGAATTAAAACAGGCAATGGAGCCTATGAAGTTATGAATTTAGCCTGACTTTAAAAAGTATTCTATGTGTAGGTACTTAAACAAAGAGAAGAAAGAAAATAAATGATGAAAGAAGGGAGAAAAGAAAGCAATGCTATGGAATATTTATTTATTAAGACCCCACTTTAACACCGGGCTGTTGAGCAAAGAGAAATTGAGCTCTCAAGGGATTTGGGAGCACAGGATATACAAACTCACATTTAATGTTTATTAGCCATTTGGCTGTGAACAACTTGCCAAAAGGTTATAACCTTTAAAATTATTTTCTGAAATGGTGATGCCGATAACCATTTCCCAAGGTTGATAGGAAAAACCACGAGGTAACATATGAGTGGTGGGTGTGACACAAAGTCAATGACGTGTGCGAAGCACTGTATCAACCTTCCTCAAACAAATGAAAGATTACTCACACACCCCCAAACTGTATTAGCACATCAAAATGATGCTAAAATCAATTATAAATTATGAGTTTATAGGTTATGATTTGTAATTGGTATTAAAATAGCTATTTCTATGCCTTAAATTGCTTTGTTCAAATATTGGGGTTGAGATCTGTGAACGACCGCTTCTTGTCCAAAAAATAATGATTCTATAACATATGATTAAATCACAATAATAAATATTTGAAAGCACTTATTTCCCCAATGGGTAGCTCCTTACATTATGAATGAAATATATTTCTCCTTGTCTACTTAGAGTGATTTAAAAATCAGCCTCCACAAAACACAGATTTTTTTTCTCATTTTTACTTTATACACACATAAATATGACTCCAAGGGTGAAATTCCAATTATTGAGATTTTCTTTCTCTTTTCTATATCCAAAAATTGAAGGTTATAGTTTTAGGGCAAATGATAAGTGGAACACTCTTCCTATGAGGTTAGTATGTACGTGGAGTCTGTTGCCTTTTACAGTCTGTGCCAGTAAAATGGGAAATAAGCGTAGGTAAATTTAGGGAAACAAAAGGATGCTGTCCAGCATGTTACTTTCAATGCATTTCAGATGACCCATTTAAGATGTTTGTACTGGAAAGACCAGAGCCTCTTTCAATGACCAACCCCTAAGTCTCTGGTTTATACGCTCAACCTGAGAAAGGTGGTGGGAAACTGAGGCACACTAGAATGACTAATGAGCAGGGTGTTGTATGAAAATATCAGCAGATGACACATAGCTCTCTGTGGATACCTCCTGAAGGAAGAAGTGTATATTTTCCCTGTGGAAGAGAAAGGTGGCCATACTCTGGGCACTGGAGTCTGCCTCTGGCTTCCTCCCCAGAGATTCTGCACTCACTCTAAACACAGGACTCCCAAGTACAAACACTATTCCAGGTGAGGTTCTTTCTCTGCCAGCATAGAGAGGGATAAATGAAAAATGAACAAACAAATAAACAAACAAACTCTGAAAACCTAATGAGTCAGAGGCCCAGGCTCCAAGGGACATGGAGAGAATGGATAGTTAAATGATGATACACAATACAGAAAGAGAAGACCCACATATGGTGTCAGGCATGGAGGGTGAGTGATCAGTGTCTAAGCCAGGAGGTAAAGGGTTGGAAACAAACATTTTCTCTCTTTGAAACCATGGCAGAGAATAAAATAAAGAATTAGTGATAGAGGTACCAAACTCCACATGGTGTGTTTTTGTTTTATTTCAGAATATTACAGGGGTACTCAAGTTTTGGTTACATAATTTGCTTTTGTATATTTTAAATCAAAATTTTAAGTATGCCCTTCGCCCAGGAAGTATGTGCATTGTACCTATTAGGAGGGAATTTACCCATCCTCTCCTCCCCTCTCCTCTGCAACCTACTTGAATTCTAGTACAACTTTTATGGAAAGCCATATGGAAATACCTCAGAGAACTAAAAGTAGACCTAGAATTTGATCCAGAAATCCCACTACTGACTATTTTCCTAAATGAAAAAAGACACTTTATAGAAAAGACACTTGCACTTGAATGTTTATGGCAGCACAATCACAAAGATGTAGAAACAACCCAAGTTCCCAAGAATAAATGAATGAATGTATTAATAAAATGTGGTATATGGACATCGTGGAATACTACTCAACTATTTTTTTCCTTTATGATCCCATTCTCCTTGCAATCTTATCGGCTTTTTAAAAACTTCAAGTCCTAGAGGTCAGACCTGAAATGGCCCAACTGCTGTGCTGACTTCTTAAGGCCTGCCATAACTCACCCTAGCCCTGGCTGCAGAAATGGAAATATAAATCATGACTAGTTCATGAGACCTCCTCTTTATTGCTTCTGGGATGGCTGTACTTTTCCATCAGAACAAATGAGTACAGTTTCCACAGCTTCTTTGGAGTTATTAGGAAGAGAGAGAGAAGATGCCTTACTATTGGTGTCAGCATGAAGATTTCAGGGGTTATCTCAAAGGCCAGGCCTGGGCTTAGAGAAGGAAAGCAGCAGAGAAAAGAGTGGATAAGAAATTGGGGAGAAAAGGGAGTGCCTGTATAAACCAATACATTTCTGGATGTGTTTGACTTAAATTTTCCATTGCTTGAGACCAAAAAAGCCACCAGTGATGTAGTTTATATTCTTTATATCCTCCAAGCTGCACGTATTCATGATTTAAACATAAATGTCTCTCCCAAGTATTTATTTAAATAAATCTTTCCTTGCATGTGTCCTCCTTATACAACTCAGAAATAACACAGCCTGTTATAAAATACTTCAATGATGAATCAAAAATATTTCGTGTACAATAACAGAGCCAGGGACATCAGAGAGTGTGAATTCTATCTCAGGGCCAGGCACAAAAGCCACGGGACATGGCTGAGCGCTCCCTGGAATCTGATGGGCCTGCCTCAAGGTTACAAGTACATTTCTGAGAACTCAAATTAATTACCTAATGTTCCCTTTCTGTGAGTGACAGGCTAAGTGAGGGCCAAGTGCTCAGAGCTGCTGACCTAAGAATCAAAGGAAGAGAAGCCTGATATTCGTCTCACCTCACGTGTAGAGCAGCGTGAACTGGAGATCACTGGTGACTTTGAACAGAACAAAGATTTGTGAATCCTTCAAAGTATAACCCTAAGAATCCTCTTCTGTTATGGAGAAAGGGAAAACTTTTGTGTTTTTTCTTTTTACCTAATGGCCCAGCTTCTTTGCTTTTGTTCACAGAACTTGCTCCATATGTATGCATGAGTGTGTGCTTGTGTTTGAATGAGTGTACCTGTGTAAGTGTTTTTCTCTGTATGTGTTTGTGTAAGTGCATATATATGTAAATAAGTCAGTGTGTGAGTGTATTTATATGTCTGTCAGTGTATGTGAGAAAGCATGTTTATATCTCTGATTTGAAGACTCAAAAGAAACCTCTCCCCTGCCATACTTGGCATTTTGATATTATAGAATCAAAAGTATTTTGAACTATTTAACTACTATGGAACCCTTTGCCACAAATCAGTAAAATCTGGCAGTTCTTTGATGATGAGGTGAAAGAAAGGAGGGAACAGAGAGAGGAAAAGAGAGACAGAGTGCAACCTTTTCCTAAGTTGAAGCATTTGCTCATGAGAAGATGTAAGAAAGGCAAATGTGTGTCTGAAAACATCTCATCTGAAATTACAGGAGGACAAGTCAAAGCAAGAGAAAAATGCAGCATATTAAAATGCATTTCCAAATAGAATATTCTTTCATCTTTAGAAGTTATTTTCTGATTAAGAAAGAAAGCAAATTGATGCTGTAAAGGAATTCTTTTTGAAGGCAAAATACTTCTCAATTGGATTCTATTTTGACTAATGCTAAAAATACTAGGGAATTGTCAGGTTGCTCCTGTGATCATGGTCCTTTATATTATGTTTTGTCTAGTAGACCAAGCAGGTAATTTTAGATAATATGTTTATTTGGGCAATGCTCCATCCTCATCACCAATAGGATCCCCAAATAAAGCCATGCCCAGATCCCTTATGGATGCAAGAGAGTTTCAGCTTGTTTTGCTCTTGGTATGTTCAGCAGGTCCATTTCTAGGGACCCTCACAATGGAGACTTTACCATCATCATTAACATAACAAAAAGTTATTAAGTTTAAATTTGTATGAGATTTTTCACCATATAATGTCAGACTGGATTCTGTGTGTGTATGTGTATATATGTGCATGTGTGTGTATATACACACACACATACACACACACACACACAGATATATATATATATATAGTTTTGATTAAAAGTCTATATATTTAATATTTGGGAAAAATGATAAAATTGTAAATGTGAAGCCCTCTATGCTGACACCCATATGCAAAACATCCGTAGCCCTCACTTTGATAAAGTCAGGCTCATTCACAAGCTGAGGATTTTAAGAAACCTAAACTCAAAATGACTAGAGAATTAGACCTCTAATGTCCTTTGGGACTCTTTCTTCTAATTATATTTTTTCTTTTTAATTTTTTTCTTTATCACTATTATGGCTCCATAATAGGTGTATATATTTATAAGGTACATGTGAGGATTTGATACTGGTATACAGTGTGTATTAATCAAATCAGGGTAATTATGGTGTCCATCTCCTCAAACATTTGTCATTTATTTGTGTAGTGAATATTCCAATTTTGCTCTTCTAATTACCTTAAAGTATACCATTATCATTGTTAAGGATGCCTTCACCAAATAGGCCATTTGGCTAAATTCATCCTCCCTTGCCTCCCTGAACACCCAAAGCACCCTTTATTCTGTGTACTCTTCCATCTAAGTCAAATACTTTTTTCTAGAAACAATAAACAAACTGAAACTATAAAAACAATAAATAAAGAAAGTAAACTATATAACAAAAATAAAGGAAGGAAGAAATAAACAAATAACTCTTTGAGGAAGAATGAGGCCTTTCCATGGAATTTACCCTGCTCAGATAAATAATTGGTGCTGGGTCCTTTATCTCCAAGTTAGCTGTTAGCAATAGTAATTAAAGTTGTAAATGACTACTTTATGAGTGTTTCAGGAAACCCTTGTGCAAATAATAATATTAGCTTTCCTTTTTTAGAATAATTTCATATTCATCACATAACAACTTTGAGTGTGTGTGTGTGGTGTGTGTTTTATACCACCTAACTGGGTAACTGGGTACTTTGGGGAAAAGGTGGCAGAATCTCATGTGTAGGTTAGACTGAGCAAGGTGGACCCAAGGATTCCTCTGGGTCCATAGTTTGTTAAGCCTAAGACATCATGTTTGGGGGACTTAGATTTTGTGGGAGATAGACAGACTGATCTCTCAGCAGGCCCTCCAATTCAGGGTAAAGCATGAAGGCAAGCCATCCCTACAGCTCTTTCTCAAGACTACAGACAATTAAAAGAGCCCAGAGGTGCCCAGACATGGTAACATCATGCAGTGCCTCACACCTGTAATCCCAGCACTCTGGGAGGCTGAGGCAGGTGGATGGCCTGACTCACAGATTTGAAACTAGCCTGAGCAAGAACGAGAGAGACCCCATCTGTAAAAATAGCTGGTGGTGTGGTGGGTGCCTGCAGTCCCAGCTACTCACAAGAGAGTGCTTGAGCCCAAGATTTTGAGGTTGCTGTGAGCTATGTTGCCATGGCACTCTATCAAGGGTGACATAGTAAGACTTTGTCAAAAAAGAAAGAAAGAAAGAAGGACAAAGCAAAAAACCATCCCTGCAAGGGGAATCAGCAGGCTGGTGGGCTGAGGCTGAGACCTTTGAACTCCTCCTAATCAACAGTTAGATTAGGAAAGCTGTTTTTGCCCTGTGGAGATTAAACTTGTTTTTGTCTTCCCCTTTCTAAGTGCATTATCAGCCATTGTTGACAATTTATCACCCTATGTTTCCATTTATCCAGCAGTTGCTCTTCTACCCAACCTTCTGGGGGGGTGAGGGGGATTCATTTTTTCTTACTTTTGAATTTTTATGCCTTTGCATTTTTTCACAAATGCTTTGTGTTAGAGTTCAATAAAAGGCTTCTGAGGGGTTGGAGTACTACTGCACTGCCTCAAGCTGCCCCTTGGTGTGTGAGATGGCATATGCCTCTCCAGGCTTCTCAGACTTTACGCATTAAGCTGGTGTGAAATCTCCTACTTCCTTCAGTGCCATCTCCCTTGTCGGCCCCCATCCTGGGTCAGGTCCCCCGGAACCCTGACAGGCTTTCCTAATCATGACTTCTTCACTATTTTTGGTTAATTATTTTCCTTAAGACCACTGGAATCATACCACAAAACAATTAATATTTAACTTGACATTAATTCAACTGTGTGTATAAACTAAAGAGAGAGAGGGAGGGGGAGAAGGAGGAGGGGAGGGGTGGGGAGAAGAGCCAGGGCTTTTGTCTTCCTCCCTCTTTGCCTCATGTGACATCTCTGCTGCAATGTTCCAGCACCTCCTCCTAACTGTCTCCAGCTCCCCTAAAGAAGCTCACGTTCATTCTACCTTCTGCAGGCTGACTCACCTCTGCTTTCTAACAACATTGCATTTTCCCTCTGTCTCTCCAACTGAAGGGGGTGCAGTGGCTTCTTCTTGTTGTTAACAGGGTTGATTGGATACTTTTTGACATTTTTTTAAAATACAATAAATTTTTCGAGATCTATCAAAGTGGGCATCATTTTTTTTATCCCTCACTGGAGAGATGTTTTAGACATAAACTGCCCACAGGAACGAGGTGATAAACTGCTTGCTTCTGTAGCCATTTGTGTGATTTGGAAACAGAGTATTGTTTGATATGTATATTCTTAACATGATGAATAGAATTTCAGAGATGACAGAATAGAGAGACATTGTGTAGATATTTGAAAGCCTTCCCATGCATTTATTTCCCCAGACAGACAAGCCTCATGTCCTCTGACTGATGCCTCTGCTAGAGATGGGAAACAGGATGAAGGATACAACGGTGGGAAAAAAAAGAGCAGTGAAGTGCTAGTTCAAATGGATGAGAAATGTAAAATAAAAGAATTTTACATTCTAAAAGCCCACATGCAGCTTCTCGGGCAAGGCCAATGAAGAGATTTTCTTGAAATTAACTTCCAGAAATCCTGCTTCAGCCTGTCCCTGAAGTGGACGTTTTGGTTAAAAGGCAGAATATACATTTCCAATCAAAGGGAAACTTTATGTTCATGTCTGCTTTTCAAAAAGATCCTCAAAAATCGAAGTCATTTGACTGTGATGTAGGACTGAGTGACATTTCAGGTGGGCTATGCTAGTCAGTATTTAATAAGTGGTTCTTCAGAGAGAAAGGCCTCTGGTTTACAGTGCTTGCCAGTTTTCTTGGTGTAAATACTCCCACCCTGGACAATTTCAGGCTGCTGACTTGACAGCACTGAGTATAGACCTGGGAAGAGACCCAGTAGCTCAGTGTATATAAAAAGTAGGACAATTAAGTTCATAAACTCATCCCACAAAAAGGGCTACATATCTCATTGCTAAATTTTACTGTGGTCACTTTCCAGATACTCCCCTGTGCACTGACACCAGTGCCTTGTCATCCTTCTAAGCAATTTTGGACCTCTTTTTCTGGAATGGCCATCAGAGTTGCCATCCTACAAGTATGACTATGTTTCAGGTACTATGCAAGCAGGTCAAACAGAAACAAACAACCTCAATATCACAGATATTAGGAAAGGGTAGTAAAATAATTAGGAAGTAAAAACTCTTTAGTATTTACTATTTTTTGTCTTCAATGTAGTTTATTTAATTGTAAGTTTGTATTATTGTCAAGCATCTGATTATTATTTTCTAGATAAGTCAATTACTCAAAATTATTACAGGGAAGAGCCTCTTCATGTTTATCTTCATGAAATTGATATTACAGTTTTTATTTTTTATTAAATGTTATTTCCAACCATATAGCTGCCTGCTTTGTTCAATAGCCATGTGACATATCCTCATAACTTCCCAGGAAAATCCCTCCCCAAATTAATTCCTTACCTTTTCTTCTATGGGTTTGCTGCTTTGAATCATATCTCTTCATCAGCTTTGAAAACCTCTGGAAAACTGTGTCTGAAAACGGACCCAGGGGAAAGTACAACATGAAATGTTTCATAAACTGTTTTCTCATGTAATAACTAGAAGATGGTCAGAACTATATTCCCCCTCTAAATGTCCTAAATGTGCTAAAAAGTAGGAAATGAACCTATTTAGTGAATGGAGTGAGGCCCAGTTACAAATTGGGTTTTCACTGTATTTTTATTAATTAATTAATTAATTTAAATTTCCTGTTAACATGAGGGTACAAACATAAAGTACCATAAGAATGGAAAAGCAACTATCCATTGTATTCAATCATCTATGAAACTAATAGATCAACAACTACATGCCCACAAGAGAGAAAAACCGAATTAAACTCAAGTGGTGGGGAAGGGGCATAGGGGAGGAGGGAGAGGAGTTAGAAAGCTCTCACCTAATGGGCACAATGTAAGAGTATGTGGCACACCTCCAGAATGAAGGGCTCAAAAAATCCACCATATTAATGTGTTACCATATTTGTCTCTCTCCCAATTGCCACTCTCCGGGGCATCTCAGTTAAATTTGGTCCACAGTGAAGAGACCGTTGTTCAGCAAATATAAGATTGTGTTTTTATTTCCAATTTGACTATTGATTGAAAGGCTTTAGGCTGCATCTGCTTTAGGCTGCATCTGCATCTGCGCAAGCTCTCTATTTAGGACGTCGAGAGATCTGAACCAAACGATTCCAAACTGGTTTCTCACAATACATGTATCTTCATATTTCACTCCGTTCTTGCCATTGCAAGTTAGAGAGTGGAAATATTAGAACATTGCAGAAAACATTTCCATGCTGTTTTCAATTTAGGCACTACTTCAGGCAAAATTTTAAAGAAGCCACTGCCTATTACCAGCAGTGAATTTTGTCTTTATGATAACTAGGTTTATCGCCTCTCTTCAGCATCTTGTAAAACAAGAATTTATTAAGTGCCAACTCTGAACCAGGCTCATTACTGATGCTGTAGAAACAAATAAATAAAAATAAGTATCATCCTTGCCTGTGAGGATCCCATAGTTTATTTGAAAGACAATCAAGTCTTTCTATTATATACTCAATAATGATACAAATTCTCTGATAGAAGTATACTCCTAAAGCAGAGGTCAGAAACTTTAGTCTGTAGGCCAGTCAAGACTCATTACCTGCTCTTGTAAATAACATTGCCTTGAGACACAGCCATGTTCCATACACAGGGCCTATGAGGTTGGATAATCCTTGAACTTATCCTACAAGAAGTGCTATGTACCTCATTGCTGAATATCACTTCGGTCACTTTGGAAAGCTATGCACTGATGCCAGCGCCTAGTCTACCCTTCAGTAACCATGTTCACTGAGTTGGTACCAACTAGGGTTTTAGGAGAAGAAGGTAATGCTTTTTTCTTCTTCAATGTCTTTTCTTTTCTTTTTTTTTTTTTTTTAACTTTCAGATTTGAGGCATTATAATGAGACTGGCTGTCATCACCACATGTGTTGGCATTCCCCTAATGGGGAAGAGGTTATCAGCTATAAAATAATCAGTGTAGTAAATCCCTGTAATTCAGTGGTTCTCAACCTTCCCAATGCTGCAATGTATTTTCATTGTTACAAAGGGGTCATGACCCACAGAATCCCTCAATTTGAAAAAAACACCACATTCTTAGCATTTGTCATGTTAATGTGCCTATGGAACAACTACTCCCCCTGACTCCCTAAGTTTAAAACCCTAGGACAAGCATTAATATGCATTTAGTAATGTCTCTTTAGCAGATCCTATTCACTTTTTCCCTCCTCTCTACCCCCACCCAGGCTTTCTGTCTTTCATACTCTTCACTCATTATCTCCTATTCAACTTGTAGGTACATTGCCTGGTAAAAACTGAGAAGATTCAGTAGGAGTAAAATAAGACATAAGACATTTGCAGCTTGCCTAGAAAAGTACATGCTTTCTAAAGCAAATACACTGGTCTTTGAGTTACACCTGGATATTTTCTGGTGGTCCCTCCCATTTCTATATAAGGAATCTGACAGTACTTTTCATGGGAGGAGAAGAACCCTGCTTCCTAGTGTTTTGGGAACCCAGGAGAAGAAAGTGCTGGGGAGTCATCAATTTAGAAGAAAATTCAACTAATTATACTTATTTTCTGCACAATTTACCTACAATCTCAGTTCTTGACTAAGTTTCTCTAGAGTAGAGATCCAAAAATAGATCTGCCATTCAATCCTATAATTCCTCTACTAAGTATATACCCAGAAGACCAAAAATCACATTATAACAAAGATATTTGTACCAGAATGTTTATTGCAGCCCAATTCATAATTGCTAAATCATGGAAAATGCCCAAGTGCCTATCGATCCATGAATGGACTAATAAATTGTGGTACATGTACACCATGGAATATTATGCAGCCTTAAAGAAAGATGGAGACTTTACCTCTTTCATGTTTACATGGATGGAGCTGGAACATATTCTTCTTAGTAAAGTATCTCAAGAATGGAAGAAAAAGTATCCAATGTACTCAGCCCTACTATGAAACTAATTTATGGTTTTCACATGAAAGTTATAATCCATTTATAACCTATGAATGGGGGAAGGGGGAGAGGGAGGGGAGGAAGGGAGGAGGATGAGCAGAGGGAGGGTGATTGGTGGGATTACACCTGCGGTGCATCTTACAAGGGTACACGTGAAACTTAGTAAATGTAGAATATAAATGTCTTAACACAATAACTAAGAAAATGCCAGGAAGGCTATGTTAACCAGTGTGATGAAAATGTGTCAAACTGTTTATAAAACCAGTGTGTGGTGCCCCATTATCACATTAATGTACACAGCTATGATTTAATATTAATAAAAAAAATAAATAAAGTTAGCATATTTTGCCTTTATGGAAAGGGTTAATTTCCAGGCTAATGGGAGAAGGAATTAAGAGTCCAACATTTAGATTGTTCAACATCTATTCATCCTCCACTATAGTTCACCTACTAGAAATGCCTGGTGACTGTTCTTTGAGAGCCTTTGCAGAGTTCCAAGGAGAATTTGTCATTTTGCCTGTCTTCTTAGTAGAGGCTTAGATGTCAGCTTCTCTGAGTCTAAAAAGTTGGGTATAACTCTTTCATGTGCACTTTTACTATTTTTTCCCCAAATTGTCTTCTCATCTTATGTCTCATATCATCTTATATTGGGTTCTCTTTACCCTTATTTAGTGGGCTTTTTCCACTTTAAAAAAAAATAATCATCATAGTTGAGTTTAAGGAGGGAGAAAAAATAAAAGTGAGAATTAAGTCTATGATTCACTGGACATTATCTCTATTATTCCTAATAATCTTGCAAGGTAATTGGTGTGTTCCTTTTATAGGAAAAGGAATGAAGGCTCAGAAACACTAAGCAACCTGCCTGGTGTCACACAGATTATTATTGAACAAGATAAGAGTGAGATCAGAGCTTTTTGACTTTTCCCAAGAAAAATCTCCATTTGAGAAAGGAGAAATCTCATTGCACAGAGATCCTCAAAATGAACTAAACAGTTAAGCCAAAGAAGCCATGGAGGTTTAATATACAAATAAAAGAAAACTGACAAAATGAGGTAAAGAGGAAAACCCAACATGTGGGAGAAATAGACTTGAAGGAGAAGAGAAAAACCAGTGTAAGACACAGCATTGATAATAACAGTTTCATAACAGATGCATATTGGTTAAAAAAAGGTCTGTAACTTGTTAACACTAAGGGGAAAGTAAAGAGCCATTGTGGATCACTGAACATTTAAAGAAATATTTCCCACTGGAATCTAGTCCTGATTTAATGGCCTCGAAATATTCTAAAAGCTAGTCTGAAACAGGTCTTGTTAGAAACATTCAGGTCTTTCAGTATGATCTTTAAAAGCTGTTTGGTGCTACACCTCAGGCCTTTCCATAGAATTGCCCAAATATTTCCAGTATCTCCTGTGCTTTGACTTCATTCTATGGAGGTTATAACCTTTGACTCAATAATTTAGATGTATATCTTTAAATATTCTTCAACCTCCTACAAATTATGAGTTATCCCACTGCAAAGATGTCTAAAATGATTGTAAAATGTGGAATTCTTTGACAGAGGACACTTAAAAGACCTTGAGTGCCCATTTCTCATCTTTATAAAACTGATTTGTGCACAGGATTTAGAGTTTCTAGGACATTGTGGAAATAAGAAATTGCTCTGGGCTTTCTAAAAGGGAAGAGAAATGCTACTGTGGTTCTCAACTGAACTTTTATGGAGCCCCTTTAATAAAGACAGGTGAGCATGAAAAGGGAAGATGCAATATTGTCTTTCCAGAAAACTGATACAGAATCACAATATCCTTGTTCCTTAGCCAATTTTCAAAATCTCAGTTATTGTCTAAATAATAACAAACAGACTTGATCATAAAAGGGCAAGAACAGTCAGTTATTAATCTTACAAGTCAGAAGCTCAATAGGAAACATATGGCACATGAAGCTAATTTGAAGATAGATTAACAAAGGCACGGTCTGCCAAGATGTTGACAGATTTCAAAGAAAACCATACTGGATATTGCAGATTCTTGGGGCTAATACTGGTGGGAAGTCCTTAACACACCCAGGCCTCAATGGAGGGGAGGGCAGAGAGGGGTGTGTAGAGATATTCACTGGGGGGTTTAAGGTTCCTATCAGTTTGCAGTGACCCAGAAATGAATCTTCTTCTCCTACCTCCTCCGGGCTTCCTGCAGGTGTTTCCTTTCAATGGTCTCCAACCTGAAGCCAAATAACAGGTAAATTTTCCAATGCAGCCTCCACAGGGAAGCCCTCATGCATACACTCAGTTTTTCAATGGTCATCAGGTGTTTTGAGCTATTATTGCTACCTCCCTTCCCTGGAGTATTATAACTGGACTTCTGCACACTTTCTCCAATTCCAGAGTCTGAAATCCAAGAGTATCAGATAAGATTCATCCTAACACTAGCCCACATTGAAATCAAGGTGATGGGAGCAACAGGCCACAGAAAGACCAAGACTTCCCAACCAACCTTCACAGCAGTCTCAACCTGACTTCCATCAACAACAGGATCTGAAAGAGGGAAGTTTGTTATGGTGGCATTGGCATGGTGAAATCATCATCATTTAGTACTGAAGGTCAAGGCATGGAAATGTCAGAGAGAGGAAAAGCAAAGAGTTGAAGGAGAGGAAAAGCAAAGGTGTATCCTGAGGGTTTCAATGGAGCTTAGAAAAGGCAGTGGTGGCTCCTTGTGTGCCCACAGGGTGTGGCCCTTTGGCATTTGTCGCCACAGTAACCTGTGTGATGAATGTTGAACTTAAACCCAGTCTTATTCCCTGGTGATTTGGGCCAGAAAGTCAAAATGACAGTTCCATTCTCCAAGATTATTGGTTTAGAAATGCTTTTGAGGCAAGTTTCCTCTTTAAATATGTAAAAGTCTTGAATTATTTTCTGTTTTCAGAAGAAAGACAACCTCTGGCCCTTATTTGTTATCTTCTAGAATGCAAATGAGTCTTGTTTTTCCTTCAGCCCAATTAATTTAGCTTGGAGCATTTATACTTTAATTGAAGTGGCAGTTTTCATAAATATTCATCAATCAAAAATAAGTTTTCAGGGTCATCAGGGCATGTGGCAGGAAGGAAGAACATGGCTGTTTTCCCTTCTCTGGAGCAAGTTCACGCTCATGAATGCATAAGTAGCCCTCCTGACTTATTTAAATTCCACAAGAATTTACTGAGGGCCAACAAGTGTGAGGCGAGTGGGTGGGGCCTGGGAATACAGAAGTGAGCATGATATCACTCCATGTGTACACGTTTTTTATCCATCTACCCATCTATACGTGGCCTATATTCACTTGCACTTCATACTCAACTATAATGTAGTTTTGTTTTAAGAAAACAGATAATTATACAAATATGTACTTTTTAATAAAATGTCAGAGAGAGGGAAAGCAAAGAGTTGAAGGAGGGAGATGGGCTTTAGAACTAGACAAGACAGTGCAAACTGGGTTCTCGTAAACGTGACACAGTTATGACTCTCTTCTCTTTTGATTCATCTGTGTGTGTGTCATTAGGATAAACTCAGTTATGCTGTAGAAGCCAATATCCTTAACATATAAATGCTTACTGTCAAAATGTTTACTTCTTTCTCATTCTCCATGTCCACTGTAAGAGGGCTGTGGATTTCCCTGTATCTTCTCTCTGGGACACAGCTGATGGACACACTCATCTAAACTGCCAGTCATGCTGGCAGTGGGAAAATGGAACATGGCAGAACACAGGCTAACCCCTAAAGCTACTTCTTTATGAAAGTAGCCCATGTTGGGCGGCACCTGTGGCTCAGTGAGTAGGGCGCCGGCCCCATATGCCAAGGGTGGCGGGTTCAAACCCAGCCCCGGCCAAACTGCAACAACAACAACAACAAAAAAATAGCCAGGTGTTGTGGCGGGCACCTGTAGTCCCAGCTGCTCGGGAGGCTGAGGGAAGAGAATCGCGTAAGCCCAAGAGTTAGAGGTTGCTGTGAGCCGTGTAACGCCACGGCACTCTACCCAAGGGCGGTACAGTGAGACTCTGTCTCTACAAAAAAAAAAAAAAAAAAAAGTAGCCCATGTTATTAGTGCTCACATTAAATTGCCCAGTTCAGAAGGACAAGGGCTTATAATCATCTCACAGGTAGCAATGCAAGGAGGGATAGAAAATAAACATGGAAGCTTTATAATCTCCAACCTAGGAATTTTCTATCTTTTTAAAAAAGAAAACATGATGTTCTTGTGCATTAAGAGAAAAGTCCAATGAAAATTAACCTCAAAAACAGCACATATTACAAGCCTCATAGAGCTTTGCAGCAGGGGGCTACCCCGGATTCACACTCTGATTCCATTCCTGGCACAGGACTTGGTGTGGAACAGAGAAATAAAACTTTGTTAAAAGAAATAAAAGAATGACTGTTGATGAAAATAGCACAAACTCAGATTTATCCTACTGGAAGTAATTCTGCACACATGCTTACAAATAAAGCACTTCTTTATTCTGAATTGAATAATATAAGTTGATAGCTATAAGAGCCATTATGAGACAAGGAAGGGAATTAGGGCATTTGTCCCTTTAATTTTTTTTTTTTTCTTTCTTGTCTCTCCTATAGAATCAGCTGCCGGTTTGGGTACCTCTGGGACCTCCAGAGACAATCAAAGAGGAGAGAAATCAAGGCAAATCCAGATGGTCTCTATGGCCTGTTTATTCCAGTCATTTGGCATGGAGCACCAGTGAGGAGTCAGCCTCTAGTGGTGTCCTCTCTGGCCTTACTGAAGGGTCTGGCATTGAAGTTATCCCTAGCTTCTTTCTTCATCTCAAATGATATTTCACAGTCACTCAAATGGGACTATCAAGCAAAATAAACTATTTATTAGGAACAACTTATTAGAAGAGACTTGGTGTTTGGTGAGCGTTAGCAGTCCCATTGTAATGAAGTTGAGTTTTGCCTTTGATCTGGAAAGAAAGGAGGGAAATAAGACTGTACAGTAGATAGAGGAAAAACTTGAACTTAATTGTTGTCTTTCACTTGAAAGGTGCAGTGAAGTGGTAAAACAGGAAAGGAATTTCTGCATAAATTGGGTTCATTCAGTCTCTGGATAGATAAAAATATAAAATCAGTGTTGTGTACAGAAGAATTCTAGCCACTTAATTTGCTCCAGTGAGTGACCAACATCCCTACTCTGAGCCAGCAACTGAACAAACAGGAAGAACAATGAAGTCATTGGAATTTAAACTATGGAGAGTTTAATTTTAACCACGGCAGAGAAGTCTGAAATATTGTGTAGAAAGAATTTAAGAATTATAGATATATAGTACTATGCTATTGAATGATACCAATGTACAGTTGGCTTTTGTAAATAGATAAGAATCTTTAGGACTAGGGTATTATTATGTCATGTGAGAGTTACAGTGCGTTCTTGTATGTTTGTTGAACATAATTCCAATGATACTTGGAAACTATTCTTGTTTTGTTTTTCAAATTAGGGAAGATTCCTTTTTGCTAAACTGATACAGAAAACATGTATGTGGCTAATAATTAAAGTCAGAATTAATCATACTGTATTTTTCCAAACACTTTTTCCTACTGGCTTAAAAATGATGGAATATTATTTAAAGATACAGTGAGAGAAGAAGGAAGGCTGTGAAAGATAAGAAAAAGAACAGAAAGATAATGAGAAACTGCACAATGTAATGCATGGACTTTTGCATCCTCCAGTCTTTAGTAAGACCATTGAAAACCATAATATGTTTGTATCCGTTAGCTGTTCCATGATAATACTGTATGACAAAGAACCCCCAAATTTAGTAACTTTAAATAATAAACATTTATTATTCTTCACAATAATTGAATATTATTGTATACTGTATTATTATTTGTAGTCACAAGACTATGGGTCAACTGGCCAGTTATGCTGATCTTGAATCCTGACTGCAGTTGGCTTAGTGTTTTTTCAGTTTAGTGTTTTCTTTTCCTTTCTAGTTATGCCTGGGGCTTTCTCACATGCCTATTGCCTGGCTTTTAGCTGGCTGTGGACTAATTTGGGATGAATTTAGTTGGGAAGACTTGCTATTCTCCGGATGCTATTCATCCTGAGTGGGCTAGCTAAGGCTTATTCCCTTGATAGCGGCAGAGGTTCAAGAAAGAACACAGAAGCATGCAAAGCCTTTTGGAGCTACATGGAGACAGGGCATGTTGTTATGGCTTCCTCCTTGACTAGAAAAAAAATCATAAGACCACACACCACACAGACTTAAGGGTTAAAGAGGATGAAAAATATTCATGTTTCAGGTGCCACTGAGAGAGAGGGGTGCTACTTCTGCTCTTAGAGCTGCCTTCTGGTTTTCACTAGGTAGAGAGAAAGGGGAATGTCTTCATGCACACAGATACAGGTATTTCTAGTTGTACCTTGGCAGAAGCAGTGGGAATGCTATGTGGTTATGACATAACTGTGTCTGCTACATCCATTGTTCTATCCACTTGAAGACCTCCCTGTACTTCCTCTTGTAGGTCTTCTTCCCATTGACCTTGGGCTTCTGCTTAGACACAAATATCTAAGGAAGTCTTTTCTAACCCCTGACATCTTAACTTACGTCCTTGCTACAGTGTCCCAGGATTGCTGGTATCCCCCAGGGTAGTCATTATCCTCTTGTAGAACTGCCTGCTCTTTAATTGTATTCCCCACTCAGATGTAAGGTGAATGAACATGGAGATTTTGCCAATGCTATCAACCATTAAACCCACATTGCTGGACACATAGCACATATTCACTAGTTGATGGATTCTGAACGGACTTTAACCATGTCTTTAGACACAAATTTAAACTTGATTTTATGACAAGGTCTGAGTTAAATTTCTCTCTAGACACTGAACAAATATAGTCCACTTTTTCTCAGAGTGACAAAGCATTTGACACATATGAATCTTGTGATGAGTGTCCTCTGTCCAGCGGGTTAAAAAAAAATCATCTTTCAGAACAAACAAGTGCAAAGAGTAAAGCAGGCAAGAAAAGGAAGCCCTAATAAGATAGAGCTTTTCAGCTGAATAATTTCATTTCCAAACACATGCATATTTTACGTCTCTTTGCATTAAATCATTCATAGAAAATATGTTGCTGTTAAATAAAATAGTATAGGACAACAGTCAGTAGAAACAATGATTTTCTCTTTCACACTTGATTTGGTAAGATGTTTACCATAATGTGCTGCCAAAAATAAGTGATTACTATTATTAGGAATAAGAAGATGTGAGTACTTGGTGAACACTGTTGCATTGGAATAACCCTGATACAGGAAAATCTACTAATGTCAGGTGAACTTGCTCATATACTAGTAAACCTGGAAGTAAATGGTTATCCAGGGCTTTTAAAAAATAAAATACTAATGTTGTCTTCATCTTCTTAATACACAGTAATTAAAATTGCATTTCCAAAATAATGTGATATGTTCAGAAAGGTACAATTTTAAGCAAAATGTAACATGGGGAAATTGAAAGGAAAAAGCAACAGCTCACATTCCTCTGACTTATGACTACTGAGTACCAGACCTGGCTCTATATGGTGGATATCGCTGTGATCTGAATGTTCTGTCCCCTTGAAGTTTATATATTGAAATCGTATCCCACAAAGCATTGATCTTGAAAAGGGGGTGGGAGGGCTGTGAGAGGTGATTAGGTCATGTCTATAGAGCCCTCATGAATGAGATTAATATCCTTATAAGAGGATGCCTTGCCCCTTCCACCACAAGAACACAGCGAGAAGGCCTCATCTGTGAACCAGGAAGTGAGTGCTCACTGACACCAAATCTCTTAGTTTCTTGATCTTGGAATTCCTGGCCTCCAGAACCCTGAGCAACACACCTTCTGTTCTTTAAAAGCAACCCAACTTTTGGCATTTTGTTATACTCCAAATAGACAGAAACATATTTTTACAGCATAAACTACAGCATGGCTTACCATATATTCCCTCTTCCCCTGAGGGATGCCTTATCCAGATTTAAAATTTGTAAGTCACTACAGCAATATTCTTCTATAATATACTTTGAATAAGCCATTACACAGTTTTTCATAGGCTGACCCAAGACCTTTTAACTATGTCTTCCTATTCGAAAGCAATAATCAATTAATCCAATGGATATCTATATCTTCTAATGCTGGGGAATGTGTGATTATGTGAAATAATCTTGCTGTTCTTGTAAATCATAAGGCAGCCCCATGTCCACTTGCTGGTTAGCAGATGACGTGGGCTAGGCACACAAGTCTTCAGAGACTTCAATAATGCTTAAGTAATGAAGATTTCAGAACTACTTTTCCTCCACCCAGATAAATTACTTTATTGAATGCATAAAATTCTTTCTCCTGGAAATGAGCAAAGCAGGTGGCTGCAATTTATCTAAATTAAATTATGACCTCATTTTTGTAATTTATACTTTTTCTTCCTTAATAATAGCTTTTTTTTTTTAACAAAACTGCTAATGTGTAAGCATTTATATGGCTGAGTGTTTCTGTGTCCATCATCCTCTTTGCATTAGTTTGAAAAGTTTTAATAAGAAGCATAAGCATTATTGTCTGGAACTGTAATGAACAAAGAACTAATGCATTTCTTTTTACTTAAACGAAATGTAAATCCAAGTAGGGCATTTGTAGAAATTATAAGTGAGGACATTATGGTTTCATATAATTTTTGTCTTTCAAGTCCTGAGGTATCACTTCAGTTAAAGTTCTTTCTTTTAAAAGGAGATGAGATTAGAAACTATAAATAGAGTAAGATGAAGTTAGATGTTAGCTAGTGCAAGAAGTTAATGAAAAAATGAGTTGATAAAACTACATAATCATAAGTAATGGTGAAATTTTTCTTTTAGGGTAACAAATTAGAATATTAAAATGGTCAATTTGACTCTAACTCAAAAATCACACAAATATTTCTGGCTTTGTGTTTTCTTTCTTTTTTTTTTATTTATTTTTATTAAACCATAGCTGTGTACATTAGTATGATCGTGGGGCACCATACACTTGGTTCATAGATCGTTTGACACATTTTCATCACATTAGTTAACATAGCTTTTGTAGCACTTTCTTAGTTATTTTGCTAAGACCTTTACATTCCACATTTACTAGGATTCACATATACCCTTGTAAGATGCACCGCAGGTGTAATCCCATTAATCCCCCTTCTTCCCCCTCCCTCCCCCCTCCCTCTACTCCCCCCTCCCTCCACTCCCTTTCCCCTTTCTCCCTATTCTTAGGTTATAACTGGGATATAGCTTTAATGTGAAAGTCCTACATAAGTTTCATAATAAGGGTGAGTACATTGGGTACTTTTTCTTCCATTCTTGAGACACTTTACTAAGAAGAATATGTTCCAGCTCCATCCATGTAAACATGAAAGAGGTAAAGTCTCCATCTTTCTTTAAGGCTGCATAACATTCCATGGTGTACATATACCACAATTTATTGATCCATTCGTGGATCGATGGACACTTGGGCTTTTTCCATGACTTAGCAATTATGAATAGGGCTGCAATAAATATTCTGATACAAATATCTTTGTTATGGTGTGATTTTTGGTGTCTGGGTATATGCCCAGTAGGGGGATTACAGGATTGAATGGCAGATCTATTTTTAGATCTCTAAGTGTTCTCCATAGCTCTTTCCAAAAGGCATGTATTAATTTGCATTCCCACCAGCAGGGCAAAAGTGTTCCCTTTTCTCCACATCCATGGCAACATCTCTGCTCTTGGGATTTTGTGATATAGGCTAGTCTCACTGGAGTTAGATGATATCTCAAAGTAGTTTTGATTTGTATTTCTCTGATGATTAAAGATGATGAGCATTTTTTCATATGTCTGAAGGCCATGCGCCTGTCTTCTTCAGAGAAGTTTCTCTTCAAGTCCCTTGCCCAGCCTGCAATGGGATCCCTTGTTCTTTTCTTGCTAATGCATTTGAGTTCTCTGTGGATTCTGGTTATTAAACCTTTGTTGGAGACATAACCTGCAAATATCTTCTCCCATTCAGAGGGCTGTTTGCTTGCTTTACTTACTGTGTTCTTGGCTGTGCAGAAGCTTTTTAGCTTGATCAAGTCCCAATAGTGTATTTTTGAAGCAGCTTCAATTGCCCGGGGAGTCTTTCTCATAAAAAACTTGCCCAACACAATTTCTTCAAGGGTTTTCCCTGCACTCTCTTCTAGTATTTTTATAGTTTCATGTCTTAGGTTTAAATCTTTAATCCAGTGACAGTCTATCTTGGTTAATGGTGAGAGGTGTGGGTCCAGTTTCAGTCTTCTACAGGTTGCCAGCCAGTTCACCCAGCACCATTTGTTAAATAGGGAATCTTTTCCCCACTGAATGTTTTTAATTGGCTTGTCAAAGATTAAATAACAGTAAGTAGCTGGATTCATCTCTTGGTTCTCTGTTCTGTTCCAGACATCTACTTCTCTGTTTTTGTGCCAGTACCATGCTGTTTTGATCACTATCGATTTGTAGTATAGTCTGAGGTCTGGTAGCGTGATTCCTCCTGCTTTGTTTTTATTTTTGAGTAATGTCTTGGCTATTCGAGGTTTTTTCTGATTCCATATAAAACGAAGTACTATTTTTTCAAGATCTTTAAAGTATGACAGTGGAGCCTTAATGGGGATTGCGTTGAAATTATATATTGCTTTGGGTAGTATGGACATTTTGACAATGTTGATTCTCCTCAACCATAAGCATGGTATATTTTTCCATTTGTTAACATTCTCAGCTATCTCTTTTCTTAGAGTTTCGTAGTTCTCTTTATATAGATCTTTCATGTCCTTTGTTACATAAACTCCCAAGTATTTCATCTTCTTTGGCACTACTGTGAATGGGATAGAGTCCTTAATTGTTTTTTCAACTTGACTATTGTTGGTATATATAAAGGCTACCGATTTATGAATGTTGATTTTGTAACCTGAGACACTGCTGTATTCCTTAATCACTTCTAAGAGTTTTGTAGTAGAGTCCCTAGTATTTTCCAGATATACAATCATATCATCTGTGAAGAGCGAAAGTTTGATCTCTTCTGACCCTATGTGGATACCCTTGATTGCCTTTTCTTCCCTAATTGCGGTGGCTAAAACTTCCATTACAATGTTAAAGAGCAATGGAGACAATGGGCAGCCTTGTCTGGTTCCAGATCTAAGTGGAAATGATTCCAATTTAACTCCATTCAATATGATATTGGATATGATATGGGTTTGCTGGAGATGGCCTCTATCAGTTTAAGAAATGTCCCTTCTATACCAATTTTCTTAAGTGTTCTAATCATGAATGGATGTTGGATGTTATCAAAAGGTTTTTCTGCATCGATTGACAGAATCATATGGTCTTTGTTTTTTAATTTATTTATGTGCTGTATTACATTTATAGATTTATGTATATTGAACCAGCCTTGAGACCCTGGGATAAAACCGACTTGGTCATGATGTATGATTTGTTTGATATGTTGCTGGATTCTGTTTGTTAGAATCTTGTTGAATATTTTTGCATCTATATTCATTAGTGATTTTGGTCTGTAATTTTCTTTTCTTGTTGGGTCTTTTCCTGGTTTGGGGATCAGGGTGATGTTTGCTTCACAGAGATGTGTTGGGTAGTCTTCCTTCTTTTTCTACCTTTTGGAACAGGTTGAGTAGTATAGGTACTAATTCCTCTTTAAAAGTTTTGTAGAATTCTGACGTGAAACCATCTGGTCCCGGGCTTTTCTTTTTGGGGAGATTTTGTATGGTTGATGATATTTCTGAACTTGATATGGGCCTGTTCAACATTTCCACTTGTTTTTAATTAAGTCTTGGAAGGTGATGTGCTTCCAAGTAACGGTCGATTTCCTTCAGAGTTTCGTATTTCTGAGACTAAAGTTTCTTGTAATATTCATTAAGGATTTTTTTGATTTCTGAGGAGTCTGTTGTTATTTCGTCTTTGTTATTTCTGATTGATGAGATTAGAGATTTTACTCTTTTTTTCCTGATTAGGTTGGCCAAAGGTTTATCTATTTTGTTGACCTTTTCAAAAAAACAGCTTTTTGATTTATTGATCTGTTGTATTATTCTTTTGTTTTCAATTTCATTTAGTTCTGCTCTGATTTTGGTTATTTCTTTTCTTTTACTGGATTTGGGGTTGGATTGTTCTTCCATTTCCAGTCTCTTGAGATGTCCCATTAAGTTGCTTACTTCCTCTTTTTCCGTTCTCCTGAGGAAGGCTTGCAGGGGTATAAATTTCCCTCTTAGAACTGCCTTTGCTGTGTCCCAGAGGTTCTGATAGTTTGTGTCTTCATTGTCGTTTTTTCCAGAAATTTGGCAATTTCCTTCTTGATCTCATCTCTGACCCAGCTATCATTCAGCACAAGGTTATTTAACTTCCATGTTTTTGTATGTGTATGCAGATTCCTGTTGTTACTCATCTCAAGTTTTATTCCATGATGGTCCGAGAAGATGCGTGGAATAATTTCTATTCCTTTAATTTGCTGAGGTTAGACTTGTGACCTAAGATGTGATCGATTCTGGAGTAAGTTCCGTGGGCTGATGAGAAGTATGTGTATTCAGTTTTGTTGGGATGAAATGTTCTGTAGATGTCTGCTAAATCTAAATGCTGGATGGTTAGATTCAAATCTAGAATTTCTTTACTCAGCTTTTTGTTGGAGGATCTATCCATCACTGCCAAAGGAGTGTTAAAATCTCCGACTATTATAGAGTTGGAGGAAATCAAGTTGCTCATGTCTGTTAGAGTTTCTCTTATAAATTGAGGTGCATTCTGGTTGGGTGCATAAATAATAATAATTGAAGTATCATCATATTGTGTATTACCCTTAACAAATATGAAGTGACCATTCTTGTCCTTCCTTACTTTTGTTGGTTTAAAGCCTATTGTGTCCGCAAATAAAATTGCAACACCTGCTTTTTTCTGGTTACCATTTGCCTGACATATGGATGACCATCCTTTCACCCTGAGTCTGTATTTGTCTTTTAAGTTAAGATGTGACTCTTGTATGCAAGAAATGTCTGGCCTGAGTTTTTGTATCCAGTCAGCTACCTATGTCTCTTTAGAGGGCAGTTTAATCCATTCACCTTAATGGAGAGCATTGATAAGTTTGGTGAAATTTGGGGTATTGAGTTTTTTGAAAGTCCAGTGGGCATTTTTAATCCTTTTGCCATTGTGGAAGTTAGAGTTTGATCAGAAGTTTCTGAGTGAGTTTACTTTTGTAGTAGAGGATTGGGTTGGTTATTATGGAGGATAGGTCTGAGAATATCCTGAAGAGCTGGTTTGGTTTTGGCAAATTTCTTTAGCATATGTATGTCATTAAAGTATTTAATTTCTCCATCATAAATGAAACTCAGTTTAGCTGGATACAAGATCCGGGGTTGAAAGTTATTTTGCTTGAGGAGATTAAACGTTGATGACCACCCTCTTCTGGCTTGAAAAGTTTCAGCAGAGAGATCTGCAGTCATTCTAATGTTCTTCCCTTTGAAGGTAATAGATTTCTTTCGCCTGGCCACTTTGAGAAATTTCTCCTTCATATTAACTTTAGTGAAGTTAATTATGATATGCCTGGGGGATGTCTTATTGGGGTTGAGTCGTGCTGGGGTTCTGAAGCTATCTGCTATCTGAATTTCAGGTTCTCTAGGCATGTCTAGAAAATTCTCTTTCATAATTTCATGCAGAAGGGCCTCTGCGCCCAGTGAGGCCACTTCATCTGTTTCAGGAATTCCTATGAGATGGATATTTGCCTTCTTCGAGTTATCCCAGAGCTCTCTGAGTGAGTGATCCATTTTTGCTCTCCATTTCTCTTCCTCTTTGAGAGTTTGGGAGCATTCAAAGGCTTTATCTTCGATGTCAGAGATCCTTTCTTCTGCTTGGTCCATTCTGTTGCTAAGGGATTCTACTGTATTTTTCATATCTTTGAGGGCTGCAAATGCTTGTTTCAGTGTGTCTAAGTCTTTCATGGTTTTGTCTTTAAATTCGTTAAATTCTTGAGACAGCTTTTGAATTTCTCCACGAATTCCTAGTTCCATTTTGTTAATCTTGTTTGCCATCCAAATTCTGAATTCAATTTCTGACATCTCAGCCAGTTGTTTGTGAATGGGATCTTCAATTACGTCTGCCGTATCTTTCCTTGGGGGGTTTATCTATTCTGGTTATTCATGTTACCAGAGTTTTTCCACTGATTCCACCCCATGATTGTTTTACTCCCTTTGATTTTCCTCTGGTGTTTTGTGGAGGACCCGTACAGTGCTGTGGCCTGAGAAACTGGGGCCCTGTTTGGTGTAGAGGGGTTAAGTGGTTCTGACTTGTTTTCAGCTGGTTTCTATGTGACCATAGTGAAACAGTTACTCTGGGTTGAAGTCTCAGCTGTGGAGAAATACCAGCAATTAAGTCACCCCACACACCACAGGCAACAAATGGAAAAGGAAAATCAAACCTTCCTACAACCACACACCCAGGGCACCACCTGGCTAGTCCCCAGGTGAGTGGCTCAGTTCAAAAGGTCCAAGTCAATTGTCTCAGTCAGCAGCTGCCTCGGGTGGGAGAGTTCAAGAGGTCCCTGGGAACTGGGTCACAGGGGTCTGGTGACTGCTCTAAAATGGCTTGCTCCAGTGCTGTGTGGAGTCAGGAAGAGCCACCAGTGAATAGATCAGTCTGGGAAGATTGGTGCCTCCTTCCCCACCTTGTAGCTCTGTCACACCCAGTCTCTGCTAGCCCCACAGGGCTTTGACCCAGTCAGTTGTCTGCAGTAAGCAGATACTCCCGGGGTTTGCACCTGCCTAAGTCACAGGGTAGTCTGTGTCTGCTCGACTAGGCTGCTATTCTCTGTCTTTATCCAGTAGGGAGTGATGTGGCCTGTCAACCTCGGGCACTTGATGGAGGCTGGAGGTGTTCACTCAGTTCCAGCCCCACCCTTAGTTTATGTTACTGGGTGAAGGGAACAACCCTGTGGGAGTTTGTTTCTGACCTTGCCAGATTCCTCTGCAGAGGAGAGGCTGATTTGAGTTCCCAGAACCTGTGTCTCAGGCCCTGTCTTTAGTCCTGCAGGTTTGTATTCGCAGCAGGATCAGTTGTTGGCTGTAGCCTCTTGGCCTCCTTTGTCTATAGGCTGGTGATCCCCTGAGGGCCAGGTGCGTCTTAGACTCAGTAGAGCAGTTCTCTGGATCAGCTCCACCCTAGGAGTTTCCTGGCTCTGCAGGTGTGTTTTCTAGTCCCCGTGTTCCACCCAGGTCGGTACCCCTTTACTCACGGGTCCTGTGTTTCAGTCCCAGGTCTGTTCCATGGTGGTTGCCATCTGAGAAGATGCTTGGCCTCATCTGGTTGCCCAGGAAGATAGGAGGAGAGGCTATGGGATATCTGGGGGTGGGCCTTGTTATTGCTGAAGACGGCTGTTGCTCTGCACCTCGGGGCACCACCGCTCCAGTGTAATTCCCTCTCAGCCGACCATTGTCTTCTTGCTTCTTTGCTACAGAGTCAGCACTGGCCAGCTGCAGTCCAGGTCCTGTCTACACCTCTTGAGAGTTCACCCAAGAATCTGGACTCCTGAGGGGGCAGGTCTCCAGATCACGGAGTGAGAGTGGAGGGGGGTGTTAGGCGCTCAGGGTTACAGGTCATAACACCAAGCTCATTGAGACCAAATGAACAAATAAACAGATACAAAGGTTACCAGGCACATGGGCCCATAGATACAGAGACAGACGGAAACACATAAACATACAAGCAATAGCCACGACAACAGCAATATATGAACAACTGCAATAAAAATAGTGATAATCGTAAAATAATTGAAAGAAAGGGGAAAAAAAGAGAGAAAAAAGTGGTGTTAGAAGGAATGTTAAGTGAGAAGAAAGAAGAAATTAAAATTAGAAGACAGAGAAATAAAAAATATATCTATATAAAATGTAATAATAAAAAATTATCAAAATCTCCTCTAAGAAAATGGTGAGGAAAAATCAGACAAAAAGAAAACAACAGCAAAAAAAACAAAACAAAAAAACCCCCACAAAAACCAAAAAAACAAGACAAAACAAAACAAAACAAAACAAAAAAAAAGGCACCAACTGCAAAAATATTCTTGTGGTAGAAATGTACCTATAAATGTCTATATGTCTGCTGTAGGTATCAACTTTCGTAGAAATATATTCATACTGCAATATACTTTCCGGACACCAGGTGGCGCTGTGAGTGGTTTCGAGACATACCTGGTTTACAATTTATACCGTTACCATGGTAACCACCTTCCATGGCCGATTGCCATTTTGGAGATTCTGTAAAAGTTTGTCGCCTAAGAATTGTGCATCCTCGGCTGTTCTCCTCTGGACAGCACTTGCAACTGACCCTCCCACTCAGTGCAGGTGTCCGTGCTTCCTAAATCCCTCCACTCTGCTCCCAGGTTCCCCCGCAAACTGGCGACTGCAATCGGCCATAAGGGGAGTGGTGCTGAGTTCGCGCGGTATCTCCTGTAGCTGGTTCCCGGGGCTTCAGCAGCCAAAGCCGGTCCGCGGCTTCAGTTGCTCCGTGGCTCCAGAAGCCAAAGCCGGGTCCTAGGCTTCAAGCCGTTCCCGTGGTTGGAGCGCTCGGGGGATTTATTCTGAGTTTTATGGTTCAGAGATTTGGATGGGCACCCGCCAGTTTGCTGCGCAGCCTGAACCGCCAGCCCCCTCCAATACCTGGGGGAAAGGTGCCCGCCCTTTTGGGTAGTTCAAAATGTCTGTTTCCCGGGCAGGATCCCTTCCCTTCAATTGTCCAACAGTTTGCCCAGCTCCCTGTAGTTTTGAGTGGCTCTCCTTTCAGATGCCTCCCTTAGTTCAGGATTAATTACTTGTCAATTGGATTTTGTCAGCATTTACAAGCTGCTGACCTCTGTTGGGGAGGGGCCTGCTGGCCGGCCCGGCAGAGCAGGGATGAATCTCTACAACAGAGTCTGTGATTTTTAAATTACCCTTCATATATAGCAAACCGCCAGTTCGCTGGGCGTCTCCACCTGTCTGTCCACTCCAATAATCCACACACAGGGAAGGTCCAGACCGCCTTTCCTCTCACCTGGTGGCTTGGGAGAGGTGGGCTACACGTCTGTCCTGTCCGCCATCATGCTCCGCCCTCGCTTTGTTTTTTCCTTTAAGGAATAGGCAGCCTAACAAAAATATGCATCTGGAAAGTACCATGTGATTTTGGTTAAGTAGAGCAATTGTTTTTGTTATTTTTAACAAAATCACATGTGGCTAGTAAATAGGCAATTCCATTTTCTAGTTACAGATGCACTATTAAAGAGTAATTTATTTCCCCCTATTTATAAGATGCTATATTGCCTTCAAGATTGCCTCTAAATCCCAATAACATTTGCCTCAATTTAGAGAAATTAATAACTTAGAAAACAAATTAGATTTTGCATTAATAAGCAAACATTTAAAAAGAGATTATACAGTATATAAAAGTGTGTCTATAGCTGTAAAATGTTGATTTTATTCACGCTATAGCATTTGTGCTTCTTTTAAGATAGGATATTTGACATAGAAGTCTAATAATAAACAAAGAAAACACATCAGTTACTCTTTTCTTTCTTGCAGTTTAATGTGAAAATTCCAAAAGCATTTCCAACTGTGGGGTTGAGATGCACTCAACTGGCTCTGTAAGATCCATAATTTGAAAGTTATAGATAAATGTATAGAGGTATTCATGTCAACAGCATATGACAAGAATAGATGATGGAAATAATGAGTTCTCCTGAAGCCAAACTGAAAGAACATTTTAGCTCTATCATTCCCTAGAAGATCCTCAAGATGTACCCTGGGAATCATTGCATCCCATTTAATAACATAGTTTTACCATAAATCTTATGCTATATGATTCACTTTAGCAAAATATGTCCATTCTAAGAAATCCTTGGTAGGTGATAATGTAACTCTTTATTTGATTAGGACAGAAAATATTACCTTTCAGAATCAGGTGTTAATCTGATTATAGCAATGATCAAAATAATAATTTACTATCTCTCTCTCTCTCTCTCTATATATATATATATATAATATGCAATAACTCTGTGGTGCAGAATGCACATTACTACTGTATTCTGAGTTAACTATTATAAAAATCAAGGTCTATATTAATTCCATGTTTTTTGCGGGATTGGACTTCCCCTCATTAATTATTCTATACATACATTGTTTCTTTTAGTAGTACCAGAGGTGCTAAAAAGATGTATACACATTTTAAGAGGTCTTGTTGGAATTAAATTAATCATTCCTAAAACATGTATGACTGGCAGGTAAAATAAAGGTACATAGCACATCTAGGTACACACCATTACTGGTCCAGCATGTACATAGCATGTCTGATCCAGTAATGGTACCTTCAATTCAACTTCAAAATGTAATAAATAAATAACATCTCTTAAAACAAGTAAACAGATTTCTGGCATCCTCTGTATTGGGTATGTTTACATACGAATCATACAGATCATACAATCATACGGATCATACGAATATACTATCATATGACACCTGCAGCTGCTACTAGCTAATGTATGCACCCATGTTTTTTTATACCTAAAACCACATATTCAATTTTTACCCACTGTTTCTCTTTCTCAAAAACTAAGCCAAGCAAATGCTTCTAACTGATTTGTTTCCCTTCTTTCACATATATTCACTCTTTTTGCCAGGAGCGGTGGCTCACATCTGTAATTGTAGCACTCTGGGGAGCCAAGGCATGTGGATTGCTTGAGCGCACAAGTTTGAGACCAGCCTGAGCAAAAGTGAGACCCCATTTCTACTAAAAATAGATAAAAATTGAGGCAAGATCTTGAGCCCAAGTTGGAGGTTGCTTTGAGCTATGACGCCATAGCACTCTACCCAGGTAAATAAATAAATAAATAAATGAGAAGAAATAAAAGAAAATGGAAATTTAGCTGTGAAGCAATATAACAATGATTTTATTTGAAAAGCAGACCTATCATTTCAGGATTTTGGAATTTTTTTCTTTGGTAGCACTGTTTATTTATCTAGCCCAGCAGTGCTCAACCTGTGGGTCACAACCCACAGGACCTGTATTAAAGGGTCGCAGCATTAGGAAGGTTGAGAACCACTGATCTAGCCATAAGAAACAGCAGTAGATTTGTAAATCTTAAAAGAAGATTTTAGAAAATATGCCAGAAATGAGAAGCAAGAAAACTTTCCAGAAGATAACATAGTCTCCATATTTATCTAAATATACTTACTTATATTTTTGTTTTGATCTGTAGCAGAATATTGCAACATGCTGACTTGTTCTAAAATTTAATATGCAAAGCTTCACTTAGGGTACCATATTTTCCTTATGATTGCCAACTGAACACACATGATTGACTGACACTTTGAAAAGATCACTGTTAACCAAATATTCCATATATATTTTCATCCAGTAGACATATACTATATTATTTTTAAACTTTTTCTCCCCAAATTGTATCTGTTATAACCCTTGGCAATGATGATGTCTAGGATATGATTCTGAGAGTGTGTAAGTGATATAGAATGGAGGAAAAGATTGGTAAATGAGAAGAAGTGGATAAAACCAAGAGGACATGTATATAAAATGATTGTTCCTGTGAAAAATGGTGACAGTTAGGGAGAGTGAGAATGAATTCAAACGGTCAGGGACTGTGGAGGGATGACACAGCTCTACCAGGAACTAGGACAAACATCAAGGGTAGTAGAGGAATTTGAGTTTCAAAACACAATGATCAATAGTAATATTTTAGAAACTGCCATGAGGAACAGGAAGGACACTCATTTTATATACAGGCTCAAGAATAAGAAACAATGAGTGAGAAGGTAGGCACTAAAGAAGAGGTCCGTAAGAGAAAAAGATACACATCAGAGAGATGGTGGCCCTGTGCAAGAAATTAAAGGGAATTTTCAGAAAGAGCAGACTATTTTGAAGTAGAGAATTTTTTTGAAAAAAAACAAAATAGACAGTAATAAACTTAATTAAAAAATGGTAGAAAAACTTATTATCTCATAAATTAAAATAGAATCAAATAAGCATTCTTAAAATAAATACCAAAGACGGGTGGTGCCTGTGGCTCAAAGGGGTAGGGTGCTGACCCCATATGCTGGAGGTGGCGGGTTCAAACTCAGCCATGGCCAAAAAACTGAAAAATAAAAATAAAAAATAAGTACCAAAGACTAATGCTCTACTAGTAAATGAAATTCTGTAATATATTCAAACTAGGTTTCTTTTCCTAGAATATATAGAGTGTCTCAGGCACATAAAGGTGTTACGCCATTAGTGACACTTACTGATGTGAAACAGATTATGCAAACCTTTCCTCTTATTAATAGAACTTCTTTACATTTAACATATTCCTTAAGACTGTTAATTTTTTATTAATCAAAAACTAGAAAGAAAAGACCACCCAGATAGAGTCACTTATCTAGGAAGTGTCATAGAGAATAACTGCCAGGAGTCTAGAAAGAACATCATGCTCGAGGGTGAAACGTAAGAAATGTCCTCTCTTACCAAGAATATTCACCATTGTTCTTGCCTTCCTGATCAATTCATTGAGAAACTAAAAACATACACAAACATGGATTAGGGCAAGGAAAGTGGTCACCGTTTGAAGATGGTACGATTAAGTACATAGAAAATTCAAGCAAATCAAATCTCCAAACTACTGGCTCCTCCTACTAAAGCTTTTTCTAAGCCATGTCTTAATTGAATGGTTCTTTACTATCTGTAATTTCACCATAATTTTATTCTCATAAGGCTGGTGACCACCAATTTCCCCATATGTCTAAACCGCTAACTTTATAGTCATGGGTGTGATCCTTCTCCTTTTAATCTGAGTTCTCCACCCATATATTAGCCTTTCCAGCCTGCAGACTATCCAGTGGATCCCATTCTGAATCCAGTCCCATAATCTTTACCAGCAAAACTAAAACCCCAGGAAAAGGAGGGGTGAGGAAAATAACCTCATAAGAAGGCCTGGGAAGGACAGTGCTGTGAACACTCAAAGGCTAATATATACTGTCAATTTATATCAATATAAAGGATGACAGCTGTGACATATAAGTTACAAGAGCCACGTGCTTAGCAATCATAATTAACCAAATATTTAAAGCAAGGTGTATTACATTGGATACTTGTTCTAAATTTTTTACTTCCTGCCAGTTAAAATGTCATATGCCGATTGTTATGCAAGGTCTTTATAAGTGATATGTACTTTGTTGCTAGTAGAAACTGATATTAGTCCTGTCACTTGCTTTGACTAACAGACTGTTGACAAATATGACATAAACCCAAGTTTTTAAAAATGTCTACTTTTCTTGGCTTATTTCTTGTACCTCTGGCCATTAGCCTTGAAAAGAACATTAATCTTGTAGAGCTGACATGTCAGCCCTGACTGAAACTTAAAATGGAACTGGTCAAACACCATAATTTTATTCTCATAAGGCTGGTGACCACCAATTTCCCCATATGTCTAAACCGCTAACTTTATAGTCATGGGTGTGATCCTTCTCCTTTTAATCTGAGTTCTCCACCCATATATTAGCCTTTCCAGCCTGTATTCACCTTTCCTTTTCTTTCATTTCATTTCCACACATATCTTACTCATTTTAGGTCATGGATCTGGAACAGATTAAGATATGGTCCATCTCAGCCATTGAAGAAGTGTCAACTCTTTTTTTTTTTAATTTATTTATTTTTATTGTTAAGTCATAGCTGTGTACATTAGTGCAATCAAGGGGTACAATGTGTGGGTTTCATATGCAATCTGAAATATTCTCATTAAAATGATCAATGTAGCCTTCATGGCATTTTCTTAGTTACTGTATGTAGGCATTTGTATTCTGTATTTAGTAAGTTTCGCCTGTACCCATTCTAAGATGCACCATAGATGTGGCCCCACCCATTACCCTCCCTCCACCCTAACTTCAACCCTCCCTTCCCCTTCCTTGGCCCTTTTCCCATAGTCTTGTGCTATAGTTGGGTTATAGCCTTCACGTGAAAGCTATAATTTAGCTTCATAGTAGAGTGGAGTACATTGGATACTTTTTTCTTCCATTTCCGAGATACTTTGCTAAGAAGAATATGTTCCAGCTCCATCCATGTAAACATGAAAGAGGTAAAGTCTCCATCTTTCTTTAAGGCTGCATAATATTCCATGGTACACATGTACCACAATTTGCTAGTCCATTTGTGGGTCGATGGACACTTGGGATTCTTCCATGACTTAGCGATTATGAATTGGGCTGCAATAAACATTCTGGTACAGATGTCTTTGTTATATTGTGACTTTTGGTCTTCTGGGTATAAACCTAGTAAAGGAATTATAGGATCGAATGGCAGGTCTATTTTTAGGTCTCTAAGTATTCTCCAAACATTCTTCCAAAGGAACGTATTAGTGTGCATTCCCACCAGCAGTGTAGAAGTGTGCCCTTTTCTCCAGATCCACGCCAACATCTCTGGTTTTGGGATTTTGTTATGTAAGCTACTGGGGTTAGGTGATATCTCAAAGTAGTTTTGATTTGCATTTCTCTGATGATTAAGGATGATGAACTTTTTTTCATGTGTTTGTAGGTCTTGTGTCGGTCTTCTTTAGAGAAGTTTCTCTTCAAGTCCCTTGCCCACCCTGAGATGGGGTCACGTGTTCTTTTCTTGTTAATACGTTTGAGTTCTCTGTGGATTCTGGTTATTAGACCTTTATCGGAGGTATAACCTGCAAATATTTTCTCCCATTCTGAGGGCTGTCTGCTTGCTTTACTCACTATGTTCTTGGCTATACAGAAGCTTTTTACTTTGATCAGGTCCCAGTAGTGTATTTTTGATACTGCTTCGATTGCCTGGGGAGTCCTCATAAAATATTCACCCAGGCCAATTCCTTCAAGAGTTTTCCCTGCACTTTCTTCAAGTAGTTTTATAGTTTAAATCTTTAATCCAGGGAGAGTCTATCTTAGTTAATGGTGAAAGGTGTGGGTCCAGTTTCAATCTTCTACAGGTTGCCAGCCAGTTTACCCAGCACCATTTGTTAATAGGGAATCTTTTCCACACTGAATGTTTTTAATTGGCTTGTCAAAGATCAAATAATGGTAAGTAGCTGGATCCATCTCTTGGTTCTCTATTCTGTTCCAGACATCTACTTCTCTGCTTTTGTGCCAGTATCATGCTGCTTTGATCACTATGGATTTATAGTGTAGTCTCAGGTCTGGTAGCATGATTCCTCCTGCTTTGCTTTTATTGCTCAGTAATGTTTTGGATATTCGAGGTTTTTTCTGATTCCATATAAAATGAAGTATTATTTTTTCAAGATCTTTAAAGTATAACAATGGAGCTTTAATAGGAATTGCATTAAAATTATATATTGCTTTGGGTAGTATGGACATTTTAACAATGTTGATTCTTCCCAGCCATGAGCATGGTATGTTTTTCCATCTTTAACATCTTCAGCTATTTCTTTTCTTAAGGTTTCATAGTTCCTTTGTAGAGATCTTTTACATCCTTTGTTAGGTATACTCCCAAATATTTCATCTTCTTTGGCACTGCTGTGAAAGGAATAGAATCCTTGACTGTTTTTTCAGCTTGGTTATTGTTGGTATATATAAAGGCTACAGATTTATGGGTGTTGATTTTGTAGCCTGAGACATTGCTGTATTTCTTGATCACTTCTAAAAGTATTGTAATAGAACACCTAGTGTTTTCCAGATATACGATCATATCATCTGCGAAGAGTGAAAATTTGATCTCTTCTGACCCTATGTGGATACCCTTGATCACCTTTTCTTCCCTAATTGCAATGGCTAAAACTTCCATTACAATGTTAAAGAGCAATGGAGACAATGAGCAATCTTGCCTGGTTCCTGATCTAAGTGGAAATGATTTCAATTTAACTCCATTCAATACAACATTGGCTGTGGGTTTGCTATAGATGGCCTCTATTAGTTTAAGAAATGTCCCTTCTTGGGCGGCACCTGTGGCTCAGTCGGTAAGGTGCCAGCCCCATATACCGAGGGTGGTGGGTTCAAACCCGGCCCCGGCCGAACTGTAACCAAAAAATAGCCGGGCGTTGTGGCAGGTGCCTGTAGTCCCAGCTACTTGGGAGGCTGAGGCAAGAGAATCGCTTAAGCCCAGGAGTTGGAGGTTGCTGTGAGCTGTGTGAGGCCACGGCACTCTACCGAGGGCCATAAAGTGAGACTCTGTCTCTACAAAAAAAAAAAAAAAAAAAAAAGAAATGACCCTTCTATACCAATTTTCTTAAGTGTTCTGATCATGAAGGGATGCTGGATATTATCAAAAGCTTTTTCTGTGTCAATTGAGAGAATCATATGGTCTTTATTTTTTAGTTTATATGCTGAATTACATTTATAGATTTATGTATATTGAACCAGCCTTGAGACCCTGGGATAAATCCCACTTGGTCATGGTGTATAATTTTTTTTGATGTGTTGTTGGATTCTGTTCATTAGGATCTCATTGAGTATTTTAGCATCAATATTCATTAGTGATATTGGCCTATAATTTTCTTTACTTGTTGGGTCTTTCCCTGGATTGGGGATCAAGGTGATGTTTGCTTTGTAGAATGTGTTGGGTAATATTCCTTCTTTTTCTATATTTTTGAAGAGGTTTAGTAGTATAGGTACTAGTTCTTCTTTAAAGGTTTGGTAGAATTCTGACATAAAGCCATCTGGCCCTGGGCTTTTCTTTTTAGGGAGATTTTGTATAGTTGATGTTATTTCAGAACTTGATATAGGCCTGTTCAACATTTCCACTTCGTTCTGGCTAAGTCTTGGTAGGTGGCGTACTTCCAGGTATTGGTCGATTTCTTTCAGATTTTCATATTTCTGAGAGTAGAGTTTCTTGTAATATTCATTAAGGATTTTTTGAATTTCTGAGGGGTCTGTTGTTATTTCATCTTTACCATTTCTGATTGATGAAATTAGAGATTTTACTCTTTTTTTTCCTGGTTAGGTTGGCCAAAGGTTTATCTATTTTATTGATCTTTTCAAGAAACCAACTTTTGGATTTATTGATCTGTTGTATAATTCTTTTGTTTTCAATTTCATTTAATTCTGCTCTGATTTTGGTTATTTCTTTTCTTCTGCTGGGTTTGGAGTTGGAGTGTTCTTCCTTCTCCAGTTGCTTGAGATGCCCCATTAAGTTATTAACTTCCTCTCTTTCCGTTTTCTTGAGGAAGGTTTGCAGTGCTATAAATTTCCCTCTTAGGACTGCCTTTGCAGTATCCCAGAGGTTCTGGTAATTCATGTCTTGATTGTTGTTTTGTTCCAAAAATTTGGTGATTTCCTTCTTAATCTCGTCTATAACCCATCTATCCTTCAGCATAAGGTTGTTTAGCTTCCATGTTTTTGTATGGGTATGCAGGTTCCTGTTGTTGTTGAGTTCAACTTTTATTCCATGATGGTCTGAGAAGATGCAAGGAATAATTCCTATTTTTTTAAATTTGCTGTGGTTAGATTTGTGGCCTAGGATGTGGTTGATTTTGGAGTATGTTCCATGGGCTGATGAGAAGAATGTGTATTCAGTTTTGTTGGGATGAAATGTTCTGTAGATGTCTGCTAAGTCCAGATGTTGAATGGTTGAGTTTAAATCTAAAATTTCTTTGCTTAGCTTCTTTTTGGAGGATCTATCCAGCACTGTTAAAGGGGTGTTAAAATCTCCAACTACTATGGAACTGGAGGAAATCAAGTTGCTCATGTCTTTTAGAGTTTCTCTTATAAATTGAGGTGCATTGTGGTTGGGTGCATAAATATTAATAATTGAAATCTCATCATATTGAGTATTACCTTTAACAAACATGAAGTGTCCATCCTTATCCTTAATTATTTTGGTTGGTTTAAAGCCTATTGCATCTGCGAACAGGATTGCAATGCCTGCTTTTTTCTGCTTTCCATTTGCCTGGAATATAGATGACCATCCCTTCACCTTGAGTCTATATTTGTCCTTTAATGTAAGATGCGATTCTTGTATGCAGCGGATATCTGGCATGAGTTTTTGTATTCAGTCAGCCAACCTGTGCCTCTTTAGAGGACAGTTTAAACCATTCACATTAATTGAGAATATTGATAAGCCTTTCGAGGGTCCATTAGAAATTTTTAATTCTTTTGCAACTGTGGAAGTTGGAATTTGATCAAAATTTTCTTGGTGAGTTTACTTTTGTGGTGGAGGATTACGCTGGTCTTTATGAAGGATAGGTCTGAGAATATCCTGGAGAGCTGGTTTAGTTATGGCAAATGTCTTCAACATGTGAATGTCATTGAAGTATTTAATTTCTCCATCATAAATGAAACTCAGTTTAGCCGGGTACAGGATCCTGGGTTGAAAGTTATTTTGTTTTAGGAGATTAAAAGTCGATGACCATCCTCTTCTGGCTTGAAAGGTTTCAGCAGAGAGATCTGCAGTTATTCTAATATTCTTCCCCTTGTAGGTGATAGTTTTCTTTCATCTGGCAGCTTTCAGAATTTTATCCTTTATATTAACTTTAGTTAAATTGATTATGATGTGTCTGGGGGATGTCTCATTTGAGTTGAGTTGTGCTGGAGTTCTGAAACTGTCTGCTATCTGAATTTCAGAATCTCTTGGCATGTCTGGAAAGGTCTCTTCATATTCTCATGGAGAAGAGACTCTGTGCTTTGTGAAGCCACTTCATTGCTTTCGGGGATCCCTATAAGACGAATATTGATTTTCTTCGAATTATCCCAGAGCTCTCTGAGAGAGTGATCTGTTTTTGCCCTCCATTTCTCATCCTCTTTGAAAGTTTGGGAGCATTGGAAAGCTTTGTCTTCAATGTCAGAAATCCTTTCTTCTGCTTGGTCCATTCTGTTACTGAGGGATTCTACTGTGTTTCTCAGATCTTTGAGGGATGCAACTTCTTGTCTCAATGTGTCAAAATCTTTTGTCATTTGGTCTTTGAATTCATTGAATTCTTGAGATATTTTTTTGGTTACTTCTTGGAGTTCTAATTCGATCTTATTTGCTATCCAGATTCTGAATTCGATTTCTGACATCTCAGCTATTTGTTTGTGCATGGGATCTTGTGCTGTGTCTGCCCCATTGATCCTTAGGGTAGTTGATCTACCCTGATTATTCATATTGCCAGAGTTTTTCTGTTGATTTCACCTCATGATTGTTTTTCACCATTGCCTCTGGCCATCTTCAGAGTTGGGGAGGTGTCTCCCCAAGATTAGATCCCAGCAGGATCACTCTATTGTTGCTTGATCTTTGTAGGGAGTGATCCTTTGTAGTTCCTATGAGGCTGCTCTAGCTAGGGAGTTCTGGTTGTGGAAGCAGCTCCAGCGTGTGAGACACCCAGATCCAGCAACAGGGCGGGAGGTGATGCACACTGTTCTGGGAGTTTCTGGTGCCCAGTGACTTTGGCATAGAGAGCCCAAGGCTCCATCAGCCTCTGGCCAAGAGAAGGGTTCTGTGTAGAGGCAGGGAGGGCTCCAGAGGGCACGCGGCTACCAGTATCCCTGGCCAGACGAGCGGGCCAGTGTGGAGGCTGGGAGGACACAGGAGGGAGGATGCAGGGATGCACGGCTCCCACAGTTCCTGGTCAGGGCATGCGGAGGCCCAGTTGTGGTGGGGTCACGGCATAGATCTTATGGAAGTCCGGGCAGCACCAAGCCCAGGAATTTGAGGTTGCTATGAGCTGTGACACCACAGCACTCTACCCAGGGCAAAAGCTCGAGCCTCCAGTGTGCCAAAACTGTCTCGCTCTGCCCCTAAGGGTTAAGGCTATAAGGCAGCTCAGTCCCCACCTTTAGGCTGCTCCGTTGCTAGGTTATTAGGTTCCGCCAGATCCTTGCTCTGGGACCTTGAGGGCGGAGTTTGCTGGGACAGTTCTCTCACACAATGGCTCCCTGCAGCCCACCTCAGTGGCTCAGTCTGGGGCCCCAGACAATGCCCAAAGTTCTTCACATTCCTGCTCAAGCTCTCCCCAAGGCAGTTCAACTGAGTGCCAAGTCAAAAAACACCAAAACAGTTCACAGGTAAGGTCTTTCCGGTTTGTAGTCTGTAGTTTGTAGCTGCTTGTACTTACAGTTGCCGGCGTGATTAGATCGATCGAACACATGCAACCACTTGCCAGTTTCCCACTGTTTTTGTCCTCCTCTTGGGGTCCAGAAGTCCCTTGCTAACTCCATGTATCCTCAAAGGGATGATTATAGGCAGATCCCACCAGCCAGAGATATCTGGAGTCTTATCTCCCCAGACTCACAGTGACCAGTTGCAGGGAAGGTATTACTCGGCCGCCATCTTTAATCTCTCCCGGCACCTGAGAAAAGTGTCAACTCTTAATTAATATTAAATGTTTTATGAAGAGATGGGAAAAGGATCTTTAATTATCTTTCAGGAAGAGTTTTATATGCAGATAAAAATATTATAACAAATCTACTGAGACAATTGTTTCTGGTTAACGTTTGTATTTTGTTATATTTGAGTAAGGCATGCAAATTTGGAGCCAGAGCTTAATTGCTCAGAAGTCAAAATAGTGAACCTTAGTTATCTTTCACCCCCTTTCCTCAAAGCACTTGTATTCCTTTCCTCCAAAAAACATTTGCATTTTAAAATGTTGGCATTAAAGGTAGAAAATTATTAGCCAGTCTAGGTTTCTTTTCCTATTACTTATTATTATTATTATTATTATTTTGCATTCATGGCTACCCTTGGCGCTGTCAGGGTAGAGAAATAAAGGCCAAAAGATAAGTCTTAACTCTCTGGCCAAGAAGTAATCTCCCTTTGAATTCCTTCACCTGAAGTTCATTTGAAGCACTTTCTGTCTGAAGCAGTTCATTGATATCCTGGGAGAGGACCCTCCACCTCCATCTTCCTCTGACTGGATCCTGCTCAGGAGAGGTAGAATATTCCCTCAGCTGTCCTGAAAACTTCTTACCCCTATTACAGGACATGCAGACCAACATCCTGATCATTGGTTCAACAGTTGGCTTTAGGAAACACACCCACAATCATTCTAGTGTTTCTGCAGAGAAGCATTTATTTCCTTAAATGGTGACTAGGAGCCCTTGTCTAGTGGTTACTGTTTCTCTCCTTTAGGCACTTCTAGAAGTGAATCTAAAGTAAGTCCCTGGATTCCTACAATCCCACAAACCCCCAAAAACATCAATCAGCCATCCCGAGGGTTTTCCCTCAAGCCTGTAGCAGATGCTGTTAATCTTCTGTCCACATCCGGTGGCGAGTTGCCATTTCCACATATGCCAGAGAAAAATTCAAACTGTGCACCTGGGAGGCTGAGGCAAGAGAATCGCCTAAGCCCAGGAGTTGGAGGTTGCTGTGAGCTGTGATGCCACAGGGCGATAAAGTGAGACTCTGTCTGAAAGACTAATTCTGCTTTTTCACATGATAGGGAATTAACTTCTCTGCCTTCCAAACCTGTTCTCAAATAGCACCTGATAAGAATCAGTGCATGAATATCTTAGTTCTCTTTGCTTGTCTTTAAGGAAAGATAACTCCAAGGGGAATATTTTGCACTCTTTGGAAGAGTTTCCCATTGAGACTAAGCTCTGGTTCCCCACAGTGGAGGCTACCTTGGTATCACACCTTTTACACTTTTCTTTTCTTTCCCTTCTCACCCCTCCACTCCTTTACAAGTGTTTTCTGATAATACCACCAAAGAAACGAGTCCTATTTCAATCCATATCTCAATGTTTTCTTTTGGCTGATGGAAAAATGAGCAAAACTGGATCCTTCACTTGGCTAATTATGAGGAAAGATCACACCTTGATGCCCTAAGGTAGGGCGAGATTGGTATTAAAGCTCACAAATAACTTTCCAAAGAAATGTCTAAACACTTGGACTCTCCCCACCAATCTTCCTTAAACTCATAGTTTTCATTAACAGTCTCTACAAGTGGCTGCCTGTCACCTCAGTTTGAAAAATGTGTTTTCTTACTGCCCATTGTTTGTCTAAGCCAGAAAGAGCCTATTATAGAATCTTATTTGAGGAATAAGAATAAATAAAAACATCCAGGCAAGCAAAAATGGCTATAGCAATATATCAAGTAGAATTAAAGTCCATTGAGCTATCTTCCCTAACTGTGATACTTTGCTATGGGGTAATCATTACCTTGAATTTGATGTTTATCATTCTCAGATGCTCTTTTCATCCTGTGACTTGGGTCATTCTGATTATAAGAGCTTAAACCACCATCTGCAACTCAAATAAGGAGTATCTACAAATGAAAGATTGCAAATATAGACTTATATTTACCAGATTTAGTGGATATTAATATTTAATAAGGAGATTTAATCTATTTTATTGCATTTTACATTAGTTGTTCTAATAAATCTTTTCCTACCAGCAGTACTGACAAGTTTAATAGATTTTACAAATAATTGGTCAATACTAAATGTGTCATAAATTCATTCCAACTTTGGAAAAAGTCCCAGTTGCTATTTGGGGGCTGTATTTTTGCAAATGATCCAATCCATAATTCACAAATAATGCTGGTTAAAAATATGATAGGCACTTGATTTTTTCAAATGACAAGTTTTGTTTAAAGGCCAAAAAAAATTTAATTCCCTATAATTAAAGGTTGCAACAATGCTAATTTCAGCGAACTCTAACTTAGTGCCAGAAAATTGCTAAGAACACTTTTAATGAACACTTTCAATACTCAATTCAGGGGAAAAAAAGAAATCCAAGTCTAGTGAGAAAACTGAAATACAAATCAGAGTCACAGAAAGCTACAGAAAGAATTACTATTGCTTAATTTGAATAAAAAATCCACAAAATTTTAGTTTGAGTTTTATGACTGTTGGTGTTATATGCTCAAAATAATAATGTTTTGGTCCAAAATTTAAATTTTTATTATGTATCCATGTAGGTAAAGTAGAAACAGGAGAAGTTTATATTAATACTTTACATTTCCAGTGTGGAATAAATGGGTTGCACTGATTTCAAGTCTTTCTTTTTAATCTCAAGGATTGCTCAAGCCATCTGCTGAACAGCCAGTAACATTTAGTATATTTTAAACTCTGAGTTAGGTTGCATATAACCTTCATTAAGGACGGTTGAACTTCCTTAATGGTATATAAGAATATCTTAAAAGTATTTGACCTTCTTATTCTTAAAATAAACCATTTATTTAAGACTTAGGGAATATAAAATCACTTCCTTTGAGTAACATTTGATAGAAAAGTCAATATCTATTTTTAGAATACAGAATTGACTGTTAGACTGATATTTAGAGAAACACTGTTATTTAGCTATTGAGAGTTGCAAAGTTACAGACAGAAATGCTTTAATGTGATGCTGAACCAAATAACACTAAACTCTTATGATACTTTTCATGACTAGATGTTCTTGGATATTCTACTCAATTAATTCTTTAGACCCTAGAAATAATATCCTCCCTAAAATCATAAAAGTGATACCACCACTCAGTAGTCAATGTTTTTAATGAGTTCTCTTTAACCAGGCTAAATTCTTATACTTGAAGGCTGTTTGGCTCAATATTTCATTTATTTTGAAAGAGGCAGCATTACCCTCATTGACAGTGGTCTCTCTCTAATTAAAGTGGAGCACACAGGGTATACTGATACTTGAGTAATGGATATTACAGAGTTCAATGAACTAAATATGGAGCAGGGTTCATCATCTCTGCCATGGGCTGATGGTTATTGTCAGGCTGATGGTTATTGTCAGCTGTGCTCATGGGCAGGTGCTTGGCAGATGTTTCTGAATTTGGGAACCACAAGATCAGTGTGCTGAACCATCACCTTCTCCCATGACATGTGATATCCTTAGTGCAAGACCACAGCATTGAAGAGATGACCCCTTTAACACTCTGTTGGTTCACCTAAGATAATCCTGTGCTCTTGGCTCTCCTGTATGGACAGATGTGTGTGGTGTTTTCCCACTGAGCTCTCTAATAAAAGGAGAAGGAGATTGTTCTTTCTCACATGAGGTCAGCCCTGCCTCAGGATGAATAAGGAAGCTTTTCTTCAAGAGAAGATGAGGCAGGCAACAGCTCCAGGTTCTGTGACTTCTCCTGAGTTTTTGTATTTGAATATAACTATGTAGGGATTATATTGGGCTGAACAAGCATGCTATATGTCCAGATGCATCACACTCCATGGGAACCTGTTCCTTTCACCTATGTCTATCATAATTTACACACATAGTTTTCCATCAGAACTTAAAGAGCAGGGACTATCATAGATCTACAGAGGTCAAAGGTTTATTCATGCTGACACAGGATGAAAGAAGCTATGACTTCCTGGCTTATTGTACCCTCAATGAATCCCCAACAATAATAAAAAAAAAAGCTATGACTTATTTGATATTTACATTGTGCAAGTTGATACTTTTAACATCGATGAAAGTAGATGCTTGAGTAACGAATATTGCAGAGTTCAATGAACTAAATATGGAGCAGGGTTCATCATCTCTGCCATGGGCTGATGATTATTGTGAGCTGTGCTCATGGGCAGGTGCCTGGCAGATATTTCCGAAAAGACTGGAGATCAATTCAACCCATGTGTTCCAGTCTCAACACAATGGCTAAATTTGTGGAAATATGGATTTACAGTGCAGTCAGATTTTGCAGTTGGGCAATGGGACTTGAATTTTCAGTTTCCCAGGTGTGTTCGTCATGGTGAGAAAGCTTCACTCAGAGACAAAACCAAAAGCCTTTCTTTCAGGCTCTCTGGGTGTAGAGAGTGTATTAAATGTCCATCTAGGCATCTGAACCTCAGAAACAATCTGAAGATACTTTCTCAGCAATTGAAGTTCATGTCTGATGTTGCCCCATGTGATCTTCTGTAATTTAAATTCAACAAGTCTCATTTTACTTATCTGTAATATGGGACTAACAGTAATATGTACTTCATAGGTCAGTTGGGTGGGTCAGTTATACGGTATATGTAAAGTAATTAGCACTAAGTTCTGGGTTGAACTTAAATATAGTTCAACTAATGGTGGTTATTATGATTAATAAAACAATATTATAAAATTATGCAAATATTAATACTATCATTAAAGGTTATTTTCATTGCTGCAAACTTGCTGGAAATTTCTGAATATGAGAACTTTTTTTAATCAAAGGTGCTAGCACCATTTTTTTTCCCAAATACAGTTTTTAGTGCCTACTTGTAATGTGGGTTTATGGAATAAAACAAAAATTGCAGTTTATACTCCATATTATGGTTTTAAAAGTCTTAGTTGAATCAAGAACATACTTGTACTTATCTAGTTAAAATACATCCAAACTTTTATATTATTTCCCAACACTAAACTAAATGAGCAATTTAGACTTTTGCAGAATTGAAAAGCAAATGTTCAGATCATAATTAGAACATAATGTTTGCATGTACACACACACATATTTAAATAGCTTTATTGAAATGTGATTCACATACTGTACAATTCACCATTCAGGGCTTGTAAATATATCCACAGAGTTGTGCAGCCATCACCATGATCATCTTTAGAACATGTCCCTCACTCCAGGAGGAAAGCCTGTACTGACTGAGCAGTAGCCCTCTCCACTAACCCCCTCCCAACTTAGGCCCTGACAGCCACTAAGCTGCTTTCTGTGTAAGGATTTGCCTGTTCTGGACTGTTCATAGAAATAGAATTATATCGTCTGTGATATAATAGTCAGAATCATGGTCTGGAAAGATGTCCACAGCCTAATCACCTGGAATTTGTAAATGCATGTTACTTTTAGAGCTAGAAGGGATTTTGCAGTTGTGATTAAGTTAAGCATTTTGAGATTAGGAGATTATTCTAGATTACTCAAGTAAGTCTATTGCAATCACAAGGGACCTAATAAGATAAAGGCAAGAAGACTAAAGTCAGAGATCTAAAATGGAATGAGGGAACCAGGGACTGAAGGAAGGTGGCTACAAGCTAAGGTTGCTGTGATAAGATCTTATGTGTCTCTAGGACCTAGAAGATGCAAGTAACAGAATCTCCCTCTGCAGCCTTAAGAAACAACTCATCCTGATAAATGTTTGATCTTTAACCCCGTAAGACTACTTACAGACTTCTGATTTCCAGAACTATAAAAAAAAATGTGTTATTTTATACGACTGTATTTTTAGTAATACATTACAATGCAACACTAATAGATAAGGTTTTCACTTAGCATAATATTTTCAAGGCTCATTCGTGTTGTAGCATGTACTTCATTTCTTTTTTATGGCTCAATAATACTTCATTGTATGGATGTACAGCATGCTAAATGATTCATCAGTTGAGAGACATTTGGCTTGTTTCCACTCTTTGAATATTCTGAATAATGCTGCCATAAATATTAATACGCAAACATTTACATATTTTTCCACTTCTCTTGGGTATATATTAGAAACAGAATTGCTAAGTTGTGTGTGATTCGATGCTTAACATTTGAAGAACTTCCAAACTATTTTCCACAGTTACTGCACCATTTTAATACCAGAAGCATTGTACCCCTTGATTGCACTAATGTCCACAGCTATGATTTAACAATAAAAAAATAAATAAATAAATAAATACCAGAAGCAAAGTATGAGCCTCCAATTTCTACAAGTTCTAGACAACACTCATTTCATTTTCTCCTTTCCTCTCCTCTCCTCTCCTTTCCTTTCCTTTCCTTTTTCCTTTTCTTTTTGTTTTGTGAAGCCATCCTAGCAGCTCTGAAGTGGTATTTGTCATTGACTTGTGTTGACTCACATTTCCCTAATGATTGCTAATAAAGGTGTTTATTCAAATCGTTGATGATATTTAATTAGGTTATTTGTAATTTTAATGTTAATATGTAAGAGTTGCTTGTACATGTATTCTAGACCCTAGACCTTATCAGACTTACCATTATTTTCTCACATTATGAATGCTATCTTTTCACTTTCTTGGTGTGTTTCACACATTTGTCATTGTGTTAAATGATAGTTAATCATATTACCCAATTACAATAATGTGTGAGCCAAGTGTAAGGTGCACTGTGGTTAGATATCATTGTTAGAGGACAAAGAGATCATGTAACTGTCTAGGTTCCAGGTAATAATGAATATGAGCTATGTGTAGAAATAGAATATAGGTGAACAAGAGAGCCAAGAGATAGATTTATGATATACAAATACATTATATACACATATGCATTTGTGTACATATGTGTTTACATGTGTATTCACAGTCGCACACACACAGAGAAATCCCAAAGCATCATAGATGATTTTGCTGTGGTAAGATCTTATGTGCTATTCCTATGTTAAAGCTCAAAAATCTCACTTTGCACATTAGAAACATAAATTGACATGCAGAGTGAGTGAGACCTAGATTCAAAAAAAGGTCTGGGACCTACAAATCAAGTTAAACCTGGAGCCCATTTTATCAAACTATGCAAACATTTCCTGTGGCCCTAGCACTGGAGCAATATGGATGAGTTAGTACTGAATTTTGTCAGATCTTTAAGATGACTTAAAGGGTAGTTTAATTAGGCAGGAGGAAACTGTGGACATTTTATTGTATTATTATTATTTTTGCAAAATGAGTAATTGAGAATCAGTTTATTGCCTGGATAGGAATGTTAATGCAGAGTTAAACAGATCGTAAGAATGAGAAGAAAAAAGAAAACCACGAAAATTTAGCAGCCTTTGTTTTTTATTACAAAATCAAACCTATTGAGTGATATCACACACGTTTTTTCAGCACAGACATTCATCTAAAGGTGTGTAGAGAGAGAAAATATAAAAAGTTTGGTCGAATTTATTGACAATTTTTATTCCTACTATTCTTCCTCCTTTTTTTAGGGCCACATTAGTAGCACAGAATATTCATACTGAACATGACAATGCTGAAAGAATAAAACATGAAAGTTTAACTTGGCATATTGGGCACTTAGCATGTTGAAATATATCTCTATTAAAAGATTAATGCAATAGAAACCTTTAGGTTCTCCTAGCAATTGACTCAATCTATGGGGCTTTAGGTCAGGATAGAAAAACAATTTTAGTCAATAGAATAGACAAAATTATTGCTGTTGTGTTTTGAACTGCCACTGAGATGTAGATGTAGAAATATGTTCACATAATAATGGACGATGTCTCCAGAGGTGAAGAGCATTTCAAGCTTGTCTTTTCTTGTCTTGGAGCACCCGCATCTCCTCCCCCCATGACGTGCATGTCTCTTCCTGCCACTTTTTCCATCAAATTTGTGAAAAGATGCTGAATAATTATCTTCCTCTTACAATATGCCTTTCTTGGGTCTTAGAAACGTCAGCCGACAAAGAATAAGATACAGAGAAAAGACATTTTAAAGAACCTCTTTCTGTATCCTCCATCTGTCAGCTCTATTCTCAAAGAACGAAGAAAATAAAACAGACAGAAGTGATGAAATCTAAACCTAATGAAAATGCATTTCCATTAACAAGAAATAATTTAGGACACCTCAATTTATGAGGTGAGATGATGTCGTACAAGGACAACCTAATAAATGATTTGAAGTGAATTTTTCACAAGATCAGATAAATGGTGACGTGCTTTTGAGGAACTGTGTTATCAGTGGCAAAAATTGTTATAAAGCCGATAATAAAAATACATATCAGATGAAATAAAACATGAAATATCAAAACCAAAAATTGTTAGAAAGCGGATAATAAAAATACGTATCGGATGAAATAAAACATGAACTACTACATGTTTTTAAAGGGACAAATAAGAGACCATATCAAGTTTTGCTGCAATGTGACAAAGAAAAACTGAAGAGGACTTTTTCTGACAGTGAAAAATGAAATTGAACAAAATAAATCATCATATTGGATTATACAAAAACATTTGAAAGACAGTCTTCTTTTTAGCGATGGGAATTACCAGCATGTTATGTCACTGTCTGCAGGGTGTACCTTCCCTTAGTTTATCCATAATAATATGAGTAATGTGAAAGAAAAATCTGCTGTAGAATGAAAGGGGTTGGTAAAAACAACTTTCGACTTTGTTTACTACTCTCTAATAATGTGATTTTTTTTTTTTTTTTGTAGAAAGAATGATGTACGAAGTAGACAGAGAAAAATGGTAGACCTTGAATTCACTCATGAAACAAGAAATCTTACAAGCAGGAAGGAACATCTGGACCAGTAAATTGCCAGGATGAAATAAGTGGCTTTGTGGATGTGAAGAGATTTAAATGGGTGTAAACAGCTGCAACAGAAGAGCACTCAAAGAATTTAAAGGAGAGTAAGGTAATTAAAGTCAAGTATAGCAGGAAACAAATGTGTAGAAGGTAGTAAGTGGTCATATTTCCTGAAAGTTCTCCCCCAAACTGGCTACATAGCAGAATTCAAATGAAATGTCTGAATGGGGATTTCCTAAAGGTTAATCATTAAAGCGTTCTTTAGAACCACACATGGAGATTGGAGATGGAGATTGGAAAGGAGATCTGGGAAAAAAAATAATAATAAGGAAATTCATGACACATAAAAAAACAAAAAACACTTTCTAATAAAATAACAACCGAGAAATTTTTAAAGAACCTTTTAGAAGCCAATATAGATTCACTATGTATGAGTCCATGAACTATAGACAGCATTAAGTTCTTTGCATTCTCAGAACCGTTCATGCTTAATTTAGGCATAATTGCAGTAGAATTGGTTATTTCCTCAATGACTATTTTGTGACCTCTCAGGTTAGCCTGGCCATGTGCAAAGTGCAAGGTGACCAAGATAAATGAGGTTATTCCTTCGTGAAACTTATGGTATAGCAAATGATGTTTTTTCTACTCAAAAGTTGCTTACAGAAAGCAAATTTACACACTAAAATTGTTACAAGAAAACATGCTGAGAGTAATGAAAAGTGACAACGTGCAGGCAAAAGATTGTTTGGAAAATCTGTAAAAAACAAAAAGAAGAACCTAACAAGCTTGCTCCTCTGAGACCATTTAATAAAGGAACAATCAAAACTAGACAGGTAGCACCAGACACCATCACTGGTGCCCAGGGAAACAGCCAATGTTCATCATGTTGCTTCTCAGGCTCATACACACCCACATCCCCCCTCCCCCACTCAGATATATATACTATGAGTCACTTTCTCACACACACACATACTGAGCTATTCACACACATACACACACAGATGCGTTATCATATATTCACCACACTGTTTAATGGGTAAGAAAGCAGAAAACATTTTTGAAGGATATTCCACCAAACTCCTTGTTGAAATAAAGTTTTGCTGCTTGAAGAGTATGTAAATTTCGGAGTATGATAGATCACATATTATTACCAAGTTAGATGTTTCCCTAGCTACGAGTTTCCATAGCTTTAATCTGACATCTGCTTTGCTTTATTTGTTGACAAGAATTCTACATACAAGTCATTAATTGTTTGCCCCAGATTTCTTTAATCTCCATCTGACATAGTGACTCAGATGTACAAAAATCTTGAGCAGGATGTATGGATTCAGTGGAGGCTTCCTAGAAAGTTAGAAATAAGATGCAGAGAAGAGGATTAGCAGGAAAACTTACCTCTGAACTCAACTTCATTTTTAGGGCAGATTTTAGAAGACTAGCCTGCAAGGATAAAAACACCACACTAATAAGGGTTAACCCAATCATCAGTTCTAGAATTTTCTTGTCCAAGGACATTTCTGATGTTCCCCAGGCTCACCCGGGACCAAAGGAAATGCATTAGAAAGTTCTAATATCTAAATGCACAATGTTCTAAATTCACAAAGTTCTAATATCTCCTCAAAACATACTGTTAAATTAAAAAATAATTCTGGTCAATAAAGGACTCATTTACAGAAATAGATTTCCATCAGCAGAGGCACTGGAAACTTTATTCAGAGTCTGCAGCAGACAGATGCCATCCACAATCTGGAGTCACCACACATATGTCTAAAGCCCTATTAATTTACTCTGTGGAAGCTTTAGAAGGAACTTTTCAGCTTGATGGGGGTTAAATATCAAAGCTGACATTCAGAAAGTTATGATGGAATTAAAAACTTAATGCTTCTCAGGGTCTAACAGATTTCCCTTTACTCTACTGCAAATGGTAAATACCATCTAAGTAGTTTTGCTTCTTCTAAAACCTGGAAGAGGGAGTAGTGCTGACAACTCTCTTGGTGAGAATCCACCAGGGAGTGCATTTACCCACCCCAGTGTGAGAATTGCTGCCCTGACTCCTTCCGGTAGGTGGGATGCATCTCCTCCTCCTAACTTCCTTTTCATTAGGGAGGTAGACTGCAATCATCATCAAATTAAAGGTTCAACTCCCCAGTACAGGTGACTCTTTAGGCAGCAGAGGAGAAGAAAACTTTAGGGAAAGGATAAAGTAGGTGGAGTCAAACAGAAGGTGATTAAGAATTTCAAATACAGGACACAAAATTAAAATAGAGCCAAGTTATAGTACACACGAGTGAAGTAACTACAGATACATTTCCTGAACATTTTCCTCCGGCGGTCATTTTTTTCTTCTCCCTTTTTGTTCAAATTGTATTTTTTAAAAAATACGAAAATGTATGAAAAGAAAGGAAGGAAAAAAGAAGAGAAGAAAGAAAAAGGAAGGGAAGAAGGGAGGAAGAAAACAAGAAAGATTTTCTTTTTAAAAATTTGCTTTTACCAATTACCCAATTACCCTCCTTCCTCCCAGAACAACACCTACGGTGCATCTTAACAAGGGTACATGTTTAATTTACTAAGCGTAGAATATAAATGTCTTAACACAGTAACTAAGAAAATGTGGTGAAGGCTATGTTAACCAGTGTGATGAAAATATTTCAAATTGTATATAAAATCAGCACATTGTACCCCATGATTGCATTAATTTACACAGCTATGATTTAATTAAAAAATTGCTTCCAATCTTGTCAATGAAATGCATATATTTTATCTCTCTTTAATCATTTCATGTGAATCTGGCAAAGCATAAGAAAGTTGTGTCATCATGTAGAGAATGTGTCATTTTCTATGAAGTGAGTGACAGCAAATAAGAGGATGGAAATAGTAATAAAAATAAAAAAATGTGAGGAGGATCAATACATATATAGTAACTATTTTTAAAAGTACAATGATTTTTCTACTCACCATGCAAAAAAAAAAAAATATATATATATATACATCAAAAGCACCCTTTTATTTCCCTGCTGGGTTGATGGTATTAGAAAATGTAAACATGACTTATTTTTTGCACAACTATTAATCACTGTGTAGTGTTTAACATGTTAAGACCAAGGGATTAGGTCTAATTATCATTACTTGGCATAAAATCCATTCAAGAAATATGTTTTGGGGAAGAAAATGTACACTATAAAAATATATTGGCCTTTTGCCTCTGCTCCATTGGATTTCAGGGAGCAAAGTTACATAGATTCCCTGATTAAAATGGATGTTTGGGGGGAGGAGCAAGACAGTTGAAGATACAAGGAATCACACATCTGAGCAGGTATAGGCAGAAATACAATGTTCATAGGTGTGTATATTCTTGTTTCCCCCACTCCATTTCCATAAAAGCTTGATTTACAAACTGTACCTACTAGGAAAAAAAAGAAAGAAGGAAAACGAGTTGATCTTGTCATCCTGAACCCTCAGTGCTGAATTTTTATGTATTCTCTCAGCAATTAGAAGGCACTAAAAGCTGAGTGCATCATGATGGAATAATCAAGGAGTTGATAATAATCATATGGGGCTGAAAATACATTAAAAGCTTGAGTTTTGTAGCCCATTACAGTATTGTTTATATAACATGAAATCATTCAAATGGAATTTTAAAAATGTAAAGAATCAGCATTTAGCAAAGATGTCAGATTTGAACACTCCCGCCCTACTCCTTCCCAAACACCATAAAAATATAAATATTGATTCCATTTTGAAGGCATAATCCCAAGAAACAAAGGAAACTTGGAGGATGCAGTAGAATAAAAATAAAACTATGGAAGTTGTTAAACAATGGGAGTTTAATGAGTTAATAGGAATAGGAAGGACAGGTTCATCAAACAGCAATCACATTCACCCCCCCAGAGTTTGGTGCTCACCTCAGTACCTGCACCTGGACACCGGATCCCCCCACCCCACTTTTGATTCTTTGGTGCAAACAATAAAATAAAGTCCCAGGCACAGTTGCAAAGGCTCATTTCATCATCCCATACTGAGTATATCCAAAAGCAGGCTGAATACTGAGATCCCCAGCCCTCTGCCTCACCTATGCTCAGAAAGATGACGGTCAGATCAAGACCCTCCTCATGGGAGAGCGGGAGCTCCTCAGAGGAATTGAAGAAAGGCACAAAGCACACGAAAATGCCTTAAAAAGCAACTGACATGGGGGCTTCAGAAATAAAGCAGCCAAGCTGGATCATCCTACAGCGATATTCCCCAAGGAGTCAACTGTACTGTTCCCACCTACTGAGAGGAAGGAGCAACAAGGATCAACCTGTAAATCAGGAAATCCTACAACAGAAGTGACATCCAAGCAAAAGTAAAACAAACAAACAATAAGAAAAGACAATCTTGCATGGCTTGGGCCACCCCAATCCCCGGCAGGCAGTGCAGAGTGGACAGAGAATCTGTGCCCAGGGGAGGGAGAATGAAGTGACTGTGGGATTTTGCCCTGGGACTCGGGGTCGCCCTGGCACAGGGAAACACAGCACAAGGTGTAAGTCTGCTGGTGCCCATGAGGGATCATTTAGACCAGCTGGGCTAGAGGGAAATCCTGCACCCTGAAACCCAAGTTCAAGCTAGCACACCACCTGCTGACACAATGGCCCCTGGGGCCTGGACTAAATTCCCCATGATTTGCCTATTAAGAATATTGAGACCCTGATCAATCTCTAGGGACAAGACCAATTCAATCACTAAAGCCTCATTCCATGGAGCTCCATAACACAGTCCTTGAAAATGACCAGAAATGAAATGCACAAATCTGAATGCTGCTGATTCGTTTCAGGAAGGAAAAGGGTGCACCTGTGAATCCCAGACCAGTCTCTCATTTGGGAACCTACCTGGCCTTAAAGTTTCAGGCGTCCACTAATTGACACCCATTCCTGCCTCACAAGAGTGGAGTTAAAAGTCGTGCCTGCATCAGATGACACCATCTGACCAAAAGGAAATGCTCTAGAAGTTTTCTGACACTTACAGAGGTTTAATAAAACAGGGTTATTCAATAAAGCTTGGCTACGTTAATGAACGGTGCTTTCCTTAGAGCTATTCTCATATATGTCAATGCTTTTCATTTTTAAAAAGAAGTCAAGGCCGACTGTGGTGGCTCACGCCTGTAATTCCAACACTTGGGAGGCCGAGGCAGGTGGATTGCTGGAGCTCACAGGTTTGAGACAAGTCTGAACAAGAACCAGAGCCCTGTCTAAAAATAGCCTTATGGCGGGTACCTGTACTCCCAGTTACTCGGGAGGCTGAGGCAAGAGAATCACTTGAGCCCAAGAGTTTGAGTTTGCTATGAGCTAGGACGCCACAGCACTCTTCTAAGGGCGAGAAAGTGAGACTCTGTTAAAAAAACAAACAAAAAAAAGATATGGTTTTAGAGATAAAGTCCTGTAATTTTTACAAAATAATTATAATATACATTGTATAGCTTACATAGAACTCTTCTGCTTGTCAGAGGAAGCAAGGGTGAAGCCTCAATTTTAAAGATTATGTGTTGTTTGTTCTTTTTCTTCTTCTCAAAACAAAAGGTTATTGCATTCAACAACTTTAATTTCAGTAAACACGATCCACTTTTTGGTAATCTAAGTGGGAAAGAACTTGTTAATAAGGAATATTACGAAGGTCAAGAATTGTTCCAAGCAAGAATAGTAGAGTTCTGTTTGAGATTCTACAGAAACTTCTGAGACTCTTCATAGAACAAGCATGGCAAAGAATAGAAAGTGGGAATACCAGGGGATGGCAGCGGCGGTGGGAAGGGAGGAGAGATGGTCAAGAGGGGCAGCTGATGGGAGGGGCCATGAGTGGGCAAGGTCCCAGAGGAAGAAGCCCTATGATAGGAGGGCCACAAAGCGGAAGGGCTTTGAGTGGGCGGGACTGTGTGGTGGGTGGGGCATGGGGCAGAACAAGCCGTAGAGTAGGGGAGGGGCTATGGAATAGGAGGGGCCATGATGACTGACACTGACCCTACCTGTTTCCTAATGTAGCCACAATATCAAAGCCTTATGCAAATGTGTTTAACTAGCAGAGCCCAAGTCACACGGCTTACCCAACTATGATACTGAGGCTAAAAAAATAAAACTTTTGAGGTGTTTGTGTTCTCTTTGGAAGCTAGGTTCATAAGATGTAATGAGTGTGCATTAGAGACTGTTACCACATCTGACCCCCTTTCTTCCTGGGCATGTAACTAGATAAAGTTCCAGTCTCTATTGTAGGCAGAAGAGGATCTGACATAGATCTGATTAGCAAAAAGTGGACAACTTTTATCTGTGGCAGTTCCAAGGTGTGGCTTCTGTAATCCTCCCATATCATCCTACTAATAGTTTTTCTTCATCTGCTGGCCTGAGATTGTAGGGACTGCTGTAGTAATACCACAGAAGAGGCCTGGATCCCTAAGTGTCTGTTTGGAGAAGAGCCTTTACGCTTCCCTAGGACACGGGACTCTAAAGACACTTCAATGGGCCAACTGATGTAATGAGTTTATCTGTTACTGTTATTAGATTTGCTTTCATCTAAACTGGGTGCCATAATTAAAAATAGTAACACACAGTTGAAGCTATAATCCTCAAAGAAGGAGGAAAATTTCTGACATCACTGTCAGGGTAATCTAAAGTTTAATCATAAAGGCATCCTGAAGTCGGTAGGGTTTAATTTTTTAATACACTCTGTAACATTTATGAAAAAGTTATTACTGAAGTAGTAGAAATCATCAGAAACACAAGTTATAGGATCTAATAGAACCCAAGGTTAACCATTTTAAATAACTGGAATGCTTATGAAAGCTTTCTAAAATTTGCATCAAGAAAATGCAGTGAACTCCATTTTTATTGTATACTCTAATGAGGATTATATTTACATATTTATGACCGTTATGATTGAAAAAAATTTTTTTTTCTTGTTCATGGGTCTTTTACTTTACTATGTTAAACTAAGGAGGTGCAAAACCAATGTCCAAGATGTCATTCGCTCTAATATGTTACTTATGAGCTGTAAATGGTTTGTCTAATAAATGCAGTGGGTGTGAACTCCACAGTGTTCTTCTCCTCCAGGTGCAGAAAATATTCTTAGATTACTTTGATAATTGACCTTTCCTTGTGATTGGCATTTCTAGTCCAATTGTCCTATTGTTCTCTAGATACTAATCATTCACCACTTTTCCTGCACTGAGGAAATGTCACAGGAGGTTGCAGAAAGCATTAAATGTCACACATGCAGATGATAATGACATTTTCTAGAAGGAGAGCCTCTTCTGTACAAAACACACTAAATCTGATTGACCCTAAACATTGATTCCCTGATCTTTTTGTCATTGCGGTGAGGGTAACGCAAAGTGGCACTTTGGCATTATTTTAATTGATACCTCAGTTAACTCATCACTGTAGTGAAGAGCCAAGTCCTGGATTTAGGAGGCTTGGGTGTGATTTTAAACTTCAATACTTGCTTATTGGTAATCACCAGCTACAGGTAAACTCTTCACAAAACTAGCCATATGCAGTCCTTGAAAATTAGATCTCATCTCTTTGTTAGCAGTGGGAAAGAATATCTGACCATTTTTAAACTTACCCACAATATGAGGATAAATGTAATTTCCTATATGTCCTCTTCTCCTGGGCACCCTTGTTCAGTGACTAACCTGAACAACTGTACATGGCAGACTTGCCCACAGGAATCCTGTGAATGAACACTTCATATTCTTCTCAAAATATTTATTCTTTGCAAATGACTTCTTCCTGACCGACCATAAAGGAAAGCAGCACATGAAAACTTTCTGATTCCAAGTGTGGCAAAGATTAGAGACATTTGTTATTATTCAGACAGTTTCACACACATGAATACAATAGTATACACACGTTGTATACGCTATTGAGGATTATATTGTTTACATATTTATGACCGTTATGATTGAAAAAAAATTTTTTGAAATTTTTTTGAAAAAAAAATTTGATGTACCAATTTCCTTCTCCTTTTGGAACTTTCTATCACAAAGAGGATATGAATCAGAGATTGTCGGTTTTATTTTCTGTTCCTTTATTCCCCCAGGCTATTTTCTCTCTGTGTTTCACTTCGGATACTTTTATTGTTATGGCTTCATGTTCACTAGTGTTTGTTTCTGTAATATCTACATCATAGAGGTTGTTGAATTCTCTCGCTTGGCCATTGCATTGACATAAAATATCATGGGATACTTAGAAGAATTGTCTCTAGTTCTATACAGGTTAATACAAGAGGTATTAGTTAACCATTTGTTGTTGTTGTTTATATCTTTTTATGACTTCAGCATCATGACAATAGAAAAAGAAACACCACATATACTCACTATTAAATTGGAACTGATCAGTGAGCACTTATGTACACATACAGAAATAACTCATCAGAAATCTAGCAGGTGGAGGGAGGAGGAGGGGATGGGTAAATCCACTACTAACAAGTGCAATGCACACTATCTGGGTGACAGGCACACGTATAACTTTGTATATTTCAATTGAAACTAATTTTTAACTATCTTTACTTGATTAATAATGACAACAATCAAAATTGCCTGAAAGTGATGTAGAGAGTCACTTCAAGAATCTCAGGTATTATCTATCTCTTTAGCTCCAACTTCTTTCAGAGTGTCTGTCCCAGGAGCCATATGTTTTCAGCAAAGGTCAACTGAAAGAATGACTGGACATTCTTTTGGCCAAAATAAAATTGCTACAGGTACACATGAGCATCAGTCCTTCCTTACCTGCTATTCTCACACTCATGAATTTATGGAGCAAATGTTAGTAAGACACTGGTGCTTTTGACACAAGGTGGGCATATTATTATGTGTTCCTTAATCTACCTTTTGGTCTGTCCTCATTTTTAAAATGGCAGGTCCAGAAGAACAGAGACCTCGTAAATCTTGTGTATCATCATCACCTGCCACCATGCCCGACCCTTAGAAATACCTTGTAAGTATTCGGTAGATGTGAAATTATTTGAAGCATGTGCTTCCTGCCCCCGAAGAGCTCCCGTGATCTATCTGTAGAGCAAATTGGTGGCAGAAGATGACACCAACCATCACGGGTAAGCAGGAGGCTTAGAGTCAAGAGTAGTCAGGGTTTAATCCTGGCTCAGCTGCCTCTCTGAGGAGGGGTGGAATCTTTGTAAATCCAAACATTTTTAAAAATGTCAGTACCAGAGTTCTTTTTCATAGCTGCTGCACGTTAACCCAGGACGTGCATTGCTATTTCAAAGCCAGTGATTTCCTCCAGAGGTGACGTCAGGTTCTCTTTCTAGGCAAGCAGTTCCTTGCACATCTCTGGGCGAATGGCAGGTCACTTTAGTTTTCCTCTGATGGCACATCCCTCACAGGACTCTCTCCCTTACCTTCCCTAGCACAGACTAGGCTTGAAAACAAGATGTTTCCCTGGGGCAGGGAAGACTTTCAAATGTGAGTGCTCTTTCATGAGTCTCCTCAGTTCCTAGTGCAGCTGATACCGAAAGCTGAGAAACGGAATTTTTGCAGAGGTAAGTTGGCAGTCTCTACTGCGAAGGTGAACATAATTGTACTTTCTTACTCTCTTGGAGTGAAAGAGCACATCCCCTGATGATAATGTATAATAGGCTTCGGGGATGCCAGAGCCAACATTTATTGATGAACAACATAATTATGGTCACCTGAAAACATGAGCCTACTGCTTAGTGAAAACCATATATGCTCATCCATCACATTATAATCACACTGTGAGTGTCACTGTCATGTTCTTCCTTCTTAGAAAGATGGTCTAATAAATTTGGCAAGGAGAATAAATTATGCCCTCCAGGTGATATGGTTGAGGGGAGGAAAAAAAAGCATTTTGCAAATTTAGAACTAGTTTATCATTGAAGAACTAATTCCTTTTGTGGCAAAACAGGGAAGAGGCACCATGTTACTATTTTGTAAGTACAACCACCCCCAGGATCTACACAGTCTTATTGAATGACACTTCATTAATGTCCACTGGTGAAGACTGTTGGCTCTGCAGCCAGCAAGCACAGTGGGAGCCCTGGCTGCACCAAGCCGGACTGAGTTATGCTGGGTGAGTTACTTACCCTTTCTGTGCCCCTGTTCCCTCTCCTACACCATCACAGATAGGATTACCTACCTCAAAAGCCTGTGTGAATTAAATGGGTCAACACATAAAGTGTTCTTATAACAGTACCAGGCACATAAGTACACAACACACACAAAATCATTACTTAGGCCATAATTGCCTTAAGAAAGAACCATATATGTTAACATAAAAGAGGCAAATTCTCCATCTTTCTTTAAGGCTGCATAGTATTCCATGGTATACATGTACCACAATTTGCTAATCCATTCATGGGTCGATGGGCACTTGGGCTTCTTCCATGACTTAGCAATTATGAATTGGGCTGCAATAAACATTCTGGTACAGATGTCTTTTTTATGTTCTTAGCAAAGTATCTCAGGAATGGAAGAAAAAGTACCCAATGTACTCAGCTGTACTATGAAGCTAAATTATAGCTTTCATATGAAGGCTATAACCCAACTATAGCACAAGACTATGGGGAAAGGGCCAAGGAAGAGGAAGGGAGGGGGGAGGTTTTGGTGGAAGGAGGGTAACGGGAGGGGCCACATCTATGGTGCATCTTAGAATGGGTACAGGCGAAACTTTCTAAATGCAGAATACAAATGCCTGCATACAACAACTAAGAAAATGCCATGAAGGCTACGTTGAACAGTTTGATGAGAATATTTCAGATTGTATATGAAACCCGCACATTGTACCCCTTGATTGCTCTAATGTACACAGCTATGATTTAACAATAAAAATAAATAAATTAAAAAAAGAAAGAACCATATAAATTCTGTCATAGTATTCACAAAGCTCTTAGTACATCACCCTATATATAAGAGTCACACACACACACACACCCTGTGTATATGTAATTGTATTATACAAATTGTATTGTATAAATTACATTTTATTATATAACAAATATTATTTTATTCTCTTTCCATAGAATAAAAACATTCGTGAAATATAAAGAAAACATGGATCCTAATCCCCTGAAGTCTTTTTTTTTTTTTTTTTCGTAGAGACAGAGTCTCACTTTATGGCCCTCGATAGAGTGCCATGGCCTCACACAGCTCACAGCAACCTCCAACTCCTGGGCTTAAGCGATTCTCTTGCCTCAGCCTCTGGAGTAGCTGGGACTACAGGTGCCCGCCACAACGCCCGGCTATTTTTTGGTTGCAGTTTGGCCGGGGCTGGGTTCGAACCCGCCACCCTCGGTATATGGGGCCGGCGCCTTACGGACTGAGCCACAGGCGCCGCCCCCCCTGAAGTCTTAAGACAAGTCTCCATCCAGGAAAATTCCTGCAACAAAGTTGCACTAATGAACGACACTAAAGATTATAGTAGGATTTTTTTATGCTTACGTCTTGCTGTTAAGCTACATCTTAACATTTTAAAACTGTGAAAAGGACATTTTGGACTTAATTGCCAAACTTTACATTCTTCCTTTCTAATTTTACTCAATTGAGAACCAGGTTCCAGACTGCCAATTATTTTTTCACCAGTTCTCTATTCTAGAACATTTCTTACTCCATTACCCCAAAGGCATACAATCCCAGGACACACAGAACCAAGTTTTCATATCATCACATCTTATGTTATCACTTTGACCCTTTCTCTCTTAGCTAATGCACAGTCTCCACTGCATACAAGAATTTCTTGCAGGTGCTTCCCAGTGGTCTTTGAGAGACCTTTCAAGACCTTCCTGGAAATCAGACCAAATTCCCTGCACTTTTTAAGAGTGATGACTTCACACACAGGGTTCTTATAGAGAATACCTAGAAGTGCCTCATCTCATGGTGATGCTGACATAATGTAAAGAAGAGCACAGCCCCCTGAAACTCTTTGTTCATATTGGAGCTATGATATGGTGTTTTACTAATGTAGGCATTAAAATTAGGAAAAGCACATCACAGCTACTTAATTAGATCCCCTCAATGTACACAGGTCCCGGGATTTGCAACAGAATTGAGTATCTCCCACAAAGTGTCAACATTATTCAGAGCACAGTGGTCTGCGTCACTGTGCAGATGTTTTCTTCTGAACATCAGGCTGACCTATAACCCCCTATCATGGTCTCCTGAGAAGAAAACCTCATCTTCATGCAGAGGCAAAAGTGACAGGGGACGCAAGGGCTATTCTCTTCCAAAGTGATAAATATTCAGTCTGGGAAGGGAATAAGGTTAGTAAAGTCCTGTGAATAAAAGTTGTATTAACCAGGGTTCTCCAGATAAATAGAACCAATACGAGATTAAAAGGATGGATAGATAGATAAATAGATAGATAAACAGATATTATGAGGAATTTGCTTGCCTGATAATGAAGCCATCTGTAAGCTGAAGATACAGAAAAGCTTTTAGTGTAAATTTTAATTCAAAGCCAAAGGTATGGGGCCCAGCCCAAGGGCAGGAGAAGATCAATGTCTCAGGTTAGATCAGCAGTTCTCAACCTATGGATTGTGACCCACAGGAACTGTATTAAAGGGCTGCAGCATTAGGAAGGTTGAGAACCACTGGCTTAGATGGTCAGCTACAGAGAGCCAATTGACCCTTCCTCTGCATTTTCTAATCTTCAAGGGATTAGATGGCACCTGCCCGTTCACATTGGACAGGACTATCTGCAGTCTACCAATCGTAATACTAATACCATCTAGAAACACCCTCCCAGACACACCCACAAATCATGTTTACTCACCCATCTGGGCCCTCAATGAACCAGTCATGTTGACACTTAAGACGTTTCATCAGTGAGGTTAACCAAGAAGAATGCAATAAGGGAACAAAGCCCATATGGGCCTGGATCGCTTCTCTCAGGGTATGAGAGTGAGGATGCCACCTGCTGGGGGTTCACTGTAGTCTGCAGGAGAGAGAAGAGGCCGGGGGAATTGCCAGCCAAGTCTACGTTATGGCGCACACACGCAGATGCTGCCCAGGTTCCATGATTCTGTCTCCCTTCTGCAGTGATGACTTTGAAATGGCAAATAATGAGCATTGTCAAAGCCAACCAAGGGTACCCAATCACCCATTTTTTTTTTATTAAATCATAGCTGTGTACAATAATGCAATCATGAGGTACAATATGCTGGCTTTATATACAGTTTGAAATATTTTCATCAGACTGGTTAACATAGCCTTCAATCACTCATATTTTGATGCCTCCATAATCCTCTGCAGATGAGCTCATCTGATCTGCCACAGATCTTTTCACACACTGTTCACCTCCGCCCCGCCCAATGCCCTTCCACTTATTTGGTGTATATAAGACTTACATAATACACTGATGGCAGTGAGATTCCGTGCAGCTATTAAGCCAGTTCATCATTTGTCTCTTGAAAAATTAAGTCTCCATAACCCAGAAACACAGCATACTTAATATGGTTTTCCAAATAAAAATATTTTTAAGTGTTCACCATGTAATATTATTCTGTATTAAAACTATCCATAACTAAAGAAGCAGCGACTTTCCAAAGTCCCCAGGCCTAATTTCAGTCGACAAGAAGAAATTAACTCCTCTTCTATCTTTTATGCTGGAGGAGAAAACTTGACGGCTTTCTTGTCTACTCTAAGTTCTTAAGATTGAGACCAATTTAAATTCAACCTCTGTGTAGGAGAAGGTGAAAAGTGAGAAAACACGGAACTCAGCATTATGATGTTTTTCTAAAATGAGCACATAAATGGAGCCTAGGGGGCTCTTTTAACAAGTGAAAGGAAGAAAGAGGTTTCTGAGGACTCAGTTCTGTTTTCTAAGAGCTAACTTCTGAGGTCTCCGCTACAAAAGGAAAAGACCAACCAAGGCATTTAAAAAAAAAAAATAGGCAGAAACACAAAATACGGTGGTTCAAACCGACCCTTGGAAAGAACTGGAAAGAATGATGGACTCGATATTAATTGAATTTAGAGAAATAAAGCCAGCCAATTAGAATGAAGAAACAGTAGAGATATTCTTAGGGGAAGGATTTTTGTCTGTGTTTTTCATACAATATGGCTCTGCATTTTGCAGACAGCCCTCATATATTAAGAAAATTAAGGAGTGTGACAGTATTTAACAGGATTTATAACTTTAGAATTTAGCTATGTAGTTTAAGTTATAAAGTTACTTTCTTAAAAAAATGTATCAAGGTTTTTTTCTTTCTCATGGCTATATAATATTGTATTGTGTGTATGCCCCACAAATTCTTTACCCTTTCATACACTGATGGACACTTACGCTGATTCCAAATCTTGACTGCTCTGAATAGTGCTGCAAACATAGTAGTTGAATGTGATTGCAGTTGAAATTTTTTTTTTTTTTTTTGGGTCAGGAAAGACTCAACTGAGAGAGACTTTCCTCTGCTTGAGATTAAGAGCCAGGGGTTCCCCATTCCAAGAAGAGGAAAGCTGACCGTGGGAAGATTCCTTCCATCAGTCATTCAGTCTCTGATGTGCTCATTCTGGCTTCCAGCCATTCAGAAGATTGAGTGCTCCCCAGACTCTCAGATTCAGGGAGGAACAACATGACCCAGGGGACAGTTAAGAGATGTACAGCCAACAGCTGGCACTTCAAAATGTGATGGTGAGGGAGGGCAGAACTATCCTCTCAAGTTGCGACTATCTTCTCAAGTTGTGACACATTAACAGGAACCAAAACAACCTTTCCAGTAGAAGACTTATGTCCAAAACTCCTATGTCCTAAAATTCATAGAACAAAATGCCTGATGGGAAACATGGCAGTTGTATGAGGGGCAGGCGTGATTGTTAACCCAGTTAGTGCATTGACCTACCTTGCAATTTAAAAATAATAGGTATTGGTAGAACTGTTACAGTCATAGACAATTATGGACTGTCAGGTGGCATTCTATCCTGCAATGCCATGACCAAGCAGGTGGGTGAGCTTCACCAGCAGGAGCATCTTTATCTGAAGCAAATATTTTACTTACATTCAGCACATGCACAGAGTTGAGCCAATCCTCACAGACACAGACCAACCAGAGAATGTTTTGTCCATATTTTTCAAAATGGCCTGTGAACATTTGTTTTAGAACTGACCTGCTTGTTTAAGCTTAATATTAGGTTGAATGTAGTTATTGTTTGTGGCTCAAATTTAAAAGGACAACACCGATGAACACAAGAGGACAAACTCCACCCCAACACTGACAGCCACACCCACTTACAGACACGTGAGTCTTTCCCCTGTCCCCCAAATCAGAGAAATTTAAAATGTTAACCAATTTTGGTTTATCTGTTTTGTTTTGTTCCCAAGTCCTCCCAGAATTATTCTATGTCATAGTTTTGCCACAGTTTTTAATCATAAATATAGTATGTTTTATAATTGTAAACATTTAGAAACATCTGTATTATGAAGGTTTGCATCAGTATTTCCTGATCCCCAGTGAATCCCCAGGCTCAGTGTCAAACACTTGAGAGGAAAGTAAAAATGGAGATTAAACGTGCGGGCTCTGCAACTAGACCACCAAAGTTGGAGTCCAGACTCAGACATCTCATTGAAGCCATGACTGTGTATAACTATAGTTAAAAAAAACTCTGGATAGTGTGAGTTAAACCAATAAAGATTTTTTTTCCCTGTATAAACGCAAGCCCAGCGCAATGTGAGTGTAGACTTCAGCTCCTTAACCTACTGAGGTCAAGATAGCATCTCCGTACCTGTCTTGGCCTCTTCCCAGTGGTAACAAGATGATGGTCCCCAAGCCAGATAATGCTCTTATAATCAAGTAGGAAGAATAGGGGAGCAGATGGGGGTGGACACACCTGCTACATCAGTTCCTGGTAAGTGGGAAGGTAAATGTTTCCCTTGAAGCATCCTTTTTTGCTGTTAATGCCATGACTTTCTGACCATCTTTGGGTCACATGAGAGCTCCTGGATGCAAGGTGGTCTGGGCAAGTGACCTCTACAGAGGAGGGAAGGAGCAGCTCGTTCACTATTTACCATCAGTGCCCACGATTGCCAGTGTGCCTTGGGCAGCGTACTTTATAATGATAGTACTTGTTATATAGGGTGGTGGAGGGAGATTTTAAAAGTTAATCTATGTAAAGTGCTTCTAACTGTGTTGGTATGTAGTCCTAATAATTGTAGCTATTATTATAATAGGCATTTAACAATATTAACTCAAGACAGGAATTAAAGAAGGGTTGAGCAAGTTCAAAAAGAGATGTGTTGTGCCTAATTGTACTTGTTTCTGAAGAGAGAGAACAACAACCAGATAAGCTGGAGAACTCAGCCCCCAAATGATATTATCCTCAGACTAAAAAATGCTTCACTTTTAGCTAACAAATTATAAAACTACATTTAAAATAGTCAAACTGTTTCCAAGTAACGTAACTTTGACCCTGAACAAATTGTAAGAAAATGTATAGAAGTCCCCAAATACTTAGCAGCCAATAAGGTAAACTCACAATGCCTCGCAGCCAATAAAAAGTCACTAGATTTGTAAAAAAAAAAAAAAAGAAGGAAAATACTGCCCACAAAGAGGAGACAGATTGCAATAGAAATCAACCCACAACTTACCTATATGTAAGAAATAAAAGCACTAAAATGCTTTTATTATCATTTTATTTTAAATATTCCAAAAAAAAGCAGAGATATGAAAAAAACAAAAATAAATGAAGCTTCTAAAAGTGAAAATTACACTTTATGAGATAAAATTATTTGGGATTAATAGAAAGCTATACAGAAGAAAACACTAGTGAACTTGAAGATACATCAATAGAGACTAGTCAGATAAAACAAAAAGAGAAAATAGAATTCAAAGATGATGGCAGTGACGAAGAAGAACCTGGAGGAGGAGGTAAAGGAAGACCAGAGGAGGGGTGGGGAGGGAGGACGTGAGTGAGCTGGGGACAATGTCGAGCATCGGAGGTAGGTGCCATTTGATTTTCAGAGGAAGAGGAGAAGGAAATAGAGAAGAGGAAAGGGAGAAAAACATTGCACAAGTACTGGCTAAAAACTCTTTGTGCTCTTCTGCACCAGGCCTCTACCAACGTAACCAGAACTGTGCTGCAAGACTGAACAATGATTTTATATGTTTATCTAATCACTTCCCTGTCCATGAGTCTACCTATATTTCAGTGATTCTGAACTTAATTACAACTGTAACCGGCCAACAATGTTTCTTTGTTGTCTGAAAGAATCTTACTATGTAGCCTAGGCTACGTTAAAATTTAATATAACATCACATTGCCACAGAACTAGCAAGGAGAGGGTGGCTGTTTAATTAAAACTTAAACCTGATTAACCAACCCTACTGAGCTAAATACTCTAGAGGAAAAGCATCAATTTATTAAACTCCAAGTCAACAGTAATGAATCTGAAATATGAATTAACCCTCAGGTGTGGCTACTATGAGACGGCTGATGCTGGTGATTGTAATGGACCGTGAGAGGTTTGGCTACTTGGCTAGAAGGTAAGCTGGATGTAAGCAACAAGCCTAGACTAACTTTCTAAGTAATTAATAACGTGATGTTTAAAAAAAAGAAGTTAAGGACCTGAGTAAACACTTATTTAAAGAAGATGTGAAAATGGCCAACAGATATATGGAAAGTTATTCAATGATAGTGCTCATCAGAGAAATGCAAATTAAAAACCTCAATGAGGTATGATCTCACACTTGTGAGGATGGCTAAGATAGACCTTCCTAAGAGTAAATTACAAATGAAGGGATATATTAAAAGATGACAAGAGTTTATGAGGATGTGGAGAAATTGGAAACCTTGTACACTATTTTTTTTTTTTTATTAGTGACAGAGTCTCACTTTATCACCCTCAGTAGAGTGCTGTCGCATCACAGCTCACAGCAACCTCCAACTCCTGGGCTTAGGATATTCTCTTGCCTCAGCCTTCTGAGTAGCTGGGACTACAGGCGCCCATCACAATGCCTGGCTATTTTTTTGTGGCAGTTCAGCCAGGGCTGGGTTTGAACCTCCATATTTGGGGCCTGCGCCCTACCCATTGAGCCACAGGTGCCACCCACCTTGGACACTATTGGTAAGAATTCAAAATGGTGGTGCTTTAATGGAAAAGAGTATGGTAGTTCTGCAAAACAATAAAAACAGAACTAGCACATGGTTCAGTAAGGCCACTTCTTGGTGTTTTTCTAAAAAGAAAGAAGTCAGGATCTCAATGAGCTATTAGCATTCCCATGTTCATTGCAGCACTATTCAAAATAGCCAAGATGCAGAAACAATGTTTAGTGTCCACCAACAGAAGAATGAACACAGCACATGTGGTGTAGGGATACAGCAGGATACTATTCAGCTTCATAAACGAAATAAATTCTGCCATATGCATAAAATTCTGCCATATGCAACAACATGGATGAAATTGGAGGACATTATCCCAAGCAAAATAAGTTAGTCACAGACAGAAAAATATTACATAATTCCATTGACGTGAGGTATCTAATTTATATAATTGAATATGGAAGTTGTCAGGTGCTTGAAGGAAGCAGAAATGAGTAGTTATAAAGGTGCATTAAATTTTAGTTAAGATGATTTCCAGAGATCTATTGTGCAACATGGTACTTACAGTCAAAAAATATAGTACCGACGCTTAAAAATGTGTTAAGAAGGTAGATCTCATGTTAAGTGTTCCTACCACAAAAAAGTAAAATAAAACCAACTAAGACAGTAATTACGCATCAATCTGCTATTATGAGGATTAAAACATAAGTCACTGAGAAATTGCCTGGCATACAGTGACTGCACCTTACACGGATTTCTAACTTTCATCCCATTTTCGGTCTTGGCAAATTCCTATCCATCCTTCCACACCTCATTCCAACTGTATCTTTCTTCCACCCTAAACACCCTTTGCCCAATTGACACTCAGAGAAAAATATATTTGAGGGAGTTGTCTCTATGTTATAGTAAGATCTTGTGTGTTAAGGAAGGAATCTAATTTAATTTTCTGAAACTGAAAGGGTGCATGAATTAACAAACTCTGTCAGGAAACTCTCATGAACTAAACTGTGTGGTCTCGCTTAAATGCCAATTGAATTTAGGGAACGGAGGCAGTTGAGGATCCTGCCTTGGAAAGATGAGTCTTTATGCCTCCTTGAATTTCTGAACCTGGTCCTGCAATATTCTACTCCCAGCTCCCAAAACTAAAACTCACCTCAGGAGAGTTTGACTAGCTTTGAAACTTCCACAAAAAAATGTAAATCTAATAGAAGAAAAGCTTCCTGTCCCTTTGTGGATGAATCTGACAGAAAGAAAAAAAAAAATGTTTCTTCTACTTTCCTACCCATCCCCCCCCCCAAAAAAAAAAACCCCTTGTAATAACTGTATGTGAGAAAAGGCTAGGAAAAGGTAGCAAGAAATGGAATTCTTTAAAAAATACTTTCCTATTTCTAGTTCTTTCCTTAATGTGAATCCTCCAAGAACACACAGAGATGTTAGGGAGAGCTTGAGAAAATCCATCTTTTCAACCCTCCACTTAAAAAAAAAAAAATGTGAGTTAGAAGACGGCTTATGATAGGATCTTAATTTCCAGTTTTAAAACTTTTTTTAGTGTTACAGTTTTTCTCTTTGAGAAGTTCTTTACTGCATCTTTCTTCAGATAAAAAAGCCAGGCCATGTAAGTCCATTAACTCATCTTAAAATATGAATTAGGTGTTCTGCTAAATTACTATAATCAAAATTTTGATATGCAGTCTAGCACTAATGTTTGGATAACATTTCAGGATTCAAAAAAATATAAATAAAACTGATGGCTCCAAAGATATTTCTTCCATATTATTCAATTCCATTATTATGTTATTTTAAGTCTTAAAACAGACCTGTGGACTGTTGTTCGTGGCTACATCAAGCAAGACAAGTGATGAGTCCTTCACTGTTATATTACTAGAAAAACACAAAGTAAATTCTATGGCAGCCACTGTTATTGAGAGAACACTTCAGTCTCATAAAAAAAACTCAATGCCCAATAAAAAACTCACTAATAAAAAACTCACTAATTTAGGGAAACCTTTTCATTTTTACAAAGAATTCTTACTTTGCAAAACAGTTTTTCATTGACTATGTCTCTTTATCTACGCTGTGGAATCGTAATATTCAATGATCCATAGACTCAGGATAATTTTGTATGTTTTTATTTTTAATTGACAAATGATAATTGCTTGTGTTTACACAGTGAAATGTGATGTTTTAATATTGTATAACTTGTGAATGATAAAATCAAGCTAATATATCCATCATTTCACACACTTACTTTCTCTGGTGACAGCATTTGAAATTTACTCTCTTAGCACTTTTGAAACATACCATACATAATTTTTCTCTTTTAATCTCAAATTTTATTTTATTAGATGTATTTATATATTTTTGGATTTCAGATGAATATGACGATACAAATGATTAGGTTACATTGTTTGCGTTTGTTAGGTAAAGTTCAAGTTGCAGTTGAACCTTTCACCAGGGGGTGCACTGTATACCCTTACAATGTGCCCATCAAATGAGAGCTTTGCATGAGAATGTTCACCTCAGCCCAGTTCACAGGCGTCAATATGTAGAATTGACCCAAGTGCCCGTCAACTCATAAATGAGTTAATAAACTATGGTATATGTATACCATGGAATACTCTTTGGCCATAAAAAAGACGGAGACTTTACATTTGGAGACTTTTGTATTTACCTGGATGGAGTTGACAAACATTCTTCTTAGTAAAGTATCACAAAAATGGAAAAGCAAATATCCAAAGTACACAACACTAATATAAAAACAATACATCATTTTTAACTGTAGTCACCATACTCAGCAGATCTCAAAAACTTACCCCTCTTGTTTAACTGAGGCAATCTTTAAGTTTCAACTTTGCTTTCACAGGAATCATCCCAGGTGATGATGCCTTTCTATTCCTAGGACAGTAACCTGTCCACTTAGCTCTTCCCACTGAGTTAGCCCTTTTCTCTGAAATGCTGCCAAGTACACACATTTCTCTAATATATGGGATATTGGGCATTCAAGGGCCAGAGAATTGCCCACTGTGAGACACTGATTTTACAAAATCCTCTGAGTGCCATACACAAAGAGACAATTAATACACAGTGTTTAATTGCAGGAATATTAACTCTGCTGAACTCCTGGGGAGAAGGAAAATACTAATATTGATGGTTAAATGGGATCAGATTAGCAAATGCTGCTCTGCAATTTCCTGCCCATTAATTCAATTTCAAAGATAAATTCGATGAGTTTAAAATGTGAGATTTGAGGCTCACAGACAGAATCACTAAAATTCCAATTAAAGAGGGAGGAGAAGACGAGTGATTGCAACTAAGTGAGTTAAACATCCCTCTACCAGGTAAGAAGAAAAAAAATAAGAAAACCGTCTGGCCTTCCTCAATATTTCAATTTAAGGAGCTATTTTCTATATTGAGAAAGCAAGAGAAAAGTTCCCAGAGAGATGAGATGAAGTTACTGAGTGTGGTAATTTAGAGGGCGCGATGTGCTGGATTCTCCCAGACACCCTTAGACCTGCGAGTCTAATATCTACATTCATTTGTCCTGATGGAATGTGGAAATAGTTTTTGGCAGTGGTGCTGAGAATCTTGAGGGTGCTACACACCACAGAGAGAAAGAAGACAGGGTGACTTACTATTTCAAGACTGTCTACCTCCAGGCAACCAGGGTCAGGTTAGAAGCCCTGTCCTGTCCCCAGATTGTCCCCAATTCCCTTCAGCCTCAGGTGTTTCCCTCCACTCTGGCAGTGGAGTGTGGGATCTATACCCACAGCCAATCAGAGCCTGGAATTACTCTGGCCATGGTGATTGGTTCAAGATCATTACTGGGACCTAGTTTGTCCAATCAGAATAGTTTTCCCACACCCTGACACACAAACACCCCACCTAGTGCTCAGATCCCTCGCAGACACGCCTCCCTCTCCCAAGGCTTTTCCAGGGATCCCACTTTCTGAACTTTATATGTGAGAATGCTGAAGGTCTCTTGCAAAAGGCCCCAAAGCCAGAGGAGTACCACGATTGGAATTCAGCTTCGTGACAGCTGCCACATTATTGTCCACGGCTCCAAATACCAGGGGAACCAATTATGTCAGCTCCTTACCCAATTTGCCGGTAGACACAGGGAAACTTTCTAATAAGCGCTAACACCAGTTCAGTCACTGCCTAATTTAACATGGAATCTTTATTTCGAAACTCAAGTTCCTTTAGGCAAGAGCTCTTTACTCTCTTTGCCTGTGAGTCTAACCTATCATTCCTGCATGCAAAAACTGCTCCATCCATCTCCTGATCTAAAAATGCTGCCACTGACCTCTTACCTTTTACAGAATCCTACCTTTGTTTCCGTAACACATCACATCTTTCAAAACACCTCCACGTCTGTGGTTCCCACAATTCTGGGAGGCAGGCTAGGAAAATGGCATTGTTATTCACTAAATGAGAATATTGAGGATCAGAGAGGTCATCTGGCTAAGTCAAAGTCGCCCAGCATATTTAGGATAATTCTGCTAAAGCAAGAGCACCCCCAGGCACCCTCTCTTTGCTCCTCCCTGGGCAATCAGCCTCACACTCATTAAAAACATCGTCTTCCAGCCACCCCCACCCCTGCCCCCTCTATCCCAATCCTTGCTCCTGCAAATACTGTCTCACTTGGCGATTCTTGCACAGACGTCCTTTCAAATAGAATACATTGATTATATCCATTCTCTTACCAATGTGTCAGCTAAAATCGTCCAAATGAGCCCCCAGGGATAGAAGCTTTTTATGCTCTGGTAAACTCCCATTTCATGGAAACTGCAAAGATACTGACCAAAGTTCACAGCTTCTTCCCCCTGAGGCTCTGCCAGCTAATTCCCAAGTGGGTCCAAGGACAGAAATGAAAGACCCCTGAGAGCAGAAGTAACTTGACCTGCAATTGAGGAAATCACAGGAGTCAGGAGAGGCTTGAGTGAGGGTGCCGGTCCCCACGGGACTGCCATCTCCAGTGGATCATTGCTCTGAGAAGGCTTCAGGCTGCAGGGGCAAGGGGCTGTTCCCAAGCAGGTTACCCCCTCCCAGCTTAGCAGGTGGACACACAGGGCCAGCTCCTGGCACACGTTCTAACAATGTAAACTCTTCCTGCACGGCTCTCCCAGGCACTCAGGCCCAGACCCCGAAACTCTGTGCAGCACAAGCAAAGTGACACCCAGAAGAAAATGTGGAAGGAAACACAACACAGCTAGGCCAGTATCACTCAGGACAAGGTCCCTGACACTCCATTTCTCCCTTGGCTTTGGGCTAATAGGTTGGGCTTCAGCTAAACTACGATTTTTTTCATAGAAAGGGTGTGGGATTCAAAACCAATAGAAGTACGTTTGCTTCCCTTTTCCATCATCTGCCTCTAACTTACAACATGGAGTAGCAACACAGACGTTAATGGCACCAGTAATATTGCTGTGACAAGTTGCTGACCAATGGTAAACCTCGATTTCCATTTTCAGAGTGTTTTGGGGACCCTTCTATCACACTCCCCTGAAGATGCTTAAATGCAACTAGATTCCACCGAGGCATCCAGAACTCCTAAATTGCTCTCTGGAGATGAACAGCCTAGCAATCTGCTTTCCATACTAGCTCGTCTGGACATTCTGTAGTTCACTGAATTCTAAAAGGCAACAGGCTCTCTTAACAAATATTTTTAAACAGACTGTCTCTTCTTCTAAGCACATATAATATCTTAACTTGATGTCATTCTTTTACCCACAAAAATGGAGCTTGCTATAGTGCTGGGTAATTTGTTTAAATCAAGCTTTAAATAAGAATTTACTGCAGCAAAATTGAAGTCCATTTGGCATATGTAAACAAGTGCTTCAGAAATGCTCTTGAAAGTCTAAGATCTATTCTGAGAATTCTCAGAATCATGTTATTCATGTGATTGGCTTTTTTACCCTGTTATGTTTGTTGTTACTTTAACGTGGATGGAACTGTGCTTACTTGAAAGGATATGCTTAACAGTTAGGGTTTCTGAGTCTCAAAGGAAGACCAGTTTCCTGCCCAGGTGGTTATAAGAGTGTGAACTTCCTTCGCTCTGATGTCACAGAGCAGGCACAGAGGAGCATGTGTCTTCATTAACACGGGAGATTAACCTTAGAATTTCTTGGCAGCTGTTTCAACAGACGGCTTGTTATCACCACGAGCTTTTCTTTTAAAGATCCACAATGATAAACAATATGTCACAGCAGCTGCCAAAGTCTACCTTACACAGTGACTTTTCATATGTAGCTTAGTATGGTTTAATCTTAGAATCTTCCTTGAGGGGAACCATATCCTGTTGGCTGAAGGCCGCAATAAAGGGAATACCCATTGGGCAGTGCCTGTGGCTCAAAGAAGTAGGGCGCTGGCCCCATACACGGGAGGTGTCGGGTTCAAACCTGGCCCTGGTCAAAAACTCCAAAAAAAAAATAAAAATAAAAAAAAAAGGGAATACCATTGATGTAGACACAACTGACCAATGATGCTTCAAGGCTAACTCACAGTTCAGTCTGAAGTCCGCAGGTACTTTACTCTCATGTCAAGTCAGGTTACAGAGTGGTCTGACCTAGTACCTTGGGAAGGCATCTTAGCCATTTGCCCATTTCCTCCTGGGACAAGCAGTCTCATCTCTCACCCTGATTATGACGACAGCTGCCCTCCAATTCATTTCCCACATGCCATCAGGCTCCAGTTAATTCTCTTAAACCTTAATCAGAACATGCTTCTCCTATGCTAAAAATCTTCAGTGAAATAAGGCAAACATGCAGAGAAAAATGCTGTGTGATCTCACGCATGTGTAGAATTAGAAAAAGCTGAATACATAGAAACAGAATAGGAAGGTGGTTATCAGGAGCAGGGCAGGGGGAGAGATGTAGTTCAAAAGGTAGAAAGATGCAACTATGGATGAATAAGTCTGGAGATCTAACGTACACAGGGGGGCTACAGTTAATACAGAAATGGATTGTGTACTGAAAATTTGCTCACAGAGTAGATTTCAAGTGCTCTTGCTATCTGAAAAAAGGTAACTGTAGTGATGGATGTGTTAATTTGCTTGAGGGCCATAGTCATTTCACTATGTTTACGTACATCTAAATATCATATGCTGCATACTTTCAATATATACAATTTTTAAAAAATCTTCAGTAACTTCTCACTATTCTTAGAAGAACATTGCTGCATGCTGGAGCTTCCACCTGCCTCAGTGGTCTCATTTTCCATAACTTTGTCCTGTGTTCATGGCATTTTTCTTCTCTCTTTGGCACATGCTAAGGCCCATCTCTAGTTGTTCATACACCTGTTCCCCCTGCGGTGACTCCTTTCCTCCTCATGCAAGAATATTTTCTCCTCAATAGTTTTGTTTTACCTTAAAAGTCAGGCTGACAAAGAAGAAATGTTATGCTATCAATAACAACCTTTAGCGAGTAATGATGTCAATTCAGTTGCCCCGACAGAGAATATTTCTTAACCCAGAATAGAAAGATGATAATTGTCACTTATGGTCATTTGTAGCCAGGGATTTCCAGTTCCCTCCAGGCCACGTGGCATAGTTACCTCTTGATCCATTTTAGGGTTGGCTGGAACAGACTGACTGAAACTGGCTAATGAATGTACAAAGAAATAATGAAATTTATTTCCAGACCAGAATATTTAAAAGTCAATGCAAGACGATGAAGCATTTCCTTCCAGTGCACGCTAACAATTGTCAATATTTTAGCTAAACGTGGATTTCAGGATAATCCTGAATCTTACAGAAAAAGAAAAATTATGAGCAGGGCTCCCAACATCAAGAAAGAAAGAAATATTTTTTATTTATTTCTGTGACCAACATCAAGTAAAAAATAATTTTTTTTTCTCAATGGAGATGTGAGGGGTGCTTATTAATACACCATAATCTAGCCTGTCTTGATACAAAAATAGAATACAATGAGATAAAATACAGTAAAATGGGGAAAGGGTAGAAAAGAAATAAAGCTGTGACAGTGCATGCTTAGATAATAATTCTTAGCATGTTTCTTCATTAGTTTAGTATTAAGTGAGTATTAACTGGTAGGATAAAATACAGTTATTACTGTGGGTCAAACCTTTGATAAATTATAGAGGTCTTTCCAAAACACTGATCCTATAGTCTAAATGCAAGTTTACTTTATACAACATTTCTATAGCAGATTTTTAACATTTTGAGGAACTATCAAGGATTATAATCTCTTTTTTTTATAACCCTAGAAGATGTGTAAAGATTGGTATGTTTGCGTCCACTTCTATGTCAGAACATTGCAGCCCAGATTATCAGAGTTTCCTAATATCACACAGCCACTGTGTCACTTAAGTCCTGGATAATTTCCACTGTACCTCAGGACAAGATATTTCTCAGAGTCCATTTCCCCTGGGCTTTGGGCTGATAAGTTGAACTTCCATCAAATTGCAATATATTTTTTGGATTTATGAGCCTGTAGACAATGGCTTTCATTGATTTTGACTTTTTATTGCTGTTTGGTCTTATGTAGATTTGTACCTTTCTGGCTTCAAACTGTATCCTCCAATGCCATGGGAATGGCTAATAAATACAAGTATTATCGTATAAAAAATTAGAATACAATAATGTGGTTTGGGTAAGTTGCCTACTGAATCTCTCTTGGTTTCTGTGAAGTAAGGTGTATCTTGCATGTCAGACCAACTGAGCCTGAACTAGAGAGACATCTGAACTCCGCCCCACTTGTACTTTGCATTGGTGCAGAGTTTCAGGTCCCCAAGGTGCATTCACTGAATGACCTCACTCTGAGTCAGATGGTGGACCCCAGAGATCACCACATAAAGTCATTTTATTAATCTTCCCTTATTTGAATAACTCCAATTAAAGGAGAATGAGAGTCTAAGGAGGTAGTGGGTTGTAATACTCAGGATTTAGGATTTGGGGAGTTTAAGTGGGAGAGACACAAGTTATGATGTCCTGAAGCCCAAAGGACATTTAGCAGCTGGAGAGTTAATCTCTGACATAGATCCACCTTCAGGAACAGGGGTAGCTTGGAGCTTAACTGCTATCAGGGACTCACCGTCCTGGACTTTCTGTCCTCAGCTTATTTCAATCTAGGTTGTCATAAATTCAGATAGTTTTCTTAATATGCATCTCCTGATTTTTCTCCAGCACATTTACTCTTTAAACTCTCTGACTCAGAGGCAGACAATGGCCAAAGTGACAACTGGACCAGATGTCTCCATCCAGTTCTAAGCCACCCAGGCAGAAGGATCTATCTGTTTTCTCACCTGCCTCCCTCTGTCTTCAGCACAAGGAAACAGCCAGTGACAAAATGACTGAGCTGGCGACAGCTCCTGCTGGCAATGCACCTGCTGAGTATTAAGTAGAAGCTGTTGTTTTTCCTACAGACATTTCTGTTTGGGTTCGTGGAAATCTATGTGCTACATACAGAAATCACATTTAATTAAACACAATGAGCTGGCTCAATGCATAACAAGTGACTGTGAAGTACCCTTTCCCATCCCCACCTGCCTTCCTGTAGGAGCTTCCCAGGATCGCGCTTGCCAGGGCAGATCTTGCTCATCTCGTCTTGTCCGATTCGCAATTGTTGAATTGTGAGGATGCACAAATCAATATCTCTCTCTCTGCTATTCTTCCTTCATTGAATCCAAAATAAAACCTGGGAAAGAGATTCAAACCCCTGTCTTCAACCAGGAGCATCATTAGACTCAAGGTCATTTATTGGGCAAGACTTTTTATGAGCAATGATGCTCATTCCTGGGTGAACGTCAAAGATAAGACATCCTCCTGAAAGGCCATTGGCACAACAGAACCCGCTGCTACCGCAGGCTGTTCACATGGGCAGTGGAAACAGAGCAGCCTGGTCCCAGAGACCAGGTCGGAAATATATTTCTGCTGCTGTATAATCTTGTAAAAGTCATATATTTGGATCCTTATTTGGGTTTTGTTTGGGGGGACTTCTCCTCCTATTATAAAGTCTTATTTTTTTTCTTTTTATTTCTTGGTATATTCTTTTTTGAAAGGTAATGTGTGTACATACTGAACAGAAATCAGAGAACTGACCATTAGCCAATAAAAAGTAAGGTGATATTGGTGTTGTCGTAATTCTTAAGCTAGATTATAAAGAATACAAGTATTCATTTTATTGTCATGTTTTCACATCTGTATACCCTTCCGTGTGTCTGTATGCATGCATATGTCCGTGAATGCACGCGTCTATAGGAATGTGTGCAAATGTGCATGCCCTGCGTGTGTGCACACAGGGTCTCACTGTCACTCTTGTATCCAGTTTTCAGAAATTAATACAGTCCCTCTTTTTACATAAATAGTGTCAAAATGTATATAGTATTCTATACTTGCTTTATTACATAAAATCTCCTGGAAACTCAAATATCAATACATACACACACACACATATATATATTTCCCCTGGGCTTTGGGCTGATAGGTTATGTGTGTATGTGTGTGTATAAATAAAGTAACTTTGCAGGGCAGTACAGCAGGGACCCATAAGCACGGTCATAAAACCACATAGTTTCTAGATGGTCTCTCACCTCAAACTTTACATGTGGTTTTGTGATATAGAGCTGAAAAAAAAAAAGATAAAAGAACAAGTCCCTGGTTTCAAAGAAAAAAAAAATCTTGTACTTGATTAATAGCCACATTAAAGTTTCAAAACCAAGTACACATTTAATTTTTTACTTGTTGATTTGAAGGAACATTAAACAATGAAGGAATTTCACATTAATAAACAACAACAGCAACACGGCATTTCTGGTCATTTTGAACTGCTGTGGGATCCAGCAAGGCTGAGCTTCCACTCACACGTGAACTTGATCCTGTTCTTCAACTCACCAACCTCCTCATTTCCTATTTTTTTTCTTCTCTCCTTCCTCACCTCATTCATTGAATTTTTTTGAGCCTGGTTGTCTAGAGGAATTTTGTTTTAAGAGACTTTACCAATGGTGTTCCCAGTACTGTCGTAGGGACTTTGGAAGCTTCATCAGCATGTGACTATGAACCCACCCTCGTGCAATTTACAAAATAGATGACAAAGCGAAAACCCAAGTAAACAGCAGAAACCAGCCAGCCCACATGTTTAACTGCAGTAGATCCCCTCCAGATGACCACCCCCCCACACTGACCACCTACTTAAGCTGACCTAATGTTCATAGACCATACATGCACCACTTGTACACACAGTAGGCCTAGTTCCTTATGTTGACCACCTCCATATGCTGACCAGTTTGTTACAGTCCCGTGGGTGGGCAATTTACAGAGTTTCTATTGTATTTGAATTCCTCTGTTTCTTTACACTTTGGAAAATCAGATTGATGTCATTCTTCTTAGGAAATGACCTATTTTAGCTTTGCCATCCCATTCATGACACTCTGAGGCAGTCTGACACCACCCTGTTAGAGGATGTACCCGGACACAGCCGCTCCCTGTGGGACAATGTTCTAAAGACCCTATTCTCTCATCCTCTGGCATGAGTTCCAAGAGGCAGCGATGCCAAGAGAGGTGGCAAATGGAAACAGGGGCAGTTTCTTCTTATCTAAACCAACTCACGCCCCTACAGTAGCAAGCGTGTGTTTTACATGGTTGCCTCACAACAGGGAATTTCAGATGACGCACAGGGGACGCGCGCAGGGAAAGTCTGATGTAGTTGTAAAATCAGAGAGTGGCTGCACGCTTCCCCCGGGGATTAGACTGTGTTCTGTCCCGTTAGGTTTTCTGCTGCTGGGCGGCTGGCACTGCTACTTACTGACTCTCTCTCCAAATTCCTTTCTCCTGGAGAGAGAACAGGATTGTATAATCATCGTCTATAAATGAGTTGCCTCCATGACCAAGGGTAAATGTTTCTCAGAGGAAGATGTGTTTCTGGGGAAATTGAAAAATTTGGCAAATCAGTCCTGGGCCCACAGCAACACTTCTATTGTTATTTTTATTTATTTTATTTATTTATTTTTTCTAAATACTTGTTACCCTTTTCTGTATTCTGGAAGGAACCCAACACTTCTCCACCGGATTCTAAATAAATGAAAGCAGAGTTACTTCCCCTGAGGGTATCAGTGTTTTAAGCTCAGTCTTTAATTATGAGATAATCCTTCATTTCTCATTAGAGAAATTTCTGCCAAAAAGTAAAAGCCTGTGACTGTGCAGAAAACACTTCCCAGGGCCTTAATGAGCTCACTGATGCCAACATCTGAGGATTAAACCTTCCTCCAGGTCCTACTTAAATCCCAGTGCCTGGCACGCAGGGCCATCAATCAATGCTCACTGAACAGATGATTGACGGAAACCCTGTGTAATTACATAGAACCTTACTTTTTAAAAACATGTTGATATTTCCAGTCCAATACGGTGAATTAAACACATGATTTGATCTCCTTTTTTGCCTCCTCTGGGATCACAGTAAAATGATGGCAAAGAAATGAAAAGATGAAGGCCCCTTCCACAATGCATTTGAAGGGACATGGTAGAGAGGCAGACATTGAAAGGATACATTTAAAATATGTCTGGGAGGCGGCAAGCAGGTGACATTGTGCCCAGTGATCAAACAGGCAAATCTTTACATAGAACTAAGATTTATTAAAAAAAGGAAAAAAAGAACTAAGATTTATTGAATGTGGGGATGGGAAGTTCATGTAAATGGTATAAAATTTAACAAGTGGTGCCAATGGTAATAATTAGCAATGGAAGTAGTGAGAAGTGAGAGGGTGGTAATTTCTTCATCTTCCAAACATGGAACTCAGCCCACCAGCATGAATGAACTTGATATTTAAGACAATAAGAGAAACAAAGCTTTCATGACGTGCTAAACATTAAGTTCATTTTACCGTAAGTCCTTTCCCCATCAATCTCACCAGAATGTTTTAAATACCAGTATTTCTGGATTCACCTAACACTTATTTGAAGTCCATTGACTTCACTTTGGATCTCCTATCTCCTGTTATATACAAGCCAAAATGAATTTAGTATGTTTTACCAAGAATAGCATGCAAAGTCTATTTTTTAAAAAGAGACAATTACGTCTCTCTGTATAGTATTCGTATCTATCTCCTTGTAAAGGAATGTTTTTAAATGACCGAAATGCTGGTCTGCTCATACTACTAATAGTTGTTTCAAGGTATTTTCTGCTCTCATCTTTCTATGTCTTTAAGACTTTTTGAATAAAAAGCATTATTTTAATTAAAATGTTAATACCGCTAATTAAAAATGCATGTGTCTCCACCTACCTGCATGGCTGGAAGTGAATAGTTGCTGATAGAGTCCAACGTGCTTTTAAGGTCCTGTGTATTATTGTTCATAGTCCTAGACAGTGGGTGGAGCTAAAGGAAAGAGCCTTCATTTCCCCAATACTCAGATGGAACTATGAGTCCTCAGAAATTTGGATGAAAGAAAGTGAAAGTAAACTGGGTGACCTAGCAGGTAATTCAGAAAAAGAATGACTCAGATTTCCCAGGGAGCAATAGTAGGGAACAGGAATGAAAGTAACTAAAAGGTGGGCCATACCCCACATCTGTCAGCAAATTATCTAGTGAAAAATGAGACAAATAAAAATGTTAAAAGATAAAGAAGACATAATTGCAACTGCAACTGTCATCTTGATAGTTTATGAAATTAAGGAAGTTGAGTGTGTGTGGGAGCCTGTCACAACTATCCCTCCATCTTCACCTCTCATAGACACGGCTGGGGCTCAGCAGGCCGCCCTGGTCACAGCTGTGCCACCAGCTCACAGCCAGTGCACATTACTAATCCACATCTTTACTGACAAATACTTGGAAATCTTTTTTTTTATTAGATCATAACTGTGTACATTCCTGCATTTATGGGGTACAGTGTGCTGATTTTATATACCATTTGAAATGTTTACATCAAACTTGTTAACATAGCATTCACGTCACTTATTTATTGTGTTTAGACATTTATACTTTACTATTAATATACTTGACATGTACCTTTGAAATACGCACAGTAGGTGAGGTCCCACCGATTACCCTCCTGTCACCCGTCCACTCCCCTCCACTCCCCTCGCTCTCCTCTTCTTGAAATCTATCCCTCTTTTATAAGCATGCAGAATTCATGATGCAGGTAATTTCTGACATTTCCAAAGTTCTCACTATGTCATATTGAGAGCTCGCTATGCCTTTGTTTGTAGGTTTCATTCTCACAATATGTCAATGAGATCTTCTGGTAGGAATTATTTGACCTCTTTTGGAAACCAAGATTCCAAACTCAAAGTAGCTTCCTAAGGTCATGAAGCTAGTAAATAGAGGCTAGAATTGAATCCAGATGGTTGAGTATACTCTATCTAGTCAACAGTCTATTTCTGCAAAGGGATAGACAGTAAATATTTTAAACTCTTGACCCGACAGACTCTGTCTCAGCTACTCTGCTCTGCCCTCATCTGGCAGTCGGGGCCACAGACAATACAGAAATGGACAAGCCTGGCTAAGGCTCTAATAAAATGCCATTTACAAAAACAAGTCTGTAATGGATGTGCCACCAATAGCTGGTTTGTTTAAAGCATAGCATCAATATTAACGATAATGACATAACATTTAAAAATGTGTCATATCGCATTCCTCCCACAGAAATACTCAGAATCTGTTACTGAATGATGCATTCCAACCACTACCAATTTCTTTCATGAGCTTGTTTAGCTTGGCTTTTCTCTTCGTCTATCTTAAGAAAACACATGTTAGCCAACGTTTATCTGAATACAGGGAGGTTAACATGACTCCTCGTGCTCACGCTTTTTGTCTGTTTTCTTTTCCAGACATTTTCTTTTCTAGCTGACTCCAGCTCATTCTTTAGGAAATACCCTTTTATGACTTTTAGATTTTGCTGTGTGCTGAGAAATGACAAAACATCGAAACCCTGATGTGTGAATATTGGCATAATGGATTTATTGAATATGATCATTAGGGCTCATTTACTGCAGCAGTAGTTAGCTGGAGGTAGTCCAATTCTTCTGGGGACACTAGAAGCCTGTCAACCCACTCTTGAGAAAGTGCATAAAAGAACATTTAGAAAGCACACAGTGTTTAATGTGACCAGGCAAAGAGTTATTTCTGGACATTTGCAGAGCGTCTCCAGTGGACATACATTCTCCTTGACATTTTACAATTACTCCTTTCAGCTGTGAAGCCATTTGTATATAACCAAGGTAAAGGCTTATTTGTGGAACACCTTGCTCATTCTGGTTTATAAGAGAACATAAAAGTGCCATCTGCCTGAAGTTTATTCTGGAAACCCACTGCCAACAGCAGACAGACCAAGTGATTCTATATGTCATCAAACAAATCACTAACAAACTTGCTTTGGGGGGAAGAAAGACCCAGGCATTGTGTCATTGGTCTTACGCAGTGAGGGTTACACAAAAATGCATTTCAAATGTATAAGAATCTATTTCCTATGAATTGTCTTGATGAACAGAATACAGTTGCATCATGAAGGTAAAGACTCTTTGCTGCTGCTCATCACTGGCTGCAGTCTCAGCAGCCTTTGGATATGTGATTATAAATGTCAGTTCTCAGGGGGGATAGGAAAGGCACAGAGGGCATGTCTGAGCCCACCACACAGTGTAGAAATGGGACACAAACAGATATGGGGGCCAGTAGCACTGGTGCCTGTTTCCTACAGCTAAAACCCACATTGCTGAGCCTAGACACTGCCTCAGAATCCTCCCCGACCTTGAACATCAAGGTGCCAGTGACCAGCAAATGCTCCATCCCACCAGGTAAAGCTTAACACTGCTGCATTAAAGCAGCAACAAAACAAAACAAAACAAAACAATAAAACAGAATAGTTTAGGATGGAACCAATGTAACTGGTTAACAGCAGGAGAAATTTAGATATGTGTTGGCATATCTATAGCATACAATACTACGCAGCAGCTATAAAAGAGGGATCTATTTACATTGATAAGAAAATTCTCCCCAAACATCCCATGTATGCAAAGAATAGCTCATAGAAAGTAATGTCTTTTATTTACAAAGTTGCCTGGATACCAAAAATATACTCCAAGATTTCTGGTCACCAAAACTCTAAGATAATAAGTATGTGTTGTTTAAGATACTCAATTTGGGTTAATTTTTTTGTCAACCAGGAGTAGAAAGCTAACATACACCCTTTCAAATTTGTAGAAATATTTGTTGTCAAGTCAAACTTTTGCAAAAGCTGTGACAAACTAAGGGGGCTGGTGCGGTGCCCTCATCGTCGTCAGAGTAAAAGGTCCCTTCCTGATGCTGGTTCCCTGACAGAGGCTGCAAAACACACATAGAGTTTGATCAAGTCCCAATAGTGTATTTTTGAAGCAGCTTCAATTGCCCAGGGGGTCCTTCTCATAAAAAACTCACCCAACCCAATTTCTTCAAGGGTTTTGCCTACACTCTCTTCTAGTATTTTTATAGTTTCATGTCTTAGGTTTAGATCTTTAATCCATTGAGAGTCTATCTTGGTTAATGGTGAGAGGTGTGGGTCCAGTTTCAGTCTTCTACAGGTTGCCAGCCAGTTCACCCAGCACCATTTGTTAAATAGGGAATCTTTTCCCCACTGAATGTTTTTAATTGGCTTGTCAAAGATTAAATAACGGTAAGTAGCTGGATTCATCTGTGGAATGTAAAGGTCTTAGCAAAATAACTAAGAAAATGCTACAAAAGCTATGTTAACTAATGTGATGAAAATGTGCCAAACGATCTATGAACCAAGTGTATGGTGCCCCACGATCATACTAATATACACAGCTACGGTTTAATAAAAATAAAATAAAAATAAAAAAATAAAAAAAAAACAAAAAAAACTAAACAATATACTGAAATTCAATCTGAATTATACACTTTGAAATGGTAAAAAAAAAAAAAACACACATAGAGGTTCAATCTCAGAAGCACCCATGGCCAAGACTAGCATTCCCAAAAGGGAAGTCACAAGTCACCTTTCAGGGCCACCATAACCAGCTTAGAAGACACGTGACATCACTTACACTCTTTAATTCTGCAGCCCCAAATCCTACAGCTGGTTGATAGGCTTGGAAGCAGTGGGCCAATACATTGAATAGAACCAAACTGCATCACGTAGCAGAAGAGTGTGGTTCTACTTACTTCCCAGCCCCAAGCAGGATTCAGACTGCTTAGCCCCCTTACCTCTCCCTTCTATAGCCCCTCTATGTTTTCCACAAACTGAATGGGACGCTTTGCTTTTAAACCACATTTTTGTCATGGTGGAAGGAGTTTCGTCCTCCCTCCCTTCTTTCTTCTGGAGCAGTAGCAGCTAAACCTTGGGAGGTTTCCTTGTTCCTCCTTTATCTTCTGGAATGTTCCATCTATGCAGCTGCTTGACTGTGTTGAAAATAGTCTGTCCTAATTGCAAATGTGTTTTTGTGTTTCTTGGGTAGGCAGTGGTGCAGTAACCATCTAGCTTTCATTTCATTTGGGGGGGGGGTTGTTGTTGTCTTTGTTGTTTTCCTTGGTTTTCATTTGGCAGACACAGGTTCTGCTACGTTTATTTTATTTGGAAGTGGCCTAGGATTAGGCACTGGAGATCTCTCTTCAGTTCTTACTTATAACAAAAGTGTATATAGGAGCCACTATAAAGAGAGTGTGGCTGTCTTCCTCTGAGATGAGGGTAGGAGGGTGCCTTCAAAAGATATCTCTCAGCATGTACTAAGATAATTATTTTTATAAATCTAACAAATTTGGTTATAGTGAAATTTAATAAGTAGCCTTCGTCCCTTGGCATCATTTCAGAGGCAATTTTTACAGTAAACCAAGAGGTCAGCATTAGCACAGGTCACTCACCCAAGCCTGGCCAGTTTCCAGACACTATATTAATCTCTCTGTACCCAAAGGCTTAAGCAATAGACTTTACTCACATCACTTATTCCAATGGTGGAGTCTCTGTTTATTTATATATATAGGTAAATGTGTATATATATATACACACACACACACAGACATATATACACACACGTGTATATATACATACATAAAATATATATACTTGGTTCTTCAACACATTTTAAAGGGGCATTTAAAAACCCAAGATTAAACAGAATAAAATGCATTACCACATAGTTCCATTCTAACAAGAATAATTATAGCTGAATACAATGTAGCTAAAGCCTAATTTGTGACACACCTTTTATAGATCTTTGGGATGAGCTGACTATTACTTCAGGGCTTTGAGGAAAATAGACTCTTTTCTATTAAAGGAGGAGTTTAGACAACATTTTGCTTCTGGGGCAATAGTGCATAGCCCTCTCTCTCACCCCCAACACACATACATGTTAACATTCAAGAGCTTCACTCATGTAACATCCCCATGCTATGCTAGGGAGTGTCCCCATTAGTCCAGTTCTCAGGCACAGCCTGGGTTCTGGAGGTGCTACTTCATGGACCAAGGATTTGGCCACCTGAGGTTTAGAATTGGGGATAAAAGCTGTAACCTCACATGGTGGTTGTTCACAGAAAGAGATCAGAAACTACAGTGACCTGTGAACAGAAAGTATCATTGTAGAATTTCTTTCATCAGCCTGGAATGGGCTTGGTTATAAAATGAACAATAATTTAGTCTTTCCCAGCGTTGAGAAGGGTTTGTGGCTGCAGAAGGGGTGGGTAGAAGGAGAACAAAGTGCAAAGCATGGTCTATCGTCTTGGTATCCTTATTACGGGGAAATTCTTATCACAGACTTGACTCCTGTAGAGTCGTGTGACTCTGACATTGATTGACAGGTGATGATAATGAAGAGATAGGATTAAAAAAAGAAAGACAGAAAAGCTATTCAGCACCAGATTTTGAAAAATTTAGCCAGAGAATAAATAGAGCATAACTTTATTTTTTGCCGTTTAATCCTTGTAAATCTGCACGGTGAGCACCGTTCTTCTCCTCTCTGAATTTCAAGCTAAACCAACTGCAGGAACTCTGCCCAAATGTAGTGTAGAAAAACAATCGAATTAAGTTGGAATTACTTTTATGTATTTTTAAAGTTATATTCTTGGAGTCACAGAAAAGAGACCTCATAAATCTAGGCAGCTAGCATGCTTGCTAAAAGTCCATTTCTATATAATTGAGTTCATAAATATTAATTTTGTCTTCTCCTGATCTATTTTTGATAAGTCTTTTAAATTTAGAAAAGTGCTTCGTGATGCTCACAATCTAGGAAACACCAGTGCCCTTTCATGAATCCAGAATACATTCCTTCAGCCATCAGATCTAGTCTCTTTGGCATAAGATGGTGTGTACGTGTATGTGTGTGTACACATGTGTACATGGGTCTCTTTGGCATAAGATACTGTGTAGGTGTACATGTGTGTACGTGTGTGTACACATGTATACGTGGGTCTCTTTGGCATAAGATGGTGTGTAGGTGTACGTGTGTGTACACGTGTGTACATGGGTCTCTTTGGCATAAGATACTGTGTAGGTGTACATGTGTGTACGTGTGTGTACACATGTATACGTGGGTCTCTTTGGCATAAGATGGCGCGTAGGTGTACGTGTGTGTACACGTGTGTACGTGGGTCTCTTTGGCATAAGATGGCCTGTAGGTGTACGTGTGTGTATACGTCTGTATGTGGGTCTCTTTGGCATAAGATGGCCCGTAGGTGTATGTGTGTGTACACTTGTGTACGTGGGTCTCTTTGGCATAAGATGGCCCGTAGGTGTACATGTGTGTACACGTGTGTACTTGGCTCTCTTTGGCATAAGATGGAGCGTAGGTGTACGTGTGTGTACACGTGTGTACTTGGGTCTCTTTGGCATATGATGGCACGTAGGTGTACATGTGTGTACACGTGTGTACGTGGGTCTCTTTGGCATATGATGGCATGTAGGTGTACGTGTGTGTACACATGTGTACTTGGGTATGAGTGTGGGAAGATGAGACCTGGAGGAGAGTGATAACATGGACTGGAACCCTGTTTGTCTCTAAAGGGTAGAGCTTTTGTTTCCCCTAAAAACCTTACTTTTCCAAAGCCCATGTCCACGAAATACATGACTTTAGTATACATCATACCTTTTCCCATCACTTGAGTCATGACAGTCCCACTAGGTGGCTCAGCAAGAATCACTGCTTTCAGAACCTGGCTGATCAGACAAAGGAAGGAGGGGTGGAGAGGGATGGCTGCCCAACCCAACACCTGTCTCCCAGGACATGTCCAGCCATTTCTCAGTACAGTATTCATGCTGACAATAACAGTTATGAAGTGGGGGAGAGAAGGAGACACAGAGAGAGAACTGTTATGATTTCAAACAAGCCATGTGCCTCCTAAAGATTGTCTGTCTTGGCTCAGTGCCCCAGTATAGTTGTTACGGCGCCAGTCACATACACCAAGGGTGGTGGGTTTGAACCCAGCTCGGGCCACCTAAACAACAATGACAACTGCAATAAAAAATAGCTGGGCATTGTGGCAGGTACCTATAGTCCCAAATACTTGGGAGGCTGAGGCAAGAGAATCGCTTAAGCTCAACAAGAGTTGGAGGTTGCTGTGAGCTGTGATACCACTGCACTCTACAGAGGAAAGAAAAAAAAGATTGCCTGTCTCCCTCACAAACTTTTCTGCAGTGCTGAGATGCCAAGCTGGTATAGCCAACCTTTGCCCACTTGGATGCTTTGATTTCCCTGTAAGAGCACTTTTCTCTCATTGTCAATTTAAGAGATGACCAGCATAGAAAGACATTGTGCCAAAGGACAGGAAAAGGGCAGAAAAGGGAGTGAGAGGTGATAAGAACACTGGATGAAGTTCCGGGTCCACCTTGTTCATTATAATTTGTGTCCATAGCCAAGGTAGGCAGTGGGCATCATCCATTTTCCTTATTTATTGTAGGACATCATAGCAGTGACTTTCAACAATTTTTCACCTGTATAACCCTTTCTTCAAATGAAATCTTACAAGACACTCATATATATAATGTATCAAGTGTTTCTGAATAATGTGAGAATCTCACTGCATTAAGTGAGATCCCAGCATTTAAAGGAATGTGTGTGTGTGGTAACCAAGCTCAAGTCAGCTACTTGCGCTGACCCAACAAGTGTTCTAAACCTAGAGAGAAAACAGGCTGTGTTGACCTGTTGATAGAAGACTGTTCTGTCTCCACCTTGTATCTTCCTGAATGTTTCATGGGAACATTTGATGGCTTCTGGGCCATGTTCAGAGGCTACTGATGACCCTACTCCCATTAAGCTATAACCACTGCAATACAGGAAGGAAGGGTGAGGGGTAGAGAGAGGCCAGGACCCTGTGTACTGATTCCTCCCCTGAAGCCCAGCTCACCCTCCAGGGGCACCAGTGTGCATTTTTCACCATAGTTTAAAAAGCACAGACTGAAAAATGTGCCATGCTAGACTCATACACAAACTCACTCCTCCCTTAGGGCCTTGGCATGCACTCACTTACCTGCTGGGAATGCATTTTTTAAATGATATCCACACCTCCTTCAAGACCTCACACTAGTGTCACTGTCACCTGCTAGCAGCAGCCTCCCTGATGGCCTTCCTGCAAAACCCCTCGTGCACACTTGCGCCCCCATCTCCCTTCCCTGCTTTAAGTTTCTCAGTGGCACCTGACATTGTCTATTGTGCTACCCATTTTTTTTTTTATTGTTGGGGATTCATTCAGGGTACAATAAGCAAGGTTACCCTGATTGCAATTGTTAGGTAAAGTCCCTCTTGCAATCATGTCTTGCTCCCATAAAGTGTGACACACACCAAGGCGCCACCCCTCCCTTCGTCCCTCTTTCTGCTTCCCCCCCATAACCTTAATTGTCATTAATTGTCCTCATATCAAAATTGAGTACATAGGATTCATGCTTCTCCATTCTTGTGATGCTTTACTAAGAATAATGTCTTCCACGTCCATCCAGGTTAACATGAAGGATGTAAAGTCTCCATTTTTTTTTTTTTTTTTATTGTTGGGGATTCATTGAGGGTACAATAAGCCAGTTACACTGATTGCAATTGTTAGGTAAAGTCCCTCTTGCAATCATGTCTTGCCCCCATAAAGTGTGACACACACTAAGGCCCCACCCCCCTCCCTCCATCCCTCTTTCTGCTCCCCCCCCCATAACCTTAATTGTCATTAATTGTCCTCATATCAAGATTGAGTACATAGGATTCATGCTTCTCCATTCTTGTGATGCTTTACTAAGAATAATGTCTTCCACTTCCATCCAGGTTAATACGAAGGATGTAAAGTCTCCATTTTTTTTAATGGCTGAATAGTATTCCATGGTATACATATACCACAGCTTGTTAATCCATTCCTGGGTTGGTGGGCATGTAGGCTGTTTCCACATTTTGGCGATTGTAAATTGAGCTGCAATGAACAGTCTAGTACAAGTGTCCCCTTGATAAAAGGATTTTTTTCCTTCTGGGTAGATGCCCAGTAATGGGATTGCAGGATCGAATGGGAGGTCTAGATTGAGTGCTTTGAGGTTTCTCCATACTTCCTTCCAGAAAGGTTGTACTAGTTTGCAGTCCCACCAGCCGTGTAAAAGTGTTCCCTTCTCTCCACATCCACGCCAGCATCTGCAGTTTTGAGATTTTGTGATGTGGGCCATTCTCACTGGGGTTAGATGATATCTCAGGGTTGTTTTGATTTGCATTTCTCTAATATATAGAGATGATGAACATTTTTTCATGTGTTTGTTAGCCATTCGTCTGTCATCTTTAGAGAAGGTTCTATTCATGTCTCTTGCCCATTGATATATGGGATTGTTGGCTTTTTTCATGTGGATTAATTTGAGTTCTCTATAGATCCTGGTTATCAAGCTTTTGTCTGATTGAAAATATGCAAATATCCTTTCCCATTGTGTAGGTTGTCTCTTTGCTTTGGTTATTGTCTCCTTAGCTGTACAGAAGATTTTCAGTTTAATGAAGTCCCATTTGTTTATTTTTGTTGTTGCAATTGCCATGGCAGTCTTCTTCATGAAGTCTTACCCAAGGCCAATATCTTCCAGTATTTTTCCTATGCTTTCTTGGAGGATTTTTATTGTTTCGTGCCTTAAATTTAAGTCCTTTATCCATCTTGAATCAATTTTTGTGAGTGGGGAAAGGTGTGGTCCAGTTTCAGTCTTTTACATGTAGACATCCAGTTCTCCCAACACCATTTATTGAATAGGGAGTCTTTCCCCCAAGGTATGTTCTTGTTTGGTTTATCAAAGATTAGGTGGTTGTAAGATGTTAGTTTCATTTCTTGGTTTTCAATTCGATTCCAAGTGTCTATGTCTCTGTTTTTGTGCCAGTACCATGCTGTCTTGAGCACTATGGCTTTGTAGTACAGACTAAAATCTGGTATGCTGATGCCCACAGCTTTATTTTTGTTTCAAAGAACTGCCTTAGCTATATGGGTTTTTTTCCGATTCCATACAAAACGCAGAATCATTTTTTCCAAATCTTGAAAGTACGATGTTGGTATTTTGATAAGAATGGCATTGAATAGGTAGATTGCTTTGGGAAGTATAGAATGTTGATTCTTCCCGTCCATGAGCATGGTATGTTCTTCCATTTGTTAATATCCTCTGCTATTTCCTTTCTGAGGAGTTCATAATTTTCTTTATAGAGGTCCTTCACCTCCTTCATTACGTATATTCCTAGGTATTTCATTTTCTTTGAAACTATGGTGAAGGGAATTGTGTCCTTAATTAGCTTCTCATCTTGACTGTTATTGGTGTACACAAAGGCTACTGACTTGCGGACATTGATTTTATATCCTGAAACATTACTATATTTTTTGATGACTTCTAGGAGTCTTGTGGTTGAGTTTTTGGGGTTCTCTAAGTATAACATCATGTTGTCAGCAAAGAGGGAGAGTTTGACCTCCTCTGCTCCCATTTGGATTCCCTTTATTTCCATGTCTTGCCTAATTATATTGGCTAGAACTTCCAACACTACGTTGAATAGTAAAGGTGACAGAGGACAACCTTGTCTGGTTCCAGTTCTAAGAGGAAAAGCTTTCAGTTTTACTCTATTCAGTAAAATATTGGCTGTGGTTTTGTCATAGATAGCTTCAATCAGTTTTAGAAATGTGCCACCTATGCCTATACTCGTCAGTGTTCTAATTAGAAAAGGATGCTGGATTTTATCAAATGCTTTTTCTGCATCTGTTGAGAGGATCATGTGATCTTTATTTTTGCCTCTGTTAATATGGTGGATAACATTTATGGACTTGCATATGTTAAACCAGCCTTGCATCCCTGGGATGAAGCCTACTTGATCATGATGAATGACTTTTTTGATGATAAGCTGTAATCTATTGGCTAGGATTTTGTTGAGAATTTTTCCATCTATATTCATGAGTGAGATTGGTCTGAAATTCTCCTTTTTGTTTGGGTCTTTTCCTGGTTTTGGTATCAGGGTGATGTTTGCTTCATGGAATGTGTTGGGGAAGATTCCTTCTTCCTCAATTTTTTGGAATAATTTCTGCAGTACAGGAATAAGCTCTTCCTTGAAGGTTTGATAGAATTCTGGAGTGAAGCCATCTGGACCAGGGCATTTTTTGGTTGGAAGATTTTTTATTGTTTCTTTGATCTCAGTGCTTGAAATTGGTCTGTTCAGGAGCCCTATTTCTTCCTGGCTGAGTCTAGGGAGAGGGTGTGATTCCAAATATTGATCCATTTCCTTCACATTGTCAAATTTCTGGGCATAGAGTTTCTGGTAGTATTCAGAGATGATCTCTTGTATCTCTGTGGGATCAGTTCTTATTTCCCCTTTATCATTTCTGATTGAGGTTACTAGGTTTTACTTTTCTATTCCTCATTAGTCTGGCCAATGGTTTATCTATTTTATTTATTTTTTCAAAAAACCAACTCCTTGTTTCATTAATTTTCTGAATGATTCTTTTGTTTACAATTTCATTAATCTCTGATTTGATTTTGGATATTTCTTTTCTTCTACTGAGTTTAGGCTTAGACTGTTCTTCTTTTTCCAATTCCATAAGATCTCTTGTGAGATTGTTGATATGCTCTCTTTCTGTTTTTCGAATGTAGGCATCTAAAGTGATGAATTTTCCTCTCAAAACTGCTTTTGCAGTATCCCACAGGTTTTGGTAGCTTGTGTCTTCATTGTTGTTATGCTCAAGGAAGTTAATGATTTCCTGTTTTATTTCTTCCTGCACCCATCTATTATTCAACAGAAGATTGTTTAATTTCCATGCCTTTGGGGGGGGGTCGAGCGTTTTTGTTAGAGTTGAGTTCCAACTTTAGTGCCTTATGGTCTGAGAAGATACAAGGTAAAATTTCAATTCTTTTGATTCTGTTGATATTTGTTTTGTGTCCCAGGATATGATCAATTTTGGAGAATGTTCCATGGGGTGATGAGAAGAATGTATATTCTTTATCTTTGGGATGGAGTGTTGTATATGCGTCTATCAAGCACAGTTGTTCTAGGGTCTCATTTAAATCTCTTATATCTTTTTTTTAATTTCTGTTTAGAGGATCTGTCCAGCTCTGTAAGAGGAGTGAAAGTCCCCTTTATTATGGTATTATCAGATATCATATTGCTCAGACTGAGTAAGGTCTGTTTCAAGAATCTGGGAGCATTTAAATTGGGTGCATAAATATTTAGAATTGAAATCTCTTCTTGTTGTATTTTTCCCTTGACCAATATAAAGTGACCATCTTTGTCTTTTTTGACTGTAGTTGCTTTAAATCCACATGTATCTGAAAATAAGATTGCAACTCCTCTTTTCTTCTGAATTCCATTTGCCTGAAAAATTGTCTTCCAACCCTTGACTCGGAGCTTTAATTTGTCTTTTGAAGCCAGGTGTGTTTCTTGCAGACAGAAGATGGATGGCTTGTGTTTTTTAATCCAGTCAACCAATCTATGTCTCTTCAGTGGGGAATTCAAGCCATTAACATTTATTGAGATAATTAATAAGTGTAGTAGTATTCTATTCGTCTTATTTGGTGAGAGTCCATTGCTTAGTTTTATCTTTTGCATCAGTGTGGAGGTTAGGTTCTGTCCTTTGATTTCTGAGTTCTTACTTTGCTGCTGATCCATTGTGGTGGTCAGTGTGCAGAACAGGTTGAAGTATTTCCTGTAGAGCTGGTCTTGTTTTGGCGAATTTCCTCAATGTTTGAATATCCGTAAATGATTTGATTTCTCCGTCAATTTTGAAGCTTAGCTTAGCAGGGTACAGAATTCTGGGCTGGAAATTGTTCTGTTTAAGTAGATTAAAGGTAGATGACCATTGTCTTCTTGCTTGGAAAGTTTCATTAGAGAAGTCTGTGGTCACTCTGATGGATTTGCCCCTGTAGGTCAACTGGCGCTTACTCCTGGCAGCTTGCAGAATCTTTTCTTTTGTCTTGACTTTGGACAGGTTCATCACAATGTGTCTTGAAGAAGCTTGGTTAGAGTTGAGGCGACCTGGGGTCCGATATCCCTCTGAAAGCAGTGTGTCAGAATCTTTGGTGATATTTGGGAAATTTTCTTTTATAATATTCTCTAGTATGGCTTCCATTCCTCTGGGGCATTCTTCTTCCCCTTCTGGAATTCCTATAACTCCTATGTTGGAACACTTCATAAAGTCCCATAATTCTGACAGTGAACATTCTGCTTTCTCTCTCTTCTTTTCTGCCTCTTTTACTATCTGAGTTATCTCAAGAACTGTGTCCTCTACCTCTGAAATTCTTTCTTCTGCATGGTCTAACCTGTTGCTGATACTTTCCATTGCATCTTTAAGTTCCCTAATTGACTGTTTCAGTTCCTTCAGCTCTGCTATATCCTTTTTATATTCTTCATATTGATCATCTCTTATTTGATTCTGTTTTTGGTTATTTTCCACTTTATTAGCAGTTTCCTTCATTGTTTCCATCATTTCTTTCATTGTTTTCAACATGTGTATTCTAAATTCCCTTTCTGTCATTTCTAACATTCTTTATAGGTGGAATCCTCTGCAGTAGCTACCTCATGGTCCCTTGGCGGGGTTGTTCTGGACTGGCTCTTCATGTTGCCTGGAGTTTTCTGCTGATTCTTCCTCATGGGTGATTTCTTTTATCTGTTTCCTTGCCCTAATTTTCCTTTCACTTCCTCTTGTTCTTTAAGTTCTCGTGCCTGTGGACTAAGGGTTACAGGACCAGAAGGGTGAGAAGGTTGAAGAGCAAAAAAGGGATGAAAGAAAGGAGGACTGAGTGATAAGAAAAACAAAGAAAAATAGTGTGCTACCCATTTTACTTTATTTACCATAAAATAAAGATTTATGTATCATTTTTATATCTTTTCGCCTCTACTAGAAGGTAACTTTCATGAAAGCATGCATTTTTTTGCTGTTGTTACTGTTGTGTTAAATGCCCTCTCTCCAGCACCTGGGAAGTGCTAGTTCATATTATACACTCAACATATATCCTGTATGTGTGAAAGAACAAATGGATGGATGGATGAATGACTTACCTATGGCCATCAGAGTAAAGTCAGCCAGCATAACACCTCTTCACTTTCTCACAGCTTGAAATTCAGCTCCTGTCTCTGTAGACTCGCTGCTGCCTGTCTCTATCTCTGAATTGGCTGTCTAGCAACAGTTATCTCCCCAGAGTTCCTGGTTGGATTTTAGACCCATGGTGGCTAAGCCAGGACTTGTACCACTGGTTGGCTTGTGCTAGTCATCTGCTGGGGCACAGAACCCACATCTCATGGAGTGTTAAGACTTGGTCATCCTTACTCATTCTTAACAGCCATGAAGACGTCCATGCAGTGGTCTCTTTCCTCTCTATTTTTTATTTTATTTTATTTTTTGAGACAGAGCCTCAAGCTGTAGAATGCCATGGCATCACAGCTCACAGCAACCTCAAACTCCTGGGCTTAACCAATTCTCCTGCCTTAGCCTCCCCAGTAGCTGGTACTACAGGCACCTGCCTCAAGGCCCAGCTATTTTTTGGTTGTAGTTGTCATTGTCGTTTGGCAGGCCCAGGCTGGATTCCAACCTGCCAGCTCTGGTGTATGTGGCTGGTGCCTTAGCCGCTTGAGCTACAGGCACCCAGCCTCTTTCCTCTCTAGATGAGAAAAGCAATGCCATGCCATATGGGAACCTAAGAAGCCAAGGATGAGAGTTGGTTCCTGAATGTAACTGGCATTCCATGCCTCTGGGGCAGCAGTCTTCTCCTGGAGTTTGTGTTAAGCATTTACAAGGCAGCCTGTATTAGCATACAGGGAAGAAGCAGGCCCTGCCATTACAGCCAATGCCATATTTATTTTGTTTTTGAGAGGTCTATATTGACATAAATACCAAAAAGCCTGTTGAGATTTCCTGTTCAGCTTCTTAAAGTTAAACGTTAGATCTAGTTCATTGTTGAAACCTCAGAGTACCCTGAGACAATTACTGCTTTAAACCTATTTGATAAGAAGAGGAGGAGGACACAGGGGAGGAGGAAGAGACACGCATCATTCGGTAAAGGGGATGAGTCATTAACAGTAAAGAGAAAAAGAGAAAACAACCTGGACTGGAAGTACATCAGAGGGGCAAGTAGTAAAATCTTAATGTAACCTTGTCAGATATTGTTACCAAGGGCCCAGCTCTAAATCATGAGTATGAAGATGACCTTTCCTGGAGTGTGTCACTAATGACTGTCATTACCAACTCTGTCCAAGCACTTATTCTCCTGGGATCCATTCACCATAGAGCCGAAGGAACTTCAGAAACACCAGTAATTATTCTACCACCACCAAAGCAATGAAATGGAAAGCAAAATGCAAAAAAAATCAACAGGAGCATGCATGAGGGAGATCACGACTAATTTATTTAATAAATGGAATTGAACACACATTCTCTACATGTATACCAGGCAGGAAGCACTGTGGGGGAAGCAAAGACCAAGGTGAACAGGGTCTCTGTCATCACCAGCCTTGCACATTTATGGGGAAATTAAGATGCACCCATATAAGGAGTGACATTCCAAATCACATTTAGACAAAAATTACACCTATCTTGCTTGTAATTTTCAATTCACTTCAGAGCTGGGAAGAATTTTAAAGAAAGGCATTTGTGGACTCCTGAAATGCCAAAGTGGATAAATCTTCCTTAAATGAGGCTCTTCCTTTCTGGAAGCATGAATTCCTAGATTGTCAATTAATTAAAACACAAGAGTTACGACTTATCAACTACTATGCTCCTGTAGTCATTATAGAAATCTACAAAAAATTCTTTCTCATAACTATTCTAAAGCATGAAAGTTTTAAGTCAATCACAGTTAGAAGGACTTACGTGAGTATGAGTTTCCTAACTTTTCCATCTCCCACCAAATCTATTTAATCCCTGTGCTGTGGGTCATATATCAAACATCTGCCATATTTTGATTGAGAAAAATTGACTTGGTCTTTTGAGAAAATAGCAGCAATACTCATGAATGAGGTGATGAAAAATAGTTGGATAAACAAAAACAAAAAATCCCCAAAACACGGAATGTATTTTTTTCTTATAACGTAATCAGCTTCAAGGTACAAATGATAGGGAATGGCCACCTGACTCATGACTTGAAGAGTTGTTCTCTGAGTCCAGTCAGGGTCCAGGCAGGGATATCCACAGACTCAATACTAGATCTATAGTAGCAGAGTTGGAAATTCCAGAAACAGCATTCCTGTGGGTCTGTAAGGTTGCCTCTTTCTGGCAACCACATATATTCAATATATGTGTATATGTGAAGCAAAAATGACACCAAATTGTCTATCAAAATTTCGCAAAATTACATTCTGTAACTAATTTTTCATCTAATACATAGTATATTTATTCATACATTGAATAAAAATTTACTAAACTGACTATGTGTCAGGGATATTGTGGTGGACATTACAAAATCTCTGCTTTCCTGGAGTTTATATCCAAGTGGGAAGAAATTATTACGAATAAAACAAAAAAATATTTCTCAGATTGCAGCTATTGTACAACATGAGCTTATCTTTTAATATGCTTGCCCCTGTACAGCTAGGTAAGTGGTAGGATTGCACGTTCTGGCACCTTTGCACATGGTTGAACCATGCAATGTGCGGCAGCCAGGGGGTTTTGAGTTTATTTCCTGATGGAGTCCATGTCCATAGTTTTGTTAGCTTTTTTAAAAAAAAATTTTAGTAAGATATAATTCACATGCCATAAAGTTCACCCATTTAAAATGCACAACTCCATGTTTTTAGTATATTCACAGAGTTGTGCAACTGTCATGTCCTAAGTTTAGAATATTAACCTTATCCCCAGAATAATTATTATACAATAGGTAATATACAATAGTTATAAATATATATATGTACACAGTATATATACAATAGGTAATATACAGTATATACAGTAATCAATTTCCATCTACCCTAATACCCTCTCCCCCACCTCTCAGCAACCACAAATCGACTTTCTATCTCTATAGATTTGCCTCGTGGGCATAAGTGGGAACATAAAATATGTGATCTTTTGTGCCTGTCTTCTTTCACTTGGCACAATGACCCAAATTACACAATGTATCAGTACTTTGTCCCTTTTTATTGCTGAATAATCTTTCATTATATGGAGATACCACATTTTATTTATCTATCAGTCAATATGTATTTGGGTTGTTTCCACTTTTTAGCTACTATTAACAATACCTCTGCAAACAACCATGCACTAGTTTTCCTGTAGGTATGTGTTTGTGTTTTTATTTCTTTTAGGTAGACACTTAAGAATAGAATTACTGACTCATATAATAAGCCTGTGTTTCACATTTGAGGAAATTTTGAAATGTGTTTCAAACGTGCTCACAGGCTATTTACATGTATTTTATTTTTTGTTATTTGCTCTTTTAGTGGCTGTATATAAAACAGCTTTGCCTGATCCAGGGTAACAAAAATTTAATCCTGTGCTTTCTTCTAATATTATTATACACCCTACTTTAGCTCTTTCATTTAGACCTAAGGACAATTTGGAGTCAGTTTTTGTGGTGTAAGGAGTGATCCAACTTAAATATTTTGCAGAATGTGAACATATAGTTGTCAGCACTATTTGTTGAAAAGTATTTTTCTCCATTTAACTGTCTGGCACCTTTATTGAATATTGATTTAGTATAAATGTGAGAGTATATTTTAGGACTCCTAGTTCTATTCCATTTATCTATCTATTTTTATAGCAACACCACATTCGTGTTGTATTTGACATTGGGAAGTGTGAGTCCTCCAGATTTTTCCAAGATGGTATAGGACATTCGAAATTCTCTGTGTTTACATATGAATTTTATGATAGAGTTGTTAAATCCAGTTGGAATTTTGAGAGGGATCACATTGAATCGATAGAGCAATTTGAGGAATACTGCTATCTCAACAATATTAAGTCCTCCAATCCAAGAATATGGATTTTTTACCATTTACTTAAATCTTCTTTAATTTTACTCAATAATACTTTCTAATTTAATTGCACATCTTGCTCTTATTTTTAAAATTTTACTCCTAAGTATTGTATTCTTTCTTCTGCTATCATAAATGGAATTGTGTATTTCCTACAAATCATTTTTTGATAGTTCATTGTTAGCATAAGGAATTACAATTTATTTTTGCAAAATGATCTTTTTTCTTGAGACTTTGATGAACTAATTTAGCAGTTATAATAGTTTCTAGGTGGATTCCTTAAGACGATCTATACACAAGATCATAACATATTTAAATATAAATAGATTTACTTTTTGGCTTCCAAACGGAACGTCTTTATTTTTTTTTTCCAACCTAATTGCCCTGGCTGAGAAATTTTAGGAAAATACTGAACATAAGCCATGAGTGTGGATAGTTATGTCTTATTCCTGATCTTAGGAGAAAACAACTCAGTTTTTTACTATTAAGATGATAGCTGAGGTTTCTTTGAGGAAGATTTTGGTGAGATTGAGGAATTTCCCGCCTATTTTGAAGCGGGAATGTTTTATCAGGAAGAGGTTTTGGATTTTGTCAAATGTTTTTTCTTGGTCTACTGAGATGACTATGTGAGATGACTATTCTATTCTTAAAGTATGTAGATGGCATCTTTAATTGCTGTCTAAAGACTTCCCAGAGGTCTTTATCCTTCTTCTACCAGTGATCTACATTATTTGAAATGCTTGTTTATACTTAACCTATACATACTAGCGATGACAATAATCAAAGCCTCTCTGCTGGCCCTCAGGGAACATACAGCATGGGTAGCAAATAAACCTTTCTTATTTTAAACCACTTAGCTTTTGACGTTGTTGTTATATGGGTGCTTTTAAAGTATGTTCACAAATTCTTCAACAATTTAACAAGCTTCCCCTTAAACATCTGCATTGAGTGTGAGTTAGAATTAATGACTCACTACTTTCAAGCAGAAGTACTAACATGCACATTTTTAGGAGCTCTCTTTTTCCCTCCCCTCTCTCCCTTCTTCTTTTCTCCCTCCTTCCCTCTGTTCTCATCACTTACTCTAGGGAAATCCAGATGTATTTTCAGGAAGACACCCAAGCAGCACTGTGGTGGGGCTCTTGTAGCCAAAAATGATTCTTCTTGCCAAAAACCAGTAAAAATAATGAAAGCTCTCACCAAACACTGTATAGGAAATCACCTGGGAAACTGTCTCATTGATGTCATTAAATAAGCATCCCAGACTTAGTAAACATTCTTTTGTCTTAGTAGAAGTGAAAATAATTTATCTTTAGTGAGGGAGATAATGCCCTTCCCCCCCCACACAAAAAATATGTTGTTGAACACTGATCAGTCTTCGTATGTAACCCATGAATTATATACTAATGTTGGTATATGCTAGGTTTCGTAAATGTTCATTGAATCAGTCCTAATACTGGTTTTCCTTGTGAAGTAATGAATAAAATGAACTGTGATACGTTTCATTTCAAATATTTTTAGAGTCATCATTTTATCATTTAGAAAATTACACTTGAAGAGCTACTTGCATAAATTAAAACAAAATTAATCCCTATTACATTCATAAATATTAGACTAAGAGCTGTTTTTTTTCCCTGTCAAGATGCTTTTTCTAGAGTAGTATCTCTCTGAGTAACTTAGTAGAAGCCAACACTACCCCTTGAGACTTTTTTTGTTTTAACATATCTAACTCCCTGAAAGAGGTATGAGCATTACCCAAATTCACATGATAAATTGTGCTCTAAAATGATAAGTGACTTGCCCATGTTCTTACAGTTAGTTAAATGATAGAACCCGAAATAACCATTGGATCTGACCCCAAAGTCCATATACTTTTCACTGTGCCATGATGCTTTTGAAATATAACCAGATCTGAATTTCTGCTTTTATAAAAAAGAATATAGAATGACCAGAGGCAATCTTACTGGGATTCCACCTCTTGACAGTTCTCAATGCCCTGAAGCAGTGAAGAGTAATGGAAAACACACCTGTCTCCTCAATGGCAGATATGACTAAGAAATCTGACAGATTTTCCAACTGGTTAAACAATTCTCAACATGAAAACACGACCAATCAAGAACAGATAAAAACTATGTTCAGCTTCATTCTAGAGTCTCAAAATTACTCCTGGGAACAAAATGATATTTCAGGTCTCTATAATTCTCCAGCTCAGGCCAAACTTTGATTTTCTCATTCAGACTAAAAATGAAGATTCAGATTCTTAAGATTGTCTTTCAGATTGAAATATCTATAAAATAATTCACAGAATCCTGACGTTTTTATTCACCCTACATCATTAAACACTAGCTCAAAAAGTGTATATTTTAAAATCTGCAGCATAACCAGGAAATGCAGTGTGATTCTGACAGATAATTCTCAAATTATTACCCTTCCCAGGACAAAATAACTTTGATTCCATATTTACTGGGAGATCAGGTACTTCAGACATTCTGCTTTTATGCAAAAGTATTGTTGTTATTGATGGTTTCTCATGTTAATGGAAAAAGCTCTAACTCTGTAAAATAAAGAGGTTTATTCTGAACCCAACCTGCTTTGCTAGTTCAAGAGTTCTTGAGAAAGTACAGCCATGGCTGCCAGGTCACAGTTTGGTTTTATACATTTTAGAGAGATAGGTATTGCAGGTAAGATCATAAATCAGTATTTATGATTTTTGACCCAACCAACATACATTGGTTTGGCCCCAAAAGGTGGGACATCTTGAATCAGGTGAAAGGAAGTTTTTAAAATAAGGAAGACTATGAATCACAGAGCAAGCCAGGATACACTAACTCAAAGTGATCTGTTAAGCAAATTGATGGCCTACAGGTCTGACTTAACCATTTCCTTGCAGGGTCTTGGGTCCTGTTTGCAATTAGTCTAAACTCCAAAAGGGAGGCTTGTCTGACCTCCCTTCCCTTCAGGTCTGAGAACTCAGTTTTGAGGTATTTCTGGAGTCCCCTTGTTCAAGAGGGGAGTCGTTCAGCTGGTAAAGGGGCTTATGATTTTATTTTTAGTTTATTTTCATTTATTTAACGAATGAAACACATGTCTTAATACAAGAAGCTACCTGACTTAACTCCACCCTGAATGAATTTGCCTTTGTTCATACAGAATAAAAAGAATCTGGTCCCTAAGGAATTGGGGGGTGCAAGTCCCCAACATCAGCAAGCACACCCATGGATTGTGTAGCCGGCAGTGCCATCGCCCTTCCCAGGACTTTGAGTCCCATGTCAACTGTGCATTCTCCCAGCACTCATTGAGTCGGGTGTCAAATGTAATGTTTTCACATCAAGGATGGACTCACAGAGAATTCAGAAGCAGATCCGAGAGTCAAGAACTCTCTCATTCCCAAATACAATAATATTTTGGAACTTCACTTGCACCTTTGAGTCCTTCTACCACAAAGTTATCCAACAGCTTAGCCCCATGAGAAATCTGCAGTGGACGCATAACTCATGATACCAACCATGTGCCTGGCATTGTGCTGGGTATTATGGATGCAAGGAAGCAGGTGACTCTCTCCATATTTGCACAAATCACAGGAAAGCAGGAGAAATAGGCTCATAAAGGGAGTAGAATGTGGCAAGTACAGTAAGGAATGTGACCATAGCAATTCCATGGGAGGACATAAGAGTAAGCTGCTACAGTTCCCATCCCATCTGCTGCAGGTGGAACTTGCCTGTGACTTCAAACAGAAAGGTACATTTCCCTCATCAGGCTGTGAATACTCGAGGAAAGGGCCATGTCTAATTTATAAGAGCCTAACACAGTGTACACTGAAAATATAAGACTTTATTATTATTATTATTAAATCATAGCTATGTACATTAGTGTGATCATGGGGCACCATACACTGGTTTTGTAGACCATTTGACATATTTTCATCACACTGGTTAACATAGCCTGAAAATATAAGACTTTAATGCAACATAAAAAGCTATAGAATAATAAATTGATGTTGTTGAGCTGTTATTCCAAGATAGATGCCTAGATAGATAGATAGATGTACATATATAAATATCTTCAGGTTCATTCATTGAAGCCTGTCAATTCATGAGTCAATATGTATATTCCTTTCTTCCTTAAGCTAATTTGAAGTTCTATTGTTTGAAATATAAAATGTTGATATACTATTGTGAAAAATATAATAATAGAGCCCTAAAGATGTCCACATGAAAATCCTCAGAAACTATAAATATGTCACCTTACTTATCGAAAGTAACTAACCAGATTTGATTAATTTAAGGATCTTGAGACAGTGACATTATCCTAGATTATTTGAGCATGCCCTGTGCAATTACAAGGTTCTTATAAGTGAAAAAGTATGACAGGAAGGTCAGAGTCACAGAGAAATTAAAAGATTTTGCTGCTGCCTTTGATGATAGAGAAAGAGGTCACATAGTAAAGAATGTGGGAAGCTTCTAGAAACCAGAAAAGAAATATATCCTCCCTAGAGCTCCCAGGAGAAACATAGCTCATCCAACTCCTTGATTTAGCTCATTTGCAACCTAATTTGGACTTCTGATCTCCAGAATTATAAGATAGTAAATTTTTAGTGTTTTAAGCCAGTAAATTTTTAATAATTTTCTATAGTCACAATAGGAAATTAATATAATACAACTCAGTGACAGCCCAGAATTCTTAATGAGACCGAGTCCCACAGAGTACGTCTCTGTGGTTTGATGTGCCTTGCAATTTCAACCAGTGTTTAACTATATTTCAAGTAATAAGTGGATGGAAAATGTAGAAAAGTGTAAATCACCACCCACAGCAGTGTTCATCTACTTTCTTTTTTCTTTTTTTATTAAATTGTAAACACATAAATCATGTATACATTAATGCATTTATGGGGTGCAATATTCTGATTTCATATGGAATTAGGAATGCTTACATCACACTGGTTAATATATACCTCATCTAATTTACTTAATTATTGTGTTAAGACATTTATACTCTATGCTAATAGATCCAACATGTACCCTTGCATTATGCACCATAGGTGTGATCCCACCATTCACCCTCCTTCCATCTGACCTCCCCCCTCCCCCCCTCCTTCATCTTGGGCCATAGTTGTGATCTATTCTTCATTTGAAAGTGTGAGTGATTGTAAATTGGTTTCATAATAGTACTGAGAATGTTGAATGTTTTTATTTCCATTCTTGAGATAATTTACTAAGTAGAATAGGTAAAGTCTCCATCTTTTTATAAGGCTGCACAATATTCCGTGGTATACATATATCACAATTTATTAATCCATTCCTGGATCCATGGACACTTGGGCTTCTTCCATGACTTGGCTATTATGAATTGAGCTGCAATAAACAATCTGGTGCAAATATCTTTGCTATAAAGTGATTTTGGGTCTTTTGGATATACACCTAGTAGAAGAATTGCAGGGCCAAAAGGCAGGACTACTTTGAGATCTCTGAGTATTCTCCATACTTCTTTCCAAAGGGAAATATTAGCTTGCACTCCCACCAGCAATGCAGAAGTATTCCCCTTTCTCCATATCCATGCCAACATCTGTAGTTTTGGGATTTTGTTATGTGAGTCACTCTTAACTGGAGTTAGATGATATCTCAAAGTGGTTTTGATTTGCTTTTCTTTGATGATTAAAGATGATGAGCATTTTTTCATGTATCTGTAGGCCATGCACCTATCTTCTTCAGAGAAGCTTCTGTTCAAGTCCCTTGTCCACAATGGAATGAGACTACTTGTTCTTATTAATAAGTTTGAGTTCTCTGTAGATTCTGGTTATCAAACCTTTGTCAGAAGCATAACCTGCAAATATCCCCTCCCATTCTGAGGGCTGTCTGCTTGCTTTATTTACTGTGTTCTTGGCTGTGCAGAAGCTTTTTAGTTTGATCAGATCCCAGTAATGTATTTTTGGTGTTGCTTCAATTGCCTGGGGGGTCCTCCTCATAAAGTATTCTCCCAGGCCAATTTCTTCAAGTGTTTCTCCTGAACTCTCTCCAAGAATCTTTATAGTTTCATGTCTTAAGTTTAAATCTTTTATCCAGTGAGAGTCAATTTTTGTTAATGGTGAAAAGTGTGGTTTCAGTTTTCTACAAGTTGCCAGCCATACTCCCAGTACCATTTGTTAAATAGGGAATCTTTCCCCCAATGTATATTTTTGATGAGCTTATCAAAGATCAAATGACGATAAGTGTCTGGGTTCATCTCTTGGTTCTCAATTCTGTTCCGTACATCTACTTCTCTATTTTTTGTGCCAATACCATACAGTTTTGATCACTATAGATTAACAGTATAGTTTGAAGTCTGGTAGCGTGATTCCTCCTGATTTGTTTTGTTTTGTTTTGTTTTTATTAAATTATAGTTGTGTACATTAATGCAATCATGGGGGTACAATGTGCTGGTTTTATGTACAATTTGAAATATTTCCATCAAACTGGTTAACATAGCCTTAAAGGCATTTTCTTAATTATTGTGTTAAGATATTTATATTCTGCACTTAGTAAATTTCACATGTACGCTTGCAAGATTCACCATAGGTGTAGTATTTCTGAGTAATGTCTTTGCTATTCAAGGTTTTTTCTGGTTCCATATAAAATGAAGTACTAATTTTTCCAAATCTTTACAGTATGATGGTGATACTTTGATATGGATTTCATTAAATTTGTAAATTGCTTTGGGTGATATGGACATTTTAACAATGTTGATTCTTCCTAGTCATGAGCATGGTATGTTTTCCCATTTGTTAACATCATCAGCTATTTCTTTTCTCAGTTTCATAATTCTCTTTATAGAGATATTTCACATCCTTTGTTAGTTAAATTCTCAAATATTTCATCTTCTTTGACTATTATTGGTATATATAAAAGCTACTGATTTGTGAGTATTGATTCTGTATCCTGAGATGCTACTGTATGCCTTGATCACTTCTAAGAGTTTTGTGGTTGAGTCCCTGGGGTTTTCCAAGTATAAAATCATATCATATGTGAAGAGTGAAAGTCTGATCTCCTCTGACCTTACTTGTATGCCCTTGATTGCCATCTCTTGCCTGATTGTGATGGCTAAGACTTCCATTACAATGTTAAAAAGCAGTGGAAACAATAGGCAATCTTTCCTGGTTCCTGATCTGAGTGAAAATGTTTTCAATTTTACTCCATTCAATATGATATTGTCTGTGGGTTTGCTGTAGATAGTCTCTTGATCAATTTAAGAAAAGTCCCTTCTATACCTATTTTCTAAAGTGTTCTGATCATGAGAGGATGCTGAATACTGTTAAAAGCTTTTTCTGCATCTATTGAGAGAGTCATATGGTCTTTGCTTTTTAGTTTGTTTATGTAATGTATTGTATTTATAGATTTACGTATATTGAACCAACCTTGAAACCCTGGGATAAAACCCATTTGGTCATAGTGTATAATTCGTTTAATGTGTTGTTGGATTCTGTTTGCTAGAATCTTATTGATTATTTTTGCATCTGTTCATTAAAGATATTGGTGTATAGTTTTCTTTTCATGTTGGGTCTTTTCCTGGTTTGGGAATCAGGGTGATATTTGCTTCATAGAATGTGTTGGGAAGTATTCCTTCTTTTTTGATATTTTGGAAAAGGTTAAGTAGTATAGGTACTGGTTCCTCTTTAAAGCTTTGGTAGAATTCTATGTGAAGCCATCTGGTCCTGGACTCTTCTTTTGGGAAGATTTCATATAGTTGAATCTATTTCAGTACTTGATATAGGTCTGTTAAGCATTTCCAATTCTTTCTGATTAAGTCTAGAAGTTGGCTTGCTTCCAAGTATTGGTCAATTTTTTTCAGATTTTCATATTTTTAAGAATAAAGTTTTTTATAGTATTCATTAAGCATTTTTTGAATTTCTGAGGTGTCTGTTGTTATTTCACCTTTGTCATCTCTGATTGATGATATTAGGGACTTTAATTTTCTATTTTTGTTAGGTTGTCCAAAGGTTTATCAATTCATTGAATTTTTCAAAAAACCAACTTTTCGATTCATTAATCTTTTGAATAATTCTTTTGCTTTCGATTTCATTTGATTATGCTCTAACTTTAGTTATTTCTTTTCTTCTGCTGGGTTTGGGGTTGGAATGTTCTTCCTTGTCTAGTTGCATAAGATATTCCATTAAGTGATTGACTTCCTCTCTTTCTGTTCTCTTGAGGAAGGCTTGCAATGCTATAAATTTACCTCTTAGGACTGTCTTTGCAGTATCCCACAGGTTCTGATAATTCATGTCTTCATTACTGTTTTGTTCCAAAAATTTGGCAAATTTCCTTCTTAATCTTATCTATGACACAGCTATCATTCAGTATAAGGTTATTTGGTTTCCTTGTCTTTGTATGAGTATACAGATACCTGTTATTGGTGACTTCAACTTTTATTGCATGACAATCCAAGAAAATGCAAGGAATGTTTTCTATGCTTTTAAATTTGCTGAGGTTAGACTTGTGACCTAAGATGTGATCAATTTTGGAGGATGTACCATAGGCTGATGACAAGAATGTGTATTTAGTTTTGTTAGGATGAAATGTTCCTGATCTGTTAAATTAAAAGATGTCTGTTAAATTTAATTGTTGTATGGTGAAGTTTAAGACCAAAATTTATTTGCTTAGTTTCTTATTGAAGGATCTATCCAACACTTTCAAAGGGGTGTTAAAGTCTCCAGCTATTATGGTGCTTGAATATGAAATTGCTCATGTCTGTTAGGGTCTCCCTTGTAAATTGAGGAGCATTCTGTTTGGGCACATAAATGTTAATAATTGACATCTCATCATGTTGAGTATTTCCCTTAACAAATATGAAGTGACCGTCTTTGTCTTTCCTTATTTTTGTTGGTTTAAAGCCTAGTGTATCTGCAAATATAATTGCCACCCCTGCTTTTGTTATGATTTCCATTTGCCTGGACTACAGATGTCCATCCCTTCACCCTGAGTCTATATTTATCCTTTAACGTTAGATGAGATTCTTGTATGCAGCAGATATCTGACCTGAGTTTTTGTATCCAATCAGCCAAACTGTGCCTCTTAAGCCATTTACATTAATTGAGAGTATTGATAAGCCTGGTAATATTTTGGGTGTCATGTTTTTCAAAAGTCCAGTGGATATTTTGAATCTTTTCACCATTGTGGAAATTGGGTTTTGCTCAAGAATTTCAGAATGAGTTTACTTTGGTGGTAGAGCATTGTGCTGGTCATTATGGAGGATGGGTCTGAGGATATCCTGAAGAGCTGGTTTGGTTATGGTGAATTTCTTCAAGTGTGTATGTCATCAAAGTATTTATCCTCTCTGTCATAAATGAAGCTCAATTTAGCTGGATACAGGAGCAAATTGAAGGTCGATGACCATCCTCTTCCAGCTTGAAAAGTTTCAGCAGAGAGGTCTGCAGTCATTCTAATATTTTTTCTCCTTGTAAGTTATCATTTTCTTAAGTCTGGATGCTTGCAGGATTTTCTCCTTCAAATTAACTTTGGTGAAGTTAATTACAATGTGTCTAGAAGATGATTTATTTGGGTTGAGTTGTGTTGGGGGTCTGAAACTGTCTATTATCTGAATTCAGTATCTCTTGCCATGCTTGGGAAGTTTTCCTCAATTATCTCTTGGAGTAGAGTATCTGTGCCTTTTGGACCATCCTCTTCTCCTTTAGGAATTCCTATGAGGCAAATGTTTGCTCTTTTGAAGTGGTCCTACAATTCTCTCAGAGAATAATACATTTTTGCTCTCCACTTCTCTTCCTCTTGGAGCATTTGGGAGTGTTCAAAAGCTTTGTATTCAATGCCAGAGATGCTTTCTTCTACCTGCTCCATTCTGTTACTGAGGGATTCTACTATATTTCTCAGATCTTTGAGGGCTGCATGTTCTTGCCTCAATGTATCAAAATTTTTGGTGAATTTATCTTTGAATTCATTGAACTCTTGAGACAACGTTTGAATTACTCCTTGAATTTCTAATTCTATTTTTGCCTCCATTCTGTTAATCTTATTTGCAATCCAAATTCTGAATTCGATTTCTGACATCTCAGCCATTTGTTTATGAATGGGATCTTCTGTTGCTTCTCCTTTGTCATTCTTTGGAGGAGTTGATCTACTCTGATTATTCATGTTGCCAGAGTTTTTCTACTGATTCTGCCCCATGATTATTTTTCACCATTTAGCTAGAGAAGTTGGCAAGATAAAGTTGAATTGAGTGCTCCTGGAGTTGAAATTAACCAGCCCTTTACCAAAGAACTGAGACTGGTGATTGTGGCTTTTCACTTAGAGCTTTACAAAGGTCCCATTCAGTACTACAGCCTGAAACTCTGGGGACCTGCTTGGTGTGTTGGGGCTACATGGCTCTGACCAGTATTCAGTTAGTATCTGTCCAATCCTAATGAATCAGTGGCTTTGGGTTGAAATCTTAGCTATGGAGACATATGAGCAACTAAGACACTTCACTCCCCCACAGACAACAACTGGAAGGGAAGAATCCCACACTCTCACAACAACACAACCAGGGTACAACCTTGGTGGGTCCCTGGGTGATCGGCCCAGGTCAAGAGTTTTAAACCAATTGTCCTGGTCAACACAAACACCAATCAGGTGGGAGAGTTCAAAAGTTCTTCAGCATCTATACAGCAGGGGTCCACTGAAAGCTCAAGTGTAACTCATTCCAGTGCTCTGTGGAGTTAGAAAGGCCCACTGAGCAAAATAGTCCAGTGGGCCTGGTGCCTCCTTCCCCACCTTGAACTTCTGTCACACCCAGGCACTGGTAGCCCCACGTGGCTGTCACCCAGTTCCCTCCAATGAGCAAATGCACCAGGAATTTTGGCCTACTAGAGTAGGAGGGAAGTCAATGCCTTGTCAGCCAAGCAACCCCACTCTGCCACCAGCCTACTTGTGTAGTTGAAGTCCGTTACTTTGGGTACTCAATGGAAACTGAAGAGTGTTCCACCTGAGCTCATTTCCAACCAGAGTTTAACAAAGCATCAAATGTATTTCACCCTCAGTGACCATTCCTCTGCCCCAGCCACTCTGCTCCTCTGTTATCCCTGAAATGCAAGATCTAGCTCCCTCGGGCAGTCCACAGAATTGGCAAGGTGTCTCTCCAAAATTTGACCCTGGCAGGATCGCTCTATTAATGCTGCTGCTAGGTGGGAGGTGTCTCCACTTGGGTTCCCATGCCTCAGCAGTCCAAGCCTCCACCCGTCATAGGAGACTAAAGCCTTTGCCCACTGCTGAGTTGCTCTTTCTCAGAGCCAAGCCAGCCACCTTCCCTGCTGTGCCTTTTTGCACTGTTACCGGATTCACAGGTACCGTGTAGCTGCACTACCTCAGACCATGAAATACCCAGTGTTAACAAAGAACTGTGAACATTCTGGTCTCTGCAGGGGTTGGGCTTCTAGACTGTCAGGCCAGGGGGAAGGGTGGACTTGGAGTTCAAAGTGGCAGGGAAAATATTTGTTTAACCTTCATGCTGGACAAGAAAATGCCCAGGGTCACAGCAGGAACTCTCTGGAGAAGGAGTCTCAGCTTCCAGCAACTCACTCCCCTGGGATGAGAGAAGAGGACCTCAGTTCACTCACTAGTAGAGATTGCACAGCAAGCAAGAAAGCAACTCTCTTGCGGGAGGAGATGGAAATACATCCTCTTTGGGGTGGGTTCTGTACCTGAAATTTGTTTCCTTGGAGTTTCAGCTTGCCTCAGCGTGGCTCCAACCCTTCAGCTTTTTTGATTTCTTTCTGGCCGTTATCTCTCCCTCTGGTTGGGAGCTTCTGTTGAAACCTGGCTTCAATCGACTATCATCCCCCACTCCCCTTTGCTCTTATTGAATGTAAAAATTGGAGTTAGGGAAAATAGCCAACCTGAGGTTTTAGCAGAACACAAGGCACATTGAAACAAAATGAACAAAAAACAAAAAAAATCTGACACACAAACACACAATCAAAAACAAAAACAAAAACAGAAAAAGACTCCTACAGCCTAATGTAAACAATCTCAGAAGCCATAATGGTAAGGGGAGGGCTTGGTGCCCATAGCCCAGTGGCCAGGGCACCAGCCACACACACCAGAGCTGGCAGGCTACAACCCAGCCCAGGGCCCACCAAACAACAATGACAACCACAACCAAAAACAGCTGGGTACTGTGGTAGTGCCTGCTGAGCCCAAAGAGAACCACTGAGCCCAAAAGAGTTAGAGATTGCCAAGAGCTGCAACACAACAGCACTCCACTGAGAGCAACATAGTGAGGCTCTGTCTGTCTCCCAGCTTAAATTGTTTTTGGTGTTGCCTGATTACCTGCTTGGCACCTAGACCCTACCAAACTGCTGATTCCACCGATCGCAAAAAATCTTCACAGGCAAGTTTCTCAAATTCTCCCTGCAATAGTTCCCGGGATGTATGGGATACTCTGGGCCAGTTCCAAGTGTAGGATGACTGTCTGAGAGCGAGACTCAAATCACTACGCCTGGCCCACTGGGAAAGGTGCCTGTGGCGACTGCCATCTTCTAAATTCCAAAACAATGGCCTCTTCCTCTCTGGGATCTTTCCCATCTGAGTGTCTCTCCCACTGCCTGACCGTGGTGGTGCCGTACCTGACGGCACCCCACTCTGGCTGACTAATTCCGGGTGGGAGTACACACTTCACTAATCTTTCCACACATTACCTAGTTTCCCCACAAACTGGGAACTGTAATCCTCCATAGTGGGGCTGGTTGCTGCCACTGCCGCCCGCAGCCTGGGGCAGAACCTTTCCTGGTAGTCGCCGCGGCTCTGGATTACGCTCCAAGTCCAGCAATCCCCCACCTCACTGCCTCTCCAGGCCAATATTCCACACCAGGAATGATCTAGCCCTCTCTAGGCCAAGGCCAATATTCCACACCAGAAATGATCTAGCCCACTCACTGTCACCTGTTGTTCCTGAAAAGCTGGGCTAAACGTCCTTCCTGTCCACCAGCTTGCTCTGTCTCCCTCATCTACTTTCTTGAGTTTTAATACTTCCTTCCTGCACTCCTTAATTTTCCCAGGAAATTATCAATACCTCATGACAAGTCCCTGAATTGGCTAAATTATGAACACGTAATATCATTCTTATCGACCTAGTTCAATTTGCTAAATTAAGCCAAGAGAGTCTAAGAGTCTATTTTCCAACTATTTCTCCTTCAAAAAGTTAGAACTAAAGGTTGGCAGTTCAGCACTCCTCAACCAAGTGAAAAGTCCATAGCCGTGAATGTAATTCAAGAGGATATGGGGTGTCAGATCCAGTTGCAACTTAAATAAATCTCAATGAATTAAGCTCCTGTAACAACTTTTCAACAATATTGCACATTGAATGTTCATATAAATTCCTTGAAACAACTGCTATGAAGTATTAAGCGAATAAAAAACCTTTATACTAAAATACCAAGATCTATTCACGGAACTGAATAGATCTGCCACGGAAGAAACAATCAATGTTTCCCTAGGTCCAGCATCATTTAAAACATTCTAACACCATTGTTGATGTGCTATCACAGGGGCTGGTCTGGCTGTCCTCCTGAGGGCTACCGCAGGGAGGTAGTGCCATGGACAGGTGACCACATGCAGGTCTTCTTCCTCGTTTTGGGGTGGCCTTCAATCTCCTTCACCCAGTAGTTCAAGAGCGACTCAGCAAGAAGTCAGATTATACCCATATCAATTTATAGGATGGAATTTAACAGAGGGAATATTTTGAGACATGAAAGGAGTGTTTATAGAGTTAAGGACAGTAAGAAGGGTTGTTGAGGACCCCAGGAGCTGGCATAAGCAGAAAGCAGTTATTACCCCTGGATCTGAAGGACTGAGGGAAGAAATGTTAATTCCAGAGTCCAGGAACACTGGGAGAGGGGATTTCTGTCTGGGGCAGCCGCTCTGCATGGGGTCAGTATGGCCAGAGTCATGTTGCCACAGCACACCAGTCTTTTTCCTTCCACCTTCCAAACTCCTGCAGGTCCATTTATTGCCTGACACTAACCACAGTCTAGCTGACAAAGGGCTGCAGTGATAAAGTCCATAGGGTCATCCCTGGAGAGTTGGCAAAGAGGACTTGCAAGTGGATGGCATGAGAGCAGCCTAAGAATCACCAGCATGTTAGGTGTTCATGGGTCTGACCTCATGTTCCCTTTCCTGATTTGTGTCCTGTAAACCTTTCCACAATATTTCATAGAAAGTGAGAAAGTAGACCCTGTCCACAGGAAGAAAAGCCTAAGGGCAATCCTGGCAATACATCTTCATTCAATTCTGCCCCTTCCACGACCTTAAGGATCCACTGGAAAAAATGCGAACTACTTGTGTAATGATCACTGAAGCATTGTTTGCATTTGGGAAAACTACACGCAAACTGAAATGTGCCTCAGAAAGAGAATAGTTAAGATGTACGGTACACTAATATAGTGCTATAGTATATAGAGTATACTCACCTGGAGGTTTTTGTCAACATGGAAAGATGTCCAGGAAATATTTTTTAAATGAGAATAGTAAGTTTCAAAACCATATTGATAATATGGCAATATTATAACATATGCACATAGTGGGATATTTCTACAAATTAATCACTGTGTTTTTTACTCCTGGAATTTCCTTTTTCAGTGTATTTAAACTAGACCCTTCAGTCTACTTCTCAAGTTGAGAAGGGTCTACCAGAAATGCAGACAATCAAATATTTGTTCTCGAATTTCAAATCCTTCAGATCATATTTGGAAGCTTATAGCAGAGATAATATTTTGAGAGAAAAAATAATATAACAAGTTACAGTCCTGGAAAACCCAGACTGTAACATTTATGACAGAAACAGTAAATTCAGAAAAATACTCAATTCATCAAGGGACACATTTCGTGCCAAAGAAGAAATGAGGACCGCTTAGGTTTGGAAAAGAAGAGTCATTAGAGAAGGAAGCAAGGAGTGAGCAGATATTTTTGGTGGTTTTTCAAAAATTGGATTTACCCTCAACTGAGTCTGGAAGGCAAAGGCCAATAACTGAGATGTGGTTTGAGGTTATGAGAAAAGATGGTAGTAAAAGATAGCGCTATGTTCCCCTAAGAGACTCCAATCAGGGCGGAAAGGGGCACCCAGAGGCCCTGGACCAGGAACACCCTCACAGCAGGGAGGAAGAGAACACAGCAGACGACCAAGTAGATCAAGAGCAAAAGAGGAGATGACGGCTAGAATAGTGTGACCTTGGGGACATCAGAGGAATGTTTGCCTCCCAGTCCCACCAGTAGCCCCAAGAACCCAGAAACCAGTTGGGCAGATCTGATTTAGCAAACCTCTCAGTAGCGATTAAGCTATTGCAGATAATTAAACTGCATTTGCTGTACCCTTGAGCTGTTGAGATTCACAGCTGACATGTTAACCCTCCACAACCTCCATCATCCCCAGACAAAAACACCTGGTTTATAGCAACATTTTGCTCAGGACAGAAGCTCAGTAAGTATGATTTGAAATAAACAAACATTGAGTGATTGAAAACATCCAGAAAACGCATTGAATAAACACGTGTGGCATGCATACACGGAGCCAAACATGATGGACCCCCAAAAGGTTTTACTTTCGTAAGTCAGAGTAGAGGGAGAAAGAGGAGATAGATATATCTTTATCTTATATATATATATATCTTTATTATTTAATCCCTTATCTATATATAAAGGATTATATATATAGATAAGGGATTAAAAAAAGCAAATAGATGTATATGAAGTCACCAGTATGATAAGTGTCAATACAAAAAAAAAAAAAAACCCACGGGGCAAGAGAATGGAGAGTCAATTACTGTAAATAGAATGCTAGAATGCTTGGGGACATCGTTCTAACAACATGACTTCACAAGAACACACAACAAGTTTTACACAAGAATTAACCATGAAAAGCCCAAGTGGATAAAACACTGCCTCAGGAAGACATTTTTGCCTACCGAAAGAGCCAGCCAACTATTATCTTTCCTTTTAAAAAGAAAAGTTTCCTTTAAAAAGGAAGTTTTCTTTCTTCACATACAAAAAAATGTGCTTGCTTATTAGAAAAACTTGAACAGTAAGAAGATACATAAAATAGATGTTAAAATTTACCTCCTAAATCTCAGTAGCAATCTCTCCCTGCCAAATTGTGTTCATGCTAAATGTGTATGTATAGGCACATAGGAGTGTGTGTGTGTGTGTGTGTGTGTGTGTGTGTGTTACCAGTCATCTGTCAGTGCAAACCAACACCAAACACAGTGGTTCTAACAGCCTCTTTGTTCCCAACCTGGGAAGTCACTGCAGCTGTGTCCAGCTCAATGTTTCTCCCTTCTGTACAGAGTGGGGTCACTCACAGGGGTGCAGTCAGCTTGTAGCCCAGATGGGGGCTGTGCTGGCTGGATCTCTTTCTCCTCTTTCTCCCTGAGGTTTCTTATCTTCAAGGAGGTAAATAGAAGGTTTGTTCCAGGGTGGAAACATACCAGGGTTGAAACAAGGTTCAAACATGTGACAATACTTACCCATAACTTGCAGGCAGTTTTCATCCACTCTATGTGTACTGGAGAAAGCAAAGGTGAATGTCACCATACCCTAAATAACAGGGAAATGTAAACAACTACATAGGAAAAAAATGTGGCAAGAATATAAAGAGACAACTTACCAAAGACAAAAATGCAAATGGTAAGTATGAATAGAATGTTTGCAGAAGATGCCTTCTAGTGGCTATGGAATACTACCAAAAACATTATACATTTTTTTTCCCACACACACAAAAAATACATTTTCAACATGAAAATAGCTATCATTTGGCAGGTTATAGAATCCCAGACACAGTACCAAGTGAAAACACATGAAATAAATACTGTTAAAAATGCCATTTCACAGATGAAGAGACAGAATCTGGGAGGTGTCACTTGCTCCAGTAATTGAAAGATGGGATCTTGGGCCAGTGGTAAAGGCAACTGGATCCGGGGGAGTGCTTAGGAGCCTCTTGATCTATACTCCATCAAATGCTTCTTTTCAAAGAACTTCCTTGCACCTCCTATAATTATAGACATAGAAAAGAAACCCTTTAATCCATCAAGGAAATATACAAAGTTTTACCAATAGTATGGATTTGGGGTTTCATTCCCTCCAAACTACTAAGTTTTAAATAATAAATCTAAGATCTCTTTGGGAAGAAAGGGACTTGACCAAGTCCATTATTCATAAAATCAGTTACATAGAAGGACTTGGGCCAAGGTCTCTGCTGTGTTCAGTGTCCTTTCCTGTATGTCTGCAACCTCCATCATCCCCAGACAAACACACCTGGTTTATAGCAACATGTCTGCATGTCTCCTTATAACTATCTCTTAACAGATGTGACATATTCCCAAATAACTTATCTAAGACCCTTTCAAACACCCCTTGGAAATCCTAGACCCCCTCAGCTGCTCTGAGTGTGGTGAGCAGATACTTACGAGAGACGGACTCATGGGACGACAGAAAATGTCACGCCACCTTGGCTTTTCTTCTGGTCCCTTCCACATCTGTAAGCATATTGTAATGAAAGCAGAGTAAATGGATTTCTTTTATAATAGAAAATAAATGAATGCCACTACAACCCATCTGCTGTTGGAATACAATATTACACTTACAACCATCCGCATTTTTCTGTTATTGAACTTGGTGGTTTTGAAATTGTAATTTGCTCCATGAACAAAAGTGCCTTTTTGCAGCTCTCAGTTGTTTCAAGTCCCCAGGCCGGTAAGATTTGCAGACCAGAACTTTGTAACTTTCTGTTTCACAGATCCATTGCTTTTGATTTTTTTTTTTTCTCTTTCCCAGAAACGATGAACTTCCATGCAGCCAGGAGACAACTGTAAGGCCCTACACCCTGTTTGTTTAAAGAAGACGAGGTAAGTGGTGCCCAGGGATCCTCTGAGAAGCCTACTCCCCACGTCCCGCCTGTGCACAGACCACCAGGGCTGATGCACACATTACCCTCTAGCTCTTTATACTGCCAAAATCTCTACCTTGAGTACTGCTTATCTGCCATTTTTTAAACATGAGATGTATGTGCCAGTTTGATTTCTCACTGCCCTTCTGCACTCTGAACTCTGTCTGAAACACACAATGATGCTTACTCACTTCATGCATTATTTATTTCCCCTCTAGAATAGCCCCTGATCCCATCAGTCAGGGAGGCCAATCTGGGGCAGCCCAGTCCTCTCACCTCTGGCTTGACATCCTCCTTTCTTCCTCCACAGTCCTCATTGTTTCAGTAATTGGCTTTCTGTGCAGTAAGCCACTGGGCCTAGGAAAACCCCCTTTGCAGGTTCTCTAACAAAGTCACCCAGAGAAAACAGCTTACCCATTTTTTTCAGATGGCATTTTCCAGACCGGGGTGGCTTTCTCCGTGTGGTAATAAGTGGGTTCTTCCATTCTTTGGATTATTCTGCAACAACATTTAAATGTGGGAATCCAGGGGGATTCAATTGCATAATAAAACTGAATCTGAGAAACACACGTTTTAAAAGAAAAGCCTGCCAAGTTATTTGTGTATTTTTGAACAGAGGTGCAGAGGGTCAACAATTTCATCTCTTCTCAGAGTGTATTATTTTTGCTCTGTATGAGACTCCTTTCATATTTACTTACTATGTTGATCTACACAAAATTACCATGTGTGTAAGTTTTTTAAAAATAAAATATTGATGATTTAAAATGGCTCAGCCTAGTAGTTATTACCCATTAAACCCACATCAGCCATTTAAATGTGTTAACATGTCTTTTGTGTGTGTGGTGGTGGTAATTTGTATGTGGTCTGGCAAAATATAATGCTAGTTGGAGTAACTAAAATGCTTGTTTCTTTTTTCTTCATTCAGTACAATCTTTTAAAAAATCATCTCTCTGTGTTGCTATTTTTAATCTGCATTTTTGTTTCTGCCTATTGCACAGGGCCTCCCAGTTTGCAAATATCTCAGTTTTACATCTCTCTGCCCTTGATGGGTAAACAGGTTGCCTCAAATCATGCGCTCCCATATATCATTGCTATAATCGCTCTCACATACATACTGGCAAAGTTGTCGTTTTCTTATCAATTTGTACAAGTTCCCTCCATATCTTATCCATCAAGCTCGAAGTTAGACCCTGCAAATATCCCTGGAAGATATTCACTTATTTCAAAGTGCCTCAGCAAATTGAGTCTTGATCTCAGCAAGGCTAGACACCATGACAACACAATTTCTTCAGTTACAACAAGAAATAGATGCCTGGGGTTCCTCAGATTCTTGTTTTCATCAATACTAGTTCTTTCCAAAGTATGTCAAAACATTCTTTCCACAGGCCCGTATAGTCTCCTTTACTTACAAAACCATTTTTATCTTGAAACATTTTTTAAACAGACCCTACTTATCCACTTTAGGAAAGAAAAATATGAGACTCCTTTCTTATTTACTTACTATGTTGAGCTACACAAAATTCCTTGATAAATATAAGATATGAACAACTACCAGACTCCAGGTGTAGAATGAAATGGACACATAAAATTAAAAACATTCTAGTATGAGAAAGGAATAAACATATTATATTTTTGCTCTGCAGATAAATACACCCTCATTCCCTTTCTGGTAACTATGCCTTCTTTCCCACTGAAGAATCACACCCCTCAAACTCTCATTTCTGCCTGTGTGAACCTGAGCCCTGCTTGTTTCCTTCCTTAGAGAGGAAACTCAAATAATAAGACCGAGTCAACCCATGTCATGTGTTACCTACCTCCTGTCTGTGCAGGGATTGGCTCAGGTTAGGGATGTGAGCCAGGTAGAGCTAGTGAGAAGCAGTGAGATCTTCCTTGGCCTTCTAGGTAAGATTCTCAAACTTTCCCACGAGACCTGACATTCTGAGAATGTACAACCTAATGCATCCATCTTTCAATCACTCACTGATTAACTTTTTCATGTATAAAGGAAAGCCTTTCTGAGAAGTTCATTCCTGGAAGAAATGAAGAAGTGACCTAAAGGCAAAATACTTCAGACAGGGGAAGAATCACGTGCAAAGTCACCCAGACAGGCACATGCTTGGACTGTTGGGGAATTCTAGTAGTGTGAACAGAGAAATGATGGTAGGTAGTAAAGGAAAAGCCTACCTGTAAATGACAGAAACATGGCAGGAAAAAAAGGGGAGTGAGGGGAAGTCAAAGTGTCTTGGTGATATGTTTAATAGCAAATGAAGCCTGCAGGCAGCCCTATCACTTAGGGCAGCTTTATGATGTTGGTACTCCTAGGGCTTTTTGCCTTGTGGACTCCTTTCTCTATTAGAAAAATCATTATCATGTAATTTTTCTCTTATAATTTTAAAATAAATTAAAATTAAATTATTTTAGTGAACCCTTTAATAGCTTAATGGGCCTCCAGTACTGTGCCTAGTGTGACTCCTGCTACCCCTGGGCTTATTATGTATAGGAAACATTAAATTCCTTCTCTACATACGGCAGCTGAGGTATAGTTTTCTATTATTTGCAGTGGAAAAATTTTAACACAAAGCTGTTCCCTTTCCTTAAGCAACATTTAATAATGCATGTGTCCTTCCCTTGAGAAACCATTACTGTAAGCAAAACAGATGTTAATTATCAGATTTAAAATAAGCAAATGCCAGTGTTCTATTTCTTGAGTGTTATCAGAGGAAACTCAACGCAGAGCTAAATGATAACTTTAGAGAAAGTTCTGTCAGAAGCATCAGATGATATTTTTTTTGGTAAACGATCTGTGATGTCCAGAAAAGTTATAGAAGTTAGAAGGACTTCCTACTTAATGAACCTACCTGGCAGATGAGCCGACACCCTGAACAGCCCACAGAGGGCGCTCGCTCCACCCGCTGGTTCTCGGCAGCTGCCAGGGCGGTTCTGCTCTCTTGAGATGTGTTATGTGTGAGCTCAGTGCCAGCCTGCCGTGTTACGTCACCATTGCACTGTCCTCGAATCTGTTACATAAATCAGTGAGCAAGTAGCATGGATGCTATGGAAAAACTCCACAAAATTATACAAAATTCTGTAAGTGACTAAATGCATTTCTGACAAAATAAGTGTGGACAACAGAACTCTAAAAGACTACAGAAATAATTCATACTTTGGGGGAGTCTCTTATTCAGTTGCTTCTGATGTGTCATTAAGTTCTTGTCCCACGTTAGAGAAACCACAACTGGACAATTGCAGAGGGCATATGAGGACAGTTACGGTTTATGGCTGAAAGCACACGGATCTTGCAAGGCCGTCTGCAAATGACAGCATGTCTAAAGGTTGGCAGGCAACTAGATATTTTAAGTTAAAAGACAATAACAATTACATAGAGTTGGGATCACTTTAATTTCTCAGTTTGTGTCACTTTACTATGAAGCCACTGACTCCTTATTTAAGAGAGCTGTTTATGCAGTGCTAGGTGGGTCTACAGAGTGTGGTTCCCCCTCAGCTGAACAAAGGTTGTGTGGCTTTGGACAAATCACTTCTGCAAGATGAGGTGTTTTATGAGTATGACTTCTGAGGTTCCTTCAGTTCTGATCTGCTATGATGTCACATGCAAACCAATCTATAGGTACACACATGGAAAGCTGGGAAGTTCTGTAGAGCTTGAAAAGTTCACCCTATGATTGAAAGACAAAATTCTTTAGAGAGCAAGGCTCTCATAACATAGGACAAAACCACTGCTGGTCCATAATAGCATTTTAGAGAGCATGTCAAAAGCATATCAACACATATAATATTAACATATTTAATAAAAGAGTAATTAACAAATGAGAAAACATCTAATCTCTTTTAATCTTTCTCATTGGAGAAGGATGTCTCAGTTGAGGGGAATATGTCTTTGACTCTCTTGCACACTTCTCCATCGCCTATGTTAACAGAGAAAACTATTATCCTGGGATTGAAGCTTTCTGCAGTCTTTGCTATCTCTCTTAAACTCAATAACATGGGGTTTTAGGGATTCAAGGGGTACAATTATTATTGTTACCTTTTATTTATAGTATGTGAGTTTAATTTTTGCATTCATGGAAGTGATATCAAGTTTCTGTTCCAAGTAAATTCACACAAGTATGCATAGGAGTTGATTTAAATAAAAATACTAATTGAAAAATTATATTCTTCATGATGTGAAAATGTGGAAGAGACAAATATGATGAGAGAGAGAATATGGCAGCTGTTTAGTCCCTGAGATCAGGAGTTCTTTGAAGGAGTTCAGCATGAGGAGTGAAGAGACTCATATAGATAATGTGTGTAGAGGACTGAGGAACTCTGATGGAGTCCTACTGAGCAAACCTCAGGTCTGTATTTATTATCATAAAGCAGGAAGAAATGGTTGGAAATTACTTATCAAAAAGTCAGCAGTAAAAAGAAGGATGTGGGAAACAGCAGACAATATGTCTCCAACTTATTCTTGCAAAATCACAGACCTGAAGCAATTCCTTGTCTCTGTCATCAAGTGAGCTTGGAGTCTAGAGAATCTTTACCATAACCTTTTGGCCTGATATTGTCATACAGCACAAGTTCATTCTCCTGGAGACCAGTTTTCTGGATTCCTTCATGTACACAGATCACATACCATTCTCGTGACTCTCCAGGTCTTTTCAGGCAGAAAACAAGTTTATGCTAAAGATAAGGGTATGCATAAAATAAGCTTAAGTAAGAACATTTTAGTGTGGGGGATCAGGGCACAATTTCCCTGGTTCTCAGGGTGAAATGAGTTGAGGCGGGCTGCATCTGTTCCATTAACAACCATTAACAACTCATGGGGCCCAGGAATGGAAAGCAGCAGACAGAAAGACGATTCAAGCAACAAAAGTTTACTAAAGACAGAAATGTAGGATTTTGAATTCTCATAGAAAAGGAAATTCTTCCTGCATCCAAAGAACATAGAAGTCAGCATGAATTCATTCCTGCAGGTTTATCGTCTCAGATGAAAAAGGGCCACAGGTGACAAGAGGTCTCAGGTCTCCCTTAAGTCTTCACAATCTCCCTCCACCTGGACCTACAGACTGGGTGGCTCAGAAGGTCCTTGTGGAATGGAAACTTATGAGCAAAAGTCGAGGAAGACCACCAATGTCATTCACGAGATCCCTTGACTCTCTGAGACTACACACACACACAAAAAAAAGTGAAGCAAAGAAAAAGTAATTAATGCAAAGCATACAAAATGATGTCCACATTTACTTCTACCCAATTTCTCACTGCCCACTCCAGCTCTCACCAACAGTGAAACATCAAATACCACCTATTCAACAGCTTCTATTGAGGAACATCGGACTTAACCACTGACTAATTGATACTATGTCTGTATCTATCTCCTCAACTGATACTATGGCTGTATGTATCTACTAAAGAAAAATATTTACTCTTCCTTTTCTTGGGGGAAAAAACAAAGAAGCACAAAAACAGAGGGATTGGATGACATCTTTTTTTAAGTATATGCATAACCAATTGTCAGTTAGACAAGGCTATTGTTTGACATCCGCCTGTCATTTGTAGCATGCTAATACTTTGCAACTTGACTATTTATGCTTATTTACATCCTCTTTTTATATTGCTTCTACTTGAGTAGGCTGTTCATTGAGGACATTCAGACATCTCCATAATTTTTATTAAAATGAGAGTAATGCTATGATAATTTACACTTCTATAAATTTCCCCTTCATAGATGTTACTGAGAGTGCATTAAAGACTGAAATACAAGGATATTAATTGCACAGTAATTTATAATATCAAAGTAAACAGCAAATGTGCTGCAACCAGTTCCCTGGATTTGAATCTGATATTTACTACCTGAATAATGTTGGGCGAGTTGCTTAATCTCCCTATGATCCTAAATTTCCTCATATATACATAGAATGAAAACAGATAGATTCTACCTCATTGTATTTTTTTTGTATCAGTTAAAACAACGTTAAAACACTTAGATGAGTAACTGGAATATATAAATATTCCCTGCTATTATTATTGATTAATGATTAGTATTAAATTCTAATTAATGAGACTGCATAAACAAATCATGATGCATTTGTAAAGTGTGGATTTGTAATACATCATCTTGAAACTTATTCTAAGGAAACAAGCAAGTGTTTGGGAAAGGCGATATCCATGCAAAGATATTCATGTCAAGCATTATTTTTGGCAGCAAGAAGCCTTTGAAAGCAACTTCACTATCCATCATTAAAATGATTAAATAGAATTCAGACATGCTGTGTATAGAGTAATAAATCACCATCAAAACCATGACTTAAAGATAATATGGTGTCATGAGAAACAGTTGCAATGTGTTATGTAAAAAAGCAGATTTGAAAAAACTATAAATTAATTGAAACCACTAAAAAATTGCTTACAAAAGTGTGCATGCATATATATGGTACATATAATTATGTCACACATATTTAGCTTTCTTTGAGATATTCACCAACATATCTGATCAGAAATGTAAAGCTATAAATGGGGCAGGGTCCAGATAAAGGTGAAAAGAAGAAGCCATGTGAGGGAGGCAAACCCCCACAAGATAGCACCCAAAGTGGGGCCCTTTTCGTAGTATTCAGGTTTCAATTTGTAAGGGGAGGAACATTTCTCAGAGATCAGCCTGGATAGCCCCAAGAAAACTCTGCCACAAATGGGCTTTCCCACCTCAGCAAGCTAAACTTTGCACCAAAGAGATTTCCTACCTTAACAGGCTAATCTCCACCACAAACTGAGTTTCCTGCCTTAGCAAGCTATATAAGCATCTGGATTTTTTTTTTATTTCAAATTAATATGAGGGTAAAAATGTTAGATTACATTGTTCTCACTTTCAAATAAAGTTTCAGTTGTAAAAGAGTGCCTCACCCAAGGAGTGTGGTATATACCCTTGCAATATGCACATTAGGTGAGATCCCACCTCATGCCCTCCTTTCTTCTGCCAATCATCCTGCCCCTGTATTAGATTATATTTGTGTTTTATTGTTCATTTAAGCATCTAGTTGTTTATATATTGGTTTTTATATTAGTATGGAGTACATTGGATATTTATTTTCCCATTCTTGCAATACTTTACTAAGAATGTGTTTCAACTCCATCCAAGTAAATGTAAAGATGTAAAGTCTGCAACCGTTTTAATGGCTGAATACTATTTCATGGTATATATATGCGACAGTTTGTTGATCCATTCATGGGTTGCTGGGGATTTGGGTTGGTTCTATGACTTAGAAATTATGAATTGAGTCACAATAAACAGTCTGGTGCAAATGTCTTTGTGGGAAAATGATTTTTGTTCTTCTGTGTAAATACCTAGTATTGACATTGCAGGATGAAATGGAAGGTCAAATTTTATTTGTTTGAGGATTCTCCATACTTCTTTCCGAAAAAGCAGCTGGATTGTAAGCTGCCTTTCGACTCAGATTGAAACCTGCCTTGATCGTGGAGCCAAACCCGATGTCCATTCTTTCCTTACCCCCTCTGTGTTTGTCCTCTCCTTACAGCATGCCTTAGAAGGTAAATTCTTAGAAGAATTAGGTGTTGAAATGTATATTTGAAAGTGCAAAGGGATGCAGAGCAGAATTAATAAAGAATATGGACAAAATCCAATGTAGTGTTCAGTTGATTTATTTCCCCTCACCAGTGGGCCAGTTAAATATAAGGCGAATTTATTCATGCAGTCATTGAAATTGAGAAGTGTCACTTCTACCAAGCACAACACCCCATGCAGTGTGATCCTGCAGCTGAGTTTGGAATATGGGCAGCCAACCAGATAAGGGGTGAGATATTCAGGTTTATCATCTCCCAAGATCCAGGAGGCACCTGAGGAAAGATGAAATTTCTGATCACATTTCAGATACTAAAATGGAACTTAAGAGTCAAAGCAAAGCTTAAATAGGCTTTCTTTTCAGTATGGATGGATTTTTAATTTTCTTTATCTTTAATGTAGATATTTTTATATCTCAAACATTGATTTATAAGAAACTTAAGAAGGTAATTTCTGCTTTTTCTTTTTCATTTTTGTTGCAAAACACCCTGCTTTGTGTGAAATAGCCTAAGTAAAATGCAGTGTAAATTTCCTCTGAAAGCTTATATGGAAAGCCATAAACATTATTTGCTGAGACCTCATTTTGTCCAAGGGCCAGATTGCAACACGATATATTTAAATTTAGGAGTGTTTTATAAAGCCACAAAAATACGTCTTGAGGAATGCTTATTAGTGTGACAATGCAACAACCCATTCTTTAATCCAGAATTCAGAAAGAGATTATAATTCTTTTGTTCCCCACCCCTCACATAAGCCAATGAACTAACTGCTGCAATCCAAGTTTGGAGTGTGAAATGAAGCCCTACTGAGTTCCCTAATTTTCAGGATTGCTTGTCAGCACTCAGATGAATAAAGTGTGTCCCAAGAAGAGAGAATAAGACAGTCTTAATGAGACCCAGCTCAACAGGGCCCCTCAATTACTGCCCCGGTTATGAACTGTGGAGAGAGTGAGTGAGAAGGTTCAGAGGAAAGCAGAGGGAACCCACGGGGCTTGCCAGGCACCCGCTTGGTGAGTCAAGACTCCTCCAGCTCACGGTGCCAAGAGAAGCTGGCTCCAGAGAGCTGGCTCACAGAGAGCTCTTGGGGAAAACTAATGACCAATTGGAAGAAAGCCACTTTCGGGACTTGAGAACCCTGGCAGGAAACTGTGATCCAGAGTGCTTATATGGACATAACTGCCTCATTTGCAGCTATGCTTAGAACTCACACATGCTCCTGGAAATGTGCTTTTGTCCAGATTTAGGAAGCCCCTTGATGCAAGTACACAGGCTATATAACAGGATCCCTGAGTTGACCAGCAGACTTGGAGCCCTGCCATACTCACTACACATCTCTGCAAAGTTAATTACCCATCACGTGATGACCAATGGGAGAAAAGATGGGCTTGCACTGATGCAGCCTAGGCCATTTTTGTAATATACACAGACAACTCAAGCACCAAGAGCCAAGTTCAGCAGGTCTCTTTCCAAGGGGCCACCTGGTCGGACCTTTAAAAATCTCCATTGGTATCAACACCTCACTAAAGACCTAAGGGCATCCATGAGAAGTTGCTGACGTGTCTTGCCACAATTTGCTTCATGCTATTTGGTTTCCTTCAAAGCCTCTATCACTATCTAAAATTGCCTTGGATGTATTTTTTGTTTACTTTATTTATTAACCATCAAATCTCTATGAAATGTGCAGGCTCCCTAAGAGGACGCGTTTTGGTACTCAGTTCACTGTTCTATCCCAAGGCACTATATATTAGATTAATGGATAAAAAAATTATATATCTGTTAACACATTGACTTCCGCAGTAGGAAAAAAATTTCCCTTCAACCATGGTATTTTATTAAGTCAAGAGATGTGTAAATTATACATGCTTCATGAGGGCCTTGGGCTCAAAACTAGTGTGAATTAAATACAACTCACATGGCAATTAATGTGTTTAATATGATCTCCAATTGAAAAACAATATAAGGCGGATCAAGGATGGAAGCAGAATAGATGGGTAGATATGTGATAGGCGACCATTGTAAAATGCTAACTGTTGAATCTGGAAACTAGGTCACAGGGGCGCACTTATCAATCCCAGCAGCTATGCCACTGTCTGGTGTGGGTCAGCTGAGTCCCATGAGAGGATCAGACACCTGGACTGCAGCCCGGGGCCTGCATGAAACCACTTCATGTGCTGAGAGAAACCACATGATGTCTTCCAGCTTCCAGGTTTTCTCTGTTAAATGGGATTTTACATCTTGTTCACCTCAGACAACACCATAAGATAAACTAACAGCGCGCCCTTCACCTTGGGCTCCATGTTGAAGCCCCATGTTGATGGGGTCCTTCATGGAGCCCATTTGCTCTAACCTTCTCATTGACTGGCATTGATTTTCTTCTCACTTGGTCATTATGCATGTAAATAAGAATTCTTTTAGCTGCAGTAAAGAGAAAACTCGGTCTTCTGGGAAAAATGCGAGTAGATCAGTTTCAGACACAGGACGATTCAGGTACAAACAATGGCACCATTATGCCTTGTAACACATTCCTCAGGCCTGCCTTCCATGGTCTTGGATTTTGGTTTAATCTCCATGTGCCAACAAGAATGCCATTTCCCCAATTTCCTTCAGTCTAGCAAGAACTAGTAAGGATACTTTTCTAAAAGTCGCAGAAGAAGAAAAAAAAAATCATACTGAGTATTGTCTAGAATAGGTTGTGTCATTCCAAATCTGATGATCACCTTGGCCTGGGGAGAGAACATGATCACCCAGGCTTATGTTTGCAGCCCTCTAATGAAGGCTAATACAAGTCAGTTTTTCCTGCAGTACAAGGTTGGAGAGTAGGAAGACTGGTGTTGTCTTTCCAAGGTATCATCAGATACTGTCAGGACAGGAAGGGCAAGAAAATGCTAAACAGAGAAAAAAAAAAAATCAACAAGTGTTCATTTTAAAACCCAAACAAAACAGTAAAAATATAATCAAATCTGACTGCTGTCAATACTGTTTTCAACTCAGTATTCCCGTTGTTAAAAAAGAAAAATCAAAAATGTATTCAGGATCTACCAGATATTTAAGCAATTACCTGGAGAATCAGTTATTGTTAGAGATTGAAATACTCGTTAAAATCATTCAGCCCTCTGAACCCAGCACTCCTTAGAGGCTCAAAGGGTATGCTTCATTCTACTGAGTCTGCAGCAATGATTTGGGGAGGTGTGACAAAATATAAGGATGTGCAATTAATTCTGCACAAGTGTGATCTTGGCACCTGTCCCCACTTCCTCCAGAAGCTTGGGCTGCAGGTCCAAAACAGACTCCCTGCTACCTGCATCTGCACAACATTTTTCTTTTAATCCAAACATAATTGTTGACATTAAATTCATTTTCATCTTTTAAAAATGAAGTTAACATAGAAATTTAACATAAAAGTCAAGATCTCTGGCTTTTCTTTAACATTACAGAAAGATGTGACAATAGGGGCATGCATTTTACCTGGCAATAGTCAGATGGCTCACAAAGTTAAGACCCTTTTATGTGGGGCCCATGTTATAGGGCTCACCATGTCTTCACCTCTCCCTGCTGCTCCGTGCCCAGAACTCTGTCCTCACTTATGTCCCCTGGCTGGCCACCCTGCCATCCCTGGGGACTGCCTGAAAATGAGCCAGCTTTAAGGAAAACAGCAGCAGAAACTCAGATGATCACACATTTAAACACCAGGATGAATTTGCAACCTTGATCTAGACATTGACTACTCATAAATATGGTGATTTTGCTTGTTTATAAAAACGTAAAATGCCAGTAATCCAGGCCAACTAGGGGGAAGCCAATTCCATGTATGGAATGAATTACAAAAACTAGAAAGAGAAAAAACCCCTACTGCTTCATCCTATGGTAGATCACACGGAAGACCATGGGCTAAATTGTGTCCCCCTGAAATTTATATTTGAACTCTAATATCCAGCATGGCTGTATTTAGAGTAAAGAAGTAATTAAGGTTAAGTCAGTTGATAATGGTGGAACCATGGGTGTTAGCTAAGCTTTGATCAGGCATAAGTTATAGTTATTTGGACTTTGAATTGAATGGTAATGAATCAACAATATATATTTTTAATTAAATGTCTGTAAGCAGCAGGACACATAAAAAAAGGTGTTCAGGACAAAACTGTGAGCAGGGGCTCAGAGAAAACCAAACCCGCTACATTTCCTAGGAGCAATGGTTCAATATTTGTTAGTTCATTTAGATATAACTTCAGTGAATAAGTCAGCTGTATGTATTACACATATACACATGTGCGCACATACGGGTATCTGCAGATTGGATGGGGATTTACGACAATAAGAAGATTAATAAAAGAAATTAGCCAAACATGGGTATTTTTCACTTTTAAATGATTTTCCAGAGAGATTGTGAAATGAAGTGATTCTTTAAAGTAGATACATATTTTTTCGGATTGCTTTCTTGCTTACTATTTGTTTTTAATTTTATTTCAGAATGTGACAGGAGTATGATCGTTTTGATTCCATGTATTGATGTATTTTTGACCTGACTTTGGTGATGTGGTTTGTAGTTGATCCAGTAGTGAGGTGTGTTTGGGGTAAGGGGCGCAAAGGTAGAGGTGGTGGGAATTCCCAGTCCCGCTGAGCCAATCTCATTTAAAACTCACTCATTCCCCTCAGAGAACCACCAACTGCAATTTGAGTGTTCAGTGGAGACTCATCTAAAATGGGCTCTATTTCTAAAGTCTGTATAGAAGCGGACAGCACATAGCATTGAATTATTCCTGAAAAGTCTCTTAAAACTGAAGCCACCCATAATGACAGAAGAGTTGCATATTTTCATATATTCAGCACAGATGGTTTTTCCTCCAGCATTGTGACAGACTGCTGCTGCTTCTGCTGAGCCCCAGGTGAAGCTCTTCACTTAAGTTTAAGATACCACGTTGTAAAACAGTTATACACACACACACGCACACCATACTGTCTCTAAAGACAAGAATTACCAGAGAAAAGTCTGGAGGAAACAAATCAGCAAAGGGGATCAGAGACTCACGTGCCCTCTCCCGGGGCATAGACACACTGAGTGGACAGATGGGCTGATGTGTTTGTGTCTTTTCCATTGTATATTATAATGTCTAATGATCTGTTCTGGATGAACACACGTGCAGTGACTGTGCAAGCTAAATGGGCAGGGTCCTAATTCCTGATTGGTTATATGGAGGTGAGGATAATCGTAACCATCTCTTAGCTCTTATTATTTGTTCACATAATTATGGCTCATAAAAATACTCAACTTTTAAAATATCCTGATGTGTAAAAATGTCCTACTCAATTCAAGTCCGTCAAAATAGTATGTGTGAAAGGAAGGACTCAAATAGCAATGATAGCAGTAACAACAATAACAACAACGATCAATGGCTCTCAACTTCCCGAGTACGTCTGACTAGCCAGACACTGGTAGATGTGCTTTAACTTTCTTACTTCATTTAAGTCTCATGACAATACTGTTGTGTGATCCATTACTACCCCTACACAGCACATGGGGAAGTGGGCGGTGAAGGCAGGATGTGCAGCCAGGCAGCCTGGTCCCGGCACCCCTGCTTTTCACCATTACACTCAGCATCCAGTTATTAAGACATCACTAAAAGGGAGCATATGCTCCCAATAAAAGCGAAGCAGGCCGGAGGTAAGTAGGATAAGGAATATGAGTAAAATTGTCTTACTGAGTAATGATCTAGTGTCAGACCCTCAGCTTTGCTCAGAAGCCTATATTAAAAAAAAGCTTTATGACACCTGCTCCTGCCATTACTGTGGCTTTTACGACTTGGAGAATGCTGCCTACTGCATTATTGGTTTTTTATATAAATGGTGCTTAGCAGTTGGAGAGTTTTGCATCCTTTTGGAAATATAATTAAAGCTATGAACCCTTTCTGGAAGAAAGAAATATACACAGCCACAACATTTTGGAAAAAAATTCTAGGGGAAATTGACTCCAGAGTATTTATCAGGGAACCAAGAAGCTGATGGGGTAATTATTTCTGCTCTATAATTAAACTGTTCATGCTATTTTTCTCCCAGACCTCAAAGGCAGGAACACCTTCATGACCACTTCATAGCTCGCATATTTCTCCTTGTGCAACGATGAGAAATATTAGATGAATTATATTTCCCATTTGCGAGGAAATCCTGAGATAAGGCTTCCTTCCCCTTCACAGTGACTGTCAAAGAGCCTATGACCTGTACAACCTGTTCCAACATCTTCCCTGCAGTCCACCCCCTTTTAATTGTTTTAACTTTGTTTTACACTTGTTACTTATATTTTTCTACTTTGTCATGTGTATCTTCAAAAGCTACTTCAGATGCCAGGCATGAGCTAAATTATATGTTGCAATCATTAGAGAAAGAGAGGGATGCGTTCATATAGAGTAACACGTACACTTGCAGTGCTGATTGTTTTTTCTTCCCTAAGAAGCCTTTAACAACTGCTCATTAGGAATCTGTTTTTCTTTTATTATTATTATTATTATTATTATTATTATTATTATTAAATCATAGCTGTGTACAATGATATGATCATGGGGCATCATTCACTAGCTTCACAGACCATTTACCAAGTTTCACATATACCCTTGTAAGATGCACCGCTGGTGTAATCCCCCCAATCCCCTTCCCTCTACCCACCTCCCCCTCCCTCCCCTCCCTTTTCCCCTTACCCCTATTCTTAGGTTGTAACTGGGTTATAGCTTTCATGTGGCTCAGTCGGTAAGGCGCCGGCCCCATATACCAAGGGTGACGGGTTCAAACCCGGCCCCAGCCAAACTGCAACAAAAAAATAGCCGGGCGTTGTGGCGGGCGCCTGTAGTCCCAGCTACTCGGGAGGCTGAGGCAAGAGAATCGCTTAAGCCCAGGAGTTGGAGGTTGCTGTGAGCTGTGTGAGGCCACGGCACTCTACCGAGGGCCATAAAGTGAGACTCTGTCTCTACAAAAAAAAAAAGAAAACCCTAAATTAGTTTCATAGCAGGGCTGAGTACATTGGGTACTTTTTCTTCCATTCTTGAGATACTTTACTAAGAAGAAAACTGAAGCCTTGGTATTTCTGGTCATTTAATTCAACATGTTACACTTATTCACGGGAATGTATTATGAAATACTTCATCACTTTCCTTTGCTTCATTTATTCTCATTGTAAATATAAGAATAAAATGTCTTCTAATTCTTACTTCCTAATGGATTCTATACATAAAGTTGAAGCGTTGTTAAGTAAACTGCTAGAAATATGGGAAAGAGAACTAGGAAGATATAAGCTATTACACGACCTGTTTCAAGAAAATATGATATAAAAATATCTCTGCATCTGATAAGTCTAATATATGGAAACACACATGTACATATACATATATGCATCTCAAAAAGGACCGCTTATCTCAATATCTCAATCTGGGATACACATGGCCACTGGGGCCACATGGCCAGGTCACTGTCACTTCCCTGCCCCCAGCTCCCGTTCCTCTATTACACTCACACTGGTCCATATACCTAAGTGTGATCACACTGTTCCCTCCCCCATGGCCACCTCCTCCATGCCACCATCATCACACACCTATATAACTGCCATAACCTCCACTGACCCTTCCCACTTCTCCTCTTGTTACCTTACAGCCCTGCCTCCTCATAGCGGCAGACTGAGTCTTGTAAAATGTGAAACAATCCTTGTCCCTTCCTGTCTCAGAGTTCTTCCAAAAATTTCCTGTTGGGTTAGAATAAAATGAAAGTCCTTACCATGGGGTATTAACTAGATTTAGGTTTAGCTATAAGTCGCCACGGGAAAATTTATACATATATACGTCAAATAAAATACTAGCTTATTTTACGAGTTTATTTCTCTCTTATTTTTCTTGTGCATTCACAAAGTTCAGAAGCCAGCATGCCAGGATTGCTGTGGAGGTCTGATCCATACTAGAGACCCGGCTTCTCTTCTCTTTCTGTGCCACCATGTGGAGTTTCTGTTTCCAAGAGCACCTTATCAGTCAAAATAGCTGCTACAGCCCCTCCCGTGATGATCCATATTCCAGCCATAACAGGGACCTAGAAGACCAGCTTCCTCTATTGAAATCTGTTCTCTGGAGTTCACAGGTGCCACTTACTTTTAAAATGCAGGGTTGGGTCACAGGGCCACACGCAGCTGCAGAAGAGATTGGCAAAGGCTGTCCATTTAATGGGGGGGCAGAGTGTCCAGCTGAACATGAGGAGTTCTGTTCCTGAGAAGAACAGGGAGAGCAGATCGTGGGAACAACTCCAATCTGGGATACACATGGCCACTGGGGCCACATGGCCAGGTCACTGTCACTTCCCTGCCCCCAGCTCCCGTTCCTCAGCCTCACTGTGCTCCAGTCACAGGCTACCTTACCCTCCTTCTCCGGCCAACGCACTGGGCTAATCCCAGTCTCTCCATTGGCACTGGCTGTCCTCCCCACCCGCCAGCTGGACATCTCCTCCTGAATATTCAGACTCCACTGACATCTCTGTACCACAGAAAACCTTCCTGGGGACCTTTCCCTGCCCCCCGCAGTCCCTGTCACTGTGGTCTCATCTGGCTTTATTCTGCACCCTGATACTGGACATTTGTTTTGCCATTTCAAATAAAGGCAGAACAAAAGAAGGTCTTTTATTCCCACCTTGATCTCTACCTATCCAGAACCCTTGGAAGAAAATGCCAGTATTTTAAAAGGGTAGGAACAACAACAAAAAAAAGTTCACTTGGGCTCTTTGGGGAACCTGCCTCCTCAAAAAGAATGGATAGTCCTAGAATTTCAGGCTGTGCATGACTCTGGAAAAGCAAATACTGCTTTTATTTCCCCACCTAAATCTGCAGTATGTGGATCCTAGTAGTTTTCCAGCTGAGCTGAAAGGGCTTTAGACTGAAAGCTGCTGCTGGAAAAAAAGAAAGTGCTTAGAAAATGTTATCTGTGCGCAGCTAAGGCACAGCCAAAGACTGAGCCCCGCCCCATGGTGGGGGCGTGTTCAGCCAAGTGGTCTCCCCACTCTCGGAGCCCTGAACCTACAGACCCTTGACCCTACCTCCCCGGAAGCAGGAAAATGGCATTCTCACAGACCTTCAGCAGCTCCGACCCTCAACAGGTACACATCAGCAGCCTGGGCTTAGAGACCTCTTTCTTGGTCCATGCAAACACATACACCACTGACTCGGCCAAAGGGCATGTGTGCGGCTGCTCCCTGGGCCTGGCCGCGTCCCTCTGAGTCTGCTCTACCCCAGTTCCACCTTGCATAGTGATAATGGTGATCTTAATAGCAACTGCTATACTTGTGTGTGTGCCCCAGGCCCTTTGCACATCTACTAGCAACCCTAGGACTACATTGGACCTAATCTCAGGTGTCTGCTGGGATAATCCCATATTTCTGCCATCCTGGGGGTCCCCTCTGGGTGTCACTGTGAACGCCTGCTCTTCAAGCCAGCATCAGCAGTCAGACCACATGGTGGAGGAAAACAGGTGCAGAGAGACTGTCCCCTCACTTGAGTCCCCAGTGTTACTTTCAAAGAACCAGGCCAGGGAGGCATGGGGCCCCATGTGTGGAGAAAAGGAAGGGCAAAATACTCCCATAGTCCCGCAAAGTCCTGGGGGTGGGGACAAACAATGGAAATTACCCCTCAGCTACATCCTCCTCCCATGGGGATCTGGTCGTGGTCTGCGGGTGGTTTCAGATTGGGGATACCGTCTGCACGCCTCCTGTGGGCCTATCCAGGGAAGGGCACCTGGCAGAAGGGCTCCAGGTAGGATCATCGCCCCCGCGATTCCCAAGATAAACCTGGGGACAGACGCCAGCTCTTGCTTTACCTCCACCCCGGGTAAGACTCCCAGCACCAGGCTGAACGCCCGGCACCTGCAGAGGCTGCGTGCTCCGTTCCGCCCGCCCATCCTAGGAGTCCTACTGTCCCCTCCCAGAGGAGACCCCAGCCTCCGAGGCTGGGCAGGCCGCAGCTCCGCCCCTGTCCAGGCCTCAGGTTCTCTCCCGCTTCCAATAAGAACCTGGTAACTTTTCTCTCATCGCCGCCTCCAGCTTCCACGCTAGACCTTTGTTGTTTTCGTTGGGTCCCCGCCTGCTGGGCTGAAGGACCGTCCCTTCCGCCCCCCATGGCACGGTGTCCGCCAGGATCCTGAGCAAGAGAACGACTTGAGCCCAGGCGGAAGACGAACGCGCGGGCAGCTCTGGGGGGCTGTGGCCGCGGGCCAGAGAAGGAAGGCGGGAGGAGACAGGGCAGCTTTGACTTGCGGCTGGCCCTGCTCGTTCGGCTTGGAAACCCGGGGTTCGCACGCTCCCGCCGTAGCTCCAGCTGCGGCTGCGCGCCCAGGAGAGCTCTGCCGGGGACCTGCCCCTGGGACGCTGAGAACCGCAGGTGCTGCCTTCCCCCACCTCCCAGCAGTCACTTGGGGCAGGTGGTCCGTGCTCCTCTAAGTCTGGGGTCACAGCCTGCTGATACCTGGGAGCTCCTGATTTAGGAAATTAAAAATTCCACACAGTGGACTCAAAACTATATCATGGATACACCAAAAGGAAAAAACTAAAGTGAACACAAGCGTGAATGAGGTATATATACTCACTTACATAAGCGGCCGTACCCCTGCATTTGTAGACGTGCCTGTGTAAAGACTGGGGTGGGGGAGAGGGTACACCAGAAACTACTATTGAAAGAAAGAATAATTATTCCCTCTTAACCCTTATTTACTCGTTAAGGTTTAACACAATGGGCTTGTGCTAACTCTTTAGGAGTGAAGAGGCCCCTCCCTGAAAAACTGTTTCCCTAATAACAGGTCTTTAGTTTGTTTGGTTTTGTTTTCTATTTTCTGTTTGCATTATTGGGCAGGAAGAAATTTAAACCTTCTAACTCCTCTCATCCTTTCCCGCCAATTTTCACCCACTGCCCTCTCTCCTCCCCTCTACCCCCAAATCAGGATCTTTCTGTTCTGGCTTGATCTGGAAGGAGGGCCAGGCAAACCCTGGCTCCTCTTCCCACCCTGCCTCCAGCTGCACCCCCTGCCCAAACCACAGGACAGCTCCCTCTGTGTCTGGTGCCCCTGGGGGCAGGGTCCAGCCCCCTACACACACCCCCAGTGCTGGCTCAGCCCAACCTCAGAGAGAAAGCCCTGCTATCAGCGTCCCCACCATTCTCCTCCACTGGAGCACCCCAGGGGGTGCCGAGCCAGGGAGGCATTTCAAAAGAAAATAAAAGATCCCATGATCAAATGACAATAAAAGAGACAGATACTAGCATCCAGAAATCCATTTTTGTCTCCAAAATCAGGGAGGTAACCCTCAACAGGCAGAAGAGAGGCCACTCAGGTCCAGCATATCTGAGAGCGCTGGCAAGGCTTGGCTTAAAGATAACCCACCAGTTTTCTAATTTAATTCCATTTTTCTATAATGGTGAGCAAGCAACTGGAATAAAATCTCAGCCAGTTCAAAGGGGTAATTGCAAAATATTGGTTTTAATGGGTCTGGAGAGCAAGAAAAATAAACAGATTATTGCTGATAGTTTCCTTTTAATAGTCTAGACATGACCTTGTGTAGCAGTTCCACTTACGAAATACTTACGGACCATCTGGTTTTCCTAAAGCAGCAAGAGTCTCTCTCTCTCTCTCTCTCTCTCTCTCTCTCTCTCTCTCTCTCTCTCTCTCTCTCTCTTCTTCCAAAGACACACACACATTTGAATATTTCTCACCTCCTCAGTTCACCGAAAAATATAATATGATCCCTTCTTCCTGGCTGATGGATTGGAGCCTCCTTGTTTGGTCCTTCTTCCTCCTACTACCAACCTCTGAATAGAGGGTTTCTCCAAGTTCTTGATGTTCCTGGGGAAAAGAATTTTAGAACATACCATGTAAGCCAAGCAAGCAACAGCTCTTCGCTGAATGTGAAAGTACACTCCCAGGAAGGGGAGCTGGCAGGCTGGAAAGAGAGCAGCCACCCTGGGAGGAAGTGCTGTTGGATCCTTTGCAGTCTTAGCAACTGAGGGCAGGAACATTCAAGGCCAAGGAACTGGATTTTACCAAGAATGTGGGTGGTAATTTCTAGAATTGGGTTCCTTCCCATTTCCATACCTTGTATGTTTGTGTTGGGACTGTTATGGTGATTTCAAGGGTGGAGAAATTTTAAGACCATTATGTAAATGGTATTGTAATTAGCCAAAGTTCAGGTAAGGTGGCAGAGGTAGCTGACAAGGTGGTTGAAACCAGTTCAGCCCCTACAGTCAGCATCTGCTCAAGAGTTGTTTAACTGCACCCCAGTTCTCAAGACCTTGCATCCAGACTCAGCACTGTCTCTCAGTCTCCTACTCTAATGCTCGTATAAAAGAATATAAACAATAAAGTCACAATAATGTGTGAAGAGGCCCCACTTTCCATCCTCTGTATTTACCTGCTGAGTTTCTATCCAAGGTCATGCTGCCCAGGCATCATGTGCATTCTCTGGAGCAGGACTTAATCTGGTAGTGATTTCACAGCCACTTGAGCAGGACCCGACATGGTGTGTGACTCAGGAACATTTGTAGCATGAATGAATCCTGTGAGACTCTACAATATTAACCTCATTTTACCACTGGAAAGATCAAGATTCAGAAATGTTAAATTAAAATCATCTACCTTGCATTAACAGTAACACCTTTGAGCACATCAGATGTTCTTCAAAGCATAGTACTTGAATTAACTTATCCATTTTTTTTGAAAACACTAAAAGTATACACTGTCATGATACCCACTTTTCAGGCCACACCACCAGTGCTCAAAGAAGTCTAGTGATCTGCTCAAGTTTACACAGCTGGTAGGGTGGAGTCGAGATTCGAAGCTAGGAAGTTTGGCTTCAGAGCTCACATTCATCAGGCAGCTCCCTACTACCAGCTTTATTGATGTCTGTATATATTGTAAAATGATTACCACAGTCATGCTAATTAACAGTAATCATGGGGGGGTGTTAATAACGTTTAAGATGTGGTCTGTTAGCAATTTTCACATATATACTACATTATTATTAACTATAGTCACCATGATATAAAAAGTCTCCAGAAGGTACAGTGAAACATTGTACCCTTTGATCAACATCTCCCCACCCCCCAATAGGCAGCTTGGAGACTAGGTATTTCCAGAAGTTAGTTCCTATCCTTATTGTATAACAAACACATCACTGGCCTCTGCTGCCTCCAATTTGCTAGCTCATTTGTGTCAAATCTCAGTTGCTTGAATTTTGTATTAAAAAAGAAGATAAATTGGTTTTTGTAACTGTTATTTAGAAGTACAGAGAAGCCTCCCATCCCCTGTGCTGCTCTGGAGTCAGTGCTTTTAAAGAAGTCAGCTTCTGTGAAAACTGATCTTCTAAGAAGCATACTAAGAGCCTACCTTCCCTAGCTGTAAGATACAGATGACTTTTGTCTTATGAGAACATCTTTTAGACTGATACCCAGATGTTCATTCCTGTTCCTTATCCAAGCTCTAATCTGGTTCCTTCATGAACCACCTTACAAGCTTTAGTATCCAGTCTTAACCCTTCCACTTGGTATCAAGATCAGCAAATGGTCCATTTAGATGCATGGTGGCTTACTATGGCTTACCGAAGATTTATGTCAGATTATGAGGAGAATTAGCTCAGATTATATTACAAATAAAATTCATTGACCACATTGATATTCCTTTAATTCAATTTAGTCAATAACCACAACAACTAGCACTTTCAAGTGCTTGTAAGCAATGGACACTTTTAAAAAATAATTTAATTTAACTTAATTTAATTTAATTTTTATTTATTTGTTCAGGTTCACAGAGGGTACAAAGAATTAGATAGATTACATCATTGCATTTGTTAGGTAAAATCTCTCTTATAACTGTGTCCTGGCCCCAAGAGGTGTGCCATATATGGAAAACCCCCTCCCCACTACCCTCTCCCTACTCCCTGGTTCTCCTGCCCCCCACCTTGAATTGATTTGAGTTTTTCTCTCAGTGGGCATGTATTAGATCATCTACTAGATTCATATTATAATTGAGTACATTGGATTCTTGCTTCTCCATTCTTGTGATACTTTACTAAGAAGAATGTGTTCCAACTCTATCCAGGTTAAACCAAAGATGTAAAGTCTCCATGCTTTTTAATGGCTGAATAGTATTCCATGGTGTAAATGCACACTGTTTTAATTGGATTTTACATGTATCAACTCGTTTATTATTGACAACTGGTGTGTGTGTGTGTGTGAACATTTTTTCTATTTTCTTTAAAGGTAAGAAAAATGGAGACATAGAGGGGTAAGCCAAATTACCTACAAATAAGTCTCTAGACATTGCCCACATTGCCCTTTGTTGAAAATAACTGATCTAGGCCCACCACACTGTTCTGCATCCTCTGAATAATATCAGTCAGAAAACACTGAGGTTCAGAGGGAAAGTTGCTATAAGTGTGTCGTTTGGGTACTTGGAATGATGTGATGGTAATTCTTTCACTTATGTCAGAAAACACTCTGGCTTATTTTCTTCTGTAGATTATTGAATGATCCTAAGCCACATCTCAGTCTCCACAAGGTCGGTCCCCAGTGTCCCCTGGGAACACTGACTGGCAGGTGAGGCTGGCAGAAGAATAAAAAAAGGAAAAATAAAATGTCCATTTGAAGCTTGAGTCCTAGGGTAACAGAGTGAGCAAACCTAAACCCCTGAGTGGCAGCAGATTGAGCATGTTTTACACCCCTTCATATGTTCAACAGGGAAACAATGTTCAGTCTCAACAGAGGGTTTATGTCTGTTTATGGGTAATGGTCATGGCTGCCTTCAAGGGTGATTCGTTCTCAATTATAAGTCTGCAAATACTACTGCCATTAAAGCAGCAGCCTTACTGGTGACCGGGCCCCAGAACTCTGGTCCCTGTGGTACAAATTGCTGAGTGGTTAGATTGGAGAGTTCCAGAGAACTGAGTCTACCTAGCACTGGAACAGCATGGGCGGAAAGAGGAAGGGAATGATTTTGCTCATCTTCCTTCCCTCTGTTTTCCCATCAACCATAAATCATTTAGTTTGCCATTGTCTTTATTACATGGAGAGAAAAAGCCCTGTGTCTGTCAAGGTTTGATCACAGAAATAGTACCTCCATTCATATCATGAAACGTCAGATTTTTAAAAATATGACATTACAACCTTAGGGGGAAAGGGGAAGCAGGAAATTAAGGGTCTACAGGAAAGAGCTGGAGGGCCCGAGGAAAACCAACAACCAACCAGCCCTCCTGAGATGCTGGCATGAACTGAGGGTGAGTGGGAGACCTCGGGGAGTCTGAGGGGCAGCAGGTCCAGCTGCAGAGTGGACCGTGCGTAGACACGCTGTGGAATTCTACAGAAAGCGGTCTTTCTGAGGTCTGTGGTCAGACTTGCAATGTAGGCCTGAGGCCTTGGGTAGTTAGGAAGCCTGGTAGATAACAAGAGTAGGGTGAGAAATAAAGGAGAGAGAGGCACGTGTGACCCTACTGGCACCCCATACCTCCTGGCGGTCCCCTGCACCCACTATGACCTTCAGTGAGTAGTGACTATGGCTTCATTTCCACCTTCCAAATCTTGTGCAAATTTATTTTGGTGGTGAATTATACCTAGAAACAAACAGGATGAGGGATTCTAGGAAAACTACTTCTAGCCTAACCAGGTTGGCAGAGTGCAAATCCCCTCAGCCACGTAAATGTGACCACCCTTCTCTTTGTGAAGCCCACTGAGAGGATTCGAGGATGACATGGGCCTTTTCATATAATTAGGTAAGTATGGGACGTATTTTTGTAGCAATAAAATGATCGCTTTCCATGTGGCTGTCTTATTACAGAATCCTGCAATGTTTTGGAAAGCGAGACAGAACCTACCAAAGCCTATTCAATTTCAGCATAATTTTTTAAAAAGTAGAATGAACAATCTATTCAGGCACTGCAAATTATCTATGAACAACCAGCTTTCGTGAAATCTCCCCTGAATTTACATACACACACACACACACACACACACCTCACCAAGAACAGCAAGTCATCCCCACGTCTGCTGCTCTCAGGCCATCTTTGCAAGAAAGCTAGTCTTTTGAGAATGTAAATCATGGGAGAAATAAATTCACTGTGCTGCTAACTTCCATGGACCTGGGAAAGCAAAACTAATTGACATTATTCCTTAGTATTAACACTAGACCATGGAAGAAAATAACAGCATTTAAAATAAAGACATCTATTTATCTTATAGTAAGCATAAGGATTAAGCTATCCTATCAAAGATATCAAGGATGTTTATGAGTTATTTGATTAGGACTTCTTCAAAGACTCTAAGCAAAAGTGAATGTGTCTGCTCATAAGACTAAGAGGTTTAGGGATAGTGCTGGCTTTAGGTATTATTTCACCTATGGGTTCAAATCAGATTATCACTTCTCTCACTTCACTGTTCTCTTCCCTCACCTACTAATTTTCTCTCCATTTGCATATTGGTTTATTTTCTTCTGTAAGTTATTTATAGACAATATCTGCCTTGGGCTGCAGGTAGTATGGGGACTAAAGACCCCATTCTTGGCAGGGGAGGGCATCCCAGAAAATAGGAAAATTAAACAGTAAGCTGAAGGAGTTGGAACAAAGAAAAGTCAGCTAATTTACCTTTAAGCTAGCCATTGCTAAATTTGTTATCTGAACAAGTTTCTGGCCTTTCCTGAAACTCTGGCCTTGGGGATACAGCTTATACAAATACCCCTGCTGAGTATGTGAACACTCTGAGGAAAATAATGGCCATAGAAGAAATTATGGCAAGTTCTAGAAAAGGTACATCTTTTAGGTCATTTCCTGCCCATTAAATAGACAAAGTAGATACCTATTGTGGAGATTTGAATTTGCCTGGGGCAGAGACTAAGGGAACAGCTCCAGCCCTGAGATGTGGACAAGAAGGCTTACATCCCTTATTGCAGAGGAAAACCCTCTGTGGTGGGGATGAGAGGAAAATGCCTCTCTCCCACCAATTCCTCAGAGGAGATTAATGCCAGTGGAGCTTAACACCTCCCTAGTAATTGGTGTGTGTTTCTCCAGACAGGAGGCTGCTCCCACACAGGGCTCAAGTTTCAGATTCCTCAAAAATGCTCAAATCCTTAAAGTTAATAATAATAACAATAGGAGCATATATGCTCACTCAGAGAAACTGCTGTTGTCTTTGTTCCCTCCCTCAGCTTACCACCTGAGCAAAGAGATTTGAATAAAAGCTGAGTGGAACAAAAACTCAGGACCACTTGCCAGAGCCCACAAATGGGTGGTGGTCCCCTGAGTTCCCACCTTTGAAAATTCTATTCTGTGTCTCCTGTCTCTTTCTTTATTGTCGTTCCTAACTTTATATTTCTCCAGTTGGTTGCACCAGTTCCACAGGTCTTAGCGGACCCTGCCCCCAGGGGGGACCTGGATATTGGGCGGATTGCCTGAGGTCACGAGTTTGAGAACAACCCAAGCTAGCGCGAGATCCTACCTCTGAAAATAGCTAGGCATTGTGACAGGTGCCTGTAGTCCCAGCTTTACTTGGGAGGATGAGGCAAGAAAATCACTTGAGCCCAGAAATCTGAGGTTGCTGTGAACTATGACTTCATGGTACTCTACTGAGGGTTACAAAATGAGACTCTGTCTAAAAAAAAAAAGAAAAAGAAGAAGTGGAAATAATAAAAGTTCATACCTCCAAGGATGATTGTGGAGATTTATGATGTCATAGATGTATGATGATTAGCATAGTGACTAGGATGTAATAAGGGGCCAATGTCATCCATCCTCCACATCATCATCACTTAATGTAAGCAAGATAAAACATGTAGTGCCAATTCGAATATTGATTTTTAAAATAATACAGTTAAGGCCAAGAAACCACCACTGGTTATAGAGGAAGGAACTAAATATTAATTCAGATCAGAACACAAGAAAATCACTGGTATGAGCAGCCAAGCAGCTCCCAGAATCTGGAGGGTAGGGATTAATCTCTGTGGTTAAACTCTGTCACTGTTCTCTCTGCAGGTGAGCCCAGGGACCTTTCTAAAATGTATGATTAAAGACTACAGAAATTGGTGAGTAAAAGTAATCAGCATTAATATTAGGAGAGAGGAAAGGAGAGAGAGAAATACAGAGAGAGGAAACCACAATGGCTGAAGGTTTAGGATGGCTAACAACAGAGTCAGAAATCAAGACACAGCCATATTCCCCTGTTTATCCAATCAAGTTGGGGGCCCCCAAACTTTATTGCACCTCAGTATTGTATGAGGGTCTATGTCCTTGGGGGATACCAACCCAAAATTCTCTCTTCTTAAGAAAAAAAAATAATGCTATAGTTGAGCAAAAACTGTTCTATATCTGCTGTCTCTCTCCATTTTGCTATCTATTATCTATTGATCCTAATGAGGCTGCTAGAAAACATTTCGGTTTAATTAAATTATAGATATGAAAACATTTGCCTTATATTATGTACTACCACCAGAATTTTATATGGAGTACAGAGTCCATTTGAGGGAAGAGGTGGCACAAGATGGACAAATGGGAACCTGCTGCGTCCTCCGTCTGCACAGATACCACATCCGGCAGCTAGGCATCGTGACGGTGCCTGCAGTCCCAGCTTCACATGTGTGCAAACGCCTTCTGGAGAACCAAAACCAGGTGAGTGATCCTGCTACCTGGCTTTAGAAGAACATCAAGAATAGAGGCAGTGAAGAGGGCAGAAAAGACAGGCTTGTATTGCCCGCACCACCCCATCCTCGGCAGCACAGCATCAGCCCAAGTGGAGAGAGAGTCTGTGTGTGCAAGGGAGGGAGACTGAAGTGACAGTGGGCTCATCCGTCAGAAAAGGTGATTTCAAATGCAGATGTCTGCTATCACTCCTTTGTCAAATCATGCAGAGAGACTTTCCTTCAGAGAATTTATTTATTTATTTATTTTTACACCCCCCCCCCACCATGTACTAGGTCATCAACTGTCCTCCTATCAGAATTGAATACATCGGATTCTTGCTTCTCCATTCATGTGATACTTTACTAAGAATAATGTGTTCCACTTTCATTCAAGTTAATACAAAAGACGTAAAGTTACCATCTTTTTTAGTGGCTGAATAGTATTCCATGGTGTATATATGCCACAGCTTGTGAATCCATTCCTGGATTGGTGGGCATTTAGGTTGTGCCCACAGTTTGGTAAGTGCAAATTGAGCTGCAATGAATAGTCTAGTGCAAATGTCCTTATGATAAAATGATTTGTTTTTTAGTTCTGGGTAGATGCCCAGTAAAGGGATTATAGGATCAAATGGGAGGTCTAGCTTGAGTTCTTTGAGGACTCTCCATACTTCCTTCCAAAAAGGTTGTATTAGTTTGCCGTCCCACCAGCAGTGTAAAAGTGTTCCCTTCTCTCCACATCCATGCCAGCATCTGCAGCTTTGAGACTTTGCAATGTGGGCCATTCTCACTACGGTTAGGTGATGTCTTAGGGTGTTTTTGATTTGAATTTCTCTGATAATTAAGGATGATGAGCATTTTTTTCATGTTTGTTATCCATTTGTCTATTTTACAAATTAAATTTTAATTAAAACCATAACTGTATACATTTATGGAGTACAATGTGATGATTTGATATACAGTGTGGAATGTTTAAACCAAACTAATTAATGTAACCATCACTCACTTACTTAGTTTTTAAATGTTTTAAATGTCTTACTACTACCAGAAAGACTTCTAATTGCTCTCTATAAACAGTAGTCTCCAAGTTCTCTGTTTTCCAAGAATATGGCCATCCGAGACAAGATAAAATCATTTCCAACTTCAAAGACCAAGCTAGAACAATTCCTGGTTCTGGCCCTATTTATTTTCTGTGGAAGCTCTGAGCCCTCCTCCAGGATCCTCTTCTGACCTGTGGTTCTGAGTAGGGGGGATGCCACACTCTCATGTGATGTCTCTAGACCCAGATTCACCCTCATGTCAACCAGACTTTCCTTTAGGGAATAGAGAAAAACATACCAGTGGAAGAAATCTTTGACTGCCCCCTTAAGACCTTTGATATCTTCAGAATTTGCTTAGCATTAAAAAAATTAATAGAGCTAGTAATATCTTCCTTGCAATTGCTTTTAGGGAGGATTTCAAGTGCACATTTACACATTATCAACACATGCCAAGTATTTTCAGAAATATTTTTCCTTTCCTTATGTTAAAAAAAGTTTTTAAAGTTCTCATCCCCCAAAATAACTTAGTTCATGAGTTTCCACATCTGGGATTCCAGGCTCAAGGACTGCATAGAAAACAACCCCTTTCATCTTCAATCCCCCTCCTCACCCTCACCCTTCTCTAGCCAATATCCCTTTCTTTTCCTGTATGGAGCATTCTTGCTTGAAATGGGTTAAAAGTCATAATCCCAAGTCGTGTTCCCCAGAGCCATTGGTTTGTATCAAGAGATGTTTAGAAAATATGAGTCAGGATAATTTGGAAGGAGGCTGGCGTTTGATGTACTTATGAAGAGCACCATTAACTCACATAGGGTAGAGTCCACAGTCCCTCTGTGTGAATTTTTATCAAGGGTAAACAGGGCCACCTTGTCTTCCCCAATTTCTGCTATGGAAATCTTCTTATATCATCTAAAAATTAGATAATATGAAAGAATTTCATGATTAAAATTCACTCTGCCAAAGATTTTTTGCTCCTTGATTTCCATGTCTATGAATGCCCTAGGCCAGGTAAAATTTTTTTATGCTAGTGAAATACCACTTTGGGACATCTGGTTATATAAATTTTACATTTATAGAAATTTAAATTTATTTGCCTTAGTTGACAATTTGACAAGAAACATTTCATGATAAATGCCATATGCCTACAATGTATCAATTTTCTCTACAAAAGATACAATCTTATTATGCATCTGTCAGAGATCTAAGACAAAACACAAACAAGGAACACAAAATATTTTGTTTTTTTAACAACCAAAACTATTTCTAGTACTGGCAGTAACTGAGAAGAGCATGTTGCTGACATTTTTACATGAAGTGGTATTCTGTCACTGGTATCATTGCACTTGACTTTATTACAAGAAACTGAAAATCTTTCTTGTAGTTTGTGCAATTAAAATAAAACATTGTCCACAAGATTTGTAAATATTTAAAAATTATGATATATTGCTAAAGTGTTTCAAAATGGGTAAAGTTAATATGTCCAATGAAATTGAATGTGGAAATTCTCAAATAGTTTTGCAAATTTGTATCCTCTATTTTGCCTCCTGGCACTAACAATCTAACAAGTCTAAGTACTGGCATGAGGGGACTTCACAATCATGATTTTTAAGAAATGAGGTATCGTTCTGTCTGGTAGCCTGGTGATTATGGCTGGAGGGGCCAGTGATGGGGTTCGGCAGATCTGCATAGAAACTTAAGATAGCCATAAACTATTCTTAGAAAGGTCTGCTTTCTGGCCCTTGACTGGTATCTGGGAACTTTGCACTTGAGCTGTTCCCTACATGATAATAATGACTCACTCTTCTTAGCCTACTTGTGCAAATCATGTGGTTTATACTGTATAAAACATTCTTTCCATTCTTGGAGTCTAGAATTTTGACATGTGATTGGCAGAGAGTGCCAACCTGAGCAGCCCCTCTTTGAGCTTCCTTAGACAGAAACATTATGAATATGTTGCAAGAGAGTGCGTTCTGTGTAACCGTCATATTGGAAGACTGCCCATGAATTCCTCCAGACTCCACCCGTGTCAGTGTCCCTTATGTCCCGGCTCTCTTGCCTCATTATGCTGTTAAAATAATTCTCAGCCAAGGGTGCATTCTATGCTGAGTGCCTTGAATCTTTCTAGTGAATCTCTGAACATCAATAATGTTAGGGACCTCAACACAGGGGATCAAGCCAGAAAGTAAACATGGTCATTTCCCAAACCCACACATACCATCAACTCTGAGGAACAGGTAAGAAATACATAGTGGGGCAGAGAAGAAGTGTCTTTGGGAATAACCTACCTACAGTTTGGATCCTGTACTGGCCACAGAAAGATCACGGAACTCAACAAGGCATGAAATGTAAATTTTGTAGTAACAAAAACTAGATGCAAGGGAGGGGGATTGGTGGGATTACACCTGCGGTGCATCTTACAAGGGTACATGTGAAACTTAGTAAATGTGGAATGTAAATGTCTTAGCACAATAACTAAGAAAATGCCAGGAAGGCTGTGTTAACCAGTGTGATGAAAATGTGTCGAACGGTCTATGATACTAGTGTATGGTGCCCCATGATCGCATTAATGTACACAGCTATGATTTAATTAAAAAATAAATAAATAAATAAATAGATGCATATAAATTAAGTGGTTTTGATGGGTAAGGTTAGCTATAGTCTTGATGGATTCTAACGGAAAATGGGATAAAAGATATGAGAGTCCTGAGTATACTAAAAATTTAAGCTTTTGTCTTCTGAGGTGGGAAACTGCTAAAACATGCAAATGTTTTTAATTGTAAGGTTAGTTCCAATGCATAGAGATTTTGAAAGGAATATATTTTCTTTAGCTCAAATCTCTCAAATTACTTTGGGAGAAGGAGTACGTTGTATTCCACTGCAAAAACATTCATGTCCCCAGTATAAAGTATTTGACTCCCTCGGCTGCTGGCTGCTACTTCTCCATGCGTTAACCTTTTTGAAATTAGAAAAGAACATTCCTTCTTCAAAAGACTTTTACTGTCATGTTTCTGAAAATTGTTATCATAAATACTTCTCCACATTTTATTAGACCTAAGATGGCAACGTTTGTAAGACTTAGTCTTACTGCATGTACCATGAGAGAAAAACAAATTCTCCCCACTGGATAAATTAGCTGTGAGATTCCTTCACATTTCAGAGAATCCATGAAGGATGAGTAAATGCAGGTACAATATAGGACATGATTGTTGTCCCGTTAAAATGCAGCCCTCTTGCACAGTGCACACCACGCACAGCTGCACGTGTTTGCTCAGATTTTACCTTCTGTTCTATGTGCTTTTCAGGATCCTGGCATGCCTTAATTCCTCAAACTCTTGAGCACAGACCAGAAGCTCTTGAGGCCTCAGAAGCATGGATGTTATACGTAGGACAAAGTCCAGTTTTCAGGATCAATTCGGGGTTCTGTAGCAGTCAGTTGAGGGGTTGGGAATATAGCTTTAGACGTGGGAAGGGAAGATCTATGACTTCTCACTGTGTGGCATCGGGCCAGTCGCACACCTCCCTGAGCTCAGCTTCATCACCTATAGAAAGGAAATAGTAACGTACAGCTTTCAGAGTCGCTTGAGGACTATGATGCAATTCATTTACTGCCTGTGCTCAAGAAAGCCGGGTTCCACTTTACTCACTGAGAATCCTTTCGAAACCATCCAGCAGTGTATCATTTCAGGGAGACATGCAAGGGATAAAACTCAAAATTGGGGCATGTACTGTCTGTTGGTTATTCAGCCACTACTTCAGCTCCAGACCACACTTCCATACTCTGGGCTGCAGCTCTGGGAACTCCACCTCTGTTTTGCCAGCTGGTCTCTGTGGGGGTCTACTTCTGGGGGTGCTGGAGGGAGACCATGAGGTGGGAGGAAGAAAGGAACTTGCTCTTTATGACTCCCGCACTGTTTCCTATGCCATGCCATCCATGCCAGCAATGCCTCTGCACTCTGGCTGCAGTAACTGTTTCTGGTTTCCTGATTCTTGCCACACTCTCAAATCAGCTTCTTCACAAACCTTAAAGATGCCAGAATCCGGTGGACAATACTACTATCTCAGACGTATGGGTTCCAGTTCCGTGAGGACCTTCTTCCAAGTTTTCAAGGCTCACTAGCAACTCAGTGGTGGTCCTTCTTCTGAAGTCTGAGCATTTGCTTTGCAGAGTCTGTGATTCAAGTTTCTAAGTTCCAAAATAAGCATTTTTTTTAAGTTAAATGAAATATTTTGCTTAAAGATACAGATGTGTTCAGCAAATGCTTGTTCCATTTCATTCATTTAAGGTCCCTTTAAGAACAAGTTGCAAGTGCTTTACTTGCCAGCATTCAAGGCATATCAGAGAATAAAACATTCTCATTTGACGTGGAATATCTGTAAGAGGATCTGAGTGATTTTTATAGCAAACTCATTGAAAGTGATATTAAAAAGGTTTTAGAGAGAAATGCATTATTCTATCCATGTAAGTATGTCATAATCTACATTTGAATGTAGCAGGAAACTGTTTAAAATATAAAATAATAGTCCATTAGCTCTGAAAAATGTAAAAATTGCATAACTAAGCAAATATATTGGCTTAAGTGAATATCGGTACAAAGCAAAAGAAACGCCAAGAAAAATACTGGCAAATGGATTCTTATTCCTTATTTGTGGTCTATTAAAGCAAATGGTTGCTCTGCTGCTCAGAAAATATTGGCAACTAAAAAGCAAGTCTCAATGTAAAATTATATGAAATAAGAGTAAATGCCTCTTCTTGAAAGTAAAGAAAATAGAGCAATAAGAAACCATAAATTTGACTGAATTTCCACACAGGTTACTACTGTGCATGTTGACAAGCCGATAGCTTTGTATAAATCAGCATAAAAAATACAGTTGAAGATACCACTAGGTCATACCCATGCATGTAGTAAAAGTCAATATTTGCTTGGCCAAGAGTACACAAACAAATAGCAAGGGAGAAAAAGGATTCTGGTAGAAACTTCCTGGAAATCCTACTCTTATTTGAGCCATGATTTATGGCAGTGAGAAATTTGAGGCCACGAAGGAGATAACCCATTTTTTACCTGTGGCTGTCTGGGTGGCTAATGCCTTATAAATTACATAAGGAAAATCACACTAGGATGGATATAACCCATCTCGTCAGTGATGTTTGTGTTTCTGTTTTCTGCCACCAGGGAGTAGAGATTTGATCACGGTCTATGAATCTACTTTTTCTCTTTCTTTCCCTATTGGGTTTTCAATATGCTGTCTTAGTTCACCAGTCATGGGGTTAATATGTTGCTTTTGGGTAAAGATGAGTCTTGCTTGCCAGTCAATATGGTAGCTCCTTACAAAGTAAGCAATGAATATGCTCTATGCAAAAGGGCAATCAGAGAAAAGGTGTTGTTAGCAGGGGAAAATACATGGTTGTAAGCTCACCCAAATACTTTTGATTTAGTCTAGGTTAAAATACAAGATAATACTAGAGGCTCAAATAGCTTTTGTTCTGGTGTTTGTTGAACAATTACTTTAAAGAACAAATTTAAGAAGCTACTGACCAAGTATTCAAGAATGTTTTTCTTTGGACTGATTCTTAGCCTTTGTTTACAAAGGGAAAAGGGAAGGTTAACAAATATTTTACATGCTTATTACCATACATTTATGTCATAACTGGTCTCTAACTTGTTATAAAATCTCTTCCTATCTTTATGGAGAAAAACTTAAAATGCATAGATCTCTCTTTTTATCTTATTCATAAAGAAAATATCTCTCTCTCTCTCCCTCTCTCCTCCCAGTTTACCTAAACAATATGCTTTTGAAACATACATCACAGGACGCATTGAACATTGTGCAGGATGCATTGTAATGTTGAACATTACACAATGTAACTGAATCAATTTAAATGGTAATAATTTCATGAGTTCATTGATCACACAAGCAGTATTATGTTTACCCAAACAACCAAATCTCATAAAAATGGAAATAATTATTCCATAAGTTAACAGTTGAACAGAAGGTTTCCTTTAATAATGACTACAATCTACTTGTCCACATTTTTTTAAGCACTTGGTAGTTATTAATTATTTAAGCCTATCTTCACAATTGAAACCTAAACATGATACACAACATTCACATAATTCAAAAAGCCCAATGGGCAAAGAATCAGAGCACAGAAAAACAGGTGATTTCCCTTCACAGAGCCAGTGCTCTTCCAGCAGCTGAAAGGAAATTAGAATGTGATTGTCAATGTGCCAATTTAACTTGGCCATGGGATGACCATATTAAACATTATTGCTTGGTGTATCTGTTCAGAACATTGGCTGATGAGATTAGCATTTAAAGGAACAGACTCAGTAAAGTAGAAAGATTGCCTTCTGCAAAGGGTGCAGGCATCCTCCAATCCATGAGGGGCCTGAAAAGAACAAACAGTGGAGAAATGAGGAATTTGCCTGTCTTATTTTATCATTTTGTTTTTTCCTTGCTGTGCAAGCTAGGACATCTCCTCTTGTCTTATCCTGCCATGAGACTGGGAATTTTACAAAAAACGCCCCTGGTTCTTAGGCCATAGAACTCAGACTGAATTGCACCACCAGCCTTCTTAAGTCTCCGGATTGCAGGTAGCAACTGTGAGATTTCTCATCCTCCATAACTGTGTGAGCCCATTTCTGATTAGAAAGATATGCAGAAGGAGACAGAAGGAGAACTAGAGGTACCCAACCAGTGGTTCTGTTTCCCAGAACTCGAATACATAGGGAGACTAGAGGGTTTGAATTTTGTGCTGCACAGATGGTAACAGAGGAAGGTACTTGTCACTCAATGCTGAAAGGTGAGAGGAGGAGATTGGGAATTCTACCTGACACCTGTCAGTCAGCAGCAAACTGTCGGTCAAACCTTCACTTGTGAAATGTGGACATTGTCAACTGATAGACCACCCAGAGTCACGTGCCCTTTCATAAGTCTGTGAGCAGATTCCCCAGCCAGAAAACACATGCTTCTGACCTTTCTGGGGGAAAGAGCTAGTGGCTCCAGAACGCGAGTTCTGATCACTGTCCCTGCCCAGCTGCTCACTTTATTTCCTCAGGGCAGAGGCTGTGAGCATCCATTGGGAGGTAACTGTGGCTGAACCTATTTGGGGGCTGTCTCCTCCCTTCATTTAAGGCAGGCGTCCTCAAACTGCAGCCCGTGGGCCATATGAAGTGGTGTGAATTGTATTTGTTCCCGTTTTGTTTTTTACTTCAAAATAAGATATGTGCAGTGTGCATAGGAATTTGTTCATAGTTGTTTTTTTTTTTTTTTTTTAACTATATCTGGCCGTCCAATGGTCTGAGGGACAGTGAATTGGGCCCCTGTTTAAAAAGTTTGAGGACACCTGATTTAAGGTCAGAACTTCCTGCAGGCTGAAGGCTGCAGGCTGGTTTCCAAAGCCAGGCCAGCCAGTGGACAGCACCTGCCTGGAAGTATCAGTCAGTCAGGACACAGAGGTTGTCAGACTGTCAGCCTTGGGACGAGGGACTGACCAATGGGCCAGGCTTCCTTAGTGACAGGTGTCACAGCTGGGTTGTTTCTTCTGAAGTAAAGGAGCCCCATTTGTCTGGTTGATTCACCAGGAGAAAATACAACAGACGAGTTCTTGGGGCTTGATGTGACTGGAGAAGCCATGCTAAGGCATTAAGTACAAAACTGACAAACACGGGTTGGACTTAATTGTCTAAACTTTAGTCCTAGTTTCCCTTTTGTTGATGATTAATTTACTTTCATAGTTAGGAAATTCTGTCTGGTTTAAAACTCCAAATGCAGCTTATATAGAACATTTTCCAGCCTTATAATCTATCAGGACAACAAATGCAAAGTCCCATAGTGGTTGGGTGGAAGCACTCAAGTGTGTCAGGCCCTGCTGGTCACTGGGGCCAAGTCATGAGCCAAACTCTGTCCTTTAGGGACACAAGTCACTCAGCCCAGCCACCTGCTTCCTTGTCTGGCCACAGAGACCACAGCTGCATCCCAAAGGCAAGACTTCTCATCCCACTGATGTCACTAAATAACTGTGGGACCATGGACAGGTCACCTAACTTCTCAGAGTCTGTTTTCTGACCTATAAAACAGGGAGACACAAAGTTTCAGCTTCACTATGCATGTTGAGTACAGGATTAAATGAATTACAGAGAAAGCATTTAAAATGCTAGTGGCTCATTGAAAATCCTATATAGATGTTGTCTACCATTATATTTATTTCCATTAAAAAAATAATTTACAAACATGGGTTTTATGTGCAGACTTTCTAGACGTAGACATCTCATTGAAATATATACAAAACAGTTTATATATAATACAGCATCAAATATGTAGGCAAATATAAATAAAATAAAAATATATGCAAATGTTTTAATACATGCAATACAGATGAATATAAATATATATTTTATGCAAGTATGTTTTCAAATATTTTCTATTTTTATTTCTTTAAAATAAGCAGTTTTTGCTATGGACTGCAGGACACGTGTGAGTACTTTCTAAAGGAAACTACCCCTCTCTAATATATTTGCTGAATCTGTGAGTGAGAGAGAACTAGTATTCATATTGTTCTTAGTGGAAAGTAAACTAGTCAATTTTGGAAATTAGCCCTCTTTCTAGAATAAGGAAGTACATCCATCTTCCCCAAATTTTTCAGGGCTGATTGATCCAACCATGAACATCTGCTCCAAATTCTGTCACACCATTGGCTGGCCAGTGCCCAATCAGAAACCCTCAATGTTATTAACTGCCAATGAGCTGGGTGCACTGCATTGTGATGTCACAGAATCTGGTACCCGCCAGCCTGTTGGGCTAGGACAGGAGGAGGAGATGGAGACATAGAAAGGACCACTGGGGGAAGGGAAGAAATCACGTGGCCCCAAGATGGAGAGACCTTGTCTATGCTGGTCTCTTGAAGTTTGGCTCTTTTCTAATTTTCTGCTCCTGAATCACCCTCAGAAGAACTGTTAATGTTTCAGAATTGCCTCCGCTTATTTTGGACCTTCCTAAGTGATCAGATCTCCTTCCTAACACAGGCAACATTTCCCCAGAAAGTCATGCCACAATTTCCAATAACTTTGTAAGACTTAACTTTTCTGGGCCTTCATTTCCTCATTTGTAAAATGGCAACAACTCATCCCCCTCCACACAGAAAATAACCAAGAGCCCTCTTCTTTCATAGTTAATATAATACCCTTGACTTCCTCAGGGAAAAGGCTCTCTCCTACCATGTTTGTGAGAACAGGAAGATACATAATAAAGCCTCAGTACCATTCCACCTCATTCTAACTCTGCTCCTAAATGGCCAGGAGAGTGAAGCATAAGAAAACCTGCTGACCTTCTGCAGGTTGCCAGCCAGTTCACCCAGCACCATTTGTTAAATAGGGAATCTTTTCCCCACTGAATGTTTTTAATTGGCTTGTCAAAAATTAAATAACAGTAAATAGCTGGATTCATCTCTTGGTTCTCTATTCTGTTCCAGACATCTACTTCTCTGTTTTTGTGCCAATACCATGCTGTTTTGATCACTATCAATTTGTAGTATAGTCTGAGGTCTGGTAGCGTGATTCCTCCAGCTTTGTTTTTATTTCTAAGTAATGTCTTGGCTATACGAGGGTTTTTCTGGTTCCATATAAAACTAAGTATTGTTTTCTCGAGATCATTAAAGTATGACAGTGGAGCTTTAATGGGGATTGCATTGAAATTATATATTGCTTTGGGTAGTATGGACATTTTAACAATGTTGATTCTTCCCAGCCATGAGCATGATATTTTTTCCATTTGTTAACATTTTCAGCTATTTCTTTTCTTAGAGTTTCATAGTTCTCTTTATAGAGATCTTTCACGTCTTTTGTTAGATAAATTCCCAAATATTTAATCTTCTTTGGCACTATTGAGAATGGGATAGAGTCCTTAACTGTTTTTTCAACTTGACTATTGTTGGTATATGTAAAGGCTACCGCCTTTCACCATTAACTAAGACAGACTCTCACTGGATTAAAGATTTAAACCTAAGACATGAAACTATAAAAATACTAGAGGAGAGAGCAGGGAAAACCCTTGAAGAAATCAGTCTGGGTGAGTATTTTATGAGGAGGGCCCCCCCGGGCAATAGAAGCAGCTTCAAAAATACACTACTGGGACTTGATCAAACTAAAAAGCTTCTGCACAGCCAAGAACACAGTAATTAAAACAAGCAAACAGCCCTCAGAATGGGAGAAGATATTTGCAGGTTATGTCTCCGACAAAGGTTTAATAACCAGAATCCACAGAGAACTCAAACGCATTAGCAAGAAAAGAACAAGGGATCCCATCGCAGGCTGGGCAAGGGATTTGAAGAGAAACTTCTCTGAAGAAGACAGGTGCACGGCCTTCAGACATATGAAAAAATGCTCATCATCTATAATCATCAGAGAAATGCAAATCAAAACTACTTTGAGATATCATCTAACTCCAGTGAGACTAGCCCATATCACAAAATCCCAAGACCAGAGTTGTTGGCGTGGATGTGGAGAAAAGGGAACACTTTTGCACTGATGGTGGGAATGCAAATTATTGCATTTGTTTTGGAAAGATATATGGAGAACACTTAGAGATCTAAAAAGAGAACTGCCATTCAATCCTGTAATTCCTCTACTAGGTATATACCAGAAGACCAAAAAATCACATCATGACAAAGATATTTGCACCAGAATGTTTATTGCGGCCGTATTCATAATTTCTAAGTCATGGAAAAAGCCCAAGTGCTCATCAATCCACGAATGGATTAATAAATTGTGGTATATGTATACCATGGAATACTATGCAGCCTTAAAGAAAGGTGGAGACTTTACCTCTTTACATCTCTTTTATGTTTACATGGATGGAACTGAAAATATTCTTCTCAGTAAAGTATCTCAAGAATGGAAAAAAATGTACCCAATGTACTCAGCCCTACTATGAAACTAATTTAGGGCTTTCACATGAAAACTATAACCCAGTTATAACCTAAGAATAGGGGGAAGGGGGAAAGGGAGGGGAGGGAGGGGGCAGGTGGGTAGAGGGAGGGGGACAGGTGGGATCACACCTGTGGTGCATCTTACAAGGATATATGTGAAACTTAGTAAATGTAGAATGTAAATGTCTTAGCACAATAACTAAAAAGAAGCCAGGAAGGCTATGTCAACCAGTGTGATGAAAATGTGTCAAACAGTTTATGAAGCTAATGTATGATGCCGCATGATCATATCAATGTACACAGCTATGATTTAATAAAAAAAAAAAGGAAGAAAGAAAATGAAACATGCTGACCATACCCAACTGAGTGAAAGAGAAATTGGATGGCTGAAAACCAATAATGACAGTAAGGTAACAACTTGATAAAGTGTCATATGTGCACCTAGAAAAACATATCTCTGGTCACATGTTGACTTAATTTGTGCATGGATGCTTACATGATATAATTGTATCCAACTATTTATCATGAAAAATTCAAACAGACAGAAAAATTGGAATTTGTAAGCACCCATGTACCTACCACCACTAAAATTCTGCTATTAAAATAACATTTTAATCTACTTACTTTATCTCATTTTTATTCCTATCAAAAGAAGACTATTTGATAACTGACTTGTGGTCAATGCTATCCATCTTTTTCCTTTATGGTTTGAGACTTTGTGTTGTATTTAAGGCACATAAAATAGCCTTTGTTCACATTTTCACCATTCTCATCTTGTATTTTTATCATTTTATATTTGACCTTAATCTTTGATTCAGTGGAAATTGTATAGATGTAAAGAGTGAGATAAAGCTTCCAGTTTTTATTTTTCATCATTTGTTTTTCTTCCTCAATTGCTAACTGGTAATTCCTGCTTCTGATTTCAGGTTAGAGCTTTATGCTTGCTCTAGAATTTCCTTCTGTTCGTTCATTCTCTCTCATTGTCTCCTTCAGACTGTCCGGAGTTGGAGGTTCCAGTCCCACATGCTCAAGTTAGGAGGCATATCATGGTCTTAAAAAATACAGTGGGGGAGACCAGATGCTAAACTGCAGAACTAACACCACAGGAAGCACCATTTGCAGGGAAAACTGAATCTCTCTTCTCAGTTGGCAAAGGGAAAGGCCCAGGATTAAAGAATGATAAAAGCTGTTCATGCAGCTCAGGGGCTTCTCTATGGCTCTCACCCAACCTGCCATGCTCAGCTTATGTCCAGCTTCTGAGCCCTGCTGGCCTCAAGCTCCAAATCTCACAGGCAGCCATGTCCCTGGTACTGCTCCAGACCTCACTAGAGGTAGTTCCCAGCTAACTTCCAATATGTTGAAACCACAGGCTTGGAATTTAGCATGGCATGAAAGGAAGGCTTCTAACCTCCCTGAGGAGAGAAGAATAAGCCCCAGAGCACAGTCTTATAGGGAGATAACTCAACCATGAAAATAAAGGATGAAGGGAGAAAGGGAAGGGAGGAGGGGAGCACAGCAGCATCTCTGCGAATCTGGGTTCTAAGTCAGACCACAGACCATGTTCATAGGAATTGTAGGTTCTTGGGCTTCCATTTGATCCCCCTGAACCTCATATTTCTACCTGTAAAAGGTGATATAATCCTTCTTGCATCCAATGAGTTTAAAGGATTAAGATAATCTGAGTAAACTGTATCATACAATAACTGGCGATGGTAATTACTAAAAAAAAATAGTGTTTATGCACACACAGGGAAGCATAAAGGATTGTTTGTTGTTGAACTCAGGCAGTGACCTTTGCATCTCCTCACAGCAGAGAGAATCAAACTTAAACATGCCAAAACTCTGAACTTCATCAGATGACTTTCCATTCACAGATTTGATATGTCAAGACATCTTGTGGTCCAAACACTAAATGAACCCAGAAGTAAAGGCAGGGGACATGGCTGAGTGAGTCTGAGTATTCCTTCCTCACAATCTAGGAGTTGAAATAAATCAAGACCTCTTTGTCCTTGGTCTTTCCATTACAAGAGGCCAACTATGAAGTTGACACTTCTGCCAGGAATAAAGGGAGGGAGGGGAAGAGGGCAGCCCTTGGCCATATAGATCCTGTAGGGGAATCGCTGTAATTAGAACCCACACCCCATGCCCTGAATCATGTCCACTGCATTTTCACAGAGCAGAGGACACAGGAGCTCATCCTTTCACTTTGGTACTGAAAAGATTTTTAATTGACAGGATCCAGATCTGAGCACCAATAATGAGAGTCTGGAGATATTCTCCTTAAAGAGCAGAGCTGCGTTTCTGGTATAGCTTCTGCTCTGAAGCAGATTGGGGAAGTTCATTGGGGAAACTCTTTCATGGGTGGATTAGATCAGACCCACATTTCTCTTGGTACCAATTAAATATTTTCATTCAAACAACAAACATGGTAATAGAAATGAGCTCAATAATTTTGTGTTCTTTCCCTGACAAGAAAGAGAAAATAAAAAGTAACAAAACAAAAGCTCAACATTGAATACATGCAGCAATTTAAATGAATTTTGTATCATAAAAGAAAATATGGCCATAGAAATTGAAAGAGACATTGAAATGGAAAAAAATTAAAATGTCCCTGCTACTGAGAAAATGCAAATTACTGCAACAATACCGCCAGAAATTTGAGTTTTTAAATCATTATCTCTCTTCAGCAGAAGACCGCTAGCCCTTCTGTGACTGTCCCCTCATGTTAAAGAAGAGTGTCCCTCCCCCCACAAAAAATATTCCAATGCCACTGCTTTTGGCCTAATAAAAGAGCTGCCTTAATCAAGAGAGCTGTGTCTAGGGGCTATGAGAGAGACATAGTTTAGGGTGGTGGGTGAGAGTCTGGGAATTGAACCAGAGGACCTGAGCTAAGTCACAGGCCTACCTCTTAATAGCTGTATGTGGAGTGTATTGATGCTTATGTGGTGCTCACTTTCAGAAGATACTAACACGTTCTGTCCTCAAAGCCATCCTAGATAAGTGAGGACCTCCACTACCTTCTTATAGTTCCCTGTGAATTTTCTTTGTGTGTGTAATTTTATATTTTTGAGTTTGTCTGGTCGACTGATGGCCAAGGTTTAGTTTCCATCTCTGTGAAGTTTCAGGACCATGGACAGTGTCTGCCATGGATAGCATTTCAGTTTGTTGTTAACGGAAGGGCGGTTCAGGTCCACACTGTGGAAAGATGGCTGACCTGAAACAAGGTAGGACTCAAGAAATGTTTGATACTCGAGTACACAAATGAAGAGGAAGGCTGGCTCAATGTAAATTTAAAAACCAAAAGCACTATCATGTTTTCAACACATAACAAGCAGCTGTTATCTACAGAGCATGTAAGCAAAGACAGAAGGTCTGAAAGCCAGAACTAAATGACACTAGTGGGGAGAGTGTATTTAAACAAGCTCAAACAGGCTGAGAGCTGACAACTCACTAACAGTGCTGGGGTGAACTCAAGTCAGCACACCAATGTCCACATACAGGAGAATTTCTTTATGGAATCTCAAATATGGGCAGAGTTATGTCATGGTTCCTCTTTCCTCCAAGAGAAAGTAATGCTTAAAGAAATCATTGCAGAAATTCTTCTCCTTTTAATGGGAATTAGGTAAATGTCTCCTCTGTAGGCAAATAACATCTCTGGTCAAGAGCTTCTTGATTTAAGAATCCTTCATTGACACCTCTTATGAAGTACAGGTCACCATAAATAGGTTGTAAAAGTGGGAAAAGTGTCCTGCTTAATAGCACAAATAAAGAAAAATTGTTCTAATAGGATTCACTGCAAGCAGAAGTTGGACCATCATGGTGCCTGAGGGGCAATTGAATTTCACTTGGGTTCAACATCTCTCTCTTGGTACTTAACAAGAACATATCTTCCAATAGACCTTAACTACAGACTCCTGTGAAAACTTTTCTATTGCCTGTTTCTAAGTGCTAAATGAGATATGCCATCTCTAATTTATCCAGACCAGGAAAGAACCACCGCCAGTATTCAGAAAGGGGGTGAAAGCTTGCAGGAAATATCTACACAATGTCTCTGTTGTAACCCCAGCTGTCTCAGTGTATTGGCTTCCTCTGGGGCAATAGGCAATGAACCTGATTGGGCAGTAACATAAACACAAGTGCCAGACACTCTTTAGTCATCATATCAACCTTAGGGTGTTTGCATTGTTATAATATATTCCCATTCCCTGAGAAGTTGAATAACTTACCCAAGCACACATAAATTGAATAAGACCAGCATCCCACAGAGATAAGATGAGGTAAGAAATGGAAGTGAAGTACAATTACAGAGAGCAGGATAAATTTGTATGTCTCGGCTATCTGAATTTGTGGATGGAGATGTGTGCTCTCCACACTCAAATGGTTGCTCCAGCAGGTGTACCCCGTGAGTGTCTTAGGCACCATTGTGACTGCTTTTGCCTGTGGGAAGTCATCAGTCTGTCTGATCATATACTTATTAAAACACAACACCCTGATGGTATATGAGCAGTGAGTCTGGTGTCTAAAGGAAAACAAACTCAGTCCCAATACACAGGAGATGCTAAGCACACAAGGTCTTAGGAGTCAGACTAGGCTCCTGCGACACAGGCCCTCTGCTGGTGATGTAGGAAAGTCTTCAACCTTAACTAAGGTGTGATCTAGTGCTGTTCAAAGATGAGCACCTTAAAGCAGAGAATCCAGAATCTTGCTTTGAAACATTACAAAATGTCCATGATTAAAGAAATGCTATAAACAAACACTTTTTTATTAAGTATCTTTTGAATCACTTCAAATTTCAGGATGAGTGGAGAGGATGTTAAAAAATTATCCTAGATTGTAGCCCAGTGCAAATATTTAGGAATCCTAAGTTGCAAGGTTAAATTTAACCTTCTTTCTATAGTAAGAAAACTGCAATATAGCACTTACTTAATGTGTTTCCTGGATACACAAATAGATCAATTCATTATTAGCTACATGGATCAGAGACAGGACCAAGTAACATCAAATCTGTGGACAAATTGAGCAACAAAAGAATTATTTCTTTTACTTTAGATCAGCAGTTCTCAACCTGTGGGTCGCGACCCCTTTGAACTGTATTAAAGATTTGCGGTATTAGGAAGGTTGAGAACCACTGCTTTGGATGTATCTCATTTGTTAAGATTTTGGTTTTGGGTTTTAGGTTTTTTTTTATTTTTTATTTTTTTTACTTTCCATTCCACCTTCCATGTAAACACACACATTCACAAATAATGCAGAATTAACGAATCTTTTTCTTCAGTCTAGGGAGATAGAAGATTACATGAGTGAGGATGCCTCTAGCTTTGAGTCACAGAGTTCCCTGTCACAGAGACTTAAGCCAGTGGTCCTCCAAGTGTATGAACTCAATGGAATACTATTCAACCATAAAAAGAATGAAATCATTTTTTTTTTTTTACAGCCACATGGGTGGAACTGGATGCCAGTATCTTAAGTGAAACAATTCAGATGCACATAGACAGATATGGCATGTTTTCACTTGTAAGTGGGATTTAAGTAATATGAAAGCAGCCTGTGCAATGATGGACAGTGCAGACTCAGAGGGATAAGGGGGATGATGATGGGAGGTTGGTTGGTGGGTACAAGGTGTGTACCTTGCATCAGTGATGGAGGCACCAAAGGCCCAGATTCTACCACAATGCAACGAACATATCAGTGTTAGCAAAATTGCATTTGTACCCCATGAATGCACATAAATAAAAAGTTTTTTAAAATTGTGTGCATTAAACAGTCATCCAGGGGGTGGTTTAGGAATCCCAAAGCTCTCAAGTGGTTTCCGTATATACAAAGTTTGACAATCAGAGACATAAAACAGTGCTTCTCAAACTTTGAAATGCTCATCAGTTGTCTGGGCCTCTTGTTTAAATGCAGACTTTGATTCAGTAGTTGTACAGTGAGGATCAACATCATGTTTTTCTAGCAATCATTAAGGCAGTGTTGAAGATTCTAGTCCTTAGGGAGCAGGCTGAGTGTCCAGGCCTCCCGAAGACTTCCTTAGACCTTGTAAGACACGTGTGTATCACATTTCACTACTGGTTGTAAGGTGGTGGGGGGGAGGGTGCTGGGAAGGCATTTGGCAAACAGAAATGGTGTGGTCACAGTGGCATCAGATCAACCATGACTCAGACTCTGAGGTTGGGCACATTACTGTCTGAACAGAAGCAGACAAACTAGCCATAAAGAAATAAAAATGCCTTCCAGGAAGAAAATAGTTTCTGCCAAGGCAAATGTTCCAGAGAAGTTAGTGTAGCAAAGAAAATGGAATTTCTGACACACAAGACTTCTTTTTGCCTTTGTACTACTCCCAATCATCAATATTTGAGTTATGGTTGCCCTTTTAACAACTAGTGATTTTTTTTAAAGACTTTGAAACATACCTACATGCACTGCCTGAATTCAATAAAGGTTCACACTTTGCTAAATTTATTTATTTGGGAATCATTTTGAGGAAAAGTACAAACACCATGACATTTTCACCTTTGATACCCTGACACACATCTCCAAGGCATAAGGAATAGCCTATATAAGCTAAACACTGTTTTGATTCTTTAAAAATTAGCAAATCAATCATTTCATGCTCAAGATTCTCCAATTGTCCCCTAAATGTTTGTGGTAGCAGCTTTTAACTGATGGAGGATCCGGTTGAGAACCACCCAATTACACCATAACTGCTCTGGTCTCTTCCATCATCCCTCCCCTTATACCTTAGACCTTCACTGCTCCCCTTACCCCACTTTACCCTTCAAATGACAGATGGGTTATTACTTCAAAATTTATACTCCATTTTTTTTTCTTTTCAAGGGAAGATGTCTCACCTTCCCATTCAATGGCACAACCTCAGTGTTCCTTACCCTGGAGCACACTCCACATCAAGGATCCATCCTGTGCTCTCCCGCCTACCCTTCCTCTTGTCATTCATCTCCCTGAAATCTCTATTATGCCCATCATTTTGTGTGTGTGTGTGAGTGTGTGTGTTAGATTTTTATACTTCCTTCAAAGCCTGGATCAAATGTCTAATATTAATTAGATGATTCCAGATGGAAGAAATTCCATTTTCTTTTTATGTTACAACACACAGTCCCACTATGACTTGAACTGAAGGTGTTTCTATGCATGTTTCCTCTTCCCATTGGCCTTCCAAAATTTAAAGGCAGGGTCTCTGTCTATTGTATCTAGTGATTTGGGTAGTACTTGCCCCATGTTAGTGACGCAGTAAATGAAATTTACTGCGTTTGGCAAATGAATGAAATTTACTGAGTTTGATGAATGAATGAAAGTAGAAAAATGGTTAAATACATGTTTCTTATATTTATTAAAACAAATACAAGAATGTTGCCTCCATGGCTGCAGATTTCTCGGGTTTTCTGACTACCTGAGTGACACAAAAATCCTAGTTAAAAATGGCTTAGGTGCAAGAGGGAATTGGTTACTATAACTGTTTCTGAGAAGAATTGGATAGAGGCAAGGCTGGGATTCAGACTCACTCACCAATACCAATATCTGACCTCCACCTTGTGGGCAGGTCTTCTCTCATCCACATGGATAGGATCCATGTGGAATTGAGATGCGAGTTGGGATGGTTGCATTTCCTCAGGTTCACATCTTATTAAAAATAGTTTTTCCTCTCAACAATAGCAGAAAAAAAGGTCTTATCTCTCATTTACTCATTAGGTGAATATTAATTCCTGAAGCACTGTGGCCACAGCAATGAGATGCTTTCATTGCCCATATTTTCATCCAGAAAAGAATGGGGACATTTTTTGGAACAAAACTAATTACCCATTTGTTGAGGAAACTCAGTGCAAAATAAATAACACTTAGTCCATTTGCATTGAATGGAGGAACTCTGGGAGGCCAATACCAACAAGCATCTACATGTGGAGAGACTAGGGTGCAGCTCCTCCTAACAATCCTCATGGACTTCTGTTGCATTCTCAGGTAAGAGAAAATTACAGTAAAACAGCAAGCTTCAAAGAGAGGGTAAAGGTTAAAAAAACAAGTTTTACTTTAACTGAATGATTTAGCTCTTAACACCTGCTATTTACTATACTTCTGTTTTGCCTTTTTTTTTTTTTATCACTGCACAATATGCCTTAAGGCTGAGACAGTTTGCTGTGTCTGGTGAGTATTGGTTTTAGTACTAGGAACCAGCAGTGATACTTGGCATTTTCCCAGATTACTCTGTCCCTGGTGTCTAGCACTTTTGATGGTTTTCTCTATCTTACACCCATCTTTCTTTTTTATTTTCTTTTCCATCTCTTTCCTTCCTTCCTTTCTTCCTTCCTTGACACTAGGTGATAAAGAAAAAGATATCTACTAAAATGAATGAATGTTTTTAAAAAATCGCCTAAATCTGGAATAGAACAGACATAATGTATTTGGTCTCTCTGGGCACTAATTATGGTTTGGTACAGGAAAAGTAATTTGTTAGTTCTTGTTACCCCATGGCCATTCCATCTACTTTACCCATAGCAGATGTTACCAATCTTGGCACTTTTCTTTCTAACCTTAGATGCAACTTCAGAAAAATCTCAGCACAGCTCTGGACAGAGAGATCATTGTTTGGCATATGAGCTGAATGGTAATTGGCACTCCTCATGGAGTAGGTATGGACTTTACAGCTAAGCAGATGTGAGATCAAATACTAATTCCACCTATCACTTATCATCCAGGTGAATGTAGACAAGTGACATCCCTCTTCTGAGTTTCAATTCTTTTGTCATTTGGATAAAAAAATAATTCTCTGAAGATTAAATGAACCTAGATGACCAAGTTCTTCACCCATAAACTGCTAAATATAGGTTATTTTCCCTTCCCCCTTCCCCAAAGAGTTCCCGTCTTCACTGACTGGGATTTCTGGTGTGTTCTCCTCAGAAAATTATAGGCAAAAATACTCTCCCTATAATCAAGTGGCTATAACACTCCCTATGAAGTTCAAGATTGAGGGTTTCAACTCATACAATAATCCTGTACAAACTGTCTTTGGACAAATTACATACTTGGAGAAACAAGCATCCTCCAGAACACTAAAAAGCCATATTCACACTGAGATTGGAAAAATTCTGGAAATTATGACATAAAATATTTTTAAGATCTCACTGGAAAATATCAGTAATGCAATTTCTGATGATGGATTCCTGTTTCTAGAGAAGATAGAGCAACGTGGTTAGGCACCAGCCCTGCCCCCAAGACACATAGAGCAAATCACATGCTCCTTGATGGGTTTTTCCTTTAGAACACAGTTGACTGTTTTTTTACATCTGAAGACACATAATCAACTTGAGTGGTTGCTGCAGCCTGAACTGAGTGTGTGTTCGTTATACATCAGAATTTTGGAAGAAGTATTTCAATTCCGAGAGTTACCTTTCTTAGCTTCTTCACTGGGAAGGTGCCCTTGCCTTTGAGCTTCAATACACACTGCAATGGAATTTGGTAATAATGTTTAATGTTAAATAGAAGTGTGAAATGGAATTTCTTTAACTCACCCAGCTTTTAGTTGACAGATATTTTTAGGTATCAGCTATTTTGTTAGGTCCCCATGGTGTATTAGGAGATGCACATGACAGACTTGGTTTCTGTCCTTTTGTGGAATTTGCTATCAAGTAAATGAGGCAGTTATTAAACAATTAATTTCAAAAAATCAATCTTTTCATCATATTTGAGACAATAGTTATCAAATAGAAGTGCAAGACACTATTTAAATACATAATTGACCCCATAATTGCAGTAATGTACACAATTATGATCTGATAAAAAATAAATATGTAATTGAGAAAACTTTATTTTTAATGTGTATTTAATTTTTTTTTAATTTTTTTTTTTTTTGAGATAGAGTCTCCCTTTGTCACCTCCAGTAAACTACTCTGGCATCATAGCTCACAGTAACCTCAAACTCTTGGGCTCAAGTGATCCTCTTGCGTCAGCCTCCTCAGTAGCTGACACTACAGGTGCCTGCCACAATGCCCGACTATTTTTAGAGATGGGGTCTCACTCTAGCTCAGGCTAGTCTCGAACTAGTGAGCTCAGGAAAACTGCCCACCTTGGCCTCCCAGAGTGTTGGGATTGCAGGTAGTGAGCCACTGACCCTGGCCTTGTATATTTAAAATTTTTAAACAAAAAATATTTATTAATAGATGAAGTATTGTTATCATATTTTGGGGGAAAGACTGCAACTGTGGAAATATGTTGTGCTGGATTAATGGAAATTCCAAATAATCACATTTAGACTAACAACTTTGGAAGTGGGCAATACTAAATTCAGTCATCGATGCTACAATTTCAGGCTATGATATCACCATGAGCTGATCTCCTTGCTTTCAGCTCCAAGAATCATGTCCTTGTGTGACACCATCTTAAGTAGAAAGAGGCAGAATCTTGTATTCAGAACATGGTTCTATCCTGCCAGGAGAGCCTATATTCTTGATGAAAATTGAGTTTTTTAGTTTCCAGAATTAATTCTGTATACCAGAGAGGGTGATGTAGTTTTGGCTAAGCATTGTTTATGTTCTTTTCCCTGGGCTATCAATGGGAATGGTTTTAGCACCAGCGTCCAATGCACAGCTATCATTGGTTTCTGTGGCACAAGACACAAGGTCTCCCAGCATTATCCTCCATGGTACCTTTACAGGATTAACACTTCCACATCACCGGGCTTGGTGTTTGTCTTCCTTGGATATCCTGTAAGGCTTTTTCTATTTCCTTCTTGGGATTATATGAGCTATCAAACATCACATTAATGAATCTCCATTTTCTGTGAAATAGCCAAAGTTGCTTTCTCTCAATTGCAATTCAGAAATCTAGCTGATTGCTTCTTGGCCTTTTGGCTAAGATCAAGTTCAGAAACCCAGCTTTATCAAAGAAGATTTATAAGAATACCAGATTTCTTCTGTGGAGAGGAAGTCAATTTTTCTGAAGCTATGCAGCATTCAACAAGATAGGGCCTGGCCTCTGTATGTCTTTGTTGGACATACGACCACCAACAAACTTCAATTTGCATCTCAACTTGTCCCTCCACATCCAACACGCTGTATTGGCAAGGAAATGTGTCACAATTGCATTGTTGCCCCACATTCCACTAGCAAGGAAATGTGTTACAATTGTAGATTTCAGGGAGAGCACTGGAATAAAAGAACAGATCAATCTGATTTGGGCTTTACCACATAAAGCTCATATGAGATCATATGAGAAATCATATGATTATTTCAATGATCTTGTTCTCTCTATATATGGACAGAATCACCAAACCACAACGTAGGTCCAATCCAGAGCATCACATTTTTTTTTTTTTTTTACTGTGAATTCTCATTTATTGGTGGTTCAAGGAAAATACTGGTCTGCTCTTAAAGAAGAACAATTTGGAAATAACTATGAAAATTTAAAATAGACATTGTGAACCAAGCCAACCAAATGCCTTTTTTTTTTTTTATTAAACCATAGCTGTGTACATTAGTATGATCGTGGGGCACCATACACTTGGTTCATATATCGTTTGACACATTTTCATCACATTAGTTAACATAGCTTTTGTAGCATTTTCTTAGTTATTTTGCTAAGACCTTTACATTCCACATTTACTAGGATTCACATATACCCTTGTAAGATGCACCGCAGGTGTAATCCCATTAATTCCTCTCCTTCCCCCTCCTTCCCCCCTCCCTCCCCTCCCTTTCCCCTTTCTCCCTATTCTTAGGTTATAACTGGGTTATAGCTTTCATGTGAAGGTCCTACATTAGTTTCATAATAAGGGTGAGTACATTGGGTACTTTTTCTCCCATTCTTGAGACACTTTACTAAGAAGAATATGCATCACATTTTTTTAAAGTTTTATTAGAACACATCCACAGACACTTGTTTATGTATGGCCCACATCTGCTTTTGCAGAGCCGAATAGTTGTGAGGAAAACTGGCCTGAAAAACTTAAATTATTTGCTATCTGTCCCTTTGCACAAAAAGAGTGTTGATCCCCACTTATAGAATGGGAATAACCAAGACAGGTTTCTCAATGTCTTGGCTGCTGTTGTCTTACTGTCCTCCCACGGCTCTTCTTATGTGCCTGGACCAAATGTCTCATTTTTCCCAGAATGTGTGGGAATCTTCTCATCTCTATGCATTTGCATGCTGCTTTCCTTCTACCTAGGATATCATTCCACTTTTCCCCTTGTCCAGCTCCTCCTTGCCTGTCACAATACACCTAAAAATGTCTCCTTGCCAGACAGTCATTTTGATCTTTTTTTTTTCTGTACTATTCCACTCCTTCTATGAGATCTGTGGCATCCTGACCTTGCCTCTATAGGCTTGCATAATTTTTTAGCAACTATTAATAATGTGAAAACACCCAGCAAAAACTCACCACTTTCTTTTTCTTCCCCCCCCCCATTCCATTATGTATCCCAACCAAAATCCTGGGTCATGTGTACAGTCTTAGGCTGCAAAGAATCCCTGAGAGGAGTGTCAATGGTAGGGACCACAGGGAAAAACTGAAATTGTCTGTATTTTCCAGGTGGGTCCACTAACAATTTCAGGACTTTAATAAACATAGTATTATAAGTGAGGAGTTTAAATTAATGACATTGAAAGATATTGTGACAATGCATCCCTTGTGTTTCATACTTGACAAAATATTTTACAAGCTCTCCCCCTAGCATCATTGGGGATTTATGCACTCTGATGATCACAGATGCCCTGCATTTTGGACCTCTGTTTCTCTCTCTCTCTCTCTCTCTCCCCCTTTCTCTCTCTCTCTTTCTTCCCCACCCCTCCATCGAGGTAATTTTCTTATGTTGATTAGACTAAATTAAAATGAGAAGTGTGATGAATGCACTGCAGACACAAATAAGGATTTTGTATGAAGGTCACTAAATATGCAAGCCTTGATCTCATTCATCCTGACAGGGTTATCTTCGTGAGAATCTTGTAGGAATAAATCAAGTTAATGACAGATGGGGCTGAAAAGGAGGAAATTAAGTGGAATAAACCACAAGTTTTGCCTAGTGTATATGAAAGTCTTAAAGGCCATTTGGGTCAAACAGCTGGAGGGTCAGCAGAACTTCTTGGTTACATCTGTCTGGCCAAAGTACATGGCCGTGGTCATACACCGAAGTCATAGAACAATCTCTCATTTTCCCAGTTCTTTTATGAATCTGAATCCCAACGAAAAATTCAGGATAAGGCTGACATTAATTTTTCCTGTCATTCATATTTATATTCTTGAGTCCTGTAAACAGAATGTGTTCACATGGGCTTAGGTCAGCATTATAGAGGTTAAAAATAGAGAATTTTTTCCCCAAATGGCAACTAATTGTCTGGTCTAAGATCTCCCTGCGTGGACCAAATTGTTTTATAATCTCTCATTAAGCAGCAGTGAAATAAAAACACACAATTAGGACTAATTTTAATTATAAACTGCCCTCCCAGAAGGAACTTAGATTACAGTTAAAACATAGACAATCAAATAAAACCCAGGAAATACCAAGGAACAAGGACAAAATGCAAATAAAATGTTCTTGTGCAGAGCGCAGGTTGCAGATAATTGCAAAGTTGGAAACTCAACTACTTGGCTTTTCTTCAGTGAAGCTGATGTTTATTTTTAAAATGTGAGTCTGATCTTTGACAGAAACAATAAATAGTATTAATCAGAAAAATTAAAGTAATTTATTTTACTTAAATGTAAAAATGCATATAATAACTTTATGTCATTTAAAAGAGTACATGATAGCAACATTCATATTTGGGAATGAATCTTCAAACCTACTATTGAAAAGCTTTACTATCTTAGCAGAACTTCATTAATTTTAACTTTATGAACGAGACAAAATTATAAGACTGTAAGAATATGTAAGCAAAGGAATCCAACATTTGCATATAGATTGAATAGAACTCAGAACAAGATTACTAATGAAAAATAGTAATTTTCAATATTTTATATACTTTTTAATACATTAGCATTTACAAGTGTCTTCATTATGCTATTTACCAATGTAGATTGATTCTTTTTAACTTATTATGTAAGCAGCTATTTTAAAAAAATAGCTGCACTATGTGGTTGAGCCCTGTAAGAATTCGTGTAGTTTACAAAGTTTTAGTGAAACTAAGACAAAAATCTATAAAATAAGTAACTTTCTTTCACTTCATTTCACTCCTTTTTGCTGGAGTTCATAGATTTCTATTTGCACTTCCATCAAAACCTAAACACAAAGGACTCACTCTACTGGCTACATGATTGTCTGTGGGATCTTAGTCTGTTCTGGAGGCTGTAATAAAATAAAAAACTGAGTATCTTAAACAAAAGATATTTATTTCTTGCAGTTCTAGAGGCTGAAAAGTTCAAGATCAAGAAGCTAGCAGATTCCATATCTGGTGAGGGTCAAAAGCACAGCCTTCTCATTGTTCACTCATAGGGTAGAAGGGGCTCTTCACCCCCCTACAAGGGCAAGAATCCCACCTAGAGGCGCCCCTCCTCCTAATACTATAACATTGGAGAGTAGGCTGCCACCTAAAAATCTGGAGAAGAGGGAGGCTCCTGTGGCTCAAAGGAGTAGGGCACCAGCCCTATATACCAGAGGTGGTGGGTTCAAACCCGGCCCAGGCCAAAAACTGCAAAAAAAAAAAAAAATCTGGAGAAGACTTGGACATTCACATTATGGCATGGGGTGACCATCATCTGTGTTATTTGAGAAGCAGAAGGTCAGACTGCCTTCAATGTCTCAGTGTTTAAAGGTGTTTAAAGATCTTTGAAGTCAGGAAAGCATACATCCTTGTCTATATCATAGACTCTCCTTGAATGGTTTATGCCTTCAGCATCCTCCTCAATTCTCTATGGATTAGTTGTAGAGCATGATTACTTCCACATCCTCAAATCCACCACAAGACAAGTAAGAACCATGAATGTGCCAAATTCTCAGAGTAGAATAGATAGTGCATCCCTTTAGCCTCTTAAATCTGAGTTAGTCTGCTTAAGCCTTCAACCATCAGAGATAGCAGGAAATGTAGTTGGGTAATTTTCAGGGAACTCTTTCCTCACCATCTGTGATTCTCAGAAAAACAGACACTTGTGGCAGTGCAGAAGACTTGAGTCCTAGTCCTCAGTTCTTGTGGCTGCTACTCCTGGAGACTCCTTTCCTACATCCACAGGTTCCATGTGGAGAAAGCCAGCTCCCATCCTTCAAGCCACACTGTGCCCAGTTCCGAGTTACCTGGGCAGGTCAGGAGCATAGCCCACTTGATGCTAGGCTATGCTTCGGGGTATGGAATGGGAGGAACCACTTGCCCACCTTCCACTACTGTCCTCAGTCACCCCACCTCAGTGTGACCACTGACCATAATTGCAACCTTCCTTCTCTTGGAAAACTCACCCACTTAAAAACAAGAATCTCCAGGCATTCGGTAATTAAATCCTATTCATAATTCCCCTTGCCAAGAAGGGAAGACCAGTCCTTACTTTTAGGGAAGAAAGTTTCAGGCTGGGCTTCTGTCTTCAGAGGGCTGTGTTCTGTTGAGAAATCAAAGCTCAGTAATTTTCTCAATTTTGTCAAATTAAAATTTCCTGTTTTTTTTTTTTTTTAAATTATTGGCACTCAGGACCCCAGTCCAGACCAACCAAATAAGAACTTCCATAGGTGGGGGATTTGGGCATTGATAGAGAGCAGGTAAATTATCACCAGGTGATTCTAATGCACTGTGAGTGTTGAGAACCCCTGTCCTACAACATGGCTTTTTATTACTCAGATCAAATACTTGGTGGTATTCAGGGATTCACTACACTATATGATGTTCTAGGAATTGGAAATATGAATGGAAATAAGAAAAAATTTTATTGGATGTTGTCCACAAAGCACAAAAGCTTTATGCTTTGATTATCATAACATGGGCCAAACAGTAAAATTAAGTAGTGGATGGCATGTGGGTACTGGTAACACTGATGGTGATGGACAGATAATGTCACCTTCTGAGAAGCTTATTCACCAGAAGTCACACAACCAACCCTCCACCCTTCCCCCCACATGAATCTGGTGGAGCTCAGTGGCACCAAAAGCCATAATCTTCCATGATCATGCACATTGAACTGGATCTGTCTTCTTGCTCACAAGCTGTGTTACCTTGGACAGGTTACTTAACTTCTCTGCACCTTGGTTGCTTCAATTATAAAAACTGGATTAATAGTGATTTGCTAACATGATGGTTATATAAGTCAACATTTATAATGTGCTTATATTAGTGCCTAGAATGACAAATAATGGATAAAGTTTTACTGTAAAATACTTTTAATCTAGTTGGGATCAGAGGCTGATGTTGGGTCAAAAACATCAGCATTTACCAATACCAAAATAACCTTGATTACTGACATTCTTTCAAGAAATATAAAACCCAACCCATCTTTGTTGTTTTGAGAGTGAAACTTTCTACCCCACCTCTGGAGAGTTGTCCAGATCTCTGGATTTTTATACAGGTGAGGGTCAACAGATACAGGAGCCCCTATGCATCTGTACCAGTGAGCGTGGTCCATGATCCTTACCTGCACGTGGGCCAGGTGGGACAATGCAAACTTTGCAGGATGCTGCCTCAGGGGGACTTTGAGAGATCCTGCTGCCACTCCTCACTGGCTCCTGATACTTGAGTCACTATGTCAGAGATATCACCCCCCCCCATATACATGTACATGTATGAGTGGGAAGGAATCAGGATTGATGGACAGTGCTCAGCCTAGGAGATCACATACAGATGTTCTCATTGCTTACCTGTGTATTTTCACATATTTTCGTACAGAGTGATTATATAATACTCATATAAAAATTAAAAAAACCAAAATCCTGTTTTCAAAGACTTTTTAATGTTCATGCAAAATTCTCAGAAATGTATTAAGAATTACATAATTCTTAGGAATATACTAAGTATTATATAATACTAAAGGGGAAGGGAGGGGGGAGGTTACGGTGGAGGAAGGGTAATGGGTGGGGCCACACCTATGGTGCATCTTAGAATGGGTACAGGTGAAACTTACTAAATGCAGAATACAAATGTCTACATACAATAACTAAGAAAATGCCATGAAGGCTGCATTGAACAGTTTGATGAGAATATTTCAGATTGTATATGAAACTAGCACATTGTACCCCTTGATTGCACTAATGTACACAGCTATGAGTTAACAATAAAAAAAAGTGACTTTTCAAGCAAAAAAAATAATAATTTAATGGTAACTCCTTAAAAATATACATAGAAAAACTTCTGGAAGTTAATACTATTTATCTCTAGGAGACAGGATTATGGGCACTTACATTTTCTTCTTTATTTGAAAGGACAATTTTAAATTTAAGTAAAAAAAAAAAAGTTCTTATCTATTGCAGAGACTTTTAATAAAGACCACACATTTGAACATTCTGAAAACTACATATAACCAAAACAATAGGTTTCTTTCTTTCCTTCAATTACTGAATTCTCCCCTTCTGACATTCTGCTGAGGTTATATTGGATGATCTAGAAAAAAGCACACAATATGCCTGTTACTATTTTTCCCAAGAGAAGAGGTATTATATGCAAGACCTGAGTATTTTTCCAAATGTCATAAACTGAGCTGCTAAAGCCTGTGGGTTTGGCAGTCTTGGCTTTTCTACAGGGATCCTCCAGGAATTCCCTGAGCATGTCTCAGAGTGGAGGAGAAAACTTTTCCTCTCAGAGTCATATTCAACATTCACATGACTGTGTAGAGGGCTAGGTGGGGCTGCCACAAAGGGCAGAAAAGGAGGGATTCGGGATTTGATTCCCTGCCTGTCAGTGACTCAAGCCTACAGCCTTCAGGTACAAGAGATCATCTTTAGAGATAGGGGCTAACATTCATTACTTTAAATATTTTATGCTAGGATTAGCACAGAAATCATACTACTCGTGGAATGAGCCTGAGTTCAGTCTTTCTGACTTCTGATAATATTAAGATATGATACTAAACTTTAATAAGCACTGCAATCCAAAGCAATTATTTGAGGTATTTCAATACAATGAGAGAAAGACATAAGAATGTCACCGCCAAAATGAAAAATTTTGGTCAAGCATGACTGTGGTCACAAACCCACTTCTGGGCAACAGCCATATGGGGTGTCTTATGTACATTGGAAACTTTCTAAGAGAGAATGAACTAAATCGGTTTCCCTTGAGCTAATGACTTTTGTTCTATATTATGCAATACTTACATAACCTACTAAATCTAAAAATAAAATTTGACTGTCCCTTCTGACTCTGCCTCAAATAATACTCGAATTTGAAATGTACAATTTTTTTTTTACTGCAAAAATATTGCAAAACTTTTTCTCTTTCTTTGTTTCTCTGCCAATTCACTGGTAAGCATGAATTATTCATAAATATAGACTTTGTTAATGTTTTCAAAAATGCTGCATATTTTTCCCTGTGATTTCTAGGTTGGGTAACAGTTTTGGCATCATGACATATGAACAAAATTACAATAAGCCCTCTCTCATCTTTATTTTCTGCAGATGAGGGAAATAAGTTCATTGCTTCAGTAATGGATCATCAGTAGATATCAAAAATAAGGAAATTAAGTTAATCTTTTGCACAGAGGTTTTGGCAGTATTTGTGCCAGAAAATAATGTATATAAGAATATAAAGAATGTATATAAATAAAGAAATAAAGAATGTATCAATAAAGACATTATCAGCTAAAAAAACATTATTCAATAGTTCCTCACTAGTTTTGCTTTAAATTTTTGACTAAATTGTGGTTCCATCCATTGAGAAGGAAATGCTAATATCAAAAGTGTGTGCCTAAACTGGACAGACAGATCCTTTAATCTCAGAATTGTCGAGATAAAGCTCTAACTAGTTTAGACTTAAGTTTTCAGAGTGTATTGCTTTTTAAATTCATTGATCTACTCCAATTGGCTTGTCAAACAATGCTGCTCTTTTCTAAGGGGTTTTCAGAGTTGAATCTGACTTCCTTAGCTCTGGGGAGGACAGGGAATTGTTTATACTCAATCATAAATTAATGCATTTACAACTGCTTGAAGTGATCACTATTACCTATGGACTCAATCTCAAATGCCTCACAGTGATATTATTCTCACAGACTTCTAATTATCCAGAAAAGTTTTTAGATGGCTTATACTATTTATAGGCCCTAAATATTTGATGGAACCTGTATTTAATCTGCCATGTTGTGTTTATTCCTATTATGGATGCAAAGTTATCAGAGCAATTTAAGATCTCACTGAGTGGGAAAATTGGAAGGAAATAGTAACCTGGTATTCACTTTGTTTATTCTAACTAAATGAAATGAAAATATCAGGCTACAGCATGCAATAAAAAATGGTGCATGAGAAAGACATAAGAAGGTGTGTTGTTAAAAACAAAGGAGGAAAGTAATATTAACAAGGTTATGTTGAACTAGGTCTGTTTAAACTTGACTTATAATGAGATTGGGCATTAGGAAGTGAGTCTTAAGGTAATAACTCCTCAGTTAGAAACACTGAGTCTGGCTTTCGTCTTCTAGATGAAGGAGGCTTGGGCTTGGGTACTGGATAAGAGGGTGAGCGTGCCCCCAGCTTTGGAACCTCAGCCTGTCTGCCTTTTGTGGTTTTTCTTCAGCTCTAGGGCAAAGAGGGTAATGTAGCAGATTTCTAGGTGTTGAGCAGATTTCTGAGATCCAGAAAGGGGAAATGGTCTTGCTATGTTCTGAATACTCATGAGATTATCATCAAATAACTATTACTATTATTTTCTGGTGTACAGATGCAGAGAAGATTGTGACCTATAATTATGGAGCTGGGAAGGGACCTTGAATTTTCATTTTGGAAGAAGCCAAAAGAAATGAGAAATACGCTGGGGAGGGGAGGAGGCTGACTAGGAAGGGTTGGGAGAAGCTTAACCTGAATTTTGTACATATTTTAACACTTTTTTTTTTTTTTTGCAGTTTTTGGCTGGGGCTGGGTTTGAACCTGCCACTTCTGGCATATGGGGCCAGCACCCTACTCCTTTGACCCACAGGCGCCCCCCTCCATATTTTAACCTTCTGCATAGACTATGCCTTATTAAAACTGAGAAGGAAAGGTGACAACTTTCCTTTCCCCCCATTTACTGCTACCTGTGGTCTCCAGTCATTGTAGGGATTTGGCGCAATTCACTAGAATATTAGTGTAACAATATTCCTTCCCATTATTTTAAATTCATGTAGCGCTTGAAGAACTCTCAAGTTCTTCTATAGTTAACAATGAAAAGTGTTTGATGTTGATTAAAATATCTGAGTATACATGGATTACTATGAAAGTTTTGGGAGAGATTGTGTTATGGTCCATTATTTCATTTCCAAGGAACACAGTCAACAGCATCCTTTCTGATGCTTGCTGAGCTTATCAGCATTTTAGGGAAGGTTTCATTTGTTTCCATCTGTGTGGATTTTATGTTTCTTGATTTTTGTATATCTCAAAACTTTTGTAATGACCCTTATCTGGTCCTCTTTTCTTCACCTATGTACCCTCGGCAAACTCTAAAAGAACATATACCAACAGCAAATACTGTGTATGTCTGGAGAGAGAATTCTTAACTCTAGTTCTGTCGAGCTTATAAATAAATACAAGTTAAAGAACTCATAATATGTAAATCACAGAAAGGTAATATATTTAAATTTCAAATTTAAAAAAAATCATAAAATTTAAAATCACATTTTGAGACTGACTTCCTCTTCAGCCCTGGGGGTTCTTGCAGACTGTCATGGAACCACAGAATGGTTGCATCACCCAAAAAAGAAAGGGCTGTATCAGTCCAGGTCCCTGAGTCTCTCAGCTCTCACTTCGAGGTCTCTGTATCAAACTAAGCAGAGTAACAGGTGGCTTGGCTGGTTCCCCAGGCTCACCGCTGTCTAGGACACCCAGGTAATCAGACCAGACATTTCCAGGTGGTCAGTAAGAAACAGCATCCACCCAGATGATCCAACTGAGGGCCGTTCACTGAAAGGACTATTTGCATGGGTGTGGACAAAGAAAGACACCAGAAATGGAAAGTCTCCCAGAGATTGGGGACAGGAGGATTTCCTTATGTCCTCCTTTCAGGTCTGAAAAGGAGAAAGGAGGGTCAGAGCCCCCAGAAGGAAGGGGGCTGGAGGAGGGATGATCCAAATGCTGTAATTCTGGAGAAGCAAAATGGTTAGACTTGAAATCAAACCAGAGAAGGGGTGGGGAAAAAACCCCCAACTTTCTTTCCTCTTGCCCTCCTGGATGTAGTTGGTGCCTCCCACTGGTGAATTCCAACTGGAAGTCAGAAGATAAGGATTCTCTGGGGGGCTGAAAATGGCATGAAATAGACCATGCTGGAAGTGTTTGGCCAATGAAAACACTCTCCCAAGTTGGGGGAGTGATACTGGACTAGATAACCTCCTGTGCCATCTCTGCTTTCTGCTACTTGCTCGCTGAGTATCTCCACGTTTCTTAACTTCTCTAAACCTCTAAACCTCACCTTCCTCATCTGCATAATGGGAATGATCACTCTTGATTTGCTCACTTAGATAATGGCTCTGAACATGTCTTGGACACCACCGAGGGTGTGTATTTTAGGAAAAGGGAACCCTAGCCTCCCATGAATTATTTTCTCCAGGGTTCAAGTCAGTTAGACTCAGAAATTAACAAATTGCTCCCAGTGCTGATTTTACTTTTCTGATCTCTTAAATGTGGTTTAATGAGTTGATTTAATTTTAACTTAAAATTCATTAAAATTTATTTGCTCCAAGTAAATATTTAAATGAATATTATATACGCTAGGGAAGGAAGAAGTTTGTTAATTACATTTCTTCTCTCTGGGAGCAATCTTAGTCTTCTCTCTATTAGATGATGCTTCTATTAACCACAACATCTCCTGCCCTGGGGAAGCCACATTGAAATCAAACAATCTCCTGTACAAACTGAGAGCATCCGAGTTTGGGGTATGAATACTGTGCTTTCCAGAAATTTATGATCCTGCAGCCACACAAATACACTTATGCTTGGATAATATGATATATAAGTGTTCCCAAAGTCACCCCTTAAGTCACCATACATAAAGAAAACTGGAAATTGTAGCTAAATATACCTTTATTTACAGAATATTCATTACAAAATTTTAAAAATATTTATAGGCTTAATGCCTGTAGGACAGTGGTTACAACGCCGGCCACATGCACTGAGGATGGCAGGTTCGAACCTGGCCCGGGCCAGCTAAACAACAATGACAACTGCAACAAAAAATAGCTGGGCATTGTGGTGGGTGCCTGTAGTCCCAGCTACTTGGGTGGCTGAGGCAAGAGAATTGCTTAAGCCTAGGAGTTTGGGGATATAATGAGCTGTGATGCCACAGCTCTCTACCAAGGGCAACATAGTGAGACAAAATATTCTTTACATATTGGCCACTGCTTTATAAAATTTTGTAATGAATATTTTGTAAATTCAAGTACATTTAGCCACAATTTCCCACATTCCCTGTCCATGGTGACTTCCGTGGCAACTTTTGGGGCAGCTTATAATGAGGCATGTGTGTTTTCTTCCGTCCTTGTACTTTTCTGCCCAAACAGTCAGCTAAGTCCTTTCTGGCTTATCGTAGATATTTCAACACTTAAAGAAGAAATGCACATAAGAAGCAAATGAGGGGCAGCACCTGTGGCTCAAAGGAGTAGGGCTCTGGCTCCATATGCCAGAGGTGGCGGGTTCAAACCCAGCCCCAGCCAAAAACTGCAAAAAAAGAAGCAAATGAGCCTATATTTAGCTTTTGAGAGTCTTAATAAAATTTTAAAACCTAATACAGAACCAAAGTTTTCAAGGGAGGAAAAGGCATTTTGAGTTATAAGATTCTGTTTCTGTTAAATTTAAGATATTAGGTTCTGATCTAAACTCTAGGCAAAGAAAACATGTGACTTATGAGAATTTCTCCTGTTCACCTGAAATAAAAATTCAACACGGGTTGGGGCAGGTAAGAGAGGATCTGAGAGAAAAATCAGGCAAAGATATGGGAATGGTGGTTGGGGGACGCATCTCCCAGGAGCTTGGGAATCCATAAATAGAAGCAACCCCACGTGGAGTGGAAATGTTGAGTAGAGATAGACATATGTGGATCCTAGGCAGGGGGCTCTGGGGTAGCCCCCCAACCTCCTTGTGTAATGTTCCTGTGTAACTGAGATTAGCCCGTGCACACAGCAGAGAGCTGTGGGATGAGGCGTGGTCTCCCACTGGGACTGGGCCCAGCAGACGCTCAATCCAGGTCCTCTGACATCTGTCCTCACCCACAATGGTGGGCCTCAGTTTTATCATCTACAAAATGGGAAAATTAATAGTTCTAAAGATGATACATAAGAACACAACCTTCATATATTCCTAGTGGGAATGCAAAACACTGTAGCCACTTTACATATTTCTTTTTTTTATTACTTTTTTTTTTTGCAGTTTCTGGCCGGGGCTGGGTTTGAACCCACCACCTCCAGCATATGGGGCCGGCACCCTACTCCTTTGATTCACAGGCACCGCCCTGCTGTAGCCACTTAAGACAACCACTGGCCTTTCTTATAAAGACAAGCATATGCTTATCATGTGATCCAGAATTCCTCTCCCAGGTATTCACCCAAGTATTGAAAACATATCTCTGCATAAAGTCCTACGAGCTAAAGTTTACGTTAACGTTAGGGCTTCTCCTCAACCTTATCAATTGACTTGATTTTTATCCCTAGGGAGCCAAAGTATTTGTGGTAAAGACTTTGTAGTCAGTAAAGAATACAAGAAAGGATGGTGGGGATGATGCTGGGAGAAATCGTCCTACGTCTGCAGCTGAGCTGGAATCCCTGCTCCATCCTTTGATCATGCTAACTTCTACTGCCAGCTCTCAGCAAAGCCAAAGACAAGAAACCCAGGCCCCTTTCTCATTATATTACTGAGGGCTTACTTTATCTGTTTCAATATCTGATTTACACTGAAGAGATAAAAGCAATCCATCATTTTTTGAAGGAAAGAGCCATTCAGGGAAATCTATAATTTTTTTCTTTACATTTTAACAGTACCCTGAACATTTCCAGAAAAATCAAATTATGACAGCAAGAGAATCCTTGAAGAGATGTTCTTCTCATTATGCCTTCAAAGTAGCGGAGAAGGCAAATTCTGCCTCTTTTCACATATGGACAGACAACATGTGTAACATTTTGCATTAAAATGGCCATTATGAGATGACAACGTATGGCTCTAAGAGTGAATGTCTTCGGGCTATCTTCGGTCATTCAGGATTGAAAAAATCTTGTGCCATATTAACTTTTATTCATTTTCTCACATTCAGAGTTTTCTCTCTGCTTGTTATTGCTTCAGGACAAGTATGGAGAGAGGTCTTTGCTGTTTCCTGAAAGGCTAGCAGCAACAGTCTTCTTAGCTAACATGCGGAGTATACTGCCTTGGTGCCAGTTGCTATTCTAAACCTACCTTTGTTAATTCATTGAATCCTTTACAACCACCCTGTGAGAGCAGTACTGTTATTATCTTTCCCATTTCCCAGAAAGTGAAACTGAGGCACAGAGTAATATATTAAATAAAGTGCCCAGACTTACACAGCTACTGTGTCAAAGCCAGGATTTTAAATTCCACACATTTCAGTATAGGACTATTAGTCTTCTCAAACTTTAACGTTTTCCTTCACCTAACTGTCTTTCCAAAAGCCTTAAATAATTACACTAAGATGTAAAAGAGAGTTGTCGAATATTTAAAATCTTTTGGCGATAAACATGCGGGGAGAGAGATTACTCGAACTGAGAACAGATCGCCTTGTCTTCTCTGTGACTGGTATGGCAGAGCAGGAAGATGGATCGGTCTGGGGAGTGGAAGAGGCAAGGGGTCAGAGGACAAACACCCTAGAGGGGTTTGCCTCCCACCAGTGGGTCTAACCACCAGACAGAGCTAGATTTACTATGAAAAGAATGAGGCCTCAGCTTCAGGGCCCTTGTTTGCAAGCCCCTTCTCAAGCCTGTGTGTGGCACTTTGAATGTATTTAACACTGTTGTAGGTTTTGCAAATTTTGCAATAGTAAGATAATTGTATTTCAATTTGTTAAGGTGGCTGTTTCTTTCCACTCTTCTTTACACACCATCATGAGCGCCTTTGATTCATGAGGCGCTGATGATGAGCAGAAACCAGCACTTTTTGGATCCGGCATGAGATAAATGGAGCTGGAGATGCATTTGAACGGGGATTATTGGGTCATGATTCTGAGGTTAGCAGTCACAGCTGTGGAATGTTAAGTTATTGATAGAAATACCTTTCCTCCCAACTGTGCTGACACACTTGGTAGAGAAAACAGAACAAGATTTGACACGTGTGAAGCCATATTCTCATCTGTGTAAAATTCTCCCATTTACCAGACAAGTAATATTGTACATGGATAATTCAATCTTCATTAACATCTAAACAATGGAAATTCTCTCTTATAGGCATAGACCGGATGATGTGATGTATGCCATTATAAATGCATCACATGCTTTTTTCTGCTCTGACGAGGATTGCATGAAATACTTCATCAGAAAACATGCGGCAGTACAAGAAATAGCAGATGTGTTATAGACATTAGGCCCTGCAAACATCAATAATAAAAAGCTAGAGGAGTACTTGAGTTTTTACATAATTGTAGTAAAACAGTATTTCAAAATCATTCAAATAAAACTCTTTGCAAGGAATTTCCAAAGACATATATGCAAAAATCAGTATTATGAAATGTGTCAGTCAATAACAAATTCATTTCCTAAAATTTTGTGATATCTGTGGTATTTGTCAGGTTTTTAAAATGTGTAAGCTGTTAAATAGTCACCTCTGTACCTGATTTTTATTTGAAATTATTTATTCTTTTTCTTAAAGAGGATCCCTGATGGCCAAGCCCCATGAAACCTGGAGCCCCTTTTGCCCTTTCCAGGGAGCCATTACAAAGTTGAGAAACCCAAACCACCCCTGAAAGATCCTGATTCCATACGTCTGGCTTAGAGCCCAGGTATCTATATATGTATATATTAGACTAAAGTTCATGTGCAATTTAAAGTAGCTTAACATAGTAAACTGCATATGAACTTCATGTTCACCCTGTATTTTCAAGTGTTCTGTGGATTTCTAAAGTGCAGCCACAATTGAAAACACCTAATCTAGGTGGAGGGACTATTGGTCACCCCATAAAACATTCCTGTGTCACAAGCATAGCCTCAAACTAAGAGAAAGGTGAAAACTCAGGTGAGCTGAGAAGGAAGCAGGAGAGAAATTCCCACACATGAGGCCAAAGAACCTTTTCAGATCTGGATCTTTGGTGCTCCCGGGCCAATATGGAGCTCATGGTTAGTGTCTGTCAACCTGGTATAATGAAGACTTAATTTAAAAGGCATTTGAATGACAGAAAATAAATGAGATTCTATTTTTATGTACACATTCACCCACAGATTTCTATTTGGATCCCCTCTGTCCATAAAGTGACATCCTCCCTAATAATGAGGGAATTTTGAGGTTTCGTTGGAAAGGGCTGGAGATCATTTTCATTGTTTTATTTTTATTTTTTTGGCAAGATATTCCATGTTCATGGGTTAAAAGAATCAAATTGTTAAAATGTGCAGACTACCCAAGATAATCTACAGATTTGATGCAATCTCCATCAATTTATCCATTACATTATTTACAGAAATAGAAAACATTATTCCAAAATTTATATGGAACCACCAAAGTTACACAATAAACAAAGGCATCATGAGCCAAAAGAAGAAAACTGGAAAACTCACATTACCTAACATTAAATTAACCTATATAGCTGCAGTAACCAAAACAAGATGGTACTAGCATAAAAACAGGTATGTTGACTAATGAAACAGAATAGAGAACCCAGAAATAAATGCACACATCATAGTGACCTCATCATCAACACAGGGGCCAAAAATTTACTGTGGGAAAAGGACAGACTCTTCAACAAATATTCGTGGGGAAAGTGGGTAACTAATGCGGAAGAATGAAATTCAACCCTATCTCCAAACACTGACAAAAATAAAATCAAAATCAATTAAAGACTTAAATCTAAGACCTGAAACTAGGAAACTACTAAAAGAAAACAATGAAGAAATGAGAAAGAACACTAAGAAAGGGAATTCAAGGCCTGTGTGGGCATCGGGGGGGAGACGGGGGGTGGGAGCAGGTGTAAAACCTGGCCTGCTGAACCAGGAGGTCTGCAGGGCCCGTAAGAGTGTACTATGAAGTAACCTAGGTAACCAATGACCAATAGAAAAAGGCAATACTGCCTGGAGGCACAGAGAAGCCAATGAAAGACCAATTTCAAAAATAGAGAGAGTGTTCATATCCCTGCAGACCTTTGCCTCTCTGTCTTTCTCATCTTTTCGCCTTCATAAGAAGGATCACTTCCCATTCTCTTTGGAAGTGCATTAAACCTAAAATCTCTTTTTGTTACTCATAAACATATGTACATTACTTTGGCTTTCTATCCACACTGCCTGTGCACCTCCAGTTTTATTTCCAGTTTCCGCTGCTTTTTGCTTTTGATTACCATGAAGCCTCCATTGAACTTTCCAGCTCAGCCGAAAGTTGAGCTGGAAACCAGATCAACTGGGTTTGGAGAACCAGAAACACTGACCCGCAACATTCAGGACCTTAATATGACCAATGATTTTTTTTTTTTTTTTTTTTTAGTAATACCCCCAAAGCATAGGCAATCAAAGAAAAATGGAACAAACGGCATTACATCAAGCTAGAAAGCTTCTGCATAGGAAAGGAAACAATAAAGGTAAGAGACGACTCACAGAATGGGAGAAAATATTTAAATACTGCCCATTTGACAAGGGATTAATAGCTAGAATATGTAATGAGCAGCAACAACTCAACAGAAAATAAATAATCCGATTTTAAAATAAGCAAAGGATCTGAATAGACATTTCTCAAAAGAAGACACACAAATGACCAGCAGGGATATTAAAAAGTGCTCCATTTTAAATTTCAATTGTCACTTTCCCAAAACACTAGAGATAACGAAAGTTCTACTACTGAGACATAATTGCATCCTGGACAAGCCTGCTTTTCTTCCTTCTAACTGCATCAATTCTCTGTCAGGAAATTTTATAAAACAATCGTCTTTCCATCTTTACGGAACACTGATCTACATACTTAAAAATTCAACAACGCATGTACATAAACACGAAAATAATTCTCAAGTGCCTTTCATGGTTTTGTCAAACTCAGCCCCATTTTTACAATAGTGTCTGGAAATAGCAATGGTGTGTCTCCATGGCTTAATTTTAGAATGTGTTTCCAAGTGGTTGACATTAAAAGTAGTCTTAAATTCAGCGTATGTATTTTTCCTCTGGATTACGGATCAATTTTAAAACTCCCATTTTCAAAATTTATATATTCAGTGAATATGTAGACTTTTGGAAAGGCCACTGAATTGTCACCATTATTGACTGGAGGGCCCTCCCTTTCCAGCACAAGGCTGATTCCTTTGTGTAGCCAGTGCGGGTCACTCAAAGAGCTTTGCCTTGTTCATCAGTTGCTATTAAGAACCAAATAGTAATGCCTGCTAGTTTTTCCTTCCGGAATATTTGTCTCTCATTGGGACTAGTCAACAAGTGACTTCCTGTACACGTAAATAAGTAGGACTTAGCTTCTCACCTGAGAAAGATCAAAATGCCAGTACACTACTTATTCAGTCCAAGAACAGCTTCTGGGGACCTTTTCCATGCCAGGATTTGCTGTAGCATGGCCCCTGCACAGAAGGGTATTCATGGAAAAGAGGATGTTTGGCTTCTTCGCATCCTCCTTTCCCTGAAAGGAGCCTTTTCATTTATTTGAACTTGCAGCTTTTCTCATTCAGAATTTGAAGGGGCAAAGGAAAGACTGAGAAGAGACAGGGATTGCAAGGCGGGCTTCCTGCTTTGGTCCTGAGAAATGTAGAGATCAGGATGAAACACAGAGCTTAACAATCCTGAAATTACAGGTGACTTTCTTCTTGTTCTACTTCTCTATTTTTTCTTAAACGTTTAGGAACGAGAATGTTTTACTTCTATGATTAAGAAAACAGCGAAGGAACCATCCCATGTGTACCATTCGGAGGGCTTCAGCTGTGATCCTGGAAAGGTCCAAGCAATGGTGGCTGAGCTGTAAGAACAAGAATTCCTTTCTTCACAGGGTCTGTATAGGTGTGGCTTGGTGGTGATTTTAACCTTTCTGTGATGTCACATGGCCTATTTTCTTCCTTTCTTGCTGTCACATCCCACATGTGTCATCATAAGAGATGTCCCCTCATGGCGTCAGTAAAAGAATTGCTTTCTGTATAGTGTGGCTTGGTGGTGATTTTAACCTTTCTGTGATGTCACATGGCCTATTTTCTTCCTTTCTTGCTGTCACATCCCATATATGTCATCATAAGAGATGTCCCCTCATGGCATCAGTAAAAGAAGCTCCACATATAATTTCACAATGCCTGTCTCTCAAACAGAAGGGAAGTAAGCAAACAAAATCTAGCCTTAGTTTTATCAGGTAGGGGATGTGCCTCAGCAGACTCCCCACTGTATCTCCTTGGGTCATCTGATTACTGCAGGAAATCCAAGAAAATGAGCATCCCACAAAGGACTCCTGGAGGGCTCCCATTAACTGTGGCCAATCTGTGCCACACACTGTAGCTGTGCCTGGTGCTGTCTAAACCAGAGTTGGAGGCCCTTAGTGAGTAAGAAGTGAGGGAGTGCAAGGGGTGGACAGTTAACAGCATCAGATACACATGCACCTTCCTTTTGTCCAGAGCCCAGAGGGTAGCCTCAGTCCCTGAGTCCAGCCTGGGTCTCTGCCTTCTGTGATGTGAAACCTTCTGTGTTTCAAGCCCTTGATTCAACTTTGACACATCACAGCAATGCTGCAGAACCATATCCCAGTGAATGATTCATACATGTGGACAGTTAGAGGTGACTATAAACTCTGTATCTTGCTGAATTCTCTGTTACATCTCTGCCAAGTAAATGCTGCTCTCTCCTCTTGCCAGAAGTGGAGCATGGCTCCTTCCCAATCTCTCTTCTCCCTCCTGCCTGACTCCCCCACACCCCCTAGTCACTGCTACCCTCTGCTGTCTGGTAGCTGGTGCTGGGCAACTGGACAGCTGCATCCCAGCCCTGAGCACTACAGGCCTCCCACGAGTATCTTGGGATTATCAGGGATGGGATTCTACCACTCAAATCCCTGTATTGGGAGGAAAAGTTTCTTCACTTCCTTCTCTTCTGCCACACACTGTGTGCCTCCAAGTTAACAACTGTCCCCCAAAGATCCAAGCTATGGACTTCTGTCCCACCTTCTGCAGCCAGACTTTCATGATGGTGACTAACCAAGTGAACACAGAGCCTTTACAGCAGACCCCATTGTGAAATACGTCTGTACACCAGACCCCAGGAAACAGGACCCTGGGGGAGGGTGGGTCCCAGGCCTTGGGTCCTGCTCCTCCCTACTGCTCCAAGAAAAACTCAGGGTTTGTTGGCCAGGCCAGTGTGCTCCACACAATGAGGGGAGAGACATGTATGTCTGTGAGTTTATGAGCACAGGCAGTAACAATTACACGGGAAGCTCCAACATACGCCAATGGGAAGAAATAAAACATGTTTCCTTCCTCATATAAGAATTGAACAGAGGAGGTGGAGCATGATGGCGGACTGGACGGATGTGCAGCCCACCTCTCTCAAGTCATCAGGTGAGAGGGAGGGGGGTCTAGATCTTTTCTCCACATGGATTATTGGTGTGGACAGACAGCTGGAGATGCGCAGCGAATTGGCAGATTGCTGTATGAGGTGTAGTTTAAAACCACAGACTCTGTTGTAGAGATTTCCCCTGCCTGGCCACGCTGGCCAGCAGCCGGCCTCTCCCTCATGGAGGACAGCAGTTCGCAATTCCTGGCAAAACTCAGTTGATGAAAATTTATTCCTGAGCCAAGTTTGGCGTCCAGAAAGGGGTGCTGCTCAGAGCCATAAGAGGCTAAGCAGCCCAAAGGAAAATTGAAGGGAAGGGATCCCACCCGGGAAAGAGACATTTTGAATTGTCCAAAATGGCGGATACCTTCTCCCAGAACAACAGGAGTGATTAAATAGACCAGACCATTCCTGGCGAGGAATATTGGTGTGGGCTGGAAGTTCAGGCTGTGCGGTGAACTGGCAGGTGGCTGGACTCAAAAGTCCAGATTCAAAAGTGAGACTCTGAGCCACTAAAACTGAGGAAAAGGTCACCATGCGCTGCAGCTGCAGGAGATGGTGGCAGCAGGAGCCACGGCAGCCAGCCCCTTCCTGACAGCTTATTCAAGTTGCCAGTTTGTGGGAGAACTTGGGAGCAGAGTGGAAAGATTTGTGAAGTGTGGACTCCTGCACCCAGCTGGGAGGTCGGATAGGAGTGCTGTCTGGAACAGAGCAGCCAAGGTTGGATAACAATTAGGAAATAAATTTTATAGAAACTCCAAAATGGCTATTGGCCAGGTAGGGTGGTTACCATGGTAACAATGTAAACTGTGAATCAGGTATAACCCTGGGAACCACTCACAGCGCCACCTGGTGTCCAGAAAGTATATTGCATTATAAATATATTCCTATGAAAGTTGATCCCTATGTCATATATATAGATGTATATTTCTATATCTATACAAGAATAATATTTTTGTGGTTGGTGCCTTTTTTTCTCTCCTTTTTTCTCATCATTTTCTTGGAGGAGCTATTGTTAATTTTTTTATTTTTACTTTATTTTTTCTATTTTTAATTTTTTCTTTCTTCTTTTTTAACTTTTTTATGAACACCACTTTTTTTAACCTTCCTTTTCCTCTTCTTCCCTTCTTATGGTTTCTGAGAGTGCTTACAATAGATTTTTAGAGGTTTTGTTTTGTTTGTTTGTTACCTTTTTTCAATTGTTTTATGATTATCATTATTTTTATTGTAGTTGTTTTTTTTGTTGTCTGTATATCTATGTGTTTCTGATTGTTCGTGCATCTGTGGGCTTGTGTGTCTGGTAGCCTTTCTATCTGTTTATTTGCTCATTTGGTCTCAATGTGTTTGGTGTTTTGCTAAATCCTCGGGTTGGCTATTTTCTCTAACTCTAATTTTCACATTCAGCAAGAACAAGGGGGAATGGGGGGGATGATGGCTGATTGGAGCCAGCTCTCAATAGAAGCTCTGGTCTGGAGGGAGAGATAACGACCAGAAAGAACCCAACAAAGCCAAAGGAGGGGAGCTGAACTGAGAGATGAGATAGATAATTGCTCGTCTTCCCTGCTGAGGCAAGCTTTGACTCCAAAGAAACTATTTTCAGGTACAGACCTCATCCCAAAGAGGTTGTATGGCCGTCCCCTTCCCTAAAAGAGTTGCTTGCTTACTGTGGGATCTCTACTGATGAGCAATAAACTAAGACTCTCCTTCCTCATCCCACCAAAGGGAATTGCTGGAAGTTGGGACTTCTTCTCAAGAGAGCCCTGAAGTGAGTCTAGGAATTCCCTTGCCTGGCAGGAATGAACAAATATTTTTCTTGCCAATTTGATCCTTCAGTCTACCCACCACCATCACCCCAGCTTGGCAGTCTAGAAGTCCAACTCCACCAGAATCCAGAATATCTGCTTTTCTTGGCTAGGATCGGGCATTGCATAGATGGTGGCAGTACAGCTGTGCTGTAACTGTGAATCTAGTAACTGCACAGAAAGACATAGAGGGAAAGGTGACTGACCTGGCCCCAAAAAAGAGTATCTCAGCAGCAGACGGAGGCTTGGGTTCCTGCACTGCAGGTGGAAGCTCAGAAACTGCTGTGGTGCATGAACACAAGAGGAAGAATCTCCCACCCAACTTCAGCATTAGCAGAGTGATCCTGCTGGGGTCTAACTCTGGAGAGTCATCTCCCAACTCAGTGTCCTGCCAGAGGGAACCAGACCTCGCCCTATAGGGATTCCAGAGCTCTAGAACAGTGGCAACAAAGGTGCAGTGGCTGAGAGAGAAATTCTTTTGCTATCTAGATATCCTCAGGTTTGGACTGAGCTCAGGTGGAACTTTCTTCACCTGACATTGAGCACCTGAGGCAGACAGACCTCAGCTTCCCCTTCTGGATGGTGGTACACTGTGTTAACCACAAGGAGGAGGCAATGACCTCACTTTGACTCTGGCAGGCACATAGCCCTGGCACATTTGCTTGTTGGACAGAACAGGGCCACAGAGACTGGGTTAACAGAGATTGCCAGTGGGAATACTAGAGACTGGGGTGACCAAAGTTTGGTGGTGAAGTACAACCAAGGTGGGGTAAGAGGCATCAACCCCCTGGCTCTAAACCTTCTACTGGGCAGGCCTCTCTAACCCCTCAGAGCACCAGAGGTGCTCAAATCACACTTGAGCTGCCAATAGATCCCAGAACATCTAGTTGCTGGAGTCCTCTTGAACTCTCCAGCTAGAGAGTGAGGGCTGTCTGGGACAATTGGTCTGGAACTCTTGAACTGGACAAATTACATGAGGACCCTCCAAGGTGGGACCCTGGTTTAATGTAATGGTAAGGTTTGATTGTCCTATTACAGATATTACCAGTGGGGGAAGGCATGTCCTAGTTGCTTGTATTATACCAAAGCTGAGACTGCAATCCAGAGTTACTGATTCACTAGAATTGGACAGAGATCAGCTGAATACAAGGCAGAGCCACCTACCACCACTACACCAAGCAGGCCTCTAGAGACACAGACTGTAGTACTGCACCAGGCCTTTGCAAAATTGTATAGGAAAAGCTGCAGTCACCAGTCCCAGTTCTTAGGTGAAGGGCTGGTCAACCACAACCATAGAAGTTTCCAGTCCAATTTTACCTTACCTGCTCATGTAGCTAAACACTGAAAAACAATCATGGGGCTGAATCAGCTGAAAAACTCTGGCAACATGAATAAACAGAACAGTTCAGCTCACCCAAGGAATGAAAAAACAGCCAATCCAGAGGATCCCATTTACAAACAGATAGCTGAGATGTCTGAAATCGTATTTAGAATTTGGATTACAAACAAGATCAACAGAATGGAAGTAAAAATGGAGGTAGAAATTGCACAATTAATTCAGAAGATGTTTCAAGAATTCAATGAATTCAAAGACAAAATCGCCAAAGATTTAGACGCATTGAGAAAAGAAGTTGCAGTCTTACATGATATGAGAAATACAGTACAATCTCTCAGTAACAGAAAAGAACAGGCAGAAGAAATCATTTCCAACATCAAAGACAAAGCTTTTGAACAATCCCAAACGTTCAAATAGGAAGAGAAATGGAGAGCAAAAACAGATCATTCTCTCAGAGAGCTCTGGGATAAATTGAAGAAAATCAATATTTGCCTTATAGGGATTCCTGAAGGTGATGAAGTAGTTTCACAAGGCACAGAGTCCCTTCTTCATGAGATTATGAAAGAATCATCTCATGTCTGAACTTTCCAGACATGCCAAGAGATCCTGAAATCCAGATAGCAGATAGTTTCAGAACCCCAGCACAACTCAACTCAAATAAGACATCCGCCAGGCACAACATAATTAACTTTACTAAAGTTAATATAAAGAAGAAAATCCTGAAAGCAGCCAGACATTAAAAAACCATAACCTACAAGGGGAAGAATATGAGAATGACTGCAGATCTGTCTGTGAAACCTTTCAAGACAGAAAAGGGTGGTATTCAACTTTTACTCTCCTGAAACAAAATAACTTTCAACCCAGGATCCTGTATTGAGCTAAACTGAGTTTCATTTATGATGGAGAAATTAAATACTTTAATGACATTCATATGTTGAAGAAATTTGCCATAACTAAACCAGCTATCCAGGATATCCTCAGACCTATTCTCCATAATGGTCAGCACAACTCTCCAACACAAAAGTAAATTCACTCTGAAACTTTTGATCAAATTCAAAATTCCACAGTGGCAAAAGGATTAAAAATGTCCAGTGGTCTTTTGAAAAACCCTACACACAAAATTATACCAGGCCTATCAATATTCTCAATTAATGTGAATGGATTAAATTGTCCTCTAAAGAGGCACAGGCTGGCTGACTGGATACAAAAACGCAGACCAGATATCTGCTGCATACAAAAATCTCATCTTACCTTAAAAGATAAATATAGACTCAGGGTGAAGGGATGGTCACCTATATTCCAGGCAAATGGAATACAGTAAAAAGCAGGTGTTGCAATTTTATTTTCAGATACAATAGGCTTTAAACCAACAAAAGTAAGGAAAGATAAGGAGGGTCACTACATATTTGTTAAGGGCAAGACTCAATATGATGAGGTTTCAATTATTAATATTTATGCACCCAACCAAAATGCACCTCAATTTATAAGAGAAACTCTAACAGACATGAGCAACTTGATTTCCTCCAGGTCCATAGTAGTTGGAGATTTTAACACCCCTTTAGCGATGTTGGATAGATCCTCCAAAAAGAAGCTAAGCAAAGAAATTTTAGATTTAAACTTAACCATCCAACAATTGGATTTAACAGATACTTACAGAACATATTATCCTAGCAAAACTGAATACACATTTTTCTCATCAGCTCATAGAACATACTCCAAAACTGATCACATCTTAGGTCGCAAATCTAACCTCAGCAATTTTAAAAGAATAGAAATTATTCCTTGCATCTTCTCAGACCATCATGGAACAAAAGTAGAAGTCAGTAACAACAAGAACCTGTGTACTCATACAAAAACATGGAAACCGAATAACCTCATGCTGAACAATAGCTGGGACAAAGACAAGATTAAGAAGGAAATAAACAAATTTTTGGAACAAAATGACAATGAAGACATGAATTGTCAGAACATCTGGGATACTGCAAAGGCAGTCCTAAAAGGTAAATTTATAGCACTGCAAGCCTTCCTCGAGACAAAAGAAAGAGAGGAAGTTAAGAACTTAATGGGACATCTCAAGCAATTGGAAAAGGAAGAACATTCCAATCCAAAACCCAGCAGAAGAAAAGAAATAACCAAAATTAGAGCAGAATTAAATGAAATTGAAAACAAAAAATTATACAACAGATCAATAAATTCAAAAGTTGGTTTTTTGAAAAGGTCAATAAAATAGATAAACCTTTGGCCAACCTAACCAGGAAAAAAAAAGAGTAAAATCTCTAATTTCATCAATCAGAAATGGTAAAGAAGAAATAACAACAGACTCCTCAGAAATTCAAAAAATCCTTAATGAATACTACAAGAAACTTTATTCTCAGAAATACAAAAACCTGAAGGAAATTGACAAATACTTGGAAGCACGCCACTTCCCAAGACTTAGCCAGAATGAGGTGGAAATGTTGAACTGGCCTATATCAAGCTCTGAAATAGCATCAACTATACAAAGTCTCCCCCAAAAGAAGAGCCCAGGTCCAGATGGCTTCACACCAGAATTCTACCAAACTTTTAAAGAGGAACTAGTACCTATATTACTCAAACTTTTCCAAAATATAGAAAAAGAAGGAATACTACCCAACACATTCTATGAAGCAAATATCACCTTGATCCCCAAACCAAGAAAAGACCCAACAAGAAAACAAAATTATAGACCAATATCACTAATGAATATTGATGCAAAATTATTCAACAAGATCCTAGCAAACAGAATCCAGCAACACATCAAACAAATTATACACCACGTGCAAGTGGGTTTTATCCCAGGGTCTCAATGCTGGTTCAATATATGTAAATCTATAAATATAACTCAGCACATAAATAAATTAAAAAACAAAGACAATATGATTCTCTCAATTGATGCAGGAAAAGCTTTTGATAATATCAAGCATCCCTTCTTGATCAGAAGACATAAGAAAATGGATATAGAAGGGACATTTCTTAAACTAATAGAGACCATCTACAACAAACCTACAGCCAATATCGTATTGAATGGAGTTAATTCGAAACCATTTCCACTCAAATCAGGAACCAGGCAAGGTTGCCTATGTCTCCATTGCTCTTTAACATTGTAATGGAAGGGTTAGCCATAGCAATTAGGGAAGAAAAGGCGATCAAGGGTATCCATATAGGGTCAGAAGAGATCAAACTTTCACTCTTTGCAGATGATATGATTGTATATTTGGAAAACAACAGGGATTCTACCACAAAACTCTTAGAAGTGATCAAGGAATACAGCAATGTCTCAGGATACAAAATCAACACCCATAAATCTGTAGGCTTTATATATACCAACAATAGCCAAGCTAAAAAACAATCAAGGATGCTATTCCATTTACAGTAGTTCCAAATAAGATGAAATATTTAGGAGTTTATCTGACAAAGAACATGAAAGATCTCTATAAAGAGAACTATGAAACTCTAAGAAAAGAAATAGCTGAAGATGTTAACAAATGGAAAAACACACCATGCTCAGGGCTGGGAAAAAATCAACATTGTCAAAATGTCTATACTTCCCAAAGCATTATACAATTTTAATGCAATCCCTATTACAGCTCCATTGTCATACTTTAAAGATCTTAAAAAAAATAATACATCATTTTATATGGAATCAGAAAAAAACTCAAATAGCCAAGACATTACTCAGAAATAAAAAAAAAAAAACAGGAGGAATTACACTACCAGACCTCAGACTATACTATAAATCAATAGTGATCAAAACAGCATGGTACTGGCACAAAAACAGACAGGTAGATATATGGAACAGAATAGAGAACCAAGAAATGAACCCAGCTACTTACCGTTATTTGATATTTGACAAGCCAATTAAAAACGTTCAATGAGGAAACATTCCCTATTTAACAAATGGTGCTGGGTAAACTGGCTGTCAACCTATAGAAGACTCAAACTAGACCCACAATTTTCACCTTGAACTAAGATAGACTCTCACTGGATTAAGACTTAAACTTAAGACATGAAACTATAAAAATACTAGAAGAGAGTGCAGGGAAAACTCTTGAAGGAATTGGCCTGGGTGAATGTTTTCTGAGGAGGACCCCATGGGCAATTGAAGCTGCATCAAAAATACACAACTGGGACCTGATGAAATTAAAAAGTTTCTGCACAACCAAGAACATAGTAAGTAGAGCAGACAGACAGCCCTCAGAATGGGAGAAGATATTTGCAGGATATGTCTCCGACGAAGGTTTAATAACCGGACACCACAGTGAACTCAAACATATTAGCAAAAAAAGAACAAGTGATCTCATCGCAGTCTGGGCAAGGGACTTGAAGAGAAACTTCTCTAAAGAAGACTGGCGCACGGCATACAGACACATGAAAAAATGCTCATCATCCTTAACCGTCAGAGAAATGCAAATCAAAACTACTTTGAGATATCATCTAACTCCAGTAAGATTAGTCCACATCACAAAATCTCAAAACCAGAGATGTTGGCATGGATGTGGAGAAAAGGGAATACTTCTACACTGCTGGTGGGAATGCAAACTAATACGGTCCTTTTGGAAAGATGTTTGGAGAATACTTAGAGATCTAAAAATAGATCTGCCATTCGATCCTATAATTCCTCTATAGGATATATCCAGAAGGCCAAAAGTCACATTATAACAAAGATATTTGTACCAGAATGTTTATTGCAGCCCAATTCATAATTACTAAGTCATGGAAAAAACCCAAGTGCCCATTGACTCATGAATGGATTAATAAATTGTGGTATTTGTACACCATGGAATATTATGCAGCAGTAAAGAAAGATGGAGACTATACCTCCTTCATGTTTACCTGGATGAAGCTGGAAAATATTCTTCTTAGTAAGGTATCCAAAATGGAAGAAAAAGTACCCAATGTACTCAGCCCTAATATGAAACAAATTTATAGCTTTCATACAAAGGCTACAACCCAATCTCAGTACAAGAATATGGGGATGGGGGAAAGGGAGGGGAAGGGAGGGGGAGGTAAGGCAGAGGGAGGGTGATTGGTGAGTCCACACCTAGGGTGCATCTCGGAAGGGTGCAGGTGAAGTTTACTAAGTGTCAAGTATAAGAGTTTGAACACAATAATTAAGAAAATGCCATGAAGTCTATGTTAACCAATTTGGTGAAAATATTTCAGACTGTATATGGAACCAGCACATTGTACCTCATGATTGCATTATTGTACACAGGTATGATTTAATAAAAATAAAAATAAAAAAGAATTGAACACAAAGAACATCTTGGGCAAAGTGAAAGGGTAATGACAGGAAACCTTATGCTGAGTTTGGGTTCTAAAGAGTTCACAAAGGTGAAATGAAAGTCTAGTCCACATTACTCAATAAACCCAACCCGGCAGGGCCCAGTTTCTCTCCAGGATGCAAATGGATCATCAGGGGCCAATTGTACAACAGGTGATATAATTGTTTAGGCATCATGTTGTTTTAAACACAGGTTTTTAAATATCCCAAATACAACACCAAGGGAGGCTAAGCAGGAGAGGCTGCAGGAACTAAGGACAACTTAATGTTTAGTTTTGGTTGGGAAGGAGTTACATAGCCACATCCCTCAGCTCGCTCCTGAGGCTCTCCCTAAGGGAGAATTCTAATGAAATGGAACGTGGGCAAAATTCCAGGGATCATGAGGAACCTTGTTCTTTTTCTCTTGCTCCCTTCCTCTCTTCCTCATTCATTCGAAGTTTCAGTTTTCCTCATTTGAATTTGAAATTTCCAACCTTATTCCCCCCAAGAATGATTATTTTCTAGATCATGAGGAATCTAAGCCAATGTATCATAATTATAAGCCTTTACCCTCATGTCCTTTAATACCATCAACCTTCACTTTAACACCTGGGCCAGAGGCTCGCTCAAATTCATTATGCTGTGGGAACACAGAATGAAAACCCAGCCATCATCTCTGGATGCTTCAAACACATACACATCAGTTAATTATTCATCACATTGTCCTGCCTCGCTCTAGCAGTCTTAAATATGTATTTCCAGTTTGTAATTGGTTCATGTACAGTGTTTTTGCTTCTCTTCGGCAAGGACATAACTGGGATCCCTGCAACTTAGGGGCTTTTAGAGGTCCGCATCTCTTCAATGAATGTGTGTGTGTGCACGTGTATGTACACACACATGTATCATCTACCATCTATTCACTGTAGCAGATAATATAGTGATTCATAAAAATACTGGGTTTCCTCTTTGACCTGAAGCATGGATCTATGACTTGGATTGTTCAATTAAATTTGAGATTTAAGAGTTAGGGAAAATTTGGCTTGGTGCCTGTTGCACAGTGGTTATGGCATCAGCCACATACACTGAGGGTGGCGAGTTTGAACCCGGCCCAGGCCAGCTAAACAACTGCAGCAAAAAAAATAGCTTGGTGTTGTGGCAGGTGCCTGTAGTCCCAGCTACTTGGGAGGCTGAGGTAACAGAATTGCTTAAGCCCAAGAGTTTGAGGTTGCTGAGAGCTGTGACGCCAGGGGGCACTGTACCAAGGGTGACATAAGGAGAGTCTGTCTAAAAAAAAAAAAAAAAAAAAAGAATTAGAAAAAATTTAAAAACCAGTGCTTCCATCAAGTATACACACAAAAAATGCCCCACTAATTTATTCTTCTTAGTAAAGTATCCCAAGAATGGAAGAAAAAGTATCCAATGTACTCAGCCCTACTATAAAACTAATTTATGGCTTTCACATGAAAGCTATAACCCAGTTACAACCTAAGAATAGGGGGAAAGGGAAAGGGAGGGGAGGGAGGGGGGATAGTGGGCAGAGGGAGGGGGATTGATGGGATTACACCTGCGGTGCATCTTACAAGGGTATATGTGAAACTTAGTAAATGTGGAATGTAAATGTCTTAGCACAATAACTAAGAAAATGCCAGGAAGGCTATGTTAACCAGGGTGATGAAAATGTGTCAAACGGTCTATGAAACCAGGGTATGGTGCCCCATGATCACATTAATGTACACAGCTATGATTTAATAAAAAAAAAAAAACAAAAACTACAAATGCTGTCACTTCATACCTGCCAGGATGACTGTGACTATTAATAAAAATCTGAAAGAAAACAAGCATTGACAAGGATGTAGTGGAACCAGAACTCTTGTGTGCTACCTGATAGGACTACAGCACAGTGCATAGTGCAGCCACTGTGGAAAGCAGTATGGAAGTCCATAGAAAATAAAAACTACCCTATGATACAGCAAGCTCACATCTAAGTATTTATCCAAAAGGGTTAAAATCAAGATCTCAGAGATATATTAGCACACGCATGTTTATTGTGCTGTTCACAATAAACAAGATGTGTAAATGACCTTAGTGCACATCTACCAAAGAAAAGATAAAGAAAACATGATGTGGGCTCAGCACCTGTATCTCAGTGAGTAGGGCGCTGGCCACATACACCTACACTAGTGGGTTCAAGTCCAGCCTGGACCTGCTAAACAACAATGACACCTGCAACTGAAAATAGCTGGGCACTGTGGCAAGTGCCTGTAGTCCCAGCTACTCAGAAGGCTGAGGTAAGAGAATCACTTAATTAAGCCCAAGAGTTTGAGGTTACTGTGAGCTGTGATGCCATGGCACTCTACCCAGGGTGATATAGTGAGATTCTGTCTCCAAAAAAAAAAAAAAGAAAGAAAAGAAAACATGATATGTGTATAAAATGGAACATTAGTCAGCCTTTAAAAATATGAAGATCCTGCAATATGTAAAAATATGAATGAATTTTGAGGACATCGGGCTAAGTAAATTACCCTGGCAGAGAAAGACTCAGGGCTGTAGTATAACATTGTACTTACTTAAAATCAATGTACTATGCACTTAAAAAATGTAAGCGGTTAGACCTCATGTTAAGTATTCTTACCACCAAAAAAAAAAAAAAAAAAGCAAATGTGTAATGCAGAACGTTCTCTTCACCCTGACACGATAACAGCAGAAACATTGCTGAGATGAACCTTCCAGCAGCCTGGGTGTCCAAGCAGCTGAAATGAGCTGCAGATGATGGTAAATACCCACTAGCAAGGGTGAATCTCAAAGGATTTTAGCTGAATAAAAAAAACAAAAAGACTGACAAACAATGAACAACATTTAGTTCCGGTTATATAAAACTGTAGAAGATGTAAGCTAATATCCAGTAGCCAAAAGTTGACCAATTGTTTCCTGAGAAAAAACAAGGGAGGGGAGGGGAGGTGGGAAGAGCGGGAGGGAGAGGTGAGGTGGGGACAAGGAAGTGTTTGTGGGTGATGAGTGTGCTCCTTACCTTGTTGGTGGCGATTGTTTCAAGAGTGTGCATATGTGTCAAAACGTACTAAATGGCATACCCCAAACATATGCAGGCGATTTTTTCATTAATCATGCCTCCTTAAAGCTGTTAAAGAAAAACTAATTGCTATGTGATTAACATGAAATCGTATAAGATACAATTTTGTCATAAACTTAACTTTTTCATTAAATGCCACATACAATGGGCTTTTAAAGTTTTAATTGGCATGCCCAACACCTACTTGGAAATAAAAGTTAAGGTGCCAATTATGTAATAGGGAAGACAGATTATAAGCAAGGCATTACTATGCTTTTATTTCAAAGGAGAACATATTTTATTATCTTGTCTTTATGTTTCTTTTTCCAAGAAAATGAATTATTGTCGAATTGTCAGAGATCTTTATACATTCTACATATTAATGATGCATGTAAAATGTCTCAGGCCATTGACTGCCTTATTTTAAAAAGCAGAAATTTTCATTTAGATAAAATCTAATTCACCTTTTGTTTTTCCTTTCATGAATTAAGCTTCTTTTCGTCTTAAGAAATCTTCGCCTACCCCACATATCACAAGTTTTAAGGAAAGCATTTCCAACTTAAACAAAGAGTCGTTTATTTTATTAAAAGAAATTGTTCAGTATGTGCCCTCCTCAGCTACTTAATTCTGTCATTGCTGGCTCTGAGCAGGTCAAAAGAATATCTTGACTTTCTCTTAGCAAAGAACATGACAGGAGTGATTTAAGTGTCAGGAGAAAAGTGGAAACACCGAGAAAGAAGGAAGCATTTGGTGAAAAGAGTGGAATGAGCCAAACTCTTAGGAAACGGTCTGACCTGAGAATCTCGGAATGGAACCTTAGCAGACAGTGTCTCTGTAAGCAGAGCTGGCCAGGGACCTGTTTTCTCATAGATGCTAATTGCTCTGCTGACCTAAATAGACCTGATGTGCTTCGTTTGCAATCACTTCTGAGCGGGGAACTTGGTTTTCAGCTGATCTCAGCCCAAAGAGTAATTGTAAAGAGCCACATATGAACTGATATATGCCTACCTGGAAGTAATGAGGGGCAGGAGATTTGAATGGACAAAGAATAGCTTACCTATTGCCCTCCTTCCCTTTCTGGCATTCCATTCTAGAGCCAAATTTGCTCACAAAGAAGTTCCCTTGATCTCAGGAGGTGCGTGTGGCTATCTAGGACTTCCTAAATAAATGCCACTGTGCCCAAATGACCCTACTGCCAGCTGGTTGCTATTCCTAAGGGGCAGGTGAAAAGTCCCCAGCTGGACACCCTGGCAAATCTGAATATTTGGCGTAGACACACTGCCTGGGTTTCTGGTGCAAGTACAGAAGATGTTCATTAAAACTGAACTTGCATTTCTGCTGGGTCTATAATCACAGCGTTTACTATATTTTTAACTTGTCCCGATAAAGACAATCTTTCAAGATGCTGGGTGATTTCCTTAAATAGCTTATAGACAAAGAAGTTGAGGTACCTAAGAGTTAACAAATTTCACAAGCCATTAATGAGGGGATAGAATTCAGACTCTGAAGACCTTAAGCACTGCAATAGCTGCCTATATTTAGGGACTTAAGTTTTATTCAAGGTACTGTCCACAGGGCTATATGCTAGATGGACAGGCCAGGGCAACCACTGCATGTTTAAAACGAGACTAGGAAGGGTGAATTGGCTGTCACACTCCTTAGATTTACACCCTCAGGCATTCCTTAATATAAGTCCTGGGAGAAGAAAATGTTCCCATCCTTTCTGAGCCTCAGTTTTCTTGATTATAAAATGGGAATAAGAACAGTATCATCTCACAGGGTTTCGTGAGACATGGGGATGACTCACACCAGATCGCTTGCTGAGTGGGAAGAATTTAATAGAAATTGAATGTTGGAGGAGGAGTCAAAGCGCATCCCTCTCCCTGCAGTGATGACCCACCACGTGGCCATCTACACAGCAGAGTCAGCCACTGCTTTGTTTCCTTTCAGCAAAAAGCTGTAAGTCCCTGGCATCTCAGCCCAGTCTATCTGTGTTCTATGAAAACTGGCACACTGAGGTAAAACTCACCTAAATGCTCCAATGAGAGTTTTGGTGTGAAAAGAAAATGTGCAGAAACATTCATTTGCCTGTTCTCTCTACAGTTCCATCTCTCCTCAACCCCTTCTCTGTGTGTTCCATCAGACTGTAGAATTGCAGGTGAGTCTCCTTGAGTAGGTGCATTGACCTTTATGATTTGGGAATCTGGGGAAGAAAATCTGAGCCTGTTCAGATCATCCACACAGGACTTGCCAGGAACGTCAATAGCACGTTCTTATTACCCTCTGCCACTCCACACTGGCTACACTCTCAGTCTCACTACCTGGGGCCTGATGAGTAAGTCTGAAGTTCTGGGGTTCAGTATTAGCAAATCTCTGTTCCTAATATGCTTAGGAAACTATAATCTTCCCATGCTCTTTACCTGTATTAAATCTGTTCAATTTTATGTATCAACTTCTTCCTTATTGAAATTGCCTCAGAAACTCAACAAGAATAAATAGGTGTATGTTAGCCAGAATGTGAATGTCTCCATATTCTAGATAAGGAACCTAGCTGCACTTTTATCTAGACTGCTTAATGTATTGTTCATAGAGGAAAATTTTAAATCACTATTCATTGTTGTGAACATTTGATTGCCACACTGTTTTATACTGTGGTGCCAAGGAAAGAATTTATTTTTTTCTAGTATGGCAGTCAATGTGCAAGAGACAGGTGAGTTTTACATGTTTTGTAAATCCCCAGGTTCAAAACTAGTGTGAGTGAAATGCAACTCACATGACAGTTAATGTGAGTTAATAATGGCGATCAATGAGAACTCCAGAAAAAGGACTTGATGAACAAACTAGAGAACACAATGCCAATAGGTGAGAATTTACCATGTCTTGCTTACTCATAAAAGACTGGACAATTATGAATGAAGATAGAGAGAGATAATTGTGTGTGTGTGTGTGTGTGTGTGTATGAACACATATCTACACAATGGCAGAATCTATCTATCTATCTACCTACCTACCTATCTTCTGTTTCTTGCTCTAATAGAGACTAAAATTCAAAAGGCAGTAAAGACCACAAGGCAAATAATCATTATTCATTTACTAAATTTTGGCACCAGTCAAAAATAAAATCCCATTGAGAAACACTTCGCTGTCCATAGACATATATTTTTAAGCATTTTTATTTGTACATAATAGATGCACATATTTGAGGGTACGCGTGGTAATTTAATAGATTGCTCTAATTTTTAAAGATCAAATCAGTGCAATTGGGACATTCATCACCTTAAATATTCACCTTTTCTTTATACAGTAAATATCCAAATTCTTCCCCTTAGCCACTTTAAAATATACAAAGGATTATTTTAAACTATTTTCGCCTTACTTAATCTATCAAATGTGAGGTCTTATTTCTTCTATCAGACTGTATTTTTGTACCCATTCAGTTTTTTCTATCTTCATTCAGCAAAGAGATTATGATGTGGAAAGAATGTCCTATTTAAAAATAGCAATTTCTTTCTATATTTTTCTCTATTCTTCCCTCTGCCTGGTCTCATTTTCAGAAAAGTGACACAAATGTATCTACTCGTGTATATATACATGTTCCTTTCTTGTGCTGCCACTGGAGCAAACTGAAGCCAGCAGAAGTTATCTCAGGGCACTGAGGCCTCTCCTCTCTCTGGGGAAGGCACACGGTGCATTCAGGTGCCAAAATGCTTTGGATGCCTTTGGTGCTGCAAGCAGAGCTCCTGTGACAGTGATTGATGGTGCTTTTAGACCTCCAAAGCAAGACAATCCCATACAAAGGGGCAAAGGATAAAAACAAAAGCGAAGAAAGGCAGCAGCTAGTAGGCAAAATGGAAACTAAAAAGCTTTCACCTTTCACAGTAATAGACTTGCATCCCAACATTCCATTCTGAAGGTTTTATATCTTTTAGTTCTATTCAAATGCAACATAGATCTCTAATTCATGCTGGGCAAAAGGTGAAGTGCAAAGAGCTCAAGATTCCTCTGCCTGAAGTATGGCTTTGTGGGGGTTGAGCACTTAGTTTTGAAAAGCTCACCTTCCCTTAGTACATACATCATCATCTTAGTAATATTTTTTAAATATTAAATTTATAATGTATTTTAAAATATTTGAAGGTGTTTCATTAACTTAGTTTACATTGTAAAATGTCTTAGCTTTATAAATATAATATTAAGGTTTTTTTGGTTTGTTTTGTTTTTTTATTGTTAGGGATTCATTGAGGGTACAATAAGCCAGGTTACATTGATTGCAATTGTTAGGCAATGTCCCTCTTGCAATCATGTCTTGCCCCCATAAAGTGTGACACACACCAAAGCCCCACCCCCCTCCCTCCGTCCCTCTTTCTGCTTTTCCTCCCCTCCCCCATGACCTTAATTGTCATTAACTGCCCTCATAACAAAATTGAGTACATAGGATTCATGCTTCTCCATTCTTGTGATGCTTTACTAAGAATAATGTCTTCCACTTCCATCCAGGTTAATACGAAGGATGTAAAGTCTCCATTTTTTTAAATAGCTGAATAGTATTCCATGGTATACATATACCACAGCTTGTTAATCCATTCCTGGGTTGGTGGGCATTTAGGCTGTTTACACATTTTGGCGATTGTAAATTGAGCTGCAATAAACAGTCTAGTACAAGTGTCCTTAGGATAAAAGGATTTTTTTCCTTCTGGGTACATGCCCAGGAATGGGATTGCAGGATCAAATGGGAGGTCTAGGTTGAGTGCTTTGAGGTTTCTCCATACTTCCTTCCAGAAAGGTTGTACTAGTTTGCAGTCCCATCAGCAGTGTAAAAGTGTTCCCTTCTCTCCACATCCACGTCAGCATCTGCAGTTTTGAGGTTTTGTGATGTGGGCCATTCTCACTGGGGTTAGATGATATCTCAGGGTTGTTTTGATTTGCATTTCTCTAATATATAGAGATGATGAACATTTTTTCATGTGTTTGTTAGCCATTCGTCTGTCATCTTTAGAGAAGGTTCTATTCATGTCTCTTGCCCATTGATATATGGGATTGTTGGCTTTTTTCATGTGGATTAATTTGAGTTCTCTATAGATCCTAGTTATCAAGCTTTTGTCTGATTGAAAATATGCAAATATCCTTTCCCATTGTGTAGGTTGTCTCTTTGCTTTGGTTATTGTCTCCTTAGCTGTACAGAAGCTTTTCAGTTTAATGAAGTCCCATTTGTTTATTTTTGTTGTTGCAATTGCCATGGCAGTCTTCTTCATGAAGTCTTTCCCCAGGCCAATATCTTCCAGTGTTTTTCCTATGCTTTCTTTGAGGATTTTTATTGTTTCATGCCTTAAATTTAAGTCCTTTATCCATTTTGAATCAATTTTTGTGAGTGGGGAAAGGTGTGGGTCCAGTTTCAGTCTTTTACATGTAGACATCCAGTTCTCCCAACACCATTTATTGAAAAGGGAGTCTTTCCCCAATGGATCAGCAGCAAAGTAAGAACTCAGAAATTAAAGGATCGAACCTAACCTCCATACTGATGCAAAAGATAAAACTAAGCAATGGACTCTCACAAAATAAGATGAATAGAATGCTACCACACTTATCAATTACCTCAATAAATGTTAATGGCTTGAATTCCCCACTGAAGAGACATAGATTGGCTGACTGGATTAAAAAACACAAGCCATCCATTTGCTGTCTGCAAGAAACACACCTGGCTTCAAAAGACAAATTAAAGCTCCGAGTCAAGGGTTGGAAGACGATTTTTCAGGCAAATGGAATTCAGAAGAAAAGAGGAGTTGCGATCTTATTTTCAGATACATGTGGATTTAAAGCAACTAAAGTCAAAAAAGACAAAGATGGTCACTTTATGTTGGTCAAGGGAAAAATACAACAAGAAGACGTTTCAATTCTAAATATTTATGTACCCAATTTAAATGCTCCCAGATTCTTGAAACAGACCTTACTCAGTCTGAGCAATATGATATCTGATAATACCATAATAACAGGGGACCTTAACACTCCTCTTACAGAGCTGGACAGATCCTCTAAATAGAAATGAAACAAAGATATAAGAGATTTAAATGAGACCCTAGAACAACTGTGCTTGATAGACACATATAGAACACTCCATCCCAAAGATAAAGAATATACATTCTTCTCATCACCCCATGGAACATTCTCCAAAATTCATCATGTCCTGGGACACAAAACAAATATCAACAGAATCAAAAGAATTGAATTTTTACCTTGTAATATTAAGATTTTTAAGTTGAACTTAAAAACTGGGGAAAAATGAGCTTTGGGATGTTTCATTGTCATAAATAGATATATGAATTTTAAAACAACTAACTAGATATAATGTTTACAATGCCAAAGCCGGATTTGAGGAAAAGAAAATTCACCTTAACCCATTGGACTGAGAAATCACATAAACCATTCTTAGGATGTGTGTTCAGGAATGGGAGAAGCAAGATAGAGTCTATCAGTTGAAACTCACAGTGGAAATGAATGAGGGAACTAACAGCACTCATGAGAGCTCTCTTAGGCATTGTGATAAAGGAAGAAAAACTGAGAAACACATGCTGCACAGTACAACATCAGGATGTGAATTGAAGAAGCTTATGTACACAAACCACTGCCATATATTTTTCAAAGTCATCACCCAAAGACATGGCTCTATAACATTAAAACTGAGGAGGTAGTTAAGAGATTTCAGTGGAGACAGAGATTAGGATGAAGGTGAGGAAAGCGTACGAGACTGACACATGTGAACCTATAATAGTTACATGCCATTGACTGGGGATTAGGTAGAATTTTGTGTTACCTGAACTCCAAAAAGGAAAACTCAAGAACATAAAACTCCCATTAGCACACAATTCACTTGTGATTGGATTTACAGAAAGACCCTAGATTAACTTTCCATGGGCAGGTGTGAAAATACTTGGCTTCCAAATCGTCAGAATCATCCAGCTCAGAAAAGGACTATTATATTTTGGGGCCACTGTCCTTCCCAATGTAACCTTTTCTTGTGCATTTACCATTATTAATGTCTGATAATTATGAGAAACGTAAGGGGAGTTCGCTCTTCCAGTTATGTGACTGAAGATTAAACTCTATTTACAAACTGCTGTTACTTTTTCTCATTTTGGAAGACTAACTTTAGAAAAAAGGATTGGCTCTGTGCACATTAACTTAAGCTATTAATTCTGTAGGCCTCCTTTCCCCTGTTTGTCAAAGCATTAATCAGTGTTAAGGTTTGATAAGGCTGATTTCCTGCAGGAAGCTCTTTTATTTCAATGTTCTGACACTTCTAACTTTTCTCCAGGGTAAGCTGCCACTCAGCAAATAGAGGTCAGATTCGCCTGGCCTTTGGAGAGGGAAAATGTTGATAGTCTGTCTGAGGGAAAATTTCTGCCCATGAAATAGGCCAGCTCTGAAAGCATATGCTTAAACTGGGGTGTGGAAAGCACCATAACTCCTGACTGAAAAAGCAGAACTGGAAAGCTTAAGGCCTATAATCTAGATAATGACAAGGATCACTCTTAAAATATATTCTCGAGCCCCTTTAATTTTCTTTCTAGGAGCATGGCTAGACTACATCTCCATTCCATCTCACTGTTGAGTTGGGGTCATGTGACTGAGTTCTGGCCAGTGAACATCATCTGAAAGAATAACTCCCATGACGGAAATGTCATGATCTCTCTTCTCAACATGGAATGACCTTGACCTTGAGCAGGTGAAAACAAATCTAATGAGAATAAAATGGAGTTAGTCAGGGGATAGAGCAAGATGGCAGACCAAAAGGATCGTTCAGCTGAGCTCTCTTAGAATGACTGGGGAAAAAGAGAACCCAGCCATATCTGGCCCCAGAACCTGACCCAGAGTTACAGCACAGGGAGCACAGCAAGGAGGTAGTGACTGGATGAAGTGTGTGATCTGGAGCAGTGGAAATCTGATGAATTACACAAGTGATTGTGACCCACTGGGATTGGCTAGGCCCCACAGAGGTCCTGGACAGGAGGAAGCCTTTTCAGGGTTTTCAGTTTTGGGGAGAAACTGCACGTTGAGTGGAAAACTTGTAAGAGTGGGCAGACTTAAACAGTGGATAGCAACCAGATTTGAATACCAGTCAGAGGAGATTTGCCATACGTTTGGTGGCCGGTGAGGCAGCCATATTGAGAAGGTATGGGTAGCCAGGTGGCTGCCATAGTGTTGGGAGGTTGTGAGAAAGTCTTAGTAGGGGCATAAAGCATGGCTATCTGAATTCTGATCCTTCAAGGATCTGAACTCCATTCTTGGGACAGGCTGAAAGACTCATGTACCTCACAGGAACTGGAGTCAGGTGGCACTATGAGACCTGCCCCTGAAGGATTGTTGGGAGCTTTAAGATTCCAACCCAGCAGGAGCTGAATGGTGAGGAAACAATCAAGTGATCACCGAGGACAACTAAGTTGGGAATAACAAATAGAGGTTGCTGGCTGAGTTCTCCATTTCCTAAAAAAAGCATAGTGCCACATATTGCAACATATTGTCAACAAGAGCAATGACTTCTGTTTGAAACAAAGAAGTCAGTGAGAAGGGAAAAGGAGGACAAGGAGGTGAACAAGAAGAACACATGAGGAGGAACCAACAGAAAAATTCAGTCAACATGTAAAACCAAAACAGAGCAACTATCCCAAGGGACAATGAGGCACCTACTGCAGAAGACTCCACCTACAAAGAATTAATGGACTTGACAGAAAGGGAATTTAAAATATGGATGATAAAGACAACAAAAGAATGGATGAGAAAAAGGAAAGACAGAACCAAAAGTTAGATGAGAGGTAAGTAGAATATAGAAAGGATATGGTGGAGATTAAGGAAATGAAAGAGACAATCAGAGAATGGAAAGATGCAGTAGAAACTATCAAAAATAGATTAGACCATGGAGAATAAAGAACCCCAGAGCTAAAGGATAAAGTTTTTGAGTTAACCCAGGTAGTCAAAGAGGCAGAAAAGTAGAGAGAGAAAGCAGAACGCACTTAGACAACTAGGAGACTCCATGAAGCATTCAAACTTGCAAATAATAAGGATTCCTGAAGGGAAGAAGATTGTCTCCTACTGGAAACTATCATAAATGAAAAGTCCCCAAGTTTTACTAAAAACCATGATACACTCCTTTCAGGTGGATATCAAACCCCTGGTCATTTCAATTCAAACAGAACTTCCCCAAAACATATTATAATGAACATGGCCAAAGTAAAAAAGAAAAAAGAAATTCTTTAAGCAGCCAGGATTAAGTGCCAACTGATCTACAGAGGCAGAGCCATTAGGATAACAGCAGACTTTTCAACTGAAACTTTTCAAGTCAAAAGAGAATGGTCATCCACCTTCAACATTCTTAAACAAAACAATTTTCAGCCCAGAAATCTATATCCTGCTAAACTAAGCTTCAAAATTGATGGAGAAATCAAAACTTTTCCTTCGGCACTGAGGAAATTCACCACAAAAATCAGCTCTACAGGAAATACATAGACCTATTCTCAACACTGACCACTACAATAGACCACCAGCAAAGTAAACACCCAGAAGCTAATGGTCACATAGCTTCCAAAACGGCACCAAGGTAAAAACACACAATGGATTTTCACACACACACACACAGATGAGTATAACCCTGCCACACTTATCAATTCTCTCAACAAATGTTAATGGACTGAATTCACCACCAAAGAGGCACAAGCTGGCTGATTGGATAAAAAAGCACAAGCATCCATATGCTGTCTTCTGGAAACACACCTACCCTTGAAGGACAACCCAAAACTCGAGGTTAAGAGATAGAAAATTATATTTCAAGAAAATGGAAGTCAGAATAAAGGAGGAGTTGCAATCTTATTTTCAGATACAAGCAAATTTAAAGCAACTAAAGTTAAGAAAGACAAAGATGGACACTTTATACTGGTCAAAGAAATAATTCAAAAAGAAGACATTTAAAATTTAAATATTTGTGCACCCAACATAAATGCACCCAGATTTATGGAACAGACCTTGATGAGTCTGAGCAATAAGATATCTTATAACACCATAATAGCCAGGCAGTTTAACACACCTCGAACACAATTGGACAGATCCTCTAAACAGAAACTAAACAAAGATATGATACAAAAGGACTTAAATGTGACTGTAGAACAAATAGGATTAATAGACATATATAGAACATACCATCCCAAAACTAAGGATTATACACTTTTCTCATCAGCCCATGGTACATACTCCAAAATAGACCACATCCTTGGATACAAATCAAACCACAGCAAAATTAAAAGACTAATAATTAAACCTTATATCTTTCCAGGCAATGAAGAATATTAATTAAACCTTGTATCTTCCCACAATGCAGTAAAGGTAGAACTCAACTCCAACACAAACACTTTATTTCCACACAAACACTTGGAAATTAAACAACATTATGCTGAAAGATATGTAGGTTTAAGAAGAGATAAAAGAGGAAATCATTAAATTCCTCAAACATAACAACAATGAAGATGCAAGTTATCAAAACCTATGGGATACAGGGCAGCGCCTGTGGCTCAGTCGGTGGGGTGCCAGCCCCATGTGCCGAGGGTGGCGGGTTCGGGCCCGGCCCCGGCCAAACTGCAGCCAAAAATGGCTGGGCGTTGTGGCGCGCGCCTGTGGTCCCAGCTGCTCGGGAGGCTGAGGCAAGAGAATCATTTGAGCCCGGGAGTTGGAGGTTGCTGTGAGCTGTGTGAGGCCACGGCACTCTACGGAGGGCCATGGGGTGAGACTCTGTCTCTACAAAAAAAAAAAAAAAACCTATGGGATACAGCAAACACAGCCTTAAGAGGAAAATTTATCACATTAGATGCCTACATTTGAAAAACAGAAAGCAATTACATCAACAAATTCATGAACATATTATAGAACTGGAAAAAGAAAAACAATCTAATCTCAAATCCAGCAGAAGAAAAGAAATAACTAAAGCTGAATCAGAGATTGATGAAATTGAAAACAGAAGACTCATTGAGAAAGTGAGCAAAACAAAAAAGTTGGTTTTCTTAAAAAATAAAATTGATAAACCTTTGGCAGATTAACTAGGAAAAGAAAAGTCAAATCTCAAATAACTTCAAATATCTTCAGAAATGATAGATGAGAAATAACAACAGATGCCACAGAGATACAAGAGATCATATCTAAATACTACAAGAAACTCTATGTCCAGAAATTTAACAATGTGAAAGACATAGATTAATAGTTGGAATCACACTTTCACCCTAGACTTAATCAAGAAGAAATAAATCTCTTGAACAGACCGATTTCAAGAACTAAGATAGAAGAAACAATAATAAATCTCCCAACCAAAAAATACCTTGGTCTAATGCGTTTGAGTTCTCTGTGGATTCTGGTTATTAAACCTAAGAATGGGGGAAGGGGGAAAGGGGAAGGGAGGGGAGGTGGGGGAGGTGGGTAGAGGGAATGGGATTGGTGTGATTACGCCAGCGGTGCATCTTACAAGGGTATATGTGAAACTTGGTAACGGTCTGTAAAGCCAGTGACTGATGCCCCATGATCATATCAATGTACACAGCTATGATTTAATAAAAAAAAAAAAAATAAAAAAGGCAAAAAAAAAAATACCCTGGTCTAAATGGCCTAACACTAGAATTCTATCAAACCTTCAAAGAAGAGCTTATACCCGTACTGTAGAAATTATTCCAAAATTGAGAAGGAAGGAATTTTCTCCAAGACATTCTATGAAGCAACCATCACACTGATACCCAAACCAGGAAAAAAAAAAAAAAAAAAAGGAGAACTTCAGACCAATTTCACTAAAAAATATAGATGCAAAAATTCTCAACAAAATCCTAGACAATAGATTACAGCTACACAATAAAAAAAATAATTCATCACGATCAAGTAGGTTTCATCCCAGGAATGCAAGGCTGGTTTAACATATGCAAGTCCATAAATGCAATTCACCATATCAGCAGAAGCAAAAACAAAGACCATATGATCCTCTCAATAGATGCAGTAAAAGCATTTGATAAAACTCAGCATCCTTTTCTAATTAGAACACTTAAGAATATAGGCATAGGTGGCACAATTCTTAATCTGATTGAAACCATCTATGACAAACGCACAGCTAGCATTATACTGAATGGAGTAAAACTGAAAGTTTCTCCACTTAGAACTGAAACCAGGCAAGGTTGTCCTCTATTGCCACTACTATTCAACATAGGGCTGGAAGTTCTAGCCAATACAATCAGGCAAGAGAAGGAAATAAAGTCCAAATGGGAGCAAAGGAGATCAAACTCTTGCTTTTGTCAACGAAATGATCTCATACTTAGAGAACCCCAAAGACTCAACCACAAGACTCCTGGAAATTATCAAAAAATACAGCAATGTCTCAGGATATAAAATCAATGTCCACAAATCAGTGGCCTTTGTATATGCCAGTCAAGATGAGAAGCTAATCAAGGACACAATCCCCTTCACAGTAGCTTAAAAAAAAAAAAAAAAGAAATACCTAGGAATATACCTTTAAAGAGGAAGGGGGGGATCTTTACAAAGGAAATTATGAAACCTTAAGAAAAGAAATAGCAGAAGATATTAACAAATGGAAGAACATAGCATGCTCAGGGCTGGGAATAATCAACATTATGAAAATGTCTATACTTCCCAAAGCAATCTAGAGATTCAGTGCAACCCCCGTTAAAATACCATCATCATACTTTCAAGATCTGGAAAAAAGAATTCTTCATTTTGTATGGAATCAGAAGAAACCCCTATTGCCTTTCTATAGCCCAGGCAACTCTTAGTAATAAAAATAAAGATGGGGGTATCATCCATACCAGACTTTCGGCTACATTATAAGGCCATAATGATCAAAACAGCATAGTACTGGCACAAAAAATGGAGACACTGACATTTGGAACCAAATAGAAAACAGTAAGATGTAACTGACATCTTACAGCCATCTGATCATTGATAAGACAAACAAGATGGGGAAAAGAATCCCTATTCAATAAATGGTTCTGGCAGAACTGGGTAACCACAGGTGAAGGACTAAAATTGGATACACACCTCTCACGACTTACAAAAAATGATTTGAGATGTATAAAATATTTAAATCTAAGACATGAAAGAATAAAAATCCTCAAAGAAAGTGTGGTGAAAACACTTGAAGATATTGGCCCGGGCAAAGATTTTATGAAGAAGACTTCTTTGGCAGTTGCAACAACAACAGAAATAAACAAGGGACTTAATTAAACTGAAAAGCTTCTGTACAACTAAGGAGACGACACCAAAGCAAATAGACAACCTTCAGAATGGGAAAAGATATTTGCATGTTATGAATCGGACAAAAGCTTTATAACCAGGATGTATAGAGAACTCAAATTAATCAACAACAACAAAACCCAAAAATCTCATAGATCGCTGGGCAAGAGACTTGAATACAACGTTCTCTAAAGGAGACAGACTAATGGCTAACAAACATATGAAAAAATGCTCATCAACCCTAATCATCAGAGAAATGCAAATCAAAACTACCCTGAGATATCACTTAACCCCAGTGAGAATGGCCCGTATCCAAAGTCTCAAAGCTACAGATTCTGGCATGGATGTGGAGAGAAGGGAATACAATCAGGCAAGAGAAGGAAATAAAGGTCATCCAAATGGGGGCAAACTGCTGGTGGGACTGCAAACTGATACAACCTTTTTGGAAGGAAGTTTGGAGAACCCTCAAAGAACTCAAATTAGACCTCCCATTTGATCCTGCAACCCCATTATAAGGCATCTACCCAGAAGTAAAAAAATCCTTTTATCATAAAGACATTGGTACTAGACTCTTTATCACAGCTCAAACTACAATCACCAAAATGTGGAAACAGCCTAAATGCCCACCAGCCCAGGAAAGGATTAACAAGCTGTGGTATATGTATACCATGGAATACCATTTAGCCACTAAAAAGGTGGAGACTTTATATCTTTTGTATTAACCTCAATGGAGGTGGAACACATTCTTCTTAGTAAACCGTCACAAGAATGGAGAAGCAAGAATATAATGTACTCACTTCTAATGTGAAGCCAATAGATGAGCTAATACGGGGGTGTGTGTGTGTAGGGGAATGAGGGAGCAGGGAGAGGGGAGGAGAGAGGAGGATGGGGGTCATGATGTATGGCACACCTCTTGGGCCTGGGACACAATTATAAGAGGGACTCTACCTAACACAACAAGAAAAAGATGGAACTGGTGCCAACATGACACAGTTGGTCTGGTCAGTTTAGGTCCTGCCTGACCTTCACCCCTGGCCTTCCATTCTTATTGTTTTGTAAATTTTGCTTCCATTGTAAAGATGCCCATCTTGAGTAGTTTAGAGATTCATTTAGGAAATTAACTTTTCTGGCATTATCTCAGTTACTGTGCCAAACTAAAACATTTAAAAAAAAAAAAAAGGAAATTAACTTTTGAATTAGAATATTGTAATAATTCACTGAGTTATACTGATTATGTAAAATAAGGGTTAATGTGGTCTTTGCTTTGAACTTTTTTGTATAAAACTGTGATTTTGGAAATGGAAGAACAGAACAGTCTTGGAGAGGCCACTCTCACTGTTCTCCAGAATCACCGGCCTTCTGACAAATGAAATTTGGTGGACCTTTCCTAATCTGGCTGACTGTAACAGGCAACCAGACCCAGTTCATGTGGTAACACACTGAATGTTTGAATTTTATGGAAGGAATCTGAGCTTCTAAAAAGTATGAATCAGAGCATAACCACTCCTCAACACAATTCATACCTGGCATCTAAAGCAAAAATTCATCTATGTTGTGAAAAACTGCTAATGCCACTAAATTTTACTAAAGGTGAAATTATTTATATATACATTTATGAATATATATGTATGTATATATATAAAACTTATGTATACATGTATATGAAACATATATACTTATATACAATAAGTTTTTTATATATGTATATGTTTTATATACATATAAACACACACAGAGGATGCCACCCCCCAAAATCCCACCCCAAGCCCAAGGATTTCGGAATATGTCTCCTGTAATTTTAGAATGTGGATTATATAACCCATATACTCCTTTTTTCTTTTTTTTTTTAATTAAATCATAGCTGTGCAATCATGAGGTACAATGTGCTGGTTTTATATGCAGTTTGAAATATTTTCATCGAACTCACATACTCTTTAATGTACTTGCTTGGTTTGTTATGAATTTGACTGTATGTGCGTGATGATAGGAATCTTTGCTTTTCTTTGGTAAAAGTTTTTTGTTTATTTTGCTTATCATTTTCTAAGTACTTTTAAAAGGTGTCTTTCTGAAGTTTGCTATTTTGGCAATAAACTTTTAGACTTTTGAAAAAATATATATGTATCCAAATTTTAAGAAAGGAAAAAACTGTAGGTGTAGGAGTTTAGAGCCCTCCTGTCTATGGGCACCGGGTTCTGGGGGCTTAAATTGGTTTTGGAACTGGTTTATCACCCTCAGTGCAAGAAAACCCTTCAGCTATTGATGGGGATAATTGTACAACACTGAGCACCTGTGGAAAATGGATTCAGTGTTTGTTTTCTGAAGATAATGAATGTTCCATTCCCCCATAAAAAAGAGACACAGAGTGTGGCGAGTTTTCACCACTGAGTAAAAGGGACTGAAATCTGAACCCCAGTGTGTGCAGGCTCTGTCCTACTGCACTTGCCTCGTCTGGCCCCACCCCTGTGGGTGGCCTCCACAACACCTGTCCCTCCCTCTCACAAGGCTGCCTTCTGCTGCTGCCATTGAGAACCTATAAAATATCATGAAATCCCAAGACCAGAGATGTTGGCATGGACGTACAGAAAAGGGAACACTTCTACACCGCTGGTGGGAATGCAAATTAATACATTCCTTTTGGAAAGATGTTTGGAGAACACTTAGAGATCTAAAAATAGATCTGCCATTCAATCCTATAATTCCTCTACTAGGCATATACCCAGAAGACCAAAAATCACATCATAACAAATATATTTGTACCAGAATGTTTATTGCAGCCCAATTCATAATCGCTAAGTCATGGTAAAAGCCCAAGTGCCCATCGATCTATGAATGGATTAATAAATTGTGGTATATGTACACCATGGAATATTATGCAGCCTTAAAGAAAGATGGAGACTACCTCTTTCATGTTTACATGGATGGAGCTGGAACATATTCTTAGTAAAGTATCTCAAAAATGGAAGAAAAAGTATCCAATGTACTCAACCCTACTATGAAACTAATCTATGGCTTTCACATGAAAGCTGTAACCCAGTTATAACCTAAGAATAGGGGGAAGGGAGAAAGGGAGGGGAGGGAGGGGAGAGATGGGCAGAGGGAGGGTGATTGGTGGATTACACCTACGGTGCATCTTACAAGGGTACATGTGAAACTTAGTAAATGTAGAATGTAAATGTCTTAACACAATAACTAAGAAAATGCCAGGAAGGCTATGTTAACCAGGGTGATGAAAATGTGTTAAATGGTCTATAAAACCAGTGTATGGTGCCCCATGATCGCATTAATGTACACAGCTATGATTTAATAAAAACAAACAACAACAACAAAAAAAAATGTTTCCAGAGAAAGTGTGTGCATGTAAATGTGAGAAGGAGCCCTTATGTCCTAGCAATGAACTTGAGCTGTGCATGAGCTAAATTGGCTAGAAATATCCTCTAACTAGAAACATACACATACCTTAAATCCTTCTGCAGTTCAGCCTCCAAACTTAAAGGAGCAATGTGTTCATTAAATAGATCGTTTATGGGAATATATATCCCATGATGTGGTAACCACAACTTAATAGCCGTAATTATAATTACAATTCCTATTATCTCTCCTTCACTTTATATTATTTTACATATGTATACATAAAAGGTATATAATCACTTAATAACATGAAAGAAAATTTGAACCATTCTGTTTCGAAGTTTTCAGAGTAAATCTCACTTTAGTCAGTGACCTAAATATTTCTCTTTGAAATATTTTTTTCTGTACAATTTGGGAAGAACTAATAGCATTAAAACTCAGAACGTATTTCATAACTGGCAGCAAACAGAGCAGCTAGATTCATGCAACTCGCTGAACAAACGTGACATTAAGTGGTGCTCACAGAATACATCTTGGGATCAACATAAAGCCTTTCTCTCAGACCCACATGATGTAATGAAATTCATGCTATAAATTAAAGATTAGTATATGTATTTGTTTTGACTCAAAATACAAGATGACAGCAAACGGATTACCTTGACAGATGTACAGGGAAATTGCATTAGGTTCTCCCAGGTAATATAAACAAAGATGGTTAATAAGAAATATGATAAAATTCCATGCAACAGGACTTTAGAAAAAGCATTGATCTAAGAGAATATTGCCAACAAAGGAATACAGAAAGCACCCTCAAAACAGCACCTCTAAGAGAGGCAGACTCTTTACCTGCCTCCACCTGAAGCCCCCACCTGAAGCCCCCAGAGACTGTAGGTATGAAAAAATGACTTGGGATGAGAATTAAAAGAAGGCGAGAGACTCGGTGTCAGAACCAGGGCATTTTACACTTTTTTTCTTTTTTTCCTTTGGATACTCAAACTTCTCTCTCTTTTCCTTTCTCTCTCTTTGTATGTGTGTGTGTGTATAGAAAGATATATAAACATATCATATGTAAAACTATGTATAATAAATATGAATCCTGCCAAATAATGAGGATATTACGTAAGAGCATTCATGCCCCAAAGGGGAGAAAGAGGATCAATACTCAGTCCTGGCCAATTGTCACGTTCGAATCTGGACTCAGAGGGGTCAGACCCTGAGAGTATAAGAGAATCTAGAAATTTAGATTTTGTTTTTATGTCAAGTCTCCCATTTATAAATTTTGGAGACTGATTTAAAAAACCTTTAGCCTGCATGTTAGAGCCAGACTGTGGGTCCCCACTTATGGCCAGTGACTTTTCCCTGAGAGCTGAGAAAGGAAGGTTGGGCTGTGGCTGAGCAAGGAGGCAGCGAACTACAGCTGCCAGGTTCCCCTCGGGATAGCGCTGCTGCTCCACACAACTGATGCCTGTTAGTGTTGTTCTGCACTAACCTTGAATTCTCTTCTGTGGACAGACAGAGGTTTCTGTTTGCTTTTCTTTCTTTTTCTTTCTTTCTTTCTTTTTTTTTTTCTTTTAATGTAGTTTTTGGCCGGGGCTGGGTTTGAACCCACCACCTTTGGTATATGGGACTGACGCCCTACTCCTTTGAGCCACAGGTGCCGCCCTCTGGTTGCTTTTCTCATCCCCTGAAGCTACCCTGACTTCTGACTTTTGTCAAAAGTAGGCTTTGGGTAGACAGTCTAGCTTCTCCATGTCTCCTTCTCTGGACCTTGGGAATAGGACAGATATTTGTCCTGGATTGCTAATCTGTGATACTTGTCTATCTGAGAGATGTAGCAGACATGTGTTTACACCATCTAAGACCACCAGACTCCAGTCAGCTTTGAAAAGCCACACATACTCCCATCCATTGGAAGACTGCTGTGAATACTGAAGGCTTTGTGTTGGTGATCTTAGCTATTACTTATTCAACAAACACTCAGTGAGTACCTGTGATGTTCTAATTATTGGTGTTAGAGATGTGGACAGCAATCTACAAAAATCATAAGAGCTTCTGTCATCAGTATGTTTTAAAACCCAATTAACAAAAATACTCTTAATGCTTCTCCCTTTCAAACAGACATCAGAATCCCTTTACAAAATTTAAAAGTCACACTCTTTTGTTCTTCAGAACAAAAATACCGGGACCTTCCTTTTGTTTTCAAAGGTATATCTGTTCTCTTTTTTAAAAAAATATATTGACCTCTTTTCAAATGCATATTAAATTTCATTTCACAGTTATATTTCTAATGAATAAAAAAGTTATTTCTCCTCTGAAGAGCACAAAGAATATTTGGAATGATTCAGGGAATGGGAAAAATTGGGAGTGAATTCAGGTATAAAAGAAAGCTTCCAATTCTAATGGCTCAGGAAGGAGAGTTTTGGTCTCAGCCTCTGAGAGGCTCTTTTAGTTTTGCAACACATGTTATCAATGGCAAACTTGTGGTTTTGCTTTCTGAACCCTTGGCATTTATTTCCCCACAAGAATATAAATAGAGTCACTATGCAGGATGTCTCCAAGTAGCCCCTGAAGTCTGGAATATTGTAGTTAAATGTACCTTTTCTAGCCAGGCCAGTGGCTCACGCTTGTAATCTCAGCACTCTGGGAGGCTGAGGCAGGTGGATTTCTTGAGCTCAGGGGTTTGAGATCAGCCTCAACAAGAGCAAGACCCCATCTCTACTAAAAATACAAAAACTAATTGGCATTGTGACAGGTGCTTGTACTCCCAGTAACTTGGGAGGCTGAGGCAAAAGGATAGCTTGAGCCCAGGAGCTTGAGGCCACTGTGAGCTATGATGCCACAGCACTCTACTCAGAGCAAGGGACTCTGTCTCAAAAATAATAATAATAATAATAAAAGTACCCTTTCTTACAAAATATTTATTACAAAAGTTTACAAAGAGATAGTCAACACAGAGAGAATATTTTATAAAATTTTATGATGACTATTTTGCAAATCAAAGTGTGTTTAAGTAAAATTTCCCATTTTCCCAGTGTATAGTGACTTTCAGGGGTGACATTATGGACACGAACACTCTCTATTATCTGATGTCTCAGTGTGGGATTCTTGGCCACATCCCTTTGGTTGTCACGTTCCCCGCTCAGCTTGGTTTCCCTCCAGATTTTCCAAATCCTCCTTTGTTGGTGTATGTTTCCCAACTCATATTTTATAATATTTTAAATTACCTATAGAACAGTAAAGACCAGGCATAGAAAGGCAACTAACTAGCATCAGGAAGTCATTAGTTCCCAATTCCCAAAGGAGGATCCCTTTTTTTTTCCTCCAACTACTTTCTTGGATGAGGTCAGGCTTTAAAGCTACTATTATTAGGTATCAAACACTTAGTCCTGCTTCTCGGGGAATTACAATATGAGCTCCTTTGATCAGTTTACTACATCTAGGACACATGCTGCTATGAATCCCATTTTGCAGATAAGGAAAACAGGCAAGGGAATCTGAACAAGGTCTCAGCACAGGTGTGTGTGATAGCCAGGGTTCGAATCCCTAGAGCCTGGCACTGGCTTCTCTGTTAGCAGCCACTACACCAACTAAGTTACCTGCCACCAATAGTTCATTGAAAACACTTGATTTTACATGGTGACTGGCTGCTGCCCTTGGTGTGAGCACCTCGTACTTCCTGCTAAAATATTTATGACAGAAATGGAAAGTATAAACAATAATATCACATGTCTCCATAGAGATGGGTTTTTAAATTTTTTTTAAATATCAGAGCATTATGGGGTAAACACCTTTTGGTTACATGATTTGCATTTCTACATTTGAAGTCAATGGTGTAAGTCTGACCTTCACCCAAAATGGACACATTGCACCTGTTAGCTGTGAGTTTACCCTACCCCTCTGCCATCCTCCCCCTACTAGATTCCTATGGAGTTTTACTTTCTAATGTGCACATAAGTGTTGATCGACTAGTTCCAGTTTGGTATTGCATACATGTTGGTGTTTGTTTTTCTATTCCTGCAGTACTTCTCTTAGAGGAATCGTCTCCAAAACCAATCTTTTAAATATGGAAAGAATCTTCAAAGCTAATGGAGTTGAACTGAGAAAATCTATCTTTTCTTCACCTTGTTACTTTATCTAATGAGACATAGACTCCCAGGGCAAAATTTTTAAAAATCTCAGTTTATCTATTGCAAGGTATCAACCCCCCTTAAAATATATGGGCTTAAAAAGAATCATTCAGTTTGTTTGAAACTCTGCAAAGTGTACAAAACTCAGCAAGGATAGCTTTTCTCTGTTCCTCATGGCATCAGCTGAGGTGACTCAGTTGGGATGTGTAGGGTCTACTTTCAATGAGCTTATCACATAGTGGACAAACAGGGACTGGCCCTCACCTGGAAACCAAGGCCTCACTTTCTCTCTCCAGGGCCCTTTCTGCTGGACACATGGGCTTCCTTGTAGCATGATGGCAGGGTGGTTCCAAGAGTGAGTGCCTGTACCTTAAGTACCATGATGAAGCTTTCAATGACCTAGTCACAGAAATCAGGTACCATGACTTCTGCCATAATCATGGCCCACCCAAATTCAACACAGACCCCACTTCTTAATGGGAGGAGTACCAAAACCTACGGGTGACAAAGAGTATGTGGGTGGGAGAAATCACAGTGGCCACTCTCTCTGGAATACACAATCCTCCCCAAGCAGTAAGAACGCCACCTATGAAGTCAACTGCCGACATCAGAAACCCACGTCTTTACAAGTATTATGCAGGCCTAGCATCTGCCTGTGGGGAACTCTGGCTTTTCTGGATTTTTGTTTGCAAAAAAAAAGAAGGAAAAGTAAGAAAATTAAAATTACTCTTCTTCTGTTTGTTCAGTGGACTAAAAACCAACTCTCCTTAAGATAAAGTGAGAAAGACTTTAGATAAGTAAGGAGAGAAAGGAGAGATCACTCAAATCCCTTACCTGTGAAGGCAAGTGAGTGAAAAAAGGCCATTAAACCAGGGTGGGAAAGTACTAATCTCAAACACAAGAAGGTGCGGAAGGCGGCATAAACAAATGAAGCCGCCAAAGTATAAAGAAAACAAAAGTATCGTGGAGTATAATTACCAACAAAGACTTCCATTTGTTGAACACCTTAGGATGAATTTTTTTTTTTTTCATAAATGCCTAGCAAATTCTACAGGAAAGGTATGAAAACTCCAGATACTAGAAACTAGGAAAAACTGACAACTAAAGCAGTAACATATCCAGGAAAGAAAGTAAAAGAGGTGGGAACTTGTCTCCCTGTGCATTCTGTAGCTGCAGCTCACACGGCTTTACATGGTGGATCCAGGACAAGGCAGCCCCTTACCTCCTCCTCCCCCAAACCAAATGTTTTCTATTGTGGACCACCGAAGAGGGAGTCTTGGCCTGTCCATTTGGCGAGCTTAGAGTCCACAGGCAGAACCTTATGAACAGACACCCATGTCTATATTTAACCTGGAATACAATACTGTAAAGTGACAAGGAGACAAGACCTCAGAGAGCAGGCAAGTCATTCCCTCTTTGGGTAGTGAATTCAATTGTGTTAGTCAAGATCAGGCACTAAGTGACAGACTGGGTAGTAGATTCTATCTCCCTGTGTTGTTCAGGATCTTTGCATCCTAATTATTGATCAGTTTTATCTGATTAATTGGTTAATTCTCTTTTTTATTATTAAATCATAGTGTGCATTAATGCGATCATGGGGCACCATACGCTGGTTTTATAGACCATTTGACACATTTTCATCATACTGGTTCACATAGCCTTCCTGGCATTTTCTTAGTTATTGTGCTAAGACATTTCCATTCTACATTTACTAAGTTTCACATATACCCTTGTAAGATGCACCGCAGGTGTAATCCCACCAATCATCCTCCCTCCACCCACCTTCCCACTTCCTCCCCAACCTTTCCCCCTTCCCCCTATTCTTAGGTTATAACTGGGTTATAGCTTTCATGTGAAAGCCATAAATTAGTTTCATAGTAGGGCTGAGTACATTGGATACTTTTTCTTCCATTCTTGAGATACTTTACTAAGAAGAATATGTTCCAGCTCCATCCAGGTAAACATGAAAGAAGTAAAGTCTCCATCTTTCTTTAAGGCTGCATAATATTCCATGGTGTACATATACCACAATTTATTAATCCATTCGTGGATCGATGGGCACTTGGGCTTTTTCCATGACTTAGCAATTGTGAATTGGGCTGCAATAAACATTCTGGTACAGATGTCATTGTTGTATTGTGATTTTTGGTCTTATGTCTTTTAGACTTCAGTGTTAGGGATAAGGTGGCCAGAGGAGAATGAAATCATGTGTTCTGCTTCTTGGCAAGCAATAACTTAAGTGCAAAATCTTAAAATCAATTCATATCAAATATACACATAGGGGATGCCAAAAATGTATACACAGTTGAAGAAAGGAAAAAACTATATTAAAATTGTAATATTCAAGTCACATTTCCCTTCTGCAATTATAAGAGGTGGTCAAATGTGACTTTTATTCACCTTTCATTGTTGGTATATATTGAATACTGCAATTTTAATAGTTTTTTACTTTCTTCAAACGTATATACATTTTATATCACTGTCTTTCTGTGTGTGTATGTATATCTCACTGGGTATAATAATAGCTGAGAAGTGGCAGAAAAAATGATGTTTAAATGTAACATCATATTGACATTGTGCAAATCTAGGGAATCTAACAGATGCTGTGGACAATTGTGCATTTCAAGAGAAAAATTTAAACAGTTTCCCAGGAAATATAGATTTCGCTCTGCCATTTTCTTTAACTCAAGATTCAAATAATCCTTCTGAATTGCATTCCTTGCCATAATAAATTAACTCATGCTAATGCATATTTCACAATCATTCAGTGATTGGCCAGAAATGAAAAATCTCAAATGTAAATCATTTCATTGGCAAATAATTTAATTGGCTGAGATCCCATCAAGATAAAAAATCTATGTGTTCTCGGGTGGTGCCTGTGGCTCAAAGGAGTAGGACGCCAGGCTCATATACTTGAGGTAGTACTTTCAAACCCAGCCCCAGCCAGAAACTGCAAAAAAAAAAAAACTACATGTTTTCTATAATTTGTTTTTCTATATTAAAATAATTTGGACAGAAGGTTCGGAGTAGATTCAATTATATGATTCCATGAATATCATGTTATTGCTATCAGTTTATATGAAGTACCTTTTTTGGTTTGTTTTATGCTATTTTTTTTTCTATCCCACCACTTCTATTCCTTTTTTGCCCAGAGAAATTAACAGGTTTGGCAGTTGTCCTAAAAATCACATAGAAAATAAGTAGCGATTTTTTTTTTATTAAATCATAGCTGTGTACAATAATGCAATCATGAGGTATAATGTGCTGGTTCCATATACAGTCTGAAATATTTTCACCAAACTGGTTAACATAGCCTTCATGGCATTTTCTTAATTATTGTGTTCAAACCCTTATACTCTACACTTAGTAAACTTCACCTGCTCCCTTCCAAGATGCAAATTTTTGATATGTTTTTCATATAAATAATGGCGCTCTGGCTTTGATCCTATTTCTTAAATATTTCACTTAGCACCACTTAAATAGTATCCATGTTGTAAACGCTCACCTGTGATTCTTCAGGCTGTTCAGGAGACCTTAAACCTAGCATAAAGTCCCAGCTCACAGGGGGCCATAATCATGCAATATTTCAGAAATCTGAGAAAGTGGTGGTCAGGAGTAGAACATGAAGCAATATCCTTGTTTCTAGGGAAAGACTAGATTCTTACTTTTCATCCACCACATATGCAGCAGTCCTTGGCTCAAGTCAGTTCAGCAAACTCTTACTCCCTGCATCTGTGAAGAGGACACTTTCATCCCTCATGTTCACCCTTTCAAAACTTAAATATTACAGGTGGAACATACCTTATGTCTTGGAAGCTGCATTGCTCCATGTTCTTGGTTTTAACAGGTCCCAAACCACCTGTTAAAACATTTGTTTAAATTAGCCCACACGTCATTTTGATGCCACAGATGCACTGTGTATCTGTTATGTGCTGGATGGACATCTGTGACTTATACCTAAAAAGTGGGGAGAGTCTTCCCCTTCATGGTGATGCCGTCCCGTTGGGTGTGCATTCTGTGAAGCAGCTTCCGTGCTCCTGGTGTATCACCAGGAGTAGCTTTCCTCCTTCCTGACAGGAATATCCTTTAAGATCAATTCAAAAGTTGCTTCCCTCAAATACCAGATTCCCCTTGTACTTCATGGAAAGCCTGCAGCGTCTTTCCCTGACCCAGGAGGGCATTCATTCCACCTGGGACAGCCACTATTTCTATGGCTCTGTGTCCTTCTCCTAGGACAGTGATTTTCAACCTATATGCCACCGCACACTGGCGTACTGGGAGAGGATCTTAGGTATGCCACAAAAATGTTTAAAGATCATTAATTAAATTATTTTTGAAAGAAGCTCAAAGCACAGTATTTTCTTTCTTTCTTTTTTTTTTTTTTACTCTTTTTTGATCCATAGAATTTAAGTGTGCCTCAAAAGTTTAACTATAGGTTCAAGTATGCCGTGAGACAAAAAAAGAAGGTGAATAACACTGTCTTAGGACATGAGAGTTTTAAGTGATTGTATCTTATTTGTTCCCTGAGTCCCTTTGTGAGGACCTTATCTGAAAATTCTGAATATTTTCTGAGAAATTTTGCTAAAAATAAATATGGTGAACACATAGGGACCATGGGATGATTTTTACCCATCTCCTAAAGTGGTCTTCACCTTGTAATTATGAACTCTTTCATGTAATATAGTTAAACACACACAGAGAGCAGCCTGAGAACCTCTGCCCTGGTAAACATATCTGCTAACAAGACAGGTGTTTGATCACTGCAGCAGCCACACCACTGTAGCTGAAATAAAAGTCCCAGAACATGTTCTTCTTGTAATGGGATTCTTAATGAAAGATAAGTTAAACAACCAGTAATCTGAGAATGGCAACATGGACGGAATTCTGAGTCCTCAAGGCCTCAAAGCCTTGCCATTGAGTACCTTGACTTCCTCTGTAGCTGAGAATATACGTGTGAGACAAGTGAGAGGAGATTAACCTTGGATCATCTGAAGCTACAAGAACGAAAGTTTATGAAACGTCTTCTGAAATGAAATAATATGGGTTTCTGCTGTGGTCTTTTAATAAGGAAATACAGAAGGGCACCAAATCATTTAGAAACAACTGAAGTTATTTATGTTGAATATTATAGAACTGAGAGTCACAATTGTCTCTTATGAACGGAATGCCTTTGCTCATACAAAACAACTTGACAGTGTCATAGTGTTCATTAGCTTACATGATTAGAGGGGAAGTAATTTATTTTTTGAATAAGAATATGTTACTGGGGCTGGATGTAGTGGCTCATGCCTGTAATCCCAGCACTCTGGGAGGATGAGGCAGCTAGATTGCCTGAGCTCATGTGTTGAAGACCAGCCTGAGCAAGAGGAAGACACTGTCTCTATAAATACCCGGGCATTGTGATGGGCACCTGTAGTCCCAGCTACTTGGTAGGCTGAGGCAAGAGAATCACTTTGAGCCCAAGAGTTTGAGGTTGCTATGAGCTATGATGCCAGGGCACTCTACTGATGACAACAAAAGTAAGACTCTGTCTCAAAAAAAAAAAAAAAGAGGGCAGTGCCTGTGGTTCAAAGGAGTAGAGTGCTGGCCCCATATGCCGGAGGTGGTGGGTTTAAACCTAGCCCCAACCAAAAACTGCAAAAAAAAAGAGCTTGTTATTGGACTTTTTATTTATTTTTTAAAAATTAAATCATAGCTGTATACATTAATGCATGTATGGGGTACAATGTGCTGATTTTATAAACAATTTGAAATGCTTGCATCACACTGGTTAAGATAGCCTTCACTTCACTTAATTATTATGTTAAGACATTTATACTCTACACTTAGTAGATTTGACATGTCCCCTTGTAAAATGGATTGTGGTATATGTACACACCATGGATTATTATGTAGCCTTAAAAAAGGTGGAGACTTTACCTCTTTATGTTTACATGGAAGGAACTAGAACATATTCTTCTTAGTAAAGTATCTCAAGAGTGGAAGAAAAAGTATCCAATGTACTCAGTATTATCATGAAGCCAATACATAATCACCCACACTTTCTTAACTAAAGCCCAGGATGAAGGAGGGAGGTGGGAGGGTAATTGGTGGACTTTTTAATATGCAAATGAAATTCTGCATTAGGGCAAGTAGAAGGCAGGGTTAACAAGTACAGGCAACATAGTCATTCTTCAAAATAGCCATAGAATGTAACAATACCATCCCTATTTTCCAAATGAGGAAAATGAAGACAGACAGATCTAGCAAGAAAAACTTGCTAGAGGTCCAGACAAACTGGACCAATTTCATTTTTGAGACCCCCCCCTCCAGTATGTCAAAAGTGAAAAAACGTGAAAAAGAATGACAAAAGAATTTAAATGTTTATATTTTAATAATTCATGCTTCTTAGTATGTTAATAATAAAAGTCAGGATACACATGCTATTTGTGAAATAAATTCCAATTACTTATGAACCAAATGAACAAACTCACCAACACCTGTCCACATTCTGCTATGACCTTGAGGTGAGCCCTGGGCCTCCCTCCCTCAGGAGGACTAGCTCCATGGCAGCCCAGGCCTGTGTCTTGTTCCTGAGCTCTGCACTGACGGGGTCCCATCTGTACCTGGCCTGATATTCACAATCAACCTTAGGAAGCATTTTTCTCCTCTGGGCATCAGACTTCCAATCTGTACCAAAAAAAACACACAAATAAGCTCTCTCCTGTGAATTTAAGAAAATGGTTAAAACTTAAGCTTTTGTGCACTTCCGACAGCTGTGTGCTTTGTACCAGAGATGGGAAACACTAGGCCATTTTCTTTTTTTTTTTGTTTGTTTGTTTGCACTTTTTGGCTGGGCCGGGTTTGAACCCACCACTTCCAGTATATGGGGCTGGCACCCTACTCCTTGAGCCATAGGCGCCACCCACTAGGCCATTTTCTATAAATGTTTTACAGCACTTCTCTTCTGAGGTACACTGACCAGGTGCACATTGCCATAATGACGGTGCTGTAAGAGTACAGTCCAAAGGACCCAGAAGTACCTGGAGACTAGAAAAACAGCTCCATTCCAAGGTGGACCACACTTTCAGCCATGGATAACAATACCAATAATCATGATGCTCTATATTTTTACATTATAATCTCATTAATAATAAGCACTGGGTATTTTTATGATGCTTACTATGTGCCTGACATTGTTCCAAGCATGTTGTATATATTCAATCATTTTAATCCTCACAGAACATCGATGAGGGAGGTCTATTGTTGCTTTCATTTTAAATTGGGAAACTGCGGTGCAAACAACTTGAAAAAAAAAAAAACTTAAGCTTTGAAACACATTTGTACTGTAGACGTGTGACACATTGAGTTGGGCTCACCTAGGATTTTTAGTAACTCATATATTTGAGCTGATATTTAAAAATTAGGAGATTTCCCACAACAAACTGCATTTATATAGTTCCTATTTTTTTGGCTGGGGCTGGGCTTTAACCCACCACCTCCGGTATATGGGGCTGGCGCCCTACTCCTTTGAGCCACAGGCGCCGCCCCATTTATATAGTTTCTTAAATGATCTGACAACCTACCACCATTGAGCTTCCTTCTAAATATGGGGCAGTTTTGGAGGGAGCAGGGCACAACTACCACCTGTCAGAGGACATGTGCAGCTCTGGCTCCTATTAGCAAACTGCTGACTGCCACTGTTTTCCCACCACTAAGGACTGATGCCCTTGATCTTCACATTTGGGCTGTATTTTTTTTATTTTCTATAGAAAAAAAGGAAAGATACATATTTCCCACCCATGTCCCTATTAAAGTGAAATTTAAAAAAAATTAAAGATCTGCTAATTTCTAGTAGTTTCAAGAAAAGTGGCACTGGTGACACTCGACTTGCCAAAATTGAATCTAATGGTAACATAATAATTATTTCTGTTCAGGTTTATTGTCTACAGGCTAAAAATCCCACAGCATCAATTCCTGGTGCTCAGACTCCTGGGTTTTCTTTCTCTTTCTTTAGGAGTCTCCATAATTCTGCCCAAAAAGTATTCTCCTCACTCAATGATAATTAAATATGTAAATGTATTTTTTTGAGAGCTACAGAATGAGCTCTTGGACACGTTTACCATTTTGGCATCCTGTTCCCCTGTCACCTAGGGATTCCTTTTGTCCTGGGCTGGACCACATGGGGGACAGAGGAGCGATGGGGCCCAGAGAGTCTGCAGTGGGTTAAAGAGTATATTGGAGCTGGGAAGGGCAAGAGGGAGAGATAATGTCTGGTCAAAAGGTTGCTTCTTCTAGATATGGAAGTGACTTCAATTCATGAATACATTGGTGGAAAAGAGGCATCAGGAAAGGACAGAATGAGGGAGAAAGGAGCAAGACTCAGGGAGTCTGGAGGAGGAGGTTCAGAGCATCCATGGACACACTAGCATGAAGAAACTACTTGTGTTGATTCAGGTCCTTTCCTCTAAGTTTTCTAGGGGAAATACATCCATTTATAGCTATTTGATTTGTTAGTGGCTACATGAGTATGCCTACATCTTTCATAGTAAACTGAGATCACTGTTTTACATTATTTCAAAGCAAATCCTTGATGATTCTTTTATGACCCAAATTACCTGGATTCCCTGTTAAATAACAGGTAGGAATCAGGAGTATAGGTAGATTTTATTTTGAGTATTTTATTTTACCTGCCTAAATCAGACTTTGGAATTTAATGTGTGGAGACCTAATTTTGGCAAATGCGTAAAGCCATTATAAAAATAACCAACCAGAACTGCATAGCAACAAATAAAATTAGGGTGAATTTTACACTTGATTCATTCCTTGGTGATTGCTTATTTATCTGTTAGTGAAGAGTGGACAAATTCACAGTAACACTGTTGGTAAGGTGTATTTCTGTCTCTGCCACACTTGGCAGCTCTTTTACCTCCTCAACAATAATAATTTGCAGCTCAAGGTTTGCCAGAGGAAAACACTCCCTACATAAAACTTCAAGTGCATCATGTGCTTTGATTGTGGGTTTTGGACAGAGTGGCAGTTATTTGGGCCAGTTAAGGAGATTTGAGTGAGGAAGTAAAGCTCTGATTTCTATTCTCTGTAGTTATTCCAGATTGAGAAGCCCCAACTTACCTGCAATTTATCAATGACCAAAAGAATGTGTTCTACTCCCTGACAAATTAATATGCCACTTACAGTTGTATACTTGGTTATAAATGGGTTTGTTCTTATTTTTATCTCATTTAAATGTGAATTAGGGCAGAAACTACTTTCTCCACCTTCTTTTTGCATCAGCCTTTGAAAAAGCTCCCAAACACACATGACTTCAGTGTTTGGGCAGATAACCCAGTGCACTGGGACAGATTGGACTAAACCAGTGATTACTGATTACTGGTTTTGCTTGCTCTATTTGCAAATGAGTGCCAATTATGAAACCCTTTAGAAGTATGGTTGGGAGTGAACCAGTTGGCATTGCTAAAAACAGATCCTGCGTACATGGAGATAAGTTATACTCTTTTTTCTGCTTTTATGTATGTGTACAATTTTCAATAATAAAGAGTAATAAAAAAAATGCCTGGGAGCCAAACCAAACGCACGCACCAGCTGTACTCTGGCTACACCCACTGAGTTTTGATTCCTGGAAGTAGCCATTTCTCTCTTAAGAGTTAAAAGGCTGGAAAAGCAACAGGACCCCAGCTTTACTTCCAAGAACCCTCAGATAAGATCCTTCATCTCATCCACCCTGTTCTATACATTTATATGTATAAAGGACTTGGAGCAGCCACCTTAGATTTATATATGTTGAAGAGATAACATGGTACAGAGGTGACCAAATTTTTTCTTTTCTACAGCACATTGGAAGAATAAGAGCTGTCTTGGGTCACACACTAAATATACAAACACTAACAACAGCTGATAAGCAAGAGAAAAGTTCTGTACATATTGTTCAAGATATCTGACACAGTAGATTAAGCAAAACAGTCCTCAAATAATCTGCATGCATGCATGTGGCCCATGGCCTACAGCAGGTTGCACACCCTGGAGGAAAAAGCACAGGATTAGGTATGAATTCGTCTGCTGTCACTACCAGCTTTGCAGCTTTGAGATGGTCATTTCTATCCTAACCCAGGTGTTCTTACTAACAAACAGCAACAACAGCTGATAAACTAAGAAAATAATGTTTGTGAATCTATCTTGCTAACCCCATGGCTTTACAAGAACTGATTATTAGTCAATAAAAATAACAATAAGGGACCTCAGAATATGCCAGGTCTGGAGCTAAGGCTATAAAGTCATGACCAAGATTCATCCTTACAGTAGCACTGGGAAGAGGCAACTGTTGTGCTTATATTTATAAATGAGAAAACTTTGGATCCAAGGGTAGAAATACCTTGACCAAAGACACTAAACAATGCTTGCCAAGGCCAAGTTTCATTCAAACCTGCCCCACATCTGCTTGTGCCCTGATTCTGAGCAAGCTGTCAGGGACAGAGAAAAGCTTGACCCAAGAGTCTTTTGATTATACAGGATGCAAATTCCGTGTCATCAAAAAAGAAAAGAAACTTGTCTGTACCTTCTGACCCAGACAACTTATTCCATAGGGTTCCTCCTCTGTCAAAATAACTGAGAGGCCTGGGGTCCCTGGCAAAGTTGCCCCAGCACTCCTCTCTATCCTGAGTCCTCTGCCTTCAACTGTGTTGGCTGCAGGTGGTGCTTGAGGGAGGCGGGGGCAGAAAGCAGAACCCACAGAGTACACAGAGATAATGTAGGTACCCAGCACTGCATTTCTCATGAGTTACCAATCTAGGATACGCTTGATTTTCCAATTTCTAAATTCCTTTATAGTCTCTTACATTCTTATACACTGTTTTATTTTGTTAATTCTCTATATATCCTCTTGTATTTTTCCTAATCTGTCTTAATTGTTCTGATCCTAAATTGGTAGGTATCTATAAACAGGTTAATCTACACCAGCATTACTCCTTTTGTTCACATAGGATAATTACAGCCTGAAAGAGAATAATTTCTAGAGACTATGAGAACAAACAGGAGAACTTTGTGGGATTTTTGTGTTCTTGTTTGACAACAGGTCTTGCTCTGTCACCCTGGCTAGAGTAAATGGCACAATCATAGTTCACTGTAGCTTCCAACTCCTGGGCTCAAGCAATCCACCTGTCTCAGCCTCTCAAGTAGTTGGAACTCCAGGCCCAAGTATATGCCTCGTTAATATTTCAAATTTTTGTAGATACAAGGTGTCAGCGTGTTGTGCAAGCTGGTCTTGAACTTCTGGGCTCAAGACATCCTCCTTTTTTGGTCCCCCAAGGTGCTGGGATTACAGGCCTGAGCCTCAGCACGCAAGCCTAACAGGAGAACTTTTAACACGGTTCCCAGAGAGGTCTGATACAGTACATCTGAATTTATGCTATTTGAATATACTACATACAAAAAGAAAATCACATTTCTTTGATGGAAAACACTTTTATCTCCAGATTTTAGTTGAAAGTCTAATAGAAAATAAATTGTCAAATGTGGAGCAGGCAAATTTCATTAAATCGAAAACTGGGAAGTTAGTGACTGCATTAAATAATTCACCTTCATCAAGAAGAAAGAAGAAAACATCACAGTAAAGCTATGTATCTCTCCACTCTTGGAATACTTGCATGTGATTGTCTTCTCCAGATAAATATTCGTATTAGGCATGCTTCTCCATTGCGTCTGCAAATAATTTCCGAAAAGCCTTCTATTTCCTTTTATTGTTTTGAAGAGAATTGATGAATAATGAAGAGCAGTGGAAAGCTCTCCAGTCTGCTCAGATAGAGATGAGTCTCCTTTGAGCTGCAGGTGATACCATTAACTTCTACCAGACATAATCATAATCTCTTACAGTCTGTTTTTATTTGTAGAACTTTCATCTTTGGGAGCACTGTTCAGGTTGCTTGCATAAACAATGAGTCAAAATTTCCCCAGACAGAGTTCCTAAATAATCAATCAAGGTTGCCCTTGTTTTGAAGCTCAAGTCTCAGTGGGAATTTGCAGCTTTGGTGATTTACAGAATTAGGGTATCTCTGTGCAGCCTGGTCTTGAAATACCACTCCTAGGAATAATGTCTTCCACTTCCACTAAGAAGACATTATTCTTAGTAAAGCATCACAAGAATGGAGAAGCTTGAATCCTATGTACTCAATTTTGATATGAGGACAATTAATGACAATTAAGGTTATGGGGGAAAGGAAAAGCAGAAAGAGGGATGGAGGAAGGGGGGTGGGGCCTTAGTGTGTGTCACACTTTATGGGGGCAAGACATGATTGCAAGAGGGACTTTACCTAACAATTGCAACCAGTGTAACCTGGCTTATTGTACCCTCAATGAACCCCCAACAATAAAAAAAAAAAAAGAAATATCACTCCTAATATGCAGAGGAGTTAATATGAGGCAAACAGGATCAGGGCCCTGGGCATGAAGGAGGCAGGGAGGCACACGGAGATTCAGGAAAAAGAGCTGTTCATGACAAGAGGCTGACCCAGGGCTGACGTTAGCTGGATCACATATTATTTCTGGGGACAAGTAATTGGTACATTGAATGATGGTGGTTGTCAAATTCAAATTTAGAATTTCTTAGAGTCTGAACAATAGATTTTAACAATTCATTCTCTTTCTGGAAGAGATGGACATAGAAAGTCAGAAGTTTATTTCCAATGGTCTCATCTGTTGAGACCAAAACTGCCCAGAAATTGGGGCAGCGCCTGTGGCTCAAGGAATAGGGCGCTGGCCCCATATACTGGAGGTGGTGGGTTCAAACCCAGCCCCAGCCAAAAACTGCAAAAAACAAAAAACAAACAACAACAACAAAAAAAAAAAAACAACAAAAACTGCCCAGACACTTGTACCATAGAGTCTGATTGTTGTTGAAACTGCAGGGAGACTTGAGCATAAGTGCAGCTGCTCATCCCACAAAGATCCAATTACTGAGACAAAGATGATTTTTAACGAAGAAAGGAAAATGTGAGAAGCCACCTTGAATCCCTCTCAGACTAAGGAAGGTCAAGGAGGGGTCACATGCCTTGGAACAGGTCTTGGTGTATCTCACAAGGGGCCATGTGCATCGTGGGCAGGTTGTGGGAGACGGTGAGTCTTGGCATCAGGAAGTCTGCCCAGGGACCTTCAGAATCTCAGCTCCTTTGTCTTACAGAAAATCCACCATTTCGGGAGGTGGCACCTGTGGCTCAGTCGGTAAGGCGCCGGCCCCATATACCAAGGGTGGCAGGTTCAAACCTGACCCCGGCCAAACTGCAACCAAAAAATAGCCAGGCGTTGTGGCGGGCGCCTGTAGTCCCAGCTGCTCGGGAGGCTGAGGCAAGAGAATCGCTTAAGCCCAGGAGTTGGAGGCTGCTGTGAGCTGTGTGAGGCCATGGCACTCTACCGAGGGCCATAAAGTGAGACTCCGTCTCTACAAAAAAAAAAAAAAGAAAATCCACCATTTCAGGGAAATAACTCACAATGTCAAGTAGTTAAGGGAGAGGGTTATTAAAAAACTTATGGGGTTGTCAAAATCTTTGCATGGAGCTGGTTACATGATGAGGACATACCCAAGAGTCAGCAAGGTTGAGGACAGAGTCTACTGCTGTTTGGAGTAATCTAAGAGTGACAGTAGGGTGAGTCCATTCAGAACTAACAATTACGACAAAGACGAAAGAAGAGAGAAAAAGAACCACTATGAGCAGCTGCCAGAGATAGATAGAAATTGAGAGAAAAAGGGATTACAAGAATGCAGGTGACAAAGGAAAGAAGAATTAGACAAGGTTCTTGGTTCTACATAATGGGAGGAACCTGTCCACGTTCTGAGGTCATTTGCTGGTTCAGAATTATCTTGTGTCGGCTGATGGTGCTATAGATGGAATTGTATGAAGCAATGGCTCCTCCCAGAGCAGACACTTCAGTATAGCAATGAGTGACCTACAGGCTTCCAGGGACATTCAGGGGCTAGTTTTAGCCAGCTGCCTCAAGATGGCCCTCATGAAGAAGCCTGCTCAAGTTGGTTAAATTCCTACAGTCCTTGGAGACTTTCCCTTTCTACTGAAAGTAGTGGGTATGAGCTCTTCTTGGGCAGAATCCCTGCATCCTCTTCTTTCTGTGCTGAGGACAAATTTGCTGGATCCTCTGCAGAAGTTTACTAAGCTTGACGGAATTCTTTTCACTGTCAGGACAGAGATTTTTGATGAGTAACAGTGGCAAAAGGCTTTAATTTATTCTCCTCTCTCTAACCATTAATATAAGAAGAGGGAGAGAAAGCGGATGAGGAAATAATTCCACTAGCTTGCATTCTCTAGGCCAGGGCCCTTCTGTTAAAGCACTCCTGCTGAGTGTTTTACTTCTTCAAGCTGTATTAAAAAAGAGGACTTTATGTTTACTGGGGATTTTTCTGAAGGGATCCACTAACAAGAACACTAGTCTCCCCTTGCACAGTCAGCTGCACCCCGCAGCCCAGCACTCTCTGGCTTTTTTATCTGCATCTGAAAGAGACCACAGCCCAGGCAGGGAGAGGACTGTCTCCTCTGGTCTCAGCACTGCATGTGATTATGCAGCGTACATGGCATCTGGGAACGGGACACAAATCTCTACACCTTGACCTTCTTTGAACCCTCAAGGCAGACCTAGATAAGAGCTTCACAAGGCAAGGACCTCCCACTCAGCCTTGGCCACCACGAGGTGCTGAGGGCAGGGTCCTGGGCTCCTGGACTCACTCAGCTACTCACTCAACTGAAACGGGAGTCTTCTGAGAATATTCAACCATTCACTCAAGATGTGTTTGCTGAACATGTACTGAATACCCAGAGGCCCTCCTCGGAGCCCACAGCTCAATGAAAAAAAAAATGGCATGAGCAAGAACAGGTGTAGTGATTATTAATGGGTGAACACTCACAGCCTTCTCACTTTCTTAGCAAAACAGGACACTATTTACTTGCAAGGCCAGCTCCAGAGATTTAACTGCTTCTCCTCTTCCCCTCCCTCCCAGTGCCCCTAACTCAGAATCCTGGCTCCTCAGCCTCTGCACAGATGCAGGGAATGGCAGTTGCCCACAATAAAGGGGTCACTGAGAGCCCCACGTTCTCCTGGGACTTCTGGCAGAGCCCTAATGAGACCATTACCATCGTCTCATGAAAGGCTCCGACATGTGTTCCTAACAGTTTTGTTAACATTCTAATCATGTTTCAGTAATCACTCCAAAAAAAGGAAAAGAGAGGGGTGGGAAGAGAGAGAGAGAGATGAAAACGAAGAGGCCTATTCACAAGATCAAACTTTTTATTCAGCCAGAAGAAATTGAGATTTTGATAGCAAATAATAAACTGAAAATGTAATGTCCAAGCACTTTATTTTAGAACACTTTGCAGTTGTAAGATACTCACTCTCTGAAATATATCCATGCCTATTATGTTCACTCAGGGGTCAACTCTAAATAACTTAAGGATTATACCACAGAACAAGATACTTTCCATTGTGAAGAAAAAAATCCTAAAACTGACTTGAAAACATGTTTGTGATATTAAAGATTATTCAGCCATCCTAAATCCCAGATAATGTAATAAAATAGCTCAATGGAGTATATATGTATAATTAGATTCATTAAATTCAGATATGCGTCCCAGTAACACCTGTCTAGGAAAAGCGTGCTTATTTTCCAAATCTTATCCTTTAAGCCGACTTCATTTAAAAGTGTACAAACTCTTTTAAAGATTATCTCATTCATTTTCATGTTAAGATAAAATATGCAAAATCAGTAATTTTATACAAAGCTTTCCAGAAAGCTCTTCATACCTGGTCTGCTTGTAACCATAAATGCAAAATAGCATTTGACAATTTCATCAGCAGAACAGATTTAAATACATGCATAATTCTTGTACATGGTACACCTTGTAGCTCTGATTTCTCACTCTGGATTTACTTAATTTCCTAACACAAAGTGTGGTTTCTAATGTAAATTGCGTCTCCCCATATATTTCTAAGTCGAGCCATATGAACATTTTTAAAAGTTGAATGCAAAGTATTCTGGAAACATACTGACTTCAAGGAGTGGAGAGAAGACTTCAGTCGAGTGCTGTCAATCGAAGGATGGGTCATATACTTGAAAGAAACCTTGGCTTTATGACGGAATAGCAGTAGGTAGTCCAGAGATGGCACGTGGAAATTATCAGATAAAATCTATCCTATCGTGTGTGCTTTATCTGCATCTTTAAAAGTGCTCTGTGTTTAAATTTAGTGCTCATGCATTGCCAACATTTTTGAATAGTGGGATTTCAGTTAAACGTTCAGATTTCAAGTTACTCCTCTTTGATTAGATTTTGCCCATCCACAGCCTGAGTTGGGACTGAGAAATAGTCACGCAGAGCTGAGAGTTCACTTTCCTAATGCACGGGGGTTTCTGGTTCACCACAGTCCCTCTGGCTTCCAGTTTAGAGTTTACTTGCTTTTCACTCAAGTATTAGAGTTTGCCACTCCAGGACGATTTTAAAATGATTGTGATAGGTTAGGATTTGGGTTCATTCAGAACCAAACGAAAAACAGAACTTGCCTGAATGCTGATTCTGACTGTAATTTACAGCAGAGAATGTTTAAAGAATGTGATGCTGAAGTGTTGTGAATTCTCTTTACCAGTGAGACTGATAAAGCCTAAAATGAGGCATGCTCCCCAGTTACAGGGGAGAGGTAGCCACATTGATTGTACAGTGCGTCTCAGCCTGGAGGCACACATCACTGCAAAGGGAGGTGGTGGTGGGGGGGGTGAAAAAGGAATTGAAAGAAGGAATATTGTCTAAAGGGAGATGATATTGGGACATTCTGAGTCTTGGGAGATGACATTACTAAAGTCTCATTCAACTGATAATTCCCCAGAATGTTGTTTTAAAATGTAATTAATACAATTGCTGCGCCCACTTGGGAATCTGTCTAAGGCTGTACACAGTGTATAATACGCATTTGTCACACTGTGTGGCCACCCACCATATTTTGAATATTGCTTCTCTGGGTAACTTCCTACTTTGTGAACACTTACAAACATTTATTCTGCATTTTTAGTATGCTCAGTATAATGTTGATTCCATAATGAGCTCACTGCCAGTCCAGAAACAGTCCCTGATGGAGGGCATCTGTAAGATGACAACCTCGGGTGTTGCTGGCTATCATGTTAGCCTCACGTGGATAGCGTCCTCATCATAACTAGCTGTTTCTGGAAACAAAAAAAAATATGATGTAATGGTTAAGAATGCAGATTCTGGACTCAGCCTGCTTCGGTTTACATTTCAACTTCAAGGCTTAGTGACTCTGTGTCTCAGTTTCCTTCCTGCATGGTGTAAGATACTAACACTCCCTAAGGTCGCTGGAGGATTAACACTAAGGATACTTGCACATCACTTTATCTGCATCTGAAAGAGGAGGAGCAGGGTTCCAGCCCACCAAGTCTTACAGTGTTTGTCAGTAAAGGGCTGCTTCGGGCTGCTTATGGACTAAAATACCACCAGTGGTGAAGGGATGTTTAAATCGTTCCCCTTCCTCAGCAGCACACAGCACTATTTCTGGACTTCCATTTCTTTTCCACGGATGTATATGTCTAACTTCATGCAGGTGCTATATGGTCTTGAACTACAGCATTGCGGTTCACTTTGAAATCAAAAAGTTTGAGTCCTCCAACTGTGTTCTTCGAGATTGTTTTATCTGTCCTGGTTCCTTGCGTTTTTATGTGCAGGCATGTGCCACCTAATGACATGTAGTCCATGACAGACTGCATGTACGCCATGGTGGTCCCATGAGGTTATAATGGAACTAGAAAATTAATTTCTTTTAAACTATTCTGTCTCTTTCAGAGAACAAGTTTTGTGAGTTTTGTGCTCCTTTTGTGAATTTTTTTCAAGTATTTTATTTTTGAAGCTATATAAATGGAATTGTTTGCTTTAATTTTTGCATTACCTATTCCTGGTGTACAGAGAGACAACTGATTTTTGAACATTCATTTAATCTCTTGCAAACTTGCTGAATAACTGAAGTATTTTATTAGCTCTAAAAAAAGGTTTTTTAAATTAATTTTTAAGCATTTTCTAAATACAGGATTATGCTATCTGCAAATAGCATAGTTTCACTTCTTCCTTTTCAATCTAGATGCCTTGTATTTCACTTTCTGGCCTAATTGCCTTAGCTGAAATCTCCAATACAATGGTAAAAAGAAGTTGTGAAAACAGACATCTGTGTCTTTCACCACATTAGGAAGAAACATCCTGCACTTTCCCATTACATTTGATGTTAGCTGTGCAATGTTTACAAAGGAAATTTTCAGGATGAGGAAATTCCCTTCTATTCCTATTTTCATTTAAAATTATTATCCTGAAAGGACATTGAGTTTCATAATTCTTGCTGTATCTATTGAGATGATGAAGTGGTCTTTGACCTTCGTTCTAAGGATACAGTATAGTACATTAATTGATATTCAGATGTTTAAACAAATTTTCTATTCCTGGGATAAATCCCTTTTGGTCATGGTGTGTATCCTTTTCCATATGTTCCTGTATTAATTTACTAGTATTTTGCTGAGGATTTGTGTACCTGTATCTATAAATGGTATTAGTCTGTAGATTCCTTTTCTCATAAAGGCTGAGTGTGGTTCTGGTATCATAATAACACTTCCCTAATATAATGAGTTGGGCAGTATTATCTCTTCTGAAGTTTTAGAAGGTTTTTTATGAAGAATTAGTTATTAGTGCTGTTGAGATATCTGGTAGAACTCACTAGCATAGCTATCAAGTCCTGGGCTTTATAAGAAGTTTTTAAATTTATAATTCATTCTATTTAATAGATGTTCATGTGTTTAGAAAACTATTATCCTCCCCCCTGACCTCTCCTCTCTCAAACCCTGGGTGCTGATGAGTTTCCAATCTCTCTGAGCTCAGTCACTACTTTTTTAAAAGTGTAGATTATAATAAAAATTCTTTTGAAGAGTTCTTTTAACTCCAATAGAGCATAATCCCATGACACCACTGAGCTCTTGAGTTCCCTAAGTATCCTGTTACTCATATCTTGCTCTCTTTTTTTGCATTTGAAAAAATCCAAACTTAGAAAAGCCAGCACTAGTTCCTTATTTATAGAAAACAAAACAAAAGTTAAGTAATTTGCCAAATTCAACAGAGTCTGAAAGTAGCAGAGCTAAGCATTGAGTTTGGTTTTGCAGGAGACATCAGAAGGGATGTGTAAGGCTCGTGTAAAATGGTTGAAGTCAAATGTGTGTTACTCGCTGATAGAATTATCAGAAAATAGTACCAATTTCAGCCTCACATTTCTCCACAGGAAGGATAACTGGGTCAGGGTCCTGCCCACTTCTGACAGAGCATAACATCTTCAGCTGAGCGTAGTTTCCAGGATTTACTATTTATGAACAATAATCCCATTTTTCTTCCCCTCGTCACCTTCTCTTGATCCTGCTGGCATTTAAGTTCACCCCACGTGTGAGCTGTTTTGTGACAGCATGTTTTTTCTTTCCCTCCTCGGTGGGGTTTCCAACCTCAGCCTCCTTCCAGGCGTGTGGATGCCCAGCCAGCCCCGGCTACACCAGGCCAAGACCAAGGTCAAGATTCCACTGATATAAACACAACAAGCTGCTTTTGGATGTAGTCTATCAGTTACAGGGATAGTAAAAGGAATATAGACAAAGGTACAAGCATCCTAAGGTCTTTGTCCCCCCACCAAAAAGGATGACACTTAGAGGGTGCCACTGACTGCAACACTTCTGCCGAGGAGTTGACCCCAGCCTGCAGCTACGTGGTGCTGTGATCTGCGCTCTGTGCCCAGAGAGGCAGCTCAAAACACTACCTGTCTCAACAGAGCCCCAGGGTCCCTGCTTCCTGATGGCTCCTTTGATGAGCTGGGAGGTGAGCAGGACAGGGACTCTGGGCAGCTCCTACAGGCCTCCCCTCTCTCCTGCTCCCAGAGAATCCCAGACTCAATTTGGCTGAGGTTCAAGCTTTTGCCTGTAGGGCCTTTGTGCGTTCTCACCATGCAGAGTTCTTCCACAGGCCTGTTTGGAAATATTTGTGAATGTCAGATTAAACTGTAGTAAAAAAAAAAAAAAGTCAAGATTTTCCTTTCATTTCTTTTACTCCAATAGAATAAATTTTCTATTTTCCATTAGAAAATTTAAAAGATGTGTCTGTGTATATATTAATATGTGTATATATATTAATTAATAGTTGCCTATCACTTCTATGAAATAACATTTTTCCATAAAATTGTCTCCATGGTTGCAGAAAAATATTAATATTTGGGCAATAATACATGGATGCACTTACGATGTTTAATCATTTTTCACTTTCGTTTTCTGAAAAATGCATGGTATTAATTTCCTTGTTTAAGGCAGTTTCCCTATATTAATGAGGCAAATTTTTTGTTTCTTAAGAGTTGAATTTGAATTATGCAAAATCTTTCAAGGACCAAATAAGAATCTTTTCCTCCTCAATGTATTAATTCATGAAAGCAGAGAATAAAGGATATTGATTTGTAATTTAGAGCCATTAGTGAAAGCTGTCAATCACTGAGACCTGTGTGTTACCCAGACCAACCTTTAAAATCCAGTCTTAATCCCCTCTGCACTGTAATTTGAAGCTTTTGATTGCAGTTCAGGATAAGTGCTGTCACCCACCACTAATCCTATTGCCTAGAGGCACTCAGAATTTAAACTACAGTATTGTAGAGAGGAGCAACCTAAGTTTCTCTTTTGTAATGAATATAAATTTGATTTATGTCTCCTGGGAATCATCCTGAGAGTTGGAACAGTGATGGCCACTCATGAGAACATGTTTCTATTCTTTATTTAAAGACAGGTGCTTTCTAATTCTCACAAAGTCACCTCTCTCTCTCGTAAAATCCTTTTAAAATTTAGACCATTTTATTTAAGTTAGGGTTTCTCAGCCTGAGCACTACTGACAGTGGACTAGATAATTCTTTGTTGTGTGGGCTGCCCTGCAAATTGTTGAGTGTTTATTCCCATTCCTGGTCTCTACTTTACTATCTGCTAGCAGTATAACCATCCTCTAACGCCTGAGTGTCCCTAACCAAAGATGTTTCACATTCCCAAATTTTCCCAATGAGACAAACTTACCCCAATTTCAGAACTACTGATTTAGATGCTTAGTGATATAGAATATTGCCAATTTTTAAAAATTAAATAATAGCAGGTAATAGATTTGGGATGCTGAGAGTGACAATTTAAAGTTTATTTTTAATTTTTTTTTTATTATTAAATCATAGCTGTGTACATTAATGCGATCATGGGGCACCATACACTGGTTTTATAAACAGTTTGACACATTTTCATCACACTGGTTAACATAGCCTTCCTGGCATTTTCTTAGTTATTGCATTAAAACATTTATATTCTACATTTACTAAGTTTCACATGTACCCTTGTAAGATGCATTCAAGTTTATTTTTAAAGTTCAGAGACAGACAATGAGTAATGCTCAACTTTCTTTTTAATTGTTTAAAGCAACAACTCTGTTTAACTTAGCAATTGGATTGCCAGTGGAAAGTTGTTAAAATTTGCATGCAAATGAAAAGTATTCAACACTGAATTATGAAAAAGGGAAAGGAAAGCTATCAATATTATTTACTGAAAATTGGTAGTTTGAAGCGAAAAGGTGGGAAAACAATAATGGCAAATAGATATGCATACTTTAAATTTGAAAGCAGATTTAAAGATTATGTTTTTAGAACACAGAAAATAAAAGAATTAGAATTGAATACACACAGAAAAGGAAAGACTTTATAAAGGCTAGGCTGTTTCTTTCCCTCTCACTTAACATCAAATTCCACAGTGGGTAGTTTAGAGTTACTACACGGAGACTTCATTGCTTTAATTTTTTAAAGCTTATTATGTTTCCCAGCTTTGCAATTTCCCCTGCTTGATGTAATTCTTAAAGTTGACTCTTTAACTACTGGTGGCTTCTGTAACACCAACATTGCATCAACATCCTCAGGAATGGGAAAATCATGAAAAAATAAGTGCAGCTGAGTCAGCAGCCTTTTAAGGCACTCTCCTGGAAGGTCTGCTCGATACCTTTCCCTATATCTAGTTACTGCAGACTAAGGCCCTGGCCATCTCTGTCCATAAGGAAGATTGTGAAGAGCGGTCTTTATTTTTACCCAGGCCCAGGGTATAATACCCCACCGTGTCAGAGTACTATTACCATGATGTGCAGGATGAGTGGCTATTGTTCAAGAAACACAGGTGTAGCTACTGTAGCAAGATTGTTAAATTAAGGATGGGGGGATAGGGAGGGGGGTTCATTTTAATGTTTCACAAGTATGCTATCTATGCACCAGCTACGGATTTTGACATTTTCTTAGTTTGCATGTTTATAGTCACTTATTTTCTTAAGGTCATTTCATTTGTTTAGAAGGAGAACTTTATGTTGATAAAAAGCTCATTTTACTCTATGAATGCAACATATTCATCATATTCGTATATGGTGTCACTGAGCTGGTGACGTTCTGTTGCCTCTTTGCCTCCTATGCAACAAGGTTAGTGTTGTCAAAGGGGAATTCTAGGGAGGTTTGAAAAGCAGAATAGGCACATCATCGAAGGTTGTCAGGGCTAGATGAGGTGACAAACCAGCTCAGAAGTGCTGGAAGCTTCAAGAACATCCTTGCTCTGCCCTTGAGCTCTTGCCCTAACCTACAGCCCTGATCAACAATGCTGTTCCTGGCCCCACACCCAGCCCAGAGGCAGAGCACTGTCTAGACTTTGCCGTACAAGATGGCGCTGTTGACACAGTGGGGATCTGTTCTGGACACTGCAGGATGTATGCTTAGCAGTATCCTTGTCTTCTGTCTGGTAAATGTCATAGCACCTTCTGAATTTTGACAAATAAAAGTATCTCCAGACATTTCCAAAAGTCCACAGGAAGGAAGAGAGAAGCAAAACCACTGCCAGTTAAGAACCACTAGTAAAAAGTTATTGCTATAAAACATTCTCTATTCTACAATACTCATTTTATTTTTGCTTCTCTGTGTAGCTGTACACAATTAGAGCACACGTGTCTGGAAACCAGATGTCCCCAGTACTCTTCAAGGCAATGGAACGACAATGCTTTATCAAAGAATTAAGGCACCTGCAGTTGTGTGGTATCAAACCTAAGGCCTGATTTGCTTAAAACATCAAACAAGACAAAAACCAGAAGAAAACCCTCATATCACATCAAAGAAAATGCATGTAGTTTACTTAGAATACGAAAAAAAAATGCACTGACTTTTTTTCTTTTATGTGTATATCTATTGACTGTTTTTTTTCCACTAAAAAGACCTTGACCCTCAATTTTACTAGTCTTTTCATGAAGACACAGCACCATTTCTCTTCTTTGAGCATGTAATTGGGATTGACAAAGAATACTAGTTCTTTGAGTTCAAAAAACAATAAATTGCTTTTATTTCTGTCCATTGAAAAGTCAATGGATTTGCTAGTCGAACTTTATTTTCTTTTCATTATGTTGCCAAAGAGATTTCCATAATTTTATTCAGAGTTACAGGGAGCACAGGAAACATTAAATGGAGACATGCCGAGATCGCTTAGCCAGCTACACTGGCAGCACTGGGCTTCGTGGACCTCATTTGCATATGCAGCTCTAATTAGCTTAATTAGAAATAATGTTCGCACATCAGCAAGGGAACACAGCCTCAAGTCTAAGTCAGAAAAGTTGTACACTAACTTATATTTACTTTTCCCCTATTATTGGTCTTCTTCCTATTTATAATTCAAAGCTGTTGTTTAAATTCTTCACAGAGCTAGGACATTAGTGGTGTGTGGAAAGACATTCATCCGCCTTAGATTGATAATACCCTTAATACGCCAGGAGACTTGGCTCTTTTGCCTTACGATCAATTACCAAGTTCATTCTTCCATGCCCCTGGGCTCAGACGTGAAGTCCATGTCTCAAGCAGCAAGAGTTTGTCCTGTGGCCTTGCTAAAAACACTTGGTACCAGCAGCCCCTGAGCTCACTGTGCATACTATGCTCACAGCATGCAGCCCATTCTTCTGGAACAATTCCGAGTAGTCACTCAAATTCCAAATCAAAAACCAAATCTGAAAATTTTAACTCATCTCTGTTGGTAGTTATTTTCCCTAATAGCCTATTTATGCTTTGGCAATTTAGTATTAACCTATAGAATGTTAAAAACACAGAGTGTGTTGTCTGAATTTGAAACTTGGGAGCATTCACATCTAAATCCATACACCTGGGATCTGTTGGAGAAATTGTAATATTCGGCAATTCCGGGACTGCAGTTGCTTACAAATGGGGGGAGCAAAGGGACAGCTCCTGCGTCTATAAATGGCATGGAATCTAGAGTTCCCACTGCTTTTCCCAACTCTTTGTCTTTTTGTCTGTATCCATATGCAGCTAGCAAATATGTGAGTTTGAAATTCTTCATTCTTTGTACATATCAAAGTACGTCCTTTCATACTCACCCATTATTATTCAAGCCCAGTTATATATTCCATTCTATACAATCCCCTCTAGCAGAAAACGTGAAAATGTCCAAGTCTATGTGAATAACTGTCTTCCACCGTCAAGAGCAGGCCGTGAAGTCAGACTGCCTGGTTTTTATCCTACATGTGATGCTTACAAGTTGCATAACCAAGAGCAAGCCTCAGTGTTTCCCTGAGACTGTCTTCCTCTTCTTTTGTGGAGATAGTAATGTTTCTCTCCTCGTGGAGTGTTGGACGCCATCCAAAGTGCGGGCAAAGCACCATGCATAGGGCTGCATACCAAGGACCCCTCTGTGTTGGTTGCTGCTAGTGCTGCTGTCAGCGCTGCTGGGTCCATTGATGCTTTCATGGAGCAGCTGTGGACACGGCAGGTGTGATGTTAGGCGCTGCACCCACTTCCTGCGTTCCAGCCTGGTCTCTCTACTGAAGCCAGAGGGAGGCGTTAGCCACAAATCAGATCGTGTCACCTCCCTGTTTAAGGAAATATCTGCATGGCATCCTCTGGCATTCTTGTCTCCCTGTGGTCCATCTCACTTTTCAGCTCAAACCACAGGGATATTCTTTCAGTTCTTGGTATTTTCCATGGTCTCCCTCTTATCACGGGCCCTGTGTATGCGCTGTCCCTCTGCCTGGGGCTCTTGTGTCTTCCACCTCCACCCCCTTATCTTGCACTTACTGATTCATCAGTAGTGACATCAGTAGTCACTTTCTCATGGGGTGGTTCCTAACCTCCTTAACAAGGACATATTCTTTGGTCATGAGTTTTTAGGACTTGTTCTGTGCTAATTTACACCTCTCAGTGGGCTGATTTAGTACCAGTGGGCTCCAGGGTGATGTGTCCACCAGGAGGGCAAGCTTTCCCACCCTCACCATCTAGCTGAGGATCTGGCACACCACCAGTGATCAATAAATATTTGAATAAGTAATTGATAATGAATAATTGACTGAAGGCCTCAGCAGACTCCCACATAAATACCCTACTTGGACTCTACATAAATACGATTCTATAAAGAATTCTTTGTAAAGCAAATGACCTATCTTGGAATTCAAGGGCAACATTGATTTTTGGACATTAGCTTCAGTTCTGCTGAGGTCCATTTGAAATGCCGATACTTTGACAAACAATAGAAAGTAATCTTACTGATAGCTGGGAGTCTTAGGCTGAAAATAACTTTACATTTCTTGGGCTACTGAGGAGTGCTTCAATCCCAGAAGTCATTTTTGTTGTGTCCAGAAGATGAACAATCTTATTCAACATAAGAGTCTCTGTGAAAATTAAGGCACTCTGTCCTTTCCCTCCCACTGGCACTGAGAACTTCACATGAAATTTAGAAATCCAAGATTTGTGAAAAGAGACTCTGAAACCCCTATTAGGGATTTTTTGTCAATTGATCCTACTCTGAATTCTCTGTCATTTACAAAGGTTTCATAGCACCAATTTCAACAGGTGTGCAAAAATCTATATGAGCTGGGTGGCACCTGTGGCTCAAAGGAGTAGGACGCTGGCCCCATATGCCAGAGGTGGTAGGTTCAAAACCAGCCCCTGCCAAAAACTGCCCCCAAAAAAAAAAAAAAACTACATGAGCTTTCCATTCTATGACCATTTCTCATTTCTTTATGGAGGTGAGTAACCTCATATTTTGTTAAAAAGTGCCTTGTGAAAAAACAAAAGAAAAAAAAAGTACCTTGTGGCTGTGTCCTCACCTGGCAGCAGGTGGAAGTGTAAGACACAACTCCCTTCAAACCTGAGCCCTTCTGTAAGGGTGCTAATACCAATTATGATGCTGGATCTTTCCCAACTTAATTATATCCCGAAGACCAGGCCTCTTAATACTGTTGCCTTGGGGATTATGTTTCAGCATGAATTTTGGAGGGGATGGTATCATTCAAATCCAGCAGAGCACAGTGTGATTAGTGACCCTGGAGTTACCCGGAAAAGGGGGGATTAGCCTCTCCTCTCAAACACACACACACTGAAGGCTCTAGGGTGACATTCAAGGGCCAGAGATACTTAAAGAGTTGGCATCTCATAACCTGGTTGGTCTAGTGTGAATTCCTGTGGCCATCCCAGTGAGTAGGCTCTAAGATCAAGGCCCTTCCCTGGGACTCAATTTCTCTCTTCCCTTTGGTGCTTTGATCTCTATCCTAGAACCCTTCATAATGCTGGGACAAACAGGAGCATTTGGGAAGATAGTAGCTTGATTATTTCCTACAGATTGTCCACTTCAACCCCAACCCAGCCCCTGCTTTTAAATGAAGCAACTGTGGAGGCCAGCAGATAGCTGGGTTCTGAGATGATTCAAGAGACAAAAGAAATTTTTGCAGCCATTCCTAACCAAAAATCTAATTTGAGAAGAAATATAATTCTATTTAAATAACCTATATTCTATTTATGCACAATCAAGACCACTTACCACAATTCAGTAACAAATACAGTGGGCCTCCCCCAAATACACACATTTTAAGAAAGGAAAAATTGTATTAAAATTATAATACTCAATGTATACCAATAACATTTGTTATCTTATATCTTGTGTCTCTTAATTGCATAAGTCAAATGTGATTTGAGTATTGCAATGTTAATATAGTTTCTTTAATTCTTAGGATGTGTGTACATTTTTTGGCACCCTCTGTATATTTTAAATGTTTAAACTAAAAGATCACTTTTGTTTAAATAAAATGTGTTGAGTTATAAAAGAGTATATATGTAGACAACCTAGACATAAGGAATTATAAAAATAACAAATAAGTAGAATTAACAAAATTGTGTGGCTGAATACAAATTCGTTCTATAGAAGCCAATAGAACAACTCTCTATAATTGCAATATGAACCCCAAAATATGAACAAATGGGAAAAAAAACTCTGAACTGACAAAAATTACAAAATATATAGAAAAAAATGAACAACTTGGGTCTTTCCTTATCAGTGTAGCTGTCATTAGAGAGGGAGACTTAGACCTGAATCCCAGTTCTTGACATAGGTCTCTATTTCCTGGCACTGCCTACCACTTTTCCTCCTTGCCCTGGACTATCAAAGAATCCAAAATAAACAACTCTCTGTGGAATTAAGAAACTATTAAAATTTGGCATGTAACTTCTGAAATTATTACTAAGAGGTATTTGTAAATAATCTTTATAAAATATCAAACTTTTATCAGTTTACGAATAATCAGAAATAAATAATATTTGATAAATGTTCTGACTTAAATTTGAATTTTTAATCCTAACTTAATTTTCCAAGTGACTATTTGAAATGTTGTGAAACTCAGAAAATTCTGTGCAATTTTACATCTGATGTCATATTCAAAATACCTTTGGTGTCCTATTCGAAATACCTTTACCCAAAGTCTTGAATAATCCCAAGAGGGCAATGGGAGTAATTCAGGGACAATGAAGTTAGCACACCCTGTTTCTGCAGTATTTGACATTGCACTTAAAAGGCTCTTGAAATTCAGAGCCTCTGACTGTGACTGCTTCTCATGGCAAGTAAACTGTTCTGAGAAAGAGAGAGCAGAAATTTTATAAGTAGCTTCAGGAGCATGTTGTGTAACTAATAATCATCATATTCTGCTTCCACTTTCCAATGGTAAATTTCGGGAGGCTCAGATTTCACTTTCTTTGTAACTTAGAGTCTTTGCAGAACAAAGAGCCAGTATGATGCACCTGGGATTTGGAGACAGGAGTGATGAGGCTAAAAGTAATGAGGCTTAATTCATTCAGCTAAAAGTGAAAATATATTATTTCAGATACTAGGTCCCCAGACCCTTTCCTGGTGATTCAGAATTCATGGTTTCACAGTTAGTGAGATTAAAAAAGGAAAACAAGACATTTACCTTAAGAGTTTTACAGAAAAGATTGCAAACTAGTCAAATACTGTGGTTATCTCAATTTTTTTTTTGCTATTATATTCATGCAAATGTAATTAGCTTGCCTCCTATGTGTCCTTGTAGGCAGCCTTATGACCACCAGGGCTTGGGCATTCTGGTTGAATGGGCATATTTGAACAGGGGCCATGGAAAAGCTCTTCCTTTCGACAGTCTAAATTGCCACACTGTCCAATAGTCTTGCTGCTGCGTAAAACATTCTCTTTGCTGCCAGGTTCAAATGTATTCTGATCTTTATGATAACTATATGCTTCTTGCAAAGCCTCCGGAAATGGAGTGCTTTGGTAATACACTTTAACTTATGACCTCATCCTCAGTAATAGCTCTGCCTTTGAACATTCTTTTTAAAATATCTTCCCATTTGGTCTCTGTGAAACTTGAATATTGTCTACACGTCAGGTGACAAGTCATGGGTTTGTATGTGTATGCAAATATATGTATACATATGTACACAAGCATGCACACACTTGTGTGTATAGGAGAAGCTTGGAGAGGCAGGAACACAGAGAAGAGAGGCTTCAGCGTGTTTTCACTGTGTTTTCTTTATCTAGAAATGACATTGTCTGCTTGCACATTAAAGACCGTTAACTCTCAGTAACTCCCAGTCCTGTTCACCCACCCAACAGGCCCACAGGTATGATGAAGGCCTCATCTATTGCTTAAACTTTGAAAAGGATTACTGTGGTAAAATAGTAAAATTAAAAATGAAAACAGTCTTTTCTCATAAATATGATGCTGTAAATACACAGACTGAGGTTTAAAAAATATTATAGATCTGCCCAAAATGAAACTCTACGGCAGCGATTCTCAATCTGTGGGTTGTGACCCCTTTGTAACAGTGAAAATACATCCTGCATATCAGATATTTACATTACGATTCATAACAGTAGCAAAATTGCAGTTATGAAGTAGCAATGACAATAATTTTATGTTTGGGGGTCACCACAACATGAGGAACTGTATTAAGGGTCATAGCATTAGGAGGCATTAGGAGGGTTGAGAACCACTCCTCTATGGCTTATGGCTTCATTTTTTTAAAAAAAAATTAAAGCTAATATTTTTTAAAGCATTTTTAAGAATATCCAATCTACTTAGTGGTAACTAAGGAGTGACATCCCTTAAATGGAAATTATCCAAAATAAGAGTGATTTGAATGGTTTGGGTGCTTATTTTGTTTCAAGTAATTCACATGAATTTTCTTGTTAAATCTTGAAAGTAATCCTGAGAAATACACACTTTATATTTTAAAAATTAAAAGACAGAGGCAAGTTTTATTTATTTATTTATTTTTATTTTATTTTATTTTATCTTTTTGCAGTTTTTGGCCAGGACCAGGTATGAACCTCCCACTTCCGGTATATGGGGCCAGGGCCCTACTCCTTTGAGCCACAGGCGCCGCCCAAGGCAAGTATTTTTTTTAATTCATGAAATTTACCATGTCATAGGGAGGACAGTTAATAAACAAGAATACATAGATAAATGTTTGCAACTGAGATACTTACTTCAAAGAGATATGGGGTGCTCAGGAAGTGATTAGGAGACTTAGCCTCACCAAGAGATGAAAGGATATGAAACAACGGAACCTCAGGACTAGATGATAAACTTCAGAATAAGTTCCAGAGAGAGGAGGCTTCACTGCAGCAAAACTAGAAAAGCCAACTGGCTGTGGTAGTATAAATTCAAGAAGATCATGAGGCGAGATCTTGGGATCACACTCCTATCTCTGAGGTTTATCTTTTATAAATCTTGAGGCTTATTTAAACAGACCTAAAGTGTTTATGGGTCACAGATACTGTCATATGTCATAAAAATTTAACTTTGTATTTGGGTTATAATTGTAGTTGTAGGCAATACATTGCAGTTGTAAGCAATAACAGGCAGAGACCCCCAGGCACCTTTCATTTAGCTTCTCCCACTTGTGACAGCTTCCAGAACTACAGTGCACAATCGCTACTGGGAAATTTAACATGGGAAGGTTGCAACTGTATGCAGATTTCCCCAGCTAATAATTTCTGTGAATGTGTGTGTTTTTAGTTTTATGTAATTTTTATCACGTGTTTACATTTGTCTGTCAGACACCACAATCAAGATACAGAGAAATTCCATCACCATGAGGGTCCCTCATGTGGCCCCTTGAAAACCGCAGCCACATTTTCCATGCCAACACCACCCCCATCCCTGGCAACCATCACTCTGTTCTCCTTCTCTATAATTTTGTTATTTTTAAAAAGGGGTATTAATAGAATCATACAGTATATCATCTTTTTACAGACCAAAATAAAATGAAATGTAGATAAGCTAATTGTTTATAACTGGAAGTACCAATGGAAACCACAGGGTAAATGAGTTGTTTTTTTTTAATTACTACAAACCTTCACTCTTCTATAACACACAAACTCAGACTTGTTATAAATTTTTTTTCTTTTATTTTGACCATTGCCAAAATTTCATTTCCATCTTTTTTGGACAATGACAGAAGGTTCAAGTCAACATTTCACTCAGTTTGAAATAGTCTGATCAAATTAAAAGGGACAAGCTACAAAAGGCAGCCCTCATTCTTTCAGACCATGTGTTACAAAGCCATGTTCATGCATGTGCTGTTTGGCATGCACACTATTAAGTAGATTTCTTTAATCATTTGCCAGCATATATATTCTGGAGATAACAACATAAACATCCATTTTTCTGCATTTTATCAAATTATTCAAAGTTTTGGAAACAGTGGTCCTTATTTCTGCTTGTATAGGTGACCACGCACATGCTTTTGGTGGGCAGGTGTTCCAGTTGGCCGTGGTCCTCACCTGACTGACTTCATTCCATTATTTCTCCCACCTAACACTGGGAGAGAGGCAATTCACTTTGCCATTTATTCTGTTAGCAGAAATGTCTTCCTTCTGTTGCACCAGGGGTGTCGAAGTTGCCCCCAGCCTGGTGCCCAGCTAGGAGCTGGTCCACTCTCTGGGCCACGCTGCAGAAGCACTGCACCATCACACAATGTGGAGCAGTGGAAACATTGCTGAATAAAGATGCATCCAAGTTATGAACACTTTCATAGGGATCAACTGCCCATTATCATACCTGCATTTGGGAAACTTTAGCAAAATATAATGTTTCTCAAAAAAAATATGTCATGGATTGAACAATTACTATGTGTGGGCACTGCACCAAGTGCTGTTTTAACATTATTTCATTTCTTCCTCACAATGCTGTACTTTGAAATGGGTACTACATGTGTATACATATGTATATATATGTCATATATGTATATATGAGATGTATATTTAAACACAGTGGGGAAAGGATCACCCATAGCACAGAAAAAAAATTGAGTTAATAGATGTAATTTTTTTTTATTAAATCATAGCTGTGTGCATTGATATGATCATGGGGCATAGACCGTTTGACACATTTTCATCACAATGGTTAACATAGCCTTCCTGGTATTATCTCAGTTACTGTGCCAAGACATTTACATTCCACATTTACCAAGTTTCGTATATACCCCTGTAAGATGCACTGCAGGTGTAATCCCATCAATCCCCCTCCTTCTACCCACCACCCTTTGGTTGTAACTGGGTTATAGCTTTCATGTGAAAGCCCCAAATTAGTTTCATAGCAGGGCTGAGTACATTGGGTACTTTTTCTTCCATTCTTGAGATACTTTACTAAGAAGATTATGTTCCAGCTCCATCCATGTAAACATGAAGGAGGTAAAGTCTCCATCTTTCTTTAAGGCTGTATAATATTCCAAGGTGTACATATACCACAATTTATTAATCCATTCGTGGATCGATGAGCACTTGGGCTTTTTCCATGACTTAGCAATTATGAATAGGGCTGCAAAAAACATTCTGGTACAAATATCTTTGTTGTGATGTGATTTTTGGTCTTCTGGGTGTATGCCCAGTAGAGGAATTACAGGATTGAATGGCAGATCTATTTTTAGATCTCTAAGTGTTCTCCATATATCTTTCCAAAAGGAATGTATTAATTTGCATTCCCACCAGCAGTGCAGAAGTGTTCCCTTTTCTCCACATCCACATCAACATCTCTGGACATAATTATGTTTTGGTCAATGACAGACCGCATATAAAATTTTGATCCCATAAGATTATAATACTATGTTTTTATTGTACCTTTGCTATGTTTAGGTATGTTAGATACACAGATACCACTGTGTTCCCATCACCTACAGTGTTCAGCACAGCTACGTGCCTTACAGGTATGTATCCTAGGAGCAATAGGCCACACCACATACCCTTGGATGGAGCAATAGGCTACACCATCCACTTTGGGTAAGTACACCCAGTGTTTACACAGTGATGCTCTAGGCTAAAGGGACATCTCTCTGAACATATTCCTGTTATTAGGTGACCCATGACTGTAAGTTATTTATTGACATCATCCACATCAAAACTCTGTGTTGAATGGTATCCCCCTTAACAGAGAATACTAACTCAGCTATGTTTTGCTCAATGCCATGAATATTCACTTTAATACTGTGGTTTCTTGATGCTTTGTCACTAAAACAGATTTTGTGATCTAATGATGGAGAGACTGGGTAATTTTTTTTTTTTTTTAATGACCATTTAGAACAGCAAATGTCAGGAATGGATACCATGCCTTTGACAAGGAGGTGAGAGAAAAACAATGTCTGTTTCATCATAAACTCCATGATTAACTGTTACATGAAAATGCACTTTCAGGAAGTCAAACTTAAAACTAAGGAGCTCAACTTTTTCATCCTTAATGGTTTCTGCCATAGATGGTTGTGGCATAAGGCGCATACAATGAATTCATCAGAAAATATCCATCATGTTTGTAAACATCAGGTAGAAGAGCAGGGGACATGGCAGCCCAGCTTGCGGGGAAGTAGCCAGAATTCAGAGAGGGAGAGGTTAACACAACAGCCTTTGAATGTTTCTCTCAGTGCAGCCCTTAATCCCCCATGATCCGTCAGATAGTCTCTTTGATCAGGAAGACATGGTCCTGTCATTTTCCCAAGGCAAATTTTAATGTAGAGGTGAATAGTCTATCTAACTTCCTTTGAGAAACTAACTCTTGTTCCCTGAGGACTCCCTCTGTGCAGGGCAGTGCACTCAGCCTTAATTAGTTTATTGAATCCTCACAGTGGACAGTGAAGAAGGGCTGGCTATGGTGGCAGGAAAAAAAAAGCCTACCTGTCTGCATTTGAAAGCATGCTGTCTACATTCCGCATGTTACCTCAGGGGACCTGACTGCACCTCTTGCATTTAGGCAGCACAAACATCATAATCTCATTTTCATCTACCTTCCCACCATTTTCAGAGGCAAAGAATCAGGTGCAAGGCAGATAACTGCCCTGCCACTAGATTTCCAAGATAATGACTTGCAGTGAAATGTCCTCCGCACCCTCTCCCAGCACATGGTGCCTCAACCATGGTCTCTATGATGGCAGGAGTTTCCCATCATGCACCAGCACTACCCCAGTGAGACAATGCCTTGCAATCTACTGACCTGGGCCAGAAACATGTGATGACTTCTATCTTTTATAGGCAGCCACACTTCCTCAGGGGGAGACTGATAATATCACCAAAATTGATTCTCCCACAATAATAGAACTTCTAATTTTAGCTGAACAATTATATATCAACTATATGTGAATCAGCATTAAAAAATATAACATCCAAACTCCATTATAACTACAGCGGGTGACCAATTTTCAGACAATAGGATATAAGTCAACGTTTCATGTGGTAGCTTCTATGACAAAGCTCGCACTTGTTATTGACCCTCGTGTGTACTTTGTCCCTGCCTCCTTCTTGTATTCTATACTTCAGAGGTGAGTGATGTCACCACCAATAAGATGACCTTGGAGATGGAGACCACACACAGCTAAGCAATGGCTGAAAAGAGCTGCATCCTGGAGACTTCATCCCCAGGCTGCTCACCTGTGGACTTTGAGATGAGAGGTATATAGAATTCTCTGTAGTTTGAACAAGGATTATAATGGGCCTTTCACTTATAGCTAAATCACTTACAAATCAATGTATTTTCTGTACAAAAATGTACATATATTAAGTATTAGATAATCTAAATAGAAAGATGAATATGTCACAATCCTTGATCTCCAGCAAGAAATGACAACTCCATGGGTCTTACAGTCTAGTGATGCTTTTTAGTCCGTTAGTCTTTATTCTATGGCACCATGTACGTAGTCTTTATTCTAGTTCTATTGTTTATAAGAAGGCAATAATTACACTCATTTGACTACCCTCCATGTTTGAAATGAATTGAAATTTTTTTAAGTTTGGATTTTATTAAAAAAATAAATATATATTTATATACTCTCCATGGCTCAAATGTAGGTTTGATAAACATAGTTGTATCAGAAGTAAAATTGGTTGCTTAATACAGTTGACCCTTGAACAATATGGGTTTGAACTGTGAAGGTTCACTTATGTGCAGATTGTTTTCAAACAAGCATGGATGAAAAATGCCATATTTGTGGAATTCAAAGTTCATGTACATGTAGGACCTTGCATCCACGCAGGTTTCATAGGACCCAGTCTAGGACTTAAGTGCACATACATTTTGTTGTCTGTGTATACCGAGGGATGACTGTAGTTTGCCTGGCAAATCTAGACCTTTGGGCTTACTCACAGGGAGGACCAAGGCTGCCTCCTCCCAGCCAAGTACAGAGAGCCCAGGAGATTGAACAGTGAGTTGTCATGTGACATTCCACATATTATCCCTACCCAGTAGAAAGGGGGGACCAAATGGACATCACATAGGAGTTTTTATGCCACAGGTATAAAGAGAGGTAGGAAGTATAAGACTGTGGGGATAGAACTTACCTAGGATTCATTATTAGGAAAACAGTTATCCTTATAATAACTAAATTAAAATTGCTCTACCAAAACCAAAACAAGAAAATGCGAAAATGTACGTAAGAAATAAGTGCACTTTTTGGGTAAAGGGGACATTTATAACCTAAACATATTTTGATTTATTCATTTATTTTTGAGACAGTGTCTCACTCAATGGCCCTGGGGTTGAGTGCTGTTACGTCACAGCTCACAGCAACCTCATGCTCTTGGGCACAAGTGATTCTCTTGCTTCAGCCTCCCTTGTATATGGGACTATAACCACCTTCCACAAGGCCCAGTTATTTTTTAGAGATGGGGGTCTCACTCTTGCTCAAGCTGGTCTCAAACTCCTGAGCTCAGGCAATCCACCTACCTCAGCATCCCAGAGTGCTAGGATTACAGCCATCACACCCGGTCTTATAACCTTAACTTAAAATATACAAAAGCAAATTATGTAACCAAAATGTGTGTACCCCCATAATAGCCTGAAATTAAAAAAAGAAATGGGTAATACAATTTTACATTCTTTATAGAAATAGTGCAAGAAGGTTCTGTCCATTACATCATTTACACTTAATTACACTAAGAATCATCAGGCAGAAGAACAGCAAAATCCAAATCCTGAGATGGGACTGGACATGGACTGATTCCGAAACAGAAGATAGGCTTCCTTTGTGAAACCATAGTGACTGCTTAGCATCTGGTCAAATACCAAAAAGCCATTTATTGATCAGGCAATATTTGAGCAAACTTAATTCAAAAACAACCAAAGCATATGCTCAAAGGATAGAGATACATTCTTTGCTCACATTTCTTTGCCTGCCTGCATCTTGTCATCAGGACCATTCTAATCTCAGTTCTCATGGTTGGTTTACTCTCCAAGCATCTTTCTTTTCATGTGGATGCCACTAACCTAAAGACACTCCTATCAGAAAAACAAATGCGCTTAGCTAATGACAGACATGAAATTTTGACTCTGCAATAAATGTATGTAAATTACATTGTTCCTGCTAGTTAAAGTTTTAACATGACATAAAACCTTGTAATTGTAAAGATTTAATTAGTACATGCAGAAAATTTTTCATTAAGAATGTCTCACTAGGGCCAAAGGGTTCATTAAGAAACCTCTCTCACACATGGGATTTTCAACTAGCTCTGAAGGGATTCACCACTGCACATCCGAAAGCAAAGTTGTAAACTAAACATTGGCACAATCCTAAGGAAGAGGCATTAAAAAGTTTAAAAACTGCCCACAATTGCTAAGTAGTCATAAAACTGATAAATCGTTTGAGCTCCAAATATCATACTAGTCAAATAACAATTCTCATCTGAAAAGGAAAAAATTGTGGAAATAAAATGTGAATAAAAGATTTTTGCAAGCTTTGAAACTCTCTTGTAACTTACTTGTTGTCTATACAATCTGCAAATATTTATTAGAAATCTCTAAAATGTTTTTAAGTAACCAAAATATTACTTTGGCATGTTAAATATTAACTCTTAGTTATCATCAACACTTCAACAAATAAACAAATTCTTCCAATTACTAATGCCTATTTTAGAATCATTAATATATCACTATTAGATTTAACTTATCTCATAGATAAGCATGTCAGCTTTTCATTCTACTTTGTTTCCACCATACTCTAAAAATCTCTTAGTATGTACATGTTTGCCTCAGTTTCCAAAGTTGCCTCTTCTGACAGAGTTTGTTTTGCTGCAAAACACGAGCTAATTAACTCAGTTGTCCAGACAAAACCAAGTTCAGCTTGATTAGAAAGCTGAATTTGTGAAAAATGAGGGCATTTCACTGGAAGAACTGAAAGAACAAAAATGAGGGCATTTCACTGGAAGAACTGAAAGAACTGAATAGTAACAAAGGTCAGAACCACACCTCTGAGGAAAAAACAAAAGCAATAGTATTTTTTAATTTATGAAATTGCCTGGATAATGCTGGGGGGTTATTTGCATCTGATTACCCCAAATAATTACTGGGGAAAAAAGTTTTAGAAATTGTTAAATTCCTCATAACAATGAAGACACAAATTACCAAAAACTGTGGGATACATGAAAAGCAGTCTTAAAAGGGAAATTTATAGCATTAGATGCCTATTGAAAAATAGAAAGAGAGTGCATCAACAAATTCATCAACCATCTTATGGAATTGGAAAAAGATGAACAATCAAATCCCAAGAAACAACCAAAAGTAAATCAGAGATTAATGAAATGGAAAACAAAAGAATCATTCAGACAATTAACAAAACAAAAATTTGTTTTTTTAAAAAAATAAATAAAATTGATAAACCTTTGGCTAGATTAACTAGAAACAGAAAAGTAAAATTTCTAATAACCTCAATCAGAAACAATAAAAGGGAAATCACAACAGATGCCACAGAGATACAAAAGATCATCTCTGAGTACTACAAGTAACTCTTTGCCCAGAAATTTGACAATATGGAGGAAATGAATCAGTACTTGTAATCACACCCTTTCCCTAGACTTAATGAAGAAGAAATAGATCTCTTGAACAGACCAATTTCAAGAACTGAGATTGAAAAAACAATAAAAAAATCTCCCAACAAAAAAAAGCCCCAGTCCAGATGGCTTCACACCAGAATTCAATCAAACATTCAAAGAAGAGCTTATGCCCATGCTTCAGAAATTATTCCAAAAAGTTGAGCAGGAAGGAATCTTCCTCAACACATTCTACAAAGCAAACATCTCCCTGATACCAAAACCGGGAAAAGACTCAACTAAATAGGAGAACATCAGAACAATTTCACTAATGAATATACATCGAAAAATTCTCCATAAAATCCTAGGCAGTAGATTACAGCTACACATTAAAAAATCATTCATCATAATCAAGTAGGTTTCATACCAGGAATGCAAGGCTGGTTTAACATATGCAAGTCCACATTTTGGTGATTGTAAATTGAGCTGTAATATATAGTTTAGTGCAAGTGTCCTTATGGTAAACATGTTTTTTTTTTTTTCTTCTGGGTAGATGCCCAGTAATGAAATGGTGCACAATTATAGAGGATCTTTATCTAACAAATACAATCAGTGTAACTTGGTTCTTTGTGCCTCAATGAATCCCCAACAATAAAAAAAAATGCAATTCCATAAACATAATTCACTGTATCAATAGAAGCAAAAACAAAGACCATATGATCCTCTCAATAGATGCAGAAAAAGCATTCGATAAAATTCAGCACTTTTTTCTAATTAGAACACTTAAGAATATAGGCATTGGTGACACAATTTTTTAATCTGATCAAAGCCATCTACAACAAACTCACAGCTAATATTATACTGGATGGAAAAAAAAAAAAATGAAAGCTTTACAACTTAGAACTGGAACCAGACAAGGTTGTCCTCTATTGTCACTACTTTTCATCATAGTGCTGGAAGTTCCAGTTAATACAATCAGGCAAGAGAAGAAAATAAAGGGCATTCAAATGGGGCAGAAGAGGTCAAACTCTCTCTCTTTGCTGATGATATGATCTTACATTTAGAGAACCCCAAAGACTCAACCATAAGAATCCTGGAAAGTAATCAAAAAATACAGGAATGTTTCAGGATATAAAATCAATGTCCACAAATCAGTAGTGTTTGTATATGCCAAGATGAGAAGCTAATCAAGGACATAATTCCCTTCACAGTAGCTTCCAAAAAAAAAAAAAATGAAATTCCTAGGAATATACCTAACAAAAGAGGTGAAAAAGAAAATTATGAAACCTTAAAAAAAGAAATAGCAGAAGATATTAACAAATGAAAGAACACACCATGCTCATGGCTGGGAAGAATCAACATTGTGAAAATGTATATACTTTCCAAAGCAATCTACAGATTCAATGCAATCCCCATTTAAAATACCAACATCATACTTTCAAGAGTTGGAAAAAATAATTCTTTGTTTTGTATTGAACTAAAATAAACCCTGTATATCCAAGACAATTTTTAGTAATGAAAACAAAGCTGGGGGTATTACCCTACCAGACTTTCAGCTATACTACAAGGCAATAGTGGTCAAAACAGCATGGTACTGACGCAAAAATAGAGACATTGACATTTGGAACCGAATAGAAAACCATGAGATGACACTAGCGTCTTATGGCCACCTGAGCTTTGATAAACCAAACAAGAACATATACTGGGGAAAAGAATCACTGTCCAACAAATGGTGTTGGGTGAACTGGAAAACCACATTTAAAAGACTGAAACTGGACCCACACCTCTCACCACTTCCAAAAATTGATTCAAGATGGATAAAAGATTTAAATCTAAGGCATGGAACAATAAAAATCCTCAAGGAAAGTGTGGAGAAAACCCTTGAAGATAGTGGCCTGGGGAAAGATTTTATGAAGAAGACTTCCATGGAAATTGCAACAACAACAATAAACAAATGGGACTTAATTAAACCGAAAAGCTTCTGTACAGCTAATGAAACAATAACCAAAGCAAAAAGACAACCTTTAGAATGAGAAAAGATATTTGCATATTATGAATCAAAGAAAAACTTGATAACTAGGATCTATAGAGAACTCAAATTAATCCAAATGAAAAAAGGCCAACAATCCCATATATCGGGGCAAGAGACATGAATGGAACCTTCCCTAAGGAAGACAGATGAATGGCTAACAAACATATGAAAAAATGCTCATTGACCCTAATCATCAGAGAGAGAAATGCAAATCAAAACTACCCTGAGATATCACCTAACACAGGAGAGAATGGCCCACATCACAGAGTTCCAAACCTGCAGATGCTGGCGTGGACCTGTAGAGAAGGAAACACTTTTATACTGCTGGTGGACGACGGAAAACTAATACAATCTTTTTGAAAGGCAGTATGGAGAACCCTCAAAGAACTCAAATTAGACCTCTCATTTGATCCTGCAATCCCATTATAAGGCATGTACCCAGAAGCAAAAAAAAACTTTTATCACAAAGACATTGGCACTAGACTGTTTATCACAGCTCAAATTACAATTGCCAAAATGCAAAACAGCCTAAATGCTCACCAACCCAGGAATGGATTAACAAGCTGTGGTATATGTATACCATGGGATACTATTTAGCCAATAAAAAAGATTGAGACTTTACATGTTTTGTATTAACCTGAATGGAGATGGAACACATTCTTCTTAGTAAAACATCACAAGAATGGAGAAACAAGAATCCAGTGCACTCACTTCTAATACGAAGGCAGTAGATGAGCTAGTACAAGGGGGGTGGGTAGGCAAATGAGCAAGAGGGGAATGGGGGTTCACAGTGTGTGGCTTACCTCTTGGGGGAAAGACACAATTATAAGAGGGACTTTATCTGACAAATGCCATCAGTGTAAACTAATTCTTGTACCCTCTGAATCCTAAACAATAAAAAGTTTTACATAAAATTTTAGTTGTCATAATTCCAGTTCTGTTCTGATATCACTAACAGAGCAAATCCTTTGCATATGAGTGGCTTTTGGAAGAAAAATGGTTTGCAAGCCGTTTCACCAAAGTACATTAAGCCCATATAGGTTAGGAGAACATTCCCATATTCCTACAACAATCCAGATAAGGCTTCTTGGATAAGAAATGAGAACAAACCATACATCTTTATCCCCTGAGCATATGCTTTGGTTGTTTTGGAATTAAGTTTGGTCAAATATTGCCTTATCAATAAATGGCAGTCCATGGCCAATCCCACTGTGGGGCTTTGGATGCTGCTGCTCTTCTGCCTGAATTCTCTCCCTGCGGTCATTCTCTTTAGAAAAAAGATTCCTCATGTTACCTCCTAGGAGAGACCTTCCTTATTGACCCTAATAAGAATAGCCTGGCCACCCCCATTCTAGTCTCTTTCCATCAGTAGGTTGCTACTTACCCTTTCATCTTGGCATTTATCACAGCCTAAAAATAGTCTGTTCTCTTGTTTCATTCACAGAATCTCTGCAATTAGGATGTAAGTTGCCTGAGAACAGGGTCCTAAGCCATCACTTTCACCACTGCATCTGCAGGCACCAGAATTGGGCCAGGCTTATGACCAAGAATTGAAGGAATGAATGATTTGCAAATGAAGTTCAAGGTCGATTCATCTCCTATTGAATCTTCTCTTGAAAACCAGCCTCATGAAGGCAGTTCTGGAATAATTATTTTAAAACAAAATTGATTGGGCATGGGAAGATAGGAGAAAAATGTATGGAAACGTTTATTGGTTGATTTCTATACAAGGGCACTTAAAATACAGTAGAAGTTTTAAAAACAAGCCAGAGAAAGTTTAAAATCTGGTTGACAGATACGAAGGAAACTCAAGGACTGAGTTCTGTAAGAATAATGCAGATGAGAAGTCTCCTTTTTACCTTCAAAGTGCTATCAGTCACATGTGTGCTCTCTGCCTTGACAGTAAGAACACAAAGACAGAAATGTCTTGTTTTGTATTTAATCAGGAACCTCTCTCACCACAGCAAGAGGAAAGCAGACCCTGGATCCTGACGATGTGTCACTATAATTTAAATATAAATCACGACAAAGAAAAGATACCATAAATTATGTTTAATTTAAGTATCTGGAGGCAGAAGAGGGAGTGCAAGTGTGGGCAGGTGTGGAGTGTGCATGTGCATTTTGGGGAGTGTGTAAATAGAAGAATGCTCTTACAAAGCATCATCTCTAGAAAAAGAGTAGCCCATGAGGTCTACACTTCCTAGGTGACTGTGCCTTGTCTTCCCAGCAAAGTTGCAAGCCCTCCAAATGTAACAAGTATTTTTTATTTTCTTCTCAGAAAGCAACACACTAACACAGACCCAGGAGCACAGTGCGTGCCATATGGTTGATGCTGCCTTCACCTGCATGTGTCACCATGGATGCCCCAGGCACATGGGCTGCAGCTAAAGGTCACCCTGTCCTAATGCTGGTGCGAATGCAATCCACCTGTATTCTGTGCAGCTGCCAACCCACCTGTCACAAAGTATTAATTCTTCAGCCTTACATCCAGGTCCAGGTAAATGTTGCTTCTTTTGTCTCCCCCCACAGGGATTCTGTGACATTAATTCATATGTAGGGAGAGGGCTGAGATTTTGGGGAGCTGGGAAAATGTACATGTATTTCCTATGGGTTTTTTGCCTATTTATTTAATTGATAGCAAAGCTGCCCTGAAATATAGGTCTTAGCTATATAATTTCATGCTTTTCTATAATATTCCATTTATGGTGGCAAATCATATGTAGCAAAGATGATATACAGTAGTGTTAGTGATTGATTTAAAGGTATGAAAATAAAGCCTAGGAGCTCAGACCCAGGATCCAAGCTTGGAATTATGCCGGATATCCTGAAACTGTGGCACATGCAATTAAAAATCCTTCAGCAGGGAGTTTGGCCAGGAAGTGAGGAATGTAACTGTGGTCTTAAAATTTGCTTCTGGTTTCCCTAGCATTGATAATCCAATTTTCTCCAGCAATGAATAATGGCCCCCCTCAACCTACTTGCTGTGGATGGAGAAGAATGATGAGCCCACCTATCGATTTTTCTTCCTCCTTCTTCTTGCTGCAAGAGACTCGTGGAAAAAGGATTTAGTTTTTCTTGGTTGCTGCTGTGCTAGAGATGCAGTAAATAATAAGCATTTCCAAGGAGAAAGGGAAGCCGCCATTACATTCTTGAACCAGTGAATGCATTTGGGTGACAGTTTATAGCTATAGGTCTTTGGGGGAAACTTGAGAGTTTCCCGGTAACAAAATGATGTTTAAGGGAGACATCTTATGTATGTACTGAGAATTGGACAAAATGCTGTCCACCATAGAAAAGAAGTTTTCTGTAGCTTTCAGCTTGTTTCATTTATAGTTAGCCAAAAAGAGATTGTCTATGTGTTTTCTCCATTACTTGTTTTTAGTCAACGTTAGTGAGACACGTATTTTAAGGGTACATGTGGGTGAGTTTGGGCAACCGGGGCCTGAGATTGTCTGTTGCTCTCTCTCCTGGTGCCCCTCCAAGTTTATGTCACTCCTCTACCCCTCCAGGTTCCTCCCTTTTCCCACCTCCCCTTCTCCATCCCACTGTAGACTGTAAACAGCCTCAGTTCTGGGCTTTTTCCTCTCAAGGTCATCAGGCATAAAGGAGAGTCCTAGCCATGACAGCATTTCTCAGCTCAGGACCTGACCTAAGTAGGGGCTCCGTAAATGTTTGTGGAATGTGAGTGAGACCCAGGGGCTGTGGCTGCAGAGGAGGGGCAGCGAGGACAATGAAAGAGGAAGGGGTCCCATGTGGGGTCATTGCTGGGAGAATGTGCAATTCTCACTGCAAGTCTCAGAGCTCCAGGTGTGGATGCCAGGGGTTGTGCAGAGATCCAAATGCTAAGAAACCAGCAGGTGCAGGAGGACACAGAGCCTATGGGGTGGAGTGGATTCTGCTCACACTTGCAGAGGCTGTAAACATCTGGATCCGATTTAAATATTAGGGCTTGAGGTACCACCACAACCAGGCCCTAAGAAGGGAGTGGGAGAACCTGGCAATCTGGTCTCCAGAGCCACAAAACCTGTCTCCCTGGTGTTACTGGACACTCTCATCCACCTCACCTGAGGTGAGGACCTTGCACCACACGCTCCTGGCAGCCTTAGCCCCTTCTGGCTCCCAGGTCCCTCCACAGAGCTTGGAAGCTGGTACCATGGATGTGGGAAGCTCAAAGCTCCCCCCTGCCCAGGACGGAAGTTGCACAGCCTGAAGTTCTGACTAGCCCACCACTGTCACCCCAAATCCAGGGAGATTCTGTTCCAATAGGTACATTTATTGCAATAATTTATCTTTCAAACATGGCTTTATCTTCCTTTTGATAGTTAGTATTTTCATAATTATTCAATATAGTATTTCAGAATTATTCAAAACATTTCCTAAACAGTGTGATTTCTCCCCATGCTCTATTTAGAAGATTATTTATTTAAGTCTGACCATTTGGGGAGTTTGTAGTTGCTCTCATCATCATAGTCCTCGTTCATTCTGCAGTGAGAAGAGAACATACTCTCTGATTTCTTTGAATCATTTGTAATGTGATGAGATTGGCTTGATGGCTCAGCATATGGTCAATTGGGTAAATAGTCCATGTTCTGTGACTGTCGCTGCTACATACTAAATATGTCATTTGGATATTCCTAAATATTTTATGCCAGAGTTCTATCAATTAAGGAGAGAGGTTTGTTGGAAATCTCCCACCAGAATCATAAAGTTTTTATATCCCTTCCTTTGGTTCTATTAAGTTTTTGCTTTACATTTTTATATGCTAATTAGACTTACATTCTTTTCATTTTGGATCCATATCCAATCATTATGATATCAATAATCATCATATCATTTAAACTAATGTTTGCCTTAAAATCTAATGTTAATTTAAAAACACTAGCTTACTTTTGTTTCCTGTCTGAATAATACATTTCCCTCCGCTTTCCCTTTTACTCTTTCTGTATCCTCATGTTTAAAATTCCTACAGCTGGTGGCGTGCAGTGGCTGACCCCTGTAATCCTACCACTCTGGGAGGCCCAGGGGGCTGGATGGCTTGAGTTCACAAATTCTAGACCAGCCTGAGCAAGAGCAAGACCCTTATCTCTATTAAAAATAGAAAAAAACTAGCTGGGTATTGTAGTGCACGCCTATAGTCCCAGCTACTCAGTAGGCTGAGACAGGAGGATCACTTGAGCCCAAAAGTTTGAGGTTTCTGTGAGCTTGGCTGAGGTCATGGCACTCTACCTAGGACAGCAGAGTGAGACTCCGTCTCAAAAAAATAAAATAAGTAAATAAATAATAAAATTCCTACAGCATAAATTGGTGGGGTTGTACACTTTTTTCAGTTTGACAAAAATTGAATTATTGGCTGTTAGTTGATTTACTTTTGACGCGTTTGGTAATATGTTTGCGTTCTGATTTGTTTTCTATTTGTTACATTCTCTTTTCTCGCCTCTTGATGTCTTGCACTGACAGATTATTTTTATGCTACAGTGCCCTCAGCATGCTACCTCTGTATTATTCAGTTCCCCTGGAGATAGTCACATACATCTTTAATTCCTAAGAATTAAATATAAATTAAAGCTTTCAACACAACCTTAAAAATGTTAATAACTGAAGATGCTTTAACGCAATCCATTTCTTCTTTTAGATTATTGGAATCACGTTTTTGTTCTATAGGCATTTTGAACCTCACGAGGCATCATTATTATTATTGATTGATGCATTTCAGATCTGCCACACCTTTCTTTTTAAAATCATTGTTCATTATTCCTTTCTTCATTTCTGTCAGTCTGAAATTATTTCTTGATTCCTAAAATTACCCAAATTGTATGATTTAAAAGTAGGTTTGATGGTGGTGAATTTTGTCAGTTTTTGTTTTTTAATAAATATTCTCATTTTGCCTTGCTTTGTAACTTTCTAAGTTATGGATGAAGAATTCAAAGATGACAAGCATTTTCCTGCAGCTCTTTAAAGATGGAATTCCTTTGTCTTCAGATTTAATTTCTATTATTGCCCTTTTGAAGATGATGTGTGTTTTCATCTTTGTTTTTGGTTTGCATCAAAATGCCTAGGTGTTTTTATTTATTTTTTCTTGTATTGCTCTTGCATGGGGTTGGTAGAAATCCTTCAATCTATGGCTACATGCTTTTTTATCATGGTATTTATCAGCCTTGATTTTTTTCCAATGTTTCTTAGACCTTATTCTCTCCTCCTCTAAGACTCTAAAGGCAAATTTGATAGGCATAATTTTTCATAGAAACTTTTTTAAAATTTTAGAATAGTTTTAGATATAAATAAAATTTGTTAAGATGGTACAGAGTTCCCATATACCTGACAAGATTCATGTATCATTAACATCTTATATTGATAAAAAATATTCATCATGGCTAATGAACAAATGTTGATCCACTATTATGAACTAAAATCTATATTTCATTCAGCTTTCTTAGTTTTTGCACAATGTCCATTTTTCTATTTCAGGATCTTATCCAGAACATCATATCCATTTAGTAGCCATGTCTCCTCAGGCCCCTTTGTGTTATGATAGTTTCTCAAAATTCCCGTGTTTTTGATAAGCCATGTAGTATGTAGCCTTTTCAGATTGGTATTTTTGACTTAGCAATATGCTTTTCAGATTCTTTCACATGTTTGTGTCTCTGAATAACTCAATCCTTTTCATGAATAATATGGTATGACCTCTGTAAGTTGACTACCCAAAGTACTGTAACAAACTGGTCAATATGGAGGCCTATTGTAGTGATATGTACATGGGGTACATGTCAAGTCTATGAAAATTAGGTCAATTTAAGGAGGTTGTCAGTATAGGTCCTACTGTATTCCATTTCATGGATGTACCTGGTTCATTTACCCAATTATTTAGAACATAATAGCTTGGCTGCTTCCAGTATTTGCTGAATACAAAAGTGTTTATTAAAAATATTTATGTGCACATTTTGTATAGATCTAAATCTTCAAGTCAGTTGGATAAATACTTCTAAACATGATAGCTAGGTTGTATGATGAGACTGTATTACACTTTGTAGGAATCTATCAACTTGTCTTCCAAGGTGGCAATTCAATTCACTCCAAGTGAATAAGAGTTTCCATTTTTTTCTCATCTTACCAAGACTTGGTATTATCATTGTGAGGTGGATTTTATTTTATATTCCATTGAATTGTGGTCGACATTATTAATGCTTCAATGGTAGAATATGGCAGAAATAATACTTTGACAGTTACTAATTGGTACTTTAAGGATGCTGTCATTTTCTACTTCTTCCTTGTTGGCAGGCATGCTCTTGGAACACTCCCATTTGGAGATGATTCCATATAGTTCTCTGCTGGAGATACAACCAACATGAAGGAACACCAAGGCACTATATGCGAAATAATCTATCTTTTGATGTTTCTGTGTCTAGTAGCTTGTGTCATCCTAGCTGACTCCCAAGACATCATGGTGCTTCAGTTATTTGGCACTATTATACCTTATCTAAATTATTCATTCATGAGAAACAATAATGAGGTTTTATGAAGTTATTAAGTTTTGGAGAACATAAATAGATAACCACAGTAATTTCCTATATCTCTTCTATGCTCCTATGTCTTTCTTTTCTTATAGTATTTTTAAATGCTTCGATCTGAATATTCATCACCAATATCACTAAACCTTTCAAATCACTAAACCTCTCCTCAGCTGTGTCTAATGTGTTCCTAAACATAATTATGTTCTTAATTCACTTTTATTTTTTAGTCCTACCATTTTACATGAACTTTTTTTTTAGTTTTTTTTATTAAATCATAAACACATAGATCATGTATATATTAATGTATTTATGGGGTACAATTGCTGATTTCATATACAATTAGGAATGCTTACCTTGCACTGGTTAATATATACCTCATCTCGTTTACTTAATTATTCTGTTAAGACATTTATACTCTATACTTAATAGATCTGACATGTACCCTTGCAATGTGCACCATAGGTGTGATCCCGCCATTCACCCTCCCTCGATTTGACCTTCCCCCACCTCTCCTTCCCCTCTCCTCCCTCCTTCATCCTGGGCCATAATTGTGATTTATTCTTCATATGAAAGTGTGAGTGGTTGTAAATTGGTTTCATAATGGTACTGAGTACATTGGATATTTTTTCTTAATGTTTGACATTCTCTCTCTCTCTCTCTCTCTCTCTCTCTCTCTCTCTATATATATATATATATATATATATATATATTTATGGTCATTTTTTCTATTAAACTTTCCCAACCTTATCACTTGTGCCTCATTCCATTTGGGTCTGGTGTTTGAACAATAGAAGATTTATAGGATCTGTATGAACCCATAATTAATAGAAAACAGTTGGTATAGGGGCTTGTCAATTTTATCTAATCTAGAATTTGATGGATTTGAGGCTGTGAATCTGTCTTTGTGAATTTAAGATATTGCTGGCTTGCTTGTACTTATAGGGTAAATTTCCCTACAAAGTTCCCAAATTATTGTGGATCAGGGTTCCTACTCAAATTCTGAGTTGTTTAACAGGTATCTGCTTCCTAGTGGACCGTGAACTTCAATCTTATTACAAATACTGTGAGACTTTTGAAAACTCTATTTAATATTTAAGCTTCTAACTACTGATCTGTGCTTAGGTTTGTTGCCCTAATATACCATATTGCTTGTACGACAGCAATTGAGAGGAAAATTAGCTCAGAACAATAGGCTTATTTACCTGTTTCTCCTTCTCCCTATGATATTAGCCCCTCAAGCCATGACTACCATGGTAATCTTGAACTCATTTTTTTTCTCAACACTGCTATAGATGACTAAGATCTCTGCTTACTTTCTCTACATTTATATGTTTTATATTCAGACTCTCTGGCCTGCACCACTTAGAAATTTAATAAATGCCTCAGAAGAAAAAGCCAGCATAGAATTCTAGGCTCATCTTAAAGAATTTCCTTCCTTCCTTCCTTTCTTCCTTGGTCTCTCTAGCCCTGAAAGTGGCAGGAGTACTTTGATGTCTTTTAAAAATGTCACTCTTTGGTGTTTTTAGCCAGGTATTTTTGTTGTTCTCAGTAGTACAGATGGTTCAGAATAAATTGGTGCATCATAGACAGAAATGGAAAAGCCTACATGTTACTGTTTTAAAAAAGCTTCCAAAAGCTTCTTTGCAAAAGTGCCTTTGCTTGTGAAGATAAATTGACCTAAAGGCATCTCACCACTCTTGTTTTCCTACTGTTCATTTTTTTGCTTTCATTTGTTTAGCCAATTAAATATAAAATATTAACTTAAAAACAAAATAATATAGGACAAGAGATGAAATAAAGAAGAATTGTTTGTTAGACTCAGAATATATTTTACTATTATTATTAAATCATAGCTGTGTACATTAATGTGATCATGGGGCACCATACACTGGTTTTATAGACCATTTGACACATTTTCATCACTGGTTAACACAGCCTTCCTGGAATTTTCTTAGTTATTGTGTTAAGACATTTATATTCTACATTTACAAAGTTTCACATGTACCCTTGTAAGATGCACCACAGGTGTAATCCCACCAATGACCCTCCCTCAACCAAACCTCCTCCCTCCCTCCCCTCACTCTCCCCCTTTCCTCATTCTTATGTTATAACTGGGTTATAGTTTTCATATGAAAACCATAAATTAGTTTCATAGTAGTACTGAGTACATTGGATACTTTTTCTTCCATCCTTGAGATACTTTACTAAGAAGAATATGTTCCAACTCCATCCATGTAAACATGAAAGAGGTAAAGTCTCCATCTTTCTTTACGACTGCATAATATTCCATGGTGTACATATACCACAATTTATTAATCCATTCGTGGATTGATGGGCACTTGGGTTTTCCATGACTTAGCAATTATGAATAGGGCTGCAATAAACATTCTGGTACAAATCTCTTTGTTATAATGTGATTTTTGGTCTTCTGGGTAGATACCTAGTAAAGAAATTATAGGATTGAATGGAAGATCTATTTTTAGATCTCTAAGTGTTCTCCAAACATCTTTCAGAAAGGAATGTATTATTTTGAATTCGCACCAGCAGTGTAGAAGTGTTCCCTTTTCTTTACATCCACACCAACATCTCTGGCCTTGGGATTTCGTGATATGGGCTAATCTTACTGCAGTTAGATAATATCTCAAAGTAGTTTTGATTTGCATTTCTCTAGTGATTAAGGATGATGAGTACTTTTTTCATATATCTGTAGGCCGTGCATCTGTCTTCTTCAGAGAAGTTTCTCTTCAAGTCCCTTGCCCAGCCTGCAATGGGATCACTTGTTCTTTTCTTGCTTATACATTTTAGTTCTCTGTGGATTCTGGTTATTAAACCTTTGTCAGAGACATAACCTGCAAATATCTTCTCCCATTCTGAGGGGCTGTTTGCTTGCTTTACTTACTGTGTTCTTGGCTCTGCAGAAGCTTTTTAGTTTGATCAGGTCCCAATAGTGTATTTTTTGAAGCTGCTTCAATTGCTCTGGGTGTCCTCCTAATAAAATGCTCACCTAGACTGATTTCTTCAAGGGTTGTCCCTGCATTCTCTTCCAGTATCTTTATAGTTTCATGTCTTTTTTTTTTTTTCAGTTTTTGGCTGTGGCTGGGTTTGAACCCACCACCTTGGCATATGGGGCCACACCCTACTCCTTTGAGCCACAGGCACCATCCATGTAGTTTCATGTCTTAAGTTTAAATCTTTAACTCAGTGAGAGTCTATCTTAATTAATGGTGAAAGGTGTGGGTCCAGTTTCATTCTTCTACAGGTTGCCAGCCAGTTCACCCAGCACCACCATTTGTTAAATAGGGAATCTTTTCCCCACTGAATGTTTTTAATTGGCTTGTCAAAAATCAAATAATGTTAAGTAGCTGGATTCATCTCTTGGTTCTCTATTCTGTTCCATACATCTACTTCTCTGTTTTTGTGCCAGTACCATGCTGTTTTGATCACTGTCGGTTTGTAGTATAGTCTGAGGTCTGGCAGCATGATTCCTCCTGCTTTGTTTTTATTTCTGAGTAATATCTTGGCTATTCGAGATTTTTTCAGATTCCATATAAAATGAAGTATTATTTTTTCAAGATCTTTAAAGTATGACAGTGGAGCTTTAATAGAGATTGCATTAAATTTGTATATTGCTTTGGGTAGTGTGGACAGACATTTTAACAATGTTGATTCTTCCCAGCCATGAGCATGGTATGTTTTTCCATTTGTTAACATTTTCAGCTATTTCTTTTCTTAGAGTTTCATAGTTCTCTTTATAGAGATCTTTCACGTCCTTTGTTAGATAAACTCCCAAATATTTCATCCTCTTTGGCACTACTGTGAATAATATAGAGTTCTTAACTGTTTTTTCAGCTTGACTGTTATTGGTATATATAAAGGCTACCTATTTATGAATGTTGATTTTGTAACCTGAAACGCTGCTGTATTCCTTGATCACTTCTAAGAGTTTTGTAGTAGAATCCCTGGTGTTTTCCAGATACACAATCATATCATCTGTGAAGAGCGAAAGATTGATCTCTTCTGACCCTATATGGACACCCTTGATCACCTTTTCTTCCCTAATTGTGATGGCTAAAACTTCCATTACAATGTTAAAGAGCAGTGGAGACAATGGGCAGCCTTGTTTGGTTCCTGATCTGAGTGGAAATGATTTCAATCTAACTCCATTCAATATGATATTGACTATGGGTTTGCTGTAGATGGCCTCTATCAGTTTAAGAAATGTCCCTTCTATACTAATTTTCTTAAGTGTTCTGATCATGAAGGGATGCTGGATATTATCAAAAGCTTTTTATCCAATGTACTCAGCCCTACTATGAAGCTAATTTATTTCTTTCATATGAAGGCTATATCCCAACTATAGCACAAGAATATGGGGAATGGGCCAAGGGAGGGGAAGGGAGTAGGGAAGTCAGGGTGGAACAAGGGTATTGGGTGGGGCCACACCTACGGTGCATCTTAGAATGGGTACAGGCAAAACTTACTAAATGCAGAATACAAATGTCTACATACAATAACTAAGAAAATGCCATGAAGGCTATGTTGAACAGTTTAATGAGAATATTTCAGATTGTATATGAAACCATTACATTGTACCCCTTGATTGCACAAATATACACAGCTATGCTTTAACAATAATTAAATATATATATATAAATAAGAAGAAAAAAGCTTATTCTGCATCAATTGACAGAATCATATGGTCTTTGTTTTTAATTTGTTTATGTGCTGAATTATACTTATAGATTTATGTATATTGAATCAACCTTGAGACCCTGGCATATAACCAACTTGGTCATGATATATAATTTGTTTGATGTGTTGCTGGATTCTGTTTGTTAGGATCTTGTTGAATATTTTTGCATCTATATTCATTAGTGATATTGGTCTATAATTTTCTTTTCTTGTTGGGTCTTTTCCTGGTTTGGGGATCAGGGTGATGTTTGCTTCATAGAACATGTTGGGTAGTCTTCCTTCTTTTTCTACATTTTAGAACAGGTTGAGTAATATAGGTACTAGTTCCTCTTTAAAGGTTTGGTAGAATTCTGACATGAAGCCATCTTGTCCTGGGCTTTTCTTTTTAGGGAGCTTTTGTATGATTGATGCTATTTCAGAACTTGATATTGGCCTGTTCAACATTTCAACTTGATTCTGCCTAAGTCTTGGAAGGTGATGTGTTACCAAGTATTGGTCAATTTCCTTCAGATTTTCATATTTCTAAGAATAAAGTTTCTTATAATATTCATTAAAGATTTTTTGAATTTCTGAGGAGTCTGTTGTTATTTCGTCTTTGTTGTTTCTGATTAATGAGATTAGAGATTTTACTCTTTATTTCCTGGTTAGGTTAGCCAAAGGTTTATCTATTTTATTGACCTTTAAAAAAAACCCAACTTTTGATTTATTGATCTGTTGTATTATTCTTTTGTTTTCAATTTCATTTAATTCTGCTCTAATTTTGGTTATTTCTTTTCTTCTACTGGGTTTGGGCTTGGAATGTTCTCATTTTAAAGTTGCTTGAGATGTCCCATTAAGTTGTTAACCTCCTCTCTTTCCGTTCTCTTGAGGAAGGCTTGCAGTGCTAAAAATTTCCCTCTTAGGACTGCCTTTGCGCTATCCCAGAGGTTCTGATGATCGTGTCTTCATTGTCATTTTGTTCCAAAAATTTGGCAATTTCCTTCTTAATCTCATCTCTGACCCAGCTATGATTCAGCATAAGGTTATTTAACTTCCATGTTTTTGTATGAGTATGTAGATTACTGTTGTTACTGAGTTCAGTTTTATTCCATGGTGGTCCAAGAAGATGCAAGGAATAATTTCTATTCCTTTAAATTTACTGAGGTTAGACTTGTGACCTAAGATTTGATCGATTTTGGAGTATATTCCATGGGCTGATGAAAAGTATGTGTATTCAGTTTTGTTGGGATGAAATATTCTGTAGATGTCTGTTAAATCCAAATGTTGGATGGTAAGTTTAAATCTAAAATTTCTTTGCTCAGCTTCTTATTGGAGGATCTATTCAATACTGCCAAAGGAGTGTTGAAATCTCTGACTATTATGGAGCTGGAGGAAATCAAGTTGCTCATGTCTGTTAGAGTTTCTCTTATAAATTTAGGCGCATTCTGGTTGGGTGCATAAATGTTAAAAATTGAAATCTCATCATATGAGTATTACCCTTAACAAACATGAAGTGACCATTCTTATCCTTCCTTACTTTTGTTGGTTTAAAGCCTATTGTGTTTGCAAATAGAATTGCAACACCTGCTTTTTTCTGATTACCATTTGCCTTAAAAATGGAAGACCATCCTTACAGCCTGTCTATATTTATCTTTTAAGGTAAGATGTGACTGTTGTATGCAGCAAATATCTGGCCTCGATTTTTGTATCCAATCAGCCAACGTGTGCCTCCTTAGAGGATGGTTTAAGCTGTTCACATTAATGGAGAATATTGATAGGTCTGGTAAAATTTTGGGTATCGAGTTTTTTGAAAGTCCAGTGGACATTTTTAATCCTTTTGCCACTGTGGAAGTTGGAGTTTGATAAAAAGTTTTTGAGTGAGTTTACTTTTGTGGTAGAGGATTGGGCTGGTCATTGTGGAGGATAGGTCTGAGACTGTCCTGAAGAGCTGGTTCAGCTATGGCAAATTTCTTCAACATATATATGAATGTCATTAAAGTATTTAATTTCTCCTTCATAAATGAAACTCAGTTTACCTGGATACAGGATCCGGGGTTGAAATTTATTTTGCTTTAGGAGATTAAAAGTCGATGACCACCCTCTTCTGGCTTGAAAAGTTTCAGCAGAGAGATCTGCAGTCATTCTAATATTCTTCCCTTTATAGGTAATGAATTTCTTACATCTGGCTGCTTTCAGAATTTTCTCCTTCATATTAACTTTAGTGAAGTTAATTACGATACGCCTGGGGGATGTCTTATTCGGATTGAGTCAGGCTGGGGTTCTGAAACTCTCTGCTATCTGAATTTCAGAATCTCTTGGCATGTCTGGAAAATTCTCTTTCATAATTTCATGGAGAAGGACCTCTGTGTCTTGCGAGGCCACTTTATCACTTTCAGGGATTCCGATGCGGCGGATATTAGCCTTCTTCGAATCATCCCAGAGCTCTCTGAGAGAATGATTTGTTTTTGCTCTCCATTTCTCTTCTTCTTTGAGAGTTTGGGAGCATTCAAAGGCTCTGTCTTCAATGTCAGAAATCCTTTCTTCTGCTTACTCCACTCTGTTACTGAGGTTTTCTACTGCATTTTTCATATCTTTGAGGGCTGCAAATTCTTGCTTCAATGCATCAAAATCTTTGGTGGTTTTCGCTTTAAAGTCGTTAAGTTCTTGAGACAATTTTTGAATTTCTCCTCAAATTTCTAATTCTGATTTTTGAATTGCTCCTTGAATTTCTAATTCCAAATTTTCCTCCATTCTATTAATCTCTTTGCAATCCAAATTCTGAATTCAATTTCTGACATCTTGGCTACCTGTTTATGAATGGGATCTTCAGTTACATTTGCCATATCATTTCTTGTGGGGGGTTGATCTATTCTGGTTATTCATGTTACCAAAGTTTTTCTGCTGATTCCGCCTCATGATTATTTTACACTGTTTGACTCTTCCCCTGGACCTTTGCCGAGGACCCATATAGTGCTACGGCCTGAGAATCTGGGGACCTATTTGGTGTGGTGGGGCTAAGTGGTTCTGTCTTGTTTTCAGCTGGTCTCTGTCTGACCCTAGTGAAACAGTTACTCTGAGTTGAAGTCTCAGCTGTGGAGAAATACCAGCAGTTAAGTCACCCTGACCCCACAGGCAACAATTGGAAAAGGAAAATCAAACCTTTCTACAACAACACACCCAGGGAACCACTTGAACAGTCCTCAGGCAATTGGCTCAGTTCAAAAGGTCCAAAGCAATTGTCTCAGTCAGCACCTGTCTCAGGTGGGAGAGTTTAAAAGGTTGCTGACAACTGGATCACCAGGGTCTGGTGACAACTCAAATATGACTTGCTCCAGTGCTCCATGAAGTCAGGAGGACCCACAAAGCAAATAGATTAGTCTGGGAAGGTTGATGCCTCCTTCCCCACCTTGCACCTCTGTCACACCCAGTCATGGATAGCCCCACAGTGCTATGACCCAGTTGCCTCCATTGGGCAGATACCCTAACAATTTGCACTTGCCTGAATCACAAGGAAATCTATATCTGCTGAGCCAGGCCACTGCCCTTTGCCTCTATCCAGCCAGGAGACGTGAGGCCTGACAACCTTGCGTGCTTGATGGAGGCTGGGGGGTGTTCACTCAGGTCCAGTCCCACCCCTTTTTGATGTTACAGAACAGAACAACTTTGCAGGAATTTGTTTCTGTCCCTGCTAAATTAACCCTGAAGAAGAGAAGCTATTTTGAGTTCCCAGAACCTGTGCCTCAGGCCCTGTCTTTGCTCCTGCAGGTTTGTATTTGCAGCACGATTAGGTGTCAGTTTTAGCCTCCTGCCTTCCTTTGTCTATAGGCTGATGATCCCCTGAGGGCTGGGTGCATCTTAGGCTCAGTAAAGCGGTCCTCTGCATCAGCCCCACCCTGGGAATTTCCCAGCTCTGCACATGTGTTTTCTAGTCCCCGTGCTCCACCCAGGCTGCTACCGCCTGAGGCAAACTCTTTACTCACAGGGCCTGTGTTTCAGTCCCAGATCTGTTCCACGGTGGTTGCCACCTACAAAGATGCCTGGCCTCCTCTGGTTGCTCAGGGAGACAGCGAGTATGGCTTTGGAATATCCAGGGGTGAGCCTTATTTTTGCCAAAAATGGCTGCTGGTCTGTGCCTCGGGGCACCACTGCTCAGGCATGGTTCCCTGTCAGCCAACTGTCCTCTCCTCACTCCCGTGCCGCAGAGTCAGCACTGACCAGCTGCAGTCTAGGCCATGTCCACACCCCTTGAGAAATCACCCAAGAATCCAGACTCCTGGGAGACAGGCCTCCAGACCTCAGAGTGAGTATGAAGGGGAGTGCTGGGATCTCAGAATTGCAGGTAGAGAATATATACAGTTCTATACAGTTTTATGGCTGGCAAGAGAATGCCATGGCACCCTAGTAGGGGAGGCAGGTCCAGTTTTTAGAGGATCTCTCATGTGGAGAGTAGTGGGAGGACCTTTAAACTCTGCTCGTTTGTTTGTGGGGCACTCCATGCCATTCTCATGGGGGAGGGGACTCCCATCTGCTTGGTGATGGATTTTGTACCTTTTGTTTGTATCCTTGGGGTCGCAGCTCACCTCAGCATGGTTGATGTGCATTCTTCAATCTTCTCTCTTTGTGCAGCTCTCATCCACCTGGTTACTTGCTAAATTTTTGTCCTTTAACTCTCCTTCTGGACAGGAGCCTCTGTGGAAAGCTGGCTTCAGTCAGCCATCTTGTCTCTGCCAGCCTCAGAATATATATATATATTTTTTTTTGTAGAGACAGAGTCTCACTGTACCGCCCTCGGGTAGAGTGCCGTGGCATCACATGGCTCACAGCAACCTCTAACTCTTGGACTTACGTGATTCTCTTGCCTCAGCCTCCTGAGAAGCTGGGACTACAGGCGTCCACTACAATGCCCGGCTATTTTTTTTGTTGTTGTTGCAGTTTGGCCAGGGCCGGGTCTGAACCCGCCACCCTCGGCATATGGGGCCGGCGCCCTACTCACTGAGCCACAGGCGCTGCCCCAGCCTCAGAATATTTTTATTCTGGCTTACAATGTAAAAGTAAATCACATAATACAAGCATCAGCTAATGTAATGCAATTATATTTGATTGAGCACTCAGTTATACTAAGTGTGGGAAATATGTGTGAAATAACAACTACTACATTGATTCTGTCACACTACGGAATTAGTCCTAACATTATAATTAAATCTTTTAAAGTTTGGCATTTCACAGATTTTCTGGATTTATATGATTGGTTCCTGGTATGGACTCTTTCACACAATATTAATAATTTGTATCAATTACACTAAAGATTACCATCATAAGTAATCCTTTAAGTAAATTCTAACATCATTGGGAACACCTTTTGAGGGTGTTCATCATTGGTGAACACCCAATGGGGAAGGGGAAATGCCAAGATAGACAAAAAAAAAAAAAAAAAAACACCAGTATTCTTTGGAAAAAAAGATAGGTCTTTATAAGGGCTGAGCACCCACCTCATCTCTGAGGAACTTTAAAAATAACTCATTGCTATTTTTCCAGATTTAGTGTGTATAATTTCCAGGTGTCTGAGATTGTGGGTGTGTGGGAGTCACGGGATGGAGGACAATCATGTCACTGATCAGCACTTTTCCCTTTACTGGAGAAAAGTTTGCCTGATGTAATGATTTGATCATATAAATATCTGACTATTAATAACATGGGCATCTTGCTTTCCATACTCTAGACAGTGCAAATGTCAATATTAACAGAAATTGACAATCAATCTATATGCTTTCTGTGAACCCAGAGTTATTCTTAGCACCAAGAGGAACAGCAGACAAGGATCACAGAGGCTGAGCATGCTGAAATTTCCTACTCAGTTTTGAGTACTCCTGAGTGATCTGTGTGAGAGGGACTCTTGTAGAACTGTGCCCCAAGCCTCACATGCAGGATCATATCATTGGGAAGTTACTTGGCCTGACCCCCACGCCCTCCCAGAAGACATTTGTCTTCTGTACTCATCATTCCTAAGAAGCAGCAAAGTGAAGCAAACTCATGTTCCTTTGATTAGAATGTTCACAAAATGGGAGAAGAGAAAATGTCAGTATATAAGATAAGAAAATTAAGTTAATGAACTTGTCCTAGAAAAAGCACTTATGCCTTGTGGCTGAATATCACTATGGTCACCTTTAAAGTACTCCCTATTGGGAAGGTATGTGCTGACATCAGCCCTAGTCCACCTTTCAAAGCACTTTTTTTTCAGATGAGTTCACAAACTTAATTGTCTTATCTTTGGCTATTCCAGAAAAAGAGTTCCAAAATTGCTTTGATCCTGAACAGAGGGAGCAAGATTATTAAGACAAGACTCATTAGTGAATTGGAGCTGGAGCTGGGTTTAGGGAATGAGCATCACTTCTGCCAGCAGGTGACTATGGACACCAGGCTCAGGATAGAATGCAGAAAAGCATGGAGGACAAGGAAGGCCTCCCATATGTCTGGCAAGAGCAAACCATTTAGTGTGGCAGACTACAAAGTGATTGAATTAGTCCAGGTCCTCCAAGAAGCTTCTCCAAGATGGAATCTGATGTGCAAGAGGTTTATTTTGGAAAACTCCTGGAAAGGGAAGTGAGAGATAATTCAAGGAGTTTCGGAGACTGCAATACAGGTTTGCCTCGTAGAGTTGAGAGGGAAGGAAGGATGAGCAGGAAGAGTCTACAGAGTACAGTATAATTCTAAGAAAGTTTTTGTAAGGTTGATGGGGAGTCACCAAGCAAAAATTTCCTGTCAGTGAAATTTTGCATCTTATAAAAATAAGTATGCACTAGTATCTGTGCCACACTCAGTTACTGGCTGGAAGAAGCTGATAAGTAGTGGGCCTTGCCAGAGGAAGTAGCTGGGACCATCTCTCTATTAGGCTCCCACTGATAAAGGATCTGAGAGATAGATTTTCATGGCAACCACAACAAAGTGGCAATAACTGATTTCAACATTCTTGATGCGCATTTCATGAATCATTAACTAATCATTCACATGCACTAAATGGATGTCCTTTTTTCATGTTAGTATATTTCTTAAATTACCAGGTTAGGAAAAACTATTATTCTCTAAGCCCTCCCAAACCACACAGAAAGACTATCCATTGTTCATTTCCATCTCCGCTTTTACCATTGCAAAAGCATTGGTAAATATAAGTGTGTCCTTTAAAGAAGACTTACTTAGATGTAGAAAAGAAATAGCCCACCTCTTTGAATCTGTAAAAGCATAATTATTTTGTGGTTTGTCATTATGAATTCCTCAGAAATGAGGAAAGGAACATTCCTACATCATCTGGACTCACTTGAGATAGGCAGCTATAGTAAGGGCCATCAATGGGTGGGCACTTATCAGAAAGTTGGCTAGTTCCTGGGGTTTTCCCAGGTCTTCTCTGTAAATCCACCTGGTTCTCCACCTGTCCCTGTGGCTGACTACATTGTGGTGGAGATGTTTAGCTGAAACTAGGCCCTCCACCTGGAAACTGAACATGATAATGAAGGTATCTAGGGGTTTGAGGCCAAGTCCCCCTGATTGGGTACTTGGGGAAAACCCTCATGGCATCCATATATTGTGCCCCCCTACTACTTCTTCCCTTCTTGAGTCTTGTTCAACACCCATTTCTCTTGACTTCTCTCAATCATCCAAATCTTCTTACAAGAAGTCCCATACCAGTGTTAATTATCTGGAACCAAAGAACCTAACTAAAAATCCACTACTAAAAGCTGACTTTAGAAGTGCAGACATTTCAAGTTCAGTCAGTCCAAAGCATTGAGAATGTAATAACAGACCAAAATGTGGCTGTTAGCTCATATACGGACAACCTTGAACTTACGAAAACTCAGGCCCTAGTGGGAATCAGAAGATGGTTCTTAGTGAAATGGTAAATTAGCTGTTTAGGAAACATTTAGCATTCTAATGAATAGTTTGAGAGCAGAGATTTCTCAAATAATAAGGGCATCACTTCAGACTAAATGAGCAAATTTAATGATGCAGTTATAAGAATTAACATTTATCAAGCATTTAACTAAAATTTGTGTCAAGCTCTGAAGCTCAGAGCATCACCACAGTGTCATGGAAAAGAGCCCATCATTATTTTACTTTGGAAATAAAAAACAGGCAAAAGACAGACAGCAAACAAACAAAACCACTGGAACTTAAAGAGTTCATAGTCCACTGTACCTTGTATGGCAAGTAGCAGAGATGAGATCTTACTAGAAATTCCACATGTACAATCCCTTCTCTTCACTGCTTCCCTACATAAAGGGAGCTCTTTGTGCATTACCAATGTGCTGTGCCATCTTCTTAACACATAACTTTTCTTTACAAAGAAATAAAATTGCTTTTATTCATGTCTCAGCTTCTCCTAATCTTTTTTTTTTAGAAATGTGTGCTAATGTGGTAGAATGAAGTTATAAAAGTGATATTAAAATCAATGTTTATTATAGATTTCATAATACAAACATTGCCTTAGTAGACATTATAATGTAATGCCCTAAGTTATATCCAATATATTTTGATTATACTTCCTAAAATAATAGTCCCTATAGCAAGCGTCTAAACAGAATAGTACTTGAAGAGAATAGCATCCTATATTCACCTTAGACCTTAAGGGGGTAAAGAGGATTTGGACAGTTTGCATAAGAGATGTGCTGAAACTCGTTACAAACAGCTCACATAGGAAATGCAGTTTGGTGCAATAGATGAAACCAAAGCAGAAATAATTCTCTAGTGCCAGTTTCATTTTATTCAAAATTTAGACTCTAAAAAAACAAAAAACACACACCACACACACATACACACACACACATTTCATTAGTATACCAAAATCTTTCTGTGCAATGTATTCAAACTAAATGAATGCAGACGTTCTGTGGATTCTTTGCAAGGTTGGCCAGTTTTGGAGTTCCTTCATAGAACACTTCATAGAATGGTGAAATTGTGCAGAAACTCTTGTTTCTCCACACTGAGTGCATCACAGAGGCAGATTCAGGCACCATGTTTGTATACATGAGAATCTGGTTGCCACATGCACTAGTTTTCAAGTAGAGTGAAAGCCAGGACTCAGACAGTGAGATGCCAAGAAGCCTGTGCGACATCACGGTTAACTTCTCAAAGTATCACCAGATTCATGCAGTGATTCTCTATTATCAGTTCTAATGCTGGGAAGGATGTTACTGGAGTCTAGTGGGTCGAGGCCAGAGATGCTGCTGACCAGCCCACAGTGCCCACCTGGAAATGAGGGCTCAGCATTACCCATATTCTGATATTTCAAAAGAAGCCACACATGTTGTGCATATGTGTTTGTGTAAGTTGGTACCTTTTATTTGAATAAGTGAGAATCATGAGATAAAATCATAAAACCATGATTTTGGTTTTCCTCAATTAGAGAGATTACATTGAATAACCCTTTACCTTTTTGTCTTTTTCTAATCACAAAAGGAATCTGGTTTCACTAGCCAAGGAACTGTGGCTAAGGGCTGGGCCCAACTTCTGCTCTCCATAGAACTCCTCTGTGGGCTGAGGCTCCAAAACCCAGGGGAGAACATGCTAGCATCTTTTATTTCTTTAGAGTCCTGGAGTTATTTCTCAAATATCTTTCTTGCCAGCTGGTGCAGCACAAAACAAAACAGACATATTTGGGAAGAAAGCAGGAATTAACATGGGCATAGCAGCCTCCCCTCCACACAGAACAGTAAGGACATCTCTGCCTGCAGGGAGCAAAGGTAGAGAAAGGCCCTACTCAGAGTGGTGAGTTCCCTGCTACTGGGCCAGAATGAACAACAGCTGGTCACTTCATTTATAAATATTTTATGGAGAGGGCTGGGCACAGTGGCTTATGCCTATAATCTCAGCACTCTGGGAGGCCAAGGTTAGTGGATTGCTTGTCAGGAGTTGGAGAACAGCCTGAGCAAGAAGAGATCCCATTTCTACTAATAATAGAAAAAACTAGCCAGGCATTGTGGCAGGTTCCTGTAGTCCCAACTACTTACGAGGCTGAGGCAAGGGGATCTCTTGAGCCCAAGAGTTTGAGGATGCTGTGAGGTTCAGCATGACAGAGTGAGGCTTGTCCTAAAAAAAAAAAAAGCATTTTATGGGAGGAGGGAAATGGTATTACATTAATTGAAATAGAATCTTTACTTATGGTTCAAAAATGACACTAAGGAATGTTAAAATTTTTCCCCACAGAAGCATAAATTTCATCATTTTAGTGTTTTATTTTTTCCCTCACTGTTTTAATGTGAAAGTGCATTTTTCCATTAGGTATGGATTTACAGTTACTAAAAGCATTCTCTCTCTCTCTTTTTTTTTTTTTTAGCTCATCAGAATACAAGCCCAAACAAGGGAAAATGTGAGAATTAAATTGTCTGTTCCTTTCAGGTCTGTAAGGTCGGCATTGGGAACCCACTGAAGCTGTTTTCCCAAACCAGGGAGGCCTCACCTCAGCGCCCATAATCAGAAATGAAAAGCCACATGGGTGATGCTCTAGAGAGGCAAAGATGCAATTATTTACACATCTAGGACAGATATACATTCTCTTCCTGTCAGAGCTGGGGGAAATTCCTCGCAAGAAGATTTTCATCAATCAAAAATGTCATGGGTACATTGAGGATAGCAAGAATAGCACTTTTTTTCCTCTAACTCTCACTGTCCACAAAATTATTTCCTCGTGAATAATCTTTTTCTATTTTTTAGATTTCTGAGTCTTGCAACCTATTCTTAAGGTTTCATTATGTTCAAGCTAAAATGCAGTGATAGAAACACACAGAGATTTAAACTCACAGGTAGAAAAATAGAACCGGGCTCAGCCAACAGGTCTCTGCTCTTAGCTATTTTTTTCCATGGAGCCAGGCATAGAATGTCACAGGGGCCACGACAGGAACCAGAGAGACCTAGGATGGCTCCTTACAGGGAGTGTCCAGGAGGGGAGATGAGGTGGGCCTTGTAGAATATTTGCAAAATACTATTCTGATAAACAGAAAATAAATAAATAAAAGTTTTCAGCTGTTTTAATACTCAGAGACAACCTCTATTAAGATTTTGGTGCTAAGAAAATGTGGTGAAGGCTATGTTAACCAGTTTGGTGAAAATATTTCAAATGTCATATAAAACCAGCACATTGTACCGCATGATTACATTAATGTAAATGTCTATGATTTGATAAAAAAATAAAATAAGATTTTGGTACAAATTTTTTAGTCTTTTGTCTTTGCATTATGGAGCCAAGAAAATAATTATGTTGTAAATAATGATTTGTGACTTGTTTGTTTTTAATATCATGCACATCTTTCTGTATTAGTAAACATGTTCAGGGATACCATTTTTTAGTGTCTGGCTAATAGTACATTAAGTAAATGAACTGTGTTTTTATATAATCCAAGAACTGTAAACTCAGATATTTACAGGATCCAGGCAGGTAATAGACATGATTGAAGGAATGATTGATTGTCGATCAATAATAGTGGTGGGAGTCCAGGTAAACAGGAAAATGCTTACACAGCTACTACCCAACTGCAGCCAGTTTCTGTCACGTTAGGGTGTAGTGTTGATTGATGGTCTGGTCTTTCAAGGCAAGCCAGCTTTCCAAGATCTATTTATTAACATTGGCAGGTAATTGAACTTTATTTTTTAAAATCACTAAGTTGGCCAAAGAGAAAATGTCTATAGGCTGGATGATCCCTGTGGCTTCCAGCTTGTGACCATGGTGTGGATATAACCCATCCATTAATCTTTAGACATTTAGTATGGTCACAATTTTATTACTTTAAGCCATGTATAAATTATATTTGAATTGCAATATTTTCATTATGTGAATAAAATAGTAGGGTTAATATAAAAAATGACAGCTGGGTTAAAGATTGTTAAGGCTTTGAAGCATATTGTAAAACTGCTGCATGGAAATTTTATACTAATACACAATCTCTTTTACAATTTTCATTTTGTGCATAAAAATTATATGTATGTGTACAAAAATTAAAAAATTTGCAAGTCTACATGGTATATCTTTAATGTGCTTAATATTGAGAAGGTTGAAATTTATTTTTCAATTCTATTTCTTCTCTGATAAACTATTCACATTATTTTTGTTTTGTTTTGTTTTCCTCTGTTTCATTTGTTAGAGTTCTTTATATATTTAGGATATTAACCAAGGATTGACATTCCACACTATATCTGAAAACAGACAAAATTCCAACCTCCCATAGATTTAATATCTAACCACAGGGGACATAATAGTTCTTATAATGATTTCTCCTCCTTGGAAATGTTCCAAGATTGGAAACAGTTGACATTTCGTTTAGAAATTCAAGTACACTGTTCGAGCATTGGGCCATCTGCAGATGATCAGAGATGCTCTTACATACCAGCTTGCTACTTCTGCAGGGTGAATACATCATGCTTCAACGAGACGGGGAAAAAAGATTAGAAGCATGAAAATAAAGCACAAGGAAAATGCAAACTCAGATGAAAATCTTGTTTCCTCCCCTGGAACAACTTGCTTTGCTTCCCCTTGAATTTTCTGCAAGAACCCTGATGATGGCACAGCCTGTTTCTGGTCTGGGATGCCTCACCCCTGAATGGCTGTTACTAAGTGACCTGAGAACTCTGGAGAAGTTCTTTCTCAGGACTCTCCATCTGTGTGAGAGTGCTCACCTTTCTGCCCCCGGGGGTTTCCTATACTTATCAACGTCCTGGATCGCTGTGTGATTTCAGAAGGCAGGGATCCGATCGCTCCCAGTGTCACAGGCTCCTGTGTTAACTACATGAGCTCTCTCCCTCTGGAGTCCACTCTTTCTCTTTTGCCAAAATTCTTCCCAAACTCCACCCCAGACTCTCCTCTAAAGTGGAACCTGCAACATCAGGGACATGGCACCACTATTTTTTATTTAGTACTGGTGCCTTGTTTTTTTTTGTGTGTGTATAATATCACCAACATGAGAAAGGGGTTTTTAACTGATGCAGAGACATGCTTACATTACTACTACTCCACCGGGTCAGACTTCAATTCCACACTTGGTTCACCTAATTTTTGTCTTTAGAAGTATGTGGTCTCCCCAAGATTGCTTCTTTCCTCCCTTGCCTGTATTTTCATATTATTTTTGAGCAAGATGGTTTCCCCTAAACCTACTAATTTAATGCAAACTATTTAAAATTATACAGTGTTTTCTATGCAACATCACCACCTACTAATGCCTTTGAAGCCCTTTAAACAAATTTATTATTTACTAATAATTTAACCTAGCATATACTCCACCTTCACTAAATATATTTCTCTTCTGGTTAATATTATCCAACTTCGTTCACTGTCATTCCTGCTCATACTACTATAACAATATCCAACCAAATGTGGTAAAGTTCATACTAGTTCATATGTAGGATTTAGACCAATCAAAAAATACTTGTTTGATACAAGTATTTATACTCTTCCTTTACACCACCATACTGTTTCATATTTTCATTCCTCTGCTCACCAATTCCCTCCCCTTGGCACATCTTTCGTATATATTTTGCCTGGCACCCATCATAACATAACCAGGTCATCATTCTTTCAGAAAGCTTTCTCTGAATCCCAAGCTGAGCTAAGTAGATGTAGTTCCTTTTTATATAAATCTGACGCATGCATCTATCAGTGTGTAGTTTCTGAATTTGTTTTACTTAAAACAGAAGCCCCTCGAAGAAAAGGATTGAGTCTTATGAATCCCTTTCTTCCCAATGTCCATCATTGCCCATGGAACATAATAAATACAGTGTTTGGACTAAACCAAGGGAATTCATTAAAATAATTTTTAAAAGCACTTTCAGCTCTGATATTTTATTCTGCCTGTTGGGTAAATGATCACAGAAGGACCCATTATTCTTAATTTAAGATGTATGAAATGTCAGGCTTCTGGCTCAAGCTCTATTCACAGTATAGTCAACAGAATTCTCTTATGATTTATGGAATCTGCTTAGCCCATGTGAACATAATTTATCACTACAAGCCCAGAGAGCCCCAGCCCTCCATCAGGCTTGGGCATTATGCCACTGAGAACATCCAGAGAGTATTTTAGAATCCAGTAACTAGGGTCTCTGCCACCTGTATTGTAGCCTGTGGCTGGAACATAGAAATTCTATTCCTAGATCATGTTGTATAAGAAACCAGGCATTTCTGTATTTTCTGGAAGGGGCGTGGTAGAAGGCATTGGGAAGACACATTCTGGATTTATCAAGATATGGATCACCAACTACCACAACACAGTGAAATCTCAAAAGCTTGACATTTTGAAGGTTTACCTCATGTACCTACTTGCTTCTGGCAACTTTCTTCTGCCTTGTAACTGCAGAACTAGAACATATGGCCTTCAAGATCCTTGCAGCAAGAGAAAAGGCAACGCCAGCTTTCAAGTACCCTATCTCAGAAGCTATGAATGTCACCTGCTCCCCCAGAATGAGTCACATGACCCCAATGTAGCTGTGGGTGAATCTGAGAAATACGAAAGTGCTAAATGATAGATGTAGGTTGCTTTCGGTCTCTGCCATATTTTACCAGATATTTAGGCTTATCAAATGCATTCTAAAAGCTCATCCAGAATAAATTTTGTGTCTGGGGAAGATATTCCCTTCTCAGTATTCTAGGTTCTAGAACCCAGAGTCTTGGAATTTAACTTTCCCTGACCTACACAGCAGCTTCTAGTTTTAAGTACAAATTCAAGCTGTTGCAGTATTATTTCAGGCAGACAGAGTATAACCAGAAGGATGTTTCTGTAAGGAAATAGATTTACACAGAGCTTGTAGTGGACCAACTTTATCCTGTCTATTGGCTGCTTTCCAGTCTATTGCCTGGATCTATTCTTCTAATAAGCTTCTAATGACTGTTTCCACCTGGTATCTGGGTGTGAGTAACTGTGCCCACTGCCTTAATTTCCTAGAAGACAAATCAATTAAGCCCCAAGCCTTCCTGACCTTGCCTTGTTTTCTGTCTTCTCCTGACAACCAGTATTTCATTAGCACACTTGGAAAGGGCTCACCTCAATTTGTTTCTCCAGATGTTTCAGTCATCCTATGTCATGATAAGACAAATTCTGCCTTTAAACAAACCAACAGTTTAATGTTAAATGATGGAAAGCCTTGTTTTGTTTATCACTGATTCCTCCCAGGGGACTTTGACTGCCAAGCACCCCAGGTTCATTTAGATTTGTGGTCCTTAGTGACTGCAGGAAGTCTTATTTCTTCTTTGATACCTCAGGTTCAAGGTGAAGGTACATAAATTCACAGCGACAGAGGGTACTTGTGCTCCAGGTGGAGGGCTGCACCACGTCCCACCTTGCTGAGGCCTTGAACTGGATCCATACCCTGTAAATGTGATGAACTGTGCTAACATTGAAAAGTAGAAATCTCCTTTCGGTACACATCTTCCAAGGGCAGATTCCAAGTCTATTTGATTCACCACTGTGTTTACTCAGCAGCTGGCAAAGTACCTGCCGCAGAGACGGGACTCAGTCATGAATGAGCCCATGCAGGAACAAAAGCCCCGATGACAAGAAAAAAGAGTATCAGGTTGCTTGTATCTTTTCCACCTTCTCAGAGAATGACAATTCAGAATATTCACAAACAAATTTGGATGGGGAAGTCAATACTCCCAAACAAAACCAGAGACACCTTCACGTGTCTGCCAGGGGTAACTACAGGGCATCTCGTGCTTGAGTCTCCACTTCTCTTCTCTTTTTGGTTCCAAGGATGCCCAATCCAATCAATGGTGTTATTTCAAAGGAGGATACCTCTGAGAGTCTTATTGTCTGGATTTATATTTTTATTTTGTTGCTTCCTAGCTTGTTGTGTAACCTTACATAAATGACTTATTCTGTCTGCATCTTCAGTTACTCCCAAGCAGAATGGAGATCATAATAACGTTTACGTTTCATAGGGGGTGTGGGAAGGTCTCGTTACCCCTGCTGACTGCTCCCTTTGGCTGAATCCTTGGTGGGCCATGCCTGGCAGCCCTGTCTCACAACACTCTCCTTCTTCCCAGTCCTTTTCTTTCCCGGGTTCCAGAAACTTCTTTGTCCCTTTGGTACTAGGGATGATAATACTGTTCTTTCCTGTTATCATTCTTGGATATTGTATTTCAGATCTTTCTACAATTGACCTTCCCATTTTAATACAGTTGCCGCTCATGATTCATAGATTCTATATTTGTGAATTTCCCTACCTGCTAACATTCATTTGTAACCCCAAATCAATATCTTCAAGTAAAGCCTTCTCCTTTCTTGTTTCAGCTCTCATACTAGAATGAGAGGATTCAGATTCAAAAAAGGATACAGATATCCTTTTTTCAATCTCTTCAGTGCCACATTTCTTTTATTTTATTTTATGCCTTCTGTTGATGATTTTGCTGTTCACAATGACCCCTGAGCACAGTGCTCAAGTGCTATTAGTGTTCTCATGCCCAAGAAGGTTGTGATGTACAGAGAAAATATGCTTGTTAGATACGCTTCATAAAGGCATGAGTTATGGAGCTGTTAGCCTTGAGTTCAATGTTAATGAATCTGCAGTACATATTACGTAACATATAATGTTCTTATATAAATGTTTATGTCTTTAAGCAGGAATGCATGGAAAATAGGCTTATGTATTGATTTTTGAAGATGCTATGACCAGAGTCTCCCAGGACCCTAACCCTGCAATTCCCCTTAGGAGTAAAGGCTCCACATTTGCTGTCCATTGTTTAAGGTGACTTTATTGAACACACAATCCAAAACAACGAGAACACACTAGAATTTATTATATTACACCAATTTTCCTGTGTCCAGTAAAGGACCCCTGGACGCTAGACTCTCAGTCTGTCTTTTATACCTGGAATTTGGGGAAATATGACACACACTCATTACCTTCCCAGGACCTCCGAGCTACTATAATGTCCACATTGAAGGGGTTAAAGCTCTGCCTTCATGCCTGGGCAGGAGAGGCTGCTGGCGTCATATCTTTTCTAGAGTGATTTACCCTCTGCTGCCCAGGGCCAGAGCAAGGTCATAAAGCAGGTCAGACCTCTCCTGTACAGACCAAAAGATCCAGAGGAAAAGGAACCATGACCATTTCATTCATTGCTCTAGTCCTATGCAGGCAAAATCCTTCCAGCCGCAGGCAGCTGGCAGTGCTGCCTGGGGCTCATTCAAACAAGAGGGAACTGCATTCTGTTGCCTAAGGAGAAGACTTGAGGGAAGAGAGACATTAGGGTTGGTGGACTCAGCTTCTTATAATAGCAATGCCCTTTAAGGATCAAGGTGGTTTGCTTCTCTCTGTTCTACCACACACATGCATGTTTATCACTGGAGTCTCATTCCCGAATGTTTGCAACATGGGTCAAAATGGCAATCTGAGGTGCTTTGATCGCAGAAAGATAAAGAGTATTTCTTTTAAGTCTCCTAATCATTCTCTGCGTCTTCAGGCTGAGGGGAATAAGTAGTACCTGAACAAAGTCAGATTATATTAAAAATGAAAAAAGACTTATCACAGTGGCTTCCAAATATTGCAACACATTGGGATTGCCTTTGAACATGATGATGCCTGGCTTCAACTACCTTGAAGTTCTGGTGGTATTGGTTCAGAGTATGACCTCAGCATTGGGATGTAAACATTTTCTCCAGGTTATTTTAGTGTGCAGGAATTTCTGGGAATTGCTATGTTCATAGATTTGTTGGCTGAGGGTCTGAATCATTCGCCTATTTTACTTCTGAACATTTTGTTCGCCCCATCTTCATCCCTCCCTTCCTGTCTCCCACTCTATAGTCCAATCTGGAGGGCACCACATCTAACTGCTGTCAATTTAATATCACTTAAGTTTTATTTGTAGAGAGCTCCGTGCCCTCATCAAGCAGAATAAAATGTGTTTCTAGTGAAGCAGAGAAGAGAAACCGTCTCAACCCTGGTCCTTCCTTGGAGCACCCCCAGAGCAGCCACATACTCTAATTTCATTGACCAGTGTCTACAGCTGTTTTCATCAACCTTAATTAAATGCATGAATACTTCTATAAAAAAAAGAAAGTCTTAGCGACCCTACTGCTTGTCAAAAGTACTTAAACTTTATACCCATAATATTTTTTATGTTTATCACTTTTGCAGAAGTACACAACTAAGACACTTTTATATTAAATGCAAAAACAAAAGTACACGGCAATTTCAGTTGTATTTAAAGCTATTAAGGTGATGATGATATTGTTTTTCCTGAAACCTGTTCATGCTTGCAATATGATTATGAGAATGGTCATTATGCTGCTCGTTTGCACTTTGAGTTCAGCTTGTCTAGTGTACTCTGAACGCCTCAGTGACTCAAATTCTCCACTTTCTTTCTCTAATTGAACCCATTGAAATAAGTAGCTATATTATGTCTCAGGAGGTCACTAGGATTATTATCTGGAACAAAGATATCATTGATGTTTCATAGTAGACTTTGTCACTTTTATTAGTATGAAACATATAAAAAAACTTCTTAAAACTCTTAAACAGTTGTAAAAACAAACTCAATGCACTGTACTAAAATTGTGGGCTGGAGTCAGTTGTAAAATGGTCATCTGGATGGAATACAAGATATACCATGTTTTGGTGTGTCATTAAAATGAAAACTCCCAAAGAAAGCAATTTTTGTAGGTGCTCTTTAAACTGCAGTTTGAAATGCACTGCCTTAGGAATGTTTCCCCACAATTAGAGCATCTTCCTCTAGTGCCCCGAGAGAAGCCAGGATCCCTCTGAATTCTTTTTTTTTCTTTTTTTAATTAAATAATAACTGTGTACATTAATGCAATCATGGGGTACAATGTGATGGTTTTATATACAATTTGAAATATTTTCATAGAACTGGTTAACATAGCCTTCATGGCATTTTCTTAGTGACTGTGTTCAGACATTTATATTCTGCATTTAGTAAGTTTCACCTGTACCCTTCTTGCTGTGCTTTGCCTGTTTGGCCTTAGCAAACTCAACATTCCAATAAAGACAGAATCCAATTTGTCTTGCCCAATGGTTGAGACTGTGTGCTCTGCCCTGGTATCCCCATGTCTATTCAGCTATGTGCTAATGGAGTGACCTTTCTCCAGTGACACAACCTGTGTCAGTTACCTCAGATGGTGGTCGGAAGGGAGCCTACCCCACAGCGCTGGGGGAGATTAAGTAAGATAACTTAAGCAAACACTTATCACGGTGTCTGGCATATAGTATTTGTTCAACACATGTCAACAATTATGAAGGGTCACATTGATCTCTCCTTGGTTTTCAGCATCATCACTCTATGATTTTTCTAATTGCAGCATAGCAAATTCTCACTCATTCCATGGCTTCAACAACACTTACTTATCATAACGCAGTGGGGTCCATCAGAAGTCCAAGCAAGCTCTCCTAGTTCTGTGCTCAGGATGCCTTACACCAAAATCAAGGTCATAGTCATTTGGGCTTTGTTCTGGAGGCTCCAGGAAGCAATAGTCTTCCAATCACATTCAGTTTCTTGGCCAAAATCGTGTTTTTGAAAATATAGGACTAAGATCACTGATAATTTCTTGGGCATCTGCCTGGGACTACTCTCATGTCCCAAAGGCTGCTAACATTTCTTAGCCTGTCTCTGTCTTAAAACCAAAAAGTGCTGGAAATCACTAACTTCCTCTTCTGGCTTCAGCCATAGAAAACTCTCTGCTTTTAAAGGGCTCATACAATTAGATAATAGTACCCAGATAATCTCTCCTTTGCTACATAAAGGGCAGATTCCACCCACACTAGAAGGGGAGGGGTGAGCACCTTTGGGCCTCCTGAGAACTCCGCCTTCCACAATCATCATGTACATCAACACAGTAATAGTTAATTCTTTCATCCGTATTCCATTGCTACATAATAAGTTACCACAGCATAAAGTCTGTGGTAGGAACTGTTATACACAGTTAACTTGTATTGAAAATATTTAATTCTCTAAAATGCCAGGAGATAGGTATCATTATTCTATTTTATAGTTAAGAAAAATGAGGCAGAGGGAAATTAACAACATACCCCAAATTACCAAGTTTGCAGCCTTGCATGTAATAAGCATTCCACAAATACTGGTTGAATTAATATTGCAATATGCTCATACTTTAATTTGTCTGACTATAGCAATAATTTTCAGAGCACAACAGGACAATTAGGAAACCCTACTTGGAAATGTTTGCATATGCAAAGTCTGTTGCCCTTGACAACTTTTCTTCTTACAGGAAATATTTTCATTAACTATGGAGCTAACTGTGAGCCATGTATGTGACTATGGATTGTGAAGTGTAACTTGGAGAAATCCTTGATCATGGAATGATGAAGTTGCTTTGGTTCTCATTCTGAAATTCATTCCAGGACACATTCCCACCTCAAATTGGCCTCCAGAAGGAACAAGTGTCCCTTAATTGCGTGGACACAGCTTTCCTTACCCAAAGAAGTACCACCAGCAGTGGAAATCCCTCCTAAATAAGGCAAAATAATCTCCCCCATGAGTCCCTGGATTAATAAAACAATAGAGAAAAAAATTAAAATAAGAAAATTGCATAAATGCACATAACTACTTAATATGGTCACAACTGTCTGGTTTAACACACTGGAAGGTTTTTGGATACAGATTCAATCTGCAGTAAATGCTAAATATTTATGTGACAATATCCTTACCAAAGGCTAACGCTCTCGTAGACAATGATGATTAAAAATTCATCACTGAACTTTTTATAACACCTCTCTTTCCCATGTGTCTTGAAAATTAGGCAGAATATGCTTCCTTTTTTTCCATTTCAGAGGAAGGAAAAAAGAGTGGTTTATTCAAAGATATTTCCTTTATTACTAATAAAAGCTTTGCACTATTTATTGGTCATATTGGTTCTTATGAACAAATCTCCTTCACGAAGTATTCACGCTTACAGTTCAATTATTTATGGTTTTTGAACTTGGGTGATATATTTGTATTTGATTTTAATTTCTATCTACCTCATTCTATCTTTCAAATGGTGCCATACTTTGCTATGAATGGTTTGGTATTAAATTACACAGACTTGCCATATTGCCACTAAACTCCTGCATTTGATGGGGTTATTAAAATAGTAGCAATATAAATTACCATAGCAATGAAAACATAAATTCATAACCCATTTCATCTTCTATGTTAAAAAGTCTCATATAGCTCTGGAAAATTCAGGTAAAATGCTACTCAAATCTTGAGTCATTGAATCAGTCAGGAACCAAGGATATATCAACTTTAAATTGTACTGAATCTTTATAATAGCTCACAGAAAATAGCATAAGCCTCTTTGTAACATTATTTGGAAATAATTTTAGACACATACAGAGCTTCAAAATTATTACAGAGCATTCTCAAGTATTCTTGATCCAATTTCCCCATAACCACAATTATTAAAATCAAGAAATTAACATTGATATAATACTATTAACTAATCAGCAAACTTTATTAAAATTTCACCAGTATTTTTTTTTTCTTTCATGAACTATTTCTTTTTCTGCTTCAGGATCCATACTGGACTAAATTGCCATTTCTCTTTAACTTTATTCAATCTGTGATAGTTCAGAATTGCTTTGTCTCTTATGACCTTGACACTTTCGAAGAGTACGGGTCAGTGATTGTAAAGAATGTCCCTCTATTTCTACTCATCCCATGTCCCATTTATTTTGGTACAAATGCCACAGATGAGATGCTGTGCATTTCTCAATGCATTTTATCAAGAGATATATGAAACTGATAGTTTTTTTTTTTAATTAGTAAAGGTAAAATGTTTTGGTTAATGTACTACCTGCCAAGTTTCTTCAGTTGAAAATTACTATACTATCTTTGTAATTAATACGTGTCTTACATGGAGAAATTTTGAATCTGTGCAAATCCTAGGTTTCTCTTCATATTTACAGCTTCAAAGTAAAACACTGACTTTACCAATCGGTGTTTGCTGACAACAATTATTACTTTAGCATTGATCTCGTGATGATTTGCTTTTTTGTGCATTTTAATGGGTATTAAGAAAAGTCATTCCATTCCTACAATTGATTGATTGATTCATTGATTGATATTATATGGGTTCATATAACTTTATTCTATGAGTTATTCTATATGACCATAGTTTGTTGTTCACATTTTTTTAGGTTTGGTCATTTTTATATCCTCCAATTTGATGCCTATAAAATGTTAACATATCTCCATCACATTTGAATTCTCCTTTATTTAGAGCACAAAAAGATTCTGGGCACATCCAGTAATTCCTCTGTCTCAGGCCTAAAATCAGCAATTTTTCCCCCAAGGAACTCTGATTTCTTTTATTGGAAAATGACATCAGAAAATGGCATTAGTGGCGGCACCTGCGGCTCAGTGAGTAGAGCACCGGCCCTATATACTGAGGGTGGTGGGTTCAAACCTGTCCCTGGCCAAACTGCAACAACAACAACAAAAATAGCCAGGCATTATGGCAGGTGCCTGCAGCCCCAGGTACTCAGGAGGCTGAGGCAAGAAAATTGCCTAACCCTAAGAGCTGGAGGTTGCTGTGAACTGTGATGCCATGGCACTCTACCAAGGGTGACAAAGTGAGAGTCTGTCTCAAAAAAAAAAAATGACATTAGTAACCAAAGATATCTCATTGTTACTGAGGTGTCACTACACAGGTTCTTTTAGAGGGCTGAGCTAGGAAATATAAGTGTATATATTAATCCATGTATACATACATCTCTGTTTGTTTATGTATATATTAACATGCACATGAGTGTGACTTGTGTGTGTATGTGTGCAAGTTAATACAGTTTTCCCTCAGTATACACAGAGGATTGGTTCCAGGACTCTTCCAGGGCGGTCTGCCTTGTGAAACCCGTGATTTCAGAAGGCCACCTCCACATATAAGGGTTTCACATCCCATGAACGTTGCATCTTTGAACTGTCTTTGGTTGAAAAACATCCTCATATTAGTGGGCCTGTATAGCTCTAACTCCTCTTGTGCGAAAGTGAACTGTCTTAATACATCTAGGTCTGATCCACCACCACTGGGTTCACTCACACCTGCAAAAGGCAGATAGGCCCTTTTGGATCCTTATACACTATAAACAGTACCGTCGGGCTGCCAAATGCATCGTATTTCCTGTTTCCTAAAACAGTTGTCACCCACCACTGAAGTCCAGGGTTTCTCACATTCCAATGAGACATTTCCAAAGATACCAACCCTTTGGTGCCCAACTTGGATGTCTGGTCACCCTAGAACAGAATTATAAAAGCACCTTAGAGGACATTTGCGAGCCCAGAGGCAGAATTGGTAAACTTCCTCTCTAGATAATACCCTTCTTGGTCCACTTTCTGCCTCTGCATCTTCTTTCTGAGATCCCTCGCTGCAAAGTCATTACTTTCTCTCATTGATAATTCCGTTCATCAACCTGCAAATATTGGTCCTTTCCCCATCACTTTATTTTGAACTTCTCTCCTATTTTTCCATCTCCCTACCAGCATTTTCTTTTCCTCTGTGTTGCTTCAAACACCTAAATTCTTTAAAAAGTGAACCAAGGAAAAATAAAAGAATCCTACATGTCCCTAGTTTTAAATATCCACCTTTCCAAATTTCTCTCCTTTGTTAATTTTCTTAATCAGAACTCCAACAACACCCTGACAGATCATTCTGAGACTTCTACCCTTGGGGGTCCGACTGCCCCGAGGTTTTTATTCCAGAAAGGGCACCACATGCATCACAGCCGCTGTAGTCCCACGCTTAAGGAGCCCAGCGGGTGGAGAGCAAAGCTCACTATTGTCACCTCCCCCACTGACAACGGTGCCCTCAATTTGATCTAAGACACTGAAATGAAGGACCAGCTGTGCCTTCCTCTCAGAGATCAATCTAAGCCTCTTCAGAAAAGTGTGGGGGTGGGGCGGCGCCTGTGGCTCAGTCGGTAAGGTGCCGGCCCCATATACCGAGGGTGGCGGGTTCAAACCCGGCCCCGGCCAAACTGCAACCAAAAAATAGCTGGGCGTTGTGGCGGGCGCCTGTAGTCCCAGCTACTCGGGAGGCTGAGGCAAGAGAATCGCTTCAGCCCAGGAGTTGGAGGTTGCTGTGAGCTGTGTGAGGCCAGGGCACTCTACCGAGGGCCATAAAGTGAGACTCTGTCTCTACAAAAAAAAAAGCGTGGGGGTGCAACTTGGAAAGACAGAAATGTTAATAGAAAGTCAAAATCTCACACTCTAGTAGCTCAAAAATTGCCTTTGTTTCTGTTGCTCCAAATGGGAAAATGAGTCTGGTTTCACTGAGGTGAAAGGCTGCTAAAACACGTCATTAATTTCAACGTATAAAGAATGTTGTATGTTTGTTTGGCTTTGTTCCCCAGGGGGAGCCATGACACTAGTGGGGGCCGCACTACAGGAAAGACAGAGCTGCTGTGTTTATGTTTCATGCAATTGTCCCTCAGGTCATTCTCCTACATGGAGCCAAGTGGGGGTGGATTTCATAAAAACTGCAGGGAATTACAGACACTGGTTCATTGAGCTTCTCGGAGAATAGAAATGGTATGGACATCTCCTAAAGACAGAAGGCTGAACCAGTCTGGTTATTGGCCATTAATTTTACAAGGGTTCTACTGGGAAGAAGATTTGAAAACAAATCAAACACAAAAAGCATTGCTAAGCATGCCCCACCCCAATTTCTCTTTTAAGCTTGGTGGATCAAAGAGGAAGACTTTTTAAACCACAAGATAAGGCTGAAAATGAACTAAATTGCTTATGTATCACATATACTTCAGGTGGATAAATGTCAATACTGAGAAATGCTGACACAGGAAGGGCAGAGAGGTGCTTTTGTAAGTGGCAAGCTCCTGTGTTCCCATTGCACTGAGAGCAGCCCCGAGTGACCACGTAGCAGAGGATGAGATCGTCAGGCATTGAGTGCTGGCTGGTGCACGTGGATCTGCAGAGCAAGACAAGCGTGAATGGCTCAGAAGGAAGTGTGGGAATGCTCTGAAGTTCCCACAAGGAGGATGGCCACAAGGAGGATGGCCACAAGGAGGATGTCCAGGGGACGAGGATGATAGAGTGAGATTTGCACACTGCAGCTGGTTGGAGTGGCCTTTAAGGAAAGTCATCTCTGTGTGAGGCTGGACATCTGGACCCCATGAGAAGCCTGTGTCCATTTCCACTACGTAATTGCCAGTGGAGTAACTCCACCCACAACAGTCCCAGTCGTCACTGCTCTGCAGTCACTCTGCTTCAAAGGTAGCAGGGAGCCAAGGGGCTGTAGAGGCCAGATAAGAGTTATGGGGTAGATCCCTACAGCCAAAAGAGGAAGCTTAAACACAAGGCTGCAGGAATTTCCTGAGACACTGGTGCTGTGTAAAATGAGTTTGAATAAGAGGAATTGCTGTATGCACAAACCTCCACCAACAAGGCCAATCGAATGCTGTGTGTGCTGTCACAACAGAGATGACAAGGAGCCACTGTCTTGGAATGCCCATGTATATGATCCACATCTCAACAGGTGCTTCATGGAAGATGCCTGCACATTCTGAGCACTTAGAATTTCCCAGTCATGGAACTCCCTGGCACCTGGAAGGTGTACCACATTGACCAGAAAGCTGAATGTGCAGGGAGGAAAACACACACATAGGTGCTATACCTATAGAAGTGACATTCTAGACACCTAAATGACATTAGAGCAAAAGACATCAGAGCAAGCTTCTCCAACAGGGCACTGTCCGGTATGCTCGGCACTGAGCACGTGTGGCTGCTGAACACGTGAAAAGACGTTTGTGCAACTGAAAACCCGAATTTAATTTAATTTTCATCAATTAAAAGTAAAATTTCAACAGTTGCAGTGTAAGTTTTCCAGTGAATGAAACTTTATATTTTGATGGATAACTCTATCTGTATGTATAGATAGGCACCCATGTTATTATTTATCAGCACTAAAACTCATTCTTTCTGTTTGTGATTCCAGTTTTTCTGTATATTTTGGAAAATTTAAAATTTCTACTTTTAAAACTCCTGAAGACAGGAGCCTGCCAATTACAAAAGCACTGCTCTGCCCTTCCTGTTTCAGCATTTCTCAGTATTGATATTCATCCACCTTTTATAAACATAAGATTTATAATTTATTTTTAAATTATATCATTTATTTGTCTTATAAATTTTTTATTTAATTATAAATTATTTTAAATTTTATAATTTACTTTACATTTTAAAATGATACATAAGCAAAATACATACATACATGTATGGCTAACATTATATATTAATCAGACAGCACTGCTCCAACCAATCATGTCTCTCTTTTTTTGTTTGTTTTTAATTATTCATTAATTAACTTACAGCTAGTTTGTGTTATGGACTGAATGTTTGTGTCCCTCCACAAAATTCATACCCTGAACCTGTAACAAACCAGTTGACTGTATTCTCTGTATGAGATGGGGCCATTATGGAAGTAATTAAGGTTAAATTAGGTCATGAGGGTGGGGCCCTGATCCAGTAGGATTTGTGTCCTTATAATGGAAGATACACCAGAATAATTAGAGACTTTGAGCTCCACAAGGGCAGGGACCACCTGTGTCATGGATGCCTCTTTCTCCACAGTGAGATCCCATGACACGGCACATGGGTGAGGAACTGTCATTTATCTTTTGTTGTGTAGCAAACCACCCCAGAACTTAATGCTTTAAGACAGGGTTTTTATTATTGATGATAGATTGGGTCCAGGATCCAGGCAGGATTCAGCAGGGTCTGCTGTCTCCACTTCAGAGAGTGTCAGTTGGGACAGCCCAATGCTGAAGGATATGGGGTGCTCTTCCTTCTACTTCTGCAGACATGGAGTGGGCTGTTGGCTGGAGCACTTCCATTGTTCTCCAGGGATCTCGTTTCTCATCATTGAAGAGTCCAGCCTGACCTGGCTTTCAAAAAAGTAAAAGGAGAAACTACCCCTCCTCCAAAGTGTTAGTCTCACATGGAGCATTCTATTGGTCAAGTCAACCACAAAGCCAGCCCAGACATACTAGACTTTTCCTTCTTGATTAAAGGAGCAACATGACTATGCATGGTGGAAAGAATTGTTGGTAGCCACTTGTGGTAATGACCCTCCACAGTGGGGTTCCTCTAAATACATGGCCACAGACTCCTTTCTCAGAAACTTTATTGATTAAGTAGTGTCTGTTACTTAAATGGGAACAACACAGACAGAAAGGACCTTAGGAAAAGCTAACAGAGATTTTGAGAATAACAAATATTGAACTGCGAATCTAAGTCATTTTCTGGTGTGAACGATATAATAGGTTAACAATAAGTGCCCACCTCAATAGTAAGATTCAAAACACTTAGATATAATACAACAAGGGTGAGTAAAACAGTCTTCCGGCAGCACCCCAACAGTCACCTCTGGCCAATACAAAAGGTGCAGAAGACCAGTATAGGGCAGGACTTTGGTGTGGGTTGCAATGTTCTCCCCTCCCCTTAGGGCAGATCAAGGAGGGCTCAAGGGAGCCATTCAAAGAGCTAGATATGAGTCTTCTGACATCTGACGAACACAAGCATCATGAGCCCTCTGTATCCATGGGTTTCACATCCATGAACTCAACCAACTGAGGATCGAAAACATTCAGGAAAAAAATAAAAATAGGGTATAACAACTATTTACATAGCATTTACATTATCTCAGGCATCATATAATCCATAAGTGATTTAAAGTAGATCGGAGGGTGCTAGCAGGTTACACGCAAATACTATACATTTTATAAAAAAGGCTTGAGCACTTGCAGATTTTGATATCCACTGGGGATACTGGAACAAGCCCACCACAGATACCAAGGGAGGTGGTAATATTTCCTGAAGCTTACCAGGAAAGTCTGAAGGTAAAAAATTGAATTTGGCAATGCTGCCTGGGCTCAAGAAAGAATCCTGAGAATAATCTGCATTTTCACTGACAGTGGGATGAGATCCTGTTTTTTTTAAGGAACACAGAGAGGAGCTACAAGACCTCCTGGGATTTGGGGGAGCTGGAAACAGCTAAAAAAGGCTTTTCCCATATCAAGGGAGTTGTAAGCAAAGGGCACTGGCAGGGACTCTCCAGGAACTCACAGAAGCAGATGAGGAGGAGAGAAAAGGTCAGTTTGCTGCAGCTGCGAGGTCCCACACCAGGCAGCGATTATGCAGGTCGGGTGAGACATTTTCTCCCCATTTGTCTCCTTTCCTCTCTTCTCACTTAATTTTGTAGGGAGAGGACACAGGAAGGAAGAAAGAGAAAAACTGGCTGCCCCTTCCTTGTAAGCAGCAGTTTTCTACTCTAACACAGCAGCCCCTCACCCCCCACAAAAAAAGAAGAAAAACTTTAAATGGGATAAAAAGACAGAATTTTGATATCTCACTGCATGAGATTTCAATCACTAGAATGAGACTTTTCATTTAACTAAAAGGAATTCACACAACCCTGGACCCTGGCTGAGATTCTATATAAGAACAGAAGAGAAGTAATCCAAAATCTCAGACCTTTTTTTTTTTTCAATTAGGATTAATTTACTTACTGTGAAATTCACTCTTTTTAGTATGTAGTTCTGCAAAGTTTGACAAATGTAGACAGATTTAACCGCCATTGTTACAAAGACATGGAGATAGTTTCCATCACTCCAAATTGTGCCCCTCTGTAATCTACCCCACCTCTCAACCCCAGCTACTGACAATTGCTGATTAAATTCTTGTTCCTGCCAGTATTTGGTCTTTTCAGTATGGCTTCTTTCACTTAGCATCATGTATTTAATTATCTATGAAGAAAATCTTAAGAAATTTACAAAAGTTAAAAATCTACTAAAACTGGTTAGTTCAACAACGTGGCAGAATATAAGATGAATATACAAAAGTCAGTGTGGAAGTGACGTTCTTGATCAAAGGTTGGCAGACTATGGCCTGGGGATGCCTCCCTCTCTATAAATAGAGTTTTTATTGGAACACTGCCCTACCCATTGATGTACACATTTTTATGGCTTCTTTATTGCTATAAGAACAGAGTTGAATATTTGCAATAGAGATCATAAAATATTTACTATCTGGCCCTTTACAGTAAGTTTGCTAACCTTCTCCAGCTAATAAGCTATTAAGCATTAGAACTGACTGTGAAACAGAATGCTTATAATAGGTTTTTATAAAGATTTAACACAATACACAGGAAGTGTAATTATAATCTAGATGACATATGCACTTAATACTAGAAAAAAAATGTTGGGGTCCCTGCAGCTCCTAAGGTACCCAAGGTAAAGAGATTTAGGAGTTACAGATGCTTCACGAGGCCCAAAGCTCAAAGCTAGAGTGAGTTAAATACAAGTTAAATGGCAGTTAATGCGTTAATAAAATTCAATATATAGAATATATACAGAATATACAAAAATTAAATTTATTTATTAAATGATGTATTTAAAAAATCACATTCTACCATAAAACATTACTTGTAGTACCACCAGATTCAGAAAACTAATTTGGATGGCCAGCCCATAGCTCAGTGGATAGGGCACCAGCCATATACTCCAAGGCTTGCAGGTTTGAATCCGGCCCGGGCCAGCTAAAAAAACAATAACAACTGCAACAACAACAACAACAACAAAAATAACCGGGCATTGTGGCCAGAGCCTTTTTCCCAGCTGCTTGGGAGGCTGAGGCAGGAGAATCACTTAAGCCCAAGAGTTTGAGGTTGCTGTGAACTGTGCTGCCATGGTACTGTACCCAGGGTGACAGCTTAAGACTGGAAAGAAAGGGAGGGAGGGAGGAAGGGAGGGAGGAAACAAATTTGAAATTCTGCTCTGTTTTTAGTATGGCACCAGGATAGTATCAATTTCATTAAAAAAGAAAGGGGGGGCCAGCGCCTGTGGCTCAAAGGAGTAGGGGTCTGGCCCCATATACAGGCAGTGGTGGGTTCAAACCCAGCCCTGGCCAAAAACTGTAAAAAAAAAAAAGAGAGAGAGAACTTGTGTAATCTTTTTCCAGTGCAACTGAAGTATTCAAACTCTACTATAAAGTGACCCTCTGTGATTCAGTTTACTTTCTCTGTTCTTTATATAAATATGTGATTTTCATCTTCCATGAATCCTGTGATACCACAGAGGTTAAATTATATTTAAGGAAGGGTTGTGAACATCAAAACACAAGCATCTTTGATAGGTCTCTCTCTCTCTACCTCCCTCCCTCCCTCCTTCTTCCCTCCTTCTTTCTTTCTTTGATAGGTCTTTCTTTCCTCCCCTCCCCTCCCCTCCTCTCCTCTCCTTTCCCTCCTTCCCTCTTTCTTTCTTTCTTCCTACCGTGATAGATACTCCCAGACTTGGAAATGCTTGGACACCCATCCTTCCTTTCTGCCTTCTTTCTCATGCTGCCTGTTTTTCAAGTCTTGCTTTCTCTTGGCTGCCTTGGAATCAGGTATGAAGTCTTCTGAAACATAGCAGGAAGGACGTGTCCCCCAAAGGCCTTTACCTTGTGTGATTATTTTGTATGTATTCAAAGAGAAAAAGATTTCCCAGAGAGTTAACTTCCCCTCCTATCTCATTGGCCACAAATAGATCACATGATTACACCTAGTCCAATCACGGGGCGGGGCGGGGAAGGGGGGGCGACAAGGTTGTCCAAAGTGCGCTAGACTTCATTCATCTGTTGGGGCTGGGGACATGGGCGCCTGATTCAGTTCTGGGAGATTAGGTTGCAGGGAGAAGAGGGAAAGCCACTGTCAGAGAGGCAACAACAGGGAAAGTCACTTGGAGGACTTTTCTGCTCTAGTTTTCTGGTGAGAGAGGAAAAAAAGAAAAATAACTTCTTTTCCTTAAATAAACATAAATTAAGTTCAGAATTGACTTTGTCCTCGAAGAGAAAGTCCATTTCAGTTAAGAATAATTTATAACTTTTTCTTAGCATTTGAAAATTATACCCTATTTTTCCTAGAGGTTGGCATTCCCCATTTTATCCAGCCAGATGAACGAACCTCCCTGTCCTGTTAGATGTAACGATTAGAAAGACACATCAATTCATTAGAGGCAAAAGGTGGTTATTTTAAATGTTACACTTTGATTCTAAAGTACAGAGAGAGAATTCTTTCAAGGTCACCTAGGAACTCTGAGACTCTGCAAGGTAGTTGAGGAGGAAATGATGTTAAAAATAGTTATTGCACTGTTGTCTCTATTGAATTTTCTAAGTCTTAATGAATCTGATCATTTAATGACAAGCCATTAAAAAATGTTTCAGTCATTCATTTCAAATAGGAAACACAGCCACAATTATTAATTTGGGAATTTTGCAATTATATCCTTAAAATAGAATGGTGCCAAATTCATGTATGGTGGCAGTAGTGACAGTGTAAAAACGTGTGTATCATACATGTGTATCACAAGTGGACATGCCCTGTAATTCATTCCTTCTGATTCAAGTCTATCTAAATTCATCTTTAAAAGATTGATGGCTGAATCTCTGATTAGGTTCATGAGTAAATGATCATCATATTCATTCATGCATCTCTGCCACAAACATTCCCTAAATCAGGAAGGCACGTAGTTGTTGTGATTCATACCTTCAGTACTTTTGAGGGAGGAAAATAAAAAAAAAAAATGTGAATCTCTCTGAGTTATGAGTCAGAGACAGGGTGTATATAAATTGACATGAACTAATCACAGTCATAAAAGGTGTGATTTTTCCATCAGACTGAATCACAGTAACAAGCAGGTATATGGGAGAACTTGACTTTATAAGAAGTCAACCCTGCAGCCCCATTGTCAAGCTAATAACATTTTGTGTTCTAAGAACATCATTCCATTTTTCTTTCAAATGCATTCGATTAGGTGACATCTAATCACTGTAGAATAGAGGTAATCAGAATGTACAGATTATTATAATAAAAAAAAACTCAAGTCACCCATGTCCTACCATAAGGAGACAAAAACAGATTATATTTTGGTAACGTTTAACAACTAAATATAAACCTAAAAATATGTATTTATATAGATTTTCCCCCAACAGCATCAATGCTTTTATGTTCTAAATAAATTTAATTTCAAAGACCATTTTCCAAATGCAGAAATCTAAAATTTCAAACAAATTATGACATGCAAAGGCAATGAGTCAGGTGAAGTTCCTTTGATTTACTGTTGTCTATGGCATTGTCTATATTTTATGGACTGGCCTCTGTGGCCACCTGTCAATACCTTTTGTGCCTGAGCTCAGCCATGTCCCCATGGAAGCAGTATCCAGCATATAGCTCTTTGTGTGATGTCCTGACTCGACTTTATAGACCAATATAAAATCTTCCACAGGAAAAACTTTTACCTTCTTTTCAACTGGGACCGATAATCCATTAGTCCATGGAATCTCCAACTGCTTTCAACCTGGACAATGCATTAACATTTTAAGACTGGATGCCCTCCAACTCCTACAGATGGCTAATTTAACATGTCCTCATGGTGATTAGATAAAGATGTGGGGTAAGCAAACTGGAGTTAGGCAACTTCAGTAAAGTGTTTAATAACTAAAAATGCAAAGTAACTTTTCTCTCCCAAAAGAAATTGCCTTGTAGAAAAAATTAAATCTCTTCCTCTCCTCTCCTCTCTTCTCCTCCCACCTTTCCCTCCCCGCCCCTCTTTTCTTTCTCTCTCTCTCTCTCTGAAAGGAGAAGGAATTGGGTAAGCAATTGGTTGCAATCTATGGCAACTACTTTTTGAGCTTATTATAAAAAGTTATTCTTTTAATCTTTATTTTAAAGGTTATGGTAGCTTTTAAACAAATGCACCCATGTGTGGGTATTATAGTTTGGCTTTTCTATATCTATCTTCTCTTTGGCCTTTATTATAAAAAGTTAAAGTAAGAAATGTAAACATCTGTGAAAAGTCTGGAGAACAGAAAAAAATAGTTTCATTAACATAATGTATATGTAACTAGAGAACTTGTAGAAATTATGCATAGACAAATTATGATTTCACACCGTAGGCTTGTGTAATTTTCTTTTTCAGGACATGAGTTTACCAGAATTCTTTCTCCTGAATGAAAAAATGAAGATAAAATGTAAAACTTCTGAAGAGAATGTGATGACGGTAGCAGATGTTGGAAGTTCACAAAGCATCAGATGACTTGATAATACTGAATAAATGCACAAAATGTATGAAATCAGCTATGTTCCAGAAAACATTCATTTTTCTGTTTCTGATAGTTTTCTTTTTCCCTCCTTTTTCCCCCTATAATGACAGTGATGCACCCACACCTTGTCATCAAGTTGGCACTTGTAAAAATTGCTAAGATAACAAAGGAATGGACAGAGTAGTTTTGCCTGCAGGCCTATGGCAGCAGAGATGACCTTTCTCCACCCCTGAGCAGTAGCAGGTTTTTCACCATGGTCTTCCGGGAGTTTCAGCCTGTGGAGACCTGACCGTATGCTGCATTAGAGACCCAATGATTGCTAAGGAGTGCATGACCTTGGGCACATCCCCAATCCTTGCTCAGCCTCTATTTCTTCACCACTAAATTTGGGTGTTGGAGTTTGCAATATTTCAGATTCATTCCAACTGGAAATAACTATGCTAATAATTTTAGAATAGACATGATATCAGTATAGAAAATTGGGCCAGAAAAGAAGCCTACTGCCAAAATGAGTATTTGAATAGGGAGAGTTTTGCTTCCTTAATTTGCACCAGAAGGAAATGCATATGTATAATATATCGCTTTATATGTGTAAAAATAAATAAATAGACATACACAGATGTCTGAGTTTTTGTAAATTCTGAGACCACCATTCATTCATTCCACAAATATTTATTGTGTATGTCAGTTAGTTTTTCCTGCATCATAAACTGTCTGCAAACAAGTAGTTTTAGCAGCTCTCTTTGATTGCCCACAATTTTGTAGATTGGAAATGTGGTCTGGGCCATGCTGAATGAGCTCACTCATGCTTACAGTCACACCAGGGGTGCAATGGCCTCACTATGTGTCTGGAAGTTAGCGCTGGCCCTTGAAGGAGTTGATGACGGATAAGTCACAGGTTGTGTGTTGTCTGTCATCCAGCCGGCTAGCTCAAGCCTACCTGTTCAGGGGTGGCTGTTGCAGATTTCCCAAGAACAGCAAGAGAAGGCAAGCTCCAAAGACCAGGCCTTTTTAAACCCTTTGTTCAAATGACATTTACTAATTGATCACTGACTAAAGCAGTTCCCAGTGCCAACTCTATTCCAGATCTGAATAAATAGACATCTGTTTTGGATGGGAGGAAGGGAAGGTCCTTTGCAAAAGAATGTGACTAAGTGAGGGTAAAAGTTTGTGGCCACTTTTTCAATCTACTGCCATGGGTACCTATTTTGTGTTCAGCATTGGGTAATTTGATGACAAACAATCCTTCCACCAACACCACCCCATTAAAAGAAAACAAAATGAAAAGTTCCAGAGAACTGGAAGACATTTTTGTTGCTATTGCTTTGGTTTTAAGTTTTATTGTAATAGACTATTTTTTAGAGCAGATTATGTTCACAGCAAAATTGAGACAAAGATACAGAGATTGCCTAAATACCCTCTGCCTCCACACATACACAGCCTTCCCTAGTCTCAAGATCCCCCAAAAGAGTGGGATATTTGTTGCAACTGGTAACATCATTATCACCCAAAGTCCAAAGCTTGCGTTAGAATTAACTCTTGGCATTGTATGACATGGTCTATGGGCTTTGACAAATGTGTTAGGTCAAGTATCCACCATTACACTATCATGTAGAGTAGGTTCACTGCCCTAAACATTCTCTGTGTGTCCCTGTTCCAATGGATCACATTTTAAGGTAGAAATCTTCAAAGGGAGCATCTCTGAGAAAGGAACACAAGCCAAGACCAGATAGATGAAACAGCACTCGGCCAGGTCAAGGAAATGGGGAGGAATTCAGGGTACTCAATGCAAGGAGAATGCTATGGGGCTCTGTGTCAGGTCAGAGCTGGGTATATTTGCAGAAAAGAAGAAAGGCCAGCATGCAGGCCAGCGTGTGGCAGGTGGCGGGAAAGGTGCACAAAATGAGAATGTTACTAAGGGTGCAACAAGAATACTTTTTAAAGAGTTTTAAGCTGGGAGCCTCAGGATCTGATTGGCACTAAGAACACTCTGGAATGGGTGAGAAGGGATGGAAACCAGAGCAGATAATTGTGTATGTTCAGGTTCTGTTCCCTCACTTCCTTCTCACTATTCTTCATTGTTGATCTTCCAGAAACTCATCTCTGTTGCATCTGCTGCCTCCTATGAGAAGGGGACATGGAACATCCAATGTTGTCCTCAAGGAGCTCGAAGGGAAGTGACACTGATGGGATCTGTCCTGATGGGAGATATCCATGACAGGCACTTCCAGACCCTCAGAGCCCACACATCAGGTTTATGAAACTATTTTTTTCTGTAGCCTCTGCAGGGCCTCAAAGGTATACATAATTTTGCAGGTGCAGCAAATGGCATACATAGGTTTTAAAGAACAAAAGTATTTGTTTTGTAAGTATTATTCTTTGTTTCTTTAAAAAAAAAATGAAAGCTCTATCAGTGAACTTTGATGTATGCAGTAGAACCTTCATAGCTCACCACCTCCCTACACTGATGATCTCCTTAAGTTGACCTAATTTTCACACACCTGACATGCACCACAGTAGGCCTAGCCCTTTATGTTGACCACCTCCATAAATTGGCCAGTTTGTTACAGTCCCTTGGGTGGTCAACTTACAGAAGTTCTACTATATATGAGTATGGTAAAAATTTCTAAGACTTTAAGCCCAGTGGCCTGGCCACCCTGAAGCCACCCTGAAGACATCCCCACGTGTGAACCACAACCACAGTGAGAAGTCATCCCTGCCTCCCCCAGTCCCCGCTTTATTCTACACCCAAGCTCAAAGCTGGGGGCACCTAATCAGGGCATGCATCCCTCATTCTCTCAGCCAACAGGACTCTGAAAAAAAATCTTAAATTAAGTAATATATTAAAACACCAAGAAACCAAGGCTCTGAAAGAAGCTTATAATTAGGATGATAAAATAATTTATTATCTACCCAGGGACATTTCTAAGATGAAAGAATAAATAATTAGTTAGGACAATAGACATAAATGGGTACTGTATGACATGTAGTTGATAGATGGACAATCCGGTTACCTGGTTACAGATATTTTTGTTTACAAAGCTGATATCCTGCTCATCGCGCTCTATTGGACTGGGCATCATCTCTCATTTTTCAAGTCATTTTTCTTAATGTAGAGAAACAACTATTAATAATGTGAAAACCAATCAGATTTTACATTAATAGTCAAAATTGAACATAATATGAATCACATAGCATGGGCATATTTATAGAAAACTCATTTTTGTTCCCACAAAGCAGCTTTCTGGTCATTTAAGAAAGTAGGGTGAACAGGAGAGGCACATGGAGGCAAGGCTGAGAACGTTTGCAGCTGCTCCTTTGGTTCTGTTAAACATCACCCTTCCTGTTTAACTTCCTCCTTGCTTGAAATTTTGCAGTTAAAATAAAAAGTGTTTTAATAATTGGGCTGAGCTGTACTTTGCTGGTTTCCTAAACTGCATTACTTTTGAATTAGAAAATGTGGCCTAGTGGTATCCATATTGATAGTGTGTGGAAATGGCTGTATCAGGAGGAGTGGTTCATGTATAATTATACCCTATTAACTTATTTCCAAACTCTGGTTCTACAGGATCCTGTCTTAGAGCACTATCTCTCAACCATGCCTAGTCTTGAAGACCTATCTCTCAACCCTGCCCATTCTGGGAAAGCCATCTCTCAACGCATGCTTAGTCTTGGAGAGCCATCTCCCAACACTGTCAATCCCATGACAGTCTCTGAAGGCCTTGTCACCATAATCATCTAGGAACAAAGGATCATAAGTTTCACATATTTGTAAATCAAACCCTTATGCACAATGATTCACTTTCTTCCAAAGATCATTGCTCTTGATTTGCATTTCCCTAAAGACTGACAACGTTGAACATCTTTTCAAGTACTTGTTGGCCATTTATATACCTTCTTTGGAGAACTATCTAATCAAGTCTTTTGCCCAATTTGTTGTTGCTGTTGTTGTTTTCTTTTTGTTTGTTTTTTTGAGGCAAGTTCTCAATCTCATGCTCTGGGTAGAGTTCCACTGCATCATAGCTCATAGGAACTTCAAACTCTGGGGCTTGAGCAATCCTCTTGCCTCAGCCACCCAAGTAGTAGGGACTACATGTGCCCACCACAGCACCTAGCTAGTTTTTCTATTTTTGGTGGAGATAGAGTCTTGCTCTTTCTCAGGCTGGTCTCAAACTCCTGAGCTCAAGCAATCCATGTGCCTCAACCTCCCAAAGTGCTAGGATTACAGGCATGAGTCACCACACCTGGAATTTTGTCCAATTATTTAATTGGGTTGTTTGGCTTCAAAAAGAAAATAAAGACTATTTTAAAATTTAAAAATATTTTATTTTTAAAAAATATTTTATTTTTCATTATTGTGGGTTTATACAAGTAGTATGTGTTTACAGGGTGTATGTGACATTTTAATACAAGCCTGTGATGTATAATGATCAAATCAGGATAACTGGGGTATCCATCACTTCAAGCATTTGTTATTTATTTTTGTATTAGGAACATTCCTTTTATACTTATTTGGAAATATAAAATAAATAATTGTTAACTGTGGTCACCTTATTGTGCTACCAAATCCTAGATTTTTTTTTAAATATTCTTATGTAAGATGAACAATTCAGAAATAAAATTTCCCGTATTTTAGGGCTCTATTTATATGAAACATGCAGAGTAGACAAATCCATAAAGGAAAAAGAGCAGATGAGTAGTTGCCAGGGAGAGAGGGGGAGGATATAGGGTAATGACTGCTTAGTAGGTATGAGGTTTCTTTCTGAGTGAAGGAAATATTTTGGAACTAGACAGAGGTGGTAGTTCCACAACATTGTGAATGCACCCAATGACACTGAATTGTACATATTAAGATGGTTGTTTACTTCAGTTAAAAAAAAATTGGCCATGGATAATCTTGAATGAATAAGATGAAAATATTTCAAAAATTTGCTTAAGATATAATTTCTGCAAGTTTTATATATCCATTTAAAAAAATAGTAATAAATGATTCACTCTATATTTGTTGACAAGCATCACTGTTTGGCATTACTGTATGGTAGTGATAGAGATGGCTAATTGGTCTCCAAGATGCTTTTTCCTTCTCTTTTATGGAGTAGAATATGCATTTTTAATCAGACCACCATGTTAAAGGCTATATGTTCCGGCATCTCTTACAACTAGATATGGTTATCTGCTTGAGTTATGGCCAAATGGGTGTAAACCAAATGATGTGTGCATCTTATGGGATATGCATTTAAAAGGAAGGGTCAAGTCCTACTCTTCCCCCATTCCCTCTCCTCATTGGCAGTAATGGGGCATAGTGGAGCATCATTCTTCCTGAACCATTTACATCACAAGTCTCTAGGAATGGCTGAGCAACAAAACTGCAAGGGTCTGGGCCTCTATGACTGCCAAAGATAGCCATTGTTCGAATCCAAACTTTCACTTAAGCATAAAGTGCACTTTTATCTTGTTTAAATATGTGTTTAATATGTGTTAAATTAGTAAATCAGCAATAAAAAAAAAAACAAAAACAAAAACAAGAAGAAATTATGTTTCAGACCTTAAGAAGTTGAAATTATAATAATCAATTCCCTTTATTGAGCCTGGTATGTGTCTGCCCCACTGATAAAGTCCTTCTAAGGTATCATCTCATTTAACTTCCACAACAACTCTATGATGTATTATTTTTTCAATTTTAAAAAAGGAAAAATTGCAGTTTAAATATATTATATCTCTTGTTCTAGGTAATACAATGGAATAAGTAGACCCCACGTTCCAAATCCAAGGTCATCTACTCCAAAGCCCACATTGTCTTTTATGAATACATACTGAGGTAATGAATAATAAGTTGGTTTTGTAGGCCAGCTTCAATTGAGCCCATGGAGAAATGTGTTGGGAAGAATTCTGTGGTAGAATCAGATGAACAGGGATAGAAGAATGTTATGAGTGGTTAGACTGGCCTTTCTTGAGGAAGGAGAGGTGAAATGGCAACCTGTAGACTGAATACCTGTCTTTTCTGGGATACTCTCTCCCTTTCATGAAATGAACAACTAGAGAAGATTTTCCCTAGGGACTTATTAAAATTTTGCATACATAACGCATATATGGTCCTTTTCTGAACCCTAGAAACCCACTTCATAATAGATGTCTGATGTTTCCCGGGACTCAGTCAGCTAAATAGAAATCCATTGTCTATCTCCAGTCAGGCAAGGCAGGTGTCAGCTCACTGCTCATGAAGCTGCAAAGGCTGAAATCAAAACTCTTAATTGCCAGAGCAGGTTGGTAGCAACATCAGAATCACTGCACAGATTGTCCACTGGGGGCTCTTCATGTGGTTTGGACAGGGACATGGTTTGGGAAGCCATAAAAAGTAAATTACCTCTGAGAAGTAAGGATCTCAATCTCATGGGCATAAAGGAGCCTCAGACCCCTGTGCAAAGAGCTCAGGGTCAAACAGGATTCTGGAAAAACACCTGTGTGCCTTTGTCCTACCACACCCCTAGCATAGACAGGCTCATTGTTGTATTCTTCTTATTACTGGAGAAACTAAAGCCCAAAGAATAGGGCACATCTAACCCACGGTCTACGTGACAGAAGTTGCCGTAAAAATACCAGGATCCTTATTTCACATGAAATGTCTCTATCCTTTTCTATCATGAAGACTGGATGTGTCCATGTGTGGGGACTATATTCTTTGGCCTCTTGGCTTCAATCTAGTTGTCATAGTCCATCCTTCACTGTGACAGCAAGTGGACATTTTAAGTGAAGAGCAGCAACTATGCTTCAAGTATCATATTGTTTCTCCCTTTTGGAAGCATGGGGCTCCTGATTAGCATTCTTATTCCTTTGGGTTGCCCATCTTATTTTAAAAAGTTAACAAAAGACATTTGTGCAATGACTAAGGTTGGCAGCTTCCCAGATGTGAGCTGTAATATGTTCAGCAAGATGAACAATGGGAGAAAAATCTACACATGGGCTGAAAACCAATCCTCTAGAACTATTTTGAGAGCTGTTTATATTGTTCAAAATGGTATATTCTGGGAATTTGAGAATATAATGATATAGCTGAGACTTTTTTAGATACTATTTTATTTTATCACTATATCATTCCATTTATACAAAATGTTAATCACACGACAATATTGTGGTTGAAAACAAAGAAAGAAAAAAATAAAAGTAATATCCATAAAAGGAAAACCAAGACAGATAATAGATTAATGTTGGTCTATTGCTGATAGTGGAAATGTTTTAAAGTTACATTGTGGCTATAAATATACTAGAGACATTGACTTGAATATGTTATACAAATTTTATAATGATAAATCTTTTGAAAATAAGCATGCCATAGAATAAGATTGCTAAATTACTTTCTGAAAACCAACTCACAGAATCTGAAAGCCAAATCAATTTCTTGTCCATTTCAAGGATCATGGAGTGGAATTTCTGTATTTCTCTGTTGGGCCTATATATATTGGAGTCAACAATTCCTATTGTAGAACTTTCTGCTTCTGCCAGTAACTATGCTATTTTGTGTGTGTGTGTGTGTATATGTGTGTGCGCGCGTGCTTCATGTATATTGGAGTTTTTGTTGGATCCCTGATATTTTTAATAGGATGTTGTTATTCAGAGTGAATGGTGTTCTAGCCCAGTGAAGGATGTTCTGGCTATAAGGCCAAGGAAGGAGCATGGACGGAAGGGTAAATACCCAGAACAGTTGTAATTATCAGAAAAAGAGGCACTACATTTGAACACTTGCATGTTAACCCTTGTAAGGGTATATGTGAAACTTATTAAATGTGGAATGTAAATGTCTTAGCACAATAACTAAGAAAATGCCAGGAAGGCTGTGTTAACCAGTGTGATGAAAATGTGTCAAATGGTCTATGAAACCAAGGTATGGTGCCCCATGAGCACATTAATGTACACAGCTATGATTTAATAAAAAAAAAAAAAAGAAAAGAAAAAAAAAAGATTTGGGAGTCTGGCAATTGGCCAAAGACATAATAAGTTAGTGGGTGTTTATTCATGAAAAAAAACTATAAAACTTCAGGTAAAAATAGTAGAACAAGGCTGTAAGCACCTGTGTGTTAGTATTTGTTGATCCCAATATTATAGAGAAAGAGGGACAGAGAGCACCCTATTTCTCTGGTCTGCCGAAAGTGTAAGATTCTATACTGGAAGTTCTGATATATGAGGTAACTTAGGAGCATTATTCAGTAAAAGTGGTGTATCTGAGATTCAAACAGGTTGCAGAAGACTCAATATTGTTCTTAGTTCTTCACTCCCTCCCACTGTAAAAGTGCATGCCTCCGGCATTCGCCATGCATGGAGCATGCAGGCCCTCCCTTTCCGCTGAAATACACTCTCCATCCTGTACACTTGGGGATGGGCCACGTCAACTGCCATGCCCAGTGAAATATTAGCAGATAGGACAAGAATAGGATATTTAAGACGTGCTTTGCCAGGCTAGGTCTGCACATCTGTCATTCACCACCATAAGAACATGCCCCAGTTGGATGCTGTCCCCAGAACCCTAACAGGCTTCTAAAACAGAGATGGTCAAATGTCACAATTTCATATAGGATTTCCCATCAACAATGTCACCTTCCTTCTCTATTCTAAGCCCCAGGCATCTTGGCTCCCTTTCTCCTTCTGCTTATTCCTTACTATGTCCATTAAGACTTGCCTGCTTTTCTGTTTTCTCTGGTGTCTAGTCTTTCATGTCAGAAAACAAGGCCAGATTGAAATATAGCCCATCTGGGCATTGTTGAGACCCTGAACATTGATGGAGAATATAGATATTACAAGGAGGAGTAAATGGGATCCCCATCAAATTTCTTCTAATGATATTAATGAATGAAATTTACATGCATAATCTGTTATATATTAGAATTAATATGCAATAGATTTATGTACAATGTATACTACATTATGCTTATTTTGCCCTGTATGTAATTCTTATATATAACTATATATTAATTCTAATATACATTAGGATATGTATCTAATGTGTGTCTCTTGTCAGACCTGCTTATTAGAAGGTGGGTTAGTTATTGTTTTTGTTTTTATTGAGTGAATAATGCCATCTCAGGGACAGAGCTGACTGGTTCATAGCAAAGGAAGTTAGTTCAAATAATACTTTTACTTTTCTTCACTCCCCACCTGGACTTCTCTGCTCATTCTCTAAATAGAGAATAGAGATGAGTAATATTTTATTTTACATTTTTATTTTATTTCATTTATTTTCTTTTGAGACAGAGTATCACTCTCTCGCCCTGGTAGAGTGCCATGGCCTCACTGTAGCTCACAGCAACCTCAATCACTTGAGCTCAAGAGATCCTCTTTCCTCCTGAGTAACCTGGACTACAGGCACTCACCACAACAGCTGGCTAATTTGTCTATTTTTGGTAAAGTACATTATTTAGTAGAGTACATTATTTTAGTAAATTTTTTTTTTAAAGAAACTTATTTTCCTGTGACAATAAGGTGTGCCCTTATACAAAAACAGTGGAAAGTGTTCTCCATATCTCTTTCCAAAAGGAATGTATTAATTTGCATTCCCACCAGCAATGCAAAAGTGTTCCCTTTTCTCCACATCCGCGCCAACATCTCTGGTCTTGGGAAGAAAAAGTACCCAATGTACTCAGACCTACTATGAAACTAATTTAGGGTTTGCACATGAAAGCTATAACCCAGTTACAACCTAAGAATAGGGGGAAGGGGGAAAGGGAGGGGAGGGAGGGGGGAGGAGGGTAGAGGGAAGGAGATTGGTGGGATTACACCAGCGGTGCATCTTACAAGGGTATATGTGAAACTTGGTAAATGGTCTGTAAAGCTAGTGAATGATGCCCCATGATCATATCAATGTACACAGCTATGATTTAAAAAAAAAAAAAAAAAAAAAAAAAACAGTGGAAAGCCAGTATGTTTAAATTTCTGCAATGTTAGAAAGGGTCTCACTTTTGGGGACCCTGATCTAGCTAAGGTCATGGCATCCTGCTTCCCTGACAAGGGTGCCCTGGAGCCGTGTTCCAACCAGCAGTCAGGGCAGCAGACCTGCTTCCTTTCCCACACTCTGTCACACACATTGTTCCCAGGATACCCAGGATGGTCTCATGGTGACCAGATCATCTCCCCTAGCTTTGCCCAGAGACTGCAGCCATGAGACCAGCCCAAATGGGGCCTGCTCTGTTGATAACAAAATGTCAAGGTATAACAGAGCCCAAAGCTGCAAGTCATGGAGCCCCAGCAAGCACACCAGAAAAGTTTCAGCCTCTAACAACACCTGGAACCTGCATGCTGGAACTCTTTCAGAAATGAGGGGTCCATTGGCCCAGAAGTACCAGGGCTAAAATCTACCTCAATATATGTTGCAATGAATGTCCAAATTTGAAAGCCTCCAATCACACCCTGCCAAACCAACCTTCCTAAATTCTTTTCCCTGTCCTCAGTGTCCATAAACTTGACCCAGACCCCATATTGGGAAGACAGATTGGAGCCCACTTCCTGTCTTCTTTCATGCCAATCTTACAACATAGACTTCCTTTTCTCTCTGGCTGGTGTCATGGTGTTAGCATCTGAGCCATGAGCACAGTGAGCTCTTTTCAGCGAAGTTCCATGAAAGTGCAATGCCATAGCCCCTTGACAGCTGGTTTCAGACTCATTTAGCCAAAGAGAAGCCCTGCTGGGTGACAGTGGGTAGGAAGAAGAAAGAATCCAGGTCCTTCTCCCTTTGTTCTACTGTTTGGTTGAGTTTTTAGCCCTGGCTGAGTCTCCCCACGCTGAGGCTCTCCCTGGGTGATCTCAGATTTTAGTAACATTACGTCCTTGCTTTGTCCCTCCAACCAAGCAATATCCAAGGAACCAGAAAGAGAATAGTGAGAAATAAGGCTATTGCCACACCCATATAGAGTTTATAGGCAAGTAAGTATATTTTCATATGTTTAGTATGTAAAACAGTAAAAAGCACAGTGAATTCCAGAGATACCTTTGGTTATATAGTCATTTGGCATAAAAAGAATATATATATATACACATATTTTTTTTTTTCTTCATGGCAGCTAGGAATTTCAGTGCCCTCCCTGAGGTATTTGCAAAGTCTTGGTGAATTTGTTTTCTCGGGTTCTTTCCCATCTGCATTTCGGGTGTTGTTTTCTTCCCCATCTCACATATCTGAAGATCAGGCCTTCTTACCTTTGTTCTGCCCCAGAGAGATAAGAACCCGGAAAATGTTTTGTCCTCCTGCTGTTATACTCACCTCAGAACGAGTTGGATAACATGCCCTTTATTAGCTCCTTCCTGTCTCACTTCCCCACTTCTGTTCTGTCTCAGGATCTATTGCTGAGTGGCCTCAAACTGAAACAAAGCCCATCTCATACCTGGTTAAATTGAAAGGAGCATTCCCCAAACATAATCTCATGGTGGAAGAGAAATTACAGTACACAGAAAGCTCTTGAAAGTAATCCCCTCTTTAGGCCCAATTTGCAGACCTTTTTAACTGCAATCCTGTGATATTCTCAAAATTTACTGTACTGTACACATGGTATTCAACACCTCACTTTGGGGAGTGGGAATACTCACCTCCCATTTTTTTCTTGATCCTGAAAAAAATCTTCACATAACGTCCTGTTAGAATCATCAAGAATAATGTAACAGGGCGGCGCCTGTAGCACAAAGGGGTAGGGCACCAGCCACATATGCCAGAGGTGGCGGGTTCAAACCCAGCCCAGTCCAAAAAGTGTAAAAAAAAAAAAAAAAAGAAGAATGTAACAAATGGCCATGCACACAGGCTAGAATTCAGAAATAAAACATTATGGATACCTTTGAAGCCTCTTAGGTGCCCTTCTCCAATTTTCTTCTTTTTTTCTTTCCCTTGATATAGTCATTACCCTAAATCTTGTTTCAATCAGCCTCAAAGACCTTCTTTAATTAGGAGTCTGTGACACTCCTTTAGTGGAGATCATCCACAATACCATGTGAGATTATTCATACCGGAGAGATTTCACATTTAGGCTTACCCTTATCAGATCTAAAGGATACTAGGATTTCATAAAGAGATAATCTATTTCATTACATTTTATATTACTTGGTCAAATAAGTCATTTACTGGGTGGAGCACTGAAAAATTAAAGAACTTAAAAAATGCTCCATATAAAATCTGTCGTACAGTCACTCCAACTTAGAAGTCTACATCTACTTTTATATCGCTTCATTGGAAATAATTTGTTATTCATGATAATGTTGATTTAAAACGTAACTAGGAGTTTGTTTCTATCAAACGGAAAGGCACATTTACATACAAAGCAATTTTTTCTCTAATTACAAGTTTTGATCATGCTAATTTATGTGCCTTGTTTTCCAGAAGTACATTATTGTTGGCAGCACATTTGATACCAGCAATGAATTTTACATATTTTAATGGGGCAGTTAGAGTTTGCAGAAATAACTGAAATGTGTGATGAGGTCATAGAAATCTACAAGGATAATTCGTATTGCTTAACAGCAAAAATATTAGCTTGTGTCCAGTGGTAGCTAGTGGCATGTAACTTACAAAAAAAGAATTTTTGCATGAAAATCCTAGATTTAATTTGTAAATACAAGAAGGTACATTGGAAGCTCTGGGGAATATAGTTTGTAAGTTTTTGCAGGTGTCTTGAGAATAAATGGAATCATTGGCTCCCATGTCTTCTTTCTAACTCACCAAGAAGACTGGGTGGTGAGGGGACATGTGAGGGGTATGTATCACCCTGGGAGTGTGGCATCGTCCTTCTATGAGAAAAGGTTGAACATCCTTGAAGGTAAGTGGAAAAACTTTCAACGTGCCAGGCTGTCAAAGAAAAACATTTACTTAAGCCTCAGAGAAAACCGAGGCTTCACTTAGAAAACATTTTACACTAAAACTAAGGTTCCACTTTAGAAAACAGAACATTGCCTTCTAACATTTTGTCTACACCAAACAGGAATTGAGATCTGTAGTGTTTCAGAAGAAAATGTTTTAACTTTTCAATCGCTACATCAAAGAGTGTTTCATGTTCAGAAGCTAACGTGTACTCTGGCCAATTAATTCTTCTTCAGACCTGGAAAATACCATCCTTTTAAAACACATAAAAGTGATATCACCACTCAGCAGTCATTTTCTGTACCACCTGTGAAAGCTGCTATGGTCAACATTTTATTTACTTTGAAAAAGCCTCAAAATAGGAGGCACAGGCCTCTCTGTAATTAAAAGGGAATTCACTCAATGTATTATTCCCTTATAATACATTATAGGGATTATAGGACTTGATGAAATGAATGTGTGGCTGGGATCAGAGTTATCGGCCATGGCCAAAGGTTGTGGCCACCTGTGTCCATGGGCAGGTGCCCAGCGGGCATCTCGGAGCCCCAGAGCTCTGCAGCTCCACCACCTCTGCCTTGGAGGGAGAGGTCCTCACACCTGGGCTTCAGGATTGAGGGTAGTGGCTATGGCCACTCTCCCTGCCCTGTGGCCAGTCCAGGCTCCCAGCCACTCAATACCTGCACAGGCAGAGGGGAATGCTCCTTTCCCACCAACCTCTCTACCTGGTGGAGTAGGAGGTTTTATTCTCTCCTTTACCTTGGAGAAGAGAAGGCTGCTGGGGGCTCCTGGTTTCTTTGTGTGGACTCTCCTGTGCATGTGTGTGGTTGTACACACAGATTCACATTGGGGCACATGCCCACCGAACATGGCCAGTTTCATGCCACTTCCCCGCACAGGGGCCACTACCATTTCCGGCAAGTGTCCATCACAGCATTAGTAGCCTGCTCGTGAATGAAGCCTACAACATGGGTGGAGACCCAGACAATTCCATTTTTTGATGTGACTGGCCACTGTGGGTTTTTTAATGGTAAAACACTAATGTAAGATGATAAAAACTATGGTATATTTCACATGCTGGCATTCTCTGAATTAATGTGTTAGCACATGAACATGCTGATAGCTTATACTTGTGCTACACATTATTACACAATTGACAAATACTGACTCACAGGACCCTGAAGATTTTGCTGTCTGGTCCTGTGCATGTGTTTTAAGGCTGTTTAATGACCACCAGCTGTCGTCCCTCTGTGTTTCTAGGTGGCTGTTACGGCCTCACAGTCTCTGTGACAGAGGATGTTGTAAATCTCCTTTGGAGATTCCTTTTGAATGACAGACACCACTCAGACTGGCCCTGGTGACACCTGTTCTCCCTGCTCTGAGGAATGGACTCTCTTAATTCCCTCTGCCTCAGGGAGGAACACAGCTTCAGAGTCAGAGAGGACTGGGTTTCATTCTTGTGACTGCTACATATTAGTCACATGAATGACCTTGACAAATCAGCATTCCTCATTGTAAACTGAGCAGAAAAATAATGTCTATTTCAAAGAATCATATGAAATATACACTATAATGCATATAAAGCAATTAGCACTATGCCAGGTACTTAAATGCTGTTCAATTGTTATCATTATTACTAAAAGTAAGCATATATAATACTAAAATATTAATATTTATTAGTTAAAATAAATGTTATATTAACTAACATATTCTTACAATTAGATACAGTTTACTTGTAAATATGTGTGTATACATACAAATACGTTACACAATTATAAAATTATATTCAAGTGTGTATACACAGAAGGTGCCAAAAAATATGTACACATTTTAGGAAAGGAAAACATTGTATTAAATTTATAATACTCAAGTCACACTTGACTTTTGCAATTGGAAGAGATACAATATACATGATAACAAACATTATCAGTATATATAGAGTATGATAATTTTTTTTTTTTTAACCCACCACCTCCAGTATATGGGGCCAGTGTCCTACTCCTTTGAGCCACAGGCACTGCTCCAAGTATTACAATTTTAATACAGTTTTTTTCCTTTCTTAAAATGCGCATACATTTTCTGGAACCCTATATATAAATGTATACACACACACACACACACATGATTATATTATGGCTTTCTGAAGATCAAGAACTAACTTTGAATCTATTGCAGTTCTGAGTATGGCTTTTACATGAAGATAGAATTTATAGAGTATTTGTATCAAGAGCTTCTAATTAAAGTAAGAATATAGATAACCCTTTTTAGGAGGCATTAATTCTGGTTTAAAAATATGTACTAGCTCAATACAGGAATGATGGTATATACTTTTTACTTTCATATAGTCTAAATTCAAATTAAATGGAAGGCTCTATTGTGGCTGATTGAAAGATAAAAATAAGTTGTCATCAATGATCAAAATGTAATACCAGCATGTTTTCTTTTTCTTTCGAATCAAAAGTCATGTGCTCATAAATCTGGTGGATGTAATACTGTTCTCTATACATTTATCTGTGTTTCAATATCTCAAATGTGTAAGAACTAATGTAATGAGGAATGAGTTTGCTCATCTCTGATGCTGCGCTCAGCAGGCGATGTGATCTGCAGAGAAAAGTTCAGGATCTTTACAACACCAGCTGTGCCCTCTAGAGTAGCAATTACAGAGAAGCAAAAGAGGGGACAGTGACTAATTATTGTCAGGCAAACTAGGAGACAGCAGCCAACTATTATTAATTTAGCCCGGGCCTGTCCTTTAACAGAGCTGTGGGGCTCTTACCCTACTTCCCACCTTGTACTCCCCTTCGTCGATCTGCAAGGATGATTTCAATGGCACCAGGGGTCTTAGGATATTTCAGAGCAACTTTATAAATTCAAACAAACAACAAAAAGGCAAACATCTTGGAACTGAATCAATAAAGAGGAATTCAAATCTTACCAAAACCCTAGACACCACATCTAGGTCAATCCCCAGATACTTTTTTTTTTTTTTTTTTTTTTAAAACAGGACCAATTTTTAGTGTGTGGAGACTCTAGAAGGAAATTCAATCTGGAGGGTAGAAAAATGCCAGTGTTTAAATTCAATAAAGAGTTCTGCGATCATAAGCTATAGGCAGTCATGGTATAAAGAAAGACCCCTTATTGCAACTTTTAAAATGTGGTGGAATTTATTGTATCATGCCTTGCATGATACACTCAATTCAAAACCAGAAGAATAAAAAGAAAAGCTGGATGTTTCTATATAGCAGTCTTAAAAATCCATCTAAAAAAAAACGAACACGTTAGCCAACATCCAGATGGTTGTTCCCAATTTACCATCCCAGTGTGAGGATTACAAACACCCAGATGCATGAGTGTGGCCAACACCGCCAGCTCCAGTCTCCTTTGCATTCTGGGGGTTGCTTATCCCACACCTACTCCCAGGCCCTTCACAGTGGGAGCCAGTAATCTCTGTGTGAGATTCTATCAGCTCAATCATCTCAACTCTTTTGCTCTTAAGATTTTTTTTTTTTTTTTTTAGGAAACAAGATAGCAATCACTGTAGAATTAAGATAAAATTTGAGTTTGCAGAAGATATAATAAAAGTATGCTTATAGCTTTAGAGAAATAGCAAAGTTGACGGAGTGAAACAATATGTGTCTTTAGAAAATGCAGGCAGAGATGGGTAATTAAAGAGGATGGCTGGTTTATCATTCACCAGGGTGAGTTAACCATTTTAAAGGCCATTTTCCGTTTTTGCCCTCACTTTCTCTCTCCTTCCTCCTTTTCTTCCTCCTCCTTTTTTTCTTTCCTGTAGACCAGCAGTTCTCAACCCTCCTAGAGCTGCGACCCTTCAATACAGTTCCTCATGTTGTGGTAACCCCAGCCATAAAATTATTTTTGTTGCTACTTCATAACTGTAACTTTGCTACTGTTATGAATCGTAATGTGTTTTCCACTGGTCTTAGGCAAGCCCTGTGAAAGGGTTGTTCGACCCCCAAAGGGGTCGCGACCCACAGGTTGAGAACCGCTGCCACAGACCAAATATTGCAAAAGAGAGGAAGTGGAGGGATAGGAAGAGTAAAAATCTCCTCTGTAATGTTACTTTTAAATTTGTCCAATAAACGTTGGATGCATTTAATGTGAAAAATATACAACATACTAAGAACTCATCATTTTGGCAGATGTGTCATTTAGCATGAGGTGAATGGATGAAAGTGTGTTTAAAATAGTTACTAAAATAAAACTGCAAAGAAGATCAAGATATACAATCATCATTTGAATTGCCGAGGTAAAAGGATCCCCTTACTCACTCGCCATGTCTCTCACATCAAGGTGGTTCTATCCAAAAATGCAAATGCCATTTATTTATCTCTGGAGAATTAATCATCCTGTAGTGTAGTGTACTTAGATGTATGGATTGATTATCCTCATTTCCCTCCAATAACCATTCAATCAATCCATTTTTAAAGAGGAAAATGTATTGGAGCCCTCTTGCCTTGGTTTCACTGGGCTGCAGGTGCTTTGCTATGTGCGTTCCTTGATCGAGATGAATTTTTACTTTCTCCAGATTGAAGAACATTAGGAAATTTATGTCCAGCAAGCCAAGGCACATAAAATAAACAAACAAGTTTGTACTGTTGCGCTTGCTCTTTGCTTTTATTCCTTCCTTATAAACTTTAGCTTTCCTTCAAACTTCGGCATACTAATAATAAAAAAGAAAATTAACAAGAATCTATGATACTAAGTATTTGTGGTTTTAATCTTTCTTTTTCGGACTAAAGGGCACTAGAAGTTGAGAATGGGGAGTGAGCTATTTCCGCTGCCCCTCTACTGTTAAGCCCTGTCTTTTTATTTTTTACTTAAATCATAGCTGTGTACATTAATGAAATTATGGGGTACAATATGCTGTTTTACATACAATTTGAAATATTTTCATCAAACTGGTTAACATAGCCTTCACAGCATTTTCTTAGTCATTGCGTTAAGACATTTATATCCTACACCTAGTAAATTTCACATGTACCCTTGTAAGATGCACCGTAGGTGTGCATGCACCTCCATCCATTCTTCCCGCTTCCCTCCCCTCCCTCTCCCCTTTCCCCTTCTTCTTGGGCTATAATTTGGTTATAGATTTCATAAGAAAGCTATAAATTGGTTTAATAGTAGGGCTGAGTACATTGGATACTTTTTCTTCCATTCTTGAGATACTTTGCTAAGAAGAATATGTTCCAGCTCCATCCATGTAAACATGAAAGAGGTAAAGTCTCCATCTTTCTTTAAGGCTGCATAATATTCCATGTTGTATATATACCACAATTTACTAATCCATTCGTGGGTCGATGAGCATTTGGGCTACTTCTATGACTTAGTAATTAAGAATTGAGCTGCAATAAGCATTTTGGTACAAATATCTTTGTTATAATGTGATTTTTGGTCTTCTGGATATATACCTAGTAGAGGAATTGTAGGATTGAGTGGCAGGTCTATTTTTAGACTCTGCGTTCTCCAAACATCTTTCCAAAAGGAATGTATTAGTTAACTTTTGTGGAGCTTCTTTGTGTCTATCAATAAACTCTGAATACTCTAAAAAAATAAAATAAAAAATAAAAGTTGAGAATGGGACACCGTGAAACAGGCAAGACTGACAATTATTTTAAGGGGCTGAAAATGACAATAAATGGAATTTATTCATATCAAAAATTTGAAATTTATGCTGCTCCAGAATATTGTTTATACCATGTTTGTTTATTCACATAAAATATTTTCAAATCCAGTGAATCAGTGCTATATTTGATAAAGATGGAAGGTTGAACAAAGTGAGTTTTTTTCCCTCTCACCAAATCACTACTATAATAAGAGTGAATTATTATTTTACCTTTAAGGTATTAATCAGCAAGAATGAAGGGAAGGAAAGAAGAAACCATGGGAGCTAAACATTTTGGAAGCTGAGCTAAATCAGGTTTGAGTAGGGAAAAGCCAACCAGCAATCCAGTTCATTCCAAATCTTCCCTCTAAGGTTCAGGAACATGGGGCTCCAGACACATCCGAGGAAGCTGGAGCTCATAACAAAAGCATTCAATTAAGTAATCTGATACCCCCCTCTAGTTCTGCAGCTTGGGCCTGCCCTTTCCTGATGCTGATGCTGACAAAACATTGGTTTCTTTCCCACAAAGATTAAAACAGAAGGGGTCTCTGGAACACCTGACCTCAAAAATACCATCATATCATTCTAAGCACCACTGGACATTCTGCATGCTCATGAGACACACATGTCTCCACCAATAGGAGCCAACGATGAGGACAGCTTCAAGGCAGATGTTCAAAAGATCCATCTGTGAGGAATTTGACCAGCCAGCGGGAAAATATATGAAGGCACTGACCTCAGGAGTTCAGGAGGACCTTCCAATGAAGTTGTTGAGCCAGACCTCTCTAGCCAAGTCTACCCCGCACAAACCTTACCGCATGCTCAACGTCACTCTCCTCCACTCCTCATCAACAGCAGACATCACCATCCATGAGGAAAAGCCCAGCAAAAATGCAGACACCAAAATAAAAAGGTAAGAAAAGGCAACTTGAGAGAAATAGAGGCCACGTAGAGAGAAGCTTACAATACCAAGAAGTGATGGAAAGCCGAAACGTCATCTCTGAACTGGGAGACGGGCCACATGGACATTTCAAAGGCAACTGATTATGACCGGTGAGATGACTCAGGCTGGTTGGAGGGAAGCAGTGCATCAGATGGGACAAGGAAGGACAGGGAGGGCTTACTTGGAAAAAACTGGAATATAAGCTTCATCCTCCCTCAAGCAGGAAGCATTGGGGTGCCAGCCACCTTCCAGTTCCAAGAACATTTGGCTAGATGTCTCGGAGGTAGGCAGAGTGTCACGACAGATCATCTTGTTAGGAGAAAGGAGAGATGCTCTGCAGTAGAGAGGATTGTAGCTCCAGGACACGTTTAAAGGATGGTTAGGAGTAAACATGGCTCTGTACTCAACCTTAAGAACCACTTCTTATGGGAGGTTTTCTGGGGAGACCCCATCCTTTTCCTATCTTCATTGCACTTTGAGTGTGAATGGTTAATATTTTTATCTTTTTAATATTTCCCCAAATTCTGTATATGCACATCATAATTTCCCAAAATGTGATTTGGGTGACAGCTACCATTTTAATTTTATATGTAAGTGATACTTCATCTTATTTCTTAATTTAATGCCTAAAAATATTTTGTCTTTTAAATGTTTTACCATTTACGTGGTTTTTAGTTTGTTTTGTGGTTATTTCCTTTATCTTTCCTTTATTTTTCAGGTTATTTACTTTGTTCATATATTTTTTTTCTTTTTTTCAGATTAATAAGAGGGTACAAATGTTTAGGTTACATTGTTTTTCATTTCTAAGGTGAAGTTCAAGTTGTAGTTGAGCCCTTTCTTCAGGGGACGTGCTGAATGCCCTCACCTTGGGCACATTAGGTGAGATCCTGCCAATTGCCCTCTCTCCCCATATCTCTCCCTGCTTTTCCCTCTCTCCTGATGAACTATACTTATGTTTTTCTTTTGTGTTCATGTATATTACTTATGTAGTGGTTTTATATTACTATTAAGCACATTGGATACTTGTTGCTTCATTCTTATGATACTTTACTGAGAAGAATGTGTTTCAACTCCATTAGGTAAACACAAAAAATGTTAAGCCTCCATCTTTTCTGATGACTAAGTACTACCATGGAGTACTATCCTTTATCTTTTCAAAGGTGAGAATTAAATCTTCCTTGTTTATCATGATGAGGTTACAATCACTTTTGTGGAGGAAAGATATTGTGCAAAAACCTAAAATATCAGTGATGGGGAAATCCTATTGTAGAGTTGTTATTAGAAATAATCAGTTCGGCGCCCATAGCACAGTGGTTAAAGCACCAGCCACATACACCGAAGGTGGTGGGTTCTAACCCAGCCCGGGCCTGCTAAACAACAATGACAACTGCAACAAAAAGTAGCCTGGTGTTGTAGCGGACACCTGTAGTCCCAGCTGCTTGGGAGGCTGAGGCAAGAGAATCATTTAAGCCCAAGAGTTGGAGGTTGCTGTGAGCTGTGATGCCACGGCACTCTACCAAGGGCAACAAAGTGAGACTCTGTCTCAAAAAGAAAAGAAAAGAAAGGAATAAAGAATCTAATGTAAATGTTCTGGTGCATAAGAAAATGTCTATGAAAATGTTATAACAGCTTGGAAATGCCAGACCTGTGTAAGTGATTATGATTTAATTACTGTCTCTCTCGGATCAAGTTTGAGGGTCAAGTTTAATAGCCTCAGTGAATTCTTTATAATTTCCAAACTTTTATTTCATTATAAAATCACTTCCAAGAATGAACGTTTTGTGTGAATTCCAATGTTAATAAAATAGCATTATCACAGAAATAGTTTTCTCAAGTTCCCAGAAGTGAGGTATGAATCCTACTCATACTTGTCATTTTAGTACATTTTGTTGCATTTTGTCAAATTCCTTCTCTCAGCACCTGGCTGCACCCCTTCTAAACAGAAGAAGGAGCTAGCAGGCATTAGAAAGACCTTCAGTGCCTTGTGCCCCAAATAGTTAAGCCCTTTGAATAGCAGAATATTGTCAAAGAATACATTCGAGTCAAATTAGCCACCATAATGTCACTGCACAGGTATCCATGAGGTGATTTTAAAAACTGACGACCACCAGAAATGACTAAGAATGTAATTCAGGTAGTCCCTGGGTTGCAGACAAGAAATGCTCCTGAGAATGTCATTAGGTTGGATTTTACATAACTTGGATCCCTGTGAATAGCACATATACATTAAGAAGAGTAATAACAATACTCTAATGGGTCATATGCAGTAATAATACTATGTAATACAGTACAATCCTATAATAATTAATAATAATATCCCTGTACTATAATAACAAGTTACAGAAGCTATTGTGCTCTTTATTTTAATTCAAGCAAACAGAACATAAAAATAAAATGCTCTTTATAGAGGTCCTTCACTATGAAATCCTCAGAAAGGAAATAGCAGAGGATATTAACAAATGGAAGAACATACCATGCTCATGGACGGGAAGAATCAACATTGTTAAAATGTCTATACTTCCCAAAGCAATCTACCTATTCAATGCCATTCCTATCAAAATACCAACATCGTACTTTCAAAATTTGGAAAAAATGATTCTGCGTTTTGTATGGAACCGGAAAAAACCCCGTATAGCTAAGACAGTTCTCTGTAACAAAAATAAAGCTGGGGGCATCAGCATACCAGATTTTAGTCTGTACTACAAAGCCATAGTGCTCAAGACAGCATGGTACTGGCACAAAAACAGAGACATAGACACTTGGAATCGAATTGAAAACCAAGAAATGAAACTAACATTTTACAACCACCTAATCTTTGATAAACCAAACAAGAACATACCTTGGGGGAAAGACTCCCTATTCAATAAATGGTGTTGGGAGAACTGGATGTCTACATGTAAAAGACTGAAACTGGACCCACACCTTTCCCCACTCACAAAAATTGATTCAAGATGGATAAAGGACTTAAACTTAAGGCATGAAACAATAAAAATCCTCCAAGAAAGCATAGGAAAAACACTGGAAGATATTGGCCTGAGGAAAGACTTCATGAAGAAGACTGTGTTGGCAATTGCAACAACAACAAAAATAAACAAATGGGACTTCATTAAACTGAAAAGCTTCTGTACAGCTAAGGAGACAATAACCAAAGCAAAGAGACAACCTACACAATGGGAAAGGATATTTGCATATTTTCAATCAGACAAAAGCTTGATAACTAGGATCTATAGAGAACTCAAATTAATCCACATGAAAAAAGCCAACAATCCCTTATATCAATGGGCAAGAGACATGAATAGAACTTTCTCTAAAGATGACAGACGAATGGCTAACAAACACATGAAAAAATGTTCATCATCTCTATATATTAGAGAAATGCAAATCAAAACAACCCTGAGATATCATCTAACCCCAGTGAGAATGGCCCACATCACAAAATCTCAAAACTGCAGATGCTGGCGTGGATGTGGAGAGAAGGGAACACTTTTACACTGCTGGTGGGACTGCAAACTAGTACAACCTTTCTGGAAGGAAGTATGGAGAAACCTCAAAGGACTCAAGCTAGACCTCCCATTTGATCCTGCAATCCCATTACTGGGCATCTACCCAGAAGGAAAGAAATCCTTTTATCATAAGGACACTTGTACTAGACTGTTTATTGCAGCTCAATTTACAATCGCCAAAACGTGGAAACAGCCTAAATGCCCACCAACCCAGGAATGGATTAACAATCTGTGGTATATGTATACCATGGAATACTATTCAGCCATTAAAAAAAATGGAGACTTTACCTCCTTCGTATTAACCTGGATGGACGTGGAAGACATTATTCTTAGTAAGGCATCACAAGAATGGAGAAGCATGAATCCTATGTACTCAATTTTGATATGAGGACAATTAATGACAATTATGATTATGAGGGGGGGAAACAGAAAGAGGGAAGGAGGGAGGTGGGTGGGGCCTTGGTGTGTGTCACACTTTATGGGGGCAAGACATGATTGCAAGAGGGACTTTACCTAACAATTGCAATCAGTGTAACCTGGCTTATTGTACCCTCAATGAATCCCCAACAATAAAAAAAAAAAAATCTGTTCCCCCCAAAAAAATAAATAAATAAAATGCTCTTTATTTTAATTCAAACAAAACATACAAAACGTTTCAGATAGGATATAGGAAAAATTTCAAAGAAGTATATTAAAAGTTAACACCTAATGTTGCATCAGTGCTAGACTAATAGGAATGTTACACTTATTTTGATCTTCAAACCAAATCAATAATGCCTTTTCCATTTCAGCAATTAATACATTATGCTGCTTAGTAACAACTGATGCTCTTCATGGAGCTCTGCATTGCGTGTGTTCCATTATTCTCACTTCATCCTTTATAATTGCTCTGATAGTCAAATGATGGAAGCCTAGTGCTTTCTCAATAAATGGTGGCATCCAGCCTTTCTTGGAATGCTTAATTATTTCAATTTTGTGTGTGTGCGTGTAATGATATAAAGATGCCCTCCCCCCCCCCCACACACACAACCACATACAGTCAGTCAGTGTGGCCTCCTGCCTGGTTCCTGGAGCTCAGGGATCCACTAACTTATACCAGCCCCCTGATGACCATGGACCACTGAATGTCACTGAACACACAAAAAGAGTGAAGGGAAAGCTTGCACATGCACCAGGAGGTAACATCCAACTGGGAGAAATAAGTCCTCTGTGCCAATGGAGTCTTCATTTACCTGCTTTCTGCAGAGGTCAAGTTCATAACCTTATTTCAGGGACACACAGAAACAGGTGCACAGGGTGGGGAGTAAACAAGGGAGACCATTCCAAGGCATGGAGTCTCTCCCCCAGCCACCACTCCTTGTGCTGTGGGGAAGGAGGGTTCAGAAAGGCAGCACCTGGGCGGGTGCACAGGGAAGGTTCCCCTTTGTGGTTATAAAGGAAGGGACCCAAACTGAAACCATCATCTATGGGATTAGGACTCAGGACCTATAATCCCACAATCTCTAATGTTTTCTGTTTTGTTTTGATGAAAATATTTTATTAGGTTCTGCCTTTCATTTGTTAATATCAGCTTTATTGAGGAAAATTCACGCACCATATAATTCACCACAAAAAGTGCATAATGTGACAGAGTTACGCAGCCATTGCCACTATCAAATTCCAGAACATTTTCCTCACTCCAGAAAGAAAGCCCATACCCATTAACAGTGACTGCCCCCATTCCTAACAACCCCCAGTCCCTGGTAACCACCTGCCTGCTTTCTATTTTTTACTAATTTGCCTGCTCTGGACATTTCATATGAATGGAATCATACGATATGTTGCCTTTGGTGGCTGGCTTCTTTCACTTAGAATAAGGCATTCTCTTTTCCATGTTATTGGCATGGGTATTCTTAGACAAATATTCTTTCCTTCCACGTACTCAAAACATACCCATGCTTGGGGGGGAATGGGATGGCCTCCTCCCAGTCCTGCCTCTTCTGGGCAGCTCCTGCCCCAGCAGCCAGAGACACCTGTGAAGCAGGAATGGCTCATGCCTTCTCTCTTTTCAGAAACCTTTCTTGTCTTTTCTCACGCTCAGACCAAAACTTTAACATCTAAGGAAGACATTCAAGACCCGTACTCATCTGCTGCTGCCACTTTCCCTGCCTCCCCTCCTGCCTCCCTCTACCTGCCCAGGCCTCCTCTCTCTGCTGGCGTCTGTCCATCCTCTAACCTGATAAGCAAGACGTCCACTAACCCCTAGTTCCTTTGCCCAGAACACTCTTCTGCCAGATGTGCTGGTTTTCTTCTCTCATTTATTACAGATCTACATTCAAACATGATCGACCCAGAGGCCACCCTGTGTAAAGTATCTCTCCTTTTTCTCAATTCCCTACCACCCCACCCCACTTTGACCTTCACAGTCCTGATCCTCACGTGCAGGATGCGGGGTGAGTTACTAATCTCTTCTGTGCCTTCCTTTCCTCATCTATACAAAGGGAGGGTCATGTCAGTATCTACTGTAGACAGACATTGTAGATAATTGAGAATTAAATGGCTTAACATATCCAAAATACTCAGAAATTGCTTGTCTTCCAGTAGATGATATTTGAGTTCTGATGTTCTCTGCTTCTGCGAGAGGACAGAGACACTGACTTCACCAACTGTCCTCAGCATCTACTACTGTACAGGCACATGAGCAATGCTCCATATTTAAACATGGAAAGATAAAAGGAAGATGAAGAAGTATAATTTCCAGGCAGAAATTCACACATGCTAATCAGGACCTGTCTGTGGAAGAGCGTGGCAGATTAAACAAAGCTTTTTAAACAAGATGGCCGTGACTCTGCCAATTTCCCCCCGAAGTCATGACAGCCTTGTTTAGTGTTCTTTCCTTTTACTTTTATCTATAGTTTTTTAAAAAATAAATACATTATCTACTGAGTGAATGCACAATGAAAAAGAAATAAAAAAGATTCTCCTTAGTGCAAGACAAAACTAATCTTTCAAACAATGCAAATTTTATTTTCCCATGTAAATTCTATAAAATACAGACATAACCTTCCCCCCCCAATATAATTTCCTATGTTTCTAGATATTGGGTATTCTGCAGAGTGGAGCAAGAATAAACACCAAGTTGGCCAAGCCCTAGACAAAGGTGTCCAGTTACCATTTTTAACATGTCCTTGCACCTAATCAAATCCTAATGACTTATGTAAAAATGTTGTCCCTAAATAACCATTTATCTGGATCATCTAAGTTGAGAAAATCATAAAAAATTAGGAGTACTATTTTAGTTTCTGATTGAGGTGATGAATGGAAATTTGGGGGAAAACACGAAAAATAAGGTCAATAACTGGTGCCACAAATAAAATCCATCAAAAGATTGCAGTGTAAGTTGTATGAGACTTTCTTATTGTTGTTGTTGCAGTTTTTGGCCGGGGCCGGGCTTGAATCCACCACCTCCAGCATATGGGGCTGGTGCCATAGTCTTTGAGCCACAGGTGCTGCCCAATGTATGAGACATTTTTAGAAAAACAGAGAGAACATAGTATAAAGCATTTTTTAAATTTTCTTTTTAGTATAAAGCATTTTTAAGTGACAAAGGAGAAGACAGAAGAGCATATTCACGGACTTAGCAATTATGTTAATATATCCATTGTGTGCCTGACATTGTTCTGAGTAAAATGATGAACAGGTAAAAATCCATAGCTTTATGCATGTGCATTCTAATAAGGAGAGAAAGAAATAAAAATAAATAAGTAGTGAAACCAGGTAAAGCTTTACAGAGTGGCTGGGGTCTGGGCTATGGGTGGCCAGTGAAGGACACTCTGAGGTGCTCCCATTTGAAGTAAGATTGAGTCATCAGAAAGAGAGAGTGTGTCAGGGGAGAGAGGGTGTCATGTCCCAAGGCCCTGAGGTAGAGATGAGATTGATTTGATGGAGGTAAAACAAAGAGGTCCCCTGGCTTGAGAGCAGTGAGTAGAGAGTTGAGCAGGAAGCAGGTCACACTAAGACAGGTGTGTCCCTAAGGACTTGGGTGCTCAGCACGTAATAGACGCAATGCCCTGGGCATTGCTGGGGCATAGTTGTGACCTCCAAGACACTCTAGATAATATCACAGAAATTAAAGAACAGCTGCATAAGAAACATCTGTCATTTCTTCACCTCTAGGAAGCCAGCCCCACTTTGGGGCCAAAAGGAACCTCCCTTTTTAGTTTATGCCTTGTGATCTCATCTCCTGCTCGCAGATGATTGGTTCAAACTAAACACCTGACCTAAGGCAGGCCAATAAGATTATCTCTCTGTGAAATTCTAGACATCAAGGACACAAGCTTAGTTTGTAACAAAGAGCCACAGAAAAATCAGAACACATAACAGATAAAAGGGGATAAACAGCACGGAAAAAGAATGGATAATAAAAATAGTAATGTACACACTCATTAAACATGTACTATGCTTCAGACCCTATTCTAAGCACGTTAAATACTGGTATAATGAAAACAATTTGTAACGTAGGTATTGAGACATCCTTTTTACAAATGAGGAAACAGAGGCACAGTTTGGAAATGAAAGACTCAGAGAAGGAATGACTAGCAGGGTATCATTTAGCCTAGAGACAGAGTGTGATTGATTAGCTGCTAATGATCTGAAGCTTCAGTAAGATAAAATCACACTTAGCATTAAAACAATAGTCCAGTATTGGGTACGTCTGATTTTCCATCAGATCAATTCACTCTCCTCAACCCAGCCTGTGAGAGGTTTGCTCTGGGACCCCAAATCCTCATCAGAGTGATATACTGCTGGTTAAAGGGCTCTAGGAAATGGGATCTCGGGGTTGGCTTCACCTTTGCACTCCTGGGGGTCTTCAATACAATTAAATTGACCCCTTTATACCTTATCTTCAGTCTTCATCCAGGGGATATGCTCTCCCCACTCTGCAGCTGCCTGTATGGCAAAATTTCTATTTACCAGCTATTTCTATTCCACCTAGCCCCTGAGTGCCAAGCCTTCATGAAGTTTCCCATTTTTGCCTTCAATAAGCACGTTGTTTATAAGACTGGGATCTTACCATCACCACCTTGCTCCCTAGACACCATTGTAATACCCAGGCAAAATGTCATGAACTTGCTACTTGAATCAACTGTGACCCTTGAGTTCTAAAGTCTGAGAAATCTTGCTGCTGAAAGCATTTCCCTCCCACAGCACCATAAAGTGTACGGCAAAGTGCAAAGTTAATAGTGGGTTGTAAAATGGTCAATTCGCAGGGTGCTAGAAGTAGCAAAATAGTGACTGATGGTATCTGGGGTCTTCTGCTGTGAGAGAGGAGAGCTGTCTTGGGAAGATCACAGGGCTCCCACAACGCTCCTCCCAGGCACAGTGTAGTGTGGGGCTGCTTCCCGCGTTGCCAGTGAGCAACACCCACTGAGTCCCCGAGAGTTGTGTCAAATCCGTCCACCACGTGTTTACATACCTCCCCCATCTAAGGCACTGTTTTAAGCATGCAAATATGTTTGGAGAGCAAAGCAAATAGAGTTTATGTTCTAGAGATACAGTTTAGAAGACAAAAAAGCGAATAAAAAAGCTAAGAAAAAAAAATATTCTCCACCATATGAACAAAAATATTAAGAGGGGCATAGAAAACTTTGGTGGGTGAGGATTAAAATTCTATAAAAGCTAACCAAAGAAATTGTTCACTGAAAAAGCATCTGTTATGAACTAAATGATTGTACCCACCAGCCAAATTAATACATTGAAATCTAATCCATGATGTGATGGTATTTGGAGGTGGGATCTTGGCAGGTACTAATATCTTGTGGTTGGAATTCTTCTGGTGGGGGTAGCTGGCTCTTATTCCACTGTGTGACGATACAGTGAGCAGGTGGCAGAGGACCCTCACCAGAACCAGACCACGCAGGCACCCTGATCTCAGACTTACAGCTTCCAGAACTGTGGGAAATAAACATTTGTTGTCTAAGTCACCCATTCTATTGTAATGTGTGACAGTAGCCCAAAATGACTGAGATCATGATGTTTGAACAACTTGGTATAGGGACACTGAAAGTGGAATAATAAACATCATGGTAATAATGATGGTGATGATGATGACAATTATACTTACATAGTGAATATAATTGGTTCTTTATTTATAGACAAACTAAGAAACTACAAATTGAAAGACCCAGGTGGACCAGGCATCCTGGTTCCAGTGTCCATGCTTTGAAGTACAAGGAGACACTTTCTTCCCAATAACACTGTGGAGAGTGGATACATATGTGTGATCTTGAAACTCATAGACAAGGTTAAAGGGTCTTGCCCTTGACACTCATTAACCATGGGGAGCATGGTGAACTTGGGGAGTCATTGAACGCCTCCTTATCTCCTAATCAATATTTTTGGGGAACAAATCATTCTCGCTTTGCACGGCATTTTTATATATGAAAATAAATCTCTTAAAAGAGTTTCCTGACACATGGTAACTGCTTAGTACTTTACTGATACTTTATTCTGGTATCATCATTATGATTATTACCTTTTAAAGTATGGGTCAGACACAGAGAAAAATAGCTGAAGCCATCCTTGCAAGAATGAGAGGCGCATAGAAAACTTTGGTGGGTGAGGATTAAAATTCTATAAAAGCTAACCAAAGAAATTCTCCCCTGAAAAAGCATCTGTTATGAACTACTAGCAAGGTCAAGAACTACTCACCTGCCATCTCTGTAGGGTCTTTATAAGTTTCAATTTCCCATATTTTTCATGTTTTCAAGCAATGAACAACACATCCAGAGAGAATGGCCTTTCTGTCACAAACCAGTTGCAGGGATTTATGGGACGTGCGAACAAAAGGAAAGTAAACAAGAATGAAATCCTGTGATTATCCCAATGACGGCTATGGAGAGAAGCATGTGTCCCTCTAACCGCATCCAATGGACAGGAGAAGATGGGGACTCAGAGAATGGACCTCAGCTTTGGGGCCCAGAACCTGCTGCTGGAGCACAGGAAGCCATGACAAGTAACTGTTTCGATACACATCTGTGGGAAGTCTCTCACGCTGCTCATCTTTATTCCTGATTTGGCTGTCATTTACCCTATTTCCCTGAAAATAAGACAGTGTCTTATTTTAAGGTGTGCTCCCAAAGATGTGCTAGGTCTTATTTTCAGGGGATGTCTTATCCTTCCTGTAAGTAGGTCTTATTTTCGGAGGCTGTCTTATTTTCGGGAAAATGGGGTATGTTTTTCTTTTTTTTTTTCCATTTGTTAATTCACTATGGAGCCACTGATCATGATGGAAACATGGGCCATGGAATGTCTCAGTTTGTACAAAGTGAAGTGAAGTGCATTCCTCTGCTGCTGATGTTTAGTATCTGAAACGTATGTAATTACCATGGTAAATAAGAAGAGAAAAAATAAAAAAGAAATAGGGAAGAAAATACATGTTCTTTGCGTTTTTATTTTAAAAGTTGTTACTTCTTTCTTAGCTCTGCTACTTTGGCTGAAAACTTTTAAATTTCTCATTGCGTTATCAGCTCTTAATATAATGACTTAAAAGGGCACTCCCAAGAGAAGACTTACCCTGAACTCATCAGCTAATAATAAGAAGCCATTATGGGAGTCTCAGCAATTTTATCAGGGGGATATTAGAAAAGTATATTTTAAAAAAATGGCCTAGAATTCAATTTTCCAAATTGTTCAGAGATTATGCTTGGGATTCGACCATAGTGTAGAAAACGTAAGGAAAATATAAACTGGGAAATGAACAAAAAAAAAATGTGATTCCAACCAACTGTATCGACTTTGCATTTTATAGGAAATATAAATAATTGAAAAGCACATTTTTCCCACAAGTAGTAAATTGTGAGTTAGAGCAGCTGCATAAAGAAACAAAAGGTGTAATTCTGTGGGAACACGTTCACTGCACGCTGACCTTGGATTCTGGGAGAACACCACATAAACCACAAGCAAGCTGCCAGCTCACAAGTTCTTGGACGCCACTTTTCTTTTTACAGAAATTCTCTTCTTAGGGGAAAAAAAGTGAGTAAATTAAGAATGAAAAATTAGCTTTGGAGGTAACAGCAAATACAAGCTTTCTGCATTTAGGTTATTCAAAGGCAGTGTTTTCTGTTTGGTTCATTTGTCACATTTTTTCCAACAGCTTACAACAACAAGCATTCATGTTCTCAGTTTCTGTGGGTCAGTAATCAGAGGCAGGTCACCAAGTGCCATTTCCTTAGGGTCAGTGTAAGTCCAGACGTGGGACCTTCAGCTTTCTTCATCCACTCTCATTCATGCCTCCAGGGCCACTTCCGTCTTCTGCTCTGTGACTTCATTTTCCTAGTGTATTAAACACTTTTTGGGTTTGTTGGAGACCAGTGGATTCAGTGAAGAACAGATCCGAGCAGAAAACTGATGCTGGAGCATCCAGGGGGAATCATCTCCTCTCAGGTGGGAAGGAAAGGTTGGGATGTGGAGCCCTCATATGCACATGTTCAGAACCTTCAGCAATGTCCCTGTTCTCAGGTTAATATCAGTGTTGATTTCATTCCTTGAACTGTGGGATGCATCAACTTATACCAAATGAGTGTCCATCTTCCCTTGTGGACATGAGTCTCAATGACCACAAACACCACATGCCCACCGTTAAAGACAGCCTCTCCCCGTAAGGAGAGGTCATAAGTTCTCTGGCTTAATAGTTGCATGGGACATCCAAATCTGCAGCTTCCATATGAGAATATTTGGTGAATTATTGCAGAAGAAAATAATCACCAAAAATGGAAGAGCCAATAAAGGGAAACCCAAAGAGTCTTACCTTCATTTTTCACATTATAGGGCTGCTGAGAAATCTGTTCACCACCCAAACATTCACTACCTCACCTTATTATAGCCCTGATTTTTTAGCAGCAAAGAAACAATAAACCAAATGACTAAGAAATTCAAACTTCAACCACCCTCAGGAACATTAGAGGGAAGGGGAAGGTCTAATACAAAAAAGGGGACATGTATGCTATGATGAATGGCAGAAAAAAAGCAGGCTCTCTGGGGTGTTTGAGCAAGGGAAGAACAAGTGATCCCATCACAGGTTGGGCAAGGGACTTGAAGAGAAACTTCTCTGAAGAAGACAGAAGCATGGCCTACAGGCATATGAAAAAATGCTCATCATCCTTAATCATCAGAGAAATGCAAATCAAAACTAACTTGAGATACCATCTAACTCCAGTAAAATTAGACCATATCACAAAATCCCAAGACCAGAGATGTTGGTGTGGATGTGGAGAAAAGGGAAGACTTCTGCACTGCTGGTGGGAATGCAAATTAATACATTCCTTCTGGAAAGATGTTTGGAGAACACTTAGAGATCTAAAAATAGACCTGCCATTCAATCCTATAATTCCTCTACTGGGTATATACCCAGAAGACCAAAAATCACATTACAACAAAGATATTTGCACCAGAATGTTTACTGCAGCCCAATTCACAATTGCTTAGTCATGGAAAAAGCCCAAGTGCCCATCGATCCACAAATGGATTAATAAACTGTGGTATATGTACACCATGGAATATTATGCAGCCTTAAAGAAAGATGGAGACTTTACCTCGTTCATGTTTACATGGATGGAGGTGGAACACATTCTTCTTAGTAAAGTATCTCAAGAATGGAAGAAAAAGTATCCAGTGTACTCAGCCCTACTTCTAAACCAATTTATAGCTTTCTTATGAAATCTATAACCAAATTATAGCCCAAGAAGAAGGGGAAAGGGGAGGGAGGGGGGAGGATGGGTGGAGGAAGGGTGGTTGGTGGGATTACACCTGCAGTGCATCATACAAGGGTACATGTGAAACTTAGTAAATGTAGAATATAATTGTCTTAACACAATAACTAAGAAAACACCAGGAAGGCTATATTAACCAGTGACATGAAAATGTGTCAAACTGTTTATAAAACCAATGTATGGTGCCCCCCCAAAAAATAAAATATACTTACTTTTAAAAAAAATCAATAAATGTGATTTATCACATAAACAGAAGCAAGAACAAAGACCATATGATCATCTCAATAGATGCAGAAAAAGCATTCAACAAAATCGAGCACCCTTTCATGATAAAAAATCTCAACAAACTAGGCATAGGAGGAACATATCTCAAGATTATAAAAGGCAAATTTGACAGACCTGTGGTCAACATCGTGCTGAGACGGGAAAGGTTGCAAGCATTCCCTCTAAGAACTGGAGCAAGACAAGGGTGCCTATTGCCACCACTTCTATTAGCTGAACATTTTATGCTGAGGAAGTACTCATGTATTACTATGTACCTGTAAGGCTAGGGAATTTTAGAGAGACCAAGAGTGCTTTATGCTTCTGGAGTGGCTAATGTGAGCAGGACACCACCCAACACTTGAGGTTTGGCGACAGAGATCTAGATTCTTTCATCAAACAGTGGCAAAAGGAATGGCCTGAGATTTTTGCAAGTATCCTGTGGAGAGGTGGCATTTACATCACAAAGGGAAATAGACAGGCCATGGGGAGGGAAGTGGCTGAGGAATCAAAGAGCTGGTATGGTCCCCTGGCTCTTCCCATTTTGACAGGCCAGTCTTGATCCATAGCAAGAGAAGCTTTGGTCAGATGGAGGGAAGGTGAACGGTGGGATCACACCTATGGTGCATAATGCAAGAGTACATGTCGGATCTATTCGTATAGAGTGTAAATGTCTTAACACAATAACTAAGTAAACGAGATGAAGTATATATTAAAAAAAAAAAAAAAGAAGAGCAGGGTGCTGTGAACTTTTACCTGTTTGTCCTTAATTTGCATATTACAATTTCCACTCTTTGTGACTTCTAGAAACAGAATATGTTCTCTGAGCCAATTATCCATGTATATTTTCTTGTCTTTCTCTCTCAAGAAAAAGTCTGATTTCATTTCAACCCATGCTGATATGCCGCTATGTCCATGGGCCAATTGGACCCATCACATGTGAATGAATGTGATTAGTCAGATGTGAGATGGCTCAATCCCAGCCGCTTCCTCTAAGTGCTGCTGTGAATTCGGAGAGAAACGTTATCAATTGTACTTTTAATATTCAGCAAATTGTCTCCAAACGTCCCCTAAGGTGCACGTATGGATTCAGTAGCTGGCTGGCATTCCATTCCTACAGTAAGTGTGATTCTAACTTCAGTAATAAATTAACGTGAGAGCTTTAGAAATATCTCACAACATCTGTGCAATATCTATCCATGCTGATCTATTCATACCCACACACAAGTCTAGAATGATTATGATACACAAACCTAGGAATTGGGGGCATCTGGTTTACCAGTTGCTCGCCCTCAATCTCAGCTCTTGCAGATGTTCCCATTTTCTGTGAGTGGATGTGATTATTTCACCCAGATGCTGTGGCTTTGCAGTTGGAGTTAAATACACTGGACTCAATCAATAGAGTTATTGCTCTGAGACCAAAATGTCTCTCACTCATAACCTTGTTCTTCCTCCCTGTATTAAATGAGTGCGATATTAATTCTTAGCCCAGCATTGGTGGAATTCTCCCTGCAATATAAGACGATAGAAGTGATCAGAATGTCTGCCGAGCACTCCCCTGACATGCTTTTTCATTCTACCAGTCATAACGCAGCACCAGAACAAATATTCCAGGCTTGGGTAAAGTTCTATAACTAATCCAATAAATGACGAGAGCTTTCCCATCCTCAGTAATTCTCATTTAGAATGTGTTTCTTCTCTGATACAATTCTCCCAAAATATTCTCTGTGTCATGAATTCACTAAAGCAAAAACCTTTTTTTTTTTTTTTTTTTTTTTGCAGTTTTCTGGCCAGGCCTGGGTTTGAACCCACCACCTCCGGCATACGGGGCTGGTGCCCTACTCTTTTGAGCCACAGGTGCTGCCTAAAGCAAAAACCTTTAAGAATCTGAAACTCATTGGAGTTATCCACCATTGATAGCCCAGAAACAGCTGGCTCTGGTGAGCACTGCTCTGTCAGTTTAATCTGAACATAAATAAAGGTATTTACTGCAACAGTCACTAAAGGGAAACTGTAAAACTGTCAAAACACACTTGGAAAACCTGCCTGAGAATTGTGTTCATTTCCCTTCTTTTTTAGCACCCTTCTTCGTTAGCACAAGTGGGAAGAGTGTGCCGGTGAGGTTACTAATACCACCTTTCTTCTTGAAAGGAGTGCAGGGAACCACTACCTTCTGCCACAATTGTTCTAAAAAAAAATAGAACCACACTGGAGAAGGCATTTGTTTATAGTAAGTAATAATCAAAACTTAGAAACTGGACTGTCTTGTCATGGCCACTTTGCTGGGGTCACCTTACTCATTGGTGATGACGATCGACTCCTGAAATAAAGAAAAAAATTCAGATGTGATAGCCAGTTTTCATATACGATCACCTTTAATTCAAAAGTACTGAAGGACAGCTAGCTACCTTCACCTCCTGTCACCTCGGCGGGACATTCCAGGTTCTGAGATGAAACCAAGGCTTCTGAAGCCTGCCTTCTGGTAAAGAAATCAAAAGCCATAAATGGAGCTAACAGAAAATAAGGAGGCAGAGTGGCTGTTTCTCTTTTTCTCTTTTCTATTCTTTTCCTTTCCTTTTTTTTCCTCTTTTACTTTCTTTGTACACATTTAATATTCGAGTCCATCTTTTCCAAGCTCCCACTTAGTTCGAGGTCAGAAATCATTCTGCATGCAAACACAGTAAAGTAGGCTTCTGGAAAGCAAAAACATTAAAAGGTCATGTTCTTTATTCTCCTCAGAAGTCAGAGCCACCCTCAACATTTGCAAAGAGCCATGACGACGACCACTATGGTAACCATGACAATGGCAAGGATTGGGTCTGGTTTGTACATGGTGACAGCCCAGTAGGAGACAGTGACTAGGATAAATGGGCCATGTTAAATATTTCATGAATGAGTGGAATGTAATTCAAAGCATTGTTTCTTTCTCTTCTCTTGGCACATACATGTCTGTGCTATATTTCCTGTTGGTGGTTCAGCCCCACTGTCTCCTAAGGCTGGGTGTAAATTTATCTCTAAGTCTGCCAGTTAGAGTTTGGAGGTAGGGGAACTCGGGAAAGATTGGAGAGACAGAAGGTAAACAGAAAGCATCAACCCTAGGAGGCCATTCTGGAAAAGTGTGGTGGTCTCCAGGAGCTCTACCTGTGTTGATGGTGGCTTATCAGACTGCTTCATGGGGACTTGATTCTCTAGTGCTTCAGCAGAAGTTCTAAAAATCAGCACCTGTGTCTTGATCTTCCATTATAGTGTCTGTCACCTTCCCTCCCTCAACTCAAACCACATTGGTGTAAATATAATTCCTATATCAAATGTCTCATTCCTATAAAACTTGTAGAGACCCATAGTACCCATATCCAGATTCTTGCAACCTCTTAAAAATTATATGCACATTATTTTGCTGTATGATTTTTGTTTAATCAGCCCCTTCCTAAGAATTCTAGCCCAGAGAATGCTTCCCTGCCTTCTGCTTTTTGAATATAAATCTTCAAGATTTATCTAGATTCTTCAAGAGTTCTAGAAGGATAATTGGTATTTGTATCAATGAAGGGGAAGAAAACCATGATGGTGGTGTATACCAGAGGATAATCACTGGAATTAACCATGAATAAGAGCTGCTTTACTACTACCCTAAATATGTTTAGCTGCAAGTAAGTCATTAACCATTCAGCAAACATGTCTTTTTGGGATAAGGACAGAGGGATACTTGGTATTTATTGAATAAGATACCTGGAGGTGGAGTCAATATTGGTTCAAAAAACTCAGAAATGTCATCTGACCTCAGAGAGGTCCCATAATATTTCCATCCTTCTGGTTCTTCATCTTTAGCACATTGATCCACTCAGAAGGCATGGACCTCATGGTAAGAGGATGGCTGCCACAGCACCAGACATCACCTCTTCACATTGTAACCCTAAAGCTCTAAACAGGATGAAAAAAGAGAGGATGAAAAAGGAACTCCTTGCATTGAATTTGCTTTTATCATTAAAAACGAAAACTTCTAAGAAGTCCTAGAGGACCTCTCTTTGTCTCTCAGTGTCCAGAACCGGGATCCATACTCTATCCCTTAACCAACCTCTAGCCCCAGGTAATGAAATGATGCAATGATCTTACAGCAATCATAACAGATGCCCTGGAGTGATGCTGCCTGTTTCTGTGAGCAACCAGTATTAGAAACAAAATGAATGATGCACTTGTGGAGTTTCCCACAGCAAGCCAGATGGTTTTCAGTGTGATGGAACAGAAACTTCAATAACATCTAAGAACACAACATCACAGTGCCTGTTTTCAGATACATATTGAGATTTTTTCTGATTACATCAAGGAGGAAGTCTCAGTCTGCTGCTCCTGAGTCTGTGACAACAATCCCGTACTTACTCATCTCCCTTTTTACTAAGAGGAAGCGGGACTCAGCCTCAAAGCCTTGAGCAGACATCTGAATCTAAGCATGATACTTTGCCTATGCTGCATTTATTTTATAATTTCCTTCTGTTTACATTAAGTGGTCTCAGTTTTCCATTTGTAGTGCCACTACCATGTCCTTTTCAATTAAATGTATCATAGTTAAATAAGCATGTCTGAAGATAATTTTAATTAAATAACAAATGCCATTATATATTATACTGTGATGAATAGTACATTATGGTAAATGTGGCAAAAAGCATCAGTGTTGCACAAAATACTGGAAATTGGTGAATGCCATCTTAGGGAAAAAGGTTAAAGCTTAGGAACAACACAAACTTCCAGACATCCCCAGAACCTGCTTGCGAAATCTAAAAGCCACATCCACGCTAATTTCTTAGGGAAAAAAAAAATGGGTGAAAATCTTCGCAGGGGACTTTCCTGCCTCTGATACCACCCTATCAATCTGAAGAAAATCCACAGCAAGACCTCCCAGTTGTAATGGATTTACCTCCTAAAAGGTACTTATAATTTCACCATTCTTTAAATGCCAGACTGACATTCTAATTGCTGAGTGTTGCCACCAGCAACTTCTTCTGTTTGGAAAAATAAGCTGAGATATTTGAGGTTATGATTAACAATGTACTGACTTTCTTTCTTTAAATTTGGTAATACAATGACACATGCTATGGTGTTATAAAAGAACAAGTTAATTCTCTTCACTATCTTATGACAATGTTTACCAAAATGAAAACTGCCCACGAGGATGTACAGTGTTAATTTGAGTGGTCCTGGACAGAACATTAGAACACAAATAGAGAAATTTTATTTCCTTTTCAATTTTTTTTTTTGGCAGTTTTTGGCCGGGGCCGGGTTTGAACCCCCCACCTCTGGTATACGGGGCCAGCGTCCTACTCCTCTGAGCCACAGGCACCACCCTTCAATTATTTTTTAATCCTTTCCATTATAACAAAAAGAAAACATTTCATTTTAAAGACAAGATTTTACCATTCGGACATTTGCTGGCAATATTCACTTTTAATTCAGAGAGACCTGGCCTCAAGCCTAAAACCCATCTGCAGGATTCAGATTCTAACTAAAACCACATATGTGTGTTTGCAGCCATTGCCTTTTGCCTCACTACAGTTAGGACTATCCCAGCCAATAGCACCACAGCAACAGATTCTTAATTCCCCACATAAGGTAGTGCCAGTGTTTGGGGCAGCTGGAAGATGCAGAGGGTGTCAGAATGCGTCTCTGTGGTTCTGTTCACCTTTCCCAAGTGGCTGTAAAATGGGCGAGTATAAATATCAAACGCGGACACATTTGCCTCCCAAACATGAGGGAGCTGGGCAGGACACCCTCCCCACCACACAGAAGATTTTTCCTGAAAAGATTGTTTCTAGCTACATTTCTTCCCCATCTCAGATCCCTCTTCAGGGGCTAGGACTGTGGTTTGTGCCCATCCTTGGTCCAACCACAGGGCAATGGTTGGTCACCACAGTTCAGGCCAATTATGACCCACATGCTGAGACTGGGGTAGCGTTCAGGGCCCATTCCAGCAGGATCCCTCTTCTGACAGAGAGAGGAGGGAAGTTTAGAATTTATGACAGTCAGGTATTATTTCCTTTTGCCACTGGAAACACACTGAACCCATCTCAGAGAGCACACAAGTTCCTCTGTCCAGCGGAAGCCTTTGGACGCTGTACTACGATCTGTGGCCAAAGTTAAGCTAGGCAGTTCTCCAAGACAGAACAGGGCTCATTCCCACATCAGCTCTAGGAGACACAATTTTTTATTACCCGTTTTACTGTTCCTGAACCAAAGTTTTCATGTCAAGGATGAGAACAAGTCCTTCCAGGAGAGGAGAGAGGCACTGACTGGCAAGTCTGAGTCTGATCAAGCACCGATTAACAAAGAAAAATGTAAATTTCCCCTTTGTGGGGATCTCTTCCCTGAAGAAAACTCTGTGGAAGACTCAAGTTCAGCTATCTATCTGCAATGACAACTAATTAAGGGAAATATGCTTATGTTTATTAAAGTGTAAATTTCTTCATTTTCAAAAGAAATATGATGCTTACTGTCAAATATAATAGTTACAAGAATTCAAGCAATGTTGACCAGCAGTGGAAAACAACTCTTTGAAGGATTAGGTAATAATGAATCTTCATTATTTGGGGGTCCATGTAACTGTTTTCATTTTCCTTTCAGGTGTTGCTACATTCTTGTTCTTCACTGTTGTTTGCATTGTTAATTTGAATTTTCTTACCAAGAGATTAGTTAATGAACTTATAATGTGACCCTTTTAATTAACATGGATTTAATAGGCTGAGGCACCTTGAGCAACAAATAGGTGAGTTTAAGATAAACACAGCCAGCTCCCAGGCTGTCATTACTGAACATTGACTGTGCCCACACTTGAGCTGAGACCTTTACCTACTTCCGCCCATTAGTCTTCATGAGGTGGGTACTTCCTTGAGCCCCTTGCAGACAGGATACTCCCTAAATAGCAGGAATCATATCAATCACAAAGGGTCAATGCTCCCCTGTACTCCAGCCTCCCTTTTCCCAGATGCACCTTCGCCACCTCCCAGGAGAGCTGTCGTGTGCATCAAGACTCCCTCCACCAGCATTGGGCCATATCCACCCATCTGAGGCCAGAGGCTGAAGCTCAGGATGACCTCTGCCCCAGCACAGGGGTCTTCAGCCAGGACTTGGAATCTGAGGACCATTCAGACCTGGGAACAAGCCCTTCGTAGGTGACTTTGGAAAGATACCAAACATCCCCCAGCCCAGCCTCCACCTGCAAATAATGGGGGTCTTAAGGATCCCACTTATATAGTCTTGGGAATCCAGACCTTAGAAGAGTATGTCACAGACCACAGCACAGACATCACTCTTGTCAATTTTGTGGGTAACACCCTTTCTCTCCAAAGCCCAAAGACTGGGGGCTGCATAGGAATTCTCCCACCTGCAGGAAGCATTTCTGAGTGGGCTCACCCCATGTGCCTGCTCCAGATGCCCCACTCCTCCAGATAGAAGCCCTTTCTCAGTTCACCCAGCCCCAGCCCACCCAACAGAGTGTAGGGAGCAGGTGAGCTCCAAAGACAGGCATTGGGGGTTTGGGGAGCAGGTGCGAGGGGTGGGGAATGGTGGTGTCACCAGGAGCCCAGGCTCTGTTTGATGTCCGCAGAAGATCTGTGGCCCCAGTGTCCCCTGCCTTCTGTAATTTTTACAGAAGATCAAAATTTGAAATTTTTATTTTATTATATGAAAGCTTCTAATTTTGTTAAAACAATAATCCTTTTAAAAACCTGTTTTGTATAATGTGAACACAGCAGGTCAGTGTGCTGGAGTGGGACCTCAGGCCTCTGGGCTGTAAGTCTGTGCATCCTTGTCCTTTTGACTGACAGCTCTTGAAGTCCCCTCTGGGGACCCTTCTCACATCCCCTGATTGCTTCACTGGTCCCCAGTCCCTTCCCTAGCCTCACTAAACCTGAAAATCCTTCCAGATTTAAAAAGGGCTCAGTAAATTAATTCATAATAGAGATGCTTATAGAGGCTCATGTAAAGTGTTTTCCTACTGTACCCCCCCACCACCAAAAAAATAGAAAACAGATAAAACTTGCTATTTTTTTCTCTAAATGTAAAGAGGTACAGATATGATGTGAGAGGCTCTGGCAGCCATATTGTGACCATGAGGAGGTAAGGCTAAGTAAGGATTGACCAATATGCAATGGGTGCAATAGAAAAACAGAAAGAGCATGGGTCTTTGAGACTGGGGAAACCGCTGAACCAAACCTGTAATTCCCCTAGTTTCAGGTTCCTTGGCATACAAAATAACCTTTCTTGTTTAAAACATTCTGGTTAAATATTCTATTATTATTGTAAGGTAATATCAGAGGATTCACAAAGCAGATGAGATTCAAAGTGTGAAATTCCAGAATCTTTGAGATGCGTGAAGAAGGTACTAAAGGTTAGATGCCACCTTCTAGCACAGCATGTAAGCAATTTAAGTATGAAGTTAACTCTCATACAGAATCCCTGTCTTTTCCAGTACAATTTCCAAATTATATTCCCTGCCTATGTGAGTCTTTGGGAGTGCTGGTATGTTTTTCTTATGATACAAACTCAAGCTTTTACTCACAGTTCAGGCTCTGGCCTGGATTTGTGGAGTGGAGTTGCAATGGAGAAAGATTACCCCATGCAGATAAAATCATGACTGCATGGAGGCGAAGCGGTGCAGGAGTCCACCTGACTTCTTTCCATCCTGTGTGGCAGCTGCAATCACTGTACGCTACCATAGGGAAAATATTCCCCAGAAGCTTCGTGTTGTCAACCTGGTAAATGGCCCTGTGAAAATCTGGCCCTTGCGGTAAACTGCAAGCCTCCTTAGGCAACTGTAAAAAAAAAAAAAAGATGAATAATTGTTTTTCAGTTCTCAAACCACTGGCTAATATCAGGCCCCCCAGATATTTTTTTAATGTGGTAACACATTACCCATATTAGGCTAATGCACTCATCAGAATGCCATCTGCCCTGGTTTTTAGGACTGATAAAAGCAGGGATTGCATTAGTAAGAAATCCACCACAGATCAAGAGGATATAATTTGAGATTAAATGCACCAGATTTTAGATGTTTACAGTGTTTATAGCAATGAGCAGTGTCAAAACAGGTGGTCGAGGTGGGCGAATTGCTTGAGCTCAGGAGTTTGAGACCAGCCTGAGCCAGAGCAAGACTCCATCTCTAAAGAAAAGAAAAGAAAAATAGCCAGGCATTGTGGTGGGTGCCTGTGGTTCTAGCTACCAGGGATGCTGAGGCAAGTGAATCACTTGAGCCCAGGAGTTTTAAGTTGCTGGGAGCTGTGACACCATAGCACTCTAACAAGGACAACAAAGTGAGACTCCACCCCACCCCTCACCCCTGCAATAAAAGGTGTAAATGACACATAGTCAACCCTGAGCCATTTCTCAGGTGAACAGCTGACAGTAACCCCCACAATGTTCCAGATATGTGTGTTTCTTTCAATAATAGGGAGTCAAAAATAACATTTTCACTTCGTTGGAATGAGGGATGGCAGGGCCACTGCCACCAGCCACCCTGCAGGAGGGAGCCTCCTCGGTTACTATAGAAAGAATTGAGAATAAAATAAATATGACCATGTGCTCATTATTCAAATGAAATTTTAATTAATTCAGTACTTGTTCCCAAAACTTACCAAGACAGCTGATGAGAATAAGCTCTTTGGTTCTTCCTCCTCCAGTTTACAACATCATGCTGCATGGACTGCCTCTACAATGTCAAGGAGATGAAAATTCATTAGTTCTGGATCATGATTTGACTCTGCTTTTAGGACCTGATGAAACATTTCAATTCCCCTTCACCCAAATTCAGGATCTCTTTCCCTCCCTCCTTGCTAGGCCAAAATTGATGGCTTTTGCAAAAGCTTTCTGAGCTGCATGGGGAGAGTGCATTGGCTTCGTGCTTATTTATTTGTATACTTAAAACAAACCCTCAGCCCTTCCTCCAGCTGGTGTTTCATGGGTAACACAAAGAGTGAGGCTGAATTATCTATTACCCTTCTCTGCACAGCATGGCAGCCTCAGGGAACCTGACGGTGGGCTGCATGGTTACAGGGCTGGGAGCTGCTTCAGAGAGGGAGACCACATTTCTGCATCAGCCAGGCTCAATTAATACCTTTAGGCACAGACACCACCACCAGGACTTGAACTCTACTTGTCTAGCAAGTGCTTTCCTTACTAGAGAAGCTTAAACCAAACCTCCACCCATAGTTGACACTTCTTCTCTGTGAAGATATCAGTTCTTACTCATCTCTGCCAATAGAGCAGGTCTACACATACTACTCACACAAAACACAGATGTTCCCAGAAAGGAGGTGATGAAAACACTCACTCAGGTATCCTCAGACACCAAGTACGTCTGATGTCTGAAATGGTATGACAGCTTCCTGTTTCCCAATAACCGCCCCTAAAGATGTCTATGCCCTGATCCCCAGAACTATAGATATGTTATCTCATATTGAAAAGGAGATGTGACTAAGTTAAGGATCTTGAGATAGGGAGATTGTGCTAAATTATCAAGAGGACTTAATATCATCCCAAAAGTCTTTATTAGTGAAGAATGAGAGACAAGGAATTCAAAGAAGAAGATGAGATGATGAAAGCACGTGGTGAGAATTAGAGATTTGAAGATGCTACACTTTGGTTTGATGCGGAAGACAGGGACTATAGAATGTCAAGGAATATGGGTGACATTTGAAAGATGGAACTGCCAGGGAAATGGATTTTCCCCTGAAGACTTCAGAAGGAAATGAAGCCCTGCCAACACCTTCATTTTAGCCCAGTAATACTACTATTACTGCTGTCTCCAGAACTATAAAAGAATCCATTCTTGCTTAATTTCATAAGTTTAAGGCAGTTTGTTATAGCAGCAATGGAGAACTAATACACAGACCCAGTGCCCTGATCACAAATGGACACTTTGAAGGGCTATTATAGAAATCTATCCTCCAAACTGCAGTGATTGGTTCACAGATGGTCACCTGACCCCAAGCTGAGCCAATTAGAGTACTTCTCTGAGATTTTTCAATCTGCAGCTGATAAGAGAGACCCCTCTGCCCTCCCTGAAAGATGAATCTTTTCCAAGTGAGTTTAGAGTTGTCTGAATCTTTTCCAAGTGAGTTTGGAGTTGTCTGAAGGTGTACTTCCTATGGATTAGCAAAGGCAGATCTACAGTGTTGAAACTGTTTCAGATTTGAAGATAAGGGGAAGGAAAGGAGGAAAAGCCCAAATTGTTGTTTTAGCTGCAAAAGGAAGTTCTTCTCACACTCTGCCCTGTCAGTTTTTAGTATAGTTACGTGAGGCAATACACACCTCCCTCTCCCTCTCTCTGGCTCTCTCTTTCTCTCTTCTTCCCCCTTATGCATGTCTAAGCTGAATTTCCTTCGGTTGCAATCAGAGATCTGATTCAGAAAGGTTTTCCTAAACTGTGCTATGCCAAATATGATTGGAGCCCCTGAGGAAATGGAGTACTCCCATGCACAGTTTAAAGACAAAACTTCTCCATGTGAGATCCCATCAGTTTCTGAGAGGGGTTGCATACACCCTGGTTCCTCCCTAGTGAACATCCTGAATATTAGACACTCTCAGAAAAGTTTGAAAGAAAAGCAAATGATATATTTTTGTATCTATTTGATGAAACAAGCGCAGAGGCAAAACTCTAAGGAGAGACACATCAGAACAAGAACTACAAACAAAATTTTATGGAAGACAAGGAGCCCAAGAATAGCATCTGCTTTTCCCAGTAAGGGGTCTTACCAAGAGACAGAACCATTGGATGCCAAACTACTTGAGTTCACATTCTAGCTTCATAGCTAATGACTGAGAAATCAGGCAAAATATTTCAGATATCATGTCCCAGATCCCAGTCTATAAGATAGGGCTAATAAAATATTTATTGCCTAAGATTATTGTGATGATTAATAAGTGAACACAAATGAAATGCATAGAAAGAAACACACGGTTAGTTCTTGTAAAAGTCTCAGCCTTTATCACAATGACATTCATTTCCTACTCCTGACCACATATCACCTCCTAAGGGCAGCAGATCCTCCCCCACAGAGGAAGACAGCCTGTCACTCACATCCCGGGGTTGGGGAGTGGGTAACGGGTGACTCTACTCTTGTCTTACATAACCTGAGCGGCTGCCAAGATGGGCAGAGTGGCCATTAGCAGCAAACTCCATCTTCTCATTAATACCATCCAAATAAGGAGTCAGACCACTATTCAACACCAACGCTTTCCCATTTAATTCACTCTGTGGTTACAGAACAGGAGAGCATTCTCCGCCCTTCATTCCTGTTAATCCTCTGCCTTGAAAATCAAATATTCTCCCCTTCACTATGCCCACATACTGGTGGGTTTATTGCTCCCACGCACTTGATTTCTTTAACAGATAACCATTTCCAAAACTAAGGAAAAGAAAACACTTAGTTTTGGTGGTATTTGGGGATTATTTTTCCTTTTATTTCTAATGTGTTTACTAAGCACCTCTCTTTTATAGACTACCCAATATACTCATTGTGGAAATGCTGTCATAAAAGTGAATTACCCTTGTGTAAATTGTTTTGTGGTAAAGCTAGAAACAACACATTTAAAAACATGTTTCCTAATCTCAGTGACCCACCAACTTCAGGCAGGCTCCTCTTCTCTCTGAGCAGATGCCCTGCAGTGATCTCAGGTTACAGCAAAAGGAATTCCTTTCAGTATTACTAAGGAAAAATGTGAGCACACTATCTGAATGGGACAGCCTGGAAGGTGGTCCTACCCACACCTCATCCCTCCATCACCGGACCCTCTGCAACTCTGCAACTCTCTTCTTTCTCTCCCTCTGTGATTCTATCTAAATATATTCATTTTTTCACAGCAAACAAAACATCTCGGCCAGGTGCAGTGCCTCACGCCTGTCATCCTAGTACCCTGGGAGGCCAAGGCAGGTAGACTGCCTGAACTCAGAAGTTCAAGACCAGCCTGTACAACAGGAAGACATTGTCTTTACTAAAAATAGAAAAATTATTGGGGCATGGTGGTGCATGGCTGTAATCCCAGCTACTCGGGAGACTAAGGCAAGAGGATCACTTAAGCCCAGTAGTTTGAGTTTGCTGTGAGCTATGCTTGTGAGCTATGATGTCACTCAGGGTGACAGAGTGAGACTCTGTCTCAAAAAAAAAAAAAAAGAAACAAATAAATAAATGGTGACAGCTAAATTCTGTTTCATAATTTCAATTTCAAGATATTTCCTTCATTGCTGTGCCCTACCCTCTGCTAACAGTGTAACAGTGTCTACATGGTCACCTTATGACTTTGGGGCCCAACATTCACCTTGTGCAAAGTGGAACTGCTACCTCTTGACTCAAATCCAATATTTTCTCAAGGAAAAGGCACAGCAGGCATCATTTGCTAACAACAGAGGAGAAGAAGGGGAAGGGCACATTTTGCCCTGGGATTTATTTCAAGCCCCATCTCCTGCCTGTCTCTTAAAAACTTCACCAGAGCCCTAGATGTGCCAACGCAGTGACAGCCCAAAGCACGGGCCTATCATGGGGTGGGGTTCGGGGCCCAGGTGTCAGGATCCTATTCCTGCCACTGTAAAATGCAAAACAAGACAAACTTCTCTCTCTTCACATTCATAGAAATGACAAAAATGGAGTAGTTATTTTCCAAGTAAGGCCTGCTCTGTGCCCCTCTCCATGTTTTCGAGTGTTGTGGATCTGTCTTGTAGAAGGCGTTTCCAACCTGAGACCACTGAGCTCCCACCTCAGGCAGTAAGATGAATTCTGAGCAACCCAACACCTTTAAAGAGCCCCAGTAGACATGTCCTGCTTGCACCTGCAACTCTGCCAGGAGGACACTGGGGAGAGAGCAGCACCCACCGTCAGTCAGGGTCCTGAATGCCACCTTCCGGGTCCCCAAGCCACTCCATCCTCTTCCCACCACAACACAAACGTGTGCACAAATGATTGTGGAGGAATCATTTCTGCACCAGCCACTTTTCTCATCTCATTTGTTCCTTTTTAATATATTTTTTAACCTTTCTTTTTTTTGGAGATAGAGTCTCACTTTGTCACCCTCGGTAGAGTGCCATCACGTCACAGCTCACTGCAACCTCCAACTCTTGGGCTTAGGCGATTCTCTTGCCTCAGTCTCCGGAGTAGCTGGGACTACAGGTGCCCGCCACAACTCCCAGCTATTTTTTGATGCAGTTGTCACTGCTGTTTTAGCTGGCCAGGGCCAGGTTTGAACCCTCCACCTTTGGTATATGGGGCTGGAGCCCTACCCACTGCATGACAGGCGCCACCCTCTTTAACCTTTCTATGTCTCTTTGCTACATCTTTCTTTTAAAGCTAGCACTTTATAAGTTATAGAAACTTCCCCCTCCCCCCAGTTATAATCATCTTTTGCTCCATCAACAGGTTACGCATTGGCCCTGCATGGGTGTCCTCTCTGAGACTCATTCCACATGCACATAAACCCACAACCTCTTCTAAGTCATCTCCTTCCAGCCTGATAATCTTAATGTCTTTGGATCAAATCTTTGGAGCCTACCTCAAATGGAGAATTCAGCAGAGACTCCAACCAGTTCACTCCCAGTATGAAAGGTGCCTTAAAAAATAAATCACTATTTCCTGACATTGATGGGGACGTTGGTATAGGTATAGTTCTCTTATACAATACACAGACAGGATGCATTCAGGTTCAAGTGGAGGAACCATAAGTCCTTCATCAGTTCATCTCTACAGGGTTTATTATGAGGTAGAGGCATTTGCCATTAGAAATGGATGAAAATATTTATTACCAAATGAATTAGTAGATGAATGTTATGAAACAGAAAAGGAAAATAAAAATACCACGTGACCCAGAGGACAAAAGTGACAACCATAAGAGAAACAGCCCAGTAAGAAATCACACACACACATCATTTATTTTCTAAGTGTTGTGAAAGAACATGTTAACATAATACCATCACTCTATGATTGAGAAGAGAAACATTTCCTTTATCTGAAACTCACCATTGGAAAGAACATGGGAAATGCAATGATTTCCAAATCTTATTTATCACAAGGGGACGTTTCTCAAAAAAGAGAAAAAAAAACAAACACTATCATTTCTAGGTCCCTGTCTCAGACCAACTAAATTAGATTCTCCAGGGAATGAAGCCATGGAATTCCCCATTTATTTTTTTAAAAAGTATTTTTAGGCAATTGCTCTTCAGAAATCCTTGTCTAGTTGATGGGACATGATTTTCTAAAAGAGATTATTTGGATGTTTGTTTCCATTGCTAACTCTGACGCTCTGAAACTATTCAATTTTTATATTTTGTAGAAGAAAAGACAGCTCTATCTTTTGCTAACAAGTCCCAATGTGTGAATTCTTCACTGCAAAAAGCTCTGTATGCAAACACAATTTTTAAAAGTCACTATTGTTATATATGACTGGGAAAAAATACACAAAAATACATGAAATTAAGAGTCAGCCAATCTGAGCCATGGGACCTGTCTTTGTGTCCCAAGAAGGAATGAGCAAAAGAAAGCAAAGAGAGAAGAAAACCATCATGAAATGGGTAACTCTACGTAGAGGATGGGCTGTTTAACTTGTTTAATTTCAGTTTGCTTTATTAATTCCACAGCTCTTGTGACTAGCACTCATTTTCACTTCAATCCCAACAAACACGTCCAGTTGGCAGCCCCACATCCTCTCTGGAGCCCCTCCGGATTTACTGCTTCCCATTTCAGCACTGGCAACCATCACCTTGACTTCCGATTGGGGTATTTACACCATCCTGGAAAGTTCTCCCCTTCGAGGGCCCAAACTTTTCATAATGTAAGGCATGGCTGCCCAATGCTCTCTCGTCTACAATTTTAGAGCCCTTAGAATCATTCATCATTGCTCAGAGATGTTTCTACTCCCTATTCCAGCCAGTTTTTTTTTTTTTTTTTTTTTGCTCTACAGAAATCATCTCCTCCAACATTTACAGTCCTCAAGGTCACAAGCACATCTGTTTTTGGCCTCCACACAACATTTAGACATCCCAACTAGTAGAGCTGATGCAACAAGCCACTATACAGTAACTTCAGCCTCTTCATACCCAGTCTGTCTTCCTCTTCCCTCTGTAATCCTGGGAGGGCTGTCCCTCATCTTTTCTGGCCAACATCCTCACCCTGATGAAGATTTAATTATTATTATTCCACACCACTCTCCGTGAGGCTCTGTCTCGCTGACTCTTCTAGACACTAACTCCATAAATCTGCCCTCCAGCCTGGCCTGCCCTGCATCGTATTCTGACAGGTCCCTGTTTGCTGATGGCTGACTCACATGATAACCATCAATGGACACAGATTCAGGTCTGGTAGAAAGGGGTAGTAGCAGCTTCGTATTTTACAAGTTCCCGCTTTGTGCTAGATTCCATTCTGTGCTTCATATACTAATGAGACCTATTAATAACTTGCCATGTACTATGTGCTGGCAATTTACAACATACATGTATCTTGCTCATTTGATCTTTACCAATAATCTAATGAAAAGGGGGCATCTTTAGCCCTCATGTTCAGAAAAGGAATCTGAGACCCAGGGAGGTGGAGTAACTTTCTAACCATCGCATTGCAAGTCATCCACAGAGTTGAGAGCCAAGCCCAGGCTGGCTTCTTCTCTTTGTTGATGTCATTTCCTTTTTATAGCTTGTTGTGTTAATCTTCTCAATATCCCTGAAGTGAATTTCATCCTATTTGTGCATGATGACAGAGACAAAGTGGTAAATGGTGTGAACTACCCGGCACATGAATTGCAGCTCTGGGTATAATTCCATCTGACCATTAAACCCATGATCTTCATAATACATCACAAGGCTCCTGCAAGGCCTCAAGACCATTTAACACTTTCACATGAAAATCTGGAATGGCACAGTGACAGTACCTGAGCTCCCACGCCAGGGGATGACATTAGGTGGTGCATAGACCCAGAATTAAATAACGTTAATTCTCTCAATGTTAAAGATACTCCTTTTTCTATTTTCTTCCAATCCCTGTGATTATGATGACAAGAAAAAAGCCTTTCTTGGGTTCCAGGATTCTTTTGTGCCTCACTAATCTTTGTTGATCTGCCTCCTTTAATAGCTACAGAAGCCCACCAGGGCAGTCAGTGCTCTAGTGTCTAAAAGGTGTTCAAACATGAGTTTAATTTATTAATTAACTAATTTGCATTGCTAGGGCCACCTTGGTCCTCGGTGGGTACATGCACTGTGTCTGTACACTTTATCTGTATCTGTAACTCATGCTATTAAATTCCACCTGTACAGATACAGTGCATAGAGGTTATTCAATAACATGAGTCACTTTTTTGGTTTTAAATTTTAGTTAATCTTTCATTTATGGAAAAATCAGACTAGCTCTCTATTTATGGTAGTGACACAACACTTCATTTAAACAAATTGATTAAAATTGCAAAAAAAGAGAACAGATGAAGAATGTGGCACTGGAGGTGAGGGCCACCAGTATCTAGAAATATCCTGAAAGTGAATTCAAGGACATTTAGAAATACTGCATTAGTTGGTTTAGGACAAGGATCATGTCTTACTCATTTTTACATTTTTTGATAACGACACAAATGATGGAGAATGCCATCCTTTTTATTCAAGTCTGCAAGTCCAGGGCAGTCAGTGCCCTAGTGTCTAAAAGGTGCTCAAATGTGAGTTTAATTCATTAATTAACTCATTTGCATTGCTGTGAAAGTCTTTGTACAGCAGTATTCTGCCAAAAATAAAAAGCTCCAAATGGCTCCGTTAGCATTGGATGCGGCATTGCTGAATATTTCACTTCCCTCCCTCTGCTTCATTGGAGGGCTCAGGGACCACTCTCCCTGCTGAGGACCTGGCAAGAGGCACCCTTTATTATTACATCCTCTAATACAGGGCAGCCACTTTCTTTTCCCCTGCATAACTGACTATAGAGAGAGATACACATGTGCAAAAAAAAAAAAATTTTTTTTTCAAGACGTTCCTTACAGAGCTACATAACGGACCAGACAGCAAGAACACACATATGCCGTGGTTCAGGCTGAAAGTCTGAACTTCTGGCTGCTTGGAAATGTTGTCAAGTCAAGGACAGGAGCCAGGGACCAAGGCCTTGCATCCTCCTTATTCTGAGCCCAGCCATTAAGGTGTTATTAATTCACCCAGTAGATATTTATTGAGAGATGTTTTAAACTTTGCACGGAGAGTATGTGGGGGTGGAGGTAAATTTGACTCAGCCCCAGATCTTATGGGGCTGACAGACTTGTCGGGGGAGAGAACTATTTGCATATGTATATAAAATTTCATATATATTTAATTTAAAAGTTGAACCACGATGGCTTTCTTCTATTTCTTCTCTTCCTTGGATGGCTTGGGTATCAAAGTACAACTGTTAGTCAACTTCACTATTACTGAATTGATAATTTGCTAGACCAGCATGACTTCATACTCACTCTGCAAATTTGGACTCAAAAGACCAAAATCAAGTTTTCTGAGGGTCTAGGACTGAAAGGTAAGCAACAAGTCACATTTAAGAGTATGGCGCGAGGGATAAGACATTGCCTCCAGAGGAGAGCACCTGCTGCTGGATGCCCTCCCTTGGTGTCCCCAAAGACAAACAGAGGACACAGGATGACTCTGGGGGGACCATCATGGCCATGTTGGTGTCACTGAGTGGGTGTGTGGTCTCAGTTACAATTGTAATAGTGAGTACAAACACTTACCTGTACAAAGCCATTGTAAGCTCTGAATTAGAAGGACTTGTGAAAATGGTGAATTGTTGAACATATATCAAGCCACATCCTGTTTGGAGCAGTGAATACAAGAGACAGATTTGTTAACACAAGGGTATAGAGAAATGGAAAACCAACTCTGGTCTAGCCCACCCCAGGGTGGCATGAGCTGTGATGGAGAAGAGGTCCCTTAATTATCCCTGGGATATATTACATGAAACATTAAAAGTGCTGAATAGGATAAAGGGGGCTACATTTCACGTTAGAACTTGAGCTTTGGGATATACGAAAACGTATTTTCCTATTTGCTTTTACTTGCATAATAAAACAAAGGGTCTATATATAAATTAATAGAAATGGGTTCCTTTCAGCTTAGAGGATATGGCATGGAAATAGATGGGATAATAAGATTTCCCTATGTATGTTTTGATTTTATTCTGAATCAAAAAATTTAAATTAAGCCTTTGAAAAAGGACTTTTTTTATCCTTTCCTCCTTCAGGCCATAGATCATATTCTTAAGCATTGCAGCATCAGGGCACAGAGAAAATTTACTTTCCTGGACTCCTTAAGATCAGATCAAACCAAATTATAATGACTCTCTTCCTCCTGCAGGTGGGTAACCTAATATCATCATTAAAAGTTTCTCTTCAAGGAGAAAATATCTCTTCAGTTCAAGAAACAAGCATAGTTTTCTGAGATTTGTTATTACTATACTTCTCCTCAGGCAAAGTTGCTGAATAATTCCAAGTGCTATGGAAATCTCTGCCTATAATCTCTGTTTTATCTCGTTTTGTTCCCCAGCCCCTGAAGATTAGTTTGCCCATGACACTCACGGATACACCTCATGTTCATAGAAATAGATGTTCTTTCTTTTTGTCTGTGTGGGATTGCTCTGGGCTTCCTATCATCATAGAAAAAGAAAATACTGTTTATAGACATACAATAATCTAAGCACAAATTAAAGAACAGTGTAACCCGAGGGCTTGAGGTTGTTTATGGCAATTGTATGTGGTCTCACTAAGAACTCAAAGGTTGGATCACCATGTTTTTCCCAGCAGCTGAGATCAAAGAGAACCGGTCAGTTTCCAATGGCCCAACACAAGGGGACTCGTTTATCCAACAAGAACCAGCACATCTTAGAACAATGATGCTAACAAAGGGAAAGGCAAAGGCCACATCGACCTCTCCCCAATCCCTTCCCCTCCACATTGTACAGCAGGGCATAGAAAGCTGCTGCCTAGACAAGGCTTATCTTCTCCAGTCTCCTGCATCTAGGCATGGTCATCTCCAGACAGAAAAAGGTATGTGCCACTTTGGGGCCAAGAACCATACGTCTATTTTAATGGAGATACCTAACTTTTGTGGCTTTTTGCACATTATTTTTTTCTCAATATATCTATTCAGACTTCCATGACCAAAAACCTTACATGCATCACATTCATTCGTATACTATATTTAAAAGATAAATGAAAGGTTATCCTATGTTTGTCCAAAATTACTTTCTTCCAACCATAAAGAGAATCTTTCTTTAAAAAAAAAAAATAAAAATTTTAGGCTTTGGGATAGATTCAAGTACTGGTAGGCAAATTGCTGAGAGATGCATTGAAACACGAGTGTAATTATTTTTATCCACTTGAATCATAATTTTGCAAAAAGGAAATGAGAGCCTACCATTTTCATTTCATTTGATTCAGCTCTTAGAAGAGATCTCTGCGAAGGTTAGCAGTTTAATGTTGACACAAGGGAAGCCCTCTTTTTAAAATCACATCCTCTTCACGACCAAATAAAGTGTTTCAGGAAGATATCATTTATGTGCCTAGGTGGACAGAAAAGGAGGGAGAAAGTGTCACTTTATTGCAGCAAAAAAAATCACACAACGACAGCCAGGCATGAAAGCTCACACCTGTAATCCCAGCACTTCAGGAGGCTGAGGCAGGCGAATCACTTGAGGCCAGGAGTTTGAAACCAGCCTGAGCAACAATGTGAGACACCATTTCCACAAAAAAATTTTGAAATTAGCCAGACATGGTGGCATGTACCTGTAATCCTAGAACTTGGAAGGCTGGGGTGGAAGGATCACCTGAGCTTAGGAGTTTGAGGCTGAAGTCAGCTTTAATTGCACTACTATACTCTAGCCTTGGTGATAGAGTGAGACCCTTAGAAACACAAAACTGCTAGGTGCCTACAATCTCATTTTACAAAGAAACTGAGGCTGGCTAGGTGAATGGCTTGAAGTCTCATGCCACTTTTATGGGTGCAGCATCAGCATAAGGCTCCTGGCTCCTCCCCTCAGTGGGTGGTACCACCAGACAGCTCATTTTTCAGGCTATAAACCTGTGGACATCTCTTTTTCATTTACCTCAATCTGTACATGCAGATCAGGTCTTCATGTCCATTAGGTCTCTTGACACCTTTATGTGAGTGGCTAGGAAGTATCTCTAATTCAACATGTCCAACTTCCAATCCATGACCTGGCCATCACTGGTAGCCATAGTAACTGGCAACTGTATAAGCCAGAAACCAATATTTCTTTCTCAATACCTCCTTCTCCCTCATCCCCCATATCCCCTCTATCACTAGTTCTCTTGATTTTAGTCTTAGTTTGGGCATGCCAGTCTCTCTCTCTCTCCACCCACGTCTGCCCAGTTCAGGCCTCCATCATCTCTCACCGGGACAATTCCAACTGATTTCTCACCTCTCCTCTTCCTAATTCCCCTCTATAGCCAGGCAGCACTTTTATAAATGCAAATGTAATTGTGTTATTCCCTTGTTTCAACATTTAAATAGTTTTCTATTATTTTTCACATTAAGAAAGATTTGTCTAATGTCCATTGTTCACCCCACCTACCTCTGCAGGACCACCTCACACCACTCTTTCAGTATTATGTATCTCTCCTTTTTATTTTTATCTTTTTGAGATAAAGTAGTCTCACTTTGTTACCCTCGGTAGAGTGTCATAGCTCACAGCAACCTCAAACTCTTGGGCTCAAGTGATCCTCTTGCCTCAGCCTCCCCAGTAGCTGGTACTATAAGCACTCACCACAACAACCAGCTGTTTTTTGTTTTTTATCTATTTATTTGTTTGTTTTTTGCAGGTTTTGGCTGCTATTTTTTACAGATGGGGTCTTGGTCCTGCTCAGACTGGTCTCGAACTCCTGAGCTCAAGCAATCCACCCGCCTCGGCCTCCCAGAGCGCTGGGATTACAGGCCTGAGCCACCTTCACCCCTCTATGTTTTTCTCCTACCCAGAGTGAGTGTACTATGGCTCTTCCCATCCCAGAGCCTTCAGCTCTCAGTTCATTCAGCCTAGAAAAATATCTTTCTTTCCTCTTGTCCTTAATTTTCATGGTTAAATTATATACCCTTTTATCTCAGCCCAAAGTCTGATGCTCAGAGATTTCCACATCCATGGGGTCTGATCTCTGCTGACGCACTTCACTCTCATTCTTCCTAATATTGCTATCAACTCACTGTCCTTTGCTTTCCCTTGCTTGTAAGCCCCTTGAGGACCTGGACCTCTTGTCCATAGAAATCATTATAGGACCTGGTACACACAGGCTTTCTTTGATGGTGATGCTTTTGAAGCCAAGACAGGAAGCCAGACCTTCTGAGTCCTGATGCCAACTCCTTCCAACTGACACATGTTTCACGCACAGAAGAATGGAGGGGCAGAGGGATAATTATTCAAAAAGGAAGAAAATTCACAAACATCTACACTTGCCTCAGCAATGCATCATGTAAAATGTTGGACAAGACCATGGAATATTATTGAATGGAAGGCAAAATGTTTTCCCCAAAATAACCCAAAGGGGGAAAAAGTAAAGTTTTCTTATATTCAGGTCCTTACAAAGTCTCTCATATTACACAGCATCTTTTCATTTACTTTAAATTGTCCGCACAAAACAGGTAATGCTTGGGGAAGACATATAATGTAAAATAATCTCTCTTGGTGCTGCTTTGGGTATTTACAGGGGACAATTGAGACATAGTGTGTGTGTGGGGGGGATTATTTCTGCCCTTGCATGTAGTTTCATAATTATAAGGGTTAGATTTTTTTTTTTTTTTTGTAGAGACAGAGTCTCACTTTATGGCCCTTGGTAGAGTGAGGGTTAGATATTAATATAAAAATCATCGTTAAAAGTCATTTAAAGATTATTTTAGGAAGTTACATAGAAAGCAACTATTTTGTTACTTAAAGTCATTAGTTCGAGCCCAGCCTGAGTAAGAGTGAGATCCCACCCCTACTAAAAACAGAAAAACTAACCAGGTATAGTGGTGCATGTAGTGGGGTGGTAATGCCACCCCTACAAAAAACAGAAAAACTAACCAGGTGTAGTCCCAACTACTTGGAAGGCTGAGGCAAGAGGATCTCTTGAGCTCAAGAGTTTGAGGTTGTTTTAAGCTATCACACCATGACATTCTACCCAGGGTGAGGGAGTGAGACTCTGTCTTTAAAAATATAAATAAATAGGGCGGCGCCTGTGGCTCAGTCGGTAAGGCGCCAGCCCCATATACCGAGGGTGGCGGGTTCAAACCCGGCCCCAGCCAAACTGCAACCAAAAAATAGCCGGGCGTTGTGGCGGGCACCTGTAGTCCCAGCTACTCGGGAGGCTGAGGCAAGAGAATCGCTTAAGCCCAGGAGTTGGAGGTTGCTGTGAGCTGTGTGAGGCCACGGCACTCTGCCGAGGGCCATAAAGTGAGACTCTGTCTCTACAAAAAAAAAAAAAAAATATATATATATATATATATAAATAAATAAATAGTCAAATCATCTGAATAAAGTTTCTCCTGGGGTGATGAAACTGTCCTAAAATTGATTATGATGGTGGCTGTACAACTCTGTGAATATACTAAAAACCATTGAATCATACGTTTCAATTGATAACAACCGGCCCATAAACCCATGGAATGATGCCCAGAATTATTACACAGTATGGAAATGCAATCAAATTTAAAATAACATTTTAAAACATTTAAAATGTTACCACTTTACACCTATTAGGGTGATTATGACAATAATTTTACGCCTATTAGGGTGATTATGACAATAATTTTATACCTATTAGGGTGATTATGACAATAATTTAAAAAGATAATGAAAAGTGCTGACAAAGATATGGGGAAATTGGAAACCTCATACACTGATGGTGAGGATGTAAAATGGTGCAGCCACTTTGGAAAACAGTCTGAAAGTTTCACAGAAGGTGAAACACACACAGTTAACCTATCACCAGCAATTCCATTCCTAGGTACATACTTGAGAGAATTGAAAAATATATCACCCCCACAAAAATCTTACTGCAAGAATGTTTAGAGCAACATTTTTCATAATAGCCCCAAATGAAAACTCAAATGTGGTATGTGTATAAAATGAATTATCATAAAGCAAAATTAAAAGAAATTATTATAAAGCAAAATTAAAAGAATGAAGTACTGTTGCATAATTCAATGTGGATGAACCTAAAATATATGATAAGGGAAAGAAGCTCATTAGAAAAGTCCACATCTTGTATGAATTTATTTACATGATATATCCAGTATAGGTACATCCATAAAGATAGAAAAAAACTGGAGGTTGCCAGGAGTTGGGGCAGGAGGTGGGAAGCAGATTGGAGAAATAGGAATAATGGGGAAGGAGTTTCTCCTGGGGTGATGAAACTGTCCTAAAATTGATTATGGTGGTGGCTGTACAACTCTGTGAATATACTAAAAACCATTGAATATACATTTCAATTGATGAGTTACATTCTGTGTGAATTATATCCCAATAAAGCTTTTATTTTAAAAAAGAGACAGAAAGAAAAGGGGAAATAATTTATAGGATGCTAAAACCTGACCCTGTCTCCTCAGTCACAAAGATGAAAGAAAAGAGGTTGAACATATTAAAACTCCTGTCATATTCAATTCACGATGTTAAACGTGTCTTCAGAAATCTTTAGGCACAATTAATCAAGGTCACTATTGAAAGACCAGATGCAGTTTTAAGTCAGAATGACGTTAAATTAGGAGCTCCGATATGTAAAACCACAACCCAGGGATAGTCTGAACGATCATTTCAGGCAGGCCTAGTTAATTTCTGGAGCCCTGACCTACTCTGTCAAAATGTAGCTGTCCTAAATTGTTGCCCCTAAGTTCCTTCCCCAAGGCCCAGGCTCCAGTAAACAAATCGGAAAATGTATTGAAAGATATTAATGGGAAGTGATAGCTAATGTCTAACTCTTCATAAAAATGACATCCAGATCATTAAAGATGTGCTCAAAAGGGCCAACTGTAATAGAGGATCAGTAAGAAACACACACACACACACACACACACACACGCACTCACACGCTCACAGACACATGGACACACACATGAATACAAAGACACACAGAGATACACACAATGACACACACACAAACACACAGGGGCACACACGGTTGCATGGTTGAACAATTAAGTCGAGAACTCGGCTGAATATCACTACAGTCACCTTTGAAGTACTCCCCTTGGGAAGCAGTGACTCCAGCACCCGGTCCACCCTTCAAAGCAACTTTGGAACTCTTGTTCGGGCCTGGCCATCAGAGCTGTCATGTGACAATTAATTTCACACACTTATCCTAGAAAAATATCTATTAAACATGTATATATAAGCAAGTTTACATACCTATGTCTTAAACATATACATGAATGTCTTTAATACATGCTCTCTGCGTTAGAAAAGTACATTGCAGACATATGTAATGCAATACATTTGATTCATTTTAAGGTATTAACTAAAGTAATTGGAATCTGCTCAAAATTAAATTCCATGTATCCATATGCTTCCCCAAGTGTGTAAGAGAGGTTTAATGGTATAAGAGTCAGCCATTTATCTGTACCAGAAGCCAACAGGGGGATCTCTGGGTTTATCTTGTCCAGAATTTTGTTTTGTTTATTTGGGGAAGTTCAAAAAGAACACGAACCAATTCTTTTTTTAAATTGGCAGCTTTCCAAGAGAATGCCAGGAAGGCTATGTGAACCAGTGTGATGAAAGTGTGTCGAACGGTCTGTGAAGCTAGTGAATGATGCCCCATGATCATATCAATGTACATAGCTATGATTTAATAAATAAATAAATAAAAAATAAAAAAATTAAAAAAACTGGCAGCTTTCACTTGAGAATTAAAAATGTTAGTGTCTCTTTTTCTTTTAACTTTTTATTTTATTTATTTATTTATTTTTTTTTTTTATTAAATCATAGCTGTGTACATTAGTATGATCACAGGGCACCATACACTTGGTTCATAGACCGTTTGACACATTTTCATCACACTAGTTAACATAGCTTTCGTGGCATTTTCTTAGTTATTTTGCTAAGACCTTTACATTCCACTTTTACTAGTATTCACAAATTCCCTTGTAAGATGCACCGCAGGTGTAATCCCCTTAATCCCCCTCTCTCCACCTACCTCCCCTCTCCCTCCCCTCCCTTTCCCCCTTCTCCCTATTCTTAGGTTGTAACTGGGTTATAGCTTTCATGTGAAGGTCCTACACTAGTTTCATAATAAGGGTGAGTACATTGGGTACTTTTTCTTCCATTCTTGAGACACTTTACTAAGAAGAATATGTTCCAGCTCCATCCATGTAAACATGAAAGAGGTAAAGTCTCCATCTTTTTTTAAGGCTGCATAATATTCCATGGTGTACATATACCACAATTTATTAATCCATTTGTGGATCGATGGGCACTTGGGCTTTTTCCATGACTTAGCAATTATGAATAGGGCTGCAATAAATATTCTAATACAAATATCTTTGTTATGGTGTGATTTTTGGTCTTCTGGGTATATGCCCAGTAGAGGGATTACAGGATTGAATGGCAGATCGATTTTTAGATCTCTAAGTGTTCTCCACATCTCTTTCCAAAAGGAATGTATTAATTTGCATTCCCACCAGCAATGCAAAAGTGTTCCCTTTTCTCCACATCCGCGCCAACATCTCTGGTCTTAGGATTTTGTGATGTAGGCTAGTCTCACTGGAGTTAGATGATATCTCAAAGTAGTTTTGATTTGCATTTCTCTGATGATCAACCCCAATAAGACATCTCCCAGTCATATCATAATTAGCTTCACTAAAGTTAATATGAAGGAGAAAATTCTCAAAGCGGCCAGGTGAAAGAAAACTATTACCTTCAAAAGGAAGAACATTAGAATGACTGCAGATCTCTCTGCTGAAACTTTTCAAGCCAGAAAAGGGTGGTCATCAACGTTTAATCTCCTCAAGCAAAATAAGTTTCAACCCCGGATCTTGTACCCAGCTAAACTGAGTTTCATTTATGATGGAGAAATTAAATAGTTTAATGACATTCATATGCTAAAAAATTTGCCATAACCAAACCAGCTCTTCAGGATATTCTCAGACCTATCCTCCATAATAACCAACCCAATCCTCTACTACAAAAGTAAACCCACTCGGAAACTTCTGATCAAACTCCAACTTCCACAATGGCAAAAGGATTAAAAATGCCCACTGGACTTTCGAAAAACTCAATACCCAAAATTTCACCAAACTTATCAATACTCTCCATTAATGTGAATGGCTTAAACTGCCCTCTAAAGAGACATAGGTTAGCTGACTGGATACAAAAACTTAGGCCAGGGTGGCGCCTGTGGCTCAGTGAGTAGGGCGCCGGCCCCATATGCCGAGGGTGGCGGGTTCAAACCCAGCCCCAGCCAAACTGCAACAAAAAATAGCTGGGCGTTGTGGCAGGCGCCTGTAGTCCCAGCTGCTTGGGAGGCTGAGGCAAGAGAATCGCGTAAGCCCAGGAGTTAGAGGTTGCTGTGAGCCGTGTGATGCCATGGCACTCTACCCGAGGGCAGTATAGTGAGACTCTGTCTCTACAAAAAAAAAAAAAAAAGAACTCAGGCCAGACATTTGTTGCATACAAGAGTCACATCTTAACTTAAAAGGCAAATACAGACTCAGAGTGAAAGGATGGTCATCCATATTTCAGGCAAATGGTAACTAGTGTCTCTTGAAAAAAAAAAACAGAACAAGTAAACACAGAAAATCAACCATCCCACATGGCATCAACCTGTTGGACCTGAGCACACACAATGTCTAACACACCAGGGCCACTGGTCTCAGATGGGCTTAGTCACTGTGCTGATTATCTCCACATTCACTTCTTGTTCGCGCCTCCCTCGGGTGGGGAAATGAAACAGAGCCATACAGAAATATGTTTTAGAAAAAAAAAAAAAATAGAGTCAACATAGTGCTTTAGAAAGGTAAACAATAAGTCTATATATTTAATCTAGAAAATAAAACAAAGCGAAACCATCCTTATCCCAGACATATGCTACCTTAGGGTCTGCAGGCATCTGTTTTTGTGATTTCATTTCAACACCGACTCACTTGGACTGGGACAGTGGCCCAGGCACCAAAGACAGTGAACACCAGACGCTTCTCCTTCAGGTTCTTATGATAAAGATATGTGGAAAATGGGAAAAGTAAGACAGTGTTTTAATATAATTACAGGAGAGGCACAGGTACTAAAATCTGTGGGCCATCAAAAGTTGTTGAAGCATCTCCATATGTAAAAATATCTCATTCTTTTCTATTCTTACCAGAAAAGATAAACAACAAAAGTAAAGAATTCTTTCAGAAACAACATTTTGTTCAGAACCATGAATCAGAATTGATCAGTAAGATCAGAAGCACTCTGTTAGTTCATTTCACAGCACCTGAGATGATTAATTTTTAAATCAGTGGGCTTTAGATTTTTTAACCATACTTACAAAAAAAACATTATGTGAATAAAGAGGGTGAGAAGAATCTTTTGGAGGGGCGGGTAGATTTATGACCTTAATTATGGTGATAGTTTCATGGTTGTATACTTAGTTATGAGCTTACTTATTTTACATGTAGTTGTATATATTAAATAAATACGCCTTTATGTATGCCTATCATACCTAGGTAAGGTGGTTTAATAATTACTTGGAGATTTAATGTCTCCTAAAGAGTTTTATCAGAGGCTACGTGACAAAGAATATCACCCCATCCCCCCATTAGAGAAAGGAGTTACATGTGACAAAACGCTGCCCTTTGTGATGAGGTGTGTACGATCGTCTAGCTCTGCATTTCCATGAAACAGCCTATAGCCAAATGAAACCTAGCTCTGTCCTTCCAACATCACACGTCTGCTGGCAGCAGCTGAAAGACGTCTGTGAACCTTTCATATCCTCACTAACACGCCCCTTGGTCTGCCCCATCCCTCTCTTTGCTGTTATTTAAAAAGAAAGAAGACAAATGACCAGCCAAGTAAATCATGTGCTATTGAAAAGGTCACACTACCAGAGCTGGTAACTGCCTTTTAGAGCATGTTTGAAGGATTTAAAACCTCATTACTGTGTCCAGGATTGTAAAGAGAAAATGATAACAGGAGTTTCAATAAGAACTGAAAAGGGAATTGCTGACTATTTTCTCCTCACAGGGAAAGCTTGTGATGCTGACACAATGCCAAGCCCAATTGTATTGTTTCAATACTATAGTGAGAGTGTGGACACCCCATTGGAGGGACCACTGACCCCCTCTCCAGAGCCCTGGGCTGGGAGGATTCAGTGTTCATGTGAGTCTGGACCAGGTGCCCGGACTCAGACCCCAACCTTGCCAGCAGCCTGCACACTCGCCTACAAGTAAGGAAAGTTTTGTGTTAGTGGAGACGCTGAAATAAAATGTACCACAGAAGCTCTCTGCCCCTTACCTTCCTCTCCTTCCCAGATTTTAATCGTCTATTGTGTAGATTTTCCCCTTCCTACAGCCACAGTAAAACTCTGACAATTACTTCATTGAAGACATTGCTGATTATTGCTCACCCTCAAGTTCACCCCTAAGAAATGTACTCCCCCCCCCAATTCCTGACTCAAGATATTTTAATTACAGTATCTCACCCCAGGGTCAGAACCAGCTTTAGAAACCTGAAGGCTCTATTTATGCAAAGGAATTGAAAACCTTATAAGACGATTGATCCCACTTTCCGCATTTTTACCTTTAGAAAGGACTTGTTCAAATCCCTCCCCCTAAAAAGGTCTTGTTCTGCACAGCCTGAGGTTAACCTCCCATAACAGAATTTAAGAGTCCCTTAATTCAAAAAGTTCTGACACGAGAAAAATCTGGATTGGCATATTGCCATAAAAAAGTTACCTTGATTTTTATCTACTATATCTGTAACAGAATTCAATTTACAGAGATATTATTTATCTGTGATTTATTTTCACTACCTAGGACTATCTGATGAGATGCCGTTAGGGTAGATAAGCAGAAGCAAAGATGAAAAAAAAAGAACGCCTTCAGAATCCAGGCCGATGACATGAGCCAGTGAGGCAGGTTTGGTATAAACAGTGGGGAATGTTATCAACTGTGGCCAATGAGACCAAAGCTACTCCAGATAGATCTGCAGCTACTGATCAGATGGCCTTAGTGGTTGCCATGTGGGAATGCTGACACAGTGTGTTTCAGAATTTTCAAATTTTCCATTTAGAGTCTCCTTTTTTTTCAATATTAGTAAATAATTAAATATGTTCAAAGCAAACAAAACAAATATTGAGCTGTATTTTAAATCTTTCAAAGACTCTACTTACATTTACAGTCTCATACATTGCCATGCCCTTTAAAAATGCCTTTTACCTGTGCTCCTCTCCCCTGCACACCCAGTTCCCACCTACCTGCAAACTTTTAATATTGATCCAACTTTCCGACATGACATCCTTGCTCTTGTTTTCCTGGTGAACTCCTATTCAAATTCAATATTGGCTCAAGTATCTTTCCTGAATCTTTGGTTTGAATCTCTCCATGTTTCCATTATACTTTGTGCCCATCTTTGCATGTGGGACAGTTTTCCAAATTGAATTATATTTCCCTTGCTACAGCACAAGACATTCAAGTTTCCACATCTTAATTATCAGAGTAGCCAATAACAGATTCTAGGTTTCTTGAATAAATGAATGGACGAATAAACCATTTACAGTCTAAGAGGTAAAAGTTTAAATCAATGGCATCTCTTAATCAAATTTTCCAAAATTTCAGTTAGTCACATGGTACTTTCACATTTTTTACCATGTTCACATTCCAAAAATCACTTAAAAGTTTTTGGTGTCACTAAAAAGAACACAGCATATCAAGGCATTTCGGAAAGTGAGAAATGTTGTTGGTGATTTGTATGATCTGATCTCTTCATCCTCCTAATCATCGAGGCACAGGACAATGTCCACTTGCTAAAATTGTATATTTATTGGCACATGTGACCACACACCGCTATTTCAAACAATGATATCCATTGCACTGGTTTCATGTCATGCCTACATATTATTTTCTAATACACATTAAAATGAATATATAAGCATTCACATGTTTTTCAAAAGTTTTTCCCTCTGCCTCCAGAAACCACTGACAAAATTCCAGAGGCACATGCGCCACACTTGCAGAAACAATGATTTAAATGATCTGTTTGTTGAAAGCACACAATGTGTCTATTTGCAAAGCTTTTTGACACATCGCCTGGGTGATCCATCAATCATTCTGAAGATGACATTGACTTGAGAATATCTATTTTATGGATGATTAAACAGAAGCCCCAGGAAAATAGCATTTCCTCTTGGTGAGCATCCTGAAGATAGCTCTAACAGATAGGGTAGCACAAAATTCTTACATCCTAAATGCTGGTCAACCACACCCCATGCATATCAGATTTATCTTAATAAGATCAAGGACTCCCTTTGTCCTTTATACATGGAATTAGTCATTGATTCTCCCTTTCCTCAAGGAGAAATACAATTCAGAATCACAGTATCATTTTTAACATATGGACACTTATGCCCAGTTTCCCCTGCTGCAAAGAAGCCAGTTGTCCAAGTCTGATTTAATGCTGCAGTGGGCACATGGGCTGGCTGCCTTCCAGGCCCAGGTAGCCTGAAGACACAGAGGCAGAGCATTCCTTGGAAGCCAGATGCTGGTCCCTTGCATGCATTTTTTATGCGCATAGAATGTGTGTCCTTTGAGCGCCACTCCCTTTATCAAGAAAGAACACACTCAACTGCTCCAAAAAGTAGCCAGAGGAAATTTACCCAGGAAATGCAGCCTTCCTACAACTGTACAGAGTCTGTGTCAGTCCAAAACCTGATTTCACACCTAAATCCCCAGATTGCTGCCTGGTACTCAAGTCTCAATTGCTTTACTTCATTTAACTCTCTTTTGTTCCGATGATAATTATAATTAAAATAAAAGGGAAATGCCATGCTTCATATAACCTATCACACTTTAAAACTAGTTCATATAATTATCTAGGTGAGTCTGAAGCCTTAGCCATTTGTGTACTGTATCCAAGAATTTTACCATGTTCATACACCATCTTTTATCTTGATTAATACTACCCAGAACTTCCTTTGAATTGAATTCTTTTCTATTTAACAAAATGCAAAAGCATCCATGATGAATGTGCATGTTTTATATGCTAGCTTTATCGTTTTTATATGGGTGCACACATACATAAATATACAGGTTGGCCATAAAGTTCATGGACAATTTAAATAGATAACTATTATATAATAATAGTATATATATGTATATACTATTCCTGTATATAAACAATCACCCAAGTACTTGAATATTATAAAAAGATGATCTCAGTACCCTCGAAAACAATTATCAAGTCACTTTAGAGAATGTTGAATTATTTCATTTAACTACCAAATATGTCTGGAAGATTGCATTAGTTATTAATTTATGTTCTCTCATCTCCAAATTCACCCTTTATTACCTGCATTGAAAAAGTGGAAATGAGCCCTTCAAAGGTTTTCCTGCTACAGATGGGCACAATGTTTGGCTTTGTTAAAAGAAGGACTAGAGAAATCAGCATTGCAAAAGGAGGGGCACTTTGCTGCCTGGTTCAGCTTTCCTCAGATTCCTTGAATATGTTTCTCTGATGCCCAAGGGGTTAGATTTCCAGCTGAGTCCTGATGTTGGGTCCTGTCAGCAGGACACAAGAGCAATTTCTTTGTCACCCACTGAGTAATGGCCATTCTAATCCTAACAGACAGGACAGGATCAGAGCCCTAACGGGCTCCTTCTTGGGTGTTCTATCTCAACCCCAGTAACAGTGGCTGCCCTTTGTATCTGCCAATCTGATACTCTTTGAAAATCTCTGTACTTGCTAATAATCGCCCTTATTCCAATCCCTGTTGCAGTTAATAATTCTATTGAACTTTTCCCATTCAGATTGCTGTGTGATTTCTCTCTCCTAAGGGGACCCTGGCTGATAAAAGGAGATACACAAAACTAACTGGAAATCTGACTGTGGCAGAATGAGAAACAGATAAGTGCCTTCAACTTGGAGATATTCAGTATCTATTCCCCGAATGCTTGTAAAATTTCCCTAACTTTTATCTAGATGTCCACCTCTCCCCATGTATCCTGTAAGTTAAGTCCAGCTTCACAATGGATAGGGTGTAAATTGATGGGGTTCTAATTAATCAGCACATCACATCTTCCCGACCACAATGATAAGTTCAGAGATAGTCAGGTGATAAAATGTAAGCTGAGGAGACTGCCAACACCTGAACTGAGCTAGAGCTAGCAGAGCTGCCAGGTGTCAGAATGCCCTTTAAAAAGACAAGCCAAACTAAAGTTGCAGCCAAACCTTTGATCTTTACAGTGGAAGTGTTAGGGTGGGGCAGGGTATGGTTAAGAGAACTGATGTCAACATGAAATTTATGGCACCTTCTGTGTTCTGAATTTTCAAAATCTTTTGTCTGTGGCCCTGGAGTCCCACGTCTTCTCCTGGTATCCTTAAAACTGTGGAAGACAGTTGAGGACAATTAATGACAATTATGGTTATGGGGGGGGAAACAGAGGGTAGGAGGGAGGGGGGTGGGGCCTTGGTGTGTGTCACACTTTATGGAGGCAAGACATGATTGCAAGAGGGACTTTACCTAACAATTGCAATCAGTGTAACCTGGCTTATTGTACCCTCAATGAATCCCCAACAATAAAAAAAAAAAACTGTGGAAGCATAAATTGTTAGATTGTCAGTAGAGTAAAATCTCAAACATTTCATGATTCTTGACAATGGGATGGGAAAAGACTGGTCAGAAGATGTTCACTGAGCTAGCTTTTGGTAGGGCCTTTTACAAAGGAAAGGATGAACTTTCAACACTGGCCTAGTTTCATTACTGCTGAGTTTTTAGCATTTCAACTAAACTATCTCATAAATTCTTTTTGTCTCTAATTCAAGTATTCTGATAAATTTTTCTTCCTTAGATAAAGAAACATTTCAAGATATCTTTTTCCTCTTTAATCCACATTCTAGAATAAAAATTTCATTTATTGTCAAGAAATTTTTGAAAATTCTCATTCAGTTAAAGTCCTCCTCTCATTTTCCACTGATGATGGGTAACAACCCAAATACTTTGACTTAATAGAAGTGGCCGTTACAATTAAACCCATATATGTCATCCCAACCTCACATCTTTACCCATTTCCTAGGTATTTTTGTTTTCATTATGTACGTGGTTAACTCTTATACCACCCCCAAGACCAAGATCAACCTTTCACCAAGTTACCAGAATAGAGCTTGGTAATAACTTGTTGTTTACTCATAGTCCCATACTTACTGTCTTAGACTTATTTTGCTGAGTTTACTTTTCTTCCACACCTAGATTCTCAGAGAAGGTCAAAGTATCTTAAAATAAGATCTGGAGTTTCAGATACACCAGATTCAATGGCTAAATTTGGATACAATGTAATCTTTAATCTGTAACTTATTTCTCTTAACCAAAAGTCTTTGCAGAAGTGATTTTTCACTATTGCTCATTTCTTTTCTTTCTTTCTTTTTTTAATTTTTAATGTAGCTACAGGGTAATCCTCCTGTTCTGGTCATGAACCACTATACACAGAAATGACCCAAGAAGGACAAACAAGCCCCCTCTGTATACCACCTGCTCTCGGTTACCCCCAGAGCAATGGATGTGGGGGCTCCGCTGGTAACTCCAGCTGAGCCAGGTCTCTTCTCATAGGAAGTTTTGAACTGAAACTGATAAGAAAAAAATATTTTCTTTTTTTATTACAGGGCTGTAACAATAGGAACCTAGGGCTGTATTTGACTTTTATCCTTGCCTAATGGAGAAGTTGCTCTGGAGAAATAAAACTCAATATTTCAAAAACAAAAACAGAAGCAATATCTTTTGACATAGATCATTTTCTCGTAACTCTCACCATGAAGAGCCCGATCTTTTGCAGTTGCTTCTAGAATGCGCAAAATGTTTGTTGGGAGGTGAGTTAGATTGACCTTGCCATTTATTACTAAGAAACTGGATTAATTCACTTTTACTTCTAATTATGAAGGCCATAGCCTGAGGCTGAATACTCTCCTTTCTCCACTGAGGTGAATAAATATTGAAAGGAATAAATGTTGACAACACACAGCATCTCTACTACAAAGGGGAAAGATTTTCTTCAACTAAATTGATTTTTATTTGCACGTTGCCTACGCTGGCAACGTATCAAAAGCATCTCTTTCATCCTTTTATTTTATCCTTACTCTTGTAATCATTACAACCTCATCTTTATAGTTAAATCTTAGAACTACGGGGCCCATTAGACCTGACTTTCTGGTATAACTCTATTAAGGATTCATGTTTTATTCAGACTGGAAATGTAGGCCTATTGATTTAACTTTAAATAGCACATTATTCGATTAGAGTAAGTGTTTGCATTTCTGCAATTTGCAGGCTTTGTGTGTCTAACAGGTCTTGGTCACTAACGTCTCACAGTGTGGTGCAAATCACTGGGTTTGTCAGTGAACTAGTGAGCAATGCAGAACACAAATAGAATCTCATTGACTACACTTGAAAGGATGTCTTCTTTTACAAGGAAAGGCCTCCATGGAGTTTTTTTGGTCTCATTGCTTCATTTCCAGCAAAACAATAAAATGCACCTGCCCTCTGAATAAGCTGACTCTATACAAAGAATAATTTTAATGTGCTGGTGTGGTCCAAACATATAAGTGTTTTCTCTTCTCTAGTATTTCCTAGAAAACCAAATTCTAGTTTTCATTGACCACAACATGCATGTGCTGTCACATCCTCCAGCCTATAAAAAGTTTTGTTCAGTTAAATCACTGGGTCTCTCCCACTATCTACACAATACAAAGAGCCCTTCCTGTTGACTCCAGTTAAAAATCTTTGAGGTCCTTTAAGTCTTTCATAAATTTTATAGGCTATATCATGGCTTGCAGTGCATACCCAATACAGCACATATCCTCAAAACCCATTTCTATTAAATGTTAAACCTCCCTGAGCCTTCATCTCCTTGTCCATAAAACTGAGATGATATCATTCATTATAAAGGCTTAGAATGACCTTTACAGACCATATCCAACCTATAAGACAATCTAGGAGGATGTCAAGCACCTGGAGGGTTTTTAACAAACTTGGGTCTCCATTCTCTCCTGGTCTGATTGATATAAGGCAGTGATATTCCACCTGTTTGTCCTGGCATGCTGGTGTGCCATGAGAGGATCTTAGCTGTGCTGCAAAAATTTTTAAAGATCACCAATTAAATTATTTTCAAAAGATATTTAACAGGAAGTGTATTTTTTTATTTTACTTTTTAAAAATCAACATAATTTACATGAGCCACGGAAATTTAACTATAGGTTCGAGTGAACCATGAGATAAAAAAAGGCTGCAAAACATTGATTTAAGGGAAGTAGGGAAAGATAATTCGAAAAAAAGGGAGGGTGGGCGGCGCCTGTGGCTCAGTCGGTAGGGCACCGGCCCCATATATTGAGGGTGGCGGGTTCAAACCCAGCCCCGGCCAAACTGCAACCAAAAAAAAAAAAAAAAAATAGCTGGGCGTTGTGGCGGGCGCCTGTAGTTCCAGCTACTCAGGAGGCTGAGGCAAGAGAATTGCTTAAGCCCAGGAGTTGGAGGTTGCTGTGAGCTGTGTGAGGCCACGGCACTCTACTGAGGGCCATAAAGTGAGACTCTGTCTCTACAAAAAAAAAAAGAAAAAAGAAAAAAAGTGAGGGAGGTATATTGGAAACTTTTAAATAAGTAATTCTTAGTAAGAAAATGCAACAAAATTTTCCTTGGTTTTAACGTGTTTTCTGAACTGTCATGGGGTCCTAACACTTCACTACAGGAGGTAGAAATGTGTTTTGTGTGTTATTTCACAGCTATAATGGTCTCTCTTTGCAATTACATAACAGCATGTATTCATATATCACAAGATGAATCCTCCTTAAAGTTCTAAAGATGTTTAGGTGAGTCACAAAACTTTATCTGAGGGAGTTATTTAGGCCAGAGACTACCACTTTTGGGCAGAAGAGTAGATTGAAACCAGAGAGGTTAAGTGATTCAATAAGAACATCAGGAATCCAAGTCGCCAAGCAGGAGGTGACACATATCTCCTGACACCACTGTCTGTTGGTTGTTCCCCACAATCCCTTTAAAAATAAAATACATCCATATAAAAACAATGTTTAACCACAATACTGACATTTATGAATGCCTTACCTATTTGTCAGATCCTGTGATAGGTGGTTTTAATATACTATGTTATTTTAGGTATCTTGTCTAAACAGTCAAAAAATCTGTTACCCAGCCGAGTAGAGCACAGCTCCTTCTGTCCCATCTGCTGTTCCCATCCCCATCAAATGAACAGGGAACCCTAGCCAGCAAGTCTACAGATGTCCTTAGCATTATTATCCCCACCCCACCAGGCTTTTAGTGAGTATGGTAAATGGACAGACCCCTCAAGTGGGTTTTCACACATAGAAAAAAACCTAGAAAATAGAAAGCTACTATGGCTCTACACAAAGGTTCTCAAAAGAAAATAAATCAAGTTTGCAACTCACATATTCATTGACTACGACATCAGATACTATTTGATGTATTCATCATTCTGTTCTTGTCAACATGTTTACTGGGAAATTATAAAGTTGAAAATCCTTGATTAGGACGACCGTCTTTTTTGCAAGCCAGAACATAAAAAGTTGACTTTATAGGGTAGTTCTGTAATTTGAAAAATAAAATCATATGAGATTCAGAAAACTTGGCTGGAGGAGTCATTGATAACTCAAAGACACTTTGCTACTTATTTATTTCTCTGGAAGAGATGGTCTTAAAGAAAGTCAACATAATACTTCAGAGAGGAAGAGAAATTAAAATAGAGAAGCACATTGGAATCTGTGTTATTTGCTTATTATTGCATCTTAGTTCATAAGTGGTAGTGCTATTTCAATGGCAAATTAAATCTAAACAGCAGTTTAGAAGATTTGTTTAGAGAAGAACGAATAAAGATATGAACATAAATTATCATTTTTCTGCTAGCTGCCTGTCCACGTGACAATAGAACTGGAAGAGAGAATTTCGTTCTTGCTTAATGAGTGAGCAGTATAAATCTCCTTGTTTTATCATCCTGTAGTGTTCTCAGCTTTGATTTATATTTCCTCCAGCTTCTAAAGCCAGAAATACCTCTGAGCACCTGTATTAGCTAAGTGATATACATCAATAAAAATCCATTAAACTGCCAAATTCCTATCATGTTTTGGGAGCCACATGGCTTACTCAGAAGAGTTCTCTAATAAAAAAGGGTGGAGACTTTATATCTTTTATATTTACCTGGATGGAGTTGAAACACATTCTTCTTAGTAAAATAATGGAAAATCAAGCATGCAATGTACTCAATACTAATATGAAACCAATATATAAACAACTACATGTCCACATGAAAGCAAAACACAAGTGTATCTAGTGAGGGGGAGGGGAGGAGGGAAAGTGGAAAGGGGAGAAGGAAGGGTGATTGGCAGGTTCTCACCTAACGGGCACAATGTAAAGGTATCGCACATCCCCTGGGCCAAGGGGTCAACTACAACTTGAACTTGAACTCGAACTTAGAAATGAAAACAATGTAACCTAAACATGTGTGCCTTCATCGCAATCTGAAATTAAAAAAATAAGAAATAAATTAAAAACCAGACTTTTCTACCTCTGTAGGTACAGAGCAAGAACGGCAGCTCCTTCTCCATAGTAGTTCCTTGTATATTCCTTAGTTCCTGATACAAGCAGATTTATATTCAGTCAAATGCAATGCAATGTTTTAGAAAAATATTTAGAAAAAAAGAGGACATAATTTTATCTCTGATAACATCCTTAAATTCAGATCTTACTAAAATGAGTCACTTTGCGTATAATTCAAAAGCAGAAAAATAAAAGAAAGCATCTCTGAAATAAACAACCTCTCTGTTCACAGAGGTCTGTATTCAGTGGAAACTTGGAGAGCTCTCAATCTGTGGTGGGATCTCCAATCTGTTCTGGAGTTCAAACCCCAACCCTTGGCATCACCATTTGGATTAGAGGGAAAAAATACTTAGCTTGTTTGGACATCAGTTTACCCAACTTCAAAACAGGATTCATAATAGTATCTAGCTCCAGTGCTGCTGTGAGGATTTAACCAGGGAAAATGTGAAGTGCTGAGAACTCAGAATATGTTAAATGCCCAAAGCGTCACGGATGCTATGTGCACAGTGAATGCCACTGCAGTTTGGATGTTTGTCATCCACACGTTGAAATTGTATCATCATACAAAGATTCATGCTCTCCCCATAGAGGGGAGATGGGTTCCCATTCTATTAGTTCCAGACAGAGCTGGGTATTAAAAAGAGCCTGACACCTGCCCCCTTCTTGCCTCCTCCCTGGACATTCGATCTTTTCACTTTCCACCCTAAGTGCAGGCAGCCTGAGGACCTCACCAGATACAAATGCCATGGATGTGCTTCCTACACGGCCTACAGATGAATGAACCAATGAGACCTTTTTTTCCTTATAAATCACCCTGCTTCAGATATTGTCTTCCTAGCAAGACAAAACAGATGAAGACAGGTCCCCTGCATCTCCACCGTGTACAGCAAAGCACATACAATTCCTCAGCCTGTGATGACTGAGCCAAGATTAGGGCTGAAGTCAACCTAACTGTAAAACCTTGCCCTTGCCTTGCACCAGGGGTGTCATTTTGAGGTATAAATATGCTTCCTAAATGGAAAACACTAAACTCTTTAGAATCAGGAATCTCCTCTGTACCAGGACCTCATTTCAATTCCAACATCCTGTGTTTGAATTGATCCTATGAATGAATGAGGTTTGCAGGAGAGATGCATATGGGAGGAGCATAAACAAGCAGTGGCCAGAGGGCCCATGGAGTGTGGGCTGGATTGAGCAACTAGCTTGTCATGAATAGAACGTGTCAGAAGTTACAACGTTTTAGAGATTAGGAGACAAAACTCATTATTACTCTCTCTCTTTTTTCTCTCATCACCTCTTTCTTTTCCATCCCTCACATTGAGGACCCAGCAGCCACATCATAGGAACATTTAAATGACCTTATGAAGATGCCAATTGGATGAAGAACTGAGTCCTCCAGCATGAATGTAGCTGTGTGACTGAGCCACTCTGGAAGTGCATCTTCCAGCCCCAGGGGAGACTTGTGATGACTGTAGTTTTGTGAGCACTTTAACTCAACCTCAAGACACCCCCATCCTGAGGCATGCATTGAGCCAGTCCCAGGTTCCTGACCTGCAGAAAGTCTATGTTAATATATGCTTCTTTTTCTAAGTTGCTAAGTTGTGGGGTGATTTGCTCTGCAGCAGCAGGTAAGTAGTACGATAGGATAATCTGTCGATTTTTTGATAGCATAGAGTGCCTTAAAATAGTTTGTAAATGTCTCTTGGAGATTTGCCAGGAAATGTCTGCCATGGTAGGCTTTCTGTCAAACTTTGATGTGTTCTTCCTAAAATATAATCTAGGGAATCTTCATGGAAGCTTAATGGATAACTGTCAATCTTTGCCTGTCCTGATCGTGTGTCCTTATTTGCTGTTACTTTGGTTTTTCTGAGGATGAAGTAGTTCAAGTTGAACCCTCACTCCTAGCTTCACCTATGAATGCACAACTTGAGTCTAGCCAATTGGTGTATGTCCTGTTATGTTTATGGTGTTACTGGTTCAGAAATAGGCACCTAACTCAAGTCTGCTCAACCAAGGGATTCTTAGTGACATGGTTAGGAATGGACACTGTCTTCCCACCAGACTAGATGTGATGTAGAAGCCTTCTATAAATCCTGTAACTGTTGGAGCCCACCACACAGGAGTTGTGGAATTTAAGATTGGGATTTAAGACTACACAGCTGACATCAGTATTGAGAAATGGAAAGAAACCAAACCTTCCAGCAATCCTTGCAATCCAACCTCACCATAAATCTTAAAAGCGCTCTTCAGGTACCTAATCCAACTAATTTCCCTTTTGGCTTAGGAAAAATTTATTAGTGTTTTTATCATTTGTAACCAAAAAAGTTTAACTAACATAAAGGTGTGTGCTAGACCTGCCACACCTGCCTAAGTCTTCAATGACGCCTTTAACTCATTTAATGCAGCTCAAAGTATCCCATTTAAAAACATTGCATCCTTTCTATAAATCCAACCCTTTAGGAAATTTTGGTCAGTGATGTCTTGTGTCATTGCTTTGCTTTGCTTTGATCCAGGCTATGGAGATGCTATTTCAAAGCCCAATGTTTTTCTCTATTTAGGAACTAGTTAACTACCCATTTCTAAGCAAGCAGCAGGACAGTTTTAATCTCCGTATGAACCAGATGATGGCTCATTCATCAGAAGACACACCAGACTCATTGCTTTAAGGGATCATAAGCCAGCTTCATAAACAAAGTACTTCTCTGGGGCAAGGAATACTTGAGCATATTAACACTTTTTATTAGGTCTTTATCATTTAATTATTACCTAAGTCCAGCTGAAGCCAGAGGCCTGGGCATTTAATTATCCCAGAGATAAGTTAGTGGGCACTCTCTCTGTGCCAGCATGAATTTATTTCTATTTCCTTTTCAAGAACGAGAGAGTTAAGTGCCTCTTAATGATGCATGACAGGCTTCTGGTGCTGGAATCCATGATTTATGGGCAAACGATGTAATTATGAGTCAGAAAAATCATAAGCTCATCATTTCATCAGAAAGAGAGGCATGAAATGAGTACCTACTACTTAATTTTTTTCTGCTTCCTGGGCAGACCTTCAAAGAAACCTGGCAATGAGAAGAAAACATGCCTTTCAGGTAATGTGGTTGAAAGCCATGGCTTGTTACAAGCAATGGGGGCAGGGGCAGTAGGAAGGATACTTAGCTTCTGCTCATGAGACCCTCTCTCACCGAGCCGTGCAGAACCTCAAAGGACAACAAAGCAATAATGTGCAGGGGTTGAGAGTGCAGGCTCAGACCTGCAGGCTGGGGGGGACCCCGGATCTGACCCTATTAGCAGTGTAACCGTGAGGAAGTTACTCACCTCCTTAATGCTTCTGATTGCTCATCCATAAAATTCAGGGAACAGGTATTACCTACGTTAAAGTTGTGTATGAGGCAAAAATAGGTCAAAACTGCTAACATACCTTAACAGTGCATGGCCAATCATTAGTTAGCTATTAATATCCATTATCGCCATTATAAACCACTAAGGGCAAGAAGCCAAGGGCTTTCCATCTCTGCAGCCCCATATGCTTCTGAGCACTGCTCTGCACACAGTCTTATGTTCAGTGAGTATCTGCGGAAAACGTGCATTCCATGGGGACAAAAGAACACTGAGAGCTACTTACTCAAGTTCAAGTTCTCATCCAGTGAAAACCCATTCAACTGAAGAGAGTTCCAGGAAAAGGGACTATACAGAGAGGTCTGGAAATAAGTAAGCATGTAGCCAGTTAGTCTGTGACTGGACTGACCTTCCTTTCTGCTTTCCTTGCTTTTTTCTTCCTTCTTTCTTCCAACTGTGTCCATTACACACCTATAGCATTGCAGGCCCTCTGCTAAGCAATGGTAAAGACACTGTTTAATAAAACATGGTCCTAGAACCCATGAAGTTTCCAATAAAGTATATGTTATTTAATAAAACACATAGACATGCGTGTAAATAACTACATGTACACACAATGGATCAAGCATTGTGCAGTCTTTTAACAAATATTGTACTACTTTATTTCCTCCAATGAGATTGCATTATACACATGTTTAACACGTGATGGCTCAATTATATGTAACGAGAAGAAAAGGGAATAAGAAAAAAAATGAAACCTATCTTTGATTCCTTCCATACTGCTTTTAAACTAGATTTTGACTTATAAGAAGCCAGAGAATTTAGCAACAATCAAGCACAAGAGACAAAAAAAAAAGAAAATTGATTCTTGAGTGTTGAGTTTCTGAGAGCCCAAGTCCTTGCGATTTTAAGTTTAATTTAAGGAATTTCCGGGGGTCACTTTGATTATTGAAAATTTTTGCCTTATGCACTCTGGTTTAGAACTCATTTCCATGTAAGGTGCAATCTCATTAGACCATTATCATCTCACATGAGGAAAATAAGGCAGTAAGAACTAAATGGAGTGGCAAAAGTTAGATACCTACAAAATGATGAAGCCACACCGAATTCTGAAAATCTTAGCCATTGTAAGACACTGATTCTGAATTTTTTATTTATTTATAATAAACTAAAATTAGTTTTCTTATGGTTTCAACCTTATAGGTTCAGAGGGGAAAAAATCAACTTTATGGTCTACATGGCAGCTCTTTAATGCTTAATAAAAATCCATCAGGCCTCTTTCCTCTGCATGTTAACCCCGGGCCTTGTTTCTGTCTCCTCACACAGCTAAGCACTAATACATCCTTTAATTGTTTACTCTGTAACATGACTTCAAGGGCCCTCAGCACCCTGAACTCTTACTCTCTGATAGAACATGTTCCACTTTGCAAGTGTTACTCTTAAAGCTTAGAATGCATGCAACAGGATCCTAGGATGGAGTGACGGAGGAGGTCTATCATTTGCTGCTTCCTATGTATAAAGACCAGTCTACATTCATTATCCATGTCTTCATAAACTCTACTACTGGAAGCCAAGAAGTACAGTGTGATAGGAAACGGCACATACCCTCAGCCTTAATGTGTGGAACCCAGAGGGAATGGCCTGGGCTGGGATCGGTGGATGCCTTGGGCGCAACAGCACAGCCAGTGGTGCTCAGCCCCAGAGGATGGTATTAAACAAGAATGTGAGCCTCATTTAAGATTTTTAAGAGAAATGAAAAATCCATTTGTTACTTGAAATTGTCCATTTTAAAACATATTTTGTGCCCAACCTCAAATTTAATTTTTGTATTCTGTGCCCAATATTGAATTTAAGCAAACAAACATACAAACAAAATGATGTATCAACTTGGCTCTCGGTCAAATTGCTGGTTGTATTTTGACCTCTTTTCTAGACAACATGCATCATTTGTTGCCATTAAATATCTCATTAGTGCTTTGGGAAGCCTCATTAAGCAACTGGCATATATAGAGTCCACTATCGATAAAAATGCTTGAGGTTTTTCCCATAGAGCTTCCATTCAGAATTTATTTTCTAAATCTCACATGTGGGAAGGACGCTTTATTTGTTTGTTGTCTTATTTGTTTATATACGCATGTAGTTTTTAAAATGTACTTAGAACTAAATATAGAACTTTACATCTAATTTCTTCTAATCTTGTCGAATTAGACTCAAAGTTCTAGCCTATCAAAATTTTTTTTATTTTCTTCCCTCCAGTCCTGTGTTCTAATAACCACCCCCATTCCATCCCTCAAAGTGTATACAATCCCTGGACATGAAGAAGATAGCAGATTTTGTGTTTGGATCACCGTAATTTTCATTTCCCTCCAGTTTACGTTTTCTCTCTTGGATAAGTCAGGGACTTGATGCTCAGGAAACTCTGAGCAATAGTAAAGAAACTCAATGCTCAGGAAACTCTGAGCAATGGTAAAGAATTGAGTCCCTGATGGTCACGTATTATGCAGATGCTCTATCAAGGTTATGACTGTTCCCTGAAACTCTCTCTGGAGTTGGTCCTGCAATTCCAGAGAGAGTTGCAGGGAACTCCAGTCATCAAGGTCATGATTGTTTCCTGCAACTTCCCTCTCTGGAGGGGAACAAAAGGCTTAAGGAACTGCAGAGGTGAGTGACTTGTTCGGGCCCATCCTGGCTTAGGTGTACAGATACTGTCTCCCTGAAACATCGTTATGCTGGTTCCCCTTCTGTAATGATGATGTAAGAATGAAAGATCCTCTCTGGGAATCATGTGGTTTCTGCACCTTCATGGGAAGTCCCCATGGGCTGTTATCTGTTTGCAGAGTGCTCATGAGTGCTGCGTACTTTAGACGTGTCCTCAGGATGGAGGCAGAGGTAGCTGTGAAGATGAAAACAACTATTCAGAGAACCACTCCTCTCAGAGATAGCACATAGTTTATTATTTATATGCATGCCTGAGTGTATTGCAGATAATTAATTATATCCCTGGATCTAAAACAAGTCCCTGGATTTGCTGCAGAGCCTGGTTTTCCCCAGGAAAGTGTGAAGGCAACTGTGGGCATGGTCACCTGAGATTCCACCTATAATCTCTAATCATTCTTGCCGGGAGGAAGGCTCCACTTTCATTTAGCTACGAGAGGGACTGTGGAACATGTAACTACTGTCTTCCATAAGGATTTATCTATCAACCCAGGCATAGGATAGCTTCAGAATATTTTTTCTCTATGTAGGAGAGACAAAGAGCATAAAGTGACAACAGAATCCAGCCCTCTATGGGATTTGCCTCTCTCGTGTGAATCCTCCAGGACAGGAGATTGAGACTGCACACCAGGCTCTCTGGAGGGGAACGAAAGGCTTAAGTAACTGCAGAGATGAGTGACTTGTTCAGGCCCATCCTGGCTTAGGTGTACAGATAGCATCTCCTTGGAAACATCATTATGCTGGTCCCCCTTCTGTAATGATGATGTGAGAATGAAAAATAATTCGTTATCAAGGAGAGCCAAGGAAAAGGCATCATCATCACTTTTTTGTTCTGTTGCAGATGAGTTTCTAAAATTTGGTTCTCATCTTTTGAAACATGAAATGCTTCAAATTTTGAGTCAGTCAACCAAAACCCAACCATAGAATACATGGATATCATATAAGTCAGTCAGGTTTAGGAAATAAAAATACAGGATTCCCTGTTAAATTTGAATTTCAAACAAATAACAAATGATGTTTACTATAAGTAATGATTTTTAGTATAAGTAGTCTCATGTAATATCTGAGACTAAAATAACTATTGTCTGTCTGAAATTCAAATACAATTGGCCCCTGAGAATACAATATTTTTCCTGGTAATACCAATTGCAAGGAGTTTCCACACACTGATATTTATGCAGGTTGTATGCTAGTTTATTTTTTATTTTTATTTTTTTATTATGTCATATACACATAAATCATGAATACATTTATGCATATGTGGGGCACAATGTATTTTTTTATACAATTTGACGTGCTTACATCATATTAATGAATATAGCTTTGCCTCATTTACTTGATTATTTGTGTTAAGACATTTATGTTCTACACTTGACAAATTTGACTTGTACCCTTGCAATATGCTCCATAGGTGTGGTCCCGCCTTTTACCCTCCCTCTATCAAACTTCCCCCTTCCCCTCCCTTCCCACTCCATTTCTCTCCTTCATCCTGAGCTATGGTTGTGTTCTATCTAGCAAAATTGTACTTTCCAAACCCGGGAAACAGGTCATAACAAATCAGCATTTCCTATGGATGATTTTCTTTGGTTAGCCCCCAGAGAAACATTATTTTTTAAATCAAAATTATCTCCGATTTGAGGTGTTACTCTGTTCAAAAATCTCACCCCCCATAGGAAACTACAAGAAGAAGAAAATAACTCTCCCAAGATCTTTTCAATTATTGGGGAAAAAAGTTATAGGCTTTTATTTCTACCTTAATAATCCTACAATTGAAAGAAATCTATGCTTGGCCTCTGTACAGGGGCAGGTGTCACCTCTGTAGTGTAGAATTCAGTATTATTATTATTCACTTTCAAAAAATTAATAGATTGGGCTCTAGGGTTCTCAGAAACTTAAAGGAGAATAGATGCCACTTAAGATTCAATGTTTTCTCCCAGATATTTCACACACTGTACTACAAAAGTATAACAGAAGTGTGTTAAAAATACTAAAAACCAGTAGATTCGTAGTTCAAACAGCCTCGTGGAAACAATACAACAGAGCCAGATACTAGATCCTGGAGGATTTTCAGACCCTTTCAAATAGAACTGGAGGGAAAACAAAAGTCAAAAAAAATAAAAAAACAGGAAAAAATGCTCTCTGAGAGGGTTTTCCAACAGTGGAATTTGTAACATTGGTAATACTTAAGATTATTTTAGGTGGTATATAGATAAATATTTTTTTAAACTTTTACACCTTAACGTTTAACACCTTAATGTTAATATAACACACACAAAACTCATAATTTCATGCATTATTGACTTACAGTGTGGCTAAATTTAGTTCTCCCTTTTAAAATGTAAAAGGCAAATTAATTAAAGAAAAACGGTAAGTACATAGAGGCACAAGATTAGTCAAAAATTGTGGTGGTGGTGTGAAAATGCTCTCTGGGAAATATTGTCCAAGGAGAAGGTTGTTCCTGCTCAAGATTATGAGCAGGATATCTACTCCAGGGACAGGGAAGGAGTGTCTCCTGCCAAAGCCCTCTCCTGATTCCTAGTGAGTCTCCACTATCAGTCATTCACTCCTTTCTGAGGTCAGTCTGAACTGCAGCCCTACATAACATGAGATATTCAGTCAGTACAAGACTCTGAAGAATAAAGACGTGGCAACAGAGAGGGCTGCACACTTGACTATGTCTATAGATAAAACCTCAGCCACAGTTTAACGACATCTTCATCTGTAGACATGCGTTCCACAGACTCCTGTTCATGGACCATTGGGCCGACAACATTATGAGCAACTAAATTTTATCAGTGAGGTAATCAAACTTATCCTCTACAAACACAAGAAGAATCCTTAGACCCAACCTTCTGCAGTTCTTGGAGTAAATGATTATGTCCTAAAGAATTCAGCATTGCTCAAAGAGAGGTCTGACCTGCTTTGGCTCCTAAAGAATGAGCTCTAAGCCCTTGGAATGTCTTTTTTGATAAAATTATCTTTGTTTACCTGGGATTCTTGGACACACAAATCATAATAATGTGATTTGTGATAGGGGGTTGGCTTTAGGAGGAGGTCAGTGACAAATGTCAGGAACATGGGTGGTCAACCAGGATTACGTGATTGAGCACCTGTGAAGACTCTGGGCACCAAGGCTCACATGAGCTTCTCTGGTTGGTGATCTTCCCTGCGTACGGTTGTGCACCTATGACCTAATGGGAAGAGGACAAAATGGGAGCTTCCTGGATTCTGCCCTATTTCCCCTTGCACCAGCTGACTTTAACGTGTATTCATTCTCTGCAATATACTGTCACCATGGGTGTAACAGCTGTAGGGTGAATCTTATGAGCCCCTCCAGCAAATTATTAAAATGTAAGTCTGAAGACCTATGAACTCACAAGTGGTGTCGGAAGTGAGAGTCATCTTGAGGCTGTGATTTCCCATTCTCATGATGGTACTCTTTCCCTCAGTCTCAAAGCTGGAAGGAACTGCAAGTGAGTCCTAGTTCCAGATACCATCTTTACCCTCCTTCAAGAAGGGAATGAAGCAGAAAGTGTTGACTATAGGTGGGGAAACCATGACAATGTAAATTGTAAAAAGCTAATAGGTAAAGGAGAAAACTAGAACCCTGGTCTCAGGGTCATGGTGCCCTATACTGTCTTTTGTGCCATATAAAGAATAATAGCTATTTTATGATGAAAACTCACTATGCATTGCTCAGAACTTTATAGGTCATATCATTTCTTCTGAGGAGTAAACAATCAAGTAGTGTATCTTACCATTTCAATACCATTATGTTGTATGCAAGCATAAACTTCATCTTTCTATGAGTACATGTACACATGTGTAGCAAATGGAACACATAGCAAATTGTTTGGAAGGATGTCTATCAAACAGGTAATGACTACATTGATAGGGAGCAGATTGAAGAGAATAAAAAAGGAGCTAATTTTAGAGGAAAGTTTAGGCAACTAGAAGCCTAGGACTTATTTGTTTATTCATATTAATTTTCATAAGAGACAATAATTTATACATTCCAATGGTCAGAGGAAAAAAGGAAGAAAGAAAAAAATTAAATATGGTTCAGGACTGAGCAGTTAAGGCAATATTTGAACTCAAGTCTGACTTTAAGATCAGGTTCTTTACTGCTATAATATTGAGCTTCTAACAACTTAAAAGTGGAAGAGAATGAAAATTTTTTTTAAATTAATTTACTTGACTTAGACAACAATTTCAAAGGATTAAGTTGGTGTTCAGAAGGGGAATGTTCACCTACTCTGCTGCCCCCTAAGTCACTCAGGGTTCCTGGCACCCATGGCCAGTCTTGGCATGATGCTATCAGTGTCAGCTTTCCCTAAAGAGTCAGGTCACCTCTCTAGAATTTACACTTCCTTCCTTGAACCAGTCCCCAGTAAACACTGTTCTTCCCCTGGTGACACAGATATACTAGCAAATGACTCAGATGTAGTCTTTGCTCTGACGTAGCACATGGCAACATGCTCACAAGCCCTATACCTGCTGCTGCCCAACTCTTCTGAGACCAAGTAGAGGATGCTTTTAGAGCAGCAGTCCCTAACATTTTTGGTACCAGGGACCAATTTCATGAGAGACAATTTTTCCACAGAGTTGGGGGATGGGGAGATGGCACAGGAGGCAGAGCTGAGGTGGTGACACTGAGCAGCCCAGTGTTAGCTGCAAAAGTAGCTGCTTGGTTCTGGGCCAAAAGGGACATGAAGAGGATTCCTCCTCTGATTGGGAAAGAGCAAGAACAAGAATGAGAGGTGTAGAGACAACCAGAGAGAGAGCTAGAGGCACAGAGAGAGAGGCAGGGAGACAGAAAGAAGAGACCACGTAAGAGTGCACATGAGCCAAAAGAAAGAAAGAAATACAACCAAGTGGTGGAAATAGAAAAACACGGAGTATGGGAGAGAGACAAAGATGATAAGCTTAAACCGAGACAGAGAGCTAAAGACTGTCATTTAGAGAAAGAGAAGGAACGTGATTAGAAACAGAGAGAGGAAGATGAATAGAGACAGGAGTCAGAAAGACAGAGAGAAAGGAAAGAGAGCATGCGAGATGAAATAGAGAAAGAAACAAAGAGCATCTTAAATAAGAGACGAGCAGACAGCGACAGAATGACAGAGAGAGAGAAGCTTTGAGGCAGGTGGAAAGAGACGTGCAGCAAAAGGAAATAAAGGAAACGAAAGTACAAGAAGGCATGCACCATGCGGCTTAAACCCCAGCACGGTGGCCTGTGTTTCTCTGTCCATGCATCTCACTAATGCAGAGTGGCCCCCACACAGCCAAGCTCCAGCGCTCAGTAATAATTACTCACGCACTTATCCTTCCTGGGCTGGAATCTATTAGCACTTCACTTGTGCCTCATTAATAGTGTTCCTTTGCTGTCTGCAGAAATCTTACCCAGCCTGCACGAAATTAAAATCTAACAAAACATCAGGTTGCCACCGGATGAACAAGCAAATGGCAGCTGTTTGATTAGAACTTAAACTTGATGAGATGGAGCCGCGAGGGAAAAACTCCAGAGGAAAAGCACGAAACTGTTAAACATCATCAGGTCTGAAATAAAGACTTTATTTAAATGTAAAGGCACTCTCTCATACAGTAGAAACAGTAAGCTGGCCAGTGTCACAGGGGGTCCACATGCTGGCCCCATCTCTGCTATGTGGCTGCACTGGGAGCTGCATTAAGAGAAAAAACAGGTCTAATCCCTCCCCTGCCTTTCCCCTCAAAAAACCAAAAAGAACAGTTCTAAATCAATTTTGTATGTCGAAGTATAATAAAAAAATTGAAACACAACAAAACACAACATAGCACAGTAGATAGTGCTGTCTCATGGCCTCAACTATAGTGTTATACTAATTACAGGTGACTTGGAAAAGGGCAAAATATGCCCTCATTCTTTAATCCTGCATTGCCACATTGACACAAGACTCAAGATCTCAGATGCATCTTAGAGGAGAATGTCTACTTAAGACAAATTTATGAAATGTCCCACAGTTAAAATAGAACCAAAAAGAAAACTGTTCTTCAGGGAATGTTTGCAGAGAACTCTGATCCCTTCCATCCTTCCAAATCAATTTAGTTTTGTTTTCTTTTTTAATTTTAGATAAGAAAATAGTAAGCAGCAGAATTTTAAAAAATACATATTTCTGAGCAGTGCCTGTGGCTCAGTGAGTAGGGTGCTGGCCCCATATACCAAGGGTGGTGGGTTCGAACTCTGCCCCAGCCAAACTGCAACAAAAAATAGCCAGGCGTTGTGGTGGGCATCTGTAGTCCCAGCTACTCAGGAGACTGAGGCAAGAGAATTGCCTAAGCCCAAGAGTTGGAGGTTCCTGTGAGCTGTGACGCCAGGGCACTCTACCGCAGGCAACAAATTGAGACTCTGTCTCTAAAAAAAAGAAAAATACATATTTCTATGTGTACATTAAATATAGATCCATATTGTAAATTATACATATCTATTTCTCTCACAATAGATCCACCAAAAAGTCACATGTGTATCAGGAGGAACCGGAGAATTCACATCAGAAAGAATGGGAAAACATTCTCCCAATGCCTCATTTAAAAAATAAAAATTATGAGGACAATTGTGATAAGCATTTCTCCCTTTGATAAATTATTCACCAACTTTTCCTTCAAATAGGAAAGTAAAGCAATGCTAATCTCAGACAGCTGAATGTATAAATCAGATGCTTTGCTAAATTATTTTAATCCAAAGCAATCTTGCTGTGATGTGTTTTTCCAACATTTTTACATAGTATTTCAGGACAGGAACTCATCTTAATAAAAATGCTTGCTGCAAAGCTATTTCTGTTTTCCTGTATCACATCAAACCCAACTCCGGCATTTTGTTCCCTAAGTCTTAGAGCTGCACTGTGGAGTGGCCTTTCTGCAGTGATGAAATTTTTCTTTAATCTGTATCAATAGATGCAAAGCCTGATATCTATGGAGCCCTTGATGTGAGACAAGTGCAACTGAGCAACTGAATTTTGAAATCATTGAAATTTAAATGGCCACATGTGCTAGTGGGTATCATCATCCTGGACATTCCAGACTTACATGAGGGGATTTATTTCCCAAGATTACATGAAACATTAGAAATGAACACTTTGTGACACTGACTTCTTTGCAAAAACACACACAAAAAAACTGTGGCACTTACATTATTTGGAAAAAAAAAAAATCTTTCACATCCTTTAACAAATTCCTCCCTACTAGTAGGAAAGCATTTGTTTTTCTTATTGCTTAAAATATAGAATGATGTCCAATGTAGACAATTCTTTTTCTGCTAATGAGAATCATAGTATTTATCAAGCAACAAACCCTCATCTATCCTAAATGTGTCACCATCACTTTGAAATCATCTACTTTGGAATAATATGCTTGCCTGCTTTGATAGTGAAAACAAGCCATTAGGCTGGGTGCAGTGGCTCATGCCTGCAATCCTATCATTTTCAGAGGCCAAAGCAAGAGGATTGCTTGAGGCCAGCAGTTCAATGCCAGTCTGAGCAAGAGTGAGACCCTGTCTCCACAAAAAATAAAATAAAAAATAGAAAAATTAATTGGGCTCCAATAAACATTATGGTACAAATATCTTTGTTGTAATGTGATTTTTGATCTTCTGGATATATACCTAGTAGAGGAATTGTACCATTAAATGGCAGGTCTATTTTTAGATCTCTAAGTGTTCTCCAAACATCTTTCCAAAAGGTTTTATTTCAGCCCAATTCATAATTGCCAAATCATGGAAGAAGTCCAAGTGCCCATCGACCCACGAATGGATTAATAAATTGTGGTATATGTACACCATAGAATATTATGCAGCCTTAAAGAAAGATGGAGACTTTACCTCTTTCATGTTTACATGGATGGAGCTGGAACATATTCTTCTTAGCAAAGTATCTCAAGAATAGAAAAAAAAAGTATTCAATGTACTCAGCCCTACTATGAAACTAATTTATAGCTTTTATGTGAAAGCTATAACCCAGTTATAGCCCAAGAATATGGGGAAAGGGGATAGCGAGGGGAGCGGAGGGGGGAAGATAGGAGGAGGGAGGATAATTGGTGGGACCACACCTGCGGTGCATCTTACAAGGGTACATGTGAAACTTACTAAATGTAGAATATAAATGTCTTAACACAATAACTAAGAAAATGCCAGGAAGGCTATGTTAAAAACAAAAAAAAAAGAGTGGCTTTGTTATAACAGCAAAAAAAGAAAAACAAAAACAAAAAGAAAAGAAAAATGAATTGGGTGTGGCAGGCACCTATAACCCCAGCTCCTTGTGAGGCCGAAGCAGAAGGATTGCTTGAGCCCAGGAGTTGGAGGTTGCACTGAGGTATGGCAAGACCCCTGCACCCCTGCATTCTAGCCTAAGCGACCGAGAGGGACTCGTTCTCAAATAAAAAAATATGGACTATTAATTCAGCAGTTTCTATGAAGTCACACTTTCCTCTTCAATACAGCTAATGATATCCTCTTCTCTGAGCAGTGCCAGTCTACGGGATACAGGGTGCTACAGGAATTTAAGCTTAAGATGATGTTTTTTTTTTTATTATTATTGTTGGGGATTCATTGAGGGTACAATAAGCCAGGTTACACTGATTGCAATTGTTAGGTAAAGTCCCTCTTGCAATCATGTCTTGCCCCCATAAAGTGTGACACACACCAAGGCCCCACCCCCCTCCCTCCATCTCTCTTTCTGCTTACCCCCCATAACCTTAATTGTCATTAATTGTCCTCATATCAAAATTGAGTACATAGGATTCATGCTTCTCCATTCTTGTGATGCTTTACTAAGAATAATGTCTTCCACTTCCATCCAGGTTAATACGAAGGATGTAAAGTCTCCATTTTTTTTAATGGCTGAATAGTATTCCATGGTATACATATACCACAGCTTGTTAATCCATTCCTGGGTTGGTGGGCATTTAGGCTGTTTCCACATTTTGGCGATTGTAAATTGAGCTGCAATAAACAGTCTAGTACAAGTGTCCTTATGATAAAAGGATTTTTTTCCTTCTGGGTAGATGCCCAGTAATGGGATTGCAGGATCAAATGGGAGGTCTAGCTTGAGTGCTTTGAGGTTTCTCCATACTTCCTCCCAGAAAGGTTGTACTAGTTTGCAGTCCCACCAGCAGTGTAAAAGTGTTCCCTACTCTCCACATCCACGCCAGCATCTGCAGTTTTGAGATTTTGTGATGTGGGCCATTCTCACTGGGGTTAGATGATATCTCAGGGTTGTTTTGATTTGCATTTCTCTAATATATAGAGATGATGAAAATTTTTTCATGTGTTTGTTAGCCATTCGTCTGTCATCTTTAGAGAAAGTTCTATTCATGTCTCTTGCCCATTGATATATGGGATTGTTGGCTTTTTTCATGTGGATTAATTTGAGTTCTCTATAGATCCTAGTTATCAAGTTTTTGTCTGATTGAAAATATGCAAATATCCTTTCCCATTGTGTAGGTTGTCTCTTTGCTTTGGTTATTGTCTCCTTAGCTGTACAGAAGCTTTTCAGTTTAATGAAGTCCCATTTGTTTATTTTTGTTGTTGTTACAATTGCCATGGTAGTCTTCTTCATGAAGTCTTTCCCCAGGCCAATATCTTCCAGTGTTTTTCCTATGCTTTCTTTGAGGATTTTTATTGTTTCATGCCTTAAATTTAAGTCCTTTATCCATCTTGAATCAATTTTTGTGAGTGGGGAAAGGTGTAGGTCCAGTTTCAGTCTTTTACATGTAGACATCCAGTTCTCCCAACACCATTTATTGAATAGGGAGTCTTTCCCCCAAGGTATGTTCTTGTTTGGTTTATCGAAGATTAGGTGGTTGTAAGATGTTAGTATCATATCTTGGTTTTCAATTTGATTCCAAGTGTCTATTTCTCTGTTTTTGTGCCAGTACCATGCTGTCTTAACCACTATGGCTTTGTAGTACAGACTAAGACCTGGTATGCTGATGCCCCCAGCTTTATTTTTATTACTAAGAACTGCCTTAGCTATACGGGGTTTTTTCCGGTTCCATACAAAACGCAGAATCATTTTTTTCCAAATCTTGAAAGTATGATGTTGGTATTTTGATAGGAATGGCATTGAATAGGTAGATTGCTTTGGGAAGTATAGACATTTTAACAATGTTGATTCTTCCCGTCCATGAGCAAGGTATGTTCTTCCATTTGTTAATATCCTCTGCTATTTCCTTTCTGAGGATTTCATAGTTTTATTTATAGAGGTCCTTCACCTCCTTCGTTAGGTATATTCCTAGGTATTTCATTTTCTTTGAAACCATGGTGAAGGGAGCTGTGTCCTTAATTAGCTTCTCATCTTGACTGTTATTGGTGTATACAAAGGCTACTGACTTGGGGACATTGATTTTATATCCTGAAACATTACTGTATTTTTTGATGACTTCTAGGAGTCTTGTGATTGAGTCTTTGGGGTTCTCTAAGTATAAGATCATGTCGTCAGCAAAGAGGAAGAGTATGACCTCCTCTGCTCCATTTGGATTCCCTTTATTTCCTTGTCTTGCCTAATTGTATTGGCTAGAATTTCCAGAACTATGTTGAATAGTAAAGGTGACAGAGGACAACCTTGTCTGGTTCCAGTTCTAAGAGGAAAAGCTTTCAGTTTTACTCCATTCAGTAAAATATTGGCTGTGGGTTTGTCATAGATAGCTTCAATCAGTTTTAGAAATGTGCCACCTATGCCTATACTCTTCAGTGTTCTAATTAGAAAAGGATGCTGGATTTTATCAAATGCTTTTTCTGCATCTATTGAGAGGATCATGTGATCTTTATTTTTGCCTCTGTTAATATGGTGGATAACGTTTATGGACTTGCGTATGTTAAACCAGCCTTGCATCCCTGGGATGAAGCCTACTTGATCATGATGAATGACTTTTTTGATGATATGCTGTAATCTATTGGCTAGGATTTTGTTGAGAATTTTTGCATCTATATTCATGAGTGAGATTGGTCTGAAATTCTCCTTTTTGTTTGGGTCTTTTCCTGGTTTTGGTATCAGGGTGATGTTTGCTTCATAGAATGTGTTGGGGAAGATTCCTTCTTCCTCAATTTTTTGGAATAATTTCTGCAGTACAGGAATAAGCTCTTCCTTGAAGGTTTGATAGAATTCTGTAGTGAAGCCATCTGGACCAGGGCATTTTTTGGTTGGAAGATTTTTTATTGTTTCTTTGATCTCAGTGCTTGAAATTGGTCTGTTCAGGAGCTCTATTTCTTCCTGGCTGAGTCTAGGGAGAGGGTATGATTCCAAATATTGATCCATTTCCTTCACATTGTCAAATTTCTGGGCATAGAGTTTCTGGTAGTATTCAAGTAGATGATCTCTTGTATCTCTGTGGGATCATTTGTTATTTCCCCTTTATCATTTCTGATTGAGGTTACTAGAGATTTTACTTTTCTATTTCTCATTAGTCTGGCCAATGGTTTATCTATTTTATTTATTTTTTAAAAAAACCAACTCCTTGTTTCATTAATTTTCTGAATGATTCTTTTGTTTTCAATTTCATTGATCTCTGATTTGATTTTGGATATTTCTTTTCTTCTACTGAATTTAGGCTTAGATTGTTCTTCTTTTTCCAATTCCATAAGATCTCTTGTGAGCTTGTTAATGCGCTCTCTTTCTGTTTTTCGAATGTAGGCATCTAAAGCGATGAATTTTCCTCTCAAAGCTACTTTTGCAGTATCCCACAGGTTTTGGTAGCTTGTGTCTTCATTGTTGTTATGCTCAAGGAAGTTAATGATTTCCTGTTTTATTTCTTCCCGCACCCATCTGTTATTCAACAGAAGATTGTTTAATTTCCATGCCTTTGGGTGGGGTCGAGCATTTTTGTTAGAGTTGAGTTCCACCTTTAGTGCCTTATGGTCTGAGAAGATACAAGGTAAAATTTCAATTCTTTTGATTCTGCTGATATTTGTTTTGTGTCCCAGGATATGATCAATTTTGGAGAATGTTCCATGGGGTGATGAGAAGAATGTATAGTCTTTGTCTTTGGGGTGGAGTGTTCTATATGTGTCTATCAAGCACAGTTGTTCTAGGGTGTCATTTAAATCTCTTATATCTTTGTTTCATTTCTGTTTAGAGGATCCGTCCAGCTCTGTAAGAGGAGTGTTAAAGTCCCTTGTTATTATGGAATTATCAGATATCATATTGCTCAGACTGAGTAAGGTCTGCTTCAAGAATCTGGGAGCATTTAAATTGGGTGCATAGATATTTAGAATTGAAATGTCTTCTTTTGTATTCTTCCTTTGACCAATATAAAGTGACCATTTTGTCTTTTTTGACTTTAGTTGCTTTAAATCCACATGTATCTGAAAATAAGATTGCAACTCCTCTTTTCTTCTGAATGCCATTTGCCTGAAAAACTGTCTTCCAACCCTTGACTCGGAGCTTTAATTTGTCTTTTGAAGCCAGGTGTGTTTCTTGCAGACAGAAAATGGATGGCTTGTGTTTTTTAATCCAGTCAGCCAATCTATGTCTCTTCAGTGGGGAATTCAAGCCATTAACATTTATTGAGATAACTGATAAGTGTGGTAGTATTCTATTTGTCTTATTTTGTGAGAGTCCATTGCTTAGTTTTATCTTTTGCATCAGTGTGGAGGTTAGGTTCTCTCCTTTAATTTCTGAGTTCTTAGTTTGCTGCTGATCCATTGTGGTGGTCAGTGTGCAGAACAGGTTGAAGTATTTCCTGTAGAGCTGGTCTTGTTGTGGCGAATTTCCTCAATGTTTGTATATCCGTAAAAGATTTTATTTCTCCGTCAATTTTTAAGCTTAGCTTAGCAGGGTACAGAATTCTGGGCTGGAAATTGTTCTGTTTAAGTAGATTAAAGGTAGATGACCATTGTCTTCTTGCTTGGAAAGTTTCATTAGAGAAGTCTGCGGTCACTCTGATGGATTTGCCCCTGTAGGTCAACTGGCGCTTACACCTGGCAGCTTGCAGAATCTTTTCTTTTGTCTTGACTTTAAACAGGTTCACCACAATGTGTCTTGGAGAAGCTCGGTTAGAGTTTAGGCGACCTGGGGTCCGATATACCTCTGAAAGCAGTCTGTCAGAATCTTTGGTGATATTTGGGAAATTTTCTTTTATAATATTCTCTAGTATGGCTTCCATTCCTCTGGGGCATTCTTCTTCCCCTTCTGGAATTCCTATAACTCCTATGTTGGAACACTTCATAAAGTCCCATAATTCTGACAGTGAACGTTCTGCTTTCTCTCTCTTCTTTTCTGCCTCTTTTACTATCTGAGTTAGCTCAAGAACTTTGTCTTCTACCTCTGAAATTCTTTCTTCTGCATGGTCTAACCTGTTGCTGATACTTTCCTTTGCATCTTTAAGTTCCCTAATTGACTGTTTCATTTCCTTCAGCTCTGCTATATCCTTTTTATATTCTTCATATCGTTCATCTCTTATTTGATTCTGTTTTTGGATTTCCTTTTGGTTACTTCCCACTTTATTAGCAGTTTCCTTCATTGTTTCCATCATTTCTTTCATTGTTTTCAACATGTGTATTCTAAATTCCCTTTCTGTCATTCCTAACATTTCTTTATAGGTTGAATCCTCTGCAGTAGCTACCTCATGATTCCTTGGCAAGGTTGTTCTGGACAGGTTCTTCATGTTGCCTGGAGTTTTCTGCTGATTCTTCCTCATGAGTGATTTCTGTTTCCTTGCCCTAATTTTCCTTTCATTTCCTCTTGCTCTTTAAGTTCTCGTGCCTGTTGGCTAAGGGTTACAGGACCAGAAGGGTGAGAAGGTTGAAGAGCAAAAAAGGGATGAAAGAAAGGAAGACCGAGTGATAAGAAAAAAAAAAAAGAAAAATAGAGAAAAGAGAGGGGATGGGTAAAAGGAATATTGACAAAAAGAAGAGAGGCACAGAAAGAGGGAGACGGAGCAATATAGGTGTACAGTAGGGTACTTTGACACAACCTTAAAAAAAAACCCACCTTCTGGGGGTGCCCAGTTGGGTGGTTCCCTTGAGGTCAGCAGCTCTTTGCTAACCTGATCAGACACAGTACCCCACCTCCACCAAGTAGAGAGGAAAGACAAAAATGCTATAAATAAAACCAAAACAAGCAAACAGAAAACTTTACGGGATAAAATTGGGTGAAAAACCAAATAATAGTGGTAGAAACACTAGCAAAAATGAAGTTCTAGTTATTGAAAAAGGCAGCAATGGGAAATTATAATTAAACTAGAAAAATTGAGAAAGAAAAAGGATCTGTATGGAAAAGGTTGAAATTAAAAAACAAAACAACATCAACAACATCAAAATAAACAAAAATAACAACCAAACCAAAAAAAAAAAAAAACCACAACCAAAAACAAAGCAGTATGTATATGTTATTGAATATTGTCTAGGCAACACATGGTCTTCTGGAGTATGAGATGTTAATCACAGTTCTGATACGACTGGAGGCTGTTGATTTCCCAAACCCCAGCAGGTAGACGCCCTAAATCTCTCTTCAGCCCACTTAAAAGGCACTTTGGACTTGTAAACTTGCTGAGCAGAAGATTTCCCAGGAAAGTGCTTGTCGCTGGAATCACTGCTGAAGTGGCTATCCACTTACCCTGTGTGCCAAAACCGGTCTCACTCTGCCCCTGAGGGTTAGGGCTGCAAAGTGGCTCAGACCCCACCCTTAGGCTACTTGGTCGCTGGGTTACCAGCTCCCACCTGATTCTTAGCTCTGTAACCCTGAGGGCGGAGCTTGCTGGGGCAGTTCGCTCACAATGGCTCCCTGTGACCCACAGCCAAACACTATTAGCTCTGTCTGGCTCAGCGGCTCAGACTGGGGCCCTAGACAATGGCCAAAGTTTTCCGCACTCCTGCTCAGGCTCTCCCCAAGGCAGTTCAACTGAGTGCCAAGTCCAAAGACACCAAAACAGTTCACAGGTAAGGCCTTTCTGGTTTGTAGTCTCGCTGCTACTGAACTTACAGTTGCAGGCGGGTTTAGACAGATTGAACACATGTGACCACTTGCCGTTTTTCCACTGTTTTAGTCCTCCTCTTGGGGTCCAGAAGTCTCTCGCTGACTCCCTGTATCTTTGCGGGGGTGTTGTAGGCAGATCCCACCAGCCAGAGATGCCTGGAGTCCTATCTCCCCAGACTCACGGTGCCCAGATGCAAGGAAGCTGTTACTCGGCTGCCATCTTGTTCCACCTCTAAGATGCTGTTTTTAAATAACACTACCTGTCTTCATGCTCCAGTGGTCATTTCCAAGATGTGTATGATGCTGGGGTGGATGGCAGTGGCGGGCCTTATCAGGAGAAGACAAATAAGGAGTTAGGGTCACATAGGATCCAGGTGCCTGGAGCAGTTTGGTGATTTCTGTCAACTGTGTTGCTCATGGACACAAACACCTATCAATTCCATTACAGAGACGGACCCCAGACAAGCAGTTTTAGTTATCTGATTTGAGATGATCCTCTTACAGGACAGGGAAAACCATCCCTGCCCTCCCTTGCTACTACTGTGTCAGGACTGTGTCTGCTGTTGAGAGGCAGGTGAAGCAGGACTGAAGCACAGAGGCCAGGGAGCCAAACCGAGTGATTTTGCTGGTACAGTCCTTAAGGATGGGTGACAACCACAATTTAGCTAATGGTCACAAGGGAATCTGGAAATGACTTTTGATAGGAGTGCTGAATGTGTTGAGTGTTGGAGCATCTTCAAACACCATCAAAGCGGGCAGAATAACATAATTCAGGAGGCCAGGACTTGATTGTGCAGATGTGCTCGTATAGGACTTTATTTCCTGGAGTCCTGAGAACAGCCCCCTCCCTCAACCCCTCTCTCTTATTTATAGTCTTCTGATTGGATATGACACCCCCCCAGTTCAGAGGAGCTGCCTGGATCCAGGCCTGCAGCCAATCAATACCTGGGTTTCCCCTGTACCTTGTAATGGGTTCCAACATTGGCTGAGCCCGAGCCCATCCTGTCAGAGCAGGTGATGGGCACTTGGGTTGCTTCCACGTCTTGGCAATTGTGAATTGTGCTGCAATAAACCAATATCCTAATGCAAATTTCCTGTGATAAAATAATTTATTTCCTTTTGGATAGATTCCTAGTAGTGGAGTTGTGGGGTCAAATGGAGGTTCTACATTTAGCACTTTGAGGATTCTCCATACTTCTTTTCATAAAGGCTGTATTAGTTTGCAATCCCACCAACAATGTAAAAGTGTTCCCTCCATCCACAGCCACACCAACATTTGCTGCTTTGAGATTTTTGTGATGTGGGAAAAGAGTGGTCATCTATCTTTAAACTTTTCAAATGAAATTCTAGATATTTTCATATCATATTACAGTTGTGAAGATGTCCTAAAATGTCACTTATATTTCCTACATTGAAATGATGGCTACTATTAGACATGCCAATGGATCTCCTCATAATACAGGAATAAAGAAGTGTATGTCACTACTCTTTCACACACTGTGATAAACACATCTCAGTGTAACTCATCTCCTTGGTAATGCCACGTTTTTTACTTTATGCATGCATATGCAATAATGTGAAAGGGGTCTGTAGCTCCCTCAGACCGAAAAAAGGATCCATAGGACAAAGAAAGGTTCAGACACTATAGCACCACACTTTAAGCTATAGGACAAGGACTAAGTTTGTCAAGACAGCCTTCCAACCCAGTTCTCGCCTTCACAAAGCTCATCGCCTCCAGTTTTCATATTTTATCTCCTAAACATGTTATGTACACACAGCTACAGAAATATCCTGACAGAAATGGAACAAGAACGTGATCAATCACTACATCAGCTGACATTAAAATAGGGAGAGTATTGTGGATATAGTCAAAAGGTCCTTTGTTTTTTCAGGCTTAATCTCACTCTATCACCATGTAGAGATGTACGTGGGTTTCATTGCCAGGTACAAGCTGCATGTTTGCTAAGGAAGGAATCTAAAATATTTAAAAGCAGAGATGGAGTCAGGTGTAGACACACTAGCTCACAGGAGTGAAATATCAACCTATCGGTTGTTTGGAAATCATGTATTGAAACCAAAAATCATTTTTAGCAAAAACAGTTAATTGTTTTATATGTGCATTAAAGTTGTCGATTATTCAATGTTAAATGTATAAATTGTACCACAATTTTAGTAACTGTGTTGTGAGTTCCTCATTTTTATTATTAGTATTTATGAGGATTTGGGGGTAAAAGGAAATGGCTAAGCTTTTCAGCTACACTGCAAGGCATTGGTTGCTCTAGCCTTGTGGGCTACAGAGAGACCCCTCTTCCCTCTGCTCGGTGACCCCACTAGAGACAGACAGCTCCACACCATAAAACACTCCATGGCCAGAATTTCCTGTGGCCTGAGAGGTGGACACTTCAAACCACCTGAAGATGATTTAACAAAGCCCATTTCATTAAGTTGGGTCTGAAATAGAAACTCATTATTTCAAGGAGGGAAGCAAATAGCCTGTGGAGAAGCTGTCTTAGGGAAGATTGGGTTTTTCTTCTGAAAGCTATCCCTTTAGGTTTTTAATATAGAAAAATGGAAGCGGGACTTCAAATGCTTTCTTTAGAACAATTTCTGAGATGACAAAGATGGATGTCAGGTGCCATTCCCAGAAATTGAGCTGGGTGAGAAGTCACAAGCTCTGCCTGCTCATGTGGGGCCTTATGGCCTAGGGAATTCTTTTCTCCCCTGTGGTAGTGTTTTTCCACATGAGATTATGGACAGAACAGCAACTGCCATTCAGGGTTCCCATCCACTTATTTAAGTAAAATCCAGGAGTGACCCAGATCCCAACTGAGCAGGGAGTGGGGATGGTTGGCACACAGCCTTTCTGCCAGGCCTCCCCTGGGGTTTATCTCAGTTATCAAGAGCCCCCTCACCTGAAGTCACACCCTTCCCAGGAGAGGGCCTGAGTGAGATGGGATGTAAAGTCCTCTCTTGACCTCATATGGGATGTCCACTCCATAACTCTCTTCCAGGTTGGCTGTAGCAGTGGATTCTGCATCAAAGTGATGTCTCCCTCTGATTAATCCTGCCCCAACTGCTTCCTTTCATCTGTCATGGTCCATTATAACTTGCACTCCAAACCCTGTCTGAGCACCCACTACAGAGAACCCAATTTGCAGCTGCCCCTCACCCCAGTAAGGGATGAGGACAGGTAGGTTCAAACCGTGCTCACCAGTGGACCAGCAGAGAGACCCTCCAGAGCTCAGTCTATCCAGACTCTGAGGGCACACCTGTGGGATTGCACCTGCCAGGAACCCATCCCTCAAGACAGCCAGTGAGCCTTTGACCTCTTCCCTTCTTTGTCTTTTATTGTTAAATCATAGCTGTGTACATTTGTGCAATCAAGGGGTACAATGTACTGGTTTCATATACAATCGGAAATATTCTCATCAAACTGTTCAATGTAGCCTTCATGGCATTTTCTTAGTTATTGTATGCAGACATTTCTATTCTGCATTTAGTAGGTTTCACCTATACCCATTCTAAGATGCACCGTAGGTGTGGCCCCACCCATTACCCTCCCTCCACCCTGACTTCCCCTCTCCCTTCCCCTCCTTTGACCCTTTCCCCATATTTTTGTGCTACAGTTGGGTTATAGCCTTCATATGAAAGCTATAAATTAGCTTCATAGTAGGGCTGAGTACATTGGATATGTTTTCTTCCATTCTTGAGATACTTTGCTAAGAAGAATATGTTCCAGCTCCATCCATGTAAGAGTAAAGAGGTAAAGTCTCCATCTTTCTTCAAGGATGCATAATATTCCATGGTATACATGCACCACAATTTCCTAATCCATTCGTGGGTCGATGGGCACTTGGGCTTCATCCATGACTTAGCAATTATGAATTGGGCTGCAATAAACATTCTGGTACAGATGTCATTGTTGTATTGTGATTTTTGGTCTTCTGCATATATACCTAGTAAAGGAATTATAGGATCGAATGGCAGGTCTATTTTTAGATCTCTAAGTATTCTCCAAACATACTTCCAAAAGGAAGATATTAGTGTGCATTCCCACCAACAGTGTAGAAGGGTGCCCTTTTCTCCACATCCACACCAACATCTCTGGTTTTGGGATTTTGTTATGTGGGCTACTCTTACTGGGGTTAGATGATATCTCAAAGTAGTTTTGATTTGCATTTCTCCGATGATTAAGGATTATGAGCTTTTTTTCATGTGTCTGTAGATCATGCATCTGTCTTCTTTAGAGAAGTTTCTCTTCAAGTCCTTTGCCCACCCTGAGATGGGATCACTTGTTCTTTTTTTGCTAATACGTTTGAGTTCTCTGTGGATTCTGGTTATTAAACCTTTATCAGAGGTATAACCTGCAAATATTTTCTCCCATTCTGAGGGCTATCTGCTTGATTTATTTACTATGTTCTTGGATGTGCAGAATTTTTTAGTTTGATCAGGTCCCAGTAATGTATTTTTGATACTGCTTCAATTGCCTGGGGAGTCCTCCTTATAAAATATTCACCCAGGCCGATTCCTTCAAGAGTTTTCCCTACAACTTTCTTCAAGTATTTTTATAGTTTCATGTCTTAAGTTTAAATCTTTTATCCAGTGAGAGTCTACCTTAGTTAATGGTGAAAGGTGTGGGTCCAGTTTCAGTCTTTTATAGATTACCAGCCAGTTGACCCAGCACCATTTGTAAAATAGGGAATCTTTTCCCCACTAAATGTTTTTAATTGGCTTGTCAAAGATCAAATAATGGTAAGTAACTGGATTCATCTCCTAGTTCTCTATTCTGTTCCAGACATCTACTTCTCTGTTTTTGTGACAGTACCATGCTGTTTTGATCACTATCGCTTTACAGTACAGTCTCAGGTCTGGTAGTGTGATTCCTCCTGCTTTGTTTTTATTGCTGAGTAATGTTTTGGCTATTCAAGTTTTTTCTGATTCCATATAAAATGAAGTATTGCTTTTTCAAGATCTTTAAAATATGACAATGGAGCTTTAATAGGAATTGCATTAAAATTATATATTGCTTTGGATAGTATGGACATTTTGACAATGTTGATTCTTCCCAGCCATGAGCATGGTATGTTTTTCCATTTGTTAACATTTTCAGCTATTTCTTTTCTTAAAGTTTCATAGTTCTCTTTATAGAGATCTTTCACATCCTTTGTTAGATAAACTCCCAAATATTTCATCTTCTTTGCCACTACTATGAAAGGAATAGAGTCCTTGACTGTTTTTTTGGCTTGGCTATTGTTGGTATATATAAAGGCTACAGATTTATGGGTGCTGATTTTGTAGCCTGAGACATTGCTGTATTCCTTGATCACTTCTAAATGTTTTGTAATAGAATCCCTAGTGTTTTCCAGATATATGATCATGTCATCTGTGAAGAGTGAAAGAGTGAAAGTTTGATCTCTTCTGACCCTATGTGGATACCCTTGATCACCTTTTCTTCCCTAATTGCAATGGCTAAAACTTCCATTATAATGTTAAAAACAATAGAGACAATGGGCAACCTTGCCTGGTTCCTGATCTAAGTGGAAATGATTTCAATTTAACTCCATTCAGTACGATATTGGCTGTGGGTTTGCTGTAGATGGCCTCTATTAGTTTAAGAAATGTCCCGTCTATACCAATTTTCTTAAGTGTTCTGATCATAAGGATGCTGGATATTATCAAAAGCTTTTTCTGCCTCAATTGAGAGAATCATATGGTCTGTATTTTCTAGTTTGTTTATGTGCTGAATTACATGTATAGATTTATGTACATTGAACCAGCCTTGAGACCCTGGGATAAATCCCACTTGGTCGTGGTGTATAATTTTTTTGATGTGTTGTTGGATTCTGTTTGTTAGGATCTTATTGAGTATTTTAGCATCAATATTCATTAGTGATATTTGTCTATAATTTTCTTTTCTTGTTGTATCTTTCCCTGGTTTGGGGATCAAGGTGATGTTTGCTTCGTAGAATGTGTTGGGTAAATATACCTTCTTTTTCTATATTTTAGAAGAGGTTTAGTAATATGGGTACTAGTTCCTCTTTAAAGGTTTGGTAGAACTCTGACATAAAGCCATCTGGTCCTGGGCTTTTCTTTTTAGCTGCCCACCAGCTTTGAGTTGAATGTGCACCCAACTGAGTTCCTGCCTTAAACACAGCCTGTCCCAGGGTGAGGGGTACTTGAGAAGGCTCCAGAGCAGCCTCTCTGGGGAGAGCATAACTGTGCTAAGATCTGAATGAGAAGATGAGCCAACCAGGAACCTATTTGGGGAGAAGAAGATCTCAGAGAAAACAGCTGGTTCAACAGCCCAAAGCAGAGCTGTTTGGGGTGGCTCAGTGCAAAAGCACAGAAGGCCAGGTCTTTTATCACCCAGTGAGGGGAAGAAAGTATTTGAATGTGACATAGAAGCTGGATGTACCGACCTGACCCTGGCAGGCCATAAGAACTACAGAAAATAACATGGGTCTTATTCTGAATGCGAGGGGACACAAAAGAATGTTTTAAGAAGGGCAGTGTAGGATAACTGAGACCAGGGGGCCACCAAGCACTTTCACCTGTATGGATTATAATATGAGTCTTACAGATTGAAGGCTCGGAGTTGTTCACCAACAATGAAACCTGTTTAAATGCATGTGATATGCAGATGACACTTCCTCTCCTTCTGAAGAACAATGTCCACACCCTAATTCCCAGAACCTGTGAAAACATTACTTGTTGTGGCAATACTTAAAAGATATGACTAATTTAAGGATCTTGAGATGGGGGGATTATCCTGGATTATCTGAATGAGCACAAGGGCACAAGCTATCCCTAAGGGAGACAGAAGTGTCATTGTCCGAGTGATGTTGGTTGAATAAGAAAGACTCAGTCAGTCACTGCTTGTATTGAAGACGTAAAAGAGACACCAGTGAGAGAGACACGTTAGTACCTTGTAGAAGCTAAAAAAGGCTAGGAATGAATTGCACCCTTAAGCCCTCAGGACGAGTACAGCTTTGCAAACACCTTGATGTTAGCCCTGAAAGGCCCATTTCAGACTTGTGACTTCCCAAACTGTAAGATAATTTTTTGTTGTTTAAAGTCACCAAGTTTATGATTACTTATTACAGCGGCAATGAGAAACTAATAGTTCATTACCTTTTGTCTCCCAGATTTGCTTGATAACTAAACTTTTCTTTTGTCACAAATGCCCATCTATTTGTATTCTGCAATGTCACTGTGGCAAGAAGTACAGGTGGGGCAGGTTGCTCTCTTGTGTTTAAGTAGAGAAACCTCGGTAATGAAGGATGCTTGGGCTTCCCAGTGCTGTGAAATCCTAAGAGGTGATATTGAAGAGCCTGCATAGCATCAGGAAGTCCAGGGACACATATCCCAAAATATAACAGGTTTTTAATTGGTTATGGTCCTATAACCTACTGAAACTCAAATTTACTTTTTGGTAAAACTGAGATCCATTATTCACTCAGCAGATATGTATAGAGGACCTGTCCTGTATCAAATACTATTCTAAATGCTGGGTATAGTAGAGAAAAATAAAAGAGGGGACAACAACTTGTAACCAAGAAGCTTACATTCAACCTGACCACACTCACAAGGAAAAGAGCCAAGTGCTCGGAGGAAACATCAGGCTAAAGAAGAGCCAGTAATTGACGAGGCTGACATGCCTCATTCTAACCCCTCCCAGTCTTTACCTGGCCATCACCTCGTTCTCCATGTGTTTCAAATCTCTGACTTTTACTCCTCAGGACACCTGTTATTGAATTTAAGATGCACCCTAAATCCAGGATGGCCTTATCTCAAGACTCTTACATTAATTACATCTGTTTAGTTTCGATCCTTTTCCCAAGTAAGTTGATAATTACAGTATGCATATATCTTTGGTGGGGAACCCTTCAACCCATGATAGACAAGAGGGGCAAGTTGAAGATCCCATTAGCCACCTGAGTGGAAATGCTCGGGGGACACCTGACCACATTAGTGTGGAGTTTCAGGACAATCAGGACTGCCAGTATGAATTTTGGAAGTCTTAAGTAAACCAGTGATATTTAGATACTTGCTGTGGGATTACATCACCCATCATGGAATTAATTGTGAATAGAGAAAAGTAGTGTTATAAAAGCTGATTCATGAGATACCTCAAGATTTGAATGTCTGCAAGGGGAGAAAAAACTAGCAATCTTTCAGAAGGGATTAAGTCAGTTAAAGTAATAAAAAATAATTGAGAGACAGAGTTGTGTCCTAGATAGGAAGTGAAAAATAATATTTGAAAAAGGATCAAGTTATCAGTTCTAGCAAATGCAGCTGATCATTTGATTAAGAAGATTGTTATTTCTTCCCTAACCACCTCGCAAGTGAGAATCAAAGAAGAAAATACACCAGAAAAGCACTTGGTAAATTACAAATCAATGTAATATTGTAAAGTGACATTATTAACTGTGTGTCTCAACAGTTTTACCTGAGATCCAAAGTCTCCTGTTCAACTGCTCTTGTGATAAAATATTACAGGCTGAAACCCAGAAGCAAAACACTCTGGGAAGAATTTAGACAAATGACAGAATTAGAAATCCCTGAGAAAATTGTAAGCGGTTGGCCATTTAAAGTACAGAACTGATGTCACTCATGAGAAGTCAGGTATTGCCCATTGAGAGGTCTGAATGTTCAAGCCATCGTGGAGAGAAGGGCATTCTTCAAAGAGCATGCTCAGTGCCCTCAGCGTCACATGGAACTCTCCCTCTGCACTAAGGGCAGATGAGTTTCACATGCACAGACTCTGGGGGCTTCTGTGGTACAGACAGCAGGCTTTAAAAACATTTCCAGCACAGATGTTTCCCAAATTGGACCACACTTTGTTCTCTGAATATTGAGAGGTAGTGAGACCACACTGGCAGCTTCATGATTAAAAGTTGCAACAGTAAAAGTTTCCAATCAGTCCTCACTGGAGGGACTTTGAGTATCAGGCCCCATAAAGGAAAACTTTCGGCTTTACAGGTTCTTGCTGCAGAATGAGTGGGACCCACTTACTAGAAAATCCAGAAGGAGAGATAGCTGTGACCCCATAGAAAGAAGAGAGGACCCAGATTCCTGAGGTCTGTGTTTAATACCAACCAACCACCCAGCAGAGACATGGAGCAGAGTGGTCAATTTCTTTTTTTTTTATTGTTAAATCATAGCTGTGTACATTAATGCAATCAAGGGGTACAATGTGCTGGTTTCATATACAATCGGAAATAATCTTATCAAACTGTTCAACGTAGCCTTCATGGCATTTTCTTAGTTATTGTATGCAGAGATTTGTATTCTGCATTTAGTAAGTTTCGCCTGTACCCATTCTAAGATGCACCGTAGGTGTGGCCCCAACTATAATCTTCCCTCCACCCTAACCTCCCCCCTTCCTTCCCCTCCCTTGGCCCTTTCCCCATATTCTTCTGATATAGTTGGGTTATAGCCTTCACGTGAAAGCTATAAATTAGCTTCATAGTAGGGCTCAGTACATTGGATACTTTTTCTTCCATTCCTGAGATACTTGAAAAAAAGCTCATCGTCCTTAATCATCAGAGAAATGCAAATCAAAACTACTTTGAGATATCACCTAACCCCAGTAAGAGTAGCCCACATAACAAAATCCCAAAACCAGAGATGTTGGCATGGATGTGGAGAAAAGGGCACACTTCTATACTGCTGGTGGGAATGTACACTAATACGTTCCTTTTGGAAGGATGTTTGGAGAATACTTAAGAGATCTAAAAATAGACCTGCCATTTGATCCTGTAATTCCTCTACTAGGTATATACACAGAAGACCAAAAATTACAAAGACATCTGTACCAGAATGTTTATTGCAGCCCAATTCATAATCACTAAGTCATGGAAGAAGCCCAAGTGCCCATTGACCCATGAATGGACTAGCAAATTGTGGTACATGTATAACATGCAATATTATGCAGTCTTAAAGAAAGATGGAGACTTTACCTCTCATCTTTTTTTTTCCTTTATTGTTAAATCATAGCTGTGTACATTAATGCAATCATGGGGCACCATACACTGGTTTTATATACCATTTGACATATTTTCATCACACTGGTTAACATAGCCTTCCTGGCATTTTCTTAGTTATTGTGTTAAGACATTTACATTCTACATTTAGTAAGTTTCACATGTACCCTTGTAAGATGCACCATAGGCGTAATCCCACCAATCACCCTCCCTGCAGCCATCCTCCCCCTCCCTTCCCCCTCTGCTTTCCCCATATTCTTAGGTTATAACTGGGTTATAGCTTTCATATGAAAGCCATAAATTAGTTTCATAGTAGGGTTGAGTACTTCGGATACTTTTTCCTCCATTCTTGAGATACTTTACTAAGAAGAATATGTTCCAGTTCCATCCATGTAAACATGAAAGAGTTAAAGTCTCCATTTCATTAAGGCTGCATAATATTCCATGGGTGTACATATACCACAATTTATTAATCCATTCGTGGATCGATGGGCACTTGGGTTTTTTCCATGACTTAGCAATTATGAATAGGGCTGCAATAAACATTCTGGTACAAATATCTTTGTTATAATGCAATTTTATCATTTCCACTCAGATCAGGAACCAGGCAAGGATGACCATTGTCTCCACTGCTCTTTGACATTGTAATGGAAGTTTTAGCCACTGCAATTAGGGAAGAAATGACTATCAAGGATATCCATAAAGGGTCAGATGAGATCAAACTTTCACTCTTCGCAGATGATATGATTGTATATCTGGAAAACACCAGGGATTCTACTACAAAACTCTTAGAAGTGATCAAGGATAATCAGTCAGGTTACAAAATCAACATTCGTAAATTGGTAGCCTTTATATATACCAACAATAGTCAAGCTGAAAAAACAGTCAAGGACTCTATTCCATTCACAGCAGTGCTAAAGAAGATGAAATATTTGGGAGTTTATCTAACAAAGGACATGAAAGATCTCTATAAAGAGAACTATGAAACTCTAAGAAAAGAAATAGCTGAAAATGTTAACAAATGGAAAAACATACCATGCTCATGGCTGGGAAGAATCAACATTGTTAAAATGTCCATACTACCCAAAGCAATATACAATTTTTTTTTTTTTTTATTTCCCATTTTTTTTTTTTTATTGTTGGGGATTCATTGAGGGTACAATAAGCCAGTTACACTGATTACAATTGTTAGGTAAAGTCCCTCTTGCAATCATGTCTTGCCCCCATAAAGTGTGACACACACTAAGGCCCCACCCCCCTCCCTCCATCCCTCTTTCTGCTTCCTGCAATCCCTATTAAAGCTCCACTGTCATACTTTGAAGATCTTGAAAAAGTAATACTTCATTTTATATGGACTCAGAAAAAACCTCGAATAGCCAAGACATTAATCAGAAATAAAAATAAAGCAGGAGGAATCACGCTACCAGACCTCAGACTATACTATAAATTGATAGTGATCAAAACAGCATGGTACTGGCACAAAAACAGAGAGGTAGATGTATGGAACAGAATAGAGAACCAAGAGATGAACCCAGCTACTTACTGTTATTTGATCTTCGTCGATTTCCTTCTTCTGTGCCACTTTGGGCAAGACACTGGTGTCAGGAGTCTCAGTTTCCTCTTCTCTAAAATGTGGAGCACAGCACCTACAACATAAGTAATCAGATGATGAAAAGAGAAAATCTACATAAAATAATAAATTACAGGCATGATAAGGTTGTTACTGCTGTTATTGTACATTTATAGTTTATTTCATCTCAAACCTATTTCTGTCTTGCAATTTGAGATCTATGTGAATTGTCTTCCATAAAATGCAGGCGGAATTGCCTATGTGCCATACCTTGGGGGAAGTTATATACCAATTAAACAAAATAAAGCATTTATAGGTGATTTTTAGGAATGTAAAGTAATGCAGAATTGTAGTTGAATTGTGTGTAGTAGCTAGCATGTATTGTTTATTGGGTGATATGTACTATCTCCAGCATTTTACATAGATTACCTCATTTGATCTTCCAAATGACATTAAAAAATAAGAAATATTAGAGATAAAACATTAAGAGATAAGAAATTCATGTTACAAATGAAGAAACAGAGGCACAATGATAAGAAACATGTCCCAAATTGCATAGCTAAGTGGCAGAGCCAATATTAAAACTCAGAAAGTCCAACTCCAGTGTCCAAGTTCTGAACCACTCACTTAGCGAAACGGGTGGACAGATATTAATGATGACAGATAATGGCAAAAGGTGATGCCTTGCTTACAAAATAACACATTATATACTTTGTAAATCAACACTTTCATATATTCATTGATTTATCAATATAAGAGGAAGATGAACCAATATTTAAACCCAAGTCCTTATCAACAAGGAATCAATAAGGCCATATCTCAGAAATATCAATAGCTATCAATGGTGAAGAGAGGTTCGATTTACATGCAACACTTGGATCACATGTACATAAAGCAAGTCATAGTTGTGTTCGCATAAGAATTAGGTTCACCTGCATAAAATAGGAGCTTAAATAAGACCAAAACACATTCACCTCCAATATTAAGAAATCCTAGAGAGGTACTCTAAAACTGGCATGTCATCTCTGTGGGCCCTTTGATCTTTTTGCTCCGCCAATCCACCACACAGCTTCCATTATCACGGTCACTTCATAGTCCAAGACAGATGTCAGAGCTCCAATCATGCCATCATAGTTAAAAGCAGCAAAAAGCAGAAAAAGAGGAGGAAAAGAGTCCTTGTCTCTAAGCTGAGGCAGCTCCCTTACAGAGGCTCATACAGCAGCTCAACACACAACATCCACTAATGTATCTCTGGCTGTGGCTTGGCCACATGGCTTGCTCAGCTGCAAGAGAGGGTGCAGAGTGGAGACTTTCAGCTGGACTCACTGCTGACCAGAATGAAATTCTGTTGTGAAAGAGGAAAGGAAAAGCAGGCATTGTATAGGTAACTGGAAGTCTGCAACATCCTTTAAAAACGCAGTCAGTCTTCTGGTAGAATGTTTAAAAGTTAATAGTCTCCCCTCATTCCAAAATTAACAAAAGCTGTACATCCACTTCTGTGGGTATGTGGACAAGGGATGCTTCTGTTTGTGCACCTAGACCTTTACTTTCCCCTCTAGATCCTTCTAGGAAACATGGCAAGTTTTCTTTGTCCAAAGAGGCCTTTGGGCTCCCTATGTTTTCATTTATTTACACCAAGAGAGGCCCAAGTTCACAGAGACACCTGCATGTAAATGGGTGGGGAGGAATTCCATACTCCTTGTACTCAGCAGAGCTTCCCTTCATGTATAATCAAATAAATTTCTAAATTTATTTAACGTGAGTTAAATGGCTATGAAGTTTAAGGCAAAGACACTGTTCAGACAGTGGCAGACACACTGGACAAGACATGATGACCTAGGTCATCCTGAGCAACACCAAGGATCCTTAGCGTCTCCTGCCATCATGGAATGGGGCAAAATAACTGAGGAACTGACCTTGAATGGAATCCCTGAGTAAAGAGCACACTCAGAAAATCCATAGGAATCTTTACCATTATCATTGTCCCATCAACATTTTCATCATCATCATTGTCATTATCACAAGGGAGATGGAAGAAAGTCAGGAAGCAGAGGCAGTACACCTGGAGATGGGACAGGGGCCTTGGCTGAGATGAAGGCAGCAGAGATGGAGGGAAATTGGTGAATTCAACCTGCATTGTGCACGTCAGAACCAGCAGAACTTGCAGACAGACTAGATATGGTGGTACCGAAGAAGCCAGGCATCAGCATTGGTCTTAGATCTGTAGTCAGAGCAATTGTGTGGATGGTGGTGCCATTTGCCAGGATGGGGTCTGTGTCTGAGGGACCAAAGGTAGATTCCCCTTTATCAACTAAGATGGATACTAAGGTTAAGGAAATGAAAGTTACTGATAGGTGTGGTGTTGTCCAGGGCCTGGCTCACATAGCAACTTCCTAAATTTCTAGGTCTACAAGAAAATCCACACTTGTTAAACTCCCTGACAGGAGCTACTAGACAAATTGTCAGGCCCTTACTAGCCCTGACTTACAAACCATACCACTAAAACTCTGATTGGACAGAGGACTGGCCTTATAACCATTCTTCCCTGACGACCAGCTACAGACCTCAAACCAGTTTCAGCCAGCCTAAAAAGACGGCACACAAATTGTCTGGTGTCCAATAGTTCACTTTGGGACTTAAAAGAGCCAAAATCCACCTCATTTTATGCTAACACCCCACCCCAAAGTGAACAAGGAAGGCATGCTACATGTATGTTTTTGCATTGCACATACACTTCACCCCCTCATAAATATATACAGCCTTCTGCCAAAACCTGTTGACTATGTATGACTCTATTGTGTAATACAGACCCTGTGAGGCATAAAAACCAATGTTCTCCCCTCTCTTTGAAAAGAAAGCACCCATGGTACATACTGGTCACCGTCTCTTCCCAGTCTGCAGACCGATATCACTAAAGCTCTCTTCTACTATTAGGCATCCCAGTAGTCTTGTGGATGACAGTATGAGTGAAGGACGAGTGTCATTAACCAAGAGAGAGGTCACTTCCTAATAAACTCCCCTGAAGGCTGGAATTTGGCTCTTTGCTATTAAGTCACCAGTTAAGGGATGCCGCCCACTCCAAGACAAATTCTGCTGTGTGGTTCATCACAGTTAATTGGCTGGAATTTCACTGTATCAGAGTTTTGTTCTCACCCTTACAAATGGTGTCTTTTGAACCACAGCTTATACTGGAATTAGTGTGTCATCAGCCATAGATTGAGAGCAGAAGGTTGAATCAATTGGCAGTGAAATGAGGATGGGCTACTGGTGAGAACACAAACAGCTTCCAGAGAAATGCGTCTCTAATTGTCGATCATCTGCCATCAACTTTCTGCTCTATCAGTGAGCGTGGGTGTGTGTCCTGCCTCAGATGGTGCCAACCAGTGGCCATGTCACTAAAACCGGCGAGGACTTCTGGATAGAGTTATGAGCACCCCTCCACCCCTCAAACACAAAGGAAAGAGCTAAAACTCAAGAGTTGGGGCTCTTGGGTCAGATTAGTTTCTGCCTAGGTGGTGATTATAAAAACATTCTCCCAGAAGGAGGGAGGAGAGCCAGTAGGTTAAAATGACCTGTGATCCCCATGACCAGGCATCTCTAGACTGTTGAGCTTCATGGGATGATCTCCAAGCTTCCTTGCAAAATCAGATACAATCTGATATAGAAGTACAACTGAGACAGAGGCAAAAACTCTACTGCCAACCAGAGCAAGGCAGGTTAATTAGTAAATCAGGGCTGTCTGGGAAAAGGCTCCTGCTGAGACGTTGAAGGAGCAATTCTGAGAGCTGAATGTCCGGGTTCCATTTCCAGCTCAGTTACATACCTGGGAAAGTCACTTAAATGCTCTCTGTGCCTCGGTGTCCTCATCTTTAAAATGGGAGTATCGTAGGTGTTACTAAATGTAGAATATAAATGTTTTAACACAATAACTAAGAAAAAGCCAGAAAGGCTATTTTAACCAGTGTGATGAAAATATTTCAAATTGTTTATAAAACCACCGCATGGTACCCCATGATTGCATTAATGTACACAGCTATGATTTAATAAAAAAATAAGTAAATAAAATAAATAAAATGGGAGTATCCTGTGTCTCTGCCTTATGGGGTCATTGTGGCCCATGGTAAATGTTGAAAGAGTGCCGTTGCCAGCATCCCAGTCCCTGTGACCAGAGAGCACGCACCTGCTCTCAGGAAGGCATCCTCTCAGCTCCAGCCAGTGGCAGCCATAGTTGCTAGATCTTCAAATATGTCAAGTCATAAATATCAATGCCCAGTAAAATTCCTAAACATGAACTTGAAAATAAATTTATAAGATTATAAATATGTTGGATAGGGCCAAATAAAACCGATCTGTATGATACATCTGCCTGAGAAGCTAAAACGTCACACCCCACAGGGTGAGGCAGGCACTTACCCCAGTGCCCAACTCGCAGGCCACAACCCCTGCATGGTTCCTTCCCTCGTTTCCCAGGTTTACTGAACCCCAGGCACTCTGATGTACCACTCTGCAGCAGGCAGTGCCATCCCCACCTGCAGACGGGAACACTGAGGCTTGGGGAGATTGAGAGAATTGCCCAGGGCTCATGTCTGTAAGCGGCAAAGTGGGGATTTGAAGTGAGATTTCCCCGATTCTAGACACACTTTTCTTCTGTGGCTGCTTCGCATATCTGTTCTTCAGTCTCTCCCACTCAGAGACCGACACAGCCAAGGTGACAGAAACTAGCTGGACCAGATGCCTCCGCCTACTTCTAAGCAGCATCAGCTTCCTCACCTGCCTCCCTCTGCCTTTGGCACAAGGAAACGGCCAGTGACAAAAATGACAGCTTGTGGCAGCTCCTGCTAGCAACACGCCTGCTAAGTATTAAGTAGAAGCTGTTGTTTCCCCTACAGACACTTCTGTTTGAGTTTGTATGCATTCATGTACCACATTACAGAAATCACATTTAATTAAGCCCAGGGAGCTGACTCGAGGCATACCAAGTGCCTGTGATGTACCATTTCCCATCCTCACCTGCCTTCCTGCAGGGTCTCCCCAGCAAGGCACTGGCAAGGGCAGATCTGGCCCAGCCAGTCTGATAATGCTGTTAGGTTCTGAGGATGAAAGGACACCCTTCTTTTCTCTCTGATCTCCATCCTTTCTTCCTTACCTGAACTGAAAATAAAACCTGGAGACAAATCTGAACAAGTATTTTTAACCATGCATTGCAAGAATCAAGATTTGGGGCTGGCCAAGCCCTTTCACTAATGAAGATGCCTCTTCCTGGGCAGATATCAAGTGCAGAACCACTCAGGAGATCTGAAAGCCAAGAAGGTGAGACCCCTAGTGGAAACAGAGGAGATGCTGAAGCCAGATAGGCAGGTCCAAATTATGTTTCTGTCACCATGTAACCTCAAAAGTGTCTTTTTACTTTTATTTTGGGGGGGGGTTTGTTTTGTTTTTGTTTTAAGGGGTTATTTTATTGAGATTCCGTCTGGAGATTTACTCTTTTAGTTTCAAACTCTTTTTTCTTATGATAATACATGTCCATGATAAACTCAGAGAGTACTTAATGGATCCAAGAAAAGGTAAGTTCACGTTATGTTGGAGGACATAGCAACAAAGTGACCATCTTCATTCTTTCTAACTAGATTAAGAAATAGAACATATATGTGATGTGTTCATTTTTCAAAACCCCATTGTACCTTTGATCCTGTATGTCCAGTTTTCCTCTCTATTGGTTTGTCAAGACATAATTAAATAGTGCCAGAAAACTTACATATTAATGCAACCCCCTGTTTTTTTACTGGTGTCGTAAGACACATGGTATTCTGTATCTTGATTTTTGTATTTAATGGTGGTAGACCTGGTATCTGATGCTTGATGTCAGGGTCTACACATGTCACTTCTAAGCTAGAAAAATGATCTGAGCTTAGCGGGAGTAGCTGAAAGAGAAGCCACTGTGGTGTTGGCCAGATGGGAGCTGACACAGCCACAGACACCAAAACCAGGGCAACAACATTAACATGCCTGCTCTGGACCCTGCGGAGGGAGTAGATTCATTAAGAAACTCGGCCCTTTTGGTGCAGAAACCTGCCCATTTAAATTGGGGGTCTGCAGTCTGACTTTAGTCAGCAGGCATTCCAAATGACCCCCAAATTTGCTCTTTCTTATCGAAGCACTTGGCCATTTTTTCCCTCACTGATTTCTGGTTACACACCTTAGTAAATCCTTACTGAAGCCACCATATGCAGATTAAGCAGTGGCCACAGTGTCCGTGGCCCTACTTGGAGCAGGCTTCCTCCACCTCAGTGCTGGTGACATCAGGGCCAGCTGAGTCTCTGTGGTGGGGGCTGTCCTCTGCATTGAGGGATATTCACACAGCCTGACCTCTACCTGCCAGATGCCAATAGCAACACCCCCACCCTGAGCCACCAAAACTGTCCCCTGACATTGCTAACTGTCCCCTGAAGGGGGCAGAATCTCCTCCAGAGGACTGAAGTTGCAGAATGTTCTCAGAATGGACACTCACTCACAGAGGGCTTTCCACTCTGTGGGAAGCAGCAGATGCCAGGGGCTCCCTTTGCAGCCTTCTGGGGAGCTGAGGTATCGGACAGGATAAGAAGAGGCTGGCAGGTGAAGAGGGGACTGTGACCTAGCTCTGGCCAAAGTGGTATTAGGGACTTGCCCTGGAGTTTCCAGGAGGTGTCCTGCTTGAGAGTCATGGCTGTTACAGACCCCCACTGCCTCTCACACTTCTGAGCACACCTATTGGACAAAAAGTGGCCAAATCAATAACTCCCAGCTTGCAGCATAAGGCAGCTGGCCTGAGAACAAAAGCAGAAGTCCCGGGGACAGTAGGTAGAAGGATGGATAGTGCCACCTCCTCTCCTCCTTTTCACGTGCAGGTGGAAGAAGCTTCCACCCACTGCTAAAGCTCAGAGAGCCTCTCTTACTCCAACTGTCTTAGCTACTGTGTCTAATCCCTTCGCTACATTGCTCTCTTCTAAACATCAAAGGATTTTTGGTGTCTTACTTAGACAATGACTAATAAAATAAGTATCCAGCATTTTATTTGCTTTTTTCAATTATACAGGTATGTAATCTGAAAATATTTTTCTTTTAATATTTTAAAGAGTGCTAGTAGTGGGCTGATTCAGAACAGTGTTATTTCAGTGAATGAATGTGTATCCTGTCTCATTATGAATAAAAAAATAAACTTTTAATGACCAAAACATGGTACTTCAACTACTGATCTTTCTAGTCTTGAGTGACAAGAAATGTGTGCGTACAAAACACTTAAAACCAAGGATGAATGTGAGTCATCTTCCCCTGAGAAATGGAGTCTCTGAAAGAAACAGAAACATCAGCTCACATGCGTTGACCGAGGATAACCTTCAGTCATTTATGGGATCAGATACAGCTAAAACAGTTGATGCAAAAATCAAAACCAAAGTCCAAACCAAAACAAAACAAAACATCAAAGCCAAACAATTCCTATTTGAACCTCAGCAGCCAAGTTAGTTCCTACCAAGTCCCACTGCCCCCTTAGCAAAGGCTAAAATCGCCAACATCTGAGAATATTTTACAATAGCAAAGAATGCACTAGAATTTCAAATAGTCGAGTACGAAGCTGCCTTTAATTAGTGTCCATGCATCTGATGCAACAATGCTTTCCTGTAGCATTTACGAACCAGCTACAGATTACCCACCACCAGCATATTGGAAAGAAGTAAAATGTAGCCCTTATCTTTGAATCAGCTTACTCTGATATGTCAGGTTGGGTCTACAGAGAGATCTGAGAGTCTATTGTGTGTCTAACATCTTGGAAGCAAAGATGAGATCCGATTTACCACTGAATCAATGCTGAGAGACAATTAGTGCTCAATAAATACTTGCTAATCTTCAAAATAGGGGAAATTGACTTAAGATAACTATATGGAAAGAATCATCACAGCCAAGAGAAACTGACTCAGAATTAATGTCCATCAACAAGGCAGATGGGCAGGGAAATACCCATGTTTTGAAAGCAGTTCTCCCTATAGCTGACCCAAGACTGACAAAGAGAATGAAGGTGACCTTTTATGTGAGGTATCACAAGTGACAGGGATCACCGGCTTTCTCCAAGAAAATCAGAGCTCATGGTACCTTACAATCACCAGGTATCATTTAAATGTCACAAAGACAAAGAAAGAAATTCAATGCAAGTCCCAAAGAAAATGTGTATATACACACATGTAAAACATGCATACAATATTCAGGAGTCAGAACACAAGTGAGCTATTTAAAAGGAGTGGAAGAAAAAGTATCCTGTGTACTCAGTACTATTATGAAACCAATTTACAATCACTCACACTTTCATATGAATGATAGATCACAACTATGGCCCAGGATGAAGTGGGCGGGGACAGGAGGTGGGGGGAGGTCTGATGGAGGGAGGGTAAATGGTGGGACCACACATACGGTGCATATTGCAAGGGTACATGTGTGATCTATTAAGTGTAGAGTATAAATGTCTTGACACAATAATTAAGTAAATGAGGTGAGGGGTATATTAACCAGTTTGATGTAAGCATTCCAAATTGTATATGAAATCAGCATATTGGACCCCACAAATACATTAATGCATACATGTAAAAGAAATAAAAATTAAAAAGTGAACAAAAATAAATAAAAGGGGTAGTTCAAAGTGCATGTCTTGAGCAGCCCCTAAGTGTGCAACACTGGGGTTATAGAGACAAACCTAAGTAGTGCTTGAGAATGTAGTGAGAGGTTGTGATTAGCTCACAAGCTGCAGGCATGCTGAACACCATTTGATTCAAAATCAAATCAGAATTCTCATAATGTTCCATTAATCAGGGTCTTTCCAACACCTCTCATCTGGGCAAAAATCTGATGGAAAGGATTTTCTGGCTCTTGCAAACACACGACATATAAATATCCTTAAGTGGGGAGCTCTCCTTCAGAAGAAGAAACATTCCATCTCCAATTAATGAAAATCCAATAATTTGATCCTATCTCCTAATTAGCTCACTGTGTTAATTACAAAAGCCTCTAGCTCTTTCCTATAGGACCGGGTTTCTCAATCTGGGCACTAATGACCTTGTAGACCAGATAATTCTTTTTGGATAAGGGAAGCTGCTCTGCACATTGCAAGGTGCTTACCGGTTTTCCTGACATCTCCTCACTAGATGGAATGATGAAAAGCCCCAGTGTGACAACCAAAACTGTTTCCAGACATTGCTCAATGTGCCATTGGGGACAAAATGCCCCCAGTTGAAAACTACTGGCCTAGAATCATTATTCTGAAGTATCCGACCACAAAGTAGGCATAATTGCACGGAAATAATTTCTCTTCTCTTTTGCTGGGTATATTCATTCAAGCACTCCTGAAATATTACATGTGGAATTGTGCCTGTATCCTCACCAGCAATAGTTTGATTAGGAAAGATCAATTTGCTCTAGCTGAGTGACTATCAGCAAGATGTAGATGTGAAGTGATGACAAACAGTGAGGAAAGGGCTTTCTTTCTTGTCCCTCAAGACTTGATCCTGGGTACAAGAATTTTACAAGAAATTTTATTTTTCTTGATAACAACTTAACTTCTTTTCACAGACAAAAATTTGCACATATTTAAGTGTGCAATATGGTGACATTGGACCAACATACACATTTACCCATAGGATCAACAACACAGTTATGGTAATGGACCCATTCGTCACCTCCAAAAGTCTCCTTGTACCTGTGTATGTGTGAAAACACTTAATGTGACAGCTAATCCTTTAACAAAGGGGAGTTATTCAATTGATTTCAAGGTTTATCTATATGAGATGATTAAGTTCTGGAGATCTGCTGTACAGTGCGTATAGTTAATATCATATTGTGCACAGTTATGAGAAATTTTTTTTTATTGTTTCAGTTTAATTGAGGGTACAAAGAATTAGGTTACATGTTTGTATTTGCTAGGTAAAGTCCCTCTTATAATTTCCTGCCCTGGGAAGGTATAATTTCCTGGGGATAATTTCCTGCCCCCAAGAGGTGTGCCATACACCCTAACATTGTGCCCAATAACTGGGAGCACACCCATCCTCCCTCTTCTCCTTTCCCCACTCCCTCATTCCCCGTCCCCACTTGAGTTGATCTGAGTTTTTCTCTTATGTGGTTATTAGATCATTTACTGACTTCGTATCAGAATTGAGAACACTGATTCTTGCTTCTCCACTTCTTGTGACACTTTACCAAGAAGAATGTGTTCTAACTGCATCCAAGTTAATACAAAAGATGTAAAGTCTCTATCAAAGGCTTTTCCCTATCCTGAGTTGCTTTTTAAAAAGAAATTTCTCCACTAGCCATTAAAAAAATGGAGAAACTTTTTTAAAAAGCAACTCAGGATATGGAAAGGCTTGCGTGTTCATCACTTGAGTTGCTGTTTCTCTGTGTTCCAGGGGAGGGGGAGTGAGCACACAGTGTTCAGAGGGATGTGTGCTCATTTTTACAGAGCAGGTGAAGATTCTCTCCCAGGAGAACACCAGTAGAGCATTTTCAGGCATGACAACAATTCCAGGTAATGACAAGGTAAAGACCACTAATAGCTCCCAGAACAAAGAGCCACATCCCTTCTGATGGCTGAGCCAGCCAGACTCTGCCCTCACTGCTCTAATGAGGGGACATGGGCCACCTGATGGCTGCTGGGGAGACAAACATTTGGTGCCGCAAGCAGGCCCCCACCTTCCCACACCTTGATGCCACAGGGGGAGGTCAGAGTACACCGGGGATGGTCTGCTTTGGCCTCAGGCCCAGAATCCCAACAAAGAGTCAATTTCTACTTCAGCTCTGAGCATGAAAGGTCATAGCCTTTGGAGCCAGCGTCTAAAAACTGGTCCCAGAGCAAAAGCATGCCCTCACTCTCTGATCTAGGCTGACAGGCTCACCCTACTAAAGGTGATTAGAGTCTAGAGAACACGCTGGTTGAATACAAAATCAGACTTTGTGTTGTATTAGGTGTCACCTTATTAAAAGAAGAAAAATATTTGAAGTTAGGACAGTCCCAGAAAGCCCAAGCCAGCATGCCTACAAGGAAAGAAGGCACATAATTGCTCGTACCAGCCCCACACCCCCGTGTAGCTTGGGCAGACACACCCCCACATGTTCAGTAGTATGTGCCAGGCTCTGTTCTTGGCACAGAGAACACAGCAGCGACCCAGGCAATAGCAGTCCCTGCTCCCTTGGACCTGGCATTTTAGTGGAGGAGCAAATTAACAAGCAAACAACAATTTAAAAAGATAATTAGCAGACAGTAATGTCTCAGGATATAAAATTAATGTCCACAAGTCAGTAGCCTTTGTATATACCAGTAACAGCCAAGATAAGAGGCTAATTAAGGACACAACTCCCCACACTATAGCTTCAAAGAAAATAAAATACCTAGGAACATACCTAATAAAAGAGGTGAAGTACCTCTGTAAAGAAAATTATGAAACCCTAAGAAAGGAAATAGCAGAGGATATTAACAAATGGAAGAACATACCATGCTCACAGCTGGGAAGAATCAATATTGTTAAAATGTCTATACTTCCCAAAGCAATCTATCAATTCAATGCCATCCCTATTAAAATACCAACATTGTACTTTCAAGACTTAGAAAAAATGATTCTGTGTTTCGTATGGAACCAGAAAAAAAACCTGTATAGCTGAGGCAGTTCTTAGTAATAAAAACAAAGCCAGGGGCATCAGCATACCAGATTTTAGGCTGTACTACAAAGCCATAGTGGTCAAGACAGCATGGTACTGGCACAAAAATAGAGACATAGACATTTGGAATCACATAGAAAACCAGGAAACAAAATGAACATCTTACAACCATCTAATTTTTGATAAACCAAACAAGAATATACCTTGGAGGAAAGACTCCCTATTCAATAAATGGTGCTGGGAGAACTGGATATCCACATATAAAAGACTGAAACTGGACCGACACCTTTCCCCACTCATAAAAATTGATTCAAGATGGATAAAGGACTTAAATTTAAGGCATGAAATAATAAAAATCCTCAAAGAAAGCATAGGAAAAACACTGGAAGATGTAGGCCTAGGGAAAGAACTCATGAAGAAGACTGCCATGGCAATTGCAACAACAAAAAAAATAAACAAATGGGACTTAATTAAACTAAAAGCTTCTGTACAGCCAAGGAGACAACAACCAAAGCAAATAGACAACCTACACAATGGGAAAGGATATTTGCATATTTTCAATCAGACAAAAGCTTAATAACTAGGATCTATAGAGAACTCAAATTAATCCACATGAAAAAAACCAACAATCCCATATATCAATGGGCAAGAGACATGAATAGAACCTTCTCTAAAGAAGACAGACGAATGGCTAACAAACATATGAAAAAATACTCATCATCCCTAGTTATTAGAGAAATGCAAATCAAAACCACCCTGAGATACCATCTAACCCCAGCAAGTATGACCCACATCACAAAATCTCAAAACTGCAGATGCTGGCATGGATGTGGAGAGTAGGGAACACTTTTACACTGCTGGTGGGACTGCAAACTAGTACAACCTTTCTGGAAGGAAGTATGGAGAAACCTCAAAGAACTCAAGCTAGACTTCCCATTTGATCCTCCAATCCCATTACTGGGCATCTACCCAGAAGGAAAAGAAATCCTTTTATCATAAGGACACTTACACTAGACTATCGCAGCTCAATTTACAATCACCAAAATGTGGAAACAGCCTAAATGCCCACCAACCCAGAAATAGATTGACAAGCTGTGATATATGTACACTATGGAATACTAATCAGCCATTAAAAAAAAAAATGGAGACTTTACATCCTTCATATTAACCTGGATGGTAGTGGAACACATTGTTCTTAGTAAAGCATCACAAGAATGGAGAAGCATGAATCCTATATACTCAATTTTGATATGAGGACAATTAATGACAATTAATCACAGGATGGAGGTAGGGGAAGGGGACAGCAGAGAGAGAAAGAAGGAGGGAGGGCTGGGGGAAAGGAAGAGCAGAGAGAGGGAAGGAGGGAGGGGGTGAGGTCTTAGTGTTTGACATACCTTTTAGGGGCAAGACACAATTGTAAGAGGGACTTTGCCTAACAAATGCAATCAATGTAACCTGGTTTCTTGTACCCTCAATGAATCCCCAACAATAAAAAAAAAAAAAGATAATTAGCAGACAGCAATGAGCAGAAGGTGCAGTTGTGAAGGCCTCCTCCAGATTCCCAACTGCAGCCTTCTTAGCCGATGATAGGGGTGCACTTCCCAGACCCCTGTGGCCGGTTGAAGCCCTATGGGTAGTCCTCTATTTTACGAACACAAGTAATATGTCTTGCTCATAGGCAGGAGCATTTCACTGATGGCACAAAACCCTCAAGGACCGGCAACATTCTAAACAGGTGCTGCTCCCACAGCCTTGTTCTTGGGTGACTGTGGGTTAGTCTTCCAGCTGACCCAAGATGGCTTTGTAGTGTTCATCACTCAAGTGCAAGTCAGAATAGTAAACTGCATCTAATTAAGGGACCCTGCAAAAAAAACCCTTTGTCACTGAGAGTCACAAAGATTGTAAGGTTGTTAAGTGGGAATAAGAGCAAACGGCCTGAGGTAGCAACAGCTCGTCATGTCCAGGCATTCTACACACATGCACACATATGCATGCACACACATGAGCACACAGACACCCATTCAGAAAGGCAGGTGGGGAGGGATAAGGAGGAGGCAGGGCATGAGGGAGGGCTGCCCTGTGGACCTCTGTGGGCACATGCAGCAGTCCAGTCCCGTAATGCTATGTGTCCATTCAGTAAAACACTGCACAGTCCAAGCAGGGGCTGCATTTCCAGGGACCAGCTTCAACTACGGTTCTTTTCTGGCTGAAGAGACCTAATAGTACCTGATAGACCATTAGCTCATATTAAAAGCATGACACAGTTCAACTACTTAACAGACTAGAGAACTGAGCAGCATGCAGGCTTTCCTGGTGTGGTTCACTATTCTGACCATGGTCCTGAGATGTAGTATTTTGAGATGTGTCTGTCTGAGAACCTTGCAAGTCCCTGGACCAGGTACATCCTCCATTAATATCTCAAAATGACCATCTGAAGAAGCTACCATGACTGTCCAGTGGAACATGTTAAAATAGGGTTAGAAAGTCAAGGGATGCACACAAGGTATTAATTACAATTAGCAAACTGTTGAATCAGGATTCAAAATAAATCTGACTTCAAAATTCATGTTCTTGGTGGTGCCTGTGGCTCAAAGGAGTAGGCGCTGGCCCCATATGCCAGAGGTGGTGGGTTCAAACCCAGTGCTGGCCAAAAACTGCAGAATTCATGTTCCATCTTGCCTCTGAGCTGGGACCACATCCTATCTGGTGCTCACTATAGAAAAATGAGAGACACTTCTTAATTGCAGGTATCAGCTAGTCAATTTATCCCACCCCTCAAATGCAAAATGGTTAATACACGGAGGGCATAACCTCTTTCTGCACACAGGGATTCAGACAGTGTTATGTGACTTGCCTCAGAGAAAAAGTCAAGAGCAGATGAAAAGTATTGTATTCCTGCTCTAAAATTTCAAAGGGATCATTGTCCTTCTTAGGGCAGGGTGATACCTCAGGTACCATGGGATATTTATAATTATCTAGGCCAAATTAATCTATGATTTCCAGGTTCAAACTAAAAGAGAAAAAATAAATAAATAAATATCCCCAAATCAGCCCAGACTATCCTTACCCTCAATTCCACCCTAGGTCATTCTGTTCACCTGACGTTTTATCTGAGTCACAGAGTCATCACGGAAGACATCTCTCAACTATAGGAGGAGATAACGTGGACGTCATATCTCTCCGGGTGACTGGCCATCCTGTGTCCATCTCACGCTCTTGTCATTGTTGGTTCCCATGTGGGTGGACAAATAAAAATAAAACACACAAGAGCTAAATGACTTACTTTCAACCGTAATGCTGTATGTGTATTTGCCTTTGCTTGGGCAAAATATTGAGGAATCTCAACCCCCAAATGGTCAGGAGATGGAGAGGAACAGATGAAAATGTCCAAATGGTTAACAGTATATTTGGAGGAGTTTAAAGGTAATGAAGGCATTTCTTTCCCAGGACCTTTGCTAATAAGCCTGTGGTCCTCTAATGTCTCAGCAAGAATAAACTCAGAGCATCCAGACTGGACTTCAAAGATAAGCAGCTTCCCACTTTCCATGTCAGCCATGGTGAGTAAACTCCAGGATGCCTCTCTCTTAAGTAAATCAAGTCTCATAAGCCAGAAACAATCTGATCTCATATGAACTCTGAATTGTGCCATCAGAGCTTCTTTCCTCCAGCCTGGATCAACCAGGCTGGTTTTAAAGTCACAGGGAAAAAGATATCACAGGCAGATGGCCTAATCTCAGTCATTTCTCTGCTGAAAAGCCATACCATTCATTCCTGATACACTCTGAGAACCACATTTAAGGGTGATTAAACACCACCAGCCAAGAATCACTATGATGCTTAATAGGCTGATTCCATGCCAGGAGAGTTGCCCACTACATACAGAGCAAATGGGATGTGTTAAATGACACTAACTGCTCCATCTTCATTTTGTTTTTAGTGCAATGGTTTGTTACACATATACCTAATAATGCTAAATAGTGAAATGTCAAGTCTTAGCTCTTAATAGCCTCATTTAAATTAAACTTGTATTTATTGTCTTTCTAATTATTTTCTCAGCCATCTGACCAGGACGCTTCTTAACGTTGCAGTGAAATGGTTGTCACCCTACCACATGGTTAATTAAAACACACTGGTTCTTGAGAAGTCAGAATTATCGAGTCAGGGAACTTGGCAGTATACTTCCAGCTAAAGCCATTATTTTCTTTCCAAGATCCCATTCTGAAAATAGTTTAGAAATTGCAAACTAGTCATTTGGATCCTATTTTTAATTACAAGCACAATCTCAAATAGACAGCATCATGGGCAGACCCTCCTTCTGAGGCATCTGTCCAGATTCATGTGAAAGCTTGCGCCTGCAACCATCCTACAGAACTCTCAAGGCCATCTCTGTTCCGTCCCTCAGCACCTGGAGGCTGCTCAGCCTGGATCCAGGTATGAGGAATGAATCTGCTCTGCACTAGTTTACTATTTTTAAACCATGGACCAGGCACATCAGTTACTACGAGGTGCATGAGTTGGCATCCAGATTCAGGCAATTATGAATAAAGCTGCTATAAACATCTGTGTGCAGGTTTTGGTTTAGGCATAACTTTTCAACTCAACTTCTTTGAGTGCCTGGGCTTTATAGTCCATGATCTATAATTGGCTTTAGTTGTAAGCCACTAAGAGTCAGGTCTTCTGTCCCTGGTAATCACAGGAGTCCTCATGTGCATGTCAGTTATTTCCCAGATTATGTGTGAGTGACTCAGAAACCACCTGTGGGACCTCAAGCAAGTCAATAACCTTCATTCAGCCTCAGTCACATCCTCTTTAAGAAGGTTAAGGATATTTTTGTTCACCATATTGCAGAACTGTTAAAAATCAGAGACCAGAAAACGCCATGTTCTTGGCAGGCTGGATCACAGAGGCTGTGCCCAGTGGGGACGTTAAACATGCCCCATGTATCAACCACTCTGCTCATCTCAGATTCCACAGGGGTGAGACTCAACCCCACTGCACAGGTCCAGGAACCTGTGAAGCATCTGGACAGTCAAGGTGAGGCCTTTCATGCTACAAAATGATGCTTAATGATGAGGAGACTTCACCAAGAGACAGAGGTCAATACATCAAGCCAGCCTCAAGCTGTGGGTAGCCTGGGGACATGGAGGGTTCTGAGTTCAATCCTTTCTCACTAAAAGGAAAGTGAAAGCTTCCATTTCCTTCAATTGAGCAAATATTTTTGGAGTGTCTATATGTGTCAGCACTATTCCAGGCATTGTAAATATGGAAACCACTAAAACAGGATAAAAATAAAAAGACAACTATTGTGAAGTTTATGTTCTAGGTGCGGGGGGTGGGGGGGACAAATACTAACCAAGAGAAATGAACAAAAAATGCACTGCTGGTAAGAAAACCAACAAAACTGAGAAAAGGAAATAGTGAGTGTTGGAGGAGTGCAATAGTAAATAGGGGATGGGCTTCACCTTGGAGGTGACACTGGAACAGACATGTGTGAGGGAGCCTCACAGGTATCTATGGAAGAGCAGTCCAGGTAGAGGGAATGGCAGGTGCAAAGGGCCTGAGGTAGAAGTGTGCCTATGTTGTGTGAGGAATAGCAAGTAGACCAGAAATCCTACAGTGAAGTCTGCTGTGGTAGGTGGGGAATTGAAGGTAACCAATGAGGTCAGACGTATTGGGGTATGGACACTGAGGACAGATAATCTGGTTAGTACTTTGGGAACCACTATACAACATTGGACCTTTCTCTAAGTGAGAAGAGACCCATTGGAACATTTACTGGAATTCATCCAGTTGAAATATTGAGTACAGACTGTCATAGGCAAAGGCAGAAATGGAAGAACAGAGATGAGAACATTTCAGAGGTCCAGGTCAGAGACAATTGGGACTTGGACCAGCAGAAACAGGGGGGGTGAGAGGTAATTGGCTCTTGGATTAGCACAGGCAGGATTTATTGATGGACTGAATGTGGGATCAAGAAGTACTCTAGGATGACTCCAAAGAATTCATCTGAGCCATCTGGTCATCTGAGTGACCAATAGGAGATGTATCTGAAGGCACTTTCCAAGCTATTACCTTCAGACAGAGTCTAACAGAGTTCAAGATTCATTTCTGATATACCATTCAGAGGAACCCCTCTTGCTTTTCAGTAGTAGAACCACAGCACATGGCCTGGCATACACTGGGTGATCAGATCAACACAACTTAAACAACTCAATTTATTTTTTTTAAACATTATATAATTCAAGATTGCACCAGCACCAACTAAAGCTTCTGGGAGAATATCTAAATCTGATTTCTCATAAAACATTGGCTACTTTTCCTGTTCCCCTCCCCACCCCGAGTGAACACTGTAAGAGAGGATGTCAGCATAGTGACAATTGGAATCCTGCCAGTGCCTTCGTCATTTAGTGCAGATGAACCCTCACAGGGGAATCCACAGGGCCCCTGAGCAGGAAGCCCGCTGCTCTCCTCAGTACGCTCCACTTCTAGGCATCCAAGCCTGAGGGAGAGCCAAATATTCTGACATCTTTCATATATCTGCAGCTCTGAAAGTTCAGAAACTCTGTTCTTCTCAGTTATGCTGGTAAAAATCTGGATTATTTTCTGCTGAAGGTGAAGGGAGTTTGGATGTTCAAACTTTGCAAAACTAATATAGAAAATGGGTAAGTCCCTGGCCCTTGTGAAGGCACCAGTTCAGTGAGAACCTGAGTGTGTTTGCTGAATGAGAAGACAGATAGCCAATCACAGGAGCAAGCTTGTTATCTATCTGACGCTCCCCCATACTAGCAAAGGCACAGTGAAGAATGATCCTGCAATTGGTCCAAAGGAAGCATTAAGAATACAGCACTAGGCCACCTGAAATGTTCATTACGTTTCAGAGAGTCATAGTACAGCTTTCATCTTATTTTGTCTTACTCTCAGCTGTGTGTTTGGGGTCTGTCCCTGTGCTTGACACTCAGATGGTGATCAATCACTAATCGAATGGAAGGATGAATGAATGGTAAGTTTTGTATCCCAGGTACTTTACAAGCATTGTCCCTAATCTTCACAATAAAAGCCTGTAGCAGGTTGTCTAAATTTCTCAATTTTATAGAGGAAAATTGAGTTCAGTGAAATTAATTAAATTATCCAAGATTTCATAGTTATTAAGGTTCCATAAATGTCAATTAGATCTAGGCGATTGATTGTATTTTACAGGTTTTATATGTCATCGTCAATTTTCTGCCTGCTTGTTCTGTGCATTACTGAGAGAGGACTATTGATATCTACAAGTACATTTGTGGACTTGTATTTTTTTCCTTTCAATTCTATCCACTTTTTCTTCATGTATTTTGAAGTTCTGTTGAGAGATGCACGCACTTACTACGGTTATATCTTGATGAAATGACACTTTTCTTTTAATGTATTGACCTGATAATTTTCCCTGTTCAAAGTCTACTTTGTCCGATATCAATACTAATATAACTCAGCTTTCTTTTGATGTGTGATTGCAAGTTCTATTTTCCACCCATACTTTACTATGAGCTGATCCATGTCACTATTTTACAGGGGTTTCTTAAAGACAACGTATAATTATTCCTTTTCATATTTATCCTAGAATCTCTTATCTTTTGACTGGTGAACTAAGATCATTTAGATTTTATATGAGCATTGATAAGGTTGTGTTTTGGTTTACTATTTTATTATTTGCTTTGTTTGCCTTTTTTTTTTTTGAGACAGAGTCTAATTGTGTCACCCTCGGTAGAGTGCTGTGGCGTCACAGCTCACAGAAACCTCCAACTCTTGAGCTTAAGTGACTCTCTTGCCACAGCCTCCTGAGTAGCTAGGACTACAGGCACCTGCCACAACACCCAGCTATTTTTCTGTTGCAGTTGTCATTATTGCTTAGCTGGCCTGGACTGCATTCAAACCCACCGGTTCAGTGTATGTGGCTGGTGCTGTAATCACTGTGCTATGTGCACTGAGGCTTGTTTGTCCGCTTTTGTGTTTGTTTTATGATGAAAACTACTAAGAATATTAGCATAAATATTATCTATGAAGTGCCTGCAAAGGCAAAAGCTGACTCATTGGTGTCAGCTTTCACTGGGCCACTTTGTCCTGTTGCTTCTCATCCTCCTTCTGGGACATCAGACCCATCTTTCCTTGTTCTTCTGTTTCAAGCAGATAGAAGCTCAAGGAATCAAATGAAAACACGCAAGTCTTCTTAAAGTCAAGTCTCTGAGTGGGCAAAACACCACTTTTTTTTTGTTGTTTATTTTCATGAGCAAAGCGAGAAACACAACCTGTCTCAAATTCAAGGAGCCTTCATGCACACCTCCCATTTGGGGGAAAGAGATAAGTCAAGTGATAAATGAACCAACAAACCAGTCTACCACTGTGATCAGATAATCAAATATAGAGAGATGACCCAATATTGTGTTGATGTCCAGCAACACCTGTTCAGATAGACAGCTGACTAGAGTAAGAGGATTGCATCTATGTTGAACAGGAAATTATCTTTCTCCCTTAATTTATTCTCTATGATAAGGAGCATTTAAAGAAATTAACTGAAATTATAGCGGGATACTGACTTACAAAAGTAAAACAATGCAGAGAACAGTGTATACTTAAAAGTTGCCAAAGGAAGGCTGGCACAGTGGCTCACACCTGTAATCTTAGCACTCTGGAAGGCTGAGGTGGGTGGATTGCCTGAGCTCAGGAGTTCAAGATCAGCCTGAGTAAAAGCAAGACTCCATATGTAAGAAATAGCTGGGCATTGTGTCAGGTACCTATAGTCCCAGCTACTGGGGAGGCTGAGACAAGAGGATTGCCTGAGCCTAAGAGGTTGAGGTTACTGTGAGCTGTGACGTCAGGGCACTCTACCAAGGGTGACAAAGTGAAATCTGTCTAAAAAGAAAAAAAAAGAAAAAAGAAAGAAAGAAAGAGAAAGAAAAGAAAAATTAGCTGGACCAGTGCTCTAACTGCAACTGCAAAAAAGAAAGAAAGAGAGAGAGAGAGGGGGAGAGAGAGAGAGAGAGAGAAAAGGAAGGAAGGAAGGAAGGAAGGAAGGAAGGAAGGAAGGAAGGAAGGAAGGAAGGAAGGAAGGAAGGAAGGAAGGAAGGAAGGAAGGAAGGAAGGAAGGAAGGAAGGAAGGAAGGAGAGAGAGAGAGAGAGAGAGAGAAAGAAAGAAAGAAAGAAAGAGAAAGGAAAAATTATCTGGACCAGTGTTCTGACTGCAACTGCAAATTGTGATTGTGGTGGGCACCTGTAGACCCAGCTACTTGGGAAGCTAAGGCAAGAGGATTACTTGAGCCCAAGAGAGGACACCATGTTACTCTACTGAGGGTGACAAAATAAGACTCTGTCTCAAAAAAAAGGTTGCCAAAGGATACAAATCATTTTTTTCTCTATTTTTTTTCTTTTTTTTTTTTGTAGAGACAGAGTCTCACTGTACCGCCCTCGGGTAGAGTGCCGTGGTATCACACGGCTCACAGCAAACTCTAACTCTTGGGCTTACGCGATTCTCTTGCCTCAGCCTCCCAAGCAGCTGGGACTACAGGCACCCGCCACAACGCCCAGCTATTTTTTGTTGCAGTTTGGCCGGGGCTGGGTTTGAACCCGCCACCCTCGTCATATGGGGCCGGCGCCCTACTCACTGAGCCACAGGCGCCGCCCTTGTTTCTCTATTTTATGAACAATTGGTAAATCCAGGAGAGGACCTGATCTTCTAAATAAGACCCACATTTACAGTTCATTTTCAAAATGACATTAACTAGACTCTTTTTACAACATCTCTCTGCTGGTTCTTGCTTCTGAACTTTAATAACAATTAAAGATGCACTTAAGGTACAGCTCATAAAGAATACTGGTGCAGTAGATCATGTTCAAATAGAGGAGAAACAAATAAATTTGCATTTCACATCCATTTATACAATACATTGTGCAGGAATTTAACTCTGCCATGGGGCGCCCCCAGCTCTAACCAACAAGTTAGGATTTTTAACTTGTGTCTGTCTTCCAGAAATTGTAATTGAATTATAAAATAAATTGTATTTTAATGTTGAGGACTTACAGAGCCATCCTCATCTTGGCTACTAACTACTGTTGGAAAATGTTTCCCACAGCCAATTTGGCCTCATCAACCACACAGAAAATCTTATGGGAAACATGAGTGAAAGCTCACAGCCGTAATGCATGGCAAATTATACTGAATTGTTGATACTCGCACACTAACTTAATTCCCAGATGGAAATGAAAGAAAGAATAATGTACCCTTTACTCCCACATCAATTCCTCAACTTCCAGACAGCTGTATCATTATCAGTTGCAGTTAGAGCACTGGTTCTCAACCTTCCTAATGCCATGGCCCTTTAATAGAGCTCCTGTGGGTCACGACCCACAGGTTGAGAACCACTGAGTTAGAGGATTCCTACTAAAAAAAATGGCACAAAATGAAACCAATGAAGTTCATAAATTTGAAGAGAAAATATAGTGGAGAAGTACAAGGACAGCAGCACTCGCAAGATTCTATCCCCAACTCATGCCACCTTGTGCACATTGACGTGAGTTTTTGTGGTTGCATATGTAAAAATCCAGCCACATTCTGGAAGATCGAATAAAGGGCCCCCAAAGAGGTCCACATGCTAATCCTGGGACCTGTGACTATGTTAGGTTATCTGGCAAAGGGAACTAAAGTTGCTGATGGAATTAATATTGCTAATTCTTGACACTCAGATGGGAGATTACTATGGATTATTTTGGTGGGCCCAAGGTAACATAAGATCCTTAAAATAGGAAAAAGGAGCAGAAGAGGGGATTAAAGTGATCTGATGTAAGAAGGACTAAGCCACTGTCACAGGCTTTGAAGATGGAAGAAGGGGCAACCAGCCAAAGAACATGGGATCCCCTAGAACAGAGATTCCCAACCTGTGGGTTGTGACCCCTTTGAAACAATGAAAATACATCCTACATATCAGATATTTACATTACGATTCATAAAAGTAGCAAAATTACAGTTATGAAGTAGCAACAAAAATAATTTTATGGTTGGGGGTCACCACAACATAAGGTACTGTATTAAAGGGTCGTGGCATTAGGCAGCATTAGGAAGGTTGAGAATCACTGCTCTAGAAGGTGGAAAGGGACAGGAAATGGATTTAATGCAGCCCAGCCAGCACCTCGACTTTAGACCAATGAGACCCATACTGAATCTCTATCCTACAGACTGCATGGTAATACATTTGTGTTGTTTACTACTAAGTATATGGCAGTTTGTTATATCAAATAGGAAAGTGACACAGCTGTCTGCACAAATCACAGAAGCTTCCATTTCACAGAAAACCATGTGTGCTTCAGTAGAAAAAAAAAAAGTAGAAAAAATTAAACAAGAGAAAGTTTTCATAATATTGTCATAAATTAATATCCATTATCAACTAGCAGGCTAAGCTATTAATAAACATCTTTTGATTTAATATATAATGAGAATAAGACACTTTCTGGTAGAAAAGAGAACAGCCTTTGCAACTCTGAACAATTATAAATGATTTTGAATTTGTCAAGGTTCTTTCAATTCCAAGGGACAGAAATTCCAAATTGAATTCTTTCAATACTAAAGGAAACGCATTCCCTCATGTAATGACATCTTCCGGGGTGGGTACAGTGGATCGTGGAAGTAAAACGTCATCACATCTCTCCCTCTCTGTGATTATTTTTGCTCTTGACAATGTTCTCTCCATAGTCCCCTGTAACTCAAGATCCACATCATCTTTTTCCTTGGAATCCCAAAGCAAAAAAAAACATTTTTTCTTCCAAATCCCACTGAGATATTCAACCTGAATCTAATCAATGTGTCCAGGGGATTAAAACCAGTGTCCAGGCCTAAATCCTGTGGCCATCCTGGGGCGAAGGAGATAATCCACACCCCCTCAGCACACACAAGGTGTTTGTGGGTGGTGGGGATGGACAGCTGCCTCCTGCCTCAGAAGGAAGAGGGGAGGGGACACCCAGTTTCCACAGAGGGACATAGAGACCAGGGAAGAATTTTGTTTCTGCTTTGCAATGATAAAAATCTAGATCGAATAAACAAGTTACTAACTTTTCTTAAACTCATCAGAGAGCTAAGTTAGCACAGCAGACAACAGAGCCTCCCATCTAAGGAGAAAGTGGTAACATAAGGCAGAAATGTGAACCTGGGCTTACATAAGGTAGATGCTACTGGACCCTGATGAGAGTTCAACTGGATGGTCAGCAAATGAATGAAGAAGGCCAAGAATGCTTTGGTGAAGGACTGTGCAGTCACCAACCGCCACAGAAACTAGAGAGTCTGAGCTACTGTCAAGGGCTTTCTCCACACATTTCAACAGGAACTCACAGCAAAGATTAGGGACAGTTCTAATGAAGTCCCATTTAACAGGCCTGGGGAAGTGACTTAATTATAGAGTGGTAGAAAAAAATTGGGAGTATGTTTTTATGGGAGATTTTATTTTACACAGAAAAGGTATAATATTATTTGGAGGTAGACTTTCATAATTCTAGATGTCTAGATGCACACTATAAAACTTAGAGTAACCAATGAAACTTTTAAAGAAGTATAAATTATAAATCAATAAAAGAAATAAAATGAAATCATAAAAAAACTCAGCAAACCTCAAAGAGACAAAGACAAAAAATAGGGTTAAAACAAACCTAACAAGATGGAAGATATTAATCAAATAATGTAAATTATGACATTAAATGTGCATGGTCTAAACCTATCAGTTAAAAGGAAAAGATCGCTTAACCAAATTTAAGAAATTACTCAACTGTATACTTTTTACAGTAAAAAAGCATTTACAAAGTAAAGGTACAAACAGGTTAAAAGTAATCTATATATACCCTGTTTCCCTGAAAATAAGACAGTGTCTTATTTTAAGGTATGCTCCCAAAGATGCACTGGGTCATATTTTCAGGGGACGTCTTATCTTTCCTGTAAGTAGGTCTTATTTTCGGAGGATGTCTTATTTTCAGGGAAACAGGGTAGATGAGAAAAATACATCCCTGGAAATACTAAACAAGTGAAAGCTGAAATAGCTGTGTCAATATCAGGCAAATTTAGCCTTTGTAAAAGTAGTATTATAGGAGAAAAGACAGCATTACATAATGATGGAGTCCATTATTTAATAAGAAGCAACAATTCTGAATGTGCATGCTCCTAAAAAAAATAGACCTTCAAAATACCTGAAACGAAAAATGACAGGAATAAAAATAAAAAAAATTGATAAATCCAAAATAATAACACGATACTTTAGTGCTTCTCTCTCAGTAATTAATAAAACAAGTGTACAAAAAAATCAGTAAGTCTATCCACTGGGACTGCAGAGCTGGTAGCTGTGCCTTTCAATACATGGGGAAGCTGCCTTACAAAGAAGCCAGCACTGGAGAGTGCTCAGAGACGTGAAGAGAGGGAGCCAGAGTCCTAAAAACAACCCCTGAACAGTCCCTGGCAGCTGGGGTCCACCAATTCCCAAAACTAGTAGTATAATCTCTAGACACTCTCTCTCTCTCTCTCTCTCTCTCTTAATCTCTCTCTCTCTCTCCGTCTTTCACCATTTAAATCAAATTTCTGGTTTCCTATCACTGTGACCTGAGGTACACACTGTCACCAGCACCCTTGCTGAAATGATCTTTGGGATAAGAATCATGAGAAACTCTCCCTAAAAAGAACTTCAAGAGGAAGCACCAAAGATACCCAAAGGGGCTAGACCCAACAGTCTCAATGGAATTTATACTTGGAATCCTAGAGTTGTGACCTGACAATTTAATCCAGAATGTTGAGGGCCATTCCCTTCACCCCTGCCACCCAAGGGTCCCGGCTTTTGCTGTCTGAGGTTTAGTAAAATACTCCTTCTCTGTCTGACATCCTGCTCATGTATGTGTTCATTAGGACAGAAGAGTGGACAGGTACGAACGTGGACGCAAATCGCAAGGCTGTGAGTTAATATCAATTTCTAGTGCCTCAGTTTCTTTATCTGTAAAGTGGGAGTAATGATTACCACCTCCCTCACTGAAGTGTTGTGCAGATTTTTTTTAAATACTCTCATCAGCAGTAGGCACCATGTTCAGCTCACGGTATGTCCTGTGTACTTCCCATTGGGGCTCCCAATGTGTGTGGAGTGAAGAAGCAAACAAAACAAAATAAAAAACAGGAACCAGTCCTCCCGATAGTCCACAGTTATATACTCCAACTTAACAAAATGATTACATTAGTTTTGAAACTAAAAGGCTAATTTTGAAATTTAATTATTTAAGGGAAAGGTCCCCTGCGTCTTACTTATAATATGATGATGAAGTATAAGAAAAAATTAATAGCCTTCTAATTAAATCAATTTTCTATTTTAAAAATCTGTTCTCACTTATTAGTCTGTGCAGGGATTATCCAGGGAGTTGCTTTATGTCCTTAATTCATAGATCAGAAATAAATTAATGTGAATGTGTTAAATCCATATTCCCTTAAATTACCCCTTTTATATTTAAGCAATTCAACTCATTTATTTATATGGAAGTTGTTAATAAACCCATTTATCAGAAATTTGACTTGATGAAGCTTAAATAGTCAGCAGTTCTCATAAAATAATGGAACAAGATTGTACAGCTCCTGGCTATTCCCACACATCTGACTATGTCTTCAGAAAACTCACAGTAAGAAAAACAAACAACAGGAAAGAGTTCCAAGTTCAATTTATAGTCAGGTTGTCTTTCAATTCATCAAATTAATGTTTTAAAATATTAAGAATGTTGACTATCGGCCCACTATGAGAAAGGTTCATGACACCCTTAATTCCTATTTCAGGTCACCTGTTTCTTTCCTTCAATCATTGACTGAAACATCATTTGCAGTCATGACTAATTATAACTGCGAACTCTAAAATAAATGAGTATATTACTTAACTACCCCTTGGAGAGTTCCCCCAAATTATCACAGACACTTCGTTACTACCCAACAGGAGGCAAATGAGAGGGAGGAGAGAGCCAAAGTGAGAAGAGACAGAGACGGCAAGTGATAACCTTAAAATGTCTTATTTTTTATAATTATCCGAAAACATGACAGCATACACATAAGGGGACTCTTCTCAGTGGGCATCTGCACAGAATATATTTGAGGACAGGACTGATAATATTGGGCCAGCCATGCCCAATATTAGGCTCTGATATGGAGCGTCTATGTAATTGTGTTATTGTGATGTTAAATAGCATCATGTATTATTAAGGTTGCTCTTATGCTCACTTTCTGTATGAAGAAAAGAGACACATTAGTATCCCTCAGGAAATAAGAACAGAAAACCAAGATGTATATGAATATATAAATGAATGAATAAATGACTGATCTGTCAACCAACCAATTGCCCAAGATTAGAAAGGCCAGTGGATGGACAGCTAAGATGGGGAGGTGAGGAGGTCTTTCTTACTTGCACAAACATTGTTCCATATCCTACTCCAATGTCTTCCAAACAGGCAAATCTGAGCTGGGTGAACCAATGGTTGCCCCTGTGGAGCCCTCACAGTGTCATGAAATGTGGATGAAACAGCAGAAAGAGTTCCTCAGTGGGCAACAGGGTCCAAAATCATGGGGCCTCCAGTCTAAGTTCTGGCGCATTTTATATGCAGGCCTGCTTAAAACTAATAAGCAAATTATATCCCTTAACTTCCATCCATGAAAGCAAGCAAGAAACAAGAAGAAAGAGAGACGGTTTGATGGAAGGATTTCCTTGTTTTCCCAATGTTAACTAGCAGATCACACTGAGAAGGGTGGTGTGTTGTCGGGTTAGGAATAATGGGCATAGGGATTTGGACACTGGTATCAAAGCAGCTCTGGGTATAGCCCTCAACACCACCACCCCCAGCCCCCCCCCCACACACATGCAGTTAAGTAAGGATGAAGTATTTCAGAGAGAAACTCCATTTAGGTGAAGAAAAGAAAATAAAACCCATGAGTATGGATAACCAAAGATGTCATTGACTTTGAGGTATTTTGAAATGCTTCCTGCAGAAATCATTGAATTTTGTTGCTGGAGGGCATTTTGAGAGCCCAGTGAGCTCCTGCCCCAGGCTTCTGTCTTATTCCTTCCACCTGGGAAAGTTATTTTCTCCCCCAGTTTTAAATCAGGTTCTTTCTTGTTAATTCAAATTTCTGCCAACAGGTCACCAACCTGAAGAAGCTTTCCCTGGCCACCCTCTTTGTAGTACCCACTCCCAGGTATTTCTTCATTAAATTGTCCATTTGCCTAAAATAGTTAAACTTAACTTGAGCTATCTCAGGTGCATATTCAATTACAAGCTTGTGGTCTGTCTTTTCCATGAAAACATAGCTGCTGGAGATGGGGAGCTCAGTCTGTTCCCATGTGCTGCTGGCTTCCTGGCACCTGGGAAAGAGCCTGGATGCTTAAGCAAATATTTGCTGAATCTATGAATGAAGCTAGTTATGTTGTAAATGAGTACACTGAGGCTCAGAAATGTCGACTATGTTGATCAAGGTCACATAAGCAACTGGTGGCAGAGCCGGGACAAAAAGTAAGGCCTCTGACCATTAGTGTTCTCAAGATTGCAGACTCTTGATGAAAAATCCTGGTATCTGTATTCTTAGTGCTTAGTAATTGCTTGCAAGCTTGAGGATGCGGGAACACAGCAAGATGTCAAAAATGCAGCTTCTGCACATGCCCCAGTCTCGCCACCTGGGAAGAAATTGACACTGAGAATTTTCTGAAGCACTAACATTTCACCTCCGAGAGACAGTTTGGGAACTTTCTTCTTCCCACAAATGACATTAGCAATTTAGAAAATGATTTAAAACAAAAGGGCTTTCACAATATTGCCAATACCAGTTAACAAATCTCATTAAGGAGATACTCTGATGTGGAAATCACTACAATTCTATTTCTCAACAAAATACTGTAATTAAACCATTGTGTGTCTGTGTTATTTAGCAAATGAATAATTACACTGTGCCCTTGAGACTTGCTGCTACTTCAGAGTGTCAGGCTAATACCCTTTCAGTCTTGTCTGGAACTCGCGGTAATGTGCAATATATTCTGAGCCACGCTCAGGGCAACTGCTTTGTATAGGAGGTATTAGAGCAAATGCAAAAGGAGTTAGTGTGCTGCAGGCACAAAACACCAACGACGGCTGAAATACACTCAGACTGCATTTGATTTGGAAAAACAGAGTTGTTGACTCACCAGTGGGCACCGAGCATCTCGTACATGTCAGGTTCTGGGCTAGATGCTAGAAATATAAGGATGGCACGGTGCCTGGGCGTCTGTTTAAAGACACTTAAAAAGAAATCACACAATCAGCTTGGAACAATGATAAAACCACCACCCACGCCACGCCTAACTTCTGCTCTTCCTCTAATCCAAAATGACTTCCCCAAGGAGACATTTGATCTCCTGGTTCCAGTCAAAGCAAAACTGAGCCAACCCTCTGTTATCTTTGCAGCTGCCCAAGGTTCACCAATGTCCTTGGAACAGCTTCATGCCATCCTTCTTGGACACATTCTGCTTGAGTGACACATCGATGGAATCATCTGCATTAGAGTGAACATGTTGTTTGGCGCACTCTTTCCCACAAGTGCTTAAATTAGCACTTAGCACACAGTAAAGGGGCTTTAAAGACCTCTATCTCCCTGTCATAAATGGTGACACTGAGGCCGGGAGAAGTGAAATGGCCTGTCCATGTTAGCGCAGTGAAGTCACTAGTGATATTAGAAATGAATTCTGCATTTCCAAAGTGCCAAGCTTCTGACTGCTAATATTGAGAGTCCCACCCCTACCCTGACCCTCACCAAGAAACTCCTGAATCAGAGTTCATATATCAAGTCCAACCTTACCCCGTGATCTTGCCATTCCTCTCACCACAGCCTCCTTCCCTCCATGCAAATCCTCTCACGAAGTGCTGTGCTCTTCAGCAGCGAGAGGTGCTGTGGTTTGATCACTGTAGCCAACTGCTGGCACCCCAAGCCAATTCACCAATGCTGCCGGACTGCACGGATGAGCCCTGCCTGCAATCCAAGGAGCATCAGATTGTGGGGAGGGGCAAAGTGGAAGACACTCTAGTGAAGAAAAATTGTTAGCACTGCACACATCCATGATATGCAATAGCCTTAGTGTCTGACACCAGATCATTACTGACACCAGATCATACTCTAAGATCACATCCTTTGGCCATTAAAGCCCTCCATAGATGCCAGGAGCCAAAACATCTCACAAAAATGCCCCTTGCTAGCCTGCTTGAATTGCGGTTTTACGAGCAAACTACTCTCAAGAATTCAACCATAACAGCAACGGTACTTTCCGCTTGCGTATCTCTTCAAAAATGCACCCCCCGCTTAGGGACCTTCTCCTAGTAATTTTCCAGAAACTAGTCCCCTCCCCACCCTGTTAGGAATAGCCTTTAGTTCCTTCCTCGTTTGTGTGCTTATAAGTCCAGCTGAAAAATAAACTCGACAGAGATTGATCAGACTCTTGACTTGCTCTCATTCTTTCGTGTCTCTTGTCCCCTCATTCGTCTGACCCCTTTGTTTCCCAGGTCCCTGTTGAATTCCCCGCGGGCCGGGGCACATAGATGCCTGTCAGTCCTTCTACCCCAATGGAGTCAGCCAGGTAGTGGGCTTCTCTACCACTCTGCTGTTTCTTTCACTTTCCTGTAATGTCATTAATATGAAGAGTGACCTCCAGGAGCAAGAGGGCCCTGTTGTCCTTCTTCTATATTTGAACAAACTCCAATTACATCGTTAGCTCACCTCTTCTTTATGGTCCCCACCCCCTTATCTTACCTTTTTGTTTTGCACCTTTTCTTGCTATCTGGAATATATTTTCATATTTCCCTGTTCAGGAAAAATTAAGAAAAGCTAGGTTCTGCCACAGTAACAAATGATCCCAATATCTCCATGGCCTACACAGGCTTAGCTCTCAGCTACACTGAGTGCTGAGCAGGGGTGCGTGAGAGTGAGGGCTCTGCTTCCTGGCATCCCAGGTGATGGGGCATTACTGTGGTGAACATTTCTGGTCATCATGCCACAGGATATGAGACTTTTGGAGGATCTTGTGTGGAAAATTAAATGCTCTGGCCAAGAAATGAGACACTTGAATGTTTCTGGTCATCATGCCCCAGAAAATGAGATTTTTGGCTGTAGTAGGCTCAATTAGGTCCAATTGCTGCCTTTTATTCTATAAACAGACAAAACAAGCAAACAAACACCAAACTGAACCAAACCAAACCAAGATCAAAAACACAACAAAGATAGTAGCAGTTTTATCTCTGCTTAGAGGTGGCAAGGCTGAGATGCATGTAAGTTACAAGTGACTCAGTTGGATTTGAACTTGCCTTCATAGCCCCAGAATAGTGTCTAGTGCAAAGGAGGCACTCTATAATAAACAATCGCCATTCAACCTATATTTAAGTTTTATAATCTTTTCATAGAATCTTTATTTCTTCAACAAGAGAATGGGATGGCATCAAACAAAAGCTCTGCTAAAACACAGCCTGGGGACTTCTTAGCCTCAGAACTGTGAGCAATCAATCTCTGTTGTTTATAAGTGACCTGGTTCATGATAATCTGTTAGAGCATCCCAAGTGAACTAAGGTGGACACACATTACCTCAAAAAATAAATAAATAAAAATAAAAAGCATCACCCTCCAATAAGAATAGGTCAAGATGGTACTCGAGACAACATCTAAGGTAACTCTATCAAGGACAATCCTCACTGGGATACTTAAAAGCAATCCCTAAAGAGTTGGCATTCATGAAACTTTTCTGTGAAGATAAGACTGATAAAAAACAGTGATGATTCGATGTTGCTTATGCTTCTCCTGTCTTGGCATGTCTAAAGGTGCCACATTAACAGAGACTCACACCAACAATGACCAAAGGGAGCTGGGGCGAGAGCGGGAAGAGAGGGGCAGAGTACAGCAGTGGATCCAAAAACCCACCAGAAGGAGAACAGGAGCAAGTTTGGAATAAACCGACTGAGTAGGCTTCTATGACCCATTCCGTTGCTTCTCTAGTTTGAGGGGTCTTTGACTTACAGAGACATGATTGCAAGAGGGACTTTACCTAACAAATGCAATCAGTATAACCTGGCTTATTGTACCCACAATGAATCCCCAACAATAAAAAAAAAAAAGAAAATGATGAGTAGCTTTGATCACATAGGATTCAAAAATACCTTCTGAGGCCAACAACAATAATAATAAAACAAAAGACAACCAAGTGTGAAAAGCATTAACAATTTTTAGATAACAGGGTAAAGAAAGGTTAAAATTCAATGATGCTAAATCTCATCAGAAACTAAACAAATGCAAATAATGAAAGACCTGGGTTGCTTGTGTTTCATCTACAAAATTATGCCAGTTTCAATACCTTAGTTTTATCAGCTGCGTGTGTGCATGTGTGTGTATAGTGTTTAAATATTTAATTGCACAAAAGGCAATGATCGCAAATGAATCAACAATGTGAGCCTATCCTCTGCTCAATTGCTTAGAATATTTTCTGGATTAATTAATGCATGTAATCAAAACTCTTAGAAGATTTGTTTCAGATAGCCAAACACAGTAGCAAATCTGGCTTTGCTTTGAAATGTGATGATGATAGAAGGAAGTGTGTGGTCTCTTTAAGAACTCTGTATAAGAGTTTTGTTACTCTTTTACACTGTAAAGAAGCACAGATTTATTTCTATGGTGGACCACTGAGCTTTTCACTCGGTTTCTATTCCAATTTTTAGGTCAAGTCTGCCTCTATAGGGTGGTTTCTAGTCACATAAGAAAATGTAGTTTATTCTTTCTAGAAGTTGGTTCACGAGGACACAGATATAAATCATTCAAGGAACAACACCCTGTCCATGGTATGTGGTGACGTGAGGTTGTCACATGACAAATCCATTAGGTGGCTTATATCCCCTTTCTTTCAGCATTACCTGCCAAGACACTGTCAACCTTTCTACCTTCCTTGTTTTTTTTTTCTTTTTTTTTCTTTTTCTAATCTCTTCTCCCTGGGTGACATTATTCTTTATCGAGTGGCTTGTACCCTCATCATTCACAATTCATCCCCATGAGAGTTTCTCAACATTTTAAATGAAGAGTACTTTTTACATTTTTAACAACTATAAAAGTCCTTCTTTGTAACATTTTTTAAAAAATGTTATTTTAAAAAATGCGAACTTTTTTTTTTTAGAACAGTTTCAGATTGAGAGAAAAAATGATCAGGAATTCTGGAGAGTTGCCATATACTCCAACAATGACAATGCTTTTTAAAAAATACAAACATATCACAGAGATATTATAGGTTTGGTACCAGCTCACCCCAAATAAAGAGAATATTGCAATAAAGAGAGACACATGAATTTTTTGTTTTCGAGTGTATCTAAAAGTCATGTTTATATCTCACAGTAGTCTATTAAGGGTGCTGAAGCACTATGTTTAAAAAGCAATGTGCATAGATTAATTAAAAAATGCCTTCTTGCTAAGAAAAATGCTAATGATCATTTGAGTTTTGAGTAATCTTTTTTGCTGGTGGAAGGTCTTGCCTTGATGGCTGCTGAATGATCAATGATGATAGCTGAAGGTTGGGGTGGTTGTGACAATTTTTTAAAATGAGACAAAAATGAGGTTCACCACATCAATTGACTCTTCTTTTCACAAAATGTTTCTCTGTAATATGTGATGCAGTTCCATAGCATTGCACCCACTGTAGAACTTTCAACATTCAAGCGAATCCTCTCAAACCTACCACTAAGTTGATGTAATATCCTCAATTATTTATTGTCATTTCAACCACATTCACTGCATCTTCATCAGGAACAGATTTCGTCTCAAGAAACCACTTTTGTTGTTCATTCATAAGAAGCAACTCCTCATCCATTCAAGCTGAATCATAAGGTTGCAGCAATTCAGCCACATCTTCAAGTTTTCCTTCTAATTCTAGCTCTCTTGCTATTTCTATCACATCTGCAGCTTCTTCTTTCACTGAAGTCATCTGTGAGGGCTGGAATCAGCTTCTTCCAAACTCCTGTATGATCGTGGTGATATTTTGACCTCCTCCCATAAATCACGGATGTTATTTATGGCATCTAAGATGGTGAATTATTTTCAGAGGTTTTTGATTTACTTTTCTCAAATCCATCAGAGGAATCACTATCTATGGCAGCTGAAGCCTTAAGAATGTTATTTCTTTTTTTTTTATTTCTTTTTTTTTTATTGTTGGGGATTCATTGAGGGTATAATAAGCCAGGTTACACTGATTGCAATTGTTAGGTAAAGTCCCTCTTGCAATCATGTCTTGCCCTGCCCCCTTGACACACACCAAGGCCCCACCCCACTCCCTCCATCCCTCTTTCTGCTTCCCCCCCCATAACCTTAACTGTCATTAATTGTCCTCATATCAAAATTGAGTACATAGGATTCATGCTTCTCCATTCTTGTGATGCTTTACTAAGAATAATGTCTTCCACTTCCATCCAGGTTAATACAAAGGATGTAAAGTCTCCATTTTTTTTGGATTAACAAGCTGTGGTATATGTATACCATGGAATACTATTCAGCCATTAAGAATGTTATTTCTTAAATAATAAGCCTTAAAAGTCAAGATTACTTCTTGATACATGAGATGGAGAATAGATGTTGTGTTAGCAGGCATAAAACATTAACTTCCTTGCACATCTCCATCAGAGCTCTTGAGGGACTAGGGTATGTTGTAGGGTACATTGTCTTAAACAGTATGGAAAAGAATCTTCTTTCTTATAAGCGGTAAGTGTCAACAATGGGCTTAAAATACTCAGCCATTCTATTAACAGAAGTGCTGTAACCCAGACTTCATTGTTCCATTTATAGAGCACAGGAAGAGTATACTTGGCATAATTCTTAAGGGCCCTAGGCTTTTTGGAATAGAAAATGAACATTGCCTTCAACTTAAAGTCATCATCTGCATTAGCCTCTACAAGAAAATCCTTCTGTCCTTTGAAGATTCGAACCCAGTCATTGACTTCTCTTCTCTAGCTATGAAAGTTTTAGGTGACATCTTCTTCCAATATAAGGTTGTTTCATCTACACTGAAGATCTGTTATTCAATGTAACCACAGTCATCGAGGACCTCAGCTATGATCACTGATCTTCGGGTGAACTTGCTACAGCTGCTCCAGCAACACTTGCAGCCTCAAATTGCACTTTTATGTTACGAAGGTGACTTTTTCCTTATGCATCATAAACCAACCTCAGCTATCTTCAAACTTTTTTTCTGCAGCTTCCTTACATCTCTCAGCCTTCACAAAATTGAAGAGAGTCAGGGCCTTGCTCTGGATTAGGTTTCAGCTTACGGGAATGTTATAGCTTGTTTGATCTTCTACCCAGACTAGTAAAACTTCATATCAGCAATAAAGCTATTTCACTTTCTTATCATTTGTGTGTTCACTGCAGTAGCACTTTTAATTTCCTTGAAGAATATTTCCTTTGCATTCACACTTGAATAACTGTTTGGCACAAGAGGCCTAGTTTTTAGCCTGTCTCAGCTTTTGACATGACTTTCTTACTAAGCTTTAATCATTTCTGCATTTTGACTCAAAGTGAGAAACATGTAACTTTTACTGAAACACTTAGAGGCCACTGTAGAGTTATTATTGATTAAGTCCCATGTCATTGTTTCTCAGGGAATAGGGAGGCCTTAGGAGAGGGAGAAAAATCGAGGAATGGACAGCTGGTCAGGGGAGTAGCCAGAACGAACATATTTATTGATTAAGGTTATCATTTTATATGGGTGTTGTTCATGGGTCCCAGACAAAATTACAATCGTATTATCAAAGATCACACTGTTCCCAGATCACCATAGCAGGTAGAATAATAATAAAAAATTGAAATATTGTGCAAGTTGCCAAAATGCGACACAGAGACATGAGTGAGCACAGTAGACTTCCCTGATGCAAGGTTGTCATGAACCTTAAGTTGTAAAAATCACAGTGTAGGCAAAGCACAATAATGTTATGCCTGTACTTGGGGGCACTTCACACATTAAATTGTATTAAAACTATATGGTTGACAAAATGCAGAAATTGCAACTTTTGTGCAATGTTTCCGTAGGAGTACATTCGTATTTATATGGTTTGCATTCAAACACATTCAGCCTGTTGGCTTTTCACATCTTACTTGATAACACAACTGGATGATAAGGAATGAAAAGAAGCAATTTTTTATTCGTATTTTAGAATGAGCTTTACAGGGATATTAGCCAGGCTTAAAATGTAATTCAAAGGGGGAAAGATGTATTTCTTACAGCCCAAGTGGGTGCAAATTACAAATAAGAGGAAGGAGAAGAAAGGATAAAGGATATTGCAATGCATGATTTTCCTGTATTTATTTAATTCTGGTTACATGATGGGTTTTTTTCTTCATGTAGCCCTTTACCCCTTCCTAAGAGAATGCCGAGTTCATTCCTAGAAATCAAAGTGACTTCTAAGATAAGCATTACTCATTCATTTTAAAAGTTAACCAGTGTGATGAAAATACATCAAACGGTCTATAAAACCAGTGTATGGTGCCCCATGATCGCATTAATGTTCACAGCTATGATTTAATAATAAAAAAATAAAAAATATATTACAACTTGATCAGTCATAGAGCCTAACAAAATATACTTCTTATAGACAGGGACCATAAATGTCACCACTATGTACACACACAGTGCTGAGAGAGGAGGGCCAGAAGATCCCACTCCAACTCCTTTAGCACAACATCAGGACCCACTACAGTGACTGCATCTGCCCACTCCAGTTCCTGTCCCCAAGAGTACCCACTGCCCACCTGAACACTCCCCACTCTTTGCCCAGGTTCTTCATGGGGGGATCATCATGGTTCTGGGGCTGGCTACAGTGATTGGTTCAGGGGAGGTTACACCAAACAGAGCCGGTTCTGACCAGCCCCAGGACTTGTGCTGGGCCACTCTGGGGAGAGAAGCTTTTATCCTAAGTGACCAAGTAGGTAGATGGATGCTGGGAGCTGCACAGGGTCATTGTGCCTCCAGGAGGGCACAGACTACCTGAGAAAAAGCCAACCCAGAGAAAGCAAGGAGACAGCTGCTAGGGGATATTGCCTGAGCACCCAGACCCACGTCTCTGCTGCCAGTCCTCCTCAAGCATCTCCATCTGTGTAAGGAGCTTAATGTTTCGATTATATTAGTGTAATACACAATGCTGTCAACTGTACAAAACCCTCACAGGAGCATCCCAGCAAACAGGAGGAAGCCTCACACTGCTAAACACAGATGCCCCTTTCAAAACTATGAAGAAACCAATCAACCTCCAAATCCTCTTCAGACAGGACCTTTGCAGAATGTGAAAGTTGTGCCATGAAAGCAAAGGTGGCCTCCACTATAGAGGCAGAAAGGCCAGCTATCCACCTTCAGGGAAGAGGCTTAGCATTCATTGCTACCCAATGGGATCTGAGGGGAAGACTGCGATAGGTCTTGTGGGAACAATTCTATTCCCCAGTTAAAGCAGGATGCATGAGGACTATGTCCCCTCTTGCTGATAAAGCTGGGTGTGATACCTGGAGGGGCTGCACCCATTTTGAGACCATGAAACAATCGGCCGACTGTCTGTGGCTGAGTGGAAAAACAGAAAGCCTCTGAGTGATGCTGTTGTGCTGCTGAATTTACCAACCCTGGAATCACCTAACCCTGGACTTTTTATTATATACACTAATTGACAACAACCCCCTATTTTTTCAGCCACTGTAAATCAGGTGTTCTATCACTGGTGGCTGAAAGCATGCTAAAGGCATTACCACTTTCCCTGTATACTTACCACTCAAGCTCTGAAGATGTTCACTAACAGGCAGAGATTTCCAGAAGCACCACAGGTTAAATGAGGCTTCAGACTTGAAGCTGTATCTATAACGGATACTGACCTAGACACGTCAGCATCTTGGGATAGAGGCTTGCTTTTCCCTTTCAAAGAAAGTTTCAGAAGGAAGAAGAAGTTCTAGATAACAGTTGCTCTGGAACGCACTGGAAAGGAGAGCTTCCAGGCTGTCCAACCTTTCTTTCTGTCTGCCACACATTGGAAGAAGAAGAGTTGCCTTAAGCCACACATTAAATACACGGACAATAACAAAAGCTGATAGCTCAGTGAGTAGGGGCGCTGGCCAAATACACCGAGGCTGGGAGGTTCATGGTGGTTTGAACCCGGCTCAGCCAGCTAACACAACAATAACAAATGCAACAAAATAAATAGCCAGGCATTGTGGCAGGTGCCTGTAGTCCCAGCTACTTGAGAGACTGAGGCAAGAGAATCGCTTAAGCCCAAGTGTTTGAGGTTGCTGTGATCTGGGACACCAGGACACTCTACTCAGGGCGACAGCTTGAGACTCTGTCTCAAAGAAAAAAAAAAAATCCAACCCCACAGAGAAGCAAAATAAAATTCCTCCTAAAGTCAGTGTGTGGCCCTTAGATCGCAGGTTGGACACCCCTGCACCATCATGTAGTTTCTGTTCATCCTCTCACTTATTCACTCTATGGCTCATTCACACCACCAACTTTTATGAAGCATGTGTTTTGTTTTTAAACACTTGAACTTAAAAGAGATCGTAGTCTAGAGAAGAGAAGACAACAAACTGCAATAAAATCTACTGAAATAAGCCCCAGTCCTCTCCTCACCCCCCAACCCCCGCCAAGTGCACTGTAGAGTTGACAGTATTTTTAAAGCAGGAGAGGGCACTGTCCAGAGCAGCACTAGCACCTGGCCAGCTCAGCAGTACTCAGATGTGTGCTGTGGGGGGAGTAAAGGCAAAACCAGACTGTAGATGGCTCATGCACCAGGGTGACAACCTGCTCTTCCTGTTGAATGCTCCAATGCAAAATCATTATCAATATTTTTTTTCCCTGCAACCCCACAGAGTCCAACCATGACTTTCAAGACAGAAGAGGTGCCAACCAGCAATACGAGGCTCACCTGGCTTAATACTCGAAAGTCTCGAAATACATTCAGTTTCAGTAAAGAGCTGGTACCCAGGTGTTACAGCTGCAAAATGACTATATTTAAGCACAAAGGGCCAATTACCCTGTAGCCAGAAGTACGCTACTTTTACACAGAAAAATGTACATTGTGTGCTTGCCTCTTAAATCATTTTTATTTTCTATCCTTAACTCTGCCCTGAAAAATAAAATAATAACAGTGATTTAAAAAAAAAAATTATCCAAAGCCTCTCTGTGGCAAATGTGCACTCAGGTAATGTTTGCTACCCACAATCTAATTAGGTCATCTGTATATAAAAGGCGCAAAGAATAAAAACAGCACTGACCTGCGGTGGGGCCAGTTGGAAGGGTGCGCGGCTGCAGCTACACTGATCCCTAAAAGAAACACCTCACTACTAAGGTCGAGAAGCACCACGTCACTAAAGCTCGGTGACACATTATTTTGCTGTCATATCAGTGAGCATCCCCGTGTGGACTTGGGGGTTTGGACGTGTTCCTGGTCTGTGTGTCTAGGTGACAGTCCACACAAGCCATGGTGGCAATTGTCTAAACACATTTACTTTGCTTCCTCCAAGACTGCCCACTGGTCTTTGCCACTGACTTTTCCAGCCACCGTTGTCTCTGCCCCATGACTGTCCTCATTATGCTGACTGGAAGACATAGCCATAAAATCATTTTGGTTCTGAACAGGTGGTGAAATGCCCAATGAGAGCTGGTCACTAGGGGAAGGCAGGCCCCCTGTCTACTGTTTCCACTGGGAGACCTGAGGAGGATGGCTCTGGCCCTGCAAGCTACTCATCCCTCTGTTTTGCACACACCCTGAGGTAGAGCCTCAGCAGTTGTCAGGGGCATTCATTTTCTCTCTAATTGGTGAGCTGGGAACCTGATTCCTTCCCACTTCAGGGCACTGGCATGTTGTAAATGAAGTGGAAGCCTCTGGACTGGAGAAGATGGACTCTGCAGGGCCTATCCCTCACCTGGAGGTGGGGAAGGGCCTTCAGGAGGCAGTGAGAGGCCATGGGGGCTGCAGAACCCCAGAGGCCTTCACAGTGCAGGTGATGGAGGAGGAGACCCCTGCACTGACCTCAGTGTGAGCAAGAAAGGATGGGAGTGCCCAGTCCTCAGGGAACGCACACACAGCCTGTTACTCCTTAGTGCTTTGGCCACTGGAAACAGGCACAGAAAGAGCTCAGAGCCCAGCTGTCATCTTACCTTTTCTCCTCCTCCTAAAATGACCCTTGTGCTGCTACTAAGTAGAATCCATCTCCTCTACCATGGTGGGAATTTCACCAGCAGCGTCCAAGTTCTCCCACAACAGCCTGGGCACTTGCTCAGAGGCTATGGACACATCTGGAGGACCAGCAGGAAGATGGCAGGGCCATTGGGTGCGCACTGCTGTCTGTGCCATAACTGATCAAAGCACCACCTGGAGGGGGTGGACTTTGGGGGACATGAATGTGGCAGAGGTCAGCAGTGCCTGGCTGCAAAAGTGACCAGCTCCCTCCTGCTTCCCAGAGGCCTGTGGATCCCGACAAGTATCAAATGAGGCTCTGGGCATCCCGAACCACAAGACAGATCAAAATAGATGTGGCGATGGAGAAAAGCAGCATATGTGACCTGTCAGCCAGCCAAGGGGACCACAGATGCATGCATTACACCACACATCCCACCTGCGTCCCTAGCGTGAAAGCAAAGTTTCCTGTGGAAACTGAACTCATCAGACCCACACACCAACAGCTAGGTCCAAGTCTCCCATTAGCAGCACGTAACGATCCTTTCTGATATTTTTGTTTTTTACTTTGGGAGGGAAAAGTTTTTGAGGTCAAAATGCTTTTAAGATTCAAATAAATAATGCTCAAATGGTAGGATTTAAAGTCCTCTGGTAGCGGTGGGAGAGAGGTTTGTGCACTCGAGGATTTTTCTGGCAACACTTTAATTTGTTTCCTGCTGTAAATCAATGCCCTTGTGTAAGAGATGGGAAGTACGAGTGCCCACCCACCCAATTACACCTTGCAAAGGGATGTTTCACCTTCCTAAGGTACTTTCCAAATGCCACTGAAAGCTTTCTCCCAGCAAGTCTTAAATAGACTCTAACACAGTCACCTCCAGTTCCTGCATCTGGCGTGCGCTGATAAATCACTGCCCCCTTCTACGGAAGCAGGTGCCTCTGGGGACTCGGATGCTACAGCAGCGCCTGCCGTGAATGACTCTCTTTTACTAGCTGAACATGCTACCTCCTGTAGCCTTTCTTTCCAGTTACCATCTCGTCTAAGGAGCAATGTCTGTGAATCATGGACAGAGATGTCCTGCTCTGCCCCTGCCTCCACCATTCCATCCTGCTGCCCAGAAGGCAACTGAGAATGTTCCAGAGCCCACATCAAGATAGGCAGTGTCAGGCTGGGTGAGTGGCTCACTCCTGTAATCCTAGAACTCAGGGAGGCAGAGACAAGAGGATCCTTCAAGAATAGGAGTCTGAGACCAAGAGGGAGACCCTGTCTGTACAAAAAATAGAAAAATTAACTGAATGTTGTGGTAGGCACCTGTAGTCTCAGCTCCTCAGGAGGATGAGGCAGGAGGATTGCTTGAACCCAAGAGTATGAGGTTGCTGTGAGCTAGGCCGCAGTGCTCTAGCCTGGGCAACAGAGCGAGACCCTGTCTCAAAATAAATAAATAAATAAAAAATGATCGGCAGTGTCTTTCTCAGTGTGTTCATGGCACGGCCTCATTTCTACTTTAACAAACCTTACCAGCCTCGTTCGGTCTTGGAGGCAGCCACTTTCCCGGAGTTATTACCATGCCCACAATGTATAGAGGAGAAAACTGAGACCAGTTGGATTAAGTAACCAGCTGGAAGCCATGCAGATAAATGGCAGCACCATGATTGAAAGCCACGACTTCCAACTTCTAAACCAAACGTACCTTTCCTTCTGCAACTCTGCCCCTGCCAACAGAAGATTTCTCTTTGGTGCTGGCTGGCCATGCTGGGTGTTTAAAAGTTGTACCCTGAGAGCTGGCACAGGCTGGAGGGGGGTCTGGAGACCACTCCCCATGCTGGCCATGAACCCTGTAGTTGCTGGCTCGGGGGAGTCCAGGAGGTCCCTGGGAGAAGCCTGAGCTCGAGGAGACTATTTAGACCTATCTCAAGAGCCTGGGGAAGGGACATAGCCACCCAATACAGACGAGTTTTAATGACTGGCAACCAGTGCAGCCAGGCCAGTGCACCCCCCAGCTGAGATCAGGCCTGCAGCCCAGACAGAGCTGCCACACAAAGCAGGGCAAGGACCAGTGTCCTCTGAGAAATCCTTCCTGGCCTGAGACTGCTGGTTTCCTTCACCTCCTTAGCCACTCCTGTTGCCCCAGAAATAGTTCTCTATCTATGCTAGATCAGGGTCTAACTCTCTGACTGCCTCCTACCCTTTTTATTGGTACTAACTCCTTGCTGTGTCTTAGCCTTCTGGAGCCCAGAGGAAAGGCCTGCAGGTGTCCAGCCTGTCAGCCCCTCCATTTATTCTCCTTCCCCAGAAGGAGGCAGATACTATCAATTACTCCTTCAGCATGAGCCTAAGGCTGAGCCTCAGTTTTCCGGCCTGAGGTTTTACCAACCCCTCTTTCCAACCTCCCTCTCACTTCTCTTGGGGCTCTGAGGTGTAGAACTCAGGGCTCACGCACCTTTCCTGCCCATTCCTTCCTAAGTCATCTCCTCCCTGCCCCTGGTGACATCACTAACGTTTCTGCCCTTCCTACAGAATAATGTCTGTCTACCTTCTTGGAGAATAGCACAGACTTTTTTCTTCCGGGGGTTTTCCTGAGCTGCCACAAAGGCAGGCCCTAGAAGGTAACCTTGCTCTATCAGTAGCTCCAAATTCCCACAAACGTCAACTTGGAGAAAAAGAGAGAAGTTGCAGAAACTAACCCTTGCCCGTGCCCACCACCTCCTGTGGCTGCCCTTCAGCAGCCTTCTAAGGCCCCCAGCTCCTTCCCCCAAGAATGGCTCACAAGCTGAGATGGTGCCTGTGAAAGGTGCAGTTGGATAGACAGACGAACGTCACACAGGCCAGCAAGACTCATATGCTAACCCTCTCCTCATGAGCTGAGCCCCTGGGATATCTGACACGCCTGGCAGTTGCTAGTGGTTGATGTTTCTTGTCATTATTATTATTAATTTGCTATTATTAGCAGTCAACCACAGTACATTCCCAATGATCCTTCATGAATCTCAGCATGCTTCCTCACTCACGTCACAACAGTATAAAAATCATAGAAGTGCCACAGTATGGCTCATGTGCAAGTTACAGCCCAGGGAAGAGTCCTAATTTCTGAAATTTATATTTTTATATCCAGTAGCACTAAAGCAGATTCTCAGGCAATTTACAGTCATTTTAGAATTTTTTTTTTTTTTGAGGCAGAGTCTTATCTATTCCCTGGGTAGAGTGCAGTGGTATCATTGCTCACAGCAACCTCAAGCTTTTGGACTCAAGTGATCCTTTTGTCTCAACCTCCCAAGTAGCTGGGACTTATGGTCTAGAATCTGATAACTTGTAGAGAAAGGAGGAAAAGGTTAAAACATACAATTCCACCCACAGGAAGTATTTTAATTTACATGCTGGTCTCACCAAAAGTAAGTCTATCGTTTTGTCTGTCTCTATCAATATTACCGTGAACAGTTCAGCTACAGCAAGTGACATGACATGAAGTGTGACGTGTAGGAAGCCACGAGATGTTCCTTCATCCCTGACATGAATTATGTGACTGACATCCACACACTGGAATTATGATCTTTTGGTTTTCTTATGTCATTTTCTTGAATAAAAAAAGCAAAGAATGGTGTTTCTCTGTTCTATGAGTAGATACAATTAACTCTAAAAATATATGTTCTTTATCTATACATAGACGTTTTGTCATCACCATGGGAGTCATGGGGAAAATCCACATTTTCTACTTTCTAATAGCTACTAATAAGGCAAGGCTTAGCTGTCACTTCTCCACTGAAAGTTCATTCCCCACCTCTGAGTGACTGCTGTATTTTCAATCAATCACAACCACTGTGATCCCAGGTCAGTTTCAGGGGCTGAGATTTAGTTACTTATAGAACTCAACAAATGAGTTGGCTTTTTCATATGCATGTACGCTCACAGGCTGCCCTTTATTGCCTCTCAGTTCAATTATTAACAGTGCATTTTGTGCTAACTGCAATAAAATTTCTGACATGATATCTATTCTGCATGAAATTTACATAGAAATGGCAAATAAACCAAAGCTTGCTTCAGCTCTGTGGTCTGCAGTTCTTATGGTCAGCCAATTATATTAGGGGCTTTATCAACCTGCACAGTGATGAAAATATCATATCTGATCTTCCAGATTTTAGCTGTGCAGTCCAGCCCTGATGAAAAATGGAATCAAACTCCTCATGAGTTTTTTTTTCCAACAGCATGAAGCTGCTAAAATTGAGTTATTGGATTTATGCTGTACAAAACGCTGGTAATATCCACCCGACCTCATTTCATATCAAGTCACAAATATTCTGCTTTTCTTCTCCATTCCAGCACAACATAATCACCACTGGCTAGAGAGCACCCAGGGGTAAAAACTGACCAACTAAAACCTCAGAATATTGCCAAGCAGCAGTGATTTAAGACCAGGAAAAAGAAGGGAAGTGGGGGGTTCTTCCCGTTAGAGGCTGCATTAAGAAGCCTTGGATAAATATCCAAGGAAACCTCTTTAGTGAGATAATCGTCCACCTCAAGTTTCAGGTTAAACCCTTGAAAGAAATGTCTCACAGAACTGACAAATTACAGGGCTGTCAAGTGACTACTGCCTTTAAGATCAGCTACGTTCTGTTTCTAGACAGGAAAAAAAAAATTACAGTTCTTGGTGATGAGAGTGGAGCTGAGGTGCGCTCCATAAAAATCCTCAGGAGAATAAAAGTGCTGCCAAATGTCCTTGTGCCTTAGGAGAATTTAAGTTTTAACAGTTGTTTCAGATTTCAAGGGGGAAGATATTCCTGAGGTACAGATTTCAGGAACCTGGAGGATTTTAGTAATGTCTTTCCTTTTGTGCTGACAGTCTCTTCCACACCAATCCTAAAAGCAAATCCCTAATTAGGAAATCCCAAGGCCAGAGCAGTGTCCTGTGGATCATGCATATGCCAAGCAAAACACCCATAAATCAACCCATTCCACCACTAAAATATATCCTCTTGAAATCTCCAAACTGGTGATGAACGATTATGAAAAATATCTGGGTACGGCAAAGGTTAGGGGTTCTGACTTGGAGAACCTCAGATTGGGTAGGATTTATCAAATCCTATTTTATTGCTTTCTATTACTCCATACCTCAATACAAAGTTAATTATTAGACCCAAAAGCCAAAGGTGTGTCTATCTTATAAATAGTTACCAGGTGTCTATTAACCAGGTATCTGGTTAAAGTTGAATAATTCAGACACAATCCCTGCCTCCATGAAGCTGCCATTCTAGAGAGTCATAAATACTACATAAATAACCAAGTAAGATTGTGTCATGGAGTAATGAATGCTACGAAATTAAATCTGGAAAGTGGGGGAGAGAGTATAACTGACATAGGACTTCTGGGAGGGACAAGGAAGGTGCTTTAGGAAGAGGTGACATTTGGGCTCAAAACTCGATGAGGAGAAGCCAGCTGTGCAATGATCTGGGGAAACCACCTTTCAGGCAATGAGAAGAAAAACAACCAAATGTCTTGTGGTGGGAATAAGCTTGTTGATTCAAGGAACCCACAGAAGGTGCAATGTGACTGGACCATGGGAACTGAAGTGCAGGGTGTTGTGAGAGGCAGTCAGGAAAGTGAGCAATGTTTTACAGAAACACTTGAGTTTGTAAGAATTCAAGCATTGAGTTTGAATTTTTCTCACATTTGGCCATGACTTGTACATTCACAGCCAGTCTCCTTCAAATTTGCAGAGAGAAAAAAAGTGCTTTTCCTCTTTACACCTAACCAAAATTTCAAATATTAAAACCATTATTAAATCAGATCCTTTGGCTGTATACCCAGAAGTGAGACTGCTGGATCAGATGATACTTCCATTTTTTGATTTTTTGAGGAACCTTCATAACATTTTCCAAAATAGCTATACTAATTTACATTCCCACCAGCAGTGTAGGAGGGGTACCTCTCCTCCACATGCTTGCCAACGCGTGTCATCTTTCATCTCTTTGATGCCAGAAATAACTGTGCGAGGTGATGGATATGTTAATTAGCCTGATTCCATCATCCTAAAAGGTATACATGTTTCATAACATCACACTGGACCCCAGAAATGCATGTATACAATTATTTGTCAATTAAAAAATGTTTTAAAGTTTAAAAAATTTAAGATGCCAAGCAATTTGAAGTTAATTTGTAAAATTTGTCTTTCTTCCAGAGAAGTGGCTTCTAACACTGACCCAAGAGCTGGCAGAAAGCTTCAGCTAAGCCCAGAGAAGCATGATCTTGTATAGAAGTTTTGATTTCCCTTTGGGAATGCTTTAGTACGTGTAATAAGGATGTAGGAAATGCAAGCACATTCCCATAGTAAGCACACAAATCACTGCTAAAGGAGGTTGGTGCAAGATTTTTAATACAGTATTTCAAATTTAATTCAATTCAACAAATATTTAATGAGCTCTAACAAGCTGCCAGCCCTGTTCTGGGGATGGAGAAACAACCAGTCAGCAACTGTCTGCAAGAGGCACATAATCAAAGCGACAGAACAAACGCAGAAAACAGTTTGAATAAAATATGAAGAAAACAAAGACGTAGGTGCAAATTATTTGCAACAAGCTTTGTGGATTTAGACTATGTGGCTCCAAAAACATGCAATCTTACATAATTAAATTATCTAATTCCATAATTATGGATTGCAAATTATAACAATATGTAATACATGATCTTCCTCCTTTCTTTAATTAAGTGATCTTTGAAGTCCAGATGACAATCAACCACAGTTAACCTAAAACATGCCAAATGTAGGTTTGTCTTTTTTAAAAAAATGGAATTATAGACCTAAAGTGTATACTCTATTTATAGACGAAATCCAATGAAACTGTCACCAGCAATAGCTCTCCAGTTAGGATTAAAAAGATCACAAAATGTACTTTGTATGCTTTATTGCCACAGTCCTTTTGAGTTTCTGTAGCCTTGCTTACTGCACAATTCATTGGTAAACAACTCTAAAATTTTAAAAGATGAAAGAGGCAAATTAAACCAGCTACCTGTAAATGAATTAAATGCAAAAGTGCAAAAATGCAGCCAATCCACTAGGCAGACAACTGCTTCTTTTGTTTGTTTAGGTGCAAATCTCTAAAGTGAGCAGAAAAGGGAGATGACTATCCACTGGTTTCCTGGAAACCAAATGGAAAACTGACAAATCCTTTCAGGTCTTCAGGAAACAGGCTCTTCTTGACCTCAAGATTCTGGAATTCTTTATACAGGGTCAGGTTACTCTCAGCATTTGTGAAATAAGACAACAAAATCTGAACTAGACATTGGGTCACTCTCCAGTTACAGGCTGTTGCTTCTCATCTACTTCCCAGCCAAATGTTGTGAAAGAAGTTGATTTTATCTTTGTTCTTTTCATTACGTTTTGTGTGTCAGAGACTGCTAACTGCCTATCCTGTATTATCCCACTTCTCTAGCTCACAGAACTCTGAATTTTTTTGAGATGAGAATATATCCAGCTTTAAAAATTATATCATCCAGACCCCTTGGGACAGCATTAGGCAAACATCGTAGTTTAGGCCAATGGGACAGGGAAACAGGTGCAGCACAGAGAATACAGGAAAGTACCTTAGAAGAGGTGCAGACTCAGCTGTGCACCTGTTGACCCCTTCTTTCCCTGCTTCTCTTGCTTGGATGATGTGATGACTGTCGCTTCAGCTAACCCTGCCCAGGCCTTTTAGATGTCAACAGAAGAATCAACAACCTGGGAAGATCTTCCCTGACCCAATGATGTTGTACAACATGCTGGAAGCTTAAAACCAGCTTGGTGAAAGTGTTTATACCAACAGGTAATTGGCAAATGCTGCAAATCAGGGCTTTTCACCCAGTTGTTAATCATTTACCAATTTGCCACCCATCCCAAAGCAGGTGACCTACTAAATGCTCAGCAGACTTAAATGTTCTTGTTTAATATCTTAGTGCTCGGACAAGATGGCGGACTGAAGCCAGCTTTCAACAGAGGCTCCCGTCCAGAAGAAGAGTTAAGGGACAGGAATTTAGTAGGTGTCCTGGTGGACTTGAGCCTCACCAAGAGAGAAGGTTGAAGAACGTACATCGACACCGCTGAGGCAAGCTGTGATAACAAGGACGCAAACAAAAGGTACAAAATCCACCACCAGGCGGACGGGAGTCCCCCTCCCCCATGAGACCGGCTCAAGAGCCCCACAATTGAACAAGCGGGCAGAAATTAAAGGCCCTCCCACTACACTCCATGGGAGAGACCTTCTAAAAACTGGACCTACCTCCCCTACTGGGGTGCCGTGGCATTCTCCTGCCGGACATAGGGCTGAATAAAACTTTGGGAATCCTTTGCCGGCAACCCTGAATCCCCGGCGCTCCCCTCCCGCCCACTGAGGTCTGGAGGCCTGTCCCCCAGGAATTTGGATCCTTGGGTGATTTCTCAAGGGGAGTGGACAGTCCCCGAGTTGCGACTGGTCAGCATTGACTCTGAGGCGCACGAGTGAGGAGAGGGCACCGGGCTGAAGGGGAGTCACCCCTCGGCGGCACTTCCCTGCGGTGCAGTGCACCAACCTTCCCCAGGCAACATTACGGGGCACAAGACTGAATAAGACTCTAGCTTCCCCGCTGAGAGCTGAGAGCCCCTACTCTCACTCGGGGTCTGAGGGCCTATCCCCCCGGAGTTCGGATCCTTGGGTGATTTCTCGAGGGGAGTGCACAGTGCCTGAGCTGCGTCAGGTCAGCGCTGACTCTGGGACACGTGAGCGAGGAGAGGGCACTCTGCTGAGGGGAAATCAAGCCTTGGCGGCACTTCCCTGCGGTGCAGTGCAGGAGCCCTCCCTGGGCCGTAGTGTTGCGTAAAACTGAATGAAACTCTAGCTTCCCCCCCCCACTCCCAATCGGGGTCTGGGGGCCCATCCCCCAACAGTTCTGATTCTTGGGGGATCTCTTGAGGGGTGTGGACCCAGCACAAACTGCGGCCGCTCAGTGCTGACTCTGGGGCGCGGGACAGAGGAGAAAAGGGTCGCCTGAGTGCCCACACCAGAGCAGCAGTTCCCTGGAGGTAGATCAACAGCCGTTTTTTCTTTAATGGCAGAACGCTCACTTCTGGATATTCTGAGGCCACACCCCCTGTCTCCCTGGGCAACCAGAGGAGGCCACCGGTGAGCTGAGCGGGGGATTTCCTGACATGGCTCACAAACCCGGGAAACTTCCAGGGTGGGGCCGACCCAGAGAGGTGTTCGAACGCAAATCTCCAGCAGCAAAGACGTTTGAACTCAAAACAGCCCGTCTTCTGTAGGCGATTTCGACAGGAACAGAGACAGAACCCCGCAAAGTTGTCTGTTCTGTTCTGTTCTGTTCTGTTAGCAGCATCCATCAGGGACGGAGCTAAGCCTGAGTGAACACCTCCTTCCCATCACCTGCATCAAACACTCAAAGATGTCAAGACCCATCTCCTCCTGCTAGATAGCGGCAGTCTGCGGGGGCCTGGCAGACTTCCTTATGATTCAGGCAGGTGCAAATCCCTGGAGTGTCTGTTCACTGCAGGCAACTGGGTTAGCCATCTGCAGAGATACCAGTGACTGGGTCCAATGGAGGGGCAAAGTGGGGAAGGAGACGTCAACCTTCCTAGACTGCTCTGTTTGCTGGGTGGCTCCTCCTGACTCCACGCTGCACTGGGGTGAGCCGTGTCAGAGGAGTCACCAGGCCCCTGTGATCCAGTTCCCAGAGACCTCTCGAACTCTCCCACCCGAGACAAGTGCCGATTGAGACAGCGGATTTGGACCTTTTGAACTGGGCTAATAGACTGAGGACTTTTCAGGCGGTGCCCTGGGTGTGCGATTGTAGGAAGGTTTGATTCTCCTTTTCCAACTGGGGCCAGAGGTGGGCAGGCGGGGTGACTTAATTGCTGATTTTTCCACACAGCTGAGACTTCAAGCCAGAGTAGAAGTTGCAATAGGATCGAACAGAAACCAGCTGAAAGCAAGACAGAACCACTTTGCTCCACCACACCAGACAGGGCCCCAGTTTCTCAGGCCACAACACTGTACGGGCCCTCGATAAAACCCCAGGGGAAAAACCAAAGGGAGTAAAATAACCATGGGGCGGAATCAGCGGAAAAACTCTGGTAACATGAATAACCAGAATAGATCAACCCCCCCAAGAAAAGATATGGCAGATATGATTGAAGATCCCATTCATAAACAACTGGCTGAAATGTCAGAAATCGAATTCAGAATTTGGATTGCAGACAAGATTAATAAAATGGAATTAGGAATTCGAGGAGAAATTCAAAAATTGTCTCAAGAATTTAACGAATTTAAAGACAAAACCACCAAAGACTTAGACACACTGAAGCAAGAACTTACAGCCCTCAAAGATATGAAAAATACAGTAGAATCTCTCAGTAACAGAATGGAGCAAGCAGAAGAAAGGATTTCTGACATTGAAGATAAAGTCTTCGAACGCTCCCAATCTCTCAAAGAGGAAGAGAAATGGAGAGCAAAAACGGATCACTCACTCAGAGAACTCTCAGATAATTCGAAAAAAAGCAACATAAGGATTATAGGAATTTCTGAGAAGGATGAAGTCGCCTCCAAGGGCACAGAGGCCCTTCTGCATGAAATTATGAAAGAAAATTTTCCAGACATGCCTAGAGAATCTGAAATTCAGATAGCAGACAGTTTCAGAACCCCAGCACGATTAAACCCCAATAAGTCATCCCCCAGACATATCATAATTAGCTTCACTACAGTTAACATGAAAGAGAAGATTCTCAAAGCAGCCCGGCGAAAGAAAACTATAACGTACAAAGGAAAGAATATTAGAATAACTGCAGATCTCTCTGCTGAAACTTTTCAAGCCAGAAGAGGCTGGTCATCAACTTTTAATCTCCTAAAGCAAAAAAACTTTCAACCCAGGATCTTGTATCCAGCTAAACTGAGTTTCATCTATGATGGAGAAATTAAATACTTCAATGACATTCATATGTTGAAAAAATTTGCCATAAGTAAACCAGCTCTTCAGGATGTTCTCAGACCTATCCTCCACAATGACCAACCCAATCCTATACCACAAAAGTAAACTCACTCAGAAACTTCAGATCAAACTCCAACTTCCACACTGGCGAAAGGATTAAAAATGTCCACTGGACCTTTGAAAAACTCGATACCCAAAATTCCACCAGACTTATCAATACTCTCCATCAATGTGAATGGCTTAAACTGTCCTCTAAAGAGACATAGGTTAGCTGACTGGATACAAAAACTCAAGCCAGATATTTGTTGCATACAAGAGTCACATCTCAACTTAAAAGACAAATACAGACTCAGGGTGAAAGGATGGTCATCCATATTTCAGGCAAATGGTAATCAGAAAAAAGCAGGTGTTGCAATTTTATTTGCAGATACAGTAGGCTTTAAACCATCAAAAGTAAGGAAGGACAAGAATGGTCACTTCATATTTGTTAAGGGTAATACTCAATATGACGAGATTTCAATTATTAATATCTATGCACCCAACCAGAATGCACCTCAATTTATAAGAGAAACTCTAACAGACATGAGCAACTTGATTTCCTCCAGCTCCATAATTGTCGGAGATTTCAACACTCCTTTGGCAGTGTTGGATCGATCCTCCAGCAGGAAGCTGAGCAAAGAAATCTTAGATTTAAACCTAACCATCCAATATTTAGATTTAGCAGACATCTACAGAACATTTCATCCCAACAAAACTGAATACACATACTTCTCATCAGCCCACGGAACTTACTCCAAAATTGACCACATTTTAGGTCACAAGTCTAACCTCAGTAAATTTAAAGGAATAGAAATTATTCCATGCATCTTCTCGGACCATCATGGAATAAAACTTGAATTGAGTAACAACAGGAATCTGCATACCCATACAAAAACATGGAAGTTAAATAACCTTATGCTGAATGATAGCTGGGTCAGAGATGAGATTAAGAAAGAAATCACCAATTTTTTGGAACAAAACGACAATGAAGACACAAACTATCAGAACCTCTGGGACACTGCAAACGCAGTTCTAAGAGGGAAATTTATAGCACTGCAAGCCTTCCTCAAGAGAACGGAAAGAGAGGAAGTTAACAACTTAATGGGACATCTCACGCAACTGGAAAAGGAAGAACATTCCAACCCCAAACCCAGTAGAAGAAAAGAAATAACCAAAATTAGAGCAGAATTAAATGAAATTGAAAACAAAAGAATAATACAACAGATCAATAAATCAAAAAGCTGGTTTTTTGAAAAGGTCAATAAAATAGATAAACCTCTGGCCAACCTAATCAGGAAAAAAAGAGTAAAATATCTAATCTCATCAATCAGAAACAACAAAGACGAAATAACCACAGACTCATCAGTAATCCAAAAAATCCTTAATGAATATTACAAGAAACTTTATTCTCAGAAATATGAAAATCTGAAGGAAATAGACTGATACTTGGAAGCGCGCCACCTTCCAAGACTTAACCAGAATCAAGTGGAAATATTGAATAGACCCATATCAAGTTCAGAAATGGCATCAACTATACAAAACCTCCCTAAAAAGAAAAGCCCGGGACCAGATGCTTTCACGTCAGAATTCTACCAAACCTTTAAAGAGGAATTAGTACCTGTATTACTCAACCTGTTCCAAACTGTAGAAAAAGAAGGAAGACTACCCAACACGTTCTATGAAGCAAACATCACCCTGATCCCCAAACCAGGAAAAGACCCAACAAGAAAAGAAAATTATAGACCAATATCACTAATGAATATAGATGCAAAAATATTCAACAAGATCCTAACAAACAGAATCCAGCAACACATCAAACAAATTATACATCATGACCAAGTTGGTTTTATCCCAGGGTCTCAAGGCTGGTTCAATATACGTAAATCTATAAATGTAATTCAGCACATAAACAAATTAAAAAACAAATACCATATGATTCTCTCAATTGATGCAGAAAAAGCTTTTGATAATATCCAGCATCCCTTCATGATCAGAACACTCAAGAAAATTGGTCTAGAAGGGACTTTTCTTAAACTGATAGAGGCTATCTACAGCAAACCCACAGCCAATATCATATTGAATGGAGTTAAATTGGAATCATTTCCACTCAGATCAGGAACCAGACAAGGCTGCCCATTGTCTCCATTGCTTTTCAACATTGTAATGGAAGTTTTAGCCACCGCAATTAGGGAAGAAAAGGCTATCAAGGGTATCCATATAGGGTCAGAAGAGATCAAACTCTCGCTCTTCGCAGATGATATGATTGTGTATCTGGAAAACACTAAGGACTCTACTACAAAACTCCTAGAAGTGATCAAGGAATACAGCAGCGTCTCAGGTTACAAAATCAACATTCATAAATCGGTAGCCTTTATATACACCAACAACAGTCAAATTGAAAAAGCAGTTAAGGACTCTATCCCATTCACAGTAGTGCCAAAGAAGATGAAATATTTGGGAATTTACCTAACAAAAGACGTGAAAGATCTCTATAAAGAGAACTATGAAACTCTAAGAAAAGAAATAGCTGAAAATGTTAACAAAAGGAAAAACATACCATGCTCATGGCTAGCAAGAATCAACATTATCAAAATGTCCATACTACCCAAAGCAATATATAATTTCAACGCACTCCCTATTAAAGCTCCACTGTCATATTTTAAAGATCTTGAAAAAACATTACTTCATTTTATATGGAATCAGAAAAAAAACTCGAATAGCCAAGACATTACTCAGAAATAAAAACAAAACAGGAGGAACCACACTACCAGACCTCAGACTTTACTACAAATCGATAGTGATCAAAACAGCATGGTATTGGCACAAAAACAGAGAAGTAGATATCTGGAACAGAATAGAGAACCAAGAGATGAATCCAGCTACTTACCGCTATTTGATTTTTGACAAGCCAATTAAAAACATTCAGTGGGGAAAAGATTCCCTATTTAACAAATGGTGCTGGGTGAACTGGCTGGCAACCTGCAGAAGACTGAAATTGGACCCACACCTTTCACCATTAACTAAGATAGACTCTCATTGGATTAAAGATTTAAACTTAAAACATGAAAGTATAAAAATACTAGAGGAGAATGCAGGGAAAACCCTTGAAGAAATTGGTCTGGGTGAGTATTTCATGAGGAGAACCCCCCGGGCAATTGAAGCAGCTTCAAAAATACACTACTGGGACTTGATCAAACTAAAAAGCTTCTGCACAGCTAAGAACACAGTAAGCAGAGCAAGCAGACAGCCCTCAGAATGGGAGAAGATATTTGCAGGGTATATCTCTGACAAAGGTTTAATAACCAGAATCCACAGAGAACTCAAACGCATCAGCAAGAAAAAAGCAAGGGATCCCATCGCAGGCTGGGCAAGGGATTTGAAGAGAAACTTCTCTGAAGAAGACAGGCGCAAGGCCTTCAGACATATGAAAAAATGCTCATCATCTTTAATCATCAGAGAAATGCAAATCAAAACTGCTTTGAGATATCATCTAACTCCAATGAGACTAGCCTATATCACAAAATCTCAAGACCAGAGATGTTGGCGTGGATGTGGAGAAAAGGGAACACTTCTGCACTGCTGGTGGGAATGCAAATTAATACATTCCTTTTGGAAAGATATATGGAGAACACTCAGAGATCTAAAAATAGATCTGCCATTCAATCCTGTAATTCCTCTGCTAGGCATATACCCAGAAGACCAAAAATCACAACATAACAAAGATATTTGTACCAGAATGTTTATTGCAGCCCAATTCGTAATAGCTAAGTCATGGAAAAAGCCCAAGGGCCCATCAATCCACGAATGGATTAATAAATTGTGGTATATGTATACCATGGAATACTATGCAGCCTTAAAGAAAGATGGAGACTTTACCTCTTTCATGTTTACATGGATGGAGCTGGAACATATTCTTCTTAGTAAAGTATCCCAAGAATGGAAGAAAAAGTACCCAATGTACACAGCCCTACTATGAAACTAATTTGAGACTCTCACATGAAAGCTATAACCCAGCTACAACTTAACAATAGGGAGACGTGGGAAGGGGGGGTGGGTAGAGGGAGGGGGATCGGTGGGATCACACTTGTGGTGCATCTTACAGGGGTATTTGCGTAACTTGGTAAATGTAGAATGTAAATGTTTTGGCACAGTAACTGAGATAACGCCAGAAAGGCTATGTTAACCACTGTGATAAAATTGTGTCAAATGGTTTATGAAGCGAGAGTATGATGCCCCATGATCATATCAATGTATACAGTTATGATTTAATAAAAAAAAATAATAATAATATCTTAGTGCTCAGAAATGAATTTAATATCCATAAGGGAAGATACTATAATGTGTTTGATAAGTGTATGTGATACACTTTGGGTATATTTCCTCTCTAGATCTCATGTTGAAACCTGATCCCTAATGCTGGAGGGGGAATCCCAAGGGATGTGTTGGGTGATGGGGGCAGATCCCTCTCAAGCAGCTTGGTGTCTTCCCCTTGATAATGAGTGAGTTCTCACTCTATTAGTTCATTCTAAAACTGGTTGTTTAAAACAAACTGGAACTTCTTCCTCTGGTTCTTGCTTCTTGTCTTGCCAGGTGACACACCTCCTTCCCTTTCACCTTCTCCCTTGAGTGGAAACTCCCTGAAGTCCTCCTCACCAGAAGCAGATGCTGGCCCCATGCTTCTTGTACAGCCTGCAGAACGATAAGCCAAATAAACCTCTTTTCTTTATAAATCACCAGCCTCAGGTATTGCTCTACAGCAACACAAAAGCGACTAACACAACATGCTATATTTCTACCGTTTGGAAATGTTAGTCACTGCAACAGTAAGTGCTTTATGCCATTCAAGGAAAAAAAGGCAGAAGAGAGAAAAAGAGTTTCCACAAGGCTATACAAATGAAAATCAAAATAAGTAGGTAACAAACTCTGGGAAAAATGGAGTGTAAAGTACATGTCCCAAATATGATATATTTATAATCACAAGGATTAAAATCCTGTATACATAAAGAATTCTTGCTAATCAGCATGGAAAGGAAAGTAATCCCTAAAGAAAAATGGACAAAGGGCATCTACGGAAAAGGAAACCTAAAAGTCTAACATGAACATGAAATGCACATCTAACCAATTAGCTGCCAGAGTTGTGTTCCCAGATATGCACTATAGAAATTCATACTAGTATCCATAAGGTCATCAATATCACATGAATGGGGAAGTGTGAAGTTGAAGATAATCTCTAAGTCTGTTTGGTGGGTGAGCCCCACAGAGATCAGCTATTAGAAGCAATGATTGTGGAGGGGGGCGGAGACAAGATGGCTGACTGAAGCCAGCTTTCCACAGAGGCTCCCGTCCAGAAGGAAAGTTACAGGACAGAAATTTAGCAAGTAACCTGGTAGATTAGAGCTGCACCAAGAGAGAAGGTTGAAGAATGCACATCAACCCTGCTGAGGCGAGCTACGACCCCAAGGATACAAACAAAAGGTACAAAATTTATCACCAAGAGGATGGGAATCCCCTCCCCCATGAGAACAGCTCGGAGTACCCTATAAACAAATGAGCAGAGTTCAAAAGTCTTCCCATTATATCCCACAGGAGAGACCCTCTAAAAACTGGACCTACTTCTACTAGGGTGCCATGGTGCTCTCCTGCCAGGCATAAAACTGTATAAAACTGTATATATTCTCTACCTATAATTCTGAGCTCCCAGCACTCCCCTCCACTCTCACTCTGAGGTCTGGAGGCCTGTCCCCCAGGAGTCCAGATTCTTGGGTATTATCTTGAGAGGTGTGGACAGGGCATGAACTGCTGCTGGCAAGTGCTGATTCTGCGGCATGGGAGTGAGGAGAAGACAGTCACCTGAGAGGGAACCACACAGGAGCGGCGGTGCCCCGAGGTGCAGAACAGCAGCCATTTTTGGCAACAATAGGGCTTACCCCTGCATATTCTGGAGTCACACCCTCTGTCTCTCTGGGCAACCAGAGGAGGCCAGGCATCTTCTCCCGTGGCAGCCACTGGCAGAAAAGATCTGGAACGGAAACGCAGGCCCCAGAAGTAAAGGGTTTGCCTGAAGTGGTACCAGCCTGGATGGAGCACAGGGACTAGAAAATGCACGCGCAGAGCTGACAGATTCCCAGGGCAGGGCTAACCTAGAGGACCTCTTTACTGAGCCTAAGATGCAGCTGGCACCCAGGGGATCATTAGCCCAGACAAAGGAGGGCACAAGGCTAGAACTGACAGCTAACCATGCTGCAAATACAAACTACCAGGCAGCAGCAAAAACAGAGCCTGAGGCGCAGGTTCTGTGAACTCAAAACAGCTTCTCTTCTGCAGGGGAATTTTGCTGGGACAGAAATAAATTCTGCAAAGTTGTTCTGTTCTGTCAGTAACATCAATCAGGGGTAGGGCTGGAACTGAGTGAACAGCCCCAGCCTCCATCAAGCACCTGAGGTTGTCAGTCTTCACCTCCCCTTGCCAGATAGTGGCAGAGATCAGTGGCCTGTCTGAGGACACATAGGTCTCCCTGTGATTCAGGTAGGTGCAAACCCCTGGAGTATCTGCTCATTGGAGGCAACTGGGTCATAGTCCTGTGGGGTTATCAGAGACTAGATGTGACAGAGGTGCAAGGTGGGGAAAGAGGCATCAACCTTCCCAGACTAATCTATTTGCTAGGTGGGTCCTTCTGACCTCACGGAGAACCACAGCAAGTCATATTTGAGTTGAGTTGTCAGCAGACCCCTGCAATGAAGTTGCCAAAGACCTTTTAAACTTTCCCACCCGAGACAGGTGCTGACTGAGACAATTGATTTGGACCTCTTGAACTGGGCCAATCACCAAGGACTATCCAAGTGGTACCCTGGGTGTGTGGTTGTAGGAAGGTTTGATTTTCCTTTTCCAATTGTTTCCTGTGGAAGGTGGGTGACTTAACTGCTAGTATTTCTCCACAGCTGAGCCTTCGACCCAGAGTAACTGATTCCCCAGTGTCAGACAGAGACCAGCTGAAAACAAGACAGAGCCACTTAGCCCCACCACACCAAGCAGGTCCCCAATTTCTCATGCCATAGCACTGTACAGATCCTTGGCAAAGCTCCAGGGGAAAAGGTACAGACACCAGTCCCAGCTTTTGGGCAACCGGCTGGTTAATCACTACTTCTGGAGCCCCGAAGCCAATTTTCCCTTATCTACTCATCTAATCAAATGGTGTAAAATAATCATGGGGTGAAATCAGTGGAAAAACTCTGGTAACATGAATAAGCAGAGTAGATCAACCCCTCAACCCACAAGGAAAGATATGGCAAACGTAACTGAAAATACCATTCACAAACAGATGGCCGAGATGTCAGAAATCGAATTCAGAGTTTGGATTGCAAACAAGACTAATACAATGGAGAAAAAGTGGGAATTGGAAATTTGAGGAGAAATTCAACATTTGTCTCAAGAATTGAACAAATTTAAAGACAAGATAACCAATGATGTTGACACATTGAAGCAAGAATTTGCAGCCCTCAAAGATCTGAAAAATACAGTAGAATCTCTCAGTAACAGAGTAGACCAAGCAGAAGAAAGTATTTCTGACATTGAAGACAAAGCTTTTGAATGCTCCCAAGCTCTCAAAGAAGAAGAGAAATGGAGAGCAAAAAGGGATTATTCTTTCAGACAGCTCTGGGATAATTCGAAGAAGGCTAATCTCTGCCTCATTGGAATCCCTGAAAGAGATGAAGTGGCTTCACAAGGCACAGAGGCTCTTCTCCATGAAATTATGAAAGAGAATTTTCCATACATGCCAAGAAATTCTGAAATTCAGATAGCAGACAGTTTCAGAATGCCATAACGACTCAACCCAAATAAGACATCCCCCAGGCACATCATAATTAACTTCACTAAAGTTAATACGAAGGAAAAAATTCTGAAAGTAGCCAGACATAAGAAAACCATAACCGACAAAGGGAAGAATATTAGAATGACTATAGATCTCTCTGCTGAAACTTTTCAAGCCAGAAGAGGGTGATCATTGACTTTTAATCTCCTAAAACAAATAACTTTCAACCCCAGATCCTGTATCCAACTAAACTGAGTTTCATTTATGATGGAGAAATTAAATACTTTAATGACATTCACATGTTGAAGAAATTTGCCATAACTAAACCAGCTCTTCAGGATATTCTCAGACCTATCCTCCATAATGACCAGTACAATCTTCTACCACAAAAGTAAACTCACTCAGAAACTTTTGATCAAATTCCAACTTCCACAGTGGTGAAAGGATTAAAAAAGACCACTGGACTTTCAAAAAACTTGATATCCAAAATTTTACCAGGCTTATCAATATTCTCCAGTAATGTGAATGGCTTAAACTGTCCTCTAAAGAGGCACAGGTTGTCTCACTGGATGCAAAAACTCAGGCCAGATATCTGCTGCTTACAATAATCTCATCTTCCCTTAATAGATATAGACTCAAGGTGAAAGAATGGTCATCCATATTTCAGACAAATGGAAATCAGAAAAAAGCAGGTGTTGCAATTCTATTTGCAGATACAATAGGCTTTAAACCAACAAAAGTAAGGAAGGATAAGAATGGTCACGTAATATTTGTTAAGGGTAATACTCAATATGATGAGATTTCAATTATGAATATTTATTCACCCAACCAGAATGTGCCTCAATTTATAAGAGAAACTCTAACAGACGTGACCAACTTGATTTCCTCCAGCTCCATAGTAGTTAGAGATTTTAACACTCCTTTGGCAATGTTGGATAGATCCTCCAATAAGAAGCTGAGCAAAGAAATTTTAGATTTAAACCTAACTATCCAACATTTGGATTTAACAGACATCTACAGAACATTTTATCCCAACAAAACTGAATACACATACTTCTCATCAGCCCAGGGAACTTACTCCAAAATCGATAACATATTAGGTCACAAGTCTAACCTCAGTAAACTTAAAGGAATAGAAATTATTCCTTGCATCTTCTCAGACCACCATGGAATAAAAGTTGAACTCAGTAACAATAGGAATCTGCATACTCATACAAAAACATGGAAGTTTAATAACCTTATGCTGAATGATAGCTGGGTCAGAGATGAGATTAAGAAAGAAATCGCCAATTTTTTGGAACAAAATGACAATGAAGACACAAACTATCAGACACTCTGAAATGACTGCAAAGGCAGTCCTGAGAGGGAAAATTACAGCACTGCAAGCCTTCCTCAAGGTATGGAAAGAGAGGAAGTTAACAACCTAATGGGACATCTCAAGCAACTAGAAAGGAAGAACATTTCAACCCCAAACCTAGTAGAAGAAAACAAATGAGCAAAATTAGAGCAAAATTAAATGAAATTGAAAACAAAAAGATTATATAACAGATCTATAAATCAAAAAGTTGGTTTTTTGAAAAGGTCAATAAAATAGATAAACCTTTGGCTATCCTAACCAGGAAAAAAAAAAGAGTAAAATCTTTAATTTCATCAATCAGAAATGACAAAGATGAAATAACAACAGACACCTCAGATATTAAAAAAAAAATCTTTAATGAATATTATAAGAAACTTTATTTCAGAAATATGAAAATCTGAAGGAAATTGACCAATACTTGAAAACACGTCACCTCCAAAACTTAGCCAGAGTCAAGTGGAAATGTTGAACAGGCCTATATCAAATTCTGAAATAGCATCAACCATACAATATCTCCCTAAAAAGAAAAGCCCAGGACCAGACAGCTTCAGGTCAGAATTCTACCAAACCCTTAAAGAGAAACTAGTATCTATATTACTCAACCTGTTCCAAAATATAGAAAAAGAAGAAATACTACCCAACACATTCTATGAAGCAAACATCACCCTGATGCCCAAACTAGGAAAAGACCCAACAAGTAAAGAAAATTATAGACCAATATCACTAATGAATATAGATGCAAAAATATTCAACAAGATCCTAACAAATTATAGACCAATATCACTAATGAATATAGATGCAAAAATATTCAACAAGATCCTAACAATCAGAATCCAGCAACACATCAAACAAATTATACATCATGACCAACTCAAATTTATTCCAGGGTCTCTAGGCTAGTTCAATATATGTAAATCCATAAATGTAAATCAGCACATAAACAAATTAAAAAACAAAGCCCATATGATTCTCTCAATTGATGCAGAAAAAGCTTTTGATAATATCCAGCATTCCTTCATGATCAGAACACTTAAGAAAATTGGCATAGAAGAGACATTTCTTAAACTGATAGAGGCTATCTACAGCAAACCCACAGCCAATATCGTATTGAAAGGAGTTAAATTGAAATCATTTCCACTCAGATCAGGAACCAGACAAGGTTGCCCATTGTCTCCACTGCTTTTTAACATTGTAATGGAAGTTTTAGCCATCCCAGCCATAGCCTACTTTGGGGTAGAAAAGGTGATCAAGGGTATCCATATAAGGTCAGAAGAGATCAAACTTTCACTCTTCACAGATTATATGATTGTATATATGGAAAACACCAGGGATTCTACTACAAAACTCTTAGAAGTGATCAAGGAATACAGCAGTGTCTCAGGTTACAAAATCAACATTCATAAATCGGTAGCCTTTATGTATACCAACAATACTCAAGCTGAAAAAACAGTCAAGGACTCTATTCCATTAACAGTAGTGCCAAAGAAGATGAAATATTTGGGAGTTCATCTAACAAAGGATGTGAAAGATCTCTATAAAGAGAACTATGAGGCGGTGCCTGTGGCTCAGGCAGTAAGGCGCCGGCCCCATATACTGAGGATGGTGGGTTCAAACCCGGCCCCAGCTGAACTGCAACCAAAAACTAGCTGGGCATTGTGGCAGGCACCTGTAGTCCCAGCTACTCGGGAGGCTGAGGCAAGAGAATCGCTTAAGCCCAGGAGTTGGAGGTTGCTGTGAGCTGTATAATGCCACGGCACTCTACCCAGGGCCATAAAGTGAGACTCTGTCTCTACAAAAAAAAAAAGAAAAGAGAGAGACCTATGAATCTCTAAGAAAAGAAATAGCTGAAGATGTTAACAAATGGAAAAACACACCATGCTCATGGCTGTGAAGAATCAACATTGTTAAAATGTCCATATTACCCAAAGCAATATACAATTTTTTTTTTATTTTATTTATTTATTTATTTATTTATTTTTTATTAAACCATAGCTGTGTACATTAGTATGATCGTGGGGCACCATACACTTGGTTCATAGATCGTTTGACACATTTTCATCACATTAGTTAACATAGCTTTTGTAGCATTTTCTTAGTTATTTTGCTAAGACCTTTACATTCCACATTTACTAGGATTCACATCTACCCTTGTAAGATGCACCGCAGGTGTAATCCCATTAATCCCCCTCCTTCCCCCTCCCTCCCCCTCCCTCCCCTCCCTTTCCCCTTTCTCCCTATTCTTAGATTATAACTGGGATATAGCTTTCATGTGAAGGTCCTACATTAGTTTCATAATAAGGGTGAATACGTTGGGTACTTTTTCTTCCATTCTTGAGACATTTTACTAAGAAGAATATGTTCCAGCTCCATCCATGTAAACATGCAATATACAATTTTAATGCAATCCCTATTAAACCTCCACTGTCATACTTTAAAGATCTTGAAAAAATAATACTTCATTTTATATGGAATCAGAAAAAAAACTCGAATAGCCAAGACATTACTCAGAAATAAAAATAAAGCAGGAGGAATCATGCTACCAGACCTCAGACTATAGTATAAATCGATAGTGATCAAAACAGCATGATACTGGCACAAAAACAGAGAAGTAGATGTCTGGAACAGAATAGAGAACCAAGAGATGAATCCAGCTACTTACTGTTATTTGATCTTTGACTAGCCAATTAAAAACATTCAGTGGGGAAAAGATTCCCTATTGAACAAATGGTGCTGGGTGAACTGGCTGGCAACCTGTAGAAGACTGAAACTGGACCCACACCTTTCACCATTAACTAAGATAGACTCTCACTGGAATAAAGATTTAAACTTAGGACATGAAACTGTAAAAACACTAGAAAAGAGTGCAGGGAAAACTCTTGAAGAAATAGGTCTGGGCGAGTATTTTATGAGGGGACCCCCCAGGCAATTGAAGCAGCTTCAAAAATACATTACTGGGACCTGATCAAACTAAAAAGCTTCTACACAGCCAAGAACACAGTAAGTAAAAAAAAGAAGACAGCCCTCAGAATGGGAGAAGATATTTGCGGGTTACATCTCCGACAAAGATTTAATAACCAGAATCCACAGAGAACTCAAATGTATAAGCAAGAAAAGAACAAGTGATCCCATTGCAGGCTGGGCAAGGGACTTGAAGAGAAACTTCTCTGAAGAAGACAGGTGAACGGCCTACAGACATATGAAAAAATGCTCATCATTCTTAATCCTCAGCGAAATGCAAATCAAAACTACTTTGAGATATCATCTAACTCCAGTAAGATTAGCCCAGATCACAAAATCCCAAGACAAGAGATGTTGGCATGGATGTGGAGAAAAGGGAACACTTCTACACTGCTGGTGGGAATGCAAATTAATACATTTCTTTTGGAAAGATGTTTGGAGAACACTTAGAGATCTAAAAATAGATCTGCCATTCAATCCTATAATTCCTCTACTAGGTATATACCCAGAAGAACAAAAATCACATTATAACAAACATATTTCTACGAGAATATTTATTGCAGCCCAATTCATAATTACTAAGTCATGGAAAAAGCCCAAGTGTCCATTGATCCACGAATGGATCAATAAATTGTGGTATATGTACACCATGGAATATTATGCAGCCTTAAAGATGGAGACTTTACCTCTTTCATGTTTACATGGATGGAGCTGGAACATATTCTTCAAGAATGGAAGAAAAAGTATTCAATGTACTCAGCCTTACTATGAAACTAATTTATGGCTTTCACATAAAAGCTACAACCCAGTTATAAACTAAGAATATGGGGAAGGCGGAGAGGGAGAGGAGGGGAGGGGAGAAGATGGGCGGAGGGAGGGTGACTGGTGGGATTACACCTATGGTGCATCTTACAAGGGTACTTGTGAAAGTTACCAAATTTAGAATATAAATGTCTTAACACAATAACTAAGAAAATGCCAGGAAGGCTATGTAACCAGTGTGATGAAAATGTGTCAAATGGTATATAAAATCCATGTATGGTGCCCCGTGATTGCATTAATTTACACAGCTATGATTTAATAATAATAAAAAAAGAATATAGGTGAGGAAAGTGGGAAGACCTTGGGCTGAAACTTTAATATAACCTTTCTTCAACTGCATGATTCTAATGACAATAAAATAAGGATAGCAAAACAAAAAAAAGAAGAAGAAGAAGAAGCAAAGATTGTACCACAGACAATATGACCGTCAATGTTAAAAAACCAATGTGGGATATGGATACACACACACACACACACACACACACACACACATATATATATATCTCATTCTATATACCAATAAAATTCATGCTAAGTATAAATACATACACAAAAATCAACAACATTCATTTTGCAAATAAATTTACAAACCTACACACACACAAAGACACATCTCAAATGCATTACCTGTGGAGTAATGGGGGCGGAGAATAGGAATAAAATGAAAAACAAATGAATGAATCAACTGATCAATCAAGAGATGAGTGTTGTGTGATTGTCTAATTATAACAATGTGCCATTGACTAAGGTGTGTGATTAACTCAGCCCTCTGCATCCCAGTTCTAAAAGCATATACATTCTATGTGAGGTCTGAAGCTCAAAGAGGAGTTAGGTCATTAACCTCCTTACACTAGGTTGAACTGTTGGGGTTTGGGGCTCTTTCTATCACCTATTAGTGAGGGGATAGAAACACATCTGCTCTGTTAGTACCTAGCAGGATCTTAATCCTGGGAGAGGTCAAGAGGTCAAGTCAAGAGGTCAGGCCAGGGAGTGAACTCTATTACCTCAAATTTACACCCCAATACCATGCACTTTATCTCAACATTTTTTTAATTAAATCATAGCTGCGTACATTAATGTGATCATGGGGCACCATACACTGGTTTTATAGACCGTTTGACACATTTTCATAATACTGGTTAACATAGCCTTCCTGGCATTTTCTTAGTTATTGTGCTAAGACATTTACATTCCACATTTCTTAGTTATTGTGCTAAGACATTTACATTCCACATTTACAGTTTCACATATACCCCTATCTCGACTTGATCAGTTTTGGTGGTAGGCCTCGTCTTCCAAAAATGTTTATGGCCTAATCCCTGAAGCCTGTGAACACGTTACATTGCATGGCAAAAGGAACATGGCAGATAGAATTAATATTAAAGACTTTAAAATAAGGAGATTACCCCCAGATTATCCTGGTGGGCTCATTACAATTATAGGAACCCTTACAAGTTGAAGAAAAAGGCAAAAAGAGTCAGGCAGAAATTGATGAAGACAGAGGAAGAGGCACAAGAGATTTAAGTATCAGATTTGAAGCTGGTATTGGCTGATAAAATGAAGAAACTATGAGTCAAGGAAAGTGAGCATCTTATAGAAGCCAGGAACAGGTCTCAGTTGACAGCCAGCAAGGAAACAGTGACCTCACCCTCCAACCACAAAGAACTACTTTTCATTTGATTCGGTCGTAATGCCACCAAAAAGGAACACAGCCCTGCAGTCACCTTGATTTTAGCCTGGTGAAATTTATATTGGATTTCCAGCCTATAAAACTTTTGAGATAATAACTGTGTGTTGTTCGAAGATACCATGTTTGTGGAAATTTATTAGGGTGGGAATAGAAAATTAATGCAGATTTAGGTAGAAAATAATGTCTTGCCTAGATAACAGTGTCAATCTTTCAGGAGACTCATGCAATGATAAGCTTGAGTGTGTACAGAGACCAGCAAGGGCTGCAGCAGATGTCCCCATCAGTTAGACACAACGTGATTGGCAGTCCAGGAGCCATAGGGACAGACAGTGCACTGCAGCAGATGTTTCTGTCTGCCTCAGAGATGTGCCTGGGCACAGGCAAACCTACGATTAACCATTACATTAAAGATTTGTCCCATAAGCTGACATAGCATGTCAGCTATCCCAGGAAACCATCATCTAAGAGGTAAATGTGTAAAGCACAAGTAAAGTGAGGAGTTCTAGTTCAAAATGTGTTCCCAGAATAACTGAGGCAAAAAGGAAAGCCAGCAATGAACTTCAAGAAATGAAGAAGAGTCAGGAGATAACATCAGTAACACCTCTAGAATTTAATTACCTAAATTCTAGTACCCTTCCCCCTGGGATAGCATCCTGTCTGTGGTTGTTTAGATGGCGTCCAGTTGCTCTAGGCATGGACCTAGGACCAGGCAGAGCCAGTCAGAATCTTCCATCCTCTCTGTGTCACAGTAACTGGTCCAGAAATGAGCCTTTGAAAAATCTAGCCAATTGAGGCTGTCCTGGGATCTTGGCTACAACCTCAGTGCTTGGGACAGCACTGAGGCACAAACAAATATTTAATAAACATATGAACACTGATGTGTGCTGTTATTCACTTGCAAGCAAATCAGATGTTTTAAATATATGTCTTTATCAATGCCTTAATTAATGGTTTCAATTGTTTTCTCTCTCTGTTTGCTTAATTGTTTTTTGGAAAGTGAATTTCCCTTGGTAGAATATAAGTTTTACCGGGATAGGGTTGACATTTCTATTGTTTCCCCTTGTAGCCCTGGTGCTTGAGGCACACCACAAGCACACCACAAGCACTCAGGACATATTTGTTGAATGAATGAGTGAATTAATAAATAAATGAATGAATGGAACTCTTTTCATTCCCAGCCTCAACAATGTTGTTCTTTCCAGATTTTGTGCTTGAAGATTTCTGGGCCTTTAGTTTCCATTATGGTTCTTTGATTTGAGAATATGGAGCACGCTGATGTGCAACAGCCTCAGTCTAATTCAGTAAGAAAAAAAGCACAGACAGTAGACTTGCTCTGCCTGGCATTCAGGAAGGCCCTGGCCAGCTGGTAGTATCCAGAGACACAAGATTCAGTCCAAAGCATTAAATATTTAATGCACATCATATGCTAAGCTGAGCCAAGGCACATGGTAGGTAATTCACCTGTCACTTCAAGAAAAGCCCCTGTCTCAAAGTTTACAATAAATGTGTCACCAAGACTGCTGTGCTGCCATTACTCGGAATTTATAATTGCGTAATATATCAGGCAGCTAAATAGTGCAGAAAATAACACAGCACTATGTCCCCACTGCGACAAGTATGAAGTGTGCCATGTCGAAACATGTAAGACTGACTAATTCCCCTCCTGATTAGTATTTCCTTGTAGGAATAGAGGAATGTATTCACCTGTTGCTGGGCATTTGGAATTAACTGCCTTGTGATGGTGCCTCTCTGAACTCAGCACAGCAACGAGAATTCATACCCTGAGGATGAAAAGACCTGGATGCAAATCCAGCTTCCTTAACTTTATTCTGTTACAAAAGTCATTTTCTGAACCTCAGTTTTCTCATCTAGATCATCCAAGTACTTCTGAAAACTGGTGGGAGGAATTGGATGAGATGGAGGGGTGAAGAGCACCTAGGAGATTTTAAAACTCTGAAACGTGTACACGGTTGAAAATTCCAGGGGTGTGGAACTCCCACATGCATTTCGCCAAGCTGACTCACCTCCCCAGGACTCGCTTCCAGGAGGCTTGATTGTCCCTCTGGGCTGCGCTGACCTCTCCCTTCTCTGAGGTGATCTTCTGTCCATATTGCTTCCTCCAGAACTTAAACATAAGCTTCTGTTGTCAGATAATTTCCACTGTCCCCTGAGACCTACGGCTCCCCCTGCAAAGGGAGAAAAGGCTATTGTTAGAAACCAGGGAGGAATTTTCCCAGGATCTCAAACTTTCCAGATACCAAGCACAATCTGATTCCAATTCAACACTGCCCTGCCCCAGCACCACACCCGCTAAAAACTCTTCAAGGTAATATAGCTAGATAGCAATATTTAATGCAAACCTAATTATATCTCACTGAAAAATAAATTTGATTTTTTATTTATTTTTTTATTAAATCATAGCTGTGTACATTGATATGATCATGGGGCATCATTCACTAGCTTCACAGACTGTTCGACACACTTTCATCACACTGGTTAGGGTTTTCACATGAAAGCTATAACTCAGTTACAACCTAAGAATAGGGGGAAGGGGGAAAAGGAGGGGAGAGAGGGGGGAGGTAGGCAGAGGAAGGGGAGTGGTGGGATTACACCAGCGGTGCATCTTACAAGGGTATATGTGAAACTTGGTAAATGAATTTGATTTTGGTTGAAACTGTCACACTGAAATAGAAATGTAACACATGAGCAGAAAATTCACAAGAAACAATACAAAAATGCCTCTCAAATGTATAAAAATTTACTCTTAATGAAATAGCAAAATGACACTGAGATATTTTTCACCTAAGAGGTTGGCAAACATTCAAAAGTAGGCCAACACCTTCTGTTGGGCAGGCTGTGGAGAATGGGCAGCCTTATATACAGACAGTGAAGGTGTCAATTGGTACAGCCCTTCTGGAGGGAAATTTGGCAATACCTGGCGCAGCTTTATATCCACTTACCTTTGGACCTAACAATCCCACTGCTAAAAATCCACTACACCTCCAAATATATAACAATACATGTGCACAAAGTTTAGCCATTGCTGCATTGCTTGTAAGTGCAAAATATTGGAAACAATAAAAACTGTCCATACAGTTTAGACAAGAGTGGTGGACTAAATGATGGTCTATTGACACAGGAAGTACTATGCAACTATTAAAAAATAATACAGACAGCGGCACCTGTGGCTCAGTCGGTAAGGCGCCGGCCCCATATACCGAGGGTGGCGGGTTCAAACCCGGCCCGGCTGAACTGCAAACCAAAAAATAGCTGGGCGTTGTGGTGGGCGCCTGTAGTCCCAGCTACTCAGGAGGCTGAGGCAAGAGAATCGCTTAAGCCCAGGAGTTGCCATGTGTGATGCCATGGCACTCTACCAAGGGCCATAAAGTGAGACTTTGTCTCTACAAAAAAAATAATAATAATACAGACGAGTGCTATGAAATAAACAGGGGTAATTTCCAGGATATACAATTAAATGTACAAGAAAAAAATACTACCCTATCCTTCATGTAAGAAAGAAGAGGATTGAGAAAATGCCCAAGCGTTCGTGTATTGCTGCAAAATAATTATAGGAAGAATGAAGCAGAAACTAAAGCGATGGGGAACACTGTGGAAAGATGTGGAAAGCCGCGGTGGCAGTTGGTGGGGGTGCGGAGAGGGCACATCTCCCTGAGTAGGACTTGTGTATACTTTTGACTCACAGGACCATAGGAACATCTAATATGTCCTAAACTAAATGAATGATTTTTTTTAAATCCAGGGTGTTAGGGAGGCCAAAATGACGTATAAATAGTAACAATGAGCTTAACTAGATCATAAATCAATAACATAACCACACGAAAGGAAAGGGAAAGAAAAGAAACAAAAAATTGTGTAAGTAAATTTAGAAACTGTATTTTGACTGCATCTAATAAGGCAAAAGATTATTAACGATTGTTAATTGTTAATTAACGATTATGAAACAATTTGAAACAAAGATTAAACAAATAGATAAGAGATCATGACAGCCAGTTTTCTTGCCAGCAAAACAAATTTCAAATACAGGAAAGAGGAAAGCTAAAATAAACTCTGGTGATATATGGAATCAGAGGTACCGATACTAATCCTATTTTAATAGCTACATAGGTAAATTAGAGAGATGCACATGCTTGGGTTTGTATAACGTGTAGGTTTCCAAGTTTTTGGTACTGAAAGGACTCTAAGAGAGATCCCAGTACCAATAAACCCCTTTGAGGTAGAAGTGCAGTGTGAGCTAACATTTCCTAAATTCACTAGGAATATTCTCTATTTGAAGTGGACATACTGACAACCAGATTTGGGGATAAAGTATTCAAATTGTATCTTCTAAGTAAATCTTTACGTCATCCATGAGTTTCACATACAGAAAAGGAAGGCAAAGAAAATGCAAATCTTAAATACGATTTCTCCCATTATAGCTGGGTTTATTGTCTGTAAATATGTGCCTCCCCGAAGTTGGTTTACAAGAATTTCAAGGCAGCATCCTCTGGCTTCATGATTGTGACAAATTCTTCCAGGAATCCTGGGAGGTTCACACTCCTGTCCCACCGTGCCTCCAGCAAAATGTGAGACAAATTTTGTCTGAAAGCTTTTATGGAAAGTGATAAACATCCGCTGGCAGATCCTCGCTTTGTCCTAGAACCAGTTTGTCCCCAAATGTGAAATCAGAATTTAGGTACATTTCATGAAGCCACAGGGACGTGTACGGAGAAAAGCCTCATGCCCTGACAAGCCATCTCTCCACTCAATCTCCAGAGTCAAGATCCTGGCTTCAGTCTTTTTTCCCATCTCAAGGTGACACAGCTACTGTCCGCGCACCGCCTGAGGAGAGAAGCTGCATTTGGCTCGGTGTTTTCTGGGGTTGCCTTCACCGCCCTGCTGCGTGGAGCTTATCCTTACAGGGCAGCCTGAGAAAGCCCCTGTGAGGCCCAGCTCCAAAGGGCCTCTGGGTGCTGTCTTCATTATGAGCCACAGAAAAAACTAAGTTTGGAGTTTCCAGGAGAGAGCAAGAGCCATAATGTGCACCAGACAGAAAGCAGCGAGCACAGCTGACCTCCTGACCTGGCCGTGCGACAGAACCTGGAGTGCAGACCCAGGCAGCTTCTCAGAGACGCTACCGGCCTCATGGAATCCAGCAATTCACGAGGGCACCAGGAATTCTGGCGGGGACCGGACCCCCCAAAAGGCTTGAACGGACAAAACTGCTGTGTGAAAACCTTTTCTTGGAACACATGAATCATCCCTGGGAAGTGTCACAGTCAGGACCGGCACGACGTCCCTAGGCACGCAGGCAGCACCGTGTGAACTCTGCAGCAATGTCCAGCCTTAACACTGACCCCTCTCCTGCACCCCCCACCACGTGTCCCCGCAGAGCTAATTACCAGTCACGTGGCTACTGGTCACCCACCTGAGAGCGAGGACCTGTGTTGTTTCTGCAGCTGGGCATTCCTGTCAAGCTGGGGACTGAGGTCAGCGGTGTTGGGAGTGCGCGTTTCTCTGCGGGTAAAGAGCTAGTCTGGGTCCCGGCGTGGGAGGGAAGAGAACTTACCCTGGCCCCAGCTTGGCAAATTGCAGGTAGGAATGTGAGGCGGGAGACTGGAGGCGATAGGTGACTCTATGCTTCGGGGGAAAACAGCGCACATAACCTGACCCCACTTCTTGGATCCTAAGCGCCACACGATATGTCTCAGAGTGGGGGACAATAAACATTTTACTTCCGCCACTCTCTCTCCTCACTCCTGGAACAGCAACGGTTTCGATTCCAGGTATTTAGGGTATTTCCAGGTAGGGAGGCTCAAGATTTAGAGCGGCCAAATTTGCCCCTGCAAATCTGCGTAGCAACCATCCCGGACAGGGCGGCTCCGCACCCCAAGAGCTCTCGGTGCCGCACCGGCGTCCTCTCCAGATCTCTCCAACAAAACTCAAGTTTAAGCTCCCTCAGCCCCGGCGTCCCGCGGGGAAGACGTGCACTCCCGCCTCACCTTTGCAGGGCAGCGCGCACAGCGCCAGACTCTGCACCCGCTCGCCCAGGCGCCTCGCCCTGGGATGCGTCCTGCATCCCCGCGGCTCTTTCCGGTCGCTACCAGCCACCAGCGACAGCTTTTCTCCAGTCCCTGCGGCCACATGCCTCGCCCAACTCTCCCCACCTCCAGCCAGCGCACCCCAGATACAGGTGAAAGTGAGCCGGCGCTAGAGGACTGTCTCGCCAGGGGGAATCCCTCTCCAACCGGAGAGCAAGGCTCCGCAGGCTCCTCGGCACGCCGGCCTCCTCTTGCCTCGGCTCTCAGCCTAGCAGCCCTGGGGAGTTCTGACCCGATCACTGCGTGGAAGGGAGGGAAGAAGGCTCGCTTTGGAGATCCTCTGTGAATGTCTGGGATTAGATAGGACAGGGTATAAGCAGGGTGTGTGTGTGTGGAGAGAGAGACTATGAATGAGAACAACAAATCTGTAAGACCACACCAGCAATTACTAATTCTTGTTTTTGTTTTTGTTTTTTTTGCAATTGGTTTGATTATATTTTTTATTATTAAATCATAGCTGTGTACATTAATGCGATCATGGGGCACCATACACTGGTTTTATAGACCGTTTGACACATTTTCATCACACTGGTTAACATAGCCTTCCTGGCATTTTCTGAGTTATTGTGTTAAGACATTTATATTCTACATTTACTGCGTTTCACATGTACCCTTGTAAGATGCACTGCAGGTGTAATCCCACCAATCACTCTCCCTCCACCCATGCTCCCCCCTCCCTCCCCTCTCTCTCCCCCTTTCCCATATTCTTAGGTTATAACTGGGTTACAGATTTCATGTGAAAGCCATAAATTTCATAGTAGGGCTGAGTACATTGGATACTTTTTCTTCCATTCTTGAGATACTTTACTAAGAAGAATATGTTCCAGCTCCATCCATGTAAACATGAAAGAGGTAGTCTCCATCTTTCTTTAAGGCTGCATAATATTCCATGGTGTACATATACCACAGTTTATTGATCCATTCGTGGATTGATGGACACTTGGGCTTTCCCCATGACTTAGCAATTATGAATTGAGCTGCAATAAACATTCTGGTACAAATATCTTTGTTATAATGTGATTTTTGGTCTTCTGGGTATACACCTAGTAGAGGAATTATAGGATTGAATGGCAAATCTATTTTTAGATCTCTAAGTGTTCTTCAAACATCTTTCCAAAAGTTTCTTTGAGAAAAGAATTGGAGAACTGGAGAGTTGAAATGAAGTGAAAGTAATTCTACGTGACTGCAGGAGGTGGGATGCAGCAGAAAAACGCTTCCCACCAAAAAGGTTAAGTGTAAAATATTCTTACAGTTCTAGAAGATAGCAGAGAATTTTTCTTTTAATGAATTACCCTAATCCCTCCACTCTCCTCTATGTTTGACTACTGCTGACAAGACCAAGAAAAGGAAGAAGTCTTAAAATAGACGCGGGTTGCCTGTGGCTTCATAAACTGTCAGGGACGATTATTTTTTGCAGCCCAAAAGGCTGGAGAATTGTCTAGTGAAATATTTCTAGCCTCCCAAGATCAGTGAGAAATAAAATATGATCCATTATTCCTGGCTGAGGGATCCAGGCCACTTGGCCTTCCCTCCTTTTTGTTCTGTTTCTCACATGTAACCTAGAGGGTGCCTTTCCCTCCCACACCTCCCATAGAAGAGGAAATAAAGAAAAATCCAAGTGCCTGCTGGTGGAGTGACTTGTCTGATCCCAAAGACTAGAAAATAGGACAGCTGGAGAAGCAAGGGTTTGGAAGGAAGAAGAGAGACGGAGTCTAAGAGATGAAGCGGCTGGCCGCAGCCTGTAAGCAAGGCAATGCTGAACTCCCCTGGAGAGAGACTCCCTCTGCCCTCTCTGAGGTGCTGTTACCTGTAAATGTCTCCCCACTCAAGAATTGCAGAGAAAAGCACCACAAACAAAGCAGTGAAGAGTTTAAATATCTTTGGAGGTTTGGGGAATGTGAAAAGGCAACTTCACCTTCTAACCAAGTTGGAAAGTCTACAGGAAAATGGGCAGAGATGGTCACATCTCCACACAGCCATGATGCCACTTGCTGTGCTTTTTTTCACATGGCTGTTTTGAAGATCGAGTTCAAAAAGATACACGAATGTTCACAGAAGAGTTAAAGTACTTTCCAAATATAAGAAAATATTCTCTACTAAGAAATATTGTTTTAAGAAACTTCATACAGATGTGTGATGGAGAGGTTCTGAGAAGATCATGGTGGCTTTAGTGAACCTAAGACATGGTTTCCTAATCACAAGCAACTGTTAATTTTTCCTGAAGTTTGTTTACTCAAGTACATCAACCCCCTTTCATAAACTCTTAGTTTTTAGCAAACCCTCTGATTATATAGTAAATAAAGATTTAGTTTGCCATTACTGCAGCCTAGGTTAAGTAATTTTCACGGGGTGAGAATTTTAATTAATGAAAATAATTCAAAATATGTTTCAGTATTTTATGATAGTAATAATTCTGGGCTATCAGAAATGGGATTTCTGGGAGGTCCAGTGATACAAAAGAAATGGTGGGAAATTGTGCAGGTGGATTAGCATTCTTGAAACCAGTAATAACGTTAAATGTAACCAAAATGGGCAGAGGAACTTTCCAACATGACTGCAACTTTATTCCTCCTTCCCCCCAAAAGAAATATAACACAAAACATGCTTGCCAATTCTTATAATTCTCAAATGATCTGACTAAAGTTAAATATCCTTCTTTCGTATGATGCTAAGACCTTGGCCACTGCTTCACAAGGTTACCCTTAAAGTCTCATCTCATTACAGCATTAAATCAACTCAAAAGTCCAGAATCTCCTCTGACTAAATCAGATGAGGATATGTACCTTCCTGGATATATTCCCTAAATATCCCTATCTGTGTACAATTTCTCTCAATGTATAGACTTTTGAAAGTGAAGATATATCACCTGTTCTTTATCCCCGGAACCCAGCATACAAAGCATAAAGAGGTGTAGAATAATCACTGTAGACATTCATGTCTAAAAAGAAGTAAAATGAGATGCTTAAATGAGAAACTGTTTCATAACAACTCTGAAATGCAAGCAGGCCTATACTGGAAGTTTTCTGATTGGGGCCCAAGGCCTGGGAATAACTCCACATGGCTCTCAGCCACACCTTCTGAGTGGCAAGATTATGAAAGAAAACATGTATTTACAGCTGAGTTGTTCTCTCCTTTTGCTTTCTACTTATAGGATTTGGGAGATACAAATATTGTATTCCATTTTATATTTTAAATATAAAATGCTAATAAAATTTCTGCTAACAAAACTCTCCCCAACTTTTAAAGGACTTCTAATAAATCATTTGGTGTTCACTTCATTAAATACATTAAATCAGAGCCACAGTCATGAACATATTCTGTATAAGCTACATTCTCATTATCTCAGAGAGTCCCTATTGTTTGGCCAACCCTAAATCTTCCTAAAAGTCCTTTTGTATAACTGAATAATTCTCCAATGTACCACCTTTGAACTTGCTAAGGTCTGAACAGCTATTCTTGTGATCAAACCCTCAGTTTTATCAGAAGTCAGCATTTTCCTGATGGTACACTGTATTTTCCTTCTTTGGGAACTATTTCCTAAATCTAGCATTGTTTGCAATCAGAAGAGCCTGAGAATTTTAAAAATCATTGAGCGCAGTTTCTCTCTCTTTCTTCCCTCATTTTTGTTTTCTTTCTGGCACATTGTACAATATACAGAACCTTCGCTAACTTTCTGTCCCTACATAACAAAAATCCTCCTCTTCAACTTTCTAATTACGTGTTTCTCATTTGCTTCTGAACCCCCAGAGCCCAGGAACAGATGTCTCTAACAGCCTATTTGGGACAACCTGAGCTTTCACTAATATACTCCTCACAATCCTCCCAAGGTCTACCCACTAATCCGTTCCATGTAGTCCTCATATTCTCGAGCTTTAGTGGCAGTACCTTACTAAAATACTAAACTATCAACTTCTTCTTGTTTAATAAAAATACTTCACATAATACTAGCTAAAGAGCAAACGTTTATTCTTGCATCATTTCTGTGGGTCAGCTTAATTGGTCACCTGTGGTTTGAGATCTTTCATAAGGGTGCAATCGAGTTGGAGTTCAGGGCTGCACCCCAAGATTCATGGGGAGAAGCTGCTCTCTCACTCACTTGCTCTGAGAAAAAGAGCTGCTATGTGTTAAGCTGCCCAGTGAAGAATCTCATATTGAAGGAAAATGATGTCTCTGGCCAAACAACAGTGTGGGCTTGCCAGCAGTCATGCACAATTAGAACTTGGCTGGGAATACAGTTTCAAGTCATACTTGGAGGAAGAGATATTGGTTTGGATGCCGGAAGGACATTTGGCTGCCTGAGATTTTATAACAAATGAAAAGCAAACAAAAAGACACTTTGGGATGAAAAAAATAATAATACAAGCAGGGGAGTGTCTGGGGTCTTCAGGTAAATGTCCTCCTGAAGGGGCTGCGGGCTGTGCTGGCCAGAGATAGTAGCTACTGCCATATCATAGAAATACTTGGGGTATTAAAAAAAAGTTTTCCCTAAAGGTATTATCAGGTAGGATTTCAGGAGGAAACAGATGTATGCTCCAACTGGTCATTTGAAGACAGTTAAATAAAGGAGTTTTTAAAATGATATAAATGTATTTAATAGGATCAAATAAATACAGCAGACCAGAGGCTAGTGAGAATGCAGAGGTTATGCATCTCCTGTGCCTCAGGATGAAAGGAAGAGAGTGGTTTCTAGAGCCAGGAAAGGGTGGTTACATGGATGGAGCCATTTGATAGAAACTGTGCCCTTAGTAGGGGACACAGAGTATCTTGAACCAGGAAAATCAATGCCCAACCTTTGTCTTCCCACTTGTCGTTCTCCTGGAGATGTCTCTCTTGGGCCAAACCAAACAGGGAGGCAAAAGTCGAGGAAGCTCAAGATGCATCCCAAGCCTGTCAGACTCTGTGGGCACAAGCAGGATGAAGAAGGTGGAGAATTGATCTTGAGAGCAAATGGAAGGTCTCCAGCCCTTCCTATGAATGGTAGACACCACCTCCCTCAGTAAGAAGATGGAGGTTAACAGCAGTGATGAGTCATGGGGATGTTAGGCGCCCTTGACAGGATGTGACCAGAATGGCACTTTCCCTCTGTGCTCTTCCTCCTCAAAATGCATAACCCTAATCCAATTATGAAAGTAAATTAGAAAATGAAACAAGGAACAGGCATCCTATAAAATGCATAACAAGTGCTCCTCAAAACTGTCAAGGTTATTAAGAACAAGGAAATTCTGAGAAACTGTCACAGCCAAGAGAAATACATGGGAATTTTCCATAATACTTTTTGAAATTTTTAGGTAAACCTAAAATTTTTCTAAAACAACATACATATTTTTAAATACATGTCTAAGTATCTTCTAAAGAACAGTTGATTCAGGATGATTCAGCACTTAACTAAGATTCAGGTGTTCACTTTCAGCCTGCATTACGACTTTCAGCCATGTCCCTCGCAGGTCGAGATACTGGATTAATTTTCTAAGCTTTCTACTGTTTCTCAAAGTTGTTTTCTTCTATTCCTGAAGGAAAATAAAACACTTTGTCTTCATCTAGTGAAAAACTTGATCTCAACTCCAATAATGTAAAAGTTTCTGATACTTGGGGTATAACCAAGTATCGGTGCATAATGGACTCGTCCCTGGAAGGGAAGGAGAAGTGTCCGGAGGAATATGACATGATAAAACGACGTTGGCATCCGAGGACAGAGTGAAGAGTCATTTGCTTCATGATTAGCCACTACGATGATGTTAATTCTCCACTTACTATGTTTACCCATCAAGGTAAAGAAGGTTACTCTGAATCCATTTGCATGTTCTGTATTTATAATTCTGAGCCTGATATCCAGGAGCAGGATATCCCGTACCCAGAATCACCTCCATCTCACCCTGACTGTCCTGCAACAAACAAATGCAAAAAACAAAATATCTAACACTCTCTAAGAAGATCATTCTTTGATTTCCTCCCAAATCCTTTCAGATATTTAAGGCTTATTTTTAAAAACTTGCACTTTTGATATATCAGCGTCCACTTTTTAAAAATATACATAATCCCTGTTCTCTTCCTTGCCACTGTCTTTAAAGTGCATTTTAAGTAGAAATATGGGAATATTGAAACAAACCAGATATTTTCATCAACTTTCATCAAAAACGTAACAGGAAATTTGAGAGAAACATACTGCTCTTTTCAGAAGCTGAGTGACAGCTCCAGAAACCAGGTTGGTAGTGACAGGCATTACATATTTTTGTTTCATTTTGTTTATTTGGGTTTTAAGTTTAAAGAAATTTTTATTGCTATATAATAATTGTATATATTCATAAAGTACATGAGATATTTTGACACATGCCTACAATGTGCAATTTATTATATATTTCAAAATCACTAGAAAAGAAGATTTGGAATACTCTTAACAGATTAAAATTTCTGTCAAATTCTGCTCTGGAAAGACAAACCAATAACATTTCTGCCTCTTTCATAGGATGCATATTGTTTCTGCCCTGAATATCTCGAAATCTTGGAGTTTTAAGTTTTAATGCAAGAGACTAAAATAAATGCCTAATTAGAAAGCCTTTCTATATCCACGGCTGTTTTGTTTTGTTTTCAAAAAAGAGTACAGGTTTGTAACAAAATGCAGAGAATTGAGTCCACATGTCCCTAGAACCTGTACCCCTCTATTAAGACCAATGAGAAGAGATACTTCTGAGAACATTTGCAGGAGATATACTGAGAAACTAGTTTGAGATCTCAAAATATTTTTCCAAATAAGTAGTTCAGACTCTGGGTCACCAAAATTCTCCTTGGTTTTAATTTATTTAAAAAAAAAAATTAGATCAATTCAGAAATTCCCCAGGGATTTGGTGTGCTTATTCTGAATTCCATTCTGCAATCCTAGAAAAGCATTTGGTGCTCAGTGTTCAATTGTAATTACCCTTCCATGGGAGCTGTCGATTTAGTCCAGAGTGAGCGTCTCTGCAACATCATGGATCACTTCCCAGTTGTATCTAACTATAAGAAGACTCCTAGAAGTTTGCGTAGTTATTCACATTCCAAAAAAGATTCTTCCCCCTCTTTAAATGTTACCTTTGCTAGGCCATGGTATTACATTTGCTCACAGATCGTAGGCTATACATGTTGAGCACAATGATTACTCTTAAACTAGAATTGAATGGAATTTAAAAGCCGAATGGTGCAAGCACAAGAAAATGTAAAGCTAAAATGTTACATTTACTTTGGAGATTAGGAGGGGAGAAGTGACATTTCCTGTTAAAGTGGAAAAGAGGCAGATTTATCAAAATTACATCCCAAAGGCTGAAGGGGGCATATAAGACATAATGCAGTCTTTGGATAATCTTTTGGAAGGAAAGCAGGTATTAAGGAGAGGCATCCTCCTCCTTTTTATTGCCTCAGGAAAAACAAAGGAATGGATGGAGAGCATGGAAAAATTTCCACAAAGGTCCAGGAGCCAGAGAAAAAAAAAAAAGTAGGCTGTCCACGACTGAGTCCCTCCCACTTGTTCCTCCCCTCTGCCCAACATACTATATAGCCTCAGCCTTGGAAGTTTTCTCTTCAGGTGTCACCCACAAATTTTCTTAAACATCTCACACGAATCATATTTTGGAAATACCAGAGTGGTACCAATAAACCTTATTAGAGATAGTCAAGAGACGTCACTGCTGTCAGCGGGATTTTTATTATTATTATTATTGAGATTCATTGAGGGTACAAAGAATTAGGTTCACTATTGCATTTGTTAGGTAAAGTCCCTCTTGTAATTGTGTCCCACCCCCAAGAGCTGTACCATACCCCTGATTCTCCATTCCCCTTCCCTCCTCCCCTCTCTCCACTTGCTCATCCCCCTCCCACACCCCCATATTAGCTCATCTACTGCCTTCATATTAGAATAGAGTACGTTGGATTCTTGCTTCTCCATTCTTGTGATGCTTTACTAAGAAGAATGTGTTCCACCTCCATCCAAGTTAATACAAAAGATGTAAAGTCTCCATCTTTTTTAGTGGCTGAATAGCATTCCATGGTATACATATACCACAGCCTGTTAATCCATTCCTGGGTTGGTGGGCACTTAGGCTATTTCCACATTTTGGTGACTGTGAATTGAGCTACAATAAACAGTCTAGTGCAAATGTCATTATGATAAAAGGATTTTTTTTCTTCTGGATAGATGCCTAGTAATGGGATTGTGGGATCAAATGGGAGGTCTCATTTGAGTTCTTTGAGGATTCTCCATACTTCCTTCAAAAAAGGTTGTATTCGTTTGCAGTCCCACCAGCAGGGTAAAAGTGTTCCTTCCCTGCTCTCCACATCCATGCCAACATCTGCAGCTTTGAGACTTTGTGATGTGGGCTATTGTCACAGGGGTTTTGATTTGCATTTCTCTGATGATTAGAGATGATGAGCGTTCTTCCATATATTTGTTAGCCATTAGTCTGTCTTCTTTACAGAGGGTTTTATCATGTCTCTTGCCTGTGATCTATGGGATCGTTGGGTCTTTTTCTGTTGTTCATTAATTTGAGTTTTCTATGTATCCTACTTATCAAGTTTTTCTTTGAGTCATAATATGCAAACATCTTTTCCCATTCTAAAGGTTGTCTGTTTTCTTTGGTTATTGTTTCCTTAGCTCTACAGAAGCTTTTCAGTTTAATGAAGTCCCATTTGTTTATTTGTTGTTGTTGTTGCGATGCCATGGAAGTCTTCTTCATAAAATCTTTCCCCAGGCTGATATCTTCAAGTGTTTTCCCTACACTTTCTTTGAGGATTTTTATTGTTTCATGTCCTAGATTTAAATCTTTTATCCATCTTGAATCAATTTTTATACATGTTGAGAGGTACGGGTCCAGTTTCAGTCTATTACATGTGGATATCCAGTTCTCCCAGCACCATTTATTGAACAGGGAGTCTTTTCCCCCCGTGGGTGTTCTTATTTGGTTTATCAAAGTCAGGTGGCTGTAAGAGGTTAGTTTCATCTCATGGTTGTCTATTTGGTTCCAAATTTTAATGTCTCTATTTTTGTGCCCAGAACCAAGCTGTTTTGATCTCTATGGCCTTGTAATATAGACTCAACCACAAGACTCCAGGGAGTGTTCAAAAAATATAGCAATGTCTCAGGATATAAAATCAATGTCCACAAATCAGTAGCCTTTGTATATGCCAATAACAGCCAAGATGAGAAGCTAATCAAGGGCAAAATTCCCTTCACAGTAGCTTCAAAAAGGATGAAATACCTAGGAATAGACCTAACAAAAGAGGTGAACAACCTCTACAAAGAAAATTACAAAACCCTAAGAAAAGAAACAGCAGATGACATTAACAAATGGAAGAACATACCATGCTCATGACTGGGAAGAATCGACATTGTCAAAATATCTATATTATCCAAAGCAATCTACAGATTCAAAGTAATCCCCATTAAAATGCCATCATCATACTTTAGAGATTTGGAAAAAATAATTCTTCATTTTGTGTAGAATCAGAAAAAAAACCCATATAGCTAAGGCAATTCTTAGTAATAAAAACAAAGCTGGGGCTATCACCATTAGTAGGAGTTTAGACACATTCTCTTCATCTGTAAAACAAAGTTGTTGAGTAAAACGACCACTAAGATTGCCTCTAGCATGGACAAGCCATGCTTCTAACTTATAAATTAATAACATGATACCATATAGAGTGAATAAATATAGCCGCCTTTACTATGTTTGCAGACATACAAAAAAAGCTAGCAATAACCTAATTTTAAATCTTAAGTTTCATCATTTCTATTTTGGAAGCAGTTTCAAGTTTTCCACACTTTGCCAAAGAAATGTCTTCTTTAGATACCAGCAGAAATGTCTCTGGAGGTGGGGAAGAGACAGTCATGCAGGTGGGAGTCATATAGGGTTGTTTAAGGATAGAGTTACTAGATGGAGCAAATGAAAATACAGAACACTCAGTTCATCCTGAATATCAGATAAAAAATAAATAATCTCAGTATAAATACATCTCATCCAATATTTGTTATATACTAAAAAAGAGTATCCCTTGCTTATCTGAAATTCAAATTTAAGTAGGCAGCCTATATTTTATCTGTCAATCCTATTTGAGGGTTAACTAAAAGTGTTTATAAAAATGTACTTAGCAAATGCTAGTTTCCTTTTACTCAATTAGTATCTCTTACAGAACAATACAGAAGTAGTTTATTTACTGGTCTGTATGACAAAAATTATGTACAAAACAGCCCTGTTTATAAGAAAATATTTATGGTAGAAAATATAACTACTTTATGTCAGACATGCATTAGAAATAATTTTAAGATGGTTTTGTAGGGAAACATAATATTGCTCAGGCAAATATAATATACAGGTTATTATACACAAAGAAATAATTCTGGACTGGAAATAATAGTCAACTAGTGCTGAGAAACTATAAAATGACATAGCCAAAAGATTTATATTAGCATCAATGAATACTGAAACACAACAGAGAAAATACCACCCATGTGTTAGTAAGTTGAGTCTCCCTTATGTGTATCATTTTGAAAACAAATGCCAGTACAGTAGTTCATAGAATATTGGAAACTGAAAAGCAAGATGAAAAATAAAATAAATGGTGTTAACTTGAATTCCCCTCCAAAACTTGTAGGTAGAGTAAATCAAGCAACAACAAAAAAACTCATAGATTTTTAATGAATTCCCTCCCTGGGAATGTAGACAAATTATATGTAGATTATATGTAGGATATTTCATAAATAGCCATTAAACAATATTTCATAAATAGCTATTAAAACACACTGAAGAAAAAAATGAAATTCCATTGTCATCATTCCATTGTCATGCTTATGTGTGCAGAAAAAGTAAATATTTTTCTAGCAATTAGTATAAAACAAACAACAAGGAAGTAAATTAGAATGAAATCTTGGAAAACTAACTTAATCAAAAATTCATGGATTTTCTATTGCTGTTTAAGGTAATTGAACATTGTAGCAGTATTAAGTATTAAGCAAACATACACAGCAACTAACATAAACGCTATCTACCATTTTCTGGGAATCCCAGGCCTTGTTATTTATGTGAAGCAAACCATCCTAAGATGTGAAATTTCTTTCTTTACTCTGATGTGTTAGATTTTCACTTTTGGCTATGACGGAGAAGGAATATCACTCCTGCCTTGAAATCCACCAATCTATAGCTCCTATTAGAGGTGTGAAGCAACAGATGGTTTTCAACTTGAAATATAGGTTGCCTAAACTTATAGTAACTTTAAAGTAAGTCCCTTTAGAAAATGGGGAAATAACAACAGATACCACAGAGATACAAGAGATTTTCTCAGACTACTACCAAAACCTCTATGCCCCGTAATTTGACACTGTGAAGGAAAACCAATACCTGGAATCACACCATCTCCCTAGACTTAACCAGGAAGAAATTGATCTCTTTAACAGACACATATCAATATCAAGCATCATTTTCTTTTTTTTTTTTTTTTTGTAGAGACAGAGTCTCACTGTACCGCCCTCGGGTAGAGTGCCGTGGCGTCACACGGCTCACAGCAACCTCTAACTCCTGGGCTTAAGCGATTCTCTTGCCTCAGCCTCCCAAGCAGCTAGGACTACAGGCGCCCGCCACAACGCCCAGCTATTTTTTTGTTGCAGTTTGGCTGGGGCTGGGTTTGAACCCGCCACCCTCAGCATATGGGGCCGGCGCCCTACTCACTGAGCCACAGGCGCCGCCCCAAGCATCATTTTCTTACAAGAACACTTAAGAAAATAGGCATAGGTTGCACATTTCTTAAACTGATTGAAACCATCTATGACAAAAACACAACCAATATCATACTGAATGGAGTAGAACTGAAAGGTTTTCCACTTAGAACTGGAACCAGGTGAGGTCATCCTATATTGTCACTACTATTCAACATAGTCCTGGAAGTTCTAGCCAATGCAATCAGGCAAGAGAAGGATATTAAGGGCATCCAAATGGGGGAAAAGGAGTCAAACTCACGCTCTTTGCTGATGATATGATCTTATACTTAGAAAACCCAAAAGACTCAACCATAAGACTCCTTAAAGTGGTCAAGAAATACAGTTCTGTGAGGCAGAACACAGTTGAGAAGCTGCTTTCACCATTCTCCAGAATCGCTTCTCCTTCTGACAAATAAAGCTTGTTGGGACCTAAAAAAAAAAAAAAAAAAGAAATACAGTAACCTCAGGGTATATAATCAATGTCCACAAATCAGTAGCCTTTGTAAACACCAATAACAGCCAAGTTGAGAAGCAAATCAAGGACACAATTCCCTTCGTAGAAGCTTCAAAGAAAATCAAATGCTTAGAAATATACCTAACAAAAGAGGTGAAGGGTCTCTAAAAAGAGAATTATGAAACCCTAAGAAAAATAACAGAAGACATTAACAAATGGAAGAACATGCTATACTCTTGGCTGGGAAGAATCAACATTGTTAAAATGTCTATACTTCCCAAAGCAATCTACAGATTCAATTCAATCCTCATTAAAATACCAAAATCATATTTTGAAGAACTGGAAAAAATAGTTCTTCATTTTGTATGGAACCAGAAAAAAATCCATATAGCCAAGAATACCAATTCTTAGTAATAAAAACAAAGCCAGAGGCATCACTCTACTAGATTTCAGGTGATATTACAAGCCCACAGTGATCAAAACAGAATGGCATTGACACAAAAATACAGACATAGACTTATGGCACTGAATACAAAACCAAGAGATAAAACCAGTCTCTCATTGTCATCTGATCTTTGATAAACCAAACAAAAGCTTACTCTGGGGAAAAGAATCCCTAATTAATAAATGGTGTTGAGAGAACTGGATCACTACATGAACAAGACTAAAAGTGGACCTCCACCTCTCACCCCTTACAAAAGTTGACTCAAGATGGATAGAAGATTTAAACCTAAAACACCAAACAATAACAATTCTAGAAGAAAATGTAGGAATAACTCTTGAGGATGTCAGCCTGGGGAAAGAGTTTATGAAGAAGACTTCAGTGGCAATTGCAACAACAACCAAAATAAACAAATGGGACTTAATTAAGCTGAAAAGCTTCTGCACAGCTAAGGACACAAGTAAAGCAAATAGAGCAAACCTTCAGAGTAGGAAAAGATATTTGCATGTTACAAATCTGACAAAAGATTGATAACTAGAATGTACAGAGAACTATATTTAATCAATAGAAAAAAGAGTAAACGATCCCATCTACCACTGTGAAAGAGACATGAAAAGAACCTTCTCTGAGGAAGACAAATGGCTAACAAACATATGAAAAAATGCTCATTGTTCCCTAATCATCAGAGAAATGCAAATCAAAACTACTCTGAGATATCACCTCACCCCAGTAAATACATCACAATGTCTCAAAGCTGCAGATGCTGGTGTGGCTGTAGAGAGAAGGGAACACTTTTTACACTGCTGGTGGGACTGTAAACTAATACAGCCTCTTTGGAAAGAAGTATGGAGAGATCTGAAAGAATTCAAATTAAACCTCCCATTTGATCCTGCAATCCCAGAACTAGATATCTACTCAGAAGGAAAAAAAAATCATTTTATTATGAGGACATTTGCACTAGACTGTTTATGGCAGTTCAATTCACAATCACCAAGATATGGAAACAACCTAAATGCCCACCAACCCAGGAATGGATTAACAAGCTGCGGTATATGTATCCCATGGATTACTATTCAGCCATAAAAAGATGGTGATTTTACATCTTTTGTATTAATCTGGTTTGAATTGAAACACATTCTTCTTAGTAAAGTATCACAAGAATGGAAAAGCAAGTATTCAATGTACTTAATCCTAACATGAAGCCAGTAGATGATCTAATACATGCCCACACAAAAGAAAAACTCAATTCTATTCAAGTTGGGGGAGGGGAAGAGAGGGAGAGGGAAGAGGGAGAAGGGTGGGGAACTGGTGTACTCTCACTTAATGGGCACAATATAAGGGTATATGGCACACCTCTTGGGTGCAGGACACAACTGCAAGAGGAACTCTACCTAACAAGCATTGTAACCTGATTGTTTGTACCCTCACATTAATCTGAAATTTAAAATAAATAAATAAAGTAAAATAGGATAGGTTGCTTTCAAGAAAAATCTGGTTAAATATGGTAGAACGTCATAAAGTGGGTGATGATCATGTTTAATTAGAGAAGTAGATTAGGAACAAAATAAAAACAGTTATGAGAATGATTGTTATTTGTTGGTTTCACATTTCTTAACTCAGCCCTGATTAAAATTAAAGAGCCCACATCCATTTTCATGAACCAAGCAAAAAAGGGAGGACTTAGATCTGAATTTATTGATTTAGGTTTATAATTGTCACACAGATCAAGGAAAAGCAACTGTGTTCTACATCACCATCTCAGAGCAGAAAACTGTGGGGCAACTTAGCAGTGAGAGAAACCAAGAGCCCAGTAGGATGCAGAGTTAGAAATCACTGGGAAATCTCTGCAATGAAAGACCCACAAGGCAGGGGCTCACAGCTGCCTCCAAGCCTGGAACGAGACCCTGGCTCACCCTAGGGCACCCAAGGGATATTGGTGGAATAAATGAACCAAAATAATGAAATTTCATTCCTTCGTGCTCCCAGACATACAGAGTGGGCACCCAAGGGGTATTGGTGGAATAAATGAACCAAAATAATGAAATTTCATTCCTTCGTGCTCCCAGACATACAGAGTGAAGATACTAAACTTCATAATGGTGTCAAATAGGAAGATTAACAATTATCTATTTTTAGCAAAATATCAAACCTCGAATTGACTTTAGCCTATGAGTGTGTGTAAAGAAAGAAGACGGAATGTGATTAACAAAAATGTAAATCTGCTATCTTTAAGTGGTACCTTTTCAGATGACTTTTAAGACATTTTCACGAAGAATACAATTTTCTGATAAAAATGTGTTTGAATTCATAAAAAAACACAAATTAAGTGAATATTGAGCAATAAACAATGAGATATTGATCCTCAGGTCACCAACTTGACCCTAAAATGATTTTCACTCAAATCCCAAGCCTTGATTGATGCAATAATCCCCAATAACACGTGAAGGCAAGAAGGAAAAAAGTGGAACAAATTGCATCATTGCTTTCTAAGCGCAGTATGTCTTAGGAGTCGTTTCCCTGATAAGTAAGACCTGTAGCTTCTGATGTCAGGCATCTGTCCTGTCTCATTCCTTCCCCTCTCTTGGGCCACCCTACACTGATATGACCCTGACCAGCCTCCCCTGTAAGTGCTCTTGCCAGCTGCCACCTGGAACAGAGCTCAGAGGCCCAGATTTATTTTCCAGGAGGAGGCACTGATTAGCTTAGAGGCCTAACCTCACCTGGACTTGTTCAGCTTCTACAGTCCACCAGATACTTGATCAATAACCTCACTACCCACGGTGGCCTCCACATAAACCCAAATGTTGAGCATCGGACTTTGTATTGAAAGATAAAAGCAAGAGATGGTGAAGCACATCAGGCAATGGGAGAGAACACAAGAGCAGAGCCTGAGGGAGCTGCCACTACAGGATGCAGACACCCACTCACCAGGAGCTGTAAGTCACCTGTGGCCCAGCAGAGAGTGATAGGCACTGTGAGTGCCGTCCAGAAGCCTCCTGATGGGGGGCGGTTCTTGAGCTGCCGGTGGTTCTGTCAGCACAAGCTTTACACCTTGCCCAGTGAGGATTTTGCCTCATTCTTCCCCAGAATGACAAGGTCCCACTCAGTACAACTTCAAGGGACCTTACTCCTCAGGCCAGTAGGCCAGTCACCAACTTCAAAAGGAACCCAAACGGAGGCTTCTTTAATGAGAGAGACAGTCCTCTTTCTCTTCCAGATTCAATGAAAGTCCATTCAACAGGAACACCTGTGGGGTGTCACCTTCAGGCTGGAAGAGACTGAAGGAAATTGATTAATCCCATTATATGACTGCCCAAGACGTCATCTTCCAGGTTGTACCTGGCAACAAGTTCCTGGAAAGGTTCCACCAATTCCTGTGCTGAAACGAAATAAGGACAATCCAGGCCCAAAATGTTAGTACAATTAATTAAGCCTTCATGAGCAAACAGGGCTCGATATTAATCAGTGTTTGAATCTTTACTGCCAGTTTTATCAGGAACTTGGCTTCTATAACCCAAATCTGATGAGTCTGAGGCAAGGAATTGGTTCTATGGAACAAATTCCATAGGACTGGGCTGGGAAAGGCAAGTTGAAATCCCTAGGAATTTAGGAAGCTAGGGGCTCCTGTAAGGCCTACGGTTGTGCACAGATGCTTTGTTCCCAGATTCTGGGACAGCACAAGAGGGGGCTCACCTGGGTCACATGACCAGGCCTGAGCCATTGCCACTTGGATACCACCTACTGATTGGCTTGACCCTACTGTGTTGCTACCCTGGAGGGGCTGGTGTTATGTGTGGTGGGGTAATCATGCCCTGGGAAATCAGGATGACATCTTAAGGACCAGGGGATAGGAATCCAAGGAAGAAAAATAAACTATTTCAATTTCACAGAGCATAGGGTACTTGCCAGTATTTCTGAATCCTCGGGAGCACTTACCAGCCCTTAAAACCTAGGTCCCTGATGCTCTTAGTACACGCTGTAGTGGTCCCCCATTGTCCACTATTCATGGGTGATATGGTGCAAACCCCCAAGCGAGGGCCTGACCCTCAGACAGTACCAAACCCAGTACATTTTAATACATACATACCTATCATAAAGCTTAATTTATAAATCAGGCACAGTAAGGGACTAGTAGCAATGATTAATAAAATAGAACAATTTAAAACAATGTACAATGATAAAAAGTTATATGAAAGTGTCCTTCTTCTCTCTCGCACCCTTCCCCTTCCTCTCCTTCTCTTTTCCAAATTATTTTCTTGTACGTAGTATTTTAAGACTACACTTGACCATTGGGTAACTGAAACTGAAGAGAAGAGGGGGCTACGGGAGACTACAGCATAAGAACTGTCATCAAATGAAAAATTACTTTTGAGCCTTGATACTGCACAGTACAACACAGCATCCTTTAGTGAAAGAGCAGTGCATATACAGAGTGACATAATTTCACAAACACACATAGAACGTAGGCTCTGTCTCTTTCACACATAAACATGCACACACGCACACCAGTAGCTTGAGCAGAGCCTACCTTTTGTAAAACCGGTCACTCGGCTGAGCTCTGGCCCTCATCTCTCAGGACTCTCTCTATTCAATAAGTGTTATGTCACCCTCAACGAACACAGGAATTCTTCTAACTCTGTTTCTGAAATAATTAATATCATTAGGAGTTTATGAGAAGAGGTTTTTCCTACGCCTCCTGCGCTAATGGACCTTTCTCAGAATGTTAATTGCCCCATTTCTGACATGTGCCCTTGAACGAAGTTCATTTCATTGTTGTTGTTTTTAATTCCAGTGATTTATTGGCAGACAGTAATTAGTACAAAAAGTCAGACTCTGGAAGGCACACAAATGACTAATGAATCATCTTCTCTGTCAACAACATGCCCCCAAGTACTGCTATTCTCCAGAAGGTAAATTGCCCTTAAGTGTTCCTTAAATAAGCTAATTCCTGCCCACTCTGAAGATATATCTCTCTCCCCCCACCTTCCTAGGTAGGGCTAAGGACCTGGGTACTGGTGACAATATGGAGAAAGCTGGACACTATATATAGGATGGCTGGGAATTAGTAATAGAAACTGAGTTCTTTCAAGCTCCCTAAGAGAACAGGGCTCATCTATCTATCGGCCAGAGCGTCACAGCACTGGGAGTGAAAGCTCTGTATCACGACTGTCCCAGGCATAACAACAGGTACATATACCCTCCTAAGCAGCTTCTCCTCACCTCCCTCCTTCCGTGCTTACTCTTCACTCTCCCTGGCTGCCTCTTGTCCGTTAACATCAGGCCCTGTCCTGGTGAAATGCCATCTCCCCCATGGTGACCCGCCACCCCTGGTTAGCTCAAGTCCAGTGATTTCTCCCTCTTCAATTTGCCTAACACTTGGCCTCTTGGACTAGTGACTTCAGTGTTGACTTTGTTGAATTTTCATCTTGTTTGTGTTGCTAGTGACAGAAATTCAACCCAGACCAGCTAAAACAAAAGGGAAAAAAATGGGGACATGAATTGACTCACAGAATTGAAAAGTTTTGTGTATTGACTCAAGGCTGCTTGATCGAAGGGCTTAGATAAAAATGGAGATCTCTTTTTCTACCTGCTCGCCTCTCCCTTGTGAACTCTTGGTTCTGTCTTCCTATGTATTGGCTCCAGTTTCAAAAGAAAATAGGTATAAAAGGAACATTTCTTAAACTGATAGAGGATATCTACACCAAACCTACAGCCAATATTGTATTGGATGGAGTAAAATTTAAAACATTTCCACTCAGATCAGGAACCAGGCAAGGTTGCACACTATCTCCACTGCTTTTTAACATTGTAATGGAAGTCTTAGCCATTGCAATTAGGCAAGAAAAGGCAATCAAGGGTATCAACATAGGGTCAGAAGAGGTCGAACTTTCACCCTTCACAGATGGTATGATAGTATACCTGGAAAACCCCAGGGACTCAACCACGAAACTCTTAGAAGTGATCAAGGAATACAGCAGCATCTCAGGCTACAAAATCAATACTCACAAATCAGTAGCATTCATATATACCAACAATAGTCAAGCTGGAAAAACAGTCATGGACTCTAGTCCCTTTACAGTAATGAAATATCTGGGAGCGTACCTAACAAAGGATGTGAAAGATCTCTATAAAGAGAACTATGAAACTCTGAGAAAAGAAATAGCCGAAGATGTCAACAAATGGAAAAACATACCCTGCTCACGGCTGGGAAGAATCAACATTGTTAAAAATGTCCATACTACCCAAAGCAATCTATAGATTTAATGCAATCCCCCTTAAAGAACCTCTGTCATACTTTAAAGATCTGAAAATACTAGCACTTCATTTTCATATGGAAACAGAAAAAACATCAAATAGCCAAGACATTACATGTCAGGAATAAAAACAAATCAGGTGGAATCACACTACCAGACTGGACTATACTATAAATCTAAACAGCATGGTGTTGGCACAAAAATAGAGAGGTAGATATATGTAAAAGAATTGAGAACCAAGAGATGAACCCAGACACTCATTGTCATTTGATCTTTGATAAGCCCATCAAAAATATAAATTGGGGGAAAAATTCCCTATTTAACAAATGGTGCTGGGTGAATTGGCTGGCGACTTGTAGAAGACTGAAACTGGACCCACACCTTTCACCTCTAACAAAAATTGATTCTCACTGAATAAAAGACTTAAACCTAAGACATGAAACCATAAAGATTATTAGAAAGAATGCAGGGGAAACACTTGAAGAAAATGGCCTGGGAGAAAACTTTATGAGGAGGACTCCCAGGGCAATTGAAACAATACCAAAAATACATTACTGGGATATGATCAAACTAAAAAGCTTCTGCACTGCCAAGAACACAGAAAGTAAAGCAAATAGACTGCCCTCAGAATGGGAGAGGATATTTGCAGGTTATGTTTCTGACAAAGGTCTGATAACCAGAATCCACAGAGAACTCAAACTTATAAGAAAAGAGCAAGTGATCCCATTTCACTATGGGCAAGAGACCTGGACAGAAGCTTCTCTGAAGAAGACAGGTGCATGCTCTACCGACACATGAAAAAAACGCTCATCATCTTTAATCATCAGAGAAATGCAAATCAAAACCACTTTGAGATACCATCTAACATCGCTTCTCAGCCTTTTGGCTAAATCAAGTGGAGATACCATCTAACTCCAGTAAGAGAAGCCCACACATAAAAAAATCCCAAAACTACAGATGTTGGCGTGGATGTGGAGAAAAGGGAACACTTCTCCACTGGTGGGAATGCAAACTAATACTTCTTCTGGAAAGAAGTTTGGAGAACACTCGGGGATCTAAAAATTGACCTGCCGTTGGATCCTGCAATTCCTCTACTAGGAGTATATCCAAAAGACCAAAAATCACTCTGCAAAAAAGACATTTGCACCAGATTATTCATTGCAGCTCAATTCATAATAGCCAAGTGATGGTAGAAGCCCAAGTGCCCATCGTCCCATGAATGGATTAATAAATTGTGGTATATGTGTACCATGGAATACTATGCAGCCTTTGAAAAGATGGAGCCTTTACCTCTTTTATGTTTACATGGAGGGACCTGGAACATATTCTCCTTAGTAAAGTATCTCAAGAATGGAGGAAAAAGTATCCAATGTACTCAGTACTTCCATGAAACCAACTTATATTTACTCACACTTTCTTATGAAAGATAGAACACAACTATAGCCCAGGATGAAAGAGAGAAATGGAGTGGGAAGGGAGGGGAGATGGGAGGTTTGATAGAGGGAGGGTAAAAGGTGGTATCACACCCATGGAGCATATTGCAAGGATACGAGTCAAATCTGTCAAGTGTAGAACATAAATGTCTTAACACAATAATCAAGTCAAGGAGGCAAAAGCTATGTTGATTGGTTTGATGTAACCACATCAGATTGTATAAAAAAAAATCAACACATTGTACCCCATATATGCATAAATGTATTCATCATCTATGTGAATATGACTTAATAAAAAAATTTTTTTAAATCTCTGCTTTGGAAAAATCAAAGCTGTGGCATTATTGAGACCCCATGTCTGCTGAGCACCAGCTCCCTGTGAATAGGACACGTTCTCTGCCTTGTTGCAGCCCCTACATCCCCCCCTTGGGGATCCTGGGGTTGGGTAGGTAGGAGGGCTTGTACTGGCTGCAGAGACAGAGGAAATGATGCTGGAACAGGGGAAGAGAGCAGATGTCAGCCCCACGTGACCTCTGATGAAAATACAGCCCCTTGGGGGCTGAAAAGAATGCTGTGCCAAAAAAATCCAGCCAACAGGTCTCCCGGGCCAGAGTCCAGGTCTCTATAACCAGCTGTGCTCCTTTCTTGAAGTCATCTCTCTACCTGACCAAGGGAAATAAATGTCATTAGGCAGATTCCTGTTTAAAAGTCAGCAGATGGCAATAGAATAAACCATTCTTATTATCACTAACATTCTTCTCCTGTTCAGTCCCTAATAATTTTCTCTGCCAGAAAAGAAGAAATGCAGAAAGAGGCCCCAGAGGAAGCACATGGGGCCCATGGAGATTAAGCTCACTGAATGACCGGTACTGTGGCAGAGATGCCCTCTGGTCACTACACCCTTTGGGTTGTCCATGTGCCAACAGAGCAATTCATAAGACTCCTACAGCTGGTGCAATCCTCCCGCACGTGTACGTGTGTGCTTGTGTCTACACCCGTGTGTGTGCTTATATCTTTTTCTTTGTAAAGTCATCCTCTCTGATCCCATCTAAGTTTCCTTCATGTGAAATAGCTGAAAAGGTATAAGGTAATGTCTGGGTTGCTTACAAATCTTTATAAAATGATCATTTTCTCTCTGTACATTTTGGGTTCCTGTAATCCACTTAGCAGTGTGTGCTTAGGACACAAATATTGCATGCAGGTCATTCACCCGGGACCTTCATCCACTGGATGACAGCAGAGCTGCTTTCTCCGAAGCAGCTTGGCCAGTTGCTGTTTCCCTTCCCTCCCAGAGAGGTGGGCTGTGACCTGCGAACCTGCCCACACCCAAGGCCCTTTCTGCAGGATGTGATGTTGTATGATTTGTCCCCAGGGCAGCCTGGAGATGAGGAGACACAGGAGTCTGCATCCAGCATCCAGACTACAATCCAAGTCTCTGCCCACAGGCTTTCAGCTCCCCCACCCCCACCTGGGCTCTGCCCGCCCAGGACCAGCTTGGCACCGCCAAGGCCACAATCTTGTTCTTCCCGTAATCCTGGGTTCTCACAGGACCACTCATGTCTTTGCACATGTCCTTCATCCTGTCTGGAATGAAATTTCCCTTCTCTTCCTAGCCACCCTTTTATCATCCTTTGAGGGCCAGTTCCAGGGAAGTCTTTTCTCTGTGTAAAGGTCAGGACTTCTTTGGTGGTGAGTGACAGAAACCCAAACAGAAAAGACTCCAAAGAGAGAATTTATCAGCTCCTGAAACTCTATCTCAGAGAGGGACCGAGCGGGGTTGAACCCCAGGAATCAATAAGACAGGGCTGAGGTATGACACCAACTCTATCTTGGTCCCTCCTGACTGCCTATCTCTGTCCCACAGCCTCAGGCTCTGGGATGGGGGTGGCTGGCACCTCCTTCCCCATCTGGTATGATGGTCTCACTTCCCAGACTGGCACCCGTGAGTCAGGGACTGGGATTCAGCTTTGCACTCTTTGTGCCAAGCAGAGAAACTGGCTGGCGTAATTACTGAAAGCCTGCTGCCTGAGTGCATGGATAATGTCAAAATCATAGTTCCACCAGGTAAAATTAGTCAAAGTTGAAAAAAGAAATAAAGCTAAAATGTGCTTTCGTGTCCGTTAGAGACAACGAATTGATTAACTCATTTGTCATTCTCCCTACAGATTCACCATTAATCACAGAAAATTTCCATTTGTATATTTGTCATTTGTAAAGAACCTTCATGTAAGCCCATGTGATTCTTGCATCACCTTTCCCAGCATGTGGGTCATCCTATGTCTTGTCTGGATTTGGTGACAGACAGAGGGGCTGAGATTGACCAGACATGGGTATCTAGTCAGGGCACATACAGGATGTTCTTAACCCCTGGGGACTTCAGTTTTTTCCTATGCAATTTGGGGGGGAGGCAACAGTAATAGTTTACACCCCCTCAAGGCATTATGTGTCAGGATAAACAAGGTGTTGTAACAGATGACCACACAGATAGTGGCTTAAAATAGCACTGGTGTATTATTTCAGGGTTGCATAGGTTGGAAGTTTATCATGAATCCCTTCAGGCTAAAATGAGGGTGTCTGCAGGATGGAGCTCCTTTCTGGAGGCTGGAGGAGAGGATATTTCCTTGCTCATACAGTCTGTTGGTGGAATTTGTTTCCTTTCCTTGTAGAACTAACGTCCCCTGCTCCTTCAGCAGCTGTTGGCTAAGAGTCAGTCTTGGTTTCTGGAGGCCGTCAACACTGCTGGACTCAGTGGTTTCTTCCTCCATTCTCAAAGCCAGCAACACCCTTGAAGTCAAGCCTCTGTCATCCAAATGGCTACCCCTCCTCCCCTGCAACTCTCTGACCCTTCAGTGCCACTCTTCACTGGAAAAGTCACCTGAATAACCCAAGATACTCCCCTTCTGTTTGGGTCAGTTGATTAGCAGCCTTAATTCTCATCTGCTACACAATGTAAATTACCCACTGACATAACACTGGGGAGGAAGTTCACAGGGGACCATCCATCACACGGATTTACATTTCCCTCTTGTAAATTTGAGCAGTGAACTTCTAGGGTCTGGGTTTATCATCATGTAACATGGTGTCGGCAAAAGCAGATTCTGACAGCAGACTTGCCCAGGGCTAACCCCATCACCAACACTTCGTAGTTGTGTGGTCAGGAGAAAGTCACTTCTTTGTGCCTCAGTTTCCCCACCTGAGAATGGATATGATAACTACATGTCTCCCTCAAAGGCCTTTCATGAACATGAAAAATAAATGTCAGCCATAATTGTCATCACCATATTTGCAAAATGCTTTCACTTGTTTATTTCACGGGTGTCTTCTCTACTTATTGCTGAAAACCCATCCCTACAACAGGGTTTACAATCATGCCAAGAGCCAGGCAGGGATAATAATCATTTTACTTTGGGCAGAAAGTATTTTATCTGCATTACCTAACATCACCCTCTGCACACAAAATCCTCATGGAGTTGACATTCCCACTTTACAGATGAGAAAATCAAGGAGGGGAGATGAAAGGACCTTGCCTGTCCTGAGGAGGAAAGGGGGCATTGGAATCTTGTGAGGCATCTCTCTAAGGTACGCAAATGTCCCCATTCTTCCCACTGCCCAGCCATGGTTCCCAGGATCTACACTGCTACACGGAGCTGCAGTTACATACGGAAATGACTTTTACGCCTTAGGTGTTGGGGTTGGGGTGAGGGGAGAGGTTGAGAAATTTTAGACCAGACCTGTGATTTCCACCTCCGGCTTCACACCAGAATCACATGCACAGCTAAGGAAACCAATCTAAGTCTGGCCCCTTCTCCAGTGAGATTGTAATTTTAAAACTTGGGGGTGGGGCCGATGACAACATTCTTTAAAGTTTCTTCTAAACCATTCTTACGTACATAAAGTGTTGACAACCATGGAACTAAACTGGGAATTTCCTGAGGATAAACAACCAACAGCAACAAGGAAAAACAAAAACAAAAACCATGCACTTTGTCCCCATGAGGTGGTGAGCACCTGAGTAAGAGCAGCCCCAGTGGTCCAGGCTCTCTATTCACTACCATCTCCCTCTAACATTAAGAGAGGGTTTATTGACTATCTGTTTTCTTTGAGGTTGTTCCTTTTTTGCTGTATTTTTTTCTTCCCTCCTTTGTCTTTCCTGTTAGAGGTTTTTATCCAGTATTTGGGAGCTCTTTGCTGCCTATTCACATTAGAGGTAAGAAACTGAGCACCTGCCCTGAAATGATAGGTCTATGGACAGGACTTTCCAGATGGGATAATATGGCTGGGCTGACTCATTTCAGGGTCAAGGTCAGTTATTTCTAGTTTCCTGTTTGTTGTTTCCATCTAGGCTTGTCTATGACCAAAGAGACTCATCTGGATGGGAAGGAGGGTGCGGGGGTGGGAAGCTGATGACCCTGGGGGTCCGCAGTCTGTAGCTGAGCCCGACTCCGGCAGCCCCCTGGCTGGTGGAGGGGAATGACATTCAAAGGCTCTAGGGACCCTCCAGACAGCTTTGTGCTGTCCAGCTGCACCCAGGCTTCCATTTTCAGTTGGTCACAGTGTCCCCATCACCTGAGACATTTTAGGTCTCTGCAAGGTGAACTCAATTTTTTCCTGGTTGCCCCCAGTGCTGGGTTAAGCTGTCTTTGGTGGGTTAAGTCAGTTACCACTTGATCATGTTGCAACTTCCAAATTTTAGCCTTGTCCTCTTTTCTCCCTTTGCTTTGTCCTATTGGGTTTATATCACCTCCCGTTTTCCTTACATTTCTTTATTAATTTGAATGATATTTCTAAAGAAAGTGAAGTAAATCAATGCAAATGATCAATTACGCTTACCTGGAATTTTCATGAACTTTTAATTTGGACTTATGGATTAAAGAGATAGAGGGAGAAATTATGTTGGCAATGCAGGCCTGCCTGAAGATGCATATCTCTCTCTCCAGAGAGTCTCTCTCCCCTACCCTGGAGAAGAACTACTCTCAAGAGGAATGCAGTGAGGATGCTCTGAGTACCTTCTGGCTGGGAGATATTGGACAAGTTACTTGGCCTATCTGGCTCTCAGTTTCTCCACCTGTAATATGAGGGTGGTCATAGTTTTTTCTATTGACCAGGGCAGTGGTTCTCAACCTTCCTAATGCCATGGACCTTTAATACAGTTCCTGTGGGTTGAGAATCACTGGACGAGGGTAATTATGAGGATTAAATGGAACCATCCATACCTGCATTGGTCACCTAATAAATGCTGTGCTGCTATTCTTCGTGTTATTACTGTTTGGCTTCAGAGGCAGTAAACGTTCACGTCTGTACAGACTAGCTTAGTTCATTACCAGCTGCAAACCAGTTTCATCAAGACAAGGAAACCCAAGCTGGGGTCCATATCACCCCAGCCCTTCCTCTTGCCTCATTCATTTACTCCTGACTCTCAACACATGAGTCAGGGGAGCGTCATCTCTCTCCATTTTATGGCTTTATTTTCCTTGGCTGGTGTCACACCATTAAACCTAATGCATATCCAGCCTTTGGAAGTTCAGCAAAGCTGAGACTTTAATATCTCTGCAGATGAGTGGGGGCAAGAACAGTCAGGAAGATGGCTTAACATGAGATCCCCTTTCCGTGAGCCCAGGAAGACAAATGACAGCAGTCAATTGTCACCAGTCAAAAGGGCCATTAGCATTTCCTCTATTTGAGAAATATTTTAGGCACTTCCTTAACTGCATTCTGGTCAGTTAGCTGGGTATTTTGTATGTGACATCCTCTGAGTCTTGCTCAGCTATCTGGAACCAGACCAGGGAGTGACCACTGAAAAAGTGCTACTGGATTAAAAAGAATACAATGACGAAATTGGATTAAATGGTTCATTTGACGTGTAAGGGGCCCTCTGATGCTACTCCCTGGACTTTACTCCCACTGAAATGCCATTATTAAGTCCTATGCTTTTTTCAAAAAAGTCAATTTATGACTCAAATTTAAACCCTAAAACTATTTTTAGCACTTCCTGTGAGCTTTTATTAAATGTATTCCTTCACTCTTCCAATCATCTATCATTTCAGCAGTCCCCATTCAAGTGTCCTTAGCGTTGTCACTTCCCTTCCCTGGGGGATGCCGAGATGTCACTGGCCTCAATGAGCTCCTTAAGTAAGCAGTCACGCACTCAAGTTGGTTATACTCCTGCCTTACCAGGCCTGAACAGAGAGGTTGGATGTGGACAGAGGCAGCAACTTCAGTTCAAGAGCCAGTGGAGCTCCCGAATCAAACGTATTTGAGGCTAAGTAGGTGCTATGTATGTATCAGAGGCCAGGAGGGAAGCACAGACAGTGTGGGGAAGTGGCATGCACATCGTCATGCTTATCCCACAGAGAAGTGAACATTGTGAGACCACAAACATTCACGGGTCCTTCCCACCTTTGGCCACCTGCATGTGTCATCCTATGGGCTACAGGCGCCAGAAAAGACTCTAAAGGGGAAAGTGACATCATTGTGCTTTTTGTATTTTTAAATCGATCTCCATATTGAGACCAGTGCTGCTGTCCCAAAGAGCAAAGCTGATGCTGAAATGGGATAAGACGCAGGGCAGCATCTCCTCTGCTTGGGCTCTTCTGGAGGCAGTGACGTCGAAAGGATTCCTGGCAACCCCCCTTTCCAGCTCCGACCTGCACATTATCCTTGGTTTAAGGAAAGGCTCATTTCCCAAGCTTACTCCCCTGAAAAGCTCCCCTTTTAGTGATCTGTGCAAGATCAGAGTCAGCCCTTGAAACAATTCCAGAAATGAGGTCCTTTAGAAGTAGCAGGTGTGTCGTACAAAATAGGAATGCTAAAGAGATTTTGAAAATGTGTCTGAGGTTTCTTTGCTTTTGAAACTAAAATGAGTTTAGTGTTTTATGTTTTTTTTTTCTTAAGTCTGGCATCAACAAAGACCCCTGAGTTATCAAGTCAGGGGGAACTATAATGAATCAGTAAGGAATGCATTTATCCCAAACCCAAATATCCTTAGCTTTAAAAAGCAGTGGTTTATTTTTTCTCATGCAATAAAAAGTTCAGAGCCAAGGCCACCTGGACTGGGGCTGTTATCCTGTGAGTTAACGGAGATTCAGGCTTTCCTCCTCATGGTCCAAGGACATTCCAAAGCTGTCACGGCACAAAGAGAAAGAAGGAGAAAACTCGAGGATGTAATATATCAGAAAAGCCAACAGCCTACCTGAAATGCCAGCACCCTCTGTCCTGCATTTCAGAGTGCAGAATAACCTCTCATGATCACAACAGGCTGCAAGGAAGTAGGAAAACTGAGTTTCTGTCTTTCTAAGCTCCCACAGTAAAATAAAGTAAGAAGGTAGCTCCAAATGGATGTTGAAAGAGCCAGTATTTGGCATCATCATAGATATTGAGAAAGAAGATGGAGGAGCCAACAGTAAGTCCTTTGGTAGTTTTGTCTGGATACCACCTCATTTTTCTCCATTTATTCAAATCAGAGACAACAATGTGGCTTCTCCTTGACCAGAAAAGTTTCATTCGACCTCTTGGCCCTATTCTGTGACTTTTGTCTTGAATTTTTGAAGCAGTTTTCCATGTTAATAAAAAATATGGCACATTGTTGGCTTCAGATGAAAAATTATAAAGTCTGATACCACTGGCTTCATCTGCTCCCATGGCAGGAGCCCCCTTCAGATGAGGCTATCCAACCTGCAGTCCCCAACGTTCCCTGGTGCAGACATATGCAGACCTGGTCCCTAAAAACCTTCAGATGTGTCACCCCCCTCACATTCATTTGTCAATAATATTAACTACTTATTTTGTTCCAAGCACTATGCTAAACCCCAGAAATTCAGAGACAGGCAGAACATGATCCTCTTCCTCCAGGAACTTAGAGAAAATCATGGAAAAAAAATATAGCCTAGGCCCAATTCTAATTGAGTAATATATGTGTCACACAGAAATGACCATAGGCCCTGGGGGCCTAATGAAGGGGATTTCGTGTTAGTCAGGGGGAAACTCTCAGGGTAAATGGTGTCTGTCGTAACCAGAAATGATCCAAGCTAAGAAGCAAGAACTTTTCATCTGGGTATAAGGAGATCATTGTACCTTCAGGACATGCAAACATTTCCTCTCTCTCAAAATGACTCTTTAACTTAGGGGAGCACTGAATGGACCAGGTATAATTTAAAGTCTCTTAATCCCTTTCTCTGAACCCCTGGTTATATGATGTTACCTTGTTCACTGATGTCTGTTTGGCAACACTGAACTGCCCACTTGACTACAGTGAACAAGGACTGTCATATTCATGTTTTGTATTTTTCTAAGTGCCCAAACAAGTCCTAGGTTTACAAGGAGACCCAGTGATGGTTACAGCTGGTGGTGTGAGTACCTGAGTATGTGCTCTGAGAGGAGAAATTCAAGAAATACGGAGATAGCACTGCCTGCCCTTACGTACACATTCTTCTGGTTCTAGACCATCACATTTCGTAGTCAGAGGGGGGCACCATCTACTCTTGAAACCACAGTGCTCAGTACAAGGTCAGGAGCAGAAAGGTGTTCACCACTTTTGTTCAGTGGATCTTCTATGGTTTGAATGTGTCCCCTAACGATTATGTGTTAGAAACTTAATCCTCAATACTATAGTATGGAGAAGTAGGACCTTTAAGAGGCGATTAGCTCACAAGGACTGGGCCTTCATGAATGAATTAATATCCTTCATGAATGTGTGGGTTTGTTATAAAAGAGGGTTTGACCTCCTTTTTCCCCATCTCCCTCTCACCCCCACTTGACCTCTGCCTTCTGCAATGGCATAATGCAATAAGAAATTCCTTGAAATTTCCAGCTTCCAGAACCATGGGCCACTACATTTCTATTCTTTATAAATTACCTAATCTCAGGTATCCTTTTATACCATTGTTGTATTCATGCCACCTGGAAGAAAGACTTGGACCCCCCTTCAGGTGTAAATCAGATGGTGATTTATTACACCTGCGCAGATGGGCCGCCGCCCCGAAGGGCAAATGGCCCGAAGAGAAAAGCAGGTTGCTTTTTATACCTTTTTTGTGCTACATGGCAAGCCAAGCAAAAACAGAAGCAGGACGTGGCTGGTTAGCTCAGGGGTGGGTTTACAGTGAGTCAGGGGGGTTGGCACCGGTTCAGGGGGTTACATCGTGGCAGCTGGCATGGGGACAAATTTGGGGGATGCAGTACCTTGGTAATTTTTCCACCATTGTTCAGTCATTGCTAGGGGATTGGGGTAAGTTCTACCATTGTTACCTGTTGCTAGGAGTTCTTGGGAACTCAAGGAACTTCCTTGTTCTATTCTGCAAACTGTTTGAGGAATAAACCCAAGGGGGAGGGTTTGAGACGTGCGGGGACTCAGGCTGAGACAGGGGCTTTTAGGGGTCCTTTTGCTGGATATGACACCATTACAAATGAACTAAAGACAGAATCAATCAGTACATGAAAGAGAAATGAAAAGTATTTCTCAAAGTGAAAGAAAATGAGACTTTAAAAGCCATTTCTCTAATATAGAGGTTGGTAAACATTTCCTGTAAAGAGTTATACAGTAAACATTTTAGGTTGCTGTTGCACCTGCTTAATGTTACTATCATAGTAATGAAGCAACCTTAGATGACACATAAATAAATGACCATGCTTAGTTCTAATAAAACTTTATTTAGATATATGAAAATTTTGATTTTAAATTATTTTCACATGAAAAACGAATATCAAAATTCTTTTTATTTAATTTTAACCATATAATAATGCAAAATAACATCTCTTTATGATTTAATTTCAACCATTTAATAATATAAAAATCATTCCTAATTCATGGATTCTATGAAACTAGGCGGCAAGTTGCATTTGGACTTCACACTATAGTTTGCTAAGCCCTACTCAATCCCTTTAAGCAGATTCTCAGCTCCTGGAGTCCAGCTGTGGAAGGTAATCTCCTGTTGAGTATAGACATTATGTCTTTCATTAACAGAAACTAACATATATGGAAAAATCAATCTGTTTTAACTTAATCTAATGTGGTCATTAAAGACTCTTCTCCCTTTATTATCTAATGCAGAAGTACAAGCAATAAAATTCTGCCTTGGCTCCATTAGGAAGCCAAACCATTAAATATCTAGGCAATCAATTGTATAATTAATAACTTTGCCATTATGGTTCAGCTTCCATAAGTCAAATGCCCTCCCCAAATGTCATGGCTTGCAGCCAAAGGCCTCTACTCACAGGCATGATTGGGCAGGAATGCAGAGTCATAGGCACCCGGTCCACCTGCCCTGGTCTCCAGGAACTTTCATTTTCATCATCTCTGAAAACTACTCTGAAACTCCCTCTGAAACCATCACCCCGAAAGAGCTCAGAGATCAACCATGTGTTATATGGCCCCTAATCACTGTTACTTAAGAATATTTCTTACAGCATGTTCCTAAAGTCACCCCTAAAAATTTTACACAACATCTTCTACATGTTCACCATTTCTTTTCCTCTTTGTAAAGAGGAAATATGTGAATATTTTGTATATAAAAGTACAGTTACCAACAATTTCCCATTTTCCCTGTGTATGGCAACTTTAAGGGTGGCTTTGGAACTTCCTGTAAGTCAAGATGTAGTGCCTATATTCAAGAACAGAAAAACAAACACCACACACACTCATTGTTAAACTGGAACCAACCAGTGATCACACATGCGCATGTAAAGAGAGCAGGGCTTGTTGATTTTGGTGCTGTAGTTTGAGGAGGAGGCCTACGTAGTGAAAACACACACAGTGAGAATACGATGGAGTCCACCAGGCCAGGCCCTCCGTGACACAGCTGGTCTGGTCAGTTTAGGTCCTAAGTGACCTTCACCTCCTGTCTCCAGTTCTTACTGTTTTGTAAACTTAGCTCCCACCCTAAAGATACCCTTCCTGAATAGTTTAGAAAGTTAACTTTTGAACTGTAAATGTTGGAATAGATTGTGAGTTGTCCTGTTTATTATTTAAAACAAGAGTTATTATGGCCTTTGTTTTAGAAGGATTGATTTAGGAAATTAACTTTTGAATTGGAGATGTTGCAATAGATCGTCACTAAGTTGTGCTGTGTATTATTTAAAGTAAGACTTAATGTGGTCTTTGCTGTGAACCACTATGTAAAAAACTGTAATTTTGGAAATAGAAGAACAGAACAGTCTTGGAGAGGCCACTCTCACCATTGTCCAGAATCACTGGCCTTCTGACAAAGTTTGGTGGACCTGTCCCCACCTCTGCATATTGGCTAACAGTGATAAGCGGATGGACCCTCTTTGACTAGTAACAGTTGTTCCATCTGGTGCTCCCATTTGAATGAAAATTCCACCTGTGCACTGGGCACAGAATGCATGAGCTCAAGAGTCTGGACAATGCAGAGATGGGAGCATTGGGCCTTTAGAACATTGGCTGTGGGCCCACCGGGTGTGAAGCTTAGGTTAAAACACTTTCTCCTGCTAATGCCTGGTATCCTCATACATTCATGGGGATAATAATTCCTGTCACTCAGGCAGGATGAACTTGAGGCTCATATATTTTGATGGAAGAAGAGAAATGAATTCTGCACCTAAAACTGATTTTCTTTAAGTATTTGATAAAAGTTAATTGGAAGACCAATTGATTTGGAAAGGTGGAGAAGAACCTCTATGCCATCCTTAGGAGCAATTCTGCTCTGACCCTTAACGATACATCCCGCCCATGAAAAAGCAAAACCCACGGAGTTTGCTGGACCCTTGCTATTTAACAGAGAGAATGTCTTTCTATTTAAAACCTATTTAGATTTTGCTCTATTAAGTCCCTGGGTACATTTATTTATCAAAACTAAAAAGCCAACTTCAGGATGTTACTACTAAACAAATCCCACACTTTGTTTGAATTGCACCAGTTTTTTCACAGGTTCCAAACCAGAGGATCCTGTTGTATTTATTTGTCTTAATGCCTTAATCTCCTCTGGTCTAGGACAATTTCTTAGACTTTCCTTGTTGTTCATGATCTTGAGAGAGGATACCTGGGAAAAGTAAGGTCTGAAAGAACAAAAGGCCTCTCAGGGAAACCCAAGGATACTCCTGCAAAGTCCTCCCTGTGGTGACTTAGCTCTTCAGAATTTATAGAAACTTAGCTTCCTGAGACCTTGAAACTAATGCCTGCTTCTGCTTCTGTAAATCCCACATACTTTCCCAAGCGTGTTTTAAAATCTCCAATGAGGGGCAATATGGTAATTCCTTTGTCTATCACTTGTGAGTCCCAGAAAAGGACAAGGACAGAGCTGATCAGGGAGCTTGGCCATTTTTGGGCTTTAGTTCACTGTGGCTCCACTGGCTGAAATAAAGCCACTCCACTGGCTGAAATAAAGCCGCTCCTCTTTTAAACCCAGGTGTTTGGGTGTTTCTTTCCCTCCAGCCAGCCTTGTTTTCCTGTGATAATCTTAAGAGTTTTGAGGAGTACTGAACTGCCCAGGTATTTTATTTTTTATTATTTTTTTTTTTGTAGAGACAGAGTCTCACTTTATGGCCCTCGGTAGAGTGCTGTGGCCTCACACAGCTCACAGCAACCTCCAACTCCTGGGCTTACGCGATTCTCTTGCCTCAGCCTCCCGAGTAGCTGGGACTACAGGCCCCCGCCACAACGCCCGGCTATTTTTTTGTTGTTGCAGTTTTGGCCGGGGCCGGGTTTGAACCCGCCACCCTCGGCATATGGGGCCGGCGCCCTACTCACTGAGCCACAGGCACCGCCCCCTGCCCAGGTATTTTATAGAATATTCTGAATTTGAGTTTGTCTGGCTTTTTTTCTTTTCATGATTAGACAGAATTTATGTTCTTCTAAAATAAAATCTTTATGTTTATGGTTATAAAAATTTATGTTTATGTTCTAAAATAAAATCTTAAGGCTCCTTCCCCCAGCATCAGCTAATTGACTGGAGCTCCTCTTGGCCAAGGAGACCCCTAAAACTGAAATGCTGGCCATGATAAAGGAGATCATCATGCTCCCCATCCTCCTTAGAGATGTCCATCGTGACTCATCAACAGGGCTAAGGCTACACAAGACATATACCTGCGGGTCCTCAATATGCGTAACAAACCATTTGAGTCTATCGTGGACTTTGACTCTGATTATCAAACCCTTTATCTTAAGCATTTCCTTTCCCTGACTCTTCTGGTATAATGAACAAAGTCTAACTCTTTCAGCCAATTGTCAGCTAAAAAAATCTCTCTCTCTCTCTCTCTCTCTCTCTGAGACAGTGTCTCACTTTGTTGCCTGGGTATTGGGCATGGCATCATTACAAATCACAGCAATCTCAAACTCCTGGGCTTAAGGGATCCTCTTGCATCAGCCTCTTAAGTAGCTGGGACTATAGGTACCTGTCATAATGCCCAGCTAGTTTTTCTAATTTTTAATAAAGATAAAGTCTTACTCTTCTCAAACTGGTCTCAAACTTCTGAGTTTAAGCAATCGACTGGCCTCAGCCTCCCAGAGTGTCCAACCAAACTAAAGAATGTTTAAACCCAAATCTGTAAGCCCCCACTTTAAGATGTCCTACCTTTTTTGGCCAAACCAATGTGTGTTTCTCACATATTGATTTATAACTTTGCCTGTAATTCCTGTCTCCCTAAAATGCATAAAGCCAAACTGTAACCTCACCCCCATGAGTCCACTCGCTCAAGGCTTCTTGGGTGTGGCTCCAGGTCACCGTCCTTATTCTGGCTCAGAATAAACCTCTTTAAATTATTTTACAGAGTATGATTTCTTTACATGGACAGTGCATTTGGAGGAAGAAGACCACAGGGGTAAAGTGCCCTTCTCATAACATTATACCAAGGGCACTCATTGTCAGGCTGTATTGGCACTGTTAATGTTAACCTCCATCATTAGGCCAAGGTAATGTTTGCCATATTTCTTTATTCTGACATTATTTTTTATACTTTTTTTTTTTTTTAGAGAAACAGAGTCTCACTTTGTGGCCCTCGGTAGAGTGCTGTGACATCACAGCTCACAGCAACCTCCAGCTCTTGGGCTTAGGTGATTCTCTTGCCTCAGCCTCCAAGAAGGCTGAGTCTACAGGCACCTGCCACAATATCTGCTTACTTTTGTTGTTGTTGTTGTTGCAGTTTGGCCGGGGCCAGCTTCGAACCCTCCCCCCACTTCAGTACATGGGGCCAGTGTACTACTCACTGAGCCACAGGTGCCACCCTATTTTTTATACTTTTCCAAATCTATTCTTTGGAAGCAAATCACTAAGTCCTGTTCCTATTTAGAGGAGGGAGGGGAAGAATTAAACTCCTAGAGAGGGAGAGTACCTACATAAATTACTGCAATTCTTTCATAAAAGATATTTGTCTTGGGCGGCGCCTGTGGCTCAAGGGGTAGGGTGCCGGTCTCATATGCCGGAGGTGGTAGGTTCAAACCCAGCCCCGGCCAAAAAAAAAAGATATTTGTCTTTCCACCTTTCTTCAATCAGTTGTTTATATCAGTAGGGGCTCATGGATATTTATTTGCTTTTTGTAGCTCAAATTGTCCCAGCTTCAGTTCTTGGGAGACCTCTCAGGGCTCCTCTCCTCAGTCTCTTTGACACGTACAATCCTCCTCGTATCTGTGTCCTTCTTTACATCTGGCTCCCAAATTTTCCACTGATTTTTAAATGGATTTTTGACATTGAAATGTTTGTTATACGGGAGCTGGAAACACATTTAAAATTGGATTGAAAATTTATTAAGTTTGAAATTTTATATACTTTATTTTTCTAAAATGAAAGGAAACTGGATTATGAAAGGAAAAAAAATAAGGCAATAGGATATAGTTCTTCTCTTGCTTGAGGCTTCTCTTTCTTCCCCACCTGGCTGACTCTGACTCAACTCCTGACCCATTTTCATGGGGGCTACTGTCCAGGGATGCCTTCCCTGCCTTGGTACAGGCCGCCCAGTGCCCACTCTTTCTGGACTGATCTCCTCTCTGTGGCAGCCTTACTAGAGCTGTGAGTGAAGCCTGTCTGTCCATCCACTAGTGCCCCCCAGTATATAAGAAGCATCCTGGCATCAGGACCATCTCTTCTGTCCTGGCACATAGTAGGTCTGGCACATAGTAGGTGCTTAATAAATGCTTTGTGAATGAATCACTGTCCTTTGATCCTCACAATGACTCTTTATGGTGGCATTAGCCTTTCCTATTAATGGATGGGAAGTTAGAAAACCACCTAGGAGGGCCTTAGCATTCCTCTGGGCTTGAGTAAACTGCAGCCAGGCTCCTGCTTCCAAGGCTCTGGCCTCCACCTTCACCTTCACCAGATGACAAACCACAGATGCCCCTGGGCTCTTTTTTTTCTTTTTTTGAGTATTTACTTTAGAAAATATATTCTTTCTCACTCCTTTGTAATGTAAATCTTTTTAAAAGCTTCCTTTCTGTTTTGCAATGTAGTACCATCTTCCTCAAGGACCTGGGGCCACTCTTTTGAAATGTCATCTTCTAGTCTCTATAGGGCCCTGACCTAACTTGGGTAGGACCCTTGCTTAAAGCTGTGAAACTCCCTCCCATCCTGAAGACTGAGAAAATTCACTTTTCCTTTGTGTCAGACCCACAACAAACACAAATGGCCCAAGAATTTCCCCTCATCTCTGCTTGAAAAAATACTCTCCAGCCTTTCCTTTGGAGGAGTTGACACTGGCTGAATTCTGGCTTGTCTGTCCTATTACAGTAGTCTCGAGTAAAGTATACTTCACATGTTTACTTTTGTGTGGTGCAAACGTTGCTTTGATTTTGGCCATGTTTCAACACGTGGGAACTGTGTGGGTTGAGTTACATTCAGACCCACCCAACTGATATTCTGCCTCTGGATCAGCAGAGTCCAGCGTCCAAAGGTCCTAACCTGTCTGACCCTATAAAGCACCTACCCTACAGCCCTCTTGGGAAGAGTACGGTTGTTCCAAGGCCCACCTTCTGCCTAAAGGATCTAGCATCTGTTTGTTTGTTTGTTTTTTCTCTTTTTTCCCTGGTGATTGTTTGTTTGCATGTTTGGTCAGACAAATGGAAAATTCAACTCACAAGACACTAAAGTACGCAGAAGAGAGACACTTATCACAGCAATTTCCTCCAGACTCTCAGTTCAAGATGAAGTTCATTGACCTCCTCTTCAGGAAATTCTAACTTCTAGCAAAAGATAGCATCTCTCTACCTTCCCGTCCTGCACACTTTACCATCTTTAATATGGGGAAAAAATTAAATTGCTGAGAAATATGCTTATAGCTTACTATCCACCCAGGGCTACCATCAGAGTTCTCGGAGATGAGAAAGAAGAATGTCAAGCTTTGGTCTACATGAAACTGTCTTGCTCCTTCTGAGTAAGGATAGACCAATGGATGCTTAACTAGTTCAGTCATCCAAATCATAAGAACCACATTTACATGACAAGTCAACCAACCTGAACAATGTTAACAATGTTTGCCCTCTCTAAAGGAAATCAGATGGCTCAGAGTAAAACCAAGAAGACCTCCTAGCAGTGTGTAACTTATTCTAAGGCGTGAAATCATAGTTAGCCTTGATCTTATGGAAATCCAGTGGGGTCTTTTATTATCCCATTCCCTGGGCCAAGGGTGACCTCAAACAAGAGTCAAAATATGGTGACACTTCCCCCTGTTTCACAGGGACTTGGGGCATAAACTGCTACTTGTAAGCTTTCCACAGTTGTATTGACATATGGACAACCATGAAAACCATTGATCTTCTTAAGTCCAGAGCCCACTGGAAAAAGCCATTCTCACTCTCCCAAATATTTCACTGAGTCTAGGGCCTTTGGGGCCAGTGAACAACCTCATAGACTATGACGATACACCTGTCAGTTTCTGCTGGCTCTTCAGAGCTACAGCAGCTCCAGGGGAAACAAGGTTTCCCCTCCCCCCTGGGCTCAGAGCCACTTATCTCCTTAACATGAACTTGTTTTATGCTAACTAGTGTGATGAAAATGTGTCAAACGATCTATGAACCAAGTGTATGGTGCCCCACGATCATATTAATGTACACAGCTATGATTTAATAAAAATAAAGAAGAAAAAAAAAGAAACTGACAACCCAATTTTAGGAAAAAAAAAACAAGTTCTTTTAAAAATAATTTTAAGTCTTTAGAGTTTTGGTCATCCTTTCAAATGTAGTGCTAAATTTTATGTTGTGGTATCAGGAAGAAGAGTGAAACTGTAGAGAATTTGTTCCCCAGGTAAAATCACTAGGCTTTGACTACACATATTCCAAAGCACAAATGCAAACGAATTTAAAAAAAATAGAGAGAGGTTTGGTATGTTTTAGAATATTAATTTAGAATTTTGGAATATGATGTATTTCTGAATAAAGAGGATTTTAATCTTCCAATAACACGTATCACTTTCAATTTGGGTACCATCCTTACAAGTTAATGCTTTCTGCCTACATAAAATATCATGTTTAATTTATTATTGTGAAATGCACATGCCACGAATCATATTATAAATGAATTAATCGTGAAAATGATCACCATGCCTACATTATTATCCTTCCCTATCTTTAATTCCCTTTCTAGAAAAAAAAACAAGTTCTTTTTAAAATAATTTTAAGTCTTTAGAGTTTTGGTATTGCTCTTTCAGATAACATATAAAGGACACACAGGTATTTCCTCATTTCTCATCTTTAAGCACTCCCTGTGGATCCCCTGCTATGGCAGAGGATTTTCTTTATTCACATTCCCCCAAAGCTCTAGCGAGTGAGAGAATTGCTATTAGTTCTTATAGTTGTGGCTCATAATTCTGCACTGGATGTTAATATCCCTATTGCTCGTTCCTTCACCTGTAAACAGCACAAACATGTCCCTCTCTAGGACGTGAAGGCGCCTGAGCAACCAGTATCCTGTTCTGCTTCCTTTCCTTGCCCTTCTGGTCCCTGTCCTACCTTCTTTCAGCCTCATCTTTAGTTATAATGTGGTATTAAGGTTATTAAAATTGGTACTCCATTCAGCAAATACAAACACAAGACCTCTGCACCCTCTCCACAGTGGTCTCTTCGGTGGGAGGCCCATGAAACATCATTCGCAGGAGTGGAAGGCGCTGTCTGTATGTCCGTGAGGGTGAAGCAAGACAGAGGATGCCCACGTCTGAGCACAGGCCTCACCTGGTGCAGACTAAGTCCCCAGTCGATGGCCATTAATCAGTACCATTGTCAAGCTCTGAACTATTCTTGGACAAGGTGACTGTATACAAACATATAATTTAAAACTGTCTCCATCACCAGTCGTGAGCAGTGTTTCATCCCACTGCCATGTTAAAGGTTATTTTCATAACCTATCTTGGTTGCATGAGCCATATATTAATTTGATGGATTTGTGGCGTGCTGAAGAAAATATTATTTTAACAGCTGCTCCTAGAATTTCTCCATAGTATGTATGAATCTTGGTCCATGAACTCAGCTCTGGAAGAAATGGAAACTTCTTTATTTATATATGACTGCATGACTCAGGTTCTCTCTCTCTCTCTCTCTTTTTTTTTTTTTTTAACGTGGTTGCTTGTCTTTGTTTATTTTTTCCAAAGTAGTTGGAACTTTCTAACCTAGTGATTTGCCTAACTTCTATATTGATGTTTTGAATACATTTTAGGGAACCGTAGTGTTCAACTGTTTCAGAGTTGATCCACTTAGCCCCAAATAGCATAATATATTGTTCCCTAAGTCTTTTTATTATTATTATTAAATCATAGATGTGTACATTAATGCAATCATGGGGCACCATACACTGATTTTATAGACCATTTGACACATTTTCATAACACTGGTTAGCATAGCCTTCCTGGCATTTTCTTAGTTATTGTGTTAAGACATTTACATTCTACATTTATTAAGTTTCACATATACCCTTGTAAGATGCACCACAGGTGTAATTCCACCAATCACCCTCCCTCCACCCCCCTCCCCTCCTTTTCCCCCTTCCCCCTATTCTTGGGTTATAACTGGGTTATAGCTTTCATGTGAAAGCCATAAATTGTTTCATAGAAGGGCTGAGTACATTGGATATTTTTTCTTCCATTCTTGAGATACTTTACTAAGAAGAATATGTTCCAGCTCTATCCATGTAAACATGAAAGAGGTAAAGTCTCCAACGGGAGAAGATATTTGCAGGTTATGTCTCCGACAAAGGCTTAATAACCAGAATCCACAGAGAACTCAAACGCATAAGCAAGAAAAGAACAAGTGATCCCATCGCAGGCTGGGCAAGGGACTTGAAAAGAAAATTCTCTGAAGAAGACAGGCGCACAGCCTACAGACATATGAAAAAATGCTCATCATCTTTAATCATCAGAGAAATGCAAATCAAAACTACTTTGAGATATCATCTAACTCCAGTAAGATTAGCCCATATCACAAAATCCCAAGGCCAGAGCTGTTGGCGTGGATATGGAGAAAAGGGAACACTTCTACATTGCTGGTGGGAATGCCAATTAATACATTCCTTTTGGAAAGATGTTTGGAGAACACTTAGAGATCTAAAAATAGATCTGCCATTCAATCCTATAATTCCTCTACTAGGTATATACCCAGAAGACCAAAAATCACATCATAACAAAGATATTTGTACCAGAATGTTTATCACAGCCCAATTCATAATTGCTAAGTCATGGAAAAAGCCCAAGTTCCCATCAATCCATGAATGGATTAATAAACTGTGGTATATGTACACCATGGAATATTACGCAGCCTTAAAGAAAGAAGGAGACTTTACCTCAAGTTCTCTCTTGAGTTTCTATTGCTCAGAATGTTTGAGAAAATCTCAGTGTATTAAATGTTTGCCCACACTTAATTTTTGATTGGCTTATATCATAATTGCAGGACATTGATAAAGTGCTCAGGGAGTGTGTGTGAGCTGTGAGTAGCCTCATCATGGCAGAATCCTTGGAGAATTTAATACCATTGTACAATCGGTGTGGTTGTTGTTTCTTGCACTTGTCTTCAAGTCCCGCGACTCTCTTTCTAAATCTGTATTTGCCTTGGGGCATGATAATTATTTCTGCTCAGGAAGCTCCGTAGGATGGGAAGACCCCTCCCATTTGTTTCTATGCACTTCTGCTGCTGCCACCCCATGTTCACATGGGTCACCTCATGGAGCAGTCTCAGCGGGCAGGATGTGGTGGCTCACAGCTGTAATCCCAGCGCTCTTGGAAGCCAAGGTGGAAAAATCCCTTGAGCTCAGGAGTTCAAGACCAGCCAAGCAAGACCAAGACTTCATCTCTACTAAAAATAGAAAATTTAGCCAGGCATCAAGAAAGATACCTGTAGTCCCAGCTATCTGGGAGAAGGAAGCAATAGGATCACTTGAGCCCAAGAGTTTGAGGTTTCTGCAAGCTATGATGTCACCATGGCACTCTACCCAGGGGATAGAGTAAAACTCTGTCTCAAAAAAAAAAAAAAAAAGCAGTCTCAAATACATTTTTCAAGACATAACTATATGGGGTTTTCTCCTTGGGCTCTACTTAGAGGACCAGGCAGTTTCCATGAGCCCTCAAATTCTACAAACCTACCCTCATTGTTCCCAGCATATGGGGAAACAGAGCTCTGGCCCCCTGCCCTGGTTAGGTAAACATCTACACTGTTCTTACTCACCTTCAAACTCTCCCCACCTTCCTTCAACTAGAGGATCTGTTTCCTAGGCAAGAAGGTTTGCTCTGACCCACTATGGATTTTCTCAAAATACTGAGCTCTGGTATTGTATGAGCACTCATAGGTCAACACAGAAGCCTGAATAATCACAGGTGTCAGCTGGTGCAGCACACCAGAGAATCCTCTCTGATAAACTCTTTAGGTGCTAGACTTTTGAGTTTCAAAAGCCTTTTCTTTGGGCTGTAACGACACTTATCTGAAACAACTTCATACCATAGAATGTAGCTGCCCAAATAGGAGAAAGGTGAAATAATAAAGAAATATGGGGGGAAATTCACTGGTTATTATTCTAAAGTATTGTACTGCCATTCCTCCAAGGTAGGGATCAGTATTTATTAGGAGACTATTTGGACAAGTTAACCTCAAGTAAACAGTGAGACTTTTGGCCTGGGGGGTTTCTAATATTAAGTCCCAAGAGAAAGAAAACTTCTTAAGATAGTTATAATAGTGTCCTGTGCGCCGAGCATTGCCCTAAGCACTTTCTATGTGTGTGCTTGTTTAATCTTCACAGTAACTCTGTGATGTAGCTCCTGCTATTTCAAAACAGAAGTACAGGAGGGGAAGTAAGTAGCTCATAGTCCACAAATAAAAAAAAAAAAACATGAGAAGGATTTAAATGCTGTTTGTCTGGTTGCTTTATCTGGATAAATTTGATTCCCTACTCCTGTGATCATTCTATGGTGCTGCCTCTCAGTAATAGCAAAAGCAGACAAGAGAGTTCCTTTTTAAAAAGAAACACCAGTAATTTGGGATGAAGTGATGTGCTAAGACAAAACCTTACTCCACAATACTTTAAGTAAGGTCTACCTCCCCAAAAGTTGCAAAATTATGAATGCAATCAATATTTTGTAAAAATTAAGAAAGACATTTAATTCAGTACCCTGGGTGATTTGGTTTTAACGAGACCCAGACTACATGGACACGCAGCCTGCTGCTGCCTGGTGACTCTGGTGTCTCCACTAGAACTGGCTTTGCTCTATGAGATATCCATGTCCTTCATTATCAAGTGGAAATGTGATCCTGGGATGTTTTACCATCTCTTTACAACCATCTGCCTCAGCTGGTGCATACATTGGCCTCAGCAGATCACCACGTTGCCGGCATCAACACAGCAGAGAGCTCTCCACAGATTGTCTGGAAGGGATTCCTCCAAGGAGATGCTCAAACTGGACAGACATAAGCCTACAAGCAGTGTTTATGGGTTAATGCCATTCAAATTATTCCCTTACACAGACATTCTATGTGGTCAGAAGATACCAGCACTGGTCTGAAACATGACTGAGTCTTTGAGGGAGAGAGCAGAGAGCCACAGAGAAGGCAGGGCTGGTTTTGTTGCTTCCACCAGAGAAAGGCCACCCTCATCTCTTTGTCCGAAGTGTATGGCTCCTCCGGGTCTGTGTGCACCCCTGATCGGGTGATTTGATCCTCTCAGAGATTACCTAACTCCACTGTGAGCCAGAGACGCCAAATGGAAATGCCACTGGAGAATGGGCAGAAAGCATCACCAGATGCTACCTCTGGGCCCAGATCAAGGAGAAAGCAGCAAAGCACACTGCAGGATTTTAGAGGTGATTGAAAAGAAAGGTACTTTTCAGGTGCTGCAGAGAAACAAGTGGCTCACCTTCAGGAATAATGAAGAGGTCTGAAGGAGCAGAAGGAGGGAGTCCATCCTCGGACCTGCTGAGGATCCAAGCCGTGGAACAGAGCTGTCCAGCAACACATGGCCTTACGGAGAGGAATGTCAGCAGGATCGAAGTGCAGCTCTGCGGGGAGGAGACAGGCCTTTCTCTCCCTCCATAATAGGCCTGCTGGAGAGGCCTCCTCCCCTGTACCTCACTAGAAAGCAAGACCCAAGTAATGCACACCAGAGGGGCTCCACCTCTCAGGACACACGGCACGGTAGAATGAAGCATGCCCAGCACGTGCACCTGCCGTACCTACGCAAGATGAACTAAGCATGTGTAAACAGCCTTACTGAGATATATTTAACATACCATACAAGTCATCATTTAAATCCTGCCATGCAATGGCTTTTAGCATATTCAGAGAAGTACATCCATCACCACAATCAGTTTTAGAACATTTTCTTGGCCTTGGAAAGAAACCCTTTTGTAGTCACACCTTGTTTGCCCCCAGCTGATCCCCACAGCCCCTGACAACCACTAATCTACTTTCTGTCCCTACACATTTGCCGATTTAGGACATGTAATATAAATGGAATCATACACGTAATGTTCTTCAGGTCCACTCATGTTGTAGCAGGTATCAGAACTCCCTCCTTTTTATTATAGAAGTGCATTCTGCTGTATGGATAGACCACATTTATTTATTCATTATCAGTGGATGGGCATTTGGTTGGTGTGTTTCCACTTTGTTGCTATTAGCAACAATGTTATTAACTAGTTCTTGCTTTGGTATCACAGGGATTTCTTGACATTTTCCCAGGCCGTCAAACTGTACTGGTGGCTGCAAAAAGTAAGAGGAAGAGGGTGAGACACAGAAAAAAAGGGATCAGATAGATGAGCTAAAGAGAATAACAAAGTAGATTCTAGTAATTGTCATACCACCGTGAACTTGGAGATCCAAGGTTGTTGTGCCACAGAAAAATTAAAATAAAATATTCCATTGGCTTTGTGGCTTTGCAAATTCAATAGTTCAGAACTGAGATTCCACTGTGTGTGTGTTTTTTTTTTCTTTTTTTTTGGTGATTATTTCACAGTGACTGTACTATTAGTAGGTGAATAAAGCCCCAGGCTGAGAGCATTGGTGGCTGGGACCTTGGGTGGCATTGCAATGCCTGGCTGTTTACAGTAAAAATACAGTGAAAGAAAGAATTTTAACCAGCTCTGTCACAAAGTCCAGCTGATCTCTGGATCCTAGACTTCAACTACTTTTTTTGATAAACTACTGGAGTGTTATGGGCACAGTCAATAAGGAAGCAGGGTAAGCAGAGGTCCTTAAGCTAGGGGTTGAAAACTCACTTTTTTTCAGAGGCCAGGAAGGATCATAACCCTGGTTGAACTTGAGGCCATTAGAAAGTGGGTTCTACTTGCAGAGTGTGTACCCTGTCCAAAGACATTCAGCATCACATATTTTTAATATAAGTCATCACTTTAACATAAGTCATCACTTAATCACCAAATGAATATGTTAGGACAAATTTAACTACCAGTAATGACTGTTGTTTGTGACACTGCAAAGGCAAGCCTAAAAAGCAGCAATACAGTAATCTTTAATGGATTTAAAGTTGTCCAACCCCCAGGGATTTAAGTTCAAGGTTTCTATGAAACTAACTTATGGTGGCTTCAGATGTGGACCCTGTTCCCAATCTCAAGACAGCTTCAGTTCAGGTGGAGCCTAGCACATGAGTCAATAGGAGAAAAATACACCAGAGAACACAAGGGCACCCCACCGAAAAAGGGCTCATTTTCTTCCCCAATAAATTGGGGATAAAAATAGCACCTGGCTTAGATGCCAGTCATCTGAGATGAAAGTAATCTCAGCACATTCTTTCATGAAGCACTGATCAATCTCTTCTTGTCTGTACTAATGGTTTTTGTATTTTTCTAATCTATCCTTCCATTTCCTAATATTCTTTTTTTTTTTTTCTTTTTTTTTTATTGTTGGGGATTCATTGAGGGTACAATAAGCCAGTTACACTGATTGCAATTGTTAGGTAAAGTCCCTCTTGCAATCATGTCTTGCCCCCATAAAGTGTGACACACACTAAGGCCCCACCCCACTCCCTCCCTCTCTCTTTCTGCTTCCCCCCCCCCCGATAACCTTAATTGTCATTAATTGTCCTCATATCAAGATTGAGTACATAGGATTCATGCTTCTCCATTCTTGTGATGCTTTACTAAGAATAATGTCTTCCACTTCCATCCAGGTTAATACGAAGGATGTAAAGTCTCCATTTTTTTTAATGGCTGAATAGTATTCCATGGTATACATATACCACAGCTTGTTAATCCATTCCTGGGTTGGTGGGCATTTAGGCTGTTTCCACATTTTGGCGATTGTAAATTGAGCTGCAATAAACAGTCTAGTACAAGTGTCCTTATGATAAAAGGATTTTTTTCCTTCTGGGTAGATGCCCAGTAATGGGATTGCAGGATCGAATGGGAGGTCTAGCTTGAGTGCTTTGAGGTTTCTCCATACTTCCTTCCAGAAAGGTTGTACTAGTTTGCAGTCCCACCAGCAGTGTAAAAGTGTTCCCTTCTCTCCACATCCACGCCAGCATCTGCAGTTTTGAGATTTTGTGATGTGGGCCATTCTCTCTGGGGTTAGATGATATCTCAGGGATGTTTTGATTTGCATTTCTCTAATATATAGAGATGATGAACATTTTTTCATGTGTTTGTTAGCCATTCGTCTGTCGTCTTTAGAGAAAGTTCTATTCATGTCTCTTGCCCATTGATATAAGGGATTGTTGGCTTTTTTCATGTGGATTAATTTGAGTTCTCTATAGATCCTGGTTATCAAGCTTTTGTCTGATTGAAAATATGCAAATATCCTTTCCCATTGTGTGGGTTGTCTCTTTGCTTTGGTTATCGTCACCTTAGCTGTACAGAAGCTTTTCAGTTTAATGAAGTCCCATTTGTTTATTTTTGTTGTTGTTGCAATTGCCATGGCAGTCTTCTTCATGAAGTCTTCCCCCAGGCCAATGTCTTCCAGTGTTTTTCCTATGCTTTCTTTGAGGATTTTTATTGTTTCGTGCCTTAAATTTAAGTCCTTTATCCATCTTGAATCAATTTTTGTGAGTGGGGAAAGGTGTGGGTCCAGTTTCAGTCTTTTACACGCAGACATCCAATTCTCCCAACACCATTTATTGAATAGGGAGTCTTTCCCCCAAGGTAAGTTCTTGTTTGGTTTATCGAAGATTAGGTGGTTGTAAGATGTTAGTTTCATTTCTTGGTGTTCAATTCGATTCCAAGTGTCTATGTCTCTGTTTTTGTGCCAGTACCATGCTGTCTTGAGCACTATGGCTTTGTAGTACAGACTAAAATCTGGTATGCTGATGCCCCCAGCTTTATTTTTGTTACTAAGAACTGCCTTAGCTATACGGGGTTTTTTCCGGTTCCATACAAAACGCAGAATCATTTTTTCCAAATCTTGAAAGTACGATGTAGGTACTTTGATAGGAATGGCATTGAATAGGTAGATTGCTTTGGGAAGTATAGACATTTTAACAATGTTGATTCTTCCCATCCATGAGCATGGTATGTTCTTCCATTTGTTAATATCCTCTGCTATTTCCTTTCTGAGGAGTTCATAGTTTTCTTTATAGAGGTCCTTCACCTCCTTCGTTAGGTATATTCCTAGGTATTTCATTTTCTTTGAAACTATGGTGAAGGGAGTTGTGTCCTTAATTAGCTTCTCCTCTTGACTGTTATTGGTGTATACAAAGGCTACTGACTTGTGGACATTGATTTTATATCCTGAAACATTACTGTATTTTTTGATGACTTCTAGTAGTCTTGTGGTTGAGTCTTTGGGGTTCTCTAAGTATAAGATCATGTCGTCAGCAAAGAGGGAGAGTTTGACCTCCTCTGCTCCCATTTGGATTCCCTTTATTTCCTTGTCTTGCCTAATTGTATTGGCTAGAACTTCCAGCACTATGTTGAATAGTAAAGGTGACAGAGGACAACCTTGTCTGGTTCCAGTTCTAAGAGGAAAAGCTTTCAGTTTTACTCCATTCAGTAAAATATTGGCTGTGGGTTTGTCATAGATAGCTTCAATCAGTTTTAGAAATGTGCCACCTATGCCTATACTCTTCAGTGTTCTAATTAGAAAAGGATGCTGGATTTTATCAAATGCTTTTTCTGCATCTATTGAGAGGATCATGTGATCTTTATTTTTGCCTCTGTTAATATGGTGGATAACGTTTATGGACTTGCGTATGTTGAACCAGCCTTGCATCCCTGGGATGAAGCCTGCTTGATCATGATGAATGACTTTTTTGATGATAAGCTATAATCTATTGGCTAGGATTTTGTTGAGAATTTTTCCATCTATATTCATGAGTGAGATTGGTCTGAAATTCTCCTTTTTGTTTGGGTCTTTTCCTGGTTTTGGTATCAGGGTGATGTTTGCTTCATAGAATGTGTTGGGGAAGATTCCTTCTTCCTCAATTTTTTGGAATAATTTCTGCAGTACAGGAATAAGCTCTTCCTTGAAGGTTTGATAGAATTCTGGAGTGAAGCCATCTGGACCAGGGCATTTTTTAGTTGGAAGCTTTTTTATTGTTTCTTTGATCTCAGTGCTTGAAATTGGTCTGTTCAGGAGGTCTATTTCTTCCTGGCCAAGTCTAGGGAGAGGGTGTGATTCCAAATATTGATCCATTTCCTTCACATTGTCAAATTTCTGGGCATACAGTTTCTGGTAGTATTCAGAGATGATCTCTTGTATCTCTGTGGGATCAGTTGTTATTTCCCCTTTATCATTTCTGATTGAGGTTACTAGAGATTTTACTTTTCTATTTCTAGTTAGTCTGGCCAATGGTTTATCTATTTTATTTATTTTTTCAAAAAACCAACTCCTTGTTTCATTAATTTTCTGAATGATTCTTTTGTTTTCAATTTCATTGATCTCTGATTTGATTTTGGAGATTTCTTTTCTTCTACTGAGTTTAGGCTTAGATTGTTCTTCTTTTTCCAATTCCATAAGGTCTCTTGTGAGATTGTTGATGTGCTCTCTGTCTGTTTTTCGAATGTAGGCATCTAAAGATGAATTTTCCTCTCAAAACTGCTTTTGCAGTATCCCACAGGTTTTGGTAGCTTGTGTCTTCATTGTTGTTATGCTTAAGGAAGTTAGTGATTTCCTGTTTGATTTCTTCCTGCACCCATCTGTTATTCAACAGAAGATTGTTTAATTTCCATGCCTTTGGATGGGGTCGAGCATTTTTGTTAGAGTTGAGTTCCACCTTTAGTGCCTTATGGTCTGAAAAGATACAAGGTAAAATTTCAATTCTTTTGATTCTGTTGATATTTGTTTTGTGTCCCAGGATATGATCAATTTTGGAGAATGTTCCATGGGGTGATGAGAAGAATGTATATTCTTTATCTTTGGGGTGGAGTGTTCTATATGCGTCTATCAAGCATAATTGTTCTAGGGTCTCATTTAAATCTCTTATATCTTTGTTTAATTTCTGTTTAGAGGATCTGTCCAGCTCTGTAAGAGGTGTGTTAAAGTCCCCTGTTATGATGGTATTATCAGATATCATATTGCTCAGACTGAGTAAGGTCTGTTTCAAGAATCTGGGAGCATTTAAATTTGGTGCATAGATATTTAGAATTGAAATGTCTTCTTGTTGTAGTTTTCCCTTGACCAATATAAAGTGACCATCTTTGTCTTTTTTGACTTTAGTTGCTTTAAATCCACATGTATCTGAAAATAAGATTGCAACTCCTCTTTTCTTCTGAATTCCATTTGCCTGAAAAATTGTCTTCCAACCCTTGACTCGGAGCTTTAATTTGTCTTTTGAAGCCAGGTGTGTTTCTTGCAGACAGCAAATGGATGGCTTGTGTTTTTTAATCCAGTCAGCCAATCTATGTCTCTTCAGTGGGGAATTCAAGCCATTAACATTTATGGAGATAATTGATAAGTGTGGTAGTATTCTATTCGTCTTATTTGGTGAGAGTCCATTGCTTAGTTTTATCTTTTGCATCAGTGTGGAGGTTAGGTTCTGTCCTTTGATTTCTGAGTTCTTACTTTGCTGCTGATCCATTGTGGTGGTCAGTGTGCAGAACAGGTTGAAGTATTCCCTGTAGAGCTGGTCTTGTTGTGGCGAATTTCCTCAATGTTTGTATATCCGTAAATGATTTGATTTCTCCATCAATTTTGAAGCTTAGCTTAGCAGGGTACAGAATTCTGGGCTGAAAATTGTTCTGTTTAAGTAGATTAAAGGTAGATGACCATTGTCTTCTTGCTTGGAAAGTTTCATTAGAGAAGTCTGAGGTCACTCTGATGGATTTGCCCCTGTAGGTCAACTGGCGCTTACTCCTGGCAGCTTGCAGAATCTTTTCTTTTGTCTTGACTTTGGACAGGTTCATCACAATGTGTCTTGGAGAAGCTCGGTTAGAGTTGAGGCGACCTGGGGTCCGATAGCCCTCTGAAAGCAGTGTGTCAGAATCTTTGGTGATGTTTGGGAAATTTTCTTTTATAATATTCTCTAGTATGGCTTCCATTCCTCTGGGGCATTCTTCTTCCCCTTCTGGAATTCCTATAACTCGTATGTTGGAACGTTTCATAAAGTCCCATAATTCTGACAGTGAATGTTCTGCTTTCTCTCTCTTCTTTTCTGCCTCTTTTACTATCTGAGTTATCTCAAAAACTTTGTCTTCTACCTCTGAAATTCTTTCTTCTGCATGGTCTAACCTGTTGCTGATACTTTCCATTGCATCTTTAAGTTCCCTGATTGACTGTTTCATTTCCTTCAGCTCTGCTATATCCTTTTTATATTCTTCATATCGTTCATCTCTGATTTGATTCTGTTTTTGGATTTCCTTTTGGTTATTTTCCACTTTATTAGCAGTTTCCTTCATTGTTTCCATCATTTCTTTCATTGTTTTCAACATGTGTATTCTAAATTCCCTTTCTGTCATTCCTAACATTTCTGTATAGGTGGAATCCTCTGCAGTAGCTACCTCATGGTCCCTTGGCAGGGTTGTTCTGGACTGGTTCTTCATGTTGCCTGGAGTTTTCTGCTGATTCTTCCTCATGAGTGATTTCTTTTATCTGTTTCCTTGCCCTAATTTTCCTTTCACTTCCTCTTGCTCTTTAAGTTCTTGTGCCTGTGGACTAAGGGTTACAGGACCAGAAAGGTGAGAAGGTTGAAGAGCAAAAAAGGGATGAAAGAAAGGAGGACCGAGTGATAAGAAAAAAAAAGAAAGATAGAGAAAGGAGAGTGGGTAGGGATAAGGAATATTGACAAAAAGAAGAGAGGCACAGAAAGAGGGAGACAGGGCAATATAGGTGTACAGTAGGGTACTTTGACACAACCTTACAAAACCCCACCTTCTGGGGGTTGGGTGCCCAGTTGGGTGGTTCCCTTGAGGTCAGCAGCTCTTTGCTAACCTGGTCAGACACAGTACCCCACCTCCACCAAGTAGAGAGGAAAGACAAAAATGCTATAAATCAAACTAAAACAAGCAAACAGAAAACTTTATGGCGATAAAATTGGGTGAAAAACCAAGTGATAGTGGTAGAAACACTAGCAAAAATGAAGTTGTAGTTATTAAAAAAGGCAGCAATGGGAAATTATAATTAAACTAGAAAAATTGAGAAAGAAAAAGGGATCTGTATGGAAAAGATTGAAATTAAGAAACAAAAGAACATCAACAACGTCAAAATAATCAAACAAAAAAACCCAACCAAACAAAAAAAAAAGAAAAAAAAATACACAACCAAAAACAAAGCAGTTTGTATATGTTGTTGAATATTGTCTGGGCAACACGTGGTCTTTTGGGGTATGAGATGTTAGTCACAGTTCTGATACGACTGGAGGCTGCTGATTTCTCAAACCCCAGCAGGTAGACACCCTAAATCTCTCTTCAGCCCACTTAAAAGGCACTTTGAACTTGTAAACTTGCTGAGCAGAAGCTTTCCCAGCTTTCTCGCTGGAATCACTGCTGAAGTGGCTATCCACTTACTCAGTGTGCCAAAATCGGTCTCACTCTGCCCCTGAGGGTTAGGGCTGCAAGGCGGCTCAGACCCCACCCTCAGGCTACTTGGTTGCTGGGTTACCAGCTCCCACCCGTTTCTAGCTCTGCTACCCTGAGGGCGGAGCTTGCCGGGGCAGATCACTGACAATGGATCCGTGTGACCCACCGCCAAACACTATTAGCTCCGTCTGGCTCAGCGGCTCAGACTGGGGCCCTAGACAACGGCCAAAGTTCTCCGCACTCCCACTCAGGCCTTCCCCAAGGCAGTTCAACTCAGTGCCAAGTCCAAGGACATCAAAAGAGTTCACAGGTAAGGCCTTTCTGGTTTGCAGTCTCGCTGCTACTGAACTTACAGTTGTGGGCGGGTTTAGACGGGTTGAACACACGCGACCACTTGCCGGTTTTCCACTGTTTTAGTCCTCCTCTTGGGGTCCAGAAGTCTCTCGCTGACTCCCTGTATCCTCATAGGAGTGATGATAGGCAGTTCCCACCAGCCAGAGATGCCTGGAGTCCTATCTCCCCAGACTCACGGTGCCCAGATGCAAGGAAGCTGTTACTCGGCTGCCATCTTGCTCCGCCCATCCAGTTCCCCATTTCCTAATATTCTAAGAGCAGGATCTATTCTCAGAAAACTTGAGCCCGAGACTAGGACTTAGATGCAGGTAATTTAGTGAGTCAGGTGGTCTAGGGATGCATGAAAGAAGGAATTGGGAAAGTTAAATAGGAAAGTAGAAAAAGGACAAATTATAAATGTCACTGCTGTAGGAAGAGAAAGCTCAATACTCATAGAGAACCCCCCAGAACAGTTTGCATACAGGACAAGAGGTCGGATATTTGTTTAATTGCTCTATATTCCCCATTAGTAGGGGGTCACATCTGGAGGAGCTATATTTTATGCACTTGAAATTTAGACTTAAATAGGAGCTGAGTATGGTCCCATGTCTTTGGGAAAAATCTAGAGGCAAAAACTGGAAAGATGTGTAGCAGACACCTCAAGGTGGGATACTGACTTCAAGCCTGATTACAGCTGGACCTGGCCCCAGCAGCTGGGAGTGAAACCATAAATATGTTACAGGGAGGTGACACTGGGCACTGAAGTCATCAGAGTGCGTGCATTATTTACATCCACGTTCCTGTCATCAGCTTATGTATGTTTACATAGAGCAGCTTTTCAGATTTTGATGAACAGAATGAGAGACATGCACCTGGTTAAATGCAAAATGATTGCATCTGTAAATACAAATTCAAAGTGATCTGTATATTGTTTAAGAAGAATAGCTCCTTTTGCTGCCTTTTCTTCCAACAAATAACACAGAAACCCTAACTCAAAATGGCTTAAGTCAATAGATGCATTTATTGACTTACAAAACCATCTAGTGAAAGAACTGTTTTAGTCAAAACAAAATCAAACAATGATACCAGGACTACTTGGTCTCTAGCTTTCTCTCTTACTTGCTATATTCTTAACCTTAGCTTTATTATAGATTATAGCAAATTGGCTTCCAGCAAATCCAGCTGTGTATAGCAAAGGGTGGGAGGGTGCATGTATTTCTCTTCAAAGAAGACCACAGGGTTGGATCTCCTTGGTTTTCATAGTAATGTGCCCATCCCTGTAGTAAGCACTGTGGCAAAAGAATGAGATGCTTTCATTTCTTTGGCCTGAGTCACTTGCCTTTTCCTGGAATAGATTCAAAGAATATTTCCTCCTTGGAAACAATAGGTAAACAGATATTGGGTGTCAATAAAAACTGACATCCACTGTTATCAATAAACATACATAATTCTTGCTAACATAAATTTGGATCACCAACAGGTGGACTCAACTCATTTTGGATTGAAGTTGTTACAGAAAATAACCTAGGACAGAAGTTACAAATCAATCATGAGCAGCTTTTCTTCAATGATCAGATATACCCTTAGAAACCAACTCAAAGTGCTCTGGGCAGCTACACCCAGTTTATGGGAATGGATACATGAGACGAAATTGATTTTCTATCCATTCTCATGCAGGTAAAAGAATCCTGAATTCTCTGCCAGTCCTGCTCATTCCTTACTAACTGGGGGATCTTCAGTAAGTAACGAAACTCCTATGAGCCTCAGTTTCCTCATATGAAAAATAGCAAAAATTATGTTTACATGGGGAAATGTCATAAAGCAGGTATTCAATGCATCACCTTTTTCCCCCCCCTCTTTCAGAAAGATGCTCTTTTTACTCTGGTGAAATATCTTGGATCTTCCATTATGGAAAGTGAACCCAAATAAGTTATTGACAATGATCTACTGACTGATCTCCCCCTTGGCACCCACCCATGCAAAGAAATACCTTCGCATAGTTGTTACACTTGGTGGAATCAAAGTTACCCTGTCTATTAAATGCTGTTGCTCAATCCATAATTTGGCAACTGGCCAATTCAATATATGTACAAGATACAAAAGGAAAATGTTAAGGATGATATTTTGCTCTCAGAGGAAGCAGCCAGTGGGCTGGAGGGGTGGGCAGTGCTGCCTGCTGAGAGGTCCAGCCCAGAAGCAGTCGGAACACATAAAGCAGGTCAATAGCTCTCAGTGTGTTTTTTTCTTTCAGCTATTTGTACTTTTTCACCCTCAAAGACACATAATCAATCAAACATGAGTGATTGCTGTAGGCTGTATCGACCATTTGTTTCTTAAACAATGAAAGTTTGGAGGAATCTGTGCAGGGATTTTTGATGATGTGTTAAAAATTACTTCAATTCTGAGATTAATGTCCCTACAATTTTTACCATGCCTTTGGTGAGAAATTGGCCTGCGTTTCCTGCATTTCTATTCAGTAACACTTTTTTTTTTAAAGCATTTAATTTAACCAGAAAAACAACAATTTAGTTTATCTTTAGATTTTTTTTTTTTTTTTTGTAGAGACAGAGTCTCACTGTACTGCCCTCGGGTAGAGTGCCGTGGTGTCACACAGCTCACAGCAACCTCCAACTCCTGGGCTTAAGTGATTCTCTTGCCTCAGCCTCCCGAGCAGCTGGGACTACAGGTGCCCGCCACAACGCCCGGCTATTTATTTTTGTTGTTGCAGTTTGGCCGGGGCTGGGTTTGAACCTGCCACCCTCGGCATATGGGGCCGGTGCCCTACTCACTGAGCCACAGGCGCCGCCCTATCTTTAGAATTTTTAGTTGCACATATTTTCACAAAGTGGGTATAATCTATGAGAGTCTGGGTTTCAGACTAAGTTTCTTCATCTTCATGGAATTTACTATGGATCTGAAATATTGATGGTACAGGACTCCCTACAAAATTAATGACTTAACCACAGTTATAATGAGATCTACCCTGCACGTATGTGGTGCTTTGAGGTGAAAATTGTATGCTTCTATATTACGGTGATGGAACAACAGCATGGCCATTTAGAAAGACTTCTGCTAAAACAATAGTGTATATCACTACTAACATATAAAATACTAAAGACGGGTAATCACTCAACAGAATGTGAGGACACAGTCAGTGCTGGGGGTTGTTCAGCAGCTCTGACAGCATAAGGTGTCCTTATATTTGCAATTTTCCTGGCTTTTTTTCTACTGGCTACAAATGACTTCATGGATCCAAGCATTATATCTTTCCACGGTAGCACATATTCCAAGCAAAGAGGATATAGTAGGGAGAAAATGGACCTTCATCTCTTCTCAGGGGACAAAACTGCCCCAAACTCCCCCATCCATCTCATTGACCAGAATGAGGTTCATAGACTCACTCCAACTAAGTACAGCAGAGCTTCATGAGGGACATATCTTCTGTGGGCATTTATCTGCCAATTCAGGACCTGAATAAAGTCAGGGTACTGTCTGCATGAATGAAGTAGCCATGTGTTACATGTTTTCTAAATTATCATTTCCTTATAATACTGTTTATATAGTCACCAACCTTATTAGCAGAAATTCCAGAATCTTCTTTTTGGATATTCCTCCTACACCAAATTGTTCAATACTCATGGAGGTTAAAATAGTCTAAAGGAAATCAATTTCCCTTTAAATGCCTGACAGAAAGGAAATGTCCTCTAATCAGTCCAATGCTGTCATTGTTCTATATTGCCACATGCTGTCACTGTTGCAAGTGGTCCTGTGCAGTTCTGTAGCTGTAGCTGTAAAGATTTGCTATTGAAATACCTGTCCAGGACATATTGAATGAGAAGTTAGAGTGCTTTGTAATACATGAACAAAAATAATTTAGTACTTTAGCTATTACGTTGTGCTGGAGTATTCTCTGAAATACCCCCCATCAACCAGCCACACACAGTGCAGAACCCACAAACCTGTATGTCCTTGCATTGAACTAGTTTGCCAACCTAGATCTATCTACTCTACAATTTTCCCTTTTTTGTGTGAAATTAATTGTTCTTTCCTCTAACAGGATCTTAATCTGCATGGCCCTGATCTCTCTAACCACAAATCTTGGACTACAGTATCAATTTGGGAGGATGATGGGTGAGATATTTTGCTAAGCCATTAGAATTCAAGCAACCATCATTGTTGGAATCTTTTATCATCTTTTTACATTTTCATCAACAGCATGGCAGACAGTGGAAACCCAGATTATTAAATTAATAAATGAGTAAATCATCCAATTCTTGCTAAATGGCACTTTTTAGACAATGAGAATTTATATAAAAGAGACAACCAAGTGTATTTTTCTCTGAACAAAGAAGACCCTAATTTGTTGGCTGTTTTCTGCGTAACAAAAGAAAGCCTGGAAACATTTAAATACATTCCTCACAGAGATGCTCCTTTGATCTTAGTTTTAAGTTAAGGCATTTATGATAGTCTCTGAAAAGATAAATTCTACCTTCTAAAATTCAGCTGTGCACATTTCTAAACAGAATATCTGACACTTTGACCTGAGTATCTTTATTTGTCTTGACTCACTGTCAGGTAAAAGGGGTACCTGGATAAAAATATAGTATGTGCCTTACATCAGTTATTCTAAAGCATTCATAAAAATATTTTAACTTTTCTAAACTCACTCTGTCTCTGTTGACAATGCACATCTACCTGGCACATCAACAACCCTGGATGGACATTGTCATCCACTTCTTTGTCAATACCTAAGCAGTAAAACATTCTGGACAAAGTTCCACAACAGAGAGGTAGTATCACTTTAAATGACTGGACTTTCAATACTTTTTTGAAATCTGTTTATATTTTTCTGCTCTTCAACTTTCTGCAAGAGCTACTTCAACTAATTCTCTTTTCTTCTGAAAACCTCAATTTCTCACTTATTCTTGGCAGATGATAGTGTTGCTTTTGTTGCACAGAGAGAACTGGCTTTCAAAAGTCGGTGTTCTCCTTTTTGTTCTGCCTGTTGAAATAAAAAGGACCTCTCCTTCCCTCTAGACCTAGTTATTCAGATTAAGGATTTCCATCCCCTACTGCCTCCCTTGTAGCTGACAGTATGGTCCTTCCTCCTTTATCCTGTGGTCAGCAACTCCTTCTCAATCAAGCCTTCCCATCTGAAATATCTCTCCCATTCTCAGCAAACAACAAATCCCTGTAAGTTATCTTAAACTTCATGTCCCCTGTCCATCTGCTTTTCTTTTTTTCCTGCCCATTCACAAATGAACCTCTGGACAAAAATTTGTGCACAGTGTTTCTCCATTTCCTGACCTTGTTCTCTTTCCCCAAGCCATTGTGGTCTGGCTACTACAGTTCTTCCCCACTCCTTGAAGCTCTTCCTCTTGGCTAAGATTCCCATGTTGCCAAATCCAAAATGTATATTTCAATCAAATCAAGATTTATGTTATATTTTAATAGCATTTAACAAAAGTTTATGATCATCCTTTTCAAATTTCTTAAAACATTACATACACACACACATACTTTAATTTTTACTCCCTTGGGTTTTTCCTGAACTCTTAGGCCATGACATAGTGATCTCAATTGTAGGTTCAAAATTGCAGGTTTACCCACCTGTAATTAGCCACCAATTGTTAGGATTTCTCGTCAATGCCACTCTCTTTTGTACTTTATTCTTAGAAAATCTCACCCTTTGTATGGGCCATTTTTCCCATATTGTAAATACTCAAAGAACTTCATTTATCTTGTTGTTGTTCAGAAAACATATCTCTTTGTGTATTTTTTTATTCATTAGCATGATTATGTGACTAATGAGTATTTGTTGAGTAAGTAAATAAATGGTCTATTTTAAAACCAAGTAAAATCTATCCAAAAATTATCTTTCCTATGTACTCTGGAATAAATAGATTTCTACTTTGTAATAGAAAATTTTTTCCTCACTAATATTATAAAGCCTTCCTAACTCTCAAGTTTATAAACAAATTTGCCTATATTTCCTCCTAGTATCTGGATTATAATGATACTGATTTTACCTAACTTTTCTAGAACTCTTACTATCTGTTAAGCAAAGTGTTTTATTGAATACCAACACTAACTTCTACAACATAGATAACATTATTATTTCTATTTTATATAGTAGGAACTGGGACTGAAGATTTCTTAAAACTTTGATCAAGTTTATAGACCCACCTGATTCACAGATCCATGAGATAATTCCATTGCAAATCCAGGGCTGATATGCTATTACCTTCTTCCTATTTATTTTCAAATATTCTTTCAAAGGAATGAATATCATTTCCTTAATTAAATTCTCACTTTTCCTGCTGACAGCCATAGATCTTCTGTGTAATTCAGCATAAAAGCAAAAATCTGCCTTTGAATAAGCCCCTGCAAAAAGACTGGCTCCTGGCTGGAAGGTGAGTGGTATGTGGATAGGAAGGGAAACATCAAACTTCATTCTTCCCTCTTGTTCTCCCCCAAGAATATGGAAGTGGCTAAGCCCCCAGGCATTCTCCAGGGGAGCCAGATTTAGTTAAAAAAGATATAATTTATTATCTGCACCAGATCATCTCTATAGAAAGACCTGATGGATATTGGGACAGGAATAAAGATTTTGCATAAAATCAGTATGCTAGTGGCCCATGTCCCTTGAGAATCTGAATGTTGGGGTAGGGTTTGAAAGGGAATGGATCCACAAAAGGAAAAGATTGCCAATACATTGGAGGCCAAGTTTAGGTGTCACCACTGTGCACAGCTCAGTGTATACTTATTATTTTGGAGGGGACACTGATCAAAAACTGAATGTCTCTTCTTACTTTCCTGTGTTAAGACTCTTGTTTTCACTACTGCTTTGCTATGCCCAGAATGTGGGGACATATCTAAGACCTTGCTGGTCACTGTTCTTTCTCTCTAGAACCCCTGTCCCACTTTCTTATTATGTTCAGTTCTGTTGGACCTTCACATTATGGGTCAGGAATCTCCTTTCAGCAAATTTTCTCTGTGCTCCTTGTCAGATTTTGTGGTTTTCTGCTGGATATGATTTGAGGGTTTCCGAAAGTTTCTTCAAGAACATCTTTCACATCATCATATCTGAAAATTCAAACAGCAATTCCAGTGACTTTTGTTAAAACAAAAAATGTCATATTTTCTGAAAATTACACTATGAAATATTTTTCTTTTAATACTTTTTATAGAATATGTATTGCAAGGGAGGTAGGTACCAACACATTCATTGACACTAAGATGGAATTGACTCCTTGGATTTAAACTTTATTTTTTCTTTTTAATCTTTGGATTTATTTATGGTGTCAAGGAGTTATTTTTTTCTAAATAAGAGAAAGATGGATTCCCCAACCCAGTTAATTATTCATTAAAGAATCAATTTCCACTTTCAAGTTTAGATAAGAAATTAAAGCTTTGCATTGTTTTCAGAATAGTCTTATTTTTCCATTCACTTAAAATATATATATATATATATAATATATTCTTTCATACAGAAAAAGTTCCAGGTGATATATGGCTATTTAAATTTAAATGGATTCAAATTAAATAAAATTAAAAATTCACTTCCTCCATTAAGCTAGCATCATTTCAACGGCTTAATAGTTTTATGTGGCTAGTAGTTACTATATTAGACAGGATAGACAATAAAATATTTCCATCACTGAGAAGGGACAGAAGAAAGGGGTTTTAAGAGGGAAGGGAGGAAAATCTGGCCTACTGAACCAGGAAGTCTGAAACACCTATCAGAATGTGGATGTGAAGTAACCTAGGTAACCAACGACCAATAGAAAGAGAGGATCAATGACCAGTAGAAAAGGGCAATACTGCCCGGAGGCGCAGAGAGGCCAATGAAAGACTGAGAGCCAATTTCAAATAGAATATTTATACCCCTGCAGGCCTTTGTGTCTTGTTTCTCTCTCACCTTTTCTCCCTCATGAGAGGAACCTACTTCCAACTCTTCTTTGGAAGTACTCTAAATTTTCTCTTTGTTCTTCCTAAATAAAATCTTTGTTACCCTAAAACTTATTCAGGTTACTTTTGCTCTCTATCCACGCTGCCTGTGCCGCTCCAGTCACTTTTGCTTGTGGTTACTGCAGTGCCTGGGTTAAACTTACTCAGATCAGCTGAGTAATCCAGCCAGGTCAAGGGGGTTCAGGGAACAGGTACCCCCAGCCTCCAATAATCACCATGAAAAGTTACAATAGACAGCTGTGAACCAAAACCAAAACCCTAAATTACTCTCCTCTTTAAATTACTGTATACAGGAATGAGTCACCCATCTGAGCTCCTGTGTGAGACCTGAAGTTTTACCCTGAGAACGACCCCTCCCCCACCCATAGGGACACGAAGCAACAGACATGAGCGTGTCCACTGACACATTGTTCACGATGACAAAACTCTGGCCAGCAGATGCCTGTCCATCAACAGGGGCCTGAAGAAAACGTGGGACAAACATAAAATGAAATAGACATTTACAATCCCTTCTCACTCTCCTAATTTCAAACATCTCTGAATACCAGAAGGGGTTGGAGCTTTTGATTTGATGCTAAAACTCATTTGGTAGCAAAATCTGACCTGACTTAGCATAAGGCTATTTATTGTCATTATTTAGGCCATCGAGTGTAAATTGCCATATACATTTCTGCTCCCAAAATTAATGTGTGGGGTTATGAAGTACTACCCCAATTAACCAATGGTTGTGTTCAGGAATGTATTACCTGCCTAAACTCCGAAGCTTTTAGGCTCCATAACACATCTGAACCCACAGGGTCTGTGTTAATCACCAGCCCCCACAAGGAATAAATCAGATCTGCACATCTGGCCATGAATAAATGGCCAATAAGATTATTGAGAGAAAAATTAAGTAGAATAAAATATTGGTATGAAGCTACTGCTATTAATCAATGCACATTCTCCCCACAGTATCCTCTGTGGTCTGGGACACACAAATGTGTAAATACAAGTGTAAGGCGTGGAGAGCACACAAGGCAACCATATGTAGGTGCCCACAGCAGAAAGAAATAGCATCACAGATGGAGGGTGGAGAAGATAGGAAAATCCCAGCAAGAACAGACTGTGTCTAGAGCCATGAAGAGAACTGCAATGCCCAGAAGGATTTACTGGGGATATTATCCCAACTCTGCACAACTGTGGTCTGAAAATCAGTCACTAGGAATAAAACAATGGGTCTTCAAATAACCATTTACTGCTGTCCAAAGAAACCCTCACCTCGCCCACCTTCCACCTGGGCAAAATCAGAGCTTCCCAATTCACTGGATCTCAAATTTCAGAATTAGAGTGGTGGGCAACTCCAGGAAATGGCAATCCACTCCTGTGACCACATCCACAAGCCAAGCCTAAGAGGCACCTCCCACTCATCTTTCTCTGTGGTACACAAAACACTAACTGGCGATTGCCACTGCCTTTTGTAAATTTGAAGGCCTACAAGAAACACCAGCCTCCCTGCCTTTTCTCTCCTCTCTTATATATCCCCACCTAAAACAGGCTGTGTTCATCACAGCTGCAGATACTCCTTTTAGATCTGCGACAATAGTAATAGCCAAAAAAAAAAAATACTGGAGCTCCCATATCTGCCAGAAAGAATAATTCACAATTTCCAGAAACATCCTCTACAATCTGTAACAGTGGTTTCCAGGATGGTCCCTGGAGCAGCAGCACACAGAGGAGCTTGTGGACCACAACTTCCCAGGCCCCAGTTCCAGCAAACTTTGGTTTCAAAAGCCTTGCAGGTGACTCTGATGTGAGAACCACCAATGACAGTTTCTTCACAAGCAAGTAATTAAAATAACAGCACGACAGAATGCAACCCACATGTTGCTCTTAACAAAAGTGACTGTGGCCAGGTCCACAGAAGACAGAAACCTCCAGGGAATCAGGCAGGACTCATGATGACCTCAGGTGCTCAGTAATTCCCACCTGGGATCTCTTTCTGCCTTGGTAGGTAAGGTGTGACTCTTGTATTGACGAGACTAAATTAAACTGACTCCTCTAATGAAGGCCTTGCATGCACAGACACACATTTGTAGGCGAGTCATTAAATGCTGTGTGTCTTGATAATGTTCATTCATTTCAGATGGATTCTCCTCTCATTTATCATCTTATAGGAAAGGACCCCAGCTAATAAGGACTGTTGCTGGCTGGGAAGGAGAACATTTAAAAGAACGAAGCAAATATTTTATAGTGTTAGTAACAGTACAGAAAACCAACAAGGCCAAGAAACCACCTTCAAACATGACCTTCAAATGACCTCTGAAACTTGGTTTGTTGACACTGTCTCCAGGTGTCTATGGGGGCTAATATCTGCATGGGGGTGACTGACCAGGCTGAATTTGGGCCCCAGGCAGATGGCACAGACCCTTTTTGGGTTTTCCTGGCATTTTCTAAATTTGAGAACCAGCAGTCAAAACCTCACTGCCTTATTTCCTTTCTTGCTTTTACCCATTCTCTTTCTAAACAGGCTATAAGCTTAATTGATATAAACTTGAGCTCTTGTTTTTAGGACGGAAACTAAAGAACACTGCCCCCAAATAGCAATTATTTTCTGGTCACTCATCTCCCTGCCGGGACCAAATTATTCTGCAATTTCTCATTAGGCAATAGCTAATTAAAAACGCAATTACCAATCATTTTAATTATAAGCTTCTCTCCCAGACAGGACTTAAAATGCAGTAAAAAATGGTAGCAAAAAGATAAAAAGATTGCCTGGGAAACAGAGTAACTAATACAAGACTTTTTTTTTTTTTTTTTTTACACACATAGGAGGTTGCAGATAATTAAATACAAAGTCAGTGCTTCTTTTTAAAGTTCAATGCTGATTTTAAAAATCAATAAATCATCACATGCTTGTGCAAAACCAGGATGATTTATACATATGAAAATTCAAATAGGCAGTGCTGGCTCCATGCTCAGTCAGGAAGCACATTTGGATACAGGAATAAATTTCCTAGACCTGTTGTCAGACTGGCCTCACTAGCATATCAAAATTCCATTCATCTAAACTTTGTGCAATAAATTCTGTCTCAGCATTGAAAAGAAAACAGAATGAGCTCAGGAATCTGACTTTGGCTTATAAATGGAAAAGAAACCAAAGCTGTCATAAAGAAAAAAACGATATCAACATTATAATATAATCCCCAGTAATTTCACCTTTACATATGTCCTTATGCCATTTTAGACAACCTAAGTGTCCTTCCATGGATTAATGAATAAAGAAAATAGGGTACATATGCACAGTGGAATACTATTTAGCCATGAAAAAAGTATTAAATCCAGTCATTTTCAGCAACACAGATGTAACTAGAGAGTATTATTTAAATAAGAATGACAAACATCACATGTTCTCACCCACATGTGGGAGCTAAAACTGCAGAGAGCAAATGATAGTCACCGGAGGCTGGGGAGGAGCCGGGATGAAGTAAGGCTGGTTAATAAGTACAAATGTACAGCTAGATGGAGGGAATAAATTCTAGTGTTCAATTGCACAGCAGGGTGACCGTCTCTAAGAATAATTTATTGTATATTTCAAAATGTGTAGAAGATTTGAAATATCCCCAACACAGAGAAATAATAAGTGTTTAAGGTGAGGCATATTCCAAATACCCTGAATTGATCATTACACATTGTATGTCAGTACCAGACCATCCCCCGCACCCTATAAATATGTCTAATTATTACGTATCAATGAAAAAGCAAAAGTTAAAATTTCTGTAGCTTCTTTTAAAACGAAAATGAAATTGTATCATTTCTCTGCATGATACAGTTGAATTCAATGAGTCTTTTATTCCCTAAGTTCCAGTCAAATGAAGAGAAAATAAGTAATGATTATTTCCCAAGCCCTTGTGCTGTTCAGAGAAGAATAGGCTCATTGATAATTCCAGCACGGGCCTCACTAAGACCCAAGAATAAGCAGATCATGGCTCTGGGAGTCCTGAGAGTGTCATAACTTTGGACTGGTGGGCACAGCAACGGGAGGTCCAGAAGCAGGTCTCCCTGGGCAGGCTGTGTATTGGTCGTGATAAGTAAGCTGTTTAGTCAATTCACAGACTTATCTTTCAAGAACAGGCACTTTCTGGGAACAAGCATCACAATGACTGTGCTCTGTCCCAGGATTTCTTAACACAGGGAGAAGGAGTTAGGATGGTTTAGTTGCATTCTCTTCCATTTCGTTTTCTAAGTTGTCTTTGGAGAGCGTGTTAATTCTCTTTTCCCCATACAAGCTGTATTTAGGGCTTACTTGTCTTATGAGTGTACTAAAGGGAAACACATTTCACATTTCTTGATTTATCTTAGTGTCACCTAATCATCCGGTTTGGCAGCAAATCCATCCTGATAATTTTCTAGAGGCTCTTAACCATCACCCTCCCATCGTAGAACTTTCTGGTTCTTGCAAAATCCAAAACTGAGGTCCCCAGTGTATCCCAGCTCCTGCTCCATGGGCTCTCAAAATATATTCACAAGATCCATTCAGAGGTGGCAGGCCCCGCCCTCTCAGCAAGGCTGTGTCAGACCTGGTGCCCTCTGTGCCTGGGAAGGTTCTCACCTGCCCCCATGTGATGACCGTCCTGCCCCTTAGGATGCTGTCCTGGAGTTGGGAGAGTAAGTGGCCAACCATCCCAGTTTGCCTAGGACTATTTTTATTTCATCATAAAAGCCCAACTTCCCAAGAAACCTCCTACTCCTGCATAAACCCGGACAGGTGGGTCACCCTATCCACAACTCTTTCGTCCTCCTCCAATTGGGTCACTTTCCATGAAAACCACCCTGGTGGCCACTCCCCTCAGTTGCACACCTAGAAGCCTCCTTTTCTAGGAAAATCCACCACCAAGAATTTAGACTTTTGAAAGACATCTTTTCTTATCTATTCTCTGAGGGAAGAAAAATGTACTCTTCTAGGAGAGAAAGCTACAGTGTGAGCTTGTGTTTTGAGAGAATCAAAACACATCTTCCATTTGCTCAGGATCAACTTCCTGCTGAGAAAACAAGGCACAGATAATTTCTCAGTGGAGTCATCCCAGCTCACAGGGATTTGTCACCAGGAGTGGTTCTTAGCCCAGGGTATCTGGGAAACTTGACGAATTCCCCTATGCCTGGACTCCTCTCCTCATAAATTAGATAAGAATCTGTTTCACATTAGTAATGAGTACATTGGATGCTTGCTTTTCCATTCTTGCGATACTTAGAAGGATGTTCTCCAAATCCATTCAGGTAAATACAAAAGATGTAAAGTCTCATCTTTCTTTATGACTGAATAGTATATGTATACCATAATTTATTTATTCATTCGTAAGTTTGAGCACTTCGGGCATTTCCACATCCCGGTGATTATAAATTGAGCTGCAATAAACATTCTAGTGCAAATGTCCTTAAGGTAAAGGGGTAAAGGGTTCAACTACAACTTGGCCTTTACCTAACAAATGCAAACAATATAATCTAATCGTATGTACTCTTCCAGTGATCTGAAATTTTTTTTTAAAAAATGAATTTGTGAGGTACAGCCGGGGCATGAATAGAGTGAAAATCTTTAGTTTCTCATGGGCACTGAAGAAAAGGTTGGCTATATTTCAGTTGTATTTGTAAGAAATTCAATAAAAAGTTATAGCATATAGGTGTTTCTATAAATTATGACCCTTGAAATCCCCTAACCGCCACTCATGAAAGACAAAGGGTTGCACTGTGTGTTAAAATTCACTGACATGGAAATTTTCTTTATTAATCCCACTTTAAATATTGTCATTATGATGAATCCATAAATATTAAATGTAAAACCCAAGGGCTTCATAGACTGGTCTGACAAATCCCATAATCTGAGAATTTGAGAGCTGGAAGGGATGCCCCCTGCATGATTTCCCATAACTCGATGAAACTCATATTTTCGTAATTATTATTATTGTGTTTAATTTCCCGATCTCCTTCAAAACCTTGCCTAGCAAACCATTCCCTTATTTTCTAAAGAGTTTCTCAAAATTAAATTTTGCTTTTTTCAGTTTATCATAGCATATATATTTAAGCATGTATTTGATTATAAATATAATACATTGATAACTGTTTTCAAATGATTACCCTGGACTTAATCTCAAATGTCACACTTTTACATTATTTTGACATACTTGTAATTGCTTGGAAGGAATTTTTTTAAACAACCATTACTTGTATTAGGTCAGAAAATCTTGATGTGAACTAAATTTTATATATGACCTTTTATTTATTTCTGTTGTGGGTAAAACCTATTGGAGATAGTTTTTAAGATAGATAATTCAAGATACAAAAAAAAAAAAAGAAGAAGAGGCAAACGGCATGATTACTGCCATTTTAATTATAACTGAATAATTTAAAGAAGTTTGGATAAAATATGTGATTACAAAATAAAATTACCTGGGAAATATTCAAGATCATATATTATTTAAAACCAAAGTATGTGAGTGAGAATATTAACAAGTTGTGCCCATCCGAGTCTGTTCAAATGTAGCCACTAATGAGACCAAGCTTTGAAGGTGGTTGAGTCTTAAATTAGTAACTCCTCAGCCAGAAACTCTTGAGAATAAGGACACTGAGTCTCCGAGAGGTTAAGTAGCTTTGGGTTAAGTGACCTTTTCAAGAACTCCCTACTAGAAAGTGGCAAGTTGACCCAGGTCTCCTCTGATCTCAGAGCTCAGCTCTTAACCACTTTGCTACCCCTGCTCCCACCAAGGAAAAGGTTAAACCATATTCTTAGAGAAGAAATAAACTTTCCTACAGGTACCAACTCTGCCTATTTATCACCAGTTTCTTGGGATTACTCTCACCATTTAATCATCTTCTTTACGGGATTGACTTGAATCCAGATGGTGACTATTATTATGGTATCTAGTCTAGCTTAGAGAGAATTTGCTTTCCCACTGGGGACTAAAGAGAAGGTAGATGCCTTTTTTTGCAGAGCAAAGAGAAGCACCCACTGTCACTGGACAAAAGGATCACAAACCCATGTGGCCCACACTGTCTGTGTGCATTGGTAGTGTCAGAAATGTGGTAACGGAACAAGTGAGGACCTGGAGTTGCCCATCACTGACATTTGGCAGACCCAGCAAGTGGGCCCGTGTATTATTAGAACAAATGCATGATGGCGCCGTTGTTGGCCACGCTCCTGGTTGCCATTTTTGTTGTACAGTACAAAACACAAAGCTCATGATACAAGTGTTGGGTGGAGGGCGAGAGAGGCAAGGCAAAACATTTCTAGAGGTTTTCTTGTTTTTTGTTTTTTTTTCTTGGTTATAAGTGGTAAGTATAAAGGTCAGTTATCTGCCAGAAACTGCCAGGAATAGTTTCGGGTGTGGCTTGATCCAGGCAACATGGATTCTCTTTTTCCATTTCTTGTTTCCATTTCCTTCTCCCTGGTTGGTTTCATCTATAGAGAACCCGTCATGACTACAGTGGTTCCAGCTTTGTACCTTTACATATTCTAGTTTGTTGAATAAAAGGATGTCCTCCCACCTTTCACATTTCCACACAAACCTTTTCTTACTCTTTAATCCTGATGGAATTATGTTTCCATTCATAAGCTAATCACTGAGCCCAAGGAATTGAGTTTCTGATTGGCCAGGCCAGGTTTACATAATCCTTCTCCCAAACAGAAAGGAGAGACCCTCCCCCACTTCCTACCGCCACAAAGAGTAAGAGAGAAGTGTTTCCTCCAGAAAAGCACCATTTCCTCTGAGTCTGATACTAAAGGAAAGTACCACTGTTGAGACTATCACCAAACAGCAAATGTCCACCACAGTGGAGATGACCAGACAGTCCAGTGCCAGCCATTCCGAGTGTTACATGTGAGTGAGGTTTGACCAAATTAGGGTGGCTTCCGCCCAGATTCATATTGTCAGGGCCAAGTCATAGGAAGACTGACCTCTATGGTATTTAGTTTAGGAAACAGAAGATTCCAGAGAGAAAGGGAGCTGCCATGTGACTGAGTTGGTTCTCCAGGAACTGGAGGCAGACTCCTGGACCAGCAACCAATCAGACTCTCAGCTCTACACAGTGAATAGCTTCCATTCCAAATTGGAACCACCTCCTATGAGGTAGCAAACAAATGTTACTGCAGGAGGGAAGCACAGACCAGGTCAGTGTTTATCACGGGAGACCAGAAAGGCCTTTTGGCTAGTAGCTCATGTGAAAGTTGTCGGAATCCAAAGGGAGTCACTTTCATCAAACCCTAACAATTTAAATAAGCCAATAAAGCAGGGATGCTCAGAAGGAAGGGACTCACACATATGTCTGTGACAAGAACGATGACAAGGACTCTCCAAAGGGCTCCTAAGCACTTACCTCTGTACCAGGAACTTTTACCAAAGACTTCTCAAACTGCAGATCACTACATGACTCCCGAGGACAGCCAGCTGGGTGCACAAAAGCACCTGCCTGACGTGCTGTCTCCACAAATGAACTGGTGTCAACTCCTGAGCTAAGCCTGGGCAGCCAATGTTCTCCTTGTTTCAAAACCAGTCATGCGTACTTTTTCTTTTCACCTTTAAAAGCTTCTCGTGACCTCAGCCTCTTTGGATATGCCTGTGGTCTGCACAGCCTGTGTGTCCCAGATTTGCCAATCCTCTGTTTACTTCTCAATAAACTGAAGACTCTCTGTCAATTATTTAGGTTACCAATTTTATTCACTAAATATCCAAATTCAAACCTTTTAAGTTGTTTCCAAATGTGATAGAGAGTCAATGAGAGACTTTGGAAGGACTGATAGCAATTCATCAGACATGGTCATGCACCTATCCCTTACACATGTGACCTGCAGTGGCCTCTGGGGGGTTTTATCCTTACAGACACACGTGTTCTAATCAAAGTCCATTGAAGGCAGTCTCTGTCCCCATGTTGCGTACAGAAGACAGATACATCAAGCAAATCAATACGAGTATATTGGATTCCACAAAAAGCAGGTATGATGGGGTGTGGAGTGCATAACGGGGCATGCAGCTTATAGATGGAGGAGAGGTTCCCTGGGAGAGTGACTTTTAAGAAGGTGCCTGAAAGGTGAGGAGCAGTTAGGTACTAACATGGGCAAAGGTGGAAAGATAGGGGTGGGAAGGAGAATAGGAAGAAAGAAAGAAAATACCCAGGAAAGCTGAAAACATAAAGGGAGAAACATGGGTGCAGCATGAATGGAGGTGTGGGTAACAGGGGCTGCAGGCTGAAGGGCTGATGATGCCGTGACCTGGGCTACAGGAGGGCTTCATGGCTTAGCATGCAAGAGGTGTATGTAAACACAGACAGCGATTACTTGTTTTCACCCAGCCTGTAGAGGGAGACGGTGTTGATAGGATTTAACTACTAACAATCATTTGGAGGTCAAAATGATGATTATTTAAATATATGTATATGTGATGTATACCAAATTGTCATATTATTTGGACTCACAATTGCACTTCTAGAAATGTATTCTTCAGCTGTTATTTGTGACGACATGTACAAAGCTGTATGCAAAACCATGTCTGTGGGAGCACTGTTGAGGAAAAGATAAATTGGCTCATCACAAAATGTGTATCACTAGAGGTAAGTTAAATTAATGAAATTACCTATGGCAAAGCCGCAAAACAGCATGCATTGCAGTCTTTAGAACAAACGTAATAGGGTTAGCTGAACCAAGAGACAGTCACATAAACACGAGGTAAACAACGTATTTGACCACTCACCCACAACACCCCTATTAATATGCACACGCCTGCTGTGCACACACACCACTCTGAAAGGATATATTCCACATTGCAAGCACTTCATCAGGATGTGTGATGGGAAAACAAAATCATTGGAGACATTTCACTATCTATACATTTATGCACGGTGGTACCCTTTTAGTAAGCAAACAACAGATGTTGTAACCATTTTTTTTTAATTTTATAAGTTAAAAATAAATACCAGAATCTGAAAAAGAAATGCACACTGAGGTTTTTTTACAGCCTTAGTTCAAAAATACCGTAGTTTCAGAATTATTAATCACAGGAAAGTCAACACAGTGCCCACAAGACCCACAGCACAATGGCTGGGCATCTGAGAAAAGAAGAAGTTGTTGGGAAAGACTTGTGGCTACACGGGGCTATGAGGACATAAGGCACAGGGGCCAGAGCCCTGGCTTCTCCCTGGCTCTTCTCCAGAGGTCTCGGCATAGAATGAATCAGAAGACTGGCTGCCTTTGCTAGTTTCCCAGGCTCTCCACTGCCAAAGAATCACCTGAGGAACCATCTAGATACAAAAGATTCTGGAAACAATCTTCCTGAAATGGATCACCCAGGGACACGTAAGTGAACACAGGTGCACCGTGTGATGGATCTGTGAAACGTGTGCTCCCTCCCACCTCCACCAGTCATGAGGTGAGCATCCCAGGGCAAGTTCTCTCACTTTTCTGAAGTGCATCTCTCTCTTGAAAAGTGGAAACCAACCTATAAATCGATAGTGATCAAAACCGCATGGTACTGGCACAAAAATAGAGAGGTAGATGTATGAAACAGAAATGAAGACCAAGAGGTGAACCCAGACACTTATCATCATTTGATTTTCTATAAGCCTATTAAAAATATAAATTGGGGGAAAGATTCCTTATTCAATAAATGGTGCTGGATGAATTGGCTGGCAACTTGTAGAAGACTGAAACTGGACCCACACCTTTCTCCTCTAACAAAAATTGACTCTTACTGGTTAAAGGACTTAAACTTAAGACACGAAACTATAACTATTCTTTAAACTATATCTATTCAAAAAATTGGCTTGGGAGAATACTTCATGAGGAAGACACCCCAGGCAATTGAAGCAACATCAAAAATACATTACTGGGATCCGATCAAATTAAAAAGCTTCTGCACTGCCAAGAACACACTAAGTAAAGCAAATAGCCCTCAGAATGGGACAGGATTCTTGCAAGTTATACTACTGACAAAGGTCTAATAAGCAGAATCCACAGAGAACTCAAACTTATTACTAAGCGAAAAACAAGTGGTCCCATTTCATTGTGGGCAAGAACAGAAGCTTCTCTGAAGAAGACAGGCGCATGGCCTACAGACACATGAAAAAATGCTCATCATCTTTAAACATCAGAGAAATGCAAACCAAAACCACTCTGATCTACCATTTAACTCCAGTAAGAGTAGCCCACATCACAAAATCCCAAAACAACAGATGTTGGCATGGATGTGGAGAAAAGGGAACACTTCTGCACTGCTGGGGGGAATGTAAGCTAGTACGTTCCTTTTGGAAGGAAGTTTGGAGAACACTCAGGGATCTAAATGTCGACCTGCCATTTCATCCTGCAATTCCTCTTCTAGGTGTATATCCAAAGGACCAAAAATCATTTGGCGATAAAAATATCTGCACCAGGTTGTTCGTTGCAGCTCAACTCATAATTGCCAAGTCATGGAAGAAGCCCAAGTGCCCATTGACCCATGAATGGATTAATAAATTGTGGTATATGTGTACCATGGAATACTATGCAGCAGTAAAAAAAAAATGGAGACTTTACCTCCTTTATGTTTACATGGATGGAGCTGGAAAATATTCTTCTTAACAAAGTTTCTCAGGAATGGAAAAAAAGTACCCAATGTACTCAGCACTACTGTGAAACCAATTTATAATAACTCACACTTTCATATGAAAAGTGAAACACAACTTTAGCCTAAGATGAAGGAGGGAAGGGGAGGGCGAGAGGAGGTGAGGGGTGGGAGGGATAGTAGGGGGACCACAACTATGGAGCACATTGCAAGTACAAGTTGGTTCCATCATGTGTAGAACACAAATGTCCTAATGCTATAATTGGGTAAATGAGGTGAAAGCTATGTTGATTAGTATGATGTAAGCACTCTAATTTGTACAAATAATCAACACATTTAAAATGGCATAAATGTACTTATGATCTATGTCCAAAATACTTAATAAAATAAAAAAAAAAAGAAAAGTGGAAACCATCACGCTTGCTTCACTCACTACCTACACTGTTGCTGGGATTGTTTGGGTGCAGGATATTAAAACGCCTTGCACAGAAGAGTCATCCGTGCCAAGGAAAAGAGCCCCTTTCCTCACATAGGCAGTAAGGAATAGTGAGGGACTATTTTTACCTGACTTCAAGCATAAGGGGATATGGTGAAGCTTTCAAAGAGTCAGGGTAAGGTGAAAGTCTTCTTTGTTTAATAAGGAGGAGAGAGGTGACAGTCTCCTGCCTTCCCTTTAGGTGCCTCCTTGAAAACATAATCAACCCAACAGAATGCCCGACATTTTGCTGTCACAAGACAAGGTCATGAGCCTTCTGATTCATGGGACTTGCATTCAGCTCAAGAATTACCTCAACGGTCTCTCTCAAGATACGTTACACAGAAGACAATCACAGGGGTGTTCATTTGTTACCCAAGAATGTAAAAGAAGTATTAATTTTTCTTTCTTCCACTTTTATACGTTTGTCTAAAATTTTTCCCAGACTTTGCAGACGTTTTTGCACTACACTGACATCCATGTAAATGCATAATATCAATGCAGTAATTAATTGTGTGTTCTCTCTCATCTATATTGGAATGCGGGGCTATTTTGTTGGTGGAACAGTTTTATTTCCCCAACACAAGTCAGTCACAGACCTGGGAGCTGCCAGAGAGGCAGATTTTACACTTCTCATTTCTTAAGTATGTTTTAATGGATTGATTTAACTTTAACAGAAAATTTATTTAAATATATTTGCTTGAAGTAAATATTTAAATATCACATTCACTGGGGGAGGAAGACACTTATTTAATTATGTCTAGTTGATTTCCTAGGAGCAGCGTTGGTTTTCTCTCTCTTGGTTTATCAATCATCAGTTACTGCACCACCTCCTATCCTGGAGGGACCACAATGAAGTCACCCAAGCCCCAGGTAGACCAGGGACAAAACAACTTTGTACTTGATACTGGAGAGGAGGGTATTGAAAGTCAGAACTGGAGACATTTTGACACACATACTTGAGGTCTACATACAGGCAGAAACATACAACATACCACACATTAGGGTAATATGAGTATTACCAGGGCTGGGTGCAGTGGCTCATGCCTGTAATCCCAGCACTCTGGGAGGCCGAGGCAAAGTGGATTGCCTGAGTTCACAGGTTCAAGACCAGCCTGAGCACGAGCAAGACTCCGTCTCTAAAAATAGCTGGGCATTGTGGCAGAAGCCTGTAGTCTTAGCTATTTGGGAGGCTGAGGCAAGAGGAATGCAGGAGCCCAAGCGTTTGAGGTTGCTGTGAGCTATGACATCACAGCACTCTACCAGGGGTAACAAAGGGAGACTCTCTCTCTCAAAAGAAAAAATGTGTATTATCACATTTAATACACATTGTAGCTGTGTTCACCTAGGAGCTAGGGAATTTCTGTCTTATTGCCAAAGATAGAGCCAAAAACATGCAAAGAAAAAAAAAGTAAATGAGTCTGTCCTCAGCTTTGGGATTTCACAGTAGAATGTTGAAACCTGAGGGACCAACTGCTCTTACAAAAAAACAAAAGATTTGTAATCACAAGATCCTAAATTTTAACCTTAAACTTTATGAGTTTAACTCTGAACTAAACAATGGGCAAAGAAATTATGTGACCTATCAGAATGTGTTCTCCTAGTTTTTCTGGAATAAAGACCCCAGGTCCTTGAGCGTAAAGCATGTCTGGAAGGAAAACAGGTGAAGGCAAATCTTTCCCACCTGCTCAGCTGGGTCCTAAGTGGTGACAATGGGGTCACAGGTCTCCCAGGTGGTTGGCAGATCTGGAATAAAGGAGTTCTGGGTCCCTCTTCGCATCTGGTTGTCATAGAGTTCCTCGTGCCACCTTGGCTGAAGACAGTAGAATAAATGAGGCCCCATGTGAATTCAAAGCAGAGGGCGACCACCCAGTCCTAAGCCAAATAGTGTCCTGTGCACCCAGAGCTGTTGCACAGGTGGGGCCTTGTGACTGAGATGAAGGTACATCAATATGGATATAGGGCGAATGTAATGATATTTAGAGACCAGACAGAAATGCAGACATATTCAGAAAGTTTAAGGAGGGAAGAAATCAGACATGGTAGAGTGTCTGTGGACACCAGCATCAGACAAAAAAGAGCTGAGAACTTCTTTTTCTGCCCCCCCGCAGTCCTATGTGAGCCTGTTGGAGTTTAGACTCCACTCCAAGAGAAAGAGGTGGGAGAATCACAACTGGATGGATTGAGTGTAGTTTTCTTTTTTGTTATTGTTTAGAAAATCATTTTTATTGAAAAATAAATCTTTCATTGTATTGTCTTTCAAAAATATGGATTTGAAGTGGTTAGAACCATTTTTCTTGAGGTATCGCCATGAACAAGAGATTCTTCCTTCTCGTCATCTCTAAATGAATGACAAAGTATAGCTGGGATACACGTATGTAAATGTACGCATATTAATAAATACATATGTATTATCACTGAATATTTATTAAGCAATAGGTCACATAGGACTAAACAATGTGCTATACAGATACAATGTGTGTTTCCTAACATTCATCAAAGTTGATGAGATTATTCTGGGTGCCATCAGACTGAACCCAGCTAGAGACAAATGATAAGTTGATTAGGTAGCTTGAGAATGTGTGACTGATGGACACAGAGAACATGGAGAGAGACAGGGATGGAGATGGAGCCTGGGGGGTGGGAGAGAGAGAGAGAGGGAGGGGGGGAGAGAGAGAGAGGCAGGGATGGAGGTGGAGATTAAAGGGGTGGGGGGAGAGAGAGGGAGGGGGAGGGAGAGAGAGGCAGGGATGGAGGTGGAGATTGAGGGGTAGGAGAGAGAGAGGTAGGGGAGAGAGAGGCAGGGATGGAGGTGGAGATTGAGGGGTGGGAGAGAGAGAGAGGTAGGGGGAGAGAGAGAGAGGCAGGGATGGAGGTGGAGATTGAGGGGTGGGACAGAAAGAGGGAGGAGGAGGGAAAGAGAGGCAGGGATGGAGGTGGAGATTGAGGGGTGGGAGAGAGAGAGGTGGGAGAGAGAGAGAGAGGCAGGGATGGAGGTGGAGATTAAAGGGGTGGGAGAGAGAGAGAGGGAGGGGGAGGGAGAGAGAGGCAGGGATGGAGGTGGAGATTGAGGGGTGGGAGAGAGAGGGAGGGGGAGGGAGAGAGAGGCAGGGATGGAGGTGGAGATTGAAGGGGTGATGGGGGGAGAAACAGAGAGAGATGGGAGGGAGAGAAAAACAGGGACGTGGGGAGGAATCAGACACATGAGTTCTGCCCGGTACATGGGCTCAACACAGTTTCACACCTGTCTCTTACATAGTAGGTGCTACTCAATAAATGATGGTTGAACAAAATAATGAGAAGGCTTTCTGAAGAAGGAGATGAGGATGGAAATTGATGGTGCAGAGTGAGGCATAGGGAGAAGCAATTCCTCCTTTTTTACCTTTTTTCTTCCTTCACAAGTTTGCCTGCAGTAGAACTTGAATTTAAAATAAGATTGAACTGTGTTCTCTGCAGTCATTAAAACTCCACCCCGGCCCTTGTGATGGGAAAGATGGGCTGCCCTCATCACATGCACTGTAAGGGGAGGGTTCACAGTCTATCTAACCTCTTCCCGTCTGTCTGAGTCTTCCCAGCTTTCCCACTGAACCACCCCTCAGCCCCCGACACACACACACCTCAGGAAGATCCACGGTCCCCAGACCACAGGGGTGGTGGTCGCCCGAGGTTTATGACATTTTCAGTTCAAATTTTAAACATTCAGACACACAGGGATCAGGCTTACTGCTTACAATTCCCCATTTTAACTATTTTCCAACAGAGAAAATGGAATTTGAGATGTTCAAAAGAAGCAGCCCAGCCTGTTTTATCTGGACAGTGATAGTCAAAGTTCAAACTAGAGTGTGATTGAAAAATAAATGAGCTCATTAGGTTGAGGTCGATGAGGAAGATGGGAGCTCACCAAGGCTTGGAGTTGAGAGAAATACTTGGGAACTAAATGCCACGGTCCTTTCTCTGCCTCCCGACCTAAGCCTAAAGCCCTACTCACTCTGGGCCAAATCTCAGTGAGATTTAACAAAGGACCTTTATCAGGAGAGAAGAGACTATTAATTTGTCCACGTTAATTTATCATGTTGGAGACCCAGTGCATAATTTAACATTTATTCCATTAATTTAGGCAGTCTTTACAGCTGGTACAACCGTTGGAAAAGTTAAAATGAAAAGAGAGATTTCCCCACCTCCCTTCCAGTCATTATATGAGAAAAGGTCTGGGGAAACTTCTTATGTTGCATGGTTTTTCCTCCCTGACCTCTGTTTCCAGACTACTGGGAAGCAACCTGGTGCACAGAGGGTTTCTGGAAGTTGGTTGTGGCGGAGGGGGCACAGATCACACAGTGAGTCATTCAGAGGGGAGGGGAGTTAACTGGATGGGTGTCTGAGATGGGCTGCTGAAATGAAGCATGGAAAATTAGCCCAATAAAGCTGCTATAAAATTTGAATCACAGCATCATAAAAATGACAACAGACCAAGAACGATAAATATTACAAGCATCCAAGATCAAGACAGGTTATCTTATCCATAAACCTGGAAATAGAATTACCTTTCATAACTTTGTTGTTACATTGTTAATTAAGCCATGTCTGGAATAACAAAGTATTGAAAAGAATGAATCCACCAAAGAGTAGAGACAAATTCTAACACTACCATGTTTTATGTAACATTTCTTTACATTAAAAAAAATCTGCAGAAGTGGAGAAAAATAATCTCATTCGTTGTTTGCCCAAGTAGAATTTAATTCTTACTACCTGCAGAAGTTCTTTTTCTTTTCTTTACATTAATATTATACCATCTAGAGGTTTTTTAGGCATTTTAAAATTTACTTTTATAGTTAAAATATAAAAATTATATACATTTATCCCATATGGCATGTTCTTCTGAATGTACACTACTTAAAACTAATCAATATACCCCTCATCTCACATACATATTATTTTGTGGTGGTAATGTTTAAAATTTATTCTTTTAGCAATTTTCAAGAATACTGAAATTGAACAACAATATGTTCTTATGAACTACAGTTACCACCTTGTACAATAAATAGTTCACCTGAACTCGTTCCTCCTAACTTAAATCTTGTAACTTTGATTAACAATTCCCCAACCTCTCTAACGACCCCCATGGTAGTTATGTTCTATAGTGTCACTTTGGTTTTTGTTGTTGTTGTCATTGTTGTTTTAAGACAGAATCTCATTTTGTCATCCTCGGTAGAGTTCTGTGGCATCATAGCTCACAGCAACCTCAAACTCTTGAGCTCAAGCAGCCCAATCCTCTTGCCCACCACAACACCCAGCTATTTTTAGAGACAGGTTCTTGCTCTTGCTCACGCTGGTCTTGAACTTGTGAGCTCAAGCAATCCACCCACCTCGGCCTCCAAGGCCTCCAAGAGTGCTAGGATTACAGACGTGAGCCATCACGTCTGGCATTATAGTGTCACTTTGACTCTGTATTATCAAATACTGAACGTTTTTTTTATCCTAGGAAAAATATGAGTTCTTGCAAGCCTCTTGTCACAGTATTTTTCATCAGTCAATAATTGCCTGGTCTTTTATTGTATGTCTTTCCTCTTAAGGTACTATTCAATATGTTGTTGATTCATTTACGTTGAACTCATGGCAACACCACCGTAACTCATGCCTGAATGAAGCTTCTCCGTGTTTTCTTTGTCAGATGCATCACTGCCTTCTTGCAGCAGACGCTTTACCACTAACCTTTCAGACCATATTGAACAGCAAAATCACCAATGAAAAACACAAAAATGCAAGATTTTTGTCATTAGATGACAAAAGCACGAAGGCAGAAATAAGAAAACAGAATACTACCTGGCTGGATTTCAGGTGGGGACGTTTGTTTTTCTGCTTAGTTTGTGTCCATGAATAAGCACAAAAGCACAGTAGCATCAATTTTGGTGTGACAAACAAATTTTAGCAAGCAAGCAAATTTGCACATACTGAATCTGTGAATAATTAAGATCTTGCCCACAAAGAAAGCGGCTTTGTTCACAACACCCAGTGATGTATACCATGCAATTTTTTTTCAAATGACACCTTGCTTTTCTTGTCTCATTCAGTCAATTATTATGTTGATATATTTGGCTCTAGTTCATATATTTGGAGATTCATTTTATAACTATACTATAATTAATGACCCATTCCCCCACGAAGAATAGGTGCAATGTTTAAAAGTTTATTTTTCAAAAAACATTTTATTATAAATTTTACATATAACAAGAAAGTAGCTTAATTAATTTTTAAAGATAAAAGAAAGTGAAAAGCCAACGAGATGCTATCATCTCATCAGATGCTTGCAAAACACACTATAAATTCATCATTTTATTTATTTTTTGTGAGTCTACCATTTATTTAAGCCATCTTTGATTTTTCTGTTGTGTGTAGTTTTCACCAGTGTGTCTTTTTTTGTTGTTGTTAGATCGTAACTGTGTACATTACTGCATTTATGGGGTACAATGTGCTGATCTTATATACAATTTGGAAGGTTTACATCAAATTGGTTAACACAGCCTTCACCCCACTTATTTAATAGTTGTGTTTAGACATTTATACTCTACTATTATATTTGACATGTATGCTTGCAATATGCACGGTAGGTGAGGTCCCACCAAGATCACCTCCCCTCACCCATCTGCCCCCCTCCTCTTCTCTCCCTCTTTCTCGGCTACAATTATGTTTCATCTTTCGTATGAAAGTGTAGGTGATTATATATTGACTTCATAATAGTATTGAGTACATTGGGTATTTTTTTCCATTCTTTTATATTTTATTTTATTTTTATTATTAAATCATAGCTGTGTACATTAATGCAATCACGGGGCACCATACACTGGTTTTATAGACCGTTTGACACATTTTCATCACACTGGTTAACATAGCCTTCCTGGCACTTTCTTAGTTATTGTGCTAAGACATTTACATTCCACATTTACTAAGTTTCACATGTACCCTTGTAAGATGCACCGCAGGTGTGATCCCACCAATCCCCTCCCTCTGCCTATCCTCCCCCCCTCCCCTCCCTTTCCCCCTTCCCCCTATTCTTAGGTTATAACTGGGTTATAGCTTTCATATGAAAACCAAAAATTAGTTTCATAGTACGGCTGAGTACATTGGATGCTTTTTCTTACATTCTTGAGATACTTTACTGAGCTCCATCCATGTAAACATAAAAGAGGTAAAGTCTCCATCTTTTTATGGCTGCATAATATTCCATGGCCTACATATACCACAATTGTTAATCCATTCATGGGTCGATGGGCACTTGGGCGGCTTCCAAAGCTTGGTAATTATGAATTTGGCTGCAATAAACATTCTGGTGCAAATGTCTTTGTTGTAAGTGATTTTTGGTCATCTGGATATATACCTAGTAGAGGAATTGCAGGATTGAACAGTAGGTCTACTTTTAGTTCCCTGTGTGTTTTCCAAACTTCTTTCCAGAAGGGATGTATTAGTGTGCATTCCCACCAGCAGTGCAGAAGTGTTTCCTTCTCTCCACATCCACGCCAACTTCTGTAGTTTGGGGATTTTGTGATGTGGGCTAATCTTACTGGAGTTAGATGATATATCAAAGTGGTTTTGATTTGCATTTCTCTGATGATTAAAGATGATGAGCATTTTTTCATGCGTCTCAAGCTGAAAAAACAGTCAAGGACTCTATTCCTTTTACAGTAGCACCAAAGAAGATGAAATATTTGGGAATTTACCTAACAAAAGATGTGAAAGATCTCTATAAAGGGAACTATGAAACTCTGAGAACATAAATAGCTGAAGATGTTAACAAATGGAAAAATATACCATGCTCATGGCTGGGAAGAATCAACATTTTTAAAATGTCCATACTATACAAAACAATATACAAGTTTAATGCAATCCCTATCAAAGCTCCACTGTCATACTTTAAAGATTTGGAAAAAATAATACTTCATTTTACATGGAACCAGAAAAAATCTTGAATAGCCAAGACATTACTCAGAAACAAAAAAAAATCCGGAGGAATCACACTACCAGACCTCAGACTATACTATAAATCTATAGTGATATACCGTGCATTTAAAGTATACATTTTCCTATATCACTCAGAGTCTTTGGTTGCAAGAAATAGGAAGCAATTGGGGATTACTTAGAAAAGTAACATAACCGAAGCTGTGGGGAAACTCAGAGAGTGAAAGCAAAATGTAAATGAAGGAGAAAAGGTTGGAAAAGAGCATCTCCAGGGATTAGGTTGCACTGGCCCCTGCATTCCTACACATTTATGGAACTGTTACAGGCCAGGAATAATTCAATGAGCCTGGTATACACAAGTGGACCAAACAAGACCTCAGTCTATGTGGAAATTACGTTTTATCAAAGAAGACAGACATTAAAATGTGAACATATGTTAGAAGTGATATGTGCTATGGAAAGCTAAAGCCAGGTCAAGGGACATCTTGCCCGTCAGGGGTAAGGTGAGAAGGTACAATATTCAATCTTACTTCTCCTCCAAGTTGTGCAAACTTGGTCAATTTTCTTAACTTCACTGCATCATCCATTGCTTCATGTGTAGCATGGGGATTATAATAACACCTGTTCCACAGAACTGTTAGGAACATCGCAGGTGAAGCTCTTGGCATGGTGCCCAGTATACAGTAGTCATATTTTCTGTTTCATGCTTATGCTACTGTGTCATTACAGCAATGATATAAACTCCACATAGCCCCTCCGAATCACCACCAGCTCTGGACCTGCTGAAGATTTTAACATTCCCAATATTTTTGGTTGATATACACATCGTCCCTTCTTAAATAATATTGCTGTCTGTAATTGTAGAATAAGGAAAAAGCAGTAACAGAAAAGAGAACCTTGAAAGATACTTTGTGTATCAGTGGAAATTCTTTTGAAATATTTTATGTTTATCTTTCCCTCTTAGAAAAAGAAAGTGGCGCTTTTTTTTTTTTTTTTTTGCCATACAGTATGAGTAACTTTCTTGTTATGTAGAATGCTTCTTTACTAAAACCTAATGAACAGAGCTTATTCTCTGTGGTTCTCAATAGCATAACCCAGACAGAAATAAGGCTGCAGATATTTATGCTTTTCCTTTATCTCTTTGAAAGTCTAAAATCATCCCCTAATTACTGGAAGATACTGTGCATGATTTTTTTTTTATAACTATAACAGCAGAGACTAACTAGCTATTCAGCTATCTGGAGAATAGCTACTTACAAAATCCATTACCTTTTTTTCTTGAAGTTGGGGTCTTGCTTTATGTCCAGCCTTCTTTGCAGAGGGGTCACTGGGTCCTAGCTGAGGAAAGTAATCAGAGATGATGGCATCCCTTCCAGGGCTGGCCTGCAATACCTCCTGCTGGGGGTCCTCCCTGCCCTGTACCTGCAGTCTCAGAAGGTGCTTGTTAAAGGAGGAAACACAACATGCAAAGCCTCGGTCTCTCCATCAATACTTAGAGAATCTACTCACCTAACAAAAACACTACATTGGACTTTCCACGAGTGACAAACTTCTATTAGGCTATCTCCACTGAACATCTTGTGGTTCACTTATTATGGCACATAGTTGTAATATGTAAATGAGAGGATGGAAACTACTAAGGATTGAGTATACCGATGGACCTGCATTTCTTCTGCCAGCCCAGTATCTCGGGTCTTTAACAACTGGTTCCAAAGAAACAAGGGAACAGCTGCCTCAATATCTCCATAAATCCTGCTGAAGTTGCAGTGGCTCACACTTGTAATCCCAGCACTTTAGTAAGTGAAGATGGGAGGGTGGCTTGAGGCCAGGAGTTTGAGGTTGCAGGGATCCATGACAGTGCTACTGCACTCCAGCCTGGGAAACAGAGTGAGACCCTGTCTCCAAGACAGCGGATGTTGAAAATATTTCTGGGATCAGACACTAGTGACACTGATAGTAGAGAACATGGCTATGCAATTCATTTAGTTGTGTTTTGTCTTGGGATAGTCGCTTCCATTTTTGTGTGAGTCATGGTACCTGTTGGACACACAGTACATTGTTACACCCAAGAGAAATAGATTTTGCATCTGCAATTACACAAGCATTTTCAGTAAACATTCTGGACAATGTATTGGTTTATGGATTCCCAGTGAGGATGACACCTCCCCTTCCATTCTCTTTACAAATTCCCTGAATCCGCTGAATTGACTTGTTTATCACTAACCAAACCATGAGTTTTTTGGGGGGAATGCAAAATCCCAATAAAATATCATGTAGAGCAGTTAGGGTGCTATTAAGAGAGAGCTCTGCATGTGCCTCAGACCTGGGAGAGCTGACACAGCCTCACCTACAGCTGTGGACCACACCACCCCCACCCAGTTCTCCAAATTTGTCCAGAGACAGATACTCTGCAAGCCAGTCGCCTTTGCCATGACACACTGCTCAAGATGTGCTTCATCTATTTCAATTTCTGATTTTCACTGAGGAGAGAAAAGCTATCTATCATGTCTTAGGAGAAAAAGCCTAAGAATCTGTTCTGTGCATTCATGACAGCACTACTGGGTCTTGGAGAATATCAAATGATAGCAGCAAAAGAAAGCAAGCGGGAGACAGAAAGAGGAAGACATGGAGGAGGAAACATGGAGGGAGAAGAAGGAAAAGAGGGAAGGGGAGAAGGAAGAAAGGAAAGGAAAAATAAGGGGGAAAGGGAGAGAGGGATAATTCCCTGAAAGAATTCTCAGGGTTGCTCAAAAGCCCCAGACACCCCAGGTAGTCAATGAACACATTGGTTTACTTCTTTTCATATATGGAAATACAAGACACATAAGTAACTTTTCTCATAAAAATGGAACGTCATGCATGGTAACATGTGGGCGAGAATAAAAATTCCGTTGGAATTTTTTTCATTTATCTGCAGCTAAAATAGCATTCTGAAATATGAACATTTTTAAAATTCATTTTCTCCTTGTCATTTCTCTTTTTTCTCTCCCTTGCTGCCCAACAGTAGGCTGTCTGTTCATTGCCTCATGGAAGGCATTAAGAAGAGCAGAAAACAGAAATACTGGCTCTGTGCCCGTAGCCCAGGGGTCAGGGCGCTGGACACATGCACCAGGGCTGGCAGGTTCAAACCTGGGCCTGCTAAACAACGACAACTATAACTACAACAACAACAACAACAAAAAAAAGCCAGATGTTGTGGCAGGCTCCTGTAGTCCCAGCTACATGGGAGGCTGAGGCAGGAGAATCGCTTAAGCCCAAGGGTTTGAGGTTGCTGTGAGCTGGGACACCATGACACTCTACCAAGGGTAACATAGTGAGACTCTGCCTCAAAAAATAAATAAAAAATAAAGGAAAGAAAGAAAAAGAAAACAGAAATTACCCTGTCCTTTTTGACACTTGACTTACAAAAGCCTGAATCTTAGGGAACAGTGATATCTACCACATACTCACTTAGTGTGGGCTGGGCACCGTGCTAAGTTCTCTGCATGCAATGACTCATTCAACTCTTGCAACTGCTCTGTTGTCATCCCCATGTTACAGAACAGGAAAGTGAGACCCAAAGAGGTTAACAAAGTTGTCTGGGTGTATACAGATTTCCAGGGGCAGAGCAAAGACTGGAACACAGGCAGTCTGGCTCCTGAGTGCACGCTCTGTGCCACCCACTGCAGGGTTTCACAAGGCTGCGATGCCTCCCGATGCTAACATGCTTTCCCTAAAACCCAAGTCGAGTTTGTGAAGACATAAACAGGAATAAGATTGCAGAGTTTTAATCGGGTACTTTTATTACTAATATGAACACAGAAAGACTTGCATATTCAAAAATAGTGCCTACTCCAACTGCCTGGGGGAGGAGAAGACCACAGGAATGAAAAAGACCTCCAGGCTGCTCCTCAGCTGAACCTCTGGAAGAAGATGCGGAGAAGGAATTAGTCTGCGTGAAGCTGCTGGGGGTTCCCAGACCTGGACAGAAGCAGGTTTTCCATGCTTGAGTTTAGAGCTCTCAATCCTCAGGAAGGAAAGTTGACTGTGTATTTCTAATTTGATGTGATTTCTTCTAGCCTTTTAAATAAATATTTGCTTTTCTTTCCATTTTTCTATTTGTAATTTTGCACGCTTTCTAATAAAGATAAATCTCAAATTATAAAAACTATTGGCCATGCTCCAATGCATCTCTGGGGGGATGTTATAAAGGACTATTGCATTCCTTAGCTATGCCCTTGTGATATGAGTTTGTAACTATTCTCATCAAAAAGGTGGAGTCTTTCGGGCGGCACCTGTGGCTCAAAGGAGTAAGGCGCCAGCCCCATATGCCGAAGGTGGTGGGTTCAAACCCAGCCCCAGCAAAAAAAAAAAAAAGGTAAAGTCTTTCTCCACTATTTGAATCTATTCTGGTTGTGACTTGCCTTGCCCAATGAGACAGCAGCAAATGCCGTACACTCAGAGGACTGAAAGATGATTGCCATTGGGGGTTGTCCACTTTTGCTCTTCCATACGAACTATGCTACGTGGCTGGATTCTGAGAAACACGGACCCACTCATCCAGTCACCCAAACTGACAGGCAACACTAGTGTGCCATAAAAGTATCATAATCCTTTTTCCTATACCTGAACAAATTCAACACATATGGAGATATTTTTCTCTGATGTCTTTTGTTTGTTTAAATTGACAAGAGTCTGATATCACAAGTGGGACTTCTTGGGGTGGGGGTAAAAAGTCCTTAGACATAGTTCTTACCTTACATATCCAAACATGAGCCCTTCTTCTTCGGGTCTTCCTGAGCATATTTTGTCTGGGCCTGACCTCGGGGACTTCATCCTTCATTCACAGAAGGAATTGTAGTGTAAGTGAGAAACAAACCTTTCTTGAGTATGTGAAGCCATTGAGATTATGGGGTTGTTTGTCACCATAGCAAAACATCACTCATGCTGACTAATCAACCCCACACCACTATTGTTTACCCACAGAGAGTAAACAATCTACTATGAGAGTTGCCTAGACTCCAGCAAATTCTTAAGAAAAATATTGAACTAATGTTTCCTAGTTATTAAGCATGATTTATCACAATAAAGACTGTTGATAAGGACCCCAATGCTTGAAATTAATTAATCAGCTAATTCCAGACTTCACAAGGATCATTTTCTGTTAAGAACTTGTCATTTGTCTATTAACCTCACTTATGGTTTCCCAAATCTAGTCTAGTGACAAAGCAATTTCTGTCATCAACATGAATTCATGTTGGCCAAATGTGCCTTTTTATTCTGTCTTAAATGTTCCATTACTACATTTGCAAAATAAGCAGTCTTCATCCTTACCAAACACAAATTTACATACTAACAATCAATTCAACAGCACACATACATAGACCTTTTTTAAATGTAAAAAAGCACAATTTAAGATTTTGTCAAGCCCAGCCACATTTTCATAAGGGGGTCTCAAAATAAAGGATTGAGTGTCTTTTGGTAGCAATGTATTTTAAATTTGATTGACATCAAAATAATCTTGAAGGCAATTCTTTAAAATCCTTTAAAAAAAAATTACTCTGAGTTTTTTTATATCTTTTTTAGGAAAATCAAAATATTCCCAATTACATCAGCATATATCTCAACTTTCTGACAAGGCTGCTTAATTATCACTGGCATTGACTGGAAATCTCCCTCTTATCAGCACTGAGGCTTTTTCCTTTTGTACAGCCAGCAGGTCTCTGAAAAGCTTCCTGCATGGATATTAATTGGTATTCAGAGCTAAGTTCTAGTGCTGGGAGATTTTCGTCTTTCTGAAGGTTTGCTTGTCATTGTCACTGGATTATCTGGCTATTAAACTGTGGTCCTTTCAGCATGCCAACCCTCCAAAGAGACTGTGCAAGAAACTTAAGAGATAAGCAAACAAGTGACTTTCTGTAAGTTTAAATAAGCATAGGCAGGCTCCAGCCTTACTCTTCAAAAAATACTAACAGTCCAATGTTCCACTTATTTAATCTGCAAGCAGCTACTTGGTACCCCGCTGTGTGCTGGGAACTGCCAGAAACATTAACACCCACTGGACGACATCCACTGGAAGAGGATTAAGAGAGTTACACTAACGTGTTTGTTTTAAGTTGTTTTGTTTTCTAATTTTGGAGTTGGAGAGTTTGGGAAGGGGGAGGATGGAGGCGATAGATTAAAGACTAAGTGTATTTTCTGCTTTATCAGGAGAACAAAGATTAATAAAGCATGAATATTAAATGATCAGAATGAAAGGAAGAACTGCTTAAATGTTATGGAATTAGAATCAGTTGTGGGGTTTTCCCTCCTTTTTCTGTTTCTGCTAATTATGAAGTATTGCTTTCTGGTAAAAATAACAAGACAGTAAAAATAATGTCTATCTAAGAGTGTTTCAACTCTACTATGATAAATATCCAACCAACAGTGGCTTTAGTCGAAAAGGCATCATGAATTGCTTTCTTCACAGAGAATTTGTATGTTTAGGGAACTGTGACGTTGTTAATGAGACATGGGATATGATGTCACATGGAATTCAACCACTTTCTACTTTTCTTGCCTCCTCTTGGCTGTTCTTCCATGGTGACAAGCTGGTGGGAGCAGCTCCAAGCATTGCACCTGTGTCTTGAACAAGAAGGAAGCTGATGACAAGGTAGCTTTCATCTTGAAGGTTTCCTCAGCAGACGTTCCCCCTCTGGATGAAAAACAGGCCAAGAAAATGAGTGTCTGATAAAAGGGATCTGTGTGGACATCACATCAGTGTATATCTCAGCTTTCTGACAAGGCTGCTTAATTATCAGTGGCATTGACCGGAAATCTCCCTGTTATCAGCAATGAAGCTTTTTCCTTTTGTACAGCCAGCAGGTTGCAGGCATTTAATATTTTTATATTTAAAAAATATTCTTGCTTTCCAACAGCATTAACAAGTTGCTATCACCTTCCCACTTGATTTTTGCCCCAAGGCTTAGAGTCAGCCATTCTCCAAGGAGTCCTAGGTTCTTTTGGCTGAGTTAGTGTCGGAGACCAGAACTCTTCCCTTCATAAAACTGAAAAGTGTTTCCTTTGCAGCACTTACTTGAAGGGAGTTTTGCTCTCAGCTCTTCTTAGCCTGAAGAAGAAACCTTTTTGAAAAGGTCGCATTTTCCTGGAAATAATGAGTGGTCAGGAGATTCTACTAGATAAGAAACATTACCTTCTTGTTGCTGCTGAAAACTAGAAAAGACAAAAGTTAATCTAAAAGATTGCTAAGAATGTAACTTTGGGCTTCTCAAGAGGTCAACCAAAATCCTTCTACTGTGAGTGGGCATTGTTGCCTCCCAATCACATTATATCAGCAAGACAAAACGAGGGTTTACTGCTGAGTGGTCTAGTAAAAATCCCTCTCCCTGCCTTTACCAGCCTTCTCTTCACCCTTGTTAGAAAGCCTAAATTCTCACCAGGTGCTCTTGTACAAAGGGTGAATATCCATAAAAAATATTACATGAAACCTTTCTGAGTCTATTGACTCAGCTTTGGACATACCACACAACGTCTGCATCCTAGACCCCTGATTATTAGGATGAATGGCCATCAGAATCCAAGTACACATTTTTATGGAAATTTTTTTGTTAATTTTGGATCCACAGAAGCTGCTTAAAAGTGAATCTTAGGAGTCTGTTTATACCTTTTTGTTACTTGTTTGTGGCCCTGCAAATCCCTCCAGTAGAAAAGAGCCATGTTTCTTGTAAGAGAAAAACATTCCCCAGGAGAAATAAGAACCAATTCTCTGCTTGAGGAAATCTTATGAGGAAATAGCTTTCTTTCACGGGACCATGGGAGAAAGAGAAAAGGGGAACAGTGAAGCAGAGTCACTTCAATCAACTCAGCAGCCACAGCCACCGTTTTGCAGGTGGTTTCCACGACTGATGTCCTCCATTATGACATCTTTGGCTTTACATTTAGGTTTTGCATCTGCTATGCCTTGGGAAGTCTCCTCCAGAGATGGCTTTATATTTGTAATTTCCCATTTTACCCACTTTAACCCTTTGAGCAGCGATCTCTGTCTTTAGGTCAGAGGCAAAGCCAGAATCCCTACAGTGGGTGAATAAGAAGGCAGTTAGGATTCCAGTGCCGGGGGAGATCAGAAAATAGCAGAGAAGAAACAAAACATGGGTCTTTATCATCCCACTTCCCTCCATAAAACTGAAAAGTGTTTCCTTTGCAGCAATTCCTGAAGGGAGTTTGGCTCTCAGCTCTTCTTAGCCTGAAGAAGAAACTCAGAGAGGTGTTGGAACCTTTTTGAAAAGGTTGCATTTTTCTGGAAATAATGCGTGGTCCAGACATTCTACTAGATAAGAAACATTACCTTCTTGTTGCTGCTGAAAACTAGAAAAGACAACAATTAATCTAAGAGATTGCTAAGAATGTAATTTTGGGCTTCTCAAGAGGGCACCAAATAGCTCCTCACATTATCAACATGGAAGTTGGTTACAAAACCTAGTATGTTGAACTTGAATTTTCAGGGTAAACCTTTAGCCTAAATTAATAAATTTCTCCAGTAATATCAGCAATCCATTTAGCCATCACCAATGCCCATCTGATCTGAACATTCTGGTCTCCAACACTAACTCAGCCGAAAGAATTTAGGACTCCTTAGGACTCCTAAGGCTGATTCTAAGCCTTAGGGCAGAAATAAAGTGGAAAGGTGACAGCAACTTGTTGATACTTCTGGGAAAGCAAGACTATTTTTTAAATATAAAAATATTAAATGTCTGAGTGAGGGATACCTCAGTTACTCTGATTTGATTAGTTCACATTGTATGCCTGTGTCAAAACATCACATGCACCCTACAAAGATATGTAACTATTATGTACCTGTAAAAATTAAAAATTTTTAAGAAAGCAATGCTAAAGAAACACAAATATTTCATAAAAGGCACTTGTGGGCAAAGTTTGAGGTTTAAAAATGAAGCCTGTTGTAATGGATTATTGAAATACATCAATTCTGGGAAGCCAGGTGCCAGGCTGCCAGCTGAGATGGAGGCCCTGAGAATGGAAAGGGATTGGGGCGAGTTTGTGCTGGGCCACAAGTGCTGAGTCACAAGTGTTGGGCCACTCAAGCCCTGTCCTCTGGGTATATAAAATCAGGCAGCTGGTAGGGTGTGGTGGCTCACACCTATAATTCTAGCACTCTGGGAAACTGAGGCAGGTGGTTTGCTTGAGCTCAGGAGTTTGAAATCATACTGAGCAAGAGTGAGACCCTGTCTCTACCAAAAATAGAAAAACAAGCCTGCTGTGGTGGTACAGGCCTGTAGTCCCATCTACTCAGGAGGCTCAGGTAGAAGGATCTCTTGAGTCCTAAAGCTTGAAATTGCTGTGAGCTATGACACTGTGGTACTCTACCCTGGGGCACAGAGTGAGACTGTGTTTCAAAAAACAAACAAACAGCTTGTTGAAGTTGGCTCACAGGCCACAGTTTGCTGACCCTTAGCCTAAGGGTACATATGTACACATAAAATGTACCATCCCTGAACAAAGATACTTAAGGGAGACAAGAGAGTCTAATACCTGGATAGGAAAGCAGATATTTAGTCTGGGTGATAGCACGAAGGATACATTTACCAAACTTGTTCACTTTTCCTGCCAGCCACAGGACTGGACTACTTTGCCCGGGATCCCATGCAGTTAGTGGAGGTCATGTGACTTGACTCTGCCCAATGAAGATGGTGTGAGTCTGGCAGCAGAACTTCAGCCAGACTCCAGGGTGACCATGGCAGCCCTGTGTTGTGACATCACAGTATGGGAAGACCTGGGTCTTTGAATGGTTTCATGGAGTACTGCTTCACTGCCTCCAACCTGAAACTGTAATGTAAAGGAAATAAATCTCTATGAATGAAAACCACTGCTTTCTCTCTCTCTGTCCTTTTTTTTTTTTTTTTGTTACAGCAGCCAGCAGACTGTGACTGATAGAGATAGCAAAGAATATCTCAAAGAAAACAAGTTGCCTCGTGCCGCCGCCCCTGCCCCCCCCAACATCCTATTAGCTCCATAATATGGGATCCCACCCCCTGGGGAGGTGATGTTTCTGAGAAGTTCATCGCCAGGCAGCAGTGCTGAGCTCATATGATACCAAACAAAACACTCTGATAAAGAAGACAGCCTTCTCACTGGGAGGACCTCGTGTTCCGAGAGACATAAACTGTTTCCTCCACTTCCTCTGCCTGCTGGTGAGTCATCATCACCTGGTATCTTTGAGATGAAACGTCGGCACCCACACTGCGGATTGAAAAGAACATTGACATTACTAGAGAGTCCTCAAAAGAAGTGTAAAAGAGAGGACAAGGTGGAGTTGGGTCAGTGTGGGTGGGGTGGGTGCCGATGGGTGTGGTCCGGGGAGACCTGAGGATCTGAGGGGAGGAGTCTCACCCACCAGGCGCCCCTGTGAGCTCATGTTTGTTAGCACTGGAGACATCAGAAGTTTTCCTGCTCCTTAGACTTGGCCTCACAGGACTAGGAGAAGGGGGGTTGGTGGAGCGCTTGGGATGGGAAGGGGTGCTCTCCTTGGAGCTTTGTGCTCTCCTTAACTCTTTTCTTTTTTTCTTTTTTTTTTTAGATTTTAATTTTTTATTTCAGATTAACATGAGAATATGAGGGTACACATGTTTAGGCTACATCATTCCCATTTCTTTCTCTTTTTTTTTTTTTATTGTTGGGGATTCATTGAGGGTACAATAAGCCAGGTTACACTGATTGCAATTGTTAGGTAAAGTCCCTCTTGCAATCATGTCTTGCCCTTAACTCTTTTCATGCCTTACATTTCACTCTGTGACTCTACGACATAGGAAGTCTTTGAATGATGTCACAGAGCACTGCCTCCTTGCCCCTGCATATCTAATATGTGGAATCTGGAAGCTCAGAGAGGTCCAGAGGGTCACCCAGGCCCATGCTGCTGATAAGAGTCACACATCAACCTGGGCTCCAGAGTCCCCAGCCCTAATTCATATCTCCCATTTATCCCCAAATGCTTTATGTATATTAATGTATTTAATCTTCCTAGCAATCCTGTGAGGTAGGTACTGTTATTATCTCTGATGTTTAGATTTAAAAAAAAAAAAAACTGAGGTAGAGAGAGGTTAACTGACTTCCAGGAGGAAAAAATTTTCATCGAACTTGATAGTACCAATTATAACAACAGCAGCAATAATGAAACCAATATTCATGGAGGATTTATTATGTAATACGTACTGTTCTAAGTGCTTTGTATGTACCAGTGTATTAGGTCTATTAACTTGTTAAATATTTTCAATTATGCCATGACATGCTTGTTATTCTTTAACACGTGAGACAATCCAAGCACAAGCATTTGATGTGGCTGCTGTAGAATATATGTGTGGTCAGGAGCAAAAGGAATTTTGACCCGGGGCAGGCTGACTATAAACCCTCTTTCCTAACCACTGCCCACACACACACTCACATTTACACATGCACAAATAAATATGGACATATACAAACAGAAGAATCATGCACATGCTCACACCCTAATACACATACTACACAAAATCATTTATGCATGTACACGTGTATATGCATGCACTGTGCACTTACATGTACACACATGCACACACATACACATACACTTACCCATATATACATGCCCACATGGACAAACACACACAAATATGCACACACTCAATGCACACTTTGAAAATAGACACCCATTCACACAAACATAGACAAATATTCAACACACATATTGACACATGAACTGACACAAAATAGAACGCAGAATATTCAACTATATCCTTAACCACGAGACTAGACAATGATGCCATGTGATAGAAATTAAACCATACATTCCTCAAAACATGAAAGTTTAGGGTTGCCATTCCTTGATCCATGCAGGTCATATTTAGGAGCTTTAGAATGTGTCTGGAGCTACTTTCTGTTATTTCTCACACAAAGAGAAACCTAAGCCCTTTCAACATTCAGCCTGTATGGAATATGGATTTGCTGTTTTCTTTTGTCATTGAAAGGAAGTTGTCCCAGGACCAGCTGAGACATAGGGGCTGAGCATCTGCTAGTGTTGGTAGGGTTGTAGGATTTAGTAAGTTAACGTACAGGATATCCAGTTACATTTGAATTTCAGATAAGCCATGAATAATATGTTTTAGTGTAATTATGTCCCAAATTTCAGCCTATTCTGTATCTTATCCAGCCACTCTGTTTTTTAGAATAGCTATATCCCAAATGGCATCCTTTATCTTATATTTTATCTGGCAACCATGAGCACAGGGCATATGAACTGAAATCTCATGACAGAGTTAAGTGAGGGCCACCACTTACTTGCATTTTGGTCATAAAATGTAGTTTAGCAAACATGGGGGTCTCCTATGTGTATTGTTTGGACTTCAGAAATGCCCTTCTTCCTGAGCTATTTGTTTAATGTAAGCTGCACTCCTTAAGTTTGTTTAATGTAAGCTGCACTCCTTAAGTTTGTTCTCTGTCAACCACAGAGACACTTACATTCCTGGCAAAGGTGGACCCAGCAATGGGGGACAAGTCCAGTTGTCATTGCAGAGAATTGATTGACTAGCAATTAACCCCCTCCATGGAGTCCTCACTCCTGAATAGCAATAGTAAAATATACTGATTCAAATATTTATTTATTTTAAAGACAGAGTCTCACTTTGTCATCCTCAGTAGAGTGCCATGGCGTCACAGCTTTCAGCAACTTCCAACTCCTGGGCTTAGGCGATTCTCTTGCCTCAGCTTCCCAAGTAGCTGGGACTCAGGCATCCACCACAATGCCCAGCTATTTTTTGTTGCAGTTTGGCCAGGGCTGGGTTTGAACTCACTACCCTCTGTTTATGGGGCCAGCACCCTAACTCACTGAGCCACAGGCCCTGCCCTTGATTCAAATATTTAAAACTCAGCCTCCTGTGATTCACCACCCAAAATTTGTTCATTATAAACAGGGCAATTTGTTCATGAAACAGATCACCTTTAGGGAAGTGAATTTTTCCTGATAAAATACCTAACGTTTTATAGTAATGATTATAATTGCCGTGACTCAGCTGTCACATCGTTGGGTGGACATAACTATTACAATTTGTAAATTGTGTGCAATTAATTACACACCAAGATAAAATAAGTTTTAATTCATCTGTTTTTCTGGGTGGAAATTAATTTAATCTAAATATTTCTTTTTGACAGAGGAGATGTTTTCTCGGCTGAGAATTAGGAAAAAGTAACAACACGTTGAAAAGACTAGGTGTATATTTAATACCTCCAGTAGCAAAAAGAGCACCTAGTTTTATTCAACTCACTAAACAAATGCGCTATTAAGTAAGTTTCACCAAATACATCTTGGGATAAAAACAAAGTCTGTCTTCAGTCCCACATGATTTAATGAAATTCATGCACCACCGATTTGTTATAAATTAAAGATTAGTGTAGTTTTTTGGTTTGGTTCAAAATATAAGGTGACAGAGTGAATTAACTTTACAGATGTTCTAGGAAATTGTACTAGATTCACTCAAGTAGAACAAAAGGGAGGCAATTATTAAGGAAAGGGATAAAATTTAAGAGAGAAGTTTTCTAAAAGAAGCAATGTTCCACCAGGGTGTTACTGACAAGGAAGGGTGCCGAGCAGAGCACATCCAAGGTGACATACCCACCCTCTGGGTCTGATGACAACATGGATCATTAGCCAGAGCTGAGCATTGCAAGAGCTTCAAGAATCTGAGGGATCAAAGGATGAGCAACAAGCCATTTCATGTATTCTCCTTTTACTGGGGTCTCAAATTCATATGCATAGAGAAACCTAATGAAAACCTCAAATAAAGCTTCAGGTGTAGATTGCTACACATGTAAAGTCATTGAGCCATTTAGTCCCAGCTGGTTGTTCTCATGTGGGAATAGATCTTTCAGTTTCAAGGGACTGTAAAAATTTAGATTTTGTGAATATTTCCAATTTTTTAGTATTAGCTACTAAGGCTGCTACAGTTAAAAAAAAAAAAATAGCATGGACCAAGAAGATAAGGCTGAAGGCTGATTCTGGCTGTTGACCATTCATTTGTTACTTTTGCACAGTCTCCTGGTAGGAGATATTTTTTAACATAAGATTGGGGAGAAGATGTGTTAGCAGCCAATTAAGATTGAAAGCTATGGATTTCTGCTCCATGAATTCTCTCTCATGGGGAAACCAAAGTTCTCAGCTGCCTTGTTTGTCCTCTGAAACTGCCGTAAGGTACCCCATTTTCCTGTTGATATGACTTCGAGCTGGTTTTCCAGATTTTCTGGCTTTCTGTAGTGTCCCTGGGAAATGAGACAAGTATTTGTTCTAAGCAGGAATTTTTAAACAATGAAAAATAAGTGATGTTCTGTTCATCTTGTAAAAGTGTATTTTGTGAGACATCACAAATATCTTCAATAACCTATTGGTATGATCTTTCACCCCTTGTTTGGTGACACAGACCTTTTTTCTAGCATATCTCTTCAAGGCTGGAATTAAAAACACAGAATATATTAAAAACTAGTAAGCATGAGGGTTTCATTCTAGTCCTGACTGTGTCAAATGACCACTAACTTTCTAGCTTACCTTGTACATATCTTCATCCTTCTTCACAACCCTTAACTAATTGGACTAAGTCATTGTTTTTAAATCTATCATTTTCTAACCACTGTTAAGATATCTGGGCATATTTCTGTATGGTGTGCCGATATGTTGGATGCATACAGTTGGTTAAACGATTTTCTCCAGCTATTCAAGCAAGTATTAACCTAGGCGTTGCTATAAAGGTGATTTACAGAGGTGATTCTAATCCAAAAGCTATTGACTTTAAGGAAAGAAGATTATGGTAGATAATCTAGCTGGGGCCAATCATTTTCAAATCCAATCATTTGAAAGATCTTAAGAGCAAAGTTGAAGATTCCACAAAGAGAAGAGATTCTGCTTATGAGCAAGAGTTTCTTCCCACACTAAGAATCTGAGCCTATACATTCTGAGGCCCTGTCCTAAGGGATTCAGATTTGCTTAGCCATCTGCAAGTCATATAAGCCAATTTTTTTCAATAATATTTTATTTTATCTCCTACTGATTCTTTTCTCTGGTTAATGCCTGTCTGATAATGCAAAATGTGAATATATTCATTTAGAAAGGGACATTTGTAACTTTACTGAAAAGTAGAAGGTGGCATTACTTGGGACAAATAGCAGGTATCAGTTGGGGTTTCAACAAGAAACATATGGAAGATCCATTGAAGACAGTAAATTTAAAAAGCAGCTGTATTCCTCATTGTATTATTAAAGGTATTTAATCTCATCTTTAATATAGGGATCCCTATTATACCAACATTCCCAATCTTCTCATCACTTGGAAAACATTGGCTGAGAGAACATTCATTTGCATTCCTTCTCAGGATACTTACCATGCTGTTTATCCTCTATTACAAATAACAAATGCCTTTTGGTCAGATAACAATTTCTACCCTAATGTCTGTTATTTATACGTGCTAATGTTTCTGTTATGAGTCATGCTGGTTAAAAGTTGCAAAGAGCCTCCCTGCTTAGTGTACCCCCCAACAGTGTGTTCAATGTCTGCTAATCATAGACAAAATAAACTCTTTGACTATAAAAGGTTCCAAGCAGCTCCTGCCTTTTGGAGTTCTCTGACTCAGAGACTTTCCACCATCATGCCTTGATGTGTCAAGGCAATGTCTCAGCATGATGGTAAAAAGTTTCCTTGCCCTTCTCCCCTTGTAGGTAGTGGCCCCTACACTGCAGCCTCTGGACAGTCTCTGGACAGTCTCTTGTAGTGAGGACTTTTCCTACATGCAAATCTGTCAAAGTGGTGCCCTAATAAACTCATTATGTGCAGCTGCCACCTTGTGGTCATATGGTCAGATCAACTCTGAAATCCCTGGAACTCACTATGCCTTATTAGAGGGCTCCCCACTGAAAATCTGCTGCTGTCATTGCCTAAGAACTGAGGGACATCTTTTCATTGTACACAGTAGAAGCTGAATCAATGCTGCTGTATGAATGGATAGATGGATTTATTTCTCTTTACTAATCTGTGTTCTCCACGAACCCAGGATCTGTTATCCCCAGTGGAAATCTTCTGCCATCATCACCTTGACCCCCAGGCCAGCTTCCCATTGGCCAGTGGTATATACTTTGTCTTTCATTGATGCTTTCTTAATTGAGCAAATAACAAGGGGAATTTGTCTGCATCCAAGTGACTCCTGATTTTTGGTAAACTGAAAAGCAATGATAGAACAAGATTACCTGAATCAGATCAAATCAGACTGTCTCTATATTCCAAACACAGATTCTCGGTGTCTTCAAGACTCAAGGCATGAGACCAGAATCAGAGCTCCCCAGGGCATGGAGCTAGTTCCCTCACTTTGTAAAGGATTTAGCTAAAGCCCAGATGGGTTATATGATACTATCTGAGGTCAGGGTGAGTTAGTCTGAAAACCAGCGTTAGAACACCTCTCTGTGCTGTTTTCTCGTGTCTCCCCCCTTGTTTCTTTTATTTCTTCTGGTTTCTAAATTACATCCTGATGCCTTTATTCAGCCAATATTTAGGAAGCTTGTGCTGGTGCCCCAGGGGATACATAGGTTAAGGAGGCACCATTTCTTACTCTCCTTTGCAAGCACCCAGCTGCCATTTGAGCCTCACATTAAGCATGTGTCTACATCAACTTATTCACTATTTTCATATTTGACACATACAAAATAGGGCACACCAGATGTCACAAGAAAGCATCATTGAAATCAATAGAAGTTTATTTAGATTTCTTGTTTGAGCCAAATGAATGCCAGTCATCCTAAAACTATATTATAAAAAATGGATGCTTGCTTTCTAGCATTTGAAAAAATAAAATGATACCCATGCCCCTTGCAGGAATTAACTTCTTATTACAAAATGCAGAATTCTTTTAAAGGAGAGTTTGAATATGTATACACAATAGTATATGCAGTGATGTTTCTGCATTGGCTCTTTATTTTTTTTTATTAAATCATAACTGTATACATTGATATGATCATGGGGCATCATACACTCGCTTCATAAACCATTTGACACATTTTTATCACAGTGGTTAACATAGCCTTTCCGGCGTTATCTCAGTTACTGTGCCAAAACATTTACATTCTACATTTACCAAGTTTCGCAAATACCCCTGTAATATGCACCACAGGAGTGATCCCACCGATCCCCCTCCCTCTACCCACCAACCCCCTTTCCCACTTCCCCCTATTGTTAAGTTGTAGCTGGATTATAGCTTTCATGTGAGAGTCCCAAATTAGTTTCATAGTAGGGCTGTGTACATTGGGTACTTTTTCTTACATTCTTGGGATATTTTACTAAGAAGAATATGTTCCAGCTCCATCCATGTAAACATGAAAGAGGTAAAGTCTCCATCTTTCTTTAAGGCTGCATAGTATTCCATGGTATACATATACCACTATTTATTAATCCATTTGTGGATCGATGGGGACTTGGGCTTTTTCCATGACTTAGCTATTATGAATTGGGCTGCAATAAACATTCTGGTACAAATATCTTTGTTATGTTGTGATTTTTGGTCTTCTGGGTATATGCTCAGCAGAGGAATTACAGGATTGAATGGCAGATCTATTTTTAGATCTCTGAGTGTTCTCCATATATCTTTCCAAAAGGAATGTATTAATTTGCATTCCCACCAGCAGTGCAGAAGTGTTCCCTTTTCTCCGCATCCACGCCAAGATCTCTGGTCTTGAGATTTTGTGATATAAGCTAGTCTCACTGGAGTTAGATGATATCTCAAAGTAGTTTTGATTTGCATTTCTCTGATGATTAAAGATGATGAGCATTTTTTCATATGTCTGAAGGCCGTGAGCCTGTCTTCTTCAGAGAAGTTTCTCTTCAAATCCCTTGCCCAGCCTGCGATGGGATCCCTTGTTTTTTTCTTGCTGATGCGTTTGAGTTCTCTGTGGATTCTGGTTATTAAACCTTTGTCAGAGATATACCCTGCAAATATCTTCTCCCAATCTGAGGGCTGTCTGCTTGCTCTGCTTACTGTGTTCTTAGCTGTGCAGAAGCTTTTTAGTTTGATCAAGTCCCAGTAGTGTATTTTTGAAACTGCTTCAATTGCCCGGGGGGTTCTCCTCATGAAATACTCACCCAGACCAATTTCTTCAAGGGTTTTCCCTGCATTCTCCTCTAGTATTTTTATAGTTTCATGTCTTAAGTTTAAATCTTTAATCCAATGAGAGTCTATCTTAGTTAATGGTGAAAGGTGTGGGTCCAATTTCAGTCTTCTGCAGGTTGCCAGCCAGTTCACCCAGCACCATTTGTTAAATAGGGAATCTTTTCCCCACTGAATGTTTTTAATTGGCTTGTCAAAAATCAAATAGCAGTAAGTAGCTGGATTCATCTCTTGGTTCTCTATTCTGTTCCAGATATCTACTTCTCTGTTTTTGTGCCAGTACCATGCTGTTTTGATCACTATCAATTTGTAGTAAAGTCTGAGGTCTGGTAGTGTGATTCCTCCTGTTTTGTTTTTATTTCTGAGTAATGTCTTGGCTATTCGAGGTTTTTTCTGATTCCATATAAAATGAAGTAATGTTTTTTCAAGATCTTTAAAATATGACAGTGGAGCTTTAATAGGGAGTGCATTGAAATTATATATTGCTTTGGGTAGTATGGACATTTTGATAATGTTGATTCTTCCCAGCCAAGAGCATGGTATGTTTTTCCATTTGTTAACATTTTCAGCTATTTCTTTTCTTAGAGTTTCATAGTTCTCTTTATAGAGATCTTTCACGTCTTTTGTTAGGTAAATTCCCAAATATTTCATCTTCTTTGGCACTACTGTGAATGGGATAGAGTCCTTAACTGCTTTTTCAATTTGACTGTTGTTGGTGTATATAAAGGCTACCGATTTATGAATGTTGATTTTGTAACCTGAGACGCTGCTGTATTCCTTGATCACTTCTAGGAGTTTTGTAGTAGAGTCCCTAGTGTTTTCCAGATACACAATCATATCATCTGCGAAGAGCGAGAGTTTGATCTCTTCTGACCCTATATGGATACCCTTGATCGCCTTTTCTTCCCTAATTGTGGTGGCTAAAACTTCCATTACAATGTTGAAAAGCAATGGAGACAATGGGCAGCCTTGTCTGGTTCCTGATCTGAGTGGAAATGATTCCAATTTAACTCCATTCAATATGATATTGGCTGTGGGTTTGCTGTAGATAGCCTCTATCAGTTTAAGAAAAGTCCCTTCTAGACCAATTTTCTTGAGTGTTCTGTTCATGAAGGGATGCTGGATATTATCAAAAGCTTTTTCTGCATCAATTGAGAGAATCATATGGTCTTTGTTTTTTAATTTGTTTATGTGCTGAATTACATTTATAGATTTACGTATATTGAACCAGCCTTGAGACCCTGGGATAAAACCAACTTGGTCATGATGTATAATTTGTTTGATGTGTTGCTGGATTCTGTTTGTTAGGATCTTGTTGAATATTTTTGCATCTATATTCATTAGTGATATTGGTCTATAATTTTCTTTTCTTGTTGGGTCTTTTCCTGGTTTGGGGATCAGGGTGATGTTTGCTTCATAGAACGTGTTGGGTAGTCTTCCTTCTTTTTCTACATTTTGGAACAGGTTGAGTAATATAGGTACTAATTCCTCTTTAAAGGTTTGGTAGAATTCTGACATGAAGCGATCTGGTCCCGGGCTTTTCATTTTAGGGAGGTTTTGTATAGTTGATGCTATTTCTGAACTTGATATGGGTCTGTTCAACATTTCCACTTGATTCTGGTTAAGTCTTGGAAGGTGGCGTGCTTCCAAGTATAGTCTATTTCCTTCAGATTTTCATATTTCTGAGAATAAAGTTTCTTGTAATATTCATTAAGGATTTTTTGGATTTCTGATGAGTCTGTGGTTATTTCGTCTTTGTTGTTTCTGATTGATGATATTAGAGATTTTACTCTTTTTTTCCTGATTAGGTTGGCCAGAGGTTTATTTATTTTATTGACCTTTTCAAAAAACCAGCTTTTTGATTTATTGATCTGTTGTATTATTCTTTTGTTTTCAATTTCATTTAATTCTGCTCTAATTTTGGTTATTTCTTTTCTTCTACTGGGTTTGGGGTTGGAATGTTCTTCCTTTTCCAGTTGCATGAGATGTCCCATTAAGTTGTTAACTTCCTCTCTTTCCGTTCTCTTGAGGAAGGCTTGCAGTGCTATAAATTTCCCTCTTAGAACTGCGTTTGCAGTGTCCCAGAGGTTCTGATAGTTTGTGTCTTCATTGTCGTTTTGTTCCAAAAAATTGGCGATTTCTTTCTTAATCTCATCTCTGACCCAGCTATCATTCAGCATAAGGTTATTTAACTTCCATGTTTTTGTATGGGTATGCAGATTCCTGTTGTTACTCAATTCAAGTTTTATTACATGGTGGTCCGAGAAGATGCATGGAATAATTTCTATTCCTTTAAATTTACTGAGGTTAGACTTGTGACCTAAAATGTGGTCAATTTTGGAGTAAGTTCCGTGGGCTGATGAGAAGTATGTGTATTCAGTTTTGTTGGGATGAAATGTTCTGCAGATGTCTGCTAAATCTAAATATTGGATGGTTAGGTTTAAATCTAAGATTTCTTTGCTCAGCTTCTTCCTGGAGGATCGATCCAACACTGCCAAGGGAGTGTTGAAATCTCCGACGATTATGGAGCTGGAGGAAATCAAGTTGCTCATGTCTGTTAGAGTTTCTCTTATAAATTGAGGTGCATTCTGGTTGGGTGCATAGATATTAATAATTGAGATCTCATCATATTGAGTATTACCCTTAACAAATATGAAGTGACCATTCTTGTCCTTCCTTACTTTTGATGGTTTAAAGCCTACTGTATCTGAAAATAAAATTGCAACACCTGCTTTTTTCTGATTACCATTTGCCTGAAATATGGACGACCATCCTTTCACCCTGAGTCTGCATTTGTCTTTTAAGTTGAGATGTGACTCTTGTATGCAACAAATATCTGGCTTGAGTTTTTGTATCCAGTCAGCTAACCTATGCCTCTTTAGAGGACAGTTTAAGCCATTCACATTGATGGAGAGTATTGATAAGTCTGGTGGAATTTTGGGTATCGAGTTTTTCAAAGGTCCAGTGGACATTTTTAATCCTTTCGCCAGTGTGGAAGTTGGAGTTTGATCCGAAGTTTCTGAGTGAGTTTACTTTTGTGGTATAGGATTGGGTTGGTCATTGTGGAGGATAGGTCTGAGAACATCCTGAAGAGCTGGTTTACTTATGGCAAATTTTTTCAACATATGAATGTCATTGAAGTATTTAATTTCTCCATCATAGATGAAACTCAGTTTAGCTGGATACAAGATCCTGGGTTGAAAGTTTTTTTGCTTTAGGAGATTAAAAGTTGATGACCAGCCTCTTCTGGCTTGAAAAGTTTCAGCAGAGAGATCTGCAGTTATTCTAATATTCTTACCTTTGTACGTAATAGCTTTTTTTCGCCGGACTGCTTTGAGAATCTTCTCTTTCATGTTAACTTTAGTGAAGCTAATTATGATATGTCTGGGGGATGACTTATTGGGGTTGAATTGTGCTGGGGTTCTGAAGCTGTCTGCTATCTGAATTTCAGATTCTCTAGGCATGTCTGGAAAATTTTCTTTCATAATTTCATGCAGAAGGGCCTCTGTGCCCTCGGAGGCGACTTCATCGTTCTCAGAAATTCCTATAATCCTTATGTTGCTTTTTTTCGAATTATCTGAGAGTTCTCTGAGTGAGTGATCCGTTTTTGCTCTCCATTTCTCTTCCTCTTTGAGAGATTGGGAGCGTTCGAAGACTTTATCTTCAATGTCAGAAATCCTTTCTTCTGCTTGCTCCATTCTGTTACTGAGGGATTCTACTGTATTTTTCATATCTTTGAGGGCTGTAAGTTCTTCCTTCAGTGTGTCTAAGTTTTTGGTGGTTTTGTCTTTAAATTCGTTAAATTCTTGAGACAATTTTTGAATTTCTCCTCGAATTCCTAATTCCATTTTATTAATCTTGTCTGCAATCCAAATTCTGAATTTGATTTCTGACATCTCAGCCAGTTGTTTATGAATGGGATCTTCCATCACACTGCCGTATCTTTTCTTGGGGGCGTTGATCTATTCTGGTTATTCATGTTACCAGAGTTTTTCCGCTGATTCCACCCCATGGTTATTTTACTCCCTTTGGTTTTTCCCCTGGGGTTTTATCGAGGGCCCGTACAGTGTTGTGGCCTGAGAAACTGGGGCCCTGTCTGGTGTGGTGGAGCAAAGTGGTTCTGTCTTGTTTTCAGCTGGTTTCTGTTCGATCCTATTGCAACTTCTACTCTGGCTTGAAGTCTCAGCTGTGTGGAAAAATCAGCAATTAAGTCACCCCGCCTGCCCACCTCTGGCCCCAGTTGGAAAAGGAGAATCAAACCTTCCTACAATCGCACGCCCAGGGCACCGCCTGAAAAGTCCTCAGTCTATTAGCCCAGTTCAAAAGGTCCAAATCAACTGTCTCAATCGGCACCTGTCTCGGGTGGGAGAGTTCAAGAGGTCTCTGGGAACTGGATCACAGGGGCCTGGTGACTCCTCTGACACGGCTCACCCCAGTGCAGCGTGGAGTCAGGAGGAGCCACCCAGCAAACAGAGCAGTCTAGGAAGGTTGACGTCTCCTTCCCCACTTTGCCCCTCCGTCGGACCCAGTCACTGGTATCTCTGCAGATGGCTAACCCAGTTGCCTGCAGTGAACAGACACTCCAGGGGTTTGCACCTGCCTGAATCGCAAGGAAGTCTGCCAGGCCCCCGCAGACTGCCGCTATCTAGCAGGAGGAGATGGGGCCTGACATCTTTGAGTGTTTGATGCAGGTGATGGGAAGGAGGTGTTCACTCAGGCTTAGCCCCATCCCTGATGGATGCTGCTAACAGAACAGAACAGAACAGAACAGACAACTTTGCAGGGTTCTGTCTCTGTTCCTGTGGAAATCGCCTACAGAAGACGGGCTGTTTTGAGTTCAAACATCTTTGTTGCTGGAGATTTGCGTCCAAACACCTCTCTGGGTCGGCCCCGCCCTGGAGGCTTCCGGGTTTGTGAGCTGTGTCACCGGTGGCCTCCTCTGGTTGCCCAGGGAGACAGGGGGTGTGGCCTCAGAATATCCAGAAGTGAGCGTTCTGCCGTTAAAGAAAAAACGGCTGTTGATCTACCTCCAGGGAACTGCTGCTCTGGTGTGGGCACTCAGCCGGCCCTTTTCTTCTCTGTCCCATGCCCCAGAGTCAGCACTAAGTGGCCGCAGTTTGTGCTGGGTCCACACCCCTCAAGAGATGGCCCAAGAATCAGAACTCTTGGGGGATGGGCCCCCAGACCCCGATTGGGAGTGGGGGGGGGAAGCTAGAGTTTCATTCAGTTTTATGCAACACTACGGCCCGGGGAGGGCTCCTGACTGCACCGCAGGGAAGTGCCGCCAAGGCTTGATTTCCCCTCAGCAGAGTGCCCTCTCCTCGCTCACATGTCCCAGAGTCAGCGCTGACCTGACGCGGCTCAGGCACTGTGCACTCCCCTCGAGAAATCACCCAAGGATCCGAACTCCTGGGGGATAGGCCCTCAGACCCCGAGTGAGAGTAGGGGCTCTCAGCTCTCAGTGGGGAAGCTAGAGTCTTTTTCAGTCTTATGCCCCGTAATGTTGCCCGGGGAGGGTTGTTGCACTGCACCGCAGGGAAGTGCCGCGAGGCGTGACTCCCCCTCAGCCCGGTGCCCTCTCCTCACTCCCGCGCCTCAGAGTCAATGCTGACCAGTCGCAACTCGGGGACTGTCCACTCCCCTTGAGAAATCACCCAAGGATCCGAACTCCTGGGGGACAGGCCTCCAGACCTCAGTGGGTGGGAGGGGACCGCCGGGAGGGTTGCTGGCGAAGGATTCCCAAAGTTTTATTCAGTTTTATGCCTGGCAGGAGAACGCCACGACACCCCAGTAGGGGAGGTAGGTCCAGTTTTTAGAAGGTCTCTCCCGTGGAGTGTAGTGGGAGGGCCTTTAATTTCTGCCTGTTTGTTTAATTGTGGGGCTCTTGAGCCGGTCTCATGGGGGAGGAGGACTCCCATCTGCTTGGTGGTGGATTTTGTACCTTTTGTTTGCGTCCTTGTGATCACAACTTGCCTCAGCAGTGTTGATGTGCGTTCTTCAACCTTCTCTCTTGGTGAGGCTCAAGTCCACCAGGATACTTACTAAATTCCTGTCCCTTAACTCTCCTTCTGGACGGGAGCCTCTGTTGAAAGCTGGCTTCAGTCCGCCATCTTGTCTCCCTCCCCCCTGCATTGGCTCTTTAGTCCCCACGAGACAGTGTTCCTAGGCTGGGATGTCCCCTGCTGTACAGGGAGGCACTTTTCTAACTTTGTCTGTGATCAGTGGGGATTTGAATGTTGGAATTTGGCCAGGTGTTATCTATAGCCACAAATGAATAAAGGCATAAGCATCTGAATATCCTCAGCAGTGAGTAAAGATGAAGTTACCAAGGTTGTAGGGCCAATGGTGTGATAGGCCTCCAAGATGAACAAACACCAGGGGAACAGCTGCCAGCCACAGTCACAGGATAGAATCAATGAGAACGCAGAAAATCATTTCAGTTGCCATATCCTTGCTCTGCCCAGTTTCCAACTGTGGACCTGCTTATTACTAGAATACAAGACAGATTCATTAAAAATAGAAAATTCCCCTATCGAATTCTAACTGGAGTTACCCACAAAACTTCATAGTCTATTCTCTCAAGAAAATGCTTTGATCTAGGGTAACTGTGCCCTTGAAAAAGCCTTTTTGGCTAATGCAGCTTTTGGCTCTGACCCATACAGTTAATGAGGGTGAAGTCCATTTTCCTCTCTATGGATATTTCAACATGATGGCCAGAGGAGGTAATTATTTCTCCCTTCAAATTGAATTAAGAATTTTAAGAAGATGTCACTTTTGTCTTTGCGTGAAGAAAATCAGCTTCCTCATTATCCTTCACCCCTGGGACCCTTTCCCATGGCGTCTGTGTTGGATTTCTTTATTTAAAGCTCCCCTGGTGTCCTAGCACAAGAGAACCATATGGCTGGATAGACTCCGAGAGGGGCTTTGGCAGGAAACAAGGGCTTTTTCTACAATATAGAGCTCTTACACAAGTCTTAGAGCATAGAGAGAACATACTCAGAAGTATACATAGCCACACAGGGGTCATACACTATAGACAGGTGTCTTGTTTGGTAATGTTCAGAATTCAGTTTAATATGATGAGTGATTTATTTCACCTCATAATTTAAGCGTAAACTTTACATCAAAGTTTATCAAAAGGAATTCCTGTGTCTTCTATTTGATCTCTATCCACAAGAAAGTCCTCACAGCATGAAAATCTTAACTATGACAGTTTCCCAGTCACTGGGTGCTGAGAGGAGGAAAGAAAAAACGAAGAGACAGAATTTCAGTAAGACATGGTCTTCTCCTGTGGACACCAGATAGTTAGATGCTTAGAGCATCCATGCATTTCAGGGAAAAATTGTATGGGTAGCTGAGCTTCAGAGGTTCCCAAGAAACTCAGCTGCCCCCAGAACTGGGCATTAACTAGGAGCCTTACTGTGCCTTCTGGCAATACAGGGCTTGTCACTATACATCAGGCATGTGCTTCTGAAAATGCATTCACGACCATATGGTACCCGTGAGCAAGTGGCCTTTTCCTAACACTGGAAACATATTTGCCAAAGATCCAGATTTTCTAAGCTTCATTTTCTGCCCCTAAGTCTTGTATGAGTGACACTCAAAGGTCAGGGAATCATGGGACCTAATCTCAGTATGCTGGTATCAAAAAAGAAATTGAGAGTTTTCTGGGGCCAAATATATCAGCTGTGATGTGTAGAGATGCAAGAATGTTTGTATCCAGTGTGTGAGTGCGTGCTCCCCAGAAATCATTCCTCAGAACGGCCGCACAATACTGTGGGGTACCGTCATGATGACATTATTTTGACTCACAGAGCACTCACTGGCTAAGGAAGACACTTCAGCCTACATCGAGCTCCACTGTATTGGATTTAGAAATTTATGAAGTCAACTGAATCAAAATATAAAAAAAGAAACAAATCCATTCAATGTGTCCCTGAAGTTTTGACCTCACAGGGTAATGCCCTGAGGATTTTCTGTGAACATGTGATTACATTATCCCATGAAACTATTGTCCAGTGATTAGTTGCATTACACATATATACATGTACCTACAGGCCCAAGGAAATAATGACACCTGCCCTGATGGGATGCTGGTGAACACCAAGGTTGCAGTCACATTCTTAGTCACAGTATATTATGGCCTGGTGTTTCTCCAAAAACTCACACGTGAGAGTGAGTTAATGAGTCCAAGAATGATAATGAAAATGTTGATATCAAAGATGCATATCAATTGACTCCTGAAATGTGAGTGCAAAAAATATGAATTCATGTGTTATATTACACAATATGTGATTTTAGTACATACATAGATATAAGTAAATTACCTATATCTCAAAATGTATATTTATATATTAAAATTGTCAATAAAATATTGAAAAATAATTTTATTGGAAAACTGTGTCTAGTTGCATTAAGTTTGATGGTGCTTTAAAGTGGATATTTCATCACAATCTATGTGCACCCATTGGAAATGGGTCAAATGTTCGAGTGTTTGCAGGATTTCAGATGAAGAGGATAGGGAGATAAAGAATGGTCTGTGTCAAAGGTTGTAAGTGTGACCCAGGGATTGGATTTGCCTCTCAGAAATGAACCTTTTGCTCTGTCCATTATTTTAAAAACTTTGAAGATTTTATGTTAAGCATAGGATAACTTGCTTGTTGATAACATGACTAACCATGTGGTAATGGGGCCCATACATGAACAGCAGGAAGTGAGGAAGCAGGCACTGCCTGCTTTGGAGGAGACATGTGCTCTTCAGTTTGCCACAGACCCCACCACTCCCTATTACCTCATAGGGGTCAGCATCCCTCACATAGACTGCCTGCTCCTGATTCCTGTGGGCATTTGTATTTCTGATTTCTGGCCTCATCATACCTGTATTCTACATTAAAGGAGACTGACTTCATCGGGACATGTGGGTTTCTGAGCCCACTTCAGAACTTTAGCCTATAAACAGAACTCATTTAATTAGAGACTCAGATGTGTGTTTACACTTACTAGTTTGTGGAATTTCCTTTAACAATAATTTATTTAATTTCTTTAAAAATGTCTTTGCAATGAGGGTACAGAGTTGACCATACTCCATAGTTGATATTATGCTGTGATCATAAAAGTCCAATTTCTTTTTTTATTATTTATTTTTTACCTTTATTCTCCAATGCCTTAATTCACTAACTTATTTTCTACCCATAGGTACCACCCTAATGTGTTTGATATTTTTCAGGAAAAAAATCATGTATCCTTGAAAAGTACATTGTGATACTTCATGAATGGGTTTTTCCACCTGAATACATGTCACTATGCTCTGTCATCCTATTTTTCTTATCGTCCTCTCAATACTGATCTTGACCTAGCTAGGCCATTTATGATGTTCTGCAAAAGTTCTCAGGTTGCTCACTAATACTTGAATACCAACAGGTAACTATCTGACAGTCATCTTCACAAATTATTTTCTGAATCCTGAACAAATGAGAGTTATGAGTGAAATACAAGCCTAAATTAAAGACTGACACCAGCCTGAGCAAAAGTGAGACCCTGCCTATACTAAAATAGAAAAACCTGGGCGGCACCTGTGGCTCAAAGGAGGAGAGCACCAGCCCCATATACCAGAGGTGGTGGGTTCAAACCCAGCCCCAGCCAAAAACTGCAAAAAAAAAAGAAGAAAAACCCTAGCCAGGCATCATGGCAGGTGCTGGTAGTCCCAAGTACTCAAGAGGCTGAGGCAGGAAGATTGCTTGAGCCAGGAATTTGATGTTACTGTGAGCTAAGATGATGCCTTGGCACTCTACCACAGCAACAGAGTGAGACTCTGTCTCAAAAAAAAAAAAAAAAAAAAATTCTCTTCCACAAACACCTGGATGAATCTTACATTGTATGGGAAACCTAAAGCTCCCATCCCAGCCTGAGAACCTGCAGAGCTGGTTCCACGTCCCATCATCCTCTGTACCTGTGTCTACCTTAGACAGTGGCTGTGTCTATAACTTCTCTCTCCTTCTCTTGGGGCATAAGAAACTCAAGGCAGAAGCTGTATTTTAGCTAATTTCTAACTTCCTGCTTGACAAAGGCATGCTTGAACGTTTTCAGGGAAATTTTACCAAAGTAAATATCATACTTACCAGATAGGAACCATGGGAGCAATTTGGTCAGTTCTCACTCTGACCTTGGCTCCCAAATTATTCTCTTTCAAAATGATGATGTCTCAGTAAACCCTAACAATGAACTACTATTCAATGCTAAAAAGAAATGAGCTGTCAAGCCATAAGAGACACAAAGGAAGCGTGAACACACGTTGCCGAGTCAAAGAAGCCAAGCAAAGAGGCTACATACCTTCTGACCCCAACTATATGACACTCAGGAAAAGACAAACTTATGGAGACAGTGAAAAGACCAGTGGCTGGCAGAGGTTATGGAGCAAACAGAGAAAAGTAAGGGAGCACAGAGAATTTTCAGGGCAGTGACACTGCTCTGTAATATACTATAATGATGGATATGTCTCATTACACATTTGCCCAAACTCATAGATGATACAACACCAAGAGTGAACCATAATAAAACAATAAACTATAGGTTAATGTTAGTTCAAGTGTAACAGATGTATCACTCTGGTAGGGGAATGTTGATGAGGAGGGGAACTATACACGTGTGGGGGCAGAGGTTATATAGGAAATTTCTGTACCTTCTTCTCAATTTTGCTATGAACCTAAAACTGCTGTTAAAAAATAGTCTTTAAAAACTCATGATGTCTCTTGTGCAATATAATTAAATACACACAGAAATACATTTGTGTGTGAGCATTGACATCTGACGTGGCAAATATATCTGCTTACAAAACTCTGATCACTTAACGGTGAAGGCTTGGAGCTGGAGTTTAAATGAAACTTGTGGGGCATCTCTTCTCTCTACAATGGGATTACAAAGGAATGATACGATAACACTAGGAGTAAACCCTGAGAATAGCAACACGACTGAACTCCGAGTCCTCAAAGCGGTTTGCCTTACCATTGAGAGCAAGTATTTTATCTGTGGCTAAGAATACAAAAGTGGGCCAAGCTATAGGAGATCAATTTTAAATCGGCTCCTGCTACAAGAGAGACATTTTCTGAGGATTCTTTTGAAACTGGATGGTACATGTTTCTGCCATAGCCTTTTAATACAGAGAGACAGAGGACCACCTGCCTTTGAAATTCTTCCTCCCTGATTCTATGCTTTCTATAAATGTTAATATTTAAGCCAAGTAATATAGAGGATTGAAATTGTTTTGTTAAGAATGCGAATTAGGGCCGGGCGTGGTGGCTCACGCTTATAGTCCCAGCGCTGTGCGAGGCCGAGGCGGGTGGATTGCCTGAGCTCAGAGGTTCGAGACCTGTATGTAACAGCAGTGAGCCAGAGTAAGACCCCGTCTCTACTAACAACATCAAAAACAGCCAGCACGGCAGGAGAAAGAAGAAAATCAACAAAAAAGGAGTACTTCAAACAAAGAAGAATGAACAAGCACACTGAAATTAAAAATAAAAATTAAAAAAAAAAAAAAGAATGAGAATTAGAAGTATAGTTTTTTTTCCTTATATATATGTTGTTTTTAGTAAAATAAAGCAATTTAACAATTGTGCCTTATTCATCAGCTCACACAGCTGGTGGAAAAGTAGTTTCTCATTTTTGTGGTGTTGAATAAGAGCCTGTTCCTGGAAACTCTAATGTAATATGGAATTCTTTCCTAGGAGAAGTGGAGGGAGGGGGCAAGGTTGGCGATTATATACAACACATTTACTCCTCACCTTACCTCTAGGAGGCTGTTACATTATATCCATATAACAGAGGAGGAAAGTGACCATGTCCAGTCTCACCATCACCATTCTGACACAGCCTTCTGCTCTGCTGACCTCTGCTCCTGCAGGCCAGGGTGGTGTTCCTTGTGCCTGGCTATGCCTACACCCTGGACAGAGCTACTCTGGGGAACCCTGCACTTGCCTCTTTGCTGGATCCCATGCACCCTCACCCCATGTCTGCACCTGCTCCTGTGATGCGTCCCCCCACCTATACCCCACACCTGCACCTGCCCCTCTGCTAGGTACCCCTCACCTGTACCCCATGTCTGCACCTGCTCCTGTGATACGTCCCCCCACCTATACCCCACACCTGCACCTGCTCCTCTGCTAGGTACCCCTCACCTGTACTTCATGTCTGCACCTGCTCCTGTGATGCGTCCCCCCACCTGTACCCCACACCTGCACCTGCCCCTCTGCTAGGTACCCCTCACCTGTACCCCATGTCTGCACCTGCTCCTGTGATGCATCCCCCCACCTGTACCCCACACCTGCACCTGCTCCTCTGCTAGGTACCCCTCACCTGTACTCCTTGTCTGCACCTGCTCCTGTGATGCGTCCCCCCACCTGTACCCCACACCTGCACCTGCTCCTCTGCGAGGTACCCCTCACCTGTACTCCATGTCTGCACCTGCTCCTGTGATGTGTCCCACCCCACCTGTACCCCATACCTGCACCTGCTCCTCTGCTAGGTACCCCTCACCTGTACTCCATGTCTGCACCTGCTCCTGTGATGCGTCCCCCCACCTGTACCCCACACCTGCACCTGCTCCTCTGCGAGGTACCCCTCACCTGTACTCCATGTCTGCACCTGCTCCTGTGATGCGTCCCCCCACCTGTACCCCACACCTGCACCTGCCCCTCTGCTAGGTACCCCTCACCTGTACTCCATGTCTGCACCTGCTCCTGTGATACGTCCCCCCACCTATACCCCACACCTGCACCCACTTCTTTGCCAGGTACCCCTCACCTGTACTCCATGTCTGCACCTGCTCCTGTGATGCGTCCCTCCACCTGTACCCCATACCTACACCTGCCCCTCTGCTAGGTACCCCTCACCTGTACTCCATGTCTGCACCTGCTCCTGTGATGCGTCCCCCCACCTGTACCCCACACCTGCACCTGCTCCTCTGCGAGGTACCCCTCACCTGTACTCCATGTCTGCACCTGCTCCTGTGATGCGTCCCCCCACCTGTACCCCACACCTGCACCTGCCCCTCTGCTAGGTACCCCTCACCTGTACTCCATGTCTGCACCTGCTCCTGTGATGCATCCCCCCACCTATACCCCACACCTGCACCCACTTCTTTGCCAGGTACCCCTCACCTGTACTCCATGTCTGCACCTGCTCCTGTGATGTGTCCCTCCACCTGTACCCCATACCTGCACCTGCCCCTCTGCTAGGTACCCCTCACCTGTACTCCATGTCTGCACCTGCTCCTGTGATGCGTCCCCCCACCTGTACCCCATACCTGCACCTGCTCCTCTGCTAGGTACCCCTCACCTGTACTCCATGTCTGCACCTGCTCCTGTGATGCGTCCCCCCACCTGTACCCCATACCTGCACCTGCTCCTCTGCTAGGTACCCCTCACCTGTACTCCATGTCTGCACCTGCTCCTGTGATGTGTCCCCCCCACCTGTACCCCATACCTGCACCTGCTCCTCTGCTAGGTACCCCTCACCTGTAGTCCATGTCTGCACCTGCTCCTGTGATGCGTCCCCCCCCACCTGTACCCCATACCTGCACCTGCTCCTCTGCTAGGTACCCCTCACCTGTACTCCATGCCTGCACCTGCTCCTGTGATGTGTCCCCCCCCACCTGTACCCCATACCTGCACCCACTTCTCTGCCAGGTACCCCTCACCTGTACTCCTTGTCTGCACCCGCTCCTTGGATGCAACTCCCAAACTGTACCCTGTGTCTTGCTCTTTCTTGTTTTCCTTCATCACTTTAGTAGATAATTTTGTCCACTAGCTTCCTTAGGAAAAAATCAGTATAAATTATTTTTCAGGACATAATCCAGATCACATCTGTGTGACACTTTAACCCACCCCCATTTTAGTGTCTGCATTCATGCTGGTGTCCATGACTATGCTGATACAGCATGAATCAGTGCCCTTGAACATGGGCTGAAACTGTAAGGACATTGTGCTGTTCATTCTCAGCATGAATAAAGCCAAGAGGAGAGGACTGGACAGCAACTGTGTCAGAGACTGTCCACTGTGAGGTGTACAGTAAGAGTCAATGGTCTGCAGGGGAGGAGTGTTCAGGAGCTTCCTTATTTCAGACTGGAAATCCCATCTGTGCCAGGGCATTGAAGGACGACCACCAAGTAGCAGAATTATCTGCTAGGCCTCATGAAACTGGTTTAGCACTAGGAAAATTGTGCTGTCTAGGGAAATAAAGTAAAATAATGCAAAGCTTATAAATACAATACCATTAACTTAGAAGATAAAAAGGGTGCATAATTTGAAGCCAAACATAAATGTCCTCCCTCAGCTTCCCAATTGCGCTCTGTTTTTTCTCAATATAGTTAATCATTTTTATTATAATCGTGATAGTTTATGGAAAGGGAAAATAATCTATGTTGATAATGGGAAATTATTTGCATATATCATGTTTTCTATTCACTGTACTGCTCATCCTTAGCAGAAGTCAATTCAACAGCTGTGTATGAATCTCTTTAAGATAATCTGATATGTATGCATTTTTGTTGTTGTTGTTGTTGTTGTTAATGGAAAAGTCCCTTCTCCAAAAGAGGAATCTCAGACGATTAGGATATTGTATTCTAATGCTGATCAGTCTTCTCTGTAATAGTTATCCCTCCTCCCTCCCCCTGAAAAAAAAGCAAGCTGATGTTTTTTGGGTTTGTTTTTGTTTTTTACAAAATAATTGAGGAAGCTTGTTTATTTTTGGTCCAGGAGAATGGAGTATATTTATCAATGCAAAATAAATGATATGAGCCAGGAGTTCAGCTGTGGAAACCCCATCCTCACCAGTGAAGATGAAGTGTGGTGGTCGACTAAATAAATGAGACACATGGAGTTCTTAACGGTGCATTCATTCAGACCTTAATCCAGCATTTCTGCCTTTTTCGGGGTCAGCAGCAAAGTGTAATTTCCACTAATATATTTGGTCTTTAGCAGACTCATCTTTATGTACCTGAATTTGATCAGGGAACATGAACTAAGGGATAAATCAGCATAATTTACAAATAATTCTCTGCTTGCAGCAAAATCTCAAAAGCCTTCCAATTTCTCCCTCATTCTTGGTTGTAAGCCTGGAGAAATATAATGCAAATTTCATAGACAAAAGAACACTTGCCCTAAAGTTCCCAACAGAATGCGGCTCATGAGATTTGATTTGACACTTCTTTCTCTTCATGTACATTCTGAGAAAATGATACTCATGGTAATGATATTCCCAGTAACAAACACAAATTCATCAGGATGGATGGAAGGGTCACAAGGTATAGAGCACTGAACAAAATAGTACAATTTCGTCTGATACTTTTTATTTAAAAAGATATGGGGTTGACACCTGTGTTCAATCTTTGAAATCTTTTTTTATAATTGAAGCGGAACAGGACTCCACAAAACTAAGCACATCAAAAGAGTGTAGCTTGACAACTGGTTATGAAGTGGATAAACGCATGCAGCCTCTACCTGAGTCAAGAAATAAACATCAGGGTTGCCCTTAAATCCTCCGTGCTGCGCCGGCCTGATCACAGCCAGTCCCGGCCCCCTTCAGGTCCCCACATCCTTGTTTTGTCTGTTTGGAGCTTCACATTGATGGGATTATTGCAGTATGTAGTCTTTCGTTGCTTGACTTTTCTCATTTGTCACTCAGTTGGCACGATCCATCTACGTGTTATGTGTATCCATGCTACATTCATGTTTATTTTATGCAGCATATTTGGTATGAGTATACTACAATGTGTTTACCCATTCTACAGATGATGAGCATTTAGAATGTTTCTGATGCAGGGCAGTGTTAATAATCATGCTGGTAACATTCATATAAATGTATGGGGGGGCTCATGTATAATTTCTGGCTCAGAGGTTTTGACTATATTCTGTTTTAGTAGATAATGGCAAATAGTTTTCCATAGAGGTTGAACTAGTTGTGTTCCCCAATAGCTGTGTATGGGAATCTAAATTATTCAGAATGTTCACTAATAGGTGGTATTTGTCATGCTATCAAATGTTGAGCCATTCTGGTGGGTATGAAAGTAATTCCATTGTGGTTTTATTTTGTATTTCCATGACTAATGAGGTTGAAAGCATTTTGATGTATTTGTTAGTTCTTTGAGCATTGCCCACCCCCTCTCCATTTTTGTTTTATTATTGGGTATTCATTGAGGATACAAAGAACCAGGTTACATTGATCGCATTTGTTAGGTAAAGTCCCTCTTATAATTGCATCTTGCCCCCAAAAGGTGTGTCACTCACCATGATTCCCCACCCCCTCCCTTCTTCCTTCTTGCTCCTCTTCCCTTCCCCCACCCCTCCTTCCTTTCCTCTCCCTGTTCTCCCCTTCCCCCCACCTTCCCTCCCTCCTTCCACTCTCCAAGTTATAAGAGTTCCTTTTTAAGAATTTGGCCATTTTTCTTTGTTTTTTTCTTTTTTTTGCAGTTTTTGGCTGGGGCTGGGTTTGAACCCACCACCTCCAGTATATGGGGCTGACGCCCTACTCCTTTGAGCCACAGGTGCCACCCCTTTGGCAATTTTTCTAATGGGTTTGACCATATTTTGCTTATGGATTTATAGAGTTCTTTATATGTCCCGAAAAGGAGACTTTTGATGATTATATGGAAATATTTTCCACAACTCTATAACATGCCTTTCTGTGTTCTTAGTGTGGTATTTGGGTGAATTGCATTCCTAGATTTAATATAGCCTAATTTATCAATGTTTTCACCTCTGCCACACCCCACCCACATTTTTGTGTCTTGCTTAAGAAATTTTTGCTTACCCAGACATGTTTCTTCTAGAAGTCCTGTGTCTTACCTTTTGCATATAGCTTTAAAATTCGCATGGAACTAATTTTTGTGTATAATGTGGGGTGATGGTCATGACTAATCTTCTTTTTTCCCTGTACAATATCTGATGAACACAGCACCATTTCCCCACCTCACTGCAGGGCCACTTTTGATGTAAGTCAGGTGTCTGTATGTAGACAGACCTGTTTCTGGGTGTTCTGTTGTGTTTTATTGGCCTTTAGTGACTCTTGCACCCCCTACTGAGCACTGATACAATGACTACAGCATTTTATTACAACTGATGAAGTGATTTTCCAAATTAACTCTTCTTAAAGATTTTCTTGGTTATTCCTCGCCCTTTGCAATTTCACATAAATTTAAGAATCAATTTGTCAAGTATTTTCTAAGATTTTGATTAGGGTCTTATTAAAGCCATGTCAACCTGTTTACACCATAAAGACTTCAGTCCATGAGCTGTAGCATATCCAGTTTTGCACATATTTTCATAATTTACCTGAATGATATCTGATAGTTTATGATTCTTTGTAGAAAACTTAAATATCTTTCATTAGACTTAATCTTCACTATTTTATCTTTTTTTTTTTTTTTTTTTTTTTTGGAGACAGAGTCTCACGTTGTCACCCTGGATAGAGTGTCGTGGCAGCACCACTCACAAAAACCTCAAACTCGTAGGCTTAAAAGATACTGTTGAGGGGCAGGTTCTGTGAACTCAAAACAGCTTCCCTTCTGTAGGGGAATTCAGCTGGGACAGAAAAAAATTCTGCAAAGTTGTTCTGTTCTGTCAGTAACATCCATCAGGGGCAGGACTGGAACTGAGTGAACACCCCACCCAGTCTACATCAAGCCCCCGAGGTTGTCAGGCCTCACCTCCCCCTGCTGGATAGAGGCAGAGAGCAGCAGCCTGGCTGAGGAGACATAAATTTCCTTGTGATTTAGGTATGTGCAAACCCCTGGAGTATCTGCTCATTGGAGGCAACTGGGTCACAGCCCTGTGAGGTTATCAGTGACTGGGTGTGACAGAGGTGCATCAACCTTCCCAGACTAATCTACTTGCTGGGTGGGTTCTCCTGACCTCACAGAGCACTGGAGCAAGTCATATTTGAGTTGTCAGTAGTCCCCTGTGACCTAGTTGCCAGAGACCTTTTAAACTCTTCAACCTGAGACAGTGCTGACTGAGACAATTGATTTGGACATTTTGAATTGAGCCAATTGCCTGAGAACTATCCAAGTGGTGCCCTAGGTGTGTGGTTGTAAGAAGGTTTGATTTTCCTTTTCCAATTGTTGCCTGTGGGGGACTGGGTGACTTAACTGCTGGTATTTCTCCACAGCTAAGACTACAAACCAGAGTAACTGTTTCACTAGAGTCCAGAGACCAGCTGAAAACAAGACAGAGCCACTTACCCAGACGACACCAAACAGGTCAACAGTTTATCAGGCCGTAGCACTGTACGGGTCCTTGGCAAAGCTCCAGGGGAAAAGTCAAATGGTATAAAATAATCATGTGGCAGAATCAGCAGAAAAACTCTGGAAACATGAATAACCAGAATAGATCCACCCCCCAGTCAACCCCCCCAGTAAAGATATGGCAGATGAAACTGAAGATCCCATTCATAAACAGATAGGTGAGATGTCAGAAATCGAATTCAGAATTTGGATTGAAAACAAGATTAATAGAATGGAGGAAAATTTGGAATTAGAAATTCAAGGAGCAATTCAAAAGTTGGAATTAGAAATTCGAGGAGAAATTCAAAAGTTGTCTCAAGAATTCAACAAATTTAAAGACAAAAACACCAAAGATTTTGAAACATTGAAGCAAGAATTTGCAGCCCTAAAAGATCTGAAAAATACAGTAGAATCCCTCAGGAACAGAGTGGAGCAAGCAGAAGAAAGAATCTCTGACATTGAAGACAAAGCTTTTGAACGCTCACAAACTCTCAAAGAGGAAAAGAAATGGAGAGCAAAAATGGATCATTCTCTCAGAGAGCTCTGGGATAATTCAAAGAAGGCTAATATCTGCCTCATTGGAATCCCTGAAAGCAATGAACTGGCTTCACAAGGCACAGAGGCACTTCTCCATGAAATTATGAAAGAGAATTTTCCAGACATGCCAAGAGGTTCTGAAATTCAGATATCAGACAGATTCAGAACCCCAGCACAACTCAACCCGAATAAGATATCCCCCAGGCACATCATAATTAACATCACTGAAGTTAATATGAAGGAGAAAATTCTGAAAGTAGCCAAACGTAAGAAAACTATTACCTAAAAATGGAAGAATATTAGAACGACTGCAGATCTCTCTGCTGAAACATTTCAAGCCAGAAGAGGGTGGTCATTGACTTTTAATCTCCTAAAACAAAATAACTTTCAACCCCAGATCCTGTATCCAGCTAAACTGAATTTCATTTATGATGGAGAAATTAAATACTTTAATGATATTCACATGTTGAAGAAATTTGCCATAACCAAACCATCTCTTCAGGATATTCTCAGACCTATCCTCCATAATGACCAGCCCAATCCTCTACCACAAAAGTAAACTCACTTCAGAAACTTTTGCTCAAACTCTACTTCCACAGTGGGGAAAGGATTAAAAATGTCCACTGGACTTTCAGAAAACTTGATACCCAAAATTTTACCAGACTTAGCTATATTCTCTATTAATGGAAGGGCTTAAACTGTCTTCTAAAGAGGCACAGGTTGGCTGACTGGATACAAAAACTCAGGCCAGATATTTGCTACATACAAGAATCACATCTTACCTTAAAAGATAAATATAGACTCAGGATGAAAGGATGGTCGTCCATATTTCAGGCAAATGGTAATCAGAAAAAAGCAGATGTTGCAATTCTATTTGCAGATACAATAGGCTTTATACCAACAAAGGTAAGGAATGATAAGAATGGTCACTTCATATTTGTTAAGGGTAATACACAATATGATGATACTTCAATTATTATTATTTATGCACCCAACCAGAATGCACCTCAATTTATAAGAGAAACTGTAACAGACATGAGCAACCTGATTTCCTCCAGCTCCATAATTGTCGGAGATTTTAACACTCCTTTAGCAGTGTGGTATAGATACTCCAAGAAGAAGTTGAGCAAAGAAATTTTAGATTTAACCTAACCATCCAACATTTGGATTTAGCAGACATCTACAGAACATTTCATCCCAACAAAACCAAATGCACATACTTCTCATAAGCCCACAGAACATACTCCAAAATCGATCACATCTTAGGTCACAAGTCTAACCTCAGTAAATTTAAAGGAATAGAAATTATTCCTTGCATCTTCTTGGACCACCATTAAATAGAAGTTGAACTCAGTAACAAAAGGAATCTGCATACACATACAAAAACATGGAAGTGAAATAAACTTATACTGAATGATAGCTGGGTCAGAGATGAGATTAAGAAGGAAATTGCCAAATTTGTGGAACAAAATGACAATGAAGACACGAATTATCAGAACCTCTGGGATACGGCAAAGACAGTCCTAAGAGGGAAATTTATAGCAGTGCAAGCCTTCCTCAAGAGAACGGAAAGAGAGGAAGTTAACAACTTAATGGGACATCTCAGGCAACTGGAAAAGGAAGAACATTCCAACCCCAAACCCAGCAGAAGAAAAGAAATAATCAAAATTAGTGCAGAATTAAATGAAATTGAAAACTAAAGGATTATACAACAGATCAATAAATTAAAAAGGTGGTTTTTTGAAAAGATCAATAAAATAGATAAAACTTTGGCTAACCTAACCAGGAAAAAAAGAGTAAAAGGTCTAATGTCAGCAATCAGAAATGATAAAGATGAAATAGCACAGACACCTCAGAAATTCAAAATATCCTTAATGAATATTACAAGAAACTTCATTCTCAGAAATACGAAAATCTGAAGGAAATTGACTTGGAAGCACATCACCTTCCAAGACTTAGCCAGAATCAAGTGGAAATGTTGAACAGGCCAATATCAAGTTCTGAAATAGCATCAACCATACAAAAGCTCCCTATAAAGAAAAGCCCGGGACCAGATGGCTTCACGTCAGAATTCTACCAAACATTTAAAGAGGAACTAGTACCTATATTACTCAATCTGTTCCAAAAGGTAGAAAAAGAAGGAAGACTACCCAACATGTTCTATGAAACAAACATCACCCTGATTCCAAAACCAGGAAAAGACACAACAAGAAAAGAAAATTATAGACCAATATCACTAATGAATAGAGATGCAAAAATATTCAACAAGATACTAACAAACAGAATCCAGCAACACATCAAACAAATTATATATCATGACCAAGTCGGTTTTATCCCAGGGTCTCAAGGCTGGTTCAATATACGTAAATCTATAAATACAATTCAGCACATAAACAAATTAAAAAGCAAAGACCATATGATTCTCTCAATTGATGCAGAGAAAGCTTTTGATAATATCCAGCATCCCTTCATGATCAGAACACTTCAAAAAATTGGTATGGAAGGGACATTTCTTAAACTGATAGAGGCCATATACAGCAAACCCACAGCCAATATCATATTGAATGGAGTTAAATTGAAATAATTTCCACTCAGCTAAGGAACCAGACAAGGTTGCCCGCTCTTTAACATTGTAATGGAAGTTTTAGTCATCGCAATTAGGGAAGAAAAGGTGACCAAGGGTATCCATATAGGATCAGAAGAGATCAAACTTTTGCTCTTCACAGATGATATGATTATATATCTGGAAAACACAAGGGATTCTACTACAAAACTCTTAGAAGTGATCAAGGAATACAGCAGCGTCTCAGGTTACAAAATCAAGATTCATAATTCGGTAGCCTTTATGTATACCAACAATAGTCAAGCTGGAAAAAACAGTTAAGGACTCTATTCCATTCACAGTATTGCCAAAGAAGATGAAATATTTGGGAGTTTATCTAACAAAGGACGTGAAAGATCTCTATAAAGGGAACAATGAAACTGTAAGAAAAGAAATAGCTGAAAATGTTAACAAATAGAAAAACATACCATGCTCATGGCTGGGAAGAATCAACATTGTTAAAATATCCATACTACCCAAAGCAATATACAATTTTAATGCAATCCCTATTAAACCTCCACTGTCATACTTTAAAGATCTTGAAAAAATAATACTTCGTTTTATATGGAATCAGAAACAACCTCGAATAGCCAAGACATTACTCAGAAATAAAAACAAAGCAGGAGAAACCACACTACCAGACCTCAGACTATACTATAAATCGATAGTGATCAAAACAGCATGGTGCTGGCATAAAAACAGAGAGGTAGATGTATGGAACAGAATAGAGAATCAAGAGATGAACCCAGCTACTTACCGTTATTTGATCTGTGACAAGCCAATTAAAAACATTCAGTGGGGAAAAGATATGTCAATTAAAAACTTTCAGTGGGAAAAAGATTCCCTATTTAACAAATGGTGCTGGGTGAACTGGCTGGCAACCTGCCCAAGACTGAAACTGAAACTTTCACCATTAACTAAGATAGACTCTCACTGGATTAAAGATTTAAACTTAAGACATGAAACTATAAAAATACTAGAAGGAAGTGCAGGGAAAACCCTTGAAGAAATCGGTCTTGGCAAGTATTTTATTAGGAGGACCCCCGGGGCAATTGAAGCAGCTTCAAAAATACACTACTGGGACCTGATCAAACTAAAAAGCTTCTACACAACCAAAAACACAGTAAGTAAAGCAAGCAGACAGCTCTCAGAATGGGAGAAGATATTCACAGGTTATGTCTCCAACAAAGGTTTAATAACCAGAATTCACAGAGAACTAAAATGTATAAGCAAGAAAAGAACAAGTGATCCTGTCACAGGCTGGGCAAGGGACTTGAAGAGAAACTTCTCTGAAGAAGACAGGCACATGGCCTACAGACATATGAAAAGATGCTCATCATCTTTAATTATCAGAGAAATGCAAATCAAAACTACTTTGAGATATCATCTAACTCCAGTAAGATTAGCCCATATCACAAAATCCCAAGACCAGACATGTTGGCGTGGATGTGGAGAAAAGGGAACACTTCTACACTGGTGGTGGGAATGCAAATTAATACATTCCTTTTGGAAAGCTGTTTGGAGAACACTTAGAGATCTAAAAATAGATCTGCCATTCAATCCTATAATTCCTCTACTAAGTATATACCCAGAAGACCAAAAATCACATTGTAACAAAGATACTTGTACCAGAATGTTTATTGCAGTCCAATTCATAATTGCTAAGTAATGGAAAAAGCTCAAGTGCCCATCGATCCACAAATGGATTAATAAACTGTGGTATATATACACCATGGAATATTATGCAGTCTTAAAGAAAGATGGAGACTTTACCTCTTTCACGTTTACATGGATGGAGCTGGAACATAGTCTTCATAGTATAGTACCTCAAGAATGGAAGAGAAAGTATCCATTGTACTCAGCCCTACTATGAAACTAATTTATGGCTTTCATATGAAAGCTATAACCCAGTTATAACCTAAGAATATGGAGAAGAGGGAGAGGAAGGGGAGGGAGGGGGAGGATGGGCAGAGGGAGTGTGATTGGTGGGATTACACCTACAGTGCATCTTACAAGGGTACATGTGAAACTTAGTAAATGTAGAATATAAATGTCTTAACACAATAACTAAGAAAATGCCAGGAAGGCTATGTTAACCAGTGTGATGAAAATATGTCAAATGGTCTATAAAACCAGTATATGATGGCCCATGATTGTATTAATGTACATAGCTATGATTTAATAATGAAAAAAAAAAAAGATTCTCTTGCCTCATCCTCCCAAGTAGCTGGGACTACAGGTGCCTGCCACAACACCTGGCTATTTTTTGGTTGTAGTTGTCATTGTTGATTGGCAGGCCTGGGCTGGTTTATGTGGCTGATGCCTTAGCCGTTGAGCTACAGGCACCAAACCACTATTTTATCTTTTCATTCTATTACAAATGGCAACATTATTTAATCTCACTTTCTAAATATCTATTACTGAGTTCAAAAAAAAAAAAAATGAGTGATTTTTATATATACGGTAGAACCTCTAGAAGTTGACCACCCAAGAGACTGTAACAAACCAGTCAACATAAGGAACAAGGCCTATTGTAGTGATGTGGTGTGTGTCTGGTCTATGAAAGTTAGCTCAGTTTAAGGAGGTGGTCAATACAGGGAGGCAGTCAACGGTGGAGCTTCTCCTGTATTTTGTATCTAAATTTCCTTACTAAATTTACTTATTGATTTGGAAAATTAACTTCTATTGTATATTTTTTCCATAGAATCATGCCAACTGATTAAATAAAAAATGACAGTTTTCGTTCTTTCTTTCTATTTCTTGAATTTTTTTTTTTGTCTTATTAGATTGGTAGGACTTCAGTATAATGTATAGTAACAGTGGTGATACTGGACATCTATGTCTCATTTCCAGACTTAGTAAGATAGTTCTCAATGTCTTCCCATTAGATACGATATTTGCTGTAGATTATTTTTTGTGGCTATTCTATAATACATTAATATGTTTATCATTTATCTATCATCTATCATTTATCATTTTATGTATTTATTTTTATGTCAGGGACAATATAGAATTTTTCTAGACACTTTTTCCCTGTAATTATATTGAAATAATTATAGAATTTCCTCTTGTATGCACTGACAATTTTGTGTCCTTTTTCCATTTAATATTTTAGAAAATATTTTATGAACATTATAAACTTAGACATCAACATTTTACTTTAAAAATAATTCTTCATCTTAAAATATTTTTCATGAAAATGTGAAATCCTCCCTTTTCTCACAATTCCAACCCTAGAAGTATCTACTGCTAATTTTTTAGTACAGAATATACCTGAGTTCTGACAAGAGGAGTCCAATTTTAACAGGAATTATTAAATATATGAGATACCTTCTTCTTAGCTTATTTCTTCTTGGGTGTAAGGTATTGCTGTAACTAAAAGTATGTTTTATCACCAGATAGAAAAGAAAGTATTTTTAGTTTGTGATTTTTCTATATTAATTTGGGGTAAAAATTATATAACTATCTGGAGAAAAGCCAAATGAGCTCTTGAACAAACTCATTAAATCAGTTAAATTAATACCACTCAGCTGGATCTGATAAACTCGATGATATATTTTTAGGGTCCAAATTGAAAATGCTTTAATAATTAAAAAGAAACAGTATATACAATGGATTTTCCAGATATGGAATATAACATACAGGAAAAGAGCCTGGACTTTGGAATCATTCATTTGGAGCTAGAGGTGCTGGTGGACAAGACAGATATGGCTCCTGCCTTCACAGAGGGCAAGACAACAATGAAATAAAATATAGTGACCTTTTCCAAGTGTTAGAATGACCTAGGATCACATAGCAGCGGAACAAAATATCCAAAAGGGCCAGGAGAGGTGAGCCAAAGGTTATGCCTTCTCAGATGAGACTAGGTGGGAAGTGGAGGGGGAGGGTGCTCAGAGGAAAGTGGGTGCTCAGGAAGAGAGAGGAGGGAGCTGGGCTTTAGAATATGGGAAGGAATGTGGCCTTAGACTAGTGGAATCTGCAGACATAGTGGAGAGATCACTAAGAGTCCCATGAGTGAGTTTGAAGGCATCTTAGAAGACCGTATGTCGGGCAGTAGCAGATTCTTGTTTGACAGAGCACCTTCTGGTGGTGGCATGGAGACCCACTGCAAAGGCTATCATAATACACCAGGAGTGATCAATAGTCAAGCCTAGATTCATGTTTGTACAGCAGGCATTGAGTTCAGAGAATAATGATGCTGGTAACATACAGATCTCATTGGACTTTGTGTCCAGATAGAGAAGAGATGAGGGACAAGAGAAATTAAAGATAATATTCATTTCCATGAGAAACTGGGGTGTGCAGGTCCAGGTGTGCTGACTGTGGGGTCAGGAAACCTACTGATGGGGCCTATAATCCTGGGGAGATGCAGTGTGCTGAACAGCATTTATGAAGCCCCCACTGAGTGCCAGGTTGGTAGTCATAATTCTGACTAGTACTTATAAGGTGTGTACCATCTGCCCATCTTTCCCTTACATGCCTAACAAAACTCAGCTATTTCTCACTACAATCCAATGAGGTCAAGACAATTTCCCATTATGAGAGAGAGTCCAGGCATGTCCGATACAAAAGCTACAAGCCCAAGTCTGGACTTACAAGGTCTGGCTTTTCAAGAGTAAGCCATGAGTGTATTGACAAACTGTGGCATATGTATGCCATGGAGTACTATGCAGACTTAAGAAAAGATGGGGATTATACATCTTTCGTGTTTACCAGGATGGAGTTGAAACACATTCTACTTAGTAAGGTATCTCCAGAATGCAAAAAAATATCCAATGTACTCAATACCAATACAAAACCAATATGTAAACAAATACGCGTCCACATAAGAAAAAACACAATATAGCCTAGCAAGGGGGAGGGGGAGAAGGAGAAAGGGAGATTGGCGGGATCTCAACTAAAGTGTATAACGTGAGGGTGTTCAGCACGCCCCCTGAGTGAAGGGCCAAGTACAACTTGAACTTTACCTTAGAATTGAAAACACTGTAACCTAAACATCTGTACCCTCATATTAATTTATAATTAAAAACAATTTTTAAAAGGGGTGTTTACATATGGGGAAAACTCTAAATCAAGATTAGGAAACTTAGTACAGGTTACATGGTCTGTCTGGACTCCATCTCCTCTGATATAAGAAGCGTCAGAGCTCCCAGTGAAAGATTATGAATGGCGTTGAGTCTAATGGTAATGCTGGGCATCACCGAGGATGGTTTGTGGGACAGGTGGAGCGTGCAGAAATGCAAAAGACAGTAGGACACTGAAGGACGCCAAGGACTCCCAAGATAGGGGATGAAGAGAAACAACAGTGGGAAACCCTGTGGTAACAGCAAGAGTGTAACATTATTGAAGAGATACACAGTCCTTTGGAGGGCCATGAAGAGGGGGTTACTTGTCCTACTATTTCATTTTTTATCCACTTTATTGAGATAAATGTAAACTTGACAAACACCCCTCATTCTAGGCATACAGTTTGATATCTTTTTGACAAATATGAACACCCATGTAACCAGATGGACTATTTGCATCATAGTGAAAATAAAGAGATGGACTATTTGCATCATCCAAAGATACCCACATGCCCCTTCCCTCCTTCAGTTACAGCCCTGAGCCCCCACTGACTTGTTTTCTGTCACTATTGGCTTAACCTGTCTTTTACAGAATTTCACATAAAAAATTGGGTATAGTCATGGCCTATGTAAGGACATTTCAATCAATGCCGGACTGTATCTACCATAGTGATCCTGTAAGGATATAACACAGTATTTTACAGTACATTTTTTATGTTTAGATACACAAATCCTTAACTTTGTGTTACAGTTGTCTACAGTGTTCAGTAGAGTAACAAGCTTCACAGGCTGTATTGCAGGAATAATCAGCTGTACCATGTAGCCAAGTGGTGCTGTAGGTGACACCATCCAGCTCCGGTGAGTTCGCTCTGCGAGGGACGCGCCATGAGAAAGTGGAGTAAGGATGCGTTCCTCAGAACGTATCCCCATCCTTCAGTTATGCATGACTGTAGAAGCTATCGTTTTGTGTCTGGCTTCTTTTGCCACGCTTTTATTGTTTTTACTATATATCCATGTTCTTATATATAGAGACAAATAGTTTGTTGGGTTGTCTTTTTGTTTGGTTAGTTTTTTTGTGTTTTGTTTTTGGCTGTTTCTAGACTTGTCTATTGAAAACAAAACTGCTATGAACATTTATGTACAAGCTTTTGTAAGAACATATATTTTCACTTTCCTGGAATAAAACCAAAAAGCATATTTTCTGAATCATACAGGATTATTTATATTTTCAAGATACATCCAAATTGAATGTTCCCTTGTAACATTCCCCAGCAATCCCCAAGGATCCCGAGGCTTCACACCCTTGCCAACACTCGGTATTGTCAGTAATTTTAATTTTAGTCATTCTGATGGTTTGTAGAGTTTTATCATTGTGATTTATTTTGCATTACCTTGTTGACTAATGATGTTAATCACTTTTTCATGTGTTTATAAATGACTTGTAAATTTTTTGAGAAATGTCTTTTCAAACTTTGTGAATTTTACTGGATTTTCTAATAGTTATAGAACACATCATTCTGTGATGAGAAATCTGTGATGAGAAAAATCTATGATAATCCGTGATGAGAAAAATACCTGAGCTAGAAAACTCTACTGTGCATTTTGAGATGGGGTCTGGCCATGTTGCTCAGGCTGGTCTCCTATCCTCAGGGATCCTCCCATCTCAGCCTCCCAAGAAGCTGGGATTACAGGTGCACACCATCACACCTGGAAATTTTAGGGATTTTAAATCAAACCTCTAAATACCAATCTTCACAATTATTCAAAATAAATGACTGGTCTAGTGAGCATAATTGTAGGAAAGATCTCTGAGTAAATTTGACTAATTTCCTTAATCAAAACATGAGGAGATTTTATTTTCAGGATCAAAACCTATTTGAAATTAGTTCCATTCATGAACAAATATTTTGTTCCAACAGTTTCAGTCCTAATCTCAAATCTTATCATAAACACCCATAATGTATAAGACCTAATTCAGAAATATAATATGGTGATATTTGTCCATAGTTGTTTTAAAAAACACTTATGTTACAATGATCTCCTTTGTTTGTGGCAATGTGTTTATGTTTTTAATAAAAATTTAATCTGAGGCTTAATTCAGTCAAAATCCTACTGCATTAAGGAAGATAAACAGGGTGTGGATAAGGTGGGAGAAGGATCCTCCATACAAAAACTCCTTATAAGCAGAGTTCCCTCCACCACCGAGCTGTCAGTGCAAGCAGGTAGAAAGCAAAGGAGAAGCTAGTGGAGGAGAAACATAATGAACAATGTAAAGACACAAACAGAGGTCCCGTCTGCCTGTCTTATCTCTAGAAACCCGTGAATGAAAATTGTGGCTGTGTCTTCTGCCTCCAATGTGTCAGTTTACTTCCAACAGAACCTAGTGGTAAAGGTGTCCCTTGCCCCTTCTCTTCTGTAGTTGCTCAGAAGTAAGACATCAGGTCCACCTACCAGTAGGGGAAGATAGTTTCCATAATCAAGGACCTACATCCCCAGCTGAGTATAAGTCTACACCAGAAACCAAAGACGCTGAAGTTCCAAGTGGATATGACCTCAGATGTTGACATAGGCAATGAACACCTCCTCATTTCTGATGACCTGAGGCATGTCTGCTGTTGTGGGTATCTCCAACAGAGTCACAGAGAGTGTGCTGAGAGATTCAAACATGCGACCTGTGTCCTGGTCTTTCCTAGGTTCCCCGCTGGCTGCCATCACTAGGAGGTGGACATGGGGAAGAGCAAAGAATAGGACCTAGGTTTGCAAAGAATCTGTTCATCAATGTGGCAATTCTACCATATTCAGAACCTGGCTTCTGGACTGTGCGTTTGAGAAATGAAGAGCTCTAACCAACACTGTACCTTCATCCATCCATTGAGTGAGGTCATGTTTAGGCCAAGTAGGCATTTTCCTCCATATGGATATTGGAATCATTTCTTTGTATTGCACATTAGTAATGGTCCCGTATCTTTACATTCACTATGGTTTCTGCTGCAGAATCCCTGCTCCCTTTTCTTTCCTCCTACATTTTCAATTAAAGATGTCCAAGGCTTCTTTAGCATCTGCCCTGTGATAAATCTGGGCACTGCCATTTCTCTATAGTTTATCCTGAACAAAAAAACTTTTATCCACAAAAGCCTTTAGAGAAAAATCACTTTGTGCCCAAAGCTAAAATCTTCTTCTTGGTTCAACACATGGCACAAAAAATATGGAACATTTCATAAATCATGAATATAAATTAAGTAGATGAATTAAGAATAATTGCATTTCAAATATTAAGTATTGTCACAATTGCCTTTTGGGTCTTATACTTATATTTTTGTTCTGATAAATATGTTCTAAATGCTCAAAAAAACAAAACTTCACAGTAAACAGACTAAGTGTCCCAGCACTCATAACACTCTGTTTCTGGATACAAGGAAGGAAAAGTGGATGATTGATTGGCGGGCTGGCATGAAGGCCACCCTATTACATTCTCCTGGAGATCCTACCTTCTAACCTGTCCTTTAAGTTCTTTCTGTTGTCTGGGCATCTGCTGCCTTTCATCAGTCACTTCCTTATCCACCAACTACCTCTGGAGGTGAGGGGTGTGGCTCCCCAGAGAGGCTCACATGATGTCATGGACTTTGGGAGAACAAAAGATAGTCACTTCCCTCACTCTCCCCTGGACATGGCAACCTTTTCACTCATGCTCTGAGGTTACAAGAAAGCCTGTTTCCATAAGGAAACAATTTTGGAGTCTTAATCCATCCAAAGGTATCCATTATACCATCTAGAACAGTGGTTCTCAACCTGTGAGTTGTGACCCTTTTGGGGGGTCTCCTGCATATCAGATATTTACATTACAATTCATAAAAGTAGCAGAATTACAGTTATGAAGTAGCAACGAAAATAATTTTATGGTTGGGGGTCACCACAACATGAGGAACTGTATTAAAGGGTCATGGCACTAGGAAGCTTGAGAACCACTGATCTAGAACCACTTATCTGGCTAGCTCTAAGCTGGTGTCCACCCAGTCTCTCACAGAAAGGTTCTATCAGCTCCACAGTGGGTCATGACCACCATGAGTAAAATAATTGTAGGCTTTGAATGTGTCTATTTTGCAGATGATAAAACTGAGGCCAGTCAATGCATTTCCTTTAGTGTTGCCAGAAAGAAATCCCAGGATTCCTTACGACCAATCTAAGTCTCTTTCTCATATACCACAGTGAAGCTGAACAATTATATTAAGTTGACTTGAACGTTTTTGGTAGAAACCCACGATAAATCCTTTTCTCCACTCTTTGACTCTAAAGTAGCAGTTAGAGGGTCCAAAGCTAAATATTCCATTCCCAGATCTACCCAACACTAGGAGTGCTCCTGAGACATAAAGTGAAACTGCTGGGGGAAATCATGCAGCTTTTGAGAAAGCTTTTGTGTTTTTGATGCATCAGAGATTTACAGCTGTTGTTGACGCCTTCTGTCCCACTTCCTTCCTGTCTTGAATGTGCACATGATTGCTGGAGCTGAAGCCATAATTTTAAGACTGAAAGGAAAAGGCCAATTGAATTGTAGAAAGTAAGGCCCTGACATTGTTGCAGCACTAAACCAATTACGGGAAACACCCACCTCCATTTTCCTTGTTATGTGAGAAACACAGATCTTACTTCTCTGGGCTGCTGTTACTTGAGTGTTCTATTGCTTGCAGCTAAAAACTAAGTGTTTTTTGCATTTATTTAATAATTAAGCATATTTATTGAGCACCCTGTTCCAGGTGGTAGAGCTGTATCGATGGGCACAGTGGACAAGAGCTGTTTTCTTCCGGAGTCCTTTAAATAGAGTAGAAATAGAATTGCTCTTTTCATCCACCATCTTTAAAGACCCCTCACAGAATAATGATCGCCGTTACTGGAATTCATGACTGTCAGCTATCTACAGTCACTCCTGGTCAATAGAACCACAGGCCCCTCTGGTCCTGGTGGATCTAGCCCAGTGAGTCTGCAGTAGGTCCCAGTATGAAAAGAAATGTCTCCATTAAAAATCATCCAGCATGTGTTTTTTGCCAGTGCAGGTATTAGTTAACAATACGCAGAGATAAAGAGCTAAGGAAATAAATTTGGTTACACAATTTTGGGGAAATTTCCCAGCCTTTTTGAACTTCAATTTGCTCTTCTCTAAAATATCAATAATAAGGGGATTTTTCGCACAGAGGTGAAAACTTGATGATAACACAGGTAGATACTCCACCAAATGCCTAAGATGTATGAGGTTCAAGAAGGTGGGAGATGGGGAAGGAGATGGATTTACCAGGAGGGCAAGGCAACTTTGCGATGGATAAAAATGTTCTCTATTATGACTGCGGTGGAGGTCACATGAGTATACACGCTTGCCAAAACTCATCAAATCGTACATTTACATTGGTGAATCTTAATGTAAGTAAATTATTACAATAAAATTTTAAGTGTATTGAAAAAAAAAAATGTTAGTCACTTTCTTCATAATGTTACCAAAGACCATTGTCTTGGGTAGGAAAGAGAACAAAAGTTAACAACAGCACCTCTTTAGTTCAAGCTGCCCTTGTTATTTCAGCCCCTTACTCTGCCTGAAACCCCACAAAGGTCAGGTGTTGATCAGTAAATTATGTCTAGGTAATTATCTCTAGAGTCTTTTCAGCTCTGAACTAACTAGTCAACAATTGAGTCATGGATAATTGATTGTAGACAGATTTTTTTTTAAAGGAGAATACAATTTAAGCATGTTTAGCTGAAACAACATCTGGAATGACATCATACTCCTTTTCTAGACCTTTTGCATCATCTGGACTAACTTCCAGGGCTGGGACTGGGGTGAGGCACTTGCAAAGAGCAAGCACCTCCCTACATCTTACACCCCGGGAGACTTGCTTGCCTTGTCCTCGTCCAGGTCCCATCATATTGTTTGAGTTAAAACCTTCCTATAGTGCATCTTACAAGGGTATGTGTGAAACTTAGTAAATGTAGAATATAAATGTCTTAACACAATAACTAAGAAAATGCCGGGAAGGCTATGTTAACCAGTGTGATGAAAATGTGTCAAACGGTCTATAAAACCAGTGTATGGTACCCCAGATCACATTAATATACACAGCTATGATTTAATAATTAAAAAATATAATAAATAAAAAAACAAAACAGATCAGGACTTTAATAAGCAAAAATAAATAAATAAATAAATAAATAAATAAATAAAACCTTTCTATTGTCACACTCAGGCAAATCTCTTGAGACTGTGTCACTGCAAGGGCTGTGAGAACAGCAGCAGGAGTAAAAGGCTGCTCATTATTTCCTGGTCTCTGACCAGGACTGGAGGCCTATCCTCTCTTCACCTGCTACTTATCTCAAGGCCGCTTCATAGAGATTTTCTTAATTCCCCACAGAGCAAATTTCCTGACAATGATACTAGTAATAGCCGCTAATGTGCACTTCAGAAAGTTGCAAAGTGGATCTCAACCTGTAAAATGCCATTGCCTTCTTCTCCGTGGGGAATGGCTTCAGCTTTGGATCAGCCAGGGCTCTTAGGGGGCAGTCGAGTTCCTGGGGGAAAGCGCCCTTTTCTTTCCCTATGCGCTGGCTGTGGGGAGCGTGGAACCACCTGCAGCTTTTTAACAACTTGAGACTGATCCCCTGATCCCACCAGGGGCAGAAAGTCCCCTTAACATCCCTGTACTTAGACATGGAAGAATCACATCAGGAGCACCAGGAACGAGCCTTGATATTTGGCCCCTTATGAGACACTGGACACCGAGCACTTTCCCTTCTAACCATGGGCTCCACTCTGCAGCAAGGTGGGTTTATCATGATTGTATCACCAATGTACTGGCAGCTAGCTGGACTGTGTGTGCTGGGTACTCTTCTATGTAGGGTCTTTGAATCCATGAGCTCTTTACATTCCCAGGAGGTGGGTGCTATTGTCATTCCCGTTTCACAGATGGAATCAAAGGAGATTTTTGCTCACCACTGTCAAAATGTTAGGGTATAGAACAGCTACCCTCGTGTCATTCCTGCTGTAAGCAGCTGCATGTCATCTAAAATGCTTTAAGACTCCCCTCTAAGTGACTCAGAAATCAGTCTAAGAACCACTAAGTATGCAAATGCTAAAGCTTTGTGATTTTGTAAATCATACACCATCATTATTTTTTTTCCTTAGTGGGGAAAGTGGTAGATGTTGCCTGGAATGGGGAAAATGGTGTGCTGGGCCTCCGGGAGCTGCACAGACCACAGCATGAAAGTGCAGACAGGCACGGGCGGTGCTGGAACAGAAGCCTAAACATCAAACAGTAGAGATATGCACGGAGAGCAAAATGAATCCCTAGAGGGATTTTTATCCATGCGTGATTATTTTTCATGAATTATCAAACCCCAAGGATCATGTCACCTTGCTGAGTGGAAAGGAAGTGAGATGAAGAAATTACAAAAGTAACAGATAGGAAAAGAAGTGGAAAAAACTGGAAGAAAATGGGCATGGAGGTGAATACAAGGTTGAGAAAAAGAGAAAACAGACCACACACCCATGGGAATCTAGAATCTATCACTGCATTTTCCCATAATGAAAATCTCACCGTGCTTCATGTTAAGCCTTTATGTTAACAAGGATGTGAATGTAAGCGTTTAATAACAGAGAAAAAATGATTTGAGACTTGTTTAAATACATTATTCATAAGTTATGCTTAAGCAACCAATATCCCAAATGTACTTTCTTTCACGAACACAAACTCAAGGGCAGAAGAATTTTTTTTAATTTATTTTATTTTATTTTTTATTTACTTTGCCTTTTGAGACAGAGTCTCACTATATCGCCCTCCGTAGAGTGCCATGGCATCACAGCTCACAGCAACCTCAAACTCTTTGGGCTTAAGAGATTCTCTTGCCTCATCCTCCCAAGTAGCCGGGACTACAGGTGCCCACCACAACGCCTGTCGATTTTTTTGTTGCAGTTGTCATTGATGTTTAGTTGGCCAGGTTCAGATTTGAACCCACCACCCTCAGTGCATGTGGTTGGCACCATAACCACTGTGCTACAGGTCCAGCCTTAATTTTTTTTTTTTTATTGTTGGTGATTCATTGAGGGTACAAGAAACCAGGTTACACTGATTGCATTTGTTAGGTAAAGTCCCTCTTATAATTGTGTCTTGCACCCAAAAGGTGTGTCACACACCGAGATCCCCCCACCCCTCCCTCCTTTCTCTCTCTGTCTGCTCTCCCCTTCCCCAAATCCCCCTCCCCCCGTGTACTAGTTCATTAATTGTCCTCATATCAAAATTGAGTACATAGGATTCATGCTTCTCCATTCTTGTGATTCTTTACTAAGAATAATGTGTTCCACTTCCATCCAGGTTAATACAAAGAATGTAAAGTCTCCATTTTTTTTTAGTGGCTGCATAATATTCCACGGTGTACATATACCACAGCTTGTTAATCCATTCCTGGGTTGGTGGGCATTCAGGCTGTTTCCACATTTTGGCAATTGTAAATTGAGCTGAGATAAATAGTCTAGTGCAAGTGTCCTTATGGTAAAAAGATTTTTCTCCTTCTGGGTAGATGCCCAGTAATGGGATTGCAGGATCAAGTGGGAAGTCTAGCCTGAGTTCTTTGAGGTTTCTCCATATTTCCTTCCAAAAAGGTTGTATTAGTTTGCAGTCCGCCACCAGTGTAAATGTGTTCCCATCTCACCACATCCACGCCAGCAACTGCAGTTTTGAGATTTTGCGATGTGGGCCATTCTCATTGGAGTTAAATGATGTCTCAGGTTGGTTTTGATTTGCATTTCTCTAATAATTAGGGATGATGAGCATTTTTCATATGTTTGTTAGCCATTCATCTGTCTTCTTTAGAGAAGTTTCCATTCATGTCTCTTGCCCATTGATATATGGGATTGTTGGCTTTTTTCATGTGGATTAATTTGAGTTCTCTATAGCTCCTAGTTATCAAGCTTTTGTCTGATTGAAAATATGCAAATATCCTTTCCCATTGTGTAGGTTGTCTATTTGCTTTGGTTGTTGTCTTCTTAGCTGTACAGAAGCTTTTCAGTGTAATGAAGTCCCATTTGTTTATTTTTGTTGTTGTTGCAATTGCCATGGCAGTCTTCTTCATAAAGTCTTTCCCCAGGCTGATGTCTTCCAGTGTTTTTACTATGCCTTCTTTGAGGATTTTTGTCATATCATGCCTTAAATTTAAGTCATTTATCCATCTTGAATCAATTTTTGTGAGTAGAGAAAGGTGCAGGTCCAGTTTCAGTCTTTTACATGTGACTATCCAGTTCTCCCAACACCATTTATTGAATATGGATTCTTTCCCCTATTGTATGCTCTTGTTTAGTTTATCAAAGATTAAGTGGCTATAGGATGTTAGTTTCATTTCCTGGTTTTCTAGTCAATTCCAAATGTCTATGTCTCTGTTTTTGTGCCAGTACCATGCTGTTTTGACCACTATGGCCTTGTAATATAGGCTAAAGTCTGGTATGCTGATGCCCCTAGCTTTGTTTTTATTACTAAGAATACCCTGGCTATATGAGTTTTTTTATGTGTCCATACAAAATAAAGAATTATTTTTTCCAAGTCTTGAAAATACAATGTTGGTATTTTAATAGGGATGGCATTGAACCAGTAGATTGCTTTGGGAAGTATAGGCATTTTAAACAATGTTGATTCTTCCCAGCCATAAGCCTGCTATGTTCTTCCATTTGTTAATATCTTCTGCTATTTCTTGTCCTAGGATTTCATAATTTTCTTTATAGAGGTCATTCACCTCTTTTGTTAGGTATCCTCCACTGGGCTGGATATGTTACCATACCAATGATAGATGTTCATGTTATATTATGTAAAATTGTGGTGGGGGGGTATTTCACCCAAGTCCCTCTGAAACACTTGGGCTTGAATGTGGGGCACCTTATGAATTATGGAGCATTGGACAAATTTTCTAATTCATTGTGCCTCAAAATGAGATCTTATGTGTAAGATACAAGGTTTGACCTGGGTTTTAAGCCACTCACTGTGTGGTATTTTGTTTTTACTGCACTGACAGGAAACTGATCAATTTAATGCTGCTCTCTCAGAGCCCTCCCAGACTTTGCTGGCAGTCCTGATAGTTAACCTCAAAACAGGACACTAGTCATTCTAGCAATAATGCCTGCATTTAAAACAGGGAAATCAGCAGGAAAATCCATTGTCCAGAGTCATTTTTAATTTATAATGAGTTGCTGTGCTTTTTGATGTGCAATCACAGGCATTTATACCAGTATATGGCTTCAAAATGTACAGTCTGTATACACAGGATGACACGGCAAGCTCCAATGTGTAAGCAGGGGTTTTAATTCCCATTTTACATGGTTGAGCCCCTGGGAAGTTAAGTAGTGTCCCTATTCAAGTCCAGTGTGAAACCTGGATGACCTTGCTACAGGTCTACACAGAGATGTCTCTGCAGGGTAAGAAAGTCAGCACCTCTATTGAACCTGCCGTAGCAGAGCCAAGGTGTGCATGAGGTGTCCCCAAGGTGTCAAGGTGTCATCCCTCAGGAGCTTGGCCCAGGGTTGGAGATCATAGCAATCACATCAGGAAAGGAAGAGTGACACTTCAGGGCCCTGCACCCTGGCCTTCAAGGCTGCACTGGACTGAACTGGTGTTTGGTTCTGCTTTCCATTTGCTTTGTCAGGATTAACACTTCCCAATCATTTTGCAGGGCTGGGTCCTTCTCAGAATTCAAGTTTCAAATCAAATATCACCTTCCTGTGGAAACCCTCCCAAAACCCTCATCTAAATAAAAGAAGGTAGGCCATACTCACTTTGGGTGCCCTAGAGATGCTCTGTTCTATCCCACCACTCCATTTTCCTGGTGGAATAACACATCATTGGTTACAGTTACTTCATTTCTTCATGTGTTGTTGATCATCCTGTGTGCCCCCTGTACTGGAACACGAGCTCCTTGCGGGCAGGGATCTTGTCAGCTGTGTCTACTACTGCCTCTATCAGCTAGAACAAGGTCTGGTACTTTATAAAGTGCTTGTAAAAACGAATAAACAGCCAGATTCTTCTGCATTAGTTTGGGAGAGTGATGGGCTCTGGAGCTAGGAGGGTCAGGTCCAATTTTCAGCTCCTTTGTTTACTGGATCTGGGCAACAGAGGGAATTTGAAATGTATGAAGCTCACACTTCTTGTGAATAAATGGCCGTATTCAGTGTGCCTCGTTCCCAGAATATGCTAGAACAACCAAAGTAAATGGTGGTTCACAGTGCACCTTGTTCCCAGGGGTGCTGTGAGGATGTGCCAGGACAATTCATGTGAGGTGCTGTGAGCCGTGTGACGCCACGGCACTCTATCAGAGGGCGGTACAGTGAGACTCTGTCTCTACAAAAAAAAAAAAAAGAAAGAAAATGACACATTATACTTCTTTGGTTCCCTCTCCCAACAAATCTTCACCATGTCATGAGGAGAAAGCCCAAGATACAAATTCCAATAAGAGGACATTCTTACAAAATTCTTGACTAATATTCCCCAAACTGTCAAGGTCATCAAAAATGAGAAAAGTCTCATAAACTGTCTCCACCAACTGAGAGCCTAATGGGATATGACAATGCAATGTAATGTGGTACCTTGGATAGGAACCTAGCACAGAAAAAGGACATTGGGTAAAAACTAAGATCCAAATAAACTATAGACATTAGTTAGTAATAATGTTCAATACTTTGTTATTCATTATAACAAACACATCATACTAAGAAGGCAAAATGTTGATAACAGGGAAAGCTGGGTGGGGCACGTATGGTGTGGGGGCGGAGGGATAAGCTCTCCTTCCCCTCTGAAGATTTGCTGAAAATCAACTGATACAGGCAGATTAGTAGGAGACAAGATATACAAAATTTATTTTAACCTGCATAGCATGGGGAAATTGCACAAGAATGATCACCTGATAACCCAGTGGGATACGGATGTTCACATACTTTTCTTTGTTAAGGAAAGGGAGATGAGGAAATGGGTGATTTGAGGGACAGTAAATGATTTTCAGTGTGAAATGAATGCACCAAGTCTGTTGGACCCACAGGGATGACGAAATACAGAATGGAACTTCAATAGAAGACAGTGATTTGTGACTAAAGGTTATCCAGATGTGTTGAAAGACTGATCTTTTTTTCCTACAATACAAGCTAAGTTAGTGAAAACTCCAGAAAGGGAGTTTTTTGGTGGTTGGTTGGGACTTGAGGCAGGTAAGGGAACTTCAGACAACAGAGTCATCCTGTGTGTTGGGAAAGACAGAAGATGGGAGGGAACAGCTTCTGTGTCTAGCACTTCACATAAGCACCACACGTTGGGGTATCATTTTCTGAGCCCCAGAAATGGAACTCTTTGTACAGCTTTCTCAGTTTTCTCCATAAATCTAAAAATGATTCCAAGAAGAAAAGTCTAAGACATAAATGTAATTTTATTTTAACCCAGCATTTGATACATGTATGTGAATGCCAGCACTTGATTTTCAGAACATCTACAAACATTCCATGAAAAACATGATGGAAAGTTATTAGCTCGCTGAAACATTTTGCTAAAGAGAATTTTTTAGACTTTTTTGGGGGGGAAGGGGGGATCTTTGAATGAAATACCAAAATGTTTTATTTTTGCCAATTCATTTATTAATTTAATGGAACTTACATATTTAAAACATAAAGAATAAAAGAATATAACAATTTCAAAATACTACCTTTCTCCTCTCAAGTTTTACTTGAGAAATGGTTTTATTCCAACAGGGTACACAATCTAATGAGGTTTTCTAGGCTTCTATGTCTTTTTTTTTTATTATTATTGTTGGGGATTTATTGAGGGTACAAGAAACCAGGTTACACTGATTGCATTTGTTAGGCAAAGTCCCTCTTGCAAAACTGAGCAATAATGGCAGGGTAGTCATGCTTTAGGAGTAGCTGGGTCCTGAACACCCATCCTCCCAGCTGAGCAACTGGCAGAGAAGAGGCCTCTTTCCAAACAGTCCAGCAAACAGCCTCAGGGCATGGATTCATGTGTTCATCCTGGACCCATCACCATGGCCACACGGGACCTGGTGCTCTATATGATCAGAGTCCTTGCCTGACTCTCTCTCTCCCCTACACTCCCAGACCACAAACACTGAGAAGGGAAGAGAGGAATCCTTAAAGAAAAATCTCAATGTGATGTTGTTGATACAAAAGGAAAAGAAGATAGGAAATAGGATGCGGATGAGGCAAAAGGATATTAGCCTCTAAACCAGTGGTTCTCAGCCTTCCTAATGTGTGGCCCTTTAATATAGTGCCTGTGGGTCATGACCCACAGATTGAGAACCACTGCTCTAAACTCTTCAAACCTAGAAAGGCATGGAGAAAAGGAAATATTTTCGGTAGGAAAGATTCATTTAAATTGTTGAAAGTAATTTGCACCATCCATCTTGAGAGACAAATTAAAAAAATAGTTTTCTCTCCAAACCTGAGAGTCTAGGTTGTGTAGTCTCTGTCTGTCATACTGTGTGGGCTGCAGGTTTGCCTATGAAATCACATTCAGTGTCAATGCCAAGCAAGACTAAAGAGCTCAGTCTTGAGGCATGCCGTTCTGTGCCTCAAGTCTGTATGCATCTGTATACGAGATGCATGACTAGCTGCTACAGGCTGGATAGTGTTCCCTGAAAATTCCTATTTCAAAGCTTTAACTCTCGGTACCTCAATCAGAACATGACCAAACTCTACGAAACTTTTGAAATACACAAAAATCAAGAAACATAAAATCCACATGGATGAAAACAAATGAAGCCCTCCCAGCAACACTGATAAATCGAGCAAGTTGGAACTCACACGGGTGAATCAGAAAGAATTCTTGTCAACTGTGTTTCTTGGAAGTGAAATCATGGATCGTAACAGAATCTATCACAAAACTTTCAGAGTGACCTAAATAGTTTCACTGCAGATGTCATTAATCCAGGGGAGGTCATTAGGGTGGGCCCTAATCCAATGTGACTGGTGTCCTTGTAAGAGGGGAAATGTTGGCAACAGACAAACACACACACCTGGAGAACACAACGTGAAGATGAAGGCCAAAGATGAGTCATGACAAGACAAGATGTGTCAGATATGACCGCAAACCATCAGAAGCTTAGGGCGTAGCACGAGACAGCCCCCAACCCTGTTGACATTTTGATCATGGACTTCTGGCCTCCCAAAGTTGGAGCTAAGAAATTTCTATTGTTTTAAGCCTCCCTATTGGTGGGTTCTTGTCTACAGGAGCTCTAGCAAACTAATATTCCTGCTCAGGAGATGTGGGCCTAGATGGGAGATGAATAGATTCTGAGGGTCAAGATGCTAACGCCTAACCAAGTGATGACTGTCCATTGTTGTAAGCCTTTATTCTGCTCCAAAATGTCATTGTTGTTGTCATTATTATTATTAATTATCAGTTCCACAGCACATGTCCCCTGGTCCAAGTTCAATTGAAATGGGGCAGAGTGAGATTATATAAGACCTGGTAACATTTAACAGCTGCATATGAACTGCTAGTCTGTGTCAGTGGTCCTCACAACCAATTTATGAAAAAGAAAATAACTAGGAAAAGTCAGCTAATATAAGCAGCCTGCACAATGAGGGTTTTGCAGAATACTATTAAATCGTCACAGGCCAACTCTTCCCCTAATCGTGTAAAATAATTCTGTGTTGTTAACCCAAACCAGGAAAAATAATCTCCTTATGCAAAATGTATGTGATTAATAAAAGATGAACATTTTTATTCAGATATTCTTGCCCTTCTGAACACTAATTATATTTATTCCTTTTTATTCATGCAGAGAGTTTTTATATAAATGTAATCATGGTTTAGTAAATGCAGAACCATTTGTTGAACAGCAATGCTGATCACATCTATTCAGTTGTGATTTGCAAAGCATTTCGTTAAAATGGGTTTTGCACCAAGCTTTGCCCAATGAATTGAATCTGTGACAACAGAATAAGGTCAATTGCACACCAGGTACTTTCAAAAATCCTCTTTACATACTATCAGGCTATGTTGCTGGAAAAATTTCTCGTCTCAAAGTTAATGGGTGGAAGAGAGTTAGGACAATGGTAAACAAAGAAGCACTTTGAAAGAAAATCCACAAGACTTTTTGTTCTGGCTTCTTTACTTTCTGATTTGTATTGGGCAAAAAGAAATGAAAGCTTCATCCTCACAGAAATAGCTTAAGCCAGAGAAGATGGCTTCCAAAGAACCCTGATGCGATTTCCTGTTCACACTGCAGTCAGATGGCAAAATGCAATGTTCACAGCCATCCACCTGCATCAGCTCCTGAGCCTGTGAATTCCGTGGGAGGAAGTATCTGCAAAGGGGGCATGAGTGTTGTGCACAGATTGTTCATGATGCCTAGACATGCTCAGGAGGCAAATGGTTTATCAGTGGCATCTTAGAATGTATACAGTGTATACTTAAATGGACAGAGGGAACTATAACAAGATATTCAATCTCTCTTGAAGAAATTCAGGAGATGCTACCCCCAAATGTGGCACTGTGGTATGCTGATTATTTAAGCCAAGGGCACCTGGGGAACAGAGGAAAAAAGCTTTCTCTGGCGTCCTCTTTATCTGTCCAAAGATATATCTTGCGATAGGAACTCAATTGTCATGAATCCCCTTCCTTGGAAGGAAATCTTATCAAACAGGGAATATTAACTTGGATCACAGGACACTGGAGATCAACAACCAAACTGTCACCTGTTCTGAGGGACTCTCCAATAGGACTTGTATTTTCTGAGAAACTTTTTACCTGCATAGAAAGACAACCTTAACATTTCCTCCCCTCATCCTCCCAGAACCTGTGGCCCCACCATCCCTCAGAAGCCCCAAGTCCCTATTCCTTTTTGTAGCCCAGGATGTTATAGAAGCTTCAATCATTTGGTCCTCCTTCCAGTCTCATTTTTTGTGGGACTTCCTCCCGTGCATAGCTACATAATTAAATATGTTTTTTCTCCTGTTAGTCTATCTTATGTCAATTTAATTGGTAGCTCAGCCAAGGAATTTAGAAGGATATAGGGAAGCACCCTCGTTTTCCTGTATTTTCTAGTTTCAGAACTGATTTGTAATTAATGTCATCTCTTTGACTTCATTCTTTTTATTGAACCATATTGTGCAAAAGGCTCACCAAAGAGGTTTCTCATTTGAGCCCATCTCCCTCAGGGACTCACTTAAAAGCACCCCCCTAATCTTTCCATTCCTATGCCTATGAGGCCCTTCTGAACAGAGAGTGACTTGGACACTTGCTTGTGAAGGAAAGTGTTTTATTTTATTTTACTTCCTCTTTTTTCAGAGAATGGTCACAAGCACTCATTTACATTGCCTTTCAGAAATGTGTCTGATTTTTATCCAGACCTATAAAGAGAAAAACTCAGGATAAAGGAGATTTCTGCTTCTGGCTAAAGTCAGGTCATTGATACTGGATGGAAGTTTCAGGATCAAGTCAACAAGATACACAGTAGGTTAATTGCCAACCTCCTGGTTTATAACAAACACATTTTTGTTTGCAGTAACTGTTTAAATGACATATTTTTCTTTCACAGATATTTACACATGATCACACTGTTATAGTCCAGCAGACCTCAACAGTGTTAAAATAAACATTTTTAGTGTTCAGAGAATGTCTTTGCCTTTCTTAGTAAATAACCTGAGAAAGTAACTCAAGATCAGGTAATCACTGTGACCTAAGTTCTATGGTAGCTGACATATAAATATCCACCAAGATTTTTATTATCTCTCTTAAAAGGTATAAAAGTCCAAGCCTATGTTCTCTCCTTTCGTGCAACAGACTCAACATATCAGGCCTCAGACTTTACCCCTTAGAAGCTCTTGTTTGGTGTCTGGTAAAGGTGGGTGCACACCTGCTTCCCTTCTGAGAGGCTGGAATTTTAGTACCTCCCAGGGAGAGAGTACTGTGTGAACCACCCTGGGCGGGAGATCTTTAATGGGCTTCCCTGCTAGGAATAATACATTTCACCCATGTTGTCACATTTCATTGCTGAGGAATTAATCATGTCCTGTATGGCTCTCCTAGAAGAGGATTCTGGAAGCTTGAGGCTGATCTCCCTCAGATGTCACTCCTCAGATCCTTTCCTTTGGTTCGTTGTTTTATATCATCTTGTTACATGGTATGACTATGTGCTGAGTCCTGAGGGTCCACCTAGTGAATCATGAGGTCTTGCAGTGACCTTGGGGATCACCAATCCATCTCTCAAACTCCCACCCTCCCAAGAATTTTTTTTATTAAACTGCTAACTGGAGCTATTGACCTTTGTAGTAATAATTACTAGTCTGAAGTTAATATAAGAAATGAGGGGGAGGAATTTTAGTTTCCAGTTTCCCACTAAACATTTCCTAAGTAAGTAAAACACAAAACCCAGACTCATCTCTCAGCAAACATTATGTCCACATTTGCAAAATGCCCTGGTACCTGCTGACCCATCAAGCAGATGTCTCACTGGCCCTGCCTTCCTATAATATTGTGCAGTATTGTGGTCAGGGGTATAAAATTTTGAGTCATCCAGGTCCTAAGTCCAGTCCAAGCTTCACTTCTTCCCATGTGAGATGAGTTATTGAAAGTCCTTAGCATTTAATTACTCCATGGGAAACTAATACTAGTTTCTGCCCCTCTAAGTCATCATAAAGTTTCATCAGAGAATGATGTGAAGGACTTAGTACAGTCCTAGACACTAGATAATTCTCATAAAATGTCATTGCTGTTGTCATTATTATTATTACTTATCAGCTCCACAGCACACAGCCCATGGTCCAAGGTGAATTGTAAGAGTCACCTGAAAGACCTGTGTTCACAAAGCATGGGCTTCCTAGATCAAGGAGTCACCAACAAGGGAGCAAAGACTACATACATCATTTGGCAACAAAAGTGTCTCAAATGTTGAATCATTGCAAATAGGATTTCCAAAATCACCTTTTCAATTGATAATTCTCAATCATTCTCAGGGATTCCATTTGGAAAATGCCTGGTGGCATTTCTTGGTTTATTAAGATAAATGGAGAGTAGTTAGGATTTTGCTCAAGTTGACAACAGTAATAAATTTATGAGAACAGGGGATGGGCAATATTGCCAGAGCTTAGACAGATCTCCGCTGTGGAGAAATTGAAGAACTATTACCTCCAAGGAACATTCAAAAGGCCTGAGTATAGAGAGTGGCAAGTGCTGTCTCTTATCCAGTATGACAGAGGGACAGCAGGTGGCATTTCATTCACTCGGACAGACAGAGACAAGGGGTATTCTGCATCCAACATGTCGAAGAGACCATGAACTCTGCTGTAAGACTGATCTTTGTTCACATCTGGCTCTGTGACTTTCCAAATCTGGGACTTTGACAAATTTTTTCCCTCACCCCCTCCATCATCATAAGAGGTCGATGAAGGTGATAATTAAGCTATTATTTGTGAACTTGCTGACTTGGTTCTGAAACTTCGCTACTTGCCAATGCCCTGACCTACTTGTTGGCATCTTATGTGCACTTTTGGTGTAATCTTGTGTCATTTGCGTTCTAACTCGCTTTTAGATGATTGATGCTAGTGTTATTTTTCATTCTTAAATTGGCTCAAATTGTTTGTTGGGAAACTCTCAATGGCAAGTAATTAATGCCATGACAAATAATAATGCCAGAGGATTAAGTAGCCCTTTCATCATGAGTACACTGAGCTCTCTGTTATCATGGGTTCCTTACTTTGTTCATATGCACATACATTGAATTTTGACTTTCAGCTTTATCCTGCCTCCTTCTCTGGATAGAGAGAAAGGATAATTCATTGCTTTTCGCTTCACGAAACTCTACAGACAAGATCCATGGAAGCTGGCTCAGATTGTGAGAGGCCATAGTGACCAGATGGGGGTTTTTTTGAAGGAAGTGAAACACATCTTCTTTTGTTATAATTATAAAAAAAACTTTACATTTTCATACAGGAGTTTGTTGTACAAAGATCATTTTAATATCTTCAGTTACTTGTTAAGTGAAGGGGAAGGAAACACCTATTTTTCTCAATGTCTGCATTTAAAATGAGGACAATTCAGGAAAACATATAAGAGAGAGTCTCCAATGGAGTCTGTAATATAGAAGTTTGATTGATTTTTGTATATTAATCTCATATTCTGCAATCACCTTCAAGTGGTTTATTAGTTCAAGTATACAGATTTTCTAAATTCTATATATTTTTTTTATAAATAATCATGTGGTATGCAAATAAAGACAGTTTTAATTTAGATTTTCTTTATTTCTTTTTCTCACCTTACTGTACAGGCTAGGGTGCCTAGAACAATGTTGGGAAGGAGGAGGGAAAGTGGATATGCTTGTTTTGACCCTGTTCCTATTAGCTCTGGCTTATCATAGATGCCATTGATCAACCTAAGAAACTTTCTCATTTGTTGAGGGTTTTGACCAGGATTTGGTTTTGGATTTTGTCAAACACTTTTCACGTATCTATTGAGATGATCATATGTCTTTTCTCTTTTAGTTTGTTAATCTATTGAATCACATTGATCAATTTCCATATGTCAAAACAACCTTGCATTCCTGTGATAACTCTACTTTCTAATAATGCGTTTTTCTTTGTTACATATTGTTGAAATTCTTGCCTCTATTTCTGTATTTTTGCACCTGTAAGGGACATTTGTTCTATAATATTTGCATATCTGAATATTTGTAATATTCTGGTATCAGAAAAATACTAACTAGATTCATAAAATGAGTTTCAAAGTATCTCCTTTTCACAGACAGGCAGTCACTGTGGCACTCAGCTGTGTACTCTTTAAGCATATTCTACATGAATCTTCAGAGTTCTTTCTCCGTGCAATTCTTTATAGTCTGGAACTCTTCACTGCAAATCTTCCCAAGCCCTCTAAGCTATACCTGGTTTCTCCTTCTCTGTACCATGATCTGGAATCTCTCTGAAAACAACAAGCTAGAGCAAATGATCATAGAGCTCATCTCATTTGTTTCTTTCTTGTTACACTGTTCTTCATTGCCTAATGTTCAATAGCTTAAAAATTATCATTCCATATACATGTTTTAGTTGTTTCAGGAGAGAGGGTAAGTATTAATTTTCTTACTTAGTCTTGATTACAAGATGATTCAGGGTCCAGGATTTTGAGTCTCAGATGCTTTTTTTTCTTGAATTAACATTCTTCTTATTATGAGGGCTCCAGATTCTCAATACCCAGATATGGGAAGGGTCACTAGATGAAAGGAAATGCTTAGGAGAAATATCAGTTAATGTTTCAAATGCCATTCCAGCACAAATGTCTTTTATTTTTACCCTTCCATTTTAATCAGAGAACCAAGTTATAAATACAGAAATAAGCAACATTCCTATAATGTTTCCCTGTGGTACACATGGGAAAAATTCTCAGAGGCTAATATATGATTTTGCAGTAGATTTACATGAGTTAAGATTGTTTAGAAAAGTATTGTCCTCTCACCAACCTGCGCTCTCCTCTTCATCTGTGCAAGTTTGTAAAGCAGTGTTTGTAGAAAGTATTTTCTAGTGCCAACATTACATGTTCCTATATTTATGCTTTAATTAGCATTGCTAAGTAATAACAGTTTTAATAAAACCAGAATGTAGACAGAACTTACCCAGTGGACTGGATTAACTGTTGCAGGATTAACTGTGTGTTTCTTATCAAAAGGTTCTCAAACCTGCGATAACAATCCCAGCACACATGTGCAGGGCACTTTACAGTGACAATAGTAAGTTAGGCCTGTATGGTGGTCATTGTTGGTTACTTCTCAGCAATTCTCCTCCTTTTGCTCCCACAAGAATCCAAATCTTGCTCAGATATCTACTCCCTTTACCTAAACCGTACACCTTGGGTTAACACATCCTAAGCTGTAGGTATTGGTATAACTGTAATCTCATCGGCATGGATTGGTTCATACATCAGTAGCTGCCTTGATATTTGCCAAGGTGAAAGAAGTTCTGTTGGAAAACCCAGGGTGAAATATTGTCCTAATTCCATAGATAGTCATCAGAAATAAATGGCTTTTCTTGTCCTCATGGATATTATGTCTGAAGCTGGTACAGCAATCCTGGACCTGCTGAAGATGAGAGTCATGCCAGGATGTAGATGAGAGAACACCAGAGTGGCTGGTCCTTTGTGACATCATCACTGAGCTTCTGCATCAACCACCTCCATAGTTGTTACAGGTGAGTTCTGTTATTGAACATGAGAAAGTTCTTTTCTGTTTAAGATGATTTGAGTTGAGATTATACTGCTTTATTTGATTCAGTTATGTACATATTGGTACCTTTCTCGTTTATACAAATGAATCTGAGACATCTGCCTGACCCAACACAGCTTATAAGTGATCCTTCTAGGAAGCAAACTTAGTTTTTCTGGCTTCAAGTCTATTGGAGACCAGAGGGGAGGAAAATAAGAAACGAAATCTTTAAATAAAATGGTGGTGAATGACTGAAACAAAATTGCCCTATGTGCTGGTATGTTTTATTTTGTTTTATTTTTTTCTTTAGAGGAATGGATAACAAACGTCCAGTCCTTTATCTTACCTTTTTTCTTAGGCTTCAATCAGTCTCTCATTCCAGCTGTTAGATTGAATTCTCAGGAAGAAGGTAAATTGAAAAATGGGATTTTAACATTTTTTTCTAAAAAGAAAACTTAATGCTCACTCACATTCTATCCTTTCCCTTCATATCTCTATTATTCATTGGTTTCTAGGGGCTGACTTCAAGAATTTTTGACCCACAGTTAACTGTGATACATAGATGTGACTGTGAATATAGCCCACAAATTGTTTTGAAAACATCAAGCCCTTACTTTGACACAGAAACAATTATAAATGAAACAATTATGATGTTCCTTTTTAGACAGAGTGAGAACCACCCCCTTACACCCCACTGCTCTTCAGAGTCTTCTGATAAGCCACTCACTGGCTTCCCTAGATCCTGTTCCTATCTGAGTTCCCTACTTGTCTACGTCATTTCAAATCAGAATTCTATTCATCTTTTCCTAGTTCCGGAAATTTACAGTCGTCATATAGCTGACATAGTGCATTCCTGATTCTATGAACGCTCACATACTTGTGGAGTAGCAAATTCAACCTGACATAGAGAATCGGGCTGGATAATCCTTTTATTTTACTCTCTGTGATAGAAAATTCAGAAAGAAATATTCTGTGTGTGTGTCAAGGTGAGGGATATGGCAGTTGATTAATAATAGCCAAATGTATTTGTGATTCAACATGTTTTCAAAGAAATGTTTCTAATAGCTGAAGAAAAATTAATATTTGAGCAAAATAAAAATGATTATCTTATGATTTTTAATTGTTTCTAATCATTTAACTTCCTGAAATTGTATGATATCATTGCTATAATGATTTTAGGGTCATAATTATTGATGCATAGTGGATATGCCTACTTTCAGGTTGCATGTAATAATTTGATACATTCACATAATTTATAAAGATCAAATCAGTGAACAAAGGATATACATTACTTAAATATTTGTCTTTTCTTTATGCTAGAACCATTATAATTCTTCTCCTATATTTTGAAATATATGATAGATTTTTATGAACTATAAAAATATAGTTAATCTACTACTAGGTTTTATTTCTTCTATCAAATCACATATCTGTCTCCATTAATCCCCATTCCTTCTCAGCCACCAATCTACTCTATATTTTGATGAGATCCAGTTTTTTTTAGTTCCCCCTATATGAATGAAAACATACAATATTTGTGCTTTTTTCGCTAAACCTAATGACCTTTAGTTTCATCCCAGTTGCTGCAAATAACAGGATATCATTCATTTTAACAGGGGCAAGACTATGTCATTATAGTTTTAATTTGTATTTCCCTGATTACTAGTGGTGTTGAGCATTTTATTATGTATCTGTTGGCCATTTCTATGTTGTCTTTTGAGAAACGTCTATTAAGATATTTTGCCTACTTTCAAATCAGCTTATGTGAGGTTTTCATTGCTTTTTATTTCTGGTGAATCTATTATAGGTTTTTGCATTATAGTTACCATGAGGCTTACTAAAACATCCCATAAATATAATAGGTTATTTAAAAGAGATGACACTTAGATCACAAAGAACAGAATCAAATTTTAAAAATTTAATAAACCTGGTGGTGCCTATAGCTTAAGTGGCTAAGGCACCAGCCACATACACCAGAGCTAGTGGGTTTGAATCCTGCCCAGGCCTGCCAAACAACAATGACAACTGCAACCAAAAAATGGCTGGGCATTGTAGTGGGTGCCTGTAGTCCCAGCTACTTGGGAGGCTGAGGCAAGAGGATCGCTTAAGCCCAGGAGTTTGAGGTTGCTGTGAGCTATGACACGACAGCACTCTACCCAGGGCTATAGCTTGGGGCTCTGTCTCAAAAAAAAAAAATTAATAAAACCTTTTACACTTGAACTCCATTCCCTCCACACTGCTATATTCTGAGACACTTTTAGTTGTCTCAATTGACAAATTTTTATTTTATCTGTCCCTTAGGTTGCTGTAGCTATTTTTGTTTTTGATAGATTTGTCTTTGGGGCTTTACACTAGAGTTATGAGTGAAATGCAAACCACAGTTCTGGGTTTGTCCACGCACTTAATTTTCCCAGTAGGCTTTAGACCATTTTTTCTTAACATTAGGAGGTTTCTTTTCTTTTAGATTGAAAAACTTTGTGTAGCATTTCTTGCAAGATAGGTCTGGTAGTAGTGAATTCTCTCAGCTTTTTGTCTGGGAAAAATCTTATCTCTCCCTCACATTTGAAGAATACGATATTCTTTAATGATAGTTCAATAATAGCTGTTTTGTTTTTTCTATCGGCCATTTGTAAATGTCATTCCACTCCCTCCTGGCCTGTGTGGGTTTCTGTGGAGAAGTCTGTTGCCAGACTAATTGGGCTCCTTTATACACACACACACACACACATACATTTTTTTTTCTTCTTCTTCTTTTCTCTTAACTGCTTTGTCCTTGACCTTTGAGAGTTTGATTATTATATGCCTTGGGGTAGTCTGATTCAGGTTTAATCTGGTATTCTCTTCTTTCCTGTACCTGCATAGTTATACCTTTCTCACATTTTGGAAAGTTTTCTGGTAATATTTCTTTGACTGCTCTTTCTTCCTCTTGCTTTTGCTCAACTCTCTCTTGAACATCCATAGTCCTTAGACTCAGTCTTTTTAGGTAATTCTCTATATCTTATAGACACTCTTCATTGCTTTTTATTCTTTTTTTCTTTTTTCTATTCTAACTATGTGTGTGTGTGTGTGTGTGTACTTCATGATTTGAATATTTTTATTTATTTTTTAAATATAAGAGTACCATTTTATTTAATTTTATTTCAAATTAATATTTTACTGAATTATTAATTAAATTAAATAATTAATTAAATTAATTAAATTTTAATAAATTAAAATTTTCAGTTTGTATCGTTCTCACTTCCTAAAGTTCAAGTTGTAGGAGAGCCCCTCACCCAGAAGGGCGTGCTGAATACCCTGGCATTATGCACATTAGGTGAGATCCCACCAAATGCCCTCCCTCCTCCCACCAATCACCCTCCCCCTTCCCTTCTCCCTTCTCACCCCTCCACCTTTGCTAGACTATATTTGTGTTTTGCCATTTGTATGAGTGTGTAAGTGTTTATATATTGGTTTCACATTAGTATTGTGTACACTTTATCAGCTATCTCCAGTAAGATTAGCCCACATCACAAAATCCCTAAACTGCAGATCCCGGTGTGGATGTGAAGATTAGGGAACACTCATACAGTACTGGTGGGATTGCAAACTAATACAACCTTTATGGAAAGAAGTATGGAGAATTCTCAAAGAACTAAAGTTGACTTTCATTTGACCCCACAATCCCATTACTAGGTATCTACCCAAAGGAACAAAAATCATTTGACCACAAAGACATTTGCACTAGAAAGTTTATTGCAGCTCAATTCATAATTGCCAAGGTATGGAAGCTATTTTCAAATAGCCCATCTTTGAGCTCATTGATTCTTTCCTCTGCTTGATCCATTCTTCTGCTGAGAGCCTCTAATGAATTTTTCAGCTCGGCAAATGTATTTATCAGTTCTAAGATATTCTATTTTTTTATTACTTCAATCTCACTGTTAAATCTCTTTGATGAATATCGGAATTGCTTTTCTGTGTTATCTTTGTGATCACTGAGTTTCCTTAAACCTGTTATTTTGAATTCTTTGTCAGAGAGTTCACACATCACCATCTTATTAGCATTAGTCATTGGTTCCCGACTTTGTCTGTTTAGAGAGATTACAAAATCCTGACACATCTCTAGGTGTCACTGTTGTTTCTTGAGTATATGCATGTATGTCTTTGCATTGACGGATTATTTATTCCAGTCTTCTCTAGCTTTGTTTTGTTTTTATTGGATATAGTTGCTTAGAGGTTCTTTACCACTAGGTCACTGCAGCCTTTTTATCTCTAGGTGTCATTTTAATCAAGCACAAGATCACCTTGACTATAGGAAACAATCAAAGATCAGCATGTCACCCTTCCAAGTGGTGGAGGTCTTGAAGGGGATATCCCAGCAATGTAGGAAGGCTGGCTAAGGGTTCATGCCCAGGGGACCTATGCGACAAGCCTTCTACCCTGTACCCACTCTGATTTGTCATCACCTTCCAAACCACAGCAGAGTTTCTAGGGCTGGGGCAACGATCCTGCCTCCCCTCTCTGTCTCTGCCTATCCTCTGATTTTATCTCCCTTCCAGCTCCTGCAGTGCTTCCTGCAGGTTAAGGCACAGCCAGGTCTCCTGTCAGGGAGCCAAAGGTGATGGGGACCCTGATTGCTACTTTGATTTCACTTCTGTCCAACGTAGAAACAATGAGTTGGGGGGAAATTTTTCCACACATTTGGTGCCGGGAAGAATGCAGGTCAGGAGTACTCCAAACGTGGACATCCAATTCTCCTAATGTCTACTCAAGGCTTTTCCATGTCTCTGTGACCCCTGCAACTGCCTCACCTTCATATTTGAATTGGGATATTTTTGGTGGTAATCTCAACACCATATATTTGGCTTTGGTTTCTGTGGGAGTAAGGGAGTAAAGCCAGCTTGTTTTCATGCTACCATTTTAAAATCTGAAGTCAGTTGTTTTTTGGTTTTTGTTTTTTTTTTAAATACATTTATTTATGGAAGCAATGAGCAGAGAACATTGATTTGCAATTTCAGGAGCTATAACTGAAAGCTGTTGATTACCAAGCACTATTTGTAACCCAGAGGAAAATTTTAAAACCTTACTTTTGGAGCTTTTAAACACAAGTCACTTCCACTAACTTCTACTGCCTGGGAGGTGTTGGAAATTTTAAGTATGCGTAGGAGTAATCTCTAGTTCCTTCTGATAATGAATGGTAATTTAGTCTCTGTTCTGGCAATGGCTTCATGACTTGACTTAAAGCAGAGTTTACAATTCATAAGGATACAATCTTTAAAGTGTTTCCATTGAGTTACAGATTGTTGCGCTTCCATTCTAATATGTACAAATTTGTCTCCTATGAAAATTTCTTTAACCTGTATTTTATTTTTGTTTGATGCTCAGTGACATATGTTTTGAAACAAGAACATCACATTTTACTGTGAATAGCAATCAGTATCACTTGCCATGATAGGAAGTAACTTAGAAAATAAACACAATGAAAATTAATGTTATAAAACCCCAACTGGTCTCTTCTTCTGAGTCTCCTGAGCCTGAGTTTGGCTCTCTCTCTGAAAAATATTTAAAACTTACTAGCACCAAATAGACCCTCTCCTTCATATAATAAAAAAAAAAAAGAGAATTAAAATGGAAATATGTGATTTAATGCTATTTAATGTTGTGTCTGGTGCCACCTAAAATCGCTCAGCGTTGCTACAGGGCGCATGTCCTCTGTCCTGGGAAAGACTGACCTGGTGTAACAGTTTCATTTTACCGGTAGCATATTATAGCGTATTAGCACAGACAGAGGACAGGATTTACTTAACATCTTTGGCTAAAGAAGCACCAGGATGCAAGTGATCAATGTCTAAGTTCATGATCAGTTTGCTACATCACATCAATTTTGAAAAATATCAAAACATCTAGAAAAATCTTGAAGTTAGAATATGAATGGCATGGATGTGTGGGAGAACAAGGTACCTGAGCATTTTATGCCTGGCAATTACCTGAATTGCCTTAAGACATGGATAGACATTGGTTCACAAAACAGAAACGGTATGTGCCTATGTGAACTTGACAACCTGATAGTAGATGTGTTATTTTAAAAATGTTAAATTCTTTAACATCTGGTTTTCTGTCACTGCACAATAAATCACCCTTAACTTCATGGACTAAAACGGGGAACAGCGTAACATAGCCTTGGAACAAACTCTGATTTGCTACCTGTTTTTTTTTGTTTTGGGGGGTTTTTTTTGCTACCTGACTTTGTAAACAAAGTTTTAATGAAACACAACACTTTTTAGTGAAGCGCGTTCACTGTTTATGCATGCTTACCCATACTAATGGCAGATTCAGGTAATTGCCCCTCAAAGGCTAAAACATTGACCAGTTGGTTCTTTGCAGAGAAAATTTGCCAACATCTAGAGTAACAACGAGAAGTATTTGAGACTACTTAAATGCCGATTACTGTACTGTTCTGGTGTATTGGTAGACACTGATAAACTCAGTTCATGTTTTCTCTCGGGAAGTTTGCACTTGCAGAAACAGGGTGTTTTGTTTGATTGTGTTGTGTTTTTCATCACCACCACTAAATACACACAAAACGAAGAGCCTTATTATCTGGCAAAGAAAAAGCACGTTGCTCTGTTCAAATCTAAGGAAAGTCCTTTGCTTTGATAAAAACAAAAACTCTTGTGCATGTTGGTTCATGACTTCAATTCATTAAAAAGACCCTGGGCTTTGGGCTCAGTCTCACCACTGTGAGAAAAGTGTCTTTTTGGTTGTTATTGTTTGTTTTTGTCAAAACATGTTAGCATTTGGAACACGAAGATGAAGGTACTATCTGGAGGTTAAGAAAGACTCTCTCGGTTTCTACTCATAGAAATTCCACATCTCTTCAAGTAGAACTTGGCTTTCTTTTCATTATCTTGCCAAACAGACTTTATGAGTTTATTTAGGATTGCAAATCATCACATGAAACATTAAAATGGTCCTAACCTCCTAGCCCAATACGCAGGCAGCTTGTCTGTCCATGAACTCAGTGTGCACACACAGATCTCATTAGCCTAATGGAAATTGTGTCCACGCACCGTTAGCAGATCGTGACCTCCAGCATTTCTTGGGAGAAGGGTTTATACCGACTTTTGCCCTATTGTTGGCTTTCTTCCTAAATTTGTAATTCAAAGCTACAGTTTAAAATCCTCATGGAGCTGAGACATTAGTGGTGGGTGGAAAGACAGCCATCCGTCTTAGGCTGATAATGCCCTTAATACGCCAGGAGGCTTTGCGAGCTGTGCCTTATGATCAATTATTCAAGTTCATTCTTCCATGCCCCTGGGCTCAGACGTGAAGTCCATGTCCCAAGTAGACAGAACTGGTCCCTACAGCCTGGAGTTAGGAAGATTGCTGAAAATACTCAGCACCATCAAGCACGAGCCCCAGCAGCCCAGAGGCACAGCATACAGACCAGTCCTCTGGAACAAGTCACTGCAGCTCAAGTCCCAATCAGACAAGATAGTCTCCACGTTATATCAGTTCTTAATGTCCTGTTTCTGAACCTCTTTTCTCTCAGTGTTGACCTGCCCAGCACCAAAAACCTCAATTAGAGTAATCACCAACATACAAGAGAAGGAAAATTTTGAATGAAAATCAAGGTTTCCAGCATCTCTTAAAAAATCAGAGCACTTGTTAATATGAGGACCCCATCCTGCATGGTTCAGGCGGTCGCTCTCCTGTTGTCTGGGGCATCTGGCCACTGGCCCCTCATTTACTTGGACCTAGAAGGCATTTTAACTTCCAGCGCCTGATTCTAGCTTTTTGTGTGCATTATTTTCATACTCACATACCTAATCAGAGCCTGTTTTTTAAGCATTAAATAAAATGCTTTCTTTTAAGAACAAACAAACAAACAAACAAGCATCATTTGGGGATGCCATAGCCACTCGGTGGCCATCCTTCCATGTCAACAGCAGTTCCAGGGTCCATCTGCCTGACTCAAAGCCTGACCCTGGAGCTGTCATACCAGCAGGACAGTGGCCAAGCCCAGGTACTTCTCTCTGTGCCAGTTTCCTCATCTGGAAAATGAGGGTAATATTATTATCTGCCTTACAGGGCTACTGTGAGAGGCAACTGGGATACTGCACATGAAGCCCTTGGGACATGGCCTGGAAGGGCAGAACCTCTGGCCAGGTCAGCTGCCCTTCTGTGCTAACTAGCACTGTCGCACCACAAGCAGCACTGCTGACTGCTGCTGCTCATCCTTCAGCATCCTTCAGTGACTGATTCTTCCCCTGCACTCTGTTACGCTCTGAACTCTAATCTGCTTACCCTACTGTAGCTGAATTGATTTTTAACCACAGATCAGATCATGATATCTACACGCTCCAACAGTTTCAGCATCTTCCTTATACATAGGTATCAAAACTTCCACAGTGAGCCATGTACTCTTTAATAAAAGGTACTGTCGCTTGGCAGATCCCACAAAGCCCAGCATGGTCTCCTGCCTGCCTCTCTCCACCCCAAGAACCTCCAGCCCAGCCCCGGCTGACTTCGTGCCTCCATCCACAAGGTCCTTATTTCTGTTCCTGCTGTTCGCGGTGCTATCTCTGCCACAGGGCTTTTGCACAAGCTGCACCCTCTGTCTGGATGCTCAGTCTCTCCCCTTCTTAACTTCTACTTGCTCTTGTCTTGACACATCAGTAGGCACAATCTCACAGAAGCCTCCTATGACCTGACCTGACAGGGACACATTCTCTCATCCTATAATTTCAGGCAACCATGTGCCTCTCCTGATAGCTCTTGTCATAGATGAGACTGGTGTTTGATTGCAGGATTCTTTGCTTATTTTCTCTTCTGTCATATTGGGTAGAGGCCAAATTGGGTTTCAGATATCCTTTGTCCTCAGGACTGAGCACAGAGCTGGTGACAAATGAACTTTGGGTCCAAAAGAACAATTGGCATGGACTGATTTATATTCCAGTAAATCAGTGGAACTCATTTAAATCCTAAAGTGAAGCTCTTTTTAATGCAAATAACTGCCCCTGATTTATTTGTAATATTAATTCATTTTCATACAGTAGGTCACCAGCAGTGAGTTATGTCCCCAATGCTAGGATTTTGAGAAAGAAATGAACTGATCCTAGTTTAGTCAGAGTTTCTCACCTCAAAAATAGCTCCACACTTCATCTGCCAGTAACAATTTTAAACTGCACAATTTAGTTCTGTGTTTGTCCTGAAGAGAGCAATCTTATTCTACATGACAATCTTCCGGGAAAATGATTCTGGCAACTTGATTCCCATTTGTCTCATTCCCTCTGCACTTCATGCACCAAAGCTCAGAGACTTAGTAGAGGGACAGTGATGTCCCCAACGATGTCCATGTCCTAATCCCTGAAACCTGTGATTATGTTACCTTATGAGGCAAAAGGGAATTAAGTTGTGAGTGGAATTAAGGTTGCTGACCAGCTGGCCTTGAGATGGGGAGATTATCCTGGGATTACCCTCGATTGCCCGTGTTCTCTCAATGTAATCCCAAGTGTCCTTATAAGTCCTTACAAGATGCAGAAAAGGGAGGACATAGAGATGGCAGCATGAGAGGAATTTGGTTTGAAGTTGCAACTTCTGCAGATGAAAGGAGCTGAGAGTCAAGGAAAAAAACAAAGAAATGGATTTGTCCCTGTCATGTCCAGAAAGAACCCCTTTAGACACCTTGATTTTATTTAGCTCAATGAGATCTGTGCCAGACTTTCAATTTTCATAACTGCAAGGTTAAGAAAGTTACATGTTTCTAATCCACTAATTTCTTGGAATTTGTTACAGCAGCAATGAGAAACTAATACAGGAAGACCCCATTCTGTTGCACTTCACAGATAGTGTGTCTATTGCAAATGGAAGGTAGGAGCAACCCTGGGCTGAGAAGGTCTGCTGGTGCCATTTTTTTTTTTCAACAACCTGTGCTCACTTCATGTCCCTGTGCCATATTTTGGTAATTCTGGGAATATTTCAATTTTTTTATGATTGTATCTGTTATGGTGATCTGTATCAGTGACCACTGATGATATTACTGTAATTGTTTGGGGGCACCACACACCACATGTCCATAGAAAATGACAAACTTAATAGTGTATGTGTCCTGTCCTTCCATCTCTTTCCCTCCCCTCAAACCTCCATAAGACACACCAATATGGAAATTAAGCCAACTGATAATGTACAATGACTTCTCAGTGCCCAAGAGAAGGAAAAAGTCATGTCTCTCAATTTAAATCAGTAACTAGAAATAACTAAGCCTAGTGATAAAGGCACGTTGAAAGCCAAGATAGGCTGAAAGCTCTTGTGCCAAACAATTTGCCAAGTTGTGAATGCAAAGGAAAAGTTCTTAAATGAAATCAGAAGTGCCACCCCATGACCACAAGAATGATAAGAAAGAAAAACAGCCTTACTGCTGATATGAAGAAAGTATTGATGGTCTAGAGGGAAGGTTAAACCAGTCACAGCATTCCCTCAAGCCAAAGTGTAATTCAGATTTTGGTCTTAACTTTATTTAATTCTATGAAGACTGAGAAACATGAAGAAGTTACAGAAGAACACTTTGAAGCTAGAAGGGTTCATAACATTTAAAGAAGAAGCCATCTCCATGGTGTGAAAACACAAGATGAAGCAGGAAGTGCTGATCCAGACACTGCAGCAAGTTATCCAGAAGATCTGAGATCATTGACAAGGGGTGACTACAGAACAACAGATTTCAATGTAGAAAAACAGCTTTATATTGGAAGAAGATGCCATCCTGGACCTTCATAGCAAAAAGTCAAGGGGTTGCTTCGAAGCTTCTAAGGGCAGGTTGATTCTCTGTTAGGGACTAATGAAGCTGATGACATTGAGGCCAACAGTCATTTACTAATCCAAAAATCCCAGGGCCCTTAAGAATTAGGCCCAATCAACAGTGGGTGGTAGCTCACGCCTGTAATCCCAGCACTCTAGGAGGCTGAGGCAGGTGGATGGCCTGAGTTCACAGGTATGAGACTAGCCTGAGCCAGAAAGGGACCTTGTCTCTAAAAATAACCGGGTGGGCATCTGTGGTCCCAGCTACTCAGGAAACTAAGATAAGAGAATCACTTGATCCCAAGAGTTTGTGGTTAAGGTGAGCTATATGATGCCATGGCATTCTACTGAAGGCAACAAAGTGAAACCCTATCTCAAAAAAAAAAAAAAGAATTATCAGTAATCTACCCTGCCCCATGCTCTATGGATGGAACAACAAAGCCTGGAGGATAGCACATCTGTTTACAGTGTGGTGTAGTTATTCTTTTAAGCCCACTGTTGAGACCTATTACTCATAGAAAAATGATTCCTTTCAAAATAGTCCTGCTTGTTAACAATACATCTGGTCACCCAGGAGCTCTACTGGCTATGTGGAAGGAGATTAGTATTATTTTCATGCCTGCTAACATAACATACACTCTGCAGCCTGTGGATTAAGGAGTAAATTCAACTTTCAAGACTTATTATTTAAGTCTACAGCTACCATAGATATTGATTCCTCTGATGGATCTCGGCAAACTACGTTGAAAACCTCTGGCAAAGATGCACCATCCCAAATGCCATTAAAAGCATTCATGATTCATGGGAGGGTCAAAATATCAGCCTTAACAGGAGTTTGGGAAAAGTTGATTGCAACCCTCAGAGATAACTTAGAGAGGTTCAAGACATGGAGGAAGGCCCTGGAAATTTGGTGGAAACAGCAAGAGAATTAGAAGTGGAACCTTGATGTGACTGAATTGCTGCAACCTCATGATAAAACTTTAATGGACAAGGAGTTGCTTCTTATGGATGAGCAAAGAAAATGATTTCTTGAAATGGAATCTACTGATGAAGGTGGTCTGACAATTGTTAAAATGAAAACAAGGAATTTAGAATATTATACTATAAACTTAATTGATAAAGCAGTGACAGTGTTTGAGAAGCACTGCCCCTACCCTCCAGGAATTCAGTCACCTGGAGGTAAAAAGACTGTCCTGAATGCATGATAAAAGCTGCCACAAAGGAATGTGAAATACAGCAACCCACACCATTGACAAAGATGTTGTGTCAGTTAACTGCTGTGCAGTGTAGAAAATCCAGACTCAGCAGCCTTAGAAAAGAGGAGGATTGTTGTGTACTTTAGGAAGCCTGTAGATCAGGTGTGGCCCTCCGTGTGTTGATTCAGTAGCTGAACAAAGACAACAAGGGCACTGGGCCTGTTTCTTCCCTGTGGTTGGTGATGATTTCCGCTTCCAGGTGACAGCTCCAGGTGCTCCACAGGGACCTGACAATTTCCTTCTTTCTGTGGTTGTCCCTTAGGAGAGAGAGAGAAATTATTTTCTAGAAATCTGTAGCAGAATTCCCCTCATACCCTATTAATCAGAGTTGAGTCAAGAAATGGAATTACCATGGTACCAATCAAACTCACCCTAGCACCAGGGTAAGGGACCAGCCACTCCTCAGAGTCACGTGAGTGTGGTCTGGGGAGGGACGCCTTCATCTAGCAAGGAAGACAAGGGCAGTAAACTGCGGATCGGCTGTTCACACTTTCCACTGTGGACATGAAGAATGGCTGAGTAGATTTAATGGTTAGATGGTTTGTGTAAGTGACAAAATATGAGGGAATGAGTTATAGTGGGTCATCTCAAAGCTACAAAGCTGTCATCGACTTATACCTATTTCTCAGTATTTCAGAAATTCCTAGGCTGACACTTCATTTCTCAATGTTGTTCTTTTTTTTCACTTATGTAATAAAGAAATTGAAGATGTACCACACTTTTTTTAAATAGGAAAAGCGCTTTCAAATGGAAATTGGGATTATTAACAATGTTATCCTGTCTGCTTCTGCAAGAGCGTGGAGATTATTCCGCCAAATCCAATTAGGCAATTTAATTAACCAATGTGCATTGAGTATTCACCACGTGCCAGACAAGTTGGCATTTGAACACTGAAACGTGAAGAGAAAAGGTCACATTGCTTGTCATTTCTTTTACGTGAACAATTTGGAGAATTGAAGCCGCTTCATCTACAGCTATTTCCTGCATCCCTACTATGTGCATGGCACATTTGTAGGAGCACTGATAATTTTGAGAAGTGCATTTCAATATGGTTAATACAAATGATTTTTAAAATGCAGCTGCTTTGATGGATGAGTTAATTATCAGTTGTGACCCAGCGATTTAAGATGCAGTTTAAGGAGAAAGCTGCAAATATGATGTTGAAAGTGCTTGGTCACATGGAGTTGAAGGGGAAGATGAAGAGACATTTAGCTCATATTTAGATAGAAAATGGGAATTGGACAGCATCCCCAAAATACCAATGCTTCTAGTCTAAACTACTACCATGCTTGGTCCTTACCCCCAAGGGTTCCAATCTCCAAAGCGGTCCTTCTTTAATAATCCAAACGCTAAGGGGTTTCCTTGATGTAAAACCCAGTGTGACTGATGCCCCAAGCCATGAAATAAAATGACCATGCCCCTGCCACATACACACACCAGAATGCTCTGAATTAACGTCCCTGTTAAGAGGTGTTTGAAGAACCTGGAATTTGTGACTTGGAAGCCCCCACAATGCCACAATTGCTGCTGGCCTGACTTGCCCTTTTTAAAGATAATCTGGGAAGTAGATTCTTCACTCAGGAACCCGACGGAGACCTCAGAGCGCTTACAAGTCCCCTGTATTTGATTCTCTATCCTGAACCCTGCCAGGGAAAGCAGTGGGCTGCACTTGCCCAGGAAGCCAGCAGCCCAAGTGCCTCCACAGCCTCTCTAATCTGAACCCCAACCCTCCAAACCTATCACAGTGGGGTTCTCAGGCAGGTGGGTGGGTCCCAGAGGGGGCAAGCAGAAACCAAGCCTCTGTTGGTGTCCAGTTTTAATATTGACAAACACCTCTAACACATGTAAACGTGTGTCATCCTGGGGTGAGGAGATCAAGATGCAGAGAGGAGCTGCGAGGCGACAGCATTGCCTCTGGATTTTTTTTTTTTTTGCCTTTGCCTTTTTTTTTTTTTTTTTTAATTTATTGTTGGGGATTCATTGAGGGTACAAGAAACAGGTTACATTGATTGCATTTGTTAGGTAAAGACTCATTTACAATCGTGTCTTGCCCCCAAAAGGTGTGGCACACACTAAGACCCCACCCCTCACTCCTTCCATCTCTCTGTTCTCCCCTTCCCCCACTCCCATGGTGACCTTAATTGTCATTAATTGTCCTCATATCAAAATTGAGTACTAGGATTCATGCTTCTCCATTCTTGTGATGCTTTACTAAGAAGAAGGTGTTCCACTTCCATTCAGGTTAATACAAAGAATGTAAGTCTCCATTTTCTTTTTAATACCTGAATAGTATTCCATGGTATACATACACCACAGCTTGTTAATCCATTCCTGGGTTGGTGGGCATTTAGGCTGTTTCCACATTTTGGCGATTGTAAATTGAGCTGCAATAAACAGTCTAGTACAAGTGTCCTTATGATAAAAGGATTTTTTTTCCTTCTGGGCAGATGCCCAGTAATGGGATGGCAGGATCAAATGGGAGGTCTAGCTTGAGTGCTTTGAGGGTTCTCCATACTTCTTTCCAAAAAGGTAGTATTAGGTTGCAGTCCCACCAGCAGGGTAAAGGTGTTCCCTTCTCTCCACATCCACGCCAGCATCTGCAATTTTGAGATTTTGTGATGTGGGTCATGCTTGCTGGGGTTAGATGTTATCTCAGGGTGGTTTTGATTTGCATTTCTCTGCTAATTAGGGATGATGAGCATTTTTTCATGTTTGTTAGCCATTTGTCTGTCTTCTTTAGAGAAGGTTCTATTCATGTCTCTTGCCCATTGATATATGGGATTGTTGGCTTTTTTCATGTGGATTAATTTGAGTTCTCCATAGACCCTAGTTATCAAGCTTTTGTCTGATTCAAAATATGCAAAAATCCTTTCCCATTGTGTAGGTTATCTATTTGCTTTGGTTGTTGTCTCCTTAGCTGTACAGAAGCTTTTCAGTTTAATGAAGTCCCATTTGTTTACTTTTGTTGTTGTTGCAATTGCCATGGCAGTCTTCTTCATGAAGTCTTTCCCCAGGCTGATATCTTTCAATGTTTTTCCTATGCTTTCTTTGAGGATTTTTATTGTTTCATGCCTTAAATTTAAGTCCTTTATCCATCTTGAATCAATTTTTGTGAGTGGAGAAAGGTATGGGTCCAGTTTCAGTCTTTTACATGTGGATATCCAGTTCTCCCAGCAGAAGAGAGAAAAGAGGAAATCATTAACTTCCTTGAACATAACAACAAAGAAAACACAAGCTTCATTTATTTAAAAGGGAGTCTTTCCCCTAGTGTATGTTCTTGTTTGGTTTATTGAAGATTTGGTGGTTGTAAGATGTTAGTTTCATTTCCTGGTTTTCTATTCGATTACAAATGTCTACTTCTCTACTTTTGTGCCAGGACCATGCTGTCTTGACCACTATGGCTTTGTAGTACAGCCTGTAGTACAGCCCCCATCTTTGTTTTTATTACTAAGAACTGCCTCGGCTATACAGGGATTTTTCCTGGTCCCATACAAAATCATTTTTTCCAAATCTTGAAAGTATGATGTTGAGTGAGAGATTAAAGATGGCGGCCGAGTAACAGCTTCCCTGCAACCGGGAACAGTGAGTCTGGGGAGACAAGATTCCAGGCATCTCTGGCCGGTGGGATCTGCCTATAATCATCCATTTGAGGATACAGGGAGCCAGCAAGGGACTTCTGGACCCCAAGAGGAGGATAAAAACAGTGGAAAACTGGCAAGTGGTTGCGTGTGTTCGATCATCCTAATCACGCCAGCAACCGTAAGTACAAGCAGCAGTGAGACTACAAACCGGAAAGACCTTACCTGTGAACTGTTTCGGTATTCTCAGACTTGGCACTCAGTTGAACTGCCGTGGGGAGAACTTGAGCAGGAGTGTGGAGACCTTTGGGCATTGTCTGGGGCCCCAGACTGAGCCACTGAGCTGGGCGCAGGAAGCCATTGTGAAAGAACTACCCCGGCAAGCTCCGCCCTCAGGGTCTCAGACCAAGGATTGGGCGGGTCAAAGTAACCTACTGACTGAGCAGCCTAAAGGCGGGGACTGAGCTGCCTTATAGCCTTAATCCTTAGGGGCAGAGTGACACAGTTTTGGCACACTGGAGCCTTGGGCTGTTGCCCTGGGTAGAGTGCCGTGACATCACAGCTCACAGCAACCTCAAACTCCTGGGCTTGGTGCTGCCCAGACCTCCATAAGAGCTGTGCAGTGACCCCTGACCAGTGACCCGCACCCAAAATGCCCTCCGCATTCCCTAACCAGGAACTGCAGGAGCCACGCAACCCTGCATCTTCCCTCCTGTGTCCTCCCAGTTTCCCACTAGCCCGTTTATCTGGACAGGGATTCTGGTAGCTGCGTGCCCTTTGGAGCCCTCCCTGCCTCTGTGCAGAGCTCTTCTCCTGGCCAGAGACTGCCGGGAGCCTTGGGCTCTCTGTGCCAAAGTCACTGGGCGCTTGGCACTCCCAGAACAGTGCGCACCACCCCCAGTCCTGTTGCTGGATCCGGGTGTGTCACAAACCGGATCTGCTTCCACAACCAGAACTCCCTACCTAGAGCAGCCCCAGAGGAACTACACAGGGTCACTCCCTACAAAGATCCAGAAATGATAGAGTGATCCCACTGGGGTCTAATCTAGGAGAGACACCTCCCCAACTCTGAGGGCAGCCAGAGGCAACGGTGAAAACAACCATGAGGAGAAATCAACAGAAAAACTCTGGCAATATAAATAATCAGAGTAGATCAACTCCCCCAAAGATCAATGGGGCAGAAACAGCACAAGACCCCATGCGCAAACAAATAGCTGAGACATCAGAAATTGAATTCAGGATCTGGATAGCAAATAAGATCGAATTAGAATTCCAAAAGTTATCTCAAAAATTCAATGGATTCAAAGACCAAATGACCAAAGATTTTGACATATTGAGACAAGAAATTCCATCCCTCAAAGATCTGAGAAACACAGTAGAATCCCTCAGTAACAGAATGGAGCAAGCAGAAGAAAGAATTTCTGACATTGAAGACAAAGCTTTCGAATGCTCCCAAACCCCCAAAGCAGAAGAGAAATGGAGAGCAAAAACAGACCACTCTCTCAGAGAGCTCTCGGATAATTTGAAGAAAACCAATATTCGTCTTATAGGGATCCCCAAAAGTGACAAAGTGGCTTCACAAGGCACATAGTCTCTTCTCCATGAGATTATGAAGGAGAACTTTCCAGACATGCCAAGAGATTCCAAAATTCAGATAGCAGTTTCAGAACTCCATCATGACTCAACCCAAATAAGACGTCCCGAGACACATCATAATCAATTTCACTAAAGTTAATATGAAGGAGAAAATTCTGAAAGCTGCCAGATGAAAGCTGCCGGTCTCTACCTACAAGGGGAAGAATATCAGAATAACTACAGATCCCTCTGCTGAAACCTTTCAAGCTAGAAGAGGATGGTCATCAACTTTTAATCTCCTAAAATAAAATAACTTTCAACCCAGGATCCTGTACCCAGCTAAACTGAGCTTCATTTATGACAGAGAAATTAAATACTTCAACGACATTCACATGTTGAAGAAATTTGCCACAACTAAACCAGCTCTCCAGAACATTCTTAGACGTATCCTCCATAAAGACCAGCGTAACTCTCCACCACAAAAGTAAACCCGCCCAAAAAATTCTTGACCAAATTCCAACTTCCACAGTCACAAAAGGATTAAAAATGTCTACCGGTCTCTCAAAAGGCTTATCAATACTCTCAATTAATGTGAATGGTTTAAATTATCCTCTAAAGAGGCATAGGTTGGCAGACTGGATACAAAAACTCAAGCCAGATATCTGCTGCATCCAAGAATCTCATCTTATATTAAAAGACAGATATAGACTCAAGGTGAAGGGATGGTCTTCTATATTCCAGGCAAATGGAAAGCAGAAAAAAGCGGGCATTGCAATCCTGTTCGCAGACGCAATAGGCTTTAAACCAACCAACATAATTAAGGATAAGGATGGACTCTTCATATTTGTTAAAGGTAATACTCAATATGATGAGATCTCAATTATTAATATTTATGCACCCAACCACAACGCACCTCGATTTATAAGAGAAACCTAACAGACATGAGCAACTCGATTTCCTCCACTTCCATAGTAGATGGAGATTTTAACACCCCTTTAGCAGACCTGGATAGAGCCACCAAAAAAAGCTAAGCAAAGAAATTTTAGATATAAACTCAACCATTCAACATCTGGACTTAACAGACATCTACAGAACATTTCATCCCAAAAAAACTGAACACACATTCTTCTCATCACCCCACGGAACATACTCCAAATTCAACCACATCCTAGGCCACAAATCTAACCTCAGCAAATTTAAAAAAATAGAAATTATTCCTTGCATCTTCTCAGACCATCATGGAATGAAAGCTGAACTAAATAACAACAGGAACCTGCATACCCATACAAAAACATGGAAGCTAAACAACCTTATGCTGAAGGATACATGGGTTATAGACAAGATTAAGAAGGAAATCACCATATTTTTGGAACAAAACAATAATCAAGACACAAATTACCAGAACCTCTGGGATACTGCAAAGGCAGTCCTAAGAGGGAAATTTATAGCACTGCAAGCCTTCCTCAAGAAAATGGAAAGAGAGGAAGTCAATATCTTAATGGAACATCTCAAGAAACTGGAGAAAGAAGAACACTTCAACCCCAAATGCAGCAGAAGAAAAGAAATAACCAAAATCAGAGCAGAATTAAATGAAGATGAAAACAAAAGAATTATACAACAGACCAATAAATCCAAAAGCTGGTTTTTTGAAAAGATCAATAAAATAGATAAACCTTTGGCCAACCTAACCAGGAAAAAAAGAGTAAAATCTCTAATTTCATCAATCAGAAATGGTAATGATGAAATAACAACAGACCCCTCAAAAATTCAAAAAATCCTTAACGAATACTACAAGAAACTCTACTCTCACAAATATGAAAATCTGAAAGAAATTGAACAATACCTGGAAGCACGCCACATACCAAGACTTAGCCAGAACGAAGTGAAAATTTTGAACAGGCCTATATCAAGTTCTGAAATAGCATCAACTACACAAAATCTCCCTAAAAAGAAAAGCCCAGGACCAGATGGCTTTACATCAGAATTCTACCAAACATTTAAAGAAGAACTACTACCTATACTACTAAACCTCTTCCAAAATATAGAAAAAGAAGGAATATTACCCAACACATTCTACGAAGCAAACACCACCTTGATCCCGAAACCAGGGATAGACCCAACAAGAAGAGAAAATTATAGACCAATATCACTAATGAATATAGATGCTAAAATACTCAATAAGATCCTAAAAAACAGAATCCAACAACACATCAAAAAAATTATACACCATGACAAAGTTGGATTTATCCCAGGGTCTCAAGGCTGGTTCAATATACATAAATCTATAAATGTAATTCAACACATAAACAAACTTAAAAATAAAGACTATATGATTCTTTCAATTGATGCAGAAAAAGCTTTTATACTATCCAGCATCCCTTCATGATCAGAGCACTTAAGAAAATAGGTATAGAAGGGACATTTCTAAAATAATAGAGGCCATCTACAGCAAACCCACAGCCAATATCGTATTGAATGGAGTTAAATTGAAATTATTTCCACTTAGATCAGGAACCAGGAAAGGTTGCCCATTGTCTCCATTGCTCTTTAACATTGTAAAGTTTTAGCCATTGCAATTAGGGAAGAAAAGGCGATCAAGGGTATCCACAAAGGCTCAAAAGAGATCAAACTTTCACTCTTCGCAGATGATATGATCGTATATCTGGAAAACACTAGGGATTCTAATACAAAACTTTTAGAAGAGATCAAGGAATACAGCAATGTCTCAGGCTACAAAATTAACACCCATAAATCTGTAGCCTTTAGATATACCAACAATAAGCAAGCTGAACAAACAGTCAAGGACCCTATTCCTTTCACAGTAGTGCCAAAGAAGATGAAATATTTGGGAGTATACCTAACAAAGGACGTGAAAAATCTCTACAAAGAGAACTATGAAACTCTAAGAAAAGAAATAGCTGAAGATGTAACAGATGGAAAAATATACCATTCACATGGCTGGGAAGAATCAACATTGTTAAAATGTCCATACTGCCCAAAGCAATATATAATTTTAATGCAATTCCTATTAAAGTTCCATTGTCATACTTCAAAGATCTTGAAAAAATAATACTTTGTTTTATATGGAATCAGAAAAAATCTCGAATAGCCAAAACATTACTGAGCAATAAAAACAAAGCTGGAAGAATCACGCTACCAGACCTGAGACTGTACTATAAATCAATAGCGATCAAAACAGCATGGTACTGGCACAAAAAGAGAGAAGTAGATATCTGGAACAGAATTGAGAACCAAGAGATGGATCCAGCTATTTACCGTTACTTGATCTTTGACAAGCCAATTAAAAATATTCAGTGGGGAAAAGATTCCCTATTTAACAAATGGTGCTGGGTAAACTGGCTGGCAACCTGTAGAAGATTGAAACTGGACCCACACCTTTCACCATTAACTAAGATAGACTCTCACTGGATAAAAGATTTGAACGTAAGACATGAAACTATAAAAATACTTGAAGAAAGTGCAGGGAAAACTCTTGAAGTAATCGGCCTGGGTAAATATTTTATGAGGAAGACTCCCCAGGCAATTGAAGCAGTATCAAAAATATACTACTGGGACCTGATCAAACTAAAAAGCTTCTGCACAGCCAAGAACATAGTGAGTAAAGCAGGCAGACAGCCCTCAGAATGGGAGAAAATATTTGCAGGTTATACCTCCGATAAAGGTCTAATAACCAGAATCCACAGAGAACTCAAATTTATTAGCAAGAAAAGAACACGTGACCCCATCTCAGGGTGGGCAAGGGACTTAAAGAGAAACTTCTCTAAGAAGACAGACGCAAAATCTACAAACACATGGAGAAAAGCTCATCATCCTTAATCATCAGAGAAATGCAAATCAAAACTACTCTGAGGTATCACCTAACCCCAGTAAGAGTAGCCCACATAACAAAATCCCAAAATCAGAAATGTTGTCATGGATGTGGAGGAAAGGGCACACTTCTACACTGCTGGTGGGAATGCACACTAATACGTTCCTTCTGGAAGGATGTTTGGAGAATACTTAGAGACCTAAAATTAGACCTGCCATTCGATCCTATAATTCCTTTACTAGGTTTATACCCAGAAGACCAAAAGTCACAATATAACAAAGACATCTGTACCAGAATGTTTATTGCAGCCCAATTCATAATTGCTAAGTCATGGAAGAAGCCCAAGTGCCCATCGACCCACGAATGGACTAGCAAATTGTGGTACATGTATACCATGGAATACTATGCAGCCTTAAAGAAAGATGGAGACTTTACCTTTTTCATGTTTACATGGATGGGGCTGGAACATATTCTTCTTAGCAAGGTATCTCAGGAATGGAAGAAAAAGTACCCAATGTACTCAGCCCTACTATGAAGCTAAATTATAGCTTTCACATGAAGACTATAACCCAACTATAGCACAAGACTATGGGGAAAGGGCCAAGGAAGGGGAAGGGAGGGGGGAGATTTTGGTGGAGGGAGGGTAATGTGTGGGGCCACATCTATGGTGCACCTTACAATGGGCACAGGCCATTGCACTAATGTACACAGCTATGATATAACAATAAAAATAAATAAATAAAAACACTGGCTGTACAAGAAAAAATAATAAATATTTTCTATAATATTGTTTTGCTGGGTCAGTAGAATAGCATGTACTTATAAATAATTATTCATTAAAAAAAAGAAAAGAAAGTATGATGTTGGCATCTTAATAGGGATGGCATTGAATCGGTAGATTGCTTTGGGAAGTATAGACATTTTAACAATGTTGATTCTTACCATCCATGAGCATGGTATGTTCTTCCATTTGTTAATATCCTCTGCTATTTCCTTTCTTAGGATTTCATAATTTTCTTTATGGAGGTCCTTTACCTCCGTTGTTAGGTATATTCCTAGGTATTTCATTTTCTTTGATGCTATGGAGAAGGGAGATCTGTTCTTAATTAGCCTCTCATGTTGACTCTTATTGGCATATACAAAGGTTACTGACTTGTGGACATTGATTTTATACCCTGAGACATTACTGTATTTTTTGATGACTTCCAGGAATCTTGAGATTGAGTCTTTGGGTTTCTCTAAGTATAAGATCATATCATCAGCAAATAGGGAGAGTGTGACACCCCCTGCTCCCATTTGGATGCCCTTTATTTCCTTGTCTTGCCTAATTCTATTGGCTAGAATTTCCAACACTACGTTGAATAGTAATGGTGACAGAGGACAACCTTGTCTGGTTCCAGTTCTAAGAGGAAAAGCTTACAGTTTTACTCCATTCAGTAAAGTATTAGCTGTGGGTTTGTAATAATAGCTTCAATAAGTTTCAGAAATGTGCCACCTATGCCTATACTCTTCAGTGTTCTAATTAGAAAAGGATGCTGATATACTCCCAAATATTTCATCTTCTTTGGCACTACTGTGAAAGGAATAGAGTCCTTTACTGATTTTCAGCTTGCTTATTGTAGGTATATATAAAGGCTACAGATTTATGGGTGTTGATTTTGTAGCCTGAGACATTGCTGTATTCCTTGATCACTTCTAAAAGTTTTGTAGTAGAATCCCTAGTGTTTTCCAGATATACGGTCATATCATCTGCAAAGAGTGAAAGTTTGATCTCTTCTGACCCTATGTGGATACACTTGATTGCCTTTTCTTCATTAACTGCAATGGCTAAAACTTCCATTACAATGTTAAAGAGCAATGGAGACAATGGGCAACCTTGCCTGGTTCCTGATCTCAGAGGAAATGATTTCAATTTAACTCCATTCAGTACGATATTGGCTGTGGGTTTGCTGTAGATGGCCTCTATTAGTTTAAGAAGACAGACACACGATCTATGAACACATGAAAAAAAGCACATCATCCTTAATCATGAGAGAAATGCAAATCAAAACTACTCTGACACTGGAGCAAGCCACACCAGAGTAGTCACCAGACCCCTGTGATCCAGTTCCCAGAGACCTCTTAAACTCTCTCACCAGAGACAGGTGCAGACTGAGACAATTATTTTGGACCTTTTTAAACTGAACCAATCGCCTGAGGACAAATCAGGTGGTGATCTGGGTGCACGGTGGTAGGAAGGTTTGATTTTTCTTTTCCAATTGTTTGCCGGTGGGGGGGCGGGGTGACTTAATTGCTGATATTTCTCCACAGCTGAGACATCAATCCAAAGTATCTGTTTCACTAGGGTGGAACAGAAACTGGCTGAAAACAAGACAGAACCACTTAGCCCCACCACACCAGACAGGACCCAAGTTTCTCAGGCCACAACACTGTACAGGCCCTTGACAAAGCCCCAGGGGAAAAAATCAGAGGGAGTAAAACAACCATGGGGTGGAATCAGTGGAAAAATTCTGGTAACATGAAGAACCAGAATAGATCAACCCCCCCTCCCCCAAGGAAAGATATGGCAGATGCAATTGAAAATCCCATTCATAAACAACTGGCTGAAATGTCAGAAATCGAATTTAGAATTTGGATTGCAGACAAGATTAACAAAGTGGAATTAGGAATTGGAGGGGAAATTCAAAAGTTGTCTCAAGAATTTAACGAATTTAAAGACAAAACGACCAAAGACTTAGACACACTGAAGCAAGAATTTGCAGCCCTCAAAGATATGAAAAATACAGTAGAATCCCTCAGCAACAGAATGGAGCAAGCAGAAGAAAGGATTTCTGACATTGAAGATAAAGCCTTTGAACGCTCCCAAACTCTCAAAGAGGAAGACAAATGGAGAGCAAAAACGGATCATTCTCTAAGACAACTCTGGAATAATTCGAAGAAGGGAAATATCCGAATCATAAGAGTTCCAGAAATAGATGAAGTGGCCTCGCTGGGCACAGAGGCCCTTCTGCATGAAATTATGAAAGAGAATTTTCCAGACATGCATAGACATTCTGAAATTCAGATAGCAGACAGCTTCAGAACCCCAGCACGACTCAACCCCAATAAGACATCCCCCAGGCATATCATAATTAACTTCACTAAAGTTAATATGAAGGAGAAAATCCTCAAAGCTGCCAGGAGAAAGAAAACCATTACCTTCAAAGGGAAGAATATTAGAATGACTGCAGATCTCTCTGCTGAAACTTTTCAAGCCAGAAGAGGGTGGTCAGCGACTTTTAATATCCTAAAGCAAAATAACTTTCAACCCCAGATCTTGTATCCAGCTAAACTGAGTTTCATTTATGATGGAGAAATTAAATACTTTAACGACATTCACATGTTGAAGAAATTTGCCATAATCAAACCAGCTCTTCAGGATATTCTCAGACCTATCCTCCATAATGACCAACCCAATCTTATATCACAAAAGTAAACTCACTCAGAAACTTCGGTTCAAACTCCAATTTCCACAGTGGCAAAAGGATTAAAAATGCCCACTGGACTTTTGAAAAACTCGATACCTAGAACTTCACCAGACTTATCAATATTCTCCATTACTGTGAACGGCTTAAACTGTCCTCTAAAGAGGCATAGGTTAGCTGATTGGATACAAAAACTCAGGCCAGATATTTGTTGCATACAAGAGTCACATCTTAACTTAAAAGACAAATACAGACTCAGGGTGAAAGGATGGTCGTCCATATTTCAGGCAAATGGTAATCAGAAAAAAGCAGGTGTTGGAATTTTATTTGAAGATACAATAGGCTTTAAACCGACAAAAGTAAGGAAGGATAAGAATGGTCACTTCACATTTGTTAAGGGTAATACTCACTATGATGAGATCTCAATTATTAATATCTATGCACCCAACCAGAATGCACCTCAATTTATAAGAGAAACTCTAACGGACATGAGCAACTTGATTTCCTCCAGCTCCATAATACTCAGAGATTTCAACACTCCTTTCGCAGTGTTGGGTCGATCCTCCAACAAGAAGCTGAGCAAAGAAATATTAGATTTAAACCAAACCATCCAACATTTGGATTTAGCAGACATCTACAGAACATTTCACCCCAACAAAACTGAATACACATACTTCTCATCAGCCCAAAGAACTTATTCCAAAATCAATCATATCTTAGGTCACAAGTCAAACCTCAGTAAATTTAAAGGAATAGAAATTATTCCATGCATCTTCTCGGACCACCATGGAATAAAACTTGAGCTGAGTAACAACAGGAATCTGCATACTCATACAAAAACATGGAAGAGAAATAACATTATGCTGAATGATAGCTGGGTCAGAGATGAGATTAGGAAAGAAATTGCCAATTTTTTGGAACAAAACAACAATGAAGACACGAACTATCAGAACCTCTGGGACACCGCAAAGGCAGTTCTAAGAGGGAAATTTATAGCAGTGCAAGCCTTGCTCAAGAGAACGGAAAGAGAGGAAGTTAACAATTTAATGGGACATCTCAAGCAACTGGAAAAGGAAGAACATTCCAACCCCAAACCCAGTGGAAGAAAAGAAATAACGAAAATTAGAGCAGAATTAAATGAAATTGAAAACAAAAGAATAATACAAAAGATCAATAAATCAAAAAGCTGGTTTTTCGAAAAGGTCAATAAAATAGATAAACCTTTGGCCAACCTAATCAGGAAAAAAAGAGTAAAATCTCTAATATCATCAATCAGAAACGACAAACATGAAATAACAACAGACTCCTCAGAAATCAAAAAAAAATCCTTAATGAATATTACAACAAACTTTATTCTCAGAAATATGAAAATCTGAAGGAAATTGACCAATACTTGGAAGCACGTCATCTTCCAAGACTTAGCCAGAATCAAGTGGAAATGTTGAACAGGCCCACATTAAGTTCGGAAATAGAATCAACCATACAAAACCTCCCTAAAAAGAAAAGCCCGGGACCAGATGGTTTCATGTCTGAATTCTACCAAACCTTTAAAGAGGAATTAGTACCCATATTACTCAACCTGTTCCAAAAGGTAGAAAAAGAAGGAAGACTACCCAACACGTTCTATGAAGCAAACATCACCCTGATCCCCAAAACAGGAAAAGACCCAACAAGAAAAGAAAATTATAGACCAATATCACTAATGAATATAAATGCAAAAATATTCAACAACATCCTAACAAACAGAATCCAGCAACACATCAAACAAATTATACATCATAACCAAGTCGGTTTTATCCCAGGATCTCAAGGCTGGTTCAATATACGTAAATCTATAAATGTAATCCAGCACATAAACAAATTAAAAAACAAAGACCATATGATTCTCTCAATCGATGCAGAAAAAGCTTTTGATAATATCCAGCATCCCTTCATGATCAGAACACTTAAGAAAATCGGTATAGAAGGGATATTTCTTTTTTTTTTTTTTTTTTATTGTTGGGGATTCATTGAGGGTACAATAAGCCAGGTTACACTGATTGCAACTGTTAGGCAAAGTCCCTCTTGCAATCATGTCCTGCCCCCATACAGTGTGACACACACCAAGGCCCCACCCACCTCCCTCCTTCCCTCTTTCTGTTTCCCCCCCATAACCATAATTGTCATTAATTGTCCTCATATCAAAATTGAGTACATAGGATTCATGCTTCTCCATTCTTGTGATGCTTTACTAAGAATAATGTCTTCCACGTCCATCCAGGTTAATACGAAGGATGTAAAGTCTCCATTTTTTTTAATGGCTGAATTGTATTCCATGGTATACATATACCACAGCTTGTTAATCCATTCCTGGGTTGCTGGGCATTTAGGCTGTTTCCACATTTTGGCGATTGTAAATTGAGCTGCAATAAACAGTCTAGTACAAGTGTCCTTATGATAAAAGGATTTCTTTCCTTCTGGGTAGATGCCCAGTAATGGGATTGCAGGATCAAATGGGAGGTCTAGCTTGAGTGCTTTGAGGTTTCTCCATACTTCCTTCCAGAAAGGTTGTACTAGTTTGCAGTCCCACCAGCAGTGTAAAAGTGTTCCCTTCTCTCCACATCCACGCCAGCATCTGCAGTTTTGAGATTTTGTGATATGGGCCATTCTCACTGGGGTTAGATGATATCTCAGGGTTGTTTTGATTTGCATTTCTCTAATATATAGAGATGATGAACATTTTTTCATGTGTTTGTTAGCCATTCATCTGTCGTCTTTAGAGAAAGTTCTATTCATGTCTCTTGCCCATTGATATAAGGGATTGTTGGCTTTTTTCATGTGGATTAATTTGAGTTCTGTATAGATCCTGGTTATCAAGCTTTTGTCTGATTGAAAATATGCAAATATCCTTTCCCATTGTGTAGGTTGTCTCTTTGCTTTGGTTGTTGTCTCCTTAGCTGTACAGAGCTTTTCAGTTTAATGAAGTCCCATTTGTTTATTTTTGTTGTTGTTGCAATTGCCATGGCAGTCTTCTTCATGAAGTCTTTCCCCAGGCCAATATCTTCCAGTGTTTTTCCTATGCTTTCTTGGAGGATTTTTATTGTTTCATGCCTTAAATTTAAGTCCTTTATCCATCTTGAATCAATTTTTGTGAGTGGGGAAAGGTGTGGGTCCAGTTTCAGTCTTTTACATGTAGACATCCAGTTCTCCCAACACCATTTATTGAATAGGGAGTCTTTCCCCCAAGGTAAGTTCTTGTTTGGTTTATCAAAGATTAGGTGGTTGTAAGATGTTAGTTTCATTTCTTGGTTTTCAATTCGATTCCAAGTGTCTATGTCTCTGTTTTTGTGCCAGTACCATGCTGTCTTGAGCACTATGGCTTTGTAGTACAGACTAAAATCTGGTATGCTGATGCCCCCAGCTTTATTTTTGTTACAGAGAACTGCCTTAGCTATACAGGGTTTTTTCCGGTTCCATACAAAATGCAGAATCATTTTTTCCAAATCTTGAAAGTATGATGTTGGTATTTTGATAGGAATGGCATTGAATAGGTAGATTGCTTTGGGAAGTATAGACATTTTAACAATGTTGATTTAGAAGGGACATTTCTAAAACTGATAGAGACCATCTACAGCAAACCAACAGCCAATATCATATTGAATGGAGTTAAATTGGAATCATTTCCACTCAGATCAGGAACCAGACAAGGCTGCCCATTGTCTCCATTGCTTTTCAACATTGTAATGGAAGCTTTAGCCACTGCAATTAGGGAAGAAAAGGCGATCAAGGGTATCCATATAGGGTCAGAAGAGGTCAAACTTTCGTTCTCACGGATGATATGATAGTATATCTGGAAAACACTAAGGACTCTACTACAAAACTCGTAGAAGTGATCAAGGAATACAGCAGCATCTCAAGTTACAAAATCAACATTCATAAATCGGTAGCCTTTATATATACCAACAACAGTCAAGTTGAAAAAACAGTTAAGGACTCTATCCCATTCACAGTAGTGCCGAAGATGAAATATTTGGGAATTTATCTAAAAAAGGACGTGAAAAATCTCTGTAAATAGAACTATGAAACTCTAAGAAAAGAAATAGCTGAAAATATTAACAAATGGAAAAACATACCATGCTCATGGCTGGGGAGAATCAACATTGTTAAAATGTCTATACTACCCAAAGCAATATATAATTTCAATACAATCCCTATTAAAGCTCCCCTGTCATACTTTAAAGATCTTGAAAAAATAATACTTCATTTTATATGGAATCATAAAAAGCCTTGAATAGCCAAGACATTACTCAGAAATAAAAACAAGGCAGGAGGAATTGCGCTACCAGACCTCAGACTATACTACAAATCAATAGTGATCAAAGCAGCATGGTATTGGCACAAAAACAGAGAAGTAGATGTATGGAACAGAATAGAGAACTGAGAGATGAATCCAGCTTCTCACCATTATTTAATCTTTGACAAGCCAATTAAAAACATTCAGTGGGGAAAAGGTCCCCTATTTAACAAATGGTGCTGGGTGAACTGGCTGGCTACCTGTACAAGACTGAAACTGGACTCACACCTTTCACCATTAACTAAGATAGACTCTCACTTGGATTAAAGATTTAAACTTAAGACATGAAACTATAAAAATACTAGAGGAGAGTGCAGGGAAAACACTTAAAGAAATCGGGTTGGGTGAGTATTTTATGAGGAGAACCCCCTGGGCAATTGAAGCAGCTTCAAAAATACACTACTGGGACTTGATCAAAATAATAAGCTTCTGCACAGTCAAGAACACAGTAAGTAAAGCAAGCAAACAGCCCTCAGAATGGGAGAATATATTTGCAGGTTATGTCTCTGACAAAGGTTTAATAACCAGAATCCACAGAGAACTCAAACGCATTAGCAAGAATAGAACAAGGGATCTCATCGCAGGCTCGCAAGGGATTTGAAGAGAAACTTCTCTGAAGAAGACAGGCACGTGGCCTTCAGACATTTGAAAAAATGCTCATCATCTTTAATCATCAGAGAAATGCAAATCAAAACTACTTTGAGATACCATCTAACTCCAGTGAGACTAGCCTATATCACAAAATCCCAAGACCAGAGATGTTGGCGCAGATGTGGAGAAAAGGGAACACTTTTGCACTGCTGGTGGGAATGCAAATTAATACATTCCTTTTGGAAAGAGATATGGAAAACACTTAGAGATCTAAAAATAGATCTGCCATTCAATCCTGTAATCCCTCTACTGGGCATATACCCAGAAGACCAAAAAGCACATCATAACAAAGATATTTGTACCAGAATGCTTATTGCAGCACAATTCATAATTGCTAAGTCATGGAAGAAGCCCAAGTGCCCATCGGTCCACGAATGGATTAATAAATTGTAGTACATGTACACCATGGAATATTATGCAGCCTTAAATAAAGATGGAGACTTTACCTCTTTCATGTTTACATGGATGGAGCTGGAACATATTCTTCTTAGTAAATTATCTCAAGAATGGAAGAAAATGTACCCAATGTGCTCAGCCCTACTATGAAACTAATTCAGGGTTTTCACATGAAAGCTATAACCCAGTTACAACCTAAGAATAGGGGAAGGGGGAAAGGGAGGGAAGGGAGGGGAAGGGGATTGATGGGATTACACCAGCAGTGCATCTTACAAGGGTATATGTGAAACTTGGTAAACGGTCTGTGAACCTAGTGAATGATGCCCCATGATCATATCAATTTACACAGCTATGATTTAATAAAAATAAAAAAACTACTCTGAGATATCACCTAGCTCCAATAAGAGTAGCCCACATAACAAAATCTCAAAACCAGAGATGTTGGCATGGATGTGGAGGAAAGCGCATACTTCTACACTGCTGGTTCGAATGCACACTAATACGTTCCTTCTGGAAGGATGTTTGGAGAATACTTAGGGACCTAAAAATAGATCTGCCATTCAGTCCTATAATTCACAATAGGACCAAAAATCACAATATAACAAAGACATTTGTACCAGAATGTTTACTGCAGCCCAATTCACAATTGCTATGTCATGGAAGAAGCCCAAGTGCCCATCGACCCACGGATGGACTAGCAAATTGTGGTACATGTATACCATGGAATACTATGCAGCCTTAAAGAAAGATGGAGACTTTACCTCTTTCATGTTTACATGGATGGAGCTGGAACATATTCTTCTAAGAAAAGTATCTCAGGAATAGAAGAAAAAGTATCCAATATACTCAGCCCTACTATGAAGCTAATTTATAGCTTTCACATGAAGGCTATAACCCAACTATAGCACAAGAAAATGGGGAGAGGGCCAAGGAAGGGGAAGGGAGGGGGAGGTTTTGGTGGAGGGAGGGTAATGGGTGGGGCCACACCTACGGTGCATCTTAGAATGTGTACAGATGAAACCTACTAAATGCAGAATACAAATGTCTACATACAATAACTAAGAAAATGCCATGAAGGCTACGTTGAACAGTTTGATGAGAATATTTCAGGTTGTATATGAAACCAGCACATTGTACCCCTTGATTGCACTAATGTACACAGCTATGATTTAACAATAGAAAGAAAGAAAGAAAGAAAGAAAGAAAGAAAGAAAGAAAGAAAGAAAGAAAGAAAGAAAGAAAGAAAGAAAGAAAGAAAGAAAGAAAGAAAGAAAGAAAGAAAGAAAGAAAGAAAGAAGAAAAAAAGAAAAGAAAAGGATGCTGGATTTTATCAAATGCTTTTTCTGCATCTATTAAGAGGACCATATGATTTTTGTTTTTGCCTCTGTTAATATGGTGGATAATGTTTATGGACTTGCGTATATTGAACCAGCCTTGCATCCCTGAGATAAAACCTACTTGATCATGATGTATGACTTTTTTGATGATAAGCTGTAATCTCTTGGCTAGAATTTTGTTGAGAATTTTTGTATCTATATTTATTAATGAAATTGGTCTGAAATGCTCCCCTTTTCCTGGTTTTGGTATCAGGGTGATGTTTGCTTTGGAGAACGAGTTGAGGGAGATTCCTTCCTCTTCAAATTTTGGAATAATTTCTGCAGTACAGGAATGAACTCTTCCTTGAAGGTTTGAAGAATTCTGGTGTGAAGCCATCCAGACCAGGGCATTTTTTGTTGGAAGATTTTTTTATTGTTTCTTTAATCTCAGTGTTTGAAATTGGTCTATTCAGAAGCTCTATTTCTTTCTGGCTAAGTCTAGGGAGAGGGTGTGATCCATTTCCTTTACATTGTCAACTTTCTGAGCATAGAGTTTCTGGTAGTATTCAGAGATGATCTCTTGTATCTCTGTGGCATCAGTTATAATTTCCCCTTTATCATTTCTGATTGAGGTTACTAGAGATTTTACTTTTCTTTTTCTCGTTAGTCTGGCCAAAGGTTTATCTATTTTATTTATTATTTCAAAACCAACTCCTTGCTTCATTAATTTTCTGAATGATTCTTTTATTTTCAATTTCACTGATCTCTAATTTAATTTTGGAGATTTCTTTTCTTCTGATGGGTTTAGGCTTAGATTGTTCTACTTTTTCCAATTCCATAAGAATTGTGAGTTTGCTAATGTGATCTCTTTCTGTTTTTTTGAATGTAGGCACCTAAAGAGATAAATTTCCCTATCAAAACTGCTTTTGCAGTATCCGACATGTTTTGGTAGGTTGTGTCTTCATTGTTGTTATGCTCAAGGAAGTTAATGATTTCCTCTTTTGTTTCTTTCTGCACCCAACTGTCATCAACAGAAGGTTGTTTAATTTCCATGCCTTTGTGTGGGGTGAACGTTTTGTTGGAGTTGAGTTCCACCTTTAGTGCCTTGTGGTCTGAGAAGATGCAAGGTAAATTTTCAATTCTTTTGATTCTGTTGAGATTTGTTTTGTGGCCTAGGACATGATCAATTTTGAAGAATGTTCCATGAGGTGATGAGAAGAATGTATGTTCTTTATCTTTGGGATGGAGTGTTCTATATACGTCTATCAAGCACAGTTGTTCTAGGGTCTCATTTAAATCTCTAATATCTTTGTTTAATTTCTGTTTAGAGGATCTGTCCAGCTCTGTAAGAGGAATGTTAAAGTCCCCTGTTATTATGGTTTTATAGGATATTATATTGCTCAGACTGAGTAAGGTCTATTTCAAGAATCTGGGAGCATTTAAATTGGGTGCATAAATATTTAGAATTGAAACGTCTTCTTGTATTTTTCCCTTGACCAATATAAAGTGACCATCTTTATCTTTTTTTACTTTAGTTGCTTTAAATCCACATGTATCTGAAAATAAGATTGCAACTCCTCTTTTCTTCTGAATTCCATTAGCCTGAAAAATTGTCTTCCAACCTTAACTCAGAGTTTTAATTTGTCTTTTGAAGCTAGGTGTGTTTCCTGAAGACAGCAAATGGATGGCTTGTGTTTTTTAATCTAGTCAGCCAACCTATGCCTCTTCAGTCCAGAATTCAAGCCATTAACATTTATTGAGATAATTGATAAGCATGTTAGTGTTCTATTCATCTTATTTTGTGAGAGTGCATTGCTTAGTTTTATCTTTTGCATCAGTGTGAAAGTTAGATTCTGTCCTTTAATTTCTGAGTTCTTACTTTGTTGTTGATCCATTGTGATGGTCAGTGTCTAGAACAGGTTGAAGTATTTCCTGTAGAGCTGGTCTTGTTGTGGCAAATTTCCTCAATGTTTGTATATCCATAAATGATTTGATTTCTCCATCAATTTTAAATCTTAGCTTAGCAGGATATAGAAATCTGGGCTGGAAATTGTTCTGTTTAAGTAGATTAAAGGTAGATGACGATTGTCTTCTTGCTTGGAAAGTTTCATTACAGAAGTCTGCAGTTACCCTGACGGATTTTACTCTGTAGGTCAACTGGTGCTTACTTTTGGCAGCTTGAAGAATCTTTTCTTTAGTCTTGACTTTGGTCAGGTTCATCACAATGTGTCTTGGAGAAGCTTGGTTAGAGTTGAGGCGACCTGGGGTTTGATATCCCTCTGAAAGCAGTGTGTCAGAATCTTTGGTGATATTTGGAAAATTTTCATTTATTATATTCTCTAGTATGGCTTCCATTCCTCTGGGGCATTCTTCTTCCCCTTCTGGGATAACTATAACTTGTATGTTTGAATGCTTCATAAAGTCCCATGATTCTGTCAGTGAACATTCTGCTTTCTCTCTCTCTTCTTTTCTGCCTCTTTAGCTATATGAGTTATCTCAAGAGCTTTTTCCTCTACCTCTGAAATTCTTTCTTCTGCATGGTCTAATCTGTTGTTCATACTTTCTATTGCATCTTTAAGTTCCCTAATTGAGTGCTTCAGTTCCTTCAGTTCTGCTATATCCTTTCTATATTCTTCATACATTTCATCTCTTATTTGATTCTGTTTTTGGATTTCCTTTAGGTTATTTTCCACTTTATCAGCAGTTTCCTTCTTTGTTTCCATCATTTCCTTCATCGTTTTCATCATCTGTATCCTATATTCCCTTTCTGTCATTTCTAACATTTCTTTATAAGTGGAATCCTCTGCAGTAGGTACATCACAGTCTATTGGGGGTGGGGGGAAGTTTCTGGACTGGTTTTTCATGTTGGCAGGAGTTTTCTATTGACTCTTCTTCATGAGTGATTTCTTTTATCTATTCCCTTTCCCTAATTTTCCTTTCACTTCCTCTTGCTCTTTAAGTTTCTGTGCCTCTGGGCTAGGGTTTCAATGAGTCCTTTTGGTACAGGACCAGAAGGATGGGAAGATTGAAGAGCAAGAAGGTAAAAAAGAAGAAAAGAAAGAGAAAAAAAGAGAAAAGAGAGGGGGTGGATAAAAGGCAATACGGACAAAAAGAAGAGAGGCACAGAAAGAGGGAGACAGGAGCAATATAGTTGTAAAGTAGGGCACTTTGACCCAAACTTAAAAACCCCCAACCTCTGGGGGTGCCAGGTTGTGTGGTTCCCTTGAGGTCAGCAGCTCTTTGCTAGCCTGTTTGGACACAGTACCCCACCTCCACCAAGTAGAGATGAAAGACAAAAATGCTATAAATCAAACCAAAACAAGCATACAGAAAACTTATGAGATAAAATTGGGGAAAAAACAAACAAATAATAGGGGTAGAAACATTAGCAGAAATGAAGTTCTAATTGTTGAAAAAGGCAACAATGGAAAATTTTATTTTAACTAGAAAAATGAAGAAGAAAAAGAAAGAGGAAAAAAACAAAGAAAAATCTATAGGGAAAATATTGAAATTTTTTAAAAAAGCAAAAAACAAAAACAAAGCAGTATATATATTTATATATATCTTGCTGGCTATTGTCTGGGCAACAGGCTATCTTCTGGGGTATGAGCTATCAATCACAATGCTGATACAGCTGTATGAGATGGAAACAGGAGGCCTCCATTGATTTCTCAAACCCTGCAGGGTGGAGAACCTAAATCTCTCCTCAGCCTGCTAGTAAATATGGAATGTAAAGGTCTTAGCAAAATAACTAAGAAAATGCTACAAAATTTATGTTAACTAGTGTGATGAAAATGTGTCAAACGATCTATGAACCAAGTGTATGGTGCCCCATGATCATACTAATGTACACAGCTATGATTTAATAAAAATAAATACATAAAAATAAATAAACTGCTAACCTTGGCTAAGCAGAAGCTTCCCCAGGAAAGCACTTGTCACTGGGATCTCTCCTGAAGTGGCTATCCACTTACCCAGTATGCCAAAACCTGTCTCACTCTATGCCGCTGAGGGCTAAGGCTGTAAGGCGTCTCAGGCCCCGCTTTTAGGCTGCTTAGTCACTAGATTACTCACTCCTGCCTGATCCTTGTTCTGCCACACTGAGGGCGGAGCTTGCCAGGGCACTTCTCCCACACTGGCTCTGTGTGGCCCACAGCTCTACACTATCAGCTCTGTCCAGCTCAGCAGCTCAGTCTGGGGCCCTAGACAACAATTAAAGTCCTCCACACTCTTGCCCAAGTTCTCCCAAGGTAGTTCAGCTGAGTGCCAAGTCCAGAAAAACCAATGCAGCTCACAGGTAAGGACTTTCCAGTTTGCAATTTCACTGCTGCTGTACTTACAGCTACTGGCAGGATTAGACCGAACGAACACACGCAACCACTTGCCAGTTTTCCACTGATTTTGTCTCCTCATGGGGTCCAGAAGTCTTATGCTGACTCCCTGTGTCCCCAAAGGGATGTTTCTGGGCAGATCCCACCAGCCAGAGATGCCTGAAGTCTTATCTCCCCAGACTTACCATGCCCAGTTGCAAGGAAGCTGTTACCCAGCCACCATCTTGCCAACTTTCTGCCTCTGGATTTTAACTCAGAATTCTTTCTGCTACTCTCTAATTTTCCTAGGCAGGTAATGGGTCAGAGAAGTTCAGGTGCCCAGGGTAAGTGGATAAAGTTTCTTTATTTCTGCCATTTTCTATGCCACTTTCTACTCAACATCCACCTCTCTGGGACAGAGCACTTGGGCTGTGCTCAGGGGAAGGGGCCAGACATTCTCCATGTGGCCTCACAGACAAATGACATTGCTGATTTGCTCACAGTCTGCCTTCTCCTCCTTGTTTCTAGAATGTCAGCAGAAACAGATTTTACTCAGTTCTTACCTAGAGGCTTTTGGGGATACAGAAAATAGGTGGTTCCAAAAATCAGTAGTGATTTGGGTAAGGGACCCATAAGTCAAAGTCACTTCATCTCAGATTCAAAAATTAATTCAGAAAAATACATGATCACAGGTGCAGGGTCTCCAGATTCTTACCTGGTTATATTCCAACTTCTGTAGCTGAAAAGCTATAAACCACAAAGCAGGCCATTTCTATAAAGATTTGCCAGGGAAGAAGGTACAAAGCCAGGCAAATGCCATGGCTGTCTCTGCAGACAATCTTCCTGAAATATTATGCAAATGTAATGTGAGTGCAAATGAAGTCCTCCCATCACGAGGCTGCCACACTGCCACTGTGGCCTGGAGTTTCTGGCTTGAAAATTAACAGTTCTAGAATTGAACACCACCAGTTCAAAAGTTATTCTTTCCACCAACCCAAATTACCACCCTGGCCAATAGCCACTCTGTTATTTTTCCAACATTTGCTTTGATACCGTATTTGAATGTACTCCAGTCTCTATAATAACAAGATACTACATCCAGAATCTCCAAAATTGAGGCTGGCTTTGCCAATTTATGTCCTTGATGGCATACTCCGTATAAGTTTTGTTTTTGAATATTTGGAGTCAAGGACTATTTTTCTTATCTGTCCATTTCAATTAGGTTGCTCTGAAACCTCTAGAGAGATCAACAATTGGCTTCTCCCAATGATTCTGTGAAATACAGAGGAAGTAAAATTGGTTAGGTTGAGGACAGGGTGAAGTGCAGCTGGCCTGGCTAAGGGATGAACTTGCTGGGTAAACTAGCACATCCGGTGAGAGCTGGGGAGCTCATAGTTCATCTTTTGGACCCTGTGAGGCTCAAAGATGCTAAGACATTGAAATGGTAAGCCCACAGCACCTGTAAGATAAACATATATTATTACACAAGTAGGGATTAGAGGACAGGAGGCAGATATAGGGCTTCTTACCCAATTAGAGAGCATCTCAATCAGGGGGGGTTCACCACAACTGCCATGGTTGCTCTTTCAGAATATTAATGCTCAAGTCCTTGTATTCTCTGTACCTAGATCTCTGGCAAGAAAATCAATATTCAGTTAGAATATTTAGTAAAATGTAGACATTAGTTATAAGAATCTCTTTGAATAAACCGCAGCAATTTTTCTCCCTTAGTGATAAGGACTGTCTGAGCTCAGAAACCCCCAGATCTTGAAAGTTTAGAAACTACAGCCTAAACTTCATGCTATTCCCAGACCTTAATGAATGACCATGTTATACTCAGTGATTTATTATAAAACTGGGAGAAGAGCCAAATAATATGATGAAAGTGAGATAGTGATCAAAGGAAACCTGGGGTGATGGAAGAGCTTTTCCTAGTTTCCCTTCCTTTACAGAATGAGAGATTCTCTTAGAATTATTGGGAAGACTTTTATAGTAAAATGGAATGGAGAGTAAAATAAACAGAAGTATATTATTCACATACCATACTAGTATGAGAAAATGTTGATGACTAAAGCATAAGTCTCGACGCCTTAAACTGATGATTGTATGGACTTTGCATGCCGTTTCCAAATAAAACTCCCTTGAAAATGCACTTTATATTTGAGGAATTATTTTTCTTTATTGATCATCAATATGGCTCTTCCAGGAAACCAACTTGCTACAACAGAACATATCTCTGTTCCTGAATTCTAAGAACCAGAATTTGGAATGGATATACAGTAATTCAGTTGTCTAGCAGTTAGGCCATTTTTCAGTCTTTATTAAATCCCATCAGTAAGAACCATATCTTGAGTCTTACACCTGTCCTCTCTCTTCCCAGGTTTAGCCACACTGGTCCAGAAACAGGTAAAAGTAACTCATGTGATAAATTCCCCTGAAGAAGCCAGAGTGAACATCCAGCAGGAAATAAAAACCATAGACGTTGAGAGGTAATGACGTGTTCATGTAGGTTTATTAGTTGTAACAAATGTTCCACTTTCTCAGAGAATGTTGAAATCAGGGAGGTTGAAGTGGGGACAGGGCATATGAGAATTCTCTGTCCTTTCTATTCCATTTAATGTTTTCTGTGAACTTAAACTTGCTTTAATAATGTTTCTTAATTTTAAAAAAAATTTACAATGTCCAATAGATTAACATAAGAGGTGGCAACTTTCCAAAAAAAAAAAAAATTTATTTTTTTTTTGAGACAGAGTCTCACTGTGTCACCCTGGGGTAGAGTACTGTGGCATCACAGCTCACAGCAACCTCCAAGTCTTGAGCTACAGGCGCCGAGCCGACTTTCCAAAATTTTAAAGATGTCACACAGTATAGACTAGATTGAAGACCTTCCCAAGAGGTGTGTGGGAGGAGGGGGAACAGATTGATTTTTGAAGATGCTGTTCAGATGTAATTTTCATGCTTTTATATTTACTGGAATCATGACCTTCTGCAAAGATTCTACTCCCTCAAAAATAATTGTTTACTTACTCATTCAAATTGTTTTTGAGAAGCTTCTGTATACGAGCACTCTTGCAGATACTGGGATTGTTGAGCAGAACAAAATGGACACAGTGCTCCCCCTCAGGCAGGTGCAGTCTAGGGAGAGAAAACAACCACAAAAGGATACATAAATATTGCTTCAGATGCTTATAAATGCTGTTGGAAAAAAAAAAAAATTGAAAGCAGCTATGTAAATATGTCAAAGAAGAGCATTCAAAGCCCAGGAAATAAGAAGTGCCAAGTTCTGCAGCTATTTCCACCTTGGCATGTTCACTGAAGAGAAAGGCTGGTGTGGAGCATGCTGGGCATTGAGCTTTGCAGACATTGTCTCATTAAATGCTTCCAACAGGCCAGTGTTACAGGTGTTACTGTCATCCTCAGGGCATGGATAGGAACCTGAGTAAGTCACAGCAATATGGTAGTTCTCCCATAAGTAAGGAGGTAAGAGCTGAGTATAGACGTGTCCAGCATCACTTCACCTCCTCATCCAGTCATCTCTCCTCCGTGGCAGAAGATGCCCATCATGTCCACCATGACCAATATCCTGCATAACCATCTTGCATAGTAGAGGGGCTGCTATTGGAAAAGGAAATAGTATAAGCATCAAAACTCAGCAAACTAAGAAAGAGTGATGTTGGGCCCAGAGTTAGAGCAATTTATAAAATAAGACCTTCCCATTGGAGGAAGAGGCACTTAAGTCTTTTCTTAAAGCTAGTCAGGTTTTATGTCTGATTATCACTGAGGCAGTCACTTTCTTACAGGTGGGAAAACTATATTAAAAAAATCCCCAGATAGCTCAGAACAAGGGAAAAAAATAGTGGGAGGGAAAATGGCAGCCGTTCCCTTGCAAGTATCCCTGTCTTGGTGAGTTCCTCTGCAACGTGGGCATTCCAGAGGTGAGGAAACCAGCAAAGGCCAACAAGAAGATGCTTTAGAAGCAGAAAGGCAGGTGTGTGCAGAGAAATCAGACCTCAGAAGGAGTGAGCTTGTGCCGATAGTTTGAAATTATTCAACAGCAGGGAATAATCATGGAATAATATTAGGGAATAATGGACTAGATTCTTTTGACATTCATATTTTATTCTCACTCCCGTTTCTGTGCAAGATAACACTCCTGAACTGTTTTTCTCACCTAAGTCTCTGCGCTCAAGGCGCTGCACCCGTTGGTTCAGTTTCTATTCTATACGACCTGGGTTTTCATTATCTAGGTGCTTATTTTCCAGGTTCTCAATTTAAGGCAGAATCTAGCATGACGTTTCATGGCTGAAAGAATGAGATGGACCTTTTAACAAAACGAATAAATGAGTACAATTCTTTCTCTCTCCCTTTCTGTAGATGGATATAGACATATGGATGATACAGGTATAGATACAGATACAGACAGATACGTAGGTGTGGGTATAGATTCCTGATGCGCTTGCAGATTACCTGCCATGGGTCATCAGACTTGTTTTGGCATCCTGCTTTAGAGATGCATCTGCCAAACTGCCTTTGGTTTTGTGAAGCATGAGTTTTGAGAGTATTTTGAAGAGATGTCAGGAATCCCACATGGCTGGAAAGACAAATATTTTGCTTACAGCCGCCAAAGAAGCCAAGAATCGAGGGAATACGATCCTGAAGAGAAAGAAAAAGGCACGGAGAAGGGAATGCAAACTTCCAGCGTTGTTCTCAAAACCATTGCCAGGTTCTTAAACTGCAGCCCTACGCTCTGCCAAAGAGCAGAGCAAAGTTCATAGCACCGAGGTTGCCAAGAAGGCAAAAATTTGTAACAGGAGCTAGTCAATTCTGAGTGGGAGAGCCGCTGCTGAGGTAGCCCTACATGCCTACAAAGCAAAACTGAAAACTGAAGAGAAATGTAGACACTTACACATACACAGAGAGATAAACCTAAACACCCTTTTGGGTGAAGCATCTAAGTCGCCCTACTCCCGGGCAGCTGCTCTAGGATTCTAGGCCAGGTTTGTCTGACCCCAGAATCCATGGCATAATAACCCTTAGCGTCCTTCTGCCAGATTTACAGAATCCCATGTAGCTCATTACCCTACACTGTATTCTAACTCGGATTTTCTTTGCTTAATTTTCATTTTGTATTTCTGAGGTCACTCTTAGTGAATGGTTCATTTCCACCTTTCCTATGACATCTTTTAAGGTTGCCCACACACCATGAGTACTCAGTAACTATTTGTGCAATGAATACCATCAACATCTTCTCAAAGTAATGTGTGACAACAAAATCAGCATTGCTTTGGGGTCTTTGGGCATTCAGACAAGCGGTCTATAGTGAGAATTCTGAGCCTGTTTTAGTATGAAGCGAAAGATAATACATCTGATTTTTTTAACTTTGGCCACTTCTTGTTCCTTTCATTATGTATTTTGGCACATATGCTTCCAACTTAATTGGCCTTTTCTTATTTGTTAATTTGTTCATGATCCATTGTTAAGAACCTCTTACATCATCTACAGTGCTGATATAGAAGAAAGGAAAATCATTATTCTTGAAGCTAAATCTTCTCAGTTCTTTTTGTCCCACCAAGCACTTAGGAATCATAAATATATCCTGTAATATAAGCTAAATATGTCAGGGTATTTTTATCCTTTCCATTCTTCTGCTTACTCAGTAAGTCACTCACTAAATAACCTGTGTAATTAGTTAATTCAGTCCCACAGGGTTGCTCATTTGGAAACAATGAGTCACACAGTATCTCTGTGTGGCCAATGCTTTCTAGAATGTCTCTTATCTGAAAATCAATTATAGGATAATATGGAATTTGACAATTGGTCTACAGCATTGCACAATAGAAAGAAGCTGTGAAGCACGTGATCATTCTCATTCAAATTCAGAAAAGCAAAAGCTGCGTTTAAGGGATGACAGTGTTCTATTAAAAGTTGATGATTGCTTTCCATTAATACATTTTGAACCACTTTAAGAAAAAGAAATTGATATTCGATATTGAGAAAAGTGAGTAACATATAAACTATGAGGCCACTTTTTCAAAAGTAGAAATGGTTTTTAGCACCAAAGACTAATGTGTATAAAACAAATTCTATAGGCACAGAGAAAAATAATGAGGAGTACACAGGAATATGAGAGAAAATACAGATAGCTCGCTTTTGTTGACCTACTGCAAAAATTTCTTCTCACCTATCTTTTATTGATTTCCCACTGAAGCCAATTCTGAGAAAAAATTGGATTTCAGGATTGGACACCTAGTAATTAAAGTGTGTTTACTCTTTTCCCATAAATACTTGTAGAGTTTGCCAGCCAATGGTTTCATTTCAGCAAGTTATTTAAGTTGATTGATTTTTTTTTTTTAATTTTTCATCTCGTTACTGTGTTCTGGGAACAAATACATGTATGAAGACAGCAACAACTGGATTTATTATCAGACGATATCTCACCATATCCTAAAAGGTAAAATCCTCAGGCATTAAGGCTGGGAATGGTATATATTCAGAATGTGCAGAAATATCCCTAGTAGCTGAGACTCATAATATTAACCAAGCTAGCATTGGTTAAGTAGGTAAAATTTACCAAGATGATTGCTTAGATTTTGCATTCAGTATTTCATTTAATCCTTGCAACAACCCTATCAAACAGGAGATATTTTATCACATTATACAAATGAGAATGAACCTCAAAAGGCTATTCCTTGCACAAAGCATCACGTTGACTGTTGGCAGGGTTGGGATTTGAATCTGGATTTGATTTTACCTAAAAAACATTCTTCTTTGAAATGTCCCCATCCTAGTAATGGGATAGCAGGGTCAAATGGAAGGTGTACTTTTAATTCTTTGAGGATTCTCTATACTGTTTTCCATAAAGGCCGTACTAATTTGCAGTTTCACCTCTACCCAAAAGAGAAAGTCATTTTATCATAAGGACATTTGCACTGGAATGTTTGTGGAAGCCCACTTTATAATAAAGATATGGAAACAGCCAAAGTGTCCTTCCACCCAGGAATGGATGGATAAGCTGTGGTTTGTGTGCACCCTGGAATACTACTCATAGAAAGGACGGAGATTTTGTATCCTTTGTTACAACTTGGATGGATTTGGAGAACACAGTTCTAAGTAAAGTATCACAACAATGGAAAATCAAGCATCACATGTGCATTTAAATACTAAGTTGAAACTTACAGATTACGACAACGTGCTCACAGGCAGAGAAAAACTCAAATTGGAAAACCAGGAAGAGGAGATGGGTTTGGTAACCACATGACAGGTGCAATGTACAGGTGAATGGCAGCCCTCCTGAGGGGAAGAACATAACTGCAACTTGGACTTGACTGGACAAAAGCAAACAATGAAACCTAATTTTATCTACCCTCATATTAACCCAACATTAAAAAAAAAAAAAAAGAACTGCTCCCATCCTCCCTCCCTTAAAGCTCCTGCTAAAATGCCATCTTTTTAGACAAGCTGCTTTTGCTATGCCCCCAGGGACTGGGACAGAACTTATTCCCTGCTAGGCCGTCCAAGCAGATTTCTGAATGAAAACAGGAAAAGAATGAATGGGTAAATTCTAGATCTTGTACTCTGATGCTAGGCTGTCAAATTATTGTGAATTGTCTAAAAAAATAGAGGTTAAAATGGCAAAATAGGTTCATGGCAGCACTATTCACAGTAGCTAACAAAAGCAAACAACCTGAATGTCCATCTACTGATGAATGGACAAATAATGTGTAGTATATCCAGACCATGGAAAATTATTCAGCCATATAAGGAATGAAGAACTGATTTATGCTACAACATGGAATCTCAGAAACCTTATGCTCATTAAAAAACCCAGCCACAAAAGGTCACACACTGCATAACCCGATTCATAAACCATCCAGAATGGGTAAGTCCATAGAGACAGAGGCAGATTGCTGGTTACCAGGAGCAGGGGATAAATAGAAAATGAGTGCTTAGTGAGCACAAGTTTTCTTTTGGGATTATTAAAATGTTTCAGAGCTAGACAGAAGTGACGATCTCACAATATTGTGAGCGGGCATAAAACCACTGAGTTGTTTACTTTACAATAGTTAATTTTATATTGTATTAATTTTACCTCATTTAAAAAAAATTACACTGCAGTCTTTTTTTCTTACATGGGTGCTGTTATTTTATTTCTTTTAAAATTTTTATTTGTTATTTTTTAGGCCAGTAAATACAGTGTAATATTGTAGGTACTCATGGGGTACACAGCAATATTCTGATACATACAATGTATAGTGATCAGGTCAGGGTAATTTTTTCCCCTCTAACAAATCCCCGGTACCTTCCTTTCCCCACCCCTTCCCAGCCTCTAGTGTCCTCTGTTCTACTTTTTACTTCTATCAAATCAACTTTTTTTAGCTTCCACATATGAGTGAGAGCATGTGTTTAACTTTCTGTTTCTGGCTTACTTCACTTAACATAATGCCATCCAGTTAGCCAAGAAAGCTCTCCACGCTTTAATTTCTTCATTTATAAATGTTTCTAAATAGCGACAACACTCTTGTTAGGAGGTTCTATTGTGCTTTACTACATGCCAGCATATGCAAATTAGCAAGCATCACGGAGGGGCTGGCCACCGCTCCTATTCTTGTTCAGGTCCTTCTTGAATCGTCACCAGTCCTATTATAGGAAACTGTCCATATTTTTTTTTTTAAAGGAAGGAATCGTGCAAGCTATTTCTGTCCATTGAGCGAGTCTTAGAAAAGAAATATGCCCCTGTACTGGCAACATTCTCTCTGTCACTTTGTGTTGATGGCATGCCTGTTGCAGCTGAACTGGAGGAGATGATTGTCCTCAGGGTTAGAGAGTTCTGCCTGCCCCTTCTAGATCCACAACTCCTCTCTTGCCAGGTCTGCCCTGCTCTGTGCTCCGAGGCTATCTGCTCTGTTCTGCATTACCCGGGTGCCTTTTTTTCTCTGATCTCTGGCCAGGGTTAGTTAATGGAATCATAGGCAGGATTGTGGGGGATGAGAGCAGAAAGAGGTCAGGGTATTTACCCTGCTTCCTCCCCACTTACTGGCCATGGTGTGACAGTGTCTCTGTTCCTGAATGGAGGGATACAGCTCCATTGCATGGCCATTCCCTATGGCCACAGTTTTTTGGTATTTTTTTTTTTTCAGGACTAAGTTTTTTTCCCCTCTTAATTTTTTATTAAATCATAACTGCATCTATTAATGCATTATGGAGTACAATGTGCTCATTTTATATACAATTTGGAATGTGGCCACAATACTTACAGGGTATGGCAATTGCCTTCCAGCCTAGAGGTAGGGATGGTGCCACTGGAGCAAGTCTCCAGAAGCTGCGCCATCTCTCACTGGTTCTCTTAATTTTGTTCATACCTATTCAAGTATTTCTACATTAACGTATCCCAATTACTCTTCTTCAATGTGCTATTTGTTAATATTAATAGCCAGCCTATGCATGGCCATGTTAGTTAGATGCTACTATTATGAACTATAGTTTATTCATGATGGGCTTGAGGCCCAGTGTGGTTAAGTAACTCACCAAAGGCCACACAACTAGTAAATGACAAAGTTGATATAGGACCCCCAGGCAGTTTGGCTACACCATAAAATGTAAACCCTTACTCTTTACCATCCTAAACTATAAATTTGTCATTGGTGCTGCCCCCAGGTTCTTAAATGCGGACCTATTTGGGCCACTTTTCCTATTACAGTATCAGTGGCAGGAGTTATTGTGCTTTTTAGTTTTCTTTAGTCACTATTATTTGTGAGAAGTGCTTTCTCAAAGCCACTAGCCGATGTCCTCCAATTCCCTGGTGATACTTTCAATTAATCCAGTAAAAAAGGCCCTTTTGCTATATCTAATTGCACTTGTTAATGGGCTATTATTGTGTAATGCCTAATTTTCTTTTTTCCAGACAATATGAAATAAGTAAGGAGCCTCAATGATTTAGACATACTCAAGAGTGAGTTATACGAGCTCATTTTCAAGTTACCAGGAATGATAGACTATTTCACTGAAACACCAAAGACTCCCCCATTTCAGAATAAAAACAGGAAGGTAAGATCTTACATTTATTTTTTTTTAAGTTACCTGCAGCCTGCATCCATGCTCAGGAAGGAGTGTGGGGTAGAGTTAAAAGAGAAAAAAATGACTAAAAGGAAATAGCTACTGTTCACCACTCTGAAATTTTCTTGTATAAATATGATATACGTGGTGGCCATAAAGTTCATGCGCAATTCACACAAACTTTATGGCCACCCTGTATATGTAATATCACACCGCAAACATCATCATTTAAAATCATTTGAATGCAGGGCATGATGGTGCAAACCTATGATCCTACACTTTGGGAGACCTCGGTTTCTTTCCAGCCTTGCTCACTCTTCCTTATAAACAAACACCCCTGTCCTGCCTGGCATTTAAGATGCTGGCAGATCTCAGGTTGGAATGGTCTCCTTAACACAACATCCTCTCCCTGGCCGAGTAATCCTCTCTCCTCTTATTTAAATAAACATTTTCAGAAACTCTCTCTTTACCTAAATCCAGATCTGTGTTTATTTGACGCTATCTATCTAGAAAAAGACAATCTTACAATGGTACATGTGACATTTACTAAATGTAGACTACAAATGTCTTAACACAATAACTAAGAAAATGCCGTGAAGGCTATGTTAACTTGTTTGATGAAAATATTTCAAATTGTATATAAAACTGCACATTGTACCCCACGATTGCATGAATGTACACAGCTATGATTTAATTAAAAAAAAAAAAAAAGACTGGAATGAGGCTTTATGGAACATGGTCCTTTATAGAGAAGAAGCTGAGTGCACCACTGGGAGTCTGTGCAATCCAAGCTGCTTACTCAACCCGTCCATACTTCTGGTTTCTTCATGTGCTCAGTGGGGATAAGGGTACCTACTTCACACAACTGTTGTGAAGAAACGTTGATACGAAATTCTTAGAACAGTGCCTGTCATATCATGAGTACCATCCTAGTGTTTGCTCTTGCCGTTATTATCGTAGATTATTTTTTCACTTAATTATACATTTTGAATAGCTTCCTATGCCTTTAAAATTACTTTTCAATATGAGTTTTCATGATGATTACTATCCCATGATACGATAGTCATAAGTTGTTTAAATAACTTATTTTTATTCTAATATAACATTTTGATCAATTTCCTGGGCTAATATTATTGCCCACATTCTTTATTATATTCCTGAGAGCTAATAGCTAGACCAAAGGATATATAAATGTTAAAGGTTGTTTTGAAAATATCTATGATTAGACATACTCCAGAAACATGAGGCAAAAATATAGAACAACTAGCCACCTTTGAGAGACCCTGGTTACTTGCACATTTTTAACACAGGTTTTAACTTTTTTAAATCATTGACGATTTTTGAGTTGAACATTATATCTAATTTTCTTAAAAAAAATATAGAATGCACGCTAAAAGATGCATGAACAAAAATGTATTGTCCGACAACTTATCACAAAGTGATATTCCCAAAGGTTAATCATGTAACATCACCTAATAGTGTCTATCGCCATAGACGTCCCCAAAGGCCACTCTAGTTGTTACATATTTTTGTAAACAGCATACAGTTATTTTTCTCTCTTTAACTAGGAGTGAAAATTGATTACCTTTAAATTGAACATCCTGGTATGTTCAGTTTATTTGTTACCAATTTGAATTTACATCTGCACCTTACTGGGTGCTGTCTGGTCTATTTTGTTTCATTCCTTTTATTTCCCTTCATTTATAGCACATATTTTTATTATTCTGCTTTCCTATACCCTATCACTGTATTTTTAGTAGTTACTCTAAATAGTATATATACATGTTTGATTTATGAAGGTTTGTTATAATTTGGTAGATTTCCTATCTCCCAGGATAATGAAAGAGCTTAGAACTAGAATGTTCTTTACAACCTTTACTCACCTTCTGCTGTAAATGTTCTTTACATCATGTATTTTTATTTTACATACATTTAAATACCACAAATCATTATTCTCATTTCTGTTTTGTATGGTCAATACTCAATGAGATGTACACAAATTTTTACTCTTTTCTACTCTTCATTTCTTTTTGTACTTCTAAAATCTAGGATAATTTTTTTTTTCTGATTTCAATATGGCTTATTACTGTATGTCTGTGATACGTTCCTTAGTTGTTATTTGTCTAAATATATCTTTATATCACCTTAATTTTGAAGGATTTCTTATAGGTTGTAGAATTCTTGGTATTTGTTTTCTTTCAGCCATGCGAAGATATCATTGCTTTGCATATCGCTTTCCATTGTTTAGATCCAGAAGTCAGATGTAAGTCTCATCTGTTGATTTTTTTCCTTTGCTGCTCTCAAGATTGTCCACTGTCTTTGGAGTTCAGCACTTGTGCCACCACACGTGGAAAAAATTCCCAAAGGTTAATCATGTCGAGAACCACACATAGGTGTGGATCTCTTACAAAAATTATTTATTTCTTTGGTTCATAGGCCTCCCTTCACTTTCGTAATGTCTGTCATCAATTTTGGAACGTTTTTAACCATTATCTCTTCAAATATTTCTTCTCATTCATTTTATTATTTTTCTGCCCCTTTAAATACCAATAATCAAATGATAAACCTTCTAACTGAGCTCTCACCTCTCTTTCTGTGCTTACAATTCCATTACCTTTTGATGCTTCACTCCAAATTTTTTCCACGTTACCTCTAGTCCACTAATTTTTCTCTTCAGTGATTAATCTGCTCTTACATTAAGCCACTACATTTCAACTGTTGCTTTCTTGTTTTAGTTCTAAAATTCCCCTTTGGTTCTTTCTTGGGGCAGTTTCCATTTCTGCACTGAACTTCTCAAGCTCATCTTTTCTCTCACTGAACATAAATGTGTAGTTAAAGTCTGCGCCCAGGAGAGGCTTTGTGGATCAAATCGGCTTCTATTATGTGTCAGTGTTTTGCTGGTTTTCAGCCACAATGTTTTATTTTTTCATGATCCTACTTATTTTTTATTCGTGAAGGGCTATGTATCTGCAAAATTATTTGCAAAAGGGCTAGAATAATATTTCCTTCTTCCAGAGAGCAACTGTACGTACCGATACAAGTCACCTGGGGGTACTTGCAACCTCAGAGGAACTCTTATCTTTTTATGTAGCTGGGTAATTTCAGACTGTGCTTCAGACTTTGGGAAAGACTGCCTAATTCTGGTTCACATTTGCTCCTCAGGTGCTGCCCTTGAGCCCTTGAGCAAACACAGTTTGGGGTGATCCCTCATCCCCATACAGTCCCCTCCAAAATTCCATTGTTTTTCTTCTTAGTTACTCCAGATGTTTAATGTGCCTCTCTGACTCCAGCATCTCAGCTAATTCTTCTAGAATTGGCCTGCAGAGAAGAGGGCCCTGAGGATTCTGAATTACTTCCTCGGACTCTCTGTACAACCATGGATACCAGCTTGAGAATTCTTTATTAATAAAATGTTTACTGTTATTTGCATTTATTCTTTCATATTGTACTCAATGGGAGGGTTAATTAGCCTACAATCATCCTAGAATTACCTAACCTGCCATGACTTAAAGTAAAAAGCTTTTCGTTATTCTTTTATTTAGTTTCATTAATTTTTTAGTCAACGATAAATGATTTTTTCATGTGCTTATTAATGATTTTTATCTCTTCTTATGAGAATGGTCTTTGCATATAATAAAGATTTGGAATTAATAACTCTAGAAGCATTGTAACCACTTGTTTGTCATCTCTGAGCTCATGTCAATGCAACCAAATTATTTTGGCCACGTCTGGAACTGTTGATTATGAAATATGAGTCTAACATCATTTTAGAAAAGATAAAAGCTTCCTATTAAATACAGACTTTTCCTCTTCTTTAAACATGGGACTTCAGGGTATGAACAATGTTGCTTATTTTCAAAGGGAACCGCGTAGATCAGATAATTCTCCCTGGTACCTGTTAGGACAGTGCTAATAAAGCAAATGCAAATGGAGCCAAGCCACTTACTTAATATTATCTAAAACTCCTCCGTTGTGAAACCCTCGACATAGCTAATTAGCTCTGGTGCTGATTTCTCTGGGGTTTTGCCTCATCATCTATGGCGACTCCTCTGTTTCTAGAAGTCAGACCAGTCCCATGCCCTCATCCTAGCCATACTTTCATCTCTCTTTATCCTCAGAAGGCAGCAAATGTAACACAGCGTCAAGGGTAAGGTGGGATTGTCACCTCTGCTCATTTATCAGACCTGTTGCCTGAACCGAGCAGGGAGGTTGTGTCGCACCTGGAGACCAGGCCCCTGGACACTCGCACACTCTCCTCCCCCAGCTGGGTCCGCTCCTTCTCTAGTGGTGGTCAACAGTCCCAAGGCTCTCCAAGATATTGTTTTCAGGGACACACTTCTCTTCACATGTATTCCATTGTCATTTTTCTATTTTAAATTTAACAACATCGTTTTCTTCTAATCCCTTCCATATTTTATAAATGTGGAGATTGACAATGATTTTCTATTTCCTATCATGGTAACAAACGTCCTTTTAAAATACATTGATCAAGGTAAATGAACAAAGCTCAGATTGATATAATGAGGTATTACATATAAGACAAACAAACTTGTAGGCGTTTCAAATGAGTAGGGTTAGGAAAAAACTCCATTTCCCCTTTCCCCCCACCTCACACGTAGGCTATCAGCAGAGGATTACAGGCAATCGCACCTGTAAGCGCACTCTGCATAACTGTCTTTAAACTCACAGCCACAGTGCGGGTGGATGTGATGATCCCCATTATTTGCACAGAACTGGAAGCCTGGGGAAGGCAGCCCAAGGTCACACAGCCAGCAAGGTGCAGGCAGCTGTCAGGACATGGATTCTCTGGAAGGTTGGACAGAGGGAGAGTGAAGCCAGATCTCTGGCTGAATTTCTCTGTTCAGCTACCCACAGCTGATGTTCCAGGTCGCATACGATTAGAGCTATAGAGATAAAATTCAGGAGTGAAAGCAGTAGTGTGATAGGGTGATAGGCTAAGGGGGCTGTAATATCCATTTATGTGTGGGAGAAGGCAATCACTCATGGGTCAGCAAATGCCACCGAGAGTGCTGAGATGCACGGGCTGGCACATCCTGTCTCTACTAGCACAGCTTTCACAGCAGGCAAAGAATGAGTTTAAGGTACAGGTGCAGTACTATGGCATAGGCAGGTGTGCAGATGTGCTTGTGCAAGGGGTGAGAAGAGAAGCGGTTAGAGAGAGAGGGGGGCAAATGCACTCTGTCTTCCTGCAGAATCTCTCAGGAAACTCGTCGTTAATGGATTAATAATCACACTCCTGTTTCTGAGCTTTTGTGTGTCTCATCACACTTCCTTTGATCTCATTTTCTGAAGGATAAATGATGTCTAATGGAGATAAAGCACTGACATTTACAGAGGGTTAGAGACTAATGATATTAATGACATTCTTGTGGTTTGTTCAACATTATTTTGGGGCAGATTTCAATTCATGCTGCACTCATCCCAGGGGCATAAGTTAAAGTTTATTTTTTTTAAGCCTCTTAGTAAATGTCTTAGTTAATGGAAACTAAGATAAGTCAATCCTTTTTCTCTAACCTTGAAATTGCAAAGATTGACAATGAACTCTCTAGTGGTACTCTCTCCATGTCTATTGCTTTTGAAAACTGAGTTAGCCTTCCTATAATGGTCCAAAAACAAACCCGAAATAGCTTAGAAATAACTGTAAGCAATCCATGCCCAGGAACAAATAGCATCTCTCATACTTCTCCCCTAGCACAATTATTGTTGTTTAACTAACGATGCCCACTGTTTACAGGATGGTGTTTAATTTGTCAAATTCATTTGATTTAAAAATGTAGATTGGGCTAGAATCTGGAGCTCCAGTAGGCAACAAGAGAAGGCTCTCTTCCCTCATAACCTAATCTCAACCTTGAAGACGAATACTAACCCAGATACTTGTCTTCTGAAGAGTGGCAGCACAGGACTAAATCTATGTTTGCCTGAAACAGTGCGTATTTTTTTTGAATTGAATTCATCATCAATATTTAAATACCAGAATATTGCATGTAGAAATAGCATTTCCTTCTTTGTTTTAAACTACAGAAGACTAATCCACACTGGGTCTGTATTACTGCATGGAAACAGCTGACTACAAGTGCTATATGGTTTGGGAGTTTGTCCCCTCTGAACCTCAGGGGGAAATCTGAGCCCCCCCATTTTGAAGGCGGGGCCCAATGGAAGGTTTGGGTGTGGAGGCAGATCCCTCATGAATATGTTAATGTCCTCCCTCAGGGATGAGTTCTCAGGCTATTCATTTCTGGGGGAGCTGGTTGCTAACAAAAGTCCAGCTTCCTCACCTTCCTTCATGAGTGGAAGTCGGCCAAAGCCCTCACCAAAATGCGTACACCTAATCTGGACATTTTCTGTCATCAGAATGGTGAGCCAAACAAACCTTTTGGGGATTTTTTGGTTTTTCTTTTTTTTTTTTTTTTTAATTTTTTCTTTTAGTATTAAATCATAGCTGTGTACATTAATGCGATCATGGGGCACCATACACTGGTTTCACTCACACTTTCATATGAATAATAGATCACAACTATGGCCCAAGATGAAGGAGGGAGAAGGGGGGGGGTCAGATCGAGGGAGGGTGAATGGTGGGATCACCCCTATGGTGCGTAAAGCAAGGGTACATGTCAGATCTATTAGTATAGAGTATAAATGTCTTTTTCTTTTCCTTTTTTTTTTTTTTTTTTGAGTCAGACTCTCATTCTGTTGCCCAGGCTAGAGTGCCATGGCATCAGCCTGGCTCACAGCAAACTCAAACTCCTGGGCTCAATTGGTCCTCCTGCCTCAACCTCCCGAGTAGCTGGGACTACAGTGCCTGCCATGACACCCAGCTACTTTTTCTATTTGTAGTAGAGATGGGTCTCACTCTTGCTCAGGCTGCTCTCAAACTTCTGAGCTCAAGCAGTCTACCTGCCTTGGCTTCCCAAAGTGCTGGGATTACAGGCGTAAGCCACACTGCATCTGGCCTCAAATAAACCTTCTTTCTTTATGAATCATCCAACCTTGGGTATTTCTTCATGGCAATACAGAGGGGACTAAGACTATTATTTTTAGCTGTCTCACACACCTCTCTGCTTACTACCATTCCTAACTAACTACTTCTTTCACTTAATTTACCTTTCCAGCTAATATTATATTTAGGATTGTGATGTCTGGGGGAAAAAAGTAATTACATTGTTTAATTATATCTATAATCCACGTTACAAAGGAAAGGCTAGGGCATGCTCTATGGAGTGTGGGGATCTTCCCCAGGCTCAGGTCCCAAGCCCTGAGACTTCTGCAAGTCAGCTGCAGGACTCAGCACCAACAGGGCCAGGCCACCGAAGCTTCCAATCCACACCAGGCTTTACAGATTGAAGTAATTTCAAGCTCCATTAAATAACTATTCATCTTTGCTTGGTAATGTGTATATTATTCTGACTAAATACATCTGTTATCAGGAGCTGGTCTGCTTTGAGAATTCTGTGTGCAAGGGCCAGTAAAGATCTTCTAGTTATTGTGAGGATTTTTAAGCCATTGAAAAATAGTCCTGTGGTTAAGAATAATATAAATCCTGATATTTTAACTTTATGCAAGATGCTGAGCTATTACATTATTCAATTATCTAAATGCTATAACGCTACTAGGCAAATGTTCCCAGGTCTGCCATATTCATCTACTTGACATTTAACAAATTGTGCTGTGTTTTTATAGAGTGACAGCCATTTGAGAAGGCCAGAACACACGGCATCTGGCCTGCCCCCGTCTGCCCTGACCACCTACATTAATGCTCCCATTATTGATATAAAGGGATGCATTTAAATGTTTCAAGAAAGAACCTGCTACTTTTAGGAGAGAGATCTCAAGGTCAGGGCTAAGTACATACGGATAAATCTGCAATTCTTTTTATTCTATCTTGAATAGATGAACTATGGGACACTAATAGAATTACTTCATCATCAGTAAAATTCCAACCAGTAGTTGCTTCTCAGTTGAGTAAGCCTTCGCTAGTTTTTATTTGTTTGTTTGTTTTGTTTTTGGTTTTGGTTTTGAGACAGGGTCTCACTCTCTCTTTTTCTTTTTTTCTTTATTAAATCATAACTGTATTAATGCATTTATGGGGTACAATGTGCTGATTCAATATACAATGTGGAATGTTTACATCTAGTCTCTCACCTGGGATGGAGTGCAGAGGCATCATCATAGCTCACTGCAGCCTCACACTCCTGGGCTCAAGTGATCCTCCTGCTTCAGCCTCCCAGGTAGTTGGGACTACAAGTGCACACTGCTATGCCTGGCGAATTTTGTTTTGTTTTGTATAGGGATGAGGTCTTGCTACTTGCTCAGACTAGCCTAAAATTCCTGGGCTCAAGCAACCGTCCTTCATTGGCCTCCCAAAGTACTTGGATTACAGCTGTTAGCCACTGCACCCAGCCAAGCCTTCTCTATGAATCTTCCTTTGGGGCCAATTACTGATCTTCACAAAGCCACAGGCAATCTTTATGTCCCACAAAAAAGCTTCTATCTCATAACTTCCATTGTTAAATAACTTCCAAATATGAGGCACAGTAAGAGGTAATTAAGAGTAATTTATGTATATTGTCTCATTATCACAATAAAAATAATAACAGCTAGCTTTATTAATGCTCAGGCATGGCCCTAAGTCCAGCCCATGCATCAATTAACACTCAACAACCCTACGAGGTGGAAACTCTTATTATCCCTGCTACTTATAAACTGGTTTCCTTTTGCTACTCATTTGATCAATGAGCAAACTGAGGCCATAAGGAGGCAATTTTCCACCGGTCCAACAGTTTATAAACTAGAGCTAGGGAAAAAAACATGTAGGTGAATGGATCAACGCCAGCTGCCATGTCTGTGATCCATGGTGTGTGTGCAACCCAGCAACGTTTTCATGGGAAGTCAGCCTTAGCCCTGGCAACCACAATAGAAATGTCTAAGGAATCTGGGTAGCTGAACCCACAGATCTGTGTCTCTGGAGAGTCAATTTGACCAACATCAAAGACTTGTCAATGGAAGGTTCAGAAAACAACTTCAAGTTGCTGCAACTCAGAGGCCTTATTACCACAGGTGCAACTCACAGGCCCCTCCTCTTTGCCAAATGTATTTGAGTATTTACACATGTGCCAAATACATGTACTATGCCTCTAAGACCAGCAATTCTCAACCTGTGGGTCGTGACCCACAGGAACTGTATTAAAGGCTTGCGGCATTAAGAAGGTTGAGAACCACTGCTCTAAGACCATCAGTCATGATGCATGTATGTGTGTGCACATGTGTTGGCATACATGTGTGTATTCTGAAATGACATTTTAATCCATCCGTATGATTTCTTTTCTAATTAGCGTTTATCACAGCTGTTCATATAAAAAACTATAAAATCAGCTCATTAATGCTAATATTCAATGACAACGGTGCAAACACTATCTGCCATAGGTCTCCCACCAGCTGCATTGGTTTTAAATTACTTTTGACAATACCTATGCATTACAACAGCTCTAATCTTCAGAGTAGAAGACTATATTTTCCTAACGGAGTATCTTAGTCCATTTTGCATTTCTGTAAAGTGGTAATGGAGGCTGGGTAATTTACCAATCTAAAGAAAAGAGGTTTATTTGGCTTGTAATTCTGCAAGAAACGTAGCACCAGCATCTGCTTCTGGTGAGGGCTTTAGGGAGCTTCCAGTGATGCAGAAGATGAAGGAGAGCAGGCATGTCACATTGCCAGAGAGGGTGTGAGAGTGAGGAGGAGGGGGTGCCAGCTCTTAGCAATTACCAACTCTCACGTGAACTGACAGGGTGACAGGTCAGTCATTAGCATAAGGATGACACCAAGCCCGTCATGAAGGATCTGCCCCCATGGCCCAAACACCTGTCCCCAGGCCCCACCTCCAACACTGGGGAATCAAACGATGTTTACAAGGCTCATCCATAATGCAGCACATATCAGAATTTCCTCCTTTTCAGCTAAGTCATATTCCTCTTTATGGACAGACCATGTTTGGTTTATCCCTTCATCAGTGAAGAGACATACATGTTGTTTTCACTTTTTGGCTATTGTGAATTATGCTGCTGTGATCATTAACATAAAGTTTTCTGTAAACACATACTTTCAATCCTGTCAGGTATATTCTTGAGTTATTGCTGGGTGAGCATGTTTCTTAATCTCTGGGAACCTCCTTTTCCCCACTTGTGACAGTGCCTATTTAGTGAGGTTGTCATGAAACAAAATACCTCTATGGAAAGCATTTAGGACATCTTTCTAGATGAAAAACATTGTAGCATTTTCCTCCCAGCAGGTCGTGTAGGGCCCAGGCTTTATATCCCCTCCAAATCCCTTCCTGACTCTACTCAACAGCTCACACAAGCTGGATTGACTGTCTATCAGCTCCTTGAAATTTCCAGTTATCTCTCTTCACTGAGCTCTTTTGTGATTCCCTTGACCTAAAACACCTGTTGTTACTGCCCTCTGTATTTTCTCATCCTTCAGGTTTCAAACTAAAGACACTAAATGTCTTCTGGATGTGCCCTTCATTGAGCACCTTGTGAAAAAACAGGCTCTTCTTTCCTCTTCTCTGTCACAGTCCCTTGATTATTTCCATCATGTTCCTCTGGGGAAACCAATAATCATTTCACTTGTTTGGCTGTGTACTGCCCACCTCCCCCACTGCACCAGGATCATCAAAGCTTAGGCCATATTGAGATGGTTGTCTGATGGGCCAGGGGCCCAGCTCCCCCATTCCCCTTCCCCAGGAAACGGGGATGGGAGGGGAGGCTGAGCAGGGGACACACGGGATGAGGCCGCTGACTTCATGGAACACACACACATACGAGATAAGGCTTTGCTGACTTCATGATCAACACAGACAGGATAAGGTCATGCTGACCACAGTAACGTTAAAAATATTTTGCTTAACTATTATTTTGTTTAACTAAGTAACTGCAAGTGCCATGCTGTACAAGCCAGTGGTAGAGTCCAGCGACTTAATTGCTGCATCATCCAACCTATAAAAACTGTGCATTAAGCCTGGTCAAGGCTGCTCTCCTCACTTAAGAGGGCAGCCGGCCATGGTCTAAATCAGGGGTCCTCAAACTATGGCCCGCAGAGGACATTTATCCAGCCTGTGGGGTGTTTTTGCCACAGCTGCCTGTCCTGCTTAGTAGCCGACTTGTCCACCCGGGCCACAGTGCACATGTGTGGAATGTGCACCAACTCTCCAACTCTGTTCCTTCTCTCTGTCTCTCCGGGCTGGGTGTTATTGCCGTCCTGCTTATTAACCCACTGTCCTGGCTGCAGTGCGCATGTGTGGAATGTGCCCCACACTCTCCAATTCCCCTCCTACTCTCCCACTCCGCTCCTTCTCTCTGTCTCTCGACTCCTTGTCTCAGTCTCTAGTGTAATCAGAGGAGTCACCATGTTGCCTGTGCAGAGCCTGCTGCTGCCTAAGGATAGAGGTAAGAACAAGTTAGGATTTTTTTTTTTTTAAGTTAGGAGGTCTTTTTTTTTTTTTTCATTTTGCAGTTAGTAGGGCCTTTGTGTGTGTGTGTGTGTGTGTTGTTTTGCATCATTTTGCAGTTAGTAGGGCCTTTGTGTGTGTGTGTGTTGTTTTTTGTTTTTTTTTTTTTTTTGCAGTTAAGGGGGGCCTTTTTTTCCTGAAGTTAGGAAGTCTTCTTTTTTTTTTTGGCAGATGGGAGCACCTTTTTTTGAAGTTAGAAGAGCCTTTTTTTTTTGAAGTTAGGAAAGCCTTTTTTTTAAGTTGATTAGTTGGTTGGGGGTAGTTTCCAGGGGGGTTGGATCACAGTGATAATGCAAATAGTCAACGCTCAGTGCTAATACAAATTGTCAGTGCTCAGAGGTAATGCAAATAGTGCTCAGTGGTTATGATAATTATAAGTGCTTAGTGTTAATGCAAATTGTTAGCACTCAGTATTAATGCAAATTGTCAATAGTCAGTGTTATCGCAAATGGTCAGTGGTCAGTGTTAATGTAAATGGTCAGTGTTCAGTGTTATCGCATGGGGGCCCCAAACTGGTAATCTGCCTAGGGCCCCATGGGAACTTAATCCAGCTCTGCAGACAGCCAAGGAGTAGGAAACCCAATTTAATTGCCAATAAGTGCATTTATATTCTGATTGCTATTCAGTTGTGTATGACGTTGTATGTTGTGTTCTGGGTAAGTGTGCAGTTCACACTGTTGCGATCTCTGAGCAGTACGAGTTCAGCCATATAAGCATATGGCTGAAGCATATGAGTTCAGCATATAAGCATATGGCTGAACTCACATTAGATTTGGAAGAAAAAAAGGCATACGTTCCTTCTTTTTTCCTGTTGTGGAATCTGATCACATGGGTCTTCTCGCCCATGCGATCAGATTCCTGTGCGAGTTCACAGATCGCAGTGTGGTTCACACAGGGTCATGTGAACTGGAAAGGTGGTGGAGGAACCAGCTCTGTAATCATGCCTGTTCCCACACCACACCAGTGTGAGCTTGAGGTAAAAGCGGAGTTCCACCATATGGGCAGACGGGGCTGAAATGATGTGGACTGGCAAGGGTGCATTGATGGGCACTGATCAGACTGCATTGATGGGCAGTGCAGTCTATATGTCTCTGTGTGGGCAAAGTTATTGCTGGTATATTGTTTTGGAGCGCTGTATACATATATTGGTATTTTACTAATAGCAATTTGGAATCTCTAGGAAACAATGATATCAAGAAAGAGAAAAATTGACTCAGAGTATAGGATATTCAAAGAACAGTGGACTTGTGATTACTTTTTCATGCAGTACAAGGAAAGAGCTGTGTGTTTGATATGCCAGAATATAGCATCTGTGTTCAAAGAATACAATTTGCGTCAACATTATCAAACTCAACATAAAGATAAATAGTTTGGTGGGAGAAGTGAGAAAAGATAAAATATTAAAACTGAAATATACATTGACAACTCAGCAAAATACTTTTGTGAAGCAGAAACAGTTATATACTTCATCACTGTGAGCAAGTTTTCAAGTTGCCAAGATAATAGCATGCACTGGCAGACCATTCATGGAGGGAGAATTTGTTAAAGAATGCCTTCTTTCTGTTGCCAAAGAGATGTGTCCAGAGAAGGCCGATTTATTTAGTACAGTGAGTCTTACAAGACCCTCAATTACACAAAGGATGGAAGAAATGGGAGACAATTTGCATCAGCATTTGCAAAACTCTGCAAAAAAACCTTTCCTATTTTTCCTTGGCAATTGACAAAAGTAATGATGTTTGTGATTCTGCACAACTTCTAATTTTTATTTGTGGTGTGAATGACTATTTCGAAGTCACAGAAGAGCTTGCTGCACTGCAAAGTATCAAAGGAACAACTACAGGAGAGGATATTTTTGAAAAGGTTTGCCAAACTGTGAATAGTTTGGAGCTAGACTGGGCAAAACTAGTCAGTATGACAACTGTCGGTGCTCCTAGCATGGTGGGGTCTAAGAAAGGAGTAACTGCTTGCATTAACCAAGAGATGTACAAACATAACCATTCTCATCCAATAGCCATACACTGCTCATCCACCAACAAGCGCTGTGTAGTAAATCAGTGAAGTGGACTCTGTTATGAAAACTGTGGTATCCTGTGTTAACTTCATTAGAGGTAATACACTAAACCACAGACAATTTCAGGAATTTGTCTGAGCTAAATGTTGCCTGTGAAGATGTTCCATACCACACAGAAGTCCATTGGCTGAGTTGAGGGAGAATTTTGAAACCTTTCTATGACCTACTTCCACAGATTTCAGCTTTTCTGCTTTCAAAAACAAGTACCAGAGCTCAATGATGCAGAATGGAAATGGCACCTTGCCTTTCTGATAGATGTAACAGAGCTACTCAACAATTTCAATGTGCAACTTCAAGGAAATGGGAAGCTCATCTGTGATATGCAATCACATGTGAAAGCATTTGAAGTAAAATCAGGCCTCCTCATCAAACAAGTGAAAGAGGAAAATTTCTGCTATCTCCCCACAACTCAAAATCTGTTAGTGAAAATCCATTGGTTGCATTCCCAAATAAAACATGTGTGGATTCACTGGAAAAGTTGCAAAAGGAGTTCCAATTTAGACTTGAAGAGCTTCATCTCCATGAACAGGACATACTGCTTTTCCGTAACCCATTTTCTATTGACATTGAAAATGTGGATATGATTTACCAAATGCAACTGGCTGAACGGCAGAATTGTGACTCTCTGAAAGATGCATTCAAGTCAAGCAACCTTCCTAATTTCTATGCATCTCTCCCCTCTGAGACATATTCTAATATCAGGAACCATGCACTCAAAATGGCAACCATCTTTGGCAGCACTTATGTCTATGAACAGACTTTTTCCAGAATGAAACATCTGAAATCTCCAACCAGATCTAGACTAACTGATGCACACTTGCATCACTTGTCATGACTAGTAGTGACAAATATGGAACCGAATGTTGACCATCTCATTAGCCAAAACAGGCCCATAGTTCCCATTGAAATACTGGTAAGTTTGTTGATTTAACTTTACTTGTTCTTCATTTTAAATATTGTATTTGTTCCCATTTTGTTTTTTTACTTCAAAATAAGATATGTGCAGTGTGCATAGAAATTTGTTCATAGTTTTTTTTTGTTTTGTTTTGTTTTAACTATAGTCCGGCCCTCAAACAGTCTGAGGGACAGTGAAATGGCCCCCTATTTAAAAAGTTTGAGGACCCCTTGTCTAAATAAAGACTCCTTATTGTCATTTTGAAGATTATTTGTCTGGTGGTCTTTTCTCACCCTGTAACAATATGCCTTTCCCACTACCCTCTCCCTAAAAAAGGGAGACATTTGAGAATGCAGCAGGGAGGTGGGGCAGGGACAAGGGGATTCAGTGTCTTATAGTTTACTCACAAGAAATATTTCTTTAATAAGTAAATTAGTGAATTAAGAGGATTTTTGATGACTATATAATACTCTGTTGGATATAAGATCTTATAATTTTAACATTTATTGCTCTTATGTTGATTCTAATTTTCATTTCTTATAAATACAGTAATTTATTTGTTTTATCATTTGATAAAAATGAAGGCTGGTTGTAGACTTAGCTCTTCCAACCATCTGACCCAAAAAGGACTCAAAGGTTCCACTCTGGGACTTGAAAGAATTAGTAATATTCTCTGAAATGTCCATATTTCTTAGATTTTTACAGATAGGAATTCAATATTAAGGAAGAGATGCCTTCTCAAAAGTAAAAATAACATTAAATAGAAAGGAATTGAAAGTTAAAAAAAAATGACCAAAACTAATCAGAATTAACTGCTTCAATATCAAACTTGGGGAAAGGAGAAATAACATAAAATACTCATTATTAAATGAGCAAACCTTCTAGATCTGTGTGAATTTCTGGGACACATTTCCACCTATGCTTGGAAACATGTGGATAACTCAACAGCATCTCCAGATCCAGTTCCTTATACAACATATTCTCCTTGGACCTGTCCAAAAATTAAACACAAAACCAGACAATAAACCCAGGAGCCCTCCTGGATGGGTTCTCAGCCTCCACACTGTCATTGGTATGAGGTGAGGCCTTATCATCCATTTCCCCTTTTCCGTTCCATAATGGATGAAATACAGAAGCAGCTTCCCCAGTGTGGTTTTCTCTATCTTCATTTGCTGTTTGTCTTATTTCCCTCATCGTTGACATCAAAATCTTTGAACAGCCACTAGATTTTCAGGTAGGCATTACCATGTTTCTATGGAGAATGCACCAGAGAGGCAGGACATGAACAAGGGGATTCAGGGTCTATTTTTCCAGTCATTTTACCTGCAGCATTTACATGTGAACAAAATTGAAGAGGTTAGAGAACAGATAGCTTCTTTTCCTTTCAGAAATTTTAATGACCTGAAGTTTTGACTGGTGGCCAAAATTGATAAGTCACTGCTTGACATTTTGCTGTGTGTGTCTTTTATCATTAGCTCTATTATCAGACTTTCCAAATTCATGTGTAAGCTCCATGAGGGCAGACACCCTATGCAGCTGCTGTCTGTGTTAGAGGTGTCACCCAACATGGAAACTCGAGGATACCAGGCTCTGATGCCTGATGCCCATTACCTGAGGAACTAGAGAACCTGGAAATAAATTATCACACATTAATTAGATTATTTAAGTAATTTCTAGTCCCTGTTTCGTTTTTTTTTTTTTTTTTTTTTTTGTCAAAAGTGGCTTCACTGACAATCTTTCTGAGCTAAGATGTGAGATGTTGTCAAGAGACTGAGGGTAAAGAGAATTTGGAGTTGTGGAAAGACTCTGCTTTGAGTCCTCTTTCCATAGTTTGCAAGCGCCTTCGTGCTTCTGTTTACTCAGCTATGAAGTGAGGATGCTAGTGGTACCTATTTCATAGGGTTATTATAATACTTAAAGATTAATATGTATAATGCACTTAGAACCAGATCCAGCACATAGCAATGTCATATAAATATTTGCTATTATCATTATGATTATTATTATGTTGAGCCTTATGGATCAATACTGATGCTAATTTAACATTATCCAATTAATGGCCTTTTTCTTTTTCTCAGGATAAATATTGACTATATGAATATAAAATAAATTTAACAACAGTGAATTTCAAATACTCTTGACCAGAATTCAGAATAAGAAATACATCTTTTGTGAGTGTACACATATAATTCAATTAGTATTTCACAAATCTAAATTTATCTTCCTATCTGCAGTGGGTTCTATTCTATTCTATTCCGTTCCGCTCTGTTCTGTTCCATTCCATTCCATATCATCTCATCCTATCCTGTTACATTACATTTAATTTAAAAAAAGAAATGTTGGTTCCAGCATTTATTTCATAGCACAAATGCACCATGACTTACAGCTTATTAAAACACTGCCCTAGAAACCTTCCAGGCACAGCCTTTTGCCTTAACACATCCAAAAGCAGATCCTCTAACTGAGGGATAAAGAAAATCCCTTGTCATGTATCCAGCACACCCACTACCCCATGAAAGACTGTTTTCCTAATCCCTTTCCTGACTCATGGCCTGCCTGATAAAAACTTAGAAACACCCCACATGGCAAGTTAGCCTTCTAGAGGCTTCAGATTTGTCCTGTCTTATTGATAAGGCAACAACAAAAGCAAGTTTTAGAATTATAATAACACAAAGAAATAAAAGAGAAACTTGGTGCACATTTACTAAAATTTATTAAAAGAGGGAATGTATAGTATTAGGAAAAGATTGAACCAATTTTTATGTAATGAATAAAATTTTGTTAGCTGATGAGCTAATGTTTCCCTTATTCTTTGTCACCAATGAATAAAGAATCATCCCCACCCTCAAGAAAGATAAAAAGATACGGGAAAATCCTGCTAAGGGTGCAACATTCAAGAATCCCTGTAAAGCCTGCAGGATCAAGAACAAAGACTTCCTGGTCATCTCTCCCTCCCCAGGGGGAGCAAGGCCTTGGTTCAGAGGAAGCTTTCCCAGCCTCTTTGGGGGGCTGTTACACTGACAAGCCCCTTCCTGCTTGCAGATTCTCTCGTGAATCCCCTATTCCAATGGCCTAGTGGGAAGTGGTAGCCACCATGCAAACAAATCCTTCAAAAATAGGAGAGAGGAATAAAAAACAGAGATGGAGACAGAGACTGTGAGTTATAAGATCTTTGAACTCCTTTTTCATCTTCTACAAACTGTTCTATAAACTCTGTCCCAGGTGGCTGGGCAAATACTTGAGCCTTGAAATGAAATCTCGAGAGTATTCAGTAACTCACACAGACTAAATCAATCATGAATCCTGTAATAAACTTTAGCCTTTGGCATTTCATGATTTCAAACCCTTTATTGCACCAGCTGTTTCTATAGTTTATCTTCCAAGTTATTTGTGTTTTCTTTATATTTCATGTACACTCTTTGAAAAAGGAATATTACATAAACCCCTGAGTAAGGGGATGAGATTAAAATGTTACGCTCTTTGTGATAGGTAAATTATACTAATTTGTTCCACATTTTTATTTTCAAAATTATTTCCTTTGAAAAAGTAATATTTCTGTAGAGAATATACCATTTAATTGATTTTTATCAGACATCATTGGTGTGTAGGATATCCCAAGAAACTTGTATTCATGTAAACATTGGAAAAACCTTTAAAATTTACCTTTATATTTGTTTAACAATCATTAATATGTAAGCAAATGACACACATGGAGAAACTATTAGGTTAAATGAAGTTATAAAACAGAATCAATCTTTCACCAATACAATTACTCCAAACCTGGACATTATTAAATGTATTGTTTGGCCAATCTTACTGATTATATTTTAATGTTTAAATAATGAGCTCCTCGGAGGACTTCTGTGATGGAGAAAGGTTTGTGTATTTCTTGGACACTTTTATTTCTTTCATTATATTCAACTGCTCTGACCATTTTTCTGTGGCTTGTCTGTTATTTTTGAAATATGGAAGTTTTTAGATAACTGAATGCTAACCATCCGTAGTAAATTTATTATAGATATTCCTAACCTATCATCTTTATATTAACTTTATCTATTGATTAATTTTAATTTTTATATTCGAACATATAAAAACTTACAGTAATAACTTTTAGATTTCACTATTCCCTAAGTACAAATTTTCTTCCTCATATCTAATATATGTATCTTATATAATTCTTAAAAATACCTTCGCAGTAAAGTGTTATGCCTGGCTTTGTATTACATCAGGGTTTTTTTGTTTGTTTGTTTGTTTGTTTGTTTTTAGACAAAGCCTTGGGTAGAGTGCTGTGGTATTATCACCTCAAACTCCTGGGCTCAAGTGATTCTCTTACCTCCGTCTCCCGAGTAGCTGGGACCACAGATGCCCACTACAATACTCAACTAGTTTCTTCTGCTTTTAGTAGAGATGGGTTCTTGCTCTTGCCCGGGCTGGTCTCAAACTCCTGAGCTCAGGTGATCCACCCAACTTGGCCTCCCAGAATGCTAGGATTACAGGTGTGAACCACTGTACCTGCCCCAGGATTTTATTTTTTAAAGGCATGAGGTAAGGACCTTGGTTATTTTTCCTGAAAGAGCAAAGTGTCAATTATTAACCTATCAATTATTCACACTCAATTCCCCACAGATAGGACTGCTATCTTAATTGTGTGCTGAATTCCTGAATACATGGGTCTGTTGTATTCTGTTCTGTTGACCAGTCTGTCAAGACCTGTATTTGCATAATATTGTTTTAATTACTATAAATTTATGGAAACATACATTATGATATGTAGCAAAATAAGCATTCCTTACTATCAATATTAATTTTGTACTATCTATAAAGTAGTGCTGGATTGCATGCAATAACAAATACACCTCCAAAATTCAGTGTCTGAACCAACAGTTTATTTTCTACGTGTATACTATACTGTCCAACACAAGCTCTCCTGATCGGCAAGTGGCCTCCTCCACACAGTGGGGCAGCAGCCCAGACTTCTGGCACCTTGTGGTTTCCGATCACTGTGAGCGTCATTGTGCTCCAGGCGTAGATACAGACAGGGAAGGAGAATGGATGGAAAATGCAAAGACTTCCTGAAAGCCATGGCAAAAAATAAAAAATAAATAAATAAATGGTACGCACCACATCAGCTTGCATTCCGTGGGTGAGAACATCTCACACTGACCTTCTTCTATCTGTGTGTCTTCACATGGTCTTCTTGTGAGGATATCAGTTATTTATTTACACATAGATCCCAATATAGCATGCTAGGAAAGCTACTGGATTAATTACACCTGTAAAGACTCTATTTCTAAGTAAGGTCACATTCTAAGGTCGCAGATGAAGGTGAATTTCCAGGGGCCACTATTTAACCCCATACAATGGGTAAAATAAAAATTGTACCCTTTTACTTTTGTGTGTTACCTCACTTGATTTTTATAACAGCCTCCTAGATTAAACAGAGAATATGTCATTTTGAGATGCTGTACTTTAATTTCCAGATATCATCATTTTCTGAGTGAAGGGAAATAAAGCTCAGGGAAGTTAACACTCCTGCCACTGAAACATGCTTGTTCCAAGGCCAGTGCTCTTTCCACATCTCAGTGAACAGGTGGTTTCCAAATACAGTTACCTGTGACATCATCCCATTGCCCATCAGCCCTGCACAGGGAAAAACCATTCACATGCCCTGTAAACCAAATTATTTCAGCCTAAAATTATAGGTATAAGAAATTTTACATTCTTCATCTTCACAGGTAACTGCATCTCCTGGGGCAGAAAACATTTGTTCTTTTATAGTAATAAAAGCTCTCATTTAGACCTGGCACATGACTACCAACTAAAGAACACTGTCCCCGGCTTCCCTTGAAACTGGATGTGGCCAGGTATCTAAGTCTATCCAAAGGGAAGTAAACATAATTGTAATGTGACGACTCCCAGGCATAAATGGCACATGCCACATCTCATAACCATCTGTGTTGTTCATTCTCCCTTCTTGCAAACTCTAGCATTGATGTCTTGGCTGGATACAGCCACCATGGACCGTGAGCTGACCTTAGGAACAGAGATAACGCAAGGCAGAGAAACATACTGATGGGTTTCTGGAGACCCCAGGAGACAGAATCACCTTGACCACCCATATTTGGACTTTTATGTTAGAGTGAAGTCACTTTCCATGGTTGTATAAACAACTGCTAATTTGCGATCTCTTGCAAATAAACCTATTCTGAACTAGTATATTTCCTAAAAAACAGAAGTTTGAACCTAGCTCCATTAAATGCTTTGAATATGAAAATAAATGAATAGGCAAGACCTAGTCTCTATCCCCAAGCAGGGCCCATACCCCTCAGCACAGACAGATGCCATAAGGAACAAGCTTATCAGTACTTAGCCAGACACATAATGGGACTCTGCTGTTCACTGTTGGGGTTTCTGAAAGTGCAGATCAACCCAACTGTTACCCCTCTTATAGTACTGGAGCCAAAGGGAAGTAAAAACAAAGCTAGATTGCATCAAAAGCAACACTTTTATTGTTTCCTGTGTGGAACTGGAGAAACATCGCTAGATCTAAGGCAAAATTGTCTTCCTGATACTTCATATAGTAAAATGAGACCATTGAGTCTACTCACATGAGCTGCCTCTTACCTGGACAGGCACCAGAATGGAAGCCACCTGTGACCACAACATGCAGACATGAACCCTGCCCAGCAGGAGAATGAGGACATGTCCCTCCCTGCCCACATAGATGAGTGAGGGGAGATAGTTCACTCCCAACACTACTTGTATGTCGAAAATTCCCAGGAACGAGCTAGTGAGGATGAATCAGATTCTTACTAATGATTACATCTTTAATGAAGTTGAGTAATACGTGGGATCCGTGATTTAAAATGGTTAAGTGGTAACAGTGGGACATTCTGAGTAATTACAATGGAATTGATCATGGATGTGTTTACAAGGAATATAGTCCTGATATTTGTATGTTTCTTCTTTTCTTCATCATTATAATTATCATTTTATTGATGGTACTGTGTATTTTCATCATTTATTTAAGAACTCTCTGCAATCTGAGCAAGCAAAATGTCCCTGTTCAAACAAATGATTGATTAGACATCCCACAATTAGCACTTGCTTCTCTTTGGCTGGGGCAGGAACACTCAGCCATGCACCCTGCCCTAAACACCACGGCGAGCCCACTTCTCAGCACTAGTTCACACCCCGGCCATCTCTATGGGCACAGAGCTGAATCTAACACAGATGAGCTTGTTAATGAAGGGCATGAAAATGGGAGCCATAATGAGCTACTGTATCATAAATGAGTGGAAATTACATTGTCAGTGCTGCTTACAATTTCACACCACACAGAGCCTTGTAATTATGTCTATTCAATTATTCCCCCTTCAGAGAAATTTTGGGTAAGGGTTTCTCACCATGGCCAAAACCCATTTGAAAGCTTCTGTTGTACATGAAAGTTAGAACCAGCTTTGAAAGAATTCATCATTACCACATATTCAGAAAAAAAAAATGTGGATGAAGGGTGTGTACCTGCAAAACATAAGCTCAAAAGTTTAGAGACAACATTTGAGGTCTGACAATTAAGTTCATGAATTCATCTTTAAAAGGGTGCTATGTACCTTGTTGCTGAATATTGCTCTGGGATTCTCTGAAGGGCTCCCCTTGGGAAGCTCTGCACTGATGCCGGAGCCTAGTCCACCCTTCAAAGCAATTTTGGAACTCTGTTTCTGGGATGACCATCAGAGCTGGCACACAGCACACAAAAACAAGCAACAGCCTTAATAGACGCCACTCAGCAAGACACTGCCACACCGTGACATTAGCACAGCTTTGAGACACTGATATGCACAGGTTTAATGAAACTTTACTGAGTTGTTTGTATCGTGCTACCAATGTAAATGCACCATGGCAAGTTGACAAATTTAATTGTCAGACCCCATATAAAGAATATCGGCTGTGTGGTCAGCAGGTTGAAGCACTGAGTTGAATTCAAAATATCAAAGTGGTCAGGTCAGCATAAGCCTACCCAGAAACAAATCTTTGGAAATAACCACAAGAGTCTGCAAGACTGGGAGGCGGAGCATGATGGCGGACAGGACGGACGTGTAGCCCACCTCTCCCAAGCCACCAGGTGAGAGGAAAGGTGGTCTGGACCTTCTCTGTGTGTGGATTGTTGGAGTGGACAGACAGCTGGAGACGCCCAGCGAACTGGTGGTTTGCTATATATGAGGGGTAATTTAAAATCACAGACTCTGTTGTAGAGATTCTTTCCTGCTCGGCCGTGCCGGCCAGCAGGCCCCTCCCCTATGGAGATCAGCAGTTTGTAAATGCTGACAAAATCCAATTGACAAATAATTAATCCTGAACTGAGGGAGGCATCCGAAAGGAGAGCCACTCAAAACCACAGGGAGCTGGGCAAACTGTTGGACAATTGAAGGGAAGGGATCCTGCCTGGGAAACAGACATTTTGAACTACCCAAAAGGGTGGGCACCTTTCCCCCAGGTGTTGGAGGGGGCTGGCGGTTCAGGCTGCGATGCGAACTGGCGGGCGCCCATCGATAAGGGAAACCCTGAACCATAAAACTCAGAATAAGTCCCCTGAGTGCTCCAACCACGGGAACTGGCTTGAAGCCTAGGACCTGGCTTTGGCTTCTGGAGCAGCCACAAAGCTACTGAAGCCACGGACCGGCTTTGGCTGCTGAAGCCGTGGGAACCACCTACAAGAGATAGAGCTGCGAGACCGCCAACGAACATGCGAACTCAGCATGGCTCCCCTTATGGCCAATTGCAGTCGCCAGTTTGCAGGGGAACCTGGGAACAGAGTGGAGGGACTTAGGAAGTGTGGACACCTGCACTGAGTGGGAAGGTTGGTCGCAAGTGCTGTCTGGAAAAGAACAGCCAAGGTTGCACAATTCTTAGGCGACAATCTTTTACAGAAACTCCAAAATGGCGATTGGCCATGGAAGGTGGTTACCATGGTAACAGTATAAACTGTAAATCAGGTATAAGTCTTGGAACCACTCACAGTGCCACCTGGTGTCCAGAAAGTATATTGCAGTATGAATATACTCCTACGAAAGTTGATCCCTACAGTAGACATACAGATATTTATAGGTATATTTCTACACACAAGAATATTTTGGTAGTTGGTGCCTTTTTTTTTGTTTTGTTTTGTTTTGGTTTGGTTTCCGTGGGGTTTTTTTTGTTGTTGTTGTTTTGTTTTTAACTGTTTTTTTCCTCATCATTTTCTTAGAGGAGATTTCGATAATTTTTTATTATTACTTTTTATATAGATATATTTTTTATTTCTATGTCTTCTAATTTTAATTTCTTCTTTCTTCTCATTTAACATTCCTTCTAACACCACTTTTTTCTCTCTTTTTTCCTTTCTTTCAATCATTTTACGATTATCACTATTTTTATTGCAGTTATTCTTATATTGCTGTTGTCGTGGCTGTTGCCTGTATGTCTATGTGTTTCCGTCTGCCTCTGTATCTATGGGCCCATGTGCCTGGTAACCTTTGAATCTGTTTATTTGTTCATTTGGTCTCAATGAGCTTGGTGTTACAACCTGCAACTCTGAGCTCCTAACACTCCCCTCCACTCTCACTCCGTGATCTGGAGACCTACCGCCCCAGGAGTCCAGATTCTTTGGTGAACTCTCAAGAGGTGTAGACAGGACCTGGACTGCAGCTGGCCAGTGCTGACTCTGTAGCAAAGGAGCGAGAAGACGATGGTCAGCTGAGAGGGAATTACACTGGAGCAGTGGTGCCCCAAAATGCAGAGCAACAGCCGTCTTCAGCAATAACAAGGCCCACCCCCAGATATCTCATAGCATCTCCTCCTGTCTTCCTGGGCAACCAGATGAGGCCGAGCATCTTCTCAGATGGCAACCACCATGGAACAGACCTTGGACTGAAACACAGGCCCCGTGAGTAAAGGGTTTTCCTGAGACGGTACCGACCTGGGTGGAACACGGGGACTAGAAAACACACCCGCAGAGCCGGGAAACTCCCAGGGTGGAGCTGATCCAGAGGACCACTCTACTGAGCCTAAGATGCACCTGGACCTTAGGGGATCACCAGCCTATAGACAAAGGAGGCCAAGAGGCTACAGCCAACAACTGATTGTGCTGCGAATACAAACCCGCAGGACTAAAGACAGGGCCTGAGGCACAGGTTCTGGGAACTCAAATCAGCCTCTCCTCTGCAGAGGAATCTGGCAAGGTCAGAAACAAACTTCCACAGGGTTGTTCCCTTCACCCAGTAACATAAACTAAGGGTGGGGCTGGAACTGAGTGAACACCTGCAGCCTCCATCAAGTGCCCGAGGTTGACAGGCCACAACACCCCCTGCTGGATAAAGACAGAGAATAGCGGCCTAGTCGAGCAGACACAGACTACCCTGTGACTTAGGCAGGTGCAAACCCCTGGAGTATCTGCTTCCTGCAGACAACTGACTGGGTCACAGCCCTCTGGGGCAAGCAGAGACTGGGTGTGACAGAGCTACAAGGTGGGGAAGGAGGCATCAATCTTCCCAGACTGATCTATTTACTGGTGGCTCTTCCTGACTCCATGCAGCACTGGAGCAAGCCATTTTAGAGCAGTCACCAGACCCCTGTGATCTAGTTCCCAGGGACCTCTTGAACTCTCCCACCTGAGGCAGCTGCTGACTGAGACAATTGACTTGGACGTTTTGAACTGAGTCACTCACCTGGGGACTATCCAGGTGGTGCCCTGGATGTGTGGTTGTAGGAAGGTTTGATTTTCCTTTTCCATTTGTTTCCTGTGGTGGGTGGGATGACTTAATTGCTGGTATTTCTCCACAGCTGAGACTTCAACCCAGAGTAACTGTTTCACTATGGTCACATAGAAACCAGCTGAAAACAAGACAGAACCACTTAGCCCCTCTACACCAAACAGGGCCCCAGTTTCTCAGGCCACAGCACTGTACGGGTCCTCGACAAAACACCAGAGGAAAATCAAAGGGAGTAAAACAATCATGGGGTGGAATCAGCAGAAAAACTCTGGTAACATGAATAACCAGAATAGATCAACCCCCCCAGGAAAGATATGGCAGATGTAATTGAAGATCCCATTCACAAACAACTGGCTGAGATGTCAGAAATCGAATTCAGAATTTGGATGGCAAACAAGATTAACAAAATGGAATTAGGAATTCATGGAGAAATTCAAAAGCTGTCTCAAGAATTTAACGAATTTAAAGACAAAACCACCAAAGACTTAGACACACTGAAACAAGAATTTGCAGCCCTCAAAGATATGAAAAATACAGTAGAATCCCTTAGCAACAGAATGGACCAAGCAGAAGAAAGGATCTCCGACACCAAAGATAAAGCCTTTCAATGCTCCCAAACTCTCAAAGAGGAAGAGAAATGGAGAGTAAAAATGGATCACTCACTCAGAGAGCTCTGGGATAACTCTAAGAAGGCAAATATCCAGCTCATAGGAATTCCTGAAACAGATGAAGTGGCCTCACTGGGCGCAGAGGCCCTTCTGCATGAAATTATGAAAGAGAATTTTCCAGACATGCCTAGAGAACCTGAAATTCAGATAGCAGATAGCTTCAGAACCCCAGCACGACTCAACCCAATAAGACATCCCTCCGGCATATCATGATTAATTTCACTAAAGTTAATATGAAGAAGAAAATTCTCAAAGCAGCCAGGTGAAAGAAATCTATTACCTTCAAAGGGAAGAACATTAGAATGACTGCAGCTCTCTCTGCTGAAACTTTTCAAGCCAGAAGAGGGTGGTCATCAATGTTTAATCTCCTCAAGCAAAATAACTTTCAATCCCGGATCTTCTACCCAGCTAAACTGAGTTTCATTTATGACGGAGAAATTAAATACTTTAATGACATACATATGCTAAAGAAATTTGCCATAACCAAACCAGCTCTTCAGGATATTCTCAGACCTATCCTCCATAATAACCAACCCAATCCTCTACTACAAAAGTACACTCACTCAGAAACTTCTGATCAAACTCCAACTTCCACAATGGAAAAAGGATTAAAAATGCCCACTGGACTTTCGAAAAACTCAATACCCCAAATTTCACCGAACTTATCAATACTCTCCATTAATGTGAATGGCTTAAAATGCCCTCTATAGAGACATAGGTTAGCTGACTGGATACAAAAACTCATGCCACACATTTGTTGCATACAAGAGTTACATCTTAACTTAAAAGACAAATACAGACTAAGGGTGAAAGGATGGTCATCCATATTTCAGGCAAATGGTAACCAGAAAAAAGCAGGAGTTGCAATTTTATTTGCGGATACAATAGGCTTTAAACCAACAAAAGTAAGGAAGGACAAAAATGGTCACTTCATATTTGTTAAGGGTAAGACTCAATATGATGAGATTTCAATTATTAATATCTATGCACCCAACCAGAATGCACCTCATTTTATAAGAGAAACTCTAACAGACGTGAGCAACTTGATTTCCTCCGACTCTATAATAGTCGGAGATTTTAACTCTCCTTTGGCAGGGATGGATCGATCCTCCAACAAAAAGCTGAGTAAAGAAATTCTAAATTTAAATCTAACCAGCCAGCATTTAGATTTAGCAGACATCTACAGAACATTTCATCCCAACAAAACTGAATACACATACTTCTCATCAGCCCACGGAACTTACTCCAGAATTGATCACATCTTAGGTCACAAGTCTAACCTCAGTAAATTTAAAGGAATAGAAAGTATTCCATGCATCTTCTCGGACCACGATGGAATAAAACTTGAGCTGAGTAACAACAGGAATCTGCATACACATACAAAAACATGGAAGTTAAATAACCTTATGTTGAATGATAGCTGGGTCAGAGATGAGATCAAGAAGGAAACTGCCAAATTTCTGGAACAAAACGACAATGAAGACACGAACTATCAGAACCTTTGGCACACTGCAAAAGCAGTTCTAAGAGGGAAATTTATAGCACTGCAAGCCTTCCTCAGAAGAACGGAAAAAGAGGAAGTAAGTAACTTAATGGGACATCTCAAGAGACTGGAAATGGAAGAACACTCCAACCCCAAATCCAGTAGAAGAAAAGAAATAACCAAAATTAGAGCAGAATTAAATGAAATTGAAAACAAAAGAATAATACAATGGATCAATAAATCAAAAAGCTGGTTTTTTTGAAAAGGTCAACAAAATAGATAAACCTTTGGCCAACCTAATCAGGAAAAAAAGAGTAAAATCTCTAATCTCATCAATCAGAAATAACAAAGATGAAATAACAACAGAATCCTCAGAAATCCAAAAAATCCTTAATGAATATTACAAGAAACTTTACTCTCAGAAATACGAAAATCTGAAGGAAATTGACCGTTACTTAGAAGCATGTCACCTTCCAAGACTTAACCAAAATCAAGTGGAAATGTAGAACAGGCCCACATCAAGTTCGGAAATAACATCAACCATACAAAATCTCCCCAAAAAGAAAAGCCCGGGACCAGATGGTTTTACGTCAGAATTCTACCAAACCTTTAAAGAGGAATTAGCACCTATATTACTCAACCTGTTCCAAAAGGTAGAAAAAGAAGGAAGACTACCCAACATGTTCTATGAAGCAAACATCACCCTGATCCCCAAACCAGGAAAAGACCCAACAAGAAAAGAAAATTATAGACCAATATCACTAATGATTATAGATTCAAAAATATTCAACAAGATTCTAACAAACAGAATCCAGCAACATATCAAACAAATCATACATCATGACCAAGTCAGTTTTATCCCAGGGTCTCAAGGCTGGTTCAATATACATAAATCTATAAATGTAATTCAGCACATAGACAAATTAAAAAACAAAGACCAGGAGGTGGAGCAAGATGGTGGCCGAGTAACAGCTTCCTTGCATCTGGGCACCGTGAGTCTGGGGAGATAGGACTCCAGGCATCTCTGGCTGGTGGGATCTGCCTATCATCACCCCCACAAGGATACAGGGAGTCAGCAAGAGACTTCTGGACCCCAAGAGGAGGACTAAAACAATGGAAAACCAGCAAGTGGTCACGTGTGTTCAATCCATCTAAACCCTCCCACAACTGTAAGTTCACTAGCAGCGAGACTGCAAATCAGAAAGGCCTTACCTGTGAACTCTTTTGGTGTCTTTGGACTTGGCACTCAGCTGAACTGCCTTGGGGAGAGCCTGAGCGGGAGTGCAGAGAACTTTGGCCAATGTCTAGGGCCCCAGTCTGAGCCGCTGAGCCAGACGGAGCTAATAGTGTTTGGCTGTGGGTCACAGGGAGCCATTGTGCGCCATCTGCCCTGGCAAGCTCCGCCCTCAGGGTCGCAGAGCTAGAATCGGGTGGGAGCTGGTAACCCAGCGACCAAGTAGCCTAAGGGCGGGGTCTGAGCCGCCTTGCAGCCCTAAACCTCAGGGGCAGAGTGAGACCGGTTTTGGCACACTGGGTAAGTGGATAGCCACTTCAGCAGTGATTCCAGTGACAAGCACTTTCCTGGGAAAGCTTCTGCTCAGCAAGTTTACAAGTCCAAAGTGCCCTAAGTGGGCTGAAGAGAGATTTAGGGTGTCTACCTGCTGGGGTTTGAGAAATCAGCAGCCTCCAGTCGTATCAGAACTGTGATTAACATCTCATACTCCAGAAGACCATGTGTTGCCCAGACAATATTCAGTAACATATACATACTGTTCTGATTTTGGTTGTGTTTTTTTTCTGTTTGTTTGTTTATTTTGATGTTGTTGATGTTGTTTTGTTTTTTAAGTTCAACCTTTTCCATACAGATCCTTTTTCTTTCTCAATTTTTCTAGTTTAATTATAATTTCCCATTGTTGCCTTTTTCAATAATTAGAACTTCATTTTTCCTAGTGTTTCTACCGCTATTATTTGGTTTTCCACCCAATTTTATCCCGTAAAGTTTTCCGTTTGCTTGTTTTGGTTTGATTTATAGCATTTTCGTCTTTCCTCTCTACTTGGTGCAGGTGGGGTACTGTGTCTGATCAGGTTAGCAAAGAGTTGCTGACCTCAAGGGAACCACCCAACAGGGCACCCCCAGAAGGTGTTTTTTTTTTAAGGTTGTATCAAAGTACCCTACTGTACACCTATATTGCTCTGTCTCCCTCTTTCTGTGGTATATGTATACCATGGAATACTATTCAGCCGTTAAAAAAAATGGAGACTTTACATCCTTCGTATTAACCTGGATGGACATGGAAGACATTATTCTTAGTAAAACATCACAAGAATGGAGAAGCATGAATCCTATGTACTCAATTTTGATATGAGGACAATTAATGACAATTATGGTTATGGGGGAGAGCAGAAAGAGGGAAGGAGGGAGGGGGGTGGGACCTTGGTGTGTGTCACACTTTATGGGGGAAAGACATGATTGCAAGAGGGACTTTACCTAACAATTGCAATCAGTGTAACCTGACTTATTGTACCCTCAATGAATCTCCAACAATAAAAAAAAAATAAGAAAGAAAATCGGTATAGAAGGGACATTTCTTAAACTGATAGAGACCATCTACAGCAAACACACAGCCAATATCATATTGAATGGAGTTAAATTGGAATCATTTCCACTCAGATCAGGAACCAGACAAGGCTGCCCATTGTCTCCACTGCTCTTTAACATTTAATGGAAGTTTTAGCCACCACAATTAGGGAAGAAAAGACGATCCAGGGTATCCACATAGGGTCAGAAGAGATCAAACTTTCGCTCTTCGCAGACGATATGATTGTATATCTGGAAAATACTAGGGACTCTACTACAAAACTCTTAGAAGTGATCAAGGAATACAGCAGCATCTCAGGTTACAAAATCAACATTCATAAATCGGTAGCCTTTATATATACCAAAAATAGTCAAGTTGAAAAAACAATTAAAGACTCTATCCCATTCACAGTAGTGCCAAGGAAGATGAAATACTTGGGAGTTTATCTAACAAAGGACGTGAAAGATCTATATAAAGAGAACTTTGAAACTCTAAGAAAAGAGATAGCTGAGAATGTTAACAAATGGAAAAATATACCATGCTCATGGTTGGGAAGAATCAACATTGTTAAAATGTCCATACTACCCAAAGCAATATATACTTTCAACGCAATCCCCATTAAAGCTCCACTGTCATACTTTAAAGATCTTGAAAAAACAATACTTCGTTTTATATGGTATCAGAAAAAACTTCGAATAGCCAAGACATTACTCAAAAATAAAAACAAAGCAGGAGGAATCATGCTACCAGACCTCAGTCTATACTATAAATCGATAGTGATCAAAACAGCATGGTACTGGCACAAAAACAGAGAAGTAGATGTCTGGAACAGAATAGAGAACCAAGAGATGGATCCAGCTAATTACCGTTATTTAATCTTTGACAAGCCAATTAAAAACATTCAGTGGGGAGAAGATTCCCTATTTAACAAATGGTGCTGGGTGAACTGGCTGGCAACCTGTAGAAGACTGAAAGTGGACCCACACCTCTCACCATTAACCAAGATAGACTCTCACTGGATTAAGGATTTAAACCTAAGACATGAAACTATAAAAATACTAGAAGAGAGTGCAGGGAAAACCCTCGAAGAAATTGGGTTGGGCGAGTTTTTTATGAGAAGGACCCCCCGGGCATTTGAAGCAGCTTCAAAAATACACTACTAGGACTTGATCAAACTAAAAAGCTTCTGCACAGCCAAGAACACAGTAAGTAAAGCAAGCAAACAGCCCTCAGAATGGGAAAAGATATTTGCAGGTTATGTCTCCGACAAAGGTTTAATAACCAGAATCCACAGAGAACTCAAACGCATTAGCAAGAAAAGAACAAGGGATCCCATCGCAGGCTGGGCAAGGGACTTGAAGAGAAACTTCTCTGAAGAAGACAGGCGCACGGCCTTCAGACATATGAAAAAATGCTCATCATCTTTAATCATCAGAGAAATGCAAATCAAAACTATTTTGAGATATCATCTAACTCCAGTGAGACTAGCCTATATCACTAAATCCCAAGACCAGAGATGTTGGCGTGGATGTGGAGAAAAGGGAACACTTTTGCACTGCTGGTGGGAATGCAAATTAATACATTCCTTTTGGAAAGAGATATGGAGAACACTTAGAGATCTAAAAATAGATCTGCCATTCAATCCTGTAATCCCTCTACTGGGCATATATACCCAGAAGACCAAAAATCACACCATAACAAAGATATTTGTATCAGAATATTTATTGCAACCCTATTCATAATTGCTAAGTCATGGAAATAGCCCAAGTGCCCATTGATCCACGAATGGATTAATAAATTGTGGTATATGTACACCATGGAATATTATGCAGCCTTAAAAAAAGATGGAGACTTTACCTCTTTCATGTTTACATGTATGGAGCTGGAACATATTCTTCTTAGTAAAGTGTCTCAAGAATGGAAGAAAAAGTACCCAATGTACTCACCCTTATTATGAAACTAATGTAGGACCTTCACATGAAAGCTATAACCCAGTTACAACTTAAGAATAGGGGGAAGGGGGAAAGGGAGGGGAGGGAGGGGGGAGGTAGGTGGAGGCAGGGGGATTAATGGAATTACACCTGCAGTGCATCTTACAAGGCTATATGTGAATCCTAGTAAATGTGGAATGTAAAGGTCTTAGCAAAATAATTAAGAAAATGCTACAAAAGCTATGTTAACTAGTGTGATGAAAATGTGTCAAACGATCTATGAACCAAGTGTATGGTGCCCCATGATCATACTAATGTACCCAGCTATGATTTAATAAAAATAAATAAATTTAAAAAAAAAGAGTCTGCAAGATTTAAAAACCCCTCAGAGATAGATTTTTTTTTTTTTAATTTTTTGCAGTTTTTGGCCAGGGCTAGATTTGAACCTGCCACCTCCGGCATATGGGGCTGGCGCCCTACTCCTTTGAGCCACAGGCACCACCCAGAGATAGATTTTTTTTTTTTAACATAAAATAGGTAACTATCTCAGCATGTTTCTCTGAAAGGAATCTTTTTTTTTTTAATAAAACCCCTAAAACTATATCATGTCTAAAATTATAATAATTTATGTTATGAAATACCTAGGAAGCACTCAAATTCTCCCAAATGTCTGAACTTATTCCTTAATCCCTGGTAATACACATGTGATTTTACGTTCTGTGTCCACAGATTATCATGTCAGCCTTTCATTTTGCTCTGCTTCCTTTAAACTCAGAAAATCCTATAATTAGATTCACCTTCACCAAACTATCCATAACTGCTCTAGGTCTGCTTAAGCCGGGATTCCTGAAGGATTTAAGCTAAATTGCTCAACAGACACAATAAAGCTCAGTTTGTTCTGAAAGCCAAGTTGTGTTACCATCCTAGTGGAAATTTAAAGCATTGGCTGAAAGAAGTAAAATCGGCTTTTATTGTACCATAAATGAATATGAAGCTTCCGGCTATGGCAGTGAAAGTAAGAATTACAACCTCAGAGGGGACAGTAGCAGACAGAAGCATTGTCATAATCTGCTGAATGTCCAGGGCAATGCTGGACAATAGCCCCAGATGCTGTCAGACATTTCCAATGTGAAAACACGAGAGGCACACAGCTGCCCCACCACAGTCACAGTGCTGTTCTGGCACAGCAAAGGCTGCACCTGGGGGGTCCCTGGGGGGTCCCTGGGGGGCAGTGCTTCCATCCTTCCTCCAAGGAGGGGGGCACAAATCATTTGGGTGAATCAACTACCATCTTGCTGTGAGAGGTTCTCAGAAAAGAACAATGAACTAAAACACCCCCAAAATGTTGTCCTTATACTTCAGCCAATGTAGAATTAGAATTTATAGCTTCCAGACCTGCCTATAAAACCATCTTGTTCACAAGCGCTCAGGTGGTGAGCGCTCACACACACCAGCCGCCCAAATCTATTTGTTTCTGAAACAAGCCAAGCCCACTCCTGCCCTGGGCTTGCCCTTGCTGGTCCTGAGCCTGGAGCCCAGGCTCCCAGATTGGCTGGTTGGAGGAAAGCATCCTCTCGCCCTTACCCTTGAGCGATTATCCTGGGTTCTTGTATCTAGAGACAAAGACTTGAAACCAAACACCAAAGCAAAGTGAAAGAAATGTACTGGACAGACATGGTGGTGGGGACTGTCAAGAAAGATGAGCTGGTAATAGCGATAGTACACTCTGAAAGCGAGTTAGGAGCAGGCTCAGTCCCTGCAGACAGCGGCCCTGGGGGCTCCCGGGATGCTCCTTTTCTTCCTCCTGTACTGTTGTCTTGTTGTCTTGTATTGTTGTCCCCTGGCCAATGAGAATGTTATCTCCTCAGGCCAGGGAGTTTTTCTTCGTTCAGACCCTGACTGACATGTCACAGCTTCCCAAACCATGGAAGCCGCAGAGGTTGAGGCAGCAAGCTGCTGTCCTAATCTGTGGCAAGGATGGCAAAATGAATTCAGAGCCGTTCAAGGACGGCCTTGCCCTCCATCAGCACAGGCTCCTTCCGCAGGATTTTGCCCAAACCAGAGCAAGCAAGGTGTATCTGCAGTGGGTACAAGTGTGGCTCGCCCCTGCTTTTGTTTTCATTGATCTGCACCCCTAACTTTGTTCCTGTGGGTTTTTACCCCCTGAGTTCTTTTCCTCCCACCTGTGCTCCCTGTGCTAATCTCTTGCCTCAGTGCCCTCATCTAGAGGAGCCTCCCTGGATCTTGGGGTCTTGGGCAGCTGCATTCCCCCACCACATTCCAGTCTCCCTCCACCAAATCCTGTTACCTTTGATGCATTTTTGTCACAACTTGAAATTGTGTGTTTATGAATATTCTTGTGCACTTCCTAAACACTATTGTAAGAGACCATGCTGGAGCCAAGGACTTGCCTGTCACAGTCACCAAGATGCCCCCAGGGACCACATCAGCCTCAGCCATATGGAAGGAGCTCACAGACAAGGGAGACGGACCAGTGCATGAAGTCTCTGCACTTGGGTCCAGGAAGACCCCAACTTTGTCCCCTCCCCAGTAGCACAACCCACACCTTGAGGCAGTTTTAGGAAATTTGTCTTCAAGCGGTCACATCTTTTGCTAGAAATAGAAAGAACATGGGCACACCCCATGCTCTTTGATTCAAAACTAAGGACACTCAAAAAATAGCAGCAGTTTTAACCTACAAGTAGAGTGGGTGGAGAGTTTCAAAGTAACCCAAGGGCCCAGCTATGCAGAAATGATACATAGCAGTGTTGCCTTCTTGTCCTTATTTATGATATTGAAATTGACCTTTTTAAAATTAATAAAGGGTCTCAAGATGAGAACTGTAGTAGAGGCTGGAACTCCACAAAAGTTATAGACATAATTTTGTGACAGGTGAGGAGGAAGCCTGGTTGGCTATTTTATATATATATTTTTAACTTTTTTTATATATAAAAAATACATCCTGCATATCAGATATATATAGAGAGAGAGACTGGTTATATAAAATAATCAGCCTTTGATCCCTTGTTGGCTTTATCTATAATTGCTCACTACTACTCAGGAGTCATATAGAGTCTAAGCTTTCTTCACTACTCCTATAGATAGTATCACCCTTCTGAAATCTAAGGATAATATTTGAGGTATCTTCCAGACCCTGCTTTAGGTGAACTGGCTTACCCACCCAGATCAGAGCCCCATACCAGCAAACTAACTCCACTGGTCGTGTGACCTGGGAACGAGTCAGGACAAGAAGACAATTTCTGTATCCAAACCTGCGAGTTCATCCCCAGCCAATCAGCAGGCCCAATTCCCTAGGCCTTTGCCTGCCAAGCTATCTTTAAAAACCCTTTCTCCAAACTTCTCCTGGGGAAGGATTAAGAGCTTAAATCTCTCTCTTGCGGGCTCAATGTATCTGCTTCTACCTAGAGCAACCAGCAATGTCAGCCACGTTTTGCCCCCTTTCTGCTAATCACAGCCAAAATGCGTGGTGCACCTCAGTTGGTCTGAAGTAGCACCATGTTGCGTCTAGTCTCACACATGAAAACTCAGTAATGTCTGTGTGCACTACAGGGGCATGATTTGAGTCTTCTAGAATCCTTATGCATGACTGCTCCGGTTCTGTTGTGTTATTCTGAACAGTTGTCTTCAGCCTTTCAAAGTCTCCACCTTGCCAACTTCCTAAATAATGTCCTTCTGGAATCAGCACTTATTCCCACTCATGATGGTAGAAAAAAATAAAAAGAAAACAAGCTCCATAAGGACATAAGGCCTTCATCAAAAACACGTGACATCCTGTAATCAAGTTTCATAATGATTTTGAATAAAAAAATGCTTGAGAACAATACCTATTATCAAAGAGGTGTATTTCTTTGAGAGGCTGTGTTAGGAGTAGGTGATCTTTACAGATCTCTGAGATCTCCAAAATGTTCTATTTTGTAAGGATTGGAGCTGGGGGTGATGTGAAAGTCATAGAAGGCCCCTCTGACATCATCACACAGGGCTTCAGGTGTGCTGGAAACTTCCATTCTCCTACAGGTACACACAGATATATTCTCTCTGTCCCTCATGTGTGGAGATAAACCACTCCCCCTGGGGTTTGGCATCCATGTCCTGGCAGAACTGACTTCAGAACCTAAAAATCAGCCTGCAAGAGGCAATGGGTGCCACCTGGGCAGGAGACCTTTGCCTGCCTGTCTCCACCCACCGTCTTGGGGATGACGCTGTCTGACAGCACCTGGCCTGCATCCTCCCGTCCTCTCCCCTCCTTCCCCACCACCCACTGGCTTCCTCCCCACTTGTCACACAGGCAGCTGGTTCACAGTGGAACCTTCTCCAGCTGCCCGGTGTGAATAATTACAGGACCAAAGGCCTCTGCAGTTAGGGGAGGGCTGTCGCCTATGCTAAGATTAGGGGGAGAGATGCACTTACACAGGATTAACCTGCTGGTACTGTTCCAAACCCTAGAGCAGCAGTTCTCAACCTGTGAGTCGTGACCCCTTTGTAACAATGAAAATACATCCCACATATCAGATATTTACATTACGACTCATAACAGTAGCAAAATTACAGTTATGAAGTAGCAACAAAAATAATTTTATGGTTGGGGGTCACCACAACATGAGGAACTGTACGAAAGGGTCGTGGCATGAGGAAGCATTAGGAAGGTTAAGAACCACTGCCCTAAAGGCTCTGGCTGTCCTGGCCTAACTCAGCTGTGAAGGGTCAGGGTGTGAGGAGTGGCCACCTAGCCCCGGCTGCATCTCCATACTGCACAGACATCAGCGCTAACCCTGGTGATCCATCCTCAGCACAGGCTGCACCACATGAAGGACCGGGTCGTGAACCCTGTCAGGGAGCACAGGGGCCTCTTCAAATCACAGTACCTGTGAGCACTGTATTTGTGCCCTAATTGTTGCACCTCTTGAGATTTTCTCTGTTCTCTAATTTCTTTATTGCAGCAGGGACTTTACTCCTGGCACTGAGGTTCATGGGGCCCCCTGGGGGATGGATGGATGTTGTTGTTACTACCATCCACCGCTGTCATCTGCCATGGCACCAAGAAAACAAAAACCCCATCCTGAGAATGTTTCTCCACAATTTAATATAAAAGAAGATCAAGGGCAGAAACTGGCAGGTAGATGTTCCTTAAACTAGCCAGAGGTAGAGGGGCGTGTGCCTGTGTATCTGGGAGAAGCCGAGAGGAAAGGAAAATGGGATTCTTGGGTGTCTCGTCACCTAGGAATGATTAACGATCACTGATGCAGAAAGAACATCCTACTAGCATTTACGGACATTCCAAACCCACTCCATTCGCAAGTTTTAAATATTTTCGGATGCAAAGTCAGGTGTTGCATCCCATTGAGTGTGAAAGTCAAGCATGGCCGTAGGCATTATTATCATCCTCATTTTACCGAGGAGGAAACTGAGGCACAGAGAGCCTGAAATCCTTCCGGGCCCCCCAAGCTGGTATGTGGCAGGGCTGGAATTCAGAGGTTGGCAGTCTGACTGTGGGGTCTGAGCTCTCACCCACTGCTGAGTCAGGGCTCTGCTCAGTTATCCAGTCCCCAAGTGACCTCTGGACCATTTTGCTCCTGTGTAAAGTGGAATAATGCTACTTAACCAGCGAGCATCAGAGAAGCAGAAAATTGTGAGGAGGGGGATTTACAAGTTCTAACATGCAATAGGTGAGTCATTGATTCATGTCAGCTTGGGGGATGAATCTCCCTGTCCCTAACCACATCTGGCCACTCTTGTGTTCTCTGCCTCCCTCTCTCTATGGCCAACTCAAGCTGCCCAGTTGAAGGGGCTGCCGTCCTCACTCTTCCCTCCATGCCCCTGATGCTTTCACCCTGAGAGCCCGTAGAGACCCCATTCTCCAAGGGGCCAATCTGCCTCACCACCTCCCTGGACCAGCTGCTCCCACTGCAGTGACAAACACTGTCTACACCACACAATCCAACACTCATTTCCTGTCGACATCCTCAGTTGCTATGTATGTCTTGCTATCCCAGCAAAACTACAAGCTTCCCAGCTGGTAACTAGTGTTTTTGTTTTGTTTTTGTTTTTTATGAATTGCACCCCTTAGAGTTGGGTGCACAGTGGGTGCCACCTTACTCGAGACTGGGCATTGGTCAACCTGGCTACCCCACTCATGGACACTCCAACTACTTGGGCTGTGATCATTCGTCACTCATGCCAATGCTAGTATAGATAGAACCTTTATGTTTTCCTTGGTGATGCCTATCAGCTCACCCTGCCCCTGGCTTCAATTATTTAAATTTGTCTCCAAGGCAATTTTGTCTTCCTTACAGAAAGGGCTGTGGGAATAATTTGCCTCTGGGTAACAGGTTGGAAGTCTGGGGCTAAAGTCACAGGACTAGTGACAGGTTGTGTGGAAAACTATTATCTCTCCATACATTAATTTCAAGATTTGTCTTCATGGTTTTTCTATTCAGTCTGAAGAGGCTTAAAAGTGAGAGAGAAAATTGGATGGTGCCTGTGGCTCAAACGAGTAGGGTGCCGGCCCCGTATACCGGAGGTGGTGGGTTCAAACTCAGCCCCAGCCAAAAACTGCAAAAAAAAAGTGAGAGAGAAAATATAATGTGGCTTTAGTGAAAATTAAGATAGTTGAGGAAAATGTAAATATACAAGAACAACAGAAAAGGTATTCCAGCTTCAAATTGTACCCCATCTCCTGAAACGGCGGTCTGTACAGTTAGGATGCGTAGGAAAGGCACTTAGCTGTGAGTGTAGAGAGATATTTCACCACCAGAATTCTTTTTTTTTTCTTTCCCAACACTTATAACCCAATTTGCACCACCAGAGGTAAGTAATGTGCCCACCAGCACCCTGGCAGGGGGCGAAGAATAACCATCACAGGTATCAATTTCCTCCCTGCCTCACTGTTCCAGTTCTCAGAAGACGTGTGAGAAACAGCACTCACATATATATATATTTTTTTTTTTTGACAGTACTGTACTTGGATAGAGTAACAGCTTTGAAGAACAAAACTGGGGAAAAAAGCTATTAAAGTCCAAATCTTCAAATAATTACTTTATATATCTGAGGAACAGTTTATAATGATAAGATTTAGAGGATACAAGAGTTTTTAACAAAAAATGATGTCCATCCAAAACTTCTTATTTATTTCCTGGAAATTGAAAAGAAAGCCATCCTAGAAAAGGAGTTTTGTTCAGTTTGGAGGCCTTTTTGTTGTTGTTGTGACTACCATCCAAGGAAAGACTCAACGATTGTAAATTTGTGTTCATAGCAATTTTGTCATCGCCAAAAATGAGAATTGGCCCAGATGTGTTCTAATAGGTGGAGGGTTACACAAAAGGTAGTGCAACCAAACCATGTGCACTACCAGCAAATTAAAAAGAAACAGCATATTGATGTGGATAACAACTTGGATGAATGTCCAGGGGATTATACTGAGTGGGAGAAAAAGTCCAATATCAAAAAGCCAGCTATTTTGTGATTCCATATATGTAATGTTCGGGGACTGAAAAAAATTTTAAGAAAAGGAGTGGCTGTCAGGATTAGGGAAAGGGGGAATTGTGAAGGAAGGAAGGTCTTGGTGGTGTTGAAACTGTTGAGCACTTTGACTTGTTAGGGGAGACAGGAACCAAGGCAGGTGAGGAAGTTGCATACACTTCTACATTTGTGTGCACACACACACAAGTATCTGCAAAACTGCTGAAATCTAAATAACTGTGAATTATACTAATGTAAATATCCTGGCTGTGACACAGTATTATGCTGTGGTTTTACAAGTGTTACCTTTGTGGGTACTTGGCAAAGGGATAAAGAAATCTCTGTGTCTTATTTCTTGCAACTGTCTGTGACACTGATCTCAAATTTTTTTTTTTTTTACAAAAACCAAAACCAAACAAACATAAAATAACTCCATTATCTAACCATGAAGAAAACAATCAAACACACCCAAACAGAAGGGCATTTTATAAAATAGCCGCCTAGTACTCCTCAAACAGTTAAGATCATCAGAAAAGCTCAGTAGTGGACATAAGACAAAGTCTGAGAAACAGGCTCAGCTAAGAACATTCTAAGGAAACATGATGACTAAACACAATGTCGTCTCCTATATCTTGGGATACAAAAAGAACATGGGATAAAAACTAAGAAAATATGAATAAATGATTGACTGTAGTTCACAATAACATAGCAATGTTGATTAATTCGTTGTGACAAATACAGGGTCGCCATAAAGTTCATATTTTAAATTGCACACAAACTTTATGGCCACCCTGTGTAACACAGAAATGGAAGATGTTGATAATAAGGGGAAACCCAGTATGGGGTCTGCAAATTCTATACTATCTTGGCAACTGTTCTGTAAATCCAAATTATTATTAAATACATGATTAATTAAATGAATTGTAATAATTTACTCAATAATTATTAAATAAAACATTATTGCTCATCCAGGAGTGATGTCAAAGATCAGGGGCTGATTTTGTCCTACCAATACTGAGAATTCCTTTCCAGCTCCCATGAAGACCATCTGTAGCCATGGCTGGTTTTGAAATCTCCTCCATGGAAATGTCAGTTTGTTTCTTTAACATAAGCGCACCATCTGGGGAGCTTTCCAGGAAAGCCACCAAACAGAACTGTGAATTTGTGAGCCAGGGTTAGGAGCATAAGTTCCTCCAAGATGGCCTGAGAGAAGCTGCTAAGGGATTCTTGGAGTGAGCTATTATTTAGTAATGAAAAATTATAAGCTAAAACATTTACTCTAAGCATGAAGACTGCGTGATATATTTAGCTAACAATGTTCTCAACATATTGCCCCCTAGCATTGTGGTGACATTTGCTAGGGAAAGAAATTATGTTTTGCTTTCCTACCTAGATGATTCAGGACCAGGGAAAGAGGGAAGGTAAAAAAGTAATAGGGCAAATATAAAGGCAGCTGATAGCCTGGATGTCTTTTATATTAACTAGGTGGGCATAATTTTAAATTTCCTCAAGCTCAAGACCCGAAACTGTCAGGCCTATAGTAAATGTGTGTCCTTGGAGGATAAAGGTGACTACATTGAGATAGAACGCAGAAGTCTTTTGAAATTTACTGGGGAAACAGACTGAAATGAGATTCATTTTTCAAGTCCTGCTTGCTTGCTTTATGTATTTGCTTGTCTGCTCCCCAGTAAAATAGGAAAGGATTATTTTTAACACTCTATGAATTTTTCCTTGGGAATCTATTAGCAAAGAGCTAATGTAAAAGTGCATTAATAATAGAATATCTGTAAGTATTAACTGCTTGGAGCACTCTTTAATATATTGACAACTCAAACTTCATTCATTTTGTTCATATTTTTCATAACGTGTTCTCAAAGGGAGGGCTAGTCTGCCAACAGTTAACTCATCGCAGACAAAATTTGTTATTTGTATCTTCCCAAGTAAGGGAGTCAGACTCTGTATTGTAAAAATGAAGTAACTGAAGGCATCTCACCAATTCTGCCTTCCTGGGTGTATTACTAGGCCAAATACCCTGAATCAATTTATTCGAATATTACCTGGACTCAGACCAGGGCTTGAAGTTCAAAGGGTGAATAGAGAACATGAATTAGAACAATACCTATTTCTTACTTTCAGAGAAATTTTATTCTAGCTTGAAGTAGAAACTAACTCAAAGCAATTGCATTTTATTTAGGACTCTGTTTTACTGAGTATGGAAACTTATACCAAAAGCAGTTAAGTGTTACTTCTTACTGTGGCAGTATGGAATTAGTGTTTATATTATTAATTATTAATATCAACATTATAATATTATGATAAAATATTGTTCAAGTTTGGCATTTTATGCACCTTTTAGATTTAATCGGGTCCTGCGTGGTCCCCATAAATACTGATAATAATATTAGCAACAAGCAAAAATAAAGATTGTCCAGTTAACAAGTTTTAATTTTCGTCCTCCTAAGTTAGGTAAGAGAGCATCTTGCCATATTGGTAAACAAATCATTGCTGTTCCATGGGGATTTATCAGGAAATCCTTTGGAATATGATAAAATGATTTTCATTTGCAGCCTCTGCTCTCTGAAATTTGATTTGCTCCTGGCTTGTCCTCCCAGAATTACCTGGAAATGTTATTGTCCACTGCTTTAAAATATAAATGCCTTTGCTATATTAGTTTACTTTTACTCTGGATACCTTTGAATTGACATAGTTCAGGACAATTGTTTTGGGTGTGATTTCCAACAGAGGCTGACTTTAACATCACGGTTGTAGGGCTGACCTCTTTTGCTCTTCTTTGTTCTGTCCTTTGTTAATTTATTGTTGGTTTTCTACTAATGGTTGCTTTGGGTAAATTATCTGTTTTGTTGTTGTCTTTGCTGTCCTTTCAGGCCAGAGGCTAAATCGGGTCCCTTTAAGTCCATTTTTGCTAAAAGCAAAATGTTCACCCCAGGCTTTTTCAGAAAGTCCCTTCGTTTGCTTAAGCAGAAATGTTGCTACCAAAGAACACTAAATGAAACACTTCGACTGAGGACCAATTTAAAAAATGCACTTGTTTGAAACTCAATCACTTCAAGATATTGAAGATCCAACAACCAAGATTGAAATGTGGTTTTTGATTCATTATAGCCTTCACTGAACTGGCAAGGATTGTTAACAAGTGACAAAGCCTGTAGCCACATGTATTCCTGAACAGAATTGCCAAGGAGCTGTTTACAAAACAGCCTATTCTAATGGTAACATCTCCATATGAAGTGAGGTCTGCCTGGAAATGCAAGCAAAGTCTCACCGGTCTAAACCCAATAATAACTATAATCATAAGAATTAACATTATTATTAACGTACATCAATATGTGCCAATCATCACTGCTAAGAATTTCAGAAGTACTGTTTTTCCTAATCCTTAAAGCAACCTTAGCAAGTATAGCCTATGATGATTCCCATTTATAGATGGCAAAATTGTAGTTTAAGGAGGTCAACTAAGCTGTCCATGGTCACCCAAATGCCAAGTGGGAGAGGGGGGGATTTCCACTCAGCTCCTTCTAACTGCAGAATCCCCATTTACCCTCCATTCCGCTTCCTGGTATAAAGACAACTTCCTAACCTATTACAATGTGTTATATGCAGCTTCTTAGCACATACATTAATTCTTTACCAAAGGACAAAAGTGTTGCTACTTTTTTTTCTTAGCGACCTGTAAAGTTGCCTATGGAAATCTGTGCTAAGGAAGCACAAATGAGCAATATCAGTGATGCCGAAATCAATATTTACTATGGATGACGCAAACATAAACATTATATAGTTTATTAGGATAAAATGCGAGCTGTCATAACCCTCGTACTATGGGGAAATTATTATGGCAAAATAGGCTCAATAAATTTACTAAGGTGACTTATCCAGAGCTGTGTCCAATATTATGTCTTGACTATTGTATTTATTAGACAGGGTTCTCTAGAGAAACAGAACCTGTAGGCTATAAGCGAATATTTAAGAGGAGATTTATTATGGGAATTGGTGTGCAATTTTGGAGACTGAGAAGTCTCATCACAGGCTGAGAAATCAGGAAAGCTGAGAGTGTAATTCAGTCTGAAGCCAAAGGCCTGAGAACAGGGTGGGTGTGGGCGTGGGAGGGCTGCTGGTGTAAGTCCCAGAGTGCAAAGATCTAAAAACCAGAAGCTTCACTGTTCAAGAGCAGGAGAAGATGGAAGCTTCAGCTCAAGAGGAAAGAGAGAAGATTTTGCCCTTCTTCCACCTTTATGCTCTACTTGGGCCCTCAAAGGATCTTGACTCTGTTTCCTGATACGAATGTCAATCTCTTCCAGAAACATCTTCAGAAATAATTGTTCCACCTGCCATCTGGGTATCCCTTAACCGAGTTAACTGTTACATAAAATTAACCATCATGGCTATAATTCTTAAAATTATTTTAGCTCATGCCTGGCAACTCACCAAAACATCTAAAAAGTGTATGGTCCTTTTTCTTTATATTAAAAAAATAGGAGAGCCAATAAATAGAAGATTAAAAGGATGAAAAAGAATATGAAATTGGGATTCTTTGGTACAGGTTCATCCTACTTTGACAAACTGTATCTAATCTAAACAAAAATAATTATTCTTGACCATGTCTCTTTTATTCAAATTTTGCATTCTAAGGACAAAGCAACATCTTTCAAGAAATATCTTGTTACTTGCTATTCTCAGTCTGTATTAATGCAGAGAGTATTTGGACTCACACAAGGACTAGGACACCTATAATTTCCCTATAAACTTCTCCACAGGATAAAGTTTCTCAGCTATTCCACAATAATCCCTGCTTCCAAGCTATCAAGAGTGTTTAAACCAACATGCCTTTCTCCAGGGGGTCACTCCAAGGCAGGCATATAGGTTGACATCTTTCTAACCATATGCAACTGTTTCAAAATAGTTTTTGCCATGAACAATTGCAGTGCATGCAGGAGATACTGACTTCAAAGTGCTTGAAAAACATCAGTGTAGACAAGTTTAGAAAGCAGTTTAATTAACTCAGTTAACTAAAGTCAGCAAGAATTTACTAAACACATACTCTGTGCTCCGTGCTATTCTGGGCACTACAGAATGCTGCCAGGCCTGGAACAGGTAGGCAGGTGTTCCCAGGAGTTCACATCCTGACAGATGCTGGGAGGATGTGTAACTTTCCTATTCCCAAAGACAAGGATGGAAAACTTGGAAGAGTGGTGGAGTTGAAATACGTTAGGTGAACTTATAAACAAATTTGCTGCCTTCCCTGCTCTGCGCCCCTCACCCCACACCCAAAGCACACACTCTCACAAACACACACATGCTAACATGCAGACTGTCCACTTGCACACACCCTTCAGAGGATTTAAAAATCATCCAAGATCTGCTGAGGTTTTAGGTAGCGTCATTTACAGAAAGGTCTTCCTCACGGATTAAAGTCTTCTTTTCCTGATTAATCCACTCTTGCCATATTCCTGATTCTTTTGAATTCCAAGCATCTCATTACCAAAATGTCTCCAAACTCATAAAAGCTGCAGGGACTTTCTCAGTTTCATCTGTGTCTGCCAAGGCAGATCCTGGTAAATTCACAGGTAGAAAAAATAGATGCACATCAAAGATTTGATCATCTTCAAACCTTCACTGCGAGTCCGCGGTGTGCCTGGTGCCTTGCTATTAATAGGTCCTGAGACATACAATGATTCCTCTGTAGACTCTCCAAGGGGTTAGAATTGACAAGAAAAAATCCACAGTGACTCTCGATTCAGACACAAATGCAAACCTATATCCATGGGAATATTTCCTGATCCCCCACAATGCAAAAGGCAAGTACAAACAGGTCCAAATAAAGAAGAATTATTTTTCTGTATTACAATGGGACAATTCCTATATTAGGGACAAGTATTCGTGCAAGAATAACATGAAAACCTAGCATTGATTCAGCAGTTGTACTATGTAGGAGATATCCTTTAGTACTCTACTAGTGCTAGAGTATTAGCAACACTATCACTGCTGTAGAGTATATTCTTGGCCCTGTGTAAAACACATTACATGCATCATCTCAAGTAACTCTCCCAAGAGTTAAGAGGGGTGGATATTTTCCCTATTTGTATTTTACATACAAGGACGGTAGCAAGGCACAGGGAGGTAACATCCCGTGAGGGGAGTCCAAGGGCCCAGTTATCCTCACACATCCCGCAGGATTAAGGGGAAGGCCTATGTTCTTCGATGTTCAACTGTTGATTAAAAACAAGGATGTCCATACCAACTATTTTACTAGAAGCCAAGAAAGACACAATGTGACTCTGGGTACTTTTCTGTTGTTGTTGTTGTTGCTGTTGTTGTTGTTGTTGCAGTTTGGCCGGGGCTGGGTTTGAACCCGCCACCCTCGGCATATGGGGCCAGAGCCCTACTCACTGAGCCACAGGCACCGCCCAACTCTGGGTACCTTTTATCCCTTTTAGGTTTATTTCTGTTTTCCTTGAGAAAGCCAGCTCAATTCATAAGGTGGTGGGACCTAGGAAACCATGGCCCCACTTTCCCCAAGGGTTTCTCTCAACAAAAGAACCTTCCAGATAACCGACTCTGTGGCCAGGCTTAGGGCACAACATTTAGAAGCATTCTGCTCCTATCCACACAATAAAATAGGTCAGGAGACTAAGGGAGGGAAGAGTCAGATGCCCATTAGGGGCCGTATTTCTTCTATATATTACTGGGGATTAAATTCCACACGAATGAAAATGTAAGCCTGTCTTACTAAGCCCCAGGAAGCTACAGAGCCAAAGGGTAGAAAGGTCTTTTTCTCCAGCTTCCACAAAGGGCAAGTGGGCCCTTTGCAGAGAAAACTCAAAATAGTGGCGACATTGATGCATCTCCCCTCCAACTTGCTGTGTAGAAAGATGACAAGGCAGTTGAACTCCTGAAAGAAAACTCGGAAGTGCAGTTGGATGTCTGGCATTTTTCCTTGCCCTCGGATGGCAGAGGTGGAGCATTTGGGGGTCTCCTGTTAATTAATTTTGTGCCAGCAGGGCTGCTGGCCAAAAGCCAACAGCTTAAAAGACTGTCTCCAGGTAGATTTTGTGAGATCCTAGAATAAGAAAAGGAGAAACATTATGACTACCGAAAAACAGGAAGAAAATCCCAAACTCACAGATGATGCCTGATTTTTTTCTGCAGGCAGTGGTAACCTGGGACACATGTCTTAAGAGGTCAATCTTTCATTTATGAGGCCATAATCAGTGACAGCAAACTTCCCAGGAGGGCTGAAAATTTTTCATATTAAGAAATAGGATCTTTCCGCAGTTCTAATTAATGATATTCTAATAAGTAAGAAAAAAATTACTTGGTTTCAAATGACTTCCATTGGGTAGAGTGACATATAATGAGCAATGCAATTTATAATCTTTGTTTCTGGATAAAATAGATTAAAATACTAAGCTTCGGTGGCAAAACCAGCATTAAACAATCTCTTAAACAATGTGCCCCCTTGGGTTAAATTGTGTTTTTGGAAAGAACATTAAATTCAGAATGATCCCTGAATTCTAGAATGTACATAAACAGATTCTTTCAGAAAGCTCAGCTTCAGAATGCCACCAGCTAATGGTTTTTCTTTTATCTGCCAGCTAAAAATTGTGGCTTTCAAAGCATCTTTTAGTTTTACTCATTTGTAACTACCAACGCATGCCAATCTAAATGGTACTGTGTTTTACTTAGTTGGATTGGTTAAGTTAAAATTATTTTTACCCACAGCAACAGTAAAACATAGATATGTTATAATTAATAGGGTGTAAATCCAAGATCATTTATTTTCAAATAGATAAGCTGAGAAGGATCCTTGCTACGTGAACTGATACAAACATACACCTTTCAATCTGTCAAGACCCTTGACTACCAAGGCTGATCTTCTTCATGGATGGAGCCAATAATATCCCATGCTTTCTTAAATAAAACTAACACTCTTTTCTTCCAAAGTACAAAAGCAATATACTATATATTCATGATAGAAAATCCAAGGGAAAAGAAACAAAAAACCATGGCAAACTACCAATCCCACCACTTTCTATGCCTAGCCATTCTTAGAGTATGTTGTTTCAGTCTTCATTTTCATTTTTCTTAAAAAACATATGCTTTAAAGAAACACACTGAAAACTAAATTCTGATGAGGGTTTAGAAGAAACTAGATTTCTGGATCACTCACCCATTGCTAGTGGGAATGTAAAATGGTACACTCACTCTGGAAAATAGTTTGGCAGTTTATTTTAAAACCAAAAGAGAGTTACCACACAACCCTGCAATGGCTTTCTTGGGCATCTGTTCCAAGGAAATGTAAATTGACTTCTATGCAAAAACTTGTACACTAAGTTCATAGCAGCTTTATTGGTAATAGCCACAAACTTCAAACTACCCAGATATCCTTGAACAGGTGAATGGCTATGCAAACGGTGGTACAGATACATTATACAGAGAGCACAATTTAGAAATAAAAAAGAATGAATCACACACTCAACAACTTGGGTGAACTCATGGAAATTTTTTTGATTGGAATAACCAATTTCAAAAGGCACATGTTGGTGGACTAAGGAGTCCATCCACCTGTCATCCAAGCTAATCAACTGAGAAGCTGATGAGAGGGCAACAGTTTCACTTTTATTTACAGAAAAGCCAGCAATCCCAGAAAACAGGGAGGATATCTCAAAAAGCTATTCCACCCCCTCTTTCCCTTTGTTACTTTCTATTATCACAGTAAAAGTAAACATCAGCTATCTTATTACTTATCATAGTACATGTGAAACAGATCCCCCCACCATAGGTGACAAAGTTACACAATATCTTCCTATCTTAAAGTGGTTATATCTTCAAAGCACTTTTATTCTGGACTAAATTTACAGTTAGGCAACACTTCACTGAGCGTACAGAGTGCCCTGGTCCTTGACTGGTACCATGGAGGCCAGTTTCCCCAGGGATCTATGACAGTAGCCTCGAAAGTGAATCAACAATCTCCAGATGTCAGCACGTGGGCTCATCCAGCCTTATTAGGGCCTGACCAGCAGTGCCCTGCATCGAATTGGCCATTCAGGTCAACAGGGGCTGGTGACACGCAACCCCATTTATATAATATTTGTGAAGTCACATAAAGACAAAGACAGATTAGTGGCTGCCAGGGGTTAGAAATAGAGGGGCAATTGGGTTAGAGCCTAAGCACTGGCATGAGGGAGTTTTATACGGTGCCTGTGGTGGTGGCTACATGAAAACACATGTGATAAAATTCCAGGCACAAGCACAAACACACAAACACACACATACACGCATGCAAGCGCGTGCATGAGTGCCTGTTTAACTTGTGAGATCTGAATAAAGTGTGGATGGGACCAATGTCAGTATGCTGATTTTGATGCTATATATTATATATGTTAAAATCTAGATCCTAATACTGGGGCAGGCTGGGAGAAGGTCACATGAGACCTCTCTGTTTATTTGCCACTTTCTGCAAGTCTATAATTACATTTAAATCATTTTTTAAAGAACAAGGAAGTGTCCTTGCTATAGTCAGGAATGACATATAGCTTTAGACATTCTTTTTTTTTCCCCCCTAAACCCATTATGCTGGTCCAGTACAACTTTAAGATTAAAGTACTAATCAAAATGATGTATGAAGAGCACTCCCTATTTCATTCAAAACTACATGAAAGTCACTATAGATTTTTAAGTCATGGTATGCACGTTCCACTGTAACTTGATTTAATTTTAACTGTGCATAATTGCTGTTTTTCCTTGTCTTTCAGTACATTTTTTCAGCATCATTTTTTAGTGTCCTGATTGTATTCCCATGTATGGCTAGATGACACTTAACGATTTCACTGTCATTGGACATGTAAGCTCCTTTGTACATGTCACTATATTAATACTACTGTGATAAGCATCCTTTTGGATACCGTGATTTATCACTTTCCTAATTATTTTCCAGGGTAATTTCCTAGACGTAGAATTTCTGGTTCAAAGGTTTTGCAAAATACATGAAGCTTATAATAGTAAAGGGTTTTTACCAGCTCCCCCTTTTAGGAGGCTGTACACGTTCTCTCTCTGGGAAGCACTGATGAGAAACTGCAATTGACTGATCTGCCTCCCCCTCAAACTGACCTGGGCAGAAACTTCTCTTCCCACATACCTTTCTGGTTATAATGAGCACTGGCTGACAGTGTACAGGCTGGAAACCCCAAATCTGGCTCAAGGCTGAGGAACCCATGAGAAGGGCTCACCACAGGTGGACCCTGCCGAGAAATGCAGCAGGGGGCCTGGGGAGAGACCCCACTGAGGCGCCCTGAGCACCAGGAGGGCCAGAAATCAGAAGGGAATCCCTCTGTCTTCCTCTATCCTACGTTCCAGCACACTCAAGTTCACTGTCACAAAATATAGTTCCAAAATGACAATTAGTCTGTCACCACCGGGAAAACTATTTTGAAGAAGAACATTAAAAAAATAATAACTATTTTAGACATAACTGGATTTTTAAGAAGGGAAACAGGAAAAAAAAATAAAGTACTCAACAAAGTGGAAGGACATAGCCGGGTTAGAGCCAAGCCAACCCAAGTCACCACAGAAACTTAGGATTTTATCTGACCTTCCAATAGTGGCCTTTGACTAGGGATGTGTTGTTGGGGGTGTGTGTGGCACGATGTCCAGCATTGTGGGTTTCTGATTTATCTTTTCCTCCTTGTAAACTGAACCCATGCCAAAAAAGGATTAAATACACACACAGGAGCAAAAACTTTAGCAGGTAATGGGAGTGGAGGTTTGAACTACAAATAGGGTCACCTCTAGGATTCTTATCTTCCTGAGCAGCACCACAGACCCACGGCGAGTGAAATCCTGGGGAGAAGGGCCAGTGAATGCCCAGATGTTTGACTTGGTCTGTGGAGTTCACATTCCCCTCGTCCACTTCGGTGGTTGAGAGTGGGTTCAAGACTCTGCCAGTCACACTCAGGGTCCCTTTTCTTATAAATGACTTTGGAGAAAGCAAAAGCATGTATTCTTGATTGTTCCAGACCTCTGCTGTCTTCCTTTAACTTTCAGGAATGAAAAATAAAATAAAATGAAAATGACAGCTAAGTGATGTATTTCCCACATCATGCATTCCTAACAAGGTTTTCCTTTAAAGATGATTTGCAAAGATACATCTCACAGACAATGATTCCTCAGGATGGTGCCCAGCAAAGCAGGTGTGTTTTGCCTCGAGGCCCACGGTCTCTGCTAATTTGCTGAGGCTTGGTCCAGGGTTTCCTGTTTCTCCCCAACTTACCTCTTCTGCAGCTTGGGAATTTGTTCTTGGGACAGCTGCTCCTGGGGATTGCTTTCCTGTTTTGCATTTTTGATTGCCTGGATCAACATGCTACATTTTATGTGTGCTGCATCTTAATGTTTAATTTAAAGTGAATGTTTGTTTTCTGGGGTGGTTTCTGGATGAATTAATAAAGTGGGAATATAGGGAAAAAAGACAAGGTGCTCTACTCTCTAGAGTAACCACCCTCTCTACAACGGTTCATTAGAAGCACTGGGTGGTATTAGACTTGAGGGACATGGTTACACGCTCCAGAAGTGCAAAGTTGCTTGGGGAGAGTAAACACTACATTCGTTGAAATGCCTCTACCTGTGGGGAGCCACAGCATAACAGAAATGCCTATGGAGAATAGAATGATGGTTCCCAGAGGCTGGGAAGAATAGCATGGGGATGGGGAGAAGGTGGGATGGTCAACGGGTACAAAAACTTTCTTATGAAAGATATATCACAACTATAGCTCAGGATGAAGGAGAAAAATGGAGTGGGAAGGGAGGGGGACGGGGGAGGTTTGATAGAGGGAGGGTAAAAGGCGGGACCACACCTATGGAGCATATGGCAAGGGAACAGTCAAATCTATCAAGTGTAGAACATAAATGTCTTAACACAACAATCAAGTAAATGAGGTGAACGCTATATTGATTAGTTTGATGTAAGCACTCCACATTGTATGAAAAATCAACACACTGTACCCCACATATGCATAAATGTATTCATGATCTATGTGTATATGACTTAATAAAGGTCTAGTATGTGGTAGCATAATAGTGTGAAAATAGGTCACAATCATTTATTGTACATCTTAAAATAACTAAAAGACTACCTTTGCTGTGTACACAAAGAAATGGTAAGGGCCTGAGGTGCTGGATACCCCAATCACCCTGATTTGATCATTACACATTGCATGCTCATGTCAAAACATCCCATGTATCCCATAAAGATATACAACTGTTATGGACCCATAGCAATTAATTTTTTTTTTTTAAGTAAAACATGAAATACCTAAAGGCCATTCCTTTTTTCTACCTGGGGGCTTAACAATCACAGTCACTAAGATTCAGCTATATTTCATGCCTCTAGAGAGAGTTGACAAATAGTTTCTGATTTATCCGCATAGAGTGGATTCTGAAATCTTTTCATCTCATTGCAAATTTTGTAATTGATCAGTAAAGTATGTGATGGGCACGCAGTGGAAAATAACTCCAAATTTGCCCAGAATGAAGAGGAGCATAATCCGAATTTTCAATTTTTCTGGGCATCTCCGTGCCCAGATGTATATCCGAATATGGCCACCTAATGAGCCAAGTCAGGCCATTTTTGTTAGTTAGTGGAGTACACTGTTAGAAGCGCTTAAAATATTTTTAGCCAGAATCTATTCATTCTCTCCTTTGTTTACTCATTCAATGTATATGTTATGAAGCCTGTTACAGTCTAAGCACTATGCTTGGCCAACAATTTATAGACATTAATGAGAGAAGCCCAGACCCTGCTCTTGGAGAAGTTACACTCAAGAGGGCTGTTATAAAAATGCCCACGAGGATAGTAGCTTACAATAACACAAATGTGTTTTAATTATCTCACTAATTATCTCACAGATCTGGAGGTCAGAAGTCTGAAATGAGTCACACAGGACTAACATCAAGGTATTGGCCTGGCTGAGTTGTTCCCCAAGGCTGCAGGTGAGAATCCCTTTCCTTACCTTTTCCAGCTGCCAGAGCCTGCCTACATTCCTCAACTCATGGCAGCGTCACTTCCACCTCTGCTTCCATTATCACATCTCTTTCTCTGGTCTTGACCTTCCTCCCTCTTTGTGTTAGGAGAACCCCTTTGATTTTATTGGACCAACCTGGATAATGCAGAATCCTTAATGGGATCACATCTGCAAAGTCCCTTTGTCACGTAGGTCACATTTTCACAGGTTCCAGAGATGAGCATAGGGACAGCTTGAGGGCACTCGTGGAGTGGACATTCATTATCCTACCTGCCACAGGGGATGTCACAATGTCAACTGCTTCAACCAAGGAAAGTGCAAAGCAAGAGGAATTACTGGATGCTCTAAATCAACACTAATGCTGATTCCAAAGCCTTTCCTTACAACACGGATTTTGTTTTAACCTAATGAACTAAGCCTATTTACTTTCTATCCTACAATTTAATCTGAGCTCTACATGAATATAATCTATTCCTTACCACTTTCATTGAATTTATGATGCATTTTTATTCTAGGTATTAAATATGTAAAAGTGCTGATAAACTTCATGGGGGAATTTTTAATGAACAGCTAATGGCTGCAATTTGGCTCTTTACGACTAGGGAGACATAATGCACTCCATGCGATTGATGATATTAATAACATATTGACATAGTAAATCAAAGGGATATTTCTGGAGACAGTAACTAGGGAGCTGCAAAAGGAAAATGCCCTTTTTGGTTTGCGTGTGGTAGAGACTCATGGTGAGCCTGCATTTCCTCAGGCGAGGGAAGGTAGAGGAGAGGCCAGAGGCCCTCCCTGTGGCACAGAGGACAGAGCCCAGCTTCTGAGGCTAGACATTCTGGGTTTGAACCCCAATTCCATCACCTTCTACCTTTCAGCTGGGGCCCAGCTACTTAGCCCCTCATTGGTAAGAACAGCAAAATGACATCAACAACTTGCTCACAGTTTGTCACCTTTAAAAGAGAAGTGGCATGCAGCCAACCCTATGTGTTGGTATTAAAATCATGATAATCCCATTGGGATATGCTCAGTGTGTGTGGAGGGGAGTTAAGGTTAATAGAGCTCAACTTCTCTTACGTGGAAGACACCGTGACCTGTCATCATAGTGCCAGGGACATCTGTGTTTTCCAGGCACTTCCCTTTTGCTATGTTTGGGGAGACCCTTGACTTAGGCAGCATATGCTGACTCCCATGTGAGAGGCTCTAATCCCCCCAGGGCTGCTCATGCCAGAGCATGGGTCCCAGATGTGCCTGCGTGAGCTTCCAGCCAGAAGCTGGTGCCCTCATGAAGGGACTGCACAACGGCAGTGGGGCTGCCACACCCAACAGGCAGACATGAAGTGGCAGTAATTCCCACAGCAGCTTCAGGGTTGGGGGATGTCTGCACAGCAAGCCCTGGTCTCCCAGACTGACCTTGCCCCTTATGTGCTATGAGAACCTGAAAACATCACTTAACCTCTCTGTGTGCCTCAGTTACTCCTAACTCCTGAGAGATCATGGCTATCAACAGTATCTATTCCATGGGCTGTTGTGAAGAATATATAACTCCTGGGTACTTAGTGTCTGGAATGCAGTGAGTGCTGTGTAAAGGTGTGCTGTTATTGTAGAGGAAAGGATATCCAAGGTCTAGAAGGACTAAATACAACTAAAGAAGGATAATTTTCTCACCTCAAAACTAGAGACTCTTTCAAAGAATTTCAGAGGAAGGTGAGAGAAAGGAGGCCTTTGGAAATCATCTCCTCGTGTAGAATCACAGCTGTCATTCCTGCACTCCCAAATCCATTCTCTGTGGGCTCCCACCCAGCCAGCTCTTCAAAGACCTGAGACTCTCTTGCCAAGTGTGCAATCACAAGAAGCTGAAAGAGACATTGGCAGAGTCTCACCCAGCTAGAGTGCTCTAGAAACCAGGCAGGAAATGTTAAATTCGACTGTCATGGCACACATTACAGGTGGCAAACAAGATAAAAATACTCACCATTTTCTGCATTTAGTAAATAGAAGAGGATAAGGTTAGGAATCAGAGATTATTCAAATTTATTCCAAGAAACAAAATAATCCGGATTGCCATTGGCTTCGCTTGAAAAATCACACCTCTTTAATGTTTCAATTAAAAAAAGTATATGTACACATATATTTGTATGTACACACATATATATGAATCTTCTTACTTTAGAAGAACATATGCACATTTCAAACTCCAAAGACCTGGTCTACAAAACCCATTTTCAAATATTACGGCTTATAGGCCTAAAGGGATAAAGGCTTTATCAATTTTAGTGGAAAGTATTCAGGAGCTTTTGTGAAATACAGTAGTGAATTGGTTGAAACAAGGCAGGACAAATTGAGCAATAGTGTACCCTCAGTCCGAGAATAAATAGAACAGGACTCATGGTTGAGGGATGATAAATATGCTGCAAAGCATGAAAGCCAGTATTAGGTATGTCCCACTGGGAAGGAATATTTCAATAATGTCCAGTGATAATACCAATCCCTTAGCCATCATGGAACCTGAAAGACAAACTGCAGTGAAGCAACACACGCTGAGACACAAGAATTTTGCTGGTTTTAGAATGTGCCCATATCAAAGCAAGAAAATATATATATATATATTTTTTGACTCCCTCTGCTCAAGATGTGAGCAGAGTACCCTAGACCCTGCTACAGTAAACCCCTGTTCTATTTCTTTTATTTCATGGGAGAAAAAACAAGATGAGGAAATGCTTTATTCCCAGAAGAGGGCGTTCCTAATAATCTTTGTACTTCAATGTGAATTGTAGAGCATAGGTGTGATTTTCCAACCCAAGGGAGTGGCTGCCCTGGGCTCTGCGACCTATGACCTCCTCCAGGGATGCTATTCTGTTCCATGTTTTTCATCTAATTGGGACCAAGCACTTCTCTTCTTTGTGAATTTGTTGTCTGATACCTGTACCTGGTTATTTATTTTCCCCTTTTCACATTTGATTGCTTTTATTAACATAGCACATCAGAATGACTTGCTTAATTTATGTGTACTGAATGCTTATGTTTAAGAAGGGAACTTATTTCCTTGCTGGTTTTTATTTAAGTCAATAAAGATAAACGTAAGGGAGAAAGTGTACTCTTCTTCGTTCTACTTATAGGGACAGTCTTTAATTGACAATGCTGTAGCACCTGCTTGCTTGCCAGACCCAGCAGGGTGGTTATGCTTCGGGAACTGCAAAATTGTTTTGAGCAGTGAAGAAATCATCTTGCAGGACAATTCCAACTTTGGAGGTTTGAAGCACCACAGGGAGACCCCAGAGCCATTCTTTCTTCTACTTATTTGCCTAATAGTCACATTCCCAAAGATCCATCCCTGCCTCTTGTCTCTCAACAGGTGGGCACAGACTTCTCACTTGCCTTGTCAACTCTAACATGTTGGATATGTCTACATGGGCTGTAGTGTTCGCAGGGATTCTGAGACCTGATGTGGGAATGCTGTGATTGATTAGTGATACCTGCCACAGACACAGAGGGGGGACTTACGCTACCTTGTCTTGAATAAAAAGGGTTGCAAACAAGCAATCTCAGAGCTTGATGAATGGAGTCTCAGCAACCAGATTAATGTCTGATATTAATATCCCTAATAGTATAGCCCATACAGAGGACTAACTGGTTAACACTGGAAATCTGTGCAGTATGCATTTACAAGTATTTAAAATAACTCATTTAATCTATGTTTATTCATCCTTTTGTTTATTCTTTCAACAAATATTTCTGACAATTTTGTTGCTCCAAACACTGTTCTAGGCTATGAAAGCAAAAAAATAGGAGTGGTGCAGTCCTTTCCTTCATATAAATTATAATCCAATAGGGATAATATTAAAATCCATTACAGCTGTGACATGTGGTACAAGAAACACACAGGGTGCACGATGCCTTCCTTATGCAGAAAATGATTTCACCTGGCAAACTAAGCTATGTACTCTCCATCCTACATTTCAATCTATGTTTTATGTAAATGTGACTTAATAATGTATTTCTCACTACTTCCTTACCAATACTTCCGATGTTTCTCATTCAAGTTATTAAATATAAAAAGGAGCTGTTAAACATCTTAAGGAAGGTTTAATTAAGCTAAATGATGCAATGGTTCTTTTTGTAGGTTGGATATATGTGATTTACCAAACAAGACTGAGAATATTAATACCTGCTGGCAGAGTAATTAAAGGGAAACTTCTGGATACAGCCACTAGGAATCTTATAAAGAGAGAGAAATCCCATTTAGGTGAGAAGGGGTATTGGAGAAAGTAATGGTGAGATTTTATTCTTTGTGCCAAGTTTCAAGTTTAATGTTTCCCGCCCAGATTCTAGAAAAGTTTAGTTAGATTAGACACTGTTCAATGATTTTTTTCCAGGATTCTGTGATTGCAAATACGGTGAGAGTCAGCAGGACTCAGAAGAGCAGGCCAGAGCAGGGGACCTGAAGCCAGATGTTCTGGATTTGAGTCTTGGTTCCACTTTTCATCATCCCCCAATGAGAAAGAATTAGAAGAAATAATGCAAGTTACTCCAAACCACTGTTAAAAGACAAAATTACCACAAATCTAGTTCTGTATGTCTTACTTAACTTTACTTGTAATTCTAAAATCAGGCAGCATTCCAGACAGAAAATGGTTTGAAAACGCTCCATCCACCACACATGCAGGTTGAAGTTATAGCCAGAGAAAAGGAAGTGACGTATAGAGCAACCTGAGTGGCTGCAGCCAGTATTTGCCCTGTGTGGTCATGTTTGGGCAAGGGGCGGCCTCTGATTGGCTGAGACGTGGCTACTTCTTCCTTGCTTTTAGCTGCATGTTAGGTTACAGTCTGTTTTCTCATCAAGTTAAGTTACATTTCCCTATGTAGGAGAAATGTTTAGGATAAACTTAATACATGTATGGAGGCAGCTTTAAGCCAAACTTAATTAAATTAAACTTCATGTGCCTAATCATTGTCTTCTGGGTCTCTCCTGGCTCTGATCTGACTGTAAGACCCTGGAGAACAGACCCTACGCCTGTATTTTCTCAAAGCCCTCCTACGCCCGCCACACACACACACACACACACACACACACACACACACACACACACACACACACACACACACACACACACACACACACACACACACACACACACACACACACTTCAAAGGGAAGGTACACCATAGCACCTGTGCTGGGACGTTCTGATTGAAGAGATGGCTTTCCTTAGCGGTTGAGACCCAGGTGTTGAGATCAGCTATAGGAGATTTCTTCTTCCTCTGCTACTTTACTGGGAAGGAGGGGCAAAGGGGGGAAGGTTCGTCATACTGGAAAGTTCTATCCCGTGTCCGGGTCTCTAGGGTGGAAGAAGAGGAAGAGGAGACAATTGGAGGAAAAACAAGGAGATGAATGAGCAAGAACATTTCACTGAATTTTAGGCTCTAACAACAACCAAAAATGATAATGGGTGGAAGAGTCAAAATGAAGATTTTTGTTAGAGATTTCTATCTTTATGCCCAGAATCCTTGTGAACGCACCCTGTGAAGGAATTAAAGTGCTACTAAAATAGAACTTCAATTAAACTCCCTTTAACTTTATTCTAAATAAAAATAGGACACTATAGGAAAATGCCCTAAAATTTGGACCAGTTGCCATTTTTGATCTCGAAGTCATCCCAGGAGGGATAGGAAGGGAAGTCTATCCAACACAAATTACATCCATCTGTCCTGTTTAGCCATGTGACATTGTAATTGTATAGATGAATGGTCAGTTATCAGCTATTCCACATGGCCAGTTCCAACAAGAATCGCAAATCTAAACAGAACCACCCAAATATCGATTAAAATTATATTAATGTATTTAATGTATGTGGTCTTTAAGTCAGATTCCAACACTTACTTTATCTTCAGATATTCACCCTGGCACTGACCTTGGTCTTGCTTTAATTAAATAGTCCTTAATTGTACTCTGAGCAGTCCCTTAATTCCACCCAATGAAGTTGCCTTAATCTCTTCATTTGGAAATATCTGATGCCCCTGGGGGCTATTTCTATGAGACAAATTTAGAAGACTGCTTGACTATTAGATATTTTTGTTTGGTTCTAAATACCCACTTGCAAGTGCAAATTTGCCAGCAAGCCGCAGTGCCTGGTGGGAGTGAGTCATGAGCTGTGCATGATTCTGTCGCTCTCACACATTTAGCTGCAGGGCTTGACACGGTGCATCTGTCGGAATTATGTATTTCCTGCCAGCAGCTTTTGAGCCATTTAAGCAAGTGACAGCCTACACCTAGAAGAACATATATAGGGAAATAGGAACAAAGAACAAAGGATTGTGATGTGAAATCCCAAGACTACTTAAACATTAGAATGTGGAAAGGTAGACATCATTCTCTCTCTCGCTCTCCCTTTCTCTCTCTCCCTCTCTCTCCTCTCTCTCATACAGCCTAAGGGGCTCTCTGCAAGCTTCTGCATTAATTAATGGCACCTGAACAGACCAAGGGGCTCAGGTCCTTCTCCGTGCACATTTTGCTTCTGCTGATCCCTCCCGAGTGCCCACCTGGCTTCGATGCATCCTGCCACCACCTCACATGAACTCTCACTGTTGGGGAGACATTATCTCCCAATGGGGCCTCTCTGGACAGTACTCACAAAGCTCTAGGCAGAATAACTTCACCCCCCTGTTTGCCCAGGACAGTGTTGGCATAATAGTTAATAGTGGCTGTCTTACTGATTATAGTGCCCTGTTTGGATAGTAACTGACATACATGGCTGTGCTCAGCCTAATACATGCCTGGTTACAGGGGCCTATAGCCTCCTTGGCCTCAACACACTCTGGGCATGTAGTGCCCTCCCACAGAGCATCCCCTAGCAGCCCCACCACCTGGGCAGGTAACCAGGCCCCTCTGAGACCTCACATTTCCTGGGCAGGATTCCTGTCACGGCCTAAGGTGTCTCTAAGTTTCAAGCTCTCCAAGGAAGGCTTAGAAAGTGGCAGAGCCACAGTTCACATTCAGACAGGTCAGTTCCATGGCCAAATGCTGGTAGCTGAGTGCCAGTCTGACCCTGGGGAAAGTTGAAAAGGGGCCAACTAGTTTGGGGAATTAGTGGAGGCTGTGTTGGAACTAATGCATGAGCTCAGCCTAGCAGGATGATGCAAAGGATGACATGGAAGGTGATTCTGGGCAAAGGGACCCCCATGGGGCTGGGTTGGGCCTGGCTGGGGAGTGATAGGAGGTGCCCCTTATTCCTACCCCAAACCTGTCTGAGCACCCGGGTTGCATCAGGCTGGTCTCTCTACAGTCCTATGGCAGGAGCCAGCAAGGACTCCACATTTGGGGAACATCCATTTTAGTGAGTGAGATGGAGAGTGAACAAACCCTCAATCTTATTTCAGCTCATAAAGAGTATTTTGGAAGAGCAGGAAACAGAGAGACCTTACAGAGAGGTGGGCTTGAGGTTGCAGCCCAGACTTTCCTCCCTCCTCCCTGTCCTCTGTCTTCCTCTGTCTCGGGCCTCCCTCAGCTCCGACATCACCTCCTTGCAGAGCTCTTTTCTGAGGATGTTGTCCATAGTGGCTCTGGATGTCCTAGGCAGGGGAAAGCCAGTGCAGCCAAGTGATTGGGGCCGGAAGGGAGGCAGCAGCAAGGTCTTGTGGGATCCCATGCTTCACAGTGAGGGGCCTGGATCTTCCCCTGAGCCTCCATGGAGAGGGACTTACCAGGAAAGCAACATGTGATTTACTTTCTGAAAGGTGGCTTCCCTGGCCCCATGGAGGAGGAATGGGGAAACATAAATATGAGTGAACTTGAAAGCTTTGGGAGAGGGTAGAAATGTGGTCTTAATTCAAGTTTTGTGTGTGTACAGGTCTCTGCTTCCAGCCCCTTCAGAAGCTGACACCACAGGGCTCTCCCGAGATGGATGTGACTAAACCCCAATAAATATAAATACACCAGTCAACTTGGGAGGATTTAAGATCAGACAAGAAGGATTTCAGGACACATTTCCAATTCTCTGGGCATTCATTTCATGGCCAGTCAATTTAATTCCTCAGGTGTGAAAGAACGTCCCAGAAGCTAATTTGAGAAACCATGAACTTGTACCCGCACATAAGACTTGCATGAAAACTTACTCAAAAACTTAGTAATACGGCTCTGAAAAAATAATTTGGTGCTGTCCACCATTCCTTGCCCAAGTAGGAAGTGTTTTTGAAATTGAAATCTAAACAAAATTTTTGTTGTATATCATCAAATAAAACAAGAATTAAAATCTGTGTGACTCTATCTATACAGAGTAGTCCCAACAGAGGAATCTATGGTCATGTGCAATCAGTCAAGCACACAAGCTCTGAATATTCATAAGTCTCACTGTCTTGAGCCTTTAGGGGCTGCTATAACAAAGTATTATAGACTGGGTTACTTATAAACAATAGAGATTTATTTCTCACACTTCTAGAAGCTAGAAGTATGAGATCAGGTTGCAGGGTTGGGTTCTGGTGAGGACCCTCTTCCCAGTTGCCACTGCCAACTTGTCCCTGTGTCCTTACGTGGTGGACAGAGGGTAAAGAAGCTCGCTGGGGTTTCTTTTTATAAGGACACTAATCCTGTTCATGGGAGCCCCACCCTCAGCTAATCACCTCCTGAAGCCCCATCCCCTCATACCATTACATTTGGTGTTAGGATTTTGACATATCAATGTTTGGGTGACACAAACATCCAATCCATTGCATTCACATCAAAAATCTTGGGAACACACCCTTACATGCACCTTTTGTTTCTACTGTGTCCCAAATCAGTTTCCTGGGTGAATTTATCTAGGACATGATTTTCTCTTGGGTTGTGCAAGTCTCACTAATGAACTCAGCGGGTGGCAAAGAATTCTGTCCATTAAAACATGAGCAGGAAATCTTCATAGGGCCCATAGGAGAAGGATTAAACCTCTAACAGGGACCAGAATATAGAAAGCAGCCAGCATGAGCAGGTGACTGGTTCACCTATGACCTTCACTGATCCTTCCCTTCCAACCCATAAGGTAAAAGTCTGGCTGGGGTGAAGGGGGCAAAGAGAGCAGAAGCCCTTTCCATGGCAGACTTCTAGGATGAAGACAAGAGCTGAAATTCCACCCACAGAATTTTGGTTAATAGCATGAATGAGCTATTTTAAATGGGGCAGGACCACCTCCTAATAGTGAGGTGACAAATGCTAGGCTCGCTTGCATTTTCCTGTGTGTGTGTGTTTATCCTATTCACTCTGTTCTCTAAAGAACCCTAACTAACATGAACATGGACATCCTTTGGGGTCCTGCTCACCACAGGTGCAAAAATGCTCACAATCTTTTAAATTTCTAATGAGTTACATGGGCACCTACCAGAATAGTGTCTCTTGAATGAGTATCAAGTTGTTCAAAGTATGACTCTCAATTACCTGGGGCCCTTACAGAAATGTATTCCCTTGGGATCTATGCTTGACCTCTTGTGGGGAATACTGTGAGAGGCCACCAGATCTCCCTTCAGTGCCGAGGCTGGAAGGGACGCCAGCAAAGGGCCTGCCCAAGCCTCCATCATCCATCCATTGATCTATTCAGCCCCATAAAAATATGGCCACCTCTGCCCCATTTGGGTCACCTGCAAAGTTTCATCCTGGTGCAAGAGCTCCTCATGGGGTCACCAAGGCTATGGCTCAAACAAGGACACATTCAATTTCTCCATCTTCCCACTCCTGCAGCCTTTCCTTCTCTCCAGGGGTGATGACAGATGTCTTAATAAACATGTTTGCAAAAGAGACCTTGAGCGGCTCTAGAATCAAGAAAATCTGCTCCTCAACCACTGTTCTCATCCCTGCACACTCAGGCTGACCTCAATCCCAGAGCCAGTCTCCCGAGACGCCTACATGGGATACCTACTCTATTATTTTTTCCTGTTGCTTCTGTAACAAACTATCATAAACCTAGTGCTTTATTCCAACACAAATCTATTCTTACAGTTCTCCATGGTAGAAGTCTAAAATCAAGTCATTGGTAGGGTTACATTCCTTCTTGAAGCCATAGGGGAGAATCCATTCCCTGCCTTTCCCAGGGTCCAGGCCACCTGCTTTCCTTAGCTTGTGGCCCCTCCCTCAACCCCTAGCTCTTGCTCTAGCATCACATCTCCTGCTTCTGAGGGTGACCTCCTGCCTCTCTCTTATATGAGAGAGGTTCTCACTGAGCCTATCCAGATGTTCCAGTATAACCTTCTCCCTACCTCAAGATCCTTGATAGCACCTGCAAATCCCCTTTTGCCATCAAAGGCAACATATTTGCAGGTTCTAGGATTTAGAACTTAAACATCTCTGGGGGACCATTTAGCCTACCACACCCACCAAACCACAACCTCCACGGTGGCACCATGAATCCATGCTTCTGATAAGCCCTTTAGGTAAGTTTTATGTCTATTAGAGTTCCAGAGCTGTTTTCTTAAGTCAGTGTAGGAAATCCTGGTCTCTAACTCAGCTAGGCTCATGGTGTGCCTCCCTTCATGGTCCTTGATGTAATTTCTAATCAGCAGATCTCACTTGCAAACCCATAAATCTATCAGACATAAAATAGGAATGTTGAACCTTAAAAGGGAAGAGGTCCCCCCTCGGAGGCTGGCGGGCATAGGCTGTGCAGGATTTGTGAGCCACTGAAGGTCCAGTTCTCCCTCAGCTGCAGTCACTTGCTCACCTGACCTAAAGAGACACTCAAGTGGCAAATATTAACTCGTCTGCTCCAAGACACTATCTTACTGTGTCAAATTCACAGAGAAGAACTGAGCTCTCTCGCTCAAACTCACACACAGCAGAAGTTAATTTGTGTTTGACCAAGCCCCTGTTATACTTCCTTTCCCATTAAATTTAACAACTGTTTACTGACAGCCCCACTGCTGAGTCCAGTGCTGCCTGCCTGTTGTTCTCCGGGAGAACAAAGCAAGTTCTAGTCTTCTAGTAGCTGACAGGACGGATCCTCTTTGGACTCAAACATACATGTGTGTAAATGTGTATGTACACAATTCCTATATTCTGTCTCTTGTGCTCTGTGTGTGTGTGTGTGTGTGTGTGTGTTCATTTGTGTTTTTAAATGTCTTTTTTTGTTTGGACTTTTTTGCCCCCGGACATTTAAATAAACAACCAACCCAAAAGAGGTGAGGAGTCATATGTGATAAACAGGTATCCCAGGGGACAGGAGACAGAAAGGAGGGCATGGTAATGCTGGCGTCCGTGAGCTGCTGAGCACTGTCTGCAGGACTCACGGCAGGGACATGCTCATCGGCTGGCATGATCCAGCCCTCTGTAATTACAGTCTGCCTGAGGTTCCTCTTAGACTCCTGCTACTCTGGGAGTAGTCTGCATCTAAATTAAAATTGGACTTCAAAGCAGGGGGATGAGGTTGCATTTCTAAGGACAGAAAAAATGTAACAGACAGGTTACTAATTACTAGGGAACTCTGCACCCAGTGGCTGCAGAGAGCAGAAAAAAGAGAGGATAATAATAATTAAGCAGGTGGGGACATACTTGGCAAGAATAGGAAAAAGCCAACCGCGTATCAGAAGCTCACTTCTGGAATGCATTATTCTTTGTGCTATATACTGGATGTATAATATGTATGTGTGTGTTATATGCAACGTTATTTTTCATTATTTTTGTGATATATGCAAATATATATGATGACTAATGTAAAAATAACACTACACATAAGAACACTAGATATGGTGCTATTGTACATTATTTTTGTAAAATGTGTCTAGTAAAATGTGTATGAATATATTTTAATATAGATTATCTGTATATATGTAATATGTATAGTCTTATTGTATGACTTATTTAAAAGTTCACCTCTGTAATGACAAAAGAAATTATCTCTCTGGAAAATCTCTAAGGGTGAGCATAGAAGCCAGAGAATGTAGTAGTCAGGGTTTCCACTGGACGACCGCTTCACCATCCTAAACATTTCTGGGGTCATTAATAAACAGATCTGTCTTCACAATCACTGTGACACAGCAGGGCATGATGCTAAGATACAGAATCCACTCTGTCCTTAAGACCCTAAAAGACATTGCTTCTCTAGAATAAAAGATGAAATTATGATGAAGAAAAAAAAAAGCCTGCCTAATTTCAGGGGACAATGCTGGGGGCATCCCAAGGTCATATTTCCTTTTAACAGGGTAACCTCAAATCTTCTCATCCATGACCCAACTGGTTGCATCTGAGGGCTTGATTTCCTCTTTAGCACCCATGCATTTGGAAAACTTAGAATGTATGTGAACCACAGGCAGCATATTTGCTATCGAAAGAGGCGTCAGCTGTGGCATGGAAGGGAGCCTTGCAGGCCTCTCCCAGTGAGTGGTTACATCCATCTTCACCTTCTGCTTTACTAAGGCATGGGGAATCCCAGACACGGGGGAGGCCCGCTCAGCACTCTGTGTCTATCTTCCACGTGCTCCCTGGGTTCCTATACTTAATATCTTCAGTTTCTCAAGATAGATGCCAGCCAAAAGCAATATTTATAGCTAATCTGGATAGCTGCTTCGGTGGAAAGAATTATAACTTTCACTTCTGCCCACCAGGACCAGCCCTACTTGTGGACCCAGAGCAGGTGCTGTCTAAAATTTATGTCTGTCTCCTTTAGTAAATCTTTACTAAACAGAAGCTCTTCTGTCTCTTTCTGTTTCCCTGCATTCTTCCCATTTTATTAAACTAATTTTTACAAGCTACATGCTATGTGCACACGGGTGTGTGCATGTGTGCACGTGTGTGTTCTGTTGACCCATCTTGAAGGAGTAAATAATCACGCCCAAGATTTTACTAGGCATTTATTCCTTCCTAGATAATTACTCATTTGTAATCAAGAGGGTGGGTGGATTTTCTTTGGATCTCCTGACTGTCCTCACTGGCTGATGGTGAACTCGCTTTGTAGGGACTGGTCAGGATAAATGTCCAGGCACTCAATGGCCTAAAAAAGATCCAAGGTTCAAGGTGGTCCTTGAAGGGAATATTTCCCTTGTGATATGTTTTCCCTGTGCTTGGTGGTTCCACTGTGGTAGCATTCAGCTGTCTGTACCTGCCTTTCTGTTTGGCTGTACTCCGTGTCCAACAGACCATGAGACCAGCCTAGTCTTTTCCTCAGATGGTTCCATCTGAGGGAAGGCTAGACACAGTCTGCTGTCACCTGCTTAATATCAGAGATGCCATGCCTAAGCTTCCCCTGAGGGCTGCTATAAACGCTGTCAATCATCCAAGGACTTCCAGTAATATGGGCTCACATGCCCAATATCCAGCCCTGATTTTATGCCTTTGCCTGCAAATTAGGACAAGACAGTGGCTTCTTTCAGAATCTCCATGCCAATGGTTCTGCTGTTTGCAAGTATCAGAAAACCTCCCTCAAGCTGGATTCAGCAAAAAGCGGCCCAGTGTAATCAAATAAAAACAAATATTAACTTTCTTGGATTGGTGTATAAGGTGACTCTGGGTGGATCAAGGGACTCAAGCAAGTCATCAAGCAGCCCCAGGAGCTAGATTATACTATTTGGACAAGAAGGTTGAATATTTACTTATTTATTTTGAGACAAAATCTCACTCTATTGCCCTGAGTAGAGTGTCATGCCATCAGCAGAGCTCACAGCAACCTCAAACTCTTGGGCTCACACAATCCTCTTGCCTCAGCCTCCAAAGTAGCTGGAACTACAGGTGTCCACCATGATGCCCAGCTAGGAGGTTGAGTATTTACATTGAACAAATCACTGCAGCTAGAGGCAGGGGGAAAACACCACCTACCCCAAACACAACAGAATGAGGGTGAGGAAATGCAAATGAAATGTGCTGTTGACAGAAGGAGGAAAATCCATGACAACAATTGTTCACCAAAACTGTTACTATTTACTTTCTGAGATGCTGTATTGATTTCTTGGAAAGGGCTTTATAGATTGAATCTCAGTGTCTTCTTTCAATATAGAGAGAGGTACACTCAGCGAGACAGATTTAGATCTATAGAGATAACTATTTGCATATCTATATCTATTATATATGTACGTATCTATCCATAATTAATATAGATACAGGTTTATGTTGTGTAGATGTAAACAAATGTGTATCTGAAATTCCACAGGCTCTTATTGGCATAGGAATGGCCTTGGTATCAGGGTTCTTCCAGAGAAACAGAACCAATGGGATCGATAGGATATACATTTCAGAAGGACAGATACAAGGACTTCGCTAACATGATTATGGAGACTGAAGAATCCCCAAATCTACAGTACTAAACTGAAGACTCAAAAGAGCCAATGTCTAGTTCCAGTCTGACATTAAAGGCCTGAGAACTAGAAGAGCTGGTGTTATAAATCCCAGTCCAAAAGTTGACAAAATCACGACAATAATAACCAGTGTTGCCATCTGAGTCTGAAGGCTGAACAAAGCCCAATGTCCCACCCAGCTCAGCAGCCAGGGAGAGCTCCCTCTTAGCACTTTAGTTGGACTGGTTACATGAGGCCTGCACTAGGAAGGACCATCTTCTTGACTCAGTCTAAAGATGCAAAGTTAATCTCATCCAGAAGCATCCAAAATAATGTTTGGCCAAATGTCTGAGCATTCTGAGGCCCAGTTAACTTGACACATAAAATTAGTCCTCCTCATCCCCCTATGAATTGACCTCTATGAACCTGCAAAGGCATTTTTTGGAATTGACAAAAAATAAATGGTAATATGTTTACTCACAACTGCATGTGAGTGTCATTACAGATTTTTTCATGCTATCCGAAAAAAAAGGAAATAATCCATCTGTCCATCAAATGGATGACTTAAAGAAATGTATTTCATTCATGCAAGAGGAGACTGCAGTGAAACAGAACAGACTTCTGAGTGAAAGAAGCCGGACACAAAGAGTGTCTACTGTCTGATGCCATTTCATTAAAATTCAAGAGTAGACAAAACAAAACTATGCTGATAGACAGACAATCCTATTTGCCTCTGGGGATTGTGTTGACTGAAAATTTGTACAAAGTAACTTACTGAAATGATGGATTTTTTTTTTAATTTTGATCAGAGTGTGGGTTGCATGTGTTGTAGACCTTTTAAAAAAACTCAGAACATTGAAAAATATATGTAAATTATGCAAATTATACTTCAAAGAAAGTATATCATGGAAAAACAATTATCATCAAAAACAAAAACAAGCCAGGCATGGTGACTCACACCTATAATCCTATTACTCTGGGAGGCTGAGGCAGGTAGATTGATTGAGCTCAGGAGTTTGAGACCAGCCTGAGCAAAAGCAAGATCCCATTTCAAAAACAAAACGAAACAGATACCCTTGGTAAAAGACCCTTTACTTGTGGCCACACCACTCCAAATCAAACTAGGTGGGTGCCTTAGGGAGGAAAGTTTATGTGACCTTTAGAGAAAGTGTCAGGCTTCAGAGCTGTAGAGGGGTGGAGGGATAATCTAAATGAGAAGAAGAAGAAACAGTAGACCATAGGCATCTGTGTGTGTCCTCTAGCACAAATCACTGCACCTGGCACCTGGCACACTCAGGTGTAGAGAATGGGCAACAAACAGGCAGGGGTTAACTTTGATCCTCTTTGTTTCTTAGTGAGACTGAGCCATCTAGAGCTCCCAAAATGGTCATCTCTGACTTCATATGTTCCTATCCATTTTTCCCCATGCCTCATACAACTATTACCATTATCCATGTTCATCTTGATCACAGAGGGTTAGTAGCACTTTTTTATCTAATCAGGCCTCCCCTCCCCTGATGGTCATTCCTGGTTTCTAGGTGCTTGCTTGATTCTAAGCAAGACACTCCACTGGGTTCCGTGTGGTTGGCTGAGGCCCAGCAGGAAAGTGACTGTCAACCAGAGGCCAATCTTCAGGGTCCTTCCATGCTAAGCACAACACTCCATCACTTCCAACTCACCTGGAGAAACTGGATGGGTTTTGGTGATGTTGTCGGAAGACCCCAGCAAGGCCAAGGGTGTTCTGAGTTTCCCTGAAAATGGTGGTAATTGCATTTATAGTAAAATTCCTATTAATTTAAGGATGGGAAAAATAATCAAAGGTTTTCTGCTTGAGTGAAAGATGATGATAAAAGATGATGACAAACTTAGCCTGATTATCAACGTCTATGGAGACTGTGTGTCACTTTCCAAGTGACACAATGTATACATTATAAACTTTCAACTTAGCAGCAAGAATTAAAAATCTTACCAGGTCTATTCTTTACTTGAGGAAAAAATAGATCATCACAAGAATAACTAGAACAAGCATCCTTAGCTTTCATTTAGAGTAAGATTTGGGCTCATACTTACCCTAGGTTGAGCAACAAGTATTAAAATTTTGACCAGACCTATCTCTTTATTTGAAGATAAAATAGACCTATGTAAAGAAAAACTGAAAAAGAGGCCCTGAGCTTTCATTTTAAGCATGCCTTGGATTCTTATAAAGAATGATATGATCCATAAAGACAAATAATCAAAGGACCTCCAATACCAAGTGCTTGAGCCAAAACATCTAACATCTATTCTAGAAGAATGAAGAACAGCATAAATAAGTTAGTAGATAGTTTGAATGAAAACGCTGATATTGAAGGATGGAGACAAGATGGCTGACTGAAGCCAGCTTTCCACAGAGGCTCCCGTCCAGAAGGAGAGTTAAAGGACAGAAATTTAGCAAGTAACCCGGTGGATTAGAGCTGCACCAAGAGATAAAGTTGAAGAATGCACATCAACCCCGCTGAGGCAAGCTGCGACCGCAAGGATACAAACAAAAGGTACAAAATCCATCACCAAGCGGACGGGAGTCACCTCCCCCATGAGAACGGCTCAGAGTGCCCCACAAACAACCACGCAGAGTTCAAAGGTCCTCCCACTACACTCTATGGGAGAGACCCTCTAAAAACTGGACCTAACTCCCCTACTAGGGTGCCATGGCATTCTCCTGCCAGGCATAAAACTGTATAAAACTGTATATATTCTCTACTTGCAATTCTGAGCTCCCAGCACTCACTCCACTCTGACCCTGAGGTCTGCAGGCCTGTCCCCCAGGAGTCCAGATCCTTGGGTGATTTCTTAAGGGGTGTGGACAGGACCTAGACTGCAGCTGGTCAGTGCTGATTATGCAGCATGGGAATGAGGAGAGGACGGTCGGCTGACAGAAAACCACGCCAGAGCGGCAGTGCCCAGAGGTGCAGGGCAACAGCCGTTTTTGGCAACAATAGGGCTCACCCCTGGATATTCCAAAGCCACACCCCCTGTCTCCCTGAGCAACCAAAGGAGGCTGGGAATCTTCTCAGGTGGCAACCACTGTGGAACAGATCTGGAACTGAAACACAGGCCCTGTGAGTAAAGGGTTTGCCTGAGGTGGCACCGGCCTGGATTGAGCACCGGGATGAGAAAAACACATGTGCAGAGCCAGGAAATTCTCATGGCAGGGGTAACCCAGAGGACCCCTTTACTGAGCCTAAGACGCACCCGGCCCTCAGGGAACCATCAGCCTATAGACATAGGAAGGCAGGAGGCTAGAACTGACACCTAACCATGCTGCGAATACAAACCTGCAGGAGCAAAGACAGGGGCTGAGTAACAGGTTCTGGGAACTCAAAACAGCTTCTCTTCTCCAGGGAAATTTAGCAGGGACAGAAACAAATTCCTGCAAAGTTGTTCTGTTCTGTCAGTAACATCAATCGGGGCAGGGCTGGAACTGAGTGAACACACCCCAGCCTCCATCAAGCACCCGAGGTTGTCAGGCCTCACCTCCCCCTGCTGGATAGAGGAAGAAAGCAGTGGCCTGGCTAAGTAGATATAGATTTCCTTGTGATTCAGGTAGGTACAAACCCCTAGAGTATCTCCTCACTGCAGGCAACTGGGTCACAGCCCTGCAGGACTATCAGTGACTGGGTATGACAGAGGTGCAAGGTGGGGAAGGAGTTATAAACCTTCCCATACTAATCTATTTGCTGGGTGGGTCCTCTTGACATCACAGAGCACCGGAGCAAGTCATATTTGAGTTGTCACCAGACCACTGCGATCCAGTTGCCAGAGACCTTTTAAACTTTCCCACTTGAGACAGGTGCTGACAGAGACAATTGATTTGGAACTTTTGAACTAAGCCAATGGCCTGAGGACTATTCTGGTGGTGCCCTGGATATGTGCTTGTAGGAAGGTTTGATTTTTCTTTTCTAATTGTTGCCTGTGGGGGGTGGGGTGACTTAATTGCTGGTATTTCTCCACAGCTGAGACTTCAACCCAGAGTAACTGTTTCACTACAGTCAGACACAGACCAGCTGAAAACAAGACAGAACCACTAAGCCCCAGCACACAAAACAGTTCCCCAGTTTCTCAGGCCATAGCACTGTACGGGTCCTCCAGGGGAAAAGTCAAACAGTGTAAAATAATCATGGGGGAGAATCAGTGGAAAAAATCTGGTAACATGAATAACCAGAATAGATCAACCCCCCCAAGGAAAGATATGGCAGATGTAACTGAAGATTCCATTCATAAACAGCTGGCCGAGATGTCAGAAATCAAATTCAGAATTTGGATTGTAAACAAGATTAATAGAATGGAGGTAACTGGAATTAGAAACTCAAGGAGCAATTCAAAAGTTGGAATTAGAAATTCGAGGAGAAATTCAAAAGTTGTCTCAAGAATTTAATGAATTTAAAGACAAAACCACCAAAGATTTTGATGCACTGAAGCAAGAATTTTCAGCCCTCAAAGATCTGAAAACTACAGTAGAATCCCTCAATAACAGAGTGAAACAAGGAGAAGAAAGGATTTCTGACATTGAAGACAAAGCTTTTGAATGCTCTCAAACTCTCAAAGAGGAAGAGAAATGGAGGGCAAAAATGGATCATTCTCTCAGACAGCTCTGGGATAATTTGAAGAAGGCTAATATCTGCCTCATTGGAATCCCAGAAAGCGATAAATTGGCCTCGCAATGCACAGAGACCCTTCTCCATGAAATTGTGAAAGAGAATTTTCCAGACATGCCAAGACATTCTGAAATTCAGATAGCAGACAGATTTAGAATCCCAGCATGACTCAATCCGAAAAAGACATCCCCCAGGCATATCATAATTAACTTCACTAAAGTTAATATGAAGGAGAAAATTCTCAAAGCAGCCAGACGTAAGAAATCCATTACCTACAAAGGGAAGAATATTAGAATGACTGCAAATCTCTCTGCTGAAACTTTTCAAGCAAGAAGAGGGTAGTTTTTGACTTTTAATCCCCTAGAGCAAAATAACTTTCAACCCCAGGTCCAGTATCCAGCTAAACAGAGTTTCATTTATGATGGAGAAATTAAATACTTTAATGACATTCACATGTTGAAGAAATTTGCCATAACCAAACCAGCTCTTCAGGATATTCTGAGACCTATCCTCCATATGACCAGCCCAATCCTCTACCACAAAAGTAAACACACTCAGAAACTTTCCATCAAACTCCAACTTCCACAGTGGCAACAGGATTAAAAATGTCCAATGGTCTTTCGAAAAACTTGACACCCAAAATTTTACCAAACTTATCAATATTCTCCATAATGTGAACAGCTTAAACTGTCCTCTAAAGAGGCACAGGTTAGCTGACTGGATACAAAAACTCAGGCCAGATATTTGCTGCACACAAAAGTCACGTCTTACCTTAAAAGATAAATATAGACTTAGGATGAAAGGATGGTCGTCCATATTTCAGGCAAATGGTATCAAAAAAAGCAGGTGTTGCAATTCTATTTGCAGATACAATAGGCTTTAAACCAACAAAAGTAAGGAAGGATGAGAATGGTCACTTCATATTTGTTAAGGGTAATACTCAATATGATGAGATTTCAATTATTAATATCTATTCACCCAACTAGAATGCGCCTCAACTTATAAGAGAAACTCTAAAACACATGAGCAACTTGATTTCCTCCAGCTCCATAATAGTTGGAGATTTCAACACTCCTTTGGCAGTGTTGGATAGATCCCCCAAGAAGAAGCTGAGCAAAGAAATTTTAGATTAAAAACCTAACCATCCAACATTTGAATTTAGCACACATCTACAGAACATTTCATCCCAACATAACTAAATACACATACTTCTGATCAGCCCACAGAACATACTCGAAAATCAATTACATCTTAGGGCACAAGTCTAACCTCAGTAAATTTGAAGGCATAGAAACTATTCCTTGCATCTTCTCGGACCACCATGGAATAAAAGATGAACTCCCTACCACAGGAATCTGCACACTCATACAAAAACTTGGAAGTTAAATAACCTTATGCTGAATGATAGCTGGGTCAGAGATGAGATTAAGAAAGAAATTGCCAAATTTTTGGAACAAAATGGCAATGAAGACACGAATTATCAGAACCTCTGGGATACCACAAAGGCAATCCAAAGATGGAAATTTAAAGCACTGTAAGCCTTCCTCAAGAGAACGGAAAGCGAGGAAGTTAACAACTTAATGGAACATCTCAAGCAAATGAAAAAGTAAGAACATTCCAACCCCAAACCCAGTAGAAGAAAAGAAATAACCAAAATTAGAGCAGAATTAAATGAAATTGAAAACAAAAGAATTATACAATGGATCAATAAATCAAAAAGTTGGTTTTTTGAAAAGGTCATTAAAAGAGATATACTTCTGGTTAACTTAACCAGGAAAAAAAGAGTAAAATCTCTAATTTCATCAATCAGAAACGACAAAGAGAAAATAGCAACAGACTCCTCAGAAACTCAAAAAATCCTTAATGAATATTACAAGAAACTTTATTCTCAGAAATATGAAAATCTGAAGGAAATTGACCAATACTTGGAAGCATGTCACCTTCCAAGACTTAGCCAGAATCAAGTGGAAATGTTGAACAGGCCCATATGAATTTTGGAAATAGCATCAACCATACAAAACCTCCCTAAAAAGAAAAGCCCGGGACCAGATGGCTTCACGTCAGAATTCTACCAAACCTTTAAAGAGGAACTAGTACCTATATTACTCAACCTGTTCCAAAATGTAGAAAAAGAAGGAAGACTACCCAACACATTCTATGAAGCAAACATCACCCTGATCCCCAAACCAGGAAAAGACCCAACAAGAAAAAAAAATTATAGACCAATATCACTAATGAATATAGATGCAAAAATATTCAACAAGATCCTAACAAACAGAATCCAGCAACACATCAAACAAATTATACATCATGGCCAAGTCGGTTTTATCCCAGGGTCTCAAGGCTGGTTCAATATATGTAAATCTATACGTATAATTCAGCACATAAACAAATTAAAAAACAAAGACCATATGATTCTCTCAATTGATGGAGAAAAAGCTTTTAATAATATCCAGCATCCTTCATGATCAGAACACTTAATAAAATTGGTATAGAAGGGACATTTCTTAAACTGATAGAGGCCATCTACAGCAAACCCAGAGCCAATATTGTATTGAATGGAGTTAAATTGGAATCATTTACACTCAGATCAGGAACCAGACAAGGCTGCCCATTGTCTCCACTGCTGTTTAACATTGCAATGGAAGTTTTAGCCACCACAATTAGGGTAGAAAAGGTGATCAAGGGTATCCATATACGGTCAGAAGAGGTTAAACTTTCGCTCTTCACAGATGATATAATTGTATATCTGGAAAACACCAGGGATTCTGCTAGAAAACTCGTAGAAGTGATCAAGGAATACAGCAGCATCTCAGGTTACAAAATCAACATTCACAAATCAGTAGCCTTCATATATACCAACAATAGTCAAGCTGAAAAAAACAGTTAAGGACTCTATTCCATTCACAGCAGTGCCAAAGAAGATGAAATATTTGGGAGTTTATCTAACAACGGATGTGAAAGATCTCTACAAAGAGAACTATGAAACTTTAAGAAAAGAAATAGCTGAAAACGTTAATAAATGGAAAAACATACCATGCTCATGGCTGGGAAGAATCAACATTGTTAAAATGTCCATACTACCCAAAGCAATATACAATTTTAATGCAATCCCTATTAAAGTTCCACTGTCATACTTTAAAGATCTTGAAAAAAATAATACATCGTTTTATATGGAATCAGAAAAACCTCGAGTAGCCAAGACATTATTCAGAAATAAAAACAAAGCAGGAGGAATCATGCTACCAGACCTCAGACTATACTATAAATCAATAGATCAAAACAGCATGGTACTGGCACAAAAACAGAGAAGTAGATGTCTGGAACAGAATAGAGAACCAAGAGATGAATCCAGCTACTTACCGTTATTTGATCTTTGACAAGCCAATTAAAAACATTCAGTGGGGAAAAGATTCCCTATTTAACAAATGATGCTGGGTGAACTGGCTGGCAACCTGTACAAGACTGAAACTGGACTCACACCTTTCACCATTAACTAAGATAGACTCTCACTTGGATTAAAGATTTAAACTTAAGACATGAAACTATAAAAATACTAGTAGAGAGTGCAGGGAAAACCCTTGAAGAAATCGATCTGGGTGAGTATTTTATGAAGAGGACCCCCGGGGCAATTGAAGCAGCTTCAAAAATACACTACTGGGACCTGATCAAACTAAAAAGCTTCTGCACAGCCAAGAACACAGTAAGTAAAGCAAGCAAACAGCCTTCAGAATGGGAGAATATATTTGCAGGTTATGTCTCCATAAAGGTTTAATAACCAGAATCCTCAGAGAACTCAAATGCATTAGCAAGAAAAGAACAAGTGATCCCATTGCAGGCTGGGCAAGGGACTTGAAGAGAAACTTCTCTGAAGAAGACAGGCACACAGCCTACAGACATATGAAAAAATGCTCATCATCTTTAATCATCAGAGAAATGCAAATCAAAACTACTTTGAGATATCATCTAACTCCAGTAAGATTAGCCCATATCACAAAATCCCAAGACCAGACATGTTGACATGGATGTGGAGAAAAGGGAACACTTCTACACTGCTGGTGGGAATGCAAATTAATACATTTCTTTTGGAAAGATATTTGGAGACCACTTAGAGATCTAAAAATAGATCTGCCATTCAATCCTATAATTCCTCTATTAGGTATATACCCAGAAGACCAAAAATCACATCATAACAAAGATATTTGTACCAGAATGTTTATTGCAGCCCAATTCATAATTGCTAAGTCATGGAAAAAACCCAAGTGCCCATCGATCCAAAAATGGATTAATAAATTGTGACATATGTACACCATGGAATATTATGCAGCCTTGAAGAAAGATGGAGACTTTACCTCTTTCATGTTTACATGGAGCTGGAACATATTCTTCTTAGTAAAGTGTCTCAAGAATGGAAGAAAAAGTATCCAATGCACTTAGCCCTACTATGAAACTAATTTATGGCTTTCATATTAAAGCTATAACCCAGTTACAGCCTAAGAATATGTGGAAGGAGAAGAGGGAGGGGAGGGAATGGGAAGGATGGGTGGAGGGAGAGTGATTGGTGGGATTACACCAGCGGTGCATCTTACAAGGGTACATGTGAAACGTAGTAAATGTAGAATATAAATGTCTTAACACAATAACTAAGAAAATGCCAGGAAGGCTGTTAACAAGGGTGATGAAAATGTGTCAAACGGTGTATAAAACCAGTGTATGGTGCCCCATGATCGCATTAATGTACACAGCTATGATTTAATAATAAAAAAATGAAATTTTTAACTAAAAACAAATAAAAATAAATAATATTTAAAAAAAAAGGAAAGAAAATGCTGATATTCAGGAAAAGTCTAAAGCTGCCTTTACTGAAGTGGAAGAATGCAAGAAAAAATAATGAAGGCCATGAATGAATTTTTATTGGAGTCTCTAACAGAGACACAGCCCAAGTCCTAAAAGTGTGAGTTCATTGAATAGTGAACAGTGCATCTGTGGGCTGCTCTTTTGTAAGAAAACTTGGGTGGCAGCGATTGGGAATTGGATATAGAGTGAATCAGAAAGTAGAAACCACCTGGAACAAGCCTTTCTGCAAAATCAAATTCTGCTACTAAGTGAACTGCTTCTTTAAAGACCTCCGGAAGGTGCAAGACAGGAGATGTACCACAAGACATCTGAAGAAAAGCAAATAATTGAAGCGATCTGAGTTCAAATTAAAATTTCCAAATTGAGCCAGCATCTTTGCAGCCAGAAAATGTACAATCAGAAAGTGAAATTCAAGAGCTTCAGCAGAAATTCAAAATACCCTCTGAAATATATCGGGAGCATGTAACCAAGTGCTGAAGAAAATTACTTGAGGAAGGACTTTACCACTTGGAAAATGAGAAGGCATTTTCTGAAGTGCATGAAAACGGCAGTCGTGCGCCCCCCCCCCACCCAGTACCTCTAGACGACCAAACAGCCAAAGTGCTTGAAGACAAATTGAAATTAAAATGAACCACTTACTTTTTATCAATGCCAGATTATCTCCTATGGAGGAAAAGCTTGAGAAAATTGGCTGGCGGTGATGTCCACTGAGAGAAAGCCCAGCAACTTAAGGAGATGTGCATGACAGACACTAATTGGCTAAATGAGACTTTCTAGCTGGGCTTTTATCTACTCGGCCATGGGGTCCTGCTGCCCCAAACTCAGCCCTGGGCAGATGCTGGGATCCCCAGAGGATCTCCTAGAAGACCAAGTTCTGAGGTCAGAGTCTGAGCAAGCAGAGTCTAAGCAACCTTACCTGTGTTCTGCCTCTACTGCTCAGATTTACCAGAACTCACTGCCTTTCTTGGAAAGTCTTGTGTGTGTATGTGTGTGTATACACATGTATATGTATATTTTATGCCGCTTCTTATTTGTTGAAGGGCAGAGAAAGTAATATTTGATGATGAGAGCCCTGTGCATGCTTTGTACGTTAAGGATTTAACATCTCTTCCTCCCTTCTTTTGCCATTTTTTGAAAGAAAAAGGGAGAGAAAGCAAGAGAGATGTTGAGTGAGGAAAGGAAGAAGGGAGGGAGGAGAGACAGAAGAAGGGAGTCAGAGAAAGAAGGAAGAGGAAGGGAGGGAGGGGGAAGGAAAGGGAGGGAGGGCAGGAGGGAGAAAAGACAGAAAACAACAACAACAATAATGAAAAGATACTACCAATCACGTTACGGACAATTCAAAGGACATTTGTTACCACTCAGACCAAAAGTCAGTGGCTTCCCAGGCCTCAGACGGGAAATGTCCAGACGGTTGCTGGGAGCACCCTCATCCTCCAGGTGGTAAGCTCTAAGAAGACAAGGCCCAGCCCCCAGCGCATAACATGGTCCAGTGTCTTCTAATATGTGTGAAGAATGAAGGAATCCAAATGATGAAAACCCAGTATGCTGGCTTAAAGAAATGGAATTTATGGTTTCCTGTAAGTAAAAATTCAGAATGGTTCTTCTGAGTATAGCTTGCTTTGGGTCAGTGGTTCTCAACCTTCCTAATTGCCACATTGTTACAAATGGAGCAAAGGGGTCGTGACCCATGGTTGAGAACCACTGATCTAGGTGCTCACTCTATGTCCATGGAAATTTCTTAGATAAATATCTATTTTGCATTATACATTATACATTTATAGGTAGGCTATCCATGTGTCATAAGAAATTTGGCCATCAAGCCACTCTAGGATTTCAATGTAGCAAATTGATAACATTTGCTCAGACCTCACAAGCATGTATGTACTCAGAAAGAGAGATGCTGGTTTCAGGAAATGTGGCTGGCTCTTACTCCCTTGTGTTCAGTCATATACACATCCCTGAACCAATCACCATGGTCAGGGGAAAGGATATTCTGATTATGCAAACCAGTAAGATGAGATGGTTTGACATCAACATGAACCACAAAATGGCCCCATATGCCAGAGGTGGCGGGTTCAAACCCAGCCTCGGCCAAAACTGCAAAAAAAAAAAAAAAAAAAAAAGAAATTATGGTTCTCCCTCCCAAAAAAAAGTTGAGGTGTTCTTAATGGAAAAAGAATAAATGCTAAGTGGTCAAAAGCTTGGCATGGGGTTGGGGGAGGCAGAGTCCTGGTTCAGATTAAATGAGTGTCACTGCCTTAATAAACTGAAGTGGAATCACTGGAGTCATCCCAGGGACTCCAAAAAAATCTGGACTTCTCCCCTATTCTTCACGGGTCTCAGAATTTTCACCCCTTCCTGGATGTTAGTGAAAGGCAGCCCCCAAGCCTTGGCCAGTACTGTAGAGAAAAAGATTGACCTGTCTCACCCTGCATAAATTGGAAGTCGCCTTCTTTAGACTCTCAGCCAAGTCACACCTGGGCAATCTCCCTTGGAAGTTTTCTGAGCAGCCCTGTCTGTGGCGTAGGAAAATTCTTACCAAAATCACATTCATTATGCTGAAGGCTCCACTCTGCTCCTGAATGTTAATGATCCTTCCCACGTGTTGACTGGATGGAAACTCCAGGCTGGTACTACCCACCAGGGACTTCCCTCTCCCCCAATCTTATTAGTCACGTATTTCATTACCAAGTTATGATCTCATATTAAAAACAAATTGTCTGAGGAACATCCTTCCAGTATCCCCTGAGTTTTCTCAGGAAGCCAATATTTATTTCCTGCCCTCATCCAAAGAGCAGCTGTGTCCTTTGTGCATCAGCGAATCTCCCCTCGTCGCCCTGGACGCTCCACACACACCCCCAGAGGACAGTGACACACCTGACCTGAGCACTCACTTTAACCAGTGAGATGAGAGTTTGGCCGAGGAATTCTGTAACAATGTGGGAAGAAAACAGTGACTGTCATGGTCTAGATTTCTCATGAAGGGTTAGAATCATGTTGTCCCTGGTTCTTGATGAGGAATTGCTAGGACAATAACAAAAACAAACTTCACTGGTACCATGGAGCGGACCACATCCTCAGCACACTGCTGTGACAGGGCCCTGCCTACCTTCCACATCTGTTCTCCCCACGCCCTCCCTCCGCTACCCAGGGCTCACAGCACTCCAGCTCCAGGCCTCATCCCAGTCTTATAAACACGTTAAGAGTTTTCTGCCTCGGGTCATTGCAGGAACTTTCTTTCCTACCTGGTAATCCCCACTTCTGGTCTTTGTGCTGCTGGTTTCCCCCTGGTGCTCAGGTCTCTGGTCAAAACTCATTTTCAGAACAATATTCCCTAAACACCAGTCTGAAGTGGGACCCCAGTGATAGTTCATAAACTCACTCTAGTTTAAATTCTTCACAGCCCATATAGCACACTGGAATTTTCTCCTTACTTACGGGCTGCTGCCTTTTTCTCACCACTGGAAATAAATCTTCATGCAAGTAGAGGCATTGGTCTTATTCGCCACTGTATCTCCCAGACTTAATCCTATGCGTACAACACAGGAAGAGCTCAGTGAATATTGGCTAAATGAACTAATGATCAGCCTGCCATGTCACCTCCCTGCACTAGGTCTTTTGTGGGGTCCCATTGTGCAACCATGGAAACAGGCAGAGACTCGGGTGAGGTGCTCATGGTCACACTTGGAGAAAGTGATGGAGATGAGGTCTGAACCAAGTACGATTTCACGCATCAGTAGAGCCATCTGCCTTTGTATTTGAGTCCATTCATGGTCCAGTTTTAGAACAAGCATCTTCTCTTTCAAATCAACCTGACTTTTGGCAATGTAAATCAGGTATAATGTATATATTAAAAAAAGTACATAAACAGCATTCATTAAATCAAAAATTCTGCATTCTTTCAGACTATAAAATTCTGCATTCATTCAAATTGTAAAATTCTATGATCTTTGACATTTGTATATATCCTGGAAGCTATTCCCACAATTAAGATACAGAACATCACTCCCTCCACAAATTCCTTGTCTACCTTTGCAGTCTGTCCCTCCACCTGCCCCTGGCTTCAGGCTTCTACTAATATCATTTTTGACATAATAGGTTTTTTTTCGTATTAAGAAAACTAAAATAAATGGAGTTAGAGACTAATAATTACTTTGTGTCTGGCTTCTTTCAGTCAGTCAAATGATATTGAGATTCATGGATGTTGCTACATTTATAGTTCATTTGTTTTTTGCTATGACTTAGTACTGTTCCACTGCATGTATGCAGCATTTTTTAAAAAAATAGATACACAAGTTGTCTTTGTCATTGGCTTGCTAGGGGAACAGGGATGTTTCTCCGTTATCTTGATTTAACCTCAGTCCTAGGCAGGTTCTGTGTGCTTGGGAGTCAGCTGTGGGGTTTCAGAGTCCTTTTCTTTCTACTTTTCAGGTGTCTGAGCACAGGCAATACTTAACTCCCCTTGGGAAGGGCTCACGTGGGTAGGACAGGCCCACTATGGATTTTCTCCCATTCAAAGTCAACATATGAGTGATCTAATTACATTGTAAAACTCCTTTGCCTTTGCCAGATAGTGTAACTTTCCATAGGTTCCATCTGCACCAGAGAAAAACATACACACCAGGGAGTGGGATCCATAGAGGCCAAATTAGAATTCTAGCTACCACAGCTCCAAATGCACTTTTTGCAAAGAACAAAAGACTTCTTTTGTAAAGTGCCAATATTATAACCCTGATTTCCTCTGAATATTGGAATAACTTATAAATTTTATTTTCTTCTTTGCACTTACTCCTATTTTTCAAATATTCCATGCGATGGAGTATTTTGCAATAAGAAAAAATAAAAGTATAGTAAGACAATGAAGCCTCGCTTACATTATTTGAGCCCCAAGAATTAGTCAAGCCCTGAACTTACATGTGGACTGATAAATTTGCCCTTTTGAAAAAAACTCTAAGCAAGTTTGAGTTCTATTTTTTTCTCTGGCATCTACAAAATGCAAAAAAAAAAAAAAAAGAAAAAGGAAATGAAATGAAGACGTTAGGTAGTACTAACACCTGTTCTCCATGTCACTTCTTACTCAGAGCCACACTGGGGCTGGCCTCAACATCCAGTGCTTCCTGGGATTGGGGCCACTGGCTCATGTTTATTTTTAAAAGTTACCTACATTCCGTTACTGAAATGGGAAGGACTCTACAGGGGCGAGTTGCTCTACAGTGTTGGGGAGAAAGGCAGCAGAGCTGCTGATTATACAGCACAAGGAAAGGTCATATTTCTGGGACTGTGATCCCAGCAGCTCTGGAAGCTTTGTGAGGTGCACAAAGGGAAACTGAAACAAGTTGTGGCCTATGAGACACGGCCAGAGAAATCAGAGTACAGTTTTAGCAGAAATGGGTTGAAAGGGAGAAAGACTTTAAAGCAAGCTCTTTTATTTTAATGAAATTTTGACATAATAAAACCGCATTTCACAAAGGTTTGTCTTGAATAAAGGGACTTCATGATAAGCTTCAAAACTCAGAAATTTGCAGCCAAAAGGTGTGCACCGGTTTGCACAATGGTGATTTTGAAGGAGGGGGAGAGAAAAAGACAGAGACAGAGAGAGAGACTGATTGATTATAGCTTTGTTGCCCTCTACATGCCATTTGCTGTCACAGGCTTTGATCAATAAAAAGCGATTTTCTTAAGAAATGTTCCCACTTGCGTTAAGAGGAGAGTACATATTTGTCTTGAGTGTGCAAATAATTTCACTCAAGCCTCAGAAAGTAGGAGTTAGGAGTTAAGGCTGTGCAGAAAATATGAGGGTAACATTGCATGATGTTCCATTTCTAATTATGGACACCAAGACTAACTTCCCCCAGGTTTGGAAAACATAGTCTCAGTGGGTACAACTGGCTGGCATTCATCGCGAGCAAAATTTAAAATCATTCTTTTCTCAGATCCCTGCTTGTTTGCTCTTGTATTTTGATATCCTCTGGGATATTTTTAATGAACCCTCTTTACAGATGACTCTGAAAATTATCTGTTATGTTTTAGATGGTTGGAGAATAAAGGCAATTTTCTATTTTAAAACATTTTCTTACGTGCAAAGGAAACTTATTTTTATTCCATGGAGTGTCACATTATTATTCTAAGATTAGTTTCTATTTTAACTAGAAAACTTTAGAGAGAATGCTTAGGCCAGTAGCCACGGGCTCTTTCTTGGTCTAGTTTGCTGGACCCTGGCAGGTGGTAGCTCATTATTCCATGCAGGTCCCTTTCCTAACTTGGTTTCAGAAGGAATGAGGTTGTTTATAGTTCTGTGTCCGTGGGTAAGGCTGCAGCTGCTGATTATGCTAATTCTTGCTTACTTGCAAATAGGCCTGTGTTTATTTTGTGCCTCACCAGCTGTCAACAAAGACATTTTAGGAATAATTCCCATATTTAAAGGCAGACTTTGTTCTGGTGTCCTACTGTGAGCTTTCTCAGCATTAGACCTATTGGTGGTTTGTGTGGAGAGCTCTGATTGTGGAAAGGTGGGCACAGCCCTGAGGAAGCGCCCCCTACCAATTTCCCTGTCACCAGCTCTGTCTTCCCTCACCTGTCAGTAATTTTTGCATTTGCAGGAACTCTTGCCTGGCTTTTTTTAGAGGAACCTGACATGCTATTCTGATGGGCTCTTCACATATTTGGGAAAGATTTCACTTTATGGCAGTTAGGGAGGTTGAAGTTTTCATTGCTTCATAATCGATGTTTGGGAAAACGTCCTCTGAAATTGGAAATTCTAACAATCTTCAGAAAGCCTGTTTTATTGTCCCTAAGGCTTTGAAATGCATTCTCACTTAGCAACCAGAATGGAAAGCAAATGATGTTTTTTAAGCAAATAATTGTGTTCTTGATCTTACTTTAGGGTTATATTTATATTTTACAGTCTGAATTTAATTTTATTTAATTTCATAGAAGGAATGGAGACATTTTTAATTAGTTTTGCGATTGATATTACTTCAAACGAAAAAGAAAGTCAATAAATCAAAAGGTATTTAATATCCACTGGGTTATTTTTTTCTTTCCTCTTTTTTTTTTTATTTTGATAATAACCATTGTCTCTGCTCAAACATCTTTTTGGTTAATAAATTAATTCAGATGAAATAAGTTTTGTATAAAAAATACTTTGACATTCTCATCTATATCAAAGAAAGCATGGCTCTGTACTTGGTGTTGGTTCACTACTTAAATTGCTCTTAACTTATGTGCCTGGGCTCCATCTCAATTTTCTCAAACTACAATGTAAGGAGAGGAAAAATTCCATGTGCCTGGGGTTTCTTTAAATGCGAGAAAGCACAAAATCACTGAGGTCTCTGTAAATATGCAGACCTAATAGCCTTCCTGGGGGTAGGATTTTAATGCTAAACAACTAATTTCTTCCAAAGCTTTCCCATCCCACTTGGTCCAGACATTAGCATATAGAAATTTATTTAAAATTGTATCTACTCACTGATATCTTTGGGTCAAGCCTTGAGTGAAACCCTGTGATTATAGGGATAAATTAACTAGATTTTTTTCCTTAAAGGAACTAAGAGTTAGAATGAGAAAAAAATACAAATGAATAACAATGGTCCCTTTACTTTCTTTGGAGTGGAGGGAGAAACACCTTGGAAAGCTCTTTAGGGGCATTTCTGACCCTTCATAGTGCACAGCATGTTAAACAGGGGTCAGAAGTAGGGATGGATCAGTAGAATTATATGAACAAAACTATAAAACTCTGCTAAAAGAAATCATATACCTGAATAAATGGAAAGATAGCTCATGTTCATGAATAGAAAGATCTTGTATTATCAAGGTATTGGTATTTCTGATTTGATTTGTAGATTGGATTGATTTGTAGACACAATCAAAATCAAAATTCCAATAAATTGTCTTGTGGATATTGACAAACTTATTCTAAAGTTTATATAGAGCGGCAAAGATTCAAAAGAGCCAATATAATATAAAAGGAGAACAAAATCAAATCATTACCCAACTTCTAGACTTTGTATAAAGCTACATCAGTAAAAAAGTGTGGCACTGGTGAAAGAAAACAGATTACTAGAATGGACTATAGAGCACAGATATAGACTCACATAGTCAACAAATCTTTGACAAGAAAACAAAGGCAATATGATGGTAGGAAACAGTCTTTTCAACAAAAGATGTGGGGACAAGAGGACATGCACATGAAAAAATAATTCTACAAACATATCTTACACCCTTCCCAAAAATTAACTCAAAATGGATTATAAACCTAAATGAAAAACTACGAAACTCCTAGAAGATAACATAGGGGAAAAAATTAGACTACTTTGGGCATGGTGATGACTTTTTAAGACACAAAACTAGAGGCATGGTCCACGAAAGTAATAATTGCTAAAACTTCTTCTCTGCAAAGTGAATTGTCAATAGAATGAGAATACAAGTAATAGACTTGGAGAAAATATTTGGAAAAGGTGTATCTAACAAAGAACTATTATCTAAAATATATGAAGAACTCTTAAAACTCAATGATAAGAAAAGGAACTGCCATTAAAAATGGGCAAAATACCTGAACAGACATCTTATCAAGGAATATATAGAGATAGCAAGGATGCTCCATATTGTATGACATTAGGAAATTTCATATGCCAATTAGAATGGCCAAAATCCATAACACTAACAATGCCAAATGCTGGTGAGCAAGTGTAGCCACAGGAACTCTCATTCATTGTTGTTACAAAATGGTGTTGCTGCTTGAAGACAGTGTGGCAATTTCTTATAAAACTAAGCAGAGTCTTGCCATACAATCCAGCAATAATTCACCTTGGTCTTTACCCACCTGAGCTGAAAACTTATGCCCACACAAAAACCTGTACACAGGTGTTTATGCAAATTTTTTTTTTTTTTTTTTTTTTGTAGAGACAGAGTCTCACTTTTTACAGCCCTTGGTAAAGTGCTGTGGCATCACACAGCTCACAACAACCTCCAACTCCTGGGCTTAAGCGATTCTCTTGCCTCAGCCTCCCAAGTAGCTGGGACTACAGGCGCCCACCACAACGCCTGGCTATTTTTTTTTGTTGTTGTTGTTGTTGTTGCAGTTTGGCCAGGGCCGGGTTTGAACCTGCCACTCTCTGTATATGGGGCCGGCACCTTGCAAACTGAGCCACAGGTGCCGCCCTGTTTATGCAAATTTTATTCATAATTCCCCAAAGTTGGAAAGCAAATGTTCTTCAGCAGGTGAATGAATAAATAAACCATATTATAACCAGACAATGGAATCATATTCAATGATAAAAGGAAATAGGCTGTCAAGCCATGAGAAGACATGGAGAAAACTTAAATGCATATCACTAAGTGAAAGAAGCCAATCTGAAAATGCTACATGCAGATTTGGTGATACTAATACACATGATTTCAGCTATATGATATACTGGAGAAGAAAAAAAATTAGAGGCAATAAAAGTATCAGTGATTTCCAGAGCTTTGTGGGGAGGGATGGATGAATAGGTGAAGCACAGAGGATTTTAAGGGCAGCAAAATTATAGTATTGTATTATATATATATATATATATGTTGTGTTTATAATATCACACCGTATCATACTTTGTATGATAGTATAATAGGCCCATGTCATTCTGTATGTGTCAAGCTCCATAAAATGTACAAAAAGAAGAGTGAATTCCAATGCAATCTATGGACTTTGCAGGATAATGATGTTTCAATGTTGCTTTTACAACACTTTAACAAACATACCACTTAGAGCTCTTTGTATATTTTGGATAGAAGTGCTTTATTAGATATATTTTTTACAAATATTTCCTCCCACTCTGGTGCAGAAGGCTGTATATGTGTGGGAGTAAATGGGACATCTCTTTACTTTCTGTTCAATTTTGCTGTGAACCTAAAACTGTTCTAAAAAAATAACATCTAGTTAAAAGGGGAAAAACACATTTGAAAAATTCAACACATACTGAAAATTCTCAATTTGTGGGAATGGAAGTCTTCTGCATCTTGACTGTATCCGTTGTAATATGCTGATTGCGATATTGTACTAAAGGTTTACTTTGTCCTCAATTCTCTACCCAAAGTTACCTTCCCTGACCATCTTATTTAAAACAGCAAGTACCTCCACAGTATCCTTATTCTGCTTTATTCCTTTATAGCACTTATTACAACCCCAAACCTGCATTCAACACTCACTTGATTGTGTATTTATTGTCTTCTTCCCTTCCAAAATGGAGGCACCACAAGATGATAAACCCAATCTTTGTACCTGTAGCCACCCAATTTGGTGAATAAACATGAGTGCATGAATTTAGTTACAATGTTGATGGTAATGATGATTGTGGTGGTGGCAATAATGATGGTGATGAGGATTTACAGTAACTTTGGCTGGGGTAGGTCACATCACGCTCCGTCCTCAAAGTTAAGTTTAGAGCTGGTGCTTTTCATCTACTTCTCTAGGCACTTAGGACCCCAACTTCTGTTCATGATGTGGCTTAGACTTGTCCTTAGCTGAATTTTGAGTTGGAACCATCAAAGTTTCAGGGCACAGAAATGATTATCCATAGACAAAAGTGGCCACATGAGGAAAGACAACCCAAAGGTGACAAGAACATAATCACCTGTGCTCCTGGGTCAGGGCAACATGGTGCTGTATTGTTAAGGAGGCTACGCTAGATGTTGTTACAGAAACACTGAAGCACATATAATAGCTAAAATGTAGAAATTTATTTCTCACATTTGCAGAAGCATAATGGTTGTTTTTGTCCAGCAGATTCTTTCTCCCAACTGCTGATCCAGACAACTAGTGCAGTCTTCTTCCAGGCTAAAACTCTGCCTTCAGTAAGTAGCTTCCAGTTTGCTGCACTCAGCTGTGACAAACAGTGCAAGGAGTAGCAGCACTCAGGATTGCATGTGACAGTTTTGAAGAGCTAGGACTGGATGTCGCACACATCAATTCAGCTCTCATTTCCTTGGCTAATATTCAGGAGGAAATGACTACATGGAGGTGGAAGGGAGGCTGGGAAATGTCACCTGTGTGTTCAGGAACAAGGAGATTCCGAAGAAGGGAACTCCTGCAGAGACCACGTGCAAAATGCAGATATGTACAAAGTCTCCAGGGCATCAGAGCAGAACTGTCCTTCTACAACCAGTGCCCAGAAAGTGCTTGTTAAATAGCTGTTGAATAAATTTTAACATGTATGTGCATGAAGGCTGCTGTGAGAAGAGCGGAACAAGTTTTGTTGTTTTTAATGGTAAGGTTTGATCATAATGTTTGTTATAAAGTCAATGTCCTTCCTGTGGCATTCAGTAGGGCTTGGAGACTGTCCACGTTATTTTTCATATAGAACCTAAGATGGAACATGTATCTGTGAGGCCGTGTGGGTGTTTCCTTGAAGAAATCCCTATAGGCATGTTATTCTAGACCGTCTAACCCTTTCTAGATATTCATTCACACTGCTCAGAGCCTGTAAGTTAAGGAATGATTCAGGAAGGCTCCTCCTGGAACCAGCCAGGCTAAGTTCATGTCCCTGTCCTTCTTGATCCTAATTACCTAGGTAACAACGGGTCATGACTTAAGCTCCCCATGCCTTATATTAATAGTAATAGGGTGACTAGTACTTATTGTTCACAGGGTTCTTTGCAATTAGGTGAAATCACACATGTAAAACACTCAGAACAAGGCTTGTACACATTATGGGCTCCAACACTAGTCACTATTTTTACTGGTGTTGCTGTTAAGTTTTTGAACCCATCTCTGTCTGACCTTTTGCTGAGACATACTGAAAAGAGACCCAATTGGTGATATTTGACAATGCAGAGATGCAACTGGCACTTTAGATCAGTCATCCACATATCAGCTGCAATTTAAACCTGTTTTAGGCTTAGAACCTCAGTCACCTCTGAGGTTCTACCCAACCTGGAGACCCATGAGATATCATGTCAATCTTGAGTGTAATAATTCTGAGATTAGTGGTAAGTATGCCAAAAAGCAATAATTAAAATATACCAAAAAGAGGAGGAATAATGATTGCATGTTAATCTTATTGAGATTATTTTAAAATGTCATGTTTTCTAAAAATATTTAATAACATAGGGAGTAGCTTATAAGAAGCCAGTTTGAAAAGCAGAATGAATCTGATTTTTAATGAAGTACCAAAAAACCTAATTCTACAAGTTCATGAACAATTATTTATGAATATATATGCATGTATTCATTGTATGAATAAAAAATGAATAAAATAAGCACTGAGAGTAAATAAAATATTAACCATGTCTTTTACTATTGGGAGTAGAGGTTATATTTCATTTTTTCTCCTTTTCTTTAGTTACAAATTTTTCTATAATATACCAATAGGCTTTTCTAATGATGCCTTCAATAGCAAATAAAATGACCTGAATTGGTGATATTTGACAATGCAGAGATGCAAATGGCACTTTAAATCAGCCATCCATACGTCAGCTGCAGTTTTAAACCTGTGTTAGAACACTTTTCACATAACCCAAGTGGCAGGATAGGACAGTCAAGATTTGGGAACAGTTTAACAAATTATTATCCCCAAGGTGCCATAGACAAAATTGTCACATTCCCAATTTATATTTCTTTTCGTTGAATTTTAGAACATCAGGCCAAATTTATCAGAATCTTTTTTATTACTCATTAGTAAGACATTAGATGATGATGAAAGTAGATAATACCACGTTTACACTCACTTCGTGAGCAATGGCACTGTTTAGCTGACGGTGCCATTCCTTTCTTTCCTCATCAAAAGCAGCTCAAAGGTTTGTCTCTGCAATGCACAGGTGCCAGATGCTCTCCCTAATTAGTATTTCAAGCTCTGCAGTGACAGTCCCCAAACTGTGTCCATCATGCTCCAACGTGAGTTCTCCATTCCAAGCTCTATGGCAGCCTAACTTCCCCTCACAGCTGCTGGCTTTGTGGCCCACCACTTAGGAGGCTATTTTCAGTATCTTCTATTGAATATAGAGTTGGTGTGATCATATGTACAAATTGCAGTTACATGGGTGGCAGGCTCCAGGGACCCTGAGAATAAACTTTGGAAATGTGTTCCTTCTCTCCACCTCCGGGTTACTCATTGCAACTCCTCCACTGTGGGCTATTAGTCACCAGTAACACCCTCACTTTCCAAGATACAAAGAGTCTTCTCTGGGAAGCAACAGACAACCCTTAGTGGAGTGTTTTTTTTTTTTTTTTTATACAAGTATGACAGTCTTCAGGGTTTTTCAAACATATTTTGCTTTCCCTTCTGGACATAAATCCACAGTCATGGACTGAATATGTGTGTTCAGCAAAATTCAGATGTTGATAGCCTAATCCCAATGTGACATTATTTGAAGATAGGGCTTTTATGGATCAGGATTAGTATTAGATGAGGTCATGAGGTTGGGACCCTCAGGATGGGATTAGTGCCCATATAAGGAGAGACACCAGAAGCTTGCTTGCTCTCATTCTGCCTCTCCAGAATATTAGCCAACAAATTAAAATTAGAATTAAAATTGTAATACTCAATACTCAACATATACTGATGTTTATCTCTTGTACATTGTATTTTATACCTCTTGTAATTGCAAAAGTCAAATGTGACTTGAGTATTACAATTTTAATAGGATTTTTTTCTTTTTAAAATGTGTATAATTTTTTTTGCACTCTCTGTTGGTATAGCTTTCCCCCAATCCTGCTGGATATGTATGACTCCTGCGCAGTACAGACCATGTGAGGCATAAGCCTGACCTGTCCAGCAGACCAAACGTGTCTGCTGGTTAGCCATCCTGGTGGTCTTTTGAACACTTATGAAGAACTGGGTATAACTTGACTTCATGCATCTACATTCAAGTTAAAAATACCAAGTACAATTTAAAATGAATTTATAACGAGAGAAATTCTCCCAGACCACTGTTTTCTGTCCATGAAAAGACAAATACAAATAAGAGACTTAATTCCTCCTATTAAAAATAAGATATTTCCCTCCCCTGTTTTTTTCAGAGCACACACTTGAGAAACCTTGTAATTTTAGGTACTCCCTTAAATCTTTAAAAAAGGATGTTAAAAAAGGGAGGGTGAGGAAGGAACTAAGCTGAGACTTCTACAAGAGTTACTTTAAAAAAAAAGAAAGAAAAAGAAAATGAAGAAAGAGCTATTTTGCCCATTTATGGGCAATTTCCTCTCCAGCCTAGTTAATACCCCAGCTGGGCTGTACTGGCCTTGCCACTGTGAAAACCTGTGATAAAGGAAATCTGTGTTCCCACAAACGTGATGTTCCCGAAAGTCAACATCTATTAAAAAAAAAAAAAAGGTTCAAAGAAACTTTTCAAAAATTGTGAGGCGTCTCGAGCCTCTCTCAAGACGCCCTGTCCCTGCAATCCCGCCGCCCACCAACAGCGGTCGCTGCTTCAGCTCCTGCGCGCAGGAGCTGCCTGGGCCCCGCCCCAGCACTTCTGCCCGGCCCCGCGGCCCACAACGGCCTCCGCTCTGCGCCTGCCCGCGAGTCAAGCTTTGCCCTGCCAACAACCCCAACGGCGAGCCTCTGCGCCTGCGCGGGATCCTTCTGGCCCCACCGCGAGGCTGGAGGAGAATTTGGCAGCACGGCGGGTGCGACTGGGCTGGCCGTTTACTCTCACCCCAAAGGGCGGGTGTGTAGCTGTGGAAGTTCCACTTCCCAGGCGAGGCGGAAAGTAGCGGACGCCCAGGAGCAGGACCCGACTGGTACGCACCGCAGTCAGCGGGGCATCCCCGCGGAGCCCTGAACCCGGACCGCAGAGGGTGCGCCCCGCGGGGATGCTCCGCCTCTCGGTGACGCCGAGAAGTGACGTGGCCAAAGGCTGACGCCACATGCACCGACACTTCCCACACCACAGAGGCCCCTCTCTGCAGGACTCTCCAAAAGTGGGCTTGGGGGACCATAGGCCACCCTCTGTCCTGACCAGAGCAAGCTCCTCTCCACCGTCCCTTGTCCGCATTGAACACGGACTCCAGAGCGTGTGAGGCAGAAGGGCGCAGGTCCCCTTCCTTCTGCGCTATCCACAGCAACTCGATGGACATCAAGCCAACAGAGGACCTTTGAGAGGGATTCACTGACCCAATCGTGTATTAACAGGAGTTGCTTCTCATTTCACTGAAAGTATTGAAGAAGCCAAGATCTGCCATAAGCTCACGCTTGCTGTGTCTGTGCCCACGTACTCTGCCTTTTCTCCTAATAGAATCAGGGAACTGGCCATTCTCCTGCTTAAAGCGTTTCCTCCACCTTGACACATGAGGATAAAGTTGCATACTTCCTCATCTGCTCCGGGAGATAGCTACAACGATTCACCCTTTGCTCTCCTGCACCCTCAAGTATTCCCTCTCTTGGGGGTCATTCCCATCAGCATATTTACAAACACACATATTTGTCACCACTGCTTGGATCGAGATCCCTATATGTATGTAAAGTGAATTATAAAACCCCAAACAAGTTTCATCTTCTGAAAATACTCCATAAAATGACCATTCTACTGATAAGGAGAAAATTGCTGCTGCCCTATTTTTATTATCACGTTTGTTCCCGGTGTTTCTTAACCCCAATATTTGACAATTGTCATCATCCAAGAAACCTTGTGGAAGAGGACCTGGTTATCTATTTGAGCTGAGATTGCTTAAAAGGGCGAATATATGAAAATATTAACTCTACAATGTGGTACTCCTAGAAGAAGGCCAATCTGATACATGAAATTTTTCATTATTTCTCTTAACAGGACTTAACAAAAATGAACCTCTGTCCTGTACTTAAGAGATCTTAGAAAGTTTAGTTAATATATTAAACACTGCCAAACAAAACTAAGCTTTTTAGTTGTATATAGGCACACACATACATATACACACCCACAAATGTACATGTCTATCCAAAATATCCCACATTTACATATGTAGCCAATTAAGTAAAAATGCCATAAGCATCAGTGGAGGTGTTTTCTCAATAAAATGATGAAATCTTTCAGGCATTTTCAAAATGGTTTCCAAAATCCTTTCTTTTAAAATCATATAATACCATTAGCAGATACCGTCAAGTAAGACTACTTAAGTCAAATATTTTGTATTTTTCTATTTTATTCAAAACATAATGCTAATCGTTTCATCCCAATAGTACATTCTATTTTAACCAAGAAAATGGAAGAGGAAAGTAATCGTTGGCCTGATTACCAGATATCTTCACTTCCTTAAATTGGTAAGCTTTTGAAGTATACGATCTGTTGACAGTATTTTTGAAAAATAATAACCTATGCGTGCACAAAATGTTGGGGTGGCTCTAGGAAGAAGCTACTTGTCCATTCTTTTGTAGTTACTCGTCTGCTGTAAAGAGTGGGTAGCTCACAACACCTAAGGGCAGCAGTTGCAGCATCAACTGCATCTTAAGAATTTCAACAATTAGTCATGCAATAATGTTTTGGTTTTTAAAAGTCTGAAAACAAATGGGTAACCTTTCAGATTTCCAATGGGCAGAGAGGAAGAGATATTTATTTCCTTCGTTGTATCAGCCTGTGCCATAATTTTCCAGCAATGAAAGAGAAACAGAGTCGTGAAGTCTACAGTAGCGTTGCGAGTAAAAGGACTTAAGAATTTATTATTTTACATTCACAGGATTTATGGGTCACTCCCAGTGTCAAGGTATTCCTAGCTCTCTTCTTTTTATCCAGTTCTGGTGAAAAGGGCAAAGTCACTAGACACAAAATCCAAAGCATGTTTAACTGTGGGATCTTATCCCTTACCCAGTTTCAGTTAACTGAGTTATGGTCACTCCCTCCCTTCTCTCATCCGTAGCTGACTCCTGTGTATCCTTCACATCTCAGGCCTCAAGCTGCCTGCACTTCAAGTGCAATCTCGATACATATTTGTTAAATGAATTGTCATTACACTGTACCTGGCTATATGGAATGATCGAAAAATGGAATGATCCAGTAATTATTAAAACAAGGACTATATCTATTGTGCTTCTTCCGAACCTTCATATAATAGGAACTGTTATAAATAGGAACTCACTCTGCAGTTGTGAGAGGCAGGCAGCTGTACAGATAACTCAGTTCATCCTGGGGGTGGACAAGCCCACCGTTGTATAGGTCTGAACCTTTCAAGAAAGTAGAATGAGGCATGACTTACCAGAATCATTAATTTCATTTTTTTTTATTAAATCATAACTGTATACAATGATATGATTATGGGGCATCATACACTCACTTCATAAACCATTTGACACATTTTTATCACAGTGGTTAACATAGCCTTTCCGGCGTTATCTGTTACTGTGCCAAAACATTTACATTCTACATTTACCAAGTTTCGAAAATACCCCTGTAATATGCACCACAGGTGTGATCCCACCGATTCCCCTCCCTCTACCCACCCCCCCTTCCCACTTCCCCCTATTGTTAAGTTGTAGCTGGGTTATAGCTTTCATGTGAGAGTCCCAAATTAGTTTCATAGTAGGGCTGTGTACATTGGGTATTTTTTCTTCCATTCTTGGGATACTTTACTAAGAAGAACATGTTCCAGCTCCATCCATGTAAATATGAAAGAGGTAAAGTCTCCATCTTTCTTTAAGGCTGCATAGTATTCCATGGTATACATATACCACAATTTATTAATCCATTCGTGGATCAATGGGCACTTGGGCTTTTTCCATGACTTAGCTATTATGAATTGGGCTGCAATAAACATTCTGGTACAAATATCTTTGTTATGTTGTGATTTTTGGTCTTCTGGGTATATGCCCAGCAGAGGAATTACAGGATTGAATGGCAGATCTATTTTTAGATCTCTGAGTGTTCTCCATATATCTTTCCAAAAGGAATGTCTTAATTTGCATTCCCACCAGCAGTGCAGAAGTGTTCCCTTTTCTCCGCATCCACGCCAACATCTCTGGTCTTGAGATTTTGTGATATAGGCTAGTCTCCTGGAGTTAGATGATATCTCAAAGTAGTTTTGATTTGCATTTCTCTGATGATTAAAGATGATGAGCATTTTTTCATATGTCTGAAGGCCGTGCGCCTGTCTTCTTCAGAGAAGTTTCTCTTCAAATCCCTTGCCCAGCCTGCGATGGGATCCCTTGTTTTTTTCTTGCTGATGCGTTTGAGTTCTCTGTGGATTCTGGTTATTAAACCTTTGTCAGAGATATATCCTGCAAATATCTTCTCCCATTCTGAGGGCTGTCTGCTTGCTCTGCTTACTGTGTTCTTAGCTGTGCAGAAGCTTTTTAGTTTGATCAAGTCCCAGTAGTGTATTTTTGAAGCTGCTTCAATTGCCCGGGGGGTTCTCCTCATGAAATACTCACCCAGACCAATTTCTTCAAGGGTTTTCCCTGCATTCTCCTCTAGTATTTTTATCGTTTCATGTCTTAAGTTTAAATCTTTAATCCAATGAGAGTCTATCTTAGTTAATGGTGAAAGGTGTGGGTCCAATTTCAGTCTTCTGCAGGTTGCCAGCCAGTTCACCCAGCACCATTTGTTAAATAGGGAATCTTTTCCCCACTGAATGTTTTTAATTGGCTTGTCAAAAATCAAATAGCGGTAAGTAGCTGGATTCATCTCTTGGTTCTCTATTCTATTCCAGATATCTACTTCTCTGTTTTTGTGCCAATACCATGCTGTTTTGATCACTATCGATTTGTAGTAAAGTCTGAGGTCTGGTAGTGTGATTCCTCCTGTTTTGTTTTTATTTCTGAGTAATGTCTTGGCTATTCGAGGTTTTTTCTGATTCCATATAAAATGAAGTAATGTTTTTTCAAGATCTTTAAAATATGACAGTGGAGCTTTAATAGGGAGTGCGTTGAAATTATATATTGCTTTGGGTAGTATGGACATTTTGATAATGTTGATTCTTCCTAGCCATGAGCATGGTATGTTTTTCCTTTTGTTAACATTTTCAGCTATTTCTTTTCTTAGAGTTTCATAGTTCTCTTTATAGAGATCTTTCACGTCTTTTGTTAGGTAAATTCCAAAAATATTTCATCTTCTTTGGCACTACTGTGAATGGGATAGAGTCCTTAACTGCTTTTTCAATTTGACTGTTGTTGGTGTATATAAAGGCTACCGATTTATGAATGTTGATTTTGTAACCAGAGACGCTGCTGTATTCCTTGATCGCTTCTAGGAGTTTTGTAGTAGAGTCCCTAGTGTTTTCCAGATACACAATCATATCATCTGCGAAGAGCGAGAGTTTGATCTCTTCTGACCCTATATGGATACCCTTGATCGCCTTTTCTTCCCTAATTGTGGTGGCTAAAACTTCCATTACAATGTTGAAAAGCAATGGAGACAATGGGCAGCCTTGTCTGGTTCCTGATCAGAGTGGAAATGATTCCAATTTAACTCCATTCAATATGATATTGGCTGTGGGTTTGCTGTAGATAGCCTCTATCAGTTTAAGAAAAGTCCCTTCTAGACCAATTTTCTTGAGTGTTCTGATCATGAAGGGATGCTGGATATTATCAAAAGCTTTTTCTGCATCAATTGAGAGAATCATATGGTCTTTGTTTTTTAATTTGTTTATGTGCTGAATTACATTTATAGATTTACGTATATTGAACCAGCCTTGAGACCCTGGGATAAAACCAATTTGGTCATGATGTATAATTTGTTTGATGTGTTGCTGGATTCTGTTTGTTAGGATCTTGTTGAATATTTTTGCATCTATATTCATTAGTGATATTGGTCTATAATTTTCTTTTCTTGTTGGGTCTTTTCCTGGTTTGGGGATCAGGGTGATGTTTGCTTCATAGAACGTGTTGGGTAGTCTTCCTTCTTTTTCTACATTTTGGAACAGGTTGAGTAATATAGGTACTAATTCCTCTTTAAAGGTTTATTAGAATTCTGACGTGAAACAATCTGGTCCCGGGCTTTTCTTTTTAGGGAGGTTTTGTATAATTGATGCTATTTCTGAACTTGATATGGGTCTGTTCAACATTTCCACTTGATTCTGGTTAAGTCTTGGAAGGTGACGTGCTTCCAAGTATGGGTCTATTTCCTTCAGATTTTCATATTTCTGAGAATAAAGTTTCTTGTAATATTCATTAAGGATTTTTTGGATTTCTGATGAGTCTGTGGTTATTTCGTCTTTGTTGTTTCTGATTGATGATATTAGAGATTTTACTCTTTTTTTCCTGATTAGGTTGGCCAGAGGTTTGTCTATTTTATTGACCTTTTCAAAAAACCAGCTTTTTCATTTATTGATCTGTTGTATTATTCTTTTGTTTTCAATTTCATTTAATTCTGCTCTAATTTTGGTTATTTCTTTTCTTCTACTGGGTTTGGGGTTGGAATGTTCTTCTTTTTCCAGTTGCGTGAGATATCCCATTAAGTTGTTAACTTCCTCTCTTTCCGTTCTCTTGAGGAAGGCTTGCAGTGCTATAAATTTCCCTCTTAGAACTGCCTTTGCAGTGTCCCAGAGGTTCTGATAGTTTGTGTCTTCATTGTCGTTTTGTTCCAAAAAATTGGTGATTTCTTTCTTAATCTCATCTCTGACGCAGCTATCATTCAGCATAAGGTTATTTAACTTCCATGTTTTTGTATGGGTATGCAGATTCCTGTTGTTACTAAATTCAAGTTTTATTCCATGATGGTCCGAGAAGATGCATGGAATAATTTCTATTCCTTTAAATTTACTGAGGTTAGACTTGTGACCTAAAATGTGATCAATTTTGGAGTAAGTTCCGTGGGCTGATGAGAAGTATGTGTATTCAGTTTTGTTGGGATGAAATGTTCTATAGATGTCTGCTAAATCTAAATATTGGATGGTTAGGTTTAAATCTAAGATTTCTTTGCTCAGCTTCTTTCTGGAGGATCGATCCAACACTGCCAAGGGAGTGTTGAAATCTCCGATTATGGAGCTGGAGGAAATCAAGTTACTCATGTCTGTTAGTTTCTCTTATAAATTGAGGTGCATTCTGGTTGGGTGCATAGATATTAATAATTGAGATCTCGTCATATTGAGTATTACCCTTAACAAATATGAAGTGACCATTCTTGTCCTTCCTTACTTTTGATGGTTTAAAGCCTACTGTATCTGCAAATAAGATTGCAACACCTGCTTTTTTCTGATTACCATTTGCCTGAAATATGGATGACCATCCTTTCACCCTGAGTCTGTATTTGTCTTTTAAGTTGAGATGTGACTCTTGTATGCAACAAATATCTGGCTTGAGTTTTTGTATCCAGTCAGCTAACCTATGCCTCTTTAGAGGACAGTTTAAGCCATTCACATTGATGGAGAGTATTGATAAGTCTGGTGGAATTTTGGGTATCGAGTTTTTCAAAGGTCCAGTGGACATTTTTAATCCTTTCACCAGTGTGGAAGTTGGAGTTTGATCCAAAGTTTCTGAGTGAGTTTACTTTTGTGGTATAGGATTGGGTTGGTCATTGTGGAGGATAGGTCTGAGAACATCCTGAAGAGCTGGTTTACTTATGGCAAATTTTTTCAACATATGAATGTCATTGAAGTATTTAATTTCTCCATCATAGATGAAACTCAGTTTAGCTGGATACAGGATCCTGGGTTGAAAGTTTTTTTGTTTTAGGAGATTAAAAGTTGATGACCAGCCTCTTCTTGCTTGAAAAGTTTCAGCAGAGAGATCTGCAGTTATTCTAATATTCTTACCTTTGTACGTTACAGTTTTCTTTCGCTGGGCTGCTTTGAGAATCTTCTCTTTCATGTTAACTTTAGTGAAGCTAATTATGATATGTCTGGGAGATGGCTTATTGGGGTTGAATCGTGCTGGGGCTCTGAAGCTGTCTGCTATCTGAATTTCAGATTCTCTAGGCATGTCTGGAAAATTTTCTTTCATAATTTCATGTAGAAGGGCCTCTGTGCCCTTGGCAGCTACTTCATCGTTCTCCGAAATTCCTATAACCCTTATGTTGTTTTGTTTCAAATTATCTGAGAGTTCTCTGAGTGAGTGATCCGTTTTTGCTCTCCATTTCTCTTCCTCTTTGAGAGATTGGGAGCGTTCGAAGACTTTATCTTCAATGTCAGAAATCCTTTCTTCTGCTTGCTCCATTCTGTTACTGAGGGATTCTACTGTATTTTTCATATCTTTGAGGGCTGTAAGTTCTTGTTTCAGTGTGTCTAAGTCTTTGGTGGTTTTGTCTTTAAATTCGTTAAATTCTTGAGACAGTTTTTGAATTTCTCCTCGAATTCCTAATTCCATTTTATTAATCTTGTCTGCAAACCAAATTCTGAATTCGACTTCTGACATCTCAGCCAGTTGTTTATGAATGGGATCTTCAATCACATCTGCCGTATCTTTTCTTGGGGGGGTTGATCTATTCTGGTTATTCATGTTACCAGAGTTTTTCCGCTGATTCCGCCCCATGGTTTACTCCCTTTGGTTTTTCCCCTGGGGTTTTATCGAGGGCCCGTACAGTGTTGTGGCCTGAGAAACTGGGGCCCTGTCTGGTGTGGTGGAGCAAAGTGGTTCTGTCTTGTTTTCAGCTGGTTTCTGTTTGATCCTATTGCAACTTCTACTCTGGCTTGAAGTCTCAGCTGTGTGGAAAAATCAGCAATTAAGTCACCCCGCCTGCCCACCTCTGGCCCCAGTTGGAAAAGGAGAATCAAACCTTCCTACAATCGCACACCCAGGGCACCGCCTGAAAAGTCCTCAGTCTATTAGCCCAGTTCAAAAGGTCCGAATCAACTGTCTCAATCGGCACTTGTCTCGGGTGGAAGGGTTCAAGAGGTCTCTGGGAACTGGATCACAGGGGCCTGGTGACTCCTCTGACATGGCTCACCCCAGTGCAGCGTGGAGTCAGGAGTAGCCACCCAGCAAACAGAGCAGTCTGGGAAGGTTGACGTCTCCTTCCCCACTTTGCCCCTCCATCAGACCCAGTCACTGGTATCTCTGCAGATGGCTAACCCAGTTGCCTGCAGTGAACAGACACTCCAGGGGTTTGCACCTGCCTGAATCGCAAGGAAGTCTGCCAGGCCCCGGCAGATTGCCGCTATCTAGCAGGAGGAGATGGGGCCTGACATCTTTGAGTGTTTGATGCAGGTGATGGGAAGGAGGTGTTCACTCAGGCTTAGCCCCGTCCCTGATGAATGCTGCTAACAGAACAGAACAGAACAGACAACTTTGTGAGGTTCTGTCTCTGTTCCTGTCGTCGCCTACAGAAGACGGGCTGTTTTGAGTTCAAACGTCTTTGCTGCTGGAGAATTGCGTCTGAACACCTCTCTGGGTCGGCCCCGCCCTGGAAGCTTCCCAGGTTTGTGAGCCGTGTCACCGGTGGCCTCCTCTGGTTGCCCAGGGAGACAGGGGGTGTGGCCTCAGAATATCCAGAAGTGAGCGTTCTGCCGTTAAAGAAAAAACGGCTGTTGATCTACCTCCAGGGAACTGCTGCTCTGGTGTGGGCACTCAGGCGACCCTTTTCTCCTCTGTCCCGCGCCCCAGAGTCAGCACTGAGTGGCCACAGTTTGTGCTGGGTCCACACCCCTTAAGAGATCCCCCAAGAATCAGAACTCTTGGGGGATGGGCCCCCAGACCCCGATTGGGAGTGGGGTGGGGGAAGCTAGAGTTTCATTCAGTTTTACGCAATACTACGGTCCGGGGAGGGCTCCTGCAGTGCACCGCAGGGAAGTGCCGCCAAGGCTTGATTTCCCCTCAGCAGAGTGCCCTCTCCTCGCTCACGTATCCCAGAGTCAGCGCTGACCTGACGCAGCTCAGGCACTGTGCACTCCCCTCGAGAAATCACCCAAGGAGCCAAACTCCTGGGGGATAGGCCCTCAGACCCTGAGTGAGAGTAGGGGTTCTCAGCTCTCAGCGGGGAGGCCAGAGACTTATTCAGTCTTGGGCCCCATATGCCCGGGGAGGGTTGGTGCACTGCACCGCAGGGAAGTGCCGCGAGGCGTGACTCCCCCTCAGCTCGGTGCCCTCTCCTCACTTGTGCGCCTCAGAGTCAATGCTGACCAGTCGCAACTCGGGGACTGTCCACTCCCCTTGAGAAATCACCCAAGGATCCGAAGTCCTGGGGTACAGGCCTCCAGACCTCAGTGGGCGGGAGGGGAGCGCCGGGGATTCAGGGTTGCCGGCAAAGGATTCCCAAAGTTTTATTCAGCCCTATGTCCGGCAGGAGAACACCACGGCACCCCAGTAGGGGAGGTAGGTCCAGTTTTTAGAAGGTCTCTCCCGTGGAGTGTAGTGGGAGGGCCTTTAATTTCTGCCCGCTTGTTCAATTGTGGGGCTCTTAAGCCGGTCTCATGGGGGAGGGGGACTCCCGTCCGCTTGGTGGTGGATTTTGTACCTTTTGTTTGCGTCCTTGTGATCACAACTTGCCTCAGCGGTGTTGATGTGCGTTCTTCAGCCTTCTCTCTTGGTGAGGCTCAAGTCCACCAGGATACTTACTAAATTCCTGTCCCTTAACTCTCCTTCTGGACGGGAGCCTTTGTTGAAAGCTGGCTTCAGTCCGCCATCTTGTCTCCCCCTCCCATTAATTTCATTTTTAAAAGAGGAGAGACATTTTTGAAGTATATGTGATGAGATAAGGTGACTTGGTTGGAAGAGAATTGGGGGAACAGAGGGATTCAGGACTTAGTCATTTGACCTCTCTTTCTACAGCACTATCTGCAAGCTATGAAGAGAACTGGAATCCCCAACGTGGTGATCATTGTATATTAGAGAAGGAGCAAATTATGATGAATTATACCCTGCTTCCTACCATAAGAAATTGACTGATTTAATGTAAACTTTACTTCATTAAGGACTAAAAATGGGGGACTTTGGTATCTAATTAATTCTCAGTTTACTAGAACATATCCTTCTCTGAGAATTTCAGTTAATTAAAGTTAACTGGAATGCTCGAATAAAAGAGTACCCCCTCTTTCACACACTGTTATTAAGAAACAAAGCTGGTATCCTTCTAATGCACATATTCAGTAAAGCGGAATCAACCTTTCACTAGGAGACTGAAAAAAAAAGAAAATTTAAAGATCTTTACTATCTCTATACCCTTGAGCAATCTTTATTTCTTTTAACTTTCATATCCTCAGCTGTAATATTTGACTTAATCCTGTAGCCAAAAAACTGTTAGGGGCTTCAAGGAATTAATGAATATGAGAGTTCTTGGATATTTCTACAATAAAAAATGGAAAGGATTATTGTGGTTGAATTATCTGAACCTGCCACTTCCTAGTTGTGTGACTTTCATTGAACTTGACATGAAATACCAACTATGTGTAATGCAGTGTCTAGTGTACTTTAAATAGAATAACTCATTTAAATGTTAAAAAATTAACAAGAAAATCCTATGAGGTAGATGTCTTTGTCCTCTTATACAGATTAAGAAACTGAAGCACAAGTTAAGCAACTTGGCTTGCCCACGTTACAATTACTGAGTAACAGAACTGGAAATCAAAATTCTATTCAGCCATATTTACAAAATAACAAAACATATTACCATCAAGGGAATATTAAATATGGATGAAACAAAAGGGTGTTTTAATTATTTGTGATGCTTACATGACTAACCCCAATCACAAAAAAGACTCTTGTGTTTTGAGCAATACGAGTCCTGCTTTCCAATAAGCAAACACATATACATCTCACTCAGGAGTGTGCCTAGAAGATGGGTCACCTGATAATCAATCACATCACCACAGATGCTCCTCTACTTCCAATAATCTGATCATAAGTAGGAAACTCATTTAATACACCTAACCCAGAGAACGTCATAGCATGGTCTATCTTAAATGTGCTCAGACTACTTTCATATGCCTACAGTTGGACAAAATCATCTAACACGAAGCCTAATTTATATTAAAGTGTTGAATGGTTCATGAAATTTTTGAATGCTGTACTGAAAGTGAAAAATAAGATAATTGTAAAGGTACTCAAAGAACAGTTTCTACTATATGCATAGCATCGTATTTTTTAACCACCATGAAGTTGAAATATTGTAAGTTGAACCATCAAAAGTGGGTGGCCATCTATATGTTAAATTTCCTACCATTAGCAATCACCAAATAGAAGCAATTCCTCTGAATTGGGGATTTCTAAAACCAGGATCCCACAGCACAAGCTTTCAAAGCAGCCAGGCAGACATTTTGAGACCTTTTCCTTCAGAGCAAATCCGTGAGAGGTTATCAGTGCATTTGAGGCCAACAAGGAGGGAAAAGACATACTGCAGAGATTTATCCTAGAAATTTCAAAAATTTACTTCACTTGGTCAGGTTTTTTTTTTTTCTTTTTTTTTTTCAAGGAACAAAACCTTTTTTAGCTTGCTGAAGTAACTGGAGGGCTTATTAGAGAGATGAAAGAATGTATCATAAAAATTAAAAGTGCAACAGGACCTTGCGAGAGCCTGGATTTAAAAATGATAATTCCCAATAAATAAGGCAGCGTCTTTCTCTGTCCTTGCTCCTGGGGGTGCCTGATCTCTTTCGTCCTCCGCTTCTCTCTGATCGTCCTCTTCATTCTTTTCTCTCTGTGCAGATGAGCTTCTCTGATCCCATCATCTGCGCCTAGGCCACCTCCACCCTGATTTAGCCACACTATTCCTTACAACTATCCAACAGAGACTGCCCCAAGTCTAGATTCCCAGGAATCTGGTGGGCCCGGCCCACCCTTTCACTGTGATCTCATCCTAACACCAGGCCAACCTGCAAGCCACCTAGCAAAGTACAGGACAGGAGACTCTCTGGAGACAGTAAGAGGCAAAGGGAAAAATCAAAAACAGTCCAGTACAAACACACAGCTTCATGCTCTCAACATTTCTGACAGCACACAGGAATCATGGAACCCTTGATGAACACAAACGTTATACAAGGCTACTTAAGCTTAAAACAAGTCCATGGGGTTTCAGACACTTGAAGACCCAACCACAAGGCCTGATACACCTGATACCTTTGTTTATCCTTCCCCATGCCTGACAGCTGCCCTTCTGAAGATGATATCATAAATATCAGGAAAGGACTAGCCAGTCACTCTTAGAAGCACATCCTTATTTTGTGCTTATTCTGAATACAGAGGGGAGAACAAAGAATTTACTGAGTTGATACTCAATGTGCCTCTCTTACACCCCAGAAATTTAAATAATTCAATGAGCATGGAAGTCCCCACGAGTTCGAGATTTGAAGACATTTTCCCCTATCATGTTTATTCACAATAGTTCCTGAAGAAAAGGCATTCAATTTACATCTAATAACAAAACGAAGCACATTTTAAAAAGAAATCATGCCCCCACTTAATTACTCCTTGAAAACCCAAGAGGCTTAGAATCCCAAGACATGATTTCAAAAATGTTGACCAAGAATCTGCTATATGCAATGAAGAATTGGGCTAGGTTACTAGGGGACGAGGAGTGAGCAATGAGCTGTTTTTGCAGGTGTTTGGGATCTAAAAGGAGGAAAATGGTCACCTAACTCACTAGAACATAAGGCAGAGCTTAATGTGTGGTAGAGTGGAAAGATTAAACAGTATGGAATAATGAGAGAGAGAGAAATTCTGACTTGTATCTACAAAGCCTTCATCTCATAATGTGTTCATTATTTCAAAAGCATTTGGGGCTAGACTCTGAAAACAAAATATAATACTTGTATGAAGGATCTCACTAATGGCCTGTTAAATAGTTCTGGATGGTAACATGCAATTTGGGGGCACATGTCCAGAGCACAATACAGGGCTGACATCTCTCCTAACTCTAAAATTCATTTCAACCCCAAACTGAGCAAGGCTTTCCTTGGTTATATAAACATACTTCCCTTTGACCAACAGAATTGGGAGGTAGCTGAAATGACAATTGTTAATATAAACTATGCCATTCATCCCAGTAAAAAATGATACACACGAGAAAAATACTGATGTTGTTTTCCTAATAAAGTACGTTTAAATTAAGAATATATAGGAATACAAGTAATTTAATCATGGGATTAGGACTAACCCCATTTCCAGGGCAACCCTCAGCAGTATTTTGGACAGAGATTCAATCTGTGGTAATCACATCCTTAACTACTACTATCCATGCCAGAAGCTAATGTCCCACAGTCTTGTGGTCATTGATTGTAAACACATCACTGAAGCCTGTGAAAAATCTCTTTCTGCCATGTGTCCTAATAATTATTATATTTTCCTTTTCCAATCTGAAACTGAGGGAAAATCTGATCTGAACTCAAAGGTATTTCCTTTACAACCAACCATAGTTTTGCGCCATTTATCAAAAGTAATGCTTCTATTAACAAAATCATTTTCAGGGCCTATCCACTCTCATGGCTTAAATATGTACACCTCTCACAGGCTAGAAATGATTTATTTCTACTTGCTTTTAATTTCTTTCTGGAATGTTTTAAATGGATTTTCAAGTTCTTAGGAACATTTTGTTCTTAAATTATGGAGAGTTATTACATTGTTTCAAAATGTCCAGGTTTGATGAGGTTATTAAAATGATGCCGATATAAATTACCATAGCAACAAACACATAAATTCAGAGCCTAACTTATCTTCTAGGTGCTAAAATCTTCTACAGCTCTCGAAAGCTTATGCACAATGCAGATCAAATATTTAGCTACTGAGAGTCCAGATACCCCTCAACTCTGACTGCTATTGAATCATTGGAAATAGTCAATAATAAGTAACATAGGGCATTTTTCTTAAAATGTCCAGGTGTTAGAAGGCCCAAGTGTGTGCACAGTAACTTTATCTGCATAGCTGATCTCTAATCTATCATAAATAGGCTGCCTTCTGAGAATCGATTGTATGAGAAAGAAAAGTCCCCACCATAGAAAAAGGTGTTCTCCTTCACTTATAAATTTCTTGGAGTCTTGTTCATAGCAATGACATCTTTGTCTTCTAGTAATTAATTTGAATCAAAACACAGTTGAGAAGACAGACATCAAAAGAAGGAGATATCACCAGCTCCAAGAACAAAATATATAACTAAAAATACATATGAGGAAAATATATGAGGCATCGGGAGAATATGCTTTATCTTGTCCTTGTTTGACAGGCACATAAATCTCTTGTTGCTTCTCTCATCCAAAACCAAGAGCTAAAAATATGAGGTGGCACCTGTGTTCTTAAACCGTGTTTTATGATGACAGCAGCTTTCAAGGGAACAGTGTATTTTTGGTGGAGCATGCTGTGCTGTTCCTTAAGACAACAGAAAACTTAGGAAGATCTATACTTTATTTCAATTGGTGGAAAGCTTTTTCTAGAACATGTCGTAAATTAGGTCTCCTTTGTATGTGATTGTAAATAATGTTATAATATATAAATTATCTACTTGATTATCCCTTTCCCCAGAATGTATCTGCATCAGCCTTCCAAAGGTGGAAGCTCAAAATCTCAGACACTCCTTGTCCTAAAACACACACGCTCATTTTATTGAATCTTTTAGGCAAGGATTTAATTTTTTAAAATAATTGTAACCTCCCTCCTATTAATATTTGGAAGAAAAAAATTAAAGTGATAGGCTACATAAAGGACTCATTTATTCTTTCATCAAATATTTTTTTCACCTCTGATGTACATCGTGCTTTTCTAGTCATCGGGAGTTAAGAAGTACACAAATCCCCATTTCTGCCCTCATGGTGCTCACACTGTTATAGAGAAATTAATAGTGGAAAGAGGGAAATCAGCCAGGAAGCTATTGTGTAGTTCAGACAAGAGGCACAATGGTGCTTTGGACCAAGCAGTATTGATGTAGTGAGAAGTGATCAGATTCTGGTTATTTAAAGGTAGCACTAATGGGATTTACTGATAGAAATTGTGGGTTATAAGATGAAACGGGAGAGTCAAGGACAATTCCAAAGATTTTGGCCTGAACAATTGCATGAATGATGGCGCCATTTAATGAGATAATGAAAAGTGAGACACACTGGGAAGATGAGGATTAATTTTGTATATATTCAATTTCCAGTAGAAACCCAATATCCAATAGAAGATGTCAAGTTGAAATGTGGATCTATTACTCTGGAGTCAGAGGGAAGGCTGGAGCTGGATGTACACATTCAGAAGTATCAGCATGTAAATAGCATTTAAAGCTACAGGACTCAATGTAAATATAGAAGGAGAAGAGGCCCAAGATCAACCCTTGGGACTCTCTGGCACTGAGAATTGGGGAAATAAAGAGAAACAACTAAAGAGAAATGAGGAGGTATCTGAGAGCCGAAAGCATCCCAAGAAGGTGGGATTGGTGAGATGTCCCCAAGGCTGCAGCACAATGCATCGCCAAGATCGTAATGTGGATGGACGTGTGCAGGTGACAGCACAAAGCAAAAGCATCAGGCAAATAATCATACTTTCTATGAACTGTGTCATGGAAGGATATCAAAATAGCAAGAACACAAAAAGGAATGAACAATCAGATCTCAGCCTGCTGGACCAGCTTCCCTTGTATACAACCGTCTACCATTTGTGAACACAATGTATTCTTAAATTCGGCACATGTGGTGGAATAATATTTTTGAAATAAGAGCTCATGTATTAAATGTCATCTTATGATTCTTCTTCCTACACTAGAAAACTGCTAGAGTATTATATATTTATTGCTTCAGGGATGGTAGGGGATGATGGAAAGAGAACAACAAGAAACAATTGAAGAAGAAATAATACTTCCTAACTCTTTTTATAAGGCAATGTTATCCTGATATCAAAGCCAAAGTAAGACACTACAGGAAAAGAAAATCACAGGCCAGTATCACTGATGAACTCAGACACAAAACAATCTCCAACAAAATACTAGCAAATCATAGTTAACAGCACACTGAAAGGATCACTCACTATAAATGACCAAGTGGGATTTATTTCTGAAATTCAAAGACCTTTCAAAGTGTGCCTATCAGTTAATGTAATGTACTATATTAGTGGAATGAGGAATAAAATTCACACAATCATCTTAAAAGATGCAGAAAAATATTTGACAAAATTCAACAATCCTTTATGATTGAAAACTCAACAAAATAGATGTAGACAGAATTTACTTCAACACAGCAAAGTCTGTATGTGACAAGCCCACAACTAATGCTGTGTTTTTCAATGGTGAAAAACCAAAAGCTTCTTCTCTAAAATCCAGAACAAGGCAAGGATCCCCACACTCAACATTTCTATTCAACATAGTACTGGAAGCCTTAAACAGAGCAGTTAGTCAAGAAAAAGAAACAAAAGACATATCGACCAGAAAGGAACAAGTAAAATGGTTTTAAGAAAACCTCCACAGACACACACACACAAAAAAAAACAACCTGTTAGAATGAATGAACACATTCAGTTTCAGAAAAGTTGCAGGAAACAAAATGAACACATAAACATCAGTTCCACTCCGACACACTAACAACAAATGATCCATAAATGAAATTAAACAAAGAATACCATTTATAGTAGCATCAACAAAGAATAAAATACTTAGGAATAAATTTAAACAAGGTGGTAAAAAACGTGCACACTGAAAACTGCAAAACATTGGTGAAAGACATTAAAGAAGACTTTTCTTATTTGAAAAATAGGAACAAACATTTCATTTATTTGGAGAGAGACTGTAAAGATTTTATTAAAAGGTACATATATGGCCTTAGGTCCTCAAAATACATTAAGTGCATAATGAATGTCAACTACTGCTCCAACCTAGGTCTCTTCACCCAACCTCACTGCCAGTGTGAATGATGGAAAGGGCGCACTTCAATAAGACACAAAATCTATCACAGTATAATGTTTTTCTCCTCCTTTTTTGGAAGTGCCCAACAACATTCTTCAAGCAAAAATGGAAATAGTGGTGGAGAAAATGTAAGTGCATAAAGGTCACTGGGAGAAGTGCTGGCTCCTTTGGGTTATATTTGCCTGAAGCTGAGAGGTAGGTTATAAACACAACTCTTCTGGAAAAAGTCATCTTTTGTTCTTGGTGAAAAGATCAAGACCCATGGCTTAAATGCAGAGATTGGCAGTGGGCTGAGAACTGTCAGGCCAAGTGTTCTGCTGGGAGAACACAGGATTTTGAGGCAGGGATAGGTTTTCACTACACAGGGATAGGTGGAAATTAGCTTAAAAATAGAAGGGGTAAGGCTTTGGCTGTTACCATAAACATGTCCCTTTTGATGTGGCGTGAGATAGGATGTTCTTCCTCCATTCTCAGGCAATGTCATTCGTCACCCAGGTCTTGTATCAAAGTCTGGACCAGCAATATACCTGGATGTCTGCAGGAATAGTGGCCACACCCACACTCTCTCCACTGAGGGGAAAGATGGATTAGAACCTGGGAAACACGACAGAGCAGTCATCTCCCTGAAGTGATGAGGAGGGCCTCGGCCAAGGTGGCAAGAGCCTGTGTTTGCTTCTGTTCCGTAGGGACCTCACTTTTCCCCTTCATTCAGGGAACGAACATTCTCACTTACGTGGGTAACTGATATTGTGATTCAATGCCAGCACCTGGGGAGCATGATTTAACTGGGGAAGAAGTCTCCCTGCCTGGGAAGCCAGTTCCTTACCTGTTCACAATGGGAGAGTATAAAAAACATGCTTTCAGTCTGGGAAAAGTAGACGTTTTCAAACTATAAATGGAAACTAGGGTAAGGCTTTAAATAGCTTCTGGAAAGAGAATGCGGATATGCTTTCATGTGTGAGTGACTGGGAGCAGGTCTGAGAAATGCAAGAGGTGAGGAAGGTTTGGAACTTCCTTTGACAACAACTGACTAAAGACATTTTGGAAAAATCTTCTTCCACCTGGGTCCCTCGAGCTTCCTCTTCTGAGGCCTGTTCCTCGGTCATCTTCTTGTTTCTTGGGACCTCCTGATGTTCTTTCATTTACTTTTCTTATTGGTTAAGATAGCTGGAGATGATTTCTGTTGCTTGAACTGAATGAATTGACCTGTGCTGGGTGCTGGGCATTTATGGCTTGTAAAGCTCTCTGCGTGATTCCACAGTGTCTTCAGAGCTGGACACGATACCTGAGCAAAGCTTCTTTGGTTTATTGAGATGCCAATAGCATCTATGGAGAATCTCCGCTGTGGGATCTCAGGAGATCCTATTCCCAGCCCTGCATGAGCAGCCAGTGTTCTCCCTCAGCTCTCAGCTGCTTCTCCTCTTCTGCCCTCTGGAGCTGTCCACACACAGGTGCTGATGAGCATCCCTTCAAGGGAACCCCTCTGCAGACCTCCTGGCTGCTCTGTCTTTCCCAGCATCTCTCTCTTTGGTACCTGGTGTTGTGAACTCCAGCCAAGGAGTCTCCTGGGACTTCCAGCCTCCTCTCCTCAATTCAGAAAGTCCACAGCCTCCCCCTGGCTCTGTAGCTGGAATCTCTCTCAAGCATGGAGAGTGCAATCACAGCTTTCATCTCATCCATGTCTGCCTTTCTGGGCTCACTCTCTTCTGTTGTCTGATGTACAGTGTTTTGAAAAATATATCTCTTCCTACTCTTACCATAAACATCTGAAGGTCAATTCAGTCCCGATTATTCTGTTTTGCTCAGAAATGAAAGGTCATTCTCATAGCTGTGTAATATTCTACCATACTGTTTCCCATCTGAGCTGCTATTAATGAATCTGCTATGACAATGCATGCACATGTCTTGAGGTGGGCATATGCATTCATTCCTTTTGGGTGTATACCTAGGAGTTTAATTGTTGTGTCATAAGTGTACTGCCTAAGGTAATCCTACTTTCAAAGTAGTTGCATCTCAACGTGGTATTGACTTCAGCTCACCTGGAGTGTTTATTATGAAAAGGTAATTTTTTTCCTGACTTTCCACTGCAGTAGCCATTGTTCTTGGTAAAATATTGTCTATCGAAGCCATTAGTCTTGGCTGGCTGCAGAGAAACCTGGATACCATCTATCCTGATTGAGTCAAAGGAAAGCCCCCCCGACTATTCCTTTTTTTATTATTTTTTTATTAAATCATAACTTTGTACATTGATGCATTAATGGCGTTCAGGGTACTACTTCGATATACAATGTGAAATGCTTACATTGAACTAAGTGACACATCCATCACAATTTATTCATTTCTTACTAGTTTTGAAATGTACCATTGCATCATGCACATAGAAACCCTATTCTTCCATTTCAAATTCTTCCAGTGATTGCATAAAGTAGGACTGTCTTTACTGTCAGTCTAGGGTCAAAAGTTGAAATACTGGAGGTAATAAAAATGGTCACTGGTTGCAAAGGAAAATCTCAACTGTGGTGTTCAGGCAACATGTAGGGCAATTAGACAAGAGTAGGGGTAAGTGGATAAAACAATCGAGGTGAGGTGGGCAATTAGAAAAATAGATATAAAATTTATCATCTGACCTGCAAAATAATGGCCTTATGAGAATGACATTTTGTAAGTTGATTTCATGCTTCTCTGATCCAAAACATAGGATTTTTGAGCAGAAAGAACCTCAGAGATCACCTAGTGACCATTTTATTTTCAGACCTGGAATGCCTATGCTTGTAGTGTTTGGGATCCTCCTGGAGGTGGGAGGATTGTCTGAGCCCAGGACTTTGAGGCTACAGTGAGCTATGATCATGTCACTGCACTCCAGTATTCTTCATCCCTTTCTCTCCCTGGAAATCCTGATCGTCTGCCTGAATGATGGATCCTTTCCTCATCACTTTATTTTCAGTTTCTACCCTATTGGGGTAGATACAGAGTATCTCCAAATGTACATTTTAATGGCCACAGCTTTGCTACTGAGAATAAAACTCTTTGAAAAATAAAAAAAAAATTAAAGGAAGAGAAAAAAAATCTGCAGATGCATAGTGTGTGGGCTTCAGTCTTCACAACTTCCTCTAAAATCCCTCTCCTGAATGACCCAGAGGCTATGCTTTCGGGGTACTTACAACTCCCCGGGGATCTCCATTTTCAGAAAAGGGTACCACATGCATCCACCTGCAAAGTTAAGTCACATGTAATGGAACCAAGTGTGCTTTGGCAGGCTCACCCATGCACTGGTGGCCGGGAGCAGGGGACCTTAATTAAAAATAGTCAAACTGAGGGCATGCTGTGTCTTCCCTCTCAGAGATCAATCCAAGCACTTTCACAGAAGCCTGGAAATGCTCCTTGGGGTGAAATAAGTGTTAACAGAAAAATCTAAATATCCCTTCCAAATGACTCAAATTCATCTTTGTTTCTAATGTTTCAAAGAGAAAAATGACACTCTGCCTTTACAGAAACTACAATATGCTAAAATATGTCAATACTTGGAGATTAGCAGCAAAGATGTTGGTGTGTGTTTGCTTGCTTTTATTGCCTAAGCGTAGCTGTGAAAATTACTATGAGGCTGGCCCTGAAATATAAGATGCTGAGTGTCTGTGGATTCTAGGACATTGTCTTCTGCAAGTGGCTCAGTGGCTGCAAATTTCATACCAGCCTAGGCAGTTTGGATGGGGTGCTGGAGCAAAATTTTAGAAACAGGCTCATGGAACTTCTCAGAAAATAGAAATAATGCAGTGGTCTCCTGAAGACAAAATTATGAACAGATCTATGCATATGTGGGTTCTATAATAATGATTTTTAAATAGGCATTAGAAGAGCTCTCTTCTCTCTCCCTCCCTCTCTCTCTCTCTCTCTCTCTCTCTCATCTACCTACCTATCCCTCCCTTCCTTCTCCCTCTACAGACTTTGTTAGTCAAAAGGTAGAATAATTTCAATCGTGACACAATGTTAAAAATAAGCCCAAATGCTCACATATTGCATATTTGTAATGGGGCTGTGTATTGAATGTGCAGACAAGACATTGTTTGCTGTCAACACTGCAGAGATGCTGAATAAGAAATGGGAGAGGAAGATGTTATTTGATCAGTGGATTTTTCCAGGACTGGCACGTTCCTATCTGACAGGGGTTCTGAGTGGCCCTAATGACAGCAAATGAACATCTCAGACAAGCATCAAGTATCACTGCTGCACATGGATCAACAGGGCACAGAGGCTGCACACTGAGGGGAAAGACATGAAATGATCCTCTGAGGTCAGCACAGCTGCCCAGTTGTCCATGAAAAGGGCAGTGCTTTAGGACAAAGCATCTTCCTCAAAGGGCCTGGCAGGGGGAGATGGACACGGCAACACGGCAGCTACAGCTCATCTTCCCAGGAAGATGTCCCCTCCCGTGGGTAGACACTCACTCCCACAGGAAAACCAGGCAGCTTCCAACATCACCATCACAGTGGGTACCCAAGCTTCCACCAGCCTCACGGATGGAGCCATATTTGGATTGTCACTTCCTCCTTCCCTGCAGCCACTAGGGCTTGAGAGAGGCAAAGAGCTGAGCGCTGCACACACCAAATCAGTTGTCAGGCAGGTTCAAATGCAGGAGTAGCCAGCTTTGATGCTGAGCTGCAGTGGGTGCCTGAGAACTTTCCAGGCTCCAAAGTGAGTTTGAAGAAGGGAATTGCCTTAACCGCCCTACCCCCAATGAAATGTTCATCAGGGTCTGTTCTACCCCAGTCCTGAAGGAGACAAGCTCCATAAGTTGCATTGCCCAGGATCAGCGTGCAGGAGGGCTGTTCACTAGCATCTGTACATCTCGGCCTTCTCCAGCTTGTTCTAAGTGTGAGTGTGGCTATGCTCGGAGCACTCTCCTACGTGTGTCTGGTTGCTCTTGATCCTAACTACAATACAGGTTGAGTATTTCTTATCCAAAATGCTTAGGACTAGATATGTCTCAGATTTCATATTTTTTTCAGATTTTGGAGTATTCAACATACATAAGTCATCTTGAGGATGAGATCCAAATCTAAACACAGAAATGATTTATGTGTGATATATACCTCATAGGCGTAGCTGATGGTAACTTTATATCACATGTTTAATAATTCCGTGCTTGAAACAAAGTTTGTGTACATTGCACTATCAGAAAAGAAAGACGTCACTATCTCAGCCACCCATGTGGACAATCTGTGGTTGTTTGGCATCACCTGACTCTGAATTAATATGTGACTGGCGAGCAATCATTTTCTTACAAGTTTTTCATACATAAGTACTTAGTAAAAAGTATGACCTACCATTAGCACGGTGAAAATATAATGTGTTCAGGGTAACCAAGCAGAGCAGTGGCGTCATCAGAACACCTGTATCAGCAGTTACACAGAGGGAACAGCAGCAAGGCAGGCTTTCAGTCCATGCTGATGGATCTGCCCTCAGGGCATGCTAAAGATCTTCATTTTTAGCTGTGTGCACTGCTTCTCTGTTTATCCTATTCCTTTCTTTCTTCTGTTCATCACTCTCAGCACCGATGTCAACAATGCATCCTTCTGTTTCTTAGGTCATATGTGAAGGTCACTCTAACACCACACTCATCTGTAAGACGTTTCCTACCCACACTGCCATCCACTATTTCTAACAGCTTAACTTCCTGTGTCTTTCCTTATCACTGTTAACTATAGAGGTATCTAAACACCTTCTCATATTTTCGACAATATCTGTACATCACTGAGCAGAGAATAAGGGGAAAAAACCTACAGTGAGTAATGCACATAGGTCTTGCCCAAGTGGGGTATTGTGAGGAATCTGCCATTGATGTGTTCAGCCTGTGCTTCTGCCATTTTATTACCCCTTGTGTGTGGAAGGCTGACACCACAGCATCTATTTTGTAGGCCAAGTGCTATTTCCGGTACTAACAGACTTAAGTTTCTATTTCCCTGCAAATGCTAGGCCTAAGTTTCTATTTCCCTGCAAACACCAGGCCTCTTCTCGTAAATCACGTGAGCGAAACTTGGAAGCTTGCCATTTGGAACTTATCTCCACCAAGGCCAGGTTGCTTGGATACCTGGTGACGTAAACCTCCTCCTTCACCTACCCTTATATACCCTGGAAGAACTTTGCAATAAATGAGACTTGATCAGACTCCTGTCTTGTCTCCATTCTTCATGCCTCTTGCCCCTTCCCATTCTCACCCTCTCCTCCAGGTATCCCTGTCGACGGACCTGCGGGCCGGGTCACTTGTGGATGGATGCACTTGTGGGAGACAACTCGGACATGTGTGCAGAATATACATTGCAGCAGAATGGGCTGTAGGAGGAGGGATTTTTTTCCCCCAAGGATGCTGAATAAATTGTGTACCATGCACCTGTGACTATGACCTGTCATATGAGATCAGGTGTGGAATTTTCCCCTTGTGGCCTCATGTTGACATTTTAAAAGTTTTAGATTTTGGAGTATTCCAGATTTTGGTTTTTCAAATGGGGCGATGCTCAACTGTATAGACACAAGTAGACCAGAAGTCAAAGGGGACAAGTAAACACATAGAGATTCCAAAGCATAATAAAGGAGCAGGAGAAAACAGACCTCCCTGCACTGTCAGGCTGGCCTGCAGTGAGACAAGTCAGTGCTGGCTAAGGCTACCTGCACAGAGCATGCTGTGCCATACTCAAAGTCACTGCAAGTTCTTGGTGGCACCTAAAACATGTGGTAGCCAAAAACATACAGGGTCCACTAACCCTTTTATAATCCTGGTTTATGACCTAGTCAGGCACAAGTTTCTCTGCCACCACTAACCACCATGTGACACAAATGGAGCTGCTTCCCTGACCATGAAGTCCTAGAGGACAGGGACTACCTGCCTGAATGGAGATGGAGAGTGCCCAGGACTTGGTGCACAGAGGCATTGCTGTAAGTATTTGATGGCAGACCTCTTCTTATACAGCTCATGGATGAATTAGAGGCAATATCAAGAAATGACAGGGATACATGGGTCATGTGGAAAGGACTTAAGAGTTTGGGGGAAAGAGTGTATAGGTGGGTAGAAGCCAACTGGAGATTCCAAGCATAAAAGGTATTTTTGTGGGTCCCTTTTTAGTCAATTCTCAGAACCATGAGATAGGTGGCCAGTATTCCCTGGATTGGAAAATGAGCTGTCTGACCCCCTAGGCAGGCCACGTCAAGAGGTTGTGGATTTGACCCTGCCATGTTAGCTCATCACCCTATTAGTGCTGATACAAGAGGTCTTGTGAGCAGCTTTGTACACAGCACAGACACCACCTCCACACTTGTGCTGCCTACCTGCTCCACTATCCTGGGGCTAGCTCAGGAAGAGGGTCCTCACCTGGCCAATCAGAACATCCAGCCTCCCTGGACGTGGTGATTGGTTCCCTGGTGGTCATGTGACTCCAGCTGAGCCAAAGAGATTCCTTCTGGAATGTCTGTGAGAACTATTAGTGGGTATCAACTATATCAGACACCAAAAAATCCCTGATACAGAAACTGAGTGTTGCATTAGGCTCTCGTGCCAATAATATTTAAAGGGTAAGCATATTTCACTTGGCATATCTGTACTCCATCCTTAAGCTGGCTTTACAAAACATATATAAACATAACGTTTACATTATGTTAACAAATTGAACAAAAATATACAATTTTGGGCACTGCACCTGTGGCTCAGTGGCTAGGGTGCCAGCCACATGCACTGGAGCAGGCAGGTTCAAACCCAGCCCAGGCCTGCTGGAAAACAATGACAACTACAACCAAAAAATAGCCAGACATTGTGGCAGGTGCCTGTGGTCTCAGCTACTTGGGAAGCTGAGGTAAGACAATCACTTAAGCCCAAAAGTTTGAGGTTGCTGTGAACTGTGACGCCACGGCACTCTACTGACGGTGACGTGGTGAGACTCTGTCTCAAAAACAAATGAAAAATAAAAATAGACAATTTTGATGAAGTAACTGCTGTTTGAGGTGGGTGGACTTCGGATTTAATCTGAAATGCTGGCGATCAATGATCTACTTACAGAACCATTTTACCCCCATGAAGGTGGCACTATTCACGCCACACAGCAAAGGATAATTTGCGATGGAGAAAGCAACTCCAGTTTAATAAACCTTAGGTCATAGCAGGTGGAACTATTAATTCTGGGGAGATACACAGGTGATGGGAAGTCTCTAAACATTTGCCCTATGGGAAAAACTCAGCAAAATCTACCCTTGATGAGATAAAGAAATTTAATTTTTGACAACTCACATGTGCAAAACCTTTCCTCTTTTTTAAACTGTTTCATGTTAATTTGAGGGTACAAAGAATTAGGTTACGATGTTCGCATTTGTTAGGTAGAGTCCTTCTTATAATTGTGTCCCACCCCCGGGAGTTGTACCATACCCCTAACATAGTACCCATTAAGGGCAAGCACACCCATCCTCCTTACTTCTTCCCTTTCCCTGCTTCTTCATTCCCCCATCCCCCCCCGCCATCTTGAATTGATTTGAGTTTTTCCCTTATGTGGCATCTATTAGATTGTCTACTGGTTTCATATTAGTATTGACTACATTGGATACTTGCTTCTCCATTCTTGTGATACTTTACTAAGAAGAATATGTTTCAACTCCATCCAGGTTAATACAAAAGATGTAAAGTCTCCATCTTTTTATGAATGAATGGTATTCCGTGGTGTGCATATCCCACAGTTTGTTAATCCATTCCTGGGTTGGTGAGCATTTAGGCTGTTTCCACATCTTGGTGATTGTAAATTGCTGCGATAAACAATCGAATGCAAATGTCTTTATGATAGAATTATTTTTTTTTCTTCTAGGTAGATGCCTAGTAATGGGATTGCAGGATCAAATGGGAGGTCTAATTTGATTTCGTTGAGGATTCTCCATACTTCTTACCTTCCCTCTTTTCATATTTCCTACCTTTCCTCTTTTCATTGCTATTCATCAGAATTAGGCAATCATGCTGCTGACTGAAGAGAAAATGACATTTTTTAGCCTCTTCTTTTCACACACAAAAAAGAAATAGTGTAGCTCTGTGTAAAATACAGTATGAGTCAGCATAAAGGGGCACCTAACATGCCTCAAGCTTTCTCACACCTAAAATGTTTCTAAAGAGACAATGATTCTGCAGTCCCCTCCCATCCAGAAGGATAGGATATGTAGAGAGGACTCACAGATATATTTAAAACCAATGACCCACTGGCTTGTTTGCCTGTCCTGGAGTTTGACACGAACTCAAGAGTAGAAAGGACTTAATCAAAGGAGTGATGGTCTCCCTCCTCCTGCCAGGGAATCTCGCTTCACTGCTATTCAAAAGACAGACAGAACACACTCTCTGTGGAGCCAGGCCTTCACCCCTGCAAGAACAGTAGGTCTGAGCGGATGGGAGAAGAAGAGGGTTTGCTTTTATGTCTCTCTTTTTCTTTTGAATTGCGTTTTCAAGTCACCTCGCTTACCCACCCACCTAAAGTGTTCTCCCACCTATAAACATTGAGACAAATAGATACTTTTTATTTTAATAATACTCTTTTACATTCCTGTTCTTGCAGTATTGCAAACAATGGGCAGACAATAAAAATTATATCTCTAGGCCAAGCTATGGTTCTACGCCAAAGAGAGAAAATGATTTCTTAAATTGCTTCAACAGTTTATTTATTTTCATAATAGAACAAAACAACACCAAGAGAACTGTTTACCTTACCTTTAGAAATCCTGTTTATTCCCTCTAAAGGCTATATTTTTTCAGATCTCAATTTGGATTACAAGAGAACCCCAACTTACTTTCCAATTTCATCTTTCCACCTTAGCTTGTAATGGACATTTGGTTTTTCTCTCTGCCTCAGCCATCTCTACTTTCCTAAGCAGCACATGGTTCCTTTAGGGATAAGAACCCTTCCCTAGTCTTCATATAGCTCATTCCCTTGGTGAAGACTCACTCCCAGATTACAAGGAAGACCCCAGGTCCAGATCTGACCCATCAATATACCTCAGAGCATTGTCCATAGTAATCATCTTAGGGATAAGCCAATGGACCCTACCTAAGCCTCTCACTGACCTTTTGGGGAAAGATACTTTTCCTTCATTCAGGTTTCCTAGTTTCCAGGATGGAAGTTGTTGCTGTTGGAGGCCTTCTTGGCTCCCACTTTGGAAAGTCTTATCTGAGAAAGAGACAAATAGAGAAGAGAAAAGAGACAAGTAGACTGATGCTGAAGGACACTGTTGAGTCCTGGACCCAACCAGTTTCCATTCTCTTTAATAACATGCATCCCCAACCTGAGTAGAGTCTCAGTCACTCACAGCCAGAGGAGGCCTGATAACTACACATATCACACACTGTACCTCATGCTTCTCGTCCCTTCCTCCCAATTTCCACTCTCTCATCTTTCTCATGCTCCTGTGCCTTTAAATCCATGGTACCCCAATCCCAAAACACACTTTTTCTTTTCCAGTCATTCTTTCCATGAACGGTGAATTCTCAACCATTCATCTAGTCAAATGCTTGCTTTTTCATGACCCCCAAATACTGGCCAGTGGTCACCCTTCCACAGGAACTCCAAGATCTTTCCAATCCCAATGGACAGTGAGCCACTTATGGGGTGGGACTGTCAAGCTCATCTTCATACCTGAAGCCCCTGCAGTCCTAGTCTCAATGTGGAGCCACTAAAGAGCAAAGAAGCTGCCACAAAACTTCCCTTATAATCTCTGCTTTCTTCCAGGATCCTTCTTCTCCCTAGTTCCTTCCTTGTGCTTCATCTTCCTGACCTCCATCATGAAATGGGCAAAGCCCATGGCTGTTGGGTGCCAGACCTGTCATTGTCCACACATGGCAGCACAAAGCCATTGTACAGAGCACAGACACCATCTCCACACTTGTGGTGCCTACCTGCTCCACCATCCTGGGGCTAGCTCAGGAAGAGGGTCCTCACCAGGCCAATCAGAACATCCAGCCTCCCTGGATGTGGTGATTGGTTCCCTAGTGTTCATGTGACCCCAGATGAGCCAAAGAGATTCCTGGTAAATCACTTTACTTGTTTTTTCTCCCTTCCCATACTATGCTCTTTGGAAAAAATTCACCATGCCCTGTAGATGTTTAACGGAGAAAAGACTGTTGATGCGCTCATCTTTTCTTTCTTCTCTGACTTCCCATACTTTAAGAACCTTCCTGTGACCTTTGAAAGCAATAATGGCAGAGGAAACCTAAGGAAGCAGACATCCTTTAGAAAGTATATCCCATCACTGCTGACCTGAGGACACCGTCTTTTCCACAATTGTCATCAATATCCAAACATGCTGTTAGGAAGACAAAGAAAAGGGGATCCAGGAGATAGCCTGTCAGTCACTCACAGGAGGAGGAAGAAATTTGTAGTCAAAAGGAGGTCCCTTGGGACAGACTGGCAGGTAGGAAGATCCTAAATATTGCAGTTAAAGAGACAAAGCTTCCTACTCACCCTCTGTACCTTCAGAATTCTCAAGAGAGCACCTGACTGAAGACATGTTATAACTGTCAGGTCAGAATTTGTTTCAGCTAAATTGTCTTTATTTTCTGGAAGAGTACCTGGCCAGGCGTACCTACCGGCAAGACAGGACCCCATGATTTCCCTGTGGGGTCCTACAGCCCCTCACGCAAGAGACAATTTAGTGCCATGATTAAAGGTCCTAACTAGATCCTGCTCCAAATGTCTCTGCTGCTTAACACTGTGCAACCTTGGGCAAGGTACTTCACTCTCTGTGTTTTGCTTTCTGATCCCTTGATGGAGGTGACAATAACATCCATCCCTTAGGGCAATTGTGAAGAATAAAGGAGTTGATAGCATGGTGCGATGCTAGTAGTGCCTGCACACAGCATCCTGTGCATACTACGCCTATCACTCTGTGGCATCAATTGGGTTGTGTTACACTGGGGACCACTGACCTCAGTTCTTTGAGACTATTTTCAAAGAACTATTGTATCTCTGTCTCTGGGTATAGTGCTTGGCCCAGAATCATGCCCTGTAGATGTTTAATGACTTAATAAATGTTAAAATGCAAATATTCACTAGTCTATATGGATACAGATAAATGGTTGACTAAATAAATGAGGGAGAAAAGACAAATCTCTCATTCAGAGGGATAATTTATGTTAATGCAACATTCTCAAGGTAGAGCACTACTCCCCACTCCCTAAGTGTGGGCTGTGCATGGTGAATTTTTTCCAAAGAGCATAGTATGGGAAGGGAGGAAAAACAGTAATTTTATGGTGAAGAAACCTGACAAACACAACATCAGCCAGGTAATCAAGATTAGCATCAACTGTGCTAAGTCACGTTGATATACAGCTTTGATAAAATGTGACAAAAGTGTTATTTTACTTCCCCCAAATCTACAAATAACCCCAAACAATCATCAGGAAATCATCAGACAAACCCAAATAAAGGGATATTCTATAAAATTCCTGACTAATAGCTCTCAAAACTTCAAATACCACCAAAAATTAAATCTAAGAAATTGTCACAGCCAAGAGGAGCCAAAGGAAAGAAGCATCATGACCAAATGTAATGTTTTCTGGATGGACTCATGTAACAGAAAAAGGATTTTAGGTAAAAAATAAATTCAAATAAAGAATAGGCTTTAATTAATAGCAATGCGTTGATGTTGGTTCATTAGTTGCGACAAACAGGGGAAACCACGTGCATTGTATCCAGGCATCTCTGTGCACGTGATGTAGTTAGAAGATGCCTGTCCTGCAGGTTATAACCTTCCCAAGTGACCATGGGTAAATCATAACCCCTCCCTGTGTCAATAAAATGAGAGGATTATATTGGTCATCTTGAGTTATTTTCAGATAAATTCTAATGGACTATATAGAACAGGGACGTAGAATTGGAAAACATTTACGAGAATAGGCCAGAGAGTAAATATTTTAGGTATTAATAGCCAAAACCTCCCTGTCAACTCTCAACTCTGCCCTGTAGTGTGAAAGCAGCCAGGGATGATATATGACCATGTCCCAGTAAAACTTTGCAACCATGCACTCATCATCACTACGTTTTGGTCAACAACAGACTGCATTATGACAGTGGACAGGACAGCAGGTTATGCTGTATATCCTAGGTGAGCAGTCGGCTGTGCCATTTGGCCCATGTGAGTACACTTTATAATGTTCACACAATGATGAAAATCGCCTATGGACATATTTCTCTGAACATATCCCCATGACTAAGTGACTGATGACTACATTTACAAAAACAGAAGATGAACCATATTTGGCCTGCAAGTCATAGTTTTCTGATCGCTGTGTTAGACTAGTGGTTCTCAAGACTGGCTTAAAAAACAATTCCCATGCTCTCCATACATTGTTTATTTAATTTCTCCGGGGTGTAGCATTGACATGAATTTTCTAAAAACTCTGGACAGGACTCTAGAGTGAAGCCAGACTTGAATCCCACTTACTCATGAAAAGGGACCCAAGAAGATGTGGTGTGTCTGATGTAAGATAAATTTTAAAAAGGTTAAATAAGGAGATTTCCTTGTGAGTAAAAAGTAAATAGAATTAGGACACTGAGCTCCCTAAAAATGGAATGCCAGCACTTCCTATCTCCTTCATTACTCCAGGCGAGAAGCTAATGACAGCCAGATCTAACAACCAAAAAAAGAAGAAAAGACTATTTTCCAGCATCAGTTGCAGAAGTTCCTAACAGGGAACGAGTTCCTGTAGCATATGGCAAACCCAATTTTCTTCTTTTGAATATGGGATTTGATTCTTGTAGGCATTACGTTCCAAATATCTTGTGGATAACTTCGTTTGCTGATCTTTATTCGTTATAACCTTGTTATTTTTATGTCCCTACCAAATCTGTTTAGCAATATTCCCATATTTAGTCTTTCTATTTTTTTTTTTTTTTTTGCAGTTTTGGCCAGGGCCAGCCCTGAACCCACCACTCCTGGTATATGGGGCCAGCGCCCAAATCCTTGAGCCACAGGTGCCACCCACCATATTTAGTCTTTCTTGCTTAACAATTTATGTTTATCTCAAGTTCAAAAAAATCCTATTTCCCAGCTTCTCTGTAACTAATAACATCCACAACATCATTTTTGACAAATGAGTACAAGCAGATGTTTCTTGGAGAGGTTTACCAAAAAGCTTTCTAAAGGATGGTCCCATCAACAGGCTTTGTTTCTCCTCTTTGCTGATCCTCTTCCCTTTGGACTGTGGATCTGGGGCTTGGTTAAAGTGGTGATGACTAAGAAAACAATGGGAAAAGCTCACAATAGATTAACAAACAACAGGATAAGCAACGGATGGCAAAGAAGAAAGCCAGGAGGATACTGGGCCCCTTGGGCCTTGTGGCTTGATGGGACCATCACACACCAACCTTGATCCTCTGCACTGCTGATGCATTTTGACACATTCTTACTTGTTGAATGCTCTTTTTGCCAGATTTCTCACTAATCACAGTGGAATACAATCTTAATTCTAATCTTTCATTTTTCTAATTAAGGTATGAGCTCCTAGAGGTCAACCATTACCTTACAGTTTTCTTACAATCCTTGCAGCATCTAGAATGTACTAGCAGCGGACAGGTCTGATATTACCTACTTATTTATTTGGTAAGTAGTAAGAGGGGATTGGAGTATAATAAAACTCTATAGCAATATGACTTAAAGTTACCTGTTGATCCAAAGAGCTTTGGAGGACCTTCACTGTACTGGGTCATGTGCCCCAGACCTCTGCATTGTGTCTTAAAATTCTCATTAGATTGCTATAAAGGCCAAAATGTGCCCATCTGTCACATCTCTAGTACATCTCTAGCAAGTGGTAGATTAATTGAGGGTCAGAATTATGACATCATTCACAGTTCCATTATCGGAGATTTCCAGAAATCATGCCCCAGAATGATTCACAAGAGAACACTGAAAATGCTCCTGCCAAGCCCCTAATGGATTCTATCGGAAAACTTTGAGGATTCTGAATCTAACAAGAGAAACACAAGCACACCAATCAGCCCCAAAGACAAGATGTCCATTCCAATTTGACAGGCACCGTGTTCAATGGGTAAACGTGACATGGTTGTGCCCAAGTACTGAGAGTCTCTGGCAGTCTTCACCCTCCGTGTGTGCACAGAGCGAAAGAGGAGAGATATTTCCCAGGGGATTCTCAAATGACTGCCATGTTTGTTTGTTTTCCAGTTGAGAAGAAAACAAACAAGCCTCATAGTTCTCCCTCAGGGCACCTAAGGAACCAGACGTGAACTCTCCCCTTATACAAAAGCAAAATTGACAGGTCCCTGATACTCCCACATTCTCGTTCTTAAAGGGTGTGGCAGACAATCTCTCAGAAAGCCCCAAAGCTGTCTTCTGGTCAGCAAGGACTTAGAGAGTCTCACCTCCTTCTGCTTAAATGTGACCTAGGGGCTGGCTATTCTACGCAAGCAGAATACGGCAAAAGTGATGAGATGTCATTTCCAAGATTAGGTTAGAAAAAGACTACAGCTTCTGTCTCACCAGCTTTCTTTCTTTCTCCCTCTCTCTCTCCCTCTCTTTGCCATGCTGTGAGCTTACTTATGTAAAGAAGGCACAGCAAGAAACTGATGCCTTTGTCAACAGTCAGTGAGGACCTGAGTTGTGTCCACAGCCAATTAAGTGTAGTTAGACCTGACTCCCCCGCCCCCAACTGGGCCCTTCTGATGGACACAGGCCACCTCACACCTTATGTGTCAGAGGCTTCTAGTTAAGCCACGCTCGGTTTCCTGATCCATGGGACGTGTGAGATAACAAACATCTATTGTTTTCAACCATTAAGTTTTGGAGAATTACATTACAACTCATCAGATAACAAACCAAGTAGAAGGTGACTTCATACTTAAAATACACATTGATTTCTATTGGTTCTATACAAATAAGTTAGGGGAATAGCTCACAGTTCCAGAACTCAGGCTTATCATCATTTCTCAGAAACAGGAAGAAATGAGAGAGAAGCACCCTCACGTGGCTTCTTTCAGCCCAGGTGCTGAAGACACAGATCTTGTGTCACTTGGCCACTGCACCATGCAGGGGGGAAAAAGTGACAAATGTAAAAGTACTTCATGAAATTTCCCTAAGAAAATATTCTGTTCTGGAAGATGATTGTGAAGGGATGCCATCACAATACACACCCTAATCATAATAAAAGTGAAAAGTGTGTTTGTGCTAAGTGTGAAATAATATTTAACAGCCTGCCTAGCATTCAAACTTGAGGGGGAAAACACAGAAAACTGCTGTTTGATTTTATTATAGTATGATGGCAGCTTGCTGAGATAGTTGTATTTTCTTTTCTTTTTTTTTTTCATCAACCCACTCCATTTAAAAAAAGTCAAAATTTACTGAGATGACTTTTCACTTCCCAAGAGCATCTAATCCAGACCAAAGCCACAATTCTTTTACAACTCCCCCAAAGTGTTTAATACAGCCTCAAATTCTATGATTTTACCTTTTCTAACATTTTCTTGTTGAGAAATCTCATCGATCTCCAAGATGTGCATTCTCCCTTGTTGCAACGAGTCAGCAAACCCAAATCTGTTCAAAAACAAAGATCAAAGACTCCTAAAGCTGCTGTGATCTGTAGGTTTTGTATTTAGTGCTTAAATAAATGAGATGTGCTTCATTGTTTGTTTGCTTATTAAAAAATCAATTTATTTGTTTGGCCATACTACAAATGTTAAATGGCACTCTTTCTTTTAATTCTTTTTAACCAAACTTTGAAAAAACTTGTGAGGAAAATGAACTGCTATGGTAATTCAATATTATCACTACTGCTAATGATACATTAGGAATAATTGCTCATTACAACAGGGACCTAGTCAGTGAATTACCAGACTCTTTAATCATGAGTCCACATTTTTCTTTCCTACTTTAGAAAACATGCTGGGGGATATTTTTTAAGAGATAAGCTATTCTGGTTGGTATGAAAGATAAGTAATTCTCAAACTTTATCACCCCAATGTAGAATAGAAATCACCCATTGCTTATCTTTTTTCTTTCTGCCCATACCTTTACTGTATCTTTACCTACTTCCTTTAGAATTAGAACCTCTAATTTATTTTGGAGAAATGACCTCCCTTTCTCTACCCGCGTGCATTTAGCATTGGTAAAACCATCACTCAAGACTAGACTCAGGCCAATCCCATTGGGTTCTTATTAGAAGTTAAAACCTAAGTGAAGGATCTCAAGAGTCGAAATTAATGCGTTGATATTTTCTAGCCAAGACTACCACGCACATTGGCTTTCTTAAGATTTTCTGAGAACTTTTCTTCAGGCCTGTAAGTATTTCATATAATTTCAGTACTTGTCATTGTTTAAACAATCCAGAGTCTGACTACAGCTGACACATTTAACAAGAAATTAATAAAAATTATTCCTCGAAGTACATACATAAACATATGCTCAAAAATCATTTACTTAAAACAACTAAGATATCCCTTCTACCTCAAAAGGTGAGTTACAGTATCCTTCTCCGTCCTTAACTCATTCATTCACCAAATGTTCAGGCTTTTGGAATGAATCAGCAAACCTGGCCTGCCCTCCAGCAGGTAGAGAAAGAAAATAAACAAGCAACAGAAGGTTATAAAGTAATACGTGCAGAGGAAGGAGGATAGGGGAGGGAATACTGGATGAAAAGGGGTTTTTGTGTTTTTTGGTTTGTTTGTTTCTTTTTTGCAGTTTTTGGCCGGGGCTGGGTTTGAACCCACCACCTCCAGCATATGGGGCCGGCACCCTACTCCTTTGAGCCACTGCCCCTGGATGAAAAGTTTTATGAAGTTTGTTCATGGAGCATCTCAGTGACAAAGTAACATTTGAGTAGAGACCTAAAGAGGTAAAGAAGTAAGCACGAGGGTGTCTTGGATCAGATGGAGGGAACGATGGGCTGAATGACCCTTAGGCAAGGGTCAGTTCAGAGAGCGGAGGACCATCAAGGGGAGGTGGCTAGATCTCAAGGAACAGGAGGGGGGCTGGTAAGAATGAGTTCTAAGAGGTAACAGAGCCAGATCAGTCAGTGCCATGTCAAACACCACAAGGACGTGGGCTCTTATTCCCAGCAACATGCATGGAAGCCATCGGAGCATTTCAAGCATTGGAAGGACATGATTGACTATGTTTTACCAGGATTATTCTGACTGTAATGTTAAGAACAAGAGAAGCCATATCACCCATGAGGCTACTGTAATGATATGGAGGAGAGAAGATTATGGTATGGACCACAGGAAAAGTGGATGAAATCTGGAGATGTTAGATTCTCAATGTGTTCTGGGGTTACCTAAGACATAATTTGTTCATGGATTATTTGGGGGTGGGGGTAAGAGATAGAGAAAATAGTTAATGATGACCCTGAAGTTTGAGCTTAAGCAATTGGAAGAATGAGTTAACATCTTCTGCTAGCTCCTGTTTAGATGAAACAGATTCAGTGGGAAAATTAGGAGTTGGTCTTAGATAGATGCGTGAGAGGCTTCTTCACCATGGAAGAAGACAAATTAGATAAATTGTTGTGCATGGGAGTCCAGACCTAATTAGAGCGGTGGGTGTTACAGGTAAATGTTTAGGAGTCAACTGGTATTTGAAGGTATAAGACAAAAACAGATCTCCTGGGGGAAGTGGAGGTCCAGGTATTGATATCTAGGAATTTATAATATTCTAGACTTAAAGAAGGTATAAAGAATTAGTGCTGGAGGCTGATGACAATGAATAGTCAATGAGCTAGGATGAAATCAAAACCCATTAATGTCACAGAGATCCAGTGAAAAGTTTAAAGAAGGAAGAGTGGTCAGGGGCCTCAAATTCTTCTCAGAGGTCCAGCAACGGGAAATACTGAGCCACGCAGCCACATAGCCACCCAAGGGAGCCATGGTGCCCAAGCGTGTGATCTTCTGAAGACAATTATAGGAATTCAAAGGACGCCCACCCCTACCCCTCCATCAACAAGCCAAGACACCGTGTATCTTCCCAAAATAGTCACGTCAGGAGCATTCCTAGGTACCCGGCCTGATGTACTTATTCTTTCTCCTTCAGAGAGAAATGTGTAACCTGTGGCAGAGGGAGTGGGGGGTAAGCCCTGAATAAAATTTAAGTACTTAGGACAGCAAGACGGAAGCAATTATTAGGAAATTACATTGCCAGTCTTTTGTTTCACCCAACAATCCCTGATTCACCCAATCCATTTTGGTCTTGCTTAGGACACTGGGGTATTAGGTGACATTGATTATGCTAACAAAGTAGAAATAAAAACATGGCTTGTTTTGAAGAAAACAAAGAAAAATGTCAGCTTCTGAGTGCCAGTGCCTGGTCTCTGGGAGTGAAATTCAGTCTCAGAAGTTACCCATGTGCCCATTTGCAAGAAATGATTCTCTCATTTGCAAGAAAAACTGAGAACAAGTGACTTTCAAAGTAATAAAAAATATAATAGCTTCAATTTCAGAAGGTGTAACATCATCTTAAGGCAGCTGAGTTATTTCTGAGACCACAGGCCAGAGATTTTTTTACAAGGAAACTCTCACTACATGTGAAAGTTAAAGGATCCAGGGAAAAACTGAACACCACCATTGACCTTTACACTCCTGCAGGTGAGTGAAGTGTCAACCGACACACATGGGCACACACTCTCATGTACTCTTTTTTCTTTTTTTTTTTTTATTTTGCAGTTTTTGGCTGGGGCTGCGTTTGAACCTGCCACCTCCAGTATATGGAGCCGGCGCCCTACTCCTTTGAGCCACAGGCACCGCCCTCATGTACTCACTTTAACACACAAGTGCACAGCAGACACACATGCATTCATTTGTGGCTTTTTTTGTGTGTGTGCTTATAATTTCAATGTAAATTTAAGTTTTATTTCTCTTATTTCTTTTTTCTATTAACTCTTTTGTACATAGATCATAGATACAGTGTGTTGATTATTTGTACAAATTGGAGTGCTTACATCATACTAATGAGCATAGCTTTCATCCCATTTACCCAATTACAGCATTAGGACATTTGTGTTCTACACATGATAGAACCAACTTGTACTTGCAATGTGCTCCATAGTTGTGGTCCCCCTACTATCCGCTACTATTCCTCCCACCCCTTTCCCATCCCTCGCCCTCCCCTTCCCTCCTTCATCATAGCCTAAAGTTGTGTTTCATTTTTCATATGCAAGTGTGAGTTATTATAAATTGGTTTCACAGTAGTGCTGAGTACATTGGATACTTTTTTTCCATTCCTGAGATACTTTGCTAAGAAGAATATTTTCCAGCTCCATCCATGTAAACATAAAGGAGGTAAAGTCTCCTTTTTTTTTTAATGCTGCATAGTATTCCATGGTATACATATACCACAATTTATTAATCCATTCATGGGTCGATGGGCACTTGGGCTTCTTCCATGACTTGGCAATTATGAATTGAGCTGCAATGAACAATCTAGTGCAAATATCTTTATTGCCAAATGACTTTTTGTCCTTTGGATATACACCTAGAAGAGGAATTGCAGGATCAAATGGCAGGTCTACATTTAGATCCCTGAGTGTTCTCCAAACTTCCTTCCAAAAGGAGCATACTAGCTTGCATTCCCACCAGCAGTGCAGAAGTGTTCCCTTTTCTCCACATCCATGCCAACATCTGTTGTTTTGGGATTTTGTGATGTGGGCTACTCTTACTGGAATTAGATGGTATCTCAGCATAGTTTTGGTTTGCATTTCTCTGATGTTTAAAGATGATGAGCATTTTTTCATGTGTCTGTAGACCATGTGCCTGTCTTCTTCAGAGAAGCTTCTGTTCATGTCTCTTGACCACAATGAAATGGGATCACTTGTTTTTTGCTTAGTAATAAGTTTGAGTTTTCTGTGGATTCTGGTTATTAGACCTTTGTCGGTAGTATAACTTGCAAAAATCCTCTCCCATTCTGAGGGCTGTCTATTTGCTTTACTTAGTGTGTTCTTGGCAGTGCAGAAGCTTTTTAATTTGATCAGATCCCAGTAATGTATTTTTGATGTTGCTTCAATTGTCCGGGGTGTCTTCCTCATGAAGGATTCTCCCAGGCCAATTTTTTCAAGTGTTTCTCCTGCACTCTCTCTAAGAATATTTATAGTTTCATGTGTTAAGTTTACGTCCTTTAACAGGTGAGAGTCAAAAACCTCTAATAGCCAAGACATTACTCAGAAATAAAAACAAATCAGGAGGAATCACACTTCCAGACTTCAGACTATATTATAAATCGATAGTGATCAAAACAGCATGGTACTGGCACAAAAATAGAGAGGTAGATGTATGGAACAGAATTGAAGACCAAGAGGTGAACCCAGACACTTATCATCATTTGATTTTCAATAAGACTATTAAAAATATAGATTGGGAGAAAGATTCCATATTCAATAAATAGTGCTGGATGAATTGGCTGGCAACTTGTAGAAGACTGAAACTGGACCCACACCTTTCTCCTATAACAAAAATTGACTGTCTTATTTCTTGTAGGTAAATACCTCGGTCCCACAACGAGCACATGTTTAACTTTATAAGAAACTGCCACACCGCTTCCCTAAATGGCTGTACCATTTCACCCTCCCATGAGTCATGTATGGTGTTTCCATTGATGGCCCTTGGTATGCACAATTTTTTTAAAAAATATTAGATGCTCCAATAGGTATAAGATATGACAATTAAGTTCATCAACCCATCCTAAGACAAGTGTTCCCTTCTTCATTGTTGAATATCACTGTGGTTGCCTCCGAAATGCTCCCCTTGGGAAGCTCTGTCCTGCTGCCAGTGCCTGATCCACCCTTCAAAGCAGTTTTGAAACTCTTTTTCTGGAATGGCCATCAGAGCTGCCATTGTTGTATGAGGTCTGACCATTAAGTTTGTGAACTCGCCACCATGCACATAAGTCAGCAGCACTATACAAACAGCTCAGTAAGCTGTTTGGTAAGCTTGGTATATCAGGGTCTCACAGCTGTGTTCATGTTGACACGTGGCAGTGTCTCGCTCAGTGGCGTTCATTATTGTTGCTGCCTGTTTTTCTGTGCTGTAGGACAACACAAATACCTGATTATCTTATTTTCTTTCTGAAATGCCACTTAAAGACATACATCCTTTCATGGTATTTGAAGCAAGACTTTGCTAGGCAGCCAAAGCAGTAATGACTTCCGAAGAAATGAGCTGAGGTCATTGGGACCTTCCCCATGACTCCTACGCTAGTCAGGACTGGCCCACTCAGCATCTTATACCCGCACAGCACCTCTCTTCCACTCCCAAGACAACAGAACGGCAATAGATAAAATGTTTGGAGATAATGGATAACAGGTTGACCAAATGCTGAAGAAAAGTTTCATGTTAATGAGCATCTTCTAGCAATTAAAAAAAAAAAAAGGATCTCTGAAGGAAGAAACTTTAGGAACAGTCACAAAAGTGTCCTCTCATTGCCTGACAACTGCAGGCAAAACACAGGAGTCTTCCCGGGTCCTTTAATGGTGATGGAGATTGGACTGCAATTTCAAATATCATCAATTATTTTGATCCTACTCAATGAAGCTCTTCAAAGTGTTCTTACTCTTCTTCACCCTCATTTTGCGTGGGGTTGCTAAGTAAGAGAAAGGAAAAGGAGAGAGAAGAGGAGCTCATCTATCCATAATGCTTCTCAAATTGCCCTGAATGCTCTCAGATCTGAAAGCTTAAAGCACACATTGCTGGGAGCATTGGAAGAGGTACAGTACACAGAGGTTCTGAGCCCTCCTCCAGGGACATCCTTCACTTCACCCCACCCATGACCCTCACTTCTAGGCCCCCACCCTCCATCGCAGGTCCCCCTATCAATAGCAAAACCCCAGCAGCACAGAGATGCTGCAAAACCTCACGCCATCTATGTAAGCTTTTAGGCTCGCTGTCTGGACCACTTTCTCCCTCATCTCTTCCAGTTATCAAATATTTACTTTATTTTCCTTCTTAAAACTTACCACTTGCTACATTGTACTTACATACATACTCAACCTCTGTCTCTCCCTCATTAGAAGGTAAAAATGCAAGGATTGTGTCCACTGCTGGAACCTTGAACCATTTGATAGTCATGATCTTCAAACTCCAGCATGTGTTGAAATCACCCAGAGCTTTGTTAAAACAGAGATTGCCCTCTCCACTCCCCAAGTTTGCAATATTGTAGGTGGGAGGTGATACTCAAGAATTTGTGCTTCTAGCAAGTTTCCAAGTAATGCTGATAAGAATCACTACTTGAACATTTCTTGGCACATCATGGGTGCTTAATAAATATCTAGGAAATGAGTAAGTGAATGAAGTTCTTACCATGTCTCCTGATCATCGGTCAACATTTGTGCACACACCCAAGAGTTAGTCGCACCCTTAGCCAGCATGACCTCACCCAGGTGTCTCCCCATGGAGCTGAGGGCAGCCACTATGTGGCCTCAGGAGGTGAGGACTCCACTCCCAAGGCCCTCATGAAGCCTTCCCTGCATGAAGGGACCTGTCATCGCAGCTATGGCAAATCATCCTGACTGCAGATGTTATGGCTGAGTTTAGTCTTTTTATGCCATCATCAAAGTTCCCCTCAAGGAGGACTTCCCCTTTTATGTTCAAGGAGGAATATCATCACCCTGCTCATAATAATGAAAAACAAGAAACATCCTAAATACCCAAGAACAGAGAAATAAGGAAGTGATGCCACAGCCATATGCTAGAATATCACTCAGCCATAAAAATTATGTTTACACAGATTGTTTTAATAGCTGCCATAAAATGGTTTTTATATAATACTATAAAGAATAAAGCTGGAATAACATTCTCCCTGGAAGCGTGCTCTGGCTGGGGTCGGTGGGGGAGACGTGGCCCTGTGAGCACACACAATGGCAGCACAGAGCAGCAACCTCAGCAGTCTCTCACACCTGTTTTTTGCAGGTTTCATTTGTAACTGGAGGATGCTGTTTGGGGGGCGCAGGGAAGGTGACAGCAGGGGCACGGAGAGGGGATAGTCTGGCATGCATTTTCCACCTAGTCTCAGGACCTGATTTAGTTTCTCTATTTAGAGGAGGGAGGGCCCATTGTATAATAACATGGAAATAATGGCTAACACGTATTGAGCTCTAATCATGGGACGGACACATGTTCTAAGATGTATGCATATATTAATTACATTCCATTGATTTGGGAACCCAATCATTTCAAGAAAACAAATGGACCAGTTTTCATTAAACACTTTGTGTAGCAGTGAGATCAAACAGGGCTGCTATTAATCAAATACGTTTGGGTGAATGTGCTAGTTAAAAAAAAAAAACAACAAACAAAGATTCCTCCTATGTGAAGATAATATTCTGATGTAGGAAAGAAGACAATAAGTAAGCAAATTATAAGGGATATTAGAAAGTGACATATGCTATAAAAAAAATAGGAAGTAAGGCAGGGAGAGGGGATATTGGTAGCTTTTGTGTGATTTTAAATAACAGGTACAGAAGAACCTAATGGAAAAGTTGACATTTAGCAAAGATGTGATTTTGCTGAGGGAATATGTTGGTCTTGTAAAGGGAATGTCCAATTTCAAGGCTCTGACACCGAAGGCTCTCTGGTGTGTTCCAGAGAAGGGCAGGAGGCCAGCAAGGCTAGACTAGAGTTATTTAGGAAGAGGACAGGTGCAGAGGAGGCATAGGTAAGGCACCAACATGATTTTACAGGAAAAAAATAAACCTGGAGATTGGTTACAGTTGCTGAGTTCTTATCCTAATGAGTAGGGACTAGGATCCATGCAAATTTGGGCATGAATATCAATGCAATTTTTGCGTTTTTCAACAGAGCTATGAGGGCTAAGTGTCTATATGTGCCCTTCTGTGTGTATGTGTGTGTGTATGCGCGTGCGTGTGCACATGCTATAACCTCACCATATTAAACTTGGCATAAGAAAACTATAAAGATAATGATACCTACCCTCCCTCCCACAAAATTATAGTTTGTATCTCTGAGAGGTAGGATTATAGCTACTTTCCATTTTATTTTATAGTAGTTTTCTGAATAATCCACACCATATTTTAATAAAGACATATTCTCTGAGAACATTTTTCAGAGACGCTGCCTGGCAAAATAGAAATAGTCTTACGCAGGCACAGATCATGGCTCTGCTACTTACCAGCTGAACCACCATCAACAGCATCAATTTCCGGACAACTCGAGCAACTGGAAAAGGAAGAACATTCCAAGCCCAAACCCAGTAGAAGAAAAGAAATAACAAAAATTAGAGCAGAATTAAATGAAATTGAAAACAAAAGAATAATACAACAGATCAATAAATCCAAAAGTTGGTTTTTCGAAAAGGTCAATAAAATAGATAAACCGTTGGCCAACCTAATCAGGAAAAAAAGAGTAAAATCTCTAATCTCATCAATCAGAAACGACAAAGACGAAATAACAACAGACTCCTCAGAAATTAAAACAATCCTTAATGAATATTATAAGAAACTTTATTCTCAGAAATATAAAAATATGAAGGAAATTGACCAATACTTAGAAGCACTTCACCTTCCAAGACTAAGCCAGAATCAAGTGGAAATGTTGAACAGGCCAATGTCAAGTTCTGAAATAGCATCAACAATACAAAATCTCCCTAAAAAGAAAAGCCTGGGACCAGATGGCTTCACGTCAGAATTCTACCAAACCTTTAAAGAAAAACTAGGACCTATGTTAGTCAACCTATTCCAAAATGTAGAAGAAGAAGGAAGACTTCTGAACACATTCCATGAAGCAAACATCACCCTGATCCCCAAATCAGGAAAAGACCCAACAAGAAAAGAAAATTATAGACCAATATCACTAATGAATATAGATGCAAAAATATTCAACAAGATCCTAACAAACAGAATCCACCAACACATCAAACAAATTATACATCACCACCAAGTCAGTTTTATCCCAGGGTCTCAAGGCTGGTTCAATATATGTAAATCTATAAGTATAATTCATTCAAAATAAACAACTGTTTTTTTTATTGTTGGGGATTCATTGAGGGTACAATAAGCCAGGTTACACTGATTGCAATTGTTAGGTAAAGTCCCTCTTGCAATCATGTCTTGCCCCCATAAAAAGTGACACACACCAAGGCCCCACCCCACCCCCTCCGTCCCTCTTTCTGCTTCCCCCCCCAAAACCTTAATTGTCATTAATTGTCCTCATATCAAAATCGAGTACATAGGATTCATGCTTCTCCATTCTTGTGATGCTTTACTAAGAATAATGTCTTCCACTTCCATCCAGGTTAATACGAAGGATGTAAAGTCTCCATTTTTTTAATGGCTGAATAGTATTCCATGGTATACATATACCACAGCTTGTTAATCCATTCCAGGGTTGCTGGGCATTTAGGCTGTTTCCACATTTTGGCGATTGTAAATTGAGCTGCAATAAAGAGTCTAGTACAAGTGTCCTTATGATAAAAGGATTTTTTTCCTTCTGGGTAGATGCAGAGTAATGGGATTGCAGGATCAAATGGGAGGTCTAGCTTCACTGCTTTGAGGTTTCTCCATACTTCCTTCCAGAAAGGTTGTACTAGTTTGCAGTCCCACCAGCAGTGTAAAAGTGTTCCCTTCTCTCCACATCCATGCCAGCATCTGCAGTTTTGAGATTTTGTGATGTGGGCCAATCTCACTGGGGTTAGATGATATCTCAGGGTTGTTTTGATTTGCATTTCTCTAATATATAGAGATGATGAACATTTTTTCATATGTTTGTTAGCCATTCGTCTGTCATCTTTACAGAAAGTTCTATTCATGTCTCTTGCCCATTGATATATGGGATTGTTGGCATTTTTCAGGTGGATTAATTTGAGTTCTCTATAGAGCCTAGTAATCAAGCTTTTGTCTGATTGAAAATATGCAAATATCCTTTCCCATTGTGTAGGTTGGCTCTTTGCTTTCGTTATTATCTCCTTAGCTGTACAGAAGCTTTTCAGTTTAATGAAGTCCCATTTGTTTATTTTTGTTGTTGTTGCAATTACCATGGCAGTCTTCTTCATGAAGTCTTTCCCCAGGCCAACATCTTCCAGTGTTTTTCCTATGCTTTCTTTGAGGATTTTTATTGTTTTATGCCTTAAATTTAAGTCCTTTATCCATCTTGAATCAATTTTTGTGAGTGGGGAAAGGTGTGGGTCCAGTTTCAGTCTTTTACATGTAGACATCCAGTTCTCCAAACACTATTTATTGAATAGAGAGTCTTTCCCCCAAGGTATGTTCTTGTTTGGTTTATCGAAGATAACGTGGTTGTAAGATGTTAGTTTCATTTCTTGGTTTTCAATTTGATTCCAAGTGTCTATGTCTCTGTTTTTGTGCCAGTAGCATGCTGTCTTGACCACTATGGCTTTGTAGTACAGACTAAAATCTGGTATGCTGATGCCCCCAGCTTTATTTTTGTTACTAAGAACTCCCTTAGCTATACGGGGTTTTTTTCTGGTTCCATACAAAACACAGAATCATTTTTTCCAAATCTTGAAAGTACGATGTTGGTATTTTGATACGAATGGCACTGAATAGGTAGATTGCTTTGGGAAGTATAGAAATTTTAACAATGTTGATTCTTCCCATCCATGAGAATGGTATGTTCTTCCATTTGTTAATATTCTCTGCTTTTTCCTTTCTGAGGATTTCATAGTTTTCTTTCTAGAGGTCCTTCACCTCCTTCGTTAGGTATATTACTAGGTATTTCATTTTCTTTGAAACTATAGTGAAGGGAGTTGTGTCCTTAATTAGCTTCTCATCTTGACTGTTATTGGCGTATACAAAGGCTACTGACTTGTGGACATTGATTTTATATCCTGAAACATTACTGTATTTTTTGATGACTTCTAGGAGTCTTGTGGTTGAGTCTTTGGGGTTCTCTAAGTATAAGATCATGTCGTCAGCAAAGAGAGAGAGTTTGACCTCCTCTGCTCCCATTTGGATTCCCTTTATTTCCTTGTCTTGCCTAATTGTATTGGCTAGAACTTCCAGCACTATATTGAATAGTAAAGGTGACAGAGGACAACCTTGTCTGGTTCCAGTTCTAAGAGGAAAAGCTTTCCGTTTTACTCCATTCAGTAAAATATTAGCTGTGGGTTTGTCATAGATAGCTTCGATCAGTTTTAGAAATGTGCCACCTATGCCTATACACTTCAGTGTTCTAATTACAAAAGGATGCTGGATTTTATCAAATGCTTTCACTGCATCTATTGAGAGGATCATGTGATCTTTATTTTTGCCTCTGTTAATATGGTGGATAACATTTATGGACTTGCGTATGTTAAACCAGCCTTGCATCCCTGGGATGAAGCCTACTTGATCTTGATGAATGACTTTTTTGATCATAAGCTGTAATCTATTGGCTAGGATTTTGTTGAGAATTTTTGCATCTATAGTCATGAGTGAGATTGGTCTGAAATTCTCCTTTTTGTTTGGGTCTTTTCCTGGTTTTGGTATCAGAGTGATGTTTGCTTCATAGAATGTGTTGGGGAAGATTCCTTCTTCCTCAATTTTTTAGAATAATTTCTGCAGTACAGGAATAAGCTCTTCCTTGAAGGTTTGATAGAATTCTGGAGTGAAGCCATCTGGACCAGGGCATTTTTTGGTTGGAAGATTTTTTATTGTTTCTTTGATCTCAGTGCTTGAAATTGGTCTGTTCAGGAGCTCTATTTCTTTCTGGCTGAGTCTAGGGAGAGGGTGTGATTCCAAATATTGATCCATTTCCTTCACATTGTCAAATTTCAGGGCATAGAGTTTCTGGTAGTATTCAGAGATGATCTCTTGTATCTCTGTGGGATCAGTTGTTATTTCCCCTTTATCATTTCTGATTGAGGTTACTAGAGATTTTACTTTTCTATTCCTCGTTAGTCTGGCCAATGGTTTATCTATTTTATTTATTTTTTCAAAAAAACAACTCCTTGTTTCATTAATTTTCTGAATGATTCTTTTGTTTTCAATTTCATTGATCTCTGATTTCATTTTGGATATTTCTTTACTTCTACTGAGTTTAGGCTTAGATTGTTCTTCTTTTTCCAATTCCAGAAGATGGCTTGTGAGATTGTTGATGCGCTCTCTTTCTGTTTTCCGAATGTAGGCATCTAAAGCGATGAATTTTCCTCTCAAAACGGCTTTTGCAGTATCCCACAGGTTTTGGTAGCTTGTGTCTTCATTGTTGTTATGCTCAAGGAAGTTAATGATTTCCTGTTTTATTTCTTCCTGCACCCATCTGTTATTCAACAGAAGATTGTTTAATTTCCATGCTTTTGGGTGGGGTCAAGCATTTTTCTCACAGTTGAGTTCCACCTTTAGTGCTTTATGGTCTGAGAAGATACAAGGTAAAATTTCAATTCTTTTGATTCTGTTGATATTTGTTTTGTGTCCCAGGATATGATCAATTTTGGAGAATGCTCCATGGGGTGATGAGAAGAATGTATATTCTTTGCCTTTGGGATGGAGTGTTGTATATGAGTCTATCAAGCACAGTTGTTCTAGGGTCTCATTTAAATCTCTTATATCTTTGTTTAATTTCTGTTTAGAGGATCTGTCCAGCTCTGAAAGAGGAGTGTTAAGGTCCCCTGTTATTATGGTATTGCTCATATTGCTCATATGGTATTATGGTATCAGATATCATATTGCTCAGACTGAGTAAGGTCTGTTTCAAGAATCTGGGAGCATTTAAATTGGGTGCATAAATATTTAGAATTGAAATGTCTTCTTGTTGTATTTTTCCCTTGACCAATATAAAGTGACCATCTTTGTCTTTTTTGACTTTAGTTGCTTTCAATCCACATGTATCTGAAAATAAGATTGCAACTCCTCTTTTCTTCTGAATGCCATTTGCCTGAAAAATTGTCTTCCAATCCTTGACTCGGAGCTTTAATTTGTCTTTTGAAGCCAGGTGTGTTTCTTGCAGACAGCAAATGGATGGCTTGTGTTTTTTAATCCAGTCAGCCAATCTATGTCTCTTCAGTGGGAAATTCAAGCCATTAACATTTATTGAGATAACTGATAAGTGTGGTAGTATTCTATTCGTCTTATTTTGTAAGAGTCCATTGCTTAGTTTTATCTTTTGCATCAGTGTGGAGGTTACGTTCTGTCCTTTAATTTTTGAGTTCTTACTTTGCTGCTGATCCATGGTAGTGGTCAGTGTGCAGAACAGTTTGAAGTATTTCCTATAGAGCTGGTCTTGTAGTTGGGAATTTCCTCAATGTTTGTATATCTGTAAATGATTTGATTTCTCCATCAATTTTTTAGCTTAGCTTAGCAGGATACAGCATTGTGGGCTGGAAATTGTTCTGTTTAAGTAGATTAAAGGTAGATGACCATTGTCTTCTTGCTTGGAAAGTTTCATTAGAGAAGTCTGCAGTCACTCTGATGGATTTTCCCCGTAGGTCAACTGGTGCTTACTCCTGGCAGCTTGCAGAATCTTTTCTTTTGTCTTGACTTTGGACAGGTTCATCACAATGTGTCTTGGAGAAGCTCGGTTAGAGTTGAGGCCACCTGGGGTCTGATAGCCCTCTGAAAGCAGTGTGTCAGAATCTTTGGTGATATTTGGGACATTTTCTTTTATAATATTCTCTAGTATGGATTCCATTCCTCTGGGGCATTCTTCTTCCCCTTCTGGAATTCCTATATCTCGTATGTTGGAACGCTTCATAAAGTCCCATAATTCTGACAGTGAAAGTTCTGCTTTCTCTCTCTTCTTTTCTGCCTCTTTTACTATCTGAGTTATCTCAAGAAGTTTGTCTTCTACCTCTGAAATTCTTTCTTCTGCATGGTCTAACCTGTTGCTGATACTTTCCATTGCATCTTTAAGTTCCCTAATTGACTGTTTCAGTTCCTTCAGCTCTGCTATATCCTTTTGATATTCTTCATATCATTCATCTCTTATTTGATTCTGTTTTTGGATTTCCTTTTGGTTATTTTCCACTTTATTAGCAGTTTCCTTCATTGTTTCCATCATTTCTTTCATTGTTTTCAACATGTGTATTCTAAATTCCCTTTCTGTCATTCCTAACGTTTCTTTATAGGTGGAATCATCTGCAGTAGCTACCTCATGATCCCTTGGAGGGGTAGTTCTGGACTGGTTCTTCATGTTGCCTGGAGTTTTCTGCTGATTCTTCCTCATGAGTGATTTCTTTTATCTGTTTCCTTGCCCTAATTTTCTTTTCACTTCCTCTTGCTCTTTAAGTTCTCGTGCCTGTGGACTAAGGGTTACAGGACCAGAAGGGTGAGAAGGTTGAAGAGCAAAAAAAGGATGAAAGAAAGGAGGACCGAGTAATAAGAAAAAAAAGAAAGATAGAGAAAGGAGAGGGGGTGGGTACAAGGAATATTGACAAAAAGAAGAGAGGCACAGAAAGAGGGAGATAGAGCAATATAGGTGTATAGTAGGGTACTTTGACACAACCTTAAAAAAACCCCAACTTCTGGGGGTGCCCCAACTTCTTGTGTGGTTCCCTTGAGGTCAGCAGCTCTTTGCTAACCTGATCAGGCACAGTACCCCACCTCCACCAAGTAGAGAGGAAAGACAAAAATGCTATGAATCAAACCAAAACAAGCAAACAGAAAACTTTACAGGATAAAATTGGGTGAAAAACCAAATAATAGCGGTAGAAACACTAGCAAAAATGAAGTTCTAGTTATTGAAAAAGGCAGCAATGGGAAATTATACTTAACCTAGAAAAATTGAGAAAGAAAAAGGATCTGTATGGAAAAGGTTGAAATTAAAAACAAAACAACATCAACAACATCAAAATAAACAAAAAAAAAAACAACCAAACGCAGATGATATGATTGTATATCTGAAAACACCAGGGATTCTACTACAAACTCTTAGAGGTGATCATGGAATACAGCAGCGTTTCAGGTTACAAAATCAACATCCATAAATAGGTAGCCTTTATATATACCAACAATAGTCTAGCTGAAAAAACAGCTAAGGACTCTATTCCATTCCATTCTTCTGCCAAAGAAGATGAAATATTTGAGAGTTTATCTAACAAAGATATTTGAGAGTTTATCTAACAAAGTTGTGAAAGATCTGTATAAAGAGAACTATGAAACTCTAAGAAAAGAAATAGCAGAAAATGTTAACAAATGGAAAAACATACCATGCTCATGGCTGGGAAGAATCAACATTGTTAAAATGTCCATACTACCCAAAGCAATATACAATTTTAATGCAATCCCTATTAAAACTCCACTGTCATACTTTAAAGATCTTGAAAAAACAATACTTCATTTTATATGGAATCCAAAAAACATCGAATAGCCAAGACATTACTCACAAATAAAAACAAAGCAGGTGGAATCATGCTACCAGACCTCAGACTATACTATAAATCAATAGTGATCAAAACAGCATGGTATGGGCACAAAAACAGAGAAGTAGATGTCTGGAACAGAATAGAGAACCAAGAGATGAATCCAGCTACTTACCGTTATTTGATCTTTGACAAGCCAATTAAAAACATTCAGTGGGGAAAAGATTCCCTATTCAACAAATGGTGCTGGGTGAACTGGCTGGCAACCTGCAGAAGACTAAAACTGGACCCACACCTTTCACCATTAACTAAGATAGACTCTCACTGGATTAAAGATTTAAACTTGAGACATGAAACTAGAAAAATACTAGTAGAGAGGGCAGGGAAAACCCTTGAAGAAATTAGTCTGGGCGAGTATTTTATGAGGAGGACCCCCCAGGCAATTGAAGCAGCTTCAAAAATACACTACTGGGACCTGATCAAACTAAAAAGCTTCTGCACAGCCAAGAACACAGTAAGTAAAGCAAATAAACAGCCCTCAGAATGGGAGAAAATATTTGCAGGTTATGTCTCCGAGAAAGGTTTAATAACCAGAATCCACAGAAAACTCAAAAGCATAAGCAAGAAACGAACAAGTGATCCCATTGCAGGCTGGGGAAGGGACTTGGAGAGAAATTTCTCTGAAGAAGACAGGCGCATGGCCTATAGACATATGAAAAAATGCCTTATCATCTTTAATCATCAGAGAAATGCAAATCAAAACTACCTTGAGATATCATCTAACTCCAGTAAGATTAGCCCATATCACAAAATCCCAAGACCAGAGATGTTGGCGTGGATGTGGAGAAAAGGGAACACTTCACATTGCTGGTGGAAATGCAAATTAATACGTTCCTTTTGGAAAGATATTTGGAGAACACTTAGAGATCTAAAAATAGATCTTCCATTCAATCCTATAATTCCTCTACTAGGTATATACCCAGAAGACCAAAAATCACATAATAATAAAGATATTTGTACCAGAGTGTTTATTGCAGCCGAATTCACAATTGCTAAGTCATGAAAAAAGTCCAAGTGCCAATCGATCCACTAATGGATTAATAAATTGTGGTACATGTACACCATGGAATATTATGCAGCCTTAAAGAAAGATGGAGACTTTACCTCTTTCATGTTTACATGGATGGAGCTGGAACATATTCTTCTTAGTAAAGTATCTCAAGAATGGAAGAAAAAGTAACCAATGTACTCAGCCCTACTAAACTGATTTATGGCTTTCATATGAAAGCTATGACCCAGTTATAACCTAAGAATATGGGTATTGGGGAGAGGGAGGGGAGGAAAGGGGGAGGATGGGCACAGGAAGGGTGATTGGTGGGATTACACCTGCGGTGCTTCTTACAAGGGTACATGTGAAATTTAGTAAATGTAGAATATAATTGTCTTAACACAATAACTAAGAAAATGGCAGGAAGGCTATGTTAACCAGTGTGATGAAAATGTGTCAAACTGTATGGTGCCCCATGATCGCATTAATGTACACAGCTATGATTTAATATTAATAAAAAATAAAAGAAAAAGTATGGTGATTTAAAATCAGACTTGCCCAGAATTGTTTTTTAATGGTGGCCTTACTGAGATATAATTCACATAACATAAAGTTTACATTTTAAAAGTATGTAATTCAGTTGTTTTTAGTGTATTCACAAAATTGTACAACCATCGCCACTAGTTAATTCTAGAATATTTGCATTACCCCATGGGCACCTGCTCCCCATTTTCCCCTGACCCCTGGCCCTAGAAAGCACTAGTCTGTCTATATCAATTTTGCCATTGTAGCTATTTCATATAAATGGCATCTTATGATATACCTTACCTGTCTGGCTTCTTTCACTTAATATAATGTCATCAAGATTCTTCCTTGTTCTTTTATGTACCAGGGCATTGTTTCTTTTTATGGCAGAATAGTCTTTCATTGTGTGGATCATCACATTTTGTTTATCAAGACTTCAGTTGAGGGACACTTGTTTCCTGGTATTATAAATAATGCTGACGTGAACATTTATTTCCAATTCTATTGGGTAGACATGTAGAACTAAGATTTCTGGGTCACATGGTAACTTTATGATTAACTTTTTGAGAAATTGCCAAAATCTTTTCAAAAGCAACTGCATAATTTTACATTATCCATGCATCAGAAACTTAGAATATAATAAACAGTCATAGGCCCATTTTTTTTTAATTAAAAAATGGAGATTTGCATTCATCCCTCCTTATACTAAGTTTTATGTTATAGGTGGCAGTGCAGAATAGAATGGTCCCCCAATGTGAATTCTTGAATCTGTTCATAATCCATCTCTTGGCCCAGGTGCAGCATCCTTGTCACCCAAGGAGGCAGATGCTCTCTGCTCGGGCGTCTGGAGAAGAGACAGACGCCAAGGCAAAGGCATGAGCGCATCTTTCATGCCTCCCCCGAGCTCGCCCGCTTAATCCACATCAGGGTCTTGCTGCCAAGACTGATGAATTGCTCAGAAGAGTCACAGCCTGGTGGCTCCAAGTGCGGTGGGTGCCGGCAGCTGCCACTGCCATCTGACCTGAGACCCACACATGTCTTCCTGAAATGGCCAAAACAAACTTTTCCCTCAAATTTTGCTTTCTTTGCAAAGTCAATCAGCCATGCTCATCAAGTCTGGGTGCTCAGTTAGGAGTTTGTAGCTGCTTACATGAAGGTGTCTGGAACAAGATGCCCCCTCTTGAGGCTGAGTGTTGCTTTGTCTCCAATAAGTGACCCCTGGTAACTGTGCACAGGGAGGAGGAGGAAGTGGGACAGGAGATGAAGACAATGTGAGCTGGGCTCGGATCTCACACTCTCAGGATTCTTCATGTGCAAACTTTATTCCAAATGCAATGGGAGTGCTGGAAGACCTTTAAGCAGGAGAGTGGCCAGGTCTGACTCACTCTGTCAGGGGGCTGCCCTGGCAGAGACCTGAAGGGGATCAGGGGAAACTGGGGCTCTTACAATTGTTCAGAGAAGAGGAGGTGGTGGTGTGGGCCAGGCTGGTGCCCATGGATGTGGTAGATATGGACAGACCTGCTGCTGTGGGCCACAGGCTGCTTTAGTGGTGGGGAGTTTTTTGGACTGAGGCTCCTTGCAGTACTCTCAGTAACCAAGTGGCTTCTCCTAAGAAGCCCAAATATTCAAAAATTACCCGAGAAGGTAATTTTGCCTTCTCAGGTGACAAACTTCTCCTAAGTTAACTCCAAATATTCCAAAATTACCAGTGCAGCTGGACAAAGAGGGGAAAAATGGATTCAGGTGATTAGAAAACTAGAATGGGAGGAGATTGAACAAAACCTACCTATGATTAATTGCCGATGATTGGAAAGAAAATAATGGAAACCAGCTGTCTTGGGGATACTTAAGAACACCACTGGTCCTACAGCATGGAACTTTCTTTCTTAAAAGTGAAGGTAAGTAAAAAAAAAAAAAATTGGTAATAGTAATAACCAGCATTTATAGACTGTGTCCTGTGTACCAGGCACAGTGATTGTGTTTTCAGAGTGTAAAAACATGGTTATTGGATAGTGAAACTTTCATTGTCTAATTCCCTTCCCTTTGGTCATCTTGTAGTTACAGTGAAGAAAATATAGCCAATGAGATAGAAGTAAAATTCTCTGTGGGGACTTCAGAAAGCATTTGTTTTATCGATAATCCCCTATTCTTCTATCTTCCTCTTTCTTCTTGCCTTGAACAGAGCAGTGATGGCTAGAGCTGCAGCAGCCATCTTGTGACCACGAGTCAAAAGTCAGGAACATTGAAACTGTTGGTCCAGACAGCATTGAGCCCCAAGCCAATGCTAAAGTCACCTGTTCCTGGACATCTCACTATATAAGGAAAATAAACCTGTTTATCTAATGTTGTGAAGTTTTATTACCTAGAGCCAAAAATATCCTTAACTGATAACACAAATAGTATTTCATTTAATCCTTATATAGCTCACTTTATTTCACACACAATTTCCAGAGGTGGAAATCGATGCTGTTTTTTTTTAATTAAATCATAGCTGTGTACATTGATATGATCATGGGGCATCATTCACTACCTTCACAGAACATTTGACACACTTTCATCACACTGGTTAACATAGCCTTCCTGGCATTCTCTCAGTTACTGTGCCAAGACACTTACATTCCACATTTCCCAAGTTTCACATATACCCTTGTAAGATGCACCGCAGGTGTGATCCCACCAATCCCCTTCCCTCTACCCTCTTCCTCCTCCTTCCCCTCCCTTTCCCCCTTCCCCCTATTCTTAGGTTGTAACTGTGTTATAGCTTTCATGTGAAAACCCTAAATTAGTTTCATAGTAGGGCTGAGTACATTGGGTACTTTTTCTTCCATTCTTGAGATACTTTACTAAGAAGAATATGTTCCAGCTCCATCCACGTAAACATGAAAGAGGTAAAGTCTCCATCTTTCTTTAAGGCTGCATAGTATTCCATGGTGTACATATACCACAATTTATTAATCCATTCATGGATCGATGGGCACTTGGGCTTTTTCCATGACTTAGCAATTATGAATAGGGCTGCAATAAACATTCTGGTACAAATATCTTTGTTATGATGTGATTTTTGGTTTTCTGGGTATATTCCCAGTAGAGGGATTACAGGATTGAATGGCAGATCTCTTTTTAGATGTCTAAATGTTCTCCATATTAACTTCCTCTCTTTCCGTTCTCTTCAGGAAGGCTTGCAGTGCTATAAATTTCCCTCTTAGGACTGCCTCTGCGGTATCCCAGAGGTTCTGGTAATTCGTGTCTTCATTGTCGTTTTTTTCCAAAAACTTGGCAATTTCCTTCTGATCACATCTCTGACAAAGCTGTCATTCAGCATACGGTTATTTAACTTCCATGTTTTTGTATGAGTATGCAGGTTCCTGTTGTTACTGAGTTCAACTTTTATTTAATGGTGGTCTGAGAGGATGTAAGGAATAATTTCTACTCCTTTAAATTTACTGAGGTTAGACTTGTGACCTAAGATATGATTGATTTTGGAGTATGTTCTATGGGCTGATGAGAAGTATGTGTATTCAGTTTTGTTGGGATGAAATGTTCTATAGCTGTCTGCTAAATCCAAATGTTGGATGGTTAGGTTTAAATCTAAAATTTCTTTGCTCAGCTTCTTCTTGGAGGATCTATCCAACACTGACAAAGGAGTGTTGAAATCTCCGACTATTATGGAGCTGGAGGAAATCAAGTTGCTCATGTCTGTTAGAGTTTTTCTTATAAATTGAGGCACATTCTGGTTGGGTGCATAAATATTAATAATTGAAATTTCATCATATTGAGTAGTACCCTTAACAAATATGAAGTGATCATTCTTATCCTTCCTTACTTTTGTTGGTTTAAAGCCTATTGTGTCTGCTAATAGAATTGCAATGCCTGCTTTTTTCTGATTATCATTTGCCTGAAATATGGATGACCATACATTCACCCTGAGTCTATATTTATCTTTTAAGGTAAGATGTGAGTCTTGTATGCAGCAAATATCTGGCCTATGTTTTTGTATCCAGTCAGCTAATCTGTACCTCTTTAGAGGACAGTTTAAGCCGTTCACATTAATGGAGAATATGGATAAGTCTGGTAAAATTTTGGGTATCAAGTTTTTTGAAAGTCCAGTGGACATCCTTTCACCACTGTGGAAGTTGGAGTTTGATGAAACGTTTCTGAGTGAGTTTATTTTTGTGGTAGAGGATTGGGCTGGTCATTATGGAGGATAGGTCTGAGAATATCCTGAAGAGCTGGTTTGGTTATGGCAAATTTCTTCAACATATGAATATCATTAAAGTATTTAATTTCTCCATCATAAATGAAACTCAGTTTAGCTGGATACAGGATCCGAGGTTGAAAGTTATTTTGTTTTAGGAGATTAAAAGTTGATGACCATCCACTTCTGGCTTGAAACGTTTCAGCAGAGAGATCTGCAGTCATTCTAATATTCTTCCCTTTGTAGGTAATGGATTTCTTACGTCTGGCTTCTTTCAGAATTTTCTCTTTCATATTAACACTAGTGATGTTAATTATGATATGCCTAGGGGATGTCTTATTTTGATTGAGTCGTGCTGGGGTTCTGAAACTGTCTGCTATTGGAATCTCAGAATCTCTTGGCATGTCTGGAAAATTCTCTTTCATAATGTCATGGAGAAGGGCCTCTGTGCCTTGCAAGGTCACTTCATTACTTTCAGGGATTCCTAATGCCTTCTTCGAATTATCCCAGAGCTCTCTGAGAGAATGATCTGTTTTTGCTCTCCATTTCCCCTCCTCTTTGAGAGTTTGGGAACGTTCAAAAGCTATGTCTTCAATGTCAGAAATCCTTTCTGCTGCTTGCTCCACTCTGTTACTGAGAGATTCTACTGTATTTTTCAGATCTTTGGGGCTGAAAATTCTTGCTTCAGTGCATCAAAATCTTTGGTGATTTTGTCTTTAAATTCGTTAAATTCTTGAGACAACTTTTGAATTTCTACTCGAATTTCTAATTCTGACTTTTCAATTGCGCCTCAAATTTCTAACTCCAAATTTTCTTCCATTCTATTAATCTTGTTTGCAATCCAAATTCTGAACTCAATTTCTGATATCTCGGCCAGCTGTTTATGAATAGGATCTTCAGTTACATCTGCCATATCTTTCCTTGGCGGGAGGGGCCGTTGATCTATTCTGATTATTCATGTTACCAGAGTTTTTCCACTGATTCCACCCCATGATTATTTTATACCATTTGACTTTTCCCCTGGAGCTTTGTTGAGCACCTGTATGTACAGTGCTATGGCCTGAGAAACTGGGGACCTATTTGTTGTGGTGGGGCTAAGTGTTTCTGTCTTGTTTTCAGCTGGTCTCTGTTTGACCCTAGTGAAACAGTTATTCTGGTTTGAAGTCTCAGCTGTGGAGAAATACCAGCAATTAAGTCAGCCTACCCCCCACAGGCAACAATTGGAAAAGGAAAATCAAAACTTCCTACAACCACACACCCAGGGCACCACTTGAATAGTCCTCAGGCAATTGGCTCAGTTCAAAAGGTTTAAATCAATTGTCTCATTCAGCACCTATCTCAGGTGTGAGAGTTTCAAAGGTCACTGGGAATTGGATCGCAGGGTTCTGGTGACAACTCAAATATGACTTGCTCCAGTGCTCTGTGAAGTCAGGAGGACCCACTCAGCAAATAGATTAGTCTGGGAAGACTAGATTAGTCCTTCCCCACCTTACACCTCTGTCACACCTAGTCACCGATAGCCCCGCAGGGCTGTGACTCAGTTGTCTCCAGTGAGCAGATACTCCAGGGGTTTGCACCTGCCTGAATCACAAGAATATCTGTACCTGCTCAGCCAGGCCACTGCTCTCTGCCTCTATCCAGCAGGGGGTGGTGAGGCCTGACAACCTTGGGTGCTTGATGAAGGCTGGGGGTGTTCACTCAGTTCCAGCCCCACCTCTGATTGATGTTACTGACAGAACAGAAGAACTTTGTGGGAATTTGGTTTTGTCCCTGCTAAATTCCTGTGCAGAAGAGAAGCTGTTTTGAGTTCACAGAACCTGTGCCTCAGGCCCTGTCTTTACTCCTGACATAGCACCATCAGCATTAGCCTCCTTCCTTCCTTTGTCTATAGGCTGATGATCCCCTGAGGACTGGGTGAATCTTAGACTCAGTAAAGCAGTCCTCTAGTTAAGCCCTGCCCTGGGAATTTCCTAGCTATGTGCATGTGTTTTCTAGTCCCCACGCTCCACCCAGGCCAGTACCACCACAGGAAAACCCTTTACTCATGCGGCCTGTGTTTCAGTCCCAGATCTGTTCCGTGATGGTTGCCATCTGAGAAGATGCCCGGCCTCCTCTGGTTGCCCTGGGAGACAGGGGTTGTGGCTTTGGAATATCTGGTGGTGGGCCCCATTGTTGCCAAAAACAGCTGCTGCTCTGCACCTCAGGGCACTGCCGCTCTGATGTGGTTCCCTCTCAGCCGACTGTCGTCTCCTCATTCCCATGCTGCAGAATCAGCACTGACCAGCTTCAGTCCAGGTCTTGTCCACACGTCTCAAGAAATCACCCAAGAATCTGGACTCCTGGGGGATAGGCCTCCAGACCTCAGAGTGAGAGTGGAGGAGAGTGCTTGGAGCTCAGAATTGCAGGTCGAAACACCAAACACATTGAGACCAAATGAGCAAATAAACAGATAAAAAGGCTACCAGACACACAAGCCCACAAATGCACAAACAATCAGAAACACAATAGACATACAGAGAACAACAACAACAAAAAAAATCAACTGTAATAAAAATAATGATAATCATAAAATAATTGAGAAAAAAAGTAAAAAACATAGAAATAAAATGAACAAACAAACAAAAAACCCTCTAGAAATCTGATGTTAGCACTCTCAGAAACCATAAGAAGGGAAGAAGAGGAAGAGAGAATGGAAAAAAAGTGGTGTTCATACAAAAGGTAAAAAAGAAGAAAGAAAAAAATAAAATAAAAAATATATATAAAAAATATAAAAATTAGCCATAGTTCCTCCAAGGAAATGATGAGAAAAAACGAAGGCACCAACCACAAACATATTATTCTTGTATATATGTAGAAATATACATCTATATGTATGACATAGGTATCAACTTTGGTAGGAATATATTTATAATGCAGTATACTTTCTGGACACCAGATGGTGCTGTGAGTGGTTCCCAGGCTTATACTTGATTCACGGTTTATACTGTTACCACAGTAACCACCCTACCTGGCCGATCGCCTTTTGGAGTTTCTGTAAAAGTTTTTTTACCTAATTGTTGTGCAACTCAGCTGCTCTGTTCCAGACAGCACTCCTATCCAACCTCCCAACTCAGTGCAGGAGTCCACACTTCACAAATCTTTCCACTCTGCTCCCGCATTCTCCTGCAAACTGGCAACTGCCATCGGCTGTGGGAGAGGGTGCTAACTGCCGCCGGGTCTCACTGCCTCAGCAGCTGCAGTGCACAAAAATCTTATACTCAGTTTTTGTGGCTCAGAGTCTCACTTTTGAATCTGGACTTTTGAGTCCAGCCACCCGCCAGTTCGCCGCACAGCCTGAACTGCCAGCCCACACCAATATTCCCCACCAGGAGTGGTCCGATCTATTTAATCACTCCAGTTGTTTTGAGGGAAGGTGCCCATTTTGGACAATTCAAAATGTCTGTTTCCTGGGTGGAATCCCTTCCCTTCCATTTTCCATCGGGTTGCTTAGTTCCTCGTTATTCTGAGTGGCTCCCCTTTCGGGTGCCAAACTCTGCTCTAGAATAAATTTTCTTCAGTTGGGTTTTGCCAGGAATTGCAAGCTGCTGTCCTCCATGAGGGAGGGGCCTGCCAGCCAGAACGGCCAAGCAGGGATAATCTCTACAACAGAGTCCGTGGTTTTAAATTACACCTCATATACAGCAATCTGCTAATTCACTGTGCATCTCCAGCTGTCTGTCCATGCCAATAATCCACACAGGGAAAAGGTCAAGACCTCCCTTTCTCTCACCTGATGACTTGGGAGATGTGGGCTACACGTCCGTCCCATCTGCCATCATGCTCAGCCCCTCACCATACTTTTTCTTAAGAATCATGACAGTGGCTCCATGGTGAGCTTGCTAAGTTATTGTACATCTTGGCCACAAGGAATAGGAGGAACCCTACAACAAGCAGCATCTTGAGATGGGAAGAACTTACTCTTTTTCCATGGTTTCACACAATTCCAGCCCAACAAACTGGAAAATTGATGTTCCACAAACTTTCTGCCTTATTTTGCCCCTTGTGAAACTTAACCCATGGCTATAATTCACCCTTCAGATCCACAGAAGGACTTTTATCATTAGAAATACATCCCCCCGGATCCTAACTCTGAAGGATCTTCCAGCACCAGTCATAAGTGGTGACATGTGCGTATGGATGCTCCAAACAAATGGTCACTGCAGGGTATAGCTCGTGTTTTTTTCCTTGTCACCTTTTGACATGGAAGAAATCCTCCAGAGTCTGTCAGGACACAAAGCTTCCCTGACAGACACGCCGATCCAAATGAGAAATCTTCCTTGCAAAGGTTTCAACACTTTGCAAGGAAACCAGCAATTTTCTTCTCTGGCTACACATGATAATCACTCGAGAAGCTGTTTAATAATACCATTGATTGGGTCTTATCCAAGAACATTGAATCAGGATCTTTGGAAGTGCTTCTTGGGTATGATTATTTTCTAAAGCTCCTAAGATTAGTCATCCCATTGTGCAGCCAGGGTTGAGAAACAATAATTAAACCAAAGGCAAAATCAACAAAAAGCCTATTTGGTCATTAGGTGGCTCCAGGTCATATGAGTGATGCACACTTTAAACTCTTATTTTTGGTTAATGTCAGCTGTACCCACTGATATCACTCTCATGAGTGCAAAACAGTATGGAAAACAAGATATGAAAAAGCTGGAACCCATTTATATTGCTTGTGGAAATGTAAAATTATGCAGTTACTTTGGAAAATCTGTGGTGTCTCTGGCTTTTACCACCTCCAAGAGTCACATAGAACAAGAAGATAAGGGACAAGAGGCCACCTGACTCAAGATGCCAGGCTCCGCCTCTTCCCAGGTGTCATCTTCGTGTGTGCCCCCTTCTGCAAGGACGCTGTAGATGTCAAGCACCATCAAATCCAAGCACTAACTATCATTTTGGTTAGACCAACCTGAGTTCTTCAGACTCAGCCTCAAGACCTTTCACTGTATCCATGCAAGATGGCTGCTGGGATATATCTCCCAGGTGCATGCTAGGTACGTATACTCAGACAAGGCTTGGGCACATGGTGCAAGAAGCTTTGCACATGGTGGGATGGAGGCTACAGATTTGTGGGTGTTGATTTTGTAGCCTGAGACATTGCTGTATTCGTTGGTCACTTCTAAAAGTTTTGTAGTAGAATCCCTAGTGTTTTCCACATATACGATCATGTCATCTGCGAAGACTGAAAGTTTGATCTCTTCTGACCCTATGTCGGTATCCTTGATCACCTTTTCTTCCCTAATTGCAATGGCTAGAACTTCCATTACAATGTTAAAGAGCAATGGAGCTAATGGGCAACCTTGCCTGGCTCCCGATCTAAGTGGAAATGATTTCAATTTAACTCCATTCAATACGATATTGGCTGTGGGTTTTCTGTAGATGGCCTCTATCAGTTTAAGAAATGTCCCCACCAATTCTCTTAAGTGTTCTGATCATGAAGGGATGCTGGATATTATCAAAAGCTTTTTCTGCATCAATTGAGAGAATCATATGGTCTTTGGATTTTAATTTGTTTATGTGCTGAATTATGCTTATAGATTTATGTATTTTAAACCAGCCTTGAGACCCTGGGATAAAACTGACTTGGTGGTGATGTATAATTTGTTTGATGTGTTGCTGGATTCTGTTTGTTAGGATCTTGTTGAATATTTTTGCATCTATATTCATTAGCGATATTGGTCTATAATTTTCTTTTCTTGTTGGGTCTTTTTCTGGTTTAGGGATCAAGGTGATGTTTACTTCATAGAATGTGTTGGGTAATATTCCTTCTTTTTCTATATTTTGGAAGAGGTTTAGTAATATAGGTACTACTTCTTTGAAGGTTTCATAGAATTCTGACGTAAAGCCATCTTGTCCTGGGCTTTTCTTTTATGGAGATTTTGTATAGTTGATGCTATTTCAGAACTTGATATAGGCATGTTCAACATTTCCACTTTGTTCTGGCTAAGTCTTGGTAGGTGGCGTTCTTCCAAGTATTGGTCAATTTCTTTCAGATTTTCATATTTGTGAGAGTAAAGTTTCTTGTAATATTTGTTAAGAATTTTTTGAATTTCTGAGGGGTCTGTTGTTATTTCTTCTTTACCATTTCTGATTGATGAAATTAGAGATTTTAGTCTATTTTTCCTGGTTAGGTTGGCCAAAGCTTTATCTATTTTATTGACCCTTTCAAAAAATCAACTTTTGGATTTATTGATCTGTTGTATAATTCTTTTGTTTTCAATTTCATTTAATTCTGCTCTGATTTTGGTTGTTTCTTTTCTTATGCTGGGTTTGGGGTTGGAATGTTCTTCTTTCTCCAGTTGCTTGAGATGTTCCATTAAGTTATTGACTTCCTCTCTTTCCGTTTTCTTGAGGAAGGCTTGCACTGCTATAAATTTCCCTCTTAGGACTGCCTTTGCACTATCCCGGAGGTTCTGATATTTTGTGTCTTCATTGTAGTTTTCTTCCAAAAATTTGGTGATTTCCTTCTTAATCGTCTATAACCCATCTATCCTTCAGCATAAAGTTGTTTAGCTTCCATGTTCTTGTATGGGTATGCAGATTCCTGATGTTATTGAGTTCAACTTTTATTCCATGATGGTCTGAGAAGATGCAAGGAATAATTTCTATTTTTTTTAAATTTGCTGAGGTTAGGTTTGTGGCCCAGGATGTGGTCGATTTTGGAGTATGATCCGTGGGCTGATGAGAAGAATGTGTATTCAGTTTTCTTGCGATGAAATGTTCTGTAAATGTCTGGTAAGTCCAGATGTTGAATGGTTAAGTTTAAATCTAAGATTTCTTTGCTTATCTTCTTTTTGGAGGATCTATCCAGCACTGCTAAAGGGGTGTTAAAATCTCCAACTACTGTGGAACTGGAGGAAATCAAGTTGCTCATGTCTGTTAGAGTTTCTCTTATAAAGTGAGGTGCGTTCTGGTTGGGTGTGTAAATATTAATAATTGAAATCTCATCATATTGCATATTACCTTTAACAAATATGAAGTGTCCATCCTTATCCTTCCTTATTTTGGTTGGTTTAAAGCCTATTGCATCTGCAAATAGGATTGCAATGCCTGCTTTTCTCTGCTTTCCATTTGCCTGGAACATAGATGACCATCCCTTCACCTTGAGTCTATATCTGTCTTTTAATGTAAGATGTGATTCTTGTATGCAGCAGATATCTGGCTTGAGTTTTTGTATCCAGTCAGCCAACCTGTGCCTCTTTAGAGGACAATGTAAACCAGTCACATTAATTGAGAATATTGATAAGCCTTTCGAGAGTCCGGTGGACATTTTTAATCCTTTTGTGACTTTGGAAGTTGGAATTTGATCAAAATTTTCTGGGTGGGTTTACTTTTGTGGTGGAGGATTATGCTGGTCTTCATGGAGGATAGGTCTGAGAATATCCTGGAGAGCTGGTCTAGTTGTGGCAAATTTCTTCAATGTGTGAATGTCATTGAAGTATTTAATTTCTCCATCATAAATGAAACTCAGTTTAGCTGGGTACAGGATCCAGGGTTGAAAGTTATTTTGTTTTAGGAGATTAAAAGTCGATGACTATCCTCTTCTAGCTTGAAAGGTTTCAGCAGAGAGATCTGCAGTTATTCTAATATTCTTGCCCTTATAGGTGATGGTTTTCTTTTGTCTGGCTGCTTTCAGAATTTTCTCCTTCATATTAACTTTAGTGAAATTGATTATGATGTGTCTGGGGGATGTCTTATTTGGGTTGAGTTATGCTGGAGTTGTGAAACTATCTGCTATCTGAATTTCAGAATCTCTTGGTATGTCTGGAAAGTTCTCCTTCATAATCTCATGGAGAAGAGACTCCGTGCCTTGTGTAGCCACTTTGTCACTTTGGGGGATCCCTATAAGATGAATAATGGTTTTCTTCTAATTATCCCAGAGCTCTCTGAGAGAGTGATCTGTTTTTGGCCTCCATTTCTCTTCCTCTTTGAGAGTTTGGGATCGTTCAAAAGCTTTGTCTCCAATGTCAGAAATCCTTTCTTCTGCTTGCTCCATTCTGTTACTGAGGGATTCTACTGTGTTTCTCAGATCTTTGAGGGCTGCACCTTCTTGTCTCAATGTGTCAAAATCTTTGGTCATTTGGTCTTTGAATTCTTTGAATTCTTGAGCCTTCTTTTGGGTTACTGCTTAGAATTCTAATTCGATCTCATTTGCTATCCAGATTCTGAATTAGATTTCTGATGTCTCAGCTATTCATTTATGCATGGGATCTTGTGCTGTGTCTGCCCCATTGTTCCTTGGGGGAGTTGATCTACTCTGATTATTCATATTGCCAGAGTTTTTCCTTTGATTTCATCTCATGATTGTTTTTCACTGTTGCCTCTGGCCATCCTCAGAGTTGGGGTGGTGTCTCTCCGAGATTAGACCCTGGGGGGATCACTCTATTGTTGCTGGATCTTTGTAGGCAGTGATCCTATATAGCTCTTCTGGGGCTGCCCCAGCCAGGGACTTCTGGTTGTGGGAGAAGCTCCAGTGTGTGACACCCCCAGATCCAACAACAGGGTGGGGAGTGGTGCACATGGTTCTGGGAGTGCCTGGTGCCCAGTGACTTTGGCAAAGATGGCCCAAGGCTCTAGAAATCTCTGGCCAGGAGAAGGGCTCCATGCAGAGGCAGGGAGGGCTCTGGAGGGCAATCAGCTACCAGAATCCCTGGCCAGATGAGCAGGTGGTGTGGAGGCAGGGAGGGTACAGGAGGGATGACGCGGGGTTGCGCAGCTCCCAGAGTTCCTGGTCAGGGTGTAGGGAGGCCCAGTGAGCGGAATAGTGCATCCTGGCACAGCTCTTACCAGGGTCTAGGTGGGCGCAGCTCTTACAGAGGTCTGGGAGGGTGCTGATTACAGGTCACAGCGCAGCTCTTCCAGAAGTCCAGGAGGGTGCCAATCACGGGTCCTGGTGCAGCTCTTCCAGAGGTGTGAGGGTGCATAAAGATTTTTAAGAAAAAAAGAAAAAAACAGAAATCGCCTACACTTTATCTTCTTCCCCCATTGTGGAACATGTACTATTACCAGCATGCTTAATATCAGCCTATGAAGGATAGCTATACAGGAAAATGTAACTCAACTTATACATGAAATGATTTATGAACGAAAAGGACATTTTGGGAAATCAACTCTAATATTTAGACTATGAAAGAAAAGAAAGTTTAGCTATTCATATCTTATTATTACTTAAAGATTTTGTGATGGTGAAATGGATTGCTAAAACATGTTTATCCTCTCCCCAGAGAATTTGATCAGCCCCTGCCCTTTTGTGAATCATTATCTGAGGCTCTGTGACCCCTGGAAGGATAGGAACCATATTTGGGTCAGAAAAGCACAAACTCTGATCTTTTCCAGTAGACTAAGAGCTTCTTGAGGGCAGGGACAATGGTACTCACCTGTGTCTCCTCAGTCCCTAAACTAAGGGCTAAGTGTATTCACTGCTTAGCAAAGGTTGAGGAATAAGAGTCACACTGTGGTTAAACCATGTGCACTGTGTTCTTACTGAAGGAAGACGAGGAAGCAGGCCCAGCTGGGAGGATCACAGGCTGGTGACTCCTGGGGTGTAGACCCTGCTCACCTCAGGAGAAAGCTGAATAAAGAATACAGAATGGTGGCTGTTTTCAGAGAATAAATCACTATGGAAATATGGTTTACAGTGAGAGAATCTTACAGGATTTTCACCCTCATTGATTACAAATAGCTACATTGGGGCAGCACCTGTGGCTCAGTGGGTAGGGCACCGGCCCCATATATGGAGGGTGGTGGGTTCGAACCTGGCCCTGGCCAGCTAAAAAAGCAGTGGTAACTGCAACAAAAATAGCCAGGCATTGTGGTGGGCACCTGTAGTCTCAGCTACTTGGGAGGCTGAGGCAGGAGAATTGTATAAGCCCAAGAGTTGGAGGTTGCTATGAGCTGTGATGCCATGGCACTCTACCAAGGGTGACAGAGTAAGACTCTGTCTCAAAAAAAAAAAAATAGCTATGTTGACTTGATGGGTTCCTGAGTAGCCTGCTCCCAGTGGTCACAGAATTTAACATTTACTCAGTGCTTCACCTCTGTGGGCCAGTCTCTCCTCCTTCTTACATACAAGAATTTGAAAGTTATCTTATTTTACTTGTCACCAAATTCAGATTTTTTAACATATCAGCCAGTCATAGTTATTAGCATGGCTAATATGTATATGGAATTTATAAGTAAATACCTCAAGTTAAAATTTATTTACTTTTAGCATATTTACCTATATCATGTGTCAAAGACTGTGTGTGTTTGTGTGTGTGTGTGGGTGTGTGTGAGTATAACAATGGATCTTTATTTTCCAACAACACAAGATATGGCAAAACTAACATGTACAATATGAATGAAAATGTTTCAAGACCTCACTGTGAATGTGCTCTTTAAGACAATCTCTATGCAATCATTTTGCCTATTCCAGTCTTGAGAGTTTGACATTTGTCCCTCAAATTCTTCAGTGGCGGTGGGCTATCCTGCCTCCATGGGGTACACATTTGCCCCTTCTGTCTGAAAAACCAGCACTGGAGCAAGGCCGACCTCCCTGCTTCTACCCATTGCCCTCAATGGCCAGGGAAACCAATATTCCCGCAAAGCACTTCTGCTGCCACAAGAGTAGGTGAATGACAGCTGAATGACACTTCTTATATCCAGGCTGTGATTAAAGAAACAGCTCATACCACAAACTTAAGAATCAGGACTTCTAGCCAGGAGAGGAAAGCACAGCACCTTGTTTCTTGTTGTCTTTTGCATTTAAAATGGGCATTCCAGTTGGATGTAAGACCTTGAGTGACTTTACACATGAATTTGGCTTCCATTAACAGATGCATCCAATTACTATTCCGCTTTGGTCATTGATTTTTCATGTATCTTGTGGGCTGATTGTGTATGAGCAGCCACTGCATTAATGGAAACTAGATGAAGATGGGTAGCCCCTCTTTCTCTTGGGTTGAACCATTTAAAAAGAGAGAGAGAGATGTTGTAATAAGAAAACCAAAATTAATTCTTCCTCACTTTATAGGTGTGAATTTGCCTATTCATGGTATATTGCTCCTTCCCTTCACTTATAAACCCATTGCTCTAAATGCATGTGTGTGTCTACAGAAAGAGAGTTTTCTGTAACTGAATTTCATTTCTATAATGAGACCATAAATGGCTGAAACTTAATCTTAGCTCTTGCTACAATTGACTCCATCTGGATGGTTTCTACTTGAGCACATGATGAAGAGCAATTTATGATGAATCAATAGTAATGGCCAGTTAACTCTTCCTGAGGTTTGAACTAAAATTAAGATGCAGTGATATGTTTACACAACCTCAAATGATGCCAATATTGAAAACCAACCAGCACAGAGGTCAAAATTCCTTTGGCTTCTGCTAAAATGATGAGTGATTCTAGTCTCATTATGCAAATAGTACCACTCAGAGGACTATGTGCTTTGAGTTGAGGATAAAAAAAGAATAGTACTCAACGTAGTGGGCATGTCTTGTTTATTTGTTTCTTTCCGGCACCAGTTTCTCTCTCCTAACAACACCCTATTTATTTAGATTGGAATCACTTTGTTTCACACTTAGGTATAGTCTATTCTAGTGGTCACATAAGCTAAGTTAGGGCAATTAGCCATTCCTTTTTAAACAGAGGGACAAATAATAGAAAAGAATGTATGTTCAATTTCATTCAAAAGATAGCTTGCTTTCTAATCCATTTTCATCAAGGGAACACTAATGAGGTTTCCTATGTCTTCCCAGGCAGCCTCAGGCCATCATTCCCAGCCAATGTTGAGCTCCCCACTAATTCCAGGGGAACAACCTCCCCCTGCCCAATCTCTATCCAAAAAAATCATCTTGTGCTCAAGGTAACCCAAGTTGATTTCCTTTTGCTTGGAAAGAAAGAATACTATTTCATATATTCACATGTTTGAAAAATGGATTTATAATAATGTATATATTGAGTACCAATTAAATACACAGAGTTTGGCTGGATACTCTGAAAGATGTGTAGAAACTCTACCCTTGAAATCTTGAGAAATCCTTAAATAGTCCATGGAGATGGACTGGGAAGGTTTCAGAAAAGAAATGGAGGGAGGAAATTTTTGTATTTGTACCATAAAGTATGGAAAATACTGGTTATGTCTTTGCATTTTGAGACCAAGTAGGAATCATGTTTGTATTCTACACACACACACACACGTCTTTAACCTAGGCACAGAAAACTCTAAACAGAACCGTGGATCTGAGCCAAAATAACTGGGTTAGCAGAGATGCATACATGGTAATGGGCATGGCCATCTGCTCATCAAACCTTCACCATGGGCTTGCTGGAAGACACCTGCTCACCCAATAAATACATTTTCCAATACCTTGTTTCCCAGAATCTAGATGGGATTGTGTGACTACATGCTGCCCAGGAAATTTGAGAAGAAACGACGTGCATTGATGCATCTTATGAGGCAGCTGACTCGTCTGTACTTGTTCTTTCCTTTGTTGACATCTTATCATAGGTTGTCACATCCACTTGAAAGTCATATGTTGAAGTTGGCAAAATCATGTATGGAATCAATCGCTGCTTAGAAGAGATTCATCTAATAATGCAGAGCAATCATTTAGAGGTTTCTAGTAGTGAAAAATAAATTCCTCTTGCGTTTGAGCCATTTTGCAGTTTAGGTTTGTCATAGCAACCAGTATTATCCTACACAGCATTCTCAGATACAAACACAGTGAAAATTTCTATATTTTACATGACTGCTTCTTTTTGGAAATCCCATATAAACATTATTTATTCATCTATTTCACTAAACAAGTATTTGCTGAAATCCTAACTCTTGCTAATTATTCTGTTAGGACCTGTGAATAAAATTCAAACCAGGTATGTCTAGTTTCCATTATCCTAAACCATACAGCTTAACTGCAGATGCTGGCATGGATGTGGAGAGAAGAGAGCACATTTTTACTGTTGGTTTACTTATTGCAAACTAATACAGCTTTTTTGAAAGGAAGTATGGAGAATCCTCAAAGAACTCAAAATGGATCTTCCATTTGATCCTGCTATCCCATTACTAGGCATCTACCAAGAAGAAAAAAAAATCATTTTATCATTAGGGACCTTTGCACTAGATTGTTTATTGCAGCTCAATATATAATTGCCAAGAGGTGGAAGCAACCCAACAACAATGTATGCCCATCAACAATGTATGGATTAATAAACTGTGGTACATGTTTATTCCATTGTTTATTAATAGTATACCACATGTAATAATATTCAGCCATAAAAAGATGGAGACTTCACATCTTTTGTATTAACCTAGATGGAGTTGAAACACATTCTCACTGGAGAAAGAAATTGAGAAAACATAAAAAAGAAAAGTGACTTTGGATATTTCATAAATTCATTGGTGATGATTGTTTTTTTCACAGTTTCATACCACTTAATTTAGAAACCACCTTACCATGGATCGGATCTTACAATACGCACTGTTTCTTGTCTAGTGCTATTTAAAACAATGTTGTCCTTCCATCCATACTGTTTTTGGTTTGTTTGTTTATGGAATGTATAATTATAAATTAAGTTGTTTGGTGCAGTCTCTAATTGCTGTGTGATCTCAAGGGCAGAGCGCTCAGAGGAAACTTGGGCTTAGAGTTTTCGTGCAGACAAGCGAGTTGTTACCTCCTCACCATCGCTCAGATCTGTCCACTTGTCTCCACTCTGGGGTCACCCGCCTGCCTTTCAGCCACAGTTTCCTGGATCCCAGATCACCTGTGCCCTCTAGGCTACCCTTCAGTTTTGCTTCTCCAGGTCCTTCTCCCAGCAGCCCCAGGATTGTCCTGAAATGTCAATCTAAGTACATCACTTCCTCCAGAAGACTTCCCAGTAGTTTCCCTCATGGGATAACAAAGTCTGTGTTGATTCGGTAGCTGCCAAGAACTCAGCCCATCCTCTCTCCCCTCACACCCCATGGGACCATCCAGTCCCCAGAAGACACTGTGCATTCTCTCCCCTCTGGGGCTTTTCCTGGGGTATTTCCTTTGTCTGGATGCTTCCCTCTCTCCCTCCCCCATTCCCTCTACCCCCCACCATGGAATAGCATCAATTGTCCTCATATCAGAATTGAGTACATTGGATTCTTACTTCTCCATTCTTGTGATGCTTTACTAAGAAGATTGCTGGTGGGAATGCAAACTAATACGGTCCTTTTGGAAAGATGTTTGTAGAATACTTAGAGATCTAAAAATAGACCTGCCATTCGATCCTATAATTCCTCTACTAGGTATATATCCAGAAGAACAAAAATCGCACTATAACAAAGATATTTGTATGTTTATTGCAGCCCAATTCATAATTGTTTATTGCAGCCCAATTCATAATTGCTAAGTCATGGAAGAAGCCCAAGTGCCCATCGACCCATGAATGGATTAATAAATTGTGGTATATGTACACCATGGAATATTATTCAGCCTTAAAGAAAGATGAAGACTTTATCTCTTTCATTTTTATATGGATGGAGCTGGAACATATTCTTCTTAGCAAAGTATCTCAAGAATGGAAGAAAAAGTTCCAATGTACTCATCCCTACTATGAAACTAATTTATAGCTTTCATATGAAAGCTATAACCCTATTACAGGACAAGAATATGGGGCAAGGGGCAAAGGAGGGAAGGGGAGGGGGGAGTATGGGTGGAGAGAGGGTAATTGGTGGGACCCCACCTATGGTGCATCTCGAAAGGGTACAGGTGAAACTTACTAAATGCAGAATATAAATGTCTGAACACAATAACTAAGAAAATGCCATGAAGGCTATGTTGACCAGTTTTGTGAAAATATTTCGAATTGTATATAAAACCAGCACATTGTACCCCATGATTGCATTAATGTACGCAGCTATGATTTAATTAAAAATAAATAAATAAATAAAATGTTATTAAGAAAACCATAAAAAAAGAAGAATGTGAAATAATTACATTAATTAAGCAAATCAAAGGTTTAAACTTGATGTAAATAAAATGTTCTCCCTGCTCAGGTGTGGGTCTCTGTCCACTGAACATGCTTCATCCTCCCCCAAACCTGGTAGCTGTCTTAGCCTGTTCTGGCTTCTGCAACAAAATACTATAAACTGAGTGGTTTATAAATAACAAACATTTACTTCTCACAGTTCTGGAGGCTGGGATACGTCAGCTCAAGGCTCTGGCAGGTCTGATGACTGGCAGGTCCTGCTTCCTGGCTCCTGCACGGCCATCTCCTCTCTTTGTCTTAACGTGGTAGAAAGGGTGAGGGAGCTCTCTGGGGTCCCCTTTATAACGACTTTAATCCTGTCATGGGGGCTCTACCCTCATGCCCTCATCACCTCCCAGAGGTCCCACCTCCTCACACCATCACATTGGGAATTGGGATTTCAACACAGGAATTTAGTGGGACATGAATAATTAGTCTCTAGTGCTAAATAGCTAAATTTTTTGACCCCAAGGGAGGTACAGGGATTAAGTATGTGTATCTTTTTTTTAATTAATTATTTTTTATTAAATCATAAATTTGTACATTGATGCATTTGTGGGGTTCAGGGTACTGCTTCGATATACAATGTGAAATGTTTACATTGAACTGAGTAACACATAAGCATGTGTATCTTATTTGATTAGCATTGGAGTAAAGTGGCTTTGCCCCTCCCAGACATGACAGGTGCTAAAAGCTTGCCCTTTTTCTTATGGATATACTTCCATGATTTCTCCAGAGACCTTTCTTCAGAGAAGAAGCTGTTGTAATCTACCCAAACAAAATTCCCTTGGTACAGGAAAGGCCCCTCTTTCTCACTAGATACTTCTAAATCCTAAGACTCCTCAGCTTCTGTCCAGGAAGAACAGCACAGCCTCGGTTAGCATGTCTGTCAGCATGAGGCTCCTTGCCCTGACCTCCTGTTCTCTTTTAAATATTCCCTGACCAATATTCCTGCTGCAGCCTCTGTTGTAAGAGATCCCCCAAGATTCACGTACCTTTGATCCACCCTCTGAGAGGAGCAGAAGATTTTTCTTCTTTCCCCATCTCCGCTACTGTAGACTGCTTTCACTTTCATTCTGTTATTTGTTAACTACTGGCAACTCCAAATCCAATTGAACAATACAATTATGCAATTACTCATATAGGAAAATTATGTTCTCAGTCACAAATAAAGAAATTCAACTCATGAACTCACCCCAAGATAAAAACTGTCTAAAGACTTCTTACTTCATTTTTCCTTTTTCACCATGCAGCCCATAAAAAAATATTAATCTGACAGGTGAGTTTGTTGTTTTGATATGTTTTCTTATTTTTGACATATGTCTTCAGCAGATAAGCAGTCCAGTTACCTTGTTACAGATGTTTTCACTTTCAGTAATTTATTTCTTCCATTTGAATGGTGCTTTATCATCTTCAAAATTAAAACATTTTTCTAACTGTAAGGAAAAACCATTAATAATTTAGCATACAAATAAGATTTTTTTACTGATGATCAAAAACAGTCCTATTATCATACAGGAGCACGGACTTATTTTCCAGGCCCAAGTTTTTGCACAGAGTAGCTTTTCTAGTTATTTCAGAAATTGAGGTTGACAGGAGAGAAACACGGAAGCCCAGGCTCAGAACACAACTGCAGCTCCCTCTGTCTGATGTCCATAATCCCTCCTGTTCAGCTTTCTCCTGTCTCGTAATTTTGAAGTTTCATGAGGAAAAACAAGCATGTCCAACAATTAGGCTGAGTAATACTAAGCTGCTTCCAGCTGAATTCCATCATTTTTAAATTATAGAATGCATCATATAGAATGCAGCAACCACAGTGTGGAAAAAACATTCGGATGAAGACAGTTTTTGATGTTGTCTCATTTTTATGTTTCCTGTGTCCTGGTGGACCATGGCTTAAAGCAGTGATTGTCAACCTTCCTAATGCTGCAGCCCTTTAATAAAGTTCCTGTGGATCTAGACCCACAGGTTGAGAACCACTGGCTTAGAGGGACATCTCAAAGCTTTGGCCAACCCCCTAACAGTAGAAATCATGGCACAACCACCTAGGAACCTGGAATAATAATTTTCTTATATTAGTAAAATAAATTGTAATACAACATGCTTAATTTTTTTTATAAGAATACAGTGATGCCAGGCAATCTTTAATTGATGATATAGAAATTGTTCTCTAGATTTTTAAGTCAATATCAGATATTAACCAGCATAGTAACCATGACAAATGTAACAATGCATTAACCATATTTTAGGCACTGCCATCAATGTGCTGATGTGTAGTGGAGATGGGGACAGGCAGTCATCCCCAGTTCCATCTCCTCTTCTCTCAGCTTGTCATAGAACACCCACTTTCTCCCCTCTTCTCAGAATCACAGGTACATTTCCCAGCACCTCTTGCAGCCAGATGTAGCCACATTGCTGTCTGGCCAAGGTAAGACCTTGTTCCCCCACATCCTCTCCTTGGTGGCTATACTGGGGCGGGGAGCAGGGTGGTGACCTCCTGGGACTAAATAGATAAAACCCCTGTATTACCGGCCACTACTAACCTGAATGGCCATTTCATGCAGAGCACTACTGGTTAAGCCCTAACAAGGCTGGATGAACCCACATGTTGACATCTGAAGACTGTTTACTTCCAGGGCTTAGTGTTATAGATAGGCTGGGGAACTGGACTCCATGGTACCAGTCAAGGATCCAGGGCACTCTGTGCACCCAGTGAAATGTTTACTAGCTATAATTTAGTCTAGAATAAAAATACTTTGAAGATATAACCACTTTACGATAGGAAGATAGTGTAACCTTGCAACCTATGAGGAGGAATCTGTTTAATGTATACTATGATGAGTGATATGATGTTTACGTTCATTGTGAGAGTAAAAGGTAAAGGTCAAGAGGAGGGCAGAACAGCTCTTTGAGGAGATATCCTTGCTGTTCTCCAGAATTGCTGGCTCTTCTGTAAATAAAAGTGAAACTGTTGATCTCTCATCTGCTTCTCCCTTGATTGGCTTGGGTGACAAGTGGACGGACTCCTTAGCTGACAACACAAGGAATGACTGAGCAACAAGAGGAAAGAGTGTGACCCCTCATGACTTTGGATTGGTGATGACATTTAATTGATTAAGCTTCCATGCAGACTCAGCATTTTCTTGAGAGGAAATAAACTAGTGTCCTAATTAATCTAATAGAGTAGTAGTCAAGAAAAAGGAAAAGATACTCTTGCAACCTCAAGGAGCTTCAAGTGGAGTAACTGCTACCTTTTATTGAACCATTTTATGTCCTAGGCCCTTGCATATTTCATGTAATGCTCACAATTCTATGAGGTAGGTACCATTAGCCCCATTTTACAGAAGAGGAAACTGGGGCTTGGAGATGATTAATTATTTTTCTCCAAGTTACATTATAATAGTACATAGTGTCCAAAGTGTAGATCCAAGTTCTTCCACTCCACTGCTGTATATAACATACCTCCCTCCAGCAGAGGCTGCAGCAGGCTGGTCTCTCTCAGGCCAATTCCAGATGGTCCCCTGGAGAAGCGTACTAGAAAGAATTCGGGGGCCTGGATGAAATCAGATGGGCAGGGCAGGAAGCATGTGCTGTGGACAAGACCAGGTGTTCACACTTCCTGGGGTTGCCATAATGAGCAGTACAAACTGAGTGACACAGAAAAACAGAAGTTCATGTCTCAGAGGTCAGCATGTACGGGTCCAAGATTAAGTGTAGGGATGGCCATGTTCCCCCTGAAAGGTCTGCTCCAGGCCTCTCCCCCAGCTTCTGGGATTTCCTTGGCTTATGGAAGCAGACCTCTAATCTTCACATGGCTTTTTCCCCCATGTGCATCTCCGTCCCTGTTTCCAAATTTCCATTGTGATAAGGGCACCAGACATATTGAATTAGGGGCCCACTATGCTCCAGCATGAACCCCACCATAACTGATTACATCTGTAATGACCTTATTTCCAATTAAGGTGGAAATACCAATATTTAGGACTTCACAGGGCAGATGAGTGTCCCGACCCACGGGACAGCAATGGGGGACGCAGGAACCACCTAAAGGAGAAAAACAAACAAGGGGTGTGAGAAAGGGAGACAAGACAGTTTTCTGATCAAGTCTCCAACTTTATTGAAAAAACTTGTGCGTTATAAGCATTACGGGGAAGGTGGGTGTGTCTTGTTGGGAGGTTCAGAGGAGTTGTTAACTGGGAATTGGCTAGAGTAAGTAAGATGGGGCATAAGGTGATTGGTTGGCTAGTTGCCGGGTAAAGTTACCGGGAAAAGGTAAAACTGTTTTTTACTTGAAGAGGAAGTAAGGCCGAGCTGTACCTTATATGGCTTCCGACAGATGAGCACTTAGTATCTCTTGTATCCTGACTTCCTTCAAAATATATATATATATATATGTATGTTAGAGAAAGCTGTCTCCGGGGGATATATTAGCACTTTTCATTGTATAAAATGCCCTCATATGCTGATTCCTTAATGAATGTCTGATGCTTCCAGGGACTCAAACAAAAATAATTGATTCTCTATTATCACACTACATAAAGCACATACTAATAATCCCTTGTGAAAACTGTTGGGGTTAGAAGTTAGGGTGGCTGAATCACACAGAAAGGTGATGATAACAGCATTAAAACTCAGATTCTTCAACCAGGATTCTTGATGAAAATATGGCCAACATATTTAGACAGTAGATTTTAGAAATAAGTATACAAAATTCCTGGGAATTCTTGATCTCCTCTCACTAGCAAAAGATACTGACTTGCATATTAGTGACTTACATGACTTACATGACTAGTGCCTCCTTCAGTGCAGAAGAGAGCCTTAAACGGTAGAGTAAGAGAGTTAGCGGGACCTTGTCCAAGGTCCAAGTGACAGAAATAAAAGCAGAGAGCCACAAGAGAGCCACAGGAGAGCCCCAACATCAGGTGGTTGGCATCACCCCTCCCTACCACGAATAGACAAGGCAATTCATCCATGAAAGATATTCTGTGAGCCATATATGTTTGTTGATGATTTAGTTTAGGCACATGCCGTATTTGCTTTGCTTTGATGAGAGAGAAAATAGAAGTTCTCTTTTTGCAGATGAGAGTGCACCATCTCTTTCAAGTCTCTTGACAGTAAGAACTTTCTGTTTTTTGTGAGTTGAGCTGAAGAAAAAAATCCCTCAAAGCATGAGCAAGGGGGAGATTTATAAAATGACTAAGGTTGACTGGCACCTGTGGTTCAGTGAGTAAGGCGCCAGCCCAATATACTGAGGGTGGCGGGTTCAAACCCGGCCCCAGCCAAAATGCAACAAAAAAATAGCCGGGTGTTGTGGTGGGCGCCTGTAGTCGCAGCTACTCAGGAGGCTGAGGCAAGAGAATCGTCTAAGCCCAGGAGTTGGAGGTTGCTGTGGGCTGTGTGACGCCACAGCACTCTACCGAGGGCAATAAAGTGAGACTCTGTCTCTACAAAATAAAAATAAAAAGTAAAATGACTAATGTTTGTGGCTTTGCAGGCTGTGTTTATTAAGATAAATAATGAAACAAAATCCCACATCAACAGATATTTATACCTATTCTGTTGCCTGTTGATGATGGTTACAATGTGGATTTCTGGTTAGGAAAATATATAATAAAAGCTATAGTAATATACCTGGGATTTCAGTTTAATTTGTTCATTCAGACCGATGTATGTTACCTTTATAACTTCATATTTAAGGAGATGGTTAGAAAAGAAGGTAAATAGATCTCTAGACTTAGAATAATGCTCCTGCACCTCTGAAGGTGATGTTAATGAATGCCTTCCTCATCTTATGCTTCATAAAGTGAAGTCTGCAATGATTTCTAGCCCAGTGATGAATGTCTGTCTACAGGGCAAGGAAATGGCTCAAATAATGAGTAAAATAGTGTTTATCAAGAACTACTAATTTTGGATATTGAGCCTTTGACTCTTGATGTTAAAGAAAATAATAATTTCTCAACAAACTGTTTTTAACACATAAAAAAACTATACCAACCTAAAAAAGAAAAAAGAATTCATATAAATAAAACAATTTGTGTCATCATTTCTCTCTCTAATTTCATGTGTCGATTCATTCTTGAAGAAATCAGAACCATAGTTTTGTTAAGACAAAAACCCAAGAAATTAAGATTGCTTTCATGCAGTATGTGGGTCTCTTTGTTTTGTTCCATAAGCTTATTTTTGAACATTAGAAGGCATATATCTTTGGTGTATTTTCCGTAATAAGAGCTAATTTTTATCCAGAACTTACTATCTCATCTCACTGTAGAAGTACTCTTTACTTAAAAAACAGCTATATTGGGGGTAAGGGTGTAGAAAACTGGGAATTTGAGCTAAGGACATTTGAAAGGTCTTTCAACGTTAAGATTTTATAATGTCAAAACTTGGTTAAGGTGTCCCGTGGACTTCAGGCTTTCTGTGCCCATGCTCTCTCGGAATTCTGATAGTGGACTGTAGAGAATCTTGGACGATATAAGTTTTTGCCTCCTGCCATTGGGGATTCTCATTGACTTCTCTGTTTGCACCGTGAAGCTTGACTTTCCCCCAAGGAGAAAGCATCACAGCATCACAGAGGGATCGTGCTGAGAGCGCCCCCCACCCCACGTGTGCCCACCAGACTCTGTGCTCCCTCCTGGGTCTCTGCTCACGGACACACTTACCCCTCTTGTGACACGGGGGAGGAGAAGAGAGCCCATGCTCGCAGCTGTTGCTGTAGTTGGGAATTTTTGTAAACGGTGGTGATAAAAGCCCACTGGGGTGCGGGTGTCAGCAGTGTTCAGAGCACAGCACGCTCTGTCTGGAGCAGACCTGGATCCAAGTCCCAGCCCTGCCACTTGGTAATTAAGCACGTTTGGTCAAGTTGTTTAAACTGTCTGAGCCTCATCATCTCTAGGAAGGATATAACAAAATAGCTGCTGTGTTAATTAAATGAACAATAAGCAAATTAGTTCCTCGAGTGCGCGCGCACATGCGCCCTGGGTCTTTTGGGTTAAAAATGTCTATGCAGTTCCCTGGGCTCGGGTTGGGGCTGTGAACCCTGCAGCTTCAGTCATGGGTAATGCTCATGCGGGTCGGAGAGCCTACTGCGTGCTCGGCTCCATTCTAAATCCTCTGTAGACAGTAACTTATTTAATCCTCGGAGCAATTCTATGGGTATTTTTGTATGTATTTTACACAGGTAAGGAAACTTGGACACAGAAGGTCTTGTGACTCCCTGAAATTCATATAGCTAGTAAGTGGCTGAGCAGGGATTTCAGACCTGGCAATCTGAGACCCACTTACCTGTACTATCCTCCTCCACATCTTCCATATGAGCTATGGCTCAGCCTAGCTAGTGGCATCTTCCCAATTCCCCTAGAACCAGATAATTCTGTGGAAATGAGCACATAACTTTGCAGAACCAAAGAGATTCTGTTTCAAGGACTAATCTATTGCTGGGGAAAGAATATCACTCTCCTTACTCTGAGATTGCTAGGGGTTTAAAATTTTGCTTTTATTTGTATAAATTTACTAAGTACAGGTGTGATTTTGCTGCCTGGATATATTGGGTAGTGCTGAAATCAGGGCTTTGATGTATCCATCACTGGAGTAACCACTGTTCTCACTGAGAAGGAAGGTGTAAGCGTGGGACTACCAACGGCTGTCTCGTCAGCTCCTAGAGCAAAGTTGCCTGGGATAGATGGCGGACAACCCAGCAGAAACTAAGTTAAACAAACAGGGAAAAATATAGAGATCCGATGGCCTCTGGGTTCAGTTAAGCCTGAAATCCCCAACAACATGGGCTAATACCTTTGTTATTTGTAACTGTTTTTATTTTGTGTTCTGGCACTTGTTCCAGTAAGAGGTTTGACAAATAAAAGCAAAGTAAGCATTAGCCAGAAACATAATAAATTTAAACAAATACGCACACATAGACATAGACATATGTATACTGGAGGCATTATATCAAGGCATTAGAAGATTTAATGGATTCAGTAAAAAATGTCTAAACATAAATTCCTAGATAAACTGGAGCCATAAATTATTAGCATGGTAATTATTATAAAACCTGTAACTACACGTATTGAGCATTCTTTCGCTAAGGAGTACTCTCTAACACAGGCCGTCTGTATTAGGTAAAGATTTTTGTTACAGAAGTTCAAAATCTAGTCTTTTAATACATCTCTTATTGAGGATACAGATAGAAAATTTGCTTTATTATAAAACACTATAAATTATGTTTGTAGATGGTGTTAGGATTAAAATGTATGATAATAAACAATAATAATGAGCTCCTAAAAAAAAATACATCTCTTATTATGTAGTATGCAAGATCAAAGCAGTTTTTAGAACACAGAAGTCACAGGCTATGATAGAATATATGTAAAACATATAGCTATAGGTACAGAGAATTCAATTATTATCATGTTTCATCATAACTAGCTTATAATCAATTCCTGTCTTAATCTCAGAGTGAACTTGGCAGCGAAGACAACAAAATGAGAGGAAGCATTTGGATTTGAGTTGGGGTTATAAATTCGCCCACACCACTCGCAAATCATTTGCATTTATTTTTTCACTGGGGCAATTTGCTTGATACAGAGTTGTATAAGTGTATGGCAATCATCTTATAAGGACATAGTGTGATATTGGTATTTTGTACATTTGATGTGTACCACCTTATAACCTTATTTATATACATATGAAATAGATGCAGTTAGTATAAAATGGAAGCTTGAATATATACAAAATACGTTACCTTATGTATGTATATATAGAGCTTGTGCAGGTAGCACGATAATATGTTTACCTTTTGCAAAATGAGGGGTCTTATTTATGTGTGTGCAGAGTATATGCAGTCGGTGTGATATGAACATTTTCCTATACATAGGCATTTGCACAGCCTTTCAAAATGTTTACTTTGCAGACATTATCCATTCTATCACTTGTCACGATTTCCACATAGACACAGATATTTGTGTAACTGAGACTCACTTAAGGACATGCAGCACCCACATACCCAATCGTCAGCCACATACCCCTTTCTCACCAAGCACTCAGTGCCAGCTCACATGCTCCTCTCCCAGGTTTACTCAATGGCTGTGGAATTTCTGAGGCATTAAGATGAAGTTCCAGTTGCAGAATGAAGAAAAACTATTTTTTCTTTTTACAAAAAAAAAAAAGCCTTTCCCTTTTTGTAGTATTTATTTTCACTCCTGCTGATTTGAACTGTTGTCATATTTAGTAGCTGATGCTTAATTCAGATACAGCTTGTTAAAAGGGATCTGGATGGAGTGAAATAAAGGAGAAATTACTGGAGAAAAGTCACAGTCATTTTGTGTCTAAATAGAAGTTCTCTGTTAATTTTTGATTTCCACACAGGCAGAACATCGCAACACACTGATTTCTTCTAAATCTCCATGTTCAATAATTTTCTCCAGGCAGGAAACAAAACCTTACAAAATGAAATAAAACTCTAAAAACCCTTACATAAAATACCCTTAGGTATTTTATTGATTGACACTTTGGAAAGATCCCCATCATTTGAATTTTTTTCAAATATATCCCTGTGCTGTAGCATATTAGTTCTACAACTTTTCCCCCTCAGATCTCATCCTCACCATGTCATATGCATGTGCAGAGAATGAGAATCATCCAGAAGAAATAAATAACGGGAAATTAGAGAAGAAATTAACATTTATTGTCCATATAATATGTGATAGAAATTGCTTTGTACTAGGTGTTTCACTCACATTAACTTTTGTAATTATTATAAAACTATTATGTGCCAGGTACTATAATTTACAGTGCTAGGGATAAAGTAAATGATATCACCTATCCCTCATTAAGCACTTTTTATGTTACAAGCAATGGGCCGAGCACTATTGTGTACTTTTTCTAAACTATTCCTTACAGAAAATTCACAAGTGGGTACTATTAATATACCACTTTACACATGAGGAAAAAGAAACTTAGAAGAGAGGTAATTTTTCCAAAACACTTAGCTAATAAGTGGGCAAGGTTACAAAGCCCATTCCCAATCAACTTCATGACATAGCCTTGATTCTGGGTATACTGTAAAATGCTTATCAGAACTTCTAATGCACAATAAATGTTGAAAACAATATTTGTTTGGAATCAAGACAGCACAGAGGAATCCATTCAGCCAAGTCCAAATGCCCAGACTCGCAAAATAAATCCATGGAATGAAATGGGGTATCAAAAAATTAAACGTGAAACATATGGGTATATTATAGATGATAAAGTTGACAATAATTAAAAGGATATATGTGTAATAAATACATTGACTTTCACATAGAAAACAAAAAACATTCACTTAGTCCCTACCTCACACCACATGTAAACTATGCTGAGAACAGTGTTTCCAAGTCTCTCCCAAATCCAAATCTTCATCCCATCAGACCCATCTTTTGTTCAGTTTTTATAGCTGACCAATTATTTTCCAAGTAATAACATCAAATCAAGATTAAGATATGATCAAGCCGGACAACTCAAAGAAGTCTGCACTTGCAGGGCCATGAGAAAATAGAAAGGAAGATCTTTGCTGAATCTCTGCTGGGTAGAGTAAAGGAAGTAACCTGACAGCTCTGCTAAGGAGGGGGTTTGTGACTCCCCTTCAATGTGTCAGTTTGTTGCTGCTGTTGCTATTGTTGCTGAAGGGGGTGTGCAGGTGATGCTGAAGGGGGTGTACAGGTGATGCTGAAGGGAGTATGCAGGTGATGCTGAAGGGGGTATGCAGGTGATGCTGAAGGGGGTGTGCAGGTGAGGCTGAAGGGGGTGTGCAGGTGATGCTGAAGGAGGTGTGCAGGTGATGCTGAAGGGGGTATGCAGGTGATGCTGAAGGGGGTGTGCAGGTGATGCTGAAGGGGGTATGCAGGTGATGCTGAAGTGGGTATGCAGGTGATGCTGAAGGGGGTGTGCAGGTGATGCTGAAGGGGGTGTGCAGGTGATGCTGAAGGGGGTGTGCAGGTGATGCTGAAGGGGGTGTGCAGGTGATGCTGAAGGGGGTATGCAGGTGATGCTGAAGGGGGTATGCAGGTGATGCTGAAGGGGGTGTGCAGCTGATGCTGAAGGGGGTGTGCAGGTGATGCTGAAGGGGGTGTGCAGGTGATGCTGAAGGGGGTGTGCAGGTGATGCTGAAGGGGGTGTGCAGGTGATGCTGAAGGGGGTGTGCAGGTGATGCTGAAGTGGGTATGCAGGTGATGCTGAAGGGGGTGTGCAGGTGATGCTGAAGTGGGTGTGCAGGTGATGCTGAAGTGGGTGTGCAGGTGATGCTGAAGGGGGTATGCAGGTGATGCTGAAGGGGGTGTGCAGGTGATGCTGAAGTGGGTGTGCAGGTGATGCTGAAGTGGGTGTGCAGGTGATGCTGAAGGGGGTATGCAGGTGATGCTGAAGGGGGTGTGCAGGTGATGCTGAAGTGGGTGTGCAGGTGATGCTGAAGGGGGTATGCAGGTGATGCTGAAGGGGGTGTGCAGGTGATGCTGAAGGTGGTATGCAGGTGATGCTGAAGTGGGTGTGCAGGTGATGCTGAAGGGGGTATGCAGGTGATGCTGAAGGGTGTGTGCAGGTGATGCTGAAGTGGGTGTGCAGGTGATGCTGAACGGGGTATGCAGGTGATGCTGAAGGGGGTGTGCAGGTGATGCTGAAGTGGGTGTGCAGGTGAAGTTGAAGGGGGTATGCAGGTGATGCTGAAGGTGGTATGCAGGTGATGCTGAAGTGGGTGTGCAGGTGATGTTGAAGGGGGTATGCAGGTGATGCTGAATGGGGTGTGCAGGTGATGCAGAAGTGGGTGTGCAGGTGATGTTGAAGGGGGTATGCAGGTGATGCTGAAGGGGGTGTGCAGGTGATGCTGAAGTGGGTGTGCAGGTGATGCTGAAGGTGGTATGCAGGTGATGCTGAAGTGGGTGTGCAGGTGATGTTGAAGGGGGTATGCAGGTGATGCTGAAGGGGGTGTGCAGGTGATGCTGAAGGGGGTGTGCAGGTGATGCTGAAGTGGGTGTGCAGGTGATGCTGAACGGGGTATGCAGGTGATGCTGAAGGGGGTGTGCAGGTGATGCTGAAGGGGGTGTGCAGGGGATGCTGAAGGGGGTGTGCAGGTGATGCTGAAGTGGGTATGCAGGTGATGCTGAAGGGGGTGTGCAGGTGATGCTGAAGGGGGTGTGCAGGTGATGCTGAAGGGGGTGTGCAGGTGATGCTCAAGGGGGTGTGCAGGTGATGCTCAAGGGGGTGTGCAGGTGCTGCTGAAGGGGGTGTGCAGGTGATGCTGAAGGGGGTGTGTAGGTGATGCTGAAGGGGGTGTGCAGGTGATGCTGAAGGGGGTGTGCAGGTGATGCTGAAGGGGGTATGCAGGTGATGCTGAAGTGGGTATGCAGGTGATGCTGAAGGGTGTGTGCAGGTGATGTCGAAGTGGGTATGCAGGTGATGTTGAAGGGGGTATGCAGGTGATGCTGAAGTGGGTATGCAGGTGATGCTGAAGTGGGTATGCAGGTGATGCTGAAGGGGGTGTGCAGGTGATGCTGAAGGGGGTATGCAGGTGATGTCAAAGTGGGTATGCAGGTGATGTTGAAGGGGGTATGCAGGTGATGCTGAAGGGGGTATGCAGGTGATGCTGAAGGGGGTGTGCAGGTGATGCTGAAGGGGGTGTGCAGGTGATGCTGACGGGGGTGTGCAGGTGATGTTGAAGGGGGTGTGCAGGTGATGCTGAAGGGGGTGTGCAGGTAATGTTGAAGGGGGTGTGCAGGTGATGTTGAAGGGGGTATGCAGGTGATGCTGAAGGGGGTGTGCAGGTGATGCTGAAGGGGGTGTGCAGGTGCTGCTGAAGGGGGTGTGCAGGTGATGCTGAAGGGGGTGTGCAGGTGCTGCTGAAGGGGGTGTGCAGGTAATGTTGAAGGGGGTGTGCAGGTGATGCTGAAGGGGGTATGCAGGTGATGCTGAAGGGGGTGTGCAGGTGATGCTGAAGGGGGTGTGCAGGTGCTGCTGAAGGGGGTGTGCAGGTGCTGCTGAAGGGGGTGTGCAGGTGATGCTGAAGGGGGTGTGCAGGTGATGCTGAAGGAGGTGTGCAGGTGATGCTGAAGGGGGTGTGCAGGTGATGCTGAAGGGGGTGTGCAGGTGATGCTGAAGGTGGTGTGCAGGTGATGCTGAAGGGGGTATGCAGGTGATGCTGAAGGGGGTGTGCAGGTGATGCTGAAGGGGGTGTGCAGGTGATGCTGAAGGGGGTGTGCAGGTGATGCTGAAGGAGGTGTGCAGGTGATGCTGAAGGGGGTATGCAGGTGATGCTGAAGGGGGTATGCAGGTGATGCTGAAGGAGGTGTGCAGGTGATGCTGAAGGGGGTGTGCAGGTGATGCTGAAGGGGGTGTGCAGGTGCTGCTGAAGGGGGTGTGCAGGTGATGCTGAAAGGGGTGTGCAGGTGATGCTGAAGGGGGTGTTCAGGTGATGCTGAAGGGGGTGTGCAGGTGATGCTGAAGGGGGTATGCAGGTGATGCTGAAGGAGGTGTGCAGGTGATGCTGAAGGGGGTATGCAGGTGATGCTGAAGGGGGTATGCAGGTGATGCTGAAGGGGGTATGCGGTGATGTTGAAGGGGGTATGCAGGTGATGGTGAAGGAGGTGTGCAGGTGATGCTGAAGGGGGTATGCAGGTGATGCTGACGGGGGTATGCAGGTGATGCTGAAGGAGTTGTGCAGGTGATGCTGAAGGAGTTGTGCAGGTGATGCTGAAGGGGGTATGCAGGTGATGCTGAAGGGGGTATGCAGGTGATGCTGAAGGGGGTGTGCAGGTGATGCTGAAGGGGGTATGCAGGTGATGTTGAAGGGGGTGTGCAGGTGATGCTGAAGGGGGTGTGGAGGTGATGCTGAAGGGGGTGTGCAGGTGATGTTGAAGGGGGTATGCAGGTGATGCTGAAGGGGGTATGCAGGTGATGTTGAAGGGGGTATGCAGGTGATGCTGAAGGGGGTGTGCAGGTGATGCTGAAGGAGGTGTGCAGGTGATGCTGAAGGGGGTGTGCAGGTGATGCTGAAGGGGGTGTGCAGGTGCTGCTGAAGGGGGTGTGCAGGTGATGCTGAAAGGGGTGTGCAGGTGATGCTGAAGGGGGTGTTCAGGTGATGCTGAAGGGGGTGTGCAGGTGATGCTGAAGGGGGTATGCAGGTGATGCTGAAGGAGGTGTGCAGGTGATGCTGAAGGGGGTATGCAGGTGATGCTGAAGGGGGTATGCAGGTGATGCTGAAGGGGGTATGCGGTGATGTTGAAGGGGGTATGCAGGTGATGGTGAAGGAGGTGTGCAGGTGATGCTGAAGGGGGTATGCAGGTGATGCTGACGGGGGTATGCAGGTGATGCTGAAGGAGTTGTGCAGGTGATGCTGAAGGGGGTATGCAGGTGATGCTGAAGGGGGTATGCAGGTGATGCTGAAGGGGGTGTGCAGGTGATGCTGAAGGGGGTATGCAGGTGATGTTGAAGGGGGTGTGCAGGTGATGCTGAAGGGGGTGTGGAGGTGATGCTGAAGGGGGTGTGCAGGTGATGTTGAAGGGGGTGTGCAGGTGATGCTGAAGGGGGTATGCAGGTGATGCTGAAGGGGGTGTGCAGGTGATGCTGAAGGGGGTGTGCAGGTGATGCTGAAGGGGGTGTGCAGGTGCTGCTGAAGGGGGTGTGCAGGTGATGCTGAAGGGGGTGTGCAGGTGATGCTGAAGGGGGTGTGCAGGTGATGCTGAAGGGGGTGTGCAGGTGATGCTGAAGGAGGTGTGCAGGTGATGCTGAAGGGGGTGTGCAGGTGATGCTGAAGGGGGTATGCAGGTGATGCTGAAGGGGGTGTGCAGGTGATGCTGAAGGGGGTATGCAGGTGATGTTGAAGGGGGTGTGCAGGTGATGCTGAAGGGGGTGTGCAGGTGATGCTGAAGGGGGTGTGCAGGTGATGTTGAAGGGGGTATGCAGGTGATGCTGAAGGGGGTATGCAGGTGATGCTGAAGGAGGTGTGCAGGTGATGCTGAAGGGGGTGTGCAGGTGATTCTGAAGGGGGTGTGCAGGTGCTGCTGAAGGGGGTGTGCAGGTGATGCTGAAAGGGGTGTGCAGGTGATGCTGAAGGGGGTATGCAGGTGATGCTGAAGGAGGTGTGCAGGTGATGCTGAAGGGGGTATGCAGGTGATGCTGAAGGGGGTATGCAGGTGATGCTGAAGGGGGTATGCAGGTGATGCTGAAGGGGGTATGCGGTGATGTTGAAGGGGGTATGCAGGTGATGGTGAAGGAGGTGTGCAGGTGATGCTGAAGGGGGTATGCAGGTGATGCTGAAGGGGGTATGCAGGTGATGCTGAAGGAGTTGTGCAGGTGATGCTGAAGGTGGTGTGCAGGTGATGTTGAAGGGGGTATGCAGGTGATGCTGAAGGAGTTGTGCAGGTGATGCTGAAGGTGGTGTGCAGGTGATGTTGAAGGGGGTATGCAGGTGATGCTGAAGGGGGTATGCAGGTGATGTTGAAGGGGGTATGCAGGTGATGCTGAAGGGGGTGTGCAGGTGATGCTGAAGGGGGTATGCAGGTGATGTTGAAGGGGGTATGCAGGTGATGTTGAAGGGGGTATGCAGGTGATGTTGAAGGGGGTATGCAGGTGATGCTGAAGGGGGTGTGCAGGTGATGCTGAAGGGGGTATGCAGGTGATGTTGAAGGGGGTATGCAGGTGATGTTGAAGGGGGTATGCAGGTGATGCTGAAGGGGGTGTGCAGGTGATGCTGAAGGGGGTATGTCGGTGAGCAGCCATCGCTGAGCTGCTTATAACCAGAAGAAAACTGAACGTTGTTTATCTTTGTCTTCTCTTTTCTCCTACCCACTTCTGCCTTTCCTCTAAATTAATGTTGTTTTTTTTTAATTTTTTTTAATATTGATTTGAAGGAGCTTAAATTGGTCAGCCGGCCAGGGCCTTCATGTTTCTTGGCTAGTCCTACAGTGTGATAGGCAGTTCTAGTTTTATTTTCATGGAAAAGTCCAACACGGTTAATCTAACTATCTAAACAGCTAGTTCAAAAATGAGAAAAATGTCTCCGGAGAATTTAAAAGACTTGTTAGATCTTATTTGTGATCCAAGCTAGTTTTCTTACCATATGTGTATAAACAATATTTTCAGCCTGGTTCTATGTTGGAAACACTTATGTTTTATTTTCGTTCCAATGTTGCATAATTCCCACATGGCAAAGCCTAAAGTGTTTTTTGACGTTAGACAGGTAAACATGTGACATATCGAATTTGAAATATATCAGTAACATGATAGTTTTAATTATAAATAATTTATAAATTGCTTTATTGTCTGTAGCCGTAGGCTTAGCACTATGCAAAAACTCTAAAACATGGAAATATTTCAAACTCTAAAACACGGAAATATTTCAAAAAATAAGCAGAGTCTTATTTTTTCTGAGATCCTGATATAGCTTAGGTCACAGAAATACTGCTCTTGTTTGAAAAATCAACTTTTGTTGTTTCATTAATTTTCTGTGTAAGTTTTCTTACTTCAATTTGATTTGTTCTTCTCATTTTTATATTATTTCATACCTTTTGCCATCTCTGGGATTGCTTTGCTCCTTATATTCTGATACCTTGAATTAGCAACTTGGTTGTTGATTTGAGGCTATAAAGTTTCCCCTGGCACTACTTGAGTTGCATCACACAAATTTTGATACATTGTATTTTCATTTGTATTCAGTGTTATGTATTTTATTTCTTTCTTTCGATACTTGTTCTTTCACACATACATTGTGTGTAGAGTTTAATTTCCACATAGTTGGAGATTTTCCATCATCTTTCTGTTATTAATTTCTACTTTGATTTTATTATAGTGAGAAAACACATTCTGCATGGTTTTAATTCTTTCAGATTTGTTGAGCTTTGTTTTGCGGTTCAGAGTATGGTCCATCTTGATGAATATTCCATGAGTGCTTAAAAAAATGAGCATTTTGCTATTGTTAGGGTGAGTGTCAATTAGATCCTGTTGGTTGATTGTGTTGTTCACATCTTTTCTATCCTTGTTAATTTTCTGTCTAGCTGCTCTATCAATTGTTGAGAAAGTTTGTTCATGTCCCCAAATTTAATGGCGGATTTTCTATTTCTTCTGCTCAGCAATATTAGTTTTTATTTTGCGCATTTTGAAACTCGAATGTTCGGTGTGCACGCACAAAAAGGACCGTGATGTCCTCCCAGTGGATTGATCCTTCTGTCGTTATGTTGTGCTTGTTTTTCTCTCTTTGCTCTGATGTCTACTTTACCAGATACTAATATAACTATTCCAGCTTATTTTTAAATGATAGCGTGCTATATTTTTTCCATCCTTTTGTAGTCACTCTATTGATGTCATTGAATTTCAAATGAGTTTCTTGTAATCAGCATATAGTAGAATTATGCTATTTTATCCTCTCTGCTAATCTCCGTCTTTTGATTGATATATTTATACTATTTATATAGAATGTAATTATTGTTACTTTAGGCTGCTATCATTTTACATTTTTTCTTTTTGGGGGGGTAGGTTTCAGTTTATTTATTTATTTATTTTTTATTAAATCATAGCTATGTACATTAATTTGATCACAGGGCACCATACACTTGGTTCATTGGCCATTTGACACATTTTCATCACACTAGTTAACATAGCCTTCCTGGCATTTTCTTAGTTATTTTGCTAAGACATTTACATTCCATGTTTACTAAGTTTCACATACACCCTTGTAAGATGCACTGCAGGTGTGATCCTATCAATCCCTCTCCTCTACCCACCTCCCCACTCTCTCTCCACCTTTTTCCCCTTCCCCCTATTCTTAGGTTGTAGCTGGGTTATAGCTTTCATGTGAAGGTCCTAAATTAGTTTCATAGTAGGAGTGAGTACATTGGGTACTTTTTATTCCATTCATGAGACACTTTACTAAGAATATGTTCCAGCTCCATCCATGTAAACATGAAAGAGGTAAAGTCTCCATCTTTCTTTAAGGCTGCATAGTATTCCATGGTGCACATATACCACAATTTATTAATCCATTCGTGGATCAATGGGCATTTGGGCTTTTTCCATGACTTACCAATTATGAATAGGGCTGCCTTAAATATTCTGGTACAAATATCTTTGTTATGATTTGATTTTTGGTCTTCTGGGTATATGCCCAGCAGAGGAATTACAGGATTGAATGGCAGGTCTATTTTTAGATCTCTAAGTGTTCTCCATATATCTTTCCAAAAGGAATGTATTAATTTGCAATCCCACCAGCAGTGCAAAAGTGTTCCCTTTTCTCTACATCCGCGCCAACATCTCTGGTCTTAGGATTTTGTGATGTAGGCTAGTCTCACTGGAGTTAGATGATATCTCAAAGTAGTTTTGATTTGCATTTCTCTGATGATTAAAGGTGATGAGCATTTTTTCATATGTCTGACGACCATGCGCCTGTCTTCTTCAGAGAAGTTTCTCTCCAAGTCCCTTGCCCAGCCTGCGATGGGATCCCTTGTTCTTTTCTTGCTAATGCGTTTGAGTTCTCTATGGATTCTGGTTATTAAACCTTTGTCAGAGACATAACCTGCAAATATCTTCTCCCATTCTGAGAGCTGTTTGCTTGCTTTACTTACTGTGTTCTTGGCTGTGCAGAAGCTTTTTAGTTTGATCAAGTCCCAATAGTGTAGTTTTGAAGCTGCTTCAATTGCCCTGGGGGTCTTCCTCATAAAAAACTCGCCCAACCCAATTTCTTCAAGGGTTTTCCCTGCGGTCTCTTCTAGTATTTTTATAGTTTCATGTCTTAAGTTTAAATCTTTAATCCAGTGAGAGTCTATCTTGGTTAATGGTGAAAGGTGTGGGTCCAGTTTCAGTCTTCTACAGGTTTTACATTTTTTTCTATGGCTCTCACTACTCAATCACTGATCCTAGCATAGCACTATTCATGGGGAAAGAAATAGACCAAAGTCATCCTTTTGTAAGAAACCCTCTCCCACAATTAATTCATTCATCAGGGTAGAACCCTCTTGAGCAAATCTTCTCTTAAAGGCCCCACCTCTAAACATTGCTGTAATGACTTTCCAACATATAATCTTTGGAGGACCTATTCAAAGATAGTATGAAGATTAAGATGTGGTTATCTGTAGGATGGGTGAATTGTTTTGCCTACCACAAATACCCCCAAGACCTCCAGGTAACCTGTTCCTCATGTGCTTTGGCACCTCATTGTGGAACACGAGAGTTATAGACAATTATCATTATCAAAAATGTTTCAAAAAAAAATGTTTCAAAGAATCCCCTCATAATATTTTGTTACAGGTAAAAAGTATAATATACAAACAAAAATATGCTCATTATTTACTTTGGGAATAAAAATTACAGATAAAATTTACAAAATCTCTAAATTATAAATCCTTAATTTCAATCTCTCTAACCACTATTTGAGGAACAAGGATATTCTTTTAACTTTGAGCCTTAGGATACTTCTTATCATCAAAACTTAAAAGCATCCTTTATAATTTGAAGTAGAAATATACATAAAGAAGTTTTATATTTGCAGTATGTAGTATACTGTCTACCAAGATTTCAGAGCTATCTGATCTATTTCATTACTTTTTATTTTATTTTATCTAATAAATTCCTTGTAGGCAGCAGTGCTAATAATTTAAAAGGCTTTTAAAATATTATTGGTCAATATCCAATTTGTCATAAATTTACCCTAACTTTGGAAGCAGGCCCAGCAGCTAATTTTGCATTGCTCCTTGCAAAGATCCATAATTTATGATTATCGTTGACTTAAATACAAGATATTTGATCCTGTCAAGTAAAAGGTTTATTTGAATAAAAAAAACCTGATTCCTCTCTAATTATAGGTTTTTATCAAGCTAATTTCATGGTGTTATTCTGTGTCTAGCCTCGGGATTGCCAGTGCCATTTTTAATACAGAGCAAGACTTAAAGACAAACAAAGGGAAAGAACAGAGTTTAAAAAAAAAATGTGTGTTGGGAACACAAAAAGATGAAAGATGCCTGTTCCAGCAAAAATATGTAAGTATGGGTTCTTTGATTGTAACAGTGTGTGATTCAAGCAATCAAAACAGTTTGGTGAGGCATTTAAGTTTATTTTAGGAATCCAGACAAAGACACTAGAAGCTCTGGGATTCTACTTGGGTGCTGTAAATTTCCGAGTGTGACTTTGGAAGAAATGGTGTGTAAGGGCTCCCCACCTTCCCTTTACTAAAGAAGTAATTCCTCTGCATCCTGGAAGGGCAGCAGTGACGTCAGGGCTATGACATCAGAGCTGTGACGTCAGGGCTGCACTCAGGGCTGTTGCACGTTGCATGCTTGATCCATTAGGGGACGCTGAACTTCCTCAAAGTTCAGTGGAAATTTTTTTTCTTTTTTTGTTTTACTGATATTTGGGGTTTTAAATACTTTTTAAAACTTCAGATTAATATGAGAGAACAAATGTGTACATTGTTTTAATTTCTAAGGTAAAGTTCAAGTTATAACAACCCATTTATAAATGGGCAAGAGACTTGAACAGAAACTTGTGTGAAGAAGACAGACGAATTGCCAAGAAATACACAAAATATCATTATTTTAAAGTATGTTGGTACCATTTCAGTTCATTTGAGCTCCAGATTATGTAGCAAGCGTTTGTCACCAACACCAAAGTTCCTCTTCAATGAAACAAATCTGAACTGATGGGATATCTTGTTTAGGGAAATATGCTTATTAAATAATTAGGAGCTATATAGCCACAGATAGAAATGTTTTCCTGTAAGAAAACACAATTCTTTTCATGTTTGGGAGCTATTGGATAATGTAGGCAATTTGCTCTTTATAATTAGGAAACAAATAAAATATAAAAATATAAACATATAAACTTAGAGATCTAAAAATAGATCTGCCATTCACTCCTATAATTCCTCTACTAGGTATACACCCAGAAGACCAAAAATCACATCATAACAAAGATATTTGCACCAGAATGTTTATTGCAGCCCAATTCATAATTGCTAAGTCACAGAAAAAGCCCAAGTGCCCATCGATCCACAAATGGATTAATAAATTGCGGTACATGTACACCATGGAATATTATGCAGCCTTAAAGAAAGATGGAGACTTTACCTCTTTCATGTTTACATGGATGGAGCTGGAACATATTCTTCTTAGTAAAGTATCTCAAGAATGGAAGAAAAAATATCCAATGTACTCAGCCCTACTATAAAACTAATTTAGGGTTTTCATATGAAAGCTGTAACCCAGTTATAACCCAAGAATAGGGGGAAGGAAAAAAGGGAGGGAAAGGAGAGGGGAGGGGGGCAGAGGGAGGATGATAGGTGGGATTACACCTGCAGTGCATCTTACAAAAGTACATGTGAAACTTAGTAAATGTAGAATGTAAATGTCTTAACGCAATAACTAGGTAAATGCCAGGAAGGCTATGTTAACCAGCGGGTTGAAAATGTGTCAAACGGTCTATAAAACCAGTGTATGGTGCCCCATGATTGCATTAAAGTACACAGCTATGATTTAATTAAAAAAAAATATGTATATATATATAAACATCATAATCCCACCAAAAAGTCAAATTTTTAACAAGCACTCTTTATCTAGGTTAAATTTGTGCTCTTGAAATATGCTCTAGAAAATATTTTGTTTCAACATAGTGATCATTGCCCTGACAAGCAGGCCTTTCTGGTTAAAATGGGGCTCACGACGTGTATTGATCTCTGCCATCTGAGAACTGTGTAATAAATATGATACTGCATCAGTAGAACCTGCTGAGGGTCTATGGCCAAAGTAAACTGTGTTTACTGACTGGTGCTGGGCAGGTGTCTCAGAGGCCGATCAGCTGGGCAGCTCTGTCTTTACCTGCCCTGGGAGTGCAGCCTTTTCAGGCCATGGCTGTGGGAGGGTGAAATAGAGGCTATGGCCGTGCTCCTTGTTCGTTTATCTCATTTGTCATGGTCACCCGTGTAGACTGGACGGATGTGCTGCCTTTCTTTCTCATCGTCCTCTCTAATTAGGGAAAGGAAGGCTTTTCATTCTCACCTGAGATCAACACTGACTGCTTCAGGACAAAAGAAAACATGTCTCCAAGAAAAGATGAGGCTGTGTGGGGTTTGAAAGAACCATTTGTTCATTTTCCTGGGTGTTTTTGTCTGATTAAGACAAAATTATGTTTGAATAAACACTGACCACAATAATATTCATTCCACTCTATGGGGTCATTCCCTTGTCATTAGCTTCTCTTATCATTTATATACAACTATTTTTTATACCAGCAACAACTTATTTACAAAACCAGGGACCATCCAAAGACAAGAGAAGCCTGGAAATGCCAACACCAATTGACAGAAACTGTGCTGTATATTAAATATTGTCATTTTCTAAATTATGCTGTCAACACATGTAAAAACATTGTAACATACTTGTACTAGTCACACATAATTATGGCATTGATAAAAATGCAGATTTGTGTTGGGGTAATCAGATGTAAACTTCAGGTTGTTTAATGACCATGGGTCATCATCCACCCATCTTTCAGTGGGCCTCTTTTATAGTGCTGCAGCCTTCCTTGAAGATACCACTACAGGTCTTCACTTGAAGCCACTGATGAAAGAAGGGCCCATGTAAATGGCCCTGCCAGCATCCTCCATTCATCACTAAAGACTAATCAACTAATCAATTGATTACTCTCTAGTAATGAGGAAGAACATGGCTTCGAAGTCAGATATTAGGTTCCATTCTTGTCTCTGATAGATACTTGGTAAGTATGAAAGTCATCTTTTATGCAAATTCAATTTTCAAACCTATGAAATGGAGGGAAATTAAGGTACCTGCCTCATTGGATAGTTAGGGAAAATATATGCGATACTAAATGTAATTCGCAGCACTGCTGCCTTTTAAGTATGCTTCTCTGATAATAATCGCTATCATTAGTAATCATAAAATAATAGTATTACGATGTTTCAAATAGAAGTAGTTAGAATTAAATATAAGTTTTACTCTGCAATTTTGCTGTGAATTTCTAAAAATGAAGAACTGATTTTTTTTTTCCAATCACTGGTCCTAGCGCAGCACTTGCTATTCATGGCAATGGGGTTTACTGAGTTTTAGAAACATCGGTTCAGAGAACAAAATATAATAGCATGCACTTCATATTATGCCTTCGGAAATAGTTAGCTAGCACAGAAACATACTTATAATTATCTAATCAAAAGCTATACAAAATTTTAAGTATATTCCTACCCCAAACTAAACTAATGCAACAGTTCTGGCTCACTGCGGAGTTGGAAAATTACCGTTTTTTCATTATCAAGACATAATGTTCACCCCTTTCTCTCTCTCTCTCTCCCTCCCCCCCAAATGTTAAGGTAAATACGTACAAATGTCCAGTGATGAAAACACAGGTTTTTGTTATATCTATTATTCTCTGCACTTTTTTTACGGGTTGTACTTGCCTCTCAAATTACAAATAATAATCATAATGTTTCTCTGACTCTCTCCATAGAGTCTTATCCAATAGTATGCTGGTCAAGATTTAACAACTGGATTTCTTCAGAAGAAAAACCCTCATTTGTAATGTTTGCCAATTTCCTTGGTGTAAATACACTAAGGGGCTGATTTGGGGATGACCCACACCCAGAATTGAAGGAAGATGCACAAAAGCCAGCCCGCAAAAGCCAACACAAGCCAGATCCGGAAGACCACTGCTCTTGCCTTCAGTAAGACTTCAAAACCAGTTTGTGGTTTGTAGTGGCATCATCCAGTGAAGCTCAGAAGATGACATTAACCCCAACAACAAAATTTCCCTAGATCACAACTGTCTAATCAGTTCAGTTCTGAACTAGTATAGTCACACAAACTTCAGGCAGATTTTTGCCTTCGAGTCCCAGTATTGGGCAGGAGTAAAAGTAATAATACCTGCCGCACATTGTGATGAGCGTGTGGAATAAAATTCAGGTGAGCAAACATTTGTCTGTATGGTTGTTCTTAACCTCTCTGAGATGACATGGGCTTTTGGGATCATACATGTAATGGAGGATAGCTGGTGACATGTGCACAATATTGTGAATGTTTTCAATGCCATTGAGCTATACACTTAAAAATGGTCCAAATGGCAAATTCTAAGTTATACGTATTTTGCAACAATCATAAAAAAAAGCCAATGGACCTGCATGAATGAGTATAAGTGAAACTGGGTAGATCTGAAATATATATATACACACACACATACGTGTGTGTTATGTCTATATCTAATATATATGTATATATATGTATGTTTATACACACACACATATATATGGAGAGAAAGACAGAGGAAACTAAAAATTGATCTATCCTATGAAAGGGAATTCATTTACCTGGAAATGAATAAGGTGAATTGGAGCAGATAAAAATGAAGGTGAGACTATCAATGAGGAGACCGTTATAATAGTCCAGTTCCAGATAATGATTCTTGCATCACAAAAAGAAAAAAAGAAGTAACAGAGAGATTAGGGAGGTAATTCAAAGGAAAAGATAAATGACTGGACATGGGGCCCAGGAAGCCAGTGACATCAGGAATGACTGTGTTGTGCCTCCGCCTGTTCAAACGTGTTGTGTATAGAGGAGGTGTGATCTGATGTTCAGAACAAGTGTGCCCCAGGGAGAGAAGACAGTCTGGGAGTCACAGATTATACCAGAAGCTGGAGACAGTTCTTACAAACCAAACAATTCCCTGAACATAAAATAGGCACAGAAGAAACAGAAAATTCTGAGAGAGAGAAATGGCTTTAAATAGCCTAGATGTTTACCTTGGGATGGGAGAAAATAACGTGGATACCTTTTTAAAGTGAGTAAATTGAAGTCTGTTTTTATTTATTTATTTTTTTTTTTTTTTTTTTTTTTAGTCCTGATGAGAATGCCAATGGAGAGTATAATGATCCCAATATGGAGAAGGAAAAAGTGAACATATTCTAGGCTTTATTATGTCTTACAAAGCAACTGAACAAAATCATATGTATTTTTCCCAGGCAGACTCTCAGCTAAATGTGCAGAAGAGACCTGGCTGGGTTTATGGTTGATCTTTAGTCCAACTTGTCTCCCTCTCTCCAGGTTCCTGTTTTTAGTAGAGAACACTCACGCTGAAGCTGCTGAAAGAATGAAAAATAAAGGCTTAATTGGGAATTTCAGGCTTTCATTAGGCTCAAATGTATCACTTTTTTATTAAATGGAAAGGAAATCTTCAGATCTTGCTAACAATTGGCTCAATCATGTTGGCTCCAGTTTCATCCCAGGATGAATAGTAATTAATTTTGCATCAGTAGTTTTTGTGCTTTGAACTAAATCAAGATGTAGGAACGTGTATACATATAGACAAGTCATGCCAATATGAATAATTGGCTAGGAAAAGGGTGTTAAAATCCCTTTGGTTTGTGCAGGACTGGTGGTTGATTGGAGCCTTGTTATGCAAATAATGCTCCCATAGAGAGATGAAAGAATAAAAAAGTGTCCAACTCAAGGAGGTAAGCCTTCCCTATGTTTATTTTTTTTTTAATCCACTCTTCTAGTTTCTTTTCCTAGTATAAGCCTATTCCTTTCACAAAGATTAATTTTTACCTATTGAACAGTTTGGGAATAAGTTCTAAAACGAAGGCCCTATATAGTATGTGCTCCCTTGACATCCGGGGAAATCGGGAGGACACCCAGTTGATTATGCCCAAGTTCCTCTTCCCACCTGCTCTCGCTGATAAGGTGCCCTGGACAAACAACCTTCCTTATCAAGCAAACCAGGAACTGCTTTTGTTCCTGAGCAGGCGTCTTCAGTACTCTTGGCGATCTGTGAAATTATCCAAACAAGCCAACTGCATCTTCCAGGGGGAATCAGGGTCACCTCCCCCTCTTTATACTACAAAACCTGTCCTCCACAGCCCCTGCTTGAGGGTTACTTAATAGTGTTTGTGCCAGATTGTCAGGTGGGTCTTATTTTCCTTACATAAATAATCCTCAAAAATGTGTCATATACAAATAAGCACAACCCCCGAGGGGCCCTGAGTGTGTTCTGGGTCCTTCTTCCTTGGGCTGAGTATACAAGATTAACTTCTGTTGATCTCATTAGTTCAGGGCCAGGTCTTGTGTGTTTGGTTGTCTTCTTAACATTAGAGCAGCAACCCCTCCCTCACCAATGTCATGAATGGGAGGTGACTGAAACAACAGGCTGTGGAACTTCAAGAATGTACCATTCTCTTATTTGAGGAGTGGCTGCATGACCCAGGGTAGAGCACTGAGATACCACCTCTATCTTAGAGGGAGAAAGAAACTAAAAATGATTCCATTTTCACATCATCCATTCTTTATGCTAAGAGACTGCTGATGAGGTTCTCACTTCCCACTTTCCTGGGCTGTCCTCCATTTCTAAACCACAAGTTGTATTTGTTATCTATTGCTATGTAACAAATTACCCCACACTTCAGTAACTTAAAATAATACACATTATCTCACAATTTCTGGGACTAAGACATCCCAGCATGAGTTGGCTGAGCTCTCCTAAGACTGCAATCAATGTTTCAGCCCAGGGATTCTCACAAGACTCCAATAAAGGTAACAGTAGGGATCACAGTCATTTCAAAGTTGAACTGGGCCAGGATCTGCTTCTAATTCCATCCAGTGGTTGCTGGAAAAAGACTCAGTACCTCCCAGGCAGCTGGACTGAGGCTGAAGTTCTGTGCTGGCTGTTGGTCAAAGGCTGTGCTTGAGTCCTTGTTGGGTTGCCCTCCTCATTGGATCAATCATGTGTGAAAGGCAGCGAACACCAGCAAAGAGGAACTCAGTCACTGTTAACCCATCAACAGGAGACATCAGTCACTTCATTGGAGGCAACTCACTAGATAGAGCCCACATTCAAAGAGGAAGGGTCACCTTTGGGATGAATACCAAGAAGCCAGGGTGATCAGGCACTGTGCTAGAAGCTTCCCCCCAAACCAGGCTAGATAAATAGATACAGGGTACTACGGCAGGCGCAACTCTCCACCAAAGAGAGCAACCTCCCAGCCCCAGACAACATCTCCCAGATGCCACTGCCTCCCTGTGGGGCTGTGTAAGCAGATTTTGCTGATGGAAAGTGAGCAGGAGTGATCCCTGTGATGCAGGGACCATGGAGCTTACGACACACGTACCTTCTCTCCATTTATTCTTTCCTTCTTTTGCAATCTTGTCTGGGATGAGCCTGTCCATCTGGGAAGCCGCCTGGTGAAAATGGAAAAGCCACCAGATAGAAGGGTCTGAGACTCCTCATCAGTGGTTTAAGGAGAACCACATTTGGGATTTGCTGAAAGGAGAACTTATCATCAATGATGTTTGAGCCTGTACGTCTTCTGTGGTTTGTTACAAATGTTATATCACATTTAACACACTCATATGCACACACCTAGCACACACACACACACACACAATGGGTATTTCTGCATTCTACGTAACTCGTTCAATGTATGTACTGGTATTCATCCATTCCCTCCACAAATAGATTTCATTTTTACATTTGAGTGTGTGTTATGTACTTGCTAGGAGATATGGAAGAGATAGTGAACAAGACAGGTGTAGTCTATGATCTAGAACTTAACACTTCAAAAGATATAAGTAAATATATTCCCTCAGTAGTTTGCCTCATATTCATCAAGTTGTTTGATGCCTACAATATTTTTGAAAAGGAGACAAGGCAAGAGCCATTCTTTCTATTTCCAGGTGTGACATCTGAGACCCAACAAGTTGGAGCACGTAGCTGGTACAGGGTCCAGACGAGACTGAGGCCCACTGCTCCTGAGTCTGCCCAGAGGACCCTTCCTCCCATCTCCTGCCTCCCAAGGTGTAGCTCAGCAAGGCAGGCACCACACAGGCAAATATGTAATGTCAAGACCCCCGGAATCTGAGGAAAGAAAGTGTTGAGCAATAATAAAAATGCAGGCATTATGTTGTGACATTACTTCTATTATTTTCTCTACCCTGAATCTTTTAAATACCTCCTTGTTCTCACTTCTAGCTCTTTTTTGCTCCCAAACTATCTGTAAGTCCCTATGTTTTTTTTTTTATTATTAAATCATAGCTGTGTACGTTAATGTAATCATGGAGCACCATGCACTGGTTTTATATAGAGTCTCTATGTTATATGAAATATTTTAAGTCATTTTTTTCTTTTCTACACACTTTTCTTACCATCACTTCCTCATAAATAGGGCTAACAAGTGACACATGGAACATCAAACTAAATTTTAATCGTAGATAAATTAATTATAAAGTTTTAGTAAAAGCATATCCCAGGTACTGTTTCAGACATACCAAAAACTATTCATTATTTATCTGAATTTTACACTTAACTGGGGGTCCTGCCTTTTTATTTGGTAAGTCTGATACTCACAATACACACTTCTTCCTCTTTCATGTTCAGTGAGGTAGGAATCCATTGTCTACAAAATTATTCCCATTTTAGTTTATGTTTTTCTTCAGACTTAGGAACTGCAACTGACAAAGGAGGATATCCAGAGGGAAATATTTTAAATAATTCCTTTCTACATTGATTACTCTCACCTCAAGTCACCAAGGGGGGAGAGGGCAACCTCACACGATAAAGTAAACGTATCATCCAAATGCCAATGCCAAAATCATATTCATTTCCTTTAATAAATACCGGTTTTAAAAATTTGAATTTATGAGGAGGTAATATATTTTTTAAAGCCCTAATAATTCTAACGCAGGATTTGATATTTCCAGTCTCAGGAAATGAAATGCTGATGGAAAAAGACAAAAGGTAGAATCCTTTTGTGAAACTGTATAATCAGAAGCATTTGATAACCATGCTCATATCCATGTTCACTCTATGTTTGCAAAATGATAAGGATTTGTGAAAGGCAAGGGAACACTTGGGGAATTCTCAGTACCTTATCAATTTTTAAAGATTTCTAAAGTTGCCAAATCATATCGAATAACAGAAATAGATGTGAGTAAGGCAAAAATATGGTATGATAACCTTCCTTTTAGTAATGGAAACTGTGATCAGAGTGTGAGTTGCCAAGGCTGTTCCCACCATAACATGAAGAACAGGAAAGGTGCATTTTTTCCCCACTAAAATAAATCAAATTAGAAAATTTTCCTGTCAACTTCATTCCTACAATGTGAAAAAGAAGAAAAAAAGTGGTGCTAAGAGTCGTTTGAAAAAGAAAAAAAAAAAAAAACCCAGTGCTTATATTGATTCTTTCAACAAATACCACACATGATAACATCTTTATCAGTTAATTACCAAGAAAGTAGCAAGTTGGCCTTGCTGCTTTGGGGAGATTTAAATGGATGAAAACAGCTGCCAATATAACAATGCAATGGAATAGAACCCCAAGAGATGCGAGAGGAGAAAAGGTGTAAGCAAGGGCAGGAAAAAGTGAGGGGAGAAGTTATTGCGATCTTTTTTAAAGGCTTTGGCCACACTGTAAAACCCAAGTTAAAGTAGCTGACTTGGAATCTCCCCCTGTTGATCTCTGGCAACTCCTGAAGACTCATGGTTGTGGGAGGAGGAGGTTTCTCAGAAGAGACAGTGAGGAGAGATGCAAAATCAATGTAACAGAGTAAGGACAGACTAATCACAGAGTGTAACACATCCATCAGGGACCCAGATGGGAACTCAGAGGACTTTTTTAAAAAAACTTCATAAAAGGCAGGAGAGACACATTGGGTCTATGAATTTAAGCTCACGCACGTTAGGGGAAAAATAATAATTTTAAAAAATCCTTTTGGGCTCTCAGAGCCCATTTTAAGTCCTATTTGCACATGGCTGCATACAGTTTGGTTATTCATTTAACAAACTTAATGAACACTTATCACAGACCAGCAGTGTGGCTAGGGCTGGGTAAGCAAACTGAGCATGAGTCTTCCTTCATGGGGCGTGTCCTCTGGGTGCAGCACCGTCCGACAAAACCATCTGCAGTGTTGGAAATGGTCTATAGCAGCAGCACGCACTAGAGTCTCCATGGGGAAGATGCGCCCGTTGAGCACTTGAAATGTGGCGAATGCACGGAAGGAACTAATTTTTCAATTTTATTTAGTTTTCATTGATTTAAATGTAAATAACCACAGATAGCTAGTAGCTACCACATTGGATAATACCTGTCAACCGATTATATGGTTTCTCAGGCAAAAGATGTTTTATTTCTTTTTCTTCCCAAGAAGAACATTTGAAATCTTGGAACTCCACTGTAAGAGAATACTCTAAGAAGAGTAAAACTTGAGAGTGAATGGTAGAAAGTAGGAAGAGTAAAACCATAAAAGTAAAAAAGAAGAATTCCAAAGACTCATAGTGTGAACTCACAGATGTAGAGAAGTAGCTAACAGCTTCTGAGACCATTGGTGTGTCCACCACTGGTCACAGCAAAATCACCAATGACCATAGTCACAATGAGGGATCCCTGAAAGTCACACGTACACACACACACAGTGTATTCTGCTTATGCTGGCTTACCAGAAAGATACCCCTTATACATGATTTAAATAAAGTTTTGATGCTTAACGGTCTGTGAAGCTAGTGAATGATGCCCCATGATCATATCAATGTACACAGCTATGATTTAATAAAAAAAAAAAAAGTGAGCTTCGCACATATAGGAGGAACTCAGTTTCAACAAACCTGCCTGAGATCGTCCAGCATCATCTGGCCTTTTCTCTCTCTTTTAACTGTTGCAGCATCACACAGAGGTGGTAGCCACCTTAGCCTTCACTTCTTTTTCCTGTGAAGCCTTCTTCTCCCTGCCCAACTTGGCCAGTGGTTCTTCTGTACAAAAACTCACCAGCACATTTCAGTATGGCCAGAAATTCACAACTGAAGCCAGCTGTGGGATTTGGCCGACTGAAGAAACACAGCTTAGTGCGTGAAGGTGCAGGCAGGGGCTAAGATGCACCCCAGGTCTGCAGACAAACCCAGTGTGCAGAGTGGTTTTGAACCAGCAGGTTGGGGGGACAGAGTCAATAAGAATCCTCCATCTTGACTCCATCCATCAGGACGTTGGGGTCTTGAGAGAAGAGCAAGATGCATTTGGAAGGGGCCTCCTTCTAAAGGTGAAGAAGGCATTGAGGGTCTGATGATATCTCAGGGCAAGTCCATAAATAGAAGGAAATTTCTGGACACTGAGGGATGCATTTACAAAAAGAGATCTCCAACGGAGAGGAATTGGAGACGCTGTGTGCAAAATACTCCATCCAGAAGTCGGAGTCACTGGATTTATTTCTAAGAACAAATCATTAATGCATAGAATCTTTACAGGACCAAAAACAAAAAACAAAAACAAGCAATAACAACAATAACAAAATCCTTTAAGCCTGGGGGCATATTAGATATCAAAGTTTAAATCTATGAAGGAGTTCTGGCACCAAGATTCATGGACAGCTGTGGTGCAGAATGAGAACCATGACTGAGATTTGCAAGATACCTTTAACTTTCTGCAAACACGTCTTGCTTCTAAAAATTGTGAAAGTGAGAAGGGATGATGGCTGCCTCTGGAATACACTTCAATACCCATATAAAAAGTGCACATTTTATAATTCCAAGACTGAGCTGTTAACAAATATACAGACATCCAGCAGGGCGGAGGCTGCATTTTGGGGGGTTGATGGGTCATTTCAGACCTTGCTGAAGTTCTCCCACACATTTTATCACGTTTTTCTTAGTTATCTGGTATTTTTCTTTATTCCTTTTTTTAATGAACAGTCATCATAAAAGGTAAGAAAACATTTGGGCTTTCCAGTAGAACATAAAAAGTGACTTTTACAAAAATAAAGATCATTAGCTTAATAGAGAAAACGAATAAAGTAGATAGAGTGAGTACAGAGTCTCACTCTAATTTTAAGAATAAAATTAAAGCCAATAGCCACTGTATAATTCAAGGAGTGGGTTAACTACAATTAATCGCATTTTTTTGTTTCTTTTGCTCTCTGTCCCTCTCATTCTCTCTCCCCCTGTTGCCCTATCATAAAAAACACCCCCCCACACACACACAAATACTGAAATATGTTAAACCAAGCCAGGAAAAACAATATTTTCTGAAAATATTTCAATTTCAATCACGTTAATAGAAAGGATGTAATCCTTTAGGATGAATTGATTTAGCTCCTAACATGCAAATCATACCCCAAATCCTACACTATGCAGAGAATATATCATTTTCAATGAAGTGAGTGACGTTTTATATGATCAGCAGAGTAAAAGGGATAAAATGCACAGAGAATTTGGATACATAGTAATAATTTCAATTGTTAATGTAAAAAGATTCCCTTATTCACTGGCCAAGCTACATATGAGATACTCTCTATTATTCCCTTAGTAGGTTGATTTTGTAGAACAAAAAATGCAAACAATATCTGTAAACCACAGGTGTCAATTAGTCATGTGGTGTTACAGAGTTGGAGCCTGGGGATTATTACTCATCAGTCCCTGGCATAAAAATCTACTGGCTCAATAAATGTAGCTTTAAAGGGGAAAACTTAAGTTATGAATATGTTATTACCTTTGCCTCTGCTCCATGAGACTGCAAGGAACAAAGTTACGTGGGTGTTTTGTGTGAAATTTTATTTTTAATCTGAAATATCAAAATGTAAAAGAAATCAGTAAGAACAAAAAGTAGCTGATAGGTCTTTATTCTTTTTGACCATCTTTCTCTAATTACACAAAATCCTTAGCTTTGGGCTCAAACCTACTAAAATAAAAAATTTTAAGAAACCCCATTTATCATCATGTAATCCATGTTAGTTTGTTCACTGCTAACGAACTAGAAAGTGCTAAAATCCAGAGAGTAATTTAAGGGGCTAAACATGACCCTAACTTGGATGCACTGATGTTCAAACATTTGAATTTTGTACCAGATTATAATTTTGTCTACATATAATAAAATCATTCAAATGTTTTTGAATGATTCAAAGATTCAGTGAATCTTTATGTGTTAAATAACAGACTGAACATAAGTGATTACTTTTACGACTTTTCAAGGCATTACTAAAAGAAAAATAAATCAAATTTTAGAGGTATAAACCCACAAAGAATATAGAAGCAGAGACCATGAATTCAGATTTTTCAATTCTGAATTAATTGTATTAGTAGACTAAGAAAGATGAATCACTAGCAAATGGTTTGGAAAATCAAGAATCAACCCAATTTATACTTCAGAGACCCCTAAATGCTCAGGAAAACTTAGCCTTAGGTGCCTCCACAAATCAGAGTAGAAGGGCACAAAAACATGTGTTTTGGCCTTGCTAGAGATCATTATTTATCTCCTGCAAATAAATCAAATGTTAACAAAAGGAATTTGCATGTAGAATGTATAGGAACACAGGTGGTGCTATTTTTGCAACTTTTCTGTAATTCTGAAGTCATCTCAGAAGCTTTTAAAAATGCAAAGTTGGTATTTTTCCAGTTTATCACTCAAAAATACATAGATTCTTCATATCTAAAAATATAAAATGTACTTGTAACACATGGGAACATTAAGTCTCTCCCCAAATTGTCTACATGTAGCTCAAAATCTCCAATGCATATATTTACCAACTACTATCTATCTATCCCTTGCACCAAATATACATATTTCAGAAGATACCAGACTGGAGGTGCTTGATGATAACATCTGCCTTTTCATGCTAAGTCCCCATTAGTTTGGTAAATGTTAAGCAAGTTTCTTATTTCCCCAGTGCTATGCTAAAATTCTGAAATGATAATATGACACATTTATAAAAACTGCAGTCAGCCAAATGCACTGCCTGGACCCACCAGCAGCTGCTTCCTATGCTAGCCAGGGTGATCTCACTCCATGAGGAGACAATGAGGAGACATTACCCTCACCTGGATGCTCTGCCATGATGTGAGGTATCGGGAACCATCAACTCAATGCCTAAGAAGAGCAGAGTCCAGAAGGTTCAGTCCAGGCCCTCTACGCCTATGCAGACTCAATCAGAAAGCAGCCAGGGAATTCTGGGAACTACTGAGGAAAGACATCTTTTCTGCTGATTTAGACCTGGGGGATATGAGGCTGGAGCTGCAGGCAGCCCATGCTGCCTCCATGAGGGAAGGTTCTGTCCAACAATAGGACACATACAGCCAAAGGCAAGAAATGAAGGTCAAGAGAAACCATATCCTGGTGAACCTCTAGATTCAGCTCAATGTGTTTTATGAAACTGTTCGACAAAGGAGCCCATTCTGAGATCCAGACCATATGGAATCAGGTTGTGCTTGTCTTGGAAACATCCCTTGTCACCAACAATGAGACTGTGGTATTAGATTCCCATGGCCACCATACCAACATGGTAGTTCTTCTTTCCCCCCCCACCCCCCATCCTTGAGGGATACATTCCAAGACCCCCAGTGAATGCCTAAGACTGCGCTAGTTCTAAGCCCTGTATACAGTATGTGCAGGTAGGTGGTGCACTCAGACTGGCCCTGGATGAGAGCATGGTTCACATCTAGGGTGGGACAAAACAGGACAGTGTGAGGCTGCATGGTACTACACAGAATGGCAAGCGATTTTAAACCATGAATCTCTGGAATTTTCCATTTAATATTTTCAGATCATGATTGACCTTGTGTAACTGACATCCCAGGAAGCAAAACTGTGGATAAGGGGGAATTATTGTACCACAGGCTGTGGGGCTTAAAACAACAGGATTTTATTCTCGTTTCATAGTTCTGGAGCCTATAAACCCAAACCCAAGGGTCAGCAGGGCCATACTCTTCATGAAAACCTGTGGGGAAATCCTCCCATGTATCTCTTCCTGGCTTCTGGTGCATCACTCTTTCCACTGCAGCCTCACAATCCCAGGCTCTGCCTCTCTTGTCACCTTGTGTTCTCTCAGGACATCTCTGTCTTCACATGTCTGTCTTCTCATTGGGACACTGGTCATACGGGATTAGGGGCCCACTCTACTTTAATATGGCCTCATGTTAACTTTACTAATTCCCTCTGTGGGTAACAACCCTACTTCTAAATAAATTCACATTCTGAGGTTTTCTGGATGTTAGAACATCAACATATTTTGGGGGAAAGAACACAATTTAATTCATAAAAATCTATCCTGTAGCCCTCCAAGATGTATATCCTTCCCTTCCCACAGCCAAATATCTCATCTCAATATCCCTCAAAGTTTTGAGCCATTAAGCAGGGGTCCTCAAACTGCGGCCCACGGGCCACATGAGGCAGTGTGATTGTATTTGTTCCTATTTTGTTTTTTTACTTAAAAATAAGATATGTGCAGTGTGCATAGGAATTTGTTCATAGTTTTTTTTTTAAACTATAATCCGGCCCTCCAGCGGTCTGAGGGACAATGAACTGGCCCCCTGTTTAAAAAGTTTGAGGATGCCTGCATTACAGTATCAAACTTTTATCTAAATCAGGTATCAGTGAGATTTGGGGGTATGCTCTATCCTGGGGAAAAATTCCTCTTTATCTGTGAATGTGTGAAAACTGGAAAACAAGTCACCTGCCAAGATATAATCATGGGAGGTGGTCCACCACCCAGTCACTAGGGGACATGAGCTCCTTCCATCCTGTAGCTCTGCTACCCTCTTAAGCCTCAGACTTTTCTGCACTCAACCAACGGAAGAGTAAGCAAAAGGATGAGGATGTGGTAGGCCTCCTTTCAGCTGCATCTTCTGGAAGGTTACACACACCACTTCTGCATTCATTCTATGTGTAAGAAATAGTCTCATGGTTCCAGTGGATTTCAAAGGAGGTGAACAGCCTGCCCAGGAAAAGGAAGGGAAAACAAATATTGGTGAGCACCAGCAGATTCTTCCACAGGGTCAATAATATGATCTTATACCCTACACTGATTCTCTTCCCCCATCTATTGGCCAAACCCATTGTAAAACTGTAAGGCCCTAAGTGAGGGCAGAGCCACAAGGTGGAAGGAGCCTGGGTCCTTGGGTGACTGCCTTATGCCCCTCCCCCACCAGCTGATTATATTCAGCTTAAATAAGGAATACTCTTCACTATGATATACTTCTATGGATTCAAGCAACTGAGATTTAGGGGTTATCTGTTGCTGAAGCTAGTATTATTTTAATTGACACAGGCAGTCTTAAATAATTGATGGAGATCCCTGCAGAAGCAGGAGGTCTTTAATATGAAATTCAGCTTCTACTTTAAAAATATTCTTTAAAAAAACTCAAGACATCATTAAAAGGACAATTCCATTATCTCCAACTTGTAGTCATTATGGGTTTTGTAAAAGTTCCTGGTGTTCAGCCTTAATCACAACAGCCTTGAATATTTATAGGAATGTTAATACTAATATAGTAAGAATTATCAGGCAAACTGGTGCCAGAAGGTAATAGAATAAAATATTAAACACAGGCACTAACCAAAATTCTTATAAAAGCCTTGTAAACTCTCTATCAAAATATGTATCAAACTCATTTTATTACCTGCCCTATTAACTATCAAAATGTTTGCATATTTAAAACCTTTGTTGTTAAAGAAAACCTTTTCTTTCTTCTTCATGGGCCATTTACTTTATTGTGTGTTAAGCCAACAAGAGAAACATTGATCTGACATTTATTTTAATATGTGATTCAATATACATATGCATGAGTCTCAAATATATTTTTTTCCTATAACTGTAAGCCAAAGTGTTTTTCTCAGACTATAGAAAAGGTAGTTAAACTAGCTTTGTAATTGATGCTTCCATTTGGGAAAAATTTCTAATTCATTCACTCTCATTATAATCTACATATTAATCTTTTACCACACTTCAGTAACCAAAATAAATACATTGAAAGATTGGAAATTGGAGTGGAGAGCAAGATGGCAGTCGAGTAACAGCTTCCTTGCATCTGGGCACCGTGAGTCCGGGGAGATAGGACTCCAGGCATCTCTGGCTGGTGGGATCTGCCTATCATCACCCCTGCAAGGATACAGAGAGTCAGCGAGAGACTTCTGGACCCCAAGAAGAGGACTAAAACAGTGGAAAACCGGCAAGTGGTTGCATGTGTTCAATCGGTCTAAACCCACCCACAACTGTAAGTTCAGTAGCAGTGAGACTGCAAACCAGAAAGGCCTTACCTGTGAACTGTTTTGGTGTCTTTGGACTTGGCACTCAGTTGAACTGCCTTGAGGAGAGCCTGAGCGGGAATGCAGAGAACTTTGGCTGTTGTCTAGGGCCCCAGTCTGAGCCGCTGAGTCAGATGGAGCTAATAGTGTTTGGCTGTGGGCCACAGGAAGCCATTGTGAGCAATCTGCCCCGGCAAGCTCCGCCCTCAGGGACGCAGAGCTAGAATCGGGTGGGAGCTGGTAACCCAGCGACCAAGTAGCCTAAGGGCGGGGTCTGAGCCGCCTTGCATCCCTAACCCTCAGGGGCAGAGTGAGACCGGTTTTGGAACACTGGGTAAGTGGATAGCCACTTCAGCAGTGATTCCAGCGACAAGCAATTTCCTGGGAAAGCTTCTGCTCAGCAAGTTTACAAGTTCAAAGTGCCTTTTAAGTGGGCTGAAGAGAGATTTAGGGTGTCTACCTGTTGGGGTTTGAGAAATCAGCAGCCTCCAGTCGTATCAGAACTGTGATTAACATCTCATACCCCAGAAGACCACGTGTTACCCAGACAATATTCAACAACATATACATACTGCTTTGTCTTTGGTTGTGCTTTTTTTTTTTTTTTTTTTGGTTTGGTTGTTTTTTTGTTTATTTTGATGTTGTTGATGTTGTTTTGTTTTTTAATTTCAACCTTTTCCGTACAGACCTTTTTTCTTTCTCAATTTTTCTAGTTTAATTGTAATTTCCCATTGCTGCCTTTTTTAATAACTAGAACTTCATTTTTGCTAGTGTTTCTACCACTATTATTCGGTTTTTCACATAATATTATCCCATAAAGTTTTCTCTTTCCTTGTTTTGGTTTGATTTATACCATTTTTGTCTTTCCTCTCTACTTGGTGGAAGTGGGGTACTGTCTCTGATCAGGTTAGCAAAAAGCTGCTGACCTCAAGGGAACCACCCAACTGGGCACCCCCAGAAGGTGGAGTTTTTTTATGATTGTGTCAAAGTACCCTACTGTACACCTATATTGCTCTGTCTCCCTCTTTCTGTGCCTCTCTTCTTTTTGTCAATAGTCCTTTTACCCACCCCCTCTCCTTTCTCTATTTTTTTTTCTTTTCACTCGGTCCTCCTTTCTTTCATCCCTTTCTTGCTCTTCAACCTTCTCACCCTTCTGGTCCTATACCAAAAGGACTCATCTAACCATTACTCCACAGGCACAAGAACTTAAAGAGCAAGAGGAAGTGAAAGGAAAATTAGGGCAAGGAAACAGATAAAAGAAATCACTCATGAGGAAGAATCAGAAGAAAACTCCAGGCAACATGAAGAACCAGTCCAGAACAACCCCGCCAAGGAAACATGAGGTAGCTACTGCAGAGGATTCCACCTATAAAGAAATGTTAGGAATGACAGAAAGGAAATTTAGAATACACATGATGAAAACAATGAAAGAAATGATGGAAACAATGAAGGAAACTGCTAATAAAGTGGAAAATAACCAAAAGGAAATCCAAAAACAGAATCAAATAAGAGATGAACGATATGAAGAATATAAAAAGGATATAGCAGAGCTGAAGGAACTGAAACAGTCAATCAGGGAACTTAAAGATGCAATGGAAAGTATCAGCAACAGGTTAGACCATGCAGAAGAAAGAATTTCAGAGGTAGAAGACAAAGTTCTTGAGATAACTCAGATAGTAAAAGAGGCAGAAAAGAAGAGAGAGAAAGCAGAACGTTCACTGTCAGAATTATGGGACTTTAGGAAGCGTTCCAACATGCGAGTTATAGGAATTCCAGAAGGGGAAGAAGAATGCCCCAGTGGAATGGAAGCCATACTAGAGAATATTATAACAGAAAATTTCCCAAATATCACCAAAGATTCTTACACACTGCTTTCAGAGGGCTATCGGACCCCAGGTCGCCTCAACTCTAACCGAGCTTCTCCAAGACACATTGTGATGAACCTGTCCAAAGTCAAGACAAAAGAAAAGATTCTGCAAGCTGCCAGGAGTAAGCGCCAGTTGACTACAGGGGCAAATCCATCAGAGTGACGCCAGACTTCTCTAATGAAACTTTACAAGCAAGAAGAAAATGGTCATCTACCTTTAATTTACTTAAACAGAACAATTTCCAGCCCTGAATTCTGTACCCTGCTAAGCTAAGCTTAGAAATTGATGGAGAAATCAAATCATTTACGGATATACAAACACTGAGAAAATTCGCCACAAGACCAGCTCTACAGGAAATACTTCAACCTGTTCTGCACACTGACCACCACAATGGATCAGCAGCAAAGTAAGAACGCAGAAATTAAAGGACAGAACCTAACTTCCACACTGATGCAAAAGATAAAACTAAGCAATGGACTCTCACAAATAGGATGAATAGAATACTACCACACTTATCAATTATATCAATAAATGTTAATGGTTTGAATTCCCCACTGAAGAGACATAGATTGGCTGACAGGATTAAAAAACACAAGCCATCCATTTGCTGTCTGCAAGAAACACACCTGGCTTCAAAAGACAAATTAAAGCTCCGACTCAAGGATTGGAAGACAATTTTTCAGGCAAATGGCATTCAGAAGAAAAGAGGAATTGCAATCTTATTTTCAGACTCATGTGGATTTAAAGCAACTAAAGTCAAAAAATACAAAGATGGTCACTTTATATTGGTCAAGGGAAAAATACAACAAGAAGATGTTTCAATTCTAAATATTTATGCACCCAATTTAAATGCTCCCAGATTCTTGAAACAGACCTTACTCAGTCTGAGCAATATGATATCTGATAATACCATAATAACAGGGGACTTTAACACTCCTCTTACAGAGCTGGACAGATCCTCTAAACAGAAATTAAACAAAGATATAAGAGATTTAAATGAGACCCTAGAACAACTGTGCTTGATAGACGCATATACAACACTCCATCCCAAAGGTAAAGAATATACATTCTTCTCATCACCCCATGAAACATTCTCCAAAATTGATCATATCCTGGAACACAAAACAAATATCAACAGAATCAAAAGAATTGAAATTTTACCTTGTATCTTCTCAGACCATAAGGCACTAAAGGTGGAACTCAACTCTAACAAAAACCCTCGACCCCACACAAAGGCATGGAAATTAAACAATCTTCTGTTGAATAACAGATGGGTGCAGGAAGAAATAAAACAGGAAATCATTAACTTCCTTGAGCATAACAACAATGAAGACACAAGCTACCAAAACCTGTGGGATATTGCAAAAGCAGTTTTGAGAGGAAAACTCATCACTTTAGATGCCTACATTCGAAAAACAGAAAGAGAGCACATCAACAATCTCACAAGCCATCTTCTGGAATTGGAAAAAGAAGAACAATCTAAGCCTAAACTCAGTAGAAGAAAAGAAATATCCAAAATCAAATCAGAGATCAATGAAATTGAAAACAAAAGAAACATTCAGAAAATTAATGAAACAAGAAGTTGGGTTTTTTTGTTTTGTTTTGTTTTGTTTTTTGCAGAGACAGAGTCTCACTTTACGGCCCTTGGTAGAGTGCCATGGCCTCACACAGCTCACAGCAACCTCCAATTCCTGGGCTTAAGCAATTCTCTTGCCTCAGCCTCCCAAGTAGCTGGGACTACAGGCGCCGCCACAACGCCCGGCTATTTTTTTGGTCGCAGTTTGGCTGGGGCCGGGTTTGAACCCACCACCCTCAGTATATGGGGCCGGCGCCTTACCGACTGAGCCACAGGTGCCGCCCTGGTTTTTTGAAAAAATAAATAAAATAGATAAACCATTGGCCAGACTAACGAGAAATAGAAATGTAAAATCTCTAGTAACCTCAATCAGAATTGATAAAGGGGAAATAACAACTGATCCCACAGACATACAAGAGATCATCTCTGAATACTACCAGAAACTATGCCCAGAAATTTGACAATGTGAAGGAAATGGATCAATATTTGGAATCACACCCTCTCCCTAGACTTACCCAGGAAGAAATAGAGCTCCTGAACAGACCAATTTGAAGCACTGAGATCAAAGAAAGAATAAAAAATCTTCCAATCAAAAAATTCCATGGTCCAGATGGCTTCACACCAGAATTCTATCAAACCTTCTAGGAAGAGCTTATTCCTATACCGCAGAAATTATTCCAAAAAATTGAGGAAGAAGGAATCCTCCCCAACACATTCTATGAAGCAAACATCACCCTGATACCAAAACCAGGAAAAGACCCAAACAAAAAGGAGAATTTCAGACCAATCTCACTCATGACTATAGATGCAAAAATTCTCAACAAAATCCTAGCCAGTAGATTACAGCTTATCACCAAAAAAGTCATACATCATGATCAAGTAGGCTTCATCCCAGGGATGCAAGGCTGGTTTAACATACGCAAGTCCATAAACATTATCCACCATATTAACAGAGGCAAAAATAAAGATCACATGATCCTCTCAACAGATGCAGAAAAAGCATTTGATAAAATCCAGCATCCTTTTCTAATTAGAACACTAAACAGTATAGGCATAGGTGGCACATTTCTAAAACTGATTGAAGCTATCTATGACAAACCCACAGCCAATATTTTACTGAATGGAGTAAAACTGAAAGTTTTTCCTCTTAGAACTGGAACCAGACAAGGTTGTCCTCTGTCACCTTTACTATTCAACGTACTGCTGGAAGTTCTAGCCAATACAATTAGGCAAGACAAGGAAATAAAGGGAATCCAAATGGGAGCAGAGGAGGTCAAACTCTCCCTCTTTGCTGACGACATGATCTTATACTTAGAGAACCCCAAAGACTCAACCACAAGACTCCTAGAAGTCATCAAAAAATACAGTAATGTTTCAGGATATAAAATCAATGTCCACAAGTCAGTAGCCTTTGTATACGCCAATAACAGTCAAGATGAGAAGCTAATTAAGGACACAACTCCCTTCACCATAGTTTCAAAGAAAATGAAATACCTAGGAATATACCTAACGAAGGAGGCAAAGGACCGCTATAAAGAAAATTATGAAATCCTCAGAAAGGAAATAGCAGAGGATATTAACAAATGGAAGAACATACCATGCTCATGGATGGGAAGAATCAACATTGTTAAAATGTCTATACTTCCCAAAGCAATCTACCTATTCAATGCCATTCCTATCAAAATACCAACATCGTACTTTCAAGATTTGGAAAAAATAATTCTGCGTTTTGTGTGGAACCGGAAAAAACCCCGTATAGCTAAGGCAGTTCTCTGTAACAAAAATAAAGCTGGGGGCATCAGCATACCAGATTTTAGTCTGTACTACAAAGCCATAGTGGTCAAGACAGCATGGTACTGGCACAAAAACAGAGACATATACACTTGGAATCGAATTGAAAACCAAGAAATGAAACTAACATCTTACAACCACCTAATCTTCGATAAACCAAACAAGAACATACCTTGGGGGAAAGACTCCCTATTCAATAAATGGTGTTGGGAGAACTGGATGTCTACATGTAAGAGACTGAAACTGAACCCACATCTTTCCCCACTCACAAAAATTGATTCAAGATGGATAAAGGACTTAAATTTAAGGCATGAAACAATAAAAATTCTCAAAGAAAGCATACGAAAAACACTGGAAGATATTGGCCTGGGGAAAGACTTCATGAAGAAGACTGCCGTGGCAATTGCAACAACAACAAAAATAAACAAATGGGACTTCATGAAACTGAAAAGCTTCTGTACAACTAAGGACACAATAACCAAAGCAAAGAGACAACCTACACAATGGGAAAGGATATTTGCATATTTTCAATCAGACAAAAGCTTGATAACCAGGATCTATAGAGAACTCAAATTAATCCACATGAAAAAAGCCAACAATCTCATATATCAATGGGCAAGAGACATGAATAGAACCTTCTCTAAAGATGACAGACGAATGGCTAACAAACACATGAAAAAATGTTCATCATCTCCATATATTAGAGAAATGCAAATCAAAACAACCCTGAGATATCATCTAACCCCAGTGAGAATGGCCCACATCACAAAATCTCAAAACTGCAGATGCTGGCGTGGATGTGGAGAGAAGGGAACACTTTTACACTGCTGGTGGGACTGCAAACTAATACAACCTTTCTGGAAGGAAGTATGGAGAAACCTCAAAGCACTCAAGCTAGATCTCCCATTTGATCCTGCAATCCCATTACTGGGCATCTACATAGAAGGAAAAAAATTTTTTTATCATAAGGACACTTGCACTAGACTGTTTATTGCAGCTCAATTTACAATCGCCAAAATGTGGAAACAGCCTAAATGCCCACCAACCCAGGAATGGATTAACAAGCTGTGGTATATGTATACCATGGAATATTATTCAGCTATTTAAAAAAATGGAGACTTTACATCCTTTTGTATTAACCTGGATGGAAGTGGAAGACATTATTCTTAGTAAAGCATCACAAGAATGGAGAAGCATGAATCCTATGTACTCAATTTTGATATGAGGACAATTAATGACAATTAAGGTTATGGGGGGTGGAAACAGAAAGAGGGACGGAGGGAGGGGAGTGGGGCCTTGGTGTGTATCACACTTTATGGGGGCAAGACATGATTGCAAGAGTGACTTTACCTAACAATTGCAATCAGTGTAACCTGGCTTATTGTACCCACAATGAATCCCCAACAATAAAAAAAAAAAAAAAAGATTGGAAATTGGCCAAAATCCACGCACAGGCACAAAGAGATATAAAGGTCATTGGAAAACAAGAAGCCTGGAGGGGAGACACAAGGCGGGGTAAAAATCTACTTATTGGGGATAGTAGGGCAGAAAGCCCAGTACAAGCCCCAATTTAAGCATTATGAAAAGTATCTGTAACAAAAACATTTGTATCTCCATAATATTTTTATTAAATAAAATAAATAAAAATCCTGAAGTTTAATCAACTAAATCAATTTAACTATTTTAATTTTGTAAAAAGAAAAAGAAAATTGGCCAAAATCACCTATGTGATTAATATTAACATTGATAAAAATGGGATCCTATGTAACCTAGAAAACTACATTCAATTTTCCCATCTTCTAACCACTGATCCCTTGTGTTGAGAGGTGGCAGTTTAAGTGTAAAGTATATAATTGCAGTGTATGGATATGTGTATACATCTATATATGTATAGATATATCTATATTGTAGTGTATGTATGTGTGTATATATTTATATACACACAAATACAGAGTGCCAAAAAATGTAGACACATTTTAAGAAAGGAAAAAATTGTATTGAAACTGCAATAGTTAATATACACCCATAACATTTGTTACCTTGTATACCGTATCTTGTATTTCTTATAATTGCAGAAGTTAAATGTGACTTGAATATTATAATTTTAATATGGTTTTGTAAAGGCCAAGTGCCAGGTGTGGGATCAAAGTGTTCCTCAAGGATGGGCACAGTGGCTCATGCCTATAATCTTAGCACTCTGAGAGGTCTACGTGGGAGTATCACTTGAGCTCACAAATTTGAGGCTAGCCTGAGATAGAGCAAGACATCATCTCTACTAAGAATAGAAAAAAAATTAGTCAGGCATATGGCAGACTCCTAGAGTCCCAGCTTCTCAGAAGGCTGAGGCAGGGTGATCACTTGCACCCAGCAGTCTGAAGTTGCTATGAGCTACGCTGACATCTTAAGCAATAGAGCAAGACTCTGTGAAAAGAAAGGAAGAAAAGAAAGAAAAAGGAGGGAAGGAAAGTGGGAAGGAAGGAAGGGAGGGAGGGAGGGAGGGAAATGTGACCTCCTGGAAAAAGAAATGTGTGCAAAAACTATTCAATATTATTTCTGGAGATCCACATGGATAAGAAAATGTATTATGTGAACATACAATGAAGCTCAGAGCCAAGATGTTTCATTTTCTACAAATCTCTAAACTATTCCTGCCAGAATAGGCTAAAAGTGTCTTTATATATGGAGGGGGAAAAGTGGAACTTAATTTGGAAGCTGCAGGGACTTTGGAGTAACAGAACATACCTGCCTTCAGCTTTCCAAGAAACAGAATACAATAAAAGAAGTTATGAATGTCGACAACTACTGGCAGAAATGGATTAAAAAAATTTTTGATTCATCATCTTTGATCCAAAATCTTTATTATACCAAATGGTGCTTATTAGATAACTATGCCTAGTGTATCCTTCATAAAGTAGCCATGGTGCTTTCAACCCATTTTATCTGGTTAAGCTTTCATGGATTAAAAGCCTTTTAATAATACCTGTTGAAAAGTTTTTCTTTCCAAGTGCAATGTAGTAACAAAAATCACTTTACAACCATTATTTGAAGCCTGGGCCAGCAAGATAATGGTCTCGGCTTTATAAAGTGAGATGTAGTTATGGATTATGCCCCTCAAAATCGACCATAAAACCCTGCGCAGTGACTGTCCAGAAGTTCAGATGTTTGTCTGAATCCCAGGACCTACAGGGATACATTTCTTTCCAGTCGCTTTTTCAGCCTCGGTGTCACTGTTTTGACACATCAGTGCCTCTGAGGGGCAGAGTTAGGAGGCTCAACATGAAAAAATCGAGGGCTGAGAGAAAAGACAAAGGGGTTTCCTATCCTGGCACATACATGAAAGATTATAACAGAAACCAAAGGGTGTCCTGCTTTCAGATGGAACGCGAATCACCCTGCCACTGGCATCCTCACACACCCCTCTCCTGGGGCCCCACATAATACAGGACCCTAGAGGAGGCACAAGGCTGCTTTGCAGGTGGGTCACATGTTGATGTTGCAAAATCTTTCCTGGACTCGGGTGCTCAAAGTACGTGCCCCTTAGTCTTTGGTCCAGCACCCGAACCTCTGTGAAGAACCTGCTGGAAGAACAAAACTTTCTCTGGCACTCATAGCTCACAGCAACCTCAAACTCTTGGGCTCAAGTGATTCTCTTGCCTCAGCCTCCCGTTAGCAGGACTACGGGTGCCTGCCACATTGCCCAGCTATTTTTTCTATTCTTAGTAGAGATGGTGTCTCATTCTTGCTCAGGCAAGTCTTGAACTCCTACATTTAAGCCATCTTCCCCCCTCGGTCTCCCAGGGCCCTAGGAATACAAGCATGAACGGCCGCACTCAGCCAATGAGAGGCCGCTGATGATTTCCCCATGAGAGAAGAGCTGAACATTCTGGCAGAGATATGAAAACAGATTTAAAGTTCCCTCCTTTCCTTCAAAGGTCGGAATCGTATATCATGGTATGAAAAACATGATCCCATGAGTCCATCAAATTCTATCAAAGGCGTTATTGTTTCTGAGACCAAATCTTCCCATCACATAACCTTGTCTTTTCTTCCCGTATAATCCATGTATGATATTAATTTGTTTCTAGTTCTGAGTGGCAGGATCCTCCCAGCACTCCCAGAAGATGGACCACAGGAAGCAAGTGTGTTGTGCTTCCTGACACACCTCAACATAGGAAAAAATATTGCAGGGTTGAGTTTAGCTGAATTACTAGATAACTGACAGGGGCCACTCACCCATGCAATTTTCATTCAGGACGTGTTCATTCTGTCCTTCCTCCAATTCTGTGCATCATGAATCTTTTAAAATAGAAAACCTTTGAGAATCCTAAATTCATTAGTTTTAAACCTCCGTGTATAGTTTTCAAGCTGTTGGCTACTTGGTTTAATTCAAATATAAATGTTTGCAGCAGGAGTCAGTGAGCTGAAACTATAAAACCACCTCAGAAAACTTGAAACTTCTGCCTGAGAGTGGTGTTCATCTTCCTCCTTCCTTAGCACCTGCAGATGTGCCGGCCCCAGTGCCACTTTCTACCCTCATCTTTTGCTACATACAATCTAATCTGGAACTAAAATCCCCATATTAACAATGTTTTTGCTCTTGAAAAATAATCACGAAAGTTCAAGACTAGAACTTTCTCCACGTGACTAGGTTGCTTAGGTCATTATGCTAATTAGCAGTGAGAAATGACACTCGCCCCCCAAAAAAGAAAAATTCAAATAGGAGGACACTTCTTTCCTTTTTACAACCGTTTTTTGCATAACCGCCTGATCCTGGCTCCCTCTTCGGGAGGCATTCTTGAAAGAAGGAAGACATTGGAGCCACTGACATCTAATTTCTAAGAAAGAGACAATAGGTTATAATTGAACGATCAGGAAACAAAGAAAAAACTATTTCCATTTTCTTACTTTCCATTATTTCATCCACTCTAAGACCCATTTGGCTCAGCCAGACAGTATTTTGCATTTGAAAAGTGCAAATCAGCTGTCAGAAAGCCTGTGCATTTTATGCCCCAGAATAAGCAAAGATACCTCTAGGCAGTGAGGCGTAATGAAACACCATCTCCAATAACAATAATAAAAACAAGGAGAATGTCTGCCTTGATGAGAACTGCCAGACATTTAGTAGATAATTGTTAAATATTTAAAAGAAGAATGACAAAAGGGGAGAAAAAAGAAAAATACTTAAAATTCCTTTTATCTTCCCTCTTCTTTGCTCCACGTACATCCTCAATCTTTTTGTTATCATTGCTCCATGTAAAATATGTTTAAATTATTTAATCACAGACACCTTCAAGAAGATGGTAACCCTCTGGTTTACCCTAACTCCGGTATCTTGGAGCTAAATATTCAGCAGGATCTAGAGAAATGGTGGGATATGTAAAGGTCAGTGCAGGAAGAGCACAGGATGGCAGGGATTAAAGGCTGGGAATCACTGTAGCCTACATGGGAGTAAATAGGATAAATGGATCTGTTAGGAACGTGTTCAGTAAAAGTAACAGAGAATTCATTAGGAATTCTTACATCATCAGGATATTATTGACTTAGCCAGAAGCATTGAAATGCCTGCAGAATGCATTCAACAACTCAGCAGTGTCATCAGGGCTCCAGACTTGTTTATCCATCTGGTCCCCCACCCTCAGCAGATTGACTCCAGTACAAGCTTCTACCTCGTGGTAACAAGATGGCTGCCACACATCCAGGCATCACAGCTTCAGAGTACATCTGCAAAAACTGATGGGAGAAAGGAGACAGGAATGGCGTTTTCTTGCATTAATCACTTTTATTTTTATCAGAGTGGAAAATGTTTTTTCTCAGAAGATGCCAGATGACTTCTCAGTATGCATCAGTGGGTCAAATGATGCATCCCAACACTAATGAGAGACCCAGAGAAATACAACTACCATGATTGGTTCAAACTAATCATGATCCACGCCCTGGACAGGGTGATGAGCAAAATGCTGCCAACTGATATACCAACCAAACCAAAGATGGTGTTGGATTAATATCCCACAACCTTTAATGCCTCTCCTCCTAACCAGTACTAGTCTCCTTTGTGAAGAATAGGAAGCAGCAGGCTCACCTCTGGTATGTTTCATTCTGTCTATTTCCCTAATTATCTTCTATTTTTAGCAAATTGCTTTTTCATCCATACTGTTCATGTGCTTTCTGTTTTAAAGATTTGTATTTAGGCAACATATTTCTTTCCAAAATAGTACGTAATCAACAATACAGATGATATGAAACATGTGATTTAAAAAATTATAAGGTTGATGCAAAAATGATTGAAATTTGGGAAACTCTGGGTAGAGAGTAGTGGGAGAGAAAAGTTTAGGAGCCTCTCAAATCCTTAAGAACAGCCCAGAACCTATTAAGGAAAACTGAAAATTGTACCTATACTACATTATTTTAAGGCTAAATGCACAGAAACCTAAGCTTCAGTCAGCACATTTCCTGAGAAATAAACGAAGCTTATTTCTTATTTAAAAAATCTCAGCTTATTTCCCTCTGATGCCATCCTCCCACTTGGGATAAATGCCCAAACTGTTCCCCAGTTGTTAAAGATTTATGTATGGACAGTTACTGGGCGGTATTCCTCACTGAATGCCATGTGGGCATTTCCCATTGATCGCTGCCATAGTAACAATGGCTTCTGAAAATGAGCTGAAGTATGCAAGGTCATGATTCAAAATGTATTGATTTTTGTCCTGGAATTCAGAACCGTAATGACAGGGAAAACCATGAGCTAATACATCTATGCCAGTGACACACGATTTATCTTTAAATGATGGTTCTTCAAGTAAAGCAATAAGTTGAGTTAAAGAAAAATGCTAACTTGCACAAAGTTGGCGTGAGAGGGTGTGCAGTGACGAGTAGATGCCCTAAAAAGTCGAGAGGATGATTCCCGGAACGCCTGCCATCTGGGAGAGACTGAACTCTAGTGCACATCAGGGAAGTTTGCACTGGGGTCCAGACCCTGTCTGAGCAGGATCCCAGGGCCTAGGAGATGTATGAGTAATCCTTGGTATTTATCTCTCCTGTTCTCCTGTCCCCATGTAGAAACCGAATGAATCCATTCCAGGTGGAGAAGAACCTCTTTGATCTTTAAAGGTTGCTATGGTATGAATGCTTGCTTGTGTCTCCCAAAATTCATATGTTAAAATCCTAATTCCTAAGAGAATGGCATTAGAAGGTGAGGCCCCTTGGGAGGTGATTAGTTCATAAGTGTGGAGCTCTCGTGATTAGAATTAGTGCCTTTATGTAAAAGACCCAGAGAGCTTGTTCACCCCTTCTAACATGTGCAGACATGGAGAAGGTGTCATCTGTGAACCAGGATGCAGGCCTTCATCAGATATCAAATCTGCTAGCATCTTGAACTGTGAGAAATAAACTTCTTTTTGCTGGTAAGCTACCCAGCCCGTGATATTTTGTTACAGCAGCCAGAACAAACTAAGACAAAGTCTCCTGGGTATGGCACTGTGTAACTGAGGGTGAAATGAACCTGAGAACTACATCTAAAATTAGGCACATAAAACAATCAAGAATGTTCATATTTTGTAGCTAAGATAGCTGCGCTGGCATAGATATATTAGCTCATAGCTTTCTCTGTCATTATAGTTCTGAATTTCAGGACAAAAATCAATATATTTTAAATCATGTCTTCCCACATCAGTTAAGGCAACTGATGATTTATGATTTTTTTAAAAAATCTTTGACCTAGTGCAAGAGTAAGAACAGATTCTTTTAAAAGAGTTGGTAGTTCTCAAGAAAGCAGAAGGTGCCCAGTGCCAAAGAGTGAAAGCCAGTTCTCATTTCTTTTTCCTTTTCTTGTGACTATTTATTTTCTCTTTTTCAAAGCAAACTCTATTGAATACTCAGAGTAGAAATGCATCAAAACTCTTCAATCCAGACCTAGTGGGGGAACTTTGAGTCTGCTCAATGTTAAAAAGTTACTTGCTATTAGTTTAAAAAAATAGAAAGGATTAGGAATGTGAAAAAAAAAGTTATTACTGTCAAACCTACATCAAATATAATTTAAATAACATTGATGAACATCAAGCCTCCACCATTTAAAATAAATAACTAATAATGATTTGCCATTATCTTATCAGGCCAATGTAGATGTAGGCCTGAAAATGTTGTTGCTATTTTTTTCCCCTTTACGAGTCTGCGATAATCCTGCTCATTACTCATATTTATGATGTTAACTTGGCTACTTTTTCTTGGCTCGTTGAATATTTTCTTTATGAACTGTCAACTTAAGCTGTCCCAATTATCATGACTTTCAAATTAAGGGCATCTGAGCTAATGGGGTTTGCGGAATTCTACACTGACAGAAAATCACAGATAATGGATTTTTTTTCTACATTATATTTGGAGAAAAACATAGCCAGCTTGCAGATTGTGATTATTGAGCACTTACTATGCCCCATACTCTGAGCTGACACCTTTGCCTTTGTTCATCCACTGTCAAAACAACAGCCATGAGGTGGATATTATCATGACCTCATCTTCACAGATGGGGCACCCCTAAGCAGGAGGGATCATATTGAGCACAAAAGGGGTCATGGTCCCCAAAACTCCATTATGGGCTAATGTTCTCCCATACTCCAGAGCTGCTGCAGCCAGACAATAGGTCTGCTGCTGTGCCATCAGCCTGTGACTATAACTACTGTGGGCTATTTTTATAGGGAAGAGGGATAAGGCAGAGGACAAAAGGTCAAGGGAAATGCCCAACAATACCTCTATTTTCACGTTCTCTGGAAGGGGTTTGGGGTCACCAGAGGAGGGGGTCTAGGCGCGAGGAATGAAGAGTCTTGACACAAAGTCTAGAGAGGGGGAACTGAGGAACTCTGGGAGGAGCCCTGCTGAGTTAACCTCAGGTTCATATTTACTATCACAAAGCAGGAAAAAGTAGTTAAAATTTACTTATCAGATATTAGCATTAAAAGGGGGGAATATGGAAAGTGTCAGACAGAATGTCTCCAATTTGTTCTGCAAAATCTCAGACCTTAAACAAGACTTCAAGAGACCTTTGGAATCTGGAGAATCTTTACCATAAGCAGTAGGCCTCACCTCACATACACATTCTCCCTCGGAGGCCAGTTTTCTGATCTACTGCATGTACACAATTCACATGCCGTTCTCGTGATTCTCCAGGTTGCTCAAGCAGGAAGCAGGTCTTATGCCAAAGATCAGAGCTCTGTTTCCCCTACACCGTCTCTTAGAAGCCTCACCCAGGAGCTCCATCTGCTTCTCATTGGCTGAAACCTCAGGAAGTTTCTCTCTTCCCAGACCCATAAGTGGCCCTTTCCCCTCCTGAGAAAAACTGTCTGGAGCATGGAGATCCTCCCCCAGCACCCAGCCAAGCCTGAGCCAGTGGTTGAAGCCCAGGCTTGAATCTCTCCCTAATATCCAGGCTCCCAGTCAGCACTTGAAAGCCAGGGGTAAGGCAGACTCAGGTGTACTAGAGAGTCTTATTTACACTGGACCACCAGTGGCCTTCAAACTCCCACACCCCTCCTCTCCTGTCTCCCCTCTGGACAGTCCAGGAGAAAGACAGTGAGCATGCCTTCCTTGTGTGAGAGGGGAATTCAAAACATGCAATCCCCCAGCTGCTGAGGAAACTGTTATCCAGTCCCCACCCACCAGAGGGTATAGAAAGAATACTCTGCCTTGTTCCAGCCAGCCTGGACTTGCTTGGGCCACCCTGCTCTCCACAGGAGCCCCCCTGTGGAGTAATGAAATTTCTCCCCAATTCTGTTAGTATCTGAAGCATCAGCAGCTCTGACGTCCTGATGGTCCTGGAGTCCATCCTCAAGGACCACAAAAGATCAGGATTCGGCGCTCCCATGTGGCTTTGGGAAACAGCTAAACCTCTGCACACCTCAGTTTCCTCATCTATACAATGGGGATGCTGCCCAAGACAGCTGGCTATTGCCCCAATATCTGTTCTTCCTGTCTTCCTTAATAAAAACATGAATTTTGCTTATATTGGGAGTTTGGGGATATGTTATGGACTCATTCTAGCTTTCCTTGAAGTTTTCAGAACATTGTGGGAGTGACCATTGGCTGTTCACCTGACAAACAGCATGGGGTTGGCCATATGTCAGAGCCAACCTGACATATGGGTCTGGGGGGAAGGATACACTGAATCGCAGATACTCTTCACACATTTGTTACTGGTCTTAGAATTTCACAATTAGAATCTCAGGGGGTTTTTTGGGGTTTTTTTTTTTTTTTAAGGCCTGTCCTGCAGTTTCAGCCAATGAGAAACAAATGGAGTACCCTGGGTGTGGCTTCTAAAAGAGAGCATGAAAACAGAGGGATCACTGGGCATTTCTCTGTTCATCCTGTCTTCCCTATGAAACAGCCCAAGGCAGTGATAGTCACAGGCTGTTGGCACAGCAGAGAGACAAAGGCATGATATGTCTGCATCGGTTCTGGACTCCTAATGTCTTGTTTTCATGTTATGTGAGAAAATACATTCCTAACTAACTAAAGCACACACACATTTGCCTTCCTACTGCTTTTGGATGTGGGATGCTCAGAGCTCTGGCAGCCATTCTGTGACCATAAGGAGATAAGACTAAGACCAACCAAAATACTAAGAAGGGATCAGTGGCAACACAAAAAGAGACTGGGTCCTTGGAAATTTGGAAAAACTCCTTGAACAACCCCCAAACTACCCAGCTTTAGGCTCCTTAGTGTATGAGAAAATCACTCCTGTTGTTGAAAGTCTTGCTAGTTGAATATTCTGTTAGTTGGTACTAATACAAGGTAGCATATAAAAATCAAAAATAACTATTCTAGAGATTTTAGTTGTGAAATTCCAATAACAAATGTGAGAAGAAGATTACCTGGGATTCATTGTATCCATCCCCCAAACCCTAACAGTATAAAATACAGAGTACTGTTTACGTCACTTAAGATGAAGTTGATCTGAGCACAACAGCACTATCTTTTCCAGCCCAATTTCCAAACACCATTTCCTGCCTCTGAGTCCTGTGAGTGCTGGTGTGTGTTCTCATGATGCAAACTCACAAAAGGAAACCAACACTCTGACACCTTTACTTACCATTTTGAGCTCTGACTTGGATTTGTGTATGGGCAGTTTTAATGAAGAAAGACATCTAGATACTGCCACAGCCATGGGTTTTGGGAATTTAACTATCAGCGTGTGGGAATCTGTCTTGTTTCTCTCCATCCCATCTGAGGGATGCCATTGTCCTACCTCACCATCTGTCAGAAGTTCATAAGGAAAATGTACACAGGAAACTTCCTTTTGTCCGCCTGGTTAGTGAACCCATGTAAAGCTCCAAGCCCCATTATCCAACTGTGAATACAAATTTAACATTTCCCGTTGAAAAGTTCCCATCCTTTCTCCAAACCCAGGCTGACATCAGTGCATCTGGACATTTTGTGAGTTAGAACGCCCTTCCCTGGGCTGAGTCTCTGACTGCATTCACAGTAGGCTAATGCACCTGTCATAATGCTATCCACCTTTGCCTCACTGCCCAGTAAAGGCAGTGACTGCATTAAACCATGACTCTATGACAGACTGAGAGGATATAATTTGGGGAGATTAAATGCACCAGATTTTAGGTGCCTATAGAGTTTATAGCAATGAGCAGTGTCAAAACAGGTGGAAAGTGACACATGGCCAATCCCAGACCATTTCTCAGGTGAACAGCCAATGGTCACTCCCACAATGTTCTGGTTATGTGAGTTTCTCCCAATAGGGTGGAGTTAAAAATAACACTCTCATTTCCTCTGAGCAAAGAGGGTCAGGCAAGAGCAACCAGGCACTAAACAGAGGGGGAATTGTTGGTTACCTTGGAGCAGCTCAACAAATAAAATAAATAGCATGTGCTTATTATTCAAATGAAATCGCAATTAATTCAGAACTTGTTCCCAAACACTCCAAGGCAGCTCATGATAATGAGCTCTCAGGGCTCTTCCTCCCACAGCTTGTGATATCACGCTAAATGGACACGTCTAACAGCACTGATGGGATGAAAATTCATGACTGCCAGACTTCGGTTTGACTCTGAGGTTTCAGAACCAACTGAAACGTCTCAATCCTCCGTCCCAACCCCAGTGCCTCTTCTCCTCCCTCCCTGTTAAGGGTGAAAGTAATGGTTTTTATAAGAGTTTCAGAACTGCATAGGAAGAGTCTCAACTCCAGGGAGTTGGTGGTTTTCTTTAATTTGCATACGGGAAACCAACCCCAGCCTGACTCCAGCCAAAGCAGTTCATGAAGGGCAGAGCAATCAATGCTGAAGTAGCCATAGTCCTTAACCTCACAGTGTCACTACTCTGTTTTTCAAGATCAAGGACAGCAAGGGGCCAACCCCTGATGAGTACTGCAGTGAGTAACTCTGGCCCTGGGGGTCAGATGACACAGCCTGGTCCCAGATCTTCCAGATCTTCCTCTAATTCGTGGTAATATCCTACCTGCTTCATTTCTCCAACTGTGAAGTAAAGGTGAGGGCACCTGTCCTACCTGCTGCAAAGAGCACCTGTAGTGAGATGAGTGAAGCATTGTGAACAGTTAGGAGCTCCTCATGCAGAGAGTCACCAACCCCCATCCCCACCAGGTCCTCCTGGTGCTCATGACCCTGGGACTGGGAGTCCACAGCTCAGCACTGCTGCAGCCTCACTGGGAAGGGCTCTGGGCCCAGGTGGGACAGAGGAGGAAACACTGATTATGATTTTGCAGTCGTGGCTTTGCCCGTGATACCCGTGATGCGATGCCCCCTATCTCTTCCCTATCCACATTTATCTGATACACTGAAGCTTCAACCTGTGGCACAGAATCAAAACACAATGTTACTTTGTCTCCTCCTGCCACTTTCAGATTTATGAGTTGCCTATTTCCCAGATACTTGTATGAAAAGTCTAGTAGATCCTAGGACTTTACTGCTCACTGTTAAATAGCGGACTATCCTGCGATTAAGTTAGGCCATGAACGTAATTGGAAGTTTGTCATCAAAATATTCTCTCCAAGACACAGATCGATCCTTCAGTAATTCTTCTTCTCCTGCCCTAGCTCAGGACTGCTGCAGACTTCCCTCTGCCCCCGACACACCGAGCCCACTCCCTCCTTAGAGTCTTGGTTCTCCACAGCTGGCCCTGCTGGCCACCTCCTTGTCCACATTCCACGGCCAGAACTCCCCTGCTCCTCCTAGCTCAAAGCCTCCACCCCAGTCTTGCACTATTATCCTGTTTTCTTTTATTCTCAGCAGCCATCCGCATTCAAAATCAGTTTATGCTATGACTTTGTTTACAGATCTGTGATCTCCCTCCCACCAGAGTCCCCCCTCCTGCTCCCTGCAGTGGCCTCTGTCCTCTCTCCTCGGGGCTCTCACATGTCCTGTCCACTCTGGTTCTCTGCTAGAGCCGCACCTTCAATTTCACTGATAAGATGGACACAACCAAGAAACAAACGCAAACACAGAAATGCCTGGCTCGTGGCAGACACTGAATTGATATTTGTTCAAAAAAGGGGGAGGGAAATGATGCACAGTATTGTAAGGAAAAACCTGGGTTTTAAAAAACAAACTGAACACCCATCCCTAGGCAAATGGTGCAGGTGAGGAAACAGGCAGGACAGAGTCTGGCTGCTAAGAAGCAGGCCAGGGAGGGAGGGCACCCTGAGGTTATATCCAGGGGGTGTAGGGACAAGGACAAGGGGAAGTTCACAACAAACACCTGGGACATCCAAGTTTGCCTGTCGCAGACTGACATCTGGCCAGCGCTCCAGCTGCAGCGACCTTGTCAGTCTTCACCCCTTGCTCTGGACTGAATCTTTGTGTTCTCTAGAAGCCACGTGTCAAGCTGGGAGATGGGATTAGGGCCCCTGGGCGACGACAGGGTTCTGATGAAGCCATCAGAGTGGAGGGAGCCATCATGATGGACGGGGGTCCTTATAAGAAGAGTCAGGAGAGCATTTTTTGGCCGGAGATGCCATCTTCCAGTAATTCACCAAAATGACAAACACAAAGGGAAAGAGGAGAGGCGCCCGATGCATGTTCTCTAGGCCTTGTAGAAAATGTGAAGTTGTTCCTTTGGCCACATACATGCGAATCTAAAGGAAAGGTGACATTGTAGACATCAAGGGAATGGGTACTGTTCAGAAAGACATGCCACACAGATGTTACCATGGCAAAACTGGAAGAGTCTGTGATGTTACCCAGCATGCTGTTGGCATAGTTGTAAACAAACAAGTTAACGGCAAGATTCTTGCCAAGAGGATTCATGTTCATATTGAGCGTATTAAGCACTCTAAAAGAGCTGTGATAGCTTCCTGAAACGTGCAAAGGAAAAAGATCAGAAACAGAAGGAAGCCAAAGAGAAAGGTACCTGGGTTCAACTGAAGCGCCAGCCTGTGCCACCCAGAGAAGCCCACTTTGTGAGAACTAACGGAAAGGAGCCTGAGCTCCAGAACCCATTCCCTGTGAATTCATGGCATGTAGGCATACAGCATAGCACACAGGAGAACCAAGAGAACCAGGTGAGCAGGAGCACAAAGTGCTGGAACCTGTTCCCCATGAATTCATGGCATAATAGGTGTATAGCATAGCACACAGGAGAACCAAGAGAACCAAGGAGCATAAGGTGCTGGAACCCACTCCCCACGAATTCACGGCATAATAGGCATACCAAGCTTTGTCACATTCAATGGAAAGGCACCTCCCTCAGCTGCTGGAATCTTTTCCCTATGAATTCATGGCATAAAAGGTATTAAAAATAAAAGACTACTGTAAAAAAAATAAAAAGAAGACGAAGACGAAGAAGAAGAAGAGATAGCAGAGAGCGTGCTTCCTTACAGTCCACCGTCTACACGTGAAGATACGACAGCAAGGTAGCCACCTGCAAACCGGGAGGCAGCCCTCGCCGGCACCAGGTCTGCCAGCACCTTGGTCTCAGACTTCCCAGAATGTTGAGGAATAAACACCTGTTGTTTAAGCCCCAGGTCTATGGTATTCTGTCCCAGACACCCTGGTAGACCAAGATGCCAGGGCTTGTGATATTGCAGCCTCCTGGCTGTGACTCCTTGTACTACAAAAGCAAGGGGCTGTAACCTGAACCAAACCGAGGAATGAGGACTGCCGACTCACCCTCATGAACAGCGGAGCTTCTCCTGTGATCTGGCCACTGTTGGTAAAAATGAAAACAGACCACGAAACACAACATTGAAACCCCTGGCCTCGTGAAGCTGACATGCAGATAACAAGATGAAAAAATAAGTAAACTATAGAGCAGTCCAGATGGAGGTAAGTGCTGAGGGGACCCAGAAAGCAGGGACAGAGGTGAGGAATTCTGTGGGGTGTCATTATAGATAGGGAGGTCAGGAGACCTGGCCGAGAGGAGGACAGTGGAGCAAGAGCCGGAGGGTGAGGCCCGGTGCTGGCTCCTGCAGGGAGGATGCTCCAGAGAGAGAGAGCAGTGCAGAGGCCTTGAGCAGGAGCTCGTGGGGGAGGAGGATGAGTGGGAAGAGGGGAGAGGCTGGGGCTCTATTCTCAAAAGGCAAGAGCAGATGCGACTTCATGCCGTCTGGAAAGGAAAGGTTGCCTTGGGTGACTCACCCACAGGATAGCAGGTAAGGCAGAGCTGAATGTCCTAGACTTAGCTCAGGGAGAAGAGAGGTTGGTGGACTCTTTTGAAAGTTTTCTCTGTTGTATTTATTTCCTTAACAAATGTGGAAGCTTGGACATGAGCTGAGCATGAAAATAGGGAAGGAGTATTGGTGGCTGGGATAGTCACCTAGGAGAGCAGGTCAGGGCAATGCCAGGCAGCCCCAAGGGCCCACCTGAGGTCACTGTCTTGATCATGCCATGAGACCAGTCAGCGAGGCTGGGTATTTCCTCCAGCCGGGTTGGCAGCTGGACTCAGGAATACTTTGCCGGGGAATATAAAGACCACCACGTTAGTGTCTGAGAGATGTTACAAAGGGATGAGGTGGGTGAGACAGAGACTGTAGCAACCTGGGGAAGGTCAGGGAGCAGCAAGAACTCGACTCTAGCCAGTTAGTTGCTGCACAAACAAATGAAGACATGGAAGGGTGTGCTAGTTACGGCAGGAACGTGCAGCAAAGGTTTTACTGACCTCCGGCTTGTTTGTTTCCCATGAAATCCACAACACTTAGTTTTCATAAGAAATCTCTTGTGGAAAATAATTCACTATTTTCAAAGCAAACAGAATAATTTCACCAAACATGCCCCCACAGCTAAACTACGCCACAGTAGGGGAAAAAAGAAAAAGTATCCAATTTGTCAATGAAGCAAATGTAACATCAATCCCAAAAGCTGACAAATTCTTTACCCCCCCAAAAAAAGGAAACTAGAAGAATTTAGTAATATTGAGGCAAAAATGGTAAATTTAATATTAACAAAGAGAATACAATAACATATTTTTAAAATCACATCACGGTTAGAGTCATTGCATTACTCTAGAAATGCACGAGGTATTAAAAGAAGGAAGAAGAGAAAAAGATACTTAAGACAATTGGAGAAATTTGAACACTGATTATTTGAGGGTAAGGTTAACAATTAATATTAAATTAGTTAATTTAATATTGTCACAATACCATTAGTACTAATAGTATAAAACACTAATGGTATTGTGACAATAAATGAGTCCTTGTCTTTTATAAACGCACACAAATTTATAAGATGTCTGCACTTTGCTTTGATATAATCTAAGGGGAATACAAATAGAAAAAGGATTGAAACAAAACTAGCTCCATGTTCACAACGGTAGAAGCTGGGCATGGGGATGTGGAATTCATTACTAGTCTTTCTGCTGTATGTGAGCCTGAAATTTCTCTGAAAAGGGGGGAAAATGTATCATTCAAACAAACACATTCAATTCATAAATCATGAGTGTGTAGTCCCTGATTTGAACTAATGCCCTCCTTTTGTAGGCTACAAAACCCAAACGTGAGCCGGCTGTGTCACAAAGCAAACCAGCCCCACCTCTCAGACCAGGAATTTCCCAGTTTCCTCTGCGCTGCAGAGATGGGAGGTCGCCATTAAGCCCCAGAGACTGAGCTTACTTAGCACAGCTTCATGGCCACAGTTAACCCTGGGACCTGCCGAATAAAATGCTCATTATTATTATTCTGGTTATTTACTGACAGACACTGCAGTCAGAGAAAAACCCTGGGATTGCTATTGTGCTCATCATTAAATGCCTCATTATAGGAAAATGTTCCTGAATGGTGCAGCGGGGTGAATAACAATCCAGGTGGCATTCAGTCCTGTGAGCAGAAAACAGGACTGGTAAAATTGGAATTAAGTTTTTGCATTTTTTTTAAAGTGCATCTTTTCTCATGCCAAGTTTGCATTTTTTAAGAGCAACTGGAGGGGAAAATGTTCCCAAATCCAAATGTCGGATGAAAGCACTTGCCCTCCAGAACATACTGGCCACATAAGTGGTGCTTCGTGCAGGGTAGCGGCTACATGGTGGAGGAAACACCTGTTTTAGTGGGTGTTTCCCCATGCGACCACCACAGGCCTCCTGGGACCACTCTCTGCTGAGGGTCCCAGGAGCCTGGGATTCTGTCCCCAGGTCAGAGCCGCCTGGGGCCTTCCAAGTCTCCATCTGCAGCACAGAGATTCGGTTTCTCGGTTCACTCACAGGGATGGGGAAAGGAAGGTAAGGGGGTGATTTACCCCCAAAGTGCCCGGAGGCCTTACCAGGAGGAAGCAGCTGGCAGGAGCTGAGGCCTGTGGTTCTTTGGGAGGCAGGAGTGAGAACAACAGGAGCTCCAGGTAAGGAGCCTGGAGAGGTGGCCGGTGGCCCGGAAGGCATCAGATGGAGGCTTCTCTCCTCGCCTGAGCAGCAGTGACAGCCCCTGGGCCAAGAAGTGTGGGGGAAATAACCCTTCCATTACATCTGTCCTGCTTACAATCGTGGACTCCTGACCACAGATGTGAGTTGAGATCCAGAGCTCGAGGTGAAGCCCTGGGCCCACCAGGCCTTTCTCTGCAGCCTCCCTCCTTTTCCTCTTGCAGGCACCATCCCAGAAATCCCCTGCACCCCTACCTGGACCTGAGTGCAACTTCCCAGAGAACCTGCACTGACATCGCCTCCCTGTGGATGTCATCTCGACAGGGCTCAGAGCTGCTCTGTGTGGCCAGCAGCTGGACACTCAGAGGCAGCCGTCCCTGGACCAGCCCTGGGAAGTGGAGACGGTGCTGCTGGCTCTGGGTCTCCCCGTCTTTGTGGCCGCAGCTGCCACCCCCAGCATGTACCTATCATGCCAGTTTGGGATGGACAGGGACAGATCAGCTCACATGGGTGGGCTGAGACGTTTTCTCTGCTTCCTTATTCAGCTCTTCCCTTGACCGCGTTCTTCTGGTGAGCACTAGCATGCTAACACAGGATAAAAGGATGTTCACACTCCATGCCCATCCCACACGTCCACCCAAGTGCTTCTTCCCCAGAACTCTTTGTCCTCAATCTCTCAGGTCCCTGGCCAGCCCACCAGGCCACTCATTACTGCTCATGAGATCATGTGTATTCTCAGCTCAAGCTATGTCTCTTCCTGTGCAATGCTGGACAGGGTCCTGACACAGGCCCTGCCCAGGGGAAGGATTTCCCCTCTCCTCTGCCTTCCAGGGGTGCCCTGAGTGTGGCCGGAGTGAGGCAGCTATCAGTCTTGTCTTGCACCCACATGCCGATGGATCCCTCCTTAAACTACTTGAGTGTTTTCCTCCTCAATCAGGGGTAAGGGACCCCCACCATAGCTGCAGGTGCACACTGACAAGTGGACATACACTCATGGGGGGATGACCTGGGGTCTGGATTTGGGGTCCTGCTCAAGCTCACGCCTGGATTTACTGTTCCCATCTTTCTATGGCTATTGCTCAGCCCACCTAACTCTATGACTTGGAAGATACAACAGAACCAAGGACAGGATGGTTGGGTCCAGAGGCACAATCTCTGGTCACTGCACTTCCTCCCTGCTCATATCAAAGTTTCGTCTCTGCCAGGGCCAATGGCACACCCAAAGCTGTCTCTCAAAAGACATTGAATTCCCTGCTGCAGAGAGCATGGTTTTTTCCCAGCAGGGTCATGAGGATGGCCTGAAATACTGTACAGAGGAGGACAGCTTGTGCAGAGGGTTCCCTTCCCACAAAGCTTTGAGTATAGTGTATGGGCAGATCTGGGCAGATCGCAGTGATGGCTTCAGAAATATCTTCCAGGAACGTCCCTGATCCCATGTCTGTGATTTTTAACATTTGGGTATCTGAGAGGAGAGTGCACACAAAGGGAGATGTTGGAGGGCAGAGAAAGCAGCCATCAAAGGGATGGGCAAGGTTCCAGCAGCTTCCTTACGAGGAAACCAGCAATGGCTGGCTCACCATTCGCGGCTCCTTTCACATCCACCTCTGTTCCTGCATCCACTTTAGCCCATGATTTATGAATGGAATTAATAGGAACCAATCAGGCATGGCTGTGCCTACAGTGCTTTGTTCAACAACAGATGTTTCCCGTAGTAATTATGTTAGAATAATAACAACACAGGAAGAAATGCCTGGTCATCAGTATTGGATTGCCAGCGCTAACAAGACAGATGGTTTCACCAATAAAACTGCCAGGGAAGGAGGCTGAGACAAAGGATAAGCATGCCCGGGACTGGCCCCGCTCATCTAGCTGCTTGTCTTGCAATCGGTCATTCCAACTTTCTGTGCCTCAGTTTCCCCTTGGGAAATGAAGGGATGTTCCTAGTTCACTGTTTCATTTAGTTCTTTTTGAGGCAGGAGGAGCAGTTCCCCTCTCCATGGTCTGATTAAGTCCATACCCCCAACCACTTCCCTCATGAGGTTTCCATACTCCAAGCCACTATACACTTCTCTAAGTGCCCTGGGACCAGGTACCAAAAAACTAGGACTATCCCTCTGCCCATGAACCCAAGAATGTATTTAAATTGCCAGTCCACAGGGCCTCTTGGAAATTTAGCTAACCACACCCCACTTGCCATACATAATATGCCCTACAGCCTCTGCCATCTGTGGGTGCAACTGCCTGTGCAGCTCTGCCTGGCAGCCTTCTCTCCTTTGCAGCTATCGATAACAAAGAGTTTTGCTTTTCATCTGAGTGTTAGAGTGTTGTATCCTACTATTAAAAGGACCCTTGAATCATACAAAACAATTGCCAGCTCTTGGGCTCTACAGGTGGGGAATCTGCATTCCATCCAGCCTTTAGTCATCCCACCACTGTTTAGCCAGTCTTTCTGTCATCCCAATTCCAAGTTTTCTTCAGTATCCTTCATGCAGACTCAGAATAGCCTAGTGGTCACTCCTGATTCAGATGTCCCTGGGCTCAGGTCCTCACCCCTCCATGCTTGTAGCTGCATCCCTCCCCCTTCAAGAATGGAGTGAATTATTGCATCTCCTTCAGGCGTTGGTATGAGATAAAGTGCAGACCACCACAGATGCTCGCTAAGGCAGCCATTGCACACACACAGGAACACACACATGCACACACATTCCCATGCACCAAAAACAAGACTGAGACAAAAGCTTCCATAAGGTAGTCTTAGTTTGGGTTCATATTCTTGACAGCAATCAACTTTGGCCTTTGATGTCACCTCCAAGGAAAGCTGGGCATCTGGTGACAGAGACACACTGATGGCAATGAACAAAACAGACTCCATCACCCCACTGGGAACCGATCACATTTCTTGTACAGTACTGGGAATGATGTTCCCAAATCCCGTATATATTATACCCTTTGCGATGTAAAAACATTTACTTCTTCAAATGTGCGCATTTTAAATAGACCGTGTATTTGAAAACTCCGTGTTGGCTTTGGTTATTCATTTACGGTAAGTAAAGAAGTCTGCGGTGAGGGAACCATAAGGACCTCGTCCTCTCTCTAAATCAGAAAGACCCTGCAGATGTCCCAAATATGGCCAGGACCCCTGTGGATGACCTGCAGAGAGGGCCTGTGATCCTTTGAAATTCGAAATTTTGAGCTGCATTCTGTGAACCTGTCTGCGTTTCAGCAAGCAGGTCTGCTGATTTAATTAGATAGATCATCAAAAATGGAGGGAATAGGCAGAACAGGAAAAGAAGTGAAAAGGGGGAGGAAAGGGGCGCAAACGCGCAGGCAAAAGGCGGCCTAGAAGAGGTGCGGCTGTGGTTGCCTCCGGATGCTGTGTCTGCAGGTGCGCGCCCCGCTCCTCCAGGGGGCACCGCGGTGCGTTCCCACCCGCTGGCGCTAGAGGGCGCGCCCCCTCCTGGACTTGCGGGGCTCTAACCAGAGACTGGTGGGAGCTGAACCTGAATGAGACAGTGGGGCCACCAGTCCAGGAGGAAGGACTCTGCCAGCCCTGCGGCGGTGGGCGGGGCTGGAGGGAGGTTTTCCCTGTGCTCTGGTGGAAAATTGATCTTCCCTCTTATAAATCCTGAGGGTGCCTTTTGATTTTTTTCCTTTTTTTGAAAAAGGTTTAAAAGAGTGCTGCAAAAAAAAAAAAGTGCTGCAGATGGTCCAGTAATCTTAGCAGAAATCATCTCTCAAGATATCTTAGGTATTTCTGAATTTAAATCTCAGCTCTGCCCTTCACTGTGCGTCCTTGGACAAGAAAATTCACCTCTCCAAACCTCAGTTCCCTTCACCCTGTAAAGTGGGGATAATTCATGCACCTAAATCATAAGATTGGGGCGAGGATGAAATGAGACCCTGCGCCTGTAGGCAGCTCACAGGGCACTCGGTAGAGACGCATGCCTGTACCTTTGTGAGCACCCACCCTTGGCTGCAGGAGCAAATTCAGTATGTTTTCCGTTAAAGCAAATAATGGCTTTGCGCAGCTAATCAGCCTAAAATTTATTCTGTTATTTATTGGCAATTAGATCTGGCTGTTGATCCAATTATCCAAGTCTAGAATTAGACTCCAACACTGAGCTCAGGAAACCTGTTTCAGCTTGCTCCAACAACCTACCTGGTGGCAAAGGAACTCCTTCTGTGGTCAGAGTTTCTCCCAGTTGGCTAAAAGGATGTCATGAGCTAAAGCTACAAGTCTCAAAGAAAATCTCATTTTCCCTCAAGCCCTCAATAATTACAGTATGTCATCACAAGCTGATGAGTATTTCCCCAATAGAATAAAACAATGTGCTGATTCCTGATCCAGCCAAAAGCTTAACTGTCACTTAAATAGGGCATGATACTTAAAATATTAATTTTGTTATCTTCTAGCATCTTATAATTACAACTCCAAAGTATCATTCAGAATATATTTGCATGTGTAAAGAATTCATCATTATTTCTCTGTGGCAGAAATGGCTGTTGGTTTGACTTCTGAACCTGAGTTGAGCCTCTAGTTACCAGGAAAGAGATTATATAATGTGTTTTTCTGCATCAAAGCCTGCTCAATGTTGAAGAAAGTTACAACAGAGAACGAAAGGTCAGCGGGACAACTGGCAATGCCATGTCCATCACTTGTGATGCGTTCTCCATCTCAGCGTGGCTTCCTGACGTCCACCTTGCCTGCTGCCACATCTGTCAAGAGATTAAAAGTCACTTCAGATTTCCTCAGAGTTCAGCACAGAAGATACACTGGCTGCAAAATTCTCAGGCTGGAATGCTGTAGTATTTCTCTAGGGTAGTATTCTCCAAATAGTTTTGATTGTACATCTTTATCAGTGAGTGAGTGCACACACATCCATAAAAGAACATTTATTATAGGATCTGTTATCCTGCCTACCACGTATTTCCAGGTTACTCTTTGACTGGTAACATGAGGGAATTCTCCCTCTCAGGTCCCCTCAGCTTCAGTGGATGAGACAACTGGGCCCTGTGAGCCAAAAGGGGTGGAGACGGAAGGGGGGTGTGGTGTCAGGAAGGAAAATCCTTCCAAAAACACAACTGCTTATGTCACCTGTACATGGTCTTCTAGCCAACCCCTGCACAGCCTGGAGCCCCTCCCTGGGGGTTCCTGACCTTACTGCCCTTGGGTCATCTTGGTGGGTCCCACATGCATCAGCTACACTCCCTACTAAGGCCTTTGCCACTCCTCTGTTCAGAACATTCCCTTTCCCCAGATGTCTGCGGCTTCCCCACTCACTCCTTGTGGCTGCACACTCAGACGTCAGCTTGTCAGTAGACGCTGCCAATCCATTCTCTTCTCCCTCCCGCCTCCACCACCAGCCCCTCTCTCTGTCCTTACCTGTTTGTTTTTCTCAACAACTCTTTACCCACACATGGCCTTCATTTGTTTACTTTTCTGCCCTCAAAAGTGTTAAGTTCTGTTTATCCTTTATCCCCAATACCTAGGACAATGGTCATCATCTCATAAGGGGTCAATAAATATTTGCTGGAACAAAGAATGAAGAAACATCAACTGAGGAGCTCCACACACATGCCAGGCAGATAATCTGGTCTCTCATTCTCTACCCGAACTTGTATCTGGAAATTTGGGATTTGATATCTGTGTTTTCAAGAAATAAAAAAAGAGAACTAGGGTTTTGTTTTTACATGTAAAACCTGATTTTTTGAGTATTACCCATTAATTCTAAAATATAAGAAATAAATGCCACATAAGGCAAATGAAGCCTGTCTACAGACAGACTGGGACTCTGGCATTTCCCCATCCATGTCCCGGCTCAGAGATGGTCACAGAGAAGTTGCTCCATAAACAAGGTCGGCTGTGGTGATAACAGGGAGCAGAGCTCCCCAGGTCTTGTCCTCTGCTCAAGGATCCTGACCTACATTACAGCTCAAGTCATTGTCTGAACTGACTGCACCTCTTGCAGCCTTATAGAGAAACTTTACCTCTTTGAACTTCCATCATCTCTTCTATACACTAGTATGATGAACCCAGTTTGTAGTTGGTTGTCAAGATTGCTAAATAAAGTTTGTATAATAATTGCTCATCTGACACAATGCCTGGTAGACGGAGGTGTCTGATAGATAGTTGTGCTTATTATTTTTGCCTCCTGGTGCCAGTCTTAGCATCCCCTTTCCTGCTGACTCTCTCCCTATGGATCTCAACTCACATCTGTGGTCAGGAGTACAGGGGATTTCTGGGATGGTGCCCAGGGGTCCTCAAACTTTTTAAACAGGGGGCCAATTCACTGTCCCTCAGACTGTTGGAGGGCCGGACTATAGTTTTAAAAAATAAATTCCTATGCACACTGCACATATCTTATTTTGAAGTAAAAAAACAAAACAGGAACAAATACAATCACACTGCCTCATGTGGCCAGCGGGCTATAGTTTGAGGACCCCTGGGTCTGAACTCTGCAGGGAGGTTCATCCCCCAAGCAAGGCTTGAACGCAATCTCCTGTCCCTTACATGTCAAGCACATTCAACTTCATCCCTTTGTGCGTCCTGCTTCCTCAGCATGGAATACAATTTGGAATTTTATCTGCTAATAAAGACTCCTTGCCCAATCACTAATGCCAGAATTCTCTCTGCCTCAAACTATCGGGGAACTGTAGTCCTGGTTTTCATGGCCTTTGGGCCAGATCCATGAATCTGGTAACAAGGTTGATGGTTCTGATCCTTTATTATCACACTCATCAAATTAGTAGTTATTTTTGGCTCATTATTTGGCATTTTGTGTGAACAAAAATATTCCTCTGAACTTGAAAAAACTGGATTTTTTTCTTCATGTGTTCTATAATTTTATGTTAATGTTATATAAAGCATATTGGTGGTTGCACTATCTGGAATATTGCAGACTATGGGTAATGTTTGTTTTTAAGCATTTAATTATCTTTCAACCACAGGTTCATTGTTGTAGTCAGCAAAATAAATTGAATAGTAACCTTTGTTCCATAATTTACACATAGGTCTCTTATTGCTAATGCCTTCTCTGAACACACCTCTGATAAGCAGAAGGAAGAAACTCTCAGGTGGTCCCGGGAACCTGGGCTCTCTCCAAGTCTCTGCAGACCCTGCAAATGCCCTTGCATCTGAAGTTCCGTTCCAAAGCATAGGAAGCATTTATAATACCTATATAAAATTGTATTTCTTTAGTAAAAATTATTATTTTGCCTCTGAAACTATCTGGCTTTAAGTAACTTTATTATTTATAATTGGCTACTTTACCCATGCAGCAACTCTCACAAAGTTAGAAAGCCCTACCCGCGAAATCCTTTCAACTGCCATGAAAATGTTATGAAGTTGGTATGTTATGAAGTCTCACAGGTATTTAAATACATTTGTAGTCACTTCTGGCTTGGGAGTTTCCTCTTTGCATCTCAGACTCCTGATATGGGGTTAGGAGGGGCTGGTGAAGGCCTCTAAACATCAGGCCTCAATTTCAGATCACCTAAGGAAACACAGGAAGTTCAGAGTTCTCCCTGAAAAGAGAAAGGTTAGGACCAAAGGTCTTTTTAGTTTACAGATTCTCCAGGGGTGGCACTGTGAGGCTTGAAGCAGTTATTTGCGCATGCTCCTCAAAGGAGCATTAAGGTTAAGTATGGAGAAACCCCTCCCCAGGGCAGACCTAACCCATATAAAGTGACAATGGTGAGCAACAGCACGCTCCCTGCACTGGCTCATGGTTAACATTTCTCCCCAGCTTTCTCCTCTGACCACCTTTCATCTCTAATCACCTTCTCAATGTATACAGAAAGAAACAGCAGCCGTCCAGCTAAAAGACATCATAACCTGTAACAATCCAAATGTACCTTCTGATTCCTGAAGAAAGGGGCACTGGAAAGCTCCTAGGTCAGAGATGGTCTTGATATTTGGGGACATAAAGTAAGAAACATTTAAAATACAAGTTCCCCACTGTATTGTATGGAAAAAATAGTATTATCAGGGAATGTCAGTGTTAATACTCTGTTATTAATTTTTCAAGTTTAAAATAAGTATATTCATATACACAGTGCACATATTCACATTAACCATTTGGGGGGCAATTATTTAAAAATGTAGAATGCCAGAATATCAATTTTCAACAGCATTGACCCGTGGATGAACTGTGGCAGGAATTTCCATCATGTGCAGTTCGGGCTGAGTCTGAGTCTGGTCCACCATGGGTACTCACCTGTAGATTAACCTTGCTCCAAAGTGGTGTCAAATGTCTGAAGATTCTGCCTTCTTGAGGTCTGTTTCACATCTTTGTTTAAAGGACAGTCAAGGCACAGAATATAAGTTTGTAGATCATCCATTCTCTGTCCATAGGTCATTGTCTTTTGCATGAAGAGAAGGGATTTCTGTAAATACTTCTGATATCTATAGTGGTGCTGACAGCGTTAACAAGGCTTTCAGCTAAGAAGCACAGATGTCTATAACACATCACAGTGTCTTTAGCATAGTGAACTAGGGAGCACAGATATGGGCTCACAGTTGCCTGAGACAGACCGTCTGACACTGCCTTGGGAGGGTATTTTTTTTTTTAACTGAATTTTAACAGAGGGTCAGTCAGCCATTCACACCATAGTTAAACAACGTAGTCATTGAAACCAGTTGTCTGGTGAGGGCAGGAAGGTCATATGGTGGGCGTCCTCTACCTAGTCAAAATTTTTAGAGCAATGGAGACTCAATGCAGTCAAGTGTTTCATTGTTACGAAAATAAAAATAACACTTCTCAAGACTCAACTGCCTAAATAAGCTTCCTTGCGACTCAAATTTTATAAATAGAATTGACTTCCCTGTGGCTGGCAGGGACATATCTGAATTGAGATTTTTCTCTCATTAAAATTCAAGTTTGTAAGCTTTAAGGGAAAATGGACTTTTTCTTGGCCTCCTCCAAGAATTGGGTTTGCATGTCCTTGCCACCAATCTCTTCTTTCTGGACGGTCCCTTTCTAATGCAGGAAGAGCTAGTGATAAGTCAGACTTAGACTCCACACAAAGTTTTTCCAGAGTGTTTTCCTCAGGGCTCAACAGAAAGCCTATTTCTCTTGGAATCTTGCCCTCACACTTCAATAAGCCATTCTTTTCTCTAATTTGTAAGGTCTCAGCCCATAACTTTCATCAAGGCCCTGAAGAAACAGGGCCTCTATGCTGGACTTACTCTCCTTTGAGAAAATGATCATTCCCTGGAAGCTACCAATTAATTGTTTTACTATAACAAGAAATCATCCAACATGTTTTATTTCTTTGTTTTCAAAATGTTTGGAAGTACCTTTACAGAGACTTAAATATACTGCAGAACATACACGACAGATCATACTGAAACTGTGAGTCATATAGTGAGATAGATACAATATACAAAAAAAAAGGCATATGGAAGCACAGTGTTATAACGCATGCTCTGTTCGTAATAGCTGGTGTTTACCAGGGACCAAAAATCCAATCCAGAGGAGTGGAAAGTAAGGGATAACACCTTCTTTTCAAAGGCCAGACAAGATTTGTTCCCACTGTTTTCTGCCTTGAAATCACCCAGAAGTGCACAGCTGGTTCAGGCTGGGTGAGCTCGTCCACTCACTGCAGCCAAGACAGGATCCACCTGCCTGAGAAGAGTCTCAGGCTGGAGACTGATGGCCGGGACCCAGATTCAGATTTTGAAACCACAGTATGCTCTTGGGACACACGTTGTCAATAGCAGTATTGTAGATATCAGTTGCCGTGGGCAGAAGCACATGCCCTCTGCCAAGAACACAGACCTACTGAATGAGACTCTGTGGATGTGGCCATTTTTCAGAGTGTTTTATAGCCTCTTCCTCTTCCCTGGAGTTGATTACTTCTGTATTAAGTCTCTACTATCAGCTCATAGCTTTGGCATTTGCTTAGACTTGTAATGATGTGCAGGGAATGGACAGAATATCTCCTGTAATGGAATCTGGGCAATGGGTTTGTTCCTGGGATCACCTTGAATTTTTAATGGGTCCCCTCGCTAGAAGCCCAAAATAAAGCTCACAACACAGATTAACTACAGAAAGAGAGTCAGTTGGTGATGGGCTGAGAGGAAGAGCTCTGATCCCTCCAGCTGCCAGTACTGGCAGTTTTGAGCATGTGACGTGGTAGCTGTGGAACAATTTACCACACAGAGTGACAGAGATGGCAGCAGTCCTGATCCATTGACGAATGCACCCGGTGGGAAAAGGGCATCAACCAGAGTAATGAAATAAGAATGCTGATTACCTGGACAGGTGTGCTTTCCAATGGCAGATGTGTGTTCCTCATCAGTCTACAATGTTTATGGGAGCGGAAGACGCTTGTACTACATGAGAATTCACATGGGTAAAATGGACATCCTAAAGTGATTAGGAAGGGGAAAAGCAGCCTCTCTATGAAAGCGTCTCTAAGTGAAGTAAGTGTATCATACAGTCAGTGTCTACACTGACATTAGTGTTATTTCATTTTGAGAGTCAGATTCCTACAGAGGAGGTAGGGAAAAAGTGGCAGACTATTTCAGCTCCAACCTTTTGATGGAAAATACAAACTTTCACATGCTCTTTTGTGGAAAGGAAGTAAAGAAAGACGTGTTGGGTCAGAAGTGATTTCAGGCAGCCAGTAGTGATTCCAAATGGATAAAAAAAAATCAGCATCCAACAGACCCCAAATTCCTAAGCAGCCTCCATCTCCCTGTAAAGTGCTTCCAGTGGGTAGTGTAGATACATAAAAAGTTTATTTGTCCTCTCACTTTCTGTAGCATTTAAAGAGACTCCAACCTCTAACATAAAGTGACAATGCTTCATCTGAAGAACTAACCAAGGGCAGCAATTAAAGCCAAAGATATTTTAAAGGCATCTCATGGAACATGAAGATCCCCCCAAAATGTGAGTTGATAACATTATTGCTTTTTTGGACTGGGAAGATAATTTCTCTAATGAACCTGAATTGTTAACTTCTTATCTGGAAAGTGGTAATATCCTGTTTGCCTTGAGCCATAAAGTCAATAAACATGGTAACCCAGATGAGAATGTGTCTGTACATTATTTTTTGTATTTTGGATGGGGTAATGAAGCATAGGATTTCATGAGCTAATTATCATCATCTTAATTTGAGTAATGAGCGATTAATTAGACTTTATTCAATGTCTAAAAAGCAAACAAAACAACTCCATAACCTATCTCAATTGTAGAAAACCATAAAGAAAATCATAGGCAATACCCCACATTTTGAAAGGCAGCATTGGCCTTTTGCACTTGCATGCAACATCTAAAGAGTTCATTCTTTTACAAATCCCTTTACAAACTTTTGTTCCTTCTTGTGTTGAAACAGATTTTACTGAACTGTATATGTGCATGCTGAGATCTGGGGCGCACCGGCTGGGTTCTGTGGCTCAGTCCTTCTACATTACAAGAAAAAAGAAAGGGAGGAACAGAAAACAGTTACCCACAGTGCTAAGAACTAATTCTGATGGGGATGGGTTCGTGTCCCTGGACAAACGTTTTTAACTCATTTGCTGCCACCATTTTAAAAGCAGGAAAGCTGGCTACTCCACAGCCTCAGTGTCATGGAGCCAACTCCTGTTTACACCTGATACTTAAATGATGCCTGTAGAGCCTGGAGAAAGACCAGTCTTGACGCTGGGCGTTTGTTATGACACAGCAAGCTATTTCCAGAAAGACTTCCCTGTTCATCCTGGTGGCATTTGCCAAAATGCCACAAATGACTCTGGCAGTTTCAGGACTTGCACACACCTCAACAGAGAGCCTGCAGGGACACGTCAAATGCACCCACCTGTCCTTCAGCTGAGACATCTACAACAGCCTTCATCAGCAGAATCCCCCACGATCCGGTATTTTTCTTATGTCTCTAGAGCTCTGCTTTGCCAAGGCTTTCATGCCATATGAGTCCCTGACCCAAATATGCACAGAGAACCGAACCATTGGCAAGTAAAGACCAAAAGGGTGACAGAGGTCAAAGGCTCTCCAACACCTGCGGCATCATGCTTTTCACACTGAGTTTCAAGATGGCTTGACCTTGGATAGGCATATGAGTAACACCGACACTTTTTCTCAGACATCTGGAAAGGAAACTTCCCCAGTCTTCTAGAAGAACAAATGAGAAGTTTTTAAAAGCAAAAGCTGTTTGGAACTTTCAAGAAGTGTTTTCTTTTGGTGTCCATTTATTATTGTATCGAAGGTATTAAAATCTATGGCTGGAAAGAAAAATGTATCTATAAAAATAATCAATCACACAGCAGCTGCAAGGAACATTTGGGTAAAATAATGAAACAATGGAAGAATCTTTAAATGTTTATTTTCATGTTAAAAATGATGTTACCCTGTGGTTAGAATATACCTTTTTGCTGGAAAATGAAGTCACTTTATTTCTGAAATATTTCCAGAAAAAAAAAAAAGGAAAAATCCAAAAGTAATGAAGAGTAGGATCAAAACGTTCTGGCAGATTCCATCAATAATCCCAACATGAGCCACGTCCTTTCCCCGCCAGAATTGCTAATTCAGTGCATTTCATGATGTTAGGTCCCAATGTTGTTCTCAACATCAGTTTAGGTACTTTTGAGTGGAATTTCTATACATTTGAAAGCTACAGTTTTGCATGCTTTTATTTTAAAATGTATTTGTTCCAATACACCTCTCAGTGTTTCATTATGTTGCCTATATTACATATAAAAATATCTGGTATCCATATTTCAGCATCACTTTTCCACCGTCCATACTGTCCCTTTACATTACATTACACGCACGTCATTTTAAAGGAGGGAAGGGTCACTGCATTTATAAACCATCAATTGTGTCACTTACAAAGAACAGAATAGAGAATTGAGAACATTCTTTAGATGAGTAGAGTAGAAAATGCAAGAATGCCAATAACATGTAGGATTCAGATGAAACCACCCGCTGTGGTGAACAAGGGCAGATTTTCTAAAACTTAAAAGTTAGCAAGGTACAAATTAGTCTACAGAGAGGGCAATGGGACAAACATGAATCTGCTTTTTCCTGCAACCATGTTTATAAACAGAAACTTTCTGTCTAGATCAGTGGTTCTCAACCTGTGGGTCGCGACCCCTTGTTAACAAGGAAAATACATTGCAGCATCAGGAAGTTTGAGAACCACAGGTCTAGATAGTAAAGACTGGGATTGTCTGGGAGTTTCCTCTGGCCTGTGGCCAATACAAAACAGCTGGGAAGTCAGCCATCTGTTCTCCTACTACACAAGAAGTATTCCGAGGTTTGCTAGATATTGGTCCTCTGGGATAAACATCTACCATCTTTTTTTCTTACTTTTGCTCAAAGGCAAAACCCCTGGATGTGTAAGTTCCAGTTGTCTGGTGTGGCAGCTGCTCCTTGATCCTTGTGCTCCGACCTCCGACGCAGCACCTCTGGACCCTGGAGACAGTGTTGCATGTCCTCAATGGTTCCAGAGCACGTGCCCCTGGCCAGCCTCTGAACCTCCCTCAGTGGTACCCTCTTGAGAGGCTTGCTGGTGCCTCCCTCAGGGGGAGTCTAAGTGCCCCACTCCCATGGGAACAGAAGGGACATGATAAATGGTTGTTTAGTTCAGGTTCTCTATAAAGACCAATAATTTGGAGATCTTAGCCCTAATATCCAGGAAAACCCAGGCAAATGCCTGGCCCCCGGGAAATCAGCTTTCCGAGCTTAATGGTTTATGTCTCTTCCCCCACGTTAATTTAGATGTCTTCTAGGTGTAGTGCCTCATAGTTGTACGCTAGCTAAAAATCAAGGTGATATAACCCATGATTCCTAATCTGCAGGAAATAGAGCACAAAATAACTTCAGTGAAATTCCGGTATGCTGAATAGTCTCCATAGCAAATCTGAGAACAACTGACAGTCATTATTGATTCCCACTAACTAGTTTATCATTTGGCTCTTCGGTATTCACACGCACGCACACACATGGGTGTATGTATGCATGGTATGTGTTTATATACATCTGAGGGTGTGTTACACGGTAAAAGGGACCTTTCCCTCATGAACTTGCATTTGATTTTTATCTTGAACTGAGTTTGAACACAAAAGAACAAAGGTAACAACACCAAGGCCGTATCACTCTGGGTGACTCTAAGTGATCCACGGGAGATGTCATCAGGCCGTGATCAGTTTCCCCCTGTGCTCAGAAGCCACTGCACATGGAAGTGACACCTCCTGGGACAATGGCAGTTGCCTTTGTTCCCTCCCATGTTATCCATCCCACCCAAAGTCTCACTTCACCAGTGGGAGGGAGCCTGCTGTGTGTGTCAGAGATTTGCTCCCTGCTACAGTAGAGATTTTTCATTTTAAGAAATGAATTCTCATCATTTCTGGAATGTTGAAGTTTTAACAGGAAGACAGGATTGAAAACGTCTCCCAGAAGGAGCTGGACTCACCTGGACAGCTATGTGTCAATTAGCACATCCCCTTCCCTCAGCCCTGCACAGTGGGCTCTGGGCTCCCTCCCCACCAAACCCTTTGAAAAGCCTTTCACTAGGTAGGAGCTCTTCCTAGGAGGTGTCAGTCATCTCTTTGCAAACTCCTTTTGCAGCTAATGCCTGACTCTCCCAGCTTCATTATCCACTCAGACTGAAAGATTTTGCAGACTTCACCAGCTTCTGTCTTTAAACACTCACACAACCAACTGAACGCCGGCCTCCAGAGGTCAGGCCTGCATCACCCGCAATTTCAGCACAATTCACAAAACACACTGTAGTGCCGGTTGGCAAGAGACAGAAGAACAACATTTTGGCTATCACCTCATGGCCGGAGGAGGCTGCGCTGTCCTGTTCCCACCTACAAGAAGAGAATGCTTCAAGTCTCTCTTTTGGCCAGCTCCCTTATCAGCCATTTCCACAGGGAACTGTTGAGGTGACCATCCGCAAGGCCTTCTGACTTTGGGCCTTTAAAATCTATTTCTTAGAAATGCAAATGGCTCAGTAAAGCTCATAAGGAGGCCCACTAGCAGAGTGTCTGCTTTTCCAATATCATCTTAATAAAAAAAATTGGCATTACATTTTGCTAATCTGAAGTTCTTGCTTTCCTTAAGACCATTCATCATGCTCTTAAATTAACATTATTTTATGTACAGATTATGTAGGAATTGTTGCTTTTTTTCCCCCCTTGCTCCTTTGATTTTTCAATACCAGTGTTTTTTCCCACAACAGCTGCCTTCTGAGCTCTGCAACAGCCACGGATTTGTACAGATTTGGGGGAGGAAACTCATGGCTTTTCTCCACCAACACTCACCCTGTGAAGGCCTTATCTATGCCAAGGTCATGATTGAGATTATTTTGGGGAGAAAAAAAATCATTGTACAGATGGATTTTTATATATTGCTAGCTTGAAACGTCATTCTACTTACTTTAATAAAATTTTTTTTTTTTGTTCTGGTAAAAGGGAAAGTTTAATCTGCAGCTATTTCCCAGGCAATTTCCCTTCTGTGTAGATCAATTCTGTTTTTAGATTTCAGTCTGGATAATAAATTGTGTTGACCACAAAGAATATGAATAAATACAGCTATGTTGTGGTCTTTTTGCCCTCTGAAATACACACCAGGAGTTCCCCATGAATTGTCAACAAGCAGAGAATAAAAATAAGTGTTTGTGATTCACAACTTTTCTCCAGATTTTTGAAACTTCATGTAGAAAACTGTAAAGAGATGACCCTCCCTCACAGTACATTAACGTTTTAAATAAAACCCCTTGTCCCAGTCTTATACAAGAAAGCTCACCAACAAAAGAAAGGAAAAACAAAGTGAGAATGAGCTTCTTAGATACCATCCCTGAACAATGAAACCCAGAAACCCAGAAAAACCTGACATCCTACATGGAGACCTAGGACCGAGTACAACATGGGCAAATTCCAGGGAATGAAACTCAGATAAATAAAACAGATCTGAAAGAAAAGACTGAAATTTCTTCTCTCTGTGTTTCAAAAAGAATTCCAGAGGTCAAAGGAACAGGCGCAGGAGCAAATGTATATAAAAATAATGAGCAGCGCTCGTAACAAATAAGGATAGCTACATTCAGTCATCTTTCATGTATGTCTGAACTCAGGCCAAGGGCAGTAAGTGTCCACTGTGCTTTAAAAGGTCTAGGAGTAGAAAAATTAACATCCAAATCTTTTCTAATTCCACATGGCCATTTGTCGCAAGATGACTAACAATGTCTGTGGGGTCGGGTTTGTTATATTTGCACTGAGCTAGAACCAGGCAGTCAGTAGAACTGTTGTCTTAGAAGTTTTCCAGTCCCTACGCGTGGCTGTTTTGGAGGCGTTTCCTGGCTTAATGCCCAGCTGCACCTCTGGTGCCCGCTTAGAAAGGGATCCCACCAGACCTCCACACATTGAACTTTGTTAAATCATCCCCTATTGCTCATCAACCTCACTGCTCCACCATTCAAAAAACAGAAGGCATAAAGGTGAATACAAACATAAGAAAGGAGTTTACATCTGGTCTTGCAGTCTTTCCATATAGTCTCTAAAGTCCTGGGAGTCGCCCAGCCCCATATCTTGGCAGACCCACTTGATGTTATCATCGCTGTCGTACAGGATGGAGTTGGTGTATGGGCCGCCATCCTCCGGGAGGATGGTGGTGTAGGAAGTAAACTTGACTCTCTTCCTCTTTGGGCCCGAAGAATTTATAGGTTCATTTTTAATTTCCTTCTCATAGACATAGTCAGAAGGCCTGAGCAGCTGACTATGGAAAGTCTTCTGGGAACTGCCGTTGAGAAGGAAGTTCCTCTCCTCGAACTGCAACCCCCTGTCTATCATGGTCGTGCACTCCTCCGACGGGAGCGTGATGTCAACGGGGTTCTCCAAAAGCTCCACTTCGTTGCCCAGCCAGACCCAGTCGTGGGAGTGGGGGATGTTGCCTTGCTCGCTCACAGCAAACCTTTTGTGTCGGTATTTCCAAGCAAATGCCACACAGTTGATTAAGAAGACCAGGATGGCCAGGCAGAAGACACAGAGCAGGGCGTACATGCCGATCTCCAGGTCTGTCAACCCCCTGGAGGTTACTGTAAGGTCACTGGGATTATTGGGCTCCGGCAACTTCCCTTGAGTGGGGAAGCTGGTGAAGGTGTCTGGACCACCGCTCTTGAGAAGCTTCTTGTTCTTCCCTTCCATGGGCGACTGGGGGGTTGTGCTTTTGTTGGTACTTTGCTCTTGGCCAACAGATACACCATGGTGGGGCCATTCCTGAACTGCTCTCTCCTGGTTTCCTTCACGCTCTATGGAATTACTGAGGTGGTCTTTATACTCGCGATTTATGCCCTCGATGTCATTGGTGCCTCCATGGTGCTCGTCAATACTTGGTTCAAATTTGACCTTGACATTTCCTTTACCCACAGCAAGAATACTCTTCCTCTTGGTCTTCTGGCATGGTTCACTGATCATCATTTCTAACTTAATCAGGGGCCCTTGTCCTTCACCCTCTGCAACCACAACCGGCCATTTAGACTCCAGGTTGGCCTGGACAGACACCACCATTTCATCCAATGATGAGACAGTAACTGAATAATCCTTGGGGTCGTAAATGTCTAAAGGTGTCACCGAACCATCACTGAACAAAATCCAAGAACTAACTATTGCTTCCTAAGGAAAATGAAACCAAAGCATTATGTTATAATCAGGTTCCTTTACATTTGCAAACATAAATATGATTTCCTAGATAAATTCTTGAAATATAAAGACAAATAAAAATAAAGAAAAATAAATGTCCATGTTTTATAATCTTAAACAGTTCTTGCCATGCCTTGAACTGTCATCAATGATGTGCTGTGGCCACACTGGGCTGAGGAGCAAATAATATACTTTAATGAAGGCACTGAAGTCTAAATTAATTTATTGCATGCCATAGGACAGAATTTGACCTTCTGAAAACATTTTGAAAAATCAGAAAATTTATCTGAATCAATTTCAGGTGCAACTAATCAGGCTCCTGCTCAAGATAATATCACTTTGAACGTTCATCATTAGGAAGCCAAAGCTGAGGAAGCAAAACATGCAGGGCTGGGAGTACTTGGGAAGCTGCCCTGTGAGGCTTGCATGTCCCCGTCCCTGGTATCTTTATAAAGGATCTGTGAACGTTTAAAGATGGAGAGGAGTTTTAGAATTGACAATAATTGTTGTAAACAGTAGCGATTTGGTGACTATTAGCCACGCATAAGAAGCTGAAATGGAATTTCCCGTAATCAAAATCATCTGCTTCGACAAAAGGGCAAACCTTTAATCTTTTGGTCCTGGTCTAGCAGCAGACGGTGCCTGGCACAGATAAACCCTTGGGACAGCACGTGGCACATGGGCCCGTGGTCCGTGGGTAAGAGGAAGGGTATGTGTAAGAGGAAGTGTAGCTAAGCCACTCGATACTTTCCTCACAGACAGACCAGCCTGGGTAAGAAGCAGGAAGGAGCTTCAAGAATCCCCAGCCCTGGCTCTGAGCGGCCTACTGATCTCCTTTGTAGGATGTGATACCTGAGAAAGAGGAGATGTCACCATTGACCAGGAACACGGGACATGTCCCCATCTGGGCCTCTCACCTGCTGACGGGACTGAAGGACGTCCTGGGCAGCTGCTGTTGAGATGATGGCCCTTTTTTCTGCTCTGTGAGGCTGCAGGGAGAGAGACACACCAGCCACCAGCTGCACACCCAGCTCTGTGATGGTGACTCGGTCATCCAGGACGATCACTGTCTTCTCAGCCAGGATGGAGTCAGAGAGTGGCGAGAGCACCTGAAAAGTCAGGGAGGAAGCTCACGTCTCTGCTCCACACTAACGCCTTAAACTCCTTAACTGACATTTCCCCCAAAGTGTCTTCCTGGTCCTCTGAGTAATGGATGCACTTATGGGAACTGTTTAAGTAAGTGTTACACTACTGTTCAATTATACTAGCCATTTGGAAGAGTTTTATAAAAATAATCTTACTACATCTTCTTTCCTTTAATTCATACCATTTTAATAGCAATATAGTTTCTGAGAAAGGCTAGCTTTAATGAAGTAACAATAACTAAAAACAAACCATTTACATACTGAACATTCAAAGAGTAACATTTTCCAAAGAACTAATATTTAGGCTTTGAAAACGCAGAATTGTGGTGAGACACTTCAAGGAAATGGGGCTCAGTGTCTTCTCCAGCTCACAATCCTTCCAGCCAGCAGGCAGATGTTTTCTGTGGGACAATAATGATCACTGTCTGGGCCACCATCATTGCATAAACCACTCAAACAGAGTGGGACAGGGCATCTTAATGTCCTAAGGAATCATCCCTCCTAATTTGCCATCCAGTGTGTAATCAGGGAACTAAGACCTGAAGAGTAAGCAGAATTTCCACAATATTCCTCCCAGAGATGCTCTGCCCTGATCTCTGGCACCTCATGAGTATGGTATGTTACATGGCACTGTTGGCCCCAAGACAGGGAACGTAATCTGAATTATTCAGGTGAACTTAATGTAATCACACGAGCTCTTAAAAGCAGAGAACTTTTCCCAGCTGGTAGCAAGAGCAGTCAGAGGTTCAAAGCTGTGAAGGACTCTACCCCACCATGACCAAAATGTGAAAGGAACCTTGTGAGAAGGGAGGGAGGTGGCCTCTCAGAGCAGAGGGACCCTGGGCCAACAGTCAGAAAGGAAACAGGGACCTCAGATGTATGATCACAAAAAAACAAGTTCAGCCAAGAATCTGAAGGATCCTGGAAGCCAGTTCTTTCCCCCAGATTCCCAGAGAAGAGCCCAGCCCAGCCAAGACCTTGATCTCAGCCTTGTGGTACTCTGAGCACAGAATCCAGCCTAGCGGCAGACTCCTGACCTACAGGAATCTGAGCTAACAAATGGATGTTTTCTTAAGCTGCTAAATTTGTGGTGATGGGTTACACAGTAATAAAATACATACACAGAATGTAACACATGTAATCTAGCTTTGTCAAAAATTAACTTTGCTACATCAAAATATGATGTAACATTTAAAATTTGTATAAAGAAAATGTGCTGCCCCATTCCTAAATAACTATCTTGCGGCAATTGGCTAGAAAAGTTTGACTATTGTTATGACAAAATGGGGAATATTCAACTATGGATGCATTATTACTTTTTTAAAATTTTTTGTCTACTCTACATGGTGTAATATAACTAAATGGTTAAACATCCGGATTAGGAGGAAAGAAAAAAAAAAAAAAAACCAGCGTTCAAGATGTCATATTGGGGCAAAGATCACTTATCTGTTTCATTTAGCTTTTTCTGATAAAAGATATTTTTCTCAAATCTCCTTACAATGCAAAACCTAATGTGAGTTTAGGTTATTAAAACTGGTGTGCACTCTACTGTTTCTCATGATTCTCTTGACACACACAGACAACACTGCACGTGCTCACATGTGTGTGAGTGCACATCCGTGCACAGGGGCAAGGCTGGGTGGCCTGTACCTGCACAGTGGTTATTCCCGGCTCCCGACCCGCCAGGGTCCTGCCATCCTGTAAATGAGCGACTTTCGACTCCTCCACCTTCATGAACTCAGTCACCAGGTCAGTGATGTCGAACTGCCAGTCAGGGCCAAGCATGTAGGTCAGCTGACCTACGTCAGGTGACTCAGCCACAAACTGGGTGAGGACGCGCACCGTGGCGTGTTGGTACTGCAGAGAACACCCGCGCCCCTTCTTCTCCTCCTCTTCCTCATCGTCACTGTCCCGCGTGGGCCTGCCGCACAAAGGAACCAAGACAGAATCAATGTCCTCACTGTTAGGCAGTCCTGTGTGCCCATGTTTTTCAGATTCTGTGTGGCTGTGCCGAGTGAAATGGAAAAGTTCTTCTCCTGCCAGACCTGCTCAGCCATCGCTCCACTCACTGGTCATACGTTCATCTGGCAAGCACTCTTGTGGTGACCAGCCCCACACAGGCCGCTCCAGTGTCCCCAACCCAGAGCCACAGGAGGCACAGGCCCCAGGCAGGCAGAGGCTGAGTCTCTGGCCTCAGTGTTCAGGAAACTGATTGTGTTAAGACCAAGCCTGTGCTGTGTCCTTTTATGACAGCATGTTTTGTTTGGTGGCTGCTGACTAGCCATGACCTTCAGTGGATGGGGATTGTGTCAGGGGAAATAGGGGCAGAGACTCAGGCAGGCAGAGTTAGACCTACTAGGTCCCCGTGCCACATGCTGAGTGTAAGGATGAGAACTGATGCCGGTCACGTAACACGCAATGGGCACCTAGGTTTAACTCACATCATCTTCACAGACTCCAAAGAACGAGGCTATTTCCCTGATCTTACCCATGAGGATGCCAAGGAAGGGGAGGAGCTCACCTGCAGAGGCAGGGCCACATCCAGGCTGCCAACCCTCTGTGTGTGCCTTCTGCCCGTCATAACTAACCCCATGCATCTTCTCCACGGCTATGAAACATGTTCCTTATTTTTACATGAAACAACCAAGGCTGGCCGTGGTTAACATGTGGCCCAGACAACTGCTAATTAGCAGATCCTGGATCCTGCTCACTCGACTTCTAGAACCCATCTTCTTTACAATACGCCCTCAGCCTCCCTAAAAGGTCTGAGAACCATTTATAGAGGTATAGAAAAGTTCTCCCCAGCACAATAGCTTAGCAATTTGGGTTTCTCAAAGCAAGGGATGAATATCTCCATGGGTAAGGGAAATGATTTTAGGTGGCAGAGGAATATGGTATTCAACTAAAATAAAAAAAAAAAGAATTGAATGACATACTGAAAAGTTATTCCTATTCTATTTTTCAATCCTGAATACATCACAGGGACTGTCGCTATTCAGTGCTAGATGCCTTTAAAGCTGCTCTGACACTTGCTAGTTTCTGTTCTGTTAATAAAGACAAACTCACACAGGCAGACAACAATATCTACTAAGAATTGAATAACACTGTATTGTGCTCTTCATATTAATTTTGGATTAAATTTATTTTCTGATAAATGATACTGGTTGTCCATTTGCGCTAGTGATGGGAAGTTTCTCATAAGTAAATAGATAAAATAGAAAGAGCACGATTAAGTATATGCTTCACTAAAAGGTGGCGGTATCCTAATAAAAATGATCAGTGAATATGTGAAATTTTAGAAAAACTGCATTAATGAAACAAAACGATCCTGTTATTTTAGGACAGATTGTACCTTATTCATTTACTTTTAGAACTTGTAATTTTACAATCATTATGAACTCACTGAAAGTTAAAAGAAAAAAACATACAGGAGATTCCATACACTCTTCTCCCCCCAACATTTTCTTAATTATAGGACGATACCAAAACCAGCAAACCGGCATTGGTAAACACAGAGCTTATTTTGATGTCACCAATAGGCATCGTTTGCATGTGTGTATACGTGTTTGTGACTTAACATACACACCTGATCTATTACAGCTGGATAATGTCAAGGTTTTACCACTCTTCAGTGGAGACAGCTTGGTTCCAATTTAAGTGCCTTTATCCTCCCCACTTGTAACAATATGTTTTCCATCTCTATACCCTAAGTATCACAGTAGATTTTTGCTTCAGCCACCAAATATGATACAAGAAACTGACACAGAGGAGGGTCTATCCTATTTAACACTGTTTTCCCTTACTCTGCGATTCTTTCTTCCTTTCTGCAGTTCCAAATCTTTTTCTCTAACCATGTCCTCCTTGTTTAGAGAGCCGTTCTTTAAAGACAGGTCTCCTAAAAACAAATTCTAAGTTTTTCTTCTTTTAAGAATATCTTTATTGTTCCTTCATTGCTGAACAATATTTTTGCCAGATACAGAAATCAAGGTAGACAGTTACTGTCTTACAGCACTTGAAAACTATTATGCCAAGACTTTCCTGCCTCCCTTGTTTCAGGGGAGCAATTCAGTCACTCAAATTGGCCTAATTTCTCACTGGATGTTTTCTGAAAATTTTTTTTCTGGCCTTTGATTTTCAGAAGTTTACCATGATGTTTCTTGGCATGGATTCTTTGATTTTATCACGTTTCTGGTCTCCTAAACCTATGTCTTTTGCCAAATTTGGGACATTTTCAGCAATTATGTCTTCAAAGACTGCTTTAACCCTCCATGTTCTCACTTCCCCATATTCTAATTATAGAATTTTAGATCTTTTGTTGTGGTCTCCCAAGCTCCTTAATGCTTTGTGTACTTTTTTCCAGTCTATTTTCTGGTATTCAGATAGACTCAATTCTATTATCTGATCTTTATCCTCTGGCATCAACACTGCCCTGTTGAGACCCTTGAGATTTTTTTTTCCTTTTCCAGCTACTGTATTTTTCAGTTCTATAATTTATATGTTTATATATGGTTCTTTTTTATAAATTTACTTGCTGGAATTATGTACTTTTTCATTGGCTTCAAAGCTATTTGTAATTTCTTTCTTCTTTTTCCTTCTTTTTTCTCTTTTTTGAGACAAAGTCTTGCTGTGTTGCCCAGCCTGAACTCAAACTCTTGGGCTGAAGTAATCTTCCCACCTAAGCCTCCCAAATAGCTGAGACTACAGGCTCCCACCACCATGCCTGACTAATTTTTTAAAACATTTTTTGTAGAGATAAGGTCTGTGTTTGACCAGGCTAGTCTTAAACTCCTGGGTTCAAATGATCCTCCAACCATGGCCTCCCAAGTAGCTAGGACTAATGGCGCACACCAGCACTCCTAGTTTATAATTTCTTTGTGAAAGTTTTGAGGGGGCGTACCAGAGGGTATGGTTGCTTTAAAATCCTTGTCAGATAATCCAAATGTGTGATTTATCTGGGCCTTGGCATCTCTTCTCATTCAAGTTGTAGTTTATCTAATTCTTGTTATAACAAGTGATTTTCAGTTGTATTCTGGACATTTGAGATGTTATGATAAGAAACCCTGGATCTCACTCAGATCTATTTTAGTTACATTTGTTTTGTTTTAGTGAATAGATCCTGGACTACTTTTGCATACTTCAGTTTTAACTACAATTTGGTTTGAGAGCCCTTCAGGGCTGTCCTGGTCTGTTTTGTTACCCTGGCACTGTGGGGGCCCACAGGAGCAGAGTACACTTCCCTGGGCTAGGAGGAGGCACTAGACAGGCAGGGCAATATCACTTCTCCAGTCTGCTCTTCAAGTTTCAGCAAAGGGTTTTAGGGACTCAACCTTGGCCTTTTCCTTAGAGCACACTTTGTAATGGTTAATCTCTTAATTTCTCCATTGTTTACAATCTAGGGATGCTGAGAATTTCAACATCATCAGGTCCTACTTTAATAGTCCTTCCCTCATAATATCTCTACTCTTGCACTTTACTATAAGCAGCAAGAAGAATACAAGTTATACACTCAGCAGTTTGCCTACAAATCCCCTCAGCTGAATTTCTAAACTCACTTGTTTCCCACCTAACAGCAGGACACCATTTTGCTATGTTTTCTGTCACCACCTACATAAGAATCCATGGTTCCTCACTCTGAAACCTCCCTGGCAGTGCTTATGAAGTTTAGATTTCTACTAACAATGACTTGTTCACAATGACTTAGACTTTCTATAAGACGATTCAGGATTTCTCTATAATGCTCCTTGAGCATCCTTAACATCTGTGTTTCGACTGTCTACTCATATCAGTTGAGGGTTTTTCCATTATGTCCCTCAAAATAATTCCAGCCTCCACTCCACTGATTCCAAAACACACTCATATTCATGCATTTTGGCTACATTACACCAGTAGGTACAATAACTATCAGTTTTCTATTGCTGCTTTATAAATTATCACAAACGTCATGCTTTAAAACTACACCCCAACTATGGGCCAGTAGTCCAGGCAAGCTTGATTGAATTATCTGCATAAGGACTCACAAAACCCAAATCAAAGTGTTAATCAGGCTAAACTCTTAACTAGAGGTGCTAGGGAAAAATCTACTTCTAAGATCAGTCAGGGTGTTGGCAGAATTTGGTTCCTACAGTTATAAAACTGAGTCTCCCACTTCTTGGCTGGCTGTTGTACAGAGACGGCTCTTGGCTCCCAGGGACTACCCATATTCCTCAGCATATGGCTCAATCCATCGTCAATGCCAGCAATAGCCCATCAAGTTGTTCTCACTCTCAAATCTTCCCAACTTCCCCTTCTACTACCAGCTCTCTGCTCTCAGAAAGCTTACTTGATGGGCTCACCCACCTGGATAATCTCCATATCTTAGGGTCAACTGAGTTAGGATTGTAGGTACATCGGTAAATTCCCCACCCAGCACTACCATATTAGTGTATGATTGAATAAGCAGGAGATAGAAATCCTGGGTGGTGGGTAGAAGTCACCTTTAGAATTCTGTCTACCACATGCATACTTTCACTAATTTCCTGGGACAACTCTTCAATAATATCATCATCCCTAATTTGTGAATGAGGAAACTGTGAAGTAGATAGTTTAAGTCACATGTCCTCATATCAAACAACAATTAAGGTCATGGGGGGGGGAGCAGAGAGAGGGAAGGAGGGAGGAGGGTGGGGCCTTGGTGTGTGTCACACCTTCTGGGGGCAAGACATGATTGCAAGAGGGACTTTACCTAACAAATGCAATCAGTGTAACCTGGCTTATTGTACCCTCAATGAATCCCCAACAACAACAAAAAAAAAGTCACATGTCCAAGCCGCACTACTGCAAGTGGTAAAGCCAGGGTTAAAACTCAAGCAGCCTCATTCCAGAGCCCACAGTCTTAATCATCACATGTACTCCATGGATGAAGGGTGACATTTACAAGTAGGAGAATGGAATGGGACATAGCTATATCCTAAATGGCAGGTCTTGTTAAGTGATTCTTATGTATTGCAACAGTTTACTGAATCCTGGCAACTCCTATATGGGGCTGTTATTATCATTATTATCTTTACTATAATTTCCTCATGTCAAAGTGCTAATAAGGACCCACGTTAGAGCCATCTGAACCCCAAGCCCAGACCATCGCTATCCACTGTGGACTCTGCTTCCCTAGGGTTTGGGTCCCTGGGGTCAATTTGCCTCCCACAAAGATCTGGGTCCTGGGAGCATAAGGTCCGCAGTTCTCTCTCTGGGTCCTCACCTTCTGTTGGAGGCCACTGGGATCCTCCAGCCCTTGATCTGGCTCAGCTCCGTGTCTGAGATCTCAATCTGCAGGGGGAGCCTGGGCGCCCAGACGGTGACCTCGAACTGGGAGGTGAAGTGCTGGTGGGTGAAGTTCACGATCGTGTCCACTTTGCTCTTCATTTCCTTCCCATTCACAAAAACGGAATCACAGTTGTTGGAAACCTTTGGGGAGGAGGAAGAACCTTCAGATGCGTCAGGAGGAAAAGCATAAGCAAAAAACCAACAATAGCAAAAGTTCATGAACTGCAGCAGCCCTCCCTGATTTATTAGACACCAAAACTCCCAGATGAACGGGATTTACCCAAAAGGTAATTTGTAGGCACTAATTAGTGACAAATACTGACAAATAGACTTCAGGAAAACCATTTTGTTTTAGAAAATACTGACAAGTAAAACTATTAACATAATTTAATGGCGTCATATAACCTCTGTTGCCTTTTGTGTGTATGTGTGTTTTTTCTTTATCTTACCTTTTTTATGGACTCAAATCACCACTAATCAAACCCCACATGCATCATATTTCACTCTTGCACCACATTTGATGATGCATAAAAGGTTTTTATGTTATGAAAAACCCACCTTATTCAAGTCATAAAGAATATTATTGGAAAAATCAAGAGAGCTTTGTGCTAGATTAAAATCCTGGTGGGCAAAATACTCACAAAAGCATAAGAAACATGGATATAATTATTTTTGCCCCATTAAGCCATAGTTTTCAGAACGAAGTTAAGAAGATAGCATTTTGTTACAGTCTTTTGACTCAGCCCTTGGGGTGGTCTCTCTAATGTAAATGTGTTAGCAGGCTAAATTTTAGAAAATTTAAGCCCTGGGTTCACTTTACATCTTTAGCATAAGCAAATAAATTGTTGCTGACTTTCTCTCCTGGGCCATCAGGAAAATGTATTTATGTGTCTAGGTGGAGAGGAGGAGGGATCAGGAATCATTTCATGTGTGGAGCACAGAGAGTAAAAAGTAGTGTGTGACTTTCCATTCACACTGCCTGGATGCTGGCAGGGCTCCCTGCCTCAACCAATGGGGCTACCTCACCGTCAGTTTTGTAAGTCACAAACTAGGACATATTCTAGATGCTCTCCTTCCTCACCTGAATTTGTACCTACAGCTCAGGCCTCTCTTCTGAGCCCCAGACATGCACGCCCATCTGCCTGCTTGACATCATCGGGTGAATGGCTCAAGAACAACAGCCGAAGTGGCAGGTACAATATAAACGATTTGAATGATAGGCATACTACAAACCCTAATTTCACCACTATGCAATTTCTCCATGTATCAAAAAACTGCTTGCACTCCCTAGATATATTCAGATTTAAAAAGTGCCAACTTCCAAACTGAAAGAGCAAACCTCTGAGTTGTTTGAGATCAATTATCATCCTTACCCACCCCCCAAACGGCACTAACATGAATGTGCTCCCATGAAAAAGGATCAATGAGCCTTGTACCACCCAAGAATTCAGCAGTTCACTACAGACTGAAATCAAAGACCAAAGGGAAAACAGCTTAGGACACTTTGCAATCCTGGTCATAGAAAGGGATCCTTGTTACTGCAATGCCACAATGTCAATAATGTCTTTAGGAATCTTTAAGTATAATTAACCCAGGTGGCTAATTGGAAGATCAGCTAAAATGATGTGACTCAGTGACTTTGACTTAGTAACTCTGATCCACAAAGCAATGAACAGAGGTTGCTGGAGAGTTACTGAGAGTCTGGCTAGATCAGTGGTTCTCAACCTTCTTAATGGCCCAGCCCTTCAATACAGGCCCTGTGGGGCATGACCCACAGGTTGAGAACGGCTGAGCTAGATTCATCTTTGGAGTGCCTTTCCTATCCTGCCAGAACTTAGCAATCCAAAGTTGTCTTTCCTCTGGGCTCTACTATTCTGAGCAGCAAATCTATGGTAGTGGACAGAAGTAGCTATTGTGTTTAACTATTCTAATAAAAAAAAAAAAACAGCACTTCTCCTAGCCTTCTCTTTGTTTTACTTTTTGAAAAGGGAAGAACATTGTTTTTTTTCCTTTACTTATTGTGTCCTTAGTTGTGCAGATTTTCAGCTTAATTAAGTCCCATTTTGTTAATTTTTGTTGTGATGGCCACTGATATCTTTGTCATAAAATCTTTCCCCCATCCAACATCATCAAGAGTTTTCCCACACTTTCTTGTAAGATTTTTATCTTTTCATATCTTAGATTTAAGTCTTTTATCCATCTTGAGTCAATTTCTGTAAGTGGTGAAAGGTATGGGTCAAGTTTCAGTCTTTTACATGTGATTATCCAGTTCTCCCAGCACTATTTGTTGAATAGAGATTCTTTTCCCCACTGTATGATTTTGTTTGGTTTATCAAAGATCAGATGGCAAGTAGAGACTGGAATCATCTCTTGGTTTCCTATTCTGTATAAGTAAAGCAAAAAGACAACCTTCACAATGGGAAAAGATATTGCAGGGTATGAATCTGACAAAGGGTTGATAACTAGAATCTATAGAGAACTCAAATTAATCAACAAAAAAAGAGTAAACAATTCCAAGTACCAGTGGGCAAGAGATATGAACAGAACCTTCTCTGATGAAGACAGATGAATGACTAACAGGCATATGAAAAAAATGTTCATCGTCCCTGATCATCAGAGAAATGCAAATCAAAACCACCCTGAAGTATCAGCTAACCCCAGTGAGAAAAGCCCACATTGCAAACTCTCAAAGCTGCATATGCTGCTGGTGGGACTGCAAACTAATATAATCTTTTTGGAAGGAAGTATGGAAAACGTTCAAAGAACTCAAATTAGACCTCCCTTTTGATCCTGCAATCCCATTCCTAGGCATCTACCCAGAAGAAAAAATTTCATTTTATCATAAGGAGATTTGCACTAGACTGTTTCTCACAGCTCAATTTACAATCGCCAAAATGTGGAAACAATCTAAATGCTCAGCAACCCAGGAATGGATTAACAAGCTGTGGTATATATGTACCATGGAATACTATTCAGCCATTAAAAAGGGTAGAGACTTTACATGTTTTGTATTAACCTGGATTGAGCTGAAACACATTGTTCTTAGTATCACAAGAATGGAGGAGCAAGAATCCGATGTACTCAATTCTAATATGAAGGTAGATGGCCTAATATATACCCTCCTAAGAAAAAACTCAAATCAATTCAAGGTGGGGGGCAGGGGAATGAGGGAGCAGAGAGGGGGAAGAGAGAGGGGATAAGGGCTACGGTGTGTGGCACACCTCTTGGGGATGGGACACAATTATAAGAGGGACTTTTTACCTAACAAATGCAATCAGTGTAACCTAATTCTATGTACCCTCACTGAATCCCAAATGATCAAAAACAAACAATTAATTAAATAAATAAAAGGGGAAGAACAAATACAATAAGCAACCAAATTAGCTATCTTTTAGGGCATGTTTCGGGGACTTAAATCTGCATTCCTGTGCCCAGGACTATAAAGAAAATAATCAGAACAATATTTCCATTTAGAGCAGAAAATGAAATGGCAGATCGCACTCGTAATTTTTAAATCCCACGGTGCTGACACAATGTCACGCCTGACTGCCACCCATTTAGGTACTTAGAAAGGTTGTGCAAGTCCCATTACAGAGAAATCGCTGCTTTTTCATGTCATAGGAGCACTGGAGAAGCTGAAGGCTCAGTGAGCCCCCTAATCTGCCACAAACTCTGCTTGAGACATTGCAGACTGCAAAAGAATGAGGTTCCCTATCAATTAGAAGCCTGCATTAGGGACTTCCGCCCTCACTTCTCACTAGATCCGGTGGTCATCACCTGCTGCTAAAACGTTCCCAATCCTGCCTTCTACGGTGCAGACCTCAACTCGCCTGCATCCGTGGAGAACTGTGCTTCTTCCTTGTCTACTGCTATCTGCCCACCCCAATCCCACTTTGAATCCCTCTGAATCACAGCCCTCTGCAAGGAACACATCAGGTCTGGAAATTGTGAGGCCCTTTCTGGGCATAAGAAAGGACTCTCTGCATCCTTCAGAGTAGCTGCAGGGCACGTCCCTGCTCTCTCTGCCAGGAATTAATGTATGGCCCATATGGCCTAAAAGAAATTACTTAAAAATTTAACACAGTAAGAGGACTTAGCAATTCCATAGGCTGACTATCATTTGAGTTCTTTCCCTTGGGTCATACATACACCTAAAAAAAAAAAAAATCATCTGTCACCTTTTAAGTAATTCAAGTAAGCTAATCATACTGAGTGCTGAGCCCCAAGGTCCGTAACAATGTATAGCAGCTACATTAGATATATAGAAACCAGAGGTCCTCACTCCATGGTTTCACTAATTACAGTTTACTCCCATTATTTTGGATCCCATATTTGTGAATTCACCTATTTCCTAAAAGTTATTTGTAACCCCAAAATCAATACATGGAGTGCCTTTGTGGTCACTGGTTGAAATGCAGAGCCATGAAAACGCTGAATCACCTGCCCCACACAATGTCCAACGCTGAGGTCAAACCAGGCCCTGCTCTGCTTTCTTGTCTCAGCTGTCACATGGAGAAGGCCAGAGCAGGGACAGGGTAGGGCAGTAGAGTGCACTGCAGGAAGGTTGGACTCCAGATCCAGCGAGACAAAATCCAAATCCCTACTCCAGCACCTATTAGTGCAGTGGTCCCAGACAAGTTACTTAACGCGTCTGAACACTGATGTCTGCAAAATAAAACCTAACCAGATGAGCTGTTTTAAGAATTTAAGATCATAGTCCATGACAAATGTGTATGCACATGCTTCTCCCAGAAGCAAAGGTTCAGCATTTCCTAATTCAGGGTTCGCAACAACTGTATACCTGCCTCAGATAATGAGAACTGACGGTAGTGGACAGCTCATATTTGCACAGGACCCCATTGCTGCGATTCTCTCTCACCTCTCAACGCATTAAGCCCCACAGTAACTCCATGAGGAGTCACGATCCTCATTTTACCCGTACAGAATCCAGCAGAGAGAAAGCAACTGCCACTGTCCCAGCGTCTTGTGTAACGCTGTGTACTAGTTGATAGCTGAGTGCCGTCCGCTGGCCCAGGACTCTGTCCTCTGCCTGCTCTTCTCGGTCCTCCCCGAAACTTCCTGTGCCACCCCAGATACGATCCAAACTCCTTACTGAGGTCTACCAGGCCCTAACGACCTGGCCCTGCCTCCTCCTCTAGCCTCTCCTGGCATACCCTCCCCACCTGCCACATGCCCTCCTCAGGGGTCTTCTCCTGAGATCACAAAGCTTATAAATGTGAGGCCTTGGGTTCCCAGGGGTCAGTCTGGCTTTTGGCTAGGACTTGAGATGCCTGTGTATGAGGTCGCGGAGTGAATACATGTCTACTGGGGAAGGGAGTGTTAGTACACAAGAAGACATGGCAAGGTAAAGATCAGACTCAGATTCCCATCCTTCATCTCACTGATACCTTCTGGGCTCTCTGAGCCCCAAGGGGAAACTCAAAAACCAAATGCTATCAATCTCAATGTAAGAATAGCTGAGGACATGGACGTGGAGATTGAAAACAGACCCTTTGTGTCATGTGAGCATATGTGAGACGGCTTGTAAATGTCATCTTAGGTAAGTTGCCCTTAGAGGTTAATATTTTTGCTATCAAATTACACTTCTGCAACTGTGTTACTCTAAAATAAAAAGAAGCCAAAAGGGGCTCTCCAGATGTGAACGTGTCCCCTTTGGGGATCTTGTCAGACATATCACTGGCTTCATTTTCTATTTAGAAAAGCAGTAAGAATTCAGTCTGTGTATCAGCCACTCTCTGTGTTTATGACACTGTGAACTCCTGCCTGCGCTGATGGAAAGCTGACTGTGCATTAGAAGGTGTCCCGTACGACCCCTCTCCCAACCTCAGAAATGTGCTTCTATGTTAGAAGAAAAGAGAATTACAGAATCAAATAGCATTTTTTCATGAAGTCACGAAAACTGCTGAAATTTCACATTAAAATAGGCAAAGATAGTCAAAATTATGTAAATAAAATAACCTTTGATATTCAATTATCATTTGAATCAAGGATTTTGTATGTATTATTGAATTTAGCAAAGCATACTAGGTCTGATGCATAATGGGTACTCAAAAGATATCTATTTCACCCTGAGTTTTTACCAGATAATAAACATCAAAGGGAACAATAATAGCTATCATGCATTAAGTGCTTACTGTGTACTTTGCATTGTTTTCAAAACTTCACATAGAATTATGCCCATTAAATTCTTCAAATATTCTGTACATGTTTTGGCCCTATATTATGGATAGGAAAACTGAGGCCCAGGAGAGGCCAGGGATCAGAGCTCGTGGAGGGAAGAACGTGAATTTGCACTCAGACTCTGTGCGAGAGGCCTCCTGGGCACTGATCATAACTGCCTCAGTGCAGCTCATGAAAGGAAGACATGTCCTTGCCTCTAGGGGACCTGATTAGGAAAGGCAAGACCTAAATACACATGTTGGGACTTTTTATCAACCAGAACGAGGTATAATTTACATTCAATACAATGCATCTGCATTTGTGTGAAGGCTACAGTTCAGCAGATTTTAAAATAAATCGTGATGTTTGGCACGCAAAAACAACACAAATAAATAAAGGATGCAGTTCAATGAGTTTGATGGTGTTCACCCATGAAACTACCAATATGTTGAGACACAACATTGCCATCACCCCAAAAGATCCACGTGCCCCTTGTCAGCCTATGGCTCCCTCTGCCCCGGCCCCAGGCAGCCACTGCTGTGCTGTCACTGTGGATTAGTTTGAATTTTCTGGAATTTTGTATAAATGAAATCATAACACGTACCCTTCAAGTCTGGCTTCTCTCACCCAGCATGATGATCCTGAGTTTTCATCCTTGTGGTTGCCTATGTCAGTGGTGGCCCCGGGCAAATTATGGAGAGGTTTCTACCCAAGTTTAGACTTCTCATTTCATTGCTATAACTGCTGGTATCCTCATCAGTGCTAAGACCAACAAATCAGGAAAGTTACCTGTTCTGGTCACTTTCTCCAAGTTTGACTCCCCTCCAAAATGCTCCTGCTTTTGTTTACACTTCAGAGATTTTTAAAACATTTTATCCTGAGTTCACAGTTGTAATCCATGAAGGGACTGCTTATTCTTACAGCTAATTCCTCCACAACAGAAGTCAACACACAATAGTATTTCATTAGTATTCTTCACATCCATTCAAGTAAATCCTCCAGTTTAGGGAGAATAAGCTTAGTGACAGCTCAGTGTCACAGATCGAGACCCAGAGACCTGGTTCTTCACCTCAACTCTTCTCTTCACCATGTCTGAGCAAGTTTCTCCCCCAATATCCAAGGCTCATATTCCATATATGTGAACCTCAAGGTCCCTAACCTTTCCAGCTCCAACACCCACACCTTCTACAGTATGTAGGGTGTAGAAACCAAGCTGGAAGTCTCAGTTATAACCTTGCCCTGCCTCAGATCCCTCATCTGTAAAATAAGAAAAAAACATTCATTCACTCAACAAGTATTTATTTAACGTTAGCTAAGACTCAGAAAATGATGAGGTCTTGGGAATAGAGCAATAGAAATACAGCACCTGTCTTTATGAAATGGGCAGTCTAATGGAGGGGACAGGCCAATTAAACAACCGTGTACATGATGTAATATCAGGCAGTAGAACTGGCTTGAAAAGGGAAAATAAATTAAGAAAGAAAACAGATAGTGCTGACAGAAGCTAGTATTTTAGTTAGAATGGGATGGAAAGACTTCTCCAGAGTGGGGTCATGTTGATAGAGACCTGAAATAAGGAAGTGAGTCAAGAGGACAGGTAGAAGAAAACAGAAGAGAAAGTACAAAAGCTCTGAGATAGGAATATTCCTGCCATATTCAAGAACCAGCAAGGAAGGCAGAATAGCTGAATATGAAGGAGCAAAGAAGACAGAAGAATTGAGATCAGAGAAGTAGCCACGGGCTTGACTTTTATTCCAGTAAATGGAATGAGAAGCTACGGAGTGCTTAGAGCAAAGACATGGCATGAATGAACAAGGATGCTTCTGGAAGAAATAGAAGTAGGGAAATCACTTAGAGGCCTATTTGACCCATCCCATAGAGACACAAAAGTGGCTTAGATCAGGGTGGTGTTGATGGAGGTGATCAGAGTGTTCAGATTCTGGATGTATTCTGAAGTGAGCCCGGAACAGCATTTGACATTGAAATGGATATTGAACACGAGAGGGAAGAAGTTACATATGACTTCAGGGGTTTGAGCCTGAGCAACCAAATGAATGGAGTTCCCATTGCTGAGAGTGTGCAAGGCTGTAGAAGAGATGAACTTGGGCAAGAGAGGAAGAATCCAGTGTTAAGTTTTGAAAATGTTAAGCTTGAAATGTGTATTAAACATACGAAAGATGTTATGTTAAGTAAGAAGATGGGTACACAAGTGTAGAATTCAGGGAGAGAGGTTCAAGTTACAGAAATAACTTGGCACCTCTGATCTCCTCTCTGCGCTAAGCACCTTCTGATCCTTTCTCTGTGTTGAGTTCATTCTTAGTTTCACCTTACTAAAGTATTCTCACAATGAGCAGCCTGGTTATTCTCTGCTTGATAAAAATCAGAGACAAAAATCAAGGCAGCCAGGTCCCCATTTCAATTCAGAAATGTAGAGAGAGCTGAAAAGAGCATTTCTTCCACTCTTATCAAACTGCAAATTAATAATTTTTATGAATCCTGTCAGAGAACTGCAGCCGCAGGGCAATGTACTAACCTGCAAGCTGGAGAAAGACATGTGCCTGGGGGGAGGAAGAGATACTGAGCATTTGCTTCCCTGGGGCAGATACTGCTGGATATCATATACACTAATAAGAACTCAGGTAAAACTTTGAAATGATTTTCTAAAAGCCAAATATGGGCTATTGTGAGAGTTTAAATACCCTGAGGATTATAAATGTAGGTGCATTTGCATCCTCTTGCAGTTTACATCCTCTGTGACTCTCACCAGACACATGCAGGGAAGATCTAGGATAATCCCAAGACAGCTTCCCTCATGGTCCTAGCTGGGGAGGGCAACAGAAGTCTCTGCTGAAACTATGCACAGTCCCATATCTTCTATTTTCCCTGTGGGACAAAAGTCTTCATTTTCAGGCAGAAGAATAATAAAACTTCTAGTTAGGTGAATCTCATTGCACCTAAAAGAATAAAAACAGCTCCTCCTGGGGAAAGATGATAATACACGCTAGACACTCTGTAACTGGAAGAGGGGAAGGAGCCCCTGGGAAGGCCACACAGTAGATCCCAAGGGATATAGTGTCCTGAGACTGATGCTTAAGTAGAACATTAGAGAATTTGGGCCCTGATCCTCCACAAAGCTAAGAAGCATCAAGTAAAAATAATAGTGAATACAGTTCGTCTTAGAAGAGCTTCAAAAGACGGAGCCTCTCTGGAATACAATGGAAATATCCAAGGCCAAAAACGGAGCATACTTTGAGAAAATAAGCTCTTGAAAATCAGCTCACATTCTAAATGCAATAAATGCTAGAGGAATTTGAAGCACGTGTACTAAGGATAGCCATCATAGCAATCAAACTTCAAACGCAATTCATGACTAGATGAATAGAAACCCCAACATTAAAGGACCACCAGAAGGAAAAGTGTGTCCAGCTCTGATCATGAAAAGGATTCATCTCAATATCTCCTATGATATAAATATCTCCATCTTCAAATTAAAAGGTATGAAGTCAAGCCTCCATGGTTGGACCAGGGCTGGGATGTGCCACTTCTTTGTCTCTCTGTGATGCTTTGCCCAATGTTCAGCCTGTTACTAACTGAATGGACAGGCCTCCCAATGAGTGTGGACTGTGGTGCTGGTGTAGGAAGAACAGGGACTTCTTTCCCTTTTACATCTCATTCATGAGCACTTTCATTATAGAATCTTAATGTCTTGGTGCTGAAAGAGAAAGGTTATGATCTGTGCCCACATTACAGAGATGTAGCCCAGAGAGGACAGGTTAAAACTCAAGCCTGGCTCAGGGCCAGTGATGTGGTATGGTGGGTCCTAGGCAGGACTCTGGGGACACAGATCAAAGCAGGGGGCCCCTGCCCTTGAGAAAGTCCAACTGAGTGAAAGAGACAGGCTCATGCACAAGACATTGTAGAATACGATGGTGGAATCACAAGGTTTGCAGGGAGCTTCCAAGATACCAGGCTTCACTGGCACCTTCAGTCCCCTCCAACTACAGGAAGGGGCTGCTGCCTACCGTAATCCCAGAACAACTGCTTTCCAATAGGACTCACTGCCTCCTCAACACCTGACCTCACCGCACCCTTGGTTATGGCACAAGTACAGAGCACAGATAGTCTCTGGAATCCGTGTTAGCCTCCCCTGTGGAGGAAATGAAAAATTCTGGTCCTTGTCCTCTAGAAAAGAATGTTCTGTCCAAATCACATTCAACAAGCTTTGATTCTACCTTTTGGGTCCTAAAATGTTGCTTCTTATCAAGACTACACAAGCAACCTAGGCCCAAGATTATGATTTGGGATAAAGTTTAGCATATGCTTATCTGTGGGATGTTTTCATTTTAGTGTCCCGTGACATAGAGATATTTAACAAGCACCACCAACGCTTGTAAACTTAGGAAAATATCCAAGCATTCTGTATTCATCAAACGGTACCCCAGAAGACAGTAAGAGTTGTTTATCTGGTAGAAGTCCAGCACACAGTGCTGCCCAGGCCCTGCCCCAGTTCCAGCTGCAGCCACTGAATCTAGTGGAGAGCAGCCTGTTAATTAGCTGCCACGGGCACAGCTGCTGCAGCCACAAGCTCAGGTGCTTGGGGTTTATACACAAATTAGTCACATAAAATAAAGGCATTTTGCCAGGATAAATATGTTCTCAGGGTAGAAAAAAGATTTGCAGGGTTTGTTTTCTAAACTTGCTTTGAAATTACTCATAAAAATGTATTTTAGAACAGAAACTTTTATAGAAGAATGCCATGAATGTGAAATCAAGGTGTAAAACATCAATAGCTGAGCATTGTAATTGCTGAGACTTCGTGAAAAGAGAAAAAGTAAATACAGATGCTGGCCTCCTGACCACTTGTCCTAGAATCAGAATGTAGACAAAGGTTTATGGGAAAGCCCCAGCTGAAAAGACCTATAGAGGCAGGGTTTGTTCATGGCTGCCAAGAGGAGGCTGGACCCCAAACTATCAAAGTGGAGATTTGCAGAGAGAGACCCACCAAATCAGCACCCAGCCAGGCCCACGGAGGTGTGGAGGAGGCTTGATGTGCCAGCATTGCCTCAGTCCACAGAGTCACCAGAACCCACCCTCTTTATGGAAGAACTGGTTGGAATCTTGGCTATAAAAATTCCAGTTCTGTATAGCCTGAGAAGCCCCCCCTCCCCGATGGTGAACTTAGTGTGGTTCTTACTTTAAATGACTCTGCTTTGTGAAAACCTCCAGTTACATGAGCAATAACTTATGATGATCATAGCACATGAATGATTTACAAATATCACTTGGAGAGGCCCTCAAGATGCCCATCTTATAGATACTAAACAGAAGTCCTAGAACAACACAAGCTCAGCACCACAGCCCAGCTGAAGAACTTGATGCAAAACGATCTCTCCCAAGTAACTGCTGGCAACTCCCCATACGAAGAATGTTCATTTCAAACGGATTTTATCTGCAAGAACCTCCTCTTCCTTTCTCAAAATAGGATGAGCTGCCTGATTCTTCCCTGTCTTATAACAAGGCACAGTGCTTATCATATAATCACCATGTATATTTAAGAATATGAGTATATGGATCTTCACCTCTAGCAGCCTAAGGTCAAGCTCTTCAGAACAGACCACAAACCTGCCCTGCCATACACACACAAACACACACAGAGACATGAGCAAATGCCACCACAGACAGATGGGGCAATCTCTCCCAAGTTCCAGAATACCCAGCAGAGCACACGTGGACAGAGCTTCTCAGGAATCCAGGTGATGGTCCTTTGCCTGGATTTTTGAGCACAGAGATTCTGAGAACCAATCTGAGAACTACTCCCTTTACCCAGCAAATTCACATTTAGCTGTTTCAAAAACAGCTAAAAGAAGTTCATCTAGGAAACACAGTCATTTGACACCTTTGCTGAGATAACTCCATCAAAAATTCACCTCCTACTCCCGCCATCATTACCAAATCCTCAAAGTTCGTCAGTGGAGGAATGCTTGCTCTCTGGTCCTTCACTCCCTACTCTATAACTTCCTTATATGTCTCTCTGATCTCAGAAATTAACATGAATTTAAAAAAAGAGTAACCAACATTGATAGAACTTGACACTTCAGAGTACTTTCATGTATATTATTTCAGTAGTTACCAAACAGGAGTCAACTATGTTCTGCCTTTAAGATTTCTGTTATATCCACACATCAGCTATAACATTACTAACTCAACTACCTGAAGCACTGACTTTGGAGATGCCTTGGTTCCATGAGGAGCTCTGTGGATTCACTCTCCACCAAACCAACTGCAATTGGAGGGAAAAAAACAATTTTGAAGAGACAATTTAAAGGAAACTGGTTTAACTAAGTAGAAACTGGACATATTTTGAATAAAGAGTCATTGATTCAAGAAAATCTATGAAATCTCAGTGAGAAGAGCAAGTGCCATATGAGCCACAACCTGCTTTCTTCCTGCCCCCTACTCAGCTGAGCATAGCAGAATCTCCATTCTAGGCAAATGTGATCAAAGATGGGGCTCCCACAACTCCCATATCCCAGGTAATGGCTATGGTAGCTCCCAAACAGATGCAGGCTAACATTACTCAGCTCTACTCTAGCTCCACACTGCAGAGCCTAAGTACCAGGCCAGTGTGACTGAGTGGTAAGGGGCTCCCTCCCTGTACCTAGTTCATACTACACACAGGCCCGATGTCCTACCCCATTACATGGCAAGCCCAGACTACCATGGCAGGTCCACCCTCACCTCAGCTCACTCACAACATGAGTTCCATGTCAGGAGGAAGGCCAAGAGCATGAGAGGCTATTGTCCCAGCCCCTTGCTTGTAAAGGTGTGACCCTGAGAGAAGTGGGCCACTAAACCTGGTGAACCACCTGCTCTGGAGAGGTGTCTATGAGATTTTTATGATGGGAGAGAGGCAGGTCATAAGAACAAAGATCTCCCAAGATCTCCATATAGGAACTCAGTATGTATGGAAGAGAGTGTAAGGAAGTTCAAACCTAAGGGCATTCTGAAAAACAATGGAGATTTTTGTAGTAAGGAATGAAGAGGGGACTGGTAGCCCAAAGAGAGCACCAAGAGAAACTATAGGCCAGTCTCAGAAAGAACCAGGTTAAAGACCCCTCTTGGGATCAGAACAAATCTCAAAGATTAGCCTCCAAAGCTACCCCTCAAAGAAGCCTGAAATTAATAGATCAAACTATAGAACAACTCGTGCCCAAAGACATTGTTGGAAACAATAGTTATAAACTAGAAATCAGTGGAGCCTAACATCTTTGTGCAACACTAACACAGGTAGACAGTTTAACAGAGATTTCAGGTAAGAGGCAGCAGAAGAGAACTCCACTAAAGCCACATGCTAAGAAGACTCCAAGCATGTCCAAGGCTACGCATTCAGAGATCTAACATTGGATGGGAAGTAGACTTTAATAAATTGTTCGGTCTGGTCCCTAAATGAACAAACAAGCAAACAACAAAAAGTCCTGGTAGTAGAACGCAAACCCAGAGCGGTAAAGCAAATTATGGAAAAGATCAAGTTTCAATAACAACAAAAAATCACAACGTTTGAAAAGAAATGGTGTCTTAGCTTGGCCGGCTATGACACAATACCAGAGACTAGCTGGTTTAATAGATATTTATTTCTTATAGTTTAAGAAAATAAGAAGTCCAAGATACTGAGTCCAGCAGGCTCAGATACTGGTGAAAGCCCATTTTTTGGTTTGTAAACAGTGGCTTACTTACTCCGTGTTCACATGGCTGTACCTAATGAAGACGGAAAGAGAGGGGATCAGCCAACTTCTTCTCAGAAATCACAAAACCAGAAGGCAGTGGAATAACATTCCAAAGCTCAAAAAACACATTTTCAATCAAGAATTCTATATCCAGCAAAACTATTTTTCAAACATGAAGGCAAAATAAATATATTTGTGATAAATAAAAACCAAGAGAACATGTTGTTAGCAGACCCACACTATAAGAAATAATAAAGGAAGTTCTTGAGCAGACAGCAAGTTACCCAGCCAGCAATCTGAATCCATATATTTTTAAAAAGTACCAGTAAAAGCAACTCTGTAATTATAAAAGGCAATATAAAAGAGTATTTCTTTTTCTTTCTTCCCTTATCTGATTTAAAAGCAATTACATTAAATAGTATGTACATAATTATATTGTTGAGCCAATAACATGTAGAAATGTATTTAACAATAATAGCAAAAAGGAGATGGTGGGAGCAAAGCTGTATGGGAGTAAGAAAATGATACCAAATGGAAATGAAAATTTATAGAAACACATACAATGAACATGCCAGAAATGGTACATAAGAAAGCTAATAAACAAATTACATAAATAGGCACTTGCTCTCCTTCTCTAAGCGTCTATAAAATTATATAGCTATAATTATAATAATGTACTGTTGAGTTTATAATATTAATGCATGTAATATGCACAATAATACCACAAAAGAGAGGAGAGGAAATACATTTATGTAGAATTAATGCATCTGTATCTCAAGGGAATTAAGTTACCATAAAATCTGAAGTTGATCATGTTAAAATACATGTGGTAAATCCTATGGCAACTACTAATATTCAAAAATTGTGAAAATATCATTAAAGAAATCAGGATGTTACACTAGAAAATATTCAACGAATGCAAATGAAATCCATAAAAGGGAAATCAAGGAAGAAACTCATATAAGACATATAAGAAATAGAGTAAAACAGAAGAAGTAAATTCAAATATGTCAATAATACTCATGTGAATTTATTTAAAAAGTGAATATTTAGAGATTGATGGATTGGATAAAAGTGAAATATCCAATTATATATTAGGGGGCCTACTTTGAATTCAAAGATAAATTAGGTTGAAATGAAAAGGATGGAGGAAGATATATCACCCTCAAAACAACCATAAGAAAGCATACATAAAGACAAGATAGATTTTTAAATATTGCTAGACAACAATGTATACTTACTTCAAAACATCACATTTTACACAATAAATACAATTTTATTTGTCAATTTCTAATTAAAATTAAAAAGGAACATTTTATAATGATAAATTGTCAATATATTAGAATGAAGAAATAATTATAATGTATTCATCTAAAAATACAGTCCCAAAATAAATGATGCAAAAATGAACAGAACTGAAGGAAGAAATAGAAAATTCAACAATACTAGTTGGAGTCTTAGTGGATAGAACAAATAGAAGATCAATATGGAAACAGAAGACTCAAATAACATTATAAGCCAACTTAATCTGGTATCTATAAATCATTCCATTCAATAAAAGAAAAATCTACATTCTTCTCAAGTACACAGGAACATGCTTCTGGATAGACTATACGCTGTAAATCAAGCCACCATTAATTAAAATGAGTTAAAATCATTTAAATAATGTTTTTAGACCATTAATAAGCTTAAATTGGAAATAAAAATGAACATTGGATATTTACAAATACGTTGAAACTAACATACTCCTAAATAAGCAAAGAGGAAATCATATGAAAAATTAGAATCCATTATGAGATTAATTAAAACAAAGACCCAGCATACCAAACATATGGGATTCAGCTAACCCAGGGCTTAGATGGAAATTTTATATAGTTAATGCCTATAAGAAAACATAAGATCTCAAATTAATAACTCAATATTCCATCTTAAGACACTGGAAAAGAAAGGTAAACTAAATCTAAACAATCATAAGAAAGGATAAAATAAAGATTAGAGCTGAATTAATGAAATAGATCATAGGAAAAAAGTAGAGAAAAATCTCTGAATCCAAAAGTTAGTTCTTTAAAATTATCAAGAAATTTGGCAAACAAGAAAAAGGGGGAAAAGACTATATAACTAAAATCTGGAATAAAAGAGGGAAAATTCTCACTACTGTTACAGACATTAAAAAAGGGTTATAGATAAATACTAGGAATAATTTTAAGTCAGCAAATTAGATAACCTAAAGGAAATGGACAAAGTCCTTTAAAAGACATATAAAAACTACTGAGACTGACTTAAACAGAAATATAAAACCTGAATAGACCTATGATAAGTAAAAAGATTGGATTAGTAATCAAAAACAGGGAGAAAAAAGAAAAGCCTCAGTCCAGATAGTTTCACTGGTAAATTCTACAAATTACTTAATGAAGAATTAATATCAACCCTTTTTTTTGTGATTCAACCTGCTTTTATTTTTTTCCTTTTATTAAGTCATATACGCATAGATCATGAATACATTTATGCTTTTGTAGGGTACAATGTGTTGATGTTTTTATACAATTTGGAATGGTTACATTAAACTAATTCATGTAGCTTTCACCTCATTTACTTAATTATTGTGTTAAGACATTTATGTTCTATACTTGGTAGATTTGACTTGTACCCTTACAATATGCTCCATAGGTGTGGTCCCACCGTTTACCCTCCCTCTATCAAACCTCCCTCCCCATCCCCCTCTACTTCTCTCCTTCATCCTGGGCTATAGTTGTGATCTATCTTTCATAAGAAGTGTGAGAATCACAAGAATGGAGAAGCATGAATCCTATGAACTCAATTTTGATATGAGGACAATTAATGACAATTAACCAAGTGGTTGGGTGGGGGAAGGGGAGAGCAGAGACAGAAAGAAGGAGGGAGGGGTGGGGAAAGGAAGAGCAGAGAGAGGGAAGGAGGGAGGGGGGTGGGGCCTTGGTGTGAGCCACACCTTTTAGGGGCAAGACATGATTGCAAGACGGACTTTACCTAACAAATGCAATCAGTGTAACCTGGTTTCTTGTACCCTCAATGAATCTCCAACAATTTAAAAAAAGAAAAGAAAAGAAAGTGTGAGAATTACAAATTGGTTTCATGAAAGTATTCAGTACACTGGATACTTTTTCTTCCATTCTTGAGATACATTACTAAGAAGAATATTTTCCAGCTCCATCCATGTGAACATAAAAGAGGTAACATCTGCTTTTCAAGCTTTTTCAAAAATAAAAGAGAGAATTCTTCCCAATTCATTCTATGAGGCCACTATTACCCTGATACCAAAACCAAAGATGTTATATAAAAAGAAAACTGCAGATCAATATATCCTATGAATATAGATATAAAAATCCTCAAGAAAATAGTAAAAAAATAAATAAATAAATAAAAAGAAAATAGTAAAAGCTGGATCCAACAATATACAGTAATATATATAAAGATTGTACTGCATGACCAAGTGGGATTTATCCCAAGACTGCAGGGTTCATTTGACATCAGAAAATCAATTAATGTAATATACCACACACATATCAATAAAGAACAAAAACACACTATCATCTCAGTGGACACGCAAAAAAGCACATGACAAAATCTAAAACCAAATCATGTTACAAACAATCAACAAACCAAGAATAAAAGGAAGGTACCTCATCCTGATGAAGGGCATCTGCCAAAATCCACTGCTAGTATCAAACTTCATAGTTAAACTTTGCCTCTAATGATAATCTTATGTCACCATAAAATTTGCAGCAAGATAGGATGTCTTCTCTCATCCCTCCTACTAAACACTATACTGGAAGTTCTAGTCAAGGAAATGGGGAAATAAAATGAAATAAAGAGCACCCAGATTGGAAAGAAAAAAGTGAAACTATCTCTCTTTGCTTATAGCATGACCGTATACAGAGAGAAAACCCAAGGAAATCCACTACGTAACCATCAGTACTAATGAACAAATCCAACAAGGTTGCAAGATTCAAGGTCAACATATAAATATAAATAGTGTTTCTATATAATGGCAATAAAAAAATTAAGAAATTTATTTACAATAATAAATTTAATAATAATAAAAAATTAAGAAATTTACAATAATATAAAAAGAAAAATACTTAGGGATAAACGTTTTTTAAAAAGTACAAAACATGAGCTCTGAAAATTATGGAACATTGTTGAAAGAAATGAAAGAAGACTTAAAGAGATGGAAATATATCTCAGAATCAAGGATCAAAAGAGTTAATATTCTTAAGATGGTGATACCACCCAAAAATGAATCTACAAATTCAGAGAAATCCCCATCAAAAATCCCAAGTCTCTTTTTTTTTTTGCAGAAATCAGTAAGCTGACCCTAATATTCAAAGGAAAATGCAAGAGACCCAGAATAGCCAAATAACCTTGAAAATGAAGAAAGTTGAAAATTGATACTTTCTGATCTAAAAACTTTCTACAAAGGTACATAAATCAGGACTGTGGTATTGACCTCCAACAGACATATAAATCAATGTAATGTAAGTAAACACATACATGGTTCATTGATTTTTTTTTTTAAGACAATGCAATGAGAGAAAAAAATCTCTTTTGACAAGTGGTGATGGGACTATATGCCATATGCAAAGAAAATGAAGTTGTCTTTATTCACACCAAATATAAAAACTAACTCTAAATGGATCAAAGATCTAAATATAAGAGCTAAAACTATGCAATCTGAGAACAAAATGTATGTGTAAATCTTCATGACCTTTCAAGGCCTAAGCAATGGTTTCTTTGATATTATAACAAAAGCATGAGGAAAAAATTGATAAAATTTGGACTCAATCAAAACATAAAACCTTTGTTATTCAAAGCACACTATCAATGAAATGAAAATACAAGCCATAGTATAGGATAAAATATTTACCAATCATATAACTGATAAAGATTTATATCTAGCATATATGCAGAATGCTCAAAACTAAGTAGTCAAAAGATAAATAATTCCATTTAACAATATAAAAGGATCTCAATTGACATTTCTCCAAATTATATTTTCCATTAAAACATTAAAGAGTGCTTAGTATCATTAGCTATCAGATAAATGAAAATCAAAACCACAATTTAATACCACTTCACACAGACTAGAACGGCTATAATAAAAAAGTTATTATAATAAGTTTTGGCAAGGATTTTGAGAAATTAGAGCCTTCATAAATTGCTACCCTGTTTCCCCGAAATTTTAAGGTGTGCTCCCAAAGATGCGCTAGGTCTTATTTTCAGGGGACGTCTTAGCTTTCCTGAAAGAAGGTCTTATTTTTGGAGGATGTCTTATTTTCGGGAAAACAGGGTAGTAGCTAAGTAAAATGGTGAAACCACTACAGCCAAGAGTTCAACAGTTCTTCAAAATGTTCAATATAGATTTACCAAATGATCCAGAAATTCTGCTCCTAAGTATATGATGAAAAAAAAAAGAAAGCATATATATGCTCACACAAAAACCTGTGCACAGATGCTCATAGTAGCTTTATTCTTAATACCCAAACAATGAAAACAACCCAAATATCCATCAGTTAATGAATGATTGAGCAAAATTATCAAGTGAAATGTTATTGAGTCATTAAAGTGAATGAACTGATACCTGCTGCAACATGAATAAACCTTGAAAACATTATGCTAAGTGAAACAACTCAGACTTAGAGACTACAATCTTCTATGATTCAGTTTATAGGGTATGTCCAGAACAGGCAAATGTATGGAGCCTGAAGTAGATTACTGGTTGTCTAGAAGAGCTATGGAAGGGTTGTGGGTGTGAGGAGTGACTGCTAATGAGCATAAGATTTCATCTTGGGTGGGGTGATAAAAATGTTCTAAAAGTGTGGTAACAGAACAGAGTTTAAATTGACTTTTACAATTTTTTTCTTTGCCTCACGCTATGATCACTCTTGATAAAAGTCCATATTTTATATGCTAAATTTATATTTCTGAACGTGTTAAATTAAATTTGGCCTGAGGATGCTATCCCTACATGACCAACTCCAATTAAAATAACTGAAAGCCTAACTTAGGGCACTTTTGCAACCAATAGCTGAGTCTCAGCCTATGGCAACAGCTGAGCTTCAGTCAATGACAGCCAGCCAACTAAACAGTCCAGGTGTTTCTAACCCTCACTTCGGTTTTCTCTCCATAACTGCTGCCTGCCACATTGGAGCAGAGCTCTCTGAATCACTTCTGGTTCTGTGGGCGTCCCGCTTCACAAGTAATCGGTCAACTAAAACGATGTTAAATTTAATTCATCTAAAGTTTTTCTTTTAACAAAAGTTAAACATATTCACGGGCATTAAGCTAAAAATGTTCTCTGCATCTTCCAAAATCATGTTCTCATGGGACCCAGGTCAGCTCTTTGCGGGCAGGACTCGAGTATGCACAGGCTTCCTCGGGCTGGAGCTCAGCCTGGGACAGTCCAGGAACAAACGTCTGCAGGGTGCATGTCCGGCAGCCACAGGTCCTTCCGGCTGAAGCCCCGGAGACTTCTGGGAAGCTGACTAGGGCAGGCCTTGACAAGCCAGTCAGCACAGCCCATCTCCCTGACCGCAGTCATTGGTTCAGGGGCAGTCAGGTGAGCTAGTTCTGGCTAAGGGCTTCTGGAAAGAAGTTCTTCCTGCCTGTCCTAAAGAATTTCCAGCAGAGTGGCTCCCGCTGCTCTGAGTGCCAGGGGCCAACCCAGAGCTGAGCTCTTGCTGCCTACCAAGAGGGCAGGGAACCCCAGAGAAGCCTGCTTCTGCCAGGGAGCAGGGGAGGCGTGAGAGAGATGACAACGCTGATTATGTAAACCCCCAGACCCAAAAATGCCTGATACCGGACATGCGCGCGTCCATGCTGGCTCACACGTGTGTGTGCACAAACATATCCACACACTAGCATTCACTCATACCTGTGCACACGTTACTGTAGGTATGTACAAGAACACACCATCTTTCCCTGTTGCATGAACCACAAAAAGAAAAAGGAAAGAAATAAGTCCTTGTTCTACTAATTTTAGCTGAATTCCTGTGATGTATAACAAAAGTCTTCATCTTTTCTCTCAGTATGTTAACTCCTGGAGAATCTTGTTTTCCATTGACTGAACTCTAATGACCCCACTGAAATTGCTCAGACTTTCTCTATGTTGGATTCTACATAGAGGACACAGTCTCTCTAGGGTGACCAGCCCCTCCATCCCCACCCACTTTATGCCCATTAATTGTATGTCAGCAAAACATATGACATAAAATATATTACTTTCTTTGGCTTAACTTTTCATTTCTTCCCTTCAACATTCAAATTCACTCTGTCACACACTGTATCGATTTCTACCAAAATATTACCATCATTTTTACCCTCTTGCTTCTGATGCTAGTTTTCACAACCTAACAAGTATACATCACTTGTTTTTGTTGCCCAAATGTAATCCTTCTAATTCCCCCTTCTCAATGCAAAATAATTTCCTCTTCTTATCTTCTTTAGTCAACCTTCTGGGATATAAAACCTAGAACCTAGAGGGGACCGTGAACCAAGGTTCTTAGTCTCTTTGCCTCAGTTTTCTCACTCATAGAGATCAAAGCCCCCAACTCATAAGCTTGTCTTGAGTGAAAAGTACATTTAGAGCTCAGTAACAATTCAACTTGTATTTTGAAATTGTTAGTTAAGACTCTTTACAAAGCACAGAACTCCACTGAAAATTGAGAGATGAGAGATTTTTTTTCATAGCAATGTAGGGGGTTCTACTCAATCCATAAAGCTAGAATGTTATAGATCCTCTCTCACCGATGACTGGAATCAGAGAACAGAAAGTCACCAGGCCTGTCTCTTTGCCCCTTAACTCTGTTCCTCTCTTTTTTCCTCTCCTCACTCTGTGGAATGCCCTCCCCTACACGTGGCAGACTCAATGTAGGGACTTTGCCTGTTACAGGTGCAACCTATATTTCAACAAACCTGAAAGATTAGAAAACAAAACAATATAGAAACAGTGCCCATGCTGCCTGTTGCAAACTTATTCGAATCCCGGAGAGTCTGGTTCAGCTCAGTGAGTTAAATGTCCAATCTGTTAGTACCAGGGGGAGAGGCTACCCAGTATAAATGTGGCTGCCCACTGCCCTCTCACATGCATGAGAAGAGGTAAAGGGAAGGACTTACAAGGAGGAAAGAAAAACAGAAGAAGAAAGATAATTATCTCAGTCTGGGAAGACAGCCCAAAAGGTGTCAGCCATGTTGATATAATTAAGAGAACAAGATTTTCAAACTGGCTGCTTTCTCATTAATGACGATTGATGCCATATTCACATTCATATGGTCCAAGAGCCACCTGAGCAACATTTTCTCTTTTTGTTATCCTTAGTCTAAACCAGTGATTTTCAACCAATGTGCTGTGGCACACTGGTGTGCCGTGATAAAATCTTAAGTTTAAAGATCATTAATTAAATTATTTTTGAAAGAAAGTCAATGCACAGTAAGTATATTCTTTTTTTTTTTACTTTTTTTTTTTTGATCAACACAATTTAAATGTGCCGTGAAAGTTTAACTGTAGATTCAAGTGTGCATGAGGTAGGAAAGGTTGAAAAATACTGGTCTCTTCCACTCTCTCCTTTGAGTTAATAACCACTACCTCTTCTCTCACATGAAACAGTTCTGTGCACAAACTCTCTTTCCTTGTAAACTAGAGGGGGTCAGCTGGCTTGAGATCCTCTGGGTTATCAGTCACAGAGCCTCTCTCATGGAACCTGGCTATACCACTGTAAGAACTTAGTCATGCTTTTGAAAGCAAATCTCTCCCCCACCCCCCACCAAAGTTCCAGGTAATACATTCCAGAATTCCCTTCCAACTCACAAGCAAAGATTTCAGGAATCATTCTTCTCCTTTCATTGCCTGCAAAAAGAAAAGCATCCACCACTGGGAAGGATGTTCCTCTTGAATCTGCCACCACATCATGGGCTTTGGGCATGATTAAAATTGTGCCTTATAAGCACTTGTCCATATGTTTGCTTGTCAATTTAGACGCTATGTCCTTTAACATAATGATGTGATACACAGGACGGAAAATCCCCAAACAGCAAATATAAATGTTGCTTCCATTACATTGAATATAGTGGGCATTCGTTAAATACCGAATTGAAAAATTGAATGAATGAATGAACAGGGAAAAGGATTTATGTTTGTGCGTTCATTCAGTTAATATGCCCAGGGTGAGATGCTGTGGGTGCAGATGTCAGCTTTGGGGATGTGGTTCCTGCCCTGATGGGGTCTCGCATTCTGCTGTGAGAGACAGATAACAAACAGCAATTCAACAAGTGGACAGATCAACAAATAAGTAAGTCAATAAAGAAATAAGTCATAGTAACATCAGCCAGTGATCAATGGTACAAAAGAAATAAGAAAACAGAATGGCGAGCAGGACGGGGCTGGTCATAGTGAAAGAGTAGATACATGAGGACGATGTGGTTTTATTTCTGCTGAATCTTTTCAACTGCATTGTCTCATATTTCTTATTGGGCTCCCTTAATTCCTCTAATGGTTTTTGTTTCTTAGAATGAGAATTCTTCAAGGGCTTTCCCCCCTCTAATGTATCCTTCTCACTGTTGCCAAAATCACATTTATTTTCAGTCAACTTTCCAAAATTCTCACCCAATAAAATAAAATACTCCAATGATGATAAACTACAACTCAAACTCCTTGCCTTGGCTGAAGCAACCACCCCAACCTAGTCCCAGCCTTCCCCGACTTTGGTTAAGAGAACCACAAAGTCCCTGGGACAGTTCCCCCTCACCACTCTTAATCAGGAGTCCTGACCAACAGGAACTCTACCCCAGACTTCTGAGCCCAGTGCTCAGCCCCTTCACACAAGTCAGTGGACCATGTAAGGTCTGCATGTCAACCCCAAGAACACCCATCCTACCAAGGGAAAGCTTTCATTTCAAAAGAGCTGATTTTCATTTGCACATTACTTTTCCTGGGCACCTTGGACATACTGCTCCATTTCCACCCTTTCAGGTATCCTGGTCCCATCTTTGAAGTTAACTATTGACACTCCTGGGCTGGTCAGCCCTAAACTGCTGAGATGTCACCATCAGAAATTCATGTTTCAGGCAAGTTGCAGGCGCAAGCCCATGGATTCTCCTTAAAAGAGCCTCCCTTGGTGAGAGTACCGTGTCTTTGCTGCCACAATGCACTGCCTCTGTTGCCTGTCAGGCATTGGTCCTGCAACTTTTTTGGATTGGGGAAGGTCACTCATTGTTCAATGAAGCCACATTCTATGTGTCAGTGAACACATGTGACCTCTTACAGTTTCAGTCTGAGGGGACATCTTTGTCAGCAGGGAAAGAGTTCCTTCCCTAACTGTGGCCCTTACTTCTTGTTTTATGCCTTCACTTTATGTTCAGTAAAGGAAGGGCATGTGATTGCTGCTCTGAGACAATGATTTCAGTTTGTTTACGTGAGACACTTCTGGAGGGCCCTACATCCCTACTAGGACTGATCAACCACAGCATCCTTCATCACGGCAGTGAAAGCTACACAATTATAGCTTTATTTGTGCAATGATACTTAGCAGCGATTCCTGTGACTCTCCCACACCCTACACACCACAAACACTCCCTCGCCTAATTCCAGATCGTAAGGATTCTTCAAGTCCTGAACTCTACAGTTCCGTTCATGCTGGCAGCACATAGTCAATTAAATACAGCCTCAGGGGAAGGTGAAGATCCACGTGCCTCGTTTCCTGTGTGCATGACCTCAGACACCTCCCCTCTCGGAGCCATAGCTTCTTCATCTCTGCGATGGAAAAAACAGTCCTGATATCTAAATCAAAACAGCCAGTGCACAAGGCACTGGAGTGGGGTGACAGGTACCTGGCAGGCATTGAACAAACTTGAATTCTCCACCCCAGTCTCTTATGAAATTGCTGAAAGAACAATCTCTAGGACTTTAAGAGCCCTCTCCCAGTCATTTCTCTGAACTCATCAGAAAGGCACTTGTGAATTTAATAAAGATCTTGAATGCATCTGACGAGAGGCTCACGCGGGATAGAGGAGAAGCAGGGAAAGGAAAGCCATGGTGCCCACTTGATGATGCTGTTTATTGTTACCAAACACATCTCAATGGATTTGAGCAGGAATCCTCTTTGCAGTTCTAAAGTAAGTTAGAAATTATGAATATCTCTGTGAGGTAGGCAGGCCACGTACCTCCTCACCTGTCTGAGAGATGAGTAGATTGGAGCCAGACAGTGCTCAGTGCTCAGGGAAGCTGCACAGCGGGAAAGTGGGAATGCAGGAATTGAGACACAGCCTTAGGACACCCAGGCTAGTAGGGCTTCGTTTTTTTTTTTTTTTTTAACTCTTTTGTTGGCAGCACAACAGAGTTAACATGCAAACAATTAGAAGATACTTTAAGAGAAAACAATAATCATAATGCTGAGTATTAAAAATTATTGATTACATATTCTATGCCAGAAACTCTGTCACATGCTTTAAATACAGTATTGTATTGACTCTACATTACTTATGTTATTTATAAAACCAAAATTCCTTCACCCCGGATGCCTGGCCCAAAATCCAATCTGCCCCACTCAGAGTCATGGTGCACTTGGTGCACTCTCTGCCATCAGACTTGGCAAATCCTGTGGAGCCCTTGGTGTGGTATGTCACATGGAAACACACTGTCCTTCTGCGTGGCCTTCAGACACAGATGTCTCAGCACAGAGCCATCCAGGGCTCCACCCACAACTGTGCTCATATGAAATGTCTGATTGTAACCCAAACAGCTGTTGGTTGTTAAACACACAGGATGTCAGGAAATATCTGACATATTTATTCATCTCTATGTTCTTAGGAACGTATACCCTGGGAAGTGATACGGTAAAACCACCGAGGACAGAAAGCACTCAGTAGTCTGGAGCATCCAAGGATGACTTTATCAGGGCAATCATGTGGGACTGAGGCCTTTACTTTTTGAAAAAGTCTGGTTAAACTGGATTTTAGAAGTGATAAACATAGGAAACATTTTGGGCAGGGGCTCTTAAAGTTTGATCCAATGTTGGAAGAAGGAATGAAAAATCATAAAAATCATAAAAAGAAATCTGAGATTTCTCTTAGCATTTCAATTAAATCTTGCATGTTTGGATAATAAATTAATCTCAAAGCAGTTTAGAAAATGTAATAAGAAAAGAATGAACAAGTTGAGTGTACAGTAGAGATGATCTTTTACTGCTGGACGCCCATCCCTCTTGACAATGGGGGGAAAGAGAAATACACACGTGTTTTACAGGAGACTACATCATCTCCTCATCTCCCCACCCCCAAACTCTGCCCAGTTGTTTTCAGCTGAGCCAGAACTTTTATTTCCACCAACTGCAAAAGGCAGCATTAATTTCTAAAAGTCTCCATCAGTCTAAGGATATATACATCAATAAAACACTAATAAACTGTTCATGCTCAATTCCCTGACTATCTGGGGAAAACGTGTGAGATTCTAAGAATATCTTATCCGTGCTCATCACATCTCTGTTGGCACAAGGAACTCTCGCTGGGAAGCTGGGAAAGGACTTCCAGCTCTTCCTTCTTTCTGTGCTCATTAGTGTCTAACATGAGTGAATTTCTCTGTAGACATTTGAAATATTTAAGGGAAAAAGAGGACGCATTTTTGTTGTGGAAAATAATCTTAACCTCTCTGGATATAATTAAAATAAGTCAGTTTGTAGACAGTGTAAGAGTAAGGAGGAAAAAAATTGCCTGCCCCTGACATAAGCAGTCTAACCACTCCAGTGGGGCTGCCTTCACTAAGAAGTTGTGGTGTAGTGCTCTCTTCAGTGCAGTGGTTGAGAGCCCTCTGGATGCCGCATAAGAGAGCCAGCTGGCCCAGTCTCAAATCCCAGCACTGGTACCTACCAGCCAGGTGACCTTTGTTTAGGTGGCAGTGATTAACTGCACTGAATATCAGTTAACTTACCTTCAAAATGTAGATTATATAGTCAGGCCTCACGAGGCTACTTTTAGTATTACATGAATTGACACACTGAAAGGCTTAAGTGCTCAGCAAAATGCAAAAAAAGATTTAAAAAGTGCAAAATACTAGTTATCATTGAGTACCAAGCCTATTTCTGAGGCTTATGTTGAAAAGCAAATTTCCCCCAATTCTCCAGGAAGAGGCGGCCACAGTGGGTGTAGAACACACACCTACTAGACTCTGAAGCTTCCCCCTCTTCTAGGAATGGTGGCATCATTTTCTGGCCCCAGTGTCCTCCGCCGTGAGACTGCATTTTGGTTTACTCATAGAACGTCTGTCCAGTGCCAGGCATGGTGCTATAGGATGGGAAGCACTAATAAGAGAGATTGACAAGCTCTCTGCCCCTTCATGAAATTGCCAGGCTAAGGGCAAAGACAGCTCAACAGGCCCACAAACCGGCTCTTTATAACACCCCCTCCCCAAGACATCAGCACAGTGCCTTGCAGCAGCACTTGCTCAATATGTGCCTGTGAATGAGACTTGAGTGGGAGGAGGTTGCATCTAGAGAAAGAACGATCCCACTGTGATACCTAAGTTCTTGCTGTCTCGGGAGTGTCACCCATTCATTCTTCCAGCTGATGTTTGCTGGGAACACTGAGCTCACCAGGCAAGATGGGAGCTGCTGGCCCTGGGAGGTGACTATTAGATGTAGCCACCACCCTTGAGGAATTTATCAGCTACTCCAAACACATTCAACAGAACGTTTGTTCTTACATTGTTGTTAAATAGCCATAAACGGTTCAAATTCAGCTGCTGTTGAAGCATGCAAACTAGCACCCTCACTTATAGTGCAAACGAGGAGCCGTAAACCTTAAGTTCATGGCTGATGCCCCATGTTTCCTAAGAAATAGCTTTAGAATAAGAGCTATCTCTACAATGTTCTCCAAGCTAAATCCATTCTTAAGCTAACAATTAGAGGCTTGAAGAGATCGCCTAATCCTCTAACATGCTGTGCTCCCCTCTACATGGCCACACCACACAAGACATACCACTAAGATTTTTTTATTTTTTTTATTAAATCGTAGCTGTGTACATTGATACGATCATGGGGCATCATACACTCGATTCATAGACCATTTGACACATTTTCATCACAATGGTTAACATAGCCTTCCTGGCATTATCTCAGTTACTGTGCCAAGACTAAGATTAAGTGATTTCTTCTTACCCTCCCAATAAAACAGAAGGTTCAAAGAAGTGACAGCATCCTAGGCTTTGTTACTTTAGGGTATTATTTTTAGACTAACACAGAGTTCTTCTATCGTATTGTAACTTTCTCTACTAACATCTAGTACTGAGAAGCAATCAAGCAAAAATTTTAATTTATAAGCTTAGATTTAAAAATTAAAACAAAAACCAAATAGGTGGCCCAGAAGGCTGTTATCTCTATCTACATAGAGTTTCAAAATATTTTGAAACTTCTTTTTCTTGTAGAAATGGCCTTATAAAATCATACCAATAGAATAAAGGACAAAAAAACACATGATCATTTCAATAGACATAAAAAAAAAAGCATTTGACAAAACCCATGATCAAGATCCTCAAAAAACAGGAAGAGAAAGGAAATTCCTCAACCTGGAAAAAGGGATGTACAAAACATAGATTATGTTATACTTAGTGTAAAAAGAGAGAATGACTTCCCCGTAAGACCAGAGACAAGACAAGGATGTATCCATTCTCATTACTTCCATTCAACATTTTACTGGAGATTCTAGCCAGGGTGATCAGACAACACAATGAAATAAGAGCCATCCAGATTGGTGAGGGAGAAATAGAACTGTCTCTCTTTAAAAATGGCATGATTCTATATTATATTACTATATGTGTGTGCATATATACATAATCAAATCCTAAAAACTCCGCAAAAAACACTATTAAAATTAATTTTAAAAGTTTAGTAAGTTACATGGAAAACTGCAAACTGCAAAAAAAAAGTCCCTCTTAGGGCATGAAAAGACAGACCACAGTCTGGTTAAGATAATTTCAAATCACATATCTGATAAGAGACTTGTATCCAAAATGTAAGAAGAACACTCAAAACTCAATAATAAATTGTTTGTTTTTTTAAAAAAGTAAAAGATTGGAACAGATACTTCACCAAAACTCTGTGAATGGCAAATAGTATATGAGAGATGCTCAGTATCATTGCTCATTAGGGAAATGCTAATTAAAACAAAACATGGCATACCTTTATAAGCCTAATAGAATGGCTAAAATTAAAAAGACTAACCATACCAAGTGTTGGCCAAGATGTGGAGATAATGGACCACTCAAATCCTCATGGAAGGAATATAAAATTATATAACCACTTTAGAAAATAGTTTAGCAGTTTCTTAAAAAGTTAAACATGCACTTACTATATGATACAACTTTTCTACTCCTACAGAAATGAAAGCTTCTGTCCAGACAAAGGCTGGCATGCATGTTTACGGTAGCATTAGTTGTTAACAACCAAAAATCAGAAACAACCCAATGTCCACCCACAGATTGATAGGCTGTGGTCATCAGGGGAATACTGTTCAGTAATAAAAAGGAATAAATTATGGATACACTTATCATGGGTGAGTCTCAATGATGCTGGATGGAAAAAGCCAAATAAGAGAGAAAGGCAGAGTGTGAGAGAGAGTGCATACTTCATGGTTCCGTTCCTATAAGACTCTGGAAAATGAAAACTCACCTTCAGTGACAAAGATCAGAGGTTTGGGTGCCTAAGTGCAGCAGGACAAAAGACAGAAGATTAGAAAGGGGCATGATGAAAGCTTAGAGGTTAAGGAAATGTCCACCATCTTGATTTTTGTGATGATTTCCCACCAAACTATCAAAACTCATCAAGCTGTACAATTTACACATATGCCATCTGTGGTATGTCAATTACACCTCCATAATTAGAAAGAAAAATGCTAGCAGTTGATTACAGCCTCAGCAGGCTACCTTTGTACTAGGATCCAGTCACACCTGTGTCTAGATCTTATGGTAATGTGATCCAGCTACCTTCTAAAGTTTGTTTAAAACATTTGAGTTTCTTCAGGAAACCCAATGAGCTTGCCTACGAAGCTGAAATATTCTGCTCACCATCAAAGCTGCATGGCAGGAGTTTAAATTCTGAACCAAGGACCAAAACATCAATGAGGGTCCCCTTCCCTTCTAATGAACACAAAATATGTCTCCCACAAACACAAGGCTCCAGAGGCCATATCTGACCAGGCATGACATCCCAGACACTCTCACAGGCCCAATTCTCCAGTAATCCCTGACGTTGGCCCTAAGCAGGGCCCAGATGGAGAAGACCAGATGAGCTGCTTCCCCGAGAGGAGGGAAGGAAGCACGTGGTGATGTTTACCAGGCAAGTGAAGCTGGGACACTTGCAGGTTTATGCTGGCTCATTCCAAGATTTCCCTGAATTATGCAGAAACAATTCCAGCGTGTTAGTTCTTAATTAGAGATGCCAAAGACAGAAATGAACAAATGATCTAATTAATATTGGAATCATAATGAGGCTGACTGGAACAAAAGGTTGAGAATGCAGTGATATCTGTCCCTGGCCAACAGAAAATATATGACACATCTCCAATTAGAACGGAACAATAAAAGTCCAAATTACCAGCATAAAGAAGGACAAAATTAGGCAATAACATCCAAACTGCCTGACAACTTATTCTTAGCTGCCTGGCTGTGGGAGATGGGTAAAGGGAAGGAAATCTGTACACAGAAATAGAATAATAACCATTGGTTTGGTAGGATTTCTCATCAGTCATTTCTAAAGAAAGAAGAAAAAGCCTTAAATCTTTTCTGCATTTTTTTATATTGTTCTTGCTAGTAAAATTAGAATTGATCTGGGGCAATTGGGTTTGGGTTTCTATTACTTGCAAAAACAACAACAAAGATGATACTCACCAATTCAGGAATTAAATGTGGTCCAGCCAGATCCCCTCTTGTGGAACAGTGATGTATCTTGCTCAATAGCATCAGCTCAAGGGTATCTCTCTAAGGACCACAGTCAGAACACCTTCCATATTTCTCTCCTAAGTCCAGCTATTTAAGGAAACTTTGACAACACAGTCTTTTGTAGGGGCAGCACATTAACCCAGCAAATTCAGCTGTTCTCTGGATGTTGCCTGGTGTTTTCCATGTGGCTTTATTTAGTGACCAGCTCCCCACACATTGCTTAGCAAGCAGTAGAAACTTTCTATTTTTTCTTTTTTATATCCCCTGCTTTGTTTTATGCCTCACAGACCAAGTTCAGAAACAAGATCTTTCCCCTGGACAGGGAAGAGTTTAAAATGTTAATGCCTTTTTATTATCCCTTTAACATCTCATGATGGCAGGTCCAGCTGATGTCAGAGGGCTGGAAACTTAATTATTGCAGCCATAAGTTGGAAAGCACCATCTTCAAGATCTACAGGAGTTTATATTTATTTCGCTGCAAGAATGAAAGAGTTCATCCCCTGCTGATGACGCAGGACTGGCATCTGGGGCTCTGAAAACCACATTTCATCGATAAACAATGCAAATGCATAAAAACATGAAGCCATCATTTTGTCAAAAAGCTAGACACTCAAAGATTAAATCATAATTATGATATGGAAATTTTACTTTCTTTCTTCCTCCAAAGAAAGTAAAGAGATTTAGCAAAGAAAAGAAAGCACATTGTGCTAGGTCGCATAAAGACACCTCCCCCAAAGATGCCCATGTGCTAATCCCTAGAACTGTGAATATCTTAGCTTACACGGTACAGGGGGTTGAATTGGGGGCTAAAAAAATATGTCCAAGTCCTAACCTCTACCAACTGTGAATGTGATCTTTCTTAGAAAAAGCATCTTCGCAAATGTAATTTTAAGGCTCTCAAGAAGAGATCATCCTAAATTAGGATGCCTCCTAAATCCAGTGACAAGTATCCTTATCATCTGGAGACAGAGGATTAAGACCATGCAATGATGGAGGCAAAGAATAAAGCTGCACTGCCATAAGCCAAGGGACCCGGGAGCCACCAAAAGCAGGAAGAGATAAGGAAGAAACCGCTGCAGGGCGTGGGCCTGGCTGACACCTCGGTTTCATACTCCTGGTCTCCAGAACTGTGAAGGAGCAATTTTTTATTGCTTTAAGCTATCAAATGTGTGTTAATTTATCACAGTAACCCCAGGAAACTAATTCATGTGGCAAAGGGACATCACAGATGTAATTAAGTTATGCATCCTGAGATGGCTTGCCTAGGTGGCCCCAAGGTAATCATAAGGCTCTTTATAGAGGGACGCAGGAGGCTCAGAGTCACAGGAGACTGAAGGAATCAGGAGAAGGGGAGTGGAACAGGAAGAGACAGAGAGGGATTGAGATCTGAAGGTGCTATGCTCCTGGCACTGAACACGGAGGAAGGGCCCACAGCCAAGAAACACACATGCTGTCTAGAAGCTGGAAAAGGCAAAGAAACAGATCCTGCCCTAGAGCCCCAGAAGGAGCACAGCCCTGCTGACCTGTTCAGACTTCTGACCTCCCGAAGCATAAGATCAGTATGTATTGTCTTAAGCCACTAAGTTTATGGTAATTTGCTATAGCAACCATGAGAGTCTTCTCATGCCTTCCAGGTGACGTGGATAAAAGCAGACAGCTTTGGAAATTTCAGAAATAGCTCGTTATCAATTGATTCCCTGATGGGAATGCCATAGGAATGATATTGTGCTGTGGGCACCAGTGCACCACCCTCCCCCACCCTGCCTCCAAAGACGATTCCCTACACAACATTAGACAGTGACATTGCAGATGCACAAAGGCTGGTATCGTAGTCTGCATCCAGCCTCCCTGGGCACGAATTCTGACCACTACATCTGCTAGAGTTTGAGTGACTCACTTGACCCTTCCACAAGATGCTTCAAATAGTAGCACTGCCTGCCTGAAAGGCTTGTCATGAAGATGAGTGGATCAATACTTGCAATGTTCTTATTATATTAGTACCTGGCACTTCATAAATGTTCAATAAATGCTACCTATTCATATTCATTAGCTGTAGTAAGCTCCCAAAGACAGAATGCATATGAATTCCACTTTGCAGCTCTCAAAGCTCTTTATACATTGCCTTCCATAAGTAGATGACTAAGGAGTATTTGTGGAAACAAACATCCCCATGAGGATATAAGATTTGGATCATAAGATCAGGCCCAAGTCTCTACCCAATACGAAGTTCCGCTGACTGCAGAAGACCTTCCACCTTTCCTTGAAGATGTATAGTAACAGAAAATTCACTGATACAACAGATCAAACAGCCACTCCTGGGGAGCATCTTGTTCCATCTCTGGGATGCTCTCATGTTCATTCATTTATATATTAAACCAATACTTACTGTGCTCCAGAATCTGTGCTTAGGACTGGGAACAAAATAGCTAGTCACAGATGCTGTGGACCTTACAGTCAAATAGAGGTTAAAATTTATAGATATGAAAATGAATATTTATGTGGCTATAAATAAGCAGGTATAGAGATGTAATATTTATTGATACATTACATATCAATCACTATGTGACTTCCTTTAGATATACACTCTTATTTAATCATCCTTGAAACTCCACACTGAGGTTTTATCACACACAGATGGAACAAACAACAATTCAATTACAGGTGCTCAGAATAACTGTAGATTGCCATCTGACAAGGTGTCTTCTGGCAGACAAAGAGAGAGAGAGAGAAATAAAAGAGAACGCAAAGGAAATTATCTCTAAATCCCCCCTAATCTAACTTATCTAGATTTCTCTCAACATTCTCTTTAAAAGTTAACCTTGCCTTTTATTGCTCTAGAAAATTTGTTCACTGCTCAAATGCAAAGAAAACATTTTTTAGAAATTCTTTTGAACTTACAGAAATCCAGGGGTTCTCTAAAGGATTTTCAAGGATTATTTTTGTTGTGGTTAACTCTGTCTTATACAATGAGTTTAGAACAAATTTCTAGAGAAGGTGCCTTTCCATGCCTCATCATCATCCTCATTCTACAGATAAGGAAACTGACTCAGAGATGTCAGTAAATTGCCCAAGGTCAAAGAGTGAGGAAGGTGGAGGGGGGATTTGAACTAACATCATCTCTCTGAAAACTCACCCCCAAAACCCAAGACCACCTCTGTAGTCTTTTTCTTTCTATTGCACTTAAAGTAGGGCCCTTTTAATTTCTGCCCTTGGGATATAAAAAGCACAAGCCTGCTCCATCTTCTGCACGATGGCTCTCGAAAGCCTTACAAAGACCTGTCTTGTCCTCCTCTTCACCCCACCTCTACGCCTTTTCTTCTCATCCCCAAGCTTAACACCCACACTACCTTCAAACACTTCTCCTGTCATTTGATTTCAAGACCCCTCAGCCCCAGGACACTTTTTGGCAAAACACAATCCAATTTTCCAGTGTTCCTCTTACGACCTAGGAAGGTACAGGATTCTCCATCAGAGTGACAGAGTGAAGTCTATCATTTGTTGCTTTTTTATGTTTTAGAGATCAGAGTGCAAGAAATATCGCACTTTCCTCTGAAATCTAGTATCAAAAAACAGCAGCACAAGTGTGACAAGAAATGGCAAATGTCCTTTGGCCTCTGTGTGGGAGACAAGAGGGATGGCAGAGATGGCAGTGAGCTGGAAGGCAGAGGCCCTGTGCAGCCTCTATCCAAATCCAGGTGAGGTTCCCAGGAAGTGACATGGGTCCAGGGCCACCTGACTGTGGTTTCTTGTGAGACATAGACACTGGAAAACCAGCTTTCTATTGAATTTCTACATGAGGGCAACAAATTTCTTTTTTTAATTTCAAAAATATTAAGCGGGTGCAAATATTTTTGGTTACAAAGATCACTTTTGTAATGTTTGAGTCGTGGCTATAAATGTGAACATCACCTCGAGAGTGTCAACTGTACCAACCAGGTAGGTTTTTGCCCCGATTTCTCCCCTGCTTGTGTTCCACTCAGTCTTACGTCCCTCTGTACACATGTGTGCTCATTGGTTAGTTCCACTTGAATGAGTACATGTGGTTTTTGTTTTTCTATTCTAGAGATACTTCACTTAGGAGAATGGTCTCCAGCTCCATCCAAATTGTTGCAAAAGGTATTAATTCATCCCTCTTCATGGCTGAGTAACTCCATGGTATACATGTACCACATTTTATTAACCACTCATGAATTGATGGGCACTTGGTTTGATTCCCCATCTTTGCAACTGTGAATTATGCTGTGGCAAATATTCAAGCACAGGTGTTTTTGGTAATAAAATGGCTTATTTTCCTTGAGATAGATACCCAGTAGTGGAGATTGCTGGATCAAATGATAGGTCTACTTAGTTCTTTGAAACATCTCCATACTGTTTTCCATAGAGGTTGTACTAATTTGCAGCCCCATTAACAGGTTACAAGTGTTTCTTTCTCTCTGGAGGTCAAGGGGTCGCAGGAGACCCAGAATACAAGAAACACCAGGGCAGGGCTGTGTGTAGGCTTTAAGCTAGCTCATCTTCCCTCACTAGGAAAAATTAACATTCCAAGCCCAGGAAACAAGTTATGCCACACTTGTTTCCTAGGCATTCATTTCTTTTTTAATTAAACCTCACAAATACATGATTCTTTCTTTATCAAACTGTCTCTGGCTCGAGACAGGGTCTCCTATAGTTCACAAAAAGAAGAAATTGCCCCCTCCCAGGCCTTTTCTACCAAGGAAAACTGCTAAAGGCTTCCTGTATACCACAAAGTTCTCCAGACTGAGACCCAGTTTTCGTCAGGCAGGAGCCAGCAGAATGGGAAGAAGGAGAGACTCAGCGTTATTGTATTTTTCTAAAATATCTGGATAGATTAGACCTGGGGGCTCTCTTAGCAATATAAAGGAGGAGGGATCAATCATTTCAAAGGTTGAAGTCCTTTCTCTCTGAGCTCTATGTTGCAAAAGCAAACAGCAACCAATATGCTAAGAAAAAAAAAAAAAGGCAGGAATACTAAATTTGGTGGTTCAAACAGACACCTGCAAAGAGCATGAAAAGAACTCTAGGCAGGTTTCTGGCAGAATTTGGAGTCAGAAATACCTGCATAGCTAATTAGAACAAAGAATCTAGATACATGTCCCATGACCACATCTCCTAAACTGTGAGCTGTGTCCTAGTGGTTCTATCCAAATTCAGTAAGGTAGCATATGGATGAACTTTTTCTTAATAGATCAGTCATGTATTTTAATGTACAGTAACAAAATAGTACATTCAGATTGTGGATTTTCTTATCTTGTAATGAGGCTAAATTCGTTTTTAAGGATGAAAAAGTAAGGCATTTATCATTAAACATTATCACACTCTAACCAACTGAGCTAACTTGTTGCTCCAAAGAAGCAAGGCATTTAAAGAAAATATACTGAGTAAATAATAATAATATCATAGGCTCAGAGATTAGGCAAAAATTGGGAAGGAAGCATGTGGATTGCTAGTTAGGAAAACATTGACCTATGGAGAGAGAGAGAGTGGAAAAAGGAAGAGGGGAGAGGGAGAATGAAGTATTTCTGCTGGAGATTAAGGGCCAGGGATTTCCCCTTCCAGGGTGAGGGAGCAGCATCTCCTGCCACAATCCCTCCCCCCCCCATCCCAGGCCCAGGCAGGCCTCCTGTGGGCTACTCCCCCTCCTGGTGAGGTCATTCTGGCCTCCAGCCCACTGGAGTCTGGGATGCTCAGTGAGAACAGACCTGGGACATAGAGGGATGACACGAAGGACTGAACACTTAGGAAATCCGGAGATGAGGCCCCTGTACCTTAACGACATCTTCATCAGCTGACTTGCATTCCACAGACTCCGACACATCGACCACAGAACCGTCCTCCTGAACCGCCACAACCTTGACCGGAACCGAGACGGGCTTTCCTGTGAGAATGGCGGTGTTCAAAACCTCTGTGTCCTAAACAGGAGAGAAGAGGCTGAGTCAGAAACCACACACATTATCTGAGTGAGAGACAGGGAGGTTATTGGCCAAACTACCCGGATTCTCCTCCTGCAGGTTCAGCAGCTGAGTGGATGAGGCCATGCAGCCCACACACATGGAAGATTCCACACTGCCAGACAGCCTCCCGCCCCAGACTGACACAGTCAGGTCTGACAGGGGACTTCTCTCCTCAGTCCCCAGGGGCAGGGGCGTCCCAGCCCCCACCTCCAGCTCACACCCCACTCCCACCCCATCTGTCTCCTACAGAGCACAAGAGTCCCTTTCAGTATTTTCCAAATCTTGGCTGAAGGTTCATTTGGGAAGCGACTGCCTATTTCTCTGGGCTTATTAGCGTAGTGAGCCTAGGGTTCATTTCCTAATCTCTCAAATGAGGAGAGACAACAGCACCAGGAACAGCAGAGAACCAGTGGAACATTATGAACCTCTGTGCACCTGAGCTGACCACTAATAACCTCACTTCTCGGTGTTCCCAGAGAGTGCCCCTCAAACCCAGTTATTTTTAAACATTGACACACATTAGTTTCTCTCTTCCTCTGATGATCCCCACACACAGGGTTCTACAGGTGCTTCTATATATGTAGTATAGGCTTGCAATTTATCTCAATCGGCCAACTGCTTGCCATCCTCACTACCAGCTCCCCCACCCAAGCCATCGGCTCTCCCATGGACAACTACAGCACCCAGCACACTGGCTTCACAACGAAGACCATCTGTTTTGTTTCAGCATAATTCCATTTTTTTTTTTTTTTTTTTTTTGGCCAGAGCTGGGTTTGAACCCGCCACCTCCAGCATATGAGACCGGCGCCCTACTCCTTGAGCCACAGGCGCCACCCGTAGCATAATTCCATTTATTCTCTCCTAGATTGAAACTCTTTCAAAGTGTCCTGCTCTTCCTAAATTCCAAACTCGCTAGAATGGAGTGATCTGAGCTTTGTCTACTCCCTTTCTCTCTCTCCCTCCTCTCTGTCCCTCACCACGGATGAGCCTGCGGACAGACTGTCAGCAGCATCTGCCATGAATTAATTCCCCTGTGCCTGGGTTCCCTGATCTGGGAAATACAGATAATAAAAGTACCTACTATATGGTGATCTTATGAACAATTAATCAGTTAATCTATGTGCAAACCTTAGAACAGAACTGGAACATAATGAGTAAGTCACTCAATAAATACAGCTGTCACACAGTCAGTGTCTGCAATATTTGTTCCTTCAATGAATTAAAGAACCACTGGGTAAATTCAGAAAAGGACTCTGATGGAGACGCTACTTCGCACTTGCCTAAAAATGAGTCAATCAGAGAAGCTGGGAGACAACTGGACAACAGAGCTCAGCAGTGAGAGTTCACCAGATTCTCCACAGTTGGCTCCGCTAGAATGAATGGTTAAGTATGTCAGTGACTCCCAGAACATATCAATCTGATAATTATTTCAGGACTGCATTTACATTTAAATGTTACTAGCTTTAGCTCTTGCACTAAATGGGTTTCACAATTAATTTTCAAATCAATCCCTCACTCTCTACCCAAAACCTGATTGGGAAGACATGATAGGGTAAGAGATGGGGTCAATTCTTAACAATAATAATATTATCATGAATAGCAAAAACCTAGCTATCATGGGAAACAGGCAGTGTCTAAGTGCTTTATATGTAATTATTTACTCATGCAGTTTTCTCAATAACCCTCCCAAGACAGTTATTAATATTATCCCCATTGTATAGATGAGCTTTTTTCATTGATATAAACTTGCCAATATTAGCCACTTGTCAACAGAAAACACCAACTCTGTTGATAAATACTTGAAAACAATAACAACCCAATCTAAGAAATGTGAAAAATGAAGTTTGTTTGTTTTGCTTGCTCCTCTGGATGGAATCTTGAAGAAATTAATCCAAAATAAATGTAACCAAAGTCAATGTCCCTGAGTATTCCAGTTTTACCAGGGAGACTGATTATATGCATTTTTTGCATTTATTTACATTAAAAGTATACCGTGAGGACAGGAGGCACGATGGAAGTTGAGAAGAGAACTCAGCAAGGTGACATAATGGTGTGAAAGTGGGCGTTCATCATGCATAAAAAGAACAGATTATATCATAGGCACAGAACAAATTGCTAAATTCAATTCAATCATGCAATTGAAAAAATCTGTGAGTATTTTCTGTGTATCACAGGCAGGCATTAATTTTGCCTGCTCAGCATCTATCCCTCCCTCCTCTTTTTAGCAACAATGTTTGGTCTTTACCTTCACTATCACCCCAGTCCTGCTATCAGTGATAATGTGGCTTGGGTGAAACCTCAGGACACCAATCAATGCACAGAAAAGCACATGCCCCAAAGCCAAGTATCCCAACCTTTGTCCACAAAATGATTTAAGTGAAGCCCAAAGCAAGAAAATCAGAGAAAAGAATAGAAGAAAGACATATTCCTGGAAAAGATTTCTAAGTTCCTGAATTCAGCTACACCTGAAGTCTGTGATCTTTGAAAATTTAGATACACATAATAAACTGTTTTACTAACATGAGCTTGAACTGGGGTTTTTGTCAATTGCAACTGAAAGTCTTCACACCCAAGGACAGGTGAAAGGTGGCAGGCTAGGCACTAGGGAAAGAGAAAAAGACTAGACATCAATCTCTATCTGGTAGAACAGTGATTTTCGATCACAGTTCTGCAGCATTCTGGTGTGTTGTGACAGGATCTTGGATGTGCCGCAAAAATTTTTAAAGATCACTAATTAAATTATTTTTGAAAGAAATTCAAAGCACAGTAAGTATATTCTTTTTTTACTTTTTTATCAACATAATTTAAATGGGGTACAAAAGTTTAACTATAGGTTCAAATGTGCTGTGAGATTAAAAAGCGTGGGAAAACACTGTCTCCAAAGATGACACCACAATTTATTTCTCAAACTGAGTTTCAAGGGAAGTGACTTTAATTTTTGTAACATCAAATCATAAACTGATCCAAGCTTTATGATTTTATTACACATAAGTCTACAACCATGTTTTCTCTTTCAGTCTTTTCATGGGTGGCTGAGATTTTTGTTCCTTTTTTCACAGTGTCCACCAATAGTTCTTCAGGGTCCCAAAGGCAATTCCTACCTGCCTCTGGGACAACAAGAAATCAATTTACCATAAGAAATGTTCTCCTTGTGCCAGAGACTGCTAAAAATTCCCCACCTATCAAAAGACAAGTCTTTCATTCTATTCCTACTTTTGTGAGCTCTAGGTTTTATGCCTTGAAAGCATATTTATAGAGATGTGTTTCCATTAATATTGTATGATAGAGTGATGTCAGTGAAAACAGCAGAATAAAGACATCAGAAAATTCTCTTCTTCATAAAAGCAATGAGAAAACTGGCAAGCAATGGCAAAACCAACTTTTTTCAGAACTCTAGAAATAAAACAAAGGCTCGTAAGCAGCCAAGAAAGGATTTACTCAAGAGAAATGAACTATTCTTGTTAAAAACAGAGAACTTTGTGGCATTTAACTTGACCTACTCAAATCCCACACTTCCTAGCTCTACAGTAGCTTTGAAAAATAACAGCCCACATTCACAATAAAAACCAGCTACTGGAGAGAGCATATCAGGACAGAAGAGCTTTCAAATATCATTCCTAAATAACTGTCAATTGCTTGACTTATCTGGTCATTCCTTGGAAAGCCCCACTTATACAAGTGTTAGTGTTTGGCTTCACTCTGATTTCTCCCGGTATAAAAGGCCCTTTCCCCAGAGATGTTTGTTGAAAACAATTGCAGGCAAATGTTCACGCTCCTTGCTGACTGAGGCAGTGGATAACAGATTAATCAAAAAGCTTAAATGAAAAGGATGGAAAATGTGATGTCCATAGGGGTTTTGAAAGGCTCTGACATCTCTGTGGGAATCTATAAGACCATGATCATAGTCAGGGCTGTGTGCATACCCAGACATGTGCTCACACTCAGGAAAAACTAGACAGGGCCCTCAGCTCTCTGGTTGACATCCAGGCTTTATGAAAGCAGGAAGTAAAAACTAAGGCAGCTTCCAGGTGTTGAAGGAAATCTCTAATCATTGGCTGACCACCAGGCTAACCAAGCAGAGATATCGGTGGCCATACACAATAAAGAATACAGATTTCAGAGAAATAGTTTGCAAAAGTCACTAAACCACCACCATTTACTACAATAAAAAGCAACTGAAACAATCAGGGGAGGGAGGAAGGGTTTGATTCCCAGAATTATAACATTATATTATTTTAAACGTCCACATGAAAAAAAAAAAAAGAAAACCCAGTCCATAAACAGGACAAAAAGTAATCAATGGAAACTTTCCCTGATGGACTTACTAGACAAACATAACAATAATTTTTAAATCAGCTATTTTGAAAATATTCAAATAACTAAAGGAAATCATGTCTAAAGAACTAAAGGAAAGTATGAGAAAGCTGTCTTACTACAGAGAGAATATCAATAGGACTAAAGTATGCAAAAAGAACCAAATAGAAATTCTGAAGTTGTAAAGGACTATAGCTGAAGTAGAAAATTCACTCATGGGGCTCAACAGCAGATTTGAGAAGTCAGAAAAATAATCACTGAACATACAGATAAGATAAATAAAAAAAGATAATAGATAGGATAATAGAGATCTAAAAGTAGATCTGCCATTCAATCCTATAATTCCTCTACTGGGCATATACCCAGAAGACCAAAAATCACATCATAGCAAAGATATTTGTACCAGAATGTTTATTGCAGCCCTATTCATAATTGCTAAGTCATGGAAAAAGCCCAAGAGCCCATCGATCCACGAACAGATTAATAAATTGTGGTATATGTACACCATGGAATATCATGCAGCCTTCAAGAAAGATGGAGACTTTACCTCTTTCATGTTTATATGAATGGAGCTGGAGCATATTCTTCTTAGTAAAGTATCTCAAGAATGGAAGAAAAAGTATCCAATGTACTCAGCCCTACTATGAAACTAATTTATGGCTTTCACATGTAAGCTATAACCCAGTTACAACCTAAGAATAGGGGGAAGGGGGAAAGGGAGGGGAGGGAGGGGGGAGGTGGGTAGAGGGAAGGGGATTGGTGGGATTACACCAGCGGTGCATCTTACAAGGATATATGTGAAACTTAGTAAATGTGGAATGTAAATGTCTTAACACAATAACTAAGAAAATGCCAGGAAGGCTATGTTAACCAGTATGATGAAAATGTGTCAAACGGTCTATGAAACTAGTGTATGGTGCCCCATGATCACATTAATGTACACAGCTATGATATAATAAAAAAAAAAAAAATAGATGGGATTAGAAAATAGAATGAACAAAAGAAAATAGAGCTCAGACTTTTGTGATGCTATCAAGCACACCAGCATAAGCATAATTTAAATGTAAGAAAAAAAGGAGACAGAGAAAAGGGAAGAAAGAACATCTGAGGAGTTCCACGGAATAATGAATTAGTCCTAGATTTGATTTAAAACACTTCTCTATACATCCAAGAGTTTAAAAAGTTCTAAGTAGGATAAACTGAAAGAGAGCCACACCTAGACATATCATAATTTAAACTGTTTAATACCAAAAACAAAGAGAGAATATTGAAGGCAGAAAGAGATAAAGATCTCATTATATACAAGTCATTGTTGATAAGACTAAAAGCTGATTTATTATCAAAAACTATGGAGGCCAAAAGGTATCGGGATGGCATATTCAAAGTGCTGAAGGGATTGGTGGTATTACACCAGCAGTGCATCTTACAAGGGTATATGTGAAACTTGGTAAACGGTCTGTGAAGCTAGTGAATGATGCCCCATGATTATATCAATGTACACAGCTATGATTTAATAAAAAAAAAAAAAAAATTCCTAAAGGGGAAGGACTGTCAACCAAGAATGTTATGTCCAAGAAAACGATCCTTCAAAATAAAATGAAGAAGAAATTACCACATACGCAGAGACACAAAATGTGAGAGTTCTTCACTAGCAGATATGTCCTAAATAAATACTAAAAGAAGTTTGTCATGCTCAAATGAAAGGACTCCAGACAGTAATTCAATTACAAATGAATAAAGAACACTAGTAAATGTAACTACATAGATGAACGAAAGATGATACAAATGGATTTCTGTTTGGAACACTGCTTTTCTTCTCTTATTTAAAGGAGAACTGTGTAAAGGATTAATTATTGATCTGTGTTGATGGACACACATTTTGTACAAAAAAATGCAATTTTATGACAAAAATGGAGACAAAGAATATTTTATAAAATAAAAGAGTCAATCCACAAGGAAGTATTAAAAAGAAAAAAAAAAGCACTTAAAAACAGAGCCCAGAAACAGATACATGAAACAAAAGCAGAATTGAAGGGAGAAACAGAAAATTCAGCAAGAGTTGGAGCTTTCAATATTTCACTTTCAGTAATTGATAGAGCAGCTATGCAGAAGTTCAACAAGGAAATGGAAGACTTTAACAACACTGAAAAGAAACAAAACTTGACAGATGTCTATAAAACAGAGCACCCAGCAAAAACAGAATTCTGTTAGGTATAAAATAGGAATTTTTTCAACCAGTTTGTAAGGACTGTGTTTGAAAAATAAAACTTGCCCAGCAGATGACTTTTTGAGTGCACTGTCTGGATTTCACGGCCCCGTGAGTTTAGGTGTGGCCATGTGACTTGACTTTGCTGATGAGTGGAATGCTGTTCTATGGATCCATAGCTCTAAGACCACACTCTCCCTTCACCTGCAGTGGTGATGGAGGCTGCTCTGTTGACCAGGGTCCCACGGTGAGGACAAAAACATAGCAAAGCCCCGGCTGTTGTGTGCTGGACAGGCGGCATGAGCAAGAAGAATAAACCCTGGTTGTTTTGAGCTATTCAAATTTAAGAGTTGCTAGTAAGTTTTGGCATGCTTTTTTGACTATGTACTCTCAGACTAAAGATAAAAATAACTGTAAACACATATTGAATTCTAGTTAGGTTTGTTTTCCACAGCAGTATGGGTTAGCAATTCCAAAATTGTGTTAGTATTCTAGAATTGCACAAACAATATGTGCAGGATAATGACAGCCAGGATCTCACTGCTAGAAAGTTAGTTTTAAAATGGAAAGGAGAAAGAGAGGGAACTCTGTCAATCATGAACTCACGGGGTGGAGGTGTGTGAGCATAACGTGGGGGGTACGTGTGTGTATATATGGTTTTCCCCTAGTTCTGCTCACTGAGAAGGTTTAAATTCAATGACACCCCGTTAGCAATCAGCTCACCTAGTACCCAGATTTTTAGCTCTAAAAACCTTTCGGCAATAAAAGAAAACAGCTCCTTGGGGAAATGGTCGATTTAAGTGCCAAGGCAAATAAAGCCCAAGATCGTGAGCCTAAAACATCTTGTAGAGGCAGCAGGTGACAAAGTGCTCAAACAAATGTCAAAGGGACACAGGATACAGAGTGAAGGGGGAACTCACTGCCAGTCTAGGACAATTCCGGCGACTCAGTAAATAATCACAGCGTCAGTTATAATCTATAGAATAAAATAAGCTTCTGAGTCCATACTGCTATAAACAAACAAGGGAGAAAGAAAGATTTATCCTCAGAGTAGAATTCTAACTAATAAATGTAAAAAATGGGTGTTGATATTAGAAGGCCACCATCTGGCAACTACCATTTAACACTGTAATTATTTCAGGTGAGAATCATTAGTGAGTTCTATTACTGATTGAAAGTATGATAAGAAAAAGGACATTTACCTAGCATCAAAGTATCTCTGTAGAAGAACTGCATGAAGGATTATTATTAATTTCAAAGAGAAAAAAAACAAAACGGTAACTTCATAGTACCTAAATCTAGCATGTACCACCTGTATTAGTTCATTTTGTGCTGCTTCAACAGAGACTGCATTACCAAAGACTGGGTCATTTATAAAGAAACTTATTTCACATAGTTATGGAGGCAGCAAAGTCTAAGACAAGGTACCAGCATCTGGTGAGGCTTCTGCATCTTCGAGAGGGATGGCAAAAGGCAGAAGGGCAAAAAGGAAGGACCACTTCTTTATCAAGCCCTTTTGTCACAGCATTAGTGCATTTATGAGAGCAGATACTGTATGACCTAAACATGCCCCCAAAGGCCCCAATTCCTGATAATGTTACACAAAGGATTAAGCTTCCGTCATGTAAATGTTGGCACCCTCCCCCCACCTCTTCCATGTGATCAAAGAAAACATCTCTAGTAGCGGGATAAATAGACATTCCATGTCCCAGAAAGGACACAACATCACTTCTAAGGTGTTTTCAACAAAAAAGTTATAAAATGAATCTAATACTAAGGAAGTGTCAGACAAATCCCAATTATGAGGCATTTCACGAAATAACTGGTCTGTCCATTTCAAGCATATCACAGTCTGAAAGACCAAGCCTGTTCCAGAGGAAAGGACGCAGCATGTGTAATGTGTGATCCTGGACTGGAGCCTCAAGGAGAAAGAAACTATTTTCCTTTTAGGATAAATAGACATTAGTGGAACAGCAGATAAAATTTTAACAAAGTCTGGGGACAAGACAAATCTTTGTATCAGCCTTAATTTCCTGATTTTGAAATTTCAGTCTACTGCCTGGGTGAGGTGGCTCACACCCACGATCCTAGCACTCTGGGAGGCAGAGGCTGGTGTACTGCTTGAGCTCAGGAGTTCTAGACCAGCCTGAGAAAGAGCAAGACCCCATCACTACTAAAAATATATATATACAGTTGGGTGTTGTGGCAGGTGCCTGTAGTCTCAGCTACAATGGAGGCTAAGACAAGAGAATTTCCTGAGCCTGAGAGTTTGAAGTTGCTGTGAGGTATGACACCACAGCACTCTACCTAGGGCGACAAAGACTCTGTCTCAAAAAAGAAGAGAAAGGGAAGGAAGGAAGAGAAGGAAGGAGGGAGGGAGGGAGAAAGGAAGGAAGGAAAGAAATTTCAGTACACTTATGTAAGAGTTTTAAGGAAATTCACACTAATCTATTTACAGAGAAAGGATCAACCTGTATGTAACTTTTCTCAAACATTTCATTAAAGTAATATCCCTATGTTGGGAGAGAATATTAACATTTGGGGAATTTTGGTGGAGGTGTTTAGGAAATGCATTTATTCAAACTCATAGATACAAACAAAAGAAGCAAAAGAGCAAACCACAAAAAAGCATCAATGAATAAATACATAAGGAACGTGGTAAGTACCTAACAAACGTTATTAATGACAACTAATTTTTCTTAAACCCTTAGATAAGGTTCAGACACTGTGACAAGTGATATAGATGCATTATTAATAAATAATAACAACAATATACAGTACAATACATATTGTATTTACATCCCAAGAATAGTGCCTGGTACATTGTAAGTACTTGATCAATATTAGCTGTCATCATTAATTTCTTATTTAATCCTCAAACATTCCTACGGAAGGATTACTGCTTTTATCCCCACTTTACAAATGAGAGGAGTGAAGTTAAAAGGGTTCCATAATTTGGCCAGAATGGAATTGGTACAAAGCAACAGAGGCAGGAGAAAGCAAAAAGCCCCTATCCTGGCTGCCCTGCTACTTTTCTCAGCTCCTTGCCTGTAAAATGGACCTAGCAGTGCCATTTCCTTGCTGACCTCAAAAGAAAGCTTTAAGGATAAAAGATAGATTTATACAAACTTTAATTTTGGAAGCCTCTAAAGAGATGTGAAACTTAATATTTACCAGAAACCTTTAAGTAGCTGCAAAGGCCCAAGTCATGACCACTTTTGGATTCCTCCCCAGCCTCCCCTGTCCTGAGGCCTGGCAGCCTACATCCTCTGGTCCCTGGCACAAAACTATCAGCTTCTACATAGGAATCTAATGCTGACCACATCTGGCTCTCAGATACCTTAACTTCTGATTTTTGCCGTGCAAGGTGGATGAGAACTTGGCTCAGAGATAATCAGGGATATTGGCTCCAATTTAAATCATGATTTTCAGTCCTACTGTTGTGTATTATATAATTCTGAAATCGTCCCAGCTCCCCCAACTGGGTGGCTATTTTTAGACTCTGATCAATTGTTAGCCATAAAGCAGTAAGTGATTTCACAATTCAGCTCTTCATGAGTCCCTGAATAATACAAAGAAAGTTATTTCAAACAGGATAGTACTCAGAGAGAGTGCCAATAAAATGTAGCTCCATCAAAGGGCTGTCCTGATGTCTGCCAGGTGATAACTACAGTCAGAAGAGATGAAGGCTATTTGCAAGGAGGTTCCATTAGCCTTCACCAGTAACCCACGGTGAGTTCATTACCCACTAACTAAGAGTGATGAGGTGGTCAGTGCCACATAACTGACACAATCAGGGCTCACCAACCGGAATGATGCTTGTCTGGCAGGCCTTACAGGCAAGTTTATCTCCACTGCTGAAACAACCCAATACAAACAGGTGAGTCCCTACAGTTCTCTGTACACGTGAAGCTTCTGCAGGAAGTGGGTACCTAACGATTAAAACCATGAGACTGTAAACTCCATGGGTATGGGGATGACGCTTCTTTTGTTCCGTTGTATAATAGATTCCAATCGTGGGTGATGCAGGTAAAGTCATTTAACAGTGATGTAAGGAGCATCCCCTGGGAACTTCTCCCTCTTCTCCCCCCATGGTAATGGCCACAAGGCTCCAAGTCACTGTTTAATACAAAATGACCTGCCACGCCTGCCACCATTGATTGGGCCAGATATGAGCAATAAATCATTTGCTAAACCAATGAGCCCTTTCCTTGAAGAATTCAGAATGTGGGTTTCAAGATTCAACCTCTGCCCGATGTCTGTCTGGAAAGGAAGGGATACATGTATAAACTAAGAAGCAGTTAGGGGCCATTTTTGCCAGCAAAGGGGCTGGCAGAGGTGAGGGGTTGATCAAGCCCACTACAGAGCTCTGGTGTGGTCTCCAGTTCATTCCTGATGTGCTGCCCCTGCCCTGACCTTGAACTCCAGGATGTGTTCTCATAATGAATTTCCCTTGGTGTTGCCACAAGCCCTGACTGGTGTCTGTCACTCACCACCAGATGAGTCTTGACCAAAGAGCTCTAAAAACGTCCAAGCCCTTTGAATCCTGAGTCCCTTGGGAAGGTAGGTGGGACATGGCAGTAGGACGCTAACATTTTTTCACAATGACTCCAAAGTAGGACAATAACAAGGGCATCCTCCTCAGATACTTCACCTCATCCGCCAGAGCTGGACACCAGATCCTGCACCTTGTCCTTGAGAACTCTGCACCTAAGAGCTAGGAGGGCATGGTTGGCCACTAGCAAAAAGCGGAGAGACCCAGCTGCTGCCACCGACTTCCCCGGTGACCTGAATCACCAATAATATCTTTTGTAAAGTGAGGCGGCAATATCCAATCCATTAGCTTCCTGGGAATAGGAAGATGCTTTGGTAAAACAATCATGACATTGCTGGGGGAGAGGGGGAGCAAACACCAGCCTAGGACCCCCACAGTGGAGCAGGGGTCATGGCACAAGCCCACAAAAGCCAAGATGCTAGATCCTAGCAGAGCAGCCCTGATGGCTGCTGGGACAGAAAGAGCAGCCCCCTGGCAGGTTCTGTTATTACACTCATCTCATAAAAGGGGAAACTGAAGTGGGAAATGAAGTGGGAAATACTCTGAAGGGGTTTGCCTGGGGTCACACCCTGGGTTAGTTGCTGAGCTGGGATTTACTCTGGAGCACAAGCTCTTAACCCCAGAGAACCTAGCAGGGATCTCACTGAGAAAGGATGCAGCTGCCACGGTAACCAAGGTCAGGGGTAAAGTGTGATGTTTTTACTTCGTTGGCACCTGAGCAGAATTGTACCAGGTCCTGGTGAGTGAAAAATGGGAAACTTGAGTAAAAGCCATCGACGGCTCAGTCTCCACATTTCATAGAGTATAAGGAAGAGGCAGAGTGAGACCACACTGTTCTGTCTGTACTCAGAGCCCCTGGCTCCATCTGTGGGGGCTGCTGGGGGCTGCTCCAGAGTGCAGGGGTCTGTCAGGCATCGCATGTGGGGAGGAAGCCCCTGTCTCCGAGCCAGGGGAGGAGCAGAGGATCCTCCCAGAGAGCCAGAGGGAGTCAGACAGACAGCTGGAGACACTGACAGGCAGAGAGGCAGAAGGCAGCACTCACGGGTCTAAAGAGAGCTAGACAGACCGAGAAGGCAGAGAGAAGGCAGAACGCTGAAGCTCAGACACACAGAAAGGCAGAGTCCCAGGGACGATGTGAAAGACAGCTGGAGAGCCACGTGCAGAACCCACGCAGGCTGGATCCGCCCGGCTCTGAGGTGCCCTTGGCGCCTTCACTTCCCCCAATTCCGGCAGCTCCTATCTATTCACACATCCCAGCTCCAGCACTGAAAAGCCATCATGTCTGTTTTCTCTAATTCCTTCCTCTGACTAACTATTAGCACTCCTCAGTTATAACTGAAACCCCTTCAAAGTGTTGCTTCATTGTTTGGGGGAAAAAAAAATCTTCTCATCCAGCTTGAGCTAAATTAAAATTTAACACAACTTCAGGTTGTCATAGGACCAGTAAGCAAATGACACCTGCTCACAGGAAATCTAAACCCACTTTGATGGCGCTCCTGCGAGAAACACTCCCAAGGGAAAGCTTAGCACTATTGAAAGCCAAGCCCACACTAATAGCTTTATTTGAATGTGAATAAACCTTCCCATATAGTTACTGTGAACTGGCTGGTGCCTTGGTGACTGCAGTGAGTGGTGACAGCCTTGGCGGAAGGCTCTTTTGGTCAAGCCCCAAGACTAGCAAGGGAGGGGATAAAGATTCCCCACCAGGAAATGTTGACACCTGAGAGTTAATAGAAAATTAATGGCTTCAGATAAACAAAGAAATACCAAGGAACACTGGAAGGTCCCCAGGACCCCCATAAGCATGTCCTTGTAAACAAGTTGAGACTCCTCGTAATTGCTCTTGCTGTCTGACAATTCCCTTTAGCTCATTTTACTACTTACTAAAATCTCCACCAAAGGAAAATTATATTGTTAATACACGATGGGTCATATGCTGGATATATGGCATTTAATGTGTTTAGCCAGAAAAGACTCTATGTCATTGGCTAAATTAAATGTAAGGTCCACCCCAGGCAAGCAGCATGGATTTTTTTTACTCTTTGGAAAAGTCCTCTGCTGCCCAGGCAAAATGCCCTGTGTAAGTAACCTCTAATAACCTCACTTAACTCACCAAGCTGAATTTGTCTAGGCCAGTCTTTGGTCTCTCACGACCATGTCAGTTTGGAAGGCAGTTTTTCTATACTGTCCAGAAATTTTCCCAGGGTGAATGGATGGATGGACAGATGGATTAGGAGAGAGGGAAAGTGGAGATAGGGCAAGAAGGCAACTTGGGGGCCTAGGGGGAGAAAAGAAGGGACACGGTGAGAGAAAGCAGACCAGTGGATTGCCGCAGCTGGTAGTGGATCAAGGATTGGCCACAAAGATCCGAGAAGTAATTTGGGGGATGGTAGAAATATTCCACATCTTGATTGTGCATGAACTGTAAAATGGGTGCACTTTCCAATATCTAAACACCTCAGGAAACATAATAAAAAATTAGACTCATTTTCTGACTGTTCATTACTGTACTCCTAGTGCCTGCAATTCGATAAAGGTTTGTTCAGAGGAGAGAAAAGGGACTCCACAGGGGCCCCTTTACCAATGACTGATGCATGAATAACACTGTCTGGTGGAAAAACTGAGGATGGCTTCAGTCCCTTTCTCATGGTGCAGTACTGGTGAGTGTTGCGTGTTATTTTGAGGGTAGAAAATACTCACACCTTCCTTAACTAGTCATGGGGGTCAGACTTTGCTCTCGATGTTCCTTCTGCCTGGAAGAGCTGACGACTTGGTACAATCACGCAGATCCCTGATCCAAATCCTGCCCTGGCTCTCAGGAAAATCGTTCAAACAAACTCTGACTCAGTTTCCTTATCTGTCAAATGTGATCAGTAACTACTGTACAAGCCTCACAATGTGTTAATCAAGGTAATGCACTTGGAATACAGCCTAGCCCCAGAGTAGGTGCTCAAAAAGGTTTTTGTCCTGGAAAAACCCATTCTTCCTTCCAGGCTCTAGTACTGTATTGCCTTCTGTGTGACACCATCCCACACAACATTGTCTCAAAGTCACAATTAACTGCCTCCTCACACATGCCCTCCCAGCGCTCTGTAAACACCCCCTCTGGGCACATTGTATCATGATTCACAGAGCTGCCTCTTGGGTGTGTTTATGTATGTACTTAAAGCCTAGAAACATTAAGAATGTTGGAACAAATTAATAATACCAACATATCAGAGAACTCACAGACTCTACTTGGACGGTATCCAATCCAGCTGAACTGGGAGGCAAAAGCAGGATGTCACACACTTGAAAATATGGGCTCCATTCTTCTTAGTAAAGTATCTCAGGAATGGAAAAAAAAATATCCAATGTACTCAGCACTACTGTGAAACCAATTTATAATCACTCACACTTGCGTATGAAAAATGAAACACAACTATAAGCCTAGGATGAAGGAGGGAAGGGGAGGGGGGGGGTAGGTCAACAGATGGAGGGTTAGTAGTGGGACCACACCTATGGAGCACATTGCAAGTACAAGTTGGATCAATCAGGTGTAGAACACAAATGTCTTAATGCGGTAATTGGGTAAATGAGGTGAAAGCTATGTTGATTAGTAGGATGTAAGCACTCCAATTTGTACAAATAATCAATACATCAAATCCCATAATGGCATAAATGTATTTATGATCTAGGTACAAATGACTTAATAAAAAAAAATGAAATAAAATGTGGGCTCCAAACTGCCCAGAGCCCTTCAATCCTGGGTCCACCACAGTCCCCTGAAAACCTAAAACTCATCTCAGAAGAACTTGTCTGATACAAAAAAATTATGAAAAATTTGTCTATAAAGAAAGGGAGGCTGCACATACTTATGAGAAAATATGACAGAATTACCCTTTTTTTTTCACTGAACACATTTTGGAATTTCTACCTCATGAAAGGCTGAAAGAAGGTGGCAAGAAGCATTACATCCTATTCTCTAAGTTTTTCACACTGAACCTTCCAAGAGCAGACGTGTGATGTTATAGTAAAGCCATTCTTCCACTCTGTTAGATAAATTATTCAAAATATCTCCCTTAATATACATAAGCATCAAGATTAATATACAAAATAAGCAGTTTGCTACATTATTATAATTCAAAGTAGCTCTGCTGTGTTGCCCTAGCACTTGTGAATAGTGTTTGGGGACTCAAATTAATGAAACTGCTGGCTGCAAATCTATTTTCGGCTTCAAATAGATTTGCAACTGAATCTCAAATGCAACTGAACCCTTTCTTTGCCTGAGTCTGCAAGCACAGGAGTGGACTTGCTCCGTCTCCCAGAGCTGCCACAACAAATCATCACAAACCGGTGGCTCAAAATAAGAGAAATGTATTCTCTCACAGTTCTGGAGGCCAGAAGTCTGAATTCAGGGTATGAAAAGGGCCACGCTCCCTCAAAAGGCTATTGGGAAGAAACCTTTCTTGCCTCTTCCAGAGTCTGGTGGCTCCACATGTCCCAGGGCTTATGGCAGTGTAACTTCACTCTCTGCCGCCAGCTTCTCCCCGGCGCCTGCTCTATACTTCTCTGCTGTGTGTGTGTCTCAAAACCTGCCTCCCTTTTTTCTCATAAGTACAGGACGAGATGATCTCTGCTCAAGTTCCTTAACTTAGTTGCTTTTCAAAGTGTCTCTAGGCACACCTCGTTTGGTTGTGTTTCACCTTATTGCACTTGACACGTGCTGTGTTTTTTTATAAATTGAAGACCTGTTTCAACCCTGTGTTGAGCAAGTCTATTGGTACCATTTTTCTAACATTGTGTGTTCACTTCATGTCTCTGTGTCACATTTTGGTAATTCTCACAATATTTCAAACTTCTTCATTATTATTATACCTGTGATCATGATCTGTGATCAATTCTGGATTTTCTAGATTTCTGGGGCCTGGGACCTTTTTTAGTAAAGACATCATTTTATTGTCTTCTGATTAGCATGTTTCTGAAGAAGTCAACTGATATTATTATCTTACCACAGCCACCTTTTCTTGTTGTTGTTTTGTTGTTGTTGTCGTTGTTGTTTTGAGATACAGTCTTCCTCTATTACCCTGAGCTAGAGTGTAGTGGCATTAGTCTAGCTGACTGTAACCTCAAACTCCTAGGCTCAAGCAATCTTCCTGCCTTAGCCCCCCAAGTAGCTGGGACTCCAGGCATGTGCCACCATGCCCAGCTAAGTTTTCTATTTTTTGTAAAGTCAGGGCTTCACTTTTGCTCACGCTAGTCTCGAGCTCCTGACATCATGCCATCCTCCCCACCTCAGCCACCCAGAGTGCTAGAATTATAGGTGTTAGTCACCAAGCACGGCCATCACTGCCAACTTTTAAAATTTCTCAGGTGCAGTAAAATTTCTCTATAGAGAATATTTTATGGGCAATATCTCATTCATGATCTATAGACAGGCACATAAAAAATATCCAGATAGTGATAGAAGCATAGTAGAATGGGGATAAACTAGTTACCAACCTCCATAAAATTCATTCTAAATGTGGAAATTGGGCTACATGTCTTTGGCAGGATGATATGAACAAAAGCTGTGGATGGGATGTCATATGCCTTTTAGTCTCAAGAGCTATAGCCTTTGGTCATAGGGAAACAGGCCACCACTTCTCCACCCCCTGAGACTTTGACCATCTGCATGTTCAAAGGGGAGAATGCCTAACTGTGAGAAAACTGACTCTCTTGCCCCAAGAAGACTGAGGTAGATAAGAAATCAAACTCAATTTGTTACAGCTCCATAATTATTTGGATTTCTCAAGAACCCCTACTTTTTTCACAGATCCTAAGTTAAATGTTGCAAAGGATGCATTAATAGATGCTTTAGAACTTTTTAAAGGAACAAGGGCCAAATATTTTCAGAAGAATCTTTATTACTACCATCAACCCTGTTTTAACGTTTCAAAGAAAGAAAGAACTAAAAGTCTAATTGGGGATTTATTAATTAAATTATGCCCATACCCTTAAATATTATGTGGCTGTTAAGAAAAATATTTTAGGTCTATATGTATATGTATATATTGACCTAGAGTCATACCATAATATTACGAGGAAATGTACATAGAATAATCCCATGTTTTCCTGTGTGGCTCTAACATCATGTAGCTTGGAGGAAGGACAGCTGGGTACCAGTACCTATGCTTGGTCAGGATGTACCTCTAGGCAGTATTTTGGGAAGAAATTAAAGAAGGCCATCGGATATCATGAGGACATAGTACCATAGGAAACACAACTACTCCCATGCTTAGCAGCTGGTAACCAAAAGCAAACGCCCTTCATGAACACCCTCAAAATTTTAGCCACAAGGGGAGACAAGATGGCTGACTGAAGCCAGCTTTCCACAGAGGCTCTCATCCAGAAGGAGAGTTAAAGGACAGAAATTTAGCAAGTAACCTGGCGGATTAGAGCTGCGCAAAGAGAGAAGGCTGAAGAATGCACATCAACCCTGCTTAGGTGAGCTGCAACCCCAAGGATACAAACAAAAGGTACAAAATCCATCACCAAGCAGATGGGAGTCCCCTCCCCCATGAGAACAGCTCAGATTACCCCATAAATAAACGAGCAGAGTTCAACAGTCCTCCCATTATACTCCATGGGAGAGACCCTCTAAAAACTGGACCTACTTCCCCTACTAGGGTGCCATGGTGCTCTCCTGCCAGGCATAAAACTGAGTAAAATTGTATATATTCTCTACCTGCAATTCTGAGCTCCCAGCACTCCTCTACACTCTCACTCTGAGGTCTGGAGGCCTGTCCACCAGGAGTCCAGATACTTGGGTGTTTTCTCAAGAGGTGTGGACAGGGCATGAACTGCTGCTGGTCAGTGCTGATTCCGCAGCATGAGAGTGAGGAGAGGGTGGTCGGCTGAGAGGATGGTCGGCTGAGAGGCAACCACACAGGAGCGTTGGTACCCCGAGGTGCAGAGCAGCAGCCGTTTTTGGCAACAATAGGGCTCACCCCTGGATATTCCAGAGTGACACCCCCTGTCTCTCTGGGCAACCAAAGGAGGCTGGGCATCTTCTCAGGTGGCAACCACTGGCGCAACAAATCTGGGACAGAAATGCAAGCACCATGAATAAAGGGTTTGCCTGAGGTGGTACTGGCCTGGGTGGAGCGCAGGGACTAGAAAACGCACCGGCAGACTTCCAGGGTGGGGCTGACCTAGAGGACCACATTACTGAGCCTAAGACGCACCTGGCCCTCAGAGGATCGTCAGCCTATAGACAAAGGAGGGCAGGAGGCGGGCGGCACCTGTGGCTCAGTCCGTAAGGCGCTGGCCCCATATACCGAGGGTGGTGGGTTCAAACCCAGCCCCAGCCAAATTGCAACCAAAAAATAGCCGGGCGTTGTGGCGGGCGCCTGTAGTCCCAGCTACTCGGGAGGCTGAGGCAAGAGAATCACTTAAGCCCAGGAGTTGGCGGTTGCTGTGAGCTGTGTGAGGCCACGGCACTCTACCCAGGGCCATAAAGTGAGACTCTGTCTCTACAAGAAAAAAAAAAAAAAAAAAGGAGGGCAGGAGGCTACAACTGACAGCTAACCATGCTGCAAATACAAACCTGCAGCAGCAAAGACAGGGCCTGAGGTGCAGGTTCTGTGAAGTTAGAACAGTTTCTTTTCTGCAAGGGAATTTAGCTAGGACAGAAACAAATTCTGCAAAGTTATTCTGTTCTGTCAGTAACATCAATCAGGGCTGGTGCTGGAACTGAGTGAACAGCCCAGCCTCTGTCAAGCGCCCAAGATTATCAGGCCTCACCTCCCACTGCCAGACAGTGGCAGAGAGCACTAGCCTGCCTAAGAAGACATAGATTTCCTTGTGATTCAGGCAGGTGCAAACCCCTGGAGTATCTGTACATTGGAGGCAACTGAGTCACAGCCCTGCAGGGTTATCAGTGACTGGGCATGACAGAGGTGCAAGGTGGGAAGGAGGCATCAACCTTCCCAGACTAATCTATTTGCTGGGTGGGTCCTCCTGACCTCACGGAACACCGGAGCAAGTCATATTTGAGTTGAGTTGTGAGCAGACCCCTGCGTTCTAGTTGCCAGAAACCTTTTAAACTCTCCCACCTGAAACAGGTACTGACTGAGACAATTAATTTGGACCTTTTGAACTGAGCCAATCACACGAGGACTATCCAAGTGGTGCCCTGGGTGTGTGGTTCTAGGAAGGTTTGGTTTTCCTTTTCCAATTGTTGCCCATGGGGGGTGGGGTGACTTAATTGCTAGTATTAATCCACAGCTAAGTCTTCAACCCACAGTAACTATTTCACTAGGTCAGACAGAGACCAGCTGAAAACAAGACAAAGCCACTTAACCCCACCAAATCAAGCAGGTCCCCGGTTTCTCAGGCCATAGCACTGTACGGGTCCTCAGCAAAGCTCCAGGGGAAAAGGTACAGACACCAGTCCAAGCTTTTGGGCAAAGGGCTGGTTAATCATTACTCCTGGAGCCTGAACCCAACTTTTCTTTATCCATTCATTTAGTCAAACAGTGTAAAATAATCATGGGGCAGAATCAGCAGAAAAACTCTGGTAACATGAATAACCAGAGTAGATCAACCCCCACCCCACCCCCACCAAGGAAAGATATGGTAGATGTAACTGAAGATCCCATTTATAAACAGATGGCTGAGATGTCAGAAATCAAATTCAGAATTTGGATTGCAAACAAGATTAATAGAATGCAGGAAAAGTTGGAATTAGAAATTCGAGGACCAATTCAAAAGTTGGATTTGAAAGTCGAGGAGCAATTCAAAAATGTCTCAAGAATTCAACAAATTTAAAGAGAAAATCACCAAAGATTTTCACACTTTGAAACAAGAATTTGCAGCCCTCAAAGATCTTAAAAATACAGTAGAATCCCCCACTAACAGACTGGAACAAGCAGAAGAAAGGATTTCTGACATTGAAGACAAGCTTTTGAATGCTCCCAAACTCTCAAAGAGGAAGAGAAATGGGGAGCAAAAATGGATCATTCTCTCAGAGAGCTCTGGGATACTTCAAAGAAGGCTAACACCCACCTCATTGGAATCCCTGAAAGCAATGAAGTGGTTTCACAAGGCACAGAGGCTCTTCTCCATGAAAGTATGAAAGAGAATTTTCCAGACATGCCAAGAGATTCTGAAATTCAGATAGCAGACACCTTCAAAACCCCAGCACAACTCAACCTGAATAAGACATCTCCCAGGCACATCATAGTTAACTTCATAAAAGTTAATATTAAGGAGAAGATTCTGAAAGCAGCCAGACGTAAGAAATCCATTACCCACAAAGGGAAGAATATTAGAATAACTGCAGATCTCTCTGCTGAAACCTGTGAAGCCAGAAGAGGGTGGTCATTGACTTTTAATCTCCTAAAACAAAATAACTTTCAACCCCGGATCCAGCTAAACTGAGTTTCATTTATGACGGAGAAATTAAATACTTTAATGACATTCACATGATGAAGAAATTTGTCATAACCAAACCAGCTCTTCAGGATATTCTCAGACCTATCCTCCATAAGGACCAGCCCAATCCTCTACCACAAAAGTAAACTCACTCAGAAACTTTTGATCAAACTCCAACTTCCACAGTGGCAAATGGATTAAAAATGTCCACTGGATTGTTGAAAAACTCGATACCCAAAATTTTACCAGACTTATCAATATTCTCCATTAATGTGAATGGCTTAAACTGTCCTGTAAAGAGGCACAGGTTGGCTGACTGGATACAAAAACTCAGGCCAGATACTTGCTGAATACAAGAATCTCATTTTACCTAAAAAGATAAATATAGACTCAGGATGAAAGGATAATCGTCCATATTTCAGGCAAATGTAAATCAGAAAAAAGTAGGTGTTCTGGGGGGGGAGGGGGAGACAAGATGGATGACTGAAGCCAGCTTTCCACAGAGGCTCCCGTCCAGAAGGAGAGTTAAAGGACAAAAATTCAGCAAGTAACCTGGTGGATTTGAGCTGCACTAAGAGAGACAGTTGAAGAACGCACGTCAATCCCACTGAGGCGAGCTGCAACCACAAGGATAGAAAACAAAAGGTACAAAATACATCACTAAGCGGAAGGGAGTCCCCTCCCCCATGAGAATGGCTCAGAGTGCCCCACAAACAATTGGGCAGAGTTCAAACGTCCTCCCACTACAATCCATAGGAGAGACCCTCTAAAAACTGGACCTACCTCCCCTACTAGGGTGCCACAGCGTCCTCCTGCCAGGCATAAAACTGTACAAAACGGTATATAGTCTCTACCTGGAATTCTGAGCTCCCAGCACTCCCCTCCACTCACACTGAGGTCTGAAGGCCAGTCCCCCAGGAGATCAGAGTCATGGGTGATTTCTCGAGAGGTGAGGACGGTGCCTGGACTGCAGCTGGTCGGCGCAGGCTCCAGGGCACCAGAGTGAGGAGAAGATGGTCAGCGGAGAGGGGACTGCACCGGAGCGGCAGTTCCCTGAGGCACAATGCCACAGCTGTCTTTTGGCGACAATACGGCCAGGCATAAAACAGTGTAAAACTGTGTTCTCTGCCCGCAACCCTGGGCTCCCAGCGCTCCCCTCCGCTCTCACTCCAAGGTCTGGAGACCAGTCCCCCAGGAGTTCACTCTTGGGCGATTGCTCGAGGGGTGTAGACAGTGCCAGGGCTTAAGCCGGTCAGTGCAGACTCTAGGGCGCGGGAGCGGAGAGAGGACGGTTGGCTGAAAGGGAGCTGCACCGGAGCAGCGGTTCCCTGAGGCATAAAACAGCAGCCCTCTTTTGCTAGCAATAAGGCTCACTACCAAATATTCTGAAGCCACACCCCCTGCCTCCCTGGGCAACCAGAGACTGTGAGTATAGGATTTGCCTGAGGCAACACCAACTTGCAAACAGGGGAAACTCCCATGGTGGGGCAGACCCAGAGTTCCGCTTTATTGAACCTAACATGCACCTGGCCCTCAGGGGATCGTCAGCCTATAGACAATACAAGATCAAAGACAAGCTGATTTGGACCTCAATTCAGCTTCTCTTCTGGAGGGAAACTGCAAAGTTGTTCTGCTCTGTTCTGTCAGTAACATTAATCAGGGGTGAGACTGGACCTGAGTGAAAACCCCCAACCTTCATCAAGCACCTCAGGTTGTCAGGCCTCACCTCCTCCACCTCCTCCTGCTAGAGAGAGGCAGCGCACAGTGGCCTGGCAGACGTCCTTGTGATTCAGGCAGGTGCAAACTCCTAGAGTACCGGTTCACTACAGGCAATTAGGTCAGCCAACTGCAGGGCTATCAGTGACTGGATGTGACAGTGCTGCAAGGTGGGGAATGAGGCATCAACCTTCCCAGATGATCTACTGGTTGGGTAGCTCCTCCTGACTCCACGCAGCACTGGAGCAAGCCACACCAGAGTAGTCACCAGACACCTGAGATCCAGTTCCCAGAGACCTCTTAAACTCTCTCACCCAAGACAAGTGCAGACTGAGACAACTGATTTGGACCTTTTGAACTGAACCAATCGGCAAAGGACAAATCAGGTGGTGCCCTGGGTGCACGGTGGTAGGAAGGTTTGATTTTCCTTTTCCAATTATTTGCCTGTGGGGGGTGGGGTGACTTAATTGCTGATATTTCTCCACAGCTGAGACTTCAATCCAGAGTATCTGTTTCACTAGGGTGGAACAGAAACTAGCGTAAAACAAGACAGAACCACTTAGCCCCACCACACCAGACAGGGCCCCAGTTTCTCAGGCCACAATACTGTACAGGCCCTCGACAAACCCCAGGGGAAAAAAATCAAAGGCACTAAAACAACCATGGGGCGGAATCACCAGAAAAACTCTAGTAACATGAATAACCAGAATAGATCAACCCCCCCGAAGGAAAGAAATGGCAGACGTAATTGAAAATCTCATTCATAAACAACTGGCTGACATGTCAGAAATTGAATTCAGAATTTGGATTGCAGACAAGATTAACAAAGTGGAATTAGGAATTCGAGGAGAAATTCAAAAGTTGTCTCAAGAATTTAACGAATTTAAAGACAAAACCACCAAAGACTTAGATACACTGAAGCAAGAATTTGCAGCCCTCAAAGATATGAAAAATACAGTAGAATCCCTCAGCAACAGAATGGAGCAAGCAGAAGAAAGGATTTCTGACTTTGAAGATAAAGCCTTTGAACGCTCCCAAACTCTCAAAGAGGAAGAAAAATAGAAAGCAAAAATGGATCATTCTCTCAGAGAGCTCTGGGATAATTCAAGAAGGGTAATATCCACATCATTGGAGTTCCTGAAAGAGATGAAGTGGCCTCGCAGGGCACACAGGCCCTTCTGCATCAAATTATGAAAGAGAATTTTCCAGACATGCCTAGAGATTCTGAAGTTCAGAGAGCAGAGACCTTCAGAACCCCAGCATGACTCAACCCCAATAAGACATCCCCCAGGCATATCATAATTAACTTCACTAAAGTTAATATGAAGGAGAAAATTCTCAAAGCTGCCAGGAGAAAGAAAACCATTACCTTCAAAGGGAAGAATATTAGAATGACTGCAGATCTCTCTGCTGAAACTTTTCAAGCCAGAAGAGGGTGGTTATCGACTTTTAATCTCCTAAAGCAAAATAACTTTCAACCCCGGATCCTGTATCCAGCTCAACTAGTTTCATTTATGATGGATAAATTAAATACTTTAATGACATTCATATGTTGAAGAAATTTGCCATAACCAAACCACCTCCTCAGGATATTCTCAGACCTATCCTCCATAATGACTAACCCAACCCTATACCACAAAAGTAAACTCACTCAGAAACTTTGGATCAAATTACAATTTCCACACTGGCGAAAGGATTAAAAATGTCCACTACACTTTTCAAAAACTCGATACCCAAAATTTCACGAGAATTCTCAATATTCTCCATTAATGTGAACGGCTTAAACTGTCCTCTAAAGAGGCATAGGTTGGCTGACTGGATACAAAAACTCAGGCCAGATATTTTTTGCATACAAGAGGAACATCTTAACTTAAAAGACAAATACAGACTCAGGGAGAAGGGATGGTCATCCATATTTCAGGCAAATGGTAATCAGAAAAAAGCAGGTGTTGCAATTTTATTGCAAGATACAATAGGCTTTAAACCAACAAAAGGAAGGACAGACAAGAATGGTTACTTCATATTTGTTAAGGGTAATACTCAATATGATCAGATTTCAATTATCAATATCTATGCACCCAACCAGAATGCACCTCAATTTATTAGAGAAACTCTAACAGACATGAGCAACTTGATTTCCTTCAGCTCCATAATAGTCGGACATTTCAACACTCCTTTGGCAGTGTTGGATCGATCCTCCAACAAGAACATGAGCAAAGAAATCTTAGATTTAAACCTAACCATCCAACATTTGGATTTGCTAGACATCTACAAAACATTTCATCCCAACAAAACTTAATACACATACTTCTCATCAGCCCATGCAACTTACTCCAAAATTGATCACATCTTAGGTCACAAGTCTAACCTCAGTAAATTTAAAGGAATAGAAATTATTCCCTGCATCTTCTCGGACCACCATGGAATAAAACTTGAGCTGAGTAACAACAGGAATCTGCATACTCATACAAAAACATGGAAGTTAAATAACATTAAGCTGAATGATAGCTGGGTCAGAAATAAGATTAAGAAAGAAATTGCCAATTTTTTGGAACAAAATGACAATGAAGACACAAACTATCAGAACCTCTGGGACACCGCAAAGGCAGTTCTAAGAGGGAAATTTATAGCACTGCAAGCCTTCCTCAAGAGAATGGAAAGAGAAGAAGTTAACAACTTAGTGGGACATCTCAAGCAACTGGAAAAGGAAGAACATTCCAACTCCAAACCCAGTAGAAGAAAAGAAATAACAAAAATTAGAGCAGAATTGAATGAAATTGAAAACAAAAGAATAATACAACAGATCAATAAATCAAAAAGATGGTTTTTCGAAAAGGTCAATAAAATAGATAAACCTTTGGCCAACCTAATCAGGAAAAAAAGAGTAAAATCTCTAATCTCATCAATCAGAAATGACAAAGATGAAATAACAACAGACTCCTCAGAAATCAAAAAAATCCTTAATGAATATTACAAGAAACTGTATTCTCAGAAATATGAAAATCTGAAGGAAACTGACCGATACTTGGAAGCACATCACCTTTCAAGACTTAGCCAGAATCAAGTGGAAATATTGAACAGGCCTATATCAAGTTCAGAAATAGCATCAACCATACAAAACCTCCCTAAAAAGAAAAGCCCGGGACCAGATGGTTTCACATCAGAATTCTACCAAACCTTTAAAGAAGAATTAGTACCTATGTTACTCAACCTGTTCCAAAAGTTAGAAAAAGAAAGAAGACTACCCAACACGTTCTATGAAGCAAACATCACCCTGATCCCGAAACCAGAAAAAGACCCAATAAGAAAAGAAAATTATAGACCGATATCACTAATGAATATAGATGCAAAAATATTCAACAAGATCCTAACAAATAGAATCCAGCAACACATCAAACAAATTATACATCATGACCAAGTCGGTTTTATCCCAGGATCTCAAGGCTGGCTCAATATACGTAAATCTATAAATGTAATTCAGCACATAAACAAATTAAAAACAAAGCCCATATGATTCTCTCAATCGATGCAGAAAAAGCTTTTGACAATATCCAGCATCCCTTCATGATCAGAACACTTAAGAAAATTGGTATAGAAGGGACATTTCTTAAACTGATAGAGGCCATCTACAGCAAACCCACAGCCAATATCATATTGAATGGAGTTAAATTGGAATCATTTCCACTCAGATCAGGAACCAGACAAGGCTGCCCATTATCTCCATTGCTTTTTAACATTGTAATGGAAGTTTTAGCCACCGTCATTAGGGAAGAAAAGGCGATCAAGGGTATCCATATAGGGTGAAAAGAGATCAAACTTTTGCTCTTCGCAGATGATATGATTGTATATCTGGAAAACACCAGGGACTCTACTACAAAAGTCTTAGAAGTGATCAAGGAACACAGCAACATCTCAGGTTACAAAATCAACATTCATAAATTGGTAGCCTTTATATATACCAACAATAGTCAAGTTGAAAAAACAGTTAAGGGTGTGGCGCCTGTGGCTCAGTCGGTAAGGCGCCGGCCCCATATGCCGAGGGTGGCGGGTTCAAACCCGGCCCCTGCCAAACTACAACCAAAACATAGCCGGGCGTTGTGGTGGGTGCCTGTACTCCCAGCTACTCGGGAGGCTGAGGCAAGAGAATCGCTTAAGCCCAGGAGCTGGAGGTTGCTGTGAGCTGTGTGAGGCCACGGCACTCTACCGAGGGCCATAAAGTGACACTCTGTCTCTACAAAAAAAAAGAAAAAACAATTAAGGACTCTATCCCATTCACAGTAGTGCCAAAGAAGATGAAATATTTGGGAATTTATCTAACAAAGGATGTGAAAGATCTCTATAAAGAGAACTATGAAACTCTAAGAAAAGAAATAGCTGAAAATATTAACAAATGCAAAAAACATACCATGCTCATGGCTTGGAAGAATCAACATTGTTAAAATGTCCATACTACCCAAAGCAATATATAATTTCAATGCAATCCCTATTAAAGCTCCACTGTTATACTTTAAAGATCTTGAAAAAACAATACTTCGTTTTATATGGAATCAGAAAAAAACCTCGAATAGCCAAGACATTACTCAGAAATAAAAACAAAGCAGGAGGAATTATGCTACCAGACCTCAGACTATACTACAAATCGATAGTGATCAAAACAGCATGGTATTGGCACAAAAACAGAGAAGTAGATGTGTGGAACAGAATAGAGAACCAACAGATGAACCCAGCTACTTACCGTTATTTAATCTTTGACAAGCCAATTAAAAACATTCAGTGGAGAAAAGATTCCCTATTTATCAAAGGATGCTGGGTGAACTAGCTGGCAACCTGTAGAAGACTGAAAGTGGACCCACACCTTTCACCATTAACTAAGATAGACTCTCACTGGATCAAAGATTTAAACTTAAGACAAAAAACTATAAAGATACTAGAGGAGAGTGCAGGAAAACCCTTGAAGAAATCGGTCTGGGTGAGTATTTTAGGAGGAGGACCCCCGGGCAATTGAAGCAGCTTCAAAAATACACTACTGGGACTTGATCAAACTAAAAAGCTTCTGCACAGCCAAGAACACAGTAAGTAAAGCAAGCAAACAGCCCTCAGAATGGGAGAAGATATTTGCAGGTTATGTCTCCGACAAAGGTTTAATAACCAGAATCCACAGAGAATTCAAACGCATTAGCAAGAATAAAACAAGGGATCCCATCGCAGGCTGGGCAAGGGATTTGAAGAGAAACTTCTCTGAAGAAGACAGGTGCGCGGCCTTCAGACATATGAAAAAATTCTCATCATCTTTAATCATCAGAGAAATGCAAATCAAAACTACTTTGAGATACCATCTAACTCCAGTGAGACTAGCCTATATCACAAAATCCCAAGACCAGAGATGTTGGCGCGGATGTGGAGAAAAGGGAACACTTTTGCACTGCTGGTGGGAATGCAAATTAATACATTCCTTTTGGAAAGAGATATGGAGAACACTTAGAGATCTAAAAATAGATCTGCCATTCAATCCTGTAATCCCTCTACTGGGCATATACCCAGGAGACCAAAAATCACATCATAACAAAGATATTTGTACCAGAATGTTTATTGCAGCCCAATTCATAATTGCTAAGTCATGGAAGAAGCCCAAGTGCCCATCGATCCACGAATGGATTAATAAATTGTGGTATATGTACACCATGGAATATTATGCAGCCTTCAAGAAAGATGGAGACTTTACCTCTTTCATGTTTACGTGGATGGAGCTGGAACATATTCTTCTTAGTAAAGTATCTCAAGAATGGAAGAAAAAGTACCCAATGTACTCAGCCCTACTATGAAACTAATTTAGGGTTTTCACATGAAAGCTATAACCCAGTTATAACCTAAGAATAGGGGTAAGGGGGAAAGGGAGGGGAGGGAGAGGGGAGGTGAGTAGAGGGAAGGGGATTGGTGGGATTACACCAGCGGTGCATCTTACAAGGGTATATGTTAAACTTGGTAAACGGTCTGTGAAGCTAGTGAATGATGCCCCATGAATATATCAATATACACAGCTATGATTTAATAAAAAAATAAATAAAAATAAATAAATAAATAAAAAGAAAATTGGTATAGAAGGGACATTTCTTAAACTGATAGAGGCCATCTACAGCAAACCCACGGCCAATATCGTATTGAATAAGTTAAATTGAAATCATTTCCACTCAGAACAGGAATCAGACATGGTTGCCCATTGTCTCCACTGCTGATGAAAATGTCTCAAACGGTCTATGAACCAAGTGTATGGTGCCCCATGATCATACTAATGTACACAGCTATGATTTAATAAAAAAAATTAAAAAAGGAAAAAAAAAACATCGTAATGGAAGTTTTAGCCATCGCAATTAGGGAAGAAAAGGTGATCAAGGGTATCCATATAGGGTCAGAAGAGATCAAACTTTCACTCTTCGCAGATGATATGATTGTATATCTGGAAAACACCAGGGATTCTACTACAAAACTCTTAGAAGTGATCAAGGAATACAGCAGCGTTTCAGGTTACAAAATTAACATTCATAAATCGGTAGCCTTTATATAAACTAACAATAGTCAAGCTGAAAAAACAGTTAAGGACTATTCCATTCACAGTAGTGCCAAAGAAGATGAAATATTTCGTAGTTTATCTAACAAATGACATGAAAGATCTTTACAAAGAGAACTATGAAACTCTAAGAAAAGAAATAGCTGAAAATGTTAACAAATGGAAAAACATACCATGCTCATGGCTGGGAAGAATCAACACTGTTCAAATGTCTATACTACCCAAAGCAATATACAATTTTAATGCAATCCCTATTAAAGCTCCACTGTCACACTTTAAACATCTTGAGAAAATAATACTTCGTTTTATATGGAATCAGACAAAACCTCAAATGGCCAAGACATTACTCAGAAATAAAAACAAAGCAGGAGGAATCATGCTACCAGACCTCAGACTATACTACAAATCGATAGTGATCAAAACTGCATGTTACTGGCACAAAAACATAGAGGTAGACGTATGGAACAGAATAGAGAATCAAGAGATGAACCCAGCTACTTACCATTATTTGATCTTTGACAAGCTAATTAAAAACATTCAGTGGGGAAAAGATTCCCTATTTAACAAATGGTGCTGGGTGCACTGGCTGGCAAGCTGTAGAAGACTGAAACTGGACCCACACCTTTCACCATTAATTAAGATAGATTCTCACTGGATTCAAGATTTAAACTTAAGAAATGAAACTATAAAAATACTAGAAGAAAGTGCAGGGAAAACTCTTGAAGAAATCGGTTTGGGCAAATATTTTATGAGGAGGACCCCCCCGCCCCAGGCAATTGAAGCAGCTTCAAAAATACACTACTGGGACCTTATCAAACTAAAAAGCTTCTGCACAACCAAGAACACAGTAAGTAAAGCAAGCAGACAGCCCTCAGAATGGGAGAAGATATTTGGAGGTTATGTCCCTGACAAAGGTTTAATAGCCAGAATTCACAGAGAATTCAAACGTATAAGCAAGAAAAGAACAAGTGATCCCATCACAGGCAGGGCAAGGGACTTGAAGAGAAACTTCTCTGAAAAAGACAGGCGCATGGCCTACAGACATATGAAAAAATGCTCATCATCCTTAATCATCAGAGAAATGCAAATCAAAACTACTTTGAGATATCATCTAACTCCAGTAAGATTAGCCCATATCACAAAATCCCAAGACCAGAGATGTTGGTGTGGATGTGGAGAAAAGGGAACACTTCTACACTGCTGGTGGGGATGCAAATTAATACATTCCTTTTGGAAAGATGTTTGTAGAACACTTAGAGATCTAAAAATAGACCTGCCATTCAATCCTATAATTCCTCTACTGGGTATATACCTAGAAGACCAAAAATCACATTATAACAAAGATATTTGTACTAGAATGTTTATTGCAGCCCAATTCATAATTGCTAAGTCATAGAAAAAGCCCAAGTGCCCATCGATCCACGAATGGATTAATAAATTGTGGTATATGTACACCCTGGAATATTATGCAGCCTTAAAGAAAGATGGAGACTTTAACCTCTTTCATGTTTACATGGATGGAGCTGGAACATATTCTTAGTAAAGTATCTCAAGAATGGAAGAAAACATATCCAATGTACTCAGCCCTACTATGAAACTAATTTATGGCTTTCACCTTAAAGCTATAACCCAGTTATAACCTAAGAATATGGGGAAGGGGGAGAGGAAGGGGAGGGAGGAGGGAGGATGGGCGGAGGGAGGATGATTGGTGGGATTACACCTGCGGTGCATCTTACAAGGGTACATGTGAAACTTAGTAAATGTAGAATATAAATGTCTTAACACAATAACTAAGAAAATGCCAGGAAGGCTATGTTAACCAGTGTGATGAAAATGTGTCAAACGGTCTATAAAACCACTGTATGGTGCTCCATGATCACATTAATGTACACAGCTATGATTTAATTAAAAAAAATTTTAGCCACAATCATTTGTCACTTATGTTCTTATTAGTTAATATTTCTTTGAATTGACCCACATTTTTGTAGCATTCTATTTAAATACTTAAATACATAATTTTAGAAGATGCTTTCTGTTATGTAAACAGAAAAGAGTCGGATTACTTGCAACAAATAGAAGGAAATTTAAAACTAAATACACAAGCAACCCCCATTCTCCCAGGGTCCAATATGCATGGTTTTCAGTTATTATAGTGTAGTTAAATAACACCAATTCCATAACAACATGGTTCAGTCTTCAGTTACGAAGGTACCTCATCTGCTGTCTTCACAGAAACCACATAAGGTGCAAACTTTGCTACTAGTTCTTCAGCCCACAAATCACTGCATATATTACATAACAGATGCACATGATGGCGAGTGACTAGTCACTTCAGTCCTTTCTCATTCCATTGGTGACCAGTCATCGTGCATCTGTTATTCAACTCACAACACACAGCAAGTCTGTAACTATGTTATCACCCTGTCTCCCATGGATAAAACCAACCACCTGATGAATAATCAAAAGACAGAATTGGCCAACAAAGAAGAAAGTGCAGCAGAGAAATGAAAAGTGATAGTGATGAAAAAAAAATAAAAACTAAATCCATATGGAGTTATAGAAACATCTCTGACCAAGGAAATGTTGGCACTGCCACGGGTTAAGGGACTATAGGGATTGTTGCCAGAGGAATTTAATGAAGGCAAACCCATCAACAGAAATGTGAAAAATGGTTGTAACTAAAGGGATGAAAAGTCCAAGACACCTCACCCTAAAGGAATTCTGGGAGTCATTTCACAACATTAATATGCAAAGGAGGAAATGTTGGAGGCTGATTCAACATTAAAAAAGAGTGTGACCATCTGCCAAGGTTGTTCACTCCATACTGTGAGGTGTACAGTGAGGAGGCAAGCACTGCTCAGACTGCTGTGGGTTAAGTTTTACACAAAGAAATAAAACACTTTGATTCTCGCTGTCAGTCATCTTTCAAATTACAATATACTAAATAAATATTATAGCCTTCCTTTTTAAATTGCCTATACATTTATAATTAACAGCAAGAGAGTTTATAAAGTTTGGACAAAACTTTTGAAAGGTCACAGAACCATCACAGTTTTTCCTATGGATTATTAACATCAAACAGTTTCTGCTACCATGCAAAGTTTCAGCTACCTGTAATCAAAACAAAGTAATATTATTAAATTGTACTTGGATACCATTGCCTGTCCAAGGCTTTGGCAAAGGATTTGTTGATCTCTGTTTAAAAGGGAGATTGGCCAATGTTAAAAAGTTGTTAAAACACAGTAGAATCCAAGTGAGATTCCACTTTGACCTAATCAGAAAAATAGAAAGAATTAAAAGAAAGCAATTTTCTCTCTACATGATTCAGCTTTTTTTTTTTTTTTTTTAGAATTTTAAATATTCTGCATGGAGGATGGGGAAAGGAAGAGCAGAGAGAGAGAAGGGGTGGGGGTGGGGCCTTGGTGTGTGCGACACCTTTTGGGGGCAAGACACGATTGCAAGAGGGACTTTACCTAACAAATGCAATCAGTGTAACCTGGCTTATTTTTCCCTCAATGAATCCCCAACAATAAATAAATAAAATAACTTTTCAAATTTCAACATACTTAGGGAGTACAAGTAATTTCATGTTACGTGGATGTATTGATCATATAGTGGTAAAGTCAGGCTGTCAGTGTTCCCACACTGTATAAATTCATTGTTTCTTCTAGGCCAAGTCCCTCCATCCTGGGCAGCCCTCGGCCTTCATGCAGACTCCACCCCACTGGAACCATCCGACCTCACCTTGTCAACCTTCAGAGCACCACTGAGCCCAGAGCCCAGCACACCTGCTCATAACTCACTCTAGGCTCTTAAGACACCATGAATTCACCAGTGGAGCTCCTGCTGCAGCTGTGATCACGTGACCTAGTGTGTCCTTGGCTGCCTCCCTCAGCCTTCCATGTAGGATGCAGGGAGGAGGCTCTTTGTTGCTTCTGCTCTCCACGGCATCCCATGGGCCAGCCCTGGGACTGGAGTCTACTAGGTGCTCATTCAACATTTGCTAAATGTTGCTGAGTGAATTACTGCTCTGGGCTATGGCAGGAAATAGTATGTTCTCTAAAGGGTATTCAGTGCAGAAATCTATCCTTAGTCCATAAAGAGCTATGCAAATTTGAAAATGGTGCCTCTTCCACTTCTCACAAAACTGTCATAATATACCAATTTGGGCAGAACAAGGTACTTTCTTGCCACCTGCTACACAAACTATACTAGTAAATTCCCAATTCTACAATGTCCAGGCTGTAAATGACATTGCCTCAGACATGCCCCTGGGCAGTGCACAACCTGTGCGACCTTCTGTGGCAGTCCTGAGTATGTTCAGACATGTGTAGGCTGGGAGGCCGGGTGGTGGGAGCCAGGCTGGATGGCCCCATGCCCCTCTCCTGACCTCCTGTACAGGAATGTGCCCATCACTCCCCATGCAATTAGAGTGGTTTCAAATACTGATACATATCAGATTCCAAAATCCCAAAAATGAACTTCAACTAAAGTAAAATTAAGCAATGAAATTACTGTTGTAGAAGTTTATCCATGTTATGAAGTTCAACTATCGTCCACAAAACAGACACATGGCAAACCTTGAACAGAAATAAAACAGAGACATTCTGAGAAAAGTCAGCTAAGCAGAGGGAGGGAGTCCCTTCTGATGGGTTGAGAGCATGGGGAGGGCCCAGGCGTATGATGAACTCATTTTGCATGAGTGGCTTTGGTTTTTCCTGCAGTGCAACTGCATCCTACGATGACTCTCTAGGGCAGCAGTCCCAACATTTGGGGCACCAGGGACCAGTTTCACAGAAGGCAGTTTTTCCACAGACCAGGGGCAAGGGGGTGCTTCCATTCTCATAAGGAGCACACAACCTGATCCCTCACACACATGCAGTTTACAGTAGGGTTCTCCTTCCCCTGAGAATCTGATGCTGCCCCTGATCCGACAGGAGGCAGAGCAGAGGCAGTGATGAGAGTGATGGGGAGTGGCTGTAAATGCAGATGAAGCTTCTTCACCCCCGCACCTCCTGTTGTGGGGCCTGGTTCCTAACAGGCCTGGGGTTCACTTTTCAGGGACCCGCTTGCACATTTTCTACCTTTTCTCAGTAGACCAGGAACAACTGCAATTACTTCCTACTTATCATGCCATGAATTAGCAACTTCTCAAAGATCCCTTTAACTCATTGAAGCAGGATGGGAAAGGGAGACCAGTTTCCTGAGACCTCCAGCATGGGTGGGTTCAACAGAGCCAGGGCAACAGACTCACTGAGAATCATTAGCCTTCATTAATAAAGAAGATGAACCTGATAAGGGCTTGGCAGCTGTTTCAACACACTGCCTGTTATCAGAACAAGCACAGTTTATCTCCACAATGATAAACACTATGTCACAACAGCTGACCAAGTCTGTCCTATGAAGTGACATTTTCAAATGTAGCTGATATCAAATAATTTATTCTTGGAAACTTCCTTGGGGTCGACTATTTTGTATTGCTAAAGGAAACTTTAGAGGGGATCTCTGATGATAGTAAATACAGTGGATTATCAATTAGATTATTTCTAATTCATGATGAGATCCAGAGATCTCAAGTTCTTTTCTCACAGGGTAATACAAGAAACTAGCTCAGGGACTTCCCGTCAGAAATGTTAGGTTTAGGGGTCAGGGTTAATTGTACTTCCACTTTCTAATGACCCCAACCACCTCCTTCGTAGCATAAGCCACTGTCACACCTGGCCTAGACCTTGGCAATAACCTGAGAGTTTTGTAACTCTCAGTACATTTCCCACACGGCAGCCAGACTTCCAGATTATTTCTCAGACACAAATCAAATCATGTCACTTCCCTGCCTAAACCCTTCAGTGACTTCCCACAGCTCATAGAAGAAAATTCAAACCCTTCCTATGGCCCTGGGAGGTTGCCAGCATCTCTGACCTCATTTTTATCACATCCCCTGGGCTCTCTGCATCCTGACCACCAGCCTTTTTATCAGTTCCTGGAACACTCTGAGTCCCCCCCATCCCTTGGCTCTCACACACTTTTCACTCCAAAGGGACAGTCTTCTCATCCTTCAATCCTCAGCTTAAAGGTCATTTTCTCATAGTGCATAGTTTTTCAAACTATAATTCACAATCCATTAGAGTACCAGGAAATCAACTTGGTAGACCCAACAAGCACATTTTAAAATAAAAAAAAAAAAATCAGAGGTGGGTAGAGGGAAGGGGATTGGTGGGATTACACCAGCGGTGTATCTTACAAGGGTATATGTGAAACTTGGTAAACGGTCTGTGAAGCTAGTGAATGATGCCCCATCATATCAATCAATGTACACAGCTATGATTTAATAAAAAAAAAAAGAAAGAAAGAAATACTATAAATAAAACCAAAACAAACAGAAAAAAAAATCAGAATTTTGGTAATCATTATAAGCATTAGTATTAGTTGTTAGAAACCACATATTTCCAAATATCTGCCCTTATCTGGACTATGATAGGATAGTACTTCCAGGCCCCCTGGTGGTTGGGTTAAGCCCTATCACTGTGATAACCAATGAGTCATGAGAGGAAGTGACATGTGACACTGTCAGGAAGAGCATTCAATTGCCAGGCAAGACCATTCAGAGATCTTTTCTCAGATGTGACCCATCCATTCTCTATAAATGGTCAGGATTATGAGAGCCTTTCCCAGGGGAAAGGCTGACCTTCAGTGACCCAAGGAGACACAGTGGCGGAGAGGAAGGGCTGAAGTTATCCAGACAGTAATTCCCATTCATGAAGAGTTCTCAATACAGAAATAATCCAAACATTACTGACAAAAAGGACTCTCAAAAGCAGCAGGAAAGCATAAACCAGTTTCTTTTAAATACTGCTGTTACCCAGGTACTAAGTTCACTTGGGGGGAGTTGACAGTGAAATCACAAAGTTGGCTGTGTCTGGTCACTTCCGGATGCCAGGGTCCAGATATACTGCTGGGCACCTGCAGCCAGTGTGGATTCTGAGCCAAGTCCATTCTGCCTTGTACTAACTCTAGGAAAACCACTCTTATGCTTCATTTCCTCATGTAAAACACAATGGGGTTTCATGAGAAGCTCTCACAGGTCATGAATCTTTTTTCTCTGGGATTTTCTGTTAATGGCAGAATGAAGGGACTGGATTGTTCCTCCCACTAATAGCAATAATAAAATTGTGCGAAATTCTTAAAAATCAGTATTTGAACCCACTGGGAAATGAGCAACAGCAGGCAGGAACTTGACAAGAGTTTATTCTCCAGGGACTAAAACTACATCAGAGAAGATTATCAGGTATATACTGGAACCTTCCAGAGCATAGTAGCAAGGCAAAGAAGACTTATTAGCTTGAGGTAGTAGAAACTAGAAATCAGGACTTACAGAGAAACTGGAGGATGTGGGGGAACTCTGAAAGCATGGCAACCACAGAAAGGATGATATACCAAATCTGAGTACAAATATTTTCCAAATCCTTGCCCAGACATTAAACTACTCAGGCACAGGGGAGACCTGAAAAGGTCTCGGCTTAAAAGCAGAAGAATAGGAGAGGAATATTTTGCAATTTAAACCTAGACAAATTAACTAACCTACTAGAACAACAATAACAAAAAAATGACCAAAAATCTTCAGAGGAACAAAACAGATTCCAGAGTTGCTACAACATATGATCAGTGAAGCTTAGTTTTCAAGATAAGCCATTAAAATGAGCAAACATTTGAACAGACACATTAGAAAAGACATGTTAGAAAACATATATAAACAGCCAAAAAGCGCATAAGAAGATGCTCAACATCATCAGTCATCAGAGAAATATAAGTCAAAATGATAACTCTATACACCCACCCAAATGGCGAATACCACATACTGCCAGAACTGTAGAGCACCTGGAATTCTCATACATTGTTGGTAGGAACGTAAAATAGCACAGGTACTCTGGTAAAGTTCGGCAGTTTCCTACATAATTAAGCATGTATTTACCATAGTGTATATACCATCAATTTCACTTCTAAGTATCTACCCAAGAGAAATGGAAACTTATATTATCAAATCCATTCAGGTAAATACAAAAGATGTAGTCTTTCTTTACATCTTTTCATCTTTCTTTATGGCTAAATCATATTCCATGATATAGGCATGGAATATGATATGTATACCATGGAATATGATACATATACCATAGTTTATCCATTCATGAGTTGATGGGCAACTGGGTTGTTTCCACACAAATTAAATTCAAGTAAGGGGAGGTACAGGAGGGCAGAGAGAGAGTTAGAGGGGAGAAGGGAGGGTATTTGGTAAGTTCTCACCTAATGGGTACGATGTAGGGGTATATGGCACATCTCCTGGGTAAAGGGCTCAACTACAACTCGGACTTTATCTAAAGAATGCAAACAATGTGACCTAACCATTGGTACCCATATATTAATCTGAAATGTTACAAAAGCTTACATTACCAGAATCTCTACACAAATTGTAATAGCACCTTTACTAATAATCACCAAAAACTGGAAAAAACCCAAATGTCCTTTAACTACTGAATAAACAAAGCAGTATAACCATGCATTACTCATCCATTAAAAAGAAAAATTGCTGATGTGTACAAAAACAAAAATGAATGTCAAAAACACTGTTAAGTGAAAGAAGCCAGATCAAAAACTAATACTTCATTTATGTAAAGCTCCAGAAAAGGCAAAACTGTAATGTCAGAAAGATGTGCTTGGGACTGGGATGGAGATAGGGATTTATTACCAAAAACAAAGGAGATGTGGGAACCTCGCAGGTGATGGAAATGTTCTCTATCTGTAATGTAGTGGTGGCTACACTGCTCTATACCCATTCCAAAACTCCTAACTGAACTCTCTATAAACTATGCCTCAGAAAAGTTGCTAACAACTTTTCCCAATCCCCCGAAAGAAATCTTTACAAGCCAGGACTCTTCGGGCTGCCCGTGAAAGTGCTACTGGCTTCTTTCTTAATCGGAACACAGTCACCTGTGGGCTCCTGCAAGTGAAAGTTACAGATGCAACTTCTGTACGACTGGATTCAGGGACTCAGAGAACTCACCAGGAATCTTTCTCCTCATGTCTTGGCTCTGCTTCCTTCCCGAGGATCTCACTCCTACACAGCCTCTCCCTTCATGGTGGCAAGATGGCAGCCAGAAGCTCTGTCAAAAATTCCAGCAATAGACCGAGGACTGGACCATCTCAACCCAGTGGCTATTCACGAACCAATCACAGGGGTCAGGGAAAGATAATACACTGAGTGGCTGAAACAGCCTGGCATCTGCACCAAACTTCATGCCTGTGTGTTAGGGAAGAATGTTTCCCCCAAAGATTATCAAGGCACTGCAGCAAGAAGAGAGAATTCATGTTGATCAGCCAAAGGATACCCATGCTGGCGTCCTCTGGCTGAGAAATGAAGAGCCACTGTCCTGCCTGTTTTAAGGATGTATCCTAAATGACGTGTGGGGTTTTGTGACCCTGCGAACTACAGAGGATAACAGAGGGCTTCTTGTTGCTTTGTAATTTGTATGGTGGCAGTAAGCACAGAGCAGAATAGCCTCTGTCTCATTTTATTTACATGATCATTAGTCTTGGACAGAAAGCCACAAGTACAGTCCTGACAGAGTTCAGTGGCTTCAAGGTCACCTTATTTCCACTGAGCCATGGTTACTCAGTATTAGGTAATTTCTCCCATAAACCACACCTACAGTTTACAGTCTCTGTTTTTTTGTTATTGTAATTCTTTTGGTCCAATATTTTCCATCCACAGTTGGTCAAATCCATGAATACAGAACCTGGGACACAGAGCGCCAACTGTATCATCATAGAACTGAACCTAAGTTGCAAGCACCATGGGGTCTCCATACGAAGACAGACTATCTACATTTCCTAAAAAAGAAGAGCCTAGAAATAGATAAAAATCATTCCTGGGTCCCTGGATTCAGCTGTGTTCAATACCCCAACTACCCAGACTTTCTTTTCTTTCTTTTTTTTTTTTTTTATTGAGACAAGAGTCCACTTTGTCACCTTCCGTAGAGTGCTGTGCCATCATAGCTCACAGCAACCTCAAACTCTTGGGTTTAAGTGATTTTCCTGCCTCTGTCTCCCTAGTAGCTGGGACTGCCAGCGCTCACCACAGTGCCTGGCTATTTTTTGGTTGTAGCTATCATTGTTGTTTAGCAGGCCCAGGCCAGGCTCAAACCTGACAGCCTCAGTGCATGTGTCTGGCACCCGACTCACTGAGCTACGAGCACCAAGCCAATCCAGACTTTCTGTCGCATGCAACTGCAGTAATGGCCTGATTGCGAGTTGCATTCTTGAATCATGTTCCTAAATCCTAAATGTCCATCTCTCATCTCCTGGAAAGCAGGTAGCATCTCGAGAATGGAGGACGGCACACAGGCCAACATCTGCTGTGTTTCTGACACTTGTCTGGCACCCCATACACAACACCCGGAATTAATTAAAAGCCTGCTATCGTATATAGTCAAATGAATTGAAAGCAACGTTTTGAAGATATTTGCACAGCCACGTTCATGGAAGCTTCATTCATTGTAGCTACAACATGGAAGCAACCCAAGCGTCTGTTGGCAGATGCATAGACAAACAAAATGTGCTCTGCAAGAACATGCTGGAACATTACTTAACAAAGGAGGAAATCTGACACAGGCTATGTGGGTGAATCTAGAGGGCTTGATGCAATGTGCAATAAGCCATTCCCCAAAAGACAAATACTATACGAGTCTCCTTCTATGAGGCACCCAGAGTAGGCATAATCACAGAGACAGAACACTATATGGTGGTTCCTGGGGCTAAAGGGAGGGAGAGTGGGAGTTAGTGTTTAATGGGGGCAGAGTTTCAGTTTTGCAAGAAGGAAAGAGTTATGGGTATGGATGTTTGTTGGTTGAACAACAGCATGAATGTACTTAATGCCACTGAACCGTATACTTAAAAATGGCTAACACAGTAATAAGCTTTATGTTTTGTGTTTTTCACCAAAATGAAAAAAATTGGGAGGAAAAGCCTATGATCCAAAGACATTCTTTCCCTCCAAGAATCCTAACCTCCACCCTGGCAGGTGCTTGCTGTTACTACCTGTAATTGAGCAGCAACATGGACTCAAGTCCTGTTTTCGCTCCAGGTGGGAGGTATGTGCTAATGTTAGCAAAACCATGTTAACTTTTTTAATTCATACACGATTTTATATCTCAAGTAGCTTTTCACCACCCCTGGTAAGCTCTCTGTACTTCAAAGAAGAAAGAATTCATTTCAGAATGAATGCCAGTCTCGATGTTTCACCACCACTGGTAAGGTCTCTGCACTTCAAAGAAGCAGGAATTCATTTCAGAATGAATGCCAGTCTTGATGTGAACCCAGAGAATCACATCGGTCTGTGTCTCTCCCCTCTATTTGATGGAGAATATTACTACAAGGAACACCAAACTCCAACACTCTCACCTTTTAGGGTAAAACTGATAAAGTACATTAGCCTGTTAAAGGCCCTAAGAAGTTTTACGGTAATAAAATATATTTACCTTTATTAATTAAATCTCTTCCATATTCATTTGATACCCACAACTTTCATTTCTTAAGGGCCAACCCGTCATTTCTTGTGGAATCAGAGTGCCAAAAAATACATGATGGGAAAGGCCATTTTAGTGAATATCCATCCCATGATGCAGGACCCAAGATGCAAAGTCAGAAGGGACAGTGTCAGGACAGACAGAACTCTACATAAACTGTGTCTCATAAAAGTTGCTAACAAAAATAAGTACCCATTACCCAATCTCCTGGAAACTTTCCACGCCAGGACTCTTTGAGCTGGTAGTGAAAGAAGTGGTGGCTTCTTTCTTAATCAGAACACAGTCACCCTGGGCTCCAAGTCCTTGCTCCCACACAACAGGCTCTGGAAAAGTCCTTTGCCTTCTGGAACTCAAGTTTCCCAATAAGTAACAAATATTTTTTGAGGAACTTCTATGTGTGGGCTCCTGTTCCAGGTGCTGATAGAAGAAAAATAAAGCAAGAAATGGAAGCAGGGAATTCTGGGAAGATGGCCGACTGGTAGCAACCCTCAGCAGAGGGTCCTGAGCAGAGGAAGAAAAACTGGACGGAATCGGACTCCATGAAGCCAAAGGTGGGGACCTGAGCCAAGAAAGAAGTTTGGTAAGCTGTAACTCCAAGGAAGAGCATTTAAGAAAACAAATTACAGATACAAAGCCTATTGACTAGAGGATGGAAGACCCCTCCCCCAAGCAGGAGGCCTGCTGCAGGCTATCTGTGAATGAGCAGGGAACAAAAGACTTCTCATTTTACCTCCCTGGAGAGAGCTGCTAAACTCCAGGTCCCTTTTTCCAAGAAAGTCCCACTTATGAACCTGGAGCACATGGGAGAGCCAGAATGCCAGGGAAGGCACTAGACCCCATCATCCATGCTCTCAGACACCTCAGTGCCCTACAGGGCAGGGTTGAAAGTGCCCATCCTGGAGTCCATGCTCTGGGCATATTCCAAGGGGCCAGTGTAGGTGCCAGGACAGCAGGAAGTTGGAATCCCTCATGGATTTTATTTTAATACTTGAAAATAAGAGTTACCTTTTGTTGGCACTGGTCTAAGAGCTTAAAGTACATGATTTCATTTTTCCTCTAATAAAGGCATTTTGGAGATGAGGAAACAGTTTCAGAGAGGGTAAGTAACTTGCCTAGAGACACACAGCTGGAAAGGTGGTAACGCAGGACTACCTGACTCCAGTGCCTAAGCTTCTAACCATAGGCTTCTTGCCTGGGGAAAGGACCTTAGCTCTGAGTCCATGGTGAGGAGATGAGGGCTGGTCTACCCTGGGGGGGTATATTTCCTTCCCTGCCCACACTCCCATGTCCACTTCTACCCTGACAGTTGCCAGGGCCTCAGAGGCAGGATGATAGGAGCAGCCCATTTCCTCCCAAGCTCCTAAAATCCTCCTAGCCCTTAGTCTCCGAGTGTCTAGGAGCAAAGCTACCACTTACAGTAACTGTGACTACATTTGTGTGTGAATTGTCCCCACTCCTGGCCTGTGCCACTGCCATGGTTGTCTGTGATTTTCATAGGACTGACTGTATTGGACTACTGTGCAGTAGTAACCATGGCTACCATTTACTGAATGCCTGTATAGGCCATGCACTATGCTAAGGACAGTGGAAATGATCTCATTCTTTCTAATGACCTGTTAGATGAACGTTCAGGAAATTGAGACTCGGGGAGGTAAAATAAGGAATTTGGCCAAAGCTACATAGTCAGCGAGTGGCAGAGCTAGGATTTGAACCCAGGTCTGATTGACTTCAAATTCCATGACTTCAACGCCAACTTGATACTGCTTGTTAGCCTGTTTCAAGATAACATAGATAAAGAAGCCACTGTCCCTGGTCTCACGAAGCTTAGAGTCAAGTAGCAGAGCTCATGAATGCAAAAATGACAATTGGGTGAGAACATAGGAACAGGAGAAGTGTGTGCTAGGTCCTGAGGTTACACATAGGAGAAAGATGATCACCTTGGATGATGTTTCTTCATAACTCCATGACAAGTGATGGGAATCCAACTCAAATTGGTTTAAGGGAGGGAGACGGGCAGAAATGGGCCGAGACTGACTGTTGACTCATGTTTCTGAAATATTCAGAGCAACTGGCTTCAAGCATGGCCCTATTCCAGGAGTCTGTCCCCAACTTTGGGCTGTGCTTTCGGCCACACTGACTTTATTCCATGGAAGGCTTCACTCTCTGACAAGCAAGATGTCCCCTAGAGGCACTCTCCAAGGTCCACGTGGTTAGCAACACCCCTGAAAGGAGAGCCCCTGTTTACTTGTGATTTCAGCCAAATTCCCAGGACTGAGTGTTATTGAATTCACTTGACTCGTGTGCCACTCCCTCAGTCAGTCACCATGCTCTCCAAAGAGGTAGGATCATTGACTGGCTAAGGGTCAAGTCCGGGTCATCTGCTCACTCCTGATATTGAAGGGGGAAGCCAGTCCCACAGAAATCAGGGCCCTGTCACTGGGAGAAAAGGGGCAGGGTGCCAAGTAGGTAGAGACAGTGGCATCCCACATGTGAGGGAGGCTTCCCAGAAGAGGAACCCAGGAGCCTGGTCCTGAGGATGAACAGAGCACGCTGGATGTGCTGCAGCTGTGGGGAGAGGGTGTTCCCTCCATGAGGGAATAGCCTGTGCCCAGGCGGGCATGGCCGTGTGGACTCACAGTTTGGCAAGCTGGGGGCCAGAGCACATGGGAGAGAAGTGAGAGATGTGGGGCGAGAGGGGCGCAAGGGCCTTCCGGCCTGTGGACTTGTTCCTTCAGGCACTCCAGGGGGCACCCCATGGTCAAGGGCGAGGGCTCTGGGCTGGACCACTGCCTCACTGCCTTTCTGGGTAACTCTGTCCATCTGGTTCTCAGCTGCCCCATCTGTAGAGTGGGGAGGGTACAGCAAGGCCTGCACAGGACAGGGATAAGAGCAGACTGAGGCAGAGCCATGATGAGCAGAAACACAGCATCACTGTGGGCAGATTGAGTCGTCAAGAGGGACATGCTCTGATCTGAATTCTAGAAAGCTCCCCTGGGATAGAGTGGAGGCTGGGGCCAGGAGGCCAGTGAGAAAAAGTGAATGTGAGGGTCCAGGTCCTAGAATAGACAGAGAAAAGCAGCTGTGGGGAGGTAGGGAGAAGAACAGAGAACACAGGGAGAGGCTTTAGGGAGAGAAAATTCCATGGCACATGGCACAGAATCAGATGTCGACAGAGGGAAGAATCCAGGGTAAAAATAAACAGAAAGACAAAAATCTACCCTTGACCTTGAATCCCTTGATTTTTTCTTTTTTACTTTTGAACAGTGCTAAAAAATTTCAACCAATTTCCCTAGGCTTTTTTTTTTTCTCTTCAAATACATCAAAAAATATCCTTGAGCCATTTGATGCCCAGTTTTGAAATTTTAGGGTGTTTTTTTTTTTTTTCCTTTGAGGTTGAACATGCTATCAATGTCCTTCCTACCCTCCAGCTCCTGGACACCCACCTCCTCCTGTTTGCCTTGGGGATGTGTTTGCCCCAGTTTTCTAGGAAGCCAGTGTTTTGTATGACTGGAACTTGGGCTTGTTGGATAGATTTACAGCAACGTCACCCACCACGCTGAGTCTAACTCTCAAGCAAGTTTTCAGAACTCAAGTTCTTTTTGTTTTTTTTTATTAAATCATAGCTGTGTACATTAATGCGATCATGGGGCACCATACACTGGTTTTATAGACCGTTTGACACATTTTCATCACACTGGTTAACATAGCCTTCCTGGCATTTTCCTAGTTATTGTGTTAAGACATTTACATTCTACATTGACTAAGTTTCGCATGTACCCTTGTAAGATGCCAGAACTCAAATTCTATTGAATCTTCCCTCCAAATAAGACAACCTCTTAGAAGAAGAGGGACAAGGAAAAAAGTAGAAGGAAGAAGAGGAGGGAAAAAACAAAACCCAGTAGCAGTCACCATGGATTCACAAAAGAACAAAGTTTTACCCAGAAAATTCCCTCAGCCACTCTACAAAATATTTCACAAAAGTATTTGACGTCCAAGTATAAATAAGCAGGATGCTGACTGAGACTTTGTAGAAACTTGGTCATTTCAAAGCCATTTTTACTGTCATTAGTAAAATGAACTGAAATTAGTTCATCAGTAAATGAATCAGAGACATATGGATCATATTTCACTTGAATCCCATGATTTTAAATCGGTACAAAACTGTTGAAGGGAAAACAAACAGTAAAGGGGATTTTTAAAATTTTTTTTTTGGTTTTGTTAAGGCCTGGACCTTGATAACTGGATGAAATGAGTCGGACACAAATGGGATCAGGCTGCTCATCACGTTTAATGAGAATAGAAACCTCGGATTTCCATTACAGCACCGACACTGATGCTTCCCTGCGTGGGAACAGTAGAGGGAAGGGCGGGCCTACCTGCCCACGTACCCAATAAAGTCTCAGTGAGAACTTTCCCTGGGGAACCAGCTGCTGCCTACAACAGACCAGATTCACCTTGGCCACTGTCATGTCAAACTGCTGTGGATGTTTCCGTGGCTTGTGGCCTTTATAGGCATCACTCTCTGCCAGCAACCTATGGGCAAGTTCTTCTCAGACACCTGAGGCCTGATTGTTAATAATAATAATAGCTGAAACCTATTAAACTGTGCCTATGTGCTGGGCACGTTCCCCGCCCCCCCAAAAAAAAGAAAGAAAGAAAAAGAAATGGAAGCAGTATGCCAGGGGTTCATAATTCTAGCCGTGTGGTCAGGGAAGTCCTCTCTCATCAGCTGAGTTTTAAGCTGAGGCCCACCTGAAGTGAAAACACAAGCCCTATAGACATATGCAGGAAGAGAAAACCAGATGGAGGGGATGGGAAGTGCAAAGGCCCTGCGGCAGGACCCTGCATGACACATCCGAGAAATAGCAAGAAGGCCGGTGTGGCAGGGGTGGAGAGACCAAGGAAGACGCAGAGGGACTAAGATGAAGGCAGAAATGTGACCAGGGCCAGATCCAGTCAAGTTTACTGGGCCATGATAAAAATATGTTATTTATAGTTTTCCAAGTGAGATGAGAACACAGGAGAATGTGAGAGCAGAGGCCAGATGGTGTGTCTGGTGGCTGCGTGGAAAACAGACTGTAATGAGCACGGGTGGAACCAGGAGAGCTTAGCCACGCCCCAGGCAGGAGATGATGTCAACTCCACAGGTCACTGCTGAGGTGGTGAGATGTCTGCATCACCAGCTGGATGGAGCAGTGGCCACGTCAGTATCAAAGCAGATTCCACAGCAAGTGATGGACAAAGAAGTTAATCTCATAATGATAAAAGGGTCAATCAATCCAGATGATATAACAATCTTAAATTTTATGTATCTAGTAACAGAGCTTCAAAATACATGGAGGAAGAACTGATTGAACTATAATGAAGAAAGAGACAAATCTCCAATTATAGTTGGATAGGTCAAAACCCCTCTATCCATAATCGATATAACAAGTGTGCATGGCCAGGCACAGTAGCTCTCTCATGTAATCCTAACACTCTGGGAAGCTGACGCAGGTGGATTGCTTGAGCTCAGTGAGTTTGAGACTAGCTTGAGCAAGCGTGAGATCCCATCTCTTAAAAAAATAAAATAAAAATAGCCGGTTGTTGTGGTGGGTGCCTGTAGTCCCAGCTACTTGGGAGTCTGAGGCAAGAGCATCGCTTAAACCCACGAGTTTGAGGTTGTTGTGAGCTGTGACGCCACAGCACCCTACCAAAGGTGACAAAGTAAGACTCTGTCTCTAAAACAAACAAACAACAAAAACAAGTGTGCAGAAAAGCAGCAAGGATGTAGTAGACTTGAAGGAGATGATCAACCACCTTACATTATTGACATTTATAGAACATTTCACCCAACAACAGACAAATGTATTTCTCAGTGTACACAAAGCATTTACCAGGAGAAATCATTTCCTGTGCCATAAAGCAAGTCTTGATAAACATATAAGGAATCAAATCATATAAAATGTGTTCTGAGGCACCATGAAAAAAAGTCAGAAATCAGGACGGCACCTGTGGCTCAGTGGGTAAGGCGCAGACCCCATATACCGAGGGTGGTAGGTTCAAACCTGCCCCCGGCCAAACTGCAACAACAACAAAAAATAGCCAGGCGTTTTGGCGGGCACCTGTAGCGCCAGCTACTTGGGAGGCTGAGGCAAGATTATCACCTAAGCCCAGGAGTTGGAGGTTGCTGTGAGCTATGACACCATAGCACTCTACCAAGGGCAATAAAGTAAGACTCTGTCTCAAAAAAAAAAAAAAAAAATCCCTAAAAGTCAGAAATCCATAACAAAGATAACTGGGCTGGGTGCAGTGGCTCATACCTGTAACCCTCCACTGTGGGAGACCAAGGCCAGAGGACTATTTGATGTCAGGGGTTTGAGACCAGCCTAAATAAGAATGAGCCCCCATCTCTAGAAAATACAGAAAAATCAGCCGTGTGTGGTGTTGCACACCTGTACCTCCCAGCTACTAGGGAGGCTGAGGCAGGAGGGTCATGTGAGCCCAAGAGTTGGAAGTTGCAGGGAACTGTAATCACACCACTGTACTCTAGCCCAGGCAACAGAGTGAGATTCTGTCTCAAAAATAAAAAATTAAAAGGCTGGGTGTAGTAGCTCACACCTATAATCCCAGTGCTCTGGGAGGCCAAGGCAGGAGGATCCCTTGAGCTCAGGAGTTTGAAATCAGCCTGAGGAAGACTTACACCCTCTCTCTATTAAAAATAGAAAAAATTAGCCAGGCATCATGGCAGGCACCTATAGTCCCAGCTACTTGGGAAGGTGAGGCAGGAGGAACGCCTGAACAGGAGTTTGAGGTTGCTGTGAGCTAGGCTGATGCAACAGCACTGAGTGAGACTCTGTCTCAAAAAAATAAAAATAAAAAAAGATATCTGGGAAATTACCCCAAACATTGAAAAAACTATAATACATTTCTAAGTAACCCAAATATCAAAGAGAAAAATCAAAACCAAAATTAGGGATTATTGTGAACTTCATGAAAATGAAAACCCAACATTCCAGAATTTATGGGGAGAGCCAGGTGCTGTGGCTCACACCTGTAGTCCCAGACACTAGGGAGGGTGAGGGAGGAGGATCACGTAGGTGCAGGAGTTCAAGACATCAGCAAGCAATGATCATGCCATTGCCCTCCCACCTGGATGACAGAACAAGACCCTGCCCCTCAAACATTAATTAATTAATTACCTTAATGTAAGAAGAATTTAGGAAGAAATTTATAGCACTAAATATCTACAGAGCAGTAAAGAAAGGTCTAAATCAGTGATCTCAGCTTCCACCTTAATATACTAGAAAAAGATGAGCAAATTATATCCAAGATAAGCCAGTGAAAAGGAATAACTATTACAGCAGAAGTGAATGACATAAGGTAAAAAATAGAGAAAAATCCATGAAAGCAAAAGCTGATCCCTTGATATAATCATTAAAAGTATTGATAAAGCTCTAGCCAGACTGATAAGAACAAAGACCAATCGTCAATGCTAGGATGAGAGGGGTGATGACACTGGAGATTCTGGACATATTAAGAGCATCGTAGGGTGATACGAGGAGTGACTGATGCCAAGGTTCACTCAGAGTGAAACAGATAATAACCAGAGCTGCCAATCACTCACCAAAGAAGTACGGAGGGGAACAAGGGACCTCATGGAGCTTGCATTCCCACAAAGAGCGAGCCAGTGCGTGGGCGAACACTCAGGCATAACCAGATCATTTTAGTGGCTGGAATATACTGGAAAGGGTGAGAAAGAGGGGAGAGGGGTGCGCAGGAGAGAACACACAGCATTCAAGAGGCTACGCGAGAAACTTGGGTGTAATTCCCAGTACAGTCAGAAGCCTGTGGAGATTTTTAAACAGAGGACTCCTCATCTGTATAGTGAATTCATAGAGTCTGGAAGTGGAGCGGAGAAAGGACCAGAATAAGGCAGGGGAAGAGCAGAGAGACCAGTCAGTGGCCACGGTGGTCATCCTGTAAGAGATGGTGGCAGTTGGCTCAGGTGCCCGCGGGATGGGGGTGGCTCAGGATATATTTTGGAGTTTGGAGCCACTAAGACTTGTTGATGGGCTGAATAGGAGGCTTGAAAATCTAGAGGCACCTGGATAACTCCTAAAGTTTTATTCCAAGCCCCTGGTACCACTTGCTGACACAGAGAAAACCAGCAGGAGATTCCATCAACACAAAGGATGGGACTTGAAGAACCTCTTGATCCCTGGAATTACCAGAAGCTTAGTAAACCATCCACAAATTAGGTTTCCAGAAACAAAGGCTGCTGGCTGAGTTAATTAACAGGAATTTCACTGCGTGAGCAGCTTATTCTCAGAGTTACAAATGATGCCCTCTGAACTGGAACTCACAGTGGAATCACTGAGTATTCAGCCCATGGGCTGGGAGCAGGAACTTCATCGATTGCCCATGGAACTGGAAGGAATTCCTGGTGGAAAAGCAAGTGGCTTCCAGCCAAGTGACTGTCTCAGAGCTGATCGCACTCTTTCTGGAATCTGTTAAAGTCTGAGTGTCCTGTCTGAGGTGGTGACATCCAACAGTGGTGTCACTGAAATTAGAAATGGCCATCGTCCTTATCACTGACCATCAAATAGTTCACTGGAAAGAACTGGGGACTTAGGAAATGTGGGTTTTCAGGTCAGTTCAGCCCCTGCCTGGCTGGGTCTCATACACAAATTCTCTCTAAACTAGAGAATTTGAAATGATCGCTCCAATCATGGACTTGTTTTTAACCAAAAAATCCCCCCCCTCTACATCATACCAAGGTGTTTTTAAAAACCATTATTTCTCATAGTGATTGTTCTTTGAAGTTCAGAAATATCACATTGGATTTGTCAGTCTTCTCTTAAATATAAGTAAAAGGGGGGCCTTAGCACTTCAAAGCACCCAGCGTGCAGAGCATGTTCTCACTGTAAAGTATGAGTCCTTCTGCAGCCAGCAAGCGAGTCATCCTTCTGCACACATGTGGACATCAACCAGATGTGTATAATGATGATTCTCCACTATCACTGACCATCATATGGGAGTGCTGAGATTTTGATTTTTCCCTATGTTGTTTAAAACTTTTATAATGAGCATGTAACATTTTAAATCAAAACAATAAAGCATGTTTAAGATTTTGGCTGGGGGAAGGGACCTCTTTCTAGGCCGACAGGTGCCAGGTGTCAGGAGCCGTGCTAAGTACAAGCTGGGACTGCAGGAGGAAGCCTTCATTTGCTGACACTCAGGGGGAAACAGGGAATCCCTAGAAATCTAAGGTAGTGAGGAAGCAGGGAGTTAACTGGAGAGAGGAAGGGGCGCGGGGCAGGTGTTCCAGGAGGCTCCTGGAGGGAAGAGAGAACGCAGGGCAGGTGTGGCCCCAGCCTGGTCTGATGGCACCATCTAGTGGGTACACTAAGGACTGTCACCCATGACTCCCCTCTGAAAAAAAGTGGAAGCTTTTCAAAAACTCCGTCAAGGCTGTATGCAAAATTAAAGCCACATAGGAGAAATGTTTAAGAACATTTTCTTGCTGTCTTTCTCAGGCTAGGATGACAATGGCAGAGGCTGTGATAATTATTTACAAGCTGCATCTATTCTGATTGGCTAGTGGCCATCCCTGTTATTAAATATGTCAGATTTCACCCTTGTTCTTAAGTATTTCTCCTTTAAGCAAAAATAAGAAAGAGACCATTAACATTTATTATATCCTTAGCATGTGACAAGCCTGGTACATGTACTGCTTCTTTTCATCCTCACAATAATTTGGTATTAGGTTCTTCTGGTAGGAACTGTATGTCCTTTTTTGCAGACAAGATACTAAGGTCACAAAGCTTTAGCAAGGTCCCATTTGAACTCCGGCAGCTTGACATACATGTTTCCATACTTCCGCGGCTGTGGAGGAGGGGTTCTCCCTTTGGGGACAGTACAGAGCACGGCAAAGTGACTCCTTGGAAGGACCCTGTTTTGCCACGTTGAACGAGGATTGGAGGAGGCACCTTGATGTCAAAGTACTCATGGACAACCTGCATATTCACAACTCCCAGTTGTGGAAAATAATGTAGCTCACCTGTCAACAGGGAATTTATCTGAGATACAGTTTCCTGATTATTTTACCACCTTTAAAGGGGCACAAAATGGGAACACATAAAATCCTTCCCACCATCACTCTCAGTTTTATCATTCAGAGCTCACCCAACAAAGCAGAAGAATCCAGAGCAAAGGACTTTGATGGATGTGCCGCACCACAGCTGTTTTTGCTAGCTGGGCCAGAAATATTAATGGTATTGACAGAGTCGTTAAACATTTTTCATGTTGCATTCCTCGCATTGAAGCACCTGGAATTCTACCACTTTTTTCTTTTTTGCAGTTTTTGGCTGAGGCTGGGCTTGAACCCACCACCTCTGGGATACGGGGCCGGTGCCCTACTCCTTTGAGTCACAGGCGCCGACCGAATTCCACCACTTTCTTCCTCTGACTAACAACTACCAGTTTCTTTCCTGATCTCACTCAGCTGGGTCTATTTTTCTCTTTCACCCTTGGAAATTATATATCACTAAAAGGTTTTCCCAGCTAGAGGCAGGTCAACCGAGACAAACATCTTAATGGACCTTTTCCCTTCTTTTCCACTTAGCTGATCCCAGTTCACTCTCTCCAAGAGCAGCCCTATGATACTGATATGTTTTGGAATATAAGTTGGGAAATGGCATAACATCTAAATCCAGTCATAGGGCTGCCATGGTGATAGGTTTACTAAATAGCTCCACAGGCAGCACGTGCTAGAACAATCCTCAGCCGTGGGTAGCTCACCTGCCAGGCTAGGAATCTACAAGGCTGGGGCCCACGCTGCAGCCAGTGCATGCAGCCACATTTACAGAGCACATGGCTTTCATCTCACCCCACAAGGACAGTTATTTCTGGCCATTTGTAAAGTGTATTCACTGGACACACATTCTCCTTGACAATTTAAAATTGCTCCTTTCAGCTGTGAACAGGGCGGCTCAATCAGGCAAAACCATGTGTATATAACTCAGGTTATGGCTATTTGCAAAAACACCTTGCTCTTTCTGATATATAAAAGAACCTAAAGAACTGACTTTGGTTTATCCTGGACACTGCCAAATATTGTGTGTGGTCCCAAAAGCAATCATGCTGACAAACTGGGTGTTGGGGGGTGGTCAGCAAAGCCCTTCTGCTTAGGCTTTGGAAGTCAGGGCTCCATAAAAATGACTTTCAAAGACAGTCAAAGCTTGGCGGCACCTGTGGCTCAGTGGGTAGGGCGCTGGCCCCATATACCGAGGGTGGTGGGTTTGAACCTGGCCCTGGCCAGTTAAAACAGCAGTGACAACTGCAACAACAATAAAAAAAAGACAGTCCAAGCTCTTTTCTGTCCTAGATAAACAGAGTCTAGTCAACACTACCGAATGTGACTCCATGTGGCTTAGTCTATGCCTGAAAATATAACAGCCCACTAGAGTCATCCTCCAGCTCTTCATTGCTCACTGTACAGCTTGAAGGTCTAGTGACTGGGCTATCCCAGATCTAAGCTGGCACGTCCGTGGTGTACATGTAGCCACTCTGCTTCCTGTGTCTATAGTGGGTTAGTGTCCCTCAAAAATCCATGCCCAGCCAGAACTTCAGAATGTGACCCTAGTTGGAAATAAGATATTACCCATGCAATTAGTTTAAATGAGGTTGTATTGGATTAGAGTGGCACTAAAAGCAATGACTAGTGTCCTTCTAAGGACAGGACACCGATGCACACATGACGACAGCAGCAGAGATCAGCATGATGTGGCCACAAGCTATGAACACCTGGAGCCAGCAGACCCTGGAAGAGGCAGGAAGGATCCTCCCCGGAAGGTTCCAGAGAGAGTGCCTCCCTGCCAACACGTCCTGCAGATTTCCAGCCTCCAGAACAGTAAGAAATTTGCATTACAGGCTCTGTAGTAGTTTGTTACTGCATCCCTAGGAAATTAATATAGCATCCCAAAACAGACACTGCTCACTGACAGGTCTCCTTCTTCTTGCCTCAGCCCAGGCTCCAGTAGAACACCACTTGGCATGTGACATAAACTCCACTTCCCACCTCCAAGCCAGAGGGAGCTTTATAGGACACATCATAGGAAGGAAGGAAGAAATGAAAGCAGCCTAAGCATTCATCAGTAGGGAAATGGCAAAAACAAAAACACCACCTACAGAGTAGCCCACTGCAGAATGCTGTGCAGAAGTTTGTGAAAGCAGCTCTATGCACAGGGACACAGAAAGCCTCTGAGAAACATCATTGATGGCACAGAATACTATATCCAACATAATGCCATTTGTTTCAAACACACCCCCACACAAAGTAGTACCTTGTCTGTCCTTCAGCCCCATGTATGTGTGTGGCACATCTGTGTAGACACAGAAGAAGATAAAGTTCTAGACAAAAATAAATAAAATGACAAGCAACAGCTAATTTGGGGAAGGCGTTTGGAATAGGGGCAGTTGGCTGGCACTTAAGCCTCCTCTGTGATGGCTTAGGAAGATGGATTGAGCACTCTTTAGTTTGATTTTAAAAAGAAAAAAAGGACAAGAAACAGACTCACAAGCTCTCAGAACTTTCTGAAGTGCCTCCTAATTAAGACCTCTCAAAGCTGGCATAGACCCTGAGGGGCCCCTGTGACATCCGCTGGACCTTCCTTGGGGTCAAACAGCCCCCCACCCCAGGACTGAGGGCTCTGCAGACAGAGGCCACCTCCCTCCAAATCTCAACAACAAGCAAAGCAAATGAGCCAAGGACAGACAGAGGCAGGGCAAGCAGAGACAGGCAGTTTGACAGGAAGCAGGAGCTTAACAAGGTTCAAGTCCACTGGATCCACTGTTGGTCTTTGGGGCCACCAGGCAGAGTCATTTTGAGAAAATTAAGGGCCTCCTGGGTACTTGGGGAGTTTCAACATGGCAAAGCGGGGTAAATCACAGCTGCTGGCCCAGCAGCCTGTATTTGGAGAAAGTGAGTGGATTGTATCCATGTGCCTTTAAATCAGATAAAACAGCTTCACATGGCCTCACCTTGGGGTAGTAGAAGATTCTGTCCCCTACCCTCCCATGGAAGCAAGCAGCAGCTATCTCAGGTATTAATAATTAAAGGGAAAGGAAACAGGCCTTTCCAAAATGCAGTCCCTGCCTCCCAGGCTGGGATCCACTGTTGAGCACCCTGGGTGCCCCACCACCCTTGCTCTCCAGGCACCTGCTGAGATAATTTCTCTGCACAGCACACCGGTATCTTGTCCAATCTAGTGAACCCAGACTAACATTCGCACCAGAAATCACCTCTGTTCTCTGCCATATAGGCTACTGATGTGAACTAACCACTGTCACTCCTGCGTTTTGACAGCCAATTTCATGCCAGGCTCTGAGTGAGTAATTGCCATATGTGACTTCCAATCTCCACAATCCTGGGTTACTGTCAGAGTGGGGAAAAAGAGTCAGGGAACAGTTAAGTTGCCCACACTGTGTCATGTGGCTGCCAAGGGTCAGGAGCAAGATCTGTACTCAGTCCAGAATCTGAGTCCCAAGATAGGCTGGGGGGCAGTCTTTCTCAAGGTTCATAGGGCCCAGGTCCCATGGGGTGACAGGATCCGTTCTCTCCACAGCCCCAGGGGCCAGCTGGGTGGTAGAGGGTGGACCGCTCTGCTCTTGGGACTATACATCCTCATCTAAGCTGGAGAACCCTCTCCCCACCCCCACCCCCACCAACTGCACTTGCCTCTGCTGCCACCACCTTCACCTCTGCCACCCCAGAGACAGTAAAACCAACCCCTCCCTTCCTCCTTAACCTACTCAATGTGAAGACCTCGGGGATGAAGACCTTTATGACAAACCACTTCCACTTAATGCATAGTAAATATATTGTCTCTTCCTTATGATTGTCTTAATAACATTTTCTTTTCTCTAGCTTACTTTCTTGTAATACAACATGCAATACATATAACATAAAAAACGGGTATGAATCGACTATTCGTGGTTTTGGGAAGGCTTCCAGTCAGCAGTAGGCTGTTAGTAGTTAAGTTCAAAAGTCATGCATGCACTTTTGACCATGCAGGAGGTCAGTGCCTCCAACTCTGCATGGTTCAAAGGTCAACTGTACATGTCTCTTGTGCTCATCAGCCCCCTCCCCTGGAATGTGAGCATGAGCACTGAGACCCTTTCTGCTTCATTCATCGCCATCGACTAGAACAGAGTTTGGCACCAAACAGGCACACAAACACGGTTTGAAATAAAGGAGTATTTGTGCCCAGGCCTTGTTGTAAGGTTTCAGGCCAACGTGGCTAAAAAGGAATCTAATTATCTCTTGCTCTAGCCTATGCTGAGCTCGTGTTCCCAGTTGCCTAGAAACTCACAAGTGTGTTCTTTTTTTTTTTTTTTTTTTTTGAGAGAGAGATAATGTGTTTTTTATCTGCATGTATGGAACTGGGGCTTTTTAGTTTTAAGAACTATAGTTGAAGGGTGGGGCTGCAGCCCTGAGCTGCACGCCACCCACAGAAATAAATCTCTAAGCTCAAAGCTCGGTAATTGGACAGAAAGCCTAAGAGAAGGGACACAGTGGAAGGAAGAAAGAAAACTCACGCTTTCAAAGAAAAAAAAATAAGAAAAGAAACAGACATATTAGTTTGTATCTCCCAACCACATGGAGGGCAAGTTTATATCTCCCAGCCACAGGGAGGGCAAGTTTGTATCACCCAACCACAGGGAGGGCAGCAAAAAGACTGTAGACACGGTAAAGATGATGCAGGACTCATCATTACCACTGGGTTGCAACACTCCTCTCCTTAGACAGCCCTTTTGAAGAAGGCGTTTTTGAAGTTTTTCACCATCTGTGCTGCTTAGCTGGAAATGGAAATATTAGACACAAATGGCTTCCAAGGTGTGGTGATTTCAACTCCAAAATTTCCATCCATTCCATTTTCTCTCTGTCCATTCACCAAAAAGTGATGGATGTGGCACATAGTACATGCTCTGTAAATATCTGTTCCATAATGATTGGATAAATGTATGGGAGGACAGAGGGGGAAATGGAAGGAAGGAAGAATGAATGAATGTGGTCAGAGTCCCCTTTTTCTCCTGATGCTCCCAAACAGTCGGTTAATAGACACCGCCCCCCATGGACTCCCAGACCTTTCGTGATTCTCTATCTTCACCAACTGTGTGCACCCCTATGTCCTCTGGCTGCATCTTCTCATCAAATAAGACTCCTTCTTCCCTCCAGTCAGAAAATCCATCACCTATCCTGAAGTGGAACTTCTATTTGACCTTCTCAGAAAGTTTGACAACTATACCTACATATAGCCAGATAATATGATGGCAGTGATGAAAATAATAATAGCTAAATATCACTGAATACACCCAATATGTCAGGCCAACATGCAAACACTTTACTTGCAGTATCTCATTTAATCCTCACAAAACTTAGCAAGCAGGCAATATGATTTTTGCATTTTACAGATGAGTAAATTGAGCTTCCAAAAGGTTAACTGACTTTCCCAGTATCATGCAGCTAGTAAGCACGGGGGTACAAATTTCAGAGTGGGCAGGTCAGTGAAGTCAAGGACCAGGAGATGGAGAGCACGTCCTGGGTTTTCTGGGTGGGCCCCATGTCATCATAAGGGTCTTGAAAAAGAAGGAAAAGCAGGAGGGCCAGAGAAGGTGATGTGATGAGGGAAGCAGAGACGGGAGTGATGTGGGACCGTAAGCCAAGGAATGTTGGCAGCCTCCATAAACCTGACAAGGCATGGCATGGATTCTCCCCCAGAGCCTCCAGAAGGGACACAGTCCTGCTGACACCTTGACCCAGCCCAGTGAACCTGCTTAGGACTTCTGACTTCCAGAAGTGTATAAGATTATAAATTTGTGAGTTTTACATCATTACGTTTATGGGGATTTGTTAGAGCAGCCCTTACTTCATGCAGAAATAATCCAGGGTTGGTTACCACTCATCTTTCCACATCTTCCTTCATAAGGAGATGCAGGAAGAGATGGAGGAAGAGGAGAATGAGGAGGAGGAAGAGGAGGGATTAAGAAAGAAAAGAAGCAGAGGAAGAGGAAGTGAAAGAAGAAGAAGAGGAGGAGGCAGTGCCAACAGCTTCAGAACCCATGGTGAGTTGACTAGCGCACAATGGTAAGGACTTTGAGTAAATATTATTACCCAACCTCCTAATCTGGGTTGAACTGGAATCAACCATCCTCACTCAGGTCAGCGCTTGGTCCTGATGTGCATGCAGAGTGAGACAATAAAGAACAAGGGCTCCCCAGGAAATCATTCAGCAATATCCACAAATGAAAAGGGATTTACACAACAGACCCCAAATGGTTTCCAAGGAGCCATTATGAACAACAGGTATATAAAATGCAGTTGAAGTATATTTTCCTTGTTTAAACAATGTGCATCAGGTACATGGGAAATAACCCATTATACAATGTGTTGTGTTTCTTTGAATATTAAAATAATTCAAAGACAACTTCTTTATGATAGTTTTTCTGAAGCCCCCGATTGCTCACCATTGCAAGAGGGACGATGCCCACAAAGCTTGTCTGGCTGACGAAGATCTCGGAGACGACCAGCTCGCTCATGGAGTCCTCGATGGGGTACTCAACCTGCCAGGTAATCTGCTGGGCCCCAGCCAGGCCACTGCTGTTATCAATGCCAAAGTCCACTTGCAAGATCTCATAGAAGGAGCCATTTGCTCTGGAAAATAAACATATGTTAAAGTTCAATTTAAAATCCAGAACTCAGCAGAAAGGCAAGAATGCAATAAATTGTCACATTCCTCCTTGTCACCCAGGGGAATTGTTACTAACTTCAACAAAGCATGTGGCAGTTTCGGTGCAGCACAGTTATAAGGCTGCCCATGAATAGCCCAGACCTCAGAATGGCTGGGGATCCCTCTCTAGCCTTCTGTGCTATGGGGAGCAGATTCTTCATCAAATGAGTCACTCGGACAGCCTTTCATCCCCAGCACGTGGTACACAGCTCTCTCCCCTCCCTGACCCAGGCATGCACGTGCCCCATCTGAGCTCTACACACGGGAAATGCCCCCAAACCTTCACCATTAATTAGATGGTGCACAAACTGGATTCTGGCTATTTCTACTTCTGCTTTGCTGTGTATCCATAGGTGAGTGATTCAAACCGTGACGTTTACAATGTGGGGAGAACAGTGAGGACCTCAGAAGCATGTGGAAGAACCAGGAGACCAAGAGTGAGAAAGGATTTGAACACTGCATGGTTTATTATCTAATCTATGGGCTACATAAGAAGATATTACACCTGATCCTTCATCAGCCTGAAATGGGATTGGATGTGATGTAAGAAAATCCCACCTGCCTTAATCCATGAAGTGACAACCTACATGTGGGTCTTGGGGAGGGGGAAGTTTGGTGGGTTCTGTGAAAGTGAAAAAAAAAGAGGGCGGAGAAAGGATGGCTGACTGAAGCCAGCTTTCCACAGAGGCTCCCGTCCAGAAGGAGAGTTAAAGGACAGAAATTTAGCAAGTAACCTGGTACATTAGAGCTGCACCAAGAGAGAAGGTTAAAGAATGCACATCAACCCCGCTGAGGTGGGCTGTGACCCCAAGGTTACAAATAAAAGGTACAAAATCCATCACCAAGCAGACAGGAGTTCCCTCCCCCATGAGAATGGCTCAGACTGCCCCACAAACAATCGGGCAGAGTTCAAAGGTCCTCCCACTACACTCCACGGGAGAGACCCTCTAGAAACTGGACCTACATCCCCTACTAGGGTACCATGGCGTTCTCCTGCCAGGCATAAAACTATGTAGAACTGTGTATGTTCTCTGCCTGAAACTCTGAGCTCCCAGCACTGTACGGGTCCTCAACAAAGCTCCAGGGGAAAAATCAAATGGTGTAAAATAATCATGGGGTGGAATCAGCAGAAAAACTCTGGTAACATAAATAATCAGGATAGCTCAAACCCCCCAACCCAAGGAAAGATATGGCAGATGTAACTGAAGATCCCATTCATAAACAGCTGGCTGAGATGTCAGAAATCGAATTCTGAATTTGGATTGCAAACTAGATTAATAGAATGGAGGAACATTTGGAATTAGAAATTCGAGGAGCAATTCAAAAGTCAGAATTAGAAATTCAAAAGTTGTCTCAAGAATTTCACAAATTTAAAGACAAAACAACAAAAGATTTTGACACACTGAAGCAAGAATTTGCAGCCCTCAAAGATATGAAAAATACAGTAGAATCCCTAAGTAACAGAGTGGACCAAGCAGAAGAAAGGATTTTTGACATTGAAGACAAAGCCTTTGAACGCTCCCAAACTCTCAGAGGAAGAGACATGCAGAGCAAAAACAGATCATTCTCTCAGAGAGGTCTAGAATAATTCAAAGAAGGCTAATATCCGCCTCATTGGAATCCCTGAAAGCGATGAAGTGCCCTCGCAAGGCACAGAGGCCCTTCTCCATGAAATGATGAAAGAGAATTTTCCAGACATGCCAAGAGATTCTGAAATTCAGATAGCAGACAGTTTCAGAGCCCCAGCACGACTCAATCTGAATAAGATATCCTCCAGGCATACCATAATTAACTTCACTAAAGTTAATATGAAGGAGAAATTTCTGAAAGCAGCCAGACATAAGAAATCCATTACCTACAAGGGGAAGAATATTAGAATGACTGCAGATCTCTCTGCTGAAACTTTTCTAAGCCAGAAGAGGGTGGTCATCGACTTTTCATCTCCTAAAGCAAAATAACTTTCAACCCCAGATCCCGCATCCAGCTAACCTAAGTTTCATTTATGATGAAGAAATTAAATACTTTAATGACATTCACATGTTGAAGAAATTTGCCATAACCAAACTAGCTCTTCAGGATATTCTCAGACCTATCCTCCATAATGACCAACCCAATCCTCTACCACAAAAGTAAACTCACTCAGAAACTTTTGATCAAACTCCAACTTCCACAGTGGCAAAAGGATTTAAAATGTCCACTGGAATTTCAAAAAACTCAATACCCAAAATTTCACCAGATTGATCAATATTCTCCATTAAAGTGAACAGCTTAAACTGTGCTCTAAAGAGGCACAGGTTAGCTGACTGGATACAAAAACTCAGGCCAGGTATTTGCTGCATACAAGAGTCACATCTTACCTTAAAAGATAAATATAGACTCAGGGTGAAAGGATGGTCGTCCATATTTCAGGCAAATGGTAATCAGAAAAAAGCAGGTGTTGCAATTCTATTTGCAGACACAATAGGCTTTAAACCAACAAAAGTAAGGAAGGATGAGAATGGTCACTTCATATTTGTTAAGGGTAATGCTCAATATGGTGAGATTTCAATTATTAACACCTATGCATCCGACCAGAATGCACCTCAATTTATAAGAGAAACTCTAACAGACATGAGCAACTTGATTTCCTCCAGCTCCATAATAGTTGGAGATTTCAACACTCCTTCGGCAGTGTTGGATAGATCCTCCAATAAGAAGCTCAACAGGGGGAGGAGACAAGATGGCTGACTGAAGCCAGCTTTCCACAGAGGCTCCCATCCAGAAGGAGAGTTAAAGGACAAAAATTCAGCAAGTAACCTGGTGGATTTGAGCTGCACTAAGAGAGAAGGTTGAAGAAGGCACGTCAACCCCACTGAGGTGAGCTGCGACCACGAGGATACAAACAAAAGGTACAAAATCCATCACCAAGCAGACAGGAGTCCCCTCCCCCATGAGAACGGCTCAGAGTACCCCACAAACAATCGGGCAGAGTTCAAAGGTCCTCCCACTACACTCCACGGGAGAGACCCTCTAAAAACTGGACCTACCTCCCCTACTAGGGTGCCACCGCGTCCTCCTGCCAGGCATAAAACTGTATAAACCGTATATAGTCTCTACCTGCAATTCTGAACTCCCAGCGCTCCCCTTTACACACACTGATGTCTGGAGGCCAGTCCCGGTCGGCGGAGAGGGTACGGCACCGGAGTGGCAGTTCCCTGAGGCACAGTGCGACAGCCATCTTTTGGTGACAATATAGCCAGGCACAAAACTGTGTAAAGCTGTGTGTGTTCTCTGCCCGCAAACCCAGGCTCCCAGTGCTGCCCACACTCCCCTCTGCTTTTGCTCCAAGGTATGACTGGATACAAAAACTCAGGCCAGATATCTGTTGCATACAAGAGTCACATCTTAACCTAAAAGACAAATACAGACTCAGGGTGAAAGGATGGTCGTCCATATTTCAGGCAAATGGTAATCAGAAAAAAGCAGGTGTTGCAATTTTATTTGCAGATACAATAGGCTTTAAACCAACAAAAGTAAGGAAGGACAAGAATGGTCACTTCATATTTGTTAAGGGTAATACTCAATATGATGAGATCTCAATTATTAATATCTATGCAGATATTAATGCACCTCAATTTATAAGAGAAACTCTAACAGACATGAGCAACTTGATTTCCTCCAGCTCCATAATAGTCGGACATTTCAACACTCCTTTGGCAGTGTTGGATCGATCCTCCAACAAGAAGCTAGCAAAGAAATCTTCGATTTAAACCTAACCATCCAACATTTGTATTTAGCAGACATCTACAGAACATTTCATCCCAACAAAACTGAAGACACATACTTCTCATCAGTCCATGGAACTTACTCCAAAATCGATCACATCTTACGTCACAAGTCTAACCTCAGTAAATTTAAAGGAATAGAAATTATTCCATGCAAATTCTCGGACCACCATGGAATAAAACTTGGGCTGAGTAACAACAGGAATCTGCATACTCATACCAAAATATGGAAGTTAAATAACTTTATGCTGAATGATAGCTGGGTCAGAGATGAGATTAAGAAAGAAATCGCCAACTTTTTGGAACAAAACAACAATGAAGACACGAACTATCATAACCTCTGGGACACCGCAAAGGCAGTTCTAAGAGGGAAATTTATAGCACTGCAAGCCTTCCTCAAGAGAACGGAAAGAGGGGAAGTTAACAACTTAATGGGACATCTCAAGCAACTGGAAAAGGAAGAACATTCCAACCCCATTCTACCCCAGTAGAAGAAAAGAAATAACCAAAATTAGAGCAGAATTAAATGAAATTGAAAACAAAAGAATAATACAACAGATCAATAAATCAAAAAGCTGGTTTTTTGAAAAGGTCAATAAAATAGATAAACCTCTGGCCAACCTAATCAGGAAAAAAAGAGTAAAATCTCTAATATCATCAATCAGAAACAACAAAGACGAAATAACCACAGACTCCTCAGAAATCCAAAAAATCCTTAATGAATATTACAAGAAACTTTATTCTCAGAAATATGAAAATCTGAAGGAAATAGACCGATACTTGGAAGCACGTCACCTTCCAAGACTTAACCAGAATCAAGTGGAAATGTTGAACAGACCCATATCAAGTTCAGAAATAGCATCAACTATACAAAACCTCCCTAAAAAGAAAAGCCCGGGACCAGATGGTTTCACGTCAGAATTCTACCAAACCTTTAAAGAGGAATTAGTACCTATATTACTCAACCTGTTCCAAAATGTAGAAAAAGAAGGAAGACTACCCAACACGTTCTATGAAGCAAATATCACCCTGATCCCCAAACCAGGAAAAGACCCAACAAGAAAAGAAAATTATAGACCAATATCACTAATGAATATAGATGCAAAAATATTCAACAAGATCCTAACAAACAGAATCCAGCAACACATCAAACAAATTATACATCATGACCAAGTTGGTTTTATCCCAGGGTCTCAAGGCTGGTCCAATATACGTAAATCTATAAATGTAATTCAGCACATAAACAAATTAAAAAACAAAGACCATATGATTCTCTCAATTGATGCAGAAAAAGCTTTTGATAATATCCAGCATCCCTTCATGATCAGAACACTCAAGAAAATTGGTCTAGAAGGGACTTTTCTTAAACTGATAGAGGCTATCTACAGCAAACCCACAGCCAATATCATATTGAATGGAGTTAAATTGGAATCATTTCCACTCAGATCAGGAACCAGACAAGGCTGCCCATTGTCTCCATTGCTTTTCAACATTGTAATGGAAGTTTTAGCCACCGCAATTAGGGAAGAAAAGGCGATCAAGGGTATCCATATAGGGTCAGAAGAGATCAAACTCTCGCTCTTCGCAGATGATATGATTGTGTATCTGGAAAACACTAGGGACTCTACTACAAAACTCCTAGAAGTGATCAAGGAATACAGCAGCGTCTGAGGTTACAAAATCAACATTCATAAATCGGTAGCCTTTATATACACCAACAACAGTCAAATTGAAAAAACAGTTAAGGACTCTATCCCATTCACAGTAGTGCCAAAGAAGATGAAATATTTGGGAATTTACCTAACAAAAGACGTGAAAGATCTCTATAAAGAGAACTATGAAACTCCAAGAAAAGAAATAGCTGAAAATGTTAACAAATGGAAAAACATACCATGCTCATGGCTAGGAAGAATCAACATTATCAAAATGTCCATACTACCCAAAGCAATATATAATTTCAACGCACTCCCTATTAAAGCTCCACTGTCATATTTTAGAGATCTTGAAAAAACATTACTTCGTTTTATATGGAATCAGAAAAAACCTCGAATAGCCAAGACATTACTCAGAAATAAAAACAAAACAGGAGGAATCACACTACCAGACCTCAGACTTTACTACAAATCGATAGTGATCAAAACAGCATGGTATTGGCACAAAAACAGAGAAGTAGATATCTGGAATAGAATAGAGAACCAAGAGATGAATCCAGCTACTTACCGCTATTTGATTTTTGACAAGCCAATTAAAAACATTCAGTGGGGAAAAGATTCCCTATTTAACAAATGGTGCTGGGTGAACTGGCTGGCAACCTGCAGAAGACTGAAATTGGACCCACACCTTTCACCATTAACTAAGATAGACTCTCATTGGATTAAAGATTTAAACTTAAGACATGAAACTATAAAAATACTAGAGGAGAATGCAGGGGAAACCCTTGAAGAAATTGGTCTGGGTGAGCATTTCATGAGGAGAACCCCCCGGGCAATTGAAGCAGCTTCAAAAATACACTACTGGGACTTGATCAAACTAAAAAGCTTCTGCACAGCTAAGAACACAGTAAGCAGAGCAAGCAGACAGCCCTCAGGATGGGAGAAGATATTTGCAGAGTATAACTCTGACAAAGGTTTAATAACCAGAATCCACAGAGAACTCAAACGCATCAGCAAGAAAAAAACAAGGGATCCCATCGCAGGCTGGGCAAGGGATTTGAAGAGAAACTTCTCTGAAGAAGACAGGCGCACGGCCTTCAGACATATGAAAAAATGCTCATCATCTTTAATCATCAGAGAAATGCAAATCAAAACTACTTTGAGATATCATCTAACTCCAATGAGACTAGCCTATATCACAAAATCTCAAGACCAGAGATGTTGGCGTGGATGCGGAGAAAAGGGAACACTTCTGCACTGCTGGTGGGAATGCAAATTAATACATTCCTTTTGGAAAGATATATGGAGAACACTCAGAGATCTAAAAATAGATCTGCCATTCAATCCTGTAATTCCTCTGCTGGGCATATACCCAGAAGACCAAAAATCACAACATAACAAAGATATTTGTACCAGAACGTTTATTGCAGCCCAATTCATAATAGCTAAGTCATGGAAAAAGCCCAAGTGCCCATCGATCCACGAATGGATTAATAAATTGTGGTATATGTATACCATGGAATACTATGCAGCCTTAAAGAAAGATGGAGACTTTACCTCTTTCATGTTTACATGGATGGAGCTGGAACATATTCTTCTTAGTAAAGTATCCCAAGAATGAAAGAAAAAATACCCAATGTACACAGCCCTACTATGAAACTAATTTGGGACTCTCACATGAAAGCTATAACCCAGCTACAACTTAACAATAGGGGGAAGTGGGAAAGGGGGGGTGGGTAGAGGGAGGGGAATCGGTGGGATCACACCTGTGGTGCATATTACAGGGGTATTTGCGAAACTTGGTAAATGTAGAATGTAAATGTTTTGGCACAGTAACTGAGATAACGCCAGAAAGGCTATGTTAACCACTGTGATAAAAATGTGTCAAATGGTTTATGTAGTGAGTGTATGATGCCCCATAATCATATCATTATATACAGTTATGATTTAATAAAAAAATTAAAAAAAAAAAGAATAATACAACAGATCAATAAATCAAAAAGCCGGTTTTTTGAAAAAGTCAATAAAATAGATAAACCTCTGGCCAACCTAATCAGAAAACAAAAGAGTAAAATCTCTAATCTCATCAATCAGAAATGACAAAGACGAAATAACAACAGACTCCTCAGAAATCAAAAAAATCCTTAATGAATATTACAAGAAAATATATTCTCAGAAATATGAAAATCTGAAGGAAATTGACCAATACTTGGAAGCACGTCACCTTCCAAGACTTAGCCAGAATCAATTGGAAATGTTGAACAGGCCCATATCAAGTTCGGAAATAGCATCAACCATACAAAACCTCCCTAAAAAGAAAAGCCCGGGACAAGATGGTTTCACGTCAGAATTCTACCAAACTTTTAAAGAGGAATTAGTACCTATATTACTCAACCTGTTCCAAAAGGTAGAAAAAGAAGGAAGGCTACCTAACACGTTCTAAGAAGCAAACATCACCCTGATCCCCAAACCAGGAAAAGACCCAGCAAGAAAAGAAAATTATAGACCAATATCACTAATGAATATAGATGCAAAAATATTCAACAAGATCCTAACAAACAGAATCCAGCAACACATCAAACAAATCATACATCATGACCAAGTCGGTTTTATCCCAGGGTCTCAAGGCTGGTTCAATATACGTAAATATATAAGTATAATTTGGCACATAAACAAATTAAAAAACAAAAACCATATGATTCTCTCAATCGATGCAGAAAAAGCTTTTGATAATATCCAGCATCCCTTCATGATCAGAACATTTAAGAAAATCGGTATAGAAGGGACATTTCTTAAACTGATAGAGACCGTCTACAGCAAACCCACAGCCAATATCATACTGAATGGAGTTAAATTGGAATCATTTCCACTCAGATCAGGAACCAGACAAGGCTGCCCATTGTCTCCACTGCTTTTTAACATTGTCATGGAAGTTTTAGCCACCACAATTAGGGAAGAAAAGGCAATCAAGGGTATCCATATAGGGTCAGAAGAGATCAGACTTTAGTTCTTCACAGATGATATGATTGTGTATCTGGAAAACACTAGGTACTCTACTACAAAAGTCTTAGAAGTGATCAAGGAATACAGCAGCGTCTCAGGTTACAAAATTAACATTCATAAATCGGTAGCCTTTATATATACCAACAATAGTCACGTTAAAAAAACAGTTAAGGACTCTATCCCATTCACAGTAGTGCCAAAGAAGATGAAATATTTGGGAATTTATCTGACAAAGGACGTGAAAGATCTCTATAAAGAGAACTATGAAACTCTAAGAAAAGAAATAGCTGAAAATATTAACAAATGGAAAAACATACCATGCTCATGGCTGGGAAGAATCAACATTGTTAAAATGTCCATACTACCCAAAGCAATATATAATTTCAATGCAATCCCTATTAAAGCTCCACTGTTATACTTTAAAGATCTTGAAAAAACAATACTTCATTTCATATGGAATCAGAAAAAACCTCAAATAGCCAAGACATTACTCAGACATAAAAACAAGGCAGGAGGAATTACGCTACCAGACCTCAGACTATACTACAAATCAATAGTGATCAAAACAGCATGGTACCGGCACAAAAACAGAGAAGTAGATGTCTGGAACAGAATAGAGAACCAAGAGATGAATCCAGCTACTTACCGTTATTTAATCTTTGACAAGCCAATTAAAAACATTCAGTAGGGAAAAGATTCCCTAGTCAACAAATGGTGCTGGGGAACTGGCTGGCAACCTGTACAAGACTGAAACTGGACCCACACCTTTCACCATTAACTAAGATAGACTCTCACTGGATCAAAGATTTAAACTTAAGAGAAGAAACTATAAAGATACTAGAGGAGAGTGCAGGGAAAACCCTTGAAGAAATCGGTCTGGGCGAGTATTTTATGAGGAGGACCCCCCCGGGCAATTGAAGCAGCTTCAAAAATACACTACTGGGACTTGATCAAACTAAAAAGCTTCTGCACAGCCAAGAACACAGTAAGCAAAGCAAGCAAACAGCCCTCAGGATGGGAGAAGATATTTGGAGGTTATGTCTCCAACAAAGGTTTAATAACCAGAATCCACAGAGAATTCAAACGCATTAGCAAGAATAGAACGAGGGATCCCATCGCAGGCTGGGCAAGGGATTTGAAGAGAAACTTCTCTGAAGAAGACAGGCGCACGGCCTTCAGACATATGAAAAAAGGCTCATCATCTTTAATCATCAGAGAAATGCCAATCAAAACTACTTTGAGATACCATCTAACTCCAGTGAGACTAGCCTATATCACAAAATCCCAAGACCAGACATGTTGGCGCGGATGTGGAGAAAAGGGAACACTTTTGCACTGCTGGTGGGAATGCAAATTAATACATTCCTTTTCGAAAGAGATATGGAGAACACTTAGAGATCTAAAAATAGATCTGCCATTCAATCCTGTAATTCCTCTACTGGGCATATACCCAGAAGACCAAAAATCACATCATAACAAAGATATTTGTACCAGAATGTTTATTGCAGCCCAATTCATAATTGCTAAGTCATGGAAGAAGCCCAAGTGCCCATGGATCCACGAATGGATTAATAAATTGTGGTATATGTACACCATGGAATATTATGCCTTCAAGAAAGATAGAGACTTTACCTCTTTAATGTTTACATGGATGGAGCTGGAACATATTCTTAGTAAAGTATCTCAAGAATGGAAGAAAAAGTACCCAATGTACTCAGCCCTACTATGAAACTAATTTAGGGTTTTCACATGAAAGCTATAACCCAGTTACAACCTAAGAATAGGGGGAAGGGGAAAAGGGAGGGGAGGGAGAGAGGAGGTGGGTAGAGGGAAGGGGATTGGTGGGATTACACCAGTGGTGCATCTTACAAGGGTATATGTGAAACTTGGTAAACGGTCTATGAAGCTAGTGTGTGATGCCCCATGAATATATCAATGTACACAGCTATGTTTTAATAAAAAAAAAAGAAGGTGAACAAAGAGATTTTAGATTTAAACCTAACCATCCAAATTACGATTTACCAGACATCTACAGAACATTTCATCTCAACAAAACTGAATACACATACTTCTCATCAGCCCACAGAACATACTCCAAAATCAATCACATCTTAGGTTACAAGTCTAACCTCAGTATATTTAAAGGAATAGAAATTATTCCTTGCATCTTCTCGGACCACCATGGAATAAAAGTTGACCTCAGTAACAACAGGAATCTGCATACTCATACAAAAACATGGAACTTAAATAACCTTATGCTGAAGGATAGCTGGGTCAGAGATGAGATTAAGAAGGAAACTGGCAAATTTTCGGAACAAAACGATAATGAAGACATGAATTATCAGAACCTCTGGGACACTGCAAAGGCAGTTCTAAGAGGGAAATTTATAGCACTGCAAGCCTTCCGCAAGAGAACGGAAAGAGAGGAAGTTAACAACTTAATGGGACATCTCACGCAACTGCAAAAGGAAGAACATTCCAACCCCAAGCCCAGTAGAAGAAAAGAAATAACCAAAATTAGAGCAGAATTAAATAAAATTGAAAACAAAAGGATTATACAACAGATCAATAAATCAAAAAGTTGGTTTTTTGATAAGGTCAATAAAATAGATAAACCTTTGGCTAACCTAACCAAGAAAAAAAAGAGTAAAATCTCTAATCTCATCAATCAGAAATGACAAAGATGAAATAACAACAGACTCCTCAGAAATCAAAAAAATCCTTAATGAATATTACAAGAAACTTTACTCTCAGAAATATGAAAATCTGAAGGAAAGTGACCAATACTTGGAAGCACGTCACCTTCCAAGACTTAGCCAGAATCAAGCGGAAATATTGAACAGGCCTATATCAAGTTCTGAAATAGCATCAACCATACAAAATCTCCATGAAAAGAAAAGCCCAGGACCAGATGGCTTCATGTCAGAATTCCACCAAACCTTTAAAGAGGAACTAGTACCTATATTACTCAACCTGTTCCAAAGTATAGAAAAAGAAGGAATACTGCCCAACACATTCTATGAAGCAAACGTCACCCTGATGCCCAAACCAGGAAAAGACCCAACAAGAAAAGAAAATTATAGACCAATATCACTAAATGAATATAGATGCAAAAATATTCAACAAGATCCTAACAAACAGAATCCACCAACACATCAAACAAATTATACATCATGACCAAGTCGGTTTTATCCCAGGGTCTCAAGGCTGGTTCAGTATACGTAAATCTATAAGTATAATTCAGCATATAAACAAATTAAGAAACAAAGACCATATGATTCTCTCAATCGATGCAGAAAAAGCTTTTGACAACATCCAGCATCCCTTCATGATCAGAACACTTAAGAAAATTGGTATAGAAGGGATATTTCTTTTTTTTTTCTTTTTTTTTGTAGAGACAGAGTCTCACTTTATGGCCCTCGGTAGAGTGCCATGGCATCACACAGCTCACAGCAACCTCCAACTCCTGGGCTTAAGCGATTCTCTTGCCTCAGCCTCCCGAGTAGCTGGGACTACAGGCACCCACCACAACGCCCAGCTATTTTTTGGTTGCAGTTCAGCCAGGGCTGGGTTTAAACCCACCACCCTCAGTATATGGGGCCGGCGCCTTACCAACTGAGCCACAGGCACCGCCCAGAAGGGATATTTCTTAAACTGATAGAGGCCATCTACAGCAAACACACAACCAATATCGTATTGAATGGAGATAAATTGAAATCATTTCCACACAGATCAGGAACCAGACAAGGCTGCCCATTGTCTCTACTGCTCTTTAACATTCTAATGGAAGTTTTAGCCATCGCAATTAGGGAAGAAAAGGCGATCAAGGGTATCCATATAGGGTGAGAAGAGATCAAACTTTCACTCTTCACAGATGATATGATTGTATATCTGGAAAATACCAGGGATTCTACTACAAAACTCTTAGAAGTGATCAAGGAATACAGCAGCGTCTCAGGTTACAAAATTAACATTCATAAATCGGTAGCCTTTATATATACCAACAATAGTCAAGCTGAAAAAACAGTTAAGGACCCTATTCCATTCACAGTAGTGCCAAAGAAGATGAAATATTTGAGAGTTTATCTAACAAAGGACGTGAAATATTGCTATAAAGAGAACTATGAAACTCAAAGAAAAGAAACAGCTGAAAATGTTAACAAATGGAAAAACATACCATGCTCATGGCTGGGAAGAATCAACATCGTTAAAATGTCCATACTACACAAAGCAATATACAATTTTAACGCAATCTCTATTAAAGCTCCATTGTCATACTTTAAAGATCTTGAAAAAATAATACTTTGTTTTATATGGAATCAGAAAAAACCTCGAATAGCCAAGACATTACTCAGAGAAAAAAACAAAGCAGGAGGAATCACGCTACCAGACCTCAGACTATACTACAAATTGACAGTGATCAAATCAGCATGCTACTGGCACAAAAACAGAGAAGTAGATGTCTGGAACAGAATACAGAACCAAGAGATGAAGCCAGCTACTTACCGTTATTTAATCTTTGACAAGCCAATTAAAAACATTCAGTGGGGAAAAGATTCCCTATTTAACAATTGGTGCTGGGTGAACTGGCTGGCAACCTGTACAAGACTGAAACTGGACCCATACCTTTCACCTTAACTAAGATAGACTCTCACTGGATTAAAGATTTAAACTTAAGACATGAAACTATAAAAATACTAGAAGATAGTGCAGGGAAAACCCTTGAAGTAATAGGTCTGGGTGAATATTTTATGAGGAGGACACCCCGGGCAATTGAAGCAGCTTCAAAAATACACTACTGGGACCTGATCAAACTAAAAAACTTCTGCACCGTAAGAACACAGTAAGTAAAGCAAGCAAACAGCCCTCAGAATGGGAGAAGATATTTGCAGGTTATGTCTCCAACAAAGGTTTAATAACCAGAATCCATAGAGAACTCAAACATATAAGCAAGATAAGAACAAGTGATCCTATCGCAGGCTGGGCAAGGGACTTGAAGAGAAATTTCTCTGAAGAAGACAGGCACACGGCCTACAGACATATGAAAAAATGCTCATCACCTTTAATTATCAGAGAAATGCAAATCAAAACTACTTTGAGATATCATCTAACTCCAGTAAGATTAGCCCATATCACAAAATCCGAAGACCACAGATGTTGGCGTGGATGTGAAGAAAAGGGAACAATTCTACACTGCTGGTGGGAATGCAAATTAATACATTTCTTTTGGAAAGATGTTTGGAGAACACTTAGAGATCTAAAAATATATCTGCCCTTCAATTCTATAATTCCTCTACTAGGTATATACCCAGAAGACCAAAAATCACATCATAACAAAGATATTTGCAACAGAATGTTTATTGCAGCCCAATTCATAATTGCTTAGTCATGGAAAAAGCCCAAGTGCCCATCAATCCACGAATGGATTAATAAATTGTGGTATATGTACACCATGGAATATTATGCAGCCTTAAAGAAAGATGGGAGACTTTACCTCTTTCATGTTTACATGGATGGAGCTGGAACATATTCTTCTTAGTAAAGTATCTCAAGAATGGAAGAAAAAGTATCCAATGTACTCAGCCCTACTATGAAACTAATTTATGGCTTTCACCTGAAAGCTATAACCAGTTATAACCTAAGAATAGGGGGAAGGGGGCGAGGGAGGGGAGGGAGGGGGGAGGATGGGTGTAGGGAGGGTGATTGGTGGGATTACACCTGCAGTGCATCTTACAAGGGTACATGTGAAACTTAGTAAATGTAGAATATAAATGTCTTAACACAATAAGACATTAGAAAATGCCAGGAAGGCTATGTCAGCCAGTGTGATGAAAATATGTCAAATGGTCTATAAAACCAGTGTATGGTGCCCCATGATCGCATTAATGTACACAGCTATGATTTAATAATAAAAAAAGAAAGAAAAAAGAAATTTAAAAAATTAAAAAAAGAAAGTCAAAATAAAAAGTGTTATTCTTAATATTTTCATACACGGGGGCTTGTCATCATTGACAAGGACTTGTAAATTTCAGGCTATCGCATTGACAGGAAAGTTAGTGAACAGAGTTTAAACAGAAAGCTTCAGCACAGGACGTAACTGTTCCGTGAGCCTCTTTCCATCATGTGAATCCGGCTCTACTCAGGTCCAAGGAAGGTGACAGCACAGCAACTGATTTGCAGGCGCCCGAAGGCCAGAGTCACACACACCAGCTTGTTCCTTCTCTGCTGACAGGCCTGCCTGGACCAAAATAGGCTGAAAAGTCTCCTGCCTGACTCTATGGGCCTGAGCATGGTCTGCATATGGACCCTCAACTTGCAACCTGTGAGGATTTTGGGGAAGAAAACAAGAGAAGGCAAAACCGCCCGCTGCCTGCTGTCTGGCCAGCAGAATTCTCTTACCATGGACAGCTCCCAGGACACAGCGCGGTAAGAACCAGGTCAGGAGGTACCAGAGGCACATTCACATACAGCAATGGCATGGACAGAACTAAATTGCACTGACTTGCCTGATAAATTCTATCCCAAATCAAACCACATTAAACTCCACAGAGAATCAGTCACGCCTAGCTTTTTCCCCACTTAGCTGAAGTTTTAAGAAATTTCTGAATACTATACTGTCCAGTGCAGGGGCCACCAGCCACAAATGGCTATTTACATCAAAATAACTTAATTTTAAAATAAATCAAATTAAAGATTCATTTCCTCAATCACACCAGCCTCATTTCAAGTGCTCGGCAGCCAAACGTGGTTCATGGCTTCCATGTTGGACGGGCACACAGAGACCACTGACCTGCTCTAGTGCCCCGGGCAGGTCACTCGTACCCCTCCAGCCTTCAGCTTCCTCACCTACAAAGTGGGTGAATGACAGAAATACCTGTCTGCCCACTTTCTGTAGAATTATGAGGATGGATGAGGGAATGGGTGGGAACTCACTTCATGCACTATCCAGGGTTATAAACTCATACTGTGATGATATCAAAATCATTAGAGACACAGCTTTGGAATAGTTCAGGGACTCCATGGCAGATGTGGCCAGGTGGTCCCAGATAAGCCTAAGCTGGATCTGGGTATGAGGGAGCTATGGACCCTCAGATGTCTATTGGTACAATTTGTTTTGCACAGGGGAAGAAATGTGTGTTAAGTAAGGGTTCCTGGACTCATGAGAGGACTGAGAGTGGGCACACTGGGACCCTGCCCACCAGGACATCTTTTGTGAAAAAGGGAAGAAAGGAGAGATTAAGGGCTAAATTTTGAGTTGCCCAAGGGATTTGGGGAAGCCAGGAACTCAGGTGCTCAGTTCTTGGCTACAGCCAGTCCCTCCCCCCCATTTCCCATCCTCCACATTTCCCATCCTCCATATCCAGCCTCACATCTCTTCCCTGGTCATGGGAATTCCCTGCACATCCATCTAGCAGGTCTCCTCCCACAAGAGACATTCAGTCCTATCAGTTCAATTTTCAATTTCTCTTTGGGCTGCGCCAAACTTTGTGACCAAAACTAAGGAGCTGCTCCTCAGACCTCCTGGTTCTCAGTGTTTGGTAGATCTCAGAAAATCCAGTGAGAGGACAAGTGAGCATAGCTCCCTCTGTTCCCAGCCATGCCATCCCACCCAACACGAACTCTGGTCCTAGGACGAGCAAGAGAAACAGCCGGCCTGTGGGCAAATGGGGCAGAGCCTGTAGGAGGGGTCGCCCCTCTCAGCTGTGGGCACATCCTCCTGAGTCCCAGCCTGGGGGCTGGACCAGCTACGGGAACTCTGCCCAAGTCCAGTGATGAATGGAATAACAATTAAGTCATAGTCACTTTTACATAAAGGTTTTTTTAAAGGTAATTTCCCTTGAATCCGAGGAAGAAGGTTTTGTACTTTAGGAAGCGAGCATGCTTACTACTAAGTCCATTTCTACAGAAATGAGCACATAGCTATTCATTTTGCCTGATCCTGATCTTTTCTTGATTAAGCCTATCAAATTTAGAAAGGTGCTTCATGACTCTCTCAATTTAACAATTACAACTACCTTTGAGGGATCAGGACTAGTGTGAGATGTCCATTAACCATTTATTCCTGGGTGGAGGAGTGCAGGTGTGAATGTGTGTGCACGCACATGTGTGAGAGTGTGTGTGCACGTGTGAATGTGTGAACACATGCGTATCAGTGTGTGTTAGGAGGGGTCAGGCAGAAGTGGTCATGCTGCTTAGCTGTTTTCAAAGCAGAACACACAGCCTCCTTCTGAACATCTGTGTCCCAGAAGCCGTATTTCCCATGGAAACTTCACCTTTAATAAAAGCTGAGCCTGTTCTCTGGGACCCTGAGGAGGGGCCAAGACACTTGTGAGTCCCAAGGGTAGATGCAACTCCGACATGCTGGTCAGAGGGAAGAGGAGAGGTGGGGCAGGACAATGGGTGGGGGACCCAGCCCGCAGCATGTCCCCTGGAACCACACGCAGTCATTTCTTGACCCATGATGACAATAATGGTGGTTTCACAGGAGGAGGGGCCCGAGGGAGGAGGTAGGAAGGGAGAAACAGAGAGAGAAAGAGGGAGTTAGAAAACTGAACAAGCTGTATCATCACATACATCATTTTCCTCTTCACAAACTTCTGCATGGTTCTAAGCTACTAGGCAGAGATGTATATTTCTAGAAATGGGACACGAGAGGCCATCTCCCGTCTAAGGCATCTGTTTTTCTTGTAAGCTTTTATCTGAGCTTTAATTTTTAAAAATGACCCCAAACCAAGGTAAACACTGAATGATGATTACATGGAACAAATGTCTCAGGAGAGAATTTGCCGGTGATGCTCAGTAAATATGAGCGTGACCCTCTGTCCTTCTCTGGACTGTAAACACTGTGAGGACAAAGACACACCTGTATTGTTGCTGCTCTGACAGCAGTGCTGCCTGACACCTGGAAAATTATAGCTGTTCAGTAAGTACTTTGTAGCTCATTGAACATATCTTAAAGATCCCACAGAAACCCTGCAACATTCTGCGGGATGACATTTACATCCTGGGAAAAAAGAAGCTACCAGTGAGTGGAGTCCTGAGCCACGTTCCTCTGCCTGGCTGGTGAGTACATTTACATACGCTGCCTAGAGAAGCCATGATGGCTCCATGACTAATGTAAGTTCTTCGAAAGTTAAAACCTATTAGAACATCACAGTTGCTACAGTAGCCAGCAACGTCATTTATTCAGTAACCTTTATTTAGCTACCATTAAGTGTCAGACACTGAGAATCTTTGGTAGACAAAATAGACAAGACCCTTGTCTTGCTAGACAGGTAAATAAATAAGGTTAAGACCCCATCAGGTTCAATGCTATCATGAAAAGAAAATAGAGGGATTACATTTGTTTTCTCAGTTAAATAAAATTCTTCCATTTCTAAAAATTCAAAAATTACAATCTAGAAGTGGTCAATTTTGAAGGAGAATATAAATTTCAGTGGGAAACAATGAAAGAAAAAGAGGTCTTCAGGAGTAAGAAGTTGACATTTGAGTTGAAACTGAAAAAATAAACAGAAGCCAAACAGATTCTCGACAAGTGTTTGTTGAATAAATGAGTGAATTTATTTTAAACTAAAAAAAAAATAGGAAAAATGTATCCCAAACCATCAGCGTGAACACAAGGTGCTAAGTAAAAAGAACATCCTCCTTCGAGTCTTTGTTCAAATGCCACCTGTTCAATGAAGCCTCTTCCAACCACCCCATTTAAAATTCCATCCCCATCTCCACAGCGCTGATGCCCTGATCCTGCTGTGGCTATTACCTTCAAAATGCTGCTATTTACTCATTACTTATTGATTGTTAGAGGGAGACAGAGACAGAGAGAAATGTAAATGGCAGGAAAGCAAGGGGTTTTGCCTATTCAGCTTAATGTGTTCCCAGCACTTAGAACACTGCCTGGGACGTGGTAGGTGCTCATTAAATATCTGCTGAATGAATGAATGAATGAATGAACTTCAAACAACAGCCTGAGCGAGTCTCAGAGGAGCGAGTGCTGAGTGCGATCAGACAGACTGAGCTGTGGTGCAGGGAGAAGATGTCCCTGCCTTACGTGGGCAGGCCAGGGAACACAGGGCAGGTAGGCTGAGCTTTAAGGAAGGGGCACAACAGGCAGCCACTACATCCCCCCCTCCCCCCAGACATGGAGTTTCCCCCATCACCCCTTCTCTCCTCTCCCAACATCCTTAGCACCCCTCCCCCGACCCCCACCAACACCACCTCCCAGAGAGAAACGGAGCAAATTCCTGCTCCTGGGTCCCTTCAACGGAGCAGGTTCTTCTGTCCATTTCTGCCTCACACAGGACTTTCCTCATCATAATCCAACGTCTGCTCTCAGAATCTGGCATGAACAAATCATCTCCTTCTGCAATTTCATAAAATCCAGGCACTACCTCCTCATATCTGTTTTGTCAAAGGAGTTCTGCTACCTCTGCGCTTGCCATGGAAAGGCTGTTTTAGGTTGACCAGACAGTGGTTGGCAATCAAACGTCCAGGGTTTAAAAATATTTAAGAGTCACTACTCTAAATCGGGGACTTGTAGTCTTTTAGGATTCAAAACATTTTCTCAATATTGGTTTGATTGCCCAGCTTTCCATCATCAAATTGCTACATAAAACTTTTAAAACAAGTATATGTCAAACGGGAATAGTCTAATAAATGAGGTTCCTTTATTGCAGTGTTGGCTGACTGGTAAGGGTAAACAGAAAACCCAGAGGTTGCAACTTCCCATAACTGGCCTCAACCTACAAGCAGACTACACTTGGCTTAATCATTCCCACTACTCTGTTTTTACAAATTTTGAATTAACTTCCTGTATTTTTAAATGTGGAAAATCAGTAACCTCTTCTACCAAGCAGGCTAAGAGCTGAAAAGATAGATCAGAATGAAAATGAGGGAGTAGAAATTGGAACACATATTCCCAGAATCTCTGGTGGATTTCTACTTCCCGGTTCCAGCCCCTGGAGCCTACTGTGGCATTTTTCTTGGACTATGAAACACTTCTCTCATGACCTCAGGAGGGAGAGTTGACCTGAGTGGAAATGGTGGGAAATGGAGAAATAAAGCCAAGAAAGACAGAGAGAGACAAAGAAAGATTGGAGATAAGAGATAGGATGATACAGGGAGGACTGACGTGGCTGATGGCTGCAGCCAGCACCTGAACTGTGGAAACAGTTTTATTTATACGGTGTCTTAACAAGGTTGCGTAAATCTTAGCACATAGGGTAGAGATCATCCTTAAAGAGGGAAAACTGTGTACTTGCCAATAATAAGAAAAGTATGCCTAGGCTCCGTGACTTCTGGCAGATGGAAAGAATGTTATTAAGGAGGAGAAGTGGTGGGGGTCACTCCCTGAGCATTTCCCAGGCTGTGGGGGCCCTGCCGCAGCTCACTCCCCACACACCCCACAGCAGCTCACTCCCCACACACCTCTATACCCTTACATTTATATAGATTTTCAACAAGAATGCCACAATAATTCAACGGGGAAAAGAATCATCTTGGACATTCACACACAAAAAGTGTAGTGTTGGACCCCTGCATCACATCATGTACAAAATTAACAGAAACTAGATCAAAAGTCTAAATGTTAGAGTGAAATTATAAAACTCTTAGAAGAAAACAGGGGCAATGATCATCATGACCTTGGTTCAGGCAATGGTTCCTTAGATGTGACATCAAAAGCACAAACATAAAAAAGAAACAAAAAAACTGAACCTCATCAAAATTAAAAGCAGTAGTACTTCCAAGGAAACTATCAACAGAGTAAAAAGAAAAGGCTTAAAATGGGAGAAAATATTTGTAAATCATATATCCGATAAAGGATGAGTGTCCAGAATATATAAAGAACTTTTTCAACTGAACAATAAAAAGATAAATAACCCAATGAAAATTAGGTAAAGTATTTGAATAGACTTCACTCCAAAGAAGATACACAAATGTAAAATAAGCTCAACATCATTATCCATTAAAGAAATGCCAAGCAACACACCATTAGGATCGCTGTAATCAAAAAGATGGAAAAGATTGACAAGGGTGAAAAAAATTGGAGCTCCTCTGCATTGCTCATGAAGATCTAAGATGTTGCTGTTGATTGTGAAAACAGATTAGAAATTCTTGAAAATATTAAACATAGTATTACCATATGACCCAGCAATTTCACTTCTCTCCCTCTCTCTCTCTCTCTCTATATATACATATATTAAACATAGTATTACCATATGACCCAGCAATTTCACTTCTCTCCCTCTATCTACATATATATATGTATATATATACATATATATATACATATAGAGAGTATATATGTATATGTACATATATACATATAGAGAGTGTATATGTGTATATATATATATATATATACAGGAGAAATAAAAACATATCCACGACAAAATTTATATGCCAATGTTTACAGCAGCATTATTCATAGTAGCCAAAAGGTGATAATCCATCTTTCCACTTTCCATCAAATGATAAATGAATAAACACAAGGTGCTATTTCTAAATAATCAAACATTATGTTCATAAAAAGAATGAAGTATTGACAAATGCCACATGAATGAACCTTAAAAATATTATCCAAAGTGAAAGAAGCCGGTTACATTGATAAGAAATACCCTAAATAGGTAAATCCATAAAGACGAAAAAGTAGATCAATGGTTGCCAAGCACTGGGCTAAGTAGAAAATGCAACATGACTGCTAATGGGGAGTTAGCACGATGGGAGTTAGGAGACAACGTAACGTGACTGCTGATGGGGAGTTAGAAAGATGGGGAGTTAGGAGATCATGCAACATGACTGCTAATGGGGAGTTAGCACGATGGGAGTTAGGAGACAACATAACGTGACTGCTGATGGGGAGTTAGCATGATGGGGAGTTAGGGGACCCTGCAACATGACTGCAAATGGGGAGTTAGCACCATCCGGAGTTAGGGGACAATGCAACCTGAATGCTGATGGGGAGTTAGGGGACGATGCAATGTGACTGCTGATGGGGAGTTAGCATGATGGGGAGTTAGGGGACCATGCAAGATGACTGCAAATGAGGAGTTAGCACCATCCGGAGTTAGGGGACAATGCAATATGACTGCTGATGGGGAGTTAGCATGATGGGGACTTAGGCGAGATGCAACTTGACTGCTAATGGGGAGGTAGCACTATGGGGAATTAGGGGACAATGCAACATGACTGCTGATGGGGAGTTAGCGCAATGGGGAGCTGGGGATGATGCAACGTGACTGCTGATGGGGAGTAGCATGATGAGGAGTTACAGGACGATGCAACGTGACTGCTAGGGCGAGTTAGCGTGACGTGAAGTTAGGGGATGATGCAACGTGACTGCTAATGCGGAGTCAGGGGACAATGCAACATGACTGCTGATGGGGAGGTAGCATGATGGGGAGTTAGGGGACAATGCAACGTGACTGCTGATGGGGAGTTAACGCAATGTGGAGTTGGGGATGACGTAACCTGACTGCATCACACAATGGGGAGTTTGAGTAATGGGGAGTTAGGGGATGATGCAACGTGACTGCTGATGGGGAGTTAGCAACATGGGGAGTTAGGAGATCATGCAATATGACCACTAATGGGTAGTTTGCATGATGGGCAGGTAGGGGATGATGCAACGTGACTGCTATGGGTAGTTTGCATGATGGGGAGTTAGGAGACGATGTCATGTGAATGCTGATTGGGAGTTACCATGATTTGGAGTTAGGGGATGACGCAAGGTGACTGCTACTGGAGAGTTAGTGTGATGGGGACTTAGGAAATGATGCAACGTCACTGCTAATGGAAAGTTAGCATGATGGGGTGTTACAGGAGGATGCGACGTGACTGCTAATGGGGATTTAGCATGAGGGGGAGTTAGAGGACGATGCAACGTGACTGCTGATTGGGAGTTAGCATGATGGGGAGAGGTTGGAGATCATGCAGCGTGACTGCTCTTGGGGAGATAGCATAATGGGGAGTTAGGGAATGATGCAACGTGAGTGCTAATGGGGAGTTAGAGGAAGGTGAAAATGTTCTGAAATTACATAGCAGGGATGATTCCACAACTTTATGAGTATACTGAAAACCATGAAACTGTACATTTTAAAAAGATGGAATTATAGCATGTTGATTATATCGGAAATTTTTTAAGTAGAAAAAACAAAGAAAAAATTGAGTTGCAACTGCATATGCACCGTATAACACTTCTGGTGGCAAACATAGATGCAGCAATTTTTTTTCTTTTTTTTTTTTTTTTGTAGTTTTTGGCTAGGGCTGGGTTTGAACCCGCCACCTCTGGCATATGGGACCCACACCCTACTCATTTAAGCCACAGGCACCGCCCCCGGTGCAGCAATTTTTTATACAGTTCAAATTAGAAATTATTTAAAAAGTCATAATGCCAATATGTACCCGAGAGAAAGGGAGTCAACAAGAAGTACTTAAAGCTCTAATCACATCAGTGACGTTCATTTCTTTTAAAATTTGAAGAAAGTAAAGCCAAACGGTAAGAGTTTACAAGCTGGAGGTGGGTAAATGAGTGTGTGGTGTATTACTTTCTATCCTTTTCTCTAATCAGAAAATACATTCCTTAAAAATAGGAAATTATCATCCTCAACTGTCTTCATTTGGTTTTTTCCTGCTTTTGTCTAAAGCTCAAACACATTTTTCTGGTATAAATACTCCAAGAAACCCTCCATCTGACTTCTACATCAGTACACTATAAGGCAGCCAACCCTGTGCCCCACTTCCCAAGCACAGGAGAATGATGTCATCATCTTCTTTTCTCGTTTTTAAAAATTTCTGAGTGCCTTGCAGACTGGTGTGAGCGCCCTTATTTCTGCTTACCAACATTTTCCAAGAGCTGTAAACAATCAGTCTCGATAATGAGCAAACACTTTAGGCACCTCCACTCTCTCAGCTGCCAAATCCAGGACTGTTTCTCACACAACTCACTTCCAGCTGATTTGATTTTATCAGCATCACTGTGACAAGCCCAGAGACAGCGAAGACAATTGCCACAATTATTTTTTTTTCTTCTGCCTCTATCTTTCTGACAACATCCCCAAAACCCTTCTAGCAAGTGATGGCTCAGAAATCATCTGACACCAAGGACCTAAGTACAACTTTTCAGAGTCATCTCTCTCTCTTTCTTCCTTATCAATCTGATGGAAAACTCTTGTTATATAAAATGGCCAATAGATTTCTCATTGAATCCATTTCCGTTTAGGACAAATCCATGCTGGCTGACGTGAGAAACAACTGGACAGACCCCAGACAAGCACGGTGGACTAAATCCTGGATCTTGCTCCTGTCCTCAAGGTTCCCAGGGTCAGCTTTCTTGGCTCCACCCCAGAGTGGAATGGGGAAGCTGATTTTCAGTAACATAAGTTTAATTTTTGAATAAATAACACATTGCCGTGATTCAAAATTCAAAAAGTAGAAAAGAAGAACTTCCACAGCTTCCCTCCCAACTCCTAACACCATGCCCCTTAGCCAAATAAAGTTATTAGATCCCTTATTAATGGAGTGAAATACAACTGCCACGTGAGTTGTATTTAACTCACACCAGTTTTAAGCCTACGGCCTTGTGAAGCTATAAAACTTCTGTGCGTTGTTCTCTCTGTCAATCAGCACGTCTCCCCCACCTCCTGTCACCCTGCTCCAGCTGCTGCCCAAGCATGTCACATGTGCTGGCCTGTGTTCTCTGATTACCATGACTTTAATTGTGCATTTCACCTTGAATGTTGGCCTGGAGGCTCCTTGAACGAAATTGATAGGATGGTACATGGCCATGTGACATTGTTACACATACTTAGGGGTTATGATTCAAAGGCCATCATCCAGCACCAAGGTCCACTCCAGATGCAAACATTTGTGAACTGACAGAAGGCTCGATTCTCAGTAACAAACCATGAGTCACATACTACTGTGGCCCCTGAGAAAAATTCTTTTTTTAGGTGGCACTCAGGGTGCTGACCCTCCCGAGATCCTCTGCGTGTCCACACGTGTGCACAGTGTGAAGCTGTGCCTTGATTTTACAGACAGCGCACATTAGACACACTATTCTCCAGCTACAGCATTTGGTCTCCCACCCAAAGGGAAAGGCTCACTATGGAATGCTCTGGCCTGGAGTGAGGACAGGCCACAGGCCACACCCAGGGGCAGTGGTGAGTAGTGCTCATGACTGGAACACAAGGAAGTCCTGGCATAGGTGGATCACACGGTTACTGAGTGGAGCATCCAGGATTCACCATGCATCTGATCCAGAGTCCACGCTGTGAGGGAGTGGGTGGAACACTCATGCATTTATTTGTACGTGCAAAGATACAAAATCACGATGCCCTCACTCCTGTGCCAGTGACATATACATACAGGAAAAGTAAAGAGCAGAGCCACATGCAGAAAACTCTAACTACTCTACAAAGAGTCTCTTCTACGTGAAAGCCTTCCCCATCCCCTCTCCTTTTGCCTGGGGTCACTCTACACCTGTATTGGAAGGGCCTCGTTAAGTGGAGCATCTCCTAATGCCTAAAGGGCTCCATAACTCCTCCAAGTTACAGGAACTGCTAATGAGGCCAGAGTCCTGGGGTCTTGCCCTGGGCATGCTGGTCAGCTGGGCTTTTCCAGGCAGTCATGGATGGTCCTGTAAGCCAAGCATCCTGCAGACTATCCTGGTCACCAGGGTCCAGCTGGCAGCTGTAACTGTAATCAGGGTCAATTTATTCCATGTCTGGTATCTTCCCTACTGGGATACAGGAGCACCACAAAGCACAGAGGACTACACAGGGCTCTGCATTAGGGGGAGGTAATTAGATGGCCAGACACCTTTGTTCATGGCTGACCTCCAAAGAGCAGCCCCAAAACAAGCTGCCCACAGAACACTAGATTGGGGGGATGCTCCATCTCACCTAGAGCAACATTCAAAGACCACAGGTATCTGACTTTCCTTACTAGGGGAATTCACTGCTCTCGGGCAAAGGGCTGGAGTTAGAAGGGATAAAAGTCATGGTGTCTGTCGCAGTCCTCCTCGTCACCATGAAGCCAGTTCCCTCCACCCTTCCAGTTACTTGGGTCAAAATCTTGATCACCCTTAACTCTTCTGTTTCCTTAATGACCCACATCTAGCATGTCCAGAGGGCCTGTCAGTTCTACCTCAGAAATATATATATTTTAAATACCTTCACTCTGACCACGTCCACTACTTCAACCCTGGGCCAAGTCATCATTGTCCCTTGCCTGGGTTACCACAACAGCCTCCTAAATGGTCACCACTGCCTCTACCAACCTATCTTCTCTCAGGTATTCTTCAGGCTCTGTTCAAAACCTTGAGGAATTGTTATCTCATGCATATAAAAGTATAGTCTCCTTAACCGCATTGCCCAATACCCACCCCCCAAGCTCCTGGGCCACCACACTCACTCTGCTCGACCCCTTTATGATCCTCCAGGTCCAGCCTCAGGGCCTTCTCACTAGCTCATCGTCCCTCTACCTGGGCGAGCCTTCCCCAGGGCAGCTGTATCACCCGCTAGTTGGCTCAAAGGCTGCCTTCTCAAGTGGGGACTTCATTGAGGACCCTGATGAAAGACCCAACTCCTACACTGGAGACCTCTCCCCTGATTTTTCTCAATAGTGCTTAACATCATCAAACATACTGTGTTGTACTTATATCTCTTTTAATGGGCTATCTATGCCCACCAGATTGTAAGCTCAAAAAGAGCAAGGATTTTCTCAGCATGTTTTCCCTGCATAACCCCAGCCCCTAGAAAATACCTGGCCTGTAGTAGGTATCCCTAACTACATCCTGAACAAATGGATGAGCCATGAGCCTTCGACAAAACACCTCTTCAGCATCCTTAGCATATAACATCTTGATCCTGTGTCTGAGGTTTCACTTGTGCCCAGCCCTGGCTAGGTCTGTATCTATTCATCACTCATCTCCCTCTCTTCCAATTTAGGGATTCATCTATGGGCTTCTGCATTCCCTAGATAATGGGTTAGGGAAATTTTTGTTTGGAAATTTTCCTGCAAAAAAGTTTCCCTCTGCCGTGGAAAAATGTAGAATGGCAAAGCCATGATGCACTGGAATTGCAAAATCCAAACATAAGATTTAGATCTTAATTGATTTGGCATTGAATGGTCCTGGGGCAACAATCTTCTCTTGATTGAGCACCTTAAAAAACAAGGTACTAACATACAAGAAAGATATAAGACCCAACCGAGGGGTGGCGCCTGTGGCTCAGTGGGTAGGGCGCCGGCCCCATATACCAAGGGTGGCGGGTTCAAACAGGCCCCAGCCAAACTGCAACAAAAAATAGCCAGGCGTTGTGGTGGGCGCCTGTAGTCCCAGCTACTCGGAAGGTGAGGCAGGAGAATCACCTAGGCCCAGGAGTTGGAGGTTGCTGTGAGCTGTGTAACACCATGGCACTCTACCGAGGGTGACAAAGTGAAACTCTGTCTCTACAAAAATAAAGACCCAACTGAAAGCAGCCTGGGAAACACCGGGAGACCCCCATCTTTTTATTTCTCTCTTTCTAACCATATATATACATATGTGTATATAGGTACCTATATCTCTTTCTTTCTATCTATACATATATACCCTGTTTCCCCGAAAATAAGACATCCTCCAAAAATAAGACCTACTTACAGGAAAGATAAGACGTCCCCTGAAAACAAGACCTAGCGCATCTTTGGGAGCACACCTTAAAATAAGACACTGACTTATTTTCGGGGAAACAGGATACATACATATCATATATATACACATATATATGTATAGTGTGAATCTATATACAGTATAACACCATAGCTGACAATCTCCTTACATTGACCACTTCCTTAAGTTGACTTAATTTTCTTTTAATTTATTTATTTTATTAAATCATAGCTATGTACATTAATGCAGTCATAGGGTACAATGTGCTGGTTTTATATACAATTTAAAATATTTTCATCAAACTGGTTAACATAGCCTTCACGGCATTTTCTCAGCTATTGTGTTAAGACATTTATATTCTACATTTAGTAAGTTTCACATGTACCCTTTTAAGATGCACCATAGGTGTGGTCCCACCAATTACCCTCCCTCCACCCATCCTCCCTTCTCCCCTCCCCTCCCTCTCCCTTTTCCCCTTCTTCTTGGGCTATCATTGGGTAATAGCTTTCATATGAAAGCTGTAAATTGGTTTCATAGTAGGGCTGAGTACATTGGATACTTTTTCTTCCATTCTTGAGATACTCTGCTAAGAAGAATATGTTCCAGCTCCATCCACGTAGACAAATGCAAATCAAGTTGACATAATTTTCATAGATCAGACATGCACCACATATTGTACATATCAGTACAGTAAGCCTAGTTTCTTATGTCGACCACTTCTGTCCCTTGCGTGGTCAATATACAAAGGTTCTAGGGTGTGTGTGTGTGCCTGCGTGTGTGTAAAATACAAAAATATAAGACCCAGGCCAGCTATAGCTTAGTTTGTGAATTTCAGGATGCCATGAGATCCAGGAAATACACTGAAGCCAGACATGACTTCTCAATTATCTCTCAACCCCTCATTGTGCACTTAGCTGACTAGTGTTTGATACAGTTTGCTTTTCAAAAATCATAGTCCACTTAAGAGAGTTGCCTATGGCAGAAACCATAGGTTACATTGAAATAAAATTGATACGCAATAAAATTCACCTATTTTAAAAATAAAAATGAATTTTGATAAATACATAGAATCATGTTACTATCGCCACAATCAAGATATTGAGCTTTCCCATCACCCTGAAGAGTGCCCCCGGGATCCTCTTCAGACAACCCGCTTGCCACATTACCAAATGCTGACAACTGTTCATCCATGTCCTCTCATTCCAGTTTTGCCATTTCTAGAATTTCATAGGAATAAGAATCACACAGTATGTAATTGTTTGTATCTGACTTCTTCCTCTTAACACAAGGTGCTGCTGGTTAATCCATGCTTGCCTGTCTATCCACAGCACGTTCCTCTCTTTGGGTAGAATTCCATTACAGGGCAAGGGCATTGTTTGTTTATCTATTCATCAGTTAATCCACGGCTGAGTTCGTCCTAGCTTTTGGCTGTCCTGAAAATGAACATGCTGCTATGAACATTTGTATATAGATCAATATTTGTATATAAATCTTTGCATGGACATGTGTTTTCGTTTGTTTTAACCAAATACCTAGGATTGCGTTTGCTCCATTATAGGGCAATACATCTTTCACCAAACTGGAATATTTATAAACATTATTTCTTCAAACATTTTTCCAGTCCCTTTTTCTCTCTCTTTTCCTCGGACTCCAATTCTACACAGAAGACTTACACAGGGCCCTGAGACTCTGTTAATATTTTCAACTTTTGCTTTGTTCTTCAGCCTCTTCACCTAGGCTGACTCTTTCCTCCATCATCCCCAATTCTCCGGGGTAAGCCACCAGTAGCACTTTTTGTTTCAGGCATTATATTTCAGTTCTAGAATTTCAACTTTATTCCTTTCATAGTTTCTATTTCTCTCCATTTCATATTTTTCCTTTCACTCTGAGCACATTCTCCTTGATGTATATAAAATAATTATACGTGCTTAATAATTCTATTCCGCTAATTCAATTATCTGAATCATCTTTGCATCAGTCTCCAATGATTTCTCTTTCTTCAGTGTGTGGGTCTCATTTTCTTGGTTCTTATGTCAAATAGTTTTGGATCCTATCCTAGACACGGTGGATAATGCATTGTAGAGACTCTGTATCCTGTTACATATCTCTAAAGAATCACTTCATTACATTTTTTATTAAATAGGCAGTTAACCTGGGCTTCCTGGAGTCTCCATAATGCATGTGTGGTTCCAGGGTTGGCCCTAGACTTGGGTAGAGATTATATACAGAATTTGAGGGCTCCCCTTCTTTGCGTCTTTCTCTGTCAGGATTCTCCCCTCACTTCCCAGTGGCTCTGGTTCTCTCAAACTCTGCCTCTGGTTCTTTAAGCCAGTAAGACTGAATTTTCTGAGTTTCAGCGTTCTTATATAGGGCCTGTCATCAGTCTGTAAGCCATAAAATGGGAAACTTAGGTGGTGCTGCTCCCTGTTTCCAAGGGCCTGTGTTAGCAGTTTCTCAGCCATTAGCAGACAACAAATGGCCAGTGCTCATGTTTTGCAGGCGGAAACTGTTACAGTGGACTCAGTAGTAAGTAAGAACAATTTAGACAACTTTCACAAGGAATGTGATGAATGATTTCCAGCCTTCTCTAAGACATGATAAATCTACCTTTTATTTAATCTCTGCCATTTAAACGCACAATGGCACCTCCCAGTCACCAAGAGTTATTTTGACACCACTAGAGCAAAAGAACAAATAGAGAAAAAGACAGTCGCACACTCTGGGATAATCAAAAATGAACCCAAACAGGATCTTTAACCTCATTAACCTTGAAATGTAGTAGGAGAAGCCCACAAATAGACTGATGCTCTGAATGTCAACTGGGTCAAAAATCAGATTAGAAGTCTTGTAACCTTCCATTTACCTGGCAGATTTTCAATAAACGTCAGCTGAGCAGAAAGTCAATGGAAGGAATTTGCAGGCTCCTGTAATTCCAGAGTGTATAAATCTCCCTAAGTGGAGAGCTCTCTTCAGGAAACAGGAATTCTCCTGTCACCAATTAATTAAAACCCAATGATTCCATTACATTGCCAACTCGGCCCATTGTATTAATTACAACAGCCTCAAAATCTTTCTTACAGGCCAATTACTCTAAAGTAATTAGATTTTAAGTCGACCACAATTAGAAAAAATTATGTGCATCTAACTTCCCTAATGTCTCCTTTGCTGATTCCATCTCTCCAAGTGCTTCTGAAATACTTCCCCTATGAGTGGGCCCATCCTAATCCTACCACATTTTGATTAAAAGAAACTAATTTGGTCCTGAGGAGCAGAAATGAACCAGACTTACGCGTGAAATAATAATAGAAGACAGTGGTAAAAAAAAAAAAAAATGGACTTTTGTCTTTCATCTCACAAGGTTGCTCATATGCCCACCTATGGATACAAAAGTAAGATGGTCTGGTACAGGAATGGCCTCCATATACAGCACTCAGGTAGTGGTTTCTCTGGGTTCCAGGGAAAGGGGTGTCAAGTTCACACAGGATTCAGGTACCAGCACCTAGAATTTTCCTTGTGGGCTCCACACATCAACTTATTTGCACTAACAGGTTCACAGGCTTGTGTTCTCAAGGAAGAAAAATGATTCAAAACAACAGTGAGATCCAGACGGAAGTCAGCACCAGGTCACACCCTGTGAGGACAACGAATAGGTCTGAAACAATAGAACAGAAGGTTAAATCTGTTCCGGTGGCTGAATCAGGCTGCGCTAATGAGGGGCTCTGTGGCCACATGAAGGCCATTCAGGTAGCTGACCTTTGACGTCATGACTACATCTCCCACATATCCACTGCCACCTGGGAGGGTCCCCAACATGCTAGGAGACAAAGCACAGCTTGGGGACAATGGGGGTCGGATTCAGGCCTCGCATCCAAGCAAAGAGCAAATCCCTACTCAGATCTGAACCTCCAAGGTCAGCACTGGCAAAACCAATTTCTTTGAAAACCCCATTCATTCTTAAGGCAATAATCCGTATGCTCTCTTTGATGTGGGCTGGCTGAGTCACCCTAATGAGAGATGCTAGGAGTCTGGGGACCTGAGCTCAGAGTCAGAGCACACAGTCTAATTTATGTGAGCTTCTAATGGGGACGGAACGTTTGCAGTTAGGACAGTCCCAGAACATCAAGTTCAGTGTACTCAGGAAGACATAAAAAGCAGCTGGAGACACACAGTCATCTACTCGGTCTCCCATTCTACCAGACTTTCACAAACTTGCACTCTTTGGCTGGGTCTCCAAGTGCTGAACTATAACTTATTCAAACACCCAGTGAAATATTTCTGAGCATCCATGGTATGTCAAAGCTCTGTTCTCAGCACAGAGCTCTTCTGAAGTTTATATCCATGTGGAAAGACACAAGTAACAAGCAAATAAAAAAATAAATAAGGCAGCTATTCAGCAGTGAATTTGGTCATCATCATTGCCCTTTCCTAAATACTCTGACCCCTCACTTTCCAAACGCACAAGACCACACTTCTGCCCCACTGGAGCCTGGGAGCAGCCAAGAGACCAGTTTGTGTCCCCCTTCCTGCAGCAGTATGTATTTTGTTACTAGCATGCGTCTCTGCTTCCCTGTGCCACAGCCACCAGAAACCATCAAATGAGGTGCTCTTCTGGCCACCCAAGAGACAATGACAGTCAGGGTCCCCCACTGAACTTCACAGCACACATAGTGTGAGTGGAAAATGAACCTTTGTTGTTTCTAAACACTGAATTTGAGAGTAGTTTGTTACACTTGAGCCTAAAAAGGGGCTATAATGTACAGGGAATGCTCTTTGCAAAGCCCAAGGGAAGAAGTTAGGGTATAAGAAATTGAAAACTTGACCTCCTCCCAGAGGGGATTCCGAGCTGGTAGGGTATGGCTCTCAGCCTGTCAAGAGACGCCCAGAGAGTCAAGGCCAGAGGATACCAGCAGAGTTGAGGAAGGCAGAGGGTGAGGCAGAGAACAACACCGCAAGAGGCCCAAGGTGTAGCCAACTCACCACAGTCACCCCCGAGAGCCCCAGTACCTGGGCCAATGCATGTCCTCTTAAGCCGATTTAAGCTTCTGCTTACAACAAAAAAAACAACAAATTGATATACTAATGTGAGTGCGTTAAAGTCTATGATGAGGTAGAGAGGTAGTATTTTATGACACAAGAGTGGCATTATTTTACTTGCCTCTTTATTTCAACTGTGGTGACTCACACTGACATTTAACCATATTTCAACTGATATATGGGGACAGCCCTACAGAGCAACAGATCTGTGTCAAGTGCCAGGCCAGCGTCCCCTCTGGAAGCCTCGTACTTTCTTCCGTGGGCAGCCCTAATCTTTCCAGAAAGTGGACCCAAATGCCCGGGTGAAACTCCCCTGAAATGGCTAAATCACTAACACAATCTCCCGGTCCCAACTTCTAAGCTCATCCTGAGATCCAGAGAGGCTATTTTCCAGGGTTTTTCTGTTTCAGAAACTGAAGCTAAGTGGCTGGCATCCCACCACAGTTCCACTGAGTGAAGACGCCATGGAGTTGATGAAAATATGACTTCGAGAGGACGCAACATTGTGCTGGGTCACAACTTCAATGAATTTCAGTGAATCAATCTCCTTGAGCAGCTTTTCAACCATCCTGCCCACTAAGTGTTCAGAGACCTGCCTGAAACAACTGTGGTAAAAATGTTCAATCTAAAAAAATAAAATAAAATAAGACCTATTCATGAACTTCCACCAGGGGAATGCATAATGTCCTTCTAGCCCCAACATCTTCAAAATGTACTCGTCCCATTGCAAGTGTGATATTGCAGGGATGGTCTATCCATTTCCCCCAGCATCCTTGGCAGGGGCTTGTGCCAAGGACAGATGAGCGTGCCCAGGCATTTCTGCCCACTGCCCACTGCCCACACAGCAAAGTCGGAGTGCTGAAGCCTGGTGAATCCAGAGGCCCCCGCAGGAGGCGGGGTTCTACTCATTTTGGTTTAATGCAATAGAGCTGGATGATCAAGGAGTGTTTGCAGAGATGTAAGCAGGGAAGAACTCCAAGGGAGGCTGAAGAACCCAGAGATGAGCTAAGCAAAAAGCCGTCCCCACCCAAGTGTGAAGGGCCAAGGGAAGAAATAGTGTTCCCAGAAATCCCTGGAGGGATGCAGCCATGGCCAGAACCACGTGGGCAGCCAGAGAGGCAGCAGGACGTGACCCAGCCTCCCTCCGCCCGCCTGCCCTCTACTCTCCTTTCAATGCCCAGCACTGGCTGAGCCCAGCCAGCAGCAAGGGAACATGGGGGAAGTCTTGCATCGGCGTAAACCCCCCAAAGCACACAGCAGGGAAGAAAAGAGAGGAAGGTGAGGGCCAAGAAAACAGCACCAGCACGCTTGGGAGGCAGGGACTGCCTCCGTGTGACCCCAAGCTACCACCCAGATTCTTCTCCCACACCCTCTGCCTTCACTTGGGAAGGCAGAAGGAGGGTGTCTGGGAATAGGAACCCAGCGCAGGTGTCACACATTGAAGATGTCGTCTGGCAGGTCTTTTCTGCCTTGGAAATGCCTCTCCCAAAACACTCCCAGCCGTCTAGTCATGCTTCCAACAAACCACACACTGCAGTGAAAACCTCAGCAGCCTTGTTGTGAAGAATAAACACCTCAAGTGTGGCTCGCTAGGAAAGTGCAGATGCTTATTATTTTTATTACCAAAGGTTTCCTGATGGCAGGTGACAATCTACCTGTAGAGACGGGACTTCTTGTCCCCTGACATATATTTATGTCCCTCCTGCTCTGTCTGCCTCTGAGTACCTTGCGGTTCTTGCTTCTAAGGCTCTCAGCAATTGCTCATTAGGTACCTGCATCTTTGCAGGTTGATTTCCATCCCCTTCCTGACTAAGCTTCTGGGAGCAGGAGCTGAGTCTTTGGTTCACACTGCGTCCATTCCCAGGGCCTGACCCAGAGTCCAGCACATTCAGGAGCCGAGTGAGATCTGCAGCCTGGCTGAGTGGACAGCAGATGGATTCTCTCATCTGTGGGGGAGCAAGTCCTAAGGAGCCAGCACCCCACCCCCTGAAGGTGGCACAGTTTCCCAGAGATGCACCCCACGGCTCCCCTTTGTTGGTCATTGGCTTGCTAAGACGACAACGCCGTGAGTGCACTCGCCTAAGCACACACGATGCCCAGGAACCAGCGGCCTCGGGTCCCAGACAAGCACTGAATAGTCTCTTTCCCCCTTTCACCGCAGATTTCAAGAGACAAGTTCACAGAGATGCTTCCAGGCAGGGGAGGCATAGGATTAGCTCTCTGCAGGCATGAAGCAGGGTTTGGGGGATACCATAAGAGCCCTCTAAGGAAAAGTTAACCAGAAGTCACTTCAGGAGACAGATAAAGGCTGAGCTGCCGCTGCAACGTAAACTTGAACACATCGCCGTGTGCACAGATGGTCCTGGATCCATTCTGCCCCCCAGTCCTGAGCAGTGAGGACAGGGGGACGGGGAAACAGGGCAGCTTATAAACCCACAGAAACCCAGATCCCCCCTGACCGGGGGCCACTTTCACTCCAAAGGAGTATTGATCCTCCTTGATTAAATTTCCCCTTTTCCAATAATACCCTAAAAATCCAATTTATTAACTTGGTTTAATTGCCACCCTGACAGGTGGCTTTGCAGGCTCCCTTTTCCCCTGTGTTTCCCAGAGAAAGATATTGATGTTTCCATTTCTGCTCATTAAAGCGGGTCTATTTAAATATTGTTTATTTCATCCAAGGTGGCCTCAGGTGGAAGCACAAAAGAAATCTCTCAGACTCTGCTGCACATGAAGCCCTTTAATGCTGCAGTTTGTGCCCTTGCCAGGATGCACAGTTGGGTTGAATCAAACCAGCAAACATCTATTAATCCGTGGAATCAGTGGGCTGCCTAACACCTGGCTAATGGGCCAAGCTCAATTAGGTTCACAGGGGCCAGTGCCAATCACGGCAGAATACCACATTCCACTGTGGTGTAAAGGAGGCTACATTGGAGAGGGTGAGGGTAGGTATGCAACTCTTGCAGAAGCGATTTGAAATGAACATCCCCAAGGCATGCAGGCAGCACTGTCTCACATGCAGTGGACCGTACAGTGAGGAAGCAAATCGTTAGTGAGTTGTGGCTTTGGGTAATGATGGCCCCACCAGCCCAGGGTTTGTGATCACTCAGACAGCCTCACCTGGGAGTTGTATTAGTCTTTTCTTGCTACACAGCAAATTATCCCCAAATTTAGGAGATTAAAACAATAAACCTTTAAATTGCACAGGTCTGGTGGAAATTTGGAAGCAGTTTAGCTGAGTGGTTCTGATTCTTCTATAAGATTGCAGAGAAGACGTCAGCCAGGGCTGCCATCATCTGAAGGTTTCACTGGGGCTGGAAGATCCTCTTCCAAGGTGGCTGCCCCTACGGCTGTAGTCAGGAGGCCTCAGCTCTTCACCACATGGTCTTCTCCAGAGAGCTGCTTGAGTGTCCTCACAACATGGCGGCTGACTTCCTCCAAGATGAAGGATCCAAGAAAAAGCAAAGAGGAAGGTGCACTGTCTCTTGTGCCCTAGTCTTTGAAGTCACACAACATCACTTCCACCATATATTTTATATCATGTTGTTATTTGTAGGACACTATTTAAGACTTAGTTATAAATTAAAAAATATTATTTAGCTATACATTATTTAGGTATACCATACCACCATATGGTACTCTATAAAAGTGAGTCACTAAGTTCTGCTCACACTAAAAGGGAAAGAAATTAAATTCCACCTCTTAATGAGAGAATGTCAAAGAAATTTGTTTATATTTTTTAAAACTGCCAGAGGCTACTGAGCAAACATTAACAATAGTTGAGCTCAGAACGCTGAGGCTAGAGAGACATGGTTATGAATCCACGTTCTGTCATTAGTTACCTTGAGTTTAACCTCTTCACTCCTCCATTTCCTCATCCATAGACAGGAGAACATCTATGCTGCCAAATGACTGTGAGAACTTAATAATATATGTAACATATCCAACACAGTGTCTAGTACACAGTAAGAATTCAACACATCATTGCTAATATTTTAATTACGATTAAGAGTGAAGAAGAAAGAACCATTCGGCATTCTTCACACCATTAATCTCTAGTGTTACTTCTCTCAACGTAACTAAAACATCACAAGTGGAACTTACACGATGTATAGCTAAATAACATTTTTTAATTTATAACTAAGTCTTAAATGGCGTCCTACAAAACAACATGATATAAAACTATGAATGTCCCCAACACATTCTGATTTGTACTATGACACATCTGCTGCCCAAAATCCACACACATCTTTAGGTGCATCATGCCTTCCAGAGGTGCCAGACGCAACTGAGCTTTATACTTCAGCTTCCTTCCAGCCTAGACCATTCAAACTGGCTATTTCTTTAACTAATTACAGGAGCATTGAGACAGGCATCAAAATTCCCAGCTACTAATAGGATGATGATAATAATTATACTAATAACACAGACATTTGCCATAGGCTAGGCATATGTGTGATCTTAAATAAATCCTTTAACTTCTGTTAGCCTCACTTTTCTCAACTGTAAAAGAAGGTGTTGAATATCTGATTTTTCCTATTTTGGCAGGCTCTAATCGAATTTATCTGTCTGGGATATTTGACATTGGATAACAAGAAAGCTCATGTAGGTAAACCCAGAGACAATTAAAGAGATGACTTGTGCATGCAAATGCTACTCCTAATTGCAAATGTATCATGTTAGGGCAAAAAGCTTCTCAGGACCAATGTCTGCAGAAAAAAAAAATCTGAATGGTGTAAAGAAATGCATACTTAGATGTGATAAAACCAATTTCTTCAATTTAGTCTTATTCCTAAAACTAAGATCTCCTTAATAGACTAGAATGCCATCTACCAATCATGGGTTGTGCCCTTTCTCATCTGTATTAGTTAGAATTCTCTTTGTAATGAAGCATCTCAACATGTGGTCAGCTGTCCAGAAGTTTACCATAGCTCCATGAGTGGCCTAAGCCAAGTCCAGGAAAAGGACTTCTCAGCTCAATTCAGCCCAAATTGCAGACCCAGATAATTACTGGCTAAGTAAATGGTCATTATGTTAGGCAACTTCATTTGAGAGTCATTTGTTAAGCAGGAAAAAACTGATACATCATCCTTATAACTCACTTCTTTCCCATGTCTTATTTCCCTGCCTAGACACTGTTCAATGTCAGAACAGTGATATTAATGGTCTTCTTTGTCTTTCCCCTAAATTTGATTTCCTATTAAGCATGATGTTTATTTTAAAGTTCTGCAAGACCCTGTCTATCAAATTAGGAAAGTTGCTATTTCTACTGTGCTCAGAGTTTTTGTATAAATTCAGAGTTCAAATAGAAGCTGTTTTCATTTTCTAAGGACTGAGCAGCCCTTCCCGAAGAGAACACGTCTCTGAGCAGACCCCTTTAAGAACATACGGATTTACTTACAGTGAAACAGATAAGACCAAGACATAGAGAACATTTAAACAATAATACAGGACAGCACATGATCAAATGGCAAATATTAAAGGTACGGACTCAAGTTCAACAGAAGTTCAGAGGGGAATGCAGGGCTGGCTTTTTTTAAGAAGTAAAAGATGGAAAACAAGCATTTAGGTGAGAGGACACAGAGCAAGGGACAAAGATGTGGCAGCAGAAGGGTAGAAAATGGCAAAAACGTGCTTGACAAATGTGCAGAGGCAACACCACATGTTTACCTCACCATCTCTTCTTCTGAGACACACAAGAAGGCCGCATCTCCCAGCCTCCCATGAAGCCTCCTCTCTCCGTACTGACCAATGGAATGTGGGCAGAGGTAACAGACGCCCCACTCAGTCCTGGGCTTGGAAAACATCTTGTGTGATCTTCCGGGGTTTCCATGGCAACCTCAAGGATGGCATAGCAACAGGGATAGTTTCCAGATGACATAGACATAGGACAGATGCAGCCAGGATCACTGATAACTGCTTGGACTTGTTTGTAGCTAGTTGGATGTGGCTCAGAAACTCCATCCAAGCCTCATTAGACCATGTTAAAGCACTGAGATAGAAGGTTACTTGTTAAAGCAGCTAACATTAATGACCTAAATAGTACAGAGAATTATAATGAGTAGAATTCAAAGGGTTCAATAATATTCTAGGACATTCCCTAGTGACAAGCCACTCTGTGCTACACCCACTGGCCTACTTCCTGTTTTCAAAGACAGCCTTCAATTTGTGATCTAAGGAAGAACACGCCTTATTGCACTTCCTGAGAAGGGAATACACCTGTTGTAATAAACCAACATCCACCAAGGTTATTGATTAAGAGGGTCGGGAAGGATGTGTTCAATATTATTTCAAAGTAAAAGGTGGGGAACAGATGAAAACTTCAGCAGTAAAAGATAACAGAATTCAGGCCCCTTCTAGGTTCAGAACAAATTTCAAAACCATAATCTAGTAAGGGAAAAGAGAAAAACACTACTCAGGACCACACACACTCTTTGAGGTCTCCAGTTCCCACTCAATCCCCTTAACTTCAGCTAGCATAATGATGTAAGCTGAACACCATCAGCAGTGGCTCTACCACAAAGGAAAATGGTAATTAAAGCCAGCGAGGCTATTAAGTCAATCCCCAGAAAATTAAGACAACCAGCGATTATGCACATTTTTCTCCTGACACTGGGAAACAGAAATCTGACAGTGACCACACCCTCAGAGGGCCCTTCCAGCACCTGGAAGCTTCATATTTAGAAGATGATATTATTCAATGGCAAAATAACATTCCAGAGTGCAGATCAAGAGTAATTGTCACTGCCCTTCAGTACTCTAATATCAGTGCTCAAGGCCTTTTAATGTAATACCAAAACCCAGTGAGAGCCCATGTTCATTCAAGACCCATAATGTTTCACATCTGCAGCAGAAATGTGTGAGACTAACTATCTTATTCTGATAAAAATCTCAAAAATATGTCTCTTGGTAAGACTATTCCTGACCTACTCAAGGTCACATAAGCCAGCAAACAGCAGGGACAAGATTTAATCTCAGGCAGGTGAACACCACAGCCTCCCCTCAGAACCAAGATGCTGTTACCTGGTGTGATAATACGCTAACACCATAGCATCCTAGTGCTATGGACACCCTTGTAATATGACACAGCATGATAACACACCGTAATGAAGCAGGGATCATACCTGACTTTAGACCCATACCCTCTTCACTGGGAAATCATTCTAGTTGTTCCCTCAACAAGTTTTCATTGCTCAAATATATTCATCTTAACTGTCAGGTGTCAGGACGTAGAGCACTGATTTTCAACCAATGTGCTGTGAGAGGATCTTAGGTGTGCCGTGAAAATTTTTAAAGATCATTACTTAAATTATGTTCAATACTCATAGTAGAGGAAACACACTGTACCCCACATATACATAAATGTATTCATGATCTATGTGTATATGACTTAATAAAAATAAATAAATAAAAATAAATTATCTTCAAAAGAAGTTCAAAACTTAGTAAAATATATTCCCTTCTTTTTCACTTTCTTTTGATCAACATAATTTAAATGTGCTGTGGAAATTTAAGTATAGGCTCACGTGTGCCGTGAGATAGAAAAGGTCGAAAAATACTGACTTAGAGGGATGCAGCATAATCTAGCCATGCACGACCTTCCTTCCAGGGGTAATTGTGGGGATCCCTGTACCACCCCTACTCTGCCCCTAACTGTCCTAACACACACAAACACACACGCACAGACGTGTGCATTTTTTTTCTTAGTCCCAGGCAAAATTCTAACTTCTCACCGACAATTAAACTGCACAACTAGTAGGTTCTGTAGTTGAAAGCTAGTGGAGGGAAAAAAAGAAAAGACATCAAGGTTAACCGTAATTGTTTCTTAGAATTAAAGATGGGGAGAAACAGAAGCTCAGAGTAGCTCCAGGTACAGTGGGTGGAAAGATCAAGTGGCCAGTGGTAGCTGTGTGGGATCTCTGCTTTCAGTCTAACCTGCCTAATGGCATTAGACAGCAAGAGTCAGATTGCAAGGCTCTTGCAGAGAACATACCCAGAGCTGCTGACGCAATGGATAGAACTAAAGAGCTGTAAGATGGGATCTCAGGTATGGTTATTGGTCAAAGAATGGCAAACCAATCCAATCTGATAGAGATTTGTTGAGTGCCCCTAAACACCAAGTCCTGGGTTTAGCATAACAGGGAAGGGGAGGAATCAGACTGGGCTCCAGCAGCAGGAAAACGGCACAGAAGTGAGAGGAGTGTGTCCCCGCTGATTATGTTACTGTGTGCTAATAATTCTGAGAGGGGTAATACTGCGTAGGCAGCACCAGAATCTTAACAATTGTGCTGCTGATGGGGAGCTGGGGTAACAAATGAGCAGGTGGAAGGACAAGCAGATCTTTACTGACATGAAAAAGGGAAGGGAGGGAAGAGAAACAGTGTGCAAACGGGGCTCATTTTACCATCCCACTTTGCAGAAGTCAAAAATATGAACATACAGTTAAAACAGAAGGCCATTTATAGAATCTCGATTAGAACCCACAAGCAAGAGATAGCTGGATTAGCAAGGGGGAGGGGAGGGGAGAGGACGGAAAGGGGCAGGAGGGAGGGTGATTGGCAGGATCTCGCCGAATGTGCACAATGTGAGGGTGTTCAGCACCCTCCCCAGGGGAAGGGCTCAACTACAACTGGAACTTTACCTTAGAAATGAAAACAATGTAATCTAAGCATATTAATTTGAAATTGAAAGAGATACAGCTAGACTGGTGTTCTGATTAAGTGTAAATGAAAAAAAGAAGACTTTGGTCTTCTTTTATGAATAACTTCAGGACATTCCTCTAAAACCACCTTCTACTAAGAATAGGGGGAAGGGGGAAAGGGAGGGGAGGGAGGGGGGAGGGGGGTAGTGGGAAGGGGATTGGTGGGATTACACCAGCAGTGCATCTTACAAGGGTATATGTGAAACTTGGTAAACAGTCTGTGAAGCTAGTGAATGATGCCCCATGATCATATCAATGTACACAGCTATGATTTAATAAAAAGAAAAAGAAATAAATAAAACCACCTTCTGGCTTTAGTAAGAACAGTCTAGCACTACAGGACACCCTCCCTGCAAAGTTTCTGAGCCATTATCCTGACTTTTTAGTGATCTTTAACTCTCACTTGAGCAGAATCGGTTGAATGTTTTGCAGGACACCAGCTTGCCATTTTAAAAGAAAAATTGAAAAAATTGGTCTCAGAAACAATAAAGACCAGGGCATCTCTGGGAGTCTGGGTAACTTACCAAAGGAACAGCCTCACCAGTTGCAGCGACAAAATGAGTATGTTCATGGTGTCTTATTCAAGCTTACATCAATCTACTCAAAATTCAGAGTCTCAGAAGAAAACATGTGATTGACGTTGGTTAGATCCCCAGCCCTCAGACAGCGCAGAATGGGACACTGTGATTTTACTCCCACCCCTAATGCCCATAAGAGAAAGAAGCCTCCAGAAGGAGATCAGGATTTGCTACTAAAATGGATGCTGAGAGGCCCAAACCCAATGGTGTCCTCACCAGACAGTCTGTGTACACAGAAGGCAGATACGAGGTTATACAAACAATACCCAGCAAGAGGGGTGTCTAGAGGTGCCTAAGGAAGCCGGCTCCTAGCTCACTTCCTGAGAAAGACTCTAGCAACTGTGCTTAGTTATTCTTCCCCCTCCCAGACCTGGCCATCGCTGACTGGACCAGAGCAACATCTGAGTCAACCCGATTTCCTTTTGATAAACTGAGTTTCAAGATACAGAGAATAAGATTGAGAGATGCATTACTTATAAGGGGAGAACCCTAAAGTGAGTTTCTAGGAATTCCTTCTTCTGAAGTCTTTGGACATAACCTTTGGTTTTGACCTTCCTGAGGCCCAATCATTCAAATGGTTCTTTTGTGAGATAACCCAGTGTCCTCTCAATAAACTCCCTTTTTTGCTCATGCCTGGGTTTCTTTTCTTCTGAGAGCAATAGTCTCTGATTAGTCCAAGATAAAAATGTCACCTAGACCTCAGCTAACAGGAAGACAGATACCAAATGATCTGGCATTTCTTTTTACAAAAAAAAAACCTAACCAACTAACAAGACGAAAATACTTTTGCCTACACTTTAAAAGGAAGCCAATTAAAAATCCAAAATACATAAGTATGGTTGACCTTTATCCCAAGTTCTCAAAAGTTGATCAATAGTAACTTAAGTTGAAAGAACATTAGAGTCCCTGTACCAAAACTATAAGAATTTTGCCTCCAAGTAGGAAAAGAAAAAATTTAGTTTCCTGGAGCAAAAAAAAACAAATGGATTTTCCTGAGAAAGAAAAATCAGGTGAAGGAAGAGTTAACTCTCTTAGCTAAAAGACTTTTCAGAATTTCTCTTATAAGGAAAGGGGAGGATTAAGCCAGACAGAGATAATACACACCATATATCAGAATAATTGCATTACTTGGCTGTCTGTGTGGCTCAGTTTTCTCCTGATAAATTTTTTTAAATGATGATAAAATCAGTTTTGAGTTTGAATCTTTCTATAATCCATTTAGACACCTTTAAGTGAAAGGGAAATATGTTATCTCACAAAATAGATATATATATTCAGGTTTGATCCAAAACCCAGTGAGAAGTAAAGTATACAGTTGATTAAGACACAAACTATCATTTGCATAGGATGATAACAAAGACCAGTTCTGATGGAGCTGATATTAAATCAAAATTGCAGTAAGGCTCTCCTGAGCCTGATTGTCAGCATGCAGGTGTCTTGTCCTAAGGTATACTCAGCACTCCACCTATAATAGGTGGCCATCCACCAGCAATGACAGAACTGGGGTGGAGCGGAAGATTCCATACAAGTCACTGCTCACCATTTGAGCCTCATCATGACAGAATAAAGTTCAGACTCCATCCTGATGTCCCAGAAAGCAGCACCTGGGAGAAAGGCCAGCTCTACACAGCCCTACTCCCTGGGCACTCAGGCCTGAGCAGTAAGGTAACTGATGTTATTATTATTGTGGAAAGACAATACAGGAAACAGTTGCCTCATGTGGCCCTGTGTGACTTCATCCTTTCCTTCTCTGTAGGCTCATCCTTAAGGACCCAGACAAACCTACTCCCTTCATTACTCCGCCAAGCTACAAACCTCCAAGCAATTGCAAATGGAGAAATTTGTCAAAATTCCCATCAATATTCATTTACTAGATAGCATGCACCAGGCCCTAAATGTTTATTGACTGAAAGAAAACAAGGTCCTTTAGGGTAGAAAAAATAAAAACCTTTATAACTTTGAGCAATTAAAATCTTAGATTCATAAAAAGGGTTTCAGTTGCAAGGGCAGAAACCCAAGCATGCCTTAAGAACTAGGAGGAGAGGGAAATTATTTCAACCTAATATAGACAATATGTGAAAATCTCACAGCTAACATCACACTCAATGGTGGAAAACAGACAGCTTTTCCTCTAAGATCCAGAACAAGGCAAGGATACCCACTCTGTCCAATTCTATTAAACATAGTACTGGGAGTCCTAGACAGAGCAATTAGGCAAGAAAAAACAAAGGACCATCTTAACAGTAATAGGAAAAACAAAATTATCTCTGTTCAAAGACAATAAGATCTTATATGTAGAAAACCTCAAAGACCCCATAAAACCCATTGGTTTTCTAGAACCAATAAAGTAATTCAGGAAAGTTTTAGAATATAGAATCAACACACAAAAGTGTCAGTTATGTTTCTATATACTAACAAGGAACAATCTGAAAAGGAAATTAAGAAAACAATAATCCCATTTACAATAGGATAGAAAACAATAAAATACTTGGGAATAAACTTAACCAAGCTGAGAGACTTGTACACTAAGACAAAAAAACATGGATTAAAGAAGGCACAAATAAATGGAAAGACACCCTATGTTCATGGATTTGAAGATTTAATATTGTTAAAATGTCCACAGTGCTCAAGCAATATACAAGTTCAATGCAATCCCAATCAAAATCACAATGACATTTTTTGAAAAATAAGAGAAAAAAAAATCTAAAATTCACCTGAAATCTCAAACGACCTCAAATAGACAAAACAATTTTGAGAAAGAAAAACAAATCTGCAGGCCACACACTTTCTGATTTCAAAACATATTGCAAAGTTACAGTAATCAAAACAGTGTGGTACTGGCATATCATACAGACATATACACAAATGGAACAGAATAGAGAGCCCAGAAATAAACCCTCACATACTGAATGAATGATTTTCAACAAGACCACATATACAATAGAGAAATCGCAGTCTCTTCAAAAGGAACAATTCCCGAAACATACCTTGGGCTTCCCTACCTCTGTGATTTTACCCATGGTATTTCCTCCATCTGAAATTATTTTTCTTGCCATTACCACATGTCAAAATCTACTCATCCTTTAAAAACACAACAAATAAAACTTCAATCCAAGAAGAAGTTATAGAAGTTACAGCTGCTTGCTCTCTCTCTCTCCCTTCCCTTCCTTCTCTATGTTACTCAGACACATCAAGCACACCTGTGCACCAGGGCACTTCTAATTGCTCTTTCTTCCACCTTATCCATCATTTCTCAGTATCCACAGGCCTAGACATCCCTTCCTTCCTGGCTCCCTACTCAGGAAGGTCAGCTGTACCATGTTATCTAAAATAAACATATACCCACCCCTCCACAACCAAGAATATTCTCTTCTATTGCATATCCATCTCCTTCTTCATAGTATTTGCCCCCGACATAGTTCCCCTGAGTATGTAAGTATACTCATTTGTGCATACAGAGGCCACACCTTTGTCTCTCTCTGTCAACGGAATACAGCCATGAAGATAAGGACTTTTTCTTTCTTATTCTCCACTGTACCAGCCCCAAGAACAGAGCCTACCACCAACCTGTGCTCAGTGAAGATGTGCTATGTGAACGAATGAATGAACAGCACACAGAAGAAAGCAAAACCACGAGAGAGCGATGGATCCAACAGCTTCAGGCAGCTTAAATCACATCTGAAGATTTGTGATATATTTTTGAAAAATATGATCTAACAACTAAAGAATAAACTCCGAGAACTTACTGTTATGAAAATACTTCACCCCTGAAATGGGTTTAAAAGGGCTGGACCAATTGGTGATGGAAAAAAAGAGAGAACGAAACCTAATGAGCCCGTAAAGACACTCTGGGTGACTCTGAGACTTCACTCCACTTTGAATGTGGAGCTGGTGCCGTGAACTCTTCACATCACAGTCACTTAACACCTACCCTGTGCTAAGTGCCACACGTACACTGAATTAGTTCTCACAACAACCCTGCAAGGCATACACTATTCCTATCACCGTTTTGCAAATGAGAGAATCAAGATTCTAAGAACGCAAATGCTGGGACTTTCTTTAGAAAGTGTTGTACTAAAAAATAAATTCTCCAAGTGTTTACTCCTTACTCACACACAGAGCTTGGACAGGCACAAAACACTCACACAGAAACACTGCTGCAGCCTCTGACCCTCACATTGTCCCTCATTGGTTCAACAAATTTTTAAAGAATATCATGCATCAGACTGTCTTCCAGGTATTGGTCAAATGATAATAGTAAAAGAATCAACAAGGTCTCAGCCTCAGCTGACACTCTAGAACAGAGAGACAAATAATATAATTTCAAATGGTAGTGGCTCTAGAGGAAAGAATACAGGCCGTGTGACAGTGACTTGCTGTGACGAGGGACAACATTCGATTTGTGGGCAGGGAAGGTGTGTCTTTGGAGGTAACATCTGACCAGGGATCTGAATGACCACAGGGACCAGCCACGTGAAGACCTGAACACAGAATCCAGACGGGATTATAATGTCACTTTATTAAAGAATATTAAAGTTGATATCATTATGCCAAGTTTTCAGATGAAGAAACAGAAGCACATTATCAGACACTGGGAATGAAGGAACATGTGCATAAATGAATAAAGAAGCAAGTGAGGAGACTGAGCTGCCCAAGATCGTAGGACTAGTAAGTGGACACCCAGGTGGAGAGATGCTGGTGCTGTCTGATGTCCGTTGTCTAACCACAGGCCCCCCAGCAATTTTTAAAAATCAGGCAAACACTGGGCTGGACAAACAAGTCAATTGAGGCAACATAGTGGCCTTGGTGGTGCTAAAACATTTTCATGGAATGTTGGCCATCAGGAAGAAGAAACCCTTCTGTTGGCACTGAGCCTTGACATCAAGGCCATGATTAAGGTGAAAATTTTAAGATTATACCAAGAAAACTCAATGATTAAGTCAAACAATTGCTCCTGGTGACCCAGGTGTCCTGATAGTTAGTTGACCAGATATCCTTCCAGAAGGCTGTCTTGACACCCTATGTTCATGACAAAATGACATGTCTTGACAAAATGGTCCCTTTAGTGGTTAAACTCAAGAAAATTGCAGTAATATACAGTGGGTAGTGTTTGCTGAAGATGGGGCTCACAGCCAGAGGCCATCCATCCAGATGGGACACCCCAGGGCAAGGGCCCCAAGGTGGTGGGAAGCCAGGTCCTGGCCTGCCAGCAATAATGGGAACCAGACTCTAAGACTCCTTCCTCTAAAAGAGCAGAGAGGAGAGGTGGAAGAAGGGAGGAGGGAGGAGGGAGGACAGAGGACAATTGGTGGGATCTCACTTGAAGGGCACAACGTGAGGGTGTTCAGCACACCCCCTGGGTAAAGGGCTCAACTACAACTTGAACTTTACCTTAAAATGAAAAACAATGTAACCTAAACATCTTTACCCTCATATTAATTTGTAATAAAAAAATAAAATAATTTTTAAAAAGACTCTTTCCTAGCTGCTCTTTAGCAGTGGATTGAATTGAACAGGACATTGTCACTGAGTTATTCATTCTAGATACAGGAAATACATATAAAGGCATGTCAAGTGCGTCTTTAACTTTTGATTTGGGGGTCACTCAGGTATGCATTTGAACTGTTAGTGCCCTGCCTGCTGAAGGCATTAATTATTTAGTAGCTGTCTTGTTATCTTTATTATCTTCATCAGTTAGAATAATAGCAACACTAGTTAGAAATGCCAGCACTTTTCATCCTTGGACCTTACTGAAAATAACAGGTGAATTGCAACTGTAAATTCCACATAACTGTAAACAATGTCTGAGAGAATACTACTTTACAGAATAAACTGAGGCCCAGAAATGTTAAATAACTTGTCCAATACCACCCAGCTTCTCACAGCAAAGATTCAAATTTCCTGGGTATCAAAGGATTAACATTGAGGCTTTTCCAAAATGCAATTATTATACTACAAAAAAAGTAGTTAAGAAATGTTTCCTCCATTATAAATGACATAAGCAAATTGGAAAATCATTTGAAACCAAAGGGCAATGAAGATTATTGCCAATAAAAGTGAGCAAAGTCTCATTAATGAGATACAGTGACAGGGGAAACACCATAATTCTTTTTCACAGCAAAACTACTGTAATTAAGCCAGAGTGTGTCTGTGTTATTTAGCAAAATAAATAATTACCCCATGCCCTTGAAGCTGATTGCGAATTTCAGCAATGAGCTAATGCTCCAGTCTATAAATCCAGTCCAGGACTCATGCTCAGGGCAACTGAGTAACTCAGAGCAATTACAGTGTCACAGCGGAGATGCCCCCTGTGCCTCAGGTCACACGTGCAAATGACGCTGGTCTGTACTTAGATTGGCTTTCGTTAAGAAGCATGGAAAGTTACTATTTCAACAGCCACTGCACACCTGCTCAGTACCAGGCCTTGTGTGTACGGGTTGGCATGTCCCTGACCCAGGGAAGCCTACGTAAGCACAGAATCTACTCTGGGCAGTAACAAGTCACATTCTGTATCAGTGAGGGCTTGAAACAGTTTCCATCTCTCAGATGTTAAAAGTGAGTATGGAACACACTGGAAAACCATGGCTACTACCTGTGTGACCCCCCAAATCAAAAGCTAAAGATGCACTTGACATTCTGAACCAAGTCAGAGTAAAGCCCACAGCATCCAGACAGCCCCCTCTTGTCTGGCAGCTGCTGGGGGCTCCGTGATGTCCCGCTCCAAGCAGACATGGTCCTACCTAAGAGGGCACTCAGCTGCTCTCAGGTTAATATGATTTACCATCAGCTTTGGGGCAGCCTTTTAAATGGATGGGCGTTAACAGCCTTTCCTAGAACAAGGAGAAAAGGGACAAATTGCCCTCGTTCACCATCCCTCTAATTCTCTTCCCCCAGCAAGAAGCCTGAGGTGGGTGGTGACTCCAGAGCTTCCCGTCAAACCAGGGAGATGAAGATTCCCAGGACTCTGCCACCAGTGACTGGGAATTTCCCATGTTAATTTTCCTCCAAATGCACAGTGATAGATTTCCCAAGACAATCAGTCCAGACAATCACAATTGTAAATAGAGAAAACGCAGCAGAAATAAAATGGATCGTATGAATCAAAAATGTCAAAAGTTATCAGCACATGGAGGGGAAATACCAACAACCACAGAGTGCTGGGGGAGAAGGATGTGGCTCAGAAACACACCTGCCACTGTGGACACACCCCGTCACCACCCACTCCTACTGTGGCGATAGAAGGCTGTGGCCCTTCAGACCACAGTGTGTGTTCCAGTCTGGAGGGATGGCCGGCTAATGGAGCACCATGAATATTTCACTTTAAAAATATGCTGCCCCTAATAGAAAACCCATTTGCCGGCACGGCGCCTGTGGCTCAAGCAGCTAAGACGCCAGCCACATACACCTGAGCTGGCAGGTTCGAATCCAGCCCAGGGCCTGCCAAACAACAATGACAGCTGCAACCAAAAAATAGCCGGGCATTGTGGCAGGCACCTGTAGTCCCAGCTACTTGGGAGGCTGAGGCAAGAGAATCGCTTAAGCCCAGGAGTTGGAGGTTGCTGTGAGCTATGATGCCATGGCACTCTACCCAGGGTGACAGCTTGAGGCTCTGTCTTAAAAAAAAAAAAAAAGAAAGAAAGAAAGAAAGAAAGAAAGAAAAGAAAAGAAAACCCATTTTTTCTCACAAGTAGGATTTCAGTAAAGTAGTCTGGGTCAGGAGAGGATTGAAAGCATCAAGTGGAAGATTCATTTAGTACAAAAGAAGTAGTTCAATTGCTTTTAGTGTTTTAGTGTACTTAATATTGGAGAGCTAAATTCTTACCTACAACCTATAAGGCAGGTGGAATGGCTGGAATATGATATGCTCTCAAGACCAACGTTAAACGTTTCAACACCCCAGAGACCAGAGGAAAACTCCATTCCTGGGTTCCAAACTCCATGCTAAGTTTAGCTCCTCAGCTCATTAGCATGGGCTCCTGGGTCCGGTCATGAAGCTTTGGGCATGGCTCAAACAAACAGAAAACAACCTAATTCCATAGAGCATGACCAAAAGTTCACAGGTCGCTGATTGTAAATTAGTCAAGTTTTCTTCCAGAGAAAAAACAATTAAATTTTATTGCAGGAAATCATCCCTGGGATTTCAAAGAGACATTTTTATTAAGAAGCCTTTACAAAAACTTAATCCAAACTGACATATATGTCAATATCCACTGAATTCAATGTGGGCAATGTCCAGCCACACCCCACCACACCCCACCCTTCACGTGGGTGACACTTATCATTCAGTCTCAGTTAGATGTCACCTGTTCAAGAAAACCATCTTTGACCTCTCAGGCTACACCAGATCTTCTCGTTTCACATGCTGAAAGCTCCTCATATTTCCTTTCATGACATTTCTCCTAATTACACTTAATTATCTCGGTAACTCTTTGTGATCCAGCTTCACTGCCAGACTCGTCCCTCAATGAAGAAAAGAACTGTCTTTTTCTGTCTGTTCAGCGAAGTCTCCCACAACTCAGCACATCACGCATGGCAGGTCCTCAGTAAATTAAAAATAAATGTATTCAAATAAAGAGATGAATTAATATCTACTTAGGAATTAAACTGGCTAAGAGTTTTAGTTTCACATTCTAAAGGCTAAATGGTCAATTTAGTTGGAAATCTCAGTGTAGGGAACATGCATGATTTTAGTCCATCTAGCACTTATTTTCTTTCTTCTGCTAGCAGCATGCCAATTTTCCTTTGGTAAACAACCCATTCCAACTTTTATTCCCTGTGGCTCAGATGGCACATACACCACCTGCAACTCCAGGGGTGGCTGTCATGTGAGCCAGCCAGGCCAATTAGCACATTTATTCCACTTGCAGCAGTGATTGGTTCAGAGATGAGCATGTGACTCAGCCTGGGCCAATGAGATCTGATCTGAGTCTTTCCTGGAATCACCAGGAAGGAGAATTCCTCTTTCTGGGAAGATGCTTAACCCAATGGGGCAAAGGTCTGAAGCTACTGAAGGCATCCTGTCACCCAGTGGACATTAACACAACCAGTACAAAGCTGAAGATAGAGAAATAGCATCTGGATGGCATTATGATAGCACCTAGATCCAGCTGTGCCTGAAATCAGGCATACCCTTGGATTTTTTCTTTTTTATTATGTTAGCTAATTTGTTTCCTTTGTGGATTAAGCCACTGGGGTTGGGTTTCTGTTGTTCAAGTAAAATACTAAACTAGGGGAAAAAACAGGTTGTGCACACAAATAAGGGCAAAATGAATTCAAAAGTCAGTGGAAGAAAACTTTTCAGGAGAGGTTGGGCCTAGACTAAGCCTTGGAGAGTGAGTGAGATCTGTGTCGGCAGACAGAGCAGGGTACGCTGGAGGTAAGGAGGACTTGCAGAGCCAGACAGAGGACCAAGGGATGAGGAAGGGGCAGGGAGCAACTTCCCTGATGCAGTGAGGAGACCAGCAGGATGCTGAAGAAGAAAGGCGAGGTGGCCCTGGCAGAGTGGCAAGGAAATGACCTGGGCGTAAGGACTAAAGTGAGATTTGAGGCTCAAGAGATGAGAAAACAATGAAGAGTCACAATTACTTTCAGGAGATGATGGGAGAGGATTTCTTAAACCCATTCCTGGGTAAAGTGTGCAAACTGAGATGAAGATGAGTGTTCTGTTGCCCTCCATTGTGTTTTTAAAGTGTCAACATATAAGCACGGAAAGATTCAACCTCAAATCCAAGGTCTGAGTTCTCTTTAAGTGATTAACAAAAGACGGTGTGGTCCTGGCCACAAGATAAGGGTGTCTCCCTTAGAGGGCACGGGCTCCCCAGCTTCCCACCTACTCTCCACTCCCGTTCCTGCGATCAGCCTGGGCACAACAAATGCGTGTGTGTTTCATCCAGACTGATGGGAGCCACTTCCTCCTCTCACGCCCACAGGCTCCAGTCACATCTCCCGAGGGCCTTCCAACACGCTCACCTGTGCGTGCGCACCTGAGGGCCTTCCCACACACTCACCTGGGCATGCGCACCTCAGGGCCTTCCAACACGCTCACCTGGGCGTGCGCACCTCAGGGCCTTCCCACACGCTCACCTGGGCGTGCGCACCTCAGGGCCTTCCCACACGCTCACCTGGGCGTGCGCACCTCAGGGCCTTCCAACACGCTCACCTGGGCGTGCGCACCTCAGGGCCTTCCAACACGCTCACCTGGACGTGCGCACCTGAGGGCCTTCCAACACGCTCACCTGGGCGTGCGCACCTCAGGGCCTTCCAACACGCTCACCTGGGCGTGCACACCTCAGGGCCTTCCAACACGCTCACCTGGACGTGCGCACCTCAGGGCCTTCTAACACGCTCAGCTGGGCGTGCGCACCTCAGGGCCTTCCAACACGCTCACCTGGACGTGCGCACCTGGTGGCTTCTGTGCCACTGTTTCTGCTGGCCCAGGATGCTCTTCTTCCAGCCCTGCCCTTGGAGAGATCCAGGCAGTTTCCCAAGTCACCTGTATGATCCTCTCCCCAAACTGGCTATTCCCTCCTCCTCACCTCCTGGTGGAATGTGTGCAGTAGCCTTACCTGTCGGAAATTGCATTTTATTCTTTCTGCCTTCCCTGGCCCCTGTAAGGATCCCACCTAAACATTCACATTCTTGTTGAAATGAATAATGCCCAGGTGAGCTGAAAGAGCTAACTGTGGCCAATAAAGAGATCAAAGGACCCAGAACGAAAATCTTAATTGTAACTGAGCACAGGAGACCAATTCACCCTCCACCCAAATAGAACCTAAAATAGTAGAATGAAATTGAGAAACATGAGTTGGAAAGAAAATCCCCAAGCCAAAGCAAAATCAGGAGAAAAATGATAGTCCAGGGGAGAAACTAGTGCACCCCCAAGAAGGAAAAGGTGGGAGCTGAAGATGTTTCCCAGGAGCTCCTCCTGGCCATCCAAGGGGCCCACACAGCTCCATTATCAGAGTGAGTGAATAAAAAGCCCCAAGTCACAAAATGAGTAGGAACTTTAGAAGAACAGCTGCAGAGAGGCAGAGGGGCCCCCCAGGACTGTCCCCAGCCTAGATCTGCCTGCAGGGTGGAGTGGGAGAGCTGGCTCCAGGTGAAGATGGTATGCTTCTCTCCAGCAGTAGGAAAAAGCCACAAAGGAAGCAGAACAGGACAGCTTCAGTGAGGACTCCCAGCTGGAGGAGAGTGGAGATTTTAAATAAATAAAACATATACGTTACTACTAAAACCATAAATAAAATTCAGAAAGTATGGACAAGGTTTGTGGGTCCACAGGCCTTCCTGAAGCTCCTGCCTTGTCTGAGGATGCAGAGATGGACACGACCTAGTCTCTCCATCCAAGGAGCAGAGCAATTGCAGGGGAAAGACATGTGAATAAACCAAACATGATGCGGCAGGATCGATGGCACAGAAGAAGTGGACCCAGGACACAGAAGTAACCTGTAGGAGACAGCGATGACGAGGCAGGTGCATAAACAAATAAAAACCTGCACCTCCATCTCCCCCGTGGGGCTGAGTCTCCACCACAGACAGAGCCCTGCAGAGGGTGAAGGAAGGACTCACCCCCCACCCAGACACCAGCGTCTGGAGGCCCCTGGGAAGAAGTGTTCTCTGCAGCCCTGCACCCTTCAGATCCCTGACTCTTGACTCCTTCATGCGAGGAGACGTTTTTAGACCATTCCCTGGGAACAGTTTTGGAAGCATCAGAAAAGTGCAGAGTTATGAGCACGCAGCTGGTGATCAGTAAGTGCAGGTTTAACTGTAGTGGTCTGGGGACTCATCCTGGCTGTCTTCCCAAGAAAGCTGCCTCGTTTTGAAAACCAGAAGCACATTTGGCTCCTTTTCACCTGATACCTATCAGATAAGTCAGGGTGTGCTGGGGAGCTAACCACCTCCAAATTCAAAGTAGATTTAAATATAAAATGTTATTCCCCCCTTGCATGCTGTTTCCAGTGGGGATCAGCTGGGTGCTTTACTCCAAGACTCACAAACAGCCCTAAGCCAAATTTGGCTTGCCACAGGCTTCTGTAACCAAAGGGTTATTAACACAGCCACGCTCATCCATTTAACTGCTTTCCTGGCACTGAATGGTTGCAACAAAGCCTGGCTTGTAAAGCCAAAAAGATTTACTACCTGGCCCTTTACAGAAAAAGTGTTATTGATTCGCTGGTCTGCTCTAGGTCTCTTCACCCAAAGACCAAGGACCCTGGGGAAGGGTTCGGGAAAGTTCTGCAGCAGTAAGTAAATGCTCTGGTATGAAAGCAATACATGCAACTTCCATGCACAACTCATTAGCCAGAAACCATCATGTGGCTCCCCCCAACCGCATGGGGGCGGAGCAGGACCAAATCATGGGTGAACTATGTGAGTGGTGACAAATGATTGGTGTCAGATCCCCCTCCCCTTTCTTAAAGAATTCTGCAACCCTTGAAAATAATGCATCCCTTGGGGCAGCGCTTGTGGCTCAGTCGGTAAGGCACCGGCCCCATGTACCGAGGGTGGCGGGTTCAAACCCAGCCCCGGCTGAACTGCAACCAAAAAATAGCTGGGCGTTGTGGCGGGCGCCTGTAGTCCCAGCTACTCGGGAGGCTGAGGCAAGAGAATCACTTAAGCCCAGGAGTTGGAGGTTGCTGTGAGCTGTGTGATGCCATAGCATCTACCGAGGGCCATAAAGTGAGACTCTGTCTCTACAAAAAAGAAAATAATGCATCCCAGGACACCAATATGTGAAAGTAAACTGGTCCAATAACCTCTTCATGAAATTCAGAAAATAGAAAAGAAAGGATAAAGATGCCCACCCCACCCCCAGCCAAAAAAAAAAATCACACACACGTCCTTTCTTTGATCAGTATTTTTTCTTATTCAAACCTCTAGTTGCCAACACACCCTTGCAAATTTCTCTCAACCCTTTTAGGAAAGTCCTGTGTGCCTTCCTGGGCTGGGCAGAATTTCAAATCTGATTTACTTGAGTCGCTAAGCACAGGCTGTGATTCCCACAAATGTCCCTAAATAAGAGGCTTTATCCTCATCAGCATTTTGGTTTTGCCTTGAACTAGGCTCCTCAGTTCCCAAGATAGCATTTACCACTTTCACTGTATGATTCTCCACTTTCTTCTCCTCTCCACCTCTGTCTCTGTGCTAGACGGCTCTTTATTCTCTCTCCTTCCAGCACTTCAATTTCCCCTCATCGTCTCCACTCCTGACATGTGCAGTGCCTCTCTGATGCCACAATTAGGAATCACTCCAGAATTCCCTTGAATCATCAATGGTTGTTTGTTGCATCCTATTAAACTCAAACTGCTTTTTTTCTTCTTTTAATACATAGAGTACCTTCTGTTCAAATTGCTTGAGGGCCTTGGCTGGTGAGGTGTATTTTAAGTTTTTAATGAGTCCAATTCAGGGTAGCTGCACTTTAAGTTCTACACTTAAAGTCCTCTTATTAGCTTCACAGAGAGAAAAAAAACTAGCAGCACACAGCATTTAAAATTTCACTTCTCAACCTAGAGAGAGTTCACAGTTTCTACCGTGATTGAAAATAGGCTTCAAGTGAGACATCCTAGCCACTTGTTAACGAGGGAAACCGCCAAGGAGCTAAGTACTCAAATGCAAAGTAAACAAAACTGAGAAGTTTAATGAGATCACCCAGAATGAAATGGTCTCCCCTAAACTGTATTTATAAATGTTTTCCTATGAGATAAATAAGATTTCTGGATGACAGGAATGTTTTCTCTTTTAAGCTTTAATAAGACATTTTGCTATCACAGCTCTGTCTTAGTAACTGCCTGGAGATCTTAAATGACTGAAGAGGCCGGGCTAACTGCTGGCAGTTGGTTTTAATACAGAGGGGATATTCCCTTCCCATGCAGGGAAATGCTGGGAATAGCCGGAAATGTCTCACCCACGTGTCTGGCTTGAAGCAGGCACTCACTGCCTTTTGCCATCTTTCTTGCACAACGACTGCCACAGACAGATGGGGTCACAATGGAAAATTGAGCCAGGGAGAAAAGATACAATAAATTCAGTACCAGTATCTTTGTGTATGTTCTTATTTTATTTTAGATGCCTGATCGATGTCAGGCTGCAGTGCCTTTTAACTGTAAAGTTATCATAATAACTTTGCTGACTATTTTGGAAAGCAGAAACTTGGCATTCATCACAGAACATCATCTACAGAGGTGGGTCTAAGCCAGAGCCCCAAGTCTCTGTTAAAACGGGCCCTACTTGAAAGCACCATTCAGCTCTCCAGAGCCATGTGCAGAAGCCAAACAATAGCAAATTCATCAAGGACAAGAAATGTCTTCTGTTGGGTCTGGCCCCATTCCTAGGGTAGGGGATTAGAACAAGCTGCCCAAACAGGAATTAACAAGGCAGGGACAATCCAAAAGAGCCCTGTGATTGGCCGTGGCACAGTGACAGCAGAGTCAGCACACACCAGACTGAGAATTCCCGCATTCTCTGGGGATGGGTGACAGTTATGTACCCCCCACAAAATGGCAGGGTCTAATGTGCATTTGGACTTTCTTAGAGTATAACATAAACAGACAGGACAATATGAAGTATCTCTTAAACTTACTTGCTGATGGTGGTGGTGGTTTCACAGATCGTCTCTAAACATACTAATATACTGTAATTGACATTGAGGAAAGAACAATATCAGAGAACGTTTTCAGCGATTTTTCTTTCTGCCCCTGGTTTTCCATGTAGAATTTATTGTCAAGCCAAAGGTGTTAAGCAACACTGATGCAAATTTTTCTAAAGATTAAATTTCATCATGATAAGACCATGAGACTTTAGACATTATAGGGATTAAGCCTGCCGCTTTGAGCTTAAGAAGTTAAGGCCCACAGACATAAAACGTTGGCAGATGGACAAACATACAGCAAACCAGTGGCCACCAAGATTCCAACCGTTTTCCTCCAGCGGCCCAGGGCCATGTCACCATTTCTTATCATCATCAGAGGAAATGAACAGAAGGAAGGAGGAGACAATAAATGATGGGAGGCAAAGCCACTCCCAGATGAGCTCACTTAAAATTCATAGTATAAAATTTAAAAGTAAAACTCAACCAAGGAAAGCCCATGATGCGTGAGTGAATGAAAAGATGTCACGTGTTGGATTATGTGTGTGTCACTGAGGTACACAAAATAAGCAGGATTATTGTAAAAAAGTTATAAGGGACAAGATTTGAGATTTTAGTGTAAGATAAAAATGCAGTGTCATAGAATATAAGATTGTTAATTTAACTACCGTAAAATTAAAAACGTAAACAAGAAGAAAACAATAAAAGAAAGAAAAATTAAAAAAAAGAAAAATTGATAAAACATAAGTAAAGACAAAAGACTCCATAAAAAGTAAAGGCTAATGACAAACCAAAGTTAATAGTTGGTGCATAAATCAAAAAGAATTTCCAAAATATTTGATGAACACTTATAAATCCACAATGAAAAAAATCGACTAATAGGCAGATGATAGGAGAAGAGATTTCACAAAAAAAGTAAAGGCAAATGGCAACTTAACATAAAAAAGGTGTTCAACATTGCTAGCAGTCACCAAAATGAAAACTAGAATAAGGACATATTGTCACTAATCACATTGGCTACATTTAAAAGATTTGACAATATCAAGCACTAAAGTGGGGGGGAATAAAAATTCTGGTACATTGCTGGTACAATATCTATTAGTACAGTCATTTTGGAAAACAATGTGGCTGCTTCCATTACTATTCAAAATGTGACCTAGCATTTCCATTTCCTGGTACTCAGAAAAGTACTTACACATATACACAGACAGGTACATGCAAGTTATGATTAGCCCACCATTATTAGAAAGAGGAAAAATTTGGAAACAAACTAAATGTCTGTGAATGCAGAAATGGTTAAATATGCCATGATAAACATCGATTATTGAATATTTTATAGCAATTAGGAAAATCAAGTTGGGAGACTCTTGTTTTCAGTAATGATAGTTGTGTTTTTTATTTTGTTGGCCAGGGCCAGGTTTGAACCCCCCATCTCTGGTATATGGGGCCGGCACCCTACTCACTGAGCCACAGGCACTGCCCTAGTAATGATAGTTTTGATAATCCCAACAAACTCTTCAGCTCAGGATAAGAAAAACTGGTTGAAAAAAAAAAAGAAAGAAAGAAAAACTGGTTGAAATATAAATAAGATTTACTGAAGCCATCAAAAAAAAATTTTAAAAAGTAAGTAATTACTGGGCCAGAATCCAGGAGATGACAGAAGTCCACAAAGATAAGATGGCTGGCTTCTTTACTTCCATGGTCATTTGCCAACACAGAAGAAGGCAGCTAAGAGACGAAGGTCTTTGACAGCCTGATAAGGCTAGGAACAGACACGGGAGCCCAGAGACCACAACGCAGCGGAGACCTCATGAATTCTCTCTCCCCCTCTCTCTCTCTCTCTCTCGTATTTATTTGGGAACCCTTACAAAGCCAAATCATGGAATAAGATTAAACCAGAAGTGGACAGTCAGTCCCAGAATGTGAATTATTAGGGTGACTTGAGTCATCCCTGGTATCTTGAAATGCCATTGCCCTGGGGCACCTGTAAAAGCAAACATAAACCCTCTTTGGAGAAAGGTGACTTCGCTTAATAACTCAGATTACTTCCACAAACATTTCTGAAAACACAATGTCTCACCTGGGCACATGAGGAGACAAAAGAGATTGTCAGTGCATGAAGAGCAAAAACAGGAGGCTGACATTGAGATTCTCAGGCATAATCCTAAAATTCTTCTTAATGTTTTAATACTTCATTTAGAAGTCATTTCAAACTTACAAAAAGTTACAAGAATACCACCAAGAATACTCGGATTCACTTGTTAGCACTCAGCCCTGTTGGCTTTCCCATTTGTGCTGTTGCTTGCTGACTCTCGGGCGTCTGCCTGCACTCTCTCATTCTCCCTGCCTGTCTCTTCCCCACTTCTTCTCTCCCTCCCACACACGCACCTGAGCACACATACACACAAACACTTTTTACCCTTTTTCTGAACTACCTGGCAGTAGTTTGCTTATACCATGGCCCTTTACCCCTAAATACTTCAATGTTCATTTCTTAAAAGTAGGAGTTTTCTAGTACATAACAACATTACAGTCATCAATTGGACATTTATACAATATTTATATCTTATTAATCATTCATATTCCAAGTTTATCAACTGACCCAATGATGTCCTTTAAAGCCTGCTCCCCCATGATCCAGGACACTTACGGTGTCTGGCCTTACATGCCTGTTTAGTCTCCTTTAGCTTGGAACATTTCTATCGCCTTTGTCTTTTAAGACATTGATGCTTTCAGGGAATACAAAACACACAAACGCTCACACCACTGCCTTGTTAATAGACCATGCCTCACTTGGGGTTTGTCTGATGTTTTCTTATCTTTCAATTCAGTTAAAACATGAGACCATGCAAATAACCTGTCAATCATCAAAATTTCCTCCCAGATTTAGCATCTATTGATTGTGCCTGACATAATCTTTATTTATGATGATGTTAAAATTCTAATTTTTCCCTATGCCAGTATTCTCTCTATATTTAGCCAGGCCGCAGTATACCTCAGGAAGTAGGCAAAAGATTTGAGTATATATATCCTCAAAGAAGATAAGTGAATCCCTAATAAGCAGAGGAAAAGATACTAAAAATATTTAGTTATTACTGAAATGTAAATGAAACTACAATAAGATGCCCCTGTGTATTTACTAGAATGACTAAAACTGAAGACTGATAATAAACATATCAAATGTTGACCATAGGAAGCATAAAATGATGTAATCACTTTGAAAAACAATTTGGCAGTTTTTTATAAAATTAAATGTGCAGGCCGGGTGTGGTGTCTCACACCTGTAATCCTAGCACTCTGGGAGGCCGAAACAGGTGAATTGCTTGAGCTCAGGAGTTCCAGACCAGCCTGAGCAAGAGCAAGACCCCGTCTCTATTAAAAATAGAAAAACTAGCCAGGCATAATGCACAACTATAGTCCCACCTACTCAGGAGGCTGAGGCAAGAGGATTGCTTGAGCCAAAAAGTTTGAGGTTGTTGTGAGCCACATTGACACCATGTCTCTCCACCCAGGGTGACACAGTGAGACTCTGCCAAAAAAAAAAAAAAAAAAAATTAATGTTTACTTATCAGATGACCCAGAAATCCCACACCTAGCTATTTACTCCAGTGAAATGTAAACACATGGCCAAGAACAAATATTTGTATATAAATATTCATGGCAGGTTTATTCCATAGTAGCTTGCAACCGGAAACAACCTAAATCTCCATAAACAGGCAAGTAGATTATAAATTACATCTATGCAGTGGGATACTAGGGAGATGGGTACATTGAGTATTGATATACACAATGTCATGGATAAATCTCAAAGCATTACACTGAGCAAAAATTGCCAGACACATCTTTTCATCTACCTATATTAAACTCTAGGAAAAACTCAAGCGATAGCAATGAAAATCAAATCAGTGGTAGTCTGGGAACAGGAGTAAGAAAAGTTTGGGATAAAGCACAAAGAAACCTTTAGCTATCAAGGCAACATTCTGCATCTACCCTGTGGTGATGATTAGCTGGGTGAATGAGTTTGTCAAAACTCATCAAAATATACATTAAAATAGATGTATTCTACTGTATCCAGATTATATTACGGATTTTTTTTTTTAAAGCAGACACAGAAAAAAGATCACCTTGAAAGTAAAAATAGTTAGACTGACAGTAACTTCTCAACAGAAACAATGTAAGCCAGAAGACAATATAATGATACATTCAAAGTACTGAAAGAAAATAGCTGCCAACTTAGGTTTCTATTACCAGGGAAAATATTCTTCCAGAATAAAAATAAATGTATGTTCCAATCCTTTGCCACAGTCACACCCTCAGAGTTCACAGCTGGGGTACGGTGAGCAACTCTGGATGTCTTCCACATCCAGCCACTGCAGCCAAAGGTTGACAGGAAAAAGCAGCAGAGCTGCCCTGGACATGAAGACCCCTCCTCCTGAAATGTTTCTCCAGCGCCCTCTACTGACAGAGCTTAACATCATGCCCATTGCAAAGGAGAAACTCTAAGACTTAAGCCCAGTATTTCAGAGCAGGCGTTGAAGGGTGAACATGGTACTGAGAAGACATATATTTCTAACTGGCAAAGGTAAGTACTATTTTGTTGCCTTTGTACAAAGAAATTGAGGCAGCGAGGGGTTCTATGCCTACGGTCATTAGTGAGTGATAGAGCCAGGACACAGATGTAGAGCCTGCCTTCTCAACCAAAGATGTAAAAAAAAAAAAAAAAAAAAAAAAAAAAAACATAAAAAGCAATACACGTGGTCAATAAACATCTGAAAGTTTTTGGTCTCATAAGAGAAAATCAATATAGAAAATAAATGAATATATTTTACACTTATCAAATAAGCAAAAATGTTAATATGCTAATACTCAATACCAGCAGGCTGCAATGCAGTGAGCAAGTCATCCACTACTTGTTGGAGTAGGGCAGCAGTCAGGGTTCAACCAGACATACAGAGCCAGCAGCGGGTATATGTTAAGGGCTTTGTCACCAGGAATTGGCTGATGTGGTTGTGGGGGCTGGCTCAGGAAGTCCAGAACTAATGGGGCAGGCAGCAGGTTGGAAATTCTTGGGCAGCAGCTGAAGTTTCCATCCACAAGCTTCCAGAGGAATTTCTGCTTCCTCTGAGAACCTCAGTTCTGCTCTGAAGACCTTATTGTCCAGGATAATCTCCTTCACTGAAAGTCAACTGATGATAAACATTAGTCACATCTGCAGCATACCCCACACCAATACCTAGATTGCATAATTGAGGGCTACAGTCTTAGCCAAGTTAACATATAAAACCGACCATCACAAGAACTAGCTAATACTTGCCAGGAAGCAGCATTCCAAAGCATGCAATAAACCTTGAAAGTACCAATACCCATTACCATTATTTCTGGGAATGTATCTAAAGAAATAATCTAGAAAATGCTAGGAAGGCTATGTTAACCAGTGTGATGAAAATTTGTCAAATGGTATATAAAACCAGTGTATGGTGAAAAAAAAAATTTTTTTAATTAAAAAAGAAATAATCTAAAAGGGAAAGATTCAACTGTTATTGAAAATAGCAAAATATTTAGAAACAACCTATCTGGCACCATTAGGGAAGTTAATTATGTAACATTCGTATGAAGAAATAGCAGGGAGCTATTGAAAGCTTTATAAAAAGTTTGCATTACATTTGTAACAGCCTGTCATAAAAGATTAAGCCAGAAAAAAGTAGAGAAAACTGTTTATACAGAATGTAAAAAATTCAGTGAATAAGAACAGTAAGTGAAACTAGAAAAAAAATGTTAACAGTGGCTCTTCATACTTTATGTTTTTCAGTTTTACAACAATGACCTTGTATTACTTTTTTTACAGAGCAAAATAAGGAAGAATGTACCATGCAAACTACAAAGCATGAACTTTAAAAGTACGATGTCTTTCCAATATTGGGGAGTGTTTTATCCTGTTGCAGACTCCAGCTCTTTTGTATGCAGATGAGAGCAATGACCTAACTTCATCTTTACCAGAAAGGGGAAGAGGATTGATAGTCAGCAAATGACACTGTCCTCAACCCAGTAGACACCCTAAATAGACACAATGTTTCCCAACCATTGTGAAGGCAACCTTAATAAATTATCACAGGAAAAAAATACACTTTTATCATCCCTGCCCTTCCCAATTCGGCTCAGTTTTACAGTGCACAACTGCCTTCTATTTTACTGTCACTAAGGCACCAGGGAAAAATAAAGACTACTATTGTTAATATATTTTTTCAAAAAAAAATAATAATAATAACATTTTTCTTACAGTTTCAGTGGGCTAGTTAGCTTCAATGGCATCTGTTGACACTAAAAAAAAATGTAATCACCATAGCTATAAATCTGCTTTAATTGTAAATGTTTAATTATGTTTCCATTTCAATTTAAGATAAATTCATTTTCTATCTTAAGAAGGAACTGTTGGGTGGTGCCTGTGGCTCAAAGGAGTAGGGCGCCAGCCCCATATGCTGGAGGTGGTGGGTTCAAACCCAGCCCTGGCCAAAAACAAACAAACAAAAAAAAAAAAAAGAAGAAGAAGAAGAAGAAGGAACTGTTACCAAGATAACAGACTGAAAACAAATCCCATAGCAATGATTGTGACCCAGCTACCTAAAACCTTCTCAAAGCAGGGAATCCAGTCAATCCTTCCCAGCAGGGATCCCAGAAGTGCCACTTAAGAGTCTTTTGAGGAACTGACAGAAAATCACAGAAGAGACCAAATCAGCCCACCACCTCCCACCATCCTCAAGAAGTTCTCTGACTCCACTGGAGTTCACAGGGAAAAGAGGCCATCCTAATGCCTCCCGGTACCAAATAAAGTTTACAGCCAGGGAAAGCCTCAGATGTTTCACTCACAGACCTGAAAATTACAACCAGCCCTTTTCTCCCCAGGACAGTTGATGACAGTGGTCTCTTCTTATACCACAAGAAACAGCCCTCTGTAGCACAACTGGGTCTTCTGCTGCGTATAAATCAAAGGATCAACAACTGATGGCCACTTTCTACAATCTCTTCAAGAAGAAAAATAATAGAAGCACGTCAGGCTGCATCATCCGCGGCAGACACAGCTTTCTGAAATACTCCTCAGAGATCCCTTGTTCTCAACAGGACTCTCTCAGCAAGGAAATTCTCCCATAATTTGAAGTGCTGAGCGTCAGGAGAGAGAATCATAATGATGCATGAAAATCAGAACATACCCTGGGATAAGGAGAAACTGAAAAACCATATCCATCATTTGGACCACTTGCTCACAACTCGGAGGGACTGGCCAAGGTCTGAGAGTTGTCAACTAGAGACCAAAAAGTCAACCTGACTCCCCAGATCTGCTCTGTTTAGCCCACTCGACATTTGTCAAAAGTAAAATAAGTCTCCAGAGATGTCATACAAAGACATGCATTTCCCACTGTCTGAACGTCTACTGCACTTACAGGAAAGACTATTATCATACACATGCCCAAAAGGTGCCACTGAAAAGCACATCTCCCCTGGTCTTGGCTCAGGGCATTGCAGTTGTTTTTCAGACATGTCACTGCCTTAAACAGATCATCTCATCTTTCTGAGGAGGTCATTTACTAAGGGCTTATTCTGTTCCCAGGCAATATACTCAGCACTTTGTTTCAATTATCTCACTTAATCTCTACAGAAAAATGCAAAGCGGATATTATCCTATTCCCTGTGTCACAGATGAGAAGCTGAGGCCTGGGGCTGAGTCACCTGTCTGAGGTCACACAGCTAGTCGATGAATTAAGCTCAACTCTGACCCCAAAGATAGTAATTTAAAGTATTTACTTCCCCCTGGCGGTCAAACTAGCTCTCTTTGCTGATGATATGCTCTTACATCTAGAAAACACCAAAGATTCCATTAAGAGACTCCTGGGATTGATAAATAAATTCAGCAAATTCTTAGATTGCAAAATCAATGTACACCAATCAGAGCATTCCTATACACTAACAACAGTCAAGCTGAGAATCAAATTAAAGACTCAACCACTTTCACAATAGCTACAAAGAAAATAAAATAGCTAGGACTATATTTAACCAAGTAGATAAAAGATCTCTACAAAGAGAACTTTGAATCACTGAGGAAGGAAACCGTAAAGGATATAACACATTTTAAAAAGTATCATGCTTGGCACAGGACTGTAGCACAGTGGTTATGGTGCCAGCCACATGCCCCGAGAGTGGTGGGTTCGAACCCGGCCTGGGCCAGCTAAACAACAATGACAACTGCAATAACAACAACAACAACAAAAAAAAAAAAATAGCTGGGCATTATGGCAGGCACCTATAGTCCCAGCTTCTTGAGAGGCTGAAGCAAGAGAATCACTTAAGCCCAAGAGTTTGAGGTTGCTGTGAGCTGTGACGCCATAGCACTCTACTGAGAGTGACATAGTGAGACTCTGTCTCAAAAAAAAAAAGAAAAAAGTATCATGCTCATGGAGCAGCAGAATCAATACTGTTAAAATTTTCATACTACCCAAAGTGATTTACATAATCCACGCAATCTCCATCAAAATGTCAAAGTTATTTTTTGTAGATCTAGAAAAAATAATTCTATGCTTCATTTGGAACCAGAAAAGAATCCAAATAGCCAAAGCAACCTTAAGAAAAAGGAACAAATCTGGAGCCATCTCTTTATCAGACTTTAAACTGTACTACAAGGCTATAAAAAACTAAACAACAGGGTACTGGCACAAAAATAGAGACGTAGGCCAGTGAAACACAACAGAGAACCCATATATAAAACCAAAGGTCCAACTGATCTTTGACAAAGCAGACACTATCTACTGGGGGAAAGAATCCTTATTCAGTAAATGGTGCTGGAAAAATTGGATAGCCACATGTAGAAGACCAAAACACAATCTATATCTCTCACCACTCAGAAAAACTAATTCAGACTTAAATGGAAAGCACAAAAATGTAAGAATTATAGAAGAAAACATTGGAAAAACCCTTTTAGATATTGGCCTAGCCAAAGAACTTATAAAGAAACCCCAATGGCAATCACAGCAACAACAAAAATAAATAAATGGAAGTTTATTAAATTAAAAAGCTATTCATAGCCAAAGAAACAATCAGCAGAGCAAACAGACAACCCACAGAATGGAAGAAAATATCTGCATGCTATACATCCAATAAAGGACCAATAACCAGAATCTACAAAGAACTTAAGCAAAACAGCAAAAAGAAAATCAAACAACCCCATTAAAAAGTGAGCAAAATACGTGAATAGAAGTTTTTCTAAACATGATAGACTAATGGCCAAAAGATATATGAAAAAATGCTCAACATCACTACCCATCATGGAAACACAAATCAAAACCATAATGAGATTTTACCTAACCCCAGTCAGAATGGCTTTCAATCAAAAAGCCCCAAAATAATAAATGCTGGCATGGCTGCAGAGAGAAAGGAACAGTGGGATTGCAAACTATTGCAACCTCTGGCAAACAGTATGGAGATTCCTCAAACAACTAAAACAAGGCCTACCATTTGATCCAGCAATCCCACTACTGAGTGTTTACCCAAAGGAAAAGAAGTCATTTTATCAAAAAGACACTTGCATTCAAATGTTTATTGCAGTGGTGTTTACTCACAATTGTCAAGATGTGTGATCAACCCAAGTATCAATTCACGAGTGGATTAACACAATGTGATACAGATAAACCAGGGAATGTTATTCAGCCAGAAAAAAATGACTTAATCCATTTTTACAACAATTTGAATGGAACTGGAGACCATTCTCTGAAGTGAAGTATCCAAAGAATGGAAAAACACCACATGTACTATTAAATTGGAACTAACAGATCAGCACTTACGTGCATAGAGCAGCGGTTCTCAACCCGTGGGTCGCGACCCACAGGAACTAAATTAAAGGGCTGCGGCATTAGGAAGGTTGAGAACCACTGGCATACAGGCAAGTAAAATTCAATGGAAATCAAGCAGGTGGGGGGCAGGGAGAGGGTGAGTGAAATCATTCCTGATAGCTACAGTGAATACTGTCTGGGTGATGGGCACACCTGTAACCCTGAGTGAAGCCAGACAAAAGCAACTCTTGTAACCAAAAACATGGGTACCCCTACAATATTCTAAAATTTGTTTTGAAAAAATAAAGAAAGGAAATACAGTGATCCCTATGCATGAAATATGTTAGAAACAAATGTAAGATCTGGATGGTTAAAATCTATCACTGCAGAGTTAGTCAAGAATAAAGAACCGCCCCGTGCAAAATATTTTAGTGAGTTGAAAACATTTATCCTGAAAGTTTATGGGCAATGAACTTAATTAACCTGTGTCAAAACTCAGTGGAAAACATTGATTTAAAATGCTACTATGTAAATTGCAATGGACACCAAACTCTGAATAATAATAAGGTTACCCAAGTTGGAAAAAGTCAGGTCATATACCTAATAAAAATGAACTGCTACATGAAAAAGAAAATTTACCTACCTGTAGCAGATTAAACAAATCACAAAGTATCTCCCAATTCATAGTAATATTCAAATTCCCTACCCTAAGATCACCGGCCTACATGAAATTTAAACTATCTGCTGCCCTGTTCCAGAGATCTCTTGCCTCTATTTTCCCAGAGGCAGTAACAGCACGCGGACACCAGATTTCACAACAATTTTCTCTCCTGAACACCTTCTAAACCTCTCCTGTCTTTTCTGCTCCTCAATAAATCATGGCCTGGGCCTCTGGAGAAGCTATTGCTTTATTTGTTGTTGCCTTTGAAACGGGTAAAAGTGAAATCCAAAAGAGTTTCTGGGGAGAAAAACAGAATGTACCTTAAAATTCTCTTGAAGGATCCACTTTGATTCACCTACTGGTATATTTTTGATTATAAAAAAAAAATAAGTTTTGGAAGGGAAAAAAAAAACTTACAAAAATACTGCATTTGGATTTAAGTCTTTAGGGTGCATATCTGCTGAGGGAATAAACCATCAAAAAGAACATTTACAAAGGCTGGGTTGTTTTTTATTTTTTGCTGCATTTAATCTCCTTGGTGAGCTTGCAATGAAATCCCCGTTTTACCGAAGAGAGTCTGTTATCTGATGAAATTCACAGCACTGATCAGAGATGGAAAAGCCACCACTGATTCCAGCTTTCTGCTTTCAAATCTCAGGCTGCACCAGCCTCTAAAAATGCCCCCTTTTCCCTGGATCTGAATAAGTTCTTTCCACGTTACACTGGGCTGCCTCTGACACAGCCAGTGGTGTACGAGGGCCTGGAGGGCTGGTAGACACCTTCTGGGAGTGAGACCACACAAAAGCAGGACACGCCTTATTTGCATTCAGAGAAAACAAAATCCCATTGAAAGTCTAAGCCCTGTTATCAGTCCACTAAGTTTTTCATCATACCTCTTTTCCCCGTATTTGTCACAGAGGTACTAAGGTATATTTCTTTTTTTTTAATTTTTTTTTTATTATTAAATCATAGCTGTGTACATCAATATGATCATGGGGCATCATACACTTGTTTCATAGAATATTTGACACATTTTCATCTCATTAGTTGACATAGCCCTCCTGGCATCATCCTAGTTACTTTGTCAAGACATTTACATTCCACATTTGCCAAGGCTCACATGTACCTTTGTAAGATGCACCACATGTGTGATCCTTTCAATCCCCCTCCCTCTACTCACATCCCGCCTCCCTCCCCACGCTTTCCCCCTTCCCCCTGTTCTTAGGTTGAAACTTGGTTATAGCTTCATGTAAAGGTCCTAAGTTAGTTTCATAGTAGGTATATTTCTAATGGGCGTCTTAACATAGTTTCTTTCAACATGGAAACCTTTCGTTCACAAAGTAATCGTATAGCGATAGTCTTCATTGCTGCAAAGAGTGGGTTCTCATTTCTCTTGAAACACATCACTGTCTTTGTCTGTCTCACCCCTTTGCACTTTGATATAGACATGGATGTTAATAATACTAAATCAGTCAATACTTACAGGTCATTTATCCTGCGTCACACAAGGTTGCAGGCACTTCCCATAAATAATCCCATACCAACCCTATTGGGTAGATACAAAATTTGCCATCTTAAAGTTGAGGAATGCCCAGGTCCAGTTTGGGGGGATAATAGGGAGCAGAGGGGACTGCGGTAAATGAGAGAACATGGGCCCTTGCTACCCTGAGCAGCCACATCAGCTCCAGCAGTTGTGACTTGATGTGGCCAGAGTTTCCAGCCTCTCCAGAGTTGCCTGACTTACACTCTTTTAGTCAAATCTCCTGATATTTTTTATGTCACCCCAAATTGAAGAAGAAAAACAAAACAAACAACCCACACAGGTTTATTGGTTACTGTTTTCCTCCTGTGTATAGGAGGCTCCAATTGAACCAATGCTGAGTAGCAAGAGTTCATATGGTTAAATGGTTCAGGAGATTTGGTGGGCCCTTGAAGGAAAGACTTCTCTGCTTCGCAACCGTTTAATGAAGGAGAAGATGTGACGTACTAGTTCATTTATTAACTCGAAAACAATACTGCACCCTAATGAGTCACTCCACATCAAAATGTATCCAATTCATCATCACTGTTTTATTTGTTGAAAATGATTAAGTATCACCTTTTTTCTTTTATAGCAAGATCCAAGTGAAAACTGATCCATCAGTTTGTCTGCCGATGTTGAACTACGGCATTTTGCGTGCATTATTTCCTATTTACATCATTCTTTTAAAAAGAGCAATAACTTAATTCTGCCTCTTGACAGCAGAGAAATTAAATGCCATGAGTGTGTCTCTAACAAAACACCAACAGTGCACCCATACAATCAAGCCAGAATAATACCAACCCAAAGTAAGATACTTTGCACTAGCTGATGGAAAAGTCCTCTCATTCCCCAAAGTTAAGAAGTCCACTGTCAATTGTTACAACCACTTTGGGGAGCAATTTGGCAACTTACAGAAAGTTGACAAAAACTGAACCCAGAGATGTAGAAATTTCACTGCCAGGTGATGCCTCAGCATCATAGATCTTCGCTCCCCCAGAAAGAAATAGATTTTGCATGACAACCCGAAAACTCACACACATATGGGCTACTAAATCTTCGGGAAATAATGCTTTTCCTTACCACATGCTACAGACTCTGGTATTCTCCATTCCATGCTAACCTATCCGGTGTCACTTTTTTTTCACGTTTGTCATGACTCATTCATTAATGGGTTGTAACGCCCAGTTTAAAAACGAAAAGAAAGAGTACAAATATTTACTTAAGATTTCACGTGCAAGATACAGGCACTACAATCTAAAAAAGCAAAACCGTTAAATAATATTCATCCATCAACAGAAGAACGAGAACTTAAATATGGAATTACGGAATATTATAAAAGAACAGGAAGTATAGGTCTCAACAGGGATTAATTTAAGAAATGTTGCATTGTGAAAGAAAGGCAAATTGCAGAATGATTCTTGATAGCACAATGCCATTCGTATAAAGTTCAAAAACATGCTAAACCTATTGTGTAAGGAAAGGTACCTATGTAGCAAAATCAAATAAGCGTTCATAAGGGTGATAAACACCCAAGTCGGGATGACGGTTAACTCTACGGAAAGAGGAAGGCAAACGCAATAAGGCAGCCTTTTGTTTATTTGTGCCTTTTTTTTAAGCTCTGTGGCAAATTTAGAGAAATATTAAACTGCCACAAAGCTGTGTGGCAGACAGACAGATGGGCGTTACAGTATTCTCTACAATTTTAAGAATGTCTTCAGTAGTTCATAAGTCTTAAAAAGAAAAGAAAAACAACTTGTCCGCTTAGAGAGGAGAAAGCAATTAGCTTCTTGGCTGACTTGGCCAGACACCTGCTCCTAGGGCGACGCATCCTGGGCACCAGTCTATTGTTTCCAGCTTTGCTTTGCTCCTTGGTAGGGAGTGTTTCAGCTTTAGCGTTTTTCTCTCTTGGTCTTTAAGAGTTATACCTCTCAAGAATTAAATGTGGGGCCACTGCCAATATCCACAAAACTAGGGTCCTTCCTTGCTGAGTAACTGTTCACATGGAAATAGTTAATACCTTTGGATTATTAAAAGTAAAGTCAACTCCAGATGGAGAAGCGAGAGTCCAATGTACTCCATTCTAATATGAAACCAGTAGACAATCTAATACATGCCCACCTAAGAGAAAAACTCAAGTCAACTCAGGGAGGAGGAATAAGGCAACAGGGAAAGGGGAGGAGGGGGATGGGTGTGCTCCCACTTAATGGACACAATGTTAGGGTATATGGCGCAGCTATTGGGGGCAGGACCCAATTATAAGAGGGACTTTACCTAACAAATGCAAACATCATAACCTAATTCTTTGTATCCTCAATTAACCTGAAACAATAAGAAATAATAATAAAAAAAATAGAATCCACTCTTGAAAAGTCTTAGCAAAAGGAGCAGAGCAAAGCTGATTCTTACATGAGTTTCGGTTTGAAAGCCCACGGGGAAGGTAAAAATCACATCAGAAACAGCCTTTGCATATCTCCTAAAATGGCCATAAAGCACAACTACAGGTGACTTTCACGGAGGTAAGTCGTTTCTCCTTTTTGGTTGTTTTCTTTCTCATTGTGGCAAAATATACATAACACAAAATTTACCAAGTTAACTGTTTTAAAGCATCCAATTTGCTGACATTAAATGCATTCCCGGCTCTGTGCAATCACTACTAATACCTATTCCAGAACTTTTTCATCATCCCAAAAGGAAAACTCATACCCCTTAAACTGCCACTCCTCGGTTTGCCTCCCTACCCCTGGCACGCTGGCAACCACTACTCTACCTTTTATCTCTTTAGATTTGCCTAATCTGGACTTGTATATAAATGGACTCATTCGCTACGTGGTCTCTTGAGTCTGCTCCTTTCTCTCGGGGTCACTCACATGGTTCTTCTTTGTTGCAGTGTATCAGTCGTTCACTCCTCTTTATGGCTGAATAATATCCCAGGACACGGATAGACCACATTTTCTTTAACCACACAAGGATATGGAGAAGTCGGAACCCTCCTACACTGCTGGTGGAATGTAAAATGGTGCAGCCACGATGAAAAACAGTTCCGTGGTTCCTCAGTAAATTAAACATAGAAGTACTGTATGACTCAGCAATTCCACTCCCAGGCACAGAACCAAAAGAATTGAAAACAGGTGTTCAAGCAAAAACTATACAGGAATGTTTATAATGTATTCACAATAACCAAGAATGGAAACAGTCCATATGTTTGCCTCTATTAAGTAGGTGCCTTGTGTTCAAGTCCATTACATCAAAATCTCAGAGCTGCAAGCACCAGAATCATGGTCAGCATATGGAAATCCTTACATCATGAATATCCCAGGGAAATGGGCTCCAAATCAGGGAGGAACAGGGTCACCCCCGCATGCCCCACCCCATGCTCCTGCCTGGGCAGCCCCTCGTGGGTGGTGAAAGAAGGCATTTATATTGAGTTTTAGGTGTTATTTAAGTCTCTCTCTCTCACACAGAAGGTTAGAGTTAAATTCTATCAGCTAAACAAAGGTATTCTGTGACCTGTGAAAACTACAGCCACTAGAATCATAGACTTGAATACACCTGTGCTCTAGAGGGTCAAAAGCCACTGTGCGCAGAGAAAGCACTAGCAGATGGCAGAATGGACTTGGATCTTCTGGGGAGATTGTTCTGAGACTTAGAGAAGATGCACTGGCTGCATGTCAGCCACTCACTGTAAATAGTTCAACCACACATCTTCGTTTTGGGGAAATAAACAAAAGAAGGTCAGGGTGTATTTGTCCCCTAGGGCTGCCATAAAATCCCACACATTGAGCTGCTTAAACAGCAGAAATCTATTCTCTCAAAGCTCTGGAGGGTGGAAGTCCAAGAACAAGGATTTGGCAGAGTGCTCCCTTCTGAGTCCAATGGCTGAGAGGAAGAATCAGTGCCGGGCCTCTCCCTGAACCTCTGGGGGTTTGCCACAATCTCTGGCACTCCTGGGCTGGCGGGTGCATCGTTCTGAGCTCCGCCTTCATCTTCACAGGGCATTTGGCCTGTGCATGTGTCTGTGTCCAAATTCCCCCATTGTGTAAAGATACCTGTCAGCTCAGATCAGGTCCCACATTATTCCAATAAGACCTCATCTTAGCTGGTTATAACTGCGATGACCCCATTTCCAAATGAGATCGTGTCTGTGGTACTGTGAATGTGTGGGAGGCATGATTCAATCCAGGCAAGAGGGTGGAAAATGGGGTAAGGCTGAGACACACTCAGCACCTTTGGCTGCTGGGGTGAAGCTTCCCCACTCATTCCCTGGACAGCCCAAGGCACCTGTGGGGGCAGCCATTTGGACCCCAATTTTAATGAGGAGAAGACAGAGGCACAGAGGGGTTCATAACATGCTCACGCTCATGCAGCCGGCATGAGGCAAGGCTGAGATGAGAGCTCGGGCACTGGGCTCCAGAGCCCAAAATAACGCTTTCTGCTGTCCACCGGGAGCAGGGACAGGATAGAAAACAGACCCAGACCATGGTGCAGAACCAGATGCCTTGCCTCAGGACAGGAGGATGGGCAGGATGTACTTGAAGCCCTCAGCAGCCTGTCAGCAAGGAGGCAGAGGACCTCTAAGAAGGGGCCCGGGTTGGGGCAGCCTGGAAGCACAGCGATCAGCACCGAGGCCCTCTGACTACACCCTTGCCCCATCTTGTCCACTCCACTCCAGTCCTGTGGACTCCTGCTGCCGCGGTCAGGACAGACAGCCCCCCTCAGCCCCTCCTGCCCCCTCGAGACACCAGTCCAGCCATCTTATCACAGTGAATCTGTCCCTAGCCAACTTCTTCAAAATCAGGGACTCCCCCCACCAGCTTTCTCTATTCTTACATCCTGCTTCAATCTTCTCCATGGAACTTCTCTCCATCAAGAATGAACCTTTGTTACTATCTCTTTCCTCCCACTAGAATACAGATGTCATGGAGAAGAAACACTGACTGCTTTGCTCAGTGTGATAAGACCAACTCCTGCCGCTGCACAGACCCTGGGAGACTGTCCCAGCCGAGGGTGGGTAGGGCCAGGGACTCCAGTCCTTCTGCACCCTAGCCCTCTTCTCACGGTCCCTGGGACAGAAATTCTGGGCCCATCATGGTGCCTGGTCACAACTCTCTTGGGTCTTCTTTAGAGATCACGCCATCAAGGGTCTCCCTCCTTCTTCATACAGATATGGCTCAAAACAGCAAGCTAACAGGGCTTGAGGCTTGAGACCAGAGCTTCACCACTACACAGTCTCAGCCCTCAGTGTCCCTTTGGCGGGGACAGCTTGAGCAGACCTGCTGGGGAACAAGAGATGATAGTCACAGCTGTTGTTCCTGCTGCTTCCCGTAAGAAGGGACGGTCTCTATGGAGCAGGGGTGAGAGGGAAGAGCACACAGCAGGTCCCACCAAGAGGATTTTCCTGAGGGCTTCCCAAAATGCTAAGGGAGGAGAGAATCCAGGGCTGGCTCAACAACCCTGACCTTCCTCGCACACTCCGAGTTCTTCCTGCAAAGACAGTTCAGAGGGACAGGAAGCTCTCAGCTCACAGCTCTGCTACGTCCAGCAGGGTGTGAGCTGGAAACACTGACCACTGCAGGAACTTACAATGAAAGGAGTTTGGTGCAGGGAATTGTTTACCCTAGTGAGGGGAAATCTGAGAAGTCAGGCAAGATAGTCAAAAAAACAGAGATTAGAACGGCAAGAAGCCACAACCACCTCCAGATCTCAGGGGTGAAGGGGAAAGTCCAGGTGCACCAGAGCCCAGGCCCAAGCCAACCCCTCCCTCAGGAGCTGGGATCAAGGGGGCGGGGGAGCCGCTGCCAGGGCAGCCCCTAGGCCAGGAGGAGGGGATGCCCTGGGTTCCCCTGTCTGTCCACCTCTAATCTCCCACCAAGTCCCAAGCCCAGAGGGAAGCCAGCTGACTCCCTGACCCCAGACAGGCCCAGGAAACACACATTACAGATTCTGATCCTGCAGGATTTGCAAATGCCACAGGGAGTAGGCAAATGGTGTCCCCGCTCCCAAGATAACCACAACCTACTCCTCAGAACCATGACTATGGGGCCTTACGGGGCACAAAGAACTTCACAGATGTGATGAAATGGAGGAGCCTGGGATGGGCGGGGGTGGGGGGTGTGTGGACAGCTCTGGATTATCAGGGGAGCCTGATGTGCTCATACTTGTCCTTATCAGAGGGAGGCAGGAGCATCTGAGAAAGAGACAGGACCATGGAAGTGGAGGTCAGAGAGACATGGGGCCACCAGCCAGGGAATGTGGCAGCCTCTAGAAGCTGAAACAGGCAAGAAAATGGATCCTCCCCTGGAGCTTCCAGAAGGAATGCAGCTCTGCTAATACCCTGACCTTAGCCCAGCGAGATTAACTTGTGGCTTCTGACTTCCAGATCCAAAAAAGAATAAATCTGTATCATTTGAAGCCATTAAATATGTAATAATCTGTTGTATCAGCAATAGGAAGCTAATACACCCACAGATATCTCATATTTAATATTCAATTTGGAAGCCCCCTTCTAAGACAAAATAGCACCCACAAAAGGAAAAGAGATAATTCCATGGCATTGCCTCATGAACTTTAAGAAAGCTAGCTTCAGCATAGGCAGAGGATGAAAAATATAAAATATCACCATTTGGTCTCAGTATCATTCAGAGGAGGGCAGTCAGGGAGGACGCAAGCTGCAGAAATCCCAGGTGAACCAGAGAGCATCTGACCAAGGGGTGACAGGAGGGTCATTCCAGAAATACAGCCATTTGGAGTTCATGTCAGGGGAACCTCCTTCCTCAAGGCTTCCAGCCTCGTCCTGATGACTGCAATATTTCACAGCATCTCGGGAGGCCTGGCACAAGCCAATGCTTTAAAACTAATGAAGGAAGTGGTCATTTTTGTGGCCAGGTTTAAATCCTATAAACCTGTGGTTATTTAAAAATTTTAAATAAACACACCCCAAAGACACAGGTTCCGGGGGCTGAAAATAAGATGCCAGAGCTCAGGCAAAACCTCCTTCTAGTTCCCACTTTCCTTGGCCAAATTCACTTTTCACGCTGAAGTGCTTTTGTCAGCTGCCTATAGACCAAATGCATCATACAGGCATCCTCAAACTTTTTAAACAAGGGGCCAATTCCCTGTCCCTCAAACCATTTGGAGGGCCGGACTACAGTTTTAAAAAGAAACTATGAACAAATTCCTATGCACACTGCACATATCTTATTTTGAAGTAAGAAAACAAAACGAGAACAAATACAATCACACCACCTCATGTGGCCCATGGGCCACAGTTTGAGGACCCCTGAATTCTAGAATATGTGTTTGTGGAACCAAAAACGGGAAGGAAAATCATTCTTACATAGATGATTAATCTGAGCAAAGCTAGTGCCATGACATGGGCACCATACCTGACACGGAGTGTCCCATCGACAAGTACCAAATGCTGGCCAGCTGATTCCACCGTGCCATTTGCAGGGGTCCTCAAACTACAGCCCGCGGGCCACATGAAGTGTGTGATTGTATTTGTTCCCGTTTTGTTTTTTTACTTCAAAATAAGATATGTGCAGTGTGCATAGGAATTTGTTCATAGTTTTGTTTTTTTTTTTAAACTATAGTCCGGCCCTCCAACAGTCTGAGGGACAGTAAACTGGGCCCCTGATTAAGAAGTTTGAGGACCTCTGCATGGGCCAATGGCTGAAACCAATGCTTGGCAGTTTATGTCCTTTTTAGTGCACTGCTTAAGTAAGAGAGTTGATATGTCAGAAATGAAATTCCAGAAATGCTTCTAAGCTGGCAAAGATAAAGCTCATGAACAATGGGCCTGTCCCACAACAAGGCCTTGTCCTAACAATATAAAAAAGACATATATTCAAGAAATTCCCTTGGCCCATCCACTGTTGTCTTTTAACAAAATAAAGCTTTCTCCAAGTTCCAATCTCTGCCAACCTTGTGTGGTTATAGGGGTTATATTCTAATTAAAATAAAACTACAGATGTGCTTGACTGAAGGCTGGAGTTGCCAGCCTGGCTAGCTACAGAGATTGCACCTTGCTCTCGCTTACCGGATTTGCGAAAGTAATTCCCCAAATACCTTATACAAAATCATCTCCCTGTTACACCCCACTTACACCTGGGCAACAAAAGCGTAGAATGGCTACAATCCCTACCACAGAATCACTGTTTCCCTAGCACAGGAAAGGGGCCTGGGAACCTTTTAAAGATGTAGTCCCCCCAATCACACAGGAAGAAATGGAAGCTCAGAGAAAGAAGGTGAACACCAGAGGTATCCAGAACAGAACACAGGTCTCAGAGTCCCGGGCTTCAGACTTCAGCCCTAGAATTGCATGACTGACAGCCATCCACATACCAGAGCCTTCTGGATCACAGTTTATAAACACCCCATCGTCCAGCTCCCTGTTCACTGGCTCCCCATTGTCCAGCTCCCCATTCACTGGCTCCCCATCGTCCAGCTCCCCGTTCACTGGCTCCCCATCGTCCAGCTCCCCATTCACTGGCTCCCCATTGTCCAGCTCCCTGTTCACTGGCTCCCCGTTCACTGACTCCCCTGTCTACCGGCCACAATCCATAATCCCTTCCACACACCTGGAAGCACGAAGGGCCATGTGCTCCATCACAGTGCAGGCCGCCACCCAAGAAGACTGAGGACAGCCTGCTCCCAGTCCCGGGTTTTCCTGCCATGCAGTAGAATCAGGTGGAAGAGGAAAGGTGATGGGTACAGAGACCTTGATTGTTTACACTGAGGACTATAGGAAGCAAGATGCTCCCAAGCACAGAGGCAAGCAGCAGAGAAGCTCACTCCATTATGCCCCCTGAGAGACAGCAACAGCCCCCAGCTGGTCTCCGAGGGTCGAGGCAGCAGCCAGCAGACCCTTTAAAATTGTTAAGTAGATCACATCACTTCCCTCAAAACACTACAGGAGCTGCCCACCCTTTGAATAAAATCCAAAGTGTTTCTGAAGCCTACCAAGCCTTACATAATGCAGCTCTCTGCCATCAAGCTGACCTGGTCCCCCCATGTCCCTTCACTCACTGCACATCTGTTCCTGACCATGCCAGGGCCAGGCACCTTAGAGACTCTGGGGGGACTTTCCTCTCTCACACCTCCCCACAGCTCACCACCTCGTTCCCTTGGGGCTCTGGTACAGAACCCCCTGGTCACTCCGACCGTTATCTGCTTTATTTTTCTTATTAGTTGTTGTCAAGCATTTGATAATTACACACATATTTCTTTCTATAGGTATTGTCTCCCCAGACAAAATGTAAGCTCCAGGAAGGCCATGGGGCCACGCTGGTTTTATATCCAGCTGATTTCCCAAGTGCCGAAACAGTACTCAGGAGGCAGGTGGCAGCTAACAACGCCCCACTGAACGGAAGCACAGGCTGCGGTGCAGACGCGGCCTCAGTGCAGAGCTATGTCGAGGGCTGATGCATTCTGCTGTTTCTATACTGTCTGGGCCTCCAGCGCCTGAGGGGGCATCCCCTTCCCTGGGAGATATGGTACCTCTTCTTCCTCCTGCCTAGAAAGTTCTTCTCTGGGCCCTTCTCCTATGTGGCCCTTCCTGCTCCCTCTCACAGCCCCAAGCCTATCTCCAGGCCCCCCTGCAGCTCCCTGCATGACCTGTACTCCCATCTGCAAGAGTTAGACTGAAACTCTGGCCAAGGTGTGGCCTTGAGCTCTCGGGGGCTCTCCACACCTGGCCCGCGGGCTCACCGGGAGCCAACCCCATAGCTGCAGTCCACAGAGAACTGTCTCCCTCACCAAACCTCTGGTGCTCGTTCATTCAGTGTTGTTTATTAAGGACCTACTATGTGTCAGGCACAGTGTTGGGCAGCAGTGACTCTGTGTGGACATGAACATTCCTCACATTCCCAGAGCTCCTAGACTAGGTGTAATTAGCATCAGAAGTCAAAGTGGAGCTGCAAGAAAAATTCCGAATACATTTATTTGTAGATACTCTACAACAGAGGAGGGGCCATAACTCCTCTCTCCTTAACCATGGGCTGCACACTGTGCCTTGCAAAGAATACAGGGTGGGAAGGGGGGAGGCAGAGAAATGGAACTTCCCAGTGGAGAACCCTGCCAGCATGACCTCGGCCAGGTGGGCAGCCAAGGTCAACAGTCATCAATCATGCTGGAGGTAAGTGCTCTCAACATGATGCGATGAAAATCAGCCCCTGAAAACCTATAACTTCAGTTCCGTCAAGTCAGATAATCAGACAAGTTTCACTAAAGGGGCATCCTACAAAACACCAGATCAGTGATCCTCCAAACTCTCAAGGTCATCAGAAACAAGGAAAATCTGAGAAACTGTCATAGCCAAGAGGAGCCTAATGAGATGTGAGGAATAAATGTGGAACAGAAAGAGGACATTAGGCAAAAACTAAGGAAATCTGAATAAAGTGTGGACTTGAGTCAATGCTAACATATTAGACTTGGTTCATTAATGCAACAAATGGACCACAGTAACGTAAGATGTTAGTAACAGAGATCACTGCGTGGAGTGGGAGAGACACTTAGAAGAGAAATCCCTGCACTACTGTATAGGCTCAATTTTTTTATAAATCTAAAACTGTTCTGAAAAATAAAGTCTATTAATTTTTTTTAAGTGGATCATCCAGTAAGACAGATGCATAGCTTCTAGCACAAGGCTGCATCCCACTCCTGCAAACACCATCAGCGCACTCACATGGCTGCACTCTGCAAATTGCTCGCAGTCAACATGACGTGGCCCTCCATGTGCCTCAACCTATGAAAAGTGACACGGGCCGCTGGCAACGGAACTGGGTAAAATCAAATAAAATGTCTTTTCAAAAGACACAGAAGGCTGCTTCTCACCCAAAAAGAGAACAATAACTGAGCACATTACCTTTTATCCAGGTTTAAAGGCACAGTGCATGAACTGATGCTTCGTGGAGGCAGGCTGAGTTAAATGAATACTTTCAAATTACAGAGAATATTCTTCAGAAAATTGAGAGAAAAGAGTGGGCACAATCAAAGGTTCATTCTACTGCTTTTGCCAAAGGCTTGCAGCAGACCTGAGGAAAACTTCAAAACGACATATGTAGTGATATATGATAATACGGTACAATGTCTTAAGAGTGACATAATGACTACAAATGCCAAAATAATAAATAAGTGAAGAAACAGATAAATGCATCGAGATAATGATATGAGAATACAATGATTTGATGGACAGGCCAGCATTTCTGACAAATGCTGACAAAAATACCATCTACTGGCCAAGTTCACTAGCTTACCATCTGACTCTTACACCAGATTTTTTAGCATATCAAGAGAGAGTCTTGATTCTATAAAGGACTATAAAATCAAGTCAATTGTTCAGTTGCTAAGACAAGCAACAGGGCCAGGAGGTCATGGTGAAAGCTGTTTTAAGAAGACTAGGCTAGTAGCTGGATGGGTTCGTAGGGAGAGGCCCAGATTTTTCCACTCCAAACTAGGCATCTTGAGAATCAGAGGAATTTCTTAGTCATCTAAATGTAGTCGTTCGAAATCTATGACCATATTACAGAGATGGTATCACCATTTAATTATAAGAATGAAAAGATAAGCCACAGGTTGGAAGAAAGTATTTGCAAAACACATAACTAATAAAGGACTGGCATCCCAAGTATATGAAGAACTTTTAAAAATAAATACTAAAAAAGCAAACTAGAAAATAAGATAAAGGTCTGAACAGACACCTAACCCAAGGAAGATACACAGATAGAAAATAAGCATATGAAAAGACGCTCAACGTCATGTGTTATTAGGGAGTTGCAAACTGAAAGAACAATGAGACACTGCTACTCAACGATGATTAAGATGGCTGAAATGCAGAACACTGACATCGCCAAATACTGGCAAGGATGTGGAAGAACAGGAAGTTTCAAGCACGGCTGGTGGGAATTCAAAACAGTATCGGCACTGTGGAAGACAGTCTGGCCGTTTCTTAACAAAGTAATGTACTTTTACTATACTATCCAGCAATCACGCTCCCTGGTATTTGCCTAAATGAGTTGAAAACTTAGGTCCACACAACCACCAGCATATGAATGTTTATAGCAGCATTATTCACAAGGACCAAAACTTGGAAGCCACCAACATGCCCTTCGGTAGATGAATGGATGAACTGTGGTTGGTGTAGACAATCAGATATTATTCAGTGATAGGAAGAAATGAGCCATCTGGCCAAGACAAGACATAGAGGAAACGGAAATCAATATGCATTGTCAAGTGAAAGAAGCCATCTGAAAAGACCACATAGTGTGTGAGATTCTAACTCTGTGACATTCTTTCTGTAAAAAGCAAAACTAGGGAGACAGCAAAAAGATCAGTAGTTGTCAGGAGTCCCAGAAGAAAGAGGGAGAGGAAGTCAGGTGGAGCACAGGGAGTTTTAGGGCCATAAAACTCTTCCGTACGTCACTGTGCTGGTGGACACATGTCATGAGTGAACCTTAGTAGATACTTGGGCTTTAATTAATAATAATGTATCAATACTGGCTCACCAGATGCAACAAGCATGCCTCACTAATGCAAAATGGTAATAGTAGGGGAAACTGGGGCAGGGGAGGAGGAGATAGGGGAATGTGTTGTACTTTCTTTCCACTCGATTCTGCTCCCCCAAAACAAAGCTATTAAGTTTTGTTAAATGTATAACTGAAAACTCTTTGTCAGGATATATTATGTCATGCTGTGATAACAAATGATTCTAAACCTTCACAGGCTTAAAACAAAGGGTTTAGGCCTCACTGTCATGGCCTATCCTGAATGGGCCAGCAGGGAGCCCTGCTTAGCACCATCACCAACAAAGATGCCCCTACTCTTCCAAACTTGAGTCAGGCTCCTGAGCCTCTCGGTCTCCACTTGCCCTCTACCAGCAGACCCCTTGCTGGGTCCGCATAGTACAATTTTAGAAATAATTCTGCTAAATCAGGGTAGAACGAATCTCCCACCCTTGATATCTGATCACCCTGGCTGCCTTCAGCAAGAATCCTGCTGACGGATGCTGGCCTGGATGTGGAGAGAAGGGAACACTTCTACATTGCTCGTGGGACTGCAAACTAATATAACCTTTTTGGAAGGAAGTATGGAGAACCCTCAAAGAACTCAAACTAAACCTCCCATTTGATCCTGCAATCCCATTACTGGGCATCTACCCAGAAGGAAAAAAAATCCCTTTATCATAAAGACATTTGCACTAGACTGTTTATCACAGCTTAATTTACAATCGCTAAAATCGGCCTAAATGCCCACCAACCTAGGAATGGACTAACAAGTTATGGTATATGTATACCATAGAATACTATTCAGCCACTAAAAAAGATGGAGATTTTACATCTTTTGTATTAACCTGGATGGAAGTGGAACACATTATTCTTAGTAAATCATCACAAGAATGGAGAAGCATGAATCCTTTGTACTCAATTCTGATATGAGGACAATTGATGACCTGTGCACAGTATGGGGCAGGGGAAGGGAGGTCAAGGGAGAGGGTAGGAGGGTGGGGGTGGGGCTCACAAGGTACAACACACCTCTTGGGGACAGGACACAATTATGAGATAGACTTTACCTAACAAATGCAATCAGTGTAACCTGGTTCTTTGTACCCTCAATGAATCCCCAACAATAGAAAAAAAAAAAAAGAAAAGAATCCTGCTGATGAATTAGTAACAATTCCCTATCCAGTGTCTCCTCTTAGTCATTTTTCATCCATCAACCCCTTGTAAGCCCCTGCACCCTGCTCCTCATCTGCAAACCCCTGGCTGTCTTTACCATCCTCACTACTGAGTCCAGCTCTATCCATGCTAAGGTCTCTTTTCCCCTATTGAGAGAGTTTCTGAGTAAAATCTGCCTCTGCCTCTGCCTCTGCCTCTTTAACTAGGATCCACCTTTGGTTCTCTCTGACTACTGGGGGACTGAGGTTGATGGGCGGATTTTGACAAAGGCTTTCGGGTGTTCTGATAGGCCTGTTCTTTGCCTAGTGATAATTACATTTGACAACGCAAAAACGTAAAGGCTCACGAAAGTCATAAAATGGTAATAAAAAAATTAAAGACAACAAAGTAGAGAAAAGCATTTATAAACATAGGAAAAAGTACTAAATTTAACCAGAAATTAAATCAATGCAAATTATGCCTACAAAAAGACAGCTATGTTATAATTATCAAATTATCTAGAAAGGTAAAGCTCAATGTTGGCAAAGGAATTACGCCCTGGGCACGCACACATAGCCAGCAGCATAAACAGGAAGGAAAATGTCATAAAAGCATCAACATCTTAAAAAATTATCATGTCTTTTGACCTTCCAATTCATTTCTGGCATTTTCTTTTAAAGATACCTACAAAGGTATTCATCAGACATTTTATGTTTAAAAAGAAAAAAAAAAACATTTAAAAGGAATGTTTAAAAGGAAAAAGATGAAACCTCATAAAAATGGCCAGTAGCAAGGTTTAAAAGAGGAAAAAAATTTAAACATGACAAATGAATAAAAAAAAATCCTCCATAATATCAATAGAATATTATACATTAAAAATTACATTTAAGTTATAGGTTCATTGAAGGACTCCACAAATCTTGAAATTGTTGGAAAAAATTGTTTACGTGCGGTGCACGTATTTGCATTTTTCTGAAGAGGCTCAACCTCTTTTACCAATTTTTCAAAAGAGGTGGCAATTATATTTATAGTTAAATATTCAATAATATGAAATTATTGTTTAATAGATGTTACTTATAAATAGATGTATTTATTCTACATTGTTGCTGAAAACAACAGCTTTCAAAGCTATAATAAACAAGTCCAATATGGACAAAAATAATATTTCCATACAGACATGTGAACACACGCATACAAATATAGCGGTAATTATTAGCTTGGAATCATAGGTTTGGGGATAATTTTATCATTTCATTCAGTCATGTTTTCTAAATTTTCTACAACTTACCATCTATTACTTGTGAAGTAAGAAGACTTCTGTTCTACTGCAACTGGCCAACAGCATAAATTCACAAAGAGCTACCCACTGGTTAGAGAAAGATTGTTTTAAACTATTTCTTTTTTCTTTTCTTCTGCAAGCCTGATCCTTGTGAAAGGGTAGAACAGGATTCCTTTGTGTTTTATAAACTCTGTCCCCACGTTCTAGGGTGAATTAAAACAAATAAACCACCCTGTGCTCGGCTGGGTGTGCTCTCCTCTGCAGGTGGGTCCAGGATGTCTCCATACATCAAATCCTGACTTTGAACTCTTGTGGTGGCTGATACTCAGGGATCTCCAAGTCCAATGCCAAATGCTATTGTAAATCTAAGAATTCTATGTCTCTGAATTCATCACTTTCAAATCCTAAAATTGTTTAAAACTAAATGCCTTTATCTTCTCCTGAGGTCTAAACTCATTATCTGTTCATTCATCCTGTTCAGCCAGGAATTCCCAGCCCTGGCTATACATTAAAATCACCTGAGGACTTTTCTTGGAGCCCACTGGGAAGCCACGTCTAGAAATCTGTACTTTTTTTTTTTTTTTTTTTTTTAATACACGGGATCTTGCTCCTGCTCAGGCTGGTCTTGAACTTTTGAGCTCAAGCTATCTACTTGCCTCAGCCTCCCAAAGTGCTAGGATTACAGGCGTAAGCCACCACACTTGGCTGGAATCTGTACTTTTTAAAGGTTCCCAGGACTGAACACCCCAGTTTGTTCATTCACCAACTGTCCATTATGTCCCTTTGGCTTCTGTAATAAACTATCATAAACTTAATGGCTTAAAACAATGGAGATTTGTTCTTTCACAGTTCTGGAAGCCAGAGGTCCAAAGTCAAGGGTAGACTAGAACCATGATCCCTTTGAGGGGACAGTTTCCTCCAGCTCCTGGAGGACCTGAGGTTCCCTGCATTCATCGGCTTCCACAGCTTGTGGTCCCCTCACTCTGACCTCTGCCTCCTCCACGACATCACTAGTTTATCTATGTGTCTCTTATAAGGACACCAGTCACTGGATTTAGGGTCCACCAGACACTCCAGAATGACCTCCTCATCTTGAGAACTATAACTTAATTCTCTCTGCAAAGACTCTTTGCTAAATAAGAGCAAAAGAGGTCGTATTTGTTCTGGGAGATTAGGATGCAAATGTGTCTTTGGGGAGGTTACCATTCAACCCACTACAGCCCCCATTTCCGCATTCCACATGGCCTCCAGGGGGTGTGCGCACTGCTTTCATGGAGTTATCAGTCCAGTGGAGGCAAGAGAGCTGAGCAGGGGAAGGGCAGGGGAGGACCCTTTGAGAGCACACAGCAGAGATGCCCTGCCCTGTCTTCCACAGAGCAGAGGGTGGTAATTCAAAACATGGACTCTAAAGTTGGATTGCTTTGACCACACACTGGCTCTGAGACCTAGCAAAATTATTTAACCATGCCTTCATTTACACACCTGTTATATGGGAATAATCATCATTATCCACAGAGTTCTAATATTTCTGATTTTTTTACAAGTTTATTCTCCTAAAAGATCTCACATAATGCCTGGAACCTATTAAATATCATGTGGTTTTTTTCAATATATTTTTTAAATAAAGCATGGAATCAACAACATAAGCACATAGAATTGTCCTCAAAGACATACTATAAAATGTTCCACATGTTGTATCTTTTACCTTTCAATAAAAGGGAAGAGATTAACACAAATTGAGTCAGGTAGGAAAAACTACCTCTCCTTCTTAGAAATAGAGACAGTCGTTACTACATACTCATTGAACTCTCTCTCCCCACCCCACCTTTGGCTGGGGGGAGGTTTAGCTTGAATAAAAATCCTTACACACAATCAAAGATTCAGCCCAGTCCATGTTTCACAAATCCATTAAATGACGCCTAATACAGTACCTTTCTTAATGTCAACTGTTTTTTTGTTTTGTTTTGTTTTGTTTTAATTCATTTTTTTGTTGTTGTTGTTAAATCATAGCTGTACACATTAATGCATTTATGGGATACAATGTGCTGCTTTTATATACAATTTGAAATACTTACAACAAACTGGTTAACATAGCCTTCGCTGCACTTTCTTAATTATTGTGTTATGACATTTATACTCTACACTTAGTAGTTATGAACTGTTTTGTTTTCTTGTAAGAACAAAGCTACACAAATTTATTTTAATGTGTAGACACAGGAACCCTTAGGATCAAGAGTCCTGGTTGACTGCTGAATTTCACAAAAAAGCAATGGGTCAGCCAAGCTAATGAAAAGAATGACCTTTCCCTGTGCTTGGTTGGTTTACAATACAGCAGAACCTCTGTAGGTTGACCACCCAAGGGACCAGTAACAAACTATGATTTAACAACAACAAAAAAATAAATGAATTAAAACAAAACACACGGAGGTGGTCAACAGAAAGAACTAGGCCTACTGCACTTATACGTACATGTGGGGCATGCCCAGTCTAGGAAATTAGGCCAACTTAGGAGGTGGTCAGGGTAGGAAGAGGGTCAGCCATGGAGGCTCCACTGTATTTTTCTCAGAGTAGACAAAGAAAAAATTCCTGAAAGAATAATCCCAAATTTTCAAACATGGCAGCCCTTCACAGAGAGCTCTTGGTTTAGATCTTGATTTGCCTGTCTACCCCATGACCTTTGCTCTGTCTCTGTTCCAATGTTCAGACCTCATAAAAAGTCCCAGGTTATTTCCTCTGAGGTTTGGGTCCCCACAGTGCCACAGGAACAACCCCGGCTGAAACTATGCCAGGGCGCACCGTTTCCATGCAAATCCTTCATCCCCTACTCTTCCTTTCCTGGGGTTCAGTGTTATCTGTCCTCCACATTTGCTTGTTTCCCTAATCTTTTCTCTCCTCTTTTGGCAACACCCCTCTTTATCTTGTGGTCTTCATCTTTATTCCCCACGTTTCCTCACAATCAGTGTTCATTAAAATATTTTAAATTGAGACCTTTGCTGCATTTCTAACCAAGTGCATGGGGTCTTCCCCATGCAGCACATTTTTAATTCTTATCACAGAATTTCAGGCAGTTTGTACATTATATTCTATTAAAAACTCCATTCCACTCAAGGTTGTCACAATTCAGAGATTATGGTTTTGTGCAGGGTATTCGGGTAGGGATATATTCATACATTCTCTCTGTTAGCTGGCAAACACGGCCCATGAGCCTGTATTTCACACCTCATTTGATATTACAATTCAACAACAACAAAAAAAAAAGTATAAAAAGAAGCAATTATTTATTTAGACGATGGAATGGATTTTAGAAGGAGATTAGATAAGCGTGCATTGTTATGCCAAAGTGACAATGCCTTCCTTTCCTAGGGCCCGGGGGAGGTTAGACACTATATGTGAAGAAAGATGAGAAAGAGGACGCTGGATGGGAATGCTTCTCATAATTATGTAAGTCTCCTTATGTAACAACTTTGCTTTTTTTCTCCTGTAACCTTTTTTTATCTCTTCCAAAGAGAATGCAAAAGTGATTCTCACAAAACCAAAAAGTGATAGCCATGGCCTAGATCGGTCTTTCAATGTAAAACATTACCACTTGGTCAGTCAAATATTTCAACAAAATTAATTTCCTCTGCATAGACCACAGACACCACGACTGTATACCCAGAGATTCCCGGGAGCACAGAGACAGAAGACCCCATTCCGCCTGCTCTAGCAGGGTATCAGGGCCAGTGAGACGACAGTGACTGAACCTGCTCACTCTGGCCCTGTCCCCATCAGCCTCCACTGCCCACCTGGAACCCTCCCCAGTCTCTGCCCAAGTCCTTCGTCGGGGGGCTGATCACAGCCCTGGTTCTGGGGGTGGCTATAGGGACTGCTTCAAGGTGAATGCATGACCCAAGTTACACCAAACAGAGCCAGTGTTGACCCCCAGTACTTGGGCTGGTCCTCTGTGGGAAGAGCAGTTTTCTCCCTAAGTGATCAAGTCAGCAGATGGATGCTGGAGCTGCCAGCAGGGCCATTGTGCCTCCAGGAGGACAGAGCCTGAGAAAAGCCCACAGAAAGACAGGGAGACAGGCTGTTGGGAAACTACGTGAGCACCCAGACCCAACATCTCTGGCGCCAGCCCTCCCCAAGCTTCTCCACCTGCATGAGGAACATCATTAGTACAGCACCTAATGGCATCCACTGGACAGAGCCCCCTGATAGGCCAAGCATCCAAGAGGTCACCTTCCACTAAGGACACAAACACACAGGACCGCTGTGCAAAGCCGAGAATTAAACAGATGGCACCTTCAGAGACTGTGGCAAACGCTGCTAACTGACCACCTGGCACTGTTCTCCCATCCTCATTCCCCAGCAGTGGAGACCATCTCCCACTACAAAGCCTGAAAATGATACCCAATATTCACTTTCTAAGATTACCCTGCCCCTAGGCAAAAGCAAGGAACCCACTGCTTTTTGATGAGATCTAAAAAGACTTCCATGGATACTATTGGAGAGGCTTTCTTCCTTGGTACAAAGGGGCACATGAGGGAAAAATCTCCTCTGGTCCAGTTTTGGATATAGCTGGGTGGATCCGTGATGCCGGAAGAGCTGCAGCCACCTGTGACCATGAGGAAAAGAGCCACACATAGGCATAATGAAGTAGAAAGACAGAAAACACCTGGGCATCACAGCTGTGCTGCTGGAGTATCCGCCAGCAGTGTGAGATGCTACAAGGCTACTGTAGCAGCCACTTTCAGGTGGGGTATTCTACTCCTCACACAGAAAGCACCTCAATAAAGGCAAAATTCCCAGCTGCTCTCAAAACATTAATGGCTCAGGATTTGGGAGAGTTTAGCAGGCAGATGCAGATTTCTGGGAAAACCAGAGGCCAGGTGAGATTGCAGACTGAAAACTCTTCATGGGTGTAAAGAACAATGACCAGCCCACTGAGTATGGAGTGAAAGGAACCCAGTCAATGATCCCCAAGATAAGGATTTTTTTTTTTTTTAATTCTGAGGAGAGAGAGGACCACAGCCCCTACCAGTACTAGCCATGCCCGGGCCCCAGTGCCTGGTCCAGGGACTATGGCTGTTGCCGTGGGGAGTTCTGAGGGCCCCACATGGTTTGGTTTGTCCCATTCATGGAGGGGCCTGACGACACTGGTGAACCTTGGCCTTGGCTAGGAAAAGCCCAGGCTCCAAAGAGACCCCCCCTAGATACTAGACCTGGAGGAGCAGCAGAGAGGACTGGTGAGTGTCCGTAGGAGGAGTACCTGACTCCAGGGAGTCCCTGGAGGCAGAGTAACTAGGCTGATCAAAACTCCTTCAAGAGCTCCCCCTGCCCTCAGTGCTGCTTGCAGACTTCTCAGTGAGTCCTTCAAGTCCTGCTCAGCACAAATACCCCACTTTGGTCTGTAGCCAGTTCCTGCTGCCTGGAGCCCCTGGGGATCTTGCAGAGGCTGGGTACTCCCTCACAGCCCCCCCCATTGTCTTCCCACTCCACTCCCCCCAACAGAAGGCTTCTGACCACGTGACCTGGGTCATTTCTCTCCCTTAGAAGAGATCTTCAAAGGTAGACAACCCCCACCTGAGGTTAGTTGAGGTCACCCAAGAGAAATAGCACTTGCTGGACAACTCCAGAGGAAAGAGCCCCCCATTTCTCACGCTCACCTCACTCGCCCCTGCCCTCACTCACTCATGGGGTGCCCTCACTCCACACCTGAGCTATCAACCCTGAAGAGCTTAAAGACTAGAGAGGAAAGCAAAGAGAACAGATGGTGACAATAAACGGAGATAAGTAACAGACCCAAAAGGGGGTTGGCAGACGAGCAGAGTGGAGCAGGAGCCAGTGGTTTTAAAGCAGGCGGCTGCAGGGCCAGCAAAGCTCGTGAGCCCCAGCAGCGAGCAAGTCTGCAGAAGATGCATGTCCAGTAAAAGGGGAAGAAGAGGTGAAGAGGCCGTGCAGAGGAGGCTGGTGCAGCAGGGGCAGGAGCTCCTTCCAACTGCTAGAGGACCAAGGAGAGGAGATTGGCAATAACCTCTGATTCGACATGAGCTCAGCCCCATCACCCCCAAGGCTGGTGTCTGAGCTGGGCCAGACAGGCCGCCTGCCAGCAAGGCCACGTTCATCCACTTAAGATTCTGAAGCCATGTGCCAATTCCCAAGTGTCATATCAGCAAAATGACTTCATTTAAGCACTAAGGGATAGTTACCCCGTAGCAAGAGCTAGCCTTGATTTGCTCATTGGAGAAAGTACATTTTCCCCTTGCCTCTTCAATCATTCCTATTCTCCCTCATTTCATTCTTCAACTCTTCGCTACAAACAATAACAATAATAATAATAATAATAATTTAAAATCGGAACATAAATCTTTATTTCTCTAAGATAAATGCTCAGGTGTGCAATTAGTGGACCATATGGTAAGAGCATAGTTTCTTTCTGTTTTTTTTTTTTTTTAAGAAACTACCAACTGGAGGCGGAGCAAGATGGCAGCCGAGTAACAGCTTCCTTGCATCTGGGCACCGTGAGTCTGGGGAGATAGGACTCCAGGCATCTCTGGCTGGTGGGAACTGCCTATCATCACTCCTATGAAAATACAGGGAGTCAGCGAGAGACTTCTGGACCCCAAGAGGAGGACTAAAACAGTGGAAAGCCGGCAAGTGGTCGCGTGTGTTCAATCCGTCTAAACCCGCCCACAACTTCCACAGGCACAAGAACTTAAAGAGCAAGAGGAAGTGAAAGGAAAATTAGGGCAAGGAAACAGATAAAAGAAATCACTCATGAGGAAGAATCAGCAGAAAACTCCAGGCAACATGAAGAACCAGTCTAGAACAACCCCACCAAGGGACCATGAGGTAGCTACTGCAGATGATTCCACCAGTATAGAAATGTTAGGAATGACAGAAAGGGAATTTAGAATACACATGTTGAAAACAATGAAAGAAATGATGGAAACAATGAAGGAAATTGCTAATAAAGTGGAAAATAACCAAAAGGAAATCCAAAAACAGAATCAAATAAGAGATGAACGATATGAAGAATATAAAAAGGATATAGCAGACCTGAAGGAACTGAAACAGTCAATTAGGGAACTTAAAGATACAATGGAAAGTATCAGCAACAGGTTAGACCATGCAGAAGAAAGAATTTCAGAGGTAGAAGACAAAGTTCTTGAGATAACTCAGACAGTAAAAGAGGCAGAAAAGAAGAGAGAGAAAGCAGAACGTTCACTGTCAGAATTATGGGACTTTATGAAGCGTTCCAACATACGAGTTATAGGAATTCCAGAAGGGGAAGAAGAATGCCCCAGAGGAATGGAAGCCATACTAGAGAAAATTATAAAAGAAAATTTCCCAAACATCACCAAAGAGTCTGACACACTGCTTTCAGAGGGATATCGGACCCCAGGTCGCCTCAACTCTAACCGAGCTTCTCCAAGACACATTGTGATGAACCTGTCCAAAGTCAAGACAAAAGAAAAGATTCTGCAAGCTGCCAGGAGTAAGCGCCAGTTGACCTACAGGGGCAAATCCATCAGAGTTACCGCAGACTTCTCTAATGAAACTTTCCAAGCAAGAAGACAATGGTCATCTACCTTTAATCTACTTAAACAGAACAATTTTCAGCCCAGAATTCTGTACCCTGCTAAGCTAAGCTTCAGAATTGACGGAGAAATCAAATCATTTACGGATATACAAACATTGAGGAAATTCGCCACAACAAGACCAGCTCTACAGGAAATACTTCAACCTGTTCTGCACACTGACCACCACAATGGATCAGCAGCAAAGTAAGAACTCAGAAATCAAAGGACAAAACCTAACCTCCACACTGATGCAAAAGATAAAATTAAGCAATGGACTCTCACCAAATAAGACGAATAGAATACTACCACACTTATCAATTATCTCAATAAATGTTAATGGCTTGAATTCCCCACTGAAGAGACATAGATTGGCTGACTGGATTAAAAAACACAAGCCATCCATTTGCTGTCTGCAAGAAACACACCTGGCCTCAAAAGACAAATTAAAGCTCCGAGTCAAGGGTTGGAAGACAATTTTTCAGGCAAATGGAATTCAGAAGAAAAGAGGAGTTGCAATCTTATTTTCAGATACATGTGGATTTAAAGCAACTAAAGTCAAAAAAGACAAAGATGGTCACTTTATATTGGTCAAGGGAAAACTACAACAAGAAGACATTTCAATTCTAAATATTTATGCACCCAATTTAAATGCTCCCAGATTCCTGAAGCAGACCTTACTCAGTCTGAGCAATATGATATCTGATAATACCATCATAACAGGGGACTTTAACACACCTCTTACAGAGCTGGACAGATCCTCTAAACAGAAATTAAACAAAGATGTAAGAGATTTAAATGAGACCCTAGAACAACTATGCTTGATAGATGCATATAGAACACTCCACCCCAAAGATAAAGAATATACATTCTTCTCATCACCCCATGGAACATTCTCCAAAATTGATCATATCCTGGGACACAAAACAAATATCAACAGAATCAGAAGAATTGAAATTTTACCTTGTATCTTTTCAGACCATAAGGCACTAAAGGTGGAACTCAACTCTAACAAAAATGCTCAAGCCCACCCAAAGGCATGGAAATTAAACAATCTTCTGTTGAATAACAGATGGGTGAAGGAAGAAATAAAACAGGAAATCATTAACTTCCTTGAGCATAACAACAATGAAGACACAAGCTACCAAAACCTGTGGGATACTGCAAAAGCAGTTTTGAGAGGAAAATTCATCGCTTTAGATGCCTACATTCGAAAAACAGAAAGAGAGCACATCAACAATCTCACAAGAGATCTTATGGAATTGGAAAAAGAAGAACAATCTAAGCCTAAACTCAGTAGAAGAAAAGAAATATCCAAAATCAAATCAGAGATGAATGAAATTGAAAACAAAAGAATCATTCAGAAAATTAATGAAACAAGGAGTTGGTTTTTTGAAAAAATAAATAAAATAGATAAACCATTAGCCAGACTAACTAGAAATAGAAAAGTAAAATCTCTAATAACCTCAATCAGAAACGATAAAGGGGAAATAACAACTGATCCCACAGAGATACAAGAGATCATCTCTGAATACTACCAGAAACTCTATGCCCAGAAATTTGACAATGTGAAGGAAATGGATCAATATTTGGAATCACACCCTCTCCCTAGACTTAGCCAGGAAGAAATAGACCTCCTGAACAGACCAATTTCAAGCACTGAGATCAAAGAAACAATAAAAAAGCTTCCAACTAAAAAATGCCCTGGTCCAGATGGCTTCACTCCAGAATTCTATCAAACCTTCAAGGAAGAGCTTATTCCTGTACTGCAGAAATTATTCCAAAAAACTGAGGAAGAAGGAATCTTCCCCAACACATTCTATGAAGCAAACATCACCCTGATACCAAAACCAGGAAAAGACCCAAACAAAAAGGAGAATTTCAGACCAATCTCACTCATGAACATAGACGCAAAAATTCTCAACAAAATCCTAGCCAATAGATTACAGCTTATCATCAAAAAAGTCATTCATCATGATCAAGTAGGCTTCATCCCAGGGATGCAAGGCTGGTTTAACATTCGCAAGTCTATAAACGTTATCCACCATATTAACAGAGGCAAAAATAAAGATCACATGATCCTCTCAATAGATGCAGAAAAAGCATTTGATAAAATCCAGCATCCTTTTCTAATTAGAACTCTGAAGAGTATAGGCATAGGTGGCACATTTCTAAAACTGATTGAAGCTATCTATGACAAACCCACAGCCAATATTTTACTGAATGGAGTAAAACTGAAAGCTTTTCCTCTTAGAACTGGAACCAGACAAGGTTGTCCTCTGTCACCTTTACTATTCAACGTAGTGCTGGAAGTTCTAGCCAATACAATTAGGCAAGACAAGGAAATAAAGGGAATCCAAATGGGAGCAGAGGAGGTCAAACTCTCCCTCTTTGCTGACGACATGATCTTATACTTAGAGAACCCCAAAGACTCAACCACAAGACTCCTAGAAGTCATCAAAAAATACAGTAATGTTTCAGGATATAAAATCAATGTTCACAAGTCAGTAGCCTTTGTATACACCAATAACAGTCAAGATGAGAAGCTAATTAAGGACACAACTCCCTTCACCATAGTTTCAAAGAAAATGAAATACCTAGGAATATACCTAACGAAGGAGGTGAAGGACCTCTATAAAGAAAACTATGAAATCCTCAGAAAGGAAATAGCAGAGGATATTAACAAATGGAAGAACATACCATGCTCATGGATGGGAAGAATCAACATTGTTAAAATGTCTATACTTCCCAAAGCTATCTACCTATTCAATGCCATTCCTATCAAAGTACCTACATCGTACTTTCAAGATTTGGAAAAAATGATTCTGCGTTTTGTATGGAACCGGAAAAAACCCCGTATAGCTAAGGCAGTTCTTAGTAACAAAAATAAAGCTGGGGGCGTCAGCATACCAGATTTTAGTCTGTACTACAAAGCCATAGTGCTCAAGACAGCATGGTACTGGCACAAAAACAGAGACATAGACACTTGGAATCGAATTGAACACCAAGAAATGAAACTAACATCTTACAACCACCTAATCTTTGATAAACCAAGCAAGAACTTACCTTGGGGGAAAGACTCCCTATTCAATAAATGGTGTTGGGAGAACTGGATGTCTACATGTAAAAGACTGAAACTGGACCCACACCTTTCCCCACTCACAAAAATTGATTCAAGATGGATAAAGGACTTAAATTTAAGGCATGAAACAATAAAAATCCTCAAAGAAAGCATAGGAAAAACACTGGAAGATATTGGCCTGGGGGAAGACTTCATGAAGAAGACTGCCATGGCAATTGCAACAACATCAAAAATAAACAAATGGGACTTCATTAAACTGAAAAGCTTCTGTACAGCTAAGGAGACAATAACCAAAGCAAAGAGACAACCTACACAATGGGAAAGGATATTTGCATATTTTCAATCAGACAAAAGCTTGATAACCAGGATCTATAGAGAACTCAAATTAATCCACATGAAAAAAGCCAACAATCCCTTATATCAATGGGCAAGAGACATGAATAGAACTTTCTCTAAAGATGACAGACGAATGGCTAACAAACATATGAAAAAATGTTCATCATCTCTATATATTAGAGAAATGCAAATCAAAACAACCCTCAGATATCATCTAACCCCAGTGAGAATGGCCCACATCAGAAAGTCTCAAAACTGCAGATGCTGGCGTGGATGTGGAGAGAAGGGAACACTTTTACACTGCTGGTGGGACTGCAAACTAGTACAACCTTTCTGGAAGGAAGTATGGAGAAACCTCAAAGCACTCAACCTAGACCTCCCATTCGATCCTGCAATCCCATTACTGGGCATCTACCCAGAAGGAAAAAAATCCTTTTATCATAAGGACACTTGTACTAGACTGTTTATGGCAGCTCAATTTACCATTGCCAAAATGTGGAAACAGCCTAAATGCCCACCAACCCAGGAATGGATTAACAAGCTGTGGTATATGTATACCATGGAATACTATTCAGCTATTAAAAAAAATGGAGACTTTACATCCTTCGTATTAACCTGGATGGAAGTGGAAGACATTATTCTTAGTAAAGCATCACAAGAATGGAGAAGCATGAATCCTATGTACTCAATCTTGATATGAGGACAATTAATGACAATTAAGTTTATGGGGGGGGAAGCAGAAAGAGGGATGGAGGGAGGAGGGTGGGGCCTTAGTGTGTGTCACACTTTATGGGGGCAAGACATGATTGCAAGAGGGACTTTACCTAACAATTGCAATCAGTGTAACTGGTTTATTGTACCCTCAATGAATCCCCAACAATAAAAAAAAAAAAAGAAACTAAAAAAAAAAAAAAAAAAAAAAAAAAAAAAAATAATAATTTAAAATCTGGTAATCAAACTCTCCACTGTGAACTTGGGCCATTTTTGAGACTGCCACCCTAATTAGGTCATTTGTGTATACAGAGCATCCAGGATAAAAGCCTCGTGCAATGGCACGTCCCTGTAATGGAGCCATTCAGAAGCTGCATGGCTGAGCTATGCTGATGAGCTGAAAGGGACACATTTCCCATTTAATGGAGAGGCAGCGCTTTATTTATACACACGTTATTTTGCTATCAACTCTGGCAGCCACCCCTGAGCCCACCCCTGCCAGGGCACTTGGGGATGTCAGGGCTCACCTGCTCTGCGTGTCCGGGTGATGGCCCATGCAGGTGAGGGCAGCCGTCGTCTGGTCACTGCCGTTGTCTATTTCCTCCTGGACTGCCCACTGGTCCTCATTGCTGAGCCTCACTGCCACTATCTTCACACCGGCTGCTGCCTTAATTCTGTGAGGTGGGGGAAAAGATACATATATAATAAAACCATCTTAGCCTGAAACAGATTGGTAACATATGGCACCAGAGCAACTCACTGGGAAAAGCGCCTGTAATGCCGTCCCCCTTCCCCTGGGACCTTTGGGGAAGAGTGGCAGCAAGTGGCTTTCCTTCAAAAACTAAGTGTCCTGTTATTTCTACAAGTGTCTGGAAGTAGGAGCCCCAGCTTTTTTCCATGTGCCTTAATTTTCTGTCTAATCAGTGAGTTGGGAACCAGATCACCTCCTGCTCCAGGGTGCCAGCGGGTTGTAAATGAGGCTAGAGCCTCTGGGCAGGAGCAGATGGACACTACAGAGCCTGTCCTTCACCTGGAGGTGGGGAAGGGACCTCAAGAGGTAGGAGGAGCCGTGAGAGACCATGGGGGCTGCAGAAGCCCAGGGGCCTGCACAGTGCAGGGGTTGGAGGAGGAGGCCCCTGCACTGACCACAGTGTGAGCAGGAAAGGACGGGAGTGCCCAGTCCTCAGGTGTTTGGAAAACAAACATTGCATTGAGGTGGGATGATGTGGTCCAGTACCACGGGATATAATGTTTGCAGAATCGTAATCAACCACATCTAGAAGTATAATGGCTTTGCTGAGTTCTGTGAGTCCTTCTAGCAAATTTATGAACCTGAGGGCAGCTAGCATCCGAAGTGAGGGTGGTCCTGAGAACTTTCGACTCTCCAGTAGGAGAGTCAAGGCTCCCACTGACTGCGTGGGAGGGGGCTGGAGGAGGAAAAAGGTCAAGGCTGAGAAGAACTTTTACATCATACACTGTTCCCACAGCCCTTCAACATCTAAGGAGAATTTCATGAAGCACCTGCAAATACAAGGAGCATGGCTCAGTTCAAACCAGTCAGTCTCAGATGGTTTTGCCACAGACCAAGTTTGTGACTCACCACCTCCCAGAACCCCTTTTACAGTAGAAAAAGAATTGCCGGAGGGCGGAGACAAGATGTCTGACTGAAGCCAGCTTTCCACACAGGCTCCCATCCAGAAGGAGAGTTAAAGGACAGAAATTTAGCAAGTAACCTTGTGGATTAGAGCTGCACCAAGAGAGAAGGTTGAAGAATGCAAATTAACCCTGCTGAGGCGAGCTGCGACCCCCAAGGATACAAACAAAAGGTACAAAATCCATCACCAAGTGGACAGGAGTCCCCTTTCCCATGAAAATGGCTTGGAGTGCCCCACAAACAAAAGCAGAGTTCAAAGGTCCTCCAACTTCACTCCACGGGAGAGACCCTCTAAAAACTGGACCTACCAGGCAGTGCCTGTGGCTCAGTGAGTAGGGCACCGGCCCCATATGCCGAGGGTGGCGGGTTCAAACCCAGCCCCGGCCAAACTGCAACAAAAAAATAGCCGGGCGTTGTGGCTGGTGCCTGTAGTCCCAACTGCTTGGGAGGCTGAGGCAAGAGAATCACGTAAGCCCAAGAGTTAGAGGTTGCTGTGAGCCGTGTGACGCCACGGCACTCTACCCGAGGGCGGTACAGTGACACTCTGTCTCTACAAAAAAAAAAAAAAAAAAAAAAAAACTGGACTTACCTACCCTACTAGAGTGCCATGGCGTTCTCCTGCCAGGCATAAAACTGTATACAACTATATATATTCTCTACCTGCAATTCTGAGCTCCCAGCACTCCCCTCCACTCTCACTCTGAGGTCTGGAGGCCTGTCCCCCAGGAGTCCAAATTCTTGGGTGATTTCTTGAGGGATGTGGACAGGGCCTAGACTGCAGCTGGTCAGTGCTGATTCTGCAGCACAAGAGTGAGGAGAGGACAGTCGGCTGACAGGGAACCACACCGGAGCAGCGGTACCCTAAGGCACAGAGCAGCAGCCATTTTTTGGCAACAATAGGGCTCACTCCCAGATATTCTGAAGCCACACCCCCTGTCTCCCTGGGCAACCAGAGGAGGCTGGGCATCTTCTCAAGTGGCAACCACCGCAGAACAGATCTGGGACAGAAACGCAGGCCCCGTGAGTAAAGGGTTTGCTTGAGGTGGTACCGGCCTGGGTGGACCATGGGTACTAGAAAACGCATGCGCAGAGCCGGGAAGTTCCCAGGGCAGGGCTGACCCAGAGGACCACTTTACTGGGCCTAAGACGCACCCGGCCCTCAGGGGCTCGTCAGCCTATAGACAAAGAAAGGCAGGAGGCTAAAACTGACAGCTAACCGAATACAAACCTGCAAGAGCAAAGACAGGGCCTGAGGTGCAGGCTCTAGGAACTCCAAACAGCTTCTCTTCTGCAGGGGAATTTAGCAGGGACAGAAACAAATTCACGCAAAGTTGTTCTCTTCTGTTCTGTCAGTAACATCAATTAGGGGCAGGGATGGAACTGAGTGAACACCCCTCCAGCCTCCATCAAGCGCCCGAGGTTGTCAGGCCTCACCTCCCCCTGCTGGATAGAGGCAGAGCCCAGCGGCCTGGCTGAGCAGATTTTTTGCATCGATTCAGGCAGGTGCAAACCCCTGGAGTATCTGTTCACTAGAGGCAACTGGGTCACAGCCCTGCGGGGCTATCAGTGATTGGGTGTAACAGAGGTGCAAGGTGGGGAAGAAGGCATCAACCTTCCCAGACTAATCTATTTGCTGGGTGGGTCCTCCTGACTTCACAGAGCACTGGAGCAAGTCATATCTGAGTTGTCACCAGACCCCTGCAATCCAGTTGCCAGAGACCTTTTAAACTCTCCCACCTGAGATAGATACTGACTGAGACAATTGATTTGGACCTTTTGAACTAAGTCAATCGCCCAAGAACTATTCAAGTGGTGCCCTGGGTGTGTGGATATAGGATAGATTGACTTTCCTTTTCCAATTGTTGCCTGTGAGCAGCAGGGTGACTTAATTGCTGGTATTTCTCCACAGCTGAGACTTCAACCCAGAGTAACTGATTCACTAGGGTCAGACAGAGACCAGCTGAAAACAAGACAGAGCCACTTAGCCACACGACACCAAACAGGTCCCCAGTTTCTCAGGCCATAGCATTGTACAGGTCCTCGACAAAGCTCCAGGAGAAAAATCAAACACTGTAAAACAATCATGGGGTGGAATCAGCGGAAAAACTCTGGTAACATGAATAACAAAAATAGATCAACCCCCCTAAGGAAAGCCATGGCAGATGTAACTGAAAATTTCATTCATAAACAGCTGGCTGAGATGTCAGAAATTGAATTCAGAATTTGGATTGCAAACAAGATTAATAGAAAGGAGGAAAATTTGGAATTAGAAATTCAAGGAGCAATTCAAAAGTCGGACTTAGAAATTCGAGGAGAAATTCAAAAGTTGTCTCAAGAATTTAATGAATTTAAAGACAAGATCACCAAAGATTTTGACACATTGAAGCAAGAATTTGCAGCCCTCAAAGATCTGAAAAATACAGTAGAATCCTCAGTAACAGAGTGGAGCAAGCAGAAGAAAGGATTTCTGACATTGAAGACAAAGTCTTTGAACACTCCCAAACTCTCCAAGAGGAAGAGAAATGGAGAGCAAAAATGGATCATTCTGTCAGAAAGCTCTGGGATAATTCGAAGAGGGCTAATATCCACCTCATTGGAATCCCTGAAAGTGATGAAGTGGCCCAGCAAAGCACAGAGGCCCTTCTCCATGAAATTATGAAAGAGAATTTTCCAGACATGCCTAGAGATTCTGCAATTCAGATAGCAGACAGTTTCAGAACCCAGCACGACTCAATCTGAATAAGACATCCCCCAGGCATATCATAATTAACTTCACTAAAGTTAATAAAAAAAAGAAATTTCTGAAAGCAGCCAGACGTAAGAAATCCATTACCTACAAAGAGAAGAATATTAGAATGACTGCAGATCTCCCTGCTGAAACTTTTCAAGCCAGAAGAGGGTGGTCATCGACTTTTAATATCCTAAAGCAAAATAACTTTCAACCCCAGATCCTGTATCCAGCTAAACTGAGTTTCATTTATGATGGAGAAATTAAATACTTTAATGACATTCATATGTTGAAGAAATTTGCCATAACCAAACCAGCTCTTCTGGATATTCTCAGAACTATCCTCCATAATGACCAGCCCAATCCTCAATCACAAAAGCAAACTCACTCAGAAACTTTTGCTCAAACTCCAACTTCCACAGTGGTGAAAGGATTAAAAATGTCCACTAGACTTTCAAAAAACTCGATACCCAAAATTTTACCAGACTTATCAATATTCTCCATTAATGTGAATGGCTTAAACTGTCCTCTAAAGAGGCATAGGTTAGCAGAATGGATACAAAAACTCAGGCCAGATATTTTGTGCATACAAGAGTCACATCTTACCTTAAAAGACAAATATGGACTCAGGGTGAAAGGATGGTCATCCACATTTCAGGCAAATGGTAATCAGAAAAAAGCTGGCATTGCAATTCTATTTGCAGACACAATAGGCTTTAAACCAACAAAAGTAAGGAAGGATAAGAATGGTTACTTCATATTTGTTAAGGGTAATAATATGATGAGATTTCAATTATTAATATCTATGGACCCAACCAGAATGCACCTCAGTTTATAAGAGAAACTCTAACAGACATGAGCAACTTGATTTCCTCCAGCTCCGTAATAGTCGGAGATTTCAACATTTCTTGGCAGTGTTGGATAGATCCTCCAATAAGAAGCTGAGCAAAGAATTTTTAGATTTAAACCTAACCATCCAACATTTGGATTTAGCAGACATCTACGGAACATTTCATCCCAACAAAACTGAATACACATACTTCTCAACAGCCCACAGAACATAACTCCAAAATCAATCACATCTTAGGTCACAAGTCTAACCTCAGTAAATTTAAAAAAATAAAAATTATTCCTTGCATCTTCTAGGGCCACCATGGAATAAAAGTTGAACTCAGTAACAACAGGAATCTGCATACTCATACAAAAACATGGAAGTTAAATAACCTTATGCTGAATGATAGCTGGGTCAGAGATGAGATTAAGAAGGAAATTGCCAAATTTTTGGAACAAAACGACAGTGAAGATATAAATTATCAGAACCTCTGGGATACTGCAAAGGCAGTCCTAAGAGGGAAATTTATAGCACTGCAAGCCTTCTTCAAACAAAAAGATAGGAAGTTAATAACTTAATGGGACATCTCAAGCAACTGGAAAAGAAAGAACATTCCAAACGCAAACCCAGTAGAAGAAAAGAAATAACCAAAATTAGAGCAGAATTAAATGAAATTGAAAACAAAAGAATTATACAACAGATCAATAAATCCAAAAGTTGGTTCTTTGAAAAGATCAATAAAATAGATAAACCTTTGGCTAACCTAACCAGAAAAAAAAGACTAAAATCTCCAATCTCATCAATCAGAAACGACAAAGATGAAATAACAACAGACTCCTCAGAAATTAAAAAAATCCTTAATGAATATTACAAGAAACTTTATTCTCAGAAATATGAAAATCTGAAGGAAATTGACCGATACTTGGAAGCACTTCACCTTCCAAGACTTAGTCAGAATCAAGTGGAAATGTTGAACAGACCAATATCAAGTTCTGAAATAGCATCAACCATACAAAATCTCCCTAAAAAGAAAAGCCCAGGACCAGATGGCTTCACGTCATAATTCTACCAAACCTTTAAAGAGGAATTAGTACCTATATTACTCAACCTGTTCCAAAATGTAGAAAAAGAAGGAAGACTACCTAACATATTCTATGAAGCAAACATCACCCTGATCCCCAAACCAGGAAAAGACCCAACAAGAAAAGGAAATTATAGACCAATATCACTAATGAATATAGATGCAAAAATATTCAACAAGATCCTAACAAACAGAATCCAGCAACACATCAAACAAATTATACATCATGACCAAGTCGGTTTTATCCAAGGGTCTCAAGGCTGGTTCAATATACGTAAATCTATAAGTATAATTCGGCACATAAACAAATTAAAAACCAAAGACCATATGATTCTCTCAATGGATGCAGAAAAAGCTTTTGATAATATCCAGCATCCCTTCATGATCAGAACACTTAAGAAAGTTGGTATAAAAGGGACATTTCTTAAACTGATAGAGACCATCTACAGCAAACCCACAGCCAATATCATATTGAATGGAGTTAAATTGAAATCATTTCCACTCAGATCAGGAACCAGACAAGGCTTCCCATTGTCTCCATTGCTCTTTAACATTGTAATGGAAGTTTTAGCCACCACAATTAGGGAAGAAAAGGCGATCAAGGGTATCCATATAGGGTCAGAAGAGATCAAACTTTCGCTCTTCACAGATGATATGACTGTATATCTGGAAAACACCAGGGATTCTGCTACAAAACTCTCAGAAGTGATCAAGGAATAAAGCAGCGTCTCAGGTTACAAAATCAACATCTATATATCGGTAGCCTTTATATATACCAACAATAGTCAAGCTGAAAAAACAGCCAAGGATTCTATTCCATTCACAGTAGTGCCAAAGATGATGAAATATTTGGGAGTTTATCTAACAAAAGACGTGAAAAATCTCTATAAAGAGAACTATGAAACTCTAAGAAAAGGAATAGCTAAAAATGTTAACAAATGGAAAAACATACCATGCTCATGGCTGGGAAGAATCAACATTGTTAAAATGTCCATACTACCCAAAGAAATATACAATTTTAATGCAATCCCTATTAAAGCTCTACTGTCATACTTTAAAGATCTTGAAAAAAAATAATTCTTCATTTTATATGGAATCAGAGAAAATCTCGAATAGCAAGACATTACTCAGAAATAAAAACAAAGCAGGCGGAATCACGCTACCAGACCTCAGACTATACTATAAATCGATAGTGATCAAAACAGCATGGTACTGGAACAAAAACAGAGAAGTAGATGTCTGGAACAGAATAGAGAACCAAGAGATGGATCCAGCTACTTACCGTTATTTGATCTTTGAAAGCCAATTAAAAACATTCAGTGAGGAAAAGATTCCCTATTTAACAATTGGTGCTGGGTGAACTGGCTGGCAACCTGTAGAAGACTGAAACTGGACCCACACCTTTCACCATTAACTAAGATAGACTCTCACTGGAATAAAGATTTAAAATTAAGACATGAAACTATAAAAATACTAGAAGAGAGTGCAGGGAAAACCCTTGAAGAAATCGGTCTGGGCGAGTATTTTATGAAGAGGACCCCCCAGGAATTGAAGCAGCTTCAAAAATACACTACTAGGACCTGATAAAACTAAAAAGCTTCTGGACAGCCAAGAACACAGTAAGCAAAGCAAGCAAAAAGCCCTCAGAATGGGAGAAGGTATTTGCAGGTTATGTCTCTGACAAAGGTTTAATAACCAGAATCCATAGAGAACTCAAACGTATAAGCAAGAAAATAACAAGTGATCCCATCACAGGCTGGGCAAGGGACTTGAAGAGAAACTTCTCTGAAGAAGACAGGCACATGGCCTACAGACATATTAAAAAATGCTCATCACCTTTAATCATTAGAGAAATGCAAATCAAAACTACTTTGAGATATCATCTAACTCCAGTAAGATTAGCCCATATCACAAAATCCCAAGACCAGACATGTTGACATGGATGTAGAGAAAAGGGCACACTTCTACACTGCTGGTAGGAACGCAAATTAATACATTCCTTTTGGAAAGATATTTGGAGAACACTTAGAGATCTAAAAATAGATCTGCCATTCAATCCTATAATTCCTCTACTAGGTATATACCCAGAAGACCAAAAATCACATAATAACAAAGATATTTGTACCAGAATGTTTATTGCAGCCCAATTCATAATTGCTAAGTCATGGAAAAAGCCCAAGTGCCTATCGATCCACGAATGGATTAATAAATTGTGGTATATGTACGCCATGGAATATTATGCAGCCTTAAAGAAAGATGGAGACTTTACCTCTTTCATGTTTACATGGATGGAGCTGGAACACATTCTTCTTAGTAAAGTATCTCAATAATGGAAGAAAAAGTATCCACATGAAAGCTATAACCCAGTTATAACCTAAGAATATGGGGAAGGGGGAGAGGGAGGGGAGGGAGGGGGGAGGATGGACCGAGGGAGGGTGATTGGTGGGATTACACCTGTGGTGCATCTTACAAGGGTACATGTGAAACTTAGTAAATGTAGAATATAAATGTCTTAGCACAATAACTAAGAAAATGCCAGGAAGGCTATGTTAACCAGTGCGATGAAAATGTGTCAAACGGTCTATAAAACCAGTGTATGGTGCCCCATGATTGCATTAATGTACACAGCTATGATTTAATAAATAAAAATAAAGAATTGCCAACAGATGCTACCAAGTCCCGAGCACCCTCTGTATGCCAGGCACTGCCCTACGCCTTCCTCTGTTAAAGCATGTCATCCCCACACAGCCCCAAGGAGGAAAGTACTATTTCTGCTTCCATTTTCCAGGTAAGGAAGCTTGATGAGTATCACTAAATAAGAAAATTTGATGGGTATGGCCTGGGGAGGGAGATTTTGTATGCTGCTTTAGCCAGAGAAAATAGATTCATATTTGGACTGTAACAGATACTCAGAGTCTGTTTACTGGAAATTCACCAGCTAAAAGATGTAGATAGTCACGTCTACTAATGTTTGTGTTAACCCACAGCAAGGAAAATGCTTATGAGGAAACTAAATTAAGGATCTTTCAGGGAAAAAAGAAAAAAAAAAGGACAACAATAACCTAAAGTCATAACCATTGAAGACAACACAAGGACAGGGGTAACACCTTGACAATGAACGGTTGTGCCCAAAAACTGAGGTCCATACAATAGCAGCAATCTCTTAGCACTGCTTAGTAATGTTTGTGGATTATAACAACTGAGCTTTGCTGAGGCCCTCCCCTTGGCCTCCCCAAAGGCTTGACATAAATTAACTCAAGTTGTACCTGTATCAACATATTTAATCCTCTTTACAATACTATGAGTGGTTCTTGTTATCCTATCTTTACAGAGGAGGAACTGTGGCACCAAGAGATTAGATAACAGGACCAAAGCACAAAAAGGAGGCCAGACGGAATGGAGGCAGTCTCACTCCAGAGCCGGTCTCCAGCAACAGAAGTGTGAGCCCCTGACAGCCCAGGGACTCAGGTGAGGCTGCCCAGGTCCCAGCTGTCCACTGACCTTGCTATAACTTGGCTCCTCATCTTTCAAATGAGAAATAAATAATGGTGTCCCTGAGACACTCATGTCCACCCAGAACCTCAGAATGTGACCTCCTCGCTATAGGGTCTTCACAGATGTGATGAGACTGTCCAGGATTTAGGGTGGGCTCTAAGTCCAATAGGCGGTGTCCTTATAAGACACAGAAAAGAAGAAGACACAGGGAAACTGAGAAGGCAGCGATGTGAAGACAGAAACAGGGAAGTGGAGGTGATTTTTCTCCAGACCCTAGAAAACCAGAAGGTTCAAGAAAGGCATGAGATGATTTCTTAACCCTGCTGACATCCTGATTTGGACTCTGGACTCCTAAATGGTGACAGGATACACTTCTGTGGTTGTAAAGCCACCATGTTTGTGGTCTTTTGTGGTTGTGGTGGCACTAGGAGCTAATACAGTGGCCATCTCACAAGGGTGCTGCCAGGGCTAACTGAGATGATACAATATAAAGTGCTCGCATAGAGCAAGTCCTACACACGTGTTTCTTATTATTACATTATGCTGCGACCTATGATCCCAGGAAGAGATCAAGAAAGTCTCTCTGCGAGGACAATAGCTTACATAGAAATAAAGCAAGATGACAAAGAGAAATAACTTCTAATTATCTTTGCTCTCCCTAGGAAAGCTGGGTATGTCCAGGAACAAAGAGCAGAGAAGTGATGGAGTTAGTGATGGAGAAGAGCAGGATTCCCAGATTTCAAATTCCAGCTGCAAGACCGACCAGGTGTGAGGCCATGGATAGACAGAAAACTTCTGTGAAAGAAAACTTTCCCAGAAGTTCACCAAGTTTCCTTGTCTATATAATTTGGGATTAATGATATCTACCTATAATGTTGTTATAATGAGGATTCAGCGAATCCATGAATATTAAGTGCTTAGAAGAACATGTAGAACAAAGAAACTAATCAGTGTTTGCTATTACTATTTTTTTTAACAACAAAATACTCTCCACTCTCCAGAGGTCAAACATTCAGACATCAGAGTCCCTCTCTTTGCAAAATGTCCTTTAAAACACTCTAAGACTCCAGTCAGGATCCTAACCACCTCCCCTCCAGATATGATTTCCTGATCCTACTCCCGTTTCTTGGCAGAAAATTCCCCTAACATCCCAAGGTGGAGCAAATGTCTCCATGTGCCATAGTAAATCCATTTATTTCAGAAGAGCTCCCCGGGTAGAGCAGCCCTCAATCCTTGGACCCAGTGGACATCACTGTACACCTTAAAAGTTCTCAGGAACTTTGTGGTGGCCTCAGTTGATTCTTTTTAATCCAGTTCTGATTGGTGTCTACTAAAATGTCCAGAGATTAGGCCAACTCCAGATACAACTCACTTCAGAAGTTAAAATTATGCCCCCAGTTCCTTCAGACACCTGACTCTGTTCAGCATTTATGCATGTGGGCTTTGTCCTCTGGTGGGCTCTCTTCTCATTGTCACAGTGTGGCTGCAGCAGCTCCAGATCTCACATCCTCATCCAAATGAAAAAGAAAGATTCTTTCCCCAGAATAAAAATCCTGGAGACAGGTTTTCATTGGTTGAATTAGATTGAGAATTCAACCTTGGACCAATAACTGTGGCCTACAGTGGGCCGGGGGATGGGGGGGCGGGAGAGGGAGGCGGGGAGAAGGATGCTCATTGGGTTAGCCAATCAATGACCATCCATGCACTACAGCTGAAGTTAATCCTATCCTAATCACATGGAAGGGGTAAGCAAGGAGTAGCTCCTAAAAGGAAATTCAAGTTAGAACAGAACAAATCAATGCTGATACCAAGACATAAATCTAAAACCAAATTATTGACGTTTTGCTTCTCGCTTAAAAACAAGTTATAAAATTGTTCTACATCCTACTTCTTAGTCCAAACCCCTACTAATTTTAGATTTTATTTGCTAGAACAACTTAAGCCCAGTAAAATCCACATCTTGAATATTCATTAAGTTTGTTTTAGAGAAATATCTTTAGGCTTGTTGATATTCTTAGCACTTGTTATTTAAAAACTACAATTATCTAAAACTACATGTAAAAGATAAACGGGGGCTGAACATGGAAAAAGATATGACCACAAGGTGGTGGTAACACACAATAAGTTTTACTTGGGCAACACTTTGACAGATTTGCATATAACGGAAGCCTCTCACATCAAGAGAGGGTCCAAATGGTAACGCTGGGAGTCAGGGGCACCATCGAGAAGGGGAGGAGGGCAAGGGAACTCTTAAAGAAGAAAATTCAAGACAGGAGTCTGGATAACATTACTCAACAACACAGTGGGGAATTTCTGGGTCAGAGAACTCCAAAGGGCAGTTGCAGCTTGGGTTCTTCTGTAGCTACAGGGTTTATCTTATTTATGACTAACAGACATTGGACTCAGTTGTACAGGGTATACAAAACAGGCAGGCTCCAAATGGCTAAAAAGCTGTTTATTTGGGCTATATTTGAAACAAATGGATGCATAAAAACTTGTTTGGTGCCAGCATGCTTCTGAGCTAACAGGATCCAGGCCTGCTGTAAAAAAAAAAATAACACTGGGACTAATACCCAGGGACTATCTTCGGATCATTTATATAATAACCACTTTCTCACATACACAGAAAACTTACATGTATATTTCCATAGGGCTTTCATTATTTAAATATTTGTTGCATGAATCCTCAAAATTATGGGATTATATAAAGGAGGAAAAACTGGCAGAGCAAGAAACTACTCATTGATGACTTGACCCTCCAAGAAATAAATCCCCCTTACACATGGCCCTTAGGTGACAGCACCATCTATCCCCACCCACCATTTCGACATCTCTTCAATCTTGGTTGTTGAGGCTCTGCTGACTGTCAGCTATAAACACAATGCAAATGCAAGGCAAATCTATTGCACGGTGAAGTTGCAAATATTGTGATATTGGAGGGTGGACAAATGCCAGCAAAGCTATTGACAAAGACAATGCAGCCGGGGTCCACAGTCACCCCTCAAGAGAGAATTATTGACAGTTACCAAGAGAAGAGGAGAAAATCAACAAGAGAGCAATCTGAATGGCAGAGCAGAGTGAAGCTCTTGGGGAAACTTGAGAAACCCTCAAATATTTCTGCTAAATGGATCCTTTTGTAATCCTACTGGCAACATCAAATGCAAAATGAAAAATGCAAGATTGTGTAGTTACAGAAGATCAGAAGAAAGTGACAAATTATTGACAGGAAGTGCATTCTTTCTTACGAGTATCCACAGAGTGGGAACCACTTAACCCAAATTTTAATATAAGAAAATAAACTTGTTGCCATCATCTTTATTTCATTTCTCAAGGAAGAAAAAAAATCCAATCAAGTTTTATTTTTCTTATCATTTTCTGTGAAATCATTGTTCTCATTTCTTAGATGATTCATTTTAATTAGTCAAATATTCTGGGATTAAAGAAAAGTTCCCCCATCAAAAAAGCTTCAAATGTCAATACCCACAAAAATGCATGTTTCATGTGTGTGAAAACATGCTAATATTTTATTTTGGTTGGAAGTAGAATGCTGGCTTCTCCATGGTTTCTAACACAGCACATCCCATCTGCCTCTAAACCTTTGCATTTGCCGTTCCCTTTGTCTGGAATTCCCACCCATAGGCAGCAGCACACTCATTCCCTAATTACCTTTAGGTTTGGCCAAGTGTCACCTCTCAATGAGACCTTCTTGGACCACCCAATTTAAAATAGCAAATTCCTCTCATCTTCAACATTGTCTGGTTTCCTCCTTTAATTTCCTCTTTAGCACTAAACACTGCTCAACATACTTGGTCTCCCTTGTTCATTTTCCACATCCCCCCAGTGGTGGAGAGGAGAGATTTTGTATATTTTATTTCCCACGTTATCCATGATGCTGAGAACCAGGCCTGGTGAAGGGGTAGAAATGAAGAGCTTGGTCCAAGGTGCCATTTGTCTCTGAATGCTTCACGAATGTGAGACTTTGAGGGATAAAAATGCTCAGTAAGAGGTATCACCAAAATATGCCAAGAGGAAAGGGTGGGGGGATGAAGGCATCAGAATCCCACAGACCAAAGGTTCTCAAACTTAAGCACAGCAGAATTCCTTGTGCTGCTTGCAATGATATAGAGACCTGGACCCCACCACCAGAGACTGTGATTCAATAGGTCTGAGATGGGACCTGCAATGCTATGTTTTTTATAAAGCCTTCTGAGCTGGGCACCATAGCTGGGCACCACTGCTCTGTGGTCATCTATAGTTCCCTCTTGCTTTGGTGAACTCCATTGTGGTTAGAGCACCAGCCCCGTGCCTGGGCCTGATTAACAAGTAAAAAGAAGAAAGAAAGAAAGAAAAATGCAGGCCTTTTTAAAAAGCCACCATTCTGATGCAGGTGGTCTTCACAACACTGTTTGGAGCACATTTTAGATAATCACATTCTGTGGAGACGATAATGCAAAGGAGCGTGTGGCATTCGACACACTCTCTGAGATGAGCCCGGCCCCGGGCACTGCAGCATTTTCAGGGTGCGATTAAAATGTAAACTTTTCATTTGGGTTCTCCCAGAGAACCACTTTCTCGTGATAAATTAGGCACAGAGAGAGATGCGTGCATCTGATGAAAGCTCATTTCAAACTGTGATTTAAACCTGAACAAACTACAGGGCAGGGGAAAGAGTGCAGGGAGCCAAGCCTGCCGAGATGACCACCAAGCAGGGGGAGATCACCCCTCTCGCACTCCCCTGGAATCCTAGACATGGAGGATATAGACTTTTGGCCTCTGAGTTAAAAAGACAACAGGAGCCATCTTGATGGACAAACAGACAACTGGTGCTAGAAAAGCACATCCACCAGAGAGGAGTGTTGGAAAGTGTGAATCACAGCCCCAGAGGGGGACACGTGAAAGGGGTTCCCTGTGCAAGTCAGAACTTCCCCGATGCAACACAGGCTGATTTCTAGAGGCTGTTGCTCTTTTTGTATCTCATTGTTCAGTTTCATCTTTCATCTAAGAAAGTCAAATACCAAGCAAACTCTGAGTACAGCTTTGGACAAATCAGAAATCTGACATCGTTACAAGCAAAAGAATGGTCTTCATTATTTTAGTACTTCTGCCAAGACAGCTGCCTTGATTTTGTTTGTTTTTCTGTTTTTCACCTCCTGGGAGATAACTAGATATCAGAAATGTGGGAGGATGATTTGCAAAGCAATGGCGTCCATCAAAACAAGCCAGAATATAAATAAGAATGATCATTGCAGCTATTTCTCCTACAATGGTAGACATCTCGGCTCCACTCCATCCAAGGCAGCTCTGGGCAGGAAAATGCCAGTAGTTTCATGTCTGCAGGATCCCTTCAGCCCATGGAGCTGATCTGATCTTCAACCTGTTCTCCCATGCCTCACTCAGTGAGACAGTCGTTATGTTGTTTCCCCAACTGAAGGATGGCTTCCCCATGCAACCCTTCCTTCCCAGGTTCCAGCTCCATACACACCTGGCAAATCTCAAACCTCAGGGTCTTCGGCAGCCAATCTCACAGAGGAAGTTTACCCCAGGCATCCTGTTGGAGCTCTCCCGCCCTATGCTAGCTGCGTTAGTTTCCCAGATACTGTTGTAAGACATTACCACAGATTGATGGCTTAAAACAACAGAAGTTTATCCTCTCACAGTTCTGGGGGCCAGAAGTCTGAAATTGAGGCCTTGGCAGAATTGGTTCCTTCTGAGGCTCTGAGAGAAAGAGAATCCATTTCCTGCCTTTCTTATATCCCATCCTTATACACACACACACACACACACACACACCCTTCTTCACACCTTCCATAGCACCAAGATAAGCAAGAACAAGTCCACCAGTCTGCCTTCACCCCAGAGATAGGAACCTAACAAAAAATGAGTGGGTCCAACCCAGGGCATGTTTCTCTCAGCTGCATATTGGGGACAGTCCATGCTACATATCTATATATAAACTCCAGAGTGGTTTGCTATGGTCTCCTGCTCATCTCAGCTCTGTCTAATCTCTCTCCCTTGAGTGTGACTAGGACCAGAGACTTTCTCATAGCTAATAAAAAGTAGCAAAGCTGCTGGAATGTCACTCCGCGATCATATTACGTTTTATAGACTCCACCTCACCAGCTGACTCACTCCAGAGACCCTCTCCCTAGATGGCTTTGTAGAAGTAGGCAGCCAGGTTTGGAGGTCCATCTGTCAGGGAGTTGAGGGTGGCCTTGATGAACTAAGGGCAGCCAATAGCCATCAAGAAGCTGGGGTCCTCTGCTCTGCAACAACAGGAAACAAATTCTACCAACACCTGAGTGGGCTTGGAAGCAAATTCTTCTCCATTCGGGCCTCCACATAAGAACGCAGCCCAGAAGACACTGACTGTGTCTGGTAAAATGCTTAGCAAAGAACCCACCCAAGCCATGCTCTCCACGTCACCACAGTCCTCACCACTCCCTACTCCCTAACACATTAGGCCAGTTGCCACTAATTACTGCATTTGCTCTGTTTTTTCTCAGAGTTGAATTAGAAATGAAAAGACTTCTGTGTCTGTGTCAATTGTTTTCTCACCTCAGTCTTCTTTAGTCATTTATGTTGCCAGCCAGGTCCCCTAGATGATAGGTTTCAATGAGTGCAATACCACACCCTGCAGGACATGTGTGTAAAAATGAGTAGGGCTATTTGGGGTTTCCCAATAACTCAGGGAGCAGGAAGGGTGAGGCTTTAAAGCATTGCTGGGGCCTAGAAATACTAAATGCCCTGCTATGTGCAGAACAGTCTCGCCCCCTCTAAATGCCAATAGCTCCCCCACTGAGAAGCACCAGAACCCAGTAAGTAGGCACCTGAGGTTTTCAGCCCCACCTCCACACAAATGCCAATGATGTCTTCTCCCAGCAAACCGGACCCCAGCTGAGCAGCTGATACTCCCTCACTATCCTGCCCTTGGTATTGTATGGGACACACTCTTATCTTTCAGTGCTTGGTAAATAGGACAGGAAGTGACGTTCTTAGAAACTCTGGGTATTCTCTGTCACTATGATGAAATCAACACCTGCCACAATTGCAAGTTCACTGTTGTCCCCACCATCAGGAATGGGCTCTGTCCCACCCTGAAAACCAGTCCTTCTTCAGATCACATCTAAAACCTGCCATGACAGAGGCTCCTGCGATTCAGAAAGCCTTCTCGCCAGTGACTCCCAGCCATAGCCTCTGGTCACCATGACCACGCAGCAAAGTTCATAGCAATGTGAGCCTCTCTGATGCAAAATTATTAAACACACAAATGCACACACACATACACATACTGTGACCAACACTTGGCAGGAGGCAAGGAAGTTGATATTTTCTCAGGGCCCAATAAAGAGTTTTTCATGATTCAATTAGTAGGGTAATATTATTTTAGGGGAACCTGGGATTAGTAAATGTAAAGTGATTAAGAACTAAAAAGTACTTTTGAAATAAAAGGGATTTGGAAAGAAGATACAGTCTTGGGGATTTGGGACTCCAACTATGTCTGATAGGCAGTCGATTTAATTTCAGGTCTATTGGCCAAGTGTCCACTACATGTCAGGAGTTAACCACCTACTGTGTGCAGGAGAAGTGGGCAGTCCTAGGAGACACAGAGTAGTGAAGTTAGGACCATGGATGTTAAAGCTACATGCCTGGTTTGAATTCTGGACTGCAGCTGTGTGGCCTTGGAAAAGTCAACTGGCCTGTTTGTACCTCTGTTTAATCATCTGTAAAATGGGGGCTATTAATCATGGTACCTACCTCACAATGTCACTGCAAGGATCAAGTGAAGACAGAATCTATAAAGTGCTTAGAATAGATCCTGGCACACACTTAACACTATACAGCATTCATTATGAGGGATGAGTGACAGAAGCGTCCAGGTGCTGTCCTCTTCATAAACAAGCCAAGCCCTCAATGCTGATATCCCAAAGAATCATCCTTTGGTGCGAAAATGCCTCAGGGACAAACTAAGGACTGGAGAGAAACTATTCTCATACTCATCCAACTAGTTCCCAACCCTGGCCATCTCATACACAGAGGACCAGGAAGACTAATGGAATCTGCCCAGTGTCTATCACCCCTCCAATTTCCCACTGGGGAGCCACTCATGCTTGGCCCAGGCAGTTCAGGTCCAGCTGACTCCACTCTTAGCTTCTGGGATTAGTATGTGTGCAGCTAGTCAAAGCATTGGCTTGGCTCAACCAGGCCAATCAGAACTTTCCATCCCCTATAGCCACAGTTGACTGGCTCACAAACAGAATTGTGACACCAGATTTATCAAAGATTGTCAGGCCTAGCTGTCTTACTAATCCATAAGGACTGCAAGAGTACACCACTACCTGAGAGTGAAACCTGGCCACAATGTCTCAGCATCTAGATCCAGCCAGACCTGAAGCTGTCTTTGAACTTTTCAGTTACATGAGCCAATAAATTCCCCGTAAGCCACTTTGAGTTGATTTTCTTTTATTTGCAATCAAAAGTTCACTGATTAAAAAACAGTCAGGCTCTGACATTTCTACCACTCAGAGGACAGCATAAAACCCTCCCAAAGTTCACAGAAGATACACACATAAAATTACCCCCCCAATAACCCAAGGGCCAGAGAACAGATGGGAGAAGGATGTTCAATATTTTAACCATCCTTCTAAGTACAGAGAGCAAATACTAAATGAAAAGAATCTATGGAAATAGAGTTCCTCTCTCTTCATCATATCTATCACTTCAGTAATAAATATTAATAAAAAAGCCAAGATATAAAATCTTGACTCATAACTCAAAAATAACCTGACCTTTTATGGAATTAAACTCATTTTCTTTCAGACCTACGATTTGTAGACTGTTTGGTGATATAAACTGTGAAATTCCCATTAAGAATCACTTCACCACTGCAATTTAAAGCATTTTATCACTCACAATGAATTTTTTCACCTCCTTCTCTCCCCAACAAGGTCACTCAAGGGTTCATCCTGATGTATTAGATATTTTCTGTCCTTGAAGTAACTGGGTTCTCATAGCTACCAAGAAAAACTCTGGCACATGTATATGCACACACACAGATACACACACACACATACGCACACACACACACACATCCATTTTCACAACTTCATTTGCCATCTGTATTATGATGATCTTCAAATTCATTTTGCAACCTAGAACTTTCTTCTAAATCTCAGATTAATAGCCAAATAAATACTTGAAATCACCTGTTAGAAGTCTCAAGGACATTCAAAACTGAGTATGTCCCAAAACTGAACTAAAGATCAACCCAACCAAACATAAAAGCAAAGGCACCCTAGTGCTCTTGTCCTCCTCAGGAAAGGACCATCGACCACCAGATTACTCAAGCCAGAAGCATGCAGGTCAACCTTGACACCCCTTTCAGTAACTGTTCCCTATTTCAAGTTCATTAGCAAGTCCCAGTCATTCCTTCATGCTCCCTGCCATCATCCTAGTGTTTACCATGTGTAACCACCACTATAAACCCTGCGGCAAGCATGGTGGTCCACTCAAAGTCCTACACTGTCACTGTCAAGCTTAAAACTCTTAACCACTATTGTTAGGAAAAGCCCCCAAACCAGCATGACCCTGCTACATGGTCTGGACCATGACTAAGAGATCACAAAACTTCGTAACAGAGCTAAAAGCATGGACTCTGAAACCAGACTGCCTGCGTTCAAATCCTGGCTCTATTGTGTATCTGCTGTGCAAGACACTTAACATCTCTGACCTTTAGTTTTCTCATCTGTAAAATGGAATACTAGTAACCATCTCCAAGGTGTCCTATAAGAACTGAATTGTAAGTGCTTAGTGGATGCTGTTTTAATTATCTCTCTGGACTCCTGGCCCTGTACTTCTTTACTGGTCTTTCTCAGTTCCTCCCTGGCTATCGGGGCTGTTCTGTTTACTCCTCCACAACCACTGTCCAGCCTTCTCTACTCTGCTCTGTATCACCAGAGCTGACAGCTATGAACAGCATCACCTAGAGGCTCCCTTGTCCTCTCTTTGGCTTCCAGTTGGGGTCAGCCAGTAGGAGGGATCACAGAAGATTAGATAGCAAGAAAAGAGGTTGGGATATGTGTCTCCCCAGCTTCTCCCTGAGAGTGACAGTGGCTGGGTCTGTCCCCTATGGATATGGCTCTTATAGAGAGCATCATTCCATAACCTTGGTGGAAATACATTGAGGTGGGGATTCCAATCTAATATGAACCTCAAGATATATTCATAAATAACCCCAAAGTTCCACCATAGCCTGCTCAGAAGAAACCTCCGCCATCCTCCCATTCCCCCAGTAAGAAAAGTGCTCCGTTTCCCAGTGCTCCGTTTCTTAGTGTAGGGTGGGGAGGTGGAGAGACACAGGGAGTCATTCCTCTCCTTTCCAGCCAAATTGTCAGCATCCCTACAGAAGGCACCCATTTTTATGTATCACCATGTCCCCTCGTAGTGACTCACCCAGGACCTGGGTCTTAACCATTTTCTTAGCTGCTGCATTGAAGTGATGGAATGCCACAGTAATACCCAAAAATGGGAGCTAAACTTTACTGAGTTCTTATTGGTTCCAGACTGTTCTAGGTGTTGTAATAACTCTCTTAAATCTGACAACAAAGAAAATGAGGAGCAAAAAGGAAAGTGAGGAGCAATAGGTTTAGATAACCTGCCCAAGATCACACAGACAGGAAGAGGCAGAGGCAGGACTCAAACTCAGGAACCCTACAAGAGAGAGCAGGAAGATGGATTATAGAAGAAAACAAGTAAGAGACAAGTCATACTTCTCTGCCAAGCCTATAGGAAATACCTCTGCCCCATCATGCTCTATCCCAATTCCCTACTTTAATTTTTGCATAACACTTATGATACCCTAAAATTATTTAATTATTGTATAATTATTTAGTGTTTGTCTTCCTAGTAAGAAACTAAGACCTCTGAGGAATTTTATCTGTCTCACTAACAGCCATATCCTCAATGCCTCGTTTTAAAAACTAGATATATCAATCCACATGTGTGCATGTGTGTAGGAAGAAGGGAGGCCAAAAGGTGTGGAGGGCAGAAAAGGAGAGACCATCGGCTTTTCCTTGTTTAAGTCCTGTGTTGTTGCTTTGTTGCAACCACCAGGGATTGCTTTTGTAGTTTGAGGGGAAAAGTCAATGAATTATGAAATATGAATGAATAAAAGGCTGATTCAGAAGTTCTGGGATCCAGAAACCATTTCCAGGTCAGGTTCGAGGGTTGAGGTGGGGATGATAGACAGTTCATCTCATGCATCCACACAGTCAAATCTCACTGGGGACCCCGAGCACTGTTCTGGAGAAGACTCAGAGGTCACCTCTGGGTTTGGCAGGAGAGAACGCTGTGAATCGTTTTCTGAGCCATGGGCAAAGGGTGTTATTGGCAGCTTTCTGTCATACGTCTGCCACTCTGGCCTCCACTATTTCCTGAGCAGACTGTTGACTGTCGCACAATGCTCTACACTGGAGCAATCAACTCAAATCCAGATCCAAGGTTCAGGTCCAAGGAAGACAGCAACTAAACCATACTGGACCTCAGGTTTTTATGTTTTCTAAATGCCTCTGGAAAGGGAGATTTAACAACCTCCTCCATGACCAAGTCTTGCCTTCTGCAGCCCCCCCAGGCCTTGTGTATCATCACTACTTGCGCCACACCACCAGCCTTTCAGAACCCAGACAGGAAACCCACAGTCAGCACAGCAGATGGTAGAGGAAGCCTCCCGCCCAGGCAGAGGCTCTGCTCATTCCAAAGCAGTCTGCAGCTCTGACCCCCAAAGACTTCTCCTTCCTTTGAACTGCCTTAGAAGGCACTCTGTTAGTCTCGCGATCCAGAATTCCTTACATTTCCTTTTGTTGTTAGTTAAGAACAGGTAGAAGGTAGGATAATACAGGAATAAACAGACAAAAGAACAGAAGACGGAGACAGATGCTTCTCCATCTTAATAATAAGATTCTTACAAGTCATTGTCATTTCTTATTTTGGGCCTCTAATATCCTACCTGGAGCCCTGGAATAGCTGCTTGATAAATCACTACCTACAACAACAATGGTGGTGATATCCACAAACTGGGGGTACGAATCTCAAAAGCCTGGTCTAATGCTGAACCCACATCAGCAGCTTTTCAGCCTGCGGGAGGAGGGATGGTTGACCCCACTGGCCACAGATCAGCCACACAGTAAGTGGGGGTTCTGCTCCCTACGAAGACTTACAAAGATCAAGGAGACCAAGCTCCAGTTGGTATTGCTTTGACTTGCCTTCCTGCAAGAGCAAACTCTGTCTTTTGCACACAGACCAGAGATGCATCCATTTTTTAATTAATGAACAACCAGCAAGCCCATGTGGGTACCTGTATTTGAGAGTCTGGTGTTTCTAGCTGTGTCGTGGAATAGCTCCAATGCTATGAACAGAGACTTGGAAAATGGGAAGAAAAAATAAATTCTCAAGCCTCCTGTCAGAAGAGAGATGTCCTATGCAATGGGTCATCAATCAACTCGGGGGCGGGGAGAGAAACAGAAGCGACTACTTTTAAGAGACCTGACTTGTCTCTAGGACAGTCAAGATTGTAGGTAACTCTTTTAGGGATCTTTAGAATCATCCTTCTTAGTCAACATCTCCCCTGTACCTCAGATTCCTTAGGTGAATGTCATCACTTCATAACATCCTTCAGAGATCGATTATAAACAGTACTCATCCAGAGGCCAGTGTAAGGCAGAGCAGCCCTGGGTCTCAGAGAGTGTGAGATTTATTTTGAACGTGGCTACCATTAGCCAGATCATCATACTTCCTTGTGCTTTGCTAAAATTGCCTCACCAACCTGCATTCATATAGTGCACTGTTCTTATCTTTGCACCCCTGAAAACTCAATCAGGTATCACTGGATCAGGGAAAAACTGTCTCCTTTCAGTTCCTTCTAAAAGCCAAGATTCTCCACCCCTCAGGGCTTCGCATTTGCTTACCCCTCCCTGGATACCCCATGGCCCTCTGGATTTACCTGGATCACTTTATTCAGACTGTTCACGTACTTATGTACCTAGTCTTGCCTCCACAGGGACTGTAAATTATAACAAACAAATCATTAAGGAGAGAACAAAAACGCCATAAATCATTAAGTAACGAAAAACAAAGTTGCAAAAACAAGCAGAATCTACTAATTTACTCATCTGTATCGGGCACTGTTTTCCTTAGCTGACATTGCTACAAAAGCACTTTCAATACACCACTCCCCAGTACAAAAAATGCCATTGGCCCCAATGCTGACCCAAGTCCAGGCCATATATGATAGCAATATCTAAAAAAAAATTTAAAGATGCATTTATTGCCAAATTGTGTAGCAATTGAAATGGAAATAGAAAAGGGGACGGGGTTTGGTTGAAATGTCGGTATGGGCAAAAATCATGAAAGTGTCTGAATGGCTGAACTCTAGGAAACACCAATTTTAGAGATGACTGGGGCTGTCACTGGCTGTCTCATTCAGCCTCATCTTCTCCTGCCACTGCACCCCAGTGGTCTTTGAGCTACAAATGAAAGAAGCAATCTCTAAAAGAGGTGGCCTCACTGTCCAACTCAATTCAGCGAAGATGACAGCAGCTGGGACCACAACATGAGAATCTCATTCCAGGCTGAGTTCGCTCAACAGCTCAGATGAAAGAAGAAAACACATCTGGGGGAGGCATCGAGCTTCTAAAAAAAGAACTCAGAGTTTGTCTACAGTTGTCAGAAAACGTTCTGCTGTGGAACACACAGCCCCTGCCTTGGCCTGTCTACATCTCCTCTGTCTCCACCAGTGGTAAGTTACGGAGTGACCAAGAATCGGAAGCCACAAACAAAGAGAGTTTTCAAGCAAAGAAATGGCAAAAACAACAGATTTTTAAAAAGCAAAATGGCTACAACTTTCACAAAGTTAGCCTGATCTGGAATAACTTAACTAGGGGCTCAATCCTAAGACACGCTTCAAGAGCAATGTTAACAAACTAAATTTAATGCAACTACCTGGCATCAAATTACTGTAATCAGACCACCCACCTTTAATAGACTTTCAATTTTTTTCAAAGACCTCTGTATTATGTTTGTATCTCAAATGATTTGATGGTTCTGTCATTGAGAGACTGAAGCTTGGAGAAGTGAAGTGGCCTGAGCCAAGTCTCAAAGAGGCAGGACCAGATTCAGACATCTAACTCCAGGGCTCTCCACGACCCCACTACTGCTCATGAAGAAGGGAGTAAGAATACACCTGCTTTGTGATCTCCCACCAAACATCCTGTTCAGAATTATCATTTGATATCCTGGGACGATCTCTTAGAATGAAAAAGATAAAACCAGGTGATCTCAACTAGGAAAATAGGGATGCTACACTGACTGCACCAAGAAACTGCACTTGCCTTAAAAGAAAAGTGAACCATATCCTGATTTTGTCTGTTTTTAGGAGGCTAAGGATATTGGGTTCACAATAGAAATTACTTATGTCTAGTATAAAATCATATGACAACAACCTGAAACTCAAGGGAGGGTGGATGTAAGTTTGAGTTCTTTGCTTATAAGCAACAGAAACCCATTCTGGTCCACATTGGTCTCAGAAACCATGCTGAGAGAGAGAAGTTTCTAAATGAGAAAGAGGTTTCTAAAAGGGAGATTGGCTGTCTCCTAGAGTAGTGGGGTGGTGGGACCTAGAAACACAAGCCTGGAAATGGCCAAGATGCAGGGGTAAGACTCTGGTGAAGACTACTTGATCAGAATCACCAAACCCCCATCCCCAAGTCCACTTCAGCTGCACCAAAACATCATGTGTACCAGGGGCTACAGAACTGTACTCTCAACTGACCTCCTGGGTCCTCATAGCAGATGCACAACATCTGTGCACCAGTTGACAGGAGGGACACATGTCTGCACCCAACTCAGTCCCTGTCAGATGTACTCATGTGAACACACACATGCACACACATATGTGCATTCACACAGGCGTGTGTCACACATACACGCATGCACACATGTGCGGCAGCAGACACTGGTGATGCACCGCCCCCTCGGCCCTTCTGATTTCAGCTCTTGTGCGGTGGACAGTTCCATGCACCACCAGCCCTCGCCCCCACCAGGTAATTACATTAAACTTAGTTCATGAACATCATCATCAAAATATTCTTTTTATTATTATTATCAAAATATTTTTGAGCTCTGCTGTTTTCTATTAGTTGGCTTCCCCAAGTCACCTTCAACCAACTGGGATGGAGGTCAGTTTGACAAAAGTTCCCATGTTCCTGTGGAGCCATTCCGAGGCATCTTGTGCATGGTTCCAAGAGAGTATCCCAGAGGGAAGGTATCATAGGGACCCTTTATCAGCTTCCTTTTCTTCCTGGTCTCATTCCCCCCTACCCCCCACATCTTCTGCTTTCCAGATAAGCTGTCTGGGCCCCAACTCCCTGGCCTTGAGTCTGCCCTGGGTCTCCATGCACAGCTGGCCTACAGTGTGCATCAACCAGTGTCTTGCATGGGAAGAGAGTAGGGGCTTGGACCCCCAAGCAGTTTGGAACCTGCACAGAATATTTTTTTTTTTTAATTTTAAAAGCTGTGTACATTGGTGCAATCAAGGGGTACAATGTGCGGGTTTCACATACAATCTGAAATATTCTCATCAAACTGTTCAACATAGCCTTCATGGCATTTTCTTAGTTACTGTACGTAGACATTTGTATTCTGCCTTTAGTAAGTCTCGCCTCTACCCATTCTAAGATGTACCGTAGGTGTGGCCCCACCTATTACCCTCCCTTCACCAAAACATACCCACTCCCTTCCCCTTCCTTGGCCCTTTCCCCATAGTCTTGTACTATAGTTGGGTTATAGCCTTCATGTGAAAGCTATAATTTAGCTTCATAGTAGAGCTGAGTACATTGGATACTTTTTCTTCCATTCCTGAGATACTTTGCTAAGAAGAATATGTTTCAGCTCCAACCACGTAAACATGAAAGAGGTAAAGTCTCCATCTTTCTTTAAGGCTGCATAATATTCCATGGTATACATGTACCACAATTTGCTAGTCCATTCGTGGGTCGATGGGCACTTGGGCTTCTTCCATGACTTAGCAATTATGAATTGGGCTGCAATAAACATTCTGGTACACATGTCTTTGTTATATTGTGACTTTTGGTCTTCTGGGTATAAACCTAGTAAAGGAATTATAGGATCGAATGTGGAACCTGCACAGAATATTAACACCCCAATGCCTCTACCACAAGGGGCTAAGGAGAACCTGGCTGAAATTCCCCTGAGCTGGGGGCAGAATTAAGGCAGACCCTGGTTTTACACATGCAGTGTGCTTAGCAGTGAAACTGATATATAAAATCAGTGTCTTCCTTTCCTCTCTCCATCTCTCTATGGAGAACAGAAACAATTCTGAGCATTTAAAACAGAGGGAATTTAATACAGGAAAGGGGCTATACAGGTAAGTGCATCTGAGAAACCCAACAGAGATTAGCACAGCAGGAACCTGCTAGATCCTTGGTCCCAGAAGGATAGAAAGAAGTAACGTTCTCAGAGCCAGGATCCAAGGTCACTTGAAGGACAGTAAGACCACAGAGGACTCTGAAAGCAGGAGAAATGTGGCTGCTACCATAAATGCCCACGGGCGAGAGGAAAGGAGGGTGCCCTGGCTGCCTGTGGCCCCATTGACTGAAACTGGCTGAAGGGACCCTGTCAACCTTCAAGTCAACCTGGGTCAGCTTCCTCTGGTACAGATAGGGCAAGGGAAGAGCAGCCCATGAGTCTGACAGCATAACCCAGGCTCCAGCACACGCCCCACTCTAATCACAGTGCTTGGGATCTAGCCACAAACCACTTCAGTGCCCCAGGAGATGGATCCATCTGAGCTGGAAGGGTGGATTCACCTTGCTCATGGTAGTAGCCTTCATTGAGTGGTGGTCCTAAAAGATATGCCCACCCAGAACTCACTTCAAGAGCAATGTTACTTCAAGAGCAGTGACTATGAACTGATTTGGACAAAGGGACTTTGGCACATGTACTTAAGGCAAGTACCTCAAGATGCCATCGTCCTGGATTAGGGTAGGCCCTAAATCCACCTGCAGGGTTACTTACAAGAGACAGAAAAGGGAGAAGAAACAAAGAAACCTCGAGGGGAAAGACCATGTGAAGACAGAGCAGAGACTGGGCTTATGTAGCTACAGCCCAAGAAATGACAAGAATTTCTGGCCACCCCCAGAAGCAACCAGAGAGGCACAGAACGAATTCTCCCCCAGAGTCCTCAGAAAGAACCAACTCTGCCCATGCCTTGAGTTCAGACTTCTGGTCTCCAAAGTGGGAGAGAACAAATTCCTGTTGTCATAAGTCACCAAGTTTGTGGTCATCTGTTAAAGCATCCCTGAGAAATAAACACGCCTGTCCTTAGCTCCATTATTTCTTTCTGTATCGTGGAATTCTCTCCTTTCCAAGTGAAAAATAAATCTTCAATCAGGAAGACAGGAGCAAACTGCAAGTTCAAAAGCTCTGCCACTAGTGTGATGAAAGGCCCTCATGTCTTAAAACTCCCATCTTACACCTTTCCTCCCTCTCAGCAGCACTTGGAAATGTCCTTGCTTCACTTCAGATGGACAGTTGTCTCTGCAGCCAGGGCGCTCACTCCACATAGTGAATGATGTCCTGGTGACCACGTGCTCTGTTCATCCACCTCCCCTTCATGATGGGCTTTTCTCAGTGACAATGCCACCCACCTACTTTCTGAATTAATTGGTTAAGGCACTGTAACAAATTACTACAAACTTCCTGGCTTAAAACAGCATGATATTACCTTATCATTCTGGGGTTCAAAATCCAGGATGGGCTAAAATCAATGTTTTAGCAGGGCTGCATTCCTAGATGGAAAAAATCCATTTTTTGCTTAAGGGGCTTTGGGATGTAAGGGGGGGTGCTTATTTATTTGTTTTTTACTTTTCTAGCTTCAGCTACTTGAATCCTTACCTTGTGTTTTCTTCCTGTCTTCAAAGCTGGCAGTGTAGAATTCGGCTCTCTCTGTGACTCTGAACTGCTGCCTCTCTCTTCCCATTAAAGACCCTGTGACTGCACTGGGCCCTCCTATGTAATCCAGGATAACCTCCTTATCTCAAGGTCAGCTGAGTAAGACCTAAAATCCTTCATCCTTAATGCTCCCTTGCCATGAAACATAACCTGTTCACAGGTTCTGTGGATTAAGACTTGGATATCTTTGGGGTATCATTATTCTGCCTACCACAGGCAGGAAATCTTCAATTAAATTTTTAATAAGGAAATCCTTATTTTTAAAATGAAAGCTTGGTAGGCAGATCCACATTTCAACCTGCAGAACTCGTTCCAAGACAGGCAAAGCCACTATACAAAGTTGCTTTGTACAGAGTCCACCAGAGGCCAGAGACGAAGGTGGGATTGACAGGTGACCTCACTTAAAACTTCAGCAACGTTAACAGAAAATTCTAGCATCCACTTCACATATGGGCAAGTGAGGCTCAGAGATGTTAAAAGTTCGGCCAAAGCCAGCTGTAGCACACACCGCTATTTGGCCAATGTCAACTTGCCCCTTTTCCCTTCCTCACCTATAACTCTGATGTCATTTGGGACATTAAGTAGAAATACTCTACTTAAAAATGCATGTCCAAAGACTCCCCTTGCAGCTAAGAGTGGTCACGTGACACAGCTCTAGCCAATGAAATGCAAGTGGGCAGCTCTTGGGTGGGGGGTTCTAGGAAAACCATTTGTTTCTTAGGAGAAAGGGACACTTTGGCTGTGCATGTCTATTTCCCTCTTCCCTGCTGCTACCTTGCTCCTTGGAACCCAGATACTTGGAACTCAGGTCTCAATGGAATCCTATAGTCCCCACGTGGTCCACTCAGCTCCCCCATTAGAGCCCTGCCAGAGCAGCCTCAGCCCTCATATGGGGAAAGCTAGGGAGATAAACCTACTGTCCTCGAACCTCTCCCTCAACCTGGGGCTGCAGCCCCACAGCTAACTCTGTCTAGACTCACCACATATCCCCTTAGTAGGTGGTTATAATTATCCCATTTTAGAGATGAGAAAACTAGGGCAGGATGAGTTTAAATAACCCTCAACCCAGAGAGCCACTGGGTAAAGACTGTGAGTGGCTGCTCCAGCTCCAATAGACCTGCGATTCATCAAGAAGCAAGGCCACGCTGGGCCAGGCCTCAGGCCTCAGTCAGGAGCACACCTGCTGCCAACCATCATTCCCAGCCCTCCAACATCCCTGTACCCTGCCCCTACTTTGCTTTGTCTTGGGTACCATCTGTATTACTACTTAATGTGTTCTTTTAAATCTGCTCATTACACAAAGTGATCTGGAGAGGAAGCAATATATCAGACACTTGAAATGAAAAAATGCAATATCACTTTCCACAAAGAGAAGAAAACCCTAAAATAAGTACAGTAAAAACTGATTGAATTCTTGCCAGACTGCTGTCCGCCAAAGGCTACCAACCTGGGACGTGGGCTCTTGTTGTTTAGAACAAAAACCAACCAATAGGCAAGTAGATTAGAAAGTGTTAGGAGGATGCAAGAGACTGCCTCCTTGTGTTAGCCAGGATATAAAGAGGATGTTGAAGGACACAGCTCTCACTTAGGTAACTCAGTGTCACCCAAGCACCTATAGTATTTGATACCTGAATACTTAAGATCATCCTGGCTACAGACTGATTTTAGGTGGTCTCTAAGATGATTTAAAGGCCAAATTCATTCTAAAACCTGGAAACTGTTGGAGGGCCGGTGAAAGAACAAAATCAAGATCTCAGAGGAAAACAGAGGGTAATTTAGTTTATGTTCAGGTCTCTCCAAAGCAAGTCTACCACCTTCTCTGAATTCCAACCACGTTACCATGGAAACACAGCCATGGTAAGTCAAACTTTCTACCCAGGTGTTACAGAGTGTGCACCTCAAAGACGGTGGCAGCTACCAGCTGCAAAATAAGCCACTCGCTCACCCACACGACACTAATTATGTAACAAAGTCTGAGTTCTGACAGAGTTCCTTCAGGTGGGTTCAGTTTCTTTGAAGATAAAAAGCAAAGAAAGGTGTTCCTCTACTCCATGACTGGCTATAATTAACTCCAAAGATGTGGCTCTTTGTAGTCACGTGGGGAATTGCTAAAGAACAGATTGGCACCAGACCCTGAAATCCAATAAAAAGGCAAGGCATTGGTTCTGCTTTTCCCTTGAAATAGTAGCCCCCATCTCTTAACCTTTGTGTAACAGCTGCTTATTTAAATGAGCCTTACCGCCTTGATCACAGGTTAGATTCAGAGTCCGAGATTGAGTTTCTTATAGACAGCAACAATGAGCTGGATTATTCATATACCCAAACACACAGAGAGGTGGGTCTTTTTATTTTATTTTTTGCATCTTAGTTCCAATATGATAGTACATTGTGTGCTATCTAGTTGCAGCACAATTTCTGACACTATTTCCATAATAGCAAAATTTACATACAGATGGCAAATAAATAAAGCCTTTCTGTGACTTGGTCTGTGGTTCTTATGGTCAGCAAATCCTATTAGGGGCTTTATTAACCTGCTCAGTGATGGAAACGTTAGATCTGATCTTATGCATTTCAGCTGTGTAATCCAGCCCTGCTACAAAATGAAATTCAACTCTCAACATTTTTCTGCAACATGAAGCCGTGAAAATTGAGTTTTTTTTCTGTACATAGTGCTGGAAATAACCACCCTTCCTCATTTCTCATTGGAGCCACAAATGGTCTCTTTTTGCTATTCATTTCCTTTAACAGCACATAATTGCAATTAGCTAGTGAGCACCAAGGGATACAAGTTGATCAACATACAAAGTTGCCAAGAAGAAGTTAAGTGTAAGCAAGAAAGTGTGTGTGTCGGGGGGGTGGTCTCTGTGATGGAAAATGCATTAGGAAGACTTGGCTGAAACCTGCAGAGAATCCCCAGTGGAATCTCCTTCTGTGAGCATCCCTGCTTCAAGCTGAACCATGACAAGAAACATCTACCACTCGAGGGACTGGCCAATTACTAGTTAAGATCAGCCACTTTCTGTATTTAAACAGGGAGGAAAATGTCCTTGTGGATGAACTGAGTTGAAGCCTGCACCATGCAGATTCCTGTGAGAATTCAGACACTATAGAATTCCCTGTGCCACCAGAGAATTTAGGTGGAAAAGTCATTTCAGATCTAAGGATGAGCCTCCAGAGAAAGGACTGCAGAAAGTCAGAAGGCCTTTCTTTTGCCCTAACCATATTTTCCATAGCTCTAACCCCTAAGGAAAATCCCTAAAGAGAAAATTCAAAATCCACAGCAAAACTCTTGTGTGTCCTACATTGGCCAAGCAGTGGCACCAACAACCCAATGCATTCCAGAAATAAGAAAGTCTCAACCCGATAATGGAACAGAACCGGAAACACAGGAGTTATGAAGGGGAAAACTAGGATGAGGGACATTAAGAAAACTCTGAATTAATAGCTAACATCATTAAAGGCTATTCCATCACTTTCCACAACATAGGATACTTTATTACCTGCACACAAAATACCAATGACTGGGTGGATTCAACAGCAGAAATTAATTTTTTCACAAGTCTCGAGGCTAAAAGTGCAAGATCAAGGTGTTGGCAGGGCTGGTTTATTCCAAGGCCTCTCCCCTTGGCTTGTAGATGGCTGTCCTCTTACAATGCCTTCACAGTCTTTCTCTTCTCAGAAGACACTGGATTAAGTCCCCCATTAATGACCTTTTTAACTTAATTACCTCTTTAAAGGCTCTATATCCCATGACAGTCACATTCTGAGGTACCAGGGGTTGGAGCTTCAACATAAAATTCAGGGGATACAATTCAGCTCATGACAGGCTCCAAGCCACATGTGTTAACCGTTGCATGCAGGAGGTAAAAGTGTGTGCTCCCCATTTACCGAGTCCCATCTGCAAACCAGGCATAGTTCTTGGCACTGCGGACATACATCTCTGCCTGAGCAGAGCTGACATACTATGGAGGAAACAGACAACAAATAATGAACCAATAAATAACTTCATTGATTTCAGGGGTGACAAGTGCTCTGCAGAAGTGGGCTAGAGCAGGATTGGGACAGGAGGTACATTCTAGGTAAGACTTGAAAGGCCAGGTGGGCAGGCCGGCCCTGCACAGACATGAGAGACGGGAATTCTAGGCCAGGAGAATGAAGGAAATGCCCTAAGGCCAGAGTAAGCATGGTGGGTTACAGGAGGCGAGGGAGGGAGGGCAGCAGGTGCTGCTGATACACAGCTCCAGATGACATGAAGTGGTGGGCAGCACTCCAGGAAAATCCGGCTAGGCCTTCTGCTCCTTTTTACCTGTCATGCCCTGTGCCCTCAGGTCATGAATAAGACCACTGCAAATTCACAGCAGGATAAGTGTCTTTTTACTTCTCACCTGCCTTTCTACTTTTGACCCAATAACGATTTCAAATACCTTGTATAAAGTACCAGCAAGGGCAATCCTAACCTGTGCAAAAAGGGTGCCTTATTCCTACTTCTTTCCTCTGGAAAAAACATCTCTTAACATTGATCCTGACATTGCAACCCCAAGGACAGGCGAAAAACTCCTTTGGCTAAACCCAGTGGGACGCAAGAACTGGAAAAGGTTTTGATTTCCCATTTAGAGGGAAACCGCCAATACACTTATTAAGGACCAGGTGCAACTGCATTTCTGTAACTGAAGAAAAATCATTACTTGGGACCCTGAAGGTAATTGGCAAGTTTTCTTATTCTGTATTTCAAATTTAATTCAACTCAAGGGTTACTTTATGAGCTCTAACAGACTGCCAGTCCTAGCCAGGGACACAGACTCCACCAGGTCAGCAATCCCTGTCTGCAAGAAGCTCATTATCAAGGAGATTGACACAAATTTAGTTAATTATTATATGCTGGGATAGAAGAGCTCATGTTGAACGTCTTGCAGAAAGTTTCGTCGATTTAGAACATCCAGATAGGAAGAAATGCGATTAAAAACTGTATCTAACCTTAAAATATAGATTACACAATTCATCGTCATCTTCTTTCCTAGTTTTAAGTGATTTTTTTTCCCTGAAATCTTCTGCCTAAATGACAGTGAGTGGTAGTCTAAACACAATGGAGGTAGAGACCATATTTTTTTTTTATTCTTAATGAAACTAACAGAGATAAGTGGTATGTTACACTTTCATTATATGAAAACAAAATCTGGTGAAATTCTCACCAAATAATATCCCACTAGTCAGGATGACAAGATCCTAGAGTGAAGTCTGCATCTCTGATTAGCAGAAGTACTATCCCTATGAATTACCCTAAAATTACTTACTGCACCCGTCATTGCTGGGCAACTGTATAATGTTGAAAAGGAAACTAAACTAGCTCCACCTAAGCTTCTTCCATGCAGCAGATCTAGGCACACAATTACTTATTTCTTTTTGTAAATAAAATTCTCTACCACTCCAAAGTGAATAGTACAAGATGGCTGCGTAATTGTGTCTTGGAAACCTACAGGTACACAGAGGCTTCTTTAGGCTGCTGAAAAACAGCCCCACATTACCACTGGGACTCTGACTTTCACTTCAGCATTTAAATATGCAAAAGGCCCTCAGCTTTCAGGGAAAAGAATTTCCCTGACATCCCAGGTCCCCAATATGCCCTCCTTCTTCCGCTCTTCTTCCTTGACAAACATTGGAAACACACTGAAAGATTTGCCTTCCCTGTTACCATTAAATCATGTGTCAGATAATGCTAATTGCTCACTCAATATCCATTTTCCATTTCTTCTTTGTCGATAAAACCCTGACTTGCTTTGGACTAGCAAAATGCCCAGTTAAATATCTACTATCCCCTGTCTCACTATGGATGGGCTTGATTAAGAGAACAGCTCTGGCCCTTGAGCAACAGTCAAAAGATATTGATTGACACCTCTGAAAATGATCCTTAAAGAAGGGCAGAGGCAGGGTCAAATGCGGTTACTCACACTTGTAATCCTAGCACTCTGGGATGCCAATGCAGGAGGATCACCTGAACTCAGGAGTTCAAGACCAGCCTAAGCAAGAGCAAGACCCCGGACTGTTCTAAAACTATAAAAATTAGCTGGGCAGTAGTGGCAGGTGCCTATAGTCTCAGTTATTCAGAAGGCTTAGGTAGAAGGATCACATCAGCCCAGAAGTTTGAGATTTCTGTGAACTAGGTTGATGCCATGGGGCACACTAGCCTGGGCAACAGACTAAGCCTTTGCCTCAAAAAAAAAAAAAGGAAGAACAGTTGCACATAGTTTTTGTCCCTCTCCTTCCCGCTTTCTGAGTGGACTATAGATGTGATGACCACTACTGCTGCAGCCATTTTGTGACAATGAGGGAGAGCCCAAGAGATTATTATAAAATACTCGATGTACTGACATCCACCAAACCAGGACCCACCGGTGAACATTCTTGCCTTTCCTTAAGTATATCCCCATCTTAGTGAGGTCAGTGTTATTCGGAGAAGGGAGGGTTCTTACTACATACAGCTAACCTTAAAGTTGCGTATCAATGGGGGCAAGTCAGGGCCTGACACCACCAATGGTTTCTTTTTGTATGTTCAGTTGTCCCATTGGTGGGGTCAATCCCTGACTCCTCACTGGTATGTAACTATTAAAATCTCTAACAGGGATGAATTTCACAGATCACTCCTCCTCAAACCCCTTTATACTCTGGCTTTTATTCCCAGGAGTCCATTAAACACCTTATTAAAGCCACCAGTAGCCTCCTTATGTAAAACCCAGAGAATGATTTTCATTTTTCTCCACTTAAGCATTCATCAGCATCCAATCCCTTTTACCTCCCATTGTTTTCAGTCTCTTCTCTTGGCTCGTATGACATCATATGCTCTTGATTTTTCTGCTACTTCTATGGTTGTTGTTTTGAGGACTCACCTTTCTCATTTATCAACCTATTAAATGTTGGAGTCCTTCAAGAATCATTTATAAGCTCTTTTTTCTTCTCAGAATTTTTACTGACTGAAAAAAATGTTACCCTTTCCAAGACTTCAATTATTATCAAACTCCCAGACACATCAAAATGTGCATTTCCCTCTAACAAATGCAATCAGTGTAACCTAGCTTATTGTACCCTCAATGAATCCCCAACAATTAAAAAAAAAAAAAACACATACTTGACTATACCTTTGGGAAGTTAATGGTTCAATTTAAAAGTTACTTTAAAAATAAAATAGACACCAAATATGGTTTCCAGTAAAAAAAAAAAAAAAAAAAAAAAATGTGCATTTCCAGGCAAGACACAGCAAGGAGATGTTGTTACCTAAAAGCCAGGACCTGGGGCCACCCAGTGGGAGCTCAATTCCTTGCAGGGCCTACTCCTGAGGGGCACATGTCCCATAGGAGCCACAGCTGCAGAGGAGATGCAGCCTCTGACAGAGACATTGCAGGAAGCAGAATAAGAGGAAAGTGACCACCCTCCTTTCTCTGCTCTTTCCCATCCCGCATCTTTCACTGCTGCCTTCCACTGGGCAAATCTATGCAATAAAATTATATCATGACTCCATACAAATGTAAATTAACAAGTGAGTACATTGAAATTTGGAGAAGGAACAGAATGTTTATACAATATCACAGACATATGAGAAGATGTAACTCCTCGGTAACTGCCCACAAAATTTTTTCTGACGACAAAGAGAAAAACAGTAACTTTACAATGGAAAATACTGGCAGATACCACCTTAATTGTGTAATCAAAGTGAACATCAACAATAATGACACAAATTAAAATCACGCACCACTGAAGAGGATGTGATGAGAATACAGCATCATTTCTGTGGCATTCATGCAGCAGATGCATACCCTGAATTAAGCATGAGGACACAGCAGACAAACCCAAACTGAGAGACACATCTACAAAATAACTGCAATGTTTAAAAGTATCAAAGTATAACATATAGAGATATAACAGTAGCACAAAGAATGGGGAGAATGGCACTATACTATTGCAAAGTAAACTACATTTACCTAAAACAGTGGTTCTCTACCTTCCTAATGCCACAGCCCTTTAATACAGTTCCTGTGGATTACGACCCACAGGCTAAGAACCGCTGACCTAAAATATTAACTCTAATTAGATGGTGATAAAGTTAAAGATGCACATTATAATCCCTAGAGCAATCACTTAAAAATGCAAAAAGATATAACTAAAGAGACAATAGATTAGTTAAAACTCTAAAATACACTTAGCACAAAAGAAATCAAGAAAGAAGGAAGAGAGGAGCAAAAATAAGATGTGGCAAATAGAAAACAAATAGCAGACCTAATTCCAACCATATCCATAATTACACCAAATGTAAATGGACTAAATTTACTTCTTTTTTTTTTTTGGTTTGTTTGTTTTTGTAGAGACAGAGTCTCACTTTATCACCCTTGGTAGAGTGCCATGGCATCATACAGCTCACAGCAACCTCCAACTCCTAGGCTTAAATGATTCTCTTGCCTCAGTCTCCAGAGTAGCTGGCACTACAGGCACCTGCCACAATGCCCAGCTATTTTTTGTTGCAGTTTGGCTGGGGCCAGGTTTGAACCTGCCACCCTCGGTATATGGGGCCGGCGCCCTACTCACTGAGCCACAGGTGCTGCCCGTAAATTTACTTCTGCAAATGCTTGAGTGAAATTCTATAGGAGCAGCCCTCTCAGATAACATTTGTAAACTGTAGACATAATTTTCAAAGCAGCTACCTGAAGGTCTGAAGAGTAAAGAGAAATGGGCTGATCATGAGAGGGAGTCCACACTGAGAGGAGGAACATTCTAAAGAAGGATTTACTCCATTTTTGTTTCATTTAGCCTACAGGATAATTCAGTTGTCAATGTAGGGACAGAGAGAGCACCACAAGTGGAAAAAATGCAGTTGAAGTTAGGGAGTAGAGAAGCACAGAACTGGGTCCAAGATGGCATCGAAAGAGAGATAAGAGAAAGAAAGAGAGAGAGAGAGAACCCTCAAATCCTGCCTGTCAATATCCCTGGCTGAACCTTGAACTACAAATCAGGTCTGTATACTCAGACTCGTCTCAACTAAAGCATCTCAACTGAAGACAAAAGATCCATGGTGAGATTGGATTTATAATCCTAGAAAGAGTTGTAGTTTGAGTGAAACCAAATGAATTGCCTGCTGAAACAAAAGAAACAATACTCACTGGAAAAGAAAAACAGAATGCAGAGTCTCCACAACTGAACATTCATAACGTCCAAGATACAATCCAAAATTGCCCAAATTATGAAGATGTCAAGCAATGAGGCCCATTCAAGAGTGAAAAGATAATCAACTGAAACCATCCCTAACATGCCACCCAGGTTAGAATTGCCAGGAAAAAAAAAAAAAAAAGATTTTAAATAGGCAAGTAAGGCAATCATAGAAGGACAAATCCCTCATGGTTCCTCTTATATGAGGTGTTTAAGGAGTCACACTCGTAGAAGCAGAGAGTAGGCTGGTGTGTGCCAGGGGCTGGGGGAGGAAGAAATGGGGAGTTGCTACGGCACGGGTACAGAGTCTCAGTCCTGCAAGACGAGTGAGCTCTTGAGACCTGCTCTACGATAATGTGCATCTAGTCAACATGACATCACGGTACACTTTAAAATGTATTACTAGAGTAGATTTCACATTATATAATTTTTACCACAATAAAAAATATATATATTATCTAGGACATATATAAAAACCCCTGGAGTTTCTTTAAAAAAAAAAAAAAAACACCAATTATTCCAAGTCATGTGAAATAAAAGAATCTAGGATAGACTCTTAAAGAAAAAACTACATAAACACAAGGGGAACATAACTGACGAATTGTGCGTTTGGCATCATGGATGCAATAGAGCCACACCCTGTGAGCATTTCAATAAGAAAGATGGTGCCCAGAGATCAGGAAGCCCCGAGAAGGGGAAGGAAGGTGTTGAGGCTGGTTACCAAGGTCCATCAAGGTCATGCACCAGCCACCTGCAGACTAGTAACCCTGCCACAAACACTTCACACCTGAGCAGGTGCACAGACTGAGTCTCTTCACCTGTAAAATAGACTTGAAAAAAAATTCCTCTAACTTCCTACTGTGACTATAAGGGTTAAAGCCATAACACATCTTGGTACAAACTAAGTGTTCACCAAATTATCGGCTGCCATTATAATCTAGGTAGACTCCAGTTTTCCAAAGTTGTGGCCTGTTTTCCAAAGCTAGCAGCACAGGTATAAAATCTCCTGTGTGCACAGAATCCTCTGAAGCATCTGAAATTTACACTCACTCCCTACCAACCTCTCCCTTGGGGCTCACAGATTTCAATACATTTGGAAAAGAAAACAGGGCAGATTTGGGGTTAAGCACCATGTTCTAATTAGTAGAAACATGCTCACTAAACACAGCGGATAACATTTGGAACTCGCGTTAGCTAAGCACACCTTCCAGGTTACAGTTCGTTCTGGAAATAATCACCTGCCTTCACTTCCCAGCTCTACTGAAATCTAAACTCTAAGCTCTAGACTCGATCTGGGCTCCAGGACTGCAGATTTCAAAGCATCTGTGATGATGCAGTTTCCTCGAGGGAAATCTGAGTTTTAGTCAAGAAAAGAAATTAACAAAGCCTGGATTTGGGGGTGCCACTAGGGGGGATACTAAAAGGAGGTGCTGGTTTTTTAAGCATAAAAAGTAAGCTTAAAGTTGATTAACATTCAAAGCAGAGGACTATGAGAGACACACAGGCTTTGAAGTGAGCTGACCTGGGTTGAAGTCCTGGTTCTGTGGCTTTCCAGCTGTGAGACCCTACGGCAAGTAAGTGATTAATTGCTTCTGAACCTGTTTCATCCCTAAATAGAGGAACAGTCCTCTCCAGAGCTGTTAAGGAGATGAGAGATGACAACATGCACAAGAATCTGATGGGGATCCTTCATTTGACAAGTTCACAGTAGGCTGGAGGCGCTGCCAGGGATGAGGGGGGCACTGGGAATGTCCCTGCCCTGCATCTTTGAGGCAGCTTCCAGAATCCTCTTACATGCTGCTAAGACTGGCACCAAGAATTACAGTCAAAACGGCTGCCAGATACTGGACTCAGTCCCTTCCTCATTATCTTATTTAATCTTCACCGCTATCCAGAAAGACAGGTGCTAAATTACCAGGCTCACTGAACAGAAAAGGAAGGCAAGGTTCAGAGAGGTGTCATAACGTGTGTGAGGTTACACAGCAAGTAAGGAGGGGAATTGAGATTTCATCCCAAGCCTGATTCTAATCACTTGGAAAACTTGCCTCCTGAGAGCTTCCTGAGCACACCAGATCCTTTGATCACACTGCCCTGCCCCCATCCCCCATTTTCCTTTAATGGATCCCAAACCTGCCCACAACCCCTTCTTCTTCCTGGAGGTCTGCCCTGGTTTACCCCCATGGACTGCACTGACCCCCTTTATCGGACGTCACTTCCTGTCCATACCACTTCCACAGGTAACTGCACCATACTTTGCATCTCCAATTAACACTTTAGGTCAAAAATGTCTGTCTCTTCAAAGCCTTACAGATTCCCCAAAGCACACAGACCACCCTCCTTCATTTCACCATCAGGCAGGAAAAGTCTAACGATATCTACCATGACATCTAATTGCTATGGGTCACATCTTTATACATAGTATTGTTGACTGAATTCTTACAGTTAGTTTTATTTAGAGTCCTCTTGAGGACTTCAGTCCAGGAAGAGTCTTTTAGAAAGTCTTTGTCACAATAAATCCAAAAGCTGGTTTTTTGAAAAGATCAATAAAATAGATAAACCTTTGGCCAACCTAACCAGGAAAAAAAGCGTAAAATCTCTAATTTCATCAATCAGAAATGGTAATGATGAAATAACAACAGACCCCTCAAAAATTCAAAAAATCCTTAACGAATACTACAAGAAACTCTACTCTCACAAATATGAAAATCTGAAAGAAATCAAACAATACCTGGAAGCACGCCACCTACCAAGACTTAGCCAGAACAAAGTGGAAATGTTGAACAGGCCTATATCAAGTTCTGAAATAGCATCAACTATACAAAATCTCCCTAAAAAGAAAAGCCCAGGACCAGATGGCTTTACGTCAGAATTCTACCAAACATTTAAAGAAGAACTAGTACCTATACTACTAAACCTCTTCCAAAATATAGAAAAAGAAGGAATATTACCCAGCACAGTCTATGAAGCAAACATCACCTTGATCCCCAAACCAGGGAAAGACCCAACAAGAAAAGAAAATTATAGACCAATATCACTAATGAATATAGATACTAAAATACTCAATAAGATCCTAACAAACAGAATCCAACAACATATCAAAAAAATTATACACCATGACCAAGTCGGATTTATCCCAGGGTCTCAAGGCTGGTTCAATATACGTAAATCTATAAATGTAATTCAACACATAAACAAACTTAAAAATAAAGACCATATGATTCTTTCAATTGAGGCAGAAAAAGCTTTTGATAATATCCAGCATCCCTTCATGATCAGAGCACTTAAGAAAATTGGTATAGAAGGGACATTTCTTAAACTAATAGAGGCCATCTACAGCAAACCCACAGCCAATATCGTATTGAATGGAGTTAAATTGAAATCATTTCCACTTAGATCAGGAACCAGGCAAGGTTGCCCATTATCTCCATTGCTCTTTAACATTGTAATGGAAGTTTTAGCCATTGCAATTAGGGAAGAAAAGGCAATCAAGGGTATCCACATAGGGTCAGAAGAGATCAAACTTTCACTCTTCGCAGATGATATGATCGTATATCTGGAAAACACTAGGGATTCTACTACAGAACTTTTAGAAGTGATCAAGGAATACAGCAATGTCTCAGGCTACAAAATCAACACCCATAAATCTGTAGCCTTTATATATATAAAGGCTATATATACCTATATATATATATATACCAACAATAACCAAGCCGAACAAACAGTCAAAGACTCTATTCCTTTCACAGTAGTGCCAAAGAAGATGAAATATTTGGGAGTATACCTAACAAAGGACGCGAAAGATCTCTACAAAGAGAACTATGAAACTCTAAGAAGAGAAATAGCCGAAGATGTTAACAGATGGAAAAGCATACCATGCTCATGGCTGGGAAGAATCAACATTGTTAAAATGTCCATACTGCCCAAAGCAATATATAATTTTAATGCAATTCCTATTAAAGCTCCATTGTCATACTTTAAAGATCTTGAAAAAATAATACTTTGTTTTATATGGAATCAGAAAAAACCTCGAATAGCCAAAACATTACTGAGCAATAAAAACAAAGCAGGAGGAATCACGCTACCAGACCTGAGACTGTACTATGAATTCATAGTGATCAAAACAGCATGGTACTGGCACAAAAACAGAGAAGTAGATGTCTGGAACAGAATAGAGAACCAAGAGATGGATCCAGCTACTTACTGTTATTTGATCTTTGACAAGCCAATTAAAAACATTCAGTGGGGAAAAGATTCCCTATTTAACAAATGGTGCTGGGTGAACTGGCTGGCAACCTGTAGAAGATTGAAACTGGACCCACACCTTTCACCATTAACTAAGATAGACTCTCACTGGATAAAAGATTTAAACTTAAGACATGAAACTATAAAACTTGAAGAAAGTGCAGGGAAAATTCTTGAAGGAATCGGCCTGGGTGAATATTTTATGAGGAGGACTCCCCAGGCAATTGAAGCAGTATCAAAAATACACTACTGGGACCTGATCAAACTAAAAAGCTTCTGCACAGCCAAGAACATAGTGAGTAAAGCAAGCAGACAGCCCTCAGAATGGGAGAAAAAATTTGCAGGTTATACCTCCGATAAAGCTCTAACAACCAGAATCCACAGAGAACTCAAACGTATTAACAAGAAAAGAACACGTGACCCCATTTCAGGGTGGGCAAGGGACTTGAGGAGAAACTTCTCTAAAGAAGACCGATGCAAAATCTACAAACACATGAAAAAAAGCTCATCAGCCTTAATCATCAGAGAAATGCAAATCAAACTACTCTGAGATATCACCTAACCCCAGTAAGAGTAGCCCACATAACAAAATCCCAAAACCAGAAATGTTGGCGTGGATGTGGAGGAAAGGGCACACTTCTACACTGCTGGTGGGAATGCCCACTAATAAGTTCCTTCTGGAAGGATGTTTGGAGAATACTTAGAGACCTAAAAATAGACCTGCCATTCGATCCTATAATTCCTTTACTAGGTTTATACCCGGGAGACCAAAAGTCACAATATAACAAAGACATGTGTACCAGAATGTTTATTGCAGCCCAATTCATCATTGCTAAGTCATGGAAGAAGCCCAAGTGCCCATCGACCCACAAATGGACTAGCAAATTGTGGTACATGTATACCATGGAATATTATGCAGCCTTAAAGATGGAGACTTTACCTCTTTCATGTTTACGTGGATGGAGCTGGAACATATTCTTCTTAGCAAAGTATCTCAGGAATGGAAGAAAAAGTATCCAATGTACTCAGCCCTACTATGAAGCTAAATTATAGCTTTCACATGAAGACTATAACCCAACTATAGTACAAGACTATGGGGAAAGGGCCAAGGAAGGGGAAGGGAGGGGGGAGGTTTGGTGGAGGGAGGGTAATTGGTGGGGCCACATCTATGGTGCATCTTAGAATGGGTACAGGTGGTTGCACTAATGTACACAGCTATGATTTAACAATAAAAAAAAGAGTTTGAAAAAAAAAAAAGTCTTTGTCAGACCGTTTTGAACCAATGTTTTAGTTTATAGTGTGTGTATAGGTTGTGGAGACTTCATATGAAAGTTTGAGTACAAATGTGTTATCTGGCCATAAGTTGTGGAAGCATAATCACTAACCCTGTCAGATGTCATCTTATGGGTAGGAAAAGGCAAGAACTAAGATCATTGGTCTATTAAGGAATGTAGTGACTCAGGCAAGAGATGTGGGGGCCACAGGCTCTATCTTGTTTTGTCTCTAAAAAATCCTTCCGGAGAGCTGCACGTCATCACAGAATCAGGGTTTTGTGAAATTATGCTGGCAAGTAGAAATGAGAAAACGCGGTTCTTATGTCTGCTACTTTGTCTCACAATGTGAATTCAAACAAGAAGTGATTAGGAAGAGCCAAGATTCTTCCATAATATTCACTTGTAAGTCATTTATTTGGAAATTACTGCATTCAAGGCAAGAATCGTCAATGGATGCTAAAATTCATGGCCACAAGGATGAAGCAAAACAGGATATGTGAGTAATCTTCCCAGATGTTATGGTTACTAACTACAAAGGGAGAAATAGCAACTTTACAGTGGAGAAACTGGGCAGACACGACCTTAACAATCCCTGCTAATGAGATGCATGCAATACCTCCTGACATCACGCACTGAGGAGGGAAGGGCACTTCACCGTTATCCCAACCAGCTTTGAACATCCTCAATCCAATCGTGAGAAAACATCAGACAAACCCAAATTGAGGAGCATTCTCAAAAGCACCCGGCCAGCATAAGACTACAGAATAGACTTGAGGGAACAAAGGAGGTACAACGACTCTATTCTGTGTGGGACCCTGGTTTGGATCCTAGAGCAGAAAAAGAATAGGAATGGGACTCTGCAGATGAGTTAACGATTTGACGATATTCTATCAATGTAAATCCTGGTTTTGATATCCATCCTGTGGTTCTATATGACATGGGCATCAGAGGAAGGCGAGGCCTTTGCAATTTTTCTGTGTCTAAAATGATTCCAAACTAGAAAGCTAAAAACAATTTTAAATGACGTGAAATTTAAATGTTTTGCATTCTGTTGTGTCCTGCATGGCACTTTGCGTCGGTGTTGATTGCATATGTTTTTGTTTATTTGTGTGTTTACTGTCTCCCCCCCATTGAGAATGTGAACGTCATGAGGGATGGAAACACAGGTGCTTTTTCTGGAAATTAGAAAGGGAGAGGGGAAGGAGAAAAGCAAATGGTGTCACCAAGCGGAGTGACATATAATAAGTAACCTCAACACATTTATGCAATCAGTGACGACTACCCTATTTTGCCAGGTATAATGCATGCTTTTTTCCCCAAAATTTTTGAGGAAAAAATAAGGTTGCACATTGTATATGGGTAGTACTAATTCCATTTCTACATATTTTTATTCTTTTATTTATGCTTATGCATTAAAAGTGTAACTCTAGAAAGCACTAACTATATCCATATGAAAAATAATACCCTACAGTAATCGGTTTTGTTGAACATCAAATTTGCAACAAAAGCCCACATTACATGAAGTTTAAAAGCAATCACAGCAGACTTGAAAATCTAACTTGCTGTGATACCTGGTGGGCAAACCAGCAAACTGCAACCTCTTGACGTGTCAGGAAATAAGCCCTTTAAGTCCCTAATGAAGTAAGAGTGGCCATTGTGCATGCAGTCAGCTGGTAACGATTTAACACCTACAGGCAGAATCAAGAAAGCATCTATCTCCCAGGTTTGTGATTGGATCCTAAGTTCGTGGAACATGGTCAAGGAGGAATCGGTTATGAAGTCATATAAAACACATGGCATCAGCAGCTCTACAGATGCAACTGATAACAATGAAATTTACCTGGATGAGGAAAGCGACTCTTTAGAAGATACCCATAATGCAGAAATTGAAGAAGATGATACTTCCTATACTGACAGTGACAAAGAGCTCTTGACCTTCTACGATGCGTAAATACTGTAAATCTGTGACTGGTCCATAACATTTCTTATACCTTGTATCTGTTCCTGAGTTTTGTAATGACTTGCTACATAACATTTCTTATACCATAATATGTTAAAAAAAAAATGCTAAAATTCCTTTATAATAAAAAAGTACCTAAATATAAGCAAGTAAAAATTTGAATTAAAAAATTAAAATGAAAGATTTTTTTCCTGAGAATTTGGGCCAAAAACCATGGGTGCACGTTATACATGGGGATACCTCATACACGGCAAAATACAGTATATGGATCTGGCGGTCTCTGGGGCACCCACCCAATAGTTGTCAGTTAGGCTTTCTGCCTCTGACCCTGGGGTGAGGCCACCCGGGAGGTGGAGGCTGGGGCTGAGCCTGGACGGTCTTCTCCACCCCATGGACAAGAAAGTCAACACCGGCCACTTTTCCCAAGGCCTGACATGAGTCTTGGGTCTGCAGATGATTCTAGTGACACCCAGACATCGAGTCACGCAGTGAGACAAACATCCTCTGCAGGTTCTCCTTTAAGCCCTGACCCCTTCCAGGAGAAAGTGGCGATGTGACTCTTCCTAACACACGCTGCTCCTCCTTCATGTCGAGAGCAGACCATGGCTCCACCGTCTGCAGCAGGTGATGGAACTCACTTAGAACTTAACAGTGTTGTGTTTTGTTGTGATTTATTTTATGCAATTTATCTTTATAATACTCTTTGGTATCTATAAGTAATATCGGTTTCTTCTGTTTATGGTAGCAGGTGTTAGGTTTCCTTTTAAAATGCATTTATAAGCATTTTAAAACCTGATTTGATTTTGGGGCGGCGCCTGTGGCTCAAGGAGTAGGGCGCCGGTCCCATATGCCAGAGGTGGCGGGTTCAAACCCAGCCCCGGCCAAAAACAAAAAAAAAAAAAAACTGATTTGATTTAAAAAAAAAAAGAGTAAATAAAAATTGCACAGAAGGTATATATAACTGATTTAATTTAAGAAGGTGAAACATGGTGGTACCTGATATGACAAAATAAAACCTGAAAGGTGATGTCTGAATTGTGAAAGTTTAGGATCACTAACACAGCCCATGGTTTGAGTAGAAGTGAGAAATCGGTTCTCACATTATAGGCAGGAGGAATTTTTTGCCACAACTGCATCGTGTCCTAATCATCAGTATTTATGTAACTCCTGTCTATGTACATCATGAATTCATACCGTCTTGATAATTCAGTAACAAATGCCTCACAATACTTCTGAATTCATTCATTCCATAAATATTTATCAAGCACTTGCAATGTGCTAGACACTGTTCTAGATCCTTGGTCCCTGCCCTCACATGCTAGCAGGAAGGGACAGACAATCAAAAACAATGATATTATACATCATGGTCCCTGCCCTCACATGCTAGCAGGAAGGGACAATCAAAAACAATGATACTATACATCATGCACAAACATGATAAAGTAGCAGGGGACACAGTGGGGTGGGAGTGCGGCCTTCAGCAGGGAGATGAGGGTGGGCTCTTTGAGTCCATGCAAAGGTTGGAGTGTGCCTGAGGCCAACAGGAGGTCAGTGGCTGTGGTGGAGGCTGAGGGAGAGAGAGAAGAAGGGTCCTGGGAGAGAAGCTCAGGAGGTAACGATCCATAAGAGGACTTTGGCTTTTATTTAATAACTGACTGTAGGAGCAAAAGTGGAGGCAGGGAGCCCTGTCAGGAGGTTCTTGTATGCCTCCAACCAAGAACGGACACTAGCTGGACCTGGGTCATAGTTGTGGAGGTAGATAGAATCTGGATAGTACGGAGAAAGAGCCCCAGGATTTACTGTTGGCTCAGCCTGGGCTATTAGAGAATAGGAAGAATCAACCATATAGCCAGCCATAAACTTGATACTTCATAAAGAGTAACTTAAGGCATGAAGTGTCCCCATTTATAGGTCTGGAAACTATGGCACAGAATGGTTAAACAACTTTCCCAAGGAGACAATATTAACAGAGCCAAGATTAAATTCAGGTAGTCTGCCTCAGAGATAGTGTATTTGGAAAGAGGAATTTTTCATATTTAAAACTTTCCTATATGTATGGAAGAGACCTAACCTGATTCCAGCCTGGCCCTTCCCCGCCACCAGCCTCCAGCACCCTCCAACCCTACTTTATGACCCTTTGCTGAAAGGTTTTTCAAGGTCCAGTGAAAATTAGGTGTTAATGTTTCCCAGAATCTATTTTCGTATTAGAGAATAATTCAACTTTTGTTCAAACTGGCCCCTCTACAATATGTGATCTGAAATAGCAACATGGCATGTGGAAACGGTACACATCTGTCCCTTTTCCACATGTCCCCAGCTCTGAAATTAGATCTCAGGAAATATTGCACACATTCACGCTTTGAGCAGGGCTTCATCTGAGCCAGAAATATGTCACATTTCATTCATAAGAGACCCATGGTTAAACAATCAGTTACGCTGGGAGATAATACATGTCCCTAGGCCTAAAACAAAAAGCATTTTAAGAGACTGAATATACAGACAGACAATACCCAGACCATATACAATAGACCTTTAACCTACCGTGTGGTGGTAACTTGCCCAGGAAATCGAATCACAACCTCTGTAACAATTGGCCCAAAACAGTCAGGACTTGGTCAACAACTCCAAGCTTTTCTTTTATGCCTCTGCTTCCAAACTCAGGGCCAACCAGAGAAAGCCAAATATGCTCCCCAAGCCTATCACACAAGACACCCACTTCTAGTTAACCTGCCTCCAACTCTTAACGACCAAAAATCTCCAACCCAGGCATACCCGGGGCCCTTCCCTTTTTCCAGCCCCTCCACTTGCCTTTCAGTCTCTGCCAAACACAACTGATGGAAGCTGACTCCCTTGCCACAGCAAGCTCTGAATAAATATCCTCTGTTTGTTCTCATTTGGATGATCTTCATTGATTTCCACAATTTCAATGCATTATTCTCTGGCCATCAGATAATGCTTAATAAATAACCTAAATGCTCACTGAGAGAGCTTTGATAGTGAAGATAAGTCCCCATCCAGGCAAACAAAACAGCCCAGAAGAGTGCTTTAAAATTGGGGATCTCAACTCACACGTGCAGGATCACACCACAATTCCATTCTTTCCCCAGTGTGTGACCTCAGACAGGTAACTCTTAGTCCCTTGGAGTCTTAGTTTTGACATCCATAAAATGGATGAGAATAATACTTGGCCTTATTCGGTGGCTCATAACACAATTAGAGAACACATTTAAAGGGTTAACACAGAACTTAGCATAAGTAATTTTTTTTTTTTTTTTTTGAGACAGAGTCTCAAGCTGTTGCCCTGGGTAGAGTACCGTGGCGCCATAGCTGACAGCAACCTCCAACTCTTGGGCTCAAGTGATCCACTTGCCTCTATAGTTTTTCTATTATAGAAACAGTTTTTCTATTTATAGTAGAGACAAGGTCGCGCTTTTTGCTTAGGCTAGTCTCGAACCCCTGAGCTCAAGCTATCCACCTGCCTTGGCCTCCCACAGTGCTAGGATTACAGGCATGAGCCACCATGCCCGGCCCACATAGTAATTCAGTGGATGAATTAGTACTATCAATTAACACATGACAACACTATAGCAAATAATAGTATCAATTAATACATGACAGCATTATAGCAAATAACAGCATCAATTAACACACGATAGCATTATAGCAAATAACAGCATCAATTAACACATGATAACATTATAGCAAATAATAGTATTGATGAAGACTTGCTGAACACCTGCAGTGTGCCAGGCACTCTTCTACGTGCTCTGTGTAAAGTAATTAATTCACTCCATGCCAATGATGGTGGGGGGTACTTTCGCTCCCCGTGATGCTCCCACTGGTCACTTCTGACTGCCCCCAACACACACAGTGGATGAATTGGGGGTGCCTGCCCTCACAGATTAAAATCTAGGCCCTCTTTTTAGTATTGCATCCCTCTTTTTTCAATATTGTATTAGGGGTTCAAAATTCAAATGCCTACAGGAGCCAGATGGCAAACAGAAGTGAGTAAAGTGGGCCAGGTATAAGACAAAAGGGGGTGGTGGGGACTGGAGTAAACCAAACAATGCACAATGCACCTAACAGGGGAAGCCCTCCTCAACTATAACCAAGTGCTGCCAAGTTGCCAGATCTTTAAAAATTTCAAAGAATGTGGTATATGACATCTCCCTGTACAAAGACATTGGTAAGTCTCCTCAACATTTTTAAAGAGCATCATCTGCAGGCTGGATCTGGCTAGGACCACCAGTTTGCAAATTCTGGACTAGATGTGTTCCCTGCCAAAAGGTTGCAGACTCACAATTCCAAATCCAAAGACCCAGGGATACTATTCCCAGGAGACTGAGCATTCATGGTTGACTTCCCAAAGCAAAGTCAGGGTTAAAGTCCATTTCAGCTCTAACATTAATTTCTGTAGGGAAAAATGAAAAAACGTGAGGAGTTTCTAGTTACCAACAGAATAACACTTCAAGACCCTCTACAGTCTGGATGCTGGGTCCTCTTCTGCTCTCTTCTCTAAATTCACCCCCCTCTCCCTAAACTAACCCTCACCTCTGGAATGACTGGGCCACACGCAGGTGGGGGCTGCAGCTGGTGACCCTTGTGTCTGTGAGGAGCAGTGGACTCTAGTCCAGACCACCAGGGATCACACCAACCACTCCCTAGCAACCCTGGGCAACCTACATAACCTCTCTGGGCCTTATAAAAAAATGAGATAATAGCAGTACTTGCCTCTTGAGTTGTTTGTTGACAGAGTTCAGTGAACTGATTGACGTAAAAAAACCTACAACATGAGCTGGACTATCCTAAGTCCTCAATGAACATTACCTAGTGCTGCGTATGCTGTGGAGCCCACCAGACTCCATGGCTTCTGTGACCACCAGACCATCTTCCCTCCATTTCCTCTAACTTCTCATCCAGCAAAGTTCTCACTTATACCAGAGATAGGAAATAAGTTTAGACTCATGTGTCAGACTTCCCATAAGCAGTGTGGGGGCTGCTTAGAGCAGCTCAGTTCTCGCCATGAGGGAGGAAGTGCTGAATGCTGCAGTCAATTACTAATTGAAGGCAGGATGTCAGTTAGCAGAGATGTGACAGAGATTGAAGTGATGTGATGTGGGGACACAAGCCAAGGAATTCTGGAAGCCTCTAGAATCTAGAAAAGGCAAGAAAATGGATTATTCCTTACAGCCTCCGGAAGAAGCTTAGCCCTGCAGATCCATTTCAGACTCTGACCTCCAGAACTTCAAGATAATAAATTGTGTTGTTTTAAACTACTAAGTCTATGGTAAGTTGTTACAGCAGCAAGAGGAAAGTAACACATTTACCTACATGCCTTTATACCCTTCCTTCCAATCCACACTGCACCTCCCATGCCAGAAGGCAAACTCGTGGCAAACCCCACCTGGCAGGCCCTCTTCCCCAGTTGGTGGGAGCTGCCGTGGTGAATAGTTACCGGACTAGTAAACAGTCTCCTCCTGTAGGGACCGGCAACTATAACAGCAAACACACAACCAACATTACTAAACATTTAGGGAAAATAACAGGGACCTCTCAGACCCAACAAATAGAGAAACTAGCCTTGGAAAACTCAGAACATATTAAACAAAATAAGACTTTAGAATGAGTATAAACATAATTTTCGTCAAGATTTGAGAGGATGCTTCATCCATAAGAATTAACTAGAAATAACAGTAATTAAAATTTGATTGTTATAATTAATTTAAAAACTCAATGAATAGTCTAAAGAACAAAAATACATATACAGGCCTCTTCACCTAATTGCCCTGGCAATGGAGGCCTATTTTCTGTCTATGGCGAATGTATCCTGCTTTATAAGCTTTCTTACTCTGTAAGCCTATCTTTTTCTTCCTCAATAAACTTTGTTTCATGCTTGCCTTAAAAAAAAAATAAATAAATACATATACACACACACAGTGGAAAATTCAATTAAATAAGCTAGAAAATTCCACAGAATTCACAACCAAAGTGCAAGAAGGAAGGAAAGTTAAAGGAAAAGTAAGAGGAATAAGGAATAGACTAAGAAGTTATAACATCTAACAGGAGAAAATTTAATAGAAGAAAATGCTCAACATTTTATCAAGACACGGGTCTTCGGAATGAAAGGTCCTAAGTCCCAGTTAGAATGAATTAAAAAAGACCCACACCTGAACACATCACAGTACAAAGACCAGAATGAAGAGAAAAGAGAAAAAAAATGGATTATCCACAAAGAAAATCGGGGGGAAAAAAGATTCAAATTATCTAAATTCTTCTGAGAAAGAAAATGGAATATTTGAGTAATTTTGAACCTTGAATCCTCACACAGCCAAAGCAGCATTCAAATGTGAAAGCAAATGAAGATATTTTTAAACATAAAAGGACTCAGAAATTGCACCATCCATGAAACCTACCTGAAAGAATTACTAGCAATGTAGCCCCCCCAAAGAATAAATAAATCTAAAGAGGAAAGTGTGAGATAAAAGTGATGGAAACCAATTAAACTTAGAGCTAAACTCTGGTAAGTGTGATTGTAAATAAACACAAAAATATGGACCTAAATGAGATGTGGAAAGCCTTAAATATATTGTTAGAAAATAATACAGATTGCAAATAAAGCTTACTCAGCTAAAGGAACTAACAAAGACTAACTATAATAAACCCAGAGAAAACATCAGGGAGAAACTGGGTAAACAGAAAACAATAAATCTGAACATTTAGTAAGACAGAAGTATTGATTAATAGACTAAGCACTATTTGTTTGAAAAGGCCAATAAAATTAACTTTGACAAGTCCGATACAGTTTTTGGAAAGGGGAAAAGTTAGATGTTAGAAGAAAGGGATATAACTATAGACATAGAGGTACTTTTTTAATTTTAAGAACATTACATTTCAGATGGAAAAACATATCATGCTCATGGCTGGGAAGAATCAACATTGTTAAAATGTCCATACTGCCCAAAGCAATATATAATTTTAATGCACTTCCTATTAAAGCTCCATTGTCATACTTTAAAGATCTTGAAAAAATAATACTTCATTTTATATGGAATCAGAAAAAAACCTCGAATAGCCAAAACATTACTGAGCAATAAAAACAAAGCAGGATATAAATGTTTTGGCACAGTAACTGAGATAACGCCGGAAAGGCTATGTTAACCACTGGGATAAAAATGTGTCAAATGGTTTATGAAGTGAGTGTATGATGCCCCATAATCATATCATTGTATACACTTATGATTTAATAAAAAAATTAAAAAAAAAAAACAAAGCAGGAGGAATCACGCTACCAGACCTGAGACTGTACTATAAATCCATAGTGATCAAAACAGCATGGTACTGGCACAAAAGCAGAGAAGTAGATGTCTGGAACAGAATAGAGAACCAAGAGATGGATCCAGCTACTTACTGTTATTTGATCTTTGACAAGCCAATTAAAAACATTCAGTGGGGAAAAGATTCCCTATTTAACAAATGGTGCTGGGTAAACTGGCTGGCAACCTGTAGAAGATTGAAACTGAACCCACACTTTTCACCATTAACTAAGATAGACTCTCACTGGATAAAAGATTTGAACTTAAGACATGAAACTATAAAAATACTTGAAGAAAGTGCAGGGAAAATGCTTGAAGGAATCGGCCTGGGTGAATATTTTATGAGGAGGACTCCCCAGGCAATTGAAGCAGTATCAAAAATACACTACTGGGACCTGATCAAACTAAAAAGCTTCTGCACAGCCAAGAACATAGTAAGTAAAGCAAGCAGACAGCCCTCAGAATGGGAGAAAAATATTTGCAGGTTATACCTCCGATGAAGGTCTAATAACCAGAATCCACAGAGAACTCAAACATATTAGCAATAAAAGAACAAGTAATCCCATCTCAGGGTGGGCAAGGGACTTGAAGAGAAAATTCTCTAAAGAAGACAGATGCACGATCTACAAACACATGAAAAAAAGCTCATCATCCTTAATCATCAGAGAAATGCAAATCAGAACTACTTTGAGATATCACCTAACCCCAGTAAGAGTAGCCCACATAACAAAATCCCAAAACCAGAAATGTTGGCATGGATGTGGAGGAAAGGGCACACTTCTACACTGCTGGTGGGAATGCACATTAATACGTTCCTTCTGGAAGGATGTTTGGAGAATACTTAGAGACCTAAAAATAGACCTGCCATTCGATCCTATAATTCCTTTACTAGGTTTATACCCAGAAGACCAAAAGTCACAATATAACAAAGATATCTGTACCAGAATGTTTATTGCAGCCCAATTCATAATTGCTAAGTCATGGAAGAAGCCCAAGTGCCCATCGACACACGAATGGACTAGCAAATTGTGGTGCATGTATACCATGGAATATTATGCAGCCTTAAAGAAAGATGGAGACTTTACCTCTTTCATGTTTACATGGATGGAGCTGGAACATATTCTTCTTAGCAAAGTATCTCAGGAATGGAAGAAAAAGTATCCAATGTACTCAGCCCTACTATGAAGCTAAATTATAGCTTTCACATGAAGACTATAACCCAACTATAGCACAAGACTATGGGGAAAGGGCCAAGGAAGGGGAAGGGAGGGGGGAGGTTTTGGTGGAGGGAGGGTAATGGGTGGGGCCACATCTATGGTGCATCTTAGAATGGGTACAGGCGATTGCACTAATGTACACAGCTATGATTTAACAAGAAAAAAAAGAGAAAAAAAGAACATTACTTTTAAACATATATCAAATTTGAAAATCTACGGCGGCACCTGTACCTCAAAGGAGTAGGGCGCCAGCCCCATATGCCAGAGGTGGCAGGTTCAAACTCAACCCCAGCCAAAAAATTGCAAAAAAAAACTAGTAAAATACACATAAATTCAAAAGCTATGTACAAAATATCCATTACAGCATTTGAAAACAGCCTATATTCCATGGCCATCACACCATTTATGTAAAACAAGAGTCAAAAACCTGTGTTTCTTTATAAACATATGTGTATATAAATGCAATTTTTTTAAATTTAGAAAGATATTCCCAAGAATTTTTTTTAAATCTCATTATTTCTGGGGAAAGGACTAAGATTTGGAAGGAGGGGTTCAAGGGCAACACTCAGTTTACCTGGATTCTTTGAGTCTTTTGTATGAATAAATGCCTGTTATCATTTGTGTAAATTTGCTACCTGGTATTAGGGACGTCCTTTAAATTCCAGTTTAAGGTACTTTGGAGTCGTTCCTACAGGTCATAATTATTCTTTACTGTTTTCCCCGTTTTTCGCGCTATAACATTTATGAGACTATTGCCTCCTACCTTCAGACCCACCCTTCAGCTCTGTGATGCTTGGGGGCTGGCACTCTGAAAGCGGCTTCTTGTGAACCCTGTTTTGTTCTGTCAGTAGAGGCCGCTACAGGGATGGGCAGGCAGGAGGAGGAAGACAGACTCTCCCCTTACCACAGGCTTCCTGTTTGTTTCTTGTTCTGATCCGTGGCGCTTGGCTTCACTGCTTCACAGCAGCAGCTGCAATTCGGCAGGTGAACCCAGTTTGCAGTATTTCCAGTTATTGAAGAACAACCTTCATTGCCCCAACCAGTACCAGCAAACCTGTATTCTCAGGGCCTGAGATTCTCCTCTGCAGGGTGTCTCTCCAAGCTTCAAGTTTTTGTAATTTTAACTTCTCCCTTTGTTCTCCCCACCTAACAGGTGATAGCAGCACCTGCTTTCCTAATACCATATACCTCCACACTGCCTTTTTGCCTTTTCAGTTACCTACTTAATATTTCTTTACACCCAGTTCATGGTTGGTTCTTTATATTAAATTCTTGCTTTTAATATACATGTGTAGTTCTCCATCTCCTGATCGAACTCTGCTCCCCCAATTTTGAACCATTCCTTTCTCTGTCCTCGAATTCCACTCATCCTTCAAGACCCAGCTCAAATTCCTGTAGACTTGGTGGTGTCTAATACTCAAGTTCAAATGTGATCATCTGTTGCAGGGGTTGGCCAATTACGGCCCATGAGCCAAATTCAGCTTTCTGCCTCTTTTTATAAATAAAGTATCCTTGGAACATGGGCACACCCATTCATTTATAACCCATTCATTTATAGCTGCTTTCCTACTACAACAGCCAACTTGATTAGTCACCAGAAAAACTATATGCCTCACCCCAAAAAATTTCCAGCCCCTGGTTTATTGTCTCACAGGAGTCTCTATTTTATGTTTTCAGCTTCTCACTACACAAGACACTGAGACCTGCTCAACTCTCAGCACATGACAACTCCATCCAAACCCCTGCACTAGGGAACTTGGCCAAACTCTAGCATGGCTTCTAGTAAGATAAGGTTGTTCTACAAGATGACCTCAGCCCCCTTAAAGTGCCTGCCTGAGAAAACACAGCACGGCCAGGGGGATTTACTGTTTATTCCAGCCACACACGCCTGATGATCAGCCCTGACCTCCCTTTCTTAGAGCATTTACTAAAAGGAGCTTATGATTGTAAATATGTCTCTTGCCAACTAAGAAGCATCTCTCTCAAGGACTATTCCTCTAAAATATAATCATCAGGAAAGGCAGGGCCTCTGTCTCCCAGCCTCTGTGGGAGAACAAAACCCTGACTGGGATAACTGCCAGCAAGCAGATGCAGGTGGCCCCATCCCATTAGCCCTGACCCACCCTTTGTGCTATTTCACTTCTCTTACTCTGCTCAGCAGCCACCACACTCCCTCCCTCACTCTCACTTTAAAATGTCCAAATCACCTCTGCACAAATAGGACTGGAGTTCTGCTTTCTCCCCTACTGTAAGTTAACTAACGCCCAGCTACATTTATCTTTGGCAATACTCAGCAAGCGATCAAAAGCCATTTTATTACTTGACAACTCGTTGATCACCAGGAGTTTATTTCTGTCCCATCCAATTCAACAAAGCCTCTTACCTAAGAGTGAACTGGTCTGCCACAGAGCCGCTCGTGAGAGAGACCAAAAAGGTGGCCGTGTCCCCTTCCCGCACTAGGTTCAGAGGTACTGAGATGACGACATTCTCATCCAAGGTCACCAGGGACCACTTGAGGTCATCCTGTGTTGGGTAGACCACGACACTCCCGATCCTCTCCCGGGCAGGAAACACCGGCTGTGGGCTCTCCTGGCCTGAATGGATGTTGTTCTCCCACTTGCCCTCCTCCTCCAGAGGACACTGCCCAGCCTCATCGGCCGGGTACAGTGTGAAGAAGAGCTCCATGGCGGTACCCCCCAGCAGGGCTGGGATCTCCTCCTCGGGCTCCAGGTCCAGGCCAGAGCTGAACCACTCAGGGAGCAGCTCCAGCTCAGCCACACAAAGTCCTGGAGCCCCCTGCAGCCGACAGCTGGCTGCTACTTCCCTGGCCTCGGGGAAAGCAAACATCTTGACACAGGGTAGATCATCCGCAGGGTCGCTGTCATCCCAGCCCATGCCAGTGATATAAAACAAGGTCTGCACTTTGGGTCTATTGGAGTAGATGGAGCTGTCAAGGATGTGGGATTTTAATTTCCAGTTGAAGGGAAACCTCTCCATGTTGCCAAAGGGCATGGACATCAGCAGGAGCTCCTGGGGAATGGTCTTCTCCACTGAAAACGGGCCGTAGCTGGCATTGATGACAGGGGGGCTCCGGGCCCGGTAGATGAAGAAAGGCTCCACCCGGGCCTGCAGACTGGAGTTCCGTGTCAGGTCCTGGTTGGCCTCTTTAAGGAAGAAAGACTCCTCTGCGTTGGAAATGCTCAAGCTCGTGGGGAAGTAAGCAGGAAGTGAGGAAAACCTCTGCAGGCTGTCCACGATCCCTCGGCTGTCTGTCACTGCACAAGAAAAGAAAGCCAAAGAATAAACCCAGGCTCTGCTATGAGACACATGCAATGCAGTCCCACCCACCTCCCCAACAAAACACCCTCCACCACCACCCTGTTCTTCCCCATGGGTCTCATCACAGCAGAAGTCCTATAATTATATCAAGTACGTTCGTCAGGATCGTCCCCAGTAGCACTGCAGAGTGAGACGGGACCTCATTTACCACTGATCCAGTAGTCTTGGGGCTGGACAGTTAACTTCCCAGAGGGAAAACATTGCTTCCTCCTGTTCTTGCAAAATCCCAACCTTAGAGGATTGTGGCTCTGTCTTTCTTGTTAATCGCCCCACAGAGAGCAGGTTGCAACCTACCAAGCCTATCCCCCAGGCTTTGTGCCACTAACTGTGACACGTTAATGCTTCCTTACTCTGACATCTATGCTACTCTCTGTCTCTCCTAAACGTGATGTCTGCTGGGACATTAAAACATCTCCATAATTCCTATCAAAACGAGGGTGAAGCTATGGCTCAACGTTCCCACTGCTAAAAATCTCTCCTTCCAAAACATCAGTGAGAACTCATAATGACATATCTACATGGGACATTTACTGCAGCATCATTTAGAATAGCAAACCAACAAACTTAAGAGCATGTGTGCTGAGCCAGATGCCCGGATATGAATCCTGGCTCTGCCACTTCCCAGCTGAGCAGCCCTGAGCAAGTTACTCAACCTCTCTGTGCCACAAATGTCCCCATACAAAGTAGGATAGAAATATAAATTCTACCTTATTTGGTTTTTGTAAGGATTAAAGAGTTAATAAACGTGAGGTGCTTAGAACAGGGCTAGCACACAGAAATGTTCAATCAATATTTTCCTGCTATTATTATCACTATATATTATTTTACTTTGTACTAAAGGTTGATCAATAGGAGACGATACATTTTACAGTGAAATCACTGGCAATTGTACAAACCACGGGACAGAGATTTATGAGCATACATGAAGAGATCCCCACAGTATGTCATTAAGCACAAAAACAAATCACAAATGTCATAGATGATCCTGTCGATGTAAAACTTCAAGGTTCTTCATAGAGATGTAAATGTATAGATATCCATGTTTGTGTGCCTACAGAACCCCAGAGAAAGACTTGTGCCTTTTATCATTTATGTTTCTACTTTCTTTTAATGTTACAACAGCCATGTATTATGTTGTCAATTAAAACATATCCCACATACTTACACATGTGCGTGTATGTATATACACACGTCTATTTCTGTGTGTTTCTTTCAAGTGGAAAAACACAGGCAGTAAAGACCCAAGGAGCTTTTTCATTTTTTTTTTTTTCTTTTTTTTAGATTAAGTTTTCTTTTCTTTTCTTTTTTTTTTTTTTTAAGAAACAGAGTCTCGGGCGGCGCCTGTGGCTCAGTCGGTAAGGCGCCGGCCCCATATACCGAGGGTGGCGGGTTCGAACCCGGCCCCGGCCAAACTGCAACCCAAAAATAGCCGGGCATTGTGGCGGGTGCCTGTAGTCCCAGCTACTTGGGAGGCTGAGGCAGGAGAATCGCTTGGGCCCAGGAGTTGGAGGTTGCTGTGAGCTGTGTGAGGCCACGGCACTCTACCGAGGGCCATAAAGTGAGACTCTGTCTCTACAAAAAAAAAAAAGAAACAGAGTCTCACTCTCACTAGAGTGCTGTAACATCACAGCTCACAGTAAACTCCAGTTCTTGGGCTTAGGCAATTCTCTTAAGTACAGGCGCCGCCACAATGCCCAGCTATTTTTTTGTTGGCAGTTTGGCCGGGCCGGGTTCGAACCCACCACCCTTGGTACATGGGGCTGGCCCTACCCACTGAGCCACAGGCGCTGCCCCCCAAGGAGCTTTTTCAAAGTACAGACCAACCACCAGGAACCTCGGTCAGCAAATCAGGCCAACAATAGACAGATTTCTTTTCTCTCTTGCCCTGAAATAAACCTCCACCATTGAAGCCCAGTCTTCTGACCAATACAGGGAGAAATGGCAGCTGGCAGTGATGTTTAAGATGTTGCATCACCAGAGGAGGAAACGACAAATCCCTCTCCACTGACTCTGACTCCTGGTAACATGTTTTCCTACAGCCACTACAAATTCTGCAGAATGTAGCTTTTCATTGATGTGAATACTTTTTGGCCTGTTCAGGGCTGTTGCTGGTGAGTTCTCCTTTCCTAGAGGGTGACAAAATTGTAATTAGGAGATGGTGAAAAAGATACAGCCCCCATCCAGGCTGATGCATCCTTTCTCCAAGAAGGCATTCAGAAAGCAAGTTCCCCTCAAGTGTCATCAATTAGGTTCATTTCTGGAGGAGGATAATTACCTATTTATCCCTCCAATTATTTATCTAAATATATTTATTATTCACTTATTATGTTTGCAGTAGTGTGGCCTGTGAGGATATTACGGGAATGAGACAGACATGGTTTCCACCCCCTCCCAAGGAACTGGCAAACTGCATAGAGAACACAGTTAACATTTAGAAGCATTTAGGAAACTGGGTCAAAGGCCCTTAAAAATACCCATCTCAGGAATTCACCTAGGAATTTCTTCTAAGGAAATAATCAGGAGACCAAGAAGGAGATTAATGTACAAGTATATTCATTACAAGCATGATTTACACTGGCAATATGCTGGAAGCAACCCCAAAATCTCTCACTAAAGAAATGATTACATAAGTAATTAAAACCACACTATAGGGTATATTAAACTACCATCAGAACCATGATGTCACCAAATCCATAGCATCATAACGCAACACTGTTCATGGAAAAAGAAGACCTCAAAACTTTGTTCAAATTATCTCAACTCTGTTTACAGTAACACATGATATAGTCCCTTTTATAATGTAGACCTTGGTTTCCTCCAGAAGGTATCCATATAGGTTGGGCAGCCTTTGGATCAAAAAAGAGAAGGGAGAAATGATTTTGAAGAATTAGCCTCCTGTAAAGAAAAGTTTTAGCAGCTGATGCCACCAAGGGGCAATTTGCATTTTGACAATGACAAGCAGTACAGAAGCACAACTCCAAAGAATTTAGATGATTTTTTTTAGTCAGTTTATTTCCCCCTCTCCAAACCAGGGAGTTAAATTCCAGGTGAATTGGTTCATGAATTAATTGGCAACAGGAGCACAGCCAGCAGGGGACATCTGCCTGTGCAGCATGACAATACCCTTCAGCCAGGCTCAGTGGGCACGCGGCCCACCAGATTGGGAAGGGAGAGGTTCAGATTTTACATTCTCGTAAACTTAGCAGTCCAATGCAAGGTTGAAATTCTGATTCATTTACAGATGTGGAAAGGGAAATTAAAATAAATGCAAACTTTAATATGTTCTGTTTTCATTGTGGATCGCTTTATTTTCTTTATCTTTTATGTAGTTATTTTACACCTCTCAAAAATTGATTTACGAGAAATTTAAAGCTTCACCTTCTCTTCTTTATTGTAGCCAAAGCCTCCATTTCATCTGAAACAGCGTTGCGAGGTTTATACCCTTGTCCTACCATAACTCAAGCAAAATGCAATACAAATTTTGTCTGAAAGCTTATATGGCAAGCTATAAACATCAGCTGCCAGGCCCTGGTTTTTGCCCTCCAAACAGATTGCAACAAAATGCAATATCTGAACTCAGGAGCATTTTATGGAGCCATGGGACTGTGTCCTGAAAAAAAAAAAAAACCCATGGCCTCAGACACGAACACCCTCCCTTTAATTGCAAAATGTCACTACCTTTGTTTTTCCCACTGGCAGGTAGACCATGTGGCCTGCATTCTGAATGTGAAATGAGGCCCTATTCAGTCCCTCTGCCTATTTCCTAGGAAGCTTTTCACCACCAGTTGTAACCTGGTGGGCCCTGAAAGCATGGAATGAGGAAGGCTCCGGGAGGACCCCCTGAAAAGGGTTTCTCAGAACTGCCCTTCTCATGAACCAAGAAGAGAATCAAGTTCAGGTCAGAGAAAGCACAAGGCACCTGAGACACATGCTCTGTGGCTAAAGGATGCTCTGACTCGAAATGTCAATGGCAGGTGACTCTAAGGAAGCCCCAAAGAGAGTTTAGGCAGGAGGTCAGGGAGGGAATTAATGTTTTCCTTGTAAAACAACTTACAAGGCACTGGGAATCCTGGCAGGGACTGATGACCAAAGTGAATGAGTGGATGTCACTACCACACTTGGCACACAAAATCATCCCTGGATATGGGCCTTGGTCAGGACCCCTGGGACCTGTAGCCTTGAACCCCAAGATGGTATGAAGTAACCTTTCAGTGTTACTACCAGCCCTGTCTGGAAACTAACTTACTCTTGTGGCTACTGGTCACCCACCTAGGGTCAAGGCCTTTGATATTTCTTCAGCTGAGCCTGCTTGTCTAATTCACACAAGACAACATGGGCAGAGAGAGCCAGGCATACAGGGTCTCTTTCCAACAGACCAAATGAGCAGGTCTTTGAAAACCACCAGCAAGAGAAATCCCTCACTGATCTGTCAAAGTGTAGGACTAACAGCTGATAACTCGCCACCACCTAGAAACCACGGGAATAGCCACAGCCCTCACTGAGTTCTCGCTCAGGGAAGTCAGGAGCTAGAAGGAGGTCTTTGTGAACATTAACATCAATTCAGAGTGCTATAGTAAATGTCATCTCTGGGGACAGAGGATTAGACTAGAAGATCCTCCATGCTCTCTTTCACCTAGACTTTTCCCAACTAGCTCCACCACTCCACTGGGTGCCCTTTTGATGCCTTTCTTCTCGCCTATTCATGTGCTGGGGAAGATCGCCACCCACATCAGTAGAGCAGACTCCCCAGTAAGATGTCTCAGGGAGGCCTCCTCTGCCCGTCAAATCCAGCCCTGCCACTGCTCTTCTCCACAAGGCAGGGAACTACATTTCCCTTCCTCCCCGCTTCTGTATGTGTTCAGCAAGTGGGAAGCTCAAGTAGAAGACTGGCAGGTGGGAAGGGGGAAAGCCCTGGGTATTTCACCCCCGTGTCTCTTCTCTGCAGTAGTCACTTGGCAGAGACTGCATCTCCTCTGTGACTTTAGCTCTCAGTAGAGGGCGCTATGATCCCAGCTCCCTGAGGAGGTGCATCTACTTCCAGCTTCTAAGTTTTGATAACCCAACCTCCTCCCTTCTTCCTTCCAGCCCAAAAGACAGTAATAGCTTCCTGCTGTTATTTATTATTTTTTTCACGTTAATATGAGGGCACATACAGTTAGGTTATGTTGTTTGCATTTATAAGGTAAAATTTAAGTTGTAGCTGTGTCTTTCACCCAGAGAAGAGTGCTATACACCCACACATTGTTCTCGCTGGGGAGGAACCTTTCAAATATTCCAACAACAGGCAAGCTGAGAATCAAATCAAAGACACAATACCATTCACAACAGCGCCAAAGAAAATGAAATGCCTTGGAATTTACTTAAGAAAGAATCTCTACAGAAGAACTACAAAACACTAAGCAAAGAAATAGCAGAGGATGTTAACAGATGGAAGAACATACCTTGCTCATGACTGGGAAGAATCAACATAAAATTATTATCCTACCCAGAGCAATCTACAGATTTAATGTAATTCCCATTAAAATACCAACATCAAACCTGAAAAATCTTGACAAAATAGTTCTACATTTCGTATGGACCCAGAAAAAAAACCGAAATAGCTGACACAATTCTACAAAATAGGAACAAATCTGGATATCACGTTACCAGATTTCAGGTTATACTACAGGTCTATAGTGATTAAAACAGCATGGTATTGGCACAAAAATGGAACAGAATAGAGAACCTAGAGATGAAGCCAGTTCCATATCCCCATCTATATTTGATAGAGCAAACAAAATCATACACCGGGGGGAAAGAATCCCTATTTTATAACCAGTGCTGGGAGAACTGGTCAGCCACATGTAAAAGGCTGAAAATGGAGCTGCACCTTCCTGCTGTTATTAATCTCTAGATTACCATGCCCAGATGGTACTTTACCACACCCAATTTGGTGTAGGAATTTAATAAAAAGAATTAGTTTCTCAGGTGATGAAATCTCTGAGAAACTAATTCCCTTTATTAAATTCCCACTATAATTTATGTTTTCAAAATAACTAGAGTGATTTATGTTTTCTTGGCTAAAGCTTGACTAATATTTCCAATCACTAGTCACTTTATCCTGCTATATTCCTATCACCATCTGAAATTAGTCTTTATATCTTTACTCACTAATTTATTTACCATCCTTTCTCTCTACTAAAGCACTACTCTCTCTCAAGCACCATTGAGAGCAAAGACTCTGATGTTCCATTTAGTATTAAATCTCTAGTACCTAGCAGAAATTAAATACATGTGTGCTGAGTGATTGTCAGTTAATACGCCTTGGTTTAATGCTTGTGAGAATAAATCTTTCTGTGTTCCTTCTGAGTTTCTCTTTGGCTTCTTCCCGGGGTTGTTAATAGACACCATTTTTATTAACATAGCATTTTCCCATAACACTATCACTCCATTTATTTCCTCCTCAAATAGCACATCAGTGTGGTCACTAAGCTGGAGACTAGGATTGCCAGGCAAAAAGCTTTAATTCTCAAGCAGAATTAAATTAATTGCTATATGTACCTGCTGGGGCAGCTGATTATCACAACAGTTATAAAATGAGTAGTCTTAGTCCCTTTTGAAGAACGATGGAAATTGAGGCATTGATGAATTAAGCAATTTGAGCATGGCCAAAGTAAGGATTCAAACCAGCTCTGTCCAATTCAAAGCCTTTCCACTTCTTTGTATTGCCTACCTGACCTGGAAGTTCTACAATGAGGCCAAAGATTTAGCCATATGGAGGTCATATGCTCAGTGGTCAGTACTCACAAGACCAAGTTCCTGGTCACTGTTCACCCAGTGAGGTTTCCATTGCTCAATGGTCACAAATGACTGTGTCTCCCTTCCCATGTACTTGTTACCAGCCTAGATCCACAGATAGAGCAGGAAAATAGTCAGTTGACCCAGGGCATCTAGACCCAACTCCCCAACTCTTAGCAAAACAGCCAGTGATCCATGCCTTTAAGGTATTGATAAATATGGGAGAACATTACTATCTGTAAACTACTTTGCATATCCAAGAGCCTCATAAGGAATAGCAAATACAACAGTCTAGACCAAATGCTCTTGGATTAAGGAGGCCAAGTGCAGGTGGTCAATGATCTATTAACAATCAGCTGTGTGGGCAATAACATTGTAGATTTCCATTTAGTTTGTCCTGCCCGCAGCTGCATCCCTTCATGGTACCCTTGGGAACAGAGCCTTCCTCCCACACTTCAGCATTTGAAACATGAGTCATTCACTATAGAACCAAAAAGAGAAAGGTAGCAAATACTTGACTAATGAATTCAAAAGCCACTAGTTTAAAGTCAAGATGGAAAAAGTCAGGTGAGTTTCTGCCTTTCTAAACTAGATAAAACACATCTTTCTCTAAAGAAGGAGAGACCATACAGACAGGAGAGCATGAGGCTACCAGGCACTAGTAGCAGGCAGGAGTGACATTTGCCTCCTGTCACTGCAGGCAGGAATGACATTTGCCTTTGTCCCAAAATTCTTCTCAACTCTCTAGCTGCGCAGCTCTGTGTGGCCAGCTTGGGGTTCACAGGAACAGGAAGCAGATATGAAGCAGACAGGAAGAAGATGGAGAGCAAACAGGAAGTAGACTGGAAGCACACAGGGAGCTGACAGGAAGTAGAGAGGAAACAGACAGGAAGCAGGCAGGAGCAGACAGGAGTCACAGAGCAAATGGGAAGGATCAGGCCCCTCCTCCCAGCTCCAGTTTTGCATTCCCCTCTATCTCTCCCTATTGGGAGAGCCTAAGAAGGGCCAGCTGGCCAAGAGAATTGTGGTTTGCAGAGTCCCAACCACAATACTGCACAGTAGAGAATAGAAAGGCAAGTTCGGGTCAATAAATTAACAATGGCATTTAACAGAGGAGGAAATTGAGGCACAGAGGGGTTAAATCACATACCTAGTAAATGATGGTGCCAGGACAGGAATCCTGGCCAACTGTTAACCATTGCCCTATAGTGCTTCACATTAAGGAAGGTGTAGAAAGGAAGAATTCATACCCTAGAGAGGTATATAAGATAAAACCTAAAAGGTGGAAGTTCTTAGAGAAGAAGTCAGGAGTCCAGAGTGGCTTGTCTCTGTCAGAGGCTGCAGAACAGTGGAAGGTATCATAGAGAACTCCTAGGTATGGTGATACATGGAACTATCAACAAAATTGACAATAAAGGAATAACATCAATTCTGAGGGAAAAAGATAGGGAATGTAGTTTGGACCTACTGTATTTGAGTTAAGGTTAAATATGAATGTGAGATCCAGCAGAGGTAGAGCCCTAATGTATTTCCCCACAAAAGTAGTCTCTTTTGAAACAAAATACCCAATTATCAACTGCCTCTGTATTCTCTAAGGCAGTGGTTCTCAACCTTCCTAATGCCTCCTATAACTGTAATTTTGCTACTGTTATGAATCGTAATGTAAATACCTGATATGCAGGATGTATTTTCATTGTTACAAAGGGGTCACAACCCATAGGTTGAGAACCGCTGCTCTAAGGCAAGTATTCTCAATGCTTGCTGCACAATGAACATCTATACGGAGGATGTGAAAAAAATGTATACACATTTTAAGAAAGGAAAAAGCTGTATTAAAATCATGTTAATAATACTCAATATTTACAAATAATGTTTGTTATCTTGTATATTATACCTCTTATAATTGCAGAAATCAAAGATGACTTGAGTATTACAATTTAAAAATAGTTTCTTCCTTTCTTAAAATGTGTACACCATTTTTTGGCACCTTCTGTATTATACTTAGACCTCACTACTTCATAGTTCATTCAAATGGTATCAGTTGGGGCCCAAGATTTTTCTGTGTTCCACAGATGATTCAAATGAGCAGCATTAGAAAGAACCATCACTCTAAACGTTGAAACAACTCTGGCTGTTTTGCTAAGAGCTAGGTTAAAATGCCCTGGGTCAGCTGACCTATTTTCCTGCTCTATCTGTGGATGTAGGCTGGTAAAGACACTACTAGGTACATAAAATAGTCAAGGCAGAGACAGCCGCTTTTTTTTTTTTTTTGAGACAGAATCTCTTTGTCACCCTCAGTAGAGTACCGTGTATCATAGCTCACAGCAACCTCAAACTCTTGGGCTCAGGCTCGATGCCTGTAGCTCAGCAGCTAGGGCACCAGCCACATACACCAGAGCTGCCAGGTTCGAATCCAGCCCAGGCCTGCCAAACAACAATGACAACTACAACAAAAAAATAGCCAGGAGTTGTGGTGGGTACCTGTAGTCCCAGCTACTTGGGAGGATGAGACAAGAGAATCACTTAAGCCCAAGAGTCTGAGGTTGCTGTGAGCTGTAATGCCATGGCACTCACAGGGTGGCATAGTGAGACTCTGTAAAAAAAACTCTTGGGCTCAAGCTATCCTCTTGCCTCAGCCTCACAAGTAGCTGGGACTACAGGCACCTGCCACAAGGCAAGGACAGCCATTCTTGAGACCAGTCTTGGATCATGTACACCAAGTCCATAAAGGATTAGAGATGACTTTATAAATTATACCAATAAAAGATAAAATGTAGAAAAATAAGAGCAAAGGGAAAATTAGCATCGAATCATCATTATCATTTATATAATACTTATTTGCCAAGCACTATGCTAAGCATTTTGCAGGTATTAAAATCATTATCACCATTATAGTCACCATCTGCATAATCCTTATTACAGACCAAACACTATTCTAAGCATTTTATAGGTATTAACTCTTTTAGCACTGACAGTCTTTACAATATGAATATTTGATTATTATCCTCACTTATAGATGAGGAAACTGAGGCACAGAGAGGTTAAGTGACTTTCCTAAGATTACCCAGCTAATAAGCATCAGAAGTGAAATTTGACCTAAGAAGTCTAGCACCAAGCAGAGTTTGCACTGTTAGCCACTGTGTTCTGCTGCCAGGGGACAGCTCAGATAGCAAAATCTACCTTGGAAGAGCTTAAGAATGACACAACTACAGGAGGGTCCTTATCTGACAAAGGTAATCAATGTAACATGGTTCTGTGTACCCTCAATGAATCCCCAACAATAAAAAAAAAAAAAAGAAAAAAGGAAGAAAGAAAGAAAAAAAAAAAGAATGACTAAAGGGAACTGCGAGTGTGGCTTAAAATTGCCCAGCTCTGAAAACCCAAGATTAGGTCACTAGTTGGAAATCATCCATAAGATAAAAGTAAGAAGCAAAGCTCTTCCCAGTGCTAAGAGAAATCCCTCTGCTGAGAGTCCCCACTGGCCCACAGTCCATCACAAGTCTATTAGGATGCTTCCCGCAGGGGGTGGGGTGGGTCCCCCGTGGGAGGCAGGGCCGTTACAACAAAGAGTAATGAAGTAACAGCCATTCTGCACAGGGGCAAAGCGGTGTGGGCCAAGACAGCGGACTGCCTTTGGATGGTCTGGCTCAACAGAAAAATGAAATCCAGGATGTGATTCTAAAGCATCCTACCTTCTGCACTCTCCTCGTGAATGTACTTTCATCCCAAACCAGCCATTGTTTTAGAAAGAGTCAGGAGGCAGAGCACTTGAGACTACATTCTGGGAGTACAGACATCCTACATAGACAATCAAAGGCAAATGCACAGGATTTAAAACATAACAAAGAGTATTGATCTTTTCTTTTATGATTTTTACCATTGCTCTTAAGCTGAGAAAATCTTCTCCAATGTCCCAAGATCAAATAGACACTCACCTACACTTTTGCCTAGGTTTCTCTGGATGGTGTATATGCGGCTGTGTGTCTCTCTACTTTTATATTTAATCCTTCAATCCATCTGAAATTTCTACTGGTGTATAATGTGAAGTGAAGAGCTAGAAGGTAGCATGCACTGAATTCAGCCAGCAGAAGGATCTTATTTGACTTTATAGTTTAGGTTCATTTTAATTGAATGTGAAGACTTTGTGTCAGGGTACGCACACGTTATCCACTGTTCTCTGATTCACTAACACCCACTCACACCCACTCTTCCCATCCATTCCTGGCACATGCCTCAGCCTTGATCTTAGAGATTGTTTCTCCACATAGCCAGCCAATTTCTCCAAACCATGTTTGTATAATTTATCCCTCTGCCAGTGATTTTTAATGCTCTCTGTCTGATTACGTTTAAGTCCTTGATAATATACCAGAGTCTAACTATGAATTGTTGCTTTAGCTCCTCTTTCCCGCGACTATACTCATACCAATACAGTGTAGCTGAAATTAACGTGGATTTGCAATACAGTTCATTACTTAGGAGTGTGAAGGGCTGAATTGTTATCTCCCCCAAAATCCACAGGTTGAAGCCCTAACCTCAGACTGTGGCTGTATTTGAGGATAGGGTCTTTAAGTGAGGTCATTAGGGCGGACTGTAATTCCAGACGACTGTTGTCTTCAGAAGAACAGGAAATTAGGACAGAGGCACACAGAGAGAAGACCATGTGAAGACCCAGGGAAAAGATAGTCTGCAAGCCAAGAAGAGAGGCCTCAGAAGAAGCCAAAGCTCCTGGTACCTTGATCTTGGACTTCTAGCATCCAGTACTATAAGAAAATAAACTTCAGTTGTTTAAGTTACCCAATATGTGATACTTTCTTCTGGCAGCCCTAGCAAATTAACACTGAGAGGTCGCTATTCTTTACCAAAATTCTGTTAGCAACACTTCCCTGTTTTCTGTCTTCCAAGTTATCTTTAGAGTTGTTGTGTGAAGTTGCCCATGCCAGAACCCAAATGGACTCTGACCTGGAAGTGAGGATCTGCATATGGGAATTACAGATGCCTTTCAACTTCCTGCTACATTTTTCGATGTATTTTCAGATTTTCTAGAATGAACATGTGTTGCTTATTCAATTTAAGACACATAGTGACATTCTTCCTTTTGAAAGAAAGATATATAATAGAATTTAATTGTAAGTGGCAGACTGAGCACACTCACATCTCCACAGAAACCCAGATGAATACGAGCATTAAAGTACAAAAAAAAAAAGAAAGAAAGAAAGAAAGAAACCTATTACCTAGAGAAATGGAGGAGGATCATCTGCAAATAAAATATTTCAACAAATTTATGGAAGATAGAATGTAGATAAAAGGGAGTTGATGGGCAAGACAGAAGAGGAAAGCTTCTCTGCAAATATTCTGCAAATGCTGCAGAAGGTTCAGGGCAGTGATTTTCAACTGGTGTGTCATGAGGGGATCTTAGGTGTGCTGCAAAAATTTTTAAAGATCATTCATTAAATTCTTTTTGAAAGAAGTTCAAAGTACAGTAAGTACATTCCTTTAAAAAAAAAAAAACTTTTTTTGATCAACATAATTTAAGTGTGCCACAGAAATTTAACTGCATGTTCAAGTGTGCCATGAGATCCAAAAGGTTGAAAAGGGCCAGGCATGGGACTCACACAGGTAATCCTATCACTCTGGGAGGCCAAGGTAGGTAGATTGCTTGAGCTCATGAGTTCAAGACCAGCCTGAGCAAGAGTGAGACTCTGTCTCTAAAAACCAGTCAGGCATGGGTGGCGACTGTGGCTCAGTGAGTAGGGCGCCGGCCCCATATACCGAGGGTGGTGGGTTCAAACCCAGCCCCGGCTGAACTGCAACCAAAAAAAAGCCGGGCATTGTGGCGGGCGCCTGTAGTCCCAGCTGCTCAGGAGGAGAATCTCTGAAGCCCAAGAGTTAGAGGTTGCTGTGAGTCCTGTGACATCATGGCACTCTACTGAAGGCGGTAAAGTGAGACTCTGTCAGTCATTGTGGCAGGCATCTATACTCCCAGATATTCAAGAGCTGAGGCAAGAGGATCATGTGAGCCCAGGAGTTTGAGGTTGCTGTGAGCTATGACGCCACGGCACACTACCCAGGGGGACAGAGTGAGACTCTGTCTCAAAAAAAAAATAGTTAAAAAACACTGGTCTATGGGCCACTCTGCCCACTGGGACCCCAGACAGGTTCTTGACTCCATGTTGGCAATATAGTGAGGATAGGAATGGAAAACAGGGGTGCTAGCAAGCGGAAGTCACTAACTTCTGTAATGGGACATTTACCCTGGGTGGACCTCTTTCCAATGCCCCAGGCCTGACTAAAAGGTAGAATGCTTGGTGTTCATCCCCAGTAACTCCTAAAAAGTCAACTCTTCTCTAAGGACATTGAATTAACCCTCCAGAGAAATGTCAGCCTTCCAAGTGTGAATGCTGGATGGAAATAGAGTAGTCACCGTGAAACCATGGGGACCAAAGTTATACCCGGAGCACGTGATTCAGGAAGACAGAGAAGCCAGTCACGGCATAGATGAGAGAATAAATAAAATAAAATCCTACTCGCCTAAGACGAGTTGCCCTTGTGACCAATGTGTCTGTTACTTGCAGCCAAACATGATCCTAAATGCTATTAAAGGGAAGGAGTTGCATAAATCAACTAAATCCATGTCTTTTATAGAGAGAGCCCTGCTATCTAAATGTATTAACTCAAGAATCCAAGGTAGGAAAGGAGCTATAGAAGTAATGACAAAACTAAAAGCAGAAATGGCTAGACAAGGCTGCCTTCAGGGACAGAGATAAAGTTTACACTATCAAGACTCATTATCCCAGACCATTTTATTCTCACCACGTTCATGCATAAGGATGAGTAGACTCTGTCCGCACGAACCCAAACCTAGCCAAGTGAGAGAGGACAGCATGGAATAAAATACTAGAAATTTAAGCATGGGATTGCAGGGGAGTGGAAGGGCCTCAATCTAGACAATAAGGCACCACATCTGTGGCGGAGATGGCCAACTGCCTGGAAGAAAAACAAAAATCTCAGCCCGGGCCAGCTAAACAACAATGACAAATGCAACAGAAAATAGTCGGGCATTGTGGCGGGCTCCTGTAGTCCCAGCTACTTGGGAAGCTGAGGCAGGAGAATTGCTTAAGCCCAAGAGTTGGAGGTTGCTGTGAGCTAGGTTGCCACGGCACTCTACCAAGGGCAAGTGAGACTCTGTCTCAAAAAAAAAGAAAGACAAAAATCTCCCCACCCATCATGCTACCAAAGCTGCCAAGCTGGGGATTTTTCCAGCCTCTCCTCTATGGACGTGTATAGCTTTTACCTTCTACCAGTGAGAAGCAAGAGGCCCTAGGGCATGACAGAGCCTTAAGCTAAAAGGAGCTCGGGCGTGGAATCTCTGCGTGGAAAAAGTTGCCTACCAAACATGAACATCCACATTGGACATGAGTGAGAAACAGCCTTTCACCATGTTAAACCACTGTGGGGAGTTTGTTTATTCCAGCAGCTAGTGATAGCCAGCTAATACATCATACAGGCTTACAATGTGGATAGTGGTGGTCCCACCCCAACTAAAAAGTTGAAACAAAATGCACGGCATTTTCTTAACTGTGCTTTTGTTAGCAAAGAGGAGATGAAGACCCTCAGAGAAACTAAAGTGAAGAGCTGTTAAGCCCACATGAGAGATTTCCACAGAGCACCAGATGCAGAGAGAGTGTTATTAAATGGATTATACAGATCGCTTAGTGACAATAATTTTGACCTCCTATAGTCACCGTCAGCTGTTAAACAGTAGGAAATTTTGATGACCTTGTTCTAATTTCCATTTATATTTATTCTAAATTGGACACCTTGGAGATTGTTTAAATAAGAAAGGAAAATCCATTAAGTAATCCTGACAGCTCTGCCACTGTCTGAACAGGAAGCCGCAGAGGCTTATGTGAGGCAGAGAGACACCCGGGCTGGAGCCCCAGGTCTGCCATCCACTTAATTTATGTACCAAGACAAGTCACATCATCCCCCTGAGATTCAATTTCCCTTTGTGTCAATTGGGGTATCACCTGCCACCACCCTTCAGGACACACCATGAGTAACCCAGTAGGGTGGCTTGTTACTGTGCAACTGCATTTATACAACTGTCATAGCGAAAGCCTGTTTACTTTGAACTTCTCACCAATTCAGACTTGCCTTTCCTTCCCCTGGTCATTACTGAAATTAAAAATGATTCTTTAATATCACAGAAACCCCCAACCATGCAAGTCTAAACAAAGTTACAATTTAACAGCAGTCAGAGAAAGTCTAGGGATAGGCTGGCTTCAGGTCAGCCTGGATCTGCATTCAAACGATGTCATATTCTTCTTAGCAAAGTATCTCAAGAATGGAAGAAAAAGTATCCAATGTACTCAGCCCTACTATGAAACTAATTTATAGCTTTCATATGAAGCTATAACCCAGTTATAACCTAAGAATATGGGGAAGGGGGAGAGGAAGGGGAGGGAGGGGGGAGGAAGGGCGGAGGGAAGGTGATTGGTGGGATCACCCCTACGGTGCATCTTACAAGGGTACATGTGAAACTTACTAAATGTAGACTATAAATGTCTTAACACAATAACTAAGAAAATGCCAGGAAAGCTATGTTAACCAATTTGATGAAAATATTTCAAATTGTATATAAAACCAGCGCATGGTGCCCCATAATTGCATTAATGTACACAGCTATGATTTAATTAAAAAAAAAGTCATGACTATGTGTTTTCACAAATTACCTCCAGTGAGTGGACAGATAAACTGTGGTGCATTGGGCTCCGTGCCCATAGCACAGTGGTTACAGCACTGGCCACAAGCAGAGGTTCGCAGGTTAGAACCCAGCCTCAGGCCAGCTAAACAACAATGACAAACTGCAACAGAAAAATAGCCAGGCATTGTGGCAGGCACCTGTAGTCCCTTCTGCTTGGGAGGCTGAGGCAAGAGAATCGCTTAAGCACAAGAGTTGGAGGTTGCTGTGAGCTGTGATGCCACGGCGCTCTACCATGGGTAACCAAGTGAGACTCTGTCTCAAAAAAAGAAAAAAAAAAACTGGCACGTTGGTCGGCTGGAGTACCACCCAGCAATAAGGCAGAGTAGAGAGTAGATGATGGACGGACACAACAGTGTGGGCACATTCTGACTGCACTAGGCTGAGTGAAAGAAGGCAATCTCAAAAGGCTGCATCATCAGGGCACCATTGTGACAAGAAGAAAGAATTTCTAGCATAGTCACACAAAAAAACTCCTCTATTTCTCAAATGAAACAACTTGCACCAAGTCTAGACTGATTTCTTACTGCCATTACTACTCTCAACACCAGTGGTGTATAAAAAAATAAAGATCAGGAATAGGCCTGAAGTCACAAACCAGACATTTTAGCAGTTGCTCTGCAACAGAATTTAGAAATCCTGAATCCGGGACCCAAAATAAACCAACATCCACCAAAAGACTAGGATGTTTACTTTAGGATGCTGAGTCTTCAAAAGTGATCTCAGCAGGCAGGGAGGAAACAGAAGGATGGACAGGGCCGGCTTCATGACACGCCAGCTGGGCACTCCCACAGGGCCCCAAGCTCAGCAGGAACTGTACTTGGTGTAATGCTCGTGGTATGTTCTTCACCTCTGAAATTCTTAGGAGTCATATCTCTGAATGTGTGCTTTGTAGGTGGAATCTAATGGGGCAAGGATGCATGCACAGGAGAAATGTGTGACTATGCATTCCTTACGGCCCTATTTACATAGACACAGAACACTTACGATGCCCCAGAAGTGCAGAGTTCCAGGGGACCTACGGTATGTGGAGATCAGCAGGACTCAAGGGGAGCACAGGGAATCACACTGCACATGTGACACGTGAGCAGGGGCGCAGACAGCTCAGAGAAGCCATGTTTTCCATTCAAATAGAACTCACTTCAGTTCAGAACAAAGGGCAGAGATGTTGTACAAAGCGCAACCAGCAAAGGAACCCTACCCTATCGTCATCCCTGTTCCTTCCTGTATTAGCCATAAGGCTGAAAAGGATGACAAACAAGAAATGGCACAGACTGGACAACACAGAGGTCCTGTTCTTGTCGGTCCTTCCTTACTCACCAGGAAGCTGAAGGCAGAGGGTGCTGGAGGAATGTGGGCATATTAAGAAGTAAAATAGGGCGGCACCTGTGGCTCAGTCGGTAAGGGGCAGGCCCCATATACCAAGGGTGGCAGGTTCAAACCCGGCCCCGGCCAAACTGCAACAACAACAACAAAAAAAAAATAGCCGGGCGTTGTGGCAGGCGCCTGTAGTCCCACCTACTTGGGAGGCTGAGGCAAGAGAATCGCTTAAGCCCAGGAGTTGGAGGTTGCTGTGAGCTGTGTGAGGCCACGGCACTCTACCTAGGGCCATAAAGTGAGAATCTGTCTCTACAAAAAAAAAAAAGGAGTAAAATAAAAACAGTTCTGTGCAGTGTTTCCATTACTCTGGTAACAATGAAATGCCCATGCATGCATGAGCTACAAAATACAAATGATATAATTTTGAAGATTCTGCATATGAGTTCATGGCTCTTATAGTTACATTTAAAACTGGTCTTGCACAATAAAAAGATAAATAGTATATTAACGATATAAGATTTTAATTTTTCTTTTGCAGGATGTCATTAAATAGCAAATAAAACCATGACAAGTTGATAAAGATCTCAGAAGGAAGAAATAAGGCTTTATATTTTAGCACTTTTATTGACACTTTTTATTTGATTTTTGAACAGAGGGTTGCATTTTCACTTTGCCTTGAGCCAGTCCTGAGACACAGGCATTAACCCACTAGGAATATCTTCACACCACAATCCCCAGCTTCCTCCCAACACTTAGGGCAGAGGTTAAGAAAGCAGGTTCCACGGACTCTGACTGAATCACAGACAAATTTTATTTTATCTACTTGGTGTTTTTCTAAAAATTTAATTAGTCATACAAAAATCCAGAGTTCTGATTTTTCTTTAAAAATACAATAAGCTTTCCCTAGGTTGGGTGTGTATTCCTACCCAGCAATAACCAGCTTGATCAGCATAGCTACTGCTCTCTTTAGCTAGCACTTGCAGCTAAAGCTTGCCACAGTCCCCACCATTCCCTATTGCCTCACTTCAGCTCTCACACTCACATAACCCCTGCCCATCCTCTGAGAATGAGCCCAAGGCTGAGTACGGCAGAGGTGGGAAAGGAAGTAAGAATCCCAGGATCCAGATTGAGTCACAGCCCCAGACTTAGTGTTTATTCATCAGGTATGTAATTAATTTTACTTGCCTTGCATAATTTGTTGAAAAGATGTTTTCAAGTTCTAATCCATGGTACCTGTAAATGTGATCTCCTTTGAAAACAGTGCCTTTGATGATGTAATTAAAAATCTTGAAATGAAATCGTCCTAAATCCAATGAGAAAGGACAGAAAGATAAGATGCAGGGACACAGTAGAAAGCCAGATGGAGACGGTGGCAGGGACTGGAGTGATGCATCTATGAACAAAGGGATGCCAAGGATTGCTGGCCACAGCGGAAGCTGGAAGAGAGGCCTAGAAGAGATTCTTCCTCAGAGCTCTCAGAAGGAAACAACTTGCCAGCATCTTGATTTAGGACTTCTGGCCTCCAGATATGTGAGAATAAATGTCTGTTGTTTTAAGCCACCAACTTTGTGTGATAATTTGTTGCAACAACCACAGTAAATGAATACACACTATAAACAATAAAACGCCATTAACCCAAGCTAGCTTGGCAAATCCAAAATCATGTGTAGCGTATCTTTTCTTTCTTATTTCTTAAGTTCTCTTTCTTATTTCCTTTTAATGAAGTCCAACTGCATTTTCCAACACATGAAGTGTCCAGAAGAAGAGAAAACAAATGGTGTCCCATTTTTCCGGTTTTTGTGGCTGTTCCCTAGACCTGTGGTCCCCAACTCCCAGGCTGTGGACCATTCAAGTCCATGGCTTGTTTGAATCTGGACTGCCTGGCAGAAGGTGAGTGAGTGAGGCTTCATCTGTATTTACAGCCATTCCTCATTGTTCACATCACCGTCTGAGCTCCACCTCCTATCAGATCAGCAGTGGCATTAGATTCTCATAGGAGCTGGAGTCTCCTGTGAAGTGCGCATGTGAGGGATCTAGATGGCACACTTCCTATGAGAATTTAACACCCAATGAACTGAGCTGGAGCTAAGGACATAAGCAACACACTTCGGGTGCCACTGTCTCCCATCACCCCCAGTTGGGACTTCCCAATTCCAGGAAAACAAGCTCATGGCTCCCACTGATTCTACAGTCTGGAGAGTTATGAAATTATTTCATTATATATTACAATATAACTATGAAAAAAGTACTATAAATGCACTCGAATCATCCCAAAACCATCCCTGCCCATCCCCAGTTCATGGAAAAATTGTCTTCCATGGGTCCCCGGTGCTAAAAAGGTTGGGGCCACTGCCCTAGAGAACCTGCTTTGGTGAATCTGTAAGATTATTTTTTTTAAGGGTTAAACAGCATGACTTTCAACATCCTTTCTATGATCCTGTTGACTATCCTGTAGCTTGGAAACCCCTTTCCGCCTTCCCCAAAAACAAATACATTAACAAACAACATCAACGAAAAACCTTGAGCCTATTTTTGGTCTAAGTCAATTTCTCAGGAGAATCGCATGGAAGTTCCAGTGATGTAAGAAGTAGAGGCCCGGTGAAGAGAAGAGGCAAGCAGAGGGCATAGCCTGCTTCTGAGGAGCTGCTCTTAAAAAAAGACATGTCCATAACAAAAAAATTATGAGCAATAAATGAAAGTAAAATCTTTATTGTCAACTTGCCTGATATAAGTATTGCCAGATCTCAGAGAAAGAAGAGATCAATATTGGCAGAGATATCACAAATTTATCAGGGGCATCCAAAAAAATAAAATGTTGGTGGTGATAATAGTAATAACTAGGAATTTGTCAACGCCAGTCACTGTTCTAACTGTAATAACATCTATAAGCATGTTAATTAACATGTGCTGAATAACATGTTCTAAATGTATTAGCATGTACTAGCTCTTTATACACTTGCTCATTACACAATCCTATGAGATGGGAGAATATTCTCATTTTATATTATTAACACTATTATTATATTATGAATACTATAATTAGTATATAAGTTTGTAATATTACAGCCATTATATAGATTAGAAGATGAAGGCACAGAGATGTCAAGAAACTTGCCTAAGGTCACACAGCAAGTAAGGGCTAGAGCCAAGATTGGGCTCCAGCTTTGGTGTCCAGGCTTTTCCCACATTCTCTCCTGGCTCCTGGAATCTATGGCTTCTGCACATTTTCCCATTTGCTCCAACTCTGCCAGCTCCTTCCTGGATAAGCCCAATGTGTGAGCTAGTTCCAGATTTCACTCAAAGCACAAAGAAGGGCTCAATTATTGCTTTTAGATGATAATAGGACTTCAGAATCTGTGGAATAAAACCCCTAAAAAAACTCAAGGAATGAAACAGAACCTCCCTCATCACACTGACCCCAGGAGCTAAGCCAGGAACCCCCATCATAGGTAAAATCACTTCCCAACAGGGGAATTGAGGTGGAGGAGAAAAAGACCCAAATGCTGTCAGTCCCTTTTTTCCTGAATGGAATTCAGGGCTTATTCTGCGGCAGTCAGTCAGCTGGAGATGAAGTGGACACAGGGTCCAGCGCCACGAGGAGGTGGGGCTCCTACCCGCCGCGCCCGCCGCCCTCAGGCCCCGCCCGCCGCGGCTCAGGAACCGGGCCCCATGCGCGGCGACACTGCCACCTAGCGGCCGAGGCCCCAGCACTGCGAAAAGCAGGTGCTTCATTTCACCGTTTTCCAGAGATGAAACTGAGATTTGGGGCATCTGGGGGGCATGCGCCAAGCTCTACCACTGCTTTCAAAAACATTAAACAAAGCTCAGTGACTCCATATGACCAGGTCGTCTGTTTGAAAGTGACAGCAACCCCGACTCGGATGGGCTCACAAGAGGAAAGGAGTCATTATCCCAAAGCACCGGCCTGGGGCAGAAGGGAGACCCCAGGCTGCCACCAGCACCAGGCGGGCTCTCGGTGCTCCGGAAGAACGCGAAATTCCACCCAGAAGGAATGGAAGCACCCCCACCCCACGCATTCCATGACCTGGGGAAACCCTCTTCTCCCCTTCATTGGCTACATTTCACCCTGAGAAATCATAGCATTGGAGAAGAACTGGTTTTCACTTGTATCTCATTCTTTCCAAGGAAAATCAGGTAGTTCTGTGAAATGGCTTTTCTTCCTTTTGTGTCGGATATATTCACTCCAGGAGGAAATATCTCTGGTACCCGAGTTGAAAACTGTCCCTGTTCCTCCCTTTCATAGACCACCTGAGTGCCGAAGGGCTGGGGCTGGGAGAAGCTGATCCCAAGAGAGATGAATACAGCCTGTATGGGTGACAGTGGGAGACGTGGAGACAGAGTCACAGCAGCTCTGAGACACCTGTTAGGGGGTGTCCTGGCAAAGTAACCAGCCCACTGCCTCCTGTCCATTCAGCCATAGGTCACTTGGACCCTGCCATGCCCTATGTCAATGTCTCATGAGCCCTCCCCCCACCACCTCCAGGAGTGGAGGAACATGGTGGGCCTGGAAAATCACCCTGGCTCTTGATGATCTGGGTCACCTGGGTTTCCAGCAACATCAGGAAAAGGGAGGCAAGATAACAACCTGCCTCCTGGGGTTTCATATTAGACGGAATGGATCGGGTATAACCCTCTACCTTAGTTCAGGAAGCTATAACAAATATACCTTATACCGTGAGTCTTAAATAACAGATATTTATTTCTCACAGTTCTAGAGGCTGGAAGTCCAAGATGGAGGTAGATTTGGCATCCCTGAGTGCCTGCTTTCTGGCTGGTAGACAGCACCTTCTTGCCATGTGCTTACAGGAGGAAGAGAGGAAGCTCTGCTGTTTCTTCCTCTACTTAAAAAGGCACTAGTCCCCTCACAGGGACTTCATTTGGAAAGGGCATGTAAGCCTAATCACCTCCTGATACCATCACATTGGAGGTGAGGGCTTCAATGTATGAATTCTTGGGGACGCATACACTCAGTCCATAACACCATTCATCCACTAAGGGTCAGCTCTGTGCCTGGCACTGGAGTTACAGGCAGCCCTGCCCTTGTGGAGCTTAGTCTAGTTTTCAGCTGAAACGTGAACAAGCCAATCCGATACAGACCAGTAAGAGTGGAGATGTACCGAGGAGGGGACCCTAATGCAGTCTTGAGGGAGCCAAGGAAAACAGGACCTGCAGTGGGTGGAATAGTGTCCCCCCAAAACTCACGTCCACCTAGAAGCTCAGAATGTGACCTTACTGGGAAATAGGGTCTTGGCAGATGTAATCACTGGATTAGAGAGGGCCCTAAATCCAATGACTGGCAACCTTATAAGAAGAGAAAAGGGCCCAGAGAGACAGAGAAGAAGGCCATGTGCAGATGGAGGCAGAGACTAGAGTGATGGAGCTACACGCTAAGGAATACCTGGAACTGCCAGAAGCCAGAACAAGTGAAGAAGGATCCTCCCTCCCCAGAGCCTTCAGACCAAGTGTGGACCTTGACCCACTGACACCGCACGTCAGACCTCCAGCCTCCAGAATTGTGAGAGAATAAGTTTCTGGTGGCTTCCCCAGGAGACTAAGAAGTACCCAAAGGATGAGTGCAATTAGCCAGGCCTTGGGGTACGGAGGAAAGAGTTTGGGCAGGAGAGCATGAGGCTGAGGTGGCTGTGGGGTCAGGGTGGCAGGACAGGGGAGAGCCCCAGTATAGGGCCACAGAGGAGTGAAAAGTTACATCCTGCAGGTGGGTGGAGGCCACCATGTGGTGTTTAGACCTCACCCGGGGTAATGGGAAGCCACCAAAGTAACCCAAGTCAATATAATTTAGTAAGACATCACCCTGGAATGCCAGAGAATGGACTGAGATGGGAAAAACAGGACAGAACAACAGATACAGTGGTCCAGGCGCAAGTGGACGGTGACCTAATAGAACAAATGGGCCAGAGTCACCCCCTAAATAGTGGCCCCCACATCTACTTCTTCAGAGTTGGCCAAGACCACTAGCTTAAGGAGCACCAGTGCCAAAACCAAAGTTTTGCACAACCCATTGTTTCAAATGTAGCCCAACAGACAGACAGCGAGCTCAGCAGAGCCTCCTGCTTTGTATATCTTAAGTAACTGCACCCAGTGTCCACCAGACATAGATGGAAAAAATCTTGGGCTGAACTGCTGCTGCCCCTCGGAGCTCTCTGGCCCAGAGGATCCCACAATGCTACCGAGTGACATCACCTCAATGCCTAAGCCCCCTCTAGTTCTCCTCTTCTCTGGGAGTTCCTTCCTCTCCTTCTGGCTAGGTGGGGGTTGCAGCCTGCAGAATGCCCCTCACTGTAATGGATTCCCCACCTGAAGCCTGTCAGAGTGCTGCCCAAGTACAGCTCACTGTCCTGGAAGCTCGTGGTCATCTATTTTTGTTTGATCAGCCCTGAAGTCCTCGAGCTCACCACAACCAAAACTACAAAAGAGCCCCAGGATGGAGAGAAGATGCAAGAGATGCAGAGAGGACGTGAAAATTAATTCATCAGCTTTGGTGGAATGCTATTGAGTGCTGACAGAGTGAAGAAAGAATGAAAGGTTGTGTTAAGCTTAATTTCGGGCCTGTCATGAGACAGGGAGGGCAGCATTTGGGGATAGCTGATGCATTCTGCTTGGGGAATATTGAGTTTTTGATGTATGTAGGGCCCCCATATGGAAATGCTCATGAGGTCATTAGTTAAATGCTGATGGTGGAACCCCAGAGTAACCTGTGAGCTAGAGAGAGAGATTTGGGTGTCCTCATAGGGAGGTGGGCTAGAGAGAGAGACTTGGGTGTCATCAGAGGGAGGTGGTGATAGAAGTCAGTAGGATAAACAGCCCAAAGAGAAACTTCAGAGTGGGAAAATGAGCCCTGGGAAGAGAGGCCTTCACATGGAGAGGTCTGGCAGGTAGGAGCCTGCAGAGAAGGCTTGGGGGCCTCCTGGGAGGAGCAAGGAAAGCAGATATGTGTCCTTATAGAAGCCAGAGGAACTTGAGAGAGAATCTTCAGAAGGAGGGAGGCACCACCCACCGCTAAGAGGCAGGGGCCACACCCTGAGAAGCAGCCCTCACATTTGGCAACTGCCTTGATGTGAGAAATGGAAGTGTCCAAAACAGGCAGCTCCGTCAAGAAGCATGGCTGTGAAAGGAGAATACCTATGAGCCACAGGGGGCTCTCCCTTTAAGTCAAGCCTAAAGCCATTCCCTTTCAGCCTCCCCTGGTGGAGACAGAAGTGGTGTCCTTCTTGGACATCACACTAAATATCTCCTGTACAGTCTGGAGCTGAGACTGGGGCACTCAATCTTCAGCTTTATTCAATCCCCCAATTCCTTATTCTTGCCCCCGCATCCCTATCAAATAACACGAAGCTGATGTTTACCACCCAGGTTGCTAGGACAACGGAACGTCAGAGTAGGCTCCATTTTGAGCTCAATACCACCTTTACTGAAAACAGGTCAGTGAGGAAGATGGATGGCTTTTTCAACAGAATCTGGAATATGAAAGAGAGCTTGTTGAACCTCAGACCAATCACTCAAGGAAAGAGAATCTCTTCTCCCCAAAAGCAGCACACAGATCACAAATCTTCTGAGTTCAAAAGCATGGGGTTAAGCCAAGTGCTAAACCCGAATGAGTCTTTTTCTTATTATTAGGCAACGAGTTGCCTCTGCAATATCTACTTCTCTCCTGTCCCTTGGGGGAAAACCTCAGTGATTTTGTGATCAAGGGGCACATGACCTAATTCAGGCCATGAAGGGAGACAGAAAGTCTCTGGGTTTCCATGGAGGCTTTATGAAGAAACCTCCCCTCTTCTTGGGCAAAGAGTAGGATGAGGGTGGAGGCCACAAACTGCCCTATGTTACAAAACTGCACGAGGAGCTCAGAGCTGCAGGGAGTCGACTCAGCACCATGGACAGCAGCCCAGGAAGCAGAGAAACCATCAAGTCAGTACCTCCAACAGGAGGAATTCTGTATATCCACAACTCCTTCCATGAGGCACATGAAGAGGCCATAGCTTTCTGTGTGGTTTTATGACTGGTGTGGAAAGAAGAGAAATTCCCACAGTTCCAACTGAGAACTTTTCAGTTAGAAACAAACAAATACCCAGAAAGGTCCTTAAAAATACACACACAAAGGGAGCAAGGGAAAAATACGAGAGGTGAACACCTTCTTAACATAAAAATGAGCCAGCTACAGATCAGAAAATGGAAGCCCCATGTTTCTGGAATTCTGTGCAAAAATGTCAAATCTCTGATCAATAACCTTTAAATGCTATAATCTGTGAATTCAAATAATAATTCTTTGAATGCTTAGTAAATGAACACGTTGACAGATTAATTCCTAACCATTTCTCCAGTGTTGTCACTTCTTCCAAATGTTTAGATCCCAAAAACAGTGCTCTATACTTGGAAAGCGCATCTATTTCCATGGCATGTTGCTTTGAACATTCTCCTGCCCCTGCCTGGTTTGAGGATGTTCTTTATGGCACATCAAAACACTCATGTTCTGATGAGAACTCAAAAGGCTTCTTGTCATCTGGGGGTGTTGTGCTTTTCTCTGGGTTTCATGTGTTTATGTCTTTACCTTGTCCATATGTTCCCAGTCATGAAAAGTGTAAGGAACTGCTAGAGGAGGCCTGAGAAATTATTGGCATGATTCAATGTGCAAAAATTGCAAATGTGGTGGAATTGGTGCCTCAGGATATGACATCTACCCCTTGTTATCAGCTATATCAGTGGAAATGACCCAGAAATGCCCTCTGTTTTGCCTTTCAGGCAAGTAACTTTCTACATTAACAACTTCGAGGCAAGAACTGATCCAAAGGAGTTTTATTTGAATCCCATTGAAGTTGGGATGTTTTCCCCACAAAACTAGGAGATGACACATCTCACCTTTGAGGCTAATGAAGATCCCAAGACCAGACTTTCAAAGTCTAGTCCAGTTTGGTGTAGATATGAGGACACAATCTCGTTCTTCATTGAAGGGAGTAAAATTGATAATTTGGCAAAGTTCACCCAAAATTAACCTGTACATACCCTTTGGTTAATTCCACTTCTCAGAACTTATCCTATTAATATACCCGTGCATGAGAAATGACATTCCCACAAGGTTCTTCTTAGAAGTAATAATTATATGTAGTAGCAGCTGATGTTTACATAGCGTTTTCTACGTACTAGGCACTGTTGAGTTTTTATGTGCAATAGTTAATTTCATCCTTACAACAACTATAAGAGGAAGGTGGGGCTACCCTTAATTCCACTAAAAGACTAGGGAGCTGACAGGTACGGTGAGGTTAAATAATTTGCCCCATCATGTTGGTAGTGGTAAAAGGCTGGAAGCAAGCCAGTGTTCATCAACTGAGGAGAAGGTACATAAGTTACGGCCAGCCACAAATGGAATGTGAAGTGACGGCACTTGAAAAAAATGGAGCTCTTTATGTTAGAGAAAGCTCTCCAAGACATATTGTGTTAAGTGGAAAAAACAAGGTACAGAACAGTATCCTTGGTTTGCTACTATCTTTGAGGCCATAGTAAACTATATATAGTATAATATCCACAGCGTGTGTGTGTGTGTGTGTGTGTGTGTGTGTGTGTGTGTTTATGATGTATGAAATATCTCTGTACACATAAGGGGGAGAAAGCTCACAATATTAGTTGCCTGTGCAAAAGAAAATTGGATTGCTGAGGAGTAAAGTGGGCTTTTTATCATTATAATCATATTACTTTTTTGCATTATGATCAGTTTTGTATTTTTGAAATTTGAAGCATATAAAATTTGAACCATATTATGTCTTCAAATATTTTAACAACTGTATTGAGGTATACTTTACATGCCATAAAATGTACCCATTTAAAGTATATGGAGTGATAACTCTAATGAATTTACAGAGTGTGCAACCATCACCACAACCGGTTTTAAAACACTTCCAACAGCCCAAAAGTTCTCTGTGTTCCTTGATGAGCAGCCCCCATTCCTACTCACAACCCCAATCAACTACTGATCTCTTTCATGTCTCTCTGGTTTTGCCTGTTCTGGGAATTCATATATATTTGTAGTCATATGATATGGAAACAGGTTAAAATAAGCCCAGACTACAAAGATTAAAATAAAAACCTAATTCTTCAATGCCAAACATTGACCAACATCCAAAATCATCAAGAACATCCAGAAAATCCAGAAAAACATGACCCCACCAAACAAACTAAGGTATGAATGACCAAACCTGCAGTGATGGAGATATGTGACATTTCAAACAAGGAATTCAAAATAGCTGTCCTGAAGAAGTTCGTTGAACTTCCAGACAATATAGAAAAGGAATTCAGAAGCATATCAGAGGGATTTAACAAAGAGAATTCAAGTAATTTTTAAAGATCAAGTAGAAACTCTGAAGCTTAAGAATTCAATTGACAAACTGAGAAATGCATCAGAGTCTCTTAACAGCAGAATTAATCAAGGAGAAGAAAGAGTTAGTGAGTCTGAAGGTAGGCCATTTGAACATGTTCAGTCAGAAGAGAAAAAAAGAAAACAGATTAAAAAAAAAAAGAAGGAAGCATGCCTACAAGATCTAGAAAATAGCCTCAAAGGGGCAAAACGAGGAATCATTGGCTTTAAAGAGGAGGCAGAGAGAGATTGGGGTAGAAGAATTACTTTAAAAAATAGGGTCTGAGAACTTTCCAAACCAAGAAGGAGATATCAATAGTCAGGTACAAAAAGATCATAGAGCACCAAGCAGATTTAGCCCAAACAAGATTATCTCAAGGCAATTAATAATCAAGCTTCCAAAGTTCACAGATAAAGTTCCCACAGGAATCAATAAAAAAAAAAAAATAACAAAGGAGCTTCAATAGATCCGACAACAGACTTCTCAGTGAAAACCTTACAGGCCAAGAGAGACTGGCCCAACATATTCAATGTGCTGAAGGAAAAAAAAAAACTTAATCTTAGAATATTATATCCTGCAAAAATATCCTTCAAACATGAAGGAGAAATGAAAACAAACAAAATCTAAGGGCTTTTATCAACACTAGACCTGTCCTACAAGAAATGCTAAAAGACATTCTTTAGTCTTGAGGAAAATTGTATTAATGAATGAAAACTGTAATAAAGGATATCATCTGAAGGTATCCAACTCACTGGTAACAGTACATACCCAAATATAGAATGTTGCTATAATTATAATGTATAAACTACTTATCGCTGGCATAGTGATAGACTAAAAAACTACAATATCAAAAAAAATCAAAAAAACTACAATAGCCTTTTGATAGATAGTATAAAAAAGATGTGAATGTATAAAACAAAAAGTTAAAACAATGAAGGGGTGGAATTAAAGGGTAGAATTTCTGTTAGATTTTGCTTGTTTGTGTGTAAGCAGAGTTGTCATATCTTTAAAATAATTGGCAGTAAAATGTTTTTTGCAAGTTTCATGGTACCTGCAAATCAAAAATCTCACAACAGACACATGAGAAATACAAAGAAATTAAAACACAGTTTTAACAAAGGAAGGCAGAAAGGAAATAAGAAAGAGAAAAACACAAAACAATAAGAAATCTAATAATAACATGGCAGTAGTAAGTTCTTACCTATCGGTAACAACATGGAATGTGAATGGACTAATTTCTCCGATCAAAAGACAGAGTATCTGAGCAAATTTTAAAAAATGAGCCAACTATATGTTGTCTACAAGAAACACACTTAACCTAAAAAGATAGAAATAGTCTGAAAATAAAGAAATGGAAAAAGATATTCCACGCAAATAGAAACTAAACAAGAGTAGAGTATCAGATGAAATAGATTTCAAGATAAAAACTGTAAAAAGAGAAAAAGAAGGTCATTATATAATGATAAAGGGATCCATTCAGCAAGTAGATGTAACAATTTAAATATATATGCACCCAACAATGGAGCACCCAGATATATAAAGCAAATATTATCAGAGCTAAAGAGAGAGTTAGATTCCAATATAATAATCACTAGAGACCTCAACACTACACCTTCAGCATTGGACAGATCACCCAGACATAAAATCAACAATGAAATATTGGACTTACTCTGCACTATAGACCAAGTGGGCCTAGTAGATACCTACGAATGTAAATCATCCAACAGCTGCAGAAATGTTCTTCTCAGTCCATGGGTCATTCTAAAGGACAGACCATATGTTAGGCCACAAAACATGTCTCAGAAAAATCACACACTTTGAAGTCATACCAAGTATTTTCTCTGACCACAATAAAAATAGCAATGAATAATAAGAGGAACACTGGAAAATATACACAGGTATGCAAGTGAAACAATGTTCTCCTGATCAACCAGTGGGTAAATGAAGAGACTAAGAAGGAAATTTTAAAATCCTTTGAAACAAAGGAACATGAAAACACAACCTATCAAAATCTATAGGATATAGCAAAAGCAATAATAAGGGGAAGTTTATAGCAATAACAGAAAAGTAGAAAACTTTCAAATAAAAGACCTAACAATGCATTTAAAAGAACTAGAGAAATAAGAGACAGGGCAGGTGCTGTGGCTCACGCCTGTAATCCTAGCACTTGGGAGGCCAAAGCAGGTGGACTGTCTGAGCTCACGAGTTCAAGACCAGCCTCAGCCAGAGCAAGACCAGGGGTGTTAGGGCAGGTCTAAAAATAGCCAGGTGTTGTGGCAGGTGCCTGTAGTCCTAGCTATTCAGGAGGCTAAGGCAAGAGAATCACTTGAGCCCAAGAATTTGAGGTTGCTATGACCTATGATGCCACGGCACTCTACCAAGGGTGACAAAGTAAGACTCTGCCTCAAAAAAAAGAATTAGTAAAAGAAAATAATATAGATAAGAACAGAAATAAATGAAATTGAGACCAAAAAAATATATAAAAGATCAATGAAAGAAACAGCTTTTGAAAATATAAACAAAACTGACCCACCTTTAGCCAGACTAAGGAAAAAAACAAAAAGAGAAGACCCAAATAAATAAAATCAGAGATGAAAAGTGAGACATTACAAATGATACTGCAGAAATCCAATAGATTACTATGAGCAATTATACACCAATATGCAGAGGAATGAAACTAGAGCCTTACCTCTTACCATATATATAAATCAAATAAAAATAAAGACTTCAATGTATGACCTGAAACCATGAAACTGTAATACTAAAAGATAACAAAGGGGAAATGCTTCAGGACCTTAGTCTGGGCAAAGATTTCTTGAATAATACCCCCAAAGCACAGGCAACCAAATCAAATTTGGACAAATGGGATCATGTCAAGCTAAAGAGCTTCTGCACAATAAAGGAAACAATCTACCAAGAGAAGAGACATCCCACAGAATGGGAGAAAATATTTGCAAAGTACCCATCTAACAAGGAATTAATAGCTAGAATATATAGGAGCACCAAAAACTCGATAGGAAAAAGATCACACAATCCAATTTAAAAATGAGCAAAGGATATAAACAGACATTTCTCAAAAGACATACAAACAGCTAACAGGCATATATATGGGTCACTACAAAAGTTTTGAAACAGACTATGTTATGGTCCATTATTTTGCTTCCAAGAAACACAGTGACAGCATCCTTTCTGATTCACCCATGCAAATTTCAGCTTATATGGCTTATTAGTGTTGCTGAGAGGGTTTCATTGGCTTCTGTCCACATGGATTTTATGTTTCTTGATTTTTGTGTGCCTCAAAACTTTCATGATCACCCACAGATATGAAAAAATGTTCGACATCATTAGTCATCAGAGAAATGCAAATAAAAACTACAATGAGATTTCATCTCACCCATTAAAATGGCTTTTACTAAAACGACAGGGCATACCATTGATCCTAAATTCTCTATCAGTCCCAGTAACTATACCTCCTCACACTTACAACTCCAACCATCTACTGAGGACATATGCTGAGGTCCCCTGGAGAGACTCCTGGAAAACCTGCAAGGGGCCAGCCTAATAAGGATCACTGCCTCCCTCTCAGCAGGAAGCAGCCAGATAATGCCCTCAAATGATAATGCAGAAATCCAAAGGAAATCCAATACATTATAATGATTTGGGCCTCTAGAATAAAGACTGGGGAAATGTTAGATAGACAGAATTCCAGCTTTGCTAGGGAAAAAGGACAAAATGGGTACTCTGCCTTGGAGCTGCCTGGAGCAATTATCCCACCTGAGAAGATGGACAAGGCCAGGCCCATCTTAGAGTTGCCCCACCTTAACCCTATCCTGAGCAGCCAAGGCACAATAGGATTTGGAAAGTAACTTAAGGCTAGTTACCATGCTGTTAACTGTCCATCACAGTGGTTCCATGGTAACATCTGAACCAAGAGGAGGGGCCGGTCCAGACAGTATACAGGTAAAACAGAACCCCAGACCATTAGGAGAGCCTTTTCTTTGTTGCAACAAGGGAGACTCATTTGCTCTATAACTAACACCTCCTGCTTTGTATACTGTTATCTTGCTCCCGCTTTGTAAACCTTTCTCTTCCTCTATAAACTTTGTTTCACACTTGCAAAAAAGATAGGCCATAGGTCATAGCAAATGCTAGTGAGGATGTGGAAAAAGTGGAACCCTCATACACTGCTGGTGGGAATGTAAATTAATGCAATCACTGTGGACAACAGCTTGAATATTGCTCAAAATACTAGAGAAAGAATTACCATCTGACCCTGCAGTTACACTACTGGGTGTATATCCAAAGGAGGGAAATCAGTATATCAAAATATCTACACTGCCAAGTTCACGGCTGCACTGTTCACAATAGCCAAGATTTGGGATCAATGGATGAATGGATAAAGAAATTGTGGTACATATACATGATGGAATATTATATATCCACAAAAAAAGAATGAAATCCTGACATTCAAAACAACATGGATGGAACTAGAGAATATTATGTTAAATGAAATAAGCCAAACACAGAAAAACAAATGTTACATATTCTTGCTCACACATAGGAGCTACATATTAAATACAACCGATCTCATGGAGACAGAGAGTAGGATAATGGTGAGCAGGATAAACTAGTGATGATTAAAAGGTGCAAAAATACATAGTTAGATGGAAGGAACAATATGTGACAACACAACAAAGTGACTATAATCAATGATAAGTTAGGGTGTACTTTGAAATAACTACAAGAGTGGAATTGTAATGTCCTAAGTCAAAGAAATAGAAATGCCTAAGGGGATGGATACCCCAATTACTCCGATTTGATCAATTCACATTGTATGCCTGAATCAAAATAGCACATGTGTCCCATAAAGATATACAACTATTATGTCCCCACAATATTTTTTAAATCTTAATAAAACTACAGTGTTTTCAAAAGTGACTGCACCATTTTACGCTCCCCCCGGCTATGTAAGACGATTACAGTCTCTCCACGCCCTTGCCAATACTTGATATTGTGTTTTTTATTTCCACCACTCCATTGGTTCTGCCGTGGTATCTCATTGACAGTTTTGATTTGCCTTTCCCTAATGACTAATGATGTTGAAGATATTTTCTGTCTTCAAAAAATAAAATTTAAAAGTTTGATTTCATTACATGGATGGAGCTGGAACATACTCTTCTTAGTAAAGTATCTTAAGAATGGAAGAAAAACTATCCAATGTACTCAGCCCTACTATGAAACTAATTTATGGCTTTCACATGAAAGCTATAACCCAGTTATAACCTAAGAATATGGGGAAGGGTGCGAGAATGGGCGGAGGGAGGGTGATTGGTGGGATTACACATGCGGTGCATCTTACAAGGGTACATGTGAAACTTAGTAAATGTAGAATATAAATGTCTTAACACAATAACTAAGAAAATGCCAGGAAGGCTATGTTAACCAGTGTGATGAAAATATATCAAACAGTCTATAAAACCAGTGTGTGGTGCCCCATGATTGGATTAATGTACACAGCTATGATTTAATAAAAAAATAAATAAATAAAAGAGATATAGAACAAAAAAAAAAAGAATGGAAGAAAAAGTATCCAATGTACTCAGCCCTATTATGAAACCAATTTATAACTTTCATATGAAAGCTATAACCCAACTATAGCCCAAGAAGAGGAGGAGAAAGGAGGGGGGCGAGGGAAGCGGACAGGACAGATGGAGGGAAGGTAATTGGTGGGAACACACCTACGGTGCATTTTACAAGGGTACATGTTAAATTTACTAATTGTAGAGTATAAATGTTTTAACACAATAACTAAGAAAATGCGGCGAAGGCTACGTTAACCAGTGTGATGAAAATATTTCAAATGGTATATAAAACCAGCACATTGTACCCCATGATTGCATTAATGTACACAGCTATGACTTAATTTAAAAAAAAAGAAATACATAAAAGTTTGATTCAATAACTCATAGAAATTGAGAGAGGTCAGCTTAAAACTCAGGACCTCAGACGAATAGAATACTACCACACTTATCAATTATCTCAATAAATGTTAATGGCTTGAATTCCCCACTGAAGAGACATAGATTGGTTGACTGGATTAAAAAACACAAGCCATCCATTTGCTGTCTGCAAGAAACACACCTGGCTTCAAAAGACAAATTAAAGCTCCGAGTCAAGGGTTGGAAGACAATTTTTCAGGCAAATGGAATTCAGAAGAAAAGAGGAGTTGCAATCTTATTTTCAGATACATGTGGATTTAAAGCAACTAAAGTCAAAAAAGACAAAGATGGTCACTTTATATTGGTCAAGGGAAAAATACAACAAGAAGACATTTCAATTCTAAATATCTATGCACCCAATTCAAATGATCCCAGATACTTGAAACAGACCTTACTCAGTCTGAGCAATATGATATCTGATAATACCATCATAACAAGGGACCTTAACACTCCTCTTACAAAGCTGGACAGATCCTCTAAACAGAAATTAAACAAGGATATAAGAGACTTAAATGAGACCCTAGAACAACTGTGCTTGATAGACGCATATAGAATACTCCATCCCAAAGATAAAGAATATACATTCTTCTCATCACCCCATGGAACATTCTCCAAAATTGATCATATCCTGGGACACAAAACAAATATCAACAGAATCAAAAGAATTGAAATTTTACCTTGTATCTTCTCAGACCATAGGGCACTAAAGGTGGAACTCAACTCTAACAAAAATGCTCGACCCCACCCAAAGGCATGGAAATTAAACAATCTTCTGTTGAATAACAGATGGGTGAAGGAAGAAATAAAACAGGAAATCATTAACTTCCTTGAGCATAACAACAATGAAGACACAAGCTACCAAAACCTGTGGGATACTGCAAAAGCAGTTTTGAGAGGAAAATTCATCGCTTTAGATGCCTACATTCGAAAAACAGAAAGAGAGCACATCAACAATCTCACAAGAGATCTTATGGAATTGGAAAAAGAAGAACAATCTAAGCCTAAACTCAGTAGAAGAAAAGAAATATCCAAAATCAAATCAGAGATCTATGAAATTGAAAAGAAAAGAATCATTCAGAAAATTAATGAAACAAGGAGTTGGTTTTTCGAAAAAATAAATAAAATAGATAAACCACTGGCCAGACTAACTAGGAATAGAAAAGTAAAATCTCTAGTAACCTCAATCAGAAATGATAAAGGGGAAATAACAACTGATCCCACAGAGATACAAGAGATCATCTCTGAATACTACCAGAAACTCTATGCCCAGAAATTTGACAATGTGAAAGAAATGGATCAATATTTGGAATCACACCCTCTCCCTAGACTCAGCCAGGAAGAAATAGAGCTCCTGAACAGACCAATTTCAAGCACTGAGATCAAAGAAACAATGAAAAATCTTCCAACCAAAAAATGCCCTGCTCCAGATGGCTTCACTCCAGAATTCTATCAAACCTTCAAGGAAGAGCTTATTCCTGTACTGCAGAAATTATTCCAAAAAATTGAGGAAGAAGGAATCTTCCCCAACACTTTCTATGAAGCAAACATCACCCTGATACCAAAACCAGGAAAAGACCCAAACAAAAAGGAGAATTTCAGACCAATCTCACTCATGAACATAGACGCAAAAATTCTCAACAAAATCCTAGCCAATAGATTACAGCTTATCATCAAAAAAGTCATTCATCATGATCAAGTAGGCTTCATCCCAGGGATGCAAGGCTGGTTTAACATACGCAAGTCCATAAACGTTATCCACCATATTAACAGAGGCAAAAATAAAGATCACGTGATCCTCTCAATAGATGCAGAGAAAGCATTTGATAAAATCCAGCATCCTTTTCTAATTAGAACACTGAAGAGTATAGGCATAGGTGGCACATTTCTAAAACTGATTGAAGCTATCTATGACAAACCCACAGCCAATATTTTACTAAATGGAGTAAAACTCAAAGCTTTTCCTCTTAGAACTGGAACCAGACAAGGTTGTCCTCTGTCACCTTTACTATTCAACATAGTGCTGGAAGTTCTAGCCAATACAATTAGGCAAGACAAGGAAATAAAGGGAATCCAAATGGGAGCAGAGGAGGTCAAACTCTCCCTCTTTGCTGACGACATGATCTTATACTTAGAGAACCCGAAAGACTCAACCACAAGACTCCTAGAAGTCATCAAAAAATACAGTAATGTTTCAGGATATAAAATCAATGTCCACAAGTCAGTAGCCTTTGTGTACACCAATAACAGTCAAGATCAGAAGCTAATTAAGGACACAACTCCCTTCACCATAGTCTCAAAGAAAATGAAATACCTAGGAATATACCTAACGAAGGAGGTGAAGGACCTCTATAAAGAAAACTATGAAATCCTCAGAAAGGAAATAGCAGAGGATATTAACAAATGGAAGAACATACCATGCTCATGGATGGGAAGAATCAACATTGTTAAAATGTCTATACTTCCCAAAGCAATCTACCTATTCAATGCCATTCCTATCAAAGTACCTACATCGTACTTTCAAGATTTGGAAAAAATGATTCTGCGTTTTGTATGGAACCGGAAAAAACCCCGTATAGCTAAGGCAGTTCTTAGTAACAAAAATAAAGCTGGGGGCATCAGCATACCAGATTTTAGTCTGTACTACAAAGCCATAGTGCTCAAGACAGCATGGTACTGGCACAAAAACAGAGACATATACACTTGGAATCGAATTGAACACCAAGAAATGAAACTAACATCTTACAACCACCTAATCTTCGATAAACCAAACAAGAACTTACCTTGGGGGAAAGACTCCCTATTCAATAAATGGTGTTGGGAGAACTGGATGTCTACATGTAAAAGACTGAAACTGGACCCACACCTTTCCCCACTCACAAAAATTGATTCAAGATGGATAAAGGACTTAAATTTAAGGCATGAAACAATAAAAATCCTCAAAGAAAGCATAGGAAAAACACTGGAAGATATTGGCCTGGGGGAAGACTTCATGAAGAAGACTGCCATGGCAATTGCAACAACAAAAATAAACAAATGGGACTTCATTAAACTGAAAAGCTTCTGTACAGCTAAGGGCACAATAACCAAAGCAAAGAGACAACCTACACAATGGGAAAGGATATTTGCATATTTTCAATCAGACAAAAGCTTGATAACTAGGATCTATAGAGAACTCAAATTAATCCACATGAAAAAAGCCAACAATCCCTTATATCAATGGGCAAGAGACATGAATAGAACTTTCTCTAAAAATGACAGACGAATGGCTAACAAACACATGAAAAAATGTTCATCATCTCTATATATTAGAGAAATGCAAATCAAAACAACCCTGAGATATCATCTAACCCCAGTGAGAATGGCCCACATCACAAAATCTCAAAACTGCAGATGCTGGCGTGGATGTGGAGAGAAGGGAACACTTACACTGCTGGTGGGACTGCAAACTAGTACAACCTTTCTGGAAGGATGTATGGAGAAACCTCAAAGCACTCAACCTAGACCTCCCATTCGATCCTGCAATCCCATTACTGGGCATCTACCCAGAAGGAAAAAAATCCTTTTATCATAAGGACACTTGTACTAGACTGTTTATTGCAGCTCAATTTACAATCGCCAAAATGTGGAAACAGCCTAAATGCCCACCAACCCAGGAATGGATTAACAAGCTGTGGTATATGTATACCATGGAATACTATTCAGCCATTAAAAAAAATGGAGACTTTACATCCTTTGTATTAACCTGGATGGAAGTGGAAGACATTATTCTTAGTAAAGCATCACAAGAATGGAGAAGCATGAATCCTATGTACTCAATCTTGATATGAGGACATTTAATGACAATTAAGGTTATGGGGGGGAGCAGAAAGAGGGATGGAGGGAGGGGGGTGGGGCCTTAGTGTGTGTCACACTTTATGGGGGCAAGACATGATTGCAAGAGGGACTTTACCTAACAATTGCAATCAGTGTAACTGGCTTATTGTACCCTCAATGAATCTCCAACAATAAAAAAAATAAATAAATAAATAAATAAATAAATAAATAATGGAGACTTTACATCCTTCGTATTAACCTGGATGGACGTGGAAGACATTATTCTTAGTAAAGCATCACAAGAATGGAGAAGCATGAATCCTATGTACTCAAGTTTGATATGAGGACAATTAATGACAATTAAGATTATGGGGGGGGACAGAAAGAGGGAAGGAGGGAGGGGGGTGGGGCCTTGGTGTGTGTCACACTTTATGGGGGCAAGACATGATTGCAAGAGGGACTTTGCCTAACAATTGCAATCAGTGTAACCTGGCTTATTGTACCCTCAATGAATCCCCAACAATAAAAAGAAAAAAAAAAAAACTCAGGACCTCTACTTTCTCTCCCCAAAAGCAGAAAATCTGACAACGCTGGGTTATGCAGTCCATGTGCACAGATCTAACACCTCTGTTCCAGAATTCTTAATTCTTCATATTTCTGATTTACAAAGGAAATAAATGCCAACACTGGATATCAGCAATACCTTCATCAGGATCTGGGGCAGCATCTTTTAATTAAACATGCCAGTCTTTCCAAGTCGAAAATAAGAACATTTGGCTTGGCACCCATAGCACAGTGGTTACAGCACCAGCCACATACAGCAAGGCTGGTGTGTTCAAACCCAGCCTGGGCCAGCTAAACAAAAACAACTGCAACAAAAATAGCCAGGTGTTGAGGTGGGAGTCTGTAGTCCCAGCTACTCGGGAAGTTGAGGCAAGAGAATCACTTAAGCCCAAGAGGTTGAGGTTGCTAGTGAGCTGTGATGCCATAGCACTCTACTGAGGGTGACATAGTGAGACTCTATCTCAAATAAATAAATAAGAACATTCATCTTGCCAGGTGCGGTGGCTCACACTTGTAATCCTAGCACTCTGGAAGGCCAAGGCAGGTGGGTTGCTTGAGATCAGGAGTTCGAAACCAGCCTGAGCAATAGCAAGTTCCTGTCTCTACTAAAAAAAAAACAGAAAAAATTAGCCAGGCATTGTAGCAGGTGCCTGTAGTCCCAGGTACTCTGGAGGCTAAAGCAAGAGGCTCATCTGAGCCCAAGAGTTTCAGGTTCCTGTGAGCTATGATTGATGCCATGGCACTCTACCAAGGGTGACAGAGTGAGACTTTATCTCAAAAAAAAAAAAAAAAAGAAAGAAAGAAAAGAACATTCATCTGGAGTGGAATAAACAAAGTTATAAATGAGTTCAGGTGAGGCTTTACCACCACATGTGTCTGCTGAAAATGTACCAAGAACATTTTGGTTTTCAAAGCTTTTGGAATTTGGAATTGCAAATAAAGAGATAACGGGATTGCAACATCTGCTCCTTCTAAGGAAGGTATATGCTTCCCAAATCCACTTAGTCCCCATATACAACCCCTGGCCATTTCCCCTTTGTTCCCACGGGGCATGGTGGTGCAGGGGCAGGCCCACCATACATTTAAATGCAGTTGTTTCCATTTAAATATGCTGAAGTCTGCTCAGCTGCCCCCTACTTGTAGCCTCCCCTGTCCTTAAAGACAGGAAAGAAAACAGGCCTGAGCTCTTTACAGAGCAAACAAATCTGTCCCTTTTGCTAGCTGAGCTTGCCTGGTCAATCCCACCAGGACTCCCCAACATCCTCTTCAGTGCAACAGGCCAGTTCCACATGCTAATAAAAGCTGCCTGTTTCAAAGCCTGCTGGCAAATCTTGTTAAAGTAATCCCCCTTCCTGAACCCAGATTATTACAGCCACCTTTATGGTAGAATAAAAATTAATTTTCTCAGCTATAATAAGAACGATAAGAATGAATCACTTGGGACCAAATAAAGATTACAATTAGCTCCAACAGAATAAGTCTGAATTTAACGTAGGCCAGCAATTTATTTGCTCCTATTTTCTCTTTGGAGATTGTATGAATGAGGCTGCCAGGGTTAGACTCCCTTGCCAGCTGGGCCATTGTTGATACGGCTACAGTGAGGACTCCAGCAAGAAGGTAGGACTCTCAGGAAACACCCCAAAGGCTGATGGCTTAGCGCAGGACTCAGAGACATATGGGAGATTCTAGGGAAGGCAGGCCAGTCCTGGTAAGAAAAAGTGAATTATGCTGCCCTAAGACCAATGGCTCCCTGTCCGATCCCTGTGGATTCTTCTGTGTGATTATTAGACCATTCAGCATCCCTCCCTCTCCTGGTAATTGTGCCCCTGTTTTCCTCTGGGAGCCACCTTCCTTCTCTCGCCATGTCTCAGGCAGCACTGATCCCACTCTCATTTTCAGGAATGAATACCTGACTCAGGCCTGGCCAGAGACCCAGTGCAGGCCAGCAATAATGAGATATAGGATATTTGTTTGAATTATTTGATAAGAATTCCCTATTACCTCTGGGTTTTGCAAAGATGTCATCTTATCCCCAAAGGGATACATATTATTAAGCCAATCCTGAGAGCAAATATAAGACAAGGATTGATACTAGGTCCTGGTGACACTATTTGATCCCCTGGATCAAGCCATACCTGAAGTTACAGCCTTCTGCTTTTCAACTATCTTGGTCAATATCTTCCCACTTTCCCTGCTTAATATTTTCTGTCTCTTGAAACTAATCACTTCTCAGGATTTCATAAACAAATGATTCCCTCAGGCCCCAGGGATGGCTCACGCCTGTAATCCTAGCACCTCTCAGAGGCTGAGGCAGGTAGATTGTCTGAGCTCAGGAGTTCAAGGCCAGCCTCAGCAAGAGCCTGACCCCATCTCTAAAAAATAGCTGAATGTTGTGGTAGGTGCCTGTAGTCCCAGCTACTTGGGAGGGTGAGGCAACAGGATCGCTTAACCCCCAGAGTTTGAGGTTGCTGTGAGCTATAACGTTACGGCACTCTACTGAGGGAGATAAAGTGAGACTCTAGTCTCAAAAAATAAAAATAAATAAAAAATAAATAAATTGGTCCTGGTCTGATAATAAAGGAGGTTTATGACTTTATAAAGGGTTAGGAAAACAAGATTTCACTTTCTAGGACCCAATATCCCAGATCTAGTTCACAGGCAAATGAGAAAGAAAGGTGGAGACACATCAAGCGTAGCTGCCCCATCAAGACTGCAGGTGCCCTCTCAGGGCTACCTGGTCAGGAAGCTCAATTTCTCATAGGACTGGGAGCTTTTCTCTGCAGCAGCAGGAAGAGTGGCCCCTGGCCTCAGTTTCTCCATGCCAAGAAATCCCCAGGTATGGGTTACTGGCTCCCAAAACAATGTCCAGAAATCCAAACAGACTGATGCCAAACAGCCTGAGGGTTTCCCCCCAATGAGGTTGCTTCCTCTCATTTGCTTGATGGAAACAAAGGTGAGCCAGGGTGCTGTGCCTCCGCGCTGTGAACCAGGGTGCTGTGTCTCCGTGCAGTCAGCCAGGGTGCCGTGCCTGCGTGCAGACAGCCAGGGTGCCGTGCCTGCGTGCAGTGAGCCAGGGTGCCGTGCCTCCGTGCAGTCAGCCAGGGTGCCGTGCCTCCGTGCAGTGAACCAGGGTGCCGTGCCTCCGTGCAGTCAGCCAGGGTGCCGTGCCTCCGTGCCTTCAGCCAGGGTGCCGTGCCTCCGTGCAGTCAGCCAGGGTGCCGTGCCTCCGTGCAGTGAACCAGGGTGCCGTGCCTCCGTGCAGTCAGCCAGGGTGCCGTGCCTCCGTGCCTTCAGCCAGGGTGCCGTGCCTCCGTGCAGTCAGCCAGGGTGTCATGCCCTCCGTGCAGTGAGCCAGGGTGCTGTGCCTGTGTGCAGTGAGCCAGGGTGCTGTGCCTCCGCGCAGTGAGCCAGGGTGCCGTGCCTCCGTGCAGTCAGCCAGGGTGCTGTGCCTCCATGCAGCACACCCCATGTGACCCTGTGGAATTCACCCTGCACATGGTGCACAGCAGGTGGCCAGCTGAATAGCTCCTGCTTTCATGAAAAAGAGGAACATACATGTTTCTTAAAGGGTTCTTCTTTGGGCCATCTTGGGCCAGACGCCCCAGTATGGCAAGCCCCTCCTTCTGTTCTCTCTTGGTTTGAATAGAGCCCCTACCCTCTGGGTTTCACCGCCCCCCCACCCCCCATCTTCAGAAAGAGACACTCGTCCCAGATCAGAGATGGACAGGCTCTTCCCCACCACTCTGTGTTCATAAAAGGACAGCAGCCTGGCCACTTCCTGAGGTGGGGGGAGGGGAGTCTGAGGCCACTGTTGGCCTTGGGATCTGTGATGGGGTCAGGGTTAGTATGTGGCCACATGCAGGACAGCAGTGTGTGGCCAGGAGAGAAAAAGAGGTATCCAGCCAGCATGGCTCAAAATCAACCAGTCCTCAAGGGATCTGAACGTGAGGCGGCAGCCTACGTCAGACTGTGATCTCATCATTCTCCCTCTTTCTTCCCTGCATTTACCAACCCCTACCAACGTGAGGGTAAGATTATTGCTCACAACAGTCAGCAGCAGCACCTACAGTGTTGCACACTCACTATGCCCCAGCTCAAGCTGATCACATTACACGCACCATCACTCGACAAATCCTTGCTCCAGCACTATGAGCTATAGCCACAGGAACTAAATTCTCCCCATTTTGGTTGAGAAAACCGACATTCGGAGAGGACACAGATCTTATCTGAGGTCACCAGGATAAAACCAGGACCCAAACCACCTCTAGCTACTGTTCTTACCTCTGTGCCACCCTGCCCACCCAAAACCACGGCTTACGTGATGGCCTCTGGGGACAACCAGGGAATTCCAGAGGATCAAAGCCAGAAGGGAAGGCCCAAGTTATCCAGTCCAGTAATTGTCAGACTTACTTTTTTTCTGAGCTAGGAGAACTTTCATTCAAACAAAATATTTTTAAATTTATCGTGTGATATTTATGAATCACAAAGGGTGTTTGCTATGCAATGAATATACATGTACTAACCATCTAACCTGAGAAATAAGTCACTGCAAATACAGTGGAGGTTTCTTGTGTTCCTTCCCAACCCCAGACATCACCCCTTTCCTCAGTCTGGGGGTCATCGTGTACATTTTTTTTAACTTTTATTACAGCATACAATGTCTACTTCTGCTATTATATGTTGTATTATTTCTAGGCTTTTAAACTTTACATAAGTAGTATTATGCCCTACAATCCTACAACTGGCATTTTCCACTGGAGATTGTACAATATTTGTGAAAGTCACATTTATTGACACACGTTGCTGTAACCCACTCACTTTACTACCATTTGAGATTCCATTGTATGGAAATACCATATGGATACATTCTCCTGCTGGGTCTCTAAACTGGTTCCAAGTTTCAGTGATTATATACAATGTTTTAAGAAACAATTCTCATACATGTCTCTTCGTTTACATTTGCATTTCTACACACCTAGGACTGGTATTTCTGAATTGTTTAGGGGAAAAGAAACCCATATAGGGAAGGCCACTGAGGAGAGCCACGGAGAGCTTCATGGATGAAGCAGTGGGGTACGTCTGGCGCCCCTCTGCTGCACCACATCCACCCCCTTTCCTGGTACCCCTAGAATGAGAAGGGTTCAGCAGGAACCCCAGCAGGGGAGGTGATTTGCTTGTGGCTTCCCACCTGGGAAATGGCAGGACCAGGATCCAAACCCAAAGTTCTGCTTCCAACCTAAAAAAAAGGCAACGACAGAGGCTGGAAGAGAACACGCCCACTTCTCAGACCCGCCCACCTGGCAAACCCAAAAGATGCCTGTTGTCATCATGAGGTGTTTTGCACTTCAGCTATGAACAGGACTGTAGAAGCTTGGAGCCTCCTTTTATGTAAACACTCTTGCAGTGATGGAAAGCACCAGATGAATGTAAATAGCAGTGTCTAATATGTACAGAGGCCCAGTCTGTGCCAGAGCTGTTCCAATCGTTTTGCACGAGCTCACCCACCTTCATCCCCTGACAGGCCTCAGTACCGTGATCAGCTCCATTTGATGAGGAAACTGAGGCACAGAGAGGGTAAGTCACTTGCCCAAGGCAGTGGGTGGAAGGATTTGCATGATGAGGGGGGGTCTGTCCCTGAGCTGGGAACATTGGCACTACCCTTCCAGGAGGAGCCTACCCTGCTGTGTCTACTAAACACCCCCCTCCACTCCTTGCACAGGTCCCCAGCCTCTCACAACCATACCAGGAACAAGATATCTGGAGGTTGTGGGGGTGGGCAGGCCTGGACAGAGGGTCTGGCTGAGGAAGAGGAGAGGTGTTCATTTATTGAGAGGAGGGCTTGGGCAAATCTCATAACAGACACATAACCCCGCCTTGCTCCTAACCCTCCTGTGGCTCCCATCTTACTCAGGGGAAAAGCCAAGTCTTCACACAGCCTGACCTATGGCCCATGCTCTGTCCTCATCTCCCTTACTCTCCCCCTCGCTCATTCTGCTTCTGCCACCTCCGCTCATGTCTAACACATATCTGGCACCTTTCTGCCTCAGGACCTTTTTTGTTGTTATTGCAGTTATCATTGTTGTTTAGCTGGCCCAGGCTGGGTTCAAACTTGCCAGCCTCAGTGCATGTGGCTGGCGCCGTAATCACTGTGCTACAGGCACCAAGCCTGCCTCAGGACCTTTGCACTACCTGTACCCTCTCCAGGAATGAGCCAGCTAAAGCCTTTATACAGCTGGTCCCTTCATCACTCAGATCTCAGGTAAAATGTCACCACCTCAGACCATCCTCTAGAAAACTGCCTCACAGAAGCCAGGTAAAAGGTACACAGCACCTCTCTGTACTCCTTCTGTGACTTTTCTCTACATTTAAAATTGGCTCAAAATACAGATTTTCAAAAGAAAAGAAAAGAGCCTCTTAGTGGGGTGTATGGTGGAAAAATAAGGTCGGGATGACTGACACAGAGTCAGAAAGAGAGTGGAAAGATGGCATTTAGGACCTGGGCAGGGGCAGGCCATGTCACATGGACTCCCAGGAAGGAATCTGGCTTTTGTTCTACAGGGAACTTGAGTAAGGGAGTTATGGAGAACAGTTGTAGTTACCTACAGGACTGTTAGCAGAGGGGGAATCAGATTTATTCTGTGTGTCCCCAGAAGCCAGGAAGAATGGATGGCAGGACAGATTTGGATGTGCAGAGAAAGATCTACACCAATCTACACAGATTTCATGGCCCAAAGACAGAGTAGAGGGATGAGCCCCTTGACCCTGGGCTGAGGAATTCAGAGGAAAGGAAGTCTTCGTTAGATGTGGCATTCAGGGCATTCAGCATCTATGAAAAACTCTGATATTCAAAGATGAGAATTAGAATAAAATTCTAATGATGGCAACTGTGTCCCCAGAAAAACTACCCAGGCAAAAAGGTGACACTGACCTTCCATTTCAGCAATATATCCAGGGCATAACTGCCCAAGGTTCCCTCCCTGGCATCCCAAGTGTCCCCAAGTGCAACCCTGGAGGACCCTCCTGGAACCTGTCCAAAAGACTCATGAGAGAAGAACCCAGAGCAGGGAACCAAATAAACCCAACCAGAAAACCAGCCCCAGCCCCACCTGCAGGTACAGACAGGCTGGGGGCCGCCAAGTTCCCTCTCCAGTCCCTAGTCTCCCATTTCTAGTAGCATCTGCAGACCTCCCGGGCAGCAAGGCAAACCAGAGCGCCTTTGCACAAAGACAACATTTCTCAGTTAATTTTGATTCCAATATCTGAAAGAACAGACAGGGCAACCTAGATAGTCATTACACTGAAGAAAGAAATGTCTCATCCCAACTCCTAACCCCTCCGACTTAGCTGAAAAATGACAACAGCCTCAGGCAACTTCACTAATTTGGGCTATAAGAAAAGATCTTTGCGCCTCCCTCACAAGGGTTCATGACCTCTCCACTGTTCCCAGCTTAGAGAATTTGCCCAGCTCAAGCCTTGGTGGCTGTGTCTCTTTCAGCAGGAAGAAGCTGGGACCCACTTGAGCTTGTATGCTGGGCAAGATGTCCACAGGGGAGACCAGTGCCACCTCCAAGCCTTGCCCTCAGTATCAATTGTCCCCTTTTCCTCACCCTTAGGACAGAAGGTAGATTGGCTTCCACACCAAGCTCTGATCAGGAAGAAAAGGCAAGGCCTCAGGCAGTCCCTGTTGCTCAAAGGAATAGGGCCCCAGCCCCATATGCCAGAGGTGGCGGGTTCAAACCCAGCCCTGGCCAAAACTGCAAAAAAAAAAATTAAAAAGGAAAAGAAAGGGCCTCCCATCTGCTGTCCAAAAGTTATATCAAACTTTGGCAAAACCTCGAATTACCATGGAGGAGACATCACTGCTGATTTTTGTCAAAATATGCATGTTCCCAGAAAGCCAGACCGCATTAATGTTTTCAGACGCCCACATGGGAAGTCAAGGCTGGTTCGCAAATGACTGGAGGCTGCGACATGGCAAACTGGACCTGGAATTGAGGCGAGTTTTCAGAGAAACAGGATATACTTGAATCCACTGAGTTCTCCGGACACAAGTAGACACGAGCTCGAACACTGCCTAGGCAGGTGTCAGATGAAGTGAAGAGAGAGACAAGAAAAAAAAAAAAGATGAACTGATCCCAGGGGATAATAATTCCATACAACTGGGATTTACTGAAAACCCACTATGGGCCAGGAGACAGAGACGCACAGAGATGCTCTGACAGAGAGAACTGCTGTTGTGGCAAATAGGATCAACCAGCGATGTGTGGTTGTGTGAGGCCTATACAAAAATGCAGGAGTTCCCAGTCAAAAATTATTAAGAATTTCAAGGGCATTCTACAATATTGGGGCCCCTTCTGAGTAAGTACCCTCTGTGACTGCACAGGTCCCATCCATGAAGCTGGTCTGGGTTGCATGTGGCAGAAATGTAACCCAAACCAATGGAAGAAGGAAGAAAAGAAAGGGGAAAAAAAGAAAGAAGAAGGAGAGGTAACAGTGAAAAACAATCATGAGGCAAAATCAGCAGAAAAACTCTGGCAATATGAATAGTCAGAGTAGATCAACTCCCCCAAGGATCAATGGGGCAGACACAGCACAAGATCCCATGCACAAACAAATAGCTGAGATGTCAGAAATCAAATTCAGAATCTGGATAGCAAATAAGATTGAATTAGAATTCTAAGCAGTAACCCAAAAGATATGTTAAGATTCAACGAATTCAAAGACCAAATGACCAAAGATTTTGACACATCAAGGCAAGAAGTTGCAGCCTTCAAAGATCTGAGAAACACAGTAGAATCCCTCAGTAACAGAATGGACCAAGCAGAGGAAAGGATTTCTGACACTGAAGACAAAGCTTTCCAATGCTCCCAAACTCTCAAAGAGGAAGAGAAATGGAGGGGAAAAACAGATCACTCTCTCAGACAGCTCTGGGATAATTCGAAGAAAACCAGTATTTGTCTTATAGGGATCCCCAAAAGCAACAAAGTGGCTTCACAAGGCACAGAGTCTCTTCTCCATGAGATTATGAAGGAGAACTTTCCAGACATGCCAAGAGATTATGAAATTCAGATAGCAGACAGTTTCAGAACTCCAGCACAACTCAACCCAAACAAGACATCCCCCAGACACATCATAATCAATTTCACTAAAGTTAATATGAAGGAGAAAATTCTGAAAGCAGCCAGACAAAAGAAAACCATCACCTACAGTTATTAGAATAACTGCAGATCTCTCTGCTGAAACCTTTCAAGCTAGAAGAGGATGGTCATGAACTTTTAATCTCCTAAAACAAAATAACTTTCAACCCAGGATCCTATACCCAGCTAAACTGAGTTTCATTTATGACGGAGAAATTAAATACTTCAATGACATTCACATGTTGAAGAAATTTGCCATAACTAAACCAGCTTTCTAGGATATTCTCAGACCTATCCTCCATAAACACCAGTATAATCCTCCACCACAAAAGTAAACCCACCCAGAAAATTTTGATCGAATTCCAACTTCCACAGTCACAAAAGGATTAAAAATGTCCACCTGACTCTCGAAAGGCTTATCAATATTCTCAATTAATGTGAATGGTTTAAATTGTCCTCTAAAAAGGCATGGGTTGGCTGACTGGATACAAAAACTCAAGCCAGATATCTGCTGCATACAAGAATCACATCTTACATTAAAAGACAGATATAGACTCAAGGTGAAGGGATGGTCATCTATACTCCAGGCAAATGGAAAGCAGAAAAAAGCAGGCATTGCAATCCTATTCATAGACGCAATAGGCTTTAAACCAACCAAAATAAGGAAGGATAAGGATGGACACTTCATATTTGTTAAAGGTAATACTCAATATGATGAGATTTCAATTATTAACATTTATGCACCCAATCAGAACACACCTCAATTTATAAGAGAAACTCTAACAGACATGAGCAACTTGATTTCCTCCACTTCCATGGTAGTTGGAGACTTTAACACCCCTTTAGTAGTGCTGGATAGATCCTCCAAAAAGAAGCTAAGCAAAGAAATTTTAGATTTAAACTTAACCATTCAACATCTGGACTTAACACACATCTACAGAACATTTCATCCCAACAAAAATGAATACACATTCTTCTCATCAGTCCACGGAACATATACCAAAATCGACCTCATCCTAGGCCATAAATCTAACCTCAGAAAATTTAAAAAAATAGAAATTATTCCTTGCGTCTTCTCAGACCATCATGGAATAAAAGGTGAACTCAATAACAATAGGAACCTGCATACCCATACAAAAAGATGCAAGCTAAACAACCTTATGCTGAAGGATAGATGGTTTATAGATGAAATTAAGAAGGAAATCACCAAATTTTTGGAACAAAACAACAATCAAGACATGAATTACCAGAACCTCTGGGATACTGCAAAGGCAGTCCTAAGAGGGAAATTTATAGCACTGCAACCCTTCCTCAAGAAAACGGAAAGAGAGGAAGTTAATAACTTAATGGGACATCTCAAGCAACTGGAGAAGGAAGAACACTCCAACCCCAAACCCAGCAGAAGAAAAGAAATAACCAAAATCAGAGCAGAACTAAATGAAATTGAAAACAAAAGAATTATACAACAGATCAATAAATCCAAAAGTTGGTTTTTTGAAAAGATCAATAAAATAGATAAACCTTTGGCCAACCTAACCAGGTGAAAAAGTGTAAAATCTCTAATTTCATCAATCAGAAATGGTAACGATGAAATAACAACAGACCCCTCAGAAATTAAAAAAATCCTTAACAAATACTTCAAGAAACTCTACTCTCAGAAATATGAAAATCTGAAAGAAATCGACCAATACCTGGAAGTATGCCACCTGCCAAGACTTAGCCAGAATGAAGTGGAAATGTTTAACAGGCCTATATCAAGTTCTGAAATAGCATCAACTATGCAAAATCTCCCTAAAAAGAAAAGCCCAGGACCAGATGGCTTTACGTCAGAATTCTACCAAACCTTTAAAGAAGAATTAGTACCTATATTACTAAACCTCTTCCAAAATATAGAAAAAGAAGGAATATTACCCAACACAATCTACGAAGCAAACATCACCTTAATCCCCAAACCAGGGAAAGACCCAACAAGAAAAAAAAATTATAGACCAATATCACTAATGAATATTGATGCTAAAATGCTCAATAAGATCCTAACAAACAGAATCCAACAACACATCAAAAAAATTATACACCACGACCAAGTGGGATTTATCCCAGGATCTCAAGGCTGGTTCAATATACATAAATCTATAAATGTAATTCAGCACATAAACAAACTAAAAAATAAGGACCATATGATTCTTTCAATTGAGGCAGAAAAAGCTTTTGATAATATCCAGCATCCCTTCATGATCAGAGCACTTCAGAAAATTGGTATAGAAGGGACATTATTTAAACTAATAGAAGCCATCTACAGCAAACCCCCAGCCAATATCATATTGAATGGAGTTAAATTGAAATCATTTCCACTTAGATCAGGAACCAGGCAAGGTTGCCCATCGTCTCCATTGCTCTTTAACATTGTAATGGAAGTTTCAGCCATTGCAATTAGGAAAGAAAAGGTGATCAAGGATATCCACATAGGGTCAGAAGAGATCAAACTTTCACTCTTCGCAAATGATATGATCGTATATCTGGAAAACACTAGGGATTCTACTATAAAACTTTTAGAAGTGATCAAGGAATACACCAATGTCTCAGGCTACAAAATCAACACCCATAAATCTGTAGCCTTTATATATACCAACAATAACCAAGCCAAACAGTCAAGGACTCTATTCCTTTCACAGTAGTGCCAAAGAAGATGAAATATTTGGGAGTATACCTAACAAAGGACGTGAAAGATCTCTACAAAGAGAACTATGAAACTCTAAAAAGAGAAATAGCTGAAGATGTTAACAGATGGAAAAACATACCATGCTCATGGCTGGGAAGAATCAACATTGTTAAAATGTCTATACTGCCCAAAGCAATATATAATTTTAATGCAATTCCTATTAAAGCTCCATTGTCATACTTTAAAGATCTTGAAAAAAATAATACTTCATTTTATATGGAATCAGAAAAAACCTCGAATAGCCAAAACATTACTGAGCAATAAAAACAAAGCAGGAGGAATCACGCTACCAGACCTGAGACTGTACTATAAATCCAATGTGATCAAAACAGCATGGTACTGGCAGAAAAAACAGAGAAGTAGACGTCTGGAACAGAATAGAGAACCAAGAGATGAATCCAGCTACTTACCGTTATTTGATCTTTGACAAGCCAATTAAAAACATTCAGTGGGGAAAAGATTCCCTATTTAACAAATGGTGCTGGGTGAACTGCCTGGCAACCTGTAGAAGACTGAAACTGGACCCACACCTTTCACCATTAACTAAGATAGACTCTAACTGGATAAAAGATTTAAACTTAAGACATGAAACTATAACAATACTTGAAGAAAGTGCAGGGAAAACTCTTGAAGGAATCAGCCTGGGTGAATATTTTATGCGGAGGACTCCCCAGGCAATTGAAGCAGTATCAAAAATACACTACTGGGACCTGATCAAACTAAAAAGCTTCTGCACAGCCAAGAACATAGTGAGTAAAGCAAGCAGACAGCCCTCAGAATGGGAGAAAATATTTGCAGGTTATACCTCCAATAAAGGTCTAATAACCAGAATCCACAGAGAACTCAAATTTATTAGCAAGAAAAGAACACGTGACCCCATTTCAGGGTGGGCAAGGAACTTGAAGAGAAACTTCTCTAAAGAAGACAGACGCACAATCTACAAACACATGAAAAAAAGCTCATCATCCTTAATCATCAGAGAAATGCAAATCAAAACTACTTTGAGATATTACCTAACCCCAGTAAGAGTAGCCCACATAACAAAATCCCAAAACCAGAAATGTTGGCATGGATGTGGAGGAAAGGGCACACTTCTACACTGCTGATGGGAATGCCCACTAATACGTTCCTTCTGGAAGGATGTTTGGAGAATACTTAGAGACCTAAAAATAGACCTGCCATTCGATCCTATAATTCCTTTACTAGGTTTATACCCAGAAGATCAAAAGTCACAATATGACAAAGACATCTGTACCAGAATGTTTATTGCAGCCCAATTCATAATTGCTAAGTCATGGAAGAAGCCCAAGTGCCCATCGACCCACGAATGGACTAGCAAATTGTGGTACATGTATACCATGGAATACTATGCAGCCTTAAAGAAAGATAGAGACTTTACCTCTTTCATGTTTACATGGATGGAGCTGGAACATATTCTTCTTAGCAAAGTATCTCAGGAATGGAAGAAAAAGTATCCAATGTACTCAGCCCTACTATGAAGCTAAATTATAGCTTTCACATGAAGACTATAACCCAACTATAGCACAAGACTATGGGGAAAGGGCCAAGGAAGGGGAAGGGAGGGGGGAGGTTTTAGTGGAGGGAGGGTAATGGGTGGGGCCACACCTACGGTGTGCATCTTAGAATGGGTACAGGTGAAACTTACTAAAGGCAGAATACAAATGTCTACCTACAGTAACTAAGAAAATGCCACGAAGGCTACATTGAACAGTTTGATGAGAATATTTCAGATTGTATATGAAACCAGCACATTATACCCCTTGATTAAACTAATGTACACAGCTATGATTTAACAATAAAAATAAATAAATAAATAAAAAAGAAGATATGACATCCTGAGTGTACTATTTATATGCACCTAGTTTAGGTGCTCCTAGATTAATAAAACAAACCCTTCTATATCTAGTCGAAAAAATAAATAGGAAAATCTTAGTTGCTAGGGACTTCAATACTGCACTGATAAAACTACACAGATCATCAACGCAGAAAATGAACAAAGAAACAAAACAAAAAAAGAAAAGAAGAAGGGACAGATGGAGGGAAGGGTGAAAGAGTGAGGAGTAATCAAGAAAAAGAGGAAAGGAATGAAAAAGAAAAAAGAAACGTAATGGATCCCATTACTGACATTGTTCACACCTAACTGGACATAGAGCTTCAAATCATCTTCAAGGTTAACCTTTATTGAAGCTCATTAGGGGTCAGCCACTGTTTTAAGGGATTCACATGTATTGACCTGTTTATTGCTCATAACAGCCCACAAGGTAGATACCTCTATGTCCCCATTCCTAAGATGAGAAAACTGAGGAAAGAAAAGTTAGGCAATTTGTCTAAGACTCTAAATTTGGTTCATAGCCAAGCCAGGATTCAAACCCAAGCAGTTTGACTCTGAGTTCACTCCAGAGGTCAGATGAAAATCATACATGTAGTCCATGACCTCGGCATGCACCGTCTTCTAAGAAAGCAGGTATTTAAGTAGACAGACACAGTGCCAGTGGCCCACATGGCAGAGCCTTGGGCAATGGCTGTCATGGAGATAGGGCAGTGATTTTCAACTGGTGTGCCATGAGAGGATCTTAGGTGTGCCTAAAAAATGTTTAAAGATGATTAACTAAATTATTTTTGAAAGAAGTTCAAAGCATAATAAGTATATTCTTTTTTTAACTTTTTGTTTGATCAACAGAATCTAAGTATGCCATAGAAGTTTAACTATAGGTTCAAGTATACCGTGAGATATAAAGACAGTTGAAAAACACTGAGGTAAAGGGTTCAGGAAAGATCTGCCCATCTGTTTAGGGCATGTACATTAGGGATGGGCCATTCTAGACACCCTTACCCCCATCCTGTGTCCACCCATAACTCTCCTATGGCAGAGAAGCTGATGGAATGGGGAGATGGATACAGTATAGAGCAGTGGTTCTCAACCTGTGGATAGCAACCCACCCACAGGAACTGTATTAAAGGGTCGCGGCATTAGGAAGGTTGAGAACCACTGGTATAGTGAGTCCATGGTGTCACCTCTGAATCCATGCCTGAGTCTTGACAGATTTTTGCGAGATGAAACCTGTATGAAGAGCTCTCAGAGAAAGTACATTTTAGACATTTCCCCTGAGCAGAATGCAACCATCCGGACACATTAGCAACGCCATCTATCAGCCCAGCAGGCCCTGGGAGCAGAGGCCAACCTCCCCAGAGATGGTGGCGCTCAGCCTGGGTCACTCCAGACAATGCCAAAATGACTGCCTGGGGGACACCAGAAAGCCACCTAAGGAACAGGGGGACAGCAGAGGTTTTCATTCTTAACTTGAATTTCTTGCTAACCTTTAAAAATAACAACCAGGCACCTTGAAGAAGGAGCTAATCCCATGTCTCATCAAGAAATATCCCAGATGAATCTGGAGCATCTTGTGCCAGGAAGTAGGAAAGTGCTCCAAAACTGATGGGGACACGTCAGAAGAACACGTGAGGGAGTTGGAAGGAGCACCTGATAAGCATGGATGGGATGATTTACAACATCCACACGACCAATGAGTCAGCGGGTTGAAACACATCAGTTATGCTAAAATCCCTGAGTTCACAGTGCTACTCAAAAACAAGAGTATCACAAGGCTGAATTTCCGGCTTGTTGAAAAACTGGAAGATCTTCTAGTATCAGACCCATATTCTTATATGGCGACAACTAGCTGGAGCAAGGAGCAGCTATCTCTTATAGGGAGGGCACAAGTCTCCTTTGCCACAGTCCTCACCACTCCCTAGTGTAGTCCCTGGAAAAACAGCATTCTTTTTTTCTCTATGAGCACCTGCTTCACTCCTTTTTGCCATGTGTCTGGTACTTAGGTCTAAAATGTCCTTCTGATCTGGAACATCCCTCATCTAGCAGGTCTTGGGGGTCAGATGTGGCCCAACCAGCTTCTCTGGGCTGCTGGTTGGAAGGAAACATCAAGCTGCTAAAAAAAGAGGGTCATGTTCCCCATCCAACTCCCTGCCCTTGCCGCCCGCCCTCAGATTTGCCACCCACTCTCTTTAGTTGGGGTTTTGAGCAGAGTTGGCAGCTACAACTTACATTTTTAAAGGCTCATTCTGGCTCCTTAATGAGAATAGACTGGAAAGAGACAAGCAGGGGCACAGCGAGACACAATAAGGGGCTGCGGAATGGAAGAAAAAGTACCCAATGTACTCAGCCCTACTATGAAACTAATTTAGGGTTTTCACATGAAAGCTATAACCCAGTTACAACCTAAGAATAGGGGGAAGGGGGAAAGGGAGGGGAGGGAGGGGGGAGGTGGGTAGAGGGAAGGGAATTGGTGGGATTACACCTGCGGTGCATCTTACAAGGGTATATGTGAAACTTGGTAAACGGTCTGTGAAGCTAGTGAATGATGCCCCATGAATATATCAATGTACACAGCTACGATTTAATAAAAAAAAAAATGACAAATGCAAAAAAAATTTAAATTTAAAAAATAAATAAATAAATAAATAAAAAAGGGGCTGTGGCAGATTCCAGGCAGGAGATGGTAAGGTTTGGGTGCAATGGAAGAGGGAGAACAAGCCAGACTCTGGGTATACATTCAAACTTAGAGGTGACATGACTCACTGAGGGATCGGAGGTGGGATATGAAATGAAGAGAGAAGCCCAGGAGACTCCAAGGTTTTCTGCCTGAGCAAACAGGATGGATGGAATTGCCATCAACTACCATGTGTGTTTTGTGGATGTAAAATTTAAATGAACTTAAATCCCAATTCATTTTGATTTTAAACTACTACCCCTAAGCAGCAGCCACCTCCCCGCGTAATCCATAAGCAAAACAGTACCACTCCTGTAACGGTGACCCAGTTTCCTTATGACTAATAAACAGGGATGCCAAATAGGGTGAGTGCTAGAGCCAGGAACAACATCCCTGAGAACGAATTTCCCCTTTTAAGGGCCATTTGCTGCAGAAGTCTTCTGCAAACACCAGGATACACCCACCTTTTGTCATGCTCAATTATGTCTAAGAAAATGTGAACAGTGTTTCATCCCATCTTCCCAAAATAGCCCAGAAGAGCAAGCAGAAAAAATTCCACCCCAAAGGTCTTTTACTGAAGAGTTTGGAAGCTCTGGAAACAGGTGTGTATAATTGAACAGCCACCAGAACTCAGTGACAGGCGCCTGACGTGACATCATATTTCATCTTTATAATTGCTCGTCTCATGCCTTGAGTCAAGGAGACAACCTAAGACCATTTCTCAAATCAACAAGCCCATTAGCAGACGGATGGGAGGTGCCCTTCAGCAGCCTCTAATGTATCAGGCCTCTCACTGTTCACTAAGACCCAGAAGCACTCTCGGGCCGGTGCGTGGAGGGAGAAAGGTCGGAGTGTCTCTCTGTGTAGCTGGCAACCACCGCCATGGCACCAGAGGCCATTGCAACAGGTCCTGTGGCCAGGAGCCTTCAGAGCAGAGAGGCCTCCCTGGGGAAAGGGAGTGATTGTATAGATTTGAGGAGGGGAGTCTGATGTATACACCTGGGCTCAAACCCGAGTTTTCCTGCTTATTGACTGTGTGAACCCTAGGGCTGACTCAAGGGCTCTGCACCTCAGTTTCCTCATCTGTGAAGTGGGAGGGATAATGGGTGTTATGGGGAGTTGAGAAGATAATGCAATGTGCCTAACACACTGGAGCCTTTAACAGTTCTGCTACAATTCCCAGCCATAGTCCACATCTATCCAGGTCTCTCAGAAGCCATGCCACAGCCCACGAAGAGATATGGCTACACACAGGACAAAGGGCTGCTTTGTATAGTGTATGGTAGATGGTATTTTTCAAAGAGGAAATAACAGTATGTCCACCCCAAAGTACATCCCTTCTTTCAATGGATGGGCCAATGTCCCCTCCTGTTGAGTCTGAGTAAGCCTTCATAGTGGAAGTGACTCCATGTAACTTATGAAGCTAAGTCACAAACTCCTCCCTGGTCCTCTTGGGACACTCCTGGTTGTAACCAGCTGCCATATTATAAAGAAGCCAAGCAGCCATATGGAGACATTCCAGCCATAGCCAAGGGGAGACCTCCACTGACAGCCAGCATCAAACCCCAGACATGGGAGCCGCCCTAGATGACAGCAAGTGGAGCAGAGACAGTTGTCCCTGCCGAGCCCTGCCCAATTATAAACTAGTGAGCAAAATAAATGCCACTGTTGTTACCAGCCACCATGCCTTGGGGTGGTTTGTTATGTGGCAATAGCTCATCAGAAGACAACTCTTAGAAATTTTAGTTTTGCGACTCACTCAAACTGCTCCCTCTAAAACTCTTTGAGGGCTCAGCCAGAGGACAAGTAAGCACATTTGCCAGTTTTTCCGTGAGGAACTCTGGAAAGGAAAGAGGTACTGATGCGAGACTGGTATGTTATCCATCTCCCCATAGAATGGAAGAGAACAAGGACCTTGTCTGGGCTCTCACTGCCTACGACAGAACCTGGCACATAAAAGGTGGTCAGAAAATACCAACGGAATCGATGAGAACATTAGACACAAAGAAATCAAACACTGTAATTAAGATTCTACAGAGTGAGAAGGAAGGGTCCATCTTGATACGTGCCAGTAAAAACAACTGCCAAACTAATAAAAGCAACCCAATCTTTCTGCTCTTGAAAGAACAAACATGTGGCAGGAAGGGAAAGGCAGATAAAATATTTTTCAAGTTTGTTTCTATGTCTATGAAAAGATGAAGAGCACCTTACTCTTCATGGCATATGAAACTGACACATTTTAGAAATATATAATGAAGAATCCGTCAGGCATGGAGGCTCACATACTTTGGACAGCCAAGGTGGAAAGATCACTTGAGGCCAGGAGTTCAAGACCAGCCTGGGCAACATAGTGAAATTTCATCTCCATAAAAAATAAAGCTGTGGTGGTACATGCCTATAATCCCAGCTACTCAGGAGTCTAAGGCAAGAGGATTGCTTAAAGCCAGGAATTCAAGGTTACAGTGAGCTATCATTACACCATTGCACTCCGACCTGAACAACAGAGTGAGACCCCATCTCAAAAAAAAAAAAGATACAAAGAATTAAGAATCTGAATACCTCCTGACTAGGATATACAATTCAGGACTGGTTATAACCGAAGAGAACTAGAATCAGTTTAAATGTTCATCATTTGGAGAATAGCTAAATAAACCATGGCACTATGGAATATTACACAGGAGGTAAAAGAATGAGGTAAGTGTAAATGTGCTAACATGGACAGACCTACACAATATATATTCTTGGCTGAAAGACACAGGTTTCAGAATACTGTGGTCAATACGACATTTGAGGCTAAGCGTGGTGGCTCACACTTTGGGAGGCCAAGGAGAGAGAATCACTTGAGGCCAAGAGTTTGAGATCATTCTGAGCAAGAATAAGACCCTGTCTCTACAAAAAATAGAAAAATTAGCTAGGTGAGGTGGTGCATAGATGTAGTTGCAGCTACTCCAGAGGCTGAGGCAGGAAGATCCCTTGGACCCAGGATACTGTTGCTATGATCTATGGTGATGCCACTGCACTCCAGCCCAGGCAACAGAAAAAGACCTTGTCTAAAAGAAAAAAAAAAAAAAACTAATAAAAGTAATATACTCATGGTTCCACATATAAGTAAAAATATAAAAACATTAAATTCATAAGTGTGGTTGCCTCGGGGAAGGAGAATGGAATTGAGGATGGTGAACAGAGAATTTCAGTGTTTTCTGTAACGCTGGGCTACTTTTGAAAAAAATAATAAAAGACTCGCTGCAAATGTGACAAAATGTTAACAGCTGACATTTCTAGGTGCTGAGTACACTGATGTTTGTTACATTACTCTTTGTACTTTTCACATTTTTTTATTTCTCAAAATAAAAATTACAATTAAAAAAAGCAAGTGAAGGCTTTTCACATCTTGCTTATGGAAAAGTAACTGGCAACACCATTTTAGAGGACAATGTGCACTAATTTATTAAAATGACTAATGCATGAGCCCTTGGGCCCAGCAATCTCACGCCTTAATATGAACCCAGGAGAAGGGCTAAGCACCCATAAAAGGAAACCAGACTATGAAGCAAGCATTGTCTGTAAGACATTCAGAAACAGCTTCAGTGTCCACAGTGGGGAACAGGAAGGGGACCTGGAGCAGTTCTGCATTCCAGAACACCACACACGCAGTAGCAGAGAATAAAGTTGGCATCTGCCATGAGATGGAACCATCTTAAGATGTATCACTGAGAGGGGAAATAAGCCAGCTGCAAAACATTATATGAAGTATAGCATTATTTTTTTTTTTTGAGTGCTATTTTTTCTACAGGTACAAATGTTTATACGTAAATGCATAGAAAAGGTCTGAAAATAAAGAAAAAGGTGTAATAGCTGCAGTCACATCTGGGGAGAAAGTAACGGGAGCAGTGGGGGTGCTGATCACAGCAGATTTTAGCCCTACTGGTAACAATTGCATTTTCACATGACTAAATAGCAACAGTAGCAATAACAATAACAGCAAACCTCTAGATTGTGCTTTCTGCTTGCCAGAGGCTTGCCCTAAGTGCTTGTCATGCATTAACCCGTTTAACCTGATAATGGCCCTAAGAGGTTGGGTGCTGTTGTTATTCCTATTTCAGAGAAAGGATTCCAAGGGACAAAGAGGTTAAGAAACTGACCTAAATCGAAAAGAATAACAATCACAATAAACTCAAACACATTAATTTTATATAAATCTATGGGTTTGTAATGAGTCTGCACAAAACCTTCCTGCAACTACACCATTTATTCGCTCTTTTAAAAATAAGTTCTCTCTCTGCACCAGACAGAAATTCCTGGTCTTGTGGAACTGACAGTTGAGTGGAAAAAAGAAAGACGGTCAACAGGATAAGTAAATAAAATGCAAACAGACAAAAACTAAAATGCATAGGATGCTAGACAGTCACAAGTGCCAGCAACAAAGACAGGAAGGGAGATGAACAATGTCAGCAGAGGGGGCTGAGGTGGTCACAATGCCAGATAGGATGGCCAGGAACCTCCTCTGACCAACGGCCACTGTCACAGAGGCCTGAGGAGGTGGGGGCACAAAAAGGAAAGAGGTTCCAAGAAGAGGGCCCAGCAGGTGCAAGGGCCCTGGGGCAGGAGTGTGCCCAGAGTGTCCCAGGGACCACAAGAGGCCCATGAGACCAGATTAGGGCAATAAGATGGAGAACAGGTCATCAAGGTAACAGGAGTGCTGAATGATTTAGGGTGCTCGTGTCCATTTTAAGGATGTTGGCTTTTACTTGTAATGAGATGAGAGCCACTGGGGCATTCTCAGCAGAAGAGGGACATGGTGGAATTTACCTGTAGCAGAACGACTCTGGTTGTGGTGGGAGAAAGGTTGGGAAGAGGCGAGGGAGGAGGCTACTGCAATGGTCCAGGTATATTTGGAAGATAGAACTGCAAGATTTGTTGATGGCTTCAGAAGGAACAGGAAGAATGGAATCAAGGATGGCTTTAGAAGGACAAAGATGCCATCAGAAACAGGGAAGGCTGTGGGGGGAAGAGGCTGAGGACAAAGACGGGAAGTACAGTGTCGGACCAGGGACATGACCCCCAGGTGACATCCAGGTGGAGAGGTCGTGTAGAGATGAGAGATCAGAGAGAGATGTCTGGAGCTCAGGAGAGAAGTCCTGACTAAAGAAAGAATGAATAATCTCCATGTACCATCTGCATAACCTGAGGTTCCAAGAGGTAAACGTAGCTGGCAGGTGTGTTGTGCGAAGCCTGCACAGTATTTTTTAATGTAGATTTATTTCCTATGTTTCTCATAAGAGTACAGATTTTCAGCCTTGGTTGAAAAATTGGAAGATCTGCCAACTCTGGACCCTCATTTCTGTATGGAGATGGGCAGGGTCCACCCTGTTGGACTGGGCAGCCCACCAAACCCCCCATGGGCCCTCTGAGCTCATTGCCTTCCCTGCCTGGCCCCTTCAGGCATGTCTGTCACATTCCTGGCACCAGACGCTGAGAAATGAATCTGCGCCTAGACACCTGCTGTAGCACAAAACTAGCAAATCCTGGAGCTTTTGACTTTCTCCCTATCCAAAAAGCTCATTATGAGGATCTCTTAGACAAGTCAACCTAGCACAGTCTCTGACTTCACAGGGATATGAAATTGTCCAGCACACACAGCAACAGACACAGACAGAAACTCACCATCATCAGCTGGGGAGGACTGAGCATCAACAGTCCATCTGCCTCTCATCTGCCTACATCAAGATGGGCTCACCTTTTAGACGTGGAGATTGCCGCCAAAACAAAAATAACAGATCAACAAAGTGTTACAGGTTGTCTTCACCACACCACAAAGCACATATTTCTATTACCAGTCCCAGACTGTCCAAATGAAGATCAATGAATCCATAAAATGCAATGACATGTTAATGCAAATCTTAGAAGAGATAAAATGCCCTTTTTCTCAGTCTTAGGAAAACCTAATAAAGAATTAACTGTCTGCAACACCATGGAATTTCACTCAAGGCTTTACTTTATGTCAGGACTTCTTAGATCGTTAACTTTCAGCAGACAGCCGTCCGCCTCTACCCTCCTCCCGGCTTTGGGACTTACAGCTGCCATCTCACACTATGCCGATAAGCTAGTAATGCTGGACTCCTACTTCACATGGGAACTTCAGTTACGGGCTCCAGCCAACCCAACCACACGAAGGCAAATCCCAGAGTTAATCTGGAACGTCAAGGTTTGCAGCTCGAAGGAGCCAGCAGCATTCATTTGCACAGATCCCTTAGAGCTGAAGAGGAGCTTTTGAATCTAAACTTTTGCCCACCGCTGACCACCGTGATGGGCAGGTCCTGGAGAAAGTTGGGGGATGGGTAGAAAAGCAAGCAACTGATACTTTTCAGGCTGCGGAAGTGCACCAACATATTCATAATACTTGGGGAATTTTGCCACCCATGAAAAGGAGTTTCCAACATCTCCTGGGGGTGTTAGAAAGCAACAAGTCTGACATCCTGAAACAGCAAAATGAATGTCTTATTTCCAAAAAGACAACAGTTCCAACAGTGTGATGATCACCAGAGAAAACAATGACACGCCAACCCTCAGAGCAGAGCTCATCGAGGCCATGCTAAGAACTTAGTTGGAGTGGGCTCCAAAGAGCAAGATTTTAAAAGGGAGGGCAGAGGGTCAAGGTGATACTTTTAAAGAAAGTTTCCTACAAACAGAGTAGAGACATTGGTAGTAGCTAGTGGGTGGGGCCATCAAGGGTGTTTCTTTAAGACAGGTGCCTGTTCATCTGCTGCTAGGAATGGTCCAGCAAAGAGTGAGTCATGCTGAAGAAAAGGAGCCACAGCATGGCCGGAGGGGACAGGACCCAGCCCCACAGCCTTCCCAGGGCTCATGTTCCTACAAATCTCACACCACCATCCTGATTATCTAGTCCCGCACTGAACTGCCTCGGGGAAGAAGGCTCCATCCTCCTCTGGTCCACCAGGCTGAGTAAGGACCCTCACTCCATGGGCAAGAAAAGTTATCCAAGGATGACACAGGCAGGACTCTCCCAAGGGGATCCAGGGTGTCCCAGCCAATTTCCAGCACTGTGACATCCAGCCCCACCACCCTCCCCTTAACCCCCTCCTTGTGGCCTAGAGAGCAGAGACCTGGTGAGATCCTTCTTCCCATAGCCCTGTCCCCCAGACCAAGGGGGCCAAGTGCTCATCTCCTACATCAGCTGGTGGTCTGCAGGCCTCCTGTGCACAGTTCAGCTCTTAACCAGGCACCAGTTTGATGGCTTTTCTCAGCTCCTTTTGCTCCATCCCTGACATAGCGCAAGGCGCCTGGTCCTGATTCTGGTTTCCTGGAACAAGGCTAAAGGACTTGCCTGGAAAGACATCTAGCAGCCACCCTCCCGGTACATCCACTCACTCAGCAGACAGGGAGGAGCCCTGCTATGTGTCAGACTCCACAGCGGCACCTGGGAGAGACCCACATGGCACTTGCCCTCGGTGGGTGGACATTCTCGTCAGAGAAGACCAACTGCAGGGCCGGGGAACAGCAGCGTCAGAAGCCAAGTGCCTGGTGTGTTGGGGGGAAAAGCGACAAAGCCCAGTGTGGTGGGGGAAGACACAGGCAGATGGCGTCAGGAGGGGCCCAGGGCCAGGCTGTGTTGGTCCTCGGGCACCACTGCAAGGACTTGGCATTTTATCAGAGCAAGACGAGGAATCCCTATAGCCTATTAGGATCTGACTTGGAGTGGTTGTAAATTTATAGTGTAAACTCCAGGGCAAGCATTTTTTTAAGTATTAATGCAAACATAAGTGTAATTGATTATGTGAAAAGAGGAGAAAATGTTCACTTAAAATCAGAACCTGTTACTCTATGTGCCACCGTCAGCACAACTATTTAGCCACAGTGCAAAATGCCTTCTGCTTGTGTGATGCATCATTTTATTTAATCTTGGAGATGAACCTATGAATAAGGCCTTCTTACTGTGCCCGTTACACAGAAGGAACAACTAAGGCTCTGTCTTGCCCAAGACTCACAGTAGAGTCAGGTCTCAGACTCAGATCCAAGCCCTCCTTGGCCTTGGCATCATGGGCAATATTTGCACACTCTATAAAGACTGAACTCGAGGGTGATGTCTAAGGAGACTCGAGACACTGACCCAGCACAGCAAACTGTGCTGGACACCCAAGTTCTGTCTCGCATGCGCGCACGCACACACACACACACACACACGGCGGCCCACGTGACCCACACAGTCCCAGGGTCTCAACTCCAAGCAGTCCATGTTGCACGTGTTGGTTCCGTCATTCATGTGCGCATTCCCCTCCAGTATCCCCCCAGAAGGCTGGGACCCCACATGAGCCACTGCTGGAGATGTGGCAGACCCTCCCTCAGACGTCTCACGGACCTCTGTCTAGAAGAAGGGGCCCTGCCCTGAGCTATTGGTTCTACCATCCCCTCCCAGTCACCAAGCTTTTGAACGTTCATCTCCCAGGTAATTCCTCAACAGATCAGAGGTGCGAAATAATGGTCATAGCAATGGGCCGTGTGGGGTTTTTGTTTTCCTTTTTAATTAACTAGCGACTTTAGCTCTCTTCGGTCACTTTATTATTAAATTGGGCTTGACTGTGGTTAACTTGTGTTCACTTCCTTTTTGCACTTTTTTCTTTTGCAGCACTTGTTTATAGTAGAAAAATTGAAACTGCAGAAAAGCTTAAAGTAGCTCATAGCTACGCACTCCCACCACCCACTATTAATATTCCCTGCACTTCCTGCTCCTTTTCGATGCAGTTTTAATAAATTGATACATTATTTCATATACCACTTTCATTCTGCATTTTCTTCTCACTTCTTAGCATGAATGCTTTCTCCTATTATTAAAAACTGTGTCTACATCACCTGTAAAGACCACCTGATATGCCACTGTGTGGCTCTGTCACAGATTTCCCAAATCATTCACCTGCCTTAAATTAGTATCACTTACATTTTGGAAAGCAAGCTTGGGAGTGAGCAGACTGGCTACTTATTACCTTGGGCAAGTGACAAGCTTTCTAAGCCTCAATTTCCATATTTGTACAGTGGGGGATTGGGGTCATAATGGCCTCAAAATTGTTGGGAGTATCATTAGATGGCACATGGGCACCTCTTAGCACAGGCCCCGGCACTTATCAGACACTCAATGGCAGCCATGATTATTCCACCAAGGAATCAATAATATCTTTGTCACTAGAAAGCTAGATTGTTTTAAATTTCTTACTATTATAAGTAGCACTGTGACTAACATGTCTGTGCATGACGTTTAATCCACTTTTCCCTTTTGAGATTATTTCCTTCTGATAAATTTCCAGTAGTGGAATTATTAAGTCAAACAGTACGTGGGTAACATTTAAATCTCTACCCCTCCTGGCTTGCTTCATCCAACCCATACTGCCTGCAATGCAAGCGTGCCTATTCCCGAAGTTTGCTGCCTAACAAACCACCCCCAATTTAGTGTATAGAACAGCAATTTTATCATAGCTTGTAGAATCTTTGCAATAGGAATTCTGACCAGGCACAGAAGGCATGGGCTGTATGTGTTCATGGTGTTGGGGGCCTCAGCTGAGGAGACTTCATTGAGTAGGTTGACTCTAAGAGTTCATCCTTTTTCACTCTCAAGTCTAACCCTTGAGCTTGGATAGCTGCCGGTCTGGGCTCAGCTCTCAACCAGAGTGGCTCAGGCTTCCTCACAACATGGCAACTGGGCTCTGAGAGGGAAGAATCTCAAGAGGGACCATTCCAAGGTAACCAAGCTTCATGATCTTTAAGAATATAGCCCCAGAAGCTATATTCTGTCACACTAGAGGTTGGGGCAGTCACTGCCAGCCTAGATCCAAGGGCAGAAGACATAGGCCAATCAATGGAAGGAATATCAAAAACGTATGCCCAGTTTTAAAAACTGCTGCAATGTCCTTTACTATGAACAGACTCATTAAGGTACTAGTAGAAGTAGACGCAAGTCCTCTTATCTACAGTGAGCAATCACACATGAACAAAGAGGACGAGACTTACTAAGGACACTGCTACCATCACTTTTCTCTGTGTCTTCATTACATCAATGACTTGTGTTCAAAAGGCGGCAGCCTGGCCAGGGGTCCAGCTGGAGCCCCAGCAGATAGCTTCCTTGGCTCTCAAAAGGAGCAAATCCATGACCTTGGCTTAAGAACTCCTGGCTCAGTTAAATATCCACGGTTCTCACATGCCCAGCAACCATTCCCCATATATCTGCTAACATCTCAGTTTTTTTGAAAAACCACTCTGAATACATGTGGCTTAGCTGGGCACATGCCCCAGACCTGGATTGTACAAACTTCTGCCCATAGAATGAATTTAGGGGCAGATACATAATCAAAGGACTCCAGGGAAACTCAATCTTATCCTTCTGCTAAAATAACAGAATGACAAGCCGTCTTTCTACCACCAGCTATAAGGAAGACATGAATTTAAGTTGTCACAGGTCACTCCTAAAGGGACAGTCTGAGAAAGAGGCTAATGGACGGGCAAGGAATATAGAAACAAGTCCTAATGTCTTTGAGACCCCAGATCTAGCCATGCCTGAAGCTGTCTCTTCCAGATACTGCTTTGGGAGCCAGTCCCTTTATGAAGCCAGTTTTGAGTTGACTTTCTGTCACTTACATATGAAAGATTCACAGTTACTATATTGAGTATGTCATCCTAGTGTCTTTCTCAGCCTTGCTCTCATGAAGAGCATCAAACAATGCAGTCCCCAAATTAAAAAAATAAATAAAATCTTCCCTGGCTACAGGCCACCAGCTCCAAAGCAAGAGAAACAGAAACATTTCACATTTGTTCCAGTTTGTAAAACCTTTCAAGCTAACACCTCCCTTTCATTCTGTCACTGCAATTTTAAAAATAAAATGGGAAATAAAAGTGTTTCTAAGCAACAAATTATATATTTAATGAGGGAGGGGGAGGAGAATTAGGAGGTTTAATCTAGTTAGAAACTATTTCCATTTCTTCCTGAAGTTGCTACCTGCATGAAACCTCCACAGGAGAATGAAACAAAGGTTGAGCTATTTTAATTCTTTTCTGATATCATGGTAATAAATGTACCCAGGAAATTCTTGAACGGTGATATCCAGCACGGGCGAATGAGTGAGATAACTCTGGTACAATAATTTCTATTAAAAAAACATTATGGTTTTAGATATTGTATTTGTTTCCCATTGATATTTATGAATTGCCACTAACTCAGCAACTTAAAACAATGCAAATTTTAATGTAGACAAAAGAGCTGCAATTTGGCAAGGCAAAAAGTTCTGGAGAAGGATGGTAGGGACAGTTACAGAACTGCATGAATGGATTTCATACCAATAAACTGTACCTCTAAAATTGGTTTAAAATGGTACATTTTATGTTTATTTCACCACAATTTTTTTAAAGCAAAGTTATCTCACAGTTTCCACAGGTCAGAAGTGCAGGCATGTCAATCTGTGTCCTCTGCTCAAATTCTTGCAGGGATGAAGCCCAGGTGCATGCTGGGGTGACAGGGTCCTCTTCCAAGGGCATTGAGGTTACTGGCAGAGTGGGTGTCCTTGCAGCTGTAAACTGTTGCCCCCATTTCCTTGCTGGCTGTCATCCAGGTGCTGCTCTCAGCTCTTAGACACCAGCCACATGCCTGTCACATGGCCAGGCATCTTCAAAGCCAGCCATGGACAATGTCCCTCACACCACATCCCTCCAACACCTTGAAGCCCAACACTTTTCAGTCTTTGACCTTCATTTAGGAGGCTCAGAAGATTAGATGATGCCCACCCTGATAACCTCTCTGTCTTAGTTCAGGCTACTATGACAAAGTAACACAGACCAGGGCCTTATAAACAACAGAGATTTATTTCTAACTGTTCTGGAGGATGGAAGTCGAAGATCAGGGTGCCAGCATGGTCGGGTTCCAGTGAAGACTCTCTTCTGGGTAGCAGACAACTACTTTCCCACTGTCCCCTCCCACTGGCAGAGAGAGAATGAACCGGTCCTCTAGCTCTTCTTATGTCATATAAGGGCACTAAACCTTTCATGAGGGCTCCCCCCTCATGACCTAATGACCTTCCAAAGACCCCACCTCCTGACATCATCACGCTGGGATTAGGGTTTCAACATATGACTTGGCGGGGGGAGGGGAGGAGGGGAGCAGGACACAGTTACATAGTCCATAATATAATACTTCTAACTCAATTTCACCTGTGCCATAAAACATAACTCAATTTCATCAGCACAGTCCCATTACACAAGGCACATGCATCGGGGAGTGGGAAAATGTTAGAAGCCACCTTTAATTTTGTCTACCACATATGCTCTGAGCCCTGGTGATCCTGACCTTAAGTACGTGCTCCAGAGACACCTTTGCAGTTGTACACAAGGAGTCATACAAGAACATTCACTGAGGCAACGCTTATCATGGTGAGAAATGGTGGCAGCCTAATGGCCATCAGCAGGAGGATGGATGAATGTCCTGTGATATATTCACATGCCAGAATACTATACAGCAATGAAATAAACTATGGCAATATATACGTGTACCAGCACAGATGGTACAGGAATCTATTGCCATACAAATGCTGCAAGAGAAAGACATTTCAGAAGGCTTTATTTAGCAAGATGCCGAAAAGTTTGAAACATGCACAATGCTTCGTGTAGTTTATGATTACATACATGGATAGAAAACTTAAAAAAAAAAAAAAAGCTAAATTCAGGCAGTGGTAACCTCCAGGGAAAAAGACAAGCTAATGCTGTCTGGGAGAAATCTGGGAGAAGTACATAGAGGCATCAGTTGTAACTGTCAGGCTTTATTTCCTCAGCTGGGTGGTGGGTGCCCCGCGTTCATTAAAATATTCTCTGTACCTCTTTGCATGCCTGGAATATTTCATAATTTTCAAGGTAGTAAGATTTCATAAATCCATAAGAGCAAAAAGTTGAAACTGAAACTCCAGAATGGCCTGCTGTTCAGAAGCTTTAGCAGCTGGGTGAAGCCGCCCTGTAACGAGCTACTCACGTGAGTTACGGCCCAGCACAGCCGAGATGCATGGGCCGCTTTCATGTTGCTCTGATTTCAGATTAAAAACCCACTGATGGTGTGGACTCTAATGAAGAGACAATTACCGGCTAGGAAAACAAACGTTGCACATCCAGGGTTCCTCTGGCTGACATGGTCTATCTTTAAGGGGGACATAATACATGATAAATTGGGTTTGGGAGATTGAAGAGCAACCAGATATGTCAACAGCATGACCAGGGGATAAACTGTCCAAAAGCCTTGGAAATATTTCCGAGGTGATGATGGCTGAGACTGCCACAGCTTTAGAAATCTGCTTCCAGGAGGCACCCGTAGCTCAGTGGGTAGGGTGCCAGGCACATACACACAGGTTGGCAGGTTTAAACACAGCCCAGGCCTGCTAAATAGCAATGACAACTACAACAAAAAAATAGCGGGTGCCTGTAGTCCCAGCTATTTGGGAGGCTGAGGCACAAGAATCACCTAAACCCCAGAGCTGGAAGTTGCTGTGAGCTGTGACTCAACAGCACTCTACCAAGGGTGACATAGTGAGACTCTGTCTCAAAAAAATAAAAATAGAGCAATCCTAGATGGCGGCCGAGTAACAGCTTCCCTGCAACAGGGCACGGTGAGTCTGGGGAGATAAGGCTCTAGGCATCTCTGGCTGGTGGGATCGGCCTATAATCATCCCTTTCAGGATACAGGGAGTCAGCAAGGGACTTCTGGACCCCAAGAGGAGGACAAAAACAGTGGAAAACTGCCAAGTGGTTGTGAGTGTTCAATCGACCTAATCCCGCCGGCAGCTGTAGTACAAGCAGCAGTGAGACTGCAAACTGGAAAGACCTTACCTGTGAACCGTTTCGGTGTTTGTGGACTTGGCACTCAGTTACACTGCCTTGGGGAGAGCTTGAGCAGGAGTGCGGAGAACTTTGGGCATGGTATGGGGTCCCAGACTGAGCCGCTGAGCCAGACAGAGCTAATAGTGTTCAGATGCAGGCCGCAGGGAGCCACTGTGAGAGAACTGCCCCAGCAAGCTCCACCCTCAGGGTTGCAGAGCAAGGATCAGGCAGAAGCTAGTAACCTAGTGACTGAGCAGCATAAAGGTGGGGACTGAGCTGCCTTATAGCATTAACCTTCAGGGGCAGAATGAGACTGATTTTGGCACACTGGAGCCTTGGGCTGTTTCCCTGGGTAGAGTGCTGTGGCTTCACAGCTCATACCAACCTCAAACTCCTGGGCTGGGCACCGCACGGACCTCCATCAGAGCTGCGCAGGATCCACGCCCGCCGGGCCTCCGCATGCCCTGACCAGGAACTGCGGGAGCTGTGCAACCCTGCATCCTCTCTACAGTCCCTTCCCTGCCTCCACACTGGCCCACCCATCTGGCCAGGGAATCTGGTAGCTGCGTGCCCTCTGGAGCTCTCCCTGCACAGAGCCCTTCTCCTGGCTAGAAACTCCTGGAGCGTTGGGCTGTCTGTGCCAAAGTCACTGGGCACCAGGCGCTCCCAGAATCATGTGCACCACCTCCCACCCTCTTGCTGCATCCGGGTAGGTCACACTCCGGAGCTGCTTCCACAACCAGAAGAACCTGGCTGGGGCAGCCCAGAGGAAGTACACAGGGTCTCTCCCTACAAAGATCAAGCAACAATAGAGTGATCCCGCTGGGATCTAACATTGGAGAGAAAACTCCTCAACTCTGAAGATGGCCAGAGGCAATGGTGAAAAACAATCATGAGGAAAAATCAACAAAAAAAACTCTGGCAGGGTGGCGCCTGTGGCTCAAGGAGTAGGGCGCCGGTCCCATATGCCAGAGGTGGCGGGTTCAAACCTAGCCCTGGCCAAAAACCAAAAAAAGAAAAAAAAAAACTCTGGCAATATGAATAATCAGAGTAGACCAACTCCCCCAAGGATCAATGGGGCAGACACAGCACAAAATCCCATGCACAAACAAATAGCTGAGATGTCAGAAATCGAATTCAGAATCTGGATAGCAAATGAGATCAAATTGGAATTCCAAGCAGTAACCCAAAAGGTATCTCAAGAATTAAGCGAATTCAAAGACCAAATGACCAAAGACTTTGACACATTGAGACAAGAAGTTGTAGCCCTCAAAGATCTGAGAAACACAGTAGAATCCCTCAGTAACAGAATTCACCAAGCAGAAGAAAGGATTTCTGACATTGAAGACAAAGCTTTCCAATGCTCCCAAACTCTCAAAGAGGAACAGAAATGGAGGGGAAAGACAGATCACTCTCTCAGAGAGCTCTGGGATAATATGAAGAAAACCAATATTCGTCTTATGGGGATCCCAGAAACCGATGAAGTGGCTTCACAAGACACAGAGTCTCTTCTCCATGAGATTATGAAGGAGAACTTTCCAGACATGCCAAGAGATTATGAAATTCAGATAGCAGACAGTTTCAGAACTTCAGCACGACTCAACCCAAACAAGACATCCCCCAGACACATCATAATCAATTTCACTAAAGTTAATATGAAGGAGAAAATTCTGAAAGTAGCCAGATGAAAGAAAACCATCACCTACAACAGCAAGAATATTAGAATGACTGCAGATCTCTCTGCTGAAACCTTTCAAGCTAGAAGAGGATGGTCATCAACTTTCAATCTCCTAAAACAAAATAACTTTCAACCCAGGATCCTGTACCCACCTAAACTGAGTTTCATTTATGATGGAGAAATTAAATACTTCAATGACATTCACATGTTGAAGAAATTTGCCATAACTAAACCAGCTCTCCAGGATATTCTCAGACCTATCCTCCATAAACACCAGTATAATCCTCCACCACAAGAGTAAACCCACCCAGAAAATTTTGATCAAATTCCAACTTCCACAGTCGCAAAAGGATTAAAAATGTCCACCTGACTCTCGAAAGGCTTATCAATATTCTCAATTAATGTGAATAGTTTAAACTGTCCTCTAAAGAGGCATAGGTTGGCAGACTGGATACAAAAACTCAAGCCAGATATCTGCTGCATAAATGAATCACATCTTACATTAAAAGACAAATATAGACTCAAGGTGAAGGGATGGTCATCTATACTCCAGACAAATGGAAAGCAGAAAAAAGTAGGCATTGCAATCCTGTTCACATACGAAATAGTCTTTAAACCAACCAAAATAAGGAAGGACAAGGATGGACACTTCATATTTGTTAAAGGTAATACTCAATATGACGAGATTTCAATTATTAAAATTTATGCACCCAACCACAACGCACCTCAATTTATAAGAGAAATCTAACAGACATGAGCAACTTGATTTCCTCCAGTTCCATAGTAGTTGGAGACTGCTAAAGTAGTCTGGATAGATCCTCCAAAAAGTGCTGGATAGATCCTTTAGCAGTGCTGGATAGATCCTCCAAAAAGAAGCTAAGCAAAGAAATTTTAGATTTAAACTTAGCCATTTAACATCTGGACTTAACACACATCTACAGAACATTTCATCCCAACAAAAATGAATACACATTCTTCTCATCAGGCCACAGAATATACTCCAAAATCGACCACATCCTAGGTCACAAATCTAACCTCAGCAAATTTAAAAAAATAGAAATTATTCCTTGCGTCTTCTCAGACCATCATGGAATAAAAGTTGAACTCAATAACAACAGGAACCTGCATACCCATACAAAAAGATGCAAGCTAAACAACCTTATGCTGAAGGATAGATGGGTTATAGATGAGATTACGAAGGAAATCATCAAAGTTTTGGAGCAAAACTACAATCAAGACATGAATTACCAGAACCTCTGGGATACTGCAAAGGCAGTCCTATGAGGGAAATTTATAGCACTGCAAGCCTTCCTCAAAAAACGGAAAGAGAGGAAGTTAATAACTTAATGGGACATGTCAAGCAACTGGAGAAGGAAGAACACTCCAACCCCAAACCCAGCAGAAGAAAGAAATAACCAAAATCAGAGCAGAACTAAATGAAATTGAAAACAAAAGAATTATACAACAGATAAATAAATCCAAAAGTTGGTTTTTTTAAAAGATCAATAAAATAGATAAACCTTTGGCCAACCTAACCAGGTGAAAAAGTGTAAAATCTCTAATTTCATCAATCAGAAATGGTAACGATGAAATAACAACAGACCTCTCAGAAATTCAAAAAATCCTTAACAAATACTTCAAGAAACTCTACTCTCAGAAATATGAAAATCTGAAAGAAATCGACCAATACCTGGAAGTACGCCACCTACCAAGACTTAGCCAGAATGAAGTGGAAATGTTGAACAGGCCTATATCAAGTTCTGAAATAGCATCAACCATACAAATCTCCCTAAAAAGAAAAGCTCAGGACCAGATGGCTTTATGTAAGAATTCTACCAAACCTTTAAAGAAGAACTAGTACCTATATTACTAAACCTCTTCCAAAATATAGAAAAAGAAGGAAAATTACCCAACACTTCTACAAAGCAAACATCACCTTGATCCCCAAACCAGGGAAAGACCCAACGAGAAAAGAAAATTATAGACCAATATCTCTAATGAATGTTGATGCTAAAATACTCAATAAGATCCTAACAAATATCACTAATGAATGTTGATGCTAAAATACTCAATAAGATCCTAACAAACAGAATCCAACAACACGTCAAAAAAATTATACACCATGACCAAGTGGGATTTATCCCAGGATCTCAAGGCTGGTTCAATATACGTAAATCTATAAATGTAATTCAGCACATAAACAAACTAAAAAATAAGGACCATATGATTCTTTCAATTGAGGCAGAAAAAGCTTTTGATAATACCCAGCGTCCCTTCATGATCAGAACACTTAAGAAAATTGGTATAGAAGGGACATTTCTTAAACTAATAGAGGCCATCTACAGCAAACCCCCAGCCAATATCGTATTGAATGGAGTTAAATTGAAATCATTTCCACTTAGATCAGGAACCAGGCAAGGTTGCCCATTGTCTCCATTGCTCTTTAACATTGTAATGGAAGTTTTAGCCATTGCAATTAGGGAAGAAAAGATGATCAAGGATATCCACATAGGGTCAGAAGAGATCAAACTTTCACTCTTCGCAAATGATATGATCGTATATCTGGAAAACACTAGGGATTCTACTATAAAACTTTTAGAAGTGATCAAGGAATACACCAATGTCTCAGGCTACAAAATCAACACCCATAAATCTGTGTAGCCTTTATATATACCAACAACAACCAAGCCGAAAAAACAGTCAAGAACTCTATTCCTTTCACAGTAGTGCCAAAGAAGATGAAATATTTGGGAGTATACCTAACAAAGGACGTGAAAGATCTCTACAAAGAGAACTGTGAAACATTAAGAAAAGAAACATTAAGAAATGGAGAAACATACCATGCTCATGGCTGGGAAGAATCAACATTGTTAAAATGTCTATACTACCCAAAGCAATATATAATTTTAATGCAATTCCTTTTAAAGCTCCATTGTCATATTTTAAAGATCTTGAAAAAATAATACTTTGTTTTATATGGAATCAGAAAAAACCTTGAATAGCCAAAACATTACTCAGCAATAAAAACACAGCAGGAAGAATCACACTGCCAGACCTGAGACTGTACTATAAATCCATAGTGATCAAAACAGCATGATACTGGCACAAAAACAGAGAAGTAGATGTCTGGAACAGAATAGAGAACCAAGAGATGAATCCAGCTACTTACCATTATTTGATCTTTGACAAGCCAATTAAAAACATTCAGTGGGGAAAAGATTCCCTATTTAACAAATGCTGCTGGGTGAACTGGCTGGCAACCTGTAGAAGATTGAAACTGGACCCACACCTTTCACCATTAACTAAGACAGACTCTCACTGGATAAAAGATTTAAACTTAAGAAATGAAACTATAAAAATACTTGAAGAAAATACAGGGAAAACTCTTGAAGGAATCGGCCTGGGTGAATATTTTAGGAGGAGGACTCCCCAGGCAATTGAAGCAGTATCAAAAATACACTACTGGGACCTGATCAAACTAAAAAGCGTCTGCACAGCCAAGAACACAGTAAGTAAAGCAAGTAGACAGCCCTCAGAATGGGAGAAAATATTTGCAGGTTATCCCTCCGATGAAGGTCTAATAACCAGAATCCACAGAGAACTCAAACATATTAGCAAGAAAAGAACAAGTGATCCCATCTCAGGGTGGGCAAGGGACTTGAAGAGAAACTTGTCTAAAGAAGACAGACGCACAATCTACAAACACATGAAAAAAAGCACATCATCCTTAATCATCAGAGAAATGCAAATCAAAACTACTTTCAGATATCACCTAACCCCAGTAAGAGTAGCCCACATAACAAAATCCCAAAACCAGAGATGTTGGCGTGGATGTGGAGATAAGGGTACACTTCTACACTGCTGGTGGGAATGCCCACTAATACGTTCCTTCTGGAAGGATGTTTGGAGAATACTTAGAGACCTAAAAATAGACCTGCCATTCGATCCTATAATTCCTTTACTAGGTTTATGCCCAGAAGACCAAGAATCACAATATAACAAAGACATCTGTACCAGAATGTTCATTGCAGCCCAATTCATAATTGCTAAGTCATGGAAGAAGCCCAAGTGCCCATCGACCCACGAATGGACTAGCAAATTGTGGTACATGTATACCATGGAATATTATGCAGCCTTAAAGAAAGATGGAGACTTTACCTCTTTCGTGTTTACGTGGATGGAGCTGGAACATATTCTTCTTAGCAAAGTATCTCAGGAATGGAAGAAAAAGTATCCAATGTACTCAGCCCTACTATGAATCTAAATTATAGCTTTCACATGAAGGCTATAACCCAACTATAGCACAAGACTATGGGGAAAGGGCCAAGGAAGGGGAAAGGAGGGGGGAGGTTATGGTGGAGGGAGGGTAATGGGTGGGGCCGCACCTACGGTGCATCTTAGAATGGGTACAGGTGAAACTTACTAAAGATAGAATACAAATGTCTACATACAATAACTAAGAAAATGCCATGAAGGCTATGTTGAACAGTTTGATGAGAATATTTCAGATTGTATATGAAACCAGCACATTGTACCCCTTGATTGCACTAACGTACACAGCTATAATTTAACAATAAAAAAAGGAAAAAAATAATCTTTTAAAAAGAAAAAAATTAAATAAATAAAAATATAAACCTTCTTCACCTGCCCAGGGGCACTGTGGCTGAGGGGCGAGCCCTGTACCCTGGAGCCAGTTGGGAAAGGACCCATGCTTGGCCACTTCTTAGCTGTGTGACCTCAGTCAAGAGACTTGATCTCTCTGTGTACCTCACACTCTGCAAAATGCAACTGATGAAAGTGTCTACTCACAAGGCTGATCAGAGGTGCTGACACATGAGCCAGCGCAGCGTGTGACAGGCATGTGCTGAGGGTCAGCTGTGGTTATCCTCCATCTAGGTTCCACTGTAAAATAGAATGGTCCCCCCAAGGGGTGGTGGAGGGCACCCAAGTCAGAGCTGGACTCCCAGGGTTCAAATCCCACCTCACCCCTTCTGAGGCAAGTCATTTCACTCTCTGAGCCTCAGGCTTCTCCCCTGTAAAATGGGGATGATGATCAGAGCAGGAAGATTATTGTGAGATTAAAGTACTTGATACAAGGCAAATACCAGAAGTGCCTGGTGTCACTGCTTTGGGGATAGTATTCTACAGGGTGTCCCAAAAGCCAAAATTTTACAAAACATTTACAAAATATTCTCTATGTGTTGGCCACCTCTTTGTAAAACTTCATAATGAATATTGTGTAAAGAAAGGTACATTTAACTACAATTGTCCATTTACCCTACGTATGATGGCTTTGGGGCACCCTATACTGTATATTCATTTTAGCAAGGGGACAAACCCCTCTCAAAATGCCAGGCTGCAATGAGTTTGAGCCAGGTTATTATATCAATATAATATATGTAAATATTTCAGATATATACAAATGTTGTCAGACAGCAGGAGACAAGCCAGACCATGAAGGGGTAAGAACTGCTGGGCCAGCTACGCGTATGAGACAATCCCCACACAGAACATTCCAGGTCAGGCTGGTCAAAGCCTGGACACATTCTCTTAGGAACAGGTAAGGTGCAGTAACTGCTTAACTGCCTGCAATAAAATTTAAGAAACTCAGCGTCATCTTCCTGAAAACCACAAGGTACAGTCAGCTGCTGACTCTGAATGGCCCTACCTGTCCTGGAGCTTGGACAGAGCCCACCCAGCCACCTGCTGCCAGCTGCATAGCCACTTACAAGAGACATCCCAGAAATGATGTTGCCCCTATGGGACATCTGGAAATACGTAGTTGTCCCAAATTTGGGGAAGTGAGTGCTACTGGCGTCTAGTGGATACAGGCCAGGGGTGCTGCTAAACATCGTACAAGGCACAGAGGATAGCCTTCCACAATGACAACAACAACAAAATTTGCCCGAAATGTTAAGAAAAACAAAACCTTATGCAGATATGAATATGGTATTATTATAATATCAGATGGATGTTGATACGGCATGCTCATAATAACCAAAAGCTGGAAACGACCAAAGTAACCAACAACAGAGAACTAGTTACAAAAAAATAAGTAGATAAATGATGCACCACCCCTACTGCAAAATTCTAGGAGCTCTTTGAAAGAGAAGGGGTCTTTATGTGCTGGTACAAAAATACCTAAAAGGTGTAGAATAATGTGAAAAAAGCCAGATGCCTAGGATGGTACCTGTGGCTCAAAGGAGTAGGGCGCCGGCCCCATATGCTGGAGGTGGCGGGTTCAAACCCAGCCCCGGCCATAAACTGCAAAAAAAAAAGCCAGATGCCTAATAGTATAAATAATATGATCTGTACTAGCATTTCTTGAAAGGTATAAATAGATACATTTATTCTGGTTTATGCGTTAGTGTTTTCTGGAAGGAATTATCTAAAACTATAAAGTGGTTACCTTTGGGGACAGACTATGCAGGGAGAGAAGGGCAGCCTTAACTTTCCATTTTGCATCATTCTGTGGCTTGCATTTTTTATCTTTCTGCTAACATTACTTGCACTTTCTGTTAAATGTCAAAACAGGGAGAAAAATCATCCCTTGGGGTTATCTGGGCAGGGAGATTAAGACCATTTTTTGTTTTCTTCTGAGTATTGATCTATATGTGTTTTAAAAGCTTGGAAATGGTACACTTAAATATAGTTACTTGGGTGCTAGATAACGAAATAATTTAAATTATATGGAGTGTGGTAGACAGAATTAAATACCTCCCCCGAAGATGCCCACGTCCTAATCCCTCAGAACTTGCGAACATGTTGCCTTACATGGTAAAAGGGACTTTGCAGCTGTCATTAAATTAAGGATCTTGAGATGATCTTGCACTGTCCCGGCGGCCCGATGTCTTTGCTAGTGGGAGGCAGGAGGGTCAGAATCAGAGGAGACCGTGACCACAGAACAGGGAAGGAAAGGAGGGAGGAGGGAAAGAGAGACAGACACACACACACAAAGAGACAGCCTGATTTGAAGCCGCTATCCTGCTGGCCTTGAAGACACAGGAAGGAGCCACCTGCCAAGGGATGCGGGCAGCCTAGAACAGTGATTTTCAACCAGTGTGCCATGGCAAGAGGGTCTCAGGTGTGTCACGAAAATTTTAAAGAATCATTAATTAAATTATTTTTGAAAGAAGTTCAAAGCACAGTAAGTATATTCTTTTTTTTTACTTCATTTTTTTGATCAACATAATCTAAACGTGCTGGGGAAGTTTAACTACAGCAGTGGTTCTCAACCTTCCTCGTGTTGTGGTGATGGTTGGGGGTCACGACAACATGAGGAACTGTATTAAAGGGTCACGGCCTGAGGAAGGTCGAGAACCACTGGACTACAGGTTCAAGTGTACCATGAGATAAAAGAGGTTGAAAAACACTGCTCTAGACGCTAGAAAAGAGGAAATGGTGAATTCTCTCCTAGAGCCTCAGAAGGAATGCAGCCCTCCTGAAAACTTTGATTTTCGCCCCATGAGACAGATTTCAGGCTTCTGAGCTCCGGAACCCTAACATGTCTAAGTTGTGTTAAGCTACTACCTATGTGGTCATTTGTTACAGTCGCAATAGAAAACTGATACAAGTGCAAAAGCATTTATATTATTTTCTTACCAAAAAGTTTTCCTGCAAAGTACTTCATTTGATCCTTAAAGAACCCTGGGTCAGGCTGGTATCCGGTTCTCTCCCTGAGGAAACTGAAGCACTGGGACTATTAAACGACAGTTTTCCATGATCACCCTGCTGCTTGGTGTCAGAGCCAGCAGTGGGTCTCAGTTCTTTCCCAGTGTTTTCCCTGAGACATAAATAACCATGGAGACAGAAGGTTGTACTCCAGTGTGTGGGTCCCAGAGCTTCTGCTTAACTTCAAAATGCTGGCTGTGCTCTTACAGGCTGTGTGATCTTGGGTGAGTTAGTGAACGTCTCTGTGCTTGTCTTTTCTCATTCATCAAACAGGGGTCATAGTAAGATCTATTTTAGGTGGCTGTTGTGAGAATGAAATGAATTCCTACCTGTAGGACACCTGGCACTAAGATGAATAAACCTATCATTGCTATCATTAACTTCAGGTTAAGGGAGAGTTCAGCACAGTTTCTTTCCCCATGGCTAGTCTTCAATAAATAGACACTGAGCAAAATGCTTTTGCTATAAGGACAGGGTTTCTAGGAGCAGGAAGGATCCTCAAACTCCCATTCGAGGATGTTTACCTTCTCTAACACCACGTGATACCCACCACCACCCCCAGCTCTCTTGCCCAGGCTTTGCTCAATAGCCAGTAAAGGCTTTGCCTCTGCCCACTCAGGGACGCCCCCCGTGCAGCCAGGGGACAACACCCAGACTTGGGGCCACCCTCCCCTAAAGTGCTCCTCTGGGTGCTCCCCTAAAGCTGGCTGCAGGGCACCTGAGGCATGGGTGGGTCTGACTCATGTGGAGGAACCACTTTCACCATAAGGTGCTTTGCAAACTCCATGTGGAGCTTGAATGGCGTGGAACTTGAACGGCATGGATCTCCTCTCTTGTAAAATCCAGCACTGGATAAACTCCCAAAGGCCAGCAAAATAAAACAATGCTTCAACAGGAGACCCTGAGGGCTCTCCCCATGCGGACTGGACTCTGAGTCCCATACACCATTCTGGCTTCCTCTCTCCCTCCTCTCATTCTTTCCTATGGTTCCTTCACCCATGTCTTTGCTTACAACTCTGCCCGCCTTTGCAGCAAACAATGGTGCCAACCAGCCAATTTTGGGGAAACCCCCCACTCATCCTCACTCCATGTAGTTCCTGGGGAGGTAAACTCACTTCACCCCCTAGCTCTAGGGCCCCCTTCCTGACCAATCACATCACTGAACCCCTGCCCATACCCAAAATGATTGGTTCAGGGATTGTCATATGACACAACTTGGTCCAATGAGATTCAGGCCTGAGACTTTTTACTAGCAGGAAGATGTTCTTTTTCCTCCAACCTGGAAGAATATAAACCTTTGACTGATGGAATAGAGCATCTTGGGAATGTCAGCTCTGTGTGAGTCAGGATTTTGGTGTGTTTTCTTCCCAGCTATATCACTAGCATCTAGGACATTTGGCATGTGATAGGTATGCTATTAATGCTAAGGCATAAAGATTAATAAGTCTCCTTGTATCTGAGAATGAAGCTAATGCAGAGCAAAACAGGATTGAGATTCCAGGTCCAAATGATATTGTTTATGCACCAGAATATAGCCCTGCCTGAATGCCAGTCCCTGTAGACATTTTAACTACATTGGCCAATAAAGTGACAGATCTCACATGTACAAAAAGAAACATATACAAGAACATTGCAGCACTGCTTATTACAGCAAAGGAAAAAAACTATCAGTCAGATACCAACTAAATAAATTATGGTATATCCACAAGGTGAAATGCAAAACCGTCATTTAAAAAAAGAGGCAATGCTATGTGAGCTGGTGTGGAAGATTCTCAAAGATATATGGTTAAGGTTTAATAAAAGCACAGAACCATGTGAACTGGGGGCACAGGAGGAGGCAAAGGAAAGTGATCTCCCAGGTGTAATGTCAGCTCTGTAGAAGCAGAATCTTTGTTTTGTCCACTGCTGTAGCTCAGTACCTGCAACAGGGCCTGGCACACACAAGGTGCTCAACAAGTAATCGGTGACTGAATAAATGAATCAGCAAACATGTGTTTGTTCATATGTGCACAGAAAAGTCTCTGCAGGGACACATATAAACCAGCTGCCTCTAGGAAAAGAGGTTAAGGAATAGGAACAGTAGGGGAGGACCTAATTTTTAATTTATCTCTCTCTTTTTTTAAAAAAAAGACTTTTTTTTTGAGACAGAGTCTCACTCTGTCACCTTGGGTACAGTGCTGTGACATCATCATAGCTTACAGCAACCTGAAGCTCTTAGGCTCCAGTGATCCTCTTGCCTCAGCCTCCCAAATAGCTGGGACTGCACGCACCCACCATAGCACCCAGCTAATTTTTCAATTTTCAGTAGGGATGGGTCTCAACTTTGTCCAGTCTGGTCTTAAACTCCTGACTCAAGCCGTCCTCCCACCTTGGCCTCCCAGAGTGCTAAGGTTACAGGCCTGAGCCACCGCACCTGGCCTACTGTATCTCTTTTGAATTTTGAACCCTACATATGTACATCTACTCAGAAAAATCATAACAAGATGAAACATCTGTCATGGAAGGAAAAAAAATCTCTTGTCTGCCTCAAGAGCAATATTTACCTAGGAAAGGGGTTGTGAGTCAAGTCTAGCCTCTCCATACATTCTTGGGGCAAGGGTGAGGCTGTGCGGGGCAGTGAAGGCAAACCAGAGTCACAGGATGTAAGTTCAAGTGCCAACTGTGAGTACTGACTCACTTGGAGGCTTTGATAACTCCACTCCTCTTCCTGGGCCTCAGTTTCTTTATTTGTAAAACTGAAAGTGTTGATCTCAATGTATCTCCTGAAAATATAGGATTCTTAGACAGGTAGAGGTAGGATGTTATTCAAACTCTTAGCATCTCCCCAACAGGAAGTGGCAGACAGGCCAGAGGGTCTCCCTAGGCATCCATCCCTGGGCTATTCTGTATATACCTCCTCTTAGGTGGAATGCAGTGGGACGCATCTGTCTTGGTCTGCTTTGTACAAGGTGCATTACAGGACAGCTGCTGGGAGCTTCTCAGAAGCTAAATTATTGGAGTCGACATGTTACCTCATCCCCTTCCCAGTAATTTATGTGCTCTGGATTTGGCCCTTCATTCTGGAGACTGACACTCATAGTAATTACGTGTTTCCTAGGCCAGATTATTCATTCTCAGTGTCTCCCTGGCTTTTATCACTCCTGTTCCTTTATCAAGGAGAGCTGAGCATCTGCCAGCAACATCCCAGTGAGAGCCGGTACTTGGCGGGGACAGAAGACAAACCCTGGGAACTCTAGTTTTCTCACTTAATTTTCATAAGTTGAAAATATCTTTCTGGAATATAATACATATTCAAAGGGTTGAAATAAATAGCAATTTTGAGTACTGACGCTCAAAAACTTGGCTGGAATATGACAAGGAGGTTTCACTGCTTAAAAAGAACTCACTTTAAGAAAACTTAATATATACGAATCCAGAATCACAAGTCAGAACAATTTGGTGACTCCGCATTTTACTAAAGGATTTGTCAAACAGGTCTTTAATTGGTAAGTCCCCTGGGACTTCTGAAAGGGGGCTCATGTTAAAGCTAATCAAACTTAAATGACACACGATCATTCAAGAACACAGCTGCTGCCTAAAGTAGGGTCACTCAAGTATTGGGGCTCCCCTGGACTTTGGATTTGTTTGTTTGTTTCATGAGTGGATAAAATATCCTGTTTCTCCTGCATCAAGCTCTCCATGGCACCTGGGCTACACCTGCTGAATTCCCAGTAAATAACTGTGGGATGATCTCAGTGAAAGACAAAAAGACCGCATTGGAATGGTCGTTCAACCAAACATGGCAAGGAAGGAAAGAAAGACAACAGAGAAGGGAGAAGAGAGAATAATAACACCTAGTCCCATGAATTAAGCAAGTGCTTACTATATGCCCAGCACCGGGAAAACCTCAGGCACATACAACATGCTGCACGCTCCCAATAATGCTGTCTTATTAGAAAAAGAATCTGAGGCTCAGAGAGGTCAAAACATTTACCTAAGGTCACACAGCCCCGGAGGACTGCCAGGGCCCTAGCCAGGATCTCCGATTGCCATCTCCAGGCTCCTGAGGAAGGAAAAGAGGAATATGAGCCTTTTTGAAAGTACATATAGTGAGAATAAGATGGAATCTGTCAGGCTAGGGCAGACAGGACACAGCTGGGTCAGTCTGGGTCTTGCCTGACCTTCACTCCTTGTCATTCTTACTGTTATGTAAATTTAGCTCCCACCCTACAGATGCCTGTCTTGAGTAGTTTAGGTGAATTGATTTAGGAGATTAACTTTTAAATTAGAATGTTGTTCATTATTTATGAGTCATGGGTTCTGCTGATTATTGTTTATTGTTTAAGATAAACAATAATAAGTTAAACATGGTTTTCACTTTGAATTTCAATGTGTAAAGTGGCTCGGCACCTGTAGCTCAGCAGCTAGGGCATCAGCCACATATCCTAAGGGTTCGAACCCAGCCCAGACCAGACCAGCTAAACAACAATAACAACTACAACAAAGAAACAGCCGGGTGTTGTGGCGGGTGCCTGTAGTCCCAGCTACTTGGGAGGCTGAGGCAAGAGAATCGCTTAAGCCCAAGAGTTTGAGGTTGCTGTGAGCACTCTACTGAGGGAGACATAGTGAGACTCTTGTCTCAAAAAAAAAAAAAATAGCAGGAACAGTAAATGTATAAAGTAACATTAAAACTGTAATGTTTGAAATGGAAGAACAAAACAGTCTTAAAGAAGCTAATCTCACTGTTCTCCAGAATCCTGGCCTTCTGACAAATAAAACTTGGTGGACCTATCCCTGTCTCTGTATTTTGGCTGACAGTGACAAGCGGCTGGTAACACTGTTAAATTATCAGGCCCAGAGAGACATTAAAATGAGACAGCAGGTGGGTGGGTAGAGGGAGGGGAATCGGTGGGATCACACCTGTGGTGCATATTATAGGGGTATTTGCGAAACTTGGTAAATGTAGAATATAAATGTTTTGGCACAGTAACTGAGATAAAGCCGGAAAGGCTATGTTAACCACTGTGATAAAAAAGTGTCAAATGGTTTATGAAGTGAGTGTATGATGCCCCATAATCATATCATTGTATACAGTTATGATTTAATAAAAAAATTAAAAAAAAAAAAAATGAGACAGCAACTGTGTCCTACTCCCCTCTCTGAGCCATGTATCCATTTGTACAAACTGCTATTGCCACAAGTAGCTATGAATTAACCTAATAATGCCTCATCAGACCCTGTAAGTCACAGCCATGGCTTACCCATGTTTAGGCACTCACTAGTTAACGTTATTTCTTAACCAGTGAGAATTTCTGACAAACATCTTTGCAGCAACCCTCTCCCCCCACTCCCCCCTTTTTTTGCCCCTAAAAATCCTCTCGTAACTCCTGCTAATTACAGTATATATTCAGGGCAACCTGAATCTATGCTCCTGGGTTGCCATCCTTGAGCATGGCCCAAATAAACTCTCTATTTATATTCATTTTGCCTCAACTTCTTCCTTTTAAGTCAACACTTCCAAGCAGTGCATGGCCATAACCTGCCAGTTAAATCATTAAAATTGTATTCCCTGCACAGGAAAGGGGATGTGGAGACTGGGGTTGAAAGGTTCCAGACCGAAAGATAAAAATCATTCCAAGGTGTGAGACAAAAGGAAGGCGGAGTCCTGATTTGTGCGATCAAAGTGGCCTTTATTCTACCTGGGTGCAGGCAGGAGGAGATTCCTGACTAGGGAGAAATCCACATATGGGCCATGGCGGACAGGGATTTAAAGTGTTAGGGAAGCCAGGATTGGTCTCTCCACTATTTCCTGAGAGGGACATGCTTCCCAGGAAAGAGATCCTTCCTAGGTGAGTCGGTAACCGGATTCTATCAGGGGTCGGTGGATATGAAAGTTAAAAAAAGGAGTAGGGAATAGGGGGAAGGGGGAAAGGAAAGGGAGGGAGGGGGAGGGGGGCAGGTGGGATTACACCCGCGGTGCATCTTACAAGGGTATATGTGAAACTTAGTAAATGTAGAATGTAAATGTCTTAACACAATAACTAAGAAAATGCCAGGAAGGCTATGTTAACCAGTGTGATGAAAATATGTCAAACGGTCTATAAAACCAGTGTATGGTGCCCCATGATCACATTAATGTACACAGCTATGATTTAATTTAAACAAAAAAAAAAAAAAAAGGAGTAGGGGGAGCCAGGCACAGTGGCTCACACCTGTAATCTCAGCACTTTGGGAAGCCAAGCCAGAAGGATTGCTTGAGCCAGGAATTTGAGACCAACCTTAGCAACATAACAAAACCTCATCTCTATGAAAAGTAAAAAAATGAGCCAGTCATGATGAGGGGCACCTATAGTCTCAGCTACTCAGGAGGCTGAGGCAGGAGGATCACTTAAGTCCAGGAGTTTGAGGCTGCTGTGAGCTATGATCATGCCACTGTCTTCCAGCCTGGACCACAGAGCAAGATCCTGTCTCTAAAACAAATAAAAGGAGTAGAGGACATTGCTGCCCTTGGAGCCCAAACGTGAGGACACCAGTGTCCCTATGAGGTGCTGTGAGCAGATGTGCCCAGGCCACAGAAGAAGTGATGAATGTCATGGGAATTCAAAGATAGCATCCTCAAAAAAATAAATAAAAATAAAAATAAAAATAAAAATAAAAAAACAAAGATAGCATCCTCTGGTCCTAGAGGGGTGGCTTGGAGGAGCTACCCTGCAGGGTAGTCTGAACTGATCCCTGAAGAGGAGGATGAGTCTGGATGAGCTGAGGAGGGACAGAGAGTGCTCTAGGCCAAAGAAGGCATGGTCACCAGGGCCCAGGACAGGCAGGCAGTACACAGCATCATGGGGCCACCGAGCTGACCACTAAGACTTTGGAGCAAGAGATTTATAGAAGGGGGTAGTAATGTGACAGAGATAAAAATCAGAAAAAGGGGACAAAATGTTTTATGAATTGTCTCCCTAAAACCCCCACCCTTTTGGGGAATTAAAACCTTCCCTTAGACCAGTAATCAAAGGCCAGGAAAACATTCTTTGTGATTTGTTTTCTAGTATCTTAAACTACAGAAGATGGTTAACAGAATTATCCAAGGCTCATAAGATCATTGCCACCCAAAATAAGATTGATGGAAACCACCAATTAAACAATAGCCCAAAGCCATGACATGTGACACTGGTTAAGTAGACCCAAAACCTCCCCTTTTAATTTTTTTTTTTTTGAGACAGAGTCTCACTATGTTACCCTCGGTAGAGTACCGTGGCATCACAGTTCACAGCAACCTCCAACTCTTGGGCTTTAAGCAATTCTTGTGCTTCAGCCTCCCAAGTAGCTGGGACTACAGGCGCCCACTACACCAGCTATTTTTTTGTTGCAATTGTCATTGTTGTTTAGCTGGTCCAGGCTGGGTTTGAACCCGCCGGCCTGGGTGTATGTGGCTGGCACCATATCCACTGAGCTACAGGTGCCGCCCAAAAACCTCCCCTTTTAAAAAGCCTTGTGTTTCTGCTAAAAGGCAGGACGGCAGTCTTCAAGATACTAGTCCACTATCCTCCTCATTTGCCAGGAAATTCATAAGCTTGTTTTACCTTTTCCTCAAACCACTTGTCCTCCTCCATTCTCACTGATTTGGCTTTGGAGATGAGTATTGAACTTTCAGTAACAGTAAGAAATAAAGTCAAACCAAGGATGGCAAATATGTGGCACACACAGCACCACCCCCTTATCTGTGACAGACATCAATGAGCCATTGTATCACTCTCTCCCTGGGCTTCAGAATCCTCCTTAACACAGGCCCCAGGGGGCCATTACCGAAGGTTCAGAGTTTGTCCCTGATGTGAAATCCCTCTGCCATCACCCAAATCAAAGACAGAGGAGTGCAGGTACCTTGTAGAGAGCACCTGTTGTGTACCAAACACTAGGCTGCGTTGCTACATTAGACGGTGCTGTCACCCTGCTAACTGGTACATTTAGCTCTGTTTTACAATCAAGAAAAGTGAGGCTCAGGAAGCTTAAGTCCAAGTAAGTTCTATTAAGGATGAAGCTGATTCAAAGCCCTGAGAGTGTGGACTGAAATAAAATCTTCCCCCTTAGCAGCTGACTGAACCCTCTCTAGTTGCTAGCCATGAGAAAGGTGAACAGACATGCCTCAGCATGTCCCCCTGCCTTCCTAGAATGTCTTTGTGACTCCTTAAGAGGCCTAAAGCTGTGCAAGACCTACCTACAAGCCTTCAATATACACAACAAACCACCTGGGTCTGGACACATGTCCTGTACTTTGTCTCTGAATAACAGACACTTATCTTAACTCAGCATTCCTTTTTGCTGACTCCCGGTCCATCAGGCAGAGCCTAACTCTTTCAGCCAATTGTCAGGTGGAATCTTTATACCAATCTATAACCTGTAAGCCCCTCTTTGAGATGTCTCACTTTTTCGGGCCAAACCAAAACGTTTGCCTTCTACATACTGATGGATGACTTTACCTATAATTCCAGTCTCCTTGCAATGTATAAAACCAAACTGTAACCCCACCATTGTGAGTCCACTTGCTTAAGACTTCTTGGATGCCAGGTCATGGTCCTCAAACTTGGCTCCAAATTAACCTCCTTCAATTATTTTACAGAGTATGGCTTCTTTTTCCATTGACAAGTGCGTGATTTCAGAGCCTGGTTTCTTTCCATCACATCCTGGGGCCTCATTTCCCCCCCCAAGTCTGAATTTTAATTCTGTGGGGAAAAAAATTCAGCATCTATTCTGCCATCTACCAACCTACATTCCCAATGTCCCCCACCATGATCTCACTCCCCAAATCCAGCTCTAATGGGCTCCCTCCTGCTCACTCACACCCACTGCACAACTAGCTCGTTTCTGCAAGCCCCTTTCTCAACCCCTGGGTGCTGGAAGGGGGTCCGCCCTCCCTTGAATGGCTGTGTCCTGCATCCTGGAACTTCTGGGGGTCCCCTGCTGGGGTACTTTCTCTCCCCTGCCACCCCCAGGTCCCAAATGCCTTAGATTCATTGTGGTGATAATTCCTGGTGTTCCTTCCCTCAGCACAGGAGAACTTCACTTTCTAATTGAATCGTTGTCATGGAAATCACTTCCATTTGCTCTGAAAGGACTTATTGCCTGGTTTCTCACTTCTGCCTTTGACAACAATGAGTTCTCACCCCACCCCTGCCTCTCAACTCCAACTCTTCCTTCAATGAGCATTCTTCCCCCAGCCTGGAGTCAGGATAACGAGAAGTCTTGCTTTCTAATTCTGCCTGTAGTATTCTGTGTGCTGCTCACTAAATAGTTGTACTATCTCCCTTCTGGGTCCAGGGTAGGATTCATGTGGGTGGGTGTGGTCATGTGACTATTCTGGCCAATGAGATGTGAGATGTCTGCTCCTGGCAAGGACCTCAAGCCAGGGCATAGCACCCAGTGGGGCGTGGAGATGGTGGGCAGCCTGGGTTCCAGGCAAGGAAGACTCAGAGCAGACCCACAGCCCACTGGGAATGGACATACAGCTTGAGCAAGAAATAAACCTTGTTATTTTAAGGGGCTGGAATTTTGACATAACTTGTTATCCTCACACTCTCCACCAAAAAAGGTGAAGACCATGTTTAGCCTCTTGTTCTTTTTTTATACTTTATTTTTTAATTGGTACGTAATAATTGTGCATATTTATGGAGAGGTGATTTTTGATACATATAAGGTTTAATGATCAGTTCAGGTTTCTCAGCATATCCATTATCTCAACTGTTCATCTCTTTGTGCTGAGAATATTCACCATCCTCCTTATTCAGCCTCTTTAGACTAAAGCTAGTTTTTAAGAAATCACTGGCTCCAGTCACCAATCTAAGGAAAGTCCTGTGTTTTAGAAGGATCCTAAGAGTCTGCCATTCATCGTCTGGGGACTTCATTCTTAGCTCTGTCCGTGGGAGCCCATCAGAGACTCAGTGCCCAAGGTTTCTACTGGGGACTTTCTATGTGGATCCCCCAGAGGTCTTCAAACTTTTTAAACAGGGGGCCAGTTCACTGTCCCTCAGACTGTTGGAGGGCCGGACTATAGTTTAAAAAAAAAAAAACTATAAACAAATTCCTATGCACGCTGCACATATCTTATTTTGAAGTAAAAAAACAAAACGGGAACAAACACAATCACACCACCTCATGTGGCCCACGGGCCGCAGTTTGAGGATGCCTGGCCTAGAATGTACCCAGATCCAAGACTCCCAGAAGGAAAGCAGGTGTTCACCATCAATCACATGATTTGTATAGCCTAGGAACAATCAAACACAAGCATCATTTAGGGAACAGCTCAAATGCCAAGTTCTAGATGCCAGCCTAGGGCCAATCCCACACAGGCCTTGTTAAGGATGACAGTCTCAGACTTCTGTGCACATAGCCACACCTTCCACACAGCCCTACAACCTGGAACAGACTTAACTGTCAAGAGGCTGGTGCAGACAGATGGAGTCAACCAATCACAGCTGAGGAGTCTGGCGCCCAGAAGGACAGCTGGCCCAGTATCTCCATTACTAGGGACCACATCTGCACCCAGCAGGAGACCCCTGCCTGCTGGGCAAAGTAGACGGAAGCCCTCTCAGTGCTGGGCTATCAGAAGCCATCTGTGCTGGAACAGAAGCGGCTGACCAGGTCTCCCCTCCTGGATCATGCCCAATCCCAGCAGAGCCTAGGAGGGTGTGAGGATAACATGGGATAACTCCTTCCACCAGTTTTTAGGAGGCCTTTAAGAGAAGGAGATTCAGGAGTTTCCTTAGCCACTCTTTCCAGGGGTTATTAACAAAAATTGCCTCCCTACACCCAAACCTGTTCTTCTCTGGTCCATTTATTTCTTCTCCATTTTCTCTTGAAGAGCCCTCTGGACAGAGAGGACCAATGTTTGATATTTCACCTTTAAAAACTAAACATGAACATCTGCCAACAGTGACGGCATAGTCTGCCAGCTTTCTACACTCTGTGCTCCATATTCCACTCAGTCACTCCCCTCATCACTCCAAAAAAGAAGCTCTCTGTTTAGCCAGTCCAGACTAGTTTATATAAATCTAAAACATAATTGCCTGAATACTCATTAATAACAAGTTGTATAAATTACTCCTACAATTCCATTTTTTAATGATACACATTCACATTCATTGACATGGAAAAATGTCTTTGATTGACAGTTTTTCTGAAATTAAACCAGAATAATAGAGGCAAGGAGTCACAAGGGGAGACAGACTTGCCCCGTGTTGGAAAGAGCATATCTTGGGGCCCACACTACCAACCACCAGGACCACGGCCCACCAGCTCCCTGCCCCCGCAGCCCAGGGTAGGTGGCTTGGCTCCCTGCAGGGCTCCTGCCACTGATGGCCACAGCAGCGAACCCCGCCCAGCTCCTGTGACCTGGAGCCCATGTGGGCAACTCCCATCTGGCTCCTGAGACCCGCAGCCCGTGGCCAGCGACTCCGTCCTTTGCTTCTTGCAGAAGCAAAGGCCCTGGCTGGTGACTCCCACCTGGCTGGTGACTCCCATGGCCCTGGCTGGTGACTCCCACCTGGCTCTGGCAACCCACAGCCCTGGGGCCAGTGACTCCATCCTCTGGCTTCCCGCCCAGCTCCTGAGGCTGAGGCTGAGGCTGGGGTCAGCAGCTCCGCCCTCCAGTTCCCCAGCTGGTTCCTGTGACCCTTGCACCAGTGGCAATGCCCTCCAGCTCGCAGCCGGCTCCTGTGACCTGCACACAGCAGTACCCCATACCAGTGGCACTACTCCCAACAGTAGCAGCACCACTCCTGACAGTGGTGGCAGCTCCACAGTCCCTCCCACTGGAGTCAAATTGAGCTGCAAGTGGACCCCCACTGCCTAGATGCTGAAGAACTTTTGAACTCTCCCACTTGATCAGTGTTTGTGTTGACTGGGACAATTGGTTTAGAACTCTTGACCTGGGGCGATCACCTGGTGACCCACCAAGGTTGTACCCTGGTTGTGTTGTTGTGGGAGTGTGGGATGCTCCCCTTCCAGGTGTTGCATGTCAGGGGTTGGGGTGTCTTAATTGCCTATATATCTCCACAGCTGAGATTTCAGCCCAAAGCCACTGATTCACTAGAATTGGACAGAGACTAGCTGAATACCAGTCAGTGCCATCTAGCCCCACCACACCAAGCAGAGTTTCAGGCTGTAGTTCTGAATGGAACCTTCGTAAAGCTCTAAGGGAAAAGCCACAATCACCAGTCCCAATTCTTTGATAAAGGGCTGGTTAATTACAACTCCAGGAGCCCTCAATTCAATTTCACCTTACCAGCTTCTCTACCCAAATGGTGAAAAATAATCATGGTGCAGAATCAGTGGAAAAACTATGGCAACATGAATAATCAGAGTAGATCATCTCCCTCAAGGAATGACAAAGGAGACACAACAAAGGATCCCATACATTAACAAATGGCTGAGAATGTCAGAAATCGAATTCAGAATTTGGATTGCAAATAAGATTAACAGAATAGAGGTAAACATGGAACTAGAAATTCAAGGAGCAATTCATAAGTTGTATTAAGAACTCAATTAATTCAAAGACAAAAATCACCAAAGATTTGGACACATTGAGGCAAGAACTTGCAGCCCTCAAAGATTTGAGAAATACAGTAGACTACCTCAGTAATAGAATGGAACAGGCAGAAAAAAGGATCTCTGACTTTGAAGACAAAGCTTTTGAACACTCTTAGACTCTCAAAGAGGAAGAGAAGTGGAGAGCAAAAATAGATCATTCCCTGAGAGAATTGTGGGACCACTCCAAAAGAGCAAACATTTACCTCATAGGAATCCCTGAAGGAGAAAAGGATGGTCCAAAAGGCACAGATACTCTACTCCAAGAGATAATTGAGGAGAACTCCCCAAGCATGGCAACAGACACTGAAATTCAGATAGCAGTTTCAGAACCCCAGCACAACTCAACCCAAATAAAGCATCTTCTAGACACATTGCAATCAACTTCACCAAAGTTGATATGAAGGAGAAAATCCTGCAAGCAGCCAGATGTAAGAAAATCATAACCTACAAGGGGAAGAATATTAGAATGACTGCAGATCTCTCTGATGAAACTTTTCAAGCCAGAAGAGGATGGTCATCAACCTTCAATCTCCTAAAACAAAACAACTTTCATCCCAGCATCTTGTATCCAGCTAAATTGAGCTTCATTTATGATGGAGACATTAAATACTTTAATGACATACACACATTGAAGAAATTTGCCATAACTAAACCAGCTCTTCAGGATATCCTCAGACCCATCCTCCATAATGACAAGCACAATGCTCTACCACCAAAGTAAACTCACTCTGACATTCTTGACCAAAACCCATTTTCCATAGTGGTGAAAAGATTCAAAATGTCCACTGGACTTTCAAAAAACTTGACACCCAAAATACTACCAGGCTTATCAATACTCTCAATGTGAATGGATTAAACTGTCCTCTTAAGAGGCACAGGTTAGCAGACTGGATACAAAAACTCGGGCCAGATATCTGCTGCATACAAGAATTTCATCTCACCTTAAAGGATAAATATAGGCTCAGGGTAAAGGGATGTGGCCTCTGTAATCCAGGAAAACAGAAATTAGAAAAAAGCATGGGTGGCAATTTTATCTGCAGATACACTAGGCTTTAAACCAACAAAAGTAAGGAAAGACATGGACGGTCACTTCATATTTGTTTTTTTTTTTTTTTTTTTTTTTTGTAGAGACAGAGTCTCACTTTATGGCCCTCGGTAGAGTGCCGTGGCCTCACACAGCTCACAGCAACCTCCAACTCCTGGGCTTAAGCGATTCTCCTGCCTCAGCCTCCCGAGTAGCTGGGACTACAGGCGCCCGCCACAACGCCCGGCTATTTTTTGGTTGCAGTTTGGCTGGGGCCGGGTATGAACCTGCCACCCTCGGTATATGGGGCCGGCGCCCCACCGACTGAGCCACAGGCGCCGCCCCACTTCATATTTGTTAAGGGAAACACTTAACATGATGCGATGTCAATTATTAACATTTATGTGCCCAACCAGAATGCTCCTCAATTTATAAGGGAGACCCTAACACACATGAGCAATTTAATATCTTCCAGCACCATAATAGTTGGAGGTTTCAACACCCCTTTGGCATTGATGGATAGATCCTCCAATAAGAAACTAAGCAAAGAAATTTTGAACTTAAACTTCACCATACAACAATTGAATTTAACAGATATCTACAGAACATTTCATCCTAACAAAACTGAATACACATTCTTCTCATCAGCCTATGGAACACCCTCCAAATTTGATCACATCTTAGGTCACAAGTCTAACCTTAGCAAATTTAAAAGTATAGAAATTATTCCTTGTATTTTCTCAGATCATCATGCAATAAAAGTTGAACTCACCAATAACAGTTATTTATTGTTATTAATAACAATATCTGCATATTCATACAAAGGCATGGAAACTAAATAACCTTATGCTAAATGACAGCTGGGTCATAGATGAGATTAAGAAGGAAATCGCCAAATTTTTGGAACAAAAAAATAATGAAGACACAAATTACCAGAACCAGTGGGATACTGCAAAGGGAGTCCTAAGAGGGAAATTTATAGCATTGCGAGTCTTCCTCAAGAGAACTGAAAGAGAGGAAGTTGATAATTTAATGGGACATCTTAAACAACTGGAAAAGGAAGAACATTCCAACCCCCAACCCAGCAGAAGAAAAGAAATAACTAGAATTAGAGCAGAATTAAATGGAATTGAAAACAAGAATTATTCAAAAGATCAATGAATCAAAAGTTGTTTTTTTGAAAAATTCAACAAAATTGATAAATCTTTGGCCAACCTAACCAAAATTGAAAAATTAAAGTCCATAATATCATCAGTCAGAAATGACAAAGGTGAAATAACAACAGACACCTCAGAAATTCAAAAAATCCTTAATGAATACTATAAAAAACTTTATTCTCAGAAATATGAAAATCTGAAAAAAATTGACCAATACTTGGAAGCATACCAACTTCCTAGACTTAATCAAGTCTTCTCTAGACTTCCAATCAAAGAATTGGAAATGCTGAACAGACCTATATCAAGTACTGAAATAGAATCAACCATACAAAATCTCCCAAAAAAGAAGAGTCTGGGACCAGATGGCTTCACATCAGAATTCTACCAAACCTTTAAAGAGGAACTAGTACCTATATCACGTAAACTTTTCCAAAACATCAAAAAAGAAGGAATACTTCCCAACACATTCTATGAAGCAAATATCACCCTGATCCCCAAATCAGGAAAAGATCCAACAAGAAAAGAAAACTATAAACCAATATCTTTAATGAACACAGATGTAAAAATATTCGATAAGATCCTAGCAAACAGAATCCAGCAACACATCAAACAAATTATACACCATGACCAAGTGGGTTTTATCCCAGGGTCTCAAGGTTGGTTCAATATACGTAAATCTATAAATATAATACATCACATAAATAAACTAAAAAATGAAGACCATATGATTCTCTCAATAGATGCAGAAAAAGCCTTTGACAATATCTAGCATCCTTTCATGATCAGAACACTTAAGAAAATAGGTGTAGAAGGGACTTTTCTTAAACTGACAGAGGCCATCTACAGCAAACCCACAGCCAATATCATATTGAATGGAGTAAAATTGAAAACATTTCCACTCAGATCAGGAACCAGGCAAGGTTGCCCATTGTCTCCATGGCTTTTTAACATTGTAATGGAAGTCTTGGCCATCACAATCAGGCAAGAGAAGGTGATCGAGGGTATACAAATAGGGTCAGAGGAGATCAAACTTTCACTCTTCGCAGATGATATGATTTTATACCTGTTAAACCCCAGGGCTCAACCACAAAACTCTTAGAAGTGTTCAAGGAATACAGTAGTGTCTCAGGATACAAAATCAATACTCACAAATCAGTAGCTTTTATATATACTAACAATAGTCAAGCCGAAAAAACAGTCAAGGACTCTATTACCTTTACAGTGTGCCAAAGAAGATGAAATATTTGGGAATTTACCTAACAAAGGGCATGAAAGATCTCTATAAAGAGAATTATGAAACTCTGAGAAAAGAAATAGCTAAAGATGTTAACAAATGGAAAAAGCATACCATGCTCATGGCTAGGAAGAATAAACATTGTTAAAATGTCCATATTACAAATTTAATGCAATCCCTATCAAAGCACCACTGTCATACTTTAATGATCTGGAAAAAATAGTACTTTGTTTTATATGGAACCAGAAAAAACCTTGAATATCCAAGACCTTACCCAGAAATAAAAACAAAATCAGGAAGAATCACGCTACCAGACTTCAAACTATACTATAAATCTATAGTGATCAAAACAGCCTGGTATTGGCACAAAAATAGAGAGGTAGATGTATGGAACAGAATTGAGAAACAAGAGATGAACCCAGACACTTACTGTCATTTGATCTTTGATAAGCCTATCAAAAATATACACTGGGGGAAAGATTCCCATTTAACAAATGGTGCTGGGAGATCTGGCTGGCAACTAGTAGAAGACTAAAACCAGACCCACACATTTCACCATTAACAAAAATTGACTCTCACTGGATAAAAAATTTAAACGTAAGATGTGAAACTATAAAGATCCTTGGAGAGAGTGCAGAAGAAACACTTGGAAAAATTGACCTGAGAGAATACTTTATGAGGAGGCCTCCCTGGGCAATTGAAGCAATACCAAAAATACGTTACTAGGATCTGATCAAACTAAAAACTTCTGCACAGCCAAGAACACAGTAAATAGTAAAGCAAGAAGACAGCCCTCAGAATGGGAGAGAATATTTGCAGGTTATACTTCTAACAAAGGTTTGATAACCAGAATCCACAGAGAACTCAAACTTATTAATAAGAAAAGAACAAATAATCCCATTTCATTGTGGGCAAGGGACTTGAATAGAAGCTTCTCTGAAGAAGATAGGTGCATGAAAAAATGCTCATCATCTTTGATTATCAGAGAAATGCAAATCAAAACCACTTTGAGATATCATCTAACTCCCGTAAGAGTGGCTCACATAACAAAATCCCAAAACTACAGATGTTGGCTGGATGTGGAGAAAAGGGAACACTTCTGCACTACTGGTGGGAGTGCAAGCTAATAGGTCCCTTTTGGAAAGAAGTATGGAGAATACTCAGGGATCTAAAAGTAGACCTGCCATTTGACCCTGCAATTCCTCTACTAGGTGGAGACCAAAAAGACCAAAAATCACTTTATAACAAAGATATTTGCACCAGATTGTTCGTTGCAGCTCAATTCATAGTAGCCAAGTCATGGAAGAAGCCCAAGTGCCCATTGACCCATGAATGGATTAATAAATTGTGGTATATGTATAGCGTGGAATATTATGCAGCCTTAAAAAAAGATGTCACTTACATTTACATGGATGGAGCTGGAACACATCCTATTTAGTAAAGTATCTCAAGAATGGAAGAAAAAAACATCCAATGTATGCAGCACTATTATGAAACGAATTTACAATCACTCACACTTTCATATGAAGAATAAATCACAACTATGGCCCAAGAGGAAGGAGGTAGGAGGGGAAGGGAGGGGAGAGGGGAGGTCAGATGGAGGGAGGGTGAATGGTGGGATCACACCTATGGCGCATAATGCAAGGGTACATGTCGGATCTATTGGTATAAAGTATAAATGGCTTAACACAATAACTAAATAACTAAACAAGATGAGGTATATATTAACCAATGTGATCTAAGTATTCCTAATTCTATATGAAATGAGCACATTGTATCCCATAAATGCATTAATGTATACACGATCTATGTGTTTATGATTTAATAAAATAAATAAATAAAAATGAAATTAAAAACCAATATGAGTTCACTGCCCTACTTAAAAATGAGGAGAGTTCACGTAAAACTCTGGATACCTTGATTCTCCAGAGGAAGGGTAAGCCAACTTCCTCTGGAAAGGGCTACATAGTAAATGTTTTCTCCCTCACAGGCCAAATGGTTTCTGTCAAGTTCTTCAACCAACCCTGCTGTCAGAGTAAGAAAACAACCACAGACAATATGCAAATGAACAGGCATGGCTTTTTCCCAATAAAACTTTATCAAACACACAGAGGGCCTGACTTGACCCAAAGATTGTGGTTTACCCACCTCTGCTCTAGACAACAGAAAGCAAGAGATGGGCCCTTTCTCAACCCTTCCATCCCAGACCTAACATGAGTGAAAGCGCCCCAAACTCCACACCTGGAAGGGCCTGATGCAAAACACAAGTGGGAACAGTAGGATGGTTTTGAGAAGACTGGGAGCCGTGGTGACCAGGGAGAACTGGAGAGTTGCAGAGTTTTCCAACTGGAGAATGTTGGTCCTGTGGAAATAGATCTTATTTTTGGAGAGATGAGATAAATCTGCATTTTTATGTAAACTATCTATTTTCAAGTGGTAGATATTAATGTGATTATTTTTAAATGTCCATATTAGTTTCCTAGGGCTGCCCTGACAAATTACCACAAATTGGATGGCTTGTGACAACAGAAACTTACTCTCTCACAGTTGAGAGGACAGGAGTCCAAAACCATGATCCTGGTGGAGCCATGCTCTCTGTCCCAGGCCTTTCTCTTTGCTCCTGGTGTTTCTGGCAATCCTTGGTGTTCCTTGGTGTGTTGACACTTCACTCCAATCTCTGCCACGATCTTCACGTGGCCCTCTGTTCTCAGGGTATTTCTGTCCCTGCACCTGCTTCACATACCCTGTTTCCTCGAAAATAAGACAGTGTCTTATTTTAAGGTGTACTCCCAAAGATGCGCTAGGTCTTATTTTCAGGGGACGTCTTATTGTTCCTGTAAGTAGGTCTTATTTTCGGAGGATGCCTTATTTTCAGGGAAACAGGGTAAGCACACCAAGTCTATTGGATTAGGGCCCCCTCTAATGACTTCATCTGAATTTGATTATATCTGCAAAGACCCTCTTTTTTCCCCCTTATTTTGTTTTTATATCAGATTAATATAAGGATACATAGGATTAGGTTACATTGTTTTCATCTAGAAAAGTCCAAGTTGTATACGAATCCTTCACCCAGGACATGCGTCATACCTACAACCCCCGCATTGTACCCAGTAAGTGGGAGCTTACACAACTCCCTCTCCCATTCTCTTCTTCCCCTTTCTTGAACATAATTGTGTTTTGTATTTTTTTTTTTTTTTTAGAGACAGTCTCACTTTATCACCCTCGGTAGAATGCCATGGCGTCACAGCTCACAGCAACCTCCAACTCCTGGGTTTAGGCAATTCTCTTGCCTCAGCCTCCCGAGTAGCTGGGACTACAGGCACCTGCCACAATGCCCGGCTATTTTTTTGTTGCAGTTTGGCCGGGGCTGGGTTTGAACCTGCCACCCTCAGTATGTGCGGCCAGTGCCCTACTCACTGAGCGACAGGCGCCGCCCACTTTTCCATTCTTAAGATACTTTACTAAGGAGAATGTTCTTCAACTCCATCCAGGTAAGCCAAAGACCCTCTTTACAGATAAATTAGCTCACATGCACAGGTACTGGAGGTTAGGACTTGGGCATATTCTGGAAGGGACACAATTCAACTCACAGCACCCACACATCCAGCTGACCTGGCCTCTACATTAAAATCTAACAGGATAAAAGCCAATGTGATGAAAGCCCACCTGATTGGAGTCCAACATTATGCACGAACCGGACTGCCAAGAGGACTTGCCCTCTGCCTGCCTTTCAACAGTCCAATCTCTCAATCAGCCCCCCTTTCCAGACTAAAACATCATGCATGCCTCTTGGAAGACAAGCCAGCTTCCCCAGCACTGACAGTCGCTACCACACCAGCTGTCAGGGAAGATGCCAGCACCTCTGCTTGTTTGACTGACAGCCACACAGACAAGGGTCAGGGTAAGGTTAAGGGCAAAGGCAAGTATTGCTCAACAGACAGGTAGCCCCCAAAGGCATGAGGAACTCAAACTCGTACAAACACTCTCAAGGTTTCCCCATGGAGAGAAAACATTCTCTCATTCCCAACTCCAGCCTAGCCTCTCAGCCTTGAAGAACACCCTCAAACAGCCTTGAGATGCCCTGATTCAAGCACAGCCCGTGGCCAGCTCATCAGAGAGCCCAGCTAGCAGTCATTAGCACAGAATCGGGATAGCTCATTTCACCTGATGGCTTTGTTCTAATTAGCAAAATGCCCAAAATGACTCTGTGCAGTCTCGGTCACTGTGTTCAGAACCACAGCCTGATCTAAACGGCTGAGAAATGCTCAGATAATGCACCTCGTGGTGACAGCTGCTGTCACCAGCTGGAGTCGTCTGACCCCTTTGAGGTCAGAACAGAATCCATAGCAGTCACAATCCTAAGAATGGGGCTTGATTTTTCTGTATCCTTTTTTTTTTTTCTTTATACTTAATTCAAACATCCAATAGATGCAAAGTAGGCATTCAAATAAAAGGACGAATGCATAGAAGTCATACTGACACTAATTTCTCTACTCATTTCTTTCTCTTTTTTTGCAGTTTTTGGCCAGGGCTGGGTTTGAACCCACCACCTCCAGCATATGGGACGGGCACCCTACTGCCATAAAGAAAGATGGAGACTATACCTCCTTCATGTTTACATGGATGGAGCTGGAAAATTTTCTTCCTAGCAAGGTATCTCAACTCATTTCTAATGCTTTAATGGCCAGAGTCAAGTACTAAGGGTTACTGAAAGGATATTTGCCAATCTTCATTAGTATTTACCTTTCAAATTTTTTTCAAAGGTTTCCAAGAATGCAAAATAACAGAACTACAAGAATCCCCAAAAGCTAGGAAGGTAAGACATAGACAGCTTACCATTTCTTCAATTCCTATTCATCCTTCAAAACCTACTTCAGAGTTATCTTTCATCTGGGAAACTTTATCCAACTTCTTCAGCCAAAGAAACTCTCCTTAGTAATCTAAATATTCCTCCTGTCAAAGTCATATCTCATCCCTCTCACTTATTTCTTTAATGAAAGAAATAAGTTTAATGAAAGAGGAGCGATGGAAAAGAATGCCCGCAGTAGTTTCACTTACTATAGCTCATGAAGAGACAAAGCAAAATAATGCATCATTAGGGACACAAAAGCAGAACAGGAGGGAAGGGTGAACACCAAGCACAGAGTTTCTTTTTGAGGGGAGAGGGGATGAGACTGGGGAAGGGCCCAGAGAGGGCTTAAAAGTAGACACACAAGTTATCATCCAAACTGAAACACACTTTTAAGAGAGAAATGTTATCTCACCAAGGCCACAAGAGAAAACTGGGATGCCACAGGAAATCAAGAGTAATCAGTATTATGTGTACAGCACCCTTTTGCCCTATGTAAAAGAAATAATATTTTCATTTTTCTTTTTTTTTAATTTTTTTTTTTTTTTTTTTGTAGAGACAGAGTCTCACTTTATTGCCTTCAGTAGAGTGCCATGACATCACAGGACTCACAGCAACCTCTAGCTCTTGGGCTTCAGCGATTCTCCTGCCTCAGCCTCCTGAGCAGCTGGGACTACAGGCACCCCCTACAATGCCCAGCTATTTTTTGGTTGCAGTTCAGCCGGGGCTGGGTTTGAACCCGCCACCCTCGGTATATGGGGCCGGCGCCCTACTCACTGAGCCACAGGCGCCACCCCTTCATTTTTCTTAAACTAAGTGGTAAGTACATGGATATTCATTGTATGGTATGTACGATTTATAAAGATGATTTCATATCTATTCAAGTCAATAAAAAAATCCCAGAAATACATACATAAGTATCTATATATAGATAAAGAATGTTCAAAACAGCATTGTGAACAGCGTCCGGGATGTTCTGTAGCAGAGAGCATCTCCTGAGGAGGTCACCAGCAGCTCTCCTGACCCTTGGCATCTGGCTGTGCTTGAGCTAAGAATGACATCTGAACATAAACAGACGAGCCGCACTCTGTTCAGATCACTCTGGAAATGGAAGTGCCAGCGTCTGTAGCAGGGACGGGTAATGATCCGCCCAGCAAGGCCACGGTGTTAAATTAATCCTTAATGTGTCTGAGGGCTTTTTTCCTTTCGTTGGGTCATTTAATAAAGTGATGACGTGCTCCTTCCCTCCGCCTTCGGCTCCCCCATCGCCATGGAGACAATTGTGAATCAGCTATCATAAATAAAAATAATCCAACTGCACACGCCCACGCCACATGCCACTTGGATACAGTGCCAACTCGATGTTATTCCTTTCCATTCTGAGAGCTCACGGGGTTCTCAAGTAATGCAGGACACCTCCTGAGGAATGGATGTTATTTGGTGCCTGTCCAAAGGCAGGCCTGGGCCCTCAAGATCAGATACTTGCTTCTCACCAATCTCTGGACCCAAAGAGGGAGTCATTTGCTTAAATGGGACTATCCAACCCATTGGGGGGACTGGGATTCCGTATTCACCAATATATTCTACTATAGAAACTAACTACTCCTGCACCACCACCCCAAAAATACCCCCCATCATAACCAAGGAGACTTCCTGCCAATGCATAAGTCCCTTTGGCTTGGCATTCAAAGCCCTTTCAGATCTGCACTCCCAGCCTCTACCCAGGTCCCCGGAGCCCTGTGGATAATCATTTCCAAAAGAGTTTTCAGGAATATGGATGGAATCTCAGCCTTAGAGAGTGACTCCCTTCTTAATTCTCCTGCCATCCTTCTCATCAAGAGAGGCCGCTTTAGCGTCTGCTAATGAGTCTCTAACATTTGGCTAATGGCCCTTGTTAAAAGAGACAGCAGGTCTCTGTCTGAGAGCCTCTGGCAAGCAACAGTATATTGCTGGAATTCAAGGCCATTGTTTTGTTTTCATTGTCTTCAATTTGAAGATTTCTGCTTATTTATGGCAAGTGATACTGGCTTTCCATTTGTGGTGGTAATAGAGTTGTCTTTTAAAAATAAATATATTTAAAAACAATGAGTTGATTTTTAGAATATATATATATATATATATATATTTTTTTTTTTTTTTAAGATGGAGTCTCACTTTGTTACCCTGGGTAGAGTGCCATGGCATCATAGCTCACAGCAACCTCAAACTCTTGAGCTCAAGCAATCCTCTTGCCTCAGCCTCCCAAGTAGCTGGGACTATAGGTGTCCATCTCAATGCCTGGCTATTTTTCTATTTTTAGTAAACATGGGGGTCTCACTCTTCTCAGGCTGCTGTTGAACTCCTGAGCTCGAGCAATCCACCCATCTCAGCCTCCCAAAGTGCTAGGATTACAGGAGTGCGCCACCACACCTGGCTATATTAAATTTTTATAAATAGCAGAAGAATGCCCTAGATGTGGCCATAAAACAAAAAATCATAAAGGTAATACATAAAACAGCTGAAGTTTGGAAAACATAACCTACTTGGTGCAGCCTCTGTTTCTGTCTACCTGTCCACGTGCTAGTGGTGCACACAGTAGATCTGCAGTTCAAGACTGTTGAAAATATAAACAGAGAAGAACCAGCAATAACAGCAAAGGGAAGCTTAGCCCAGGATGAGCTGAGCACCATCTTCCAGAGGGTTTCTTGCCACTTCACTCTGACCACTTTTTTAAACTTTTGTCACTCGAGCCTAATGAACTGTGAGGGGCTGCAAAGACCAAGGGTCAAGGAGAGAAGATTCAACACAACACACCAACCTTCTACCTTTCCACCACCACACACACCCGGGGCAGACATCACCAATCAATCTTGGAATTCCTTCCCACAACACCAATACCAATGCATTGTAATGAGCAGGTAGAATCAGCCATCTCTGGAAAAGAAGTTTCACTAATCTTAAATACATGAAGGGAGAAGGGTCTGGGAAATTCAATCAAGTTTCAAATGCCAGGCTCAGCCACTATCAGCTCCATGTCTGAATAGGAAAGCCAGGTGAGCAAAACCTGAGCAATGGTCTCATACATCTATCTTCTCTTAATACCAGCCACCAGCAGTCACAACATATGTCTTTAAACTAAAGTCTGATTTAGCTGTCAATCATAAGGTTGAAAATCTTCAACCCCATCCACAAATAAACCTTATCTTGAATGAAGAATTATGAGAGGCATTCTTTTTGGCAAGCCATCTAAAATATTGTTATGACAGCTCTGACACTATCTATACCCCTTGACCTTGTTATAGTTACTATGGTGATGTAACAAACTACCCCAAACTTGGTGGCGTAAGACAATAAACATTTTACTATATTCATGGATTCTATGGGTCAGAAATTAGGATAGGGACAAAGTGAACATGGCTTTTTTCTGCCCCATGATGTCTGGGGTATTAGGAAAGATTCAGTGGCTAGAAGTGACTCAAATGGGTGACATCAGAGAATTCATTTCTAAAACAGTTTCTTTTCTTTTTTTTTTTTTTTTTTTTTTGTGGTTTTTGGCCGGGGCTGGGTTTGAACCCACCACCTCCAGCATATGGGACTGGCGCCCTACTCCTTGAGCCACAGGCACCACCCTCAAAACAGTTTCTTAATTCTCTCATCTCTGTTATGTTGGTTGGGTGGCTGGAAGGCTTTTGGCAGCTGGTCTTCTCAACAGGGACATCTATATATGGCCTCCTTAGAATGGCAGCCCTAAGAGAATCAGACTTATTACGTGGCAGCTCAGTATTCCAGCAAACAAGGCAAAAGCCATATGGCTTTGATGACGCAGGCTCAGAAGCCTCGGGCATCACTTCTGTTCTCCATTGTCAAGGAAGTCACAAGGCTACTCAGGCTGAAGGGGAGGAGACACAGACCCCACCTCCCAATGGAAAGGGTATCAAAAACTTGGGGGCCATGTTTTAAAACCACCCCAAATGCAGTTATTGCAGTTGGATATTATATCCTAATAAACCACATGAGGAAAAATGTAATTTATACAAAGGTGTTCTCAGCAGAAAAATACATGACAGTGAAGATCTATAAAGAACTCAGAAATTAACCATAACACCAACATGTATGTGAAAGTTATTTAACACAGAAATGATTTAATAAAAATGTCATGTGAAAACAACTGTTTTAGCGAATATATTTTTATATTTTACTGTGGTATTCTAGATCCTTTTTGGAAGTAGGTGACACATAAACACTTTAGAAAAGAGAGAAAGCTACCTCCTTCACATACCAATCAGAACTACAAGATGACCCATCCAATCACTGAAGGTTAGAAGGCAAATTGGTGACAATCAACTCAACTTCTCTTAAATTGTAATGATCAATATTGCTGAAGGTGCAGTTAAAAAAAAAAACTCATACATTGTTAGTGGAGATAGCAACAGAGAATCTTTCTACATTTAATTTGGCAATGTGAATCAAGTATTCATATCCTCAACCCAGGAATTGTGCTCCTAAGAATTTATAAAAAAATAACCAGCAATATAAGAAAATTGATGGCAATAAACCCATGGCAGTGAAAAATCAGCAACAACCTAATTGTTCAAAAATAGAGATGGTTAAATAAACTATGACCTTGCAACAAAGTACTGTGTGGGTTTCAAAAATCATTCTCTAAGAACATTTCTTTTTCTTTTTTCTTTTGTTTTTTTGAGACAGAGTTTGACTAAGTCACCCTTGGTAGAGTGCTGTGGCGTTACAGCTCACAGCAACTTCAAACTCTTGGACTTAAGCAATTCTCTTGCCTCAGCCTCCCAAGTAGCTAGGACTATAGGTACCCACCACAACACCCAGCTATTTTTTGGTTGTAGTTGTCATTGTTGTTTGTCAGGCCTGGGCTGGGTTCAAACATAGGAACATGCTTAAAATCTTATGTAAATTGAAATAAATCAAGACACAAACCTTTATAGTTACTCTTAGTGCTCTGTGTTGGTGCATGTGTGTGTATGTCCGCATGTGTGTTAATATATGTAGTACTACAAAGACTGAGAGGAAGTACCAAAAAAAAATCAAGTGGTTCCTCTTCCCCTAAGCGGCCTGAGGTGATCTGTGAAAATGGTTCGCCATTCACTTGACCCAGAAAACTCCCCAAAGTCATGCAAGTCAAAAGGTTCAAATCTTCATGTTCACTTTAAGAACATATGTGAAACTGCCCAGGCCATCAAGGATATGAATATACGAAAAGCCATCAAGTATCTGAAAGATGTCACTTTAAAGAAACAGTATGTACCATTCCAGTGTTACAATGGTGGAGTTGATAGGTGTGCCCAGGGCAACCAGTGGGGCTGGACACAGGGTCAGTGGCCCAAAAAGAGTGCTGAATTTTTGCTGCACCTGCTTAAAAATGCAGAGAGTAATGCTGAACTTAAGGGTGTAGATGTAGGTTCTCTGGTCATTGAGCATATCCAAGTGAACAAAGCTCCCAAGATGCGAAACAAACTTACTCGTGGTCACATCAACCCATCCATGAGCTGCCCCTGCCACATCAAGATGATCCTGACTGACAAAGAACAAATTGTTCCCAAACCAGAAGACGAGGTAGCACAAAAGAAAAAGATAGAAGAAACTGAAGAAGCAAAAAATCATGGCATGGGGATAGACGCAACATGAAATAAACACAAATAACATAGGGATAGGGTTTTACTCTTTACATTTTGCTTTATTCTCTAAATTTTTTTTTTTTTTGGCCGGGGCTGGGTTTGAACCTGCCACCTCCGGCATATGGGACCGGCGCCCTACTCCTTGAGCCACAGGCACCGCCCTATTCTCTAAATTTTTAATGTTTCTTTTAAAATGAGGGTTAAGAAAAAGAATGTTAAATATGGAATTTTCAGGACTAATAGATTAGCTTTTAATGTTCATTGAGTTTGTTTTGTATTTGGGGCCAACAGGTTAGGTTTATGAATACGTATTAGTTCAAAGTTAAGAGACAATGGTAAAAACCAAAAGGACAACCAGGCCTGCCTAGTGCACAGCCTCCAACACAGCCAAGGCCCAGCAGGAGGCAGCATTCCACTTAGGGTGGGGTGAACCTATGGGATGCTTGATTCATTCAGTGAGCTTCCTGTTTCTGTAGATCCCTGTGTTGAGCCTGGGATGACGGCAGCAATTAAGACTAGTTGTGGAGCACCTTCTAGGGGCAAGACATGATTGCAAGAGGGACTGTACCTAACAAATGCAATCAGTGTAACCTGGCTTATTGTACCCTCAATGAATCCCCAACAATAAAAAAAAAAAGACTAGTTGTGGAGCAAAGCAACGTTTTAGACCCTCTAACAATGAAGCATGAGCTCTGAAATGCACCCCAGCAGTGGGACAGGCTTGACACAGGACTCCGCACCTCTCTCGTCCGGGACCCAAGGGCTTGCATCAGAGAGAAGCTACCTAGGGTCAGAGATACACTGTGTGGTCCATTCATCATCCATTCCACAAAGATGTGTTGCCACCTACTGTATACCAGGCCCTAGAAATACACCAATGAGCAGGACAGATGCTGTTCTACCCCTTCCTTCATAAAGCACATGGTCCAGTTGAGCAGAAAGACCACTGAACAAGTAATAATGATAAAGCACTTATCAGACCCTGTGGTGCAAGGGCCTGACCTGGTCCAGTGATCAGCAGGAAACTAAAGGATGACAGGGGCAGCCAGGTGGGGAAGAGCCATCCAGACGAGGAAAGAGGATGTGCAGAGGACATGGAAAGAACTAGAATCCTACATGAGGAATGGCTTCAAGATAGGAGGAGATGGGGGAGGAGCCAGGGACCAGGCCCCAAAGGGACTGAGAAGTTTTAAAGGAGGAAGTGACATCTGTATTTTTTTGAATTTATTTCTTATTACATATACTTAAGGTATACAACACAACATCTCCATTTTTTTAATCGCTATAGTCTTTAGTCACTTAAAGACCACAAAGGACAATTGAAATTGGGAGAAAATGTTAAGTGACAAATCCTTAGGGATTCTCCTGTCTCCTTCCACCTCCATCTGCTGGCAGGGCCCTGTGTGCGTGAGAGCTGTGACAAAGTTAGGATGCAGTTGCCCCAACAGATACGGTGTTAGTGGCCAATCCTATGAAACGTGTGCATTAATCCATGGTCTGTGACCATCTATATTGGCCACTTAGAGAGGTTTTTTGATACATGCTCTGCTGAGTTCCATATTACTGAGATGGACAAATACCTAACTTTTGGACAAAAAGAGACCACAGTGTGCACACCTTACCATTTGTTTTCCAACATCCTTTCAGCAAGAAAGGCATTTTGCTTCAACTGTGACCACTGTGAATGAAAACTACTCCCAGGTTCCTCCGCAGCTAAGCATGGCCACATAGCTCAAGCCTCCTTCCGTCCTTTCAGCCCATCTTTCTGCTCCAGCTGCAACAACAGCCACAAGTTGGGTACATGTGGACACAGAGCACATATCTGCTGTGCCTCCTGTCCCTTGCACTCTGGACGCAGAGTTCCTGCAGGCAGGAGCCTGTTTGGCCATCCTGCACATGCACGAAACTGCGCACACAAGGGAATTAACATCCTGGGGAACAGCTCTTGACCAACAGGGCGCAGGAGAAAAGGGGTGGTGCAGCAGCCTGAGTGAATGTGCCCCTCCTCTGTGTCTCAGACAATCCTAAGGTATGTTCCACTTTGCTCCTGCAAGCAATCTCTGCAGGACTGAGCCCCAGGTGCACAGAACGGTCACTACCTGGCTCATGCAACTTTGGACTGGTTTTCCCCTCCTTCCCTGTTTCCTCTTCCCTGTTGCTCCATTTCACTTCCTTTGAATCCATTCCCAAAACAAATTGCCTATACACAGCCCATCCCAAGTTAACAAAGTAAGTTCTGGACATAGGACATGGGTGAGTGGTGGGGAGGGTACTGTTGAAAGTGGCCTTCAGGAGCAAAGGCTCATATTTTCTTCTCCTACTCTGCCCCTTTCCTGCTGCCTGGAATGTGGGAGGCATAACTGGAGCGCTCTTGAGGACCTGAGGGATAACAGAGCGCTGGAGGAACTGGAAGCCTTCAGAGTTCTGCCAGTTCTGGATGCTGATATCTGCTCTTTTGTATGAAACAGAAACACATTTCTGTCTTGCTTAAACCACTGCTATTTAAGTCTCCGTTACCTGTAGCCAAACCCATATTGTACCTAACACACACGATTTAAGTGATCAATCATGTTACATCCTGCATCCTACTGCACTAGGGAAATTTAAGGTAACAGCACAATCCCTGGACACCTGGATTTCTCATTTTGTTTAAACAAGGAGAAAGTTCTAATTCATCTTGGGTGAGAGCACAGTACATCCTCTCCCAAGCTCTCTTGACAAGCTACTATGCTGAGAAATCTCAGGGCACAGGTAAAGAGCTAATTACCAGGCTTTCGTCCCAAGGCAGCTCCCAACATCTCTCTAATCTCCAAGAAAAATGTCATTTAAACAGCATCTCTGCTGAGGAACCAGAAGGGCTGCCTGCCTCACTCCACAAAGGCCCTGCATTTGTCACCTTGCTTTCTGCAGCCAAGAAATCATTATTTTTCCTGGCACCACTGGAGGGAGGTGAAGGAGCCCCTCCAGGTTACTGGAATCCCAGCAACACTCAGAGTAGCACCTGGCCCCCGAGTCAGCTGCCAAGGTTACAAATGCTCAGGGGATGAAGCAAACATGAGGGAAACTGACCCAGGTCTCTCTGCTCAATGAACTGCGGAGTAACTGTAAATATAATCAGAGGTGTAGCTTGAAACCCCAGGATCTTGCAGAAGAGGGTGTTGCCTCAGAGCCATCATTATTGAGGCAGACGAAAACAGCAGCTCCGGCAAGGAACCAAATTAATTATATCAGCTGGTAAAATATATTCTGACTTGCCAGTTAATAAGATAGAAGTTCTTCTCAACAGCCTCTAAAAGCAAAAATTAGCAGCATGGGAAGATTGCTGGGGAAACAAAACGCAGTGCTGGGAGGTGCAAAAAAAGGATGCTGATCTTAGCAGGAGCCACTGTGTGACGCCTGAGAAACCCACACCCTCTCTGAGCCTCACGGGGCTTTCTTGTTTTTTTGTATCTTAATTTTATTTGTGTTTTGAAAATGTAAAATATTTACATGTCTCATACTTTAGTAAATATACAATTCTGGAGAAAAATGTCTCCCTTCCCTTACAGGGTTGCAGCGACTCAACTCCCCAGAAACAACCAATGTCCTCAGTTCCTCAGGAACATAGCAGAAATATTTCATGTACGTAAAAGTGCAAATATACACACACACTATGTTTTTTTTCCTTTTTAATATAAATAGTTACAAATTATACCTACTCATCTGCATCTTGTTTTGGTTTTCACTTAGCAAAACCTTACAGAAATGTTTACAGCCAATGTGAAGAGTGTCTTTGTTCATTTTATGGCTATGTATGCAGCATGTTGTATAAATGCACTAAAATGTATTTAACCAGTCCCCTCCTGAAGGAAATTCAGGTTGCTTCTAACCTTTTGCTACTGAAGAATTGCAATGAATAATGTCATACTTAGTTTGCCTTGCATGAGTGCAATCTCTGTGAATGATAAATTCTCAAAAGTAAAATGGATGAGCCTAAGAGTATATATGCAGTATTTGTAATTTTGAAAGATAATGTCAAACTCCAGAGAAGTATATATGCAGTATTTGTAATTTTGACAGATAATCCCAAACTCCAGAGAAGGTGAACCAACACTGCTAACATCAGTGTATAAAAGGTGAGTCTCAAATTCCCCACCATGAAGCTGACAGACCCCTGAGCTCACCAGTGAGAAGATAATACTGCCTCAAGTTGGCACTGCAGCCTCAGGAGCAGAGGTCATCAACTGAAGGTCCACAGGCCAAATGTGACCTGCACACTACACTAATTGGCCAAAACAGCATTTCTCAAATCAAGCCAAGATTTAAAAATCAATAAGCGTCTCATTTAAAAAAAAAATCCAGATAACTAACTTCTCTTGAAAAATTGTTATCTGTTAACTCGAAGCTCATATTTCCACAGGGCAATAAGCAGCAGCCACTGGTTAGCAGCTATGGCCCCTCCCACATGCTCAGACTCTCCATGGAGCCACAGTCCCCACCACTCCCTATTGCTTACTCTACTGACAAGTATAAGTTTCAGCACCTTTTAGGTGCTGAAGATAGTCAGGGACCAAAATAAATATGATTGAGGACCTCCATGTGTCCTAATAGTGAAATATCATAGTGAACAAAATATTGGAATTGTAAATATCATAGTGAACAAAAAATTGGAAATATCATAGTGAACAAAAAACACAATTGCCCTTGCTAAGTGCCAGGCACCAAGGACTTTACATGTAAGAGCTTATTATAGACCATAGCACCCTGACAACAATTAGTGTCTGTATTCTGCCTAGTCTACAAATGAGGAGACGAGGCCCAGCAAGGGTGCGTAGCTTGCACAATCCACATGCAGTCCAGCTCCCGACACCATCCAGCAGAAAAAGAACCACTCACATCACGTTTTCATTCTACTCTGTGCTACATCTCAGAGTTAGAGAAATTGGAGGGTACGGAACATGTTATATCAGGAAAATCTGCCCTCAAACTGGAGAGATCAGCGTCCCCACAGATGTAAACTGCCACCCTCAATACCACAGGATGATACACAAGAGCAAACTCAGCTGATTACTTGAGGAGAGAAAGAGAGAGTAGTTCTAAGTGGAAAACTGCTGGGTAAAAGCTTCCCCCGCTGTGAGCTATTCAATTCATTCATTAAGGATGAAACCGAATCCACTCCATGCTGAAGGGGCCCAGGAGGCTGGTTTATTTCATCTGGGGGCACCGGGCTCTGCAAGGTGCTTCCCAACAGTTAGTCTGTCTTAGAGGGCCCTTCCCTGACCTCTTAGATGAATTTGAGGGTCAGAAAGTCAAATGCCTGCAGGGACCAGCCAGCAGCAGTAAGTGCACAGAGGCAGACAGCACACTTTACTGGAATATTAAGTACATGGGAATGATCTTCACTTTTACAAAATGTTTTCTCCTACTGTTGTCGAAACACACAGCTCTTTGAAAACCTCTCATTTTGACAGAGCCTGGGGAACAGAGAAATAATTAACTCCTGTAAGAAAAACAATAGTTCAAGGATGATTATAAATCCTAACAGCCTCCGTGTAGGGTAGACAAGAGAGGGTGGTGGTGACTGGGGCAAAGTGGCGAGCCCACGCCTCATCTAGAAGGGGTACACTCTAGTAAGCGCCATTCCACAAGTCTGTTTCTACGTGGGCACACAGAGCCGACATTGTTTCAAAACACCAGAACCCTGGATATTAATGAGCAATAGTCCAATTTTTTTCTATTGGCCCCTATTTATTTTTTCAGACACATCTTATACAAAACAAAGTACACATGTTGGCCAGATTCAGTCCCCAAGGGCCAATCATTTCATATCTTTTACTTAGCAAAAAATAAGAGCCAGGAATTACAGAAGCAAATGCCAGTGTCCAGGACACAAATAGCCCTTTTTTCTTGGCCTTTCTCTGCCTGGAGAAACCTTCCATTCAGCCTCCACACACTCTGGCTATTCTAAAACCATTACATTTCCATGGAATGTTATCCTTTCCATAAAATCCACTGGCTAACCGCATTGCTAATGAGAATTCAATTTTTCCAGGCTCATGCATTATTGCATACTATCAAATTCAGATAATACGTTCTGATACGGGAGGTAGGAAACAGTCCTGGTACCTACCAGGACATCTCTCCACCAAATATCACCAACGAACAGGATTTTTTTTTTCTCTCTTTCAGATGAGCATTAAACTCCATTCCACCTGATCTTCAATAATATTAAAGCAATGAAGACCACCTGCTACCCAGTCCCATCCCACACAAGAGGACTGTGATTAGTGCATTTCAGGTCAATGAAAAGTGATTTGTCACTCTGGGGAGACTCACTCTGAACTTTCCGGAAGTCAATGACAGTACCTGAGATAGTCGTTCCTGTAATGTCCTTGCATCATTTTGCAAGAAAACGAAAAAACAGGCAATGAAAACCGTCACAGAATTGAAGACAGGATGTATCTCTGCCCTGAAATATCTGGACCAGAAGCCTCGAATAGGTGTTGCCAAACCAGGTAAGAAACGTTCGGCCAAAGCAAACATCTGGTTTCTCAAAGTTCAGTATGCAAACCTCCAGAGACATAGAAGAGGTCTGAGCGGTGCACAACATTATTTTGGGACAGGGCGAATTATTTTTAACACATACATTTTTTAATATGAGTTAGAAATATGACTGGCACCACAAATCAGAACAATTTGGTGAGAGTTACAACTTAGGACAAGGCCAAACTTGACACTTAAGTTTAAAAACAAGTGAGTCGATTTAAATATAAATACTAACAAGTCATAGTAAAGTTGGTATATGGTTAAGGTAGGAAGTAACAGCAGCTCAGGAGACATTGGAACCAGTGCAAATAATGATGCGCCCCGAGGCCAAGACGTTGCCAAAACTGCAACGTCTAGGGTAAGGAACTCCGTAAATCTATAAATGCTGACAAACATGTAAAGGAATGAGGCTCAGATGACCAAACCAAACAGCATTCACTTTGATTGAGGCCCCTGCCTGGTTTGCACAATTTCTTCAGTGTGGATATCAGCAGTTTCTTCCAGGTTAGCCTGAATCCACAGACTTATTCAACAGCCATACATTATTATTGTGGTTGGGAGAAAACCTTCCCCAGGACAGTGGCTGCCAAATCACAAATGAGTGAAGACATCCCTTGGGTAAACGAGAGTCACCAAGAGCTGATCAGAAGACTCCGCAAAGGGCTCGGCCCAAAGCCACAAGGATGGTCAGACACACTCCTTGGTCCTTTTGATTGTATATCTCAGCTCCTCCCGGTATGCACGTCCTCATAAATCCAACAAAACCTTAACCACAGCATTCAGTCCTCATGCGCTGCCTTCCCCATAAACAAGCAAGATTTATGCCTTCCCGGGGCTATTATCCTGGCCCATTTATCTTTATTTCTGGGCGTAAGTAATGGGCGGGAGGCCACTGCTGAAGAGTCCCAGGGATTAATTACGGAAACCATTTGCGGAGAGTTCCTCAGACTCCATTCCCTCCTGATCCTCAGAGCATTTTTCAAGCCAGCGAAAAGAATTTTATTGAAAAGACCAGTGGCCTGTAAGAATAGCATCATTACCCAGTGACAGGTTTCAAGTGACCAGAAGGTTGACCATTCTTGGGCTTTTCTCTTAATTATTGAATCTTGTGACAATTTTTGAAGCTACAGACATCAAAATTAAAGATAAGAATGCAGATTTCCGAGACAAAGTCCCTGTTCTCAAGGGGTTTTAATCTAGTGGTGGAGGGAAAGCATCAAGAAGTAGACAAATAAGATAATTTCAGAAAATGGCTAACTATAAGCAGAACGATAGAGCAGGGTGATGGGGCAATAAGGTAGGTTGATTGGGAAAACTAAGCTCAGTCCCTCCCTGGGCCTCTGCCCTTGGTTTTCTCTTCCCAGAACAGAACTGGCACAGTTGTCCTCACATGCACAGGGGAAATCTATCCTGACTGGCTGAGGTGCTGCTGCTGATTGGTTAACACCGCACAAATTCATCCACAGGAATGCAAATACCTCCCCTGGCCTAGGCCACTTTTTCTCTGAATCTTCCAACGCAGGCACCTTCTTCCCATTCAGAATTCAGATGAAGTGTCACCTTTCAGAGAGGCCTTTGCCGACTGTCCAGTTCCAGACACTCTAAGCCTGTGATCCTGTTTGATCATTTTCTCAGCCTGTGGAGTACTTATTTTACAAAGATGGCAGCAGCACCACACCCCATGCTGCACGCTTTTCTGTAATGTAATCTTGCCATTCCTCTCAGCGAGAGGTGGGGTCTATGTGGGTCTCCTCCCCTTAACTCGAAGTGGGATTGTTACTACTTTGACCAGTAGAGTGTCACACAAGTGATGCTGTGTGGCTCTGGAGGCAGGATCATCAGAGGCTATGAGCTGATTCACACTTGGAGCCTGCCATGTTGTGAGGAAGCCCAATCCCATGCAGAGGACACATGAAGGCAGTCCCAGTCTTTTTTGTTTTGGAGATAAAGTCTCCCTCAGCAGAGTGCCGCAGCATCATCATAGCTCACAACTCCCAGCTTTGAGTGATCCCCTTGCCTCAGCCTCCCAAGTAATTGGGACTACAAGCACCTGTCATGAGGCCCATCTATTTTTTTTTTTTTTTTTTTTTTTTTTTTTTAGTAGAGACAGGATCTTGCTCTTGCTCAGGCTGGTCTCCAATTTCTGAGCTCAAACGATCCACCTGCCTCAACCTCCCAGAGTGCTAGGACTACAGATGTGAGCCACAGGCCGGGCCCCAGTCCCAATCTTCAAGTCATCCCAGACCAGGGGCCAGACATGTGAGGGAGCAAGTCTTTGATAATTTCTGAGCCCCACCTTTGAGTCACCCCTAACCTTGGAGGCTTCCTAGCTGAGGCCCCAGACATTGTATAATAGACACAAGTCATCTCCACTATGCCCTGTCCAAATTCCCAACTCACATAATCAGACGGTGCTTGTAAGACACTAGGTTTGGGGGAATTTCTTATGCCTCAGTCATGCCTGGACCGTGGCACTTACCACTGTGTGACACCATCTCGTCTGTCTGCCTTGTCTACTAGGCTCTATATCCCACAGGGCAACACCCATACCCGCTTTGTACACAACCCCTTACATGGTGCCTGCATGCAAGAGGCTCCCAGTGTTTCTTGAAAACCTAAAGAGGGAAATTATGGCAGATGCACAGCTTAAAAACCATGGCATGAGTGTCCCATAGCTGCTATAACAAACTGTGCTGTAGATTGGTGGGATCACACCTATGGTGCATCTTACAAGGGTACATGTAAAACTTACTAAATGTAGAATAGAAATGTCTTAACACAATAAAAAAAAAAAACTATGCTGTAATAAACTTGGTGGCTTAAAACAACACACCTTTATTCTATTCATTCTGAAAGCTAAAAGTTCAAAATCTGCAATCCAGGCCCAACTCAAGGTGTTTCCAGGGCTCTGTTCTCTCCAGAAGCTGAAGAGGAGAATCTGTCCCTGCCTCTTCCAGCCTCTGATGGCTGCAGGCATTCCCTGGCTCATGGCTGCATCACTCCAATCTCTGTCTCCATGACTGCACTGCCTCTCTTCTGTGTCAAATCTCTCTCTGCCTCCCTCTTAGGAGGACACTTTGATAACATTTAGGGCCCATCCAGAAAAGTCCAGGATAATTGCCCCATGTCAAAATCTTTAAATGAATCACATCTGTAAAGTCTTTGGTGTGCAAAGTAACATTTACGGGCTCTGGGAATAGATTCACACAACTGGGACATAAGTGGGATTATTCAGGATGCAAGAAAGGAGACACAGCTCCTGGGCATCACAGCAACCCCCCTATGTCCTGGACGGCCCATATGCCTCCAGGGTTCTGCCAGCACCACAGCTGGTGGCAGAAGCCCTTGGTGTTCAGACAAGCAACAACAGAGATTAAACAGTATGAGGAAACATCTGATCAGCTGTTTATTCTCCCTGCACTGACCTTTGGCAGAAACAGGGAGCCTCTAGGCACAGAAAGCTCAAGTATAAGATTGAATCATGTGAAAGTGCTGCTGTTTGACCATTTTTCACCCCAAAATACTGCAATTGCTAATAAATCCCAGGCCTAATGATGACAAAAGTCTCTAACGTCTGCCTCAAAAGCCTTCTTGTGGGAATTGCTTCCCAGCAGCCAAAATCTCTGAGTAAAGAAGCCTCGTACTCCCACCTGCTCACCCTTAGGTGAACAGAAAACTTGCCCAGAAGAGGTGAAACATAGGAAAAGAAATAGTCCTCAACAGCCCTGAACCAGCTGCACAATCTAGTGGCCTCGTCTTCATGTTCACTTCTGGAAAGCTTAAAAGGCAGAATCGTCCTCTACGAAAGGAGTGAGCAGATGTCTCCTGTAAGGGCCAGATAGGGATTATTTTAGGCTTTGCAGGTTGCATCTATTCATCTCTACTTGTGTAGCTCCCCAAATAGCTGCAGATAATAGGCAAATGAATGGGCGTAGCTGTGTTTCAATAAAACTTTATTTACAAAAACATCCTGGGGGCCAGAGTTGACTGCCAACCTCAGTTCTTAGTCAAACTTTTTGCCTTCCAATACGACTGCCAATACAACTTGAAAGCTAGTTTACAGGCCACCCACACACACACTCACCAGCACTGTGCCTGAACCTCCTCAAAGTGTAGCCAATGCTTTTCCATTTCCTTCAGAGAAGTTGTATTAAAAACATATAAATCCTACGATCCGGCATGCTCCCCCTTTTAGACACCTCTCTGTTTTCCAGCGCAGTTGTCAAAGAAGAAAGAAAAGCAGATTCCCAAAGCTGGCCTCTGTCTCCTTCCTGTGGAAGCTGATCGTTTTTCAACTTCAGCAAGCTCTTTAGGGTTTGATGACAGAAGCCAGGACATGAACACAATGACTGACCCAGAAATGCTTCTGTGAAATCCCAGAGATGAGAAATTCAAATGCATTTCTTTTTCAAAAACACACATAGCCAGGTGACTTAAAATTTGGTGATTAGGGTTGACAATAGAAGCATTAAACATGGCCCAGGTGCATTTACTAATTGTTACCCTGCATTAGATACTAGTTTCATCAAACCCATGATCAGTCGCTGTCACAACTTCAACCAGAACATGTCCTTCCAGAGCCACCTTTTCATCTTTACTTGTCTAAAGATGTTATTTCCCTCAGACACATTCGCTCTCGAGAACATCTCATTTCACCTGCATGCAAACCACGCCTGTGAGATAAAAATAAATAAATAACTAAAATTAAAAAGGAAAGGAAGGAAAAGGGCAGAGACCTTGCTCCAACAGCCCCAATTCCTGCCTGTCACCATTCAAGAACCAGGCTCAAGCAGGCACACAGGGTGGACTGTTTTGACTAACTATTGAACAAGAAAAGATCCTTTAATATTGTGAAGCTGAACCTAAGGGAGCAATTATTAGCAGATAAAAAGAAAAGGCATCTGTATGCAGGAGGATAAATTTGCACACTTTTCCATTTCATTAGGAGAGTCTTCTGTGGATTTTTGACAGTCACCTTGAACAGAATTAAAGAGAGAACTGATAATTGCCTAAAGCCTGCAGCACAGCCATGCCGCCCCCATGGGCAACTATGGCTCGACAAGCCATACCCACACATACCCACCTACCCACACACACCCAAGAAGAATTCACTCTGTAAGCTGCCAGCCTCCACCTCCCCACCAGCCCCTACCATAGTTGAAGAGCGGCAAAGGTGGGGTGAGTCATACAGAATTCTGCAACCCCCACTTAAATGCAAAGCCTTGCCCTGGGCTGCCCTCCATACTTGGCACATGCCATCAAATCAAAGAGGATGGGGGTTCCCTGTCAACCTTCTTGTCGCAGTTCCATCATTTAAAAGTAGAAAGACATTAGTAGGTATGTTTCTGAGTCCCAGGAAAGGGGACCATGCACTTAAACAAAAACACAATTCCACCTCTGATGTGTCTCTGAAGGAGGGGTCAAGGACAATCTCCACCAGGTCCTCATGCAGGTGACAGATAAAAAGGCTCTCCAGACAAAGCTATAGTTCTCCTTGCTGACAGTCAAAAATAACAAATTTACCAGCAAAACCCAGAGAAAATGTGTCTTCTGCTGCTCCCTGAAGCCTTGTGTCTAACGGGACTGGTGACAGCAAACAGTCGAGGCACACTTTATGATGAGGAAGCCACCAGGTTTCATCTGCAAGTATTCGGTTTTGCTCTTCTTCTCAAATTTATTTTTTCTTTCTCTTTCCTTTCCTTCTTCGTGCATTTATTTCAGACTCCTCACATAAACCCAGCCCCACAGAAAGACAAAGTTGTACAAGAGCATGATGTCACACACACGCTGGGGTCAGACCACTCCTCACCTGGGAGACCTTGAGCACATTATTTTCTCTTTCTGGGGTTCTAGAAGGGAGATAATAATAATAATACAACCTCATGAGGTTATTATGAGGATAGAAAATAATGGAATACATGAAATGTCCTTAGCACCTTGCTCAATCGTCATTATTGATATTAATACTTCATGAGCACATTTTAGACAGACAAGTAACTTGGTAAAGACTTAACACAGTGCCCGGCCTACAGCAAAAGCCCCAGAAATATGAACTACTGTTATTTTCCTCATCAATAGTGATGCTAAAATAAAGACCTGGCTACCATAACAAGATGGATAAAGAGCTGAGGAATGCACAGATCAGAGGGCTTAATTCTGCCTGGAGAGGAGAGGCTCAGAGGCGGACTCCACGAGGGGTCATTTCCTCTGCCAAACTCCTTCATGATGACAGATGGATTTCTCAAAACCAGACAGCTCACACTCCCCTCTCAGGCTGCTCCTTCCTAGCTGCATGGGCTCCAGACACAAAGAGATTTTTTTAAGCTGTTTTCATCTTATAGTTAACCTTTGAGTTCTTAGGCATGTCACTATTTTTACTACCATCCCAGAGGGCTAGGATGAGATCAGATACTGCATTTCAGGAAAATTCTCACCAATTAAAGATTGTCCTGGCTGGACATGGAGGCTCACACCTGTAATACCAGGACTGTAGGAAGCCAAGGTGGGAGGATTGCTTGAGGCCAAAAGTTCAAGACCAGCCTCAACAATATCTCAAGAACCCACCCACCCACCCCCAGAAAAAGCTCGTAATAATTACCTGGGCATGGTGGTGCATAACCGTAGTCCCAGCTACTCAGGAGACTGGAGCAGGAGGATCACTTGAGCTTAGGAGTTAGATGTTACAATAAGCTGTGATTGTGCCACTGTATTCTAGCCCAGGTGACAGAGCAAGACCCAGAACACATGAGGACTCTGGAACCTAATCAGTTAGGAAACAGGAGGAAGAACTGTGGATAGTGAGCCAGAAGACAACCACTCAGGGGAGACCATTGTCCTTGGTCATAGGAAAGGAATACTGAGCTTGTCTGCATGATTCAATGGGAGGCAGGATTAGGCTCCCTGGTAGAAGATCACCCTGGAACAAAGGTATGCTCAACAGATCGTACAGACACCTTCTGGGGCTTCTGGCCACTCTGAAAGTCTGAAGAGTAATCTCACCATCTTTATTCTGTGCGCCAGAACCCTCCTCTGGCCACAGTTGATTGATCCAGGACCAGACACCCACCTCTAAGTGAGCCAATCAGATTCTCTCTCAGGTCTTTGGAACTGAAAACTGGAGACAGTGAGCACAGGCCTGTGTGGGAGGCTGGAACAGACAACCCTAAAAGAAGAAGCTATGAGGTAACCACATTCTGCTATGGCATCTGGAAGCCTGAAGAGAGGCACTTTACTAGAGACAGAAAAGAAGAAAAGCAAGTTGTAGAGGGAAGTCCCAGGGATCAGGAGATTCTGGAGGCTTCCAATTTCCAGAGTCTGACTCTTTCGCCCAGGCTGGAGCAATGGCTTCATCATGGCTCACAGCAATCTCAAACTCCTGGGCTTAAGCAATCCTCTTGGGACTGGGACTATAGGCAGGTGCCACCATTCCCAGCTAATTTTTCCATTATTATTAGAGTTAGGATCTCACTCTTGCTCGGGCTGCTCTCAAACTCCTGGCCTCAAGCAATCCTCCCACCCCAGCCCCAGGGTGCTGGGGATTACAGGCATGAGCCGCAATGCCTGTTCCCTTCCTGGCTCAGCCCAAATAAAGATAGTTTTAGATATTTTTAAAAAAAACAATTTCACTCTCTGCACCAAATGTACCACGTATGGAGAAGCAAGTCCTTCCTCTATGCTGTTCAGGCCAGGCCAAGAAGACCCCTCCGCCCTGTTGAAGGGTGATGCCTTCCTCCTGAAGAAAGTGAAGGGGGCACCGCTCACTCCTGAGGATTGCTGTTGCACTGAGTGGTAAATTAGCAATAGTGGAAATGATCTCTTTTTCTTAGATGGAGAAACCTCATTGAATGTTACAACAAAATCAAATAAGAAGATTGAGGCATTAAAGCAAAGGAAATGCTGAAAGGTCACCTTGGCAGTTGTGGGCACTTTGTGCTGGGCTTTAGAAGGGAATAGATGGAGACGCAGATTCCCAGGAGGTCAAGGCGAGGACAGCCACCTCCGTTTTCCCAGCAGACCATAGGCAGGACCTGTGGGGTCATGAGTGTGGATAGGGTGATATTTTTTAAATACAAATCGCTGCACTTGTCAGGTCCTATGATTCCTCCTCACTCACAGCCCCCCTCCCATTCTGATGGGGTCTTCTGTGGTCACAGCCTTGGGGAAAGGGGGGACCAGGGGGAGCCAAGAAAAGAGGAATAGATGCTCGGCTTCTGAGTTTCTTGGAGCACACTAAGCAGTCGTGTGTTTAGACAAATTCCACCACAAATTTGGTGGACTAAGTAATGAGCAAGAGAAAAGCTTCCATCCTAGAGACTACATAGGATCCCCAAATTGGGGGTCAGGGAGAAGGGAATGGAATGCAATGAGGGGGAGAGGTCAGCAGAGCCCAAAAGAAGGGTCCCAGAAGCATGAGGGCCCCAGACACAAGGGCATCAAAGGATCCAGAGAGGTCTTGATAAACACAAGGTAGAACAGCTGGGTAACTTTTTCTACCAAAAGCGAAGTGACTTGACATTTTCTCTATGCGCTGGAGACTTATACAGGTAAAGGAGCCAGCTTTCTGCAGGCTTCTGAAATACCAGAACCAGCTCACCAAGGACCTCTCCAGCTCTCGCCTTGCCCTGCTCAGATGCCCCCACAATGGGGGCCTTGTTGGCCCAGCTGCTGTAATGCTGGCTATGCAGCCGCAGCTGTCAGCTGACAGGCTCAAGGTCATGCTCCTTCTCAGGGTAACCCAGAGCCAATGACTGATGGCTGAGAAAGGGAGATAAAGGCCCAGTCATCTCTCCCAATTAAACACCCTGTACTCTGACCTCTTCATCAGAGTCCTCCTCCTGGGAACCTAGCTCTCAACACCTCCCCTTATGAACTGCCTGCCTGGTCCGCAGACTTGGAGCCACTAGTTTAGGGCAAAGGTGTGGGCCAGGCACCACTGAGTCTCCTATGAGCAGTGCAGTAGTGCACTCTCTGAGCTTGTTGTTCTGTGATGTAGGAGCAACAATATTTGTTCCACTCCTTCCCATGTTCAGTTCCCAAGACCTGAAAGTCTTGCAGACTGCCTAATCTAATCAGTGACCCAACACTATGAGAGAGCTTCATGACAGCTGTCAATTGCTTCAAAGCCTGCCCAACATTACCAGAGAAAACCAAAAAATCGCCACCTTGGTATAAATTTCGTGATGCAGAACCCCTCTCAGGGATAGGTGCATGTGTAGAAGCAAGTTCAGAAGACAGGAATTATTACATCATCTTCATCATCTCACAGTAAAATTAACCTAGTATAGCATCAGGTTGATGATTATGTGGAAGAGGATTCTATGCCCCACCAGAAGCTACTCACCAACAATAGATAAACTTTCTAGATAATTCTGCAGCAATATGGTTCCAAGAAAGACCTAACAGCTCCTGCCCTTGTGTGGATTTTCTTTTTAACTCAGTGGGTCTCTGAGTGTGATCCTTGAACCAGTAGCATCTGCAACATCTGGGAACCTGCTAGAAATGCAAATCCTCAGGTCCCACCACGGAGCTACTGAATCAGAAACTCTGGGATGGGGCCTAACAGATGTGTTTTAACAAACTCTCCAGGTGATCTGATGCTCACTCACGTGTGAGAACCACTGGGCTAATTTAAGCCTCCTGGCTGTCATCTGTCTGAAATACCCTCTCAGATCCTGCGGTCTGAGGATGGGAAAGGATAGGTATTACTGATCGCATGTCATCATCAGAAACATAGGCTCAAGGGGTTAGGCGACTCTCTCCCCAAGCCTACCCCAGGGTCAGATGCTCATGAGGTACTCAGAGGCACCCAGACTTCACCTTTGCCCTGAACTAGTGGTTGCCAGTTTGGGGACCAGGCAGGTGGTTAAATAAAAGGCAGGTGTCGTGGGTTCAGCTCCCCAGAAAGACAACTGAGAAGGAGAGTGTAGGGTATATTGGCATGTTCCCTTGGGCCACCACCTGTAGAAGGGGAAAGACAGACACAGTGGGCAAAAGGAAAAGGTAAATTGTGCTGCAGGCCTGACACTGGCCACAACTTCTGGGCACACATCCTCACGCCCTCCCTAGCCACACTCCCCTGACCTCAGTCTTTTTCCCACAAAAAATACCAGACTAAAGCACAAGCCATAAATAAAGCAGCATGAAAGAGGTAAAGTCTCCATCTTTCTTTAAGGCTGCATAATATTCCAGGGTGTGCATATACCACAATCTATTAATCCATTCGTGGATCAATGGGCACTTGGGCTTTTTCCATGACTTAGCAATTATGAATTGGGCTGCAATAAACACTCTGGTACAAATAACTTTGTTATGATGTGATTTTTGGTCTTCTGGGTATATGCCTAGTAGAGGAATTATAGGATTGAATGGCAGATCTATTTTTAGATCTCTAAGTGGTCTCCAAACACCTCTTTCATGTTTACATGGATGAAGCTGGAACATATTCTTCTTAGTAAAGTATCTCAAGAATGGAAGAAAAAGTATCCAATGTACTCAGCCCTACTATGAAACTAATTTATGGCTTTCACATGAAAGCTATAACCCAGTTATAACCTAAGCATACAGGGAATGGGGAGAGGGAGGGGGGGAGGGGGGGAGGGAGGAGAGAGGTGGGCAGAGGGACAGTGATTGGTGGGATTACACCTGCAGTGCATCTTACAAGGGCATATGTGAAACTTAGTAAATGTCTTAACACAATAACTAAGAACATGCCAGGAAGGCTATGTTAACCAGTGTGATGAAAATGTGTCAAACGGTCTATAAAACCAGTGTATGGTGCCCCATGATCACATTAATGTACACAGCTATGATTTAATAAAAAAAAAATAATAAATAAATAAAGCAGCATGAATCAACTGTATTTATACCTTTAAGTGGAACAGATAGATTGCTTTATAATTTACTAGCTTTCCATAGGGCTCACTCAGATACAAAGCTATAGGCAAATTCAAATGAGTTTCTACACATCTAGCAATATTAACTCTATCAAATGCTATATAAATCCAGATAAAGGTAATAAAGTTAATGTAGTAAAAAAAATCAATGGCAATGCAATAATTGATGCCCCCAGTAACTTACCTAAAATATTAAAATAATTCAAGTCTCCATATGGAGATTTCATTCTCTTTTTCTCCTCTAAGATAAACTTGTTTTGAGCTTTAAGATATTTAAATAGGGCTAGATTGAATTAACCTGGTTTACATTCAAAACGATGCTTTTTCTGGTGTTTCTGAGGTTCTGTGTTCTTGCATGTGTCTCCCACCAGCTTCTAATTTTTGTTCCTGAAAAAAGAAAAGACCAGGAACCCCAGAACTGCAGAACTGTTGCTTAAACTACTAGCCGTGGATATCAATGCACCTACCAGTGAACAGTTAACAGCCTCTCTTTTCAGATTCTCTTTCCTGATCACCACCTCCAAGATTTGCTCCTGTGAATAAAAATCATGCTAGGTTGGGATTTTATTTAAAGTCTTCTGCCATGCCTCTTGGCAGTGGAAAATCTATGTACAAATCCAACATAACACTGAAGGATGTGCCCTGAAGCACTGAGTGTCCGAAGATGTGTTTTAGCTGAGACTCTCAGAAAACCATCTCAAACTGGCTTAAGAGAAGAGAGAGTTAATTTGCTGAAGGAAATGAGAATATGGGGGCAAGAGGGGGATGGGGGGCCCTGTTTTCTGCCCTGAGAAGGTGAGGGAGCATGTTCCCACACTGTCCCGGCAAAGTTCAGAGATAAGGTCTGGTAGGTCAAATTCACCCCAGAGCCAGTGACATTGGCTAGAAGAGATACTATACTCTGATTGGCCAGGGAGGTTCTGTAGTCTGATGGACCAGCAGGAAAGCTATGCTCTGATTGGCCAGGAGGATGCTGTGTTCTGATTGGCTAGGATGTTATCTCCGATTGGTCACATGCCTGCCAGGGCTTAGTGTCAAATGTCAATGTCAGTGTCAATGTCAAACACCTGAACCAAATATGATATCTCCCAGGGGCAGGGATTTCAGGGCTGGGAATCAAATGAGGGGGAAGGGGTTGGAGGGAAAGGAGAGAAGGGAGGGGGATTGGCAAGTTCTTACCTAACTTGCAGGGTGAATGGATCAACTACAACTTGAACTTTACCTTAGAAATGGAAAACGATGTAACATAAACATTTGTACCCTTGTATTAATCTGGAAAAAAAAAAAAAACATCAAAGTGTACTAGCAGGGGAAATTTTCCCAGGCAAGCTTTCATCCAACTAAAAGCACAGAATGAAGAATGTTTCGCCTGAAGATGAAATGTGATGTTTGTAGACCAGGTGCAGTGGCTCACGCCTGTAATCCTAGCACTCTGGGAGGCCCAGGTAGGTAGACTGCTTGAGTTCAGGAATTTGAGACAAGCCTGAGCAAGAATGAGACCTCATCTCTACTAAAAATAGAAAAACTACCCAGGTGTGGTGGTGAGCTCCTTGTAATCCCAGCCACTCAAGAGGCTGAGGCAGGATGATTTCTTGAGCCTAGGAATTTGAGCTGTGAGGTATAATGATGCCACTGCACTCTAACCTGAGCAACAGAGTGAAACTGTCTAAAAAAAAAAAAAAAGAAAAAGGAGGTGGCGCCTGTGGCTCAAAGGAGTAAGGCGCTGGCCCCATATGCCAGAGGTGGTGGGTTCAAACCCAGCCCCAGCCAAAAAAAAAGGAAAAGGAAAAATATGTGATATTTGTTTCTCAAATAGGTAAGTGGAGTTTTAGATTTGTTCTGAACAACCTCAGAAGCTCAAAGGGGTGGGTGATTATGGACACAAAGAAAGAAGGAAAAAGCAAACTGTAAATCAGATCTGGGCTTTGATGGAATAGGTTACCTTCTAAGTAGTGAGTGCCTCGTTACTGGGAGCAAACAAACAGCATATAGAAGAAATATCCCCATATAAAGAAGTGCCCCTCTCAGATTCCTTTCACTTGTTTAATGTCTTTTAAAAGTATCCATCCCAAGTCCAAGATACTAATAACTTACAACAAGTGAAAAATCCTACCCCTCCTCCCCTCACTCTGGCCACTTCGCAAGCCCTGGCTCTCCAGGTGGGAGATGTGATGAAATGCTGAAACCCCAAACAGTGTCACATCAGAGACACTGGAGATGCCTAACAAGCAGAGGAAGTCAAAATGACAGATTCCTCCAGACGGCAAAATCCATCACTTCTGTCCACAGGAACAAAGGGTGAGAAGATCCACACCTGAAAGCCAGCTCCAATGTAAGAATCAAAGCCCTTCAACATTCCACAAAAGAGCCCCAAATGGAAAAAAATCAGTATCCAAGGCTTCCTCTTTAAATGTTCCTGCGTGTGGTGGAGATGCTGAACTTGTCCTGAAGTCTCGCGCAGTGTGCATTCATGCCGAAGCAAATGGGAATCACTTAATAAGGGCTTCCAAATGCTGCTGCACAAATAATAATAGTAATCACAATCATAACCCTGGCACAGTATTTTGAAACATGGCATCTGAGTTGGGATAGCATGTTAATAAACAGCGAGAGATTCGGCCCAGGAAGCTGACTTCATCATGAATGGAACCAGTGCCCTATTCATATTCATAAGCCTATGCGTTATTTATACAGATGAACCTGCTTCCTAACCCTGGACCCGCTTTCATTCTTTCATTCCCTGCACGGGGGGGGGAGGTGGGAGAGAGGCAGAGACACCGGCCAAGCTCACACTGATAGCAATGCAGGTTTGTGATCTAATGAGATTGACATTCCATTCAGCACAGAACGACTTCCAGGCCAGTCAATACTGAGCGATCACTGTCAGAGCAGAAAGTCCATGGGATCCCAGAGAGGCAGAGCCCATCACTGGCAGGGCCTGGGTCCTCCTGGTCCATGGAATGGCTCTGCCTGCCTTGCCCATGGGAGAAATACCCAAGCACCCCATTTTGTATTAGGAGAGGCGTTATTATTATCAGTACCCCCAGTAGCCAGCTGCAGAGATGTCATGTGACTCAACTTGGGCGCCCCAAGGCAGGCCTCCTCCAGGAGCTTGAGACCCCCTTTATTTGCCCAAGTGTCATGAGGTTATTGAAGGCACAAGGGGTCCAAGGGAGCCCCAATGTCTGGGGTAAGGCCTGGCATCTGCTTGAGCGAAGGCCCAGCAGGCAGCAGGGACAGGGTCTCCACAATCTGGGTTTACTTGGAAGTGTGACTCTCAGCTCCACCCTGCTTTGGGCCCGAATGTGAAAGAGTTCAGCAGGGCTTTGCTTCATGCTCCGAGTGACCCCCAGAGGTGAGTGTCTTTCCACATTTCTCACACTGCAGGCAGGGCTGGTGCCAGTCCTTGCCTAGAGAGGTCACCCACACAGCAAAGTACACTTCCTTGTTGTACTTGGGACACTTGGGCTTGGCAGCACCAGGTCCAGAATTGGACATCTGTGACAGGGCAGGAATAACCTTGACCGCTCTTCAGAGCCTGGACATCAAAGTGCAACTGGGGAATGGGGTGGGTGTGTGGCAGCTGCAAGGCCGTGAAGTGGGGCAAGCCAGAGGCTGAGTGGGTCTGGGCCACCTGCCCAACTGTCCCCACATCTGCCCACCTAGCAGAAGAACCCATGACACCCACCAGTGCCCTGTGCCAAATCCCTTGCACATTCTAAATAAGTGAGGCACCAGGGTGCTGACATTTAAGAAAAACTTCACAGCTCAGACCTGCCAGATGCAACCCTTAGTTCCCTGCGCAGGGGTGCGGCCACTACCCCTCTAAGTCTGGCTGCGTGTGACCGCAACAGCTCCCAGCTGAGGGCCCCCAACCTTGAACTGTTGGGGTAGCCCAGGTGGAGCAGAGCAGGCCAGGGGTGGAGAAGGGGCTTCCAGGGATTCAGGCTACCCTTCAGCTCCTGGTCATCTAAGGCCAGAAGTTTCTGTTATGTGGGTTTTTTTTTTTTCCAAACTGTCCACGCTGGTGGTCTTACCTTCAAGGTAGTTTATTTAGCAGGGCCAGCAAAATGCACTGCTGAGCCCTGGCAAGGTATCTACTCTAATAACAGGCCCTGTCAAAAGGACATATTAGTAGCTGGGAACATGCCACTAATTGGAACAGCACTTCTATCAGGCTTGTTCAACCACTGATGTGATGTAAACAACAGAGACTTAGTCCAAAACCAGCTCAAGTTTACTCTCTTGGCTCCAGTGGGACAGTCATGGCCCAGAGACACCTGACATGTTGAGCAGGGTTTTGCTGCAGAGAACAGAATCCACTCCAGTTAGCTGAAGCAGAGAGGGACTTCCAGAATCACTGGGAAGGACTGAGAAATGGGCTGTGCATGTTAGTGTTTCAGAAATGACCCTCCAAGCTACATGGCAGATCCCGGGCACCAAGGCAGCTGTTGTCTCTCGTACAATAGGGAAGGTTCCAATCAGAAAGCTTAATCAGGAAGTTGTTATCCAAGCTGCTAGCTCCAAAATTACACCACCACTGCCACCACCTGGAAGCCACCACAATAAAGAGGCAACTTGTATCAAGACAAAGCCATAAAGCACAGGCTGTCATATGCACCAATACTTGCTGCAGTCCAGCTACTGAGTCCAACCCACACGGCCCACCTGTCCAACCCTCCAAAGCCATGAGCAGAGCCCCCGGCTAACACCACAGCAGAAAAGCCATGCACCGCCACAACAGTGCTCACCGGAGGACACACAGAAGGATGGCTCTGTCCTGCCTCTAATTTCCAGACCCCACTGAGTGCACCTGGGTTGACTTACCTTCCATTCTGGTCTTTAGAGCCATCAGGGAAGAGGCAAGGGTGCGAGCTGAATTGACGGGCAGTCTCTTGTCACTACAAGAAGACCAGCTGTCTGAGAAGGGAGGCGCTACAAAGAAAGGCAGAACCCAGAGACTAAAAGAAAGAGACTAAGACCCACTGGAACTTCCTGAATTCCTGGATCCAACCATGCCTGCAGCCAAAAACCCTAGCTTTTTCCTTTACATAAATCAAAAGGAATTTTCTTTTCTGAAAGCAGTTTGACTTGACTTTCCATTTCCTATGACCAAAAGAACCCTGACTGTGCCTATAGTTCAGTGCTCAAGGCCAGAAAGGCTTTAGCCCCAGCCTGGGGAACACATTCCAGAATAAATCAGAGCATCACAGAGCCTCCAGGCCTGGCCAAATCATCCAAACTTACAAATTTCACTCCTTTCTTACAGTTTCTAAGCCTGAGACTTTACTTCATCTTCCCCCCACCCTCCAAAACCAAACTGTCAGCTCACTGCCTTCTCCAAGAAGCCCCCTCTGCTCTCCCATGCTTCCTGTGAGCGTGTTGCTACCGTAATAGTTACCGTGTCGGACTGACACTCAGCATGCAAGTCTTTTGAGGATGAGGGTCCACATCTTTCATCTTCTATTCCTGACACCACATCAGAGATTGGGACAGATCTGCTGATCTTTTCTTAGCAAAAGAGAGAATGCATCTCCTTCAGCCCTACCATCTGCTTCCCCTTCCTTCTCTCATCAGTCCCCTGATTTTCTTCTTTCACATTACTCTCAACACTTTTAAATACAAACAGGGAGGGTTTTTAGAGGCGACAAATCAATAGTGGTCTGTAACTCCTCCTGTGGGTGACACATGCACATTGGCCACTCTGCTCTCCACTGATCTCAGCCGTCTCTGCCAACTTATCTCATCTTTTTCTTTCATACATTTCTCCGGCCTTTGGAGCTCTCCAAACAAAATCTTTCTCAAAAAAAAATCAAGCCCAGGAAACAGAAGCCCCGGACTTATAAAAATAGCCATTTGAATGCACTGTAATAAATGAGCAAATACAAAAATCAACACCTAATGCTCCTGGGAATTAACTTCAGCAGAACAGCCTAGAGCTTGAAGGAGAAGGAAGAAGCCTAGAAAACCAAATCGCAGCAGCAGGGAATGCAAAGCCCACCTCGGAGGCTGTTTTGACAGAGAGGCAGCCACGTGAGAGAAAATATGTATTAACCTCCCAGAAATTCCCCAATGTCTTTGCGCTTAGAAGCCAGTCCCTTTAGGAAAAAAAGAAAACGAAGCAGGGGTAGAAGAACAAAATCCAAATGCAATCAAGTCTGGTTATAAAAAATAAATATGAGCAGCTGCTCTGTGCTCCTGGCATCTCAGGCTTTTGCACAGTTCTCGGGTGAAGAGCTCTGAGGATTTGGTCTTCAAGACATCAAAACGTGCTCCCAGAGCCATGGCCCCTCTAAAGAGCCAGGAGAGGAGACTGTCCACTCAATACTCTGGGCTGAGCACCTGCCGTGCATCAGAATGGCAGCAGGCACCAGGGATAACCCAACCAGCAAGTGGCAGCGCAGGCACCATGGGATTCACCACCCAGGAGGTGAACCCAACTTTAGATAAGTACCCCAGCTTATGTTGACAAGCTGAGATGGGGTCTCTGAAAGAGAGAAGAGAGCAGGGGAGACCTGCCTGGGTTGGGGTGGCCGTACAAAGCCTATCTATGGGGGCATCAATGTCAAAGCCAAAAGATCAAGGCTCGGCCTTGGCGGCAGCAAGGCCAAAAGCCCTGGTGCTCCCTGGAAGTCCCGCAAGGCTGACACCCCCTACGTGACACATGCACAGCCTCATGCAGACAGCACCAGCAAGTCGGTGCCTCAGAGAGCAGCACGCCACTGAGAAGAGTCCCAAGTCAGTGGATCAATACCCGGCTCCTTAACAAATCGGCAATGAGCCCAAATTGCCCCCAGCAGAGCCCACTCACTAACACTCCTTTGCTTGTCTCTCTTTCCTTCCCTGTCCCCAGTCCCCAGCCCTGGCCATACCTCCGTCATCACCTCCTTGGTGCACTCTCAGCACCCAAATCCCAGTGTCTGCCATTGGGAGACCCAGACTCAGGCAGCCTTGGAGAGATGATGGGAAAGGGAAGAGCCTACCTTAGGGTCCCAAGGTCAAAGAGCCCCGCTTTTCAAAAGACAGGCCAGAGTGATGATGGCACACAGTGGTGCTGGAGGCATCAGGCGGGGCTGAGCGGGGCTGTTGCCGTCTGGTGAGAGACCAGAACTCTGCTCCAGGGCATGGAGGAGAAGCTCTAAGGTGTCATAAGCAGGTGAGATGTGATACAACTACCTCTTTGTAAAGGACTCAGCTGGTCCCAAGTGCCCATCACCAGACGGTGTATACACAAAAGGTGGTCTGCCCCTGTATCAGAGTAGGATTCAACAGTAAGAGGGATAAAGTTCAGGTACACGCCCCAACGTGAATGAACCTCAAACTGTCACGTGACATGAAAGGGTCACATATTTGTATAATTCCATTTATAGGAAATGCCCAGAGTTGGCAAATCCACAAAGACAGAAAGCACATTCGTGGTCGGCAGGGTCTGGGGAAGGGAAACGGGGAGCGACAGCTTAATGGATGTGGGGTTTCTTTGGAGGTGGGAGTTGAAAATGTTTTGGAACTAGGTAGATGTGGTGGGTGTACAATATGGCGAATGTAGCACAGAACACTGAATTATTCAGTTTAAAAGTTAACTTTACTTTATATGAATTTCACCTTAACTAAAAAATGCAGCAGCCACCTCCTGTGCTGGCCCACAGGGGGCCAAGGGGCTGCGTGGAAGCAGCAGGGAGCCGGGCAGAGATGACGGCAGCTTGGCTGAAAGTGGTATTGGCAGAAGTGGGGAGAAGTGGACTATGTGACATGCAGTTTGGAGGTTCCAGGTCATGATTTGGCTTGGCTTTGATAGAACATGATGTGCGAGTCAGTGGCCATTCTCCTGACTGGCCACCTGGACTGGGCTGAACTTTCAATTAACCCCTGACTGCACAGGTGAGAAAGCAAATACAGCCTTCTCCCAGGTGCCCACCACCACCTCTGACTGGTAGCTGCCACCCCCCGCCCCTGAAATTTGGGGAGCTGCCTGGGATGACCCTGGGACATCCATCAAGCCCATGATGCCGACGGGCTCCTGCAGGCAGGCCATGCACCAGGAGCAGCTGCAAAGTGTGCATTAGAAAGAGATGTATTCCCGTTAAACCCCTTCCTCTCATCATAGCATTGTTCATGACACCCCCTCGGTTCTCCCCAAACACCCAACCCTTGTCCATCACCATAGCGGCCATGTCCTCGGACAAAAGCAACAACAGGAATATTGTTAACAGGGTTATTAGAAGGTTTCTTCTCTCCCAGAGAGGTCCGCCTGGGGGTCTTACCATTTTCAATTCATAGTGACATCCGGTGACACACAGAACCTTCTCATGAACACCTCAAGGACCTGTCTGATTCCATCTCAGGAGAAAGGACATCACTTGGATTGTGTCTCTGGAGCCACCTGCATCAGAATCACCAGCACTGCTTGCTGAAAATAGATGCTGGGCAAGGTCTTGTTACAGCACTGGTGGCCGTGTCCCACCCCCACAGCACCGACTTGGCAGGTGGGGCTGGAGAATGTACATTTCTAACAGGTTCCCAGGGGATGCTGATGTCACCACAGGAGAACCACTGTGCTTTCTGCTGTGAGTTCCAAGCAGCAGGAGAGAGGCCGCGGGAGCCAGGGGGTGGGGGAAGCCCTCACCTTCTCCTGGTCACAGGGCCAAAGGGACTGGGTTGAGGAGCAGACACCATGGAAAATAAGGGGTTGAGTCCTCAGGAATGAAATCATAGGACGGGAGAAGGCTGCATTTGCATTCTCACCTGTGCAGTTCCTTTTTACCAGGAATCATGTGAACAGGAGAAGCAGAGAGGCTGGAGGTGGGGAAAGGCTGAGATCCAAGAGGGAGGTTCACAAAAGGCAGATTTTGCCTCATGCCATCTCGGGCCACAGCCACTCACCCCCAAACAGAATATAACCCAGCAGATATTTACAAAAACCAATGTATGCCAGGAACTGTAGTAAGGGATTCCCAGGAAAAATGTCCATATCTCTGACTGCAGCAATCCTCTGGTCTCCGATGGGATAGAAAAACCCTTATGTGTACCTCCAAAATATTGTCAGTAAAAGAAATACCAATCACTATAAAATTATCAGTAAATTCCTGCTTATGAAATGGCAGCTAAACCCTCTGGGGAGGGGTAGTTGTATGAGTCCCACATGTCCATGACAAGGGTCCTTAGCACCTCAATAGGGACTGACAAACTCTGCATCCCCGAGCCCGACCAGATGGTGAAGTGTCAGCACTACTGGCTGGAAAGTCTGTTTTGATTCAGACTAAATGGCCAAATCCTGATCCTAAAAGATATTGCCAATTGCTTATGCCAACATCTGTCCTCCCCTTCCTTGTTAAGAACAGAACCCCCTTAGGTGGTCCCTGTGGCTCAGTGAGTAGGGCGTGGGCCCCCATATACTGAGGGTGGTGGGTTCAAACCCAGCCCCGGCCAAACTGCAACAAAAAAATAGCCAGGCATTGTGGCGGGCGCCTGCAGTCCCAGCTACTCAGGAGGCTGAGACAAGAGAATCACCTAAGCCCAAGAGCTGGAGGTTGCTTGAGCTGTGACGCCATGGCACTCCACCAAGGGTGACAAACTAAGACTGTCTCAAAAAAAAAAAGAGAACCCCCCAAGCTGAAAATTCTATTTTTGTGGCCTCCGTTGCATTTAGGTGTGGCCATTGACTATGTTCTGTCCAATGAGATGTAAGTCAAAGTATTATGTGAGGCTTATTAGAAGACAGAGGCATCTGCTTCCTCCTGGGGCTGCTGGAAGGTGGAGCTAATGGCTGGAACTCCAGAAGCCATTTTGGACCATGAGGTGGGTGCCTGTGAAGATGGAGCTCACAGGCCAAAGATGGTACAGAAGAAAGTAGAAGGATTCTGGGCCTTTCTGAAATCATGGAATCACCACACTAGCGGTAAGAGATGAAAATTAACTTCCATCTTGTTTAAGCCCTTATTCTTTTTGTTTTCTCTGCTGTATACATACAAATCTAACTCTAGATGACTGCTGAGGGTCTAGAACCACTTTTTACCAGACACCTTGGTAAGTAAAGAATTTGAGCTCTGGGCTGGATAAGTCTCCTTTCCCGAGATAAACACAGTGACCCACCTAAGGCAAAAATCTTCTAATGCCAGGAGTATCAGAGAAACATACATAAATACTGTGACCCTCAAAAAGCTATGGAATAGCTAAATTGGACAGGTCATGAAGATACTAATCCGACCAATCCATTTGACATTAGAAAGTTGAGAACCTAAATTAAAAAAAAAAAAAAAGAAAGTTGAGAACCCCAGGAGAAAAATGATGTTCCCAACTTCTCCAGGCTAGAACTTCTTATGCCAAAGTAACTTTCATCAGAACGATCTGCTTATTAATGAGAAGAGCCCATAATAATGCTTTTGCCAAATCTAAAAACAGAAAAGAACAACAAAACAATTTCACTGAACACTTCAATTAATTAATTGCCCAAAGAAGTCAAGCTTGGGTCCTTAGGAACAACATGGGAGCTATTTATATATTTATGAGAGAAAAAAATGCATAATGTGACTTTGTACACTTAACCCTGTCCCAATATTTATCACACATCCCAGGCTGGCTGGTGAGCAGGTGTCAATTCTATATTTATGCCTAGTACTTTCTCCCAAAGCCAATTTATAATTCAACTAATCAAGAGATGTTTATTGGCTGGGAATTCATCAGGAAAATTCCATAATGGGGGATTATCTATTGCAGGCATTTGTCTCAAAAAAAAAAAAAAAAAAAGTAAATGAAAAGTTATAAAAGCGAAAAGTTAATTGTTTTTTTCAAGAAGATATTCTTGGAAGAAGAAATTCAAGAAATCAAATGCCTGTAACCTGGAGCTACCACCTTACTTTCAAACTTCTGTCTTCTTCAAATGGGATACACCTTACTAGAGAAAGCTCCTGAAAGAATTAAGAATCTACCAAAAGGACTTGGGGACAGTGACAATGTGTGAGGAAGGCAAAGATGTTCACAGCAGCATTATTTATAGTGAGGGAAACAAGACACACCCATCAACAGACGTTTTAAATAAATGACAATATATGCAGACAGTCAATGTTCCACAGTTATTACCAAGGATAAGGCAGACCTCTGTGTGTATATGCATGAAGAGCTCTAGAGCAGAAACTATTTTTTTTAATCAAAATGCAAAAAAGTGTATATACTATGCCTCCCTTCGCATAGATAAAAACAACACCCCCATACACAGACTGGCGTGTACAGGGAATATTTTTCTGGAATGATAGGTGGTATCTTTAGAGTGAAAGACTTAGTTTGGTGGGAGAACACAAAAGACATTTTATATTGTAACTTTACTTTTAGAACTTCTTTAACCATAACATGCATTTTTGTAAGCATTAACAGAGATCAGTATAAGAATTATACACGTCTTTTATTTTGTTTATTGAAACTAGCAAGCAATTGTTTTCAAACTCTGTTCTGTGAAATCTTAGAACTTAAAAATTATTCCTTAGCAAGGGGTGGACAGAGCTTCTTCCCCAACTCCTATCACACTGGCTGTGTTTTCTGTGTCCCAGCACAGTATTTCTTATGGGGAGAATAGAGTTCCACCACTAAAAATTATGATTCAATGGGATAAGAGCAGTATAAATGTGCCAGGTCATTCATATTGTTTTTATTGAGAAAAATAAGTTTTCCTCTGTGGACCAAAGTAAGGCTCTGCTCAACCAATTCTCCAGGATTGATGTGGTCTAAAAACCCACATTTCTGGAACCACTGAAGGTAGGTGATTCACATAGCGGGTTGAACAGTATCTACCTCTCCACCAACCACCATATTCATGACCACCTGGAACCTCAGAATGGGACTTTATTTGGAAATAGAGTATTTGTAGATATAATTAGTTAAGAGGAGATCATGCCGGAGTAGGGTGGGCCTTAAATCCAATGACTGGTGTCCTTAGAAAACACAGAATATTTCAGATTGTATTTGAAACCTGCACATTGTACCCCTTGATAGCACTAATGTACACAGCTATGATTTAACAATAAAAAAAATTAATAAAAAAAAAAAAAAGAAGGGCGGTGCCTGTGGCTCAGTCGGTGAGGCGCTGGCCCTGGCTGAACTGCAACCAAAAAATAGCCGGGTGTTGTGGCGGGTGCCTGTGGTCCCAGCTGCTCAGGAGGCTGAGGCGGGAGAATCGCTTAAGCCCAGGAGTTGGAGGTTGCTGTGAGCTGCGTGAGGCCACGGCACTCTGCCGAGGGCCATAAAGTGAGACTCTGTCTCTACAAAAAAAAAAAAAAGAAAGAAAAGGAAACACAGAGACACACACAGAACAAGGCCATGTGGTGACAGAGGCACAGACTGGAGTGATGCAGGTACAAGCCAAGGCAGCCAGGACCCCCCAGAAGCCGGAAGAGGCAGGAAGGAGTCTCCCCTGAAGCCTCTGGAGAGAGTGTGGCACTACTAACACTTTGACTTCAGACTTTTGGCCTCCAGAACTATGAAAGAATGAATTTCTCCTGTTTTAAGCCATCAGATTTGTGCCGATTTGACATGGCAGCCCTAGGGAACTAACATAACTCACAAAAGGAAGAGAGAGAGGACAGCCAGCCACAGACCAACACCCAAGCCAAAACAGATTCCACGTGTGTCTCCTCTACTCCGGTGGATCTCAAATTCCAAAGTGCTCAGAATCACCTGGAGGGCTTGTTAAAACTCAGACACCTGGACTCCATCTGCAGTGTTTCTGGGTGCAAGGACCAGGGCAAATCCCAGGAATCTGCACTTCCTACAAGGTTTCTAGGTGCTGGCACCACGGTCCAGGCACCATACTTGGATCAGCAACTGCTGGACTGCTTCACCCAGATGAGAAGCTGCCACACACCTCCCCACAGTGCCAACCTGAGAAGTACCTCCTCCCTCTCCTTTACATGTCAGACTCACGTGTAAGATTTTTTTAACAAAAGGTTCTACAACTAGCAATTAAAAAAAGAAACAGAGGAAATCTGCAGTGTCTCCTCTCCTCCCAAAATACCTTAGTCTGTGAGGAGACATCTGTTGTTTTTGCCTGCTCGGACTCTGGTTCCCTTCTGTTCATCTCACCCAGCTTTGCTTTAGGGAGCCATCCCTGTCCCCTACTCCTAGCCCCTGTTATTCAAGGAGATTCATGCCACTGCACCACATAACCAGGGCCACTAGCCAACTGCCATTTTCTATCCCTCTGAGTACAGTACTTGGTGCCGGGATGGGTGTGTGGCCTTAATTGGGCTCCTTATATGAAATAGTGGGAGGCATGATAAAACTGTTGAGCACCAGCTGTTCTCTTTCCACTGGGATTGCAAAGCTTGGAGGCTGCAAGTCTGGGTGTCTCAGCAGCCATCCTGATACCTCAACAGCAGAACCTGCCCAGGAGCACAGCCAACAGAGGAAAGCAAAGCCAGGAGCCTGAGATGACATTCCCGGGGATATCGTTTGAGCCCCTGGATGCAGCTATACCTGAAGTTGCAGTAGTGCCTAGATTTTCAATTACAGACACAACAAATTCTTTCAGTAGAGAGAGAGATGATAGAATTAACTTACTTAGCTGGCTGAGATGAGTTTCTCTTAATGGCAACCACAAGACTCCTGACCAATACAGATTAAAATACCATCTTCTAAAAAGCAAGTTGTGGATCAAGTGTTAAAATAGTAAAGAATTCCCCAGAAAGACTTCTTGAAAAGGGTGACCTTATCCATCAGCATGTATTTGGCTGAAATAACAGAAAACCCAACTAAAAGCAGCTTAAGCCATAAGGACATGTGTTATTTACTTAACAAGAAACTCAGAAGTGGGTGGTGCGGCTGCTTTGCAGCCTCAATTGCGTCATCAGGGACTCAGGCTCCCTTCCAGCCCCAGGCTCTGCTCTAGGGTGTCTGAGAACAAGGGGACAGCAGAAGCAGGTCTTCCTCCTTGCGGGGTTCCTCTTACAGAGCGAATTAGTCAAAAGAGATCGAGGACACTTGATCTTCCACCTCATTGGCTACAACCTAGTCACATGGCCACCTCTACACCAATCACTGGCAGAGAGAATGGGCAACGCAACAGGACCGTAGACCAATCAGGGACCTGGGCCCATGCCTCCTGAACGGGGGCTATAACAGCAAAGACCACGTGACACCAGCTGCTAGGCAGGCACCTGGTTGTCCACTCTAGAGAGCGCCCCACAGAGCTCCCACCACAGAACTGAGCCTTTCATACCTGAAACTTTTGACTGGTCTGGCAAAAGCACCTGAGTTTCATTCTCCCTGCAATTCCCAGTCCGTCCTAGTCGAAACAGAAGCACGTCAGAAATGCTGAGGTCAGGAGAGCATCAAGACCCAAACCGCTCAACTTTTCTCCCACATCTTTTCAGGATCAATAGCCTAAAAGGGTCGCTGCCACCTTCCCACTCCAGAGGGGTGCCCTCTGCAGCTCTCCATTCGTCAGGCACCAGCGCCAAAGCCCTCCTCCCTCTCCACCACCTGCAGTTGCTCATATACACGTGGTCCCAGGCCTCCTAAGGTGCTCATGAAGGCAGCAGGCTAGGCAAAGAGAGGCCTAGGGAATTCCAGCCAGCCCAATCTTAGCGAAGCTTTACAGTCCACATTCTGAGGCTCAGAAACCACGAAGGGGAGAGGTGAGGTTTCCGTGCCACTGGCGCAGGGAGACAACCCTTTTTGCTGGTGAAGTGGCATGGTCTTGGTTTGGGATCCCCCAGGAGCAGGTCTGAGGGAAAAATTAGAGTGTAGGTGGTTCACCTGAAGGAGATCCCAGGGGGCAGCGTGTGAGGAGTTGAGACATGAGACAAAGAAGTCCACAAGGTATGTCAGCAGCTGGAACAGTGGTGTGCACAGAATACTGCAGGCAACTGGGCCACCCTGGGAAACAGTGCAGAAAGTCACCGCAGTTATCCCACCCAGGGAGCTGGACTCCTGGAAGTCATTCATTCCTGGCATTTTTTGTTCAGCCATGTACACAACCAGAGTGGCTCTGGTGGCCAGAAGGAACCTGCAAGTGCCATGGAATGTTAGACCAGCACAGGAATGGCAAGGGGATGAGGACAGGGACTGATAGCACCTTCTACACTTGCTGAATCTGCCCAGTGTCCAAGATGCTAATTTCTGTGTGATCCTGCAAAAGGGGGGACCCTGAGGCTGACAGCAAACCATGCTAATGGGTCCCAAGAGCACCCACACCCCACCCCTCCTGAACTTGGAGAAGTCTTCCATTTGCTGCCTAGCAGACACCTCCCACCCAGTCCCAGGAGTCTAAGGGGCACAGAAATTAAAACACAGCTCTGCCACTCTGGTGCTGTGTGGCCTTAAATTCTTCAACCTTGGGATTTTTGGCTACATATTGTACATAGACTTTGTTTTGCCTTGCAAAGAAATAGTCATTTGGACTTGACATGACATCACATAGAAATGTTACATTCCTATACAAATCTTCTTTCAATAAGTCACGTTGTTGATTCTGTTCTTCATAAAATCTGTTCTTGCAGAGACAAAATTTTAGATAACACTTGTCCCTGCAATAGCCAACACACTTTAGAATGATATGCCAAATCCATACTAAATACCTCATTGTTCAACTTTAGGATGTCACAAAACTGAAGATGCCACATTGCGTTTGCATGCATATAGTTAACAATACTTATAACTTCTTCCTGTCACTTAAATAGTAGCTTTAGCACAGAGATTTTGCTGATGCAAGATACAATGAAAAGAGAGCATCTGAATCTGTTAATACTTTTTTTAGTCTGTGCAATAAACCTTTTATGTTTTCTTTTCATGGAGGGTGCACCGTCTGTACATACACTCATTAAATTTACCAAATTCAGTCCAACTTCATAATATTTATCTTGAAAGTTGTTGAATGGAAAGATGTTTGGAGAACACTTAGAGATCTAAAAATAGATCTGCCATTCAATCCTATAATTCCTCTACTAGGTATATACCCAGAAGACCAAAAATCACATTATAATAAAGATATTTGTACCAGAATGTTTATTGCAGCCCAATTCATAATTGCTAAGTCATGGAAGAAGCCCAAGTGCCCATCGATCCACGAATGGATTAGTAAATTGTGGTATATGTACACCATGGAATATTATGCAGCCTTAAAGAAAGATAGAGACTTTACCTCTTTCATGTTTACATGGATGGAGCTGGAACATATTCTTCTTAGTAAAGTATCTCAAGAATGGAAGAAAAAGTATCCAATGTACTCAGTCCTACTATGAAACTAATTTATGGCTTTCACTTGAAAGCTATAACCTAGTTACAACCTAAGAATATGGGGAAGGGGGGGAGAGGGAGGGGAGGGAGGGGAGAGGATGGGCGGAGGGAGGGAGGAGGATGGGATTACACCTGCAGTGCATCTTACAAGGGTACATGCAAAACTTGGTAAATGTAGAATATAAATGTCTTAACACAATAACTAAAAAAATGTCAGGAAGGCTATGTTAACCAGTGTGATGAAAATGTGTCAAACGGTCTATAAAACCAGTGTATGGTGCCCCATGATCGCATTAATGTACACAGCTATGATTTAATAATTAAAAACAAATAAATATGAATTTCGTTAAGGAAAAAAAAAGTTGTTGAAGATATCCAGTCCCTATGTTCTGTTTGCAAGAGTACACAAAGTGAGTAACTGTGCGTAGCAAAGAAAATCTGTTATGACCCAAATGAAGTATAAAACCTGCACGAGTCAGTAGTACATCACCTGATTCATCCAAAGCTTTTGAGTAATCTATATTTTCCTTTTGAAGTATCACATGAAGTTGTTCTGTTAAGGTGAAGGCTAATTCATGCTGCCAATTAGTTACAGTTCTCCTTGAAGGGGGCCATTGTTGATACTTTGAAATGTCATCAGGACCTAAGCCTCCTACAACTTCAACAGTGTTCACAATTTCTGTATCACAATTTCTGCATCCCTTCTTTACTGAGTACATAAGCTACTTTATAATTATATATTTTATAATCAGTGACATTATTTCCAGGTCTTATTGCTGCTTGAATTGTCTTTGCTTTTGTGTTTCATCATTTAAAATTTAAATTTTAAAATTTAAAATTGTTTTTGTTGTTGTTGTTGTTTTGTTTTCTTTTTTCAGTTTTTGGCTGGGGCCAGGTTTGAACCCACCACCTCTGGTATATGGGACCGGCGCCCCTCTCCTTGAGCCACAGGTGGCACTATTTGTGGTTCTTATGAGTGTTATAATGCTAATGAGCACTGAGTTTCTTTAATTTTGATATTGTACTATCACAAAAAAGCAAATTGTCTTATCTTTAGCAGAAACAAGGTAATACTGAACTCCCAATCCTCATGTTAAAAAAATCTGTTTGCTTGGTCCAGCACAGGGGCTCATGCCTGTCATCTTAGAATTTGCAAGGCTGAGGCAGGAGGATCCCTTGAGCTCAGGAGTTCAAGACCAGCCTAAGCAAGAGAAAGACCCAGTCTCTACTTTTAAAAAATAGAAAAATTAGCAAGGTACAGTGGCAGGCACCTGTAGTCCCAGCTACTCAGGAGGCTGAGGTAGGAGGATCACGTGAGCACAGGAGTTTGAGGTTGCTGTAAGCTAGGCTGACACTATGGGCACTCTAGCCTGAAAAAGAGAGAGATATTGTCTCAAAAATTAAATTAAAAGTCTTTGAGAAGAGACATAGATTAAAAAAATAAGAATAAAAAACATCTTTTTCTTCCTTCAGTATTCTCTTGGTCTTCTTTGACACGATGGGCTGTTAAGCAGAGAATTAAAAAATACTGTCAAGCTGTGCAACTGTTCACAAATTCCACTTCAAACAGAAATACAGAGCCACACTGTCAGCTGATAACAGACCATCATACTTGACCCCCCATACACTCTCTCCAACCAGCCTCTGCGGTAGTGGCATCAGTCAGGCAGGGGAAGCTAGAACTAAACGATGAGAGTAGCAGCTGTCAATTCAGCCCTTACGGCTCCCTAATGTTCTAACTGTGCTGGTCAATCTGGGAGGATTATTTTGTTGAAACTTACTTTATCCTTTGGTATTTTAAACATGCTCATTTTTAACATAAAATAAAAATACAAAAGACAAATAAAAATGTATTAATAAGAATAAAAGGATTGGGGCGGCACCTATTGCACCGGCCCCATATACCGAGGGTGGCGGGTTCAAACCCGGCCCCAGCCAAATTGCAACAACAACAAAAAAAGAATAAAAGGATTTAGTTTATAAAATTTGGAGTCAGTCAAAAGGCTACATTTAAGGACCTAGAAGGCCACATGCCCTAAACTAAACTGAGATGTGGGGGTTGTCTGTTACAACATTCAGCCACCCTAATCGAATAAGTAATGGAAATCCAACATGTAAAAGGACACAGCACAGGCTCGGCGCCCATAGCACAGTGGTTACGGCGTCAGCCACATACACCGAGGGTGGAGGGTTCAAACCTGGCCCAGGCCAGCTAAACAAAAAAATAAATAGCCGGGCATTGTGGTGGGCACCTGTAGTCCCAGCTACTTGGGAGGCTGAGGCAAGAGAATCACTTAAGCCCAAGAGTTTGAGATTGCTGTGAGCTGTGATGCCACAGCGCTCTACTGAGGGCGACATAATGAGACTCTGTCTCAAAAAAAAAAAAAGACACTGCACACCCAGGAATGAGCTTCCCACATCTGGCAACACTTGCCTGTGTGCAGGGCCAGCTTCCAGGGTGTGCTGCCTATGCCACTGCACAGGGACCTGCTCTCAGATAGCCTTTGTCCTTGGTTTAATGCTCTGCCACTCTCTTGAAATTCTTAACAATTTTCTTCCCAGGAGGCCTACATTTTCTGTCTCACTGGGGCCCACAAATTGTGTAGCTGGTCCTGTGTATGCAGACAGCAACCTCTCAAGTCCTACTAGATACCCAGGGAGCCAAAGCGAGCTACACAGAGCACCCTTGCATCTCCCCTGCCCTGGGCAGCCGCCTCCCCTCTGACCGGAGTTCATGCATCCTCAGCTAATTAATTTGGGAATCTCACCTAACGACACTATGGGCGTATGAATGTGCACATGCGTACAGGTCTGGGTCTCTCTTTCCAAACCATATTCCACCTGAAACACCACACCTGGCATCCTACACTGCCACTGAGGGGAGAGAGTCAGGGCTGCATCTGTGAGGACAAGGCAATCTCCTTTAGGAAATACTTTAGAAACAGTGCAAAAGGTTATGTGTGGTTAAGGCACCAGAGACCGAGGGGGTGAGGGATGGAGGAGGCAAACTACATTTTAGCGGCAATTGCTTTTATGTTGTTGACATATTCTTACCATGTGCCTGATTTCAATGCAAGCAAATTTTTTAAATAAAAAAGTTTTTATTTAAGTGTCCAGAAAAGGCCAGGGGAAGGAGGTATCTGAAAGAGCTTCAAATACTCCATTGAGTTTTTTTTTTGTCCTGACCTTTCCCTTAGAACACACCTAAGTCTACTGTCCCTGGTAGAACGTATCCTCAAAAGAGCTGCCTCAATACAGCGGGGAGGGGAGTCTCCCTGTCTTATGTCTCTAGCCCCTCAAGGGGCACAAAGAGGTTTGCCTCTTACAAGACAGTCACCCGCCTAAGGACGATGGGACAGGTGCTTTTGTGTAGTATAGAAGTTGGGGAGAACTCTCGGTCCCCAGAGGTCTTTCATACCAACAAACAGACAGTACCCTGGAAAGTCCGTGTCAAATAAAGACAGTTTTAGACAAAAATGTGTCCTGAATGTTCATGGCAACACTATTTAGAACAGCCAAAAAGTGAAAACAACCCCAATTTTTGTCAATCCAAATGTCCGTATTTAACAGATGTATAAACAAAATGTGCTCTATCCATACAATGGAGTATTATTCACTCATAAAAAGGAATGAAGTGCTGATACATGTGATAACACAAATGAGCCTTAAAACATTATGCTAAGTGAAAAAAGCCAGACACGGAAACCACGTATTATATGATTTCATTTCTAGAAATGTCCAGGACAGGCAAATCTCCAAACACATCCAGTAGACTAGTTGTTGCCAAGAGTTAGAGGAAGAGATTGGGAAGTGACCTCTGGTGATAAGGTTGTTTTTAGGGGTGATGAAAATGTTCTCAAATTAGACAGTAGCGATGGTTGCACAACATTGTGAAGACTCTAAATGCCACTGAATCGTTATGTTTTAAAATGTTTTATATGGTCATGTTACATGTATTTTACTACAAAAATATTCAGGCACGCCTAGGACTTGAGCTTTAAAAAAAATCAAGTAAAAACTTTGCAAGTATGTTTGTTGTCTTATGTCTCACAAAATGTGAATTATGATTGCAACTCTAGGCCAATCCTTAGACTAAGAATAAAACACTAAGCGCGATCATTTAATCCACCCAACAAACTCATTAAGAGCAGGATGTAGCCCCCTCCCATCTCATTTGACTTCTGTACCATGATCATAAGGAAGTGTGTTTTTGCTGGAATATTTCAGGGCATCACCAGTTTCCCCAAGGTCATCTCTCCATCCTTCGACATTCAAATCATCCTATCTTGAGGCACCCATTAAATTAGCAGTTTAGTCGATTTCCTTTTCTTCACGTGCTAACTGCTGTAGCTCTGAGAGGTTCTCGTTGGTCAATGGCTTTGCTGTGGTTCTGGCCATTTGCCAACATTACTTTCATTGACTTCTTGAAATCCGACATTTCTTGCAAGACTAGCAAGTTCACTTCATGATCTGCTCTGAATTTACAGTTCATTATGTAATTTATTGAATCTACAGTTCCCGCTCAATCCTTCAAAGAAAGGATCTTGATAAAACGGGATGGATGAAGATACACACTATATTTTACCCCACACCAGTGAGTTCTCAATTGGAGGCGATTTCATCCCCCAGGGGACATCTGACAACGTCCAGAGACATTTCTGATTATCCCACAGAAATGTGGACTAAAGAGAGGGTGCTGCTATTGGCATCTAGTGGACAGAGGGGCCAGAAATGCTGTTAAACATCTTCCAAGGCATAGGACAGCCCCAACGGCAAAGAATTATCCAGCCCCAAGTGTCAGTGATGTCCAGGCTAAGAACTTCTGGTCTAAAGGGGATATTGGGTAGGAGGTAAATTTATAAATTGTCAAGTATTTTCATGTTATGACATTGCTTAATTCCCAGGCAACCACATTACTGCAGCAATTTCAACAATGATCATTCAGATAGTGAAGAATCCCTGTATTGCTGTATTGATCCCCTGTGTTTCTGGAAAGCCTGGTTCCTGTGATTGTTTCCTTAGTTGCCTTGGCTGCTACAATGCCCAAGGCCAAATCTACAGTCATTTCCCTAGCTTACATTGCCGGTACTGATCCACTCCAGCATTACACTAACTATTCAGTTCTCCCGTATTTTTCTTTTGTCCTGATCACTTTAATCTTCTTAAACTAATTTTTTTAGGTTTTTTTGAGACAGTCTTGCTCTGTTGCCCAGGCTGCCTGGGCTAGAGTACAGTAGTATCATCACAGCTCACTGCCACTTCAAACTCCTGGTCTCAGGTGACCCGCCTGCCTCAGCCTCCCAAGTAGCTAGGAGGCAAGGGCTGCCACACCGAGATTGTTTTTTGTTTTTGTTTTTTTAGTAGAGACAGGGTCTCACTATTGCCCAAGCTGGTCTCAAAGTCCTGGGCTCAAGTGACCCTCCTGCCTCTGCCTCCCAAAGTGCTAGGATTATAGATATGAGCCACCAAGCCTGGCCCTGAGGAGTGTATTTTTGTACACTACCTTGAATCCTTGAGGGAAGAAAGCAGGGATAAATAAGCAACCACCAAACACATAGCTCAAACTACATAGCAAGGGCAGAGAAACATATTGTCCCCCTGGGAATCACAAACACCCATCGCTCCCCTTCCACCACCTCCTCAGTAAAGATAGTGTGGAGTTTTCTACCCCTGTTCCTGAGATAGCATGTGTCTAGTTACAGAATAAGACCATGAGGACTTGGCAGCAATCCAATTTTTCTCATGCAAATGTTCAAAAGGAAGACTTTACATGGGTCCACACCAACGTGGTTTCATCCCCTGGAAGGACTGCAGTGACCTTTGTGTGTCTGAACAAAAGTCCTTGGTCTTGACGACCCCTCCACACCTTAACAGCTTTGCTGAATTCCCTAAGACCCATTAGTTGAACTTGAGCCAATAGAAATACAGGAAAGCTACTCCTCTTTCCAATCTCCCCTCCCACCACAAGGTGTCCAAGTTCTATCAAGCCCTCCAGGCCCACCTCCTCCAGGAAGCCTTCCCTGAATTCCTCAGGGCTCTCCTTTCTTTGAATTTTTGCTGCTCCTAGAGAGGCTAATTACACCCTCTGTTAGATCACTTTGTTTCCAGCAGGCCCATTATCTCCAAGGCAGTTTTAAGATTTTCCCAGGTCCTAAGCATTCTTTCCTTTAGAGAAGTAGTTCCCAGCCTTTTTTGGCACAAGCCCCATTTTCATGGAAGATAATTTTTCCATGGACCAGAGGTGGGGGATGATTTCAGGATGATTCAAGGCATTCCATTTACTATACTTTATTTCTTTTACATAATATTGCAATGAAACAATGAAATAATTATACAACTCTCCATAATGCAGAATCAGTGGGAGTCCTGAGCTTGTTTTCCTGCAACCAGATAGTCCCAGCACCAGCATCACCACCTCAGCTCCAGCCCAGATCATCAGGCATTAATTAGATTCTCATAAGGAGGGTGCAACCTCAACTCCTCACATGCACAGTTTACAGAAGGGTTTGTGCTCTTGTGAGAATCTAAAGCCACTGCTGACAGGAGGTGGTGCTCAGGCAGTGATGAGCGCAATGGGGAGCAGCTGTAAATACAGATGAAGCTTTGTCCACTTGCCCACCACTCACCTCCTGCTGTGCGGCCCAGTTCCTAATGCATCAATCAGTACCAGTCCGCAGCCTGGTGGTTGGAGACCACAGCTTTAGAGGATCCCACTGCACCAAACATCAGAATGCTCCTGCAACCCATACTACATAAAATTATTTTATGAGTTATGGCAAACTGCTGTTGATTGGTCAACATTTATATTAAGTTTGCGAGCTGTGTGAACACTTGTCTTTATATTATCATTTTCTTTTAACTTTTCCAGGTCTCAAACATTTTTTGAGGGCCAGAATAGAGTTATGAGCCCCAGGCCCCGTGCCCATAAGACCTAATGGATGAAATTATCCTTTTAGTCTCTCCAACCAGATACTCAGCTTCTTAAAGACAAGGACATGTCTTACGCTCTCTGAATCCTCATGTGTCTAGTACAGAACAAAGCAAGGGCTCACAAACATCCATTCCGCTGGTATTTATCGAGTACTTACTATGCACTGTCCTAGGTCCCGGGGAAGTATACATGAACTAGGCGGGCAAGGTTGCTGCCCTCATGAACCTGACATTTTAGTGCAAAATGCAGATAAACAGATAATTATTAAACATGTTGTTTCAGGTGGCTAGAAATGCTATGAGGAAAAACGTGAGAAAAGGTGGGAAGCAAGTGTTAGGTGCTGTTGTAGACAAGGTAGTCAGGGGACCACCTGACCCTGCCACAGAAGAGTAATAAAAGACTGGAGTCATGATCTGCTGAGGGGCAGCTGTGCAAACACCAGGCAAGAGCATCCCAAACAGATGGGATTGCACGTGCAAAGCACTGGGGTAGATGGTGGGTGCCTCTTAAGAAGGCCGGTGGCCAGCAAAGAGCAAGCAAGCAAGCAGAGAGGGGCCTTGTGGACCAAGTGCAGGATTGTGGTTTTTACGCTGAGTAGCTGGGAGCAGAAGAGGGACATTAATTGATTTAACATCTTTTTATTATTATTATTATTGGAGATTAAGGGTACAAGAAACCAGGTTACACTGATTGCATTTGTTAGGTATAGTCCCTCTTATAATTGACTTAACATCTTAAAAGACGCGCTCTGGCTACTACCTAGAAAATAGGCACAGAAGGAAAGGGTGGAAGTATAGAGACCAATGAAGAGGTGACCACAGCCTCCAAGGTTTGTTGACTGACTGCCTGACCACAGTACTGCCAAAACCGGGAGGCCCATGCTGCCCACCACCCACTACCACAAAGCCCAAGCCCAGTCAGTTTCTCACTCCAGACCTCTTGGAAATGCCAACAGAGAGGGGCCTGAATCACCATCTTCACATTCTCTGAGACTGGCAAGATGCCCAGATCAAATCAATATAGAATACGCAAGCATTTAATCTGTGCTTGTTTAAGCACAGCTAGCCCTCCAAGAAATAGCATTACCTTGAAAGCTTGTTAAAGGTTTGTGGCCAAAAAAATAAAAATTAAATTAAATCCCATAGATTTCTTTCCATATCTCCAGACAGGGAGGCTCAGTCACCCTACTTCTCAAAGATGCAGATTAGGGCAGAACTGTTTGAGGAAAGGAGGAGGCCCTTCCTGAACCTTGGTGAGAAATCCTCCTCTGGCCAAGACATCTTGTTAAGCATGTGTACCAGCAGTGCGGAAAGTATGCTACTTTCGCTATATGAAAAGTACAGAAAATAAAAATACATATTAGTCATTGCTTGTATTTTGCATAAACAAACTCTGGAAAGATACACATCAATGAACTTTAAAAGGTCACCTGTGTTGCTCAGGGGACAGGCAGGAGTTGGATGCCTACTTCATAGGGCTGTCACAAGGGGCAAATGAATTAATATGAGTAAATTCCTTTTCTTTCTTTTCTTTTTTTGACCCAAACCATCACATATGATATAAATACTTTTTTTTTGTTTTGATAGAGAGTCTCACTTTGTCACCCTAGGTAGAGTGCCGTGAAGTCATAACTCACAGCAACCTCAAACTCTTGGGCTTAAGCGATTCTCTTGCCTCAGTCTCCCAAGTAGCTGGGACTACAGGCTCCTGCCACAACACCTGGCTATTTTTTAGAGATAGGGTCTAACTCCTACTCAAGCTGATTTCGAACTTGTGAGCTGAGATAATCCACCTGCCTTGGCCTCCCAAGTGCTGGGATTACAGGCATGAGCCACTGCACCCAGCTGATATAAATACTTGTAAAGGACTGACACACAGCAGGCTTCTGAAAATGCTAGTTGTCATTACCAATGGGAAGCAAAAGGAGCCCCCCAGCAAGGAGACCAGCAGGATGGGACACTGGAGGAGCTCTGGGGAGTGCAATGGCTCCCTCATACACACATATCTCAGGGTGCCCACTGAATTGATCTAGTGCCACTGACTCACCTTTGAAAGTGAAGGGGATTGCTGTCAGTGAATATGACAGGGTGCCAGGTGTGAGCCAGTCTGGCTGGGGCAAACCAGGACACAAGTCCTTACTCAGCTTCCATCATAGTCCAGTGTCAGCTAGGATTCCTGGAACTAATCAAAACCATAGTGGATATGATGAAAGGAGATGGTGGCCCATGACCTTGATGGATGGGTTGAAGGATTGACAGATCTTGAGAAGAGCAGCTCAGGGCATCAGGGGAACCAAGTACAGGGTGGCCTTTTCATACCTCTGTCATGCATAGTGTAGGGACAGTCGCCAGAGATGCCAGGTGACCACAAACAGCTACCCATCAGAGGAACGCATGTCTTCGGTTGATTTTTCACACCATTAAGCCCCTTCTGATAAACAGGAAGAAATCTAATTGAGATCCAATTTCCTAGTCAGAGTTCACTAAGTCAATCAACCAGATCTCTGTCCTTGCGCTTCGGGGAAAATAACAGAATTCTACAGAGTGAGGACCGCCATGCACTGTCGGCATCATCCAGAATATCTGTCCAAACTCTAGGAATGAATTTCTTCATCTCTTCACATGTCCCTGAGCTGTCACCAGAGACCTCACCATTATAGCTACAAATTTAAAGGGAAAAGGAGTCCAACTTATTGCAACATTCCAGCAATATCTCTCGAGCAAAGAATGACTAATCCAGAGGCGCGGGACCTCTCACCACAGATGGCTCTCATTTTTTAAAATTGAGGTGAAATTCACATAGCATAAAATTAGCTATTTTAAAGGGTACGATTCAGTGGCATTTACTATGTTCACATTGTTGTGCAAACACCACCACCATCTGGTTCTAAAACCCTTTCATCACCCCAAAAGAAGACCCTGTACCCATTAGGCAATCACTCCCTACTATCCCTCCTATTTGTGGACAGGTTTTTATTTGAGTACCTGTTTTCATTTTTCTGGGGTATAAACCTAGAAGGGGAGTTGTTGGGTAATTCTGATCTTAAAACAAAAAGAAAGAAAAGAAAAAGAAAAAATACAAGTTTCATCAAGAAAGACATGCCTTCCAGTAGTGCCAAAGAAGATGAAATATTTGGGAGTTTATCTAACAAAGGACATGAAAGATCTCTATAAAGAAAACCATGAAACTCTAAGAAAAGTTACACCTGCGATGCATCTTACAAGAGTATATGTGAAACTTAGTAAATGTAGAATATAAATGTCTTAACGCAATAACTAAGAAAATGCCAGGAAGGCTATGTTAATCAGTGTGATGAAGATACGTCAAATGGTCTATAAAACCAGTGTATGGTGCCCATGATCGCATTGATGTACACAGCTATGATTTAATAAAACAAATAAAAAAGAAACTCTAAGAAAAGAAATAGCTGAAAATGTTAACAAATGGAAAAACATACCATGCTCATGGCTGGGAAGAATCAACATTGTTAAAATGTCCATACTACCTAAAGAAATATACAATTTTAATGCAATCCCTATTAAAGCTCCACTGTCATACTTTAAAGATCTTGAAAAAAACAATACTTCGTTTTATATGGAATCAGAAAAAAACTTGAATAGCCAAGACATTACTCAGAAATAAAAACAAAGCAGGCGGAATCACGCTACCAGACTTCAGACTATACTATAAATCGATAGTGATCAAAACAGCATGGTACTGGAACAAAAACAGAGAAGTAGATGTCTGGAACAGAATAGAGAACCAAGAGATGAATCCAGCTACTTACCATTATTTGATCTTTGACAAGCCAATTAAAAACATTCAGTGGGGAAAAGATTCCCTATTTAACAATTGGTGCTGGGTGAACTGGCTGGCAACCTGTAGAAGACTGAAACTGGACCCACACCTTTCACCATTAACCAAGATAGACTCTCACTGTATTAAAGATTTAAACTTAATACACGAAACTATAAAAATACTAGAAGAGAGTGCAGGGAAAACCCTTGAAGAAATCAGTCTGGGCGAGTATGTTATGAGGAGGACCCCCCCGGGCAATTGAAGCAGCTTCAAAAATACACTACTGAGACCTGATCAAACTAAAAAGCTTCTGCACAGCCAAGAACACAGTAAGCAAAGCAAGCACACAGCCCTCAGAATGGGAGAAGATATTTGCAGGTTATGTCTCTGACAAAGTTTTAATAACCAGAATCCACAGAGAACTCAAACGTATAAGCAAGAAAAGAACAAGTGATCCCATCGCAGGCTGGGCAAGGGACTTGAAGAGAAACTTCTCTGAAGAAGACAGGCGCACAGCCTTCAGACATATGAAAAAATGCTCATCTTTAATCATCAGAGAAATGCAAATCAAAACTACTTTGAGATATCATCTAACTCCAGTAAGATTAGCCCATATCACAAAATCCCAAGACCAGAGATGTTGGCGTGGAAGTGGAGAAAAGGGAACACTTCTACACTGCTGGTGGGAATGCAAATTAATACATTCCTTTTGGAAAGATGTTTGGAGAACACTTAGAGATCTAAAAATAGATCTGCCATTCAATCCTATAATTCTTCTACTAGGTATATACCCAGAAGACCAAAAATCACATCATAACAAAGATATTTGTACCAGAATGTTTATTGCAGCTCAATTCATAATTGCTAAATCATGGAAAAAGCCCAAGTGCCCATCGATCCATGAATGGATTAATAAACTGTGGTATATGTACACCATGGAATATTATGCAGCCTTAAAGAAAGATGGAGACTTTACCTCTTTCATGTTTACATGAATGGAGCTGGAACATATTCTTCTTAGTAAAGTATCTCAAGAATGGAAGAAAAAGTATCCAACGTACTCAGCCCTACTATGAAACTAATGTATGGCTTTCGTATGAAAGCTATAACCCAGTTACAACCTAAGAATATGGGGAAGGGGGAGAGGGAGAGGAGGGAGGGGGGAGAATGGGCAGAGGGAGGGTGATTGGTGGGATTACACCCATGGTGCATCTTACAAGGGTACATGTGAAACTCAGTAAATGTAGAATATAAATGTCTTAACATAATAACTAAGAAAATGCCAGGAAGACTATGTTAACCAATGTGATGAAAATGTGTCAAACTGTTTATAAAACCAGTGTATGGTGCCCCATGATTGCATTAATGTAGACAGCTATGATTTAATAATAATAATAAAAAAGAATGGAAGAAAAAGTATCCAATGTACTCAGCCCTACTATGAAACTAATTTATGGCTTTCACATGAAAGTTATAACCCCGTTATAACCTAAAAATATGGGGAAGGGAAGAGGGAGGGGGGAGGATGGGCGGAGGGAGGGTGATTGGTGGGATTACACCTGCGGTGCATCTTACAAGGGTACACGTGAAACTTAGTAAATGTAGAATATAAATGTCTTAACGCGATAACTAAGAAAATGCCAGGAAGGCTATGTTAACCAGTGTGATGAAAATGTGTCAAACGGTCTATAAAACCAGTGTACAGTGCCCCATGATCGCATTAATGTACACAGCTATGATTAAAAAAAAGAAGAAGAAAGAAAGAAAGAAAGAAAGACGTGCTTCCCCTCTCCCCTGCCTGTCCCAAGCACTTTTCCCTTGCAGAGCAGGGAACAGGCCTTGAGCTTCATTGTGGGGTCCTCGTGGCCCAGCTGGAGGGGTTGGGCTGGTGGGAACAGCTCATGCTGACCTTTGTGTAGTCACAGTCTTGGTCTACAACCAAATCCAAGTCACAACCAACAACACACGACAAGTACAGTCAGGAAAGGGTTTCTTCTCTCCCACCCCAGAATGCCATGTCGTGGGCGTTTGAGATTTTTAGATTTCATTCCTGCCCTGGAAATCTAGAAGCCTGACACAAATGTTACAATTCCACAGTGAAGAAAAATAGCACTAGCAGCTCTCGGTTACAGGGACTAAATGATAGAATTGGTTCAAAATACTAGAATGATACTTTTAATTCTCATTGGGGTGGGGAGAAAAGGTTGCCACCTTTTCTTTCTTTAAAAATATTTTTGATTGAATTATATAAACAAATGCACATGACACGAAATTTTTAAAGTACAGGGTAAAACATTGTCACCTACCATCCACATCCCCCAGTCAACCTGTTACCTCCCAGGAGTGACACAGGAAGCTGCTCCACACAGGTGCAAACATACACGTCTGTATTTTCCTTTTGTCACCACTCAGCAGAACTCAGTCCCCCATCTTGCTTTATGTCTTAGTGGCACATGTCACTTTAAATGGGTCTGCCTCGGTTTTGTAACAGCTGCAAAATATCTCTTTGCATGGATGTATCCAAATTTTCTTATTTCAGGCTACCCTCCCATATCTCTCTCTACAAACAATCGCTGCAGTCCTATGTGTATTAAGACATTTTGAGCACATGGAAATGTATCTGTATGATAAATACTTTGGCACAGAATTGCTGAGTTCAAGGTATGGACATTTTAATTTTGACGGATAGTGCCCATCAGCACATTTTAAAATTAAAGAAAAGAGTATACAGGGAAGAGGGTACACTTTCTATATATAAAATACATCCCAGGCTTTGAAACTCAGAATGACCTAAGAGGTAAGTTCTGCTACCCCCATTTCTAAGATGGGGAAACTGAGGCTCAGAGAAGGGCAGCCGTGACCTGCCACCCAGCCAGGCTAAGTCCAAAACCCATTCCATTGAGGCATGGCCCATGGCTGACTCACTGTCTCCCCAGGCCTGAATTCTAAGTGCTCTGAAACTGTTGATTTATGGTTCTGCTTTGATGCCCATATTAATCACCATAACTTTTAATTGAGCTAAAACAAGCATCATATGTTGCTAATTACACAATGCAGATGAAAAACTCTTCCTGATGAACTTAACTGCTTAATCTAATCAGAGTGGCAAGTTGCATTTTAATTACAAGCCAGCGTACATGGAAGGCATCTGCGCAGCTCAGAGGCTCACAGCTCAGAGCCTGGAGCTTCCAGCTTGGGAAGCACCAAAATCTCAGCTAGTAGCCATAGTGTCCCGCTGTGCTGCACAGCAGGTGCGCGGATGATGGAGGAGGTGCTAGATGCCTCTTGCCAGCTCACTCCCTGGGTACAATTGGCCAGGCCCCTTCTGTCCTGACATCTGCAAAGCCTCTGTCAGGAAAGAGGATCTGAGTCTCTGGGCCACACCCCCCATTCCAGCTCAGAAAGGGAATCACTGACTCCTTTTCTCAGGAAATAATCAAAGGCCTGTTATGGGTGACCTTTTCTTGAACATCCTTTAACATCCTGTCAATTTGCCCACACTCACAGAGCAGAGAGAATCAGGCCACAATAATGGAGTAATTCCAAGGGCAATGCAAGACTGAAAAGGCACCTCAGCTCTTATTTTCTCAGCAAAGACACAAAGAAGGCCTCCAAGGCTGAGGGTGAGAGAAAGGAGCTTAGGGAAGGGTAAGTGGGTAGGTGTTAGGAAATGAAATTTTGTGTCCCTCCTAAAATTTATACGTTGAAGCCCCAACCCCTAATGTGAACTGTTTTTGGAGAAAGGGCATCAATGGAGGCAATTAAGGTTAAATGGGGTCACAAAGGTGGGGCCCTGATCCAGCACGCCTGGTGTTCTAAGAAGAGACACCAGAGAGATTGCTCCTAACTCAAGTCCACCTACCCACACCCACCTGCCATGTCAGGACACAGCAAGAAGGCTGCTGCCTGCAAGCCAGGAAGACAGTCCTCACCAGAAACTGACCATGCTGAGATCTTGGACTTCTGGCCTCCAGAAGTGAGAAAATTAATTTCTGTTGTTTAAGCCACCTAATGTGTGGTATTTTGTTCTAGCAGCCAGAGCTAATCCAGTAGATAGATGGAATCAGGCTGGCAGAGATACCCATGTTCAGAGAGATCTTAAGAAGAGGTAGATAAAGATGGCTGAGGGGAGCAGAATAATGGCCTGCAAAGTTGCCATGTATGTCCTTAATCCCTGGAAGATGTTACCCTACCTGGCAAAAGAGACTCTGAAGTTGTGAGTAAGTTTCAGACCTTGAGGTGGGGAAATGATTCCAAGTAGGCCCAATTTTACAAGGGTTCTAATAAGAAAGAGGCAGAGCCCAGGTGCATTGGCTCATGCCTGTAATCCTAGGATTCTGGGAGGCTAAGGCAGGTGGATTGCTTGAGCTCAGGAGTTCGAGACCAGCCTGAGGAAAAGCGAGACCCTGTCTCCAAAAATAGCCAGGCATTGTGGCGGGCGCCTGTAGTCTCAGCTACTTGGGAGGCTGAAGCGAGAGGATCGCTTGAGCTCAAGAGTTTGAAGATTCTGTGCCACAGCACTCTACCAGGGACGACAAAGTGAGACTCTATCTCAAGAAAAATAAAAATAAAAAAGAGGCAGAGAGCCAGAGTCAGAGGAAATGTAAGAACATGCTGTGTTGCTGGCTCTGAAGATGAAGGAAGGGCCCATGAGCCCAGGAGTACACATGTCTGTTAGAAGGTAAAAAAAAGCAAGGAATCAGATCCTCCCTAGAGCCTGCAGAAGGAATACAGCATGCTGACACCTTGATTTTAGTCCAGCAAGACTTATATTGGACTTCTGGCCTCCAAAACAATAAGATAGTAAATGTGGATTTACTATCATTTTAAGTCATTTTAAGCCACTAAATTTGTGCTAACCAGTTGCAGTACCAATAGGAAGCTAATATGATGGCAAGTGTCTCCACTATATCCATATCCATAAAGGTCCTGGCAGGAGAGAGGATTCACTGTCCAGATGGTTTCAAGGGAGGGATTTCAGTGAAGGGTCTCCTTACAGAAGTGTGGGAGAACTTAGGGCACTACAGGGGCTGTAAGGCTCTAAGGGACTGCCAACAGTGGAAAGCTGCTACTTCCTAGCCTTAAGAACAAGGAGAAGATGTTGTTATAGAGGAATTTCCTCACTGGAACAGAAGTCACAGCAGAAGATGAGGCTTCAAGCACCAATGTGGTGACCAAGCAGGGAAGAAATGCCTCCAATCTCGCTTTTCCGGCCCTCTTATGTCCAGACTGGGTCCCACATTGGCCAAATCCATCAAGAAGTTAAAGGGCAAGGAGGTCCAGACCATGCAGCCCTTGAGTGATGAGCTTTCCCAGTGTAGGAAAGGGCAAGGAAAGGTGAAGAAGGAATCGGGGGTGGGGGCAACTAAGAAATATCCAACATGTCCTCTTTTCAGCACCAGCCTGCCTCTTGCAATGACTCCTGCTCTTTGGGCCTGACCAGCAACTATTCTCCCTTCCCCTGGCAAACACATCCTAATTTTCTTTTGGAGGACTCCCCTTCTCTTTCTGTCCAAGTGGTACAGTCCAGAGGGATTCCACTCCCTCCTTGCTCCAGGAGAAGGCACATGACCCAGGACTGGCCAATCAGTCACAATGATAGTTCAAGGAACATCACATGACTCAATCCTAGCCGGTGACAGTCAGACATGGGATTTTTGCTGAAACCAACAGGAAACAGATGTTCTCTTCTTGCTGTGAAGTTCAGCTGGTAGGATGTGACCCCAATATAACAGCCATCTTTGAGAAAAGCCTGCCTGAGACCACTAGAGAAGAAACTAATACAGAGACAGAGAGGGAGACTAGTCCTGATAACTTCAGTTGAGACCTGGTTCCAGCCATACCTGAGACTCAGAGGACTTTTCATTTACATAAATCAAAAGATGTTTTCTTTCAGTTATGCCAGTTTGACTTGGGTTTCTGCCACTTACAACTGAAAGAGTCCTGACATACCCCTCCCTGAAGCTAACCCTGAAGGATCCCTACTGGGACCTCCACAGAAGCACTCCTGGCACTCTATGGGGATTGTTTACCTGTCTGTATCCCCAAGAGACTGAAGGTTGTCTAACAGAAGGGGTGTTTTTTTCTCTATCCCCAGCACTGAAGTACAATGGCGCATAGTGAGTGCTGATAAATAGTTGTCAAATGACTAAATCCATCCATTTGGATGGATGAATAAATGAATTATCTTAAAGGCAGAGTTGGCAGCAACCCAGCCTCTGATGCTTTCGGAAAGTACATTCTAACCTGGCACTAGCCACCAAGAACCTCTCTCGATGCTAGAAATACAGGTATAAGTGTAAATAAGGTAGTTGTGATCTATTTGCATGAAGATGACGTTCTAGTCTAAAGCAAGTGGAGTTCAGTCACATGCAAGTAAAACCAGCTATCCACACAACAAAGGGAGATTCATGCAGAGGGTGATAAGTGCTAACCAGAAAAATTAGAAGGCAACACTGGACAAAAAGCCACAGAGTGACCAGTAAAAAGCCATTTACTAAAAATAAAAGACTCCCTTCACCAAGCTCAGAATTCAGGGGTCACAATTCTGATGGCTTTCATACTGCCCAAAAGAATTGAGTACACAGCTTCTAAAAATGACCCAGGTTTTATACCCCCAAAGAATGAAAATGCATCTTCAAACAAATACTTGCACACAAATGTTCTGAGCCGTACTATTTGTGATATCCAAAAGATGGGAACAACAGAGTCCATCGAGTGATGAATGGATAAACAGAATGTGGCGTATCCATACAACGGAACATTATTCAGCCACAGAAAGGAATGGAGGACTGACACCTGCTACAGCATGAACTGCAGAGACATTGCTGTGTGAAGGAAGCCACACACAAAATGCCATGTAACATACGATACCATTTCCATTAAAAGTCCAGAAAAGGCGCATCCTTAGAGACGAAGCAAAAGGGTAGCTGTCGGGCTGGGGGTAGGGGAATCCGGGGTGACTACTGATGGACACAGGTTTCCTTTGCGGGGGATGAAAATGTTTTGGAACTAGATAGAGGTAGTGTTCACACAACACTGTCAACGTACGAAATAGCACTGATTTGTGTACTTCAAAATGGTCAATTGTGTATTGTGTGAGTTTAACCTCAATTTTTTCAAAACTTTATAAAAAATAGTACAGCCAACTAGCTAGACCTAGATGAGAGTAGATTACATAATTTTTTATTTTTATATTTTAGCTCACGTAAAAAAAAAAAAAGCATGAAACAGGATTCTAAATATATGAAATATATGAAAGACAAAACAGAAAACGTACCCAGGTCACATCCACAGAAATTCAGTATGTCTGAACGCTGCCTGGGCAGCAGTGTTTGGAAGGCTCTTTCCTGCTGGACAGTCAGAGCGGAAAGACTGTGTGTCAGGACAGCAACTCCTGCCCTCCCAAACAAAGCAAAGCCTCCCAGAAATCAGGGCCAAAGCTGCAAGCAATCAGCCTCTGCTTGTCTGTGGTCAAGCTAAAGAACCACCTACAGAAAGAGGCTGTTCAGGCCCCTCGAGAGGGAAGAAAGGGGACCAAATCTACACATTCTGTTTCCTGTTCAAACAAGCAAATGATTTGTGAGTTAGTGTCTTTATTCCAGCCCATTAGTGCCCCTCAATGAATGAAGCAGCCAGTGCAATTCACAAAGGAGTTCGCACTCCCCAGGGCTCGCTCTGCCTGAGGGGAGCTGAACATGCTCAGTGTCAACATGGTTAAATGAAGGGTCAGAGGTAGCTGGCATGGGAAAAAGAGAGGGCACCCTTCACTCATCCCTGCCAGCATGAAGCCAAGAAGAGAAGACATCTGTTCTATTTGGTAACGGGGGAAACCAGCTTGAGGGCTAACAAGGTGAACTGTGCGGAGCAGTGGAGGCAGGATGGTGGCTGGAATGTGCATGCTGCCTGCCTTCAGTTTTTTGCCTTTATTTTTTGGACCCCCTGGTCTCCCATCCTGTTCTTCCCAGAGTTCTCCCTCCAGGACTGAGCCTCCAGGCCAGGGTTCCGATATGCTGTGCCTGGGAGGCGGCACAAAGAACAAGCAGACAGCCTGGCTCCCGCTTGATGCGTTGCACTCCAGGAAGCCGACAGAGTTTGAGGCTGACTTTGGGGAGGTAGCAGGAAAGAGAAAGACAATGCAGGGGGGAGACAGATGGGGAACAAATATTTGGGGCAAATGGCAGTTTATAGGGAGCACCTCCTGGGTGAAGAGCTCAACTACAACTTGGACTTTACCTACCAAAGGCAAACAATGTAACCCAATTGTATGGACCCTCATATTAATCCAAAATAAAAAATAAATAAATACTTAACTCCAGACCCGTAAGTCCAGCAGTGCTCGCTCCCAACATCTCCACATGGAACAAGCATCTAAACTCTAGGTGCCCGACCTGAACTTTCTAATCACTTCCCCAACCTGCCCCAGCCCAACCAGTAGCAAATCCACCCTTCCAGGAATTCAGGCCAAAGCCTTAATGACATCCCTGACCCCTCTCTTCCTCTGTCCCCAACACCTAACCCATGGGAAAACAATCCTGTTGCCCTGATTCAAAACATGGCTAATCTCTTCCTCTGTTCTCTGCCCTCCCCTGTCACCCCAAGTCCAAGCCCCATATTGTTCACCAGGCAGCAGCTGCCTCTCTAGTCCCCACCTCACCGTACTCACATCGGGCTGTCTTCTACACCACAACAGAGTGGGCCTTTCAAAATGGGAATTGGTCCAGGTCACACTTTGCTACTGAAACCCTCCTGTGTCCCCATGTACCAAGGGCAAAGTCAAAAGCCCTGTGATAGTCCCTTATGCCCGGGTGATCTGCCCTTCTCAGTAGTTAGCCTCCCCGGCTTGGACTCTCCCACACTCCACTCTGGTCACACAGCCATTCTGCAGTTCCTTTCACACGCCTACCCTGTTTCCTCGAAAATAAGACAGTGTCTTATTTTAAGGTGTGCTCCCAAAGATGCGCTAGGTCTTATTTTCAGGGGACGTCTGATCTTTCCTGTAAGTAGGTCTTATTTTCGGAGGATGTCTTATTTTCGGGGAAACGGGGTAGTTTGCCCCCAAAACCTTTGCACTCACTGTCCCACTGCCTAGAGCACCCCACCCCCAGACAGCCACATGATTTGCTCCTTCACGTCCCCCAGATCTCCATTCAGACATTGTCTTCCCAGCCAGGTCCCCTGCCCACCCTATCTGCAATGGCAGCCCCCTACTCAGGACCTCCAACCTACCTCCCCCTGCTTTATTTTTCTCCACAGCACTTATCCCTTCAAACCTGCTATGTATTTTAGTTATTTGTCTTATCATCTGCCTCCCCCACAAGACTGTCCCCAAGAACTGAGGTTTTTGTCTACCTTCTTCACTGCTACATGAATCTAGAATCTAGACATGGCCAGACACACCGACTACCCATCATTACATTAATATGTGTTGAATGAATGACCAAGCAAATGAACAGGTACGTAGGAAACTCACAGACCGAGGCAAGAAAGATGCTCAGACAACCCTAACAGTGTTTATCCCAAGGGAAAGAGAAAAAATGTCAGGACTGGGGGACTCTTTCATTTTCTCCAAGGAGAGACTATATACATATGACTTGTGTTACTACCTTTTTTAATAAAATCAATAACACCTGCCTGCCATGGTATAAAAAAAGAGAAAATACTCATGGAACAAAGAAGAGAGGCCCCACAGAAAAAAAAAAATAATAAGCTTGTCTGAGTCACTCAGACTCTGCCTCTGCCAAAGAGGAGCCTGTGATGTGGGCCAGTGACTGAGGGGTTTGAGAGACAAGGAGCAAGTGTCTCCACGCTCCCAAGCATGACAGCACCAGAGCGGCTCTGAAGAAAAGGTTGCTAAAAGGAACAGGGGAGGGGACAGGGACCCTCGAGCAGAGCAGAGATAACTGAGCAAAAGACCCCCACAGCATGGGGTGACCAGGACAGAAAGGAGGCTGGCCCCCTACCCCCAAGAGAGTGCTGTCCCAGTGACCGGCTGCCTCTCTACCAGTGCCAGCGTCTGCTTTCTGGAGCTGGGACAAAGACGCCCAGGAAGCCCCACTGTGCCACCCCCCAAGACAGTCAATCTGCAGCCCGTGCCCCACTTAGGGATGCTGAGCTGCACAGAGCTTGCCAAGCCCCGTGGACAGCCACACACTCCAGCTCCCAGGGTCAGGTGCAGAGAGAGTGATGCCTCCCTCCTTCGTGTTCCCTAGGTTCAGGCTGGCTGGAGGCTCCCACTTTCCTTTTTTCTTCTCTTTAATCCCCAAGCCTCTTGCTACCACCCGCTGGCTCCTGTCTCCCACGACAAACCCTCCTCCTCAATGTGGGAGCTGCTCTCCTTCCAAATCAAATCAATTTTCCAAACATAATTTGTCTGGGACCCAGCTGATATCCGAGGGGCAGGAGGCTCACAAGGGGCTCAGCTGCAGAGCCCCCCTCCCCAAGCCTGAACCAACTCACAGGGGGTCCCCTACACCTAGGAGGGTGCTCACAGTGATGACATGAAGGGACACACAAGGACCTTGTATGGCAGCCAGGACAGCCCTGCCCCCTCGGGCCCCAGAGATGAAGCTAAGAAGAGATTCATCTAACCAGGGTGAGGAAATCTGTCTCCCATGGGGCTGTGGCAGGGGCCTTCCTTCCTGCGACATGCCATTTGGAAAGAAGTGGCCTCCCAGCTGCTCTTAAGATAAAAATCCAAACCCCTCACAGGGGAGCATGATTCAGCCCTACACAGGCAGGCAGCAGTGACACAGGCTACAACATGATGGACCCAAGAACATCACACCAGGCAAAAGAAGCCAGACACAAAAGGCACGTGCTCTACGATGCCATTTATACAAAATATCCAGAATAGACATATCTGTAAAAACGGAAATCAGATTGGTGCTTGCCAGGGGCAGGGGGAGGAGGATGGGGTATAGACAGCTACTGGTATAGGGTTTCCTTAGGATGATAAGCTGGTGGCTGCACAGCCGGGTCAATGTACTAGATGCCACTGAATTGTGTGCTTTAAAATGGTTAACTGATGTTACGTGACTCACACCTCAATAAACTCCTTTTGTTAAATCCAAATTCTTTCCCTTAGTCTACATGGCCAGGAATAACCTAAGCCCACCGACCTCCCACCTCCCCCAACCACACTTAACCCACCCCCTCTTCCCTGCTTCATGGATATTGGTTACACCAGACATGCCAGGTGGGCTCTCAGGGCAAGGTGGGTTCTAGTTCTGGCTGTGCACAATTGTGTGCCTCAGTTTCCCCAGCTGTTAAATGGGGACTTGGGTTAGCTGAGGAGTAGGGGATGCCAATTTAAATACCCAGAGCCACACTGTCCCACATAGTAGCCATTAGATAGTCACATGTGAGTGCTTAAATTTACTTAAATTTAAATATCTCTTAATTCAGTTGACATGAAATTAAAACTTTAGTTCCCCGATGGAATGTTATTCAACCTTTAAAAGGGAGAAAATTCTGATACCTGCTACAACATGAATGAACCTTGAAGTTATGATGCTAAGTGAAATAAGCCAGTCACAAAAGGACAAAAGTCATGATTCCACTTATGGAAGTTCACAGAGACAGAAAGTAAGATAGGGGCTGCCCAGGGCCACCAGGAGAGAGGGGGTTTACTGATTAACAGATACGGGGTTTCTGTTTTACAAGACGAAAAATGTTCGGGAGATGAATGATAGTGATGGTTGTACAACAGTGAGAAGGCGCTTAATGCTACAGAGCTGCACACTTAAAAATGGTTAAAATGGTACATTTTACTTTATGTATATTTTACTATGATTAAAAAAATCCAGTTCCTCCATCATAATGGGCAAATTTCAGTGCTCGAAATCAACATGCAGGCCGGGCGCAGTGGCTCACGCCTGAAATCCTAACGCTCTGGGAGGCCGAGGTGGTGGATTGCCTGAGCTCGGGAGTTCAAGACCAGCTCTGAGCAAGAGTAAGACCCCTTCTTAAAATGAAAATAGCCAGGCATTGTGGCAGACGCCTGTAGTACCAGCTTCTTGGGAGGCTGAGGCAAGAGGATCTCTTGAGCCCAAGAGTTTGAGGTTGTAAGCTAGGACAACATGGGCAGAGAGTGAGAATCTGTCTCAAAAAAAAAAAAAAAAATCAACATGTGGCTAGTGGACACCAGATTGAACAAATAGAGAACATCTCCAGTGCTGTAGAAAGTTCTGTCTAACGGTGCTGATCTGCAAAGCTCAGACCAGCAACAGAAATCAGTGCCCCATTCTAAAGGAATGCAAGCTTGACAGCAGGGGTTTTATCCCCAGCACCTACAATTGTGCCTGGCACACAGTAGGTGTGCAACTAAATATCCAAGGAAGGAACTGAAGAACATGTCCGAAGGGGGCAGCCTCCAACCCTGCAGCCCAGGGTCACACTCTGGGAAGAAGACCCAGGGCTACCATCCCTGCTGTCCTTCAAAGAGAAGCCAAAAATCCAAATTTTCAAATTAAATCTTCCAGCTCTTAAATATCGGCTCAAAAATTATTACAGCACCAGGCTGGCCAAACAGATTTGCCCTGGGGCTGTATTTAGCCAGGAAATGCTGGTTTACAACCACTGGACCAGGAGTTTACAAAGGTTCCTTCTGCCCTACGTGTTGGGAGTGGGGGCTCAAAGGCCTACACAGACAAATAGGCAGGGCACATAGACCCCAAAACCGCTGATCTCATCCCCCAAGAGCCTTGGGAAGAAGCATGGGAGGAAGAAGCCAATTACATTTTCCCCGCTGTTAAATATGTGCTCAGCACAGAAACAATGTGCCCAAGCCCCAGGTGAAATTAATATTCTAATTGAAGTTTCTCACATGGATGAAGGTAGCCCGCTGCCACTGTCCTGGAATGCTAACAACTCAAAATGAGTGAGGGGGTTGGGGGTGGCAGGTGGCTCGGGAGAAGGAATGTCTGGGTACCAAGCCAACCGAGGCCAGGGCTGGTGGCTTCTCCCAGACAGCTGAGCAGAGGAAGACCCACATCAAGCCTGCTGTCCAAGAGTCAGACCAGAGGTTGTGAGGGACCACATGTCAACAAATCACAGGTCCCCAAGTCACATCACCAGCAAGGAGGCCTACTGCAGCAGAAAATCTAAGGGAAAGTGAAGCCAGCCCACAAGACCACTGCCACCAGCTGCGGGGTCAGGCAGTCCCACCCTCTATCCCCTCACTCACAGCCTTCCTGACAAATCCAGGAGCCAAGAAGCTCCTTCTTCCTCACCCCCATCCTTCTTCCGACCAGACGTGGGTAGGTCAGAGTCCTCCTAGGTGACTCAGTGATTATCCCCAGCTGTGACCCTGTGTGCAGTCATCATCCCCCAAAGCCTAAAGTGTGTTTGCAACGTCTCTGACACACCTGTGATCAATAAAATGCAGGTGAAGTGCTTTTCCTAGACTGGGTCATAAAAGGCCACACAGCCCAGCTGACTCCCTCTTGAGACACACACCTGAGCCCTGAGCCTTCTAGAAGTTGGGTTACTCTCAAGCCGCCATGCTGGACAGAACATGTGAGAGGCCACATTAAGAGACCAGCTGCTCGGGCCAAGCCACACCCTCTCTCGGCCTCAACCTCCTCCTTTATAGGGTTGTGGAAGGGATTAATGAACTACTCCACATAAAGGGAGCCCTTAATAAAAGGTAACTGTAATAATTATGATAATTGTAATTGAGAGAATACTGCAAACTCTACCAATCTTACCACTCTCACTCAGCCCTGGGGGTGATGGTAGGCTGCTCTTGGCACCTGTTTTTCCTTTTTGCTTTAAAATTCTCTTTGTGAAAAAACACAAGTATAGTCTAGTGAGAGGGAGCGGAGAGGAGGGGGAAGAGGGAGGGTGATGATAGGATCTCACCTAATGTGCACAATGTGAGGGTGTCACCATGCCCCCTTGGTGAAGGATTCAACTACAACTTCAACTTCACCTTAGAAATGAAACCAATCTAATGTAAACATTTGTACCCTCATATTAATCTGAAATTTTTCTTAAGTTCTCTTTGCTTCTTACTAATCGATCCTTTGTGACTCCAATCCCTTGTTACAGTTAGTAGTTTATAGTTCTTTATATTAAAGTTTTACTATCTTAGAAGTAAAAGTAAAGTAAAATATTCTCCTGGTTGGACCCTGACTGAAGCATCCCCCAATTACATCTGCTGACCTATAAGAAGTGCAGATATATATAACACAATCCAACTTTACATGGAAATATTTTTAAAAGTATACTTCAGACTATGCATTAATAAAAACTTTTTAAAGTGGTGTTGTCGAGAAAACACAGTATTTTGTATATATTGGCACCCAATAGATCATAAGTTCTGGTTATGCAATAAAATTTTGCTAATCTTAGAAAAATTATAAAATCCTATTACTAAAAATAAACATTACTGGTGTAAGGTAAATATTAGTATGTGGAAAGATGGTCACAGAGGTGATCAATTAAAATATAATTAGGGGAACTAGCTAAGCACTACCTCTGATCAGTTCTGATGTGTGTGACTTGTCATTTCTGTTAAGACAATCCTCTCAAAGCTGTGAAATTCACACTTGCACTGAGATTTTTGAGTGCAGCTCTGTGCTGCCTCTAGGGGGAAGCATCAATAATATTTTTGTCTTTGACATTCAGCTTTCCTACCATAAGCCAGGTGCAGTAGATAATTTTGAAACATTTTTGATTGGCAGGGAGAGGGATGGGGATGAAGAAAGGCCTCTTATACTAGTAATTACTGGCAGATGGCATCTACTCTGTGCTTGACAGCATTCTAGGCACTGGAAGTAAAGCAGGGAAAGAAATTAAAAAAATACTTGTACAACTTTGCTCTTGATGAGCTCAGTCCAGAGGAGTTGGAAGCTTGTGCACGTTCCCCAGCCTAGTTTTACTCAAGCACATGGATTGTCAAAATTCTTCAAAGGAGGCGAGGCCACTGCCAGGCAACAGGATCTGAGAAGCCTACACAGAACTTCATCAGGACTCTCTGGTTGCAAGTGACAGAAACTCAATTCAAAATGACTTAAGAAAAAAATGTGTTGGATCACATACTGGGGAAGTTCAAGTTCATATCAGGTATGGTCACCAGGAAACTCTCCCTCTTGCTCTTTCCAGCTCTGTTTTCCCCAGATTGCTTCATTCTCAAGCAGTTCCAGATGGTAGGCAGCTTCTAAGATAGTTTCCAATGATCTGCCCCTCCTGGCATACAGTTTTGCATAGCTCTCTCTCCTGGACAAACGTCCTTCTAACTGATAGAATACCTTGATGTGGAAGGTTACAAGATGAACCTTACTGGCTTTGATGAAACCAATGCCATGTGGAGAAAGCCATGGGGCAAGTAACCAATGGTGGCCTCTGAAAAATAGCATATTGGTGCAAGAGCCACAAAAACTGAATCCTGACTTCCCAGTCCAGTTTTCAAACCTTGGCCAAGACCTGGACTGTAGCCCAAGGAGCGATTCTGAAGCAGAGGACTCAGCTAAGCCACACGCTGATACCTGATCCAGAGGAACTTTGAGATAATGAATGTGTAATATTCTAAGCTACTTATTAGTTTGTGGTCACTATTTCACAGCTATAACTACTTACATCTAGGCTCCCATCCTACCAGATTAGCAACTGCAACAGAAAATGAGGGTCTCCTCAATGCACTCAACAAACATCTCCGACTGGCCCTCCTTGGGTCACGTGCCCAAACCTGAGCCAATCCTTGAGTCCTGAGAGATGGGTTGCTCTGATTGGGCAGGTGCAAGTCATTAGGCTGCTCTGATTGGTCAGGTGCAAGTCATGCACCCACCCTTAAGAGAGGAGGAAGAAGTTAGCAATACCCGAACCACCAGGCTTCAGAGCAAGGGAGGAGTAGTTTCCCCAGTAGAAAATCAGGGTGTGATGCTCTGATGTTACACGCTCACCCAGGTTGAAGAAGCAGACCACCACTACCATGTGACAGGATTTGGATGTGAAATTACATGTGAGAAGAGATGAACAGAAGTATAAAAAATGACCACCAGGGGCAGCACCTGTGGCTCAAAGGAGTAGGGCGCCGGCATTAATATACCGGAGGCGGTGGGTTCAAACCTGGCCCCTGCCAAAAAAAAAGTGCTTGAAACAGTCAGCAAGCAAAGGCAGCTGGCAGAGGCTACGGTATATAATTAAGCAGGGAGAGCTATAAAGCTAACAGGAAGTGCCATGGTAGTTAATTCCCTCACTTAAACATGTATTTAATCTCTTTTGAAGACAGGGATTAAGAGTAAGTGAAACTTGAAGAATGGGAAAAAATGAGAAGGAAATTCTATGGCCTTCTCTCCTCACATCGTCCTCTATGCTACACGATAGCACAGGAGAAGCATAATGTAGTCATACGGGAGATGGCAGGTTCAAACTCGGCCTCGGCCAGAAACTGCAAAAAAAGAAAAAAAAGAAATGATCCAAGATGACAGGCAAACTGATCACATAGGAAGATGAGGCCGCATCGGAGTGTGTGCAGATGAAGCCGGTGCAAACAGCAAGACCAACATCCTCCCCCAACACTTTTCCTCCTAAAATATGCAGACCCTCTCAAGAGCTCGGCCTGTAAATTTAAGAGACAACCACTTAACTGGGCTGGGCATGGGGGGTAGTGGGTGGAGGGAGAAGAAAATATCATAAAGAAATAAAATTTCCATCATAAATTCATGGTACTTTTTAGAGCCTTTTCCATTAGAAACAAATGTGTTTGTGTTAAGTGCTACAGAGACCTAGACCAGAGAACTGCGAGGATGCCCCTATTCTAAGATTAAAGCTCCCAGAATCTGCAAAAGTGTCATGAGTAGATGGAGTGGCATTCCAAGTCCTCTGGGAATTGCTCAAAGCCAGAAGCACAGGGCACAGAACCTGGGGAGCTCCACCATATCTTGCCCTCAGAAGCCACACCTCTTAGGCAAGAGCTCTGGTCTCTAAGAACAAGCCCCCTGCCTCCCACCGTGTCCTCGCTGCTCCAGTCCACAGGCTCTGTTACTGCTACTTTCTCAGATAGCAGTCCCTGCCATCTCCTGGCTTTCCATAACTATTTAGAGATTGTCAGTGATTGCTGATTTCTGCCTAGTGTTGGGGGAAGGCATTTTGAAAATCTTTCTGAACCCCTTTTCTATGTCTGTGGAACCCCCCATTTCATGAGACAGAGGAAAGTCACTAAATACACCTTGCTACATCCATGCCATGAAATGCTGTGCAGCAATTCAAAAACATTAAGGTACTTCTATGCCTACATAGGGATGAGGTGTATATGTAAAAAAGCAAACCGAAAACACCAGTATACCATACATTCCCTATAGGAAAAATACACAGAAAAGTGACCTTTTAGAAGAACACGAAGTTGGTCAAAAGAGATTTTCAGGTTTATCTGTAGTGTTTCTAAAATCATTTGTATATCTTTGACAAAGACAGTGCTATACATCCATCAAACTGCTTTTATTTTCCTCAAGGCACCCAGAAAATCAACATACCCCCGGATCCCACTTTAGGAGGCAGAATAAGATCACACACGAAAACTCTATTAAGACAAGCATGATTATGTAAGAGCCTAGTGGTTCAAATGTTTTTTTCCAAAGGCAATGCTCCCTTCTACTGAAGTATTTACCACAAACTACCAGCTATGAAGGGGACCACCAGCTGTTCCCAGTATCTGTTCTCTCCTTCCACAGAAATAGAACTTCCAGTTTTTAGCAACCTAAAATAAAGACTGAATTTCCCTGGTTCCCTTGCAGCTAGATGTGGCCATGTGACTGAGTCCAAACCAATGGGATACCGGAGGAAGAATCTCGGGGCTATTTCTAGGACCCCTCCTTAAAAGACAATTGATACATTTCCTTGACCCTTTATCTGTATCTCCATCTTGGTGCCTGGAATGGAGATGAGATGGCTGCACCCATAGCTGCCATCTTGAACCATGAGGACAAAGACCATAGCTTTGAGATGGTAAAAAGGAGTGGGGGGAGTCCATGAGCACTTCATGGAACACAGCAGACATATGTATCCTAGGCTACATAGCTCCAAATTCTTATCGGAGAAAGAAACAAAGTTCTACTCTGTAAGCCATCATTATTTTAAGTCTCTTCATTCACTGAGGAATCACACCACATCCAGACTTCCCTGTCCCTCACTGCACCACCAAAAGTGAGCATGCCTTGAGTCACTTAAGTTCCATGCATCAGAGGCCCAAGAACCCGCACACTGCAATGGCCAATTCAGAGGATTCCAGCAGTTCTGACAGGGTCCCAGACACCCTAAGGGAAAGAGTTGGGCTTGCTATTTAAATATCAGCATTACTGTGGCTAAAACATCCAAAGCACTCCTGGTTTCCTTCATACCGGCTCCACAAACATCACCCCTTCATTCCTTCACTGAGGTCAGTAACATTAACACCCTGCATAGATGGATCCACACCCTCCTCCACACTAATAAAATTCCACAAATGTGTATATAAGGGCATATGTGAGCAAGTGCATGATGTACCCATTTCAGAGGCAGTATAAAGTGATGTCAGGAACCAAACAACATCACCACCACGATATGCTGCCTCTGAAACAGTTACACACACCTGTTTTATAGCAATCCTCTTGTTTTATAGGTTTCCCAGAAGCAGGTTTGCTAGGTCAAAGACCAGATACTATTTTAATAGATATTGGCAGATTACATTTCAAATATCCAATGTTCTCCACCAAAGTAACCAGAACCCATGTGAAATCTGAGTTTTCAGAGGGCATACACAATAAAGAAACCCCGGGGGTGGGGGGGAGGAGGTCAGCGCCTGTGGCTCAAAGGAGTCGGGCACCAGCCCCATATGTCAGAGGTGGTGGGTTCAAACCCAGCCCCGGCCAAAAACTGCAACAACAAAAAAAAAAGAAACCCCAGGGAACTTGGCCACTGCCCAAAGAGCAGCCTCAAGGAGCAGGGGTGGAGGGAGCCTGGGGACATTAGCTCCAACACAAGTGCTCCTGGCCTGAGCAGTTCTCTCCACCCCCTTTCTAGACTGTAGTAGTACCTGTTCCTCCGTCGCAGTGGAAGCACCAGGATTTTCCACTGAGAAATAATCTCTGCTCCTCTCCGGTAAAATAGTTCTTGTGCCATTTCCTGAGATGAGCTTCTAACTTAAGTGAGGCCAGACAGATAACATCCTGTCTCCACAGTCCCAGCCCCTGGTTAAGGGGTCAGCACACACCCCAAGTGAGTCCCCGTTGGGATAGGTTCTCATTGGGATGGTTAGAAAAGAGACATTGAATTTCTGCTGGTCTGAGGATAGGCTGCAGCCATCCGTGGCCAGCTTTGCCATCAGGTAGAGAAATCCTGTATGAGAACTGAGTCAACACAGAGGAAAAAAGAACTAAGAGATCAAGTGAGAAAACAGAAACCCTCATTAGGAGCGTGCTAAGCCCCTGGATCCAGCCTTGCCTGTAGCCATTTCTCCCTTGAACTTCCCAGCTCCAAGGATGAGTAAATTCTCATTGTCATCCTTTGCAACTAAGATAATTCAGACTAAAACAGTGACATACTCTTGCATTTGGCACATCATCTCCATTGGATCATCAGCATTGGAAACTTAAAATATCACAGACCTAAGTGCTACAGATAAACACGGCTATATTCATCACTAAAACAACTCAATAAGAAAAAACACAAGGTCATAAAAAAAGATCCATTGATTGGAATCACTCTGAGTATGAAATAACTAACCAATGGGTTCCTTGAATACTAGTTCCCTCTGGCAGCATCCTTATAAGGGGTCTTCTGAGCTGTGAGCCATCCAGCTCCTCCTGCAGAGTAAAAAACATTTTGCACACACATGTGCTGCTATTTTTAAAACGTTACATAAATGCTACTGTAATTACCAAAACCGACTCATGCAAAAGCATTACTAAATTGACAGCAACTTTTGATCAATATGTTTTTCTTTTGCAACCAAGAGATAGCAAAACCACAATCCTCATTCAGAGGAGCTGGACAATTTTTTTTTTTTTACGTTAAAAATGGTTCCTTATTCCTGAACGCTGTCATAGTCAAAGAAACATAAATTCACAGAGAACTAACTCCCTGCCTGATCACTGAAGGCAAACTTTGTCTTAAAACAATTAGAGAGTACGATAGGTTAGTTAGGCTTTGTGGGTCATACGTCTGGGTCACAGCTACTTAACTCCGAGACTGCGCAGAATCAGCCATAGACAATATTTGAACAAATAGGCATAACTGTGTTCTAATAAAACTTTATTTACAAAAGCAGCTGGAGGGCTAAATGTGGTCCACAGACCAAAGTTTGCTGATGAAAGGGTGCCAAAATAACACACAATGTGTCAGGAGCCAAGGCCAACACAGGGGCAGATGGAATTTATACATCTCTAAAATGTCATGGAAGTTGACAAAGGTACTAGAATTTGATTGGCACACAAATTTTCATACACATCTACTAAATAAAGAATACCTGCACTGGCCAACAATAAACTAATAAACTAATCACGTGAGGAACACAGGGGAAAATTTCTTATATATTTTATATATTAGTGATTTCAGGAGGCAAAACGAACACCAAATTGAGTCTCAAAGACCACAATTCAAATCAAAACTCTATGTTGTGTTTTTGGTGGGCAAATAGTATAACTGGGCCCTGGAACTCTCAACTATCATAACATTATTAAATAACTGCCATTCTTTACTGAACACTTAGTATATGCCAGGCACTGTGCTGATAACCATTCTGCATCTACCTTCTCATGAAAGCTTTATCTTACAGATGCAAAAATGCAGGCTGATCCGCCCAACTTTCCCTGCAGGGCTCTTGGGAAGACTGTACAAAAGGCAAAAGTCCAACGCACAGATTAAGGTCTGTTTGCTTATTTCATCACTAACAAATACTGACTGGGTCCCAGTTCCAAATACAGTGCTAGGCACAGAGTAGGCACTCAATAAATATGTATCAAATAAATCTACTCCATCAACAAATCCTGTGGCTCCACTTCCAAAAGTACACCCTAAATCCCACCACTTCTCACCTCCTCCACAGTGACCACTCAGGTCCAAGCCACCACTGTCACTGGCCTGGATCATGGCAGTAACCCTCAGCCCACTTCTGTGTGCATAGGAGTTGGTCCTTCCTCTGCTCAAACCTGCCGACAGCTCCCAGCTCATTGAGAATAAAAGCCAAAGTCCTGACCAGAGCCTGGTCCCTGTCACCCCTCTGGCCTCATTCCTCCTGCTGTCCCCTCCCTCACTCAGCCCACCTTCACTGGCCTCCCTCTGTCTCTTGAACCCGCCAAGCACATTCCTACCTCAAGGCCTCTGCACTTGCTGTTCCCTCTGCTTGAAATGCTCTTCCCAAGATCGCCACCTGGCCTCCTCCCTCACTTCTTTGGTCTTTGTTCCAAGTCACCTTCCTGACTCTGCTGTTGGAAACTGCAAACCATCCCTCCCCAGTGCTCCATCTCTGCTCCCCACCCCTGCCTGTTTCTCGGTGGCATGGGACTACCATGTCATGAGCAGCATATGTTACTTATTTGTTTTGCTTAGCATTCATCTCTCTCCACCTTAACACTAACCCCGCGAGGACAGGGGTCTCTGCCTATCTTGTTCCTGCTATATCCCCAACACCAAGAACAGTGCCTGTCACAGCACAGGTGCATAATTAAAGTGGCCTAGAATAAACCAAGACAGGCATGATGGAAGGAAGCAGATTGGAGGGGGGTTTCCAGGAAGATTAGGAGAACAGGAGCGCATTCAGGGCCAATTTTACAGAAAAGGAAACCAAGTCTCAGAGCAATCAAGGGGCTGCCCACACTTCCCAATTTCTTGGGAGAAGCCAGAAATCTGGATGGTAATAGTGACAGCTCCCCATCTTTAAGTGCCAGCAACTATCAGAAGTCTGCAGGGCTGAAACGGCTCAGAGGCAGCCAGTAGCATCCACTGGCCTGGAAAAGTTCTTATTCCTGCCACTAGAACTTTTTTGGCAAAATAACATTCTCCATCTATGCCAAGCCTCTCCTGTCCCTTTACTGCAACCAACCTGCAGGCCTCTCCCGCCTGGCCTCTCGCATCCCTGGGGCCAAGCACATCCCCACTGACCTGGCCCTCTGAGCTCGCCAGGAGAGCCAGCAGCCTGCGGCAGCAGATGGCACAACCACAGAAGGGAAAAATACCAAGCTGAGGATATAAATACGTCGACAGTACACAACACAGAGCGGACCCGGGAAACAAAGAGCCACGGATGCTGGGAGCCAGGCGATGAGACACAGGCAGCCGAGCTTTAGAGATCCAACCACATAGCCAGGACCCCTTGTAAGGCCCACGGAGCCAACCTCAGGAGCGCTGGCTACAGCCACAGCAGTATTTTTATGTGTCCATTTGCTGCACTGTGTTAAGAGCCCCAGTGGAAAGCATTCAGGACATAAAGCAGACATTGGAGACACGTTATTTACCGAGTTGCCTTTCTTAGGTGCTGAATCCTTGGACTCAGAAAGTGCAGCCTCCATGAGTTAGGCCCCCCAGTGGGTTAATTCATGCCCAGGCTCAGAGCACGGAGTGATTCCAGACACTCCATCACCCTCAGTAATAAAATACAGCAAATCAAATTGGACTCGATTGATTTTTTATGTAACTATTTTGGGGGCAAAGCATAAGAAGAGGGTATTGATCAGTTAAAGAGCCGGGGTGCCAGAGAAGGGAGTTGGGGGCACCCTGGCTGCAGAACCAGGTGTCCTGGCCAGGAGAGGGCACTGGAATTCAACTCCAAACAGCTTGAGCTTCTTTTTCCCCTGCTCCTGGCAGAGAATGGGTCCATTTTGCACTGAATGAGAAGATGCAAAACCAATCACCTGGTGGAGGATAAAAGTGACAATGAGCTACTCTGTTTTATTTCTGTCCCCATGGCACTTGGCATTAAAGCCCAGATTTATTTGTCAATCACTGTGTTGTTGTCTCACTCCTCCAAGACGACAACACACAGGATTTGTCTCTTTTGTTTCCTCCTGTGTCCCAAATGTTTAGCGCTGATTTATGTGGCTGTTGAATGAATGAATGAGCTGGTGTCTCTTGAGTACTTGCCATGTGCCAAGCACCGTGCAGAGGACCTTGCAAGGATTTTCACACCTTCTGCCCAGAACCTCTTCTCCAAGTTGACCCTTTCTGGTTCATTTAGGTCTCAAATAAGAAAACAGCCACCTCCTCCAAGAAGTCTTCCTGGATCACATAGTCAATTCCCGTCACATCATCTTGTATTGCCCCAAAGGGGCAAAAATTTGTGTCCAGGATTTTCCTGTTGGTGTATTTGTAGGCTTCTTGTCTGTGTCCCTGTCACCATGCAACCTGCCCAAGAATGTAAGTCCCTAAGACCAAGGGATCCAAGCCTGAGAGTAGGGAAATTGAGGCAAAATTCCAAGCACCCTCAGGGCAGAAGTCATGAGCTCTGAAAAGGAGACCTTATCCTGCCATTCATGGACTGAGTTATCTTGAGCCATTCCCTGGGTTCCTCTGAGCTTTGGTAACCCTATCTGGAGATATACCTCCTACCACATCCCATCAACAGCTACCCAAGACCCCAGTGAAATCCTGAAGAGTGAAACCACTTGGTAGATGGCTGATGGCTCGTGATCCTTCTTTTTGCGGCTTTGGTTGCTGCAGCAAAGTGCACCCTCCCTCCTTGCTTCTTCTCCTGTCCTGAGCCTCTCATTCTGTGCTGACAGCCACACCCATTTGCACACCACTGTTGTTTATAAACTTCTTCCTTGTTGGAGTCCCCCAATGAGACCAGCAGGGCAGGATTTCAGCATCTCAGAATGCTCAAGAGGCTAGACCAGTATTCCAAGATCTCCCAATTACTTGAGCACAGCCAGAAAGCTGGCTTGTGACTTTGATACCACCCAGTGTTTAAGTTCTGGCAACTAACAAGAGAAGTCTGCAGGCCAGGTATGGCCCAGAGGCAGCCATCTGCCCTCCATGGCCTTCCATGGCCACTCGATTTCCCCAAACACCAACCTTCTTCCTACCAAGCAGACCAGGGCTCAGACTTTAGAAGGGAAGAATTTCCCAAATGGGTTTCTCACAAAAGACCCAACTCTCCCCTTGATTGAAGGCACATCCTTTAATCCCCTTGATTCAAATCAGTCTTGAAATGCAACAAATGGCACCCAAAATTCCGTGCTCATGAACATAGAGAACACAGTAGCTAAGAGCACCAACTCCAAGACAGACACACCCAGAGTTCACATAGCACCCCAACACTTACTGGCCACGTGACCACACACAAGTCATATCACCTCTCCAGGCCTCAGTTTCTTCATCTGAAAAATGGTGCAGTTAGAAGTCCCTAACCCATTAGAGCTGTTGAAGATTCAATGGAGTAAAATTACACACAAGACACTCTAAAGCAGGGTTAGTTATTGTGTTATTACTAATGCTGGGGCACACTGACAGGTAAGAAACAACTCATGAGACCACAAATCTACCTGCCAATGTCCTGCCCTTCTTTGTAACCATCTAATCCCTCAGGGCACAGAATTCTACAGGATTCTTAGTTGCCTACAGGGTAGACTCCAATGCGTTTGATTTCTACTGCTCTCTGCCCATTATTCGTTGCAGAGAGAGCCGAAAGGAAGTGAAATACCTAGCAAAGCCCAGTTCATCAAAAAAGCTTGATAACTATCCACCACCTTGTGGTGTGAGTCCAGCTTGGAGGTGGGTCCTACCATTCTTTACAAGTCTATAGAGTGAAATTTGGCTCTAGATAAGACACAGACCAGTGTCTGGGCTGGAATCTTGATCCTGTGTGACCCCGGGCAAGTTCCCTAGCATCTCTGGACCTCAACATCCTCACATGTAAACCATGAATAGAGAGACAGCCCACCTGCCAGAGTGAGATTCCGCCACGTCCACGCAAGGCTGGAGGCGGTGCCTGAGGCACAGTCTGCACCCTCAGTGGCACCTGCTCCCGTCATCAGCATCATCAGGGTTTGCTCCTATCTTTCCGAGTTGATATTTGCTTTTTTTTTTTTTTTTTAATCATAGCTGAGTACAATAATGCAATCATGAGGTACAATGTGCTGGTTCCATATACAGTCTGAAATATTTTCACCAAACTCGTTAACATAGCCTTCATGGTATTTTCTTAATTATTGTGTTCAAACCCTTATACTCTACACTTAGTAAACTTCACCTGATATTTGCTATTTCGACCATGCTAAGCAGCAGTCATTCTCATGATCTTGGGCTCCTTAAATGAAGTCACATTCCCCTAAAGGACTGTCCAGTAGAACTCTTTCACCAGAAAACCTCCTCCACTGTGGGGTTAGAAAGTCCTGGATGAGGAGTTAAAAAGAGAGTGTGCCTGAGCCCTGACCTGCCTCCAGCTCACTGCGTGACCCTGAGCAAGGTGCACCCATTTTTGACTCTCCTTTTTCCCATCTGCAAAGGAGGCTGTTGAAGGAGATGCTCTGAGAGGCCCCCTTGCTCTAGAAATCAGTTCACTAACTCTCGTGAAGAGTTGGCAATACCACTGTCACCCCCTCCCACCAGGCTGCCCATGGTACCAGAGCACCTCACCTCCCCATGGTGGTAGGAGGCATTGCGTTTGCAGAATCCCATTGCTTAAAGGGAAATGGACTCTCTCCGTCCTCATTCAAATTTAAACCCAGGAGAGAAGAAAGGAGCCACCCAGCTGCATAGAACTGGGAGACTCATTCGGGAACAAGGCCCCTCCAAGGCCTTTGCTGGCCCGGAGACCACCCTCCCAGACTTCCAGCCAACAAATGAGGAGTTTCTTTAGCTCCCCTGGATCACAGCAACCGCCATGCTCACTGCTGGCTCCAAGCACCATAGCTCATGCAGAAGCCCCACACCTCCCCAGTTCCTGCATCCGGCGGGAGGAGGGGGGATGAAATGATTTACTCTGGGAACTCCACTGTGCAGCCACTAAATCACTGGGGGAGGCACCAGCATTTGAATACCACTCCCCCCTGCTTCCCAAGGCCACCTCTCCGAAGGACAGTCACACACAAGAAAGCCCCCCCCCGCAAAAAAAAAAATCACTATTGTAATGAGAAAGAAATATGCCACATGCCACACCAAGGTGCCAGGCAGGGCTAAGCTTTCCCCTCCCCACACTTGCAAGCTCTGCCATTCACAGGGCTCTTCTGTCAGGGGAGGGGTAGGGGTAAGGGTGTCCCACCCACCCTAATGTCATAGACCTCCCCACCCCCCAGCATAATGAGTCAACGAAGCAAGGCACGTTCATTTTCCCCAGCAGGGACTGTAACTGCGCCACTAATTTGCAAAGCCTCAGTGTGCACAGAAATGGCTCAAATAATAGGGGCCCCCAGTCGCTAAGCTGGGGGATTTGTGCTGACTCTTACCAAGTACAGTTCCATATGTTTAAGCGTTTGCAAGGCTGAAAGAAGTACACCCACCACGCTCTTTACCATGGCAGCTACCCACGCAGGAGGGGGGGCACAAAGAAGACAGTCCCTCTGTGTGTGTGTGTGTGTGTGTGTGTGTGTGTGTGTGTGTGTGTGTGATAGAGCGCGCACATCCTCGCCTCTGAACTCTCCCAGCCCCTCTTCCAGTGCCTCAGCCAAACATGGTCTGTAGATCATGGCAGGAATTATCCAGAAAATCCAGCCAGCTTTGAAGGAAGCTCTGGTTAATCCCTGGGAACCTTTCAACCAAGAGTAGGCAGCTAACTATCTTTCAGGAATTTCAGCCTTGTTTTTGGATTTATTTTTCCTTTTTTTTATTTTGCCAGCCCTCCTGACTGGTGCTAAATACAGAAGTTACCAAACTGTTATCTCCTGGGGACTGGTGAAAGACTTGCCTGTGCTTCTTGGGCCCCGGTGTTGGCATTGGGAGCACTGCTCTGGGGGCATTCACCTGACCATGCAGCCAAGCGGGAGAGGGACAGCAGCAGGTTTCAGGGGTGACTCACCTTCCCCCCACACCTGCCACTCAAAACCAGGACTTCCCAGAGCCAGGCACAGCTCTGTCGCTGGCAGCGGGAAGGGGGATCTTTAGGTTCTCTTCCAAAGCATTAGGCAGGCAGCTTCTCCAAGCCTGTGGCTCAAGGAGTAGGGCGCCGGTCCCATATGCCAGAGGTGGCGGGTTCAAACCTAGCCCCAGCCAAAAACCAAAAAAAAAAAAAAAAGAGATTTCCTATATTCACTTAGAAGCACATCCAGACAAACGCTGACCCCGTGCAGAAACAAAACAGAGACAAAACTGCGATTCTCAAGTTCAAAGGACTGTGCACTTTTGGAAACAGGTCCCAGGGCTTCAGTTAAGAGAAAACAGCCCCGACCTCATCAGCAGCCCCTCTGCTGTAACACAGAGGAAAGCCAAAAGCAAATCAGCTTTATCATAGCTGCTCATTAGCCTAGCAGATTGAAAATGCATCCACGTTAAGCCCAATGCCACTGTCTCAGCCAAGCCGAACCCAACGCCGCCGCCGATGGATATCTCTCAGTCAAAGGTTTTCTTAAACGTTTTGGGTCACTTAAGGGCATCTAGAAGGAAAACAATACTTACTTTTCCCATGCAAATACATCAAACATCAAGTTGACAGGCAAGGTTGGCTGCTAACTGCAACCTTACCACGATAGTTAAAGCCGAAAAGTTAAAGTTGTATTTTTTTTTTTTTTACTGCATTCTGCGTGTCTGTGTAGTTTGTTTGTTAAGGAAATGGGGAGAGGTTTTCTAAAGCAAAACTACCTGCTCCCAAATCATGGGTCCTAACTGTAAAAGGTTTGGAAAGCTGAGATCTCAAACGCACATGAATGGTGCTCGTGACTGTGCCCGGTTCATCTGAGCCTTTAGAATTCTCTCGACCGCTTTGGGTGGGGGGAGGGGATGAATTGTCATTTTAGGATGAGCTTCCTCTAGAACCAACACGTAGCCGCACCAAGGTGGTAGAAAGCTCTCCAAACTCCGGCGGAGACAGACAATACCAGACTATTTTGATTTCCCCACTCACTAGGTTTTGGCCACAGCTGCACTGGTGTCAGCAGGGAGTCCAGCTCCCTGGTACCCAGACAGCGGCTCTGGACATCACGGCGTTCCAGGCGGCCCGGCGCGTCTGGAGCTGCCTGGCCACTGCTACCCTTTCCCGCCTGCCTCGGGGTCAGGACTCTGGCGCAGCCCGCGTTTCCAGGAGGCACGGGCTACACTTTGGCCAAGGGGAGGCCACTTGGGGAGGGAAAATGCTTGGGGGTTGGGAGACGGACGTAAATGCAGGAGAGGGCGGCGGGGTGCAGGGAAGGGCTGCGGACAAGCTGGACAGGGCCGGCCGAGACAACCTCAGGGCTCGGGTCCCGCTTGTGTCCCGGGAGCGTACCGCCACAAGACAGCCGGCAGCAAGGAGCAGGAGAAGGTTTCCACCAACGCCCTATCACAGCAAAACCCCCGCAGAAACCAGGACTCAAGGCGGGGTGGGAAGGGGGCTAGATTTCCTGGAGGCGCGCCCCCACCCGCCTCGAGAAGCTGAGCGCACCCCCTCTGTCGCCTCCGTGCGCTCCAAAAGGATCCGCAGGGAAGCTGGAGGGCTTGGGGGACAGGCAGGCGGGCTCCCGCGCTGGGCAAAAAGCAACTGGCGGGGGACTCCTGGGTTCCTAGGGTCTCCCCAGATCTGTCCAAGTCCAGGAGGTGCAAGCTGCCACGGACTTGAGGAGGCAGCCACCCGTCGCGAGCCAACTTTGTGCGCGGCGGCCGGGGTCGGGGATGGGGTCCGGGAACGCGTTACCTGGGCACCGGAGCGCAGTCAGCGCCAGCAAGAGCCCGAGCGGCGGCGCCCGGCCCGGGGGCGGCATGGTCCTCGGCGCGCGGTGGGCGCGGCGCGGGGCTGCTCCTCTCGCGCGCCTGGCCCGGCCCGCGGCTCCCGGGAGCAGCCCCCGGCGGCTACGCCCGGGCGCCGGGCATGGCTCGCTCCCAGCGCGCCGCTCCTCCCCAGACGCAGGCGCCGGCGCTGGCGGCGCTTCCTCGGCTGCGCCTCTGCGCGCTCTCCTGGGCTCCGCCGTGCGCGGCCGGTGAGCTGGGGGCCGCCGGGGCTCAGCGCCCCGCGCCCTCGCCCGCTGCCCCGCACTTGGCCCGAGTTGCGCGGCCCCCGCCGCCGCCGCCGCCACCGCGGCTCCTGCGCCCCAGCGCCCGTCCCATCCCGGCCGCGCTGCCGCCGCCGCCGCTGCCTCAGCCAGCGCCAGCTGCCGGCCGCCTTTCGAGCCGGCGAGAGAGTGAGCGAGCGCCGGGAAGGGGCGGGGAGGGAGGGGCCGCCGAGGCCGGGGGAGGGGCCGCCGCCGGGGAGCCCGGGCACCAGGCGGCCGCCCAGCCGATAGGCGGCGGGAAGTGCCACTCCTCGGCGTCCCCGGGGGAGGGCGCCTGGCCGCTGAGGCCGAAGGAGCCCCGCCGGGGTGGTCGGGGGCGCTTGCGCGGACAGAGACTGTGGGAGGGGTGCAGAGTGCAGAGGGAGCTCCCCAGATAGGGCATCCTGGGAGCGTAGTGGTGCGAGTTCCCAAGGTCGAGGGGTGAGGGAACTACTGGAGGGTCCTCAGAATAGGACAGCGACGTGTGGAGAGGGTGTCTGCGGGGACAGAGACTGCAGGGCTGAGAGCAGACCAGAGGTCCGGTCTTACATGTGGCACGGCTTGGGGTGTCTGCGGGGGAGGGAGGTCTCGGGAGTCTGGGGCTAAGTGCGGCATCTCCGCAGGGCGCTGGGATGGCGGCGGGTGTGCGCAGGCTGGGCACTGTCAGGACTTCCCAGGCAGACCTCCGGTGTCTCGGGATGTCTGCCGGAGTGAGAGGCAGGGGCCCTTATGCACCAGAGCTAGAGGACGCACCCGCCCCTGGAGTGCGCAGAGGCGGAGGCCAGTTCTGACTCTCTATCCTAGATAGGGCAGATTTCCAGAGGTCCAGAGACAGTGAGGATGCTGGGGGTGCAGCGCGGGATCGGGGGTTCCTTCATCCAGGGAGCAGAGACTCAACAGGAATGGGCAAGGATGTCACAGGTCCAGAGAGTCCCAGTGGCTATTGTCCCAGAACATCGATCCTCCTGGTACCTCACCCCAACCCAGGCCAGGCAAGGGGAGGGGGAGAAGCAGAATGAATAAATCATGAGGGTACACCTCCAGCAGCGCTCAGACGCCTTGAAGCCCGCCCCCCCAAGCTGGGAGAATAGGGGATGTTGGGGGACCACCTGCTCTACTCCAACGCCCATGGTACAGCCACTCACTCCAGTGTATGTTTTCATGAAAAAAGTGGGTCAAACTCTTTAGAAACGGTCAGTGAAGCATCATGGGGTGTTGAAAAGGTAGATTTGGGCACGACTCCGGAGTCATGGAGTCTTGGCAAAGAATCCCGACTCTGCCATCTCTTAGTCGTGCAGCATAGAGCAAGTCACTTATTCCTCTGTAAGCCTCAGTTTCCCCATATGAGAAATGGAAACCATTGCAGCACCCACAAGGTGTCCCCAGTAACACATTTAAAGCCCCTGACCCATATATGAAATAAGAACTCATTTAAAGGTGTCCGCTGTCAACATTACCATTCTCATCATTATGGCCATTATTAAGATGTATCTAATTTTCCTCTGCGAGCCCAGAGCTCACAACAGAAGAACAAGATTTTGCCCCTCCCAGATGGCAAGGGGGACTGAGAGCCTAGGACACCTGCTTCATTACTATAGGCGTTCTTATTAGCAGAGGCAGCCCTCAGCTCTTCCCAGATGAAAGGAGGAAGACCCAGCCAAGGGCAAGTGGCCAGTCTCCAGCCCAGGTTAATGAGGAGACAGAGAGGGATTTTCCCAGTGCTGCTAACAGGCTTCTTGGTCAAGGAGCCCACACCCCTGCCCAGCCCCCTTTGGGCTCTCTGGCAAGGCCTGTAACGTGTGGCGAGCTGCACAACAGGCTGGACAATGGGATTAAAGTTCTCCTCTGGTCTGGGGGGTGGGGGTCTTGCAAGGGGTCCATCTGTCCCCTCTCTGTGGCTGTCCCCAGCTGGAAGGATGATCTCAGAAATACTGTCAGGCCTTTCTTAGTGTCCTCTGTGCCTGGCTGCCCCAGACACCCCTTTTCTTTCTTATACACAGGTTCAGAAGTACTTACTGTGCAGAGCACTGTGTGCCCACGTGTGCAGTAAAACAGAAAATGAATGGAATGCTGTGCCTGCCCCACCAGTGAATTCTGTCTCAAGGATAGAGGGGAGCCATGGGGCCCCAAGGTGTTTATGCCAAAGTGAACCACGTGTTTGGCCAAGAAGCAGGTCAGTGAGGCTGGAAGTCTGTGATCAAAAAAGAGATTTTTCTGGCAGGAGTAAGAGGTCATTCTGTCACTTAGTGGGGGTTCTGAGAAGGTTGTGAATTGGTCAAGCAAGTCCCCAAGCCACGGGTTATACAGTCCCAGATGTGTTGACAGACAGCAATTGGTGCCTCCCCAAACCCTCACTCAGGACTGAAAGATACTGGTTGAGCCAGATGCTGAGGAAAGAGATCTGGTTTTGAGGGTGCCTTTTTCATGGCCCAACTGTGTGACTTTGGACAAGCCACTAACCCTCTCTGAGCTGGTATGTGAAGTAGGGATGAGAATTTCAGCCCGTCTCAGCCTGTCTTGTGTTTGAGTGGGGATTTCTGCATATCATCCAGCCCCTTGAGCCTGTATCTCTAATGGGGGTATTTCTGGAGTTGTTCTGAGAAGGAAAAAGGCCTTCCTGGATTCTGAAGGGCTTGGGAAGGCCCAGGGGGCTGGCAGCAGTGACTAGGAGAACCCAGGGCTGGGGAGATCCTCCTCTAACCCCTAGCCCACCCTCCGAACCTAGAATGTTATCCCTACCCCGCTGTCTTGGGGTTAGAATCATACAGACTACACGGCACCCACGTCCCCTCTTACGACAGATGGGGAAACTGAGGCCAAGAATGATCCTTCCTCTGTAAGTGGGGAAGGGGCACAGATCCGACTAAGAGCCAGCCTCAGGCCCCAGCCCAGCTGTGCAAGGCTCCCCCAAACCCGGACACCCACTTCGCAACAAGAGGCTGCCCTCCTGCCCGGGTTCCTCCCAGGTCCTTCCCCGCCCCCAGCTCTGCTGCAGCTCAGCCCACGCGCCCGCGGGGCTGCCGGCGAAGAGCAACATTGCCATCTCATGGCTGAGTGTGGTACTGCCGGACCGGCCGGAGCTGCAGAAGGAAACGCGGGGTCATTGCAGAGTGGGGAGGTGAGTGAGTGGTGGGTAACGAAACAGAGAGATTTTTACCCCCTGCAGTAGCTCTCAGCGGCTGTAATAGACCTCTTTATTCTTGAATGCCAACACTTCCAACACGCAGGTGGCTGACCCCGTCATGACCCACCAGTTGAGACGTTTTTTGCAAAGACTGGGACAGTTCCTTGCAACCACTGCCGTTTGGCTGAAATTGTCGCTGGCACCCCCGCCAACAAACACAGGACTGACTCTGACTGCATTTACACCACCTGGTGAGCAGTGGGAGCTTAAAATAGAAGTTGGGCCCACTTATATAGGAAATCAAGAATTTCCTAACAAGCAAGAATTTCAAGAAAGCAGTTACTTGCTGGCCTGGCTGTGGGAACTCTGATGGAAGGAAAGATATGGATACCCTGCCGGTGTCACTCTCTGTCCCCCTCCTCCCCCTGGCATCGTGTGTACAGACAGAGGCCCAACAAATACTGGTTATATAAATGAATGAATGAAAGGAACTCAGGGTTGGACAATAGATTAAGAGCTGAGCCCTGGGAAGGTGACAGAAGCCCCTGTTAACCTATGAAAATTGAGGCCAGAAGTGACTATGGGTACAGCAGGGTAGACCCCAGGGAAGAAATGGTTTCCTGATGTATTTAAGCAGAAAGCACACTGAGCAGCCCTGTGGCAGATGCCAAGTCTGGCAGGGGTGGGGTGAGGAAGCAACCATGGGGGGGAGTTGGAGTTTAAAATGTACTACAGCCAAACAAGATGAATAATGATTAATGGTGCAGCACCCATCGTTGCATCAGGCTCTGTGCAAAGTGCTTTCTGTGTATGTTGTTTTTTGTGGTGGGAAAACGCACATAACATGAAATTTACCCTTTTAACCTTTTTCTTTTCTTGTTCTTTCTTTTTCAGACAGAATCTTATTCAGTTGCCCTGGGTAGAGTGCTGTGGCTTGTATCTCACAGCAGCCTCAAATTCTGGAGCTCAAGAAATCCTCTTTGTCTCAGCCTCCTGAGTAGCGGGGGAAAAGGCACCTGCCACAAGGCCAGGCTAGAATAGAGACTGGGTCTCCCCCTTGCTCAGACTGGTCTCAAACTCCTGAGCTCACGGGGTCCACCCACCTCAGCGTCCCAGAGTGCTAGGATTACAGGCATGAGCCACCACACTCAGCCCCATTTTAATCATTTTAAAATGCATACAATTCAGTCACATTTTCTGCAGCCTCCCTACAACCATCACCACTATCTAGTTCAGAACATTTTCATCACCCCTAATTAAAACCATTAGCAGTCACTCCCCATTCTACCCTAGTCCTTGGCAACTACTAATCTGCTTTCTGTATCTGTAAATGTATCGATTCTGGGCATTTCATAGAATGAAATCCTACAATATGTGGTCTTTTGTGTCTGGCTCCTTGCATCTACCATTGTGTTTTCGAGATTCACCCACGTGGTAGTGTGACTCAGTGTGACTCAGCACTTCATTCCTTTTTATGGCTGAATCATATTCCATTGAGTGGATAAACCATATTTATTTATCCATCATCTGTTGATGAGTATTTAAGTGGTTTCTACCTCTTGGTAGAAACATTGTTATGAATGGTGCTGCTATAAACATTCATGTACAAGTTGAGACATCTGTTTTCCATTCTTTGGGGCTTACATGTTTTTATTCATTTAATCCTCATTTTATGGCTGAGGAAAGTGAGGCCCAGAGAGGTTCAGCGATTTTTCCATGGCCACACTGCCAACCAGCAGGCAGCAGAATGGGCTTTGACCCAGAGCAGTCTGACACCGGGGTCTGTTGACCAGCAAGCTGGATGATTCTACTGAGCAGCACACGCTCCTCCTTACCCACTGCTACCTCAGCAGAGCCGGAGCCCCCAGAAACTAGATGCAGCCCCATCTCCTTCTCCAATAGTCTCCCAGTTGGTTGAGTGGCAATGTCCTGGGGGCAGAGGGATGAGAGAATGATAGGTCTTGGCCAACCACAGTCCTTCAAGCCAGGGACTTTCTGGAGCAGGTCTATGACCAATGAGATATAACAGGAATTAGGAGATAATCATTCTTCTTGATCAAATTCAAGAATCGGAGGCCCTGTTTTGCCCTCCACCCCCTTTCTCCTTGGCAGACTCGTGAGTAAGGGTGTGAGGGAAAGGGCTCTGGCCACTTCTTGTGACCAGAAGGCACCACATTGCCCACTGCCACCACCAACTACAGGTGGTGGAGGGGAAAGACAGAGAGAGCCCGGCAACATCTTTGAGCCAATATGTCACCCAGAAGTACTGCCTCCAGACTGCCATTCACAAGATGACAGACTGCACTGTTTAAACTCAGCTATTTGGCAGCAAACAGCAGCCTAATTGGAAAAGGTAGCATGTTATTCAGTGTCCTCCAGGGAGGTAGAACCTATAGAGTACCAGACAGAGAGAGCAATGAGAAAAGATTTATTAAGGGATTAGCTTATATTCATGGAGGTGGAGAAGTCCTATCACAGTTGTCTACAAGCTGGAGACCCAGGCAAGCCGCTAGGTAGCAGAGCTCAGCCCAAATCCAAAGGCCTCAGAACCAAGGAGGCCGATGGCGAATTCTCAGTCCAAGGCCAATAGCCTGAAGGGCCAATGGCCTGAGTGCCAAAATCCAAAAGCCAGAGAACTTGGAGTCCTGATGTCCAAGGGCAGGAGAAGGAGGCCAACTTGGGCTCGGAAGAGACAACTAACCACTGAACCCACCAACTCACATACCCATCTCCTCTGAAAACACCCTCCATTCTAATCAAAGACTAGACCACCCAGGCTTCCCTTTCCACAGAAGAGGGACAGGCCCACTGTCTGCTGAACCACTGAGAATAAATAATGCCTTGGTTCAGTGCCCATAGCACACTGGTTGTGGTGCTGGCCACGTGCACCAGGGCTGGCTGTTCGAATCCGGCCTGGGTCAGCTGAACAACAATGACAACTGCAACAAAAAACATAGCCAGGCACTGTGGTGGGTGCTGTAGTTCCAGCTGCTTGGGAGGCTGAGGCAAGAGAATCGCTTAAGCCCAGGAGTTTGAGGTTGCTGTGAGCTGTGACGCCCTGGCACGCTACTGAGGGCAACGTAGTGAGACTCTGTCTCAAAAAAAATAAATAATGCCTTGCCAGCAATCTGGGTATCCCTTAAGCAGTCAAGTTGACACACTAAAACCAACCCTCATAGGTGGAATCAGCAAAAGCCGTAAATGGACTATGATGTGCACGTATCTATTTACCACTCAACAAAATAACTGAGAACTTAAGTCAAATGGGAAAACAATTAAAATAATTAAAAGCCATAGAAAAGTCTATTTCTCTTATACTAACGTTGTGAGAGTTAAATTATTTTTCAAATCATGTATTCCTGGCAGGAGCTCAAAGATACAAATACTGAAAAAGCAAAACTACCACCCCTAAGAGATAAACACTTCTAATATTTTAAGGTATTTTTCCAGTCCCTTCTCCGTCCATAAGCTACATGCCTCTTATTAAAAATGGGTTCACATATGTACTATTTTAACTTGCTCTTTGCCTTCAATTGTATATTATCTACATCGTTTCGTGCCATTCAAATATTTTTCTGTATGATAATTTTGCATCAGCCCCCAGGCAGACTTCGCACCTGTTCTGGTGCAGGGAACACCATCGCATTTATTAAATGCAACCACTAAAGTGCCCCCAGGGACAGTATCCTTGGAACCGCATCATCTATATTTCATGGCAATCACCTCCTTGACATTTCCGAATTCATGATGAACGATGAACTAACCTGAAGTGGAAATCTTTTATTAATTGCATAAAACAGAGAGTGTGTATTAAAAAATGAATAAATAAAACAAGCAAGGGTGAATTTGCGGCCCTCAAATAAAATGGCAATAAAAAGAGCCTTTGTCCATGTGACTTCTTGGGAGTTGAGGACCATGCCAGTAGTGGAGACGGTGCTTCAAGAGGTCAGTGGCATCCCCTCATCACTGGGAGGTCACCAGGCAGTGCATGAGGACTCCTGCCAAGACTGTGGATGCTGTTTGCTGTGACGCCTTTTGCTGAATTTGGCTGCAGATTTCAAAAACACAAATGAATCTCTGAGTTGGAGATGCTTGTGTTGCCTGAATCCCCAAGATACATTGGGGTACTCCAGGACATGTGCTCTCCTGGACTTGGTAGAACCCAACATCCTTCCAGAGGCAATTCTCTCCTCTGCCCACCAGCACCATTGTCTCAGGTCTCTGTAGTGGATCCTTCCAGGGCTGCATGGAATGTCATCTGGAGCTTTCCTGTACCTATTCTTTTCATAGTCACTCCAAAAGAGGGACATCTGCATCACACAACACTTGACTCCTTTCCTATCTAGGCCTGTGTCCTGTGAGAATTCAGACAAGAGAGATGCAACTGAGACAGACGGAAACTGCAGGCTGGGCCTCCCTGGCATCTGGCAGATTTATGCACATAAGGGGGGCGGCGAGCCTCTGGACAGAGTGATGAATGGAGAGATGTCTCCATCTAGTTCTGTAAGTGGATTGGAGGACTTTGCATCTGTCAGCTATTGCTGCAATAAGGCTGTGTAACAAAACACCCAAATTCAACAGCTTTGACTATGATTTTATTCTTTTTTTATTCATAAATGTTTCCTTTTTATGTTTTTTATTTCAGATTAATATGGGGGTGCACAGGATTAGGTTACACGGTTTACTTTGGAAGGCTAAAACCCAGGTTGCAGTTGTGCTTTTCACCCAAGAAGTATCAATATACCCATGCAATGTACCTGTTGAGTGAGAATTTACCCAACCCCTTCCCCACCTCTTTACCTGAATTTAATTGACTTTTTTTCTCACATGAGCATGTAGTTGTTAATCTACTGGTTCTAATTAAGTAGTGAGTATATGTGATGCTCGTTTTTTCATTTTTGTAACACTTCACTTAGATACTGTTCTCAAATCCATCCAGGATTAAGAAATCTTAAAGATAAGAAATCTTCTCTATCTTTTTTTATGGCTGATTTATTCTTGATTATGACATTCCTCTCTGTCTTGCCAAGGTTATCCAGGTTTGATTTCTGGTCACTTGCAACCAGACAGGCACAAATTGCAGCAACCTCTTTGAATCAGTTATGGTTGGGGGGCAGGGTCACTGCTACAACAGCTTCTGCTATGACCAGGAGGATGGGGGTAGAGAGGGCAGACAGGCCACCTCATTCTCCTTCCATCCTGAGAGGAGGATGCTCTGGACATGTCCACCACAGGTGTCACTCTCAGTGGCCTCTGATGCTGCATCTTGGGAGGCCTTGGGGTGAAAGGGAGATAACACAGGCTCTCGAGTCAAACACCATCACGGTTCGAATCCTGGCTCTGCCACTCACTAGCTATGTGATCTCAGGCAAGTGGCTCAACCTCACAGAGCCTGAGTTTCACAATGGGACGGTGATGGCAGTTTCTGCCTTGAGTTGGGCAGAGGCTTAAAGAGAATACTTCTGTGGGTAAAGTGCCTGGCTCACGCTAGGTGCTCACAAATAATAGCTACCCTGTTTCCCCGAAAATAAGACAGTGTCTTATTTTAAGGTTTGCTCCCAAAGATGCGCTAGGTCTTATTTTCAGGGGACGTCTTATCTTTCCTATAAGTAGGTCTTATTTTCGGAGGATGTCTTATTTTCGGGGAAACGGGGTATTAACATTTAGCTGGATTTTACTGGGTGTGGAGGCAAGGGGGACACACACTGGAATTTACTTTAGGCCTTACCACCTTCCAACCCCACCCCCCACTGTGCTCTGTTCTCTAAGGCATGGGCCAGCAAGGTTTCCCTGAAAGTACAAAACATTTTAGACTTTGCAAACCACACTATATCTCTGTTGCATATCCTTTGTTCCCTCGACCATTTAAAAATGCAAAAACCGATCTCACCTGACGTAGGTGCTCACGTGATCAATCGCTTATGTGAGCAGAAGTAGTTCTGGTCGTCGTCTATCATCTCTCTACAGCCGTTTGAGGGAAGGAGGAGGAAAATTACCCGGTATCGATAGAGCCACACCACAATCCTATTAAGCCAATCTTGCCATCAGGAACCCAACATTCACCATGATGCTGAGCACAGAAGGCAGGGAGGGTTTCGTGGTGAAGGTCAGGGGCCTACCCTGGTCCTGCTCAGCTGATGAAGTGATGCACTTCTTCTCTGATTGCAAAATCCAAAATGGCACATCAGGTATTCGTTTCATCTACACCAGAGAAGGAAGACCAAGTGGTGAAGCATTTGTTGAACTTGAATCCGAAGATGAAGTGAAATTGGCTTTGAAGAAGGACAGAGAAACCATGGGACACAGATATGTTGAAGTATTCAAGTCCAACAGTGTTGAAATGGATTGGGTGTTGAAGCATACATGTCCAAATAGTCCTGATACTGCCAATGATGGCTTCGTCTGGCTTAGAGGACTCCCATTTGGCTGTAGCAAGGAAGAGATTGTTCAGTTCTTTTCAGGGTTGGAAATTGTGCCAAATGGGATGACACTGCCAGTGGACTTTCAGGGGCGAAGCACAGGGGAGGCTTTTGTGCAATTTGCTTCGCAGGAGATAGCTGAGAAGGCCTTAAAGAAACACAAGGAAAGAATAGGGCACAGGTACATTGAAATCTTTAAGAGTAGCCGAGCTGAAGTTCGAACCCCCTATGATCCCCCTCGAAAGCTCATGGCTATGCAGCGGCCAGGTCCCTATGATAGGCCAGGGGCTGGCAGAGGGTATAATAGCAATGGTAGAGGAGCTGGGTTTGAAAGGATGAGGCGGGGTGCCTATGGTGGAGGGTATGGAGGCTACGATGACTATGGTGGTTATAATGATGGATATGGCTTTGGGTCTGATAGAGACCTCAATTGGAAGAGACCTCAATTACTGTTTTTCAGGAATGTCTGATCATAGATACGGAGATGGTGGGTCCAGTTTCCAAAGCACCACAGGGCACTGTGTACACATGAGGGGGTTACCTTACCGAGCCACTAAGAATGATATTTATAATTTCTTCTCACCTCTTAACCCCATGAGAGTACACATTGAAATTGGACCTGATGGCAGGGCAGATGAGGCAGATGTTGAATTTGCTACTCATGAAGATGCCGTGGCAGCTATGGCAAAAGACAAAGCTAATATGCAACACAGGTATGTGGAGCTCTTCTTAAATTCTACAGCAGGAACAAGTGGAGGGGCATATGATCACAGCTATGTAGAACTCTTTTTGAATTCTACAGCAGGGGCAAGTGGTGGTGCTTATGGTAGTCAAATGATGGGAGGGATGGGCTTATCCAACCAGTCTAGTTATGGGGGTCCTGCCAGCCAGCAGCTGAGTGGTGGTTATGGTGGTCAGAGCAGTATGAGTGGGTATGACCAAGTTCTGCAGGAAAACTCCAGTGACTATCAGTCAAATCTTGCTTAGGTTGATAAGGAGCACTAAACAGCTACTACAGAAATAAAAGCTGTGCATTTATGGGAGTTGAATAGAATGGGAAGGATGTCTAGTATATCCAGTATGATTGGTATAAATGGGAAATATAATTCATTCTGATCACTCTTGGTCAACTAACTTTTCCTTTCTTCCTTTCTTTCTCTCTTTTTCTTTGTCTTTCTCCTTTTTTAAGAAAACAAAAATTAAGTTTAACAGTTTTGCATTACAAGCTTGTGATTCATGCTTACTGTAAAGTGAAAGTCAAGATTGTTTTAAAACTTCAAGCTCAGTAATTTTTAACACTGAAACATTCATATAGGACATAATAACAAAGTTCAGTATTGACCATAACTGTTAAAACAATTTTCAGCTTTCCTCAAGTTAGTTATGTTGTAGGAGTGTACCTAAGCAGTAAGCGTATTTAGGTTAAAGCAGTTTCACTTATGTTAAATGTTGCTCTTATAACCACAATACATTGAAAACTTTAGATGCCTGTTGAAAAACATGCTTTTCCGTAAAACTAAAATATAGGAGCTGTGTCTACGATTCAAAGTGAAAACATTTGGCATGTTTGTTAATTCTAGCTTTTTGGTTTAATATCCTGTAAGGCACGTGAGTGTACACTTTTAAGTTTTTTTTAAAGATCTGGGACAATTTTGAGATGTAATACCAATACTTTAGGAGTTTGGTCGTGTCGTTTGTATAAAATTCTGAGGCTTTGATTTAAATCTTTCCTCGTATTGTGATTTCCATTTAGATGTATTGTACTAAGTGAAACTTGTTAAATAAATTTTCCTTTTAAAAACTGGGAAAAAAAATAAATAAATAAATAAATAAATAAAAAATGCAAAAACCAAGACTGTCCTAAGTAAGAGCAAGACACTGTCTCTTAAAAAAAGTAGAAAAATCAGCCAGACATGGCAGCAGGCACCTGTAGTCCCACCTATTCAGGAGACCAAGGCAAAAGAGTCACCGGAGCCCAGGAGTTTGAGATTGCAGTGAGCTATGACCACACCACTGTACTCTCTGCCCACCCCACCCCCCAGAAAATGTAAAACCCATTCTTAGCTCAAAGGCTGTACATAAACAGAGGACTGGCTGGATTTGGACCACAGGCTGGAGTCTGTTGGCCCCTGCCTGAGAAATGTTTCTGCTTATCCCCAAATGACACCTCGGAATGAGTCAGTGAAAACTCACTAGATGTCACAGAGCAGTGAGCCTGGTGGTGGAGATCAGAGAATGCCCAGGGGTCAGCTGTGCAGTCAGTCACCCTCAGAGGTGTCTCAAGTAGACCAGAACACAACTGAAGTCCCTGCCCAGTACCAGCCATAGCCCACAAATGATTTCACTGAATCAAGGTATGCTTAACTGGCCCCCTTCTGCAAATTGAGGAAAGTGCATCCCAGAGAGGTTAAGTGACTGAATTAAGGTCACATAACTAACAAGTGGCAGAGCTAAGATTCGAGCTCCAATCACTCTCTCTCCACTGCCACCCTTGGTTTCTCCTATCTCTGCAATTTCTAGAACAAATTCTCCTTCCATCCCGAGAGCAGGATGCTCTGAACGTGATGCTGGCTGTGTGCCGACCCTGAGGTCACAAATGCTTTACTATTGCCGCCACCAAGTGCCCCACCAGACCCTGGGGGCCCCTTGGATGGTGCCAGGAGCCCACTCTCCCTGTTGAAGCAAGGCCTAATTTCCAGAGCTTTTCAGCAGAGCTCATGCAGCTAAAAGGGGAGGCTGTAAACACTAAATATAACTGCTTGAAGCGGTGCTGACAGCTCCTCGTGGAACGGGAGGTCCTGATTATGTAACAGGCTGCCTGGGGAAAGGAGACTTGTTCCTGTTTAGGTTTTTCCGGAAAACAGAAAAAGCAGATAAGGAAGTTAAAACCATCTTCCTTAAGCCTCCTTCGTTCATTCCCTGGACAGATATTTATTAAGTCCCAGCCATGAGCCAGGCACTATCATGGGCACTGGGGATGTGACAATGAATCAAACATGAACTGCCCTGAGCTAGTAAGGCTGACGGTCAATTGCAGGGAGGCCAGCCCTAAACCAAATAGACGCAGAAAACAACAGAGCAGGTTGGATGCAAATAAGTGCAAAGAGAAGTGAAACAAGCAAGGAAAGTATTTTTAGAGTGGAAAGGGGTGATTTTAAGCAGAGGAGGGAATCTGAAAAGGTAACACTTGAGCAAATACTTAGAGTGAAAAGATGAGCCACACAGCTTGTCTGATGGGACTGGCTCTCAGGCAGTGGGAGTAGAAAGTTCAAAGGCCCTGAGGCAGGGCCTGGCCACTATTACAGGATGGGGAACAGACACCATGGCTGAAAGATGATAGCTCCCAGGAACCAGAAGACAAAAGCTGTAACTGCCAACAAACAGGTGAGATGGGGCTGGCTGAGGCAGGGAGCTGGCTCTGTGGGGAAGGAGAGTTGGTTCATTCTTGCGCTCTTTGGGAGGCAGAATTCCAAGGTAGCCCCAAAGAATCGCATGCTGCATAACCATGAACACGATGGATTTTACAACTGGGAATAGGTTGTGTTTTTCAGTGCAGTCAACTGTAAGGGAGATTACTGGTAACCCCTCAAAGGAGACAGGGCTCCTTGTTAAGATGGAAATTTGAGGCATGAAGGGGATTCTCCACTGCTGGCTTTGGAGATGGAGGAAGCTGGTGAGAGGGATGGTAGGAAGAGACCTCAGGAGCTAAGAACAGCCCTGGCAGACAGCCAGTAAGAAAGAACACAGGGACCTGGGTCCTACCAGCACAGGAGCTGAACACACACATGATGCAACCACACGAGCTCAGCAGAGGACCCCAAGCTCCACGGCAGGACTCAGCCCAGTGTCACCTTGATTTCATCCTCATGTCAACCCTGACACCTGCCTCGAATCCCAACCTACAGAACTGTGAGCTAGTAAGCGGATGATGTTTTTAAGCTTCTATGTGTGGGGGATCTTGTTATACAGCAGTGGTTCTCAACCTTCCCAATGCCGTGACCCTTTAATACAGTTCTTCATATTGAGGTGACCCCCAACCATAAAATTATTTTTGTTGCTACTTCATAACTGTAATCTTGCTACTGTTATGAATCATAATGTAAATATCTGATATGCAGGATGGTCTTACGTGACCCCTGTGAAACACAGGTTGAGAACTGCTGTTAAACAGCAATAGAAAATGAGTACATTTTCATTAAACATCTTTGAGTACCTATTCTGTGTCAGGCCTTGTCAGGGACTAGAGCTATGGCCAGGAGCAAAATGGATAAGGTTCCTGTCATCACAGAGCTTGTGTTTGAGTTAGTAAAATGGACAAAAAATTAACAACATAATGTCAGATGGAGGTAATACTAATCTCTGAAAGATGAGGCCCCTGGGAGCCCTAACAATGGGCTAAGTTCAGAAGCCCCCCTTCTCCCCACCCCCAAGGCCTAAGCCAACAAACCAACCCCCTACGGGCAGAATCTTTAGCCAAATTGCCTCCCCAAACCTCTGAGTGGTTTGGCCTGCCTTTCTCTGACCTCATCCCCTATTGGTCTTGATGGCTGGAGTCACAGCAGTCATCTTGTGACCATGAGGAGAAGACCAAGAGAAACAGAGATTTTTGTCACTTATGGCTGCTTGTGCTACAGGCTCCTGGCCAAGATTCTCTTCCTAAAACATGTCAAGATCATTCCTACCTTGGGGCCTTTACACATGCTACTTTCTTTATCCTGAATACACTTCCCCCAGATCACCAAATGACTAGTTTACTCACATCACTCAGGTTTCTCCTGAAATATCACCTCCTCTGGACCTTTGCTGACCACCCACCTCTAAAGAAGCCCCATCCACCCACAAATCTATTTATCCACCTTATTTTAGTCTCTCCTTAGAATGTATTATCCTCAAAAATTATTTGATCTATTAATTTACTTGTTGATGGCTTATTTCTTCCACTGGACTATAAGCTGTAATACTGCAGGAACTGCTATCTTTTCATCACTGTTTCCCAGTTCCTTATTAACCATTCCTGGCCTTGGGTAGACACGCAATAAACTTCCGTTGACTGAATGATTGGAAAATTCCTTTGATCATCCAGTGGTGGTTTTTCTTTCTTCTATGGGGGAAAAAAAGCAGTGAAAAAGGAATAACTCATAGAAAAATGAAAATCCTAAGCAATAGCGAGACATCTATTTGCATAATGTTGTCCTCTGATTTTTTAATATAATTCCACCTCCAAAGTGAAACATAAGCTATTCAAATGTAGCCAGGGCTTAAATAAATGGGAGCAGCAATCACAAGGGTGGAAATGAAAATCTACCACTGGTTGCCCTCCACCATTACAAACAAGCTCAATTTTTACCATCTAGAACTTGCCAGTTATTCCAGACACTGTCAGAGGTCTAATCCCACACCCGTTCAAAACTTCTTTCTCCCCTGCCTCTTCACTCTACAAAGGATGGAAAGTTCTTGCTTCTTTCTAGTGTGATGAAATGAAAGAGGTCTGGAGATGATCTGAGGATACCTTTGCATACCTAAAAGAAAAAAAGAACAGAGTTGACAACCAGGCCCTGTCCCTTTTTCCTGCTTAAATATAACCTTGATGGCTGGAGTTCCAGCAGTCATATTGTGACCATGAGGAGAAGACTAAGAGAATCTCAGATATTTTAGACCCTTACATCATTAGGCAGGTTTATCATTACCCAAAGATAACCACCTCTGAAATTCTTACTTTATAAGAAAAGTAAGTTCTTTTTTTTTTTTTTTTTGTAGAGACAGAGTCTCTCTTTATGGCCCTTGGTAGAGTGCTGTGGCATCACACAGCTCACAGCAACCTCCAACTCCTGGGCTTAAGCGATTCTCTTGCCTCAGCGTCCAGAGCAGCCAGGACTACAGGCGCCTGCCACAACGCCCGGCTATTTTTTTGTTGCAGTTTGGCCGGGGCCAGGTTTGAACCTGTCACCCTCGGTATATGGGGCTGGTGCCTCACCGACTGAGCCATGGGTGCCACCCGAAAAGTAAGTTCTTATTAAGCCATAATAGTAAGGTTTCCTGGTGTTTACAAGCAAAAACATTTCCTACTGATATGCCAGGTGTATGGGTACAGACAACTCCACATAAGTGAGTGAAATGTTGTCTTTTGCCAAAGCAATTGCAGACCTACACTCTCACCTTGTTGTCATAACACCGCTGAGAGTTTTCCCGGGAAGACTTTATCTCCCTCATTTGTCAGATGAGAAATTTCAGAATCAGAGAGGTTAAGTGACTTGCCAAGCATCACACAGTAGGCAAAGAAACTTGAGATTCAAAATTAAAGCCTGGACTTCCAAATTCCCAGTCCAACCCCATCGAAAGATAAGAACCCATAATAGAAAACATTCCCTGAGATAGCTCAAAAAGCCTAAAAAGAAAATTTTTCATTGTAAATCTCTGCCTTAGGCTAAGAGAAAAGTTGAAACTAGTTTAGAATTCCAGGACCCAAATATTCCAGTCTCACGGTGGTACTGTGATCAGGGTAAATCTGCCCGTCAAGCAAAAGAAATTCCAAAATAACTCACAGTCCTTATTTGCATTTCTTGATCATAAAGGCAATACATGGTCCACAGAAATATTTCCTAAAATTCTCCCTCCCACCCCCACCCGCACCCTCCACACTCCACACCACCTCTCATTCCTCCAAATTCTCCCACAATCTCTCCTCCCAGCGCCTGTGTCTTTCTTCCTCTTCTGCTCGCCAACTTACTGTCCCCCCTCTCCAAACCCACCCTTCTTTGCCACATTTGGTGATGCTGAAGCTGGACTCTGTAAACTTTTCTCCTTTGCCAGGTGGGAGAATGACAACAGACGGTAACGGGGCAAGTGCGTGTGTCCCTCCAGGGTGCAGTCCTCCTCTGTAGGGAGCAGAAGCCCAGTAGCTCTCAGACCAACTTCGGCGGCCCTCTCGTGCCATGCTCTTCTCACCCAGCACCCATCTCCATCCACAGTAGCCCTGAAAACCCTCAGTCACACTGCTTCAGTCTCCCCTCACAGGCCGCCTCTGCAGGAGATCCGGCCACACCCTCAGGCCACCCTCACCCCCACCCACCCAGCAAGCAGCTTGAATAGACCAGCTCTGACTTTGCCCTTGGATCACACTCTCCCAACCCAGTGGGCAGCTCACGAACCCCAGCAACGGCAGGTTGTCTGGCTGGACTGGCTACAGGCCTCATCTTCTGATAGGTTTCTTCACTCTGGCAGGCTGTGTGTTGGTAGCTACCATATTATATGTTCTCTGCAAAGAAGTTTCTCAGCCCTGGGGAGTAGGCTGGCTCTTATAGGTCTATATTTCCTCCTTATCCACCTCCCCTCAGCCCTGAGGTTGTAGCCACCTTCTCATTCCTGATACTTCTACACCCCCTTAGGGTCCTCTTTGACTCTGTCAGTAAGTTAATCACCTTTTACTAGTTAATAATTCTTTACATTACACTTTTACTATTCAAATTACTGGTGGTGTTTCCATATCTTGATTGGACCCTGACTGATACCGAACTGGTTATGAGAGTGGTGCAGACCCTCAAAGATGGGATTTGGAGACCAACTTGATTATGCCTTTGAACTTGAGTATGGTCCCAGAATTTCAATCATGTGAAACAGGGTGCCAGTGGCATGTGGTGACATCACAACAAATCAGTCAGTGGAGTTGTCACCTGGGATGGATTCTGACAAAGTGCTGGCTGAAGCACATGCCTCAGGGGCGTAGGGGCTGGTGCATTACTGACCACACGGCAGTGACAAAGGTTTCCAAGGCTGGGATGTGAGGTGGACACTGCTGTGTGCTCTGGAGCACTTAGAGGAGAAAAAAAAAGAAAATGAAGTCCCAGGTCCCTTAACTCACATCAAATCACATCTTAGAACTGGGTAGCTTCCCTGATGATCTTAGAGAAAATTCCTATTTAACATAACCTAACTTATTGACATTAGCCAAGGCTGATGCTACTGAAAAAAAATTAAAAATACAATCGAATTGTGTGGGTTATAGAATTACATCTGTTGAATACACAGCCCTATCAAGCCTCTCATGTGCAAGGTGGGTCATCAAATGGAGATGCTGAAACTTAGAGTGGGAACATCTGGTTGGACTCAGATGAAATATAGATCTCCAGCCCCCACGTCTCTCTGAACTTCCTTGCCAAAGGAATTTGCCTTTTCAAGAAGACCAGCTATCCTTTTCTTGAAACCTGTGTGATAATCTCACCTAAGCAGCTGCCACACAGGGAGATGCCCGATCTTCTTCAGACCCACCACAAATGTCCCCTATTGGCACCAGGCCCATAACTAGAATCTTAGATTTCTAATATGTGCCATGATCCAGGAGCAATGAGCTTTTATACCAGGAGAATAGCAAAGTTGTGCCAACACGTATTGGCAGAAACCCCAGGAGCATGTGAGGTATCAGACCCAGGCAGGCAGGGTAAATAACTCTAGGGAGGGCTTACTTTGTTGACCTGGGAGTGATAACTAGAGATTTTGGATATAACGTGTTAGATTAGGTAGTCAGCGGGGGCTCTGAATGCTTCCTTGGTTGGTTGGCTGGAACTAGGACTCAATGGTGGCCCGCGTGGAATGAATGGAGATGCCAGAGCTGCCCTGGTGTGATGCGGAGGATGTTAGAAAGGATTTGCCATGGAAACCAGCACACCTGCCCACCCACTGCATCCCCCAGGAGGGCCCCAGAAAACACTTCCTTCACTAAGGTGTTGAGAAAAGGGCCATGGTGGTTCTCCTTCATAGGCCAAGTGTGAAGCAGGCGCAGGGTGGGGGAAGAGGGCACCACGGAGATGGGCTTCCGACAGTTAAGACCAAACAGCAGCACTCGGCCTCCAGAGACACCACGCACACACGTACCCTCAAGGACCACAGGACAGACCTGTGGTCGGCATACCTTGGCCTGCAGGAGCTTTGGCAGAGACTTACTGTCCCAGTGTCCCTGAGAATGAAACAGATGGGAGGCCTGCTAGCGTACTGCTTGGAACTCATTTTGCAACAAAGGAAGGGCTGCGATGAATGGGCTCAGGCCCACAGAACGAACTTCAAGGAGAAAGAAAAAATCAGAGGCACAGACGGGGCAGAATCAAGCAACGAGCAGCCCCAGAGACAGCAGGTGCTGCGACTGTCCGATGCCCATGAGCTCAAGCCACGTGTCCTGCATAGGCCCCTGAGAGACCTCTGTGTCCTGTGTGGCTACTGGTACTTCATCCTCTTTGTGTCCTTCCCCCATCTAGCAGGTAATGAACCTGCTGTTATTATCCCAGGGTGGAGAGGTGACTTCTGTGAAGGTAGACACAATAGCCTTGAAGTTGTGCCTTCTTGTTTCAAAAACTCCAGATCTTAGATTCTGGAATCATAATTTCAAATGTCCTTAGAAACCAAGCCAAGTAAATGAGTGAAGCAGGGCACGACAGACTGTGTAAGTTGGAGAATGCATGCTTCACTCAAAGGCATTCTGATTCAAGGTTTAAGAAACAATTGTTAGGGCAGCACCTGTGGCTCAGCGAGTAGGGCGCCGGCCCCATATGCCGAGGGTGGCGGGTTCAAACCCAGTCCCGGCCAAACTGCAACAAAAAAATAGCCGGGCGTTGTGGCGGGTGCCTGTAGTCCCAGCTACTCGGGAGGCTGAGGCAAAAGAATCGCGGAAGCCCAGGAGTTAGAGGTTGCTGTGAGCCGTGTGACGCCACGGCACTCTACCCGAGGGTGGTACAGTGAGACTCTGTCTCTACAAAAAAAAAAAGAAAGAAACAATTGTTGGACCAAGCACAGTGACTTGCACCTGTAATCCCAGCACTTTGGGTGGCCAAGGCAAGAGTATCATTAGAGCCTAGAAGTTTAAGACCAGTCTGGGCAATATAGCAAGGTCCCATCTCTACAAAAACTAGAAAAATTAGCCGGACATGGTGGAGGCTGAGGCAGGAGGATCACTTGATTCCAGGAGTTTGAGGTTGTAGTGAGCCATGATGACACCACTGCACTCCAGAATGGACAACAGAGCAAGACCTTATCTCGAAAATAAAATAATTTACATTAAAAAATAATAAATAATTATAGGAAATAGGTAGGTATGTCCCCAGATGAGATTTTAGGAAACCATAGTGGAATTGGGGCTCAAAATAGAAATAAATGGCTCGGCGCCTGTGGCTCAAGTGGCTGAGGCGCCAAGCACATACACCTGAGCTGGCAGGTTCAAATCCAGACGGGCACACCAAACAACGACGACTGCAACCAAAAAAATAGTCAGACATTGTGGCAGGTGCCTGTAGTCCCAGCTACTTGGGAGGCAAAGGCAGGAGAATCGCTTGAGCCCAGGAGTTGGAGGTTGCTGTGAGCTGTGATGCCACAGCACTCTGCCCAGGGCAACAGCTTGAGGCTCTGTCTCAAAAAAAGAAAAAAAAATAGAAATAAATGAGTCATAGAGAAAAGGGGGGAACGGAATATGGAGGTGGACACCTGTCTTATGCATCCCTCTTTGTACACCTGGAGAATCCTTCACTGTCTGAGTCTTCATAAGAAACAGCAGCTCCCTTGCCAAATGACAAATGATCCTTTTAAAATAATAATAATGGTAACAGCTAAAGCTTAAAGTGCTTACTCAGCTATCTATGCCACGTGTTTTTGGTTTTTTTGTAGAGACAAGTCTCATTGTACCACCCTCGGGTAGAGTGCCGTGGCATCACACGGCTCACAGCAACCTCTAACTCTTGGGCTTACGTGATTCTCTTGCCTCAGCCTCCCAAGCAGCTGGGACTACAGGCGCCCGCCACAACGCCTGGCTATTTTTTGGTTGCAGTTTGGCCGAGGCTGGGTTTGAACCCGCCACCCTCGGCATATGGGGCCGGCGCCCTACTCACTGAGCCACAGGCGCCGCCCTATGCCACGTGTTTGACATATGTTCCTTATGTAGTCCCCAAGGCCCTCCTCCCCCCATGGAGGCAGGCACGGTCATATTAGCCCCATTTTCCAGATGAGCACACTGAGGCACACATGTTACCTGAGCTCACACAGATAATATGTGGCAAAGCCCAGATTCAAACCCAGGCTCCAGAGTCCATGAATTTAATGTCTCGCCTCCCTTCAGACTGGGGTATGAGCACAGAGCTTGGCCAACCAGACGTCAAATTGGGAGCTATTGTGGTCTGCAGAGGCAGAGGCAGGAGGGAGCTGTTCTGGTGGCAGCAGTGTGTCCAATGGCCAGGGGCACCAGAGCAGTGGTGGCATTTAGCCCCAATGTCCACCCACTCTGATGCTAGTGGAACATCGCAGCAGCAGTGGCAGCAATGGGCTCGCCAGGCTAATTCCATAGCCACAAAGCTTCTTTGTCTGGACATTCCCATGTGTGTACTTACTATCCACTTTTTATTTTTTGCAGATTCTCAGCAATGCTGTGAGCTCCCCAGGTATCATTTCAATAAATTCCTTTTCCGGGCAGCGCCTATGGCTCAGTCGGTAAGGCACCGGCCCCATATACCGAGGGTGGCAGGTTCAAACCCAGCCCCGGCCAAACTGCAATCAAAAAATAGCCAGGCGTCGTGGCGGGTGCCTGTAGTCCCAGCTACTCGGGAGGCTGAGGCAAGAGAATCGCTTAAGCTCAGGAGTTGGAGGTTGCTGTGAGCTGTGTGAGGCCACGGCACTCTACCGAGGGCCATAAAGTGAGACTCTGTCTCTACAAAAAAAAAAATAAGTAAATAAATAATAAATTCCTTTTCCACTTGACTCAGCTTGAGGCTGTCTCTCCAAAGCAGGGATCCCCTGATATGGTTCCGCTTGACGAGACACGCACCTGTGTCTGGGAACTGCCCTCTGCGGCTGCCATGCTGACAAGCTCCCTTGGGGCTGGAGCTTCTTCAAACGGGACTCTGGTCTTTGCAACTCACCAGTTCTAGATTTGAATAACTTCAACTTGCCAAAGTCTGAAACTGGATCCAGAGGGGACCGAGGCTGTAGATTGCAACAGCTCCAATAGAAATCACATCTGTCCCCGTGACAGCAGCCAGGACTGCAGTGGACAGTGCCATTCTGACCAGGTATTGATCTGATCCAGATGAGAGGGCAGGGTATTTATTTTTTTATCACATTTCATCATTATTAAGAATTAACTCCATGTCATTAGCACACCAGGCTATCAACTGCAATCCATCCCACCATCTGGAAGGGGCTCACGCTAACAGCATGGAGCCCAGATGGATGCTGTTAGCAAAGCTGTGAGCAGAGATCAGTTGAGAGGGAAAGAGATAGAAAGACAGGCAGAGTGAGAAACAGAAACAGAGAGAAAAAGACAGACAGACAGAAAGACAGGAAGACCCAGTGACAAGGAGAGATGAGAAGTGTCAGGAAACACTCGGAGGCAATTCCCAGATAAAGCCCTGGCTGTACCCTCCCCTCCTCCAAGGCACTGCCCCCAGTCCTTATTCATTAATAAGGGAGGGGCATTAACTACAAAAGATTCATACACTGGAATGCTATGCAGGAACCGAATTCTAAAATAGTAAATTATTTATAAGCTGAAAAAATAATAATTAAAATTTTAAAGAACACTCCCTCAGGAGATGTGTTAATCTGTTCAGACCCCTACAACAAAATGTCTTAGACTAGGTAGTTCATAAGCACAGAAATGTATTGCTGGTAACTCTGGAGGGAGAGGAAGGCCACAGCAGATTCAGCAAAGGCTCGCTCTCTGCATCATTGACGGCCCCTTCATCTCCATGGGTGGGACGGTGAACAAGCGCTGGGGCCTCCTTTATAAGGACACAATCCCATTCATGAGGGTGATGCCCTCGTGACCGAATCACCTCTCAAAGACCCCACCTCTCAATACTATTAGAATTTGGAGAGGGGACACATTCAGATCATCGCACAAGACAATAGTGCCATTTATATACATTTGTTTCAACAGGCTTCCCCCACCCCACCCTCAGCTTGGCATGTCTGGCAGGTAACCTTGTACAACAGAAGTCTGTCACTATCCCACATTTAGGCCTGTCGCCATGGTCGTCAGAGAAGCATCTGCTAAACCCTCTGCCTCTGTCACTCAAAGCTGGCCTTGAGTTCCGACTGAATCAAGGACCTCTGGAGGAAGGCAGAATCTTCCAGAGCAAGGAGGTGGACGCTTCCCCACTCGCACACACGGCCATGGTGAGAACAGTTAGGAAGTCCTTCCCTCAGGACTCCATGACTGTTCTCCTTCCCCTCATAAAGGCCCCCATGAAGAATCAGGGAAGGGGGCCTTATTCTATCTTCCATATGCCCATTTCATAGATGTGGATACTGAGTTCCTGAAGAGGTGATGTGACAAGCAGGCCAAGGGCCAGCCCCTCCAAACTCACAACCTTACGAAGTTGAGCTGCTGTTTCTACCCAGCAGCCATTCATTCCCTTTCTTTTTTGTGAAAAGGACCCAGATTTCCTTTGGGGAACCACAACTCTCAGGTCAAGTTGTTTGGACAGAGATGATCGTCACATGACCAAAACCTACCCAATTAGATTCATGGGGAGGGTTCAGGTACAAACATGTAGCCCAATTTCAACTAATGAGAGTCAAGCCTGGGAGTTTTGCTGGAACTCTTGGCAATGCAGCATCTGTTGCCACTGGGAAGCCTGAACTTTTAGAAAATGACCCTGGTGTGTTTGTTGGGTCATTCAAGAAGCAGACACTCAGAGGAAGTTAGGAGGACAAGAGATCTTAGGGGTGATTCCTGTGAAAGATAAAAGGTGGAGGTAGCAGAACTGGGTGAAGCCTTCAGGTCATACTGAAGCTCTGACCATGCCAACGTAAGAGGCACTCTGGAGGAAACATGCCCTTGTGCCACTGCCGTTCTCAGTCATTGGCTGGGACTGCCTGGGAGCATCAGGGCCTTGGCTTAAAATCTGTGGCAGACCCTGAAGGAGCCCTCGTGGAGGCTGTCAGCTCACTGCACTCCTTGCTGCTGACTGGCAGACGCTACACCACATGCCTCCCCGACAGCACACACGGAAGTGGCCATCTTGCTGCTTTGTAAGGAGAATCGGCCCCATGTTCACTCCAATATGGAGGACAGCAGCACCCTTGGCAAGGAGGAAGCATATTGCTGGCATTTGCTATGAACTGAATATCTGTGTTCCCCCAAAATTCATATGTTGAAGCCATAATTCCCAAAGTGCCAGTATTGAAGATGGGGGTTTGGGGAGGTTTAAATGAGGTTGTGAAAAAAAAAAGAAAATAGATGAGGTCATGAGGGTAGAACCTCATAGAACCTTAGAACTCACTTTTTGCTCTCTGCCTGCTGTGTGCAGATACGAGGAGAGGGCACCATCTGCAAATCAGGAAGCTGGGCCTCACCAGACACTGGATCTGTGGAGCCCTGATCCTGGACTTCCAGCCCCCAGAACTATGAGAAATAGAAGTTTGTCACTGAAATCACCCAGTCTGTGGTTCTCTGTTACAGCAGCCCGAGCTGGCCAAGAGAGGTCTGAGGTCCTGGGTGCAGTCCTGTTTGAAATCTGTTCTACGACTTTTCCACTGCACGAACCAATACTCTCTCTTTCCTCAGGCCAGGGGAGTTAGGTGGCTGTCAATGCTCCCTGAAGAAGCTGACCAACATTCTCAGTCAAACCAGCTTCTTTAGGTTCAACAAATCAGTTAATGGAATCCAGTTAAAACATCCTTACAAATACTCTTTCCATCCCCATGGAATACTCTTTCCATCCCCCCTGCACCTGTCCAATGAGGTTGCTCTGTCCCCACAGCCATTGACATGGGTTGAGGACAGCTATTCGAGACAGCGTTGTGATCTGGTACCACAACAAATTTCAGAAAATTGCTTTCATATGCCTTTCTCTAAAATACATTCAAATATTAACAAAGAGAGGGGCTAAAAAGCAAAGTCATTCTTGATGGACAAAGTGGGTAACTGCATTTTTCTTAAATATACCTTTTCCTCTGAGACACGACAGATCAGTATAAAGTAGTCATCAGCCAGCGCCTGGGTTTGAGCCCAGCTCCAGCGTGCCCTTGCTGCTTGCCCAAACTTTGTGCCTTGATTTCTTCATCTGTAAAATGGGGGAAATGACGGCACCCACCCCAGGGACCTAGGGGAAAGATTAAATGAGTCATTGCATGATGCTGACATGCCTAGAATAGGCACTGCTATGCATATACACATATATAACATGTTATATTATTTTATAGATTAACACCATAGTATATTAGATAAAATAATCATCTAAAACATTTTTAATGCCATCCTTAAATGCTTTTGTTTTCCCAAACCTGACCTCTGCTCGTCAGAAGAGGCTGCTTCTCACCCCACATGACCTGGATGGGGCCAGCGAGCACATGTAGGGCCAAAAACTGCCTCTGGTTTGTCTTCCTCTGAGGGAAAGATATGCCAGCAAAGACAACGTTCTGTAACCCAATTTGAGTGTCTCATTACAATTACATAATGCTAATTGCCGGCTTTGTGTTCCATTTGGCAACTTGTTAAAGTAATTGAACAAAATATAACTAATGAACAATTATAATGAAGTTCATAATTAGGTCCTTGAAACACTTGATATGGAAAATATTTCAGATGCTTTTTAAAAAACTGTACTCAAGTGAGGTGAGGCAGACTCAGGAATTGAAAAATGCTATGAATGGTTTTCCTGGTTTGAAATCAATAAATCCCCCCCACTCCACGGCCCAAAATCATTATCCAGGCGACAGCACCTGCTTCCCAGAGCTGAGACCCTAATTCAAATGAGATGGAAGATGAGAATGGCTAAACCACAGCATGGCACATAGTAAGTGTACAAGAAATATTAGTTCCTTCTCTCCCATTGGGCAGGAAGTTCGGTGAGGGTACTGAACTACCTACTGAGGTACTGTGCCCCCAGGCCACATGCTGATTTTTTGAGGACTGCTTTGCTTATCTGTGGTGTCCGATATCATGGAATGTATATGCACGGACCTGTTGTTTTGTTCATGAGCTTTTGTTAGTATTTGTGTATTTAATATGTAGCTCAAGGCAATTCTCATTCATCCAGTGTTTGGCAGGGAAAAAAGTCGGACACCCGTTCCTTAGAAAGCATAGCTAAGACAGCATATTGAATCCCCTTCTTCCCAAAGACCTCCTTCCCCCTCCACTCAAGATGAACAACAACTCGAGGACCTGCAAACTCAGACGAGCAAGAGTGTAGTGGACTCTGTGGTTGGCAACCCAATAGCCATTCCCACACTTAAGGTGAAAAATTCAGAACTTAAATAGCAACTTTACAGTGGAGATGTCTGGCAGGCCCATTCCCAAAGTTAACATCCCCAGTAATGGGACTAATAGACATCATGTGACCCTCTGTCTGATACGATGCACCAAGAAAGCTTCAGCATCACCTCCATGTGGTCCTGCCAAAAATCCATGAACAAATCCAAACATAAAGAACCCAGGGACAACTCAACATGGGGAGCATGCTGCAAAATCACTGACCTGACTTCTTCAAAACACCAACATCATAGAAGGTAAAGAAAGCCCTAGGAAGTTCTTCTGATTTACAGAGAATAAGGAGACGTGACAACGGAGTACAATGTGTGATGTGGAGTTTTATTCTGCTATAAAGGACATCGTTGGGACAATTGGCAGGATTTTTAAAAAGACCATTAGATTAGATAATAGCAGTTTTCATGTTAATTTCCTCGTCATTGTCCTGTGGCTACGTAAGAGAATGTCCTTGTTTTTAGGAACTCACAATGCAGTATTTAGGGACAAAGGGACATTGCGTCCACAGATACATGTGTATGCATGCACGGGTACATATGTAGGGAGAGACAAAAGGATAAAAAGCAAATGTCACATAATTGCAACATTTAGGAAATTTGGGTGAAAGATATCTGGAATTATTTGTTCTTGAAACTTTTCCTTAAGTTTGAAATTAGGTCAAAATACAGAAATGGAAGAAAAAGAATCTAGAGACCTGGGCGGCGCCTGTGGCTCAGTCGGTAAGGCGCCGGCCCCATATACCAAGGGTGGTCGGTTCAAACCCAGCCCCGGCCAAACTGCAACCAAAAAATAGCCGGGCGTTGTGGCGGGCGCCTGTAGTCCCAGCTACTCGGGAGGCTGAGGCAAGAGAATCGCTTAAGCCCAGGAGTTGGAGGTTGCTGTGAGCTGTGTGAGGCCACGGCACTCTACCAAGGGCCATAAAGTGAGACTCTGTCTCTACAAAAAAAAAAAAAAGAATCTAGAGACCTACTACCCAATTTCCTTCAGTGCTAGGGGTGGCCATGGAACAGAGTTCTGGCCAATGAATTAGAGGGGAAGGCTGCTGAGGATCTTTGTGGGGAAAAAGTCCTCCTCGATAAAATAAGAATGGACCACACAGAGTTCTCACTGCACTGGCTGCCCTCACTCCCATATCCTGTCATTGCTATGATCCCGTGAGGATGTGATGGCATAGCTGCAGCAGCCATCTTGTGATCATGAGGAAAAGGCCAAGAAACTCACAACAGTGGTACCCAGAGGCCTGGTACCATTGCCTTGTTTATGAAGTCGCATGGGATCATTCAATTCCTGTATTTCTTAAATCTTATCCATCATTCAAGGCCCAGAGTGGGAACCTACATCACTCAGGACCAGGGGATAAGGCAGCCCCCATGTCAAATGGTACTAAAAGGAAAACATAGCTTTGCAGAGTCTTACATCAGCCATGAAGTGCTCTGGCCTAGAAACGACACATCACTTTTGCTCACAACTCTTCAACCTTTAAAGACCACACAGCCTAGCTTTGATTCCACAATTCTGTCTTATTCTTGAGAGTTTTTCATGTTTGAAGTTTGCCCCTTTTCCCCAACCATAAATTCCTCATGGTAGGCTTTTAAAAATATCGATGCCCTGGCTTTTCTCTAGACTATTAACATCAGAAACGCTAAGAGTAAGGCCTGTGAATCAGTATTTTAAAGTTGAGGTATAGGCTTGGCACCTGTAGCTCAAGCGGCTAGGGCGCCAGCCACATACACCACATCTGGCAGGTTCAAATCCAGCCAGGGCCTGCCAAACAACAATGACAACTACAACCAAAAAGTAGCTGGGCGTTGTAACAGGTGCCTGTAGCCCCAGCTACTTAGGAGGCTGAGGTAAGAGAATCACTTGAGCCCAAGAGTTGGAGGTTGCTGTGAGCTGTGATGCCACAGCACTCCACCCAGGGCAATAGTTTGAGACTCTGTCTCAAAATAAATAAATAATAAAGTTGAAGTATAACATCTATATAGTCCAGTGCAAAAATCTTAAGTGCACATCTCAATTCTTTTTTATTGTGATAAAACAGACATATAAACTTTGACATTGGCTGGACATGGTGGCTCACCCCTATAATCCTAGCACTCTGAGAGGCAGAGGCAGGAGGATTGCTTGAGCCCAGGAGTTCAAGACCATGCTGAGCAAGATTGAGACCCCCCCCCCATCTCTACTAAAAATAGAAAAATTAGCTGAGTGTTGTGCCAGGCACCCATAGTCCCAGCTACACAGGAGGCTGAGGCAGAAGGATCTCTTAAGCCTAGGAGTTTGAGGTTGCTGTGAGCTAGGCTGAGGCCACGGCACTCTAGCCTGGCCAATAGAGTGAGAAGACTCTGTCTCAAAACAAAACAAAACCTCCTTTGCCACTTTATCGATTTTTAAGTGTACAATTCAGTAGAACTACTTTCACAATGTTGTGCAACCATCATCATCTATTTCCAGAATTTTTTTCATCCTCCCCAACAGAAGCACTGTCCCCATTAAGCATTGAGTCTCATCCCTTCTTCCCCCAGCCTGAATAATCTCTGTGCTACTTTCTGTCTCTGAAGATTCAACCATTCTAAGTATTTCTGTAAGTGGGATCATACAGCATTTGTCCTTTTGTGACCAGAATCTGTCACTTAGCATAACGTTTTGGAGGGCCATCTGTGTTGTGGCATGTGTCAGAACTTCCTTCCTTCCTATGGCGTGATAATATTCCAGCACAGGGATGGACCACATTCTGTTTATCCATCATCTGTTGAGGAATACCAAGTTGTTTCCACCTTTTGGCCATTGTGAACATTTTTCATAGACAAATATCTGTTTGTGTCCCTGTTTCAGTTCTTTTGGGAGTGTGTGATTGCTGGGTTACGGGGAAATTTGGGGTTAAACGTTTCGAGGAACCACCAGGCCGTTCCCCATAGTGACCGATGCACCCCAGTGCATGACGGTTCTGATTTCTCTGCATCCTCGCCATAGCCGAATTTTGGGGTACACATGCATAGGCTCAAGTAACTGCCACATGTATAAAGATACATAGTAGCTACCATTTCCTGTACCCCAGAAAACACCTTCATAGGAACTGGCATTGTTGGAAAGCTCCCCAGGGTTAAGAGAACCACATCCTAAGCATTTTGTGGCTCTATCTCTGCCAAGGCTGGCTAACTCCCAACCTAAAAATAAACCTCGGGTCTGAAGATGGAATATTACAAATGACATTGTCATCTTGACAGAGTGGCTAATAATGCTACAGCAGGCAGACGCCCATCTATCATGGCCACTGGTGGAGAGCTGAGGAGGACTCCAAGATGGAAGGAGGAATGAATGCACAGGACAAGCTGGGGTGACTATCGGGCATGGGAATCCCAGCCCACACCTCCCCAGGCCTCTCCCCAACCTGGGAACATGAAATCCAACAGCCAGGCAGAAGGACTGACCTCCCTGAATTCAATTTGCAAGGTCGACCATGCAAGAACCCAAGCCTTATAGAATTGTCACCTCTGTGTCAAGGCCATTTACAACACCCTCTTGCTGAGTCTGAACATGAAAGCAATTATGCAATACATCCTTTGGCAAGAACCTGAGGTTCCTATCAAGGGAGAGTCAGGTGATTTATGGAAATAAAAGAAAGAAAGAAAGAAAAGAAGGAAAGCCACAAAGACACATTCATTATGAAAATTTGAAAATTTCCACTTCCTAGAAATCACGCATGAAGACTTAAGAGCCGGAATCCTTTTGAAAGCTCCATTGTCTTAAGAGTATAAATAGCATCTTTTTAAAAACCCACAATTTCAATCAAGCTGGCATAATGGGAAGTACCATTCATGGAATGCTGTCTTTTAAAATTTCATGACACATGAATTGATTCTCGCTCCAAATCTAATTAGAGGCTCAAGTATATGAGAGAGTTTGTGACAACGTCAAAGTGACTTGGAAGCCGTACATGCAATTCATCTTTTTCACTGGGGTATGATTTTTTTTTCATCAATCTAGACATTCAGGAATTACCCAAAGAAAGGACCACCAAAAAGGGTTTATCAAATGAGGGATTCTCTCATTTGAGAGCTTGGGAGCTCTTTCCAAAAGGTTCAACAAGAAAGACAAGGCCAGCATCTGGCCAGCCCGTGTGACCTTGGGAATTCCCTTGAACTTAGTGCCTTATTCTGCATATTCAAGATGAAGATAATGATGACACTCACCTCCTAGGCTTACAGTCAGGATCATGCCCCGAACAGTGCCCAGCATATGGTAAGCATTAGAGCAGTGTTAACTATTATTGGGTACTGTGTGACTCAGCCCTGAAGGGGCAACAGAACCCAGCCCAAGGCCCACACAATTGTGGCTCTAGCTACTGGAGCCAGGGGTCTCAGTCCAACAGACCACCCAGTGGGAGCCATAGCCCTTGGCCACCAGGACAGCCCGACTGACCTAAAAAAAAACAAGCTTATTGCCCTCGGCTATGGGCAGCTGTCAGTGCACAGAGGGGACCTGGCATTACTGAAATTGCAAGGACCACAATCTGCTGGATGCAGTGTGGCGTTCATCAGTTCCCTCCACCCCAGCCTGGGTGAGACACCAGCCGCCAGGATCTGCCTCCCTCCTCAAATGCCTTCCCTCGGCTGCCAGTTCCCACCCGTGGTCCCTCAGCACTGCTTGTCTGCAGGCCAGGGCCTCCCACCCCAGGCTGCTCAGCTTTCCCATCCTATCTGGATCCTCTGGGGGCCTCTGGTGAGCCTCAGAGTGGCACTGTCTTTCCCAGGAAATTTTTCCAGGAAATGGGCTACTGACACAGACAGGCGGCATTGCACGCAGCTCACAGAGTCTGCAGCCAGACTAGTCTGACTGAGTTCCAACCCCACCTCCGCCACCTTGTCTTTTTGAACCTAGGGGAGCCAACCTCCCAGGTAAAAACTGGAATCATAACAGCATCTTCTTTGTGATGCTTTATGTGCTTAGAACAGCCTCAATTCTCAGTGTAGGGTCACTCAAGGAGCAGTTTCCACCATGTGCTCAGCCCCCACTTGAGTTTGCAGAAACATGATTTTACTTTGCAATAGCCAAAATTAATTTTTTGTATAAACTCCTACTCTCCTAAAGATGCGAAGTGACTGTCATGGGTGGGGCTTCCTTCTTTCCCCAGGCTTGTGTCTGAATCCAGGCACAGGGCAGAGGAAACACATCCTCATTGTCACCTCCCCACTGTGGTACCTACTGAGGTGACCTCATTGCTCTTTGGATCTAATCTTTGATCCAGGCCTCTTCTGACAGAGCCTAGGGATGATATGATGCAGACCTCGAAGGGCTGCCTGACGTTGAATGAATCAATGCACGTGAAGTGCGTAGAACAATGTCCAGCCCAGGCTAAGTAGCCATTCCATGTTAGCCATGATGACCTGCTAATGGATGACCCAAGGAATGTGGTCCAGCCTTGCCTGATCTTCCCTCTGTTTCCAAGAGAAACTGCAAAACCTCCCAGTTTCTAAATTGGCATTGGATCCAAATAACAAAAATAGCAATTGTAGGAGCCAAGCAAGATACTCTAGGGGCTGGATTTGAACCCTTGGCCTTTGTTTTAAGACATATATTCCTTGTTGCCAAGGTTGTAGTTCATCGTTAGTCCCATTTTACAGATGCAAGAGGCAAGGCCCTGAGTGGTTGAGAAATTTGCACAGTGTCACCCAGAGCAAGGACTTGAATGCAAACAGTTGGCTTTAGAGCCAGTCCTCTTACACCTGTGCCTTCCACTGATGGCCACTGTCTGGATGGAGCAGCCTCCTGCTGTCCTCAGCTTCCCCATGGCTCTGTCCAATTTTCTTACATTTACATCACTAGTTTGGTCCTATTTTAAAGGAGCCCTGTTCCAACTACTATTGCTGCATGACTGCCCCAAAATTCAGTGGCATAGAACAAAGGTAATTTCATTATATCTCACAGATTCTATGGGTCAGGAATTCAGGCAGAGCTCCACCAAGCATTGTTCTGTTCCTTGTGGTGTCTACTAAGCTTACTCAGTTATGTTCAACCAGCAGATGGGCAACTTAGAGAGTCAAAGAAGGCTGGTGCCTGGGGCCTTGGCAGGGACCGCTGACCACTAGTCTCTGCTAGGACTTTTGACCACAGCACCTCCAGGTGGCTTTTCCACCATGGTGACCTCATAGCAGTCAGACTTCTGATATGGTGGCAGGTTCCCCCACGGTGAACATCCACAAGAGAACTAGACAGAACTGCCTGGTTTTCCTGGCCCAGCCTATGAGTTACCTCTGTCAGACTCTGTAGAACAAATCTGTTACCAGGCCCCACCCAGATCCCAGGGGAGGGATGTAGACATGCCCAAGTGTCAATATTTTTTCCGCCATTTTTCTTTAACTGCCACAACCCCTGCAGTAACTCTCTTTGTAGAGGAAATGCTAGCTCCAGGAGTACTACGGTTTTATAAGATAGATTCACCCCAGATGAAGTTGTTTCTCCTCAAAAGTCTGCCTCCATTGAAATCTGACTGGTCCTCAAAACCCAATTCTTGGGTCTGCTGTCTGTGCAAATAAGCCTCATTTGTCTTCATTACCCATGAACATTCAGACCCAGAAAAACACTTTTTTTTCTTTGCAATTCTCTATGGGAACTCTTCCAGACAAACTCCAGGCAATTCTTTAGTGATGTGGGGGTTGTGCCATGTGGAATCTATCCCTGCCCCCTCCAGCATCAGCACTTCAATCCTCCCCAGAAGACACCACCACACTCAGTCCACCTGTTTCAGGTTGAACTGCCTCGTCCTCCAGCAGCAGGAGGCGTCACATGACCCAGATGTGCCCAATCAGAACCTTCCATTCTCCTGGTTTCTGTGATTGGTTCAGAGAGACGCACATGACATCGGCCAGGCCAATGAGATACTTTCCCAGGACTTCTGTTGGAATTTAAGCAAAAAGTCAAAGACCAAAGCTTACATAGAAGAAGGACAAAAGAGATTATAAAAGAATGACAAATAATGTTTATTGAGCACCTGCTACATGTGTGGCAATATTTATAGTAACATGATTACTTCACTCTTGCCACAACCTTGTGAGATGCATAGCATTTTAATCCTCACTTTCATACATGAGGCAAGGAGGCTCAGAGAAGCTGAGCACCTTTTCTATAGTCACACAGAAGCACAGCCATCACTCAAGTCCAGGCATTTGCTTCTAGAATAGGGTCGCAAGTTTAATAAAACTATAGACACCCAGTTAAGTTTGAATTTCAGATAAACATTGAGTACTTTTTGGTATAAATACATCCTATGCAATATTTGGGACATTCTTTTTTTTTTTTTTTTTTTTTTGTAGAGACAGTCTCACTTTATGGCCCTCGGTAGAGTGCCGTGGCCTCACACAGCTCACAGCAACCTCCAACTCCTGGGGCTTAAGCGATTCTCTTGCCTCAGCCTCCTGAGTAGCTGGGACTACAGGCGCCCGCCACAACGCCCGGCTAATATTTGGGACATTCTTATACTAAAAAGCTAGTCATTGTTTTTTGGAAACTAAAAGGGAACTGGGTGTGCTGTACTTTATCTGGTAACCCAATTCCAGAGCCCATGGGCTTAACCACTGTACCCAACTTCCCACACAGATGCTGGAAGATGTCAAGTCCTGATCACTCTGACCCACGCCCAGGACCCAGCTGTCTCTGAAGCCAGTGATGAGAGATGCCTTTCTCTGGCTTGTATTTGTAGAGTACTGACCTACAGAGTGCCAGTCACAACTCAAGTAAGGACTTTATAGAAACTACTCTCTGTAGCTGGGACCAAGGGATAGCAGTACAGACAAGAGAGAAGGGGAAGGTTCCCACCATCTGGAGGTGCTGAGTAGACTACAGCTACTCACTATGAGGCCTGGGCCCCTGGCAGAGTGTGTTATTTCTCTCTTGCTGCATAATGAATTATCATACTCACTTAGCAGCTTAAAACAACCTGAAGCTGTCATGCTGGGCAGGAAGGGAGAGGCAGGCATGAGGGGATGGTGTTCGGAGAAAAGAAACAAGGGAGAAAGGAGAAAAGAGGCTGGTACCTGTGAAAAGAGGAGGAGGAACAGAGGGTCTGGTACTGCCTCCTGACTCTTGAAGGAAACCCCCTACCCCTCCAGGGCCCAAGTTCCAGCCCCAGTCCTGTTACTGGTCCCCTGGCTCCACACTTGAAGGGGTCATATAACCCAGGCCTGGCCAATCTGCGTAGTCCCTCCTCCTGGCCAGTGACTGGCTGATGTTTGGTCATGTGATCCAAATACTCAAATAACCACCACCGAGGGAACTCACGCTAGTGCTACAGAGTGAGGGGAGAATCTTTATCCCCCTCTTAGCTCTGTAAGTAAGGATGTAACCCTGGAGGTGTGTGTGTGTCCATCTTGCCATCCATCTAAGAATGTAGTCAACGTAGGAGAAGGTAGAGCTGAGATGGAGAGAGAGAATACTGATGACTTCATGGAGCCCCCAGATCCAGCCACACCAGAAGCTTGTATAGCACCGCAGTTTTAAAAAAGTGGGCTAATAACACCCTTTTTTGATTAAGCCAGTTGGTGTTGGGGTTTTGGTTACTTCTTGCCAACAAAATATAGAAAGAGTCATGACTGAAAAGAGGAAATGAATGCCAAAAACATTTGGACCATGCTGTGCAAGTAGCCAATGAGCAGGACTGGTGAGACAGATGAGCCTGCAAAATGAAAACTGGGTCCAAGCCAGATGGGTCCATTTGACAACCACTCCCTTTCATTCTCCCCAAAACCCAGCCTGACTTGTGATCTCTGCTGGAGCCAATGAAAGAAAGAAATAGGAGGAAACACAGGGAAGGAGCCCTGCAATGAAAAAGTTTGGAAATTGTTCCAGCACATAATGAATTGACTAACAACTGTTTCTCCCCTGGAAGTCATCTAATGAAATTATCAGACCATCCATTTACTGCTGTGAGGGCCAACGTGCTCCCCAACACAATCAGCCATGACAACAGAGCCAGCGTTTCACTCATAATATATTTTAAACATCTTCTTAACAGGCCTTTCCTTATTTGCTTATTACAGTCATGAAAGTTTAGGGACAAAATGGCAGGAGGCTTCTAGAAATAATTTGCACTAACATAAAGGCCGTTGTTGCTCAGAGAGAAATAATCGCAGCTCATCAAAGCCAGTTTAGGCTTTCTGGGCCTAAGCAGGTGGCCTCCTGAGTGTCTCTGCTGTATGTTCAACACCTATTTGCTTAATGACCAGAATCGCCCTCATGTTTTGTGGGCGAGAAGAGGGGAGAAGAGCAAGAAGGGAATGAGAAAGCTGGCGAGCTGAGGCCAACTCTCTCACCACCCACCCCCCAAACCAGACCCATCTCTGTGGCCCCTACCAAGCCCAGTAAAAGGAACTGTCCTCACTGAGACCCTATAAATGCTCATCTGACAATGTCAGTACTGGACTCAAAATCCTCCCTGGCTTCTGGGTGCCCTTAGAATATGATCCCCACCTGGCATTGTGCTCCCCCTGACTCTTCCTGCTCTCTGGCCCCTGTGTTCTCAAAAGAGCCTTTTTTGTTTCTCTAGGTCAGTTTCCTTCCCTCCTCAGGACCCCTGCCTGCCTGGCTGTCCCACAGTCTTCCTGTGGTGGTGTCATACCTCTCACCTGAGCCCCCCATCTCCTCTGAGAAGGAGCCTTATGTCCCATGAGACAGTCTTGTTTCCTGTCACCCATCTGCCTGCCTCCATGAGACCCACCCCACAGTACAAGGAGCTCACCTACCCTGGTGACCACTGTCCCAGTGCAAACACACATCAGTTGGACACCAGTTAGTAGCTGCCCTCTGGTTCTGCAGGACACTCAAGAAAATCCACTTCATTGGGACACAGAAGGAGCTGTCACCAAACTGAAAGCCACTGAGGATACAGGCTGAAGTCACACAGCTGTGAGCAGCTGTGACTGGTTAGGATTCTAGAGAACCAGGCTATGACACTCTCACAGCTCTGTTCTTTTGGGTTTTGGTAGGTGTGCAATCTGGACTTTCAGGGCACCTGGGTGCACACACACTCGTACACACATTCACACATACACATCTATATTCACACATATACACACATTCACACACGAATGTGCACACACACGCATACTCACACACATACACATGCACACATTCACACATGCCTAGACATAGTCATATACACATACACACATAAAAAGTGTTATGAAAACTAACAAGTTGGTCCCACAAACCTCACAGTTCACACTTCAAAACAGAAGTTTTGAACCAGCAGGATCAAACACCAGCAGGATCACCATTGTGTGCACACAGACACACATGCCCTGCCAGCCTGATTCTCCAGCTCCAGGTCAGCAGGGCCCAGCAGGGGAGATCCCACCCCCGCTGGGACACAGCCAGAGCCAGGCTCCCTCATCCCTATGGGAGTAAAAGGAGCTGGCTCCTCACTGCTGCTGTCCCCACCCCTCCTGGTCACAGAGCCAGCCCCACCTACCACCGGGGCTCTGGGAGGGCATGGGCCTCATGTACAGTGCAGTCGTATGACAACATTGTGGTCTATAGGACATGGGTTAGAGTCAGGCCACCTCCTCCTTCCCCCTTCCCTGTGGGAACCATGGACAATACCTTCACACCAGGGGATGGGAGTAGCACAGTCCTTGGGTGACCTTGTGAAACAAAGCCACCTACACCTCTGCTCCTGCTGGCCCCACCCATTTACCTTGGGGCCGTTACAGAAAACAACCCAGATTGAGCCAGATTTAGGGGTACCTGTCAGGGTGTCGCTGGGTCCTCAAAGGGATTTTTGTCCCCCTCGAGACCTTCACTCAGACATTTGAAGACCCAAAGGGACCAGCTCATCTGCTCACCTGCAGCCTTAGTGACAAGGTCAGGAAAATGCCTTTCCCAAGCCCAGGTGGGCTTCAAGCCACCTGCCTGGGAAACAGATAAGTCACCCCACCTGGGACCTATCCCCAAGGTCTCAGAATGCAGCTTGGGGGACAAGAGGGCAAATCCTCACAGCTGGAGTTGAGGAGGGTCTGCCCAGGCAAGGGGGTGGGCTGGGCACCAGAAAAGCATGGAGGAACCCCCAGCCTGAGAAGGCTCCCAGGGGTGGGAAGGAATGGCCCAGGGAAGACTAGCTGCTCAGAGGGCTGAGTCTGGGCAGCCCCAGCCAGGCCAAGTGGCAGATCCCGATCCCTCAGGAGATGCTGATGGGACAGGCCTGGTGGGAGCTGGAAGATGGCAGGAGACATGGTGCAGCTCGAGGCCATCTCAGAGAGGAAAAGGCAGCTGGCCAGCAGGTGGTAGGGTTTTGAGAGTGATGCTCAGTCCAAGGAACGTCAAAGGCAGGCTCAGCACCACGAGAACCGAGCGCCTGTTGTTCCTCACCATCTGTCTCTCATTAATGAAGCTGTCCAGCACGGCTTATTAATAAGGACACTTGGGCTTAGTCAGCCTGGGCCATTCTGCTGTAACTAAAGGCCATGCTGATTAAGCCATAATGACTCCTCATGCACTGTCAATACAAAGGGGGTCTCCAAGCACCAAGCAGCCAGTGAGGGCCTGGCAGGCTGCAGGTGTGATTTGAATTCTAGAAGGCGAGGTCCTCAGGTTGGTCACATGAAAGGACAAGCCCAGCCCAAGGGTTGCCAACCACCAGGGTGCTCTAGTGCTCCAGCCCTCCTGCTCCGGACTCACACCTTCCCAAGGAAGGCCTCCCCTTCTTGCTCAGTGATGGAACCCTAACTATGAGGTCTGCAGAAACACAGCCCCCAGGGATGCCCAGATCCTCACCTAAGACCCCTTGAATGTTAGTTTACATGGTGCTCAGGTACAGTTGTATTTTGTCCCCACCACATTGTGGTGACATTTGATCCCCAATGTGGTATTGGGAGGCAGGAACTAGTGGGAGGTGTCTGGGTCACGGGATGGATCCCTCAGGAACAGATTAATGCCCCCGGGGGCTGGGAATGGATTAGCTCCTACGAGTCCAGCTGCTGAAGAGTCTGGTATCCTCTCTTGCCATGTGATCCCTGTACATTCCAGCTCTCTGCTTTCTGCCCTGACAGAAGCAGCCTGAGGCCCTCACCAAAGCTGCCCAATCATGAATTTTTCCACCAGGCGTCACAAGCCAGATAAATCTATTTTCTTTATAAATTCCTCAGCCTCAGGTATTATTATAGCAAACAAGACTGACTGAGACACGTGGAAAGGGGGTGGTTAAGGTTGCTACAGTAGGGAAATCACACTGGGTGACTCGAGCAGCCCAGGGTAGCCATAGGGAGGTCCTTATACTTGGAGAGAGAGGTGAGAGCATCACTGTCAAGAATACAGCAGGAGGAAGGAGGTGCAACCAGCCACTGCTGAGAATAGCAGAGACGTGTCTTCTCCCCTGGGGGTTCCAGAAGGAACACAGGCCTGCTGACGCCCAACTTCTGACTCCAGAAATATATAATACACTGAGGCTGTTTAAGCCACTAAGTGTGTAATAATTTGTTACCACAACCATAGGAACAAATAGAAAAACATAACAGGTCCTTTCCAAAATTCTCAGATCCCCAGTTGCCTTTGCAGCAAGGGCCCATGTGCCCCCATACTGGCTGGTAAGGCACAGCAGATGGGGGTCTTCAGAAAAGTCATCATCTTGCCGATAAAAAGGGACAGCCCCCAGAGGTACAGACTTCTGCCTTTAACTTAGCCCTCTTGTCACTGCCTCCTTCTTCCTGCCTGGAGGTGGGGCAGCCACCTACTGAGGAGCAGAAGGTAGGGGCTGGGGACCACTCAGCCCCAGAAGACCATCCTGCCTCCTACTTTCAGTGACATAAAGACTGCAAACCCCTCTGGGCTCAGCCTGGATTCTCCAGCATGAAGCCAAGCACAACCCAAGTGACACATAGCTCTTGCGACAATAAGTGCTGACATCCAGAAATCCAGCGGGCTTTGGGCCGTGGGGCAGCCGGGGTGCTGTCTGCACACTGAGCAGCATCCTTGGCCAGTCACGGGAGACCTTGGCTAAATACCAGGGGCCCAGAAAATGCCCCCACAAATTAGGCCCTAAACAACAGTAGGGAAGAGGTATGGGCTGGTGCTTTGGTACAAGCAGCCTCACACACGCAGATGCAGTCACCCTCTTGGGAGAAAACGCGCATGTGTGCACTGATGGGTGTACACATACACCTATACGTTTATTTATTGCATAAAATTCCTCATTGCACCCTCCCCCTATATTTTTATTATCCAGAAGAAAAAGGATTCAGGAAACTATTTCACTGTGTTCAGTTTTAAAAAAATACAAAAATGAACATCAGGATTACTAACTAAATGTACATACAAACCACCTGATTGTCGAAGCCCATGACTGCACTTGTAAGGGCTGATGACATAGTTTCAACATGTACACACCAAGAACTCTCAGGCAGAGGTGGTGCAGAGGCCAGGCAGCTCTGTCTCCAGAGGACCCTCGTGAGCACACTGCCTGGGCAGGCATCCGCTAAGAACCAGAGTGGACACCCGCTGCATCATACACCACACACCAGATGCTCGGCATTAAATACATTTAAATGCAAAGTCTGTGCAATAAAGAGATCCTATTACAGAGTGAAAAGAAGGCCTTCCTGCTGGCTGAGAGGTGTTCTTTGGCTGGCGTGTGCCACACAGTCCTCCTGGAAATCATGTTCTGCCCATGAGGCAGAAAACGTGTGAGTGGCCAGCACAGGTCTGACAGCCAGCCAGGAAAATATGTGTCAAGTTGTGCTGGAGGGTCCCTCGGAACAGCTAAATCTCAGCAGCGGATGGATGGCCCTGAGGAGAAACAGGCGCCAAGGGAAGAAATGGGGCTGCACCTTTACAGAGTGAAATGGAATAACAGGGGCAGGAGGTAGAGGGTAAGATCGTGGCTTAGGAGTGTATGCCTGTCACAGGAGCACCAGCCACACTATGCCCCTCTTCACTGAGTGCACAGAAGACACACACGCTGTCACTGCGGTGCCGTGAATGCAACCCAGATGCTCCCTGTGGAGGTCTCTAAAGTCCGGAGTCCAACTCAAGCATGCAGAAGACCCAGGTGTCCCCGGGTTTAACTACTAAACAGAACCTATTCCCTCACCCTAAACTACAGAGCGCTTGGCACAGGCATCCTTTTGAAACAGCTGTAGGTTTCCAAGTAATGTCTCGAGCATACAGCAGTCATAGTGCACGTGTGCTGCTGAGCGCCATGCCAGCCGTCAGAAGTCCTGCAACTCAGGGATGTCCTGGTACAGATCCAGTGCCTCGGGGTTAGAGAAGGCCCCTCGGTGCTCCACAGCTTCGCCAGCAATGATCTGCCTCACAGCCACTTCTACTTTCTTGCCATTAAGTGTATACTGTGAGGGAAAGGCAAAAGAAACAAACAAAAAAGAACATTTAAACCTGAAGAGAAAATGATCCCTCAGCTCTCATCCAAACCCAAAGGCCCCATCTCAACCTAGAGCACCAACAGCAGATGAGTCTCAGCTCCAAGGGTCCCCTGTTCCCAGCAGGTCTGAAAAGAGACACCAAAGTGCCTGGAAATACAACTGTCCCGTCTAGGGGGGAGAAAAGTGTGCTGTGAAAGGCAATTTCAAGGCCAGAACCAACTCTCTAGAACCTTTCTATGCTGCCCCCAGGGGGGTCATCTAGAACATGAGGCCATCACAAAAATATCGTGAGGTCAGTGTGAGCAATGAATTCTTGTAATGTTGCACATTTGATCAGAATCCAGCTGTGTGTGTTACACCCGAGCCAGACCCCCCCCCATTGCCCCCCAGTGATGCATATTCTAGAGAGAAAAACCAGGAAAGGGGTCTCTTTCCCAGAATTCAGGCCCTCCCTCACCAGGACTACAGACTAGGAAAATCCACAGCTCATTCCCGATTCCCAACATGTACCTCAAAGAAGGGAGTTTCCAACAGTGATGTGACTTCCACATCTGGGGACCCCCAGTGAATTCCTTACCCTGAGTTTATTTCCTCAAATGTCAAATCGGGGTGACAGACCCTATCCTGGGGAGCACATGGACACAAAAGTAAATGGGTTTAACACACATATGGCTTCAGGAGCACCTGCTATTAAATGTTATGATGATTTCATTTTAATTTATATTTATAATTTATTTCATTATATGTATTTTATCACATTTTATTATAAAGACTATCTATCACCACTCTAAGAGTAGTCTGGCTTCCTGGGACTATGTCCAAAAGCCTCCCCCAAGTCCCCACAAACTCTGTCTCAGAACCCCCATCTGTGTGGGACAGCACATTACTTTTTCTCACAGACTCTTTCCAAACATTTGAAGCTCCCTCTCAAATTTGTGTGCTCCATCTTTAATCAAAACGGGCTTTCAGCAGTGCAGGAATGTTTAGGGGCTAAGCAACTTCTAAAGCAGCAGAGCCCAGTAAGGCTACAACACCCAGAGCTTTCGAAGCTCTAGTGTTTTTTTTTTAACCTTTAATGAGATGTCATTAAAATTCATTCATTTGAAAAATTCAACCAACGTGTGAACTAATTAAGGATCTAAGTGCCGGCTTCTTCAAAGGGACTGCCTGTCACTTCAGTGTGGTGTCATCAGCCCTCTCTCTGTGAAAGGCAAATGTCTCTCATGCTTTATGTGCCACTAAACTTTACACAGAAGCTCCAGGGATGGCTTGTAGGACCTAATACTTTGTATCATCTTCCGTCAGCTGACAAAACACAAAAGGCATCATCTTAAAAGAAATCTCGTGGCTGTTTGCTCTGGGAGAAGGGCAGAGGGAAAGGCATGGGCCTCCCCGGCTACAGGTAGACAGGAAGGACTAAGCATCCCAGCCATGACCCCTGAAGACAGAGACCCCTCTAACGCCCCATGCCTGTTCCCCTGGGCCCATCCAGAGCCCCAAAGTCTCTATTCTGGGTTTGTCGGTGGAGACCACAGCCTTGGGAAGAAACCTTTCTGAGTTTCTGAATCCATAAAACAGGCATGAAAAAGACAAGCTTGTCCCACCTGTCTCCACTCACAGTTCACTCCCTATATGCGTATGAGCACCTGCTGTTTGCCTTGGCAATGAGCTGAGCTCTGGAAGAAGGGGCTGAGCTGACAAGGTTCCCACTTCCAAGGAACCTCCACTCCAGGCAGACGTGGACAGTACACAGAATGCACCTCAAACCCACAGCAATTGCTGTCAGGGATAAAGATGCAGCCCGGAGGGTACAGCCTTAAACAGGAAATGCAGGGCAGCCCTCTCTGAGCAGAGATAAAGTACAGAAAAGGGCTTTGTACAAAGACCGACTCAAGAAGTAGGCAGACTGTCAAGGAAGGAACCCAGAAACTGAGGCATGAGGACTGCCTTCTGAGTACCACGAGGTCCATTACACCCAACAGGCAGGCACTGCTATCAATCCATTTTATAGGTGAGGAAACACTCAGGGATGCAAATTCATGGCCCAAAGTCATGCCTCAAAGGAACAAATGGAGTGAGCCTAAGTGAGAGCCCTGGCGCAACAAGCCCCCGCAAGACCAGCAGTTACAGGATCAGACCAGCCCAGAGTCTGCCCCATTCCAGGGTCTCTCACTCCCTTGTACCACATCTTCTCTCTGAGCCTGGCAGGTGGGTGAAGGGCTCCTCTCCTCATGTTGCAAACCAGAGGTGGGAAGGGCTTTGCTCTGGCACGAGGAGTGTGGCTGGCCTTGGTCCCAGATGGCTCTGTTCTCCAGGGCCCCCGCAAATGCTCCAAACAGCACCAACTCCTCAGCAACAGAACAGCATGGCCTCCTTCACAAGTGACCCAGGGCAGAACATATTCTAAGCCTGGGCTGTTCCCAGGGTGGTTGGGGAACAGCCCACTCTCCACAAATATCATGTGGGTCATCAGCCCCAGAAAAGGCCCTCCTGCCTCAGCAAGACCCCAAACCTCTGCAGTTGGGACTTTAGTCATCCTCTTTTGGCCCTGAGGTGGGTCCAGTTCCCAACAAGGCAGGCTGGGCCATGTGGTATCACCACCCCCACGGAGGCCAGGCCAAACCCTGCCCAGCAGTGACACGCAAGGTAAAGCTGATCCTAAATGCCCCAGGGGAGTCTGAAGATACAAGGGGACTTGAGAATCCCAAGTAACCCTCAAAATGACCTCACAGAGCAATGAGACTCCGAAGAAAACAGAACTGGGGAGAGAAGAGCCTGCAACCCAGCCGGGCACCCAGTGAAAGCCACAACAGGGACAGAAAGAAACATCTGTGGTTTTCTGTCTAATAAATTTCTCCACTACGCTCGTGATCAGACACAGTTTGGGAATAATCATTTTGGCAGCAAAGGACACATTTTCAACAAAATTAAGCCAAGGGGGAAAACATCAGACTTAAATGTTCCAGATGCAGGCAACACTGATGCACTGACGGAAAACCCTGGGCCTCCACCAGGGAAGACAGTAAGGGTCATGATTCAAGAAGCACCTTCTCAGCCAGGCATGGTGGATCACGCCTGCAATCCCAGCACTCAAAGAGGTGCAGGCAGTACAATTTCTTCAGCTCAGGAGTTAAGACGAGCCTGAGCAAGAGGGAAATCTACCTCTATCAAAAATAGAAAAATTAGCTGGGCGTGGTAGTGGGCACTTGTAGTCACAGCCACTCAGGAGGCTGAGACAGGAGGATCACTTGAGCCCAGGAGTTTGAGGTTGCTGTGAGGCATCATGACACCACAACACTACCCAGAGTGACAGAGTGAGACTCTGTCTCAAAAAGAAAAGAAAAGAAAAATTACCCGGGCGTGATGGTGAATGCCTGTAGTCCCAGCTACCTGGGAGGCTGAGGCAGGAGAATCCCTTGAACCCAGGAGTTTGAGGTTGCATGAGCTAGGCTGAGGCCATGTCACTCTAACTGGGGCAACAGAGTGAGATAGTCAAAAAAAAAAAAAAAAAACAAGGAAACAAAACTGTGCCTTCTCACCCTGAACCGATGTCTCTACAGAGAGTCACCAGCCAGAAAGAGAGAGGGGGAAAGAAGGAAAGCCCCCTAGCCTTGAGGCCCCTCCTGTGTATAACCTACATGGAAAGGAAGTGTGTGAACACAAGGATAGAAAAAGAATCGGTTCTGCAAATGCAGACAAGTGGCTGAAGAAGGAGGGAAGCAGGTGGCTCAAGTGGAGGCTGAGGGAAGACCGGCTGTCCAGGGGACAGTTAGGAATTGCACCATGAGCACTCCCCGCAACCCCTTCTCCTGATCAGGTTTGTTTGCAAGACATTGAAAGAACATTTGACAAAGGGAATGATCTAAGTATGCTCTGGCAGTTTCAAAGTCAATGGGCTCACATATTTCAATATTGTCCAAAAAGCAGTATTTCCTGCTAAATCCAGTGTCTAACTGTGCCAGACAGACTCATCCCTGCTCCTGTGAGCCTGATTAGTATTTCTCCCGCCTGCTCCTTAGTGAGCAGCCATCCTGCAGGCTTCAAACGCAAACGGCCTGGTGGCAGTGTGCTCAGATCGTTGCATGTGGACACAAATACACACACACACACGCATGCATGTACAGGGCAGTGCCTCCCAGCTTGCAGGAGCACCGTTTTGTAAGTGATGCAATGAAAACTGCCATCCAGTCTGGGGGAGCCTCCTCCTCCACTTAGAACCTAAACAGAGGGTAATGGGGGAAGCAGCCTTCAGAAGACTGGCCTCTAAATAGACTCTTGTCTCATCTCCATGAGTAGAACTTAAATCTAAAACACAAGAGCATCCAACAGCTCTTTAAAAAGTTAAAATTAATTTTCTCATTAATGATTGTGAGAAGACACTAAAACTGCACTGGGAAAAAGCCAGAAGGGCCTACGGGCTGGACCTGCTGACCCTTGCACATAGCCATTTAGCAGAAGCTGCTGAGAATGCGATCTGAGGACAGGGAAGGATGGGGGAAGGGGCAGCGTTGCCAGGCAACACGGACACGCGCTATATAAAGCCAGAGCAGGCTGCGCTGTGCAATGCTTGGCACATGTAGGCTCCCGGGAGATGGCAGCGGTCTGGTCACCACAGAGTGGCAGGAGACTGGCCGTACCGGGATGTCCTTGGTTTCCAGGGTGAGGCTGGGCACGTGCCGGGCAGACAGGCCGATGCGGATGGCGTTGCAGATCCGCCTCACCAAGTCTGGCCCGAATGAGTGTCCGGAAGCCATTTTCAGGAAGAGAACCACTCTCTCCTCCCCATTCTTGTTCTGCTGGGGGACACATAGGCTGTCCATCACCTCTTCGAAAGCTTCCACTGTGGAGACAGGACAGGGGGACATGCACACAGAATGCTCCTCAGCTGAGGTCCAGCCCTGACTGGCCAGACAGGTGGAGACGCTGGGCTCCCCAGGCCTGAAAGGGGTGTCTATGTCCTTCCCAGCCCCCCAGATGGAGCGTCTTGCATAACAGTGGCAGAGGGAGCCATTTCGCAAGTGCAAGAATGGCAGTCAAGGGAGAGGCAGAGCTCTGGCGTCCCCTGGACCATGTAAGGCTTTATAAGGGGGCCAGGTGCCACCTTGCTTACTAACAAGAAATTAATTCAAAATACAAAGGAAGCAAGTACCGTGGCAGGGTCAGACAGATGAAGACTTCTCCACCCTGGCTGCACACATAACCCTGATGCAACTTTAGGATTCTGACCTGAACACTAACGTATGAGGCCCCCTGACCTTGAGGCCTGGGCTGGGCCTGGGTCCCTGGCCCTGCAGTTCTGAATGCCCACAGGTGACTCCACTATGCAGTCATGAGACCTGGGAGCTACCCTGCCAGGATTTGGTTTCTAGCACTGTGCTGTGTGACCTCAGCAATCCTGCACCCTCTCTGTGCTTCTTTTTCGTCACCCATAAAGAGTAGGCACAATTTACCAACCTAACCAAGATCACCATGAGGATGAAATATAATGGGGAAGGGGATGGGCCAAGGGACCTTAAAAATCCCATTCTGAGGTTTTATGAGCTACAGCAACATGACAGGTACACTCTGGAAAGGTCCCGTCTCACACCAGAGGCAAAGGAGCCAGAGTCGAGGGGCTCTGCTAGGACACGCCCTCCCCCCTGGAAGACCGAGGGACAATCTGGGAGAAGAAATGCGCACCAATGTTGTAGATTTCCGAACTGCCAAATCGCACTCCATTGGGGTTGAGCGTGCCGTCACTGGAAAAAGAGATGAGGTCAGTCAGGGACACACAGCAGCTCTGGAGCGAGGCAAGTGACCAGGGGTCCCCAGCAGAGAGCATTTGCCACCTTTTACACATGGTAGCCCCCAGGCTCAGTTGCTGAAGATTCCCTTGCCAGCTCCTTACCTCCAACCTGCCACCCACCTTTTCCCAAGTTTAAACTACACACCCAGGGAGGCCCCTCTGTGCAGAAACATCTCAGCCTTTCCCACCTGTACACATGTTCCCCCTCCCGGGTACAGACAGTGGCTGCACTTTTGCTGTGGCCCCTGTCTGAAACCCACCACTGCAGGCCCTCAGGAGGCTGGCACAGGAATACCCTTCTCCAGCAACAACACAAGAAGGGCCCAACATGGGGACAGTCAGCCCATGCCACAGACTGAACAGATGACATACCCTCAGAGGGGTCTTCAGTCAGGGGGACAGCATGTGCAAAGGCCATGGGTGGGAAAGCACAGAGAACCTGGGGAATGCAGGGAGGGAAGGGAGGTCCAAGACACCAGCAAGAGGCATGCGTGGTGGGGACACCCTGATGGTGAGGTGGGGCAGGGGACACTGATTCTCATGGGCAGTGCTGCCTCTCCCCCTCCCCAGATGCCCCATGACAGGGGCTCCATGCAAGAGAAGCCAAGTCCACAGACCCCTCACCTGCGGCCAAGCATGGTGATGCCTCCGGTCTTGGGGTTAATCCTGCAGTAGTCTCCATGTGTCCAGATACCTACAAGGAAGGCAGAGCCCTACATCACCCCAAGGAAAAGGGGTTGTGACTGGTGGCCTGGACAGACACCCAAGGCACAGGTGACAGCAATGGGAGGCTGTCCAGAGACACCACCCAGGCCCCAAAACAGGTATGTGTGGGGTTGAGGGCTCTGGAGTGTGGGTAGAAGGGAACTAGTCAGTTCCTGCCCCCAGGAGCACACCTTCCACTGGTGATTGCACCTGTCCCGCTCTGGCATGTGGAGAAATACTCTCCTGTAGATACCAACAAGGGCTACAGGAACTCAAGGGGGCAAGACCAACCTCAGCTATGACACTGGAGGTCAGCAGGAACACCCGGAGGGGGCCACTCTGAGTGGAGGATGGGGAAGAATGAGCCTCGGAAAGCAAGCATGGCCAGGGCAGCAGGGGTGCTGAGCCTGCAGGGGCTGGCAGATCTTGGAGTGAAACAAATGATCAGCATGCCCAGCAGGAGACTACTGCACTGGTCCCAGCAATACAGGCCTGAGCTAGAATACCAGCCCTGTGGACGTAAAGCCCATCAGCAGGTGAAACCCAGGGGACACGCGGGGTAGGAAAAGAGGAAAGAACCAGAGAGGGTGACACTGTGCTGTCCTGAGCACTCTCTATGCTTTTATCAAGCCATAAGCGTGGCCATGTATGCAGCTGGGCCCAGGGCCAGCAACATGCAGAAGGAGGTCTCCATCCTGAGATGTACCAAAACTAATCAACCCATGGGATCAAACCCCCAGCTTTGGACGTAACATCCACAGGGAATGGTTCCTTTCCCACACCCCCTACTCAGACACCAAGCAGTAAGCAGAAGCCAGGTCTTCTGAGGATACCACCAAGGAGGCTTCCTCCTGCCCGCAGGTAACGTCAGCCCTTGATCCCCCACACTACAAGGACACATTCCAGGTATTCATTTGTTTGTGCGATGCCATGAAGGAGACACTTCTCCAATGCTTGGCTTGGCCTTCCGCAGGAGTGAAGGCCGGGAGGCCTGTCTGCAGGGTCCCTGGGAGGCAGTAAAAGGGCACGAGATCAGCCATGAGCTATTTAGGCTGATGCAAAAGAGAACTGCGGGCCTCCAGATCTTTCCAGCTAAAGCATGAAACTAATTCTTTCTCATTGGACTTTGAAAAGATTCACTGACATAAACAAGGCAAAGAATCCATCCCTAGGCTTGCATATGACCTACCAAGTTTCTCCAAAAGCACACCTGTTATGGCTCCCAGCGCATCAATATGAACAATAAACCAGGTTCATGCATGGAGGCCCTGGAGACAGGACAGCTGCAGAGCCTGTCCCCTCCCACCTGGGAATCCCGTTTCACTTAGAACTTCAGTGCCAGGATGAACATATAGTCTGTTTTTTGTGCAGTCAGGTCTCCCCTGGGTTTGATGAAAATTTCTGAGTTTTCTGGGCCCTTTGTAGTACCCTGCCTTGATTACTAAGGCCCTAGAAGTGCAGAAGAAAAGGAAGATGCTCATGCACCCTAAAGGAATTTTCTTCTGTGAAGACATTCCCCTGAAAACACTCTGACCCCTTGCCACACCAGGCCATGCGGAGCAACCCACAAGGGACTGCTGGCTTCTGTGCCGATGTGTAGGAAACCGTGTACTGACAAGACCAAGCCACAAAAGCAAAGTCTCCCTCCCTACGACAAGTTTAGCTCATTCTGATTCCTCAAAACAGTGGCGTCAGCTCCGAGTCACCTGGCAGAAGTGGAAATACAGTATGTACAGATGACCACAGATGACAACGGACCAAGCTTGTTTGGAATTTGTCATCTGCAATTATCCAAATCTTTCTTAAGTCTGCTTTTAATTTATTTTCAATATTTATAGGTTTTTAAAAATAACAAAAAGCCAAAAAGAAAGGCAAAATGGCTCATAACTCCACCACTCGTGTAACCCCTTATCACACATTCATTCAGCATTTATTCACATAATCACACAAGGGATACGATGCCCTCTGTTCTGAACTCTCGTTTTTCATTTAATAATTTCTTGGCTCTCTTTCCACACCAGCATATGGCCTATTTATATTTTCACCTGGCATCGTTTTTTAAGGCAATGATGTCTGTAAATCTACTCCCTGTTGCAGGAAGGAAGACTTTGCTTTTGTTGCTTTACTTTATCATCAATCTGTTTCCTACACAGTCCAAGAATCCCTCGCTCAGTGCTGGTGCTTGAGGAAATAGTCTAAGTTCAACCAATTTCACCTTGTCCATGACCAATAGCTTCAGAACCATTATATTATCTATCTTTATAATTCCATATTTGTTCATATCTCTCCCACTTATTCCCAGAAAATATTTGAGGAAGCCACCTGTAAAACCAACTTCATGATAGGATTATTTAAAGAGAATGAAAACTCTGCCCAGGGATAAGAGGACTTCTACAACAAAGCAAAGCTTTCAGCTCTGAGTTTCCTGGCAGCCAAGGCAAAAATGGAAATAAGAATGGTCATAAGGTATTTGCTTTCTCCAAGAAGGAATATCGGAATTTCAAGAAGAACATGATTTATTCTAAAATTAATCCTGAGAGGCATTTAGCACATGAACCCTTATGCATGTGACAGAAACCCTTTTCAAAAAGCAATGCTGAGGAAGATGAAGGTCCATGTCTTAGATGGACCCTCAAGAGCAGGTTCTAATCCTTTTAGCCTCCCTTCCTAACACAGGAGCCCCTGCTCCCTTCAGAGTCATGTGAAGAGTAGTTCTCTATGAATGCACTTGCTTTTCTGCACAAGTCTGTCTGGATATCTGCATGCTGGCAGGAGCCAAGGTGGGGCTTAAGTGCAGCAGGGATCTGACAGAGGCTGAGCTGCACTGAGGGAAACTGAGCCCCACACTCCTGCCTGGGAGGCACTATCCTAGGTACAAAGGCCTTGACACATGACGTACAAACAGGGAAGGCCAAATAGAGAAATGTGAAGGATCCGTGGCAAACTCTACCACTAATGGTCACTTGCCACTTTCTGATTCTCCACACATGGTTTATATAAAATTAAAGTACCTTTCTAGAGACTGCGGAAAGCAAGTAGTTAGTATAAATAACTCCAGAACAGAAGGCTTGCTAAATTATGAATTATATAGCAGAAACAACTCGAGGTTGCTTATGAAATAAGATAAGAGGGAGGCAGGAACCAGAGCTTTAAATAAAAGACTTCCTCACTTTGGGGCAAGGCACCCCTCAAAAGATGACAGGCAAGGGTGTCAGTCTGTGTGAGAATGACGTGTCTGGTTATGAGTCGTCCCACTGCGAGAATACTCTTCCTCTAACATGCCCATCAGGACTGGGGGAGACTGAGCCGGGCGCCTCTTCCACGCCCTCCCACGGGCAAATGCTGGCTCAGGCCAGCTTCCAGCATCAGGGGTCGGGGCTGAGGGGCTCTGGTCACAGAGGGTGGCTGAGATTCAACTAAACCCAGATGACAGTTTCACAGGATGGCTTCAGGCTGAAGATGACAAGATACTGACCACCCCACTGGCACAGTGAGCTGTGAGCAGCTGCTCCAGGCTTTGTCAGGGGTGGGTTTGGGGAGAAGGGGAAGGTCGGGGGAGTGGGCAGTGGTAGACAGAATTAGACATGGAGGCTCCGTCTGCGTCTCATCAACCTACCTGGGAATTTGGAGAAATACGCCTTCCTGTACTTGCTGCCGTTCTCGTCGTTCCAGAAGTGCGTGGGCTGGCACGGAATGGGCTTCGTACACACCAGCTCACCACTCTCCCCCCAGACGGCCTTTCCTGGTGTGAAAGGACAAAAATTAAGCCCAGGACGCACACTGGCCCTGCTCCCTGGTGCAGTGCGCTCTCCCGAGTGGTTACTTGTGTGGTATTTCAGACACACGCAAGGTACAGAGAAATCTACACCCACAGCCCCCCCCCAAAAGGATTCTCCTCCCCATACACCCCCCCAATCTCCCCCTTGAATGTAGTGCCCTGTTATTCCCACACACGCATCCCTGGCAATGTGCGTCTTTATCTTGCACATCTTTAGACTCCGTAGCAGTTCCTTGTTAACGTGTTCAGCATCTTGCTTTGTTCACTCAAGGCAACACCTAGGCAACTCATTCAGGCTGCCATGTGTCTGTCACTCTGGTCACTTTCCACAAGTGATCAGAGATCTTGTTCCTCCTGAGGATGGGCACTTATATTGTTCCCGATCATGTTTTCTGTTACAAATCAACGGGCCACAAACATTCTTGCCTCTATGACCTTCTTCATAAGATGTGCAAGTATTTTTCCCCAGGGGGGATTCCTAGACCATAGGGCACATACGTGTCTCCTCAACTGCTTCCTAGAGCCTGAGTCCTTCAGGCCCCCACACTAGAGCAGGCAGAGGACGGGCCACAGAGGCCAGCAAAAGAGGACAGGAGAGTGTCCTCGCCCATGGCTAGGCTCTTAGACGTGGTAAGCTGGCCACTGTGCATTTTTCTAGCACCAAGGTCAAGATTCAAGATAAGAACCACCTGCCTGGCCACCATTCCTGGACACACAACTCTCCAACTGTGCTCCTGCCCAACACCGTCTTCTCAGGGGCTGAGGACAGGCAGCCCCCAGGGGGTGAAACCAGGCTGAGGGGAAAGGATATCACACTGTAAGTGACAGGAGCCACCCTCTCAGACAGGGCTGTTTTAAAGGACTATCCCCAAGCAATGTCACATATCCCAGCAGCTTCCCAGCTGCTCCTCACACCCAGTCACAGAAAAGAAAGGTCATCAAAGCCATCACCTTCCTCACTCCATGCCTCCACAGCCATGCCCAGGTTCCGGGCCTGAATCTCCCCTTTGTACACAGGGACACAAGGATTCTGGCCCATGAAGCAGGAGATGATGTCAGTGCCACCTGTGAGCAAGGGCAAAAGGAGAGTCGAAATTCAGAAAACTAAGATGAATTGCTGATTTTTTATTAATGAACAACAAAGGAAAAAGAGCCAAAAAGGACAAATACCTGCTACTCTCCCCAGATAAATACTAGGAAAAAGAAAAAGTCAAGAGTTTTTTTTTGTTTGTTTGTTTGTTTGTTTTTTTAAGGGAGAAATGAAGAAATGACTTAGAAATCAGCATGAACCCCCAGTGTCTGGTGATTTATGTTTTGACTGAGACTTCTGCTAGAGGATGCTCTAAATAAATGATCTCCCATGGTCACGCTGAAATTCCAGACTCAGGGTCACAGCACATGGGAGCTTCGCCCTGCAGGCACTGCCCTGGCAGAGGGTCATGTGGGAGGGCTGGTTCGCTATAGTTTATATTCGCTTGATGGTCAGAGAAACAGAAACCCTCCCAGCTGAGGACACTGTGGAACGTGATTTCTCACATCAAAGGCTGCACTAGGTGGAAAACAGTGCTGCTTCTGAGCTCAGTATGGAGTCAGACTCCAAGGCCATCAAGCAGGGAGGCAGCATGAGGCCACCACCCCAGACACACAGCTGCTGACAAGCAAGCGCTGACCCAGCACCTGTGCGTGGAGGGACTCATGGTGCTACTCAGCCAGGTGCACCTGCAGGGAGGGCACAGACTCTCACCACGCTGGTGCGTGGCTAGGTTGGTAGGGCACAGCAGGAACTGGGACACTCCACTCACAGAGGCCAGTGGTGCTCAGTGGAAAGAAGAAAGCAAGGAGCGTGCTCAGGGAAGCAGCAGAGACCTTTCCCTAACTTAGTGCCTGGTGTCCGTGCTGCTCTTTGTGCCCATTGTATACCTGGAAAAAAAAAAAAACACACATTCATATTGGCCAGGCACAAAGGATCATGCCTCTAATCCCAGCACTCTGGGAGGCCAAGGCTGGAGAGTCACTAGAGCTCAGGAATTCAAGACCAGCCTGAGCAAGAGTAAGACGCCATCTCTAATAAAAACAGAAAAATTAGCCAGGCATTGTGGTGGGTGCCTGTAGTCCCAGCTACTTGGAAGGCTGAGGCAGGAAGATTACTTGAGCCCAGGAGTTTGAGGTTGCTGTGAGCTAGGCTGATGCCATGGCACTCTAGCCTAGGTGACAGAGTGAGACTCTGTCTCAAAAGAAAAAAAAAAAAAAACCACACATTTATAACTATTAATAAAACAAGTTCCTTCCCTATTCAGGCTCTGTATGTATGAATTGTGGGGGGAAGGTGTTAAGATGCAATGACTCAGTAGCTCCAAAAACCAGGAAGGTTTTTCTGGCCTCCACTCTATAATAATTTTGTTTCTTCTCTCAGGCAGAGAATCAAAATGTGATGTCTATCCTGTCTCCTCTGGCACCTCATGTCACTGACTGATGTGTCCCATGAAAATGAATGAGTCAAGTTTGTTTCTGCACCATCGAGGTCTGACAGGCCTCCCCAGGCCTCATAGGAGGCATAAGCACTCTGCTCCCGCCAAGACCTCAGGGATGCTGACCAGATGGGCCTCTGCTTTTCCTGCTCCAGGGTCAGGACTGGGACAAACAGGACAGCGCAAAAAGACAGACCAAGATCCTAACAGACGTGGCTGCCCAGAGATGGGCTGGGCCAGAGCCAATCCCTCCCCGCCAGCTAAGCACTCCCAGAAGGACATTACTACCTCAAGTAATGAATAATGAGAATTGCTTGTGCATAGGAACATGCCTTGCTGACTGTGTCCTTGGGACACGTGCAAGGACACTGACTTGCTAGGTCAGAGGGTGCGCACACTTACAGGGGCCCTGCCTGGTTCCAGGGGGAGGGAGGACTGAGGGGGACTGTCCTCATCACTCCAGGACACAGAGCAAGAGCCACACCTGAGATGGAGCCCAGGAGGACACTGCTCTTTATGCATCTGTAGACGTATTCGTAGCTCTGGGCTTTCAGCGGGGAGCCGGTAGACAGGATCATGCGCAGCGTCTGTAGATTGTGGGTTTCCCCTAGGGTTAAGAATAACCAAAAGGTTAGAACTAAGTGCAAAGCTGTAAGGGTCACTTGCAAGCAAGAAATAATCGTACAGGACGGCGCCTGTCACTGAGTAGGTAGGGCGCAGGCCACTCACAACAAGGCTGGCGGTTTCGAACCCAGCCCAGGCCAGCTAAAACAACAATGACAACTGCAACAAAAAATAGCCGGGCGTTGTGGCGGGCACCTGTAGTCCCAGCTACTTGGGAGGCTGAGGCAAGAGAATCACTTAGGCCCAAGAGTTTGAGGTTGCTGTGAGCTGTGACGCCACAGCACTCTACTGAGGGTGACATAATGAGACTCTGTCTCAAAAAAAAAAAAAAAGAAATAGTCATACAGTGGACTTGATTTTCGGGGAACAGGTACTTGAAGCAGCACACTCACCTGGCTTCATGTCTTTCCCTTCGAGCACAGACAGCCACTTAGCCCCTGTTCCGAGGATGGTGATGCTAAGTGTGGATAGGAAAGAAAACACCAGAGACCTTCAAGGCTCTTATATATCCCACACAGCAAAGCTTTCTGAAATTGGTGATTTCTATCAGATAAATTTGCAAAATCCAAGATACAGCATTTTTCTGGATTGAACCAATATTTATCTGAGAGTGAGTCATAGCACTGAGTATACCTCAAGGTACAACCTGACAAGCATTTCACCCCGATTCCAACATGCAGGGCACACTTGGCCTTATTTAAAACCAGCATCCACTCATGAACCCATTCTCCTCCCAACTACAGAGTATTTTATCCTGGGGGAATCAAAGGAGGCCATAAAAATCAAGACACTCTCAAATTCTAACCTCACACATTCATTTTCCAACACGGATGGGAGGGCTACAGAATTCTCTACTTGTTAAAACCAGGTGCCATACTTTAAATTCTCCACCAATCCCCTTGCCTTAAATGAGTTCATATTTTTATGCAACTTAGGAAATTGCAGCTCTTCTTTTCTCGAACATTCAGAATCTGCGTTCCTTTATCCCCGTGTTTGCACTCAGAAGATAAACCACCATGTTCTCAAGGGCAGCGTTATCTAATATGCTCTCCTTTCCCCAGATTTCTTCTAGCCAGGCAGCCCTTAACATGAAACCTCCATCTTCACAGCTAAAGAATGTTTTCTCTCGGATACACAGGAGGCCACAAAACCGAGATTCTTCTGTGTCACCCTGCACACTCAGGTGCAGAGATCCATTATGGGAGGTGAGCCTGCTATGCCATGTGCTGTCTGACCTACGAGGCAAAGTCACACACAACATTCAGGGGCTCAGGCTGAGCATGGCTAAGCCAACAGCAGGGTGGGTTTCCCTCAGAGCGAGGAGGTGGTTACCGGGGTCCTTCTACCTCCTGTGCCTTCATTCTTACTTCATCAGAACCACCTGCCACCACTAAAGCCACCACTAATCCCATGCGCACTTCTTGGGTCACTGTACCCTAGAGATGGCTGGGGGGTTTAAAGGAGGTAGGGCGTAGGGAGCAGGCTCCTCCCACCACACCACCATGCTTATGAACTCAGTCTTATTAACCCTTCTCTGGGGATGAAGGCGTCACCAGGACCAGAGACCTTGTGACTCTGATGGTGACCACCCACCTGGGACAGCACTGACCACCTCCAGCTATGGGGTCAGACCTGTCCAACCACCAGCCACCACCCCCAAACGATAGGCAGGCTTTATTAGGCTCATCTCCACCCACCTGCTAAAACACTCAAAGGCTCCCTGTGGCTCCAGAGAGCGTGTAAGCACAGGTGAGACTGCAAACCCTGATCACGGCAAGGTGCTGCCAGGACTTGGCGGTGGTGTCCCCAGGCTGGTGAGTCACAGCCCTGCTTGTCTGAAGAAACAGCAGAATCCCCTATCCATCTCCAGGACTTGCATAAGATGATTTAAAAATGTGGCATCTTAGCTCATGTAAGATGTAAGCATGGGGCCCACATGGGCGCTGCGTGCCGTGTCTTTTTTTCGCAAGTACTATGAAGAGTCACCATGTTGAGCATGAGACGGTGTCACGACCCTGAACTGTTGGGACCCTGTGTCCTGGCAGGTACCTGGAGCCCTGTGAGGAGCCAGAAGTGGACTAGCCCACAGGTGGTGCCTCCAGGGCACCCACGCACCTGTGGGTGACAGCCACCTGAGGCTTCCCCTGCTTCTGCTCTTGTCCCACAATTTGCTGTCCATGTGGACACCACACTGACCTTTCCAGCATGAGCTGGAGCAGGTCCCTGCCCCAATTCAGATTGTCTGATGGTGTCTGCTTCACTGGAGGGAACTCCACCCTCCAGTGGGCCCCAAGTTCCTTGCCTCTGTGACTCCTGCTCCAGCCCCACATGGATGTCTCACACTCAGTACCAGCAGCCTGGCTGAGAGATGTGAAGGATAAAGACTCCAAGCCACCTGAGTTGCCAGAAAACACTCCTGTTAGGAAATAACCTTCCTCACCAACATGCTGAGCCAAATGTCAGGCTTTAAATATTCAGGCCACACTAACATGTATGTAAAACATTAATGGCCAAGGATTTAAACCATTCATGTCTCCTCCTGTCCCTACCACAAATGGATTCAAACACGGAGGAACCAGGGCATCTCAGAGCATGCTCACTTCCTGGAAATGCTGTCATTCAGCTGATGGGGACCAAAAGCATGGTGACCAGGAAGTGCCAACAGTCAAGACTAATCTATCAGCAAAGTGCTGATGGAACAGGGTCTTCTAATGGTTTCTCACAATAACAATGAGGGGGCCAGGTGTGATGGCTCAGGCCTGTAACCCTAGCACTCTGGGAGGCCGAGGCCAAGGCCAGTGGATTGCTTGAGCTCACGAGTTCAAGACCAACCTGAGCAAAAGCGAGACCCCGTCTCTACAAAAACTAGAAAAACTGAGGCAAGAAGAACACTTGAGCCCAAGATTTAGAGGTTGCTGTGAGCTATGATGCCATAGTACTCTACCCAAGGCAACAGCTTGAGACTCTGTCTCAAAAAAATGACAATGAGGGGAGCGGCGCCTGTGGCTCAGTTGGTAGGGTGCCGGCCCCATATACCCAGGGTGGCAGGTTCAAACCCAGCCCCGGCCAAAACTGCAACCGAAAAATAGCCGGGCGTTGTGGCGGGCGCCTGTAGTCCCAGCTACTCGGGAGGCTGAGGCAAGAGAATCGCTTAAGCCCAGGAGTTGGAGGTTGCTGTGAGCTGTGTGAGGCCACGGCACTCTACCGAGGGCCATAAAGTGAGACTCTGTCTCTACAAAAAAAAAAAAAAAAAAAAAAAGTAAATTAAAAAAAAAAAAAAATGACAATGAGGGAAGGGAAGGGCCTCTGGACCCTTCCCTGTTTTCACAGCTCTCAGGCCTTGGGAGGGGTGCCCACCCCCAATCCACCACGCAGGAAAGAAGTGTCAACAGGACACAGGGAGGCAGCAACCCCCTTTGGAGGCCAGGGGAAGAGTCTTGGGGTATACTGGTGATGAACTCAGGACACAGGTGACCACCAGCCCCAAGGGCAAGCAATGCTGTATGTATCCCCACTCTGTCTGGATGGAACTGTATGTTCAGCCTTTACTACACTTGATTCTCCAGTTCAATGAACCCCGTGTGAAATAGTCCTTATGCTGACCCTTAGTTCTTCTCTGTTTTATGTTTCCGTTTGTTTGTTTTTTGGAGACAGGGTCGTGCTCGGTCAGCTAGGCTGGAATGCAGTGCTGTGATCATAGCTCTCTGCAGCCTCGATCTCCTGGGTTCAAGTGCCCCTCCTGCCTCAGCCTCCTGAGTAGCTGAGACTATGGGGCATGTGCCGCTACACCCAGCTACATTCCTTTTTTTTGTAGAGACAGGGTCTCACTCTTACTCAGGCTGGTGTTGAGCTCCTGGCCTCAAGCAATCCACCCACCTCGACCTTCCAGTATGTTAGAGTTACAGCACCCAGCTTTTCCTCTGTTCTGAGCTTCTCTGGCACATTCCACAGCTATAGAAATAAGGTCAATGCACAGCAGAGTGGCCATAGCTTGTAACACTGCATTGTATACCAGAAATTTGCTCAGAGAGGAGATTCCAGGCGTTCTCATCACAAAACAGAAAGAGGTGAGGCAATGGACATGTGAATTTGCTCAACCACAGTAATCACTGACTACACTGTGTATACATACAGCAAAACATGGCAAGCACCTTAAATATATACGAGTATTACTAACAAATGATTTTAAAAATAAATAAAATTTGTAAATAAAAATAAATTTTTAAAAGTAAAGAAATGAGATCATATCCCTTCTTCTGACGCCCTGTGATCTTTCAGAGTTCATTTGCAGACCCCGAGGCAGCCCCTCACTCTGCAAGAAAGAATCCTGGTTCCTCCTTGAGAACTTCGCCTCTGCTTCTTGCATCCCCCATATCCGCCCTTTGAAGGGACATCCAGAAAGGTGAAACATTCCAAAGGTGGCACCCAGCATGGTGACAGTGACAGAAGGCTGTGGTGGCTCTGCATCTGATCCTCATGCCAGCCTGGCCCCGTCCCTTGTCCTGAGCATGGCATCACGGTACTTACCCTATCCTGTCAACCAGGTCCCAGAGCACATTGGGCGTCGGGACCAGAGGAGAGCCGTCATACAGGACCACGGACGCACCCGTAGCAAGCACGGACACCGTCCAGTTCCACATCATCCAGCCGACCTGCAACAGAGAGAAGGAGCACAGCGTAAGCGGGGCTCAGGGCCAGCTCCCCTTGACTCTAATGCTCAGCCTCTTGTGTCCCTAAAAAAAAAAAACCCACCTAAAATTGAGTCAAAGTTTGGTGCTAACTGCCCAGATCAAGTGCACACCACTTTGGCCCAGCAATTCCATGGCAAGAACTGATCGTACAGACGTATTCACCCACATGCTTGAAGACATGTCAAAGAACGTCAGCTGCAGCCCTGCCGGGATAACAAGAGGCCGAAACGCCTGCTCACGCCAGAATGGACACAAGCGGTGCACACACAGTACTGAACACTGCACAGTTCATTACTGAGCCCACATGAAACACTGCGGGCGGCACATGGTACCTCGCAACAGTCAGAAATTAGGCATCATTGGGCGGCGCCTGTGGCTCAGTGAGTAGGGCGCTGGCCCCATATGCCAAGGGTGGCAGGTTCAAACCCAGCCCCGACCAAAACTGCAACAAAAAAAAGAAATTAGGCATCATGCAGTCATTAAGAAGAAATGGTCTGGGCTGACGCGAGTAGTCTCCCAGACACTTTGTTAAGGCAAAACAAGCATGAAACAAGGACAGCAGAGCATGTGCAGTGTGACCCTGTTAGTCTGAAGGAAAGGACACACACACGGAAAGACCTAGAGTCACACAGCGGTTGGTGCCACTGGAAGACGTAACAATGACAGGTGTGGTTGCCTCTGCCCTGCAGACACCAACCTTTCACCACTTATTCTATTGCTGCCCCTTCAAATTTTTACCATATGCAAATAAATTTAAATTGTTTTAAATTTTACTTGAAAATGTTCAATTAATATAATTTTTTTTTAAAGCCAAGAAGGTGCAGACATGTTCCAGCAAGATTGTTGGCCCTAGAGGTTAAAAAGGGTACCCTGACCCTACCACATGAGCAAGAAGGCCCCGGGAGCACTGAGGCATCCAGAGCCTCATTCCATACCCTGAGCTCAGGATCTCAGAAGATGGGGCCGGGCAGCCATGTGAGGAAGCACCCCACTTGGGTTTCATATGACCCTGAGTAAGAGCCCTCAGACAGAAACTCACAGGTCACAGACAGTAAAATCTAACAGGTGGCCAGAACAGAGTGCCAAGCAAGCTGGTCACCTATGCATAAGTGACATAGTTTGGTCAGGAATCCACCCTTCCTTGCCATCCTCAGCCAACAGCTGTCCCCACCCTGAATGGGCTACAATGATCAAAATCTAATATCCCCCAAGACTCCTCTGCACCTGCTTCCCCCTCAGCACCGCACACAAAGCCAGAGGGAACAGCAAGCACAGGCAAAAGCCAAAATGCAGCCGCACTGCTTTTTTAACAGGTTTTAATGTGCTTGCTACATTTATTTTATTAAGGAAATATTTCGAGGAAAAGAAACCAGTGTCTAGGAGGCCCAAACAACACAGACTTCCTGGCCACCTCGCTGTCCGACATAGCTGTTCAAAGTCAGGTCAGTCAGGGACACAGTGTTGGCCTGGCCCAGGGCTGGGGGATACTTGAAACAACTGCCACTCCTTAAAGCTCCATAGAAAAATCCAGCCACCAATCCTTTGTGGGCAGGATGCTTCCAGTAAAGATGAAATGCCTTGAAGAAAATCGCTCCAAATGTTTGAGTTCTTCCCATGATGTGTTTCCTCTCATTACAAAACCCTGTCATTTCAAACTGCTGTGCCCAGGAGAGATGGCTGAATCCTGCACCACTAGAGCTGCAGGGGGCTGCTGCAATTCAATCACCACTGTGCTGATGCTGCCCCACTGGGCTCCCAGCCTGCCGGGGCCCACTGGTGGTGGCAGGACAGGTATTGTTAGGAAAGGGGTGGTGAAAGCAAAAGTAACCTAAATCGTTTGCCCACACCCCATAACCCCCAGCAGGGCACAGAGAGCATAAAATTACCGGCCCATAGTCACACACCTAGAGCCACCCAGGGTCCCCTCCTGTGTCTGTGTGTGGTTGGGGGGGCCTGTCATACAGAGCACTGCCAGGACCTGGGGCATCAACCCCACAGGTGGAGAATGTGCCTCCAGCATTCTGTTTCCTTTAAAGCGCAGCACAAAAGTGTGATCTAGCTACATTGTTCTGGAACCTCTTGATATTTGCAATCTTGGAAAAAGCCAATTTTGAGTTCTCCTTTAGGGTGAAATACACTTCCTTCAACTTGTCCTAAATGTTCACCTTTCAGCATTCGACAAGGACAGGAGTCCCTGCAGCACTTGGATACACATCCAAGTTTAATGTCGCACTGTGGTGGTGCGGGGCAGCAGGAAGCTAGCCCATCTCCATTCCCGCCCCCACAGCCTTGGCGATGCCCAGCAGGGGACCCACCCAGCGCATGTACCCTCAGGAAGCCCTTACCGTGGTGTAGCACAGGAGCACGTCACTGCTAGACATGTCGCTATGAAGCAGGTGTTCCTTCAGATGCTGGATGAGGGTGCCCTGGGGAGGGGAGACACACAGGTGAAGCAGGCTGCTCTCTATAAAGTGCAGGGACAAAGGCACAAGCACACATAGACATTCTTGGGAAGAAGCCCAAGAAATCTCTCTTCTCTCTTAAAGGAAGCAGACTTTGGAGCCCCTCTCCCCCTTGGTGAGTGATCTTGGTGAGTGATGCCCCCACTGTCCCTGCCACTCTGATGCCTGACACCCAAGGGCAGCTCAAGACACAGAGAGGAAAACCCTGGCTTGCTCCTGCCTGCCACAAGCTCTCGATGCCCAAGCCAATTCAGGCAGAAGAGAAGTGACCCTAACTGAGAGCAAAAGAAGGGGGCTTGGGGCAAATAGCACACCCATCTGCACGCCTCGGGTCAGAGCTTGGATCACAGGGACGCCTCAGCCCAAGGGCAACACCAGTCCCCACTCGGAGCTAAGATGCCTAATCAAAATACCTACCCCCTTGGGCAGCGCCTGTGGCTCAGTGAGTAGGGCGCCGGCCCCATATGCCGAGGGTGGTGGGTTCAAACCCGCCCCGGCCAAACTGCAACAAAAAAATAGCTGGGCCTTGTGGCGGGCGCCTGTAGTCCCAGCTGCTTGGGAGGCTGAGACAAGAGAATCGCATAAGCCCAAGAGTTAGAGGTTGCTGTGAGCCCTGTGATGCCACGGCACTCTACCCAAGGATGGTACAGTGAGACTCTGTCTCTACAAAAAAAAAAAAAAGATGTTAAAAAAATACCTACCCCCAGCCCACCCCTACACTTTCTATAACTTTCTATTTTTACTGTTTAGTGAGGAATAGATTGGCATGGTCCAAACCTCTAAGCAGGGGTGTCCATCCTGTGGCCTGAGGGCCACATGCTAATTACGTGAGGATATTTTGTTGTTGCTTATCTGTGGTATCAGATATCATGAAAAATATGCATGCACTTTTTTTGGTTTTTTGTTTGTTTGTTTGTTTTTAGATAGAGTCTCACTTGGTCACCCTTGGTAGAGTGCCGCAGCATCTTAGCTCACAGCACCTCAAACTCTTGAGTTTAAGTGATCCTCTTGCGTCAGCTTCCCAAGTAACTGGGACGATAGGTACCCGCCACAAAGCCTGGCTATTTTTTACAGAGGAGTCTCACTCTGGCTCAGGCTGTGAGCTCAGGCAACCCACCCACCCACCTCAGCCTCCCAAGTGCTGAGATTACAGGTGTGGGATTCTGAGGACAGGCAGGGATGAGGTCAGTGACTGAAGTCTCCAAGGGGGCAGACACTACCTCCTGCACTGGGGGAGACAATCCTTTCTGTGGGGCCCTGACGCGGAGCCTACACACTCCCTGTGCTATGAGGGTCAGGGGCCTCCTCTGCCCTGGGCACTCACAGGCTTCCAGGGGACATCCCCTGACATGCTATTCTCACGAGAGTGAGTGAGGAACAATCTGAGGATGACCAAGTTTCAGGAATTCTTTCTATAACTAACTCCTTACACAATGAATCCATTTAAAGGACAAAGCACTCTCTAAATATGCGAACCTGTGGCAAATCCCCCACCCATTTTCTTTTTACTTAAAAATCAGCATTTAATCTAAACATGTACCTTCACCCACACAGCAGATCTATAAGCCCACCTTTGCACATTTGTTCTTTACTCTCATTTTCTCAGATGGCACAAAACAAAGGAGGCTTAGCTTCCTTCTCAAGAATTTCTCCCTATGAATCTTAACAATTCACATCAATAGCCTTCCCCTTAATTCTTACATATTTATGGCCAAGACTGAAGGTTTTCCCTCAGGGTAAGGAATCTTAAACGACATGGTTTCCTGCGTCTCAAGCAAGAAAGTAATTTAATTTAAAAGAAGGGACAAGAAGCTGTCTTCTGAGACCTTTCATGGATTTAGAAAACACAAACCAACAGCCCAGTAACACTACCCTCCACCCCAATAAACCCAGGGAACCATAAGCAACCCGATTGGGGCCTGATTCACCTTGCTGTTTTTAAGTTTGTTGTCAAGATAACTCTTGAAAATGAGCAAGATGCTTAGTCACTTCTCTGGAGAAGCAAGAGCCCAGTTAAGATAGAATAAATATATTTTTCCTGATTTTCCCACACTCCAAATATACCAGGCACGATCATTTTATGAGCAAACTACATTATATCTAATACATTTTTATGTTCCTCTCCTTTAAAAAATGACATTCACTATGCAAAAAGCACTAAAAATAAAAGTACCGTTACACATTTCAATTTTTCCTTGTTTGGCCACATAACACCCTGTCCTTGTCTGCAAAGCTTCTAAAACTGCTCATCTCTGGGACTCATGAACAGACCTGTGGCCAGGTGACCAGGGCCACCCCTCCACAAGGAAAAACAAATTCTAAGCACACCTTAGATGTTGAACATGCCCCAGCCTTGATTTAATAAAATAGCATGGTTTGAGCAACAAAGACAACTCACTGCCTACAAAAAGACAACAAAGGCCAAGCATGGTGGCTCTAGTCTGTAATCCCAGCACTTTAGGAGGCTGAGGAGGGTGGATCATCTGAGCTCAGGAGTTCAAGACCAGCCTGAGCAAGACCCTATCTCTAATAAAAGAAGATGTAGCCAGGCATTGTAGCAGGCACCTATAGTCCCAACTGCTCGGAATGCTGAGGCAGGAGAATCTCTTAAGCCAAGGAGTAGACGTGAGCTATAATGATGCCACCGCATTATAGCTGGAGTGACAAAAAAAGACCCTGTCTCAAAAATAAAAATAAAAAGGCAACTCAGGCCAGCCAGTGTCACTTCTAGAAATAAAGCCTCTGCCACCCCACCCCACTGTGGGTTCCCTCCCTCCCTCCCTGTGGGTTCTTAAGGAAACAGCCCCACACACACACACCGAGGATTAACATGCTCTGTGCCTACTGTTCTGTTTCCCAGCCTGCAATTGACCTTCAGTGTATCCAAATCCAGGTAATAACGGGGCCATGTTAACACCTTTCCACATTCTGATGAAAACACTCTGTACAAAGCACTATAAGGCTTTAAAATGATTCCATGGTAAATGTTTCCTTTTTGTGGAAGGGATTCAAACTGCTTCTAGGTATAGAGAACATCTGTAAAAGATAAACGAGCTAGAATGAAAGAAATTGGATATTTCATTTCCAAATACCACCATCTTATCAAGCAAAATATAGCGAGCTGTTTGTGAACATGAGTTTTCTCCACTTGGATAATTTTCTTCTTCTGAGTTAGGGGCAAAAAAGGTAGCGATTACAAGGTTGGACCAAAATAACTGCAGGTTTTTCTCCTCCCTACAAGCTAAGCCAATGTGAGAAAAACTAGGAAATTAGATAGAGAGAGAGCCGAAGAGCAGGAAAGCCCCAAACAATGTGAGGAGAGCCTTGGGGGAAGCCAGGATTCTCCCTCGCACCAAGGAGTCTGAGTTGGAGGTAAGGATTTAACCTGAGTCAGAAAGAGGCTTTCTCATCAACTTCAGGAGCAGAGGAGGATTAGAGAAAATAAGACGTGATAGCAGTTATTAAAGTACCAAATTCACCCAGAAATTTTATTTCTGAAGAGTGACCAAGTGGAACCATAAGAATGAAATAAACTGGCATTGTGTGCCCACTGCTATGATGTGCTGAGAAGGACACAGCATCATCACTTCTGCGGTGTTCCTCCCCAAATGCATAATATGGACCTAACCACAAGGAAACATTGGACCAACCCAACAAGAGCCATTCTGCAAAGACACGAACCTGGACCCTTCAAAAATGTCAATGTCATGAAAGACAAAAAGAAAGGCCAAGGAATTGCTCCAGATCAAAAGAGATTAAAGAAATCAAGTGTGGGGGAGAGTTCACACCTGTAATCCCAACACTTTGGGAGGCCGGAGGAGGAGAACTGCCTGAATAAAAGTGAGATCCTGCCTCCACAAAAAATAGAAGAATCAGCTGGGAACAGTGGGGTGCACCTGTAATCAGCTATTTTGCAGACGGAGACAGGAGGATCACTTGAACTCAGGAGTTTGAGGTTGCAGTGAGCTCTGATGATACCACTGCACCCCAGCCTGGATGACAGAGTGAGACTTTGTCTCAAATTAAAAAAAAAAAGAGAGAAAGATTAAAAATAACGGATGCAAGGCAGCCTGAACTGCTAGGACCTTGTTAGAAGACAAGCAACATTTGAATATGAGTGTATATTAGACAACAGTGTTGCATCCACGTCAACTTTCCTGAATTTGATGCGTGTACTACACTTTTATAAGAGAATGTTCTTGTTCTCGGGAGATGCAAGCTGAAATATTCAGGGGTAGAAGATCATTGTGGCTGAAATGTAATCTCACCTGGTTTAGCAAAAAGCAAAACAATAATGTGACAGAGAAAGCAAAATGTTAAGAACAGATGTTGAAGATGTTAAAAACAGCACATTAGCAATGGATGAATCTAGTTGATCAGTGCTGTGGAGCTGACCATACTATTCTTAAAATTTTTCTATAGGTATAGGTTCTATAGGTAGTTTATTTTTTTGGAAATAAAAAGTTAAAAAAAAAATACTGTTCTATACATATAAAATCTGCTTAGCAGTAATGTATTATTTCAGGTACTTTAATAAAGTTAGACCTTGGACGAAATAAGGAAAATGAAAGGCAAGTGTTATGGGCTCAATTGTGTCTCCGCCCCCCCCCACACACACACAAATTCATGTGTTAAAACCCTAAACCCCCAGAATCTCAGAATGTGATCATATTTGAATATAGGGCCTTTAAAAAGGTGATTAAGATAAAATGAAGCCATGAGAAAGGGCCTTGATCCAATCTGACTGGTGCTCTTATAAAAGGAGGAAATCTGGACATATACAGAAACACCAGAGGTGTCCCATGAAAGACCAAGTGAGGACACAGCAAGCAGGCAGCCATCCACAAGCCTAGGAGAGAGGCCTCAGAAGAAACCGACCCTGCCCACACCTTGACATTGACCCTCCAGCCTCCAGAACTGAAAAAAGAAACTGCTGTTGTTTAAGCCAGGCAGTCTGTGGTATCCTGCCACGCCAGCAGCCCTGAGAGCCTGACACAGCACCACAGCTCCTTCTCATGCGGTCACATGTGAGTTTACGATGCCCCAACACATCTGCACCTGCACCACGAAGCAACTGCTTCAGGGAACAACACCCGCACCTCTCATGTCCCCACGCACCGATACTTTCTACTCTCCACTCTTCTGATTCATTCTTTTTATTTTTTTCTTTGCTGTTTTTGGTTTCATTTTGTTATCATTTCTATGATTCATTCTTTTTAAAACACATGGGGGACCCATCGGCTGAGTTCAGAATCCCCCAAGGGTCATGACTTGCAGGAGGTAAGTTGCTCGCTCAGCTGGTGCACATCCTGTCCTGGTGACACAGTCACAGTGTGCTATGCAGGGGCCTCTACACCTGTAAAGGTGGAAGCAGGTGCCACCACAGTCCCCAGAACAGCAGCTCTCTATCCATCTGGACCCCATTCTAGAGCTCCACACACCCACTCAGAGAGAGAAGTTGCACGCTGGAACCTCTGATGGCTTGGATGCCACCGCCAATGACTGGGAGAGGACAGTGACGGGAGACCTGGCAGAGCTACCAAGGAGACCTACCCCGGCAGAGTGCACCATGCACTTGGGTGCGCCTGTGGTGCCGGACGAGAACATGATGAAGAGTGGATGGCTGAACGATAGCTGCTCAAACTCCAGCTGAGGGGCTTGGTCACCAGAGCCACCAGCAAGGAAGTCATCCAGAAACACACTGTGGGCAAAAACACAAGGGAAACAAGCAGTGAACATTCTGGAATGCTGCACTAGATGTGCACGTGTGCTCCCTCCAACTTCTACCAGAAAGCGTGGATTTCTGGGGGACACTGGCATGCTCTGGAAGCTTCCTAGGACAAAAGGAGGAAGTCAAATCTCAGGGACTCAAGCTAATGGAAGGAGGAAAGCTCACTGAGTGAGTGAAGATTCCAAGTGCTTTATCTGGTGCAAACACTGCAAAAGGCGGCTTTGGAAATAGTGTTGGAGTCTTCTGAGCCCATGTCCTTTCTTCCCCATTCATCACCTGATTAGCAAATGCCTTGTTTCCAGTGATTGCCCAAAGGGAAGCACTGGCCAAGTGGGTCTGAATTAGGATGCTTCCCTCCTAGGCAGCGGGGAGGGGGCAGGTGCTGGATTAATGAGCCCTTCCCGCACATGTGGGCCAATGTCCCCAAACCATCACTCAATCATAGACCTGCTAGGTAAATATCATGTATTATCATCAATTCACTATATCCTGAGGATCACCATAACAAGACACAAATATTTGCCCAAGCTAAAATTAATCCCAGCTATTGGCTGTCACCTAAGAAATCTGCCCAACCTCACCCCAAAGCTGACATAAAGCATCCATCTAGGGGCCAATGACCAAAGGGGCCATGTAAACAGGAGATTTGTCTTCTGAGCTAAAAACAGCAGCAGAAGCCAAAAGCCATCTTGGGAAGGGCAGTTTTTCTATTTTGAAATCAGCAGAAACACCAATCCCCAAACACTGGCCCTGTACTGATTTTTGACAAATGGAACTTTCTTTCAAGGAAGAAGCGGGGGAATCAGTTAAACTCAGCCTGTAGCAATTTGCTGAAGATAATTACCCTGAAATACAAATGCACACATACTACAATGGAGAATGTCGCAGTCTTGCATGGAAAGGCCTTAAAGATGAGGGACTCTCCAGAGGGAGACCCAGTAAACAGGGGCAGCCAACCCAATCCAACCCTGAGCGGTAAACAAACAAAGGCATCTGCTCCAGCGTGTCAGAAAATCGCTCACTGGGGAACTTCACAGTCAACGAAAGCCCCGCTCACCCCCACCTCCAACACGAATCTCACATGTGGGAAGTGCCCAATCTAACCAGACACTTCACACAGAGAAAACTCTTTTCTTTCAAATGGTTTATCAATCACAGTACATAACGGTTACTTGTATTGCTTTTCTAAAAATGAAAAGCCCAAAGGGTGGCTCTCGCCCTCCAGCTCCCTGCAGACAGACAGGCACAAACTCAGTTTTGGTTTATCTGTGGCATCTGGCAATCAAAAGATGAACAGTGGCCAGCTGTGGAGGCTCACACCTGTAATCCCAGCACTCTGGGAGGCCAAGATGGGTGGATTGTCTGAGCTCAGGAGTTTGAGATCAGCCTCAGTAAAGCAAGACCCCATCTCTACTAAAAGTAGAAAAACTAGCCGGGTGTTGTGGCAGGCGCCTGTAGTTCCAGCTACTCTGGAGGCTGAGGCAAGAGGATTGCTTAAGCCCAAGAGTTTGAGGTTGCTGTGAGCTGTGATGATGCTATAGCACTCTACCTAGGGAAGGAGAGTAAGACTCTGTCTCAAAAAAAAAAAAAAGGGGGCAGGGGGGAGGCACAGTGGCTCAGGCCTATAATCCCAGAACTCTGGGAGGCCAAGGTGGGTGAATCACTTGAGCTAACGAGTTCAAGACCATCCTGAGCAAGAGCGAGACTCCATCTCTAAAAAGTAGCTGGGCATTATGGCAGATGCCTACAATCCCAGCTACTTGAGAGACTGAGGCAAGATGACTGCTTGAAGCCCAGGAATTTGAGGTTGCTGTGAGCCATGAAGCCACTGCACTCTACTGGGAATAAGAAAGTGAAACTGTCTCAAAAAAAGAAAAGAAAAAACTGAACAGCAGTGGGAGCCTGCTTCCTAGGGCTTACTGAGGGAGCTCTTGCATCATCTAAAGCCAAGTGAAGTGGCTAATATTATTCCACTGGATATTCTCATTCTTTATCAAGTATTGATGAGCAAATTCAGAGAAACAAAAGCCAGGCTGTCATAGACCTGGCAGACCCCAGTTATGGGCTCCATCAGTTAAATCTAAGGAGCTAAATCCAAGTTTGTACAACCTAAGACCAGGGCTCTGTCAGCAGCATTCCCATAGACTACAGGGACAAGCACCTGGGCCTGCCTTTGGAGGCACACATTGCCCTGACTCGGGCAGCCTGGGGGACAGAGCCATAACAGACAGTTCTGCTGAGAGCTAACTGCATGCACTCTGCTCCACATCAGCCTATGTAATCCCCTCTTGACAGCTCATGAGGAAGGCACCATCCCCAACTGGACAGATGGAGAAGCCAAGGCACAGAGGTTAGTCACTTGCACAGGGTCACACAGCTGAGATCTGAACCCAAGAAGTCTACCTCTAGAGACTGAAGCCCTCACCAAACCACCACTTCGCTTGCAGCAACCTTCATCCCCTGGAATTCCTACACATGCAGCTGTCCCCACAACTCATAGGCCTCACGGAAAACCAATAAGGCCCTGCTCCCAATTCCTGGGCACTTCCTTCCCCTCCCACTCAGTAGGCACAGCTGTGCCCACTGAGCCTCCCTGCAGGTGTGTCTCACCTCCCAAACTATTTTGCAAGCCCTGGAGGTCAGGACATAATGCCTTGTACCTCTCAGCGCCCCCAGAGAGCATCCTAATATGTGATAAGAATAAGCCATATGTTAACTACCATGGGTCTGAATGAAAAGGCCTCTACAATCTCCTCCCGTCCTCTACCTCTGCCCCCATGTGAGCAAAGGATGCCCTGCCATGTCTCTACAGCTCCTTATCACTAGGCCTCAATGGGCTGCTCACAAGGCTACTGTCAGTGGCCCAGGCCAGAAACTAAAAGCAAACCTTACCCTACAAGGGTAAACACCTGATCCCCAAACCCTCTCCCTCTCTCCTTAAAGAAAGATCAAAGGGGAGGAGAGCAAGATCACGGCCGAGTAACAGCTTCCTTGCATCTGGGCACCGTGAGTCTGGGGAGATAGGACTCCAGGCATCTCTGGCTGGTGGGATCTGCCTATCATCACCCCTGCGAGGATACAGAGAGTCAGCGAGAGACTTCTGGACCCCAAGAGGAGGACTAAAACAGTGGAAAACTGGCAAGTGGTCACGTGTGTTCAATAGGTCTAAACCCACCTGCAACTGTAAGTTCAGTAGCAGCGAGACTGCAAACCAGAAAGGCCTTACCTGTGAACTGTTTTGGTGTCTTTGGACTTGGCACTCAGTTGAGCTGCCTTGGGGAGAGCCTGAGAGGGAATGCGGAGAACTTTGGCCATTGTCTAGGGTCCCAGTCTGAGCCGCGGAGCCAGACGGAGCTAATAGTGTTTGGCTGTGGGCCACAGGGAGCCATTGTGAGCGATCTGCCCCGGCAAGCTCTGCCCTCAGGGTCGCAGAGCTGGAATCGGGTGGGAGCTGGTAACCCAGCACCAAGTAGCCTAAGGGTGGGGTCTGAGCCGCCCTGCAGCCCTAACCCTCAGGGGCAGAGTGAGACCGGTTTTGGCACACTGGGTAAGTGGATAGCCACTTCAGCAGTGATTCCAGCGACAAGCACTTTCCTGGGAAAGCTTCTGCTCAGCAAGTTTACAAGTTCAAAGTGCCTTTTAAGTGGGCTGAAGAGAGATTTAGGGTGTCTACCTGCTGGGGTTTGAGAAATCAGCAGCCTCCAGTCGTATCAGAACTGTGATTAACATCTCATACACCAGAAGACCACGTTTTGCCCAGACAATATTCAACAACATATACATACTGCTTTGTTTTTGGTTGTGTTTTGTTTTTTTTTTTATTTGGTTGTTTCTTTATTTTGATGTTGTTGATGTTGTTTTGTTTTTTAATTTCAACCTTTTCCATACAGATCTTTTTTCTCAATTTTTCTAGTTAATTATAACTTCCTATTGCTGCCTTTTTTAATAACTAGAACTTCATTTTTGCTAGTGTTTCTACCGCTATTATTTGGTTTTTCACCCAATTTTATCCCGTAAAGTTTTCTGTTTGCTTGTTTTGGTTTGATTTATAGCATTTTTGTCTTTCCTCTCTACTTGGTGGAGGTGGGGTACTGTGTCTGATCAGGTTAGCAAAGAGCTGCTGACCTCAAGGGAACCACCCAACTGGGCACCCCCAGAAGGTGGGGTTTTTTTAAGGTTGTGTCAAAGTACCCTACTGTACACCTATATTGCTCTGTCTCCCTATTTCTGTGCCTCTCTTCCTTTTGTCAATATTCCTTTTACCCACCCCCTCTCCTTTCTCTATTCTTTTTTCTTTTCACTCAGTCCTCCTTTCTTTCATCCCTTTCTTGCTCTTCAACCTTCTCACCCTTCTAGTCCTGTACCAAAAGGACTCATCGAACCCTTAGTCTACAGGCACAAGAACTTAAAGAGCAAGAGGAAGTGAAAGGAAAATTAGGGCAAGGAAACAGATAAAAGAAATCACTCATGAGGAAGAATCAGCAGAGAACCCCAGGCAACATGAAGAACCAGTCCAGAACAACCCCGCCAAGGGACCATGAGGTAGCTACTGCAGAGGATTCCACCTGTAAAGAAATGTTACGAATGACAGAAAAGGAATTTAGAATACACATGATGAAAACAAAGAAATGACGGAAATAATGAAGGAAACTGCTAATAAAGTGGAAAATAACCAAAAGGAAATCCAAAAACAGAATCAAATAAGAGATGAACGATATGAAGAATATAAAAAGGATATAGCAGAGCTGAAGGAAATTAAACAGTCAATCAGGGAACTTAAAGATGCAATGGAAAGTATCAGCAACAGGTTAGACCATGCAGAAGAAAGAATTTCAGAGGTAGAAGACAAAGTTCTTGAGATAACTCAGATAGTAAAAGAGGCAGAAAAGAAGAGAGAGAAAGCAGAACGTTCACTGTCAGAATTATGGGACTTTATGAAGCATTCCAACATACGAGTTATAGGAATCCCAGAAGGGGAAGAAGAATGCCCCAGAGGAATGGAAGCCATACTAGAGAATATTATAAAAGAAAATTTCCCAAATATCACCAAAGATTCTGACACACTGCTTTCAGAGGGCTATCGGACCCCAGGTCGCCTCAACTCTAACCGAGCTTCTCCAAGACACATTGTGATGAACCTGTCCAAAGTCAAGACAAAAGAAAAGATTCTGCAAGCTGCCAGGAGTAAGCACCAGTTGACCTACAGGGGCAAATCCATCAGAGTGACCGCAGACTTCTCTAGTGAAACTTTCCAAGCAAGAAGACAATGGTCATCTACCTTTAATCTACTTAAACAGAACAATTTCCAGCCCTGAATTCTGTACCCTGCTAAGCTAAGCTTAAAAATTGACGGAGAAATCAAATCATTTACAGATATACAAACATTGAGAAAATTTGCCACAACAAGACCAGCTCTACAGGAAATACTTCAACCTGCTCTGCATACTGACCACCACAATGGATCAGCATCAAAGTAAGAACTCAGAAATTAAAGGACAGAACCTAACCTCCACACTGATGCAAAAGAAAACTAAGCAATGGACTCTCACAAAATAAGATAAATAGAATACTACCACACTTATCAATTATCTCAATAAATGTTAATGGCTTGAATTCCCCACTGAAGAGACATAGATTGGTTGACTGGATTAAAAAACACAAGCCATCCATTTGCTGTCTGCAAGAAACACACCTGGCTTCAAAAGACAAATTAAAGCTCCGAGTCAAGGGTTGGAAGACAATTTTTCAGGCAAATGGAATTCAGAAGAAAAGAGGAGTTGCAATCTTATTTTCAGATTCATGTGGATTTAAAGCAACTAAAGTCAAAAAAGACAAAGATGGTCACTTTATATTGGTCAAGGGAAAAATACAACAAGAAGATGTTTCAATTCTAAATATTTATGCACCCAATTTAAATGCTCCCAGATTCTTGAAACAGACCTTACTCAGTCTGAGCAATATGATATCTGATAATACCATAACAACAGGGGACCTTAACACTCCTCTTACAGAGCTGGACAGATCCTCTAAACAGACATTAAACAAAGATATAAGAGATTTAAATGAGACCCTAGAACAACTGTGCTTGATAGACGAATATAGAACACTCCATCCCAAAGATAAAGAATATACATTCTTCTCATCACCCCATGGAACATTCTCCAAAATTGATCATATCCTGGGACACAAAACAAACATCAACAGAATCAAAAGAATTGAAATTTTACCTTGTATCTTCTCAGACCATAAGGTACTAAAGGTGGAACTCAACTCTAACAAAAACGCTCGACCCCACACAAAGGCGTGGAAATTAAACAATCTTCTGTTGAATAACAGACGGGTGTAGGAAGAAATAAAACAGGAAATCATTAACTTCCTTGAGCATAACAACAATGAAGACACAAGCTACCAAAACCTGTGGGATACTGCAATAGCAGTTTTGAGAGGAAAATTCATTGCTTTAGATGCCTACATTCAAAAAACAGAAAGAGAGCGCATCAACAATCTCACAAGCCATCTAATGGAATTGGAAAAAGGAGAACAATCGAAGCCTAAACTCAGTAGAAGAAAAGAAATATCCAAAATCAAATCAGAGATCAATGAAATTGAAAACAAAAGAATCATTCAGAAAATTAATGAAACAAGGAGTTGGTTTTTTGAAAAAATAAATAAAATAGATAAACCATTGGCCAGACTAACGAGGAATAGAAAAGTAAAATCTCTAGTAACCTCAATCAGAATTGATAAAGGGGAAATAACAGCTGATCCCACAGAGATACAAGAGATCATCTCTGAATACTACCAGAAACTCTATGCCCAGAAATTTGACAATGTGAAGGAAATGGATCAATATTTGGAATCACACCCTCTCCCTAGACTCAGCCAGGAAGAAATAGAGCTCCTGAACAGACCAATTTCAAGCACTGAGATCAAAGAAACAATAAAAAAATCTTCCAACCAAAAAATGCCCCGGTCCAGATGGCTTCACACCAGAACTCTATCAAACCTTCAAGGAAGAGCTTATTCCTGTACTGCAGAAATGATTCCAAAAAATTGAGGAAGAAGGAATCTTCCCCAACACATTCTATGAAGCAAACATCACCCTGATACCAAAACCAGGAAAAGACCCAAACAAAAAGGAGAATTTCAAGCCAATCTCACTCACAAATACAGATGCAAAAATTCTCAACAAAATCCTAGCCAATAGATTACAGCTTATCATCAAAAAAGTCATTCATCATGATCAAGTAGGCTTCATCCCAGGGATGCAAGGCTGGTTTAACATATGCAAGTCCATAAACGTTATCCACCATATTAACAGAGGCAAAAATAAAGATCACATGATCCTCTCAATAGATGCAGAAAAAGCATTTGATAAAATCTAGCATCCTTTTCAAATTAGAACACTGAAGAGTATAGGCATAGGTGGCACATTTCTAAAACTGATTAAAGCTATCTATGACAAACCCACAGCTAGTATTTTACTGAATGGAGTAAAACTGAAAGCTTTTCCTCTTAGAACTGGAACCAGACAAGGTTGTCCTCTGTCACCTTTACTATTCAACATGGTGCTGGAAGTTCTAGCCAATACAATTAGGCAAGACAAGGAAATAAAGGGAATCCAAATGGGAGCAGAGGAGGTCAAACTCTCCCTCTTTGCTGATGACATGATCTTATACTTAGAGAACCCCAAAGACTCAACCACAAGACTCCTAGAAGTCATCAAAAAATACAGTAATGTTTCAGGATATAAAATCAATGTCCACAAGTCAGTAGCCTTTGTATACACCAATAACAGTCAAGATGAGAAGCTAATTAAGGACACAACTCCCTTCACCATAGTCTCAAAGAAAATGAAATACCTAGGAATATACCTAACGAAGGAGGTGAAGGACCTCTATAAAGAAAATTATGAAATCCTCAGAAAGGAAATAGCAGAGGATATTAACAAATGGAAGAACATACCATGCTCATGGATGGGAAGAATCAACATTGTTAATTGTTGATTAACAAAATGTCTATACTTCCCAAAGCAATCTACCTATTCAATGCCATTCCTATCAAAATACCAACATCGTACTTTCAAGATTTGGAGAAAATGATTCTGCGTTTTGTATGGAACCGGAAAAAACCCCGTATAGCTAAGGCAGTTCTTAGTAATAAAAATAAAGCTGGGGGCATCAGCATACCAGATTTTAGTCTGTACTACAAAGCCATCGTGGTCAAGACAGCATGGTACTGGCACAAAAACAGAGACATAGACACTTGGAATCAAATTGAAAACCAAGAAATGAAACTAACATCTTACAACCACCTAATCTTCGATAAACCAAACAAGAACATACCTTGGGGGAAAGACTCCCTATTCAATAAATGGCATTGGGAGAACTGGATGTCTACATGTAAAAGACTGAAACTGGACCCACACCTTTCCCCACTCACAAAAATTGATTCAAGATGGATAAAGGACTTAAACTTAAGTCCTGAAACAATAAAAATCCTCCAAGAAAGCATAGGAAAAACACTGGAAGATATTGGCCTGGGGAAAAACTTCATGAAGAAGACTGCCATGGCAATTGCAACAACAACAAAAATAAACAAATGGGACTTCATTAAACTGAAAAGCTTCTGTACAGCTAAGGAGACAATAACCAAAGCAAAGAGACAACCTACACAATGGGAAAGGATATTTGCATATTTTCCATCAGACAAAAGCTTGATAACTAGGATCTATAGAGAACTCAAATTAATCCACATGAAAAAAGCCAACAATCCCATATATCAATGGGCAAGAGACATGAATAGAACCTTCTCTAAAGATGACAGACGAACGGCTAACAAACACATGAAAAAATGTTCATCATCTCTACATATTAGAGAAATGCAAATCAAAACAACCCTGAGATATCATCTAACCCCAGTGAGAATGGCCCACATCACAAAATCTCAAAACTGCAGATGCTGGCGTGGATGTGGAGAGAAGGGAACACTTTTACACTGCTGGTGGGACTGCAAACTAGTACAACCTTTCTGGAAGGAAGTATGGAGAAACCTCAAAGCACTCAAGCTAGACCTCCCATTTGATCCTGCAATCCCATTACTGGGCATCTACCCAGAAGGAAAAAAATCCTTTTATCATAAGGACACTTGTACTAGACTATTTATTGCAGCTCAATTTACAATCGCCAAAATGTGGAAACAGCCTAAATGCCCACCAACCCAAGAATGGATTAACAAACTGTAGTATATGTATACCATGGAATACTATTCAGCTATTTAAAAAATGGAGACTTTACATCCTTTGTATTAACCTGGATGGAAGTGGAAGACATTATTCTTAGTAAAGCATCACAAGAATGGAGAAGCATGAATCCTATGTACTCAATTTTGATATGAGGACAATTAATGACAATTAAGGTTATGCAGGGGGGAGGAAAAGCAGAAAGAGGGACGAAGGGAGGGGGGTGTGTGTCACACTTTATGGGGGCAAGACATGATTGCAAGAGGGACTTTGCCTAACAATTGCAATCAATGTAACCTGGCTTATTGTACCCTCAATGAATCCCCAACAATAAAAAAAAAAAAAAAAGAAAGATCAAAGGGGCTTGGTGCCCATAGCACAGTGGTTATGGTGCCAGCCATGTACACCAAGACTGGCGGTTCGAACCCAGTCCGGGCTAAACAACAACGATAACTGCAACAAAGAATAGCCAGGCATTGTGGCGGGCGCCTGTCGTCCCAGCTACTAGGAGGCTGAGGCAAGAGAATTGCTTAAGCCCAGGAGTTTGAGGTTGCTGTGAGCTGTGACACCACGGCTCTCCAAGGGTAAAATAGACTGTGTCTCAAAAGAAAAAAGAAAGATCAAAGAAGGATAATGCCACTCATTCCCTAACAGCCCTGGGAAATGCAGTCTGGGGCCTCAGGTGCTTCACCTACAAAATGATTATTTTACCTAAAACCTCCTCTGCTTCTAAAATGCTATGACCAACTCCAAGTGGGAAGATCCATGAAGACCTGCTTCCCAGCCAGGTTTTGAGTATGTTCTACACAGACCTGTGTATTAGAGTGTGGCTGGCTCCTTACCTATTTGGAATCTTGGAAAGGTCGATCTTCTCTCTGCAGGTGATGTAAGGAATCACCACCACTTTTTTCAAGTCTGGCAGTCCTAAAAAGTAAGGGAGGATAAAACACAAGGTTACAAGTCAAAGATACTTAGTGGCTAATTTCTTTTTAGACAAAATGTAACAGGATCTAGCCTGGGGCCTACCCCTGGTTTTTGTAGCTTGCAGCTTCCAAGGGCCCAAGCCCACAGACATAGACGTACACTCACACACATGCCAGCTCCAGGGTGAAGGGCCACACACCTTTAACCACCTGCTGCAGCTTCTCCAGGTGGCTGTGCTCTTTGCTGTTGTAGATAACAGCCTCCACAGAGAAGATCAGCTTTGGTTGAATTTGAGAAAACCGGTCCAGGACACCCTGAAAAAGGGAAGAAAAAGTCATCACTGATCATCCAAAAGGCAAAAACCTTCAGTGGCACCGGGCACAGTGGCTTATACCTGTAATCCTACCACTCTGGGAGGCCGAGGCAGCCAGATTGCCGGAGCTCAGGAGTTTGAGACCAACCTAGGCAAGAGCCTATCACCCATCTCTAAAAAACCAGCTGGATGTAGTGGTGCACGCCTGTAGTCCCAGCTACTCAGGAGGCTGAAGCAAGAGGATTGCCTGAGCCCAAAAGTTTGAGGTTGCTGTGAGCTATGAAACCACGGTACTTTACCAAGGGCAACAAAGTAAGATGCTGTCTCAAAAAAAAGAAAAAAAAAAAAAAACTTTCAGTGGCCCAAAGGAGCATCATGCACAAGCCACATCTCCGTGTCCCCAGCACCCATGGCCAATACAGAAAGCCAATGAAAGCACAACCTCCATTTGATAAACTGCCAGCATGCCGAGGAAGACATTAATATCAATAAATACTGAAAGGATTTTCAGACATGTACTGAAACGGGAAATCATAGGGCGCATATTTGCAGTACCAAAAAGATTCCCCATTTAAAAAAAGAACCTTTTAACATGACTCTCTAGCATACATGAAAGGTTCATCTTCCAAAACGCTAACTATAGCATTATACAGTGGTCCCCTGTTTTGGTTCTTTGAATGTTCAGTTAAAAAGAATCTAAATCTTGTAAATGCTACATTTTTGCCAACCAAATGCATAAACCTATGCAAATATCCACTAGTTAATGAGCCCATCTTACACGCAGGCTCACCACACTCAGGTGTCTGTCTACACTGCACCCAGAACCCGCCATCCCACCAAGGGCACCTCTTTCCTAAAAGAAGGGATTCCTCCCACCTAGGTCAGGGGGCTTGTTTCTGGAACTGAGGTAAGCTGACAAGGGTGGCCTCATGACACACCCTGAAGCTCCCTGCGTGCTAGTCCAGAGATAACAGATTAAAGCCCCCTAAAATCAGGCCTCTGTTCATCTCTCCTCCTCGCCATTCTCGGTCCAGAACACAGGAAGAGATTTTTATCCACAAACAAGGCTATTCCCTTGTAAAGGTTCAAGATCAATCAATGCCTGGGCTACTGGAGGGGCACACACAGTGATATGGAAACCTTCTGGTAATGACGCCACAGAGCAGGGGTGGGTGTTGTTAGAGCAACCCAAGGTGGGACTATTAAGCTAATTAAGCTCATTAGAGTAACTAATTAGCTGGTTTTGTTTTCAGAGCTCCCAGGTGACTCTTAGCTGGAGAGGAGAAGCCCCGCACTCAGCAGGAGCCTAAGGGGCAGCAGCATCAGTACTGCCTGGGCCCCGCCTCCCCCAGGCCTAATGAATTGGAAACTCTGTGGGGGGTGCAGAAGGGGGCTCAGCAATCTGTTTTCACCAGCCCTCCAGATGGCCCCATGTATGATAAAATTTCAGAATCTCTGGGCTAAAAAGCTCAAGGATTGAGAGTTTGCTTTCAACGCTGTCCAATTTTCCAAACCAGAAGCTGTGCTAACGGAAGAGTAGGGGGGAGGAAGCATTTTCTATTACATGTACTAGGTGCCAGGCACAGTGCCAGTGAAGCAAACAGACATGGTTCCTACTCCCTGGAATACACAAGCTATCAGAAACACAGGAGGAAAACAATTATAAATATTATTGTTTTCCACTTCCAATTGTTTCCAGAGAACTACACTCACAGTTTAGGAAGCCAGGGAAAAGAAAAGAAAGGAAGGAGGGAATTCAGGACATAATGAAAACTGAAATCTTTTCACCCAATAAAATAAAATCCTTGGCAAATCTGATCAACAAGAAAGATAACACTGATCAGGCGCAGTGGCACATGCCTGTAATTCCAGCACTTTGGGAGGCTGAGGCGGGAGGATCACATGAGCCCAGGAGTTTCAGGTTGCAGTGAGCTATGATCATGTCGCTGCACTAAAGCCTGGGAGACAGAGCAAGACCTTGTCTAAAAAACAAAAAATGATTTGAGAAGTGGTTTAAGCTCTGAAGAGAGAAAGGCCTCCTAACACAGACACCATGGTGAGTAGCATTGCAGGGCAGGCCCACCAAATCTCCCTAAGTTAGGGAGATAGAAACCATCACAGAAGGCAGGAAAGGTTAGAAAATACACAAACCTGGGGCGGAGCCTGTGGCTCAACTGATAGGGTGACGGCCCCATATGCCGGGGGTGGTGGGTTTAAATCCAGCCCCGGCCAAACACTACAAATAAATAAATAAACAAACTGTAAAAAAATAAAAGAAAGAAAAAGAAAATACACAAACCAGAAAGGTTACAGACCAATGTTATTTACCACAGTAACAGTCTAAAGGGGTGGGCGGCTCCTGTGGCTCAGTGAGTAGGGCGCCGGCCCCATATGCGGAGGGTGGCGGGTTCAAACCCAGCCCCGGCCAAACTGCAACAAAAAAAAAAAAAAAAAAAATAGCCGGGCGTTGTGGCGGGCGCCTGTAGTCCCAGCTGCTCTGGAGGCTGAGGCAAGAGAATCGCATAAGCCCAAGAGTTAGAGGTTGCTGTGAGCCGTGTGATGCCACGGCACTCTACCTGAGGGCAGTACAGTGAGACTCTGTCTCTACAAAAAAAAAAAAAACAAAAAAACAGTCTAAAGGGGTGGGGTGGGGAAATTGCATGATTGTCTTAGAGGCATTTGACAAAATGTGACACCCTTTCTGTCCAAAAAGCTTTCATAAGCTGGAAACCGGAGGAAATTTACTCACTGACAAAAGGTATGTAGCAGACACTGATGGCCCACATCACATGTGGTAAAAGATGGGAATCTCAGTGATACGAGAGCACAGTCCCCAGGACCTCCCTCTGCCAAAGCGATGGGTGGAAGTTAGAAATGGCTGGCCTCATGAAGACCATGGGGACAGCTGTGTGGAAAAAATCCATGAAAATCACTAGAAAAACCATTAGAAGGAATCAAAGTTAGGCAAAATGGCCATGTCCAAACTCAATACAGAAGAATAAATAGCACTGTTCCACCCCAGCAAGACATTTTGAAAAGTTAATAAGGGGGCGGCGCCTGTGGCTCAGTGAGTAGGGCACTGGCCCCATAGGCCGAGGGTGGCGGGTTCGGACCTAGCCCCAGCCAAACTGCAACAGAAAAATAGCCGGGCGTTGTGGCGGGTGCCTGTAGTCCCAGCTGCTCGGGAGGCTGAGGCAAGAGAATCGCGTAAGCCCAAGAGTTAGAGGTTGCTGTGAGCCATGTGATGCCACGGCACTCTACCCGAGGGCGGTACAGTGAGACTCTGTCTCTACAAAAAAAAAAAAAATAATAATAATACAAAAAACAAAAGAAAAGTTAATAAGGAAAAGGGAACAAAATAAAATGAAAAGGCAAATCACTACAGAATTTTTTTTTTTTTTTTTGAGACAGAGTCTCACTTTGTTGCTCTTGGTAGAATGTCATGGCATCACAGTTAACAGCAACCTCAAACTCTCGGGCTCAAGCAATCCTGCTACCTCAGCCTCCTGACTAGCTGCGACTACAGGCATATGCCACCACGCCCTACTGATTTAAAAAATTATTTTGAGGCCGGGAACAGTGGCTCATGCCTATAATCCTAGCACTCAGGGAGACTGAGGAGGGTGGATTGCTTGAGCTCAGGAGTTCAAGACCAGCCTGAGCAAGAGCAAGACCCTGTCTCTAAAAATAGCCAGGTGTTGTGGTGGGCGCCTGTGGTCCCAGCTACTTGCAATGTTTGTTGATGTTTGTGACATCAGATGTGTTCTGTTCTATAACCGGGACATTACCCCACTTTGCATCACAAGCTGGAAGCTGCATTTTATGGACTTGATTAACTGAGTCATAACCAAAACTCTCTGCTTGCTGCAGGGTCCTTTTTAACTTTCTTGCCTGGGAGCCAGGAAAATAGCAGGTAGCTATTACGGCTAAAAAACAAAGGAAAATGGGCCCAAGTGGCAACTAAGGTAATCTGTGACCGATGAGAAGTAGGATACCAAAGGACTTCAGGGGATCAATGAAAACTTTATAGATAATTGTAAGAGGAACTAAGATGAGGACCTGTACCTGTGTGCGGCCTTCGTGTGGCATGTCCTGATCCTTTTCTACTCTCTCTGGAAAAGGCTATGCTTTACCAATGCTTTAAATAAACTGTTTCTGTCCTGCTGCACTGGGGAGTGTTGGCTGCTTTACTCTCCCTCCCCCTTTACTTCATTTTCACTTTAACTCCCAGAACTTGCTAGTCCACTGAGTGAATAGGAGCAGGTCTACTGGGCAGCCCAAGAGTCTTAGAGACCCCTGACAGGAAGCAAACACGTTCAGACCTGTCTGTTCAGAGGTATGTCTCGAGAGAGGCAGAAAAGAGACCACTGGAATGCTGCTGTGACATTGCAAGTGCGTGATGACAGCACCTAGACCAGGGCTGAGGAAGGAGGGAGCTCACCACAGGGAGGGAAGGGGTACAGCCTGGGGCCCCGGAGTGGGCAGGAGTGTGCTGAGGGGCTACTGACACGGGGGGGGGGGGATCTGAGCTCACTGGGGCTCACTGAGCCTGACCGAGAACTTCCTGAGCCCAGCCAGAGCTAGAGATGAAGTACAAAGAATGGAAGAGCTCTCAGAAGAGTGACTACAATAACAAAAGGGGGTCCCTTCTCCGCTAAACTCCCCGGCATCTGCAAACATGGGAAAGGAAAGGAGGGTGCAGAGGTGCAGGCGCAGGTATGCAAGCCCCAGAGCCAAATCTCTCCTCTCCAGCACTTTACCGGCCTCTTAGGAAGGTGCAGGGCATGCGAGGGAAGGGCTGTAACATTATTACAGGAAGCCCCCTTTCTCATTTTTTTTAATAAGATCATTAAATAAAGCATTGGCCAATTTCATCATTGGTTTTAAAAAAAAAAAAGCAGCACTGAACACATAGCTGACAGGGATTTAGCCTCCAGCCTCAGAACACCAGGTCCTCCATCGCCGTCTGCCTCCTCTGTCCTTGGCAATACCCCTGCTGGTCCCAGACTGTTTTCTGCTGCTGCTTCTTCCCCTCTAAATTGCCACAGAAGTGGCTGCAGAAAGCCACAAGGCAGCACCCGCCCTGCCAGCACTGACGCCACAGGCCCCATGGAGGCCTTGCTCAGGTCTGACGCTAATGCACACCCTGCCCAAAACCACCAGAAGGCAAGTGACAGAACCCAGAAATGGCCTTTCCTGGGCTACCCCAAGTCCCACCTCTTCCTCCTTCCCAGATTTCTCCAATGCATAGGACAGAGCAAGATGGGAGCATCGGTAGAGGGGCTCCCACCTCCCCAGACAGCACCTGAATAGCTCGTGCCAGCCTGGTAAACCAGACTCGCCTCATCCTCAGTACCCAGCCTGGTAAACCAGACTCGCCTCATCCTCAGTACCCAGCCTGGTAAACCAGACTCGCCTCATCCTCAGTACCCAGCCTGGTAAACCAGACTCGCCTCATCCTCAGTACCCAGCCTGGTAAACCAGACTCGCCTCATCCTCAGTACCCAGCCTGGTAAACCAGACTCGCCTCATCCTCAGTACCCAGCCTGGTAAACCAGACTCGCCTCATCCTCAGTACCCAGCCTGGTAAACCAGACTCGCCTCATCCTCAGTACGCCCTCAGAAAGCAAGGACTAGCTCTTCCCTGAAGAATGTCACATCCCACTGGTTTCCCAGAATTGTTTGTCCCAGGAAAGACAATCCGAGTTGGGACAAGGTGAACTTTTTTGCCACTCCATTTATTTCTGAGACTAATGCTATGCAAATATCAAGGCAGCAGTTTCTCTCTACTCCTTACTCCCCCCATACTCGGCTCTGAGGCTCTGGACACGGCATCCTGTACCTGGCTCCTTCCGGCCAAAGGCCTTATGCAAAGCCAGTCCCAACACTCCAGGATGCCTCAGCTCCCTCACCCATGGACATGGGGCCTCTCCAGACCTCTGGTGTAGTGAACACAGAAACCACAAATGGCACATCTATACCAATGCCCCGTCTGTGCCCAGGATTCTAAGACAGACTGAACTGCGAGTCTTTGGTTTAGCTAGGGATAGAATTATCTAACACTTACTGAGTGCTGCCAGGCGCCATTCTAACCCATCTGACCTTTACAGCCTAAGAGAGGGGTAACATTCTTAGCTCCATATCCCTGGCGAGGCAGGAACAGGGCAAGTAATTTGCCCAAAGCCTCACAACTGGCCAGCGGCACCAATAGGATTGCAGCCAGGCCAGTCTGACCCTGGGTGTTGGCTCCGCTGAGACTGACACTGTGTGTGATAGAGGAAACCCAAATGACAGCAGAATAGAATCAGGTGCCCACATCCTGGGCCAGACTGAATCAGGAGGAGGAGAAAGAGGAAACCCAGACTGCTGGGTGCACGTCCTAAGATGGGGTCAAGAACAGGAAGGTCCCCACCAGACGGGGCAGAGGGGAAGCAGAGCTCAGAGAAGGGAAAGGCCAGGTCGGCTAGCAAGCCTGAGGTTGGGGTGGAGCTGGACGGATCCAGACTCGAGAGCCCTGGCAGGGGACAGAGACTGTCTATGTGGAACACAGCCACTATCCCCACACAAGGTGGCAACACACTCAGGGTGAAAAGACCCAGCCTGCCAGGGATCTGGAGCTCCAATGGCACAGAGGTGACCCCAGTCCCGGTGACCAGACTGTAGAGACAACCAATGTTTCAGAATCAGAGTCCTGCACCATAATAATGTGAAAAGATTCAAGAGTTCCCACAAGACGCCTGACATCCTCCTGGTGAGGAAGCCAAGGTCAAGACCTCTGAGCATCCAAAACTGGCCTGACGGAGAGCTGCTTGAAAACTGCTTCATGTTGTGATGAAAAAAACACACCTGTGATCATGCATCTGCCCTGAATACGGTGCTTAGCAACCAGCCAAGCACTGAAACCAGCAGCCGGAGGAACCATGCGTACAGCCACCCGTGCGGACAGCCACCCGGCATGAGAAGCGGCTGCCCTATTTACAAATAAATACACACAAGCTCTCACAGGGCCACCTGAAAATGCTTCAGGAGGAAGAGGGCTGCAGGCTTGGCCCTCGGGGTATGCACTGTCAGAGAGTGGCCTCCACTAACACCTTTGAAAATGCCAAAGGGAAAAAAAAAAGAAGAAGAAGAAGAAAAGAAAATGCCAAAGGCTCAAAGGTAAACAGCGAAACAAAGAAAAAACCAACAAGGTCAAAAAAAAAAACGCAGGACCTGAAGACCTGATGAGGCTGAAAGGTTGGGAACCCCAAGAACAGGGCACCCCCCCTACCTGGTATTGCCCTCCAAGCCCAGATGTCTTGATTAGATACACTGAGACTCATGGGCAGCCGGTGGAGGTGGAGGGGAGGAGAGGGACAGGGTGGAAGTAAAGCACAGGGCGGTGAGGAAGCCAAAAACACATCCCCCTGGGATCGCTGAGGAAAGATGGGTGCCCCAGCCCTCCATGGACAGCTCACCACAGTCTGCAGTACCGCAACAGAGAGGGTCTCTTCGGCCCTCAGCCTATCCAGGCGCAGAGAGCTACCTCCACTGTCTGTGGGCAGGTGTATCTACCTGGAAGGAGGCCCTGCCCCCATACTGGTAAATCACCTGCTTTGCAACTCCACAGCAGTCTCAGAGCCCAGGACGACTGGGCTATAATGAGACCAAATAATTCAAAAAAGGATTTGTAGCACAGTGGCAATTTTCCCTTCATAATAGGAACTGTTAGTGATTTGCAACAGAAAACACGATTCAAAGTAGGAAAGACATTCATGTTTCATTGCAGATTTCAGCAAAATGCACCATCTGAAGCTTAAATTGGTGATGGCAGAAACTAAAAACAGGCTCCTCTTTCCTAAGTGCAGATTTGCAAACTGAAGAGAAGAGTTCAAAAGCCTACAGTCTCTCGGCCTCTGCTCACTCCGGGGACTCTCACTGGCCCAACTCGGGGACTCCTCCCGGTTGGTTTTAGCCCCTGAACAAGGATGGCAGAGGAGGGGAACAGAGTGTCACCTGCCAGCACTGCAGGCTTTGGCACCACTGATCCGTCCCATATCCCTATTCAGCTCACAGATACCAAGTGTCCAAGCAAGCACTATGCCACGCGTCAGCCACACAACCTCCTACACGGGGTGAGCAGCGGGACAGCTGCCAACTCAGGCCTGCTGGCTGGATTTCACTACAAACATGAGCAACACGGATTGCACACACGCCCCATCCACAGCAAGGTGGAAGGACGACTCTACATCTCAGACACCAGCAAAATGAGACCCATTCCCACAATCGAGGCAGACCCCAGCATCTTAGCAGGAAGGCATTTGGCCCTGTCATTTTTTCTGACCCTGAGACACAGCCCAGGACGCCCGGGAAGCTTCCCTCCCTGGAGCTGCTAGTGCGGTGCGAGCAGAGTTGTGCTGCCACCTAGAGCACACGTCCTGCTCCAGCACTCACGCTGCCAGGCAGCGCCCACAGATACTGTGAGTCCAGAAGCCAGAGAAGGGAAGTAGCATCCCAAAGACCAGACAGCAGTCACTGCAGAGCCACAAGCAGCCCTAGGTCTACCCAGAGCCGGCCGGGAGCGTCATATACAAAGGACAGTAGACTAGCCAGACCGAATGCAGCCATGAGAACAGGCTATGGGTGGCTATGGGTGGCAACTGCTGCCAAGCAGAGATTACCTATTCCCCTCCCCACAGGCTTTAGCCATGCCACCAAATGCCAGTTCCAGGAGCCCCACTGTCCCGTGGTGGTCTTCATCAACCCACACACACACCACACACAGCTCTCCCAATATCTCACAACCCACTTACAAAAGGCTGAAATTTAACTCAAAACACTCCCATCTCCTGACTAGTTAATAGTAGGTCACACCACACTTGCCAAGAGGTCAAGCCCTGTCCCCAACCCCAAGGAACTATCTTCAACAGCTCCTGCAGTGTGCATGTTACTGCCTCCCTTTCCCGCTGAGAAATCTAGAGCACCCACCTGAGGACACAGAGCTGGGAAGCCCTCTGAGCCCAGGGTGCCCACCACACCAACCCACCTTCTGGCCAAAGCCCTTCCCTTTGCACTGCCAAGGACTCCAGCAACAATAGGGATCTCACCCTCCCCGACCTTCCATAGGACCCTGCCAGCCCCAAGCAGCTCACAAATTCCCCATAGAGGGCCTTGGGGACAGAACAGGCCACAGGTAGCACTGCTGTCTCAGGAGGATCCTCACGGACCCAGGAGGTCCTAGGGTTGAGGCAGTCTGGGAAAGGGCTCAGGCAAGTTCCAAGGGGGCACTGAGCAGGGAGCCACAGGGCCGTCATCCCCTCCCTCAGTGGCACCTTCAACTGACGGTTGGCCTTGGTCAACCATTTACCCCTGCAGGCTTCTATGTCTGATTCCCCTCCACGCAGTGTGGGAGAGATGCCATTACTCCTCAAAGACCTACTGGAAGAGCCAGCTTCAAAGGAGACAGGCACCTCAAGTTCACACCCCAAAAGCCTCACCTGTGGGCAACCATGAACACTGACTCCGGGCACTGACCCCTCCCGCAAGCCGCCACTGCTCTAGGTGTCCTGCGTGCACAGACTTATTTTACATCTGTCTCCTGGCTCTGCACCTGTTTTGCAGATGAGGAAATCTGAGGCACAAAGTGGATAAATGACTCTCCCAGGACTTGTGGCCAGCTGCGCCTGGTCAGCACTCAGCCACTGGGCTGCCCCAACCTATCCACAGTGGGCTTGGCCCAGAACAAAAGCAGCCTCGTGCCAGGAAGAGTGTTCAGGGACATAGACACCACGTGTCCTCTAACAGAGTCTGTCCTTATGGCTCAGGAAGGTCCCTGATGCCCGAGACTCTGCAGCCAAGAGAGGGCCCTGGCCGGGGAGCAGGGTTGGGGCATCCAGCAAGTCCCACACTGCTGCTGCGTCATTCGCCCCACGGAGTTTACTGTGCACTTCTGGTCACTGCCTTGTCCCCTCTGGGCGATGGACACGCCCTGGGGTGGTATGGTTCCTTCAGGGTGGTGTGGGGACAGAGAGGCCCCCCTCCCAGAGCACATGCCCACATAGCACAGAGTATGATCCAAAGGAGGGATGGAACCACAGAAGTCAAAGCAAGGAGGCCCTGGGAGGACTTCTGTGAGCAACAGCTTCAGAACAAATCTGGAAAACTTTCCTCAGAGGATAATCATTTAGGAAATCCCACGTGGTCACTACTTCACAGGTGGGGAAGACAGAATGATCTCACTGGACCTTAATGACACTGGCTACTGCACACATCACCCGCCAAGGTCATCCCTACACAGTGGAGCTGTTAGAACCACTTGAAAGGAAGAAAGAACCAGCTCATCTTACATTTAAAAATAAGGTGCAGCTCCTTCTGGGTCTTTCTCTCTCTCTTGTTATTCCTGTCACTGGCCAGGGTCATGGGAGGCCTCTATGGCACTGCTGAACAGCCCCACGGGAATTCTACCTGCAGCCACCTTTGCCCAGGACACTCACAGGGCACAGTCACCCCCTCCGCTGCGGACCCAGACTCACGTTCACACCGAAGTCCGGGGATGTGGAGCTCCAGATGGCCCCAATACTTGCTGCGGCCAGCATGGCTTCCACAGCATGCTCGCTGTTGGGCAAATAACCTGTGGGAAGGACACAGGGAGGAAGACTTGGGTGCGAGTGTGCTGGAGGCAACACAGTAGGCAGACTTCCAAAGGTTCCTCTGAGGGCCAGGACAGGGCCAGAGTGGAGAGAAGGAGGCTGGCTTGAGCTGCCCACAGATCATATCCTCTCTACCCTCCCTCTATCCTCTACTACCCGAATCACCTGCCTCCAGCCTGTCTACTCTCCACTACCCCCAACACAGGTCCATTCTCTACATTCTAATCAGGTTACCCTGCAGCCCTGCGTGACCAGCCCCATCCTCCCGGGGCCTCTGCTTCCTCTGCAGGAGCTGTTCCCAGCAGCCTTTCAGTTCTTCAGTTGCTCTAAGCTACTCCTGCCACGGGGCCTTTGCACAGGCTGTCTGCCCTGCCTGACAGCACCAGCCTTCTCCATTCAGGGCATGCTCATCCCTCAGATTCTAACTTAAACATAAAGGAAACTTCCACAAAGAGGCCTTCTTCGAGGCCTTTCTTTCCCCCTCCCTGTGAACTTTAGTCCCCTCCTAGTCACCTGAAAAACACTCCGTATTTCTCACTCACCAAACTCACCAAAACTGCAAATGAATGATCACCTGTGTAACTGGGGGTTTAATGTCTGGTTCTCACATGGGGAGCTGGGACTTTTCCTGCCTTGTCCATTTATTTTGTTCTGTGCCCTGCCTTTCAGAGCCCTCAGATACTTGCTGGCTGGTAGATAAAAGGATGGATGACAAAGAAACAGGTGGATGGATGGGTGGATGGGTGGAGAGAGGAGGAAGAGGGAACCAAGAACACAGCAGTGCAGTCAAGAGCCATGGACCAAGCGGTCAGGAACAGAGGAGATGCTCAGGCCCTCGCCCACTGGCATTCATGACAACAGAGGCAGAGAATCCTTAAGGCCAGAGAGATGCTCAATTAAACAAATCGCCCTACACATTCCAGAGGAAAAGACATGGGCACAAGGCATTAGGGAGCAGAAGGCCCTTGGCCAAAGGCCTCACCTAACAGCCCTCTCCCTCCTCCTCTCCTGCCCCCTGTAGTTTATACTTCCAATTCTTTGGCTTCACATGCATCTCCCCTGCTAGGCCACAAGCACCCAAGGGGTCCAAGACACAGAGGTGGAAAATACCATCTTCACTCAGCCCCCAGGGCTCTGCTCGCAGATCTGTGAGGAGTCTCCTGTGCATATGAAACCTGGCTGTGTGTGTACACTAAAAGGTCTCAACAGTGTCATCCCCAAGGGCAAGGTGGGACTCACTGTCTGGGAGACTGGGAGAGCCAGCTGACTACTTGGTGACTGACAAGTGCTGAGGAGTCAGCCCTTCCCCTGAAGTGTATCTCCTAGGGAAAACTGATATCCAAACTGGGATCTGGGAAACACCCCTCAAAGGTGTCTTGACTGTCTCCCCCATCATACCCTGTTCTGTTCTCCTTCTCTCAGAAATGTTACTCCAAAAAGAGATTTTAAAAAATAAAATTGGACAATAGAATGTTTTGCATTTCTTTGCTAGACCTTGAAAGAATACAGATTAATTTGGACCAAGAAGGACCCAAGAAAAGTAAACTTTCTTTTTTTTTTGAGACAGAGTCTCACTTCGTCACCTCGGTAGAGTGTCACGGCATCATAGCTCACAACAACCTCAAACTCTTGGGCTCAAGTGATTCTCTTGCCTCAGCCTCCCGAATAGCTGGTACTATAGGCACCTGCCAGCTATTTTCAGAGACAGGGTCTCACTCTTGCTCAGGCTGGTCTTGAACCAGTGAGCTCAGGCAATCCACCCACCTTGGCCTCCCAGAGTGCTAGGATTACAGCCATGAGCCACCAAGAAAAGCAAACTTTCAACCTCAAAAAATGCCTGTTCCAAGCACTGACCTAGGACTCATACTCATTCATTCAAAAAGTAATTATTCAATGTCAACCATGTGCCAGGCACTCCTCACAGATGTAGATAGGGAAGCAAAAGACAAGGCCCCAGCCTTGCACACTGGAGGACACACGCACACATGGCCCAGTGTGACACATAAGGACTATAAGGAAAAGCAAAGCAGGTGCAGGAAGAGTGATGGCTTTTCTAAAGGCTAACCAGGGATGGCTTCTGAAGAGGTAACATCTGAACAGAAACCCCAACAAAAATGGGGTGAACCCTGAAGATATGCAAAAGGAGAACATTCAATCAAGGGCTGAGACAGGAGGTAACTTAACATGTCCCTTTCTGTTTGATTCTTTTCTAGTCAACCAAAATATGTTGAGCATTAATGCCCTGGCCAATTCTGTTATCTGAGAAGACACGGGGCCTGCCATTCACTGCGTTTTATATAAGGCCATCCAGCTTCTCATCCTTCTTTGCAAATAAGCCGCAATAAGTTCTCTTGGAAGAGGCACACCCCCACCAAAAGCCAAAATTCCCGAGTCCAAGCCCCTGGTCAGAAGCTTCTCCTAACACCCCTGTCCTGTGGCCTTGCCCCATGGTGGGGACAGAGGAGGATGTACAGGGGCCACACTGGAAGTTACTCACCCTGTCTGCACTTGCTCCTCCCTGTGTGCACACCCACCTAGATCAGAATGAAACCAAGTTCCTTGGGGCAGAGAACGGGTACATTTAGCTCAGATTCAAAAACTCTGAACAGAACTTCAGATTTTTTCCAGAAATTCAGGTGAAAGGAAAACTATAAGAAAAATACCTAAAGAGGAAATCAGTTTTCAGGAGGAAATCATTACTTGCGGTCTGAAGGAGCAAAAAGGGGGCCAGCTCTCAGGGAGGAAGAGCCAGCCAGACCTCAGGCCTCAGTCACCATCTTCAGACTCTAGCCCTGGGTGCTTTTTGGAAATAATGGCCCCCTACAGGGTCTCAGCACAGAGTCTGGCAGGTCCTGCTCCTTTGGGTCCTATACACCCTCTTTCCCTTGCTCAAGGGCTTAGAGGAGGGGGAAAGTAGTCAAAACAGACCAAGCCTTAGGAATCTCTACACAGAGGCAGGTGAAGGTGGACAAGGCTCTTGGGACCAGTCCTGGTGCCTGCCTCACCTTCTGCCCACAGAGCTCCTGTCACCCCTGTAGACACCTCACTAGCCTCAGGACCTTTGCACAGGCTGTCACTGTAGCCTGGACTGACTATTCCTCTCCTCCCTCACTGCAGGTCTAACTCTTACATACACCTTCATTAATCCAGCCAACTAGTCCTGACTGCACATCCTTGATGTTCCTGGAATCGTTTTAGGCTCTAGGACAAAATAAGGAACAAAACAAAGACAAGTCTCACCTTCACAGAACAGGGTACTCTTTCAATGATTTCCCTCGTCTATTTTTTTGCCTTCCAAGTCCAGTCTTACAAGGTTTTATGTAATATACCATGACTCTACCTTATTCAAATGTCATCCAAGCCATTCATTCTGGCTTCCCCCCAAAACCATCACAAGCACCAAAAATACTTACCGACAACCCGATCTCCTTTTTTCACACCCATTCTCCTCATCGCTGCCGCAAACAGAGCCACTTGCTGCCTCAACTCTTCAAAAGTCACCTTCGCAATTTCCTCTTTGCCTTCCCCTGGGAAGAGAAAAAAAGACAAATCGTACACAGACCATCCTAAGAAGAAAGGTTCCAAATCAAAGACACTGAATGAAAAATGCCACCTATTTTAGTCCAGGTTGTTAACCTATACCTAGGGAATACATCATACAGATGGGTCAACTCAACTTTATGGGAAAAAAAGCTCGTATGGAAATCAGCCTCGGAAATGCACTAACAACATTTGCCATTTAAAGATTTCCTCTTGTGGGCGGGTGCAGTAGCTCATGTCTATAATCCCAGCACATTGGGAGCCCAAGGCAGGAGGATCACTTGAGACCAGGAGTAGTTAGACCAGCCTGGGCAACACAGGGAAACCCTGTCTTTTAAAAAAAATTTTTTTAATTAGTCAGGCATGGTGGCTAATTTAAACATTTTGTGCATGGTTCTTTGTCATCTTACAGCATTTCCTGCAACCAAGATTCAGAACATTTTCACCAACTCAGACACTTCCCTCCTGCTGCCCATTTATAGCTGACCCCCATCTCTACCCTCTAGACAATCACTCATCTGTCCTCTAGCTGTACAATTCTGTCATTTCAAGACTGTCTTATACACGGAAGCATACAGGAGGTCGCCATTTGAGATTGGCTTTTCACTTGGTACAATGCTGCTAAAATTCACTTAAGTTGTTGCATGCATCAGTAATTCATTCCTTTCCTCACTGAGAAGTATACCACCTTTGGTTCTGTTAGTTTGTAAAAAAAAAAAATTATAAATGCAAACTCACTACAGAAAAATTTTACTTTGCAGAAAAAAAGTATGAGGAAGAAAATAAAGGCCAGGCACAATGGCTCATGCCTGTAGTCCTAGCATTTGGGTAAACCAAGGATCACTTGACTGTTAATCTTTGATGCCAACATTTTATTCCTGATTGCTAATGGCTTTCCAAGTTTACAAAGTGAATAAATATCCGAATGTCTCTGTGGTATAAATCTGACTTTTTCTTCTATGGTTAAAGTCATATACGCTGACTCAGCATCCTTTCCCACCTCCCTGGAGTAGCCTTTCAGTTACCTCTCCCTTATTCCCAGACCAGATAATTCTCCATCCCATAAAAATAATCAGTAACCTGAAATCTACTCTTCCAAGACAAAATGTGCTGCACGGGCAGCTGTTCTAACAATTAAAACACGCATGGGCTAATAAGTGCTGTTCTGCTCTACTCACTGGAGCATGAAGGCAACTGTGCACGTGGTTATTTTTTGTTTGTTTTTTTAGAGCATCGCACGGCCTCACCTGGGCCTACACACATGCAGGAAGATGAGCTCTGCGGAGAATGCCTGAGTGAGCATGCGCAGAGCTCCGTGAGCGCCTGCACCCAGCTGCCAGAGTAAGCAACCAATCAGGAAAACATGCAGAAAATGAAGCACAAGGATCTAAAAGTACCCAAGCCAATAACTAGCCAACTCAGGACCCTGCTTAGGTAAAATATCCAATTTGTAAACTAAATTTTATCCCTGGCTTGTGGGCACTTACTCCCATTCTAAACACGAGGAAGGGGAGAACTCATTAAAAGAAAGGAAAAGGATGGTGGGGGTGGGACAGAGGGGGACAGGAGGGGTGTAAAACATGGAATTATAACCCACCCTGGAGACAGAGGTGGGCTTAAAATACTTAGTAAAAGGCAACTGGCTGGGTTCAGCCAATACTTTGTGTATCTCAGAGAGAGAGGCAGGTGGAGGGACACCTAGTTCCATCCCCACCCAGACACCAGTATTACAAGTTCTAGGAAGACTGGTATCACCACCAGCAGCAAGCAGGTGTATTACTACTGAGTTTTAGTTTTTGGCGTTTTTTAAAAAAAGATCCACATCTGATTGTTCCCACTTTCCAGTCAGGAAATTCATTAAAAGAAACCAGGAAAAACCAGGACCTCATGAAATGTCTGTGACCTGGGGTGAAAGTACCTGCACATTGAACAGGATCAGGAGCAGAGCATGAAGGAGAGGCCCTTGGCTCAGTGCCTGTGGCTCAAGCGGCTAAGGCACCAGCCACAGACACCTGAGCTGGCCGGTTCGCGAATCTAGTCCGGGCCGCCAAACAACAATGATGGCTGCGACCAAAAAATAGCCGGGCGTTGTGGCGGGCACCTATAGTTCCAGCTACGTGGGAGGCAGAGGCAGGAGAATCACTTGAGCCCAGGAGTTAGAGGTTGCTGTGAGCTGTGATGCCATAGCACTCTACTCTGTCTCAAAAAAAAAGGAGAGGCCCACACTCCCGCTCTTCAGGATAGTGAAGGACACCTATGGGCTGATGCCTGGTGAGATCTACATAGCATCGTAGTCCCAGAAGCTGGACAGCCCTGTGCAGGTCTCTTAGGCACAAACAAAATGTGGTCTATTCCTACTAGGGAATATTATTAGGACATAAAAAGAATGAAGTACTGATCCACGCTACAGTGTGGATGAACCTCAATACAGCCGTGCTGAAAGAAGAAGCCAGTCATAGAAGGATACATGTGAAACATCCAGAACAGGCAAATCCTTGGAGGAAGCACATTGATGGCCCCAGGGCTACAGGAGGGAGCAACAGGAAGTGACTGCTAATGGTTCAGTGACTACTTCTGGGATACGGCAATGATCTGTAACCAGAAGTGGTAGCTACACAACCCTTATGAATACGCTAAAAACCACTGAACTATATAATTTCAACGGGTGAACTTGATAGCATGTGCATTATATCCTAATTAAAAACAAAGAACCTCTGACTCCCACCCCGCTCCCCTCATACACCTGGCCATCCAGTACTCCCCGTGAGTCTCCTTGCCGGGGTCTGCCCCAGACCTGCCCCATTTCACACAACACACACTCCTGACTCCTGAAATACTGGTATAAACAAGTCCTATTCTGAAACACAGCGAGGGTACTCACTCTACTTAAAGAATGTAAAGACGTCCTAGAGGGAATGTCCTCATTCACCCATTTTTGCAAAGCTAGAACTTAATATAATACTTTTGCCAAAAGCATGGTACCCCTTGAGGACACCTCCAGGAGCCCCGTAATTGTGAACATGAACCATCCCTGCCACAGCCCTATGGACAACCCTGGGGAACCCTGGCAGTTTCCTGAGTTGGAATCTGCCTTCCCACGGTGCCATCTCTTCCAGTTCTCCACCTGGCGGCAGGGTGCCCACGGCTCATAAGGGCCCCCAGCTTACCTTAGAAGCCCTGGGCTCCCAGGCCCTAAGGTGCTCCTAGGCCCTGCCAGCTTCCCCCATCGACCTCACACGCCTGCTTGCTCTCCCTCTGCCTGGGACCACCTCCGCCACCGCTGCATGACTCATTTGCTCACATTCAAGCTCCGGCTGGAATCTCACCTCCTCTAACAGGCATCCCTGGCGGCCCGTCTAAAACAGCTCTGCACCCCACCTCTCATCTCTTTCCCATTACGGTACTTCATTTGTTCTTCCAAGCGCTGTAAGCTATCTAGAATATTATTACATATGTTTTCTTATTTATTGTTGCCCCCACCCCCTGAATGTCAGCCTCCTGAGAACAGGGAGCTTGTCTGTCCTATTCAACTGTCTTCCCAGCACCCTGCACAAAGGGGTTAGTGAATGCAGATCTGAGGGAGAAGCGGATGGAAGGAAGGGTGCAGATGCCTCCTCAGGCAACAAGAGTGAGACAGAGCACTGGTGTGTGTCCCCAGGGTCACCCATCCACTCAGCCTTAACTAGATCAAAGCTGAGACCCAGGTTTGAAAGGAGTAGAATGATAGTGAACAGACTACCACATAAAGACAATACTCTGTGGCTTAACCAGGAATTTTCATTAGAAGCGACTGTAGCTTTAAAGATTGACCTGAGCCTGGGCTCCAGCCCTAGGCACAGACCAGCAAATCGTAGTGGGAGCTGGGCAGCGTAGTGGGAGCTGGGCAGCGTGATATTAACAGCTGCACAGGGGCTTTTGGTCCTTCCCGCGGCAACAGAGAGAGCCCTTTGCTCTTGAGCCTGGGCAGACTGGGCCACTCGGTGCCTGTCACCAGTGCTTTGGCTTCTCGTGTGATCTAGTGAGACAGTGACATTTCCTGGATATCTACAAAAATGAAAATTCAGGGCGACGCCTGTGGCTCAAAGGAGTAGGGCTCTGGCCCCATATGCCGGAGATGGCGGGTTCAAACCCAGCCCTGGCCAAAAACTGCAAAAAAAAAAAGAAAAGAAAAGAAAAATGGAAATTCAGTTTTTGATAAGTATTTTGTCCACAGTGAATTAGTCTTTCTCTAGGCTTCTAATAGAAATTGCCAATTCTGAGACTCATCTTGGCACTTAATTACATAGCTACTTTAGACTGTCAACTGTTTCCAGTATACGTTGGCCCTATTTCCGGGACTAAATGTTAATATCCTGAAGGCAGAACATGATTTCAGCTGATTTTTCGGTCTTATATTGCAAGCTGTCTTAGACAAAAGATGTGTTCAATAAATTCTTGCTTTTAGTACAATTAAGCTTTTAGTACAACTTTTAAAATACTAAAAACAAAAATAAACAAAAGCTGCACAGATTTTAGACATGTAACCTAGACTGAGAATTCTGTGTTTCTCCTCCGTGCTGAGGACTGTGCTGAGCTACATAGACGCAGATACTTTCACTTCATCCCAATAATAACCTTGATGTAGGTATCATCGCCCCATTTTACAGACCCCAGAGGCTGAGTGACCTATGCATAGTCCCACTATGAGGGTGTGCAACTGTAATTTGAGCTCTCAAATCCCCACTCAAGCCTATGTCCTCCTGTTGCAGGAACTACTGCCCTAGTACAAACACAACAGTGTGATCCCCACACCACTGCTGGTCAAATACAGTGACTTTTAGTGAAGATGAGGGTTGCTAACGGCAAGGATGCTAGCACCTGCAAGGATAGGCATCAGGCAGCAGGACAGGACAAAAACACCTCCACAAAAATCTAGATGTGATGGCAGAGCACACAGCAATCTTGGGCCCTTTTTACCTATAAAGGTAAACCAACTCTCATACCTCAATACCTCAAGAGCATTAGATTTTGGCACCATCCAAAAAATAGAAGTCTGAGTCATGAAAACAAAAAGTTTAATGATGTTCTGTCTCCTCTAATTAGCATATTTCCCCACAACTTAATAAAACACATAGTGGGCTGAGCAAGGTGACTCACACCTGTAATATCAGCACTCCAGAAGGCCAAGGTGGAAGGATCCCTTGAGCTCAGGAGTTTGAGACCAACTGGAGGAAGAACAAGACCCAATCTCTACTAAAAATAGAAAAATTAGCCAGGTGTGGTGGCGCCTGCCTGTAGTCCCAGCTACTCAGGAGGCTGAAGCAAAAGGATCACTTGAGCCCAGGAGTTTGAATTTGTCTGAGCTAGGCTGACACCACAGCACTGTAGCCTGGGCAACAGAATAAGACTCTGTCTCAAAAAAGTAAATAAATAAAAACACATTATGTCCAAAATGAATATAGTTTTATTACTCAAAGGGGAAAAGCTCAGTCACCTGGGAGACCTACTTATGTGAAATACCTCAAATCCTAACAATACTAGATATATCCAATGTTTCTTTTCATAAAATATTCAACTGTATCAAAAAGCTAATTTATTTATAGGTTAACCTCAGAATCTCCTTATTTTAAAAAATCCTAGTTTATTTAGACTATTTCATTCATTACAGTTTTTCCCGAGACTGCTTAGTTTATAAATTGATATAGTCTCTAAACTTTATTTTAAAAGGAGAAACCAGCGGGAAGAAATTCTAGCCATATTTCTATTGCCGACTTTCCAAGTGACTCATGCCAGGAACTTAATATTGGGTATCTCTGTTCCTCCCACAAAACATAACCACACAACCAGTCCTATTCCTCCCCAGGAAAAATATGGTCAACATAAGGCTCAATTACATCAGACAGGTGCCAGGATATTATTTGAAAATCCCATACGTCTACCTCTACGTACGTCAAGAGCCTCTCCAAATATGTGGCACTGCCCGTATGCACCATCTAGAACGTCAATGGAGGAAACCCGAGTTGAGTGTCACCAGGACTCACTTGCAACATAAAGGGCAACTCTGTCGTTCTCTTTGTGCCGCAAGAGGTTTTCTGCATAGTTGAGACGACTGCCTTTGAACCACTCGGGGACATCTGCGATTCCTTTTGATGTGTCCACAACCTATACAGAATGACACAAATAAATAAATGCAAGCCTGCCTCCCAGGAAGTTAATTTATTGGTTTAAATAAATTATTTTATACATTGAATTTTGAACTGTCCTAAAGGCTTGATACTAAAAACAGAAATAAATGCCAAGGGAAAAAACTCTCATCTCCAGTTATTAACACTCTGTCAACAAATACTTACTGAGCACCTACTTCAGGAGAGGTGCTGAAGACAGACGAGGCACTTGCCCAGGGTGGCAAGCTGTGACCAGACACCACCTGCGCCTCCCCCACAATTTTCTGGAATTTGACCCTGCTTACTTCTTTGGGGTGCTGGAGCCTTGATTTTTAGTTTCAAAGTGCTGACAGATAAACCTTTCAGAATTTATTTTTTAAGACAATAATAGATTATACCCCGAATAACAGGACTCCCTTTCCCCAGACATTTATTGATTTACAGTATAGGGATTGAAAAGTTCTCTAAAATGCAGGTTAAAAAAAATGACAAAATTACTGATAGATTAAAAATAATGTAATTGTACTTAATACAACTGAACATGAAACTATACTCTTCAAAATGATTAAGATGGTAATATTTATGTTATGTGTATGTTACCATAATTAAACATTCAAAATATCTACTATTGAGAATCCTACTACTTAGGAACTCTCAAGTTCCCAGAACAGGGCCTAGGATCTACATGCAACAGAGAATGCACAGATTCCAAGGTCTCCATGGGGTCAATGATAGGTTAATGCCAGTTCTCTAGGACAATGACTCTTTCCCATCAACATGAGCTTGTAAAAGGAGATTATGATTTAATATTCCCCCAAATTAACATTTCACCTTGAAACACGGCCACAAAAAAGACAATGCGCAAGGAAAACCTCTCCTTACCTCATCATACATACGTGAGAAGACAATTTCACTGAATTTCCAGAACTCTGCCCAGAAGTCTGAATATGACTCAACTGACCAATAGTACAAGTCATCATAATTCTCTAAAACCAAAATAAAATGGCAGACAGGTCAGATAAACCTCAGAAGGGAAGTCTTTGAAGTTCAATCATAAGATGGACACACCTAAGGAATGGCAGGAACATCTGAGTGGTTCAAAAGCGTCTGTTAAGAAATGGTCTTGGGTGGCGCCTGTGGCTCAGTCGGTAGGGCGCCGGCCCCATATACCGAGGGTGACAGGTTCAAACCCAGCCCTGGCCAAACTGCAACAAAAAAATAGCCAGGCGTTGTGGCAGGCGCCTGTAGTCCCAGCTACTCAGGAGGCTGAGGCAAAAGAATCGCTTAAGCCCAGGAGTTGGAGGTTGCTGTGAGCCGTGTGACGTCACAGCACTCTACTGAGTGTGACAAAGTGAGACTCTGTCTCTACAAAAAAAAAAAAAAAAGAAAGAAAGAAAGAAATGGTCGGGCGGCGCCTGTGGCTCAAAGGAGTAGGACACGGCCCCATATGCCGGAAGTGGCGGGTTCAAACCCAGCCCTGGCCAAAAGCTGCAAAAAAAGAAAGAAATGGTATTGGCTTTCTCATTTGTTTCATTTTGTTTTGTTTTTAGATAGAATCTCACTTTGTTGCCCTTGGTAGAGTGCCATGGCATCACAGCTCACAGCAACCTCAAACTCCTGGGCTCAAGTGATTCTCTTTCTTCAGCCTCTGGACGACTATAGGCACCTGCCACAATGGCCGGCTATTTTTAGTGATGGGATCTCCCTCTTGCTCAGGCTGGTCTCGAACCTATGAGCTCAGGCAATCTATCTGCCTTGGCCTCCCAGAGTGCTAGGATTATAGGCATGAGCCACCGTGCTCGGCCTTGATTTTTACTGATGCAAACCTCCACTACTAGTCTTCAAAAGGAACAAAAGCGCGAGGGCAGTGATTTCACATCATAACCACTATGCCCAAGAACATGGACTCTGGAGGCAGAATGCCTGGGTTCAAATCGTGGCTTGGCCATTTATTATCTATAAGACCTCAGGCAAGTGACATAAGGTCTCTGTGCCTCAGTTTTCCCACCTATAAAATAGGGAAGGGGTGATGAATATCTCCTTCCTGCCACAGGGCTACTGTGAGGATTTAAATAAGCACAAAGGAGAGAGATCAGCAAGACCCAGGGTGGCAGGGATGGGCTGCAAGGGGAGGTGGGCCCAGGCTGGCTCTAGCAGCAGAGGCAGGGTCAAGATGCCTGGAAGAAATCCTCATAGGCTGTCAAAATGCCAAGAGCCTTGGAAAGGGGAGCTGGAGAAAGTAGGTCTAGGGAAGAAACAAAGATCAACCCAGGTAAAGTGTGGACAGTTGGCTCAGAGATCCGACAGCCACAATCAGGGGTCAGATTACAGGAAATTTAGGGCTCCAAGCTCAAAGAAGAAAGGCAAGGCTGGGTGCTGTGGCTCATGCCCATAATCCCAGAACTTTGGGAGAAAAAGGTGTGAGGCTTACTTGAGTCCACGAGTTTGAGACCAGACTGGGCAACATAGCAAGACTCAATCTCAACAAAAAAATTAAAAATTAGCCAGTATGGTGGCACATGGGAGGCTGAAGTGGGAAGATTGCTTGAATCCAGCAATGATGCCTACACCTCCTCTAAGCCCTATGAGACAACTTCCCCTGCCCCACCCGCACTCCTCCTACTAAGGACAGGGACCATGGACCAGGTCAATCAAGCTTGCAGAGAAAAATGCAATGGAGTGAGTCCAGAAAGGTGGGACGAGCCCTGACCCTGGCAACCTGGCTTGGACATCTCAGGCAGGCCACTCTGCCCCTCTGGGACTCAGTTTACCTAATGGGTCACCTGGAAATTGTTCACTGGAGCAGGCCATGGTTCTTCCTAGAATAGTGGAATAGTCAAGCCTGCACTCCAGGGTCAGGTTGGATAACCTGGACTAGAACCTCAGTGTGACCCCTGCCTAGACCTTGGACAAGCTACTTCACCTCTCTGAACCTCAGTATTCTCACCTGAAAAATGGGGATAACAGCTGGGACACTTCTAAAGCACAGCATGGCAAGAGCACAGGCTCTGGGACCACCACTCTCCAACTGGGTGACAAGTTATGTATCTTTTCTGGGCTTCAGTTTTATTCATAAAAGGGGGATAATGGTACTTATCATAGGGGCTCTGTGAGCACCAAATGAGTCAGAACCTAAAGTGCTGGAAATAATACTCATCAGACAGAAAGCGTCCAAGGGTGTTGGCTACCAGTGTCATGTCTGCCCCTTCTGCAGGAGTATCACATATGAGGACCCAATAGTATGAGATGGACCAAGACATGGAGACAGGGGTAAAAGAAGCACTGTACATAGGAGTGTGCCATGCTCTCAGCTGAGGGAAGGAAGCACTGGGCTCAGCCAGTTCTTTGGCCAAGATGTACCTGCAGGAAACAGCTCTTGATAATCATCCCCCATAGTTCCTCTCTCTCTCAATGTCTTTTTTTTTTTTTTTTTTTTTTGTAGAGACAGAGTCTCACTGTACTGCCCTCGGGTAGAGAGCCGTGGCGTCACATGGCTCACAGCAACCTCTAACTCTTGGGCTTACGCGATTCTCTTGCCTCAGCCTCCCGAGCAGCTGGGACTACAGGCGCCTGCCACAACGCCCGGCTATTTTTTTGTTGCAGTTTGGCTGGGGCTGGGTTTGAACCCACCACCCTCGGCATATGGGGCCGGCGCCCTACTCACTGAGCCACAGGCGCCGCCCTCTCTCAATGTCTTTTATATAATCACTTTGGTCCTCACAAATGGCAGAGTTCCAGCAGCACAAACTCTTCTAAACTGATAGTAGAAATCCAGGCCTCTGGAGAAAACCTCAAAGCCCATGATGAAAGCACATCCACCCTCAGCATCACTGAGGGAAGAAGATGTGACCAGCCACCAAATCTGGGGAACAAGTAGTCAGCCACAAAGTACCCTAGGAGACAATGGCAAAGTGGGTCAACTTTATGGAAAAGAACTTTTCCACCATCAGCAACTCGGCCATAGCACCAAATGCGATTCTTCAGATGAGGAGGGTGCCACACGAGTTACAATCTGGAAGCCTAGGTGACCACAGGCACATTTGGGTCAGGCTGCAAGATGTTCCAGTTGCTAGAATATTCTAGAGCCTGAAATGGTTGCTAGCACTTAAGAATTCATGTTTAAATAAAATTCTGGAGTTCTGGCTGCTCCTAAGAAAAGCAGATTATCTGACTGTGGTAGCCAGCCAGTGATTCTCACCTCCGGGCATTTATGCCCCCAAATTGTCTCCTCCCCAACCTGAAAAGGGCTGATCTTCATAGTCAACAGGACATGTGCAAATGACCAAGTGTGACTTCGGAGGGCAAGTCATGAGAGACATCACATCTGCCTTGCTTTCTTGGGTCACTTGCTCCGGAAGAACCAATAAGACACGTTGTGAGGACACCCAAGCAGTCCCCCATGGCAGACAACACAGGCCTTCTGCCCACAACCAGCACTGGCTTCCTGCCATGTGAGTGCATCTCCTGGGGAGGCTCCTCCAGCCCCGGTCAAGCCTCTGAAAGACCCTAAGCCAGAGCCACCCACAGAAACTGAGAGGTAACAAATGTTTGTTGTTCTAAGGAGCTACATTTGGGGTCGGTTTGTGGCAAGCAGTAGATAATTAATGTACTTCCACGCCACACAATCAGCTAGAACTAGGGGTGGCTGCCCCATCTGGCCCTCTAAATGCCAGAGGCAACAAAAATGGTGGTTAGGAACACAGACTCTGGAGGCAGACTACAGCTCCACTACCTACAGCTGCAAAGTCTTTGTGCTTCAGTTTTCTTAGCTGTGTAATGGGGACAGAAGTACTGCCCACATGGTGGCATCACTGTGAGGGTTACATTAGCTGATCCACATCGAGTGCCAGAATGCGGGCCAGCATCTATAAAGTACTCACCAAATATTAACCAGAGATTATTAATATCTCTGACACCTGTCTGGGCCCCACAGGCTTCTGAATTTTCATCCCTTCTTCCTCTCCACTGATGCGAACTTTGACCAGCCTATACCTTCAAATCTCAGCTAAAGGTTTCATCTGCCCTTTTAAGCAGCACTCTCTGCTAAACCCAGTACAGAGTGAAGTACTCAGAATGCCGACCCCAATCTGCCCATGCACTGGATGCTCAGCACAGACTAACTTGTGGCCCATTTTTCCCAGGGTGAGCCTTCTCCATCTTCACTGAGCTATTGAAGAATGTGGACTTCTATTTGTTGGCAAACTCTACTCCAACTACTCACACACAGAGTTGACTTGCAGAGTCCCTGCCCTTCCCTCTGTGGCGGGCCTGGAAGCTGCCAGGTGGAAATTTGCAAATCCGTGGTCAACAAGGAACCATTGAGAACATCTGAACCAAGGAGTGACAAAGTCAGACCGGTGCTCCAAGATTACTCTGGCAAAACAAGCAGGGTATACTGACAGGGGAAGGGAAGCAGGAAGCAGAGAAACCAACCACTGTTCAGAAAAGAGGAAAGGAGGCCCCCAGACCCTGGCATAGGGCTGGAAAGGAGGAATGTAGGAAAGCTGTGTCACTGAGGCAGGCTTCTGGTGCAAGGCAGATGACTCAGTCTCACTTTCTGTGAGGATGACCAAGAACAGTGATGCCACCAACAGAAACCAGGGAGTCCCTGCACCAAACCGGCTGAGGGGAGAAGAAAGCCATGAGTTGAAAAATCTCTGAGCAACGCCCAGGGGAGGGGGGAGGGATAGGTGGCTCAGGAAGCTGGACAGGCCAGCTGGAGCTCAAGACAAAGCACCTGGAATGCTCCTCACCCAGACAGGTGGTTTCTGAGGACCAAAGTTGTGCCTGGAAGGAGGTTCCTTGGCTAGGTTCTGCTAGGGGACTGGCAGTGTAAACACAATGGCGAGGGTTCCCACCTGGCGATCCGTCCAGGCGCTGGCCTCTAGGAGAAGCAGCATGTGAGGGACAAGAGGGGTAGCTCAAGGTACCGTGAGCTGGCAAAGGATCACCACAAACATAGGAAGAGCCACAAGTCAGAAAGACCCTATGCCCAGGACGAAGCCCCTACTGGCTGGAGAGCAGGGAGCCCCTCACAGGCAGGAAAGCCCAGCAAGGGACCTCACGTTCAACAGCAGGGCTGCCACTTCCAGAGGGATGACCCTCCAGGGAGAGGGCGACACCTATATACGGAGGAGATGCTGCAGAGGGTCAGCGGACAGGAAGGCAAAACCCCAGTGAGAAGATCCCCCCACCCTCTGAATAACAGTCCCCATGTCAGTGTCATCTCCGACCCCAGAAGCAGAAACTGGACCTCGGGAGAAGCTCCCAACCAAGAGGAGCGACGCCAGAATGGGAGCGCCCCCACGCCGGGAGGCAAGACCCTCTACCAGGTGGTCCCTCGCACCCACCCGGAGCCTGTATCCGGGAAGGTCACCACGGCTCCGAGAGGTGACCCCGGCCGCGCGCCCCGCACTCACCCAGCGCCCGGCCGCAAGCGGCGCCCACGGCCGCCCGGAAGCGGTCCATCTGCGTGCGCTTCTTGCTGTCAGGCTCCCACATCACCTCGCACTCCAGGATCTCCTCCTGCCCGGCCCGCGTCCCCTTAGACATGGCTGCGGCGAGGACCAGCACAGGAGCCGAGAGCAGCTACAAGAGCAGCGCCTGGCGCGTGAGCAACTGAGCCGAAGCAGTACCCCAAGCCAGAGCCAGCGCAGCTGCAGCTGCCACCTAGGGGGCGCCCGGCTGGCCGCGCCCCCGCCCCTCGGGACTGGTCCCGGGCCCGCCCCTTACCGCCTGTAACCCTCCGCCGGGACCGCCTCACAAAGGAGTGCTCGCAGCGCGGGGACTCCAACCCACCGTCTGGGGCTGGGCCGGTGCGCGGCTGCGCAGGTGCCCTGGGCCTCAGCTCCCCTCCCTTACCCGGGGCTGCAGGGAGTTAAAGCAGCACCGGCAACCGGGCGTCCGTGGCGCTGGCTCCTTGATGTATGTGTGTACCCTTTCACTCGCTGTTGGATAATTGATAACTGAAGAACAACTCGCTGTTGTTCTTCCTGCCGATAATTTATTGAGCGCCTATGGTGTGCCGGGCGCTTGGTGGAGCTTTGAGGATACAGCAGTGAACAAAGCAAAATTATTGCCCTTCTGTCAACAGATGGGAGGAGGGGAACAGGTGCGTGTGTGGGAAAACAACAAATAAATGCATCGTGTATGTAGATATAATATCATACATGAATACATACAATAATATACACAGTGTATCAGTATCAGAATATACATTTCAGAAGAATACATGTAGTATATAACATTGCAGTAATGTTTTTTAGATACCTAAACCTAAATAAAAAGAAAAAAAATATTGGTATAATTAAAGGTATTCAGAGCCGTGCCAGTGGCTCAAAGGGATAGGGCGCCAGCCCTATATGCTAGAGGTGGCGGGTTCAAACCCAGCCCCGGCCAAAAAAAATAAAAAATAAAAATAAAAGGTATTCAGCCTGGACAGCATTGCAAAACCCCATCTCTTAAAAAAATGTTTTTTGGGGCGGCGCCTGTGGCTCAGTGAGTGGGGCGCCGGCCCCATGTGCCGAGGGTGGCGGGTTCGGGCCCGGCCTGGCCAAACTGCAACAAAAAAATAGCCGGGCGTTGTGGCGGGCGCCTGTAGTCCCAGCTGCTCGGGAGGCTGAGGCAAGAGAATCACGTAAGCCCAAGAGCTGGAGGTTGCTGTGAGCCATGTGACGCCACGGCACTCTACCAAGGGCGGTACAGTGAGACTCTGTCTCTACAAAAAAATATATATATATTTTTTTTTAATTAGTCAGGGGTGATGGTGGGTGCCTGTAATCCCAGATACTCAGGAAGCTGAGATGGGAGGATCTCTTGGTTCTAGGAGTTTGAGGCTGCAGTGAGCTATCATCTTGCCACAGCACCCCAGCCTGGGCAGGAGAAAAAAATCTAGAAAGTTGGCAGGCCAAGTGCACTTACACTTTCATCAGATGGCTGACCTCCGAGTCATTTCTTTGAATTTGCCCTGCTTCCCCCTCCAAGTCTGAGTCCACAAGTATTTCTTTGGATTTTTTTCCCCACACTGGCATGTTTTCAGCGAGGCTTTCTGTGTGCAGAGTTCTCAGTTTTGTACAGTGGACCATTAACCAATACAGTACATTAATGCAGACAGACTGAGTCCTCTGGAATATATTAAAAGGATTTTCATGTAAAAGGCACAAATATTTGGAAATAGCAGTTTTCCCAAAAAGGCCCAAACTGATGGTCTAGAAGAAGAATAGCAACCATAACTGAAGTAGAAAGCAGAAGTACCTGAAGATAGTCCATATGTGTTGGATAGTATGGATTTCCTTTTTCTCCCCTCAACTCAAAGTGTGATATTTCTTTGTACACATAGAAACAAATACCACAATCCTAAGATGAAGCTGAAAAAGAAATTAATCTTAGGGAGAGAGCTGGAAAAGAAAATCAGCACGGTGGACACTAATGGCTACTATTCAATAGCTCCACTGTCTCCCTTATGAACAGAATCCCAACTTTGCTGTCTCTCCTACCAGGACTGTGCCCAGCCTCAGAGTCTGTACTGGGACTTATATTTTCATCATAGGCCTAAATAGATATTTAAAAATTAAGCATTTTGACCAGGCACAGCAACCCATCCCTGTAATGCTAACAGTCTAGGAGGCCTAGGTGGGAGGATCCCTTGAGCTCAGGAGTTGGAGACCAGTCTATACTAAAAATAGAAAAATTATCCAGTTGTAGTGGCTGCCACCTGTAGTCCCACTTACTTGGAAGGCTGAGGCAGGAGGATCACTTGAACCCAGGAGTTTGAGGTTGCTGTGAACTAGGCTGATGCCACTGTACCCCAGCAAGACTCTTTAAAAGAAATAAAGAAGGGTGGCATCTGTGGCTCAAAGGAGTAAGGCGCCGGCCCCATATGCAGGAGGTGGTGGGTTCAAACCCAGACCTGGCCAAAAACTGCAAAAAAAGAAAGAAAGAAAGAAAGAGGCTCAGTGCTGGCCACATGCACCATGGCTGATGGGTTTGAATCAGTCCAGGGCCTGCTAAACAAAAAAAAAGAAAGAAAAAGAAAAAATAGCCCGGCATTGTGGCAGGCACCTATAGTCCCAGTTAGTAGGAAGGCTGAGGCAAGAGAATCACTTGAGCCCAAGAATTTGAGATTGCTATGAGCTGTGATGCCACAGCACTCTATTGAGGGCGACATAGAGAGATTCTGTCTCAAAAAAAAGAAAGAAAAGAAAAGAAAAAAGGAGCATTTTATAACAAGTAAGATGAGGATTGGCCATAATTAGAATAAAAATGCCATGATGTGAGTGGATAAAATAAACTTCTGCCTACCATATTGAGTAATGCACACCAAAACAGAAAGAAGTGACATTTTACAGTGTACATGTACTACTTCTTCAAATATATCTTGAAAATTTAGAAGTACTGAAAAATACTCTAGTTACACTTAAAAGGATCAGGGTCAATACATTTCACTGCTTTGGTTGTTCTAAAATCACAACCCAAGCCATACTTCACTCCTAGGATAAATGTGTAAGCCAGAGAAAGTCAAGAGAGCGGCCCATAACTCATAAAAGGAGGCTTTGGTGCCTTTGCTGTTTAAACCCCCTGGGCAAGACACCACAGAACAAACTGGGATGAGTCGACTGCTTTTACTGTTAAGTCTGTGAAGGGCAGTGGAGAAGACAGATGCTCTCTCTGGCATGTCCCTCCCCTACTCCCCGCCCCCCCAGCCGGATTTTAAAAAACCAAGTACATAAGAGGTTGAGGGTCTGCAAATTATCTGTAGTAAATCTGTGCTTTCAAACCCCCTAGAAAGTCTTAGCCTTCCCCCAAGGATAAATATGCCCTAATTTAAAGACCCACAGGTGTAAGCCAATCACAATGCTCCTTTTTCCCTTTTGGTGCTGATTGGCCTGGGGTGGGCATGTGACCAGGCTTGGCCCAATGAGACCCAAAGAGTATTATAAGGGCGTCTGGAAACGTTTCCTTCTATTTCCCCATGAGCGAGACTTTTTTTGCTTGGAGCTGTGATGGTTAATTTGTAGCCTAAAGAAATAAGGTTGAATGGGCGGCCCTGTGGCTCAAAGGAGTAAGGTGCCAGCTCCATATGCTGGAGGTGATGGGTTCAAACCCAGCCCCGGCCAAAAACTGCAAAAAAAAAAAAAAAAGAAAGAAGGTTGAAGAAAGAATCAGGATATGAGAACAGAAAGGGGGAAATCCCCAATCTTCCCACTGAGCTGCCAGAGCAAGTACATGTCGGCCTAGCCCTGGGCTTATCCTGATTTAAGCACAGGGAGTTGAGTGTCATAGTGTGCTGCCAAAAGCATTCTGGCTGAAGCAGTCACCAAAGGTTATTTCTCTTCTGTTTTGCCCTGGGGAAACTCAGAGACATTTGTCACCTGCGTGCCCTAGGCCAGCTGGTCTGGAGTTATGAAACCACCAGGAAAAACTAGGAAGGGTCAGGTCCCCGTGTCAGGCCCCTCTATCACAGCCTCTGGGTCTCAGGGTGCCACAGGACAGGATGGGACAGGCGCCATGATTTCAAAATTAAAGAGTTTCTGGCAAAGAACACAAGCAAATAGTTCTATAAGGTGAATTTTGCCTCAAGCATGTTTTGTTTGGCTCAGGTTGTTTGTTTGGGTGGGGGGGTTGTTTTTGAGACAGTCTCACTCTGCTCCCTAGGCTAAAGAGCCATGATGTCACCCTGGCTCACAGCAAATTCAACTCCTGGGGTCAAACGAGCCTCTGCCTCAGCCTCTGGAGTAGCTGGAACTACAGGCGCCCTCCACAACGCTGGGCTCATTTTTCTATTTCTTTAGTAGAGACAGGGTTTCACTCTTACTCAGGCCGATCTGGAACTACTGAGCTCAAGAGATCTTCCTGCCTCGGCCTCTCAGAACTCTGGGATTACAAGTGTCAGTCACGGCACCCAGCGCCCACCCCACCCCATTCACGTCGTTTTAAAACTTGTTTTGAATGTCTTACTGACAATGTTTAAAAATTAGGAGATGTCATATTAAAATACAGATTTGGGACTTTTTTTGTTGGAAATTCGAAAGTTCTGGCAATATCAGACTCGGTAGCAACAACCCACTAGGGTTGTGGATTCCCCTCCTTAGAGAGCAGTAATTCTCCTTAGTATGCCCCACCAAGCCCACATGGCTCGTTTTCATTTTCTGACTTTCCATTTCAATCTCTTTTCATTCCAATTATCCAGTATGGGAGATTCTTTGAAGACAGAATCAGGATATTGAAAAAGAAAGGGGAGGCGGCGCCTGTGGCTCAAAGGAGTAGGGCACCAGCCCCATATACCGGAGGTGGTGGGTTCAAACCTGGCCCCAACCAAAAACTGCAAAAAATAAATAAAATATAGTGATATTAAATAACAAAATAAAAAATAAATAAATAAAAAGAAAGGAGAAATCCCCAGTCTTCCCACTGAGCTGCCAGAGCAAGCATTTTTTGGCCTAGCCCTGGGCTTGTCCTGGTTTAAGCACAGGGAGTTGAGTGTCATAGTGTATGACAGGATGTGAGCCAGGGATCAACATCACAACCAGGGATGTATCAAACACCCATTGAATGAAAGGACCTGCTGGCCAGTCCTGTAGCCCAGATGAGGGCCCCACCTTGTTAGTCATCCCCCACCGTTTTCCTAAATGAGTTAGAACTAAGCAGTGAGAATTGACAGTGAGAGCAGGTAAGGAGGAAACTCTTTGCCAGGTTTTCCCAAGAATCCTAACCTCTTTAACTGAATTCAAACTAAAGGAATATAAATTTATCCATTTATTTAACATTTATTTATTTGTTGAACACCTATCAGGCACTGTTCTAATGCTGAGGATATAATATGCAATGAACAAGACAGACAAATTTCTTGTGCATGTGAAGTTGACATTAGAGTGGGAGAGAGACTATATGTATGATTGTTTTAAAGGAAAATAAGGAGAAAGAGTGTCCCAAGGGGATGGGGAGGGCATCTTAGAAACCTGGTCGGGGAAGGGTCTCCCTAATGAAATAATATGAGCTGACACCTAAAGGAAGTGCCACATCCAGCCCATTGCTGAGCTATGGGGAGAGCCTTGCAGAGGGCATAGGCAGAGCAAGTGCAAAGGCCCTGAGGCATGCTTGACACGGTCATAACAGTAGTGACCCTACTACCTTGGAGGTATTTCCAGGGGCCTTGGTAGGCCAAGCCATAGGACTTTAGATTTCATTCAAAGTGTGGTGAGAAGCCACACTTTGGAAGTTTTTGAGCAGGGAAGTGATGTGACTTGCATTTTCAAAGGAGTATTGTGGCTGCTGTATGGTCATCAAATCCAGTTGGATTTGGGGATGATGGAACACACGTGAGGAGATCTGCTAGGGGATACTGTGAAAGCTCTTATGGGTATCACAGCAGTTAGGACCAGAGGGGAAGGTGGAGGTGATAAGAAGGGGGCCCTTTCTCTCTATACCTAAGTGGGCAATACCTATCTATAGCTCTAGATACCTATATATAAATATCCATTTATTTATTTATTTTTTTTTTTTTTTTTTTTTTTTGTAGAGACAGAGTCTCACTTTATGGCCCTCTGTAGAGTGCCGTGGCGTCACACAGCTCACAGCAACCTCAAACTCTTGGGCTTACGCGATTCTCTTGCCTCAGCCTCCCGAGTAGCTGGGACTACTCCATTTATTTTTATAAAAATATAAATCTGTAACTAGCTATATGTACTTAGAACTACATTGGAAGGTACAGACAGCGGGATATGCTGCTGCCTTGGATGAGCAGCACGTGGAGCCCACACTAGACAAGGAGAAGTTCCAGCTTCAAATTACTTTTACCTGGCTCGGCGCCTGTGGCTCAAACAACTAAGGCATCAGCCACATACACCTGAGCTGCTGGGTTCGAATCCAGCCCGGGCCCGCCAAACAACAATGACATCTGCAACCAAAAAATAGCCGGGTGTTGTGGCAGGCACCTGTAGTCCCAGCTACTTGGGAGGCAGAGGCAGGAGAATCTCTTGAGCCCAGGAGTTGGAGGTTGCTGTGAGCTGTGATGCCATGGCACTCTACCCAGGGTGACAGCTTGAGGCTCTGCCTCAAAGAAAAAAATATATATATATTACTTTTACCTGAGTGTCACCAAAGCAGTGATGAAGACAGACCAGAACAGAGGCACAGAGGGGCAGGCAGTCACGGCATCACCGTGGGCAGCAGCTGCTGACACAACCACCTCACTACATCAGCCCACAAGGAAGGCAAGGGGTGATTGCAACTGCAGAGTCACCCAGGTCCCAAGTTTATCAGGCTAAAGGTCTGTTGATGAGTTTCTTTTTCTGGCCACCATAGTGTGGTTACATCAGCCCTCAGTGGGTCCAGAGGTGCCTGAGATGATGTCCCAGAGTTCAGCCTCCTCTCCAGCCCCCCCCAACCAAGAGCAGAGAAAATGTGGCTACGCGCCTCCACGTCCCCAACAGAAGGGGAATATGGTCATCCAAGGGAGAACTCTACAGCGGGGACCATGAATGCTCTGCAGATACATCAGTGCGGGGGATCCCATCATGCTGAGCAAAGAAAAAGCAGCCATGGAATTGTACAAACTGTATGTTTCGGTCAAAACCAGGCAAACCCAAAAAGTGTTCTTGTTAGGAAACTATATGTACTAGGAAAGGGGAAGGGGGGAGGGCAGGGGAGGGGAGAGGAAGGGACAGGAGGAGAGAGGAAGGAGGAGAGGGAGGGGAAGGGAGGGGAAGGGAAGGGAAGCAACATCCAAGGCACTGGTTTCTTTTAAGGGAAATTTAAGGAGGGATATCCAGGATACTGGTCACATCCTGTTAAGCTGTGTGACAAGTCCATGGTGTAAATTTATCATTCTACCAATGGCACATGTACACATATGTGGTCTTTTCGTATGTTTCACACATCTCACAGTTTAAAAAAATAAATAAAGGCAGGGCCCCCAAACTCTGATGATCCTAATGACTATTTTACTTCACTAAGCCCAGAGTAAAAAGTTAGAAAGTGAAGTCTTTCAATGGGAGAATGGCTGATAAAGTATATTATAATCCATGCTGTGCAATACTGTACACACCAGTTAATAATCAGAATGGCTTGGGGCCTGTAGCTCAAGTGGCTAAGGCGCCAGCCACGTACACCAGAGCTGGTGTGTTCGTATCCAGCCCAGGCCTGCCAAACAACAATGACAACTACAACCAAAAAATAGCTGGGTGTTGTGGCGGGTGCCTGTAGTCCCAGCTACTTGGGAGGCTGAGGTAAGAGAATTGCTTAAGCCCAAGAGTTTGAGGTTGCTGTGAGCTGTGACACCACAGCACTTTACTCAGGGTGACAGCTTGAGGCTCTGTCTCAAAATAAATAAATAAATAAATAATCAGAATGTTCTTAAAGAGGATGTTGAGAGAAAACAAATGGCAGAATGCTGTGATCAGGCTGACCTGGGAGCTTTGACTTCTCACTGTTAATTGCTCATGGTCAGTTAGAGATCAAACTCCTCATTCTGTGCCCCCCCCTCACTGCTTAAAAAAAATTAAAAATTAAATTAAAAAAGAACATGTAGGGGCAGCACCTGTGGCTCAAAGGAGTAGGGCGCCGGCCCCATATGCTGGAGGTGGTGGGTTCAAGAGTCACCCAGGTCTTGAGTTTATCAGGCTAAAGGGCTGTGGACGAGTTTCTTTTTCTGGCCTCCATGGTGTGATTTCATCAGCCCTCTCCATCCACCCAATGGGCAGTGGAGATCAGTGGGTGCCAGAAGTGCCTGAAGTGATGTCCCAGAGTTCAGAATCCTCTCCAGCTCCCCCCCAAGAGCAGAGAAAATGTGGCTACGCGCCTCCACGTCCCCAATAAGAAGGGGAATATGGGGCCAAACCTAGCCCTGGCCAAAAACTGCAAAAAAAAAAAAGAACATGTGCTGTTATAGAAAAATACAAGACTCCACTGGTGTTTTAAAATGTCTTCATTGGTATATATAATATGTATTTTCTTTTTTTTTTTTTTTTTGTGGTTTTTGGCCGGGGCTGGGTTTGAACCCGCCACCTCTGGCATATGGGACCGGTGCCCTACTCCTTGAACCACAGGCGCCGCCCGATATAATATGTATTTTCTATACAATAAATGTATGTGTAGAGAAAGAACTGGAAGGCTATTGTAGTAGGTTGAGTGATGGCCTCTCCCCAAAAGATATGTCCACCTGCCACATAGGAATATTTCTTATTTGGAAAAAGAGCATTACAGATATAACTAAGGTAAGGCTCTTGACATGCAAAGATCATCCTGGTTTACTTGGGCAGGCCCTAATCTGATGGGAAGTGTCCTTATAAGAGATACAGGGAGGAAAGACACAGAGGAAAAGGCCATGTGACACAGAGACAGAGAGTAGAGTGGTGCAGCCACAAGCCAAGGAATGCCAAGATCCTGCAGGAGCAAGGAAGGACACCCTGTCCCCAGCCTCCAGCCTCTGGAAGCAGCATGGCCCTGCTGACACCTTCATTTCCAACTTCTGGTCTTCAGAACTGTGAGAAAATACAACTTCTGCTGTTTTCAGCTACCCAGTTTGTGGTCATTTTTTACACCGAACCTAGGAAATTAATACAGATACTATGTACCCATTAATCTGCTCACAGGGGTGACCCTGGGGGAGGAGGATAGACCCATAATTAGAGAGGTACCAAAAGATTCTATAATCTTGCCTTCTTCGTTTCCATTTTCCATAAGGAGAATGTATTCAGTTATTCCTTGTAATGCTAAAATTGACTGTCTCTGCTTCCCTGTTCATGATCTGGCTTCTCCTAAAACATCAACTGCATGAGAGCAGGGATCTTGGTCTGTTTTGTTTGGCACCATAGCTCGTGCCTAGTGCAAAGTAGATGCTCCATAAAGAGCATTGATTGATACTCAAGGTTCTCTGGCAGGGAGAGAGAGTTCCTCAACATCTTGCATAGGAATGTTCATAAAACATATTTTTTTATATTCATGAAAAAAAATTGAGAGACTCTGTTCTTACTCATCAAATTTAAACCAAACCCATGATTGCATTAATGTACACAGTTATGATTTAATAAAAAAAATTAAACCAAGAAAATTAAGAAATAAAACACCATTTTTCAGTAAATTGATAAATCTGGACAATTCTGCAAATTCAGCAAATTGATTATTTGGCACATTGACTTTCAACAAATTGATGTTTTCAATAAATTGGCCCTCTTCTCTTGGGATCACCTGACATTAGTTCAAATGTCACCCCCGCAAAAGACCTCCGTTGGCCAGCCAACAAACATTAAATTACATCCCCCTGGCACTGTACACATGATCCTGTTTTGTTTCCTTCACAGTGAAAGGCTAACATCCTGATTATTATGAGTAATTTGCTTACTTTTTCACTTTTCTGTCTCCCCCCACCACCATTAAATGAAATTCCATGAACACAGGGCTTTTTCTCCTTGTATTGACACATGGCAGACACACAATAACTATTTTTACATGAATGGATGTGCCCTTCAGGTCATAGATATCTGCTACTATAGACTAAAGGCAAATACTTAGAGGGCCTGGGCTGCATTTGTGCCACTCTTTGTGTGATACCTGTGATTCAACATCAACAACAACGAGGTAATATACCATAAAAGGGGTTTTAGGCAGTGCTAATCCCTATTAGCTAAGTGGAACAGTGGTATCCCCACAAGCACAGGCCTCATCAAATCCTAAAGAGACTTAACACAGCCAGACCAGCCATCTGAAATTTGCCACGGTCTTCTCTCTTGTTTCTAACAGGACAAGAAAAAGTGACCAGATGATCTGACCTTCCACCCTCTGGCTTGACTTAGCTTCTTTCTCCTTTTATGTAGTTTTGAATTCCCTCTTCAGAAGCCAGTCTTCTAGAGAAACGGATTGTGAAAAATACAAAGTATCTAGTGTATTAAGCTGGCATATGCAGTGAAGGAAGTTAGCTAGAGGGTGTAATAAGATGGAAAGAGATCTTATTTACACATGCATACACACATACACATGTGTAAACACACACATTTCCCTTTACTTTTTTATGTTATCTCCTACGCAAAAAGCAAAAGGCCTCAAAAAGGCTGTTGCTTGTTTGGAAACCTCTCCCACAGTATTTAACAGCTTACGGCTACAATTCAAAGGAGGGCCCAGATTCTCCATTCTGTCACCCTGTTTTCCCCCATTGCACTTTTCATCATCTAAGCTCCATGACAGCAGGGCTCTTGTTCCTGGCAAGACTGGTTCTGCAGGGGCCAGGGTGTCCTCCCCAGCACCAGGCAGGGCACAGGGCAGCAGCTCCAGAAACATCTATGAGAAGACTGAAGGTCCTGCCAGTGCAGAATTGGTAGGTCTCAATTGTCCATATCAGACATTTCTTTTAGATGTTTGGAGCAATTTAAGTCTTTATTTTTATTAGCATTACTTTATTTCTTTGTTTTCATGGATTCATTTGATAAGTACACTTTTTAATTTCTAATTTGTTTTATTTCATTTATTTTTGAGACAGAGTCTTCCTCTGTTGTCCAGTGCAGTGGTGTTGTCATAGCTCACTGAGCCTCCAACTCCTGGGCTCAAGAGATCCTCCTGAATCAGCCTACCTAGTAGCTGGGACTACAAGCACCTGCCATGACACCGGGCCAATTTTTCTATTTTTTGTAGAGCTGGGGTCTTGCTATTTTGCCCAGGTTGGTCTTGAACTCCTGGCTTCAAGTGATCTTTCTGCCTCAGCCTTCCAAAGTGCTGGAATTACAGGCGTCAGTCACCAAACATTTTATTTTAGTCTTTAGGACGTCATCAAAGTGTCTGAGTTTGCGGGACGGGTCCTTAGCAATAGGGGAAGCTTCCTCTTGGTGAAGTTGCTCAGCTCTGTTGGGTTCTCCCCTATTTGCCACAGCTAGAGTCCTCTCCGCCTTCCCGAGGTCAACGCGCCCGGGCCAGTTCCTCCCTCCTGGTTTCCCAAGTCCTCGCATCCCCTCGGGTTCCGCCCCCTCCGCATACTAACGCCCAGGCGGCGGAGGGATCCGGGCTTCACGCACGTACCACACTCAGCTCACGCGCTGATTGGCCGGCAGAGGGCTGGCCCCACATCAGACCAGGGCGCGGTGCCGGGACGAGCTGGAGGGAGCTCCAACCAATCGCAAGGCGTTCTGGCTCGTGGACCGCGCCTCTCAACCAATCCTAAGGAAGATTCAGAAAAAGGTGTGCCCAATTGGAGCTGGGCAATGGGGCGGAGTCACCCTTCGACTGCCAAGGCCAAGAGTTGTCGCCTTGACAACCCGAAACAAACCAAACCGTTCCGGCAAGTGGGTCCGGCCAGTCCTCCTGTCTCCCGGAATCCCGAAACCACCGTGACTCCACGGAGCGGCGACTTTGAGCCTGACTCCTGCGTGACCAAAGGAGGGATCTGGGCCTTAAGTGTCTGGAAAATGTTTATTCTCCCTTTTGAACATTCAAATATGTACATCGAGCTCCTGGTATGAGCCAGACTCAACTTGCTGGGGGATCGGAGGGAACTCCACGAAGTCCAATGGACGAAAATGAACAAATTCGTAAGATAGTAATACGTGCCTCTAGAGATAATAAACAGGGCCCCACAATCGTGGTTGGGGGTGCAGGTGAGGACAGGATGCTTTGATAGGATGGTCTGAGTTAACCTTTGGGCTCTTGGGAAACATGTATTGTGACAGGTGCTGTTCCACTATTCCCTCTCCCTGGTTATGGGGCGAGAAGAGGCAGGGGACCCCCAGCTGGAGTCCCACAAACGCAAAGGCCTAGAATGGAGATATTTTGGCAGAGCAAGGACTAAACGCCGTCTTACTCCCTCCTCCTACCCCAGTTGTTCCAAACAGAGTTGTCACCACTCTTCCTAATCACAAAATGACTTGACGGCAGGGTTGGAATATGTCCGTGTGATTTGCTTAGTGCTTAGGTTGTGCTGCCCTGGAATGAAGTCTGATGAGCTGAGGGACCTTAGTAGCCCAGGGCAACTGGTCAGATCCTGTGACACGAATGAGCCTTGCAGGCATTTCTAGGCAGCCTGCCCCAACACCCCCAAGACATTACAATTAAAGTCAAAGACAAAACCGCAGGAAAATGCCTGTAGTAGGAATTCAGTCTTTCAACAATTCCAGAGCATTTCTTCTTTAATTTTTTTTTTTTTTTTTTTTTTGTAGAGACAGAGTCTCACTTTATGGCCCTCGGTAGAGTACCATGGCATCACACAGCTCACAGCAACCTCCAACTCCTGGGCTTAAGCGATTCTCTTGCCTCAGCCTCAGGAGTAGCTGGGACTACAGGCGCCCACCCAGCTATTTTTTTGTTTTAGTTCGGCCGGGCCTGGTTTGAACCCACCACCCATACCCACTGAGCCACAGGCGCCGCCCAGCATCTTCTTTAAATAGTAATACACTACCCACCCAAACTCAGAGGTTGAAAAATAGGGCCAGGCCATTTCAATTTTTTTTAGTGTTAAAAAAGTAAAGAAATGCCGAAAGTGAGTTATGCTGTAAATGGCGGTTTTAAATGTTTACATTTAATAAAGTGATGCTTTTAATAAAAGCTAATTACTTCAATGTGTATAACATTAGAATATATACACTGTGCAATATTTTGTGCTATTCAGAGGAAAACTTCAGGATTTATTTAAGATTTTAAGCATGACATGGTTATGACAGAGGGTTCGTTTAAAGTCATATGATGAATATGAGGTGCTTTCAGTGATCTCCAAGAAAGTATTGGTCTGGGAAAAGAAAAGCTGGAGGTATAATCACTTTTAGAGATAAATTCTAAAGTCTAACTTGAGAAATTTGTGAGATCCACAGCAGAATTAAAATCATTGTAAAAATGTACACGCATGGGCCAGGCACAGTGCTAGGATACACCTGTAATCAGTTCAGCGGCGAGGGTGCCAGCAACATCCACCGGAGTGGGTTCTGGTGGGTTTGAATCCAGCCCGGACCTGTCAAACAACAATGACAACTACAACCAAAAAATGGCCGGGCATTTTGGCGGGCACCTATAGCGACTTGGGAGGCTGAGGCAAGAGAATCGCTTAAGCCCAAGAGTTTGAGGTTCCTGTGAGCTGTGAAGCCACTGCACTCTGCCCAGGGCAACAGCTTGAGACTCTGTCTCAAAAAAAAAAAAAAAACTGAGGCAAGAGGATCACTTGCCTCCCAAGTAGCTGGGATTATAGGCATATTAGCCTGTATTAGATGTAATAAAAGTGTCACAAAGTGACGATCTGTCTTAAAAAGAAAAAAATGTACACGTATTTGACTGAAAATACTAAACTAGAATGAAGGAAAAGGTAGCACAATCATATAACTCCAGAAATTGTCTTAGAAAAGATCATTTAGCCTGAGCTCATATCTTCTAGCTCTGGTGGGGCTGCACACTAATCCATTCCCTTCTGTTTTCTCCAGATCTATTATTTTAAATGTTTTCTGGGCGGTGCCTGTGGCTCAAGGAGTAGGGCTCAGGTCCCATATGCTGGAGGTGGCGAGTTCAAACCCAGCCCCGGCCAAAAAAACACACACACACACACACAAAAAAGAATGTTTTCTAAGCATGCAGATATGATAGGATATTTCTGTCACTTACATGTGATTTTTTTTTTTTTTTTTTTTTGCAGTTTTTGGCCAGGGCTGGGTTTGAACCTGCCACCTCCAGCATATGGGGCCAGTGCCCTACTCCTTGAGCCACAGGTGCCACCCCTACATGTGATTTCTAAAATCAGCTCTTTGAGGCCAGGCACAATGGCTCACACCTATATAATCCTAACACTCTGGGAGGCCGAAGTGAGTGGATTGCTTGAGCTCAGGAGTTTGAGACCAGCCTGAGCCAGAGAGCGACCCCCATCTCTAAAAATAGCTGAGCATTGTGGCAGGCACCTGTTATCCCAGCTACTTGGAAGACTGAGGCAAGAGAATCACTTCAGCCTAAGAGTTTGAGGTTGCTATGAGCTATGATACTGTGGCACTCTACCAAGGGTGATAAAATGAGACTCTGCCATAAATAAATAATTAATTAATTAAAAATTAGCTCTTTTTAAATGATAGTATTATGCTCTGACCAACCCTTAAACTAAGACCTGCAATCACTCAATTAAAACCCTTCAAGAACAATTTTGATACTGAAAAATAAATGTAAGAAAGGTGAGAATTTATGTAAGGCAAACAGTAGGCATTCTATATTTCTTTATTCACAGGTGCATTTTCCCCCCCTGAAGCTGACAGGACACAAAATGGAGTAATGAGGAAGTGAGGGAGAGAAAATATCATTTTAGCATTGATTTTGGCTTTTCTGACTTTTATCTAGGCTTAAGCAGATTTGATCCTTTCATCCATTTCTCATTCAAATTGGTTGACATTTAGGGGTGCTAATTTTACATTCTTAAGAGACAATCTTTTTGTCAAGCCGTTTATTTTGCTAATTCCATTAATTTTCGATTTCATGGGCTATAACTTTAAGATTATGTGTTATGATGTGATCAATATTGAAGTCAGGTGTATTGAGAAAAAATTTTAAAATTCAGCAGCTTTTAAAGATAAACTTTCATGACTGTAAGGGTGGATGGCTAAGGGTGAATGTTTATAAGATCTGGCTATTGTTGCCCAAGCTGGTCTTGAACTTCTGGCCTTAAGCAATCCCCCCACCTCAGCTTCCTGAGTAGCTGGGACTATAGGCTTGAGCCATTATGCCCTGCTAATATCTGGCTATTGTTGCCCAAGCCGGTCTTGAACTTCTGGCATTAAGCAATCCTCCCACCTCAGCTTCCTGAGTAGCTGGGACTATAGGCTTGAGCCATTATGCCCTGCTAACATGTTTCACATGTTAAACACAAATAGTTGACATTTTTAAATTGTTAAGATCCCTAATTCCAACATTATCAATTTATGTTCAGGACTTGTGGACTTGTCTGTTGTGAGAAAGTGCTTTCGTAAAAACTGTTTAGAGCCCCACAGGGCAGAAGCCATCCAGTGGCTCTTACGTAGGACAAGAAAATAAGAGTTCTTTTGTTTTGTTTTGTTTCGTTTAACAGGCCCAGCCTGGGTTCGAGCCAAGAAAATAGAGTTCTGAATTTTTAATACACCTCAAGATTCTTGAGTAGACACAGACACTGACCTGTAGAAATACAACCAGCATCAACATGGGCCTGTACACCTTGTCTCAGGAGAACACACAAAACCTTCCTACTGTGCACAGGTTGTAAAAGAGCCCCAGATCCCTGGACCCGAAAGAATAAAGCCTGCCTAAAGAGCTACAGGATTAAATATCATACTAGTATTCACGTTTACTTCACTGTGGCTAATAATCCCTCCCCTGTGTCACAGCTGAAATAGGGCAAGTGAAGTGTTTAAAAAAAAAAATTAAGCTTATCCGTTAGATTAATGAGGTAAATGCCCTCTATATTCAATCGCCATACAATTGGATAAGGTGAAACTAACAGCCTTCTTTCTAGAAGAAGCTAGGAGCAAAACTGAACATTTAATGTTTTACAGTTTACACCAAGTTCAACAACTTGCATAATAGTCACTTGTCTGTGGATAAGAGAATGATTAAATAAATTATGGCACATCCACAAAACAGGGTACTACATAGCCATTCAAAGAAGGGGTCAGCTGGCTGATGTACATGTAAAAGAAAATAAACAAAAAAAGGGCGGCACCTGTGGCTCAGTGAGTAGGACGCCAGCCCCACATACCATGGGTGGCAGGTTCAAACCTGACCCCGGCCAAACTGCAACAACAACAACAACAAAATAGCTGGGTGTTGTGGTGGGCACCTGTAATCCCAGCTACTCGGGAAGCTGAGGCAAGAGAATCACCTAAGCCCAAGAGCTGGAGGTTGCTGTGAGGTATGATGCCACGGTACTCTACCCAGGGCAACAAAGTGAGACTCTGTCTCAAAAAAAAAAAAAAAAAAAGGAAAGAAAAAGAAACAAACCAGGGTCTAGGAAAGTGTGTATAACGTGCTGTTTGTGTTTTAAAATGATAAATACATATTGGCTCATGCAGTCATTGGATATCCCTAACAGGAACCACAAGAAACTGGTAACAAGGGTTGCCTTAGAGCAAGAGAACACTGTGTTTCCAGGGGGGCCAGCCAGGAGCTTGACCCAGTGTTGACTCAACACTTATTTGTAGCTTTGAATTAGGTACTTACTATGCGATGAATTGCCTTTGCTGGTGGGTCTCAAAAATATTGGTTTCAGGACATAGTTACACTCTTAAAACTTATTGAGAGCTGGGTACAATGGCTCCAACCTGTAATCCTAGCATTCTGGGAGGGTGACATGGGAAGATCCCTTGAGCTCAGAAGACCAGCCTAAGTAAGAATGAGACCTCGTCTCTGCTAAAAATAGAAAAATTAGCCAGGGGTGGTGGTAAGCACCTATAGTCCCAGCTATTTGGGAGGCTGAGGTAAGAGGACTGCTTGAGTTCAGGAGTTTGAGGTTGCTGTGAGCTAGGCTGATACCACAGCACTCTAGCCTGGGCAACAGAGTGAGACTCTATCTCCAAAAAAAAAAAAAAAAGTACTGAGGAATCCAAGAGCTTGTATTTCTGTGGATTATATCTACTGATTAGAATTAACAATACAGTCAGGAATAATTACCAAATTAGAAATAAAACAGAAACAACAAAAGTATTAATTTACTTTAAAATAACAAGGATAGGGCGGCGCCTGTGGCTCAAGGAGTAGGGCGCCGGTCCCATATGCCGGAGGTGGCGGGTTCAAACCTAGCCCCGGCCAAAATAAAAAAAATAAAATAAAATAACAAGGATAAACCCATCGTATGTGACCATAAATAACATACTTTTATGAAAATAACTATAGTTTGCAAAACAAAAGAAAATTGGTAAGGAGAGTGGCATTGTTTTACATTTTTGCAAATCTCTGCCTCCTAGTTCAATGGAAGACAGCTAAATCTTTATCTCAGCTTTGATTTTCACTCCACTCCAAGAGCACAGGTCTCACAGCCTCTGGTGAACTCCACTGTATATTCGTGAGAGAATGAGAGTGGAAAATGTAGACAACCTGTTATTAATATCTATGCAAATGAATGAATAAAAAATGGAGGAATAAACATTTTTAATTCTTCACTTTTTTCTAATACTTAAAAAAAATCTTGGGGAGAGGGGAGGATTGATGGAGGGAGGGTAATTGGTGAGACCACACCTACGGTGCATTTTACAAGGGTACATGTTAAATTTACTAAGTGTAGAGTATAAATGTCTGAACACAATAACTAAGAAAATGCCATGAAGGCTATATTAACCAGTTGATGAAATATTTCAAATGGTATATAAAACCAGCACATTGTACCTCATGATTGCATTAATGTACACAGCTATGATTTAATAAAAAAACAAAAAAGGGAGGTGCCTGTGGCTCAAAGGAGTAGGACACTGGCCCCATATGCCAGAAGTGGTGGGTTCAAATCCAGCCCTGGCCAAAAACTGCTAAAAAAAAATAATAATAAATAAATAAATAAATAAAAAACAAAAAAAGAGCAGAGGCTTCAGGCTATCTCTGATTATGCAAATGTAGCTATCCTAGGGAAATAAAATTAAAAAAAATCCCGTAGGAATAACATTCAAATGATTTTTTTTTTTTTTTTTTTTTGGCCGGGGCTGGGTTTGAACCCACCACCTCCGGCATATGGGACCGGCGCCCTACCCCTTGAGCCACAGGTGCCGCCCCAAATGATTTTTTAAAATTCACACAGGGTATGCAATATGAAGAAAGTACCTAAAAACTTGGGGGAGCAATTTTATAGTCTTTCAAAATCTAAGTGGATTTGTACCCTTGTTTTATCTGAATCCTGACATGAATAAAGCACAATTTTGCTCTATCTGGCAGAAAATCCTAAATTGTAGTCAAATGTATCTTCTTTGGCCAGGTGTGATAGCTCACATTTGTTATCCCAGTTCTTTGGAGGCTGAGGCAGGAGGATCACTTGATCCCAGCCCCAGAAGCTGGGCAACACTGTGAGAGTCCCATCTCTATAAAAATTTTTTTTTTTTTTTTTTTTTTAAAAACCATACATCCTTTTTATTGTTAAGTCATAAAGAGGTATCAAAATTAAAAGCAAAACATTACAGGGTAAGACTTAACAAAACTACTAGGAGCATCAAAGGAAGTGAAAATGGGACTAGGCGCAGGGCAATATGAATTAATGAACATGGGAAGGACAAGGATAGGGACAACAGTGAGCATGTGGTGAAGATACTAGGGGGAGAGGATCTGGTGAGAATTTTGATCTACACAAGCGCCTAGGTAAAGAAATAATGGGATAAGATTTCTAAACCCCACTATGTGCTTAAGAGTCATCCTCGCCATTGGCGCTGTCTCTGTCATCCTCTCCTTCCTCAGGCTCTTTTTCATCATCCTTGATCAGCTCCAGCTTTCCCATGGTTTTCACCTGGTCTTCTCCCCTATCTTCATTATCATCATCATCTAGGAGGTCACCCTCCTCAGCAGAGTCATCAGCACCCCCCTCAGACTCCATCTTCACATTAGTCTCATCTTTCTTCAGGGAGCTGCTGCTCTGCTCCTCTTCTGATTTATCATTCTTCAGCTCTACTGCTGCTTGTTTGCTCTGCTCCTTTTCAATTTTTTCCAGGTTTTCCAGTAAAGAATCCACTTTTTGTTTTATCTGGGTCAACTCCTTCTTAATGGCCTGAAGGTCATCTCCTTTCAACTTTCCAGACTTGGAAGAAGAACCTCGCTGTCCACTCTTAGAATTGAAGCCACTTTTCCCCCTTCGTGAGGTGTTTCCTGATACACGCTGGCGTTTTGAGGGCACCACAGCCCGAGCAATAGGAGGAGGAGGAGGAACACGGGCTGGGTAACTGTACATCCTGTCATAATAATCCCGTTGAAAGTCATAGTCCAAGTCAAAAGAGGAGCCGTACATCTCCGCTGCAGATCGTTTCACACCTGCTTTTCCTCGATTCACTTTTGGCTCTGCAGCCAGATTAATATCTAAAACTTGGCCAGCAATCATTCTGCCATCCTCTCCTGCTACAGCAGCCCGGGCATTTCTCTCATTAACATACTGAACAAAGGCAAAGCCCTTGTGAACAGAGCAGCCCACAATTTTGCCATACTTCGAGAAAATTGCTTCCACATCAGACTTCTTCACCACAAGAGTGTTGAGATTCCCAATGAATACACGGGAGTTCATGGAGCGAGGGTCTGTCTTGTTGGTAACATTGCTAGCCATTGCGTTTGATGATAAGGTTCTTCACAAAGCGAAATAACAGGAGGGGGGAGGGAGAAGAGATTCGATTCTGAGTCTCCTACTCCCGGATTCTACGTGAAGAAGCCGAGTACTGCTCGAGGTCGACAACGCGGCCGCAACCGCTCTGTCTTCGTCTCTTCACAAAATGCTATAAAAATTTTTTAAAGTTAGCTGGGCTGGTAGTGCCCACCTATAGTCCAAGTTACTCAGGAGGCTTAGGCAGGAGGATTGCTTGAGCCCAAGAGTCCAAGGCTGCAGTGGGCTATGATAGCACACTGTACTCCAGCCTGGGCAATGGGGAGAACCTGTCTTTTAAAAATAAATAAATAGGGTGTGGCGCCTGTGGCTCAAAGGAATAGGGCGCCCGCCCCATATGCCGGAGGTGGCTGGTTCAAACCCAGCCCCGGCCAAAAACTGCAAAAAATAAATAAATAAATAAATAGGGCTCAGCGTCATAGCACAGTGGTTATGGTGCCTGCCACATACACTGAGACTGGTGGGTTCAAACCCGACCTGGGCCAGCTAAACAACAATGAGAACTGCAAGAAAACATAGCCGGGTGTTGTGCAGGCACCTGTAGTCCCAGCTACTAGGGAGGCTGAGGCAAGAGAATCGCTTAAGCCCAAGAGTTTGAGGTTGCTGTGAGCTGTGATGCCACAGCACTCTACCAAGGCCAACATAATGAGACTGTCTATAAATAAATAAATAGGCTGGGCACAGTGACCCACACCGGCAATACTAACAATTTGGGAAACTGAAGCAAGAGAATTGCTTCAGGCCAGGTGTTGGAGACTTAGCCTGAGCAAGATCAAGACCCCATGTATACAATAAATAGAAAAAATTAGCCAGGCATGATGGCAGCTGTAGTCACAGCTACTCAGGAGGCTAAGGCAGGAGGATCCCTTGAGCCAGGAGTTTGAAGCTGCAGTGAGCTATGATAACACCACTACACTCTACCCAGGGGAACTTTGAGATAAGGCAAGACCTTATCTCAAACAAACAAACATAGCTTCTTTGAATAGGGCAACTTGATTGAGATGCCTCAAAGTCAAAAAACATACAGAAAAGATAATTTCAAGTTAAAGTTCTCCTGGGTGTCTAATCTATTGTAAATGTACATTAAGTTCTTATTTTCTCAGTTCCCTTGGAGAGCAATTTAACCGACTGAGAATGACCAAACACACTAATTTAAAAATACCAAACTTAAGAGAAAAGATAGCTATGTCTAAGTTTTGACACTACAGAGGTAACCCTGAACTTCGCACTCTCTGTGCCTGGCATGCCGTGGAAAACTGGATTTGGAGTCAGAGCCACTGGATTACCATCCTAACTCCCCACATTTCCTAGCTGTGCCATTCTGAGCAGGTCACTTAACCACTCTGAGCCCCATACAAAACAGGAATGTGTGATAAGGCTTAAATGAAAAAAACATTTTGACAAACCGTAAAGCAACAAATACCATTTATCATTACTCTGGTGGCCGCTCTTATGTCATAAAAAAAAATGTGGTTATTTCAGCTTTTTTAATGTCTTGATATATATTCCCATTGTTTCATCAGGGCCACCAGTTAACATCTCCATTTATACAAGTTAAAAAAACTCTCAAAAACCACAGTTTCTCCAGAAGAGAGCTAGTAAAGGGTACACTTTTGTTCTGCCCTTAAGGAGGTGCGGTAAAAAAGTGGGCCCAAACCCAGGTTCCCTGGGGACCAGCCATTTGACCTTGGGCAGTGTTTCTCAACCTCTCTGAGCCTGGGTTTTTTCTTTTGTATTAGAGATAATCCCTTCTTAGCAGAGTGATTGTGCAATTTTAGCAAGCCGGGGCACGTACAGCGAGTTAGACACACAGAAGTCCTTAGTTATGAGAATTATCGCCATCACTTGTAGGGGCATGCAGTCACCGTCTCTGGCCTGTTGCCTTGCGTGCCAACCTGTGGTCCTGAAAACTCTTCATACTCTAGGGCCTTCCCCCTTCACCTACCTGCATTTCTCTGATTCCAGTTGGAAAACTGGTGGAAGTTCTCCATCTCACCTAACAATGGTTTGCAAGACAGTGGCCAATGTCATGCCAGAATTGACTAACTCAATAAATTATCTCAGAAGGAGACCACTTCTAGGCACAGACACAAGTAGTTTGTATTGTGCAAATGAATGACTGTCCCAAGTTTGGGGACTGTGGTCATTGAGAGTCATTTGTTTTCTAATACATATGCTTGAGCACCTATGACATAAAGTTAGTGAACCTGAGCTCCCTCCCTCCCCAAGAACTATTACAACAGCAGAGTGAGGAATTACTATTTATAATATTACCATACTCCAACTGATAAACAGCTGCGTGATTGAAGTTGGGGCCTATGACAGGTGGCCCTCTCCTGGTACCATGCAGTCTGATAGATTAAAATGCAAGCTAATATGTACATTAGAATTTTCTAATGGACATGTTTTAAACAATAAAAGAGATACAAAGTAAAATATGAGGGCGGCGCCTGTGGCTCAAGGAGTAGGGCGCCGGTCCCATATGCCGGATGTGGCGGGTTCAAACCTAGCCCCGGCCAAAAAACACACACACACACAAAAAAGTAAAATATGATAATAAACTTTATTTAGCCCAGGGTATTCAAAATATCATTTCAACCATGTGGTCTATATTAAAAATTATTATTTTATTATTTTTTTTTTTGGTAGAGACAGTGCCATTTTACTGCCCTCAGTAGAGTGTCATGACGTTACACGGCTCACAGCAACCTCCAGCTCTTGGGCTTACGTGATTCTCTTGCCTCAGCCTCCCCAGCAGCTGGGACTACAGGCACCTGCCACAACGCCTGGCTATTTTTTTGTTGCAGTTTGGCCGGGGCCGGGTTTGAACCCGCCACCCTTGGTATATGAGGCCGGTGCCCTACTCGCTGAGCCACAGGCGCCACCCCATATTAAAAATTATTAATGAGCTATTTTACATTCTTTTTTTGGCACAATGTCTTTGAAATTTGCTGTGTATTTTATTTACACTTAACAGCACATCTCAATTCAGAGGAGCCACATCTCAAGTGCTTAGTAACCTAGTGGCTGGTGGCAACTATACTGGACAACACAGGTGTAGACAAGGAGGGTCATCCAAAAAAATTGTAAAAGATGACATAGTAAATATTTTGTGCTGCAACTACTCAAATCTTCCTTGGAACATGAAGGCAGCTGCAAGTGATAAGTAAAGCCATGAGTGTGGCTGTGGTCCAGTGAAACTTGATTTACAAAGACAGGCAACTGGCTGCCGTTTGCTGAATCCTAAAGAATGGCTGCTATAAGCCTTTGTTTTGGATTCTAACCACAAAATAGGAAAAACACAAATCCACGTGTGGATTAGGCACCAGGAGCCCATTTCTCTCCCCATCTCCTGTGGCCAGCTCTCTATCCCTGGTCCAGAGAGGCCACTCAAACACTTCACTAAGTTGTCCAGAAATGAAGAATCCACACTTCCAAAAGCACAAAAGAAGGAAAAGGAACAGCTCTCCTCGTGTCGCTTAATTCATATCTTTTGTGGGTGCTTCAGTCCTGCAAATAATTTTTTCTTTTCTTTTTTTTTGAAACAGAGCCTCAAGCTGTCACCCTGGGTAAAGTACCATGACATCACAGCTCGCAGCAACCTCCAACTCCTGGGCTCAAGCGATTCTCCTGCCTCTGCCTCCCAAGTAGCTGGGACCACAGGTGCCCACCACAACCCCTGGCTAGTTTTCGGTTGCAGCCGTCGTTGTTGTTTGGCCAGCCCAGGCTGGATTTGAACCTGCCAGCTCAGGTGTATTTGGCTGGTGCCTTAGCTGCTTGAGCCACAAGCGCGGAGCCTTTTCTTTTGTCACTGAACTCAAAGCTCTTGTGAGTTCCTATGGATGTTTGCTTATTTGTTTGTCCTGCAGATGAGGTGCAAAAGCAGGATCCTTTGCTGGGCCATAGGGTGCTCATGTCTTAAACTGTAATAGCTCCTACCATTTCCTCCCACCCAAAGTAGAAATATGGGCCTACATAAAAGAGGAAAGAACAGAGAAACCCAAAAGGGATGGGGGCTGCAGGCACCAGCTGCCATCAGAAGAACAGTATGACAAGAGCCCATGCATGTTGGACGGTGTAAAACTCAAGACCAAAGAGCCACCCTGATTGCACAGAGTGGCAAGTTGCTGAGATGTGGGGGGCTGATGAGCTATGACAAGGTTGAGGCAGTGACAGTAGACCAGCTGGTACAGCCACCCCAAGTGCCTTTCCTCACCGTCCAACAAGCTGGCAGAAGAGCTCAGCAGAAGGCCAACAGATGGGCGGGGAGCCCCATCCCCTGTGCCTGCTCCCTTTCTCCTGCTCACATGTTAGGTTGACTCTGATAATTCAATAGGACTTAGAGAAAGCATACATTTGGCATGGGCACTCTCCTGGAAATGTTTTAACGGCCATGGTGTCCGTGTGTGTATTGGAGCGTGTATATTTCTGTGTCATTTCCCACAAGCGTAATCCAGGTGCAAGTTGGCTTCCCTCAGTGACATCCAGGTCCTGGCGAGGTCTTGCTCCTCCTGTTTTATTTTGCATTCCTCTTGATGCCCATTACCTATTCCCATCTTCCTTCCCAATCTACCACATTTAATTCAAATCTTTTACTTTGTATTTATTTAAACATTTTTCTTAGAGATGGGGAAGAGTCTCACTATGCTGCTCAGGTTGAATTTGAACTCCTGGGCTCAAGCAATCCTCACAACCTCGGCCTCCCAAGTAACTGGGATTACAGATAGCCCGGAGTCGCTGTGCCAGGCTGAATCTTTTTTTTAATGCATTCTTACTAAATGTTAATCACAAATATTGAATTTGCTCAAAGGATTGTTTTGTTACTCATTCTGGTGTCTACTTTCTCACTCTCGTGCTGCTGTCACCATTAGTGGCTGCCTTGTCCTGCTGCCTCGCCCCTCTCTTCACTGGCCCACTCTCCCAGGGATGGGTGTTCTCCAAATACCAACACAATGGCTGGCCTCAAACCATCCCCTTATGGACCTTTCTGAGACTTTGTGCATGCATGCTCTCTCTCTCTCTCTCTCTGTATATACACACACATATATTTGTACATGCTCTCTCTATATACACACATATGTACATATATACATATATATGTATGCTCTCTATATCACATATATACATACTCATCTATGTATACACACATATGTATACATGTGTGTATAGAGAGCATGTACATATATACATACACATATACACATATATGTATATATGTATATAACGTGTATAGATGTATGTATATATATTTGTAAATGTTCTCTCTATATATATACAAATAGACTTTGTATAAGCTCTAAATATACACACATATGTATGTACATAAATATGCATACATATGTGTGTATATGTATTTTATGCATATACATATGTGTGTATATATGTGTATATATATATAGAGAGAGAGAGAGAGCAAGTGCGCATGTACCAAGTCTCATGTAGGTCCCTAAGGGGAGGGCTTGCGGCCAGCCATTGTGATATGTATGTGCATGTGTATATATATATATGTATGTATATGTAGATTTATATATGTGTGTATATATACACATACACCCAGCAGTACTCCTGGGTCATGAGTGTATTTAACTTGACTGTATTCCCTCCTATTGCTTTTGTTCCTAAATGCTTGCTAAGGAAAGGATTTTCAGCACCTAAGAAAGCACGGGTTCAGGGATGGGTGGAGGGGTGAACATCAACTACATTACCCTGTTAGTGTTGCCCAATTTAGCAAATAGAAGCACAGGACACATGGATAAATTTTAGTTTCTAATAACTCACGCGGCATATACTAAAAGAGAGTTGAGTTGTGTTTTTCATCAGAAATTCAAATTTAACCAGGTGTCCTGTATTTTGTTTGGCAACCCTATACCAACTGAACTCCTAAATTCAAGGTTTTGTGACTCTTCCCAGATTACAGAATAGAATCATAGAATCACTCTTCCATGCCAGAATTGGGGAAATGCTTTACAAAAGAGAAAGGGAAAAAGGTAAGGGGGAAAAATGGGGGGAAACTCCATAAATGTTTAGCTAGAAGTGATGAAATACATTTTAAAAGTCTGTACAACAAAATTACAATACACATTTATTAAGCTATAATTTTCACAATATTTTAATTCTGTTCTGAGATCTACAAATATCTCTACATAACACCAAAGCCAGTGATTTAATAAATAAAAGGAATGTATATATCGCTCTGCCAAAAAAAAATAATAATAAGCCTAATACATTTATGTCTAAATAAGATATTTGTAGAATCAGCTTCCTAAGGCTCATGGAACTAAAGTGCACACACACACACACACACACACACACACCATTATATTCAAATCATATGAATTTATATTGAGTCAAATTAAATACTATATAAAATTTATAACCAGATACACAAAGTATGAGTGGAATCATGAATACACTGTAGAGAGTGGGTACCACACCTCACAAATATGATTTCCAGTTAAGAAGAGGGAAATAATTGCTTTGCTGGATTTTAAGTGTGTGCTAATAATCACCATCACCATCACAAGAAATCAAGTGAATTACACGGTATTCAGAGACTTAACACACATGCGGATTATTAAGTTGACGCTACAATAAAACCTTTAAATCTGCAAAAAGACGTTAGGACATATGGTCAATAATACCATGAGCTGCCACAGGTTTTCAGCAGAGGATGCAAATGACAATCAACTTTTTATGCCACCACAAGAGAAAAACTGGTACCCTGCATCTCTTACATATCAAGAAGAGCCAAACACAGAATTCAATATGCTGAATAAAGTTTGTTTATGCCTGATACTGTACATCATATTGATGGCTATCCAATACAAATTTTAAGGGTACTGCATTAGATCCTACAAAATATATATAATTCTGTTAAGCACAGGTGAGGAGCAGAAGTCCAACTATTCAAATGACCATAAAAGTTTTGCAGAAGGTTATACATCGTTTAAAAAAAATGTTGGGAGTGAGGCAGCTGACACCTTAGGAGCCTTAAGAATTCCTTCTAATGCCAGTTGATGGCAAGAACAGGCTTTTGGATTAAGTCAGCAACGGGGAGACGTTACCAGGTGTCAACCAGTAAGGCAGATGTCATTTATCAAAAGCATCGTGAGGGGTAGCAGGGACTGCGGAAATTGTGGAAATGAGGTGATTCAGGATTCCTACTAGTGGTAAGTTGTACTAACAATGCCTTTGGGTTTGGTATTGGCCGTCTGACACCTATTATTCTTAACCACTCCATATGTCTGCTAAATCACAGGGCCAGATGGGCAAGCTAAGTTGTTTACATCTTCCTTGCAGAGCAGCCCTTTTAGGCATGTGAAAATTATGTTATAATCTTCCCCCACCTTGCATGTTTGTACTTAGGACCCAAAGGGCAGCCTATTCAGTTATTTCCCACCGCCACAGTCCTACAGACATAGTCCCAGTTAGTTCTCTGACCTCTCTGCTTCCTGACCCCTGGGTGAGACAGGCTGTGGCCTGCTGTGCTTGTTTCCAGGGCAACTGTCTTAAACACTTTTTGGTTATATTCACTTCCACTTTATGAATGAAGACCCAGGCACAAGGGTCAGCTTTCAAGGAATTCTGTTGCTGTGCTTTGTTACCTGAAACAACATGGTAGCTAAAACCTGAAGAAAAGAAACCCCAAGGCAGGTAACACTGACTGGTATCAGAAAGTCTACTTAGGGAAGGCTTCTGCTCCACGAAAGCATCTTGGCTAGAGTGTCAAACATGGCCCTAACACCCACACAATCCCAGCATTTGGAGATGAATGATCTTTTTTCTTTTCTAGATTATTTTCTGTTCTCAGTAAAGCAAGTATTTACTGTCATACTGAAGCACTGGGAAATTAACACTGATAAACTTTAAGATAGTAAGAAAAAAATGAAGTCTTAATCCTAACAGATCCACAGTTTGCCTCTCAGTGTTTTTATATCACACTCAGTGAAGTGTTGCACTAATCTACTCTACAGCCCTGAAGATATAAAAAAGTTTTCTCTTCAAGGTATGAGATAGGGTACAAAAATACATTTTTCCACATACAAAAGAGAAAAAAGAGGGTCGGGGGAGGCTGAATACCCTACAGGCTTCCATGGAATGGAGAAAGAAAAGTCTCCAACTACTTGGAGTTAAGAATATGCCCACGGAAGTGAAATTTATGCATTAAAAACCAAGACTTTTTCAAAACTAGCATCTAGGATTTCCATTGGAATTTCAAATAATGTTCTTCCCTGAAGTGACACTCAGTAACTAACTGTAGGTTCTTTTGTGAAAAATGAAGACATCATTCACTTGAGGGTTATCAAACTATAAAATCGGCTTTAGGTCTACACTTAACCAAACTGTAAAAAAAATGGGGCATATTTTTACAGCATTTTCAATTGATGTTTGAGGTCCAAATCCATCAGCACCCAGATGACACGTACCTCCCTCAGTTTACTAGACGTTAAAATAATTATCCTTCCAGATCTCAATAGAGCACGATGCCCTTCCTGTGTCAGGTATGAGGGCAGGAGGTGGAATGCAGTGTAGACACTCGACCCAGCCCAGTGACAGTTAAGACAACACTCGGGCATCCTGAGTGTTTACAATGACTGCAAACAACAGGGGAACCCAGGCAAGGACTGCGATCATTGGCTTTGTGCACAGAACACCAGTCTCCCCCGGCCAAAAAAAGCAAGGCTATGTTTTCGTACCTGAACATGGTATAGCCAAATGCACAAAAGAGGCCAATGGTGACCTCCCCAAGTTATTTATACCCTGTGCTAACATAGATGCATCTGTAGGTATGAAATGACAAAACTGGAATGGTTTCAATCTGGAAATCATATTTTCCCATGCCCTTGATAAAGACCTATTCAGGTAAATACCAGAGAACGGGTATGTTTCAGGAAGTGAGCAAAGTTTAGGTCCCAGGATGTGCGCCTTAAGAATAGAAGTTTCACATCCACAAAACCATCTGTACCTGTTTCCCAGACACTTGCAACCGAAAATAAAACTTTGCAGAAATTCTGCACAAGACTTGGTAGACAGCTAAGTCTTCCTGAAACTGAGACCTGGACCGTAACATCCTGGTTCTAGCAAATCTAACAGGGGTCTCTGGAGACACCTTGATCCCCGGTGGTCTTTAAAGCCACATCCTGCAATCACTGGGCTTCCTTTCTTAACGGGTCCTGGCAAAGGGGCATTTCCACCAGCCCTGACCACAGCCTTCTGAAGTTCCTTGTCCAGGGCCCCCACAGCTGTCCACCCTTGTGTACCACTCGCCACCTCTAGGGACCACCTAAAATGAGGATTAACAAATTTTAGACAAAAAGCACCTAACACAGGTATTGTAAAAACTTCAGGGAAAACAATTTAGATCTGTCCCAAGGCTCGTGTATTACTGCTTATTGTTCCTGAGAACAATTGAAAATGTTATTAGCTACTGTTTTCCTTCCAAGGTCCTGAGTCCACCAGAAACAAAATGAAACAAAGAAAAAGAAAAAATCCCCAAGGGTGTAGCTTTTTTATATAGGCCTACCTGGCAAACAGCAGAAGTGGGACATGAAATAGATTCTTGAGTGATCATCACTGCTCACTCAGGTAGACATTTCTTTACCTTTCCTTGCATTTTGCTTTTCAAAATATTAACATCAAATATATGAAAGTACAGAGGGAGAAAAAAATCTCGGGTACTCTAGAAATAATGATTTCTTCATTTAGAAATATAGCTGATGGAGGGGCCAGCAGGGGTCACTAAGACACAAGAGATTGAACTTCATCTGTAGCCCAACTGTCCACACTAAGAAGGAATAACATTCCCTAAGTCAACATTAACCCAAAAAATAACATAAAGCTCACAGTTTTGGAACATGACAATAACTGCACACAGACCTCATCCACCAATTCATAAGCTGCAAAAACCAACGCTTGCATTTAAACTTTTCAAAAATGTCAAATTAGCATATTCTTCCCCCAAATGTTAAAGTTTTAATAAACTTGACTCGATCTGCCTTTATTAAAAAACCTTACAAAAGATGTATTTAAATGCCTGAAAAAATTAACTTTATGCTCTTTGCACAGATAAATTTCTCTTCCTGTACAGCTAAATATGGTTATATCCTTTGTTTAAAAAATATTTTTTCCCCACTAATGACACTCGGTGTATAGTTCTACATCAATGACTTTTTCATTCTTCTTGGGACGTTGGTCCTAAGGGCTGCCGGACGGTTTTGGAAACACCCTCACAAAGAGTCACTTTCTTGCTCAGTAATGTTTATTAAGATTGTTTGGGATTTGGTGGTTTTGCTTTTGCTTTTTTGTTTGTTTGTTTTCTCCTCTTTTGCTGTCTTCCGGGAGAGCACACTGGTAAAGGTAGGCCCTGCCGGTTGGCTAACCGTCACTTGTCTTTGGAGCGGTCGAGGCTCTCTAGCACCCTATTGAGGCGGATGTTAAGCAGTCTGACCTGGTTTTCCAGGTGTTCCAGCTTCTCCTCCACATTGGGGTTGCTGGGGTTGCTGCGCCAGTAGAAGCCCATGGGCCCGGTCATGAAGTAGACGGCCACCACGAAGCACAGTGGCAGCACAGCGTTCTCAGGCTCCCCCTCGTACTTGTGCAGGATGTACACGCAGGACATGGAAAACAGGACAACCCGCACAATCCAGAAGAAGCGGCCGAACACCAAGTGCAGGATGCTAAAGGTGAAGCCTAGAGTCAGCGACAAGAACCAGTAAGCCAGGAGGACAACACCAACCAACAGGAGGGCGCGGGCCGGGCTGCTGGCTACTGAGGCTGGGCTGAAATACTGTGACAGGTTGGAGACTGCAGAAGAGAAAAGAAGAACAGGGCTGGTTACACAGAGTTAAGTAGCTAAGCTCACCTGCTGGGCTCGCGAGGCCTTTGTAACAACTCAAAGAACTGAAGTAAGTTATTCCCTTAATATGCACAGTAAGCCCTGTGAGAAGACACAGGGCACCCCTTTGAGAAACCTGCCATATGGAGAGTTTAAAACACCTCTCATAGGGCGGCGCTTGTGGCTCAAAGGAGTCGGGCACCGGCCCCATATGCTAGAGGTAGTGGGTTCAAACCAGCCCCAGCCTGAAACTGCAAAAAAAAAAAAGGCTTGGCGCCTGTAGCTCAAGTGGCTAAAGGTACCAGCTGCATACACCAGAGGTGGCGGGTTCGAATCCAGCCCAGGCCTGCCAAACAACGACAACTACAACCAAAAAAAAATAACCAGGCATTATAGCAGATGCCTATAGTCCAAGCTACTTCAGAGGCTGAGGCAAGAGAATCACTTAAGCCCAGGAGTTGGAGTTTGCTGTGAGCTGTGATGCCCTGGCATTTTACCCAGGGCGACAGCTTGAGGCTCTGTCTCCAAAAAAGAAAAAAAAAAAAAAATCTCTCATAGCTGTGCGCAGGGGCTGCACATATAATCCTAGAATCCTAGCATCCTGCACCTGTAATCCTAGCACTCTACAAGGCCAAGGCAGGAGAATCCCTTGAGCTCAGGAGTTCGAGACCAGCCTTAGTAAGACCCCATATCTCTACTAAAAAAATAGAAAAATTAGCCAGGTGTTATGGCAGGCACCTATAGTCTCAGCCACTCAGGCGGGCTAAGGAAGGAAGATAACATGAACCCAGGAGTTTGAGGTTGCTATGAGCTAGGCTGGCGCCACTGCACTCTACCTAGGCAACAGAGTGAGATTCTGTCTCATAAAAAAAGAAAAACGAAGAAAATAAAAACACCTCTCATAGTAGAGTAGAACCTACATGATAACTGTTTAACAAATTCAATTTCCATAGTAATAAACGCACCATTTCAGGCTGCACACACAGAGCTACCTGGGAAGGCATTTCTCATCCTCCCCTGCAGCTACAAAATTAAGCTTTGACTAAGAAGAGATAATCTGCAGTAACGTCACAGGGACTTATCCCTAAAAGCAGTGCCCTTTAACTCTTCTTTAGCCTGGTGGAATGCAGATGCAATGATTGACGCTGGAGCAGCCATACTGAGCCATGAGGACAGGGCAGTCTCTTATGGGATAGCATTAAATAGAAAGTGCTTCAGCCCGGAATGCAACAGGCCTCAGAGCCATCATACCTGCTTAGGGACCTCCCTGTGAATTTTTACATTAAATAGAAATAAGCACCCATCTGGTTTAAGCCATTGTTACTTTGGATCCCTGTTATAGCCAAACCTAATCCTAAGCAGTACACACGTGGTGTTCTCTCTAAAGAAGGGGGTGAAATGGAGGGGTGGCATCTTCTGTGTGCCCAACTTAAGGGAAATTCATATAGAAAAGTTGAAAGAACAGTAAATATTCCCATCAAAACCACCAAGGTTTAACAACCATTAAATTTGCCATATTTTGCTTTTTCTCTTATTTACATAGTTTTTCTTTTTTTGGTTTAAATCATTGAAAGACACACACATCATATTTCATCATGCATCTTTTAAGAATAAAAACATTAGTTCACCTCAAAATCATGTTAACTATCATCACACCTAAGAATGTCAATAATTCCATAATATTCTAATCTCCCAGATATCCAGGAATACAGCTATTCCCTTCCCACCTCAACCAAGATCCAGTGAGGGTTTGTGAACTGCAGGTGCCAGAGCCCTAGTCTCCTTTAATCAGGAAGAGTCCCATGACACTGACATTCTGAAGTCTAGTTTTCCCAGATTAGTTTTCTTACAGAAGGTCCCACCTTCTGGAACTGTTTGTTCCCTCATGATACCGTTAAACAAATTTAAGGAGAGTTCTATCCTAAGTGCATTTAATACAAGCAGTTCTCAGACTCGAGTGTGCATTGGAATCTTTTGGAGAACTTGAAAAAACAGGCCCCAGCCTCAGGACATCTGATTCAGCAGGGCCATCTCTTACACACTGGTAGGTTATGCTGCTATGGCTGCTACGAGGGTCATGCTCTGAGGTCCACTGGTTTAGACACAACTAACTCTATGCCTTAGGAGAAAGAAAGAGAAGTAGGGTGAAGGATACATGTGTAATACAATGACTTGGAGCCAGAGCAAACCCTAGACAGAAGACACGAGCCTGGGACTCCTTAGGTCTCCAGCCGTGTCCATAGCATGAGCATTTCAAAGGCCTACAGTGATGACATTGTCCTGCACAGCTGGCCACAGTGTTGGAGGCCTGACCTCGTAAATAGAAGTTTTCTTTAGGACTGAAGGTGCAGGGTCACCAGGACTCCCCAACAGCCAGGGTGCCAGTCTGTGCCTTCCTTCCTAAGTATCTTTTTTCTTTCTTTCTTTCTTTTTTTTTTGAGATAGAGTTTCACTCTGTCACTCTGGGTAGAGTACCAAGACATTGTAGCTCACAGCAACCTCAAACTCCTGGGCTCAAGAGATCCTCGTCTCAGTTTTTCATTTTTAGTAGAGACAGGGTCTCAGTCTTGCTCAGGCTGGTCTCACACTCACTCATGAGCTTAAGTAACTTCCTTGCCTCAGCCTCCCACAGTACTAGGATTACAGGCATAAGCCACGTGCCTGGCCTCTACGCATCTTGACTACACGTGATCTTGACTTTGGAGTTGATGTTCATGCCTAACCCAGGCCAACAGGAGACTAAACCAGTGTTTCCCAAACCTTTTGGTCTCAGGATCCTGCTTACACTCTTAAATAGTACTGAAGACCCCCAAGGGCTTTTGTTTATGTGGGTTCTACCTATTCTACTGTACTAGAAACTAATTTTTAATTAGTTAATAAATTTTAAACATTGCTTTTATTCATTTTCAAATAACTGAACCCATTATGGGTACTATGGTCTGAATGTCCCCCAAAACCTCACTTATATATTGAAATTCTCACCCCTCAAATAATGATCTTAAGAGGTAGAGCCTTTGGGAAATGATTAGTTCATAAGGGTGGGACACCCCCCCCCAGGAATAGGATTAGTACCCTTATAAAAGAGGCCCCAGAAAGCCTTTTCACCATGTGAAGACACAGCAAGAAGTTTCACCTACAAGTAAAGGACCCTCAGACACTGAATCTGCCAGTGCCTTGATCGTAGACTCCACAGCCAGAAGCCTGAGCTCAACATATCTGTGGGGTTGGCTCTTTTTGAGGCTGGCAAGGGTGACTCAGTTCCAGGCCTCCCTTCAGCTTCCAGTGGCTGTTGGCAACCCCTGATGTCCCCTGGCTTATAGAGACACCACTCTGAACTCTGCCTGTCTTCACATGGCCTTCTCCGTGTATATGTGCCCTTTTTATAAGGGCTCCAGTGGGTTTGAGACCCACTTTACTCCAGCATGACCTCCTCATAATTAATCAAATCTCTAACGACCCTGTCTCCAAATGAGGTTACATTCTGAGATATTTGAGGTTGGGACCTCACCACATGAATGTTGGAGAGATACATTTACACTCCTATATTTTGGTGGCAGCCCTTTCTCTCAGCTTGGGGCAGGTTCACGTCACTGCAGACCTATAAAGTCCTCACTAGTGCAGTAGGGGAAGCCAGCTCTGGGTGCAGACAGATGCACGGCCCTCAGAATGGAGGATGGAGACCAGGCAGGTCCCAGAATTACACGATGACATAGATTTTGGAGCAAGACCCCTTCATAAGCCACCAAGTATTTATTGAGTATTGACCGTGGGCCAGGTGCTATCTGAGCCTTCTGTACACATTATCACTCATTCCTCCTGCTGATGAGGCAGACACTGCTTCCCACACTGTTTCCCTGTTGGCCCAGGGTCCCACTGCTAGGACAGGGCAGAGCTGAGGTTTGCATCCAGGGGGTCTGGTTTCCAGAGCCACACAATCCCTGCCCTGCACAGACGCATCATGCAGGATTATTTTCTCTATTTTGTTGTAAGTGGCCTTGCAGGCTTCGGAGGCAGTGAGCACCTTGATGAAAATGTGAGACTTAAATCCATCCTCCTAACTCTTGGACAAGTGCTCTATTTCCTAGGAAAGTCTTTTGTGCCAGCAGAAACAGAAGAGGGACTAAGGCTGTGCTGCCCATCATGTACTGAGCACTCAATATGTGACAATTCTGAAACAAGTGTGCTTTAAGTGTGAATGTCCAAGTACTAGTGCCCCCCAAAAATGTAAGACACTTCAAGAATAATTTTTATAGGCTGGGTGCGGTGGTTCAAACCTGTAATCCTAGCATTTTGAATGGCTGAGGTGGGAGGATCTCTTGAGCTCAGGAGTTTGAGACCATCCTGAGCAAAGTAAGATCCTGTCTCTACTAAATATAGAAAAAATTAGCCAGTTGGTGTACTGGGCACTTGTAGTCCCAGCTACTTGGGAGGCTGAGGCAGGAGGATCACTTGAGCGTAGAAGTGTGAAGTTGCTGTGAGCTAAGCCAACACACTGGACTCTAGCCTGGGGCAACAGTGAAACTCTGTCTCAAAAAATATATAATAATTTTTATATTGACTACAAGTTGAGATAATAATACTTTGAATACATTAGGTTAACTCCAAAATATCTTATTAAAATTTATTTCACCAGTTTATTTTTACTTTTATAATATGGCTACCAGAAAATTTAATATTACCTATGAATTCTCTATTGGACTGCTCTGAGCTAAGAAGTCTCCATTTTAAGCAGCACTCTAAAAAATTCTGAAGAAGGATATTCTGGTATTCAATTTCCAGTAAAGCATTTTGCACAATCAAACTTCTTTTTTTTTGTTTGCTTTTTTGAGACAGAGTTTCACTTTGTCACCCTTGGTAGAGTGCCATAGTGTCATAGCTCACAGCAACCTCAAACTCTTAGGCTCAAGTGATCCTCTTGCCTCAGTTTTTCATTTTTAGTAGAGACGGGGTCTCACTCTTGCTTAGGCTGGTCTCAAACTCGTGAGTTCAAGAGATCCACCTGCCTCAGCCTCCCAGAAGCTAGGATTACAGGTGTGAGCCACTGTGCCCGGCTGCACACTCAAACTTCTAAGCATACGACATAAATTCCAAAGGCCGTCAGATGCTTTGACACTCACACATCGAATAAAACCCCAACATGGAAGTGAGTCTGTTTCACCTCCAGAAGGTGTCAGCTACCCCCATTAAAATGCAAGCATTTCCAGCTGGCAGCAGAAGGCCTCTCTTCCCATCTTCTCCCACGTGATTAGAAGGCTGTTCCTACTCCTTAGTTACCCATTCCAAGCCACATGCAACTTCCTGCAATCAGGTTTGTTTCTCCAGGTTCACTGGTAGGGATGGGAATGCCCAGAGTTTAATAATCTGCACAGGGGGTAGGTGTGGATGCTTGCAAGATTGCACACCCTTGCCTTATCCGAGTAATGCTTGACTCAGCCAAGTCCCAGGAGGGGCTGTCAGTGGCCCTGGGGGACTGTGGGCTGCCTGACATCCTCTCAGATGGTTGCCTCAATTTTCTGCCTGAGCACTGCAGAGCTCTGAGTGGGTCTAAGACCTCTTAGAGGTTGAACTCAGTGAACCAAGGCCGGAGATGGCTCTGAGGGGCTTGGGGAGACCACAACAGGTATAAACCAGTGTGTCTCACCAAGACCAGCGGGTTCAACTGTAAGCCCCCATCTCCTATCTGCAAACTGGGGTGTCAAGGACCAGCAGGAGATTCTGAGAGATTCCTCATGTAACAGGGTTATATCTGTGTCCCATGGCTGCCACAACAAACCACCACAAACTCAGCAGCTGGAATCAAGGTCTCAGCAGGGCCTTGTTCCCTCTGAGATTCTAGACAGGACCCCTCCTGCCTCTTCCAGCTTCTGGTGGCTGAGTCATTCCAAACTCTGTCTCTGTCTTAATGCAGCCATCTTCTCCCTTCATGTTTCCGTGTCCAAATTTCCCACTTACAAGGACATCAGTTGCTAGATTTATGGTCCACTTGATGCAAGATGATGTCATTTAACTTCACCACACCTGCACAGACCTTATTCCCAAATCAGAGCTCATACACAGGTCCCAGGGTCAGGATTTGAATTCATCTTCTTGGGGGGCCCAATTCAACCCCCATGATGACAGACTAAGCAGCAAAACCCATGGCCCCCCACTTTCAGTAACAAAGGGCCTCTTTGTGCCAGGAGTAGAGACCAGCTGAGGTTGTTTACACAATAATAGCTCATGAGGAACACCTGTTGTTCTAGAACTGTGACACATTATCAGGCAAGGGGTGAGTATGTGGCCAGCCCCCACCCTACCACCCCCCACCCCTGCTCCCCGCCACACACAAACACACATAACAACCCTGAGCCCTATATCTCTAAAGGCCTTCCCTGGTACACAACGTTTCATGTGGGTCATCACAACTCGTTGCTGGAAGAACAAAGAGCATCTTGAGCAACCCCCTGGGAAGACAACTCTGGAAGCTTGAGTCTGGTCTCCCCTGGACCTTGCCCCATGAGCACTTCCCTTTACTGACGCTGCTCTGTGTCCTTTCACTGTCACAAATCTCAGCTGTCAGCAGGGCCCCATGTTGAGTCCTGCAAATCTTCCTAGCAAACCAGTGAACCTGGAGGTGGTCTTGGGGACTGCGACACCAGTAGGTACTGAAGACTTCCTGGTTAAGAAGGCTGCAGCCTGGCCCAAGAGACTGCCCAGCTTGGGACCTATTCTGGACAGGCCCCAGGTGGAGACAGTGCCCTAGACCCTGAGGATGGAAGGAGAACAGCGGGCCAGGGGCTTCTGGGAGACTCCTGCTTACCTGATGCACCTCAGGGCATGGTTTCATCCTGGCAATGAGGGAAGCCACTAAAGAATTGAAGGCTATAAAGGACAAAGTCACCTCCAGACATAAAAGTTGGCACAATGTAGGCACTCTGCCCAGCTTAGATCCCATCGCACCTAGATGGGACACCAAGCCCTCATCATTGCAGACAGGAGGAGGGCAGAGCCACCCTGGAAGGAGTAGGGGGTGGAGGAAGCGCCACAGGCTGTAGACCCAGACCAGGGCACTCCACTCAGTTCCCAGGGCCATTGCTACCTCAAGGCTCCATCTCACTGCCTTTGCCTCGACATCTGCAGAACCAATATGAGGCCCTTCCCAGAGGTGTGAAAAGGGCAGGATTGTGCCCCACCAGTACTCTCTTCCATGCTAGAATGTGTGACCTGGACTGCACCATCAAACTGTACTACATTTCTCCCCGCCAACCAACAAAAGCCGGGGGCCTGGCAATTCTCACCCACTGCAGTGGGCAGGGCAGGCCAGCAGCCCATGCAACACCCACTGCCACCCCTTCTAGCCGGGCTTCTGGAACTACATTACCCCAACTTCCTTGTAGCTAAAGACTAGACGGAAATTAGGATCTGCCCTGTAATTGTTCCCCTGACCCAGCAACTTTGAAAAGTGAGGGAAATGGAGCTATTGACTAACCCAGTTTCTTTTTTTTTTTTTTTTTTTGTAGAGACAGAGTTTCACTTTATTGCCCTCGGTAGAGTGCCGTGGCGTCACACAGCTCACAGCAACCTCCAACTCCTGGGCTTAGGCGATTCTCTTGCCTCAGCCTCCCGAGTAGCTGGGACTACAGGCGCGCACCACAACGCCCGGCTATTTTTTTGTTGCAGTTTGGCCAGGGCTGGGTTTGAACCCGCCACCCTCGGTATATGGGGCCGGCGCCCTGCTCACTGAACCACAGGGGCCGCCCGACTAACCCAGTTTCAGAAACAGCAGGTGTCCCTTCAGCAGTGTGCAAAATCTAGTCTCTGAGGCAGTGTCAGTAGCTTCTCAACTAATTGCCTCACCTTTGGTGACCTTGAACTCAACAGTTCCAACAGCAGTAAGCCTGGCAGGCCCTTTTGGCAGTTTCTGGAGCCACACATCACTCCTTTTTTTTTTCTTTTTTTTACAATTTCCAGCCGGGGGCTGGGCCTGAACCTGCCACCTCTAGCACATGGGGCCGGCGCCCTACTCCCTTGAACCATAGGCACCACGCAACACACATCACTCCTTTAGCGTTTCTGATGGATGTGTGACTTGGTTCTTCATGAAATCCCCTTCTGCCTACAGAACTACAGTAGCCTCTTTCACAGATTCCCATAAACCAGAGCACTAACCTCTGGCCCATGAGGATTGCTGAGGGGCAGAGAAGTTGGCACTGGTCACTGGTACCATACCCTAAATAGCCTCTGGTTAGACGATAAGGGGATTTAAAATAAATGAATAAATAAAGATGGATAGACAGCATCTGAAAAATCCCCACTTTGACAGGCCGCTTATATATGCAACTATTAAAATATAATAAATAATGTTCATGCATACACATCCTCACTGCCCTGCCCCTGACACCTTCTCACATACCATCTACCGTGAGTTCCACGCTTTGAGAGCTAATGGAATAAAAGGGCACCTTACATGAATGCCATCCCCATACCTACCATCAAGTCCAAGAACATCCAGGAGCTCTGTCCAAACCTTCCACAATGTCTCCATGAACATATCCACTCCCAGTACGAATCTCTCGGTCAGCCTGGTCAAGAACTGCAAAAGTAAGCAAATGGTCATTATGGAATTGCGCAGCCCTCCACTGTCATCCTCAACTAGTCCAGCAGCCAACCGTGAGTTTGAGAGTGTATACGTGTACAGGGAAATAGATCAAGCTGACAATGAATGTCCCAAGAGTTGTCTACTAGCATGGGGGACTAGCTGGAGCCTGGCGATCCAACCACTCAGTGAAAGAGCAAAGCCCAGCCCCTCCCTTACCCAGGCTGGCGGCATCTACGGGAGCCAGAATTCGGCACTCCACTTGCCATGTCTCCTGTCATCTTTCTGTTCCCTCTTCGGTCAGGGGCTCTCCTCTCCTCTGCCAGGCTCATTTTTTGTTCTATTCTTATTTTTAAAAGGGTCTCATTCTGTTGCCCTGCGTAGGTTACCCTGTTGTCACTGTTGATAGCAAACTCAAATGCTTGGCCTCAAGTGATCCTCTTCTCTCAGCCTCCCAAGTAGGTGGGACTATAGGCATCTGGCACAACACTTGGCTAGTTTTTCTAATTTTAGTACAGATGGGGTCTTGCTCTTGCTCAGGCTGGTCTCAAACTCCTGAGCTCAGGTGATCCACCCACTTCCACATCCAGAGTGCTAAGATTACAGATGTGAGCCACCAACTCTGGCCAGGCTTCTCATTTTTAAACAGTGGGTGTTCTCTGGTTTCTCTTTCAAATCATATAAGTCTTTTGCCATTGAAAGAGTGTGAATTTTTGCCCCCAACCTGGGCCCTCAGGAGGTTGGGTGCTACAGGGCGGCAGCTATGCAGAGTGACAACAGTGACTCCAACTCCAGCAAGTCAAGGTCTCCTAGAAAGTTGGTAATGACAAAACCCCATGCTCTATCCGTGTTTAGGACCCTGGGCCTCTGAGGTCTTCGTCAGCTTTCCAGGTGATTCTGGAGAACCACAGGGCTAGGGAAATTTTTTTTTTATAAGTGATAGTATATAGGGCAGCACCTGTGGCTCAGTGAGTAGGGCGCCGGCCCCATATACCGAGGGTGGCAGGTTCAAACCCAGCCCCAGTCAAACTGCAACAACAACAACAACAACAAAAAATAGCCAGCCGTTGTGGCGGGTGTCTGTAGTCCCAGCTACTCAGGAGGCTGAGGCAAGAGAATCACTTAAGCCCAAGAGCTGGAGGTTGCTGTGAGTCCTGTGACTTTACTGAGGGTGGTAAAGTGAGACTCTGTCTCCACAAAAAAAAAAAAAAAAAAGCGACAGTACATACATATACTATAAAGCAGTAAAGGGAAAGCCTTCCATCTCATTTCACCACAACCTGAGGCCCCTTCTGAAGGCAGCACCATTACCACTCATTTGTGTATCCTTCCTAGACATGCCAGGCAAATAATGGCATAGATTTTTTTTCTCCTACAGTGGCAACGCGTATGTACAACTGCCAGTTTCTCCCATGCAATGCTCTATCTTGGCAATTTACTCAAACTCAGACCATACAGAGATGCAACATTCTTTTTCAAAGACAGTTGCACCTGCAGCCAACCCCTGCTGATGGACACCCAGGTTGTTTCCAATCTTTGCTATCAGAGACGGTGCTGTGGCAAGGAACCAAATACACGTATTTTTATTTTTATTTTTTAGAGACAGTCTTACTTCGTCACCCTATTTTTTTGTTGCAGTTTGGCTGGGGCTGGGTTCGAACCCACCACCCTTGGTATATGGGGCCGGTACCCTACCCACTGAGCCACAGGTGCCGCCCAGCTATGGTATTTTAAATCTGTTATCTTGGCTGGATCATTCCTCTAAGACAGAAAAGACAGGAGGAGCAGGGTTGAATCAGTGACCAGGAGAGCAGAGGGTAACGGCAACCTCTGAGCTAGCATCAAGGCTAAGAAAGCATGAGGTGGTCCATTGCTAGGGTTCAAATCCCAGGTCTGCCTCTTACTAGCTGGGTGGCCAGAGGCATAGTATATATACCTATAAGCCCTGTGGGGCTTCAGGGATCCACTAGCAAATGGGGATAACAGCACTTGCCTCATCTGGTTATTATGAGCAATACATGGGACATTCGTGTGTAAATCCTTTCTGCACATGGTAAATGTTCAAAACTATCACGTTTAAAACTGCTATCAGTGTCCTATAAGGACACTCACCCTTTAGCATTAAGAAATGGCATAGGTGCAAGCACTCAAGCATTTGCACATCTATAGACCACGTGGACACCAGCTGATGGGTGGGTAAACAGAAGGTGGTCTGTTCTTACCGTAGGATGGTATTTGGCTGTAAAAAGGAAGTACCGATTCATGCAACAACATGAGTGAACACAGAAAACATGACCACATATTATATGAAATATCCAGAATGGGCAAATCCATAGTAACAGAATTAGGGGTTGCCAGGGCTAGAGAGGTATGGGGAGGGACAGCCAAAGGGTACAGGATTTCTTTTCTGCGGTGATGAGAAGGTCCTAAAACTGTGGTGATGCTTACATATATCTGTGAATATACTAAAAACAAATGCTCTGCACACTATAAATTGGTCAATGGCGCTGGGCGTGGTGGTTCATTCCTATAATCCTAGCACTCTGGGAGGCCAAGGTGGGTGGATTGCCTTGAGTTCAGGAGTTCGAGACCAACCTGAGCCAGAGTGAGACCCCCCGTCTCTACGAAAAAAAAAAAAGTCGGCCATTGTGGCAGGTACCTGTAGTCACAGCTACTGGGGAGGCTGAGGCAAGAGAATCACTTGAGCCCAAGAGTCTGAAGTTGCTGGGAGCTGTGACACCACTGCACTCTACCAAGGGCACACGGTGAGACCTTGTCTCAATAAGAAAAAAAAAAGAATAAATAAATGGGTGAATTGTACAGTATGTGAATTTTACCTCAATGGAACTATTACAAAAAAAAATGAAGGAAGAGTTTACATTAAAAATAAAGACACATGGTGAATGTCAGAAGGAAGCACATGAGTCAGAAAAGGGGGGAAGGGACTGCCTGTCTCTTTGTGGGAGGGGCAGGTGGGTGGGAGGACCTGGGAGAAGAGAACTGCAATTCTCCAGCATGAACCAGAATCCTACCCAAGAGGAGAAAGCACTTCCAGAAATGCTACCTCATGGTACATGTCTGGGATCAGTGTTTCTCAGAGTGTGTTCTCTGGACCAGCCAGAGCTTGCCAGAAATGCAGATTCCTGGGCCCCACCCTAAAGCCACTACATCAGACATTCCAGGGCTGGGGCTAAGGGATCTGTGTTTTCACAGCTTTCCTGGGGACGCTGACATACACTTCAGGTTGGGGACTATGATCCAAGGAAAGACATGCACGTATTTATTCAGAGTGCCACTGGACACGGCACATACAAAAACGTGCATTAACAATGCAAGAGACACATAAGATAATGGTCTCCTCATAGAATGGAATGCGATGCCACAGCAATAAAACCAGACCAACCACATTTAGATCCAGCAACACAGAGAAACATCAAAAAATAATCTTGGGTAAAGAAATAGATTACAGAAGTCAGTCCCAGTGGGGACTAAATGATGCCTGTTACTAGTGATGCCTGTAACAGCAGCACTCTGAGAGGCAAGGCAGGAGGATCACTTGAGGCCAGGAGTTCAAGAGCAGCCAGGGCAACAAAGTGAGACCCAGTTGCTACAAAAAATAATTAAAGAAACAAATGAATTACAGAATGCATGCAGTGCATATTTTTATAAAAGGTTGAAAAATTCGTAACAAATTGATTTATTGCTCAGAGATAGACACAGAGTTGGTAACAGGAGAGCAGAAGCAAGCCACAGCCTGGACACACGTGACAGTGGGAGGGAGCACCCAAGGGCTGTGGAGTCCCTGAGAACATAAACTCACCCAAAGTACACTGGTATTGGTTTAGTTATGATTCTCTTTTTTAAAGAGTTTAATTGATATATAATTTACATACCATCAAGTTTATATCCCTAAGTCTACAAGTCAGTGGTTGTAGAATATTCACAGGGGCTGGACGCGGTGGCTCACGCCTGTAATCCTAGCTCTTTTGAGGGGTGGATCGCCTGAGCTCAGGAGTTTGAGACCAACCTAAGCAAGAGCGAGGCCCCATCTCTAAACAATAGCCTGAGCCCAAAAGTTTGAGGTTGCTGTGAGCTATGATGACATAGCACTCTACCAAGGACAATAAAGTGAGACTCTCTCTCTCAAAACATAAATAAATAAATAAATAAATTTTCAAAAATAGAATATTCACAGGGTATATAACCATCACCGCAATCTAACTTTGAACCATTTTCATTGCCCCTAAAGGAACCTTGTGCCCATGAGGGGTCACTCCTATGCCCTCCTCCTGTACCCCAGGCCCCCACTAATCCATTTTATGTCTCTATGGCAATCCTAGCACTCTGAGAGGCTAAGGCAGGAGGACCCCTTGAGCTCAAGAGTTTTAGACCAGCCTGAGCAAGAGTGAGACCCCGTCTCTACTAAAAATAGCTGGATGCTGTGGTGGGCGCCTGTAGTCTCAGGTACTCAAGAAGCTGAGGCAGGAGGATCACTTGAGCCCAAGAGTTTGAAGTTGCTGTGAGCTATGACGACAGCACAGCACTCTACCTAGGGCGACAGAGATCCTCTCTCAAAAAAAAAAAAAAGAAAGAAAAGAAAAGTATTTGTGACTTGTACCCATTTGTCAATGTGTAGTGATTTTTATAACTTGTTCAAATGAAGGGGGGAAAAGGCTTCCTGAGAAAAGAATAGCAGGCCTTTAAATGGCACCCACTGCCCTAGAAAGGGTGTATGGAAAAGGTTCTTACGGGAGCCCTAAGAACAGTTATTTTGGGAGGAACAGACATTACTTGTGCTGTTGAACCTCTCTGTTTTCTCTGCTGCAAAATGGGACAAAGAAAGGATTCAATATCAGAATCTGGGATGACCCCAGCATGGTGCACAGCGCAGAGCAGGTGCCTGGCAAGTCAGGGTAGGCCCAGGATATACCTAGCAGTCACATCCCACGTAACACAAGTCCACAAGCAGATGCTGTGAAACCTGCCGTACCTGAGGAACAGGCATGCTGGAGCAGCTCCTGGCACTGCTAAGAAGAAAGTTCCAGGCCAGAGGTTCTTTCTCACCCCACCCCCACCACACAGATGGAGAACACACTCTGTCCCCCGCAGGGCTGGTCCTGCTTGCTTTGGCCACTGTTCTGCATGACACCCTGACCTACTTTGTGTGGATGGAGATACGGAAGCTTTAAGAACAGGCCCTAAAACTGTATTTGGGGAGAGTCTTTACAGAGATGATTGACTTAAAATGAGGTCATGATTTTTTTGTACATCTAAAACTGTTCTGGAACTTTTTAAATGTTCATTTTTGAAGAAAGAGACTTAAAAGCTGTATCAATTAAATAACGTGTAGACTTTGCTCAGATCCCAATTCAAACAAAGCGACTTTGTAAAAAGATATTTTGAGTCAGGGAAATCAGAAAGTGGGCGTGGGTTAGGTATCAAGGAACTGCTATGAGCTGTGACAATGGTATTGTGGTGCTGATGTTTATACAATCTGCATTTGTTAAAGATGTAGAATGAAATGTTCAAGGATGAACTAGTATATCTCTGATTAGCTTGAAAATATCATTCCAGGCTAAAAAAGAGTCCTCATGAGGGGACAAAAGTAACCAGAGTGGCAGAGGTTGATACACAGAAGACCTGGGAGTTAGATATGGGAGTTCACTCTATTCTTCTCCCTATCTTTGTATGTATGTGTTGGACAACTTTCAGAATATATAACTAGAGGGCAAGGTGAGGGAGGTCAGAATAACAAACTCCGGGGGCTTGTGGCCTCAGAGGAATGAGGGTCAGCCATCACTGTGGGAGGGAACAAGATCACCCAGGCCTGGGATTTTATCAGCTCTTTTGCAGCTTGGCTCAGACACTCAAAACCAAGGTTTTAGGTGGCAACAGCCTTCCTGCACTCTAATCTCTCCTGAACCCCATTACCTCCAGCACACACTAGCCCTAAGGAACATCATACGGTAAGGGCAAAGGTGCTTCCACGAGCAAACCAGACAGGGAGCAAGAGATTTCTGCACTTGAGAGGTTTTGCAAGCATCTGAAGAACACACAACAATGCAAAGGTCAGATGAACCGAAAACACTGGAACATACAGATAGAGGATGTGTGAATCACAAATGGGAAAAGGCATGGCTGGGGAGGGTCTGCCCAGCCTCACCCCAGAGATGGAGCTCAGCATCAACTGATAGCACAAGCAGGATGACACAAGCCCCCGATGGGCTGACACAGCAAGACCACCCCCACCTGAAGGTATCTTTGTCAGGACTGTTTCTCCAGAGTCCAGCCCTAAGGAAACGATCAGATAATACACACCGCAGGACATTTCCAAAGACTAGTCTGCCAAAACCAGTGATGCCACTTAGCCTCCAATAGTATGACTACAATCAAAAGGGCAGACAAACAGTAAAGTATTGACGAGGATGTAGAGAAACTATTAACTCTCCCATGTTGCTGGTGGGAATGGAAAATGGTGCATCAGCCTGGGAAAACAGTCTGGTGGTTCCGCAAAAAGTTAAACAAAAAGTTCCAATATAACCAAGCAATATGCACTCCTAGGTATATATACCCCCCAAGTACTGAAAACATATGTTCACACCAAAATTTGTACATGGCTATTCCCAGCAGTATTATTCATAAGAGACAGCAGGGCAACAGCCCAAATGTCCACCAATTGATAGTGGGATAAATAAAAAGCCACAAAAGACCAAAGTTCTGATACATGCTATGACGTGGCTAAACCCTGAAGACATGATGTTAAGCAAAAGAAGCCAGTCACTAAGGACCACATCATGTGATTCCATTTACATGAAGTATCCGGAAGAGGCAAATCCATGAAGATAGAAGGTAGACTGGCGGTGGCCTCGTGCTGAAGATAGGGGCTGAGGAAAGACAGGGAATGTCTGCTAATAGATACAGAGTTTCTTTCTGGGGTGATGAAAATATTCTAAAATTGATTGTGGCAAAAGACCTGCAATGGCCTTCCCCTGGCCAGCTCCTTCTCACTCAAGGCCAGCCCACTTCCCTGGCCGTTCCATTCCAGTTACTTGCAACTCTGCAGAGGTCAAGTGTGGATGCTGCCAGCTCCCCAACGCTGATCAGCTCAACTGTGGGCAAGAGACGCCATTTTTCTATGCCTCCATTTCCTTATCTGCAAAATAGGGGTGATTATATTAATAATAGAACCTCTCTTAGAACAGTGTCAGTGACATCCTGAGTCCGCCAGTATGATTACTTCACCTGGCTTTACTTTCATCACAGCACTATCGTCCTGAAATAACCTTGTTTTACTTACTTTCCACTTATATATGACGTCCCCTCACTGCCACCCCGCCATGAAAGCTCTGAGTGGAATCCTTTGCTGTAGGCTTGTACTCCACATCCAGTAGGTGCTTAATATTTTTTAATTATGATAAAATACACATTGCATAAAGTTGACCCCTTGAAAGTGTACAACCCAGTGGCATTAACGACTTGACAAGGTTGTATAACCATCATCACTATCTAATTCCCAACTTTTTCATCACCCCAAAAAGACACCCTACATCAATTAACCAGTAATTCCCCATTGGCCCTTCACTCCAGCCCCCAGCAACCACCAAGCTGCTTTCCATCCCTATGAATCTTCTTATTCTGGACATTTGACTTCCTTCCACATGTAACATGTGGCCTTTTGTGTCCGGCTTTTTTCATTTTTCCCCAAGGTTCATCCATGTTGCAGCACATACCAGCACTTCATTCCTTTTTTTTTTGCAGTTTTTGGCCAGGGCTGGGTTTGAACCTACCACCTCTGGCATATGGGGCCAGCGCCCTACCCCTTGAGCCACAGGCACCACCACACTTCATTCCTTTTTATGGCTGCATCATATTCCACTATACAGATAGACCACATTTTGTTTATCCTTTCATCAGTGGATAGCCATTTGGGACATTTCCACTTTTTGGCTATTATAAAAAAGGTTGTTATGAACACTCGTGTGTAAGTTGCTTAACAATTTTTTTTTTGCAGTTTTTTTTTTTTGGCCAGGGCTGAGTTTGAACCCGCCACCTCCAGCATATGGGGCCAGCGCCCCACTCCTTTGAGCCACAGGCACCACCCAATTGCTTAATAATTTTTAAATGGGGCAATGCGTTTGGGACCCCTTCCATTGTATTGGAAGACTTCCTATGTATCCTCTATTCCCTATCTATCTTCAATAAACAATTGCTCTATTGCTTCTGAAAAAAACAATAATTTTTAAATGAATGGGTCTATCACGCTTCTAGTAGACCAACCCCTTTTGTATATAAGTATTCTACTGTTTACTAAATGCTTATTCGGTGGTTGGTAATGTACAACCCAACCTGCCACCTTTATCTCTTCTGCACAAATGAGACACAGGGAGGTAAAACAACTGACCTGAGTCACAGAGTGGGAAGCTGAGCTTGGATTCAAATTCGGGTCTGTTGGACAGTAGGCGCCATGCTCTAACTCAGTGGTTCTCAACCTGTGGGCTGTGACCCACAGGAAATGTATTAAAGGCCGCGACATTAGGAAGGTTGAGAACCACTGCTCTAACCAGAAAGGTCACTGGTTTATTTCAGACAAGTCCCAGATTAGAATATGGGGTGTTCTTTTAAAAATACCATCAAACTTCACAACCCACAAAGCAGGCCTGGCTCTAATTAGTAAACTCAGGCATGCTGAAAACTACACTTGCTAGCAGACCCAGTTTTCCTTTAATTAAAATTAACAAAACAATATCCTCAAGTCTGGCTGGTCTGGGCTACACTTGACAGGAAATAAGTCAGGTCAGTTCGTTCCAGATGCTGCACCAACTAGGGGAACAGAGAAGGGACCATGAAGCTAGATAACCCATGGAAAGTATAAACATGGGATCCTCACCCACTCTGCCTGGGGTCAAATCCCAGCTCTGCCACTCAGTCTGAGCTGAGGCCAGCCACTGTACCACTCTGTGCCTCAGTTTCCTCATCTATAAAATGGAAACAGTAACAGTACCTACCTCATAGGGTTACTCTGAGTATTCAATGAGCTTTATCTACAAAAGCGTCTGGCACATGTTAAGCATTAAATAACATAAGTTACTAATTATCACCATCTCTTTTGAAAGCACAGACTCTGGTTTACCCCAGAAAGAGCTCTGACCCCTAGATTCTCAGATTTTCTCTTATTAATACCAACCCAGAGGTAAAAATCCCTAGATATCCATTTAGTAGTTCATGTTTGTTAACCTCAGGTTGTACCATGAAACCACCACCACCTGAACCACGAGGTTCCTCGTGCTTACCCTGGGAGACAAAGACAGACTTCTTTTTGCAAATGATTTCTGCCTTCCGATGGCTCAGGCATGGCAGCAAGAGGAAGGTGCATGCAGACTCCCTTTCTTCACACCCTTAATGCCCAGGTGGACTCAAGGCAACCTTTTGGCAGTCAGATATTTAGCTCCCCTCTCCCTCCACCACCACTAAACCAACTTCTTTTTTTTTGTAGAGACAGAGTCTCACTTTATCCCCTTCAGTAGAGTACCATGATGTCACAGGACTCACAGCAACCTCTAGCTCTTGGGCTTCCGCGATTCTCCTGCCTCAGCCTCCCGAGCAGCTGGGACTACAGGCGCCCGCCACAACACCCGGCTATTTTTTGGTTGCAGTTCAGCCGGGGTTGGGTTTGAACCTGTCACCCTTGGTATATGGGGCTGGCGCCCTACTCACTGAGCCACAGGCACCACCCACCAATTTCTTTATGTTCTTTTATTCTGCCTCCATCTCAAGGACCAGGAAACTTTTTTTTTAACCCTGTAAGTCCCCCAGCATGGCTAAGCAAAGTTGATTTGTACCCTAGGCAGAAAATAACAACAGCAACAGACACTAATTTTTTAGCTATGATTCTGGGCCAGGAAGGTACCTACTATTAATAATTACAAACTCATGGCTCGGCACCTGTGGCTCAAGCAGCTAAGGCGCCAGCCACATACACCTGAGCTGGTGGGTTCGAATCCAGCCCGGGCCGGCCAAACAACAATGATGGCTGCAACCAAAAAATAGCCGGGCATTGTGGCATGCGCCTGTAGTTCCAGCTACTTGGGAGGCGGAGACAGAAGACTCGCTTAAGCCCAGGAGTTTGAGGTTGCTGTGAGTTATGATGCCACAGCACTCTACCCAGGGCAACAGCTTGAGGCTCTGTCTCAAAAAAAAAAAAATTACAAACTCATAAGGAAGGGAGTATCATTACCATCTCCATTTGACAGATAAAGGACTGAGGCCCAAAGAAGTGAAGCCACTTGCCTAAAGCCATTCAGCTTGTACATGGTAGAGCTCCAGGGTGAACTCAAGCTTTTCTCCACCCCAAACCCCAGAGCTAGCAGCAAAGAGAGAAATTAACAGGGTGAACAGCAAGGGAATGACACGACCACGTGCAGCTGTCCCCCCTAATTAACTTCCTCTTTCTCAGGAGCTTGGGGTGAGATTCTGGCCCAGAATGGTGCACCTGTTCCACCCAGCTCCAGAGGGCGAAGCAGGAAGGAGAAAACTCCCCGCGCTCCTTCTAAAGCTCAACACCATTCCCTGGGGGCTGCAGGCTCGTAGACTGCCCCAAAACAAACAAAAAGCTCCAAGTGAAAGGCCCCTCACATAGTAGGTGCTCTGACTACCACAGCAATAGAGCAGATCGCATTGCTCCCTTCCTTCTCGTGTAGGGTAGAAACAACCCTAAGTATTTTCGAAGCAGAAGGAGGAGGGCCCAAGGGGCTAGAGGGAGTGGGTCGGGTAGCAAGGCTAGGACAAATCCGGGGGTGCTGGGAAGAGCGCAGCAGCTTGGGGACCGGGAGGCGAGCGTCGGCAGCCAGGGCGCCCCCTAGGCAGCCGGCACGCCGCCTGGCTCACAGTAGGTGCCCATTCAAACGTGGTGAATGAATGAATGAGAGGCACGGCGGGTGTCAGCACAGCCGCAGGAGGCTCCCACAGTGCCCTCAGGGGCAAGGTCCAAGGAGAAGTGCGGCGCGCTGGAGAGTGCTCCCCGAGGCCCTGCGCCCTCCCCTCCCCCCCAGCCAGGGCCACCCTCATCCCAAGCCCGGGGAGGGCCGGCAGCCCCCAGGCCGTGCTCAACCCAGGCCGGTCCCAGGCGCCAAGTGCGCGGTGCCCAGGACAAGGTGACCGCGGGCACGGGCCTGGCGCCCACCTTCTGAGCGGCGCGCACGTTGTCCTCTCCAAACAGGCTGCTGACGCTCTGCGAGAAGGTGTTGACCGTGCGGCGATAGCTGTTCTTCTCCGTGCCGCTGCGGCCCCGCGCCCCCAGCGCGCCCGGGGCCAGCAGCCCAAGCAGCAGCAGTAGCAGCAACAGCGGCAGCGGCAGAAGCCCGGCCCGGGCCCGGGGCCCCGGTGAGAAGCGCGCGCCCATGCCCGGCCAGTGGGGTGCGGAGTAGCGGTGCGGGTAGAGGGCCGCGCGCGGGGCCGCCTCGGACTCCGGCAGGGACAGCGTTGGCGCGCACCAGGGTCGCACGCCGAGCCTTTGCCCGCCGCCGCTGCTGCCGCCGCTGCTGCCCCCGCCGCCGCCGCCGCCGCCGCTGCGCCACCTGCCCCGCCCCGCGCGCAAAGGCGCGACAGCCCTGCCCACGCCGAGCCACGCCCCCAGCACCAGGCCCCGCCACCAACCTGGGCAGCGGGGCGGGCCCGTGGGCGCTTCGTCCTCCCGGAAGCCTACTCCGACCTGGTAGGGCTTTTCACCGTTTTTTAACAATGAATTTTTAGATAATTTTTATTTTTAACTTTACTGTGCAAAGCAACCCACGTCTGTAAAACTTGCAAGAGCCTCAGCAAGAATAGTGGCTGCAACTGACTGGAAAACATGAAATATATACGTGTGTGTGTGTGTAATGTATATATATGTATATAAAAATCTTTCTGAATTTATTACAATGGTAGTACCCCAAATTGGCCATACTGGGCATCAGCTCGTTCAAGCATCTATCTCTCCTGCCCTTCCTGAAGGAACTGTATTTCAGAGCCACAAAATTGGGAAGGAAAGTTCCTTTGTAAAACTACGGCTTGAATGAGATAACTAGAAAATCATTTTGCACTCCTTAACGAAATGATGGATTCAGGCGACAATCATCAAAAAAGACTAAAACCAAGAAGAGAAAGATTGCTGGGAAAGTTGCAAACCGAGGGGCCAAGTAATGAAGACCGGGTTGCCCCAGTCGGAAGGAAGTACCAGCGCCACCTATGACGGAGCCTCCCCAAGACGAGCTGAGCGAGAGCCTCATGGCCTCTAGAGGAAACCAACACTTCATAGGAAGTATGGGGAACAAAGAAAAAAGAAGCAGGCAAAATAGTCAGCCAATACCAGAATGCAGGGCATTCTACGGGACAAACGACTCAGTTTTCATCAATAAATCGTGTAAAAGGTAAGAGGAAGAGAGGATTATTGGTTTCAAGGTCTTAAGAGCCATAATAATGAAATGCAATGCAAGGATCTTGTTTACATTCAAAGAAAACGAATCTAACCAGACTTCTTTTTTCTCTTTCTTTCTTTCCTTTTTGGAGACAAACTGGAAAATAAAACGCAACTTTTGCCAATCCAAAGAGTGAAAATCTGTGTCTTATTTTTGAACTTACATTTTCTAGATTCCTGGTGAGTTATTACCATATTTGGCCATTTTATTAACTCCACTGTTTGTGAATTGCCTGTTCATATCTTTTGATCGTTCTTTTTGTGTGTTTATCTTTTTTTAAGTGAATTTTTTTATTGATAACAGAATATACAGAAAAATACACGTATCAAACGTGTCACTGAGTTTTACAAACAACACACAAGGTAACCAGCACCCAGATTAAGAAATGGAGCATTATCAGCTCTCCCAAAAGCCTCCCTGCATCCCCTCCCATTCATTATATCTCTTCCAAAATTTAGAATTCATTTTGCCTGTGTCTGAATTTTATGTAAATGGAATCACACAGTATGATTCTTTTGTGGTTGGCTTTTGTTCAATTTTATATTTATGAGATCCACCCGCGCTGTTGGGTATATGCCTTTTTCTTGATTTATAGGATATTCTTTACATCCTTTGGAAGGTAATCCTTTAGTATACCATGTATGATATTTTAGAAGAAAATATAGGAAAATATACTACCACCTATTTAATATTTTTAAATGGATATACTTTTATATTTATATTTACTTATTTATTTATTTAGACATGGTCTCTCGCTTTGTAGCCCAGGCTGGAGTGCGGTGGAGAGATCTTAGCTCACTGTAACTTCAAGCCCCATGCTTCAGTCTGGGCTTACAGACACCACACCCAAATGGCACACTTTTAATTTACTTAAATAAATACATTTAAGAAGAAATTTTGGATAATAGCAACCTAAGCAGCAAAATCCATGAAAACACAGGTTTGATATGCCAATTATACTTTTTTTTTTTTTTGAGACAGAGTCTCACTCTGTTGCCCAGGCTAGAGTGATGTGTCATCACAACTCGCAGCTACCTCAAACTCAAGGGATCAAGCCATCCTCCCGCCTCAGCCTCCCCCAGTAGCTGGGACTACAGGCACCCACCACACCACCTGCCTAGTTTTAGTAGAGAAAGGATCTGGCTCTTGCATAGGCTGGTCTTGACCTCCTGAGCTTAAGCAATTCACCCGTCTTTGCCTCCCAGAGTGTTAGGATTACAGGCACGAGCCACTGCTCCAGGCCGCTCATTATATATTTTTAAAATTCACTAAAATCGGGTAGGTGCAGTGGCTCATGCCTGTAATGCTAGCACTCTGGGAGACAGAGGCGGGTGGATCACTCCAGCTCGAGAATTTGAGACCAGGCCCAGCACCTGTAGCTGGAATGGTTAGGGCACCGGCCACATACACTGGGGCTGGTGGGTTCAAACCGGGCCCAGGCTTACTATTCAAGGACAACTACAACAAAAAAATAGCCAGGCCTTGTGGCAGGCACCTGTAGTCGCAGCTACTTGGGATGCTAAGGCAAGAGAATCACTTAAAGCCCCAAGTTGGAGGTTGTTGTGAGCTGTGACTCAACAGCACTCTACCCAGAGCAACATAGACTCACTCTGTCTCAAAAAAAAAAAAAAAAAATTCGAGACCAGCCTGAACAAGAACAATACCCTGTCTCTACTAAACATAAAAATAGGAAAACTCAAAGATAGCCGGGCATTGGGCAGGCACCTGTGGTCCCAGCTACTTGGGAGGCAGAGGGAGGAGAATCGCTTGAGCCCAGAAGTTGGAGGTTGCTGTGAGCTGTGATGCGACAGCAGTGAGCTGTGATGCGACAGCACTCTACACAGGGTGACAGCTTGACGCTCTGTCTCAGAAAAATAAAAATAAATAAATAGAAAAACTAGCTGGGCGTGGTGGTCGGCTCCTGTACTCCCAGCTACTTGGGAGGCTGAGCCCAAGTGTTTCAAGTTGCTGTGAGCTATGATGCCACATGGAACTCCACCTAGCGCTACAGAATGAGACTGTCTCAAAAAAAAAAAAAAACACTGACATTAATACATAGCTTTTAAAAAATGTTTACTTATATATTACCTAAATCCTGTCCTGTACCACTTGAATGTAGTATTTTGTTTTTTGTCTTTATTTTTCTTTGAGGAGAGGAGCTTATCCAGATTCAATTACATTCTTGGTTTATTCACACGTTTATTTCATTCAGCAAATATCTATTGTTTACCAAGTCTGCAGCCAGACCCTATTCTAGGTTCTTTATGTTTTTTATGGGGCAGTATTTTTTTTTTAAATAACTACATCCTTTGTAAAATTCTAAAATAATATAGTTCACCTTTTTTGTAGTATAATTTATCTTTTTTGTGTAATATAATTTAAATGTTTGCTCTGAACGAATTAATGCTTTTAACAGAAAAAAACTTTACAATGTAACTGTTCTATTCACAAGATAAGTACAGGATTCAGAAAATGCATTATTTTCAAGTGCATCACAGACAATGTGAATGAGAGCTTAAAGTTGTCTAATAGATACCTTCTTTTAGGTCTTCCGTCTGTCCCCGTGATGGAAATATTTGGCACCTTTTTACTACACAACTGATACATGTTTCTTGTAGAAATATTAAAAAATGCAGATGAACAAAACTGAGAAAATAAATGTAGTATTAGGACCAGGATTGTATTTTAAAAGGGGACCCAACACTCCCACTCTCACGTAGCCAAATTAGTATTAGCAGATAATTCGATTTACACACGGGTCACACCTGAGAGAACTTCCCTGGGCCTAACCTGACCGAGACCTCAGGGTGGTCTCGCCCACTTCTCTGAATAGCCGCGCTCCGACCCCACACGCCCCGCCTCCGGACCGGTCCCGCCGTCCCGCCCTGTCTTACTTTCAGCCCCGCCCCTCAGCGTCCCAGCTCTCGCGATAGCACAACACACGTCTCGTGGCTGAGGTTCCTGGTATTGGCACCCACGTGGGCTGGGCCTTTAGTTTGTGAGGGTGCTGTAGCTGGCGGGATCTGAGCTTGGCGGAGGCGCCATGGGGAAGCTGCGCCGGCGGTACAACGTCAGGGGGCGCCAGCAGGCAGGCCCCGGCCCTTCGAAGGGTCCCCCGGAGCCGCCCCCTGTGCGGCTGGAACTAGAGGGTAAGGCAACTCGAGACTGGAGATGGATTTCACCGGAGGGACCATCCAGAGCTTCGCTGCTAGGGCTGGCCAGTGAGGGCAGGGGTCCTCCGGCCGGTGTCCTGCCTTCACAGCTCTGGGGTGGGAAATCCCAGAAAGGTACCCTCAATGCAGATAATTTAAAGGGGGGTGGTGGGTGGTGACAGCCTAGTTTTAACAGTGAATATGGGACAATACTCGGAGTCTCTTTCGCTCTCATATAGTAGCATGGAGAATTTGGCGAGAAAATGAAGTAGTTCCATCTATTCCCTTAACTTGGATTATAATCTCTGTATAATCTCTGAACTGTCTGCTCAGCTCCAGGCTGGTCATTTCTCTCAACCAGAGAACCCGTTATGTCCAAGGTACTAGCCTAGGCTCTAGAGACAGCAGAGAAGGAGATTTTGAAAGCCCCTGCCACCCTGGGTTTACATGGTTAAGGGAGGAGATAGGCAAAGAGAAACACGTGTGTAAAATGTATATCGATCGTGTGTGGATGTGAAGCAGAAGTGGCCCTTGGGTTGGTTACGATGGTCCATAGGTTTGCCCGGGAGGAGGGTGTCCCTGTCTTGGAGTCAAGACCTGAGCGGAGATGAGAGAAAAAACGGAGGCCTTGGGCACGTCCAACCTCATAGGTCATGGTGCAGACTGGGTCTTTTTCTGTGAGTGAGAAGGGAGCTATGGGAGGGTTTAGAGCACAGGAGGGGCAGGATGAGGGCTTATTTTTAACATCACTTTGGCTGCTGTGTTGAGAAAAAGCAATAAGAGGACAAAGGGAAAACAAGGGTGGTGGGGAGGGAGGTGGAGGACATGCTTGAACCAGGAAACAGCAGTAGGGAAAGTGAGAAGTGGGTGTGCCTGGATTTGGGATGTGTTTTGAAGTCCTAGCAGGGGCACAAGAACAAAAAAAAAATGATTCCCAGGTGTGAAGCAGGCAGTTTGTGGGGAGGATTGAGAGCACAGCTTTGGGTATGAGTGGCTCCAAACCTGTTAGATATCCAAGTAGAGAGTCAAGCAGCCAAGGACTTGGATGTTCAAGAGAGGCAAGTCCAGGTGGTGATAGCTATTTTGGAGTCATCTGTGTATAGATGATACTAAAGTAAAAACTTTTGGTCCCAGGCATTTTGGATAAGGGATACTCAACCACAGCAGCTATTAGAGTTTTGGAAGTGATGTTTTGAGAAAATATGTTTGCGACTCAAATGAGAATGCTTAGGTAAAGAAATGCTCTGGAAGCAGGATATGTCCAGGGACAGGTGTCAACCTTTGTAATAACAGTGACGGCTCTGGACAGCACCTCGAAGAGACCCAAAGACACTGGCCAACACTTGAAACTAGGCCTTCTGAGCAGAGGGACTGAGGTCTCTGACCCAGAGATTTGGGGAAAGTTCTTGTTCACATTAATAGTAAGAGATCATTTATTGTGACCAGGCGCAGTGGCTCACGCCTATAAGTAGCTCACTTTGGGAAGCCGAGGCAAGAGGATCTCCTGAGCTCATGTTGGAGACCAGCCTGAGCAAGAGCAAGACCCCATCTCCAAAAATATCCAGGCATTGTGGCAGGCACCTGTAGTCCTATGTTCTGGGCAGGCTGAGACAAGAGAATCACTTGAACCTAAGAGTCTGAGTGCTGTGAGCTATGACACCACATTACTCTACCAAGGGTCACCAAGTGAAACACTGTCTAAAAACAAAGAGAGAGAACATTTATCCCATCTTTCTCAGGGACCAGAGAGATCTTGAAAGAACACAACTTAGTTTGACTTTTTTGAAGAGCCTTCCCAGCCACACTTTTTGGTTCATTTACTTTTTTTTTTTTTTTTAAGAGACAGCATCTAGATCTGTTTATAAAGCTGGAGTGCAGTGGTCCCCTTGGGCTCAAGTGATCCTCCTGCCTCAGCCTTTCAAGTAGGTGGGACTACAGGTGCATGCCACCATACCTGGCTATTTTTTGTAAAGGTGGGGCTCCCGTTATATTGTCTAGGCTGGTCTTGAACACCTGGCCTCAAGTAATCCTCCAATCTCAGCCTCCCAAATGCTGAACAATTGTGCATGGACAAGACCCTTTTACCTTTTTTTTTTTTTTTTTAAGAGACAGAATCTCACTTTATTGCCCTCAGTAGAGTGCTGTGGCATCACAGCTCACAGCAACCTCTAATTCCTGGGCTTAGGTGATTCTCTTGCCTCAGCCTCCGGAGAACCTGGGATTACAGGCACCCGCCACAATGCCTGGCTGTCTTTTTGTTGCAGTTTGGCCAGGGCCAGGTTCAAACCCGCCACCCTCGGTATATGGGGCCAGCGCCCTACTTGCTGAGCCCAGGCGCCGCCCACTTTTGCCTTTTTTTTAAATTGATATCCCCAAAGAGCTTTTGTTAGTGTGAGTTACATGAATGGATATTTGCCATAGTAGAAATGAAAACTGAGAGGTTTTTGAAACACAGGAATATATAGGGTGTCCATAAAGGTCGTGTGAAATTTTAAATTGCATACAAACTTTACGGACACTCTGTATATGTAAACACATATTTCATTTGCTGTCAGATCAACAACATTGTCAGTCAATGTGGAACCTGTGGAAAGCACCACTGTGTACCTTTTTTTTTTTTCTTTTTTTGCTTTTAATTCCATTTATTTGAGAACTATAGATAAGAAGATTGTTGTATTACTTAAAATTACCTCATCAAAAAGGAATTTTTAAAAATTGGTACCAGCTTAAAAAGGGAAAATTTTAAGCTTAAAAAAAAAAAAAAATTGGTACCAGCATTATCAAGAAAAGAAGTAAAATTGTCTTACTGTTCTTTTTTCTTTTTTTTCCCTGAGACAGAGCTTTACTATGTCGCTCTCAGCAGAGTGCTGTGGCATCACAGCTCACCGCAAACTCTAACTCTTGGGCTTAAAAGGAAAAAGAAAAACAAAACAAACCCTTGGGCTTAAATGATTCTCTTGCCTCAGCCTCCCAAGTAGCTGGGACTACAGGCACCCACCACAACGCACAGCTATTTTTTTGTTGTTGTTTTTTGGCAGGCCTGAGCCAGGTTTGAACCAGCCACCCTCGGTGTTATGTGGCCAGCACCCTAGCCGCTGAGCTACAAGCGTTGAGCCTGTCTCACTGTTCTTAATTTAGGTCACAAAACCTGTCCTGCTCTTTGCAATGTAAATGAAAACATGCAAACTAAGCAGTTAAGCAAAGAATCAGATTCTGCCCATATCAGAGCACCAGAGAGGGAACCCCAGTGTCAGATGCAAGGCAGAAATAGGTACCCCCAAGGCCCTTCCTCCCCTAAGATTCTGAGGTAGGTGGAGTTGAAGAGTAATATGATCATTGAATTTTTCTAAAACCATCTAGATTATTTATACTTTCAAACGTTATTTTTAAAAATAGATGCAAACTGAGTACGCTAATGCACTGAACACTCTTAAGAGGGTACCATAGTATTATTGTGAAAATAGATTTGTTCTCACAGACCCCTTCTTCTGAAACAGAGCCACCCCAGAGGAGAATGGTGACTTTAATGAGCATCTTTGCTCTCTGACTTCTGGGGTTGTGGGTGAGGCAAGTGTGTCTTTTCAGACAAAGGCACCTTGAAAGGAGTTGATGCAAGCAATGCACTCATTCTGCCGGGGAAGAAGAAAAAGAAGTACAAAGCCCCTCCCCTGTCGAAGAAGGAGAAGAAACCTCTGACCAAAAAAGAGAGGAAAGTGCTGCAGAAAATCTTAGAACAGAAGGAGAAAAAGAGCCAGGTATACCCGCCCCCACCCCACCCCCGTCAAGGTCTGGGCATAGCTCTCTAGAGTGGGGAGTGGTGGGAGGGCGTGTCTCTCTGTCCTCCCAACATGGTCTCTGCAGCAGGCATTCTCCCAGCCTACAGAACTTTCTGGAATAAGAGAAGTGTTCTGCATCTGCATGGTCCTGTACAGTAGTGAGCCCTTGAAATGTGGTTACTGTAGCTGAACAATTGAAATTTTGTGCTCATGGGCGGTGCCTGTGGCTCAGTCCGTAAGGCGCTGGCCCCATATACCCAGGGTGGCGGGTTCAAACCCGGCCCCGGCCAAACTGCAACCAAAAAATAGCCGGGCGTTGTGGCGGGCGCCTGTAGTCCCAGCTACTCGGGAGGCTGAGGCAAGAGAATCGCTTAAGCCCAGGAGTTGGAGGTTGCTGTGAGCTGTGTGAGGCGACAGCACTCTACTGAGGGCCATAAAGTGAGACTCTGTCTCTACAAAAAAGAAAAAAAAGAAATTTTGTGCTCACATCTTTTTCTTTTTTTTTTTTTTTTTTTTTTTTTGTAGAGACAGAGTTTCACTTTATTGCCCTCGGTAGAGTGCCGTGGCGTCACACAGCTCACAGCAACCTCCAACTCCTGGGCCTAGGCGATGCTCCTGTCTCAGCCTCCCGAGTAGCTGGGACTACAGGCGCCCGCCACAACGCCCGGCTGTTTTTTTGTTGCAGTTCGGCCGGGGCTGGGTTTGAACCCGCCACCTTCAGTATATGGGGCCGGCGCCCTGCTCACTGAGCCACAAGGGCCGCCCCTGCTCACATCTTTTTCTAATCATTCATGTTACTAATTTTTTTTTTCTTTAGAGAATTTCAAACTTTTCCCCCTTAATTTTACTTAAGGAAAAAGGTCGGTCCTGGGAAATTCAAACATACACAAAAGGAAAGAGAACGGGATAATGAACTCCTGTGTCCCCATTATTTACTAGCTCTAGCAATGATCAGCCCCTGGTCAGTCTGGGGTCATCTCAATTGCTGGTCACACTCCCACCCTTGAGTCATTTTGAAGCAAGTCCCAGTTATTATAAATCTATACTAGTTTCCTGGGGCTTCCATACAAATGGCCATAAACTGTGGGGCTTAAAACAACAAATTTATTCTCTCACAACTCTGGAGGCCAGAAGTCCAAAATCAAGATGTTAGCAGTGCTGTGCTCCCTTACTGGGCTCTAGGGGAGATTCCATTGCCTCTTCAAGCCTGTTGCGGCTCCAGGTGCTCCCAGGCTTGTGGCTACAGCACTCCAGTCTCCACCTCTGTCTTCACATGGTCTTTCCTCTGTGTGTCTATGGTTAGGACACTGGTCACTGGATTTAGGGCCTGCTCAGATGCTTAGGATGATCTCATTTTGAGATCCTGTAACTTAATTACATCTCCAAAACCCTTTTCTACAAATGAAGTCACAGTCACAAGTTCTGGGATATGGACATGCTTTTGGGGGGAATAAGCACTGTTCAACCTGCTATATAGAGCATTTTATCCATAAATACTTCAATTTGTATCTCAAAAAACAGGAACCTTTTAAAATAGCCACTACATGGCTCAGCGCCTGTGGCTCAATCAGCTAAGGTGCCTGCCACATACACCTGAGCTGGTGAGTTTGAATCCAGCCCAGGCCTGCCAAACAACAATGACGGCTGCAACCAAAAAAATAACTGGATATTGTGGCAGGCGCCTGTCATCCCATCTACTTGGGAGGCAGAGGCGGGAGAATCGCTTGAGCCTAGGAGTTGGAGGTTACTGTGAGCTGTGATGCCACAGCACTCTACCCAGGGTGAAAGCTTGAGCCTCTGTCTCAAAAAAAAAAAAATAGCCACTACACCATTAGCACACCTAACTTTTATTTAATCTCAAATATCCAGTAAACAGTCAAATTTATGGTTAGCTCATAGTTAGTGCCCCACTCATTTGTTTGGCTTTTCTTTTTCCCTTCTAATTTATTTGTTTGAGAAACTGGTGCAGTGACAGGTGCTGAAATCAAAAGAAACTGGATTGTTTGTCTTGTAGAGTTTCCTACCACCTAGATTTATTCGTTTGTTTTCTAGATCAACTCACAACGTGATGGATTTTTTACATGTTATTTATTTATTTGTTTTTATTTTTATTTTTTATTTGTTGCAGTTTTTGGCCAGGGCTGGGCTTGAACCCGCCACCTCCAGCGTATGGGGCCTGTGCCCTACCCCTTTGAGCCACAGGCGCCACCCTACATTTTATTTTAAACATGCTTGTCTGCCTTCCAAATTTCCTATGCATTAGTATTTGGATCTGGAGCCATGATTCCGAATTGGGACAGATTGGTCTCATCCCCCTCCCTGCCAAAAGGACAATTGACAATGTCTTGAAACATTTTGGGCTGTGACAACTTGGGAGTACTACTGGCATGTAGGTAGTGGAGGCCTGGAATATTGCTAAGCAGCCTGCAATGCACAGAACAACAACAAAAAATGTTCAGCCCAAATTGTCAGTAGTTGCTGACCTTGGTCAGATTCAAGTTTGACTTCTTGGCAAGAAGTACACCACCCTCAGGTGCTTGTGTTTCCATCAGAAAGCATGCAGGTCTCTCCTTAGCAGTCATTGATGTGCAGTCCTTGGAGCGATTAGTAGAGTGAAGACTCACTCTTCTTTGCATATATCTTTCTTAAATACTGCACTGTGTTTTTCCCACTGTCCTGTACCTTGTTCTTTGTTTAAATTGTGAAATATATACATGGTAGTGTGTATAAAACATATATGAGCTGGGCCCAGTGGCTCACACCTGTAATCCTAACACTTTGGGAGGATCACTTGAGGCCAGGGGTTCAAGGCCAGCCTGGGCAGCATAGCAAGATCCCATCTGTACAAAAATTTTTTGAAAATTAACCAGGCATGGTGGCACACCACTATAATCCCACACCCTTGGAAAGCTAAAGCAGGAGGATCACTTGAGTCCAGGAGGTCATGGTTACAGTGACCTATGATCAGGCTGCTGCACTCTAGCCTGGGTGACAGAGCGAGACCTCATCTCTTTTATTCCTTTCTTTCTTTCTTTTATTTCTTAAGGCAGAGTCTCAATTTATTGCCCTCTGTAGAGTGCGATAGCATCGTAGCTCACAGCAACTTCAAACTCTTGGGCTCAAGCAGTCCTCTTGCCTCATTCTTTCAAGTAGCTGGGTCTATAGGCACCTGCCACAATGCCCAGCTATTTTTAGAGATGGGGTTTTGCTCTTGCTCAGGCTGGTCTGGAACTCCTGAGCTCAAGTAGTTCACCTGCCTTGGCCTCACAGAGTGCTAGAATTACAGGCATGAGCCACTGAGCCCCCACCAATACCTCATTTTTTTTTTTTTAAAAGGGGGCTATATTTACAATCTCAAAAACAATAAAGCAAAAATTTCATGAAGCCGTCACCCAGTTGAAAGAAACTACCGAGGGCGGCACCTGTGGCTCAGTCCCTAAGGTGCCAGCCCCATATACTGAGGGTGGCGGGTTCAAACCCGGCCCCGGCCGAACTGCAACCAAAAAATAGCTGGGCGTTGTGGCGGGCGCCTGTAGTCCCAGCTGCTTGGGAGGCTGAGGCAAGAGAATCACATAAGCCCAAGAGCTGGAGGTTGCTGTGAGCCGTGTGACACCACGGCACTCTACCGAGGGCAGTAAAATGAGACTCTGTCTCTATAAAAAAAAAAAAAGAAAGAAACTACCGAGACTATGTTACTCAAGGTAGCCTAGGGAACAGTGCACGTACGCATGGGTGAACCTGCCTCCCTCCTCATAATGGCTGGGGAGTGTGGCTTTGTATGACTGACCCATGCTTTATTTATTCAGTGTCCTGTTGATGGACATCTGGATAGCCAAGAGTCATCTATTGTGACGCTCAATGCTGCAGAGAGAGCCTCCTTCATACAACCTTAGACTTCATTTAAAAAGACTCCCCTAGGGTGGCGCCTGTGGGGCGCCAGCCCCCTATACCAAGGGTGGCGGATTCAAACCTGACCCCAGCCAAACTGCATCAAAAAAAGTAGCCAGGCTACTTGGGAGGCTGAGGCAAGAGAATCACCTAAACCCAAGAGCTAGAGATTGCTGTGAGCTGTGATGGCACGGCACTCTACCAAGAGTGACAAAGTAAGACTCTGTCTCAAAAAAAAAAAAGACTCCCCTAGGGATGCTGAAATTTTATTTAGAGTGTCACTTTCCCTCGAGTGTCATGATGCAGATGTATAATACATTCATTTCCTTTCCCAGCGAGCAGAGATGCTACAGAAATTGAGTGAAGTCCAGGTTTCAGAAGCTGAGATGAGACTCTTGTATACCACATCCAAGCTGGGCACTGGGGACCGCATGTACCGCACCAAAGAGTGAGTCGACCAGCCCCTGGAGGCCAAAGCCTCTCCCTCCCACCAAGCCCACCAGGAAAGGCTCACAGGTTATGGGGTCTTCTGGGGTTGCAGTGTTTGAGGAAATATATTTGTGGTGGCTTGAGTAGTTGATGATCAATTGTCTCTGCTAAATGCCTCTAGTTGGTAAAGGCCTTAGGTGTGTTAAACCTCCCACAAGGTGCAGGACAGCCAGATTTCTCGCTCTGATAATGGTGTTTCCCTGCAGTTTGGAGTCCTGCATTGTAGCTTCTTCCAGCATTTGTACAGCTGATCAGGCCAGAAGTTGCCAGCAGGTAATCAAGAGCTAGCTTTGGCCAATTCACGGGTTTGGTTTGGTTTGTGTAATGTTAATAAGGTAGTAGGACTAGTAGGACTGTTTGCTAATATGTTAGCTTCCCGGGGCTTCCGTAACCAATTACTGTAAATTTAGTGGTTTGAAACAAGATAAATTTACTCTATCATGATTCTGGAGGCCAGAAGTCCAAAGTCAAGATGTTAGCACAGTTGCTTCTGTCTGGAAGCTTCCAGAGAACCTATTCCTGGCCTCTTCCTGGCTTCTGGTGGTACCAGCAGTAGTCCGTGGTGCTCCTCGGCGTGCAGGTGCATCACTTCAGCCTCTGCCTCCACTGTCACATAGCGTCCTTCCAGAGTTTGTCCCTGCCATCACATGGTTTTCTCCTTCTCAACCTGGATCTCTTGTTTGCTTTTCTTATAAGAACACAGTCATTGGTGGGATTAGGAGGGATCAGGCCTATCCAAATCCAGTATGACCTCATTAATTTCATCTGTAAAGACCCTTATTCCAAATTAGGTCTCATTTTGAGGTTCTGGGTAGACAGGAATTTTGGAGATACATTAGTTAACCCAGGACAGCCCACGTTTAAGAAATAAGAAATTTCACATTAAAATCCAGGTTCCCACCTAATCTTGACCAGCTGGACCATCTGGCAACAACAAGTTGACGTTCCCCCCCAGCAGCTGACCCTTAGATGAGCCTGCCCACCTTCCCCAAGTTGTCCACGCTCTGCAGTCTCATCCTGCTCTGTTCATTTACATTAGGCCAGGCCATCCCTAACAGCAAGCTCTGTTGTTCATTTAGTGACTGTCTACTGAGTGTAGACTATGTCCTCGTCATCCTCTAGGCCCTGGGGACCAGGCAGGACTTAAAAAGAACTTAAAAGGACTTAAAAAGAAAGTCCTTTTCCTTAAGGAGCTTATAGCCTAATGGAGGGAAGATGGGACATGTAGCGGGAAAAGAGGATGGAGCGAGAAGGGAGCTGTTTCGGGCTGTGCAGCCAGGGCCATTCTCCCTGCTAGGTGACACTGGGGCAGAAACTTGAGTAAAGAGTGAAGTGAAGGAGAATTATCTGCAGGAAGAGTGTTTCAGGGAGTGGGAACAGCAAGTCCAAAGATCTTGGGGCAGAAAGGGGAGTGGCCTTTGAGTCCTGACCTCTGGAAAGTGTTTGACAGCCTGGGGCTGCCTTAGATGTCCCACGGCCTCCATGCCTGAAATCTCTGCTCCCCCAGCAGGAAACCTGATGAGGTTGCAGCCCAGGGCCCAGAAAGGATCAGCAGCCTCAGCGGGGCCCATCGGAAGCATAATCGCCAGCCTTCGGTAGAAGATTCTGAATCCTCAGGGGAGTCTGAGCCAGACGAGGTCCCAGCCACTGAGCAGGCTGAGGCTGGTGCAAAGACAACGGCAGCACACTTGCCACCAGCAACTCTGCAGGCTAGGGACGAGAGCCCAGCACCCAGTGATCATCCTCCATCAGCTGGGACTTCTGTGCCTGCTCCTCCAGCCACAGCCTCCACCCTGACCAGGACCCCCGTGAAGCCTGCTGTGTTCATCCCTGTGAATCGCTCACCTGAAATGCAGGTTCGCTGCCCTGTGGTTTGTGGCTCGAAGAGATGATGTCCTGGTGGGGGAAGTTAAATCCTCTCTTTGTGCCTGCCCACTGGGGCTGTTATGGAGATCAGTGAGCTCTGATCCATGATGCACGTGAGGGTGGGCTGACCGCAGGACCAGCACACAGTCAGGGTGATTGAGGTCAGTGTCCAAGTGTCTGCTGGCCATGTCACCATCATCCTCTGACTACACGTCCTGGCCCAGGTAGCCACTGATACAGATAAGAGTTTGGGCAATGGAATTAGTTGACTCAGGCGGTGCCTGTGGCTCAGTTGGTAGGGCGCCGGCCCCATATACCGAGGGTGGCGGATTCAAACCCGGCCCCGGCCAAACTGCAACCAAAAAATAGCCGGGCGTTGTGGCGGGCGCCTGTAGTCCCAGCTACTCAGGAGGCTGAGGCAAGACAATCGCTTGAGCCCAGGAGTTGGAGGTTGCTGTGAGCTGTGTGAGGCCACAGCACTCTACCGAGGGCCATAAAGTGAGACTCTGTCTCTACAAAAAAAAAAAAAAAAAAAAAAGGAATTAGTTGACTCAAAGTCGAGAGCTGTTTCTTCTACTCTAGCTCATCTCCTTGGCCCTGTTTTCTTCCCCTGCAAAATGGGGATCCTCCACCTGCCTAAGGTTCCCCCCTCATTCTGTGCCTCAGTTTCCTTACCTGGTACAATGAGGGTTGTCACAACAATGAAAGGATTCGGGGTATATAAAGCCTATGGCACGTGGTAGGAGCTCTGGAACCTTACAGGTGTAATTGGCTATTTTGGCATGAGGCTTTGGTGACATCATGGGCACCAAGAGGATACTCAGCCCAGGGTCTGGCCCAACACAGGTGGTGGCTGTTCCCTCTGTGCATCTATCAGCACAGATGAGTGTGTGCCACAGGCCAGACCCTGAATAGGGCTCAGGAAATGGAATGTGCTGCACCCCACTGGTGCTTTCAGTCCAGTGGGGGAAGGCTGACGTCAACTACACACCACTGTAAATAGGGACAAGAGGCCGAGTGCAGTGGCTCAAGCCTGTAATCCCCGTACTTTAGCAGTTCAAGGTGAGGGAGTCACTTGAGGCCAGGAGTTCAAGATCAGACTGGGCAACATAGTGAGACCTTGTCTCTGCATAAGAATTTTTGAAAGAAACAGGGACAAGAGTCATGGAGAAGAAGATCAAGTGAGAGGGTAGCCTAAGAGGTCCTGGTCTCAGCAGGACCAAGAGCTGAAAGCCCTGCACCAGCTGAGGAGAGGGAGGAACTGTCTCACACTGAGCACTGCATGAGCAGAGGCCCCGGGCCAGGAGGGCTGCTGGGTCCATAGAGCACCTGCTTCCAAACCAAGTAAGAGCAGATTGTGGAAACAGGTGCAATATGGCCAGCTCCCCCCCCCCTTTTTTTAAAGAGACAGTCTCACTTTGTCACCCTTGGTTGAGTGCTGTGGCATCACAGCTCACAGCAACCTCCAGCTTTTGGGCTGAGGTGATTGATTCTCTTGCCTCATCCTTCTAAGTATCTGCAACTACAGGTGCCCATCACAACGCCTGGCTATTTTTTTGTTGCGGTTTGTCCAGGGCCGGGTTTGAACCCGCCACCCTCCGTATATGGGGCTGGCACCCTGCTCATTGAGCCACAGGCGCCACCCAGCTCCCCTTTTAAAAATAAAAAATAGATAATATCAGTACATTGTTCCTAACATGTACTAGTTAATGAAATTGTGATTCTGGTTATATGTGTGCTGTGTACAAAGTCTTAATCAGGATAAGCTAATTGTTCTAACAAAGGACCCCCACATGCTTCACACCACAAAGGTTTATGGTGGTGCTGTCATGGCCTGATGCCACCTTGTGGCAGCAGGGAGTGTGGGACTCTGTTCCCCCAGGTCAGTCAGGGGCTCAACCTCCTTCTCCTGTCCCTGCCATCCCTTGGGACTTCAGCCTTTGCTTTTCTTGGTGATTTTTCTCCCTCCATATGCCTAAGTAATGCTGTTTGTGTGACATCATGTGCTGATGCAGGTTCATTCTTAACCCCACTGCTGTCACAGTGAATACGCCACAGTGTAAGTACGTGTTCTGATGCTGGGCATTTGGCTGGTTTTAGCATTTTGCTATTATTACATCTTCACTGCTGTTTGAAATGTTCTTGTTTGCCTCTTATGAGCACATGAGCAAAAGTTTCTCTTGGGTACTGTTTGCAAACTGGAGGTCAGTCATCTTTGGGTCATAAAATGACTAGCATTTTCCTTATTTTAAGTAAATGGAATGAAATTAAATAGAGATAAAACAAAAAAAATTTACTTGTTAGCATGCTTTATACATGAGAGGGTTTCACGGTTCATTTCCTTCTGAACATAGTATGTGTGTGTGTGCTGAGTCCTGATAGGAAATGTGTTTCCTTCCATGGGTCTTAGGGGAAAAAAATGCATAAAAGCCACTTCTCTGGAGTATATACCTAGGAGAGGAATTGCTGGGTCATGCATGCTCAACTTGATAAAATCAGCACCAGATTATTCACCAAGGTCATCAAGCCATCAACTGAGACTCAACCCAGCAGTAGCCGAGAGCATTCCAAAGGACACAGTCCCATTCTCTGTCTCCTGTGAGCCATGGCTCTCTGCCCCTTCCACATCTGCCAAGGCCCCCATTCTCCAGCAGGTGCATCCTTCCACCCCTCCAGGTGCCAGCTGCCACCCTTATGGAGACTGTGTCACCTTATGTAGTCCTGCTGTGTCTGCACGAAGCTCCCCATCTCTGCTGATTCTGGTTATATGTGTGCTATGTACAAAGTCTTAATCAGGATAAGCTAATTGTTCTAACAAAGGACCCCCACATGCTTCACACCACAAAGGTTTATGGTGGTGCTGTCATGGCCTGATGCCACCTGCAGCACACATGCCCTGGTCCCTTGGGTACACACTGACTTCCTTTCTTCTGCCAGAAAGAACGGCTGAAGCTCCCAATTCTCTCTGAAGAGCAAGTGATCATGGAGGCTGTGGCTGAGCACCCCGTTGTCATCGTGTGTGGTGAGACTGGCAGTGGGAAGACCACGCAGGTGCCCCAGTTTCTCTATGAGGCGGGCTACAGCAGGTAGGGGTCACTGTGGATCCCTCAGTGACAGCACAGATCCCTGGTCCCCAAAGGTCTTTAAGAGCCTGGGCTCCCAGGGATCTGGTCCTGTCTGTGCCCTGAGACATCAAATAAGCCACTTAACCTCCTTGGGCCTCAGTGTCTTCATCGTTGAAATGGGGATGATACTAGCTCCTACTTCATAGGATTATGTGGATTAATGAGTGGGTTTGCTTCCTTGGTGGATGACAAGGAAGATCAATTCTTGGCTCAGAGAGTGATGTGTTAGCTGTTGTCACCGTGTAGCCTCCTGAGTGTGTCTGAGTCCCCAGGACTCACCGTGGAGTCATGCTCATAGCTGTGATTTACTATAGGGAAAGGACATGAGATCTTTAGAGGGAAAAGTACCTGGGGTGGCTCCGGGGACTAGGCTCAAGTTTCTGGAATCCTCTCCTAGTAGATTCACGGGGATACTCTTGATTTCCCTGGTACCTAGTTGTTACAACACATGTAGGATGTCATCCACCAAGGAAGCATGTTAGAGACTCGGGGCACCAGGTTTTATTGGGGTCATCGAAGCCTTCTCTGTGTGGCAGAAACCAAAATCCCAGATGCCTAAAGGAAAGCAGATGTTTGGTATAAACTATGTACGAACAGCCCAGCCAGAGTGAGCCCCACCAGGAGGGGACCCTCCCAGACGGAGTTCAGATGCCCACCAACGGCCCTCCCCACCAGCATCCTTTCTAGGGAGGGCAGCCTCAGGCCCGTGGCATGGACAGTCACGCAGAGCTGGGAACCAGCCATTACCCCCAGTCACTGAGAGACCTGCCTGGGCAATGTAGTAAGAATATTACTAGAATATCTCTAGAATAAATCCTTTTTACAGTTTAGCCAGGCATGGTAGTACCCACCTGTAGTCCCAGCTACGCAGGAGTCTGAGGCAGGAGCATCACTTGAGCCCAGGAGTTCAAGGTTACAGAGAGCTATGATCAAGCCACTGTACTCCAGCCTGGACACAGAGTTAGACTCTGTCTCTAAAAATATAAACAAAAGCATCTTGAACAGTACATAGGCAAACTAAATACTAACTAAAGACTCTTGTAAATTTAAATTTTCTTAATTTTTCTTAATGAACATTGATGTGGTTCAGAATTCAAAAATTACAAATCCATTTGTAGTGAAGAAGATTTTCCTCCCCTACCCCAGCTACTCTGTACCCCTCACCCTCTGTCCTCCCTAGGTATGCCATAAATCCATTTTTTATGAATCTTTTCTGGGATATTCTGTGCAAATAGCTTCTCTTTCTCTTTTTTGCCCAATTGCTGGCATGTTCAACATGCTATTCTGCACGTTGCTTTTTTTTTCCAATTCACTTATGAGTTTTGAAATGATTTTAGGTGATAGAAGAGTTGCAGAGATAGTCCAGACAGTTCCAGTCCTTCCTTGCCTATTGTACCCTGGTGTTCACAGTTGTCATAGCTAAGGAACCCGCACTGGGATATCACTGTCATCCAAACTCAGGCGTTCTTTGCATTTCTCTAGTCCGTCCCTGGCATCCTTCTTCTGTACAGGTGGGTACTACCATGCCTGGCTAATTTGTAAAAAACATTTATTTTAGAGATGGGCTCTTACTATATTGCCTAGGCAGGTTTCTCAATGACTGGGAGTGATGGCTGGTTCCTAGCTCTGCATGACTGTCCATGCCATAGGCCTGAGGCTGCCCTCCCCAGAAGGGCTGCTGGTGGGGAGGGCCGTTGGTGGGCATCTGAACTTGGTCTGGGAGGGTCCCCTCCTGGATGGGCTCACTGTGGCTGGGCTGTTTGTACATAGGCCCCCACATTGTATTCTGTGAACCTCGTGCTTCTCCTGTTTAGAGAAATGTTTCCCAGTCGCGTGTCAAGGGCTGCCTCCCTCCCTTCTGCAGCGGTCTGATACTCTATGGCACTATGAATGTCCACCCAACAAACACCCAATGTGTGTTGGCATTTGGGCTTTGTCCCTCACTATTGAAAGTGATGCTAGCTGGGCGAGGTGGCTCACAGCTGTAATCCTAGCACTCTGGGAGCCTGAGGCAAGTGGATTGCCTGAGCTCAGAAGTTTGAGACCAGCCTGAGCAAGAGTGAGACCATGTCTCTACTAAAAATAGAAAAAACTAACCAGGCATTGTGGTGGGCACCTATAGTCCCAGCTACTCAAGAGGCTGAGGCAGGAGGATCACTTGAGCCCAAGAGTTTGAGGTTGCTGGGAGCTATAACGCCACAGCACTACCCAGGGAGACAGAGTGAAACTCTGTCTCAGAAAAGTGATGCTGCTTGGCACTGTCCACTTCCTAAGTCCCCACGGCCCCTGGGTGAGGGTGAGAGCTGGGTGAGGACAGTAAATCCTTCTGTGAGACTGCAGGGAGCTGTGGGGTGGACAGGTGGGGCCAAGCACTGCTGATGTTTTCTATTCTTCCTCCCCCAGTGACAACAGCATCATCGGCATCACAGAGCCCCGCCGAGTGGCTGCAGTGGCCATGTCCCAGCGAGTGGCCAGAGAGATGAACCTGTCACAGCGGTGAGGGTTCTGCCTCCCAGGGACGAGTCGTTGGATGGTGCTGTATCCTTTCCCAGAGACAGCTGTGATTTACTTGTCAGCCGCCGAGGAGAGAGCGAACAACACCCATGATGAAGGGCTGGGAGAGAGTATTACCCTCGCATCCGAGTGCTGGGGAATGCCAAGCAGAGGTCTCCTGTGTGCCCAGTAGGGGGCAGCAGGGCAGGGATGAACCTACCAGGACCTCAGTTCACATCAGGCCACCCTATTGCATCTAGACTCTCCCTTCCCACAATCGTTTAAAAGCCAGTCTCAGATGTCTTATTTAATCCTCAGTGTTTCTCTGTGTAGATCTGAAAAGACAGAGGCTTTCCTTTTAAGACAGAGGCTCTTTGAAACACAGCTGCGATGCTCTTAATGTAGCTGATGAGTATGTAGTAGCCCCCAGTGGTCAGTCCCTGTGGAGGTCTCCCTAGAGTCAGTATGTCCTAGCTAACTTTTGTACAGGCACTTGTTTAAACATTTGTGTCCAGCTGGCCTGGCTCCTTGGTCAGCAGTAATGGCTCCCTCACCCTTTTCTCTGGAGACCAGGTTTTTGGAAGTGAGAGCAGCTTAGGGAGGTGTCTGGGTCTTGCTTGGGGTCACCGGTGGGGGCTGCCCACCCAGTGGGGGCACTCTGCTTCACTGCTACCCTTGGATTGGCCCTGTGGTTGCAGCCCTATCTGGCCGGTGCTCTGGAGACCCACCTGCCCTGAGCTGAGGTCCATCTTCACAGGGTCGTCTCCTACCAGATCCGGTATGAAGGAAATGTAACTGAAGACACCAGAATCAAGTTCATGACAGATGGTGTGTTGCTTAAAGAAATCCAAAAGGTTAGTTTTTGGTCTTATGTCACAAAGCAAGGCCAGTGAGGTTGGGGCTAGAGCATTAGGGTGTCAGCCATGATGTCAGTAGCCAATGTGCTACTGTGTGACTTTGGGCGAGTTACTTAACCTCTCTGAGCTCAATTTCTTTTTTTTTTTTTTTTTTGATAGAGTCTTACTATCTAAAGCTCTCGGTAGAGTGCTATGGCATCACAGCTCACAGCAACCTCAAACTCTTGGGCTTAAGCGATTCTATTGCCTCAGCCTCCCAAGTAGCTGGGACTACAGATGGCTGCCACAACGCCTGGCTATTTTTTGGTTGTAATTGTCAGTGTTGTTTGGCAGGCCCCGGCTGGGTTCAAAACCACCAGGTCTGGTGTATGTGGCTGGCTCACTAGCCACTGAGCTACAGGCCCTCACTATGTCAACCCTCGGTAGAGTGCCATGGCATCATAGCTCACAGCAACCTCAAACTCTTGGTCTTAAGCAATTCTCTTGCCTCAGCCTCCCAGTAGCTGGGACTACAGGTGCCCACCACAACACCTGGCTATTTTTTGTTGTTGTTACAGTTGTCATTGTTGTCTTAGCTGGCCCTGGCTGGGTTTGAACCCTCCAGCCTCAGTGTATGTGGCTGGCACTGTAACCCCTATACAAGGGCGCGGAGCTGAGCTAAGTTTCTTGACCGGCACACTGGGGCCTTCCTCATGGGATCATTATGTGCAGAAGTCATACAATGCATGACAGTAGCTTGTACAATGCCCAGTATCTAGTAGGTGCTCATTAAATAATAGAGTTTCCCCCAGGCCAAGTGTGCAGAGTCTGTGCCAGGTGCAAAGGAGCCCCTCAAGTGGAAGTTTTGGTACATGAAGAGACTGGAGGGCTCGGGTCTGGGAAGTAGACCTCAGCCGCTGCCCTCCACCCCCCAGGACTTCCTGCTGCTGAGGTACAAGGTGGTGATCATCGATGAAGCCCACGAGAGGAGCGTGTACACAGACATCCTCATTGGCCTCCTGTCCCGCATCGTCTCCCTCCGGGCAAAGGTAACACAGGAGGTGGGAGATGCCTCTGTACCCCAGGCTACTGCTGTGAGAGTATTACCTTCAGATAGGGTCCCCTGGGCCCGGGTCCAGGTCCCATGTGACTCCTCTTCCCAGGGGCATCCTTCTCTTCATCCAAAAGCTAGAGGCTCAAGTAGGAAGCTAATGCTTGGCCAGGTTTTAGGATCCATGGGCCCAGCCACCCCTTATGCTCCCTGCAGTCTGAGATGGGCTCCCCAGAACCCAACACCAGCCTCTCCCACCACCAAGCAAAGGGCTGCAGCCTCCCCCACCCCCTATCCCACCCCGAGACCAGGCAAAAGTAGGTGATAAGCCTGCTAGGTGGAGGGGTCCTGTCCCGACCCTCCTGGTGAGGATAGAGACCAGTGCCCCGGGTGTGCTTTGTGCCAGGTCACTCTAGGCCCAGGAGCTGACAGCAAAGGGGATGCCATCCTGTCCCAGCACTTTCACCCTCTTGGGGCTTCCATGACTCAGACAGAGCCAAGCAGGGTGCAGGGGGTGGCAGGGAGGGTCATTGAAGACCTCAGGGCAAGGGGATTGTGAGCAGAGAGCTGAAGGGGTGAGGAGCCTTCCCGGGGAGGGGAGAGGAAGTGCAGAGGGCCCAGGGAGGGCGGTGTCTGCCTGCTGTCTGTCTACTTGGTAACAAGCTGCACTGAGACATTATGCCTGCACCATGTAAGTGACCCATTCAAAGTGTACAGTTCAGTGGATTTGTATACATTGACACAGTTGTCCAACCACCACTGCAGTCAATTTTAGAACATTTTTATCACCCCAGAAAGAAACCCTGCACTCATTAGCTGTCACCCTCCTATCTCTAGCCCACCATGAGCCCACTTCCTGTCTATGGATGTGTCTGTTCTGGACCTTTCATGTAAAAGGAATCATACGCTCTGTGGCCTTTTGTGCTGGCCTCTTCCATTCAGCATCATGTTTTCAAGGGTCATCCATGTGTGAAGCGAAATCAGAACCCACTTCCTCTGCACAGACAGGGCACATTTTATTTTTCTGTCCACCAGTGGATGGACATGTGGGAATCTCCACTGGCTGGCTGCTGTGTTATGCAGGTCTCTTTGTAGACATGTTTCATTCTTTCTGGGTATAGGCAGACTCAGTAGTGGAACTGCTGGTCACGTGGTGACTGCCCCTGACCCTTTGAGCCCCTTGCTAGACTGTTTTCTGCGGTGGTGGCAGAGCTCCCTTTGCTGTCCCCCCAGCAGGGCAGAAGGTCCCGCTCTTTCCATGTCCTAGCCAACATTACTTTTCCATTTTTATTCTAGCCATGCTCATAGGTGTGGGGTGTTAGTCTTGTCCGGGTCTTGGTGTATGTCTTCTGGGGAATATCAGGGTGCCTAGCATGCTTTCCAGAGAGTGAAGCCATGAGGGCACACAGGGTGTAGGTGGAGACGGTTGTCATGGGACCCAAGGGGCCCTGTGATTGGGGCTATGCTTCTGACCTTCCCTTTCACCCAACATTCTTTAGCTTTTGAGTTTGGGTTCACTAGCAGCAAAAGGCAGCCCGGGCTTGGGCAGTGCCCAGAAATAGGCCCATCAGCACTGAGTGAGCTGGGACCAGGGAACCCAACATGCAACCGAGGAATCTGGCTGCTCCTCCCTGGACCCCTGGGACAGATGGACATCGGTAGGAGCTAAAAAAGGCTACACATGCTGTGCCTTTGGATCAGGAGCCCCATCTTAGCCGTCCAGCCTCACGTTCCACCATCAACCTTACTGGAGACTAGAAAGACCCCCTTGAGCAAGCCACTGCCCTGGGAGAGGCAGATCTTGCTGTCAGCTCACTCATTCTAAGGGGTCTTGGCAATCAGGAAGCGGGCAGAGGTGATGCTGCAGGGAAGCAGAACCCCTACCCTACCCTGTTATCACTTTCCTGGTGTCACCTGGTCACTGGGCCTGTCCTCCACAGAGGCACCTGCCACTGAAGCTGCTCATCATGTCGGCTACACTGCGGGTGGAGGACTTCACCCAGAACCAGCGGCTCTTTGCTCAGCCTCCACCAATCATCAAGGTAATGAATGCCCAGGCAACAGTTCCAGCCCTATCCGTGAGCCTTGGTGGTACCGGGATGCCCAGGTGTCAGGGTGGCTCCTGGGAGAGCTCACTTTATCATGTGAGAATTGACAGTGTGTTGAGAGGCATGAAAACCTCAACTTGGAAAGATCTGGAAAAGGGAGGGATCCTGGGCCAAAGCTCTCCTCTCCACCCCACCCCCACGTGCCTTCACCTCCATGGGCATCTTGTAGGTTGAATCCAGGCAGTTCCCGGTGACAGTACATTTTAACAAAAGGACGCCACTGGAAGACTACAGTGGCGAGTGCTTCCGGAAGGTCTGTAAGATCCACAGGATGTTGCCTGCAGGTGAGGCCTTGGCCAGAGGGAAGGGGAGAGGGATATTTCCCACTCTGAACCCACACATGATGGCAGTACAGGCAGAGAGGGCCCAGGTTCTTGGCTGGTCTCGTAGTACAGAATAGTGCCTTGTCTTTTTGTGCCTCAGTTTCCTCACTGGTTCCAGAGTGTTCGCAGCACCTGCCCTGCCTTATATTTCTCAAAACCCTGTGCGGTTTCTGTGATTAACTGGAGAATGTAGTTTGCCTTCTGTCTGCAGGAGCTGGTGGGCACAGGTGTCCCAGACATGGGACAGGTGAACAGGTGCATCTGCCTGAGGTCCTCCATATGCCCACAACACTTGCTCAGGTTACTTACTAGGTGTTGTTATTTCAATTGACCCAGCCAGGCAGGGTGGCTCCTGCCTGTAATCCTGCTACCCTATGAGGCCGAGGTGGGTGGATTGCCTGAGCTCAGGAATTCAAGCCCAGCCTGAGCAACAGTGAGACCCCATCTCTCAAAACACCTGAGCATTGTGATGGGCGCCTGTAGTCCCAGCTACTCAGGAGGCTGAGGCAAGAGGATCACTTGAGCCCAAGAGTTTGAGGTTACAGTGAGCTATGACTCCATGGCACTCTACTAAGGGTATCAAAATGAGACTGTCTCAAAAAAATAAATAAATTGACTCAACCTTCACTAGGCAAATAGATTGTAATAACTTCTAGCTGGAGACTCTTGTCTTCCAAAGCCAGGCCGAGGCTGGCCTTCTATGTTAGAAAGGCAGAGAGTATTAGCTGCTTCTGCCAGGCTGGACCTTGTCCTTTGAGGAAGCTGAGATTCACTGCTCCGTAATGCTCTGTCCTTGGCCCACTTAGGGTATCTCAGTGTCCCAGGCATCATGGCCACTCTGAGAGATTGTGCACTGGTAAGAGGCTAAGTGGGGACTTGAGCCAGCAAGCCTCCCACAGCCTTGGGCAGGGGCAGTGCTCTTGTGTATGTACCAATGTCCATCTGGGCACCTGTTCTCAGTGCCAGGTAGTGCAGTCACTGTGTGTCATACCCCCCTCCTTGCAGCACCATCAGTCTGGGAAGAACTGGCTCTCACTGGTTCGTGTCTGTGCCATCCTGGGCTCTCAGGGCTTGCCAGGTGCTTATTGCTAAGGAAATGCTTGCTAAGTGACTGGCAGATAACCGAGGGGCCCGGTTCTCTCCGCAGGTGGCATCCTGGTGTTTCTGACGGGGCAGGCTGAGGTGCATGCACTGTGCCGCAGGCTCAGGAAGGCCTTCCCACCTCTCAGGGCCTGGCCACAAGGTAAACAGCTCCCAGATGTCTGTGACCAGCACTGGGCCCTGAGCAGCCAGGCCTGACCCTGCACCCACTTTGCCTGCCTTCACCTCCCCACCCCTCGTATAAATGACCTTGCTCTAGACAACAAAAAGCATAGTGCTGGCAGCCAGCGCCAACCACAGGTGTCTTTCTCCCCAATCTGTTCACCATCCCAGAAAAACAAGATGAGAAAGACTCTGTAGAAGACATGCGGAAGTTTAAGAAGTCTCGGGCAAGGGCCAAGAAGGCTAGGACTGAGGTATGCGGAGGGCTCATGGGGACGGTTCGGGCTGTCCAGTTGCACCTTCCAGGACAATGGCCAATAGCCCATGTGGCTGCTTAGGTTTAATTGTAATTGGAATGAAATTATTCTCAATGATCCGGTGGTAGCTCATGTCTATAATTCTAGCACTCTGGGAGGCCAAGGCAAATGGATCCCTTGAGCTAAGGAATTTGAGAACAGCCTGAGCAAGAGCAAGACCCCATCTCTACTAAAAATAGAAAAACGAGCCAGGCTTTGTGGCGGGCACCTGTAGTCCCCACTACTCAGAGGCTGAGGCAGGAGGATCACTTAAGCCCAGGAGTTTGAGCTATGAGCTGTAAGCTGTGATGATTCCATGGTACTCTACCTAGAGCAGTGGTTCTCAACCTTCCTAATGCCGTGGCCCTTTTAATATAGTTCCTATGGGTCGCAATTCACAGGTTGAGAACTGCTAACCTAGAGAGACAAAGTGAGACTTTGTCTCCAAAATAAATAAATAAAAATTCAGTTTCTCAGTCACCCCAGACCCAGTGGGACTGCTGGTAGCTATATTGGACAATGCAGATCTGTGACACTCCCCCACAGAAAGGAGCTCTGCTGAACAGTGCAGCGGTGGAGGCTGCAGGGTGGGTGATGATTTGAAATACATTCAGGGGAAGCTTCTGGCAGGCTAAGCCCTGAGCACTTGTGCAGGGCCTGCAAGGAACCCCAGCAGGGCCAGCAGACTCTAGATGCTTGCTGAAGGAGCAGGATGGTCTATTTCCAGAGTATAAGGACAGGCTGGGCCGGCAGAGCCTGTCCCAGGGTGTCTTCTGACGGTGGTGCAGATTGGTAGTTGCTCTCTGAAGCTCCTGTTGAACTAACAGGGGTTCCAGGCATCATGGGTTCTTTCCATGTGCTGGCTGACAATCTTCCCACCAGCCCATGAGATAAGTGTAAGTCTTGTGATAGTCTTCAGTTTTTAGGTGAGAAAACTAAGGCAGAAGGAGGTTAAGTGACCTGCCGTAGGGCATGTGGCCTGTGGGTGGTAGAGACTGGCTTCTGAACAATTGGGTTTGTTTTCCTGCACATGACGTGTCTTTCCTGCAGCCGTTGTGTTGGTGTCTTGTTGACCCTAGGCATTGCCCCAGATCAACTTGGACCATTACTCTGTGCTGCCGACAGGCGAAGGTGATGAGGACAGAGAGGCGGAAATGGACGATGAAGAGGGCACATTGGGTTCTGACCTCGATCTGGACCTGGGGGACGACGGGGCAGATGGAGGTGTGGCCCTGATGGGGCTCCAGGCCCCTACATTTCTTGGGTTCATTTCCTCACTCCCACCACAAGCCAGGCCCTGGGGAGACAGCCAAGAAGCAACAAAAGTTCTGCCCTTGATGTGCTGAGAGCCCGTCTGTCTCTTGCTGCGGTGTGAGCCCCACGGGAGCTGGGTTATAGGTTATGGCCACTGTGTTGTGGTACCCTCAGATACTTGCTGTGTTGAGCATAATAGGGGCCCTGGGGGCTTGCCCAGCTCTGGTGAGCACTTGCTAAAGCCCTATGTATAGAGGAACTCTGCTGTGTCCAGCCCAGGGTCATGCGGGGCAGCCAAAGACACTGCATGCAGGCTCAATCTGCCCCCTCCAGTGATGTTGCTAGGACGCATGGGGCAGGACTGGGCCTAGGCTCTCCCAGGGAGGACACTGTAGCATGGCAGGACTTCGGATCTGGATCAGGGCAGTAGAGACAAGAGAGCCTTCAGGAGCCTCTTGATGGACCCTTAGGCTTAGTGCACCTGCTGGCCGGCTGACAGGACAGCCCCTGGCAAAAGAGCTGGTATAGGGACCTCTTTGCCAGAGCAGGGTTTGGAGCAGCCAAGGCTCCTGCCCGTGGGCATCTGTCCCAACCCGGGTGACAGCGGTCCCTGCTTTCCTTCCAGGTGAACAGCCCAACACCTCTCTCCCCCTCCACATGCTCCCGCTCTACTCCCTGCTGGCCCCCGAGAAGCAGGCACAGGTAACCACGCTGGTGCTCTGGGGTACCTCCTAAGGGTGTAGCACTGGGGTCTGGCCAAGCCCTGGGTCATCCTCCCCATCCACTATTTGTCCAACACTTGCACTTTTTTGAGAGAATATCAGGGTCTTGTTGAAGGTCAGAAAACCCTTCTAGTGTATATGCCCAGGAGCACCATGGCCTAGGCAGGAAATGGCTTGACCTTTCCCCCTCCCAGCCCATCTCACTGACCAGCTGTGTCCCTGCCCTACAATTTTATCCTGAGTCTGAGATGTTCTGGCCACTTCTTCCCTCACTCCTAGGTCTTCACGCCTCCCCCAGAGGGGACACGGCTATGTGTTGTGGCCACCAACGTGGCCGAAACATCCCTGACCATTCCGGGCATCAAGTATGTGGTGGACTGCGGGAAGGTCAAGAAGCGCTACTATGACCGTGTCACTGGTGTGTCCTCCTTCCGTGTCACTTGGGTCTCCCAGGCGTCTGCTGACCAGCGGGCAGGCCGGGCAGGCCGGACAGAGCCTGGCCACTGCTACAGGTGGGCTACGCTGGGTCCCTTCTGGCAACAGTGGGCAGGAAAGGCCAGCTGTCCCCTCCTCCCTCTCCTTACTGGCTCTCAGATGTTCATTGTTATTTTATTCTGCTACTTTTATTCTGGTCTTTTTGACTACTTTTATTTTGCTAACAGCTTAATTGAAATGTAAATCACATACCATAAAACAGACCATTTTAAAGTGTATAGTTCTGTGATTTTTTGTGTATTCCCAGAGTTGTGGGCCACTGTGATGAAAATGTTCTAAAATACTAAAATTCACTGAAAGTCAGGCCTGGGCTGGGTTCAAACCCGCCAGCTTCGGTGCAAGTGGCTGAGCCATATCCTATGGGCGCCCAAGCACTTTACAGCCTTTTTTTTTTTTTTTTGCAGTTTTTGGCTGGGGCTGGGTTTGAACCCACCACCTCCAGCATATGGGGCTGGCGCCCTACCCCTTTCAGGCACAGGCACTGCCCGACTTTACAGCCTTTTGAGTGTAACTTTTGGCACTCAGCATGATGAGTTTTCACGGTTCATGCGTGTTGGAGCACGTGTCTGCCCTTCATTCTTTCTGGTGGCCAGATAATCTTTCACTGTCTTGTTTGTCCATTCATCAGAGTGGGGACAGTCGGGCAGTTTCTGCCTTTTTGCTGTCATGCATGGTGCTGTCCTGGACACTCATGTACAAGTCTTTGTTGGACAATCCATTTTTATTTTTCATACCTAGGTGAGGAATTGCAGGGTCACATGATAGCTCTGGGTTTAACTTTTGAGAAACTGCCAAACCATTTTCAGGGCAGTTGTGCCGTTTTACATTTTCTCCAGCAATGAATGAGGGTTTAATTTCTCTGCATCCTCAACATTGCTTACTGTTTTCAGTATGTTGTGCTTTTGGTTTCCATATCCCTTATGGCCAGTGATACTGACATCTTTTCTCATGCTTCTTGGCCATTTATGTATCTTTTTAGAAAACTGTCTGTTCAGATCTTTTACCCATTTTTAATTTGACTATTTGTCTTTCATTGATTTATGAGAGTTCTTCATGTAATCTGGACGTTAGATACTTCTTAGATGTGTCATTGGCGAATATTTCCTCCCAGTCTGTGTACTGTTATTTTTAATAGCTTTATTGCTGTTCTTTTCAACAGTATTATTATTATTATCTTTTTTTTTTTTTTTTTTGTAGAGACAGTCTCACTTTATGGCCCTCAGTAGAGTGCTGTGGCCTCACACAGCTCACAGCAACCTCCAACTCCTGGGCTTACGCGATTCTCTTGCCTCAGCCTCCCGAGTAGCTGGGACTACAGGCGCCCACCACAACGCCCGGCTATTTTTTGGTTGCAGTTTGGCTGGGGCCCGGTTTGAACCCGTCACCCTCGGCATATGGGGCCAGCGCCCTACCGACTGAGCCACAGGCGCCGCCCAGTATTATTATTTTTAAATAGATTAATCTTATTTTATTAATCCTCAAATTGCAGATTTTCGTATTTTTGTTTGTGCAGCCACTAATTTCTTCTGTTCTCAGCCTTGGTTTAAACCTGTGGTCAAGTCAGACCAAATCATTTGTGACTTTCAAATAAATACAAAAAAAAAAAAACCCCACAATATCAATAAAATGATATATTAAGTTTCAAAATATCAGAAGACAATAGGAAACTAGTCATTCTTTCTCACCATCTTCATGACTCTCCATTAATGGTGGAGAAGTTATGAATGATTAGGAAGGGAAAATAAAAGTGTATTCCAGGTGTCCAACACTTAAAATTATGTTTTTTTTTGTTTTGTTTTGTTTTTTAAGACAGAGTTTGACTTTGTTGCCCTTGGTAGAGTGCTGTGGTCTTATAGCTCACAGCAACCTCAAACTCGGGCTCAGGTGATTCTCTTGCCTCAGCCTCCCAAGTAGTTGGGACTGCAGGCGCCTGCTACAACACCTGGTGATTTTTAGAGATGTGGTCTCGCTCTGACTCAGGCTGGTCTCAAACTTGTGAGCTCAGGCAATCCACTTGCCTCGGCCTCCCAAAGTGCAGATGAAATTCTTAATTGGTAATCTTTGTTTAGTTTGGCAAAATGAAGACTTATGAAATTGGTTAATTACCTTGCAATATTTTTGAAATCTTAAATCATACACACACTTGAGATCTCAAGACATGTGCACAGCAACATTTACAAAACTCCCAACAGATGCAAACATTCAAAAGGTTATATAACATTAAGGGAAAAGGTAGGTAGTATGAACTATGGAGAACGTTTACAGAAACTGGATTTTATAAGAAAGATTTTTTTTTTCTTTTTTTTTTAATTTGTGTGTGTGTGTGGTTTTTGGCCAGGGTTGGGTTTGAACCCACCACCTCTGGCATATGGGACCTGTGCCCTTCCCCTTTGAGCCACAGGCGCCGCCCAAGAAAGATTTTTTTTTAAAGGAAGATGCCTTTTGAGTTAAATCTCATACTCACTCACACTATAACTGGACAATACATTTCACTTCTAGTTCCTAGAAGACATCAACATTATTCTTAATTATAAAAATAGAAGATTCAGAAAATATACAAAGAAAACCAGTTGGAAGTAGCAATAGTTAAAATTTACCATGTTCTGGGTGCCAAGCACTGTTTTAAGAACTGTACGTATAATATCTAATTAATCTTCCCCAACTCCGTATGTGGCATATGAGGTTTCGCAGGTGAGGAAATTGAGGAAGATGAGCGTTAAGTACCTTGCCTGGTGAGTAGCAGAATCCAGACTCAGGCCCAGGTGCTTTGGCTGAGGCTTGTTTTTCTCATCCATCCTCTCTGCACAGGCTATATTCCTCTGCAGTATTTGGTGACTTTGAGCAGTTCCCTCCTCCAGAAATCACCCGGAGACCTGTTGAGGACTTAATCCTTCAAATGAAAGCTCTCAACATTGAGAAGGTCAGTCGCTGCCCCAATTCATGCTGTCACCCACCAGTCCCCAGTGGGTCACCTTTCCTTCTCCAAGAGCTAGGGCACCCAGGAGCTAACCCTGCTGGTGCCTGCCTAGCCTGCAGCAGCTGGTTACAGAACGTTGCATCAGCAGATGCCCCAGGGCCTCTGGTCTCCTGTGATATCTGAGTCCCCCTTGGACACCCAGGGGATGGCTACCTGGTCCTACACACCTCTCATAGGCTGTCAGTCCTTGGGGCTCACAGAATTTTCTGACTCTTCCTCTCTGAAGTCTTTCTGATCCAGTCCTCCAGTGGAGAGGAGCAGTCCTGTCCAGGTGGCCTCCTAGTTCACTCCAGGATGAGATGGGCCAGGCAGGGAGTACCCTGCACCATGCTGTATGCTGCACCGTGTGCCACCCTGTCTTGTTAAACAAATGAAGAAACTGAGTCACAGAAGCAAAGGTGTTGGTCCAAGGACAAACACCTAATAGGTGACAGAACCCAGATGGTCTTCTGGTTTTTCTGATTATAATAATGTTCAAAATTATAAAAATTTAGGTAGGCTGGGCACAGTGGCTTAATACCTATAATTCTGGCACTTTGGGAAGCTGAGGCAGGAGGATCACTTCAAGCCATGAATTCAAGACCAACCTGGCAACATAGTGAGACCCTGCCTCTACAAGAAATGTTTTTTGTTTGTTTTTGAGACAGAGCCTCAAGCTGTCACCCTGGGTAGAGTGTCATGGCATCTTAGCTCACAGAAACCTCCAACTCCTGGGCTTAAGCGATTCTCTTGCCTCAGCCTCCCAAGTAGCTGGGATTACAGGCGCCCGCCACAATGCCCGGCTATTTTTTTTTTTTTGGTTGCAGCTGTCGTTGTTTGGCGGGCCCCGGGCTAGATTTGAACCCACCACCTCAGGTGTATGTGGCTGGCACCTCAGCCACTTGAGCCACAGGCGCCGAGCCTACAAGAAATGTTTTAAAACTTAGCCAGACATGGTGGTATGAGCCTACAATCCTAGTTAGGAAACTGAGGCAGGAAGATCACTTGAGCCCAAGAATTCAAAACTGCAGTGAGCTGTGATTGCACCATTGCACGCCAGCCTGGGCAACCAAACCCATAATATCCTGTATTGTTATCACCATGTTTTTTTGTTGTTTTTTTGAGACCGAGTCTCACTATGTCGCCCTGGATAGAGTGCTGTAGCATCAAGCTCACAGCAACCTCAAACTCTTGGGCTTAAGCGATTCTCTTGCCTCAGCCTCCCAAGTAGCTCGGACTACAGTTGCCGGCCACAATGCCCACCTATTTTTTGTTGCAGTTGTCATTGTTGGTTAGTTGGCCTGGGCCAACTTTGGTGTATGTGGCTGGCACCGTAACCACTGTACTATGAGCACCCAGCCATCACTGTGTTTTTTTAAATATTGCATGATATTTACATATTGTCTTGGGCTTAATATTTTTTACCTAATTTAAAAAATGGCACCTCTCACGCATTGGGTACCTGGTATGTGCTGGCCGCCCTACACGCATAGTTTCATTTTATTCTCAACATGACTACAGGAAGAAGTTACTGGCTTTTATCATCCCCATTTTACATATGAAGAAACTTAGGCACTGAGATGTGCCTGGCCATGGATCACATGGCTAGAAAGTATCTACTTCATGGATTGGCCCTCAGTCTGGCTTAAGAAATGCCTTTCCATAGGGAGATCAAGATGCCTGTTCATAGGAATTCTTTGGTGGCTTCCTCTAGCTTTTTATCTTTTCTTTTTTTTTTGAGACAGTCTCACTCTGTTGCCTTGGGGTTGATGCTGTGGCATCACAGCCCACAGCAACCCCAAACTATTGGGCTGAAGTGATTCTCTTGCCTCAGCCTCCCAAATAGCTGGGACTACAGGAACCCGCCACAATACCCGGCCATTTTTAAAGGCAGTGTCTCGCTCTAGCTCAGGTTGGTCTTGAACCTGTGAGGTCAGGCAATCCACCCACCTCAGCCTCCCAGAGTTCTAGGATTATAGGCATAAATGAGCCACTGCACCCGACTTTTTTTTTTTTTCCTTTTTTTTTTAGACAGAGTCTCACTTGGTTGCCCTGGGGTGGAATGCTATGGCATCACAGCTCACAACAACCTTCAACTCCTGGGCTCAAGTGATCCTCTTGTCTCAACCTCCCCAGTAGCTGGAACTACAAACACCTGCCACAACACCTGGCTGGTTTTTAAAGCTGGGTCTTGCTCTTGCTCAGGTTAGTCTTGAACTCCTGACCTCCAGCAATCTACCTGTCTCAGCCTCAAAGAGTGCTGGGATTACAGATGTGAGCCAACACACCCAGCCCTTCCTTCAAGCTCTTGAGTAAAATGCGGGGTCTGAGGCTCAGCCTAGCTTGGGCCCTGGCTGCCCTCTTCCCATCCTTGCCTCCTAGAGCTACCTCCCAGCCTGCACCCACTTTTGAAGCAACTTTACCGAGATAATTCCCATGCCACACAGCCCTCCCACCTACAATGTGGAGTTGGCAGTATGGGCATATTCAGAGGTGTGCATCATTGTCACCATCAGTAACTGTTCTCATCACCCCAGAAAGAAATCCCATGACCTTCAGCTGTCCTCTCGCCACCTATCTAGCCCCTGCAACCTCTAGTCTGCCTTCTGTCTCTATGGATTTGCCTGTTCGGGACATTACATGTAAATCGAATCATAACGTGCCCCTATTCCCTCCTGTGGCTGAATCGTACCGCACTGTAGGGGTAGGCCCATATCTTGTTTGTCCATGATGAACACTCGAGTTGCCCAGTGCTGCTATGAATACAGGGGCACAAGCATTGATCTGAACACTGGTTTCGGGTGGTCACTTTCTCCAAGATTCCACCATCCCTGAGCCTGATCACTCTCTGTCCTTGCACCATTTCACTGTCTTGCACCTTTGCTCCTGTGATTCTGTTTATGTGACTCCTCACTGACCACTGCGGCCCTTCCTGGCCAAGTAAGTGCACAGTGAATGCAGAGTTTTGTCTTTTGGGCTCCTCCACCTCCCACCGCCAAGAGCAGCCCTTGGTGCCCATTAAGCACTTTCCAGTGAGTGGACGTCATGCGAAGGAAGCTCTGGGTTTCACCTGGTGCCCTGTGTCCCAGCTGCTGTAAGCGGTGCCCAGAGACAGGTGGAAGAGGGCACCACACTTGCCTCTGGGTATTAACTCAGCCCCTGCCATGTGTCCCTGTGTCCCAGGTCATCAACTTCCCCTTCCCGACACCTCCATCTGTGGAAGCTCTCATTGCTGCTGAGGAGCTGCTGATTGCACTGGGTGCCCTGGAGGCGCCCCAGGAAGCAGAGAGGTAGGGCAGGGGGTCGGGGGGGAAGGCAGAGGAGGACCCAGTTCCCTCGCTGTCCTTGGAGCCCCCTAACATCACAACCCTGCATCTCCAGGGTGAAGCAGCTGCAGAGTCCTCGACTGAGCTGCCCCATCACCGCGCTGGGCAGGACCATGGCCGCCTTCCCCGTGGCACCCCGTTATGCCAAGATGTTGGCCCTGAGCTGGCAACATGGCTGCTTGCCCTACGCCATCACCATTGTGGCTGCCATGACAGTCCGGGAGCTGTTTGAGGATCTAGACAGGTGGGAGACTGAGGGCTGGCACTCCTGGAGAGTTGTGGTTTGTTGGGTAGCTGGTACAAGACCATTCTCTCTGAGCCCTCCGATGTTCTGATCTCTATTACAGCTGTGGTGTTTTTCACTGCTGCCCCTTAGAGATAGATGAGATGGTGAGACTCAGAGGTAGGAGGTCCCTCATCATCGGAGGGTCATTGATTCCAGCAAACACTTTTAAAACAGACCAAAGTAGTGAAAAGAAGTGCTAAGATATGAAGGTATGCTGGGCAGCGCCTGTGGCTCAGTGAGTAGGGCGCCAGCCCCATAAACCAAGGGTGGTGGGTTCAAACCCGTCCCTGGCCAAACTGCAACAAAAAACAGCCGGGCGTTGTGGCAGGCGCCTGTAGTCCCAGCTACTCGGGAGGCTGAGGCAAGAGAATTGCATAAGCCCAAGAGCTGGAGGTTGCTGTGAGCTGTGATGCTATGGCACTCTACTGAGCCGACAAGGTGAGACTCTGTCTCTAACAACAACAAAAAAAAAATAATATGAAAGTATGCTTAGCCTATCACACATTTAACAAATCTAGACTTTAGTTACAACTATATACTTGTTCATAAGATGAGAGACTATGTAATGATTTCCTGGCATCCTTCATAAAATCAACCATTATACATAAGGTCTTGAAACCCAGATGTCTTAGCCTCTCTGCAGATTCCTGGATCAGAATCTCTTGGCTCCAGCATCTCTAATAAAAACTCCTCAGCCTGGGCTCAGTGTCTTTAGCTCAGTGGTTAGGGCACCAGCCACATACACCAGAGTTGGCAGGTTTGAACCCAGCCCAGGCCTGCTAAACAACAATGACAACTACAACAAAAAAAATAGCCAGGTGTTGTGGAGGGCACCTGTAGTCCCAGCTACGTGGGAGACTGAGGCAAGAAAATTGCTTAAGGGCGGCACCTGTGGCTCAGTCGGTAAGGCGCCGGCCCCATATACCGAGGGTGGTGGGTTCAAACCCAGCCCCGGCCAAACTGCAGCCAAAAAATAGCCGGGCGTTATGGCGGGCGCCTGTAGTCCCAGCTACTCGGGAGGCTGAGGCAAGAGAATTGCTTAAGCCCAGGAGTTGGAGGTTGCTGTGAGCTGTGTGAGGCCACGGCACTCTACCGAGGGCCATAAAGTGAAACTCTGTCTCTACAAAAAAAAAAAAGAAAATTGCCTAAGCCCAAAAAGAGTTCAAGATTGCTGTGAGCTGTGATGCCACAGCACTCTACCAAGGGCAACATAGTGAGACTCTGTCTCAAAAAAAAAAAAAAAAAAAACTCCTTAGCTTGGTGCAGTGGTTCACACCTATGATCCTAGCACTTTGGGAAGCTGAGGCGGGTGGATAGCTTGGTCTCAGGAGTTCGAGACCAGCCTGAGCTCAAGAGTAGGAACCCATTTCCACCAAAACTAGAAATATTAGCCATGCATTGTGGCAGGCACCTCTAGTCTCAGCTACTCAGGAGGGTGAGGCAGAAGGATCACTTGAGCCCAGGGGTGTGAGGTTGCTGTGTGCTAGGCTGATGCCATGGCACTCTCTACCCTGAGTGACAGAGTGAGACTATCTCCAAAAAAATAAAAACTCCTCAAGTAGCATCTGTAGTGCTCGCTTCAACAACACATATATGAAAATTGGAACGATACAGAGAAGATTAGCATGGCCCCTGCGCAAGGATGACGCACAAATTCGTGAAGCATTCCATTTTTCATTGTATATTGAAGCAGCACTCTGCACCCCATAAGTGCATCAATGTACAAAGTTATGATTTAATAAAAAATAATTAATAAAAAAAAAGTAGCATCTGTAGCATCATGGCCAAGACTTCAGAGTCTGGGTGTGACCTGGATTTTGCTGTGCCATTGGGAGCTGTCTGCCCTTGGGCAAGTGACTGCACCTCCCTGACGCTCATTTTCTCTATCTAGAAAATGGGGATAATGACAATAATTGGATTATTGTTAGAATTAATACAAACAAAGCACTTTTAACCATGCCAGGCACACATATTATCTATTATTTTCAGATTTGGAAACCACTGGCATATTCATTCACTGAGTCCCCATTTTCTGGCTATCCAAGCAGTTTTCAGGGTTTTTTTCTTTTTTTTTTAATCCTTATTTATAAACAATGCAGCAATGTACAGTATCATTTTTTGGCTTATTGATCTCTAGGCATGAAATTGGTGGGTCAGCAGGTACATACATTTTTAATCTTGGTGGCTACTGCGGGTGAATTTTGAACTAAAGTGTAATACCTTGCTTACATTCATCAGTGACCCTCACAGGCCCCTGAAACTGGGCTGATTAATAAATGTGTTTCTGGCTGAGGCCCTGTGTATGTTTACAGACCAGCTGCCAGTGAGGAGGAGCTCGCCAAGCTGAAGGGCAAGCGGGCCCGGGTGGCCCAGAAGAAGAAGGCCTGGGCAGGGCAAGGGGCCTCTCTGAAGCTCGGTGACCTCATGGTGCTGCTGGGTAAGCGTCCTGTCCAGCAGAGAGTACAGAGAGGGTCCCCTGGGCCTGGGATGGGGTTGGCGAGTGAGCACGCCCCAATTCACCCCACAGGTGCCGTGGGAGCCTGCGAGTATGCCGGTTGCACACCCCAGTTCTGTGAAACCAATGGACTGCGGTTCAAGGCCATGATGGAGACACGACGGCTCCGAGGCCAGCTGACCACTGCAGGTACGGCCCCCGCCCAACCTGCATGAGCGAACAACTTGACCCAGGTGCTTTTTAATGTTTAAATTTGTTTTGAGCGAAGTGACTTGTAGAAGCCATGTTTGCAAACTTGCCCACTGGCTAAAATTCATTTATAACTTAAGATCAATATTCAGGGCACTTTTGCAGTCACAAGTGGATGTGCACATAAGCAGGGTGGCGACAAATTTGAACTGCTTGACCTTCATGGTCACCCATCAGGTTGTCTCTCTGTCATATCTTTTCCTTGGCTCATCCTCTGTTCTGGATGTCTCTTCCCTCCCAGATGTCCCCAGACTCTTAGACCCTTCTGTGCAAAAGGATTAGGCCTTTCCTCAGTCTCTACCTGGGCGCAGCAACACCCAGGGGTTCGAGGGAGCAGAGAGACATTTATCACCTTCTGACACATGCTTAAAAGGATCTCTTCTGGGAGTGCCATGGGCCTTTCCCTGAGTTCAGCAGTTGCCAGGGTTTCCCACCAGAACTGATGGCTTTTCCCAGTAGAAACTTTCCCCTCCGCCAGGTGCATCCCAGTGGCCTTGTCATTGTGCTGTGTCCCTTTGGCTGTGGCTCTCCTGAGTGCCCTCATCCCCAGGTGCATCAGCTCACAGTTGCATTCAGCCACTAGATGGCGCTGATTATAGCAGGTTGGCGACCTTAGGTATTTATTGTCCCAAGAAAGAGGAGCTGAAGAGGAGAGTCAGAAGCCTTAGAGACTTCTCAGGGCTGCAGGGGCTCAGGGCATTTCTGTGCCACTACCTAAAGTCACATCATGGGCGGAGAAGGCAGCAGGAGGTTTAGTCACCTACTGTCTTCCAAGCAGAAGGGAAGGATGGGGCTGAAAGGCGCATGCCAGTTGTGCTACCCCTGGTGCTAAGTGGTCCCAGGAACTCCAGCTGCAGTTTTTATCTTCAGTTCGTGGACCAGAACTGAGCTATGGCCACTGGGCATTGGGACCAGCTGTGTTCTGGCCAAACACTCTGCTACCCACAGAGGAACTGGGGTTTTGTACCAGGAGAGGAAGAGGGGATGATGTAGGGGTAGCTGTAGTCCTGCTGTTGAGGGTGGCCCTAGGGGCAGTGACCAGAGCAAGCTGGTGTTTGAGGCCAGAGTGCTGAGCTGCATGACTGGGGCCTTCTGTATTCTGGCAGAACCAGACCCCAGCCCCACTGTCACCACCACCCTCACCCTCGCATCTCCTCCTAGTCAACACCGTGTGCCCTGAAGCTGAGCTTTTCATGGATCCCAAGATGCAGCCACCCACCGAGAGCCAGGTGACATACCTCCGACAGATCATGACAGCTGGCCTGGGCGACCACCTGGCCCGCAGGGTCCAGAGGGAGGAGCTGCTGGACAACAAGTGGAGGAACGCCTACAAGGTGGGCCACCATGGATACCCAGCTTGGGGCACGGTCAGGATACCTGGCAGGTGGGCAAGACCCTTGAGTCACGGGTGGAGGGTGCCTGTCTCCTCAGTTATGGGTCCCTGCAGTCTCTGGGAAGTTCCTGGCAAGGAGCAAGTGCAGTGTATAGTTGATTCCCGTCTTCCTTTGGAGGTTAGATTCTCCCCTCCAACTTTTTTGATTTTTTTTGTAGAGACAGAGTCTCACTTTATCGCCCTCAGTAGAGTGCCGTGGCATCACACTGCTCACAGTAACCTCCTACTCCTGGGTTTAGGCAATTCTCTTGCCTCAGCCTCCCAAGTAGCTGGGACTACAGACACCTGCCACAACGCCCGGCCATATTTTTGTTGCAGTTTGGCTGGGGCCAGGTTTGAGCCTGCCACCCTCAGTATATGGGGCTGGCGCCCTACCCACTGAGCCACACGCGCCGTCCCCAACTTTTTTTTTTTAAACAATTAAGATGTAATTCATATACAATAAAATAAATTCACTGAGGCTCAGCACCTATAGCACAGTAGTTCAGTGCCAGCCACATACACCAAGGCTGGTGGGTTCAAACCCAGCCCCATCCAGCTAAACAACAATGACAACTGCAACAAAAAGTAGCCGGGCATTGTGGCCAGCGCCTGTAGTTCCAGCTACTTGGGAGGCTGAGGCAAGAGAATCACTTAAGTCCAAGAGTTGGAAGTTGCTGTGAGCTATGATGCCACAGCACACTACCCAGGGTGACATAGTGAGACTCTGTCTCAAAAAAAAAAAAGAAAAATAGATAAATAAACATAAACAAATAAATAAATAAAAATAAACTTACTAGAAGTGTACACTTTCAGGGCTGGGCATGGTGGCTTATGCCTGTAATCCCACCACTTGGGAGGCCGAGGTGGGTGGATTGCCTGAGCTCACAAGTTCCAGACCAGCCTGAGCCAGAGCAAGACCCTTGTCTCTAAAAAGTAGCTGGGCATTATGGCGGGCACCTGTAGTCCCAGCTACTTGGGAGGCTGAGGCAAGAGAATCGCTTAAGCCCAAGAGTTTTTTTTTTTCTTTCTTTCTTTTTTTCTTCTTAGATTATCGTATTTATTGACTTGATTGCTTATTTATTGCTCTTTTCCCTAGAATGTAATTTTTTTATTTTTTAAATAATTTTTATTTTTAAAAATTATTATTTTTTATGAAATCATAACTTTGTACATTGATGCAGTTATAGGGTTCAGGGTACTGCTTCAATATACAATGTGAAATGCTTACATTGAACTAAGTGACACATCCATCACAATTATATTCATTTCTTAATAGTTTTGAAATGTACCATTGCATCATGCACATTAGGTGAGGTCCCCCCAAATACCCTTCCTCCTCCTATATCCCCCCTCCCTTCACCTCTCTCCTCTTCCCTTCTACTTTCTGGATTATAGTTATGTTTGGCCATTCATATGAGTGTGTAGGTGATTATATATTGATTTCATGGTAGTATTGAGTACCCTGGATCTTTTTTTTCAATTCTTGAGATACTTTACTAAGAAGAATATGTTCCAGCTCCACCCAGGTAAACATAAAAGATGTGAAGTCTCCATCTTTTTTATGGCTGCATAGTATTCCATGGTGTACGTATACCACAATTTGTTAATCCATTCATGGGTCAATGGGCACTTGGGCTGTTTCCATGTCTTGGCTATTATGAATTTAAACCCAAGAGTTTGAGGTTGCTATGAGCTGTGATACCACGGCACTCTACTAAGGGTGACAAAGTGAGACTCTATCTCAAAAAAAAAAAGAGAGAGAGAGAGAAAAAAAGAAAGTGTACACTTGGGCGGCCTCTGTGTCTCAAAGGAGTAGGGCACCAGCCCCATATGCCGGAGGTGGCGGGTTCAAACCCAGCCCTGGCCAAAAACTGCAAAAAAAAAAAAAAGAAAGTGTACACTTTTAGTGAATTGTAGTATTTTAGAACATTTTCATCACCCCACAAAGAAACCTCACAACTGTTCAACGTCTCCCGTTTCCCTCTGGTTAACCCCCCACCCCTGAGCCTGCTGTCCTGCTCCTGTTGTGGCTGTTTTCTGTGATGGGAGCAGACATCATGGGGCCCTGTATGACTGGCTTCTTCATTCAGCATCATGCTCTGGAGGCTCATCCATGCAGCAGTGCATGTAAGGGCTGCACTCACTTCATGGCAAGGTCATTCAGCGTGTAGACAACCTCATCCCTGGAATGATGGGCCATGCTCCTCTTCCTCTTTGGCTGGTGGTCAATAAGCCAGTTCTCCTGGGTTAAAAGCTCAGCAGCCCCCAAGCCTGCCTTTCTCCCTGACCCAGTCACACCCTGTGTCTCCCTAGACCCCTCTCCTGGATGACCCTGTCTTCATTCACCCTGGTTCCGTCCTCTTCAAAGAGCTCCCCGAGTTTGTGGTCTACCAGGAAATCGTGGAAACCACGAAGATGTACATGAAAGGTACAGAGGCCGGCAGGTGGACTCTGGGGGTTGGGCACTTGGGACCTGGGGCCAAAGCACTGTGACCTGCCTGCAGGTGTCTGTGCCGTGGAGGTGCATTGGATCCCTGCCCTGCTGCCCTCTTACTGCCACTTTGACAAGCCCCTGGAGGAGCCGGCTCCCACCTACTGCCCCAAGACAGGCCAGGTGCTATGCCACCGGGCCAGCACGTTCTGTGAGTCAGGGCAGCAGCCTCAGTGGCCCTTCCCACCCCTCTAATGGAAAGGCAGGGAGGGGACTCAGGAGGGCGGCCACAGGGGTATCCCCGGCTCATCAGCTCCTGCCCCCAGATCGGGTTGGCTGGCCACTCCCCGCCGTCCAGGTGGATTTTCCTAAAGGAATTGACCGCTACAAGCACTTCGCCCGATTTCTGCTGGAAGGGCAGGTAGGTGGTCCATGGCTCTTACCTGATCCTGGCATTGGCATGTGGGCGGGGCAGGTTCAGCTGTCTCATCCATGGCCTCTCGGCAGGTCTTCCGCAAGCTGGCCTCACACCAGGGCTGCCTGCTGTCCAGCCCCAGCACCATGCTGAAGACCTGGGCCAGGTACACCTCCCCTGGGTGGCACAGCAGGCAGGCGGGGGCTGGGGCTATATGACTTCCCCCAGGCCTGCATGACAAAGGACCACACTCTGGGGCTGAGAACATTTGAAATGTGTTCTTCCTCCTGCTGGAGGACACAGCTGACATCCAGCTGTCAGCAGGGCCTTGTTATATCCAGAGCTTCCTTGGCATGTGGCAGCTTCCGTCTTCATATGACCTGACCCTACATGGCCTTCTTATAAGGACACCAGCCATGGGATTTAGGGTCCACCCTGCCTTAATAAATCTTCGCTATCTATATCTGCAGTGACCCTCTTTCCTAGTAAAGTCACACCCAGAGGTTCTGGGTGGACATGAGCTGGGGACGGGCACTGGCCTCCCCTCTGTAGAGCTGGGGGTATCAGCAGGAGGCATCCTGCCCACCTGGACCTTAGGGCCTCCTGCCAGTGAGCATAGACCCCATCCCACCAGCTGCCACTGCTGCCTTAGCTTCCTGGGCCTTGCCCTTCTGTCTGCGCCTTTCCTGCCCTCTTCCCACCTGTGGCACAGACTCCTAGAAGCCTCCTCCTCCTTCCTGAGACGGCTAACATCCTAGACAGTGAAGGGGGCTTAAAGGTAGCAAGCACCAGCACACACCCATGTGCCCTCCCTCTGGGGGACTGGAGGTGGGATGTGGGGTAGGGCTTCCCCAGCCAGGCTGCCACCAGCCACGTTGTCTCCCAGCAAACATTTCCTAGCATCCACTCAGTGCCAGGATAGACATAATCCCCATCCCTATCTCCTTCCCCATGGCAGTGACATTGCAGTGCAGGGAGAGTGATACCAAACAGAGCACAAGTATAGATGAGGATGACTGAGCTCCAAAGGGACAGCACAGGGAGAGGCCAACAGTGCAGTCGTGCAAACCTGGAAGATTGCAGCCACAGTGGGCAAGGAATGTGGGAAAGGCCAGGGAGCCTGGAGCAGGAGATAGCAGTGGGAGGAGGAAATGGGTTTAGGTCTTCCCATCCTGGGATGATTGGGACAAGGGGACCTTTCCCTCTCCCAGGCAGGGTTGTGGTGGGGGCAGGGGCTCCCAAGGCTCCAGACCAGCCTGTGTGTGCCTCCCTCACAGGCTGCAGCCCCGGACGGAGAGCCTCCTGAGAGCCCTCGTGGCAGAGCAGGCAGACTGCCGTGATGCCCTGCTGGCTGCCTGGAAGAAAAACCCCAAATGTGAGTTGACCAGGATCGGAGCGTGGAAGTATGCAGGACAGGCCCACTGAGGCAGGGGCCTGTGCCTTCTAGCCCCTGGGCACACAGCCTGATGCTGTCCTCCCTCCTCCCCTACAGACCTGCTAGCCGAGTACTGCGAGTGGCTTCCACAGGCCGTGCACCCCAGTGTTGAGAAAGCCTGGCCCCCCACCTGAACCCCTGAGCAATGCCTGGCCACAGGGCTGAGGACTGGTTTGGGCTCCTGCCTTGGTGCTGTGCCTGCTCCTGGGATGCAGGCTAAGCCCCTAGAGCTCTCGTGCATCTCAATCTGATTCTGGACAAAGCTTGCTGCCACCTTGTGTCATCCAACTGAAGGTGGCTTTTTTGTAACTATTTATTACATGATGGGTAATGGTTTTATCTCATGTGCCTTGGCCCCTGCTTTACATGCCCTTTGGACTACATTACTCCCTCGAGGAGCAGCAGAGCTGGGGCGTCTGCAGGCCCTCCTCTGTTTCCCTTCCAGAAGGCAAGAATATCCCCCCTGTGTTTCTTCCTTCCCTCAGCAGGGAGGCCTCCAGTGGTGCCTGGCCTCCCAGTTGTCCCAGACACCAGTGACTTCAGAGTTCTGCTCCAACCTTGGGAAGCTGACCAGGGCCCTCCCAGCTCCACACCTTCCTGGAAAGTTGGCTGTCAGCACCTTTCCCGTGTCATAGCCCCAGGTGGTATCTCGGACAGCGAGGAGGGGAGCTGACCTTGTCCATACGTGTCACCTCCCTATGATGCAGAGGGTGGGCCTGCCACCCGGCCAGAGACACATGAGTGTTCTGTCTGCCCTGAATGGGGACCCAAGACCCCTCACTTTCCCTCCTTCTCTCCATGGCAGAGGTGGAGTGGACAAGGGCTGGGGTAAGTACCTCAGCAAGGAAGCAGAACAGGGAGAGAACCAAGGAGTCAGGAGGCCCGTGCCCCTCCACCTTCCATAGTGAGGGGCCTGGATGTCTCCACAAGCTGGGCTGTGGTCAGAATGGATTCCACTCTGGCATTCTTCTTCTGCAGCTTCTGTGAAGACAATTATAAAATAAAAATGTTCCCTGCACCCATCTGGTTTTGTGGGATGAACTCAGGGAAAGATACCCCAGGTGAAGAGTGTCCCATGTCCCAGGTCTTGGCCTGGCAGCCTCACTTGCCTTCTCAACACTGAAGGAACCTCACCTGTGTAGGTTCCCTCTTCCACCTGTCCCATGGAGGAAGTACCCATGGCCCTGCCCCTCCTTTCACACCCTCCCTGGGCGCTGAGCCTATCCTGCAGCTACAGAGGTGGGGCCCAAGACAGCCTGAAGACATGTTTTGCTTAACCTGCTAGTAACTGAGGAAAACTTTACCGGCAATCATGTGGAACTGGGATGTTTCCCATTCATCCTGCCTTCCAGCTTTCCTAGATCTCCCACTGTATAAGTGTGGGCAGTTCTGAGATGAACGAGGAGGCCATTCTCGCCTCCCCTGCCGCCCAGGTGTCTAGTGATGTTCCTGCCTCCTCATCCCAGTCCAAGACCACAGCAGAGGATCTACAACTATAACTAGGTGATTTTTAAAGAACAATGATTTTGCCAGGTACAGAGGCTCATGCCTGTAATCCTAGCACTCTGGGAGGCCAAGTCTGGTGGATTGTTTAAGCTCAGGAGTTGGAGACCAGCCTGAGAAAGAGTGTAGACCCCATCTCTAATAAAAAATAGAAAAACTGAGGCAAGAGGATCATTTGAGCCCAAGAGTTTGAGGTTGCTTGAGCTATGATGATACCATAACACTCTACTGAAGGTGACAAACTAAAACTTATCTCAAAAAAAGAGACAATGTTTTTATTTTTATTTAATTTTTTATATTTCAAAGTGTTATGAGGGTACAAATGTTTTTGGTTACATGGATTACTTTTGTAATGCTCAAGACAGGTTTTGTGTCTATGACACACACCACCACCACCCCGCCAAAATTCACCATTTTAAGGTGTACAGTTCAATGACTTTTACCGTATTCACAGTTGGGTAGCCATTACCATTATGTAATTCCAAGCGTTTTCATAACCCTAAACATTCTCTGTCCCCAAAGTGGTCAGCTCCCTTTCCTCCCCACTCCAGGCCCCACTGATCCACTCTTTGTCCCTGTGGATTTGCTGATGCTGGACATTCCTTATAAAGAATCATAAAATATGTGGCCTTTTGTGACTGGCTTCTGTCATTCAGTAGCATGTACACATTTTACTATTTAGAAATATGTGGCCTTTTGTGACTGGCTTCTGTCATTCAGTAGCATGTACACATTTTACTATTTAGTTCATTTTTATGGCTGAATAATACACCAATGTATGTATAAAACCACATTTTTAGTTTCCAAATTTTGGTTATTGTGAATAGAGCTGCTATAAACATTTGTGTACAACTTTGTGTGGCCATGTTTTCCGTTGAGTATATAGGTAGGAGTAAAAAAAAAATTAAGACCTCATTTCTCTGTATAGCCTTCTATGAATGAAAAACAAATAACATAAGTCGGGCATGGTGGCTCATGCCTGTAATCTTAGCACTTTGGGAGGCTGAGGTGGGTGGATTGCTTGAGCTCAGGAGTTCAAGACCAGCCTGAGCAAGAGTGAGACTCCATCTCTACTAAAAATAGAACAATAGCCAGACATTGTGTTGGGTGCCTGTAATCCCAGCTACTCGGGAGGCTCAGGTGGGAGGATGGCTAGAGCCAGGAGTTTGAGGCTGCTGTGAGTTGCAATCGTGCCACTGCACTCCAGCCTGATCCTGTCTCAAAAAAAAAAAAGTTCTAAATGATTAGTAGATATATATCTGGAAGCTCTCTGAAAAGATGTTTGCCCTCTCAAATATACAGGAAATGAAAACTAAACTAATGTAGGGCGGTACCTGTGGCTCAGTAAGTAGGGCACCGGCCCCATATACCAAGGGTGGTGGGTTCAAACCCGGCCCCGCCGAACTGCAACAAAAAAATAGCCTGGCGTGTTGTGGCAGTCCCCGGTAGTCCCAGCTACTTGGGAGGCTGAGGTAAGAGAATCACCTAAGCCTGAGAGCTGGAGGTTGCTGTGAGCACTCTATCGAGGGCAATAAAGTAAGACTCTTGTCTACCAAAAATAAAATAAAATATAATGTAATAACACTTCGGACCCAATATATTTGGGGGGGGGAAATTAAGAATTGTGGCCACATCCACAGCTGATGAGACAAGGGAAAAGAGCACTTTCATATATTAGTGAGTGTGCGAATTGCCACAGCTGTTAGGGTAAGAAATCCAGCAATATATGAGATAAAATTGTTAAGGCTCAGTGTCTGTAGCTCAAGCAGCTAGGGCGCCAGCCACATACACCAGAGCTGGCAGGTTCAAATCCAGCCCAGGCCTGCCAAGCAACAATGACAACTACAACCAAAAAATAGCCGGGCGTTGTGGCAGGTGCCTGTAGTCCCAGCTACATGGGAGGCTGAGGCAAGAGACTCGCTTAAGCCCAGGAGTTTGAGATTGCTGGGAGCTGTGATGCCCGGGCACTCTACAAAGGGCGACTGCTTGAGGCTCTGTGTCAAAAAAAAAGAAAGAAAAATGTTCAAAGTAGAATATCCATGCCTTTTGGCTCTGCACTGCTCCATATGGGAACCTACTCCATGGAGGTACATGCCCTAAAAGGCAAGGATATACGTGCTAGATGTTGACAACTCTTCAGTGAGACAAACAGAATCACCTGGATGACTAGGAGGTGTGGTGGGACACAAGGCAAACACCTCCAGAATTACGTCCAGAACACACCCAAACTTGCACTTCCATGGCTACCCTCTAAGAGCAAAGCTTCAGCAGGCAGCCCCGTGGACCATGGCTGTGCCTCTTCTCTGACCTGAGTCAGCAATCCGCCCAGACAGTATCTTCCACATGGCAGCCAGAGGGAGTACTTTGTTTGTTTTTAATTTTTTGCAGTTTTTGGCCAGGGCTGGGTTTGAACCCGCCACCTCCGGCATATGGGGCCGGTGCCCTACTCCTTTGAGCCAGAGAGAGCACTTCAAATCTGATCTTGTCCTTTCCCTGCATCTAGCCTTCCAGCGTCCAGTGAAGTTCATCCTCACTAGGCCCCAGGCACAGAGGCACATGCCTCTGCTCCTTCCCTGGCCTCAGGGCCTTTGCACTTGCCCCTACTGCTTGATGCTGCTGTTTCTACAGACGGGCATCCCCTGACAGTTTATCTGAAGCAGCTCCTCACATCTACCCCCTAAACTTTCCATCTGCTCATTACTATTGTATTCATAAAACATATCACTGCTTATTGTTAGTCTCCCGGTCTGAAATATAAAGTCCAAGACGGGGAAGAAACCTTGCCTTGCCTGTCTTCTCCAGGGATACAAGAGTACTTACACTGATATGAGGACAATTTATGACTTAGTACACGTTGGGGGGTGAAGGAAGGGGAGAGCAGAGAGAGAGGAAGGAGGGAGTGGCTGGGAGAAGGGAAGAGCAGAGAGAGGGAAGGAGTGGAGTCTCGGTGTGTGACATACCTTTTGGGGGCAAGACACAATTATAGGAGAGACTTTACCTAACACAAGCAATCAGTGTAATCTGGTGTCTCATACTCTCAATCAATCCCCAACAATAAAAAAAAAAAGTGGAGGGCGGCACCTGTGGCTCAGTCGGTAAGGCGCCGGCCCCATATACCGAGGGTGGTGGATTCAAACCCGGCCCCGGCCAAACTGCAACCAAAAAAATAGCCGGGCGTTGTGGCAGGCGCCTGTATTCCCAGCTACTCGGGAGCCTGAGGCAAGAGAATCGCCTAAGCCCAGGAGTTGGAGGTTGCTGTGAGCTGTGTGAGGCCATGGCACTCTACTGAGGGCCATAAAGTGAGACTCTGTCTCTACAAAAAAAAAAAAAAAAAGTGGAAATAAAGAAATTTTGCTATTCACAGTTTCCAGGAGGAAAAGTTCAAGGATGACTGAGTAGTCAGGTAGAATAGGGGACTCCATAAAGGAGCACATTTATAGTGGCCCCTGTGGGGAGGAATGAGTGAGTCAGGACAAGCAGGTTTGGGATTGGTTAGTCAGGATATTGTCAGTGGATCTGAAGTGTAGGGGTTGTCTAGAGATGTCTGGTACTTGGCCTTAGAGTGATTGGAGCAAGGGAATATTGGCCTAGATTGAAAGAGCCGAACAGAGAAAGTGGAGGGGACATTCTCATTTCCTTAGTGTACATATGAAAAGCCTGATTTTAGGAAAGAATTTCCCAAAACCACAGATGTTGGTGTGGATGCAGACAAAAGGGAAAACTTCTACACTGCTGGTAGGAATGCAAGCTAATATCACCTTTTTGGAAAGAAGTTTAGAGAAAACTCAAGGAACTAAAAGTAGACCTACCATTCGATCGTGCAGTTCCTCTACTAGGTAGATACCCAGATGATCAAAAATCATTTTACAACCATGACATTTGGACCAGGATGTTTATTGCAGCCCAATTCATCATTTCAAAGACATGGAAACAGCCCAAGTGCCCATCAACCCATGAATGGATTAACAAATGGTGGTATATGTACACGGTGGAATACTATGCAGCCATAAAAAGATGGAGACTTCACATCTTTTCTGTTTACCTGGATGAGGTAGAACATATTCTTCTCCGTAAAGTATCTCCAGAATGGAACAAAAAGTATCCAAGGTACTCAATACTACTATGAATCCAATATAGAATCACCTACACATTCATGGTAAAACATAACTACAGTCCAGAAAGTAGAAGGGAAGAGGAGAGAGAAGGGAAGGGACTGGGGAGGCAGGAGGAGGGAGGGTTTTGGGAGGAACCTCACCTAATGTGCATGATGCAACATAACATTTCAAAACAATAAAGAATATAATATGAAGGGGAAAAAAAGAGTACTTATACTGTACCTGGCCAAACAGTAGGTACTCAATGCCTGCACATTACCTAACACTAGGTGTTCAGGAGTCACTGAAGAACGGCCTGGTGCAGAACTCTTCTTAGGAACACAGTGTAGAAATCAGCTTGAGAAAACAACTAGAAATGTTAGTTTTTTGGATTTTATGAAGACAGGGTCTAGCTCTGTTGCCGGGATTGGAGTGCAATGACATCATCATAGCTCACCGCGGCCCCCAACTCCTGTGTTGCGATCCTGCTGCCTCAGCCTCCCCAGTAGCTGGGACAACAGGCACGTGCCACCACGCCCGATAATATTTTAACATTGTTATTTTTTGTTGAGACGGGGTGAAGACTGAAGAAGGGCTCTAGCTATTATCGCGGCTATTCTAGAATCCCTGGCTTCCATTGATCCTCCCGACTCGACCTCCTGAAGCGCCGGGATGCCAGACAGGACCCACCGGGCAGGAATGCTAGTGTGAAAGGACAGGCTACCGGGCCCACCGCCCGCCCACTGGCTGCGAACTCCCTGGAGGGGTTAGGGTTAGGGGGCTGGGGCCTGCGCGGTTGCTGCAACTTCCAGGGCCGCTCAGGAACGCCCGAGCGTCAACTTCCAGTTTGACGGGAATGCCCAGCCTAGGTCCGGTCCCTTTCTCTGTTTTGCTTTATAACCTTGTGACCATGATTTCCAAGGAAAAGCAGAAAAGGGAAGAAAAGAGTGGAGATGCCGGGGATTGAACCCGGGGCCTCATACATGCAAAGCATGCGCTCTACCACTGAGCTACATCCCCTTCGCGAGAACCGTTTTTCTTTGAACTGCAGATACAGGAAGTGGTTCTTGGCTCTGTTGCGCCAGCTTTTCTGCTTTGGGGTGCTCGGCGCTTACTATCGATTCTGGGACCCTCTCAGTGTCCCGGAAAGTCTCCTAGCCAGCGGCCTCCCAAGCTGCTTCTCTAACAGCCTCACCGGAAGCTGGAGGACGCCATGCCTACAGGAGTGGACCTGGAAAAACGACGTCTAGGTTAATCCTCGTTAGTATAGTGGTGAGTATCCCCGCCTGTCACGCGGGAGACCGGGGTTCGATTCCCCGACGGGGAGGTTTGAGTCTTTTGGATCACCTGATATGCCGTCCATATGAACCGCAACATGCAGGTCACATAGTCATACCTGTGACAGTGTAAACAAGAGCCCCTGCGAGGGACATCCCGCTCCCAAAGGTTATGCTGAGCGGAAGAAGTGAACTGCTCAGCAGTGTGCGCAGTCAGGTTCCTTTTACGTCAAAAACTACGTATATGACACACAAATGTGCGACTGTTCCTGTTTATATATCTGATTGGCATCACAGGAACAACCACCGCAGCTGACAAGAATACACTTCTCGCTGTGAGCTGTGACGCCACGGCACCTACCGAGGGCGATAAAGTGAGACTCTGTGTCTAAAAATAATACTAATAATTAAAAAGAATACACTGCAGTTAGGTACGGAAGGGATTCTTAAGCGCTCCCGCGCATTCACCTGGGAAGGGAAGAGCCCATCCTCACAACGACCCTACGCGGTAGGTGGGTTCTGTGCACACCAGGCAGGTGAGGAGATGCAGGCATAGAGAGAAGCTGCATATATAGTATAGTGTATATAATATGAATATAAAATATGCATACTATCATATATATAGTATATGTTATATTATATATACTATAGCCCTGAAGTCCTGTCCTCCCCATTCCATTCCTTTCTTCCCCAAACAAGACTTTTGGTCATCTTAAAAAAAAAAAATAAATATATATATAATATTATATATAGTATATATGTATTTTATATTACTAAATATAATATATACATATAGTAATATAAAATACATATATACTATATATAATATATATATAAATTTTATTTTTTTTAAGATAATCAAGAGTCTTGTTGGGGAAGAAAGGGATGGAATGGGGAGGGGAGGGCTTCAGAATCCTCTGTATCTATTCCACACTCTAACTTTATAATCCCATATATGCAATTTTGCCTTTATCGAAACAAATCTTAAATGCAAAGGGAAAAACCTAACAAAGACCTAAATAGCCACAGATCATAATACAGCTGAAGGAAGTACTATGTATCGGATGATGAATAGCACTTGACAATTTAAATTGACGCAGACTCCTTAAAAATGCTTCTGAATGCTCATTTTTTTCATAATCTTTTTTCTCAATGAAGAGACATTGACTAGAAACTAATTTGTCTTGTGGGGTGAAAAAACATTTATCTAAAGTTCAGTAATCCTTCAATATCATTTATGATTTCTTTTTTATTTATTTTATTATTTATTTATTTATTTTTGAGACAGAGTCTCACTTTGTTGCCTTCAGTTGAATGCCATGGTGTGACAGCTCACAGCAACCTCAAACTCTTGGGTTCAAGTGATCCTCTTGCCTCAGCCTCCCAAGTAGCTGGGACTACAAGCACCCACCACAATGCCTAGCTAGTTTTAGAGATGGGGTCTGGCTGGCCTGGAACTCCTGAGCTCAGGCAATCCACCCACCTCAGCCTACCAGAGTGCTAGGATTACAGGCATAATCCTCTTTTTCTTTTTGTTTAATTAAAATTAATGTTGCTGCCTGATTTAGAAGACCATCCCATGTTAATAACAATGATCTATTGATCTCTCCATCTTATCATTCTCTCTGTAAAGGTAGATTCATAGAGGGGGGCTTGGGATGATGCTCACATAATATCAATCTGGGCTGTTTTCCAGCAGAGGGATGTGAGTGTGTGTTAGCTCATATATTCATAATTGTCTGTGATTCGTCATACTAGCATATTTTGATGTAAAAAATCAAGTCATAAGAATAAAATAATGTGATGGTAATTATAGTGGGATGAGGAGTATGTAATGTGACTTTACTTGGGATAAAGATCTTTCCAGACGTCATCAAGTTAAGAATCTCCTGACGCCTATGGTCCCAGCTACTTCGGAGGCTGAGGCAAGAGAATCACTTGAGCTCAAGAGTTTGAGGTTGCTATAAACTACGACACCAGGGCACTCTACTGAGGGTGACAGAGTGAAACTCTGCCTCAACAACAACAACAACAAAAAAGAATCTCGAGATCATCCTGGATTAGGGTGATTCCTAAATCCAATGCCATGTCCTTATAAGAGATAGAAAAGGAGAAAACACACAGTCATGAAGGGAAGGCCAAGTGAAGGTGACAGAGGGTGGAATGGTGTGTCTACCGACCAAAGAATACTGAGATGCTGGCCAGAATGCTGGCTACCACTAGAATCCAGGTGGTAGAGACAGACTGACTCCCAGAGCCTCCAGAAGTACCCAACCCTGCCAACACCTTGACTTTGGGCTTCCAGTGTCCAGAACTCTGTTGTTTCAAGCCACTTAGTTTGTGGTGATCTGCTACCACAACAGTAGTGTAATGCAGCAATTAAGATCTCATAACTCATTTATTAACAAAATATTTACTGGCTCAGCACCTATGGCTGAAGTGGCTAAGGCGCCGGCCACATACAACTGAGATGGCGGGTTTGAATCCAGCCTTGGCCCACCAAACAACAATGACAGCAGCAACCAAAAAAAATAGCCGGGGGAAGGATGGGTGGAGGGAGAGTAATTGGTGGGACCACACCTATGGTGCCTCTTACAAGAGTACATGTGAAATTTACTAAATGTAGAAATGTCTTAACATAATAACTAAGAAAATGCCATGAAGGCTATGTTAACCAGTGTGATGAAAATATGTCAAATGGTATATAAAACCAGCACATTGTACTCCACGATTGCATTAATGTACACAGCTATGATTTAATAATAAAAGAAAATAGCCGGGTGTTGTGGTGGGTGCCTGTAGTCCCAGATACTTGGGAGGCTGAGGCAAGAGAATTGCTGAAGCCCAGGATTTGAGGTTGCTGTGAGCTATAACACCATAGCACTCTACCGAGGGCGACAAAAACAAACAAACAACAACAAAAAAAAAACAGTGCTCCTGAGACTGAGTTAGTGTTTTACTTTTCAATTTTATTTTATTTTGACGTTGAAGTCTCACTCTGTTGCCTGGGCCAGTGGCATCATCATAGCTCACAGCAACCTCGCACTCCTGGGCTCCAGCGATCCTACTGCCTCAGCCTCCTGAGCAGTTAGAATGACAAGTGCACACTCCACGCCTGGCTAATTTGTAATCACCTCTTTAATGGTCCTATTTCATGTGTTTGGAGGCCATGCACCTGTCTTCAGAGAAGCTTCTGTTCAAGTCTCTTGCCCACAATGAAATGGGATCATTTGTTCTTTTCTTATTGATTAGTTTGAGTTCTATGTGGATTAATCATCAGAGAAATGCAAATCAAAACCATTTTGAGATATCATCTAACTCCAGTAAGATTAGCCCACATCACAAAATCCCAAAACTGCAAATGTTGGTGTGGATGTGGAGAGAAGGGAACATTTCTGCACTGCTGGTGGGAATGCAAGCTAATATGTCCCTTTTGGAAAGAAGTTTGGAGAACACTTAGGGAACTAAAAGTAGATCTGCCATTCAATCCTGCAATTCCTCTACTAGGTATATAGCCAGATGACAAAAAAGTCATTATACAACAATGATTTTGCACCAGAATGTTATTGAAGCCCAATTCACAATTGCTAAGTCATGGAAGCAGCTCGAGTACCCATCAACCCACGAATGGATTAACAAATTGTGATATATGTATTCCATGGAATATTATGCAACCATAAAAAGATGGAGACTTTATATTTACATGGATGCAGCTGGAACATATTCTTGTGTACTGCTCCCTGCTGCCACTCTGACAGCTCCATCCATTCTCTGTACAGCAACTAGGGGAGACTCTGAAGATGTCAATCATGTCACTCCCCAGTGGCTTTCCATCACCCACAGGGAAAATCCCAGCCCCTCTCTGAGGCCTTAGAGGATGGCAAGATCTGAATCCTGCCTGCCCCTGAAGCCTTGCCTTCTATCCTCTTTCCTGCTCCTCTGCACCTCCAACAAGCCAGCCTCTTTTCAATGTCATTTCAACCTCAGGGCCTTTGCACTTGCTGTTCCCACTGCCTGGGATGCTTTTTCTCCATGTCTTAACATGACTGGCCTTCATTTTCAGGTCTTCTTAGATCTTCTTTTCTCTCACTGCCCCTACATGGGCATTCCACCCCATCACTACCACTTATTTTTTTGCTTAGCATTTGCTATTATACTGAATCATCTTGTATACTGATTTGTTGATGGGCTGGATGGTCATTATTGGCACTCAGTGGACACTTATTGAATGACTGCACATAATGAAGGCCCTCCCCACTTCCTTGTTCCCTCCCAGGGACACCCTCACTCATCCATCCACCCACTTCTCAAAGGGAAGGGAAGCATGCACAGCCCAGGCTAAATGTTGACCTGTTTGTTTCTGCATGCCTTGAACCTGAGCAGGTATGGAGGCCATACTTGAAGGCCAGATCTGAATCACTTCCTGTCCTGAAGAAAGCCACATTCTGGCCCTCGAGTCCTCGGATGCAGTCCTCTGCGTGATCTGCACTTTTGACACACCTCCTGCTGCTTGGGGAGCTTCACTCAAGGGGAGACCTGATTTCCTTTGAACAGGGAAGGGAGCTTGACAAAGCTGAGCCCTGAGCCACATATCATGCATTCATTCACTCATTCATTCATTCGGTCAACAAATATTTATTAAGTACCTGCTATATGTCAGGCAATATTCTAAGCACTGAGGGACACAGCAGTGGCCAAAGCAGACGATTTATATGCTCCTCGTTGGCCTATCATTCCAGCCGGGGAGACAGATAATGGACATGAAAACAATAAGCTAACAATAAACTATAAGGGACTGGGTCCTGTTGGGAAGCGTCATCAGGGAAGGCTTCTCAGAGGTGGCGGCCATGAAGGACCAGAAGGGGTCATTGCACACAGGTGCCAGGCTAGGAAAGCGGTCGGTGGGTTCTCGCTGAACCAGCGTTTCTGGCATCGAATCCAGAAAGGCGGAAGAGCCAGGACGGTCAAAACAGCCAGGAGGACAAAAGTGCCTCCTCATTACAGTAGCTGCCGAAATAGCTCAGTTGGGAGAGCGTTAGACTGAAGATCTAAAGGTCCCTGGTTCGATCCCGGGTTTCGGCAGTTCCGTTTTCCTTCCATTTTAGGCGAAAGAAAAGGGAATGGATAAAATTGATCCCACTTCTTAAAAGAGGATCGGCTTCACTTTCTGTATTAGGAGACTCCGGAACAGTATCCACAAGAAGCCAGAAGGGAATGAAAACTTCTTTGCAGTTCCCTAGTACAGTAAGACAAGCAAAGTTGAGTTTCTCCTTGGCTACATTTTTTTTTTTTAGTGTCTTAAATGGTTACTAATACCTGTTGTGTTTGCTGATATCTGTTCGTTGACTTTTGCTTTCTGTTTGTTAATTTCTGTTCTCTGATCCCTCGCTACTAAATCAAAGAGCAGGAAACAGCCACCTTAAAATGGCAGTAAGTCAAGCTGAACTAATTTTGTGGGAAAATGTAAAATACTTAATTCTTTGGAATTGTTGCTGTGTTGCTTATGAGAAGTTACACGTACTTTAAAAATGTCGCTTGAGAATGCCCATTTAGGGACCGTCCTCGTTAGTATAGTGGTGAGTATCCCCGCCTGTCACGCGGGAGACCGGGGTTCGATTCCCCGACGGGGAGGCTGCTGAGTTTTTTTCCCATGCCTTTTGCGTTTTTCATTCCTCTTCCAAACAAATTCTTCATCTGTCATAGGAGGTCCTTACTCTTCCCTAGAAAAATCAAATCAGCAGAAAAGCGAGATTCGGTTCTGAGGTTTTTCTGTTGACTCACTGCTGGGTCCCTGTCGCGCTCTGGTTCCCCAAAGGTTAGTCACACGGTTTACAAGAAAGGAAGAAAGACAGTGGTCTCACGCTGAAGTGTTACTCTACTTTCTGCACCCCTGCTGCACAGTTCTGTAAACAAATTGAAGAATGGTTTCTCAGTGTAAGACTGTAAACTTCTGAGGCCAGGAACTGCTCATTCTGCTGCCTGTATTTCATCTTATGTTTTGTCCCGACCCGAGGTTTTCGTACTGAAAATGTTAATGGATGCAAGAGGGACTTTACCTAACAATTGCAATCAGTGTAACCTGGCTTATTGTACCCTCAATGAATCCCCAACAATAAAAAAAAAAAAAAAGTTAATGGATTTGAGACGTTTTCTTATCTTAATTCGGTTGCAGACTCAACTTCCTGAATATAGCCGCCATTCTTCCCATGGTCCTATATAATTTTTCACATTTGTTTTACAAATACATGTATTTACTGAGTATCTGTTCTGTGCCAGGTACTGTTCAGGCCACAGGGTTACAGCAGGAAACAAGATAGACAAGGTCCTGCATTGATTACATGACCACCTAGTGAGGGACACAGGCAATGAACAAATAGCATAAAACAGGTAAATGCCATGAAGAAAAACAAAGCAAACCAGAGGTGTGCAGTGGGGAATGGATTTGCAGGCCCCTTCAGAAAGGTAATCAGGAAGGCAACTTTGAGGAAGGGACATTTGAGCCAGTACTTGGGCAATGAGAGAAGAGCTGGGTGCAGCATTCCAGGCAGCGGGAGTAGCAAGTGCAAAGGCCCTGTGGTGAGCTGAAGGTGGTATGTCTGTGTGCTCCAAGGGAGGAGAGGAGGAGGAGGAAATGAAGGCAGAGCATTCAACAGATCAGGGCAAGGAGGGGGTTGGGTGTGGGTATGATTCTAAGAATTTCCTGCAAAGAAGAAATAGAATCAGGTTGAGTAGGGCACTCTGGCTGCCACGCAAGTGAGCACTGGAGGAAGTAGGGACACTTGCTGACCTGAGGATGTCTCTTGGTTTGCTTCTCATGCACATCCAAAATAATGCCACCAGGCTGGGTGCAGCAGCTCATGTCTGTAATCCTAGCACTCTGGGAGCCCAAGGCAAGTGGATTGCTTGAGCTCAGGAGTTGAAACCAGCCTGAGCAAGAGCGAGACCCCCATCTCTTAAAAAAAAAAAAAAAAAAAGAAAGAAAGAAAGAAAAAGAAACCCGGGCATTGGGCGGCGCCTGTGGCTCAGTCGGTAGGGCGCCGGCCCCATATGCCGAGGATGACGGGTTCAAACCCGGCCCCGGCCAAACTGCAACCAAAAAATAGCCAGGCGTTGTGGTGGGCGCCTGTAGTCCCAGCTACTTGGGAGGCTGAGGCAAGAGAATCGCGTAAGCCAAGGAGTTGGAGGTTGCTGTCAGCTGTGTGAGGCCACGGCACTCTACCGAGGGCCATAAAGTGAGACTCTGTCTCTACAAAAAAAAAAACCTGGGCATTGAGGTGGACACCTGTAGTCCCAGATAGGAAGCTGAAACAAGAGGATCGCTTGAGCCCAAGAGTTTGTGGTTGCTGTGAGCTATGACAGCACTGCACTACCCATGGCTACAAAGTGAGACTCTGTGTAATAATAATAATGCCAGCGATGGCACAGTGTCTAGTGCTTCCTGAGCATGGGGTACTAACTCCAACAACGTGGCTTTTAGGTGCAAAGAGTTTTAGCACCAGCAGGCTGTAAGGAAGCAGGTGGGGAAGAGGTGGGAGGATTTTATTTATTTATTTTTTTTTTGAGGTATCCCTATCACAGGCAGGAAATCTCAAGGCTGGTGGAAAAAAGTGACACTTTCAGTGTTCCACCCTCTCACACACTCCCTGCCCATTGAATGGCCCCTTGATGACCCGAGGGACACTACACTGTGTAGCTTCTCGCCCCAGATATGTTTAATGAACACCTGGAAGAGAGAGATGCTAGTTCACAGTTAAAGAAGGGCTCTTTTCAGTGAGACACCTTGGTGTTTAAGCCCTGATTCCAGGGGCCGTGTCTATTTCTTTTTAATTTGCTTATTTTTATATTCAGAAGAGTTCTTTGGAAGCAAAAAAAAAAAAAAGTCTTCAAGCTGGTGTGCTGCAGTACCTGACTAACCTCAAAGTCACTGAAGGTTGAGGTGGGTTTAAAGGAAGAGAACTCAGAGAGTGGGTGGAGATACAAATGAGCCGATGCCATTATTTATTGGAAAGAAACTCCCATTTTCCCTTCCTTTTATTGTCTCTAAGGGGTGACATTCAGGAATGGGTCAGTTTTCTTTCTTTTTTTTTTTTTTTTTTTGGTAGAGACAGAGTTTCACTTTATTGCCCTCGGTAGAGTGCGTGGCGTCACACAGCTCACAGCAACCTCCAACTCCTGGGCTTAGGCAATTCTCCTGCCTCAGCCTCCCGAGTAGCTGGGACTACAGGCGCCCGCCACAACGCCCGGCTATCTTTTTGTTGCAGTTTGGCCGGGGCTGGGCTTGAACCCACCACCCTCGGTATATGGGGCCGGTGCCCTGCTCACTGAGCCACAGGCACCGCCCAAGAATGGGTCAGTTTTCATTTGTTCCTTGGGTCTGGTATCAGCTACAATTTTAGTTGCAAGGCTATGAAGAATGGGCCTGCTTGGGGAACATAAAATGAATTATTTTGATTTGCTTTTATTAAATTCTAAAACCCATTACAACATACAAAATTTTAATTTAGAATAAAATTTTTTACCATCCCCCTGTTTACTGCAGTGTTAGCCACATAGCAAAGATATGGACCCACCTAAGTGTCCATCAACAAATGAATGGATGTAGGAAAAAATGGTCTTTATACATAATGAAATATTATGAAAAAAGAAAGAAATCTCGGAGGCTGAGGCAGGAGAATCGCTTAAGCCCAGGAGTTGGAGGTTGCTGTGAGCTGTGTGATGTCAAGGCACTCTACCGAGGGCCATAAAGTAGTGAGACTCTGTCTCTACAAAAAAAAAAAAAAGAAAGAAATCCTGTCATTCGTACTAACATGGATGAGCTTGGAAGATATTATGTTAAATGATATAAACCAGGCACAGAATGATAAATACTGCATGGTCTCATATGTGGAAACTAAAGAAGTTGAGCTCATAGAAGTAAAGGGTAAAGGGTAGAACCGTGGTTACTACAATTGGGGAAGGGAAAAGGGTAGCCAAGGTTTGGTTAAGTACAGGTAAACAGGAAGAATGAATTCTAGTGTTCTATAGTACTAGAAGGTGACTATAATCAACAATAACTTATTTTATGTTTCAAATAGCCCGAAGAACAGATATGGAACATTCTCACAACACATACACACACATACCACATGTGAGCACACAGGAAAGATAAATGTTTTGAGTAATGGATATGCTAATTACCCTGATTTGAACATTACACATGTATAGATGTATCAAAACATCATACTGTACCCCATAAATATGTAGAATTAGTCAATTAAAATAATGATAAAAAACAAGAATAGAAATAAACACATACAAAAAGAAAAATGAAAAAAAAAACTTTAAGAATATAGTATAGCAGAGATTTTCAAGATAGGGAGTGGAAAGGGAGGGGGATGTAGCTCAGTGGTAGAGCGCATGCTTTGCATGTATGAGGTCCCGGGTTCGATCCCCGGCATCTCCACTCAGACTTTTTCTTAATTTATGGTTTCATATTATTAAAGTGCCAGTAAGGGAAATTAGTATCACTATGGGATTTCCATGATAAGCATGATCTTCTCATTCTGAATTCCCTAACATTCAGAATGAGATCCAAATGTAGATTAGTTCTTATAAGGCAGAAGTGGGTAATTAGCATAAAAACCTAAAGGCAAAACTTGACTCAGCAATGAAAACCACAGCAAAAGTGAGCAGAACAATTCTTTTGGGAATTTACTCTATGTTTGGTGGCACTGTGATGCACTTAACTGGCCTAAAGAACTCATTCTTGGCCATCAGGGTGCAAGCGTGTAAGTCACCTGCAGGTCTGAGCTACTCTGCTTGTCAGTTCTCTTCCTTTCTGTTGTGGGCAACACACCATTCACAGAGGGAGTGAGAGCACATGCTGTGGAAATAAGATGGAATCACAGGCTAGGGCCAACATGACACAGCTGGTCTGGTTGTTTCCTGCCTGACCTTCACCCCGACTCCCATTTTTACTGTTTTGTAAATTTAGCTCCCACCCTGAAGAGGTCTATCTTTAGTAGTTTAGGTGGATGATTTAGGAGATTTTTTGTTTTGTTTTGGTTTTGAGACAGAGTCTCACTTTGTCATCCTTGGTAAAGGGCCATGGCATCTTAACTCACAGCGACCTCAAATTCTTGGGCTCCAATGATTCTCTTGCTTCAGCCTCCCAAGAAGCTACAGGTGCCCTCCACAATGCCCAGCTATTTTTAGAGATGGGGGTCTCGCTTTTGCTCAGGATGGTCTCAAACCTGTGAGCTCAGGCAATCTACCTGCCTCGGCCTCTCAAGGTGCTAGGATTACAGGCCTGAGCCACCTTGCCTGGCCTGAGATTAACTCTTTTTTTTTTTAGAGACAGAGTCTTACTTTGTTGCCCTCGGTAGAGTGCTGTGACATCACAGCTCACAGCAACCTCCAGCTCTTGGGCTTAGGCAATTCTCCTGCCTCAGCCTCCCAAGCAGCTGGGACTACAGGTGCCCACCACAACACCCAGCTATTTTTTGTTGTAATTTGGGCAGGGCCAGGTTCGAACCCACCACCCTCCATATATGAAGCCAGCGCCCTACTCACTGAGATTAACTTTTGAATTGCAATGTTGTTTGGCCAAAATGTGGAAACAGCCTAAATGCCCACCAACCCAGGAATGGATTAACAAGCTGTGGTATATGTATACCATAGAATACTATTCAGCCATTAAAAAAAAAAAATGGAGACTTTAAATCCTTCGTATTAACCTGGATGGAAGTGGAAGACATTATTCTTAGTAAGGCATCACAAGAATGGAGAAGCATGAATCTTATGTACTCAATTTTGATATGAGGACAATTAAGGTTATGGGGGGGGAGGAAAAGCAGAGAGAGGTAAGGAGGGACGGGGGTGGGACCTTGGTGTGTGCCACACCTTCTGGAGGCAAGACATGATTGCGAGAGGGACTTTACCTAACAAATGCAATCAGTGTAACCTGGCTTATTGTACCCTCAATGAATCCCCAACAATAAAAAAATAATAATTAGGGGGGCAGCACTTGTGGCTCAGTGAGTTGGGCGCCGGCCCCATATGCTGAGGGTGGCGGGTTCAAACCCAGCCCTGGCCAAACTGCAACAAAAAAATAGCCGGGCGTTGTGGCGGGCGCCTGTAGTCCCAGCTGCTCGGGAGGCTGAGGTAAGAGAATCACGTAAGCCCAAGAGTTAGAGGTTGCTGTGAGCTGTGTGACGCCACAGCACTGTACCGAGGGCGGTACAGTGAGACTCTGTCTCTACAAAAAAAAAAAAAATAATAATAATAATTATGGCAGCGACCGTGGCTCAAAGGAGTAGGGCGCTGGCCCCATATGCCAGAGGTGGCGGGTTCAAATCCAGCCTCAGCCAAAATTGCAAAAAAAAGAAATGTTGTTTGGCATCATGAGTCATAGTGATTATTGTTTACAGTGTGTTCTGCCGGTTATTGTTTAAGATAAGGGTTAACATGGTCTTCACTTTGACCTTAAATGTATAAAACTGTAATTTTTTTTTTTTTTTTTGTAGAGACAGAGTCTCACTTTATGGCCCTCAGTAGAGTGCCGTGGCCTCACACAGCTCACAACAACCTCCAACTCCTGGGCTTAAGCGATTCTCTTGCCTCAGCCTCCGGAGCAGCTGGGACTACAGGCGCCCGCCACAACGCCCGGCTTTTTTTTGGTTGCAGTTTGGCCGGGGCCGGGTTTGAACCCGCCACCCTCAGTATATGGGGCCGGCGCCCTACCAACTGAGCCATAGGAGCCACCCAAAACTGTAATGTTGAAAATGGAAAATCAGACCAGTCAAGGTGGCTCACACCTGTAATCCTAGTACTCTGGGAGGCCAAGACAGGTGGATTGCCTGAGCTCAGGGGTTCGAGACCAGCCTGAGCAAAAGACAGACCCCCATTGGACCAATCTGGATGGACCTGGTCTTTGCAAAGCTTTCACGTAATCCCGGGTACTTGGGAGGCTGAGACAAGAGGATCACTTAAGCCCAAGAGTTTGAGGTTGCTGTGAGCTATAACGCTACAGCACTCTACCAAGGGCCTCAAAGTGAGACTCTGTCTCAAAAAGTATATATGCATGCTTGGCGCCTGTGGCTCAAGCAGCTAAGGTGCCAGCCACATACACTTGAGCTGGCAGGTTCAAATCCAGCCTGGGCCTGCCAAACAACAATGACGGCTGCAACCAAAACATAGCCGGCTGTTGTGGCAGGAGCCTGTAGTCCCAGCTACTTGGGAGGTGGAGGCAGGAGAATCATTTGAGCCCTGGAGTTGGAGATTGCTGTGAGCTGTGATGGCACAGTGTTCCACCTAGGGCAACAGCTTGAGGCTCTGTCTCAAAAAAAAGAAAGAAAAGAAAATCAGAACAGGGCGCTGTTCTGGAGAGGCTACTCACTCTTCTCCAGAATCCCAGCCTTCTGACAAAGTTTGGTGGACCTATCCCTCCATCTCTGCATAGTGACACGTGGCCAGACCCTCTTCATCCCATAATAGGAGTACCCAGACTTGCCTCCCCACGCCCAGTTTGGCTTCTGCTTCATCAGTAACATGTCACAAAGGGGCATAAGAAATCAGTGACTTTAATGAACATTCTGTTTAAATTTATATTCATATCCTGTTTCTCTGTTTTATCATTAAAAATAAAAGATATACTTTTATAGAAAGAAGGGATTCAGTTACATTCTATGAGTGCAGTAACTGAATTCCTCCCTGTTGCCTCCTCTCATTTACTTGACTTCATCTGTTACATGGTCAAAGCCTCTAATGTCCGATCTGGATGGACCTGGTCTTTGCAAACCTTTCTTTTATGAGATAAGGAAACTGAAATCTGTGGAGTGACTCACCAGTGAGGTGGTGACACAGTGGTGACAACTTTTGCTTCTAATGAGCTTTGGTGAAGGTTATTTCTCCCTAAATGTCAATAAGTTTTGTTTTGTTTTTTTTTTGTTTTTTTGAAACAGAGTCTCTTTGTCACCCTAGGTAGAGTGCCGTGGCGTCACAGCTCACAGCAACCTCAGACTCTTGGGCTTAAGTGATTATTCTCTTGCCTCAGTCTCTCAGGTAGCTGGGACTACAGGCCCCTGCCACAACACCCACGCTATTTTTCAGAGACAGGGTCTCGCTCTTGCTCAGGCTGGTCTCAAATGTGTGAACTCAAGCAATCCACCCACCTCAGCCTTGCAAGTGCTGGAATTACAGGTGTGCCCCTCAACAAGGTTTTAAGGGAAAAAATGTTGAAGGTTATTTCTAAAGTGATGAGGCCTAACACAGAACTGATTATGTGCTTCTGTTTTACTTTGTATCTTATAATTATTTCTAATAGCACATAACAAGGAAAAAATATCATGAGGAGTTGTTATTGTTAAAGCCTTGTGTAGGAAATAAGAGTTTTCCAAAAAAAAAATTGTGAATCTTTAAGAGAAAATGTTTTTCCAACAATTAAAATTTATTTTAGATTAAATGAAGCCCTCTATATGAGGTTACTGGAGTAGTCACATTCATAGAGGTAGGGAGTGGAATGGTGGGTGCCAGGACCTTGGGGACTGAGGAATGGGGAGTTGATTAATGGGGACAGAGTTTCAGTTTCACAACATAAAAACAGTTCTGGAGATGGATGGTAATGATGGTGGCAGTCATCCCGGGATGTGAATGTACATAACAATACTGAACTGTACACTTTAAAATGGTAAATTTTATGTCCTATGTATTTTACTACAATTTAAAAACAAAGACAAACACAAAAACAAAGACCAGGGCGGCGCCTGTGGCTCAGTGAGTAGGGCGCCGGCCCCATGTGCCAAGGGTGGTGGGTTCAGACCCAGCCCCAGCCAAACTGCAACAACAACAACAAAAATAGCCGGGTGTTGTGGCGGGCGCCTGTAGTCCCAGCTGCTCGGGAGGCTGAGGCAAGAGAATCGCGTAAGCCCAAGAATTAGAGGTGGCTGCCAGCTGTGTGACACCACGGTACTCTACCCAAGGGCGGTACAGTGAGACTCTGTCTCTACAAAAAAAAAAAAAAAACAAAGACCAAATAGGTTAAATAACTTCCAAAAATTATAGAAGTTAAAGTCTATTTTGAAAAAGGCTCAGATCTTATGTTTTCATAAATATACACAAAGATAGGTTACCATAGACAAACTTAAGAGACCAGAACTTAAGTCTGACTTTGACATATGCAAGATGAATTGGTTATTTTTAAGATGCAGCCTCTTGTGTTCTGCCACACCATTCAAAAGCACATTTGTGAACAAGAAAAAGAATAAAATCCCTTGGGCTTTTTTTTTTTCCTGTTTGCAAAGCCTCTAAGGTCAGAAACCTTTGACAACCTTTTATGGTTATATAACTGATGACAAAGCAAGGCAAACCCTTCCCACCCAGCTCTCTGATTTCACCCTTTCTCTTGGAGGGAGAATGTTTGCTGATCTTTGTACTCTCAGATAGCTTCTTGGTGTTGGATTAAGTCACATACAAGGTTGTGACCTTGGGAGACTGAATTCTTCCAGGGAAGGAAGAAAAAGCTGGCAGACAAACAGGCACGAGTCCACCCCCACCCTCCCAGGCTGCAGCCCAGCATCCAGACCCTTTGTGAGCTCAGCCAATCACGTGCTCAAGCCTGCCCGCCAATCCCTCCCTGTTGCTGGGCCTCTGTCCCTTTTTCATTGGTGCCAGCTCTGAAGCAATCTTTTGTGGGGAGCGTGCAAAGGATGGATCTGTGGGTGGAATGAACCTATAATGGATCCAATGACTCATCTTGCTTCTCGTACATTCTAGCACATCCCATTCTAGGTCAGGAGGGTTTAGGTTTTAGGAGCGTGACTTGATACCTGAGTCATGAGTCCAAGTGGGACATTTAGACTTAAGGGAGCCCTTTTCAGAAAATGAAAAAGCAGTTGTAACAACATAAACCCTCTCTAGGGCAGGGTTTCTTAACTTGCACTAGTGACATTTTGGGCCTAATGACTCTGTTGTGGGGGGCCTGTCTACTGCTCAATGTCCAGCAGGACCCTGGCATCTACCACTAGGCGCTAGCAGTAGCCCCCATACCTGTTGCCGCCTTCACAGTTGTAACCCCAAATGCCACCTGACATTGCCAAATGCCCCTGTGAAGGGCACCTCACTCCTAGCTGATAACTGCCCTTCTTAAGACATCTGTCACCTCTACTTCAGAAGGCCATTTTCTTTTCCCTTCCCTGATCCCAGCGCTCTTGGAGAAATGTTTGTTTCAAAAAACGGCCCTCTGGTGGACTTAAGTTAGGGACTGGTGGGGCCTTTTTGATAATTTTTTCTGCTAGAAACATAAGTTTCTCTTTGGAGCTAACCCTTCTTCCCCCATTTCCAACTCTGTCCCTGAGCTCCTCTTCCTTCTCTTTTCCTCCTCCTTCCTTCCCTTCTTCCCCTGCCTCTGTAATCAGGGCTGGTTTTCTCTGTACCTTTCAGACCTTTGTCACAAAGCTGATGACTCAGCCTTTAAACATGAATCACATGGCTTGCAGCAAAGCAACAGCCAGAAACTCACAGGGTGTGGTTTGAAGCCAGGTCTGCTCACCTTAGAAAGAATCTCAGCTTTTTGTTTCTTTAAAAAGTTCTTCCTGAAATGTAGAAATAACCTTTGCAGAAATCTGCTTTGGAAATCATTGGGTCTCCTGCCAACCCTGGAAAACGACATTTTATATAAATAAGTTGTGGTAAAAATAAAAACACTGGCTGGTGAACCTTTTTTCCTCCCTTTTATCAAAATGGAATTTGCCTGTAGAAATACAATTCACATTTCACACATTTAAATTTTTCCCCCACAATCACAGAGGACTCAGATCCAATGCGTGTCTTTCATTGTTTCCCAGTAACGCATTCTCTTTGGCAAATGTTAAAAATTATACAGGTTAAAGTCTATTTTGAAAAAGGTGCAGACCTTGTATTTTCATAAATGCAAGGTTACCATAGAAAATACCCAGCAGTTTTGTTTTGATTCATGTTTTAAGCATAATCTTTATAATTTAAAACAAGAATGCAGCCTCTTCCTAAAGGCAGGACACTTTATTAGTAGCTTCCTTTTTTTAATCTTTGTTCTGGAAGGCTTTAAGGGTAGAAATCAAAGTAACGCTCGTTACCCACACATTTGTGGAAACAGTATTTGTAGAAGAGCCAGAAGGAAAGCTGCTGGAGAATTAAGGACATTAGGGAGACATTTCACTATAAACCTATAAAAGCCCACGTGAAAATTTCATCAGAGGCATATATTTTAAAACCATTTAAGAAGGACACATAGGGATCACGAAACAGGATGTGGTGAAAATAAAACCTAGCTGGTGAGCTTTTTTCTCCCTCCCTTTTTAATCAAAATGGACCGAGCCTGTAGAATTACATTTCATATTTGACATTCGTGTTTGAACTATCAGGCGTAAATGGGTTCAATTTCTGAGCAAACATCTACAGAACAGAAATTTCGGGGCTTCCCTGTGGACACGGAGCACAACCTCCTCCACCCCGAGACGCCCAGAATTAACCGGAACGGCCTCGGAAAGTCCGGTGCCGGCAGCCTTCGGCTCCAGCTCCAATAGTTTTAAGGCGCTGTGTGGATTCTCCACGTTTCTGTCCCAAATTCCACCTGAACACACCAGAGTCATTTCCCCACAGGAAAGTTATCTTTCGGTTTTCAGTTTGGGGGACCGCCTGCTTGTCCCCAAGGCCCGAGGCCCTGGCCGGCGTCCGGAGTCGAGATTTGCCGAGTCACGGCCCTTGTCCCGACGCCCGCTCGGCGGGGGATGGGCTCGGCCGCCTCGGGCGGGGTCGCGTGGCCGCCGGGAGCCCGAGTCCCGGGCCCGGGCCGGCGGCAGGGGAGTTTAGCGAAACAAAAACACCGTCATTATCTTAAAAATAACCCAAAATAATAATTCGTCAGTGACGCAGAGAGTGTTCCAAGGGTGCGGGGAATCAACCCTGCAGGGGGCACTCGGCCCGAGGCCTCTGTCCGCCCAGGGCGGGTCTCGCGCCCGGCGGAGACCGTTGGTGCCGAGAGGAGGGGGCGCCGGGGCCGGGGGTAAGAAACCTGGGCCTCCTGCCCGCTCCGGGATTCGTGGGATCCGCGCCCTGTTTTCCTTCCTCCTCACAACCAGCTCCCCTCCCCCCGGGCACCGTCCACGTTGTGTCGCTGCGCGCAGCAAGCGCGCTGATCCCTCCGCCGGGCTGCTCAGATGGGCAGCCCAGTTCCCATGGATTCATCCCTAAAGCTCCTATGTCAGGAGAAGAACATGCTTTTGAAGATAACTAAATGACTCTGGGCACTTATTTTTTTTTTCCTGGAGACCGGAACGTGCTGGAAAAAAGTAGTCCATTCTCGGCGTTTCTGCGGAAGGATCTCCTCGGGGCGGTTTACCGAAGAAGGCTATATAAGGAAGCGCCGGGTGTGGCGCAGCGAGTTCCGCCGAGGCCGGGAGTTGAGTTGCTGTTTCTCAGTGTCAGCTGCTGACATCGCTACTTGGTAAGTGAAGGGCTGTTGAAGTTGGCTCGCGGCTTAGTGACTGTCCGGCCGCGAGGAAGGCCGACTGGTTGCCCACCCGCCCGCCCGCGGGGTGGGAGAGACAGCCGACGCTCTCAGTCGCCCAGGACTCGGGAGCGGGGTGGCCCTGAAGGGGAGGAACGCAGCAAAATGACAGCGGTTTCCGAGCCCATATCGGAAGGAGCCTGACTATAAGGAGCCCTGTGAGGTCGGCGAGATGAGATTGGGGACGATGATGGGAGGAAAACACGGAAGGGTCCTGAGGCCTTAATTAAGGCGAGGGATGACGAAATGCTGTTAGACCGGGGGGCACTGTTTAGGGACTCTGACGAAAAGTCCGGTGTTTCGCGGTTTGCCCGGGAAGGTCTTGCTTTCGTTACTGTTGAGGCGGCGACTATGGCGGAACTGATCAGCACTCCCGGGGGGCGGGGAGGTCGGGGGCGCAGCGCGCCGTTACAGTCACGTGACGTCACCTCTTAATGTTGGCTCATAATGTGGGGTGGGGCCACCTGCCGGTGTGTGTGTGGTAGGTTTCAGTCGGACGCAGGACGCAGGGCGTGGGCCTGGAGTAGACCTTCCTGCATTGACAGGGGCCAGACGTCTGGTGAGAGGGGATAAGTGCAGGCTAATTCGAGAGGAGGGATGGGTGAGGAAAGGAAGAGTGGAGGTGGGGTGGGGTCTTGGTGTATACCACACCTTTTGGGGGCAAGACAAGATTGTAATAGGGACTTTACCTAACGAATTCCATCAGTAACCTGCTTTCTTGTATCCTCAATGAATCCCCAACAATAAAAAAAAGTAACTTAAGAATATAACACTGGTGTGGTGGGCGCCTGTAGTCCCAGCTGCTTGGGAGGCTGAGGCAAGAGAATCGTGTAAGCCCAAGAGTTAGAGGTTGCTGTGAGCCGTGTGACGCCACGGCACTCTACCCGAGGGCAGTATAGGGAGACTCTGTCTCTACAAAGAAAAAGAATGTAACATTGGTTAGATTTCTAAGCTTTGCCTCCTGGGTTTTCACTGGTCAGTCAGGTCTGATGTGCGTGTTTAGTGAAGTTTCTTAGGCAAGATTTTTTCCTTTTTTAGTCTTAGGGCCAATATAAAATGATGTTTTAACTTTGAGCATTGGGACGGCTAGTGAAATGTCCGCTAAACTCTTCTGGTGGTTTTTGTTCTCTTTGGTTGTAACAGACAATGCAGATCTTTGTGAAGACCCTGACCGGCAAGACCATCACCCTCGAGGTTGAGCCCAGCGACACCATTGAGAATGTCAAGGCAAAGATCCAAGACAAAGAAGGCATCCCCCCTGACCAGCAGAGGCTGATCTTTGCCGGGAAGCAGCTGGAAGATGGGCGCACCCTGTCTGACTACAACATCCAGAAAGAGTCCACCCTGCACCTGGTGCTTCGTCTCAGAGGTGGAATGCAGATCTTTGTGAAGACGCTGACCGGTAAGACCATCACCCTTGAGGTTGAGCCCAGTGATACCATTGAGAATGTCAAGGCAAAGATCCAAGACAAGGAAGGTATCCCTCCTGACCAGCAGAGGCTGATCTTTGCCGGGAAGCAGCTGGAAGATGGGCGTACCCTGTCTGACTACAACATCCAGAAGGAGTCCACCCTGCACCTGGTGCTTCGTCTCAGAGGTGGGATGCAGATCTTTGTGAAGACCCTGACTGGCAAGACCATCACTCTCGAGGTTGAGCCCAGTGACACCATTGAGAATGTCAAGGCAAAGATCCAAGATAAAGAAGGCATCCCTCCTGACCAGCAGAGGCTGATCTTTGCCGGGAAGCAGCTGGAAGATGGGCGCACCCTGTCTGACTACAACATCCAGAAAGAGTCCACCCTGCACCTGGTGCTTCGTCTCAGAGGTGGGATGCAGATCTTCGTGAAGACGCTGACCGGCAAGACCATCACCCTTGAGGTCGAGCCCAGTGACACCATTGAGAATGTCAAGGCAAAGATCCAAGATAAAGAAGGTATCCCTCCTGACCAGCAGAGGCTGATCTTTGCTGGGAAGCAACTGGAAGATGGGCGCACCCTGTCTGACTACAACATCCAGAAAGAGTCCACCCTGCACCTGGTGCTTCGTCTCAGAGGTGGAATGCAGATCTTCGTGAAGACCCTGACCGGCAAGACCATCACCCTCGAGGTCGAGCCCAGTGATACCATTGAGAATGTCAAGGCAAAGATCCAAGACAAGGAAGGTATCCCTCCTGACCAGCAGAGGCTGATCTTTGCCGGGAAGCAGCTGGAAGATGGGCGCACCCTGTCTGACTACAACATCCAGAAAGAGTCCACCCTGCACCTGGTGCTTCGTCTCAGAGGTGGGATGCAGATCTTCGTGAAGACCCTGACCGGCAAGACCATCACCCTCGAGGTTGAGCCCAGTGATACCATTGAGAATGTCAAGGCAAAGATCCAAGACAAGGAAGGTATCCCTCCTGACCAGCAGAGGCTGATCTTTGCTGGGAAGCAGCTGGAAGATGGGCGCACCCTGTCTGACTATAACATCCAGAAAGAATCCACCCTGCACCTGGTGCTTCGTCTCAGAGGTGGGATGCAGATCTTCGTGAAGACGCTGACCGGTAAGACCATCACCCTTGAGGTCGAGCCCAGTGATACCATTGAGAATGTCAAGGCAAAGATCCAAGACAAGGAAGGTATCCCTCCTGACCAGCAGAGGCTGATCTTTGCCGGGAAGCAGCTGGAAGATGGGCGTACCCTGTCTGACTACAACATCCAGAAAGAGTCCACCCTGCACTTGGTCCTGCGCTTGAGGGGAGGTGTCTAAGTTTCCCATTCTAAGCTTTCAACAAATTTCATTGCACTTTTCTTTCAATAAAGTTGTTGCATTCCCAAATAATGTGATTTTTCTTTTAAAGTTACGGTTCTTTTAGAGTTACAATGGGGTCTTGGGGGGGGGGTCTTAAGTTTTCAAATACTGTGATTATGAGGTAAGAGATGGTCAATGATGGCAGATTTGTATGGAATTGTAACAGGTGGTACAAATAAAAACCATATTCAGGGGTGGAAGTTGTTTTTCATAGGTGGATTTACTGTGGTTTGGTGTAAGACAACTGAAAAGTAGAAAGTTTCTCCGGCACCAGAAAGTGTTTGGAAGGGATCTAGGTAAGAAACAGCTTTAATACATAACTCTGTATAAATGTACATTGAACTCATTTGGTCAGATTGTTTATTTTGTTTTGAGACAGAGCCTCAAGCTATCATCCTGGATAGAGTGCTGTGGCATCACAGCTCATAGCAACCTCCCAACTCTACCGGGCTTAAGCAATTCTCTTGCCTCAGCCTCCCAAGTAGCTGGGACTACAAGCACCTGCTACAATGCCCGGCTATTTTTTTTTGGTTGTGGTTGTCATTGTTTGGCAGGCCTAGGCTGGATTTGAACCCACCAGCTCTGGTGTACATGGCTGGCACCTTTGCTGCTTGAGTTACAGGCGCCAAGCCAGTCAGATTTTTTTTTTTTTTTTGTAGAGACAGAGTCTCACTTTACTGCCCTCAGTAGAGTGCCGTGGTGTCACACGGCTCACAGCAACCTCCAGCTCTTGAGCTTACGTGATTCTCTTGCCTCAGCCTCCGGAGCAGCTGGGAGCCAGTCAGATTGTTTTAAAAGGATGTGGCAGGTAATGTGTATTAAATGTGTAATTGCAAATTATGTAGGATAGGAATTAATGGTTGAAGAATAAAAGCTGTTAAGTTACTGTTGAGATTGTCAAAATGAACTTGATTTTTCAAATTTTAGGTAGTGGTTATTGATGGGTTTTTTCTTTTTTTTTGATTTGAGACAGCTTGAAGCTGTCGCCCTGGGTAGATTGCTGTTGCATCACAGCTCACAGCAACCTCCAACTCTGGGCTCAAGCGATTCTGCCTCCCATCTCCCAAGTAGCTGGGACTACGGGCGCCCATGGCCTGGCTATTTTTGGTTGTAGCTGTCATTGGCAGGCCTGGGCTGGATTCGAGCCCACCAGCTCAGGTGTATGTGGCTGGGGCCTTAGCTGCTTGAGCCACAGGCGCCGAGCCAGATGGTTTTTTTCCTGAGATGGTCTGTCTCTTCCTAGGCTGGAGGGCTGTGATTTCAGCCTAGCTTATACGTCTGGCCACCATGCCCAGCTAGTTTTTCTGTAATAGAGATGAAGTCTTGCTCTTGCTGGTCTTGAACTCATAAGCCTTGGCCACGTAGAGTGCTAGGATTACAAGCATGGAGCTGCCTCTTGCTGAAGGGTTTTTTTGATTTTAAGACAGAGTCTCACTATGTCACCCTCGGTAGAGTGCCCAGACTCTTGGGCTTAAGAGATTCTCTTGCCTCAGCCTCTGAAGTAGCTGGGACTACAGGCGGATGCCAAAACGTCCAGCTTTTTGCAGTTGTCGTTTTAGCTGGCCCAGGCTGAGTTCAAACCCTCAGCCTCGGTGTATGTGGCTGGTTCTCTACCCATTGGGCAACAAGTGCCACCCTGCTGAAGGTTTCTTCATGTCACCTAATTGGTGGGTATAGCAGTTGGGTTCTGGTCTTTATTGGCACAAGTGTTCTGTGGCAGTTGCCAAATCCATATGGTACTGGTAAGGAATTGCATGTCCTAACTAGAACCAAAGAAGGGAGTTTGGCAGGGAAGCTAGTTTAAACCCCCTGGTGGGCATCCCAGAAATCCAGAGGCCTGCCTGTTAAAGGACTAGAAAGTAGGGGCCAGGCATGGTGGCTCAGACCTGTAATCTTAATGCTCTTTGAGGCTGAGGCTAAGGCCCAGGTGGGTGAATAGCTTGAGCTCAGGAATTCAAGATCAGCCTGAAGGAGATGGAGACCCTGTCTCCATTAAAAGTAGAAAACTCGGATTGTGGCGGGTGCCTGTAAACCCTGCTACTCAGGAGAGTGAGGTAACACTTGAGCCCAAGAGTTTGAGGTTGCTGTGAGCTAGGATGATGCCACCCAGGGTGATAAGAGTGAGACTCTCACAAAAAAAAGGAGAGGAGGGATTCCTCTTTCCAAACAAACACTCCTTTTCTGCATTCCTTCAGTTTTAGGACATCTATGAATAACCTCTGCTCTAGAATAATTTTGTGTTGTAAAGCAGGTGAGGGTGAACAGGTTTAAACCAGTCCTAGCTTTAGGAGATCAATACATTTGAGGAATTTGCAAATCCATTTGCGTTTTTACTTAACGTTAACGGAAATGCTTATTTATGATAAAATTGAGTTTGCATGACTTGCCCATGTAACTGAGCACATAATGTCAGGAACATTACATACCCCAAGAAACCCAACTACCTACCAGGCTGGCAATCTCTTGTTAGTACGCTAGTCTTTGTGTGACCATCAGTAAAACCAGAGTGGTCTTGGTGTAGGGAGAAGAAACTTGAGTAGTGTCAAGTGACAGTCATGGTAAGGTTTGTGAATCAGTGTTGAGTGCTTTTTGAAAACAGGCTTCAAAGTTACATCCAGAAAGCAAATAAAGTCTGGTTAATAATGGTGTTACTGAGGGCTGGGTCATCTCAGTGTTAACAGCTCAGTGCACTTTAAGACAAATATGGACCCTGGGTGCATTGCACAGAGCCGAAAGGATCTTGGTGCAGGGAGCATTAGTCTATTTAATAAAGTGTGGCTAGGTATGGTGGCATGTTAACTGTAATTCCAGTTATTTGGGAGGCTGAAGGAGGATTTGAGCCTAGGGGTCAAAGATCATCCTGACAGGGAGAAGTCCCTGCCTCAAAAATTCTTAACCCCTGAGTTGAAAAAACAGCAGTGAATATTCAGTGAACACTTGACTCCTTGAACTAAAGTGCTATCAGGTTCAATGAGAGGAATTGGAGATAGGTGTGGGTAGTAGAAAGGTTTTGAAAAGCAGTTACAGAGCAATACAAGGACATTGATGAAACCGGCGATGATGAAAGTGAAATTTCCATATATGCTCTTAGGAAAAAAGACTAGAAATACATGGTATATTTGCCTTTTTTTTTTTTTATTAAAGAGACAAGAGTCTCTGTCGCCCTCAGTAGAGTGCTATGACGTCACAGCTCACAGCAACCTCCAGCTCTTGGGCTTTGGCGATTCTCTTGCCTCAGCCTCCTGAGTAGCTGGGACTACAGGCGCCTGCCACGACACCTGGCTATTTTATTGTTGCAGTTTGGCCGGGGCCGGGCTCAAACCCGCCACCCTCAGTATATGGGGCTGGCGCCCTTGCCTCTTGTTTCTAATTATAATGCATGCCTATGTACATATACTGGATGCACGGTTTATAAAGTCAAGGGTGACAGTAATCCACCTAGTGTACATATGTATGTGTACACACAAATCCAACCATTCTCAAGTTCTTTTCTCAGATTTTTTAAAACAAGGTAAATGGGGACATCTGTGTTAGCATATCTAGGTCTACCTCATTCTTTTTACTTTTGCTACTATTCCATTATAAGGATACCCTATACTTTAACCTGTCCACCAACATTTGTTCCAGGTTTTTGCTATTACATAGCTGCTGCAAAGTACATTCTTACACATCTTTTGTACACCAGTATTTCTGTTGGATAAGTTACTAACATTGGAACTGACAAAGGGACCATATTTTCATACTATTCTGCTTGGCAGGCCTAGGCTGGGTTCGAACCCACCAGCTCTGGTGTTATGTGGCTGGCGCCACTATTCTGTTTTTTTAAACTTTTTTTCTTTTTTTTTTGGAGACAGAGTCTCACTATGTCAACCTCAGTAGAGTACTGTAGCATCACAGCTCACAGCAACCTCAAACTCCTGGGCTTAAGCAATTCTCTTGCCTCAACCTCCCAAGTAGCGGGGACTACAGATGCCCGCCACAGCATCCAGCTATTTTGTTGTTGTTGTTGTCATTGTTATAGCAGGCATGGTCCGGGTTTGAACCCACCAGCCCCAGTGCTTGTGGCCGGCACCCTAACCAGTGAATTACAGGTGCCGAGCCTATTCTGTTTTTTTTTTTTTTTTTGTAGAGACAGAGTCTCACTTTATGGCCCTCGGTAGAGTGCCGTGGCCTCACACAGCTTACAGCAACCTCCAACTCCTGGGCTTAAGCGATTCTCTTGCCTCAGCCTCCCGAGTAGCTGGGACCACAGGCGCCCGCCACAACGCCCGGCTATTTTTTGGTTGCAGTTTGGCCGGGGCTGGGTTTGAACCCGCCACCCTCGGTATATGGGGCCGGCGCCCTACCAACTGAGCCACAGGCGCCGCCCACCCTATTCTGTTTTTTAATTTTGAATTTTTTTTTTTTGGAAACAGAGTCATCAAGCTGTTGCCCTGGGTAGAGTGCCACAACGCCCAGCTATTTTTTGGTTGCAGCCTTCATTGTTGTTTGGCAGGCCAGGGCTGGATTCAAACCTGCCAGCTCAGGTGTATGTGCCTGGCGCCTTAGCCACTTGAGCCACAGGCACCGAGCCTGATTTTTTAAAAATGTGAAATATGGGCTCAGCACCTGTAGTTCAAGTGGCTAAGGTGCCAGCCACATACACCAGAGCTGGTGGGTTCGAATCCAGCCCGGGCCTGCCAAACAACAATGACAACTACAACCAAAAAATAGTTGGGCCTTGTGGCAGGTGACTGTAGTCCCAGCTACTTGGGAGGCTGAGGCAGGAGAGTCGCTTAAGCCCAAGAGTTTGAGGTTGCTGTGAGCTGTGATGCGACAGCACTCTACCCAGGCGACAGCTTGAGGCTCTATCTCAAAAAAAAAAAAAAAAAGTGAACTATAGGATTTCAAGAGGTGGAACTTGAGGCCAAAGAGCAAAATCTACTTTGATGATACCTCATTAAAAGATTTTGAAAAGGTACTATAAATAGGAGATTCACATTTCTTTTTTCTATTTTTTTCTTTTTTGAGACAGAGTCTCACTATGTCACCCTGGATAGAGTGCAGTGGCATCACAGCTCACAGCAACCTCAAACTCTTGGGTTCAAGAGACCCTTTTGCCTCAGCCTCCTGAGTAGCTGGGACTACAGGTGCTCACCATGAAGCCTATTTAGTTTGTCAATTTTATTTTTATTTTATTTATTTATTTTTTTTGTAGAGACAGAGTCTCACTGTACCACCCTCGGGTAGAGTGCCATGGCGTCACACGGCTCACAGCAACCTCTAATTCTTGGGCTTACACGATTCTCTTGCCTCAGCCTCCCGAGCAGCTGGGACTACAGGCGCCCGCCACAACTCCCAGCTATTTTTTTTGTTACAGTTTGGCCGGGGCTGGGTTTGAACCCGCCACCCTCAGCATATGGGGCCAGCGCCCTACTCACTGAGCCACAGGTGCCGCCCTAGTTTGTCAATTTTAATAGAGACAAGGTTGCACTTTTTCTCAAGCTGGTCTCATACTCCTGAGCTCAAAAATCCAACTACTTTGACCTCCAAAAAAAAGTGCTAGGATTACAAGCGTGAGCCACCACACCCGGCCTTTTAATAAATTTCTTGACAATAATGTAAATAATCAGTCTCAGCACTTAATTTTTATTTTTTTATTATTATTATTTTTTTTTTTGTAGAGACAGAGTCTCACTTTATTGCCCTCTGTAGAGTGCCGTGGCGTCACACAGCTCATAGCAACCTCCAACTCCTGGGCTTAGGCGATTCTCCTGCCTCAGCCTCCCAAGTAGCTGGGACTACAGGCGCCTGCCACAACGCCCGGCTATTTTTTTGTTGCAGTTTGGCCGGGGCTGGGTTTGAACCCGCCACCCTCGGTATATGGGGCCGGCGCCCTGCTCACTGAACCACAGGCGCCGCCCCCTCAGCACTTAATTTTATAACTAATTCATGATAACTGCATTTTTTTTTCATTGTATTCCTCCTTTACTTAAATATATATCCAGTGACTTATGACCTGTAACATTTCCCAAGTATTTGACATGAGATTGTTTTTGATGGGGGACAAATCACAACTTGTTTCTTTTTTTTCTTTCTTTTTTTTTTTTTATTACTTCTTTTTTTTATTGTTGGGGATTCATTGAGGGTACAATAAGCCAGGTTACATTGATTGCAATTGTTAGGCACTGTCCCTCTTGCAATCATGTCTTGCCCCCATAAAGTGTGACACACACCAAAGCCCCACCCCCCGATAACTGCATTTCTTTTATTGTCCCAGGATATTTTTCTTTTTGAGACATAGTCTCACTGTCACCTAGGGCAGTGTATAGGGGTGCAATCATGGTTAACTACAACCTCAAATGTCTGGGTTCAAGTGGTCCTCCCACCTCAGCCTCTTGAGTAACAGAGTCTACAGGAACACATTACTGCACCTGGCTTATTTTTCAATTTTTTAAAAAAATTTATTTATTTATTTAGAAACAGTCTCACTATGTCACCCTCGGTAGAGTGCCATAGTGTCACAGCTCACAGCAACCTTAAACTCTTGGGCTTAAGCGATTCTTTTGCCTCATCCTCCTAAGTAGCTGGGACTACAGGTGCCCGCCACAACGCCCAGCTTTTTTTTGTTAGCTGGCAGGTGCTGGGTTTGAACCGGCCACCTTAGGTATATGGAGCCAGCACACTACCCACTGAGCCACAGGTGCCTCCCTATTTCAAATTTTTTTTTTGAGACAGAGCCTCTCAGTAGAGGGCTGTGGCATCATAGTTCACAGCAACCTCAAACTCTTGGGCTTAAGTGATCCTCTTGCCTCAGTCTCCCAAGTAGCTGGGACTACAGGCACCTGCCACAATGCCTGGCTATTTTTAGAGATAGATCTAGCTCTTGTTTAGGCTGGTCTGAACTCCTGAGCTGAGACAATCCACTGCCTCCACCTCTGAAAGTGTTAGGATTGCAGGTGTGAGCCACTGAGCCTGGCCTATTTCAAACATTGTAAAAGGTTAAAACTGTATGTAATAAAAAATCTTCCATTCTTGTCTCCCATCCACCCCTTAGCATGTACTTTCAGACTTTATGCATATAATAGAAGCGTGATTGTATTATATATATTCTCTCTCTATATGTATATATATAAAATATTAACTCCCCTTCACACAAAGGGTAGCAAACTGATCTGTACAGTCTATCCTAAACCCTGCTTTTTTCACTTTATATTTTTTAAAGTTTTGGCAGAGTTCTAACACTCATTTCATATAAAGGAAAAAGATCTTTTGTGTAATTTTCTCAAGAATAAAGAAAACCAGGAGGGTAACACAATCCCTAGTGAACATTTAGAGGACCCTCCATCTAACAAAAGAATGTCAGAAATTATAGTGATATACAGTGATGAATGAGAAATGTTTCTGCCACAAAAGGGTCCTTGACCTAATGAAAAAGGACTGAGATGCTAGACTTACGGAGTTTCACTGGATGATTAAATATTAAAGCACCCCAAAGTTTGGTTTCACACTTGAATGAATGCTGTGTAAGGATTCACTCACAGAGATGTAGTTGCATGAGTCTTGAACAAACTAGAAAAAAATACGTATTTGTATTTATTTAAAGTAGTGTTCCTAATAAATTTACTTTTCAAAAAAAACAGTGCTCCTTTTTTTTTTTTTTTTAACAGTGCTCCTTTTATGCTTTGCCTGAAGGCACAATGAAATCCTTACCAAGATATTATCAACATGGCCTCCCTACAAATACATTGTCCCGGAATTGCCAAGTGCCTTTTAAGTAAAGGAGTGGCTATCTTAATGTGTAGTGCTTATTTTTGCCAGAAGGAGGAGCTACTGGGACAGACTTTGGTTTTAGTAAGGAAGCCTGCAGCGCTCCCACGCGGTTGTGGTTGGCCAAGCAATTTATGCTTTTACCTTTCTACTTCAGGAGGCTTGTTGCTGATCAGTAGAAGTTAATTTACTTGAGGGTGGGGGGCGGCAGCTCACGCCTGTCATCCCAGCACTCTGGGAGGCCGAGGTGGGTGGAGCTTAGGCTTGAGCTCACAAGTTCCAGACCAGCCTGAGCCAGAGCGAGACTTTGGCTCTAAAATTAGCCAGGCGTTATGGTGGGCGCCTGTTGTCCCAGCTACTTGAGAGGCTGAGGCAAGAGAATTGCTTAAGCCCAAGAGTTTGAAGTTGTGAGCTGTGATGCCACAGCACTCCACCGAGGGGGACAAAGCGCGACTCCATCTCAAAGAAAAAAAAAGTAAAAAGAAAAAGTTAATTTATTGTCCCCACAAAGGTCTTTCACTTTCTTCTTTTTCTGCCTGGGACAAGCTGCTCTTCCAGTCTTGCAACTGTTATCTTTTTCTACCCAAGCTGGAATTACTCCATAACACCTGTTATAGCTATTTTCAGGGTGGACCCTCTATTTCCTGCTATATCTAGTTAGATTAGTTAGGGGTGTCCAACCTGCAGCCCATGGCTGCATGCTGACTTTGTGAGGACTTTTTTTCCTTATCTGTGATGTCAGATACCATGAAAAGTATGCAGGAGCCTTTTTTTTTTTTTTGCTAATCAGATGTCGTTAGTGTTTGTGCATTTACTGTGGGGCCCAAGACAACTATTATTCTTATAAAGTGTGGCAGAGCAAAAAGAAAAAAGAAAAGAAAGAAAAATGGACACCTCTGCAGCACTGTTTTGCTTATCTGTTAAGCAAATACCTTCCTTTTTCTTTTCTTTTTTTTTTTTTTGCAGTTTTTGGCCTGGGCCTGGGTTTGAACCCACCACCTCTGGCATATGGGGCCGGCACCCTACTCCTTGAGCCACAGGCACCACCCCAATACTTTCCTTTTTCAACATGCACACTGCTATTTTCTATCTTCTTTCACTCAAGCTGGTCCCTCTTTCTAAGATGCCAACACTTCCACCTCAACAAATGAAATCCTACCTAATGCCAAGACCTCATTCAAAGATTCCATAAAACCTTCCTCGACTGTCCCAACTGGAATTATCTGTCTTCCTGAAATCCTATTGCTCTTTCGATTTTATACTAAGACTCTTTCCATTTAAACAGCTTGGCTCTGATTCTTTATCTGATAGTACACATTCATCACATAACAACAGAAACTGCAGGAGACTCTCAAGTAGAATAAGAGGGGTTTGGGATCCCACCTGTGGTCAGAAGGTCAGGAGAGGCTTTCCGGGAAGAGGCTAGTGAGCCCTGAAAGGTGAGTGAAGGCAGCTTTGCAAAATGTGGAGCCGCGGAAAATGGTGCAGGAGGCTGAGTGCATATTTGAGGAACAGAAAGGAGACCAACAGAGCTAATGTGCAAGAAGCAGGTAGGAAGATGGGGCTGAAGGGTTTTCAACAAGTACCAAACGTTAGGTCTGCAGTGAGGCCTGCACATCACCATTCAGAAAAGGACTCTTCTTTTTTTTTTGAGACAGAGTCACAACCTGTCGCCCTAGGTAGAGTGCCGTGGCAGGGGGATGACCAATTTGAACGTAGGCAGGAAGGAGCAGAAGCGTGTCACTCAGCGGTCTGTGAGATCCAGTCTTTAAGGGCCAGCCTTTCCTTTCAAGCACGGATAACAATAGTCCAGGGTGTATTGTGTGTGACTGCCTCGAGGAAGTTCACGTACCAGTTTCCCCTTGCTGGTATTTTTGGGAATTTCTGAAGAATGTTTACAATTTCCACAAATCTGAGACTGTAGTCACTTGTTACTTATCCAGTTGAGTGCTTCAGGAGAGTCTGCCCTGACTATTGCCATACTTTACATGGTTTCTCTGGGCTGTTGCAACACTCTGCACTGCTTTAGGGACCTGGCTCTTTCCTTAATACAACCAGACATAAGGGGAAAGAAAAGAATCTGCAGTGTGAAAGCTATAACCCAGTTACAACCTAAGAATAGGGGGAAGGGGGAAAGGGAGGGGAGGGAGGGGGGAGGTGGGTAGAGGGAAGGGAATTGGTGGGATTACACCAGCGGTGCATCTTACAAGGGTATATGTGAAACTTGGTAAACGGTCTGTGAAGCTAGTGAATGATGCCCCATGAATATATCAATGTACACAGCTATGATTTAATAAAAAAAAAATTAAAAAAAAACAAAAAAACAAAATCACAGTTGTATACTGCAGATGTTAGTGCTCCAGGGTCACGCTCCTCCCCCTCCCCTGGGTTACCTAGTACCCTTCCTCAGCGCTGAAAAGAAGCTAGGAGTACTTTTCATACATCCCCCAAGCCTGGAGCCAAGTATAAGGAAAAAAAAAAAGATTCACTTCACACTTGACCACTAGAGATACAATTCTGCCCATGATAAAGACAAAGTTTATATTCATTTGCAGGAATTTTAGCTTCTTATTCTTTGTAAGTCATATCAGCATAGAATTTTGGTTTTTCCTTGGGCCAAAACACTCACTGAAAGTTTTTTGTTAGAACAAGAAGTGTCTTTCCCCAAATGATGAATTAGAAAAATATTGAAAGCTTGAAAACAACAGCATTCTCACGCTTCTAGACTTCAAGTAAATGGTTGTTCTTAAACCACTTGCCAGCGAGGTGAATGGGATGGCCAATGACTGACAAAAGTGAGCCAAAATCTTCTCCTGGGGGTGGGAGTGCTGTTACTGAACCAAGTGGACATGAGCTAAAGACCAAGGAGATTCCAGGTGCAGGATGACTGTGGTCGTGGCTGCTGGGGCAGTAAGCAGCCATGCCTCTTCCACGCCCTGTGCTCACTGATCACTTGTTGTTATTAGTTATCTCATGCTGTATAACATAGTACCCCTAAACTTAGCAGCTTAATCACACAGATTCTGTGGATCAGGAACTTGAGCGTGGCTTGGCCTGGTGGTTCTGGCTTGGGTCTCTAATGAAGTTCTAGTCTCATCTGAAGGCCTGACTTAGGCTGGAGGCTCTCCTCCCTCAAGGGCTCCCTCACATGACTGACAAGGTGTTGCTACCTCTTGTGAGGGCTGCTAGAGTGACCTCACACATGGCAGCTAGCTTCCCCCAGAGTGAGTGCTTCAAGCAAGCGCAAGGTGGATGGTGCAGTGATTTCTACAATCTCCTATCGGTTACACAGGCTGTCTCTGTTTGCTGTGGGAAGACTATACAGGGCAGGAACTCCCGGAGGAGGAGATCACTAGAGTCACCCTAAAAATAGATAACCACACCTGCGTTGAGATCCTGATTAGGCCTTTTTTTTTTTTAAAGACAGGTCTCCAGCTGTTGCCCTGGGTAGAGTGCCATGGCATTATAGCTCACAGCAACCTCCAACTTGGGCTCAAGTGATCCTCTTGCTTCAGTTTTTCCATTTTTAGTAGAGATGGGGTCTCGATTTTGCTCAGGCTGGTCTCGAACTCGTGAACTCAAGCAATTCACCCGCCTCAGCCTCCCAGAGTGCTAGGATTACAGGCGTGAGCCACTGCACCCAGCCAATTATTTGACCTTGTTCAAAATCAGTGAAGTCAATTTCACATTGTCTTGATCTTTAGCCCCCTCCCTTTTTTTTTAGGCAAATCTCACTCTGTCAGCCTGGGTAGAGTGCTCTGGCATCATAGCTTAGAGCAACCTCAAATTCTTGGGCTGAAGTGATCTTCTTACCTTAGCTTCTCAATAGCTGGGACTACAGCCATAATGCGTGGCTAGTGTTTCTACTTTTTTTTTTTTTTGTAGAGACAGAGTTTCACTTTATTGCCCTCAGTAGAGTGCCATGGCGTCACACAGCTCACAGCAACCTCCAACTCCTGGGCTTAAGCGAATTCTCTTGCCTCAGCCTCCCAAGTAGCTGGGACTACAGGCGCCTGCCACAACGCCTGGCTATTTTTTGTTGCAGTTTGGCAGGGGCTGGGTTTGAACCCGCCACCCTCGGTATATGGGGCCGGCACCCTGCTCACTGAGCCACAGGTGCCGCCCTAGTGTTTTTATTTTTAATAGAGACAGGGTCTCATTTTTGATCAGGCTGTTCTGGAACTCCTGAGCTCAAGCAATCCACCGGCCTCAGCCTCCCAGAGTGCTAGGATTACAAGCTTGAGTCACTGTGCCTGGCCCCTTTCAGTACTTTTCAAAGAGACAGTACAAACTCCCAGGGAGGCTGAGGCGAGAGAATCGCTTAAGCTCAAGAGTTTGAAGTTGCTGTGAGCTGTGAAGCATGGCACTCTACCGAGGGCGACAAAGTGAGACTCTGTCTCAAAAATAAATAAATAAAGTAAAATAAAAAAAAAAGAAGCCCTACCTGCTTTTAAGACTGTCCAAGGGTCATCTATGCCACAGTCCCAGCTGTCAGCTTAAATGACCAGGCTCATGCCTGGGGATTTTCCCTGTGTGTATATGTGTGCAGTTATTTTCCTTGCCTCGTCAGAACAGAAATAACCTGCTTGGCACCTGTGGCTCAAGCAGCTAAGGCGCCAGCCACATACACCTGAGCTGGGGGTTTGAATCCAGCCCGGCCCGCCAAACAACATTGATGGCTGCAACCAAAAAATAGCCGGGCGTTGTGGCGGGCACCTAGGGTCCCAGCTATTTGGGAGGCAAGAGAATCGCTTGAGCCCAGGAGTTGGAGGTTGCTGTGAGCTGTAATGCCACAGCACTGTACCCAGGGTGACAGCTTGAGGCTCTGTCTCAAAAAAAAAGAACAGAAATAACCAACACGTATGAACACCCATAATGCACCAGGCACTGTTCTAAGCTCCTTGCTTCATTATAACAACTCAGTGACGAAGTGACAAAGACACAGTTATCCTTCAGGTCGTATTGATGAGGAAACCGAAGCATAGAGAGGTAAAGTGACTTCTCCAAAGTGATGCTGGCTAGTCACCCAGTCTCTGGCTCTGGCGCCTTCGCTGGTATGCACTCAGACCTGCACCTAGCACCTGGTAGACGGGGGCCTTTTGTTAGTTTTACTGCTCTGACCACAGCCTCCAGCACTCAGGGCCAGGAGTGTGTCTGGGAGCAGCAATCCATCTTCTTGCTGGGCTGGAGGGAGAGGGCCTCAGGAATAGTGTGCCAAACCCCCATTTAGGAATGACAAAATGATCCACCTCAGGGAGTTCTCAGGAACAACTTATTGGTGAAAAATGAAAGACAAAGCCAAGTTGCCATGAACTGCTGGCTTAACTCTACGATGATAACCACACTTAGCTGTTTACATTTTAATTAAGATCAGATGAAAATTGTTCCTTAGTTGCACCAGCCACATTTCAAGGGCTTAATGGAAACGGGTGCCATAAAGGACAGTATCCGAAGTGTCTCACGCCTGTAATCCTAGCACTCTGGGAGGCCAAGGCTGGTGGATTGCCTGAGCTCACGAGTTCCAGACCAGACTGAGCTAGAGTGAGACCTCACTTCCAAAAATAGCCATGTAATAACATATAATATTTTATCTTATTTTGCTCAATAAAATTGTTCAGAAGATCAAAGTGGTAAAGACAATGTAAAATTTAATATTTTAATACTGAAGTTGAATACTGTTTTACTTAAAATCTTGGGGAGCAACTTGCTCTGACTTCAATGCAAGAAAATACTTTTTGTTGCTAATGTAATTGGTTTTTGTAATGATATCAGCAAATAAAAGGATGCTTATTATTAAAAAACAACAACAACAAAACTACCTGGGCGTTTTAGCGGGCGCCTGTAGTCCCAGCTACTTGGGAGGCTGAGGCAAGAGAATCACTTAAGCCCAAGAGTTTGAGGTTGCTGGGATTTGTGACGCCACAGCACTCTACTGAGGGCAACAAAGTGAGACTCTGTCTCAAAAAAAAAAAAGACAGCATGGATGGAGGGTAGTCCCATCACTGCTGAAAGTTCCAATAGCAGGGCTGATATGGATGAGTCATAATTTTGCTTTCCCAAAGTTCAAGCCCTGAGCTTAAGGGAGGGTATTTATTTGAATTTTTTTGAGAGAGAGAGTCTCACTTTGTCACCTGCGATAGAGTGCCCTGGTGTCATAGCAAGGAACCTCACAGGAACCTCAAACTCTTGGGCTAACGTGATCCTCTTGCCTCAGCCTCCAGAGTAGCTGGGACGACAGTTGCTCACCACAACGCCTGGCTATTTTTAGAGACCTGGTCTCTCTTTCTTGCTCAGGCTGGTCTTGAACGCTTGAGCTCAAGTAATCCACCTGTCTCTGCTTCCCAGAGTGCCAGGATTACAGGCATGTGCTATCTTGCCTGGCCTTTATTTGAATTATTCATAGGACATTGCCTAGTGGTGGGCTTTTTCCCTTGGTAGAGAGGATATATATGATTTTTTTTTTTTCCTGGAAAACTGTGTCATCAGTGACCTGGCATTCTATCTTGATTTCTGTTTTTCCGAGATCTTGCTTATAATTGGATGCCTGAGTTAATGTTTACACCAAACGTGCCAGGCACCTTTGTGGAGCCCCCTGAGATTGTTAAATGTTAAATCTGCCAGAAGAATCTCCAAACCTCTGCTGTGACACATGGCTGCAGCTGGATGACGCCTGAAAGAAGCAGAGATCGGAAGGAGCGCGTTAGCTTAGCTTTAAAATGCCTCAGACTTAGGCTTCCCTGAGACCCCTTAGGGGCTGCAGGCCACCTGGCAAGCTGATGGCTTTTTTTATTTTTTTTGATGGCTTGTCTTTTTAACACAGCTGTCTAATTTGCTTCTGGCTGTGGGGCATTATCATGAATGACACAGGCCTCTGAGGGGCTCTGTAAAGGTTGAACTCTTCCATAGACCAGTGTGTACCGTGACAAGTAAGAGAAAATAGTTTTTAGTCAGGGAGTGAGGCTAGGAAGCAAGTCCAAAATGTTTATTAAGCATGAATTATTATTATTATTATTATTTTTGTAGAGACAGTCTCACTGTACCGCCCTTGGTAGAGTGCCGTGGCGTCACTCGGCTCACAGCAACCTCTAACTCTTGGGCTTAAGTGATCCTCCTGCCTCAGCTTCCCAAGTAGCTGGGACTATAGGTGCCTGCTAAAAGGCCTGGGTATTTTTAGAAACAGGGGGTCTCGAACTTGCTCAGGCTGGTCTTGAGCCAGCGAGCTCAGGCAATCCACCTGTCTCAGCCTGCCAGAATGCTAGGATAATAGGCATGATCCATTACTTCTGAAGCCAGTCATTGCTGAGCTGAATTAAAAGCATCCTTCTCATAGAATTAAAACAACTATCCTTAGAAAGCCATGTGCATGTGAACAATTAGAATGTATTAGAATACAGGGCTGGGCTCACGCCTGTAATACTAGCACTCTGGAAGGCCAGGGAAGGTGGATTCCCTGAGCTCAGGAGTTCGAGACCAGCCTGAGGAAGAGCAAGATCCCACCATCTCTGAAAAAAACAGCCTTGCGTTGTGCTGGGCTCCTGTAGTCTCAGCTACTTCTAGGCTGCGTTAAGAGAATCACTTAAGCCCAAAAGTTTGAGGTTGCTGAGAGCTATGATGCCTCGGCGCTCTACCATGGGTGACAAAGTAAGACTCTGTCTCACAAAAAAAAAAAAAGAAAGAAAAAGAAAAAAGAAAAAAAAATGAGTAGACTAGAATAAAAATATTTCTTTTTTCATAGCCGGGCGTTGTGGCGGGCGCCTGTAGTCCCAGCTGCTCGGGAGGCTGAGGCAAGAGAATCGCTTAAGCTCAGGAGTTGGAGGTTGCTGTGAGCTGTGTGAGGCCACGGCACTCTACCGAGGGCCATAAAGTGAGACTCTGTCTCTACAAAAAAATAAAAAAAATTTCTTTTTTCTCTTATTTCTCTCCTTGGCGCTCAGTTCCCTTTTCCACTGCTCTCAGTTTTGTGTATATATTTCTACATAGTCTATGCATTTGGGAGACTATTTGCATGCCCTTTTTTCCTGCATAAATGGAAACATCTGATATACGCTCTTCCTATATTGCCTTTTTTCCTTAGGAAAATAGTTTGAGAATTTAAAAAAATCAGTTCATATAATCTGTCTTATTCTTATTCCCATAGTGTCTGGAAGTTTTTCCCAGCCGAGGAAGACTACTCTTATAGACAGATCTTTGACCCTGTGTATGTATATATCTGAAAGACAAAATTCTTGAAGCAAACTTGCTAAGTCCAAGGCCATATGCATTTTAAATTTAGACAGGCTTTGTCAAATTCCCCTCCAAAGAAGTTATACAAATTTACATTTCTGCCTATAGCACCCCGCAGGGCCTATTCCCCTGTACCCTCGCCCGCACAAGGAGCTTCTCCAGTGTTGATCTTTGCTTATCTGCTAGATGAGTAATAGTATCTCATGATAGTTTTACTTCAGCACAATAAGGGCCTCATTATCTATTGCACTGGACAAAATCACTTTGTGAAAACATTTCTTTTTTTTTTTTTTTGTAGAGACAGAGTCTCACTGTACCGCCCTCGGGTAGAGTGCCGTGGCGTCACACGGCTCACAGCAACCTCTAACTCTTGGGCTTACGCGATTCTCTTGCCTCAGCCTCCCGAGTAGCTGGGATTACAGGCGCCCGCCACAACGCCCGGCTATTTTTTGGTTGCAGCTTGGCCGGGGCTGGGTTTGAACCCGCCACCCTCCGCATGTGGGGCCGGCGCCCTACTCACTGAGCCACAGGCGCCGCCCACGAAAACATTTCTTGAGGCCCCGCCAGCCTTCCCTCCTGCACCCTCCCCTCTTCTTTCTCCCTCTCAGAACCTTACTGTCGGTGGGTTCAGACCTCACTGCTCCAGCTTCTGGGGCACATTCCATTCTGTGACCAGCAGAGAGGAAACAAAAAACAACATATATATATATACAAATATATACATATATATATATACATATAACAACATATATATATATATTTGGGCAATGCTATGTTGATGGACCATACTTCAGCTAAGCAATCCCTTGGTATTATATATTCTGGTTGCTTCTGGTATTATATATTCTGGTTGCTATACAAACACCTTGAGGTGAGCAAAAAAATAAATAAAATTTAACCATGAGGGAAATTGTGCACATTCAGGCAGGTCAGTGTGGCAATGAGATCAGTGTGAAGTTCTGGGAGGTCATCAGCGATGAACACAGCATTGATCCCACTGGTCCCTCCCAAGGGGACACCCATCTGTAGCTGGGCCAAATCTCTGTGTACTACAATGAAGCAAGGTGGCAAATATGCTCCTCATGCTATCCTGGTGGATCTAGAACCTGGGATCATGGACTCTGTTCACTCGGGCTTTTAGGGGCAAATCTTCAGTCTAAACAGTTTTGTTTTTGGTCAGTCTGGAGCAGGCAACAAACAGGCATGGGCCACTATACAGAGGGGGCTGAGCTGGTTGATTCAGTCCTGGATGTGCTGTGGAAGGAGGCGGAGAGCTGTGACTGCTTGTAGAGCTTCCGGATGACCCACTTGCTGGGCGGGAGTGCAGGCTCTGGAATGGGCATGCTCCTTATCAGCAAGATCCGAGAAGAGTATCCTGACCCCGTCATAAATACCTTCAGTGTGGGGCCTTCGCCCAAAGCGTCCGATATCGTGGTTGAGCCCTACAATGCCCTCTCCATCTATCAGTTGGTGGTGGACACTGATTAGACCTGCTGCATTGACAATGAGGCCCTTTACGGCATCTGCTTCCGTACCCTGAAGTTGACCATGCCAACTTAACAGGGACCTGAATCACCTCGCCTCAGCCACCATGAGTGATGTCACCAACTGCCTCCTTCCCTGGCCAGCTCAATGCCGACCTCTGCAAGCTGGCAGTCAACATGGTGCCCTGTATCTCCACCTCTTCATGCCTGGCTTTGCCCCTCTCACTGCCCCTCTCACTGTGTCTTCAATGCCAAGAACATGATGGCTGCCCGTGACCCCTTCCCTCCCGGCCCTCCGGCCAATACCTAATCGTGGCTGCTGTCTTCCGTGGCCGGATGTCCATGAAGGAGGTAGGTGAGCAGATGCTCAATGTGCAGAACCAGAATAGCAGCTACTTTGTTGAATGGACCCCCAACAATGTCGAGACAGCTGTCTGCTACATCCAACCTCATGGTCTCAAGATGGCGGTCACCTTCACTGGCAACAGCACGGCCATCCGGGAGCTCTTAAGCGCATCTCAGAGCAGTTCACTGCCCTGTTCGGCCGGAAGGCCTTCCTCCCTTGGTATACAGGCGAGGGCATGGATGGGACGGAGTTCACCGAGGCTGAGAGGTCTCTGAGGTCAGTTCCAGGTCAGCAGTACCAGGAGGCCACCGCAGACGAGGAGGAAGATTTCGGTGAAGAGGCTGAGGAGGAGGCCTAAGGCACAACCCTATCACCTCAAGCTTCTCCATCCCCTTAGCCTTTTTCCTCAACTACCCCTTTCCTCTCCCTTGGGATTCATGTTTGCTGCCTCTTATCTTTTTTGTTTTGTTTTGTTTTTTGAGACAGAGTCTCACTATGTCACCCTGGGTAGAGTGCTGTAGCATCACGGCTCACAGCAACCTCAAACTCTTGGGCTTAAGTGATTCTTTTGCCTCAGCCTCCCAAGCAACTGGGACTACAGGTGCCCACCACAATGCCCAGCTATTTTTTTTTTTTTTGTAGAGATAGAGTCTCACTTTACCGCCCTCGGTAGAGTGCCGTGGCGTCACAGTTCACAGCAACCTCCGACTCCTGACTTAGGCGATTCTCTTGCCTCAGCCTCCCGAGTAGCTGGGACTACCGGCACCTGTCACAATGCCTGGCTATTTTTTGTTGCAGTTGTCATTGTTGTTTAGCTGGCCTGAGCTGGGTTCGAACCCACCAGCCTCGATGTATGTGGATGGCACCATAACCACTGAGCTAAGGGCACCGAGCCTGCTGCCTCTTATCTTTTTTTTTTTTCCTTTTGGAGGGGGATCTAGAACAGTGTCTGGCACATAGTAGGCATAAGCATCATAGGCAAAAATGCTTGTTTGTTGAATGTCTCCTCTCCCTTCCCACTTTGGGAAACCTAGATTCTGCATTCTGGGCAACCCTATATTTCCTTCTGGTTCCATGTCTCCCATCTGTCCCGTTAATATTTCCTTCTATTTGTAAAATAACTCTCTAAGATAGGTCACATCCAAATACCACTTATTTTAGAACCAACTGAATGCTGAAAATGCAGGTGATGACTATTGTCCTGTGCCCAGGTAGCGGGCGGGGAGTAGAAAGTAGGAGCAGAAGTAACTCCAAGGAAGGGAGTGGGACTTTCATACCCTAGAATGGTTTTGGAGAGGCAGAGCGTCACCCAGGGGAGGTGGGCAGATTGCTCTCACAGGTGTCATGACTTGCCCTCACCTCCCTCCCGTCATTCCTCTATTTCCTCCTTCCTTTAAAATCTAGAATATTTAGGGTGGCACTTGTGGCTCAATGGGTGGGGCTCTGGCCCCATGTACCGAGGGTGGCAGGTTCGAGCCTGGCCCTGGCCAAACTGCAATAAAAAATGGCTGGGCATTGTGGCGGGCCTTGCCTGTAGTCCCAGCTACTTGGGAGGCTGAGGCAAGAGAATTGCCTAGGCCCAGGAGTTGGAGGTTGCTGTGAGCTGTGACGCCACGGGACTCTACTCAGGGCAACATAGTGAGACTCTGTCTCAAAAAAAAAAAATAATAATAATAATCCAGAATATTTAGTGATAACTTCCGGGTATTTGCAGGTTCCATCTCTCAGCTTCAAGGGAGGTATTAACAGTATTACCTTCATTTTCAACCTACCTCCTGTCCTTTGGAGTGTTTTCCCCAGTCAAATGGGATTCTCCCCTCTTGCACTTCACCTCAGTGATACATTGGATTCCTTCCTTTGGGGATCAGAGGGGAGAGAGACCAGCCTTGGTCCCTAAACTTCCTGAAATTCCCTCCCCATACCCACCTTTTCTTTTTTTTTTTTTTCTGTGGTTTTTGGCCGGGGCTGGGTTTGAACCCGCCACCTCCGGCATATGGGACCAGCGCCCTACCCCTTTGAGCCACAGGCGCTGCCCATACCCACCTTTTCTTAAACCCACAAAAAAGTAATGTCCCTGACTTATGTGGGAAGGTGTGTTTAGCCACCTAAATGGGTCATTCATTCTCCAGAGAGGGGATGGGACACTCTTTTTTTGCAACATCTCATCATTTCCTTTTACTGTTGCCTTTTTTCTCCTTACTTTCGGTTTTGTCCTATCCTACTCTTCAGATTTCTATTTTGTGTTGAACTTACTGATTTTCTTCATATTGAAAAGATGACATTGCCTCAAGAGCCAAAAATAAATGGGAATTGTAAAAAAAAAAAAAAAAAGAAAGAAAGAAAACATTTCTTGAAGCCTTTGTATCTCAACTGGGGACTTTGCCCTCCAGAGGTTATCTCTTGTTTGTTTGGTTGCTTCATGGGTCATTTATGTTAAACTGTGAGTTGCTAATTATTAGCTATGGTGGGTGCAGAGAGAAAGACAGACTTGGATATGGAATGCCAAAGGCTACGGACAAACTGTAAGAGTGTCTGGCTGTCACTGTTTAAATTATACATGGTATTTCTCTTAGGTAGCTTAGTTCTAGTGTCATCGTGGAGCTGGATCATTTAACTGCCCCCTTTTTTATTTTATTTTATTTTTTTAGAGACAGAGTCTCACTTTGTCCCCTTGGTAGAGTGCTGTGGCGTCATAGCTCACAGTAACCTCCAGCTCTTGGGCTTAGGTGATTCTCTTGCCTCAGCCTCCCAAGTAGCTGGGACTACAAGGCGCCCGCCACAATGTCTGGCTATTTTTTGTTGCAGTTTGGCTGGGGCCACATTCCAAGCCATCCTTGGTATATGGGGCCGGCGCCCTACTCGCTGAGCCACAGGCGCTGCCCAACTGCCCCTTATTGTCAATGTTGACAGACTGATTTACTCTTGGAATCTAAGATTTATGCAGCAGCAGAGAAGCAACACTGGTGACTTAACTGAACTGTGTAACATCTAAAATTATTTATTTATTTATTTTTTTGTAGAGACCGAGTCTCACTTTATGGCCCTCGGTAGAGTGCCGTGGCCTCACACAGCTCACAGCAACCTCCAACTCCTGGGCTTAAGTGATTCTCTTGCCTCAGCCTCCCGAGTAGCTGGGACTACAGGCGCCCGCCACAACGACCGGCTATTTTTTGGTTGCAGTTTGGCCGGGGCCGGGTTTGAACCCGTCACCCTCGGTATATGGGGCCGGCGCCCTATCGACTGAGCCACAGGCGCCGCCCAACATCTAAAATTATTATGGTATGCTCGCATTCACATTCATTACAGCACTAATCAAATAGCCAAAAGGTGGAAACAACCCAAATGTCCATCACTGGACAAAAGAGTAAACAAAATGGAGTACAATGGAGTATCACTCAGCCTTAGAAAAGAAGGAAACTCTGACACAGGCTATGACACTGATGGGACCTTGAGGAGATTATTCTGGGGGCCAGGGGGAGGGAGAATGGGGAATGGGTGTGTTAAGGGGTGCAGAGTTTCAGCTCTGTCAGATGAAAAATTTCTGTGAATAGCTGGTGGTGATGGTTGTACAACTGGAATGTGCTTACCACCACGGCACAGTGCACTTAAAAATCGGTAAAGTGTTTAAAACATAATGTGTATGGCCTCATGATGTGGAAAATGTTTAGAAAATAGGTGGGGAAAACAGAAACCGTCTTTGAGTCTCCCCTTTGAGGAGCTTCTGAATGCCTACAACGTGAACCACCGCGGGCTTCCCGGCGCCACAGTGAGCTTGGGTGAGCAAAGGGCCCTGGCGAAAGGTTACAGAATTGACGCTGAGAGTCCAGGACTCAAAATCTGGATGCCTGCTTAGTTATACACGGAGTGTGTAGGCACCTGGGCTCTCTGCAAGGCCGCTACAAAACCTTCAGCGGCCACAAGGGGGAGTGAGGAGCGACTCGGCAGAGTGTCACCTAGGGGAGGTGGGCAGATCGCTCTTAGAGCTGTCACTCCTTGCCCTCACCTCCCTCCCTTCATTCCTCTATGTCCTCCTTCCTTTAAAAAATTATGATAAAATAATACATAATATTATTATACACAAGACATACAATTCACCCTTTGACCGTTCTGAAGTGTGCAATGCAGCAGCCTTTAGAACATTCACAATGCTGTGTCACCACCACCTCTATCTAGTTCCAGAACCTTCCCATCGCCCAAAAGGAAACCCTGTACCTTTCCCCAGCCCCTGGCAACCGCCAATTGGCTTCCTGTCTGCACCAATTTGCCACTCTGGCCGTTTCATATATGCGGACTCAGATACTGTGCAGCGTTTCACGTCTGGCTTCTTTCACTCGGGATCACGTTTGCAAGGTTTCTCCACGTCGTAGAATGTGTCTGCACTTCATTGCTTCTTATGGCTGAATCGTATTCCGTTGTGTTCATCCATTCATCTGCTGCTGGACATTTGAGTAGCTTCCCAGGTCCTTTTTTTTTTAAGTGTCAACCTTGCTTTATTATCTGACTGGAAAACTAGACAATCCACCAACCCAGGAAGTGATGGGTGGGCTTAATCCTCTTCCTCGTCATCTCCAGCTCCAGCCCCACCCTGGCCTTTCTTGGCGTTCTCCTCTTCACTAGGCCAGGGCGGCCTCCCGCATAGGGAGAGCAGTGGGAGAAGTCAATGTGCTTCTGGGAGTCCAGGCGAATGATGAAGGACGGGATGTTCACCACCTGCTTGCGGACTCTGATACGGCGCTGGCGGATGAGCACGCGGGCAGGGTGGATGGACTTGGCCAGGCCCAGCTTAAAGACCTGTCTGCAGGCGCCTCTCTAAAAAGTCCTCTATCTTCAGGCCCAGGATGTAATCCAGCTTCATCTTGCCCTCGTCCAGCACCCCAATGCGGACAAGTCTCCGCAGCAAGGTATTACCTTCAAACAGACCCCGAGGGTCCTTCTCGTCCAGCGTCAGCAACTCCCGGGCGGACTTGCGGATCTTGGCCAAGGTAAACTTGACCCTCCAGACCTCACGTTTGTTCCGGAGCCCATACTTGCCAAACACAAGATCCGGGTAACAGAAAGAGCCCAAGTCCTTTTTTAAATGGTTAAAATGGTGAGTTTTATGCAATGCGTGGTTTTGACTGTGGCTAGGTGCGGTAGTGCCGCTGTGAGCATGCGTGCACTGGCATTTGTTTGCACCCTTGCGTGCAGTTCTCTTGGGTATATACCGAGGCGTGGAATTGCGAGATCGTGTAATGACTCTGTGTTTAACTACGGACAAAGTGTAAGAGTGTCTGGCTGTCACTATTTAAATCATACATGATGTTTCTCTTAAGGAGCTTAGTTCTAATGTCATCATGGAGCTTGGTCGTTTAACTGCCCCTTACTGTCAGTGATTGACAGATCACTTGCTTAACTTGTGCAACCACCAAGCTGTTTTCTTCTCCGCTTTTGATTTTGTTGAGCAAAGCTATTCAATTTAGGTACTCTCAGCTCATATTTGAATCCCTTCCATTCTCCACAAAGCAGTTTGGGATTGCCTAAACATGTACACTCGATTGCTGTTCTTTCCGGCTTAAACCTCTCCAATGGCTTCTTCCCAAAGTCCAGAAAGAAAATACACGCCTGTAGTCCCAGCTACTCAGGAGGCTGAGGAAAGAGAATCACTTAAGCACAAGAGTTGGAGGTTGCTGTGAGCTGTGATGCTACTGCACTCTACCGAGGATGATGGATTGAGACTCTGTCTCAAAAAAATAAAAATAAAATAGTTGTGCAGAAAGAAAATACAGCTTCCTCTCCAAAGCCAAGAAGGCAGGATCAGGCCTTCCAGATCCTCCCCCACTATTCAGGTCTCACATCAAAGTCATTTCCATAGCAAGACTCTGAGACTGTTCTATGTATCTCTTATTTGTCTAACAGAGTTGCCATCTTTTGTGTGACCCCGATTTTGCAATTTTACAGCCTGCAGCCTGTAAAACTTAGTTGCCCTGGACCTTCCTGCCTCTGGTGCCACCCTCCTTCTCACCAACCTGCCAACTATCTCCTGCCCCCGGTCCTTTGTACTTCCTGCTCCCTTACCCAGAATTCTCTACTCTCATGGGTGACTTGTCAATCATTTGATTTGGGCTCAGATTTTACCCCCATCAAAGAGGCCCTTTGTGGTAGTCTGAATAATGAACTCCCTGGGCCCCCAATAAAAGACGTCTACATCCTAATTGCCTGGAACCTGAGTGTGTTACTTTATGTGGCCCAGGGGACTTTGCAGATGAGATTAGGTTCAAAGGTCTTGAGATGGGGAGATAATTCTGGGTTATCTGGTGGGTTAATGTAATCACAAGAGTCCTTGCAAGATGGACACTGGAGTCAGCATCAGAGGAGAAGGTGAAGACAGAGGCAAGTGACTGGAGCGATGGGCCTTGAAGATGAAGGAAGGGATTCAGGTGGCCTCTAGACGGTGAAAAAAGCAAGAAACAGATCCTCCCTTAGAACCTTCTGAAGGAATGCAGCTTGACAACATCTTAACTTTAGCTCAGTGAAACTGTTTGGAACTTCTGATCTCTAGAACTGTAAGAGAATAAATTCATGATGTTGTAGGTCGCCAAGTGCACGATGACTAAGAAAGCCAATACACATTCCTTCACCACCCCATCTCTGTCCCAGGCAGAGTCTAATCTTCCCTTCTCCTTTTTGTTTCGTTGTTGCTTGAGTATCCTACAAATGGAACAGGTTTGTTTTCTTTTGTCATTTGTTTTGAGACACAGTCTCACTCTGTCACCTTGCGTAGGGTGTCCTGGTGTCATAGCTTACAGCAACCTCAAACTCTTGGGCTTAAGTGATCCTTTTGACTCAGCCTGCCAAGTAGCTGAGACTATAGGCATCAGCCACAATGCCCAGCTATTGTTTTTAGAAATGGGGTCTTGCTCTTTCTCAGGCTGATCTTGAACTCCTGAGCTCAAGCAATCTGCCCACCTCAGCCTCCCAGAGTGCTAGGATTACAGGCGTGAGCCACCATGTCTGGATTTTCCCTTTCATTTTTTGAGACAGAGTCTCACCCTGTTGCTCAGGCTGAAGTGTCATCATAGCTCACTGCAACCTCACATTCTTGGGTTCAAGCGATCCTCCTGCCTCAGCCTCCTGAGTAGCTGGGACTAAAGGCACCCCCCAACAACACCTGGCTGATTTTTCTGTTTTTAGTTTAGATGGAATCTCACTCTTGCTCAGGCTGGTCTTGAATTTCTGAGCTCAAGGAATCCTCTCCTTTGCTTCCCTGAGTGTTAGGATTATAGACGTGAGCCCCTGTGCCCAGCCAAATGGAACTGATTTCTGACTGCACTGCCAATCTGTCCTCCAGAAGCTTGCAGCCAATTCCCAGTCTGAACTACAGCAAGGGAGGTGGGCACTGCTCCCTGCTCCTGGCTTTGTGACCACAGAGAAGTCTCCTTGGGCCTGCTAACTTAGAGTAGACATTTGGTCACATCTGATCCCACCACCTGTTGTTGTTGTTTGAGATGGAATGTCTCTCTGTCACCCAGGTTGGAGTGCAGTGACACAATCACTGCAGCCTTGAACCCCTGGGCTCAAGTGATTCTCCTACCTAAACCTCCCAAAGTACTGTGATTATAGGCATGATCCACTGTGTGTGGCCAAGGCTTATCTGTAGACTTTAAAAACAGAGGTCTTGGCTTGGTGCCTGTAGCTCAGTGGTTAGAGTGCTGGCCACATACACTGGGGCTGGTGGATTCAAACTCAGACCCGGGCCTGCTAAGCAACAATGACAACTACAACAACAACAAAAATAGCTGGGCATTGTGGCGGGCACCTGTAGTCCCAGCTACTTGGTAGGCTGAGGCAAGAGAATCACTTAAGCCCACGAGTTTGAGGTTGCTGTGAGCTGTGACACCATGACACTCTACGGAGGGCGACATAGTAAGACTCTGTCTCAAAAATAAATAAATAAATAAAAATAAATAAATAAATAAAAACAGAAGTCTTTAACTGTCTATTTAAAATTAAGAGCACACCTATTACAGGTGCAAGATTTTAAAAACTTGCAAGTTTTATTTTGATTATCTGCTACTGCTTAATAAAGCATTCCAAATTAAGTGATATAAAATGATGACAACCTACAATTATTATCACACACTGTTCTGGGGACGACTGGGATCAGCAAGGCGGTTCTTTTTTTTTTTTTGAATGTACACCTTTTTATTTCTTCAGATTCAGAGTTTGTGATTCAAATATATAAAGATGAAGAATCGGTTTTGCAACCTAAAAATATTTACTTATTAAAACTATTAATACTTTAGTAAACTATACAAAAAAGATGAGACAAAAGGTGCATTTATAGAACTGCATGTCAGTCAGGCCAGTTCCCTGCAGAGAGAATTCCCAGCCTGACCTCATTCATCTGTGAAGACACAGAGCAATCCTTGTTTAGACGTACACATTCATCTACTTGTCCCCTGTGGGCAGCCCTTCACTTTTTGATGGTTTCCTTCTGCTATGAACGTACTTGTCCATTTGTCTGCTTCTTAGAGCAGACATTTACCTTCCTCATCCACCAGCCATAGGAGGAGGACTGAGGCCTTGCAGATGATTGATTTGACCCATTCTTCGGGGAGGATTTCCTGGTGGCCCTCTTCCATCATCATATCTGGAATCAGATGAGTTTCCATAGCCTCTTCTTTTCTTCACATCTTGCTGAAGCAGAGTTTTGAAAAACAAAACCACAAACTCAGCTATTCCCCAGAAGAAATCTGTTATCAAAGATAATCTCCATGGAGACTGACTCCGGCTGTCCAATACTTGTCCGTTCAAGATGTAAACCATCTTGCCCCAGCAAGGCGATTCTTGCTCAGGTCTCTCATGCACTTGGGATCAGCCACAGTTAAGGGTTTCCAGAAAGCTTTCTCACTCAGACTGTCACCTGGATCTTGTTTGGGCTGGGGCCTCAGTGAGGCTGTCAGCGAGAACACTCCTTGGAGTACCTAAATGTGGTTTGGGCTTCTTCCCAACAGGACAGGAACATGAGTTCCATGAGAGCTAGGTGGAAGTTGAATCATTTTTGGTGACTCAGCCGCAAAAGCCACAGAGCCTCACTTGCACCACATTTTATGCATTCAAAGCCAGGCAGCAAGAAGGTGCAACTTCAAGGCCACATTCTTAAAAGGGGGCAAGAAGCACAGTTTTCCTCTATTCTTTCCCCTTCTTTCTTGGGATAAAAATAGAGCCACCACTTTGAAGGGGAAGAAAATTATCTTTCTTTTATTTTTTTAGTGTCCCCTCACCCTAGTGTAGTAAAAATCACATAACAGGCTCAGCGCCTGTGGCTCAAGTGGCTAAGGCGCCAGCCACATACACCCGAGCTGGCGGGTTCGAATCTAGCCCAGGCCCACCAAGCAACAATGACGGCTGCAACCAAAAAAAAAAAAAAAAAGCCAGGCCTTGTGGCGGGTGCCTGTAGTCCCAGTTACTTGGGAGGCAGAGGCAGGAGAATTGCTTAAACCCAGGAGTTGGAGGTGGCTGTGAGCTGTGATGCCACAGCACTCTACCCAGGGAGACAGCTTGAGGCTCTGTCTCAAAAAAAAAAAAAAAAATCACATAACAAAATTTACCATCTTAATCCATGCTTTTTTTTTTTAGACAGAGTCTCACTATGTCACCCTGGGTAGAGTGTGGTGGCATCACAGCTCACAGCAACCTCAAATTCTTGGGCTTAAGCTATTTTCTTGCCTCAGCCTCCCAAGTAGCTGGGACTACAGGTACTCGCCACAACATCTGGCTATTTTTTGGTTGCAGCCGTCATTGTTGTTTGGCAGGCAATGGATTTGAACCCACCAGCTCTGGTGTATGTGGCTGGCGCCCTAGCCGCTGACCTGTAGGTGCCAAGCCCATCTTAACCATTTTGAACATGAACATGAGTGTACAAATATCTCTTGGAGACCCAGGTTTAAATTCTCTCTCTCTTTTTGAGACAGAGTCTCATTCATTTGCCCTGGGGTTGAGTGCTGTAGCATCATAGCTCACAGCAACTTCAAACTCCAGAGCTCATGCAATCCTCTTGTCTCGGCCTCCTGAGTAGCTGGGACTATAGGCGCCTGCCACAATGCCTGGCTATTTTTAGAGATGAGGTCTTGCTGTTGCTCAGGCTGCTGTTGACTCCTGAACTCAAGCAATCCACAAGCAATCTGCCCACCTCCGCCTCCCAGAGTACTAGGATTACTTTCAATTCTCTTGGATACATTCTTACAAGTGGGATTTCTGGATCATATGGTAATTCTCTTTCTTTTCTTTTCTTTTTTTTCATAGACAGAGTCTCACTTTATCACCCACAGTAGAGTGCCGCGGCATCACACAGCTCACAGCAACCTCTAGCTTTGGGGCTTAGGCGATTCTCTTGCCTTAGCCTCCAGAGCAGCTGGGACTATAGCTGCCCGCCACAACGCCTGGCTATTTTTTGCTGCAGTTTGGCCCGGGACTGGGTTTGAACCCACCACCCTCAGTATATGGGGCTGGCACCCTACTCACTGAGCCACAGGTGCCCACACTGTTTCCCACAATGAAAATTTTCCATTTCACCTGGCATTGCAAATTCCCACCTACAGTGCTCAGAGAGTCCCGTTCCCCACATTCTCACCAATATTTGTTATTTTTTTGTTATTTATTTATTGATTTATTTAGAGACAGAGTCTCACTTTTTTTGTCTCCAGTAGAGTGCTATGCCATCATAGCTCACAGCAACCTGAGACTCTTGGGCTTAAGCCAGTGGTTCTCAACCTTCCTAATGCTGCGACCCTTTAATACAGTTCCTGTGGGGTCATGACCCACAGGTTGAGAACTGCTGGCTTAAGCCATTCTATTGCCTCAGCCTCCCAAGTAGCTGGGACTATAGGTGCCCGCCACAATACCTGGCTATTTTTAGAGATGGGGGTCTTGCTTTTGCTCAGGCTGGTCTCCAATCCATAAGCTCAAACAATCCACCCGCCTCAGCCTCCCAGAGTGCTGGGATTACAGGCATGAGCCACCGCACCGGGCCTTTTTCTTGTTTTTTTGACAGTGCATGAGGTGATGTCTCACTGCGATTTCAATCTGCATTTTTCCTATATGAGTGATATCATGCATCTTTTCATTTGCTTGTTCGCCATTTCTCTATCGTCTTTGCAGAAATGTCTTTTGCCCATTTTAAATCTGGGTTCTTTGTTGTTGTTGAATTGTGAGAATTCTTTATATATTTTGGACATTAACCCTCTAATAGATAAATAATTTGCAAATAATTTCTATCTTCCCATAGGTTGTTTTTTTCACTATTTAATTGTGTCTTCTGATGTGGAATAGGCTCTACCTTTTTTTTTTTTATTTTTTGTAGAGACAGAGTTTCACTTTATGGCCCTCGATAGAGTGCTGTGGCGTCACACAGCTCACAGCAACCTCCAACTCTTGGGCTTAGGCAATTCTCCTGCCTCAGCCTCCCGAGTAGCTGGGACTACAGGCACCCGCCACAACGCCCGGCTATTTTTTTTTTGTTGTTGCAGTTTGGCCGGGGCTGGGTTTGAACCCGCCATCCTCGGTATATGGGGCCGGCGCCCTGCTCACTGAGCCACAGGCGCCGCCCAGGCTCTACCTTTTTTATGAAGAAATGTTGGCTCGGCTCCGGTAGCTCAAGCGGCTAAGGCACTAGCCACATACACCAGAGCTGGCGGGTTCGAATCCAGCCCGGGCCTGTCAAACAACAATGACAACTACAACCAAAAAATAGCTGGGCATTGTGGCGGGTGCCTGCAGTCCCAGCTACTTGGGAGGCTGAGGCAAGAGAATCGCTTAAGCCCAGGGGTTGGAGGTTGCTGTGAGCTGTGATGCCATTGCACTCTACCCAGGGTGACAGCTTGAGGCTCTGTCTTAAAAAAAAAAGAAAAAAGAGGGTGGCACCTGTGGCTCAGTCGGTAAGGCACCGGCCCCATATGCTGAGGGTGGAGGGTTCAAACCCAGCCCCGGCCAAACTGCAACCAAAAAAATAGCCGGGCATTGTGGTGGGCTCCTGTAGTCCCAGCTACTCGGGAGGCTGAGGCAAGAGAATCGCTTAAGCCCAGGAGTTGGAGGTTGCTGTGAGCTGTGTGAGGCCACAGCACTCTACCAAGGGTCATAAAGTGAGACTCTGTCTCTACAAGAAAAAAAAAAGAAAAAAGAAATGTCAAAGAATGTCACAGGTGTTTTAAAGCCATCACTGTATAAAAGGGATTTTGGCAAAAACTAAGTCTTGCCCTGGCCTGACTGCCCTCTCCAGAGGCAGCCTCTGTTACTAGTTTCTGTGTGCCTTCTGGAGATTTTCTTTGCAGCTTTTTGATGTAAAGTTTTTATAGAAAATTGTTTTTATGCAAACAAAACACCCACCTCGGGTGGGTGGTTCTCAGGGGTAATGTGCCTTAGAATAAACTGGGTCATGATTAATTAACAATGCAGGTTTCCAGGGTCTCAAAAAAAGTTTGTTTTTATGCACAATGAACTTAGAAATGAACCTGGGCCATGACTGATCTCTGTGGCCTCCATATCCCGTTGGTAACATAAGGGAATTGGGGCGGCTGATTCCTAAAGATCCTACTTTCCAGTCCTGTCGTGGGGGACTCAGGACACACATTCCTTGGACCTCCTTCTATCTTATCCAGATTTCTAAAGATTCTGTCTTGACTTGAAAGGTTTTCTTTCTTTCTTTCGGAATATCTTTTTTTATTTTTTATTGTTTGGGATTCATTGAGGGAGGTTATTTCTTTTTGTTGTTGTTGCAGTTTGGCCAGGGCCGGGTTTGAACCTGCCACCCTCGGCATATGGGGCTGGTGCCCTACCCACTGAGCCACAGGCACCGCCCCAGGGAGGTTATTTCTTAAAGAAGGCTGTTTGCTCTGAACAGCGCCAGAGTTACTGTTCTGGGGAGAACACCAGAGTTCTTGTTTTGTTCCCCTTAAATAAGAACTCAGTTCCTCTTGTCAGTGCTATGCTGAGCAAAGCTTTAATTTCAGTTCTTTATTTTTCAGAAATTCCAAAGAATGTAAAATGAGGTGACAGGAAGAACTCCAAACTGCTGCCCTAGTAAAATTCTTCAATCTGAGATTCATGTCCACAGGGTACAGTTTCAGAGGACAAGGAGGCCTAAGAGGGCCTAAAATGGGGGAGATTTCCAATTGTTCTCTAATCATTATTAGTCTCCTTCTCCTGTTAGTCTTAGAGTCCCTAATGTTCAGAGGGACATATGGCTGCCTGAGTAGAGTTGAAGTTCTCCAGCTTCCATCAAAGGTAGGTGTGACCTTGGGCCAGGCCAGTGGCTCACGCCTGTAATCCTAATACTCTGGGAGGTTGAGGTGGGTGGATTGCCAGAGCTCACTAGTTTGAGAACAGCCTGAACCAGAGTGAGACCTCATCTCTAAAAATAGCCCGTGTCTAGTAAATGTAGAATGTATTTCGGGCAGCGCCTGTGGCTCAAGGAGTAGGGCGCCAGTCCCATATGCTGGAGGTGGCGGGTTCAAACCCAGCCCCGGCCAAAAACCACACACACACACACACAAAAAAAATGTAGAATGTATTTGTCTTAACACAATAACTAAGAAAATGCCAGGAAGGCTATGTTAACCAGTGTGATGAAAATGTGTCAAACGGTCTATAACACCAGTGAAGGGTGCCCCATGATCGCATTAATGTACACGGCTATGATTTAATAAAAAAAAAAAATTAAATAAAAATAGCCAGGTGTTGTGGCGGGTGCCTGTAGTCCCAGCTACTTGGGAGGCTGAGGCAAGAGAATCGCTTGAGTCCAAGAGTTTGAGGTTGCTGTGAGCTGTGACACTACAACACTCTACTGAGGGCAACAAATGGAGACTCTATCTCAAAAAAAAAAAAAAAGTGGGTGTGACCTTAAGGTTATATTCTGGCCTGTAAGGTACAAGCAAACATGATAGAGACACTTCTGGGGCATATGGTTAGAAAGGACGCTCACCGTCATTGACTCTTTTCTGCTCTCTTTGAGCAGGAACATGGTCAGGGTTGAGGAAGCCAGCTTTGACCCTGATGGAAGGCAGCAGAGACAAGCAGGAGGCTAGGCCCCTGAATGGCCACGTGGAGCAGAATCTACCTTCCTGGATCACCAGCCTACCTCTGTGCTGTTAAGGGAGAGAGGCTGCAAATGCATTTCCAGTTTGTCCGGGCCACTGTCATTTTGGATCTTTTAGCAGCTTATCTTACACTCTAACATAGGTGTCTTTCTTCTTCTTCTTCTTCTTTTTTTTTTTTTGCAGTTTTTTGGCCAGGGCTGGGTTTGAACCCGCCACCTCTGGCATGAGGGGCCGGCGCCCTACTCCTTTGAGCCACAGGCGCAGGCCTGTCTTTCTTCTTTTTATACAACTTTAATTTTTACCTTTCTAAAGCCACTGCTTAGTGGCTTTTATGGAAATAGAAGTTCCATGAGAATCGGAATTGTGCCTTCTTGTTTACCGTTATATCCCAGCCCCTACTACTGCCAGATGGTAGTAGCCAAATGAAACTGGTTCTCAGGGGTAATGTGCCTTAGAATTAACTCATGATTAATTAACAATGCAGGTTTCCAGGGTCTCAACCCAAACCCACTGAATCAATGTTTGGACTTGGCTATACATAGGTAACTTTACTTATAATGAAAGAAACGACCCTATTTCCAATAGCAAACTCAATGGCAAAATACTCAACAGTAAACTTCCCAAGCAAAGTGGAGGATATAAATGTAAAAAGCTTTAAAATTCTACTATTATAATATTAAAGGAGACTTGAGTTTAGTGACAAGACAATCTCTGTCCTTAGGAAGAATCAGTCTGGGGAAGAGCTCAGAATTTCTTAAATTTAACCAGAAATCCATGCAGTCCTGAGGAAAAACCAATAGGAAATTTGGGTGAATTTCAGAGAATGGAGTCAAAGTTGGCCAAAAGTAATGAATGTGTGAGAACTGCCAGGAAAATTCTGGAAAGGAAGAATAATGAGGAGAGACTAGCTTTACTAAATGTTTTAATTAATTTTAAAGCTAGAGTATTATTCAATACAGTTGGTCCTACAGAAGAAATGGCAGACTGAGCAATGTCAAAAGAGAGAAAACTCCAGAAAGAGATCCATGTACATAGAAGAACTGATATGTACAAAATAGTTGCTTCAATCCCTGGGAAAAGGATTGGAAATATAGTGGCTTGGGATGACCAGATCTTTTCCCTATTCCATAGCTGAAAACAAATGAATTCCAAGTAAGGCGGAGAGTTAACAATAAAAACACTGGAAAAGAATGTGGATTTAAAGAAAATCCTTGATCTGGGAGATTTTTCTGAATATGACATATGTGTATATTTAAAATGTATATAAATAGCTGATATACATTTAAAATTTTTACTTGGGCTTGGCACCCGTAGCACAGTGGTTATGGCGCCAGTCACATAACACCAATGCTGGTGGCTCTGAACCCGGCCCAGGCCAGCTAAACAACAGTGACAACTGCAACAAAAAAATAGCCGTGTGTTGTGGTGGGTCCCTGTAGTCCCAGCTACTTGGGAGGTTGAGGCAGGAGAATCTCTTGAGCCCAAGAGTTTGAGGTTGCTGTGAGCTGTGATGCCACAGCACTCTACTGAGGGTGGCATAGTGAGACTCTGTCTCAAAATAAATAAATAAAATAAAATTTTTACTTGAATGGTTTTAAACTTTGCATTATAATGATATTATAATACCTTATAAACATATTATGGGTGTAATGACATTATAATGGTATTATAATACCTTATAAGCATATTATAAGTATTATATTATAATGATATTATAATATGTTTATAAGGTATTATAATATCATGCAGGCAGCAGATCCCAGGTCCAGGGAGGGATGTGCAAAAAACTGCTGGCCACAAAACATCATGTTGTGTGAGGGGGGATGGAGAGGTGAAGAATGGCAACCAGGCAGAACCTGCTAGTAGTGGCAGGTATGAAGTGGGGCTTTGAGAGGTTTCAAGCTCTGAGAAGTTATAGTTCCCCTTCTCAAAGATGCGTAGTAGTTCCTCATTATCCGTTATGGTTTTGCTTTCTGTAGTTTCAGTTACTAGTTGTCAACTGCGATCTGAAAATACTACACATAGTAAAATATTTTGAGAGAGAGAGAGGAAGCCCACATTCGCATAACTTTTATTACAGTATGTTGTTAGATGGCTCTATTTTAGTATTGGTTACCGTGATTAATCTCTTACTGTGCCTAAATTATAAATCAAATTTTATATAGGGGCTGGGCAAGGTGGCTCATGCCTGAAATCCTAGCTACTCTGGGAGGTGGAGACAGGAGGGTGGCTTGAGTACAGGAGTTGAAGACCAACCTGAGACTCCATCTCTACCGAAAAAAAAAAAATTAGCCAGGTATTGTGGGCGGAGGGGGCTCCTGTTGTCCCAGCTACTGGGAGGCTGAGGCTGGAGGGTCCCTTGAGCCCAGGAATTTGAGGTTGCTGTGAGCTATGATCACATGACAGCAGTCCAGCTAGGGCAAAGACAGCTGTGACCTGGATCAACAGTTCTGAAAGTGTGGTCCCTGAACCAGCAGCTTCAGCATCTCCTTGACACTTGCTAGAAATGCAAAATTATTAGGCCCATCCACACCTACAGAATGAGGCACTCTGGGAAGGGATGTCTGGATTTCACAAACCCATCAGGTGGTTCTGATATTTGCTCAAGGGTCAGAACCTCTGGCCTGAACTAAACGAAGGTGGTAAAGAGGGTGCATCAGTCCCCTGGCGCTGCTGTAACCAAGTGCCACAAATTGGGCAGCTTTGAACACTAGCAATTCATTTCTTACAGTTCTGGAAGCCACATGTCTGAAATCAAGGTGTCGACATCCAGCTAATCACTAAGATAAGAGGCTGAGTTCCCGCCAGAGCCTCCAGGGGAAGCTCCTTCCTTGCATCTTCCAGCTTCTGTGGTTCCAGCAATCCCTGGCATCCCCTGGAATGCGGGCTGTAACTCCCATCTCCACCTACGCCAACATGGGCACAAGACGTTCCCTTGTGACGTTCCCAAGACGTTCCGTGATGAGATCCTCCCCTTCTGATAAAGATGCTCACCCTAATCCAGTGTGCCCTCCTCTTAATTCTTATCTGCACAGACCCTATTTCCAGGTAAGGTCACATTCACAGGCACCTGGGGTTGGAGCACAATTCTGCCCACCACAGATGGGAGAAGTGAAGCGGTTCTGGAAATATCAAAATGAGAGAAATTTCATCTTAGTGATTAGAGTGTGTGTGTGCGTGTGCATGTGCGTGTGTGTGTGTGTGTGTGTGCGAAAGAGAGAGAGAGAGATGGAAGTAGTATAAAGAGAAAAAGAATTCGAATGCCCTGCTTTTGTTACACAAATAACAAACCACGGAGTAAGGTTGGTGTCTTTTTTCTTTCTGAATGAGTTCCCTTAGGATAATATTTCAGGAACTTTGTTCTAAGATCTTGGTAAACACATTGCTGAAATGAACTTCTTGCCATAAGACCTTTCTTGCTTCCCTGTAGGGCTGGGTTGCAGAGGGAGGAGATAGGAATCCCCCCTCCTTCCTACACCTGCTCCTGGCCCTGCCATTGAAGATTGCACTAATTCCAGGTCAGGGCAACACTTTAAAGCCAATAAATTCAAGGTCCCAAGGTCTGAAGCTGCTCTAGATCTTTTGCCTCCAGGGAAGAGATAGTATCAGAGGCAGCTTGGGACCTGTCTCGGTGAGGAGAATCCATCAGTGTGGGAGTCTCTCCCTTCAACACCAGGCATGGCTCAAAAGCATTTGTCCTTCTGGAAGATTCTGGAAGAGTCTGCTCCAGTTATTACTCCATGGGGCTTGAGGAAACGCAGATTGTCTGATTCATAGGTGGGATGAGACTGCCAATCTGTATTCCTATCAAGTCCTCAGGCTGCCCACTGGAGGAGAGTTTCAAAGTGACACCAACCTTTGTGCCCCACCCCAGGCCCTGGGAGATTTCCCAAGATGGGGCACAAGAGCCAGCCCCCACCCTCCAGGAATTTAATTATTTGTTTCACTCTTTTGCCCAGGCTAGAATGCCCTGGTGTCAGCCTAGCTCACAGCAACCTCGAACTTCTCGGCTCAAGCTGTCTTCCTGCCTCAGCCCCCTAAGTAGCTGGGACTACAGGTGCTTGCCACAACCCTGGCTAATTTTTCTATTTTTGGTAGAGATGGGGTCTGGCTCTTGCTCTGGCTGGTCTCAAACTCTTGAGCCCAAGAAATCCACCCACCTTGACCTCCCAGAGTGCTGGGATTACAGGTATGAACCACCGTGTCTGGCTTCTTCCTAGGGATTCTTAGTCATAGGTCAAAGTTGAGGTGCACAGCTGGACTCCCTTCTGGCCATCTGATGTTGGTTAAGGTACTGCTGCTTCAGATGAGCCTTTCCTCAGGCTCCACATCCCCTCATTCATTCATTGAATCCACTGGTGCTGGAGATGCAGCTGTGAGCATAGCCAAGGTCTTCGGTCTCATGATTCTTTTATACATTAGCATAGTCTGGAGAAAACAGGCAGCAAAAACCCAGACTGGATAATGTCAGGGTGAGATGAACATAAAACAGGATGGCGTCATAAAGAGCATTGCGTTAGATGGGTTGGTCAGGGGAGGCCTCTCCAAGGAGATAACACTGGAGCTGCACCTTGAAGGAGCCTCTGTGGAGACCTTGTGAACTTGAAGAGCGTTTGAAGCAGAGGGGACAGCATGTGCCAAGGGCCTGTGGTGGGCACAAGATGAACATGTTGGAAGATCCACAAGAAGCCAGGGGGCTGGAACTCAGGAAGGGAGGGAGAGGGAGAGAGGGAAAGGGACCTTGTGGGCCCCAGGGAAGGATCTGGAGTTTAGGCTCCTCTAAGGGAAGCCAACACTGGGGCTTAAGCAGGAAGAAACCAGATCCCTTTTGCTTTGAATAAAGGTCCACTCTGCGACCTCTGTAATATATCCTCCTTGAAGAGAACTCCTTTCCCTGAGAGTGTTTTTCTCAGATATCCTTGCAGACTCATTGGCGCAAGAGTAATACCTTTGTCTCCACTGGTCTGTTACCGTATGAGGCCATGGCTGCTGCACACCTGTGTCCTGCTTTCCCCAGAGGAGATACTCGCTCAACAGTCTGACAAATGGCCCTGCGAGTAAGTGTCCAGTCCCTGCTCTAACAGGAAACTTGGCTGCCATCAGCTGTGCCCAAAAGGTGTCAGTGTCCACTGCATTCCAAAGAGTAATTTTGGAGCCTGCCTCTATGTGGGGTCCAGCCAGCCCTGCCACACACCTCAGCCTGGAGCCTAAGGATAGTTTCCCGGCCAGGAGAGAAACTGGCAGCTATGCTGTTCTACCTTGAATGAATTTTTTTTTTAAAAGGGCAAAGGCATTTCCTAATCTAAAGTGTTCTTTGTACTCATGTTGGCATCAAGAGTGCTGTCAGTGGCTGTCTTCTTGCTCCAATGTTGTTGAGGGGGGTTCCCGGGCCTGGGGAGAGGGGGGCCCTGCGCAGAGGAGGTTGGTGTTGGAAAGGGTAGTTGTCTAGGCAGGAAAGAAAATGTTGCTCTGGTAGGAAAACTGGCAAAACAGATGGGGACTTGCTGCAAGTCCAGCCGCTTAGCTCAGCTGAGGCATGAAAACCTGGCTTTCATTTAAAGCGCCAGTGTGTGCATCGGGCCCACACACGGTGAGAGGTGAAGTGTTTCTCTCAAGTTAGGAAGTGAAGCCTGAAAATTCAGCTCCAATTCCAATAGACCAGAGTGCATAAACTTCAGGCCTAGAAACAAAAGCTCAAAGAAAGAGAAAGGGAGGAGAGAAACTCAGAACACGGGCCTTTTGTGTCCTTTCAGATACTGTCCCGAAAGCTGTGGCCATCCTCATGCCACTGTCACGCTCCACATTTCAGTTCCTTGAACACACGAACTTCACTCCATCCTCTGGGCCTTTCCACGTGCTGCGCCCACTGTCTGCAATGTTATCTCTGGATCTTCATTTATTCTCTCCTCAAATGTTACCTTCCCAGAGAGGCCCCAGCCTCACTTGCTCTCTAGATCAAACCACTCCGGTTTTGTTTCTTTCCCAGCATTTAACATTGTCTGAGATTGTTGTTCGCTTTTTCTTGGACTCACTTTGTGTCTGCTTCCACCCCCTGGAATGCACCTCTAGAGAAGAAAGTTCCTCTCTCCTGAATGCCAGTGTCCAGAACAGTCCAGGCATACAGAAGATGCTCAGTAAATATTCACTGGGTGAAGAAATCAATAAAGCTGTTGACTGTGGCTGCTGGCTACTGGCCAGAGGGTTTTATATGCGTATCTATTGAGATGCTTTTGACTGAAAGTACTAGAAAGCACCAACCCAAGTGGTTTAACAATGAAACCATTTCTACATAAGAGGAAGTCCTGAAATGGAGCTGCTTCAGGATTCTCAGTTCCTAGATCAAGGACATCAGGGGGAAGTCAGGCTTTCTGCTTTGCAAGGTGGCGTCTTGTCTATATGGGACAACATTCAATACAAGTGCGGGAAGGATCTCTTCTTATCAGCCACATCTTTCCCGGAATTCCCCAAGCATCTGCCCACTACATCTTATTGGCCAGAATTGAGTCACATGTCCACCCCCTAAGCTCAGGAATGCCCCTGGGTTTTCAAGATTGGCTTAGAATAATCAGGATTTCCTCCTGGGAGTCAGGCTCCCCTTTTTTGAGCATCTGTGGCTGCTGGGAGTAGGGTAGGATCTTTCTTAAAGATCCTCTGTCTTTAAGAAAGGTAGATTGAGGCTTGGCGCCCGTAGCACCATGGTTACGGCACCAGCCACCTACACCGATGGTGGCAGGTTTGAACCCAGCCTGGGCCTGCTAAACAACAATGACAACTGCAACAACAACAACAAAATAGCTAGGCGTTGTGGTGGGGCACCTATAGTCCCAGCTACTTGGGAGGCTGAGGCAAAAGAATCACTTGAGTCCAAGAGTTTGAGGTTGCTGTGAGCTGTGACTCCACCAAGGGTGACATAGTGAGACTCTGTCTCAAAAAAAAAGAAAAAGAAAGAAAGAAAGGAGAGGCTGAAAGAGGAGGAATTTTGGAAGGGCAACCAGTGGTATCTGTCATCACACAAGTTTCATTTCATTTTCACAAAAACTCCACAAGGTATTATTTGTTTCCCTCAGCAAGTCACAAGCATTTGACTGCCTCATGGATCATCTTTTAACATCCCACTTAATAATAATAGAATAATCATCATAATAATTGTAGTAATCAGAAATCACTATTTTGTTGGTGACTTCTTTAGTTTTAAAACAAAAAGAATAAATTTCTATTTTAAAGGTGGATATTTAAGTAGGTTTTCCCTGGACTCCAACAGGGGCGTGCGTGCCAGGGCTTAACACGCTTCGAGGTCGCCGTAGGTCCGGCTAGGGTGGCTGTGACTTGAGAGCCAGCCCCAGGGACATGGAGGGTTCTCCGGAGGGGGAGGCGCCTGCGGCGGCCCTGGCCGCAGGGCTAAAACACAGCTCGGCGCTGCCACCCGAGAGCGCCCAGGTCCTGGGTTACGACTTCAACCGCGGTGTGGATTACCGCGCACTGCTGGAAGCTTTCGGCACCACCGGCTTCCAAGCAACCAATTTTGGGCTTGGGGTGCAGCAAGTCAACGCCATGATCGAGAAGAAGCTGGAGCCGCTGTCGCAGGATGAAGACCAACATGCAGACCTGACCCACAGCCGCCGCCCACTCACTGGCTGCACCATTTTTCTGGGATATACATCCAACCTCATCAGTTCAGGCATCCGTGAGACCATTCGCTACCTTGTGCAGCACAACATGGTGGGGACCTGTGGGGCTATGGCTTTGGCCTCTTTGGGTCTATAGGCAATACAGTTATTGATCATTTAAAAAAAAAAGATGGATATTTAAGGCCAGGCACGGTGGCTCACACCTGTAATCCTAGCACTCTGGGAGGCTGAGGTGAGTAGATTGTCTGAGCTCACAGGTTTGAGACCAGCCTGTGCAAGAGCCAGATCCCGTCTCTAAAAATAGCCAGGTGTTGTGGCCGGTGCCTGTAGTCCCAGCTACTTGGGAGGCTGAGGCAAGAGAATCACTTAAGCCCAAGAGTTTGAGGTTGCTGTGAGCTGTGGCACCATGGCACTACCGAGGATGACCTAGTGAGACTTTATCTCAAAAAAAAAAAGGATATTTATTCAAATTTATTAAAAATGTGTATATGCGTGTAGAGGCATTGAGAGTTTTTAGAACTGAACTCCACGGGGAATACAATATTTATTGAAAAGTAAATATTCATATAATTGTGCTAATTTAAAACTTTCATATATAAATATTTTGTTAAAACTCAACCACAACCACAGCAATTCTTTTTTTTTTTTTTTTTTTGGCTGGGGCTGGGTTTGAACCTGCCACATCAGGCATATAGGGTCAGTGCCCTACTCCTTTGAGCCACAGGCACTGCCCAACCACAGCAATTCTTTAGCATGAGGATTGGCAAACTTTTTCTGTAAAGTGCCAGATAGTAAATATTTTAGGCTTTTTGGGCCATAGGATCTTTGTCAAAACTATTCAACTCTGCTGTTATAACATGAATGCAGCCATAAACTATGCATAATGAATGAGCATGGCTGTGTTCCAATAAAACTTTATCTACAAAACAAGCTGGGGGCCAGGTTTGGCCTGTAAGCTATAGCTTGCCAGCTCCTGGTTTAGAACTTAGAACAACAAAGACTATTTCAAGGAGAATATTTATCACTGACATTTTTTAGCATGCTGGCACATGGTGATAATGAGAAGCAGACTGAGTGACTGCTTGAGTGGATTTTATTATTGTTAAATTCTTCACAGACTGTGCACAGATCCACCCCTGATACACCTCTCATCCTCCCTCTATAGGGGGCACCCAGGTCTTGGTGGAGTTAAGCAACTTGTTCATAAATCCAGGCTTCATTGGCCAGAGCTTGATCTCTTGGGTGCTCTTTCCAGCATCTCCCTTCCTTTCTCAGAGGCAGCTCCTTTAAGGGACAGATTCTGGGTCTGCGGCTGTGTCACTCAGGGAAGCTGACAAAAGCTCCTGTCACATTTACCAGAACTTTTCTCTTCTTTCTTTCTGGCCAGGGAGTGAAGAAATCCCAAAGGGTGGGCTTGGCAACAGTTAGGGGGCTCCCAGGCCCTCACTCTCTGGTTGCAGGTTGCAGAGGACATTCCAGAAGGCACATTGGTACCTGAATCCACTTATCCTCCCTGAGTCCTCCTCGCCCACTTCTTTCTGCCTCCTCCCTGGTTCTTGATCAAAGATCAACTCTCAAGTTGCTTCCTCATTGCTCAGTTTCCCTCGGTTCTCCCCAGACGTTTCTGGAAGCTTTGATCTCAAAACCTGCCTGTTGTGGGAGACTCCTACCCTCTGTCTGGCTCATCCTTTTGTTGTTGTATAGTTAGTTTGTTTTTACTATTTTAATCATGTCTAAGTGTACATTTCTGTGGCATTAAGTATACCCATATCATTGCGCAAACATCACCTCCCTCCATCCCAGAACTTTCTCATCTTGCAAAACTGAAACCCCATACCCAGGAATCAATAACTTCCTGCTCTTCTTCCTCCCTGGCCCCTGGCATCCACCCCTCTACTTTCTGTCTCTATATGAGGCTGGTGACTCTAAGGACCTCCTATAAGTGAAATCATACAATATTTGTCCATTTGCGTCTGGCTTATCTCACTCAGCATAGTGTCCTCAAGTGTCATCCGTGTTGCAACCTATGACAGAATTTTGTTCCTCTTTCAGGCTGAATAATATTCCATAGGATGGACAGAGCACATCTTGTTTAGCCATCATCCACTGATGGACACGTGAGTGGTTCCACTCCTTAGCCACTGCAAATAGCATTGCTGAACCTCCTCAGGATCCTGTTTGGGTATGCATCCTGGAGTGAAATTGCTGCATCATATGGTAATTCTCTTTTAATTTTTGGAGAACCTCCATACTGTTTTCCCTAGCAGTGGCAAACAGTTTCCCATCAGCTGTGGGTTCTTCATCTCAAATCTATCTCAAATCTGCCTACTTCTCCCTGGTGTCCCAGCCTGTGTCACTACAGCCTCGGTGCTCAGGACTGCACCTCATCCCAGCTGTGCTTTGCTTTTTACTCTTGACTCCTAAGCAGGAGCCAGAGAGATATATTTTCATTTAAAAAAAAAAAAAAAAGAACAGACTCAACTGTAGAGAAAATCACACCATGAACCCCAATATAGCCATTTTTTGAATCATCAGTTAATAATTTCTTTAATCAAAAAATATTTTTTGAGGGTAGCACCTGTACTCAGTGGGTAGGGCACCGGCCACATACACTCAGGCTGGTGGTTTTGAACCCAGCCCGGCCAGCTAAACAGCAATGACAATTGCAACAACAACAACAACAACAACAAAAATAGCCAGGTGTTGTGGGGAGGCGCCTGTAGTCCCAGCTACTTGGGAGGCTGAGCCAAGGGAATCACTTAAGCCCAAGAGTTTGAGGTTGCTGTGAGCTGTGACACCATGGCACTCTACCAAAAGTGACATAGTGACACTTAAATATATTTTTATTTTTTGCAGTTTTTGGCTGGGGCTGGGTTTGAACCTGCCACCTCCAGCATATGGGGCCAGCACCCTACCCCTTTGAGCCACAGGCACTGCCATGACACTTATTTTTTGACACAGAGTCTCACTCTGTCACCGAGGCTGGAGTGCAGTGGTGAGATCACAGTTCACTGCAGCCTTGAACTTCTGGGCTACAGCAATTCTCTCATCTCAGCCTCCTGAGCAGCTAGGACTAGGCTAATTTTTCTATTTTTTTAAGAGGCAGAGTCTTCTTATGGTGTCTAGGCTGGTCTCCAACTCCTGGCCTCAACTGATCCTCCTGCCCTGGCTTCCAAAAGTACTGGAATTATAGGTGTGAGTCCCCATACCCAGCCAACAGTTAACAATATTTTTTCCACAGTTGCTTCATCCATCCTTTTCTCTCTTTCTCTTTTAGCAAGTTATTTTAAAGCTAATCTCAACCCTAAGTGCTACAGTATACATTTCTAAACTGTATGGACATAGTCTTACAGAACCATGATTCCTTGATTGTCCTTTCCAAATTAGCATTCTTTGGAAGATATTTGACAAACCTAAATCAGATTGGGTCATTCCTCCATGGCTAAAATCAGAATTCTTCACTGTGGCCTAAGAAAAAGGTGACCAAATGATTTAGTGTCCAAACTTCGAGAGTAAAAGGAGGTACTATCAATAACAATGTTGGGGTAAGAGGCATAAACTGCAGTGGTCAACTTTTCTAAGGGGTCCTGCCCTGCTTATCTGTTCCTTGGACAAACCAAGCATTTCTCTGTCACAGGGCCTTTGTGCTTGCTGGTTCATTTGCCAGAAATGTCCTCCAGAGCTCTCGCCCTTTAGGTCTCACCCCTTCACCTCCCAACTCTCTGAGGGATTACTTTATTTCTCTCATTAGCACTTAGCATCACTCCAAATCCATATGTATTTATTTGCTTATTCGTTTTTGTTTCCTAATTCTCCTTTCCCCACTAATAAGTAAGGCCAGGACAGAAGGGACCTGTCTTGTTCACTTTCTATGCCCCCCTCCTAGCACACAGTAGGCCCAGCACATAGCAGGGTCTCTGCAAATATTTGCTATACGAATAGATGAATGAATGGATGTGTCCATCCCTTGCCAGGTGACCTCAGCAGAGCCTTCTGGGTTCAGGGACAGGATCCATCATCCTCCTGTTCCCAGCTGCTATTGGCTGAGGGAGCTGGTAGAAGCGTCTCTCCTCCTGTGACCTGTCCCACAGAACAGAGCTATCAGCTCATTGCTGCTGATGGGTCCTTCCCACACACTTGCACCTTTGTCCTGGAGGGTTAGCTCCTGCCAGAGAAGCCATATCACAGATCCCGGGGGCCAAGGACAAAGGTGAGAATCGATTGCCAGGCCTGAGTCAGAGCAGACAGGCTCCTGAAGGAAAGTCAGTGGCCAGGGATTCACAATAGTTTGATGTTGCAGACAGTCAGGAATTATGGGTTATCTTGGTTGGCTTAGGCTGCTGTAGCAGAACACCATAGACTAGGTAGCTTATAAACCGCATTTACTTCTCACTGGCTGAGAAGTCCAAGATCAAGAAAGAGGCCAGCAGATCTGGTGTCTGACGGGGGCCTACTTCCTGGTTCATGTACAGCATCTTTGGTGTCCTCACCTGGTGGGAGGGGCAAGGTAGCTCTCCAGAGCTCTTTCTTATAAGGACATTAATCCCACTAATGAGGGCTCCACCCTCAGGACCTAATCACCCTAAGGATTTTGAGGCAGACACAAACATTCAGACTCTAGCACAGGACTAGAGGCCAGAGGTAGAGGATGAGTCTCCCAAGGGAATTTTAGAGGCTCTGGAGAACTCTCTACCTATATTCACAATGTTGTAGGGGGCATTTTAACTTATTAAAGGAAAACAACTCCTTATAAGTCATGTGCATCAAGATAAGGTCAACAGAAGAAATTAAAATTCTAATTAAAATCCATCCAGACCCCTCTGGGTCTTTGCCCTGGCTGTTCCCTCAGCCTGGATTGCTCTTCCCCAGATCTCCACACGACTTCCTCCTGCATTTTCTTTACATCTTTGCTCAAATGTCACAGTCTCAGAGAGGCCATCCCCCAGTCACCCCATTCAAATTGTACAACCCTTCCACGGATGGCATTTACTCTGTTCTATTTTTATCCCTGAAGCACACATCACTCTCAAACAGTGCTGTCCTGCGGAAATGCGATGGGAAACCACATCACTATTAAAAAGTTGTACCACATTTTAAACAGTAAAAAGAAACAGGTGGAATTAATTTAAATTGTATATTTTGTATATTTTATTTAACTCTGTATATCTGAACAGTGTCATTTCAACATGTAAGCAATGTAAGAATGTTGAGATATTTTATATTCTTCTCTTTATCCTCAGGCTGTGACATCTGGGGGGTATAAGACATGACACATCTCTCTTGAGACCAGCCTCACATGAAGTGCCCAGCATTTAATGCAGCACAGCCATGGCTACTGTACCGGACAGCATGGCTCTGACGTCTTATGAAATGTGCTGATGACTGTCTGGCATTTATTGTATTGCAGGTAGGATCTATGAGGCCAGGAGCTTGGTTATCGTCCCTGCTGGGAACCCAGCTCCCGGCAGGAGCTCCATCAGCGTTGGCTGAATGAATCCAACAGCATTCAGGCCTCGTGGGCTCTCTTCCTGCCTTGCCAGCTGCAATCTGGGTGGCAGATATGACCAAAACAGTTTCCTTTTCTTTGTGCTTTGTCCTTTCTCTCCTTCGTCTCTTTCTTTTCCTTCACTTTCTTCTTTTCCACAGCAAGGAGAGCAGTGATCACATTTGGATTCTGGAGCCAGGTGACTTTGGTTGAAGACCCTGCTGTGTCTGCTTCTCCACTAACTAGTTATCTAGGCCTCTTTTTTTTTTTTTAGTTTATTTTTAATTTAATTTTAATTTTTATTTATTTTATTTTATTTTTTTGTGGTTTTTGGCCAGGGCTGGGTTTGAACCCACCACCTCTGGCATATGGGACCAGCGCCCTACTCCTTGAGCCACAGGCGCCGCCCCAATTTTATTTTTATTTTTTTATAGAAACAGAGTCTCACTTTATCGCACTTGGTAGAGTGCCATGACGTCACACAGCTCACAGCAACCTCCAACTCCTGGGCTTAGGCGATTCTCTTGCCTCAGCCTCCTGAGTAGCTGGGACTATAGGTGCCCACCACAACGCCCGGCTATTTTTTTGTTGCAGTTTGGCGGGGGCTGGGTTTGAACCCACTACCCTCGGTATATGGGGCCGGTGCCCTACTCACTGAGCCACAGGCGCTGCCCTATCTATGCCTCTTTTTAATCAATTCCTTCAGCTTATGCGCAATGTTTCCAGTGCCCTTGGGGATAATGATAATTCTTCCTGGTCTGGGGTGGGCTACAGGACAAGTAGCCACCTGTATGGAGTGATAGCTATACCTGATACAGGCACCTTGCTAAGTGTGTGGCTGGGATTAACCCATGTAATCCTCACAACTACCCCAGGGAGTGGGCGTGGCTCTGATCCCTGTGGCACAGATAAGAGAGCTGGGGCACAGAGAGGCCAAGCAACTTGTCCAAGGCCACAAAGCTGGGCAGCTGAGCAGCCTGGCTGCAGAGGCAGGTTCTGGAAGCTGTGGTTCATCAACACTGTGATTAAGGACCCACTGTGTGCTGGGCACTGTTCCAGGAGGTGGGGGCACAGTAATGCACAAAACAGATGGAGTCTTGTTCCCATGAAACTTTTTGTTTTTTTATTGGTGGGGATTCATTGAGGGTACAAGAAACCAGGTTACACTGATTGTATTTGTTAAGTAAAGTCCCTCTTACAATCATGTCTTGCCCCCAAAAGGTGTGGCACACACGAAGGCCCCACCCCACACCCTCCTTCCCTCTCTCTGCTGTTCCTTTCCCCCACCCCTCCCTCCTTCTTTCTCTCTCTGCTCCCCAACCCCACGGTGTCCTTAATTGTCATTATTGTCCTCATTTCAAAATTGAGTACATAGGATTCATGCTTCTCCATTCTTGTGATGCTTTGCTAAGAATAATGCCTTCCACTTCCATCCAGGTTAATACAAAGGCTGTAAAGTCTCCATTTTTTAAAATGGCTGAATAGTATTCCATGGTATACATATACCACAGTTTGTTAATCCATTCCTGGGTTGGTGGGCATTTAGGCTGTTTCCACATTTTGGCGAGTGTAAATTGAGGTGCAATAAACAGTCTAATGCAAGTGTCCTTATGATAAAAGGATTTTTTTCCTTCTGGGTAGATGCCCAGTAATACCGTGAAACTTTTATTTATTCTGGAGGAAGAAGGAGGCCAATAAAACAAATAAATATGTGCCAGTATTGTCTAGTGTGTTGGATGGTGAGCAGTGCTATGGAGAAGAGGCAGGGAAGGAAGATAGGAGTATTGTGGGGTGAGATGACATTTGAGCTAGAACTTGAAGGAAGGGAGGGTGAACCTCCTGGGCATTAGAGAGATGAGCATTCCAGGAGTAAGGGTAGTAAGTGCAAAAGACCTAGGGCAGCAGTCCAGGGGCTCCCAGGAGGCAGGCGTGGCTGGAGCAGAGTGGGTAAGGGGGGAGAGGGATGATAAAGTCAGGGAGATGATGGTGACTTCATGAGCCATGGTGAGGGCTGACACTTTTACTTGGAGTCATGAGAAATGTTTTTTTATACATTTTATAAATTTTTTTATTGAGATATAATTTGCATATCATAAATTCACGTATTTAAAGTCTACAATTCAATGGCTTTTAATCTATTCACAGAGTTGTGCAACTATCACAACAATCAATTTTAGAGCATTTTAACCACTCCTTTCCCAGCCACTGACAACCATCAATCTACTTTTTGTCTCTACAGATTTGCCCATGATGGATATTTCATTAAAATGGAATTATAAATGTGACCTTTTGTGGTGGCTTCTTTTACTTAGCATGTTTTCAAGGTTCATCCATGTGGTAGCATGGATCACAACTTCATTCCTTTTTATGCTGAGTAATATTTTAGCGTATGGATAGATCACATTTCATTTAACCAGTGAAGAATATGAGTGTTGGGGTTGTTTCCACTCTTTTTTTTAAAAATAGAGTCTCACTCCACCACCCTAGGTAGAGGGCCATGGCATCATCATAGCTCACAGCAACCTCAAACTCTTAAGCTCAAGCAATTCTTTTGGCTCAGCCTCCCCAGTAGCTGATACTACAGGTGCCTGCCTCAACACCTGGCTAGTTTTTGTCTTTTTAGTAAAGATGGGATCTTGCTCTTGCTCAAGCTGGTCTCAAACTCCTGAGCTCAAGCAATCCACCCGCCTTGGCTCCCAGAGTGCTAGGATGTTTCCAGTTTTTGACTAGTGAAAGGTGCTTCTGTGAACACCATGTACAGATTTCTGTGTGGGCAAAAGTTTTCTTTTCTCTTGGGCATATACCTAAGGATGGAATTTCTGGGTCTTTGATACCTGTATACTTACCCTGAGGTTCTACCATTTAGCAGTCCCAGACCCACTGTATAGGGGTTGCAGTTTCTCTATGTCTTTGCCAACTTTCATCTGAGAAGAACTGATACTAGATTTTAGCCAATAGGCCAAGAAGCAATCGTCAATCATTATCTGTATTTTTGATCTTAGGAGGGATCTGAACTGAGGAGGAACACCATCTGATTTTGTTTTTCTAGAATCCCCAAAACACTTATGTGGAGAATATTTTATTATTATTAATCTTCTTTTCTTCTGCATCTTGCCTTTCCTTAGGGCAAGGCCTCTCTCTAAACTGTGATGTCTTTTTTTCTCCCTGCTTAAGCCACCCTCCCTCTGACTGGAAGTGACTTCCCTCAGTAAGGCCAAGGTGGATCACGTGTGTCCAGCCCTCTTTCATCTCTGCCCTTCTCATTGTCAAGAGACAGCAGTGACGTGACATAAAGGCACTCCAGCCATGGCCTTGGGGCTCTCTTGGGTAAGCACCACGTACATTTGAACCTTGAAGACTCGGTCATAAATAAAAGTTAGATTGGATGAGATGGTCAAGGAGAGTCAGTATCACGGTTGGGTGGTTTCGGGGGGGTGCATTAGGGCTGGCCAGACCCCACTTTTTAGATAATTGGCTAATTTCCAAGAAACTACAAACGTCATTAAAAAGAAAACAATCAAATAACAAAATGAAACAAAACGATCCTGATAGCTGAAGGCTATTGAAGGCCTTGGGGAATGTAATGAAATTGTACTTATTTATTTATTTATTTTGAGACACTATGTCGCCTTGGGTAGAATGCCATGGCTTCACAGCTCACAGCAACCTCAAACTCCTGGGCTTAAGCCATTCTCTTGCCTCAGCCTCCTGAGTAGCTGGGACTACAAATGCCCACCACACTGCCCGGCTATTTTTTGGTTGCAGTTGTCATTGTTGTTCGAGCCTGGGCCGGCTCAAACCCGCCACCTTTGATGTATATGGCTGGCGCCCTACTCACTGAGCTACAGGTGCCGAGCCAATTGTACTGATTTATTAATCAATCAACCAGTAACTTGATTATTAATGAGCTAATAAACTAATTGATTACTTAAAGTATTTACTGAGTACCTGATATGTACTAGGCACAGTTCCAGGGGCTAGGGGTATACCAGTTAGTGGAAACAGACCAGCTTCTGTCTCTTGGGAGCTGGGGGAGGTGAACAAGTGAGCAGATAAACAGACAATTTCAGATAAAATGGGGATGGTTAAATGGAGAGTGGGTTGGGACTCCCATTTTCAACAGATTAAACAGTGAAGGCTTCTCCGAGGAGTGGGCTTTCGGCTGAGATCCAGCGGAGAAGGAATTGCTGTGGTAGGATCTAGGAGGACGGTATTCCAGATAGAGGGAAGAGCAAGTGCAAAGGCCCGGGGGCAAGAACAAGCCATATGTTCAAGGAATAGAAAGAAGGCTGGGAGTACAGTGAAGGGGGGGTGTAGGTAGCATAGGGGGGCAGAGCGGTGGGCAGGAGCCAGGCTGTGCAGGGCCTTGGAACAACTACAACAAATAGCTTAGTTGCACCTACATGTCTAGGCACCATTGTAAAGACTGTCCCATTTTTTTCCCCCAACTTCTTTAACATTCACAACAGCCTTATTCATGGAGAGGTTCTCATTTTCCTCATTTTTCAGACAAGGAAACTGAGGCACAGAGGCCCAAACCGGTTGCCCCAGAGTGTGGATTTCTCTGAACTTGTTCCTCTAGATCAGGGTAGGCCCTCTCTTTGGGGCACTGGACAGTGTCAGGTCTTCCAAGGGAAAGTCAGTGACGGGTAAGACTTGCTAGTACACAGGGCACTCAGTAAATATTGTTTCAGGCCAGAATGGGCCTGGGGGAAGCCTGCTTTCTTTTGGGTTCATGAGTTTTTTTTTTCGTTTGTTTTGTTTTTTTTTTTTGGCCGGGGCTGGGTTTGAACCCGCCACCTCCGGCATATGGGACCAGCGCTCTACTCCTTGAGCCACAGGCGTCGCCCGGGTTCATGAGTTTAAAAGATCTCATTCTGAGCCCTCGAGGACAGGGCCTGCCTTACCCAGGTGCTGTGTAACCCTCCTGTTCTGTGTAACCCAGGCTGAGTCCTTTGCCTTCTCACTAACCCCCTGCAGGAAAGGAAGGGATTGACCTACGTGAGGGGCCCAAACTCAACGTGGGGTGGGTGGTGGAGGTGCAAAGAGGCAGCCAGATGTGGGCTGTGCAGCACTGCAAGGGAGCAAGCTCCCATCTGAGGGCGCCACTTCTTGGTGTCTGGCTACTGTTGGCCCATTTTGTTTTCTTGGGGCACTTCTCTGCAATTGTGCTTCGTTCACTTGCTCACTTGCTCATCAGCAGTCTCCGTCTTCGTTAGAAAGCAGGGACTTAGTTTTGCTGACTTAACTTCTCTGTGTCTCAGTCCCCTAATTTGTAAAATGAAGCCATCCTGTGCAAAGCGCCCGGCACAGGGGCCAGCGGGTCTCATTCATTCATTCCGGACTATCTGTTGAGCGCAAGCGTTCCCGCCAGGTAGTGCTTCAAGCTGGGGACTCCGCCTCCCGGGCCTCCCTGGGAGTTGGGGCAAAGCAACAACGGACATCTACCGTGCCAGGTGGTGCTCGGCGATAAGGACGAGGGTGACAGGAGGCTGGGTGCTGCTTCGCATAGGACGGCAGAGGAACCCTTACCGATAAGGCTGCGGGAACCTTACCGAGAGAACCAGGCGGCTGTCTGGGGGAACCGAATTCCCAGCAGAGAGAGCGCAGAGGCCCTGAGGCAGGCAGTAGCCTGCCCCGCGGGTTCCAGGTTGGAACAGCATGCGCGCTCGGAGAGGGCCAAGAAGTGGCGGTGCGGAGCGCGGTGCAGACTCTCTTACTGGCTTTGCGTTCCTGAGTGACAGGGTGACTTCCTAACCAAGCGTGCACAATGGTGATGATGGTCGTGACAGGAAGTGTAAGGAGGAGAAGGCGAGAAAAAGAGGGAAAGCGGAGGGAGAGAGGCACAGCCGGGAGACGTAGAAGGAGTGGGAAAGGGGAGGAGGAGGAGAGAGAAGAGGGATGAGGAAGAGGGCGCCGGGCGATGCAAAACCGAATCGGCTTAGCCCACTGGCCTCCGCTTAGCTGGGCGTGCCTGGAAGCCGTGGTCCCGCCCCAAGGCCCGTCCGATCCGCGCCCCGCCCCTCGGGTCCGCCCCCGGCCCTGCAGGCCCCGCCCCCGCCCTCCCGCGCCCGCCCGAATCCCTGAGCTCAAGGCGGCCCGGGGGCGGTGCGGCCGCGCCGGCCATGGCGCATAAAGCCACTGGCCACCTGCCCAACTGCTCCTCGGTGCGCCGCTGTCCCGGCCCCGCCGTGCAGCTGCGGCCTGCGTCCCCGGAGTCCCGGCCTCCGTCGCGTCCACTGCAGTCCCTGTCCCCGGCCAGGCGCGGAGCCCTGCGAGCGCCCGGAGGGCACCAAGGAGGGCAGGCATGGGCGGCCAAGCCAAAGCGCGCTGGGCGGCCGCGGGGGTGGGCGTCGCGGGGCTACTGTGCGCTGTGCTGGGTGCGGTCATGATCGTAATGGTGCCCTCACTCATCAAGCAGCAGGTCCTCAAGGTGGGTGAGGGGCGCCCAGGCTCGGCGCGTGGGCCTGGCTGTAGGGCGCTGGGCACCGGGCGCCGAGGGGGCCGGGAGCGCGGCTGGTGGGTTGGCGACCTGGAGCGTGGGGAGATCAGAGCAGCTGCCCCCTCCCCAGGGCCCTCACCAGCCCAGACTGGAACCAAGCAAAGTGGGCACCCAGGGGTTTTGCTGGAGGCGCAGACTAGGGTTGGGGAGGCCTGAATGAGAGACCACCGGGGGAACCTGACCCTGCCCCAATTGATCTGGGGCAAGGGACGGGTCAAGAGTGTGGCCGTGTTGCCCCTGCGGTGTTCCCAGGGAAGCCCAGGGACGCGCTTAAGCGTCTCTTTTGACAGCAGCCTGTGGCAATGTCTGACAAAATTAGGACTGCATCCTAAGAGCCCATGAGGACAGGAAGCTTACATTCATGTGCTTCTGTGAAGCTCACATGGGGGCCCAGCCCGTAATAGGCACTTAGTAGAGCATCCCCTCCTGCCCCGAATTTCCCCCATTAGAAACTCTTACTCAGAGGCAGAACGTTAGCTGTGTTCTCCCCCCACGCAGCCTTCCTGATTCAGACTGAAACCGGTAAGCCGCTTTTCTCCTATTCATGCAGAGGCAGGCACCAGCCCAAGGTCCTTTGGGTGCACAGAGCCTGAGGTCTTTCCTCTGATCATAACCTTACACATTATTGCCCTTTTTTTTTTTTTTTTTTTTTTTGTAGAGACAGAGTCTCACTTTATGGCCCTCGGTAGGGTGCCATGGCATCACACAGCTCACAGCAACCTCCAACTCCTGGGCTTAAGTGATTCTCTTGCCTCAGCCTCCCGAGTAGCTGGGACTACAGGCGCCCGCCACAACGCCCAGCTATTTTTTGGTTGCAGTTCAGCCGGGCGGGGTTTGAACCCACCACCCTGGGTATATGGGGCCGGCGCCCTACCGACTGAGCCACAGGCGCCGCCCCATTATTGCCCTTTTAACCAGGGACACAAATTAGGCAGTCATCGGGCCTTCTGATCAACAGACTCTGCCCTGGGTGCCTGGGTTACCTGTTTGAATGGACCTGGAGTTAGCGAAGGGCTGGGAGATTGCAGAATATCACACTTGAGCTGGAAGCTCAGTGTTTTGCAGCCATGGAGCCAGCACCTGCAGTGCCTGAGAGGGAAAACTGAGGCTCACCTTTACCAAAGATTCAGCCAGACACAGAGCTGGGGTGAAGTCATGGAGATTGTCATACTAGTTGACATGTTTTCCCCTTGCCCTGCTTCTTTAGACTGAGTTCCTTAAAGAGGGGGACTTATCCACATATCATGTTTATGCCCCATTAGGAGAGTGAGTGAATGAATGAATGAATGAAGGATACATCTGCTTAGACCCCGTTGCCACTTCTTGGGTCCTGGCTGGCTTTAAAGATGGAGGAACATTTGACCCTTCTAAAGGTCTCTGCCTTGAGTCATCTCGGCCACGTTGTGTCTATTTTTTTGGTTTTTCAGATAGGGTTCCATTAAGTTCTGCAACCTGACTGCAAAGAGGTGAATGGTGACACTGCCTCTGGGAATGGCGGGAAAAGCAACAGGACTGCTTCTTCCTCCCACGGCAGCTCAGGGTGGTTTCTCTGTTATGCTTCTCTGAGCAGCTTAGCTCGTTTATTTCAGTGACAGCCTTGTGGTTTCTGCAATGACAAAAACCCCACTATGTCCTTGGAAAGGTTGTCACTCAGGTGGTACAAGCAGGTGACCTTGTGCAAAGAGCACCTAGTCTCCTGCTTTCAGGTGTGGAGGTGTTGAGATTTAAAGCAGATGAATCTTGTCAGCTCATTTATTTTACTTTATTTATTTTTTTGCAGTTTTGGCTGGGGCCAGGCTTGAACCAGCCACCCCTGGTAAATGTGGCCAGCACCCTACTCCTTGAGCCACAGGCGCCGCCCATCTCATTTATTCTTGGGCTAGTTTGAGGATGTTTTCTTTCTCACAATGTGGATTGGGTTAAGGATGCCAGTGGAGGAGGGGGTGCATGCACATGAGTGCACTATCACATTTCCCCATTCCTCCTCTGAGCTTTCAAAGAGGAAAACCATGTTGTCCTCAGTTGTCCCTTAGCTGGGACCTCCAGGCTTAGAAAGTTGAATGAGAGCCTTTTGGCATCCTTCTGTGATATCCCAAAGGCGATTGGTTGAGGACTGAATGGTGTGAAGGAAGGAAGACAGGAAGCCACGCCCAGCTTGAGAAGCCACTTCTTGGAAGGCTCAGGCTGGAGCAGCAGCCAAGTGCCTTCTTGGGGAAGAAGAAAGCCTGTGTTCAGGGGACGGAGTAGTGAGGATGCTAGGATGAGCAGGAATGGCTGCTGGTGTTTTCTTTGGCTATGCCTAGCCTTGTGCAACTTGAATAGGAGGTCTTGTGTTTTGATTTTTATTTCTTTATGCTTTTTGGTTAATTAAAGAAGTCCATACAGTTGGCCCTCTGTGTCCATGGATTCCACATCTATCGAGTCAAGCAATCAGGGATTGAGCATCTATGGAAAAAATAACAACAATAATAATGCAACTATAGAGATAATACAGATTTTAAAAATACTCTGTAACAACTAATGTATAGCATTTACATTGCATTAAGGATGATATACAGGAGGGTGTGTGTAGGTTATGTGCAAAATCTGTGCCATTTTATATCAAGGATTTGAGCATTTAGGGATATTGGTATTTGTGGGGGTCCTGGCGCCAGGTCCCCTCTGATACTGAGGGAGCACTGTATATAAATGACATAAATATTTGCTTGTAAACAAATTTAAGTGGAGGAAAAAAGAGAAAGTTCCTTCCGGTTTATTCTTCTGCTCAGTTATTATCACCATCATCAGTGTGGGTCTTTCTAGACCTTTTCCTTTATATCATGATCATGTATGTGTATATATTAACATATATTTTACATAAATTGAACTATACAATGTATAAATATCTTGCAGTTTGCTTTTCAATTCAGTGATGTCACTTGAAGGTTTTTCCATGTTCCAAGAGAACAATACATTTTTTTCTCTCTGCTGCATGGAGATAGACAGTTGTTAACCTGTTTCTCTATCACAGGATAATTTTCTCTGTCACAAACAACAGTGAATATCCTGATGCATCCCTCTCTGTGCGCGTAGTAACATTTCATAGTGTAGATTTCTGTGGGTAGAACTTCTAGACCAGAAGGTGTGCTTAGTTTAAATTTTGACAGTTCCCACCAAACTTGCCTCTGGACATTTTTTACTTTCACTAACAAGATAGGAGACACCCCCCTGCCCCCAGACCCCACCTCCACTTCCCCCTCATCTCTGCCAGTGCAAGAGATCACCTGTTTATCATCATTTTTTAGTTTATCTAATGCATTTGATTTACATTTCTCAGGTTACTGATGAGGCTGAGTAGGGACATGATGCATTTCAAAACCTGTGTCAGTTTCCAGAGCTCAGGGTTGCAGCCCCAGCCGTGCCATTTGCCAGAGGGAGACCTCAGGCCAGATATTTTCCTCTGAACCAGTGCTTCATTCTTCAGCTCTAAGACAGGGCTCAGATCTGGTTTGCAGCCTAAGTTGTAAGATACAAAGGAGACCACGTGTGTGCAGAAATGGCCTGGCTGTTACCTTGGTTCCTCATTTGAATCTGGTAACAGCTTTGTGAAATAGTTAATGGCAGTGGAATTTTTCCTTCCTACTGATAAGGAAACTGAGCCATGGTCAAGGTCAGTGACTTGCCAGGGTGCACAACTTGTGGCCGTGGTGGATAGGAATCCTGATCACTGCATCTTGGTCTGCCCTTCCATAGAGTAAATGGTATCTCTTCATCGAGTGGATTTCTGGACAAAGTTAGAAAGAAGGAACTAGACATATATTTTTTTAGCATGAGTAGGTTGCAAAAGCACATTACTAGTTAAAAAAAGCTCAGGTGCTATTTATGGCCACCAAGCAATAGTTTGTATTTTTTTTTAGAGACAGAGTCTCACTTTGTCACCCTCAATAGAGTGCTGTGGCGTCACACTTCACAGCAACTTCCAGCTCTTGGGCTTAGGTGATTCTTTTGCCTCAGCCTCCTGAGTAGCTGGGACTACAGGCGCCCACCACAGCTCCTGGCTATTTTTTTGTTGCAGTTTGGCCAGGGGCCACATTTGAATCCGCCACCCTCAGTATATGGGGCTGGAACCCTACTCACTGAGCCACAGGGCCGCCCCAATAGTTTGTATTTTCAATGGGATAGTATTAGTGTATGTAAAGCTTGGAAAAGGTGTGGAAGGGTCCAGCCAGACTGACAGAAGTGATTACTCTGGAGGGAGATGGGAGGGGGCTGGGAATGTGGCCAAAGGAAGCCTAATATTTTATTAATACTTTATCTGTAATGATCTTTTTTTTGAGACAGAGCCTCAATCTGTCACCCTGGGTAGAGTGCTGTGGCATGGCATCACAGCTCACAGCAACCTCCAACTCCTGGGCTTAAGCGATTCTCTTGCCTCAGCCTCCCACGTAGCTGGGACTACAGGCATCCACCACAAAGCCTGGCTATTTTTTGGTTGTAGTTGTTGTTGTTTGGTGGGCCCAGACTGTATTCGAACCTGCCAGCTCTGGTGTATATGGCTGGCGCCTTAGCCACTTGAGCTACAGGCGTTGAGCCTGTAATGATCTTTTTTTAAATAAAGGGAATAGATTCATATATTATGTGTTTAATTAAAAACTAAATGCTGGGCACGGCATCTCATTTCTGTATTCCTAGCACTCTGGGTGGCAGAGCTGGGAAGATTGCTTGAGCTCAGAAGTTTGAGACCAGCCTGAGCAAGAGCGAGAGATCCTGTCTCTCCTAAAAATAGAAAAAAATTGGCTGAGCTTGGTGGCGGGTGCCGGTAGTCCCAGCTATTTGGGAAGCTAAGGTAGGAGGATTGTTTGAGCCTAGGAGTTTGAGGTTGCTTTGAGCTAGGCTGAGGTCACAGCACTCTAGCCTAGGCAATAGAGTGAGATGTTGTCTCAAAAAAAAAAAAAAATTACAAATGGGCAGGCAGATGTGGTGGCTCACATCTGTAACCCCAACACTTTGAGAGGCTGAGGTGGGAGAATTACTTGAGCCCAAGTAATCTATTATCAGGCCACTCTACTCCAGCCTGGGTGACAGGACAAGATCCTGTCTCTAAAACCAAAAAAACAAACACCTCCTCCCCCACTAAACAAACAGATACATAGCTTTCCCTATAGAATGGCTGAATGAATCAGACATACAAACGCAGGAGGCACACGGTGAAGGGGCTCTGTGGTTGGGTGGCCTGGAGAGGTCTGGGAGAGGTGAGGCTCATTTCTTCTCCTTTAACCAGTTGGTAGGGTTGGACAGAGATGTTGACTCCAACATGCTAAGGGCTATGAGGGTGAACTTCACAGTATCCATGCCTGGAGATCTTACTGTATGCCATGCAGGGTTCAAAGTACCTTTGTGATGATCTTCACGTTGAATGCCAGCATGGTGCTGTGACACATGACTTATCCATCAATTAAGGAGACAAACTGAAGAAAGTAATTTGCCTCACGTGACCTTGCTGGTGTACATGTATATGAGAGAGAAGAAGATATCCCAGAGGCAAATCCCATGAGGCTGGGGACTCTTGCCCTTGCTGCCTGGAACTGGGCCTGGCATGCAGTTGCTCTTGGGTATTTGAATGAATAATGAAGGCGTGGTTCAGGTCCCTGTGGGTCTCTGACCTTCCAGGGAAGGCTCAGCTGCCAGGCCACTATCCTTGGTGTCAGGCCTCCTAGCCTTCTCCCACGTCCAGGAGGGAAGCCGAAGCCTCTCTGCTGACTCAGCTGTGTTCTGCTTCTCAATTAATGGCACTTCCAGGCGTGGAGGTGAAAACCTTAGGACATCTTTGCCTGTGTGCTTTTCCCTGATACCCTGTGTCATCAGAGAGTACACCCATGTACTCATCAGCAAATCTTATCGATTTTACCTTTCAAATATATCACCCTCTCCACCCCCAGCCTGGCTTCTCCCGTCCACTGTTTGAACTGATGCAGTAGTTTCACCTCTGGTCTCTGCAGGCAGCCAGATGGGTACTGTTTTTTTTTTTTTTTGTAGAGACAGAGTCTCACCTTATCGCCCTCGGTAGAGTGCTGTGGCGTCACAGCTCACAGCAACCTCCAAATCCTTGGGCTTAAGCGATCCTCTTGACTCAGCCTCCCAAGTAGCTGGGACTACAGGCGCCCGCCACAACGCCCGGCTATTTTTTTTTTGTTGCAGTTTGGCCGGGGCTGGGTTTGAACCCGCCACCCTTGGCATATGGGGCCGGCGCCCTACTCACTGAGCCACAGGCGCCGCCCCCAGATGGGTACTGTTAAATCATGTTCCCCTGCTGTTCATAACCCTTCCGGCTTCCCCCTCTCACTTTGAGTGGACCCCAAAGTCCTTTCTATAGCCAGGTCCCCCACATCTGGCTCTCATTCCTTCTCTCACCTCACCCCGGCTCACTCGGCCACGCTCATCTCCTTGGTGGTCACCGAGCCCGCCAACCTGGCGCCTCACTTCCCTAAAAGTCACTCCCATTATGTTGCACTTTTTGTGTGTGTATTCTCTTTCTTCCTCATGAATGTGGAAGTCTGAGGGGCAGGGGCTTTCCTGTCACTGTCACTGCAGTGTCTCTGAGGGCTAGAGCAGCAACTGGGCTCGTGATGGACCCTTCACCACTAGAGGATCACAGAACGGACCAAGCAGTATGTGCTGTGAGGTTAGGCTGCCCCCGCACCCCTTCTCATCCCCTGCCTTGGCCTCAGACTCCTTGGTTTGCCCCTCCTCCGGGGTTCAGTCTTGAGGGCCAGTCTGGACGGTCATGGAGTGTCCCTGAATTTGTGCCCTTTGGCAGATCTCCTTTGACATCAGTTAAAAGGTGAGGGTTGATGAAAGGTAACAGTTAAGGGTGCTCATGTGCGGAGGTGGGGGGTGGGACACTGTTCTAAGGGTTTTATGTTTATTAACTCATTTCTTTTAGTATCTAAACAGCTACTGTTGCATCTCTCTTATTGAGGGAAGTAGGTGCACAGAGAGGGAAAGTAATTTACCCCAGGTCACACAGCTCCAAATGATAAGATCAGGATTTCAACCTAGGGACCCCAACTCCAAGCTGGCACTGGCTTTCCCCACCACCCCGTGCCCACTCCCCGTATATCTGAGCAGCTGGACTTGATGCTCGGGGGCAGAGCAGAGCCCCTTCCCTATTCTTTCCTTGGGTTGGCACTTCCTTTTGCCTGCATTGCCAGTGGGCAACGGGGCCATCCCAGGCCTTTCCCCCTGTGATTGCCATCTCCGGAAACCCGGGAGAGAGTCACAGGGTCATGAAGAACAGGGTGCAATGCAGGACCCGCACATCTGGATGGATGGGGCAAAGCTGATCAGGGGTCACAGATGGGGAGGAGGCTCCTTTCTCAGGGAACACTTTGGATCACAGGTGTGCTCTGATTCTCTTTTGTTTTCCTTCCTCTTTCCTGCCAGTGAACTTCCTATTCCTCCTGGCTCGTGAGAGAGCTGCTTCTTCTCACTCCCTGGCCACAGCTGAAAAACATGGGGCTATTTTAGTTTCCCTGAGTCTACTTTATTTTTGTTTCCCTTTTTTTAAATTTATATTTATTTATTTATTTTTTTTGTAGAGACAGAGTCTCACTGTACCGCCCTTGGTAGAGTGCCGTGGCATCACACAGCTCACAGCAACCTCTAACTCTTGGGCTTACGCAATTCTCTTGCCTCAGCCTCCCGAGCAGCTGGGACTACAGGCGCCTGCCACAACGCCCGGCTATTTTTTTGTTGCAGTTTGGCCGGGGCTGGGTTTGAACCCGCCACCCTCGGCATATGGGGCCGGCGCCTTACTCACTGAGCCACAGGCGCCACCCTTTGTTTCCCTTTTTGCTCCTAGTGGATTTGCATCTCCCTGTCTTTGTGAGTGTGCGTGTATGTGTTTGCACACGTGTGTTAGTGTGTGTCCACATGTGCTGCTGGTGAACACATGTACACATGTGTACACATGGGTTCGTGTGTCGTTGCGTGTTGATATATGTCCACATGCAAGCTGATGTGTCCCACTGGTGGCTTTTCCAGTCCAGGCCTGGCGGCAGGGGTATGTTTGAAGTACGTGAATCTTCCCATTCCAGGAAATTCTCTGGCCCTTCCTGGAATGGCTAATAGTTACTCTGCCTGATGAACTAGAACCTGGTGAAGCTCAGCTACCTGGAATCACTTTGCTCTGGACTCAGTTTCTGGGCAGTGACATGGAAGTGGGTCTTGTTGAGGATTTTTTCCTGGATGAATCTGTGTTCCAGAAGAGAGTTGGCACAGGCTTCTGTGCCCAGTTGGTGTCTCTGGGTCCTGCTCGGAGGTCCCTGGTGTCATGTATTCTCTGTCTTCCTCATGACTGTTGAAGGTTACAGACGCCCTGTGGCTATCTGTGGGTTCTGAATGGAGGTCATTAGTGTGCAGATGGGTGATTCATGTCTTTGATCAGCAAAATAGAGGCCCCTGAGGCCGCAAGTCATCAGTCTTCCCTAGAGTTTTCTCATTGGTAATCTTGGACTTGGGGTTCAGTTGAGGCGCTTTTCCCCCAAGCCTTCTGTTTTCCCAGGCTATAGAAGCTGAGGCTGCAAACACAGTAACAGTGCAGAGAATTCAATGGAAGCGTTAGGCCAATTATAAAGAAACAAAGAACAACAAGAGAATCCCTTTTATTCACCCCACCTCCCTCCCCCTTGTTTAAACGTGACCTTGGCCTCCACTAGCCCCAGGAGTGACCAGGCTGCAGCTGAAATGCAAAGAGAAACAAAACACAAAAAGCTTCATTCTTGGCTTGAGATAATTAAAGGGCTCAGGAGTTGGTTATTTACAGGATGTTAGGGGGCAGTTTTCATCTCAAAGCCCTAGGGATGAAATTTGGGTGAGATTTGAAGCTGATCAGTCTGTTCCGACCGGCCTCAGTCCCAGGCGTCCAGGAGCCCTCGAGGCCCGAGGCATGGCCACCTTCATTTTCTCTTTTTATTTTCCCTCCCTCCCTTTCATGTTTTTTCCTGCTCACTGATTGCCTCTTGCTGGGGAAGGGGAAGGAACTGGAGTGTCCTGACCCTTGTTTGCTTCCTGGCATTTGGGTGGAGTTCCTTCCACCTTCTCTGGAACCTTCTAGAAGGCCACTTGAGCCACTTTAATTGTCCATTCTCTTGGTTTTCTGGCCCCCTCACTGGCTGGCTGCTCTCGGTCTTAGGTGCTGGTCCTCCTTGTCTCCAGGACCACTTGCTATTGGAGTGTCTCAGGCCTTGGCTGTCCTCTCTGTGTGAGCTCATCTAGTATATTTATCTTGACCTCTTCCAAGTCGGTAACCCTGGGCCCAGACCTTTCCTCCTAACTCCCACCTCAAGCATCTGATGCCAGCATCTCAGTTTAGGGGCCCCCGATGGCAGCGCACACCTTCACGCCCCAGCCCCCAGCCTCCTGCCATCTTCCCATCTCAGTCAGCGACTGGTCTTCCAGCCACCTGGGCCAAAGAGTCAACCTTGACTCTGTTCTCTGCACCTCCTGTCTTGAACCTCTCATGGAGTTTTATGGCTTCATCTTCAAACTATATCTGGAACCCAACCACATCTCACTATGCCTGTGGTGCCATCAACTCTCACCTGGATTCCTGCATCTGCCTCCTCACTGGCCACCCTGCATTCACCTTTGCTCCGCAGTGAGGTTTTCTCAATAAATATTAGACAGCTTACTGTCTGCCTCTGTTCAAAGCCCTGCCAACGCCTCCATCCCCTAGGAGTCAAAGTCAAGTCATTACCCTGGTCCTCGAGGCCTGTGCCATCACCCCTGATGCCTTTCTGGCTGCATCCCTGTCCCTTACCTCTTTGCACACTATCCTCCTGACTATTCCTCAGACACACCGGCACGTCGCCTTAGCTCTTCCCTCTGCCAGAATCCTCTCCCCTGACATGAGCTGTTAGGCCTCCTGTACAGGATATTAGGGGGCAGTTTTCAGACCTCACATGGTCACTTCAACATCCCTCTGTTAATCTTCAGGATCAGTCCTCATCGCCCGTGGTCCCAACCTTCCTCACCCTGCTGTGTTTTCCCCGTGTCCCTTCTCACCTGTTTAGATGCCACGTGATGTATCCTGCTCACTGCATGTTGGCTATTTCTTCCCATGAGAGTGTTGGGCTGTGAGGGTGGGGACTTTTGTGATGTGTCCCCAAGCACCTAGAATGATGCCCAGTATGTAATCGCAGGTTCTCAAATATTTATTAAAAGACAAGTATTGTTTTGTGGCTGGGGGATGGCTTGTGACTCATGGAAGGTTGTGGTCCTTGGTAGGACATGAGGCTTTCTCTCCTCTACTTAATCATGGCCATGGCCTCAGGCTGAGCTGCCACCATCTTTGGTCAGCAGCTGTTGGAGCTTCTTTGTGGGGCTGTCTGCTCTGCCCACCAGAGCCAGAAAGCTCTTTTTTTTTTTTTTTTGTAGAGATAGAGTCTCACTTTATCGCTCTTGGTAGAGTGTTGTAGCATCACAGCTCACAGCAACCTCCAGCTCCTGGGCTTAGGTGATTCTCTTGCCTCAGCCTCCCCAGTAGCTGGGACTACAGGCGCCTGCCACAATGCCTGGCAATTTTTTTGTTGCAGTTTGGCCCGGGCTGGGTTTGAACCCGCCATCTTCGGTATATGGGGTTGGTGCCCTACTCACTGAGCCACAGGCGCCGCCCAGAAAGCTCTTTTAAAAATGCAAATTGGATGATTTCACAAAGCTGAATACAATCTTTCTGTGTTTGGCATCAAACTGATCTGCCCTGATGGCCTGTAAGTTCCTTCTTCATGGGTCTCTGCCATCCTCACTTCTCAGCATTCTCATCTCACAGGCCTTCCTTTTCTTCGAATTCATCACATTCTTCTGATCTCAGGGCCTTTGCACATGCTCTTCCTGCTGCCTGGACTGCCTTTCCCCCTGGCTCCTCTTTTTTTTTTTTTTTTTAGAGACGGAGTCTCACTTTATGGCCCTTGGTAGAGTGCCATGGCATCACACAGCTCACAGCAACCTCCAGCTCCTAGGCTTAAGCGATTCTCTTGCCTCAGCCTCCCGAGTAGCTGGGACTACAGGCGCCCGCCATAGCACCCGGCTATTTTTTTGTTGCAGTTTGGCTGGGGCCGGGTTTGAACCTGCCACCCTCGGCATATGGGGCCCGTGCCCTACTCACTGAGCCACAGGTGCCGCCATGGCTCCTCTTTTATGCTTCAGTTCAAATGTAACCTCTTAAAGAAGATACCCTCTGACCACTAGCCCCTTCCAATGGACAGTTGCCTTCCACCTTCACTGACTGCTCCATCTGTGTTATAACCATTCTGTGTTATTCCCTTCTGAGCTCTATCATTCTCTGAAATTATCTGTTCACTTGCTTGAGGTTCCATGAAGACAGGGACCTTGTCTGCCTTGTTCATGACTATATTCTACAGATGGAGACCCTTGTTCAGGGTAGAGAGCTGCCCAGGGTGGAAGCCTGGGCTGAGGCTGGGAGAGGTTCCTAGGGAGGTCCTCAAAAGTATGGACTTGGGAGACAGCTTCTTGGGTTCAATGCTGGGTCTTGCACTTCCTGTCTGTGGTTGGCAGTGAGTGACACTACTTTGTTAGGCTTCAGTTTGCCCAGGCCTACCTATCTACCTTCCCCAGGTAGGTCATTTGCCCCAGGGAGCTCCCAGAAGCCTGCGTCCCTGGGGTGCATCCACAGATGGATCTAGGCCCTTAGTCTTAACACACTCTATGTAGGTTCAGTGACTTCTCTCTGATTCCAGTGCTGGGTGTCTCCCTTGTCTGAGCATTGGTGTCTTTTGATTGACCTCTTTCCTGCCTCCAGGCTAAGTGGCCAGGAGGAAAGGACCCAGGAGTACAAAGATGTCATTGAGGCTATCTATGGAGGTGGGTCAGGACAGCACCAGTTTTGGCAGAGGGGCTGCGGGAAGTGCAGAAGCTGATTCTGGGACCACTTCTCTCCCTCCAGGAGGGAGCAAAGGAGCCTCAGGCTGGTGTCTTGGTCCCATCTGGCATCTTGGATTGGGATGGGGCTGGGAGTGTCTCCCTCCCTGCTGCAGTTAATTCATTATTTAAAGTGGAACCATTTGTGTCATCCTTTTCCTCAACAGCAGAAATTGGGTGAGGCTAAGCTGGGAGATTGAGGGTTTGGGTAGGATTACTGGCTGGTGATTTTACTTTGTACAGGAATATTTGTGGTGTGGCCCACGTGCATGTAATTTATGCAAAATAGTCTATGTGCACTAAATTAAAATATATAATAAGGGCAGCGCCTGTGGCTCAGTGGGTAGGGTGCTGGCTCCATATACCGAGGGTGGCAAGTTTGAACCCAGTCCTGGCCAGCAATGAGAATTGAAACAAAAAATAGCCGGGTGTCGTGGTGGGCGCCTGTAGTCCCAGCTACTCAGGAGGCTGAGACAAGAGAATCACTTAAGCCCAAGAGTTGGGGGTTGCTGTGAGCTGTGACGCTACCGCACTCTACCGAGGGCAGCAAAGTGAGACTCTGTCTCAAAAAATAAATAATTAAATAAATAATAAGGAAAATAGCAATTCTGACCCCAGGTAGACTTGGTTAGTGTCGGCGCAGAGAGAGTGCATGGTGGAGGGGGTTCTTGTGACCCTGGTGTTCCCCCCATGGGTCTCAGGATGGAGTGTCCGGCCAGGCTGAATGCAATGCTAGAATTAGAGATTCATACTGTTTGGTATGCATGCTCCATTCTCACCTTCCACAGCTCCATCCGAGGCTTAGAAAATAAATGGCCATCTCTACAATGGGAAGGAAAAATTTCTCAGGAGGGTTCCAAAGAGAACCTTCCTGAGGGAGGGTGAAGGGGAATTAGAGAATTTTCCTAAAGACTGGGAAAAGTTTTGGAGGGAATGCTCATTGGCCGGGATTGGCTGGGCTTGAATTGTGCAGCCCTGGGCCCATCACTGTGGCTTAAGAAATGGACACTTCTGATTGGTCAGGCTCTTATCCCTAGGGTTTAGCGTTGGGGAAGGAGGTTGGGTGGTGCCCTAAAGTAAAAAGGAGGGGCTGTTAGCAGAAGAAGAAAAAGTTGGTGGGCACCAAAAATGGTGCTGGGTCCTTTTTCCCCCAGGTTCCCGCATTTCCTCCCCACATTGCCTCACGTAGTCGTTTGCTTTTACAGTGTTTAAAGACTATTTTGTTCAGTGTATATCCAAGACCTCCAGGTAGCTTACCAGCTAATTGTTTTTATCAGAGAAAGTTTAATAAGTTCTCAGATTGTTAAACCTGGAACTACTTGGGTTTCACTTAGTTCCAGCTTTTATTTTTCCCTTGGAGAAACCAAAACTTGGAGGGAGTGGGGATGGTTAGCAGCAAGTCCCAACAGGGCAGACTGTTCCAGGCTAACTGGGGATGTGGGATGCTGGGGCAGAAAATCCACAGGGTTGCATCCACAGTGCTGTCTGCCCACATCCTTTTATAAAGTGGGAGAGATGTCAGGGCTGGGGTGTGCCAAAGTTCGGGTTTTGTCCACCTCAGGCAGGAGGCTCTGGGGGTGTGTACTGGGCAGGGAAGGGAGAGATTTGAGCCCAGGAATCAGTGGCCAGCATCTGGGAGTCGTCTGGAATCCCAACCACAGATATATTCTGTAATGTGTCCAGCATACACTTTGGCACACTGCCAGATGGCTTACCCTTGCCCCAAACCCTAGGGCACACACTTCTTTACCTGGGACAATGTGGAGGCTGCAGCCCCCACTTGGTGTGTGTGGGAGGAGTACACAAGCACTGCCAGGCCCTGCAGCCTCTTGGAACATCCCTTTATGAGCTAAGAGTGCTCCCAGTCCCTGGATGAGCTGGTGTGGGGTAGAGTGCACCGTGGGCAGTTGGAAGGTGGATGGTTCTGGCATGTCACAGTCTGGGTCAGTCATGGGTTCCCCAGTCCCTAGCCTTCTCTCCAGCTCTCGATAGGGCTTAAGCATCCAGGAGCTTAGGTGGATTTGAGCATATAGACTCCGGAGAAAGGTAACCCAGGTTTGAATCCTGACAACTGACTTAATCCCTGAGCCCTTTCTCCTCTTGCATAAAATCGACTTAATAAAAGTAAATCCTACATAAGGCTTTTGTGAAGGTGGAAGAGTGGGCACATGGCACTTAGGATAACAGCCTGGCAAGTGTTACATAAGTGTTTGCTGTTTCCAACATCTTATCCTGGTAGACAGAGACGTATAGAAGCATCAGTCTGTCGTCATTTTGCCAAAACGGGACGCACTCTGCATGCTTTCCTGTGGCTTGCCTGTCTTACTCCACCGTGGCTTGTTCAGATTGTCCTGGGCACCCAGGATTATCCGGTGATTATCATGCCCTGATTCTCGATGACTGTGAATTCTCTGTGTTGTGGATGCACTGCTGTTTGCTCAGCTCTTTCCACAAAGGGAGCTTTCAAACTTGCAAAATGATCTGCAAAGCAGCCCCATGTGTTCTTTCCCCACCCCTAGCTTTTACTTTGAAAAATTTGATTTTAGAAAATTGCAAGAACATTGTAGTTTGCTGCATATATGGCTCCCTCTCTCCCTCCCTCTTCTCTCTTTTGTTGCTGAACCTTTCAGAGAGTCACTTGGAAACATCATGACATCTCACTCACAATACAACAGCATGTGTCCGGTGTAAGGACAAGGACTTCCTTCTCTGTGACTGCAGATGGGTCTCACTCAGGAAAGCCACCATGATCCGCTCTGTTAAGCTGACGCGCAGTCTGCGTTCAGATTTCCTTATGGTCCCACTAACACTCCTCGTTGCACTCTTTTTGTTTTAAATGTTTAAATCCAAAGTCACATTTTGTTCTTGTTGCCTTGTCTGTTTTTCCTACTTAATCTACACCACTCCTCCCTCCTTTTTCTTTTTGCTGAGTCTTTCACGACACTGGCATTTGTGAAGGGGCCAGGCCAGTTTTCTTTTCTTTTCTTTCTTTTTTTAAATTTTGAATGTCTATGCTAATCTTTTATTACTCCAGTTTTAGTATATGTACTGCCAGAGTGAGCACAGGGCAGTTCTCTTGGCAGGGTGTTCCTCGATGTGGATTTGTGTGGCTGCTTTCTCAAGAGTGCATGTGTTCTTCCCAGGGCCCCACACAAAAACCTCCTTGTATGAATGAGAAGGGAGCAAAGCTCTCTTTGATGAGCTGCGTGGGGAGTGGGTGGCTGGACACCCTCCACGCTAGCTTGTTAGCCCTCCCCCACAGTGGGCCAGGACCCCATGGCCAATTTGAACCCCCTGGATTGGCAGAAGCCTGTGATTCCTCCTAGCCCCTCCTCCCTACCTGCTTCCTAATTTTTCTGCCTCTGATTCCTTGGCCTTGAGTAAAGATGTGCTGATCCTCTAACGGCCCTTGACCAGCCTGTGTCTACCCTGGTGCTATCACGTGGGAAGAGATGGCAGATCTGATGCCTACCTTGTCCCCTGGACAGAAAGGTCGTGGGGGCTCTGCGAGCGAGGGCCAGTCAAGTGAAGATGGGAGGCTGGATGGGGTGGCACATGGGGGCTTCTGCCCTCTCACCTCCCCTGACCTGGTCCTGTGAGCCCTACAGAAATTCTTGTGCCAGATCACCCTGGCCCCATCTGGCCTCCTGGCAGTGGGGTGGAGGTCATGCTAGCTTTACTCGGCTCGGAGCTGATTGCAGCCAGGATGCCTTGGCAGCTTCAGGATTTGCAGAGTCTCACCAGTCCTTGGGATTTCCTTCCCCTGTCTGTTCCCAGGCTCTCCGGACTCCACCTGCTGCAACCTCTGGCTTTGCCCTTTCTACTCAGAGTCTTTGGTTTCTTTTTATTGTGAAATGTTGCCCATTTTGTGGGAAATGCACAAGCTCCTGCAGAGGAAAGCCTGCTTGGCCTTCTGTAGTGTCACCCCCATGCATGTCCCCAGACACTGGTCTCATTTGAACATCACTTAGTTTGGTCTCATTTGAACGTCACTTGAGTGTAAACGCACTCTCTGCCTTTTCACTTTGTTCTTGCTGTATCTGCTTCACACTATGTTTGTGAAATTTACTCGTGTTGTTGCAATAAGCTACGCCTCATTTTCACAGCTGTGTAATATTCTACAAGGATGTCACAGTTTACCCATCTTATTCCTGATAGCTGTGTATCCGGTTCTGGGTTACAAACATTCTTGTGCCCTTGCATTCAAGGAACACTTGGCTGAGTCACCCTTGGGCCCGTCAGGCAGATTAGGGTGGCTGGTCATGGTGTGAGTATCTTCACCTTTACTGGGAAGTCCCAAACCACTGTCCAGAGTGGGTACAGCGGGTTTCCACTCCCATCATTTGTTTCTTTATTTAGTAATTTATGGAGGTGAAATTCACATAACATAAAATTAACCATTCTAAATCCAGTGGTATCTAGGACATTCACACTGTTAGGCAAGTGCCTCTAAAGTATAGGGTGTCCCAATAGTCACCACACATGGTAGCTATGATTTCCCATTTTCTCTATGCATAGTGGCTTTTGGGGTTTTGGGACACCCTATAGAGCTGCCCATTCTCCTTTCCTCCCAGCTCCCCAGGCCTCGGCAAACACCTGACAGGATGTGCCTGTTCTAGGTGGTTCTTATAAATGGAGTCCTCCAGTGTGTGTCCTTTTGTGTCTGGCTTTTGCCACTAGTATAATGTTTCTCAGACCTTCTTTCCTTCTCATGGCTGAGTGGCTTTCCATGGTATAGATGGACCACGTTTGTTTATCCAGTCATCCATTGAAGGGCATCTGGGCTGTTGGCTCTTGGGAGCAGAAGGTTCATAGATATGCGTGTATGTGTGCTGCAGCCCCTGCAGGCCCTGAACTTGTCGCCTGTGTGGCTGTGTCTTTAGACCCGAGGATGTCCTTGCACCACCTGCAGTGCTAGGAGTCTATGTCGGGAGCAGTGACTGGGAACTCAGGTCCCAGAGGTGGTGCACATGGGTCCAGATCTGCCTCTGACTCCTGCCAGCTGTGTGACCTGGGACAGTTTCTTCACATTTCTGGGCTTTGGGAGATATGTGGGTCTGTTCCTGCTGCCATCACAAAAGGCCACACACTGGGAAGCTTCTCCGGAGGCCTCTCCTCTGGACTCACAGACAGCTGCTTCTCCCTGTGGGAGTGCGTCCCCAGGGTCTCTCTGAGTGTCCTAATCTCTTCTTATAGGGACACCAGCCAGATTGGATTAGATTGTCCTAATGCTCTCATTTCAGCTTAATTACCTCTTTAAAGGCCCCGTCTCCAATATTGTCCCATTCTCAGGCACCAGGTGTTATGGATTCAACATGTGGATTTGGGGGAGACGCTATGGTAGTAGGACACCTGTAAACTGGGCTAAACCATACCTTCCTATGGGATCGATGTAGGGACTGTGGGAGCTGGAGGGGGCACAGGGAGGTCCTCCACACCTGGGCTGTTCATGTTTGGGGGGTTACATCTCCACGCGTGCACAATTGCTCCTCCCCTGCTGATATTTCTCGTGCTGCTCCGTGTGAAGTCTGTCTGTGCTGCCATGTGTGTTTCAGGCTCACAGCTTCTTGCTGCTGCCCAGACTCCCTAGTTAATGTCCATCCATTTTATTTACACTTTAGTGACAGGTACCTTGCTTTTATCTAATTCCTGCCCCCACGAACAGCAAACATTCTGGAACCTGCTGCTTTGAACTTCTCCAGAATTTTCTAGGGATGTGGGCTGAGCACGGTGGCTCGTGCCTATAATTCTAGCACTTTGAGAGGCTGAGCTGTGAGAATCACTTGAGGCCAGGAGTTCAAGACCAGCCTGGGCAACATAGCAAGACCCCATCTCTATAAAAACATTAAAAAATTAGTGGGGCATAGTGGCGAGCTCCTGTAGTCCCACCTACGTGGGAGGCTTAGTCAGGAGGATTGCTTGAGCCCAGAAGTTCAAGGCTGATGTGAGCTGTGATGGCTCCACTGCATTCTAGCTGGGGAAACAAAGCAAGATCCTGTCTCCAAAAAATTTATTTTTTCTGGGGATGTGCTGGGAGTGGAATTGCCATAGGGCAACGGAGAAGCCATTTCACTAAATTTGCCTTCAGAGGGCTATTGCTCCTGTCTTTCACATTCTCTTTAGTGCTTGACACAATCCTGCCTTCTAGAATGTCTGCAGGCCCAGTGGGTATGCATCTCTGAGCCCTCAATTTAATTCTTGTTCCTTTTGAAATTTGGCAGGTGGGGGTCTGAGGCACCCGGGGTGAGAGTCACCGAGCAGACTAGGGCTAGACCCCTGGCCTTAGGCTTGTTTTTTGTCAGAAATTGGTGGCCCCTGTGAGCGAGGTCTGATGTAGGGAGAGATGTGGGCTTCTCCTGTGGGTTGAGAAGGCCCAGGGTGAGAGGGCAGCTCTTACTGAGGATGGGGAGAGGGTGTGGATCCCTTCCTTGCTGCCTCCCTATGGCAGGAATCCAGCTTAGGCATCCCCTCTGCCAGTGACGTGCTTGTGGTCTCCCGTGGGGTGTGACCATGTATGTGTGTGTCAGTGTCAGGGCTGCATAACGAAACTGGGCAGCTTAAGCAGCAAAAACTGGAGGCCACAGGGTCGGTTCCTTCTAGAGGCTCTGAGGGCGAGTCTGTCCCAGGCCACCCTCCCAGCTTCTGTTGGTGGCCGGCACCATGGTGTTCTTCCGCCTCCAGACTCAGCACTCCCACCTCGGCCTGTCTTCATGTGACATTTTCACGTGTCTTCTCTTTTTCTTCTAAGGGCCCTTCCTAAACCTCAGGATTTCATCTTGAAATTCTTGGTAACATCTGTAAGAAGATGTTACTTTATTCCAAGTAAAGTCAGATTCTGAGGTTCCAGGTGGGCATAAACTTTGGGTGGGGGGACACTCTTCAAGCCAGTCCATCATGTGTGGGTGCCCAATCTTTGGACCTGCAGAACTCTGCATTCAAATCCAGATCTCACTGCTTGGGTTCTGTGGGAACTCACTTTTCTCCTGAAAGCTGGTTTCCTCCTATGCAAATAGGGCCAATTTCCTCTGTGCTCAGAATCTGGAGGTCAAGTGGAGCAGCTGTCAGGTCATGTGACTCAAGACTGGGTGGGTGTGTTCAGCAGGGGCCAACCTCTTGGCCTCACAGCCCCAGCTGTCATTAAAAATAAGATAAGGAAAGTCAGCTCAGCGCTTGTAGCACAGTGGTTAATTACAGCACCAGCCACATACACCGAGGCTGGCAGGTTCGAACCCAGCCCAAGCCAGCTAAACAACAATGATAACTGCAACAAAAAATAGCCGGATGTTGTGGCAGTGCCTATAGACCAGCTATTTGGGAGGCTGAGGCAAGAGAATCGCTTGAGCCCAAGATTTGAGGTTGCTATGAGCTGTGACACCAGGGCACTCTACCGAGGGTGACATAGTGAGACTGTCTAAAAAAAAGAAGAAGAAGATAAGGAAAGTCAAATAGGAATCTGATCACACGAGTTGAGAGTGGACAAAGAAGAGTCAACCCCTTGGCAAGGCACATGAGCCTGCCCGATTCCCCCAGTGGTCAATGATCTAGAAGTAACTTGGGTTAATAGTTCCTGGTAGTTCCTACCTGGGGAGAAAAAATGTTTGTGTCCACAGAGGGGATCCACTCCCACTTCCTCCCTGTCCCGTGCACTCAGACCACACAGCACATGCTCCTACGCCTTTCTGCCTCTTGCATGGGGCACCCAGCTGGGTCTGGGCATCTCTGCTTTAGCCACAGACTTCATTCTCATCTTGACATTGAGCCTTCTCCTTGTGGCTTTGTTAACACTGTAAAGGGCAGGGCTCTGCTTCCCAGTGGCCAGAGCAGCAAAGAGGGGTGTGAACAGTTGGGAAGCCCACCTCTGGGACATTAGGGTCCACTCCAGAAAAAAGTGGAATGTGCCAGAAACCTGCAGGTCTTCCAGAGCTTTCTCAGGGAGTGTGTTAGTTTCCTAGGGCTGCCATAACAAATTACCACCAACTTGGTGGCTTAAAACCACAGATGTGAAGTTTCTCACAGTTCTGGAGGCCAGAAGTGTAATACCGAGGGGTCTGGAGGAGGACCTTTCCTGCTCTGGCATTCCTTGGCTGTGTCCAATCTCTGCCTTTGCCTTTGTGTGGCCTCCTCTGTGTCTTCTCGAACAAGGACATTTGTTCTTGGATTTAGGGCCCACTCCAATCCAGGGTGATCTTATCTCAATACCCTTAACATTTACAAAAAAGACTCTTTTTCTTAAAAGGTCACATCACTGGTTTCTGAGTGGATGTATCTTTTGGGGAGCCACCGTTCAACCAGTTACAGGAGGGATGGTGCTAACAACAATAGCTGACACCAATTGAGCACTTGCTGTGTGCCAGACAACACTCAGGCTCAGAGAGGTTTAGGTTCCTACCCAAGGTCACACAGCTGGAGGTGGAAGTGGAGCCTTGAACAGAATCTATGCTCCCCACTGGCATCCATAGGTCATACCTGGCAGCCCAGAGGCCTAGGCCTGGCTGGAGATGTGCTTTGTTTGGCCATGCTGCTATTAAAAAAAAAAAAATTTCCAGCATTTAAAGACTGGCAGATTTTACATCCACGCCTAGATGTCTAGGCTCTCCTGATGATCAGGGGATCTCCATGGCAGCTGTTGGCAGAGCTGAAATGTGGCCATTCGATCGGGTCTATACTTCGGCCAAGCTCCTACACATCAAGATGGGGCCATCAAGCTGTGTGACAGTGGACAAGTGTCTGGGCCTCTCTGTGCCTTGGTTTCCTCATCTGTAAAATGGGCTAGTAAATGGCCTTGCCTCACAGACTGCTGCTGCCAGGGGAAAGTGTGTTGAGAGGTGGGACACACAGGAGTGGGAGGGTGCTGCCTGGTGTGTGTTCAGCTGTTGTGGGTGGTGTGGTGGTTGCCTCAGGGTGCTGTTCATGGCATTCATTACCAACCTTATTTGTAAATTCAGTTCATGGAGGTCCCCAGAGGTCCCTGCTGATGAAATTTGCAGAGAAAACCTGGGCTGTTGGGAACCCTGTGGAATTCTAAGGTGGGTTAAGGCTGTTGTAAACCTCCTGCTTCAGTTTCCTTGTCCATCACAGGACATGCACTTTCCGCCCTGTGAAGTGAGGTAATCATGAAAGAATGGGAAAATAGCATTTTTTATTGTAATGATTATCTTAATCTATGTAGTGATTTAGAGAAGAGATTAGGAAAACAGGTCCACATTCTAAGTGATTTTCCCCGGCAGTGCCCTAAGCTCATTGAGTCTGAGTTTCCCCATCTGTAAGGTGGGATGATGGTAGTGTCCACAAACTGTTGTGACCTTGGCAATGGCTTAACCTCTCTCTGTAGAGTGTGACAACCTTATTGTTGTGACCTTGGGCAGTGCCTTAACCTTCCTGAGCCTGGTTTCCCCGTCTGTCACGTAGGATGGCACTGGCATCTACTTCCTTGAGCTGTTGTGAGGCTTCAGGGAGTGGTACCTGCGTGTGGTAGGAGCTGTGCCAGCATTTCTGTGGGAGGGTTGGGGGCATTGGTGAGGAAAGGCTGGTCTAGGGAATGTCAGATGAGGGGACCCGCTCTGTCCCGAGAGGTGGGGAGCAGGAGCTGGGTGATGGTGATGCTGACGGGAGCTGTGGCCTTGGCTGTGAGGTGGGAGGCTTTCCTTGGGGTGGGCAACCTTGCTGTCCTCTCCTGCAAGATGCGAAGGTTAGGGTTGAGGTGGCTGACCTCCACTCTCCTCCAGCTCCAACAGCTGTGTTGTGTAGCCTGGGTGTACAGATAAGTGTGGTGAGGCTGTCAGCAGTCACACCATCATGTCCTTAGTGGGGAAAGAAGGAGGGACCCGGATCCAGATGATGGGGTCAGGGACAGGGCCCTGGGTAGATGTGTGCTGTCCTTCATCTGGGGGTGGGTGGGGCCAGGGTTCCTTGAGCCCTCTCTGTGGTGACAGATAAGATCATAGGCAGCCTTACATTTCAGCCACATTTTCAACTTTCCTGGGGTTCTCTTAGTTTGTGGTCAGGTGCCTGCTTGGGGGACAGTGATGAGCACTGGCAGGGATGGGCTCCTTACTCCCTGGCCAGTAGTGATACTGGGCATGTGGCCTTCATGACAATCTCTTTGGGTGTATTTACAATCCCTTTTCTACATAGGGGACAAACCCCAGGGGAGTCGGCTCTGGGCAGCTGTTTATGAACCCGTTGAGTGGGGCAGATAGGACTGGGGCCAGGTACTAGGACAGGGAGGGACGCCTAGGGCCCAAGTGGTGGGCAGGTTGTTCACCTGGTGAGCACAGACCTCAGGAGGCACAGACCGAGGATAAGCAGATAAGCCCTGTACAGGGGAGCTTGGGTAGTGGCAAGAACTCGGGAGGGGACAAGGCAGGTGAGTTGACATTGAGTGACTACTGGATGGGGACCTTGGGGGAGAGGTGGCCGAGAGGTCCTTTCCAAGGAGGGGTTGGGTATGGAAACAGCATGCCAGGCAGAGGGCACTCTAAGGGCAAAGGCCTGGAGATGGGAAGGGCCTGCTGTGTTGCAGGCGGGGCTTAGAGGGAAGCGAAGGGAAGCAAGCGAGAGGGGGAAGCAGGCAGGGCCTTGCAGCAACCCTGGAGGAGTGAGGATTTGGTTTTGGTTCCTTGGAGGGCTCTGAGCAGGGGAGAGCCTTGTCCCACTCAGTCTCAAAGAGTTCCCTGGCTGCTGCGGGGAGAGACAGTGTCAAGGCCTTGGGGGGCATGCAGGGAGGCTGTTGGGGGCATGAGGGGAGGCTGGAGGGAGGCAGAGGGCCAGGGTGAGGCAGTGGATATGGAAAGAAGGGGCAGATTTAAGATTCATTTTGAAACAAGATTTGCTGGAGACCTGGATTTGAGGGAAGGGGAGTCCAGGAGGGCGCCTGGTTTGAGGACGTTGGCAGGCAGGGGGGTTGGGGCTAGGTCCAGAGCAGATGCAGAGTATGCGCCTTAAATCTGGTCTTTGGAACGTGGCAGGACAAGACATCTACAAAACTGCAAACAACCCCATTGAAAAACAGGCCATAGACTTAAAGAGACAGATACTCAGATGGCCAACAGTGTTGTGGACAGTGGCCATGAAGGAAATGAAAATCTTGGACGCCTCACCTCATACCCAGTGTGGTGGTCTCTATCACAGAACCGGGAAACGACAGGTAGCAATGAGGGCATGGGGAAACCGGAACCTGTGTGCACCGCTGGCCGGAGGGTGAAATGGTGCAGCCTCTTTGGAAGACAGGATGGAGCGTCCTCAAAAACATGAACATAGAATTGCCATACGGCGCAGCAGTTGAACTTGTGGGTATAAACCGTGAAAAAATGAAAGCAGGGTCTTGAAGAGATATCTGTGCACCTGCACTCCCAGTGTCACCATTCAGCTCATCGCCTGGTGAATGGGTGAACAGTTACATGCATGTCATGGAGCGTTCTTCAGCCTTACAAGGGAGGGAAATTATGACACAGGCTATAAATACTGTATGATTCTATTTATGTGAGCTACTTAGAGTAGTCAGACTCATCAAGACAGACAGTAGCATGGCAGGTGCAGGGGCTGGCAGAGGAATGGGGAGTTATTATTTAGTGGTGCACCCAGGAGGGCTTTAGTTGGGTGAGATGAAAAGAGTTCTGGGGATGGATAGGGGTGACAGTTGGACAACACTGCAAATGTACTTAATACCACTGAACTACACTTAAAAATGAGATATCATCTAACCCCAGTGAGAATGGCCCACATCACAAAATCTCAAAACTGCAGATGCTGGCGTGGATGTGGAGAGAAGGGAACACTTTTACACTGCTGGTGGGACTGCAAACTAGTACAACCTTTCTGGAAGGAAGTATGGAGAAACCTCAAAGCACTCAAGCTAGATCTCCCATTTGATCCTGCAATCCCATTACTGGTATCTACCCAGAAGGAAAAAAAATCCTTTTATCATAAGGACACTTGTACTAGACTGTTTATTGCAGCTCAATTTACAATCGCCAAAATGTGGAAACAGCCTAAATGCCCACCAACCCAGGAATGGATTAACAAGCTGTGGTATATATATACCATGGAATACTATTCAGCCATTAAAAAAAATGGAGACTTTACATCCTTCGTATTAACCTGGATGGACGTGGAAGACATTATTCTTAGTAAAGCATCACAAGAATGGAGAAGCATGAATCCTATGTACTCAATTTTGATATGAGGACAATTAATGACAATTATGGTTATGGGGGGGAACAGAAAGAGGGAAGGAGGGAGTGGGGTGGGGCCTTATTGTGTGTCACACTTTATGGGGGCAAGACATGATTGCAAGAGGGACTTTACCTAACAATTGCAATCAGTGTAACCTGGCTTATTGTACCCTCAATGAATCCCCAACAATAAAAAAAAAAAAATCTATAGCCAGAAGCGTTGAAAAAAAAAAAAAAGAACCATAAAGAAAGGCATCCTCCTGTAGGGAGATCTTAGACTAGACTAGATTCTTATTATCTGTCTTGATCCAGATGAGAGACGATGTAAGGTAGTGGCATATATTAATTCATGGACTATGTGATAGGATAGATAGCCTATTTATTTGAAGAAGCGGTAAAAAATGAGGTTTAAGTAATATATATGCATATAACCCTCTGGGATAAACTAAGAAAATGTGCCCTCTGTGACTGGTTACTTATACAGAGGAAGCTTTTTTTTCTGTGTGAACAAGGTGATCGTCTCCTTGTTTGGATCTGTTTCTGTCTGATCAAGGAACCTTACAGTACAGGAAAAAGGGCAGTGAACTGGCAGACTGTTCTTCAAGTCTATCTCATCCCCCCCAAAATAGTGGGCCTAGCAGCGCGTTGAGCTGTCCTCCTGAAGACACAGTCAGGATGGCAAAAAGGTGAGATCTCCTGAGAGGTTTGGCAAGCAGTTGCTGTCATGCAGAACACAGGGTATTTTCTGAGCTACTCAAAAATATCCAGCACTATTTATTGCATAGATTAGCTACCTAAGACTGAGAAGTCAGTAGGTAAAACTGACTGCTGTCCTCTCACATTATTTCTAAATGAATTTTGCTTTCTGTTCTCACACTACTCAGGGTTGCTGGTTAGAAATGGTATGACCCAAGAAATGAATGTTTCCAGTAGATGACTCCATTCTTCCCCTCTTGGGATTGAAGGTTGTAATTGCTTCCCAAATATTTTAAGCTCCCTATGAAAAAGACAGAGAAAATGGTCAGAGTTTCTGCTGGGTTATTAATTCCGACTATAATTGAAAAAGTTAAAAAAGCACAATGGGGCCAAGACGGAGTAAGAGTGGAACTGAGGGGATTCGTTCTGTCCAGAGGTAACATCGAAAACAACTATAACCCTATGTAAATGGGACCAGCACAATATCAGATTTCTCAGCAGTAAATATTGTTACCATTTTGTCTGGACTAAAACTCCCAATTTCTGTGGTGCTGTATTAAAGTGGAAAATGTAATGGAAAGAAATGATAAATTATAAATATAAGCTATGCTCTTGCCACTGGCTGCCAGGAAGTGACATGCTATATATTTGATATACTATCTAGTATTTTCTTTTTTTTGTGACATGAATAGACTTATATTTTAAAATTATTTTTTCTCTGCAAAAAAAATGTTAAGCTGGCAAATTTTATGTTATATGATTCTACCCCAATTAAAATTAAAAACAACAACAACAACAACAAAAAAAAAACAATTGTGCTGGGGTTTAACTTGAGGAGAGTTGGTACCCACCCCTTTGGTTGCATGCAATGGGCTGTTGGTTTGCACACAGTAGAGCAGGTGGCCCAGCCTGTTGGCCATGGGCAAATTCCAAGGCATCAAGCCGCTTGCAAAACACTTAGCCTTTGAAGGAGGCAGCCCTGAGCTTCTGACTCCCCCGGGCAGGAACCAGTGTTGCTCCATTTCATAAGACCTTGGCCAGCTTCACAATGTATTCCTGGGCTGGTACCAACACTGAGCTGAGGAAGGCTCACTTAGTAGTGGTCCTGCTAGGCACATTTATAGCCCAGTGCCTGCTTCAGAACAGACTGTGTCCTGAGTCATTGCGTTCTCTCTGCCCTGGCACTTGGGAGGATGGGAGACATGTCTCCATGAGGCTGAGCCTGGGACTGAGCTGGGAGGGGCTGAATGAGCAGGAGAACCGAGTTTCTGGCCTCACACTCGAAGCTGGCCTGGCAGGAGACTGCCTTTCCTGGATTTCCACATGGCTAGGGCAAAGGGTTGGCAAGCTTTGCCAAGGAATAGATAGTAAATATTTTCAGCTCTGTAGGCCACGGGGGTTGTGTCTTAACTACTCAGCTGTGCCGCTGTGGTGCTGAGACGCTGGCCTGGCCGCGCACCAGTGCGGCCATTTACAGATGAATCGTGTCTATGGCATTTATAGACACAAATTGAATTTCATACCATTTTTATGTGTGGCAAAATGGTGTTTTTCTTTCCGTTTTTTAACACTTTAAAAATGTAAAACTGTTGTTAGCTTCTGGGGTAAATAGAAACAGGTGTCAGCCTGGATTTGGCCCATGGGCCATAGTTGGCTGAATCCTCTCCGAGAGTAGAGAGGACTTGTGTTCTTGCTTGTAACAGCCTGCCTTGCTGAAGTCGAGATGTTTAAAACAAGGGTTATCTTCTGCCTGACTCAGGAGAAAGTAGAGCTGGAATCAACCCTGGTGTAGACTGTGCTTGCCCAAAAAAACAAGTACAGGTGGACTGCCCGGAGTTCTCATCATGGAAACATAATTGAGGAGTCAGGAGGTTCTTAGCCCTGATTTGGGGGTGGAGAGCGAGATTGTGTTTGATTCACTGTATATGCCTTCCAACCGTCTCCTCTCCTGTCTAAGATCCTTATTTGTGCTTGTGTGAACCCCTGCTGGGGCAGTGCCCACAGTGGTTAGACTACAGGCTTTGGGTTGAACCTAAGTTCAAGACCCTCTGCCACTGCTGGCTGTGTGCACGTGAGTGTTTTACTGTCCCTGCCCCTTGCCTTCCTCATCGTTTCAGAGGGGATGTTTTGAGCTGCAAGCAACATAAAATCTGCCTCCAAGGGGCTTATGTAATATAGATGTTTTATTATTATGCTTAATGAGAGATGAGGAGTGGTAGGTGTTTCCACATTTGGTCAGGAGTTCAATAGCATCAGGGCACTGGCTTGGTGTCTGTGTGGCTCTCACGGTCTCATGATGCCCGTCACAACACCAGACTTCATGCAGTCACATTATTTAAAGCCCAAAGGGAGGAATAGTGCAGTAGGAGGGCTCTGCTGAGGTCTTCATCTTTTATTGGGAGAGGAATTTTCTCCAGAAGCCTCCAACAGACTTTCCTTTCCCTCTCATTGGGTAGAACAGGGTTACAGGCTTCCACGGACTAGAGTCTGGGCCTACCTTCCATGAGATTTAGGGCTTTCTACCAACTTAGGGTTTTCTTAGTAGGCGAAGGGAATGCAGATGGCCTTTGGGTGGGCAGCAACACTGTCCACTGGCCGCATGTGTCAAATACTCATTTGGTGTGTATCGGGAATGTGGAATTTTCACAAATGAACATACCCAAGTAACCAGCACCCACCTCTAGAAACAGCAGCCCTCCAGAATCCCCCTATGTCCCCCGGAGTCAGTACCCCACCGGCAAGGGTAACCACTGCCCTAACTTCTCACAGCATAGATAAGCTTCACCTAAACGAACCAATTTCTTGTGCTTTATCAAATGAAGCCACATGGCAAGTACTCTCGCATCTGGCTTCTTTAAGCTCAACTCGGAGATGCAGCCACGTTGTATCCTGAGGTCCTTTCTCATTGCTGTGAGGTGTTGTATCGTGTGAACACATCACCACACAAACTGGTTACTCCTCAGTGCTTTCCGGTTCAGGCTGCTGGGGAGCCTATACAAGTCTTCATGTGCACACAAGTTTTCATTGTTCTTGAGTAATACCCGGGAGTGGGTGACTAGGTTGTAGGGTTCGTGCATTCAGCTTTAGGAGATGTTGCTCAACAGTGCTGCAAAGTGGTTATGGCCATCGCCACTCCTGCCAGCGGCATATGAGTGAGTATTCTAATGCACGCTACACATGCCAGTAAGCATGTTTGAGGCGTTTGAGTCCCTTGTGCATTTCTTGTTTCCTTGCCCATTTCCTGCTTGGTTTTCTGAGGGCAGGAATCCCGGTTGATTAACTTTGTCCCATGACACTAAGCACCGGCTTTGAGCATATTAGATACTCACACAGAGTTGGAATGAATGAATGAATGCTGAGTTGTGTGCCTCTAGGACAGGGATTGCAAACTCAGATGCCTGTGAGGTCTATGAAGGAACAACAACGAGGGAAGTAGCTTGGTGAGGGACGGTAAGGAGCAATGGGGCCTGTGGCCAACAGAAGCATAGACCCACGGGAGGCGTGGTTGCAGAACGGCTCCAGCAGGCTGGGGCCACGTGCAGATGCTGGCCCAGCTCTGGCATATCACACCCAGCTTTCAAAAAGAAGCCAGGCATCTGGAATTTGTCTGCTGGTTTTAAGATATTATCAATTAATTAAAATATCTTGAAATAACCATATGATCCAAAACACATCTACTAGCCAAATCTGGTCCATGGGCCCAGTTTGTGGGGTCTGCCTCAGAGAGACCCAGTTTGTGTTTTAGGAAGGGGCTAGGGGGAGAAGATGGTGGTGAGAAATTTCAGGTAATTAAAAAAAGTTATTATGAAAAATTCTAAGCATGCATAAAAATAGAACAGTATGATAGCTGTGCACTCTTCACCTGCGCAGGGGGCATCGGGTCATGGTCGCTCTAGTTTGATCTGTATACCCCTAAAGCATCTCTTACATAGTCATGCTCCAGCTTTCCCAGCAGCATCGGCCTCCCCGGGAGGGCTTCCTGGGACGCAGAGGGCCAGGCCCCAGCCCCAGAGTTTCTGAGTCAACAGGCAATGTTGGTGCTGGTGGCCCAAGGACCACACTTTGAGAACCACTGCTCAAACAGGTAGCTGGTGAACACCACTACCACCACCACCAAGGCAAAGGGAGCCCCCAGACACTACCACAATACTGTCATCACACCAAAAACAATTCTATAATTTCATGATGTGCTTAGAAACAGTGGCTACTCGAATGTTCGGCAGTTCCCTGGAGCCTCCTTGCCCAGAGTGGGAGGCTCTAACTGGGCCTTCGGCCCTTTGCTATCAAGGCCCTTTTGGGGGTCTAAGGAGATCATTAGTGGTCAACACGAAGGACAGGCACTGGTGACATCTGTCTCCTGGGCCCAGCCCAGGCTGGAAGTCTCTGGGAACGTGAGGACCCTGGAGTTTGCTGTCTACTCTGGCTGCCTCTGCTGCCCCACCACTTGTCTCATGGCTTTTGAGGCTGCTCTTGGAGAGACCCCCTCAGGCCCTCGGTGTGATCAGCAGGTGGTTCCTGTCGCTTTTCCTCTGTGTGGCTGAGGATGAAGCTGGACAAGCCCTTTTCAGGGTGGGACTCAATCTGTGTTTCCGGACACCCTTGTGCCCCGGGCATGTGGTCTCAGAAGTCAGGAGATGGCAATACACGTCTGCAGCCCAGAAGGGGCTGCTCTTCAGATCCCAATTGTAAGAACAAAGGGCCCCCCACTGGGCCACTTGAAAGCAGCCGCCTGGAGTGTCCTGCTGTGCGCCGAGTATCCCTACTCTGGGTTCTCTTAGGACAGCTCAGGCTGAAATGTAATAGCATTCAAAAAGGGTAGGGGGAGGGGACAGAGTACCCAGGGCTTGGGCTTCCCTTGGGTGGGCCCTAGGTCCTTCTTGTCCTAGAGGGGCCTGCCTGGTAGTGAAGACAGGATTGCTTGGGAAAGGAAGGGATGCAGCAGGGTCCCAGTGCTGGGGAGTTTCCTGCATGGAGGGGGCTGTAGGGGAGAAAGCCCCAGGGCCCCAGAGTGGGTGTGGCAGGCTAAACAGTGGCCCCCTGAAGATGCTCACATCCTAATATCTGGGACCTGTGAATATGTGACCTTCTGTGGTGATAGGGCCTTTGCAGGTGTGATTGAATTAAGGATCTTGAGATGGGAGATGATCTCAGACTGTGCAGGTGGACCTGATGTGATCACAAGTCTTTGTGAGAGGGGAGGCAAGAGGTCAGAGAAGCAGATGTGACCAGGAAAGCAGAGGTCAGCGTGATGAAGGGACAGGAGCCAGGGGATGCAGGTGGCTTCAAGAAGCTGGTAAGGCTAAGGGATGGATTCTCCTCTTGAGCTTCTAGAAGGAACCGGCCCTGCCAACACCTTGATTGTGGCCCCAACTCAGCGTGAGACCTATTTTGGACTTCTGGCCTCCAGAACTTTGTAGATTATTATTGGAGGGTCTTTGTTACAGCAGCAATAGGAAGCTAATACCATGAATGTGCTTCCATTTAAGGCAGGAAAATAACATTACAGTATATTATGGTTTGGGTTTCAACAAAATATTTAAACTTAAAATAATATTATACATTTAAATATACCATACTTTTGAAATTTTCATTTTTTTTTTAATGGAGTCCGTTCTCAGATAATTTTCAGTATTTTTAAAAATTACTTTAACGTTCTGGGAAGAATATATATAGGGTGCACATTTTTGCTTTTGCTTCAAGCTCTAGCATGAAGTTGGCAAGGCACTGGTCTGACATAGCCCTGCGAGACAGAGCCTATTTGTTTTTAAATAACTTTACATTTTTGAACAGTTTTAGATTTCCAGAAAAATTGGGAAGCTAGCAGAGTTCCCATGTAATCCAGGTGCAGTTTCCCCTATTGTAACATCTAACACTGTTGCAAGAAAGAACCAGTGCTGATATATTAGCCGTAACTGACATCCTTGTAAGATTCAAATTTCCTTAGTTTTTCCTTCATTTCCTTTTTGTGCCCCAGGATCCCACCCAGGTGCCCCACTGCACCTGGTCCTCATGTTTCCTGAGGCTTCTGCTCTGTGACAGCCTCACCGAGTTTCCTGTGTTTGATGGCTGGACAGTTTTGAGGGGTACTGGGCAGGGATTGTGTGGGAGGATCCTCTGCTGGGATTCATGTGATGTTCTTCTTGTTCTGCTATTCTGGGTTTTGGAAGGAAGAGCATAGAGGCCAAAGACCATGCTCATCACATTATGTCAACATGACCTGTCACTGTTGAGTAGGTCCTATTTTGAATCTCTTTTTATATACAGGGAAACTGAGGGACAGGGAATTGTCTCAGGTCCCTGTTGGTAGATGGAGGATGGGCAGGGAGAGGGCAGAGCCCCTTTGCTTGTAGGGGGACCCCTAGCAGTCTCCTGGCTGGTCCTCCTGCACAGCAGGCAGAGAACTTAAGGGTTGTTTGGGGGCTGTTGTGGACTGAGGCGCCCCTTGGAGGTGTGCTGCACACCTGAAGAGCCCTCAACCTCCCTATTAAGAAGCTTTTGCTTTCATTTTTTTCCTTTTGAAAATTGAAGTGTAACATACATGCAGGAAAGTATATGGTGTTGGTGTGTAGAAGTTGATGAATTTTTGCATAGGTGTTCACACTTGTAATGATCATCTGGACCAAGCATGGCAGGCTCCTCAGTCCTCCCCCCTGAGGCCTCCCTGCCCCCATGTCTACCCCAGGATGACGTGTAAGTGGGTTCATGTAGCATATCCGCCTATGTGCTGAATTCTTTTGTTCAACATTATGCTTGTGTTATCATGTGTATCAGTTGGCCATTCCCTTTCATGGTTGGGTAGCATTCCGTTGTATGAGTGTCATCATACATATTCACTTTGTCATCCATTCACTTGTTTCTTTTTTTTTTTTTTTTTTGTAGAGACAGAGTCTCACTTTATGGCCCTCGGTAGAGTGCCGTGGCCTCACACAGCTCACAGCAACCTCCAACTCCTGGGCTTAAGCGATTCTCCTGCCTCAGCCTCCCGAGTAGCTGGGACTACAGGCGCCCGCCACAACGCCCAGCTATTTTTTGGTTGCAGTTCAGCCGGGGCTGGGTTTGAACCCGCCACCCTCGGTATATGGGGCCGGCGCCTTACTGACTGAGCCACAGGCGCCGCCCCATTCACTTGTTTCTTATCATTTGTGTTCTTGTTTCGAGCTATTATGAATAATGCTGATATGAACATTTGTGAACAATCTGTGTGGATGTATGTTTTTACTTCTCTGGGGTAAATACCAGGAGTGATATTGCCACATCATAGGGTAAATGTATGTTCAGCTTTAGTAGAAAAAATAGTGATTATACCAATGTCTCCTTCCACCAGCAATGTATATATTTTTTTCCTTTAAAGAGCTTCCTTGTTATTGATTGATTGATTGAAACAGTCTCATTTTGTCACCTTTGGTAGAGTGTGGTCATGTTACAGCTCACAGCAACCTCAAACTCTGGGGTTAAAGCCATCCTCTTGCCTCAGCCTCCCAAGTAGCTATGACTACAGCCATGTGCTACAATGCCCAGCTAGCTTCTTCTTTTTTTTTTTTTTTTTGTAGAGACGGAGTCTCAATTTATAGCCCTCGGTAGAGTGCCGTGGCCTGACACAGCTCACAGCAACCCAACTCCTGGGCTTAAGCGATTCTCCTGCCTCAGCCTCCCGAGTAGCTGGGACTACAGGTGCCCGCCACAAAGCCTGGCTATTTTTTGGTTGCAGTTTGGCCGGGGCCGGGTTTGAACCCGCCACCCTCGGTATATGGGGCCGGAGCCTTACCGACTGAGCCACAGGCGCCGCCCCCCAGCTAGCTTTTCTATTTTTAGTAGAGAAGGGGTCTTGCTTCTGCTCATGCTGTCTTTATACTCCTGAACTCAAGTAATCTACTCCCCCTCAGCTTCCCAGAGTGCTAGGATTACAGGCGTGAACCACTGTGCCTGGCCTGTATGAGTATTCTTACTGCTCTGCTTCCTCGTCAACATTTGTTATTATCAGTCTTTTTCATTTTAGCCATTCTGGGATATGGCGTGGGATTGCATTATGAATTAATGGACAGTGCTCTGATGACTAGGCCACCCAAACCTGGGGGGGTGGTCCAGGAAGTCATAGCCATCCGGTCTCCTATCATTCTGTTCCATTATTCTTTGTGTGTGGCTTCCATTCCCAAGCATGCCTCTTGAAGCAAAGTGGCTGCTCTAGTCCATCCATCACAACTGTATGTTGAGCAGTAAAAAGTGGGGAGGCTTGTCTACAGATACAAAGGAATTTCTGATATTGGTAACATCAGGAAGATCAAACAGGGTGATAGATACGGTTTGTTGGGGGAAGGGCTACTTTAGGAAGGATGGACTTTTTGTACCAGTTTGTTCACTGGTATAGTCCCCAGCCCTACAACAGAGACTGACTTGTAGTGGGAGCTCAATAAATACTGTTGAGGGAATGAAGAGTATTCAGGGAAGGTCTCATTGCGAAGGTGACTTTAAGACATGAGAGGTGAGGGAGTCATCTAGGTGGGCATTAGAAGAAAGAATACCCCTATAGTAGCAAACAGAGCAATGTAAAGGCCCTGGCAGCTCAGCAAGGCCAGTGGGATGGGAGCAGAGTGAGCGGGACAGGTGGTAAAGAGAAATTGGAGTGACTGCTGAGGCTAGATTGTGCAAGACCTCATAGGTCACTGTCAGGAGTTTGGATTGTCTTCTGAGACAGATAGCAAGCCACAGGAGGGATTTGAGCAGAATGATATGATCTGACTTAAATCTTAAAAGGATAACTCTAATTCTGTGGTGAGAAAAGACTCTGGGCAAGCCCAGAAGCAGGGAGACAGTGGAGAGACTACAACACCAGTTCAAGCAAGCGCCTGCCTGGCTGTGATGGTGTTGGGGAGAAAGAGATGGATTTGAGGGAGGTTCTGAAGGGAGAGCTGCCATGCCTTGCTGATGGATGGGTGGGTGCTGGGTGGGAGGGAGTGGAAGATTCAAGAAGGACTCCACTGCTTAGCTTGAGCAATTCACCCCTCTGACACTAGCAACATCCATAGGTTTCTTGCAAAAAAACCCTTTTCTTTGATTCTTCTTATATTAGCCCTTCAAAAGTCAAAAGAATGCAATTAGCCATTTGACTAATACTACTGGCTAATAGATGTTGCAAAAAAAAAAAAAAACGTCAAAAGAAGTTGGAATATTAGCCAAGGGTGTGGTGTTCCCAAGTCCCAGGCTATATCAGCCTGAGTTGCAGCCCTTCTCATATGCATAAGCCCCACAGGGCTGGGGACACCTGGAGCCCAGGATTCAGGATGTAGCAAGTGACTGGCTGGCTGGTCTGGAGTGGGCAGGGTCTGGTCCTGCCCCAGAACTGGGTCTCATTTGGGCAGATCATGTGGTCACAGGTGTGTTTCTTTCTGGAGCCTGTTTCCTTTTATTACTGGAGGAGGAATTAGGCGTTGCAATTCAGTGGCCAGGTCAAGTTAATGATTGGTGGATAAAGCTCCTGTGCAGGTGGCTCATAGGGATGGCCCAGGAGAGATATGTGAGGACATAGGCCTAGAACTGGACACAGAGCCTGGAGCTCTGTCTCTTCTTGCACCTGTGACCTTGGAGAGGTATTTGGTCACAGAGCCTCAGTGTCAGCATCTGTGAAATGGGCCATTGAGAATTTAATGAGGTGAAGTAGGCAGAGGTGTTTTATTACCTGAATAGCATTTTGTTCCTTCTTGTCCCCTAGTGTCTCAGGGGTAGGGGCCCCATCTTGTTCATCTTTGGGTCTTTAAATTCCTAGCAAAGCATTGAGTGTGCGGTGGGTGATTGTGCAGAGAAGCAACCTCTATCCTGATTAAATCACAGCGGGTTCATTTTAGTTGAGGCAATTCCCTCAGGCTTCATGGAGGAGGTGGCTCTCAGATGAATGGAGTTTTGGGTTTGGGGCTCAGGGACCTCCTGAGAGCAGGAGAGGATGCAGTGGATGGCAGGAGCAGAGAGCTGAAAATTCATGTATGAAATTTTCATCTTACCCATGGCATCTTTACCAAGCTGTTGCCCCCACCCAAAGTAGGCTACAGATAAGCCATACTCCCTGTGCATGTAAAAAAATTCATTCTTGAGTATGAGCTATTTAAAACATATGCAAAGGAGCGAGCAGCATTCCCATCCTGAGGATATTTCCATGTTACTTGTGTGGTTTCAGGGCTCCTATTTGCTCATTCATTCAGCAGATATTTGCTGGGCTCCTGTGAGGTGCTGATGCTGTTTCAGCCCCTGGGAACGTTTCAGTGAGCAAAGCAGAAGCAGAAGAGGATCTTGCCCCTGAGGGTCCATGATCTAGCAGGGAAGACAGATCAAGAACAATAGACTTAATAAACTGATTATAAAATATGCCGGAAGGCCACAAGTAGCATGGAAAAAATAGCAGGTAGAGGGTTCAAGAATTTTAGGAATGGAAAGAGTGGGCCTTCCTGAGAAGAGGGCAGTGACCAAAGATTGCCAAGCATGAGGGATTTGACTGCAGCTACCCCAGGAAGAACACTGCAGGTAGCGGGAACAGCCAGTGCAAAGGCCCTGGGGTAAGAGCGTGGCCACACAGGCCAGGGGCAGCAAGGAAGCTAGTGTGGCTGAACTGGGGAACAGGGATGGTGTCCGGACCTGAGCTTGCCTTTTCTTCATCTTGAGTGAAGTGTGTGTGGGAGGTGTATCTGTTTTTCTCTTTTCTTTCTTCTTTTTTTTTTTAATGAGAGTCTTGCTCTGTTGCCCAGAGTGGAGCATAGTGGCGTCATCATAGTTCACTGCAGGTTTAAAATCCCGGGCTCAAGTGACCCTCCTGCCTCACCATCCCAAGTAGCAGGGACCACAGATTTGTGCCTGAGTAGTTTTTTTTTTTTTTGTTTGGTAGAGACAGAGTTTCATTTTATTGCCCTCGGTAGAGTGCCGTGGCATCACACAGCTCACAGCAACCTCCAACTCCTGGGCTTAAGCGATTCTCTTGCCTCAGCCTCCCGAGTAGCTGGGATTACAGGCGCCCACCACAATGCCCAGCTATTTTTTTGTTGCAGTTTGGCCGGGGCTGGGTTTGAACCCGCCACCCTCGGTATATGGGGCCAGCGCCCTGCTCACTGAGCCACAGGCGCCGCCCCGCCTGAGTAGGTTTTTAAATTTTCCTTCTCCGAGATGAGGTTTCACACTATGTTGCTCAAGCTGGTCTCAAACTCCTGACCTCAAGCAATCCTCTTGCTTCAGCCTCCCAAAGTGCTGGGATTATAGACATGAGCCACTGTACCTGGACAAAAGTTGTTTATATTTAAGGCTTACAATATGATGTTTTGATATACATATTTATTGCACAGTGAGATGTTTACTGTGGTCCAGAAAATCAGCATATCTTTCTCCTCACATAGTTACCCTTATGCTTTTAGTGGTGAGAGAACCTGAAATCTACTCTCCTAGCAAATTTCCAGTGTACAAATATAGTGTTACTGACTCTGGCCCTCCTGCTGTGCCTTAGATCCCTAGACTTAGTCACTCTGCCTAACTGCAGCTCTGTGCCCCTGCCCAGCACCTCCCCGCCCTGGTGACCACCTCCCGCTTTCTGCTTCTGTGTCTTTGGCTCTTTCAGGTTCCTCATATCTTTATCTCTCTTTCCTCTCTCTCTCTATATATATAGATAGATTTTTTTTTTTTTTTTTTGAGACAGAGTCTCATTATGTCACCCTCGGTAGAGTACTATGGCATGACAGCTTACAGCAACCTCTCACTCTTGAGCTCAAGGGATTCTCTTGCTTCAGCCTCCCAAGTACTGGGACTACAGGCACCCACCACAATGCCCGGCTGTTTTTTTGTTGTAGTTGTCATTGTTGTTGAGCAGGCCCCAGGCTGGGTTCGAACCCGCCAGCCCCAGTGTATGTGGCCGACACCCTAACTACTGAGCTATGGGTGCCAAACCAAGGTTCCTCATATCTACTAAGGGAGATCCTGTAGTATTTGTCTTTTTGTCCAGATTCTGAGACTCAGTTCCCTCATCTTGCTGCTGCTGTGTGTACGTGGAAGCCCAGTTTATCTTTGGCTGAGGACCTGCTTGGCTCTCTGTTTCTTTTTCAAGAGTCAACAGTTCTTTTGGTAGCCTTGTGCACTACATGAGACTCTTTCTAGAGCAAAGTTTTCAAACTGTGGGATGTGATCTGACAGTGGGTTGCAAAGCAATTGGGGTGGATGGGGACCAGCATTTTTTGTTTGTTTTGTTTTGAGACAAGATTTACTCTGTCACCTTGGATAGAGTGCTGTGGCGTTGCTCAAGTGAACCTCCTGCGTCACCCTTCCGAGTAGCTAGGACTACAGGAGTATGCCACCATGCTGGCTAAGTTTTTTTTTTTTTTTTTTTGGTAGAGACAGGGTATTAATCTTGCTCAGGCTGGTCTTGAACTCCTGAGCTCCAGGGATCCTCCTAATGTGCTAGGATTACAGGTGTGAGCACCTAGCCAGGACTAGCATTTTAGAAACAGAACAGAATAGAGTAGAATGTCAGAGTAGTGAATAATCAAGTTGTAACTTAAGTCATTTTGTGCCAGAAAGGTAAGTATTCTCTTATGAAGCTTCTGGCAGGTGTGCACGTCAGGGCCCTTGGCTGGGCAGCAGTGTTTGGAAGCAGGTGCTCTGTGCCGGATGCTGAGCGGGGGACTTGCAGACCACGGGGGGCCTCTGCTCACATTCTGGCCTGGTTAGGAAGCACCCACTGCTCCCCAGCACACACATAGCTGTCCCTCTTTCCACACATGTTCACCTGCAGTTGGCTTTCTCATGTGTCTTAATTTGTGTCCATCTGTTCGATATCTCATTTTAATTTGTAGTTAGTTTTTTTCAATTACAATGAACATTCAGTTAACATAAAATTCACCATTTTAATCATTTAAAAGTGTGCAATTTAGTGCATTCACGAGGTTGTGCAATGATTAGCACTATGTCGTCCTGGGACATTCTCGTCACCCCAGGTGGAAACTCTGTACCCATGAAGCAGTCCCTCCTCCTCTCCCCCAGGCCCTGGCGACCTCTAATCTGCTTTCGTCTTTGTGGATTTTCCTATTCTGAACACTTCAAGTAATTATGGAATTATACTGCACGTGTCCTTTTGGTCTGGCTTCCTTCTCTTCACCTGATGTGCGCAAGGTCCCTCTGTGTTGTAGCCTGGGTCAGCCCTTCATGCCTTTTTGCGACTGAATAACATTCCACTGTATGAGTACCCCGCATTTTATCTAGCCATTCATTTGTTGATAGGCATCTGGGTGGTTCCCAGTTTTTAGCCGTTGTGAATAGTGCTGCTAGGAACGTTCTTGTACATGTCTTTGTTTGAACACCTGTTTTCAGTTCTTGGGGCCTACTCCTGGGAGTGGAATTGCTGGGTCTCACGGTAACTCTGCATTTCATCATTTGAGGGACTGCTGCACTGTTTTCCACAGCAGCTGTACCATTTTACGTTCCCACCAGCAATGCATGAGGCTTCCAATTCCCACACCCTTGCCAAAACTTGTCATTTTCCATTAAAAAAAGAAATTACAGTCATCCTGGTGGGTGGGAAGTGGTATTTCATTGCAACGCTGATGTGCACTTCCCTAATGACCCCGAGCCTCTTTTCCTGTGCTTACTGTCCATTTGTATGTCTCCTTTGGAGAAATGTCTATTCAAGTCCTTTACCATTTGCAGTTAATCTTTTATTTAAAAAAATTTATATTATGGTTTCAAATGTTTTTTTCTCGGAAGTGTAGCATTTATATAGAAAAGCCCACTTATAAAGGAGCAACACCATGAATTTTTCAGAGTGAACAAAGCTCTGAGTGGTGATTGTTGCACAACACCAGAGTCCATCAGGAAACAGAACTTTATCTGTGGAAATACATTAGTCTTACCTGTTCTGGAACTTCAGATATATGGAATCACATAATAGTATGCTTTTGTCTGCCTTCTTTTGCTCAGTATGACTACATTATATTTTATTTACTTATTTATTTATTTTTGAGACAGAGCCTCAAGCTGTCGCTCTGGGTAGAGTGCTGTGGCATCACAGCTCACAGCAACCTCCAACTCTTGGGCTTAAGCGATTCTCTTGCCTCAGCCTCTTGAGTAGATGGAACTACAGGTGCCCACCACAACACCCAGCTATATTTTGGTTGCAGTCATCATGCTGTTTGGCAGGCCCAGGCTGGATTCAAACCCGCCAGCTCTGGTGTATGTGGCTGGCGCCTTAGCCGCCTGAGCTACAGGCGCTGAGCCTACATTATATTTTAAAGGTAGTAATGATACTTATCTTTTTTCTTTTTTTCTTTAACCCCAAATATTCTGGAGATTGTTCCGTAGTAGTAGATAATAGCATGTCATAGATGTTTATTTATTTATTTAAGAAAAATCACCTCTACTGAGGTGTATTTTATTTACAATGAAGTGCGCACATATGAAATGTGTCATTTGATGAGTTATGTCAGCTGGGCGAATGGTTCAAGAACTATTCTTGAACTTCAGAATAGTTCAAACTGGAAGCAACTCAAATGTCCATCAGCAGATGAGTGGAACTATCTAGAATCCTGCAATCCAGTCCACACACTCATGGAACACTAGTCATCCAAAAAGAGGATGAATCTCAAAAACATTAAGTGGAGCAAAAGAAGCCAGGCACAAAACAAAATGGGTTGAAAGAAGCCACATATGGCATGGCCTTTTGGGTCTCTGCTTATTTTTAAGAAATAGAGCTTTATTAACACATTTGAAGACTTGCATGAGTCCGTTTTTCTAAAAAGTCCAGAATAAGCAAATCGATAGAGACAGAAAGTAGATTAATGATTACCCAGGTCTGGGGGAGAAAAGGGGAGTGACTGTCATGGGGCCGAGGTTTTGTTTTAGGATGAAATGACCTGGAATAGATAGTGGTGATGGTTGTACAACTCTGCGAATATACTAAAAATCATTGACTTGTGTGTTTTAAATGAATGAATTGTGTGGTCTATAAATCGTATCAGAATAAAACTGTCAAAAATGTTAGCTTGATCTTTTCAGGGTTCATTCATGACATTTGTCCTTTTAAAGTATGTAATTTGGGGCTGACCATGGTGGCTCATGCCTGTAATCCCAGCTCTCTGGGAGGCTGAGGTAAGTGGAACTGGCAAGTTTGAGACCAGCCTGAGCTAGAGTGAGACCCTGCCTCCGAACATAGCCGGGTGTTGTGGCAGGTGCCTATAATACCAGCTACTCGGGAGGCTGAGGCAAGAGAATCACTTGAGCCCAAGAGTTTGAGATTTCTGTGAGCTATGATACCACAGCATTCTACCAAGGATGATGAAGAGAGACTCCGTCTCAAAAAAAAAAGTGTGTAATTTATTGAGTTTTATTGAATGTATACATCTCACCTGTGTGGTAACCAAAATCAAGATGCAGGACATTATCATCAGCTCAATCTGTCTCCTAGCACTGGTTAATGTCAGCCCCCTCCCCCTGCCCCAGTCCCCAGGGCAGCCTCTGGCTCCAGAGTTGTCCGTTTTTCAGATGTCATATAAAGGGAATATATACTGTGTATTACAGTTTTTCGTGTCTGGTAACACTTCTGAAGTTCATCCATATTGTGGCATTTATTACTGAGTATCATTCAGTTTATCTGTTGGTGGATATCACACATCATCGCTTTCAAAACGTATTTGTTATCAGTGGACATTCAGGCCAGTCATGCTCCTAAGGACTTCTCAGCTTAGCACAGGCTGTGCCTTTTGCCAGGCACTTCCTGCCTGTGTCCTTTTCTTGGCAAAGCCAAGCTCATTTTTTAAACACCCAGCTCAGCTGTCACCTCCTCTGGGCAGCCTTCCTAGCTATCCAGGAATGGGCTTGAAAGGGTCTGCTTGGATGGGAGGGAGTGTTGTCCAACAAGGGCTCACCTTGGCACTCTCTCCCAACTTTGTGTTCCAGGGTCAGGATCTTTGACCTTGGGCCGGGGGCGTGGGGACAGACACACAGAATCAGCTATGTTAGGTGAAAGTCCACAAGCTGAGTCGCCAGCGCCATTATCTAATCAGCTGCCTGGTCCAGATGCCTGTGGTCTAGTGTGACGGGGAGAAAGCTATTCTGCCGGTCAAAAGCAGGGCAAAGTCTGTCCCTTACCCAGCATAGAGGTGGGGCAGAGGAGAAAGGGTCACTTCATGACAGGTGACCTCACAGCTTACCCTCCAGATGCCCCGGGATCTGACAAACCCTGTTCTAAGCACAGTGGCCCATGAGCTGGACTTTGTCCTCATGCCCATTGTACAGATAAGGAGACTGAGACCCAGAGGGGTCAGTGATTCAGCCCATAGTCACCCAGTCTGAAGGGGCAGAGCTGGGTCATGGAAGATTCCCTGTGGGCATTGCAGTACCAGACGAATAGCACTTCTCCCAAGGAATCTTTTGGAGAGAGACAGAAAGAGAGAGAAAATGAGAGAGAGAGGTGAGACCAGATCCTGTATCTCATTGGATTGGCCTCAACTCATCCCCAGAGCCAGGGCGAGCAGGCCAGGGCGTGAGGATAGCACAGCAGGGTTCTGGGGTTCCAGTGCTTACCTGGGACCAGCTGCCTCTGCTGAGAAACCTAGCAGGGAAGGGAGGCAATGGAGGGAAACCGAGTTGGTATATTTGTTTTTAAAAAACAGATTCATTGAGGTGTACTTGATAGAAAAGCTGCGCATATTTAATGTGACAGTGTGACGAGTAGGATGCACGCACATACTCGGGGTGCATCACCTCAATCTAGTGTTGAATGTACCTGTCCCCTCTAGAAGTCCCCTCCCCGTCCACTTGTGTCGGCGATGAGAACGTGTAGTTAGGGCTGCTTTCTCTTGACACTTTTTCCAGGGTCCTGAGTTTTGATGCTATTTTCTCCTGGAGGGGCACCAGCAGGCGCTGGGTCAGGACAGGCCCAGGGCAGGGTGGGGGACGCTGCCCAGGTCCCCCAGCTGGTAGGGGCATGGTGGGATTTGACCCAGGTGGGGGGGTCACATCCTCACTTGGACTGCTCCCGAGGGCTGTGGTGGAGCGTTTGCAGCAGCCGGTCAGGACCCTGTCATTTATCTCTCACTCTCTTTGTAAGCCATCATGGCCCAGGCAGCTCAGGCCTTAGGTTGGATTCAGGGTCCCACCCTGTGCTGGGATTCCTGTCACCAAGCATCTCTCGGACTCAGTTTATCCAGGGGAGCTGAGTCCAATGCCTGAGTGAGGGAGGGAAGCAGGTGTGTGGGTTTCCTTCTGACCTGCTTGCTGTGGGCCAGGCCACTGTGGACAGAGTGGACAGAGCAGGGCAGGGCTGGATGAGGAGGGCCCTCCACAGTCTGGGGGCAGCAGGTTTGCATGGGGAGTCCTGAGGGGCTGGTCCTGTCCTGGGAGACATAGGTGTGTCCATCCTTCTCAAAAGCCCCTACTGGGGTAGATGTGGAGGTGCTGGAGTACAGAGAGGAGGGAGGCCTGGGCCTGGGGCTGAGCTGCTTGGTGACTATGAAGTCCCCTGCCCAAGCTGTGTTAGGTCTAAGCTCCCAGGAGGTGGGGCAGGAGAGGTTCATTCATTCATCATTCATTCTTTCATTCTTTCGAAAGTCTCCCCTCTCTAACACTTGTCCGGACACCAGCATTTCGTGGAGAGCCAGGCCGCAGACGGACACCAGCATTTCGTGGAGAGCCAGGCCGCAGACTCTCACACTGGGGGAGGCTGTGCCAATAACAAGATCCTTTTGGGTCCTGGTTAGTGTGGTGAAGGGTAGAGCATGTTGGTGATGCTGGGTGGCAGACAGGGAAGCCAGGGAGGCCTCTCTGAGGTGGCATTAGGGATGTGTCCCCCAGGTAAAAGAAGGGGCCGACCTGTAGTAAGCAGGTCCCCAGAGTTATGGGGCCCACCTCAAGTAGAAGCCATGAGACTGACTTGTGAGCTGGGAGGAGGTGGAGCTGGCACCTGTGGGCTGTGGGCAGAGCTACTCAGAGGGATGGAGGCATGCTGGACCCAGCTCCTTCCCCAGGAAGCCTTCTCAGACCCCTCTGTGCCCCCAAACTACTCTTCAAATCTTTCGTTAGACCCAGTTTCCTAACTCGTAACTGTGGATAATAATTATGACAGTGGCTGCCTCAGAGGGTCATGGTGCTGGCCAGCGGCTGGGACTGCAGTGAGAACAGCAGCACTGGCTAAATGGGCACCCCGGGGAAGCTCACTTTGGTCCCTCCATTAGTATTGTGTCTGTTCATCACCTTGGTTTGCACTTGTGTATGTTCAGCTTGTGAGGTGACCCTGAGGTGCTCACAGCTAGGAAGAAGATGTGTTTATCAATAAACAGTTATGACAAGTCTCTGATCACCTGGTTTTCTGATAGAACTCTAAAATCCAGGCTTGGCACCCATAGATCAGTGAGTAGGATGCCGGCCGCATACAACGAGGCTGGCAGGTTCAAGCCTGGCCTGGGCCTGCTAAACAACGACAACTACAACCAAAAATAGCTGGGCGTTGTGGCAGGCGCCTGAGGCGAGAGAATCGCTTAAGCCCAAGAGTTTGAGGTTGCTGTGAGCTGTGACACCACGGTACTCTACCGAGGGCAACATAGTGAGACTCGGCCTCAAAAAAAAGTACTCTAAAATCCAGATTTTATATTAAGTCCCCAGTTTTAATTCTTGGCAATGAATTCAACTTTATGCTGCTGAGGTCAAACCAGACATAGCTGTGGCTACAGTCTCACTAGCCCCGTTGTATAGATGGGAAAACTGAGGTTCAGAGGGGCCAACTTGCCCAAGTGTCCAAATGGAGCCAGACCCAGGTTCTCAGCCTATCAATTCTGTTTGGGGACAGTGGGAGTGGCTGTCCTTGTCCTGGAAGGCTGTGTTCAAAAGAAGGTGGAAGGTGACGCAACTGCCTGGCTGCCTGGCTTTGCAACATCAAGCATCTATCTGATGGGCCTGGCCTGTCTGCCCTGCCTGGGCTCTGAGAGGGTATGGGCATTGAGGGCTGATGTGGCCAGACTGGACTTGGGGTGGGGCCTGGGTAGGTTGGCAGGACCTCCCTGCAGCACTGGAGCAGAGAATTACAGATCTGGATGAACAGAATTGTGATTAGAAGCCAAGTGGACTTCAGGCCTGTTTTTTTCAGCCCTTTAAGCCTTTGCCACACTTATAAATCAGGAGTTTTCATATAAATTCCTATATTTCTGGTTTTCATGGCTAGTGTCTCCATTTTCCTCTCCTTACGACACAGCCCTGGTCGCACAGCCTCCTTGCCAGCCGTAGACTCTCTTTAAACACCTCCATGCCTCAAGCCTGGGCACTGGCTCCTGCTTCTCTGTGAAGTATCCCTTTCTCCCAGGTTCACGGGTTTGCCTCCCTCACTTTGGGTTTGGGTGTGGTTTGTGTTTTCCACACTTCCCTTTCCTGTGTTCTTTGTGCCCTATACTACAGCATGTGTTATACCCCAATTGTTTAGCGCCTGCCTTTCCCGGTACAGCCGAGCTTGCGGAGTTGAGATTGATCTGTCTCGTTCATTCTCCCATTTTGGTTCACTTTCCCATCCCTGGCTCTTAGGTCGGTGCCTGGCACATGGTAGGTGCTCTGAATATGTTTGTTGAATGAGTGAATGATCCATGTGGCTACACAGAGCCTATGTTCGTCCCTGTAGGGTGCTCTCTGCTGCCACTGAGCTACAGCTCCCCTTTTAGATGGTGCTGCCGTCCCTGGGTCTGTGTTGGCCGTTGCTGTTAAGATACATTTTGAGAAATAACAGCATGAATATGTTCCTATTTAATTCTATAGACTATGGAGCTACAGCTGTTTGTGTGAAGGGCTTTCCCTCGGCCTCCTGCCCAGGAGCTCCTTTCGCGGCTGGGCTTGGACAACTGTTCTGGGGCTGCCTGGTGGGGTGGGGGCACCAGGCCCTCAGCCTCTTCACAGACGTGTTGTCTCGTCCCCTGCAGAATGTGCGCATCGACCCCAATAGCCTGTCCTACAACATGTGGAAGGAGATCCCCGTTCCCTTCTACCTCTCTGTCTACTTCTTCAACGTCCTCAACCCTGAGGAGATCCTGAAGGGTGAGAAGCCACAAGTGCAGGAGCGTGGGCCCTACGTCTACAGGTGAGGCTGTGTGCATGTGAAGCCGTGCCATGTGCAGGTGAGGCTGTGTACAGGTGAGGCCATGCCATGTGCAGGTGAGGCCATGCACAGGCGAGGCCATGCCATATGTAGGTGAGGCCATGCCATGTGCAGGTGAGGCCATCCCATATGCAGGTGAGGCCATGTACAGGTGAGGCCATGCCATATGTAGGTGAGGCCATGCCATGTGCAGGTGAGGCCATCCCATATGCAGGTGAGGCCATGCACAGGTGAGGCCATCCCATATGCAGGTGAGGCCATGCACAGGTGAGGCCATCCCATATGCAGGTGAGGCCATGTACAGGTGAGGCCATCCCATATGCAGGTGAGGCCATGCCATATGTAGGTGAGGCTGTGTACAGGTGAGGCCATGCCATGTGCAGGTGAGGCCATGCACAGGTGAGGCCATCCCATATGCAGGTGAGGCCATGCACAGGTAAGGCCATCCCATATGCAGGTGAGGCCATGCCATATGCAGGTGAGGCCATCCCATATGCAGGTGAGGCCATCCCATATGCAGGTGAGGCCATGCACAGGTGAGGCCATCCCATATGCAGGTGAGGCCGTGTACAGGCGAGGCCATGCCATATGTAGGTGAGGCCGTGTACAGGCGAGGCCATGCCATATGTAGGTGAGGCTGTGTACAGGTGAGGCCATGCCATGTGCAGGTGAGGCCATGCACAGGTGAGGCCATCCCATATGCAGGTGAGGCCATGCACAGGTAAGGCCATCCCATATGCAGGTGAGGCCATGCACAGGTGAGGCCATGCCATATGCAGGTGAGGCCATCCCATATGCAGGTGAGGCCATCCCATATGCAGGTGAGGCCATGCACAGGTGAGGCCATCCCATATGCAGGTGAGGCCGTGTACAGGCGAGGCCATGCCATATGTAGGTGAGGCCGTGTACAGGCGAGGCATGCCATATGTAGGTGAGGCTGTGTACAGGCGAGGCCATCCCATATGCAGGTGAGGCCATGCACAGGTGAGGCCATGCCATATGCAGGTGAGGCCGTGTACAGGCGAGGCCATCCCATATGCAGGTGAGGCCATGCACAGGTGAGGCCATCCCATATGCAGGTGAGGCCATGCACAGGTGAGGCCATGCCATACGCAGGTGAGGCCGTGTACAGGCGAGGCATGCCATATGTAGGTGAGGCCATGTACAGGCGAGGCATGCCATATGTAGGTGAGGCTGTGTACAGGTGAGGCCATGCCATGTGCAGGTAAGGCTGTGTATAGGTGAGGCTGTGTACAGGTGAGGCCATACCATGTGCAGGTGAGGCTGTGTACAGGTGAGGCTGTGTGTAGGTGAGAGCTGAAGGGCCAGCTGAGCCTGGGCAAGGTGGGGTCTCACAAGGAAGTGGGGGCTGCTATGCTGAGCCCCAGAGATTGTTCCAGAAGCAGGCCATGGAGCAGTGAGGCACCACTGACATGGGTCTGGGTGGAGAGTACATGTGTGAGAAAGACAAAGAGAGAGAAAGAGAGAGAGAAAGACAGAGGGACACACATGCGACCAGGAGTAGGAGGGCAGGCTGGGAAGGGATATGCTGTTTGTGGAAGGTGCTGGCCAAATGCCCCGGGTCATACTCAGCTTTCTGACCTTGCTCTGTACCTGACCATGGCCTAGAGGAAGTATGTTCACACCTCTGAGCCTCAATTTTATCCTGTGTGCAAAAGGGGGTGTGGTTGAGACAATGACATGGTCTGATTTCCTCTTTCAAAGATTCTGGATGCTTTGTAGAGAAGGGATTGATGAGGCAGGAGATTCTGATGACAGCAGCGTCTGCTATTTACTTAGTGCTTTCTGTGCCTCCGGCTTTACATGTTTGACTCATTTCATCTCACAGCAGCCCTGCCTGCTAAGCAGGTCTTGTTATTACTCCTATGTTATAGATGGGGAAACTGAGGCATGGGCAGTGAGTGACAGAGATAGGATTCTGGCCTGTTCCTAAACACTGTGCCTCCGCTGAAGGAGCAGGGACCAGCAGGGGACGCTGGTGTCATCACCCAGCTTGGTGAGAGACAGCTGGGTGCAGGCATTTGGGGTACTCTCTGGGGAAGACTTGGGTGAGTCTTACAGAGGCGTTGGCCATACTGTGTGAGGGAGATCAGAACAAGGCTGCGTGGGTGGTGGCCCCATGTCCCACAGTGGGCAGACAGTGCGGGGATGGGTTTGGGGGAAGGACAACATTTAGCTTCCACACTGCTAAGTTGGAGCTGTGCATGGACATCCAAGGGCCACCAGCTCCCATACAGGTCTGCAGGCAGTTTCAGGGAATGTCCCTGACCTACTGGCTTCCCCACACAGGGAATTCAGGCATAAGAGCAACATCACCTTCAATGACAACGACACGGTGTCCTACCTCGAGTACCGCAGCTACCGGTTCCAGCCCGCCAAGTCCCATGGCCTGGAGAGTGACTACATCATCATGCCCAACATCCTGGTCTTGGTGAGGCTGCCCCCATGGCCCACACCACCCTAAAACCTGCCCTTGACCCTGAGGGAGTTCTGTCTCTTTTCCTGCCTGCCCCTTGCCGGGAAGAGCAGGCACCTGCAGGGTCAGAGTATGGCAACTCTCAGCCCTGTGTTGTTGATGCCACCCTAGCTGACTGCTGGGTTTCCCGGACGGGCCCATCTGTCTCTGGTTTGGAAGTACTGGCCAGAGGGATGCCCTTTTCCTTTTCAACCTGCAACTTGGAAATCTCCAAAAACAGGTGCCCCAGGCTGTGGTCTGTGGCGTCGAGGGGAGGTGCGGTCAAGGCCTCTGTTCTGTGCAGTCAAGAGTGAGAGTCAGCCAGATTTACTGACTGCTTCCTGTGTGTGTTGGGGTCCCCAAGACCAACCACCTCCTGATTTGCTGATTTGGTGGGCGGACTTGCAGCTAAGATTTATTACAGCAGCAGGGCACAAAATGTGCCTGGGGCTGTCTCAGGGAGACCACTGGAGTCACATGGGACATGCTTTACTCCCTCAGTGATGCGTTGCAACAACCCATGGGAAGTGTCATCGATCAGAGAAGCCCATAGGAGACTCAATGCCCAGGGCTTGTTACTGGGACCTGATCACGTGAGCACTCTCTGCTTGGCACATGCTAAAATCCCAGGTGGCCAGTAGAAAAGCAGGTGTCCGGCATGAACCGGACTGTGTGTACAAACGGCGTAAGCTTCCCTGTTGCCAGGAAATGGAAGAACCCCTCCCAAAATCCAAGTTTTCAGGCACCAGCACAGGCCCAGCCTTAAAAACAGCCTTCCCTAGGGCCGGGTGGTAGATATAGGCTTGGAGGCCTCAGTGAGTTCCAAAAAGGGCCCCTGTAGCAGCTGCTTGGTTCTGTCATTCTAGTGCAAAAGCAGCCTCAGACAGTAATGTCGATGGCAGGCGTGGCTACATTGCAATAAAATTACCTTTATGGATGATGGACTGTGAAATTGTAGAAAATATTCTTAGCTCACGGACTGTACTGAAACAGGTGGTGGGCTGCCTGGCCGGAGCTTGCTAACCCTGTGACAGATTATCTTTGGAAGAATACCCCAGATCCTGCAGCAATGGGCTGCCTTGGGGGAGAAGAATGGGAGAGGAGGGTCAGGGGGTCTATTTTTATGCCCCCCTTTTTTTACTTTTTAAAGCCATGTGTTTACTGCCTTTAAAAAATGATTAGAAAGGAAGGAGATCATGGTAAGTTCCTACAGAACCAGACCGCTGCAGTCTGTTCTAGGAAATACTAGATGTTTATCTGCTCTTCTAGAGGCAGAGATTGGCTTTTAGAAGAGGAGCCTTAAAAAAAATAAACCAAGAGTCAAGATAGTATCTCCATAAAAAGTCAAAACTTAAGCAACCAACTCACCTGTATTCTGAGCACCTAGATATTGGGTAGAACAGACATGTGGTTCTTGGTGTTCAGGTGGGCAGTGCTAGAAGTAGAAGCAGATCGTCCCTATTAAGACTCTCTTCTGCATATAAGTGAAGTAAGATATACTCCAAACTGCCTTAAGAAAAAAAGGAATTTATGGGCCTGTGTTGCTGAAAGGGGTAGGGGTTGGGCTAGTTTCAGGTGTGCCTTGATCCAGGGTGCAAGCGGGGGTCATCCACAGGTGCACAGGCTCCATTCCCTGGCAAGCCTGCCCTTCAAGGTGGCTGCAGCCTTGCAGAGGGGCACTCCCTTTGTGTCCCCAGCAGAATGTTTTCTTGTAGATTGTTGGCTCTCATTGGGCCCCACACATGCTCCCAAACCCATCACTATAGCCGCAGGGGGCTGGGGCAGGTGGCTGATTGGCCAGGTTGGAGCCATGTGCCTGACTCTGGGTCTGGGCATGGAGTTAACTTAGCCTGTATACCCTCAGGTGGAGGGGGGCGGTTCTCAAGCGCACATGTGGTCCTGGTACCAAAGGATCAGAGAATATTCTGGATGCCCCAGGTGCCCCACGTGGCTGCTCCTGGGCCTGTGCATTTTCCTACATAGGCTCTTTGCCTTAAGTCCTGGCTGAAGTTAAGGAGGAAGGGCTAGCCACTGCTGGCCCCTGACCTATGGTGTCCTTCTGTTCTGCAGAGTGCCTCAGTGATGATGGAGGACAAGCCCATGGGCCTGAAGGTGGCCTTGACCCTGGCGTTGAGCACCCTTGGCCAACGGGCCTTCATGAATCGCACCGTTGGTGAGATCATGTGGGGCTACGAGGACCCTCTTGTGAACATGATCAATAAGTTCTTCCCAGGCATGTTCCCCATCAAGGGCAAGTTCGGGTTATTTGCTGAGGTAAGTGTGGCCCAGTGAGAAGCCACACATTCAGAACCTGTGTCTTACCCTCCCCTGACACAGTCTGGAAACCAGACACCAGACCCCTGGGGAGCTGGCTGGGCACCCAGGGGCTGTGGGTTGTAAATGTCAGAGAACCTCACTCAAACTGACTTAAGCAAAATAGGGAATTTGTGATTTCCTGTAACTGAAAACACTAGGTTTAGATTCAGGTGCAGCCTGATCCAGGATCAAATGATGTGAATGGGGCTTAGTTTAGACAATTGGAGGCTTTGTTGGAGGAAGGGAACTGGCTGCTGGGAGACAGAACACAAATACCAACTATGGCATTGCCCCGAGCTGCATAGTTTTTCTTAATCTTGACCTGTTGTAGGGCCCTGGGCCAAGATCTGGTTCATATAGGTTCTTACCCCTGACACTGGCCCCTGACCTTTACTCCCTCAGTATAGGTTTTTTGTTTTTTTTTTGAGACAGAGTCTCACTATGCTGACTTCAGTAGAGTGCTGTGGCGTCACAGCTCACAGCAACCTCAAACTCTTGGGCTTAAGCGATTCTCTTGCCTCAGCCTCTCAAGTAGCTGGGACTAGAGGCGCCCACCACAACACCCAGCTATTTTTTGGTTGTAGTTGTCATTGTTGTTTGGCAGGCCCAGGCTGGGTTTGAACCCACCAGCTCCCCTGTATGTGACTGGCGCCCTAGCTGCTGAGCTACAGGCGCTGAGCCCTCAATGCAGGTTTTAATGAGCCCTCTGGGTTGCTCCAGTCTCACCCATTTCTTTAGGCTCTGTTGACCTAGCATAGAGTAGTGATGGTGGTGGTGAATCATGATTCTGTACCTGCAGGTGATAGACAATACATTTTTGTCCAGGAGGATAGGTTCTGGTTGTGTGGGTAAATTGGCAAGTTTGGGGTAAGAGACATGATTCTGTAAAAGCATCTTATAAATTCTGAAGTGCTTTGAAACTTAGTTTTTACAGAGTCACTAGCATAGTTGTAATCCATGTTTGACCATAGATTATGAAAACCTTGAAATAGCAATCTAGCAGTAGGCTGTTCATTGTTGGTGTGATGGTGTCAGAGTCTTAAGTGATCTAGAAGTCCTGCTATTTTGCTCTGCCATCCTTTGGGTGTCGTTTCCACACCTCATGATCCAAGACAGCTGCTGGAGCACTGGCTATCATGTTCACTCTCTAGGCAGCACAGCAGGAAGGAAGACGTGGTGGGGTGGGGGGTGGGGAGAAAGTGGAGGAGGTGAGGATAAAACAGCATGTCCCAGATGCCTCCCCCTCAGGATGGGAGAAAAACAATTTCCATTTTCTTTGCATGGCCCAAACTGAATCCTGTGGCTAATCTTGGCTTTAGGAGAAGCTGGGAATGTCACCTGCTGTGTGGGTGCACTAATGCCCTGAGAAGGACCAAGGAGAGAGTGGACTCTTGTAGTAATTAGCAGTCTTTAATATACTTCAGCTATTATAATTGTTATTTAAGGATCCTACTGGTTGAGCATTTATTAATGATATCAACAATAGGCAGGTGTGGTGGCTCATGCCTATAATCCTAGCACTTTAGGAGGCCGAGGTGAGAGGATCCATTGAGCCCAGGAGTTCAAGACCAGCCTGGGCAATAAGGAAAGCTTCCTCTCTACAAAAAATGAAAAAATTAGTGGCAGAAGTCTGTAGTCCTAGCTATTCCAGAGGCAGAGCCAGGAGGATCACTTGAGTCCAGGAGTTTGAGGTTGCTGTGAGCTATGATGATGCCACTGTACTCCAGCCTGGGTAACAGAGTGAGAGAAAGAAAAAGAGAGAGAGAGAGAAAAAACAATAATAGGGAGGGTGCAATGGATTACTTCTGTGGTCCTAGTGCTTTGGGAGGCCAAGGTGGGAGGATCACAAAGTGGAAGGAGTTTAGGGCTGCAGTAAGCTATAATAGTGCCCCTCACTCCAGCCTGGGTGAGCCCATTTCTTAAGACAAAAATAAAAATAATACTAATGATATAGATGAGAATTTTGAGCTCTCACCCATGCAGGGCATTATGTTCAGTTGTTTTTACACATTAGTTCCTGTAACATCCCAGTGTCCCTTGGTAATAGCCACTGTTAGCTTGGCCTTGTGCTGGCTGAAGTGTGAGGCTCGAGTGGCCCCAGGTGGGCAGGTGACCTGACAGATACACAGCCATTAGGAGGCCAGGGTGTGACTTTGTGCTGGGCTCTGCCTTGGAGCTGTTTGCTTAACTAGTCTGTGATTGATGCAGCCGTGGGGCAGTCAGCTTTGATGGAGCTCCTCAGTGTGCTTCTAGATTTTACCCTGCAGCAGCGCCTATCTTTGTTTTGCAGGCTTGTTCTTCACTAGAGACCTGCTTCTAGGAAAGGCCTTCAGAGTGCCAAAGCCTGAGCCCTGCTGTCTAGAAATGTTCCATAAATCTTAGTCCTGGACAGGTTAGGATAGGCTGGCTTATGCTGCTGTGACAAGCAGCCCCTGAATCTCAGTGGCTCAGAACAATGCAAATTTCTTTCTTTCTTTCACTTCACATCCAGTATGAGTGACTGGGGCCCTTGCTCATGGTGGTCAACCACTTAGGGACCCAGGCCACGGGAGGCTTTGTTTTGACACACTTCCATGGCCCTGTGGCAGCAGGCGAGAGCATAGAGGAAGATGTGTGCACCGTCCACTCCAAATGACATGCTACTTCTTCTTTTCCATTAATCCAAGTGCTCACCGGGCAATACTTGGAGTTGGGGTCGGGTGGGGCTTGCCCAAGAGGAGAGCCAGAACTCTTCTGGGGTTAGAGGGGGGAGGGGGGAGGCTCCAGCTCACAATAACCAGGCAAGTGTCTGTCCTAGAGAGCTCCTAGCTCTCCTCCTCTTGACCCCCAGATGCCAGGGATGTGGCTCTGAACCACAAGATGGCCTTGTCCTCCTGGGAGGGCGAGGAGGGCACAGCCCAGCACTCTACAGGTGGCTTGATGGCCTGCTGGGATCCTTCACCCCAGTCCGAAGATTTAAAGATGCTCTTCCCTGCTGTGTCTGCAGCTCAACAACTCCGACTCCGGGATCTTCACTGTGTTCACGGGAGTCAAAAACATGAGTAGGATCCACCTCGTGGACAAGTGGAATGGACTCAGCAAGGTGGGGGTGAGAGGCAGGGCCCCTGCCACCAGGGAGATGGGAGAGTGGTGGCATCTGCTGGGAGGACAAAAGCTCTTGGATTCTGGGATGTTACCTATGGTTAAGGCTCCATCAGCTGGAGGGCTGGGTGGGGATTAGTGACTCCTTATCCAGTGCCCCATGTCTGCTAGGAACTGAGATCTTTATTCTTTTGATTCTTCATTTGTGCAAAAATGTTTTCAAAATACTGCACTAGAAACACTGGAAGACATTCACATTGAAAAGTAAAATAATAGAGAGATACATCAAGGGCCCCTCTGCCACCCTACGCTCACCCCCAGCCATCTAGGAAACCCACAGTTATCGGTTTGGGATATATTCTTCTGGTCTGTTTTTATCTATCTGCATGCCTGTATGTACACAGAGAGGTAGAGGGTTTTTCTTCTTCTTTGAACATAATGAAATCATATTAGCCGCATTGTTTTGCAACTGGCTTTTTTCACCTTCGTGGAATTTGAGAAAACAATTTTGTAATGGTACGCCTTCTGCCTAAAATGCTCACTGTGGTCATCCCTGTAAAGACCCTGAGGGCTGGGGATCACCAGCTGCAATTTGTCATAACTGCTCTTAATGGATACTATCAATATTCTTTATGGCTTGTATATTTCAGTATAATATACATGTGTACAAGATTTATGGAATTTTCATTATGCAGAAGGTTAGAGCGTGAGCCTTCTGTTTTGTTGAGTGGAGGTCTCACACCACAGAAGAAACTGTTGTGGTCAGTTCTGTTTTGAAGTCTCCCAGGGTGGCTGCCATTATGATTATGATTTTAAGTCATTTACTTGTGTGCCATTTCCTTCATCTGTTTTTAGGAGGTCTCTCTCTCTCTCTCTTTTTTTTTGACACATCTTACTCTTGCCCAGGCCAGAGTGCAGTGATATCATCATAGCTCACAGCAACCTCAAACTCATAAACTCAAGCAATTCTCCTGCCTCAGCCTTCTGAGTAGCTGGGACTACTATCATGCCCAGCTGATTTTTCTTTTTTTTTTGTAGAGATGAGGTCTTGATCTTGCAAGGGCTGAGGCTATGTTTCTTAACTTATACTCTGAGAAGTAAGGAAGGTGAATGCCTCACCTCCCTCTCACCTGGTCACTGTGTTTCGTGCTTGGTTCAGCCTGGAGATGTGGGTGAGAGGCCCATTTTACAGAGGGAGAAACGGAGTCCCTAGCAGAGTTACACATTCACCAGTCCATAGGCAGGGGTCAGGAAGCTGCAGTGGGTCCTCCGTCTGTCTCTCTGTCTGCCTGTCTACATAGCCCACTCTCTTCCCACCTTGCCAATCTTGGGCACTGAGTGGCAGGTTAAGTGTGCAGTGCCCGAGAGCTCTTATTAAGGCGTCTTGGCTGTACTGAGTGATGGAGTCTGAATGCTTCCCCCCAGGTCAACTACTGGCATTCTGATCAGTGCAACATGATTAACGGAACTTCTGGGCAAATGTGGGCACCGTTCATGACTCCCAAATCCTCGCTGGAATTCTACAGCCCTGAGGCCTGCCGGTAACTGCTGTGATGTGGGACCTTCTGGGCCTCTGGGGAGGCTGCTTCCTTGACGGCTCATGGCCATAGTCGAATCCAGTGGCCTTTGGTGGGCACTTGGAAAGTGTTTGATCCTTGTATATTTAACTCATTCGCCCACGGCCATAGCTCTTTGACTCAACTGGTTGGTAAGGCTTTTGCCTTAAGGCCTAAAGAGAGTCTGCTGGTCAGGAAGGAAGGGAGAGGGATGTGGTCAAGGTTGCTAACAGGGAGCTGTAAAAGGCAGGCAAGAGGTGGTTTCCCTGTGGCAGAAAGATGATCTGAAAAAGATGAAAAACCCCAAAGTTACCATTTGGATGCTGAGGGCTCAGCTGCAGGCTCAGTTTTGTAACCCGGGAGGCCGGATATGTGCCGTGGTCCCTGGAGCCCTTTTCTGGGCATTGCTATATCCTCTGTTCTATTTCAGTCACTCTGGAAAAGTCATTAATGTGCTCTGTGGCGTATCTGCTTGAGAGTAGGTTGGAGACAATGTGCCCTTTGTGCCTAAATACTTCAGTGGATGTTTTCTAAAAACAAGGATATTTTCTTATAGAACCACAATACCATCAAAATGAGGAAATTTGACATCGACATAATACTATTGTCTAAGCTGGTACTTGCCAATAAACATATAATGCAAGTCACATGCTACAACTTTAAATTTTCCAGTAGCTGCATTATAAAAAGTAACAAGAAATAGGTCTTTTTATTTTTAATACTATATTTTATTTGGCCTGATATTTCCAAAATATTATCATTTCAAATATTATTGAAGAGACTAACAATTTTGGTAGCAATTCTTAGAAATCTGGAATGTATTTTACGCTAACCGCGCATCCCAATTTGGGTTTATCTCATTTCAAAGGGCAGCAGGTGTCCATGTGTGATGAATGGCTGCCGTGGAAAGAACAGCACAGGGAATGTTCAAGTTGAGAAGTGCTTTCAAAAAAACACAACAGGGGAAATGGACGGAGGGTGAAAGGGGTGGGTGTGGGAGATAGTGCTGCCACTGAGGAGGTGACAGCTGAGCTAGGATCTGATGTGGAAGGTAGAGATTTGAGGGAAGGACATTCCAGGGAGAGGGAGCAGCATATGCAAAGGCCCCGGGGTATGAAGGCATATGTTTGAGGACCAGCAAGGAGCCTGAGGGGAGCCCTGAGGATAGGCCGAGTGAGCAGAGGAGGAGCTAGACGCCATAGAGGCTTGTGAGCTGTAATAAGGACGATAGATCTTAATTGCAGGTTAGACTAGAAAGGATTGCTGGGGTTCAGCAGGGACACAATGTATTTTGTTCTTGTTTTATAGCTTGTTCTGACCAGGGAGGATAAGCTGGTGTTGGGTGGGGAAGCAGGGTTGGAGCAGGGAGACCAGTTAGGAGGCTGTTGCAGTTCCCAGGCTAGATAGTGGTGGTGGGGACCCAAGAGGTGGCAGTGTGGGTGGGGAGAAGTGGCTGGATCTGGGCAGACTTCAGCAAGACCTGCCTGTAGCTGTGTGGTCTGCAAGTCCTCTCTCCATCCACCAGACTTAGTTCTTCGATCACATCTTAACTTAGCTTCAATCACCTCCTGGTCTGTCCCTGCAGGTCCATGAAGTTAACATACAAGGAGCCAGGGGTGTTTCAAGGCATCCCCACCTATCGCTTCGTGGCTCCCAAAACACTGTTTGCCAATGGGTCAGTCTACCCACCGAACCAGGGCTTCTGCCCGTGCATGGAGTCCGGAATTCAGAATGTGAGCACCTGCAGGTTTGGTACGTGTTGTCCCCATGCCAGGAGGGCAAGGGGGTCGGGGGGCGGTGAGGAGTTTATCTGTCCCACGTCTGCCTAATCTCTGGCCTATGTACTCTTGATAATCCTGTGAGGTTGGAGATTATGAGGACAGCAGAAGGAGGATCTGGAAAAGAGGAAATGCTGTGTGTGTTCATTGCTGCCTCAATAGATTTCCACAAATGCACTGACTTAGAACAACACAAACTTATTATCTTGCAGTTCTGTAGTGCAGAAGTCTGTGCAGGGCTCACTAGACTAAGACCAAGGAAAGCAGGCTGTATGCCCTCCAGGGGTGCTTGGGGGGAATCTGGTCTTTGCCTTTTCCAGTTCCTAGAGGCTGCCTGCACTCCCCGGCTCACGGGCCCACCCTCCATCTTCCAGGCCAGCGGTGCGGCATCCTGTGCCTTCTCCCCTCCCACCCTCTCTCTGCCCCCCTCTTCCTGTTATAAGGACACTGAGACTACAGGGAGCCAACCTGGGTACTCAAGGACAACAGTCTTAAAGGCGCGGGCTGAGCAACTTCACTTCCCCTTTGTCCTGTGACCTAACTTAGTGGGAGGCTCTGGGGAGTTGGGTGTGGACATATTTGGGGGTGTTCATCTTTCCTCCCACACTGTGACTTTTAATGTGAGAGTGTGGCTTGGTGGGAAGGGTCCTTTACCCCATTCTGGGGTGAAAAGGAACTAAAGATGGCCTGTGTGTTACATGCACTCTTCCTGTTCAGTAGTATGTGGCTGCAAACTTGGGTGTAATTGTGGGTGCCAGCCTAACATCCCCTGACGTTTTTGGTGTGTTTAAACACCCCTCCAGTGTCAGTTTGAGTTTCCTTTCCTCCTCGGTCCCCCATCCAGCATGGAAGCTCAGGTTGCTTTGCTTCCACAGAGGATCCTGAGCCCTCCCTCTCTCCTGCCCACTCCCCCCACCTCCTGGCTCATGGTCCAGGCCATCAAGATGTCTCACTTGGTCCTTCCAGGCCCCTCCAGTTGTCCCCTGTTCTACAATTCCTTCCCCAGATCATGGAGTGTAGCCACCACTGGCCTTTTGTGGTTGTTTAAATTAAAATTGATTTCAATAAAATCAAACTAAAATGGCAGGTCCTTTGTCACCCTGGCCACATGTCAGATGCTCAGCAGATGCATGTGTCTGGTGGCTGCTCTTTTGGCTGGTGCAGGCAGAGTGGGAGATCTTTCTGGAGAACACTGCTCCTCATGGCAGCCCAGGAGGGGGGCTCTGCATTTCAGCAATGCAGGTTGTCACCCAGTCTTTGCTTAAAATACCCAGCAGCTCCCTGTGTGTTTACTATGAAGTCCAAACTCCTTACGTGGCCTGAGGCTCAGCAGGGAGGGTCTGATCCCATCTGGCCTCTCTGATGTCATTTCTTCCCATGCTATGCCTCCTCATTATTCCTTAGCTCCTTGCTTTCTCCCTGTTTCTAGAGTATATCAAGTTGGGTCCCACCTCAGGGCCTTTGCACTGGCTGTTCCCCCATGTTCTTTCATGGGATCTACATGGATCATTCCCTCACCTTCCTTTTGTCTGTTCGTGTGCTATGTCTGATTCCTGCTCTGAAGTTGCCCCCCAGCTGCTCTTTACCCCCCCTTTATCCTTTTATTGCCTTCCTATGCTCCTTACCCCCTGAGATCATTGACTGTGTGTTTTATCTTACTGACTCATTGCCAGCCTCGATTGCAACTGCTGAGGGCTCTGATGTCTTCTTGGGTATAATCTCAGTTCTAGAATTATGCCCAGCACATGTATAATCTCAGTTCTAGAACTGTGCCCAGCACATACTCACACAGTATTTGAGTAATGTGAGGGGTGTGTGCTCCATATTTAGGAAATGGAGACCTGAGGTTGAGGCATGACTGAAGTCACATTGTGGGCAGGACAAGACGTTGACCCTCTCTGTCTTTTGAGAGCCTGTTTGGTTGAAGCCATGTCTTGCAGCTGGAGATGGTGATTCTGCAATATTAGCCTGCAGCAGGGTTGGGAAGGATTGTCAACGGGTTGGATGGTTTCTCCAATTTCAGGCAGAACCAGGCATTTGTAACTAGGGCATCATTCTCTGTTCATGATATTCTTCCTTCAGTGGTATCGTTGGGAATTTCTGCTTGCAGGGAGGATGATGTTGAATCGTCTGATAGGAGGTGTGTTATAACAACTTCTGTGGCAAGTGGCAGAGGCTAGACTCCACTTGAGTTAGGCCAAAAGGGGACTTTTTGGCTACTTTAACTAAAAATTCTAGGGCAAATCCCTGTATCAGGCATGGATCTACAGCTTGGATGTTGTCCAGAAACTTTCTTACTCCAAGTCTTGGCTTGGTTTTCTGCTGGGCTGGCTTTGCTGCCAGGCAGGCTCTCTCTTCTGCAGAAAGGGACCACCTGAGTCCTCTTCACTCTAGCAAAAGTCCTAGGGTTGTCTCTGATTGGTTTGCTTTGCATCTCATGCCCAGCTGTGAGCTAATCACTGTAGCCAAGGGTGGCCTATGCTGATTGGCTAGGCTTGTGTCACATGCTCCACTGGGCTCCATGGGTGGGTCCAGTCCCACTCAAAACAAATGGCTAAGAGTAAGGGAGGGTCTAAATTGTGGAGTAAGTACCAGAAGATTGGGGAGAATTAGCCCATCCCTTCCAGAGAGCTTGGGACAGGGTATGGACTGCCTCCTTTTAGCACATCTGCAAAAAAATTTCAAAAGTGCAGGGGAATTTAAAAATATTCATTTAAATAAAGCATTTTCTTTTTTGTTTGTTTGGTTTTTGTTTTTCAGTTTTTGGCTGGGGTTAGGTTTGAACCCACCACCTCTGGTATATGGGGCTGGCACCCTACTCCTTGAGCCACAGGTGCTGCCCAGCATTTTCTTTTAAATAGAGAAATACTGTAGTTGTTACGGAGAAATGTCCAAATGACATGCACAGTTTAAAACTTCACCAGGTGAGCACACACCCATATAGCCAGCCAGCACCCTGATCAAGAAACAGAACATGATGGGCCCTGACGCCCCCCTGAGCCCCACCCCTCGCTGTCCTGACTTCTGCACCAGAGCTCTGCCATTTTGAGTCTTCACGCGAATGGAATTATAAAGCATAGAAACTCCTTTTTTCTCCTTTTCTGGCCTCTTCTATCCATTAGCACGTGGTACGGTCTATCCCTGACATCCGGGGTGGTTGAGGTCCTCTTTGTTACTGTACAGTCCCCCACAGTGGGGCCAGCTTGATTTTCTCCCCCTTTCCTTGTTCACAGGCATCCACGTTCTTACTTTTTGATCTTTAGTGTGGTGCTTGCATGTGTCATTGGTACCCACCTATGCCTGGATTTCTGTGGCATTTTATCTGAAGAGAAAAGGTGCCCACACATTTGCTTTTCTGGGACAGAAACAGACAACACCCTCACCTCAAACCTCCCTGCTGCACGAGGTCCTCCGATTTGCCTGATAGAGCCCATTAATTATAATCCATGGCAATCCTGGGCAATTATGCCTGTTTAGATGTGCCATAAAGCAGTAAATTAATTACCGTTTATTGCTCGGGCGGCTCTCTCTCAGCATGTTTGGAAATAAAATTGGAAGAAACACGTGCCTGAGTGCATGCATGCTCACTGTCTGGAGCAAGGGCATATTACTCCATCCCTTGTTGGTGTCTGCCTGGGGTTGGAGGCAGGATAGGGCTTATCAGGGCCTTTACCGAGGGCCTCGAGGGTGTCGCCACCTATGAAGATGGGCCCTCATGTCTTTCTTGGTTGAGGCTGGAGGATGGGAGACAGTGTTTTCCAAATTGTCCCTGTAGATGTTTGAATGACTTCTAAGGAAGAAAGAGAGCTTCTGTCTTCTATTCTTTTACTTCCAGGAGAGGGTCTCTGTTGGTGCAGAGAGAGCTTGAAGACCTTTCTACACTCATCAGTCTGTCTTTCTTTATTTTTTTATTATTATTATTTTTTTTATCACCCTCGGTAGAGTGCCATGGCATCACAGCTCACATCAACCTCCAACTCCTGGGCCTAGGCAATTCTCTTGCCTCAGCCTCCCAAGCAGCTGGGACTATAGGTTCCTGCCACAACGCCCGGCTATTTTTTTTGTTGCAGTTTGGCCAGGGCTGGGTTCGAACCCACCACCCTCGGTATATTAGGCCAGCGCCCTACTTACTGAGCCACAGGCGCAGCCTCAGTCTGTCTTTCTTCAACATAAGAGGGAAAGAGAGCAGGGCTCCCAGTCAAACCCTGGACAAGCAACAGTGTTTAATAAGAACTTACAGTATTCATTGGTTTCCATTGTATTTATTCTAATACAGTAGAACCTCTGTAAGTTGACCATTCAAGGGACTGCAATAAACCAGTCAATATACAGAGGTGGTCAACGTAAGGAACTTGGCCTATCTTTTTTTTTGTTGTTGTTCATAAAATTTATTTATTCATTGTCTCTTTCTTAAAAATCATTGTGAGTTTTTTCTACTTTATAGTTATTCTGTTGTTATTTTATTCACCATTTCCTGGGTTTAATTGCTGCCATATTCTATTTTTTTTTTTTTTTTTGAGACAGAGTCTCACCTTTATTGCCTTGCGTAGAGTGCTATGGCGTTGCAGCTCACAGCAACCTCCAGCTCTTGGGCTTAGGTGATTCTCTTGCCTCAGCCTCCCGAGTAGCTGGGACTATAGGTGCCTGCCACAACACCCGGCTTTTTTTCTTGTTGCAGTTTGGCCAGGGCCAGGTTTGAATCCTCCACCCTCAGTATATGGGGCCGGCGCCCTATTCACTGAGCCACAGGTGCTGCCTGCTTCCATATTCTTTTTTTTTTTTTTATTGGGGATTCATTGAGGGTACAATAAGCCAGGTTATACTGATTCCATTTGTTAGGTAAAGTCCCTCTTGCAATCGTGTCTTGCCCCCCAAAGGTGTGGCCCACACCAAGGCCCCACCCCCTCCCTCCTTCCTTCTCTCTGCTCTTCCTTTCCCCACCCTTCCCTCCTTTTTTCTCTCTCTGCTCTACCCTTCCCCCACCCCCACTGTCATTAATTGTCCTCATACCAAAATTGAGTACATAGGATTCATGCTTCTCCATTCTTGTGATGCTTTACTAAGAATAATGTCTTCCACTTCCATCCAGGTTAATACAAAGGCTGTAAAGTCTCCATTTTTTTAAATGGCTGAATAGTATTCCATGGTGTACATATACCACAGTTTGTTAATCCATTCCTCGGTTAGTGGGCATTTAGGCTGTTTCCACATTTTGGCGATTGTAAATTGAGCTGCAACAAATAGTCTAGTACAAGTGTCCTTATGATAAAAGGATTTTTTCCCTTCTGGGTAGATGCCCAGTAATGGGATTGCAGGATCAAATGGGAGGTCTAGCTTGAGTGCTTTGAGGGTTCTCCATACTTCCTTCCAGAAAGGTTGTACTAGTTTGCAGTAGAACTTGGCCTATTGTACTAATACGTGCATGTGGCATATGTCCGGTCTATGAAAATTGGGTCAACTTTAGGAGGTGGTCAACTAGGGGGGGTTCTACTGTATTCCAAATTTCTATACCCCCGTGTGCTTTATATTCATTCTCTTATTTAATTCTAACAGCAAGCCTAAAAGGCAGAGAGTATTATTTTGCTCTTGTTTGTTTTCCTTTACTTTCTAAATATTTGTGGTGTTTGCCAGTGACGGTGCGGAAATAAAGCTCTCTTTTAAAATATAGATAGTTAAGGAAGGCAGTGGTGGTTGGTTCAGACAAGCACATTGCGTAACGTTGCAGGGGGTATCCGGACATGGCGGAACTGGAGAACGGATGAGGTTTAGAATCATCGAGGGAAGAGATGCACAAGGACTCTGAGGAAAACAAAGCCTGACCCTGATAAAATCCCAGCTTTTATTTCAAACCAGTGCCTGGCTTTGCTAAGAAAAGCAGAAATAATCCAGACATATGAGGCTGTGTGATGCCCCTAAGCGTGAATGCCGGGCATCTGGCTGGCAAGGAGGGAGGGGCTGGTGATTTGATTGTTTTTACTTTTTAATTGATGCAAAATTTATATGACAGGATTAGCCATTTTATTTTTTTATTTGTTTGCAGTTTTTTTGGCTGGGGCTGGGTTTCAACCAGCCACCTCCGACATATGGGGCCAGTGCCTTACTCCTTTGAGCCACAGGCGCCGCCCCCAGAATTAGCCATTTCAAAGTGTACAGCTCAGTGGCATGTAGTGCAGTCATACTATTGTGCAACCATCACCTGTCTCTAGTCCCAGGACATTTCCATCGTCCCCAAAGGAGACCCCTGCCCATTAAGCAGTCACTCCCAGCTCTCCTCGCCCCTGGCCGGGGCACCCACAGGTCTGCTTTGTTCTTGTTCTGTGGGTTTCCCTGTCCTGGGTCTTCCTGAGGTTGAGAGAGAGAAACTCACCGGTTCTTTGTTAACTCGTTGTTCATCAGGCCCACAGTCCGTTGTCTGGAGGATGAGTTGGCGTTTGCCGTGTGTGGTCAGTCGATGGTGAGGTTCGGCCTCATGATTCTGTGTGTGAATTTCTCACTCAGAGAGGCCAGGTCTGTCCCCACTCACACACGCTGGCATCCAGCCCACAGACTGGCTCCTGGGAGCAGAGGGAAGCAGGTGTGTCTTCTCCCTTCAGGCGGACATAGCCAGGTGACCTGGCCACAGGTGTGCAAGCCTGAGCTCACTGATCGTCACTGCACTACCTGCAGGGGACAGTCTGGGCTGCTTGGCTTGGTGCTGGAGACTCCCCTCTTCACACCCAAGTTCAAACCTGGCCTCGACTTACCTTTCGGTCCTCACCTCCCGTAATTCCCTTTCATGCACCATGCATTTCCCTCCCTCTGGTGCTTGCTTCTGCCATCCCTCTCACCCTCTTCTCTTCCTGCCTTTGGTCTCTCACCCTTCCTCCAGCGTAGAGCTTGTTCCTTGCCATGTCCAGTGCCTGGGGCCTCTTCCCACCATGAAGGAAGGCACCCTTCTGCCTGGTTATTGGCGTTGGCATCTTGTCATCATCCCGGGGTGCTCTGCAGACTGCAGCTGTCTCACAGTCTGTGTCCCTTGCTCCTCACCCAGGCCTGGCATGAAGCAAGTGCTGGACACGCCGATGTGCTCCCTTTGTCTGATGGCCCCTCTGCGCCCTCTGCCTTCTAGGTGCCCCCTTGTTTCTCTCCCAGCCTCACTTCTACAATGCTGACCCGGTCCTGGCGGAAGCGGTGATCGGCCTGCACCCTAACCAAGAAGAGCATTCCCTGTTCCTCGACATCCACCCGGTGAGCCCTGCTGTCTGTCGTGGCTGGGTGTGCGATTTCTGTTGGTGTACACATGGCCACTTCCTCTCCCCTCCCAGGCACAGAGCTGTACCAGGGCTGGGGTGATGGGAAGTCTGGCTTGCTTTGCCACTGATAGCGCCTAGAACAGTGATTTTCAACCTGTGTGCCATGAGAGGATCTTAGGTGTGCCATGAAATTTTAAAAAGATAATTAATTAAATTATTTTTGAAAGAAGTTCAAAACACAGTAAGTATATCTTTTTTCACTCTTTTTTTTTGGATTAACATAATTTAAGTGTGCTGTAAAAGGTTAACTCTAGGTTTAAGTGTGCCATGAGATCAAAAAGGTTGAAAAATACCAGCTAGAGTATTTAGCCATCTAAGGTCCCTACTTTACCCTGACTCCAGAGTTCAAAGATTTTATTATCCTTTTATAAGGGCTAGGTTCTATAAAAGGGCCATAAGACAGTAAATTAATTAGGAGTTATCAGTTGGTGTATCTCCTGCAAATTAGCCAGAGGCAGCCCTCTGGCTGTGTCAAGATGCCATAAAGATCTTTAGGTACCATCAAGAGCCTGGAACATCTTGCTGATAAAGCAGATTCTAGGAAAATTGTCCCATGTGAATTCCTGTCTACAAGCAGGGACTAGGAGGGTGTCAGAGCCATGGTCCTCGTTGGAGACAAGCCTTCAGCCAGTTGCCTCTTCTCTCTGCACACCTGTCCTCTGTAAAAGGTGCCCAGATGGACTCAGAGGCTTCTGTTTCTGATACAGAAATTCTTTGGGTTTCTGTTTCCTGAGTGGACACTCATGTCCTCTTCTACAGGCCTTTTTTAACAACATTAATTTTTTTAATTGAAAAGTAAGAATTGTGAGGGTGGCGCCTGTGGCTCAAGGAGTAGGGCACCGGTCCCATATGCCGGAGGTGGCGGGTTCAAACCCAGCCCCGGCCAAAAACCAAAAAAAAAAAAAAGTAAGAATTATGTATATTTGTGGTTCATAACTTGATCTGTCTGTCTATCTAGTTCATTAATGTATCCATTGCATCACATAATTACTTTTTTCCTTTTGTGGTAAGAATACTTAATATCTGTTCTTAAATTTCAAACTAAGTGAGCATTGTTACTGCCCACGGTCACTGTGGTGTGCAGTACATCTCCCAAGTATTCCTCTCTCTGATTTGTCTGAAACTGTTTGCCTTCTGGCCAACAACTCCCCTCACCCCAGCCTCTGGTAACTATCATTCTCCTCGCGGCTTCTATGAGTTGGACTTTATTAGATTCTCCAGGAACATGAGACATTGTAGTATTTATCTTCTCTGCCTGCCCTATGTCCCTTAACAGAGTGTCCTGCATGTTCACCTATTTTTTTTCCTTGAGACAGAGTCACCCTGAGTATAGTACCTTGGCATCAAAGCTCACAGCAACCTGAAACTCTTGAGCTTGAGTAATCCTCTTGCCTCATCTTCCCGAGTAGCTGGGACTACACGTGTGCACCACCACACCCAGTTAGTTTTTCTATTTTTTTTCAGTAGAGACAGGGATCTCACTCTTGCTCAGGCTGGTCTCGAACTCCTGAGCATAAGCAATCCACCCGCTGTGACCTCCCAGAGTGCTAGGATCACAGGAGTGAGCCACCACACCTGGCCCATGTTCACCTATTTTGTCACAAATGACAGGATTTCCTTTCCTCTTAAGGCTGAATAATCCATTTTATATAGAGAGAGGGTGCTGAAAATATATATATGCATTTTATTTTTTTATTTATTATTATTTTTTTTATTTTTAGAGATAGAGTCTCACTTTGTCACCCTCAGTAGAGTGCTATGACATCACAGCTCACAGCAACCTCCAGCTCTTGGGCTTAGGCGATTCTCTTGCCTCAGCCTCCTGAATAGCTGGGACTACAGGCGCCTGCCATAGTGCCCGGCTATATTTTTGTTGCAGTTTGGCCGGGATCAGGTTCAAACCTGCCACCCTCAGTATATGGGGCTGGTGCCCTACCCACTGAGCCACAGGCGCCACACACACACACACACACACACATATATATATATAAAAGCATTTTAAGAGGGAAAAACTGTATTAAAATCGTAATACTCAAGTCACGTTTGACTTCTACAATTACAAGAGGTGCTCAACGTGAGTTGCATTCATCTGTTATTGGGGAATATTGAGTATTACAATTTAATATTTTTTTCCTTTCTTCAAACATGTATGCGTTTTCGGCACCCTCTGAGTATACACCACATTTTTCTTATCCATTCATCCACTATGGACACTTAGGTTGACCCTGTATCTTGGCTACTGTGAATGATGCTGCAAAGGAGTGCAGACACCTCTTCAACTTACTCCTTTTGTTTCCTTTGGATGTACATCCCACAGTGGGATTGCAGGATCCCTGGGTGGTCCTATTTTTAATTGTCTGAGGACCCCCCTCCATGTTTCCATAGTGGTGCACCCCCTGCAGGCTGCGCTCCACACCATTCTTCTTTGTCTTCTTCAGATTTTTCTCAGCTACTGACAAGACACCCGGGTCCCCACCCTGGCCCCTACCCTGGCCCCATCTTTCTATCTTCTCTCTTTAATTCATTTTACTGCTTCTTTTGCTCTGCTGGCTTTTGGAGAAATCCACCATGAACACAGTCTCACTGGTAGCTTTCGTTTTTGTGCAGCAGCCACGTCAGCTGGTGCCCCCTACCCTCGACTTTCATTTCAGCTTAGCTTGGGGCAGACAGGGAGAGGAAGTGCTTCTGAATTTTTGGTTTTAATCTGGGCACACTGGGAAGAGGACATGGAATCAGTTTGTTCCCCATTGGAGGTTGCTTCTGTGTGGCCCCTTTTCAGCCCCTGAAAGTGGAAGAGAGGTGGTGACAGAGTGGGTCCAAGTTTCTATTCTTTGTGGTACATGGAATAGGGGGACTTGGTTCTCTAAGAGGAGGTCTGACAATAGCTGGAGGAGTGAGCCAGGGAGGGCATGGGATAAATTTCTTGGGGAAACAAGAGACCCCCCCACGGAGATCCTACAAAGTGGAGTGTGTTCCAGAGAGGGGAAGAGGATGGCAGGTTGCATTGGCGCCCTCAGGACCATCCCTGGGCTTGATGATTCCAGACGAAGACTCAGAACTCAGCCTGTGGTGGTGATCACAGTGAGAGGGCTCAGAGCAAAACCAGCAGAGGGGAAAGGCACACGGGGAGAAGTCCAGGGCAGACCAGGCTGGAGCTTCCAGAGTCCCCTCCTGGTGGGGGTCACGCAAGACACCCTTAATTCCTCCAGCAATAAGGTGTGACAACACGTATGAAGTGTTGTCTATCAGGAAAGCCTGTTAGAATTTGATGGCCAGGGTTTCTATTAGGGGCTGATCATGAGGGCACCTAAATTCTGGCACGTACCAAAATTCTAGACTCTCAGAAGGAAAGCAGGTGTTCAGCATAAGTCATTGCTTGTACTAATAATCTAGGCAAGGTAAGCCACTCCTATAAGTTAGGGAGTGGCAGGGGACCCTCCTGAAATTGGAGGTCCGAGACCTCAGTCCAGGGCCAGCTTTGCCAGCAGCCTAAGCAGGTAAACCTCAGACCTGCTGCATGAACTCCTTTCTACACATGGGTGATCTCACTCCCATCCCATCAGGTGTTTGAGGTCAAACTCATCATGATTTTTTTTTTTTTTTTTTTTTGAGACAGAGCCTCAAACTGTCACCCTGGGTGGAGTGCTGTGGCATCATAGCTCACAGCAACCTCCAACTCCTGGGCTCAAGTGATTCTCTTGCCTCCACCTCCCAAGTACCTGGGATTACAGGCACCCGCCACAACACCCGGCTATTTTTTTGGTTGCAGCCGTCATTGTTGTTTGGTGGGCCCGGGTTGGATTCGAACCCACCGGCTCAGGTGTATGTGGCTAGCGCCTTAGCCATTTGAACCACAGGCGCCAAGCCAACTCTCCAGGATTTTAAGAGTAGAGTCTTTGATTAGCTCCTCTTTGCCACAGGGCCCAGGAAGGGCCTCAGAGTGCTGAGCTATAACTGAAGATGATGCCCTTTCCCAATAATAACACTGGCTCTGAGTGTGGCCATCTTGCATGCTTTATTTTATCCTTGCAAAAATTCTCTAAGGTGGGTAGAGTTATCTATTTTACAGACAGGAAAGTGAGTGTTAGCTAAGAAGAGCCATCTGACCTCAGATCTAGGTTTCTTTCCACTATAATTTCCGGACTTCATTCCAGAACCACTTTCCTGTTTTTGGTGACACATTTGCGTCACTTCTGTTATTTACTTTAAAAAAATCATTTCATTTAAAAAAAAAAGAATTCTGCACAAAGGAATCTTTCTATTATGTCTCAAATAGGAAATTGTAAAAAATCTCCAAAAAAGGACAACCATAAAAACGAACAAGGAAAAAAATGTCATTAGGCTGTAGGTAAAAGACTATTGCTGGGCAGTGGTGCAGGGCAGAGGTCAGTTCTCAGGACCATCTATTAATGAATGGAGGTGCCATGTAGGTCTATTAGAGAGGCGGGACAGTGCAAACTCCTGGCTAAGACTTTCTCTTTGAAATGATAATGAAAAGGTGAGAGTGAATCAAGAAGAGAGTCTCAGCTTAGCACCTGTAGATCAGCAGCTAGGGTGCCAGCCACATACATGGGGGCAGGCGGGTTCGAACCCGGCCAGGGTCTGCCAAACAACAATGACAACTACAACAAAAAAAAAATAGCTGGGCATTGTGGCGGGTGCCTGTAGTCCTAGCTACTTGGGAGGCTGAGGCAAGAGAATCACTTAAGCCCGAGAGTTTGAGGTTGCTGTGAGCTGTGATGGCACAGCATGCTGCTGAGGGCGACATAGTGAGACTCTGTCTCAAAAAAAAAGAGGAGATTCTCACCTATATCATTTAATGCAGAGGTTGGAAAGAGGCATCTAAAAGGATGTTATTCTGTACTTTAAGAAACACTGTCTGAAGAAGACAGATAAAAGGGATTAGGATGTTTCCATCCTGAGAGGGGCTTCCTTTAGAGAGGGCCCCATGAGCTTGTGAACAAAACTGCCTGGGAAGCATGTGCTTATCTGAAAGGACTGAGAACCGGTAGAGGCCATCCCAGTGCACACACACAAAATTTCTAGAAGAGTGGACTCCCCTAACCTGTTGCTTGTATGTGGTCAGATAAAAGCAAACTCCACTGGGCAGTTAAGCTGGCATGCCCACCTCTTGAGTGGGACCAGGGAAAGAAGGGTTTGAAGGTGTCCGGGAAGATTGTGGGTCGTCACTGTCCTTAATGTGTGCATTGCTGCAGGTCACTGGGATCCCCATGAATTGCTCCGTGAAGCTGGAGCTGAACCTCTACATGAAAGCCGTGAGAGGCATTGGGTGAGTGTGATCTGGGAACTGGGGCTGCACTGCTGAGGGAGAGGTCAGGGACTCTGGACTCCAAGGGTCCCAGACTCTGGTGTTGTGCAGGGCATGGGGGACAGTGATGGTTCTGGACGCTTCATATAAGTAGCATCAGACACCACCTGGCCTATTGTGACTGGCTACTTTCACTTATGATAAATATCATAAAGGTTCATGATGACATCAAGGTTTGTTATGAACAAACATTCATATGTAAGTTTGTGGGGTGGGGAGGCACATATGTTCTGTTTTTCAATATACCTAGGGGTGGAATTGCTGGGTCCTACGGTGACTCTATGTTTAACCTTTGAGAAGCTATGAGACTTTTCCACGGCCACTGGACCCTGTTCCATTCTCACCAGTAGTGCAGGAGGGTTCCAGTTTCTCATGTCCTCACCAGTGAGCTTACATGTTGATAGAACTGAGGAGGGTGCGGATTTGTCTCTGTGTCAGTATCTGTACTTCTTAGCATTTGAAAATGGTTTTTTATGTTTTTGAGACAAGAGTCTCACGCTGTTGCTGAGGCTGGAGTACAGAGGCATCATCAGCTCGCTGTAGCCTCAAACTCCTTGTCTCAAGCGATCCTCTTGCCTCAGCCTCCCGAGTAGCTGGGACTACAGGTCCCCACACAGCACCCAGCTAATTTTTCTACTTTTGGTAGACACAGAGTCTTGCTTCTGGCTCAGACTGGTCTTGAACTCCTGAGCTTAAACTCCTGCTGCAGCCTCCCAGAGTACTAGGATTACTGGTGTAAGCCACCATACCCAGACCTAATTTCAATTTTTTAAAAGAAATTTCTCTTAGTGCCTGTAGGTCCAGCTACAGGGGAGGCTGAGGCAGGTAAATTGATTGAGCCCAGGAGTTTGAGGTTGCAGTGAGCTATGATACCACCACTGCATTCTAGCCTGGGCAACCAAGTGAGATCCTGTCTTTAAAAAAAAAAAAACTTAGATTCCTGAGTTGCAGGAATGTGAGCATCTACTCAGCTTTGTAAAATGCTTCTCAGCTGGAAAGAATAACACTTTGTCAGAGAATGGCAGGAAATAACTATGTCAGCTCACTGTCTCCATTCCCATCCCTGTATTATTTTATTTGTATATTTTGAAGCTGCTCCGCGGATTTGTTGTTAATAAATTTGAGGGTGATGGAGTAACAACAGCAGGCCTGGGCAAGGTGTCTGTAGCCCAAGCTCTCACTCTGGTTTTACCATGTGGTGCTGGGCTTCTAACTCAGATGCTACCAGGCCAGGCAGGTGATGCAGACAAAGGAGCCCAGAAGCCAAGGTAGGGCTAGGACCAAGGGAGCAGCCCCTGCCCAGCCCCCAGCTGGCTGTGGCCTCAGTGTGGCCTCAGCTGGCTGTGGGCCCAGTCTGGCTACATCCTCTGCATTTTTCTAAAAGGATCCCAAAATCTGGATTGTAACTAAAGGCTTCTCAATTTCCCCTGTTGGGAAGTAGTTTACATTCTTTTTTTTTTTTTGAGACAGAGTCTTACTATGTTTCCCTCGGTAGAGTGCTGTGCCGTCACAGCTCACAGCAGCCTCAAACTCTTGGGCTTTAGAGATTCTCTTGCCTCAGCCTCCCAAGTAGGTGGGACTACAGGTGCCCCACCACAATGCCCGGCTATTTTTTGTTGTTGTTGTTGTTATTGTTGTTTAGCAGGCCTGGGCTGGGTTCGAACTCGCCAGCCCTGGTGTATATGGCCAGCGCCCTACCCACAGAGCTACGAGCGCTGAGCCTTAGTTTACATTCTTGACAAACAGTCCACAGGGTCAGCTGCATTCTGCTTGGCAGTGACCTGTGGGCCACTAACCCAGATTCTCAGGGCCTCACACCTGCCAAACTCCTCGAAAGATTAGAAGCAGAGGACATGAGGGAAGTGGTCTCAACAGCGTATGTTTATTCCCCACCCCTCTCAGGGCTGAGATATGGCTGTGGGAAAGGTCTAGAGATGCATCTGCCAGGAAGCAAAGCTGTTTCACTGTGACATGTTGGAGGAACTTTGTGCTCTTTGCTCACTAGACAACGTCAATGGAGTTTCACGAAACCTGCATGTAATTTACCTCAGTTCATACAAAGTCTTTCAGAGAAAAGCAGCCAAAGTGAATGGCACCTCCTGTTGTATTTCTGTGGTGTTTTCCACCATTTTCATGTGTAGGTGATATATGTAAATCCATTTAAATCTTCTTTTAGACGATGTCTGGAGGCAGACAGTCCCAGTATGGCACTCTCCAAAGACATTCATGGTTCAAGTTCCATCCATCTTTCTGTTCTGTTTTCCTAGCATATTTTTTCCATCCTCAAGGTTGCCTCTGATACAAATGGTTGCTGAAGCTCCATCCATTGCATCTGCATTCCAGGCATCTGAAAGGGAGAAGGGAAAAAGAGTTCACCTCCTAGCTGTGAAAGCTCCTTTTAAAGCAGCCTTTCCAGTTATCACACATAATGGTTCTGCTAACATTACTTTAACCAGAACTTGGTCATACAGTCCACTCTCACTGCAAGAGAGGCTGAGACAGTCTTTTAGTTAAATGTCTTGCCATCCCAAGTAAAATTGGGATTCTGTTTCTAAAATGAACAAATAGATGTTAGCTAGGTCAATCTCTGCCATATAGGGAATGTGAGTTTTTAATTTAAAAAGATTATTGTGGCTGGGCACAGGGGCTCATGCCTATAATCCTAGCACTCCGGGAGGCTGAGGTGGGTGGATTGCTTGAGGAGTTCGAGACCAACCTGAGCAAGAGTGAGACCCTGTCTCTACTAGGAAAAGGAAAAAACTAACCAGACGTCATGGTGGGCATCTGTAGTCCCAGCTATTTGGGAGGCTGAGGCAAGAGGATTGCTTAAGACCAAGAGTTTGAGGTTGCTGTGAGCTATGATGATTCCACAGCACTCTACCCAGGGTGACAGAGCAAGACTGTCTCAAAAAAAAAAAAAAAAAAGATAATTGTCAAGTTGCTCCTTGTGAGGGGAGATTCCTTCCAGCAGTACATCCAAAAACCTGTGCCCTAAGCCCACATCAATATAGTACAGTAGGCCCCCCTTATCTGCAAGGGGTACATTCCAAGACCCCCAGTACATGCCTGAAACTGGGTTAGTATCGAACCCTCTACAGTATATATTGTTTTATCCGATACATATATATGATATTTTAATTTATAAATTGGCACAGTAAGCAATTAATAACAAATAACAGAACAATTATAATAAAGTCACCACAGTCCCTGGTGCAATTGGTTAGCACATTTGGCTGTTAACTGAAAGGTTGGTGGTTTAAGCCCAACCAGGGACGCTGTGTTTGCCAGACATGGTGGCTCACGCCTGTAATCCTAGCATTCTGGGAGGCAGAGGCGGGTGGATTGCCTGAGACCAGCCTGAGCCAGAGACATCTCTAGCAATAGTCCCAGCTACTCAGGAGGCTGAGGCAAGAGTATCGCTGGAGCCCAAGAGTTTGAGGTTGCTGTGAGCCTGACACCAGGGCATTCTACTGACAGTGACAAAGTGAGACTCTGTCTCAAAAATAACAACAACAACAATAATAATAATATACTGCAATAAAAGTTATGTGGTGTCTCTCACAGTAACTTTTGTGGGGGGGACTGTGGACTGAAGCCATGAAAATGGAAATGGAGGAGGCCGTCCTGGCCATAGCTGCATAATCCCTCTAGACCTCAGGAGCTTATGATTACTTTTCCACAGCTGCGCGTTGCAAAACACTGGCAAAACTTCTCACCTGCTATGTCTTGCTTATTTCTAGACAAACGGGGAAGATTGAGCCAGTGGTTCTGCCCCTGCTGTGGTTTGAAGAGGTAGGACTGCGTTTGGCGGGGGTGTGTCAGGTCCCCTAGTGAGATGCAAATGTGGGTATTTGAGGCCAGAAAAAACATTTTAAATCAGAGTGCTCTAATGGCCAGGTCAGCCTCCAAACATCAGGTTCCCGCCTGGTGGGCGCACAGCTCAGTCGCAGTCGGTTGGTGGGAGACAGAGCTCCGTTCCACGTGGTCTTTCAGGGCGCCAAGGCCCTTAGCGTCTGGAGGCCCACCTTCCCCCTAGACGCTCAGGTTCCGGCTCCATTCATTGGTGGGGGAAATGATGGAGAGTTACATGGGAGGGTTTTATTGGCCAGGCCCACCTTCCATTGGCCAGAACGCGATCACATGAGTCTGTTCACCTGCAAGGGGGTCTAGGAAATGTAGTCTCGCCCGGGGCCTCCGAAGCCGGGTCCAGGGAACTTGAGGTGCGGAAGGGGTAAGGGGGCCCCGGAGCAAGGTGTCGTGGGTGGCATCTGCACCCTAGGCTCACAACCTGCGGCCTCCGCTTAAGTGCGTGTCGTTCTGTCTCCCCAGAGCGGGGCCATGGAGGGCGAGCCGCTCCGTACCTTCTACACCCAGCTGGTGTTGATGCCCAAGGTGCTGCACTACGCGCAGTACGTGCTCCTAGCCCTGGGCTGCATGCTGCTGCTCGTCCCCGTCGTCCACCAGATCCGGAGCCAAGTAGGTGGTGGCCAGAGCGCGGCCTGTGCTGACAGCCGTTTGCTTGCCTGCTGGGGGGAGGGGGCTTCAGGTCGGATCCTCCAGGGCCGGCAGCCCAGGGCTCACCTCTCTGCCGGGGTGGGGGCTGCCCCTGCTGTGGTTGCGGACCTCGCATCTCTTGCTTCCTGCGTTGTCACTACTCTGTCTGTTCCGGAAGGCCTGGGGCCCTCCCTTGGAGGAGCTGCAGGTGGGTTTTGAGTAATGAGACCTGGTATTTGGATCATTTGCTTATCAAGTTAGTACCAGGAGATGCCAGGCTGTTAGATGGGTGTACAGCAGCTGAAAAGACAGGTGAGATCCGTGCTGGGGGGCGGGAGGGGGGCGAGAGTGACTGGCTTTCTAGTCGGGGAGAATGAAAACAAACAGAAAAGATAAATTTCCCTGATACTAAACATGATAAAAAATGTGATGGGCCAGAACCGTGGCATCCAACTCAAAGTCAATGTGAGCCACATGAGATTTCAAGTTTAAATTTTCTAATGGCCACAGTCAAGTCAAAAGAAACAGGTAAAATTCATTTTAATTATAAATTTGATTTGACCCAAATATATCCAAAATATTATAATTTCAATATGTAATCCATATTGAAGTATAAATATTTTTTGCATTCTTTTTTTGAAATTAAGCCTTTGAGAGCCCATGTGTCTTGTACACTTACAGCAGGTCTTGATCTGGACTGACCCTGTTTCAAGGGCTCAAAAGTCATATATGTTGTTCCTAGACTGGTTAGTGCATGTCCCGGGGCAAGGGATAGACACAGGTATAGTTAGAGTGTGAGGAAAGAATGTAAACTTTAATGCAAATGCCCTGGGGGACACTCAGCCCAGAGCTACAAAAGGAATGCCCTATGGAACAGCCTTGCAAAGGCCCTGTGGCAGGGATAGGTGAGGCCCATTGGATGGTCAGGAAGGGAAAGGGTGGCTGTGGAGGAGCAGGGAGAGGAAGAAAAGTAGGGGATGGTGTTGGAGGGGGTCAGGGCAGGTCATGCCAGGCCCTGTGACACAGGGCGAGCATCTTGGGACTGATTCTGGGTAGGCGTTGGAGGTTTTCAAAGAGAGGAACTACTGGGGGCAAATAGGCCCTTGGTTGGGAGTGGGGAAGGCAGGTGACCAGTGGGGAGGCCCTGATGAGTTCAGACAAAGTGGTCAGCTGATATCAGGAAAGGAACATACATGAGGAACCCCATCTCTAGGCTTTCAACCTTCAGGAGCAGGAAGAAGAGGGCTGATAACAAATACCCCTTCTCAGTTTGGGGTCATTCATTCATTCATGTCATTCACTAGCATACGTTTGCCAAGTGCTTGTGTGTGTGAGGCACTGTACACAGGTCAGGGGGTATAGAAATGACCAGAACATGAAGTCTGGAGACCAGCAGCTAGACAGACCTGTAGGTGAATTACTGCAGTCACATAGTGACAAGAGAGCTGTGATCACAGAGGTGGAGGAGCAGGGGACCGCATGCCACCCAGTGTGAGAAAAGCAGGAAAGGCCATTTTTTGAATGCATGAACCGGAAAGCCACCCACTTGGGAGGTGGCCCCCACCTGAGTCGTCCTGGGGCCACAGGCCAAGGCCTTCCATGGGACCTTCAGGCTGCCCTGCTGGTCTCTGGGTCATCTTCAGCCTGCATTAGTGTTGGCAAACCAATTCTTTCTCTTTCCTCTCTTTCTTGGAGGAAGCTTGCGTGCTTGCTTGCTGGGGTAGTAAGCCTAAGGCTCTTAACCTGGACTTTTGGACCTAGAACCCAACTTCATATTCCCTATCCTCTGGGGGAAAACATTTCCACTGTGTGAGGTGGCAGGGGCCACCAGCTCTTACCACCTTACTGCCTTTAGTGTTTGAGCCCCAGATGAACATTGGTTCTAACCAGCTCTTTCAGGTGCCCCTCACCCCTGTTGCTGTAACTACAGTGGACAAGAGGAAATTTGCTACAGTTTCTGACTGAATAAGACAGGGGTAGGGAGCAGGAAGGATCCTGAAACTGTGCTCTCAGCCTGTGAACATTCTCCTGAGGCAGAGCATCACCAAGGGTGTCAGCTAATGAGGCCACACACAGCCACATGAGGAGTCTCTGGGGACTGGCTGTGAGGGGCTGGGCTGTAGGAGGCCAAGACAGCCTCTGCCCTCTGTCCCCTTCTGTCTCTGTCCTCATTGTCTATCAGAGGAGGGTGAGGAAGGGGATCCAGAAGCAGAGAATGTGAAGGTGCTGGCTAGGGACCCCTTCCCAGTCTCAGTCCCCAAGACAGTGTCCCACCCCCAAACCAAGTAGGCAAATAGGAACACTATTATTTCTATGGATGGTGTGGTTGGGGCTCCTCCTGTTGGTTTCACTGGAGGCTGAATGATTGAAATTTATGCCTTTATGTATTCTTTGACTTAGCAAAGTTAGGCCTTACCTGTTTTTAGGTGTTTGTCCTCATTTTCTTTTCTTTTTCTTTTTCTTTTTTTTTTTTTTTTTTGAGACAGAGTCTCACGCTGTCACCCTAGGTAGAGTGCTGTGGCATCATGATAGCTCACAGCAACCTCAGTCTCTTGAGCTCAAGAGAACCTCTTGCCTCAGCCTCCCAAGTAGCTGGGACAAAAGGGGCCTGCTGTGACACCTGGCTAGATGGTTTTTTATTGTTTTGTTTTGTTTTTTCTATTTTTAGTAGAGATGGAGTTTCACTCTTGCTGCTCAGGCTATTCTTGAACTTGTGAGCTCAAACAATCCACCCACCATGGCCTCCCAGAGTGCTAGGATTATAGCAGTGAGCTGCCATACCCTGCCGTGTATTTGTCCTGATTAAAGAGAAAAAGTCACATACTAGCAAACTCAATGTATTTAATTTAATTTATTTATTTATTTTGAAACAGAGTCTCACTATGTCACCCTCAATAGAGTGCTATGGCGTCACAGCTCACAGCAACCTCAAACTCTTGGCTTAAGTGGTTCGCTTGCCTCAGCCTCCCAAGCAGCTGGGGCCACAGGCGCCCGGCACAACACCTGGCTATTTATTGGTTGTAGTTGTCACTGTTGTTTAACAGGTGTGGGTTCAAACCCACCAGCTCCAGTGTATGTGGCTGGCTCCCTAGCCGCTGAGCTACAGGTGCTGAGCCAAACTCAATGTATTTTAATTTTACTTGAGATAAATTTTTCTTTCCAAGTCTTTCTTTTTTATTTTTATTTTTTGAGACAAAGTTGTGCTCTGTTGCTCAGGTAGAGTGCTGTGGTGTCTCATCATAGCTCACAGCAAACTCAAGCTCTTAGGCTCAAATGATCTTCCTGCCTCACCCTCCTGAGTAGCTGGGACTACAAGACCGCCACAATGCCCAGCTAATTTTTCTATTTTTGGTTGAGATGGTATCTCATTCTTGCTGGTCTTGAATTCCTAAGCTCATGCAATCCTCTCTCCTTGGCCTCCCAGTGCTAGGATTATAGGCATGAGCCACTGCACCTGGCCTTCTAGTCATTCTTTAAGGAAAAAAACATCACAAATGTTTTAACAGAACAATCTATTTGTCCCTGGTTTGAAATGTTAGACACACTGTCTGTTGGCCACTATGGCCCATCTCCCAAGCTCACTTCTTCTCTGTGGCCTAAATTTTCATAGCAGATGAACCCTTTTAAGCTTGGCTTGCCTATCCTTGCATGTGTGTTTCCTGAAGAGGCTCATACTTCTGTCAAAGGGTGACAGCTCTCCCAAATCTTAGCCAACTCCACATGTTAAGGGTTGCTGGACTCTCAAATTCTGCACCTTGCCTGTTTCTTCTTTGCTTTTGGAAAATCAAAGATCAAGATCAGTGTAAAACCTTTTTTTGTGTGGCTTCAATGTCAACTATAAATTAGCTTGGTTATCTTCTAGGAGAAATGCTATTTATTTTGGAGTAGTAGTAAAAAGGGCTCAAAGGATAAGGAGGCTATTCAGGCCTATTCTGAATCCCTGATGACATCAGCTCCCAAGGGCGCTGTGCTGCAGGAAGCAAGGCTGTAGGTGGGTACCAGGTAACACCATGCCTCCCCTCTTCCCTACCTGCCCGCTGTAGTGAGTAGAATGCTGGCAGCTTCAAACACTTGGGGTCCCACACATTTCTTTCAGCCTAAACTTCACCTGGAGTGTCTACAGACTAAGGATGCACATTTGTATATTTTGCTTTTGGAGAAACCACCTACCTTCCCATGATCTGGGTGAAGAGCAGTTTCTTTGATCCTAGAGGGTGACTCGTGTTCTTTGGGCTGGTGTCCTATTTGCAGGGTCATGTTAGAAAGGCAAGATTGGCGTTTAGGCCCACTGCTTCTCAAACCTCTTGTGCAATAGATGCCCCTAGGGAAGTTTACTAAGAATGCCAGTCCCTGGACAGCCTCTGGCCTCCTGGAATAGAAAGGGGGACCCCAGAAATCTGTGTTTTAATGAACCGTAAGAGGATTCTGGTGTAGAAACATATTTGAGAAACATTGGTCTAAACCTTAGACTTACCCAAGAACAAAAAATTAGCCATCAGTTGCACACCAACTGTGTATCTAGGACTGGACCAGAGGGTAGGGTTGCTAGATTGAACACAAATAAACAAGAAACAATAACAGAAAGATGCCCAGTTAATGATGAATTTCAGGTAAATGATGAATAATGTTCAGTTTAAGTGTTTCCCATACAATTATGGGACATACTTGGACTGAAAACCTATGCGTTGTTTACCTGAAATTCAGATTTAACCAGGTACCCCGATTTTATCGGGCAGCCCTACTTGCGAGTGAAGTAGACCAGTGCCTTTGGGGGTTCTCTGTTTCCTTGATGAGGTTCTGGAAGGCTAAGGTTCAGGGCTGGTTTGACAGCCAGGGCCATAGGCCCTACAATTTGGGATTGGACAGGGGTAAGTCACTCTATGGTTGTGCCTCTGATAATAGCTATTATTTTGGTTTGGTGTCTGAAAAATGTGCTACCCGTGAGAGCTTGGGCCTGTTTGGGTTTAAATAGCTTTCTTAGGAGCCACATTGCAAGGGCATGAGGCAACAGCCCCGTGCTTTGGGGCCAGTTGGCTGTCTCCAGTCCGCCTCAGTTTCCAGGGCTGGAAGAGGAAATAAGACAGAAAATGTGAAGTGGTGGGCAAGGGCGTGTTTGCTGCAAGCCCTGCAGGGATGGGGAGGGACAGCTAAATTCCAGCCAGGCTCTAGGGGTGTCAGGGGCAGAGTCTGAGCACATCAGTTCCCCAGGCTGGGGGCCAGGTGTTCTAGGTGGGCCCCCTTCCTTTCCTGTCTGCCAGGGATACCTTCAGGTCACTTTTCTGTTATGCACAATTTGGCCCCATCAATGTCCCTGCCCCTTCCCATCCATGACTCCCTCCTGCAGAAACTTGCTTGGTATTTTCGCAGTGGCAGGGAGGAGGAAGGGAGTTACTCACTTTGGCACAGACAGAGCAGTCAGAGCCCCATGGCTGCACCTCCCTGGGCGTAACCAGGATGTCTTGCCATCCCCTCTATCCCCACCAAAACTGGGGTCTATTCTTTATTTTGACAATGGAATCCAATTTTCAAGTTATTATAATAGACAAGTGTTTGATTTAAAGAGATGGTACTGCTCTGCTTTCTGGAGGCAGCTCAGCCCCCACCCCAGATGACACCCCCAAACCTGTAGTCACGTGTACTTGGGAAGTGCAGTATCCTCTGGTTGTCTGGCTTCAGCTTGGGCAGTGGGCATCCCCCTGCTGAGTCCTGTCCTGAGTCTTAGGCCTAGGTCCCTGCGGGAGGCCCCACACTTGCCCTGCACCCAGGTTTGGGACTGGCTGTCTTACTAGGGAAAAGGGTAATTTTACATGAATAAGAAAAAGAGCTCCTTGGGGCAGATGAGACCTACCCAGGTTAGAGGACCTGGCAAACACTGTGTTGACTGGTTTGTAGCCCCTAGGTGCCCTTGTGCAGTGAACAGCCTGGGCAACTATATAGGCTAGCCCTTCAGGGAAACATGCCTGGACCTTTTTTAGCTTCTCATTGATCTTTTCCCTACTCCAAGTATTTTCTCCTTAATCAAACAAAAATGGAAGGGAGGAAGAATCTGCTCCATCTTTGGGCTCCTTTGGTGTTTGTTAGGAAAGACCAAGGGTCCTTTTATAGCCTGGGGGTCATTTTCCCTTTTTACTTTTGAGTGAGACTGTCTGAAGTCTGACTCTCAGGCCCACTTTGTTGAGTTTCTGACTGCCCCAGGTATCCCACTCTGCCTCTGTGGCAGTGGGGGGTGCTGATCTCACTAGGGCCTGGCTTAATGCTGGAGTGAAAGGAGGCAGGCACCCCCACCCTGGCCTTCTGTTCAGAGGGGGGTTCGATCCCCCTACCCTGTGGTGAAGTCAGCCCTGGGGGTTTGGGTGTCCAGCTGCAGTGGCTGGGCAAGGAGTCCTCTTGGTTCTTCAGGAGAGGGAGGCAAGGGGCTACGGGAACAGAGAGGTACCCCACACTCCAGCCATCATTATTATCTTTATTTTTAATTATTTTGAGTTGCGAAAGTTTTAAAAAGGTAAAACTAGATAAATTACAACACAGTCTTGAGTTCCCTATCACCCAGACTCAGCAATTGTTAACAATTGTTTTTTTTTTTGAGGTTGTTGTTGTTTTTGCGACAGTCTCAAGCTGTCGCCCTGGGAGGAGTGCTGGGGTGTCATAGCTCACAGCACTTGGGCTCAAGCGACCCTCCTGCCTCAGTTTTTCTATTTTAGTAGAGATGGGTTCTCATTCTTGCTCAGGCTAGTCTTGAACTCATGAGCTCAAGCAATCCACCTGCCTTGGCCTCCCAGAGTGCTAGGATTACAGGCATGAGCCACCGCCACTGGCCGTGTTATAACAATTGTTAATGTTATAAATTGTTAATGTCTTGTGCTGTCTGTTCCAATTCCTCCCTTTGTGTTCCTGTCCCTCTCCCCAAGGTCTCTCCCCCACCACCAGGCAACCATCCAGGAATTTGGTGTGTAGTTTTTTTTCCCCCTCCAAATCTGTATATACACATCCATGAACAACAGATGATTTCTAGGAACGTTCCTAGCTGGTGTCCTATTGTCGCTGTATGTGGCACACTATGGCTACCTTCCCTCGTCTTCCTGTTTGTGGCACTGTCCAGGCTGAATACTCTCCTGTGACTGTGGTTTAAAAGTGCGCTGTCCTGTCCATGGCCGTGCTGGCCTTTCCACTTTGACTGTGCTACTGTTATTATTGCACACAAGCCCCTCCCCTTGCCCTGGCCTCTGTGTCTTTGGGCCTCACTTCTCCCATCTCTAAAGTAGGTGGAGGCAGGGCCAGGTGGTATTTAGTGAGATGCTATTGCAGAAGTCTGTAGTCACTCCAGCCTCCTCTCACCTCTCCGTGACTTGGTAAATGGTGCTATCCAGGGGGAAGAGGGAGGTTTTCATGCCTGGGGGGCTGTGGGTGCAGGGGTTGGGGTGGGTGCTAAGGGTGAGGGCTTGGGGACGGGGCTTGGTAATCCAGCTTCGCCTTCCTCCACAGGGTCTCAAGGATGGCGGGAGCAGGCCAAGCCTGGCCACCGGGCCGGAGCAGCCCCCTGGCCCCTACACCCCCCTCCTACAGGAGTCTATGCAGCCTGCCAGTCCCAAAGCCTGAGCCCCCAGCTGCCACACCTGTCCGCACATCGCACACACGCCCCGGCACATGTGCACACACATGCACAGGCGTGCACTGACACACTCAGGGATGGAGCTGCTGCCGAAGGGACTCAGGGAACAAGCACTGTTCTGGAACCTTTTCTCCAAGTGACCCCCAGGCCTGACCATGGGTGCTATGGGTGTTGTATCCTCTCCCTTGGGTGAGCCTGGCCCCTTCAGCCACTGGGTCCTGGCTCTTGAAGACACCCACCATCTCTGGGGGTCTCCCTTCCCATCAGGACAAACCTTGCAGCCCCAGCCTGGTAGCTCAGGCCTCTCACTCCCAGGCCAGGGCGCTGTCCTGGAGGTCCTGGCTGGATGCGTAGGCTTCCTGTGCCAAAGCCATGTGGGCAGGGGCCAGGGACTCACTGCTCAGGCTGTGACCATGAGCTTCCTCCAAGGTCTACCTGCCTAGGTCCAGCCTCAGAAAGTGGTGTGGGGCACCACACCAGGATGCCTGGGGCAGCTTCTCCAGTGGTCTCACTCTCTGGCAGGACGCTGAACATTTGGGTCTGGATGTTGGAGGCCCTTCTCCTCCAGCCTAAACTGACATCGTCCTGTACACTGAACTGGCCACTCCCTGGCTGCGATGGCAGCAGCCTGTGCCCTGAGCTGCCCCCCTCCAGGGTCCCTCAGATTTTAGGTGTCAGCATGGAGGGAGGTGGGAAGGCCTTGGGGGCTCACCACCTGGATACCTCCCCTGGGATAGGGGGTGACCCCTCTGCCCAGTGCTCCTGGATCTTGGGGCAAGCCTCTGTTGTCCCTTTTCTACTGGAAGATAAATGAATTTTATCAACTTTTAAAAATAATTCACTATTGAAATAATAAACTTTAAAAAAAAAATTGAAGGTTTGAATCTCTGGCAGCCTTTTTACTGGGGTTGAGGGGTGAGGGGCTTGCTGGGGCGTTCTGCGCCCTTCTGCTCTTGGTCAATAGCTCCTTTCTGGTGCTGCCAAGAGTGTCTCTCACAAGGCTGAGCTGCTGACTTGCCTTCCTGTTTTTAAATTTCAACCTTGTGCAATTTAAAATTTTGTATAAATATTGTGTGAATACAGCACTTTTTGGAAAGAGGAGGATCCAAGTCCCTTGGGACCACTCCCAAGCCCCCAAGGTACCTGTGCTGCTATTGCATGGGGACCTTTTTCTGTGCATTTATATACAAATCCTGTGTGTAGGACAGGTATAGTGACCTGGGCCTGGCAGAAAAGAGAAGTAGTTACTCTTCATTTTAAGTTTAATTAGTTGCAAAAAGTGAAATTTCCCACTAATTATCATCATTGACGTTTTAATATGAGACATTTCATCACTGTTTAAAAGTGACCTCTGGAGCAGTGCCTGTGGCTCAGTGAGTAGGGCGCCGGCCCCATATACCGAAGGAGGAGGGTCTGAACCCAGCCCTGGCCAAACTGCAACAAAAAAATAGCCAGGTGTTATGGTAGGCACCTGTAGTCCCAGCTACTTGGGAGACTGAGGCAAGAGAATTGCCTAAGCCTAAGAGCTGGAGGTTGCTGTGAGCTTTGATGTCATAGCACTCTGCCTAGAACGACAAAGTGAGACTCTGTCTCTAAAAAATAAAAATACAACAAGTGACCTCTGGGGCCCACATATGACAGCAAGATTATATTCGCCACCAAACATTTTTAAGAATACCCAGATAAGCTCTTTTATGGTCAGAAATTTTATGCCTTTTTCCCCTTTGAACTTGTATTTCTTTTCTTCTTCCCTCCAGAATTTTATCTAAGTGTTATTATGTATTTTCGATGCTTTTAAGCCTTTTATTATTCAGTCTGTTGTATTTGTCTCCAACATAAGTATCTATACAAGTTGAAGTGAACTTTTTAAATTTCTTGTAACCATGAAGGTTAAAAAAAATTTTTTTTTTGACCTGGGGTATTTGTCTGCTTGGGCTGGTAAAATAAAATACCCTCAATGCAAAGTTTAAATAACAGGCATTTATTTCTCACAGTTTGGGAGGCTGGAGGTCTTAGATCAGGGTGCCAGCATGGTCAGGTTCTGGTGAGGTCTCTCTTTCTGTCTTGCAGTCGGCCACTTTCTTCCCATGTCCTCACATGGCCTTTCTTTGATGTTGGAAAAGGGGGTAGGGAGAAGAGTGGCTGCATGACTCTGTGGTGTCTCTTCTTAGAAGGGCACTAATTCTATTGGATCAGGGTCCCACCCTTATGACGTTATTTAACCCTAATTACTTCCTTAGAGGTCCAATCTCCAAATTCAACTACACTGGGTGTTAGGGCATTAACATATGAATTTTGTCATCACAAACATCTAGTCTAAGATACCTGGATTGCCATTCAGCTATAGTTATACAGTTGATCAGTATAGTCTCATGTTTCATGTTATATGTTAAAGAAGTAAAATTTTATTGGAGTGCATGTCCTTTTTATATGAATTTTATATATAGTAGAACCTCCATAGCTGACCATCTCCTTAAGTTGATCTAATTTGCACAGACCAGACATGCACCACATGCATGTATCAGTCCAGCGGGGCTAGTTCCTTATGTTGACCACCCCATATGTCGACCAGTTTGTTACAGTCCCTCGGGTGGTCAACTTATAAAGGTTCTACTGTATTTTTAAATTTGCGGACTATAAGTGATGTGTGTTTGTGTTTACAGTTCCATGAATTTTTAACACATTTACAGATTTAAGGAACTACCACTACATCAAGATAAACAACAATGTATGGTTTCCTCAAATTTCCTCATGCTCCCCTTGTGTAGGGAAGCCCTCCCCCATGCCCACCCTCTGGCAACCAGCCTCTTCCAGAATGTCATAAATGGAATCACACAGTCTGTGCTCCTGAGACTAGCTTTTTTCACTCAGCATTGTTTTGAGATCTACGCATGTTGTTGCATGTAGCAATCATTGGTTTCTTTTTACTGCTGAGTGGAATTCCGGTGTGTGCACATACCACGGTTTTTTAGCCACTTAGTTGAAGGACATTTAAAGTGTTTCCAGTTTCTGACAATGACCGATAAAGTGCTGTGAATATTCAGGTACAGATTCTCATGTGAACGTGTATTTCTGTTTCTCTTGGGCATACACCTAGAGAGGGATTGCTGAGTCACAAACTTCAGCCGTTCATAGTGGTTTCTCATTGTGGCTTTCTTTGCTTAGAAATGTGCCTTGTAATGCGATGAGGGGGGCTTCTTCTCTGCCCCCAGTTTATTCAGATTAGAACCAGACCAACTTTGTCAACAAGTCTTTGTAGATGCAAGTGCCAAGAAGCCTTGCTTTCGTAAGTGGCTGGGAGTAGAATTCTTATGCTCCTGGGTAATGTGCTAAAGTCAGACGGTTATCTGTCATCAGAAATTATTGTTACTCATCTATCAGCTGACAAGTTCATTTGACCTTTGTTCAAATTTGTAGAAAGCAGCAAAGTAGAAACCACTGACTTGCAAAAGCATCTATTGCCCAATTTTTAGATTTGTTCTCAAAACCAGTGTTTGGGAATGTTCCTCGGGGAGGGTTCTGCCTGCAGTGGACTGGACATTGGCTTCAGAAAGGGGCTTGGGTGGGGGGTGCAGGTGACTGACAAGCTCAGGACAGAGTCCAGGCCTAGAAGATGGTCCCCTTAAGCTCCTGTGTTTGATCCCTGGAAAGCAGGAAGGCAAGTGGGAAAGCAGTGCCCAGCCTCCTCTAGTTACCTGATAACTTGAGATTTTTGACATACTTGCATATGAGCCACTTCACAGACACTTGTTGCATTCAGCTCTACCTGCTCATAAAGAAACAAAAGACAATGGGGGGTGGGAGGGTCATGTGTGTCTGTTGTTCCCTAAAGGAATTTGTCCTCCATGCATCTCATTGTGGGAATACCTTGCTTCTGAGCAGTTTCTAAGATTTTCAGTGGGTGATTTTTGGTACAACCACCATCCCCAAACCCACTCAACTACTTCATCCAGGGCTCAGTGAGGAAAGCACCATCTGCCCCAGAGGTGGAAGGACGGGCTTTGGGGACAGTTTTCAGGACACCTGGCCACTCTTCACCAGAGGATCTCAGGAGCATGGCATTCCAGGCTCGGGGAGACCCTTCCTTCTCACCTTCACTTCAGACTCCCAATCCCAACGTTGACGTGAACTCCACTGCTTATTAGTTTTCCTTAATTTGACTCACTTTTCTACTTTATTTTAAAAGAAAGGCGTTTTTATCTGTGACATTATGGGTCCAGTGGGCAAATTATGGGTCTGTTAAAATAAGTACATAGCCACAGCTAAGATTTAATAAAAAAGAAAGAAAAGAAAAAAAAAGTACATAGCAAAGTTTAAAGATGTTCCTCCACATACCGTGAAGAGGTACCTGGAGACCCCCTGCTGACTCCCTTCTTCCCACCCTGCCACTGGGACGAGTCTCACCTCTGCGTGGACAGTTTCCCGCCTCTCTCTGCCTTGCTCAGTCCTGGCCCTCGTCACAGGCTGTTTCTGCCACACCCCTTCCTCCAGGAAGGCCCCCAGATCACTCTCACTCAGCTTTCTCTTGTCTTGGGACTCCTGGAGTACTTTGTACCCCAGTTGATGCTAGAATGTTCTAGAATGTTCCAAGTCCTGACTCTGGTTCCTGTAGCCCAAAGCCCCAAGGACCTGGTGCCTGCCCTTGTGCTGGAAACTGGAATATCCTTAACCAAGATGGTTACTGAGGCTCCCGGCTCTCCTCTGCTTGCTCAGGTGTCTGTTCTTTCAGCACGTATTTATTGAGTGCTCGCTACCTGCTAGGCCTCGGGGTACAATGGGGGACCGGATAGAGGGGCCCCTCCTCTCAGACAGCTTTACATTTGTGCCACTGACTAGCTGTGGGACCTTCAACCAGTCACCCAACCTCTCTGGAGCCCCAGTTCCCCAACCTTTAACACAGGGCAACCCAGACCTACTTTGGGCACCTTTGTACGAGGCTCAGCCGAGATGGTAAAGCCAGGGTGGTGTTCCTCATTTGAGAAAAATAGGACACTGCCTCACAGGTCAGTATGGCCCTGCATGGTGGCCCAGTGCTGGGGACATCGCATGCAAGCCCAGTGCCCTGGCACTGTCCTGCCTCAGCCACTGTCCTGTCTCACCTGGTGGCTCTGTCAGTCTGGTCCACGGATCTCCCGGCTCCCATGCGTGTTTCATGCTGTCCATCCTCCATGCAGCTGCCTGAGGGGTCTTTCTGAATTGTACAAGTTTTTCAAGGTTCATCCTTGCTCAAATTGTGGGCAGCTTTTCCCCGGCCCTGGCGGTAAAACCCTTGACCTGGCACCCTCCTGGCTATGGAGCTGAGTTCTGGGCAGTCCTGGGCTGGGCCACTGGGGGGCGAGCTGTGCACACAGGATGCTCAGAGGCTGTCGACTAAGGAGTCAGGGGATCACCCTTGGCTCCTTGAATTGAGTGAACTGATTTCAAACCGGGGACTTGTTATTTGTGGTCCTCAGCCTATCTCTGGGAACTTGTAATCCCTAAAAGTTGTATTTTATTCTGGGAAGCATTTCCTCAGTAGTCTTCAGATTTTCAAAGGGATCTTAATCTCTCTTCAAGGGGACTGGGAACAAGGATGACACACCTGAAATAAAAGCTAGGGTCCCAGGACATTTGCTTTCCCTTAGCAGGTGATAGAAGGGTCTCTGGGGTTGGAAACTGGCTACCTGCATGCCAATCCCTCCTCTGCCCAAGGTGCGAGGTGGCCTTAGCAACTCATAACCTCCCTGAGCCTGGTGCTGCCTGTGAAACGGGGCTGGAGCCGCTGCTCCACAGATCTCTGAGAAGCTTATGAGGGTGGCACAAAAATGGATGTGTGAGGATTCTTTATGGAGCCTGGGATGTTAGGAAGATCTTGGATGCCGAGCCTCCAGCAAGCATGTATTAGATACCTCCTGTGTGCAGAGAGTAGTTGCCGTGCACAGTGGGGGGCAAGGGCTCTGAGAAGGTGTGCAGATTCACCCACACATTCATTTTTCATTTCATTAAACAAATGATGTTTGCGTGCCCATGGTGGCAATCTCCCTCATATGTGGGGCACTTGGATTTGGTTCTCCAGAAGGAGATTCTGAGATAAAGATTCCCGGCCAAGGGATGTCCTAGGAGGGCAAATAGGACTCCAGGAGCCCAGAGGCAGTTCTCCAAAAGTGAGCAGCAGTTACTGGGTTTGGGATATGCAAGTACCCCCCAGCCAGGAGTGTGGGAAAACAGTAAAAAGGATGGAGTTGGATCTGGTTGGAGCACCAGCATTGTCTGCTTTGGAAATACAACGGTGGGCTCGGTGCCTGTGCTCAGCAGTTAGGGCACCTGCCACATACGCCAGGGTTGGTGGGTTCGAACCTGGCCCAGGCCTGCCAAACAACAACGACAACTGCAACAAAAAAATAGTTGGGCATTTGTGGTGGGTGCCTGTAGTCCCAGCTACTTGGGAGGCTGAGGCAAGAGAATCACTTGAGCCCAGGAGTTTGAGGTTGCTGTGAGCTATGAAGCCACAGCACTCTACCAAGGGCAATATAGTGAGACTCTGTCTCAAAAAATATATATATATATTAAATATATATAAATATAAATATAAATATAAATATATATATATAGTGGTGGTGGACAAAGCAAGAAGGCTCCCTGCCTTTGCGGGTAGAGACGGTAAATGAGTAAGTACCATAACTCTGGAGGGTGACAGGTGCTGGGAAAGAAAGAAAGCAAGGTGACATGACAGTGGAGGATTGCCTAAATGACAGTGTTTCTAGAGGTTTCCTCTGAGAAGTGCCACATATCCGGATTTCCGAAGGATTTGAAGGAATCCCGAAAAAAGGGCTTCGGGACCTGGGAAGTGCGCATGCAAAGACCCCGAGAGGGCAGTGTGAGCAGGGCAGCCCCGCTAGTGGCCCGAGAGGGTCGGGCTGAGTGGAGAAAACTCAAGCTATCCTCTCCCTTACCCCACGACACCTAACACAGAAGACTTCTGTGACCAAATGTTGATTTTCCCCACATACCAAAGAATCAGTCAGTTCTGCAGTGCACCAGCTGGGTGTCCTCTAGTTCAATTCAGCTTTGACACTGTCTACCTGGAGGGATCATCAGGCCCCACAGGGTGAGGGCTCAGTCACTAACTCCCACTTCCGATGCCAATCACAAGCCCAGGGTATGGGCTGGACATCAGGGTTCCCATGACCCCCTCCTTGGGTTTGATTAATTTGCTAGAGCATCTGCCAGGTCTCAGGGAAACACTTTCACCAGTTTATCATAAAGGGTGGGTAAAGAGACAAGGGATGTGGGGTGTATTTTGGGGCTGCAGCTAATAGTATATGGGTAAAATGGGATGCGGGGAATGAGGGGCAGAAAGACGTCCCAGGACACTCGGGGATGCCTGGGGGTACCATGGAGGGGAAGGCGGTGCCGCCAGGCAGGCATGGCTGGAGCACGTGGAGTCCCATCTTGTCCCCAGTGCAGGGCTCAGCAGCCCCCTTAGTGAGCATTTATTGACTGGCTGCTCAGGAGAGAAGTCAGGACCCGGGGACTGTCCTCACTCCACCCAGTTGATCTTCTTCCCCTATGCACCCGCCCACAATGCTGTTGGCCTCTGAACACAAAGCATCCTTCAATACCACAGCACCCAAAGTAGAGGCTGCAGTCAATGCTTAGGAGACACATGTTTGTGCAGGCCACCTACAGTTCCGTACTGCAGGTGGCTTGAGGGGATCATTTAATAGATGAGACGACAGAAGCGGAGTCCAGGGCTCCAGTGAGGGCTCTGAGTACCACTCCAGGGGCTCCCTGCCCTCCCTGCCCCGTCCTCCACCTGTCCACATGGAGGGTAAGGTACACAGTGCTTTATATATCGGCAAACACTCTTGCCCTGAAAAGTCTGGAACGGGGAGAAGCAGGCCTATTTCACAGCCTGGCAGACTAAGGCCCGTTCCCAGGCTTCTGCTTTCCAGGCCTGGGTACCTGCTTTTCACAGTCTGATGCATGTTTGTGTGAGAGCATTTGATCTGTCTCCCTCTTTAGACTCTAAGCCCTCGAGGATGGCCCCCGGGTACTCGAGGTTCATTGTGCATGGGGCGTGTGTGCAAATGGGTCTTTGTTGAATAAATGAGCAAAAGATAGGGTCGGAGTAGGGTGGGGATGTGGCCTGAGAGCTGGGAGCGCACAGGGCCTACGGGAGGGGTTGTCGGCAGCCACCAGGGGGCGCTGTGGGTCCAGCCTGCAGGGCAGCCCTGGGTTCAGAGCTCCAACCTCCACTGCACCCAGAACCCCGGCCTTAAAGGCTGGCGGAGGCGCTGAGCGTCTGCTTTTCGAGGCTCTACACTTACTAAGGTTAAAAAAAGAAAAACTTACCAACCAGGGCTGCAAGGACTATGTCATCTTGTATGGTTACATTGAAAAAGTTATACATACAATAATTTTGTGAAGTTAAGGTATTTGCAAAATTGTTCATGCTCAATGTACAGAGGTGGAAGGATTTGGTAATTAGAAATGCTTATAATTTTCTTTAGCCTGGGTGGCAGGGCTTTAGAACATTCACGTTGAGGTATTCTGGTGAACATGGAGCCCAGGCCAAATGCTGCCTTTAGTCCTCCAAAGCAGTGCAATTCTGATCACAGCTTCAGAAGCCTAGGGGAGAGAATATGTCTGCAGCTGGCCAGAGAGGGGCCCTGCACTATTTCCAACCAAAGGCAGCAAGTACCTACAGCTCCTGATTCTGAAGATCCCAAGAAGTCTGGCAGAGAAAAGAAGGTTTGCAATCTTCATTTCTGCCAAATCCAATCCCAGCTTCATCTAGAAAGAGGCCCTCTATACCAGGCATGTGCCCATCAGTCTGGAGAAGCCCCCAGCAGGGGAGCATCCAGGCTCATTCCAGAATGGTGGAGAATGAGAGAAGAAGGAGAGGAGTTAAGAATAAACATGTCTAAAAATAGTGCTCTGCACTCCCAAACCAACAACAAAACAGGAAAGAGAGGGCAGGAGAGCCGGAGGGAAGATGTCCCCAGAGTTTTGTCACGGGGGAGAATAAGGTGCTCTCACTCCTTGCTGGGGGAGGTTTCTGCAAGGCCTTGGGAGCCAGGCTGGCTGGGGTCCTGAGGGTGAAGGCCAAATATCTTTGGAGTCATGAGCATTTCCAGATTTCAAGACACATTTGCCAGGAAGCCTTAGCCACAGGAAACTTAACAACGTGCAGAAGTTAGGAGGCCTTTAAAATGGAGCTGTTTTTTTTTTCTTTCCCCATTTTCAGGAACAGATGTTTGAGCAACATTGGCCACGACGCACATTTCTGCAAACTAGATCTCATTTACCTCCTCAGCTTCCATTACGAAACAGGCCTTCCACTCCCCTGGGAAAACATCTCAGCAGATGGATTGGAACAACTGCGTGTGGAAGACATTAATCCTTAAGCTGGTGGCCAGCCTGTGGTGGTTTTTCAGAACTGTGCAGCCCTGTTTTGGTCTCTGGGTTTTTCCCTCTACTTTTATGACTTGCCCCATCTGTTCTTCCCTGGACCACAGGAATTTCTTCCATTTCAGGGCACAGGGACTCTGAGATTAAACACTAGCATCTCTGGGTCTGCTTTGTGGTGCGCTTGGCCCTGTGGTCTCTCTGCCTGTGGCATCAACAGCTGTTTGAGGGAAGGACATGGTTTCTTTCCTTCACGATGTCAGCCTGGAGATTAGGCAAGCAGCAGGATTTGAGAGCTAGAGCCCTATGCCAAAGAGGCCTGGATTTACTGTGTCCCTCAGGCAAATCTCTCTGACCCACCTTTGTGCAACAGGAATTTTAATTCCTGACTCATCTATTTCACAGGAACTCATGAAGATTGTAAAGAAGGACATTTTATGCAATTAGGCTTAAGATAGTTTGAAAAGTGTGATAAACTACTCTTGGAACAAATCTTACCATTCATGAGTCAGTGTGTATCTAATTATTTACAAGGTCTGCTGGAGCTGAGCTGTAGTACCAGATACCACCAGTAGGTGCCACCATCAAACACATCATGGGGTTTCTTGTGAGTGAGCCTGTGGTTATTCTGTACTGTGTAAAACCAGCTTCTTTAAATGGAAGGGTATGTGTTGGTCAGTGGAGGCAAGTTCAAGTGCCTACAGAACAAGTCAGACAGTGTGTTAGGCCCAGCAGGCCAGGTGCTGGTTCATTGTATGGTAGCTTAAGCTTAAGGTACTAATTAGAAGGTGAAGATATGCCCTTCCCCAAGTTTGGCTAGTGACCTAGTGAGTGTGGCATGGCTGATGCTTTGTCTCCCCAAGGTAGTACCTTTTCGTCACTTTTAGAGATAGACTGTTGACACCCTTTCTGTGAAGACAGAGATGAAAATATGTTAAAGTGTGAAAGTGAGTCTGTCAGACTTGTGGTTAAAGGGAGCAGCATTTTATGAGCTGGGTCTGGGTTAATGACATCCCCTCCCTCTGTGCTCTATCCCAGGCTTCCTTCTTGTGCTCCAAAAACTTGTCATTGCCTTCATTCATGCTGACTGCTACCCTATGGTGACATAGGCCAGTGTCGCCAGATCTTTCATTAAAAAAAAAAAAAAAAAAGACAAAATGGTTTTTTAAAATGTGAAATCTCCTGAGTTTTAATTACTGGCAATAAATTCCAATTAAAATAATACTATGTGGGCCAAACCAAACATGTCCTGGACAGGACTTAATTTGTCAGTTTTCGAGCAGTATTTGCCTTCGCTTTTTAGTTGTGTAACTTATGTATGAACATCTGTGGCTCTCCACCCCTTCCTGGAGGTGTGTGGGTGGGTGTCTTTCATCAGCTGAATTCAGTGAATGTGTTTATCTTTTGTACAAACAGGGTTAAACAGATCCTCTTTAGGAGCTTATAAATGATACCAGCCAAGACACTAGCTTCTAGAGTCAGACAGTACTGGGTTTGAATCCCAGCTATATGATTTAATAACTGTGTGGCCTTGGGTAAGTCACTTAACCTCTCTGAGCCTCAACTTCTTCATCTGGAGATAGGAGGATAATAAAAACACCAGGTGTTGGCTAACAGTGGTGGTGTGCACACCAGATGTTTCCCACTTTCACCTTCTGGGCACATGAGAGGATGGCTCTTCTGGGTCTGCTGCTGGTTGGGTGGGACCACGTGACTCATTCTGGCCAATCATCCAAGAGAGTAGAGTATTACTTGTATCACTTCTCAGGTTGCAGCATTTAATTGCTGGTGGTTTTTCAGAACTCTTTCCCTCCATCTCAGACACTGGCTGATCTATCACCTTGTGACCTATCTATCACAGAGCAGAGCCCCACTCTGACTTATGTGGCATGAGCAAGGGATAGGATGTGTTGTTTTATGAGTTTGGGGGAGGGGGCTTTGTTTGTTACTGCAGCATAACCTAGACCTCCCTGACATGAGCCACCTTCCGTGAGTGCAAAGAGGATTGAATGAAATAATGCTCTGAATGGGCTTAGCCCACTGTCTAACACATGGTGTGTATTCTTTTTTGTTCAGTCCACACATGTGTACTGAGCAGCTGCTCCTTACTAAGCCTTGTTCTGGGCACATAGAGGAATGAACAAAACAGACCAGAATCCCTGCTGCCACTGAGTTCTGTTCCAGTGACAGGAAGTGACTGTTTCCCCTCTGCCATGGGCAGGAGGAAAGAGGCACCATAGCCTTTGGTGTGGGGCCATGATGGCTTGAAAAGTCCACAGATACCGTCGGGGCAGACACGCAGCGCTGGGGGGCCCGCCCTTTGGAGGAGGCAGCAGATTGTGGCGATCATGGAGTTCCAGGCTGGACCCACCCAGGTTCCCCATGGCGATGTCAGTGATGGAGCCAGGCCAGTATTCACTTTGCCTGGGGAGCAGATTAAAAGGAGTTGGTACAAGACACATGTACGCGAAGGTGAGGAAGGAAGTCACCACACACCTCAGGCACCTAAAGGTGTCAAATGTTCTGCTGAAGTTTTCCCCTCTTTGCTGCCTCAGCTGGGGCTGCGGTAAAAAAAGATGTCAGGAAGTTCTCAAAGGGTGTTCACATTCAAGAGTCTTTTTATGTGTTTCGTGCTTGCCTTAGGTTATGTCTTTCTTAGGTTGCGTCTTTCCCCAGACACATTCTACCAGGAGGAATTCACCCCATGTGAGGAAGCCGAGGCTCAGAGAGGGTGAGTGAGCTATTGGAAGCTGCACAGTGAGGCAGTGAGGCAGCTGAGATTCAGCTCCAGGACTTCTGTTCCCACGTCTGGTGTGTATCCCCTATGTTGATCTCTTGTGGTATTCTTGGAAATAGGAGGAAAACACAGGCAGCATAGAAGTATTTTCCTGGGTCCCCTTCCTTTCTGGACCCCCAGCCAAGCTAGTCTTTTTTTCTGAGACAGAGTCTCACTGTGTCACCCTCGGTAGAGTTCCATGGCATCACAGCTCACAGCAACCTCTAACTCTTGAGCTTAAGTGATTCTCTTGTCTCAGCCTCCCAAGTAGCTAGGACTACAGGCGCCTGGCACAATGCCCGGCTATTTTTTGTTGTTGTTGTTGTAGTTGTCATTGTTGTTTAGCAGGCCCGGGCCAGATTTGAACCCACCTGCCTCAGTGTATGTGGCTGGCGCCCTAACTGCTGAGCTACAGGTGCCAAGCCTCCAAGGTAGTCATTTATTATTCTTTCTGGTTTTGATTCCTTTTGCCCTGTTGCCTGAGAACTTCCTGTGGATTCCAGCCCCTCTGAGCATTCTACCTGCGTCCCCTTGCTCTGTGCTCACGGCGAACCGTAGAGGTAGTCACCAACCTAACCCCCATTATGCAGATGAGCCCAGAGAGGTGACACAAACCAGCTGGTTTGGGGCAGCTTTGTGGAACTGATTCCACGCCATGCCCTGGAGGCGAAGAATGGGCTTAGGGGAAGGTAAAGGCTCGGCAGTTTCTGTGGCCCTTCCTTCTGGGGCCAATTGATAGGGAGCTGCTCTGGCTTGTGTCTCTGGCCACAGCCTCAGGTGGGGTGAGCTTGGGGAGAACTCCAGGCTCTCATGGGGTCCTGTTCCAGGGGACCCTGGCCTGGATCCCAGGAGACTGACCCACAGACGTGTTTCCTTTGGCTTACACGATGTTTAAAAGAAAACTAAAACTGAATTGGTGGCCAGTACTTAAAAATTAAGGGATTTTATATAAAAAATCTACATTTTGGTTATTTTTGCAAAATTGGATGATCTGGCCACACTGGGCCCTCGTTCCTGCCTGGCAGCTGTCCTGCCAAGAGGTTGCTGCTCTGAGAAGGGACACATGTTCTTTGTGTCACTGTCTCCAGCCCTTGCTTGGTGAATGCTGCCACATCCTGGTGGTATTTCAGCCAGTGACCCTTCTTTGAGCTCAAACTCTTTGAAAAGGCTTGTTCTAGAAGCCTGGCAGAGGGCTGTCTTGGACACGGGAACACATTCTTCAGAGTCCATTAGCAGGACAGAGACACCCCCCACCCCAGGATCCCACAGCCCAAGAGACTCATTTCTGTTCTGCTACCACTCGAGAGAAGTCCCTTGGGTCCCTATGTCTTATCTAGAGAAGCACCAAGCCACAGTGGGGAGTAAACCAGATGGAGAGAGGGAAGCTAGGGAATAAGACTGATGGTGGTGGTTGCAGCTGGCTGAGTTATGCCTCGCTTTCCTGAGCTGTCCACGGCCCAAACTCTGGGACCTGTGCCCTTGCATGCCTGGCAAAGGGAACTCTCCAGATGAGATGGGGGAAATGGTCTTGGATTTTCCAGATAGGTTCCTGTCATCATCAAAGTCCTTAGATGAGGAAGACAGAAAGGTCAGAGCTGGAGAGGAAATGTGTGCTTTGAAGGTGGAAGAAGGGGCCGCAAGCCAAAGAGTCCAAGTGGCTCTGGGAGCTGGAAAAGGCAGGGAAAGGGATTTGCCCCGGAGCCACCCGACACCTGCTTTTAGGACTTCTGCTCTGCAGAGAACTAACCGTAAGGGAATTAATTTGTGTTAAGCCACTGAATTTATGGCAGTCTGTTATGGCAGCCACAGGGCCCTAGTCAGGGGTGGTGACAGCTGCCCCCCACCCCCATGTGTATGGTGGGCTATGGCCCTGTATATGTGCCTCTCACTGTGTGCGTCACCCTGTGAAAGAGGCACTATTAGTCTTGTCATCCCCACTCTGCACTTGCTCAGGTCACAGCCAGGGGGGCTCAGTGTGGATTTGAACCCAGGCAGCTGGGCTCCAGTTGCCCTCTCTGGAGCTTGCTGCTTCTTATAACTGCACATTGGACACTCTTTACTTTGCGGGCACTTGTGCCGAAAGGCTGCACACTGATGTCCCCGGAGGCCCCTGTGGTGTTCTGGGCCACCTGGACGCCCTGTTCCTCTGGCTGCAGCCAGTGGGAGGTGTCAACCGGAGCCTGGGAGGGCGGGGGAAAGGAGGCTGGGTGTTCAGCCCTTGGAGCCCTCTCTCTTCTCTGGGACTCGGCTGTGGCTAGTGCCCTGTGATAGTAGATCCCACCTGGAGGTGGCCTGGGGCTGGCTCTGTCCTCTGCCTATGGCCTAGCTCCTGCCCAGAAGCGCCTCCTCTGTACCCTCCCCCTGTCTTCCTCGGACCTAGAGCCCTGGGCCCCCCACATCCCTCCTGGGCTCTGGATCAGTAGTTCTTTTCACTGGAGTCTCCAGCCATCCATCTTGGACTCTGTTTTCTGCATGAGGCTCAGGTGTGACCTCAGCTGTCCCTGTAGCAACCCCATGTGCTGCCTTCATCAGCCTGCCTTATAGACGTGACACAATGCCCACTACAACCGGGTGCAGGTTCCTCCTGGATCCTTGGTTTCCTTGTCTGTAAAATGAAGAAGAAACATACCCACTTCCTCAAAGCATCGGTGGGAACATCTTTCCCTTTCTTGGCCTCCGGTCGGTGTGAAAGCTGATGAGACAGGCCTGGCTTTCTTGTTTACGCCCCTCCCCCTGCCCGCCTGGAAACTACAGCTTGTCCTTCCTTCTATTAGCGGCAGCCCTTGGAGTTTTCAGCCACATATTTGTACATTTTCTTCACGGAGTCGACAGCTATCCAGTATTTCTAGCCTCTTCTCATGCGTGTCCAGCTCCTAACTTTCTCCAACCGACCATCAAGCCTCTTCTGTCTGTGACTGTTTAGACAGGGGGCTTCTCAGCCTGGGCACGGTTGACACTTGGGGCTGGATTAGTCTTTGTTGTGGGGGGGCTGTCCTGCGTATCATACGATGTTTGGCCTCAACCCACCAGATGCTGGGAGTTTCCTCCCAGTTGTAACAACCCCAAATGGCACCTGTGCTCTCGGGGATGAGGGGGCAGAATCACCCTGGTTGAGAAACCCTGACTTTGTAAAATCTTAACTTTCACTGGTACGTGTGTGGAGCAATAAAGCTTCTCAAAGCACAAATGCAGCCTGACATGATGGCTCAGGCCCCTAATCCTAGCACTTTGGGAGGCCAAGGTGAGGCGATCACTCAAGGCCAGGAGGAGTTTGAGACCAGCCCAGGCAACATAGTGGGACCCACTAAAAAAAATTAGCTAGGCATGGTGATGCACACCTATAGTCCCAGCTGCTCCAGAGGCTGAGGCAGGAGGGTCACTTGAGCCCAGGAGTTTGAGGCTGCTGTGAGCTATGATTATGCCACTGTACTCCAGCCTGGGTGACAGAGTAAGACTCTGTCTCAAAAAGAATAAAAATAAAAAGCATGAATTCTCTGGGCTTTCCTTGCCCCCAAGGCATCAGGTTCCAAACAACGCCAACTTCTCTATCCAAGGTTCCAAAAGAGGCATCTGTGTTCCTCTCTGGAGCCCTCTCAAAGACTCTATCTTGTCCCTAAGGGCCCCCTCCTAGAAGCCTGTTCCCTCTGAACTTAGGGAATGTTTCCAAAGACCCAGAGGAGTTGCAGAATAGGATTTCCTCCAGGCAGCCCTTCCCTTGACCTCCCTGCCTCTTAACAGGATTAATTTCCTGATTAAAAAAAAAAAAAAATCAATGCCTGTCCCTCTGCACTAAATATTAAACTGTTTTGCAGGACTGAACTTGGCAGGCTATTAATTGGTGATGGGGGTGAAGTGCCCTCTGATTTGGGGGATGGCAGAGGGGACCCAGGGGACTGGTGGAGCCCTGGCTGGTGCCATGACATCTTCACTCCCTGCCACCTTCCTGCCACCCTGCAAGCTTTGTCATTGAGGAGGCAGGACACACAAGACCCCCAGATATCCATTTGTCTCCCTTCATTTGCAAGTGCTGAATGAAATCGCTCAGCCTTTCCCCGACAGGGCAGAATACAGCAACTCCAAATGAGCTATTTATGGGCCATTTTTTTTTCAGCATTACTTGCATATTATAATTAAGAGATAATGTCAGTGGAATAGAATATTGTCACCGGGTAATGGTCTCCTGCTGCTTCAGAAATGTCAAGGCAAAGTCACAGCATTTATCAAAAATAAATGTTGGTGGGAAGACGTAACGTTTGTTTTCGCAGCAGGGACATCAATCCTGGGACAACGATATGGCAGCGTCTTTATTTCTCTTCTCTGGAGTGATGGATGCCAACGGATGAGCCTGCCTGATGGATAGGGGTCTCACTGGTGTGGGGAGGCCAGCTGGGGCAGGGGCGCCGGCTGCCTGACCAGGTGGCGACATGCTGACGGGGTTGGCAGGAGGGTTCTGGGGGCCTTCAGCCACCGCCAGGGATCAGCAAATTCTCTCTCCACTGATGCGTTGAAGCGGCCCTGGGGCGTCCTGACTCCAGTTGGGCAGGGCATTTTCTGCAGCTGGCGGCAGCCTGCTGATTGGGCAGGGAGAGAGCTGACAGTTGGCAGAAGTCCTCCTTTCTGCCACCGCGCCTGTCCCTGGGGAATCTACTAATGATGGAGTGGAGTGCCCTTGGACAACCTCAGTTTCCGCATCACTGCCCAAGAGGGAGCTGGCAGTAGGAAGGTCAGCAGAGACAGCCGGCCACCGTGATTCCTGGCAATCTGGGGGCGTCCGCACTGCAGTGTGGACAGGGACCTCGGCCTCTCCGGGCAGCCTGCACCGCCTGGTTTAATCGCATGCTCGGCTAACATCTCTTCCGCACTGCTGGCCCAGTGATCTTTCTCAAGTGCAAATCTGCTCATGTAGCTCTCAGCTGAAATCCCCTGGGCCCTCAGGATAAAGTCCCAACTCTGAAATGGAGGGCACAGGGCCCTGTGTGATTTGCCTCCAGCACAACATATCCCAGTGGCCTGTGATTCTTCCCAGCAGCCAGGCTGTGTCTCCCATTTCCTGCCCCCTTTACCCTGTTTCTTCCTCCAACCTTCTTCGCCTGTCCTCACACAACCCTCAATCTAGCCGTCTTTTGCTACTTCTTCAGGCCCCTGTTTTGACAACTTCTCCTCCAGGAAGCCTTCCGTGACTTCTCAAGCCTTGGCTATGTGCTCTTCCCATGTGCCATGCCTGGGCTCTTTCACTGAATCACACTGGTGTAAGCACTCGGATCTTGATCTTTCTCCCATTTCTGAACAGTGGTCTCAGCTTTGCTTGAAGTTGTATCCCTGGATACGAAGTGGGTGATTAATGAGTATGTGTTGGAACAGCTAAGTAAGTGAATATCTACATGGGGTCTTTTATGGGAGTTCGTATCAGTTATCCATTGGCTAAATGATGCTGGATACCAAATCACCCTAAATATCAGTGACCTCCAACAGTAAGTATTTATTTGGGTTAGGTGTCTGCAGGTCTATGATTCAGGCTGGGCTTGGCTGGGTGGTTCTTCTGTCTCAGCTGGGCTCACTCACATGGCTAGGGGTGGCTCGTTGTTGACTGCTGTAGGCTGGCCTCAGCAGGGATTGCTGGGAGAACTGTGCTTCACTCCACAGACATGTCCTACAGCAGACTAGCCTGGATGTGATCCTCTGTGATCACAGAAGTCAGAGAGGGCAGGCAGCCATGCCAGACTTCTTCAGGCCTAGCTTGGCACAAGCACATTGTTGTTTTCATAGGCTAAAGCAGGGGTCCTCAAACTTTTTAAACAGGGGGCCAGTTCACTGTCCCTCAGACCATTGGAGGGCCGGACTATAGTTTAAAAAAAAAAAACAACTGTAAACAAATTTCTATGCACACTGCACATATCTTATTTTGAAGTAAAAAAATAAAACAGGAACAAATACAATCACACCGCCTCATGTGGCCCACGGGCTACAGTTTGAGGACCCCTGGGCTAAAGCTACTCATAAGGCCAATTCAGATTCATGTAGTAGAGAAATAAACTTTACCTCTTCGGTTACAGGAATCACAAAACCACATGGCAAAGGGCATGAATACAAGGCAGGGTGTGAATAGGAGCCATTGGCACAAGGGATCAGGGAATTTAAGTTGAGTTCTTATAATAGTGCATTGGGCATCCAAAAGGCACTTTGTATGTACAGTGATTCTTCTGATGGTGACAATGACAATTTTTTTTTAATTATGGCAAAATACATGAAACATAAAATTTACCATCTTAACCCAGTGGCATTAAGTATACTCACAATGTTGTGCAACAGATCTCCAGAACATGTTCATCTTGCAGAACTGAAACTCTGTCCCCACTGAACACCTTCCCATTGCTCCCTCCCTCAGCCCCTGGCACCCAGCGTTCTGCCGGCTATGTCTGTGAATTTGACTGCATTAGCTACCTCCTCTAAGTGTGATCACACGGTATTTGTCTCTTTGTGTGTGGCTCCTTTCACTTAGCAGAATGTCCTCAAGGCTTAGCCGTGGTTATAGCACATGACAGGATTTCCTCCCTTCTCAGGCTGAATAATACTCTATTGCATGGAGTAGAATGGACTACAGGGGCTCATCCGTCCATCCATCCACGAGCACTCAGGTGGCCTCCACCTTTCGGCAGTTGTCAATCATGCTGCTCTAAATGTCAGTGTACAAATATGTCTTTGAGACCCTCCTTTCCATATTTTTAGATACCTACCCAAAGGGTACGATTGCTAGATCATGGGCAGTGTGGCTTTTAGACTAGCAGAAAAACTCTTGGGACATAAACATTGATCCCTGCATTCTACAGCGCAGCGGTTAATTGGACAAGCTGTGGGATCAGACAGCTTAGTTTAGTCCCCAACTCAGCTGCTTCCTAATTGTGTTTTCCCAGTCGAGCCACCCACTCCGAACCTTAGTTTCCTCCTCTGTGAAATGGGAGTGAAGTAGTATCTGCCCACAGTGTGTGAGGATTAAGGTGCTTAGGACAGCACCTGCCATATGGCCACATCGCAGTGCTCAGCGTCATACCCTCGGGTTGTTTTACAGAGAGCTGTGCCTTTGACACTGTCCTGGCCCAGCTAAAGGGGAAAATATTGCAGGGGATGGGCGGCCAGGAGGACTGGTTTTCTTCTTTATCAAAATAGACCCAGAGTTTATCTCCTTCCCCTGGGCAAGCCGCAGGGATGGCTGCATTAGTGTTTGGTGACAGGTGCTGACACTGCATCCCCTCTGCTGGGGTGTCCAGCCTGGGCCTCTGAGGGGTTGGGGCTGGTGATAACTTGGCATTTAGCAGGGCGGGAGGTTCCTGTTTCGGATGTTCAGCACTCCGCTGCCCCAGCCTCTCCTCCCCCCCTGCACAGATTGCAATTTCGGCCTCGGCAGGAAGAGAGGAATGAGCTTGCATAATAGAGGAACATTTGGTTCTTTCAGGCTGGGCCTGGAGAGGGCGGAGGCTTTTGTGCTGAAGTGTGCATGGTGGGGGCAGGCTCTAGAGGTTTCCTGTGTGTCTGGGTTGGGGGGAACTTCATCCACAGGGAGGGAGGGTCGTGTTGAGGTCCAGATGGATGTGGGAGTGGGGGCAACTCCCCCCACCAAAGGTCCCACAGGGAGGGTGACTTTGCTGTTTTCCAGAGACAGGAGGGAGGGCACAAGGGAAACCGCACAGGGTAGGGATGGGTGGCCACAGGCAGGAATGTGGCCTCAGGGACCCTGGGCCAAGCATCTGGCCACAGAGGCTGTTCCTTTGTTCTGGGGGCCTTTTGGGCCACTTCCCTCCCACCCCAGAGAGACCTGTGGCCTCGGCCTGGAGCTGAACCTGCACCTTCCTGTTCCAAGGGGAAGAGTTGGCGCTGCCATGAGGGGGCCTTGCAGGACACTGGGCCAGATGTGAGATAGGGCAGAGCTTAAACACCAGAGGGTCAGTAGGCCAGTGCCCCTGTGTGACGACACCCAGCCAAGTTGGCCCCCTGGCTGTGCTACTTATCAGGGGACAGAGATGGGACATTTGCTCACCCTGAAGACCAAAAGGCCAGAGCAGCGATGGCATCAGGACTCTTGGAGGACTTTGTACCTTCTGACCTGATGTTCCTGTCTCCAACCTGGCTCATTGTCACAGCAGCCTAGAGACTGCAGCTTTGCAGTCTTTTAGCAAGTGTTTACTGAGCAGCCACCCTGTCCCAGGTCCTGTCCCAGGTGCTGGGGATACCACAGTGAACAAAGCCGACACTCCATGAGCTCAGGAGGTGACATTCTAGTGGAGAAGGCAGATGTGGAACACATCCACGTGAGATACAGGCCACTGTACCTGTAGGGGAAACTAACAGAGGGCCTTGGTTCTTCACCCCTCCCTGCACCTGTGCCATTTACTCTGTGACTTGGCACTTCTTTTCGACAAAGGAGTAGAGTACACTTCCCCACCCCTCAATTTTAGATCTGTCCATATAACTTGCTTTGGCCAAAAGAAGTAGAAGTGATGTGCTAGTCCTGACCTACTGCTTAAGAGCCCCTGTACCATTCTGTGCCTCTGTCATCATGTGAGACAAATATGCCCTGGGATATCCTGCGGATCCAAGGAGAATAAGAGACAGGTGGGAAAGCTTAGCCCACCCCAGCCTGGCCCAGCCCGGACCGGGTGGCCCCCAGCCGACCAGCAGATATGGAAATGATAATGAATGATTGGATCTTTTGTTATGCAGTTGGTGGCAGTAGCTAACTGGCACAATTAGCTATTGGTAAGTGCTATTATTAACCCCATTCTATAGGCAAGAAAATTGAGGCCCAAAGACATGAAGAAACCATCTTGAAGTTATAGGATTAACATGGCTGAGCCCAGACAAGAACCAGCTCTATTGACTTCTGCTGGTTCCTTCATTCATTCAGCACTTTTTTACTGAGCACCCACTGTATGCCTGTAATTGTGATAGTAACTAGAGGCAGTTCAATGAAATAAACATGCCTGTGTGAGTAGCCTCTGTTAGGAGCCTCTTTTCTTAGAGTTTTGACAGAAGTCTAAGACCCGACTGCCATCAGCCTGGGGTGGGTCACCAGTGAGAGGATGTGGGGCTCCCATTGGCTGCGCTAGGTCACATGTCCACCCCCTGGGCGGTGGGAAGCGATGACTCCATCTGAAACACAAGGACTGAGAGTACAGGAGAGATGGTTTTCCCAAACAAAAAGGGGCGCTCAAACCCTAAAAAGAGGAAATAGATGCTGGGCAGATAAAAAAGAACAATTTGTACTCCAGAGTTCTGGGGCCCTAAGAAAGACGCCCCCACAGCTCTGTGATCCTCAGTGAAGCCCCCCCCCCCAGGCCCACTCCGGCCTCCTCTACCTCTGATGCTCCCCGTGGGAGCTCTGCCTGGCTCTTGGAAGATCAGATGTGATTTATTCCTGGCATCTGTGCCGCCACTTGCCGCGAGGTGCTTTGCAGCGGAACAATAAGTTACAGGGCCATTTATCTTGTTGGCGGCTTCTGATAAAATGAGCAGTCTGAGCAGACAGGGCCTTTAACGAACATGATCAGGGCTGTTCATTTAGAAACCAGAAGACCTTGAAATTGGCTTTAATTGAAGGGGTTAGCAGTGAGGGGCTTGGCTGGGTTTGTTCAGAATGGAGACACCCCACTTCTGGGAAAGTTGCAGAGACGGGCAGATTTGGCTTTGGGTCTTGTCTGGACCTCTACTCTATATTTAACTTTGGGCAAGCTATGTGACCTCTCCCAGACTTCTTCCTCATCTGTGAAATGGAAATGTATCAGTCAGTGTTGACTCAGTCATGTTGCTGTAACAAACAACTCCCAAACCTCATGGTCTGGGTCTGCTGGGGGCTCCGTACCATGTCTCCTCACTCTGGGACACAGAAAGATGAAACATCTGCAGTATGGAAAGAAATTGTTGGGCATGGGGCAAATTGTGCACTGGTTCTTAGAGCTCAGATGCAACTTATATCACTTCTGCTCACATCATTGGTCCAAGGATGTCACATGGCTGTGCCTGACTTCTGCCAGGGCAGAGGTAGAGACAAGAAATCCTCCCTTGTGACCGTTAGCAGGAAAGTATTATTATTTATTAGAGAGAGCAGTTCTGCTGAGCCATCACAGAGTCAGGGTTTTTTCCTTCTCCCTCCTGGGGATGCTAATCATCTGACTCTAATCCATTCTGTATTCCGCTGCCAGATTAATCATCCTCCCTGCGCCCTTGCCACAGCTCTCCATCTGCTGTGACCGTCCATGCCTGCTGCTGGGCATCAAAGACGGTCAGCCTGGCATTCAAAGAACCCCCAGAAGGCCAGACCTCTCAAGAGAGCCAAATCCAGCTCAGAGAGCACAGAGACCAGCTATTTCTTTCTCCCCACTTTCTCCCCAGCATCGACTTTATTCCTGGAATACAGTAAGTGCTCAGCAATTAATTTTTGTAGCTACAAAGTGACTTGGCCAACCTCATATGCCCTGGAAAATACCAAAGGCAGGGTTCTAAGCCAGACAGGGCTCACAGCAAAGTGCTCACTGTTGACAAGGCTCAATGCAGTTACCCCATGGCCAAGGACACTCATGGCATACCAGACCTCATCAGCCCTGCATGCATCGGACCCTGTAGTCCTTCACACATTCACACAGCCCCCGGTGGAAGGTGTTATGGTGGCAGGATTCTTTTTCTTTTTTCTTTCTTTCTTTTTTTTGAGACAGGGTCTCACTCTGTTGCCCAGGCTACAGTACCGTGGTGTCAGCCTTGCTCACAGCAACCTCAAACTCTGGGCTCAAGCCATCCTCCTGCCTCAGCCTCCCAAGTAGCTGGAACTACAGGCACCTACCACAACGCCCAGCTTATTTTTTCTTTTTTAAGTAAAGATGGAGTCTCACTCTTGAGCTCAAGGGATCCTCCTGCCTCGGCCTCCCAGAGTGCTAGGATTATAGGTGTGAGCCGCTGCACCCAGCCCTCGCAAGATTCTTAACTCAGATATTCATTCACGTTTATTCATGCTGTCATTTTCTCTCCCCCAATTCCAGAGCAGCATACAGCTCTTTTCTTGATTTTTGTTTTTGCCAGGTAGGGATTAGAAGCTTCCAGAAGTAGTCCATCTATATCTGCCTATTGTGAAAACATGATGTGTTAGTTAGGGTATACATGGGCTCAGCTGAGGTAACGGAGAAACCCTGAAACATGTTTGTCAAGGAGAGAGAGGAGTTTGTTTCTCTAATGGAAGAGGAGCAAGGGAGGTGGTGTGCTGGGGACAGCCAGGAGCTGTGGCACTCAGGTGTAGCCAAAGCAGAGCAACATTCCAGCTCTCAAAGGGGGGAGAGAGGCTCAGCACCTGTAGTGCAGTGGTTAGGGCGCCAGCCACATACACCGGAGCTGGCAGGTTTGAATCCAGCCCCGGCCTGCCAAACAACAATGACAACTACAACCAAAAAATAGCCGGGCGTTGTGGCAGGTGCCTGTAGTCCAGCTACTTGAGAGGCTGAGGCAAGAGAATCACGTAAGTCCAAGAGTTTGAGGTTGCTGTGAGCTGTGACGCCATAGCACTCTACTGAGGGCGACATAGTGAGACTCTATCTCCAAAAACAAAGCGGGGGGAAGGAGAAAGAAATGAGGGTGGACCACTTCCTGCTCAGCAGGGGAGTGGAAGTTGGGCAGACCCTTGCCACTCCCAGGGGTGGCGTGTCCAGCTCCGTAGCCTTGTGCTTAGCCACAGTCTAAGGCAGGAGGCCCATGAAGGCAGGAGGCACTATGAGTTGGCCAGACGAGAGCTTGCTGAGAAACCGGTGTTGGTTCTGAGGGGGATGCAGAAAGGGAGTGAGATTTTCACCCGGGGCAGGGGTGGTGGTGGTGGTGAGACAGGCCTGGTGACTGGGTGACATATCTAGAAGTTGCATCATGCACCAGGAAGGGGGCGCCCTAAGCAAAGAGGTTCAAGGGCAGATGAGGACCCGTGCCCCTTCCCACTCCCACTGCCAGAACACACAGATGATGAGGAATGTCACATCAGAAGGGGTCACACGGTCCCCTGGGAACCAGTGACCAGAGGGACCTCTTGGAGATTTGGTCTCCGCCCAGTGTGGAGGAGCACCAGTCCTGAGGCTGAATCTTCCCTCATCCTGGGAGGCTGAGGGTCTGGAATCTGCTCTAAATTGACTGGGAAGAAATAAGAATTGGTTGTATATGGCTCGGCACCTATAGCTCAGTGGCTAGGGTGCCAGCCACATACACCTGGGCTAGCGGGTTCGAACCCAGCCCAGGCCTGCCAAAACAACGTTAACTACAACAAAAAAAAATAGCCGGGCGTTGTGGCGGGCGCCTGTAGTCCCAGCTACTTGGGAGGCTAAGGCAAGAGAATCGCCTAAGCCCAAGAGCTGGAGGTTGCTGTGAGCTGTGATGTCACAGCACTCTACCAATGGCAACAAAGTGAGACTGTCTCAAAAAAAAAAAAAAATTGGTTGTATGGTGCAAACCTGGGTTTGTGGACACACTGCCTTGATGTCTCTCTTACATTTATGAGGAGATTGGGACTCAGAGAGGTCAGGCCACCACTCTGTAGTCACACAGCAAGTTCATAATAACATTGGGATTTGGAACTGGGTCTTCCGTTTGCAGACCCCATTTGCACTGTTGCTGTGCTCTTCTGCCCTGCTGGGGTGTGCAAGGGTCAGGCAGGGGGAGTTGGGATGGTAGAGGGTTCCGCATGTCTTAGGAGGGAAATGGGTAGCTGTGATGTATGATTTAAGCTGGCCAGTGATTCTAGAAAGTTCAGCCATCCTCTGGGAAGCCTCCTGGAGGTTTAGCTGCTTTCTAAACATGTGGTCACGCCCTACACTAGGTTAGAAGTGACTGGTGAATCATTCCAAGGTCAGTCCAGGGGAGGGGGCTTGTGGCTTCTGCCTAGCCCCCTCCCTCGCTGCTTTCCATGTGCCTGGCAGGAGAAACACATCTCCCAGGCTTAGAGGGGAATTAGCTGGGTGGCCAGGAGCTGAAGTCTGTATTAATTCACATCTCTGAACCTCAGTTTCCATATCTCTAAAACAGACCTAATAATACTGTTATGGGGACGATTCACTGAGAAAATAGGTCGATATTTTGCATAGTGCCTGGCAGCATGAATAATGCCAGCATTTTCTGACAAAACTGAACTTTCCTATGTCTCAAGACTCAGCTTTTTGTCTTAGGTATACTCCTAAACAAAACTCTCGAACGCGCACCCCATGTTATATGTATAGGAAGGCGCACATCAGCACTGTTTTCATGCCTCAAAAGGAAACCCTATGCCCACTAAACAGCCCTCCCCCATCCGGCTCTCCCCCAGACCTTGGAACCACCCACCTACCGTCTGCACTGTGGGTTTGTCCATCATGGACGTTTCACGTGGATGGAGCCACACACTGTGTGGTCATTTGTGTCTGGTGTACCTGACACGGCATCATGTTTCCAGGTCCATCCACGCGGCAGCAGCATCAGGCCTTCCTTCTTTTTCGTGGCTGAGTAACATTCCACCACGTGGATCTGCCACATATATTTATTAGTTCATGGGCATGAGGCTTGTTTCCACTTTTTGGCAATTACGAATGCTGCTGCTGTGAACATTCCTGCACAAGTTCTTGTGTGGACATGTGTCTTTATTGCTTTTGAGACTGTTGATTTTTGGGGCTAGATTGTTCCTTGTCCTGTGTCTTATCATATGTTTAGCAACAAATCTGGGGCCAAAACACGAGATGCCAGGAGCACCCTCCCCACCAATCATGACAACCAAAAATGTCTCCAGACACTGTCAAGTGTCTCCTGGGGCAATCTTGCTTGAGGCCAAATTGAGAATCACTGGTCTGGTCTAGTCACAAAAGACCACATGTAACATGACACTTGTGTTATGACATTTAAAAACAGCTACAACTCAATAATACTCTCTCTTTTTTTTTTTTCTTTTGAGACAGAGTCTCACTCTGTTGCCCTGGCCTTAGTCCAGCTTACAGAAACCTCAAACTCCTGGTTCAAGGGCTCTTTCTGCCTCAGCCTCTCGAGTATCTGGGACTACAGGTGCCCGCCACCAAGCCCAGCTAATTTTTCTATTTGTGGTAGACATGGGGTCTTCCTCTTGCTCAGGCTGGTCTTGAACTCCTGAGCTCAAGGGATCCACCTGCTTTGTCCTCGCAGGATGCCAGGATTATAGGTGTGAGCCACCATGCCCAGCCTAATAATATACTCTTTAGGGCCATGGTTCCCCAGAGCAGAAGTGGCCCCTTTGAAAACATTTTTGAAATGTACATTTTCGGCCCCTACTCCAGACCAGCTGAGACGGGCACTCTGGCGTGGGCCTAGCAACCTGTGATACTGAGAGTGCGTAAGTGTGAGGCACTGGATTAGGTGCTTACACAAACACACTCACACCAAAGACCTTTGTATGAAAGAGGAAGGGAATGATAAACACAAAATCAGGATTGTGTGTCTGACCTGGAGTGAAGATACAATAGTGCTTATTAAATCGAGGAATGGAGTTTACTTCTGGGTAAAGGACAAATGTGTCCCTGCATGAGTCATGCTCTTGATCTTGCCTTGGGGGATAGATTCATCAGTGTCCATTGTATTGTGAAAGAAATGAAAAGTACCAAAAAAAACAAAAGTGAAGCAATAAACCTATAAAATAAAACAGGTCAGGTCCCCGCCAACAATGGGAGTGAGTCACAGATGATACCTAATCCAGTTTCATGCACCTGAGGTCATTAAAGAACTGACGTTGGCCATTTCTGCCACGTTCAAGGTTATTTGTTGAAATAAACTCTGGTCTCTGCTGCCTGTTCCCCCGCCCCCTTTTCTCAGACACTCCCTGCTCTAAGGTCTGTCGAGAAGTTACTGTGTGCCAAGCCTGTGAGCTGAAATACTCACTTGGGGGTCTCTCAAGTCCCATTTTACAGATGGGGAAACTGAGTCTTGCGGAGACTCAGTGTCTTGTCCTAGGTGTTCAGGTTAAAGATGGAGCCCCAAGGGCTGGTCTGTCCCACACTGGCCTTTTGTGGGGCTAGAACAGGCTTACTCTGAATATCCAGGCCAAGGCTCCCATGGGATTTTATCCAGTAAAAGCCAAGTTCACCATGTCTTGGTTTACTTGCTGTTAAAAGCCTTGCTGACTTGGGCTGGTCTTTTTCTTGAAGGAGTTCCCAGAAGATGAGGTCACAAGGCCCAGAGAGGTAAAGACATTGCCCAAGATCTACAGCTGAGTCAGGATTCAAACCTGGCTCGCCTCCTCCAGGAAGCCCTCCATGCCTGCTGCATCTCCCAACACCTACAGAACTCAGGGGTGTAGGAACATGTCACCAGAGCCCATCTGTCTTCTAACCCAACATGTGAACAACTCAGACCTTTGGCTTCTTTTTGTGTCCCTTTTTTCCTGTCACTGCAAGGTTGGTGTATAGCAGCATCCCGTAGGCCCTCTGGAAGGGAGTCCGTGAGCAGAGCAGTGCGATAGCCCTGAGTGAGGGTCACACACAGGACCCCTGGGTATTTGCCATGTCCCTCCACTTCAGGTTGTTTTGGGACAGCGACCCAACTCTATGAAATAAACTGAAACCAGGAAGTTCTCACTCTCTAAAAGGTTAAAGCAGTGACAGCCAATAGCTACCAAACCCTTACTTTGCTCGCGATAATCTATAGCCTTTCCTATTTTTTATTCCTATCCTCCCCATTTTTAGAGATGTGGAAACTGAGGCTCAGAGAGGCTGAGTGACTGTGTGACCTTGGGTCACACAGCTAAAAAGAGGGTCCCGCATGTGAATCCTCCATTGGGCCAAAAGACTCCAATTAGGGCTGTAGTTATAGCTTCCACAGCTGAGGATGTGGGATAAGGCCAGGAGGCCCTTTCGGCTGTTTTTAAGTTTTTGTCATGTTTCTTCTCTTGAGTTAGCCAGCAGGGGTGGGCAGCAACAATACATGCTTGGCCCAGGCCAAGGAATGTCACAGCGGCTGTGGCTCAGCGGGGTTGGGGGTGGAGGGCGGGGGCGGGAGTGGCGTCTTGGCAGCCGTGACAAATAGAAAACAGATTGTGTTTCCCTTTGCTTCCACCCCCAGCCGGGGAGGGGATGCTTCAGAACCCAATTACCCGCTAACAATGGACGCTCTATTGTAGCGTGGGAGGCAAGGTCGGGGCGGGTGGGGAGCAGGCAGTGCCCGGGGCGCAGTGTCCCTGGCACAGCGGGTCCTGCTGACCTCGCTTCCTCCTGCTTTTGCAGCCTGCCCCAGCTCACAAAGACCCAGCGCTTCTTCCCAAACTGGGTTTCTCTCCAGTCAGTCTTGATGCTGTCACTGTCTGGGACCTTCTGCGGGGACTGTGGGGTCCTCCTGTGAGACCTGGACTCTAGTAGAGGTTTCTGCCATTTATTCATTCCTTTCCCCTTGGCTCCCTTGCTCCCCTAGCCCTTTCTCTCTTTCTTTCTCTCTCTCTCTCCCCTTATCTGGAAATGTTTGAGCAGTCAGGAAGTGTGGCTCTCATTGAGATCCATTTACTGATTCACCTCATATTTGTTAAGCACCTACTGGGTGGGCACCGAGGATGTGTTCATTTGCCAGCTGTCTGTGGGGCACCTTCTGTGTGTGCAGCACTAAAGGGACAGCCATTCATTTACCGAGTATCTGTGGAGCGTTTTTCAGGACACGTGTGTTTATGAAATGTCTGTGGAGCGCCTACTATGCGCTAAGAATACATCCATTCATTTATCAAGTACCGGTGGGGTACCTGCTATGCACCAAGGATATATCCATTATTTACCAAATATTGGTGGGGCACCTACTGCATGCTAGGCGTACATCCATTCATTCACCAAGTATTGGTGGGGCACCTGCTAGGTATGTGCTAGGCGCTGGAGCAAGACCCACCTGGTTGGTCCCTGCCCTCAGGCACCTTGTGTTCCAGTGGGGGGTAAACTCTTAACAACAATCCGATCAGATGTGATGGGCATTTATTGCACAGTGAGTGCCTTTGGGGTTCTTAGGCTGCCAGAGGGCAGGGTTAGAGGTAAGCGCTGGTCAGTGAGGGAGCAGGATTGTGAATCAGACCCAGGTGAGGATTATATGTTGCCTTCACTACCTAAATTTGTATAGTAACATAGAATGACTCCACCCCTAAGACCTCAGTTTACTCAATTGTAAAATGAGTTGAGGTGAATCTTAGCAAGGGGCCAGGGAAATATCAGATTGTTTCTGTAGGGGACAGCAGTTGCTTTTGGTGGCTCAGCTTCTGTTTCTCCTGGTAATGGCCCCTGATCTTATTGAGGGAAACAGTTCTCTTCTTTCCTCTCAGCAGGTACAGTTCAGGTGGGATGGGCCTTCCTGCCCCTTAGAGGGGCACATGACCAAGGGTGGCCAATCAGAGCATCCCATCCTCTGGCCGCAGTCATTGGATCAGAGGAGCATCACATGATCCAGGCAGGGCACTGTTAAATTCAGTGAAGGAGAGATCCTCTTTCCCCTAGGGCTGGCAATTGATGCAGACAGACTGTGCTGCTGGCACCATCTTGCCTCCTGAGGAAACAGCCTGCCTGAGGATAGAACCAACCCAGAAGAAATGAAAAGGATGAACCCTGATGGTGCTATTTTGAACCTCTGGATCTAGCTATGCCTGAAGCACATTCAACTTCCGCCCTTTTCAGTAACATGAGTCAATAAATAAGTTCTCTCTGTTGCTTTGGACACTCGAATTGGCATTTTTATCACTTGCAGCCAGGAGCTCTGACAGATAAATAGGTCTTTCCTCTCTCCTTATTTCATAAAACAGAAACCCCACACCACACAAGCAACAGGCAAAATTAATTCTCCTGCTTTCTAAAAAGCTGATGAGAAATGGATAATGGGTAGAGGCCGAGCGATGACTCCTTTCTCTTTAGTGTGTGAGGACATTCCTTCTCCTTCTGGCCCCTGAACTTGCCTCACTGAGCCGAAGCAGGAATCACTTAACCTTACGGGCCTTAGTGTTTAGAGGTTTATAATGGATAGCGCTCGACGTCGTGGGCAGAAATGGAAAATTCTCATCTGTCTGGTCTGTCCCAGGCAGGAAGGGAGTCAGTGAGCTAATATTGGCAGGATTCAGAGATGCAAACTTTTTCTGTAAAGGGCCAAATAATAAATTTAGGCTCTGTGGGTCATAAGGTCTCTATTGTAAATATATTTTACATTATTTGTTTGTATTTTACAACCCTTCAAAAAATGTAAAAATTATTCTTAGTTTGAAGGTGGCACAGAAACAGTCCATGGGCTTGATTTGTCCCATGACTGAAGTTTGCTGACCCCTAGATAAGATTATGGTGATAGGGACGGGGCATCTGTTTTCTTTCTCCTGTCCTGCCCTGTTCTTTCTCTCCCTTTTTCTTTTCTTCACCTTTCCCCACGTTTTTCTCTCTTTCTCCTCCCTTCTTTTTCCTTTTTTTCCTGGGACAAACTTTTATTCCTCCAAACGCAGAAAATATTTTGGTATCAAAACTTCATTATGAAGTCTGTCCAGGTGGCTCCTGTACCCTGGGTGGGAGGATCCCTTGAGCTCAGGAGGTCAAGACCAGCCTGAGCAAGAGTGAGTCCCCGTCTCTACTAAAAATAGGAAAATTAGTGGCAGGTGCCTTTAATCCCAGCTACTCCAGGAGGCTGGCGCAGGAGGATCAAATGAGTCCAGGAGTCTGAGGCTGCTATGAGCTAGGCTGATACCATGGCTCGCCAGCCTGGACAACAGAGCAAGACCCTGTCTCAAAACCCCCCAAAAACAAAAAAACAAAAAAGTCATGCCCCTGGCTCCTTTGTTTGCCATTTCTTTCCACAGCACTTCTCACAATGTGTAATTCTAGATTTATTTCTTTGATTTTTTTTTAGAGACAGAGTCTCACTGTATCGCTCTCGGTAGAGTGCTGTAGTGTCACAGCTCACAGCAACCTCTTAACTCCTGGGCTTAGGCGATTCTCTTGCCACAGCCTCCTGAGTAGCTGGGACTACAGGCGCCCAACACAACGCCCGGCTATTTTTTTTTGCAGTTTGGCCGGGGCCGGGCTCAAACCCGCCACCCTCAGTATATGGGGCCCACGCCCTACCCACTGAGCCACAGGCGCTGCCCTTCTTTGATTATTTTTAAGTATCCGTCTCTTTTTTCTGGATCTAAATTCCACGAAGAAGGAAAGCTGTGAGGGGGCAGGGTTTGGGATTTCCAGGCAGTTTGGAGATGATTTCTACAAGCACGGGCGAGGCACGATCTGTGGTGAACTTGACAAAGTGCAGAGATACTGGACTTTTAGCTGTGTGAGCAGATTTGGGCGGGGCGGGCAGCCTTGGGAATCCCCTCTGCACCAGCCAGCTTAGGCCATGACCCTGACTCATGAACGGAGGAAGGAGTGAGTTCCCTATCCCTGGAGGTATGTAAGCAGAAGCCTTCTACTCACCAGGGCCAGCTTGCAGATGTGATTCCTGCTCCTAAAGGCGGATCTTTCCTCTGGCAAGCCCACCCTCCCTGCTCTGTGTGAGAACTCCTGGCTACAATTTGCCAAGGTCCATATTTGGTCTCTGTAGAATTAGGGAGCTGTTGGGAGTCACCCCATGATCTTGCTTACACTTGTCAAGCACAGACAGAAAACCACAGGGCTTCTGAAGTTGAGCTGTCTGAGGACCCCAGGCTTGGACCATTATAGTAGCCTGGACAGAAGTCCTGAGCTATCCCAGTCTTCCCTAGCAGCACCACTCACAGGCCTGAGATACAGGAACCCGGACCAGTGGGAGGGAAGCACCAGGTGGGCCCAGACTCAGGAGTTGGGCACCTCTGTGAGTGGCAGTCCAGGCTCCGCTGCCCTCCCTGGTGTCTGCGAACAAGCCCAGTAAGTCTCCCAGGTGGCCGCCATTCCCATTGCTGTTTGTTTACCCTGGCTCATCCATGAGGCAGGGTGAATCTTTGGAGGCCCAGAGCACCAGCCCAGTAGAGCTATGCCCCAGCGGGTGCACAGGGGTCAGACATAGCAGTCTATACCAGTACACTGTCATAGGTATTCACATTCCATTTGATAGAGGAAAACCTGGGCCATTAAGGCAGTTAAATATTTATAACATCACCCCTATTTGGGCTTCTTTGGGCCAGGGTGATGGAAATAGCTGACTCACAGATGTGCTTTGAGATGCCCCCCATCTCTTATTCAAATTCCTTGTCAGAGTTCCCCTTACAAGAAGGGGCTCAGATATGACTTTTTCAGGGGTGGGCACCATTATTATCTCCATTTCACAAAAGAGAAACCAAGGCACAGAAATGTTAAGTGCCCAGGGTTACCAGCTTGATTGCAGACTCATTTATTTATGTATCAGTGTATTCAGTGTTGGTTCTGGGGGCCAGAGGAGAATGAGGCAGCCCTGCCCCCTGTTCATGGGATCTGCCAAGTAGTAGCGGGACACAGCAGGAGGACTTGGCTAAAGTCCCAGGGCCCAGGAAGCGCGTCCTGAGGACTAAGCTTCCAGCTTGGTATAGCTGAAGGATTAAGCACCCAGCCCTTGGGAGCAGCTCTGTCCCCAAAGACCCCCAAATCCTGGGTCTGTCACTTACTAGATGTGCCTCAGTTTCCCCACTTCAGCCTTTTGGTGATGATTAAGCAAGTTATACACAGTTATAGTAGATGAGGCAGAGCCTGGTACATAATAAGTGCTGTATACGTATCAGTAGTTACTTTTATTAATACTAGTTGACTAAAAGAATGAAAAGCAACATTTCAGCTTGGTCTTTGAGCAACCATGAGAGACAGTAGCCAAAATTTAGACAGTGTGGGGAACAGCATTCCAGCTAGGAGGAAAGGTCTGCCCCATCGCTGCCATTTGAATGCATGAAGGGCAGACTGCAGGGCATGGTAAGATCTGGCAATGGTTGAACACTTGCTTGGAGTCCACAGAGGAAAATCCGACCTTCAACTTGAGGTAGGAAAAGAATAGGAAGGTGTGTCCGGGACAGGGGCCCTACAGAAGAGAGGGAGAGAACCTGCCTTAGATTACATTTCTCAGATGTGTGTGGAAGCAAGAATTGCACGGACCTTGTTGATTAAAATGATAGCTCAGTCTGGAGACCAAGGCACGTGGTCCTCCTGGGAGATTTCTCTTCTGGCTTCTCTCCTTACCCTGTGAAAACCCTCCTTGCAGGGCCACGCCTGCTAAGCCCTGGGGCTATGGAAAATGAGGCGTCTGCCTTTTCCCGGTGTGCAGAGGGACCTGCTGTGACTCTCATTTAACAGCGAGCTGCTTCCTGACCAGAAATGACTCAGATAAATTTGTCAGCAGAGGGCTGCAGCTGCCATCCTGGGATTAATCTGGAAGTGCTGGGTCAGGATAGCAGGGCCCCTGGCTGCCCTCAAAGGGCAGGCTTTCTCCAGGCTTCTGTCTGGGTCACTTTCAGAGGGCCTCTCTCTGAGGAAGCTGCCACCCCTAGAGGGGAAGTGACTGGCCTGCAATTCACCCCTGGAAAATTCTGCTGAGGCTTCTCTCTGCCCTCTTGTTCTACTGATGGCTGCTGAGGGAGGGCCTGTGGGAGGGTGTTTATTCAGTTGTTCAATTAGCAAATTGTTAGTCAATCAACAAACATTTTCTTAGCACCTTCTATGTGTCAGGAACCATGCCAGGTGTTGATGATAACAAAGTTAAATGAGGTTTCCCTTCCTTTCCTTCCTTTCCTCCCTTCCTCCCTCCCTTTTTTCCCTCCTTCCTTCCTTCCTTTCCTGGGTCTCACTCTGTCACTAGGCTGGAGTGTACTGGCATCATCTTAGCTCATTGTATGCAGCCTTGAATACCTGGGCTCAAGCAATCATCCTGCCTCAGCCTCCTGAGTAGCTGCTACAGACACAAGCCACCATGCCCAGCTAATTTCTTTTTTCTTGTTTTTTTGGTAGAGACAAGGTCTTACTATGTCACCCAGGCAGTCTTTTTTTTTTTTTAGAGACAGTCTCACTTTATGGCCCTCTGTAGAGTGCCGTGGCCTCACACAGCTCACAGCAACCTCCAACTCCTGGGCTTAAGCGATTCTCTTGCCTCAGCCTCCTGAGCAGCTGGGACTACAGGCGCCCGCCACAACGCCGGCTATTTTTTGGTTGCAGTTTGGCCGGGGCTGGGTTTGAACCCGCCACCCTCGGTATATGGGGCCGGCGCCTTACCGACAGAGCCACAGGCGCCGCCCACATCCAGGCAGTCTTAAACTCCTGGCCTTACATGATCCTCCTGCCTCAGGCTCCCAAAGTGCTGGGACTATAGGGGTGAGCCACCGTGCCTGGCCATGTCTCTACTCTTAAAGATTTCAGCCCCAGGTGAGAGAGACATGTAAGCTGGTGATTTTTCATGAACTTCTTATGAGTTGAGAGTTATACCAGGCAGGCTTTTTGTTCACAAGTGGTGAAACAAAACAATACCTCAAACTAGCTTAGGCAAAAAAGGGAATTTAATGGTTATCATATAACTAAAAAGTATTAATGTATGCCTTCAGGTGCAGCCTGATTCAGGGGCTCAGATCATTCACCAGGATTTACTTCTCTCCATCTCAGCGCGCACACACACACACACACACACACACCCCGCCTCCTATGGTTTTTAACTGCTATGGTAGGAAAAATAATGGCCTCCAAAGATATCCATGTCCTAACCCCAGGGAACCTGTGAGGATGTGACCTTACACAGCAAAAGGGACTTTACAGATACAATTAAGTTAAAAAGATTGGAGAGGAGGAGGAGATTCTCCTGCATCATTGTAAGGGTAATGAAATCACAGGGGTCCTTAGCAGTGAAAGAGGAGCAGAGGCAAGCGGAGTCAGAGAGAAGGGAAGAGCTGCAGGAGCCGAGGATGGGCGATGGCTTTTTGGAGGGGATCATGGGCCAAGGCGTGCAGGGGACCCCTGGAATTGGAAAAGGTAAAGAATAGATGATTCTCTCCCACAAGTTCCAGAAGGAATGCAGCCTTGCTAACAGCTTGGTTTTAGCCCTGTAGGGCCCATTTTGACTCTAAGAAATGTAAGATAACATATTTGTGTAGTTACAAGGCACATCTCCCTTGGTTCGAGCCAAGGGAATATGGAACATTCTCTGCCTGGTAACTTCTGTCACTCTGATGGCACCAGCTTGGCTCACATGCCCATCTCTGCACTGATCACCTGGCTGGCGGTGCTTTGGCCAGGCCTGGGGCACAGGCCCCCTTGAGGGGATAGAAGCCACCTGACCGTGCTGGACTAACTAAAGTGACAGGGAGAGGAAATTCAGGTACATGCCTCCATTAAAAAGAGGAATGAATGCAGTGTGGCCAGATATTGCAAGCGTTCTCTGCAGGAGGGCGGGGGGAGCTCTCACCCAGCTCCAAGGCAGGAGCAAAGAGCCGTGGGGAGCCTTAGGGAACCTTGGGAGATCTGAGTTATATCCCTAATTTCCCATCTCATGAGCTGTTTGACCTCAGGCAGGTGGTGCAGCCTCTCTGCTCCTCCATTTCCTCACCTGTAAAATGGGGCTGACCAGACACAGCCTTGCATTTTTGCCGGTTGGGGTCACCCTTGAGTGGCACCTGACTCCTGTTGAACCAGCCTGGGGATCCCGAATGGTGGGCATCCTCAAGTTGGGTGTCCCCTGGGGTTTGTGCTCTCAATGGTTTTGCTTTATCCAGGCATTAAATGGAACCATCATCCTGTGACTCAGACTTCAAAGGAGATGTGTGACCTTCTGGGTTAAGCTTCTCCGGTCTGCTGGTGCCGTGTGAGAAAGAAATGTGGCTCCTTCGTGTGTGGTCTTGTGGCCCCTGACATCAGTGACCGCCATCTCTGTTTGTTGGTGTTTCTGTCACAGTAGGAGCGCTGGGACTTTTTAAGAAGGATGGGGCTTCCTCCCTCCCTGGTTTGCTTCAGGAAGAATGCGAAAGGTCTCATGATACATTAATCAGGACTGACTGGCTGCAAATCAGAAAATCAAATGATGTGGGTTCAAATCCCAGCTCTGCTGTCCGTGGGCTTTGTGACCCTGGGCAAGTTACTTAACCCTGAGTCCTGGTTTCTTAATCTGTAAGGTGGAGATGAGAATAGTATTTACTGCACAGGGTTGTTCTGCGGATTAAATAAGTTAGCACATAGAAAGTGCTAGAACACATTTGGCACACAGCAGGTGCTCCAGAAATGTCAGATGTTACCATTATTCATTAGCTCCTCCTCTTAGCCGGGGTGGAATAGGTGTGAGGGTTGTTTGCTTACTCTTTGGATAGAAAAGTGTCCTCCAGTCGTCTTTCTCCCTGTTCTCTCCACCACAGTCTGACCTGGTCAGCAGCAATGTCCTGGCTATGGCCACTGACCCTCACTCAAGGCCGTCTTGCTGTTGGGTGCTGGGAAATGAGCGCAGCCAAGGAAGGGTTAATGGCAGCTCACATCTTGGAACCTTCTGAGTCAGCAGGATCTAGAGTGTGAGATGACTGTGACCACACATTGGTTACTAGACAACCTCATTTCTATGTATCCTGGCCATGTGTCATGGGCAACCACCCTCATGGGCACTTCCTTCCCACAGGGAAAAGAGCTCCCATGTGACAGTTGGGGTTCCTTCATTGGCCCCATTTTCCCGCATGATGATCTTGGTGGTGTCATTGTTCCCATTTTACAGAAGGGAAAACCAAGGCCCAGAGAAGTGCAGTGATTTGTCCAAGGACACACAGCTGGGAAACAGCAAGACCAAGGCCTATATGGCTCCTTGGCCTTAGCTATTATTTGCAACTCTGATGCAGTGTGGCTTCCCCTGGTGTCGCTGAGGCTGGCTGGGAATCCATCCTTTGACCATGGAGATATGTACCCAGCCTCTCTTCAGCCTAGGATTCTGACTCAGAGGAGGGCACCAGAAAAATGTTATTTTTTTTTCCAGGTGGCCCACTTTGGAGGTTAGGATTATGGATTTATCCTCAACTTTCCTGACAAATTAAATTGCAACAGTGACAAGTGTGCTGAAGGGGACACTGTGCTGAGTATGAGAGTGTCTGGGTGGGGGGCTAGTCGGGGAAGGGAGACCAGAGCTGGGCCCTGGAAGATGGGTAAGAGTTGGTGTGGGAAAATGAGCTAATTTAGGCTTTCTCACCTGAAGGCCAGGAGGTGCCCGATTGTTCTGAATACCCATAATTAAGCCGGAAGGTGCCATGGGTTCCTAAGTAATCGTCATTACGTTTAATTTGGAGCCACTGTTATTCTGGCTAGTATGTAAGGCCCCAAGGCTTTCCACTTGTGTGGACTTCGCATGTTGTACTTTCCAAGGCAGACTTCCCATGAGGGGAGAAGTCGCTTCCCATGCTAGCTCGCTTGGACCCATGAGCTGAATGAAGGCAGATGTCCCCATACCTGCTTGTTGGCCACCACAAGTTAAATAAAGGTCATGTCACAACTACTTTCAGCTCCTTGGTTCTTTTCCATTTTGTGCAAACCTTTTTGACCTCAACCATTGGCATTATAGTTGGCTTTGAAGAACTGCCATAAGTGGCTTGGTTAGCATGCCTCAGCTGCAAGGAAAAGAAAACCCAATTACCTGTGGCTTAAGTGATAAGGCCATGTAATATAATTTCAAAAGAGGCAGGAGCTTCCAGGTGTGGCTCAGCAGCTTGGTGTTATCATCAGTGACCAAACTGTTCACTTCCCATTACTTTTGCCTCAGGGCTCCAATATGGCTGCAGCTGCTCCGTGTTTACACAGTAACATTTCTTTACATAGTAACATCTCAATCTAGAAGGAAGGGGCTGGGTAGGGAGTGAGGGAGGACTTCTTTATGTGTTCTATCAGGAAGCAAAGGTTTTCAATAAGTTCCCAGCAGACTTCCTTTGATAGCTCTTTGGTCCAAAGTGAATCACATGAGCTTATCTAGGCTAATCACTGGCAAAGAGGGACAGACCTACCATCCAAACAGGTTCAGAGCGATGCTGACAAATGTTTTAAAACAGGCTGGATTTCTGACATGGCTCACACAAAAAACAAACGCCAGCACCCACATCCCCAGATTCACATGCACAGCACACACTATAACAAAAGTTTCAGAAACTCACTCCCTGGTCTGTCTCAGAGAGGACACCAAGGGTCTCATGGCATGTTCATTATGACTTATTGGTTGCAAGTGACAGAAAGTCGAATCAAATGGGGTGAAGTCCCAACGTAACCTCTTCCTAGCTGTGTGATCCTGAGCAAGTCACTTAACCTCTCTGAATGTCAGTTTCTTAACCCATAAAATAGAAATCAACTTTTGTAGGTGCCTGAATTCTTTCCAATTTGTAGGCAGCAGCCAGGAGGAATTCCCCGCGGGTCCCCATGCTGCCCAGTAAATGGATTTTCTATTTTATGCAACTGGGTCTAAGCCCAACTCGCTGCTCTTAGGTCTTTTGTCTTCTGGTTCCATGAAGTGTTCCTGCTGGCCCACCTCCCGGGCCTCCAGGCCTTCTTCTGGCTTATCCCTGCTTTCCTTTAAGTCTCTCCTAAATCTCTAAATTGCATCTGCTTCATGCAGGGTAAGGAATTAGGAATTTGTGCTGGAAAATGGCCAGTGGTGGATTCTGGTCAGATGGTGGCCAGCACCCTGGGGGGCTCTGGGCCCTCCCCAGCCCAGACCCATCATGGTTTAGCATTTGCACCAGGCCTGCTCCAAAGCTTTGTCCTCCGTAGGAGGCAGAATCTTAAAATGGTCCCTAATCCTCTCTGCTGGTGTGCAAGCCTTGTATAGTCCCTCCCTGAGCAGACTGCTATGGCATAGTCACTCCCTTGATTATGTGACATCATATAAAAGTTTGTGGTAGCAGACAATCTCCTGCTGGCTGGGAAGAAGACAGCTCCCCTGCTGTGAGCAGGGCCCTCTAAGACCTGGGAATGAGCCCCAGCTGACAGCCAGCGGGAACCTGGGGCTCTCAATCCTAAAATTCAGCCTGACTTTAAAAAGAATATTTTCTAAAAGAGCCTTGCCTAGAGCCTCCTGCCTGTCATTCATCAACTACCCCTGTCTGCAAGGGAGGGTGGCAGTGGAATTCTTCAGCTGGGCACATCTGTCACCCCTGAAAATATCAGCATTTGGATCCAGACCTCTGAGCCAAGAATGGCTTCTCAACTGCTCTACCTGCCTCTGGGATGGAAAGAAAAAGAGTGAAAATTCTCTAACAAAGCCCACAAAGTCCTCTTGATCTGATCTGGCTTCCCACCTAGAAGTCAGGCACATCAAGGCCCTTTAGCCACAACCTCAGAGGCCCACACGCCTCCCCCAGCCACACAGCCCTCCCTTCTGTCTCTTGAGCCCACCTGAATTGTTCCCACTTGAAGGCTTTTGCACTTGACATTCCTTCCACCTGAGCAGCTTCCCCAGCACCTCTGCACAGCTGCCTCCTTTATATCTATCAGTCATCAGCTACTCAGCCATCTCTGACCTTCAAGTGGAGTCACCCCACTTGTTTGCTTTTTCTTTGATTTTCTGTCCTCCTCTCAGGAAATGCCAGCCCGATCGAGAGAGCTCAGGGATCCTGCTACCTTCTAGGAACCCAGAGAAGCCCCAGGCACATGGTCAGGTGAAGGGAGGCCACGCAGCACCCTCTCTGCACCCAGAGGTGTGCTCACTAACTCACAGTGCGACCGCAGAGAGGGCCCCAGCCGGGAGGGGATTTGATGGGATGGGGCTGTCATTTGATTATTCCTGTCCTAAGTCGACCTTCATCTTCAGGTATGCATTCTGGAATTGCTGAGATGTTTCCCCAGGTAAGTGAAGAGAAAGAGGGGAGAGAGAGAGAGAGCTGACCAAATGCCAGAGGCTGCCTGGGCTGGGATGTCTCAGCGGAGGTTGGAAACATGTCTGGACATTTCAGGAAGTATTGAGGGTAGGGGAGTTTCACAACTCACCCCTTGTCCCTCATCTGTGGTCCTTGCCAGGTCCTCTTGGGGGCCCAGAAGGACATTTGGGAACTGAGTCCTGGTGTTTGGGTTAAGGCTACCTGACCTGTCCCTCAGCTTTTGCCATGTCACTGTGGGTGAATCATCTCAGGCCAGCAGCCAAGACATTTCTAAGATAGTCACTAATTCTGTTAAACAATTAACTCTGTGAGCTGGGCAAGCCCTGGTGATCACCTATTCAGCAACCATTCCCTCCTTTCCCTTTCTAATTTAGCCTTGAATTTATTGGGGTGGGGGCTTTGCTCTGTCCCATAGAATGAATCATGATAGGTCTAAGGAAATCTTTTTTTTTTTTTTTTTTTTTGTGGTTCTTTGGCCGGGTCTGGGTTTGAACCCGCCACCTCTGGCATATGGGACCGGCGCCCTACTCCCTGAGCCACAGGCGCCGCCCTGGTCTAAGGAAATCTTATTTCTTACTGGTCTAAGGTGGACAGGAGACCCAGTTCTAGCAAATAAAATATTAGGGAAACTCTGCTTGGCATATTTTCCTCCTTTAATAAGAAAGAAACCTCCCCTTGCTGCCTCCCCCTTCCTTCCTGCTTGGTTCATTGTGGTGTGGGAGTGTGTTGCCTAGAGCTACAGCAACTACTTTATGATTATGAGGGAAAACATGGCTGGCCCACTGAAGATGGGGGAGCAGAAATTTGGGAAGCTCCTGGGTTCTTTATTTTTATTATTTTTATTTTTTTGCAGTGTTTTTTTTGGCCGAGGCTGGGTGTGAACCCACCACCTCTGGTATATGGGGCCTGCCCTACCTTTGAGCCACAGGCGCCACCCTAGCTCCTGGGTTCTTGACAGTATTGTGTAGCTGGAACCATCCTAAAACCGCCCCCCCTATAGACTTTCTGTTACATGAGCATCTTATTTCAGGATTCTATAACAGGATACCATAGACTGGGTGGCTTACAAGCAAGAGAAATTTATTGCTCCCAGTTCTGGGGGGCTGGGAAGCCTGAGATCAAGTCATCAGCAGATACGATATCTGGTGAAGATCCACTTCCTGGTTCACAGACGGCACCTTCTTGCTGTGTCTCCACAAGCCAGAAGAGGTGAGGGAGCTCTCTGGGGTCCCTTTTATAAGGTTGCTATCACCTTTATGAAAACTCCACCCTCATGACCCAATTGCCTCCCCATATCTCTACCTCCTAATATCGTCACATTGGGAGTTGAGATTTCAATATACGGGGCTGGGCATGGTGGCTCGCACCTGTAATCTTTGCACTCTGGGAGGCTGAGGCAGGAGGATTCCTTGAGCTCAGGAGTTGGAGACCAGCCTGAGCAAAAGTGAGACACCATTTCTACCAAAAATAGAAAAATTAGTTGGGTATTGTGGTGGGTGCCTGTAGTCCCAGCTATGCAGGAGGCTGAGGCAGGCGGATCTCTTGAGCCCAGGAGTTTGTGATTGCTGTGCTGACTCCGTACCACTCTAACCTGAGCAAAAGAGTAAGACTCTGTCTCAAAAAAGAAAAACAAACAAAAAAAGATTACAATGTATGATGGGGGGGCACAAAACATTCAGTTTATAGCAATGAAATGATTAAATCTCATAGCTGTTAATTGCAGCCCAAGGAATCCCAACTCATTCATTCATCACTTTGTGTGTAGTTTCTTTTCTTCCCTACACCTCCCCTCAGCTAGCTAGTTCTTCATTCATTACGTAGAGCTCTGTTCAGAGGTCTCCTCAGAGGAATTGCTGTGATTTCCTCCCCACAAGACTGGATCTACTTTCCTGCTTCACAGATTCCTGGCATTACATGCAGCAAAAGCCCCTGTAACTCAGCAGTTGATAAATGTCCCATGCACAAAACCAAACATTCCACAAGAGCAGCAACCATACATCTTTTTGTGTTGGGCACGGTGCCCCGTGCTTCATGGGTGCTCTGCAAATATTGTTGAATGCATGAATGAAGATTCTGGACCTTAAAGATCTCATTGTCCCAAATCAAAATGACTTAAATGAAAAAAACTGACACTACCCAGTGTTGGGAGGATTTGGAGGCACTGGAATGCTCATACACAGCTGAGGGAATATAAAATAGTGCAGCCACATTGGAAAACAGTTTGGTAGTTTCTTAAGTTAATCATATGCTTTATGATCATGATCCAGCAATCTCACTCCTAGTTATTATTTACCAAAGAGAAATGAAAGCATATGTCCACACAAAGACTTGTATATAAATGTTCTTGGTAATAGCCAACTGCTTTCTTGGTAATAGCCAAAAACTAAAAAGAAACCAGCAATCTATCAAGTGACTAAATAAAGCAAATGGTGGTATATCCTGGTAACAGGACTCGACTCAGCAATAAGAATGAATAAATTATTGATTCACATAATGACATGGACAACTCTCAAGGTAATGATGTTGAATGAAAGAGGCCCGACAAGAAAAAGGAAACTACTGTGTGATTGCATTTATATGAAATGATGCCATTTATGTATATTTTAATCATCTCTCTCCTCCATTTAAAACTGCACTGACCAAAGTAATAGCCACTGCCACCTATTGGGCACTTGAAAGAGGGGGTATGAGGCTGAGGAACCGAAGTCTGTATCTTACTTCATTTTAATGAATTTAAAATTAAAAACCAAAGTGGTTTTGCTAACATGGATGCGAATATTAAAGGAAAATGATTTTTTGATCTTCAGTTCTTGGAAGACTTTTAAGTCTTCAAAGAACAACTTCAGTGGATTTATCTACCTTTTCAACTGTTGATTTTATGAAATCGAAATACGGATCCAGTATTTCCAATGCAAATTTAGTGTCTACATTGAGATGGGCTGTAAGTGCAGTAGGTTTCAAAATGTCAGTATGAAAAACATGTAAACATCTCACTGATTCCTTTTTTATGTGGAGTAAGTGCTGAAATGATAATATTTTGGATTAGGTTAAGTAAAGTATAAAAATTAATTTCATCTGTTTCTCTTCTCATTTTCTATCTTTTTTTTTTTTTTTATGCAACTACTAGGAAAATTTCAGTTCTGTCTGTGGCTCGTGTCATTCCTGAGCTCAGGAATTTGAGACCTGCCTGAACAATAGTGAGACCCCCATCTCTACTAAAAATAGAAAACCTAGCCGGGCACCTGGACAGGGTGTTCTGGAATGTGAGCTCATTGAGCCCAAGGAGTGATCCTCCTGGCTCCCTGCCTCATTGACAGCATCTAGAATCTGGCCTACTGTGTGCCCTGGATACTGTTTTTTCCCAGCAGAAGAGACTGCCCTTAATTTGCTGACCCTGGCCATCTGGCCTCACCAGCAGGGCATTCCCAGCCTGCAGGCAGGGAGGACACAGGCAAGATGACTCAGTTCCTGTGCTGGAAAGAGGAACTTGGGCGTCTGCTCTAGACTTTGTCATCCTGCCCCCGAGTGCCCCTTGCCAGGTGCTGTTTGCCAAGTGCCTTTCCTTCCCCAGGCCTTCCCCAGGGCTGGTCACTGAAACGCCTCCCTGTTGGCTACAGAAACAGTTTGCATCATTTTTGTACCCGAGGCCTGGGGGCATGTGAAGTTCAGATCTACTGGAAGGAGATGGGCCTGTGTCCTTGTTCATGAAACAGGAATCAATACTGCATTGATCCAAATGAGACCGGCTTCCTCTCCAAATGCCTCTGAGCAGGACTCTCTATACTAACGATGGGAGAGGAGGGATAAAGGATGGGGCGCTGGTTAGATGAGGATTTGTGTTCCTTGGCTTTAAAAAAAATTATTAAATTGTGGTTTCACGAATGGAAAAGCAAGTATCTGATGCATTCAATACTAGTATGAAGCCAGTAGACAAACTAATACACACCCACACAAGACAAAAACTCAATTTAATTCAAGCTAGCGGGAGGAGGGAGGCGGGAGGAGGAAGGGAGGATTGGTGAGCTCCCATTTAATGGGCACAATGTAAGGGTATATGGCACACCTCCTAGGTAAGGGACACAACTACAACAGGGACCTCACCTAACAAAAATATTGTAACCTAATGGTTTGTACCCTTGTAATTAATCTGAAATAAAAGTAAATATAAACAAAAATTGTGTTTTACCACAATATATGCCTACAAAAAATTTATACTTTTAACCTTTTTTTTTTTTTTTTTTTTTGAGGTGAAGTCTCCCTCTGTCACCCTGGGTAGAGTGCTATGGTGTCATAGCTCACAGCAACCTCAAACTCTTGGGCTCGGGTGGCGCCTGTGGCTCAAAGGGATAGGGCGCCACTCCCATATGCTGGAGGTGGTGGGTTCAAACCCAGCCTCAGCCAAAAACCACACACACACACACAAAAAAAAACTCTTGGGCTCAAGACTCTTACCTCAGCCTCTAGAGTAGCTGGGAATACAGGCACTCATCACAATGCCCGACTAGTTTTTCTATTTTTAGTAGAGGAGGGGTCTCTCACTATTGTTCAGCCAGGTCTCAAATTCCTGAACTCAGGCAATCCACCCACTTCAGCCTCCCAAAGTAGTAGGATTACAGGTGTGAGCCACCACGCCCAGCCCTTGTAACTATTTTTAAATGTACACTTGGTATTACGTACATTTACGTTGGTTGTTGGACCATCACCACCATCCATTTTCAGAACTTTCTCATCCAAGTCTGACATTTAAGACTTGGTGGGAAGGACAGGGGCTCCTGGTGGCGGAGGGGACCCTACTGGTGGATCTTGGAAGAAGTCCAGCATCCCAGTGCAGACTGGCTTTCCTCTACGGCATCTCTCCTGGAGCAAGACATCAGGGAAAGCGGGTTTACTCACACGTAGGTCATTCCAGGATGGTTTAACAAAGGGGTTTTTTCCAAAGGTGGTGCAAACCAATTCCAGGGTCAAAGAGCAGGATCAAAGCCAGCCAGTGTACTGCTCTGCCCTGATTGGCTGCTTCTGGTGCATTTGCTGGAGGACTCTGATGGGGCATCTCTTCAGGAGTTGGACCTGGGGGAGGTAGCACAGGACTCCTGGCAGCCAGCCACCTTGCCACTTTGTGACATCTGTGAATGAATCCAACATGGAGGATAGGACAGCCCAGAGAGAGAGAGACACCTAAGTCTGGTGGCATTCTCTAAGCTCCTGGATCCAGCTGTGCCTGAAGGCAATTCTACTTGAGCCAATAAATTTCCCTTTTTGCTTCAACCAGTTTGACTTACACTGACTTGCAAGAAAGATTCCTCACGTTATCAGTTTTTTCTTTTCTTTCTTTTTAAGCAATCTACAGCTCTGCTTCTGGCATTCTCAGGGATTTTTTAAAAGTTCAAAAGAATGCTGAGTAAACAGCAGATGTGGTGCGCAGCAAGCCATCTTCTGCTTCTGATCTTTTGGGTCAGCATTATCTTGTCCTAGAGCTGGGCTTGAAAAGGGTGGGGTCCCCCAGGGCCTGGCCTGCCAAGCTGGGTGTGGCGCAGCAAAAGTGAGCCCCATTTGCCTCTGGCCTGGCCCAGGAGAGGAGATAGAGACCCTGGCAGGTAGAACACCGGCTCTGAGTCAAAAAGATCTCTAGCCAGTCTGCTGCTTATTAGCTGTGGGGTCCTGAACAACCTGCAGCCCCTTACTGAGTTTCAGTTTCTGCCTTTGCAAAATAGGCTAACAGGAGAAAGAAAGGAGAAAATGCCCAGGGTCTGGCTCTTGGCAGGCCCCAGAGAGGTGATGGAGTACAGAGGTTAAGTGCACAGCTTTGGACTTAAAATCCTGGCTTTGCTGCTGCTTAGCTGTGCAGCTCTGGACACACCACTTCACCTTTCTGTACCTTGATTTTCTCACCTAGAAAATGGGGATGAGAATAACACTTCTTCACTTATCTGATTGTCATGGGGGATAATCAACGGCAGATAGACACAGCGTCGGAGCAATGCCAGGCACTTAGTAAGCTCAACAAATCGCAGCTGCTGCTTTACCCAAAGGCGGGTAGATAACGTCACTACTGACAAGGTTCATTATCTCTCACATTTTGGCAGTTCTCTATAAAATCTCGTTGAAGTCCCTCCCAGTGTATCTGAAGATTATTTGCTTCTTGCTTCTTGCTCAGCATCAGTTTCTTCACCTGCAAAATGGATCATTAACAATTCTTACTTCACAGTGTTCTTATAAGGATTAGATAAAAAACCACCGTGCCACGTGTAATAGCGTGCAGCCCATGCGTGTGCAGGAGCTCAATAAACGTGCTATTATTAGCAACACCATTACTGCTCCCAGAAAGCTCCCAGGGAATAAACCCCAAGGCACCTGTAATTCCAGTAGGCACAGGAGCCCAGAGGGCCAATTCTTTCACTTGTGCTAGAATTTTAAAGAAAATAATAAATTAAAATATGTATGTACTGGTAGTTCTTGAAAGAGAAAGGAGAGATGGTTGGAATTTCACCCACAAGACATTTTCAACAGAAAAAACATCCACGTGGCTCTCACGTCAGCCCCTGCCCCTGTTCCAGCAACTTCTTGACATTAACCTGCTCCTTAAGGTCCACCGAAGACTCATTCAATTCCTTGCTTGGTTTATGAGGTTGGGGGACATAGGTCACTAGGTAACTTTAGGCGAGGTATTAGTACTCTCAAGCCTCAATGTCCTCATCTGAAAAATGGAGATAATTCTACTTACCTGCAATGTTGCGGTGTGGGTCAGAGCAGTGTTTCTCAAAAGGCAGTAAGTGATTTCTCCTCCCACCACTGCCACTCACCTGCCCTTTAGGACTTATCAGTGCTTTTCATACATCAATGTGCATTTTCGCAGATGTAAGCAGAAGTGAGAACCTGTAGTTTTCCATGGACCCTTTTCAAAGAGCACCTGCATGCTTCAGTGAGCACACCGTAAGGCAGCCCAGATTAGCAAAGATGACTGCGAAGGCACTCAGAGCATGCAGCCAACTATAATGATCACATCGCCTCTCTGACTCCCACTCCTCTCAGCTGGATGGGACTGGCTGGAAATAAAATAAAAACTCAACCCTCACAAGACCCAGTAGTTTTGGGCACATTGTCAGAACCCAACAAGAAATGGGTTGATTAACAAAGCATGTGAGAGCACTTTGACAAAAACAAAGTTCGACCACCTAAGGGAAGAATTTAGGGCCCAGAAGATTAAACAGAAGAGAAGCCTGCAGAGTAATACAGATGCTTAAAATTTTCCCAGAAGAACAGTCTGTGAACATGGAAACAGAAGGCTCTGTGCCAGGGGTCGGCAAAGAGTTATAGACAAGGCTGGACAAGTGTGCCAATACAGCTCAATGCATTCATTGTCTGTTGCTGTGTAACAAAGTGCCACACTGTTACCAGCATGAAATGATATGCATTCATTACCTCATAGTTTCTGTGGGTCAGGAGGCTGCACACAGCATAACTGGTTCCTCCATTAAGTCTGCCATTAAGGCAACCGGGTCTCATCTGAGGGCTTGACTGAGGAGGGATCTGCTTCCACACTAATGTGGCTGTTGGCAGGACTCAGGTCTTTGTGGTTGTCAAGTAGGGTAACTGTTATGAGCTGAACTGTGCCCCCTCCAGAATTCATATTTTGAAGTCCTAAGGCCCAGTGCCTTAGAATATGACTGTATTTGAAGATAGGATCTTTGGAGAGGTGATTACGTTAAAATGAGGTCTTTAGATGGTCCCAAATCTGCCCTGACTGGTGTCCACATAAAAAGAGGAGATTAGGAAACAGACTGGCTCAGAGGAAAGATCGTGTGAAGACACGGGAAAGACAGCCACCTAGACATCAAGGAGAGAGACTTCAGAAGAGACCAGCCCTGCTGAGACCTTGGTTTCAGACTTCTAGCCTTTAGAACTGGGAGCAGATCAATGTCTTTTTTAAGCGCCTGGTCTGCGGTATTGTGGCAGCTCGCTCAGGGCAACTAATGTACCAACCACTTCAGTTTGCTCTGGATTAAAGGGTTCAGGGACCAAAAATTTCAGTTTTAAAACCAAGATAGCCCAGGTGCAGTGGCTTATGCCTATAATCCCAGCACTTTGGGAAGCCAAGGTGAGAGGATCACTTGAGCCTAGGAGTTCGGGAATTTAAGACCAGCCTGGGCAACGTTAAGACCCCATTTCTACAAAAAATAGAAAAAAACCCAAACAAACAAACTAGCCAAACACTTGGGATGCTGAGGCAGGAGGGTCACTTGAGCCCAGAAGTTTGAGGCTGCAGTGAGCTATGATAATGCTATTGCACTTTAGCTCAGGCAGCAGAGTGAGACCCTGTTCTGAAAAAACACACAAAAGGAAACCCCAGAAAAAAACAGGATAGTCCTAGGTAAACCAGGATGGCGTTTCCAAGGACATGCGATGTTTAGTTCTAAATCGTAGAAAGCCCAGGCACGTTGGAATGAGATGGTGACCCTAGCTATGGGCTTCAGTCTCTAGCAAGCTTGCAGCTAAGGGCCACTTTCAGTTCCCTGCCACAAAGGCCTTCCAATATCCCTCCTTGTGTCATCGAAGCCAGCAAGGAAGAGAGTCTACAAGCAAGACAGCTATTGCAATCACATACCACGTAAGTGACATTGTGTCACCTTTGGAAAAAGCAAGCTGTAGGTCCCACCCATGTCAAGAGAGGGGGATGGACAAGGGCACGAATACCAGGGCATGGGGCTTCAGGGACCACCCTGGAGGTCTGTCTGTCACACTTAATGTCCAGATTGCTTATTTATGCTTTGAAATTATTCATATAATAAAAACATACAGTTTGTGATGCCTACTATGTGCCTGGCAGTATTCTAAGAACTTTATATGTATTCACTTATTTACTCTTATTTACTTTATATGTATTCACTTATTTACTCTTGTCTCAGGAAAGATTTGGTTTTGCTGCAGTGACAAATGACCCCCAAATCCCAAATTAAAGCACAACAAGAACAACAGTTCATTTCGTGACCACTGTGGGTAGAGCAGTCACTATCAGAAGGGAAGTGAATGATGTGTGTGGTGGTGAATTACACAATAAGTATCACTTCCGGCCACAGCAAGTCATGTGACTGCACCCAAATTCCAAATCCAAGGGGTAGGGGAGCGAGATCCTTTGTGTTCTGGGGAAGAGAAACAGAATGTGAACAAATGCTTTGGAGAAATTCACCAAGTGCTGTCCTCCCCAGCTGTGTTGTGAAGTAGGTGTAATCATTATCCACATTTTTCAGATGAGACAACCAAGGCCCAGAGAGGTTAGGTAACTTGCTCAAGGACACACAACTTTTAAGCAGCTAAGCAAAGAAATCTAGTGTTCTCAAGTAAACCTTCGTGTTCCTCATTCATGCAATGTCTATTTTACGGTCTATTCCGGGATGCATGCCCCCAACCCTGACTGTGCAGTGTGATGGTTTAGAACACGTGGGGCTGAGGGCTCCGGACACCTTCCCCTGGTTCCTTTGGCAGCTCAGCTGAGATTGCTGTGATTTCCTGTTACCTTCCAATAATTTATGGCAAATCTAAGGTGCCCACTCTGGGATGAGCTCATCTGAATCCCCGTCTATTGTCTAAGCCTCATACCAGGAGACGTCTTCAGGGCCCCCAGGATTATCACCAGGTGATTTATGACTCCGGCTTCCCAGAGGATTGAAGCTGACCCAGTTGGAGGTTTGCCGCACTCAGGAGAGACAGCAGAGAAAGATCTGGTTGGTTGGTTTTATCCCCAGAGGAGAACAAGCCTAAGGAGTGGAGATTTTCAGAAGCTCAAACCAGACAGTATGTTACAATTTCCGCTGCCGTGTTCTGAGAGAAGAACCTGGCTGGGCTGCAGACGGCTCGCGGGCATCTCAAACTCACCACTGTGTTTAAAAGTGACCTCAGACCTGCCCCTCCCCTGCACATTCTGTGCATGACAACCTCATCTTCCTGTGGCTGAGCTAAAAACCTTGGAGCTATCCCAAATGCTTTTTCTATCATGCCCGTATCCAACTCATTAGCAAATCCTGCTGGGTTTTTTCAATGAAAAAATATTTTTTTAAGAAGGGATCTTGCTCTGTCACCCAGGGTAGAGTGCAGTGGCATCATCATAGCTCACTGCAGTCTTGAACTCCCTGGGCTCAAGAGATTCTCCTGAGTAGTGGGGCTATTAGAGCCATCTAAGTTATAAAAAATGTTTATAGGCTAGGTGTCATGGCTCATGCCTATAATCCTAGCACTCTGGGAGGCCAAGGGAGGAGGATCGCTTGAGCTGAGGAGTTTGAGACCAGCCTGAGCAAAGTAAGACCCTATCTCTACTAAAAATAGGAAAATTAGCCAGGCAATATGGTGGGCACCTGTAGTCCCAGCTACTTGGGAGGCTGAGGCAGGATTGTGAGCCCAGGAATTTGAGGTTGCTGTGAGCGAGAATGATGCCATCCATAGCACTCTAGCCTGGGCAACAGAGTGAGACTCTGTCTCAAAAATATATTTATTTTATAAAGGTGAGATCTCACTGTGTTGCCCAGGCTGTTTTTAAACTCCTGGCTTCAAGCAACGCCCCCTCCTTGGCCTCCCAAAGTGCTGGGATTACCACCTTGCCAGCCTGCTGTTTTTATCTTCCAAATAGATCCAGAATCTGATGATTTCTCACCTCTTCTGTCCCTGCCCTCACCCCCAGTTCCAGCTATCATCAACATCACCTGGGCCTTTGCAGTAGTCTAGTTCCCTGGTCTCAGGGCTGCCACCCTGGCCCCCCACATGGTAGACAGAGGGATCTTGCTAAACCCCACATCAGAGGAGGCTGCTCCTCTGATCAAAATCCTGCTATGCCTCACAGCTCTCTAAGAATAAAAGTTAAAGTCCTCTCTCTGCCCCCCCTTCCGTCTCTGTCCCCATCCCCCACCATAGGTCCTCTGCTCACTTAGCCTCAGCTGTGTGGCCATTGCACCGGTTGTCCCCCACCCTCCATGCTCCATGGCTCATTCCCGTCTCTCTTGCAGGTGTCCCCCCTTGTCTTCCGCCCCCTGTTTTTTTTTTTCTGTCTTCAGCACTTACCAACCTAGTACATAGACATTTTATGGCGTGTCCTCCCTTGCTGCTGAATTCCAGCACCATGAGGGCAGGGATTCTGCATGCCCACCCTGTATCTCTAGTACCTAGAACAGCGCCTGCAGTTCCTTACTAAGACCCAGCCGAATGTGCACATTCAAACCTGAGTTAAGCACTCTGTCTGTGCTGGGCACTGTGGGGTCCCTCGGGTCACAGCAGAAAGCAAACCTTATGTGCAACCTGGGAGTGGAGGTGGGAGAAGGCAGCTGGACTTTGCAGCCATGCTCGTTCCACGTGAGCAGGGCAGGTGGCAGGCGGGAACAGGTGTGGTCCTGAGCCTAGGCCTCCTTTGACTTTGGTTTTTTCCTCCTTTTTCACAAGGAGGACTTGCCGAGCCGCCACTGGTCCTGGAGGGAGGCTGAGAGACCTGCGGGCCTGAACCGGCCGGGATCAGTGGGTGCTCAGCCACCTGCAGACGCCCGAGCCAACCAGGAAGGCTGATTGCTTTATGTGCTAAGGTTCTGTGATTGCTTGTCATGTAGTACATAGTAAGTGTTCAGTAAATACATTGGCAAGAGAGCCAGAGGTCAATGAAAGGCATTCAAAGAAAGTCCCCAGCACTGTGCCCAGCACGTAGTAGGTGCTCAGTACAACTCTTCCAGCAGGTGAGAGAGCCTGAGATTTGAGGTATCTTGGCAATCTGTACACAGTCTACACTTTACTACCAGGACAGGACATTGCAAGGCCACCAGCTGCCCCACAGCAGTGCTCGGTGGAACGGGCCTGTCTGTCTTCCTCTCCTTCTGTTCTGCAAAGACTCTAGTTCCCAGTCACCGTGAAGAAGCTGGGTCTGACCCAAAGGAAGCCGCTCTGCACCCGCAACCAAGGCTGGCTGCCTTTCATCTCTGCAAGAACCTGGATTGTTCTCTTCATCCAGCTCAGCTCCTGCTGTTTGCTATAAATAATCAAATAGGATCTCCCCCTTCCTCTCTCCCACCCTTTTACATCCATAGGCCATAATTATTTCAATGCGGCATCCCTGTCATCAGCCCTTTGAGAAGGGGACACAATTAGCACTGTCTGGGATCCAACATTTCATGTTTGTACACAGTGATGGTCTCATGGTCTCAGCAAAGAGGGCGGGAAATGAAACCTGGGGTTTTGTGTCTCTGAGACACCTCATAGCTCATTCTCCAGCCATGAAGAAATGCGACTTCCTGCCCACACCCAGCCAGGCACTTTCCTGAGACTGCAACCTTCCACTGTGTCCCAGGCTGTGAGGTCAGAGTCCTCCCAGGCAGGCATGTGTGATCTATGGATTTAATAGGACAAGGCCACTTTAGGTTTGCCAGGCCCTGGGGCAGGGCTGGGAGCAGGCAGGGACACTCCAGGCAGTGGCTCTCATTCCAGACCTAAAGGACTCCTGTAGCCTGGGCCTCTCATCTTAACTTGCCCTGCGCAGAGAAGGGGACAGGGAGGCGGCATCACTTTCTGCCTCTGTCCCCTGTGGCCCCTCCTCCCTCCCACTACCTGACCTTGGCGAGGCTTAGCCTCTCTTTACACCTCAGGCCCCCTGTCTTGGAAACAAGTGATTCTGGCTTCTTGCAGAGTTGCTCTGGGGTTCTATTCAGGTCCATTCACCGTCCCCATCACTTTACTTAAAATCAAACCCTCCTGCCCTAGATCCTGCTCTGCAGAGGCTTTCAGAGGAGGGGGTGACGGGGGGAGAAGGAACAGAGGGAAATCTCAGCCTGGTCCCAAGGAAGGGGGGTCTGGAGCAGGGACTGTACCAGGGCTGGTCCCGTCTGAAGCCAGGCAGGTCAGAGAGTTATATATATGGGGTTTCGGCTTTATTTTTTATTGTGGTGAGATATACATAACATGAAATTTACCATTTTAACCATTTTTAATTGTACAATTCAGTGATATTAACTATATTCACAATGTTGTGTGACTATCCCCGTGATCTAGTTCTGGCAGTTTTTCACCACCCTAAATAGACTCTGCACCATTAAGCAAAACTGCCCGTCCTCCCTGCTCCCCAGCCCTGGTGACCACCGTCCTACTGCCCGTCTCTGAAGGTGCTTATCCCAGGTTCTTCACGTAACTGGAGTCCAACAGTGTGTGTCCTCTTGTGGCCGGTGCGTCTCACTGAGCACAGTGTCTTCAAGGTTCCTCCGTGTTATGGCCTGGGTCAGAATTTCCTTCCTCCCCCTTCCCCGTCCCTATTTTAAGTGGACTTTATATTTTAGGTTCACAGCATCATCATTCCTTTCTGTGGCTGGACAGTACCCTACTGCATGGATATGCAGCACTTTGCCCATCTGTCATGGGTTGGCGGACACTTGACCCCACCTTTTGGCTGTTGTGAGTGGTGCTTCTGTGAACACATGTGCGCGAGAATCTGTTTGAAGCCCTGTTTAGGGGCCAGGCTGTTGGCCCACTCCCCCAGTCATTCATTCATTGCTGGCCATCCCCTGGGAGGTGGGCACCCCCAGAGGGCGTAATTCCCATGTGAGAAGGCCAGTCCCTGGGGAGGGGATCAGGGAAGGATGCCGGTGGGGGACATGCGGGCGGTGCTGGAGTGCCCACCACACCTGCCACCCCTGTCCCCTTTTCCTGCTTTCTTTCCTCAGACATGTCCCACCTTCAACGGCTGCTATGTGCGCTGACTCTTCAGTGTGCCGCCTGCCTCCCACACTGGGCGCCTGGGGCTATGTCTGTCTTGCTCCTGGCTGGAGTCTGTGTCCCTGACCCGTAGTAGGGCTCGATAAATACATGTGGGAAGAATGAACAGCACGTGCTGGGTTCCGTGCCAGACACTGTGCACACACCATCTCTGAATTCTGTCACTCCGTGATGTGGGCACACATCCCCATTCCGTGGAGAAGGAAACGGGGGACATTGCGTGCATTCCTCAAGACCACAGAGCTCTCAGGTGGCAGAGTACACACAGGGATCCAGGGCCATCCTGTACTCAAAGGCATGCTCTTCTCAGCCCAGGTTCTTGGCCTCTCTGTATGACAAAGCTGCTGCCTAGGCTCGGCGCCTGTAGCTCAAGCGTCTAAGACACCAGCCACATACACCAGAGCTGGCGGGTTCAAATCCAGCCTGTTGCCAAACAACAATGACAACTACAACCAAAAAATAGCTGAGCGTTGTGGCGGATGCCTATAGTCCCAGCTACTTGGGAGGCTGAGGCAAGAGAATCGCTTAATCCCAGGAGTTTGAGATTGCTGTGAGCTGTGATGCCGTGGCACTCTACCCAGGGTGACACATGGGGAGTTCGGGTTTCAACACACAAATTTGAGGAGGAGAAGACATAAGCCTTTGTTCTCAAAAAACAAAACAAAACAAAAAAACAGGACAAAACTGCTGCCTGTTAAATGTGGGTTTAATTCACACTGAATTCAACTCTGCGTACATGGAGGCAGAGAAATTTTGACATGCAGGTGACTGCCAGGTGGTTGTACTTCATGAGTGGGGCAAAGTGGGGACCTACGTCTGCAGTTCCCACAGTCAGGGTTCATTCTCCCATGCCCCTGTTTGTGGTAGCATCTTGGCATGCTGAGGGACAGCCTAGTGGCCAAAGACACAAACTATCATACTTTTTGTTGGGGACAATGCACAGGGAGGTGTCTGAGTCTTAAGCGCATAGCCTGGTGGATTTCTACAGAGGTCTACACGTTTCCATCAGTGTCTTAAGCATCCAGACCCTCGGGTCCTGCAAGACTTCTGGGGCGACCATTTTCAGGGCCTCTGTCACCCCAGGGTCATTGTCTAGACCTCACAAGAACAAAGTCACCGGGTGTGAACCCTCACAGCCCAGCGTCTGGCTTCACTGCTCAGCACCACCAGTGAGGTTCCATAGAGCAGCTTTTATTTCTCATTCTGTGGTTGATCCGTCTCTGTAGACATTTGGGTTGTTTTCAGTTTGGGGCTATTACAAATGAAGTTGCTGTTGCTGTTCTTGTCCTAGGACCTTCAGTAAATGTCTGCCTTCCTTTTTCTTGAGAGTATAGCTGGGAATGGCATCGCTGGGCCCTAGAGTCACCGTGTACTTACATTGAGCAGCTGGTGACAGTTTTCCAAAGTGGTTGTAACAATTTACACTCCCACCTGCACTATATTCTGGCTCTGCTGTATCTTCATCAGCTCTTGGCATTGCCAGTTAAAGATTCATATTTTTGAAACAACATGTGCAATGGACCAAAGGCTTGTGTCTCCTCCTCAAATTTGTGTGTTGAAACCGGAACTCCCCATTGTGGTTGTATGAGGGGGTGGGACTCTCTCCCGACAGATTCGTTTTATTCTAGGGTTTCGTGTAAAGGGAATCATGGGCTGCGTGCTCTTTTGTGTTCCGCTGCTTTGGCTGAACGGGAAGTTTGTGAGATTCATTCATGTTGTATGTATCAGCGGGTCACTCTCCTTGCCGGGTTATACTCCAACACAAGAATAGAGCACAATTCACTTCTGCATCCATCTGACGGTGGATCTGGGAGTTGTTTCTTATTTGGGACAACTAGGAAGAGAGCTGCCGGAAACCTTCTTATACCTGCCTTTTGGTGGACACGAAGCAGAAAAATTCTTAATACATTTTTTGACATAAAACCAATCGAGTCAGTTTAGGAAACAGTTAAGTAACTAGGGGTAGGAATGAGCTGCCTGTACAGCTGAGGCGCGGAGGTGCCCAGATGTCTGGGGTTCCGTGAACCCTGAGAGCAGCACAAACAATCTCGATGCTGAGATTCTAACCTCTGTACACACAGGAGCCAGTCGGAACCTGAACCCCCCCAGCCCCGGCATCTCTTGTCCCCGGCGACCACCTTGGACCCTCAGGAACAAGATAGTGGGGGCAACCCTGACAAGTCACACGCCGTGGGCCTCTGGAAATGAAAAGCTGCAATCCACAAAGGCCAGTTGGTTGCTATGAAGCAGCCTTTGCTCCAACTCTAGGGTTTCTGCTCCGTCACCCCAAAGCATATGGAAAGAGCTCAGGGATCTTCCAATTTTTTTAATTATTATTTCTCCCTCTGGATAAAAATAATACTCATTATCTTTAAATAGAAAAGAGAGAAAATTAAAAAGCAGAAATGTGAAAAACTTTACCCAGAGTTTCACCACCCAGGGAAAACCAGTGATAACATCTGGGTGTTTTGTCTGGATTTATATCTGTGTGCAAGTTTTGGTTTTCTTTTTAGCCTGGCTAGGACCATGTCGTGTCTATGCTTTTTATTTGATTTCTTCCTTTAGCATTATAGTGCCACATGTGTTATAATAAGCCTTTGCATTTTATCACAAACCTTATTTAAATGGCTGCGTAATTCCCTGGCGTATCTCCACGTTAGTTGACGGGGTCATCATTCGAGACAGACTCTTTCTCTTTCTCTGTCTGCTTTTTTCTCCCCTCCTTGCCCCATCAGACAGACTCTAATTTAAACAAGTAGTTTGTACTCTGTCTTCTGTCTCAGGGAGGGGATGTGGCAGAAACATGCTTCATGTTGCTTCCTGGATTTTGTTCTGCAAACACAAAACAAAGCAAAGGTCTCCAGAGTGGGATGTGAGCCCTGGGGAACTGGGGAGCAGAAAGATGACAGTGAAAGGAGTGCTACAACAGTGGAGCACTGTTACCTGTTGGCACAACCTCCATCCAACCCCCTTTCTTTCTTGCCTTTCTAGGATCTGGGAAAGTAAAAAAAAAAAAAAAAAAAAAGATAGGGGTGGTGCCTGTGGCTCAAGGAGTAGGGCGCCGGTCCCATATGCCGGAGGTGGCGGGTTCAAACTCAGCCCCGGCCCAACAAAAAAATCACAACAACAACAAAAAAAAAAATGTAAAAAAAAAAAAAAGATAAATATTAGCATTATAAAAGTCACCCTGCCAGATTGTCTGGACTCCCTTGCAGCTAGAGCGAGGTGCTTGGGGGACAGCCTTTGCTTGTCCAACTTGGGCACCAGCCTGTCCTCTTCCTTGCAGTCTGTGCGGGAACATGGTAAAAATGGGCTATGGCCAGGGAGTCTTTAGACCAGACAGGTACTCTCCAATTCTCCACAGTCCCCACTACGTTCTATTGTCACCCTGTCACCGAGGCTTAACGTCATGGTCATCTGACATCCCTCATTAGACTGTCTACTCTAGGAAGGCAGGGATGGAATCTGCCTCTTCACTGCTCTATTCCCCCAGGACTTGAGACAGTGCTTGGCACAGAGTAAGTGCCCAGTCATATTTGCCCAGTGGCCACTCCCACCCCTCAGACATCAGTTGCTAATTTCCACATGCTCAGCTTGAGTAATGATTTTGTGTCCCCTGTTGGGTCTAGGCAGACATTTGGGTTTGCAACTCCATATTAAAATGTAGCTTTTCAATTTGTCAAAGTGGAAAGAATAACAAGCATTCCTGGTCTCTGAACAAGGATTTAGAAACTCTAAGTCCCCCATACCTCCCCAAAAGGCAGCATAACTTAGTGCCTTAGAGCAAGGTCCAGCAAATTTATCTTTAGCCCATTGGAGATGGATATGGGGGCAGATAGAACATCCGGCACAGACGCTGACTGTGACCTGATAATTAGGTTGAAAGACGCCTGTGCTTAGTATGTGCAGCCCCAGTTCCTGCAGTGAAGGGAGCAGCCCAAGTGTCCGTGAAGGAAGCAGCCCAAGTGTCCGTGAGTGGATGGATGGATGGACTGTTAAACAAGCCAGGCACAAAAGGACAAATGCCACACGATTCCACTTATCTGAGGTCCCTAGAGCAGTCAGATTCAGAGAGATAGAAAGTAGGGTGGGTGGTGCCAGGGGCAGCTGTTGTGTGTAATGGGGACAGAGTTTCAGTTTGGGAAGATGAAAAGATTTCTGTGGATGGAGGGTGGTGATGGCTGCACAGTACCGTGAATGTCTTTAATGCCACAGAATTGTACACTTGAAAATGGCTAAGGTGGACTGGATGTGGTGGCTCACAGCTGAATCCTAGCACTCTGTGAGGCCGAGGCAGGAGGATGGCTTGAACCCAGGAGTCTGAGGCTTCAGTGAGCTATGATGATGCCCCTGCACTTTAGCCTGGGTAACAGAGTGAGACCCTGTCTCAAAACATAAAAAAATTGGTTAGGATGGTAAAATGCCAACACCACAGGGTCTGGCACACAGAAGGGTCCAGGGAGCACCACCTGGTGAGGTGTAGACAGAGGAGCAGCACGGAAGCCCATTTCACAGGAAAGAAACAGAGGTGGGGAGGTGGCAACTAAGAAAGCTCCAGCTCTGGAGGCGCCTCGAGCCCTGCTAAACTTAGTCTTATCCCATTTTTTGGTTTGGACCCAATTGCTGGCACTGGTCACAGCCTGGACGTGTCTTCCCAGGTACAGTCCACTGGGGGGTGGTCCCGCAATCCGTGAAGCTCTCACCTGCTAACCACCTACTCAGTCCCAAGGTCTGCCATCCCACTGGGTTCCTCCCCTCCCCCCCCGAATGGACTGGGTGATGCAATCACAAGGGGAGAACTTGTCCCTTGGCTCATTCAGAGTCACCTCATAGGCACTTTTACACAAACACACTCAAATCCTGGCTCTCTCAGCCACACCCCACTGCACTGCACACATGACCCCAGAGGTTCACGGCCACATCTATGTGACATGTGTTTGTGTGATGTGTTTACTTGGCAGGAAGTCTTCCAGTGTGAGCCAAATAGGCTGGGTTTAAATCCTGGCTCTATCATTTACCAGCTGTGCAAACTTCACCCCAGTTACCTACCTACCCTCTCTGTGACCTGGTTTCCCCATCTGCAAAATGGGGGTGGTGATAGTACCTCTTGGAGCCCTCACAAAGTAAAACAGGGGGCTGAAAAACAACAGAACGATATTCTCCCACACTTCCGGAGTCTAGATCCTGAAATCAAGAGTCAGGGGGCTGTCCCCTTCTGCAGTCGCTGAGGGAGATCCTGTCCCACTGGTCTCTCTGAGCATCTGGTGGCTGGTGGTATTCCTTGGGGTTCCCTGGCTTATAGATGCATCACTCAATCTCTGCCCCATCGTCACATGTCCTTTTCCAGGTGCGTGTCTGTGTCAAATGTGTCTCTTCTTACGATGACACCAGTGTGATCTCATCATAACTTGATCACAACTGCAAAGACCCTCATTCCAAATAAGGCCACATTCACAGGTGCCTGTTAGACATGAATTTTAGGGGGACACTATTCACCCCAGCTTGAGGCCTTAACGTGAGTTAATGCATGTGCTGTTCTTGGTACAGCTCTGGGCACCCACACATGGCAGGCCCTGCAGTGGTGCTGGTCGTCACTGTTATCACAGGGAAGGCCACGTGGGGGTGGGCTGTGCTGTGGGCAGCCCAGGGAGACCCTGGTTTGCAAAGCTACAGAATGGCTGTGAAGCTCACGCACCTGAGGCTTGCCTGTGCCCTGCCCTTCCCCACCCCCTCCCTCTCCTGTGCCCAACATCCCAAGTCCCTCTTCTGTGTCTGACATCCCCCTCCACGTTCCACTGCTGTTTGAGTCAGCTGGGAGGGTGCAGGCAGGCGATGAAACAGGATGAAACCGAGGAAGCTGCTCCAATTCTGGCTTTCCAACAAGGAGCGCTTAATGAGGCAATTACACAGAACTATTTTCTCTTTATCTTCCTCTCCTCCCAAAACACTGTGAGTGTTCAGGAGCCTGGGGGGCCCTGGAAGAGGAGAGGAGCTTGTCTTCCCCCAAGTTTGAAAAATAGGAGAGCTGGGCGCAGAGAGGTGGAGTGGCTGCACCAAGGTCACACAGCAAGTTGGTGGTTTAGCCAGAGTAAGCGCAGGGCACCATGAACCCCAGAGCCCTAGGACTCTGAGGGGTAGGCTGGGTTAGGTGGGATGTACTAAGGTAGAAAACTCTAGGCCCAGCCAAAGGCAGTGGTCACTAAGGAGCATCACTGGGTTGGAGCTGACACAGGCCTGAATGGTGACATGACATCTTCCTGGCCTTCTTTGCATAGTACCTCCCCCCAAATCCCCTTACAGCCACGGGGTGATAGGTACCCCTCAAAGGGTCTGCAGCGGTCCTGCCGTGCACAGAGTATTTGTTGTGCACTGCACAAAGGCACCCACTGAAGAGGCAACGGGGGTGTCCCAGGCCATGCTCGGCCCCTGTGCAGGAAGAAATGGGAGGAAAGAGGGCGGGTGGCAGCAGAATTCTAAAAAAGTTTCTTCTTGGGCCAGTGGGGATCCTGGAAGAGTCCCCGTGGTGGGGGGGAATCCCACATCTTGCTGGGATGGCCCTGATTTTATTTCCCTTCCATGCCTGCTCATCGGTGGAAGCTCCCACGGGAAGCACAGCATAGTGCGGGTGCCAGGCGGATTTGGAATGCAGTATCCTGCCGCAGGCACCCCTAGGAGACCACTTTCGAGGACTGCCTCATGTGCCCATGAACGTGTGAATTTTTTGTAGTGGGCAAACTAATATGTTGGTTATTTGCTAGTGGGCACCCTGTCTGGGAAGATACAGTTAAAGATAGTCTTCATGCAAGCCTGATCTTTCTTTGATGTATTATATGTATTTTAGGGTAGCCATCCAAGCAATTTCACAGCTTGTGCTGTAATAGATTTGAAATTGTTGCAACATAAACATCTTTTTATCTCTGTTGTCTTTGAAGTTTCTTCTACATACACCATGGTATGCTGGCCACCTGCCCAAGGGGGGGTGCATGATCTTGTTCAAATGTATTAGTTCCTTATTGCTGCTGTGACAAATTGCCACCAGCTTATTGGCTTAAAATGACACATTTATTCTCATACAATTCTGGGGGTCAGAAGTCCAAAAGAAGACTTATGGGACCAAAATCACGGCACTGGCAGGGCTAGTTCCTTCAGGAGGCTTCAAGGGAGAATCTTGCCTCTTCGGCTCTCCAAGGCCACCTGTACTCCTTGGGCCCTTACTCCTTTCTCCAGCTTCAAAATTATCAATGTAGCAGCTTCCCTTCTCTCTGACCTGCCTTTCTCTTCTGAGGACCTTTGTGATCATACTGACTGACCTGGATAACTCAGGATCACCTCCCTATCTCATGATCCTTAACTTAATCATATCTGCAGAGTCCTCTCTGCTATGTAAGGTCACATATTCACAGGTCCCAAGGATTAGGACATGGACTACTTTTTTGGTGGGGGGAGGGGTAATTATTCAGCTATAACATCAAATAAGAAAATTAGGGAGGTAGAAAATGTCCTTAGCTGGGAAGCAGTGCCTCAGTCTGGCCGTGTGACCCTAGCATGTCCCTTTATCTCTTGGGGGGCTTGGTGCATCCAAGCCTGGTCTCTCTAGTGGTCCCCAGTTCCATTCTCCTTTCACTGGTAGCAACTCCTCTGTTGATAACTGCCCTTTCCCTTCTTCTCTAGCTCAATATGGGCAAGAGGCCCAAGTATGGCCCAGCAGAGTGGTTCATGACCTTGGCCAGGCTAAGGAGAGCTTTAATTGGAATCCAGGATGTGGCCAGTGGTTTCCGAGGGTTTTTCTTTCTGCCAGGCAGCTAACACAGCAAGGACCTGGAGCTCCTGATGGTCATCCTACCTCAGGTAGGAAGACCCTGCTTGAGAATGAAAATAGACTAAGAAATAGAAAAAAGGCCTGTTCCTATTGATCTTGAGCACCTGGATCCAGCTATACCTGAAGGTAGGTAGACATGTCTGGAAATTTTCAGATACTGAGAAATTTAGTACCCCCTTTGGCCTAAGCCAGCTTCAATTGAATTTGTAATTCTTATTACTAGGAGTCTTGTCTGATACTCTACTTCTCCAGTGTGAACACCCAGTCCGATACCCCAAAATGAACACACCATTTTGTGTGTCCAGGCACCACGCTCATTCAGCTGCCTGTGCTCTCCGGCTTCTCCCCTCTTTCCCCTGCCATCTATGCTATTGGGTGATACGTCCTGATGTATGTTTAACAGTGGTTCAAAATCGAATTAGTTTAGATTGGTTAATAAACTGTAACATCCGTTTCTAAATCAAGCTACATTTTCCTCTTGAGCAACTAAATTCATGCCTGTTGGTTTAATTTGTTGCTATTGTAATCCTTTAACGCTGATGAAATTATGGGAAGGTTTTTAGCGAAATTATCCAGATTTGATTAGGGTTGAACATATTAATATTTTTCCTTCCCAGTAGTCTTTGGAGAGAGATCAGCTAAGGGTGTGCTGGGAGGGCTGGGAATGCCATCTCAGAAAGCAGACTTGTTCTATCCTTTAAAGATAATCCTTTTCTTTGGTGTGGATTTATTGAGCACAGACTGCCTGTACATCTTTGGATGTTAACATTCTCCATGGAGGTTCTGCAAGAGGTTCTGGGTGTCTGTGGGACAGTTGTTTGCAAGGGAGCATTCAGGACACCAAGGGTCACTTCCAACTTTGCCTGCAAATAGGCTCCCCTTCAGTGGTGACAGAGCCTTTGCAGTATGCTCATTTAAACCCAGTGCCAGGTAGGAAGCGGGTGCTCACATGCAAATCGGTTTACCCTTGAGCTTGACCCTGAAGAATTTCCTGCTGACAAATAGCCCCCATGGGGATCTGGAACAGGTTGAGACAAGAGAAGGAAAGGGTGAGGGTTCAAGCCCCACGCATATCCAACCGGGAGGGGTGAGACCTGGGGGGTGACGGCATCTGCTCCCTCTGGCTTCCTCCTCCTTGCTGTGGTTACTGCTGCCCCCGCCTGCTAACTCCATTTGTTCTGGAATGTGCCAGGCCTCGCCCCAAACAGTACATAACCACAGAGGAATCCGAAGTGAGCTTCCAGGTTCCCTCCTTCAGCAAAGGGTGGCCTAAAGCAGGGCCTGGAGCTGAGAAGGGGCCTGCATGCCAGCCAGGGGTGGATGGCATCAGCCACAGAGGGGCCACATAGGAGGGTCCCCAAACCCCAATTCCCAGCCAGTCTGGGGACAAGCCTGATTTAATCTCCACTCTGGTTGGCAATCCTTGATCTTGGCAGTCGTCAAGAAGGGGGGCTGCTTTTATTTTCCGCTTGAGTGAGTGACAGAGCAACTGTCCCCTGTGTTGGCAAAGTGTTCTTGCTATGCTGGATGCCTGTCAGCTGCACAGATGGCCAGAGTGAAGTCGCCCTCCTGAGCCCATGCCTCTGCTGGGCCTGCCCCTCCCTGGCCTCCCACCTGCTCCTGTCACCCTGCCCTCGCCTGCCCCAGATCCCAGTGCTTCTCCTTTTGTGGAATCCATGACAAACGCTCATTCCAGAACTGTGAGCTGATTTCCTCCCTGGCTGCACTCTCGCTGGGAGCAGGAACTCCTAAGTCTAACCCCGAGGTTACCCACTGGTGGTCCATCAATGTGTTTAGTTTCGTAGAGTTTTATTATTTAGAAAAAAGGAGATTTCACATTACAAGTCTGGATTTATGGCCTCTGTTAAAAAAATTAGATCTGGGGTGGCGCCTGTGGCTCAAGGAGTAGGGCGCCGGCCCCGTATACCGGAGGTGGCGGGTTCAAACCCGGCCTCGGCCAAAAAAAAAAAAATTAGATCTAGTAACTTTGAACCTACATATAAGTAACAACAATTGGTTGGAATTGGCCTTTAAATGGGGCAGGGGCACCCTCGTTCACTTTGCCACACTCCCCACCAACCCCTATCACAGTACAGCTGAGCAGTACCACTTGTTTCACTGCCTGTCTGACCTCTGTAGGTTTTAAGCTTTCAACCCCTTGTCTAGTTCTCCTTTGTGTCCCTGACCCCAGACTATGCCTTACATTCAAGCTTGCCACAACCTTGCAGGACACATCTCCCCATTTTTAAATGAAGAAACTAAGGTTCAGAAAAGCTAAGCAACTTCTAAGATCTCACAGCCGGTGAGTGGCGGAACCAGGATTTAAACCACCAACTATCTGGTTCCCAGACATGTGCGGCCTCCACCCTCCCCGGGCCTGCACCATCCAAGATGGAGAAAGTTTCATTTAATGTTCCCCTCATGTCCTCATCAGAACTCCTACGCACTCCATTTAAACCAGCGATTAAAAATCTGGAAGTCCACAGGAGCCACATGGATACATACACACAGGGAGGGGTGATGGAGAACAGAGGCCATGGCTCCTTGGCCCCAGCCCAGCACAGACAGCCAGGGAAGTCACCAGGTGCGGCAGAATTTCTAGTATTTCAAGAGAAGCCAGACATCTGGGTTTGCATGTGAACTATCTCAGTCTATAAGCATTACCCACAAACCCTGGTGCATACAAAAGCCCTCCAGCACTCATAATCCCTGCCAACCCTCCACCTAAACACACACAGTCACTCGGTCTTTCCCTTCTGGTGCTGGTCATTCATCATTCATTAAAAAAAGAAAGTGATTCACAACTTACTGTGTACAAGGGATCATAAAAAACCCAAAACTAAACCGGAAATTACTCCCAGAGTCTGAGAGAGGTGAGTCCTCCCTCCTTTAGGATTCCCAGCTCCCTGAGGGCGGGAATATTGCCAGGCTTGTTCCCTGCTGTCCCCCACTGCCTAGCACAGAACCTGGCACATAGTAGGTTTGTTGAATGACTGCATGACGATAGTGGTAGCGTCTTCCCATGCACTCACTAATGGAAATTCCACCGTAGGAGCACCTGTTATTATTCCTGCTTCAGGGATGAGGCATCCCAGTGCTGAGAGGTGACAGGATTGGCCAGTGTTAGCCCAGCCACTTTAGCCAGGAACAGAACTTGAGCTTTTTGTGTTACCTGCCAGGAAACAGAAACTTCTCTCTTCTCCATCTCCTGGCCAGCACACAACTTGGGCTTTTTTATGTGACGGATGTCCAGTGCCTCAGATAGACACCCGATGAATACGTAGACAGTGGAGGACAAATGCCTCTTGGAAGGGTCTGGGCTAAGCCCCTCAAGGCCACTCTGGGGGCTTACATCTTAGAGAGGGGACTTGCCTCTTCTTTTCAGGAAGGACTTCAGGCCAAAGTCCAAGCAGCCATGGAGGCGGTGCTGCTCCTCCAGGAAAATATTTTGACAGAGCTTCAAGGAATCCACCAGAAGACACTGAGTTTTAAGGGAAATACACACAACAGCCCCCTCCCAAATTCCTTCCTCACAACATAAGCTGGAAGGATTTTATCTGCTCTTGGAGGGAAAACTCAAGAGGTTTAATTTAAAACTTGGGCGGGCTCACAACTTTTCAATGGGGCGATTGTTCCATAGTCAGGGAGTGAGATAATAAGAAAACGGTTCAGAGCCAGAGTTTGGTTTGGCTTCAGAAATTCAAGCCGGCCTTCTTCTGAAAGCTATTGGGCCTCGTGCGTGGCTTGTCCCTCTCTGAGTCACAAGCCAGATTTGCAATAACATTTATGCAATTGGAGACTTCCAAGGGAATGTGGGCAGAGTGACGCATTCCCCACGTGCATGCACGGCCGAGCCTGGTCAAAGGACGTGACTAACCTGGCTACTTGCTGCTCAGTCTCTGGACTTCAGACCCTCAGCGGTCATGTAAGGTATGGCCAAGACAGACGTAAGGGTCATCTGCTTGTATCTGGAAGCCCCTTGGTGTGACAGCATCTTTTGATCCATCCTCACTGGGGTTCCTAATTCTCTTGCTGTCTCTGTCAACCCACTGGAGGAGACACCCGGACTGCTCATCTCAGCAGTGCAGCCCCCGCCCCAGCTCCCCTGGAGGCTCTCGACATGGATTTTATTGAGTGGAAATGAGCAAAACGATATTGCAGACGGCCAGGGTTTCTTTTTCTCCTTTTCTTCTTTTGTTCTGCTCTACGCTCTCTTGGGAAATTGTTTCTGATGAAAACAGGAATTCCCAGAGCCCAGATAGGAAATCTTAGTGTTGGTTCTTCTCGGAGTGAGGCGCATCTCAGGGGAGAGCCCCTAATTCTTGGGGGGGCCCTAACTTAGATGGAAGTTGAGTGTGGAATCATCCGCTCCACCCATCTCCCCCAGGGAAGAAAGTAGTTTATCAACATCCCGGTGTCCTGGCCTGCAAGCCTCCACCTTAGGAGCCTCCACCTAGAGGCTTGCAAGCCAGGACAGAGACCATTTGATGGGTCCCAGTAGGGGATGGTGACCTCTCTTAAAAAGCTGTTCCCCTCTCTGCTGAGTCCAGAAGTCTGAGGAGCCTCCAAGAACTTTTTCTAATCCTAAATTCCCACCTGCCTTTGCCTAGGACTGCCCTACAACTCTTCCCACCTCTGACTCTAACCCTAACCCACCAAAGCCTGTGCAGTGGGAGCAGGTTTGGCTCCCGTGATGTATCTGGGACCTCTTAACCAGTGTCTCCTGGCCAGTGACACCTCCCATTCACCCTCACTCCTTCAGCATCTCCCAGGGATCTGCTCCCAGACTTACAGGGTCCCATCTACCAACCCACCACATACCTCTCCCTCCTTCGGTTTGACCTCCACCTGGCCTCATGTACTTGCTATCTTATTGCTGTGCCTCCAAAATTTAAAAAAAAAAAAAAAAGACTGCTTTTTATGTGTCATTTTTGCTGGACCTTAAAGCTCAGAGTTTGAGTCACTAGCAACTGAAAGAACAAGTCCCCACTGGCCTGTGAGCAGGGAGGGCTTTGTTCACAAACACTCTGTGCAAGCTGACGGTGGCCCCCATACGTCCACCCCCTAGCCCTGAGCCCTGCTAATGTGACCTTGTTTGGAAAAAGGGACTTTGCAGTTGTGATTAAATTAAGGATCCTGAGATGAAGAGATTACCCTGGATTGTCTGAGTGGGCCCTAAATGCCACTCAAGTGTCCTCATGAGAAAAGAGGAGACACTCAGAAGGCCATGTGAAAAGGGAGGCAGAGACAGGTGGTACAGCCACAGCTAAAGGACGCCTAGAGCCACCAGAGGCTGGAAGAGACAAGGAAGGCTCCTCCCCTAGGGCCTCCAGAGAAAACGCAGTGCTGCCCACACCGAGATGCTGGTGCGGTGAAATGGATTTTGGACCTCTGGCCTCCAGAACTGTGAAATGACCGATTTCTGTTATTTTCCGCCATCCAGTCTGTGGTCATCTGTCGTCGTGGTAGCCATGGAAAACTAGTTCAGCTCCCAGCGTCCTTGCCCTTGAGAAGGGGTTGGGTCTTTGTCATGCAACAAAGAAACACGAATGAAATTGTAGTAAAGTTGCACGTCAAAGGGGGTGGTAGATGCCCGTTTCGCTATGAGAAGACAGCAGGCAAAGATTGGACCAGGAGAGATGTTTACGTTTGTCCCCTTCCTCTCAAAGCATCCTGTCACACAGGGTGGGACTGAGTCAAACAAGCATTCAGTGAGTGCCTAGTGTGTGGCTGCCCCAGAGGAGGGTGCTGCGTTCACATGGTACAGGCCCCAGTCCCAGGGGACTCATGGGTGCTGGGTGGCCTTAAGCAGCATTCTGAGTCCCAGTGATCTCATCTGAAAAATGGGAATAAGGGTGCTGACCTCATGGGAAGGATTGGGGATTAACAGCTAAAAGATGCAAGGTTTCTTTTTAAGGTGATGTAAATGTTCTAAAGTCAATTGTGGGGATACATAGCTTTGAATATACTGGAAGCCAATGCACTGTGCATTTTAAATGAGTGAATCAGGCTCAGCGCCTATAGCTAAAGCGGCTAAAGTGCAGGCCACATACACCAGAACTGGCGGGTTCAAATCCAGCCTAGGCCTGCCAAACAATAATGACAACTGCAGGCGCTGTGGCAGGCGCCTGTAGTCCCAGTTACTCGGGAGGCTGAGGCAAGAGAATCGCTTAAGCCCAGGAGTTGGAGGTTGCTGTGAGCTGTGACGCCACGGCATTCTACCCAGGGCGACAGCTTGAGGCTCTGTCTCAAAAAGAAAAAGAAAGAAATGAGTGAATCGTGTTATATGTGAACTGTGTCTGAATAAAGCTGTTAACAAAAAAGAAAGAGAGAAAGAAGGAAGGAAGGAAGCTGGGATGAGGCCAAAAGGAAGGGGAGAGAATGGTTATATTAATCAAGACTGTTGTGATTGCTATAGATAAAAACCCAACGCAAGTTGGTTTGTTGAGGGGGAAGGTAGGAGTGGAACTGAGTATTCCAGAGACTTCTAGCTTCAAGTACTGTTGGATCCAGTTGAGATGCCCTGATTGGCCAGGACTGGATCACATGCCCATCCTGGACTTGAGGAAGGGGGAGGAGCCATTGGTTGTTGGACAAGTGCAGAGCACAGCTGTCCACAACACCCTTGAGAGGACAGGAGAAGGCGAAGGGAGGTGGAAGGGCCCAGGGGTGGGGGTGGGGGTGTAGGGGTACGATGGTGGCTGAGGATGAGAGAAAGGGACACAGGCCAGACAGTGGAAACTGCTGGAGACCATGACAGCCTCCCATCCTGTGGGGAGCTGCCACTTAGGGTGTTGGGAGCCACCCTATGAGCCCACCAGAGCGCTCTCCTCCATGATTCAGCCTCCCATGGTCCCTGGAGGTGACCCTTGAATGGTGAGGATGATCCAGAAACTGTACTAACACCTCCTGCTTGTGGAACCCACCCTGCATTTGCTTGCCAGGGTTGGCGTAACTAAGTCGCAAACCGGGTGGCTCAAAACCACAGAAATATCTTCTGTCACTATCTGGAGGCTGGAGTCTGAAATCAAGGTGTCAGCAGTCCCACACTCCCCCAAAGGCTCTAGGGGAGGGCCTTCCAGCCTCTTCCAGCTCCTGGTGACTGCAACAGTCTTTGGTGTTCCCAGCCTGTAGTCCCTCTCTGTCTTCTCCTCTCATAAGGACACCAGTTGAAGGGTTGAGGCATGGGTTAATCTAGTATGACATCACCGTCACTTGATTCCATCTGCAAAACCTTATTTGCAAATTAGATCATATTCAGAGTGGACATGGATTTGAAGGGAGTGATACCCAACCCAGTACATTCCCCACAGGCCTGCACCTCAGGCCTGCATGGGGCTGGACACCTCTGTTTCCCCACCTAATCTCCATAGCAGCCTGGGAGGCAGATACGGTTACAGTCCCCACTGCACAGATGAGAAAACAGGCTCACAGAGCTTAAGCGACCACTGCTCAAGGTCACACAGCTGGGGGCTGCTGACAAGGGCTAGGAACTAGACAAAGGTGGTGGTTGCACGAGTGTCCTAAATACCACTGAATTGTTTAGTCTAAAATGGTTCATTCTATGTTCTATGGATTTTTACCTAAAAAAAAGTTTTCTGTCTTCATATCTTTTCTTTATCTAAAATCTCCACCACCAGAGTTAATCTTTGGGCTCGAGGCGTTGTAAATTCCACCACGGGGGCAGATCCTGGGGTGGGAGCCACTCTGCTATGTTGGGGAGGCCCCAGTTAAAGTGTGGACGGGTTTCTTGGAAAATGGGGTGGGGGCCCAAGCACAGACCGGGTTCTCTCTCAGGCTAGCCGGCCTTTTAGAAGGCAGAAGGCGTAGAAGAGTGGACAGTGAAGTTTTGTTTAATTAACCTGGGGAGAGGGACATAGGAAAAGTAAGGGCACCAGGGGGCCAGGACCTGGCCGGTTGTCAGTACTTCCTGTGTTGGCTTATCAACCTGTCCAACCCCTCCTGACCTCACGCCACCCGTGTCCCCATGCCCCAGGCCCTGGAGTCACTGTTGAACTGTCAGCCCCAGGAACCGGCTTCCCTGTGTATTTGCCGAAAGGCCTAGTACAGCCATAGCTCAATTTTATTGATCTTGTCAAAAGCAGTGATTCAAGAAAGCTATTTAAATTCACAGGAGGAAGCCGGAGCAATTATTCGCGTCTGCATCAGATTCTTCATCATTTTTGTTATTGGCTACCGAGCCTGGAGACAGACATTTTGTGTAAGGCTGATGAGGCAGCAAGGGGGCTGGTGAGTGTTGAGGTTTTGTTTGTAGCCCAGGAAAAATACCATAATCAACAGTTTGCCAATATAAATCGATATGCATAAAGGTTTACGGGGTATTACCAGGGGGACATGTGGGCACCCAGTGGTTTAAATTCATTTTGTCCCTAATCCCAGCCAAATCCCCTCAGCCTATTCCCACAGCCCCTATTTTAGCACATAATAACATTGTGATTTGTGATGGAGCAGGTGATTTTTTTGCAGTCTTTCCCCCATAGTTATACTTTAATGAAAGCCTAAATCACAGTGGAATTCGTTAAGTGACAAGCAGATGAGATTTGCGGAAGGCACAGTGAGTCTTGCTGGGTGGGCTGCCGCAGGAGTGAAGGGAGATGACCCCCACCTGTTGCCACTCAAATGCTTTGGACCTCAGCCAATGGCACCTCTGTGGTCAGGGGTCATGATTAATTCTGCTCTAAATTCCTGGCACCCAGTACGGTGCCTGGGACAAAGCAGGTGTCCAATGAATAACTGAACGACAGAATGAGGAGCAGGGTAATTTGCCTACTTTAAATTCAATGCCAAACAGTTGCTCCAGGATGTCATAGTGTCGTGATATTTTCTCCATCTGTGTTAGACATCTTCCGTTTGCCTCACCCCAGGCCCACTCTCCCACTGACCCACACAGGGTCACCTATTGGGCTACATCTCCTGGGCTCTTATGGGTGATCCTCTCTTGTAGCTACCCTCTTCAGGTTCCAGTAACTTCTCCCACCCATGCCCCCTTCAGGTGCCAGAATAGCTTTCCACTATTGCTACCTGGAAAGGAAGGGCTTTCCAGTCCCCACCCACACTTTTGCAAATATAGTAGTTGATTAATCAGTACCTCTCCATTTCCTATCTAAACATTCTGTTTTCTACTGGGATCCTAACTGACAACACATGTAAACTATTACTTTTTTTTTTTTTTTGATACAGAGTCTTGCTGTTACCCTGGGTAGAGTGCAGTGGCATCATCATAGCTCACTGCAGCCTCTGACTTCTGGGCTCACATGATTTTCCTGCTTCAGCCTCCCAAGTAGCTGCCCTGCCTTCTTATTTTAAAATCAATTCACATGTTTTTAGTCCAGTACTAACTTTCACCATGTTGAAAGCCAGCAATTCTCAAAGTGTGGTGTCACCCCTGTGGCCTCAGGATCACCTGGGAACTTGTTAGAAATGCAAATTCTCAGGCCCTACTCTGAACCTACTGAATCAGACACTCTTAGGCCAGGCTCCACTACCTGCGTTTTTTGTTTTTTGTTTTTTCCCTGTGAGACAGAGTCTCAAGCTGTCACCCTGGGTAGAGTGCTATGGCATCATAGCTCACAGTAACCTCAAACTCTTGAGCTTAAGCAATTCTCTTGCCTCAGCCTCCCAAGTAGCTGGGACTACAGGTGCCCGCCACAACGCTTGACTATTTTTTTTGGTTGCAGTTGTCATTGTTGCTTAGCAGACCTGGGCCCAGTGAGAACCCGCCACCCTAGGTGTATGTGGTCAGCGCCCTTGCCAACTGATCTACGGGGCGCAGCCACACTACCTGTGATTTCAGTACCTACTCAAGTGTGGGAACCACTGGTCCAAGTAATAATTCTGACAAAATCATAGGTTTAGTGTGTGTGGTCCATGCTACTGGTTGCCTTCTCAATCCATTCTCCTCTCCTTCCTTCCTAATAAATTTTGTTCAGTACCGATATGCCCAGTTTAAACCCCATGTTTCCTAGTCTTCCTTGCAAGTAAGGGTTGCCCCAGGCCACACAAGTGGATGTCATTGGGTGGGGCTTCTGTGAAAGCTGCTGTGTCTTATTGGCCACATCCATACCCTGGGGGAAAGGACAGGAGCTCAGAGGAAGCTAGTGCATGTGTTTCGCCCTATGCTTTTTTCCCTCTTCCTGCCTGGAATCTAGTTGCAATGCTGGAGGGAGGGCAGCCACTTTGTGACCATAATGACTATGAGAATAAAAGGGATAGAAAAGAGCCTAAGTTTCCATGGCCTGAGGGGGCTGTTTTCCCAGCCTTGGACAGGTCATCTCCAGATGTCTTTTTAAGAAAGAAACAGAAACTAATTTGGGTAAGCCTCTGTTATTTGGGTTTTCTGATATATGCAGCCAAATGCAATTCCTAGTTAAAATAAATACTATTACAAGAATCATGATTTGCCATGGTACACACAAGGTCATCTGTGTGTACCATGGCAAATCATCCCAAAGGCCTTGAAACCCTGCTTGAACCAAAGCCTCACGCTGAAGGCAAGATGCCACTCGAGACCAGCAGAAAGAGGCTTGCCAAGCAGAGAGCTGGCTACAGGGCAGATGCTGGCATTTGTGTGTTTGTTTATACTTGCATCCTTGCCAAAGAGGATTTGAAGAAAGCTTTGAGTCAAGTTAAACTGAAATTAAATCAGGAGAAGGATTAAGGAAACCTGGGAGGTCTCAAATGATATTTTAAAAATCATCATTATCATTGTCATCATCAATTTTAAAATCTCTAGAATACTATTTATAGGGCCTCGTGCCAGGCACTGGGGACACCAAAGGCACAAGTGGCCTGATCTGGAACTTCCAAAGAGCTCACTGTGCAGGCAGGAGGACAGACTAAGAGGTCATTGGAGCTGGGCAGTCAGGGAAGACTTCTCAGAGCAGGTGGCACTTGTGCTGGTAGCCTGGGAAGAGAGAACACCCACTGGCTAAATATCTGTCTGTTCAGGCACTGTGTCAGAGGCTCCTGTGAGCTTCAAAACTGTTCTATGAGCAAGAGAGCTCTATTACCATGGGGAGACTGAGACTCAGAGAGGCAAAGGGACTTTCTCAAGGTCACATAATCTACTGGGGGTAGATCTTGGGCTCAGCACTGACTCGAGAACTCTGATCTGAGCCTTTCAGCCTAAGGCACTGAGCAATGCCAGGTCTGAGAGTACCCCAACCTCAGAGAGACCACAGCCTCTCTGTGCTACTCAGGATCCACTGGGGCCCTCCCAGGTGCTATTCATGATCCACATTTTCTTTTTTTTTTTTTTTTTGAGACAGCCTCAAGTTGTCGCCCTCAGTAGAGTGCTGTGGCTTCATAGCTCACAGCAACCTCCAACTCTTGGGCTAAAGGGATTCTCTTGCCTCAGCCTCCCAAGTAGCTGGGACTACAGGCACCCGCCACAACGCCCGGCTATTTTTTGGTTGCAGACGTCATTGTTGTTTGGCAGGCCCAGGCTGGATTTGAACCTGCCAGCTCAGGTGTATGTGGCTGGCTCCTTAGCTGCGTGAGCCACAGGCGCCGAGCCCATGATCCACATTTTCAAGGAGAAAGAACTGCCTCAGAGAGGTGACCCCACTTTCCCAGGATGGAGGAGCAGAGCTCAGGCTCAGACCCAGGTTCACGGAGCTCCAAGGGATCAGAGTACACTGAGAATTCCAAGACTTCATGGAAGTGGACTGGCTGTGGCCAAGAAGTTGGCAGAGGGATCGTGCAGGTTCTGTGTGGCCGGGTTAGCAGCAGATCCAATATTCATTGCGTCTTTCCTGTGCATGCTGTCCTGAGCCCTTCACAGCTATCGACCCCACTCATCTTCACACCCCTGTGAGATCAGTGCTATCTTTGAGCCCATTTTGTGGAAAGGAAAACTGAGGCAGGTTACTATTTAACCTCTCCATTCTTTGCTTTTTTTGGCATCTCTCTTCTTGCCTATTCTACAGACACATCCAGTGTCCTGGCAAGATTTCTGAGCAGTTCCAGGTATCCCTGGGCAGCCAGGCCATGTGTCTTCATCCCTCGAGGTTTTGCACTGTGGCTTATAACCTCCCATTCACACTAGTGGATTCTGTCCTGCAACTGTCTTCTCCCTTCTCCTTATCCCATGGCCATAGACAGGGAACTCAGCCCCTGAACTAGACGTCTGTGTCCCTCACTGGCTAGGCTATCTCCTTCTGGGAGGAAATTGCCTCCTCTCATGTCCCTTGGAAGAAGAATTTCCTCCCTTGCCCTCCTCCCATGTGGTTTGGTTGAGTAGACTCTGCTCCATTGCTACAGTGATTGGTTCAGGGATAATCATGTGACTAGGCTGAGCCAATGAGAATCTTCTCTGAGACTTATGCTGGGACCACTTGGTAAAGAAGGTCTCTTTTCCCAGCAAGTTGCTATGCAGTGATATAATTAAACTGCCTGAGGAAAAAAAATTTAGCCTAGAAAAATGGAGCCTCAAGAAATATGGAAAGACTGAAAAAAAAAAAAAGAAATATGGAAAGATTGATGACATTATTTGAGAGCCTAAATTGAGCTATGCCTGAAGTCCACCCTAAACTTTTCAGTGACACAAAAACAATAAAATTCTAACAGGTTTCGATCTCCAGCTACCCAGTTGTCCTCATATGATTTCCCTTCCCTATCCCCTAGCCCACATCATTTCTAGGTGCATCAGACTTTGTAGAGATTTGGAGGGCAGTGGGGAGGTTTTATAGTATCATGCTGCCTAGCCTCCTGTTTTCCTCAGAATTCCCTATTTTCCTATTTTCTAGTCCCTTTCCTCTCAGGATTCCCAGAAAGCTCTATGTGCCAAACTTTCTTATATAGGCCTCTGCCAAGCTTGAGCTCCCGTCGCATTTCCAAACCTTTCTCTTTATTTCCTGCTAAGGAAATGTCCCTTCATTCTTTCCCTGCACCCTGGCTTCATAGGGCACCTGGTTTGAGGCTTTGTCCACCTTTCTCTGCCCCTTTGTGAAGAGGCTCAGGAAACCAGAAGCTCTAGCTTCAAGCTGCAGCCCCTTTCTTCATTAGCTGTGTGACTTCAGGCAGTTACTTACCCTTTCTGTGCCTCTGTAACCTGGTCTTATAAAATGGCCTTGATCAAATAATGCCTTGTTTTTAGGGTTGCTGTGAAGATTAATTGAATGAATTTATGGAAAACACTCATAACTGTGTCTGTCTTGTTATTTTTGTTATTATTAAGAGGGGGAAAATTAGGAATTCACATTCCACTGAAATGAGTTATACTACCTCCTTAGAAGGCAGAAGCATTTACCAGTATGTTTGAAAGTTACCATTCCCGGCTCGGCGCCTGTGGCTCAAGTGGCTAAGGCGCCAGCCACATACACCTGAGCTGGTGGGTTCGAATCCAGCCCGGGCCTGCCAAACAACAATGACAGATGCAACCAAAAATAGCCAGGCGTTGTGGTGGGCACTTGTAGTCCCAGTTACTTGGGAGGCTGAGGTAGGAGAATCACTTAAGCCCAGGAGTTGGAGGTCACTGTGAGCTGTGATGCCACAGCACTCTACCCAGGGCGACAGCTTGAGGCTCTGTCTCAAAAAAAAAAAAAAAAACAAGAAAGTTACCATTCCCTATCTCCAGCACATCTGGAGGACTTTGAAAAAAATTTCTCTGTTGAAACAGAAAGGAGAGCTCAGGGAGGAAATGGGGTAGGGCCCATGTTCTGGGACCGAGCAGCATGTGGGAGCAGAGAAAGGCTTTGGGCTTGATTCCTGGGGTGGGGATAAGGATATATTACTGGCTTTTATGCTGGGAGAGGAGGCAGTTCAAGAGTTTGCTGTCTGGGGTGCTATGCAGTGGGGCCACATTCTTGCTGTGACTTAAGGACTTCTTTGAGCCCTATGCCAGCCGCTGGGCAGTAAAGGAGCAGTTTCCCCTGCAGGAGCCAAACTGCTTGACAGCTGATGTGGAGATGAAAAAAGAGCCCAATCAAGCTAACAGCCCTTCCTGGCGGCCCCCAATGACGTTTGTGCTGAAGCAGGGAAAGTGCTAGCCACTTAGCCACTCACACTCTCTGGGGAACAGCTGCTTCAGGTCATACGTGAGAGTGTTCCAGTTGCTGTGGGCTGCTGAGAGGCGGGGGGTTACTGCAGGCAAGCCCATCCCCAGAGTAACCACATGCTCCTGCTCAGAGGGGACGTGCTCTGTGTGTGTGGAACTTTATGCCACAGATGAGGAAAGTGAGGCTCAGGGCAGAGAAGTGACTCACCCAAAGTCCTACAGCTGGGAAGTCCCAAATACAGGCCAGATCTCTGTGACTCCAAAACCGTGTGGTATTTGTTCTGCAGGTGGCTTCACAGAGCTGGCAGGCGTGGGCTGGACGAGCTGGGGATAGGGGTGTAAGAGCTGATTTAGGAACAGAGCAGAGAAGGCCAAGGCTGGGGGCTTCGCACGGGAGACTTCCTGAGGGGACCTGGATGCAGGCAGTCGGAGGAAGAGGGGAGCGTGTGGTGTCGGGGGGAGGCAGATGGGGGATGGAGAGACAGAGACAGGAGAGAGACAGACAGACGGGGAAAGACAGGAGAGAGAGACAGAGAAAGAGAGAAGCAGAGATTATGGTGCATTCTTTGGTTCTTCGGGGTTGCCTGATGTCCTAGACCCACTCGTATAGCTGCTAAATATCCACCCATTGGTTCACTCGTGCATTCACTCAGTGAACACACACACACACACACACACACACATATATTCGAGACAGAGCCTCACTATGTCCCCCTCAGTAGAGTGCAATAGCATCTCAGCTCACAGCAACCTCAAACTCTTGGGCTTAAGCGATTCTCTTGCCTCAGCCTCCCAAGTAGCTGGGACTACAGGCACCTGCCACAAGGCCCAGCTATTTTTTGTTGCAGTTGTCATTGTTATTTAGCTGGCCCAGGCTGTGTTTGAACCCGCCAGCCTTGGTGTATGTGGCCGGCGTCATAACCACTGTGCTATGGGCGGTGAGCTGTGAACACATCCATTTTATTGAGCACATGCTGCATACCAGGCGCCTGGTTAAACTCTTGGAAACCTACTGGCAGACAAGACAGACAAAGCTCTGGACCACCAAGGAGTTTCCACTTTAGTAGGGGGTAATGGTCAACCAAGAGGCGAAAAATAACAGAAGGACAGAGATAGTGAACAGCAGAAAGCAGAGCTCAGTCAAGGGCAGTCGGGTGAGAGTGGGCAGAGGATGGAAGCCACTGGCTGGGCTGGCAGGGGCCACTCTATATAAGGTGATCTTGGAAGGCTTCTCTGAGGAGGGGATGTTTGCACTGGGACCCGAGTGTGAGAAAAAGGCCAAAGGGTGGGGCCTTCAGGATGGGACTCTGATCTCTGAAGCCCTTCAGATGGAGGGGGAAAGACTGAAGGGAACCCCTTCCCAGGATTGCCATTCAGCCAACTCCTGAAGACTTCACGAGACCTTGCACCAGAATCACTCACTAAGTCACAACCCAGACTCCAGATCTGCAGACACTGTTGGTTAAAGCAGCTAAGTTTGGGGTTATTTTGTTACGAAGCAATAAATAACTAATACAAGAGCCATCTGGGATGGGGAGCTTCTTAAAAGGTGAGAAAAAGCTTTCCTAGAAATCCACCAGCAATTGGCTAAATTGTGTCACATGACTGTGACTAGAACAATCTCTAGTTAAGGGGAGTGGTCATCTTAGATCAATCAGAACCCACTGATCTTCCCAACCAGAGGGTAGTGGATGCTGGACCAGGACAAGGACAGCACAGACATGTCCTCCTGACTTCCTAAACCTCCCATGTCTTGACCCCCCCAAATCCCCCCTATCTATTTATTTATTTATCTATCTCACTCTCTTGCCCTGGGCAGAGTGCCATGGCATCATAGTTCACAACAACCTCAAACTCCTGGGCTCAAGCGATCCTCCTGACTCAGCATCCCAAATAGTGGGACCACAGGCGCCTGTCCCAATGCCAGGCTAGTTTTTCTGTTTTTAATAGAGACAGGGTCTCATTTTGGGTCAGGCTGGTCTTGAATTCCTGAGCTCAAGCAACGCACTTGCCTCAGCCTCTCAGAGTGCTAGTATTACAGGTGTGAGCCGCCGTGCCTGGCCCATAGCTACCATTTATTAAGCACTGACTGTTCACCTGTGTTTTCACCCCACCAAGCTCTGGTGCCATCAACCACCATCAACCACTTTTCCTCCTCCCAGCCTTTCACGTGCCTATTAAAACCCCACCGTCCTTCAAGGAAAACCTCACCTCAGAGTCTGTCTCCACCTGATGTAAGAAGTCTTCCAAGACCTCCCACGGGGATTCAGCAAAGATTGGAGGTGATCTAATCATTTACTATCATACCCGCAATTATTTTATCATAGTGCCAGGTCACCTGGGTTTAAATCCTAGGTCAGCCATCGTCTAGCTGTGTGACCTAGGGCAAATTACTTACCCACTCTGTTCCTCAGTTTCCCTAGATGGAAAAAATGGTGATTATAGTATTAGTACTTCCCTTGTTAGGTCATTATCTGGGTTAAATGTTAATATGTGCAAGGTGATAGGACCTTGCCCAGCCCAGTGAAAGTTCTAGATAAGTGTTAACTGCTATGATTCCCTTCCCTACTGTCCCAGTCCCCTTCATGGCTGAAGGTCAAACCGTGCTGGTTTTTATATGACTCATTATGTATTCACACATGCTCCAGAGGCATACCCAGCAGGAGGATCTGGCAAACTCCACAGTAAACTGCGGCATTCCAGGATCACCTGGCAAGTTCTCTTGTATAAATAAAGCCAGTAGGTAGAGATGGCTTAACCCTTTTTCCATCTACAAACCAATTTCCCCTCCTCTATGGAGGGAATAGTGCTATATAGAATGTTACCTAAAAGAATATAAAGGGCATTACAGAAGCCAGTGCTAATAAAATTACTCCAAAAGCTCTTCTCCCCTGTTCAAAGTTAACTCGCTCCTAATGATGATAAACTCCCTGCCGCTGCCTGGCCCTGTAGCCCCGAGGTGGATGGATGATAATCCAAACGAGTATATTTCTACCTCCTGCCAGGGCCAGGAGTTTTCTGTATGTTCTGGAGCAGCCAGGTGCCAGCAGCCCAGGTTTGCTCATCGGCAGGAAGCGAGCACCGGGAGGCATTCAGAAGATGTCTGAATGCTGTCCTGGGGGAGGAAACCAGCCAGGTTGCTGTCTGCTGACCTCCCAGTTCCTCTTTAGAGCTTTCAAAAGCAAAGGCTAAAGGGAAAAGACACCATTCACAGGTACCTAGGAAGATGCTGGAATGTTTTGGCTCATGTAAGCTGGATGAGGCCCAAATCCTGGAGGCTGGTGGGCAGATTTCGACACTTGGAACAATATTCTGGTTTTCACTGGGTGAGTCACTCTTGGGAGACAGAGCTGTGTTGTTAGCAGTTTCATTTTGACTCTGTGACAACTAACGCCCTCCTTACTCCCTTTATGCCATACCAAAAAAAGCATCCACTGACTGAAGTGGAGAGAGGCCTGGTTTCTCTTCATCTGTTCAGGGAAGACTCCGAGTAGAACTTGCTTTAGAGATGTGAGCAAACTGTGGAGTGGGGTGAGTTGCTTTGTGAATTACCAGGCACCATTATTCAGGGAATGAGTCAAAATTCTTTGAAGGTTTGCAACTCTGGGGTCCTGGAAAGTGTTGCTGACCTTGGCTCGATGCCTATAGCACAGTGGTTATGGCGCCAGCCACATGCACTGAACATGGCGGGTTCGAACCCGGTCCAGGCCAGCTAAACATCAATGACAGCTGCAACAAGAAAATAGCCGGGCGTTGTGGCAGGTGCCTGTAGTCCCAGCTACTTGGGAGGCTGAGGCAAGAGAATCGTTTAAGACCAAGAGTTTGAGGTTGCTGTGAGCTGTGACACCACATACTCTACTGAGGGCAACATAGTGAAACTCTGTCTCAAAAAAAAAAAGAAAATGAAGATGACCAACAAAAGAACTGTCTTTCCTTCATGGCATTGTTGGAGCTGGGAACATTCTGGGACCCTGAGCTAGGATCTGCATTCCCTTTTTCCATGAACACCACTCAGACTTGTTCTGGGTCTGTGGGTGACAGGCCCCTTCAGACCTTCTCCTGCCAGCTAGCCCAAGAATGACGTCCCAAAAATTCTCACCGCACCCATATAAACTGCAGCACACATGGAAAGGAATTATGTCCTGACCATTTAAGATGATTGGCGATGAGCCATCGTGACCCACACAATCGTAATAGCTCTGAGCTGTGTGTCCTCAGCTGTGAGACACAGCACAGACCTTGCAAAGAATGACATGACCTATGTGTGGTTGCCATGAAATGATGTCCCAGATGTGGAGTATTAAATGAAAAAAGCAAGTCACGGAACAATTTTGACAAGGAAGGAAGGAGAGAGGGAGGGAGGGCAGGCAACAAAATTAACCCCCTAAAAATAAAAATAAGAACTTTTCTGCCAAGAAGCAGTATGTGGCCTAATGATCTTCTGACCACTTTGACTAAAACCAGACTGGCTTTGACCCCACTCCACCGTTTGCTAGCTCTGTGCTTCTCTGAGCCTCAGTTTTTCTGTCAAATGGGGGCGATGATGGTAGCAGTGTGAGAGGATTGCTCTGTTCTGGGCCCTTTCTCAAGAGCCTCTGAAAGGAAGGTGCCCAGCCCTCATCTGTGGCTGTCTTCTGTCCATAATGGGGTCTTTTTCTACTAAGTTCTAGACTTTAGCTGACGACGTACATGGATTACATGTGTATATTTTTAATAAGGAAAAAATGAAAATTAATAGTGCTATGTTTAAAGGGTTAATATGCAGGAACATTTTAAGACCCTCTGACCAGTGACACACACCCTTGGGAGCAAGGTCACGGGGTGGGGGTGCTGGGCAGAAGCCACAGAGGAGGGACCCAGCTGTGGATCAGGGCTGGGGCGCAGAGGCAGGCTTTTACCTGGTGACTGTGGGACAGTTCTTTAGCGAAGCAGGCTCCTTCCTGCCCAGCATGATGAGGAGAGATTAAAGCTCTGTTGACACACAAAGGAACAGCTTCATCTGGAAAATTCCACAGCAGGGCAAGACTTGCCAGGCCTTTAGTACAGGGGCATGGGGACTCAGGTGTTCACGAGGAGCTCAACAGGGTGAGAGGGAGGAGCGGGACCCTCAGTGAAGTGGGGTATTTGTACTGAACACCTACTGTATGCTGGGTACTATTCCAGGCACCAAGGAAATGACGGGCTGATGAATAAATAAACACAAGGACCGGGGCCAGTCCTGTGTTCTAGGAAGGTGATAACATCCTCTGATGGGCTAGAAGGGGAGTGGGTGGGGTGCAGCTCTCAGGCAGCTTCTGCTCAGAAATCTGAATAAAATTAGGGAGCCAACCCTGTGTGTATCTTGGGGAAGAGCCAGCAGAGGGCATGGCATTTTTTTTTTTTTATACCTTTTTTTGTTGTTGGGGATTCATTGAGGGTACAATAAGCCAGGTTACACTGATTGCATTTGTTAGGTAAAGTCCCTCTTGCAATCATGTCTTGCCCCCAGAAGGTGTGGCACGCACCAAGACCCCACCCCCCTCCCTCCTTCCCTCTCTCTGCTTTTCCTCCCCCCCCATAACCTTAATTGTCATTAATTGTCCTCATATCAAAATTGAGTGCATAGGATTCATGCTTCTCCATTCTTGTGATGCTTTACTAAGAATAATGTCTTCCACTTCCATCCAGGTTTCTTTTCTTTTTTTGTTTTGAGACAATCTTACTTTGTTGCCCTTGGTAGAATGCCATGGCATCATCATAGTTCACAACAACCTCAAACTCCTAGACTGAAGCAATCCCCTTGCCTCAGCTTCCCAGGTAGCTGGGACTATTGGCACCTGCCACGACATCTGGTTAATTTTTCAATTTTATTAGAGATAGGGTCTCACTCTTGCTCAGGCTGGTCTCCAACTCCTGAGCTCAAGCAATCCATCTGCCTTGGCTTCCCAGAGTGCTAGGATTACAGGCATGAGCCACTGTGCCCAGCCCCAGCAGGGGACATGGCCAATGCAAAGGTCCTAAGGCCATTGTGGTCTTGGCATGTTCTGGAATGATCAAAGAGGTCACTGGAACCAGAACCTCGTGGTTTAGGAGGAAAATGGTGGGAATGAGGTCACGGTAAGGTGGGCAGGGCCAAGTCGTGCTGGGCCTTGAAAGGAATTTGGATCTAGGAATTTATTTCCTCATTTAATCAGCGTGTCACATGCAGAGTAAAGGAGGATGTGCAGGGGGTGCTAGCCAGGCGCTTTCAATTTCATTGAGAAGATACATGCAGAAAATACAGGGGCTGGGCCCACGTAGTACTCAACCACAGCTGGGGAACATAGGCCCAGAGAGAGGTCTGCAGATGAGAGGTGGGGTGGAGACCCAGTGTGGGGCTCAGGTGACACTGGCAAGGAGGCAAGTCCTCTCAGGGCCACACTGGTGTGGATGTGGTGCCCCAGAGGCCTCCCCCAGTGCCAGACCTGCTAGAATGAAGGCTCTCATGTCTCCGTGGCCCCAGGAGCCTGGCAGGAGGCGAGAGTACAGATGCTCTCCTTCAGCCAACCTTGGGCCAGCTGGATTCTAGAGGCCTCCAGCATGCTGTTTCCCAGAAGGGAGGCTCAGAAGGCCCAAGAAGGCAGCCAAACTGGAGCTGCCCCTGCCCCCAGCCCTGTCCCTGTAGAACACAAGCGTGTGAGTCCCAGTTTGCCCATGTGTGATGCGCGGAGGGGCTACCCACGTGTTATAGGTTGGACTGCATCCCCCCAAAATATATCTTTAAAGTTCTTTATTTGGAAATAGGGTCTTTGCAGAGGTGATCAAGTTAACACAGATGAGGTTGTCAGGGTGGACCTTAATCAAATATGACCAGTGTCCTTACGGGAAGAGGAGAGATACCTAGGGAGGAACGATGTGATGGCAGGGGCAGAGACAGGAGTGACGTATCTGCAAATCAAGGAACGCCAAGGATTGTGGAGCCACCAGCCGCTGGAAGAGGCAAGGAAGGATCCTCCTCTAGAGGCTGGGACAGGAATGTGGCCTTGCTGACACTGGGATTTCAGCCTTCTGACCTTTAGAACTGTCATTTTAAGCCACCTCTTTGTGGAACTTTGTTACTGTAGCCTAGAAGTTAATAACACTTAGTAGATGAGGTGCCCTGGGGACCTTGTTAGAAGGTGGGTTCTGATTTCATAGGTTTGAGATGGACCAAAGACTCTGCTCCCACATGGGGCAGGTGTTGCTGGTCCGGGGCCTCATTCTGAGTAGTAAAGGTCTGGAGGGCGATTCTGAGCTGCAGCCCAGCCACCACACCCCTTCTATCTTGTTCATTCATCCCTCAGGGAAATGATTGCATCCAGGTCAGAGGTAAATCCTGACTAGTCAAGCCAGGAGTCAGCAAAGTATTTTTCTGTAAAAGTCAGACAATAAATTCCTTGAGGCTTCTCAGGATAGACAGAATCTGCTGCAGACACTCAACTCTGCCATTGTAGCATGAAGACAACATAGCCACACACAATGACAGTATGTAAAAAGATAAGTGTGGCTGAGCACCAGTAAATCTTTATTTACAAAAACAGATACAAGCCCATGTTTGATCAGTGAGCCGTTGTTTGATCCTGGTCTAAGGTGGCCATAGCCACCCATTGCCCTTACCGAGAATTCATGTTACCTAATTAATGCATCATGAAGGGGACTCCGCTGGCAGATTCTGGGGAATGTGTGCTGTCAAAAAGAGAGAGAGAGGGCGGCGCCTGTGGCTCAAGGAGTAGGGCTTGGGTCCCATATGCCGGAGGTGGTAGGTTCAAACCTAGCCCCTGCCAGAAACCAAAAACAAAAAAAAAAGAGAGAGAGAGAAGGAAGGAAGGAAGGGAGGGAGGGGGGGAGAGAGAAATAAAGAGGGAAGGAAGGGAAGAAAGAAGGAATGAAGGAAAGAAGCACAAGGAGGAGATGGCTGCTTCATCTTCAGCTGCACTTTGTCCTCTTGGGATGTGATGATCAGATCTGCTGCAGCCCTCTTGGGACCGTGAGGACAGTCCCAGTGCTGAGGATGGCAGGAGAGACAGAAGGAAAAAGCCTTATCCTAATGTCACCATTGAGCTGCTGAATCAACCAGCCCTGGAGCTCTTTTGCCTCAGGACTTCTTATTGCAGACAATAATAAATTTTCAAAGTGAAAGCTGTTTGCTGAAGACATCCTGGGGGACACATCTGCTCCAGGTGCCATAGGCCCTCAAGCATCTCATCTCTTCTGTCCAAGGCAGCACCCTTTTCTGTAGGTCCTACTTATGGCCACTCACCCACGCCTATGCTGGTGGGGAGTGAAAGGCACATTGACATGGGAGGCGGAGGCTTCTGGCTCCAAATCCATTGACTTTGGCCAAACCATGGGTAAAATGAGGGCAGCTTTACTGGTCAGACTGGTTTGTTTCAAAGTTGAAGTTTATAGGCAGGTAAGCCCTAAAATGACACCTGGTGACTAAGGCAGCATGAAGAACATCACTGGGGTTCTGCACCACATGCCCTGGGCCTCGAGGGGCGTTTCTCTGCACCTTCTCTCCGGCTGGCTCCTAACTGCCCCTGCTACTCCCTCACTTCCGCACTTACTCCTGGGCTACCAGCAGTGCTTTGGTTCCACATCCAGCAGCCTGACCTGCCTGGGGGCTGTCCCCCTCTGGGGCAGCCCTTAGGTAACCACTGACAGTGCAAGTCCATCCCATTGCCTTGAGGCAGGACAAACCGAGGTGTAATTCACTATGAGGAGCCCTCCCCAGATCTGGCTGAGGCTGCGTCGTCACCATAAATGACACTTTTTTTTGGTTTGTTGTTGTTGTTGTTTTGAGACAGAGTCTCACTATGTTGCCCTCAGTAGAGTGCCCTGGTGTCACAGCTCACAGCAACCTCAAACTCTCGGGCTTAAGCGATTCTCTTGCCTCAGCCTTCCAAGTAGCTGGGACTACAGGGGGCCCACCACAATGCCCGGCTATTTTTTTTGTTGTTGTTGTAGTTGTCATTGTTGTTTGGCAGGCACAGGCTGGGTTTGAACCTGCCAACTCTGGTGTATGTGGCTGGCACCCTCCCTGGTCCTACTCCCTCTGTGCTATCCTCCGCTGAAACTTTTGTCCACAGACCTTATCCAAGCCACAGGTAAGGGGAAGCCAAAGACGGCACTCTTCACCTGTTCCTGCTTCTGTACTTTATATGCGTGAACTGATCTGGGTCTCCCAAGCGCTCTAGGAGGCAGGTACTATTATCTCATTTTGCCAAAGGGAGCACAAATGCCTAGGAAGGTTGAGTAACTTGCCTAGGGTTACACAGTTTGTCATGCTCTAAGAGGTTGGTCTTAATCATTGCATTATACCCTACAATGGAGCTCTGGGGTCAGAAACTCTGGACAAGAACCCCCCTAGTTTTGGTCTTTCCTAGTCCTGTGACCCTGGCCAAGCAATTTTGCCTCTTCAGGCCTCAGTCTTTTCATCTATCAAATGGGTTAGCATGAGAGTTAAGCGACCAATACTTGTAAAGGACAGAGTGCTCAATATTTGTGACCTGGTATTAGTTATTATTGAGAGAAGTGTTCTCTGAGCTGGCTTTGCCCTGCTGGGTTGTGGATGGGCAGGGAGCTCTCAGGACCCCCAGATGACCTATGGGGGAGGAGGAGGGAAAGGCAGTTGGCTGAGCCCCAGCCTGCTTGGTGCCCAGGAGAGGCAGGATGTGGCCCACGCAGAGAGAGGGCAGCCAGCACCGTTGCCATGGCAGCAGCCTCCGGCAGGCGCCCCAGCTGTCCAGGGAGCCTGTGGGGCCCCCACAGCTCCCGGCGGAGGGCAGCCAAGGTGGCTGGGGGTGGGAGAGGCTATGCCCAAGGGCAGCCTCCTAATTTACAGCCTGGAGCATTTTCTGGTTCAAAGCACACAACATTCAGTTATGATCTGTGAGGGCGGCCAAGCAAGGAAACCTCAGAGCCACCCCTGGGACCCTGATTAGCATAAAGAGGCTCCCACAGTCATGGAGGGGGTCCCTGAGGCCAGTCCCCTCCTATCAGGGAACCTGCCCCCTTGTCTATGCTGTTTGTCTTTTGAGGAGGCAGGAATAAAGTGACAGGTTTGGATCCAGCTCAGTCACCTTCTAGCTGGGTGGCCTCAGACAAGTTACTTTATCTCTCTGATGCTCAGCTTCCATGTCTCAATAATAATTACAGTGAAACAGCCTGCCAGGACCTGTGTAGTGGGCTGCTGTGAGGACCAGGCCTCTGTGGCCTCTGTGCCACAGCTCAGGTTGAACAAGCATATGTCACCTGCAAGGTGCCTCACTATCTGTGCTTTATCATTCTTGGTCCTATTTGACAAAGAGGGAAACTGAGGCATGGGGGGTTAAGGTTCTGCCTAAGCAAGGCCTCTGTTTGCCCCAGCTCTTTTCTATTTTATTTATAGGGGCCCTTAAGATAACATTCAGGTCCCATGAGCATGCATCTATTGGGCACCTACTGAATACAGGGCTGGTTCTGTCCACTGGGGCAAGTGGAGGGTAACTGGGCCTTGCTGGACCCCACGGGGTGTGAAGAAGCACGGAGACATTGCAGAGACCACTACATTTCCGCTTTCACTAGGGTCTCCTGGTTCTGGTGTAGGGGGGTTGAGTGTGCTACCAATCTTTCTAAAAGACAGGAGCAAAGATCATCAAACTTGGCAATCACAGCAAACGCAGGGCTTCTGGCCTCCTCTGGCTCCTTCCAGCCTGGTGGAGTTCCTATGGGCAAATACTGAGTCAAATCAAACTTCAAACTCTCTCTGCCACCTCAATCCTCTCCTCACCAGCAACTCTCTTCCCTGCCTCCTTCCTGAGGTGGTGAGTGGAGAACAGCCCCCATTCAGGGCTCCTGGGGGTAGCAGGAGGGGAGAGATTCAGACTCTAGGGCTTGTCCTGCCGGAGGTGAGACCCCTAGGGGCTGCTCTCAGGCAGGGTCACCCCAACACTCAGATTTAGCTGCTGGCTACTGTGCCCAGACTGTGTGACCTCTGGCAAGGGGCTGCTCCTCTCAGAGCCTCAGTTACTTCATCTGTAAAATGGGGCTGCTCTGGCAGCTCTCCCGCACCTGTTTTGACGACTTTGGTACATAATGAAAATAAAATGTTTTATCAACTGGCTGAACCTGTGACTCATTTCTGTCCTACTGTCCTAACTCACCCAGTGTGCAGGGGCTGAAAAATACTCGAGTGGGAAATTTTCCTCCCTCCTTCTTCTCTGCTCTTCTTTTTATCTTCTTTTCTTCCTTTCTTCCTCTCTACCACTTCCTCTCTCCTTCCTTCTGCCTTTTCTTTCCTCTCTCCTTCCCTCCTTTCCCTACTCATTTTACAGAAAAGATATCCCAGTCCAGAGCGTCTCGACCCCACCCCGGCGCGGGGGGGGGGGTCCTGGCCCCATCTCAGGGCAGGGGGCTAGGGGACCCTGCGGCTGACAGCTCAGCCATCCGGAGCCACAGGCGGCTGAGGAAGAAACATTATTCTCTGTAATGTCAGGTCCTCCTCAGCACTTTCATGTTCAAAGTGCTTCCTCGGCGCTAAATAATTAATTCTCTCCACGCTCCCGTGTGAGGGAATAAATAAATGTCACTTGTATGGGGTGACTAAGCCTGCCGGGAATCAAGGCTGACAGCTTCAGACGCCAGCAGAGGGTCGGCTAGGGACATTACCTTCAGAGGCCACTGCTAAATCAGACTGACTGGGACCCTGGGGAGCCCAGCCATCCCTGGTCCCGAGGGGCCATGGGAGCTGTCTCCTTGGGTTGCCCTTGGATAGCTCAGAAGCACCCAACGAGAGACAGACCCAGGCCTTGCTTTTCTCAGCCAAGCTGACCTGTCTGTGCCTCAGTGTTCCTGTCTGTGAAATGGGCATCATTCTGGTACTCACTTCCCAGAGTTAGTGGGGCAGATCCAAATACACCCCTTGGTGGAGGTGAGCTGGCACAGGGGAACGCTTTCTGTACCAAGGTCATTATTATCATCATGTGCCCTCTGTACCTCCCACCCCAGGGCCTCTTCCCAGGCCTCAGTTTCCCCAAACTCCTCACTAGGGCCCACTCCCTGCTTTGTCTCCCACCCACTCTCCTGCCCACCATCCCCAAATAGGGGCTTCTGGGTTGTGCCGGGCACACCAAGCACATTCTCCTTGTAGGAAGTTCACCCTGCTGTTCCCTCTACCTGGAACATTCTCCTTTCCTAGACAGACTCAGGACAGGCTCCTGCTTCATCTAGTCTCTGCTCAGAGAGGCCTTCGCTGATGGTCCTGTCTACAAAAACTAAATGGAGACAATACCACTGTCCCTCCGTGACGGGCCTCATTGTTGCCTCTGGCATCCTGTATTCACTGCTGCTCTTTGAGGCAGGACAGTGACTTTCTTGGTCATCACTGTATCCCCACTGCCTGGCATACAGTAGACACTCAACTAATAGGTATTTTGGTCACTGTTCTGCCCTAGTACCTAGAAACGTGTCTGGCACATAGTAAGTGCTCAACAAATGTTTGTTTTGTTCATATCAGTATCTCTAATGCCTTGCGCTTAGCAGAAACCTGATGTTTGCCCAATGAATGAATGGTTGGATGTAGGATTGTTCAGAATCTTCCAGAACAGAGGTGTCCACAGTGTGGGGTGAGGGGTGGGCAGGCCGGAGGCCTGTGCACGTCTGTGCATTTGGATGCCTGTCTCTCAGGAACAGCCCCCAGCCTGCCTGCCCGCCTGGCAGAGCCTGCCAGGCAGCACATGGCTCCAACACGCCCTGCCAGCCTTAAGCATACTCGCCCAGCACCAGGCCTGCCACACCGGGAGGAGGGGGGAGAGGAGGAGGGAGAACGGGGCCCTGCAGATGGCTGGCCATCTGGCTGTGGAGAAGGCTGGATGGGCAGGAGTCCCCCCCACCAGCCCACGCTGCGCCGTCATCTTCCTGTCTGTTCAGTGGGGCCAGGCAGGAGCCTTCAGGGTAAAGTGAGGAGTTCCTGTACCCTTCCCCCACTTCTGGGTCTCATCCGGGTACCCTGGAGTGTGTTGGGTCTGCATCTGATCCGAGGGCCCAGCATGGCATTCAGGCATCAGGAAGAGTGTGATCAGGGCGTCTAGAATCGGTCAGGCAGTGCCCCAGCACAGAGCGGGGACTCAACTCCTCCCTCCTCCCAGCACTCCTGCTGTGCTATCTGCTTCCCCCATGGCTGAGGTCATTCCAGTGGTCTCTGCTCCCACATATCCCAAGGTGCTAGAGCACAAGGTGGGAAGGGAGGGGGGAGAGAGCAGGAGCAGAAGGACCCAGGCGCGTCTGCGTGTGCTTGTATGTGCCTGGGCAAGCCTGAAGGCAGACGGAATTTGGGATTTTCCTGTCCACTCCCTGAGCTACATGGTTTTCTGGTTGTGAGTGAGTGCATGGTACATGTGAATATTTGTATGTGTGCAAGGACACACACGTGTTTGGGTGCACCTGTGCGTGCCCCTCCCAGTCGTGCTTGTGTAGACTCAGATATAGGTAATAGGCCCCTAAGCAGGGTATGTTCGTGGGACCTTCGCATATGTCTATGTGTGCACGCCTGTGGCTACGTGCCTAGCTAGCAGGTAGTATTTGTGTGTGCAGGTGAACACACTCGTGTAAGCAGGCAAGCATTTGATCTAGCAGGATGTATATGTGTGTTCATATATGTGCACGTGTGTCATGTGGTCACATGTGCAACAATATGAATGTGTTTTATGTGTGTATGTTAATGTGCGTATGTGTGTACTCGTGTGCATGTGTGAACATGGATGTGAGAATGTGTGTGAACGAGCGTGGCTTATGGCTATATCATGTACATCTCTATATGTGTGTGGTGTGAAGCTGTGTTTACATGGATGTGTGCATGTGTGTGTGTGTGAGATTAGCTGTGTGTGCGTGCATCTATGGATGTGTTTGGTTAGTGTGCATGTGTTTTGTGTACACATGGACATGTGTAGGTGATTTGTGCGCAGGTACACGTATATGTGCGTATTTATGGATGTGCACATGTGTGCACGTGAGTGTACGAGCATGGATGTAAGTGCACAGGTGGGTTTATATGTGCCGCTAGGGATGTTTGTACATGTGTGTTATGTGTGGTGACTACACGTGCAGCCATGTCAGATCACAGGTGCTGGAGGGTTCATGTCCCAGACCTGCCGTTCTCTGGCACGTGTGACTTGGGGTGAGTCATTTGACAGCTCTCAATGGTGGTGGGGACAGCATAGCTTCTGGGGGGCCCAGAGACCCTCTGTGGCAGAGATGCCTCGGGGATAGGGTTTCCTTAGGAAAGGGATGTCTGGGTCTTGGAGGACGAGCGCAAGGCCCAATCAGGGATAGCCTGGGAGAACTGTCCAGGCAGACAGCCCAGCACAGTCTTAGCCCTGCTACGGGCCACCAAATTGTCTTCCCCAGATGCTCAGAAAACCTCTCTGAGGGTCTCCCACACCCTCTTGCTTGAGTACAGCCCAGCTCTGGGGCAGACCCTTCCCTTGCCCGTGCGCTGGCCCCTGGGCTTCACTGTGCTTAGTTTTCTCTGCTCCCTGAGGCTGCTGGCAGTTGTTTCACAAAGGCTCGTTTTCTCCCTCACCCTTCTTTGTACAGATGGGGATGCTGAGGCTCAGAGAAGCACAGAGGTTTGCTTAAAGTTACATAGCACAGCTGAGAACAGAAACACTGCCCGAAACCCAGCCCAGGCTAGAGACGTCACAACAAGGGTCATTGTGCAAAGTTCAGCTCAGACTTGGAATTTCAACTCAGTACATTGTTTGGCAAACATGGTGTAGAAGCACCTTTCAAATTTCATCAGTCGAACACGTTAATTGATCACCTACTGTGTGCCTAAAGGAGGGACAGAGCAATGACCAAAGCAGAAATAATTCATCTAAGAGACAATAGTCCCGGTCTATGCTTTCAGAGAAAGTAGCCACTAGCCACATGCAGTGGGAGACAGAATCACAGTCCCCAAATATGTCCATGCCCTAATCCTTGGGACCTGTAGATATGTGATCTGACATGGCCAAAGGGGCTTTGCATACATGATTAAATTAATAATCTCAAGATGGGAGATGATTCTGGATTCTCTAGTGGGGGGTGGCAATGTCATTACAGGGTCCCTAGGATAGGGAAGAAAGAGGGTCAGTGTCAGAGAAGGAGATGTGACCACAAAAGCAGAGGTGAGAGAGATGTGAGGCTACAAGCCAAGGAATGCAAGAGACTTCTTGAAGCTACAAAAAGCAAAAGTGGTCCTCACCTGGAGCTCTTAGGAGGGAGCACAGCCCTGCCCACACCCAGACACTAGCCCTTTACAGCTCTCAGACCCCCAGAACTGGAAGATGATCCATTGTGTTGTTTTAAGCCACTAAATTTATGATAATTTGTTGCAGCAACAATAGAAAACGAATGCATGTGTCTGTTTACATTTAGATGAAATAAAATGTAAAATTCAGCCACATTTCAAGTATCAATAGCTGCATCTCCATCTTCACACAAAATCCTATCAGCCACCATTGGTCCAGTCTATGACAAGCAAAGCAATAAATAACAGAGTTGCCAAGGTGGTGAGACAGAGAAAAAGGGAAGAACTTTAGAAATCACATCCTCAGCCCAGCCTTGAGTTTGGCAATTCTAAAAATTCTATAAAATTCCAGAAGCCTTGGTCTTCAGGTCAGATTCCTGAAGCCTTGAAGATATAGCAGCTGCCTCCTGGGGGCAGATGATTGCTTGTGAAATCCAGTATAGGAATCGGGCAGTCCAGAGACCCAGGGCAATTATCTGGTGACCCGATGGGTGTAGACCTGTACTATCCAGGCAGTAGCCTGCAGGGTGATTAGGAGCATAGACTCAAGCTGGAGATTTGGGTTCAAATCTCGATTTCACCACTCCCCAGCTGTGTGACCTCAGGTGGGGAGCGTAGCCTCTCTGGGCCCCATGCAAGAACAATAATGACTCCTATCATGTAGGGCTGTGACAAGGATTGAGTGAGCTAGTACGTGCAAAGCTCTTGTAGTTGCCCAAGCCCTGTGCAGGCATTTGCTCTCACAGTTTATGATTTCCCTCCAGCAGTTGGGAAGACCTGGGCTGATTGCAGACACGACCTTAAATAACACCAAACAGCAAGAAAAGTCACTCCCTTTTTTCTCTCCATTCTTCTGCCAACTTCAAGGAGCAAGTCCCAGTGGTGCTGATGTGTCTTTGACGCCTCGCTAAGTGGGGCTGGCTGCAGCCTCCTCTACAACAAAGCCAGAACATCTCTGTCTCTAAACCTTCAGCAGCAGGACAGAAACCAGACCCACTTTGGTGACACCCTTTGTTTCCTTGTGTTTACTTTCACAGGTCACCTTCTGTTTATAGCTAGTGATATCGGCTTTCCAATTATGGGGTGATCTGAGCTTTCCCTTTTAAGTCAATTTATTTGTCTGAAGAGAAAGCAAGTGGTTGTTTTTAAAGAATTGAGCAAAGAGTAGTCAGGGCACCGAAAAGGTAGAATCTGTTCCCGTGGGTGGATCAGGGGGATGAGATGGGAGCCTGGCAAAGATGCCTGAATGCCAGAGGGGTAGGCAGCCACCTGGACGCTTGAGGTGCAGAGAGGAATGTTTCATTGTATGCTTCAAAGGATCCCATTGTCTGGATTATCGTCTGATCTGTGTAGATGCCACCCAAGTACAATTTACATTCGGCACCATCTCTCCTCTCTCTGAGGCGACCTGCCAAGTGGAGCTGGGCTGCATGGGGACCCGGCAGTCCCAAAGGAACCTCAGTCAGGGGCTTAACAGGGCTGAGACACAGGGGACTCGGAGTCACTCAGCCTCCTCTGATCTCAGTAAAAGGAAATTCCCGGGGCTGGCTTTTGAAGAGAAGCAAGTTCCACCCACAAATCAGTGACAGCCAGACTGGACCTGAACTGTTGAAAGGAAAGCAAAGGAGCCTTCTTTCACAGCTGTGGGGCTGTCACTTTGTCCCCAGAAATTCACAGTGAGTGCCTGATGGGGTGGCTGGGCCAGCTTCTGCCTACAGGCACAGGGAACTTAGGCATATGGCCATATTTTTCCTCTCTTGATCAGACTAGGTTTACTCAGCATGTGAGCAAGTGGCCTTTGGAGACAGAGTCTGTCATGAAACTGGGTCACAGTCATCCCCCACAATGGCCTCTACCTACAATGCTACCATCACCCCCTTTTCTAGATATCTGGTCCTATGTAAGAAACTGCCCTGAAAACATACTGGCATGAAATAACAGCAACGATTGTATTGTTATGTCACTGTTCTGGTGTTGACTGGGCTCAGCTGGGTGGTTCTTGAGCAGAGTCACTCATATGGTTGCAGTCATGTGGTCACTGGGGCTGGGGTCATCTCCCCTCACACATCTGGTGTTGACACTGGGATCAGCTGAGTCTAGGGACTCCACACATGGCTTACACTTCCTTATAACATGGTGGCTCCAAGAGAAGGGATCCCAAGAGGGCCAGGAAGAAGCTGAATCACCTTCTATAACTTAGCCTCCAAAGTCACAAAGTGTCACTTTCACTCTAGTCTCAGGCCTGCCCAAGGGGAGGGATATAGGGCTCACTTCCCAATGGTAAGAGTGTTGACCTCACATTATAAAAGGAGCCTGTGGATGAAAGAATTTGCAGTCATCTTGGAAAAAACACTGCCATGTCTGGCTTTTCCACTTCTTCCCTCTAATTCCAGCCCAGCTTCTGATCCTTTGGCCTAATATTAGGCACCTGGTACATGGGGTTGACACTCTAACCATTGAGCTGCAAGCACCCAGCCTATTGCTGGCTGTTTTCATTACCATCATCACATAACTACCCACATAACTCCCTTGGGTGGGTCCATAATATTCCTATTTTATAATCCAGAGCTCTGAGGATCAGAAAGCAGCAGGTGTCTGTCCAAGTTTCCATAGCTGCTCAGTGAGTTTAGCAGACACCAACTGCATTGGATGCCTTTTCTGGTCACAGACCCCCCCAGGTTTCCTTGAAAACAAACCCTCCCTCACCTCAGACCACATGGTTTGGGTTGGGCTGGTTTCACTCATTGGTCCAGAAATGTGCATGTGGCTAAGGGGCACCCACTCATAATACTCTAAGCCAATGGCCTCAGTGATGAGTTCAGGAAGTGGCCCCAATTGGCCCTGTCAGAGATGATCCCAGGAGTGTTGAGGAACAGTTGGGAAGTGAGAATCTGGTGATTGAGCATCATGAATACTCAGCTGGGCCTTCTGGGTACATTTTCCATGTTGAGAGCAGGGCCTGCCCTAGAAAAGAGCCAACATAGACAAAATGGGCAAAAACAACCATGAGACAGAGCATTCTGAGGCCATTGCTTGAGCCCCTGGATCTTATATTTCTCGTTATAAGAGCCAATAACCTGGGGGTGGCGCCTGTGGCTCAAGGAGTAGGGCGCGGGTCCCATATGCCAGAGGTGGCGAGTTCAAACCCAGCCCTGGCCAAAAACCACACACACAAAAAAGAGCCAATAACCTTTTCTTTTCTTTTTAGCTAAAGATAGTTTGAGCAGGGATTTCTGAACAGCCAAAGACTCTTGGCTGATGAAGAGGCAGGAAAAGAATATGAACTCAAAAAAAAAAAAAAAAGAATATGAGCTCAGACCTACTAAGTCCAAATTCCAAATTCTTTTCCTAGAACCATACCACTTCCTGAATGCCATTCACCTTCAGGGCCCAGATCAATTTTCCCTTTTCCAAGACAACCTCCCCAATAATACCAGTTCACAGCTTCTCTCCTCGGACTCCAGTTGCAGAGCTGTGGCCTTTGGTGTGGCTGCTTCACGGGGAGCAGCACCCTGACCAGCGCTTGTTCTCCTGCCAGCCAGGGGCACCTGGAATTTCAGACATGTGTCCTCTGGGTTAAGCATTGCCCTTCTCAAGTGATGACTGTTTTAAAACCTTGATCCCCTAAAATTGCAACTCAACTCACAATGGCCCAAAGAAAAATTGATCAGGACACTCATGGAGATACAGGCAGAGAGACAGTAGGGGCAAATACATCGGATATTCATTTTCCAGGAAATGGGGAGCCACAGAAGGTGCTTGAGCAGGGGAGAGTCTCAATCAGAGCAGCACTTGAGGAAGATTAATCTTGTGCAGTGTGGGGAGTGGTTTGAAGAGGCCGGAGACAGGGCCAGAGGAGCCAAATGATATGTGAAGTCCTCCGAGTCAGAGTTGGAACAATAAGATGAGTAAGGAGTGTTCAGGGACATTTCTGAGGCCCATCAGCTCCACAGAGAAATAAGTAAGGCTGACGCTCCCTCCTTTAAGAATGAGCACCTATCACCCACATAACAGCCACAGATACTGGCTGCCGTGTAGATCAGAATGGGTATAGATGCACCACAATTTGCCTATCCATTCATCTGTTAATGGACATAGAGGAAGTTTTCAGTAACCTCCTCTCTAAAATTCTGATGGATGTCACCTTGCACTAAGCAATACAATCTGAGACAGCATTACTGGGAGGGGCTGGCTGTATTTTATCTGGTACACATGAAAACAAATGCATGACTATTAAAAATTAAGGATGCTTGTCCAGGACTACCTCCCATCATCTTTTTCCTGTGCAAGACTTGCCTGGGCCGAGGCTGCAGTGATCAACCGGCACTGCTGTGGTTATTGGATTGTTAGGTGAGGATGTTGCTCAGGCCTAGCATTGGGCTCAGCTTCTCTTCCCACTCCCTCTTCAGCCCTGGACAAGAGGCCTCTGGAAGCCCGCTCCTGCCCCAGTCCCACCCACCCTCAGCTGCATGGAGACATTGGCTCAATTCATGCTGCCTTCAAAGGACTCCTGTCTGAACCAGGCTCCTGGGTGAACCCCCAGCCAAATCCTCTCCTAGAAAAACATACTCTGCCCTTGTTTAGACTGAGGTCTGCCTTCAGGAGCCAGCCCAGCTGTGAGGGCAGATACCCCAGCTCAGCCATAGAATGTGGGGTGGGGGCCACTCTGCTCCTTGCCCACCCCTAGGCTAACCTCCTAAGACAGAGGCTTCCTGAAAGGGTCCCACTAGTGTCCCAGTGGTCAGCCAGAAAGGGCCAGACCCTTGCCTGGGCTGTGACTCTGTCCTGTCGGCCTTCTAGAAACTATACACAGTCAATTGTCTTCTTCATGGGCCTTGAATCTGCCTGCGTCTTAGGCAGACTCTTTCTGTTGGCCATTAGGTACCATCATGACTCCGATCTCAGAAAGAAAAGCTTCCCTAACCTGATGTATTAGTCTACTGTGCCCCCTCCAATTCATATGTTGACACCCTACCCTAACCCTCAGTACTTCAGGATGTGACCTTGCTTGAAAACAGGGTTATTGCAGATGTAATTGGTCAGGATGAGGTCACACAGGAGAAGGGTGGGCCCCTAAGCCAATATGACTAGTGCCCTTGTGAAAGGAAAAACTTGGACAGAGACATCCACACAGGGCCAAGGCCATGTGAACATGAAAGCAGACATCAGGGTGACACAGCTACAGGCAAGGGATGCCAAAGATTGCCAACAACCACCAATAAACTTTCTTTTGTAGCAGCACGATGGCTCCCAAAGCTCCAGAACATTCAGGACAGGAGTGGGCAGGGAGGATAGAGAATGGATGCTATTGGGGCTTGCATGGTGCCCAGCATCCAGGAAATGCTAAATAAATGCACTTACTGTGATGATTATCTTGAAAAACAAAAATAACAATCACCATCAGCTGGTGTGTTTGGGGTGAAGGTGGGGCTCATCCAGAGTGAGTTTGTCACAGTTTGACAGCTGAGTTTCCTGAGATTTTTACAAATTAGAGGCTCAGCCTCCTGCTCTCAGGTCAGAATTCCCACCACAGCCTGGCTCTCTGCAAACCTTGCCACTGACACTGAAATGGGGAGTTGTCATGACCTCAAGGCTGAGCCACCAGTGGCCCTTGTCCTACCCACTTGTCTTTGGGCATGAGATCCAGAATCTCCCCTTCACCCTTGCTTGCTGTTTTCGTAGGTGGCACCATGTTGTCACCAATGGCAGAGGGCCAGGATGCATTTATGGATGAGCAGGGGATTTAAGACAGGGCTGCTCTGGGGTGCTGCAGCCCAGGCCCAGGGGAAGCTCCAGACACATGTGTCCTGGCTGCCTCCACTGATCCCAGACTACTGTGAAGAGGCCGTGGGCGGAGAGGAGGGAGAAGAAAAGGTTGAACAGAGTGGGAGGGGGCGAGGGCTCATCCACCCACCAGGCACTTCGAGAAATTGCCTTGTGAGTTCCAGAAATGGCCTTGCAGAGAGGGGGAGATACCAGCTGAGTCCTATTCTCTGCTTTCCAAAGGGAGGCAGGAAAACATCATTCTGATAATTTGCAGCCCTCTCCCCGCTTGGTTTTTTCTTTTCCTTTTTTGCTTTTTTTCTTTTTTCCCTTGCAAGCACAGAGGACGTGATTCTGTGTCCTGCCACAGTGCATGGGGGCTCGTTAATTAAAGGGCCGAGCAGATGTCACTGTTCATTAAGCAAGGCCGCATGGTTCCTTCTGCAGTCACCGCCACCCTTTTTGCTCATCACTTAATGACACCACATCCCCCTTGCCGCCCGAGCCCTGGAGAAGGAGCATGAGAGGTGGGGAAGCCCCCACGTCCTTGGCAGCCAGGGCACTGCAGCCAGACGGGAGGTGATGGAGACTTTTAATTTTCATCATGCCCAACCACTGGAGATCCGTTTTAAATCACTTTAATGGCAGATTAAAAATATAGAAGCTGATATTAGAGGACATTCTTTGTGCCTTTATAAATATCTTAAATCAAAAGTTTGGCTTCATTGCACTTGGGTGTTCGAGGAGGCTGGGGAGGTGGGGGCTGGCTCAGGTGAGCCCCCATAGCAGGGAGGAGGCTGGGATGGAGGAATGGAGGTGGCACAGGCACAGAGACAGGTGGCTACACAGGCAGAGTTCAAAACATCCATCCATTCAGATGGAACAGACCGGAGTGCAGCACAGGTACACGTGCACGCCAGGTACAACCAGCTCAAGGCAGAGCCCACCCTGCCCTCCCCTGAGTTAATGAGCACCTGGCAGTGAAGATACCCAGTGAGCAAGTCATGCCCCAGGGCCGTAATGATTGATTATATACCCTCGGTCAGGCAGTGTTCTAGGTGCTTGCCATACATTATCTCATTTAATCCTCACACAACCCCACAGGTGGGGATGATTATTAGCCTCACTTTATGAATGAGGCTGGGAGCAGCTTTATGACTTGGTCAAGGTCACACTGCTCTTTGGTGAGAGAGGCAGGAGTCAGACCCAGATTCTGCACTGTAACTATTGCACCTCTCTGCCTCCCCATCCAAATGTGGAGTCAAAAAAGGTTTTAGGGCAGATGTAGGGAGCTTAGCTGGGGCCTGACTTCACCCAGGGACATAGGGGAGGCTTCCCAGGTAGGGGTGTTTACTCTGGGACCTGCTGGGTGAGTAGGAGTGAGCAAGGTGGAGTGGGAAGTCAGTGCCTAGGGATAGAAGAGCACATGCAAAGGCCCTGAGGTAGCACCTGCTCTGGATGGCTGGGGAGCAGGCAAGAGGTCAGTGTGGCTGGTGCTAGACCAGGACCTGAGAGAAGATGGAACCATGGGCATCCTTGGGGCATCTTTTGGGACCCTTGACCCAAGGAGGTCCACAGACTGCCCAGGAGAACCACCTCTAGACCCAGTCCTTGGGAAGGGTAGGAGAAGAGTGGATGGACCCTAGACCCACCTGAGCCTGCTGGGATGGCAGGAATAGTAATGACAAGGAGGCTGGGTACTGTGCAGTGGCCTGAGTGATTTGCCTGTCTGGAAAATGAGGACTGACAGGTGGTGGTCTGAGAGCCTTGGCCAAAGAGAAGGGGAAGACAAGCCCCTGAAAGCTGAGAAGGCAAGGCGGGTGGTCCGTGATATGTCCTAGAATCCCAGAATGTCAGAGGGGGACAGAAATGGCCTTTCACTGCTGGAGGTAGGGTAGGGCAGGACCTGGGATGACCTTGGATTTCTCATTCTCCCCCCCACCCCCAATCTGCTGCATCAGCTAATCCCACTGGCAATACCTTAAAAATCCACCCACGAGCACGTGAAGGGATTTCCAATGCAGCGCTCTCCATTCCCAACAGCATTGTTCATGACAGCTAAGAGATAGATGATGGATGAACAGATGTGGTCCGTCCATTCAGTGGAATATTACTCAGTCTTAACAAGGAAGGAAGCTCTGATACAGGCAACAACACGGATGAACCGTGAAGACATTATGCTGAATGAAACGAATCACTTGCGTAAAGTCAAATCCTGTATGATTCTACTCAGTGGTCGTCCCTAGAGTAGACAGACAATTCATAGAAACAGAAAGTACGTTCAAACCCAGCCCCGGCCAAAAAAAAAAAAAAAAAAAACCAAGAAACAGAAAGTACAATGGGTAAGGGTTGGGGGTGCCAGGGCTGGGGGGAGGGAGTTAGTGTTTAATGGGGACAGAGTTTCAGTTTGAGAAGATGAAACCGTTTTGGAGATGGATGGTGGTGATGATGGCACAATATGAATGTCCTTAATCCCACCGAACTGTATACTTAAAAATGATTAAGATGGTAAATTTTATGTTATGTGTATTTTACAATTCAAAAAAAAATCTGTTGAGATTGTGACCATATCTCCCCACCCACTGCCTCCACCGGGGATCCTGTTAGCATCGCCTTGTGCTTGGACCGGTGCAGTGGCCTCCTCTGTGATCTCCCGGCTTCTCCCCTCACTTCCTCAGTCTGATCTCCACTTGGCAGCCAAAGGATTCCTGCTAAAACTAAGTCAGGACATGTCACTCCTCTGATCAAACACCTGTAATAGCTCCTGATGTCCCTTACTACAGCCTACAAAGCCCTGCAAGATCTGTCCCTACATATTCTGTTGTATCTCAGACCTCAGCTCTTCTCTCTTCCCCCTCCCTCATCTGCTCTGGTCTCCCCAACATGACAAGCACATGCCTACCCCAGGGCCTTTGCACTGGCTGCTCCTATTTCCCAGACATGTCTCCTCTGAATTCCTGCCTGGCTCAGTCCCTTACCTCCTCTAGGTCTTTACTTGAACTTTACCTTTTCTGAGAGTGCTTCCCTGTACCTTTATTTAAGTTTACACCCAAACCCACCACTCCTCCTACCATTATTGCTTTATTTTTAGTCAAGGAGGTTAAGTAAGATTTATGGGAGGCCATTGTTTTGAACCGAGCCCCTGTGCTAGGCCCCAGCAGACTAGAATGGAGTCGTTCCTGCTAGGTGCCCTGTAATCAAACTAAACTTAGAAATGGGCCAGCCAGATTTTCCAAAAAAACAGGAGATTCACAGCATCCAATCAAACCTGAGCCAGCCTGCTACAAAGAAAGTCACCTGAGATAACCTGACGTTGGCCAATCTGCCTTTTTGTGTTGCTCAAGTTTCCAGGCCCACCAACACTGGGACCTTGCCAGCCTGTCTTCTGCTGTGGTGTATATCCCACCCACCAGGCATGCAGTAGGTGCTCAATGGATCTTTGTGGGCCATGTGACCTATTTACCTTCTCAGAGGCCACCTCCTTTTGTTCAGCTGTAACTTAGGGTCTTCATTCTTGCTTGGCAGACTCATGGGATCTAGTGAAATGACCGCAGCTCTGTAAGCCTCCAGATCATGTTACAATTATATTAAAAAGTAAGGGCTCCTCATTAGGTTGTGAATGGGTCTTCCACCCTCCTTGAAAATCCCCTACCTTCCCTATCCATGAATGTAATCCTAAAAGAGGCGTTCTCTTTGTCTCAAAGGCTTCAATCCCGAAGGACTTCCTGGAGGAGAGGATATTCTCCACCCAGCCTTGTCAGGCCCTGGGGGCTCCAGGTTGTCTCCCTCATTTCAAAGCCTCCTCCACTGTTCTTTCCAAAAGCCTTGAAGCTTCCAGCTTTGCAAGCCCTGATCATTGTCACTGTACCACCAGACCCCCAGCCTGGGCTGAAGATTTTCTTGAAGAATGCAAGCGGTCAAGGTCACGGCCTTCTCTTCTAGTGTCCCCTGCCTCCTAGCCTGGGGAATTAGACTCTGGGCCATGCCGTCTGTCTGAAAAACAATTAGCAATAAACGCCAGCACATTGGGGCTCAGGATCAGTGGGGATGGAGCGGAGGGGGTTATAAATCTAGAAGGTTGCCCACTCAATCAGCCTTCCGGTCTTTAGGCCAAGAAAAATCCTTCCTGCACCCGGGGAGAGGGCTTCCCAGCACCCTCTTGCAGGATGGAAAGGCACTTCTAACGCAGAAAGCAACCTCACAAAGCCCCGGCCTCAGCTGGGGAGGCGGTCGGGGACCATCTGGCGCAGCGCTGAGACTCGCCCGAGCCAGACGGAGGAGCAGCCTTATTTGCTATGTATTGTGTGTTCCGTTTCTCAAAACACTCCACGCATATGCTTCAAGTGTATGGCTTGCAGCCAGCTGGGCCCTGGGGTGGGTGTGTGGGTGGGGGGTACTCCTGAAGCCAGGGGGGTGGGTTATGGGTGTGTCCGAGAGATGAGGACATCACAAAGTCCCTCTCCTCTCCCAGCTCTGGTGCCAGCCAGAGGGCACAACCCAGTGCTGTCCTCCTCCCCCGGTTGGCCTGTGTCTAATGCCCTACTCCAAAGCCTTTCCAGTCTTGTTCAAATGTCACCCTCCTTAGAAGGGAAGGGAGCCCCCTTTGCCAAACTCAGTTTATCTGCATAAGGTCTGGCTCCTAGAGCTGTTTTTTGCTTTTTGTCAATTTGAATAAGTTGCTGGTGTATAAAAAAATCCAGGGGATTTTACATAAAAATCTGGATGTTCAGCTTCTTTTGAGAAATCAGAAGATCTGCAAGCTTGGGTGGCAACCAGCATGCGATGCCGGCCAGCGGGGTGGGGAAGTGGGTGGCTGCCCCTTCAGCCAGGCCTGGCTCTCCGGATCCAATCATCTGCTTACCCTGCTTTGGTGATCTGGGACCTGCTGCTGTGTCGGGTCCCTTATGGGGTTTAGACTCTCACAGGGGAGACCCACACTAACCCCCTAAACCAGTGCGTAGCTAATACAACATCACATAGTGATAAGTGTCACAAGGAAAATATATAGCAGGGAACGTGGGTGGAGAGTGAGGGTGCTAGGGGTACTGCTATTTTACACCAGAGGCCAGGGGTAGGGGACCCATTAGGCCCCAGTGAGATGATGAAGATGTCCCAGGGTGGGGGAGGGGTCCTCCTGCAGGAGGGAGCAAGATGTGCAAAGGCCCTGTGGCTGGAGCTGTTTGGGGTATGCAAGGAGCAGCACAGTGTGGCTGGAGGGGTTGAGTGAGCCACAGCCAGGATTCCTTCTGAGCAGGTGACCTAGATGTGCCAGGGTTTAGGTATCCCCAAGACAGTCCAGCCAATAAGCCCCAGGGGATTGCCCAAGGGGGGCCCCATTTAGGATGCAGGTGGTTTGTCCCAGATTCTTAACCACTCCTGGCTCAGACACTAGGTGGTCCCAGTGGGGATCTCCCTAGAGACGTGCCCCCCTACTGGCCAACAGGTTTCAGCTCTTAGAACCTGAGTTTCCTCATCTGTGAAATGGGTGTAATGAGAAGCCACCTCAGAGGGCTGCCACGCTGCTGACTTAATATCCATGTGCATGTCTGTATAGGTGCAAAGTGTTCAGACAGATGCCAGGCACACAGCCAGTACTATGTAATAACTATCAGCTACGTTAATGTAAGGAGCAAAGTAAGACCCGTGTTTGAGGGAGTAGTTCTCAGACTTTTTGGTCCCTGAACCCAATGACACTCTTAAATATTGTTGAGCACCCCAAAGAACTTTTGTTTATGTGGGTTGCATATATTGAATGCATTAGAGATCACTAATAAAACTTCAAAACATGCATTTCATTTATTAGATCATTTTGAAACAATAATAATCTGCTCTTTACATGTTAACATAGGGACATGTTTTTTTTCTTTTTTTTTTTTATTGTTTGGGGATTCATTGAGGGTACAATAAGCCAGGTTACACTGATAACACAGGGACATATTTTTGCAAAAGAATTTTTTTTCAAAACAAAAAGAAATGAGTGAGACGAGTGGCATCGTTTCACTTTTTCATAAATCTCTTTCACATTGAGTCTGTTAGAAGAGAACTGGTCACCAAACCCTCTTCTGCATTCAGTCTGGTGTGACTTGTCCTTTTGGTTGAAGACCAAGAAGAAAGCCTGGCCTCACAGAGAGAAGTGGGACAAAAGGGACCTTGTGGACCTCCTGGACTACACTTTGGAGTCATTCAGAGCAAGGTGTGTGGCACCTGTGTTGCCTGCCCTGCCCCAGGGTGGGGACAGGGCTTGAGGAGACAAATCCCTTGATTCCTGCTGATGAATGAAGATTTGCCTGCAGGGTCACAGACAGAAGTAAGAGGGTAGCTATAATGCAGAATGCTGAGACCCACAAGAGAACAAGGAAGATGTCCTGCCCAGCTGAGAGGTGGGGAAGGAGCCCGGGTCACCTGCTGGTGTCTCCATGATCATCAGAATTCTAGCACCGGCACTGCACTGGCCATGGGATGCTTCCCTTCTGTGACTTCAGTAGCCTCATCATCCTGTGTTATCAAGGAGACAGGCTCCTGCAAGGTTGAGGCATCAGCATGTGTGGCAGAGTTTGAGAGCCACAGGTGCTTCTGTCCCCAGCACCGAGGGCCTCTGGGTAGGCACTGAACAGGCAGCTGGGAGACCTGGGTCCTTCCCATCTCTGGGCCCCAGCCTCTTCTCTGCAAAGGGGAGCTGCTGCCTGAGCCGGGGAGAGACCTGCCACCTGCCAGCTGTTTCCAGAGCTCAGTGTCCTCACCTATAAAACAAGGGCGAAGCTGTCCCTGCTATGAATCTCTGAGGAAGAACCAAGAGCATGCCCCCATATGGTCCACACAGCTGGCACCCATTCCTGCCTGGGGCCTCCCCTGCTTGTGGAAATTCCCTAGGACCTGATTTGCCTTCTCAGCAAGCCCCTGTTTGTGCTATTAACACTTATAAACACTTCCCTGGATGGACCAAGGCCCTTACAGGCTTTACCTTCTTTAAGCATCTCCACTCCCATTCTACAGAAGACAACACCGAGGCGCGGGAGTGATGTGTGTGTGAACACTTGTGCAAGGATATGCAGCCAATTCCACCCTTCACAGAAACACTAGTGAATGTCAAGAGATTTTAGAGGCTGGTGGGTGGCTTTGTCCAAGCAGGAATGGAAAAGAAACTCAGCACCCCTTTGCGGTCTCCAGCTACCTCTGTTTGCTCTGGACCAAGGATCCCCTAGGACACAAGATTCCTAGTGCTAAAACTGGGGCATCCTCAGCAAACTACAAGGGGTAGCTCCCTTGCCAACCCAGGTCTGGGAAGCAGGGGAGAGAAGGGGCTCTGAACAAGGCTCTTGGGGCTCCCGCCACGAGCAGCCAGCATTAGTCTTCCCTCCCTGAACCCCAGGGAGTCAGAGCAGGTCCCCCTCCAGGGCAGGAATAGGCACAGGCTGGCTGGAGCTTGCCAGAATGACCTCATTTGCTCATCCCAAGATTCTAATGAGGTGATTTCACCAGCAGATGGGGGAGGTGGCCAAAAGGAAGGGGACATTTCACGCCTTGTCCAGAGGAGGCTGACAGATTGACCCTTGTGACCCAAGACGGGTGGAGACAACCTCAGCCTCCCAGCTGGAGATCATTAATCCTTAGGCAACCAGATGGACATCAAATCCTGAGCACAAGACCCTCTGCCAATAGCAGAGAAATGATAGTCGACTTCAGTTCCTGCCTGCTATTCCCTGAGATGTCAGTCCTCGCCGCAAGTCTCCTGTGGGGAAACTGAGGCAATGTATTTGAAACCAGATCTGCCACTTTCTGGCTGTGTGCCAAGGGCCTAACTTCTCCAAAAGTCTTTCCTTACTTTTCCTCTCTGACCCTCCATTTTAATGTACACATGTAAAATAACCCAACTGTTAGGGGCTGAGAAGGTCAAAGAAGAGGGAATGAACCAAGTAACAAGAATATCAACTAAACGGGCCCTGTGCGCAGAGCAGGGAGGGCCAGGAGGGGCAAACCTGTCTCCTCAGGGTGAGGCTAAGCATACACATGTGAGTGCAAATTGTAAGGGGCCATTAAGTTTTAGCAGATCCTGTGGGCACCCACTGGCCTGTAAGTGGCTATGACCTGAAAATAGGATGCTTTTCGCCAGTGCACACTGACCTCCCATGTGCCACCTTATCCCCAGTGCACACTGGCCCCCACTGTGCCACCTTGTCCTTAGTGCACACTGGTCCCCATAGTACCACTTTGTCCCTGGTGCACACTGGCCCCTACCATGCCACCTTGTCCCCAGTACATACTGGCCTCCACCTTGTCACCTTGACCCCAGGGCAAAGTGACCCCCCCCATGTGCTACCTTGTCCCCAGTGCACACTGGACTCCACTGTGCCATTTTGTCCCCAGAGCACACTAACCCCAACTATGGCGCCTTTGTCACCAGATCCTAGCTTTGTCGTTAATTCACACATTATACCAGCTGTCTCTGGCTTGGGAGATCTGGGAATGCTGGAAGTGCCTGCAGGTCAGCGGTTCTCAACCTGTGGGTCACGACCCCTTTGTAACAATGAAAATACATCCTGCATATCAGATATTTACATTATGATACATGGGGCAGCGCCTGCGGCTCAGCAGGTAGGTCGCCAGCCCCATATACCAAGGGTGGCGGGTTCAAACCTGGCCCTGGGCAGCTAAAACAGCAGTGGCAACTGCAACAAAAATAGCCGGGCGTTGTGGCGGGCACCTGTGGTCCCAGCTACCTGGGAGACTGAGGCAAGAGAATCACTTAAGCCCAAGAATTGGAGGTTGCTGTGAGCTGTGATGTCACAGCACTCTACCAAGGGCAACGGAATGAGACTGTCTCAAATAATAATAATAATAAATAAAAATACATTATGATTCATAACAGTAGCAAAATTACAGTTATGAAGTAGTAACAAAAATAATTTTATGGGCTTGGCGCCTGTAGCTCAAGAGGCTAAGGTGCCAGCCACATACACGGGAGCTGGCACCAGAGCTGGTTCGAATCCAGCCTGAGCCTGCCAAACAACAATGACAACTACAACCAAAAAATAGCCAGGTGTTGTGGCGGGCGCCTGTAGTCCCAGCTCCTCGAAAAGCTGAGGCAAGAGAATCACCTAAGCCCAAGCTGGAGGTCGCTGTGAGCTGTGACACCACAGCACTCTACAAAGGTTGACAAAGTGAGACTCTGTCTCTAAAAAAAAAGAAAAGAATCTTATGGTCGGGGGTCACCACAACATGAGGAACTGTATTAAAGGGTCGCGGCTTTAGGAAGGTTGAGAACCACTGCTCCAGGTGAAGTTTTGGCCACAGAAAGGCTTAGTCCTTCCCAGGGCTTTTTCTCAACATCTTCCGGGCTGCAGGGATCAGCCAGTTTCTCTCTGTCAGGTCTCAGAGGAGCCAGAACTGTGGCCTGTTTTCCTGTGAGCATGCCTTGGCCCGGCCTTCGCACATAGCTGCTATGTAAGGGCCCATCAGGTGGCAGGATGAAGGCAGATCCGCACATGCTAGCTCAGACAACAGACCGGGGGCGGGGGGACGGTGGTCAGGAAAGGGCAGCTCAGCGAGGGCTGTAGGTAGTATGCAGGTGGGCAGAATCGTGCCCCCAAAGGCACCCATGTCCTGATCCTGAGAGCCTTACACAGCACTAGGGACTTTGCAGATGGGATTCAGTGAAGGATCTTGAGATGGAGAGATGATCCTGGATTCTCTGGGTGAGCCCGAAATGTAGGTGCCTCCCCGGGTCAACCCCAGCCAGAGGCCTCAAGGTAGGGGCTTGTTGATGCCGCCTATGTGGTCAGCCCCAAGGGACACAGAGCCAGGTAGACTTGGGGGACATCATTCTAAATAACCCTCCTTCTTTTGTGGTTGGGGAACTGGAAGCTGAGAGTGGCTAAGTCCCCTGCATGAGGACACTCAGCTGACGAGTGGCAGAGCCAGGATTGGAATCCAGGCTGTCTGGCTCCAAGTCCCAGCCCCCCACCCAGACAGGGAGCAGGCTGTCTGCCGGGAGCCCGGCCACGTGCGCGCAGCCTGCGTGTGTACTCACTGCCTCGCACGCCCACCTGGCCCCCGCGCGTGTGTTGCTGTGGGCGTCCTCTTTTTTCCGATCTGTGTTACCACCATCGAGTTTCAAAAGCAGAAAGAGAGAGAGATGAAGTGACACTTTCATGAAACAGGAACCTCACCCACCATCTCCGCTCGCTCTAAGTGCCTGTGTCTAATTAGGGGTTATGTAGTGTGGGGTGTGAACGAGAAATTGCTGCTCCCTCCACGGGGCGGGAAGCTGGGGCGGGCGAGGTAGACACCCTGGTTCTGGGAGGCAGAGGCCTTAACAATCACAGGAGTGCTGAAGGCAAGTTGCAGGAAGGGCTCTGCTTGCACCCAGTGGGAGGTTTAGGGGACCTTGTCAGTCAGGATGATTGCAATGAGGTTTTTCATGGTACTGTGGTTTGGAGGCTGTTTCTTGGACTTGGAGGAGGGGAAAGGATTTCATGCAAGCACATGACTCCTTGCTGCAAGCGTGGAGCTCTCCTTACAACCAGCTTGCAGTGAGCTGGGATTAAGGGCACCTCCAAAGTTCTGCACTTGGCCCCTGGGGGCTCAGTGGGGACCCCTGTCTGCTTCTCTGGTCCCCACCCTGTAATCATCCTTCAGCCCCTCCCACATCCCAGCTGCTTCCAGCCTGGGCTTTTCAGCATATGCTAGTTCCTCCGATGAAGATGCTGTTCCTTGCTTTCCTGGTATGTTAGCTTGGGTTGCTATAACAAACTACTATCAGTTGGGTGGCTTGAACAGCACGTTTATTTCCCATGGTTCTGGAGGCTGAAAGTCTGAGATCAGGGTGTCAGCAGGGTGGGACTCTCGAGAGGGCTCCCTTCCCAGTTTGCAGATGGCTGCCTTCTTCTTCTGTGAGCCCAGAGAGAGTGGGGGGACAGAGGGCCCTGGTGTCTCTTCCTCTTCTTACAAAGGCACTAACCCCATCATGGGGGGCTCCACCCTCATGACCTGATCTGAACCTGATCACCTCCAAAGTCCTCACCCATGACACCATCACATTAGAGGGTGGAGTTGCAGGGCTTAGTAGTTAGACCACCAGAGTTCCAATCCCAGCTCTGACACGTGCACTGGGTAACTTTGGGCAAGTGATTTGATCTTTCTGTGTCTCAGTTTTGCCATCTGTAAAATGGCAAGAGTGGTAGTACCTACCTCATAGAGATGCTGAGAAGAATGGAATTAAGAAAAGTGCATACAAGATACAATAGTGGGTCAGGGAGAGAAGCTTTGGCTGCTATTTCTCTCTGAACCATTCAAACAAATCTCTCTGTTAGGAGCAGGGGTGGCCCATCCTGAAGCTCCTCATGTTGACTCAGAGTAGCTGTGATCAAGCTGCAGTCATGTGTAGTGACCTGTTTCATACCTGTCTCTTCCCCTGTCCACGAGCCCCCTGAGATGGAAATCACATCTATCTGATTCTGTACTCCTGATACTTTACACCAGTGCCTGAACATAGGTGCTCAATTTACTAGCACTTAACACCAAACACCAAAGCTCCTGAAATACCAGCCCACACAGAGAAAAGCTCATTAGTACAAGTGGGAACTATAGTGATAAACCAAGCCCCTCCTTGCCAGCACCCCCCACTTGTGTGGTCCTTTCCGTCATTGTCCTCTGCCCCCACCAGGGACTGACCCCTAAACTGCCCCTCGCCATATCTCTGCCCTTGCCTTCCATTAGAGTTTTCCTGCCCAGGTGTGCATCCCTAACATTATTGACTAGTTTTTCCTTTTCCATAAAAAAAAAAAATGGAATCATGTGGTCTATTCTCCGATGTGTGTGGCTTTTTTGTTCAGGTAAGATCCACCCACGTTGTGTGTGTCGGCCCTTTGTTTCCTTTTATTGCTGACAAGGATTTCGGGTTGTATGGATGTGCATGTGCTACAGTGTGTCCATCTATTCACCCATGGATGGATGGTCGTTGGTTTTGTTTTTTGTCTTTTCCAGTTTCTGGCTACTACAGGGAAAGCTGCTGTGAGCATTCATCTCTACTTGGTTTCTCTTGAGACTCTACACCAAAGGGTGGGACTGCAGCATCACAGGATATGATAACCTTGTGATTTTAGTACCTATATTGTACTGATTTTCATAATGGCAGCGCTGGTTTATCCCTGAGCTGCATCCATGAAGACCACCATCACTTCCCATCTTCTGCCCATGTTGTCACCAGCACTTGGTGTTGTTGGACTTTTTAATGCTTGCCAATTTGTTGGGCATGAGTCTTCCCTTGCTGTGGTTTCCCCTGCCCAGTAAGAATCCCCACAGCAGCATCAGGCATGCTGTCAGCTGGACCCCTGGCTCTGCCATTTCCAGCACTGTGACCTTGAGCAGGTTACTGATCCTCCCTGTGCCTCAGTTGCTTTGCCTTTAAAATGAGGGTCTCCATCCCTTCAGGCTGCTGTAAGGAAACAGACGGGTTAATTTATAAATAACAGGAATTTATTTCTCACAGTCCCTAGAGACTGGGAAGTCCAAGTTCAAGGTGCCAGCAGATTCCGGGTCTGATGAGCGCTTGCTCTCCACTTCACGAATGGTGACTTTTGCTGCATCCTCATGTGGCAGAAGGTAGAAGGGCCAAATGGTCTCGTCTGCTCCAGGATTTTGCAAGACCACTAATCCCATTCAAGAGGCCGAGAGCTCACAATGTCATCGCAGCCCAAATGCCTTGCTATTCAGTACCATCCCTCTGGGAATTGGGCTCCAATGAGCATTTTGGAGGTACCTGCCCACACGTTCAGACCATAGCAGTGGGAGTGGCAATGGTACTGTCCCCAGAAATAAGGGAGTTAATACAGGCAAAGAGCCTGGAGTCCAATGAGCACTCAAGGAACATCAGCTCTAATTTTTTTGTTGTTGTTGTTTTGTTTTTTTGCAGTTTTTGGCCAGGGCCGGGTTTGAACCTACCACCTCTGGTATATGGGCCGGCACCCTACTCCTTTGAGCCACAGGCGCTGCCCAGCTCTAATGGTTTTTACATATTGTGCCAATTCCTAGACTGCCTGAAGGAATGTTTCCTGAAGGAAACAAGGCTGTTTCCACCTTGGCACCCCCACCTCTTGGGCAATTTCGAGTGTGAAGGTTTGTGGAATGAATTACTGACTGACTTGGCTGAATCCTGGGTGAAGAACCTTCAGACAAAAAGGTTGATAAGATGAGGTTTAACCTTGATGGGGCTGGAGCTTCGCTGGAGTGAATGGGAAGTGCTGGAACCCTCCCCTGAAGAGCTAGGAGCCTAGATGAAGGGGACACTGAGAGGGGGGCTGGCATGGCCTGTGCACTCAAAGACTCCCACTGGCACCTGGAAGGGCAATGCTGGCCCTGGCACTTTGCAGGACTATTCAGGAAGCCCTGCTCTGGGTAGAAGCAGGCCTTCAGCCAACAATAAGCATCTTCTCCTCTTGTGCCATTGCTTATAGGGGAACATGGTGGTTCCACAGACTTGCCCCTGTGGTCTGCTCTGCACCCTTCTCTGCTCCATGGGATTCCCAGGTGCTGTATATGCCTCCTTGTTCTCTGGCTCCTGGTGGTGTTTGGCTAATGGGAGGAAAGAAATGGAGGTTGAGCAGGAGAAAGGGATGTTCCCAAGGACAGAATCAGCTAGTGGCAGAGCCAGGACAAGTTCTCCAAACCCCTGATACAGATCATGTGTCTCTGTGTTAAAATGGACATAACAAGAAATCTGCCATTTTAATCACCTGCTGTCTATAGCACACTGACATTAAGTACATTCATAATATACTTACGTAGTTCAGGAGCATTACTGTATAATTCCATAATACATTTATGACCCCAAAAGGAGAAACCTGCCAAGATCTTGATCTTAGACTTTCCAGCTTCCAGAACTGTGAGAAAATAGACACCTGTGGCTGAAGCCAACCAACCTGTGGTCCCTTGTTAAGGCAGCCAGGGCAGATGTTGTACTTGCCAACAGCCTATAAGTGGGTCATTGTGCAGTGGACCTGCCAGCCTCAGTAAAGCCTTTAGGTGACCTCAGCCCAGCTGATATCTTGACTGTAGCCTCTTGAGAGATCAAACAGCAGAACCACTTAGCTAAGCTGCCCTCCAATTCCCGACTCACAGCACCATGTGAGATACCATATCTTTACTGGTTGGTGTAAACTGGCAAGTTTCAGGGTATTTTGTTACACAGCAGTAGATGACCAATACACCTGCCATGGAAGGAGCCACAGAGCCATCTAGCTCCCAGGCCTGGCATGATCCAGTCTGTGCAGGCACTTGCTGCTCTGCCCCCATGGAGCATCAGCTCTGGTGGACCTGCCATCCACCTGTGCTTCGTGTGGGGGCATGGCCCCCTCATCCCCCACCTGTGTGCCCCAAGCTTCCACCCCATCAAAATGGCATTAGCAAGGAAGTCTTGCCATCACTCCTATTTTCCAGGGAATCGAAGCTAAAACAAAGAGCTGCCAACCAAGGGGCCCCACCATCTCCTGACCAAGATGTGACCAAGTGAGTATAACAGTCTCTCTCATCCCAGGCTTTGAACCTGGAGAAGCAGGAGAAAACAGCTGGGAGATGATTCACACTACAGCGGTGCCTGGCACTCTTAGCTGAGCTCTTCTGCCATTTTTGTGAGCCATTCTCAATCCTTTCCCAAACCCTCTTTGTGCTGGAGTTTTGGCCTTGGTTTCTGTTGGTTGCAGCCAAAGATCTCCAAGTCGTCGAGAGATACAGATGCTAACTGTTATTTTTGCTTTTTAATTCAACGACAGATTTATGCTCCGCATAGAGTTAATGCTCAACAAACACTTGTCGACCATGAGTGAGTAATACAGCCAGCGTTCTGCAGGAGGCTCCGAGGCAGATGGGCTCTTAATCAGGACTTCCCCCCCACCCAGGACTATTTTTAAAGTTCTGCAAGGAAAGACACTCTAAAAATTTCCCTTAGCAACTTTTTAAATGTCTAGCAACACTTGATGTCATGAATTTTTTTTCTCACACCCAAACCAGTTTTTACCTATTGCAACTAAAACTCTTTCTTTTTTCCTTGACATTTGCTTGTTTTGTTCCTCTTATTCATTGAACAAACATCTGTTGCATGCTACCTCTTAGCCAAGTCCTGGAGGGAGGATATAAGTGAGAGACGTCACTGTGACCTTGAGGAAAGAGGGTGTGGACTGGAAGTCAAGGGGCCTGAATTATAGACCCTTCCTGTTAGGGCATCAGTTTCTCAGCTTATAAAATGAGGGGCTTGTGGCAGAGCTGGACACAGCAAGGAGCTTTAATCACGTGCCAATTCCTAGACTGCCTGAAGTCTAGGCTGAGGATTCTTGGGTGATGCTCAAGTTCCATGGGAAAGAGAACTGGGATCCATTAGTAATGTCTGCCTGGATGTAGGATAGGAAAGTGCTATGTTTTTGCCAACCTTGAGCTTGGCCATCTCAGAGTTTCCTGCAAGCTGTGATAGCCTCTGACTTGGAGAAACCTGATGGGCTCAAGCAGAATATTAACTGGTAGACGTCAAGTAGGTGGCCATGTGGAATATTAACTCACAGATGTCTAGTAGGTAGCAGTTTTAGCCAAGATCCACAGAGAATTCCAAGGGATAGTAGCTGGGGGCCAAGGGCCCTTTCCAGTTGTTTAGTGGGTTTCAGAGCCTGGCTGCGGAGATGCTGAGGTTTTGATGCACAGATGAGAGGCTTTCCTAGGACACTGAGAGAAGACATAGGGCATATGGGGATATTGACTCAGCTAGTCCTTCTGTGCTAATGTGCTTTCCAACGTCTGGGTCTGGAGATCAACAGAGTCAACTGACTACCAGAGGTCCCAGAGCCATTTTTGAGACATTAGGACTGGCCACAAGTGTATGTTAATCTTCCCACACAGATTCCGAGCTTTGGGGGATCAGATTCATGTCAGCATGAGTCTCTCTGTTGGCATATGGAAAGCACAAAAGGAAATAATGATAATAACATAGTAACAACATTGACTCTGAGCACTCTTAATTGAGCACTTGCCATAGGCCAGATATGAGAGGACCACTAGCTGGGGAGGAAACTAGATGACAGCTTGAAGTCTTAGGATTAACATCTGAGTAGAAAACTTGGTCCTCAACACTCACTTTTCTTTCCTACCAGCCATGACTTAGGGTATGAACCTGACAGCTCCACCAGGCTTCCAACACCTGACAATCTGCTCCTGTCCAGGAAGGATCCCTCCTCTCTTGCTTCCCCCAACACATTGTGATAAGGAGGGGTGCGGGGATTCTTTCATGTCACCTCCAGGATGCCCTGAGAGGTTGGTGCTGCCACCTCCCTGAAGTCTGTTCCCCACACAGCAGCCAGAGCAGCATTTGCAAACATCAGCCAGACCATGTCATAACCCTGCTTTAAATCTCTGGTGGCTGCTACACAAGAAATCTACACAAGTCACCATGACTTTCATGTCTCCATTCCATCACCTACCTCTCCCCCTTCCATGCACTCTGCTCTACTCAGCAGCCTTCCTTCTGCTCTTTAGACAGAATGATTGTTTCTGCCTCAGGGCCTTTGTACCTGCTATTCCCCCTGCCTGAAATACCTTTCCCCCATATGGTTGCCCAGCTGTCTCACCCGTCACCTCTACCTTAATCATTTTCCTATAACAAAATATCACAGACTGGGTGACTTATAAGCAGTACAAATTTATTTCTCACTGAGAAGCTGAAAATCAAAGATCAAAGCAGATTGGGTGTCTGGTGAGGGCCTGTTTTCTAGCTTCTCACTGTGTCCTTACATGACAGGCCTCTGTTACAAGGGCTCTGTTACACCCTCACGACTGAATCACTTCCCACCTCCTAATATCATCGCCTTGGGAGGTGCACTTTCAACATACAAACGCGGGGTGGGGAGAGGCACAAACATTCAGACCATAGAAGTATGTGACATTGTGATGTAGTTTACATCAATAGTGGCTCCTTGCGATGAAATACAGTACCATTATAGCCACTTTCCAGACAAGGAAACTGAGGCCCAGGGATGCTGACTTTGCCCAAGACCTCACCATGGTGAGTGAAGGAACCCAGGTGTTGCTAGGGCAGGTCTCACCCAGGGACACATAGGGACTCTCTCCCCACCTCTCCCCCCACTGGCTTTGGAGACGCCAGCTCTCTCATGCTGCATATAAGTGAGTGTGCCACTACAACCCACGACCTCAGGGGCAGCTGGGAAGTGCCACAGATGTGTCAGAGATCAGCATGTATGGGGGAGGCCACAGCTCTTGGTGCCATGACTGTCTATTTATTGCCCTGGAGAATAATCTTTTGGCTTTTCCCAGCAGTCCTCTTGGCAGCCAACAGATTTTTTTTTTTTTTTTTGAGACAGAGTCTCACTATGTCACCCTCAGTAGAGTGCTGTGGCATCATAGCTCACAGCAACCTCCAACTCTTGGGCTTAAGCGATTCTCTTGCATCAGCTTTCCAAGTAGCTGGGACTACAAGTGCCTGCCACAATGCCTGGCTATTTGTTTCGTTGCGGTTGTCATTGTTCTTTTAGCAGGCCCGGGCCAGGTTCCAACCTGCCATCCTCTGTGTACGTGGCTGGCACCCTGAGCTAGGGGTGCTGCCTAGCCAACAGATTTTTATTTTCAGAGACCAAGATGGAAGGCATTTGACTGTGGACAGGTAAATGCCCAACAAGTCTCCCTTCTGCTGGGCTGTGAGGCCAGGATGTGAGGAGGTCAGGCCGCCTGCCTGTGACTACTGCCCTGAGGCCAGACCACATCAGGGTTAGGCAGCTGACTAGGGGGCAAGTGGCACTATTTGAGGCCTGACCACAGGGTCCAGGAACACGGAGGGCTTCAAGGCTTGAAATTAGCAGTCCCAGAAGCCCAAGTGCCCATCAACCCATGAATGGATTAATAAATTGTGGTACATGTATACCATGGAATATTATGCAGCCGTAAAGAAAGATGGAGACTTTACCTCTTTCATGTTTACATGGATGGAGCTGGAACATATTCTTCTTAGCAAAGTATCTCAAGAATGGAAGAAAAAGTATCCAATATAGTCAGCCTTACTGTGAAACTGATTTATAGCTTTTATATGAAAGCTATAATCCAATTATAGCCAAAGAAGAAGGGGAAAGGAGAGAGGGAGGGGAGGGGAAAGAGGAGGATGGGTGGAAGGAGGGTGATTGGTGGGACCACACCTACAGTGCATCTTACAAGGGTACATGTGAAATTTACTAAGTGTAGAATATAAATGTCTTAACACAATAACTAAGAAAATGCCGTGAAGGCTATGTTAACCAGTATGATGAAAATATTTCAAATTGTATATAAAACCAGTACATGGTACCCTATGATTGCATTAATGTACACAGCTATGATTTAATAATAATAATAATAAAGAAATTAGCACTCCAAAATCCATGATCAAGTCCCCCCTGCATCCCCCTGACTCCAGGTAAGTAAGAACAAAGCGGGGAGAAGTATAATGCAGTAGTTTAAACGGAGAGAGCTGGGTTCCGGTTGTTGCTCTACCAGCTGTGTGACCTTAGGCAAGTCATCTTACCTCTCAGGGCCTCTTTCCTTATCTGTAAAGTGAGGATTATAATAGTAGCCACTTGAATGGATTATTATGAAAATTAATGAGTTAATATATGTTAAATGGGTTTTAAAAATGCCAGTGTCTGGCATAAATGTGCTATGAAAGTTAGCTATTGTTGTGTGCCTATTTATGTGTAGAAAAAAGACTGGAAGGAAATGTGCTAAAATATCCATGGAGGTTATGGATGGGGTGATGGAAAGTATTTATTTTCTTGTTTTAACTTGAAAGTTTTTCAACCTTTTGCAATAAGCAATAAGCACACTTTTATTATCCTAGAATATAACCTCTTTGGAAACCTGTAAATTGGAAATTCCTTTTGATGTCATTTGCAGTTTTGTTGTCTCAAGAGGCAATAAGGTCTCATGTTTACAGCCCAACTTTGCACCTTGGAGTTGCTACCTCTGGGCCCCAGTTGGCAATAGTGTGGCATGAGACCAGACGTCCGGGTCTGGCGCTTCCAAGCTTGAAGCCAGGAATTACTCAGTAGCTACTTTGGAAAAAACGATTTCAGAAGTTGGACTTTGCCTACCTTTGCCCCAATAATTCCATTCCTCTGGATATAGCCAATGCAGCCACTTGTCCGAAAGAAGACACCTTCTAGGAGGGTGTTAACTCAGCTCTCTTCATAATTGCCAAATTGGCCCAGACGTCTATTAGCAGGAGATAGGATAAAAGAGTTGTAGTACCTCACAGTGAAATATTGTACAGTAAGGCAGAACTGCCTATAGTGACACTCAACCTAGGAAAGGCTCACAAATGTAACATTGGGCAAGAAAAGCTGGGCACACAGCGCACATGTGTAGGATTCCACTTATATAAAATGCAAAAGCAGCCAAAAGTCAGCTGTCCTGGTGGAAGTCAGGATAGGGCTTACCTTTGGGGTGGAAGGTGGGATAGTGGCTGAGGCCAGTTGTGTTGTTCATCCAGGTGTTGGCTCACTTTGGGAAATATACTGCTCTGTACACTTAGAATTTATGCACTCTTTGGTACGTATTTTATATTTCAGTAAGAATGCTAGAGTCAAAAGAGAGATAAAAGATTGTTCCATTGTCTTCTATTAGACATAGCTGTGTCTGCTTAAAATGCCAGATTTGCAGCAGCCATTCTGTGACCATGGGGCTATTAGCTGAGCACAGAGTAATTTCAGCAGGGCAGAAAGAAAAAAGGTTCCTGGATTATCGGTGACCATGTTAAGGGACTTGAAAGGTGTGTTTAGGTTCCCTCCCCCTCAATCTGAGTGGACCTTTGTAGCTGCCCCCACCAGTGGTGCTGTTGTTGTGGCTTCGTGGTTTCTGAAGCTTGGCCAGAAAAGGTGACACAGCCTCCCCTTGGCTCTCTCTTGGGACACACTTGGGGCACCCATCCATGAACTGCAGTGGGAGATGTCTGGCTTTCCGGAAGCCACCATTCTGGAAAGAACACACAATGAGAGAGCTGAGATGTCTAAGGAGGGCCAGCTGTTTGAGTGTGCCCAGCCGAGGCACCCAGATGACACAGTGCCGGCCACCTGTCTGTAAAGGGGAGACATTCAATGTTTTAGCTTTTAAGAATCACGTGATCTTTGCTGCAACTGCTCAGCTCTGCTGTTATGGTATGAAAGCAGCCACTGGCAATATAAATGAATGGGTGTGACCATGCTCCAGTAAAACTTTATTAATAAAAACAATTTTTAAAGCTGATCCAGTAGCCAGCAGTTTGCTGACCCTTAGTTTAAGACATTTTTGTGTTTTCTATTACTTGCAGTCCAGAACACCTCAATGGTTACAGTTATCCAATCAGAGAGCTCTGGGCTAAGGGCATGGAATCCGGGGGCATGTGCACAGTCTCTGGGTGTATGTCCACGGACTCTGGGGGCATGTGCACAGTCTCTGGGTGTATGTGCATGGACTCCGGGGACATGTGCACAGTCTCTGGGTGTATGTCCATGGATTCTGGGGGCATGTCCACGGACTCTGGGAGCATGTGCACAGTCTCTGGGTGTATGTGCATGGACTCCGGGGGCATGTGCACAGTCTCTGGGGGGGAAGTTTGCATAGGCTCTGAGAGTGTATGCATGCACTCTGGGGGTGTGGACAAGCTCTGTGTGTGTGTGTAGATTCTGGGGGAGCGGGCACAGACTCTGGGGGTGCAGGCATGAGCCCTGGGAAGCCCCCATCCCCACCATCTTATCTGCTAAGACCTGTGCTGTCTCTTCACGAAGGTCTCTCAAGGCATCTCTTATCAAGCAATTACCAGCTCCCAGGTGTCCTCTTTGGCATCTCCAGCATCTCTGGACTCGTCCTCACTGGATACTCGGCCAGGCAGGCAGGAGCATGGGAGCCTCCCCTCAAACAAGGAGCTAATAGGTAAAGCAGGGCATGGACAGGCCCATGCAGAGAGAGGAGAGGAAAGAAGGGCAGGGAGATGCAGAAAGGCATCTTTTCTCACCCCACCCCCAGCTTGGATTATTATTGCAACGCAATAATAATTATTTGCTGAGAGCTCGTCACGTGTTCAGAGTTGTGCCCAGCACGTGGCAACGTGTAATGTGGAGAACACCATTAATTGTTGGACAACTAATTAGGAGCTGGACATTAGAAGTTGGACATTAGTCCTATTTCTTGGATAAGGAAATGGGCAAATGGAGAGAGAAGTCACTATCCTGACGACACACAACAGGGGGCAGGATTCCCTCCCAGTCTAGCTGACTCCACACCTGGATTTGGGATGAGTGCTCCCTCAAAGCCAGAAGCAGAAACCCATTGAAAGCACTCGGCCCCATGGCAAAGTGAAGGGTACACGTGGGGCCCCCACCCAGCTCCTGCCCAGGTGGGCCCCGCCTGCTGCAGCCCACGAGGGCTAACGCGGGCAAGCCTGCTGTTTGCTGCCTGTCTGCTCATCGTGTTTGTTCCAATTATGTCAAGTAAGTCATTATAATTTTATGTTTTTTAGATTAACATTTTTGCTCAAGGGCACAGTAATTAGTGAGCGGCTGGGAGTTTAATGATTCTGAGCGGTAGTGAGGGAAAGTTTTTCCCAGTAAATCTTTGGGAGGCCCTCAAGGCTGCTGGGCTGCCTGTGCCACCCCTCAGCTCCAGGAGGGGGAGGTTTTATGGTACAGATGGGCCAGGTAAAGACAGATGGGGACCCCTGTCCTATTGGCGAGCCCAGGACTCCCAGCAGCCTGGACATCCAGCATGGCCTGCCCCCTGCCCCCCTCCCCTGTAGGGCTCTGCAGGGGGATTACTCGCCCCTCCACCCTTTTCCTGCCTTCTCTGTTTTGTTCAGGCCTCCATGGTGTCCATTGGGTACTCAATAAATGCATATTAACTGAATGAATGGAAAGAGGTTGCAAACTGGTGGCCTGTAGAATAAAACCAGCCTTTGATGGGTTGACTTGAACCAGCATGAGGTATTTTTATACAATTTGAAAAAATTGGCACCGTTTGATGAGAAGGGCATTTTGTATGCATCTAAATGTCCAGCTTCTCTGGAAGACTCCTGCCACATGGGCCTATGTTCCCAGGGAGCTAAGTTGTGGGAAGTGAAATGTGGCTATGCCCTCTAGATGGAGTGGGGACTCCAGTTGGCCGCAGTCCTCACCACTCCCTATCACATTACATCTATGCTGCTTCATTTCCAGCACCCACCTGGCCCCGTGAGCACTTGGATTCAGTATTCTTGGTTTGGAAAGGTTCTCCCCAAAAGCCTAACACAGCAGAGTCTCCTCCCAGGGAGCAGCTTAGGGCTCAGGGCAGGTGTTTAGGTGGAAGACGACTCGCCTTCCCTACAGGCCTCTCAGGCTCCTGCCATCCATGGTCCCACCTGCCCCAGAGCGTCACTGCTGCATCAGCTTCTAGTTGGTGGAAAAAGAAAAGGATATAGGGAGGAGCCTGTGGCTCAAAGGGGTAGGGCGCCGGCCCCATATGCCGGAGGTGGTGGGTTCAAACCCAGCCCCGGCCAAAAAACAAAAAAAAAAAGAAAGAAAAGGATATAGGAGCACACAGGGGAGGTTTGGAGGCTTGGGCCCGAGTGAGGCCCATGTCACTTTACTCTCCTTCCATTAGCCAGAGATTGGTCTTGTGGCCACTGCCACGTGCAAAGGAGGCTGAAAAATTTCACCTACTGTTTGTCCAAAGGAGAAGAGGTTCTGATGGCACCCAGCCACAGCTCCTCTATCCCAGGCTGGGAAGCCACATCGCCACATTTCCTCCTGGACTCACAGTCTTTTGTCATTTACACATATTCCCCCCAAATCTATTGTATTTTTTTTTTTTTTTTTTTTTTTTGTAGAGACAGAGTCTTACTGTACCGCCCTCGGGTACAGTGGCGTCACACGGCTCACAGCAACCTCCAACTCCTGGGCTTAAGCGATTCTCTTGCCTCAGCCTCCCGAGTAGCTGGGACTACAGGCGCCCGCCACAACGCCCGGCTATTTTTTGGTTGCAGTTTGGCCGGGGCTGGGTTTGAACTCGCCACCCTCAGCATATGGGGCCGGCGCCCTGCTCACTGAGCCACAGGCGCCGCCCTTTTTTTTTTTTTTTTTTTTTGTAGAGACAGAGTCTCACCTTATGGCCCTCGGTAGCATGCCATGGCCTCACACAGCTCACAGCAACCTCCAACTCCTGGGCTTAAGCGATTCTCTTGCCTCAGCCTCCCGAGTAGCTGGGACTACAGGCGCCCGCCACAACGCCCGGCTATTTTTTGGTTGCAGTTCAGCCGGGGCTGGGTTTGAACCCGCCACCCTCGGTATATGGGGCCGGCGCCTTACCAACTGAGCCACAGGCGCCGCCCCCAAATCTATTGTTTTTGACATAAAATTGATATCCGGAACTCTTCCCAGCTGAGGTTTTTCGGCTCCAAAGCTCAGGTTCTTCTAATTCAAAAGCTCAGTGCTTCTAACTGACATGGAGTAATTGTTTTGCTTTCCTGCTCTACTATTCCTCCCCTGGGCAATAGATGCCTCCTGGTCTAGCTTGGCATAGGGAATGGGGCATGGGGCAAAGAGTTACTGGGAGAACAAGGGCACTGGGCAGAAATAGTAGCTGGAGACATGGTAACAGGACCCAAAGCACAACGTAGCACACTGTGACGCAGCAAGGCCGCTCATAGGTATTCACCCAAGAGAAATGAAGGCACATGCCCCACATGTTCTAGCGTGCAAATGTTTACAGCAGGTTTACTCACAATAGCTAAAAACTGGAAACAGCCCAAATGTCCCTCAGCTGGTGAACAGATAAACAAATGGCTGTGTGTCCACTCTGGGCAATCTCACTTAGCAATACAAGTCAACTAAATAAAACGAACGGTTGATCACGTAACAACAGGGATGAATCTCAAAATTATTATGATAAGTGAGGGGCTGGCAAACCTCTTCTGCAAAGAGTTAAATGGAATATCTTTGGCTTTGGGGGCTACCATCCCTTTCTCAGCTACTGAACTCAACCACCAAAGAGTGAAAGCAGCTATGCCCAGCATGTTAATGAGTGAGCATGGCTGTGTTCTAGTAAAACTTAATTTATGGATGCTAAAATTTAAATCTTGTATTTTTTTCATGTCATGAAATATTATTCTTCTTTTGTTTTCTTCAGCCATTAGTAAATGTAAAAACCAGACAACACTCATTCATTGTCAGTGGGAAGGCACAATAGTACAGCCAGTTTGAAAGGCAGTCTGGTGATTTCCTTTTTTTTTTTGAGACAGAGTCTCACTTTTTTGCCTTCAGTAGAGTGCTATGGCATCATAGCTCACAGCAACCTCACACCCTTGGGCTCAAGTGATCGTCTTGCCTCAGCCTCCCAAATAGCTAGGACTATAGGCACCTACCACAATGCCCTGCTATTTTTAGAGATGGAGTCTCCCTCTTGCTCAGGCTGGTCTTGAACTCGTGAGTTCAGGCAATCAATCCACCTCGGCCTCCCAGAGTGCTGGGACTACAGGCGTGAGCCACCGCACCCAGAATGTGTGGTGGTTTCTTACAAAGCTGAACAATAGTCTTAGCATACAATCCGGCACTCACATTTCTGAGTAATTACAAGTAATTTGAGAACTTCTGTCTGTGGAAAACTTGCAGATGAATGATCATAATAGCTTTATTCATAATCACCCCAAACTGGAAGCAACCGAGATGTCCTTGATGGGTGGGTGGATAAACAAACTGTGGTGCACCCCAAACATTGGAATATTATTCATCCCTCAAAAGAAATGGGCTATCAAGTCACACAAAGACATGCAAGAAACTTAATCATACTATTAAGTGAAAGAAGCCAGTCTGCAAAGGCCACATACCATGATTTCAACTCTGTGACACTCGGGAACAGACAAAACTATGGAGACAGTAAAAGGTCAGAGACTGCCAAGGATTTCGGGGGAGAGAGGAGTGAACAGGCCAACCACAGGGCACTTTCCAGCAGTGACTCTATTCCATGTGAGACTGTGATGGTGAATACACATCATTATATGTTTCTTAAAACTCAAAGAACCCTGCAATGCCAAGAGTGACCACTAATGTAAACTACAGACTATAGTTCATAATACAGTATATCCTAAAACTTGCCCCTAAAGTTGCCATACGTAGGGAAAATGGAAAATTGTAGCTAAATCTACTTTTGTAGCTAAATATACCTTTATTTACAAAATATTCATTATAAAATGTTAATGCGGTGGCCAACACGTTGAGCATATTTTTGTAAAATTTATAAAATATTTTGTGCTGTATCAGTATCAATTCATTAATGGTAACAACCATACCCCACAAATGCAAGATGTTAATAATCAGGGCAACTGTGTACCAGGCATGGGGAATTGGGATAAGGGGATAGATGGAATTCTCTATACTGTCTGCTCAATTTCTCTATAAATGAAAAACTGTGCTAAAAGAAAGTCTATTAATTATTTTTTTAATACAGAAAGAAAAATCAAAACCATTCTTAGCTTGTAGGCCTTAAAAAAGCAGGCAACAGGCCAGATCCGGCCCAAGCCTGTGGTTCACTGAGCCCTGTGCAAAGTGAAGGCAGCCGGGGCTGAAGAGCTGCGTGTGTGTGATTCTGTTGACACAAACCCTAGAAAAGATATGTCGTAAGGCAGGTCGGAGGTGGGGTTGGACAGGACACAGGAAGCTCTGGGCGATGGAAAAGTCCTGTATTGAGTGGGGCAGTGGTTACATGATGAGCATTTATTAGAAAACTTTGAACTGTGTACTTCAAATGGCTGCCCTTTATCAAAAGACATCACCGCCCCCCAGACTGTCGGCCAAGGTCAGGGCTGTGCTTGCCCGGTTCAGAGGAGAGCAGAGGAGATGCTTGGTCGATGTCCACTGAGTGGATGAGATGAAATGAAGCCAGTGGGGGCAGGTGGGACCCAGCTGGAGCCAGACTGCCCCAGGGACACATCAGAGCTGGGACATGAAGGACTAGTCAGGCACACCCGGCTGAGAAGAGGAAACAGCTGAGGAGAGGCTGGGCTGTGGGACGGCGCTGGGGAGTTTAAGGAAGCAACTGGGTGTGATCTGGGGTTGTAAGGCCAGCAAGGGCTGGTCTCTTGGCAGAGAGGAAGGTGGCAGAGCAGTTTGTGGTCACAGCTTTTGGGTCCCTGTGCCTGGGGACCTTTTGCGTCCTGAGGTTAGAGGGAGAAATTTCCAAGTTCAGTGCACAGGTTTTTGGGGCAACCTGGCCCCATGAAGCCATCACATTGAAACTGTCCCCAAGGACGAGGGGTGAGCAGGGCAGAAGTTTACTGACAGGCAAGAGCCAGGTTTGGGAACATTTCTACAAAAATGCATTTGATGGGGCGGCGCCTGTGGCTCAGTGAATAGGGCACCGGCCTCATATACGGAGGGTGGCGGGTTCAAACCTGGCCCTGGCCAAACTGCAACAAAAAAATAGCCAGGCAATGTGGTGGGCGCCTGTAGTCTCAGCTATTCGGGAGGCTGAGGCAAGAGAATCCGCTAAGCCCAGGAGTTGGAGGTTGCTGTGAGCTGTGTGACGCCACGACACTCTACTGAGGGCGATAAAGTGAGACTCTGTCTTTACAAAAAAAAAAAAAAAAAATGCATTTGATGGCAAATCAGCTTCCTGTCACTGCTGTGACATGTTAGCATAGACACAGTGGCTTAAACAACACTAAATTGTTATCTCAAAGTTCCGGAGGGCAGAAGCTCAAAACAGATCTTCCCCAGCGAAGATCAAAGTGTGGGCAGCACTAGTTCCTTCTGGAGGTTCTAGGTTCTAGATTCACTCCTTCCCCTGGCACCTTCTAGATAGAGGTGGCACATTATTCACTGCATTATTTCTATTTCCATCATCTCTTATTCTTACCTTCCTCCTTCTCTTGTTTGACACTCCTGTGTCCCTCTTGTGAGGACCCTGGTGCTGACATTGGGCCCACCTGGATAATCCCAGATAATCTCCCCATCTCAAAATCCTTCACTTAGTCACACCTACAAAGTCTCTTTGCCTGGTATCAGGGCCTGAATCATGGCCCCCAGAGTTCTGTGTTGAAACCCCAACCCTCAACACCTCCAGTGTGACTGCATTTGGAAGCAGGGACTGTAAGGAAATGATTACATTGAATGGGATCATTAGAGTGAGCCCTGATCTGATCAGCGCAGTGTCCTCACAGGAAGATGAGAGAAGGACATGGACACACTCACAGAAGATCACATGAGGACCCAGGGGCAAGACAGTCACCTGCAAGCCAAGGAGAGAGACCTCAGAAGGAACCAACACCTGGATCTCAGACTTCTGGCCTGCAGAACTGTGAGAAACACATTTCTGTTGTTTATCTCCCCTCCCCCACCCTGTCTGAGGTGCCTTGTCATGGTGGCCCTAGCAATACACCACACCGTGAAAGGTGACAGATTCCCAGGACCCCAGGGGAAGATGGCAAAACCTGGGGGTGGGGGAAGAGCTGGGTGAAGCCCTTCTGGACCCAGATACCAGCCTTTGCACCTTAGCAGATGGTCACAGGGTATCCATCAGGGCTCAAGTTCCCCTTTTTCTGGGCACTTCCTTACCCCTGGTGGGTAGGGGAGACCACATGGCTATGTGGGGAGCCCCTGAGTGTGAGAGGAAGTGAGAGTCCAGGCTGAGCATTCATTGGCCAGTGTAAGACCTTCCAGAGCTCTCTTTCTTTCTGCCACTCTAACCAGAGACATCCCAGAAGGTGGCTGCTTCATGAGCCTGGAGCCACTTTGAGGACAGTGTGAAGCTGCATCCGCGGCCCACCTATGATGGACATGTAGTGTGGGTGACTAAAGATGGACTAAAGATGGACTTTAGGTGTGGAGCTGTTGAAAATGTGGGACTGTTTGTCAATTACCACCACCTGGCCTGGCCTGACTATGGCAAACTCCCTTGCCCGTGCTTGGTAGACGATGAGCGTAGCCAAACGTGGTGCATAAAAAATGTGTGGAGCAGCAACCAGCACAGCGTAAGTGCTGCATTACCGCTGCTGCTGCTGCTGCAGTTGTGATTATCACGAGCAATGACTGGCAAGGACAGAAGACCACCTTAGCCTTTGACATTCATTTCAGAAGGTGTAAGTCTACTCCAATTATTTTGACCTTGGGCAGAGAAGGCGGCCTTTTGAAACCTTTCTGAGATTTAATTCCCTCTCTGGGCAGGTGGGAGGGCAGCAAAAAGCCAAGTTATAGAATTTGATAAAGCAGGCCAATTTCCTATCCTGGGGGAAAGGAGTAAAGTCGAGCCCCCGCTGAAGAGTGGTAAACAAGGGAGGGCCTGACCTGTTGGATGGGTGGGCAGAGTAGAGGCAGGAGCCCAGGGAGGATACTGAGCTGCAGGTGGAGCCAGGGTGAGCACGCTATTCCTGCTGTGTAACCAAACTGCCGAAACTTCATGGCAACCAGCAGCCATTGTATGAGGCTCACATATTCTGTGGGTCAGAAATTCACATGAGGCACAGAACAGACATCTTGTCTCTGCTCCAGCCTGCCCGTGGCCTCAGAAGGGGTGGGGTGGGGTGACTTAATTGCTCCGGGCTGGAACTATCAGGAGGCATCTGTTTGGTGGGAGGAGGTGGCTGCTGGCTGGGACCTGTCCTGGACTGTCTGCCAGAACATGAACATGTGGCCTCCTCCCCGGTTACCTGGGCTTCCTCACAACATGGCCGTCCTGGAGTATGCAGATGCTTTGTGGCCTCTCAGGGCTGTTGCATGAATGTACCCAGCTTTGGCCATCACACGGCATTTCTTCTACTACGTTCCACTGGTTATAAGCAAGTCACAAACATGTCCAGATTCAAGAGGGAGAAAACATAGACCCCAACCTCCAGCAGGAAGAGTGTTGGGATCACGTGGGAAGAAGACCTTGAAGGATAGAAGAGATGGTGGCCATCTCAGGACAATACTGTCTATTACAAGGGGCTCACTCCCTGTCCACCTGTCCACCAGGCCCAAGTCCTCCCCATGGTCACTTGCTTGCTGTTGAGAAACTTCTGTGTCCTCTCAGAAACTCTGAGCTCTGAAGGTTTCTCTCTGTGTGGGTCTCAGCTGAGCCTGGAAGCCCACAGCCTTCTCTCCCATCTTGCCTGGCAAGGGTTCTGGATGCTGCAAGGGACAGCCCACCCCCAGGGCCTCTCATCTCACAGTGCACAATGGCCCACCTGGTGCCGCTGATGAGACACTGTCCTTGGAGGAAAGCAAGAGCTTGGCTGCCCCCGATGCCAGCCTTCTGCCTCTTCAGAAACATGCCAGCAGCTCCTGCCCACACTCTGGCTGGGAACAGGCTGGATAGTTGGGAGCCCTGGGCTCAGGGCCATCAGACTGTCCTCCCCACTGGAGAATGGGGAGGGGCTGGCACCTGGGAATGTGCAGGACTTCGGGGGATGGGAGGGCATCTGCAGGCTCACCCCCAAGGCCCAGTCCATCATTCACATTCCAATCATTCATCCTACTGCCCTAGCAACCGGAGAATACAGGGAGGGAGACAGACAGTGAACTATCACGGCAATGCCAGGCAGCAGGAAGCCACATGAACTCTGGGAAATGAGAGGATGAGGAAGGGACAGAAGAGCTGGGGTCGCCTATTTGATGAGGTGATCTTGAGCCAGGGTCTAGAACAGGGTGTTTTGGGCCAGGAGAACTGCAGGGGCCGAGGCAGCCAAACGTGTTCAAGGCCCCACGAGAGGCCTGTGTGCTGGGGCAGTGCGTGTGATGCCCTTGCACTGCTCTCTGTGGCCTCCCATTCAGCCCAGAGGCCCCTGCTTGGCATTCAGTGCTCTCCGCTGAGTGGGTCCTGCCTCGCCTCCCCATTCTCTGTGGGCCCCAGGATTTCCTGCATCCTTGTTTTGCTCGTATTGCATTAGGAACTATTTTTTAAACAAGAAGCAGTGAGTCCTCCCACTTTTTAGGGTGGAAATGTCTTTCAGAATCACTCCCTGGAGGATGGAGGTGGGGTGGTGGCTGGACTAGGAAGCACTGACAGGTGGGGTGGCACAGAGTTTGGGGCAGGGGACAGAGAGGAAGAGACCCAGGAAGGCTGGGTGAACAAAGCAGAGAGAAAGTACTGGGCCACCTTGCCAAGGAGCAGACTTGCACTGATTCATAGACTGACCGCTGGGACTTTCCACTTCTGGAGGCAGCATGGCCACCGCCTCCGAGATCCCCCCAGATCTCTCTGGTCTCAGCAGCAGCATCTGGGCAACAGATGTAAGACCAGTAACCCAGTTTCTGGACGGTTGGCAGATGAACTCAGCCTCACTGATGAGATTGAAGTTGCCAACCAGACCTCATTAGGGGACCCTGGAAAATCTCAGCCTAGAAAAGGGGCCACTAGCAAGGTCATGCTTAGATCCCTAAGGGTAGTAGAGACCTTGTGAGGTGATCTTGCTGGAGTGCCCCCCTCCCCTTGTCCCTCCCAGAAGGGCCAGCCTCCTCACAGCACAGCTGTGACCTGGGTTCATTCCAGGGGACCCTGAGAACCAGCAGCACAGAGGGGCCAACCTTGAGCTCAGCAGAGAGGAGCGCAGGGCTCTGTTCCAGCCAGAAGGCTGAGCAATGGCTGGGATTTATGAGCCTGCTCTAAGTCAGTACTCAGTGCTTTTGTTGAGCAGGAAGGGAAGTCAAACGCCAGGTCGGTGTCTCCTCCCCAGTCAGACAGAAAAGATGCCACAGCCCCTGAGAGCGTGGCCAGGGACAGCCAGTCTCTGTCCAGGGTCCTGCAGCTGGTCATTATTCACCCAGTAAAAGAGTTGTCCTGCTTCCCATGGAGCAGCACTAATTAATCTCCTCCTGTATACCAGACACATGTAAGCATCTGTAATGGAGTAAGCCTCACACCCTCTACCTTACAAAGCACATAGCAGGGTTGTCTTCATCTGAAGTTGGCAAACCTGTGGCGCAGAGGAGTGGAGCAATTTACTTGCAGTCACACAGCTATCCAGGTGGAACTAGGATACAAGTCCAGGTGTGATGGATTCAAAGCTTATCGTCCCAAACCCTAGATCACCAGGTCTGTGGAAGCAGGAGTATGCTAAATCCATTAGAAATCGACTTGAATGCAAGTAAGAAAAAGCTGGGCCAATGGCAGCTTAAATCATAAGGCCACTTACTGTTTATTTAAGAGGACATCAGGAAGTAGGTGGTGCTGGGGGAGGGTTGTTCACTAGTTCCTCAATATTATGATGCCGAGTTGACATCTCTGTAGTTCTCTTGGCCTCTTCATGGTGGCAAGACGGCTGCCACTGCTCCAGACATCATTTCATCACACAAGGTCATACAAAGGCAGGATGGAAGATAGATAGGGAGGATGTAAAAGGGAGCAAGTCTCTCTTCCTATATCGTTCTCATGTTATACTGAAACCTCTCCTTCCCAGGAGCTTCCAGCAGATTCTCTGGCCAGAAATGGATCATGGGCTTTCTCCACTCACCCAAGCCTCGAGGGGTAGAATTTGGTTCCTACCACCTGGTGGACTGGGGACTTGAACTAAATAACAGTACATAAGAGTGGAAAGCAAAGGATGCTGATTTTTTTTTAATGTGGTAAAATATACACATACCATAAAACTTACAATTTTAACATTTTTAAGTGTACAGTTCAGTGGCATCAAATGCATTCACATTATTGTTCAACCAGCACCACCATCCATCTCCAGAACTTTTTCATATTTCAAGATTGAAACTCTGTGCTCATTAAACAACTGCCCATCTCCCAGGCCCTCGGCAGCCACTATGCTACTTTCTGTCTATGAATTTGGCTACTCTATAAGTGGTGTCATACAACATTTGTCTACTTGTGACTGGCTCATTTCACTTAGCAGAATGTCTTCAGGAACCATTCGTGTGATAGCCTGTGTCAGAATTTCCTTCCATTTCTAAGGCTGACTAACATCCCGTTGTATGGACAGACCGAATTTTCTTCATCCATCCATCTATCCATCGATGCCGGGGTCCCCATCTTTGCACTACTGTGAACAATGCACAGGGTCTTTTGTTACTTTCCCCATCTTCAAAAGCATCTTCTCTGCTGAAACCATGGGGGGGTACCAAGTGTTGGCAAAAATGTGGAGCAACTGGAATTCTCACACCCTGCCATTGGGGGTACAAAATGTATGCATGTAATTACTTTGGAAATCAGTTTGGCAGTTTCTTAAAAACTTTCCCATTTCGGGGGCGCCTATGGCTCAGTGAGCAGGGCGCCGGCCCCATATACCGAGGGTGGCGGGTTCAAACCCAGCCCTGGCTGAACTGCAACCAAAAAATAGCCGGGCGTTGTGGTGGGCGCCTGCAGTCCCAGCTGCTCGGGAGGCTGAGGCAGGAGAATCGCGGAAGCCCAGGAGCTAGAGGTTGCTGTGAGTCCTGTGACATCATGGCACTCTACCGAAGGCAGTAAAGTGAGACTCTGTCTCTACAAAAAAATAAAAAAAAACTTTCCCATTTCCCTGCCATATGATCCAGCAGTTCCACTCCTGTACGTACCCAGGGGAAACGCAAACACACGTCCACACAGACACCTACACGTGCATGTTCACAGCATTATGTGGTTCCAAAAGGTGGAAATGGCCCACATGTCCATCCACAGATGAGTGGATAAACAAAGTGTGTTCTATCCATATGGAGGAATAGTATTCGGCCATAAAAAGGGATGAAACACCGACGCGTGCAATCACATGGGTGAACCTTGAAAACTGATGCTGAGTAGGAGGTAGATGTAAAAGGTCACATATCATATGGCTCCGTTTATATGAAATGTTCAGAATGGGCAACTCCATAGAGTCAGAACAGTGTGGTGGTTGCCAGGGGCTGGGGGAGGTAGCAGTGGGGAGTGGCTGCTGTGCACAGGGATTTCCTTTTGGAATAATGAAATGTTCTGGAATTAGGTAGTTGTGATGGTTGCACAATATCCTAATGAATAGTATTCTTGTAAATACTTAAAAAAAAAAAAAACAGTGAACAGTACACACCAAAAAGATGAGTGACATCTTCTTAAGTCTTTGATCCTTGGTAAAATGACAAAGCCTGTTGGGAGAAAACCTGGCAGAAAACTGTCATTGTCCCCATTTTCAAGATGAGAACACTGAGGCTCAAGTGATTTGCCCAAAGGCACAGAGCTGGCGAGTAGGAAGGCAGCATTGGTACCCCCGCCAGTTCGGCTCCTAGACTACACAGTAAGGGGCTCCCGGGCCCTGGGCAAGTCTCCCTGTCTCTCTGCTCAGCCTCCTAACTTGTGCAATGAGCATGATTCAAAGGGGCACGACAGTGGCCAACCTGTGGCTGGCACAGTGCAGACGGGCCCAGCCATGCAACTCTTCTTCTTTCTCTACTGCAAGAGAGAGGAGAAAACAGTCACAGGTTTGGAGGGCAGGCAGGAGGGCTGGGGGAGGGCCGGCTGTCTGAGAGACTTGGTCACCTCCCAGCTACTGTCCCCAGGCGGGAGGCCGTGGCACCACCAGTGTTCCTGCTGACAGCGTGTGGGTGTTTCCTGACACCCCCTTCTGAGCTCGGGCAAACACATCCCCCGTGATGTCCTCGTTGCCATGGAGCAAGGCGCCCTCTTCTATGGAGAGTGACAGCCACCACCTCACTGGGACTGGAGCCAGCACAGCCCAAGGCCAGACTAATTCCACCACCACTATCAGGCTCTGCAGGCTCTGTGCCTCCCAGGGAAGGAGGGCTGCCCAGCGCCTCCTAAGGAGGCAAAATGAGCACACACCAGGGGCTTCTTCCCAAGCTTCACCTCGTTTGAGAGCACTGGGTGAGGAGTGGGGAGGGCTGTGTGGATTTCGGTTCTGGTCCCTCTGTTTATAAGCTGTGTAACCTGGAGCCTCAGTTTCTTTATCTGAAAAATCTAGATCTTGATACCTCCATGGCAACCTTGCTTTAGGGAATCACTTACTCATTCAACCAACATCCACTGAGCTCTGCCTAAAGGCCAGGCCCTGGGGTAAGAGTGGGGGACCAGAGGCAAGATCCTGTCCTCCTTGTTAACAGGGAATTTCTTATGCAAGCTGTGCTATACAGTCCTGAAACCCAGGTGAGAGGCAAGGAGTGAAGATGAGGGGTGATTATGACCTCCAGGCTGGGGAAGACCTATTTGAGAAAGCAGCCATGAGAAGACCAGGGGATGAGCAATCTAGGCAGAGGAGCAGCACGTGCAAAGGTCCCGGGGCAGAAGTGGGTGCAGCACTTTCAAGGAACAGGAGGGCACATGTGGTGGAATGAGCGTGAGCGTGGGCATGAGTAGCAATGAGCGGAAGGGGAGGGTACAGACGATGGCAAAGGGCCATGCAAGCTGCCATAAGGAGTCTAGATTTTGTTCCAAGAGCAAAGGGAAAAGACTTGAATGATTTAAGCCAGGAAGTGGTAAGCACTGCTTCCCATTCATATATAAAGGCTTCTGCTCCTTGCCTTGGATAAGTGTGTTTCAGTTTCATAAACTGCATTTCAAGAGGGGAAGCTGGGCTCAACAGATCTCATTTGAACAAATCATTGACTTTCATGAAACAGACAAGTAATCAACCTTGAGAATTGAAGTGTGAGAAGAAGCACAAATCATCCCTCTTACTGATATTTGCTGGCTGTTGGCTCCAGTCTAGCTATGGTCTTTTTATTATTATTATTATCTCAAAATATTACAGGGGTATAAATGGTCTTCGTTACCTGGATCACTTTTGTTATGTCTGAGTCATGGCTGTAAGTGTACCCATCACAAGATAGTGTTCATTGTACCCCTTAGGTTGATTTTTTGGGGCCCCCACCCCAGTGATTTCCTCTGAGTCTTACTTCCCTCTGGACACAAGTATGGTCATCGGTTAGTTGCAATTTAATAGCACACGTGGTGTTTGTTTTTCCATTCTTTGGATACTTCATTCAGGATAATGGTCTCCAGTTCCACCCAAATTGTTGCAAAAGGCCTTCATCTCTCCTTCTTCATGGCTGACTAGTATTCTATGGTATACATGTACCACATTTATTAATCCACTCCTGAATTGATGGGCACTTGGATTGATTCCACATTTTTGCAATTGTGAATTGTCCTATAATATTCAAGTGCAGGTGTCTTTTTGATAAAAATGACTTCTTTTCCTTTGGGTAAATACCCAGTAGTAGTATTGCTGGATCAAATGGTTGGCTATGATCTGGCTCGGCGTCTGTAGCTCCAACGGCTAGGGCACCAGCCACATACATCAGAGCTGGAGGGTTCGAATCCAACCTGGGCCCACCAAACAACATGACAACTACAACCAAAAAATAGGCAGGTGTTGTGGCAGGTGCCTGTGGTCCCAGCTACCTGGGAGACTGAGGCAAGAGAATCACTTAAGTCCCAGAGTTTGAGGTTGCTGTGAGCTGTGATGCCACAGCACTCTACCCAGGGCGACAGCTTGAGACTCTGTCTCAAAAACAAACAAAAAAAGGTTGGCTTTGATCTTTAGCCAAAATCTAACATTAGTCCTGGACTCAAACGGATATTTGTACATTGATGTTTACAGCAGCATTACCCAGAATACCCAAAGGTGGAAGTGACCCAAGTGTCAATTGACAATGATAAACAAGAAGTGATCTGTCCACACAGTGTAGTAGTCAGCCTAAAAAAATGGAAGAAAATTCTGACACATTCCACAACATGCATGAACCTTGAGAACATCGTGCTAAGTGAAATAAGCTAGAAACAAAAGGACAAATACTGTATGATCCCACTTACAGGGAGACAGAAAGTAGAATAAAAGTTACTAGGGGCTGGGGGAGGAGGGAATGGGGAGTTAGTGTTTAAGGCGTACAGAGTTTAATCTGGGAAGATGAAAAAAAGTTCTGGAGATGGGTGGTGGCAACGGTTACTCAACACTGTGAATGAGTTTAATGCCATTGAAGTGTATGCTTAAAATTTTTTTTAATGGCAGGTTGTATGATATGTGTATTTTTTTTTTTTTTTTTTTTTTGGTTTTTGGCTGGGGCTGGATTTGAACCCACCACCTCCGGCATATGGGACCGGCGCCCTACTCCCTGAGCCACAGGTGCCACCCTGATATGTGTATTTTACCATAATAAAAAAAAAAGCAGCCCAAATACAAATCACTACTTAAACATTTCTTGGTCAGAATATTCATTGCCTTTGGGAGGCAGAATTCCAAGATGACCCCCTGTAACCTGCACCTGTGTACAATGTCTCACCTGCATTAGAGGCAAGTTACAGGTGGGTCCTGTAACTTGCCTCTAATGCAGAGAAAATGGCAAAGGGAAAGGGATTTGGCCCTCAGGTGTTACTGAGATCCTAATCAGCTGCCTGGCTGCTAATTGCAAAGTTGTTTATCCATGGTGAGCCTACCCTAATCAGGTGAGCCCTTTCAAAGCAGGCCTGGGGAGGGAACCAGAAACAGTTATCTCCTCCTGGAATCCTATACTCACAAGGAAATGGATTCTGCTCACAGCCTGAGGGGTGACCGCAGCTTGGCCTGCCCCTTGGTTGCACCTGGTGAGGCTGGAGCAGAGGACTCAGCCAAGCCACACCCAGACTCCTTGTTCACAAAAATGGTAGGACAAGGCACATGTGTTATTTTATTTCTATTTGTTTATTTATCTTTTAGACAGACTCTCACTCTGTCACCCTGGGTAGAGAGCTGTGGCTTCATAGCTCACAGCAACCTCAAACTCTTGGGCTTGAGCAATCCTTTTGCCTCAACCTCTGAAATAGCTGAGACTATAGGTGTGCACCACTGTATCCGACTAGTTTTTTTTTAGTAGAGACAGGATCTTGCTCTTGCTCAGGCTGGTCTCAAACTCTTGAGCTCAAGCAGTCTGCCTGATTTGGCCTCCCACAGTGCCAGGACTACAGCTATGAGTCACCATGCCTGGCCTCTTTCAGGAATATTATTAAAGTCACAAGTGCTTGGGGTTTGGTGGGGTCTCTTTTAGGTGGGCCCTGACAGGACTGGGGGCTGCACAGCAAGGATGCAGGTGAATATGGCAGGGGCCACAGATCCAGTCCCTCATAAGAGGTGGCCGTTGCAGGATCTTCTTTGGAATGGGTCTCAGTCAGGAAGCCCTAAAGTTACCCAACTGTGGTTCAGCTCCTGGCTTGACTTCTAGCTGTGTGATCTGACCCAAATTCTCTGACCACTTTCTGCCTCAGTTTCTTCTGTGAAATTGAGGTGACGATGATCTGACTATGTCAGGATTGTGGGGATCACATGAGCTAGTGCATGTGAAATGCCTGGCTCAGTGCCCAGCACACACTAACCCAGCACCAGTGTTAGCTGTTACTATATCCTTGTCAGAATTTTTGGTTTTCAAAAAAAATGAAGGCAGGGACCTTACCAAGTAACATGGACTGGAAGCCATGGGTGGGACACAGTGAAGAAATTGGAAACCTGCTGGATCTCATTACCTAAATGTGCGTTCAATTATTAACACCAGGATCAAAACTGCTCCATTGACTGGTTCCTCGGAGCCCTGAGCTGGGTGCGATTCTGTGGCCCTGCCTGGAGTCAGTGAGAAAGAAGATCACGATTGATTAGTGATGTCTGCCATGGGTGTAGGTGAGGAGTTGGATTGATTAGTGATGTCTGCCATGAGCATGGGCCTGGAATGTGGCTTTGGGTGCTATGGATTATCTGTCCTTGGGCTGCTAGTGCCTTCTGCATAAAGATAGAGCAGTGGCTCTTAACTAGGAGACTACATTAGAATCTTCTAATGAGCTTTTTATAAAATGCAAATTTCTTGGCATTGCTTTGAATTAGAATTCCTGGGAATGGGGTTTGGGCAGCTTTCAAAACTCTCTAGGCAATTCTGATGTCCACACTGACTGTGAAATTCACCTGTAAATAAGAAGAGGCCCCCAAGCTCAAGACTGGTTTATTCAGTGGGGCCCTTCTAGAAGGGCTTGACTTGGTCCTTACTGCCAAATGCCTTCCACAGGGACAGCTGGGGAGAGAACATGAGTTCAAGTCCCAACTCTGTCATGTGTGATCCAGAGACGCTGAATCATCATCTGTGCCTCAGTTTTCCTACCTATAAAATAGGTGCTCTTATAACCACCTGGTAAGGTGACCACTAGGGATACCTTTTCCACTGGGAGAACTCCTAGGTTTCCAGGGGATTCTCACTCTTGGCCTCTTTTCTAAGCAGGAAAGGGTAAAGAGACTGCTACAGCCCTGGGGCAGAGGGGGATGGGGGGGTAGGTCCCTGCATTGACTGCATGTCTGCATGGCTGCCAGAGTGAGTCTTTGGGTATCTGAGCGTAGATCTACCCTGGCATCTCTGGACTGGGCCTGCAGATAGAAGCCAGGTTGCCCAAGTATTACATGGGATGTCCTTTTGCTAGAGAATCATTTGTTATTTATCAAAAATTCAGAGTTGGCTGCAGGTCATATATATATATATATATTATAAAATCATAGCTGTTTACATTAATGCAATCATGGGGCACCATGCACTGGTTTTATATACAATTTGAAATATTTTCATCAAACTGGTTAACAGGTCTTATATTTTTATTTGCTAGATCTGTCAGCCCATTCAGGGCATCAGTGGGACAGTGTGTCTTGGTGACTGTGCATCACTCTATCTGTGCTCACGTGTACATATGTCTCTGGGTGTGAGTGGGGGTCGTGTGTGAGCATCTGGGTGCACATCTGTCAATGTCTATCTGAATGTGTGTGTGAGTGCAACTCTGCATGGTGTGTGTGTGTCTCCAGAGGTGAGTGTCACTGTTTGTCTGTAAGGGTGTGTGAGTGACCTTGAGCCTATGTGGTGTGAGTGGGCATGTCTGGGTGTGTCCACTCTGCAAATGTCTATGAAGTGAGGGAGTGTGATGGTTGTGTATGAGGGGGTGTGTGTGAGAATGGTCACACCCAGGTCACCCAACCCTTCTCTTCATCAGGAAAGTTGGAGAGCTGCCTAGAGGAGGTGGCAGCACCCAGTTGTCCCATAGTTCTCAGGAATCTGTTCCTTGGAGCTGGGCTGTTTCAGGCCAAAACTGAGACTCTGTCACTTGCCTGTGGAAGGGAATGGGGGACCTTCCCAGCACCCTGGGGAGCCACAGCCACCCACCCAGACTGACTGCCCCTTGGACTGTGCCTCACTGACCAATCGCAGTAGGGTGGGGGCAACACAGGGACTTTCAGATGCTCTTCCTAACCAAGGGGCACCCAGAAGGCCATACGGGGTACAAGCCCCAAGTCTGGATACAAATAGCCTTGAGCTCAAAGGCATGCACAAGACCCCAGCACCTCCAAAATGCAAATCCCTAGGGGTGGAGTGGACAGCCACTACCCTGGGGCAGTGCTTGGTGATGTAAACACCTAGGAAGAGACCCAGAGAAGGAGATCAGCTGGATGGGAGGAAGGGCAGAGATGGAGAGGGCACCGGGCAGCTGTGAGGTGGGAGCTGCCAGGCTTCTGACAGGGAGCACCAAGTGGGCACTGGCACGGCCCCAACCTGACAATCTCCTAGGAAATAACTACAGTTGGCAGTTATCTTAGGCACCACTTACCATTAGCCAGGTATCTGCCACTGTCCAAAGCCCAGAATCAAATACACTTTTATGCATTTTGGGGACAAATCTTTGTTGTGTGCAATCAGAACATAGGAACAAAACAGATTTGATATCACAGAAGGTCCCTAAGCTCTTCCACGGGTAGGTCCCTAAGCTCTTTGGCCTTGGCCTGAAACAGCCCAGCTCCCGCAAAACATGTTCCTGAGAATCACAGGAAAACCAGTTCCCGCTATCCACTTCCAGGCAGCCTTCCAGCCTGCCCAGTGGAGAGGAGAGGGGATGGGGTGGGCTGTGCATGCCCATACTCCCATGCATCTTCACAGATACTATCAAAGCTGTACACACTCCCACAGACACACCCGGGCACACCTACAGGCTTGGAAAGCAGGGAGTACTCGCATTAACCCTGTAGAGGGAAGTGCTGTTATTAATCCCATTTTATACAAAGGCAAACTGGGTCCACACAACAGCCAAGTAGCAGCGCTGGGGGTTGCACCCTGGAGGTGGGCAGGGGTCCTAAGGATTGCTCCAAATGCTGCCTATGGCTGTGTGTTCAGCTCTCCTAGGGTCATGGGGAGGCCGGGGCTAAGCTGGGCCAACTCAGTGCTGATAGTACCTTTCTTTTTTCTTTAACTCTGCTTTATTCTTTGTCCTTCTCTTCTTTCTTTTTTTCTTTTTTTAACTCTGCTGTGAGCCATGAGTCTGCAGCCTAGCTCAGCACCACTTTACAGTGCCAAGTGAGCCTTGCCAAATAAGCATTGTGATGACTGAGTTTTCATGCAGAAGGGAGACAAAGACACTGAATGACCCGCCCTGAGTCCCCCTCCCAGGAAGCCCTTTGGAACTCTGGGTCCCCGGAATTGTGCAGGGCTAAATCTGCACAACCTTCCAGGACAGCCCTGATGAAGGCATCTTGGAGCTCAGCATCTTGGAGAGAAAGAGAGGCTGTTCTTGGGATAACATCTGTCATGTAGAAAGGGGGCACCGTACAAATGTCCCTTTTGGATGTTTTTCTGAAGCTACTTGGTCATAAAGCCGTGCTCCCTGTGCCTCAGATGTCTCACAGCCAGCTGCAACTTCCCAGCCTCAGGGACTCCTCTCCAGGGCCCCCATCGCTGTTTCCTACTTCATGGCTCCTGCAGCAGCTGTTCCAAAAACAGATGAGGGAAACTGAGGCTCATAAAGAGGCTGGGCTGGTAAGAGGGTAGCAGGAACTTCATGGTGGTCCTGGGTCTGGGCCCCTGTACCAGATTTAGCTTACCCTCCCAACTGGGGGGCCTTGCCACCATCCCCCAAAACCCCAGACCTGTCCCTCTGCTCGCTCTCTCTAACCAAGTTTCAGGACAGAAAGACCAGGATCCTGCCCTCCCACCCCTAGGAGCCTACCTCCTCAATGAAGGAAAATTATGCCTCTGAGGCTAGAATCCCAGGCAGGTCCCTCCATGCCACTACCACGCCCCTAGACCCTCAATATGCCCATGGCCTTGAACCTCGTCAAGGCTGGAGGAGGCAGGTGGCAAAATGTCCATTGGGTTTGGGCCCAATGCCGCTGAAGCAGCTACTGGGAAGCCATGTGGTTATCTGGGGGAAATTGTTACAGGGTGTCCCAGCCAGTGCAAAGGCCCTGCAGTGGGACCAGCTGAGCCCAGAGGCTCCAGAGCGGCATCATAAGCCACCCTGGAGCTTACCCTGGGGCTTCACAGTCACATTCCTTGCAGGTACTCTCAATGCCCCCAGTTCACAGATGAGCAAACTGATGCACAGTGAGGCAAAGCACTGCCCCATGTGGCCTGGCACATCTCTGTCCCCGAAGGTGTCCTGAGGCTGCCTATGGCTAATACTTCCTTCCTGGGAAGGTGGAACTGGACCCCCCCTCCCCAGGAAGCCTCAGCTTTTCTTTGAAGTCCCTTTGCTGACCAGGCCAACCTGTTTCCCCATCTCACCTTCCTACTGGACCTCTGCCAAGTCTCTCCGGGGCCGCTAAACAGGAAGCACGTTTTGTTTTACTTGATTTCTATATAGTTTTTTTTTTTGTTGTTGTTATTGTTGAGACAGAGCCTCAAGCTGTCACCCTGGGTAGAGTGCTGTGACATCATAGCTCACAGCAATCTCCAACTCCTAGGCTTAAGTGATTCTCTTGCCTCAGCCTTTCAAGTATCTGGGACTACATGTGCCTGCCACAATGCCTGGCTATTTTTTTTTTTTGCAGTTTTTGCCCAGGGTTGGGCTTGAACCCGCCACCTCCGGCATATGGGGCCGGCGCCCTACTCCTTTGAGCCACAGGTGCCGCCCCGATTTCTATATAGTTTTTGTTTCCTTAGTCTCGCACGCACATGTAGTTAAACAATTTTTTCGATTGGTACCAACAGGTTGCCCAGTGAAAGGTGCGGTTCTATCCTACCTTGTCCTCAGGTGCCCACTTTCCTGCCCCAGAAGCAGCTTATCTCCGGTCCCCAGATTCTCGGCGTCCTCCATGGGCAATTTAGGAATGTACAGGCAGAGATCTACAGATAGAACTCTGAACACATTCCTCAGAACATCAGTGGGTGGAACCTTCCTGGGCCTCCTGCTCCCCATCACCCCAGTCTAATTATAAGAAAAGTACCCCTGTGGGAGGCAGTCTGTGAAATCCCTGACCAGTGTTCCTTGGAACTGTCAAGGTCATAGCAAGCAAGGACAATCTGAGAAACTGACACAGCACAGCCTGGAGGAGCCAAGCAGACATGAGGGCCACCTGCCCTAAACTAAGGCAATCAAATAATGTGTGGATGTCGGTTGATACAGATGTATCCAAAGTGGTTCATTAATGGTAACAAATGTATTATACTAATGGAAGAAGAGGAGGTGGGGTGTGGGGTATAACTCTCTTCACAATTTTTCTCTTAATCTAAAACTGTCCTGAAAAACAAAGTTTACTTTTAAAGAGGATATATTTCTTTAGAAATCTGTTGAGCTACACACCAAAGGCTAACACACCTGATGTTTATTATGTGTATGTTACCCCTCAGTTTAAAAATATACAACAGAAATGACATGTGAAACCTAGATCTTGGAGGTTGCTTGGAGCTCTAACTATGGGCCAGCTTCCCCGGGGACTTCTGGTGGTGGGCCTGGAGCTGGGTTCTCTGGCTTTTGCTGCTGCAAGTGACCCTGTCTGCCACGTCCTTGCCTGTCCATGCTGCCAGCATCTCTGCAGAATCACATTCTTGAAATAAAACAGTTGCTTCAAATACAGCCTGCACAAGGTGTATGGGTTTCACCGCCTTTCCATGGCGGCTCTGCCATGGAAGGGTCTTCTTCCCAAAGGAGGTGGAGAGAGAGGGTGAGGAGGTGGGGGAGAGGGAGGGCTTAGCTATTTTGTTGAGGGTGGTTGTAGAAGGCCTTACTGAAGAGGTGACACCTGAGCAAAGACGTGAATATAAACAGAGCCATGAAGAGTTGTGGGCAAGAATTGTTCTAGGTGGAAGGAATAGCATGTGCACAGGGACTGTCTCTGGTATGTGTGAGAAACAGAGAGTTGGAGCAAAGTGGGTGAGGAGGGACCTTATTCCATCACTCAAAGAATTGGGGTTTTTATTGTGAGCAGGATGGGATACCTTTGGGGGATGGCGGCAGGTCGGAAGTAGGTTTTGAAAGGGCCCATCTGGCTGCCAGTGAAGGGAGGGGCAGAGAGATGTTGGGAGACCAATGAGGAGGCCACTGCACTAGTCCCGGCAAGAGAGGACAGTGCAGGGCATTCTGTGGCTGGGAGGGCTAGGGGGCAGATTTGGGATGCTTTGCGAAAGTAGAATTAATAGCACTTGATGAAGTCCAAGGAGACTAGGTTAGGGCACAATGCTGATGTATCAGTGACCTTGGCCTACTGTACAACAAACCAGGTGTCTGAACAGTTCCAGAGGCCAGAAGTCCAAGATCAAGGCATTGGCTGGGTCACACTCCCTCTAAAACCGTGGGCACAACCTTTCCTTGCCTCCTCCATCTTCTTGTGGTGGCTGGGGTGCCCTGGTTTGCACCTGCATGTCCAATCTCCACCTCTGTCTTCGCGTGACATTCTCCCCGTGTGTCTTTGTCCTCTTTCTATAAGGCACCAATCACATTGGGTTTAGGACCCACCCTGTTCTGGCATGACCTCATATGAACTAATTATATCTACAATGACCCTATTTCTAAAGAAGATCACATTCTTTCAAAGAAGGTCTTCATTCTGAGTTTTGGGGGGTTAAGATTTCAACATGTCTTTTGGGGGGACACCATTCAACCCAGAAAGGGGGGGCAGCATCCCAGGCAAAGAAAATGGCAAGTATGAAGGCAAAATACCAGGGCCAGGGAGGGCTATTGGCTTTGGACCCTTTTTTCCTGCCAATCTTGCTCATGGAGAGAAGCATAAAGCTGAATTCTGAAGGACACAGGAGAGAAAGAGGAGCTCTGCCCCACCCAGACCAGTTGGAAGCCCCCCTCCCTCTGTCCCCACCCCCTTCCCTCACTCCCTCCTTCCGGTTTAGGCAGCCAGCCCCTCTTATCACCCACACACAGCTTCCTTTTTAGCCCAAACATCGTTATTTTAACACCTGTTGGGGGAAAAAAGCAGGCGAATGGGGAGGGGCAGAGGGAGGCACACAGGGAGATGCTATTTGTAGGGCTCACACGCACCCTCTGCCCCTTAAAGCCAGAGCAGAAGCAGGGAAGAGACAGACCCCTCCTCTGTTTCCTGACATCTGGGCCGTGCAGCCACACTTCTATGTACAGCAGTCTGTCGCTGTTAACCACTCCAAGATTTAGCAATTTAAAACAACAGATGCCATTTATTGGCCTTAGATCCTGCCACGTAGGCAGGACACCGGGGGGTGATAGCTGCACTCCACCTGTGTCAGCTGGGGCAGCATGACCCAGTGTTGCTTCCCACATTGTCTCTCTTCTCTCCAGGCTTCACTCTATCCATGTGGTCCTTCATCCTTCTGGAATCTGGCCTGAGCTACTTTTTTTTTTTTTTTGAGACAGAGTCTCACTTTGTTGCCCTTGGTAGAGTGCTGTGACCTCATAGCTCACAACAACCTCCAACTCTTGGGCTCAAGTGATTCTCTGGCCTCAGCCTTCCAAGTAGCTGGAACTACAGGTGCTCGCCACAACACCTGGCTAATTTTTAGAGATGAGGCTTCACTCTTGCTCAGGATGGTCTCAAACTCCTGAGCTCAGGCAATCTACCCATTTCAGCCGCCCAGAGTGCTGGGATTACAGGCATGAGCCACTGCATCCGGCCTAGCCTGATTTACTTTGTGGGGCAGCTGGATCCTGAGAGAGAGAAAGCAGAAGAGAACGGGCTTCTTAAGACTCAGTCTAGAGTGGGCGGTGCCTGTGGCTCAAAGGAGTAGGGCGCTGGCCCCATATGCCGGAGGTGGTGAGTTCAAACCCAGCCCCAGCCAAAAAAATAAAAGACTCAATCTATGCAAGGGGGACTTTACCTAACAATTGCAATCAGTGTAACCTAGCTTATTGTACCCTCAATGAATCCCCAACAATAAAAAAAAAAAAAAAAAAAAAAGACTCAGTCTAGAACTGGCTCAGAATCACCTCTGCAGCATCCTGTTGGTCAAGGCATACACAGAGCCCACCCACTTTCAAGGGGTGGAGACACAGGCTCCACCCCTGGTGGGAGGAACCACAGACTCCACCCCCCAGGGGAGGGACTCCAGGCTTCTGGGAGGGGCTTCAGCCTCCACCCTTGGTGGGAGAGGCTGTGGGCTAGCACAGGAAGGGGAGGATTGCCAATAGCCATCTTGGCAGGCAACCCTCTCACCCTCCAGTCTGCTCTGCTGGCCTGGTGAGACCTCAGAGGCTGCAGAGGACAGCCTGTCCCACTTGTGAAATGCCAGCAAGATACACAGTTTCTGAGGAGTCTTGTTGTATAAAAAAGCAACAAGGGGGATTGAGATCCCCCCAAAGAGCAAACATCCGAGCCACTTGGCACTTCACTCTAACTGGGAGGCTGAGCCCACAAATTAGATGTTTATGAGAATAAACAGTGATTAGAACTCGAGGGGAAATAAACATCATTTCAAGATATTTTACTAATTTGGCTCTGAATGCTGCCTGCCTGTGAATCTACTGGTGTCTGGCTCGCAGAGACGCCTGCGTGTGTGTGCACGTGTCCATATGCCAGTCTAGTGTAAGCCCCCTACATGAGGGGTCTTTACTGAACACTTCAATCTCCTCCTCTGTAAAGTTGGGATAAAAGCAATACCCAAGTCAAGGTTGTTCTCAGAATTAAGTATGGAAATATACATGAATCAATTAAAACGGTGCCTGGTACCTCATAAGTCCTCCGTTAAATGTGAGCTGTAACAATTATTCATTTATTCATTCATTCAGCAAATACTTAGAGGGCCCCAACCAGGGGAGGCCCTTTGCCCAATGTCCCAGCGACTGCCCGAGTCCCCACACCAGCCACTGCCAGGCCACACAGCAGACTTTTTGAAGAATGAATGCACAGGGCATGGACGTTGCCTTCAAGAGCTCTAGCTTGGAAAGGAGCAGACACAGTGCTGATAAATGCAAAGCAGTTCAAGGTGTAGATTTCACCCAAAGGAGAGTAAAAGGACTGGCTTTAGAGGCAGCCTTTCAGATACAGGCCAAGGCAGGGAGCAGCGCTGCAGGCAGGAGCCACTCTCAGGTCCTTCTACATCATGCCAGGTAGGTAACATTGCGTGGCCCCAGGGGAGGGAAGAGGGCAGGAGGCTCAGCCTTTACTTAGTGGGAGATGGGAGGGACACACTTGGGAGGACCCGGGCCCTTGGGCTGGGTGGCTCTGGCCATCTCCCTGTGTCTGGGCCCACAGCCCCCAAACCAGGAGCTTCTTGTTTCCAGCAGGAGCTGCAGGTGGCAGGGAGGGGCCAGGTCTGTGCGGCAGCAGGTTTTTACAGCAGGACAGTTTCTGAGATTGTTCGCAGAGCAAGTTAATGAGTGACTCTGGACATTTAATCAAAACCAGACATCTTCTCATGGCTGTCTGCTGTGAGCTCTGGTGTCTGCAGAGGGAGCCGAGTGTTTCCAGGGGCTCTGGCTAAGAGATGGAAAGATCTGCAGGTCACAGCACCTGGGACTTTTTGCATCTAGAATGGGACCCTACAGGGCTCCATTTTCAAAAATGATAAAGAATTTCAAGATGACAACAGGAAAGCATTAAACCAAGCACAGTTTCTGAGTGTGGCATGCCCAGGAAGCTGAGCCATAAAAATTCAAAGATGATTGTGGGACTTGGGGGGAGATTGGGGGCTGTCCTTCTCTTTGGCCTCAACAAGTAGTGTCTTGAGGGCCTGGCTATATGTGGTACCAAGCTGAGGTCAGTGCCTTGCATCCAAGAGGTGCTGAATAAATGCTCCTTCCCAGAATTGAGCTGCGTTGTACAGAGGACAGTAGGCAGATGCACCTTCACTTACTTTCTAGGGCTTGCTGTGGCTCCTCCCTGCTGCTCATCAATGAAGCCAAAGAAGGAAGGAAGATGGGGAAGCAGGGAGCATTAATACTTTCATCCCAGAGCCCGAGTGTGCTGGAGGGACACACTGGGCCCAGCTTCAGACAGAGGTCCTAGATGTAGAAGGATGAGCAGTTACCTACAGCCCAGTCCAAAAGATGTAACTCTAAATACATGGGAATAAATAACATCCACCTCACCCTGTGGCCCTCCAGGCTCCCCAGGACTCAGCCCCTGCTCCTTCTCCCTCTCTCACTGTTCTCTGGCCTCACTGGCCTCCCTGCTGTTTCCTGAACATTGTCCTGGCATTCCTGCCTCAGGGCCTTTGCACTTGCAGATCCTGCTGTTGGGTCTCCTCTCCCACGTCTTGATTCCCCTCCTTATCCTGGGCTCTGCCCCTCCCTGGCAGTCCTCCCCATCATCCCCTCACTTCAGCTTTCCTGTGGCCCTCATCGTTGTACTACATTCGTTTGTTTATTGTCTGTCTCCCTCTAATGTCAGTGTTCTGGAGGCAGGCACCTCATCTGTCCTGCTTACTGCTATGCTGCGAAAAAATGTAAAGTATTCCCAAATGCCAGGCAACTCCCCAGTTTACCAGTGGGAAGGGACCTCCCTCACTGTTTTTGGTAAATGTACACACGAAGCTTTGGTGGATATAAATGAAATAGTCAAATATCCCTGTACACTTGTATTATAGTCATGTACCTATTTATGCCTTTTCAAAGTCACACATTATAAAAATAACAGTACAATAAGATATATATTTTTTGTTTGTTTCACGCTTGCATTCATAAAATCATGTTCTTCAAACCTCCACTCGTGTCTTTGACATCGTGTTTCTGAGTCATCAAACAGCGCTGGGCTGATCTCATCTGCTCCCCTCATGCCCAGAATGCTTGAGAAACTGCATTTTATGAACCTGCCTATGACGCAGCCACTGGAAATTTTATCCCAGGCCACAAATATCCTTTTGCATAAATGAGGACTTGAGTTGTTTCGTTTGTTCTGTGGGTGTATATTATTGATGAGCTCCAGCAAGGCGCTGCGGGCTGTGTCCCTTTTAAAAGTGATCTTTAAAAGGGTTGTTTATAGCGACATCCAATACCCAGGAGTGCAAAGTCATACCCGCGGGATAATGGCTAAATCTGATTACATTTCTTGGCGTTCTCTCTGTGCAAATGATGGGGGTGGTGACTCATAGGAACCCCAGGCAGCACAGTGAGGTGGTTTCAGGATGAGGCTGTGGTTCTCACCTGGGGATATTTAGAGTCACCTGGGGAAGATTTTTTAACATACAGGGATTTTTCTAGGTTCCACCCCAACCAACAGAATCAAAAGCCTAGGGGGAGGGAGGAGTATTTGTAGTAAGAACCCCTCCCCCCAGGTGATTTAGCCAGGCTGCAACAGATGAGGCTGATTTTGAGACAACAAACCACACTGTTCCCCAAGGGTGGAGCCACGGGTAACAACAACTGTAGCTCCTAGGAACTTGCTAGAAATGCAGCTTTTCAGCAAGTGCTGGATCAGACAATTGGGGACCAGCAATGTCTGCTTTTCTGCTTTTGTAAGCCTCAGGGGACTCTGATGCTCCTTCAAGGTGGACAATCCCTGTTTCAAACAAGGCTTCCCTGTTTTTTAAAAACATTAATGAGGGAGAAATAAAGAAGAAAAGAGGCTTTGTAAGGACTGAAATAGCAGGTTACTCCTGCTTTTCTGAGGGAATTCTGGGGTCCCAAGCTCACCCCACGTTCAGGCAGCTACGTCATTTGTTGAGGAGCCAAGGAGTTAGCATGATTTCCATGTCTCGAGGGCTCCCTGGGTGCTAGCATGCAGATAGATGCTTTATTTGCAGCATGTCCCAATGAGATGGTTCTATGATTGCCCCCATTTTACAGATGAGGAAAGTGAAGCCAAAGGAAAATTTCTTGCCCCAAATCCCACACTTGGGACATGGCAGTGACTGTTCCATCCCAAGGCTGGCCCCTAAACCCATGCTATTTACTATGACACCTCTCTGCTGCAGGGCCTGGGGTCCCTGAGTCAGTGCCAGACTCCATCTGAAAGGTTATGGGGTATAGCCTGGCGCAGGCCCCAGGTTCCTGGAGGGACCCTCCTCTGGTCTCAGGGGGCTTGTTGAGCAGGAAGGACTTACCATGCCAAACCCCAGGAGGGGCACCCAGGGTGGGCTGGGGGCTCCCTCTGAGCCCTGCATTAAAGAGATACAGCTGAGAGTGCCCATGGTGAAGGAAGCTTATCACCCCATGAAATCCACGCAGGTCAATCTCATTACTCTGCAAGGAAAATAAAACCACAGTGAGAAAGCACTACATGCCAACTGGGAAGGCCAGAATTAGAGAGACAGATGCCACCAAGTGCTGGTGAAGGACGCAGGGCAACTGGGAATCCCACACATTGCTGGTGGAGTGCAAAAGGACACAGCCACCCCTGGAAGACTCACTGGCAGTTTCTTATAAAGTTAAACTAGCACTTACCATATGACTCACTTATGCTACTCACCTCCTAGGTATATACCCAAGAGAAATGAAAACATCTCCATGCAGAGACTTGTATGTAAAAGTGCATAGCAGCATTATTCACAATTAACTGGTGAATGGATAATCACACCATGGCATATCCGTATCACAAAATCCTACCCAGCAACTAAATGCAATGAACTACTCAGATGTGCGATCACACAAGTGAATCTCAGAAACCATATGCCCAGTGAAAGAAGGAAACAGTGCAGACCTAGTGGTTCCAATTCTGTGAGAGTCTGCAACACGAAAATCTAAGCTGCTGGGATAGGAATGGGAGCAGCAGCTGCCAGGGTTGGGGTAAGGGTGGGGCAGATCACATGGAGTGGGGGGGCCTCCTGGGGTGCTAGAAATGCTCCACATTGTGACTGGGGATCACTCGGGTAGATGTATGAATGGAGCTATATGTTCACTAAGGATTTGTGCATTTTTCTGCACATAAGCTAGACCCCAATTTTTTCAAAAAAGACTCCTAAAATGCCTGTCCATTACTCATTCATGCTTTATAGGACAGTCCTAGATCCAAAGTGACTTGAACAATGGCCCCATCTTGTGAGATGGAGTCACTCTCCAGCCCCAAGGGCCTGGTTAAGCTTGACATGGGTCAATAGAACTTCCAGAGGAAGGCAAAGGGCAGCTTCTTTCTGGCCATTGTCATCCACATTGTCCTCTCTGTCCTCTCTGGAAATAGTTCCAGACCACCCTGAATTTGCAGCCCCCAGGGGCGATTCTTCAACTCTGCCCTGTGAGCCTAGATTTAGGATTATTTAAGGACCACCAGAACCACAACTCAGCAATTGCAGGCTAAACCGTATGAGATATGTCAACAGGGGTGTTTTGTGAATTTGTAGGATGATTTAGGCTTTTGCAGTAACTGGGGAGTGCTAATGGCTTTTAGAGGACGGGGCGAGGGTGCTAAACTTCCTCTAAAAGACAGAATGGTCTTGCCTGACATGCAATTTTTCACATCTCCACCTGTCATGGTGAAGACCCTGTTTATAATAAATCAGATCTAGAATCTAACTTAGTCATGTAAATAAACTGAGTATTTTTTGACAGGGTGTTTGACGGGCACTATGTTTCCCAGGAGCAGAATGAATGTGTAAATTGAGGGAGGAGTATATTCTGTTTGTTCAGAGCAGTGCCAAGAGTTGGGCACCATTTTGGCAAATCACATTGCCAATATACCACTGTTCATGGTATTGAGTTCCCCACTCACCTGTGCTCGTCTGCACAGCACCTGAGACAATCATAGTGATTCTATTCAGACGCAAACATCTGATGATTTAGTCTGTCCAGAATAGTTGCAGTTGACCACAAACTTATAGAAATACATACTAGGGCAGCGCCTGTGGCTCAGTCCATAAGGCGCTGGCCCCATATACCGAGGGTGGCGGGTTCAAACCCGGCCCCGGCCAAACTGCAACCAAAAAATAGCCGGGCGTTGTGGCGGGCGCCTGTAGTCCCAGCTACTCGGGAGGCTGAGGCAAGAGAATTGCTTAAGCCCAGGAGTTGGAGGTTGCTGTGAGCTGTGTGAGGCCACGGCACTCTACTGAGGGCCATAAAGTGAGACTCTGTCTCTACAAAAAAAAAAGAAATACATACTATTTGGTTACCAATTACTTTCCTTAAGATTTCAGATTTCATTGTATGTGTGTGTGTGCATGTAATTTTTGGTACTACCATGTTTAAGTAACTACTATCAGTTACTAATCACCTTTCAGGACAGCAGAGGAGATTTCAGCAGAGGAGAGTTCAAGAGAATTCTCCAGCAAGTGCCTAACGAGTCGTGCACAGAAAGTTTTCACTGTAGCCTTGAGCTTTGTTTGTAATCAGGAAAAATTGAACACAATCCACATGTCTATCAATAGCTGACCGAATAAATGAACTGTGGCTTGTCCTGCTAACAGAATACGATACGGCAGTCAGAATGAATGAACTCAATCCATGCTTATCAATGTGGCTTGCTGCAAAAATGTAGTGAGGAAGCAGAAATACTAATTACAAAATAATATTTTACCATTGAGGTCAAATTTTAAAACACAAGGAACTGTGGTATAAACCATAAATGGCTGCATCTTGATGGAGCAAAAGTGTCACTTATTGCAAGGAAATTTACAGGAAAGGAAATTCCCTCTGGGGAGGGAGGGGATGGATTAGGGGAAAGGGCAAGTTTTATCTGCATCAATATTGTGTGATTGCTTTAAAAATGAATCTGAAGCAATTATGGAGAAGTAGACCTTTGGTAAATCTGGGAGGCTGTTATGTGTGTGTTCATGACATAACTCTCTGTTCACTGGGGGATGCTCAAAATGTGCATAGTAATAGTCAAGACCAATTGAACAGGAGTTGCTGAACCTTTGTGGAAAGCGGCAAGACTAAGAAGAAGCTATGTCAAATCCAAGGGCTTCTCTCCCAAGGTCATGGGTGAGTGAAGGCCACAGCGACCAGCCCAATCTTCTTCATTTCTTCCTTCCTTTCCTTCTTTCCCTCTGTTCCTCCCTTCCTTTTCTTTCTTCCTTTCTCCCCTCCCTCCCTTCCTCCCTTCCTTCCTTTTGTTTTCCGAACGATCAGGTTCCAAGGGCTACCCTTCCCTTTATTAGTTCTTGTGGCAGGTTCTGCCGTGACGGGCACTGCTAACCTGGGCACAGCTCTTCACAGTTTGCAGAGCATCTCCCCCTGTAGCTAATCATGTGACATACTGTCTCCATTTTATTCAAGAGGGAACTCTCTCACAGAGGCAACACCACTTGCTCAAGGTCACAGAGTGGGTCATCTTCCTGCCTCCTTCCTGGGTCCTCCTCTGTCCTGCTCTGTGCTCTTGTTTCTGATGTAAGTCTGGCAGCTCCCCAAGGGCAGGGCTTGTGGTTAAGAATGTAGCTGTGGGGCGGCGCCTGTGGCTCAGTGAGTAGGGCACCGGCCCCATATGCCGAGGATGGCGGGTTCAAACCCAGCCCCGGCCAAACTGCAACAACAAAAAAAAAGAATGTAGCTGTGTGACCCCAGGCAAGTGACTCACCCTCTCTGGGCCTTCATCGCCACAGCTATAAAGTGGGATCAGTTCATCCAACCTCATAGGGCTGCTGTAAAGATTAATGGCAACAAATGCAAAGTGCCCAGTAGTGGTTGTCACAGGGCCAGCTCTAAAGAGAAAGAGAAAGATTTTATCTTATCCATCCTTGTGTTTCCTCCATCTTCAGCCCAAGGGTCCCAAAGGGACCACCCCAGGTTTCCTCACTATCAGCTAAAATGCTTTGGCTGCAAGTAATAGAAAACACAACGCAAATAGGCTTTGTTGATAGGACAGCTAATGTCACACACAACAAAGAATCTGGGGGCGCTGTGGGTCTAGGCATAGTGGCCAGACTCTGGCTCCAATCTACCATGGAGGCCAAGGCAGTGGCATTCTCCTCAGGGACACAGCTGTCACAGATCTGGGTACTATATTCACATGTGACAGAAACATTTTCCCCAGGGGGCCTTGGGAGATGTCTTTCATGTGTCAGGAATGAGGATGAGCATCTCTCCCAAATCCAATTCAGTCACTAGGAAGGGGCCGGGCCTGCAGATTTGGTCAGAGGGGTTGACATGTTGCCTCATGGGGAGGAAATGTTGGCAACCCCACCAGGGAGCATGGCTTCCACAGCAAGAGAAAACCCTGGTCAGAAGCATCCGCAAGCAGGATGCGTTATGATCTTACACCAACAAAAGTCTGGACTTCCATAGCTACAGGGTCTGCAGCTCAATGATGTCAGCAAAGACCAAGACCTTGCCCTCTTCCTGTGCCCACCCCTGGGGTCAGCCAAGCTCCTAGCCCAGTATGGCCACCATACTGCCCACCTTGTGCTAATAACCCTCCTGTTTATTGCTGAGACCACCTTCTTTATACGAATGTGTCCCTGAGTGGAGAAGGAGGGTGGGAAACCTTCTCCACACCCCTTGCTCTTTAATCAGAGAGGGCAAACCTTTTTCAGACTTCCATTTGGTCTCATGGAACAAAACTAGGTCACAGGGTCTTCCCTCGCTGAGAATAGGTATCTTGGAACAGTCTCTTCAGACACAGAGCCTGGGGCCAGGATGTCTGTCCTAGTGATTTATTATGAAGGAAGCATCCCAGGACACGCAGGAAGACAGTGGGGAGACAGGACAGGAAAGGGGAGAGAAGTCATGCAAAGGAACACTCTCAGGTCAGGTCTTTGCCTGGTCCTTGTCCTGCGGGCACTCAGGAGCATCATTGACTGCCTGGACTGTCCCTCCCTGAGTGAAGGGCTAGGCTTTTGGGATTTGCCCTGGATAGTCACCTCTAGGCAGCTGTCCCAGGAGGTTAATTCCAGGCAAGGAGGGGCACAGCTCAGGAGCCCAAAGTCAAGGCGAGAGGAAGTCCCCATTGCTCAGAGCCCAGGATGGAGGCACAGTTTCAATGAGAGGGCATGGGGCCCCATACAGGGTAAATTGAGTCTTCCTGCCCTGGGAAAGCAAGGAGCTTGAGTTTCAACCCTTCCGGGGAGAGGCAAACTCTCCATCTAGAACAAGGCGCCAAGGGTTGTTGGATGTATAAACAACAGCATCTGTCCCAGCATGGGTCCACCAGACCAACCAGCATCTACCCACAGCTGACCACATGGTCAGGCCAGGAAGAGCCAAGAGGCCAGGCTAGACTAGGGCAGGCCTTGTCACCTCATCCCCACCCCTCCTGTCTTCTAGGGGACACCCCTGGACCCCCCCTGCCCAATCAATGTCATTGGTTTCTTCTGGCCATCGGAACTTGAGACCATGCACGTCACAAAGGAAAGTGGTGCCAAGCCACCTCACATGAGCAAGAACGGTGAGGTGCGGGGTGCTGGGAGAATTCCCTTGACTTACATCTTTGCTGAGTGCTCAGAAAACAGACAGACAAGGTTACAAGTGGATTATGGGCTGTGGCCTATTAGTTCTCCTGCATTCCTTTCTCAGCAATAAACGGGAGGGTTATTAGCACAAGGTGGGCAGTAATAAGCTGATTATCAGAAGAGAGGCCCAGTCAGTGCCCCAGGTGTCTTCTGAGCCGGAGACTCTGAATTATCATGGGTGTGGCAAAGTCAGGGCCGCTGAAGGTGCCGCGGGGCCCAAGTGACTGGGCAGATGTGGCCAGTGGTGCTGTGGACCCCCAGTCCACATCACTGGGGCTATATGGATGGAAAGGGACATCCACATGGGCCAGAGTGCAAGGGACAAAAGGCCAGGCTGTGGGGTTCCAGTCCCACTAAGGCTGGTGGGCTGTGCCTTCTGGTGCTAATGCAGAGAGGATGCACAGCAGAGATGACTCATGGCGTGAAGTCTTTCTTGAGCATGGGGAATTCATCCCATTTGCCTGGGGCTTTCTGGGATTTATCATTGAAAATCTTGGGCGGCGCCTGTGGCTCAGTGAGCAGGGTGCTGGCCCCATGTACCGAAGGTGGTGGGTTCAAACCCAGCCCCTGCCAAACTGCAACCAAAAAAAAAAAAAAGAGAAAGTCTTGTATCCTGGGAAAACCCCTCAGTCCCAGGCAAACAGGAATGCTTCGTCGCCCTATTGCAGATGGTGCAGTGACTCACGCCTGTAATCCTAGCCTCCTGAGGCCCAGGTGGGAGGACTGCTTGAGGTCAGGAGTTTGAGAATAGCCTTCAGCAAGAGTAAGACCTTGTCTCTACTAAAAATAGAAAAACTAGCCAGGCATCATGGTGAGCACCTGTAGTCCCAGCTATTTGAGAGACTGAGCCAAGAGGATTGCTTGAGCCCAGGAGTTTGAGGTTACTGTGTGCTATGATGGCACAGCACTGTACCCAGGGTGACAGAGTGAGACTCTGTCTCAAAACAAAAACAAAAATAAACATACAAAAAACAATAGAATAACTGTATGACCCAACAATTCCACTCCTGGGTACACACCCAGGAATCAAAAGCAAGTACTCAAACAAAAATAGTTGTTCACAAGTGTTCACAGTGATGCCCCTTACAATAGCAAAAGCTAGAACCAACCCAAATGTCCATCAATGGATGGTGGATAAACAAAATGTGATCTATCCATACAATGGAATATTTTTTGGCTATAAAAACAAATGGAATACTGACATGTGCTACAACGGGGATATTACTCTAAGTGAAAGAAGGCAGCACCAAAGGACAAATATTGTATGATTCTGTTTATATGAAATATACAGACTAGACAAATCCACAGGAACAAAAAAGTAGATTGGGGATTGCCAGGGGCTAGAAGGGGAAGGGGGAGATGTGGAGTGACTGCTAGATGGTACAGGTTTCCTTTTGGGGTAATAAGAAAGTTCTGAGACTATATAGTGGTGATGGTTAAGAATTTACTAAATGTCACTAATGGTAAATTTTGTGTTATGGGTATTATAACATAGGTTGGGGAGGATGCATACAAACACACACAGGTAAACGTTATGAATCCGTGTATCCTCTTACCTGCACAAAATATCTCTGGAAGGAGGACTTGGTAAGCATGACTGTCCCAGGACTGGGAGTCAGAAGAGGGATTTTGTTTACTGCATATCGTTTGGGTCTGTTGGGGCTTATTTTATCCTATTCATGTGCTACTTAAAAAACATAATATGCTCTCCAGGTAAATTTTCAAAGAATAATGTAAGAAATTCAAGGGAAATAACAAAGTGTCAAAGACACATCCCCTTCACGGTCAGATGGGTCGTGTGGCCAGAGAACAGGAAAAATACAGAATCACTTATCTTTGATGCAGCTCTGCCCTTGCCACTGAGGACAAATGTTCTTTCAGATCCTCCGGGAGGAAGATATGTTCTAAAGAGAGAATTGAATTCATGGTTGGCCAGGAGACAGTCAAAGAGGACCCAGGAGAAATTGCTGGAAAGTAAGTACAGTCTGAAGATGGGTGAGGGCTCCAATTTTCCAAAAGGGAACATAATATGGATTCTGGAAACCCCAGATGGGGTATGTCTGACAGCAAGAGTTCTTAGCAGAATTCTGGAATAGAGCACTACACAGATGGCTTGTGGCTGTTCTGAAGAAAATATGATAATCATGAGAAGCTAACACAGGTTCACTGAATTGCCTCGTGTCAACTGATGTCAATTTCCTGTTTTCATGGGAGACCACCCTGGTAGACCAGATGGCCACTTGGGACCCTGCTCTCTTGAAGGATATGTGGAATGGTGGTTTCATCATCTTTATAGTGGGAGTTGTTATCAATTCCTTGACTATTTGCCTTATGATTTTTGCATCTGCATTATCTGGCATTATCATTCCTATCTCACATGTTTTAAGGTAATTTTCCCTTTTCCCTTAATAATTGTCTATTTCTGGGCGGCTGTAGCTCAAGGAGTAGGGCGCCGGTCCCATATGCCGGAGGTGGCGGGTTCAAACCTAGCCCGGGCCAAAAAAACAAAAATAATAATAATAATAATAATTGTCTATTTCTAAGCTACTCAGACTTAACTTAATAATTTGGACTAATCAAGAGTCTTGGTTGCAAGGGAAGGAAATCCAATTCAGGGTCTTAAGTAGAAGTGTCTAGAGGCTTATGATTTCAGGCATGGCTGAATCCAGGCACTTAAGTATCATTGGGAATCTGCAGCTGGCCATATGTTGGATCTGCTTTCCATTGTGTTAGTTTCTCTTTCTTTCTTTCTTTTTTTTTTTTTTTTTTTTTGCAGTTCTTTTGGCCGGGGCAGGGTTTGAACCCGCTACCTCCGGTATATGGGGCTGGCACCCTACTCCTTGAGCCACAGGCGCCGCCCCCCCTTGTGTTAGTTTCATTCTAGGGCTGGATTTCCCAAGTAGAAGAAAGATGGTGCCAACGGCTCTTAGATTACCTTCTATCACCTTGGTAATCTAGCAGAAAATCACCTTTTGACCAACAGTTTCAGTTATCTGGGCCAGCTTTGATTGGCTCGAGTGGGTCTTATGTGGCTCTTTGACCAATTACCATGACTCTGCCTGGGTTGGGCCAGATCCTCCACACAAATCACATTAGAGATTATTTCATTTAGTGAATGGGAGAGAAAAATTTCCATGAAGCAAAACTGAGATGCTATTATTGGGAAAAGAAGAAATGGATATTGGTTAGGCAAAAGCACAGCCTAATCAAATTATTATTAGTTATGTAAATATTGTGCATGGGCAACAGCATCCCAAAGCCAAAGTGCGTCTGCAATGATGTCCCTGCACTACACACCTCTTTAGCACAGAAAAGAAATAAGAGTTAACTAATGGATAGTACTCTGACCTGTGAAAACTAGACGGTGCTTTTATAGGACGTGTTTGTATATTGTGTCACACTTGAGTCACACAAGTGGGTCCTGGTAAGGCTGTGTTCCTGAAGCTTTGTTATTGTAGGAGAGGAAGAGGTGGGGTTTAGAGAAGGCAGCTGCCAGCTGTGTAGGAGAGACCAAAATCAGAAAGAAGGTGTCCCGGAAGCAGCTTTGTGTGCTGCAGTCAGTCCCAGACAGAAGCTGCCACCCCTTCTCTGCTGGGCATGGGGAGTCTACTGGGTGTGCCATTGGTGGAGGTGGGACCCACAACTCCGTACCCTCCCAGTTAAGGCAGGGGGAGACATCTAGGTCTGAAATGTCAAGTGTCATCTACAACTATGGCCAGCAACTACCTTTGACACTATGTTGCAAATGAATTAAAGGCTTTATCTGAAATCAATTAACAAGAATGTTGGGATCGATTAGCAATGTCTGCACTGGGAGTGGCGGTTGGGAGGGTAGATACATATCTCATATTGGCTAAGGCTATGAGTGGCCTTCTCAAGGCTGTTCCAAAGAGAGGCACATCAGCAGGCCACCCCAGCAACTGAAGACAGATGTATTTCCATTGACTTTGGGCATGTAATTTCCATTGGGAATTAAATGAAATCATCTCTAGGCAAATGGTGCTCTCTATGCAGTGTCTGTTTTCCTAAGCCTCTTTTTAGTCAGCATTACCAACAACAGGTGTTTGCTGTTCATTCGACTCCAACCACCTCAAATAGGCATGATAATAATGACGGGATAGGGCGGCGCCTATGGCTCAGACGGTAAGACGCCGGCCCCATATACCGAGGGTGGCGGGTTCAAACCCGGCCCCGGCCAAACTGCAACCAAAAAAATAGCCGGACGTTGTGGTGGGCGCCTGTAAGTCCCAGCTACTCGGGAGGCTGAGGCAAGAGAATCGCTGAAGCCCAGGAGTTGGAGGTTGCTGTGAGCTGTGTGAGGCCACGGCACTCTACCAAGGGCCATAAAGTGAGACTCTGTCTCTACAAAAAAAAAAAATAATAAAAAAATAATGACGGGATAAGGCAGATTCCTGGACTTCTTGAAACACCTTCAGACACCATTTGCTCTGCTAATTCTATTGTTTAGCTGATATATTTCTTCAAATTGCCTCTCTTTTTAAAACTTTTTATTAAACTTTATTATGCATCCAAAAATGTATACAGGTCTTAAGCATACGGCTAAAGAATTTTCATAAAATAAACTGGCGCTTACTTTAAGAAACACAATGTTCCCAGCCCCCACCCCATTCCCGCAGAATCTCTGAATGGGACCCCTTTTTGGACACCCACTAAGTGTCAGTGTTATCTTGACTTTCATCTGCAGATTAGTTTTGCCTGATTTGGGACTATAATCAGTAGCCTGTTACAGCCTGGACTATTTTGAGGCTGATTTCACCCATGTTGTTATGTATAATTGTGGTTTGGTCATTTTCATTGCTGAATAGGATCCCAGGGTGTAAATATACCACAATTTATTTATCCATCCATGTTGACAAGCATCTGGGGAAGTTTTTAATCTGGAGTATAATGAATAAACCTGAGGTCACCCTCCTCCACGTGGGACATATACCTGGGATTGAAATTGCTGCAGCCCTATGTCAGGGGTGATAGATGTAGCTTTCCAAAGTGGTTGGACCATTTTATACTCCCAAGTGAGTGAGTGAATGAGAATTTATCTTTTTTTTTTTTTTTGCCTAAGCTTTTTATTTATGTATTTATTTATTTATTTTGCAATTTGGCAGGGGCCGGGTTTGAACCACCACCTCCGGTATATGGGAACAGCGCCCCACTCCTCTGTGAGCCACAGGTACCGCCCTTGCCTAAGCTTATTTTTTAAAGGAAATTGTATAACTATCTAAAAGAAAAGTCTGTATCACTTGCCATAAACAAAAGGTTACAATAACTATGATAAAAACTAATAACTTAAAAAGATTCATCTAAAATCTGTTAAAACTCCACCACTGAAAATCACCTCAGGTACCAGCAGCAGTATGGATGTCATACTTTGGGAAATCCTGTGGAGGGGTTACTGTTGGCTCTCACCCAGCAGGACAGTCCCCCATTTTGGTGGGGTTTCCACCTCCCTTACCCAGTGGGGAACCTCAGCTGAGCCTGCCCTTTGGCTTCAGGGAACTTCCTGATTGGTCTGAGAGTGATATAATCTCCTTTGCCTAGGATTGGGTCAGGCTTGGGCACGTGATTCAATTCTGGCCAATAAGATGCAGGGGACATCTTCCAGGGCAGGACTTCTGAATAAGCCTTTCTATTGAGGAGACCCAAGGGTAGAGAAGGTCTCTTCTTCCGCAGATTCAGTGTCTGGAGCTAAGGCCTGGAATTGCTCCTCCCTCTGGTCCCTGATCTACAGCTGGTATCCCGTGTCAACACCTGCACAGTCAACACTGAGGATGGCAGATCAAACAGGTGGAAGGAACATGGGTGTCTTAATGACATCACTGATCTGCCCAATCAACCAGCCCAGAAGCACAACCCCATCCCTTGCTCTTCCTGATATGGGAAGTGATAAGTCTTATCACTAAAGTGAGTTGGGGTTTTCTTGTCACCTACAGCCCCAAGCACCTTCTCCAATGTACCTGGCATCTTGGGTTTTAGAGACAAATGTGAGTTCTAATCCCACAAGTCCCTTTGCCCCTCTGAGCCTCACTTTCCTCATTTCTGAAACAGGATCAACAGCATCAGCCACATAGAGATGACCCTACAGAAAAAATAGAGAAATTGAACTTGATTAAGATCAGAAACTTCTATACATCAAAGACCATTACCTGGAAAGTGGAAAGATAACTTGCAGAACACTTCTGGGGGGAGCGTGGAGCCTAGGAAATGCCACCCTGCCTTCTGCCTGAGTCCTGGTGATGAATCAATGGCCTGGACATCTCTGGCCTCTCATGGGGCCCCACCACTGGCCATGTCATCCCTGGTGTGACCTTCAGCTCCCTATCACCCATCCCCACCTGATCCACTATCTCCAGGCCTGGAGCTGCCCTCACCTGAGTCAAAGAAGGCTGGGGTAGGGTGTGGGGGCGGTGGAAGTTGTTTTGGTTACACCGAGTTCAGTTGTTGGGCATCCAATGGAGTGGTCCTTTTAGCTATTGGATACTAGAGTCTGGAGTTCCCATTAGGGGTCCAGGCTAGAGCTCTTGAAGGCATATATCCCTGTCACGATGAGACAGAATCATGGGATGGATGAAGCCAGGGAGGGAGAGCATGGTGTACAGAAAGGAGGCAGGAGGAACACCTGAACCCCGGGGCCACCACTTTTCCACTGATGCAGCCATCCATGCCAAGACACAGTCAGGAATCTTCAGGGATTCCAGGAAAGAAGAAGTTCCCCAGCCTTTAGCAGAGAAAGTTGACAAATGGAACCAGGCAGGTCAGGAGTGAGCCTGGCTGCAGGGGGGAGGTCACCCAGACAAAAGGCCACATGCTGCAATCCATCATTCTCAGGTGACATTGTCTCCCTCCCTGGTCCCTCTTCCTTTGTCTAGAACCTCCTCCTAGGAATAGGAAGTTGAGGACATCCTCCAAACCCAGCTGGAAGTGGCCTGCCAGCTTCCTCCCTCCACACCAAACTGGGGACAGGGCCCCCCCGCAGGTTCCAGACTCCTCCCAACCCCCAAGCTTCTGAGCAGTCTCTTTCCCTGTCCCCAAGGGAGACTTGCTTGGCTCCTCATCTGTTTCTGGCACACTCTCCATGCCGTCTTCTACTTCCTGCAAAGTCTTAAAAGGACAGAAAGAAGAAACCGGGCCCTGCAGAGAGAAAAGGGAGACACTCAATCTCCAGGCCCAGGCTTGGGGAGGGTGGGGCAACAGAGGCACAGTGTGGGATTTCTCTCTTAACCTTTTAGGACAGGGCCGGCCACAGCTAAGAGGGGCAGAGAGCAGTGTCCCCTCCTGCTCTGCGCCTGCCCGGACTTTCTCCACCCAGGGCCCTTAGGCCAGTCCAACGCCTCCTTTCCTGAGTGTGATGCAGTGGCAGCACAGAGCAGGGGTGGCCAGCTCAGACACGTATTGGGCCCAGAAGTGCTGTGATCCCTCTAAAAGGCCTCATGTGGCCAGATCCTGATTTCCTCAAGAGAAGCCTCCTTCCTTCTTTCCTTCCTTCCTTTTTCCCTCCCTCCCTTTCTTTTAAATTGTGGTAAATACATATAATATAAAATTGACCACTACACCATTGTAAAGCCCACAGTTCACCGACATGGAGCACATTCAGTGTCAACCAATGGGTGTCAGTTGACACGTCAAAACTGGAGGTGTCAGGAGGAAGAGGACAGGGATTTTAGGAAGGGGAATCAAATCAGCCATGGACTGAGAAGCAGCCCATGAATTGAGCACTTGGGCTCTTTCCTATGAGGCATTTCTAGGGACAAGAGTCTCGCTACCAACCACCACCACTGTCTAGTTCCAGAACATTTTTATCACCTGGAAAAAGCTCTCATACCTACATGTATTAACAGCCTCCCGGCAGCCATTAATCTATGTTCTGTCCCTGTGGATTTACCCATTTTCAACATTTCACATATGCACACTGTCTGGCCTTTTCAACTTCATGTTTTCGAGGGTCACACATATTGTGGCCTATGTCAGTCCTTTGCCCCTTTTTATAACTAATAGTTCATAGAATGGGTAGATCATATTTTTTGTTTTTCCATCCACCTGTTAGTGGCTATCCGGCTTGTTTCCTCCTTTCAGCTATTGTAAATGATGCTGCCAAGATCGCTGGTGTATAAGTAACTATTTGAGGCGCTGTTTTCAGCTGTCTCAGGCAAGTACCCAGGGGCAGACTTCCCAGGCAATGTAGCAAGTCTACATTTAACTTTTTGAGGAACCGCCACAATGTCATCCAAAGCAGCGGATTCCCACCAGAAATGCACAAGAGTTCTGATGTCTCCCATCTTTTTTTTTTTTTTTGTAGAGACAGAGTCTCACTTTATGGCCTTCGGTAGAGTGCCGTGGCCTCACACAGCTCACAGCAACCTCCAACTCCTGGGCTTAAGTGATTCTCTTGCATCAGCCTCCCAAGTAGCTGGGACTACAGGCGCCCGCCACAACGCCCGGCTATTTTTTTTTTTTTTTTTGGTTTCAGTTTGGCCGGGGCCGGGTTTGAACCTGTCACCCTCGGCATATGGGGCCGGCACCTTACTGACTGAGCCACAGGCACCGCCCGATGTCTCCCATCTTCTTCAACACTTATTTAAAAGAGGTGGCGCCTGTTCAAAGGAGTGGGGCGCCGGCCCCATATGCCAGAGGTGGCGGGTTCAAACCCAGCCCCGGCCAAAAAAAAAAAAAAAAAAAAGAATAGAAAGCCATCCTAGTGGGTGTAAAATACTATCTCACTGTGGTTTTGATTGACATTTGCCTAATAACTAAAGATGAGGAGCATCTTTTCATGCACTTTTTGGCTGTTTATATATAAAAGAGGCCCTATTTTAATGGAATAGATCCTGATGTGGAAATCCCTGTGTGGGTCACACAAACACATCTGTTTGCTGAAACTCTGGGCCTGCCAGCCCTGGGTTCAGATCCATTTGTTTATTCCTCTTCTGCTCTGGGTAGTCTGGGCCAAGCTGCACTATTTCTGAGCCTCTGTCGCTTCAGTGGTTGATGGCGGCTGATAGGCAAGGATGAAAGAGGTCCCCTGTGGCAAGTGCTTAGCCCAGCACCCAACGCTTAGTGAGCATTTCTCAGATTACTGTTGTTCTGGGCACATCCTTACCTGGCCACCTTTGGGGACTCCCCACTGACACAGAACAGAGGGCTTATGTGAGTTCTCCCGTGACCAAATTTTAAGATGGGGTCTGGAAATGTGGTCCTTGTCAGAAGCTTTCCATTTTCATTTAGAGGAAATCTAATAAAACATCTTCTACAGTCAAGGTAATGGAATAAGAATTTATGTTTTGGGCTTGGCACCTGTAGCTCAAGTGGCTAGGGCACCAGCCACATACACTGGAGCCGACAGGTTCGAATCCAGCCTGGGCCTGCCAAACAACAATGACAACTACAACCAAAATATAGCTGGGCATTGTGGTAGTCCTAGATACTTGGGAGGCTGAGGCAAGAGACTCGCTTAAGCCCAAGAGTTTGAGGTTGCTGTGAGCTGTGACGCCACAGGACTCTACCCAGGGCAACAGCTTGAGACTCCGTCTCAAAAATAAAGAAAGAAAAAAGAATTTATGTTTTAGCCCTGCCCTGGGGGCTAGGCCCTGTTGAGGACTAGGCTTTGTGTGCACTAGTCATTTTGTTCTTACAACAGCCATTACAGATAAGGAAACTGAGGCCCAAGAAGTTACACAGAGGAGATGTGGCACAGCCAGGATTTGAATGTAGGCTACCTGCTGCCCAAGCAATTATCTCCTTCTCTCTTGCTATGGAAACACTGATTTTTGTTAGGGGTGCATGCTTCTCCACGTGATTGAGGAAAGTGTGACATCATCTCCAGGTTTTGGTGGGGTCGGGGGAGAGGAATCCAGATTGGTCCCAGGCAATTGTTGTGATCCCATTTCCTTTGCTAGATATTAGTTAAGCCATGGGTATGGGACCCAGTTCAATGAGACATGAGTGAAGGGCTACAGTGGGCTTTGGAGAAAGGTTTCGTGTTCTTCACCCACTAGCCCTTGTGTCCGATGCATTAGCTGGAGCAGTGGCAGTCATTCTGTGGTTACGAGGGGATTTTGGATGAGACCCAACCTGAGGTGAGAAACTAGAAAGATGGAAATAAACTGGGGTGGTGGGGGGAGGTCCCTGACAATGACACCTAATTAACCAAACTCAGAACCCCTCCTCCTGATTTCTTGCTATGTGAATAATAAAGGATCTCATACGTTTAAGCTGGTTGGAGCTGGGATTTCCATTACTTGCATCATAATGGATATGACTGAGTGACTGTCAGTGTTGTGTACTGTCTTGATTACCACAGTATCCCTAGTGCCTGGCACACAATTTATAATTAATATTGTTTAAATGAGTGGATGAGGCCATGTGGCTGGAACACCCAAATGAGGATTTAGATATGAAGCTCAAGAGCAAGAATCCCCAAATGACGGCAGCTGCATACTTTCTGCTCAGGCCCATTGCTCTGCTCTTGACTCAGGTGAGCTTAGCTAATTCCCCTCAGTTTTCTCATGTATGAGATAAATCTGGAAGGGCGAATCACAGCCCCCAATGTGTGTACTTCCTAATCCCTGGAATCTGTGAATACATTACCTTCTGTGGCAAAGGGGCTTTGCAGATGTGATTAAGTTAAGAATCTTGAGATGGGGAGATTATCCTGGATTATGCACATGGGCCCAGTGTCCTAACAAGGGTCCTTATAAAAGAGACCAGGAGGTCAGAGAAGAGAGGTGATGATGGAAGCAGAGATTGGGGTGACACAAGGCCACCAGCCTCTGGCAGCTAGAAGAGGCAAGGGAACAGATTTTCCCCAGGAGCCTCCAGAAGGAGCCAGCCCTGCTGACACCTTGTTTTCAGCCCTGCGAGACCCATTCCTGACTTTGGATCTCCAGAACTGAAGGTGATAAATTTGTTACTTTAGCAACAGGAGTCTAATACCATGGGACTGATTCCAAGGGCTCTTGCAGGGATTCCAGAAGTTTAAACATGAACTTGCCAGGTTGTAAGAGCCCCGCTTGTCTTAGCTGTTTAATAGCCAATCTCAGTACTGGCCATGCCTCTACTGGGAAGTCATCCCTGATTGCTCCACCCCACACCCACCTCTCCTGCTATGGTGATGTTTACGTGGCCCCAGCATGGCCCTAAGCTAAAGGCTTTTCACCCAGTATCTCATTTAATTCTCAGGGCCACTCAGGAAGGGGCTTATAGGAACCTTATATTACAGAAGAGGAGACTGGGGCATGGGTATGTAAAGAGAGATAATGGGATGGATGCTCTGGACCCTCCCAGGCCTCCCCCACCTACACCTGGACCTTTGCTGGCTTGGGTTGGACCCCAGTAGTCCTGAGAACAGAGTAGGCCCCCCAGCTCCAGTGTGTGTCTTTTCATAAAGAGCTTCAAAAGGATCGCAGGGAACACAGATTGGAATTTTTCTTCTATGCTGCTGTCAAATCAAATTGTTTTATAGGCACAAATGGGCTCCACTCCCTTTCCTAGGCCAGACTTGTGTCCATGCTCAGCACCTGCAGGCCCCTCCCTCATGCTGAGTGCCTAGGGTTGGGGTCCTCTACCCAACCTTTTAAGCCCTTTCAACATCTGTTTCTTCCACCTGCTGTACTGGTCCTACTCTGACACTAATCATTTCTCATCGAAATAGCCTTCTGGCCTCCCACCTCTTGCTGCTCAAAGGGATAATAATTCTGAAACATGCTTCAGGCTGACCACAGTCCTGCTGAAAACCCTTCAGGGTCTCCCTTGTGTTTGCAGGAAGTCTGCACTGCTCACTGTGGCATGCAAGAGCATTGGTGTTTGCCAAGTTCACCTGTCCTATCGTGGGACCTTTGCACTTGCCACTCTCCTTGCCTGAATGCCTCTTCTGTGGATATTGTCACAGCTGGCTCCTTTCATTCATGTCTGTGCCCCATTGTCACCTCTCCTAGAAGGCCTTCCCTGACCACCCTCTGTCCCACCCAGCTTTATTATTATTCTCTCAACATGATCTGAAATGAAAACATGCCCTTGTGTATTAATTTTGCTGCTTTGTTCACCCAGTCAACCACCAGAGACTTTGGCCAGACAGGGAGTCCTCATTTTACAGATGAGGAAAACTGAAGCTCAAGGAAGTAAAATGACTTTCCCATCCTCACGCTCCGTTCTTGAAAAATACCAAGTCATTTCCCACTGTATGGCCTTTGCATCTGCTATTCCTTCCACCTGGAATGCTGGCTGCCTCCTAGAATGCATGTCACCTCCTCAGGGAGACACTGAGGTGACCCTGGTCACCTAATATGGAGCCTGTCCTCCCCCTCTTCCTTCTGGCTCTGTCCCTAAGTGGCTTCCTTCCAGGCAGGCAGCCATCACCATCTGTGGCTATATTCTTTCCTTCTTTTGCTTTCTAACACCTTCAATCTCAGAGGCCAGCCACAGGGCTCCCGGCAGGGTGTTAAGTAGCACCTTCACTTGAGGAGAAGCTTCAGGCCTTGATGCTCAGAGACATACCATGTGACTGGGCTACCAGGGAGCAGTGCCCCTGCCCCTGGCTGGGAAACCACCCTCTGAATGAGACATTGTCCCTACTGATACTACTTCCAGAGCTCGCCCCCACTGCTGCTGTCCACCCAGCCCAATGGGTATTTGGACCCTCTCTCCATCCCATAGATCAGTTCTGAATTTGTGTGTTATGAATGAATTGCTGGGACTGGAATCCACATGGAACTCTATCTGTAAGGGAGCCTAGAAAACATGATTGTTGGCTTCTGCTTTTCAGGAAGACACACCAGGAGGAGGGACAATAGATGTTGAACAAGTCCAGCCATGCACAGTGTCCCCATCTCTGTCCTTCCAGAAAATGACCTCCATGTGAATTGTTCACTGCTGGGTCCCAGGGTCAGCCTAATACCTGTTTGTTGGGTGTTTGAATGAGATGTCAAAGTTGGGAGTTGAATCCAGATCTGCAGACAGTCTGTGAACTTTAACTTGCTAGATGGGTGATGCCTCACCCCACCCCACCTAGAGTTTTAGAGCCTTGTGCATTTTCTATCTGCTGTGCGGTACTTTTAATAATTCCCCGAGGCAACTGATGGAGGGTGCCTTTATTAATAGCTTATTATTATTATTATTATTTATTTTTTGAGACAGATTTTGAAGACTGCAACTTCAAACTACTAGGCTCAAGGGATCCTCTTGCCTCAGCCTTCTAAGTAGCTGGGACTACAGGTGCCCACCACAGCACCCAGCTAGTTTTTCTGTTTTTAGTAGAGACAGAGTCTCACTCTTACTCAGGCTGGTCTTGAACTCCTGAGCTCAAGTGATCCTTCCACTTCAGCCTTCCAGAGTGTTGGGATTACAGGCGTGAGCCACTGTACGGGTCCTGCATTAATATTTTAAAAATGAGAATTATAGTATTACTGGTTCTGTCAGGGAGAAGCCGGAGATGCCAGAGGGCCCTTGAAAGGACACACAGTCTCAGCTCCAAGTCCTCAGGTCTCCTCCAGTATGGATAGGCCTCTGTGTTCTGATCTGACCTTGACCAGGGGCTGAGCTCTGGCTATGCACACGGGGCAGTTTGGGTCAGGGCTGCTTTGGGAAATGGTGTGGTAACCAGCAGTAACCAGCAGCGACAGTATCTGCACAGCTACAGCCGCCTAGGAAGGCAGGGGCTTTTGTTGGCTTCCCAGGCCCAACCAGGAGGTCAGGCCACCCAGAGGCTAATTCCTGACATTCTCAGGGAGGCTGAGAAACAGCAAATGTGGTCCAAAGATGTCAGAAAAGAGACCTCCTTGGGTCTCGAAAGACTCCAGAAACACATGCAGGGATATCCAAAACCAGATGTCCACACTTAAAAAAAAAGAATTTTCCATCTTTATACATTTCATAAGGGACCTGATCAAAGCATGTCACTCTCTAGCTCAACCCCCATTTCCCAGGGTGCCACCCTCTCCTGACCTGGTCACACTTCTTTTCCCCTACCTTGGAGGCAACCTCTGGGATCAATTTGTCATATGTCCTCTCTAACCCCAGCCCCAGCTCCTGCCAAGTGCCCTGCCTCTCCTGCCCACACCATCCCCTCTCCTCATGTTGGCCTGAGTCCTCCCTGGAATGTGCCATGCATGTCCCCACCCCAGGGCCTTTGCATTGGTTGTTCCTCTGTCTGTTCTGCTTTTGCCCAGATACTACATAGCTCTTTCCCTTCCTGCCCCTGTCACCACTGTCCTCCTTGCCTGATTCGTTTTTCTCAGACACTTACCACCTCTGAGTGAATCTATTTGTTTCATTTTAATTATGCATCACCCCATTTAGAATGTCAGCTCCACGAGGGCAGACTGCCTGTCTCCATCACTGCTGTGCCTCCTCCCTCCAGCACAGTGCCTTATGCGCAGTGGGCACAAGTGAGGAGTGATTCTCCTTCCAGAAGTGTCCCTGCTTAGACAAGCATGAATAAGCACATTTACCCCTCCTGCTCCCTCCCCCCTCCTTTTTTTAAGCACAACAAGTACCTCACTGCACACGTACCTGCTTTTGAGCTAAACAATGTACCTTGGAGATCTGCCCCTGTAGGAAGGCACAGCCTGGTCTCAGCCACTAGAAGCTGCAGAATCCTTCATGGGAGGGATGGGAGGATCCGCTTGGCTAGCCTCACTGTGGGCCATTAAGGAGAGCTGGCCCCGGGTGTCACCCCCTTGATGGTGCACTTCTGTTCCCACCCCTGAGAGCAGGCACAAGTAGATACCCAGCCAGGTCAGCCCAGACAACTCCCAGAAATGCTGCCCTGGGAGAAAGTGAGTAGTTGATCTTCAGAAATCATCATCCAGCCTACCAGAGAAGGGCTTGATTTTGTTCTCTGCTTCATTCTTTCTGAAATGCAAACAGTGTCTTCCACAAAGGCACAGCCGTTGGAGGAAGCCCGGGGTGACACTGCAATTTCTTGCAGCAAGGATTGGGGGAGGCTCAGGTTCTGAATGACATTCTCAGTGGCACTTTTGCAGGACGGTGAGATAGGAGAGGCCTCTGGATTCTGCCTCTATGACAGAAAGAACCAGGTGGGGGTTGGGGTGGGGCGGATCTTATCCCCTGCAAACCCCCCTACAAATTTAACTTGGCTTTGAATGCTAGAGCATTTTTCTTACCCTCTATGGAGCTGGCTTCAGGGCCTACTTCTTTATGTCCAGGCAGGGTCCTTGCTTAGCACGTGAAGTTGACGATGACTCCCATGTTTAGTGTCAACTCCCCTCTTCTACTAAGGAGGTTCTCCTTCACTGCCTGATCCCACAGTGCCTGGTACATAGTAGGCGTTTAATAATTACATATTGAATGAATAGACCTGTGATGTGTTCATTGAAACCAGACTCTCCCTCCGCCTACACTTTTGGAAGATGGTCCCTTTCCCATGAAGGAAGACTCTGACTTCCCACCCCAGCCAATCCCTCCACTTTGGGAAAAAATGGCCCCTAGGCATGAGGAAAACTGGCCTGGGGACCCAGGGGTCAAAAACAGGCAGCCCCCGGGTGGCGCCTGTGGCTCAGTCGGTAAGGCGCCGGCCCCATATACCGAGGGTGGCGGGTTCAAACCCGGCCCCGGCCAAACTGCAACCAAAAAATAGCCAGGCGTTGTGGCGGGCGCCTGTAGTCCCAGCTACTCGGGAGGCTGAGGCAAGAGAATTGCTTGAGCCCAGGAGTTGGAGGTTGCTGTGAGCTGTGTGAGGCCACGGCACTCTACTGAGGGCCATAAAGTGAGACTCTGTCTCTACAAAAAAAAAAAAAAAAAAAAAAAAAAAACAGGCAGCCCCAGCTGACTGCTCACCCTCCTCCCCCAGAGGCATTTGGTATTTCCTTTGGCCACTTGTGTGCTTTAAACAAGGGTGACTGAATGCCTCAGGACAGACAGACCCCACCCAGGTCATTTACTCACCTTTCCTCCAGGCTTGGCTGGCTAGTCCTGCCAGGTCCCGTCAAAAGTATGAAAAATGTATGCAAGAATTTTCTGCATTGACACAGTACACACCAGGTTTGGCTCCAGGGATGCTCACTTAGGTGTCTTTGGGTTGCCACTGAGTGTGACACAGGCCCCATCACCAGCCCAGGGCTCTTAGGGCAGCAAAGAAGGAGGCTTCTCTGGGCACCATGTTCCGTGAGTGAGTTCTGCCCCCAGAAATGCCTACCCAGGGGCACTTTTTTTGTGTGTGTAGGACAGCCCACTGGAGAGGCTGTTAGTTTGATTGCCCATTAGCACTCAATTAAGTGTCAGGCTGGGGTTTGAAGGGTCCCCACTGACCCAGAGGTTGAGACCAAGGGACAGGTGAAGGCTCAAACCTGAAAGGTGCCCTAGAAGCAAGTTCTGGCAGGCAGGAAAGAGATCGGCCATGCCCACTTGTGTCTGACCACCAGCAGCCCCCACTTCTTGCCTGTGGCATTCATTCATTCATTCATTCACAGTGCATTTTAACAAGTGTCTACTATATGCTGAAGATATAGCTGTGAGCTAGACAGCTCTCTGCTCTCATGTAGCTGACATTCTGGTGACAAAAAACAATATATAAGTGACAAGTGTCCAAGATTATTTCAGGTGGCAATAAATGGTGAAGAAAATGAATGGGGTGTTGAGTTAGCAAGTGCCTCGGCTATTCTGTGGACAGAGGACCAGCAAGAGAGTCTCTAAGGAGACACTGAGCTGGGACCTGAAGAGAGAAGATTGCTGTCCCAAGGAGAGGAAAGAGCGAGCGCAAACATCCTGAGGCAGGATGAGCCTAACTGGTTTGGCAAGCATTTAGGAAGGAATGGTTGAATAATTGGGTGGGGGACAGTATAGACAAAGCCTAAGGGTAGAATTGGTGCTAGCTTGAGAAGAGCATTCTGAGCGTACAGGACACCCACCAGGTTCCAGTCTGGCCTGGGCCACTTACAATGTGCTGCATAATCTTCTCGGGTGACTTCCCTAACTCAACCTCAGTCTTTTCCTCCTGTAAAATGGGTATATTGATAGTCTTTCCCTCACAAAGGTAATTAAGATGTCTGGGAAGCTCTTAGCTATTACTTTTGCTAACCCACAATCCAGGAGGCCTACAGGGAGAGGCTGTTTGGGGGCAGAGGTTTCTCTGCAGTTTTTCTTCTTTTTTTTTTTTTACAGTTTTTTGACTAGGGCCGGCTTTGAACCCGCCACCTCCAGTATACGGAGCTAGCACCCTACTCCTTGAGCCACAGGCACCACCCTTCTCTGCAGTTTTTCAAAGCTGTGCATCCCTGGGGCTGTCACTGAGAGCCCAGTAGGAAACAGAGTAGCAACTTCAGTGCCAATTATGGGGAGGCTTGGGGCCAGGGAGGGATCACCCCTTTACAGCCAGCTCAGGTGGAGTCAGCAGTGGCTGAGGGAGCGTCTTTGTCTTTGTCTCCCCCGACCTGGGTTTCTCCACTTGTCATGTGAGGCCTGAGGGCTTCTGAGGGGAGTTCAGAAGAGCCTGAGAACAAACCCTAAGCGCTTCTTCCACGGTCTGTGAGGGTGGGATTCATAACTCCAATTTATAGCCAGGGAACCAAAAGTGGGAACGTAAGCACGTCCTCTTCTGAAAAACATCTTCCCCTCTCCTGGCTTCAGTGTTTCCATCTGTGACTGAGAAGAGATTTCAGGTGATGTTACAAAGCTGACAGACTACCTGACCCCCTCCTAGGCCAAGGAAACCTTGAAGACCAGCCTGACCCCAAATGGTCATCCTTCAGTGCCAACTCCTAGAGCCGAATAGCACTAAGATGCAAATTCTAAGAGTATTCCCAGGTAATTTAGGTGGGCTGCCAGGAGGGATGGGGCTGCTGAGAGGTACCCCCCTCTTTTCCTCCCCCAGGCCCCTTGAGAGAGGGCCTTCCTTCTGCCTGTCTTACTTTTTGCACGTGTATTCCCATGGTCTGGCTCGGTAGAACTAGAGCCAGAATGAGGAGGGAGGGGACACTGACCTCTGACCCCCTCCTGTTCCAAACTGCAAACTGCTCCCTCTCTGCATACACTTCCTTTTTTCCAGATTTTGTCAGCCCAGACACAGCACAACCTTCCCTCCTCCAAAAAAAGCCCATAAACTAAAAGCCTGAGGGGATAGAGAGGGATCCCGCTTCAGGGGAGGCAGGCAACCCCAGCACCCCCGCAGGCTTGGGGCCCCTGGAAACCGCAGGGCTGCCTCCCCCTGCCTCCCCACCACAGCCTTCCCCATCTCCCTGGGGGTTCTCAGATGTTGGCAGATGGCAGAACTGAATCTGCTGAGATGTCACTCCAAAAAAGGAAAGTTGAACTGAAAAAAAAAATTCAAACTCTCCAACATCTTAGGGGAAAGCAGAAGGGGGGGGGGCTCCCATGCCCTCTGCTGTTTAAAAAGCTCTTCCCTTGTTTGAGACCACAAACTTGTGGGGGGAAGGAGGTGAATGAGGACATAGGGGTGTCAGGGCAGCCAGCAGGGCCAGGTTCCTGTTGGAGCGCTGAAGTGTCCGCAGGGGAAGGAGAGGAGGCACAGGCACATGTGTGCTTGCCTGTGACCCACCGCATGCTTGTGCAGGCTGGTGTGTGTGGCTTCCATGGGCATGCTCCTCTATGTGTCCATGTGTGGGGTTACAGGCAGGCTTGCAGCATTGTCTGTGCATTTGTGTCCTTGAATGTCCCCAAGTGGAAGTTCACTCAGCAACACATTATAGAGTCCCGACTGTGATAGGGGGCAGTGAACAAAAAGAAATCTTTGCCCTCATGAAACTGACATTCTAGTAAGTGTGTCCCTGTGTTTATGTGCGCGGTCTTATATTTCAGTTTATGTTCCAGCCTCTGCCGCGCGGGCCTGCAGGTGGCTTGAGAGTTTTGCAGTGTATTCACCTGGGCTAGATCTCCTCCTGTCTGCTGAGGCTCAAAGTGTTTATGTCCCTGGCGAGAGTCCTGAGCCCCACTGCCTGCTTCAGCTACTGACTGCTCCACCGTGCGTGTCCCTGTGCGTCTGTAATGTGTCCCTAAAGGCCCTATGTGTGGCCCTTCCTGTGCACCCCCTCCCCATCCATTGGCCACTCCAGAGTTATAATTTAATAGCTGAAATGCGATTCCAGGGAAGTGTCTGGGGCTGGGGAGGAGGAAGAGATCTCGGGCCGCAGGAGAAGTGGGGGCAGGATCGGGAGGCGTTTTGCCTCCTCCTTCTTCCTCTGGGAGCTTCCAAAAAGAAACTCGACGTCGCGCCTAAGACAGAAAGAGAGAGAGAGAGAGAGAGTGTGTGTGTGTGTTTGTGTGTGTAGCAGCATGTGTGCTCGTGCGTGGGTACACACAGGGCCCGGGGAGGCTGCGCGGGCCCTTTAAGGAGCCAGAGGGGGCCGGGCCGGGGCGCGTCGGTGCAGGAGGGGAGCAGGGAGCTGGGAGGCCTAGCCACCGCCTCCCGGGCTCCCGCCCCGCCTCCTCCTCCCCCTCCCGCCGCCGCCGCCGCCGCCGCCGCCAGGGAACGCGGAGCCGCGGGCAGGCCGGGCCGCATCGGAGCTCCGCGTCCGCCTGCGCCCCGCCCGAGCCCTGCGCCCGCGCCCTGCGCCCCGCGATGCGCGCAAAGTTGCCAGCCGGGTACCCAAGGCCGGCGTCCTAGGAGGCGGCGGCGGGAGTATTGCGTCCCCGCCAGAGGCCCGGCCTGCTGCGCGCCCCCAGCCCGATCGGCACCGCCACTTGCCTGAGCGCCCGGGCGGCCCGAGTGCGCTCCGAGGTGGGGCGCCACCACTGCCACCCCCACGAGGTGAGTTGGGGGCGAGGGTCCCCGCCGAGGGCGGGGGGGAGGCGCTGGACGCGCTTCCGGGGGACGGAGGGAAGATCAGGCTGCGCACGCGGCGGAGTTGGCGGGGCCCCTGCACTCCCGAGTTGGCGCTCTTGGGGGGGTGGCTTGCTGCGGAGCAAGGCGCCCTGTCGACACTGCAGCCCGCGTGCTTGGGGGCGCTGGGAACTTAGGGGAACTCCAGCTCCCCAGCGAGGGGGCGGGAAGGAGGGAAGTGGCGTTGGGGTGGGCGGGGGGCGCCTTGGTAACGCGCAGGGCTGCCCCCTACCTTGTGTGCCAGCCCTGGGGGCTTGGCTGCCTTGCGTACCTCCTCCCCCATGCATCCCCAAGACTTGGGGGCGACACTGCACCTTATTTTCCAACAGGCAGCGCGGGTTTGGGGAGCCCTTGGAGATGGCACCCCAGCTCCCTCGCTTGGCTGTTCTGGAAGGTCTCATGGGGGTTCCCGGCAGTCGGGATGGGGGGAGCTAGCGGTTCTCCTCCAGGGGAAGGGGCCAGAGGGTGCTAGGCGGGTCCTCCAGGGAGAGGTGCCCGTTCTTTCCCCCTCCCCCGCGGACCGGTGTTCCTGGTGGTGTCTGGGTGTCTGGACCTGCCTCCTGAGGGCTGGTGACGCCTCCTTGGGCCGCCTCCTGGCCCCTCCCCCGGGCCGTGCGGACACTTGGGATGCCGCTAGTTTGGGAAGTTGGAATTCAGAGCTGATCACACTTGGGCTGCCCTGGGAAACTCCAGGCCCTTGTGCTGAGGGGAGCTTCCCCGGAGACTTGCGGGGAGTGCAGGCGCCCTTGGGGTGCGCTTTCCCTACCCAGCCATTGCAGGCAAAAGCCCGAGGGAGGGAGGGCAAGGCGGGCGGGAGGGAGAGACACTCTGTACCTGTGAGCCGCTGCCGCCCGGGCCCAATTAGCGTGGGGGCGCCTGGCGTTATTTTTACTTCGTAGGTTTATTTTTTGGAAGCTAGTGTCCTCCCGCCGCCTGTCGCGCGCTCTGGCTCTCCCAGGGTCTGGTGCAGGCAGCGGGGGCGGATCTGTTCTGTTGGCTCAGCCTCCTCCTTTCCTCCCCTTTCTCCTCCCCCCTGTTGGTGAGAACTGGTTTTATTATGATTATTTTTTTCTTCCTTTTTGCAGATTTGGAGGGAGGATGTGTGAGGCAGGGAAGGAGGGGGAGAGGAGAGATAAGGTAGAGAGGATCCCCGTGGGCTGGGTGGGGGAGCTCTGAGCACGTTGGGATGTGTTATCGGTGGCCTTGACTTTGCCCTTTTTAAGCCAGATCTGAGTCTCTGCGGCTGCTTTGATACTCGTGTATAAGGGGCTCTCTGGGCCAGGCATGCTGGGAGGCCGACCCAGGGCACTGCTGTGTACATCGTGGGTGGTCTTTTTGGGGGAGGGGGTGTGGAGGGGGAACAGCAATCAGAGAAGCTTGTGACACGGGGTAGCCGGGCCTTCTCTGCAACTCAGCTCCTTTGGTTCAAGTCTGACTTTTGCCACTTTACTGGCAGTGTGACCCTGGGCAAATTGCTTAACCTCTCCGTGCCTCATCTATGAGAGTAAAAATAGTACCGAGTTCACAGGGTTGTTAAAACCCTCTGTCATAATACATAAACTGACTTGTATATGTTAGTATGACTACTGTGTTATTCTTATTTCTGGGTTCAATGCTTGGCCTGGAAACCCTGTGTAAAGCGCCTTACCTTTGCCTGGAGGTGGGGGCTTGGGGGGCGATCTGGTGAAGAGGGAGGGTCTTTTTTGCAAGCCCACCCCCCTTTTCAGGGCATGTGCCATCAGCCCATTGAACAGATGCAAAGTCTGCGTCTGTTTGTGCAGGTTGCCGTGGTGGGGATGGGTGACAGATTCCGTGAGAGCTAGATTCGCGGCAGCGGTGGCGCTGCTGCTGCTGCTGCTGCTGCTGCGAGGGCATCCCGGGCCCTGTCTGGCTTCTGCCGCCTGCAGTGTCCCTGCTTGGAAATTTACCGCCACCGCGGCAGGGTGCCGAGGGAGTCTGTGGTGCCCAGACGTGTGGGCGGCGCGAGCGGCCCCAGCGCTGGCCTCTTCCCACTGAGCTCTTTACACTGGGCTGGCTCAGGGATCAATACTATTGATAAATCCATGTAAATGGTAATGTGGCTGTCAGGCCCGGTGAGGGATGGAGACCTGCTCTTGGGCCCGTGCTCATGTCCCTCCCCCTCTCAGCTAGGGTTTGCCTACGTGGGAGGGATTTATTTGGCATAATCCGTTCTTTCCCCCCAATTAATAATACTCATACCTCCTCCTAGAGATTTCCCAGAGCTCTGCAAACACGAATTGAGCTGCACTAAAGAAAGCCCAGAGCTGGGGAGGGCTGACACCCACCTGCTGGCTAGTGTTGGAAGGGGCCCCAAGGAGTCCAGGGGCTGAGCCTGCCACTCCTGTGGGGTGTGGGGGCTGCCTGGCCTGGTTTCCCCCTGGCTGAGAGGGGTGCATTGTTCTGTTACCACCCACCACCCTGCGGTCTGTGGGTGGAGAAGTTGGTGCTTCACTCTGAGATGGGGGCTTGGGGTGGCACCTGTGTGTAACCTAGCCATGACCCAGCAGGGTGGGGGGGGGCTCCTAGGTCCTGTCTGTGAGACAGATCTTAAGGCTGGAGAGCTGAGCTTGCTCCCCTTCCTTTTACCTCTGTTGACAGGGGGTTGAGAGCTTTGAGAGCTTTTATTTATGTGTGCGGGTTTTTCCCTTCTCTGTTTCCTTTTCATGTCTCAGATGCCAAACTACAGTTTCCCCAGGTGACACCTCTGAGAGGGGGGAACTGCTTGTGGGAGCCAGTAATTCCTGCCTGAGGAGGGGGTGGGAGGGGCCCAGCCTGGGTTATTCCTAGCTTTGAAGACCTCTGTCTCTCTGGTGGGTATGTGGGGTCTCCAGGGAAGTGATGTTTAGAAAGGTCACCTGGGCATCCTTTGCTGAGCCTTGGGGGCAGGGAACCAACTTTACAACTGTCATGTAAACTCTTGTTCTCAGTGCTGGAAAATACAGTATATAATGCAATTGTATCTATAGCCAGTGCTTATAAAGCACTTACTGTGTGCCAGGAACTGTGCCTAACTTGTTTACTCTTCATAACTGCTCTAGGAGTTGGCCCTATTATTATCCTATTTTATATAGATGATGAAATTGAGACACAGAGAGGTCAAGTAACTTGCTTGAGGTCACACAGCTTGGATGTGAGATTAAGAATTAAGAACGGGATTACTCACGATCATGTTAGTGCTACAAGATTTTACTGCAGACTTGCTTTGCAGAGCTGCCATAAAGGTATGAATAAAGACATTTTGTTTCTTATTTGAGCAGCACCTACAGATTTTTGCCCCAGGGGTCAGAAGACTGAGAACTTGTTCTCCCCAGGGTTTGGGGTGAGGGGTAGTGCTTGGCATTTCTTTAAAGTCTCATTTTATCTTAAGCATTCATGCAGATTTGGTATTCGCCTTGGCGACACTGTTGTGTTTATTTTGAAATGAAAACACGGTTTTGAATTATTTAGCACCATGCTCCAGAAAGCTGCATGGGCTGGAGTGCCCTGTGCAGTAGGCTGCTTTGTAGCTGGAGGGCTTGAGTCCAGAGAGGTCCTGGGGTGGCTGGGGGCTTTATTCCTGTTTTACAGACAAGGACACAGGTCCAGGGGCAAGGCTGGCCCAAGGTTGAAAGGTTCATTATTGTCATTTCATTTTAGAGCAAAGTGAGGCTTCTGAGACCTGGCATTTCCATACTGCCCTGGGAAGGATCTTTGGATTTACAGGTCTATGAAGAATCCCCCTAACCAGATATTAGAGGACAACCTGGGAGTGTTCCATCTACCACCCCCAAGAGGGCAGCTGATCCAGCACTGCAAGTTCCTGCTTAGCCATTTACGAGCAGTGTGCCCAGGCTGGGCTGTCCCTGTCCCTCACAGTTTGGGTGCCCACTCCCTATGAGGTGGCAGAGAGGGTTCCAGGGCAGAAGATGTTACGCTGGGTTTGCTGCTCGGCTCTGCAGCCTCAAGCTTTGGACTCTGGGCACGTTGCTTAGCCTCAGTTTGCACATCTCTAAGATGGAGATGTGATGATGATAATGATACTTTGGACTTTATTGTTGTGAGGGTTAGATGAGCCCAGGCATGTCACAGAGCTGCTATTGTCATTTTGGCTCACCCAGGTGGACAACGAAGATGTTCCTGTAGAATTAGGTGTGAACCTGAGTCCATACTCACAGGCTCCTTGGGCACCACGTGGTCCTCCCTCCTAGGGAGAAGGATCCTCTAACAGACGGATTTCCTTTCCTGAGCCCCCAGGCTGGGGCATGGTGCCCTCTGGAGACACGGCGGCTCCTCTACTGTGGGCGAGTCACAGATACGCTCCATTATCTATCTTTGAAGACAGATTTTCCATTCTGCTTTTAATCACCCAGTGGGTGTCTGCCTGGGATTTGGAGGAACTTGGAGTGCTTGGAGGTCATGGGCAGCCTGGAGGGTGGGGGGAAGCTGTGGGGCTGGGGAAGGGGAGGCCTCCTGGGGGAGAGCCAGGCTTCCCTGAAATCTGTTAAAAAAAGACCCTAGAGGTTCTAGAAAGGGCTCCTTTGAATTGAGCTTCATTCAATTGATAACTAACTAGAGGATCATCTGTGACCTCTGGCCGCAGTTTTCCTTATCCTTAAGAGCAAGGGAGAAAAGATAATGCTACTTTGGAGGGTAGTCTGGGGCAGGCTGTGCAGTAAACACCTGTAGTGAAGGAGAATGTTCTAGGGTTCCACCGTGAATGCTTTAGCTGGGCTGGGATGGCCTGGCCTGGCCTGATGGCTAGTGAGCCCTTGAAATGTGGCCCACGCCACTGAGCAACTGAACAGGTCATGTTATTTATGTTAATTAACTTAAATTTAAATAGCCACCTGTGGCTGTGGTTAAGGCTACCTACCCACCGCATAGGGTTGGGTGATGAAAGATTCTTTTTGCACCAGCCTCTAGGGCAGCGGTTCTCAACCTGTGGGCCGCGACCCACAGGAACTGTATGAAAGGGCTGCAGCATTAGGAAGGTTGAGAACCACTGCTCTAGGGTAGTGCCATCCCATAGAACTTTGTCCAGCAGTGAGAGCACTCTAGATAAGCCACTACTGTACATCATGGACATCTTTGCATAACATTTTTTGGGCTAATGTTCCTTTTCACGTTTCTTTCAAAAAATAAAGAAGAACAAAAAGTAATGCATTCAAAATCTGCCAATTGCTTTGGGCTTTATAAAAACTTATTGTTTTATTGAAGAAAATGCATGAACCTGTTAAAAAATATTAAAAAACAGTGCAGGAAAATGTAGAGAGACTCTCGTTAGGTTCCTGCCCTCCTGGTTTCTCTTCCCCTAGGCAGTCACAGCTTATCTTGTCTTGAGTTTCTTCTCTGAGATAACTGTAGGCATATGTCGGCCTTAAATGGACTTGTATGTGTGTGTTCACTTTAAAAACAAACACACAAATGGCATCACACCATGTATTCATATCTTTTATTCACTATCACATTCACATCCTACATTATAATAGGACTTTGATTTTATTCTGGAACATATAAAAAGCAGAGGTTGGCAAACTCTGGCCCCTGGGACGAATCTGGCCCACCTCCTGTTTTTATATGGTTCACCAAGCTAAGAATGGTTTCTATATTTTTTAATGATTGAAAAAAATGAAAAGAAGAATAATATTTTTTGACATGTGAAATGATATGAAATGCAAATTTCGACGTCCATAAATAAAGTTTTATTGGCATGCAGCCATGCTCTTTCATTTGCATGTTGTCTGTGGTTGCTTTTGTGCTGCAACATTTGCAGAGTTGGGTGGTTATGACAGAGGCTGGAAGGCCTACAGAGCCTAAAATATTTACTCTCTGGCCCTTTACAGAAAGTGTTTGCCAGTCCCTAATATATCATCTCATTCTCTTCAACCTCAGCGCAGCCTCCCATGGCTTTGACTAGTGAGGAAACTGGAACCCAGAGAAGGGTGTTATGCTAAGTGGGCCCTAAAATCTCTCCTTCTGTCCTGGGCTGTTGCCCATAGTTATAATTTGCTGCTGTAACACTGCAGTAGGAAATGGAGTAGTTAAGCCCCCTAGCAGTTGGGCTGACTTTCTGGCACAATTTTTGGCCTCTTAAATGATACCAGAGACTATAATACCTTTTTTAGAGTGCTACATAGTTGCTGTAGTACCTACTATATGGTGCTGCATACTTTCCGTGATTTTTTAAAGTCACTTATAACCATTCATGTTTCCTTTTTTACTTTGGCTGCTAGGAAGCTCAGAACCAAATTTGCAGCCTGCCTTCAGTAATCACTAGTCTGTGTTTTGGTTTTATCTGCTTCATCCTGTTTTCAGATTTGTCTCTGATATTCCCCTTTGGCCTGACCTTGCTATGTGATTTTATCTTATCATAAACATTCCTGAGAGTTGTCTCAGTTCTGGAAGGGCAGAATGAAGTGGGGCAGGAGCAAAGCAAAAGAAAATACTTTGCAAGATGTTTTCATGCTTGTTCCCCCTGAGCATGGGGTGGCAGATGGGGGTTCATCTGGAAGAGACCAAGGCCTGGCTCCTTAGAGTGTCTTAATATAGGTCAGACTCTGGCGAAGAACTGGGCAGGGTTTTTGGATACCCATTTTGAGTTCAACTTGGGAAGATGACAGTGAGTGATTTGGATGGTGAAAGAGGTCCCTACTGGGGGCTGACAGGGCCCTTAAGAACCTTTGGCCTGAGGGAATGCCCTGGAAGTGGAGAGCCCGCCACTCCAGGGCCTAGAGACCTTGAAATTGTTTTGGAGGGAATATTGCTGGTATGTTGGAAACTAAGGGATCTCTGAGACATCTCCTTGCAGCCTAGATTTGTTGCTAATGCTTTCAGATGTCTCTGCTTCCTCCTGCTGGCCTTGGAATATTTCTTTGAGTTGGTAAAGGAAGTGGGGGAGAAGTAAGCCACAGGGCGGGCCATGGGTGGTGGAACCCCTTGAGGGATGACTGGCCACCACTGGCCCCTGTGTGCATGTGGCTTCCAGGGGCTAGTTTCTTGTCTCCCAGGCTTGGCTTGGTTTTCTGTGGCCTGTGTTTGTGCTTTAGGGTTTATGATTTGACCTTGAGGGAACTACGGGTCTCTCGGCAGCTTCACCTTGGACAAGTAAGAGAGCCTCTGTACCCTAACCCTAACCAGCAGTGCAATGGGGTGATGACGAATTGCATGTGGTCTTGCAGGTTGTGATGAAACAGAGCCAGCTGAGGCACCAGTGGGCTGCAGGCTGCATCCCAGCCCCTCTCCCTCCGGCCCTGGTCTCATACCCACAGAGCTGACCTGGATTAGGCAGGTGGACCCAATGGCTTCCTGGCCATTGCTCAGGGATATCCCTAAAAGACCTCAGATCCAACCTGTGGGAAACCAGCCCCATGATTCCTCCTCGCCCCCCAGACCCTACTTGGGCTCCTCTATGAGCATGAGCATCCCAACCACCCTCTCAATGGCCGGCATGGCCCCTGCAGCAACCTCTTCCTTGGCCTCTGGCATTGTCTTATGCCCACTGTCCCCTCTCCACAGGCAGGAGTGGGGCCTGCAGCTGGAACAATGTGACCTCTCGCTGCCTCCAGCGTTTCCCACTACTTACTAAACAATCTGGAATCCCTCTCACCGCCTGCTGCCCCCCACCTCCCCATGGCCTGCTCCCTTCAGTTCTGCATGTGAGGCTGGGGAGACTTGGGCCAGGCAGGTCTGGAGGGGTCCGGGAGGGGGGAGTTGCTTTTTCTATGTGGCCTGGGGTGGGGGTCTCTGGGGGTTGCTCTAAGTCACAAGTCTCAGAGGCCAGCTCCAAAGGTGCCCACAGCAGGCCCTGCGGGAAGAGGGTGCCTTGGGGGATCCTATCTGTCCTCAGGCTGAACCTGGCAGTGCCTGCTGAGACCTTCTGAGACCATCATCTGCAAGCTGTGGTCTTTGTGATCAGGGCAACCTGCCTGACACCTGCAGGGGAGCTTCCTGGGGTGGGGGTGGGGTGTTGGGATGTGCAGCCCCAGGCTGCTGCTAACATGGGGTCTCACAGAGGGTGTTGCTTTCTGGAGCCCAATAGGAGTCAGGGGCTCCCTTCAGAGGGTCAGGTTTTAGGGGATTCTTTTCAGTGGTGGCTGCATATACACCCCTATATGCCACCCTTCTGGCTAGTTTTCAACCATTTTTACTCCCCTCACCCCCATTTCTTTTCTTTTTTTTTTTTTTTTTGGTTTTTTTTTTGGCCGGGGCTGGGTTTGAACCCACCACCTCCGGCATATGGGACCGGCGCCCTACTCCTTGAGTCACAGGCGCCGCCCACCCCCATTTCTTATAGCCTGTCTCAGGCCCCTGTGCTGGGTTGAAGAGTCCCTGTTGCCAACTCATGTCCACCCAGAACCCTGGAAGGTGGCCTTGTTTGGAAACAGGGTCTCTGTGGATGTAATTAGTTAAGATGACGTCATGCTGGAGTGGGGGGAGGTGTCTTAATCCAATGGCTGGTGTCCTTGTGAGAGGAGAGAACGCACAGACATAAGGGCACTAGGAGAAGGCAGACACTAGAGGGATGTGACCATAAGCCAAGAACTGCCAGGAGGGAGGCCTGGGACAGATGCTTCCTTGGAACCCCAGAAGGAATGTGACACCTTGATTTTGGGCCTCTGGGCTCTAGAACTGTGAGAGAATAGTGTGTTACACCTTGTTGGAGCAGCTGTGTGTTCATAGCTCTCATCACAGGTTCTTGTCACACTGTCACCCCACCCCCACATGGCAGCCAGATCCCTCAGCAGGCGGCCAAGACCCTCCCATCTCAGCACAAAAGCCAACTTTTGCCTTGGCGGAGGGGCTTTGCACATCTGCCCCACACTGCTGCCCTGTTCCACCTGCTGTCTGTGCTAGACACTCAGGCCTCCAAGCTGCTGCTTCCGGAGTATACCAGATGGGCATGACCCCAGTGCCTTTGCATTTGCTTTGCCCGGAGCACCTTCTCCTGGGTGTCTGTGGGATGCCTCTCGTGTCTTTGTGTTCTTTCTCTGAATTACTTTATTTAGAATTGTGCCCCGTCCGCTCTGTCTCTCTTCCTCTCTCCTTCGGTTGTTTTTTAGCATGTGTTCCCACTTTCTACATGTTTATCTTGCTATTTGTCACCTCTGCTAGAATGGATGTTCCCCATGATCAGGGGCTTCTGCCTCTGTTCCCCACTGTGTCTCAGATTCCAGATCAGTGCTGGGCTCACCGTAGGCACCTATGGTTGGGCAGGGCCTGACCTGGCACCCCTGTGCCCTGTTGGGATCTCAAGTCGTCCATTTGTCAGTGTGGGTGACACCTGTGCCCTCTCCTGTGGCCCCCTTCTACTCCCTGAAGACCCTCAGGTCCCTGAGCCTGTGGCTTCTCCCAGCCCATTCCTCCTGTAGGTGGCCATGACCATCCCTTGTTAGCCTTGAGCTTGGCTCTTGAGCTCTGGGGGTGATAGGAACCCTTCGTGGGTCCCAGAGTGGCCAGGGTGTAGGAGAACTGAGTTCCCCATTCATCAAATGGGCTTAGTCAGATTTCTGTCTCTCCAGGTTGTTTGGAAGGTTGAGTGAGGTTGCACCAAAAGGTGCTTATTGCTTGGTTCTGTGAACACTCAGAAAGCCTCAGAACTCGGCTCAGCGCTTGTTGTTGTTTTTGGCTTGCTGTGTTGATGTTCCCACTGCCTTTTGTTGGAGGAATCTCGGGGCATCGCAGCTGTGCAACCCCAGGGGCCAGGAAGGGATGTTAAGCTTTTGCTCCCATGGGTGGGTTGCCTCTGGGTGCTACTGTGGCCTGAGATGACCTTTTTGCCTCAGGAAGCAAGCTCTGTGGGACCCAAACCATCCCTCCCTCCCCGGCAGCTTTCTGGGGGGGATGCCCAACGCCTGTGAGGCATGTCTGCTATTTGGCAAGAGGGGAGACCTCAGTTTACTCTGGGGAAACAATGGGCATGGGGTCCCTCTGCCTTTCTTGGGCAGAACTCCTCTGTGTTACTCTCTACTCAGTTTGTGCATATATAGAATGGGGTAACTATGTTCCTGGACATGTGGGGGAGTGACCACTATGAAGAGGGTGGCCGTGTGCGCACACACACTCATGGGTGCTGTCACAACTGCCTGTGCCTGGGGGCTTGGGTGGATGCCTTTGAGCCTGCTGCTTGCTGGGGGTCTCTGGGCTTTGTAAGGTGTGCACACATTGGAGGGCTTAATGGAACTGCTTTTACAAGTGTCCTGGTGTGTGGCGCCCCCTCCTCACCTTTGGTGTCTGCTGTCTGGGCAGGGAGGGGCAGAGGTGAGGATGTTCCAGAGAGGGCCCTGAGCTGGCTGGGTGAGGTATGGCAAGCTTGCATGGCACACATCCTGGTTAGTTCATTTAAGCCTCACAACCCAGCTTGGCCACAACTCTTTACAGACGGGGAAACTAAGGCACAGGGTGGCAGTGTCATTGGTTCAGGATACACAGCTCATAGGGTCTTTCATTGGTTGGCGGTTGTCATGGGCAGAGCCTGTCATATTCTGGGGATAGTCCTGGATCCATTTGCCCAGCCCTAGGCACCACCACCCATACCTTTGACCTCACCCAGCCTGTCCCCCTTGGTGTCACCGTTGCTGGCTACCGGCTGCAGCCGGCACTGGTGTGCAGGAAGCTGACGCTGCCTGTCTTGGCTTCTCCTGGCTGGGCTATAAATAGCAGCTGCAGCAGCAGGCAGGAGGCTGTATTTCCCGGCGTCTGGGCCTGGTCACTGCCCCTCTCCACAGCACCTCAGAAATCTGCAGCTCCCAGGGAGAACACCAAGGTGGAAACGTGTGCGCACCAGGTTTGCTGTGTGACCTTCAGGCTCTTGCTGCCCTCTCTGTGCCCTGAGCACCCCCAGCCGTATGTCCCTGCCATCTCTCAGTGTTTGGAGATGCTGAGGGCACGGTGTGCTATTTGACAAGAAGTGGGTGTGCAGTTTTTGCCTTGGAGAGAGTGGAGTTGCGTTGATGGGTGCATGGCAAGAATCTGGGGTGTGGGGGCTTCCCAGAAGAAGTGGACCCTGCCTGGAGGCCAAGTCAGGCAGTGAGCAGGTAGAGGAATGGGGTGAGGTGGGATGGGCTGGAGGTCCACAGCTTGGGCTTGGGAGGTGGACATTGGGAGGTGGACATTGGCTCTGGGCATTGGAGGCCTATCTTGGCTGCTGGGTTGCCGTGTGATTTTTGTACCGCCCGTCTGGGACCTGTGAAATGACAGTGATACCACTTCCCAAATCCTCTGGCAGAAAAGGGATGCAAAAGGGCTGTGAAACAAGAAAGCATTTCCTCTTGGCCTCGGTTGTCTTTAAGCCTCATGATAGCGAATATTGCCCATGCTATGGTATTGTTACTGTCTGACTGCCCCCGGGTCCCCAGTCTTTGAGAGCATGGCCACCCACCAGCAACTGTGGGGGAAGAGTGCTGACCCACTCCAAGGACATCTGAGCAGCTTTAGGTGGCCTCTGGTTCCCCTGTTGACCTCCTGACTGTCCGTCTCGACATAGTGAGGGCTCATGCTGCTCAGACTTTTGGACGTTTTCCCAATCATGAGTGTCCTGCTGCAGTTCAGTTGTCCCTTGCAGAGCCTTCTGTGGCTAAGGTTCCTGGTGACTCTTTTAGACTTTGCAGAAGTTGTGGGCTTGGCTGGAGCCAGCATCATTCTCAGATTAGGATGTGCGATGTGAAGAATTGTAGGTGTCCACAGGGTGGACTTCCTGTGTCTCCCTAGGGGTCTTGTTGGAGAGTGGGGTGTACTGTAGGGCGATGTATGACTGGCCAGAACAAACGTTGCTCAAGAACATTGATTGATGAATTCTTTGTTGTTAACTTAAAGAGGAGAGTCTCTAGTGATGGGTCACAGGGCTCTTCCTGATTCATGTTTTCATCAAAGGCTGGACTCCACACCATGGGGGATATGCAATCACCATGTGGGTGACAGAACTGGGGGGGCTTGCTCATGCCATGTGGGAATGGAGAGCCACATGAAGCCCCCAAATTGCCTGTTGCAGTTCAGTGTCAGTGGGGTGGGGCTTTGGGACTTCCTCAGAGGCCTGGAGATTTTTGGTTTTGGAGCCTCTGGCCAGCAGAATGATGCTCCCCTCCCCCAGACGTCTCCCAGAAGTTGTGAATATATTACATTACGGGGCAGAGGGGAATTAAGGTTGCAGATGGAATTAAGGCTGCTAATCAGCTGACCTTGAGATAGGCGATTATCCCAGATTAGCTGGGTGGGCCTCAGGTGATCACAGGGTCTTTATAAGGAGGTGGCAGCAGGTCAGAGTGACAGAGGTTTGAGGAGGTTGCGTTGCTGGCTTTTGGGAGTGAGAGGGTGGGGAGCTGGGAAAGGTGAGGGACGGGGGGATGTAGCCCTGCCAGCACGTTGGCATTAGCCCAGGTGGATCCATTTCAGATTTCAGACCTCCAAACTGTAAGATAATACATTTGTGTTGTTTTAAGCTATCAAGTTTGGGGCCTTTTGTTACAGCAGCAAGAGGGAAACTCATGCAGAGCCTGTGATTTCCCTGTGAACTGGCAGTCAGGAGCAGGGTCTCAGGTGATGTGGCTGTGTAGATGGTGGCTGTGTCCTGGCTCCTGGTGACTTTGGAATTAGGTGACCATTCAGTTTCTTGGCCTTAACCTGGGGCTGTGGCTGAAGGACACAGTGAAGAGAGGGACCTGCAGACTGTTCAGGGGAGTGCTGGTGGAAAAACAAAATGTAAAAGAAACACCTAAAAGCAGAAATGAACATTTGGAAGTTTTGGAGTGGGGAAAAGATGACATTAGATGGGGATGTTTGTGCATTCTTTTTTCTCCTCTCTCCTTCCTTCCCTCCTTTCCTTCCCTCCCCTTTAAATTCAGTTGGTAGCAAAAGGATGATTAGGAAAAAATGTGTCCCCAGCATATCCCGTGACAAGGCATGGTTGGTTCTCCTGGGCAGATCTCCCATGTGAGGGCTCTGGTGCTGTGGCTCTGTCCCTAAGGGGCAGGTGTTCCAGATTCTCAGAACAGATGGGCAGTGCCACATGCTGCTTCCTTCCAGCTTTAGTGAAAAGAGGAAGAAAGTGGCCCACACCTCTTGCCCTGGAGGCCTCTGGGCCTGTGTCCAGGAACCGAAGGCTGCAATTAAATGAAACTGGATCGGTGGGGAGGGGAGAGGTTCTCCCCTGCCTGCCTGAGGAGGCTTCAGAGACCAGGCCCCAGGGACTGCCCTGCTTGTCATAGACTGTGTGGGGTCTGGAGGTGGGGTACATAGAAGTGGCCATGGGAGAGAGGAGAAGGGAAAGAGGGGGATCGCACTGCTGGCTGGCCTCAGCCCAGGAGGCTGGGCTCAGGGCTGCAAACTAAGGTGGCTGCCTTTTATTTAAAAAAAAAAAAAAAAAAAAAAAAAAATTGTAGATGACATTCAAGTCGCCTGAGTCTCCTCCCTGGAGGCCACGCCTCTCACTGGAGTGTGGGCATTTCTAACCCATGTTTTTATGCCCCATGGCCCCTGTGGGTTTCCTGCACAGCCTGGGCTCTGAGACAGCAAAGTTCATATGGACACATCATTCTGCACGTGCCACTCGGCCGTCCGCTCTTAGGGTAGCTGCATGAACCTGCCAGTTTTGTAGGTCAAAAGTGGTTTGAGTACTGACAGCTTTTTATGTAATTGAACCTAGTAGTTTCCTTCCCTGGACTGGGCAGGCAGCAGAGGAGACTGGTGGTCTAGGCTTTCCCTTCCTCCCCGTGCCCCTTACCAGCTGAGTATTCTCAAGCTCCATGCCTCAGTTTCCCTATATATAAATAACAGGGACCAAAATAGTACCTACCTTCTAGGATTTTGGAGGTGGTTTTTTTTTTTTTTTTTGAGTTTGAGAAAGGTAGTATACACGACCTTGGGAACCATGTCATTAGCTAGAATTATTCTTATCTTTATGGCTTCTTCTTTTTTTTTTTTTTTGTAGAGACAGAGTCTTACTTTATGGCCCTCGGTAGAGTGCCGTGGCGTCATACAGCTCACAGCAACCTCCAACTCCTGGGCTTACGCGATTCTCTTGCCTCAGCCTCCCGAGTAGCTGGGACTACGGGCGCCCGTCACAACACCCGGCTATATTTTGGTTGCAGTTCAGCCGGGGCCGGGTTTGAACCTGCCACCCTCGGCATATGGGGCCAGCGCCTTACTGACTGAGCCACAGGCTCCTCCCTCTTTATGGCTTCTTAATGAGCGTTGGTGCCATTAGATCCAGTGGCTAATTTTAACTTCTGTGTAGTATTTTGTCATGGCACAGGTGAACATGTGATGGGTGTGTTCCCTGAGGTGGCCACCTGGGTTAGTTCCGGTGTTTGATGTAGGAAGAGGCTGCGTGGACCTTTCCCCAGCGTCTGTGGGTGCCCGTGTGCTGCGGCAGGTTCTCAGCTCCCCCAGGTGGTGCTGGTGGGCACTCCTGGGGGCTGCACAGCAGCGGCTCTCTCTCTGTTGAGGTGTGCATCCCCCTGCCAAATCCTCGCCCCGTGGGAACCATCCCAGGGCCAGGCTGGGCATGTGGTTTGGCAGCTGCCTTACCCAAAGGATTTTTTTTTTTTTTTTTTTGATTTTTAGAAACAGAACAAATGTGTTCTCTGTAAGATGGAAAATTAAGAAATGAAAAGCTCGTACATAAAAAAATACAACCACATTGCTACCCTCTCAGCCTCCACCCCCAGACTGTCAGCATCCCAGTGAGTGTGGATTCTGATGAAAAGGAATCAGTCTCAACCTCCCACCCCCCAGCAAGGGACTTTGGGGGGCTGGGGGCTGTGAAGTAGAGATTCTGGAGTTCTCACACTAGACCTAGGAGGTCAGAATCCTCAAGGACAGGGCAGGCATTTAGCAGCTGGTGTGGGGCCTTGAGCCCTGCCTCTGCACTCCGTTAGCTGTGTGCTGTGGGGCAGGAATCCTGGCCTCTCTGAGCCTTGTGACCGTGTCTCCTTGAATGAGCCCTGTAAGGAGGCCCTGCACACAGTAGGTGCCCAATTGATGCTTGAGTGATGCAGCAAGTACAGCAAGATTTCTCAGCCGGGCCCGGCTTGCATTTTGCGGGGCTGGCTCGTGCTCTGAGGTGGAGGCCGTCCTGTGCGTCACAGGATGTTTAGCAACAGCCTTGCTTCTGTGCCCTAATGCCAGTGGCACCCCCAGACCCCCAGGACCTTTGGAACAATCAGCAATGTCTCCAGACGCTGCCCCCTGTCCTCCGGGCAGCCTCTCTCCCCTGACTGCTGTGGATGGGATGGGACCTTAGACTCTCAGGAGGGCAGGGAGGCCCTGTGGAGTTTTCCTTAGGGCCTGTTCCCAGCGAGTAGATTTTATCCGTTCAGATACTTGCATGAAGTGCCTGCAGTATATTTCCCTCAGGGTTGCAGGACTCTCTGCCCACCCAGCCCTGCCTTGGTAATGGGATATGGTGGTGACGTAAGACCTGTTCCTGCCTCAGTTTCTCCCTCTGTGAATTGGGATAAGTGTTATCCTGAGGTTACAGGGGATCCAGGGAGGAGCTCTATCATCTTTGGGTTGGCTCTTGCCTTTCTGGGCCTCAGTTTCCCCCATCTGGAGAGCGGCGTTCATAGCAGCACTTGGCTCCTGGGTTGCTGAGGGGATTCAGCAAGTCCGTGATATGTACATGATCTGTCCTGGGGGTCCCCTCAGCCCGCTGTGTGTGGGGCTGGGGACAGGACACTCTCAGAACCCTCTCTGTGCTTGGCTATGTGGGTGGGGGGGTTTCTGTGTATGGGAGGCTCACTTGTCTTTCTCCCCAAGCCCCTGAGGAGCTGGCTCAGCAGAGACCCATAGGGGGATTAATTTGGTTCATTTGATCCTGAATACCAACTTTAGCAGGTGGCCTCTCTCCTTGGAGATAAAAGCCACATAGACGCTGAACCACCTGGCCCATGCAGGGGGTTGTGGGGATTTTATCTTGCACTGGTCTGCCCTGTGGCTTTTGGTCCTTCATTGCAGGTAGTGGTCGGAGGGGTTAGCTGGGAGTGTGGTGCTTTCTGTGCCCATCCAATAGTGCAGGCACATGCTGGATGAGTTCACTGGATCCTCTCAGCAGCCCTTTGAGCCAGCAGCGAGCATCCTTACCCCCAGGTTCAGGCAAGCAGCTAAGGCTCAGAGAGGTTGGCTCAGTTGCCCAGTGTCACACAGCATCCCAACAGTATTCACAGCATGTACTGAAATTTCTCCTTAATACAGACTTGACTTGATGCAGAATTAACAACAACAAAAACAACAAGAACAACAAAAACCAGTGTTGTGTAAAGGGAGGTGGGAGGAAGGAGCTTCTGCTCCCACTCTAGATGAGTAAGCACAGAGTCGAGAGAAGTGAGATGGGAGATTTTCCATACTGGAAGGAGACAAAAGTGATGTTGAAGAAAATAGCTAGTGTTTGGATTGGTTCTGGCAGGTGTTTTTATGACTGGGTCATTTGGAAATTGTATGGGTAGGGGTGACTTTTGTGGAAGGGGACAATCTCCCCCCCCACCAGGTACCAGTCATAGGATGGTTAAAAACATCCCCATGCATTTCTGAGGTGATTGGGGGTGCAATGGAGGCCCCTCTGCCCTAACAATACCCCCAAACATCAGGAACAATAATAATGATAATGTGCTATAACTTGGGGGTCAGGCTCTCTGTAATCATAACAGCAATAGTATTATAATAATGTGCTGAGGGGAATGGGATGAGTACCCTAGAGACTCTTCATTTTCCTGTTAATAATGATGACAGAAAGAACGAGAATGGCAGACCGGACACTGTGGTGGACCCCTCACCCTGTCACTCTCTGGTTTAGACAGCTGTGCTAGCCTCTTCCCAGCCCCTCAATCCATTCTTGTCCCTGCTGTCTGTTCTTCAAGTCAGAGCCAGAAGGATCCCATCAGAAGGACAGCAATACTTAGAATGCATGAAATTTAAAACTTTGAATTGTTTCCTTGTAGAATTTTCCATTTAACATTTTTGGGATGGGCATGGTGGCTCACTCCTATAATCCCAGTACCTGGGTGAGGCTGAGGTGGAAGGACCACTTGAGCCTAGGAGTGTGAGACCAGCCTGGGCAACATAGCAAACGCCCCTACCCCAATAGCTGGGCATATATAGTCTACTGGAAGCTGAGGTGGGAGGATGACTTGAGCCCAGGAGTTGGAGGTTGCAGTGAGCCGTGATGATGCCACTGCATTCTAGCCAGGGCAATAAGAGTTGAGATCCTGTCTCCAAAAACAAACAAAATATTTTCAAACCACAGTTGACGGCTGATAACTGAAAGTACAGAAAGCAATCCCTCAGCTAAGGGAGAGCCACTGTACGTATGTACTTACTAAGCTTTTACTATACGCTGGGCACTTTGCGGACATTCAGTCCCCAAGTCAGCCCTGTGGGTGAGAATTCCATTTTGTAGGCAAGAAAACAGGCTCAGAGATGTCAAGCCATGTGCACATGGTCACTAGAGCTAGAAAGCTGTGGAGCTGGGATTTGAACTCAAGTCTCATACCCCATCCGGAGGTCATAAGAGCTGTGCTCTGTGGCCTCCCTGTAGCCCAGCCAGGGAGTAGAAAAACCCCATACCCAGGATGGGGCTCTGCTGCCTGCTGCCCTCCACTCTGGCACACTCCTGAGCTGCTGCCTAGGATGGTGGGTGGGTTTGGCTGTGTCTGGAGTGACATGGGGACACTGGGGCCAGTTCAGGGTTCAGCCTGAGTGTGTATAGCCTTGCTTGCCTACTGGGCCTGTTTGGGATCCTCAGGCCAAGAGCCTCTTCCACATCCCTTGCCCCCCACCTCCACCCTGGCTACAAAAGCAGGAACTTTGCAACACAGACCCCTGCAGGGAATCTGTGAGGCTCACTGTTGTGGGGGCCCATGGGGCTGTTCACAGTTTCCATTGAATTTCTGGTTCTGACTCAGGGACCTTCTCACCCCCTCTGCCTGGGCCCTGATTCTAGGTGTCTGAGTAGGGTATGGGGCCCTGGTAGTGAGCTTCACCTGAGCACCGCTGTGTCAGGCCCTACATTTCTTTCTGGCATCACCTCTGTTTTACAAATGGGGACCCCAAAGTTTAGAGAAGCAAGGCAGCTTCTTTAGAAGGGGCAGCACTGGGCTATGAGTAGGGCTGAGCCTGATCTGCTCACCCCCGTTGTCACCTCCATCTTAGGCAGAAGAGCAGCCCCTGAGGAGTTAGTGACACTCTTGGGGTGCCTGGTGCAGACTGGACCCAGCTGTTCTTTGATCTAGGTCTTGCTCAAGCCAGATCCGGGGCCACTGGGGACTGGATTTTCTGTCCCTTCTAGGCCTCTCCTTCCCCACCGGTGCAGGAGGGCTGCAGTTCCCTCCTGGGAGGTCAGGGTGCTGGGGTCTGTGGCCTGCCCCTGGTCAGGGGCTGGCGTGGGCAGAGGATGTCTGTGGAGGGCTGAGCGAGAGCAGAGGGTGCTTGTGAGGGTGGGGGAGGGGAGGTCAAGTCAGTGAGATTCTCCCCAGGCCCTCCTGCGACTGCCTGAATGTCCCCTGATGACAAATCTCTTTCACCATCTCTTGACCCAGGCAATTAATTACTTCTGGCAGATGGTGCCCTGCTCTCTGGGCAGCCCCTGGCCACCCGCAGCCTCCAGTGGCCCACCTGCTGCTGGGTGGGGGCTGGGTGGAGGCTAGGAGGGTCTGCAGGGGGTTTCCTCCCCTGGGAGAAGCTCACATTTCAGGATACTCTCACATCTGTGGCGCTAAAGCTGAATTAATCTTCACAGTGAGCCTGGGAGGCAGGTGCTGTGATGTTCTTTTCTACAGACAGGGCCACTCAGGGCTTAGAGGAGCTTCCAGAACCTCTGTGTTGTCCGGCTTCCCACAGAGCCCACTCTCTCATCTCCTAACCTGCCAGGGGTCCCCAGGTCAGATAGAGTGGATGCTGGGTGTGGATCTCAGTTCTGGGAACCCTGGCAGGGGGTGGGGGCAGGGATGCGGTGCTGGTGAGAATTAAGTGAGTATCAGTGTTCAGACATGGTGGTCTGGCCTGGGGCAGTGGAGCCCTCAGGAGCTGAGTTCCAGGCCTCCAGGGGCTTTTGGGGCAGTTGGGGGGAAGAAGTAGACAGACAGGTGGAGGGACAGATGGCCTTTTCATGCAACCGCCTTGGGCCTCTGGGCAGGGACCATGCTCCCTAGCCTGGCCTGGCCTGGCCTGTGCTTGGCTGGTAGCCAGCCCACTGCCACCCCAACTCCTGCACCCCCTCTCTGGAAAGCGGTCGATACCCTGGCTCCTTCCTGGCCTCTAATTGCTCCTGCTGGCTGCTATCTAGCCGGTGACCCACACCCTATGCCAAGGAGAGATTTCTGAGAAGCATATTCTGGGCTATATAGCAAGGCAGAGGCCAGAAACCCCATACTCAGTTCCCTGTCCCTTCCTGGCTGGGTGATCTTGGGCAGGAGGCTGCCCACCTTGGGGCCTTAGTTTCCCCCTTCATGAAGTAGGGTTGGGATAGTGCCCAACTCATAGGGTAGTGAAGAGGGTGGACCACCTGGCTCAGACAAGTGCATGTTGTTTTTGCCAGGTGGGCCCTGCTGTGGTCTCTGTGTTTGGTGCCAGTGTGGCCTGTCTTACTAGGAGCCCAGGCAGGTGGACTTGGGGCCAGGGCATGTTCATGGGCAGGGAACAGGACTGCTCCTCTGTTCTCCCCACTGTGTGTGCCCCTCCCTGACTGCACACATCCATGCTGCCAGCCCCACTGGCCTTGGTTTTGTGCCCCTGACCCTGCTGGGGAGAGGGCTGGAAAGGAGAGGGGCTCCATCAGCTCCCTGCCCGCCCTTAGCTGCTGAAGTCCAGTGGGCAGAGACCTTGGCGAACTCTTGTGATTGCCTCTCTGCAGCTTGAAGGAGAGCTCAGTGAGGGGCAGTCACCTCAGCTGTCACTGGGGAAGGAAAATAAAATGTCCTGGTGGCTTCTATCTAAATGGAAGGGCGGCAGAGCCTGCCTCGCTCCCGCCCGGGTTGTCTGTATTGCTGGCTGCCATAGGGACAGGGACTGGGCGACACTGGCCCCAAAGGACAGGGGAGGCTCCTTGTTTAATCAGGCCACCTGGGAAAACGTGCCATCTCAGGGAGCCTTGCCAAGGGTGTGGCCGATGTGGCCAGGAGGAGGCTGGGCTTGGGGTGGGGGGGTGTTGTGTAACCACAGACAGGTGGTCTTTGGGGATGAGTGTCTAGCTGCTGGGGACCTGGTGGGAAAGGCCCAGAGGTGCTGGAGGCTGGAGCCCTAAAGTTCTGACTTTGTCTTGCAAGACTTTGTCTGACTAATGCTGGGTCAGGTGGAGGGAGAAGATCAGCCCTCAGGGACTGATGCAGAAGTGCCCTCACTGGTCCAGCCTCACACTCTTCTGGCTCAGTTCTGTGTGAGATTTGAGGGTACCACACCCTCCTGTGGTCATACCTTGGAAGTAAGACCCTGTGCTCTCCTACCCCAGTTTCCGCTCCCCAGCATCTGTGGCAGCTTCCAGGTTGTCTCTCTAACCTTCAGGCCAGTTCCCTCCTCTGGGCCTTTACACCCACCATACCTTCTGCCCAGCGTGCTCGTCCCTCTTACCTGTCACCTCCTGGGGGAGGCCCTCCCTGACCTCCCTGCCCCTCCGGAATCCTTCACTGCAGGCTCACTATAGTGTAGGTCCCTGCTCTAATTGTTATTCTTGGAAGTCTCCCTCATTTATTGGTACACCTGTGGGGCGTTTGGGCGTGGATGTGACCATGGTCCCCAGGGCACACAGTGGGGTCTGTGTACCTTTTGCTGATGGGCTGATGGTTGATGGTGCCCCTGGGCCTGAGTCCTGGCTGGCTTTGCCTTCCTGCAGGCCTTGGCTGGTGGTTCCCTGTCGCAGGCCTCTGAGTGTAGTAAATGGGCCATTCAGGTCGGCCTCTGTGGCTGGGGTACACCACCCCGGCTTCCTGGAGGAGGAAAAGGTATTGCTTGTGCTGGTTTAGAAGTGCAGGCAGTGGGGGAGGAGATGTTTGGCAGAGTTAAGGGCAAAAGCTGAAGTTGGGAGATGGCCGTCTGGGGTTTGTTTAGGGCTGAAGAGGGGGTTGGCACCAGGCAAGTCTCCGCTGTGGGCTTGGATGATGGCAGTGGGCTTGGGGGAGGGGAGCCCTGGAAACTTCCCTCCTGCCTCTCCTGTTCATTTGCTTTGCTGGGAAGCAGGTCTGGTTGGCCCCAGGGACATGAGGGAGCTGGGAGGACCAGAATTTGAAGAAGCAAGTGTGAGCGAGAGCACCGGGAAGCTGCAGGGCCTGTGAGAAGATGCTGCTTTAGGCCTGGGGAAGCTCCGCTGGGTGTGGCTCTGCCCAGGGACACTCAGGGAGGCATGGAGCCCTTTCTGCGCTGCCCTCCTGCCTCCCCCGGGCCCTGGCCCCCCATGGCCTGAAGAGCTTGGCCCTTCCGAGCTGTGGGACCTTAGGAGAGTTGCCTCCATTCTCTGATCCTTGGCTTCTTGGTCCTGGACATAGGGATAGCCGCACCCCTCCCTGGGTTCTTGTGAGAATTAATGTTGGAACCCAAAGAGAGCACAGGAAGTGGATGTTGTCCTGTCCCCCTCAATCTCCACCCAAAGTTGTCTGGGGTCTGGGAACCTGAGCATTGCCAATGCAGCTCTCACCATCCCCCCAGAGGCTGCTTGGTCCTGTCTGCCTCTCCCATCTCAGCTGTGCCCAGCTGGTGAGCCCCCCTCATTGTGTGCCTGGACTGGTGTAGTAGCCCTCCCCTCTCTCCCCTCTCTCTCTGGAGAGAGCAAGATGCACTCTCCAGATTCCAGTGGGACCCTGTCGTCCCACCTTGGCCTGCATAATCCTCCTAGGGTCTCACTGCTCTGGAGATGAAAGCCCTGAGCTCCTCCTACCACAAGCCAGTCTTCACTGGCCCCTCCCATCAGTCCTCTCCCAGCTTCTGGCTAGCTTGGCAGTTGTGTCTCCTGGAAGGTCCCTGCTGAGTTCCCTAAATTGGAAACCTCTTTCCTCCCCTCCAACACTGCAACCTTGAGGCTGAGCCCCAAGACCCACTGGTCTTGGCCCTGTGTTGCTGGGACACCCTGGCATTCTGTGTCTATTTGGGGAGCCTGGGCCCAGCTGGCCGGGGTTGGGGAAGGCAAGAAGAAGATGGGGTCTGAGCCTGCAACCGTCCCTCGCAGATGGAGGTTGGGAGCCTCTTGGTGGCTACAGAGAGCATCTGCTGGATCTAACACTGATGGGCACATTATAGGACATGCTGCAGGTGGCTGGTCACTGAGGCTTCTGGAAGCCAGGACTGAGCCGCTGTGGAGATGTTCCCAGGCCCCCCCTCTTCCAGCCTTCCTGCAGAGCCCCATCTCGGGAGCTGCCGCAGATGGCAGGACCAAGTGCCAAGCCAGGGGCATCATGGTAAAAGAAAAGCTTAAAAAAGAAAAAAGGGCAGGAAAGAAGTGGCTGGATTGTTCCCCTATGAGCCGCCGCAGCTGTCCTTTCAAAGGCTCCTTGGGCTCTGACAGGGCCTGCGAACCGTCGGGGAGGGTGGGCTGAGCTCAGTGGCCAGTGGATGGGGGGTAACAGCAACACCCAACAGAGACTGAGAGCACGCAGTGTGCATGCCCCGCTCTGCTAGCATCCATGTGCACAGAATTCAGGCAAGGTCGGCATGTTTATCATCATTCGCATTTTAGAGATACAGAAACTTAAGGCACAGAGAGGTGATGCTACTGGTCCTAGGTTGCACAGCTAGGAAGGGGTGGAGACTGGATTGAAACCTAGAGAGACTGGTTCCAGAGCCTGAGCTCTGCACTCCATCCTTGTGGAGCAGGAGGCCCTGGCCCCACTAGCCTCTCTGATCCCTCTGCTTCTTAAAGGTCCACTCAAGACTGAGATGTCTGTATATGGGCTGGTCTTGAAGACAAGCTTGGGGAATGGGCCCATCTTCTGAATGGGAAGACTGAGCTCAGAGAGGATTGGGGACTTTTGCATGGTCTCAGCTGTCAGCTAGAGTGGAGAGCCCAGCCAGGTCTTTGGGTTCTCTGTTTAGCACTCTGCCCACTGTACTATTTTCTTATTGGTTCTTTTTCTTGCAGAAGTGAACACATAAAGAAGGCATAGACCCCTGGGTGCAGATGAACAAATAATTAGTTATAATGGGGATGCTGTTTACTTACCTGTTGTCATATCCCCAGATGCCATCAGCATCCTCACTTTTGTGGGAATCACATCCTTTTTGTTATAGTTTCTGCCTCTGTAGGCCTCTTTACTTGTGAAAGTGGTTTGCCTTTCCTAGAATTGTATACACAGGGTGCCAAAAGAATGTACACACATTTTAAGAGAGGAAAGAACTGTCTTAAATTTGTAATACTCAAGTCACATTTGCCTTCTGCAACTGCAGGAGGCTTGTATTCATCTTTCATTATTGGTATATATTGATTTTATGATATTAATACAGGGTTTTCCTTTCTTAGACTGTGTGCATATTTTTTTGGCACCCTTTGGATGTGGAATCCTAGTCTGCAGTTTCGAGTCTGGCTTCTTGGACTCAGCACAGTGAGAATGAGGGTCCTCCATGTGCATGACAGTTCATCTGTTTTTGTTGCAGAGCGGTGTTCCGTGGTGTTCCGTGGTACCCATGCACCACTGTTTGTTTAGCCATTCATTTGCTGATGGACAGCTGGGTTGTTTTCAAGGTTTTTTTTTTTTTGAGATTATGAATAAAGCCATGATGAACATTTGTGTATGAGTCTTTGTGTGGACATGTTTTCACTTTTCTTGGGTAAGGACCAAGGAGTAGAATTACTAGATCACGTGGTGAGTGCATGTTTAACTTTACAAGAAACTGTTTTCCAAAGTAGTTGCTTCATTTTGCATTCCTCCTGCAGTGCGCGAGGGTTGCAGCCACTCCACCTTGTCAGTGACATGCGACGTCTTTCTAATGTTTGCCATCCTGCTGGGTGTGTAGTGATCCCTGGTGGTTTCAGTTTGCACTCTCCTGATGACTAATGATTTTGAGCATCTTTTCACATGCTTGTTGGCCATCCGAATATTCTCTTTGTGAAGCGTCTGTCAAGTCTTTTGCTTGTTTTTCAATTGGGTTGACTGGCTCCTATTTATTGATGGGTATCCTTTATATATTTCGGATGCTAGCTGTCATCCAGTGACTTTGTATGGTGACTCAGAAATTCTCGGATGAGGCCAGTAGACCCACTTGTCCTTCAGGTGTAAGCACACAGTTGGGGGTTAGAACCTCAGCTGTGTCTCTTCCAGGCTGTGGCATCTTTGGCAGGTGACCTTGATTCTCTGAGCCTCAGGCTTCCTCTCTGTCAAATAGGGAGCAGTACCTGCCTCTTGGGGTTATTGTGGAGAAATACTTGGCCTAATGTATGCAATGCAAGGGGCCCAGACCAGCTGACATGGTCATCTCTATCTACGCATCAGTGTATTTATACCAAACCCACATGTGTGATATTTAGTAACAAGACCGTGTTTTCTCTGCAGGTCTCCCTGAGTCTTGGAGGACACGGCCTCGCTGGAGGCAGTTTCTGGTAGGTTCATGTCTGTCCCCAGGGGATTCAGGCCTTCTTGTGGGCAGCAGGCCTGGGGTTATTGGGATAGCCAGATCCCACCTGGTGGATGTGGTGAGGGGCTCAGCGTGGCCTCGTGGGTAGGATCTGGTACTGCAGAGCTGCCCAGGGACAACTGAGGAGCTTGTGGGACCCCTCAGGGGTGGGCTGTCTTCTGGCTGAGAGGGGGCAGTGATCTCTAGATGGTACCTGGAAGAGAGGCAGGTCCCCAGCAGTGGAGTGTTGGAATGTTGGGATGCTGGGTTTTCCCTGGACTTTGGGGTTCTTGGGCACTTTGCTTCTATGCTTTGGTAGTGGGTGGGCCTGCAGGCTGGCTGGGCAGGGGCCACTCTGCCAGCAGGAGAAGGGGCAGCTGCGGTTCTGGTCCTGGCACTGCTAGTTCTGTGTGCTGCGTGGGCCAGGTTGCTGCCTTCTGTCACTCCATTTCCCCCTCTGTAACCTGAGGGCAATAGCAGCAGCACTGTGAGGAGTTGCTGTGATGCAGAAAAGGTGTTCAGCGAGCTAATAATCACAGATAGTGCTTTTCACACGTTACCCCATTTTGTGACCCTCACAGTGACACTCCAACATGGGCTGTTACCTTCATTTTACAAATGGGGAAGGTGAGGCACAAGTGGATCACCTGTCCCAAGTCTCAAGTGCTGTGTGTGTGCTCTGTAATTTTTTTTTACGTGGCTGGAAGACATGGCAGAGGAGAGAGCAGAGTCTTTGGTTTTTCTCTCTGTGCCTGTTGAAGTCCCCAGAGGGACTTTGTGGGATTGGCTGGGGGAGGGCAGGCCAGCCGTTCCCGCCCCCAGGCCTGGGAAAGTGGTCACATCCCTGGAAACCTCAGCAAGTTGGGTGATTTGGGTGGAGGGCCCCTCAGAGTGGGGGCCCCTGGGATATGGGGGTGTGCCTTGCTCCTGTGGGCTGACGTGAGCACCTAGCAGATGGTAACTGTTCTCTCACTGCTCCCAATATTTGTCTGCCTCTTACTAAATTATTCTTTCAAGAGTGGGGAGGGATAGCACCTGGGCCAGGCCCTCAATGAGGGTCCGAGGGGCAGAGCTCCAGCTTGACCCTTGACCTCTGCAGTGGGGTTAGGTCTGGCACTTTCTGCTCTTGGACTGCCACACACCTCCCACTGTTTGTCTTCCAATGTGGGGGCTGCCCCTGGTACAGGCAGGCCTGATTGCTGCAGGTGGGGACGGAGACAGTTTCCTGGGAGCGACAATGGGTCACCACATGCAGTCCCATTCTGCAGAGGGGTAGACTGATGCCCAGAGACAGACCAGGGGCCACAGTGCTGAGAGGAGTGTGGTGGGGCAAGCTTCCGTCTTTGTCCCTGACACCTGGTCCTGGACTTTTGTTGGCAGCTGTCCCTTCCCCCACTCCCATGTCTTCCTTGGGTGGTTCTGCCAGCGGGTGAGCCTCTGGTCGACCTTAGTGTGAAGTGCAGGTAGCTGAGATTCATCTGTACCTTGGTTTTCTCATATTCAGATGGGCAAGCATCTGACTTGGGTCATTGAGGCCACTGCAAGGTTGGGGTGCACCCCATGGTGCATAGCATGTCCAGCTTGTGCCTGGCCAATGTCAGGAGATTTCCTTCTTCCAAATATAGTTATGCATCGCATAATGATGTTTTGGTCAACGACAGACTATATCCATGATGGTGGTCCCCTAAAATTACAATATGACATTTTACTGTGTCTTTTCTGAGTTTAGATACACAAACGCTCACCTCTGTGTTCCAGGTGCCTACAGGATTCAGTGCGCTGGCGTGCTGTAGGGTTCATGGCCGGCCCAGGAGCAGCAGGCCATGCCTATGCCACCCAGCCCATGTATGCAGGAGGTTTGTGCAGGAGTGCTCTGTGGTGTCCTCACAGTGAGGAAATGGCCCAATGATGCTTTGCTCAGAACATGTCCCTATCTTTAAGCAATGTGTGACTGCACATTCATTCATTGAACTGTTATTTCTAAAGAGCCTACTGTGTGCCAGGCCCTGTGCTGGGAGCTGGGACTAGAACCAGACAAACAAGTGGGCCCACCCTGGGGGAGTGTGGGTGGAGGACAGATCATGCCCAGTGGTACAGAAGTTCTACACACAGCATATGGTTTTGTGGTGAGAGCCGTGTGAAGAATAAGCAGAGGAGGGGCTTGGAGAGTGTGTGGCTGGGCCAGGGGTGCAGTTTCAAATGTGGAGGTTAGGATGGGCCTCCTGAGAAGGTGGCTTTGTACAAAGACCTGGAGGAAGGAAGGAAGGGAACATACAGGCATCCCAGGAAGAGGGAACAGCTTGTGCAAAGGCCCCGAGGCTGCTATTTGGACTGGGTCTCCATGTTTGCAAGATTCTGAATCAGACACCAGAGGGACTTTCTTGGGGGAGTCTCTTTCCTTTGCCCTGAGCCTTTGGGGCATCCCAATAGGCAGCAGGGGAGATCAGCCCTGCAGGTCATCTGGGCCCCTTCTGGCAGGTTTTGACTTGGAGGGAGGGAGGTGGGGGTGACGCTGAGTGTAGGTGGTGGTGCCCCTAGAGCGATCAACCAGCATGGCTTTCTGCCTAGTGTTCTTGGGGCCTTTGAAGCTAGAAGGGTGGCGGCCTTGCCTGGCGAGTTCTCCTTCCTCTTCTGCCTCCTCCTCTTCCTCCTCCTCCTCCTCTTGGTCCCTGTCTGTCTGCGTCATTGGCCTAAGCTGGGGGCTTTCTTTCCCTGGCTAAGTTATCTGCTTGTCATGCCAGTGGCCCACCCGAGGACAGTAAAAGGACTTTTTGTCTATGAGCACTTAGCTTCCTCCGCTGCGGTGATCCGGTCACGTCTGAGTGAGGAGGGGGGAGGCAGACAGCCAGGTTTTTGTGGGGATCCTTGTTCCCCAGCCACGGGCACCTGATGTTCTCAGGAGCCCCCTTGGCAGGACTAATTGGCTTCTTAGCCCAAAGACGAGATCTGCTGGGGAACCGGCAGGGGTGGGCCATCGGTGGGACACTGAGGCAGGGCAGATGCTCTTAGCTCCCTTTCCAGAAGACGGAGGTACTGCAAAGACCTTGTGCCCACAGTGCCTGGTTGGGAGCTCTGGGGAGCCCTTCTGGGTCCCTCCACCCCTGGAAGGTCTGCTGGGAGGCGGGGAAGCTGCCACTGTTGTGGTAGGGGTAGAGGGGACATGAGACATTGGAGGGGACGCTTCTCATTGGAGGGGACCTCTGAGTGACCCCACGAGGTGGGCATCATCATTGCCCCCACTCTCCAGATGAGAAAACTGAGGCACAGGGCGGTGGTGTGATGTCCTTGGTGTATGGCAGCAGAGGGAGGGCTTGGCCCTGCAAGTCCACTGGGCTGCATGAACCCTGAAAGTGGGTCACTTCAGCTGGGAAGCGGGTGGGAGGCTGGTCTGGTGGCATCCGTAAGTTGGGGTGAGGGTCAGGTGGGGGCTGGAGCTGGGGCTCCCTGGGTAGCCTGGGAGGATGATTGCAGTAGATTGTGACAGGTGTGGGGACTCAGTCAGCAGGACTGTGCCTCTCTGGAGGGGGCCCCCTGGGCAGTGGCTGGACTGGCTTTGTCCCTAGGTAGGTAGGGAGGGTCCTGGCACCTGGGATCCCCCCTTCCCTGCAGGAGCAGCCTCCTCCCTCTCCTTTCCAGCTCTGGATGCTTGGCCCTGGGCAAGCTCACCCTGCCCCTCCTCCCTCCTCTTCCTTCTCTTTCTTCCTTCCTCTCCCTCCCTCCTCTTCCCTCCTCCTTCCTCTCCCCACTGGCCACCCTCAAATGACAGCAATTAATGGTGCCTGTGACGGCAGGCTGAGAGGAGGAGGCTGACAGCTGAGCGTGTCTGCCTGCAGCTGCCCGCTAATCAGACCCGGGGGACGCCCCTCCCACTGGTGCTCCTCAGCGCCTGCCCTGCCATCGCTCACAGGGTTGGCAGGAGCTGCCCTGGACAGGTCCCTGGGAGCTGGTGCAGAATTGCTCCATCCTGCAGCTCCCTTCTTGTCTTTATTATGATTATTTTTTTCTTTCATAAATGGGCGGGCTGTAGTGTGACCCTTGTCCTGCACGAGTTAGTGTACAAGTGATGGCTGGAGCCTCCAGGATGCCCTCCTCTGCAGGACACCCTGTCCTGAAATGAGCTCTCACAGTGTACCTGCGCTGCCCTCAGGGCCTGCTGTCCCCACAGGGGCCTGTCTTTTTGTGTCTGCCTTCCTGGGAGGAGCCCAGGAACCAGGAACTTAGACAGCAGACATCAGTTAAATGCCCTTGCCTTGGTTCCAGGGGCCTGGGGATCCTTTCGGATGGGGAAGTTACCTGAGCCTGGAGTCTCGTCTGGCAGGCAGGTCTTATGTTGGTCAGGATTACGAGAATCCTGGTCAGTCCTGCCCACAGTGGGCTGGGTGCTTGCCTGTTTCTCACTTTGCAGCAGCAGTAATGAAGCTCCTGCTGTATACAGCTGGTGCTTTCACTTTGGTTCATTTTACTCTAAAACAGTTCTCTGATGAACATGACTTTGTAGATGAGGAAACTGAGGCAGGGAGGCAAAGTGATTTGCCCTAAATGACCTAGAGATTATGGGACAGACTTCCATCTCGCCAAAAATTCCCCACAGTCCCTTTGCAATAAATCCCTGCCCCAACCAGAAATACTCATTGCTCTGCTATCATGGAAGTTCTAAAATCTTCTAGAATTTCATAATAAAGTTGTCACAAAGTACATACTTGTGTTTGTCTGACTTCTTTTGTGCTGCATAACATATCTCAGATGCAACTGAGTTGTTGCATGTGTCAGTAGTTTGCTCTTTATTATGACGGAGTAATATCCCATTGTATGGATTCATTACAGTTTAATTATTCATTCGTCAGTTGATGGACATTGAAGTTGTTTCCAGTCTTTAGCTGTTATGAATAAATCTGCTCTGAACATTCTTGCATAAATCTTTGTGTGAACATGTTTTCTTTTCTCTTGGGCCAATATCTACAAGTGTATTGCCAGGTCTTGTGGTAAGTGTATATTTTAATTCATAAGGAGCTGCCCAGCTGTTTTCCAAAGTGGCCCTCCCATTTTGCATTCCCGGCAGCGGTGTACGAGAATTATACTTGCTCTACATCCTTGCCAGCGCTTGGTACTGTCAGCCTTTTGATGTTAGCTGTTCTAGTAGGCACTCTTGATTACGTTTGCTGCATTTTGGGAAAGACTGGTTTTGCGTTTTGCTTTTGTGTGTCTGGTCACCTGGTGGCACTCTCCTGGCTTGTGGGAGGTGAGCACACGTCTGCCAGTAATGCTTGCTGTGTCTTCCCCTTTCTTGTCTTTGTGCTTCTTATTTCTTCTTGTCTTATCGCATTGGCCGAGGCTGCAGTGCAGCCTCGGGAAGCGGCCATTGGGTTTCTCAGGGTTAACTTGCGGTGAGTGTTGTTCTTAACACTCACATTTTACAGGTGACAAAACTGAGGCTCTGCGAGGGGCCAGAAACTCAGGACTTCCAGTTGTGTGCTCTTTCTCTTCCTCCAAGCTAAACGTACCAGCTCCACTGGCTGCACTGATGTGTTTGCTGCTCTGGCGGAGGGGGGTCACAGCATGAACTGGTGGCCGAGTGGGGCCTTCTTTTTTCTCCCTGGAGTTTCCTGTGCTGGAGAGATTCTGTGCCTCCCGGGTCAACCACTGTCCTTTGGCATCGAGCCCTGTAAAGTGAATGTCAGGCCTTGGCTCTGCTAAGGCTCTGCCTTCCTTAGTCCTATTGTCTTAGACGAAGTCATGCAGGCCTTCTGGGGAGCTATTTTGGATGGCAGCCGGAGCATGACATATGGAAGCCCAGGACTGGGGGTGGGGACGAAAGACAGGGCCGCCTCCTCCTTTTCCTCCTCCTCCCTTGCCTGAGGGGTGTCAGCTAAGATGACTTTTCGGGGAAGGAAGCCCGTAAATTAAATAAGCAATCCCGTAAATAAATAAGTAATGAAGTTAGTGGGGTGCCTAATTACATCAAATTCATAATTATGGATGGATGCCTGCCCGATAATTGTACTTGTTTTTAATCTTCAGCTCCAACATGTGTCTCTTTCCATCTCATAGTGATCCCTGCCCCCAGCTGGAGGGAGGAGGGAGGTGCTGCTTTGGGGGCTCCCCGTGATGGAGGGTTGTGTTCCCAGTCCTCCTGCCCCAGGGATCCAAGTGGACTTGTCTTTATGGTTTGGTCAGATTTATGAATCTACTCAAGTTTTGAAGTTGGAGCAAACGATGACAATGACAATAGTTGTAACAAGTTTTTTATAATAGTAGTCATGTTGCATTTTACGTGTTTTAACTTATTTAATCCTCTAAAAACTATCGCAAAGGGCGGTGACTATGGCTCAAAGGAGTAGGGCGCTGGCCCCATATGCCAGAGATGGTAGGTTCAAACCCAGCCCGGCCAAAAAAAAAAAAAAAAAAGACTACTGCAAAGTAGCAAAGTAGGGATTATCATCTCTTTATAAAGGAGGAAATTGAGGCACAGAGAGGTTTAGTGTCTTGCCTAAACACAGCCAGTGAGAATTAAACTTGGGTTATCTGCCCAGAGGCTGTGTCCTTCCCCCCTCAGCTTCCAGGTCCCCCTGTGTGAGTGCCAACTCTCTGCTAGGACCCATGCTTGTCATCGACTCTTCAGCTCCAGCCCTGGAGAGGCTGAAGTGCCAACAAGGTCTCATCACCTTCCGTGATTGCGGAAACAGGTACCATTCTGAACTGTAAATAAAATTGTGTTTAACTTAATGACAAAGTAAGCTCATTTGCTGAAATTAAAATAGCTTCTTTCTAGATCTTTTTCTCTTTTGGGAACTCTGGTTTGCTGGGCTTGTTCAGGTGCTCCTTGTTGTGCCTGCAGTGCTGTGATAATGATCATGAGACCCATTTTACAGATGGGGAAACTGAGGCTCAGGGAGGTAGAGGGGCTTGAGTGAGAATATACAGCTGGTAGGTGATGGAGCTGGGATTCCAACAGACTCCTACTGTCTGGTTTGGGGAATGGAGGCTACCTCAGGTCCCAGAGGTGGTGGTGGGGGGACTACTCTCCTGTCTGAGAAGTTTCAGAGAGCTGTGTGTGCCTTGGGCTGGGTGTGCCAGGGTCCTGCTGTCAAGTGGGAGGAGGAGACCACATGCCCATCTCTTGGTCACTTCTCATAACCTGAACATGTGCTGGGCATGGGAGGGAGGGACTTGGGGACAGAGGGTGGGGGTGGCAGTCTCATCCTCAAGAGCCATCCATGCAGACCCTGGGCTTTCAGCCAGAGTCCACACCTGTTCCTTCACAGTGGTGCCCCTGTATCTCTAGATTGCCGACCCTGTGCAGAGGCAGAGGAGCCTGAGCCCTTGGGATATCTGGGCCTCTGCCAGGGATGCAGGGAGGGGACACCCTTTACTCTCTGGGCTGCACTCATGCAGCCAGATGGAACCTGCGTTTCAGGGATTCTGGCAGGGCTGTGGCTCAGATAGGAATGGAGTGTGTATGCCCATCCTGTGCTGACTCTAGGCTTGTGGGGTCTGGAGGCTCTTGCTGTCCTTCAGCATAGCCTGGGTGGAGAAGGGGGTTGAAGACTGGCTCACATGAAGGTTGTGTGTGTTCACACAATTTTGGGGATCGAAGCAACCCAGGGAGGCTGCCTGTAAAAGCTGGAACAAGCGCGTTAAATAATAAACCTACCTCGGAGGAATTAACAAGTACTTCAGACAGGACCTGGCACTGGGCAAATACTGTATTTGCTACAAAAGCTAACGCTTTCTGACCCTTTTCTTGCCTTGGTGCTATGTGAGAGTGTGTGTCATTATTGCCATCATTATTAGCCTAATATAATTTTGTAATTATTTTCTGCCCAGCTGTGTTCTGAGCGTATCATGTACATACACACATACATGTACTCTTTGTGGCAGCCCTATGAGTAGGTGCTGTTGTCAGCCTTTATAAGTAGGGAAGCACAGAGAGGTTAAGGGACTTGTCCAGGCTCACACAGCTGGCAGCTGGCAGAGCTGGGATTTGAATCCAGGCAACCTGACTCCATAGCAGCTGCAGTTCATTGTGGGGATTGTGCAGATGCCACCTGCAGTCTTCCCTCAGCCCCGTGGATGTGCCAGTCACTGCCACAGCCAGACTGGATCTCTTGGCAGGGCCATGGCAGCTGCAGGCCAGGCTCTGTGTGCCACGTGGGCCTTGAGACATGTAGCAACCGCTCTCGGCTAGGCAGGATTGGCAGCACGTGGAAAATCTGCTTCCCACCTCCTTATAGCCTGCCTGGTATCCCCATGGCCTCTTGGGGGTGGTACTGCACAGGGATACTCTTGCCTTATGGATCACACAGGATGGTGGGGAGACAGGAGGTTCCAGCACACATTCACTATATGGCAAGGCAAGGGCATGTTGCCTGTGAGTAACACAGGGTAGGGGGTCAGTTCCAGTTTGGGGGGCTCAGTTTTGATAGTGGAAACAAGGGTAGTCTCTGAGGAGGTGGCATTTGAGCTGGGACCTGGGCAATGAGAAGGAAGCAGCTATGGGAAAGGAAGAAGGATGAGAGGAATGGCAGATGCAAAGGCCCTGTGGTCATCATGTTTTGGGGATGGGAGGAGCTAAAGAGGCCTGGCTGGAGCAGATCAGGGGCTGCTGGAGCATCTTCTTGAGTCTGAGGCTGTTCTCCAGACCTCAGGGATCAGGGTCTTTTTCACATTTAAGGCAGAAATCTAGTTTAATTACTTTTACTTTACCCTGTTCTTTTGGAACTCAATTAGTTTTCATTTATTGGGTACATAGAAAGTTCTGGGCACTTGAGGCCACTGGGATAGGAATGAAGGAAAAGTTGGGCATTTTATATACCTTTGAGGTGTTGAGTATCCAGAGGGAGAGCGTCAGGCAGACAAATAGGTGCCGTTGAGGGTGCTGAGGAGTACGTAGACCAAGTTTAGGCAGTCACTGGATTGAAACAAGGTCTGAATTTATCTGTGGTCAGGACAGGCTTCCTGGGACAAATGTCATTTGTAGGGGGGAGACCTGAGAGTGATTAGTTAGGGGCAATTAGTTAGGACTCCTGAGTTGTGGCAAAGATACATTCACAAGAGCAAAGGTTAGGGCAGGATGAGTTCAGGCATTGGATTCAGGTGCTCCAACCATTCTTTTGGGGAGGTGACTCAGTCTCAGCTATGCTTCCTTTTATATGGGCCTTGTTCTCAGACAGGTTCATGCCACTACCTCAGCCCAGCCAGCCAAGGAGAAGGAGAGTCACATGGAGGTTATCACAAGGAGTGACACTTCATTCTCTTGTCCGTTTCCTCACCGAGGCCTGCAATGCTTGTTCTGCCATTTGCAGTACAGGGGGAGGTGGCCAAGTGGGTTAAGTGGATGTCCTAAACTCGGATGCAGGGAGGAAGGGAGTGAGTGAATCCGTGCAGGACAAAAGGGAGTGGTGGGGATTGTGGCTAATTGGCATGCTAGATATTCTGATTATTTTCCAAGAGAAGATGGAAATCTAGATTTTATAAGAAATGGCCTAGTTTTTAAAAAACATTATATGGGCTAGAGCGTTTCTTTAGCGACCACAACTGTCTAGCACCATTTTATGCCTTCTGATTTTCACTGTGACTTATTTCAAAGTATATTTCCTACTGTGATCTGGGCAGAATGTTCCATGGAATGTACAGAAGGGCTAACCTCTTGGGAAGTCATGTCAAACACCTCTGGAAATGTGATTTCTGAATGTTGGGGCCCAAGGTGTGGCAGTTCTTTGGGGAACAATATTACACCTTCATTGAGACCTGACACTTCTGAGAGGAAGCCAGCAACACACTCCTTGTGTTCAAATACAGATATTGCTGCTTCCTAGCTGTGTGCCCTTGGGCAAGCCACTTTACTGCACTGTGCCTCAGTTTACCAATCTGTACAACACCCCCCCAAAGATTGTTGTGAGGCAATAATGGAGCCTATATGAGACCTGTTAATCAAGTGCTTGGCACGCGGGGAGCTGGTGTGACTCTGGACCAATGGAATGTGTCCTTCCAGGGTTGGGTCTCTGGGATCCAGCTGACATTGGCCAAGAGCTTTCCTCATCACCTCCTTTTGCCTCTGCCACCTCTGGGTTAGGATGGGCCCTAAATCCAGTGCTGCTGGGGTGTAGGTTCCCAGGGGCCCCAGGGCAGGCAGCCACTCATGCCCCACCCCAACCGTCTTTGCCAGTTGCTCAGCACCCGTGGCATCCAGGCTTGCCGGATGGTGCCGCAGTTGGAAGTGAGTCTTGAGTGAGCAATTAGCTCTGCCAGCTGCCAGCTTACAGCTGCTGTGGGTGGGGGCGGTCCCTTTTAAAAATAAAAACAACACACAGAGAAACAGCCCTAGAGAACTGTTGGCTTCCTTTAGCCAACATGGCCAAGGGTTTAACTTGGAGGATTTTGTGGGTAAGAATCCTGTATGTGGATTAAGTAAGTGGGGTACATTTTGGTCCGGGGAATGTTTTCATCTGGGGACAGAGATTATGGGCTGTTTCTGGTCTTCCCATCAGGGAGGTTCCTTTGCTGCAGGCTGCCCATGTGTGGCTCACACACGCCTGTCTCAGGGAAGGGGATTTGTGTTCCTTGGGGTCTGTTTTTAGCTGCCACAGGCCAGGAGAGGGCCAGCTGTAGGGCTTCCCTGGTCTGTTTCCATGGCCGCAGTGGCCCCTGGGTGGGCTTCTAGAGAGGCTGAGAGCCTGCCCTTGAGGTTTCTACCCTGGCTCTCTGGAACCCATGGGGAGAAGAGAATGGAGGCCCAAGGATGTTTCCGGGCATGTGATGCTGCCACATTGCGAGTATTGATTGTAGTGACTTGAGTCATAGCCTTAAAAGATACATATATTCGGAAACTGTGAATGCACCGATGGCCATATTTGGACCAAGGGTCTTAGCTGATGTAATTAAGTTAAGGGTATTGAGATGAGACCATCCTGGGTTAGGATGGGCCCTAAATCCAGTGACAAGTGTTCTTGTAATAAGAGAAGACACAAGAGGGACTGCCACGTGATGACAAAGGCAGAGACTACAGCGCTTCAGCCACGCACCAGGACATGCCAAGAGCCACCAGTAGCTGGAAGGGACAGACAGGGTCCTTCTACAGAACCTTTGGAGGGAATGTGGCCCCAGTGACACCTTGATTTAGACTTTTGTCACCCAGAACCATCAGAGAATAAACTGCTGTTGTTCTGAGCCACTCAGTTTGTAATCGTTTTGTTACGGCAGCCCCAGGAAACTCACATAGTGTTTTAAATTTAAATTTGAATTTTAAATTTCAGTATTCTTTGTCTTGTTCACTGCACTCTTCTTAGCACTTAGGGCATGTAGAGAATTTGTTGAATGTCTGAAAGCACCAGGTCTATGTCAGGACTCTCACCCACCCAGAGGTGGAACCGGCTATTCAGAAAGTCAGTAACCTGGGCTGAAGTGATGTTCATTTAACAAAACCAGCATTGATTGATTGATTGATTAAAACAGAGTCTCACCCTGTCACCCTGGATAGAATGCGTGACATCATAGCTCACAGCAACCTTGAACTCGTGGGCTTAAGTGATCCTCTTGCCTTAGCCTCCCAAGTAGCTGAAATTACAAGCGCCCACCACAATGCTCAGCTGTTTTTAGAGACGAGCGTCTTGCTCTTGCTCAGGCTCATCTTGAATTCCTGAGCTCAAGCATTCTACCTTCCTTGGCCTCCCAGAGTGCTAGGATTACCCACCCAGCCTTTTATTTATTTTTAATTGAGGTGAAATTCGCATTACATATAATTTACTGTTTTATTTATTTATTTTATTTTTGGAGGCAGTCTCACTCTGTCACTCTCAGGTTGAGTACGGTGGCATCATCATAGCTCACAGCAACCTCAAACTCCTGGGCTCAAAGTGATCCTCCTGCCTTAGCCTCCCTAGTAGCTGGGACTACAGGTGCCTGCCACAATACCCGGCTAATTTTTTTCTATTTTTAGTAGGGATGAGGTCTTGCTCTTGCTCAGGCTAGTCTCAAACTCATGATAATTTTAAATTGAACAGTTCATTAGTTTTTTAGTACATTCACAGTATCTATCTAGAAAGTATTTTCATCACTCTGTAAGGAAACCCCGTGCCTGGCAGGAGTCGCTCCACATTTGTGCCTCCCCACCAGTCCCTGGTGTGTTTTCTGCTCCTATGAAGTGACCCATCCTGGATACTTCTCCTGAATGGAATCACATGTAGTATAGTTTGTGTTTTTGTGCGTCTGGCTTCTTTCACATGGCGCCGTGTTTTTGAGGTTTATCCACGTTGTAATGTGTGTGGGTCCTTCGTCCCGGTACATGGCAGAATCTCATTTCATCGTGTGGACGTATGTCAATACAGTCATTTCACAGGAGGCCTTTTAGACAAGGAAATGAAGGCCCCCAGGTCACAGAGCACTGGGGTCCAGGACAGGGGTGGAGGAGGCACAAAGAGCCAGACTTTTCCAGTTCATGCTCTCTCTCTTCCCTCCCCTGCTGCCACCCCCATCTCTGGGCCTGGTCAGGAAGCAGTGTGCATGGGGAGAAAGTAAGCAGGTGTCCCCTCCATCTGCGGCTGTGGGTTCAGGTATGGTCCTCCGGTGCCCCCCATACCCTGTTCCCCGTGTGTGTGGTTTCTGCTGTTCCTGAGAGAGGCAGTAGGCTGGTGTACCCCCATCTGATGGCTGAGCATACTGATGTCCTGAGAGGTTGGGGGCCTTGGCTGGGGCCACTTGGCCTAAGGGTACCCCTGCTTTCTTTCCAGAGCCCTTTGGCTCACCACCCATGCTTCTGCAGTCCTGGAATGTCTTCCCTGACCTTTTTCACCATCCAAAGCTTTGTTCAGCAGACAGGTCCTAGAAGTGGCGTTGTGGCAGATTTCGGTCAGGATACGCTTTGTCAGAGTACTGAGGATGTTCACTGTCATAAGCTTGGGCTGTGGGGAATTCTTTTGCTGAGCAGATAGCTTATTCTGCACATAAAGCTTAGTTCTGGCAGTGGGCTCTGTCTAGAAGGTGTTGCCTATGGCTGTTTCTGGTCTTTGATGATTCGTGGTCTTCATTAAGTCACTAAGCAGTTGGATGTACAGCAACTGGTGGGGAAGACGATGGTGGAATGGCACAGCCCAGCCTTGAACCTGCCCAGGGCATGCAGTAACTATGGTGGAAGTTTGGGTGAGTTGCTCCAGATTCCAGGGCCAGTCTTAGTTCGGGTCTGTGTCCAAAACAAACAGAAAAGAACAAAGGAGGTTGTGAATTCTGAGGCTGCTCTCAGGCACCACTTCCTGGCTGTGTTTTGGTGGGGCCGGTTTGACTTGTTCTGGGTTTCTTGGTCTCCTGGAGGTGGTGGGGACAGTCTGGGTGGGAAGATGTTACCTGAATTTTGGGAGTAAAAATGTGGCCTTTAGTTGCCCACTCCTTGGCATGCCTTGGTTTGCCTACAGAGCTGCCCCAAAGCCAAGGTGGGAATTTTGCTGGCTTAAGGGCAGCAAAATCCCCACCTTGGCTTTGGGGGCAGCTCTTTCAAAGACTTTGGAGCCCTATGGGATGGTTTCTTGGAAGGCTGGAGAGTGAGCTGATAAAAGTAGCCTCTTTACTGGTCTCCTAGGGGGCACCCTGGGCCCCTAGATGGTCCAATGGCCAAGGATCTTTGTCACATGCAAATCTGATCTTACTCATAAAATCCTTTTGTGGGTCACTCACTTATCATGCAGCTTGTGAACATAAGCCGGGCTTGCCTGGTTCAAATCCCAGCTCAGCCACATTCTAGCTGTGTGATCTTGGATAAACCACTTACCCTCTCTGGGCCTGCTGCTTTCTTTGCATATTGGGGCTCAGCTATATGCCTCCCTTTTGTCATGGTGTTGTGAGGACAACTGGTTAACTAGGTGATGTGCTCCGGGTAATGGGCACATAATATGAACTGCTGGGCTTAGCGTGTGAGGACAACTGGTTAACTAGTTGATGTGCTCTGGGTAATGGGCACACAGTATAAAATGCTGGGCTTAGCCTGTGAGGACAACTGGTTAACTAGGTGATGGGCTCAGCATGTGTTGCTGTTGTTACTATTGTTGTTAACTCTTAAGATGCTCCTGAGAGTAATAATGACAATATTACAATGGAGTTGAGGGACTTTCCCGGAGTCCACATGATGTGTTTTCTCCCTCCACTCCCTTCACCTCCCTGACCTCATGTCCTAACTCTGCCCCCTGCACCCTGGCCACGCCAGCCTTCTCTCTGGTGTGACAACACACCTTAGTTGGTCCAGCCTTCAGGCCTTTGCATTGGCCATGCCTTTTGCCAGGCACGCCCTCCCTGAATCTGCCCTAGGGGACACCTTGGATCATGCAGGGTGCTATCTGGGCCCAGGGAGCTGCAGCAGGGGAGTGAACCTGGAGACCCTTGGGAAGCTTCCTCTGCACATTGGTTGCTCCGGCAGCTTCCCTAATCCTGTCACTGTTTCCCAGAGCACTCAGAGAAGCAGAGCCTGGCCTGCCCCTTCCATGTTGGAAAGTTGACACCCAGAGCAGCTCAGACTTGTCTCTGAGTCACACAGCTCAGGTTCAGACTCCTGGCCAGCCACCAAAAGCCATTATTTTTGCGATGTGTGTGTGTGTGTGTGTGTGTGTGTGTCTGTCTGTCTGTCTGTCTGTTTTCTGGGCCTGTCATTGAGATGACTCTAGCTCAGAAAACCAATGTGAGGGGGTCATGCTTTCTTTTCCTGAGATTAAAAGAAGGACAGAAGTGCCTGCCAGATGAGCTGGCCCCTCTGGCCGGGACCAGGGCCTGGGTTCTAGGACAGGCTGGGCTTGCAGCCGTACAGTGTGGGCTGGGAGGAAATGGGTTAATGGAGGAGAAGCAGGGGCTGGAGCTCACTCTCGCCTGCCAGCGAGTGAAGAGTGAAGAGGTTTTTCTAGCCGAGCTATAAAAAGGCCTCACAGTGTTTCAGCTCCTGTGTCGGCTGGAAGCCCGCCAGGGTTACCATGACGATGAGGAATTATTACTTACTGCCAAGGCTGGGAGAAAAAGCTCGTACTTTTGGCTTCCAAACAAGAGGAGTGGACTTATGTAATTCTCTGTGTTTATAGGCCCAGAGTGGCAGAGGCAAGAACGGATTGCAGGAGGCTCGAGGTCCCGCTCTCGGCTCAGCTGTGGGGTCTGGCGGCCCCGCGGGTTGTCCTCTATTGGGCTGTGGCCTACCCAGGCTTCAGGGGGCACTGGGCCGGAAGCCTGGGGGGCCGGGCCAGGGCGCTGGGTCGCTGGCCCCCAGCAGGGCCTCCCAGCGGGGTGGGAGCCATAGTCTCGCGGGAAGGCGGCGGGCCGCTTTCGGGCCACCCCTCTCCAGTGTCGGTCCTGGAGGAAGGATGGGTTTGATGTTGGACACAGTGTGCCCTCTGGAAGCCAGCGGCTCAGTCTGCATGTGTGGACTCCACTGACCCACTGGCTGGCACTTTCTTTCTTTTCCTTTTTTTTTCTTGCGGGAGAGTTCCTCCAAGTTGGGCTTGGAGCTGACTGGAGTGAGGCTGGTCATGTGCTCGGGTAAGAGACGTTGCGGTCTCCGCGTGGGCAGGGAGGCACAGTGTGGCTGGTCACTCCGGCTGAGGAAGTGGGTGCAGTCTGGGGAACGGGGCATATAGGGACCTGTGCCCAGGGTGCCATTTGGGGGCCCATGGACTCATCTGGAAGGAGCAAGGTTCTGTTGGGTGCTGTGGCCCTGCCAGGGCAGGGGGCTGGGTAGACACCAGTCAGCCAGCAGGGGTGGCCGGATGCTCCCCTGGCAGGGCGGACGTGTGTTGGGCCCCATGCTCCACGGAACAATGGGCTGGGACATCTTATCGGACAAAGTTGCTGAAGTCACAGAAAAAAGTGCTCTGAGCTGTGGGCCGAGCCAGGCTGGGCTCCTTGGCTAGCCCACATTGGGGTAGACTCAGGGTGGGCATTGTGCTGCTTTTCCCGAGTTGGGCACACGCCCCAGTGCCCTCACAGGGGAATTGCGGGCAGCTGTGGGGGCCTCGGTGCTCTGGGTGCTTATTCCAGGAGTTGACGGCAGGAGGGTGTGGAGTAGGGGTCCTCGGGATCTGGGTGGGCTGGGGCATGGAGGGCCAGGTTCAGGCAGTGCTGCAGCCTAGCCCTGGCGGCCGGCTCCCCACCGAGGTGGCGCTTGGCTCAGTGCCTGTGTCTGGTTTGAAATCAGCGCCACCGGCCCAGGCTTGCCCAGGGACTTGGCAGCCAGGCGCTGGGACAAACACTGGAAAGTTGGAAGGGCTTCCCGAGCTCACAAGGAGCCTTCAGTTGCAAGCTGAGGGATGAGGGAGCGATTTGTCTTGAGGTCTGGGTGTGTAGGGGGCCGTGGGGAGGCAGCAGGGACCCCCTGTGAGGACCTCCATGCCCAGGCCAGAGAGGAGAGGGGCTGGGCTTCAGATGACTTTACAGCCCGGTTTGAGTCCTGGCTCCATCTTCTGAGCTGTGTGGCCTCGGGCATATTGCCCCATCTCTGTGGGTCTCAGTTTCCTTGTCTGTAAACTGGGGATGATGGGGTCCGTATGGCGTGGGCATGGTGGGAGAAGGACATATAGCTTCATGGTGAACTCTGGGGAAGGCTGCCTGGGTTTTTGTATGAGGTAGAAGCTTCCTGGCCATGTGACCTTGGGCAAGTTGTTTCGTGCTTCTATACCTCAGTTTTCCCATCTGGCAAATGGGTGCTTCATCTGTCCCTCCCTCCCCCAAATAAGTAATGTGACTTAAGGGAGCTAATAACACTGGCTGCCTGGCACATAGCAAGCATACAGTCAGTATGAGCTGGTGGTGGGTGTTATTTTCACAGTGACAATGACAGCACCCCCACCTGTGCTGTGATTTTGGCATCTCGGGTTGATGGTGTTTATGAAGTGGTCATGGCCAGACCATTGTTCTAGTCTGGCCCCTTGGGCACGTCCTGAAACCTCATGGAGCCTCAGTTTCCTCATTCTCTACAGCCTGCAGGTACCCTGGGGGAAACTGAGAGAAGTCCAAAGGGCCCCGAGCAGTGCTGAAGTGTGGGGAGGGGTGCTGTGAGTGTAAACCACAAGGTTGGATTTAAGTCCAAGTTCCATCTTGGTCTCCATCCATTTTTCTTTTCTGCCCTGCAGGGAGTTCTCCAGTTTCATAGAAATGCAGGCCCAGGAAGAGGAGGTGGGCAAGAGTGGGTGCTTCCCAAGATCTGCCTCCATTTGGGCTGGGCCAGGGTCCCCAGGGTGCCCTGCTCCACCTGGGCTCCTATGTGCCAGTCCTGGGCCAGGCGTCCCTGTTATGCCTGGCATGGCCTGAGGGCCAGGGCAGGAGGACAGTTCTGCTGAAGGTGGCAGCGATCCTGTGTTTGTAAGTGACACCAGATTCCTGGCCAGTGGCTGGCTCATGGCCTTCCACCTCGGGCTAGCAGTAGCCAGCAGGGAGTTCCCGGGGTGTCTGGGCCGCCCACGCCAGCTGCCCACTGTCTCATTGTCTTCAGGCCTCTTCTGGGAAATCGGGAAAGTTCCTGTGAAGTGGGGGCACCGTGCATGTCACCCCTGAGGTCTTGCTATCTGCTTGGTTGGTCCCAGAGCTGTGTTATGCGCACTCCTGACCTATACTGAGGGCCTTGGACCCCTGAGAAAGACAGTCATGTGTGGCGGTTCAGAATGGAGGTCAGTACAAGGGACCTTTATGGTGGAGCAATTCTGTGTCCACTGGAGGTGGTCATCGATCAGAATGGGCATGTTCTTCACACACTTACACGCACACCCATACACTTGTTGATGTGTGTAAAACTTTTGAGATCTGAATGAGGTTGGTGTGTCAGCATTACCTTCCTGGTTATATTGATGCTGAACCATAGTTGTCTAATGATGTTAGCATTGGGGAAAGCTGGGTAAAGGATACCTAGGATCTTTAGCTCTTGCCCTATTATTAATTTTTGTTTTTTTAGAGACAGAGCTTCAAGCTGTTGCCCTGGGTAGAGTGCTGTGGAGTCACAGCTCACAGCAACCTCCAACTCTTGGGCTCAAGCAATTTTCCTGCCTCCACCTCTCAAGTAGTTGGGACTATAGGCACCTGCCATAATGTCTGGCTATTTTTTAGTTGTAGCTGTCATTGTTGTTTGGTGGGCCCGGACTGGATTCGAACCCTCCAGCTCAGGTATATGTGGCTGGCATCTTAGCTGCTTGAGCCACAGGCACTGAGCCTATTATTAATATTTTTTACAACTGTGTATGAATCTACCATGATCTCAAAATAAAAAGTTAAAAAAAGGATGGGCATGGTAGCTCACGCCTGTAATAATCCTAGCACTCTTGGAAGCCGAGGTGGTGGATAGCTTGATCTCACAGGTTCAAGACCAGCCTGAGCAAAAAATGAGACCCCCATCTCTACTAAAAATAGAAAAACTGAGGCAAGAGGATCGCTTGAGCCTGAATTGGAGGTTGCTGTGAGCTAGGACATCATAACACTCTACCCAGCGTGACAGTTTGAGACTCTCTCTAAAAAATGAGAGGCATGCTATCTGAATCTGCTCCTTTGTAGCTGGGTGAATTTGAGCAAGTAACTTAGCTCCTCCAGGCTCAGTTTCCTCATCTGTAAAATGTAGCTAATGTTTACTATCTTGCAGGGCTGGCATGAAGATTAAATGATTTGCTACTTGCTAAGTGCTTTCTGAGGGTTTGCTGTTCCCATTGCTACCATCATTGTTGATGTGATTGCTGTGCTTTGCCTGGTGCTATCTTATTTCATATTCCCATCAGCCACAGATGGGAGGATGACCCACTTTGTAGATGAGGAGGGTAAGTCGTGAGTGGTCAGGTGACCCACACCAAGGCACACAGTTTGCAGGGCTGGAATGGGATGGGCATCCAGACCAGAGTCTGTGCTTGATGGCTCTCCTCTCTGGGTGAGTGGCCCTGGGAAGGTCACTTGCCCTCTCTGAGCCATGGTCCCCTCCTTCCTGCCTCATCTGGTGGCTGGGCTAGGGGGTTGGGGTAAAAGGCTGGACTTATGACTTCTGGGAGCCAGGTAGCCTCAACTTCTGCACTCCTTCCCCTCACTCCTCGACCCCACCCAGACCTCCCACCTCTCAGCTCACCTCCTCTGAGGCCCCCAAAGTGGGAGCTCAAATAACTGAGCTTGGGCCTCAGACACCCCAGGAGGTCCCGGTGGGACTTGCTTTATGCCTTGTGATTACAGTGGGACCAGGTCTGTCTCCACTTCCTGTGACAGTGGAATCCCTCTGGGCTGTGTGTTCCCTTGTTTTGCTGTTTCTCGTGGTGCTGGTTTCCCTTGTGCTCTTCTCTGCCTCTGTCAGTGTTGAAAAGGCCTTCAAGGTGTACCTAGCTCATCTTCTTGTGAGCTGGGTTATCCAGTGGCATGTGTGACAAATGTGTTTTAGTTTGGCTAAAGCTGATCCTCAGGTAGAAATTTCTCTAGGGGCTCAGGAAAGAGGGCCTGCAGATGGTTGACCCCCTAAAGCTGGCTTGGAGCTAAGCTTGAGCCCTCAGACATCCCAGGACATCCAGGAGGGGTTTGCTTTATGCCTCAGGATTACAGAAGGTTCCAGCCTGTCCCCAGGCTGGGGGACAAATTGGCACCTGCAGGGCCTGGTGGGGTCCCACTGCTGAGCTGCTGCAAGGGCATTTCCATTATCATGTTGGCATGGTGGAGGGGAGGGGGTTGTCATAGTTTAGGGTCTTAGGTCTGGGCTTTGCTAGGCAGTTGGTGGGAGAGGTGGGGACCTCCAGCCTCATGAGCTTCTTTGCGGTTTGTTGGAGACCTCAGTCACAGTCGTGCCTCAGGACCTTTGCACTCGCTGTTCCCTCTTCTGAGAACACCACGTGGTGCTTCCTCAGAGAGGCCTGGCCTTGGGGTTGTGACTCCTTGGCACCCTGCTTGATTGTTCCTTGTAACACTGTCACTCCCTGTGCTGTCTGTCGTGCCTGTCCCATCCCATCCCCTTCACTACTTGTTTTAGTCCATTTGGACTGGGTGGCTTATAAACAAAATGACTGACAGTTGGGAGGCTGCAAGTCCAAGATCAAGTCCAAGATCAAGTCTCTGGCAAATCCGATGTCTGGTGAGGGCCTGTGTCCCGGTTCATGAACTGTGCGGTCTCCCTCTGTCCTCACAAGGAAAGGAGAAAGGCAGCTCCCTGGGGCCTCTTTCATGAGGGTGCTCATCCCATTTCTGAGGGCTCCACCCTCATGACCCAGTCACCTCTGAAAGCCTCGCCCCTTCACACTGTTACATGGTGATTAGGTTTCAACATACAAATTTTGGGGGGACATACACATTCAGACCATAGCACCCTTCCACCCAGGACTTTGTTCATATGATCACCACTGTATCCTCAGCACTGGGCATACAGTAGGCACTTAGGAAACAGTTGTGCCTGACTCAGGGTCCCCCAGGGCTGGGGCCCAGGCCTGTCCCATCCCTGTTTTATGGGCCCATCTGAGGACAAAGACTGTCAATCCCAGGCTGTCCTTGAAAGCTTTGGTTGGGGAGACTCAGGCCTTGCGGCTGGATTTCACCTTGACCTCATCTTCTTCCTCTCTGAAAGTTTTACAGCTTGAGGGCTGAAAATGCATTCTGAGGGTGCCCTGGAAACTCGGAAAAGTTCTTGCGCCTTTGTTCTGAGTGCCCAATAGGAACTCACCAAACCTCCCTAGAACGTCTGCTCCTCCTTGATAAAGTCAGGGAGGTGGGAGTCCTGAGCAGGGAAGGTAGGGGACCTGTGGGTGTGGAGTGTGGGGAAGGGGTGCTGACAGACTCAGCCTGCACACTGCGGGCAGAGGTGCTGTGAGCATTGTGCACACTGTGTCCTCCCAATAGCCCTGTGAAGTGGGTGCAGAATCACCCTCTCTAGGGAGGCACAGAGCGGGTGAGCAGCTTGTCCAGAGACGTACAGCTACAGGCACACAATATTCCTGGGTAAATGGCATTTCCTATGAAGCTGCTTCTGTGCCCCACTGATACTTAGCACTTTGAAGGGATTATCCTATTTCATCCCCAGAAGGCCCTTTTATTAGCCCTGTCTCAGCCAGTCCTGTTTTTTGGGGATCTTGGTCAGACCTGGGAGGGCCTGTTTCCCAGGCTTAGAGAGTGAGTGTTCCACTTAGCTCAGAGGAGGCCCTGAGATGCCCAGAGAAGGTGGGTGGGGGGTCAATCCCTAGTGTGACTCAGAAGTGAGAAGGCTGGAAGCCACCTCCTCCTTCCAGAGTCTGTCATTTGCATGACAATGAGCCTTTTATCCTTGGGCCCAGCCCCCTTCCCAGGCTAATAACATAATTCTGGGCCTGTGATGTCATAATGGGCCCTTTCTGTGGCTGGGGTCAGAGGCTGGTGGGCAGCTGTGTGGGCAGGGCCAGGGCTGCTAATGAGTCGGCGGTGGTTGATTTCCAGGGGCCTGTGTACCAAGCCACCTCCCTGCAGAGTCTTCTTTCATCTTCTTGAGAGGGCTACAGGAGGTGGGCTTTGCTCCCTTTTGATACCAAGGCAAACTGAGGCTCCAAGAAGCTCTCCACAGCCCCACTGCTTATCGGGCCCCCTTGGACAGGCCACTTTGAGCCTCTTCTTGGCCTGTGAAGTGGGGGTGACTCATCGCCAGCTGGGCCGAGTCAGTCCGGGAGGCGTGGGCGTGAGAGTCCCTTGCTTCCTGTAAGCTCCAGGGAGGCCCTTATACCCAGTGGCTACTGTGTGTCGGGAGGGCTCTGAAAGCCAGGTTCAGGCCTCAGCCCTGCCATGTAACCTGGATGTGTGGTTAACCTCTCTGTGCTCCTCTGTGTAACGAGGATTCTCCTGGGGCCTGGGCAGGGAGCAGCTCTCAGGAGATGGTCAGTGTCAGAGAAGTACGGGCTGGTGCAGTGGGGTGGATGGTGGCCCCCAGAGAGATACATCTGTTTCCTGTATAATAATCTGGGCCCTGTCGAAGTGACGTATTTGGAAAAAGGGTCTTCGCAGATGCGTTTCAAGATGAGCTTATCCTGGATTACCTGGAGGGCCATAAATCCAGTGACCAGTGTTCTTGTAAGAGACAAAAGAGGAGAGAGAGAGAAAGCCACATGAAGACAGAGGCAGCAATTGGAGTGATGTGGCCACAAGCCAGGGCAAGTGCCTGGAGCCAGCAGAAGCCGGAAGAGGCCTGGAAGGAGCCCCTCTGGAGTGCCTGGAGGAAGTGGGCCCTGCCTACACCTGGAGTTTGGAATTCTGTCCTCTAGACTGTTAGAGAATAAATTTGTTTGAAGCCATGTTGTTTGTGGTCATTTTTATGGCAGCCTTAAGGAAGCTAATACAGCCTGTGACCTCAGCCTCCAGAGGTAGAAGAGGAGTCTGGGGGTGCTGTTCCCCCACCCCAACCCTGAGAATTCAGGGCAAGTTCAGGTGGCCGGGAGGATGGCTTTGTGTCTAGTGGTGTAGGGCGTCTTGGCAAAGGAGTTTAGCCCCTCCAAAAAAGAGGGCAGGGCTTGGACCTGCTTGCCTCTCTGAGAACCGGCATCCACAAAGCCCCAACTTTCTCTCTCACCTCAGGCAGCCTTGAATTACTCAACCTGGCCTACCTTTATCAGCACATTTGGTACTGGAGCCAGGCCAGACCAAGAGGCAGGAGTTCCCTATTCCACACTTTACCAGGACACACTTTCCCCATACACCTGGCTATTCACCCAGAACCTGGGGTACAGCAACCTCCCCAGCAGGCCCCAGGCCCCTCATTTGTTAGGTGCCTTGACAGAGAAACCAGGCCCAGATAAGGCAGGCCACCCAGCAGAGGTCACATAGCTCCTCCTGGCAGTGATGGCACTGAGGCTGGCGGAGGCTTGGGGCTGTCCGCTGCATTGAGGCCTGTGATGGGCAAGCAGGCAGACAGTATGGATGTGGACCACTCAGCCAACTTTAGACAGACCTTGTCTGTGCTCTCAGCCTCAGGTTCTCTGCCTATAAAGTGGCCTCTGAGCTGAAGCTCAGAGCCTGTGATTCTGCTCTTGGTGTGTTCATGGATTCAACAGGCATTTATTGAGCACTTGCTGTTTGTGGTGTGCTGGGACTCAGGTGTGATTCTTGCCTTCATGGATCTCATGTTTGGGGACATGGGGGAAAGGGATGTGAAACAGCAAGGGTTGGAGCCAGGATTCCGGGTCCTGAGGAGGGAGGTGGGGAGCTGGAGCCTTGAGGGGCGGAGGTGTCCTGGGGCCTGGGTGGGTCATTTCCAGTAGGTTTGCGTGGGGGCTAGGGGACGCAGAGACCCCTCTGTGCAGCCCAGGGCACCTCAGCTGGCAGGAGTTGGCTGGGCCTGTGAGCAGGGGTACTGGGTAGAAGGCTTTTGAGGTCTGGCTCTAGCCTGGTGGGGGAGGCAGGGCTGTGCCAGCAATGGGGTCCCAGTGATTAAGGTGGACACAGGAGGTGATTTGCCTGGCTTTGCATCCAGGTTGTGGCCCTTGCTTGCTATGTGACCTTGGACGAGTTACTTAGCCCCTGTATGCCTCAGTCTTTTCACCTGTAGAATGGGATAGCACCTATCTTATAGGGATGCTGTGAACGGGTGCTAGCGAGTGCTGTGTTAATAATCAGCTGTGATGATGGCTGTGGGAGGTGAGGCACACACCCTGTAGCTGCATGAGACAGGGAGAAGGGAGTAGTATTTGCTAATCTCCCCTCTGTCCTGCTCCTGCCTGTGGTAAGAGCCTCAGTCTCCAATCTGTGAAGTAGCAGCTGTAATAAGCACATGGCCCCTAGAGGACAGGAGGAGGTGAGGGTGCGGTGGGGGCTCGGGGTCTCCACCTGCTCCAGGTTGAAGGCTTGGCCACCCCACAGGCTGGGAGCAGCTGCTCATTTTACAGTCTGGGAAACTGAGGCCGTGGGAGGGACTCAAGGCATGCCCATGAGTACAGCTCCCATGGACTGTGGCTGCAGACAATGCCCCTTTCTTCTGGCCTGGCGGGGGTGACTGGGAATTACTCAACCTGGCCTACGTTTATCAGCGCATTTGGTTCTGCAGCCCCAGCTAGCAGATGTTCCTTTCGAGAGAGAGAGATCGTGATGTTCTTCCAGAAACCGAGGCCGGAGGCTCAGGTTACTGCTGGGGGCAGCCGTGGGGGCGGTGTGTGCCTGCCACTGAGGAGTGACCCAGATCTGAGCCAGGCTGGCTGTGCCTGGCAGCCTTTATCTGCAAAGCCACTGCCTGCTGTTTCCCGGTCAGAGTCACTGACAGCTCAAGACAGAGTTGGGAGATGCCTACTCTTCCTCCAGGGTGAGAGGAACAGGAGAAGTCTGTCCCAGGCTTCTGCCTGGCCCCCTTCCTCCTAGCCTGAGTGTCCCAGGGCTCCCATTCTATTTCTTTTTTATCCTCCTGGCTGGCTTTGGACCTTGTCCCACCTGCACAGATGAAGGACCTAGAGTGTGGAGGAGATCTGATTCTAGGGAGAGCCTGTCTTAGAATTTGGGTATTAGGGGGTTTTTTATCTTAGGTGTCTTGGTTGCAATTGACAGACTCCCTCTTCCTCCTGCACAAAAGGCTCCTGTAATTAAAAGACTTTAGGGAAAGCTTCAGGCACTGTTGGATCCAGGTACTCTCTGTGTTCTGTCGCTGGTAGCCCAAGACTAATAATCATAGCTCAGCAGCCTCAGTGGAAGAAAAGCTTCTTATTTGTCACTCCTGATGTCCCAGCAGAAGTCGTGGGAGTGAGTTGTATTGGCTCCGTTTGAGATTAAAGCCCCTCCCTAAGTCACTTGCACTGGAGGTCAGGGTCGGCTTCCCCAGGCTCCAGGACTGAGGGTGCGGGAGGGTTGGCTGTTCAAGGGACATTGGGGTGTGGTTTGCAGAGCGGGTGCTGGGCAGGCAGAGACACACTGTGTCACCACAGCTGGCTTGCCCTACTCGTTGGAGACGGTGCTGGGTTGGAGCTAGGTCTTGAGCCCTTTCATAGTCAGCTATGGGTCCCATCGGGTGGAGGGTGTGTCATCAGCGAGTCACTAGGTAAGTGAGCCCCATCTCTTGTTCCCTGTTATAGCTGGGGCCTTCCTAGTTTCACCTGCAGGCCTTTGCCCCGGCCGAGAAGGTTGCCATCTGCGATTCCACCGTCACCCCCTCCTTGCAGCTATTCCAGCCTTTGCTGTGTCCTCCTTGTGGCTTCCAGTGACCACATGCCATAAGCCATAGGTCACCTCCTGGCAGCCCCTGGGCTGTATTTGTGTGTCAGACTGATGGATTGGGTTGGTTTTTGTAGTCAGTGCTTCTCCCCCCCCCCCCCCCCCCAGAAAAATTGGGAGATGTCTCAAAATTGCACTTACTGTGCTTGCCTGAAAGATTTGGACCCTGGGCCCCCTACCCCACTCCCTGGGCCACAATCCTGAGCCCCAGCTCAGCCTTGGCCGAGGCTGACTTTGGCTGCCTCTTGCTCCCCTTGCCACAGTTCCTGCCTGGCCTATTGTGTCCCAGCAGGGGCTTGGGTGTCCACAGCCCTCCTTCCTCTGTCCTGTCCCACGTCTGCAGGGACCCTCTGTCCTGTAGCCCGGCTAATCCTTCTCTCTCCATGGACTGATAACCAAACCCCAGGTGGACTCCCTATGTCAGCTGTTGTCTCTGTGGACAGCGGGCACATTTGTTTCCCATCTGGAGCGCCTGGCTGCAGGGGCTGTGCGACCCTTTGGATTCTTGATCGCTGCCCCATGGGGATGTGTGGGAGGGCTGCAGTTGAGTGGGTGGGCTCTCCCCAGCCCCACTGCTGGTGCAGCTATTCTTAGCAGCAGAAACATTTGTCCTCGTTCACATGTGGCTGACATCCCCCAGAGATCTGCCCTGAAATACTAGGAATGACCCCATAAATTCCTCAGAAAGCTGTCCTCAAGGGCCTGCATGCAGGGTGGTGGGGTGAGGCGGGGGGAGCGGGGTGGGAGAGAGGTGTTTCCGGCAGCTGTGCAGCTGGATGATTCACCAGATGTTGGTGAGGCAGGGACAGTGATGGGAACTGGTGGGGCAGCCTTCGTCACACTTGGGCTCTGGGCATAGCGGGGTGAGTGGATGGGACAGAGACTTTAGACCGGTGGGCAAGAGATGGGGGCCCTGGGCTGGCCTGGGGACTTGAGTCCATCCAGGGGCCCATCTGAAGCAGCAGCTTTGGATCAGCCCCTCCCTGGGTCCAGGCCCTTCTAGTCAATCCCCCACCCCCCCACCCCCCACACTGGCCGCCTTGGGTGGAGGCTGTTGGCCTGCAGAGCGCTCAGCTTCTCAGGAACTTCTGAGGGATCTGAGCTGTGAGGTAGCTGGGCAGGCCCAGCTATGGCCTGCGGCCATCATCAGGTCCTGCCTGATATAGGGTCTTGATCCATTCTGCCCTTGGCATTGATCCACTCTGCCCTTGGCTGTGAGAGTCTACTGAGTTCTGGGCTCTCTTTCATGGGGCAGCCCAAGCCATCACAGAGCAACACAAGCCCAGCCAGGAGCCATTGGCCAGCAGTCAGGGAGGCCTCCCTGGAGAAGGGGAGTGTGTGACCATGTTTTAGCTTATTTTTCCCTTAAATTTTAAATTGTGGTAGGTATATATAGCCGGGGGGAGGGTGGGGAGGTGTTTCCGGCCCTTCTGGTATAGAATGGTTGAATCCTCAACCATTCTAAAGGTGATAGTTAAGTATATTCACTTTGTTGTGCAGGAACCTCTAGAACTCTTAATTTTGCAAAACTGAGATTCTGTATCCACTAAATACTCACCCCCATTGCCCATCCCCCAGCCCCTGGCACCTGACCCTCTACCTTCTGTTTCTATGAATTTGGCTACTCCAGGGGCCTCTTAGAAGTGGAATCAGCCAGTATCTGCCCTTTCTGTGGCTGGCTTCTGTCACTCAGCTTAACATTGGAGCTGCTTTTTGTGGCCTGTTTGGTCCCAGATGGCAAAATGGATGAAAACCCAAGACCTTGAGCTCTCCTCACCCCATGCTCTAGAAACCCAGGTCTTGGAGTGGAGGAACCTCTATGCCCCAGAGCCCAAGCCTCCCTCCCGTGTGATGCCCCAGGGGTATAGGTTAAGCGGTTTGCCCAGGTCACACAGCTGGTGCCAGTGCCCCCTCCCCACCACCCAGACACCAGCCTCTTCTCTGCACTCGCCCTCCCTCTGCAGAGAAAATTGCTGTTTGGAAGGCCAGATGGAGGAGCTGGGCTTAATGGAAAACACGTCCCTCCCGGGGCGCCCAGGACTTAATGAGGAGGAGCCGGGCAGCATCAGGGTAATGCTTGTGAGATGCCCAAGGGGGCTGCTCCCAGCATGAGGGTTCTCAGGTGGAACCCAGGGAGCCTGGTGTGCAGGGAGGGCTTGTCATGCTGTGGTTTATCTCCCTCTCTTCCTTTTAAATTAAATGGAAAAAAGAAAAAAAGGAGCAGTGGAGGAGGAAGTGCTTTTGAGCAGACCTTGGCGTGGCGGGGAGCAGGCGGGCTGGCAGTGGCCCAGACAACGCAAACGCACCAATTAAATTGTAAACAGAAACAGGCCTCCTTGGTGGCGGCTCCAGCCAAAGCCACTTCCCTTCTGCTCACTGGGGGCTATGGGGAGGGCTGGGGCTTGAGGATCTGTGTCCTGACTGTGTGGCCTTGGTTGGACAAGTGAGCTCACTTCCCTCGCCTCGGTTTTCTGATCTGTCGAATGGAGAGAGTTGTGTTTGGTGGGAATTTGGAGCCTCTCCCCCCTGCCCCCAGGTGGATGAATGTAGCCTGCGGCAAAGGTGGGAGTGGGGTGGAGGGATGAGGGAGCTTGAAACTGAATGGGGGTGGTGGTGGAGGTGAGACGGGGCAGGTGCCAAGGGTGTGTTTTGCTTCTGGCCTCTGTTTTTCTGTGGAAGTAGGAGCAAGATATAGCATTGGGGAAACAAGAATTGTGGGCTTTGGGATGGCCCCTGTGGCTCAAGGAGGAGGGTGCCAGCCCCATATACTGGAGGTGGTGGGCTCAGACCTGGCCCGGGCCAAAAACTGCAGCAGCAATAACAACAACAACAAAAGACTTGTGGGCTTTTTGGCTCTGGAAATGTACACTTGAGAATCATGGACTTGCTTCTCTCTCAGACTGTTTGCTGGTCTGCCCAGTGAGGGTAGTGATAGTACTTAGTTTGGCTCTGTCGTCCTGTCATCGACATTCTCGTCCTGTCGTTGTCGTCAGCTTGCCTCCTCCCCCCTCCCCTGGTATCTAGTATAAGAGAGGGTGGTAACATCCTTAGCTCTCATTTTAGGAACTCTCCTGTGGGCCAGGAACTTCACTGAGTTCTCCATAAATCTTTTTCCAGTGACATCTTTCCAAATGAAGCCCAGAGAGGTCGGTTCCTAGCCCAAGGTCACACAGCTAGCAATGACAGTGGCAGGGTTGGGGTTTGAAACCAGTTGATCTCTCTCCGCACACACAGAGGAGCTCTTTGGGTTGGTAGCACATGAGTAGGAGGTGGCTTTGGTAGGAATGGGTGAGTCTCTAGGATCAGGGTGGCCACTGGACTTTCTGTGCCCTGGGGCCGTGACTCAGCCCACAGCCTCCATGGTTCCTACCTTGATCCCAGGTGGGGCCAAAACTGCTGGGGAGGAGCCCTGCCTGATGGGGAGACAGCAGGTAAACAGAGGGGCCAGGTCCACGGAAGTGGCAGAGAGAGAGCACACAGGTGGGCGCATTGGTGTGGGGGGAAGGCTCCCAGGAGGTGGGAGCACAAAGGCTCAGCAGGACAGAAGACTATGCACTGAACCCCCCTCCATGAACCCCACCAGCCAGGCAGGGCATGTAAACAAAGGTAGCTTCTCAGGAGGGGATGTGGCAGATAGCAGAGGAAAAGCCCATCTAGCGTGGGTAGCCTCTGTGAGGGACACAGATCTCCGTTTTTCCCACTGGGGGATTTTGTGATGGTAAAATATGCATAAAATGTACCATCGAACCATATTAAAGTGAATAATTCCCTGGCATTTAGTACGTTCACGATGTTGTGCAATCACCACCTTTATCTAGTCCCCAAATACTTTTATTCCCTCCAAAAGGAAACCTGGTACCCACTAAGCAGTCACTTCCCATTCCAGCCTTCCTACAGCCTGTGGCAGCCACCGGTCTGCATTCTCTCTGGATTTGCCTCTTCTGTGGGTAACTGGACCCAGTGTGTGACTGTTTGTGGCTGGCTTCATTTACTGTGCATAGTGTTTTCAAGGTTGGTGGATCCAAGCGTCATTCCTTTTTATGGCTGAATGATGTTCCATTGTATGGACTGACCACATTTTGTCTATCCACTCTTCAGTTGATGACATTTGGGTTGTTTCTACCTTTTGGCTATTGTTGACTAGTGCTGCTGTGATCATTCTTGTCCTTTTTGTTTTGTTGTTTTGTTTTTATCACCTGTTTTTAGTTCCTCGTTTTGTCAATACCTGGGCACGGAATTGCTGGGTTATAGGGTAATAATGTGTTTGGTTCAGTGAGGGGTGGCTGCACCATTTCACATTCCCCCCATTCACCCAGCAGTGTGCGAGCACCCCTGGTTTTATGTGAAACCTCTCTTTATGGTGCCTCTGGCTGCAATGAATGGGGAGAAGGCAGCAGGTGCCTGGTGGGAGCATTCTGGGGTCCTCCCGGGTATAGCCTGGCTGACAGATCATAGGCTGGGAATCACCCAGGGGCAAAGAGGATGCTTCTGAGGCTGGAGGTGACTCAGGAGGAAGATGTGCTGCTTTATGCTTGAAGGAGCAAAGGTCTGTGAGGTCACTTTGAAGGTGTACCCCCATTCCTGCCCACTGTCCTGGTTTTTCACAGCTCTGACACCTGTACCCTTCTCCCACCCCTGTCCCACCCACTGGGATGTCAGCCACATGAGGTTGGGGATCTGGAGTCAGTTATTTGCTGCTATGTCCCCAGCAACTGTCACGCAGTGGGTGCTTGTAAAGCGCGGAGGACAGAATGTTGAGCCACCAGGCTGGTAACAGGAGCCGTCCCTTTGCCCGCATCTGTGTCACCTATGGGAGCCCCTCTGGGCCAGGCTGGGTGAGGCTCACTCTTGCCACATCCCAGGACCTTTTGTGTCTGAGGACTCAATTGAGAGCCACATTCTGAACTGTTTCAGAGCATTCCGTGCCAGGAGTCCCTGCTGAGGGTGGCCATCGAATGCTTGGCTGGTTCCCCAATTTTTATGGCATGTCAGGAAGTCAGCACACAGGTGTGAGCAGCCAGATTCTCTGAGACTGGTGTTTGGTGGCGCCTTCCTGCACGTCCAGGGCCACTCCCGTCTAGGGGTCCTCCTTGGCTGTGCAGCTTTTGTGTAGTAAATATTTATTAGATGCCTGCTGTGTGCTAGGCCGTGGGGATAGAGCAGTGAACAAAACGTGTTCACTGAGCACTTACTGGAGTAGCAGGTGTTCCCTAACACTCATGTCCACCTGGAACATGTGAATGTGGCGTCGGATGTCAGTGGTTAGACTGGTGTTCTTATGAGAAGGGGAGACACACAGAAATGAGCCACAGAGAGAAGGGTGTGTGAAGGCAGAAGCAGAGACCGGAGTGATGCAGACATATGCGAGGGCTGCGGTCCCCAGACCGTAATGGATACCTGGCCGTGGCCTGTTACATTCATCCATGTTTATGGCTGCTCCCCATAGTTCGAATCACTCCCTGAGCTCCACCTCCTAGCATAGCAGCAGTGACATTAGATGCTCACAGGAGCATGAACTCTACAGTAAATGGTGCATTCGAGGGATCTCAGTTGCACACTCCTTATGAGAATGTAATGCCTGCCCCCTGGAAAAATTGTTTTCCATGAAACCCATCCCTGGTGACTAAACGGTTGGGGACTACTATGCTAGGGGACCAGAAAGTGGAAGAGGCAAGGAAAGCTTTTTCCCTGAGGACCGCAGAGAGAGTGTGCCCTTGCTGACACCTGGATTTGGACTTCTGGCCTCCAGAATGGTGATTTAAAACATTTCTGTTGTTTTAAGCCCCCCAATCTGTGGTCATGCAGCCCAAGAGACCAGGATACATGCTGTGTGTCAGGCCCCGGACCTCTGAAAAGGGATTTAGTCATGAGCAGTGAGGGAGGCCCTGGTATTTGTGTATCTGAGCCTAGACAGGCTGCGTGGGGCTGGGAGTCACCTGTGCCCCCCACCATGGTTCCTCTTATCCTAAGAAGGCTTTATCTTGGGCTCCCGAGTACAAGAGGGTCCTGCATGTGTGTGCCCACTGTGCCTGGCAGGCTGAGTTTTAATTCTGATACTCCCCCAGCTGCCAGGAGTCAGGGCCCGTTAGTTCCAAGAACATTTCAGGCACAGGCAGTGCAGACGTCTCCCACCTTTCATCCTCCCAAAGCACCTCTTCAGCCCCCATCCTCTGCACCTCCAGGCAGGAATTCCATCCTCCCTGGAGCCGAACCAGGCTCTCACGACACAGAAAATCTTTGGAATGTGTCTCGGTGCCATCCTGCCAACGCTGGAGAGGAATGTGGGGCAGGAGGCCCCTTGGAAGCTTCCAGGCCCCCAGGAAAGGGGCCTCTGTCCACCAGCTGGAGGGTGTCTGGCATCACAGTGTTGCTGGCCCTCTGCTTGCCCTCTGCTCAACATTTGTTCGTTGAGCCCTTACTGTGTGCTGGCCACTCGGGCTTAGGTGTCAAGGCAGCAGGAAGGAGGGCAGAAACGATGGTGGAGTGGGTGTGTCCTCAGCATTCTCCTGTAGATTTACATGCCTTACAAAAGCCGTACAGCAGCCATGGACTGGGGGACATGGGCTAGCAGGTGGACAAGTGCCACAGATCAAACTGCAGTCTGTGGGGTGCTCTTGTGGGCAGCAAGAGGCCCCTTGCTGTGTGTGCTGCCTCCTCGGCAGGCATAGTCCAGGGCCACCCCCCCTGTGTGCTATGAATGGGAAGTCCCCTCCATGGGCATCTGTGGCATTCACTGCCATCCTCCGGCAGACTCAAGTGCCAGCAGTGCACCCCAGGGCTGTTGTTTGTGACTGGACCTCTGATGACATCATCGCATGTCCTGTGCCACCTGGAACCAGCAAGTCCCTTAATCTTGCCAGAGCACTGTCTTTTTCTCCTTGGTGGCCTGGTCTCCCTGAGTTTGCCTTACAGAGCACCTCCCGTTTACCGGGCTGGTGGAGCAGGAACTCTCACGTACCCAGCTTGCAGAGGAAACTGAGGCTAGAGTCAGGCTGCGGAAGGGTGTCTTCCTGCAGTCCTGTGTGGGGCTACTTCTGAGCCCTGCAGAGTTGGTCTCCCTCCTGGCTTTCACACCATCTGCCCACTTTCCTGCTCTGTCACTGCTCTGTCGCTGCTGCTCTGCTCTGTCACTGCTGCTCTGGTGCCATCAACATCCTCTCTCAGATTTTTTCTGGAGCCTCCCCTAGGTCTCCCTGTTGAGTGCTTGCTCCCCACAGTGCCTCCTTGTAAAACACTCTGACCCTCTACTGTCTACCTCAACCATCTTCCGTGGCTCCCCATGGCCTTTAGAACAAATCCATCTTACCATGGCCTTTGTCTGCTCCTCCCCCTGATTCTCACTCAGTGAATTTCTCAAACACGGGGTACCTGTACTCACCTCTGGGCCTCCCTGACCTCCTGACTCGCTCTTCCTCACCCTCCGGAAGTTCTCTCTGCTGTCTTCCTGCTTGCCCCAAGGCTGTGGTAGGTCTGGGCTTCCAGAGCCCCCTTCTGCTCCACTGGCCGCTGTCTGCTTCTTGTCTGCCTGTGCCCTGCCCTTCAGCCTGGACCTGCTTTGTTCACGTTAAGTCCCCAGCACCTAGGCCAGGGCGCCATGTGCAGTGGGACCCCAGGTGTCTGTAAGTAAATGAATGCTAACCACCCCGCTCTTGACTCCAAAGCAGCCAGACCCAGTGGTGACCTCAAGGGCCACTGAGTCTAAATTCCTACTGGAGCCCTCGTGAGTCTCTCTTGCCCTCTCTTGCCCCTGTCTTTGAGGAAGTAAAATCACTTTTTTCCAGGCATGCACTTGCAAGCCTTGCTGAAGAAAAGTCAAAGCTTAAAAGTGTTGTTTTGCATTTGGAATTGTACACCTGACTCCTCTGTTTTCCAAACCTTCCCAGCAGTGCAGTAAAACCCCATGCCCCTTTCTCTTTCCCTAAGCCTGGTGACCAAGTTCTGCCTTCTGTCTCTTGGGATTTGCCTGTTTGGACCTTTTCTGGAAATGGAATTGTGAGATATATGGCCTTTTGGGTCTGGCCTCTTTCATTCAATGTCACGTTTTCTAGGTTCATCCATGGTGTAGCATGTCCAAGCCTCATTCCTTTTGATGGCTGATCCCACAGGCCATAATTTGGGCTGTGTCTGCCTTTTGGCCATTGTAAGTAGCATTGCCATGAACATGCATAATAAATGTTGTTTGAGTCCCTGTTTCCAATTCTTTTGGGTATACTCCTAGGAGTGAAATTGCTGGGTCATACAGTAATTCTATGATTAAATTTTCAAGGAACTTGCCAAACTTTTTCTTAAAAAAATTTTTTTTTTTTAGTTGGCTGCAGACATGGCTCAGATTGGAAAGGGGGTGGAGATTGTTAATCTCGTGGTGAGCAAGGGCAGCACCAGGTCACCAGATTTATCCCCTGCCTTTGGGCCCATTCTGCACATGAGGACATTGAGCCAGTGTAGGGCAGAAGTTCACTGCCCCATGCTTGGCAGTGGGCACCTTGTGAGTCATAGGGAGCAAGCGGGAAGCCAGTCAGCCCCAGGGGTGCTTTAGGAACATGTCACCTTCCCTGGCTTCTGGAGCCTGTGTGCACCATGGTGAGCATGTGCCAGGGGCCTGTCATTCCCAGGCAGTACCTCACTGGGCAAAGGAGATTAAGAAAGCAGTGTGTAGATTAGACCTTTCGGCCACCTTATGCAACTCAAAATCAAATAGCATTTTAGAAGTTGCCCATGGTGCCCTTGGAATAGGGGCAGCTTCCTGCTGAAGTGATGGCCTCATCTGCTCAGAGAGACCAGGGAGCTGTTGAAAATCTAGAGAGTGGACTAGAATTTGCTATGCTGCATCAAATGGCCAGGGTCATCTGGGCTTTGAGCCAAGCTTGCTCAACCAAAGGGGATGCTAGAACAGGGCTCACCCCTGGTGGCCATACCTGCTCCCTCTCCCAGGTCCAGGTTCTCATCGCTGGGTGCAGGACAGATGCCACATTACCTTTGGTAGGGCCAGGCAGGGCCACAACAGCGTACTTGTGACCTGGCTATAGTTACTTCATGTCACTATCAGCGACAGTGATAATAGTAGTTCTTGTTTGCTGAGCACTCACTGTGTGCCGGGCACCTGGTGAATGCTTGAGTTGTGTCACCTGGCTTTCCTGTGGTGTGGGTTGCACTTGTGGGAGCACTTAGTTGTAGATATATGGATAGAAGTTTTCATGGTTATACCTTTCTTTCCTGATTCTTTCCATTTATTCTGCACGGTACTGGGTTTCTGTATACGTATGGTGGTTATCAAGTTTCTCTTAAGTATAGTTACACCTAACTGAATGAAAGTGACTAGCTTTGAAGAAAATTAAGTACATGACAGGACTGGAGCCAGATGAGTATGATCTCAGTAGCAAGGGTGGTGCATGAATGTCCCATGTTTAGGGAATTCTGTGTTCATTTGTGTCATCTTCATGTTGGCTCTGATTTGTAGGGACTGTTAACACCCCCATTTTGTAAATGATAAAACAGGTGCAGAGGGAGGGAAGTCAAGTCCTGCTCCTTAGGGGAGCAGGACTTGTGCTTGTGTTCATAAGAATTAAATGGTACATTGTGCTTCAGTGGTGGGGAAAAGTCCAGCTGGACAACTTCCCAACATGGGTGTAGGTGTGTCAGTCTTAACAGTAAATCCCTCAGCTTTCCATTGTCTGAAGGGTCAACAGAACACAATTGAAGGATCACCTCCTCTGCCTTCTTTTTCTCTGTGTGGGTCAGAACTCTTTGTGCAAGTGACAGAAGTCCATCTTGAGCTGGCACAAAGTGCCTGGGCTCCTGTATCTGAAAAAAAGCAGCCTTTGATCTGCCTTTGGGCCCAGTCGTCATCAGGATGTGACTGCACTCTCTTTCTGCCCTTCAGTTCTGTCTTCCTACCAGTGGGCATCATTCTTGTCAGGCTCCTGCTACATGGTGACCCTGAGAGCCCCAGGTTTTCATCATTCCTATCTTAGATTCCAGGGTAGAGTGCCTTGTTCTGGGTCCTTCCAGCAAAAGTCTCAATACTGATTTTCATTGGCTCAGATTGGGTCACATGCTCATCCATGAACCAATCACTGATCTGGGGGATGCAGGAATCTGATTGGCTAGGCCTGGATCACATGACCAATCCTGGAGCCTGGGAAGGGGGAGAGTGTTTCCTGAAAGGACAGCGTGATTCACATTCATTCCTCCTCTGGTTGTCATGATTTTAATGAGCCTTCCCAACATTATTCCTCATTAGATGGCAGATGGGCAAGTCTGAGCATCCACCCACTTGGAGAAGGAAGTTACCAGTTTCAGGGCAGGGAAGAGGATTATCAGTGAAACTGCAGGGATGGGGGTGGGTCCTGCTTCCCCTCCCTCCCCTGACCACACAGGGTGTAGCCAGCCCTCCCATTGGATGGCCGCAGCTAGGGCTGGGCCCCTGTGCCTCTGCAGATTGTCCTCAGCACTGAGTTTGTGGGGGCTAGGGTGGAGAGGGGTTTGTAGGTGTCTGATGGATGCACCGTCTGGAGGGGCCTGCAGTCGGGGGGAGTGTAGCCTGAGTCCTTCCTTCTCTCTGGGTCTCAGTTTTCCCATCTGTAAAGTAGTTGGACCGTTTCCTTTGGTGAGGCCGCAGGTGGGTCCTCTCCTGAGGAAGGATGCAGGGCCCCCGGCTCTTGTCCTGCCCTTGGCTCTTCCCAGTCATGGTCCTCAGCTTCCCAGTCCTGTCACCTCCCAGCTTGTGTCCAGGCTGACCTTGAATCAGTCCTGTCCCACATCACAGTGTCACAGAGTGACCCTGGCCCTGCCCTGGGTCATGCTGTGGCTTGTGGTCTCCCTGAGCTGACTCTGGCCACCTCTGCCCGGGACCTTGTGTGAGCCTTTCCCACTGGCCATGACTCTCGGGCCAGGCCCAATCATGTGTCTGAACTACCAGGTGCCTTCCCAGAACTTTGTCCCAGTGACTCAGAACACCTAGTGGGTCGTGGAATGTGGCTGGGGGGCAGTGTGGGTGGAGTAGGGGTCCCCAGATGAGGGCCTTGGTGGTAGGGAGGGGACGTCTGCCCCTTTTGGCTTATGTAGCAGCTGCTAGCCTGGCTCTGTGGCTCACAGGGTCCTTGTGCTGTTTGTGGGCTACAAGCTTGGCAGTGCATGGAGGAGGGTCCATGCAGACCCCTCTGTGGGGTCTGTGTTCACTGCCTCTCACCGGGCCTACAGGAACAACATGGGGACCCTGCCACAGTCCTGCAAGGAGCCAGCTGTCCCAGGGCTGATCTTGTTTTCTTTTCTGGTTTTCTCACAGGTACCTGTGACGGGGTGGCCCGAGAGCAGATGACCAGGACTAGCTTTTAATCCTCAGTGGTGATTAGGAGAGAGCCCCGCTGGACTCCCACGGCCATGTCTGGATCCACTCAGCCCGTGGCACAGACATGGAGGGCCACTGAGCCCCGCTACCCACCACATGGCATTTCCTACCCAGTGCAGATTGCCCGGCCCCACACGGTAAGAGGCGTGCATGTGTGCCTGGGGGCCACCTTGGGGCCTCCTTTAGTACCAATGACTCTCCATCCTGTTCCTCCTTCTTGAGCCAGACTGGTGTGGCAGCCATCGCTCCCAGCCACCCAGGGAGATGGGAGATGCTCTGACAGAGGCCCTGGCCCTGGGACATCTGGTAAAGGCTCTTTGCTCCTGTTATAAAGCTGGAGCTAGGCTGAGCTGGGGCTCTGCCTCTCTCTTGATTGGTAGTGTCGTTCACATGCAAACATGGAATGCCTGCTGTATACATACCTTTCTTGCTAGGGAGCACCAGTTGTATACACATTGCTTGCAGCTAAGTCTCACCTCTGTTTCCTTGCTGTTGTAGGGTTGGGGAGGCCTCCTGGAGCTGTGGGTCACACCCTCCTTTTTCCCTGATGCTCATGGGACTGGAGTTTATTCACCTGTCAGATGATGAGGCCAGCCCCATTACACCTCCGAATTCCTGATGGAGGGTGTGGGGGTACAGGTGGTGGCTCTGCTCACCAGGGACCCAGGCCTGTGGCTGGGGCAGATGATCTGTCCCAGGGAGCAGATAGGCCCCCAGTGTGCCTTCCTTCACACGTGTGTGCCCTTGGTCGGGTCTCCTAAGCTGCACCCCTTCCTCTCACCTATAAGTAGGAGTCCCATTTCCTGCCTCACCTCTTGCTGTGTGGTTTGGCTGGGAGGATGGGCCTTCGTTTTGTTCTTCTGGTACAGTTGGGTACTGTATAGTGGGTCTCTGGGTGCTTGCTGAGGGGTCCTCAGAGTCCTGGGCTTACCCCATTTGACCCCTGGCTGCTTGGGGAGGGGCCATGAAGCCTGGCAGTCACAGCTGGTGCAGAAGCTGACTCTGCCAGCCTTGTGTGTGTGTGTATGTGTGTGTGTGTGTGTGTCCTGCTTGGCCTGTGTGGTCGCTCCTCATGAGACAGAGAGGAAGTGGCGTGGGAGGGCATTTCCATCAGTGAGCGAGAAGTGTTTGCATAAGAACTCACTGGCCCAGCTTGGGGGAGTCCCGGACACAGTGACCTCCTATAGATTTGGACACTTTGCAGAGCCAGCTGCAACACACGAGTCCATCGCAGATTGCTGTCATGACAGCATTCCCTCGATAGAGTCACTGTCTTCTCACAAAGCAGCTCTATGCACGAGCAGCTCATACTGTCATTCCACTTTGCAGATGAGGAGACTGAGGTCCAGGAGGTTAAATCACAGGCCTTGGGTTAGATCACTGTGAGAAGAGCACCTGCCGCAGTGTCAGGAGCCCCTGTGCTGCAATACTTCTATTTCTTGAGCTCCTACTGTGTGCCCAGGCCTGAGGAATATGCTCCTGGTAGGACATGATTGCTAAATATTGTCATCGTCATCTGTAGTATCATTATCACCAATGACAATAATGAAAAGAAGAGTTCTTGTTAATGGAGCATGGGCTGCAGGTCAAGTGTTGTTATTCTAAGCTTTTTGTTCCCTGGATGCCCTAGTCACCCCAAGGTGGCTGCTGTTATGTTATGGTTGTTGCTTTGTTGGTGGGGAAACATGTTGCAGGTGAGGAAACTGGATAAGTTGCTTAACCTCTCTGAGCTGCAGTTTTGTCATCCATAAAATGGGGTCACTAAGAGGACAACCTCCTGTGTTCTTGTGAGGGCCAGAGCTGATGATGTGGCTGGAGTTCTTATGACAGGGCAAGGCCCAGGGTCAGCCTGCGTCCACGTGCTATTGTTGCTGTGTATCACTTGTTACTGTTACTCTGCTGCCTGGATGGGGGACCTGTCTCCCTGGGGGCCACTGTCAGATGCCTCTGGCTTTTGTCCTGTCCTGCCAGAGGTTCCCATCCTCCCATCTTGTTCCCCAGAGGCTCAGCCTTGGGGAGTCCTCAGGTTCTATGGCCCTTGCCCTTCCGCCTCTTCTCCTGCCCTTTGCCCAAGCCACACCCTCTCCTGGACACCTGCAGTCACCGCTGACCCCAGACACCTCCCACTCTTCTGCTGGGCTGTCAGTGATGCAGGAGGTGGCTGGACAGGACTGAATGGTCACCACTGCCTCTAGGAGGTGGGGGGGGGCCCAACCTGGCAGCCACAGGTTGGAGCGTTTCTGCCCTTGTGTGGGGGCAGAAGCTGAACCCACCCGCGTGTGCTTCTTCCGGGGAGGTTGCCCAACACCCCGCCTCACACTGGGGCTGCCCACTGTGGACCCCCCTTGCCACTTGGACAGTAGGAACGGGAGGTATAGGCACCCCAGGGAGGAGGCCTTGCCGTCCTGAGCGTGTGTCCAGGGTTCTGCTTCCCTGCCACTGGCTGTAGATGAGCAGAGGGGTCTGTAATCTGGAGGCCCCTCCCTGGCAGCCCCTTACCCCCATCCTCTTCCTGCCTATTCAGTGGGCAGGATGCAGTTTCCAAGATGCCATCCTCTTCCTGAACACCTCAGTCTAGTGGACAGAGAAAGGAGGAAATTGAGGCACAGAAAACACCCATCTCAGGGTATAGCTCTGAGAGGGTGAGTTGATGGTGGGAGCCTGTGTGTCTTGAGTCCTTGGACAGCAGCTGAGGGTGGATTGAGTGTACCCAGGGAATAGGCCTGGGCTTGGTGGCCTGTAACCTTCCCAGATGCAGGTGACTCCCACTCATGTGCCAACAGACTTGTCTCCTGGGCTGGCCCCTGTTGCCCAGAGGCCTCATTCGGTTCCTTTCGGCTCAGAGCTGTTTTGATGACAAGTCCTTCTGGAGCAAAAAAGAACCTCAGTCTGGCTTTGATCTGCCAAGATCTCTGCTTGTCCCTAACTTGCTGAGTGACACTGGGCTGCTTGCTTAACCACGTGGAGTGGCCTTGGTTTTCCCGTCTGCGGGATGGGTGTTGTGAACACTCTGGTGGAGCTTACATGCAATAAACACATGGTAGTCACCTCTTTCCTCCTGGCAGGGTAACAGGACACCCAGGCAAGGCCTCTTCTCTGTTGGGGGCTGCTGGACCCCAGGCCTGGAGTCCAGGTGGGAGAATGATGCAGCCAAGACTGCCTCCTCTGCCCAGGCCTTGGTGGCATCATCTTCTAGCTAGTGGTGTGTTGTGCCCAGTGCAAATGGAAGGCTTAATTTGGTGAGTGTTTGTGTGCAGAGGCTTGGACCCTAAGACTGTGGAAAAGCCCCTGTGTGCCCCTGACCCAGCCTCAGTTGCACCCCAAGCCTCTCTATATCAGTCTTGGGTCCCCTGTTCAACCTTCACACTCTCTCTGTGCCCCTGCCTCTCCTGGGGCCCTCTTTCATGGTCCCAGCTTCCCTCCTGGATAGTACAGCACCCTGAGTCTCTCCCTAGGGGTCCTGGGGAACCAAGGGTCTTCCAGTGTTGAAGATTCAGTAGCAAAATGCCCACAGATTTTGTTTTGCCAGAAACTGACACTCCCTGCTCTCCCTGGCTCCTTCTGGGCTTTCTGTGGCTCCGCTTGATTCTAGTTTCTCCCCAAAGTCCCCTGTGGCCTACGAGTTTCCTGGACTACTCCAGGTCCTTGGGCTGAATGAACAAAGTTAAAAGCAGAGACACAGAGTCTGAATCCCAGCACCACTCCTTCTTGTTGTGTGACCATGGGCAAATTACTAACCTCTCTGTGCCTCTGTATAGAAGAGCACTTCATGGCATCAGTTCTGGAGCCAGACTGCTTGCATTCATGTCCTGCTTCAGTGATGTCCTAGCTGCGATATTGTGGGCAAATGGCCTTACCTCCCTCTGCTCCCCTAGTTTCTCCATCGGCTGGGGAAAGGAGAGTTACAAGATCATGAGGGTAAAATTAGTTGACAGGTGCAAAGTCCTTTGCATGGAGTGTGGATGGCATAAGCAGGCATTTGATGTCACCAATAATGTAATAACGATGTTGACAATGATGCTATTATTATGACATTGCCATTAGTATCCTTCCCTTTTCCTCTAGAGTAGGGGTCAGCAAACCTTCTCTGTAAATATTTGAGGCTTTGTGGACCACACAGCCAATCCTCACTGCCATAGCGAGAAAGCAGTGTGGTCAGTGTGTAACAGAACAGGCGTGGCCCTGTGCCAGCAGTGCTGGACAGGACTGCTTTGGCCTTGGGCCTTAGTGTGCTGACTCTTGCCCTAGAATAGTGTTTATCGGGCTCTCTGTGGGAAGAACCAGTCTGTTTAATTTCCAGTTTGTTACAAACCAATATGGGGTCCTATGGCACAGATGCAGGGCCTGAGCATGCTGGTCATAAACTTAGATGCCAGGGTCCTGCCGACGTGCTACAAAGGGTTTTGAATGCTCTCAAGTCCCACGCACCCAGGTCCCCCCCCCGCCCCCCCCCCCCCGCCTCCCCAATTGCAGACTGGTAGCTTTTTGTACCTTCAGTGATGGGGTAGTGTTGCTCTGGGCTAGGCAGGTCCAGGATGGAATGTTAGAGCCTTTGCCCGTGTCCTGAGTGCCTGCAGGTCTCTCCATTGGCTTTGTAGCTTAGCTCCAGGCACTTGTGAATGGCTCTCAAGAGAGGATATGGAGGGATGATTTGCCGCTCAGGTGAGAGCCTCTCGGGAGCCCTCATGCTGGAAGATTCATTCATTCATTCATACATTCATTCAGAAAATACTTATCAGGCATGTCCTGTGCCAGTTCTCTTCCAGCCCTGGCAACGGAGCTGAGAACAGCACAGACAAGCATCGCTATCCCAGGGCACTGACAGTTTATGGCAACAACTAGCAGGATGGGAGAAGAGTGGGTGGGCTGTATTTGAGGGAGCCCAGATTAAATTAAGTCTGGGATCAGGGAGGAGGCTTCACTGGGCAGCTGACTTTGGAGCTGAACCTGAGGGAGGAGAAGGCCAGGAATGTGGGATCTGGCTGAGGAGTATTGCGGGTAGAAGCTTCAGCATGTGCAAAGGCCCTGAGATGGGATCACTCTAACTGTAGCTTCATCATGCCAGGAAGACCCATCAACCTGGGGCCCAGGAGTGGGTGAGATCTTCCTCTGGTCTCATGTGTGGCCCCAGATGTTTCCTTGCCCCCTGCTGGGGTAAGGAGCTCCATGGGGTGGGTGCAGAGAGGGGCATTGCGCGCGCCCCCGCTCCCGCTCCCCCCCCCCCCCAATTCCTCCTCCCAGCCCCTTGCTCAGACATCTCTGGAATCTGGACCTAGCTTTGGACATACAACCGGACACCCAGCCTTGTGCCCTGCTTCTGTAGGACCCAGCCAGAGAGGCTCCAGCTGGGATTCCCTCCTGGGTAAATTGCTTTTCCACTGTGGCCTGTCACCTTCCTAAAGAGTTTTAAGGGTATAATTTATTGGTGCCATGGCTGGAGAAAAGCCCCCAGGCCAGGTGGGTGTCTCGCCTGGATACGCTTTTCCTGCCTCCCTGGTTGAGCAGCAGCCCTGGAAGCTGATGGGAGGACAAGGGGCTACCTCTCCCCACGTTGGGTTTGCTGCTGTCACCCATTAGGGCAGGTTCAGAGCCTAGGGGCCTGTTCTCCATTTGTGCCTCTGTAGAAAGCCAGCTCAGCCTCTGTCTAGAATGTCAGAACCTGCCCCCTTCTTGCTGTGTGACTTAGATAAGCCTCTTACCTTCTCGGTGCCTTAATTCTGTCATCTTTGTGTCGGGATACCTGTTATACCCACCTCCTGGGGTTGCTGTAGCGATTAAGTTAATGAATATGTTTAAAGCATTTAGCTGCAGGTTCACACAGGCAATTTATGAGTGTTGGATATTATTATTATTGTTATGGTTAATATTATTAGTGTCGTTGTCATCATGTAGGGAGGTTCCAGCCTGGTTGTATTCAGGCTCATGGCACCACTGTGGGCTGCACCTTGGGTCAGTTTCTTTCTTGGTCTCCTCTATTCTTGCCCTTGGGTGGGCTGGAGGGCATCCTTGACTCAGCTCTGGAGACCTGCTTCAGAGTGGAGTGGAGAGCAGTGTAGACACCTGCAGAAATGGCTCCCAAGTTTCTCTTTGGAGGATCTCCTACTAAACGAGAAACGAAGGCCAAATAGTCCGTGTGTGACCTCCCAAGCCCCCACCGTGGGGGCAGAGTGCTGCTTCGCGCCTCTTCCCACCTCTGTTGGCAGCTGTGGGTGCCGTCTTGCTGAGGCCTTCTCCTGAGGGATTGGACTGTCTGCCTCTTTGCTCATTTTGCTTTTGTGCGAGAGAGAGCTGGGCATTGAGGATTTTCCTCTTGGCAGACTGCACGGCCTGCTGATTTTCTCTCACACCTCTGTGTGTGCGTGAGATCTCTGCCTGGCAGCCTGGAGCCTCCTCCACTCCTTTCCTTAGGCCCATCTTCTCCTTCTCCTCCCTGTGCGCACACACCTGGTGTCTTGGGTAAGAGGGAGGCACCCACTTCAAATATGGGAGCCTTAGGAAACTGAGGCCCGGAGAGTTTTCGTAACAGGGCCAGACCATAACCCCAGCCCGAGGCCCTGCGATTATTTGTTTCTACATTGTGTTGCCTGGGGTGGTCTTTTCCTCACGTTTTCCAGCTTCTGAGGTTGCTGGGCTCCCTGTTAATTTCTGTTTTGCTCCTGGCTCTCAGGCTCTTCTGGGCTTGTTTTGTAGGGTCTGAAATAGGTACATTCTCGGCATACCTACCTGGGATCTCCGATGCTTTTTGCAAAAACAACTTTAATGAAAAAAAGATTTGATTTTAATAGAAAATTGGGAAAATTGGGCAGCACCTGTGGCTCAGTGGGTAGGGCGCCGGCCACATATACCGAGGGTGGCGGGTTTGAACCTGGCCCTGTCCAACTGTAACAAAAAATAGCCGGGCATTGGGGTGGCATCTGTGGCTCAGTGGGTAGGGTGCCGGCCCCATATACCAAGGGTGGCAGCTTCAAACCCGGCCCGAGCCAAACTGTAACAAAAAAATAGCCGGGTGTTGTGGCAGGCACCTGTAGTCCCAACTACTTGGGAGGTTGAGGCAAGAGAATTGCCTAAGCCCAGGAGTTGGAGGTTGTTGTGAGCTGTAATGCCACAGCACTCTACCAGGAGTGATAAAGTGAGACTGTCTCTAAAAAGAGAAAAAAAAACAAAGAAAAAAGAAAATTGAAAATTAAGAAAAGTTGCTAGGAAGAAACAAAGTCACCAGCAATCCTGTTCTCTCTGAAGCCTCACCCGTGTCAGACATCACTAACTGATTGCCACACGCAGTCTAGCTGAGTGTTCTAAGCAGATGGAACTAATCGATTAGCATTGGCACCTGAGTGAAGCCTGGTTGGTTTTCTCATTTGAGAGATTTGTTCCTGTCTTTTTTAAAAAAACATTTTAACGTTTCTCAAATCAGGGTGTTTTGGCAGTTGGGGTACATCTAATTTGTTAATTTGAATTCCCCACCCCCTCCGTCCCCTGAACAAAAAGTTGATTTTGACACTTGTTAAAACAGTAAGGCTTTATTCAGGACTATTGTGATCAGTGTCAAGACCATCACTATAAGGGAGAGAGATTGGGCTCAACTCCAAAGACAGCAAAGACAGCTGGGGCTTTATAGCTGACACGCAGCGGGTGGGGGTCAGTGCATAGAAAATTACTAAGAGGAGCCACTGAGGAGGGGTTGTCTCTCCAACCTGACATGGCACGATCACAACCTGACACTGGCATTGCTGTAGCCCCAGTGTCCAGGCCTAGTCCAGAGGGCAGCCTAGAGCAGCCTGGCTCATGCTTGGTGTAGGAGAGCATCTTTAAAAATGGATGGTGTTTTATTAATAATAAAGGAGGGAGGTTTGCCTGGGGCTTATCCTTCTGACTTCAATACATGCCTTACATGCGAGAGTTTTTCTTTTACAGGACAGGACTAGGTGGAGCACTCCTAAGTTGGATGCTTTGTTTTGAAATCTGGTCTTTGAGCCTTACAGACATTTGGCATTTGCTGTTGTCCATCCTTGCCCAGCGAGTGGTGCCTGAGTCCCCACCCCTCACATGGACACTTACTAAACACTCCAAGGAGGGGACATTTACATTGTGCCTTTTATTCAGTGTTGTCTGTTAACACATTTCTCTTTGTTATAAACAACCCTGCCCCACCTGCCTCTGTAGTCTGGACTTATTGGCTTGTGCCAGCTTGAACTCCTTGAGCTGGAGACTGGAGGGACCCACTCTCTTTCCCTTGTTACTGGCATGGCAGAGGTAGGGTAGGACGGTGGGGAAGCAGGGACAGGCTTCCCTCCTCCCTCTATACCAGTATGACTGACAGGTGTGTGCAGTGGTTAGGGACAGATTTTCCAGGCAGATGGTCCTAGCCTGTGGCCTTGGACAGGCCCTATGAACCCTCCCAGATTTGGTTTTCTCATCTGGAAAGTGGGTGTGACTGTGGGTCCTGGTGAGGCTATAGGCCAGACTCCAACCAGTGCCTGCCAGAGTGTTTAGCAGTCTGAGTTACTTTTCCTCTTTGGCTTGGCCCCAGCGGTGACTTCTGGCCAGATTGGTGCAGAGGGTCCCTTTGCAATGTGGGCGTGTCTACCTGGGGCAGTAGTGAGCCCACAGGAAGCATTTGGCCTTGACCCTCTGTGCCCATGACTGCCAAGGGGGCCTGCTGCCTGCCCATGCTCACTTGCTCCTCTGTCCCCTCCTGCAGGACGTCGGGCTGCTTGAGTATCAGCATCACCCTCGTGACTATGCCTCCCACCTATCACCTGGCTCCATCATCCAGCCCCAGAGGAGGAGGCCCTCCCTGCTTTCAGAGTTCCAGCCCGGGAATGAACGGTGAGGAGAGGCTTGTACACCTCCTAGTCCAGGGCCATGGAAGAGCTTCCAGGGTTGAGAGTAAATGAGGGGCTGTTTCCCCTTGACCTGGTGCAGCTGTAACTTGGAGCAAGGATAGGGATGAGCAGGGAAGAGCCACTTGGCCCCTGGACTGCCAGTGTGGACCTTCAGTGGCCTTTGTGGTGTGGCTCAGGCAGCAGTGGTGACCAGCAAGCCAGTTGGGGGTCTGGTTCAGAAAGCCTGGGGTAGGGCTCAAGACTCTTTATCTTTCTAGCCAGCCAAGGGTGGGGATGATGAGGCTGCTTCAGGGGCAGAGGGCTGTCACTGTAGAGTGCTGTAGCGTCCATGCCAGTACACTCCCTTCCTATAAATGTGATCAGTGAACATTGACTTGAAGGACAACAAAGCTGTAGTTGACCCCTGCCTTGCATGACCTTGGAAGGTGGACTCCTATAAGCGCCTTCCTTAGGATCACAGAGCTTGGCCCACAGCAGGTGCTCAATGGAGAGGAGGGCCGTCAGGGCTTTGAGGGTCTCAGAGCCCCCATTCTATGTGACACCATGTGCCCTTGTTTCCTGCAGGTCCCAGGAGCTCCACCTGCGAACCGAGTCCCACTCGTACCTGCCTGAGCTGGGCAAGGCAGAGATGGAGTTCATTGAGAGCAAGCGCCCTCGGCTGGAGCTGCTGCCAGACCCCCTGCTGCGGCCGTCCCCGCTGTTGGCCACGGGCCAGGCTGGCGGGTCTGAGGACCTCACCAAGGTAAGGCTTGGGTGCCTAACTGGGAGCCCTCTGGTGACTTGGGCTCTGCTGCTGATCTGAGGGGTGGGAAGGAGGGGGCATGGTTTGGACAAAGCTGGGAGGTGGGACCAAGCATAGGGCGTGCAGCAGGAGGAGGAGCCAGAGGACAAGAAGAAATGAGAAAGGTGTTGCAGGTGGCAAGAGTAGCAAGTGCAAAGGCCCTGAGGCAGGAGGTAAAATGTGGCCTTGGTGGCTGGAGTGAGGGAGGGGAGGCAGGGGCAGGTGTGGGCCTGGGAACCTTGGGACAGAGTGCTACGCTCTGATTAGGACCACCTGGTGTTCTGCTCCCAGCACATACTGAGTGCTTGATCAGGGTTTGGGGTGTTTGGTTCATTGCTTGCTTGGGATAGCGGCTCATGACCCGCTGCCCCGCCCCCCCACCCCCCAAGCCTTAAGCTCTGTATAGCAGGCAGCTACCTGGGACCCAATCCTGGGTAAGGTGGCCAGCTCAGGGCCCCCAGAGGGACAAACACTCTCTCTTACAGTCCAGAGTCTCTTGGCTCCTTGGTGTACCAGGTGGCTGGTGCTGGGCTGGGCTAGGGCTGTATGTGCAACCTCCCAGGCCTGAGGGATCCCAAAGATTCTTGGGTGGGAAAAGTAAGCCCAGCCAGACAGGACCCCGTCTCCCCAGCAGGGAACTGGGAACCCTACTTCCCAGGGGTGTTACCCGGCCCAGCCTGGGGCTCCAGCACATGGGCTGCTCTTTGGTCTGTTTTCGTTAAAGGCAAGTAAATGTTCCATCTTCAGCCTGTGCACGCTCACTGGGCAGAGGCAGGCTGGAGAAAAGAAACACCAGGGTCAGAGAAAGGCTCAGGACCCTACGGCTACTACGTGGCAGGAGCCCAGGACAGAGAACCCTCCCCTAGCTCAGGGTTCATGGGACCACAGAGCAGGGTTTCGTGTCCTACAGGTGACAGTCCATCAGACGTCTGATGCTCTGGAACAACATGTCCTAAGTCTAAGTCTGCACCACACCTCCAGGGTCCACGGCAGCAGGTGCCTTGGCTGTTCAGTGTGTGTGCCCATGTGGACACACTGCCTGGGGTTGAGGACACTGGTACAAGGAAGTCCTTGTCTTTTCCAAGTAGCCTCTCTGCAGCCTAATGGCTCATCCCGCCAGGGTACTACGGCTCCCGCCAGAGATGTTCCTCTGTGGGGGTGGTGGGGGCTTGCTGTGGGGAGGTCCTGGGTCACTGGTCCTCCAAGGGAAGGTGGGGCTGCTGTCCTGTCTGCTGCCACCAAGCACTCTGGCAGCTTCAGGGCATCCTCGGAGGGTTGCATGTCGAGCAGGTTCTTCTTGGACCTGTAGCTCTGGGACAGCCAGACCCTGTGTGTTGACATACAGGTACACCTATAGCCTGGGGGCCCGGGGCATCCACCTGCATAGGGCTGCAATAGCAGGGCCCTTGGCGCTCTCAGCCAGGCCACATCCCCTGCTCCAAGAGATGTGTGTGGCCTGCTAGGGGGCCTAGAAATGTATGGCAAGGCCTCTTCCTTGTTCTCCCAGGCTGACTCCTCCTGTGGGTCAGCCTTTTGGGGGAGGGGGCACAACCACCCCCATGGTGGCTGTGAAGGTGCCGATTGAAGTATGGCTCTCAGGCTTGTTTGCTGGTGCCGGGCAAGGTCCTTGCTGCACTCCGGGATGTGGCAGCCTGTCTGGTTGATGGGGTCCTTGGTGACACAGGCATGTGATCCATCATGTCTGTGTCACTGCTTGACATGGGCAGCACTCATGGCAGCAGCACGGACGGTGGCAGGCACCTCGGGCCTGGGGCAGAGGGTTTGGGGGACCTGCACTCTGCGTCTGTGTTTCACCGTGGCTGGGCACTGCACCTGGCACAGAGGAGCTTTTCCTCCTCTTTAAATAGAAAGTGGAACTGAGACTGGTGTGTGTGTGGGGGGGGAGAACGTGCAGAGATTAAGTGCCTGTACTTTGCTTCTGAAGGATTTTCTGCTATTTCAGTAAACCTCAGTATAGTCTAGGCTGGAAGCTTGTTGTGTTTCCATTTCAAACAGAGGAAGTTGATTGCAGGGCTAATGAGGGACTCACAGAGGCTTCTGTCCGCCATGGTCACCCAGCTGCCCCAGAAACTGTATCTGACAGTTTGGGCTGGGGTGAGAACAGTGGCCAGGTGAAGGAACGTGATATCTTCATCCTCAGGCTTTCTTGGTGCGTGGGCCACTGTGCGACACTGCTCCTGCCTTCCCAGTGCCCAGCAATTCCATCAGGCTCTTCCAGGCCACCCAGCCCCTGGGGAGGTTGTCCTGGATCAACTTACTACAGCACCAGTGGGGGTGTGGCGGGGACTAGGAGCTGGGCCAAGGGAGGTAAGTGGCCCACTTAGGCCTGTTGGGTCCTTTTCTCTGCCTGACACCTCTGGATAGTGGAATTTTAGGCTGAGATGAGTCCTTTACTTAGAGGCCAGCACAGAGGAGGCGCACATGGTGGCATTAAAGATGATGACAACTATCACCCAGTGATGCCCTGGGTCCCTTCCCAGCTCAGATGCTGGACTTATTATCCTTCCTATTTTGTGCAAGGCCCCAGGCTGAGCCAGCTGGTAGTGGGGGTAGGTCCGAAGTCCCACCCTACCTGAGGGTGGCTGCCACTCTGGCCCCCTCTGGGTTCCCTAAGGGGGCTGCCTCCCCCTCCCTCTCCTGGGTTCTTTCTTTAGCACCTGAGTCTGATCCCACCTCCCCAACAGCCTTTGTTCTTGTAGAGAGCAGGAGGGAATTTTAGCTCTGCTCGAATTCAAAAAGCTCCCTAGAAGGGGACTTGGGTGGATAGGGACCCAGTCCCTGGATGGTCCCCCAAATGCTCCAACCCAGGTTCTGCCCAGAGAATAGGTATGAGGGGTGCCTCTGGCCAGCCCTGCAGTGGCCAGCTGCTGCCCACCAGCTGCTCTCTCCAGAGTGGCTGAGCCCTCAGGCCTTTGGGTTCTTCCAGGGTATCTGTCCTTTGACTCTCTCTGCCTGCTCCCCTTCCCCTGACCTTCTGGGAGCTCCCTCTCCACCTCTGCATTTCTCTTGGTCTCTGTCTCTCTCTGTCTCTCTGTTGTCTCTTGGTCTCTGTGTCTGTCTCTGTCCCAACCTTCTTGGCCCTGGGGGGTGGGGTGGGGAGGAAAGGCCTGGCTAGACTGCTGCTGTAATTGCTTCAGGCTGTTAAGAGCATACAGGTCTGGAAGTGCTCAGAGGGCTTTTGCGTCTGCTGCCTGGAATTCAGTTGGACACAGGAGACTGGAATTTGATGGGATTTTTTTTGTGTGTGTTCCCCTCTACCCTGCTGGGTTCTTTTTTCATATAAAAATGCCTGATTTATCATTCTTTCCTGCTCTAAAGCTTCTGTAATCCTATGGCTTCAGAAACTTCCTTAGGAATTCACCAAACCTTTCTTGTAGGGGACTTTAGAATTGTCACAAACAGCACTTGAAAGCCCCTTGAACCTCTTTGGGCTGAAAGGGACAGATAACCGTTTAAACTTAAGCATGAGGGCGGCGCCTGTGGCTCAGTGGGTAGGGTGCCAGCCCCATATACCGTGGGTGGTGGGTTTGAACCTGGCCAAACTGCAAAATAGCCAGGTGTTGTGGTGGGCGCCTGTAGTCCCAGCTACTCGGGAGGCTGAGGCAAGAGAATGGCCTAAGCCCAGGAGTTGGAGGTAGCTGTAAGCCATGTGACCACAACTCTACCGGGGGTGATCAAGTGAGACTCTTATCTCTAAAAAAAAAAAAAAAAAAACAACTTAAGCATGAGTCCTGGCTCATGTAACTAAAGTCCAAGGCTGATTGACTTCAGGTACAGCTTGATCCAGGTGCCATAATGTTAACCAGGACCCTGTCTCTTTGCAGCTCTTGGCTCTGCTACTTTCATGTGGTCTTTACATGTTAACAGAAAGTGACTACAGGCCTTCCTCCTTCCAGGTTCAAGAGAGAAATCTCCTTCTCTCCACATTTTCATCTCCATACTGCTTTTTCTTCTTACCATCAAATGGGCCCTGCCCATCCTGGAAGTCGTCATTGTGGCCAGATAGTGAGTGAGGCTGGGCCTGCCCTTTCCTAGAGCTGAGACTAGGGGAGCTCCATCGGGTCCCCTCCAGTCCTGGGGCTTTTGTTGCCTCTATGCCTGAAATTCTGTGCAGTAAACTTTCAACGTTGACTGGAAGTTTGACACCAAGAGCATCTGATGGGGAAAATGGTACCAACTACTACCTGACAGCCTGCTGGAGCGGGCGTGTATATTGGTTTATTGTTTTCCTCCCTTGGACCTAGGGATAACATGAAGGCAGGCAGTCATCAGGATAGCTCTCTCTCTACAGGCCCAAATGCCAGGCTCCCCCAGCTCCAGCCTTGGGGACTCAGCACCATCTGGGTATTCCTCTTCCTTTTTAAATTGAGGCAAGGTTCACATCAAATTAATCATGGTAAAGTGAACAGTTCATTGGTGTGTGGTATATTTATAATCTTGTGCCACCATAACCTCCACTGAGTGTTTCAAAACACTCTCATCACCCCGAAAGGAGACCCCAGACCCATCCATCAGTTGTTCCCCATTTTCACACCCCCCCCCACACACACACATACACACTTCTTGGCAACCACTAATCTGCTTTCTATCTCTATGGAATTTGCCTATTCTGGAGGCAGATTTCAGTGTAAGGGGAATCATACAGTGTGTGGCCTCTCGTGTTTGGCTTCTCTTGCTCAGCATCACGTTCTCGGGGACACCGTGGCGAGCTTCATTTCTTTTTATGCTGAGTAACATTCTGTTGTATGGACGGGCCGCATTTCACCTCTGATCATTAGCTGCTGGACTCACTTGTGCATTTGTACTGAGCATAAAAGCTGAGCCTGAGCCTTATGGAAGAACCCATTGAGAATTTTAAGGGAAATAAGTTTCCAGTGACTTTCCTAACAGTTTCTAGAATTTGCCAGCTGCTGCTTCTAATCCTGGTGCTGTTGCTGCCAGTCTCGGGATTGGAAACCTTCTTTTTGGTGATAAAGAGTTGGATGAAGAGTTTGTTCTCACAGATAAACCGTTCGGTTTATCTCCCTTCTTGATCTGGGTTTCATGCACAGAGAGGACAGGGAGATGTTTCTTGTGGCAATATTGCATCAGGCTCTGGGAACCACCTTTTTTTTTTTTGAGGCAGGATCTTGCTGTGTCTCTGGGGCTATAGTGCAGTGGTGTCATCACAGCTCACTACAGCCTCAACTCCTGGGCTCAAGAGATCGATTCTCCTGCCTCAGCCTCCCAGTAGCTGGGACTGTAGGCACATGCTGTCATGCCCTGCCTGCTAAGTTTTCTAGTTTTTGCAGAGTTGGTATCTCACTATGTTGCACAGGCTGGTCTTGAACTCCTGGCCTCAAGCAGGAGTCTCACCTCAGTCTCCCAAAGTGCTAGGATTATAGGAATGAGCCATGCCAAGCCTTGCTGCTACCTTTTGTTTCATGAACCCCAAGAGATGATTGAGGCTGCAGGGAGAGACCAAACAAGTGCCAGGGAACATGGTGTTGGGGGGTGAGGGGAACTCATTGCAAGATTAGGGTGGTGGCATTGAGAGGTGAGCCTGGTATTAGCTGGCACGTAAGCAGCGTCAGCATTCTGGGTGGAGGAGATGACTTGTGCAAAGGCTCAGGGGTGCACAGGCTGCTTGTGTTTGCCATGTATGGGGTCAGGTGTGCCCGGCCCCCTTCCTACCCTCTGTCCTGCTAGGGAGCAGTCAGGGCCCTATACCTGCTAACATGCACAAACACACTCCTGAGTATTTTTCCAGGGAATTTTTCTTCACACGATTCTTTCCTGTGATTTCAGGGTGTCCTGGACCCTATTTGTTCCTCAGCACAGCCACATGGTTCTGTTGAGTGAACAGATGTGGGCAGGGACCCCATTTTTACTGTGGAAGCCCCTGCCACTTCTCCCTTCCCACACCCCTCCAAGCTAAGGTGCCATCACTCTGTGGCTAGGGGCGGCCTTGGGCACATCATGAAATCTTTCTGGGACTTAATTTTCTTATATGGGATATGGACAAAATGATATACCTACTTTTAGTGGTGGTTGTGATAGTTGTGTGGATTAAGACTTGTGAATTGCTCAGAGCAGGGGGTTAGGAAACTCCAGCAAGCTTCAGACCTGGCCCTCAGCCTATTGTTGTAAATAAAGTTTTATTTGCACTCAGCTATACCCATTTGTATTATGTCACCTGTGGCTGCCTCCGCCATAAGTAGGGCTGTCTGGACAGGACAGGGACCACTGGACCCTTTATAGAAAAGTGTTCTGGCCTCTGATGTATAGGCCCCATAGCTCCTTGTTCTTGGCTTCCTCATCTGGGCAGTGGGCATGAAGTGGTGATTTCGTGGGGCATGCTGAGCTATGAGTGGTGTCTTGTGGAGGTGGCCTGGAGAGCATGGAGAAGCACATGGTGGTAAAGAAGCACGTGATTTGAGGCTGTTTCTGTGTGTGTGGAGGGAGTGCCTGCTTGTCCAGACTCCAGCTCCCTGTGTCCCCATATCCTAGATGGTAACAGTGAGGCTAATGTTAACAGTGAGGCTAGAGGCAACCCTAGTGGGGTCCTGAGACTTGACCTTTGTAGGCCTTGTTGGGGGTGTAAGGGGGAAGGACAGAGACACCAAGGATGGGAGGAGTGAACAGAAAATGACGCAGCCTGCATGAGGAGGGGTCACTTGGTGGCCCTGGGCTGCAGTTGTCTAGGGAAGAATGTACACTGTGTCCTCAGGGTGCAGCTGCCATGGGGGTGGGGAGGCGGTGGTCTGGCGCTGCTCTGGGGCCTGGTCTGCGGCAGCTGCTGGCTTGGCCTTGGGGGTAGCATGGGGGAGGAGGGGAGGGAGACTGGATTCCACCTACACCTCAGCCCTGGAGCTGGGTTTAGGGGTAGGACCACCCCACATGCACACTTATTGAGCGCTTATAGTATGCTGAGCTCTGAGCTGAGCTCTTTGCACACATTAACTCAGACGAGACTTACAACAACCTGGGGAGCATGAACTGTTACTCTTTGCATTGTGCAGATGAGGAAACTGAGGCAGAGAGCAGTTGAGGGACCTGCTTACAGTCATGTTGGTGGAGGTGACAGAGGGGGCTGAGGTTTCGATCCAGGCTGGCTGCTTGACTGTCCTTGCTTAGTGGAATGCCAGAACCCTTTGTTAGGCACGGTTTGGAAAACAACTTTATTACATGAAGATTGATCCTCAGTGAAGGAAAATCAGAAAAATGTTAGTAAATAAAAAGAAGAAAGTAAAAAAAACATTTTTTCTCCCACTGCCCTTTAACTTCTTGGTGTCAAAGAACCACATTCTGGTGGTATCTGTGCATTTATGTGTGCACATGTGTTTTCTGCAAAGTAGGCTGTGTGCCCTCTGTCAGGTTCTGGCGCTTGCTTGTTTGTACTGAGCATCACGAAAGAAGGTTATGGAGGGTCAGGCCATAGGGGAACAGAGGTTGTGGGTCTTTGTCCTTTGGGCTGGTGGGAGGGCACACATTGGTAAGTGAAGGAAGAGAATCCTGTTATGGGATGGGGACAGGGGAGGACTGGAAGAATGTTCATACAGGAAGAGTGTTCCCACTGCATCTTTTTTTTTTTTTTTTTTTTTTATTGTTGGGGATTCATTGAGGGTACAATAAGCCAGTTACACTGATTGCAATTGTTAGGTAAAGTCCCTCTTGCAATCATGTCTCCCACTGCATCTTGAAGTGAGGAATTCTGAGCTTTGTAGAATGGGTGGTGGGCTGGGAAGGTGTGCCGGTCAGGAGGACCTCTGAGGACAAAGGCAGGGAGGTGGGCCTGTTAATAACCCTGTGACTGGCATGTGGGGGCTGTCATGACACGTGTGGTGGGCTGGGCCTGGAGTCAGGGCTGGAAACTGGGGTGTCTCCTGCCCTGACCTGTCTTTTTGTCCATCACAGGACCGTAGCCTGACGGGCAAGCTGGAACCGGTGTCTCCCCCAAGCCCCCCTCATGCTGACGCTGACCTGGAGCTGGTACCTCCACGGCTCTCCAAGGAGGAGCTGATCCAGAACATGGACCGTGTGGACCGAGAGATCACAATGGTGGAGCAGCAGATCTCTAAGCTGAAGAAGAAACAGGTGGGAGCAGGTGGGGTGTGGGGAGTGGTGGCTGGTGGCCCTGAGCCTGCAGTGCAGCAGTAGTGATGACAGTGAAGGTTGTGCTAGTTATCACAGCCAAGTTATTTCCAAATCAGCCAAGTACTTTCCAAATTCCCTAGCCCTGGCTTGTTTTTATGCCCTTTACATTTATTAGACAAAAGTATTACATGTAGACCACCATCCCATGGAACGTTCTGCAGTGAAGGAAACATCCTGTATCTGCCATAGCCACCAGCCCTTTGTGCCTTTTGAGTATTTGAAATGTGCTTAGCGCGACTAAGGAACTGAAGTTTTAATGTAGTTTAAATTTAAATTAAATTAAATTTGCACATGAATAGCTATACACTCTGCTGCACTAGACGAGACAAGAATGGTGGGGGATGTGTGTGTGTTTGTGTTAGAATTTCTAGCCAGGCCGTGCAGGTTCAGGCCATGTTTCTACCACTTCCTAGAGAGGTGGGTGGGCAGTTACTTTTCTTATCCATCATGTGGGGGAAATACCACCTGGCTCTGGAATCTGCATGGGCTCTGCCTGTGCTCCTTGGAGGCTGTGTGGCTTTGGAACCTTCACCTCTTGGAGCCTTGTTTCCTTGTCTGTAAAATTGGGCACAGGTGTAACACTTACTTTATAGGGTTGTGAGGAGGAAATGAGATCTCATGATGAAAAATAAATCCTCACTGTCACCGTCGAAACCATGTGAAGTCATATGAAGATTAAGTGAATAATTATATAATTTAGTTTTAAATATTGTAAGATCACTTGATAATCTGCCTTTTCCCAGCTCTTCCGTGGTTCCCTCCCTGGCATCATTCAGGTCTGTGCTTAGATGTCCCCTGCACAGAGAGGCTACCCTGGCCTCTTGTAGGGACCCTCACCCTCCCAATCATCCTCCTTCCCAGGGGTCAGCTGATCCAGCCAAATCTGGCTTGTTTTGCCAGTTTTTGTAAATAAAGTTTTATTGGCACACGTATGTGCCTATTTGTTTCTGTATCCCTGTGTACACATGTCTATGGCTGCTTTTGTGCTACAGTGGCAGAGTTAAGTAGTGATAGCAGAGACCAAGGTAGCTTGTAAAGCCAAAAGTATTTGCTGTCTCAGCCTTTACAGAATGACTCTGTGGACCCTGATTTGTCTCCTCACCCCAGTGGTGTCATCATTTGAGTTAATACATATCCTACTTTGTTACACAGTGGCCTTCTCCCCACTACAGTGTAGAACAGGGTCTTTGTCTGCCCGTGAACTGCTGTGTCCTTGGCTGTTTTAAGTACATAGTAGGTGCTCAGTAAGAACTGTTGATCAGTCAATGTGACACTGTCTTGACCCTAGGCAGTATCTGGACTAATGGAGGAAGTAGGTTCATACCTAGAAGTGGGGGCCCCATGTTGGATCAAGGGCTCATCTCAGACACCATGGACAATGGGGTGAAGGCAGATGAAGGGATGCTTCCTGGAAGAGGTGCCCTTGTGAGTTGACTTTTGAAGGATGTACTTGGGGAAGGATTTTGATTCCGAGGGGGCATTAGGGCTATCACTTGGATGGAGGAGCTGGTTAATGAGGCTGAGTCAGCTGTCCCAGACCTGGGAGGCAGTAAGTGGGTTTCCATGATGGCAGCTCAGGCCTCCTGGAAGAGAGGGTAGGCCCTGGTTGGGGCCAGACAGACATTGCCAAGGCCAGTGGAGGACTGGCAACTTTAGGTCATTCAGGCCTGGCTTCAGGGTGAGGCTAAAGCTGCAGGTTGTATGCACACACTTGTGACTGTGGCCAGGAGCCAGGTGGCTCAGAGCAACCCTCAATGAGTAGGTTTTTTTGTTTGTTTTTTTCCCCTAAATTCTACTTTAGCATTTTTTTTTTGAAGTAAAATTTCCAAACATAAATCATTTTAAAGTGTACAATTCAGTGGCATTTAGTATGTCCACAATTCATCACTCCAGAAAGACACCCCTCCCCCAGCCACCAATCTGTTTTCCGCCTCTGGATTTACTTATGCTGGATATTTCCCGTAAAGGGAATTATCCAGCATTTGTCTTTATGCGTCTGCTTCTTTCACTTAGCATCATGCTTTTAAGCTTCGTCTGTGTTGTAGTTTGTCTCAGTCCTTTGTTTTTTTTATGGCTGAATAATGTTCCCTTGGATGGATGAGCCACATTTTACCTAGTCATCTGTTGAGGGGTATTCGGGTCATTTCCACTTTTTGGTTATGGTGACTAGTTCTGCTCTTAACATTTGTGTTCAAATTTTTCTTAGAACACCTGTTTCTGGTTCTTTTGGGTATATAAGGAATAGAATTGCTGGGTCATGTGCTAACTGTAGTTTAATTTATTGAGGAATCTCTAGGCTATTGTCCACAGCAATTGCGCCATTTTACATTCATACCAGCAATATAAGAAGAGTCCTGTTCTGCCACATCCTCACACACACTTTCGATTTTCTTTAAAAAAAAAAAAAAAGTTTTTTATTTCCTTGCTTATTTTTTATTTTTATTTCTTTGCTTTTTGTTGTTGTTGTTGATACAGAGTCCCACCCTAGACAGAACCTCACTCTGTTGCCCCAGGCTAGAGTGCCATGGTGTTATCATAGCTCACAGCTACCTCAAGCTCTTGGGCTCAAGTGATCCTCTTGCCTCAGTTTTCTGAATATCTGGGACTACAGGTGCCTGGTACAATGCCCAGCTAATTTTTCTATTTTTAATAGAAACAGTGTCTCGTTCTTGCTCAGGCTCATTTCAAACTCCTAAGCTCAAGCAATCCACCTACCTTGGCCTCCCAGAGTGGCTTACAGGCGTGAGCCACCACACTCAGCCTTAAAATTTTTTTTTGATTCTTGCTGACCTGTGGTTATGCTGTGGTATCTCATGTAGCTACATGTGTCAGGACCCTGCTGCACAGCACTGCTGTTGGATCTTCTGAACAGCATTGTGAAGTAGGCAGCTGTACTCCTGGGTCAGAGAGATTAAGTGACCCAAGGCCTAAGGCCACAGGGCTGGTGACTGTGGAGCAAAGGTTTGAATTCAGGCCTACTGGACTTGAGTGGCCTTCTCAGCTGGGTTGCTGTGTGTCTCAGATAGTATTTTTCTCTAGTGTCTAAAGGAAAGCTCAGCCTTTCTGATAGGCTAGAATCTCCCTTCTGTCCCCCCTTTCTGGCTGTACACTTTATTTCATTTGTTTTGCACTTTTGAGGACATTTTGATGCCCTTCTTAAGCCACCACTAGGGGTCACTGTGGGACTGAGGCAGCTCTGCTCAACCAGACAATGCTGGGTCAGCAGAGTCCAGGACTCCGGATTTTCTGGCTGTTTTGGGGCTGACTTCTTCTTGGCCGCCTTTTTGGATTCATAATGGTTTGCTACATGGTAACATGCAAGCAGTGTGAGCATTGTATGTAGAGTAGAACTGTGTTCTAATCTCATTCACAGTGCCCACTCAGACTGCAGACCTGGGCACTGGCCTCCTGCATGACCTTAGGCCAATGTTCTAAGCTTTCTGGTTTTTAGCTTCCCTTTTTGGTCCCCTTTACCCTGTAAAAGGGATTCCTTTTACAGAAGTGTTGGGGTGGGGGTAGGTGGTGTTGCAGTGTGTAGACCATAAGACAGATGACGCTGACGATGGTAATGCTGATGAAAGGCTCCGTGGATGGGTGTGTGTGCTGGCAGCCAAGTGCTTTGCACATGTCAGCTCATTTCATCCTTTTACCACCAAATCTCTAGTGTAGAAACTTTCATTATCCCCATTTTCCAGATGAGGAAAGTGAGGCTCAGAGATGTTCAACAGCTTTTCAAGGCTGCACAGCAAGTAGTAGTAGAAGTCGTGCTTCATAGCCAAGTGTTATGGCAGGTACCTGTAGTCCCAGCTACTTGGGAGGCAGGGGATTGCTTGAGCCCAGGAGTTTGAAGTTGCTATGAATTTTGATGATATCATGGCATTCTAGGCTGGGGAACAGAGTGAGACTCTATGTAAAAAAAAAAAAAAAAAAAAAAGTCATGTTCCAGCCTGGACAGGGTGGCTCTAAAGCAGGCGTCCTCGAACTGCGGCCCGCGGGCCACATGAAGCGGGGTGAATTGTATTTGTTCCCGTTTTGTTTTTCACTTCAAAATAAGATATGTGCAGTGTGCATAGGAATTTGTTCATAGTTTTTTTTTTTTTTTTTTTTTTTTGAAACTATAGTCCGGCCCTTCAACGGTCTGAGGGACAGGGAATTGGCCCCCTGTTTAAAAAGTTTGAGGACGCCTTCTCTAAAGTCTGCATAGCCTGTCCTAGTGCCAGTGGTACTTGGAGCAATCACAGCAGGTAATGGTGGATGGCTTTAGCAAGCTCAGCTGTTTTGTAATACATGTCAACTTGCTCATTCCTCAGCATGATCCCATCAAGGATGCATGAGGATTAGTCTCATTTTATAGATGAGGAAACTGAGGCCCAGTGGGCTCAAGCTGCTTGCTTATGGTCCTCGGGCTGGCTGGTAAGTCCCTGAGGCAGGATTTCAACCTGGCTCCAGAGCTTGGAGGCTGCAGCTTGCCCCAAGGAGCTGGGGCCTCTCCAAGACTCAGAGTCCCTGGGGGTGACTCAGAGGAAATGGTTGAGCAGCCTGACTTCCTGTGTGCGGCTGCCAGCCCAGGCTGCATGGGGGCCGCCCCACCACTGAGGGGACTGCAGTCCTCCTTCCGCCACCAGTGTGTGTGTGTTCACTCCTCATGCTCTGTCCCTTCCCACAGCAACAGCTGGAGGAGGAGGCTGCCAAGCCGCCCGAGCCTGAGAAGCCTGTGTCACCGCCGCCCATCGAGTCAAAGCATCGCAGCTTGGTACAGATCATCTATGACGAGAACCGGGTATGTCCTGCCCCCGCCCCCACCCCCAGCTCTGGGCATGCCCTCCCAGCCCCCCAGCCCTAGACATGCCCCCCCCCCCCCCAGCTCCCAGCCCTAGGCATGCCCTCCTAGCCCCCAGCCCTGATGTTGCTGTGAATTATGATGATGCCATGGCACTCTAGGCTGGGGAACAGAGTGAGACTCTATGTAAAAAAAAAAAAAAAGTCATGTTCCAGCCTGGACAGGGTGTCCTCCCAGCCCCACAGCCCTGGGTATTCCCCACTGACCCCCAACCCTGGACATGCCCCACCAACCCTCAGTCTTGGGCATGCCCTCCCAGCCTTTGGTATGCCCTGCCCCGCTCAGCACCTTCTGTTCCACAGTCACCTCTCCCTTACTGGCTGCCAGATGTGATAGGGGTTACCTCGAAGCATCTGGCTCCCTCCCTAGGCTTCAATATTCCCATCTATGAAATGGGGAGGAGAACTCAGCCACCCTCCCTAACAGAGACCCAAGGTTTGTGAGTGGATGGCCAGTGGAAACCTGACCTGGTGTGGCTCCTGGGCAGTTCTGCTCCAGTACATGGGCTTGTGTGGGCTATGACTAGCTTGGGGGCTCTGGCAGAGCAGCAGGGCCAGTTGATAATATTGGGAAGGGACAGTCTTTCAGCCGCCTACCCAGAAGAGATCCCTGTAATGCCAAAGATAATAGCATCACTGAGAGTGGCAGAAAGTATTCACAAGGCAGCTCCTCCTGGCAGTCTTGTACGTAGCAGGTCTGAGAGGGTAGCACCAGCTGTTTCTGTTTTGCATATGAGGAAACTGAGGCCTAGAGAGATAAAGTCACTTTTCCAAAATTACACAGCTAGGAAGTAGTGGGCCTGGGATTTGAACCAGTTTGCTGTCAGACAGTGGGGCCTGATTCTTTAGTGTTGGCCTCCACTGACACTTGGCCCTGGAAGGGACCTTTGGAATGATTGAAACATGGGGATGCCCAGGAGGTCCTGTGTGGGGCGGCTTCTGGGTGTCTGGAGGAGGTTTGGTCTTAGTGGAGGGGCTTGGGGCATCCAGAACAGAGTGTTTCCAGGTGCTGAACCCCAAGGGTCTGTGCATCTCCATGGTGGAATCTGGTGTCTGGCTAGGTGGTGAGCTCCCCGTTATCCCATTCAAGCCACTGTAAACTGGGCTTTGGTTATTTATAATTGACTTCTTCCAAATACACTTAGGACCCTTAGATATTAGGTCCCCTCCTCTATTTATGGATGAGGAAACTGAGGCCCAGAGAGAGGGACTGGTCATTGTCTGAGGTTGCCCAGTAAAGAATGACAGATGGAAAACCTCCCCTCCCTGCCTTGGTTTCTCACCCCCTTCTGCCCAGGGCCACTCTTCCCAGCTGTCTCTTCTGTGAGGCCTTCCTTTGCTTGATCTGTGCTCAGAGTTGAGGTTGAGGTGGGGAGGCTTCTGATATCCCTGGGGCCAGGATGAGTGCTTTGGAACCTGGGAACATGTGGTTGATGCCTGTGGTGGTAGCTGTGGGGCAGAGAACTACTGGATCAACTGGTTTGGTCACACCTCTGCCTCTAGAAGTGCCAATATGATGCAGAATGAGGGCCTGGAAACTGTGTTTTTGGGTCACCCTCTCACATTCTGGCCTCCCACCCCTGTAAGACTAGTAACCATGATAGTGGTTGGAGACCTGGGGGGCCACATATACTTCAGGTAGACATCCCGGGTTCGAATCCCATCTCTCCTACTTCTTGGTTCTGTGACTTTGAGTGTTTTCCTTAAAGCTCCCTGTGCTTCATATTTCTTGACTACAAAATGACAATCGTGATAGCATCTACGTGGTGAAGTTGGTATGGGGAGTATGAGTTCATTTTGTAGTGCCCTTAGGACAATGCCTGGCACCAAGGAAGTACTACCTGGTGCCATTATATTGTCATCATTGTAATTGTTGTTCATTCCTTCTCGTTATTGTTTATGTTTTGCATGACCTGACTTAATCCTCTCCGACCTGTATGAAGTAACTACTATTATTCTGTCCATCTTGCTCATCAAGAATCCAAGGCTCAGAGAGGGAAGGTCACCTGCCTGAGATTGCACAGCAAGTGAGCTTTGAGCCCAGGACTCAAAAGTGAAGGCTAAGCTGGCTCTTGGAGACTGTGGTGGAGGGGACCCAGGCAGGGAGGGCTCCTGGGATCCCTGATCTCTGGTGGAGAGCAGGCGTGGTTCTCTCCAGCAGCTGCTCATGGCCCAGGAGTTTGCCAGAGTCCTTAGCTTCTGCCGAGAGCTCCCTCTCCTGCATGGCTCATTCTGCTACTTCTGTCAGCTCTTTGCTCAGATGTTCTTTTCTCCATGAGGCCTGATTTGAGCCTCTACTTAATCTGAAAACCCTTCAACACCTGTTTTTCTCCTTCCTGGCTTCTGTTTTCTTCTTAAACCTTGTTCTTCCTGGACATGATTCATAGTTGACTTATTCGTTCTGTTCATAATAAATGGAGGGTCTTTGAGGGCAGGAAATGAAATCTCTTTTATTCCCAGCTCTATATCCAGCACCTAAAACAGTGCCCAACACATAGTACGTGCTCATTAAGTCTTCCTTGAACAAATGTTCAGATGGCAAGAGGGGAGGGGCGATGGAGGGTAAAAGAGACCCTCTGCTTTGGGGTGTGGGCCTGCTGGGATCCCTCAACCTCAGAAGCTGTTGGCCTGGTGAGCAGGAGGCCCCTCAGCCGCTTTTGGCAGGAGCAGCCAAGACTTGCCGCCCCTTAGGGGATCAGAGGGATTAAATTTTAATCCGCCTGCTTTCTCCGCTGGCTCCTGGAGGGGTGGAAGATGAGGGTCTGTCTCTAAACATCAAGCCTGCTGCAAAATGCAGCTTCCCTGCTGGGCAGGGCCCGCCTGGCTTGTTTCCAGTCTTGGACTCTGGCTCATTATCCACTCCGAGCACATCGGAGAGGTGCCTGCTGAGCAAGGCTTTTCCCACCTCCCAGGAGCTGCCTGCGTGGGTGGGGTCTGGGCAGGTGCATGTAGATGGTGGCAGCAGGAGCCCGCACAGGCGGGTAGGCCCGGGCAGAGGAGAGTAGAAGCACAATTCGGAAGCGGGACATCACGGAAGGCTCCTTGTAGGCAGTGGGTGGGTCACAAGGAGGGGATTCAGGTGAAGGTCACAGCATAGGCAAAGGCCCAAAGAGGGGACCAAGTTTCCTTTGATCTTTAAGCGGGGGAAGCCTGTCTCATGGTTTGGGAGGAGAGTCACACCTGGGGCACTGGGGGAGTATATATAAATAAGGTGCGGTGCACGATTCTGGCTCTGTAGGCATTCAGCACAGGGGACTCCGTGAAGACACAGCAGCCAAGGTAGGCTTCATTGAGGAGGCAGCCTTGAGCTAGGTCTGAAAAATGGGTACAACAGGGAGGTAAAGAGGCAGGATTCAAAGCAGCAGAGGCCTACGCTGCCAAGTGGTAAGGAAGTCAGAGCATTAGGTGGAAGTCCTTGTCTAGAATTTAGGTGTCTTAATAGTAAAGTGTTTAACGACGTGATGAGGACTGAGGTTGTTGTACCTGGTGTGACTAGACCAAGCAGAGAAGGATGAGCAGTGCTGTCAGCAGGCTGCACGGGCAGGAAGCATTTCCAGAGCACTTTGAGGGTCCTGGCATCCCTGATGCTTGCTTGCCAGGGCCCAGCTTCACATCCTCCGAGACATGATTTAGGACTTTCAGGGCAGTGGTTGAGGCCCATCCCATGGACCTGATGTCCTGTGCTAGCCTCCCCGCATCTCTGGCCATATTGCTGTCATAACCCCTGGAGTCCAGGGGTTATGGGGTCAGGTGGCACGTTGTGTGCATGGTAAATGCCACCTAACAAGTGTGTCATGGGAGGACTCAGTCTGCCTTCCTTCCTGGAGCTATTGTGTCACATCCCGGGAGAGCTCTGGCTAGACCCTAGGCATCGGGCTCCCTTTGCCTATGGGGACCCTGGGCCTCAGGGTGAGCTGCTGCCTTGTAACATCGCAGTGGTTGGCAGAGGATTGGAACCTGGGGGCCGCTGGGGTGGGCAGTGCTGCCTCTACCCTGCAGATTGCAACAGGAGGCCTGGCACTCAGGCAGAGAAGGGCCTGGAATGGGACTCCCAGGTGGGGAGAGGCCAGGAGCAGTCAATGTGAGGTTCAGGGTCCTCTGTGCTGGAGGAAGGTTTTTTGTGTGTGTGTGATGTGCATGCGTGTGTGTGGTGTGTGTGCATGTATGTATTTGTGTGTATGCTATGTTTGCATGTGTGTTGGGTACACGTGCATGTGTGGGCACACGTATGGTGCATGGTACCACATGGATACATGTGTGTGAATACTATTGTGTATGAGTTGACTTGTGTGGGGCGTGTGTGTGGTTATCTGCTCATTTATTCACACACGTGCGTGCACATGTGTGTTATGTGTATGGGCCTCTCCATGGCTGTGTAAGTGTGTGTAGGAGTCAGACATGGGGCCGTGGTTATGCGTGCATTTTATGCGTCTACAGATGTGTGAGTGTGAGTGTTCCTGTGGGCACTGTGTGCATGTGTGAATTCACTCCTGCGTGAGTCAGTACGTGGGAGGCGCATGTGCCGTTATTTGTGTGTCTGTGCGCCTGCTTGCACATGCATGTGTGCACATGGACACACATGTGAAGTGTGCGTGTGTATACAAATGGGGGTGTGGGGGGGCATGTGTGGTTGCATCACGTGTTTGCCTGAGTATGTGTGTGCATGTACTCCGGATTGCGTGGGACACGTGTGTCTCTGTGATTGGAACATTCATAAATCTTGGCATATGCATTTTGGTCACATGGGTCCCATGCTCATGTGCACCTGTCTGTGCAGGTGATTAAGGACTTTCGTGTCCTAGCACAGCTCCCAGGCTCTCTGGCATCAGGAGGCCTGGCCACAGGACCCCGGGGTCCCTGTGGGAGTATCAAGCCTTGATTGAGACCCTCACTCCAGTCTCCAGTTGCCTGGTGAGAACCCTCACAGCAGGTGGACACCCTGGTTGAGTAAAGTCCCCCTCCTTGGTGGCCGGAGTTCCCAGGCTCGGAGGGGTAAGCTTGGGCAGTGGGTTCTCTCCAGGCTCTGGCTGCCTTACCTGCAGGCTCAGACCCTCAGACTCTGGCCCACTTGGTCTCACCCCTGTGGTCAGAGCAGAGACCTCAGCTCCCTGAAAGCCCGGTGCATGAGGGCACTTGTAGGGGGTGGGTCCCAACCAGATCTTGAGACTAGCCTGCCCCTTTGTGCTGGATTGGGACTTGGGTCCCTTTGACCTCTGATCTCCCAGCTAGCCTGTGCTAGCCTGGCCCACATTCCTCCTCTGGGCTGGCGCAGCCTCCAAGTCATCCTGCTTACCCGCTGGGTAGGGTTGGTTCAGCTCTAACAGATGTGTCCTGCAAGCTGGTGCTCAGTGCTTAAAGGGGCAGCCAGTGTCAGGAGGAGTGGGGGGACGCGCAGGTATTAACCATGGAGATATGGGCCAGGTGGCAGGGTTCGCACAGCAGCTTCCCATGAGAAGGGCCTTTGCCTGGAACTTGTGGCTTGGCTGCCTCCTAGCCAAATGTCCTCCTGTGCCTGTTTTTCCACCTGTAAGTGGTGTAGTGATTGCACCTGGGGGCAGCGACTGCGAAACTTTGGGATCCTGGTTGTGGCTCAGAGAGCAGGGGGAGCCCACCTACCCTGCCCCCCCCCCCCCACTTTTGCTCTCTGGACAATGGCAGCTGAGTGGCTGGCACTGGCCTCTTCTGGGCCAGGTGGAGAGGCATTGGGCCAGCCTTCAGTGACACTGAGAGAGAGGACAGGGCTCTGGGAGGGAGCAGGGAGCCTGGGAGGGTATGGATCTCCTGGAGTGAGAATGCTCTACTCAAGGAGGAGCCTGAGCCGGGGAGCCAGCCCACTCCCATTTCTGGTCATATAGACTGTTACCAAGCTCTCACACCGTGTCCGGTGTTGTTCCTTCAGCCATGGATGTGGCAGAGAACAGAGCAGACACCTGCCTCCTCATGGAGTCAGTAAGATACACAGTAGGACATAGACCCCCACTCCCGATTAAGTGTGTGGTGAAGACAGCCAGGTGGGGAAAATAGTGGTCAAGGGCTGTGGGCTGCCTTCCTGGGGAATCAGGGAGAGCCTCTCTGGGGAAAGGAGGCTGGGTCATGAAACATGAATGAAGTGTGGGCAGGAGCATGGGAAGATGCAGGAACAGCTTTCTAAGCAGCGAACCAGGGAGTGCAAGGGTCCAGAGGCAGTCGTGGCTTTTGGTTTGTGCGAAACGGTGAGGGGACACTGGATATCGAGGGCTAGTGAGGGATGAGACTCCGTTGACTCCAAGGAGGAGCTTGGATTTGGTTCTCAGGGTGGTAAGCTGGCAGCTGAGGAGGGAAGCAGGAGTTTTTGGTGCAGGACTGCATTTGAGGCTACATCCACAGTCCCCTCTGTGCCCTTTCTAGAGGGATATTTCCCTGCTATTTAAACAGGGAAGTGACAGCATGCACGCCACTTTCTTCCTTATAGAGCATCCTTACAAAAGTCCTGAGAGTCCAGCATACTGCGTGAGCGTGGCCATTTTGCAGATGGGGAGACTGAGGCCAGGCAGGAGGAGCAGTTTGCTAAGGGTTGGGTTAGGGCAGACCTGCCTCACAGATGTTGGACAGATGGTATGAGAAAGGCCTGTCCATCTTTGGACAGGCAGGAACCCCCTCTGTCACCCCCCTCCCCAGGAAGCCAACAAGCAGGCGACTTCCCTCCCTGCTGTGAGCAGGACCAGAGAAGATGGAGGAGTGGGAACAAATCCGAAGGCAGGGGCTGGGTGTGGCAGGAGGCTGAGGGAAGGCCCCAGAGAGACCTGAGGAGGTGGAGCTCTGTGTGGCCTGGCAGGTTGGGAAAGCGCCCTCTTGGCTGTCTCCTTCAGGGGCCGTGTTCCTGGGACAGGGGATGGTTGAAGATGGAATCCCCCACCCACCTACCCAGCTCCCTTTTTGGCTGATTCATCAGTTTATTGACAGAAAACAGTATTTTAATCTCAAAACTTCCCTCCAAATTCTCAAGGCTGGACCCCACTGGCAGCTTTGGGTCCTTTTCCCAGGCCTGGGGATATGTCTGCTGATGCTTGTTCAGCCCTAGACCCCAGGAAGCTTCCCCAGCCTGCAGCTAGGGAGAACATGCCCCGTGGCCAGCCCCCACAGGAGAGTATTTGAAGGTGATCTTTTTGGCCAGGCCCGTGGTGTCTCCTTGACGCTGGCTGGGACACCTGCATGCTAAGGACAAAGGCCAGATCCAGCTGGAAGGGATGGCACTGTCTGAAAGGGATGCCTTAGGCCAAGCTGTCCACTAGTGCCTGTGCAGAGAGCCACTTGCCAGGGTGCAGCGGTCACCACCAGTCACCCAACTGCTCATTGGTGGAGGCTAGGATGTTGCCTGCCTCAGCCGAAGGCCACTTCATCCAGTTGCCCAGCAAGAGGCAGCTGTCACTAGCCACCCTATGTCTAGTGCAGGTGGAATCATGTACTCCATTTGACCTGGCCTGGGGATTCTCCCAACTTTAGTTCCCCAGGGCAGACACCATGCTGCCTTCAAGGGTGTGGTTAGGGCAGGAGTGGTCAGCTCCTTGTTCAGGTGGGCGGTTCTTGCCACCTCATAGTACACACTGGCAAGGATACGGGCTTCTTGAGACCCTCCACTGTGGGCTCTGGGACCAGAGCCCAGATCCGAGACCCCGTGGCTAGCTGTGTAACAAGGCAGTTTCTAGTAGCCAGGATGCTACATTTCAGCCCTTTCTGTGTGGCATCATCCTTTATCTAGGTGGGCAGTTGCTGTTGATCCCACAGAGTGTCATGATGCACACTAACTCCTATTCACCCCTCAACACCCAGCTCAAATATCCCTCCTATTAGCTTTCCAGGGGAGTGACTTGTGCCCTGCCTTGTGCCTGCCTTGTACGTCACATGTGCCTTTTTCTGCTTGAGCATACTGGCCTGCTGTTACTGCTGTTGGCCGACTGCCTAATTGACTGGGTTTATTGCAGGCAGAGGCTGGGTCTTACTCATTCTGTGTCTCTCCCTGGTGCTCAGTATGGAGTAGGTGCTCAGGGAATGTTTGGGCAGCTCTCCTGTGCCCCCTGGCCCTGTGCCCTGTCCTCCCTTTGGCCTGCCCCGGGTTTATCCCATCTTTAGTACCCCAGATCTGCAGTGATTCTTTGGGTAGTACCTGTCTCCTGTGTGGGAGATGCTGGTCCCAAACCCAGGGAGGTCCTCAGGCCCTGGCCCTTGTCTCTCTCCCTTCTTAGAGCCTGAAGGGCACAAGGAGTGCTTCTTCTCCATGTCAGCTTTCTGTGCCTTGGTTTCATCTTCATACTGTGGGGACACTTGCATCTGCTCACATCATGCTTATGTGTCATTTAAATTCTAATAACACGTGCCATGTTCCCTGTGCTTGGTTTATAGCAGGTGCTCAGTCGAATGCTAATCATTATAATAATCACTTGCCCCTGATTTTCTGGCCCCAGCCACACCTTGAGGCTGCTGGTCTCCGGGTTTTGGTTCTGCACAAAGGGGCCGAGAGCATGGCTCTCTGCTTGGGTGGGCTGGGCCCAGGTTCTAGGCAGAGGTATTCTAGGTGCCAGCTTGAGCCCACCTACAAGCCCACTCTCTTCCTTCAGGGGCTGGGAAGGGACAGTGAGCTTGGCCCTCGGTACCCCTCCTCTCAGTGGTGACGCCAGGAGCCTGATGCCCTTGGCCTTAAGAGGAGCTCTCAGAGAGGCTGCCTGGAATTCTTTGGCCAGCCACATTCCTCAGAGCTCTGGGTCACCCTTTCAGCACATCTGGATTTGGGGACGACTTCCACATGAGGATGATGACTACCCTGGCTGTCTTCCCAGTCCTTGCTAAGTGCTGATCTCCCCCAGTGTGGCTTAGTCACGGGAGGGACAGGCTCCACCACCTGTGTGTGTACAGTTCAGCATGGCCCTTGGGCTCCAACCTGCCTGGCTCTGCCCCCTGCCCTATGACACAAGCCCCTGCCCCTGGCCCTCTGTCACCCTGGCTGGCCTGGGCTGCCTTCCAGGCCTCCTCTGAGCAGGCCCTGGTGGTCCCAAGCAGGGGACTGGTAAGGCCTGGCTAACGCACAATGTCCCCCTTGACGGCTGAAGGCCCAGGGTGGGGGGCCTGGAGATCCAGACTATTGAATTAGGGGCCACTGGCCCCTTTCTGCCACATGTTCCTGTTTTCCTAATAAGTCCCTGGTTGTGAGTGGGGAGGAGGCGGGGAGGCCCCGGGGCAGCCCAGAAATAATCACATGATTGTGAAACACAAGAATCCTAGAAAGGGTATCTCCGAGCGCCTCCATCTCACCCTCCCTCCTCCTCCTCCCTCCTTCCCTTGCTGGCTGCACTAGCTCTGAGGTAATTGTAGACAACCCAACCAGCTTCCAGGGCGCAGGGTGGCATCTCAGGCCTGGCAGTGCTGGCGGGGCTGCTGAGGAGCTGTACCCTCCCCACTGTGCCCCAGGGGAGCTGGGCACCAGAGGAGCACTTGGTAAAATCGAAACTTGGCAGGCTTACCAGGGCCACTGCAGGGGTCTTGAGGTGCCAGGGTAGTGCTTTTTCCCAGGCTGAGTGGGGCTTGGAGGGGGACTCAGGCCCCCCACCCCCCTGGGCTGTGGATCAGTGTGCTGGGTTGGGCAGGTGCCCGCCATTCTGGGAGGCCTCTATTTATAATCTGTTCTGTGTTTTTTTGTTTTTTTTTTTAATTCCTCCTCTTCTCCGTCACGCTGCAGAAGAAGGCCGAAGCTGCACATCGCATTCTGGAAGGCCTGGGGCCCCAGGTGGAGTTGGTGAGCCAGGGCATAGCATTGGGAGCTCGGGGGTAGGGAGGGGAAGGCTGGGGAGGTGGGTAGGCTGACAGGTGGGTGGCAAATGGGAGGAGGAAGTCATCTTTTGCCAAGCACTGCCTGGCAGCTTTCACGGGAGGAGGCGGAAATGCACCCTTCGATGAGAGGAGGGCAGCTACTGGGTGGGTGGTGGGCCAGGTCCCGGGAGCCGGCAGTGGGCGCCTGTACGCTCCTACATACACCCTGAGTCTAGCCTTGTTCTAGCTGAGCACGGAGAGCCTGTTTTCTGCACCATATGGTCTGGGTTCAACTCCCAGATCTGCTGCTTGATGGCTGTGTGAACCTGAGCTGGTCTCTTAACCTTTCTGGGCTTCAGTTTGCTCATCTGTAAAGTGGGAGTAATAATGGCACCTATCCCCAGGGGTGATAGTGAGGAGTCACTAGGGTAATTTGAGTACAGCCTCAGGTGCCGTGCCTGCTTTGTTGGAGAGTAAGTGCCGAGTGCTGGCTGATACTAGTGTTATTAGCGTCATGGCTACTGCCAGTGTCATTTTGCTGATGTTGTGTTAGCAGCTGAGCTGGAAAGCAGACCCCAGGCCTCTTGGAGGCCCTGGGCTGGGGGTGGAGCTCTGGCCCGAGTCCCAGCCCTGTCCAGTGTCCATTGGTGTCCTGCTGAACTGGTGGGCATGGTGCCTTGCATGGCTGTGGTGGGCAACATGTGGGGTACTGCTAGCACGTTCACATGCCCTGTGGGTCTGGGGTGTGTGTGAGGGTACTTGTGGGGCGCAGATAAAGCCTAATGCCATCAGAGCCTAACTGTAAACTCAGCTCCAGCATGCATTTGCAGGGGGTCCCTGGGAAGGGGCTCACCCCCCAGACCACAGCTTCTCTTCGTGAAATGGGGAAGACATGGGGCCTCCTTCAAGGACCTTCATAGGGTTAAGTGAGGTGATGCCGGGCGAAGACTCATTTAGCGTGGCACCTGGCCCCCAGGCTGTAAGCAGTAGGAGAGTTCAGCTGCTCCCCAGAGTTTCTGCAGATTGCTCTGTTTCACGCAGTGAGTGTGGTCCCCAGAGCCTGGGGTGTGTCCTTGTGGGCCCCTCAGGGATAGTGAGCGACTGGCCCCCTAGGCCCTCCCGGGAGGCAGAGACAGTGGGGAGCCGGCAGAGGCCCTGGTCCAGCTTCTCTTGGCCCTGCCGGGCTCTGCCCCATTCAAGGCAGGTCCTGAGCTCTGGACTGGGCTCCTACTGTTCCCATGGGGCATGAATTCTGGGAAGCTCCTGGCAGCAGTGGTGGTGGCTACTGCTTTTTTTGTTTTTTGAGTGGCTTTATTGAGATATAATTCACAGGCCATGTCATCTACCCATTTAAAGCTTACCATTCAGTGATTTTTAGCCTCTTCATAGATGTGTGCAATCATCACTGCAGTCAATTTTAGAACATCTCGTTGTGTTAAAAGGAAACGCTTCTGTCTCTGTGGACTTGCCTATTCTGGACATTTCCTACAAATGGAATCACGTGCCACATGGCCTTTTGTGTGTGGCTCCTTTGACGTGGCATCTTGTTTTTGAGGTCCGTCTGCAGCAGTGCCTGACAGAGCTGCGTTCCTTTTGATGGCTGAGTAGTACTCCGCTGCTAGATGTGCAGTGTTTCCTTCCTTTACCTGGTGGTGGATATTATATTGTCCGCATTTGTTTGACTGTTGAGAACAGCACCGCTGTTAACATTAGTGTGAGGTTTCCATATGAATGTACGTTTTCGTTCCTCATGGGTATATACCTGGACCTTATGTCAACTCTGTGTTTAACCGCTCAAGGAACTACCCAGCTATTTTCCAAAGTGGCTGTTCTGTTTTATATTCCCACCAATAAGCTGCTTCTTACCTCAGTTTCCCCATCTTGTTGACTGTGGATGGCAGGATTGGATATGAGGCTCAGTCATTTCCAGATTTGGAGGCTCTCCTTCTCGCTAGAGGGCCACTGTATCCTGGGGCCTGAGGCTACAGGAGAGGAAGCAGGGACAGAGTCAAGAGCCAGTCATTCGGCGGGGTGGGGGATGGGGGATGTCTGCTGTTCTCAGAAGCTTTGGAACCAGGAGTATCAGAGTGATGCTTTTCTGGTTCTTTGGGACAAAGGGGGTTGTCTCCTGCTTGGGGATCTCAACAGCTGGTGGCACAGGAGGCCAAGGTCTGTGGAGTGCTCTAGATGTCAGTAGGCCTGGTGGCCTTCAGTGGGGATCCTGCTGCATGTTAGGGGACATGGAGGTGCCGCCGTCCCATTTTCTTTTAATTTTTTTTTTTTTTTTAAATTGAGACAGAGTCTTACTTTGTTACCCTCAGTAGAGTACTGTGGCATCATAGCTCACAGCAACCTCAAACTCTTGGGCTCAAGTGATTCTCTTGCCTCAGCCTTCCTAGTAGCTGGGACTACAGGCACCCACCACAATGCCTGGCTATTTTTTTGTTTGTTTGTTTAGCAGGCCCGGGTCTGGTTCAAACCCACTAGTCCCAGAGCATGGCTGGGCACTCCCTGGTTGGCCCCCTAATCACTGAGCTACAGGTGCCCTGGGCCATCCCATTTTCTCATGTGGGCCAGCAAAGGTGGTGCCTTGCCTAGGGTCACACAATAAGGGATCAGTAGGGAAGTTTTGCTGAGCCCATGGGGGCGTGGCCAGCCTGTTCTGTACAGGTCTGCCCTCTGTTCTGGTCTCCACAGGGCCCGAGTGGCCAGAGGCATCCTCCACATGAGGCAACTGACCCGGGGGTGTGGGTCACTGGGCCATACTGTGCAGAGTCCAACTCCCTTGCGTCTCTCCCACCTGTAGCCAACGACTGAGTTGTTCCCCTAGGGAGTGCCCAGCCAAGGAAGCTGCTTCTCTGGGAATGTTTTGATGACCCTGCCCTTGGGCGGAAGGAATCTCTGTGGCCATTGCCCAGGGCCGGTCTCTCTGTGATCTCCCTGGGAGGGAGGTCTGTGTTCAGGGAAGAATTCACTTTAGAAAGGAAGAAAATAGCACAGAGGATGCTGAGCAGGACTTTGGGCTTGCGAGACTCTATGGCATGGCTCTTCCACCCCGCAGGGTCCTGGCCCTGGCACACTCTGGGGACCAGGCCTGGCCAGAACAAGAGTTGGGGGGGGGAGGGCGTGCGCAGTAGCCCAACCTCTCTGCTGCTTGAGTCATTTGCTTCCTTCCTGTTCAGAAGTGTTATTTTAAGAAACTGGTGTCACCAGCCGGTTGCGGGCCCAAGGCTGACACTCATTTGTTACCAGCTTGGTCTGCCTAGGGTGTCCGGCTCTTCTTGGTCACCTGCTAGGGGCCTGAAGCCCGGGCAGGGGGGAGGGGGTCCTTCCCCCAGACCCTCCTGTTCCTTCTTAGTCACAGTTATACGTTGTTTCTGCCCAGGACGCTGCATCTGGCATATCTTCTGTGCTCTTTCTGCATTGCCTCCCAATGCACCCCCGGTTTTAAAGGAGGAAGCAGGTTTCAAGAGGGCCAGAGATGGCCCAGGGCTCCTGGGGGCCATTTCTTAGACTCCAAGTGGCTGTGGGAGGGAGTGTCCCCTCCTAGATGTCTCATCTCCCTAGAGGGAAGGTAAAACCTGTGAGCTAGTAAGTGGTGGGAAGGCCAGATCCTACCTGGGTGGGAAGGTTGCCTTGTGGCCCCTACACTGGGGCAGAGCAGGCCTTGGCAGAGCAGCTGCCTGGCTTTTGTGCAGCCCCCTCTGCAGAGGGGAGGGGAGGTGTGAAGGGGAGCCCTTCAGGTCTATCTCTGCTGAGCAGTGCACCTGCCAGGGTGCATTCCCTCCCCCCCCCACCTCCTGTGCCCTCCAAGATGGCACAAGCTTGTTGCCGTGGTAATAGGCAGCATCCCCATCTTGCCTCCCTTTGGCTCCAGGGTGTCCATTTGCCTCTAGGAGGGGCTGGTGAGACTTCTTAGGGGAAGGCCTTGTGCCTAACTACCCAGGATCGGGAGTCCTCCCAGGCCCTTTCCTTAAGAGCCTCTCACCAAAGTCCTCCTTGAGCGACAGGTTGTTCTGTGTGCAGGGCAGGAGACCATAGAAGGGGAGTGATTGGCCTGGGCAGGCTCGGTGGGTTGGGGGCTGGCTGGGCCCTGCTGTCCTCCTAGAGTTACCGCCTGATTTTCCAGCCTATTGTGCACTGCAGAAGCAGTGTCCCCTCTGTCCCCACTCCCACCCATGGGCTGTGTGTTGTAGTCGTTCAGGCTCTTCCTGGCCTCCTTGGGCCATTTACCATCTTTAAAACCAAAGCAAGGCAAACAAATTCCCAAGTCTGAAATTTTCTGGGCTATCTGAATTTTCTGAGGTAGGTCCCCTTTGCCCTATGCCCATTTTCCAGATGCGAGAATTGAGGCACCAGTGTTGAAGGCTCACAGCTAGTAAGGGAAGAACCAGCATTTAAATCGGGGTCTATTTCCAGAACCTGAACCTTTAGCGATGCCCACTTATACCTGGCCTTTATTTTGTCAGCATATGAGGAACGTAAAAGACCAAACACAGAGTTGCCCAGGGTTATGGCACAACTTTATATGGCATATAATGGCATCTTTATATGGCCCCTTGCCATTCCTGAGATGACAGTTTGCAGCCTTCTGCAGGATTGGCTTACCCCTCCTCTCCATTGGGAAGTTCTGGAGTGAGTCTGACTGCAGAAGGTCTTGTTTCTCTGTCCACTTTACCCTCCTGTTCAAACCCCTGTGGTAGGGGTAGGGAAACTCCCCCTGTTTCAGGCCTGGGATGGCAGCCTGACCTGGCACGGGGAGAGATGGACCATGCCAGCTACAGGGTGACATCCTTGTCCCGGGAGAATAGCTGAGCTTGGAGCCTGGAATTTCCAAGCTTAGTGATGAATTACCATGGAGAGGACCTGGGGGCTGTGGGAGAAAATTGTGCCACCCCACCCACCGCCCAGGGATGCAAAGGCCCCTCCCTGGGTGTGGGGCTATGGAGTCTGTAGTCTTGCTGCCAGGCGGCTCCCCTCTGCAGCAGTCATGGGTTCATCAGGTGTGTTCAGCTCCATTCCCAGGGAGGACCCCCTGTGTCCCTTTCCCTCCCTGAGGCTGCAGGACTCTGTTGGCTTTGTCCTCACCTGTTCTGCCTGACCTCTCATACACTGTACCTTGTCACCCCTGGCTGCCCCAGGAGGCCCTGCTACATGCGTGGGTGTGTGAGAGAGGGAGAGAGAGAGAGAGAGAGAGAGAGACACACACACACACACACACACACACACACACACAGATACAGGCAGAGAGAGGGGCAGACCCCTCCCTCCAGGGCTGGAGTTGAGAGATGGGGCTTTTGCCCAAACTCATCTCTTATAACTGAGGACAAATGTCTTAAATTCTTTTTTTTTTTTTTTTTTTTGTAGAGACAGAGTTTCCCTTTATGGCCCTCGGTAGAGTGCCGTGGCATCACACAGCTCACAGCAACCTCCAACTCCTGGGTGTAGGCGATTCTCCTGCTTTAGCCTCCCGAGTAGCTGGGACTACAGGCACCCACCACAACGCCCGGCTATTTTTTTTGTTGCAGTTTGGCCAGGGCTGGGTTTGAACCCGCCACCCTCGATATATGGGGCCAGTGCCCTGCTCACTGAGCCACAGGCGGTGCCCCAAATGTCTTAAATTCTTAAGGACTCAGGTTTCCCATCTGTAAAATAGGGGTTAGAAGTGTATCAGCTAGCTACTGCTGCCTAACAAAGCAGCCCTGCTTTTAGTGGCTTGAAACGGTGACCATTACTGTTTCTCCCCTGCACATTTCTGCTGAAGTAGCTGCAGCTCACTCACTTCCAAGGTTGTGCAGGGCTCTCTCCTTCTGTTGTGCCCAATGAGAGTGGAGTTATAGAGAAAACACCAGCACACTGAGTTCAAATTAGGTATAGGGTCCTTTATTGACTAGGCAACCAAGAAGGGTTCACACCTCAAATTTTTTGGTGAAGCATGACAGAGGAAGGGTTTTTTTATATCTTTCTTTCAGTTGGGGAGGCAGGGTGCAGTATGGGGTCAGTCTGGGCTTTCAGTCCTGCCTGCATTGGGCCAGGCTGAGCTTATTCTCTGACAGAAGAGGAAGCAGAAATGCAGACTCACGTTTTCAAGCCTTCGCTTTCTCCCCCCCACCCCCTTCCCCACTTTCATTAAGTTTGTAACTGTCCCATTGGCCACAGCAAGGACACAGGTGGTATGAGGAGGTATGAACAATGGGTGTTATTAGCACAGTCACTGCACCCTGATGGCAACGATGACACGGAGGCTTCGTCCGCATTTGTATGTGCCGGGTACTGGGCTTAGCTTTGCGTGTACCACCGTGTGACCTTCAGAGCCACCATGCGAGCTCAGGCCTATTTTACAGTGCCAGGAACACTGAGGCACGAGTGGATTAAGCAGCTTATCCAGGACCACATTTGGAAAGTGTCAGACCAGGATTTTGAACCCTTGGTTCCTAACCTTCCGGCAGCCAGCTGGTCCCGACCTGTCACATGTGCTTATGCACCTTGCTGCCTTTCCTTGTGCAGGCTTCGTCCTTCATCCTTGCTGATGCACATGGGCCGGGCCATTCGTGTTTCCTTGCTGTGCCATATTCAGGGTGCAAACAGTCCTCATGTCCTTATTCATTCTTCTGAAGGGAGACGGCATTCTGCTTGCTTCTCGTTTGTGGTGTGGTGAGCAGTGCCGTGTGGACATTCTAGCGTCCACCCTCTGTGCAGCACCATGCCACACGCTTCCAGGGCGTCTGCAGGAGAGGATGGGGGGTTGGGCATTCTCTGGTGAGTGCATCCCATCTACTGTGCTCCCATCGGCTGCGTGCAAATCATCCTCACACTACACCCTTAGCATTATTTGACGTTTTTGACTTTTACTAGTCAGTGGGGATAAAGTGACATCTTGGAGTCGGTGGTTTGAGACATGGGTTTCTGTGTTGTCTAGAGAAGCTAAGCAGCTTCCCACGCTCAGTGGCCGTGGCCGACCTCAGCTCCCGGAGACGTGTGTGTGGGCTTGTCTCTGGGGTACTCTAGGCCATCACTGCCAAATGCCCAGCAGAGTGGCCACAATAGCCTTGGGGGAGGGGGGTGGTCACAGTACTCAGAACTGTGCCCAGCGTAACCGGTCACAGCCTGTTCCTGGCCATGGCAGAATGCTGGGTCCCTCTGTTCCATTTCACGCCTGCCGGCGGCTGATCACTCACCCCAGCAGGGGGCTCCTCAGTGCCAGGGCCTCAAGCCTGAGGCCAAGGTTGCCCAGGGGTGGGGCTCTGGCCACTGGGCTCTGCAGTGGGCAGTGACCAGCCCGCTGGGCCAGATGCCCACACCCCAGGCCTGGTTTTGACCCGCTTCTCTCTCTCCCTTTGCAGCCATTGTATAACCAGCCTTCTGACACCCGGCAGTATCATGAGAACATCAAAATGTGAGTATTTGGCAGTGCCATTCCAACGCAGAGGAGTGCAAGGATAGACGCTTAGTGGCCTGGCCTGGGATGTGGACTCTCAATTCCTATCAGGGCCGCTAGCCAGGGTTAGGTGCTGGAGGAGGGGATAGAATGGGCCAGGGTTTGGGGAAATTTCTGGCTTGGTAGGGCCTAGGATAAGGTCAGAGCAGGCCTGGGGTGGGGGTGGAGAGCAGAGGGAGTGGCCCCCAAAACTTCAGGGAACAGGCCTTGGCTTGGGGAGGGCGAGTGAAGGAGCTGCCATGCACAGGGCCCGAGACTCAGGTGGATGATGTCAGGGGCTGCAGATTTGTGTCCTGTTTCAGCAGAAGGGCACTGCCACTGGGCAGAGGGTGGCTAGCTCAAGATGCGGGGAGTGGCCCAGGGCAAAGAAGTGCCTGTGTTATGGGCTCGTATATAAGCGTATTTGGGAGTGTCCCAGGCTCTGCACAGAGAGGTCCCTCTGGGGCACAGCCCAGCATGGGTCAGCTTGATGAACTCATTCAGGTCCAGAGGCTTTGGAGGTGACCAATACCATGCACCCCAGTGATGAGGTCTTTTTCCAGATGGATGCTGGGAGGGGGAAGAGTGTTAGCTAAGCACCCACGTGCATTTGGGTATGGCAAGTGGTACAGGGCAGTGCCTATATCTTTAAGCTGGGTGTAAGGCATTGGAGGTGTGGCTGATGAAAGGGGGTTGGCTTTTTCCTGGGCTATATAATGGAAACAGAGCCTTCTGGGCTGAGGTGGAGATACTACTTCTTGTTGTTATCCAGGAACTCAAAAAATAAAAGGGGCTAGACTGTAATTGTGGTGGGAGTGTCAGGGTGGAGGAGAGACTCCCTGGGAGCACCTCAAAGTCTTTGAATGTTCAAGGTTCATTTTTGTGAGAGGGGCAGGAGTTAGGTGGAGGTGCCTGATGGGCTCAGTGGGTAGTCTAGCCTGGTCTGATTATCCAAGTTTTCCTGGGATAGAAGTGAAGAGTGTATGTGTGGTGGTGAGCTCTTCATTCCCAGAGGCATGGAAACCTCCTGGTGGCTTTCAGGCATCCACTGGTGCTGGACTGGTTAGCAGGGAGGTCTCTTTTTCTGTAGTATTTGGAGTTGCATGACTGGTGCAAGCTTGGGTAAGCAACTCAGCTACCCTCTTGCAGTACCCTGTGACTTCTGGAGCAACCTAGGGAACCTTTTCCTTGCCTGTTTGGTTTCAGGAACACCTTCCAGAGATGGCTTACCAGCAGAGCTGGTACAGAGTCCTTTTCAGCCTGTGCCCTGCATGTGTCCTGCACCAGGGGCCCTAGTGTGGTACAGGGATGCCTGTGTCAGAATCTGCTTGTGCTTCTCTTTGACCTGGTGTGCTGGAGTGAAATCCCATTGATTCCACAGTTTACTTTTCTATCAGGCTGCCCTAGTCTCTTGTGCAGCTTCCTGGGACCCACCTCACTCTGGGGACTCTGTTGGTGGTAGTAGCTACAGGTGAAGATGGGTCAGGGGATGGGGGACACTTTTAAGGCCTCTTCACAGCTGGTTTAGGGAAAGAGGGTAGGATATTCTCCACTGAGTTAGGGACCCTTGGAGCACTCACTCATTCATCCAGCTTCTTGGTTCATTTGTTCAGTCACTGCACATTTATTGAGCACTTACTATCTGCCAGGCTGTGTTCTAGGCCTTAGACACTGAGCCCTGGACAAAACAAAGACCCATATCCTCATCAGGCTTTGTCTAGCAGTAAAGACAAAGTTAGGTAAATGAGAAAGGTAAATGAGTTAGGTAAATAAGAAAATATGAGCTAATACAAAGTACTATGGTCACATAACTGTCTTAAGCGCTTTATGCCTTGATACTCCTAGTGTGTTTTTCCTTTCTGACACATTTTTTGGTCGCAATATTATTATACTGGAAAATTTACATAGATTTTATCACTTAAAGTGATATTTTAAGCTGAATAATGTGGATGATTTCAAGCAATAAAAGCGGCCATAAAATCCGAAGAGAAAAAAAATAAGTTATCCATACAGATAACATCAGCAAACAAGGTATTGCTACATCTTTGTTTAAGTAGAATAAAACTGTAAGAGTGTTGAAATCAGTGCCCTATTTGACATGCATAATCTTCATTGGAGAAAGGCCCTGGTCTTCCAGAGTGCACTTTGACTACTTAGGTAACCACCTCACTGAATTTGTTCCAAATCTAAATCACAAATGACCATGTTTACATTTGAAATAGAGAGGATAATTAAGATTTCTTATACAGTAAGTGGCCAATTTTATGATATAATACTATATATTATATAGTATTTACTGTAAGTAAATTATTTGAACAGATTTGTCCTTAGAATTTTAGGGTTTTTTTTTTTTTCATGTTTTTCCTCTAAAATCATCATCATTCTATTTTTTAAATTTTTTAATATGATCATCATTAAATCAATGTAGTCATTTACTTTAAGAAAATTTTATGATTGTAGTAAATGAGTGATGAAGAGAAAGAAAATGAGGGGATGACTTTAGCTAGAGAGGTCAGGACAGGATGTCACAGTTGAGGGGATGCTTGGAGGCTAATGGGTAGCCAGCGGCATGGACCTCTGGGGCAGGAGTATCCCAGGCAGGTGGATCGGGCCATTCAAAGACCCCAGGGCAGCAGTGAGCCTCAGGGATCACTGAGAAGGCCAGCCTGGTCTGTGGGGGGCTATGCAGCAGGGAGGGGAGCAGAATCCAGATCACCCAGGGCTGGTAAAGAGTTTGGATTTTGTTGTCTGTGCCAAGGGAAGTCAGCCGTGAGGTTTATTCCGGGAAGTGAGGTAGTCGGATATTGGTTTTAAAAGTTCATTCTGGTAGCTGCAGGGAGAAAGGACTGGGTGGGAGTGGGAAGACCCCTACAGGAGGGGCAGGGACAGGGAGGGCCAGTGGATGCCAAGGTCAGGGCCTGGCAGCTGTGAGATGGTGAAGCTGCTTCCCAAGGTGGGAGTGGTTGGCCCAGGGCCAGGTCAGGGGTGGCCGCACATGGCTCTGAGCACTGGACCCTGGGAAAAATGCATACTTCTTCATACTTGGTGGAGACCCCGCTCATGCTGCTTGAGCATGATGGAGGTTTAGAGGGGAATCTCGTCTTTTTTTCTTTCTAAGCAGCATTATTGAGATATAACTCACACACCATTCAATTCACCCATTTAAAGTGTGCAGCTGGGTGGTGTTTCACATGTTCACAGAGTTATGTGGCATTACCATAGTCAACTTTAGAGCGTGTGATCATCCCAGACAAGCCCTGCAGGCGCCAGCTGTCACCCCACCCTAAGCAGTTACCTTATTCCTTTTTGTCTTTGTGTGTTGCCTTGCTATGGACATTCCATGTCAATTGGTGCCAGGCTTGTCTAGCAACTGATGGTCTTGGGTGGGGGTAGTTGAGCCTCCCAGGAAGCTCTAAAGGCCTTTCATTCTGAGTAGGGGTCAGAGGAGTGCCCAGGCCCCAGTGGTGACTGCTGGGACCTCTCTGAACTAGGGCCCTGGGGACCTGCTACCAGATAGGGGAATGAGAAGGATTCAGAATGTTAAGCCCAAAGAGAGGGAAGAGGGGTGTTATTAGGGAAAGTTTGGGAATTCTCTGGAAGGTGGAAATAAGACTCAAGGGGTCACTTCACAGAGTGGAGTCTGGATAAAGCAGAACTGAGCAGTGTTGTGGTATCTATCAAGGGAGGTAGTAAGTGCCCCATTGCTGGGAGGTATGCAAGCTGAGGGTGGGTAATACTCAGGGAGCTGCACTGTACCTTGCATTTGTGACTCTGCACGTGTCAGACTTTAGAAACTGCTGAATGCCCGGCACTCCTGGGGCACAGAAAGGGAGGCCCGTTGCAGGCCCAGTCCCACCATGTGTCTGGTGTCTGACTGGCTGTGTGTCCTTGCACCAAGTCACTTGCTCTTCATGCCTTGGTTTTCCCATCTGTAAGATAGGAATAATGATGAGCTATCCCAGAGGGTTTATTGAGGCAATATGTGTGTGCCTTAAGCTGAGGTCAGTGCTGGGCACAGAGAGAACATTCTGTGATTTCAGTGTTTCTTTCTTTGATCTACAGAGATTAAGACTTCATTCATTCATTCAACACCTATTTACTGAGCACCTACTATATGCCAGGTACTGTCCCTGGCTCAAGGGAGACAACAGTGACTGATCCCTGACATCCAGTGGGGGAGGTAGATAAACAGTAAATATGTGGGCTCTAAGTGACAGCCACAATGGGTTCGGCGAGATAATATGGCTGGGGTCAGGCAGGGTGCCCGCCCCTGCTTACTGTCATTGCAGCGAGGTGGGGGGTCGTTCCCTCCCTGGGGACCTTGCCCTGTCACTTTAATTTCTCTGTGTCACTGTGCTGGGGCTGCAGAGTTAAAGTTAATTTCACGCTTGACTTCCTGCTGCACAACCGATTTCAGAGGCATTGGAGTCACCTGTATCCACCTCTGCTGCTGTCCCTCTGCCAGCTGCCTTGGGAATGTCAGGTCTCCTGCAGCAGGATCTTAGGCCCAGACCTCTAGGCTTTGGTGGCATGGGGAGGGGCCTGCCCATGGCTGCATTCACCAGTGTCCTGTGGAGCCCTGGTGTAATTTGGTGAAAGGGTACAGGATTCAGGTGGGGAATAGCAGATAGGGTGGGTCCTGCCTCTGCCTGTGTCGCAGCCCGGTGCCAGCTGGCACTGGCCCTATTCCTGTGCTACCCTCAGGCCTAGAAGCCTGCTGGTTCCTTCTGCTCCTGGTTTTTCTGTCTTGCAGCCTGTTTTCTTCCCTTCTCCTTCTTCATGCGGGGGTTACCTGATAGGAAGCATCAGTCCTGGGGCTGCACAGGTGGAAAAGGTGATTAGTAGTGAACCAGGTGATTGTCAACACATCTCGGGGGTCTCACTGTGGAGGTTCAGAGATGTCAAATAAATTTTCTCAGGTCACGCAGCCGTACCACCAGACCAGGCCTATTGCTTATCTGTCCTATTTCCTCCCCCGGGTCTCTGCTTCCCTTGCTAGGTGACCTTGGACAAGACATACCGCTTTGGTTGTCAGGGAGGTGGTCTCTTTTGCCCGGCATGCAGTAAGCAGGAGGTTTCATCCTATCAGTTGCCCTGACCCAGTCGGCTCTCCCCAGCACATGCGGACCCTGCATGGGCTGCCTCCCTCTCACTCTACCCAGCAGTTGGGGATCAGACTTTCCCTGAACACCCCTTCTGCCCTCTCCAAACTCATTACTGTCCCCTCCATCCCTCGATCTCAACATTCTGCCCATTTCCCTCTGCCCACCCCATTCCTTTGCTTTTCCCAACTTAAGCCTCCCTTCCTCCAGGAAGACCTCTCTGATTGCCCTGAACTTTCCTCTTTCAGGTCCCCAGAGACCCCCAGGGCAGTCTCCCTAAGGTGCAGCCTGTCCTGACACATTCATGTCATCCTCCTCATCCCTCCCTCCTAGTTCCTGTTTCTCTCCCCAGTCCACTGGTAGGTGATGGGACACATTACAGGCTGTGCTTTTCTGAACCCCTGTTTCTCCAGGGGACTGAAGTTGCCCTCTGTACCCCATAAATGCCTCCACCAGCAAACTCATCATGCTGCTATTTTGCCCTCCAGGTCCCTCTTAGAGACTATTCCTTATTTTTGATGGGCAGAAGCTCAGCAGAAAAGATTTGTATGTGGGTGTCTCAGACCGTTGCGAAAATACTGTTTGGAGCAAAAGAAACTTCTCAAAAAAATTTTGTCAGAAGAATCTTGAACAAATGGCCATCATAAGCCAGGAGTCTGGGGGTTGCAAACCCAAGTGGATGCCTCCAGGATGGGAAGGAAAGTTTGAATGAGGGGGGATTGGTGGGAGGCAATAGGGAGCGGTGGGGACTGAGGAACAGAGTGCTTGGTGCCCTTTGAGAGGGAGAACCAAGCCTCAGTTTCCCAGTCTGTGATCATAAAGGAGTGCGGCCAGATTGCCTGATTTTTCAAGAGAAACTTTGGCTTTGTGTGCAAGCTTTTCTAGTTTTTCGGAAAGCACCGTGGCCCAAACATAGCACTTATAGGCTGTCCCTAGCTAGTGTTCTGTGCCGGTTTGCAGCCTGCGGATTCGACGTTTGTCTTCTTTGGCAGGAAGTGGGTGTCTCTGGGTGCTAGGCACTGTGCTTGCTTTGGAAGGAAGCTCTGATCAGCCAGGGAGAAGGCGAGCCGTCACCTGCTGCTGGTTGTGGGGAAACGGATGAGATGTCGCATCCTCCTCACCTCTATCCTGGGAGGCCTCGTGCTTCCGAGTGCTTTTCAGGTTGCAGCCACTGCACCACTATTTGTTGAAGATAAGACAAGACACTGGACTAGTTTCCTAGGCTGCCATTAAGAATGACCATAAACCGGATGGCTGAAAATGACAGAAATGTTATTCTCTCAGTTCCGGAGGCCAGATTCCAAAATCCAGGTGTTAGCAGGGCCACACTCCTTCCGGAGGCTCCAGGGGAGGATCCTTCCTGCCCCTTCCAGCTGGCTGGTGGTTGCTGGCTCCCTTGCCTTACAACTGCGTCATTCCAGCATTTCATCTCCATGTGGCATTTTCCCCTGTGTCTGTTCACGTCATCTCTCTGCTGTGCATGCCTGTCTGTGTCCAGATTCCCCCATTTCCTAAGTCATTGCATTAGGGCCCACTCTGATCTGAACTCACCTCTCTGAAGACCCTATTTCCAAGTATGGTCACATTCTGAAGTACTTGGGGGTTAGAACTTCAACATCTCTTTTTTAAAGGGGAGGTTGGTGACACAATTCTACCCGTAATGGGCAACATGCAATTCCAAGGTAAATTTTGTTTGATCATCCTAATAGCATTCCAGGGTGGATGCTATCCCATCCCATGTTCTTTTTTTTTTTTTCCTTTGGTAGGGGTCCTATTTATTTTGAAATGTTATGAAAGAGTGCTCTTCACCTGGCTTCCCCTCCTGTGAACATCTCATGAACCACAGCACATTTATTAAAACCGAGCAGTTAACACCATTACACCATTGATAACTAAATTACCAGCTATCTTTGGATTTTCACCAGTGTTTCCAGAAAAACACTGTTTTTTGGTCCAAGATCCCAATGCTCACATTGCATTTAGTCCTTGCATCTCCCTAGGCTCCGATCTGTGACTTCAGGGTTTTTATGACCCTGGCACTTTTGAAGAGTGCTGGGGCTGGGCGTGGTGGCTCATGCCTGTAATCCCAGTGCTTTGGGAGCCAAGGCAAGAGGATCACTTGAGCCTAGGAGGTCAAGACCAGGCTGGGCAACATAGCAAGAGTCTGTCTCTAAAAAATAAAAATAAAAAAATTAGCCAGCTGTGGTGGTATGTGGCTGTAATTTCAGCTTCTTGGGAGGCTGAGGCAGGAGGATCACTTGAGCCCCGGAGTTTGAGTGAGCTATGAAGACTCCACCGTGCTCTAGCCCAGGGGACAGAGTGAGGAAGAATGTTAGGCAAGGGATTTTGTAACAAGACCCTCAGTGTGGGCCTGACAGGTGTTTTCTCCTGCTGAGACTGGGGTGGTGGATTTGGGGAAAGAAATCCACAGAGAGGTGATGGAGGTACCCTATAATTGTGTCACATCAAGTGGGTGATGCCGACATGGTGAGTGATGTCCACCCGGATCGCAGGCCAGAGATGTTGTCATGGCTGTCCCCATCACCTTGCAGTTTTTTCTCCTGTGCTCTGCTCTTTAGAAGGGAGTCACCAAGCCCAGCCTACCTTCCAGGGAAGGGGAGTAAGCTTCACCTCTTAGAGGGAGGAATATCAAAGAATTTGTGGACACATGTTAATACCACCACCGTGATTCATAAATACTTGGAGGGAGAGACTTTGAGGCTGTGCAGATTTCCTGTTTCTCCTTAAAATTTTGCCAGCTAATTTAGCATTCATCCGTGGATCTTGCCAGAGGCAGTTATTACTGCGTTCTAATGATGATGCGCTATTTCGTGTCTTGTACATTTATTCATTGGAACTCTAGAAGGAAGATTGTTCCTTCTCCCCCATTTCTTTATTTATTCAATCACTTGTTCATATCACAGTGGACACTCGGGTCTTTGTTTTATTCTGCGGGCTCTAGGCTGGTACCAGTCTTGTTTATTTGGTTGCTCGCATTGTTGAGCTGTGGCAGTTGGAAACTCTCAGGTTGTGTTCTGTGTGCCGTGGGCTTTTTACTTCTTTCTGGCAGTTCTTTATTTAAAGTCATTCTGGAATCAGCCATTTCTCTGGGAAGCCTCGGTTTCTTTTCCTGGAGAACAGTGTCGGAAACCAAGCTCTGGTGCTGGTGTGCTCATCGTTGCCGGGTGGTCACTGCTTCTAGACTTCACCGCTGTCCGTCTGTTTTCTACAAGTCCAAACCCTTTGCTGTGGCCAGACTCACAAGATCTTGCCAGTCTTGCTCAGAGCCTCTCCTCTGTCCGCTCTGTCCCTCCCCAACATTTTTCTGGCCCAGGGACCTTCATCTGTCTGTTCTTTAATGTTCTGAGTCAGTTCCCACCTCAGGGCCTTTGCACTTGTGGAGCTCTGCCCCTTTCCCTTTGGATCTTTCCACAGCTGGGGACTTCTGATGGTGTAGGTCTCAGCTCAAGGCCTTCTTCTCTGGGAAGCCTCTCTGCACCTCTGAATCTGAAAGAGCCACGGACACACCAGCCACTCTCTCGTCCAACCCCTGAATCCGGAATTATCACTGTTGTCTTACTGATTATCAGTGTGACCCCTACCCCCGAGCATCACCCCTGTGAGGGCCTGGGACGACATCTATCTTTTCTCTACTGTGTCTCCACCACTTAGAATAGTGCCTGGCACATAGTAGGTGCTCAGTAAGTGGTTATTGAATAACTGAGGAGATGAATTCATGATGTCATGGGTCCCGCATCTCAGGCAACTGAGGCTTAGAGAGCTTCTGAGATTTGCTCAGAGACATGCTGTTGTGTGACAAGGGGTTCTGGTCTTATCCTGTGAGACAGAGAGATCCCCCAGGGCCCATCCTGGCTAGTAATAGGGGCTGGTTGATGGAAGTAGCAAGGCGTCAGGTGGGGAGGCCCTCATAGGGGCCAAGCCAGAATGACATGAATCTTGAGTTTGATTCTGGCCCTTTGGCCCCATGAGGTGTGTGCTTGGGGACTTTTGCTCATTAGTCAGTCCCTGGGGTGGTTCCCTTTTTTTATCCCACAGGTCGGGGTCCTGGGTATCTCCCACAGACATGACACCTTCTGGAGTCTGGGTGTCACCTAGGTCCTAGTCAGTGGCTTTCGAGCTTTTTGTGGGTTTTAGACACTGCTGAGAATATGAAGAAATTGGGGAGCCCTTGCCTGAGAAGTTGATGCCATTGCAGACCCCAGATTAGGGAGGGCAAGTTCAGGGGTGCAGAGGGCTCCTGAGGCCTGTCTGTGACCCCCGAGGGCCTCAGGATGTCGACTATATCACCCTGCTCTGCCTGTTGGCGGTTGGGGAGGAGGGTCTGGGAGGAGGAGATCCTTAGGGCATCTGGCAGGGTGGGGGGTCTGCCATCCTCACTGTATGGGTTCTCTCATCTCTGGGTCTCTGGGCTCCACCCCTCTGCCTCTCTGGGTCTCTCTCTTTCTGTCCTTTACATGAGGTTCTCTCTTTCATCTTTCTCTTTCCCTTTCTCCATCTCATCTCCCTCTAGGTCTCTCTTCTCCCTTGATTTGTATCTTGTCTGTCTCCGTTTCCCTCTTCCTCCTCTTTCTCCTCTTTCTCTTTTTCTCTGAACTGCCAGTGTCTTCCCTGGAAGCTCCCACTTCCCTTTGAGCCTGCAGTCCCTGTGTGTGGCCCCTGGGTGAGCCCCTAGTTCTCCTAGCCCAAGATCTGTGACCCCGTTGAGCCCTTCTTGAAGTCCCTGCTTTGCTGCATCTCCCCAAACTGTCCCATTCCTGCCCATGTCCCGCCCGTCATGTGCCCTGGAGGCCAGAGTGCAGTGCCTGGCTGCAGTCTGCCTGTGGGACACCAGGCTATACCCTGAGACCCAGCCTCTGGGCACCACAGGCCTCAGGGTCCTGGTCTCCTTGGTCTGTGTTCCTCATCTGAGGCTGCGGCTGCTTCCCTGTGACCAGTTTTCCATGGGCAGGTATGGCTACCGGATAAGAGGAGCCTAGGTACAAGTGAGTGAGGACAGGAAGCCACAGGCTCCTTGTTCCCCCAGCACCCTCTTACCTGCAGGCAGCACTCAGTCTCAATGTTGGTGGGGGTGTCCTGAGTGGGGGAAGACAGAGAATACCCTGGTTGTTCACAAGTGGCTCTAGGGCCTGTGGATGTCTCTTATCTCACTGAGAACCAGTGATACGGCCAACCTAGAACTCATTCTCAGCAAGCAAGACAGCCAGGTGGCAGCGTCTGAGGCCTGGCACAGCTGACCTGTTCCGTTTGCTGTTTTCCCCTGCCCAGAAACCAGGCGATGCGGAAGAAGCTAATCTTATACTTCAAGAGGAGGAATCACGCCCGGAAACAATGGGTAAGTCAGCACTATGGCCCTGCCCCCATCCAAGGGCAGCCCCGGTGGGCTTCCTTGAGATCTGAGGGGAATCGTGGTCATTTGAGGCACACCTGCCGGGAGCCTCCTTTTCTGCAGCTATCTCATGACTGAGAGTCCAGGCTGTGGAATAAAAGCCAAGGGCAGTGAGGGAAACCTGGAAAGACAACAGCTTCTTTCAGAGAGCCCTAGTGTGGATGCGGGTGGGGGGCTCTGCAGTTTCATTTCTAGCCTGGAAGGAGAGAAAGCAAAACGTTGGCCTAGAAAATTGTTTGGACCCATCATGGCCTTTTCAGGCAGAAAGGAGGGGTTTGGGCAGAGCTGGACAAACTGCGGGGTCCCCCTTAGAAGTGAGGTTTTCCTGGCCTGCCATGTCTGGGCTCAGAGGAATGGGGGTATGGGAAGGCGTGAGCCCCCCTCGCCCACATGGGTGGACTGTGGCTGCATCCAAACAGAAAACGGTGCTGAATCCTGTGTCCTGCTGTGCAGACCCTCTCTTGGCCCTGGGTAGGTGGAGTGGGTACGAGAACAAGTGTGGCATGGGTTTAGGGGGGCCGTACACATCACTGATTCGTCAGGGGAGGTCGGGTGATGGAAGGGGCGTCACCTCTTAGTATCATATGAGCCACTTGGGGAGGAAGAGCCGGCTTAGATGGGCTGACATGGGAGAGGAATCCGTGTTACTGGAAAAGTTCACTGGGTGGACTTCGGGAGTGGTTCGATCAGGTCTGACCTTCATTTCTATGCAGTTTCTTCAACTCTTTGTAAGAACATTGACAGGCTGTTTGCCACTGTGGTACCTGAATTCCCAAAGCAGCTTTGATTTTCTAGAGCCATAGAGAACTGCTCTTTCTGAGACTGTGATTAGGCCAGGTGAGAGCATGTGTCCCCCTGAACTAGTGGCTGATGCCAGGGAGATGGAATTATGCTGGACTTGTCTAGAGCTGGGGGTGATGTCACTGACTTCACCCAAACCATAGGCTGCTAAGAGATGATGGAGGATGGGATGGGGCTTGGGAAGCCTCAGGAAGGTTCGGCCTATGGGGGAGAGGCAGGCTGAGTGGGGCTGCCTCAGGATCTGGGATAGGAGAAGCGGCAAGGGCTGGTCTACTGTGGGATTTCTGTGAGTAGGATCTAGGTTTTCTGGAGGATGGGAGAGACTTCCCTACATCTGCACCCCTGGCCCTCCCTTAGCTTTATTGCGTAGAGGCCCAAGAGACTGCACCCTGCATCCCTTCTCAGGTTCAGGTCCACTGGGGTGGGCTCAGTCGTGGCCAGCACATGTTGGTCTATGGTATGCGGTAGGAAATGACTAAGTGTTGCTTGAACTGAGATGGGATGGGAATGAAGAGTAGACAGAGAGATGGAGGGCGTTAGCTGGTCAGAGGTTCTGGTTCAGGGCTCTGGTTGCGTGCCATTGTTAAGTACCCACTGTGTGCAAGGCTCAGAGTAGCTAAGACATAGGTCCTGTCCTCAGACCTGCAGGCTGTAGGGTTCACATGCACAGTAAATGGTACCAGCAAACACTGCCTTTGGGTGCCTGTTATGTTCTGGGTGCCTTTCTCGGTGTTTTTGGTGCATTTAATCCTGTGAGATGGGCACTTTCTTAGCCCATGTTTCAGATGAGCCAACTGAGGCACAGCGAGGTTAAGCAACATACCCTAGGTCACACAGCTGGGAAGTGGTGGAGTTGGAATTTGAACCCAGGCCACCTTGTTCCTTGAAAGCATGATTTGGATGAGGAAGTTGGGAAGGTAGTGGTGGGGCATTGAAGCAGAGGCGAGGTGTGCATGAGGTAGGCACACACCGGGAGGGTATGTGGGATGTGGTGAGTAGCCACTCTGGCAGGGCCCAGAAAGGGGACCTCCAGGAGGTAAGTAGTTTGGTCCTGGGCAGGTATGTGAGCAGGTGAGGGACTGAGCTGAGCTGAGCTGAGCTGGGCCAAGAAGCCCAGCTCCTGGCTACAAAGAGAGGTTGTGTGGGATATGGGGGAGTTTTCTCCTTTGGCCCCAGCTCCCACTTCCCTGACCCCAGACCTCAGCTGGGCCCTATAAAGAAAAGGTGTTTCTAGCCAGAGGCTGACAGCTGGGAGGCCTCAAGAGCAGCACTCTGAATCCTAGGCCTCATGGGGTGAGAAGCAGTGGGCTGAGCTGTCCAGATCTTCCTTGCTCAGCTTCCTAGGTTTGCCCCACTGGACCTGGGAACCTGGGCCAGGTGGAAGAGGCTCACAGAGCTGACTGTCCAGGGTTAAGAAATGCTGGTCCGTAGAGTTCCTGGGAAGCTGAGGCCATGAGGCCACGAACAGACCAATAACATAAAAAGTGCTGGGCAGGGGTTGGGGATGGGCTGGGGACTCTTGAGGTGGACTGGAGACCTCTGTGCTGTATGGGAACAATCAGAAGGACTAGCTGTGTGCAGATCTGGGGGTCAGAGCATCAGGCAGAGGGCACAGTGAGTGCAAAGGCCTGGAGATAGGAGCCAGTTTGGGGGGGTAACCTGTGACGGAATGTAGCAGGTCAGGGAATCCACGTGACTTAGAAATACTTGCTCCCAAACTAAGAGCAATTATTTGGTTTTATTCCAAACATAGTGGGACACCTAATTTATTCTTTTTTTTTTTTTTTTTTTTGAGACAGTCTTATTATGTTGCCCTCGGTAGAGTGCTGTGGCATCACAGCTCACAGCAACCTCAAACTCTTGGGCTTAAGCGATTCTCTTGCCTCAGCCTCCCAAGTAGCTGGGACTACAGGTACCCACCACAACGCCCGGCTATTTTTTGTTACAGTTGTCATTGTTGTTTAGTAGGCCCGTGCTGGACTGGAACCTGCCAGCTTTGGTGTATGTGGCCAGTGTCCTACTCACTGAGCTACGGGTGCTGAGCCAATAAATGTCTAAATAAAGAATACAAAGTCTTTATTACAAGAAAATTCAGTCATACAGACGAGTATAATGAACAACTGTATACACCCACCACCTAGGATCAATCACAGTTAACAGTTCCTTGTATTTGCCGTGTGTGTGTGTGTGTGTGTGTGTGTGTGTGTGTGTCTGTCTGTCTTATAAACATAACTGTGTTTGTTGTTGAACTATTTGGAAATAGGTACAGAGGCCAGGACCCTTCATCCCTAGCAAATACTTCCACTTCTGTCTTCTGCCAGCAAGGAAATTCTCATTGTCACACCTAAAAATGACTAGCAATTCACTGAGATCTCACAGCACATCGCCCCCAGTTGGCCCTGCTTGGGGGTAGGGTTTATCTGGGGAGGGAAGGGAGGGAGGGACCTAAGAGAGGGGGAGGGTCTGATTTACATTTTAAAAGGATCCTGGTGGCTGCTGGCAGGAGCTGGGATGGGGGTGGAGTTGGAGTGGGTAGGAGTTCTTTTAAAAAATCCCAAATGTCTCCTTGGGGGGGTCTGTGGAAGGGGATGGAGGGGATATGGGCTTAATTGAAGAGTGAGAAGAGGCAAGCAGAAACTGTAGACTTCTAAGAAATTTGGGATGGATCTATGGCCAAACTGAGCTCATCTTCGGAGAGGCCTTTGTGAAAACAAATTCAGAAACCCTTGAAGCTGCAGTGACTGGGGTTGGAGCTGTCTTGCTCCCTAAGCCCTTGACTGACTTCATCATTTTGGCAATTCCTGGGGAAGAGGGTTGGCCAAGACCCAGATCTGCTCACTCCCACTGAGTCAGACCCGCTCAGGTGGGGCCCCTACTCCTTGGCAGATTCCTGGGACCTGGCTTTTCCCAGAGGGCAGGGTCTTGTCCCCAGCAAGGGAGCTGGACACCCACTTGGAGCCCTGTCTCTCCTTGGGAAGAGAGCTCAGCCCCCTGCTGAGGCCCAGTTGGCTGGGAGGCTGGGTCACTCTCACAAACTGTGGTCCCAGGGACTGTCCACCCTGCTCTTTCTCCTTGGCAGTTCCCTGCACCCTACACACTAACCAGGTTGGGCTCCAGCTTCTTTCATGTGTATGAAAGTGAGAGAGGGAGTGATCTGCCTCCTCCCCTGGCCAGTGGGTCCAGTTTTGTGGAAAACCCCAATAAGCAGCTTAACTGCCAGAGCCGCCTGTGTGTGCCATCCCAGGATACACTGAAGCACACATCCAGCACAGTGGTTGGAGGCACAGGCTACAGCAGGTGGTACTGTGGTTAGGCCTTCAAAGGGACTTTCTTATCCTAGGCAGAGGGCAGAGCCCAGTGTTTGGGGTTGAGGAGGTGGCTGGCTTGTGGGGACACTCCATAAGGTGGACTCATACTCCACAAGAGCGCAAGCCAGAGCTAAGATGTCTTGTTGGCACCCTGCCTGCCCCTCCGTGGGCTTACGGGCAGACTGAGGCCCCAGCTGGCCAGGGGCCCTGCTGGCCTTCTCCTTGCTCGTCTTCACCAGCCACTGCAACACTTGTCTCTGTTGGTTTTGTGGAGACTTCTCTTGCCCACCTGCCTGGGGCCTCTGGGCAGGGGCTGTGGTGGTGTGGGCTGGCACAGTCCCAAACATGTGTGGCCATTGTCCAATACCAGAACTGTCTCTTAATCTTAGTGGGTTCTTGGAGCAGCCTGTATATGTGGAGGTTAAGTTCCCCTTTGGGACCATTCTGCTGCCAGGTCTGTTGAGAATGGAGGTCAAAGATTGCCTTTGGTCAAAAGCTGAAATATATGGGGTGGGGAGTATCTGGGTACAGACACTGAAGGGTACAGAGGATGTTGATCAGAGCTCCCAGACCACATCTGTCCACCCAGTGCTATTAGAGATGAGGCAGTGGGTCTGTAACCCTTGCCTGTTAGAGACGCATGTTTCTTGCAGACATGGAAAGTAGGCAGCTAAATTCTGGGCTGCTTTTGGGGTCTTTTCTCGTACTTGGGTTTGTTGTGAAGAGGGACTTTCTTGTCTTGGAGGGAGAGCAGAGCCTCCTCTTCAGGAACTGAGTGGGCCTTCACACCTGGTCTTTGGGGCAAGGGAGCATGGCTGAACCTGAGCCTGGGAAATGAGGAACTGCTCAGGAAGCAGCTTTCTCTAGAGGACGCCCCTCCCTGGACCCAGCAGACTTCCCCAGTGCAGCACTGTGCAGCACCACTTCCTGCGGTGTGGAAGTGCTCTCCATCTGGCCGTCAGATGTGGCAGTCGCCCCAGCTACATGTGGCTGCCGGGGCCTAGGAGCGTGGCTGGGAGGACCAGGATTTGAATTTTAACTCTGATTTCATTTGTGATTCCAGTGGAGCAGCCGCCTGTGGCTGGTGGCTTCTGTCTTGGACAGGGTCTCTGTGTTAAAGTCCAGGACCGAGTGGCCACATCCCTCAGGGCAGGGGAAGCCTGTGGGTTTTCTTTAGGGTAGAAAACTGGGCTGCCTTGGGTGGCGCCTGTGGCTCAAGGAGTAGGGCGCCGGTCCCATATGCTGGAGGTGGCGGGTTCAAACCCAGCCCCGGCCAAATAAATAAATAAATAAATAAATAAAAAACTGGGCTGCCTGTGTCTCTCCGTGACTCTGTTGTCTTTCTGTCCTCTGCCAGTCTGTGTGCAGAGTGGCCAGGTAGGGGGCGGCGGGTGTCCCTCAGCGTCTCCTCCCCATGCTTCTCAGGAGCAGAAATTCTGCCAGCGCTATGACCAGCTTATGGAGGCCTGGGAGAAGAAGGTGGAGCGCATTGAGAATAACCCCCGGCGGCGGGCCAAGGAGAGCAAGGTGCGCGAGTACTACGAGAAGCAGTTCCCAGAGATCCGCAAGCAGCGGGAGCTGCAGGAGCGCATGCAGAGGTGAGCCATCCCCTCCCTCCAGGCAGCATGGGAGGCCTCGCAGGGTGAACAGAAAGCACAGCAGGCTCTCAAACTGGCGTGCCCCTCTCTTGTGTCCCCTGGAGCCTGCTTGGCCTAACACTTATTTAGAACTTACAACTTTTCCGTGGGGCAGGCCCTCCTTCCCGTGCAACCGGAGCTCTCACCTGGCTGCTTCATTGGTGGATGTGACCTGCACAGCCCCGGAAGGCAGCTGAGTTTGAGATCCCTGGTGTGGGATAAAAGGGAGGGAGCTGGCTAGGAAACTGGAGTCAGGGTGCTCATCTCACCTGCTGGTGGGAGGATGGGTGAGAGCCCGGGTAGGGAGTGCCTGGTGACAGGTAGCTATGGTTTCTATTGTCATTTTTTTCTTTCGCTACACAGACAAGGTGATGATAATTAGTGGTAATAATAACGGCTTTTACCCTTCACTGAATTCACAATGTGTATTTCATTGAATTCCTCCCACCAGCCCTAAGGAGGAGCTGTCTGGCTGCTACTTTTTATCCAATTACAGGGGAAGAAACTGAGGCACAGAGAGGAGTACTTTGCTTCTGGGCCAGAGAAGGAGAGCTGGGATTCGAACCCAGGTCTTTGTGGCTGGGCCTTTCAGGGTATTTTAGGAGAGAGGAAGGGGCTGAGCCCCCCAAAGTCTAGTGGTTTGGCATTGGTCTTTGTGTCAGAGTGGGGGTTCCATGTCCTGCTCTGGACTCCTTGGCTGAAGGCCAGCCACACAGGAGGGCTGATCCCTTTGCAGCCACCCTCACTGCCTCTTGGGAAGCTGTGGGCTTAGGTCTGTGCCATGGGCGCCAGATGAGGGTCCTTGGCTGCTAGAAGGCTGGTCCTGAGTGTGTCCCTTTGGTCCTCAGCAGGGTGGGCCAGCGGGGCAGTGGGCTCTCCATGTCGGCTGCCCGCAGCGAGCACGAGGTGTCCGAGATCATCGACGGCCTATCAGAGCAGGAGGTGAGTCCAGCTCAGTTTCACTTCTCCCATGTGCCCTGCCACAGGGGCAAGGGTCCCAGCTAGGAGGAGAATTCACCCCAGATGGTTTAAATCCAGGGGCTTGTTACTGAAGCTTGTGCAGAATCAACGTGGTGTAGGGAGGCACCCGTGAACTGGCAGTCTCGGGAAGCTGTGGCCTGTCCTCAGCTTGGAGGAATAAGCAGAGAGAGGGGTGGCAGTGAGACCTTGGAGGAGGGACCTCCTGGAAGACTGGGGGCGGGTGTCACAGTGCTGTCCAATCCACCAGCCACTCCATGATGCCCCAGCAGGGAGGAAGCCTGGGGACAGGACCTTCTCACTCCTGCCCCCTGCCTTCTCAGAGCTTCATGCTGGCTAAGTCCAGACAGACGCAGAGTTCCTGGGAGGTGCGGCTGGTGTAAGTTCTGAGGTCAGCCTAGGGGGAGCGTGGGGGACAGAGCCTGGCAGGGCAGGGGGAATGTGTTTGGGGGGCAGACAGAATTCCCAGCACCCCAGCTGACCTCCCAAGCTGGGACTTTCACTTGGGAACCTCAGCCCTCCTGACTAGAGCACAGCCTCTGTTTCCCTATCAGCCTCCCCAGGGGTGCCTGGTCACCTGGGGGCAGCCTAGGTGACCCTGGCTGTGGTCACTGGGGCCCAGAGGTGATCAGGAAGCAGAGAGGAAGTATTTTCTCCTGGAGAAGGGGTTGTTACCAGCCAGTCCCCTCCTAGGTCTTAGGGCCAGACATCTATTGTGACACTTACCCACATCCCCCGTGTTCCCAGCACCATGGGAGACAACCAGGGGGGCACATTTCTTCCTCCCTGGGGACTTTTTTCCAGATGGGAGGTTATGGTAGCTCCAGGTCCGTATAGCCAAGCTATGTGGGGCTATTGAAATTGAAATTAATTGAAATGAGAGAAAATTAAAACTTGAATTACTCCTTGGTCTTGGTTGGCACATTTCAAGTGCTCATTAGCCATGTGTGTTAGTGTCTCCCATACTGGACGGTGCAGATAGTAGGCACCTCCATCCCTGCAGAATATTCTGTTGGACAAGGGAACTCGCTACCCAGAAACTGATTATCAAACTGAAAAGACCTCAGAGCTGCAGGGTGGGGGCAGCCGTTTCCCACCAGGGATTCTGATTCAGTTGGTCTGAGGCAGAGCCCTGGAATCTGTATTTTTACCAAGCTCCCTGCGTGATTCAAAGTCTTTCAGGCCATTGGAAAAAAACTTTTTTTTTTTTTTTTTGAGACAGAGTTTCACTTTGTCACTCTCAGTAGAGTGCTGTGGTGTCAAGGCTCACAGCAACCTCAAACTCAGGCTCAAGTGATTCTCTTGCCTCGGCCCAGTGCAGTGGCTTACGCCTATAATCCTAGCACTCTGGGAAGCCAACGCGGATGGATTGCTTGAGTTCAGGAGTTTGAGACCAGCCTGAGGCAGAGCAAGACCATGTCTCTAAAAAGAGCGGGCATTGTGGCGAGCGCCTGTAGTCCCAGCTACTTGGGAGGCTGAGGCAAGAGATTACCTGAGCCCCAAGAGTTTGAGGTTGCTGTGAGCTATGATGCCGTGGCACTCTACCAACGGTGACAAAGTGAGACTCTGTCTCCAAAAAAAAAAAAAAAATTTTTTTTCTTTTCATTCTGAAACTTCTCTTGAGGATATCCTTATTTCCAACAACCTCCAATGGACAGAAAGCAGAAATCAGGAAGCCACTGCCCACAGCCACGGGGCCTTGCCCCAAATACCAGGCAGTGCTGTGGCTGAGTCTGTGTCAGCTGTGGGTGTCCCACAATGGACAGGGGACACCCTGTCCATTTCTAGCATTCTGGCCTGACAGACAAGGGTATGCGGCATCTGGGCTCTCATGAATTTAGAACAGAAAATTCCTCAGCCAGTCAGGGTTGTCCTGAGATTCTTGGGGTGTCGGGGGGAAGGTGCTGGGCAGGTGGGAGACACTACCAATCCTCCGGGCAGGAGAGCACATGCCTGGCCTGGGAGAGACAGAAAGCCCACAAAAGGGTGGGGCAGGGATCCCTCTAAGGAGGATTCTTGCCTTGGTCATGCCCTGTGTCCTGCCATCACTGTGTCTCTGGGGAAGCCCAGGAAGGTCAGAGGTTGTGGACTGGGGGATTGCTCCAAGTTTAGGGTGACTCAGGCCTCTGGGAGGTGGGTGCTCTTCTCCCACCTCCGGGTCAGAGCTATGCTCCCGTCCCCCCCGCTGTGACCCCTGGCTGGGAGTCCTGAACATGGACTAAAGAGGCTGGGGGTGGGCACCCTGGCAGCCAGATCACTTGAACTAGCTGACCTTGGCTGCGCCTCCGGAGATGGGTAATTAATCGCCAGTAATTGGCAGGCTGTAGAGATTTGGGGAAATGAGCCCAGCTGAGTGGCTGCTCAGAGCCTCTTAATAGTCATCCTGATGCAATAGGAGCCAGCGCCTGACTCCTGCCACGTGGGGTGGGTGGGCTGCATCCCAGGTGGGCGTGTGGAAGGAGCTGGATGCGGGGACTGGGGGTGGGGAGGGCGGGTAAGGAGCCTGACGCTCCCCATGTCCCTGGCTGCCACCCCTCCCCTCCTGAGCCTGGTGCCCTCTGAGCCTGGATAATGGGGGCACCCCCTCCCAGCCAGCTGGGCCCAGCTGGGTTGAACATCTTCCCTGCAGTGTTTTATGGCGCTTGTATTTCCAGGGGGAAGATTCATGGCTCCCCTCCCGCTGCAGATAAGGCACGGCTGCTGCTCTTTGCATTTAATTTACAGCCCTGCCCACCATAAACCTGTCTGGGCTGCTTTTAAATTCTCTCTCCCCCATTCCCCAGCTCATTCTCTTTGGTTTCGTGTTTTCCACTCTGGCTCAGAAGCTGAGGATGTTCATCCACTCCATACCTCCCCTGGGTCCGCAGTGCTGGCCTGAGGACCTCACCCCTTCGTGCGCCCACGCGCTTTGACCCTGGCCCTCTGCCCCCTTCGTATCCCCCTAGAACCTGGAGAAGCAGATGCGCCAGCTGGCTGTGATCCCGCCGATGCTGTACGACGCTGACCAGCAGCGCATCAAGTTCATAAACATGAACGGCCTCATGGATGACCCCATGAAGGTGTACAAAGACCGCCAGGTCATGAACATGTGGAGTGAGCAAGAGAAAGAGACCTTCCGGGAGAAGTGAGTCCTGGGGTCTCCCACAGCCTGTCCCACTGGGGCCTGTGTCAAGCTCCTGCCCCTGCCTCACACACGTGACCATCGCTGGTGGCTTAAAGCAATGGGGCTTTACTCTCTCCTGGTTCTGGAGGCCAAAAGTCCAAACAGAGATGTCAGCAGGCTGGTTCTTTCTGGGGGCCATGAGGGAGCCTGTTCCTTACCTGTCATCCCCTGCCTGCTTGTGGGACTACCGGCAGTCCTTGGCATCCATGACTTTCAGGCACATTGCTCTGGCTTCTGCCTCTGTCTTCACACGGCTGTGTCTCTGTGTGTCTCCTCTTCTTATAAGGACATCAGTCATTGGATTTAGGGTTCGGCCTAATCCAGTATGACCTCATCTTAACTAATTATATCTGCAAAGACCCTGTTTCCAAATAAGGTCACTTTCTGAGGTCCTGGGTGGACATGAATTTTCTGGGGACACACTTCTACCCAGGACAAGGTGTAAAGATAGCCTTGTGTGTGTCGGAAGGACAAGGCAGGAGAATCTCAGAGGCTGGGCCCCAGCCTTGGGCAGGGTTCTGTGGCTGGCAGTGGCTTTTTTTTTCCTCTCTAACATTGAAAGTGGCTATTTGTTGAGCAGGTTCTTGATCTTGGGCAGGATGCCAGCATCTCCTGGGCTTTATGCAATTGTTCTTTTATCCCTTATAACAGCTCAGCCAGGCCGTGCCCAGTACACTTGAGGTAAAATGTAGACCCAGAGAGGTTAAGATGCTTAACAGAGGCCACACAGCTCGCACCCAGTGAAGGCAGGATTTAAACTCCTCCAGCTGAAAAGGAGAGGCTATGGGGTGGTGGGGTGGAGAGTGGGCTGTGGAAGGCAGAGATAGAGGTTGAGTACTTGAGAGGTGACACCTTGGTTGGGGGGGGCTCTTAAATGACAGCATGTGGGGGAGACAAGTGTGGAGCTGCCAGGTGGAGAAAGACCCTGTCCCCCCAGCAGACTTGATAGTTGTGTCCTAGAGGAACATGCCCCATTGTGAAGACCCAAGTTGGGATGTACAGGCGGAGGAGACACCCCCCTGCTTCCTGCTCTGGGGTTCCCAGAAGATATTGGTGAGTCCCAAAGTCTGGCCCTGCTGACTAATGCCTTGGGGACACTGTGGTGTAATTATTGCTTCCTAAAGGCTGGGCTTCCCCCTGCCACAGGACATAGGGCACCTCCTCAGGACCATGGAGACAGAGGTCTCAGGGGTGGGTCAGGAGGGCACACTGGGAACAGACTTTCTTGTGTCCCTGCTTCACCCAGCTACCTCCTGCAGAGAAGGTCTTGTCTATAAAAGAGCTTCCTCAAAAGAGATGACATTGCTGCTCCTGCCCCAACATGGGTACCAAAGTCCAGGGTCTGGGGCTGCCCCTGCCCTTCCTGCATGGGAGGTGCCAGGCAGGCCGGAGGGGAAGGGGATGACTCTGGGTCCCAGGCAAGGCTGTGCGAATTAGCCATTGCAGATACTAGGACTAGCAAATGATGTGAGGAGGGTCTTGGGTGGAAAACAACATTTTTTAGAATAGCTTTTGATGATGGAAATCTTAAAACACCCATGAAATTAATGAGCCCTTGAGTGCCCGAAGCACAGATAAGGCAGTCTTCAGTGGGAAACGGCATGTCAGGGACAGTTTCTGATGTGCTTGGGTTTCACCACTCAGGGTGGCTCCTGCCTAGGTCCTCACGACAGCAGACATGGCTGTTCTATGGCTACATCAAGTTCTGCGTGGAGCATATTTTACAATTTTCAACCAGGGAGGTGGTGATAGGATAGTCATGGATGTCAAGAATTTCTGTTGTGTTAAATTCCCCCTGGTATGTTTGATATTTTCATTTATTTATGTTTTCTTATTTTTTAAAAATAAGACAATCTGGGGTGTGTTCTGTGGCTTCAGCCTTTCTGGAGGCTTCATGTTGCTCGCAACCCTAACAATTTCACACTCTTAATTCGGTGGCTGACAAGTGAGAGAGCCAGGCTAGGCTGGTGTCCCTTGGCCTGTAGGTTTGGCTCAGTTCTGGTCCCATGTGAGACACAGCCTAGTCTTGGTGTGTGGTCTCATTTACAGGGGAATTGGTAGCATTCAGTGCCTTTGAAAATTATGTGCTGTTTTATTGCACAGAGTGCCGCCACTTACTGTATGACCAGCCTCTTTCCAAGCCTCAGTTTCCTTGTCTGTAAAATGGGTATGGCATCCATGCCTCCCTTGTTGCACTGTCACGAGGTGCCCAGTGCACAGGAAGTTCTTAATAAACATTGGCAGGGGATGCAGGTGAGGGTCACCGGGTGGGGGAGGAACAGGTGATCCAGGAAATGCCCAAGTTTGATTGGCTGGTGTAACCCGTGGGAAGGATTTGGGGGGCAGGAAATGTCACTGGGGCAAGGAGATGAAGAAGGGAATGACTCTCCTTATCTGTGAGAGAAGGGCTGTAGGGTGGCTCCAGCCTTGCCGGGAGTGGGACCCTGGGCAGGGAAGCCCGCCACTCTGCAACATGCTGCTTCCTTGGGGAAGAGGAGAGGCCATTCCAGATTCTCCAGTGTCTGGCTGGGAAGCAGGGGCGGGCCCGTTGGCCCCCTGCCCCGCCATCTGGTGGGCCAGGCAGATGGAGTGCACTGTCCCAGTCTCCTATAGTGGAAGCTCAAGGTCCCTGCCTTGCCAGCAGCCACCTCTCTCCTGGAGGAGGGCTATGGGGATACCAGAGCTGAGGCCAGGGACTCCACCCAGCACCCCTGGGCCCAACCAGGCCGTGACCCACATCCCCACCCCCACATTCGGCTGCTCTTTTGGCCCTGACATTTCAGCCTGGCCCAGCGGTTTCCCAGTAATTCTCCCAGCTACGCAGGAAGCCAGTTGGTCCAGTGCCAACTCCCCACCACCCCCCTCGGGCTTAAGTCCATTCTTGCCGCCTCCTTGGCTGGCTTGCCTCCTCCCCTTCTCCTGTGGGCACTCAGAGCCTCTGCTCCCACCTCTCCTGGGGGGCCCAGCAACCTGGCAGGCCGTGACCTCTTTGGTGGGGGCCCCGCCATGTTCCCAGGCAGGCCCCGTGTGGGCCGGGCGAGGCCCGTCTTCCCAGACCCAGCTGGAGAGAGAAACAAAAGCAGATTTTAAAAGGGGGGGACCCCACCAACGAGCTGCATGTCCTCATTTTTCCTGGAAGCCGCCTCCAGCAGGACAAACAAATATATTTTCAAAGGCGCTAAAGCCAGTGACTCACTCCAAGGAACGCCCTCTCTTACCCCTGGGTCCCCACCCGCCCTCTGCAGCCCTTCCCACACCCCCCTGGGCTTAATTGCTCTGAGTGGGGCGGTGCCCGCCAGGCTGGGCCAGTGGGGATGGCAGGCACCCGGGAGCTCAGCGACTGCCCAGGGAAGCCCCCCTTAGCCAGCTCTCACACCTGCCCTTCCTTCCCGGCAGGTTCATGCAGCATCCCAAGAACTTCGGCCTAATCGCCTCGTTCCTGGAGAGGAAGGTGAGTCTCTTCGCTTTGACCCGGCAGCCTCCCTGCCCAGAGCCCCTTTGGTATCCACTTCCGTGGGCTGTCTCTCCGCCCAGGCTGAGGACATTCCCGTCTGGCCTGGGAGGCCTCTGCCTGCTTGGCCCTGTGCTCTGGCTGCCATCCTCTCCTCCTCCTCCCTCCTCCACCCCACTTCTCCTTCCTCCTCTTCTACATTTCCCTCCTCCCCCTCTACTTCTCCCTCCTTCCCTCCTCCCCTCCATTCCTCCTTCCCGCCTTTCTTCCTTCTGCAGAAGCAGTGCAGGCCCAGCCTCGCCTCCCTGGGCCCTGGGGGAGGAGAGTCAGGTTGCCCAAGCTCTGGGAAACCCCAGGAGAGCCCTGGCTTCCCTCAGCTCTGTGTGCCCAGCCAGCTCCTCAGAGGTAGGCATCAAGCATCCTTGCAAATTGAGGGTGGGTTCTAAAAGCATCACTATGCCTGATATCCCCATCAAGGCTTTGCAGGCAGAGTGGTACACTTCAAAGGGACTGGATCATCCCTCTGATGTCCCAGTTTCCTTCTAGACATCCCTCATGCCATGCCAGACAGTGGCCTACAAGTCCCCACCCCCTTGGGACAAATCTTCATGTAGAACTGATACCTGAACCCACCTTGCCCACAGACCTGAACAAGCCCAGAGTGGCTCTAGTTGGTACCTAGACACAAAGTGCCCCTGGAGGAAAGTAAACTCTTTGTGGACCCACAAGGCTGGCTGGTCAGTGCCTGGAGAGGCCATTAGAGGTGGAGAAATTGGCACTGTGGGCTGCACGAAGCTGTGTGTGGCAGTGGACCCCTGGGCACCCCCCCAGAATGGTGGGGTGGAGTGAGAAGGGCTCCCTGAGGCCTCTACCTCACACAAGGCCGTATTCCCCTGAATCAGGTTTCTCAGAGGAGGGGGCATCTGTCCACCCCCCGAGAGGCTTCCCAGTTGTGGGGAGGAGGGGCTGGCCAGGATCCAGGTGGTTCTTCTAAAGGGTGACTGTTGTCCTGGTGTCTGCCCTAATGAGCTGATACCCGTAGAAGGAGAGAGATGGGGCCGGATAGGGAAAAATCTCTCCATGCCTGAAAAACCAGTGTGGAGAAACAAGCCCTATAAATAGCCTATCCCCTGGGTTAGTGACGACAGCTCCCCAGGGGTGTGGACAGCCTGGTAGACTCCGGGTTGGGGCTCCCCGAGATGGAGGCAGGCGTCTCAGCACTGGCAGTTGAGTAGCCCTGGGACTGACAGGCTCAAGAGTCTTCATTCCAGAAAATTAACTTTATGGCTCTTCTGCTGAGAATGGTCCAGGGCAAGACTTCAGTAGAGTTTCCAGAAGGGTCTAGAGCAGGAGCTGCCAACTAAGAGGCTAGCAAGGACAGGCCAGTCTACAGGGGCAGTTGCCACTCAGGGCCAGTCCATTTTTGCTCTACATGGGAAGGTGCTCTCCTGAATTGTACAAGAAGTTGGGCTTCCATATCACCTGATATGCAGACATTGGCATCTGATTATAAAATGTCCTCAGCTGCTGTGTGGGTCATGCTGGTGGGCCAGGAGTAGACTGGGGGCCTCTGTTCGTGGCACATTCCAGGAGGCAGCTGGCTGGTGGCTTTTCACTTGGAATTGGGGTCTCGAGGTCCAGGTCATCTCTACATGTAGTAGGCCTTATGGACTATCTCTCAGAGGCAGGTTCCTGCTTGACACTGGCTCAAGAATCACAGAAACAGTTTATGTCGTATCAGAAAAGGCTGCTGGCATTAGTGAGCCGACACCTGGCGCTGAGCCCTGTGCCCACAGGTGGGGGCATTGTGATGTTGCTTTCTGAGGATGCTGTCTGGCTAGGGTTCAGAGAAGGCTGATTGCTTACCCAGCGTGATGCAACACCAACTTCAGACCCAAATCCACACAGAAAAGACCAAGGGAGAGAAAAGAAATAAGCCATGGAAGAGTCTCATGGGGATGTGATGGTCCAGATGCATGATGCTCGGAAGAGGTTGTTTAGGACAGCTCCTCAGGAAGAGGAGGCTGAAATGAGAGAAAGGAGAACTCAGATCCATACTTGGAGAAGGCTTTGCGTTAGCCCTTGTTTTCTATAAGAGTTGGGGATGACATATATTAATGTCATCATTATTGTTAACAATAGCAGGAGTGCTAGTGATAATAACAGGTAGTACTTCCATAGTGTTTACTCTATGCTGGGCATTGTCCCAAGTACCTGCACGTTAACTTTTCTGATGTTTAGGCCAACTCTGTGATGTATGCCCTATTACCACTCCCATTTTACAGATGAGAAAACTGAGACACAGAGAGGTGATTTGAACCGAGGCCATCTGGCTCCTGGTTTTTGCTTTGAATGCCTACACTGCACACTCCTCTCTCTCTGCCCCACAGACGGTGGCTGAGTGCGTGCTCTATTACTACCTGACCAAGAAGAATGAGAACTATAAGAGCCTGGTGAGGCGGAGCTATCGGCGTCGTGGCAAGAGCCAGGTGAGAGGCAGGGGTGGGGTTGGTTGTCCTCAGGGACCCTGCTCACTGCACTCTCAGCGGCTACTTGCTTGGTGGCTGGCATCTGCACGATGGGTGGTAACCATCTCCATGAGTTGGTTTTGCTCAGTGCTGGACTATCAGCGTGAACTCCCATCAGTGGTGGCAGACCTAAGGAGGCCCTCTCTGGGGATGTTCACTCTCCCCAGCTGCTGTTGCCAGCCATCCATAGCAGCAGAGAAGAGAGCAGGGAGGGGTGGCCACTTACATTCTCAGCTTGGAAAATTCCAGGACGTCTGGCTGGGTGACCCATGATCTCCATGTTTAAAAGAGCCACCTTCCCAAAGAAAGGGCTTCCAAGGAGGACTTGGGGTGGTCCACACACTTAGTGTGTTTTAAATTTTAATGTTTTTTTGTGTTTATTTTAATATACACTTGGAAGAAAAAATAGCCAGTATTTCAGTCTACTTAGGATGAAACTTAGAATTATTTACATGAAAGTGGGGCAGAATGGGACTCTTGGGCCAAGTCCAACTGCCCACCACTTTTTGTGAATAAAGTTTTATTGAAACACCTTCACACCCATTCATTTACATGTTACCGTGGAAGCTTTTGTACTACCACAGCAGCAGATTTGAACAGTCCTGACTGCAAATGTACAGCCTACAAAGACAAATTATTTTTTATCTGACTCTGAGGTAGAGGAAAAAGGAGTTGGTTTGGAAAAATATTCCAGCCCAATGAAGTGGCTCATGCCCCAAATTCCAGCACTTTGGTGGGAGTAATGTTTGAGGTCAGTGTGAGCTATGATTGGGCCACTGCATTCAGCCTAGGTAACAAAGTGAGACCCTTTCTCTTTAAAAAGAAAGAAAGAAGGAAGGCAAGAAGGAAAGAAAGGAAGAAAGCCGGGCAAGGTGACTCACACCTGTAATCCTAGCACTCTGGCACTCTGGGAGGCTGAGGCAGGTGGATCCCTTGAACTTCGGAGTTTGAGACCAGTCTGAGGAAGAGCAAGACCCCATCTCTACTAAAAATAGAAAAATCAGCTGGGTGTTGTCACAGGCACCTGTAGTCCTAGCTACTTGGGAAGCTGAGGCAAGAGGATCTCGTGAGTCCAAGAAATTGAGGTTGCTATGAGCTATGATGAGGCCATGGCACTCAGGGTGACAGAGTGAGACTCTAGAAAAGAAAGAATATTCAGTAAATCATGGTAGAGATGACAGGCACACAATTGAAAGGCGGATCTTGAGTCCTTAGTCCTTTGGGAGATAAAGGTCAGCAGCAGAATTTGCTTTGTTCCTGGGCTGTTGAATACCAGCTCAGAGCAGGTGCTGGGAGTGCTCCATGGAGGAGGCAGCATGAGGCACTGCTGGTAGCTGCTGAAGGAAGGCATTTCCTTCCCTGGGGCCTCAGTGGCTGGGTGAAGCTGAGGGTATTGTGACAAAGTTGTAGGAAGCTATACTTGCCCAGTAGGAAGTGGTTTGGAAGGGAGGTCTTTCAAGGCTTCACAGAGCAAAAAGCCCCAAAGATGAGACTGAGGGGTGGCCTTCAGGTGGGCCAGGATGGAGCTGAGAGGCTCCCACACAAAGGGAGCAGTAAGCGTGAAGGCACAGGGCCACTAGACACCATGTAGTGACTTCAGGAGCAGCAAGGAGTCTTCGGAAGAGGGTCCCAGTACTTTCCAGGGTCTTGGATTAATGAAGAATTAGAGAAAATCATGGCATGCTTTCTTCTGCTTGCTTTTGGTACAGAAAATACAAGTGCAAACTTGATGAATGATGGCTTGCCCTTGACTTCTGTGCTCGTGGGAGGCATTAGGGGGTGGTGAGGGCTGTGGCTCACTAGAGAGCTTATGCCCTGTCTCAGCTCCAGCTGAATCTTGGCCAAGTGGCCCTGAATTGCCAGATATAATTCTTAATGATGAGCTGAAACTCTAGTTTTATGTAAAATTGCCTGATTTTAAAATCTTAGGTCATCAAGGAAAAAAGAGAAAACCACCGAACAATTCATTTGCTGTTGAAATCTGTTCTAGCCACTAGCAGGAGACTTCTGGGTTAGACTGTGATAAACTGGGGAAAGAATCATGTGAGTTAGACAGAGGCCAGGTCAGTCCTGGGCACTGGGGAAACCATAGAATGTTTTAGAGCAAAAGGAAATCCACCCCTCTTTTCATCTGAGATGTCCTGCATTATTTGTGGCATCTACAATGCCTGGGAATAGGTGAGGCTGCTCTGGTGGAGGAGCTTGCTGAGGCCTCTGTCAAGTGACAGATTTGAAATTCAAACCCAGCCCTCCCAGCCTCTGGAGCTGACGGGAGGTCCCATTCACTGCTGGTGAAGCCAGAGTCCTAGAAGCCAGCCCTACCCGCCATGCGATGCCTGGCTCTGCTAGACTAGGGTAGTGGGCAGGGCTCACGCCAAAGGTCCATTTTGGTGGCGGTAGGATGGGGTAGAGGGGGACCCCTGGTGAGCCAGGTATGGTCTGTGTCACAGAGATGCTCCCTGAAAAAGGGTGGTGGGTAGGAAAACGCAGGCAGCCGCATAGCAGGGTGGGATGTGATGACCAAGCCTGTGTCTGGGACTGGCCCCCTGCCCCATCCTCCATTGGTCTCTGCATTTTCTCTGAGATTCTCCTTGTATTCCTGACCCTGCACGTCTCCCAGTTCCTGGGGCCTGGCAGCTGGGCAGTTTCTATCTCCTGAGCTCCTTCACTTGCTTTTCCTACCTGGGTCCCCAGGGTGGTGCTGAGGGCTGTTCCTCTTCTGTCTGTCCTAGTCTCTTTCCTCTCTCTCCCCTCTGTATCTTTTTTTTTTTTTTTTTGTGGAGACAGTCTCACTTTATCGCCCTCAGTAGAGTGCCATGGCCTCACACAGCTCACAGCAACCTCCAGCTCCTGGGCTCAGGCCATTCTCTTACCTCAGCCTCCTGAGTCACTGGGACTACAGGCGCCCACCACAACGCCTGGTTATTTTGTTGTTGTTGTTGTTGCAGTTTGGCTGGGACCGAGTTTGACCCGCCACCCTCGGTATATGGGACCGGCGCCCTCCCCTCTGTATCTTGCGCTCTCTCTCAGCACCCCTGTTCCCACATACAGTCCCCCTCTTCTGTGTGGCCAGCGGCCCCAGAGCTGCTGTGGGTGGCTGCAGAGAGGCTGTGGTGTCTGTGGTCCTGGCGTGGTTCCCATGGCTCCAGGCCACATCTTTGCTGAGGACAGCCAAGAGTGGCCACTCACTTGTCACCACAACAGATGCCACTCACATGGGCACCCAACCCTGCAGCCCACCCAGAGGTGCCTTGTCAGGTACACAGGGTGTGTGTGTTCGTCTGTGGGCATTTGTTGGTTGCATTCTGCAGGCCAGGTCTATCAGACCCTGGCTTTAGAGGCAAAGCAGACTGTAACCATCCTGAAAAGCAGAATGGAGGGGTCTGGCCGATTACAGGCTGAGGCAGCATCAGGCAGTGGGTATGACTACCCCACTCCTAGCACAACAGCTCCATGTGCCATCTTGGTGACGGTGTACTTCCTGAGTTGGCGGCTCATAGCCAGGCTCACAGATGGGGTGCACCGCCCCCCAGCCATTCCTGCCATATGAGAATGAAATGGGCTCTGAGGAGGGGTGGCTAGACCACAGGGCTGATGGTGGGAGATGACTCTCCAGGGTTACTGGGCCTTCTGTCTTTTTCCTTCTTTGACACCATTGACCTCTCCAGACTGGCTACAGCCAGTGTCCTTAGGCTGTACCTCCTGGGGTTCACCCAGAGGTCTGCATTGTTGGGAGATGTGTCCCAGGCCAAGTCCTCAAACGGGAACACAGGTTGGGATCACTGGGAGGACTGTGGAAACACAGTCTCTAGGCCACTCCCCTCACCTCCAGGAGCCTGGAGCCCGGGACTCTGCATTTCTGACAGTTACTAGTCCTGGTTAGGGACGGACCATGCTCTGAGAGTCTCGTTCAAGCCCTGCGTGGGGAACAGGTGGCAGAGCCGAAAGTCGGGCCTAAGGTAGACTCCCTGACAACCTGGACTGCCATGGGGCACTGGCATCTAAGTAGGGCTGGGATGATAGACCATAAGGGAAAGGCTGCCTGGTGAGGGCCTGACTGGCAGGATGGCTTTGAGCTGAGTTGCTCCCTGCAGGGCTGATGGCTGAGGGCAGCCGCAAATAGCTATTGCTGAGGCCGGGGCAGTCAGTTCCTTATAGATGGGTGGCCTGGCCGGTCCAGCCCAGGAGGTGGCCTGTGCATTTGCATATTTGGAGAACTATAAGTGATGGATGTCACAACCTGCTCAACTGCTTAACCACAGCCAATAGAGCAACACACCACCATGTTATTCAGGGGACACCTGCCCTGTCTGAATATCCCTTGGGCTTCAGGGGACCAGCCCTTCCTGCCCTGCCTCCCCACACCACGTACCCTGTCTGTTCATCATTTGGATTAGAAGTGCTGGCCATTGGGTGTTTCTGGGCTCAGACCTCTGACCTGTGCTGCCTGCAGTGGCTTTCTCTCTGGCCCACCTTGTCTCCATTGTACCGCTGCCCTGCCGTGTGGCCAGCTGGAGGCCAGTGATGTGCTCAGGTCATTTGGTGGAGCAAGATCACCTTCTTGTTTACTTGAGGTGCTTGTCCACTTTCTGGAAGCTTCTCTGTGTTCTGACAGAGGAAGATGCAGTTCTAGGCATAGACTTTTAGAATGCAGCCCCCTTATATGCCATGTATCTGAGCTCTGGCAAGTGAGGGCTGAGCCTCCATCTCCTGGAACCTGGCCCCTGAGATTGGCTGTGAGTGGCCATAAGCATGCAGACTGGGCCATGGCCGAGCATCCTCTCCTGGGTTCCTGGCCACCCCGACTGCCTGCACCGAGGTGAGTCACAGGCTATAGCGGGGGCTGCCTGAGCCCCGGCTGATGGCACAGTGGTTTCTAGTTTATGGTTCATAGACAGAAGGGCCACATTATCCTACTTAATTATAAAACCAGAACCCAGAAATGCTGTGGTCAGTAGATGGCCTAACTGCTTATCGTTGGTGGCTGATAGTGTCAGGCCAGCCAGGCCTGGCCTGAGGCTGCAATGGTGGGACAGCCACCATGGCCTTCCCACAGTGGTGGGGATGACCTCTGGCCAAGGGGCCATGTCCCTGAGGGTAAGTCCTGTCACTCGGGGCCACTTGGCGGTACTGGAGCACGTTGGGGTCTCTTGGGGGGCAAGAAAAGTCTTTCCTGGTCTTCAAGCATCCTGGCCTGCCCCTCCTGGCCTCCAGGGCCATTGAAGCCCAAGAAGTCCGAGGGCCTCTGGCCACTGTCTGGCCTGATGTTATCTCTGTCTCCATCTCTTCTCTGTCTCTGTGTGCCCTGGCGTTCATCTCCCCACCTCTGCCCCACTGGGCTCTGCTCTCACCTGGTCCCAGGACTGGGTCTCCTGCATGTATCCCGGTTGGGCACACTTTTCCCCTTCCCTCTGCGACTGTGTGTCTCTGTCTGTGTCGCCTCCTCTGTTTCTCTCCTTCTTGTCCCTCCATGTTTATCTTTCTCTGCATCTGCTTCCATTTCTCTTTCTCCCCCATCTCTCTAGGTCTCTGTCTCTTACCCTCTTCTCTCCTCTCTGTCCCTCCACGGCCCCCATGTACCCCACATACTCACCCCCACACCCTGCCTGCTCTGTATCTTCCGGCATCCCAGCTCCTGCCAAGTGATAGGTCACACCTCGTGTCTCTTGCTGTGGCTCTAGCCCTCACACCTTGGGCAGCCTGCATGGGAGGACAGTGTGACAGGACAGGACCAGCCAGGCTCAGTCCAAAGGGAGGAACAGCCGCCATGCAGTGGAACCACTGCCCTGGCCTGGCTGCCTTCCCTGGCAACAAAACCACTTGATAGTGTGACCTTCAAGGGCCAGACCAGACGCCCTCAGGCTGTCTTTCACTTCTTGGCCCACCAGTGCTTGGGTCTTGTCTCAGACCAGTGCCTGCCCTAGGCTGGGCTAGAGTGGACTTGGGCCTGGGGGGTGGTACCGGATTGCCCAGTCGGTCCTGGGCTTCAGGGGGTAGCCGTGTCTTACTCTGCCAGGGATAAGAGATAGAGCTGGCTGGGCAGGACTGGGTGCAGATTTAGTTCCTGGTTCTCTGCCTAGCTTTGTGCTAAGTGGGGAAAGGCTGACCAAGGGCTCCCCCAGGCCTAAAGTCAGGGGATGCTGTTCTCAGGGAAAGTGGCAGGTAGAGGGTCCCTGGGAGGCAGGGGAGGCTGAAGCCCAGAGATAGAGCAGGCTGGAGTACAGGTTTGGGAGGAGACAAGTGAGGCCTTTTCATAGGCCAGGGTACAGTGCCGGCCTGAGGTAGTCCACATAAGGGAGGTAGAAGGAGATGGAAAATGTGAGCGCTTACCAGGCAGCAGATCAATCAGGTTCCAAGGGGCCAGAGTGGGGCCATCTCAAGCTGGGCTGCCAAGATGCAGGAAAATAGTTACCACAGCAGCAGTGTCATGTGGTAATGGGAGGGGCCATTCAGTGGAGGGGCCCTGCATTCACCGTCAGCCGAATGCCCCAAGGGGACGTGGCTGGGGTGGGGTTTGAGTCTCTTCTGTAGTGACTTCATTCTAGGTGATTCCTTAGTGGACAAACCAAACAAGGTCCCTGGGGCTGACACACCCACGTGGGAGATGGACCTTGCACGGGTAAGTCAGCATGGCAGTTGAGGTGGTGCTAAGGGATACCAGAACACAAGCCTGGGTCAGGAGGCTGCCAGTGGGGGAGGGCAGCTTTTAGATTTCTCAGAGGAGGTGTCTCTTAGGCTCAGACTGGAGTGATAAGAAGGGACTGGCCAGGCACAGTTGAGGGGAGACTGTCCCAGGCTGTCCTCAGTGCAAAGGCCCTGAGGCTGGAACAAGTGTGGCCCTAAGGAGGCAGGTAAGGCGGGGCTCTGCAGGGATGACCATGAATTTGATTCCAGGTTGCAGGACAGAATCTGAGTTAGGACTAAAGAGAAGTTTCCATGGAACAGTATGCATTTCATGTTGCACTTACACACCTCTCTGCTGTAGAGAGCTAGTAAACGTTTAACAACCACCTTTCTGCAGGGTGAGCCCCAATTTGTAGCATGTGCCATTTACCCTGGTGTAAATAGCAGTCCCACTATGCCCAATTCCAGGGACCAAGGCAACGTTGCTAATGTGGAGTTGGAAGGGATGCCCCTGGCATACTATTACATCTTGTCTCTGTCCCTTGAAGGCAGTTGGCAGAAACAACCTCAAGAGATAACAGCCATGTGTGGTCAAATAAGTGGGAAGGTTGTGCTTGGAGTTCTTATGATTGTTTTTATTATAATTTCTTTAATTGTAAGGTTTTATATGTTTCAGTTTTTATTTATTTTTAATTTTTTTTGAGATAAAGTCTCACTTTGTTGTCCTGAGTAGAGTGCTGTGGTGTCAAACACAGTAACAGCAACCTCAAACTCTTGGATTCAAGTGATCCTCCTGCCTCAGCCTCCTGATTAGCTGGGACTACAGGCACCCACCACAGCACCTGGCTAGTTTTAGAGATGGGGTCTTGCTCTTGGACAGGCTGGTCTGGAACTCCTGAGCTCGAGCAATCCAGCCGCCTCGGCCTCCCAGAGTGCTAGGATTACAGGTGTGAGCCACACACCCCAACCCCCAGTCTGATTTTGTTTTTAATAAGGGCCTTCTTCAATAGCAGGCCTTCAAAATACCTGAAAATTTAATGAACTCCCGTGAGCTGGTACAAGCTGGCTCTGGCACACACCTATATGTCTTATAAAAAGATGTCCCATGCAGACAAAGGTGGCCTCTTCTGTTTTCCCCAGAAGGGTCAGGGACAGGTGAACAGGGTCAGGGGGTAGAAGCCAGGGGTCATTAAGAGGCTGCCAGCTGCAGCCAACTCTGACCCCTGACCCCACTTTTCACACCAACTCCAGACTCTTGGGATCCCCTCCCCTCACTGCAGAGGTGGATGGTGTCTCAAGGGTAGGCCCCTCTCAGGACTCACTAGGCACCAGGTGCATGGTAGGTGCACAGCAAAGTATGTGTTGAGTGAATGAATGAGCTTGTGTTGGTCTTGCTGGGGGTTGGAAAGTTCTTGAATTCAATCTCATCATTTTCTACCTGGGTGGGTGGCAGGCTCTGCCTTCTCACTGGAGGAATCTGCCTTCATCCCTCCCTCGGCCTGCTGCCAAATTGCCTTCCAATGTGGGGTGGATCATGCCACTACCTGCCTCCCTGACTTCCCCAGAGGCCCCCACTGCCATCAGGAGGCTGCCTGTGTTTCTGGGACAGGTGGTAAACTTGATCAGCCTCCCAGGGTGCTACTTGGTAGGCTCAGTGGGCATTTTCACATCACCCTGTCTTTGCCCGTGGAGGTTTCCTCCCTTGAAATACCTTCTCTTGTCCTTCAAGGCCATGCACCTTTGCAGGCTCAGCTCGAAGGCCTCCTGTTCTGCCTCTTCCCTTGTCCCCATGGGTTAGGATGACTCACTGCCACAGCCACAATGTGTTTCTACCTTTTGAAAGTTTTCTCATCACTGGAGCCTCCATCTGTCCTGCCATAATTCCCATCTTTGTCAATTTAAGTGCAAGCTCTGTATAGTTGGGTACTGCATGTCTCTGTGGCCTGGCATCCCCCTTGGGGGCTCAGAGCATGTTTGTGGAAGGAAGGAACAAATGAGTGATGCAGTTTGGCTTAAATGGGTATGGGGAGAAGCCTATGATCCCCCGGCCCCAAGTGGGAGGCAGAGCTCCTGGCTGTAGAATCTTGCTAGGAAGTGCTGTGTGACCTTGGGTGAGTCACTTACCCTCTCTGTGTCTTTGCATTCTCATCTGTAAAACAGGGATGATACCTGTGTTGCTGGGAGGATTCTAGTGACTAATGGGTATAAAATGAAGAGAAGATGGCCTCATCACAAGTTTGTTGTGCTCAGTAAGCCCTTGTTTTTATTAAAATAGTTTTCTGCACAGCCTTGGTCTGGAGCCATAGCACAGGCTCAGAGTTCCAGGTTACTTGTCCAGCACACAGGGTTCCAGAGCAGGGGTCCCTTGAAGGTCTGAGCCGATGGCTGTGGCTAACCATAGGTCTGGTTAGGTTTTTCACAGAATCGTGCTATGGTTTGGGAGGTCATTCCCAACCTAGTATTGGACCCCAAGCCCATGGTTGGCGTGACTGATGTGGCAGCAGGGGTGGACCTCTGCCATGAGCTGTGGAATTGTTTGAGATGGAGGCTCCTCCAGTGGAGGGAAAGGCTCCTGTGGGCATTATCTACCACCATATCTACCACCAGTAGTGAGGGTCCTGTGTGAGCTTGGGGGGACAAGGGCCTCCAAAGGCCTGTCTGCTCAGTGTAGCCCGAGAATTGGCAGCAGCAGTTTTCCCTGGGAGCCAGGTGGCAATGCAGAGTCTGGGCCCTACCCCAACCTACTGAATGGGGACCTGCATTTTACCAAGATCCCCAGGGGATTTGTGTGCACCTTCAGGTTTGGGTAGCATTAGTGTAGAGTAGGGTGCAAAAATTAAGGATCCACAGAAAAATTCCTGCTCTCACCTGCTTTTATTAACACCCATGTGTTCATGTACTGGCTGCCCTTGCCGTGCAGTGGTGGAATTGAGTAGTGCAACAGGGACCACATGGCCAGCCAAGCCTAGAGTGTTATCATCTCATTGGGATAACTTGGAACGTAAAATACTGACACCTGGGTCTCAGCTCGGAGATTCTGATGTCATTTATGTGGGGTTAGGATGTGACCTGGGTGTTGAGACTTTGCAGAGCTCCCCTGCAACCGTGCTTCTCAGAACCGCGGCTGTCAGTTGCCGACGAAGCCCAGCAGTGTGGTTCTGCAGCCCCATGCATGGTCATGAGAGCCAGCAGCATGGCCCGGTCAGTGCCAGTCCTGTGTTGAGCTGGCAGTCACTGAGTTTGCTGTCCTAAAACACAGAGGCTTTAGGGGGTAGAGCCAGCTGACCAGGTCCACTCAGTACTTCCTAGGGATTTGTGAGTTGCCCCCACCCCACACCTCCCGTGTAAATCTCCCAGGACCGAGTAGGAGCAGGAGCAGCCCTAAATCAGCCCACCAGCCTACTGTGTGATCAACTCGAGGCCAGGCAGATGTTCCTCATCAGGGCTGATGAGGTCTCTCCCTCTGGCCAGGGCTATCCGGCTATTTTTCCCTTCCACCCTCCTTCACTTGGGTTGCCCTGCACAGGCTGCAGGGAAGTCTCTCCTATGGGAGATGGTGTTTAGGCCACAGGAAGTACAGAACCTATTCACGCTTCCAGGGTGGCCTCGGAAAGTGTGCCTAGAACATGGGGAGAGCCCTGCCCCTGCCTTTCGTATCAGAGAGGCAGTGAGGGGGCAGTGCCTGGTGCTGGGGTTGCACTTCTGGTGGGAAAAAGACAGAAGCCATGACTGGGTTCTAGTGCTGATGGAGACTGCTGACCTTGCCATGAGATGGCAATGCTTGGTGGACTGTGACCTGGGGTGCTGGAGAGCCAAGGGCTGGGAGATGGAACGATGTAGGTAGGGTCTAGGTAGGGGCAGAACTCAGATCCCAACTTGAATGCTACGTACTAGTGTCACTGTGCCTCAGTTTCTCTTCTGTAGAGGAGGCCATTGGGGTACACAGCACAAGGCCTATATGTAATACTGTGAGCCAGTGCCATGGTGAGTGCCCTGGGGCTGATGTCCCCTGTGCAGGGGTCAGGGGGTTGTGGGCAGGCCTGGGGGCTTGTGGAGTATTGAGTTGGGGACATCTGGGATAGGCAGAAAGGGGCAGGGCTCCTTTTGGCCACACCTGAAATCCCAGGTCCCAGCTAGAGGGTGGTATGAGCTTTGGGGATGGCAGGACCATACCCCTTGCACCTCAGAGTGTCTCTTTCCTGGATATAAGACTACAGAATGGGAGCATTGGTCACTGCTCATCTATCATGGGCTAATTCAGGGCATTCAGTGGTATAGTGTTTACAAAGCCCTGGGCATGGTGCCTGGGATGGGGCTGTCCCCATGGACATCCCTGCAGGTTACATTACTGGTGTTGCTTTCCTCTTCATCGTCATCCCCAGGACTTCCGAGGGGCTGGGGACCTGCCAACATAAAATGTACAGCAGGGTGTCAAGTAACCACTTGGGAAACACAGTCTCGGTCTCTGTGAGGATTTTCTCCCCTACACCACATCCTTATTGGTGGGGCTTCTCTCAGGATTCAGGGGACCCATGGGGTGGGGAAGGCCCTGAGTGCAGCTTGGCTATTGTCCCTGCTTTGCATGTGGGGAGCTGCATCCATTGGCTGCGTTGGCTTGCAGGCTACACCCCAGGTTCACAGAGCCCCCACTGGCCTAGATCCAGCAGCCAGTCAATGGGTGCTGGCCCACATGGCTGCTGCTGTCATTGGGAGGAGGGGCCGCAGCCCGGGAGGAGGGGCCGCAGCCCAGGTGGGGATGCCAAGCTCCCTGTGATTGCATAGCCTCAGACCCTGTCCCTGGGTGTTGGATCCTGGAAGCCCGGGAAGTCTGAACAGTGGAGAGAGCATGTGGGTGTGCAGACCCTCCCCCCGCCAGGAATTTCTAATGTCTTCTTCCTTCCCTCCTTCTCTGGGTCCCATTACCACTGCCCTGCCACCCCCACCCCCTCAAGGCACATGTGGAGAAGGGACAACCGGAGAACCCCTCTGCCCCAGTTCCTACCTGCTGAGCCAGTTCAAAAAAGGCATCACTTGTCAGGGCAGGAGATGTGCCCCTCCCACTAGGTTGTGTAAGGGTGGAGTCTGAGTGTTTAAGGTGAGTAGTTGGTGTGAGGATTCTGGACTTCCTGTTGAGAATTGAGAATTGGCTCTGCCCCCTTGCCATGTCCTCTTACAGAACACTAGAGGATGCGATTCCTGGGGAGGAGAGAGCAGGTCCCAGCAGGAGGTTCTGGAGTAGAGACAGCAGTCATGAGAGCCCACAGCCACCCGCAGTGCAGTGGTTAGACCTTGCCTCTGTGTCCTTGCAGTCTGCAGGATCCCCGTGAGGGGGGCCCCGTGTGGTGGGCAGGCATCCGGTCCTGGCAGGGAGAAAGGGGGCTCTCTCTCTCTTTCGCCCTTACCCCTTCCTTTTCCATTTGCTTGGAGTTCTCTCTCCCTGGTTTGGAAATTGGTGCAACTGTGCCCTGGTACACATAAAAAGGCATTTGGGGTTTATTTTTATTTCACTTGGCTCAGTAGGATGGAAAGATGGTCTGGTTTGGCAGCTGTCTGTAGGGAGGACCTTGGGGTGGCCAAGAAAATCAGTGTGCACCTTAAAAGAAATCAGGCAGGACAGAAAGGAAGTTGGGAGGTGGTGCTGGGAGGAATTGGCTGTTCACACTTCCTCTGTCTCTGTAAGGTGTGGCCTGGGGGCCTAGAGTGACAAGGCTGAGTGAGGAGGCGCCCCTGGGACTCTCTGACCTGCCCTAGAGCACAGGCTGGTGCTCCTTCCACCAAGGGGCTTTTGGCAGTGCTACAGCCACAAGTAGGCAGGCCTGGGGCTCCTGGGAATTGGGGGCATCTCACACCTCTCCATTTTATAGACTTGGAGACTGAGGCTTAGAGAGGTGGTCTGAACTTTTTCAGGGGCAAGGCAGGACTGGGGTGTGTCCCAAGATTCCCCAGTGTATACCTGCCTGAGGCTCAGCTGGACACCTCACTCTGGCCCAGGTGGCTTCTGCCCCTCTTACGTACCCTGCCAGGTGCCGTCCTAAGTGCAGTCTCCCAGCCCCTGGCTCTAGCATAAGCACACTGAATACCCCTGTTTTTTCAAAGTGAAGAAATCAGCACAGAGAGGTTAGGACCCTCATCCAAGGTCATATACCACCAAATATGAGAGGCACAAGTCATACTCAGGGCACCTGACACCAGCACTCGTTGACCCCAGCTCCCCAGGTCCCAGGCTGCAGGCCCCAGTCATAACAGCTGTCCTTGGCCTCCCAGTTGTCTACAGTTTCCCCTCCTCTTCTCCCCCAGTTCCTGCTGAGCCCAGGTGCACAGATTCACCTGCCTCACCGAGTTCTTCTTTCCTCTCTTCCCTGCCCTCCCCTTGGGGCCTGACAGCAGCAGCAACAGCAGCAGCAGCAGCAGCAGCAGCAGCAGATGCCCCGGAGCAGCCAGGAGGAAAAAGATGAGAAGGAGAAGGAGGCCGAGAAGGAGGAGGAGAAGCCGGAGGTGGAGAACGACAAGGAAGAGCTAATCAAGTAAGGCCCCCAGCCCTGCACTCAGAGCACACTCAGCCGTGGGGGACCAGCACTGGGGTGGTGAAGGCCAGGATCAACTGTCTGTCCCTGACAGCCCCTCCTGGAAGCCTCCAGCTCCTCCTTCCTCCCCCACCTGCCCTTTCTTTCTCAAGCCCTCTGGAGATGGTAGAAGCAGATAGCTCATTGGAGCTCCACTCTTAAGCTAATAAATCCAGGCAATGACTTTGGAACTTTCAGCCTCCCCCTCCCTGCTGAGTCTCCTGAGGCACCAGGAGTGGGGGATCGGAGCAGCTTCTAGAAAGACTAGGTGTGCCGGCAGCGCTCACCTTTTAGAATTATGGATGTCTGCGTGAATTCTTGCAGATCAAGGCTTGGCCTCGCCTCAGGGTGTGACAGCTTCCAGTGCCTCCAGGGGCCGAGGGAACATAGCCAGCTGGAGGGAGGGGGTGGCACGACTTAGCGCCAGGTACCAGTAATGGGCTCAGGAATGTGGCTTCAGAGAACATCTGGCTTCGTTACCCTGTCTCCCAGACGCTTCCAGCCGGGGCCTTTCAGGAAGATGAATGGGAGGGCGGAGGTGATAAATCCCAGCAGCCTGCAGCAAACTCTCTGAGAAAGCCCCCAGCTCCACCCCCCACCTCTGCTAGCCTGCAAAGACCAGCAGGAGGGCTTCCTCCCATACATTCCTCAGGGCACAGTGTCCCAGCTAATACTGAAAGCAAAAGTATTGCGGAAAGCAGAAGTATTGCACTTTATGCAGAGCCGCTCTCCTCTTTTGCAGTTAAAATGGCCTTGTAGATTGCTACTGGCCCATGCCCATGTTCAATTCTTCGGATAGTCTTGCCGATGGATAGTGGGCGATCTCACTATTTGGTGTGTAAAATGGTCTTGCAGACAGCCATTGGCCCATCCCCCTCCGGCTATGAATAAAGTCGCCTTGCAGTTGAGCTCCGCACCTGCACCTCCCATTTGGGGGTAAAACTTCCCTGCTACCTGACGAGGTGAATGAAGTGGTGATAGTGCAGCACACACCTCCCTTGGGTAAATAAAAGGACGCGCAGGTAACTGCCAGCTGTGCTTCTGGTTCCCTGGAAGGGAGGACCCTTGCCACCAGCCAGCCTTACCTCAGGCTCACCTACAGTCTGGCATCTGGTCAGTACATGACAGCAGCAGCCAGAGTGGAGCAGAATAAGCTGGAGAAGAGATCTGTCCAGTAGCTCAGGTCCATCCTGTCTCCCCTCTGTGGCCTTCAGGGAAAAGACGGACGACACCTCAGGGGAAGACAACGACGAGAAGGAGGCAGTGGCTTCCAAAGGCCGCAAAACCGCCAACAGCCAGGGCCGGCGCAAAGGCCGCATCACCCGCTCCATGGCCAACGAGGCCAACAGTGAGGAGGCTGTCACCCCACAGCAGAGTGCCGAGCTAGGTGAGCTCGTGGTGGGGGCATGAGGAGGAGGGCAGGGTGGAGGCTGGAGCCGCAGCCGGCTTTGCTTGTGTGGGTGCTTTGTGAGATTTGGGTTAATTGGCGGCACCTGAGTATGCTGTGTGATTTTTTCCCCCCCACCCCCGCCCACTGTGCCCCCCTTGTGAGTTCCTCAACGTCTTTGTGCCTCTGTGTTCTCATCTGCACAGTAGGAGAAATCAGTGGCTACCTCTGACCATGAGGGGGAAGGGTTTTAGTAACTTTCCATGTGGAAGAGCCTGGAACAATGTCTGTGCTGTGGGAAGAGCACAGTGGCTTCAACCACTGTGATTTCAGAGCTGAGAGATGTCACATAAAAATCCAGATCACCAGGGCGGCGCCTGTGGCTCAGTGAGTAGGGCGCCGGCCCCATATACCGAGGGTGGCGGGTTCAAACCCGGCCCTGGCTAAACTGCAATCAAAAAATAGCTGGGCGTTGTGGCGGGCGCCTGTAGTCCCAGCTACTCGGGAGGCTGAGGCAGGAGAATCGCTTAAGCCCAGGAGTTGGAGGTTGCTGTGAGCTGTGTGAGGCCACGGCACTCTACCGAGGGCAATAAAGTGAAACTCTTGTCTCTACAAAAAAAAAAAAAATCCAGATCACCAGCTCTGGTTGTTTTGTCAGTTTTTAAATCAGAAGCCTCAGTGTTTCCTGGACATAGCAGCTGTTGGGAGCTGAGTGGCCTCCGCCCTTTCTTAGAAGGGTGAAGTGGGTTCTAACTGTCCCCCACTCTGGCCCTAGGGGGCATCTGGGTTTGTACCTTCACCCCTGTGGGTCTCAGTTTCCCTTTCTGCTTGGAAAGGCATTCACCCTCTGGTTAATGCTTCCCTCCCAAGAAAAGGGGAGAAAAGAGGAATTGAATAGCAGTTCCCAAGTTTAGCCACAGGGGGCAGCCGTGTGTGTCTGTCGTCTCTTTACCTATTTTAGCTATTGGTGGGGAGGCCCTCCAACCTCTGTGGGAACCCAGCTAGGGTTCATTCCTGGGGTGGAGTTGGCAGAGATGATGCTTTATCTCTCACAGATGTCCCCTCTTTCCCAGGGTCTGGGCCAGGCACCTGCCCTCTCTTCCAAGGAGAGGTAGTTTGGACCCATTTCATAAATGGCTGCTTGAAGTTTAGAGAAGGGATGTTGTATCCCAAAAGCCACAGAGTTAGTTGGGATTCTGACCCACCCCTACTGGCCACAAACCCTGTGCAGCTCCCATAGGTATTTGCTGCTGCTCCTTGGTGGTGGCGTAGTACCTGGAGGCTCAGGGCAGAAGTGTAGGGCGGAAGCACTTTCTGCAAAAGCATGTTGATACCTACTTCTGGGGGCAGTCCTCTCAGACCCAGGGAGGGCTTCCATGTGAAAAGCACAGCCCTAAAGAAAGGGAGGAGGAGCTGGTGAGATCCTGGAGAGGCCCAGGCCCTGGGAACAGGGGTCTGAGGGCTGCCTGTGGGGGTGGGACCCTCTCCCCTCTCCCTCCTGCTGGAATCTTCCTGTCCTGTTCAGCAAGGCTCTGTTGAGCACCCACTTAAGCCTGGTGCTGAGTTCATGAAGCCAGCAGCTCTCATGCCCACCCCTGATGTAGATCTTAAAGGAACTCAAAAGCAAGGACCAGGATTCATATCTAGGGGGCTCGGAGGACAGACTGATACTTAGTGTCACAGCAGCCATGTGGACACCTGCACTTGACCCCAAGGATGTGTACCTTGTGAATAACAGGATGACTAGGGGGGCATGATGGTTACCCTCCAGAGCAAGAGTTTTCTACCAGGGCGGTTTTATCTCCCAGAGGCCTTTGGCAATATCTAGACACAATCTTGAACATCCTCAATGCACAGGGCAGCCCTACAGCAAAGAACAGACTGTATGTGACCTGTAGCTCCTGCTCCCCCACACTGTCACCGTATCCCTGCGGGTGGTCCCCCTTCCCAGGCAAGTGCTCACAGGCAGCTGTCACCTCTGAACCTCAGTTTCCCTGCCTGTAGAATGGGGTGACTTCAGATCCTGCATCTCTGTGGGTCACATAGAGATTGGCCCCAAGTGACTCATGTGGATCTGCTCAGCACAGAGCTTAAGAGTCAGGTGTTGCTCCATGGCCTCCCCTCATGGCTCAGAGCTTGGAGTGATGCTCTTGAGGCCCCATCCACTCCTGCAGCTCCGAGGGGAGAGGAGTCTTCTGTGCAGACAAGGTGCCTCCCCTCCCTGCTGCCTCCAGTAGCCTTGTGTCTTCCTTTGCAGCCTCGATGGAGATGAACGAGAGCTCTCGCTGGACTGAAGAAGAAATGGAAACAGCCAAGAAAGGTGAGGGACACTGGGCAGCTTAGGCACCCTTGTCTGCATCCTGGGTGCCTGCAGCTCATGTGGAGGGGAGGTCATTGATCCTAGGGACTGGAGTGATGTCTTCAGCAGTGGGCTCTGATTCCAAGACTCTTGGATTGGTCGCTTGTCCCTGGAGCCTCAGTTTTTTTACCTTCCAGAAGTTGGGTATGTGTGGCAGTACTGTCAGGCTCACCTGTGTGACATGGGGGCAAGGCTTAGGGACACCCACCTCATGCTGTGCATGTGGTCGGTCAATGACCTCTGCATGACTTCTGTGGTCAGCACCTTTTAGCCCTGTGGACAGAGTGGTGGCAGCCTACCTGGATGCTTCGGGGCAGTTAGAGCTTGCTGGCAGCCACCTCAGTGGGGTCATGGGGTTAGTGATACCTGCAAGGCAAGCCAGTCCTTGTGCAGAGCCCTGAAGGCCCCTATCCCAGGCTCAGGCATGCTGGGGGCTCTGGAAATCCATCTTAGGTTCGAGCATCTTGATCCAGATGACGGGGTCCAGACTGGCTGGGCATGTCTGGACTGTCTGTATTCATTGTAGGAATGTCCCATGTGATAGGTCCTGCGATGGAACTTTGGCTTTGCAGGGAGCCTACAGGCATGGGTGCTGTTGTAAGAAGCCATTACCAGCACGCAATAGGGGGGCAGCTGGGGTCTAGCACCTCTCAGTTGTGGCTTGGGTGGCGGAGGCCGCGTGCCATGATAGTGTGTTGCATGCGACTGACCCCACCATCCCCCTGGAAGTCATAGGCATGCTCACCAGAGCCCAGGTAGCGTGCCCTTCACTCCCAGCTCAGTGACCTATATCCCCAGGCTTTAGTTTGCTCATCTCTAAAGTGGGAGGTCATCAAGTTGGTTCTGAGGAATCAGGTATACAGATGTTGAGGGGAATTGGTGTGAATTGCTCTGCTCCCTTGACTGTGCCCTGCACAGGGGCAGTTGGACCTAGAGTTGTGTACCAGCTCCCACTATGGGTGCCCCTTCTCATCTCTCTTGTCCCTAAGAGAAGGGCCTGTCCCTGCCCTGTCCCTGTTTATGGCCTAGGAACCCTGAGCTGCAGAAGCCCCATATCCTGGAGCTGCTGCGCAGGGCGGGGAGCGAGCCTGGGCCTCCTGGTTCTCTGTCCCTGCGGCCTTGCCAGAGCCCAGGTCCTATCTCTGATGTATGGTTTCTTTGTGCAAAAAGCTTGAGCTGAGCTCAGCATCTGTTGCTCAGTGGCTAGGGCACCAGCCACATACACTGGAGCTGGAGGTTTGAATCCAGCTGGGCCTGCCAAACAACAATGATAACTACAACCAAAAAATAGCCGGGCATTGTTGCAGGTGTCTGTAGTCCCAGCTAAATGGGAGGCTGAGGCAAGAGAATCGCTTAAACCCAAGGATTTAAGCTGTGAGCTGTGACATCATGGCACTCTGCCCAGGGGGACAGTTTGAAACTGTCTCAAAAAAAAAAGCTTGAGGCGATATCTCCCAGAGGGAGCAAACAGTCTTTATAGTGAAGGTCCAGGCACATTAGGGTAGGGTGTCTGAGAACAGCCCAGACCACAGTGCTGTCTAGGCCCTGTCCCACCCTCCACCTGGCTGGAGGGGTCTCTGAAGGTCCTGTGCATTGGGGGCTGGGTTTCAGAGACTGCCCGGGAGCAGCCACAGACCTGAGAAGGCCTTCTACACCCCCTGCCTGTCATCCTGGGACCCTGCCACTTGTCCTCAGGGCTCCTGCCTGGGCCCTGGGCCTCTCCCCCACAACCTCTCTTCTCCAAAGCCCCTAGGCTAGGGTGGGCCTGGAGCAAGGACCGGGAGGAACCGTGCCATCATTTAGCCACTCGTGTCCTCCAGCAGGTAGGAAGTGTGTCTCCAGTGCATCTAAGGAGCCCTCAACAGGGTGTAGGGGTGCCGTCAGCCCAAAAGGAGGCCCTGCTGTTGTGTTGTTTCTCTGTCTTTTGTGCCCACTTTGTGGTTTCTGGTGTAGATGTCACTGATGGCTTTAAAAGAGGCTTTATTGAAATTGGGTGATCCCCCCCACACGCTTTTATTAAATTTTGATATAATACACATAAAATTTAAGGGAAGAGTTAAGTGGCATCAAGTACATCCATGGTCAGCCATGGTGTTGTGCAACCCTCCCCCCATCTGGTTCCAGACTTTTATCAGCCCAGGCGGAAATCCCGCCCACACCCATTAGTGTTGTTCCCCGCCCCCCACCCCACCCCCCCAACGCCAGCGGCTGGCGACGGCTAATGCACTTTCTGTCTCTGCGGGTTTGTCTGTCCTGGACGTTTCATGTGGATGGAATCCTACAGTCTGAGGCCTTTGTGTCTGGCTTCTCTCACTTACTATGAAGTGCTTGAGGTTTATATGGCTGAATAATACTCTGTCGTGTGCACATGTCTGATGATGGATATGCAGGTTGTTTCTGTGTGTGCTTATTTGAAACATTCATGTCAAAGTACAAGTCTTTGAATCACATGTGGGTCCTCAGGATCTCAGCCTGTCAGCCAGGAACTGCCCCAGGGACCCACCCATTGGAGGACTCAGCATGGGTGTTCCATGGCCCCTCAGTCCCCTCTTGTGTGTCTCCTCTTGTCACCACAGCTCCATCCCTAGCACTCTCCCTGTTGCCTGGGAACCAGGAGTCATTGGCTGCCCTCTCTCTTCTCTTCTAGAAGGGCAGATCCGGAGGTTGGGTGATTGGGGGGATGACTCACCAGTAGAGACGGGAGTGTGCCCCACCTTCTCAAGGTTGGGTCCTCAGCAACTGCAGTGAGCTCATTCTAGGTCCTGCCCACAAAGATGGCAGCAGAAAGTCCCCTGGGGGCTGTGCTGCTGAGGCTCTGCCTAGTGACATTTGTAATAATGCTGGGAGAGCTCATCTGCCATGAATTACAGCTTTCTGGACAATTACCGCTCAGGGTGGCTGCTAATGGCTGTGTGTTCCAGGCAGGGGCAACAGGGCCTGAGGGCGGTGAGGCAGGTGTTGGTAGGTGGGGGTGGGGAAGCTAGGAATGTTCCAGAGCTCCCTGCTAAGCTCTCAGAAACCTAGAGTTAGGAAGAAGAGCTAAGAACTGGCTATGCCTGAGTGAGGTAGGTGGCTTCCACCCATCACTTCAGTGACATTAGGCCAACCCTCGAGTGAGGCAAGGGGTGATCAGGGAGCTCAGGCAGGTAAGCAGCCAGGTGTCCCCCTGGGCATTCAGACCACTGAGCCAGCCTAAAACATCTGGGAAGACTCTAGCAGCCTGTCCTTGACAGATGAGCTGCAGCACCCTTCCACCCCCATCCCACCCTATAGAGAAACCAGGTCTCACCTCTAAATCAGTGATTTTTCAACTAGTGTGCTGTGAGAGGATCTTAGGGGTGTGCCATGAAAATTTTTAAAATCATTAAACTATTTTCGAAAGAAGTTCAAAGCACAGTAAGTATAGTCTTTTTTTTTTTTTTTAATCTTTTTTTTTCTTTTGCGACAGTCTCACTTGGTCACCCTGGGTAGATTGCCATGGTGTCATAGGGTTCAAGTGATCCTTTGCCTCAGCCTCCCAAGTAAGCTGGGATTATAGACGCCTGCCAAAACACTCGGCTATTTTTAGAGATGGGTGTCTTGCTCTTGCTCAGGCTGGTCTCAAACTCATAAGCCCAGGCAATCCACCTGCCTCGGCCTCCCAAGTGCTGGGATTACAGGCATGAGCCACAGCATCCGGCCTTTTCTACTTTTTTGATCAAGATAATTTAAGTGTGCCACAGAAGTTTAATCATATATAGGTTCAAGTGTACCATGAGATAAAAAAGGTTGGAAAACACTTGTTCTAGATGTTTTAGTTCTGTAACCTCAGTTAAGTCTGCCTAGGCCTCAGTTTCTTCATCTGTACAGTGGGAATTAAAGGAGTACCCACTATATAAATTTCCCATGGCTGTCATAATAAGGGGCCACAAACTGGTGGCTTAAAACAACAGCAATTTATTCCCTCCCTGTTCTAAAGGCCAGAAGTCCAAATTCAAGGTATCAGTGGAGCTGTGCTCCCTCCAGGGGCTCTAGGGGAAACTTCTTCCTCGCCTCCTCCAGCCTCCAGTGGCTGCTGGCAACCCTTTGCTTCTCTTCACACGTGGCCTTCGTCCTGTGTGTCCCTGTCCAGACTTCCTTCTTCTTGTAAGGACTCACCTCAATCTAGTACAGTGGTTCTCAACCTTCCTAATGACGTGGCCCTTTAATACAGTTCCTGTGGGTCACGACCCACAGGTTGAGAACTGCTGATCTAGTAGCACACATGCAAAGACCTTTTTTTTTTTTTTTTGGTTTTTGGCTGGGGCTGGGTTTGAACTCGCCACCTCCGGCATATGGGACCGGCACCCTACTCCTTGAGGCACAGGTGCCACCCACAAAGACCTTTTTAAAAGTAAGATTCCACTCACAGGTTCTGTTGTACAGGAGACTTTAGGGGTACAGGCAATCCTGGGTTGTGAACAGAATAGGTTCTGTAGGTTTTTTTTTTTTTTTTTTTTTTCTTGAGAGAGAGCCTCAAGCTGTTGTCCTGGGTAGAGGGCTGTGGCGTCCCAGCTCACAGCAGCCTCCAACTCTTGGGCTTAAGCGATTCTCTTGCCTCAGCTTCCCGAGTAGCTGGGACCACAGGCGCCCACCACAACACCCGGCTATTTTTTTGCAGATTTTGGCTGGGGCCGGGTTTGAACCCACCACTTCCAGCATATGGGGCCAGCGCCCTACTCCTTGAGCCACAGGCACTGCCCGCCAGCTATTTTTTTGTTGCAGTTTCCACTGCTATTTTATCTGGCCGGGGCCAGGCTTGAACCTGCCACCCTTGGTATATGGGGCCGGCACCCTACCCACTGAGCCACAGGCGCCACCCCCATAAGTTGAATTTGTATGTAAGTTGAAACAGTTGCATTTACCTATCATCTGTAATATCTTCTGTTCATAAGTACAAGTTGCATGTCAGTTCGATGTTTGTAACTTGGGGACTTACTGAAATAGTTTCTGTCATAAGTTGGGAGTTGTGTGTAAGTCAGATGTTTGTAACTTAGGGACTGCCTGTACACTGTTCAACCCTGTACACCCACTGAGTAAACAGAAGCACTTCAGGCAGCAATGCCTTGGGTGTGCTGAGTTCCCTGTCCCCATTTGTGGCCACAGCCAGCTCCTTAGCCCTATGACCTGGGCCTAGCCCATCATTATTTCTCCCTCATTTTCCCTTATTCCCTAAAATGAGTCTGGGATATTTTAGGGTACCTCCCAGGGGTACCTTAGGGTAGAACAAGCTATGTATGTGCAGCTTTTGGGTATGTAGTAAGTGCTCAGAAGTGGCAAGCCTCTGTGGTTCAGCACACAGACTCTGAAACTTCTTCCTGAGCTTGGGTCCTGGCCTGGTACAAGTGCCTGCCCTGCTGGGCCTCAGCCCGCCTCTGTACATGGGGATGTCAGTTGCAGCTAAGTCACATGTACCATGATAGCTGGAAGGAGTTCTGTGGTGCTGGGGGTCCACCTGGTCAGAGGGCTCCCTGAGCAAGGGGCCACTGGGCTAACATCCAAAGCATGAAATAATAATGAAGCATACCTTGCTTGGTGTCTGTGGCTCAAGCAGCAAAGGTGCCAGCCACATACACCTGAGCTGGCGGGTTCAAATCCAGCCCAGGTCCCCCAAACAACAATGATGGCTGCAACCAAAAAATAGCCGGGTGTTGTGGTGGGTGCCTGTAGTCCCAGCTACTTGGGAGGTGGAGGCAGGAGAATCGCTTGAGCCCAGGAGTTGGAGGTTGCTGTGAGCTGTAATGCCACGGCCCTCTGGCCAGGGCGACAGCTTGAGGCTCTGTCTCAAAAAAAAAAAAAAAAATTATACCAAGTAACACTATGGCACACTTCCTGGGTGCTAGGAACTGCTTGATGCTACATGTATGAAGTCACTTTATCTCTTCCAACCTTATGAAGCAGGTGCTACTATTAGTTTATTCAAGTGAGGAAACCAAGGCACAGAGAGGTTTAGTGAGCTGCTCAAGGTCACACAGCTGTGAAGCAGTCAAGCTAGGATTTGAACCCAGGTGCTCTTATTGCCATGTAGGAACGGGGCTGGTGTGAGGATTGAATGACTTAGTCCAGCAACCTATTATTGACCAGCTAATAAAGGAGGAAAGGTATCTGAGCAGAGGAAACAGCGTGTGCAAAGGCCCTGTAACAGGGCAGTGTGGTCCCATGAGAAGCTATTGAAACCTGAGGTTGGGGTTGGGAAGAGAGAGGCAGAGAGTAGAGGGACCTTGCTCTAAGAACTTGGCCTAGATGGGGTGGAAGAGGGGCTGGGGACACGATGGCCATAGGATCCCAGGTAGGCAGGTTCCTGCCTTCCCTGTTTATGTGCAGGAGGTCATGGGTACCTGCCCTGGGCTTCTGCAGATTGGAGACAGCACATGCAGGGGGCAGCCCAGGGAATCTGGCTGCCTGTTCTGGGCCCAGTGCCATACCAAGAGGGAAAGGCAGGGCTGGGCAGGCTGGGCTGGGGTGAGGGACTCAGTTTCCCTGGGAAAGGTCAGCATGACTGCAGCCTCTCTGGGCCTCCAGCCCCCTTCTCTAGCAGGCAGAGAATCTGGGGAGGCAGAGTGGAAGGCCCTGGCCCATCTCTAGGTGCCAATCCTTCCCTGGCTTCCAGGGCCTGCCTGGGGAGGGGAGAAGACAGGTGAGCGGCCCACAGGGGAAGGGGATTGCAGGGGTCAGGCCCTGGTGGCCCCCCAGTGAGCCAGGCCTGCTCTGCCTGGTGGCCTCAACACTCAAGGGAGTTGGGGAGGGACCGTGGGCACCGTGCTCAGGGCTGGCTTAATTGGCTTTTACGGATGAAGAGTCTAAGATACAAGGAGGGGGAGGTGTGATTCCCCCAGCCTCGGAGCCTGGAGGATCAGAACTTCCTGACAATCACCCGTCATCAAAGTCTGGCCCTGTGCCTGCTGTGGGCACCCCAGAAGAGGAGTATCCTGTGTGTATGCTGAGGCTCGCAGTGGGTTGGTGTGGTCCAGTGGTCAGCACACAAGCTTGGAGGCTGGCACGAGGGGCGTAGGTGTCAGGGTGGAAGCAGGGCCAGCACCCAGGCTGGATACCTGAGGGGCTCGTGGTACAGACGGAGATGGGGCAGCGCCCCAGGGCTAGCATTCTCAGGGACTGTTTCCACTCATGGGTTGGAGAGAGACTACTACAGAGGGAGGGCATGTGTTGAGGGCTTACTGTCCTTTCAACCAGACATTTGGGAACTAGTCTGTTAGTCTGGGTTTCTGCATGAACCAGGGATACAGCCAGACACAGGGCAGGGCCTAGGAGACCATTCTGTCTCCCATGTCAGCACCCTTGAAGATTAGGAAAGGCATCTTCCAGCCCACCTTCACTCCTGGGAGAAAATCCACAAATTGGCGTCCATATCAGATCTGACTCAGGTTAAGAGACACCTGGCAGTTGACACGGCAGGTAGTAATGATGCCTAATCATGTGGCTGGTGCTCCCCAGTATGTGTGCACACACATGCAAGCATCCACACGGCTTGTGATTTGCCTCTGAGAAAGCCGAGGAGGCCTGAGTGGGGAGCCTGTGCCCATGCAGCACACTGTGGTGGCCGAGGGGAGGACTGTCCGACCCCTCAGCCAGGTGGCTTCCTACTTAACTACCTCTGCTGTGTAGGAAGACATGGCACTCACCGAAGGGCCTAGCATGGCATGTCCCCAGAGTGGGAGGTGAGGCAGTGCTGGATTGTTTGCAGGTGACTTTCCTCTATTTCATCTTAAATGAGTATGTTGTATCATGAGAAGACATAGCTGCTACACGTCATAGCTCTGATTTACAGGTATAATCACCAGAGCTGATGCTCAAGCAGGGATGAGGGCCTGTAGTAAACAGTGTAGATGGGAAGAAAAAGGAGGTAGGTAAAAGTTCAGGTGTGCTGTTCCCTGGCCCACTTCCTTAGGGGACTCGAGGATGGGAGAATTTGGATAGCCCTGACTGCGGCACGTAGCAGGTACTTGCAAGGTGGCCAGCCTGGTGGCTTTGTCCCTGTGGAAACCACCTAGAGCTTGGGGTTTCCAAATTGAGGAAGTGGCAGGACTCAGGCCTAAGAGGGCTGGATTTTAACTCCCCTGCTTTCGATAGTTGTTTGGGGCAGAAATCTTGAGCTTCTATGGGAAAACGGCGGGTGGGGGTTGTGCACCCCACCACCTGGAAACCTCAGGGCTGGAATGTGGCTACCTAGAGTGGGGAGGGTGAGCATCTTTCTAGGGTGGGAGGCTGGTTTCCAAAAAGAAGACCTGTGACATCCCCAGACACAGATGGTGGTGAGGTGGTGCCCGCAAGCGTGCTGGCTGCTGGTGCAGGTCTGCATGGCCACAAGAGAGCAGCTTAGGGAAGAATTGGGGCAGGTGTGTAGGCCCTGCCTGGGGCCGGTGTGCATGAGCCAAGAGGGCTGGTGCCCAGAGCAGCCAGCAGCAGAGATGACCCTCAGGCACCCACCCCTGCAGCGTCCAGCTCCCCAGCCCCTTCTCCTGGTTCTCTGCTCCAGACCCTGACTCAGACCTCCTGGCTTGACTTCCTGTCTTGGTCAATTTCACTTCCTAGTTCCTGCTTTCTAACTCTTCAGAATGAAACGCCTTCCTTAGAAATTAGAAGTGGGGTCAGGGAATCCTGACCGCAGGACATGTTGGCAGAATCTGCCATCTCAGTCTCACCCAAGTACAGAGAATGAGGGAGACATGCTCCTGGATGTCAAGGGGTCCTCCAGCCTCTATTTGAAGGGGAGGTGGTCAAGGATGGCTTCTCTGAGGAGGTGTCATTTACCCTAAGACTAGAAGGGAGACAAGGCTCATCTGTGAGAAAACTGGGAGGTGGCAAATGCCCTGGGGCTTACTTAGGGGCTCACAGTAAAATGGCTGCTAGGAATGAGCAGAGGAGGGGCTGGGCAGGTGGGTGGCGCTGGCTCCCCAGGGCCTCCTGGGCCAGCTGAGCCCTTTGGATGTTATCCAAACTTCAGGTGGTCACTGGAAGATTTTAAGCAGAGGAGTGACTTGATCGGATTGGCATCCTTAAAAGCTCACTCAGACCTCCCCTGTGGAGAGCCGATTGTGGACGCAGGCACAAAGACCTAGATCCCTGCCGTGGTTGAGATTGGTTGCCCTCCCTGGCATCGAGCTCCAGGACACCTTTTGCGCCCTGGGTTTTCCTGGGCAGGATAGAAAGTCTGAGGGGTTAAAGGGAAAAGCAGGTTAATGATCCCAGAGTCAAGGAAATCAGTCGTGACCTCAATCTGGGCTCCAAAGTTCAGCTCAGTTAACTTTCAACCTCCTGAGAGCCACCTGGGCATTTCCGCAGGTGTTCGTCCAGAGCAGGCTAATATGGCTGTTGGGGGTGTCACGGAGAGGGAAGAAAGAGGTGCTGTTGTTGTCTGAAGACCCTCAGGCAGCAGAGGGCCCTTTGGGGACCTCAAGCCTTCCCCGCACCCCCAAATGATGGAACATCTTATTAGGGAAGAGGCTCTTCAAATCCTAGCTTCCTCTCTGAATGTGAAGCCAGCCCTGCCCACCCACAGTCCTCCATGGAGGGCCCGGCTGCCCTTGGCAGCATCAGGCTGGGTGGGGGGCAGACCACAGGTGGAACTGGCACAGAGAGATGACAGCGGAAGAAGCTGTTTGCTCCCTGTCTGCCGGGGGTGGAGAAGCTCTGTTTTTCTGGAACCCTCATCTGTTCTTACCGCTGCTGACGCCGCCACCGCCGCGGATGGGGAGAGAGGGAGGGGAGCCAGTGCCAAGTTGGCCCGCCCCTTCTGAACCTGGGCCTCTGCCACGCTCCCCCACCCGCCTGCTCCTGGGAGTCTCTGTCTGGAGGTCACATTCAGTCCTGATGCGTCTTGCTGGGTCAGGCAGCAGGAAGATCAGGTCTGAGCCTGGGGGTGCAGCCAGGCTGCTGGGGGACACTGCTACCCTGTGGTGCCTGTGTCTTTGATTGCACTGAGCCTGGGGATCTGGGGGGGTCCTGCCTGGTGCCGCTTGCTGGGTGTCCACACTGGGCACACTGGTGCCGAGGGAGCCATGGAGACTGTGCCCCAGTGATGCCAGGCACAGGGGCGTCCCTCATGCACAACTGACAACTTCCCACTGCCTGCCCCCCACCTCGGGGAAGGGCACCTCAAACGCCTGCTGGAGGCAGCTGGGGGCGGTAGCAGAGGCAGCAGCGGTGCTGGAAGAGCCCTGGGCCACCACAGGCAGGCAGGCAGGCTGCCTCCCCGCCCTTCTCGAGCCAGCCTCCGCCCGCCCGCCCGCCCGCCCTCCCTCCCTCCCTCACTCACTCCCTCCCCGCCTTTGGACGGAGAAGGATGTGAGGCAGCGCCGCCGCCAGCAGCCGCCAGCCAGGAGCCTCGCAGAGCCACCACGGCCGCCGCCGGCCTCCCAGCCCAGCTCTCTTAGCTCCACTCCCGGGAGCATCCTCTCTGCCCTATGTTTCCAGAAAACTTGGCCGAGGGGGAAACGCGGATGAGAGGATGTGAGTGAGTAGCCCCAAGAGGGGATGGGGGGAGCGTGGTGGGTGCTGGTGACAGGGACCGCAACGTGGCTGTTAGAAAATTGTGACTTGTCAGTTCTGGCCCCTGTGGATGTAAATACCCCATCCCCCCATAACCCCTTTTTTCTGTCACTCTGGCTGTAAGGCTTAGGTCGTCCTGGAAGGAGTGGCAGAACCTGAGGTTGCTGGGGGGGAGGGTGGGGGGTGGGCTCAGGATCTCAGCTGCAGGGTACTCCGAGGACAGCTCTTCAGGTGAATGGGGCTTTCCACTGGGTCTGTCTGGGTGGGCTCCGCACTCGGTGGGTATAATGTACCTCTCCCTGCGCCTAGCACTGTCAGCCCCCATCCCCAAGGGCCCTGTGGCCCTTCATGCAGCAGTTAAGGAAACTGAGGTCAGAGAAAAGAAGGCATGGTAGAGCCTGTACAGCCCACTCCATCCAGGGCTTCTGCACAGCTCTGTCCAGCATTCCATTGTAAGCCACGTTTTCAGGAAGGGCTGGGTGACCCCCGCCCCTGAAGCTCTCACTGCTCCCATGAATGGAGTTAATCAGGCCCCCAACCTTACTCCTAGCCATCTCCTTTTTTATTGACTGAGTTTGGAAATGTCACCCTCCCCAGGCCAGGCCAGCCCAGCCTCTGGGGCCCCACCCCACCCATGGCAGCCCCAGAGGGGAGACCCACCCTCTCCCACCCCGTTTTGGGTTTGCGATCCTCTGCCCCAGTGTGTTTGCTGGGAGCTCTTGGCCCGGGCTAGGGAAATATAAATAAACCCACATCCCTATCCGCCAGGTTCTGGAAGTGGCAGCTGCTGCTGGCGCGGGTGGAGGGAAAGGTCAGGGGGCTGGTTACACTTGATCCCACGTCCCAGCCCTCCCCTTCTGTGTCTGTCCTTGAGGAACCCTGGGGAGCTAGCCCGTGGGGCCACATGGTTGTTGTGGCTGCCGCAGGCAAGCAGGTGGCCTGTCAGTCAGCATCACACACACACACACACACACACACACACACCCCATGCCACTGGGGTCTAGAGGGCCAGGAGGGCAAGAAGGCTGCCGCCCCATGCCCACTGTGTCCCCTTGGCATGTTCCCTAAGCGCAAGCAAGTTGGTGTGAGCTGCTGAGCTTCAGCTTACCCCCCTCCCGGGAATGGGGAAACAGTCACAACCCTGACAGCAAGGAGAAGACGGAAGCAAGTCTTTGAAGGGTTTTGAAAACTCCGCGTGTCACTTGGGCATACAACAGATGGGCTTGGCTTGTTGATGTTTTTGCTGCTGTTATTTCTTTTTCATTAGAGCGTCACATGTCGCAGGCAAGCAGCCGGCACGTGTTTGAATGACTGAGTGGATGAATGGATGGATGGATGGATGAATGAATGACAGAAAAGGCTGACACAGACTGTTGCCTCTTGGGTTCCCCCACCTCTGCAAATTTTAGTTGTAGTTTTACTTGCAGCTTGATTTTGATTCAAGGAAAATGGGCTAAAATTTCATCATGGGAAATCTTTCATTAAAGTCATTTCGAGTGCAGCTTGGGCATGGGGGCTGCTGCCCTTGGAAGAGGGCCATTGCCAACATAGCCCCTTGTGGTCAAGAGAGCCTCCACCTCTCCCCCAACCAAGGGCATGTGTACTGGTGCTACCTGCTCAGCCTGGCTGGGACCACACAAGGTCACACCAGGGAGACACAGGGCATGAATATAGGGATGGCCACCTGTGCCCATGTGCACTGGAGGTCGCTGGACAGATGGGTCAGGCCCTGCCTGGATTCCCAGGTGCTGCCTTGAGGTGCAGCAGGGGCTGTGTTACTGCTGAGCCTGGTGTTTGTGGCATTGAAACTGGAACCTGGGGTCCCTGCAGCCTTGGCCTGAGCTGCCAAGAGTGGAGGGAACTTTTTCTGGCCCAGGTGCATTGGGGTGGGGGCTGCTAATTGCTGGAGGGACTCTCCCCATTTCAGGAGATGAGAATCTCTTGGTGGTGGGGGCTAAGAGTCAAGATCTGGGGACATGTCCACTCTCAGCCACCTAACCACACCAGGTGGGCCCTGATTCCAGCGTGTGCCATTAGGTACACACGTGGGTTGGGGCCCTAAATGTGCCCCAGTAAACCTGAGCAAGAGGCTTCTATGCCCAGCTCACCCCCACCTTGACCTCCACCCTCCCAGCTCCTGCTTTCCACTTTCTTTTTCCCTGGCCTGGTGTGGCCGGAAAACATCCCATCTCCTGAGGCCTGTGCAGCTGCGAGTGAGTGTCAGGGCTAGGTCATGACAGCCTGGGCTCTCCTGCCCAGGCAGGAGGTGGAGGGGAGCAGAGCATTGTAGTGGGGGCCTGAGCAGGGTCTGCATCCTAGATTTCAGCGCAAGTCCCCCCACTCCCGCTCCGTAACAGTGGCCTGGGTAGGGCCTGACCTGTCGCTCTTTGTTCCTTGAGCCTATTCCTTTCCTGTGCACCCCAGCCTGGAGCCAAGTGACTAAGAAAGCAGACCCCTCTCGTGGACCCCCACCCTACATGTGGCCCATCACTGCTGTGTCCTTTGGGACTGCCGTTGGGCTGTGAGCCCCAGGCTGAGCATCAGGTCTGCTTTCTGCCTGCCTGGCCCCACCACCCCTCACCTTCCGTCCTCTCCCCTTGCAGGCCTCCTGGAACACGGCCGGAACTGGTCGGCCATTGCCCGGATGGTGGGCTCCAAGACGGTGTCCCAGTGTAAGAACTTCTACTTCAACTACAAGAAGAGGCAGAACCTCGATGAGATCCTACAGCAGCACAAGCTGAAGATGGTGAGTCTCCCATCCCCTGCTGCCTGTGGGGAACAGGGCCCGGGCCCACAGGGGTGTCACACCCGTTGCTTCATTGGGAGTCAGCCTCTTAGGGTCATGCCCAGTAGCCTCCCTGAGATGGCTGCAGGCAGCCGTGCTGCTGTGAGCACTCCTCCTGGTATCAGGGTTGGGTAGAGCTCCCCCAAGCCTCTTGCCAGCTCTGCCTTCCACTTTGTAGTCTCCCAGCATTGGGCCCAGACACCTCTGGGGGCCTCAGCGCCCATTGGGGTGTGGGAGAAGGGGGAGGGGTGGGCCCTGACTCAGCCAGGAATCCTCAGCCTCAGAGCCCTGGAATGAAGCCCTGGGGGGCAGATGAGCTCTGAGCACACAACTCCTAACCCTTGGTTCTTGCAGTCTTGGGGCTGTGAGGCAGAGAGGGCAGGTCTAGGGGAGCTGGTGGCTCAACCGTGGCCTCCTGGAGGGTTCAAGGCAGGCCCGGGAGAGGCCAAGATCTTTCCCTGCTGCAGGAGCACAGAAGGCGCGGGCCTGCCCGACCGAGCGTGTGAGTGGTCTCCCAGGAGCTCTGCTTCCTCCACAGCTGTTTCTGGGAATCCAGGACCTTGGGGGGCGGGCTCTGCTGCCTTTCTCCCTCCCTCCCTCTCTCCTTTCCGTCATTCCCCTCCATCTCTCCTTTTTTCCTCCCTCTTTTCTTTGGACATATTTGCTGAACATCATCCCCAATTTTGGAGTTGGGGAAACTGAGGCTTATCTATGCTTGGAAGCAACTGAACTAGGCTTTGAGCCCATAACTCTGTGCCTCGGCACCCACGCTCTTAATCAGCAGGCCGCATCTTTCCTCATGGTGGCTCCCTCCCCCAGGACTCTCTCCAGCCCCTCCATTGGCTCCTTGTGGCTGGGTTTAAAGTATTTGCAGTGTGTTCTGAACAGGCAATGCCACATTGCTCCTCCGTGTAATCTGCCAGGGGCCAGAGAGGGTGAGCAGGCTGCAATGTCATAGTACAGCAGGCCAGGGTGGCTTCATCCCCCTGAATGTTCCCTGAGCACCTTCCAGAATTTGTAGGCACCCTCCTGCCTTTCTGACTGAGTTCTTACTCAATTGTGAGTGACTGGCTGCCAGTGGCTCTAGGCCTGAGGTGGACACAATCCCACAGATGGGACCCTAGGTTTTGTCCCCAGAGCCCCAAGGCTTCAGGCAGTACCCCCTCATTTTCTGGATTGTGTGGGCCTTCTAGTTTGCATGGGGAGAAACGCTCAGTGTGGGGCTGGGAGGCCTGGCAGGGGGGAACTATGAGCCAATGTCCCTGCCACCCAGATTAGGACTCTGACATAGTCAATATAGGATGATTGGGGTTAAGAGGTTGGTCCCTGGACACCTCCCCAGGCACAAAAGGGTCTTCCTGCCACTTCCACCAACCTCTCCCTCATAGCCCCCTTTTTACCCCACCTGCTGCCAGCTCCTCCCAGGCCCATTCCAGGGCTCCCACGCCATATTCACAGGAAGCTTGTTGCAGGATGACAGGTGTCTCCTCTTGCAGCCTGCCAGCCCCACAACCTGATTTAGCAGGGAAACCACTGTGCCCCCAGGATCCCCAAAAGTGAGAGCATGGGTTGGAGGATCAGGGACTCCAGCAAGGTAAATAGCACAGGTGGCTCAGGGCAAGGGTGGGCCATATCCCAGTTTATCGATTTGGTATTTGGGTGACCTTGGTGGTGGCTTTAGCCTGTCCTAACTCAATTTCCTCATCTGTAAAGTAGGGGAATAATATTACCTATAAGGGACTTGTTGCCTTACAGAGGGCAGGTCAGGAAGGGTCAGTTACCCTGGTTACTACTACTACTGTCATTGTTATTGTTTTGTTTTGAAGCCCCCCCTTTTCTTCTTGGTGTTGCATGAGGCTCCCTCATGAAAAGCGTGAGTAGGAGCAGCTGCAGCATGCTATGGAGTGGGAGCAGGGACAGCAGGCTCTGCCACTTACTAGCTGTGTGGCCTTGGGCAAGTGATATGTCCTCCCTGCCTCAGTTTCCCCACCTGTGAAATGGGGACAATGATGGAACCCACCTCAAAGAGCTATTGTGGGAATGATCTGAGTGTTAAAGTGCTTAGAATGGGGCGCAGCACGTTGAAAGTACTTGGCTAATCAGAGCTGTGACGGTGCTGGTGGTGGCATGCTCACCATGACTGATTCATTCATTTATTCATTAATTTATTCAGGGAGGCCACCAAGAAGGATGGTGCATAGCAGAGCTCTGGGGCTGGCAGGTTTGTACCCCAGCTTTGCTGCTTAGTGACTGGTGCTCAGAGGTACATGGCTTCACCTCTCTAAGTCTCAGTTTCCTTTTCTATAAAATGGGATAAGAATAGGACCCACTGATAGGATTTTTGTGAGGAGCACATGGTTCTTTTGGAAAAGTAGGGTGCTTGCCATGAGGTCAGCATTGGGGAAGTGTGGCACACCCTCCTCAGTGTTACTCAGCAAACCTATATTGAGAGCCTGCACCTGGGGAGCAGTGGCAGATGTCCGGAGGGTTTTCCTGCTGGGCTGAAGAGCAGGGCGTTTCTTTAGTGGACTGTGGGGAGCCATTGAAAGTTCTTGACTGAGAGGCAGCCTACTCAGGGCGGGACTGGAGGTGATTATCCTGATGTCAGTAAAAGTGATTTTGGTCTGCATGAAACAGAGCCAAGGCTGATTAAGGAAGGTAGCTTTCCTGTCCCTCGACTCTGAAGATTCCTGTTACTGAGCTGTTGTCACTGGCAGCCTGTGCAGGAGGCGTGAACAGGAGGGAAACCCTGAGACCAGGCTGGATCCTGAATGACAATGGGTAATTTGGAGTATGGGGTTTGTTCTTGCTCCCAGCACACTGGAAAGGAGCAGACTTACATTGAGCGCTGCAGAAAAAGCACAGTGGACAGATGCAGAGACCCATCAAGGTAGTATAGCTTCAGCTCAGGGCCACCCGTCTTGGGGCTGCCTTAGTGCAGGGGTGAGCTCCCCGCACTGGTATGCAAGTAAGCCTCATAAAGTGCCACTGAACCTGGTGACCTCTGCCTCCACCCCTCCTCTGCACCGTCTAGTCCCAGGGAAGAGGGCAGCTCTCTGGTGAATCCCGAAGCAGTGACGGCCGCTGATGCCTGCTGGCTCAGCCCAGTCTGGGGCACAGGAAGACATGTCACCCTTGGCCAGTGAAGGAAGGAATGGGGAGAGCAGTGACTGAGGGTCAGCGGGTGTCCCCTCCTGCCTTGCACCAGGCCTAGCCTGAATGTGGCCACAGGCGACGTCAGCAGGAAGCAGAATCAGGCGGGCAGGCGGAGCGCATCGCAGAATTATGTAACATTTGGCATCAGTGTCTTCTCCGAGGTTTTTCCCTCCCTCTCCTTATGGCCAAAGGTTACCCTTTTCTCCCATCTGTGGATCTAGGCCCCTGGGGCTCAACTTCCATATTTCTCAGGCTCTATCTGTCTTAGCCCTGGCCTGGCCCTGCCTCAATCTCCTTGTCTGTTCCATCTGAGGCTGCACAGGCCAGCAGAGCGATGATCCAGGCAGGGAAATGATTGAACCTGACCTGCATTTAAATCTGGGCTCAGCTCATGAGCTATGTAGTCTTGGATAAGGGTTTTTGCTTCTCTGAGCTGGTGTTCTTGTCTATCAGGTTCGTTCAGCTAAAGAAGTAGTTACAGAGTGCCTGTTTTGTGCCAGGCACCGTTCCAGGTGTGATGGGAGCACAGCCGAGGACAAACAGATCTCAGCTCTTGAGGAACGAGTTCTAGTGAGGGAGACATGTTAACACACAGACTTTCAGATTGTGGTCTGAAGAGGCAGATGAGAAATATAGTAGGAAGTGGTTGGTGGCGAGGGGTTGCTAATTTTGGCAGGGTAGTCAGGGAAGACCTCTCTGAGGAAGTGACAGCTGAGCACAGCCCTGAAGGAGATGAGGAAGTAATTTACTCAGATATCTAGGTGGAAGGGCAGGGCGTCCAGGCAGAGGAATGGCCAGGGCATTCTGAGTGGGGAGGGCAGTGTATTGGTGGCACTGTGACTGAGCAGTTGGAGAGGTTGGGGGCGAGGGGGCGTCCAGTTCTAGATCACGTAGGGCTGTATAGATCGGGGAGGACTTGGGGTGTTACTCCAGGTGTTGGGGAATCCCTGGAGAGTTTGAAGCAGAGGATGCCATGCCCTGATTCGCAGAGCAGCTATGCAGGCCCAATGAACTGATACTGGGAAACGCCTCACATGTAGCAGGTGCTTAATACATGTTGCTATGATGGATGATAGACATTGGTATCACTGACTTTTCCTGTTCCCTTCGCATCTTCTGATCCTGTGGGGCTGGACCATGTGGGGAAGGATTTGCTATGATTCTAAGGATACTCGCTAAGTCTCCCAGCCTCTCAGACCCAGCTGTGGGGGTGAGGGTTGCTACCATCCTCTCCCAGCCCACCCCCAGCCAGGTCTTGAAGACCCTCCCAGAGAGACCACACATCTCTAGGAGAGTGTGCTTCACAGGCAGGCTGGCAGGAGACCCCTGCTCCCTGTGAGGCCCTACCAAGCCCAGAGCCTCGCCTGAGCCTCTCTCTGCTAAAAATAGATTGGGGAAGCAGGGGAGCCTCAGCCATGCCACAGGACCCACAGGATCGAGCTGGGGGCCCTCCTGGGAAGTGCTCAGGGTTTCAGGAAGGACTGGGGCCAGGCCCAGGATACATGTGGGGCATCCCTACACCAGGCCCTGTGGACTCTCTGCTGGGGTGGGGCTGTGGCCCTCTGGCTGAGCGTTGGTGACGGAAACCGTGACTCATGGGCAAGCAGACATTTCCCTTTTCCTCCTGGCATTCCGAGTGGCTGTGCCCAGAGGACCCCTGTTTGCCAGGAAGAAGGCAGGACAGGAAGTGATCCCAGCTTTGGACTGTGGCGGGCCTGGGGACAGCACAGTTTTGGAGCATGAGACCTCTTTTCACCTCCGTGGGGCCTGTTCCCATCCCCTCTTTCCTCCTGGCCACAGTGAGAGGCTGGAATGGGCAGAGCCTGGATCTGGAGGTGACAGGGCATCTGCCCCAGAGAGCGGGCTTTGCACATCCTCATGTAGGGTGGCTTTTTTCTAGAACCCGGAGGACTAGTGCACAGGGGCTGAATTAGCTTCCCGTGACTACTTTAACCAAATGCCACAAACCAGGGGGCTTAAAACAATGACAACTGATTCTCTTACAATTCTGGAGTCCGAAAGTCTGAAATCAAGGTGTCCACGGGGCCCTCCTTGTCCACAAGGCCCTAGCAGAGCCACTTTCATCCTTCGCTGATTGCTGGCTTCCTTGGCTTACTGAGGTTGCGTGGTCCTCCCTATGTTTGTATTTCTCTCCTCATGTGAGGACGTCAGTCACATTAGATTTAGGGCCCACCCCAGTCCAGTATGACCTCATCTTAACTGAATACATCTGCAAGATCTCATTTCTAAATTAGGTCACATTCTGAAGTTCCAGTTGACCATGAATGGGGGGGTGTGTGTGTGCACTGTCCAACCCAATGCAAGGGTCTTCGCTGAGTGCTCCTGTCACCTCTGGGTATGTTGTAGGCTCTGTCACTTTGTCTCAGAGACTCCAGAGGGCTCAGGCTGCAGCCCCCTGTCACACCAGATGGAGCAGACACCCTCTTAGGGTCTATCCATGCCCCCAGTCCTGGGAGTCACTAGTCACCTCAAGACCCTCAGGAAATGCTGCCCCCCTTCCTGCCCCCATGCACCCACTCTTTCTCTGCTGGCCAGGTCTTCAAGCCCACTGAGGCAGCCAGTTCACAGTTGCTCAGCAAATCAGTCGACAAAGGCTTTCAGAGTCTCTGCCAGGCTCGGTGTGGGGAATAAAGAGACACCCAGCCCAGTGAAGTACAGAGATAGTTGTCCATGAGCAACCTGATGCGAGCTTGGGGTCCCAGGGAACAGGGTGGAGCATGGGGCGATGAAAGCTGTACGGTGTGGGCCTCTTCCCCTATAGGGCATTTGTGCTGGGTCCCCCTACACCTGCTCTGGCCGGTTCCCTCTCCTTGTCAGGTCTGGGCTCATATGTCACCTCCTTGTAGAAGCCTTTTCTGTGCAGAGGAGCCCCCCACCCCTGGACTGCCCTGCCCCTTCCTTGTCAGCAGCTAAGTCTGTCTTTTTATGTTGTGTGTTGCTGAGGCGACAAGACCTTGTCTGCCCACAGCCTCAGGTGTTGTGCCTGGCACACATAGGTGCCCTGTAAAGACTTGTGGAGTTAAACAAAGAGCTTCCCAAGCTGGTCTGTCCCCCGGGGCTCTTAGAGGCACATGTGGCAGGAGCTGGCATGTATCCTCAGGGAATGTGGGTACCACTGTGGCTAGCAGAGTCAGAGGAGCTAGAGCCTTCCCTTCCCTGAGAGCCTCCAGGCAGAAGCAGGTTCTCACCTGCTCAGGAAGGATGTCAGGGCAGCCGAGAGGCCAGACCGTGCCCAGGGCATATCTGGGACACAATGGAAGAATAAAGCACCCAGTAAAAATAACCACTGGCGTGTCTGGCTATTGCCCGATCACTGTCCCTCGCAGCTGTGGCAAGTCCTCGGGCACAGGGAGTCTCCAGGCTGACAGCCCAGGCCCTCATCTGCCCACCACTGTCCTTGTGCCCCAGGAGAAGGAGAGGAACGCGCGGAGGAAGAAAAAGAAAGCACCTGCAGCGGCCAGTGAGGAGGCTGCTTTCCCACCCGTGGTGGAGGATGAGGAGATGGAGGCATCGGGCGTGAGCGGGAACGAGGAGGAGATGGCGGAGGAGGTGGAAGGTGAGGGCCGGGGGTGGGGCAGGGCCAGTGAGCCCAGGGTGTGGCAGAGACTAACTTCAGCAGCCTCCATGCCCAGAACGTCTGGTCCTTAGCAGGGGCCTGGACTCCCTCGAAGAGGAGAGGCTGGTGCTCCGGAAGCTCCCCAACGATGAGCAAAAGGGTGATGATAAAAACAACCATAATAATGGGCTTCCTTGTTAGCCCCGAGCCTCCCTCAGCTCTCGATGGGTGATGGTCTGGCCAAGACGGTCCTACTGGTGCCTGTTGTCCCTCCATGTTTGGTGTCACATTTTAGGAAGGGATTTACTTCGGAAATTAGTTTTTGACTAGCACTGTTTTTATTAAGTCAATCAGAATAAATAGAACCGATCCGTTAGTTGATAAATACTTCAAAAATTACACAAACATGTTTAGTGCTTCCTTTTACTCCCAAGTCTCCCAATTTGGGTGATAAATAGTAGGGAGCACTTACTTGTCCTCATTTCCTATCTGAGGGAACTCCGGCTCAAGGCGGTTGATAGGGCAGGCTCAGGTGCCCAAGTGTCACAGGGTGTGTCTACACCCGCCTTAGATAAAACCCCACCAGGTGAGTGCTGCTGTAGACAGAGCATAACGTGATCATCTAGATTGTCCTGGCAGTTCCCCTCCTTGCCCCCAGAAGGAGAACTGTGACCACATGCAGTCATCACCTTAACTTTAGAGTCTCCCCCAACACACATGCTTATAACACGTGGGACCCAGGAATTGAACCCAGGCTGCCCAAGGCCAGACCCTGCTCTACTGGTTACTAAGCCACCGTGGACCCCTGACCCATAGTTTTATTTCCGTGCCAGAGGAAGTGGGGTCTAGACCTGCCCCTGTACCCCTGTGACATGAAATGCCCCAGTCCTTGCCTGGCCAAATGCCTTTGCCTCTCCTCTTGTTTCTCTGGCCAGAGCAGCCATAGTCTAGTCCTCAAGTTCAAGTTCTTTCCTCCTGCCTCCTGTCTGGGGCTTCTTCCTATCATTTCTGTTTGCTTCCTTTTCTGAATCAGGACTCCCAGGCATCTGTCAAGGTGGTGAAGAAGGTGTAAGTCGCCTCCTGGGTCCATAAGCCAGGCCTACAGATAAATTCAACCTCTGCTGACCCACAAGTGTGTCCACCAGCCTGAGTCCCAGTTCCCAGTTAAAATGGATAATTGGGCCCTGTGGTTATTGTTGTCTCAAGCCAGGGGTGGGTATGGGGTACTGAGTCTGGCCTCCCTGTTAGCGAGCTACTAGCTCTGAGTCTCTCTAGAGACGGCCAGAGGCCTGGCCAGTGTCCAGTGGGAGGCCACAGCGGCAGGTCTCTCTAGTCATCCCATTTTGGGTTCTGGGTCAATAGCCAAGAAGAGAGAAGACCCAGGGAACCCAATCTCCTCTCAAAATATCCTCCCAGCTGTCCGTGTGAGCAGGATGCAGGCTTGGTGGGGAAACTAAAGGAAGCCACACTTTGGCTCAGTATTAAGGCAGGAGCACATACTGCCCAAAATTGCATAGCAGTGAGCTCCCCATGACCTGTGGGTTCACATATCCCATATTCCAGTGAGGATGGGAGGGGCATTGCTGCTGGGTGGGGAAGAAAGGGTCCTGGTCTAGCCAGGGCTAAGGCTTCTGTGACCCCTGGCAGTCTTCCAGGGTGTCCAGGAACAGGTCGAGAACAAGTAGTTTGCAAGGCTCTGATTAAGTCTCCCGGTTCCCAGAGTGTTACAGCCATCTTAGGGATGAGGAAACTGAGTCCCAGGAAGAGGAGTATCATTCATATGGTGTGTCACTGCTGGCACACGTGGATCCACCGGCCCAGCCACCATTCACTGTGTGCCCATGTCCCTGTGACCAGCACTGGGGAGCTGAGGTAGGACTTGGGGCTTGAGGTTCCATGACAGTATCTTCCAGAAGACCCAACCAGCTCCAACAGTGCTGCAAACCCCTTTGTGAGACAAGGCTGAAAGTGCCTTGTCGCATCTAGGCTGGAAATAAAGCAGTACAGGGGGAAGGAGGAGTTCATTTGCCCAGTAGTGTTTCTGGTAATAGTAACAGTCATGCTAACAGCTAAGAGCCTTGAATTAATTCCTCTAATTACCATAGCAGCAGGACGGAATAGGAGGTAATGATTATCCCTGTTTTACAGAGGAGGGGGCTGAGGTAGGGAGGGGTTACCCAAGGTCCATCTGGTATCCAGAATTCAAACTTGGGCAGCCTGTTTCTGGAAACCTCTGTGCCATGACTTCTTGGGTGTGCAGAAAACAGAGCAGGCCATCGGGTATCTTATTTTTGTTTCGGTAGGTTTTTTTAAAGCACCTACTACGCACCAGGTGCTTTGCAGAGCACCCACATCCTGGGGCAGTGGTTGGCAGGGAGTGGACACCCAGCCGAGAGTGGCAGCAGCATTCAGTGGGGGGAATAATTTCCTGGAAGTGCTGACCACTGAGTCAGAAACATTTTGGGGATAGGGCCCAGCGGCCTGTGCCTTCACAACCCCTCTGGGGGCTCCTGCTGGTGTAGACAAGCACAGCCTCTTGATGATGGTGAGAGTGGGGTGCCAGCTACCCATTTCATAGATTAACACACTGAGACTCCAGAGGTTGACCCACTTGTCTCAGGGTGCTCAGTGTGGCCTCCCTGCATCCTGTGCCTTGACTGTGGATGGAAGTGGCCAACACTGCTGAAGTTACCAGGTGTGTGGGCAGAAAGCTACAAGCTCTGGTATGGCCTTGGACAGGCGGACAATCCTCTTTGCCTTGCGTGCTTATCTGCACATCACAGTCAGCTCTGTGATCCTAGAGGCCCTTGAGGATCGAGTGAATCACATGTGTGAAGAGCTTAACGTGGAGCTCAGTGTATAGAGAAAGCATGTGTTGATAATCATTGCTATTGTGTCTGGAAGGAGAGGAGGGAATGGGGAGGGTTGGGGACAGTGGGGGAAATGGCTGAAAGATACAGGCCTCTCTCTCCAACCGTGACCCCACCCTTAAGGTCAGCACCCTCACCCGAGAGTCCGGGAGCCTGCAGCCAGGAGTCCAGTGACTGGTGTAAGGATATCTTCACCCCGAGTGACCTCGTTACTGGCCGGCCCTGGACCTGCTTGCTCAGGGCTGCTTTTGCTCACCTGTGGCAGCTCAGGACCAGAGCCTGGGGAAAGGAGCCCCAGTGGGAGGGCAGGCAGGGCAAGCTGCCAGTGGAAGCTGCTCTGGGTCCTCTCTGCCACCTGCCAGGCCCCTCTGCTGGCCACCTCTACCCTCTCCCTGCTACTGCTGCCACCTCGCCTCTAACTCTTCTCTAACTTCCTTCCAGCTTTACATGCCTCTGGGAATGAGGTGCCCAGAGGGGAATGCAGTGGCGCAGGTACGAATGCGGCTGGCTGGCCCTGGGGGGACGGGCCAGGCTGGGGAGGGCACTTGTCCTTTGCAAGGGGAGCATGCGTCTGCTCGTGAGCACCACTGTCTGCTGCCACTGCCTCTGTGCCCCCTTCCCAGTGCAGTGTCTGTTCCCCATGCTGGTCCTGGGCTTGCAACTGCAGATCAAGGTTTCCTTCTTGGCTGTGTGGTTGATTTTCGCCAGTGGGCACCTGGGTCTCTTACTATTTGTTTCCCTAGTAGTAGAGGCAGGAGTTTGCCAGTGTCCCCATGTTATAGAAAATAGGGGAAATTGAAATCCAAAGAAATGGCAGGAGTGGGTTTTAGGGCTAAAGAACCAGGCCTAGTGCTGAATCCCCTTGACCTCCTCTGGTGAATGTGCTCAACTCAGCACTCGTCCCAAGCCTACTATGGGAAAGTGATATGGCTGCGTCACCGTGGCTGTCCCCAGGGCCTCTGCATAGGCACTGGTCCCGTGTACATTGTCTTGGTAGTGGTGATACAATAGCAGACAGGCACAGGTAGTCACCCTATTCTTTCGCCCTCACTGACTTAGCCACGCTGTGGGGTAGGAACTGTGGATCTCCCCATTCTGCAGCTGGGGAAACTGAGGCCCAAGAGGTTCCCTGAACGTCCCACATTGTGCAGCCAGTGAGGGGCAGAGCCAGGCTTAGAGCGCAGACAGGAACATGGAAACCCCCACAAGGCGGGGGCCATCCTCTGCCTGGCTCTCTTAGGGGTACCAGCTGCCAAGAGGTTCCAGGGTTGGGAGTTGACCTGGTTGTGGGCACTAGGACTGCCCAGGAAGCAGGCAGCTAGCTGTAAAGGGTAAAAGCAAGGAAGTTGCCTGGCCAGTGGCTTTGTCTCAGTGGGGCTCTGAGCAGATGCTCAGGTGCGTAGAAGCCGCAGGGCTATTTGGTGTCAGGCCATGGAGCCACTGCACCTGAGTAGCTGTGCCTATCTCCCTTGGGCACCGCTTACCCCCTCTCTGTTCTCCCCACACAGCCACCATCAACAACAGCTCCGACACTGAGAGCATCCCCTCTCCCCGCACGGAGGCCGCCAAGGACACAGGGCAGAATGGGCCCAAGCCCCTGCCTGCCCCAGGTGCTGACGGGCCACCCCCGGAGCCCCCTACCCCACCGCCAGAGGATGCCCCAATCCCCGCTGAGCCCACCCAGGACCCCGAACCTGCCACCTCACCCACGCCCTCACCGGCATCTACGTCACCCTCTGCACCCCCTCCGGTGGTCCCCAAGGAGGAAAAGGAGGAAGAGGCTACTGCAGCAACCCCAGCAGAGGAAGGGAATGAGCAGAAGGCTCCTGTGGCAGAAGAGCTAGTGACAGAGGCAGGGAAGGTTGAGGAGCCCGGGGCACCGGTGCCCGAGGAACCCACCAAGAGTGAATGCAAGGAGGAGGCTGAGGCGGGCCCAGACAAGGGCAAGGGTGCTGAGGCCAGCGCCACTGAGCCTGCACCAGAGGGGGCAATCAAAGTGGAGAAGGAGGCCACCAGCAGCAGGGCTACCACAGCCAAGGGCTCAGGCGCCCCCCAGGACAGCGACTCGAGTGCCACCTGCAGCGCTGATGAGGTGGATGAGCCAGAGGGTGGGGACAAGAACAGGTGAGTGGGCAGCAAGCAGCCCTGCCCTGGCGCTTGTTTCTGCGTGTATTCATTCTGCAAGTCCTTATTGAGTGCCGACTGTTTACTGAGACAGCAGCACTCAGGCTGGCTCTGCCTTCTCTCAGGGAGCCCCCCAGTCATAATTAGGGAGATGGGCATGGCATAGAGCCCACGGATAGGGCACAGGTGAGGTAAGATGGACCTCCGAGGGAGGTGACAACTGAGCTGAGACTGGATGGCGAAAGTGGCAGCCGTGGGAAGCACTACGGAGAAAGTGTCGGGCAGCATTCTGGGTTGTTGTCACAAGGTACCGCAGACCAAGTGGCTTGAAACAGAGTTGTGTGCTGTCACAGTTCCGGAAGACGGAAGTCTGAGTGAGAGCAAGGTGTTGGCAGGGTCACACTCCCTCTGGGACTCGGCAGATCTTTGCTTACCCCTTCATGCTCCTGGGGGCTGCAGGCAGTGCTTGTGTTTAGGCATGCTCTCTAACCTCTGTCTCTGCTGTCTTCATATTCTAATTTTCTTATAAGGACATCATCAGTCATTGGATTAGGGGCACTCTAAACCAGTATGACCTCATCTTGACTTGATCACATCAGCAAACACCTTATTCCCAGTGAGGCCATGTTCAGAGGGACTGGGTCAGGATTTGAACATGTCTTTCTGGGCAACACAATTCTACCCTCAGTGTGGTGGGAACAGCAAGTGCAAAGGCCTGGGGGCAGGAGTATGAGAGTGAGTCTGGAATGGCGGGTGGGGGGAAGGGAGGGGCCGGTAGGGCTTCACAGTCCACGGGAGTAGCTAGATTTTGTTTTCGGCAGTGAGACCTTAAGAGCTGCTGCCCAAGAGAGCCAGGGTGTGATTTCTCTTCTGAAACCAGCCGGCTGGCTGCCACGTAGGTTAAGAGAGGCACACTCAGGAGGTGGCTGTAGTTGTTCTGTAGACAATGTTGGAGAAGCTGGAGGGGGAGGTGTGGGGCTAGAGGAGATTCTTCTGTCAGCCAAGGGCCCCTGCCCTGGCCTCAGTGCCTGGGGTCACCTGTCTTTGCTCCTGGCCTGGGTATATACTTTGCTCCCTGTGACCCTGGAAATATACTGCGTTTTAACCATTTTTAGCACAGTGCTGTGGGACCCAGAGGTCCCCAGTTAGAGTAGGATGTTAATCCCCTGCTAATCCTGGGTGGCCGGGGTCAGACCCTTGGATACTTGGTCCCCATTCATATCTGGACAGCTGGAGGAATTGTTTTCTAGTGAGCCGGGCGGGCGGGTCATTTTATTTTGACTAAAAACAGTGCAGTCTGTTTTCTTCTCTTAGAAAAATTCCAGGCAGAGTGAGGGAGGAAAATCTGACCTTTGGGTTTGTACAGAGTCTTTTTCCTTTGCCCCAGGATTCACCTCGGGGCATGTTGAAGTGGGGAGCTCTATAACACTTACAGCGAACTCATTCATTTGATCTCCCTGGGTCTTGTTAGATTCTACAAAAGGAGGTGAATCCCAGGTGCCCCTGCTTCCTGTGTTTGGGGGGTCCCTGGGGACCACTGCTGACACAGCCTCACCTGGGTGAGTGGTGGTCCACTGATGAGCAGAGACCTGGCTGGCAGGTTTTCAGGGTGCAGAGTTTCTGACCTTTGGGCCCAGCAGGCGTAGCTCGGAAAACAGTGCTCATGGCGCAGCCAGCCTGCCAGGGAGGGCGGACAGCCAGGGTCTCTGCGCTGGGGTCAGGGCAGACAGCTCCCCACCCCACTCCTACTAGTAAGCCATGGAGACAGAGTCATGGAAACACATGTTTCTGCCCTCACAGCAAGAGTGCTGAGCTCACAGAGCAGCCACACTGATAAGTGGCCTCCTGGAGTCTGTTTTGGGTACACATGGCTTGCCTAGGCCAAAGAGCCAAGAGGGTTGGCTTGAATCCTCCTAATAGTCCCCAGACTTCTCAGGTCAGGCCCGATGCCCCACAGGCTACTTTGAGCCTCCCACCCTCTCTCCTGACAGCCCCACCCAGGGACGTGTCCTTCCTTTCCCCAGCTGGGCCTGGCGTTCATCCACCCTCCTGCCTGAAGTCCGGCTTTCAGCCCCTGGGGAACAGGAGTCCTCGGCTGGGAGTCAGGACACCTGGTTTGTCACACCCTGTGTGACTGGGGCCAGTCCCCCACCCTTGGGCCCTGCCTTGCCCTCTCAGCGAATGAGGCTGGACTTGGGCCAGTCTGCTGACCTCTTCCTGGCTGGCAGCCTGCCACCCCTCCCTCTGCCGGCCATGACCGCGCAGGGCTGGGCAGGCACCAGAGGACGCAAGTGAGATGCGTCAGAGTACGCCCCAGCAACCAGGGCCTCTTGGGGAGGGCCAGAGGGCCGGAGGGACAGGTGGGCCCCCAGGCAACCCCAGGTTCTGGTGACCCACCTACTACCCTCCTTCCCTCCTGGCAGCCCCAGCTGGGTGAACTCTGTGTTCCTGGATGGACGCAAGATGAATCTCGTCTGGCCCCTGCCTGGACAGCTCTGGGAGAGAGAAAGCTATATTCTACTTTTGTTCTCCGGCACTTTCTGCCAGGCAGATCTGCCTGGGAATTTTCTTGGCAGACAACCAGAGATAGTGGCTTTGATTGCAAAACTCTGAGCCTGCCTGCCCTCCCCTGTCTCATTTCCTAGAGAAGGTGCCTTGGTGCTTTTTGGCAGGGCTGGGCCTTGGGATTCCCTTCCCCCAGCCTTAGTTTTCTCACTTATAAAATGAGCGTGCAAGAACAACTGAGTTAATACCCATAAAACATCAGCCCAGTCCTGGGCCCATGTGGCCATATAGTAGAAACTTTGCTGCCTTCTGTTGGATCTGCTTTGCCTCCCGCAACCCCCAGAGGTTGCTCCAAGAAGGGGGAAGTCCACCTGGAACTTCGAAAGAATCATAACAGCAGTTTGTCCTTTGTTCTTTCATTGCACACATGACTGGGCATCAGTGTGTGCCAGGCACATTTCTAGGTGTTAGAAACAGGACAGACAAGGCCCTGACTCCAGGGCACTTGCGTTCTAGTGAGAGCTTGAGGATATAAAGCTGTTGCTCACTCAATAAGTGAGCACTGGGGAGGTTGGGCACAGGGAGTTGGGGAGAGTGGTCTGGGCAGGCAGACCACTGGGCAAGTCTGGGGGTGCCTCACTGAGGAGATGACATTGGAAGATGATGATGGGAGGGATAGTCAGCCCAGGAGAGAACAGCCTGTGCAAAGGCCCTGTGGCCATATGAATTTAAGTTCAGTGGGCGGGAGAGAGGCCCATAGCAAGGCGTGGAGTGAATAGCAGGGAGAAGAGAAGGCAGTCGAGGACCTCAAGGATGGGCAGTGCCCCATGGGTTGGGGTCAGGGGTCAGAGCCTGGTCTCAGGGCTCTGGAGGAGACAGAAGATGCTTTGTTCATAAGCCATCCTGCCCTTACCCCCCAAGCCCTAGGGTGCAACAAGGACTGTCCCAATCTGGTGACCAGGGAGAAGCTAAGGCAGGGCTCTGTGGAGTTGGGGACACACTGTCACAGGCCCAGCATGCTCCTGGTAAATGTCCCAGATCCTTGTCTCCCCATTCCCTTCCCCTAGCCCCAGCCTTCCGAAGTAGAAAGAAAAACAGGAATAAGACGATGGTCTGGCCAGCACCAGGCGTTGGTAATGAACATTCATTCCCTTGTTTACCCACAGGACAGCCTTGGAGGTCGCACGTGCTTTCCTCCCTGTGTTACAGATGAGGAAACTGAGGCATAGTTGGCTGAGTTGCTCGGTCAAGGGGGAACCTGAACCCAGAGTCTGAACTTTGAGCCGTTGGGGTGGGTAGACAGGAAGGGGTGCCCTGAGAGCCCCTGTATGCAGAAGGAAGATAAAAGTCACTGTCTTCAAAAGAAAGCGTGGAAAAGGCAAAACCAGCAGGGGTGCTCCTAGAAGTGGTTACTCTGAGCATTCCCCATCTTCCTCCCCTCCTGCATCAGCCAGCCACCCCCTCTGGCAGCTTAGAACCCTCATTCTGCACTAGAGTGTAGACCCAGGCTCTTGCACTAGGCATAGCCTTCTTGCACGAGAGCCTGGCTGGGATGAAAAGGCTCTAGAACATTGTCAAGCACTGCTCCATTCCTCTTGCTCCTGCCTTACAAGGGGCCTCTGTGGGTGCCCTGGCAGTGTGACAGCCCCTTCAAGTGATGAGGAGCCACAGGAAAACCAAGGAAGGAGAGAGCGCTCAGGCCCTGCCTAAAAGGCCCCTAGCTCACAGACAACAAACAGTCTGCTTAGGACATTGATGCTTTGTTTCATGTGTGTAGTATCAATGCATATTTTATACCTCTACAGAATCATATTCACACATGTACAGAAGTTTGAGCATATATGTTTTAGTGTTTTTCTATTTTTATGTATATATAAAATACGTTTTTATTGTTCATAGAAAAAAATACAGTGGATATATGAAATCCTTTGTGTTAAGGCTAGCATATAGGATATTCCTTATTTCTCTATGTAACAGTTCTCCTCCCCCCAGTCCCTGGCACCCACTGACCCACCTTTTGTCTCTGTCGATTCGTTTGTTCTGGACATTTCTTGTGAATGGAATTACACAGCATTGTCGCCTTTTGTGTCTGGCTCACCAGCACGTCTTCCATGTTCACTCGTGCAGTGACACTTGCTGCCAGGGCCTTGTTCCTTCTTAAGGCCGAATAAGACTTCACGGGTGAGGGTGAGGCTAGACCATATCGTGTTTATCTGTTCATCATGGTCACTTTGGTATTTCCACTTTCTGGCTAGTGTGAACCGTGCCACTGTGGACATTTGTGTGCAGGTGTTTGTGTGGCCATTGTTTTGTTTATCGTGAGTATAGATGCCTAGAAGTGGCCGTGCAGGGTCATAGGGTAGCATATGCTTGGCCTTTTGGGGAACCACTAGACTGTTTTGCAATGGCTGCAGAATCCTTTCTTAAACTTAGCTTTATGAATGTGACCTGATTGGGGGGTGGGAGTAGTGGCAGTCAAACAGGCAGGTAAAGAACAGCTGGGACAGGTGATAACTTTTTTGTTTGGGCCTGGGTTGTGGTGCCTTGTCCTGAGGGTGGCTGGTAAAGTGGGGCTGCCCAAGGCAACAGCCAAAGGAGAGACTTTGGGGCTCCTTGAGAGTGAGCGGGATCTAGACAGGTGGGAAGGTTAGCAGGGAGGGGGCTTCTGTGGTACTGTTTGCACCTGCAGAAATCAGGGTGACCTTGCTGTCTTGGCCCCACCTGGGTGCTGTGGGCAGCCACAGCAGGCATCACCAAGTCTGTCTCTTCTCTCCCCGCTCCACTGAGCGTGTGGCAGATGCAGGCAGGAGGCTGGTACCTGCAGGGCTGGCTTGTCATATGCCAACTGCAGGAAAGATGCCTGTTTTCCTTGTTGCTGGGTGTCACACACTGGCAGCTGGGGCCTGGGTCGTGGTTGTCAGAGCTCTTACCTTGATGTCACATGCCCTACTGTCTGCATGTGACATCAGCTCCTGTGGTCATGGCACACATTAGGGGCCATGTCTGCAGCACCTGCCTTTTGCCCTGTGGCCGAGTTCCAGGCCCACAGCTGGTATCCTCTTTTGTGCTGTGAGGTCTGTTAGCCGGCCCTAGAGCCTTAGGGCAGAGTCTGGATTCTGTACCTCCTCCATGTGCCCTAGGCTCGGGGCCGGTCCTGCTCTGTGTTCAGCGAGTCATGGTCTAGGGGCGTGATGGGCTCCCAGGCTGGGGCAGACCCAATTGCTGTCCTCAGAGACTTTGTGACAGACGGGGATTTTGCTAGGTCCTGTGTCCAGTTACTGGGATTCTAAGAATCTTGGAAGGCTTCCTGAAGGAGGTGGCATCCACTGATCAGTGTGAGAGCCACACCCCTGGGCAGGTTCTGCCCTGTGTAGGTCTCTGGTTCTGCCTCCTAGTGGCAGAGGGAAGGGCTGGCACTTGCTCTTGCTGTAGGGTACGTGTGCCCCAACCCCTCCATGCCAAGCCTGCGACCCATTTGCCTTCACCCCCTAAGCAGTTGATATGTGGGAGGGCTTCTGGCTGAGGGTCAATACCCCCAGCTCCTGCCTCCAGACAACAGAGTGGACTTGGCTCCATGCCTGGGGCTCTACCCTGGCACCCAAACCTCACAGGTTTGAGTGATGAATAATCTCTCACTAAATCTCTTAATCTCACTATGCCTTAATCTCGTCGATTCTTTGTCTTCCTGGCAGCTCCCAGAGGGCCACGTGTGGTGTAGGTCCTGAGTCTGGGATTTTCCTTGCCTGAGGCTCTCTTGAGGGGTATTTGATCCTGGCCTGGGCCTTGGGCCACGACCAACTGGCTCTGGGCCAAGATTTGTCTTGTCCCCTCACTGGGCCTTTGGGGACCAGAAAAGGGAGGGAGGGGCTTCCTGCTTCCCCCCACCCCTCCACCCCCAAATCCTGGTCTGGTTCCTCAGGAGAGATGGTCACCTCCCCTCTCAGGGCCTCAGCACCATCGTCCAGGGCATGAGACGGGCCCCCGGGAGAGCCAGCCAGCCGTGCCTGCAGCTGGCCTGACGCTTGTTCCCCTCAGGCTGCTGTCCCCGAGGCCCAGCCTCCTCACCCCAGCCAGTGACCCCAGAGCCAACACCTCACCCCAGAAGCCACTGGACCTGAAGCAGCTGAAGCAGCGGGCGGCTGCCATCCCCCCTATTGTGAGTGTCTGCACCCCAGCCCCCCTGCAGAGCCCACTCTGACCTTGACTTCATATTCACTGAGACAGCAGCAGCCTGGCAGTCAGGGGGTGGCGCCTGCACCTGCAGCCTGGGCTTCCCGCTCCTGTTGCCCAGAGAGGTGCCCATGGAGATGAGCTGACGCTGAGAGAGCAGGCGGGAGCTAGGTGGGACCTGGCTGGTGATGGGGAGCTGTGCTTACAGACCCCCCCCCCATCCTGTCCTTCCTTTAGCACACTTGAAGCCAGCCAGGCCCCTCCCCATTCCCCTAGGGGTCTCCCTGAGTCCCTAGACCAGACGCTGGGCCATGGGGAGTAGGAAGTCCTTCCATCCCAGCCAGAGAAGGGTGGGACCCAACAAATCTGATCTTGGGGCCCTTGTGGAGGGCCTCATGGCAGCTTCTCCCGGCCAGCCCCTTTGGGGTGCTCCCTCTGAGCAGGTGGGTCCAGGGTAAAGACCCCAGGGTGACGTCACCATGCTGGGCTGTCAATCAGGGTGTACCCAGGGTGTGGCAGGCTGCATTGCCTGCTCTCTTGAAGCCAGCATAGTGCTGTTCTCAGTCCTGATTCTTCAAGACCTGGAAGGTTTGGAATACAGGGAAGGAGCCAGAGTAGAAAAGCTTAACAGTGGGTTCTGGCCTCCTGCCCCTCACTGGGCAAAGCTGGGCCAGGCACAGCTACCTGCTTAGGCAGGCCTGTGTGCTCTCTGCCCACCTACCCACCTGCTCCTGCCTGGGACCTTGAATATATCACTGGCTCTTCTGAGCCTTCGTTTCCAGCTGGTCCCTCCAACTTCTGTCACCTTTAGGCATTGTACATAGACACTCATTTCTCTTGGCTTCCCTCAGCAGGTCACCAAAGTCCACGAGTCCCCCCGGGATGATGCAGCCCCGCCTAAGCCAACCCCCCCTGCCCCGCTGCCACCTCAGCACCTGCAGCCAGAGGGCGACACCCCCCAGCAGTCCAGCAATAGCCCTCGAGGCAAAAGTAGAAGCCCTGCACCCCCCGCTGACAAGGAGGGTAAGTGCATGCGGGCAGCAGGGGCCTGGGGAGTGGGGCCAATAGCAAGGATGGGGCATTTGTGCGTCTGGAGCTATCTGCAGTTTGGGGCAGGGGGTGAAGTGAATGAGCCAAGGTGTTTGGGTTGAGGAGCCAGAGGTATGAGTCCCAGAACAACAGTGTCAAGCGGCTGCCCTGTAGCACTTTGTTGTCACCTCATGAAGCATGAGGTTAGGAGCCAGGTGGGCGTAGTTCTGTGCTCTGCGTCTTCCGTCACACTCTCCTCCCAAGTCCAAGAAATTCTGACCTGTGTCCTCAAAGGGGCAGCTTTCCTACATCAGCCCGGCGAGCAACAGCTGCTGTTGCCATGTTGCAGGCATTGGGGTTGGCACCCCGGAGAGGTTACCCCACACTGAGCTAGCCCAGGCACCTGTTGGCCGCCTGCCCTGCCTGCCTCCCTGCAGCCACTGTCCCCAGTTGCAGGAGTTGGGGGCTGAGGGGACAGGGCTGCCATGATGTGAGTCCAGGGACAGCCCCTGTGGAAGGGACTAAAAGCCAACTTCTGGGAACAGCATGTGCAAAGGCCCTGGGGCAGGAGTACACTTAGAGTGTTTGAGGCATAGCCAGGAGGTGGCTGTGGCTGGGGAGATTTGGAGACCAGATTGTTAGGGCCTTGTGGGCCACAATGGAGAGTGGATTTTGTCTTGGCTCTGGCAAAAGCCACTGCAAGGATTTTAAGTGTTAGGGGATGAGGGGATGTTATCTGATTTATATTTTGGAAAGGTCTCTTTCTGGTCATTGTTGAGTCTGGGGCAGAAAAAGGAGGTTAAAGGGTGGCTCCTGGCGACAGACACTGCTCAGGCTGTGCAGGTGGCTGAGGAAGCGGGAGGAAGACGGGGGGTGTGTTGGGAGTTTGTTTCTGAGTCAAAGGTAGCAAGACCTGATGATGATGAGGGTAGGGATGTCTCACTGAGACCAGGACACCTATGATAAGGGTGACATTCCCTGGTCCAAGATGGAGTATGAGACATAGGGTGTGGCTGTGGAAGGACAATGCAGGTTTGGGGCACTGGCCAGGAAGGATCTAAATGTTGACGTTGAATCTGACCAGGGCTGGAACCACACAGGGCCAGTCAAGTCCTGTCGAGCCAGGTTGCAGGCCCCTGTCCTGGGAGCAGAAGCCACCAGCCAACAGTGTCTGAGATTGGCACTCGGCCCATTGATGTGGCCGGGGCCTGTGCTGTTTCCTGGATTTGCTCCTCATGGGGCCATTGCACCTGGCGTCAGGCACTGTGCGCCTCTCTCAAGCAGTCTGGCTTGCAGCTCTGCTCCCCCGGGGACACACATGGACTTGACACCCAGAGCTGCCTCTCTGGTCTCAGGAAGCAAGCCTCCCCGGCCCCTGGCGCCCACACACAGCAACCCAGCCAAGCAGGTCCCTCAGGCTCCATGGGGCCCAGCTGGAGGAACAGGTTGTCTCTCCAGGCTCTCGGCTGCCAGCCCAGCCTGGCCCAGTCCCAAGTTTCCCTTCCAGCATTGAGCTCCCCCCATCTCCCCACCCCAGCTCTCCAGAGCTAAGCTGGAGGGAGCAGCCAGGCACACTTAGGTCTAGGCAGCTATATGAGCCAGGCCCAGAGCATCTGCAGAGGTGTCTCTGCTAGGGGCCGGTTGAGACTTAACTCTCTGTGTCTGTGACCCCCTGTGTGCCGTCCACCTTGCCAGGGCACAAGTTCAGGGGAATCTCTGTCTCTCCTAGGAGAGAATTGTAGACTACACAGCACACAGCCCTCTGCTTCCTGATGCCATGCCCACAGCAGGCATCACTAGTCAATCTTATCACTCTCCTGACACACCCTGAATGGCCTTCAGAACCTCCTTCCTCTAGAGGTGGCCCAAGAGATGATGCCTGCCTCCTATTCCTGTCCTAGGGACCAGAGGGCTCTGTCATTCCCATTGTATCTCTGCCTGGCTTCTTAGCCAATGACCTGCCCCTAGGATCAGTCCTTAGGGAAAGGATCAGAGCTTAGATCAGATTTTAACCAAGCATGAGAAGCCAGCAGGAAGAGGCCATGAAGGGAGAGCTGAGCCCCTGGATCCCTGGCTGTGTCTGTAGGGCATCCCCAGGCCCGAGACCCCTAGGGCCAATCACTACTCCTCTTTTCTCAGGCAGTGTGGCATGGCAGTTAGGGTTAAGGCCACAGTCTGCAGCCTAGCTGCCTGGGTTCAAAACTATCTGAGGTCTTTGACCAGGTGACTTCACCTCCCTAAGTGTCAATTCACCATCTGTAAGATGGAGATAATCACAGCCGGTTCCTCCTGGGTACCATGAGAATACATGAGCTAACATACTTAGACGCACGTCTACCTGTGGAGGCCTTGGGAGAGTCTGCATCTGCTTGTTGTGTTATTTGCAGCCATGTGGAGTTCAAATCCTGATGTGGCCAAATATTTGTGGGTGACCTTAGACAAGTCCTTGTGTTTGCACCTCAGTTTCCCCTCTGTAAAGGGTCTGCCAAGCTGACTGGGAGGCCCTCAGCATAGCCCCTGACCCTGAGGATGTACCCGACCACAGCACACACACACACGCAGCAGGCGGGCCACTCTGACCCCTCAGCACTACACAAAGCACAGGTCAGCAAACTTAGCCTGTAAAGAGCCAAGTCGTAAATATTTTAGGTTTTGTGGGCCAGACGGTCTGCATTGCAACTGCTCAGCTCTGCTGCAGACAGTAAATAAACAGACAGATGTAACCGTGCTCCAGTAACAGTGCGTTTACAGCATCAGGCAGTGGATGAGCCCCAGGTTGGTGGTATCTGTGGGGTTGCCAGAGCTGGAGGGTGCCGTCCTTGTCCTCAGGGGCTGCCTGTGGCCTCAGAGGCCATGAGACACTCCCATGCTGAGCCCAGCAGTACAGAGGCAGAGTGGTACCCAGGCGGGTGGATGTGTGAGGCTTCCCGGAGGTGTGCAGGTTCCAGGCCCCTGCTCGTGGGGGCCACAACTTCCACCCCTGCCCTAAGCCAGCCCTGTAAGTGTAGGGAGGGCATGGTTTGGGTGGGTCAGCTGGGGCTCCTAAGCAGTGTCCAAATGTGGCCTGACCTCCCTGCCTGGTGCCTTCAGCAGAGAAGCCTGCGTTCTTCCCAGCCTTTGCGGCCGAGGCCCAGAAGCTGCCTGGGGAGCCCCCTTGCTGGACCTCAGGGCTCCCCTTCTCCCTGCCCACCCGTGAGGTGATCAAGGCCTCCCCACATGCCCCCGACCCCTCAGCCTTCTCCTATGCTCCACCTGGTGAGTAGCTCAGCCCAAGCTTGGGCTCCTAAACCACTATATTGTGTCAGTTAGTGCAGTTATTAGGCACCAATTGTTTGCACTGGCTCAGAACTGCATGCAGGAGGGTCTTAGGGTCTGGTGGCCTGTTCAGTGGAGGGAGAGGACGGTGCATTACTGGGACTGAAACAGTTGGCAATAGGGAGCCATAGGAGGAGCTTGAGCCACCACAAGGGGCAGGCTAAGAGTGGGAGCCATTCCAGTGATGGCTCAGAGGATGGGCAGGTGGTAGAAAAGACTGGAGGGGGCTGCTTTAGTTCACGGACACCATGAGGCTGGGCTTACGGGCCCTTCTGGGTCCCCAGTCCTGCTGGGCTTCCCCAGCTGTAAAAGCTGCAGAGCCACAGGTGACACAGATGTAATGCTGGCAAATACCATCCTAAGCAGACCCGGAAGGGTGATTGGGCTGAGGGATCCAGGAGAATTACAGGAAAAGGCAGGGGAACAGCATGTACAAAGGTCCAGAGGCAGAAAAGAGCAGACGAAGTACAATAACTTCAGAAACCTGGTGCCCAGGGAGACCCCAGAGGCCAAGTCATGAACCTAAAAGCTGCGTCAGAGGTTCACATTTTATTCTGAGGTCAGTGGGGAATCATTGAGGGTTTATAGCAAGGGGAGGGTGTGAACCAGCTAACTTCAGAAAGATACCTTTGGTTACTAGGAAGGGATTATTGGGGTATAAAGTAGACATGGGGAAACCCAACCAGGTGGAGGGCAGCCTCCTTGGCGTAGTGTCTGAACTGGGCAGGGCAGCGGAAGGGCCTGGGGAGAGCACCCACCTGGGCAGGACAGGAGAGATGCCGGAGTGGCCCCCTGGGGCATGTATCTAGCAGGGGCGTGACCGCTCCTGGGCTCCATTATGGACGGATGTGTTCCCTACAGGTCACCCACTGCCCCTGGGCCTCCATGACAGTACCCGGGCTGTCCTGCCACGCCCACCTACCATCTCCAACCCGCCACCCCTCATTTCCTCTGCCAAGCACCCCAGCGTCCTTGAGCGACAGATGGGTGCCATCTCCCAGGTGAGGGCAGACCTAGAGCAACTATGCAGCCAGACCCCTGGGGAGCTGCCCCTTCTCTCTTGGGGGCTCAGTCCTCCCATCCATAAAGTGGGGGCAATGGGACTCATGAGTATGGGGGGAGGACAGGCTCCTAGAGGCCTGAGTCAAATTCATTCTGGCAGTCTGAGGTCTGAGTGGGCTTGGGGCTACCCTGGGCACTCAGGACCTTGTCCTTGGGTGGTCACTCTTTGGGGCAATCAAGAGCAGAGGCTCTAGAACCAAATTGTGAGGGCTTGGGCAAGTTACTTAACCTCTCTGTTCCTCAGTTTCCCTCTCTACGAAATGGAAGTGCAAGTGCAGTAGACACAAAGGGCTTAGCAGAGTAGCTAGCACGTGGGGGCTGCACAGTTCAGGCCTTCTACACCTTCATCCCCCAGCCCCCTGACCTGCTGGCATCACTTGTGCAATTGGAAGCCAGATGTCCATGTTGGCCCCAGCTGCTTCTGTGCACAATTTCCTTCAAACCAGATGATGATGGCCCCTTCAAGGGGAGGGGACCCAGGCTCAGGAGAGGGGTTGACTTGTTCATGTCACATGGCTGGACTGCAGGGCTGGGACTCTGACCTGCATGTTTTGTGGGCCTTCAGGCTGTGGTAGAGGATCCAAGAGCAGCAGGGAGGTAACCCCATTGCTCTGCCTTTACAGGGAATGTCAGTCCAACTCCATGTCCCATACTCAGAGCACGCCAAGGCCCCTGTGGGCCCTATCACCATGGGACTACCCCTGGCCATGGACCCCAAGAAACTGGGTAAGGACCCTGGGCCCACCTGAATGACCAGGCCTGGCTCTTCCTGTCCTGTTTGGGAATGGGGCATCTCAGCCCATGAGATTGTGGGTGGTAGCTGGGAGGCCCCCCAGCTGTGCTGACTAGAACGTGGGGGTGGGTTGGCACATCACATCCCCTTGCAGACTCCTGGCTCGGGTCAGGCAGGGTGGGGCAAACCTTCCATGTCCCTGCCTGGCCACACATGACTTGCCCCTCCCTGGTCCTCAGCACCCTTCAGCGCAGTGAAGCAGGAGCAGCTGTCCCCACGGGGCCAGGCTGGGCCACCGGAGAGCCTGGGGGTCCCCACAGCCCAGGAGACATCCGTGCTAAGAGGTGAGGGCCCTTCTGCTCTCCTGTCATCTACCCCCTACTTCTGGGATAGTCAAGGTAGGACCAGGACCCTTTACCCAAAACCTGCTGGGAAGTATCATCTGTTCACAATCATCTCTCTCACTGAGGAGCAGAGAAACTGTCTGCATTGAGACTCCAAACCAGAGTTGTGGGTCTCCAGGACTAGGGCTTGGGGAAGGACCACAGACACCTCCTGAGTCCCCATGTCTTGTGTCTTCCAGGGACAGCTCTGAGCTCGGTTCCTGGTGGAAGCATCACCAAAGGCACTCCAAGCACACGGGTGCCTCCGGAAAGCCCCATCACCTACCGGGGCTCCATCACCCACGTAGGTGTCCAGAGGGGTGTGGCATGAAGGATGGGGGTGGGTCTAGCACCGGCCAGCCTGTCTCATGTTCCCCCATCCTCATCCCACCTCCCTCAGTAGATGGGGTGACAACCGGGGCATAGCAGTTTGCTCCATGAACCTTCATCTTGTCCGCATGGAGTCAGGCACTACGGGTGCTGAGCAGAACTCGAAACTCACCACCCGTGAGCCCCTGATGTGTAGTGGGAGAAGGCAGACCAAGATAAGTAGGCAGGTGAACACCGAGCAGGATGATTTCAGAGTGTCATATCCTTGGAAGTAGGCAAAATTCTGTGGCTAAGAATGCCGGGGGCTAGGGACATGGCTTAGGCAAATGAGGGGAGACCTTAATGAGGTGACATGTCAGCCAGGGGCAGGAGAAATCAAGAGTGCAGGCCATGCTGGAATCCCAGGAACAGCATTCTGGTCCCAGAGAACAGCATGTGCAAAGACTGAGAGGCAAGAGGTTTCCTGGCATGTGCAGCTGGTAAGTGGTAGACCCGGTGTTTACTGCCAGGTGTGTGTGGTCCTAGAGCACCATGGCAGAGAACAAACAGCCCACACATTTGCACGCACACACACACGCATGTCACTCACAGTGGAAACTTGAGCAACAGGATGGTCCATAGGGAGTTGTTTCTGACCCAATGAGCTGCAGATCCCCACACAGGGGAGGCCCCTTGAACTCTGTATTTCTCTGAGATCTATAGATTTTGAAATCACAAGCTTTCAAAGGCAGCTGTGCTGAGTGCAAAGAACATATGCTCGGGACAAAAGTCAGGCTGAGGGCACTTGGATGCCAGCTCTATCACACACTCTGCAAGGCAGGGAGCTGCCTGCCCTGACTCAGTTTCCTTTGATGATGGTATTCCTAGGAGAGTCATTCTCATGATGTTGTAGGGATGCAAGGTCAATGTTTGACGTTCCCAGTCATGCAGTCTCTAGGTGGCCATGACCGACAGCATCTAGGTCACCCACATCTAGGTCATATAATGATGGCAGCTGCCAAAATGTATGAGGTAGGTGAGGGTCAACCATTCCCACAGTCTTCCTACCAGGTCGTGATGAAATCAGTGCTTGGATCACACACATGAAGAGTCATTTATTAACCGAGCAGGTGCTGGCACCTGGTCCTACAGGTCCACATGGTCCTATGGCCAGCACAGGAAACTCAAGTATGTGGAGGATCCCTGACCTCCTAAGGGCTCTTCACCACCAGTGGGGCCAACACCATGAGGCTGCAGGCCCACCAGGCAGACAGAAGAAGCTTCCATGTTTCTAGGAGTTTGTCTAAGAACAGGGGCCACCAGCTGGGTTTCTGTCCTCTGTTCATGCCACAGAAGATAGAACCTCTGCAATATAGTAGCTCAAGAACATCAAATGCCTTCATTGTCACGAGTGAGAACCCCTGTTTATCATTTATGGTGTTTTGTAGGAAGCCACTGATAGCCCCAATACAGTCTGTTTCTGACATGACCACCTGATGTCAACCAAGACACACAGGCAGGTGTTCTCATACCAGCTGCCTCTGGGAGGAGGACACTGGACTTTTCCTACCCTGTTCTCCTGATGAGAGAAGTGGCTGCTCCAGAGTGGTCACCTCGCTTAGCACCCATCTGTACGGCACAATTAGTGCACAACTCTTTTTTTTTTTTTTTTTTTGTAGAGACAGAGTTTCACTTTATTGCCCTCGGTAGAGTGCCGTGGCCTCACACAGCTCACAGCAACCTCCAACTCCTGGGCTTAAGCGATTCTCTTGCCTCAGCCTCCCGAGTAGCTGGGACTACAGGCGCCCGCCACAATGCCCGGCTATTTTTTGGTTGCAGTTTGTCCGGGGCCGGGTTTGAACCTGCCACCCTCGGTATATGGGGCCGGTGCCTTACCGACTGAGCCACAGGCGCCGCCCAGTGCACAACTCTTTTAAACCTCAGCTGGGAGTTTCTGGTCAGAGCATTGACTTTGAGAAGCTTGGGGAGACCCATGTGAATCCTGGTATCTTTCTTTTTCAGGGTCTGAGATAAACACCCAGGGGTGGCCACGTGCTGTCTCTCCCTGACAGCAGTAGGGACAGGGGATGTTCCTCAGCAGAGTGAGTCCAACAGGAGATTCAGGGCTCACTCAGACTCACTGGTCATGGGTTTGGGGCACCCCACATCATTGAATCTGCTCCTGGAATTAGAGAAAAGGGACGTCAGGATTTGGGGATGCTTTGTGCCAGGTGCCTTTGGCAATCATCAACGCAGATTTGGTAGATGTGTGGACTGAGGCTCAGAGAGGTGAGGTGATTTGACGAAAGTCACACAGCAAGGCGCTGGTGAAGCTTCTGTTTGACACGCGATAGTCTGACTCCACACTTGTGTTTGTGGAAATCACCCAAGGCAAGGATACCACCCTGTGTGGCCCTCTGCTCTCAACAGGGAGCTCACTCCTTTCAAGGCAGTGGATCTCAGTTATTTAGGGACAGTTTGATTATCACAACTCTGGGGTGGAGCCGTAGATGGGGAGATGTGCCCTACTGTCGTCTCATAGGCTGGGGATGCCACCAACCATCCCCCAACGCATAGGGCAGCCCCACAGCAAAGAAGGACCTTGACCTAGATGTCAGTAGTGCCAAGGTCAAGAAACCCTGGGTTGGAACCAAAATTTCTGGTGTCTTTCCCAACCTGAGTCTTTGTCCTGGTTTTATGAAACCAAGCGTGTGACATGCAGCACAGGAGCCAGAATCCCAGTGTCACCACCAGTTACTGTTTGTTGATAGTTGTATTTCGAGGCTCTGAGAAGTCAAAGCCTGTAGTAGTAGGTGGTGGAGACACAGATCCCAGGTCTGCCCCTCACTAGCCAGGTGACCCTGGGTAAAGTCACCTAACCGTTCTGTATCTCAGTTTCCCCCTCTGACATAGGCATAATAAATAGTACCTGCCTAGAGCTGTTTCAGGGATTAAGCAGCCTTAATAGATATAGCCTTAAACAGTCCTATGGAAAGTGCACAGAGCAGTGTTGGTCAGCAGCAGCAGGTACTTGATAAGGGACATTTACTCCTGTTATTCCTGACATTTTGTTCTGTGCTATTGTATCCTGATGGGCTTTGCCTCACCCTATAAGACAGTGCACGTGTGTACATGCACATGTGCCTGTGGATTTGGGTCATGAGGGTGCTCAGTGGCAGCCTTGTGTGTGCTCACTGCTGTGCACCTGCAGGGCACTCCAGCCGATGTCCTGTACAAGGGCACCATCACCAGGATCATTGGCGAGGACAGCCCAAGTCGCCTAGAGCGTAGCCGGGAGGATGGCCTGCCCAAGGGCCATGTCATCTATGAGGGCAAGAAGGGCCACGTCTTGTCCTATGAGGGTGAGTTGCCAGGACGTTCTCTGTGATGGCTGGGTCAGGGGGGCGGGGGCGGGGGGCAGCCAGCCCAGCCCAGCCCTTCCTGTGTGACCTTCCCATGCACTGTGACCTCTGATGCTCCAGGCTAATGTGGACCTGGGAGGGAAGCTGGTCATTTGGTCACTTGGTAGTGGAGCCAGCCCTATGCCAGGAACCAGGGACACAGCAGGGACTAAAGCTGATGAAGTCCCCACCTGCAGAGAGCTCTTGGGATACACATAGGAGATGGAAATAAGAAGGGATGTGTTGACTCTGAGCTGCGGAAACCTGCCCTGTCCAGCTCAATTGTCCACTAGGCCACAGGCCTTGGTGTGTCTGGAGTTGGTCAAGAGAGGAGGAGGGGCTCGGCGCCTGTAGCTCAGCAGCTAGGGCGCCAGCCACATACACCGGAGCTGGTGGGTTTGAATCCAGCCCGGGCCTGCCAAACAACAATGACAACTCCAACCAAAAAATAAAAATAGCTAGGTGTTGCAGCAGGAGCCTGTAGTCCAAGCTAATTGGGAGGCTAAGGCAAGAGAATCGTTTAAGCCCAAGAGTTTGAGGTTGTCGTGAGCTGTGACGTCATGGCACTCTACCGTGGGCAACATAATGAGACTGTCTCGGGAAAAAAAAAAAAAGAGAGAGAGGAGGAGAGTCCCTGAAAATGGGATGGAGGTAAAAGATAGCCAGATATATTTGAAAAGTAAATCTGGGAGAGTTGATGCCCCTACTGTCAGCCTGGTGTGGTTGAGAACTGACATAAAGGGTTTGTTTTCCCCATTTTACAGATGAAACTGAGGTACAGCCACATCCTGTGGTCCTCTTGTGTGGCCACGATCCTTCCCCCATAAGAGAACAGGAGGGTAGGGATCAGGGGAGGAGGGTGTGTGGCCCATCGAAGAGGCTTCAGAGAGAGGCAGGGCTGGGGTGAGACCAGGAAGCATGGTCTGATAGGTGGTGACCTTGCCATCTCTGCAGGTATCCAAGCCAGTAGCAGGTAGGGGTTGGCCTTCGCTGCCTCCCGCCTCTGCCCAGTTCTTCACAATTCAGGAAACAGTTTTGTGGTAGGAATGTAGTGGGGAAACTGAGGCCCAGAGCAGAAGCAGTCCGGGTCAGACCCCCCAGGTCCTCAGCCCTGCATTTCCAAAAAAGTCCATTCTCTCATCGGGCATGAAGGGATGATGGCCAGAGTGAGTCTCCACCCTGCCATGCCCAGGCTCTGGCTCCAGAGAGGAAGGAGTTAAGGCAGTCAAGTGCTGAGAAAGTGAATTTCCTGGCAGTCTTGGGCACCCAGGGGTGTGGAGATAAAAGCCTCTAATGCACCCCTCTCAGTGCTGGCAGCTGCGGGATCTGAAATTGCCTGTCCTCCCGAGGGTACCATCTTCTCTCGATCCGCCTCTGCCCCTTTTTCACTTAGTAGCACCCTCCCCAGTCCTGGGAGATGGATGTGGTACCACGAGGCTCAGGGACGTATCTTTCTCTGCTGCTAAGGGGAGACCATCTAGGGGACAGGCCATCAGGTGCTCCTGGACTAAGTGTCCAGGGTGGGGGTAGCCAGGAGCTCAGTGTGGGCTGATGGGCAGGGCTTGTATGGAGAGGTCACTGGGTAGAATATCACTTTAGGAGTGCAGACCAGGGATTGAGTAGTTGGAGATCTTAAGTGTATCACGTTTTAATCAGAGGGCTTTAAACTCTCCTATGCTCCTGGTGCATGGTGGCCTCTGTCCAGGTGTGAGGTAGTAGGAATTGGAAAGGACTGTGGGCAGGGCTGTCCCACTCACCAGCAGCTGATTGTTGGGCAGAAAGAGACTCCCCAGGGGAGTCTGCTGGGCAAGACTCTGCCTTTGCTGGCCTGGGGTAGCCTCCTGTCTATTCAGATCCTCTGCTCCTCTGCAGGGCCCCTCTGGGTTCATGCCAGCTTGGCAAGGCCACCTCTGCTATGGAGACTCCTTCACATCCCCCTTCTCACTTGTCTCATGCATCCTGGGCTAGGGTACATACACATTTGCACATTTGTGTGCTTATAGCCACAGACAGGTTTCTGTGTGTGCACACACCTCCCACATATGAGCTCTTATTTCTGCCCTGGGCTTCACACTGCTGATGTATCTTTGCTCACACACATGCACATGTTCATGTCACATGTTGGTGCCTGTGCATGTGGATAGACTTAGAACAGCCCAGAGGGCCAGGCTCTGGGGTACGGGCAGCTCACCCTTCCTCTCACACCCATGCAGCCCCCCCCCTCCCCCACAAATAAAGAAAAAAAGCTCAGCACCTGGTGGTCAGGGGTTCTGCATAGCCTCTTTAAAGTGTACTGTCTGGTCTCCAGGTGGTATGTCTGTGTCCCAGTGCTCCAAGGAGGACGGCAGGAGCAGCTCAGGCCCTCCCCATGAGACAGGTGCCCCTAAGCGCACCTACGACATGATGGAAGGCCGCGTCAGCAGGGCCATCTCCTCAGCCAGCATCGAAGGTGGGGGTGTCCCACTTACCGGAGTTCAGCGCTGAAGAGAGAACTCATTCCTCAGTGCCCCCATGAGGGGAGGTGGTGGGATGTTTGGCCCCAGTTTACAGATGGGAAAATTGAGACTGTGTTTTCTAGGCTTAGTCAGGAGGTAGCCCAGGGCTCAGGAGGGGGGACAGACACTTCCTTGCTGGGTCCTGGTCCCTGTTATGCCACTGTCATTGCGTAGAGACTGTGGTTAGTAGCTGCAGACCCTGACCCTTGTCTGCTCAGTGCTGGCTCGGGGATCCGGATAACAAGGCCTGTGCCCTCTCTCCCCCAGGTCTCATGGGCCGCGCCATCCCACCTGAGCGACACAGCCCTCACCATTTCAAAGAACAGCACCACATCCGTGGGTCTATCACTCAAGGTACCACCCTGCCCTCTGCTCCTTGTGGCATCCAGCCCCTGGGTGCCCTCACAACAGCTACAACAGTCCCATGGTGTGTGTCCAGTCAAACCAGGTGGGGGAGGGGAGAGATGCACCCAGCTGTGGGAACTCAGAGGACAGACACACAGAAAGACTTTTAATATGGAGCAAGGGTACTTGTTCATCTGGAAACAAAAAGAAAATGCAAAATATCACCTGTCACCCCTCTGCTCTGTAGGTACTGTGCTTGTTATGTTATGTACCACCCAGGTACTGTGCTTGTTATGTTATGGCACTGTTTTGGTGAGGAAGGTACAATGGCAGACAGCCTGTTCGAGCGTGCGTGGCTGGTCAGTGGCAGAGGCAACTACTTGAGCCAGGCAGTCTGTTTTTTACCTACTTTATTTTGTAGACTGCTCGTGACTTCAATTGTTCATGGTTTCAATTCATTCTCATTTCATATATAAAAACATTGAGAGGTCAGATCACATAGCAAATGAGAATTTGAACTCCAGTGGTCTAGCTCCAACACCGCTGGCGTGGAGGCCCTCGTTCGTGCTGGGCAGGGCGGGGTGCAGGTGCCTAGGCTCAGCCCCATCTCCCCCACAGGGATCCCGCGGTCCTACGTGGAGGCCCAGGAGGACTACCTGCGGCGGGAGGCCAAGCTCCTAAAGCGTGAGGGCACACCGCCGCCTCCCCCACCACCCCCACGGGACCTAGCCGAGGCCTACAAGACCCGACCATTGGAGGCCCTGGGCCCACTGAAGCTGAAGCCAGCCCATGAGGGCCTGGTGGCCACAGTGAAGGAGGCGGGCCGCTCAATCCATGAGATTCCACGTGAGGAGCTGCGGCGCACACCAGAGTTGCCCCTGGCCCCACGGCCGGTCAAGGAGGGCTCCATCACACAGGTACAGGCCCCTGGGCCAGGCTGTGATCGGGGAGGGGCAACTGAGGCCCAGAACCATTGAGTACCTGGCCTACAGTCACCCAATGACTCATTTATTACTGGGCATTCATCACTTGTGTTCTAGGGACCCTTCTAACACCTTTAGGGCATGACCTCATTTAATTAAAGCCCTATGAGGTCTGCGCCCATTGTTCCCATTCTCCAGATAGAGAAACTGAGGCTCACAGAGGTCAAGCAGCTTGTCCAAGGCCACAGAACTAAACTTGACAATAAATTGCATCTTATGATGAGCTAAGCACTGCCTTAAGACTTTGCATAGACAATGTGTTTAGCTTCCTGGCAATGCTCCAAGCCAGTTCTTGTACTGGCTACATTTTATTGGGCAGTAAACTAAAGTTCAGAGAGGCTAAGTGACTTGCTCAGAGTCATACAGCAAGTCAAAGGCAGCTTTGAAGCCCAAATCTGATTCCCCTAAACCTGTAATGTCTTTCCCTTTAGCATCCACTTCTCCCACCAGCAGGTCGCCCCCAGGAGGTGCCAGCTCAGCAGGGGAAGATTCACACTGGTGGCCTAGGGGCGTGGGGGGCAAATTCCCCAAGGGCCACTGTCCCTTGTGACCATGACAGTGGGGCCAGAGGCAGCCTGATGTGAGAGAGGAAAGACAGTGGGCCATAGGGTCCTGCATCTGGTGTCTCCCCAGCCTATTGAAACTCACTGGCTGGTGAGCTCAGTCCTGGCCATTACCCCCACCACTCCCAATTTCTGCAACCTCCCTTTGTGGCCAGAGAACAAACATAAACCTCAACCCTGACTGCGGTATCTCAGGCTATGAGCCTCAGGTTAGGCAGAGCTGAATTTGGTGCTGAATTTCTTAGTTTGGTATTGGGTGAGCTGTGATAGTCCCAGGCTGAACAAGGAAGGTTTCTGCCCGTGGCGGACTGTTGGGCTGCTTTCCAGCAAACTCCAGTCCACTGTTTGCACCAAGGAGGGGTGACTGCCAAACCCTTTGCCTCTTTCTGCAGCTCCCCAGGTAGCTCTGGGCCTGGGACCGGAGGTCAGGCTGGGGCAGACAGGGTGGGAAGTGGTTTAAATGTGCCCATCTCAGATTTAGCAAAACCCTTTGTCTCACTGCCTCTGGAGGCATAAGATGTTACCACCATTTTAGAGGTGAGCCACTGAAGCTCAGAAAGCTTTTGCAGTTGGTCTTGGACAAGGCTGGAGCTCACACACCATCTGTCCTAGGGCACCCCACTCAAGTATGACACTAGCGCATCCTCTGCTGGCTCCAAAAAGCACGATGTGCGCTCCATCATCGGCAGCCCTGGCCGGACCTTCCCACCCGTGCACCCACTGGACGTGATGGCTGACGCCCGGGCACTGGAACGCGTCTGCTACGAAGAGAGCCTAAAGAGCCGGTCGGGGGCTGCCAGCACCTCTGGGGCCTCCATCGCGCGTGGGGCCCCAGTCATCGTGCCTGAGCTGGGCAAGCCACGGCAGAGCCCCCTGGGCTACGAGGACCACGGGGCACCCTTCACGGGACATCTACCACGTGGCTCACCTGGGACCACACGGGAACCCACACCACGCCTGCAGGAGGGTGAGTGGGCCGGGGTAGGCACCCTTCTGGGGAAGCTGCCTTGCTATCATCCTGACACTTCCCAGACCTGTTCACCCGACTCCCCTGTGTCCTCTACCTTGTCCTGCTTAATCTGCTCTGCAAACATTTTGTAAAAAATATAAATTGAATTATTCCACGTGACTCTTTTTACCCTTCTAGCAACTAAGTGCTGCCCTTAGAGAAAAACCCAACTTCTTCACCATGGCCTGGGCTCCCTGCAGGCCGGCCCTGTCCGCCTTCCCCCTCCTCCCTGGTCTCAGACACACAGGCCTCCTTTTTGCTCCTCCTCAGCCACACTCAGCTTGTTCCTCACTCGGGACCTTTTGTCCTCTCTGCCTTTTACTTTAAGTTACGTGAAAACCAGACCTGACCTTAACTGGTTTCCTTCCATCCTTCAGGTTTCTGTTCAAATGTCACAGAGGTTCTTAGAACCAACCTCCCCCTCCAACTTTCAAAATTTCCTTCAGAGCATTTTCACTCTGAAATTCCTATCTTTTTAAACTAGTTTATCATCTGTCTAGCTCCATGGGGGCCAGGGTTTTTGTCTGCTTTATTTGCTGGGATAACCCCAGCTCTCCTAGCCATAAGTATTTTTTGATTGAATATATGAATGAATGAATGAACTGATGAATACGTGAAAGAATGGATGAATTTTGGAAAACAAAAAGCAAGTGAATGAGTCAATGAAAGAGAAAATGAACTAAGAGGCAAGTGAGGAATTGATTGAATGAAGAATCCCGGGACCCTCCCTTAAATGGCTCTTTGTAAACACCAGCCTCAGCAGCCCTTCAAGCTAGGACAGAGGCTTGATGCCATGCCACCTGGCCTGTCCCCACAGGCAGTCTCTCATCCAGCAAGTCATCCCAGGATCGAAAGTTGACATCAACACCCCGGGAGATCGCCAAATCCCCGCATAGCGCCGTGCCTGAGCACCACCCACACCCCATCTCTCCCTACGAGCACCTGATACGGGGTGTGAGTGGCGTCGACTTGTACCGTGGCCACATCCCACTGGCCTTTGACCCCACCTCCATCCCCCGTGGGATCCCTCTGGATGCAGGTGATTGCCTTGGACCCACACAGAACCCTGCTGGAATGGGGAAGCCATATGTGGGGCCAACCCACAGACCACTGAGGCATCAGCAACTAGGTTCCCCTGGACAGGGAGACCCAACAGTGTAATCACTACCAGTTTAAGTTTACAGTAGAATTTCTCTTGGTATTTTAAGGGACATTCTGGGTTAAACGTTTTTAGTGGTTTTCTCTTCCTGCGGGACTCATCAGTGCCTTTAAAATCTCAAATGTATCAAATGAGGGCTTGAGTGCATTTCCCAAATGGACACAATCAAAAATCTTCCTTTTAAAAGGATGCATCCCTTTGGTGTGTTAGTGATCTGCATTTGTATTTGGATATCCTGTGTTTGGGAGAACCTTCATGCAAAAAGCATCTTCAGTAGGAGGCACACCCCTGTGTCTTGGGAGCAAATGTTTTCCTATTTCAAGCCCTTGATTCTGTTTTGTAGAGAATGCTCTGGAGAGCCTTCATGTTAGAGGGAGAAACTATCAGGTCAGAAGCAGGGATGCTCTCTGGCCAGTGTATGGGCCGGCCTCACACCTGTTGCCTCTTCCCAGCAGCTGCTGCCTATTATCTGCCCCGGCACCTGGCTCCCAACCCCACCTACCCACACCTGTACCCACCTTACCTCATCCGCGGCTACCCTGACACGGCGGCTCTGGAGAACCGCCAGACCATCATCAACGACTACATCACCTCACAGCAGATGCACCACAACGCGGCCACTGCCATGGCCCAGCGAGCCGACATGCTGAGGGGCCTCTCACCCCGCGAGTCCTCACTGGCCCTCAATTATGCTGCCGGCCCTCGAGGTGAGTGGAGCAGGGGTACTTCTGGGCAAGTGGTGAGGTCACCTCCACTGAGTCCTTGCTCAGAGGGCCAAACTTGGTCACCTGGGTTTGTGTGAGCACACAGAGACCGGGATGGGGTTGGGTGGTCATGCATGCTGTGGGTACCAGTTGGCGTATGGTAATTGGGTGCACAGTGTATGCCTCCCAACGAGTAGGATACTCTTGGAGTTCAGTGTCCTTCAAACTGAGGCTGTCTGAACTTTTGGTCCCTTTGACTTTATGAACAGCCTGTGGTTGCTTTGCATGTGCATATTCAAGGGTCATCCTCTGAAAACACTTCCTCCTGGAATGATCAAGTATGAGTTAAAGAGTGCAGGGGGAAAAGCCAAAGTCATACTATGTATTTCTAATGGTTAGGATTGAATACATTCCCTGAATAGCCTTCCCTAGGGAATGCTTCTAGAGCTCTCAGAGACAGAGAGAGCAAAGAAGGCCTACAAAGGTGGCCATGGGTGCCAGCCATAGGCAAGTCCCCTTCCTAGGGGACTGACTGTGAGGACCTGAGTAGTCAAAGTGGGTATTGAAGCTGAGCAAGGAGCACCTGCTATTGGCTCACAGGTTCTAGGAGAACAGGTTGTGCTCCCCGGGAGCACTGCAGCAGCCTGGCTCCTCTCCTCGCCAGTGGCTACAGCTCTGGCCAACCCCTACCTCCTCCCGCAGGCATCATCGATTTGTCCCAAGTGCCACATCTGCCCGTGCTGGTGCCACCAACGCCAGGCACCCCAGCCACTACCATGGACCGCCTCGCCTACCTCCCCACTGCACCCCAGCCTTTCAGCAGCCGCCCCAGCAGTTCCCCGCTCTCCCCAGGTAGAGTCACACCCCTTGTGCTGGGTGGAGACTTGGCCAAGCCCTTCCTGGCCCCTGGGGCTGAGTCTCTGGCCTTTGGCTTTCCCAGGAGGCCCCACTCACTTGTCAAAACCAACCACCACGTCCTCGTCTGAGAGGGAGCGTGAGCGGGAGAAGTCCATCCTCACATCCACCACGACGGTGGAGCACGCACCCATCTGGAGACCCGGTAGGGCACTAGAGACCTCCACCCCATGCCCTGGGGGTCCTCATGGGCCATATGAGGCCTGCCCCCTCTGACACCGCAGCCTGTCACCAGGTACAGAGCAGAGCAGCAGCGGCGGCGGGGGTGGGGGCAGCAGCCGCCCCTCCTCCCATTCCCATGCCCACCAGCACTCGCCCATCTCCCCTCGGACCCAGGATGCTCTCCAGCAGAGGCCCAGTGTGCTACACAACACGGGTGTGAAGGGCATCATCACCTCTGTGGAGCCCAGCACGCCCACGGTCCTGAGGTGGGCCAGGTTGGCACGGGGGAGGGGGTGGGCGGGTGGGTGGGTGGATGGAGGCGTGAGTAGATGAGCGGTGGGGGAGGGCCGAGTCGGTGAGAGGGTGGGCAATGGTGGACAGATGGAAGGTTGAGGGTGGAGCAGATCATGAGTGATTAGGTGGGTGGTCAGGTTAGAAGAATGGAGTAGATGAGTGGATAAAGGCTCAAGTGGACCGACGATGGGCTGGGTAGGTGGGAGGGTGGGTGGCTGGTTGGGAGATGGTCAGATTAGGTAAGTGGGTGGGTGGTGATCAAAGGTCGGGTACATGGAGACCCAGGTGGACTCCTGGAGGTTGGGCAGGTGAGAGGATGAGGGATGGGGAGGCTGAGCTAGGGCTGTGAGGAGAGACCCTTCCAGTCCTCCCTCAACATTTAGCAGGGTTGCAGGAGTCTTCAAACTTTTTAAACAGGGGGCTAGTTCACTGTCCCTCAGACCGTTGGAGGGCCGGACTATAGTTAAAAGAAAAAAAAAACTATGAACAAATTCCTATGCACCCTGCACATATCTTATTTTGAAGTAAAAAAACGAAATGGGAACAAATACAGTCACATCACCTCATGTGGCCCACAGGCTGTAGTTTTGAGTACCCCTGAGGGTGGAGATGGTGCATTTTCTGTTTGGGCAAAGTCTCAAGGTCACTAAGATGGGAGGGGCTCCCACAGCTGAGAGCTGTGGGCAGAGCTGCTTCACTGGGGCCAAGGTTTCCCTGCACCCCTTCCTGCCCCAGGCCTGTTTGGAGGCAACTTACTCTTTTAAAGTGAAGTTTCTTTTCATGAAAATATTCCCCCAATTGCCTCACTTAAATCACACCCCCATCACAATTTCAGTTCTGATAATGAGATTGTTTTCCATGAGAGTGGGCTTTGTCCTGCTGATTCTGTGCCCAGCAGGTGCATGAAGTGGGACCACCTGGCTTGTTAGCACAGCGCCACCAATGCTAGCGTGTCATGCCTGGAAGTCAGTTGTTTTCTCTGCACCACCAGCAGCCAGCTAGAAAACACAATGGAAAAAACAAGACTTTTCCCACTGGCCCATGAAGTTAAAGCCCTGGGAACAGTTAACAAGAGGGACAGCGGGGCACTAACTGCCCACCCTAGTACGCCTGTGTCCTCTCGGGCCCCAGCTCACTCATATGTACTTCCTCAGAGAGATCCTGCTGAGCACCCTCCCTCAGTTAGCTCACTCTTCTCTCTTCTAACTCTGATTCATGGCCTTCGAGCAATTACCACACCCTGATGGGGGCTTTGCTATATCTGTCACATTTGTGATCTATGATTTGTTTTGTTGACTGCGATAGTCCCAGAGTCTAGTACAGAGCTTGGCACCTATTAGGCTCAAGAAAAAATTTCGGAATGATACAATGAATGAATGAATGAATAGGGCAGATAAAACCAAGCTGCATAAAGCCTTGCAGGTCAGTCAGGATGGCTGATTTATTCTGGGAGCAGTAGGGAATGTGGAGGTTATTCCAGGACAATGGGGACTCACTGAGGGTGCTAAAGTGACAGAGTAGCTCCTGCAGCTGCTTAAGCTCCTTCTCTCTTCCCCCAGGTCCACTTCCACCTCCTCACCTGTTCGCCCAGCTGCCACATTCCCACCTGCCACCCACTGCCCACTGGGCAGCACCCTGGATGGGGCCTACTCCACCCTCATGGAGCCCGTCTTGCTGCCCAAGGAGGCTCCTCGGGTTGCCCGGCCGGAGCGGCCCCGTGCGGACACTGGCCACGCCTTCCTCACCAAGCCCCCAGCCCGCTCTGGGTTGGAGCCTGCCTCATCCCCCAGCAAGGGCTCTGAGCCCCGGCCCCTTGCACCCCCTGGGTCCAGCCACTCGGCCATCACCCGCACCCCAGCGAAGAGCCTCGCACCCCGCCACGCCAGCCCGGACCAGCCAGCGCCGCCCGCCTCGGCCTCGGAGCCACACCGGGAAAAGACTCAAAGTAAACCCTTTTCCATCCAGGAACTGGAGCTCCGTTCTCTGGGTAAGACCACCCTGACAGCAGCCACCTTCATAGACGCGATAATCATGCGTCAAATTGCTCACGATAAAGGGGCGCGAGAAGGCGGCTCGCTGGCCAACGGCTCCCCTCGAGATGGTAAGACCCCCGGCCCGCCGCCTGCCCACCCCATCTGTGGCCTAAAGATATTTTCAGATCTCTGCTTTTTATTTTTCCCCCCCCATTTTTTGTTGGTTTTGGTATTTCATTTGGAAACCCGTCTCCGTCGATTTGCACGCCCTGGTGACCCCTCAAGCCACAGCCCACGCCCTCTGATGGGCAGCTCGTCATTTGCACATCGTTTATCATGATTTTCTTTTTCTTTTTTCCTTCCTGGTAGTTTTTTTTTTTTTTTGGATTTTCGCCTTTTTTCCTTTAATGAATGGATCTGTGATTTTGACTTGATTGCGCCGCCCATTACCCCCTTTGCGCCTGTGTTTGGGGAGCTGGGAATGGGGCTATGGAGGGCTCAGGCTGTGGGCTTCTGCCGCCACTGTGTGGGGACACGGTCTGATATCCAGGTAGGCAGCATCCCACCCTCATTATCGTCCTGAGGGAGCCTTGGAATGCCCCAGCCCTGTGTCCCCAGAATAGAGGGGAGCCTTCTGTGCCCATTCCCACTATGGCCCCAGCTTGCATCTCCTCTTTATGAGGTCAGGGATTGCCGAGCTATGACCTCGGTCAGGCTCCTGGGGCCTCGGGTCACTCCCAGCCATAAGCTTCCAGTCCTCACTCACCCCATACCCTTCTGCAGAAACTGCCCCCCCTCAGTCCCCACCACTCCAGGTCCATCACTGTCCCTGTTCCTCTCTGTCTTCTCAGCATCTGGCTCCTGTTTTCCCTCAGTCTGTCTCTCTCTGTGTCTGTCTGGGTCTTGATCTCTGCTCTTTTCTCTACCTCTTTTGACTTCCCACTCTCTCCAGGGGCCCAAACCCAGCCCCCAGTTTGTGTTACACTGATCCCATGGGGACCCAGCCAACTTGGAGGGAGGTGGGAGGCAGCCCTATCCCTGGGACCTGGAACCGGGTCATGGCCTCTGACTCTGCCCCGCCCATTGCAGGTTACCATGGCAGCAGCTACAGCCCCGAAGGGGTGGAGCCGGTCAGCCCTGTGAGCTCGCCCAGCCTGACCCATGACAAGGGGCTCCCCAAGCACCTTGAGGAGCTTGACAAGAGCCACCTGGAGGGGGAGCTACGGCCCAAGCAACCAGGTACTGCCTTGCCCACCCTGCCATCACTCCTGTGCTCGCCACAGCCCTGTGGGATAAGGACAGTTGTCACCTGACGTTCAGATGGGGAAGCAGAGGTGCCCAGGGGTGAGGGACTGGCCTAGTCACTTGACTTTGAAGGGGCAGAGCTAGGTCTTAAGGATGGCAGCCCAGCCCCCTGACCGGCTCTATTCTGCCCACAGGCCCCGTGAAGCTTGGTGGTGAGGCCACTCACCTCCCGAACCTGCGGACACTGCCCGAGAGCCAGCCCTCATCCAGCCCACTGCTGCAGACCACCCCGGGGGTCAAAGGTCACCAGCGGGTGGTCACCTTGGCTCAGCACATCAGTGTAACTACCCACTCTCTACCTTTTCCTTGTCACCCTTGCACCTGGGTGGGGATAGGCCCTAGGAAGGCAGGGGTGTTCATAGCCCTAGTCCTGATGGGGTGGCCGCAAGTGGATATAACCCAGAGTGTCCAGCTCCCTTTGACTACTGGTAGAGTCCACAGGTGTACACGTGACCCACATCTTCAAGAGGGCTGGGGGGTGGCGCCTGTGGCTCAATGTGTAGGGTGCCGGACCCATATGCCGAGGGTGGCAGGTTCAAACCCAGCCCCGGCTGAACTGCAACCAAAAAATAGCTGGGCGTTGTGGCGGGCGCCTGTAATCCCAGCTGCTCGGGAGGCTGAGGCAGGAGAATCGCGGAAGCCCAAGAGCTAGAGGTTGCTGTGAGTCCTGTGACATCACGGCACTCTACTAAAGGCGGTAAAGTGAGACTCTTGTCTCTACAAAAAATAAAAATTAAAAAAAAGAGGGCTGGGACATTAATAGGGTCTAACGGTCTTTAAAGTGTACTGGCTGGTCACATTACATAGGGTCTTGGAGGCCCACAAGTGTGTGGGCAGGTCCAGAGTCACCCAGGAAGCCCAGAACAGAGCCAGGGTTCTGCTGCAAAGCTCAGTCTAGAAGGTTCAGGCAAGGTGGCTGCCACCTGATCCTGCACCTGCCTTGCCCACAGGAGGTCATCACGCAGGACTACACACGGCACCACCCTCAGCAGCTGCCCGCACCCCTGCCCGCCCCCCTCTACTCCTTCCCTGGGGCCAGCTGCCCTGTCCTAGACCTCCGCCGGCCACCCAGTGAGCTTTACCTCCCACCCCCGGACCATGGTGCCCCGGCCCGCGGCTCACCCCACAGCGAAGGGGGCAAGAGGTGAGTGAGGACAGGTGCCTCTCACCTGTCAATGGGGAAGGCTGTCATCACACATCTGCCTCAGCCAGGAGCTGGGCAACATGCAAGGCCAGCCTGGTGCCACCATGTAGAAGAGAAACTGAAGCTCAGAAGGATAGGGACCTTTGCCCAAAGTCACAGTGAGTGGATTTGGGGCACCAATATGAACACCTACACATATAACTCATTGAGTTCTCATAGCCAGGGAGGGTAGGCAGCATTGTCCCCATTTCACAGATAAAGAAACTGAGGCCTATATATAGGGACATAACCAGTCAGTGGCAGAGCTGGGATTCAAACCAGAGCTGTATGTTTGGAGAGCAGGCTTTCAACACATGCTGACATACGTATGTGTTGTGCACGCACAAACACACATGTATACTCACACCCCTGGTTAGCCCTGGGACCTTTGCGGGTGGGAGGGGTGGAGCACCCTGAGCACTAGAGTGGAGGCGGCTTCATAGCAGGGGGGCCTCATGAGTGAGGTGTGGATGTAGGAAGACAGTGTGATATCTTTGGGGGACAGGGGTACCTGGCACATGGGTGTGGCTAGGATTCTGAAAGACTTTTAAAAAGAATATGTGGCAGAGACTGCTTCTGGTCTGAAATGCCTAACATACTTGTGATGTGTTTGTGTGCAGACAAAGCATGCCAAGCCCTGGTTGGAGTGGAGCCAGGCTGGGTTTGGGGCGTCCTCTCGAGAGGGAGCCTCTGACCACAGGCAGGTCTCTCTTTCCATCCAGGTCTCCAGAGCCGAGCAAGACGTCGGTCCTGGGTGGGGGTGAGGATGGGATTGAGCCTGTGTCCCCACCAGAGGGCATGACAGAGCCAGGGCATGCCCGGAGTGCCGTGTACCCGCTGCTATACCGGGACGGGGAGCCCACAGAGCCCAGGTACTCACCTAGCACATGTGCCCTGCCCTGGGGGGCTCTGGCCTGGGCTTCTTGCCCACCCTGGGCCTGGATCCACTGTTGTGCAGTCTGGGGGCTAAATTGGGTAATCTCAGACCTGCTGAGCAAAGCTCACAAGCTTGGGGGTAGGGGGTGAATGATGTATCCCCACCTCATTGGGGGGACCTCATTGGCAGCTTTCTGTGCCATAGCCTGGACCTCAGTGCAGGTCAGGCCCCTGCTGCTGTCACCTGTGAAAGATCTGAGAACTGATGAGTCAAAAACGAGGGACCAAACTGAGGGCGAGGACTGAGGTGGAGGCAGGCAAAGGAGCTGCCTGCTGGTCTGCGGTGGGGTGGGTTGGGGAGAGCCTGATCTGAACCTACTTTCGCTTCCCAAGGCTTTTGAGAGGTCAGGCTGGAGCAGGTACTTAGGGGTGGTCCACAGTTGAGGTCTCCTAAGACCTCTTAGTCCAGGATGGGTGAACTATGGCAGGAGAGGCAGGCCTGGGCAGGGGAAGCTCAGGTGATGAGGTCCCCATTGTCAAAGGCATGCAAGTGCAGCACCAAGTGAGCTGACCTGGGGGTCTGGTCCCTGCAGCAGGATGGGCTCCAAGTCTCCAGGCAACACCAGCCAGCCGCCAGCCTTCTTCAGCAAGCTAACAGAGAGCAACTCTGCCATGGTCAAGTCTAAGAAGCAGGAGATCAACAAGAAGCTCAACACCCACAATCGGAATGAGCCTGAATACAGTAAGGGGCTGGCCGACTCCCCAGGGAAGCCCAGGGCTCCTCGTGGGCATGTGGTCTGCCTTGGGGGCTGGGGCTCCTGGCAGCAGAAGTAGACCTGCTGGCCCTGGCCCTTCACCCCATGTTTAAGGAACCCTGGGACCATCTCTTAATTCGCTAATCTTTCTGGCAGAGACTGGCACCTAGAATAGCACTTAGCATACAGTAGGCACCCAGTTAATATTCACATGAGTACTAGGGACCATGGACTGGGTCCCCTCTATGAGGCCCAGGCACCTCCCTTCAGCAGCGCCCATCGCCTGTGTAGTTTTGCTCCTGTCTATGTGGTTGCTGAATGTGAATCTGCAGCTCACTGGAAGCAGGAGCAGGTGGGCAACTGGATGGAGAATCTGTCCCAGTCCTTGGCCTTGAGAAGTCTCATCCACAAGAGGAGTTTAGGCAGATCATGGGGATGTCTCCCTTCTGGGCCTTGTAGCAACCTTGCCAGTAGTCATCGGCCCAGGCTGGTGACTCCAGAGCCTCGCTAAGTGTGGCCCACAGGCAGCATCACCCCCCACCCTCTCACAGGGCACTGATTAGATACACAGAACCTCAGGCCCTGCTCAGAACTACTGCATCCAAATATGTCATGAACAAGATTCTCCAGGTGACACAGGTGCACCTAGCCTAGACCACCCTCAAGGGGTAGGTGGTTTCCCAGGACCTGGGGCTTGTTGGCCTCACCCACCTTGTCACCCCCCTTTCCAGATATTGGCCAGCCTGGAACTGAGATCTTCAACATGCCTGCCATCACCGGAGCAGGTAACCATCCAGCTTGGGGTCCACGGCTACCTGGGCCCCACCCGCCCTCCTCACTCCTGCCCCAACCATTTGGTTGGGAACAAAGCAGTCTGGTCACAACTCACCCTGCCAGAGGATCCGGAGTCACACAGGCAGGGAAGCATTGTTATTTGAAGGAACCCTTGCCGGGCAAGAGGTCTCCAGCTGGAATTAAAGTCCCTCTGTGCAGCATCAGGTGCTGGTTTGCTGGTGACTCGGGTAGAGATGCACGGTCTGGCTGGGGAGCCAGCCTGAGCTTGGGCACACAAGCCTCAGAGCCCACCTGGCTTTTTTTTTTCAGCCAGAACATCCTTTTTACTTGAAAATTCCAGCCTGGTAGCTGTGGGCCCTTTTATTTTCCAAATCAAATGCAGATGGATGGCAGCAAGGGGTATGAAATCGGCGTGCACTTTTAATCTGAAACTTAAGACTTACATGATAGTTTGGACTTAAGAGGCCTCTCGGAGGGGCCCCGGTGTCTATTTCTGCTGCCTCTGTTGGAGTGGGATTTGGGAGAAGTGCCTTGGTGAGTCTTGATGAAGTAACTGACCAGAGCAGACTCAGAGTGATGCTCCCCATGGAGGCCCAGCTCAGTAGGGCTGAGGAGCCAGGGTGTCTGCAGGGTCTCTTGCCTCTGTGCGTGTGCCCAGTGACTCTGATCCTTCAGAGAAGCCTGAGGGGGCTGGCAAGGCATACTGATCTTTCTAGGGAATGTTCCAGGGCCTTGAGCCCTGGGACTGTGGGGGGCAGAGAGAGGACAGTCATTTGGGTACTATCAAGAGACTCAGGGCCTCAGATGACGGTCCGATGAGGGACCAGCCATCTGCCTAGAGACTGGACACTGAAGCTTTGCTGAGCCTCAGGCAATGGGAAGAAGAAGATAGCTTGGTCAAAACAAGATGGTTAGAAATTAGTGTTTCCAGAATGACCCAAATCTTGACCCAGGTGCTACACCTGTAGTTGTCCACGTGTGTAGAAATCAGTAGAGTGGTATAGGGATGATTTATGTGAATATCCAAGTCATATTTGGTTTGGTTTATTTTTAAAGCAATTTAGTCTACCAAAAACAAAACAAAACAAAAAAAACATTCAACTTTCCAAGCCCTGGTCTTTACTGCTTAGTCCAGGTCAGACTTTGCCTTTATGCATAGTACATCGTGATGGTCACATCCAAGCCAACTCCCATCAGGTCATGGACTCAATGACCTTGGTACAAGGCTCAGTAGTGCTGCTATGATTTCAGCACTCCCTTAGGCTGGAAGTCTTTCTCTTGATAAATGCAGCTGGGACTTTTTAAGTGGCAAGGAAAGGTATCCCAAGACACAGTGGAAAAATGTATAGTGATCATCCTTGGCCAAAAACATTTTTGAAACCAAAAGAGAGAAAGGAAGACGCAGGCAGCCATCAGACTGGCTGCATCACTCCCAACTCCATGCTGGTCTGGTTTCCAAATAAGCCAGTGGTCAGAGCAACGCATGACTTGACCATTTCATATTCATACAATTTGCTCAGAGCAGAAGTTTTAAATGTGACAGCCTTGCCCAGTGGCAGGGTGGGATAGAATTTACTGGGAGTTTTTTGAAAGCAAAGTCTGCTTTCCCAAAAATGATGAAAAGACACGCCTGCCATGGTGAGCTGGGCTTGCAAAAGTTCCCCCAGTGTGATACATGTCAAAAAAGAAAGTCTGGTAAACAGAAAAAGAGGCTTCACAGGATTGCACAGCAGGAGTCTGGAAGCATCAGCTTGGGGCCAGTTTGATGGTTTGACCACATTGTCCTTGGGGGTGGCAGGGCTGGCTGGGGCCGGGCCAGGGGGTCACATGATTGTCTCTACCTCCGTCCTGTCCCTTGCACGCACATAACTGCATGGCTACGACCCCTCACCGTCCGTCTCTGCACGTCTTTCTCCGCCTGGCTCTGGGGTATGCCCAGCGTGGGGGCAGGCCAGGTGCCACACAGCTCAGGTGCCACGCAGCCCAGCCCTGGTGATCACCATCTCTCTCTCTCTCTCTGAATCCCTTCCCCAGGCCCCTGCCAGCTCCCAGCTCTGGCTTGTCCCAATTACCCAGCAACCCCGTCTCCAAACAGGATACCCCACTGCTTCCTACCCCTGTCCTCCTCTTACAGCCACTTGAAATTTTTAAAAAAATTATACAGCCCTGGCTGAGATTAGAGGTGCCAAGTAGGCATCACAACTCCCCAGACCCACCTCCCTGGCAGTGCCCAAGAGCTTCCCGGTTCCCACGTTAGAAGGAAGCAGCCTCCCCACATCACCCCTCAGCAGGAACCAGAAGGTGGGAGGGACAGGGAAGTAAACATGTTGCTTTGCTGAAATGTGCTCACTGTGTATCTTTCTCTTCTCGTCTCTCCCTCCTCTCTCTGTGGCCCCCTGGCTCCTGCCTCCCTGGCCCTTGTGTGTGTGTCTCTCTCTTCCCCCAGGCCTTATGACCTGTAGAAGCCAGGCGGTGCAGGAGCATGCCAGCACCAACATGGGGCTGGAGGCCATTATTAGAAAGGCACTCATGGGTAAATATGATCAGTGGGAAGAGCCCCCGCCGCTCAGCGCCAATGCTTTTAACCCTCTGAATGCCAGTGCCAGCCTGCCCGCTGCTATGCCCATAACTGCTGCTGACGGACGGAGTGACCACACGCTCACCTCGCCAGGTCTGCAGGCCTCCCCTGCCCCTGTCTGTCCCCTCCCGGTGTGATTAATTCTCCCTCCTGCGCGTTCCTCTGACAACCCCCCTCAAGCTTTGGAGCTTGTGACTTTTATTGTTGTGCCTGTTTGACCTCGTTCTGGAGTTTGCTAATTCAAAGCTGAGCTGACAACCTCCAAGTGTCCGCACCCCCTGTCCCAGCCCCAGTCTCCCCCACCCCCCGCCCACCAGGCCAAAGCGCTGCTGCTTCCCCTGTGAATGCTGACACTGCCACCCTGCCTGCCTCCCAGCCCATCCGTGTCTCCTGGGGGGACACCAGGCTGGAGTGCAGGCCCACCCATGCGACATGGATGGGGGCAGGGACAGTGGCCACCCCTGTGGGTTCTGCATCTGTGTGGTCCACTGTGTTTGTCCACAGCTGGCCCTTGGGCCTGGTGGGGAGGAGCCCAGGGTCTCTGTCAGCCCCAAGAATCAGGAGCCAGAGGGGCCAGCTCCCTGTCTGTCTGGGTCCTATCAGCAACCCCCCATTTCAGAGCAGGGGGCTGAGCAAAGCAATCCTGGACCCAGTTGTCCAGTTTGGACACTATAGCCAGAAATTAGAAGTTCCTGGGTCATTCATGGGGATCAGGAATGGTCTTGGGGGTCCTGGCACAGGGCTTCCAGGCTTCATGTTCAAGGTTGCAGCCCCTGGGTGCTGGGTGGCTTTCAGGGCACCCTGAGGGCATATTGCAAACAGTCAGCTGCCCTACTTGGGAGGCTGACCTCTGAGTTCTAGGCTCACAGCTGGGTCTGGCCATCTGGTCGACCTCCTTGGCTTCCTGGCAGGGACAGGCAGGTTCACATTCTTCCTCCATGGGGGTTCCTGTGGCACATCCGACCCTCACCCCACCCTTCACCCCTGCTGCGCCCTCGCAGAGTCAGTGCTGTCTTCAGAGTCCAATGTAGTCCCTTCATGCTCTGTTCCACTTTGTACCCCTACAGGTGGTGGTGGGAAGACCAAGGTCTCTGGCAGACCCAGCAGCCGAAAAGCCAAGTCCCCGGCCCCAGGCCTGGCGTCTGGGGACCGACCACCCTCCGTTTCTTCAGTGCACTCGGAGGGAGACTGCAACCGCCGGACACCACTCACCAACCGTGTGTGGGAGGACCGGCCCTCGTCTGCAGGTGGGCAGCAGGTGGCAGCAGGGCTGGGTGCAGGGCTGGGTGCCGAGTCACCTACCACCAAGATGCAGGCCAAACCTACTGTGTGCAGAGCTTAGAGGTGCTGCCCAGGGGCTTGGCCAGCCGGATCCTGACCAGACAGTCCAGACAGTTCATCAGGGGCATAGGCAGAGACAAGAATACTACTAGGACTGCCCAGAGAGGGCTTGGAAAGTGCCTAGAGGCCAGCATGCAGAGGGCTGCATACAGGTTCCCGAGGGGACAGGGAGAAACACCAAGGAGTCTACTACAATCCAGGCCAAAGGCGGCAGGCCTGTAATGAGTGTGGAAGTGGCAGCAGTAGAAAGATGCAGTTCTGGAAAGTTATCAGTTAGAAGGGGCTGGGACAGCTTTGGGGTAAAAAGGCTGAGAACCTAGTTCCTATGTGGTGATAGGTGGCTGGCAGTGGCCGCCCTGCTCACAAAGGCCTCCTGGGCCTCTCCCCATCTCTCCTGCAGGTTCCACGCCATTCCCCTACAACCCCTTGATCATGCGGCTGCAAGCAGGCGTCATGGCCTCCCCACCCCCGCCAGGCCTCCCCTCGGGCAGTGGGCCTCTCGCCGGCCCCCACCACGCCTGGGACGAGGAGCCCAAGCCACTGCTCTGCTCACAGTATGAGACGCTCTCAGATAGCGAGTGACTCAGAATGGTGTGGGGGGTGGTGCCAGGTCCCAGCAAGTGGCAGGAGCAGCCTGGGGTGGAGTGGGGCAGCTGCCAACTCCCCCCACCGAGAAAGGAGCCCCTGAGTCTGCCTGTGCATCCATCCGTCCGTCCATCCAGAGCCGGCATCCTTGCCTGTCTAAAGCCTTAACTAAGACTCCCACCCCGGGCTGGCCCTGTGCAGTGACCTTACTCAGGGGATGTTTACCTGGTGCTCGGGAGGGGAGGGGAAGGGAGGGACTGGGGAGGGGGTGTGGCAGGCGTGTGGTAGCCACACGCAGGCAGCCAGGACGGCTAGGGACCCAAAGCAGGATGACCACGCACCTCCATGCCACTGCTTCCCCCTTAATGCATTTGGAACCAAAGTCTAAACTGAGCTAGCAGCCCGCGCACCCTCCCTCCGCCTCCCATCCCGCTTAGCGCTCTGGACAGATGGACACAGGGCCTGTCCAGCCCCCAGCGCGCTTGTTCCGGTCCCCACAGGCTGCTCCAGCCATCAAGATTGCTGGAAACCAAGTCAGGCCAGGTAGGCGGACTAAAGGGCCAGGTGCAGCCTGGGGCGAGTGGATGCTCCGAGGAACTGGACTGTTTTTTCACACATCGTTGCCGCAGCGGTGGGAAGGAAAGGCAGATGTAAATGATGTATTGGTTTACAGGGTATATTTTTGATACCTTCAATGAATTAATTCAGATGTTTTACGCGAGGAAGGACTTAACCCAGTATTATTGCTGCTGTGCTTTCGATCTCCGCTTACCGTTCGAGGCGTGTGCAGGCTGACGGTCACCCCATCGTCTGCAGGACCAAGGGGGCAGGAGCCACCAGCTCATGAGCCCCTCTGTGTCTTCCCTCCCTCCCTCCCTTGGGCAGAATGAATTTGATGCATATTCTGTGGCCGCCATCTGCGCAAGGCTGTGGTGTTGTCATTTACACACGTCGTTCTAATTAAAAAGCGAATTATACTTAAGTTACCGAGGTTTCTTCTCTACCTCAGACTGGGCAAGCAGGAGAGCAGGCAGCTACGGGCATAGGAGAATGATGGGAATATAACCCCAGAGGGCCCAGGCTATATCTCCCCAACTCACCAGACTCGTCCCTTTTACCAGCAAATATTTACAGTCCTGGTAAGGATGGCACAGTGAGGGTATCCAACAGACACACCCATGATGAGACCATGGTAAGGGTGTTGAGAATTCACACCTATAGTGAGCATATCGGACATTCGTACCCATGGTGCCCAAATGTCCACTTGTTCCTAGCTGTGAGATACTTTTTATGTCATTCCTGCCCACTGAGATTACATTAAGGAACAATATAATCTTTGCTCTCATAGCTGCTTTGATTACAAGGCAGGAGAGGGGCCAACTCCTGCCAGCCTGGGCAGGAAAGCTGCCCACCTACCTTTTGCACTCTTAGGCCTGCTGCGTCCCTTCTGAGACAGAGTGGAGCCTCAGAAAGGCCACAGTTCTTTGCCGTGAACCCCAGGTGCTTCACCCTACCCCTTGGTGGCAGCAGCCTGGTCTCAGCCTCACTATCCTACTCTTCCCTCTGCAGCCAAAGCAGAGCCACTGCCCCTCCCACCCATGACCAACTGCCACCCCATGTCACAGTCACCTATGAAGTACCAGCCTCCAAGCCAAATCAGGGAGAGCATCAGAGAGACCTCATTGGTCCCCTAGGTGTTGGCGGCTCGAGACAGGTGCTCTGGTACACCAGCAGCTAAGGGGCTGCTGGGGTCCATCAGTGTGCCCCACCTGCTGCCCCAGAGGAAGGAAGGCTGCCCTTGGCCTGGAGCTTCCTTACCTGGTCTGAGCTGGCCTGAAAGCCCCGTTTACCCTTAGATGTTAGGACCTTCACCTTTGGCAGGGCTGTGAGGTGAGGCCTGTCCCAAAGGCATTTCTGGAGCCATTGTGGAGTGAGGGACACAATCCTGTGGCCCACTCTGCCCCAAGACCAGCTGGACTTGTAGGCAATCAGTGGACAGTCCTCCCACTGGGTCAGCACCTGGGACCTTTGGGTCCTCTGAGGAGCAGAGGAGGTGTGTTCTTGTCCCCTCCGAGGCCTTTGGCTGAGAGGGTGAGTCCCACTAGACGGTCTGCACAGCAGGGTGTTCTTTTTGCTCTTCTTCCTCCAGAGATGTTTCAAAGCCATACCAAGCCCAGAGACCTTGGGTTTCTAGACTCCATCCTCTCCCTGACCCCATCCTTCAGCCTCCAGGCCCAGTAGCCCAGGGTGCTGTCCTCTTGACCCACCCAGAAACAGCCCCAGATTTCCTAGAGGCTGGGAGCAGGGCCATCGTGCCTGGCCAAAGGGACACCTTGACCACACTGGGAACCAGCCTTGAGGGCTGAGGCAGGGGTCTGACTTCAGCCTCACCTTCAGCACTGGGGAGGCTGACCCCATGGGATTTGGGCAGGTGGCATTTTCATTCTCAGGAAACTCATCTGGCCTCACTGGCACTTGAGGTCACCCTGAGTGACTGTGCTTTGGTGCACAGAGAGCTTGGCTTTTGGACTTGGGTTCTATGTGACCCTGGGGCTGCTACAGTCCATGTGGTGACCCCATGCATGACAGGTTCCAGGCCCAGCGCCCAGATGTAGTTCTGAGGCCTGTAGGCAGATGGCAGTGTGGGGCTGGCAGTGTGGGGCTGGCCCCTGTCCTGGGCCGGGCCTCTTTCCACCTAGGACACAAACCTGCCCCCACCCAGAATCAGGAATGGGTCAGGTTTGTTGGCCATGCCAGCTGCCCACTTGTGGTGGTGCCACCCGGGATACCTAGCACCTATCTCAGCTGTGGTCAGACCAGAATTACAAGGGGATGGAGCACAAATGTCAGCCCACATGGTCATCTCTGCCAGCCCCTGTCTCTGTGCATTAGAGATAGCACTGTTTGATACCTCTGCATGTCTTCTGGGAGTGACCCAGACCCAACACAGGGGAGTGTTTGCAGGGTATAGGGAGAGACCATGGTTTCCTGCTGCCCTCGGAGGGTCTGCTCTGTCTCCTAGCTAGTCCTCAACCCCCAAAGACTTCATCCATCCCAATCTTATTTGGCCTTCTCACTGTTCCATATTTAAGATGGAGGCTTATGCTAATTCCCTGGTCTCCCTCAGCTCCCTGGAAAACTCCTACACATGCTTCAAAACCCAGCTGGGGCATTACTTCCTCTAAGAACTCAAGATCTCTCCTTTTTGAGGATCTGTTAACATGCTTAACAGGTCACAGCTCTTTTCTTTTCCGCTTCTCACCCTGCTTTTGACTCTAAACCTTCCTGCCAACTATGTTGAGCTGAACTGGAAAATGCTTTATAAAGGACAGTTGTTTGCAAATATCACCACGTCTTAAGACATTGAGAAGTTAGTTAAAATGCCAATCCCTGAGTCTACTCAGAGAATCTCATTCTCTAGGTCCAGGGAATCTGTGTTTTCAACAAGTAGCCTAGGTGTTTCTGATGTGGGTGGTTTGCAGCCCTCACTCTGATGGCAGGGTCAGTGCCCAAGGTTGGAGCTGTCCCTTCACCTGGAACCTGGCACCTCTCTTCTATCTGACCAGGAGATCTCCAGTGAGGGCACAGAAGGCTCCATAGGAGGCCTGGCCCACCAGCTACAGGGCAGGAATGGATGGACTTGTCCCCCAGACAACAGGGTTGGCTCAGGATAATCACTCCTGAGATGATGCAGATAACCTGGAGCAGTCAGGGTGGCTTCCTGGAGGCGACAGGTCTTGGGGAGGGGATAGGCTGAGAGGAACAAAAACTGCATGGACAAAGGTTAGGAGTGAGGCCCAGTCAGGGAAGCTGTGGAGCCCTCAATGGCTGGACCTAAGTCAGCAGGGGCCCAGGAGTTTCTGAGGTGAGCAGTTGCTCAGATCATTTGCTGGTTCTCTGAAAATTAGGGTAGCTTGAGCTTACAAGGTGCTGAATGGATCACGAGGGAGAAACAGGCCTGGGACACTCTTGTGAGGGCGCAGCATCATGTAAAGAGGACGGAGTGTGGAGCCAGCTGCTAGGCTCTGGCCAAGCCATTTGACCTGTCTGGGCCTGTTTTCTGTAGAATGGGGTGATGCTGCTGCCATGACTGCTAAATGCCATTTATCCCTTTTACACAGCTGCCATTAACTCGACCACGTGAAAGGAATACAAAGGTGGGTTTTATAGAGGGAGAAGAGAAACTGCAACTGGTCTGGTGACAGTTTGCATATTTTGGGAATGTATCAGTCAGTCAAGTAGCAGCTGGTGATAGGGTTCTCTGGCCATTCTACCCTGGAAAGCAGAGAAGGGCCATCAGATGAGACTATGTTGTCATTTATGGGTCCTGCAGAAAACCAGGAGACTTCAGCTGTGGGGACAGGAGCTATCCTGGCAGTGGCAGCTGTCATCCGCTTGCTTCCTCCTGGTAGAATTCTCCCCACCCTCACCGGGAGATGAAGCAGGTTAAACACGGAGAGTGCTCACAGCATGGCCAGACACAGTCCCAGTGCTCTGTGTCTGTTGGCACCAGAGCTGTGGTTCTTGTTACTCCCATTTTGGGGAGGAAGAGATGGACTATGTCAAGTCTGGCCGATGGGGGTGGGTGGGGGGGCACTTGTTTGCAGAAGGGCACTGCCAACTTTGCTCTTAGGCCTGCAAAATAGAGACCTTAGGCCCATGTTGCAGAGGCTAAAAGAAGGGAAGTGGTGTATTCTGACAGAGCCCACCCCTCATCAGCCCCCTGCCTGGGTGACAGTTGCCCCTCTGGGGGCATCACCAAGGGCTTGCCTGGCATGGGGACATCTTGCTCATCTGGTGGACATGGGCCAGGGGCAAGGGAGGAAGGACCTTTAACAAGAGCTAAAGCAGCTGAGCCTAGGCAGCTGGAGCTCCAGGAATGTCTCCAAGGGTTCAGGACAGGGTCTGCATGAAACTAGTGCCTCTTTCTGCCTGTCTCCAGGTCCCCTGGGTTCCCATAGGACAGAATTGCTGCTGCAGAGGAAAACCAGTGTGCCTTTGGGGGCCTTACGAGCCAGTCTCACTCCCTGTTCTCTCCTCGTCCCTGACTGGGCCCCTGCACTTCAGGCTACAGGTGGCCAGGGCTCCAACCCCACCAGGGAAGGCAAACATTGTTTGTGTGGCAAAGTGAGCCCAAGAGGTCCCCCGGTGCAGGCTCTCAGGCATGTGTACTCTCTGGGGAAGCAGATGTGGACATGGGGTGAGGGTAAAAGGTTTTGCGGGAACTGCCTGTTAAAGATGGAGAGGAAGGAGCATTCCTGGGCGGGAAGGCTTCACATGCTGTGCACATCCAGCATCTCAGCCGGGCTCTGGAGCAAAGACTGATCCCAGGAGCACCTACCAGTCCACTGGATTCACTGGGACAGTGCAGGAAACCCATTTTCCTTTGAGGTGGTGAGAGATCGAGGTTGGCTGAAAATCAAACTTGTGGAATGGAGTTTGCATGCATTGAGGAGGATATTAGAGAATCTTACTGCCAGTGTGTGCGTTTGCATGGAATCCCGTCACCAAAGCAAGGACAGAGGGCTCAGAGCCCCTGAAATGGTGTTTCTGTCCTGCTTGTCTACAGCAGGCCTTAAGGTTCATGTAGACCTGTCACTGACTCTGCCTGTGTGGCACTCACTACCCCATCTCTGTTAGGGTCACGCCCTGTGAGGCAGGTCCTGCAGTTCAGAGTGTCAGGGATCTTGGGCTCAGGTCCTGGCTCTGTGTCCTACTAGCTATGTGACCTTGGGCAAGTTACTTAGCCTCTCTGTGCCTAACGTTCTCTTCTGTAAAGTGGAGATTCAGTAGTACCTGTCTCAGCAGGTAGGGATGACATGAGTGAAAAACCAAATGAAACATTTAATACAATGCTTGGGATGGCACCAACTCTAGAGCCCCAGGGCAAATTCCAGTCTGATTTTCCAACTCATTGAGGACACTGTCCTTGCCTTCCAGTGTCTCCCTTAATGCACTCAGGATCTGGAGCGCAAGGCCTTTCTAAGTGTCAAATGGAAACAAATCCTAAGGTACATCCCAGCCGGCTGAGGCTGTTCTCTGGGGACAGGGTGGGGGCTGGGATGCAGAGCTCAAAGCATAGGCACACATCAAAAATGCAGATGTCCCGGCCTCCGGCTCCAAATCCCTGTTCGGGGCCTGGGCATTTATTGACTTGCTCTTGGGCAGACCCTATGTACCCTGAGGCTGGCCTTGAAGTGGGGGTTAAGTCCCTCCCTGTACCCTATGAGCAGGGAGAAGGCAGGGTCTCCCAGGCAATAGCAACGCCACGTGGGAAGAACAGTGGGTGGCCATAGAGTGAGATGCCCCTGGGAACAGGTCTGCCCCTTTACCCCCAGTGGGATTCAGGGTCTCAGAAACTAAAATGGAAGTCCTTTGGGGTTTGCATATTTTATTAAGATAATCAATTGATTTCTTAAGTTACTTCTTTATCAGAAAGCATCTCTGGAGAGAAAATACACTATCTATGTGGATATATAAAAATATACCAGACATTTTATCCCTTCTGGGCATGAGCTGAGTCCCACAGAGGGAACTTGGGGGTTGGCAGGAGCAGCTGCCCACTGCTGAGGCATTCAGGTCAGAGAGGGAAGAGGGCTCAGAGAGGCATCCTCACGGCCACTGTAGAGCTTCTGCAGTATCCAGTGGCCCCATAGGTGCCCCAGCCCCATGGACATCCTGGCTAGTCCCAGGGATCCCCAAGCCAAGTCTTCATCTAGCCAGTCTTCTTCCTTCATGTCAGGCAGTGTCAGGCACTACGTGTTGTCATGTAGAACTGACCTTGTGCAGGAGGCCTCCACGGTGTTATCTCTAAGCTGGTGCCTGAACTCAGAACCCCTTTGAATCTAGACTGTTTTCACACAGGTGGCAGTGACATTTCTGAGATTTCATGGCCTTCCCTGGGTTGGCCTTGACATTCTGAAGATGGTGCATGGATGGTTTTGGCTGGGGGGACCCTGGGTGCTGAGGGTGAGGATCTGGGTGCTGAGCCCCAGGGCTTCCCTTCTGTGGCCAAAGCCCTGGCATGGCTATGGCTCCAGGTATTTCCGAGGCTATCTCCTTTTGCCCCCAACATAACTAACACCAGCCCTGGTAACAGTGTCCACCTTTGCCCAACCTTTCAGCTCAATGTGTGCTGAGCCACAGCTGGTCCTCTCAGCACAAGTTGTGGCTCATGTTGGAAACACTCCTGGCCAGGAACAGGGGCTGCCTGGCTTCCCCCCGCCCCACTCACAGCCTCAGGACACAGGAGTGGTAGGGCTCTCCAAAGGATGCAGTAGGCACCCCCCACCCCCAGCCAAGGTGGGAACACCTCTGTCCTTCCAGTGCTCAGGGCTATCCTCTGCTTCAAGGGTACAGCATGAGGGACTCACTCTTCTCTGCCCACCTTGAGGTGGCTGCCACCCAGTTGTGCCTGCCCGTACTGCCTTGAGGTTTAAGTGCTAACAAAATAGATGCATTTTCTGAGTCCTCCGCACTGGATCAAGGGAACACATGGCCCAGCCTGTGGGTTGGGGCAAGGGGCCAGGACGGCCTTGTTCCATGCTGCTCCTGGCACAGCAGCCTCCCCACCTGCCTCCCTCCTGCCCAGAGCCCGCCCCAGCCCCATCAGGGTGTGGCAGGACCAGAAAGGTGGGAGCCAGGGTCTTCGCATGGTCGCAGCTGCACGCTGGAGGTGAACCAGCGGCTGGGCCGGCCCAGGCTGCAGTGCAGGGTGGTCCGGAAAGTGTTTCTGGCATGCTTGGGGAAGATGATGGTGGTGCTGCGGAAGTGCAGGGCACGAGGGCGAGGCTCCAGGGTCAGCTGGCTACGGTAGTTGCGCCACGTGCAGTTGGGTGCTGCCACAATGGTCTCGCTGTAAGCCGTGACAGTGGGCACAGGTGCGTAGAAGACCTTGTCCCGGAAGTGCTTCTCAGAGGCGTACTTGACCTCAGAGTTGCACCTGTGGAAGACAGGAGGGCAGGGAGTGAGCCCAGAATGAGGGGCAGCCCAGATGCCCCCACACACACACACACCATGAACCTAAGGAAGACGCTCGGCAGAGCTCTCAGCACAGTGGCCTTGTCAAGGTCAAGAAGGTGAAGAAAGACTACCCAAGGTTACAGAAGACTAAGAAGACAAGTGCAATGCATAGCCCTGGATGGATCCTGAAAAGGTGCCCTAAAAGGACATTATTGGGGCAACAGATGAAATGTGAATATGAGGTAGAGATTAGAGGGTGATGTCGCAATACTGGACTTTCTGATCTTTGACATCTATGCCGCTGTCATGCAGAGGATGTCCCACTGAACTGTCTGGGGACCCCAGGGAAGGACCAATCTACTCTCAAGTGGGACAAAATGTAAGGAACTGGTACATCTGTTTGTGGGGCACACGAGGGTCACTTGTACTTTAATTTCACCTGTTTAGTAAGTTTGAGATTAAATCAAAAAGTTCTTTCACCCCTAAATGAATGACAGACTAGGTCTCCTAGTTCCCCATCCAGGGGGTTAGGAATTCGAAGTTCAGGAGTGGGAGGCTCTTTTCTGCCTCATTCCCCATGGTGTCCCCACAGACCACCAGTAAATACCTGTGAAGGGATCAGAGGCCCCAAGAGTCAAGGCACCCCTCACCCACACCAGCTGGAGTATCTGCATATCTACTTTTGGTTTGTATTTTTAAAACTTAAAGGGTGTTTCAGGGGAAGAAACAAAAATCCTGGTACCATATAAAGAGCTGGCGGGGGCAGCAGGCAGCAAGCGGGACTTGCATGCCTCACTGGCCCAACTCGACACAGACAAATTGATCCACAAAGTCCCGTGGATATACATGCAAGACCCACCTACACCCATTTTCGGGAAGCCTGAGCCCCAGCAGCCTGAGAGGAGGGTGAATCCACGCAGGAAGTTTCCCCATGGAGTCACCTTAACTCCAAATACAGACACCACCTAAGATGCCTTGTGCATAGGAGGGCACCTAATGGACTTATGGGGCAGCCACTTCTTGGTGACATAAAGGGTCTAAGTTACACTTACAGAGGACACAGGGCAGCTCAGCCTTCCCATAACACCCAGGAAACACTAAATGTAAAAAGGGTCCCCAGTTGCCTGTAGGGTTTGGTGATGGACACCTAGAAACTCAGCAGAGGGAGAAAGGAGAGGGGCCCTCAGCAGGGTGCTCCAGCAGTGATGTTTACAATTTTCCAAACCTTCGGGGAAATTAGATTTAAAATAAAAACCAACCCGATTGTTGGAGAAGAAGTTAAAGGGGGAAATGGCTCAATAGGCCTGGGGTGGGGGCAGAGTTGGAGATGCATGGTCCCCTGGGGTCAGAGTATCTTATTTAAAATCACTTTTATCTCTGGCAAAGACTCAGCCACCTACCTACCCCACGCCCTCAGGAAGCACCTGCCCCCCATCAAGGCTGCCGGCGCACTCACCGGATTTCATGCGAGGGTTCTGGGTCCACCTTGATGCTCTCCCCGAAGAACACAGGCAGCATCCGGGCTCTCATCTCAGGGGCCGGGGGGTTGTGGAGGAGGGAAGGAGGCTGCAGGGAGGGCATAGGCATGAGGTTATGCAGCCCTTGGGCGCAGCAGCCCCTCGCTCCCTGCTGGGCACCACCTGTCACCCTTCCCTCTCTGGCTCAGTCTAGAAGCCTGGCCCCCAGGCACCAGCTCTCAGGGACCTGGTAGTGGCCTCTCACTATAATCTCTGGGGCACACTGAGGCCCTGGAGCCAGCCTCAGAGCCCTGGGATCCTTTTTAGGAAGCCCCGGTGGGCAGTTGTCTGGGAGAGGCTAAAATCCCTTCTTGGTGCCACCCAAGGCTGGAGTGGCCTCCATGGAGGTGACACCTGCCAGGGGAGGGACACACAGGTTGGGGGTGGCCAGGCCTGCACAGGGGGTCAAGAAGCAAGTCAGAATAGCAAACTTTGCAGGAGGTATAGGCCCCTAGTCTTGCCTAGCCACCATCCACCTCTTTTGGAAATAGCATTGCATCTTCCCAAGGACAAGGACTGCATTAGACAGGGATGTAACCCACATTGGGCCCCTAAGACCCCTGCCCAGGTTTTCTGCTAGAGCTATAGGGAAAGCCCCCCTGAGTGGCTAAGAATGTGGGCAAGGAGGACCCCATCTGGAAAGGAAGCCACAGTGAAGAGAGCAGGGATCAAAGGTGGTGAAAGATAAGTCTTGCTAACATTGTTCTGGTGTCTGGATCAAACCATGCCTGAAGCTGTCCTCAGCTGTGAGCACCAGACAATCCATTTTGTGCCTTAAGACAATTTGAGCCACCTTCCTGTCTCTTGCAACTGGAAGAATCTTGGCAAGGTGGGAAAGGATGCCACCCACAGCCCCTGCAGAAAGAGCCCTTCAGATAGTCACAAAGAACTCGTTCCCTGCTCCCTTCCCAAACCCATCCTGCAGCTCCACTCTGGGACATTCTTCCCCAGTCTACTTTAAAGTCTGTCCCTAAATTTCTATTCCTTATGGAAATAAAAACCACCAGGGATCTCTCCCCAGTTCATCTTGCAGGGAGAGGCTTAAGCTCCCTCCTACCCTGCCGTGTGGTCTACTTTCCCCCAGCTTAGCCCACTGCCATTTCTTCCCAAAAATGATTCAGAAAATATAGACCAGCAGCCCCAGGGGCCTCCTGCCCAAACCAACATGGTTCCATACATTTCTGAGCTCCCGCAGACCCCCGTCCCCGCAAGGACTCCATCCAGGCTCCTTCCTGCCCCACCAACGCGGGAAAATCCCCGTCCATCTGATGGCACTAAGCCCAAGGCCAGCCCAGTAGAGATCTCTGCCAGGACAGGCCAGCAAGCTCTTCTCAAAGCTGCCTCAGGGTGCCCCACCCTGCAAATCACCCCATTCTTTCAGACATATTCTGACCTCTGCTGCTAGGAGCCAGGACCAGAGCTGGGAGATCCTCATGCCAACTTCTTGTCAGCCAGTCCCAGCTCTCTGCCTTCCATGCACATGGGAGAACCGTATTTCAACCGTACACATGGCTTGGCTGCCTGGGACACATGTCAATCCTGGTCAGGGATTTCACCACTTGTGTAAGACCCTTCAGACACCCTCCTTCTGACCCAGCATTCCCAATGTGGCATCGCTACCATCCTCAGACCTTCGGTGCCCAAAAGGGCAGAAAATGTGGTGTCACAGCCAACCCAGAGTGAACACGTGACGACTGCCAGAACGAAGACCTCGTGGTTTAATGTCATGGAGACTGGGGATGTTTGTTCTGAGGTGTCTCCTCGGCTGACTAGCATGTGGCTAGCATTGTCCCAACAGGGTCACCCCCCACCAGCCACTGCAACAGCTATGGGTGCCCATGTCCAGGACTCAGGGACTTGCTTGAAGTCCTTCACTCAGCTCATTTATTGAGCGCTGGCTGGGTTCTGCACTGTAGTTGCCACAGTGACAGAGCAGATGAGGTCCCTAGCTTCATCTCAAGCTTCCCCCAGGACGCCCCCACTCTCTAGTGCAGTGGATACTATGAGCAACAAAAATAATTTTATGGTTTGGGCTCACTACAACATGAGGAACTGTATTAAAGGGTTTCGGCATTAGGACGGTTGAGAACCACTGCTCTAGAGTATTCTACAAATGGACTAAAAATGGACTAGAATTTCCCAACTGGTGAGGACTGTGACTGGGTGATAAGAGCGTGAGGGGATTTGACCATCAGGTAACCAAGGAGAGCTTCCATGGGATGTGATACGTGGTCACACGGTCACAGGACCTGTACTTTAATGTGTCCTGGGACCCCACTCCATCAGTCATGAGGACCACACAGCCTTAAGCAGCACCCAGGACACTTGCACACAATCAGGCCTGCCACCCATGGCTGCATGCACCATGTCCCAGGACCTTAAGGCCTGAGCTAAGACGGGAGCCACTAACCACCTGAGACTATTCCATTTAAATTAGTGAAAATTAGGTCAAATGAAAAACTCTGCTCCTCGGTGGACATTCGCCACATGTGGCTGGCGGCTGCCATTTTGGCCAGGGCAGAATTATATCGTGCCCCAACACAGAAAATCCAGTGGCGCTGCCCACACCTCCAGTGTTGAGAGACAATAAATTCCTGTTGTTATAAACCATCCAGTCTGTTATGGCAGCTCCAGAGAGAGAATACAAAAGGCCACATTTCACGAATCCAATTAGGAGAGAGCACCAGGCACTGTTTCGGGCACTCACCACATGCCTGAGCACATTGTCCATGACAGCCCCAGCAGGGCTACCGGCAACACCATTTTATATACACCGAAACTGGACCGTGGTTGGCTACATAACTTGAGCAAGGCCAGAACAGCTACAAGAGATGACCAGGCTCCAGAGTCTGTGCCCTCACCCACGACCTGCCCGTCCCTCCCCAGCCACCCACAGGGTCAAGGCATTCCCACTTCTCTCTCATGCCCTCACACCCAGTCCAAGCTGATTCCGTGCCTTGGCTCATGCTGTTCCCTAACCCATCCATCCTTCCAAGACATCCTTCCAGTGTCTGCTCATTGGGCCACGTGAGACCCACTCAAGTTCCCTGTCCTACCTGTCCGCTTGGCATTCTCCATGGGGACCCCGTCTCCATTGCTGTGATCCCCTTGTGTGTCTGTCACCCCCTAGACCAGGAGCTCCTTAAGGTAGGACACTTGATCACCTCTCTAATCCAAGGCCCAGCACCGGACAGACCCTGCACTGTCCAGAGGCAGAGCCCACACCTGCAAAGCAGATGGGAGCCCCAAAGGTGGGCACAAACCTGTCTTCAAGTCTGGTAACAGCCTGTGGATGGGGTCACCAGCAGCCCCATTCCTGCCAGTCAGTGTCCCCAGAACAAAGGCTGAGCACCGCAGAGAAAAGATACAGGCTTGGAGAACTAAGAGGTTCCCAAAAGCCCCCTGCAGGTGACACCATCTCCCCCTGGCACTCACCCATGCTGAGTGGCCCAAGAAAGCAGCTGCTGCTACTCCTTGGGTGTGGCAGGCAGGACAGTGGTCCCAAAGATGGCCACGTCTTAATCCCCAGGACCTTCCATAGTAAAAGGGTCTTTGCAGATACGATTAAGGATTCTGCCTGGGGAGATGATCCTGGATCATCCAGCTGGCCCTGTCTACGTGAAGGGTGCTTTTAGCGGGAGGCAGGAGGTCAGCGTCTGAGAGAGACTGAAGACACTTCACTGCAGGCTTTCAAGAGGAGGAGGGGACGCAGGCCAAGGAACATAGACCCCTCCAGAAGCTGGAAGAGGCGAGGAATGGAACCAGCCCTGCCAACACTTTGATCTTACGACTTCTGACCCTCAGAGCTATAAGATAATGAATCTGTGTTATTTTAAGCCACTCTGTGTTTGCTGATTTGTTCCAGCAGCAGTAGAGACAGACTGTGTGACTTGGCCTACATGACATCCCCCTTCTGGGCCACAGTCTCCTTGTCTCTAAGGAGGGCAACAGGAACAGCCATCTCACATGCTTCAGAGTTTGAGTGGACAAGTGTGTGCACATACCCCGCATGGAGGAAGGGGCTGTACATGAGATGGCTTGTGTCAGGAATCTTTCTTTTCCATGGAGGTCTGGGCTGGGGGGTCCTCTCTAGACAGAGATATAATTCATGCTCTTTGAACCTTAGACAACATTTCTCTTACCTTCCAGAAGCACACAGGCATCAGGACACAAATTTTAAAAACAAAAAAAAATAAGGCTGTGATAAGAATTAGACACATCCAGCATCTTCCGTGGCTCATGGTTAAGTCAACGCTACCCCAAGCTGTGAAACTCCATGATTTGATGTTTATAGAAATAACGCTGGGGTGGCACCTGTGGCTCAGTAAGTAGGGTGCTGGCCCCATATACCGAGGGTGGTGGGTTTGAACCCGGCCCCAGCCAAACTGCAACAAAAAAAATAGCAGGGTGTTGTGGCGTGCACCTGTAGTCCCAGCTACTCGGGAGGCTGAGGCAAGAGAATTGCCGAAGCCCAAGAGCTGGAGGTTGCTGTGAGCTGTGATGCCACAGTGGCACTCTACCAAGGGGGGCAAAGTGAGACTCTGTCCCTAAAAAAAAAAAAAAAGAATAACACTCCCCAAAAGGCGTTATCTGAAGCTTGGCATTTTCACCAATGCACACAAGTGTTTGCTAAGTACCTACTGTGTGCTGGCCCTATCTTGTAGAAGGAGGTGCAGCTCCTCCCAGGGCTCTCCTGCAAGACAGGGTGACATGTGGCCACAGATGGATGGCCACGAGAGGATGATGCTGTTTAGGGAGGGGACAGAAACATGGGTGCTAAGGTTTTTAGAGGCATTTCCTTCATCTGGACAGGTGGGCAGGGCTAGAGGGAGGAAGGGATGAGCCCCAGTATCCCTCTTGGGTCCACCTGGAATAAAGAAACAGCCAATCTCTGCAGGGGCTGACATGGAACACAGCCACGTCTGTGGGTCCTGCTCCCCTCCTGGTGCCAGGCTGCAGACAAGGCACAGTTCACAGGCCAGGCCAGGAAGCTGGAACTCTGGGCACCGTCTTCCAAAGGCTCCACTGGAAAAATATCTAAAATCTGCCCAAGCCGGAAGTGCTGCACGAGAGATGCAAGAAGCAGTGACAACCCAGACCAGGCCAGCGTCCAACAGGCCTGGATGGCGAGACAGCTCGGGGAGTCCCTGCCAAGGCCCACGGATGCTCGCTGGGGCTCTGGAGACAGACACACCAAGGGAGATGGTATAGCCACCAAGCCTTTGGGAAGCAGGGAGCTCGGCCCTTCTGGCCATGGGGTTATTTCAGCATCAGAGTGGAGGTGCCGCCCCAGGACTCCAGCCAGCCTGGAGAGCGGGCAAGGGAAGTGACTCTCACAGCCAAGGGGGCAGGCTGTGGGCCTGGAAGGATGATGTCCAGCCATGTGGGGCAGAGACACTCCTCAAAGACTGGGTCACAGCCTCCAGGGTGACCAGGGCAGAGGAGGAGGCTCAGACACACCAGGGCACCTGTTGCTCTCACCTGCTCTGGTCACTCAGCCACCACAGGAAGCCCCCAGACAGGCCCATTCCCCACCCCACGCTGTTAAAAATGTCAGGCCTCAGCTCTGCCCCAGGTCTGGATTCTTGATCTGATCTGAAGAGACTCTGCTGAGAGACCCCTGGCTGCAGCTCACAGCGCTTCAGTTTGCTCGTCTGCAAAATGAGGCAGTGCCGTTAGCGAGGCCCCCACCTGGGGCTGGGGCTGGCAGTTTCTGGTACTCAGTTTCCCCTTACAGCTCTTGGACATGGGGACAGGGAAGAACATATGACTCATTGGTGCACACGAGCTGAGGGCTGAAGGCTGCCCGTTTCCTGATGGCCCCCTTCCCTAGTCCCTGGGAGGGACACAGTCTGTCCAGACCCCAGGCCCTTAGCTCCTCTAGGGCCGGTGGGAGCCTGTGGGAGCCTAAGCTGGGCTAGAGGGGAGTGGGGGCCCAGGGCAGGCCTCTGAGGGAGCTGGGTCCAAAGGACAGTCGTCCGAGGGTGCCCTCTACCCGCCAGGCCCCACCCTCCTCGCCCACTGATTCATGGGCCTTCCCGGGAAGCCGCCAGGCTGGGGATAAACACACCCTGGCTGGCAGTGAAAGTCCACATGGGCACTCCAGAGGCTGACCCGCCTCCTGGCTGCTAGACAAGCCACCGCCCACAGGCTGGCGAGAAAGATAACTGCTCTGTTGTAGGGAGCCCGGTGCCATGCAGTGATGCTTGCCAGACCGTGGGCCAGCCTGGCTGGGCAGGGACACACGGGAGAGGCATGACGCCATTTGTGCACAGCCTGAGTGACACAGGGCTGCCCACAGCTACCAGGTACAGGATGTGGCCAAGCCCACAGCCTGGCCCATGGAACCACGTGCTCTCTTTCAGTCAAAGACCAAGAAGCACCTATTGGTGGAGGAGTGGGTCCAGGGTCCAGGGTCCAGGGTTCCCTGCTGCTGCCCTTGGAGGAAGCGAGACACCCAGGGACACCCTACACTGGCGTGGGGGACAGGCATCCTCACCAAAGCCACAAGGAGCTTTTCTCAGGGTATTCACCTTGCTGGCCAGGGTGGGCCTCTGCTACTATTGGAATTTGACGTGCACATTTGGAATTTAAGACTCACATGCTGGGCTACATTGATCTTGACTGTGCCCCACGAGGGAAATGAACCAAGGAGGGGACATTTAAACACCAAGAAGTCCCATCCTTCTTAGGAAAGGCCATGGGTACTGGCTGCAAATCCTGGGGAGGCTGGGGGGGGGGTCTCTTTCTAGCTGCTGTCCCACAATGCAGCACAACAATGCCACTGAAAAGTCGTGGGAAGAATACAGCCTGTATATGGGGGGCCCTGGAGGCCCCAAACCCTGGGAGTCAGGAAGCATCAGGGACAAAGCACAGGCCCCACAGGGCTCAGGTTATGACCCCCAGAGCAGTGAAACTGAGCAAACATGAACACTGCAGCCTGGATGCTCCACAGGGGCCCCCTCCCCATGACCCGCACCCAAATGCACAGGACTGCCATGGACTGGCTTGTATCTAGCAGATAACCGCCCCCACCACCCACCCCAGGATGTACGAATGTGGCCATATTTGGACAGAGGGTCTTTACAGATGTGATCAAGGTAAAATGAAGTCACACTGGATTAGGGTGGGTTTGAATCCAGTGATTGGCGTCCTTATAAGAAGAGGGACATTCAGACACAGGGACACAGGCAAAGGGAAGAAGGCCATGCGATGACGGGGCAGAGGCTGCATTGAGGCCTCCATAAGTCAAGGGTCACCGAGGCCTGCAAGCAACCACAGAAGCCAAGAGACACACCTGGGGCAGAGCCTTCCCCGGAGCCTTCGGGTAGGGGGCTGCTCACACCCCAACTTCAGAATTCTTGGCCTCTAGACCTGTGAGACAACGTATTTCTGTCTTTTTAAGTCCATGAAATCTGTAGTCACAGCAGCCCTGGGAAGCTAGCACAGGTAGGCACCTGCCAGCCAGTAACACATTGGGGGCCGCCATGCTGGGGCATGAGAATTTCCCTGTGGGGGACTGAAGGACAGGGGCAGGGTCTCCACTTCCCCAGGTGACTCAGAACTCCAGCCTTTCCCACAGCACAGTTCACAATGACCAGGCAGCTTCCAAGAAAGTGACCTGCTTTATGCAGACAGAGAATAAGGTGTCCCAGCCCTGCTCTTATAAAGAAGGGCCTGGGCCACTGCAAGGTGAACAACATCCCATTTTATTTTTGTGCATCCTAAGATTTAGACCTCATGTCAGGAGGTGCTAGTGGTCTATGCACTAATGCCCTGGCTGGGAGGCCAGGAATGCCAACAGGCACATAGGATGGCCCCCAGGATGGTCGCTGCCACATCCATCTGGTAGCATTTTTTCCCACAAAGGTGACTCCTGCATCCTTGTCTCCAGATCACCTGGAAGGCCATGGGCCTATTTGTCTTCTGTTCACACTGAAGCTATAGAGAAAGGTGCATTTCCCAAACAGGTGAGCCTGCCACAGAGACCCAGGGCTGTGAGAGATGTGTTTACCTGGGCAGATGCCGCGGAAGGAGGTGCCAGCATCTCTGGCCTTGCTCCCTTCCCTGCTCCGCCCACCTTGGCCCAACACACCTGGCTCTTTTCCACCTGAGCCTGCTCAGACACCTCCACAGGGACACTCCTATGAGCCTGCCAAGGGGCCACAGGGGTTGATCCCTATTTCCTCAGACTGTCCATCCGTCCCTCTGTCCACCCATTAATGAGTCTATCCCTCTCTCAGCCTATCAGTCTAGCCATCTGTCCGTCCATCCTTCCCAACCCCAGGCATGACCTCCCTGGTTTCCTTTGCTCCCCTTTCTCACCCTCAGGTTCACCGTCATGGACCAGAAACACAGAAACAAGAACAGAAATGAGAAAATCCAGAAGTCCCAAAGATAACATCCAAGGTCCAAAGAGGTGGCTGTGACCATGGGGCGTCTCAAAGAAAAAGGCACCCCTGGGAAATTTTCAAGGGTGGGCAAAGACGCCCCACTCCCACCATTGATTCGACTTAGAGGTGACCCACAAGTTTCTGAGGAAGCAGCCCCTGATCTTCAGGCACATTTTCCAGTGCCATCCAGACAGGCACTGAGGTACAGACAGACCAGGACAGACTGGATGGGGGGACGGAGCCCTAAGGGTGACGGGCTCTGGCCATCCTTCTCTGCATCTGAGAAGTGGCAATAGCTCAGATGTGTCACTCGCTGCCACTACTCCATAGTGGCTTGGGTCCTTCACCTGTTGCAGGGAGCTATTCACTTAAACATGCACCCTGGAGAACATAACATAAGATACCCCTGAGGGCAGGAAGATGGGACAGTGCCAGCTCCACAGACTGCCCCATTAACGTGACAGATGCATCCTCCTGCCTCCTCAATGCCCACCCCCTAAGGCTCAATGCTCTGCAGGGCAGGGCAGGAGGAGGGGAGGATACTGGATGGTCAATCTGCAGTGATAGTCAGGAGCTGGGAGCCCAAAGGTGGCAGAGAGATAATATCTGTCTGTTGTGCTTGTGCCTGTATCTTCCACCTGCCTGGTGGAGGTTAATTATGTGTGGGGTGAATGTAGCTGACAGACAAGCACCACCCCACCCCATCCCCCGCCTGGCCCAGTGGGCAGCCTGTGCTGTTCTGGACTCATGCAAGAGTAGGGCCCCACCCTCCTGGGGGCAAGTCCCTCACGGATAGAACGGGCCACTCTCTGTGTCCCTTATGGGCACCCTTCTCGGTCAAGTCTCTCATTTGGGTTTCTAATTTAGAGAGTATGGGAGCTCAAGATGCCTTTTTTTTTTTTGTAGAGACAGAGTCTCACTTTATCGCCCTGGGTAGAGTGCCGTGGCCTCACACAGCTCACAGCAACCTCCAACTCCTGGGCTTAAGTGATTCTCTTGCCTCAGCCTCTCGAGTAGCAAGATGCCTTTTTTTAAAATAAAAATAAAACAGGCACAAGTACATTTTAAAAGACCAAACAGAATTTTTATTCCTGGCCTCAGCTTAGCCTTGGAAGTCCCTGACCTGGCCTCTAGCAGCCTCCCCCAGCCTCCCTCACCTCCCAGGCCTGCTCTCTTGGCACCAGGTACATGGGCCTCCCTGGGCACCTTGAGCTCACCCATTTTTGTTCCTGCCTCAGGACCTTTGCACTTATCATTCTTTTGGACTGAGACACATTTGGGCCCTAGAACCATGAAGTTCGCTCCCTGATTTTCTCAGCTTTCTATTAAACATCACATCCTGTCACTTTGTCTAAAGTAACTCCACCTCTTACCCAGATTTCTGTCTTTTTTTTTTTTTTTTTGTAGAGACAGAGTCTCACTGTACCGCCCTCGGGTAGAGTGCCGTGGCGTCACACAGCTCACAGCAACCTCTAACTCTTGGGCTTACGCGATTCTCTTGCCTCAGCCTCCCGAGCAGCTGGGACTACAGGCGCCTGCCACAACGCCCGGCTATTTTTTTGTTGCAGTTTGGCCGGGGCTGGGTTTGAACCCGCCACCCTCGGCATATGGGGCCGGTGCCCTACTCACTGAGCCACAGGCGCCGCCCCCAGATTTCTGTCTTAAGAACACATGATACTGCATCACATATTCAAGCTGGTGACTCTGTCTCTCCCACTAGAATGCCAGTTCCATGAGGGTAGAGACCTTGAACATCTTGTTCACTGCTGTGTCCCCCATAGCTCTAGTGTGTAGCATACAGTAGGTGCTCAATAATTACTGGTGGAACCAATGACTGAATCCTATATGTTCATTTGGTTTGGGAGTCATCAGGAATGCTCCCACCTGTGTGCCAGCAGTTCATTCCTACTCAGACTGGGCTCCAGTGCCTCTTATATCTTGGGGGCAAACTGATAGCCAGCCCCTGCCCAGACCCCTTGCACAGATGTGGGACTGTCCTGAAGGCAAGTCCAGCTTAGCAGAACAAAGTGGGAGAACTATTTGATGTGGTAAAGCATGAGCCGATTTAACATGCCCATCCAGGGCAATAAAGAGGGTGACAAGGTACTGAGGACTCTCTAGTGGCTAGGGTTTGCGGACAGAACTGGAGCCTACCTCCCTAGCTGAGGCACATGCCACCAACTTTGATCAACAAGGCAGCATCAGCCCCTGGGTGTCCGAATAACGATACCCACACTCTGCGCAGAGCAGCCTAAGACCCAGACCCCTTGTCTCCAGAGCAAACCTGGTACTTCTCACCACCAGCTCCTTCCTTGAGCATTTTAAACCATCAGCCCCAAGACATAGGGGAGGGTTCTGTTTCTTTCTCCTGAAATAAGCAACATTGGCAGCCAAAGTGTTTCCGCATCTGCACCTGGAAAGGGGCTCTCAGGTAGGGACGGACAGATGGATGAGCAGAGTGCTATTAAACACCAGATTAGCAAAGTTTCCAACGAGGGGTGGGGGCAGAGATGGGGTGCCCTGTGTGGTAGGTAATGGGGCAGGTGGGCACAGCTGCAGTGGCAGGCCCCAAAGCGGAGAAGAGGTTGCCCTTGGCAACCACTTCCTCTCTTTTTATTAAAAGCAGTTACCTCACACCCTGTAGGTACACATTTTGTTTTTCTATTTAAAAAGAAAAAAAAAAAACCATAGGTAGTTAATTAGCTGCACGGTGAAAAGCAGGATAATATACAGTTCAAGGGCAGATTCTGGGGCCAGATTCCCCAGGTTCTATCCCAGCACAACCACTTACTGGCTGGGCACTTTGGGCAAGTTGCTAAGCTGCTCGGTGCCTCAGCTTCCCCCTCTGGAAAACAGGGACAACAAGAGCTCACACTTCATAGGAATATTGTGAAAATTCAATGAGTCGATGTACATTAAGGGCTGGAGATGAGGTAAGGGCTATCTAAATGCCAGGTTATCAATACCCGTAGGAAAACCATCCCAGGCTTGGCTTTTAAGCCAATTTAAAAGTTCAGGGCAGCCCAGTTCCATGCCTGGCATCTACTTAGCAGGAAAGGGAAAAAATAAAGTCAAAGAGAACAGCCAAGACAAGGAAGTCAGGCACGCTGTTCTTGTGGCAGCCACAGGCTGGCCTGCACAGCAGAGAAAGCATCCAGAAAACTCTTTAAGGAGGCTTCTGGGTCATGGAAAGACTCAAAGAGAAGGCTAGTTTCCCGTCCCTTTTCTCTTAGCCCTATAGTGCAAGACACCACAGGGACGTATTCCCAACACATGCAGCCCAAGTACATAACTGTGCCAAGTTCCAGCACTCCTGCAGGAAGACTGGCCCATTCAGACAGCAAGATCAGGTTCACTGCAGACAGGCTTGGTCACCTCTGTCAACTCTTGGAAGTCCTGAGTGCCTCTTCCAGCCCCCCAAGTCCCAAAAAGGAAACCAAAGTTCAAATTCACTGCCCGATTTGCTTTAAGATAGTGGTCCCCAAATGTTGCTGTACAAATAGAATTATCCCAGGGCATTTAAAACATCCTGGTGCCCAAGTTGAACTCTCTATCAACTCCATGAGAATGTCAGGGGTCAAGGGTTTTTTTTTGTTGTTGTTGTTTTTTAAAATTCCACAAACGATTTCACTGGGCAGCCAGGCTTGGGACCCACCAGACTATAAAACAAGTAAAATTCATGCCTTTAGGCTTGACACGGGAACATTCCTTTCTTCTGCAGAGAGGAGCATTTTCAGCTGGGGGAGGCATATTTTTGCCCTGTGAGGTGTCAGGAGTGCATCCCTGGGGCCCAGGGAAAGTGGAGCCAAGCTAGACACGCACCCCAGCAGAAAAGATGTGAAGGCGAACCTTGAGCTGGCCAGAGCCCCGGCAGGAATGGGGAAATGCTGCTGGGGTTGCTAGCAACCTCCTCTCATTTCAACTTGTCATTTCCTCAAGTCACCACAGTGCACACTGCCCACACTGACCCCCAGCCTGTCAGGCTTAGTCCAGGAGCCAAGCTGGGTCCCTCCTGGAGTCCCCTATCTTGCCCGAGATCTGGCGGGAGACAAAACTCCTGAGTTTCCTGACCTGGGGCTCCAGCCTCCCCCCCGCCCGCCGCAGCTCCACGTCAACATCCCTTAACATCCAGGGAAGCAAGCGTTCCTGTCTGGGTTGGTTTTAGAAAAAGAAAGAAAAAGGCTTTCACATTGGCAGCTCTGAGACCATAAACAGGGAACTGTGTCAGGAACAGCAAAGGGACCTGGACACCGATGGCTGCAACATGCTCGGACCTCTGTGGGCAGCCAACTTCTTTGGGAATTTCGGACACTGTTCTTTATCCCTGCCTGGCTAGGCCCCCTTTACTGTTGACAATAAGAAAGTCCCTCTAGAGAGAGGCCCGCCGAGGTCTGCAGATCAGCCGGGGTCAGACTGAACCACCACCACTTGCACACCCTGGTCCCCACCTGAGGGGCATGGCTACCGCGGGGATCGGGAGGGAGGAAGCCGGTTCCCGGTTCCTGCAGGGGCGCGTCTGGGAGCGCGACGGCCACAGTCTGGTCCACCCGCCCCCTCACCCCAGTTTCGGCGCAGGGACGAATCCTTACCACTCTGACCTCGCTGGGTCCCGGGGTTTCTGAAGAGGTGCCGGCGCCCCCAGCGCGCGTGTCGAGGATGCCAGGCGCCAGCGAGTAGAAGGGCGGGCTGGGGCTGGGGCTGGGGGGCAGCCCGGAGTCGGGGCTGTCCAGCAAGCCCTCCCGGCCCTGCTCCTTGGGGCTGTCCTCCATGCCCTGCAGATGCAGGTGGCCCACCATGTCTGGGGGGCGCGGGGCGCGGGCCCCGGGCTCCTGGGTGCCCTCCTCCACCGCACTCCCGGACCCGGGGCAGGCGGCGGCGGGGCAAAGGCTGAGCGCCTGGCAACCTGCGGGCGCAGCGAGAAGCGGCGATCAGGCCCGGCGTCCCGCGTTCCCCGAGCCCCGTTGCCGCCCCGCTCCCCGGCCTGCCACCCGCTCGCCGCTGCGGGCCGCCTCCAGCCAGACCCGGCCGCCCTCCACCCGCCCGCCGGGCCGGGCCTCGCCTCCGCGCTGCGCTGCGCTCCCGCCGGCCGGCCCAGCCACAGGCGCACGCCGCCGCCGGGCCCTCTCGCACCTCCCCGGCCCGCGCCGCCTTTTCTAGGCGCCTCCTCCTCCCCCAGCCTCTCCCCGCCCAGGCCGGCGCCTCCTTCGCCACCAGCCCGCCGCCCCGGGGCAGGCACCCCACCCACCCGCGCAGCGGGGGTACCTGTGGGGTCCACAAGTCATCCCAAGTAATACCAGTAGTAACGATCGTAATATTTAGTGAGGCTATTGGAGGTTTTAGTCCCAATAAAAGCATCTTTAGAAACTTTTCTATTTGGAAGTTTTAATTTTATCTGTAACTTAGAGTCAGTGTAGCAAAACAAGATATTTAAGAGCCCAGAAGGTTTCAGATCTGTTCCTTGAGCCCCTTCCTTCCAACAGAAATGCCCAGCCCCTTTGTTTATGTCCTAAACTGAACAACGAGCTCTGGGGTCAGTGCCTGGGCACCCAAGGCCAGCTCATTAGTAGGACCTGTCAGGTGGACAGCCTTGGGGACATTAGGAACACTTCCTGGAATCTTGTGGCACCTGGCTGTCCCTGCATTTTTTCCAGGCAGGTTCTTGGAGAAAAGGTCTTACCCATCTTTCCCCTCTTTGCCTTCCCCACTGCCGAACCGGAGAGAGAACACTTGCCTCCTCTTCTTCCTGCCGTCTTATTGGATGACTGGCAAGGGGTGCTTACATCTGCAACTCCCGCCTACACAGACGGCCCTCCACACCAGGGACTCAGCCTTCCACTGGGGGAATGAGGGAGAGGCTAATGCCATGGCACAGAGAGCAGGAGCGTGTGAAGTGTGGACAGATACATTGGTCCAATTTGCCCTTTTGTTGGTCCAGAGAGGGCCCAAGATGTAGGGCCAGGGAGGCAATTGTTAGTCTGTTCTTCTGACACCCCCAAACCGAGGGCAGTGCCTATACCCCCAGACTGAGGGCCGTACCTTGAAGCATGTACATTCAGTAAAGGTTGATCATCCCTACTGCACACCCAGCCTTGGCTGGACCTGGAAACAGGCATTCATGAGACAGCCCAGGCCCTGCCCTGGTGAGCGCCCAGTCTGATGGTGGAGGCAGCAAATACACCAGGAAAGCAAGCCTGGGAGTTTAAGGAAGAAACTTAACATGGTGGGTGCTGCAATCAAAGAACAATCAGAGGAATTTTTAAGATTCAACCTGAACGACCAAGCAGTGAGAATTAGCATCCCAGGCAGAGATAAAGACCCACAGCTGAGGCTTCAAATGTCCTCAAGGAAGCCTGACACAGGTCAGGGCAGCTTTTCTGAAAGCCCCCAGAGCAAAAGGTGTGAACCCCATCCTCAGGCTAATCTGTAATCCATTTCCCTAACAGCTGAGAAAGAACAAGGAGAACTTGCTGCCAGAACTGAATTAACTAGAGGTTTGAGTATCTGAAACATTCTGGAGAAAAAGAAATATGTCAGTGAACTTAGTTTTCTTCAATTCTTAGGCAAGCTCTTGGGCCATTATGACTGGGTAAACTGCTATCTCCTCCCCAGACAAAACTGGGGGCTATTCTTTCCAGAACATGAACTCACTGAGTGCCCACCAGCAGGACAGAGCTTGCTTCAGTTGGGTCCTCTGATTGGCTGCCCTGGAGAAAGCCTTTGCCTTGGGTGGAGGGAGTGATCAATCACCCCTCCAGTGACAGTTATCGAGGGTGGAAACAAGGGTGAGGGGTGTCTGGTAGGATTTTGAAATCGTAGGATCCTTCTGGCTTCATGTAAAATGTTGGTGTTTTGGTTATCTTGCATTGTTTGCATTCATTTGGACTTTTTAAAATATTGTAATAAAATACTCTTGGTAATGATTTCTGTGTTTGGGGCATATCCTTAAATTCTGTGCTGTAGGCAAGTGCCGGCCACCCTAATCCTGGCATCCTATGTGTCATTTACACCCTCCATAGGAGCCCATTTATCAGGAATGCCTTTATGACTATGTCTCCCTGGGTTCTGGAAGTTTCTCTGCTCTCACACATGATTTCCCCTGAAATGGACTGCCCCTTGTGAACAACGCTGGACATGTGCTCACAACCAAATGGCAGGGAGAACAACGAGGCTACAAATGTGAAACATCCAGCCAGTAGCCCACATAGATGACCCCAGTGACTGTGACCTCTGACCTACTGGGATCTACTTGCCCATCGATTGAAAGCTGGTACTGTGGAAGCTTCCATTTCTCAAAGTGCCAGATGGTCCACAAATGTCAAAGAGGGGAGGAAAGGCTGAAATTTCCATAAACTCACTTAAGCTAGGGGCTGGCCAGTGGGTGGGAAGTTGTTTTGGCCAGTCTCAGGAAAAAAGGGAGCTTGAACCTCGAAAATGTGGTGCTCAAAGAGCAGAAATGGGGGGCCTTTCAAGGTCTGGGTGCCTGCTCCAGGCCACATGCTGTGAGAAGGGGCAGAGGGGTGCTGGCACCAGGATGCTCATGCAGTGTTGAGAGATTTGGACTTGTCTGCCCGAGCATGGGGAATTTGCAGAGGTTTAGAAGCAAGTTTTAGGGCTAATATGATCCAAAGTTAGGTTACTGAGAGCTTGGAGACAGAAAATGGACAGAGTGCAGAGATATTTACATAGATATTTTATTGCGGTACCCCCCAAAAGGGGTCCTTGTAGTACACCCAACATGTGTCCCATGCTAAAGAGGGAGACAATCACAAGTTTGTGAAGTCACCTGCTTTTAAGAAAGAGGAAAGAAAAGGGACAAAATGTCCTAGGGTGACCCCCAAGCCTTAGGGACCTCTCCCCAGCACCCCAGGCTCAGGGGCATTTTTCCAGGCTGCTTTGTGAAGGGGAAGCTTGATGCTAGGAGAAGGAAAGGCCAAAGGGAAGGGCATGGAGAAAAAAGGCCTTTTCACTGAGAGCCATTAGCTATTTGTTCCAAGTGGCATTGAAGTGTGTTCATAATAGTATGCTGTGCATTCAGGGGCAGCTTACAGGGGTCTCTGCACATTGATCACCTTGCACTTGTACCCTGCCAACTATCCTGACACTCAAGATAGAAGCATATTATTTTCATTTTAAAATAAAGCAGATTTGTCTGGACATGGTGGCTCACGATTTGTAATCTCAGCACATTGGGAGGCCGAGTCAGGAGGATTGCTTGAAGTCATGAATTCAAGACCAGCCTGGACAACATAGCGATGCCCTATTTCTCCAAAAAAAAGTTTTTTTTTAAATTAGCCAGCTGTGGTGGTTTCCGCTTGTAGTCCCCTCCACTCAGAGGCTGAGTTAGGAAGATTGTTTGAGACAGGGACTTCAAGGCTACAATGAGCTGGGCTGATGCCACTGAACTCTGGCCTGGGCAATAAAACTAGACTCTGTCTCTGAAAAAAAAAAATAATTAATTAAATACAATAAAAGCAGATTGAACACCGGAGGCTCAGAGAGGTTAGGTGACTTGCCAGAGGTCACACAGCTACTAAGTAGAAAGCCACACCAAAGGTTGCTGGGGTGGATGTGGGGAAAGGCTGTGAGTGAGCCCCAGTGGATCATGACACGGGGGAAGCAGGAAGACTGAGGTCCCAATGCCTGACAACAGGCATGTCTATGACTTGCAGGGAAAGCGCTGAAGGCAGTGATGAGGCCCACCTGGGAGAGTCTCCTAAGGACCATGAAGGCTCAGGTTGAGTTGAAGGCAAAGATTCTGCTCATTTAACACAGCAATTGTTCACAGGTCACTTCCCAATCTCGCCCTCTGTGCTGGAAGTTCCTAGAGGGCAGGGCTCCACGCACCTGCTTCCCGGTGGGCTGTGCACACACCATCCTTGCCAGTCCATGTGAGTGTACTCACTCGACACACCCAGAGGGGCCCAGTCACTCCAGTGGCAGCCCCGAGGGAGCAGTCACTGGCTGGCTTCTGTAATCAGACTTGTTTTGCTTCATAGTTCCCCAGTCGCTAATATCGTGACCTGGAAAGATTAGCAGAATACAGAGTTACTTCTTTAAAGAGGAGAAATAAAGGCATGGAGAGAGAGGGTAGGTGTTTTGACTAAACTCACACAGCAAGGCCAGGTGTTGAAACTCTCAGACAGGGGCCTTTTCTGGTCATCCTTCAGGCATCTCTCTGGAACAAAGAAGCATAGTCAGAGCCCACAGAGGAGCACCCTTCTTCCCCCGGGGAGAATACGGCACTTGTAGAGATCAGACCTGCTATCTGCTTAAATGTTTCTCCATTCAAATTGCAGACAGGGGACCCATGCTGCCCAGAGCTGAGTGTCCAGTCAAATTACAAGCAGGGGACCCATGTTGCCCAGGTAGGGTGTGTTTCAGGAAGGCTGATGGGGACCAGGGAATGTAGGTTCTCCTCACCCCTGGTGATGATCACAGCTGGAAAATTCACAGATGAAGGAGAGGGGTCTTCTTGCTATGGGCACACTGGCCACCTGGGTTCGAACCTGGCTCTAACACTTCCCAGCTGTGTGATTTGGGCAATCTGCCTGTCCACACTGTGCCTCAGTGTCCCCATCCATAAATCAGGGGTGATGATGAAAGCATTAAGTACAGCTAGGGTATGCTTCTAGGTGTGCCAGGTGTGCCAGGCACGGGCTGAGCCCTGGGCACAGGCCAGGGAAAATTCCCCAGGCTTAGCTGGCCCTGGCCTTAATCACTGCACCTCCCTGCCTCTCTGGGAAATCACCAAGGTGATCAATGTATTTAAATGCACACACACTTACATAGGCATGCATACACATACATTTCTACATATACATATGTATGCACACACATCCACTCATACATATATGAACACACATGTATGTATGCATACACACATACACCCACACATCTATACACATGCACACATGTATACACACATCCATATACATGTATGTACACACATACATCCAGAAACACTATGCACTTTCTAGAAGAAGAAGAGTGGGGAAGGGGTGCAAGGTGAGCTAAGTCTGTGTCTTTTATGAGGAGAGGCCACAGATATTGTCCCTTTTTAGGGAACCTGGAAATAACTGCAAATGCCATGTCATGTTTACAGAGCCACCAAAAGGCCCTGAAGCAGAAGAGCTAAGAGGCGGAGAGTGGAGACACGAGAGACGGCTGCTCTGTTGTCATAAGCTCTGTACAGCCCTCCTTTGATGTGTCCAAAGGGAAGTGATCGAATGAAATGTGTTTAAAACCAAAGACCCAGAGACCTCAGCACCACGTCCTGGCTGGTGGGTTATCCTTGCCCCAGGTGGCTGGTCTTGCCTGCAAGACTCTTCTGCAGTGCCTTTGACCAGACCCCAGTGTGGGCCACAGACGTCCCTGCTGGGACAGAGCCTCAGCAATGACTCACCTCTTCATTTTTAGCTTCTGTCCTCTCTGAGCCGCCTTTCGCTGGGCAGTTGTCTGGCTGGCTCCCTGGCCTCCCACCCTGGGGCCCCTGCCCATCAAACCAGCTCTGGACCTGCCCTGCAAACACAGGGAAATGGCACAAAGGGAATCCAAAGAGCATTTGACCAGACACTGCATTCTTCTGCTGACATTTGTGTGGAGCCTCAGGATCCCCACTGCTTTAAGTGAAATAAGGACAAGGGGGCTTTAAGGCTGTGCAGTGCAATGTCCAGACTCGGAGCTCCTGCAGTCCTCCCGCCTATTCTAGAATGACAGCCACAGCCGAGAGAGGCTTCTTCCTGGCTGTCTGCTTGCTGGACTGTTTCACACCTTCGGGCTTTAAGGAGCTTTTAGCTGAAAAGGCCTTTTTTGCCACCTTCTCCCAAGCTTAAGTAAACAAAAAACCTATTTATGTCCTTAGAGCACTTAATTAAGCCAGGGCAGGGATAAAATCAGTGACAGAGTGTAGTAAAAACACAGTCCTTAAAGTCAGGAGAAGGCTGCCCCCAGGGTTCTCCCAAATTTTTTGTTTTGTAAAGTTAAAAGAATAATATAGTGATAACCCAAACACCTTCACTTGGATATGTCCATTGTAACCTCGTTGACACATCTGACCTCTCTAAATCTCTCTCTCTCTCTAATGTGTCACACATTATTTTGTTGTCTGCTTGTTTTGCTAAGGCATTTAAAAGTTAATGGTAGACATCACACCCCCTTAGCCCCCCAAATCCTTCGGTGGTACCCGCTAGGAAGAAAGATGATCTCCTATAGAAACATGATAACAGGATCACACCGAAGGAATCTGATGTCAGTACAACAATTTCCCCAACTTTCTGAACAATGTCTTTTAAAGCAGTTCTCATCCTCAAACCAGGGCTCAAACACACACTACATTTAGTTGTCTCTGTTGAGAGACACTTCTCCATGAGTCTTTTTTTTGTTACAGTTTGGCTGGGGCCGGGCTTGAACCCGCCACCCTCAGTATATGGGGCTGGTACCCTACTCACTGAGCCATGGGCGCCGCCCCTCTCCATGAGTCTTGTGTGTTTCTTCACATCTTGGGAACAGAAGCCCTGGCTGCCGTTTGTTCTAGACTGTTATTTCAAGGATGTTTGTATGAAGGACAGCTTTGAAAGGCAGAGATAGCATGTCTCTCCAAATCAAAGGGTAGCCACGCTTCCTGTTCATTATAATAAAAATAATCTCTCCCTCTGGGGAAAAGACAGGGCAGGCTTATTGCCCATAAAAGTAGTGAAAGATTTGGGTTCTCTATGCTCAGGGTTCCTGCTCTGTAATGTGAACCACTATGTGTGCAGGTGTCACCTGCTCCTCGGCAAGTGGCCTTGTGAGAATCGGGGCTCAGGGAGCTGGCACAAGAAAAGGCTGATGCTCTATTCCTGCTATTGGTGTGAGTAGTAGCTCCTTTGTCTCTGGCCTAGGAGTCTCACATCTTCTGCCAGCATCTGTGAAACTGTGGGTAATATCTCAGGTATTATATAAAGAGGGTAATATCTCAGACTCTTTCCAGTTTTTGGGAGTCACTTCTCTTTAATTCCATGACTCTGATAGTCCCTATGCCTGTTCTGTCTTTCTGGACATGGATAGTTTTAAAGAGTTCAGGCCAAGTGTTTTGTAGAGTATCCTATGATCTGGATTTTTCTGATTGTTTCTCAGGCTTAGAATCAGGGTGAACGCTCTTGCTGGAACTTCACAGGGTCTGTGTTGCATCATAAACATCAGGAGACACATCACATCAGCTTGTCGCTCTCAACACCCTCGAGCTGAGGGTGAGCCCTTGATTGAGGTGGTACGTGCCACGTTTCTTTATTCTAAAGGTACCTTTCCTTTTGTTAGTCACCAGGAATCTCTGGGGACCTATTTTGATACCTCGGGGATATCCTGCGCTCTGATAACCCTTAACTCCTATAAACTTGGGTTGATTCCTTGGGGAAGAGCTTTGTATGACAGCCCCAGACACTGGTATGTTTTCCTCTTGCAACAGAGACCACATAGTCTGCAGGGCCTAAAATAGTCACAGTCTGGCCTTTTATAGAAAAGGAAAAAAAAATGTCGCCCTCTGCAATAGTGGTGGTAGGTAGTGGAGGATGAGTCTAGACCTGCAGTCCCCCAAGCCCTGGGCCAGGAACTGGTACTTGTCCATGGCCTGTTAGGACATAAGTGGCACAGCAGGTGAGTGGCAGACAAGAGAGTGAAGCTTCATCTGGAGTTACACTCCCCAACGTTTATATCAGCGCCTGAGCTCTGCTGCCTGTCACATCAGTGGTGGAATTAAATTGCACGTGGGAGGCATCTAGGTTTATACTCCTTCTGAGAATCAAATGCTCCCTCCTTCTCCACTGGACCATGGAAAAATTGTCTTCCATGAAACTAGTCCCTGGTCCCCCAAAAGTTGGGAACTACTGGTCTCGAGTGATTATCAACAAATCCTCTTTAATGCATTCATCTTTCTATAGCATTTCTTTACCATGTTCTTTATACTAGTTCTATACTTTGGTATACTTTATACCATTTCTATACCATTTTCCTTACCATTTTTCAACTTTTTAGAGGTTCAGGACTACCTCGTTCCCAAGTTGCACTTAGAGTGAAACACAAACTCTTTGGGGGCTCGTATGGCAGTGCTCAACACGCACAGAAGTGGAGCCCAAGCACAGCAGCCTGGAGCTGCCCTCTCTGTCTCTCATGCGGGCGAATCTGCATAAAGCAAGATGTGCTGGGGTGTTCCAGACGCTGCTCACCATCTAAAGTAGTTTCCAATTATTTTCTCTAACCGTGATGTCACATGAACTGGTGAGTCTTTCAGCCTGAATTTATGCCAAAATATCACTTCATTTGACAGGTTTGGGGGGATAAAACTTGTATTGAAAAAAAAGAATTCCTCCAAAAAGTGCTATAGCTTTTCAAGAGCCATTCTGGGAAAAACTCATTAACTGAATAGTCATTTTGAGCTGCATCTGAATAGGTCGGTAGACAGGGCATCTGTGCACATTTAAAATAATGGAAGATGAAGTCCAGCCAGGTAAGTGCTAAGTGGCTGAGCAGTATAGAGGGCGAGCCCTTCCCCAGCAAGGGCCACACGCAGAGCTATTTCTCTGCACCTCAGAGAGATGGAGAGGAGGAAGCATGGCTGCTGGAGGCCCCTGACCCCTCTAAGTGCCCCAGGGTGAGCACACAGAGAGCATGACAAACACACACCCTCCTAGTCACTGCTCAAGGAAGACACAAGCCCAGGCAAATATTCTGGTCCTGCGGTTTCTCAGCTGAAAGCAAAGACAAAGGGCGTTGAGTAGGAAGCAAATGAGAGGCTCCAGGCTCCTGGCACAAGGCCTGGGGGCTCTGGGAAGGGCAGAGTGTGGGCACCAGGCTCCCGAGAGGTGGGCAGGGTTCAGCAGTGCTCCTGGTGCAGTCCTGAGATGCTACAGGAGGGGGAGAGGGTTGTCTGTTATTCTCTCAATTAGCAGCAATGCATTTAGTGCCTACTGTATGCCTGGCACTGGGGATACGGCCATGGACTGCTTGAACTTTGTCTCCATTCCTGTGGAGCTTCCAGTGTGGGATGAGGGTTGGGGAAGAAAGTAATGAAATAAGAAATCTTTTCAGAGCGTTAGAAATACTATAGAAATCAAATGGAGGCCGGCCGCAGCAGCTCACACCTGTAATCCTAGCACTCTGAGAGGCCGAGGTGGGTGGATTGCTTGAGCTCAGGAGTTCAAGACCAGCCTGAGAAAGAGAGAAAATCCATGTCTACTAAAAATAGAAAAATTAGCTAGGAATTGTGGTGGGCACTGTAGTCCCAGCTACTTGGGAGGCTGAGTCAGGAGGATTGCTTGAGTGCAGGAGTTTGAGGTTGCTGTAAGCTATGATCACACCACTGCACTTCAGTCCAGGCAACAGTATGTCTCAAAAATACTGTCTCAGGCTTGGCGCCCGTAGCACAGTGGTCTCGGCATCAGCCACATACATCGAGGATGGCAGGTTCAAATCCAGCCCAGGCCAGCTAAAACAACAATGACAACTGCAACAAAAAATAGTCAGGTGTTGTGGCGGGTACCTATAGTCCCCACTACTTGGGAGGCTAAGGCAAAAGAATTGCTTAAGCCCAAGAGTTGGAGGTTGCTGTTGTTGGACTATAATGCCATGGGTGACATAGTGAGACTCTCAAAAAAAAAAGAAAAAAAAGAAAGAAAGAAAGAAAAATACTGTCTCAAAAACAGTAACAACAATAAAGAAAGAAAATGGGATGATGGGGTGAAGAATACCTTGGCTGGAGTGCCCTTCCGTGGGGAAGGCTATGCTCATTCAGAGGTGACTTTTGAACCTGGAGCCAAATGGTGCAGAGGGCCCGGCTCTGGGGAGGACCTGAGAGAGGGCGCTCCCAGCAAAGGGAACAGAATGCGCAAAGTCCCTGAGGCCGACACAGGGAAGAAGGAGAAGAGAGCCGCAGAGAGAGGACTGGGGGAAAGAGAAAGAAGGCAAGAAAAAAGGGCTGTGGGGGGAAAAACAGCAAAAAAGGGCTAATTATGAACAACTGGAGGGAAAGGAAGAAGAGGCCGCTCCAAAGTGGGTCCTGCCCGTCCCTGCATGCCAGGGCCTGATGTTTTTGCCAGCTTTGTGTGTGTTTGGTTCTTATTTCCTCAACTGGATTATAAACTTCTCAAAGGCAGAAAGCGCACCTTGACGCTGTTACTTTCTGCACAGCGCTCCGCACCATGTCTTTGTCCATGGTGGGCTCATTAACTATTGTTTGGGTAAGTGGACAGGTGGATGGATGGGTGGAATCTGAGACTGGAAGGTGTCTCTGAAATTAGCCATACTGTTTACGTTTCGCTCAGGTTGGACAGATACTTCGCATGCACACACCCGGTGGAACAACACCAAAACGAACACAGATGCTCACAGAACATGAAGGACACGTCTATCCAAGGAACTCGGCAGGTTTAGTAAGAGGCAAGCAAGGGTTACTGCTACATCGGGAGGAACGTGGTGCCTGTTACGGACAGATGTGTTTCCCACCCCCAAATTCATATGTTGGAATCCTAACCTCCAGTGTGGTAGTGTTAGGGCTTCGGAAGGTGGTTAGTTCTTGGTGGTGGAGCCCCATGATGAGATTAGTGTCCTTACAAGGAGAGACTTGAGAACTTCCTCTCTCTCTACTTTGTGCCGTGTGAGGACACAGTGAGAAGGGGGCTGTCCTCACCAGACATCGCCTCTGCCAGCACCTTGATCTTGCCCTTCTCAGCCTCCAGAAATGTCAGAAGTAACTGTTGCATAAGCCACACAGTCTGGGGTGACTTGTGTGGCAGCCTGAACTGTCTCAGCTGGACACATTGATGTAGAGAGGGATCAGAACAGGGAGGTGATACCAAAGAGGGGCGGCAAAGGTAGAAGATGTGCCTGGGGGGCTAATGTTTGCTGGGTTTTGAGTTCTCCTTTTCCTCCAGAGAACTATACTGTACTATATTTCCCAGCCTCTGTGCACTTAAGTGTGGCCATGTGGTTGAGTCCTGGCCACTGGAAGGTGGGTAGAATCAACGTGCACTGTTACTACCAGGCCCAGAGAAATCCCCCTCATAGTCCTTCTCCATCCACTGGCTGAATAAAGAGGACGCTGAGGGTATCCTGGAGTGTGCAACCACAAAATGGAGGGAGCCTGGGTCCTTGGATGACTATGGGAAACAGAGCTCTCTGACTGAGCAAGAAGCCACTGAGATTGGGGTTGTTTGTTACAGCAGCAGGCATTACTTATCCTGACCAATAGAGAAGAGATGAGAAGGGGAGAGGTTCTTCTTTCACACGGAAGACTCTAGGAGAAGGGGGTTAGGAGAAGGGGATTTCAACTCAGTGGCCAACTGATGGGACACAGGACAGGGACATGAAATAATTCTTTCTGTGGCATCAGTCTAGTAGACAGATTCAAGGAAGGAAGGACAGGAAGGCTACATTTTTTAAGGGTAATATGTTCCAGGAAAAGGTTACCTAAGATCAAACCACTTGATGCAGGGTCAAAACTTCCATATTTTAAAACTAAGAAGGAAAAGAAAAGAAGTTTGATTGGAGCTTCATCCTGCAAAATGAATCTAAAGTGATAAAAACTTAATAAGCTAATTTTCTCTCAATTTAACAAGGTTTGGGAATTCTGCTCTAATTCTTAGAGCAGACAAATGACAAAGAATGATTTTTTTGTCTTTTACTTTCCATATTCTTTTCCCCAATAAAATTGTCTAAGGGTGCAATCGACATTCTTCCCCTTCACATTGGACTTTTTTGCAGCTCTTTGGTTCAGACACTAGCTTTTTCTTTTTTTCTTCTTTTGGTAAAAAGCTCAAGGGTTTAATCACCATTTGTATGGGTTTCTTTTAATCCTTTGAAATTGAAATCATTATCTTTTATGAGTTCAGAGCCAGGACAGATTCAATATCACTGGTGAAGTTTGGATTAGCCAGTGTTCCCCAGGTGACTGCTGGATGCTAGATGTTCTGTTGCCAGCTTCACACAACCAGCTTCACCTTAAGGTCCAAAGTGTATCCATTTCTTTGTTCCCTCGAGATCGTGCCAAGTGAGACCTCTGGAACTTCAACTTCAAGAAGTGATATGTTGCAACTTAAATGGCAAACTTGATTTTGGAGCAATTTGCCGACAAGAGTCTCCAGGAGAGTGGCTGACCTCTGCTTTCTTCTGGGAGGTTCCCAGCCTGCTGTTTACCCTGATTCCAGGCCATTTCCCCATATTCCCTACAACTGTTTTTCTAGCCTACTTAGTTTGGTGACATTCATAGGGAAAATATCACAGCGGGTAGGAAGTTTTTGCTCAAAATCCAAACAAAAAGAGAAGAAAAACAGGAGCAAAAGGAAAGAAGGTTAAAAAAAGAGAAAAAGACTTTGAGAAGTACGGAAAGCTCTTGTTAAACAAATAACTTCCCAGGGTTTTCTTAACATGCAAGGAAACTCAAGAACTGCAAAAATAATCTAAGCTAAGGAAAACCACCCTATAACCCCATTTCAGATTTATTTCTGTACTTCTGCTGGACTCAGCTGATGATGAGGCTCCTGGCATCTACCAAGTCAAGGTCCCCGTGAAGCGTCTGCTTAGAAGTCAGCTGGACACAGCTGTGGACACCCAGACACCTCTTGTAATTTCTTCTCTGGGCCAGGCTTGAGAAGTCGTTTTTTCTGCCATCCCTCTTTGGCATAGGCTTCTAATCAAAGGGAAAGTAGAGTGTGAGGACATGTCTTTCTTCAAACCAGGGGCTGGATTCCTGTCACCATTTTAGGCTCTGCTCAAATGTCCCCTCTTTAGGGATAACCTCCATGACCTTCCTGTTTAATCACCGATCCCTTCCCCTCCCCCAGTTTCTCTGTATTCCACCCTGTTTTATGGTCCTCAGACAATGTATCAACACTTAAAATTGTGGGGTTCACTTTTTTGGTGTCTTCTACACTAGCAAGCAGCTCCACGGTGAAAGGGACTTTACCTATCTTTATCACCAACCAATTCCCATCTCCTGGAAGAGGGGCACATAGTAGGCGCTTCATAAATTAATATCAAGTTACATTAAATCCTTAAGGTAAAAGCATTTAAGAAGAAATGATAGAAAATACCATTGAATTCCAGAAGGGCTGGGTTAGGGTTACCTCCTGAGAGTTTCTTTACAGAATGAGTGTTTACATACATTTACATTTATATCCCCCCCCACTTGCAGGTGACATTCATAGGGAAAAGTCAACCCTCCTTGGTCCATCATCTCATGGTTATGAAACCATTTACTGATTTCACATTTCTCCATCTTGTTTATGTGAAAAAAAACCTGGAAGTTTTTGTCCATGCATTGCTAGCTACAGAATTCCTTTTATCTAGCCCTCTCGTAATTGTATCAAATAAGTAAAAGACATTTGGCAGGTGTGACTTGCCCTAAGTGAACCCATGTTGGCTTTTAGAGATCACGCTACTATTTTCTAAATTCAAAATTCATCCTGCTGGCAGTGGTATGGGTCAGCTTCAGCTAGGTTTCACTGCGGTAATACAAAGCCCCTCGCTCTCAGCGGCTCACGGCAGCACAGACATATTGCTCACCTACAGTAGGGCCCGGGCAAGTGGCTGAAGCTTTTCTACTTATTAGTCTTCATTCTCAGGACCCAGTCTGAAGGGGCAGGACCTCTTGGGGACATGACAGGCTGTGGTAGAGAGAAAAGAGTAGTGGAGGGTCTCACTAGTCTGGCCTTCTGCCCAGAAGTGAAACATGTTTCTTTTGTTCACACCTAGTGGCCCATACTAGTTCTCCTGGTTGAACCTGCTAGCAGTGGAGCAGGGGCCTTAGGGCCTAGAAAAAGGTGGTGGCTATTGTGAGTGATAACGCAGTCTACCAGCTATGCATTTTACCTGAGGAGTGGAATGCACCTCGTACCTCCTTAGAATATTGGGGTATTTTCCCAATAGTATAGTGTCTGGAATTGTCCAACTAACAGTAACTCAATCATTGTGTGTAACAACATTCTGGCCACTCTGGGCTATGATTTGGGTATTTATGGGAGCCTCTGATCCGCTGGGCACAGGGACGGGTGGGGATGCTGTGTTGGTGATCGATGAACCGTGTTCCATTTCTCCACCAGCTGTTGGACCAGAGACCCCAGACTCACCCTCAACTCCCTCCCCCTGCTAACCACCAGGTCCTGGAGCCTCTCCTGCCGAGACCTCTCTGGGCTCTGTCCCTTGTCTCCATCTGGATGGTAAGGCTGTCATTTGGGGTTCAGTCACTCCTCCCCAGACTCATGAACTCACTTCCCAGCTGAGCCCGGGGCTGACACCTAGCGAGCACTCCTTAAACAGTGGCCAGTGCGAGTATCATGACTTTAACTCCACAGGACCCCATCCTGACCGCTTCTGTCCTTTGCCCCCTCCTCCAGAACACTCCAGGATCTGTGTTGTACCCCAAAACTCACCACACCCCTTTTTGTCTCAGAGCTTTAACTTCTGTTTCTCCCGCCTGAAATGCCATGAGGAAGATGTGAGAGCTGGCGGGGTTGGGGAGGTCCCCCCCACCTGACATAAGCTTGTTCATAATCACCCAGATCTGGAAGCAGCCAGATGCCTTCGGTAGGTGAGCAGATGAGCACCCACCACCACCCTGTGGCATACTCGGACAGTGGAATATGGTTCAGCAGTAACAGGAAACAAGCCATCAGGCCACAAAAAGACCTACAGGAAACTTAAGTGTATATTGATGAGTGGGAGAAGCCCGTCTGAAAAAGTTACACACTGCGATTCTGGCTATAGGATCTTCCCGAACAGATCAAAGTAGGGAGATGTAAAGATAGGTGGTTGCCAGGGCAAAGGGAAGGGAGGGACCGAGGGATGGGTGGAGGACGAGGCTTAAGGGCGGTGAATCTACTCAGTATGATACTGTAAGGGTGGGGACATGTTGTTATGCATCTGTCAAACCTGTAGAGTTGCACAGCACAGAGTGGCCTGATGCATACGGCAGGCTTCAGTTAGTAGTGATGTGTCAATACTGGGTTATCACTTCTAGTGAACATATCACACTAACATGAGGTGTTAATGGAGGGCAACTGTGGGGGAGGGGAGGGGGCAGGAGGAGGGTGGTACCTGTGCACTCTGTACTTTTTGCTCAATTTTCCATAAACCTAAAACTGCTCTGTGAAATAGTCTCTTAATTTTTTTAAATGCCTGCTCTACCTAAGGAGTCTGGGTTTGAATTCTGGCTCTGCCACCAAATAGCTGGGTGTTCCTGGATGAGTTCCTTAGCCTCTCTGGGTTCCATGCTTCTTCATCTGTAAAACAGAGATGGTAACATCATCCAGCCTACCTTTCAGCTGCATCCCAAGATAATGCATGTGGAACACTTGGGCCATCACAGGCGTTTAGTGACTTTGCCTACAAATCACCATCTTCTAGCGTATAGTTGGTTATTTGGACAAGTGACATGGTCTCTTGTGCCTCAGATTCCTAGTCTGTAAAATGGAGATCATAATAGCACCTACTACGTTGTTGTCAGAACTGAGTGAGTTCATGTCTGTAACCCGAGCACTCTGGGAGGCTGAGGCAGGTGGATTGCTTGAGCTCAGGAGTTTGAGGCTGCTAGATGATGCCACAGCACTCTACCAAGGGCAACAAAGTAAGAGTCTGTCTCAAAAAAAAAAAAAATGAAGTGAGCTGATGTGTGAAAAGCACTTTGATTGGTGGTGGGCACATTAGGTGCTATCATCCTCATTGTTGTCATTGTCACCATCGTCACCATCACATGGACCCTCTAGAAAGGCAGCAGTGACATTTGTAACTTAGGTAATGGAGGAAGGAGCTGGTGGATATTGCCCACCTGTCTGCCATGACAGACAGAATCCCCGCACGCTGACTGCTGATAACTTCACATCCTCTCCACCTGGATCACCACCAGCCGGGCAAAGAGGACTTTGAGAAGCCACTGAGGCGCTGGGCTCTGGGGAGCTTCAGCCCTTTCCAGTCCTAGGGAAAAGCTCCAATGCTGGCAAGGCCCAGACCCTGCAGTCAATCAGGGACAAGCTCTCAGCCATTTCCCAACGACTGTCCCATGGGGCTGCAGCCGAGCAGATAAGCCCTGCCCCGGACCCCTACCTTGGCCCACTGGCCACTATCAGCCCACATTCTCCCCCCTGCAGCAGTGCCTTACAGGTGTTTTAGGGGGCAGCTCTCCCCTGTGCACAGCTCCTACCTCCTGCTTCTTCCCCTGGGGCTTCCCAGAGGCTGCAGTGAGTGTCATCCCTGCAGGCACCTGCTCAGCCTCCATGCACGGGAAACCCAGGAATAAGGGTGAGAGCCGACACCCACATAGCCACCAGGGGCAGTGCGCCCCCTCACCTTCCATGGGGACGGTTCTCAGGCTGTTTTCCTCAGACTGTTTGGGAGTCATGCAGAGCCAGGCACAGCTGATACAGATCCTTATATGGCCCCTCTTTGCTTCTCTACCGCCCCCCACCACGTCCTTCCATGTGCTGCTGCTAAGGCTCTGCTTCTGGGCAGGCCCAGGCTGGAGTCGGCTTTTTCCCATTGATCCCTAAAAGATCCCACCTCTTAGGCATGAATGTGTGTGCCTGTGCACATGCCGGCAGGCACATGCATGAACACACATGTGCACACACGCATATACATGGGGTTGTGCTCCTATCACCCTCTGAACACACAACACAACAACCCAAACCACATCCACAGGGAGAGGGTTTTCCGAGTGAGGGACGCGGCTGCAGCAGAGTGGCACCTTGGGGGAAGAGTGGCATCTGCCCTGGGCTGTCTGTGGCACTGGGTGGCGGGTGTCTGGCCAGCTGAGACAGGCAGTCTCAGGGGCAGAGGAGTGGACGGAGCCGTGGACGTGTGACCCTAAATTGTGATATTTTCCTTCTCGTGGAGGGATGAATGCAGCCTCAGACAGATGCTGCCCCACAGCTGTTTATGGCTGGGGGGGCCCCGTGGCAGCCCAGTGACTTTGAAAGGGGGGTTGGAAAGGAGTCTGACAAAGGGGCCACTGTCTTGGAGGGAACTTGACATGAGCCCAGCAGAGTCCAGGCAGTAGAGTTTGCACAGCTGCGGCCGGGAGCAGACGTGCGCTTTCAGCTGACCTGGGTCTGTGGCTTTGGGCATTAAACCTGACACTTTCCAGATGTACGAGGCCCTCCCTTTGGCACCCTCTACAAACATTCTGTCCCCAGGTACACACACACACACACTTTCAGCCACGGGCAGTGGTACTGTAAATGGCCCATTGTGCTAGAGATCTGGGGCCCTTCTGCAAACCCCCATACCCACACTTTAGGTGAGGCCCCCGAGCTGTGCTAAAATTTATGAGCTGGATTTCAAAATAGTTCAAGTTCAAAGTCACCCCAGCAGCAGCCGCCTCTCTGACAGCTCCAGGTTGGATGGTAGGGGGTACTGAGCATGCCTTCCAGAAAGTTCTTGTTAACCCATGTTGGAGTGGACCCTCAGACCTCCAGCCTGGTGGGAGGGGGCTCAGCAGGAGTTTGGGAACCCGGGGGCACTGCTCACTGGCCACTCTCCCTCAGTGCTGCTCAGTAAAACTCCTGTGGCCCTGGGTATGTGGGCAAGGGCAGGCCTCATGTGGCCTACATACGGCTGCCTCGGGGGACCCAGAAGGGGACACAGATCTGGCTCTGGCCCCTGCCAGGGACTGAGCCTACACCAGCTCCACGTACTCTGAAAATTGCTCTGCTCAGCAGTGTTCCAGCTGGGGGGGTGGGAGGAAGCAAACTTGCCAGGGCCCCTTACTGTTGGGGGCCACGTGACAGCAGGCAGGAGGGGACACTTGGACATTCTCTTCCTCCCCAGTGAGGAGAAGGAAAAAGGAGAGAAGGAAGAGGAGGCAGAGGAAGAGTAGAGAAAGAGAGAGAGGAAGGGAAAGAAGCAGAGAGAGGAAAAGAGACCACACAGGAGGGGGCGAATCCACCCCCGTGGTAAAGGCATTAGTCCATTCATGAAGGTGGAACCCTCTTGACCTGAACATTTCTCAAAGTTCCCACCTCCCAATACCATGCATCATCACAACGACAACTAAATTTCCACATGAGTTTTGCAGGGAACAAAACATAGCACCAACCCTACTTGAATCAGTGCATCTGGATTCAAAATATCTTTAGTTACAGCTGAGCCTGACTGTGGCAGAGGACAGGGGACTAACATTTCCCTCCCAGAAGAGCAGAGCTCAGGGAGGGTCCTGGAACTAGTCTTGCCATTAACTCTCAAGGTGAAACTTCCAGCTCAACTGACACCCCAATGGAGTGAGGTTGCAGGTGCCAAGATACACCTGTCAGCTAGACAATGCCCCCAAGACAGTCCCCCTGGAGACTCACTGTACCCTGCACTGTGTCAGAGGTGGGAAGGAAGAAGACAGAAGCAGGAGAAAATAAGTAAAGCAATTTAAGGGCTAATGAAGGTGGCTGTACATTACTCCACTTAGCCTCACTTCTGAGCCAGGCCTTTGAGGGTCAGTAATATCATTTTCGTGTTTGCCATGTGCCAGACACCATTTTAAGCACTTGGTGTATGTTACTCCATTTAACCCTCACCACGGGGTCAGTGATGTTATTATCCCATCTATGAGGCAGGGGAGGGGTCACTCAGTAAGAGGCGTGCAGAGGTGTGCACCCATACTGCACTCCCTCCTCCCCAGACACCACCTGACCCGCTCCGGGCACTTCTTGCAGAGAGTCCCTCACACACATGAGCAGACGTACAGACCTCCCTATTTCTATAATCTAAATCCGGACCTCCTAGCATCACACACTGCATACAATAGATGACAGGACCACTCATTTTTATTTATTGTCTTCATTGGGGCGGCTATAGTAGAATTCCATGGACTGGGTGGCTTAAACAGCAGACGTTTTATTTCTCATGGATCTGCAGCTGCAAGTCTGAGATCAGGGTGCTAGCAAGGTTGGGTTCTGGGGACATCCCTCTTTTCAAGTCACAGATGCATCCTTTCTCATTGCATCCTTACATGCTGGAGACAGAGAGTACAAACTGAAAAGAGAGGAAGCAAGCTCTCCCGGTTCTTCTTATAAAGGTACTAATCCTATTCATGAGGGCTCCACCCTCAGGACCTAGTTACCTCTTATGGGCTTCACCTCCTGACACCATCACTTTGTGAATTAGAGTTTCAATATACATGAGGTTGGACAATTCGGTCTGAGAACTCATCCAAGAAGTACTACATAGCTCATTGCTAATTATCACTACGGTCATCTTGGAGATACTTCCCTCGGGAAGCTATGCATCAATGCATTTACTCTACCCTTCAGAACAAGGTTGGAACTCTTTGTGGAATGGCTTTTGAAGTGCCCCTCTTGGCCATCTGGTGACTACTTTGATATTCAGCAATGAGGTGTGTAGCACTTTTCCTAGGATAAGTTCTCCAACTTAATGTCAGACCTCATATGATGACAGCTCTGATGACCATTCCAGAAAAATTCTAAAATTGCACTGAAGGGTGGTGGACTAGGTATTGGCATTAGTGCATGGATTCCAAGTACTCTGAAGATGACCCATTAGCAATGAGGTATGTAGCACTTTTTCTAGGAAGAGTTCACAAACTTAACTGTCTGACCTCATAAATTTTTGTAGGTCACAAACATTCAATTCATAGCAGTGGTGGTGAAAGAGGGTGTTCGAATCCTTCAAAGTAATAATCCAAAAGGTTCTTTATTTAATTAGCTAGGGTTAACCCTTTCATCCTCACCAACTGCCAAGGATGAATGAGGTGAACTTCTCAGATGCCACCACAGTGTCCCTGAGCCTCCCCCTTCAGCTGAGGATAGTGTAGGTTGGATGCCAAGCAGCAAAGGGCCCTAATTCCCAAGTCCTGGAGTGCTGTGAGCCCTGAGCCCTGGTCTGCTGGGCTATCTCCTCCCATGGGAGACGATGTCCTGACATGCTCGGCCGCTCTGAGGATCTGTCCTCATTTTCACCACCAAGGTGGCCGCAGGCCTTGGGGCTGAATCACCCCATTCTTCTCAGCAGACAGCCCATCACACATGCTACTTGCCTGGTTCCCGCCATGGCTCTGAATCCCCCTTTTGTGGAGCTGATGGGGAAAGAGAGATATTTAGAGCTCTCAAAAGATACTCTCCAAGCCCTTCCCAGGGACAAGGGCACCCCAGTGTGTGGCCTTGGTTTCTTTTGGGAAAGAAATGAGCAAAAGCAAACTCCAAGCCATGGCCCTCAGGATCCAGGAGTCTCGTTCCAAGCTCATTTTCTGCCACAGGAGCAGACGTGTTTTGTGCCACTGTTGGCAGCCTGCACCTCTTCCTTGAGTGTGAGAGTTGTGGCGAGAGTGCCCAGGAAACAGCTGAATTACACACCGAAGCACTGTGACACATAAACCGGTGAGTCCGACATGCATTAACACCCATCCACACGGGCACGCACACATGTATACACACACACAGAGGCGCTCGAATACAGGTCATGGGCAGATGGAAAACCCAGAGGTTCTGGATTCTAATTCTGCACAAGTTCTGCTCCCAATTTCCCAGAGACCCTTGGCATCCCTGTCCCTCTGCACCTAAGAAGAGAACCGCTGGACCTTAGGGATGGCATGTCTACTCTGGCTCCCAGCCCTCTGCCCACACTGGGACGTGCTGGGAAATGATGGCAAGAGGGACAGTACATCTTAAAATCCTTCTGGAGTCTCACGTTCGGTGAATCCAGTCCTCCTGAGTTCCAGCCAACAGGCTGAGCTATCTGATCACGTTTTCACTCCTCCTGAAACTGGCTCCTTGGTGAACTCTGCATATGACCCGTATTTGAGTGAATAGTATTGGGTCACGTATTTTCTGATTTGGACAAAAGACCGTGTAAGGTGCTGTCACGGGGGGTAGGGGGACTAGAGAAGGAAACTCTCTGTACATAGAATTTTTGCAACTTCTTATGAGTCTATTTTAAAATAAAATGAGAAAACAAACAGCAACAACGAAATCTGCAGGCTCCGCCCTGCAGGCTGTCTAAGGGAGGAATATGTTATACGTGCGTGTGTGTTTGCCACCTTGTTTGTCTGGGTACAGTTCCCTGTGTTTTCTTCCGTGGGAAAGTACAGGTGTTGTTGGCAGGTCAGCATCATAGCATGGTGATGACACACCCAGCTCCCCGACTGCCTGGTTTTGAATCTCATATCTATGGCCTCAGTTCCCCCATCTGTAAAATGGGTGACATTTTACAAGTCTATCTCCTTGGGCTGTTGTGGGGACTGGCTGATTTTCACTGTGTGTAGAGCCTCATAAATGGTGTGGATTGGCATCTCTGGAGCTCTTTGCTTGCTCTGAGTCAGTCCCTTGGGTGCTTATGGTGACCCAAGGAATGTCTTGTGCTCTATATCATTCAGGTCCTCAGGGAACGTCTTCTGTGCCCAGCACCACCAGGACCCCAGTGCCTGGAATCATCTGGAAGCCAACCCACCCCATGTTGCTGAGAAAACACCCTCCTCTGTGTCTACAAAACCAGGTGATGTCAGGGAAGCATGTGGTCAGGTGATGGAACTGCCAGTCCCCCCAATCCCACAGGTCCACATGCCGCTTAGCTCCATGGAAGTCACCACGCCCCTCCTCACCAGCTTGAAGAAAGCACCGTGGGCCTCAATTTCTTAAAATAAAAATCCTTTTGTTTTCAAGTGAGCCGAGAGCCATGGGGCTGCTGCAGAGTCAGGACTGGCAGTTCTGATGAAGTATGTTGGCCCCGTTAGCAGAGTCCAAGCCCCCAGCCCAGGGGGTGGCCCCAGCCCCACCTCATGGCCGGGTGCTGAGGCCCTCTCTGGCTGCAGATCCTGCTCTCAGTGCAGGTTGGGCCATTGTTCAGCTGCAAGCCTAAGATCTGCCTGTTCCCTGAACCCTGCAGCTTGTGTCCCCAGTGTGTGCCCGCGTCTGGCATGAAGTGGCCCCGTCTTCTTGTGGAATTGTGGCCTGGTTTCTAAGCCTGGGCTGAGGACTCTTTTTTTCTTTCTCCTATGGCTGCAGTGGTGCTGGAGGGAGAGGTCCTGCTCTCCTTCAGCACCTTCAGCCACCCCAGCGGGCTACAAAGCCTGAGTGATGGCCATGTGCTGTCACCAGCGTCACAGCAGGGTGGGGGCAGTGTGAACTGCTAGCACTCACTTCCACTATCCATGGTCTGTGTGACTGTGTAGACAGATACGGGGATCACAGGGGGACCAGCAAAAGGGAGACGCAGGGCAGACCTGAGGGCAGGTCCAGCTCCTCCCTTATTGGCTGAGTGACTCTGAGCCTCAGTTTCCCCATCCTTGCAAGGGGGACGCCAGCGCCTCCTTCCGCCAGGTGCCATGGGGAGTGAGTGTGTTATCAAGATGGTGCCGGGTGCACAGCATGGGTTCAGCACAGCTTCATTGCTCTGGTGTCATCATCAGCCCTGTGTGTGAGGACAGGTGGCTCTTGCTTCTTCTTTTACACATTTCTGTGGATTTTACATTTTTCAACTGATTATGTGTTGTACTTGTATTGGGGAAAAAAATAGAGGATGGGGCAGAGGGAAGAAAAGATGGAGGGCGGGAGGATAGGAGCGAAGAAGAGGCCCTCTCTTTTCAGACAGAAAGGCCTGGTCAGTTCTCCCCATCCCAGGGGCAACTGTCCATGTGAGGTAGGGGAAGGAGATGCCAGTCAAACCTATGCACTGTCTGCCCCCTGAGATGCCCAGCTTCCTTAAGTCCAACCCCCAGGCCCAGGACGATGGGTTTCTCCAAAAACAGCTGGTGACTGATTCCCCAAGGGGGCCTCAAACCACTCTCAAAGCATCCCCCATCTCCTCAGGGACAGGCAGCCCCTCTCTTCTGACACTTTTTCTGTAGATTTTTCCAGCAAGGAAGGTGTTTATCATTCACAGGTGAGGAAACTGAGGCTCAAAGAGGTGATGCCCCTACAGAATCTCTTGGCTTTCAGATGTCACCAAGTGTCGGGTGTCCTGGAGGCTGACCTATTAGAAACTTCTTTTCTTCTTGGAAGCAGATTCACTCATTGTGGTTGTTAAGACTCAGAAGGATCCAGAAACAGGTGCTGTGGTTACTTAAGGCTCTTGCTTACACACTCCAGTGTTGTTTTCTCTTATCTGAGCTCTCTTACGATTCTTAAAGTCAAAGACTGATTTTTGTGTCCCCCTCCCTAATTCCTATGTTGAAGCCCTACATACCTCCAACCCCCACCATGTGGCTATATTTAGAGCTGGAGCCTTGATGGAGTACTTAAGATTAAATGATGTTGTGAGGGTGGGGCCCTGATACAGGAGAGTTAGTGTCCCTACGAGAAGCACTTGCTTCCCCTCTCTCCACTGTGTGAGGATATGGCAAGAGGACAGCCATCTGCAAACCAGAAAGCAAGCCTTCACATACCGGAGACCTGCCAGCCTCCAGAACTGAGAGAGACAAACGTTTGTTGTTTAAGCCACTGCCCAGTCTTTGTCATTCTGCTATAGCAGCTCAAATTGAGCTAACACAGCTGTCAAGCGCTACTCCTGATTAGAAGTGGGGAGGGTTGTGATGACACCAGAGGGGAGATTAGAAGGGGTTTGAGGGCCTGTGTAATCTCCTTCAACACCCAGCCTGCATCCACCTGAATAAAAACAGAGTCAACATAAAGATAGAGACTGCAGGGCAGATGCAGCCAGAAAACAGACCTGTCCCCTACGTCCAATCAGGCTGCCCTCTAGGCAGTCACATTTATAAATGTGGGGCTGAGGCCCTGACATCAATGAAAGGAACAGGTCTGGAGTTTGGGGAATTATGTACAGTTAACTGAGCAAATCTTTTTATTTATTGCAATAAAATATACGTAAAACTTACCATCTTAACCATTTTCAAGTGTATGGTAGTGGCACTAAGTATAGTCACATTATCGTGCAACCATCGCCACTGTCCAGAACTCTTCCATCCTCCCAAATGGAAACTTCGTACCCATTAAACACTCACTCCCTCCAGCTCTGCCACCCACCATTCTGTTTTCTGTCTCTATGAATCTGACTATTCTGGGTACCTCATACCAGTGGAATCATAAAGCATTTGTCCTTTCATGTTAATACTGTATGTTATTTCTTTATTAAAACAATAAGCAAGATGCACTTTGAGCCTAATGCATGTCGTTAATTTCAAAGGAGTGGAAGTGTGGACGATGTGACTCACAGAGGTCTACGCTGAGCACAGAGGAGTCAGAAAGAGATATTGTAGCTGATACAGCCAGAAAAGTGGGAGTGGGGTTAGGGGAGCCAACAGTACAGAGTATGGACTAGATGAGGCTGTGCTGAAGAAAGTCATTAGGAAGCTACTGCACCAGTCCCAGCAATAACTGATAAAGGCCTGAACTCAAGTGACGGAGCAGGAAGAAAAAGGAGGAAGCAGATAAAAGATGTACTCAGGAAAGAGTACTACAGATGTATGTTGGCAGCTGACCGGGTGAGGGATGAGGGAGAGGGAGGGGCTGAGGTCTGGGGCCTGTGAGCTGGGTGATGGGGAGGGAGCTCAGGAGGAGGAAAATGTGCAAGGCTTAAAGGCTTAAAGAAAGAAGAGCATGAGTTTGGCTTGGAAATTCCACACTTAAGACCTGGAAGACTTCCAGACAGAGGGGCCCCGCATATTCCTGGCAATGATACTGGGCAGTTTCCAAATTTGCTGGATGTCAAGAATCACCCGAGGTGCTGATGAAACACGCAGTCCCTTGGGCTTCACCAAGACCAAGAAAGTTAGAATCTCCAGGGGTAGGGCCAGAAGTCTGAGGCTGCCCAAGCATCCTTTTAGGAGAGGACAAGCTTAGTGTCACAGATAAGGGGGATTAGGAAGTCCAGCCTAGAGGCTAACCCTGTTTACCTAGTTCTTATTTCAACATCAGTGTTCCCTGGGAACTTGCTAGAAATGCAGATTCCCAGGCCCCATCCAGCCCTACCGAATCAGGCCCTGTTGTGGAAGGAGGGGTGGAAGCTGTTTTCACAGGCCTCCAGGGGTTCTGACGCTCACTCAAGTTTAAGAAGCTGTGTCTGATTTGATCTTCAGTAAGTTGATCTCCCCCAGGACATTGGGAAGATGAAAGGAGTTTTCTAGAAGAAAAGGCTGCATGCTTTGTGAGGCACCAGGCAACCTACCACGGGTGTTCTTTCAGTCTGGGCTTGGAGTATGATCAGGTCCAGCACTGCAAAGGAGGTCAGCCTTGCAATGGCTGAAATTTTGAAAAGAGCAGGTTTAGAGGTCAGAAAGGGAAGAGGTGTCACGAAAGCCAAGGGCAAGAAGCTTCTGGAAGGAGAAAATTAACAGGGTGGGACCACAGAGGGGCCAGAGGTGGGTACTGAGGTCAGACCATGGGTCCCTGCAAGCAAACCCCACTGCACTGGTCTGTGAAGCCTGGAGCCGGCCGGCATGGGCTCCCCCGGGAAGGATGCTGGTCATGGACACAAGTGGAGAGAGAAGCTGGGTGGGGGACATGGGTGGGTAAGGGCCGGATATGGCTCTGACACTGGGGGACGTGGGTGGGTAAGGGTCAGATATGGCTCTGACACTGGGGGACATGGGTGGGTAAGGGTCAGATATGGCTCTGACATTGGGGTACATGGGTGGGGAAGGGTTGGATATGCCCCACCAGGCAGGGGCCAGGTGGCCGTGGTCATCTCTGTGGCGTTACCACCCTGGCACATGTCAAGTGCTCCACAGATCCTGGTTGACTGAATGAATGACCCAATGAAGAGTCAAAGGAATTAGGTCTCAGAGAGAGCATGAGGGAGAGGAGCTTAAGGGACCAGAGGGTACACCTTCTTTTTTTTTTATTTATTTTTATTTATTTTATTTTTTCTTTTCTTTTTTTTATTGTTAAATCATAGCTGTGTACATTAGTGCAATCGCCTGTACCCATTCTAAGATGCACCATAGATGTGGCCCCACCCATTACTCTCCCTCCACCAAAACCTCCCCCCTCCCTTCCCCTTCCTTGGCCCTTTCCCCATAGTCTTGTGCTATAGTTGGGTTATAGTCTTCATGTGAAAGCTATAATTTAGCTTCATAGTAGGGCTGAGTACATTGGATACTTCTTCTTCCATTCCTGAGATACCTTGCTAAGAAGACCCTGGGATAAATCCCACTTGGTTGTGGTGTATAATTTGTTTTATGTGTTGTTGGATTCTGTTTGTTAGGATCTTATTGAGTATTTTAGCATCAATATTCATTAGTGATATTGGTCTATAATTTTCTTTTCTTGTTGGGTCTTTCCCTGGTTTGGGGATCAAGGTGATGTTAGCTTCATAGAATGTGCTGGGTAATATTCCTTCTTTTTCTATATTTTGGAAGAGGTTTAGTAGTACAGGTACTAGTTCTTCTTTAAATGTTTGGTAGAATTCTGACGTAAAGCCATCTGGTCCTGGGCTTTTCTTTTTAGGGAGATTTTGTATAGTTGATGCTATTTCAGAACTTGATATAGGCCTGTTCAACATTTCCACTTCGTTCTGGCTAAGTCTTGGTAGGTGGCGTGCTTCGAGGTATTGGTCGATTTCTTTCAGATTTTCATATTTGTGAGAGTAGAGTTTCTTGTAGTATTCGTTAAGGATTTTTTGAATTTCTGAGGGGTCTGTTGTTATTTCATCATTACCATTTCTGATTGATGAAATTAGAGATTTTACTCTTTTTTTCCTGGTTAGGTTGGCCAACGGTTTATCTATTTTATTGAACTTTTCAAAACACCAGCTTTTGGATTTATTGATCTGTTGTATAATTCTTTTGTTTTCAATTTCATTTAGCTCTGCTCTGATTTTGGTTATTTCTTTTCTTCTGCTGCGTTTGGGGTTGGAGTGTTCTTCCTTCTCCGGTTGCTTGAGATGTCCCATTAAGTTATTAACTTCCTCTCTTTCCGTTTTCTTGAGGAAGGCTTGCAGTGCTATAAATTTCCCTCTTAGGCCTGCCTTTGCAGTATCCCAGATGTTCTGGTAATTCGTGTCTTGATTGTTGTTTAGTTCCAAAAATTTGGTGATTTCCTTCTTAATCTCGTCTATAACCCATCTATCCTTCAGCATAAGGTTGTTTAGCTTCCATGTTTTTGTATGGGTATGCAGGTTCCTGTTGTTATTGAGTTCAACTTTTATTCCATGATGGTCTGAGAAGATGCAAGGAATAATTTCTATTTTTTTAAATTTGCTGTGGTTAGATTTGTGGCCTAGGATGTGGTTGATTTTGGCGTATGTTCCATGGGCTGATGAGAATAATGCGTATTCAGTTTTGTTGGGATGAAATGTTCTGTAGATGTCCGTTAAGTCCAGATGTTGAATGGTTGAGTTTAAATCTAAAATTTCTTTGCTTAGCTTCTTTTTGGAGGATCTATCCAGCACTGCTAAAGGGGTGTTAAAATCTCCAACTACTATGGAAGTGGAGGAAATCGAGTTGCTCATGTCTGTTAGAGTTTCTCTTATAAATTGAGGTGTGTTGTGGTTGGGTGCATAAATATTAATAATAGAGATCTCATCATATTGAGTATTACCTTTAGCAAATATGAAGTGTCCATCCTTATCCTTAATTATTTTGGTTGGTTTAAAGCCTATTGCGTCTGCGAACAGGATTGCAACGCCTGCTTTTTTCTGCTTTCCATTTGCCTGGAATATAGATAACCATCCCTTCACCTTGAGTCTATATTTGTCTTTTAATGTAAGATGCGATTCTTGTAGGCAGCAGATATCTGGCTTGAGTTTTTGTATCCAGTCAGCCGACCTGTGCCTCTTTAGAGGACAGTTTAAACCATTCACATTAATTGAGAGTATTGATAAGCCTTTGGAGAGTCCAGTGGACATTTTTAATCGTTTTGCAACTGTGGAAGTTGGAATTTGATCAAAATTTTCTGGGTGAGTTTACTTTTGTGGTGGAGGATTACACTGGTCTTTATGGAGAATAGGTCTGAGAATATCCTGGAGAGCTGGTTTAGTTATCACAAATTTCTTCAACATGTGAATGTCATCGAAGTATTTAATTTCTCCGTCATAAATGAAACTCAGTTTAGCTGGGTACAGGATCCTGGGTTGAAAGTTATTTTGTTTTAGGAGATTAAAAGTCGATGACCATCCTCTTCTAGCTTGAAAGGTTTCAGCCGAGAGATCTGCAGTTAGTCTGATATTCTTCCCCTTGTAGGTAATGATTTTCTTTCATCTGGCTGCTTTCAGAATTTTCTCCTTCATATTAACTTTAGTGAAATTGATTATGATGTGTCTGGGGGATGTCTTATTTGGGTTGAGTCGTGCTGGAGTTCTGAAACTGTCTGCTATCTGAATTTCGGAATCTTTTGGCATGTCTGGGAAGTTCTCCTTCATAATCTCATGGAGAAGAGACTCTGTGCCTTGTGAAGCCCCTTCGTCACTTTTGGGGATCTCTATAAGACGAATATTGGTTTTCTTCAAATTATCCGAGAGCTCTCTGAGAGAGTGGTCTGTTTTTGCTCTCCATTTCTCTTCTTCTTTGAGGGTTTGGGAGCATTCGAAAGCTTTGTCTTCAATGTCAGAAATCCTTTCTTTTGCTTGCTCCATTCTGTTACTGAGGGATTCTACTGTGTTTCTCAGATCTTTGAGGGATGCAACTTCTTGTCTCAATGTGTCGAAATCTTTGGTCATTTGGTTTTTGAATCCGTTGAATTCTTGAGATAACTTTTGGAATTCTAATTCGATCTTATTTGCTATCCAGATCCTGAATTCAATTTCTGACATCTCAGCTATTTGTTTGTGCATGGGATCTTGTGCTGTTTCTGCCCCATTGATCCTTGGGGGAGTTGATCTACTCTGATTATTCATATTGCCAGAGTTTTTCTGTTGATTTCACCTCATGATTGTTTTTCACCATTGCCTCTGGCCGTCCTCAGAGTTGGGGAGGTGTCTCTCCAAGATTAGACCCCAGCGGGATCACTCTATTGTTGCTGGATCTTTGTAGGGAGTGACCCTGTGTAGTTCCTCTGGGGCTGCTCTAGCTAGGGAGTTCTGGTTGCGGAAGCAGCTCCAGTTTGTGACACACCCGGATCCAGCAACAGGGCTGGGGGTGGTGCGCACAGTTCTGGGAGTGCCAGGCACCCAGTGACTTTGGCACAGAGAGCCCAAGGCTCCAGCAGTCTCTGGCCAGGAGAAGAGCTCTGCACAGAGGCAGGGAGGGCTCCAAAGGTCACACAGCTACCAGAGTCCCTGTCCAGATGAACGGGCTAGTGTGGAAGCTGGGAGGACGCAGGAGGGAGGACGCAGGGTTGCGTGGCTCCCACAGTTCCTGGTCAGGGAATGTGGAGGCCCGGTGGGTGCGGGTCACAGGTTGGGGGCCGCTGCACAGCTCTTATGGAGGTCTGGGCAGTGCCAAGCCCAGGAGTTTGAGGTTGCTGTGAGCTGTTACGTCACGGCACTCTACCCAGGGCAACAGCCCAAGGCTCCAGTGTGCCAAAACCGTCTCACTCTGCCCCTAAGGATTAAGGCTGTAAGGCAGCTCAGTCCCCGCCTTTAGGCTGCTCAGTCAGTAGGTTACTTTGATCCGCCCAATCCTTGCTCTGAGACCCTGAGGGCGGAGCTTGCCGGGGCAGTTCTTTCACAATGGCTTCTTGCGCCCAGCTCAGTGGCTCAGTCTGAGGCCCCAGACAATGCCCAAAGTTCTGCACACTCCTGCTCAAGCTCTCCCCAAGGCAGTTCAACTGAGTGCCAAGTCCAAGAACACCGAAACAGTTCATAGGTAAGGCCTTTCCGGTTTGCAGTCTCACTGCTGCTTGTACTTACGGTTGCCGGCATGATTAGGTCGATCGAACATACGCAAGCACTTGTCAGTTTTCCACTGTTTTTGTCCTCCTCTTGGGGTCCAGAAGTCCCTTGCTGGCTCCCTGTATCCTCAAAGGGATGATTATAGGCAGATCCCACCGGCCAGAGATGCCTGGAGTCTTGTCTCCCCAGACTCGCTGTTCCCAGTTGCAGGGAAGCCGTTACTCGGCCGCTATCTTTAATCTCTCTTCGAGGGTACACCTTCTAACAAAAACTCTTTGCAGCACAAGTACTAAGCACATGTTAACTCCTCGGCCATGGCACTGTGGCCCCATGTTAGACATGGGGAAACAAACTCACAGAGAGGTCAAGCTTGCGGCCCAAGTTCACACAGCTGGCAAGAGGTAAAGCTCAATTGTACCAATAGCCTGGCTGTGGCATCTTACACTCCTAACCAGTAGGGTTAAGGGGGGTGATATTTGGAAACTGAAGAGAAATTCTGAGGTGGAATGGGGAAAGGAAGGGAGAGAGTCAGGCAGCCACAGCTGTCAGGCCAAGAGAGTGGGAAGCCGCGACTTCAGCCAAGTGGGCTGAGGGGAGCGGGCTTGATGTTTAGAAGATTCTCTTGACATGGCTTCCGGGGAGGAGGAGGAGGCCTAGTGTGGGTCAGTTGAGGTGGCCAGACATGGTCGTGGCTGCTCAGCCAGGGTTCTTGAATGCTTCTAGTGTTTTCCCTCAGCCCTAAGCCAGGTAGGGAGCAAGCTGGGGCCCTGTGTGGACAACTGAGCCAGGTAAGTGGACTCTATCCAAACCTACAGTGCCGGCGCTGTGGTGGGACCAGGCCTCATTCTGGGAGCTTTCCTGTGTCCAGATCTGCTTAGTCTGGGACAGCGCCAGCCCCGGGGCCACAGTGAGGAGTGTGAGAGGGCAGAGGTCTTCTGGAGCCCCCTACTCCTCTGTCTGGGAGGCAGACCAGGTGTGAGGGAGGTCTCCCTGGCCCACACAAGGCTTGTGTGCCACCCTGGAGCCAGCAACACCCGGGAGAGAACAGACGGCTTGGGGACGTCCTCCAGGTACCTGCGAGGGAGGCTGGCTCAATTCCTGCTCAAACACCACAAGGGAAAAGCGACAACCAGAGGGATTCATGCCTCTGTTTCTGCGGGTAGCTAAAGTTAACCAAGCCAGGTGGAATCAAGAAGGAACTAAACGCCTCCCTGGCAGCCATTTGTCATGGGATGATTGTGTCCCACCTTAAAGGTATGTTCAAGTCCTAACTGGTGCCTGTGGATGGGGCCTTACTTGGAAATTGGGTCCTTGCAGATGTGCTTGAGTTAAGATGGGGTCACTAGGAAGGACCCTAAATCTAGTATGACTGGTGTCCTTACGATAAGAGGAGGGGCACACAGAGAGGAGAAGGCCATGTGACAAAGAGGCAGAGAAAAGAGTGACGCCACCAGCCAAGGAGCCCCAAAGACTGCTGCAGCCACCAGAAGCAGCAAAGTCAAAGAAGGATTCCAGGGTCTCAGGGGCCCTGCTAACACCTGGGTTCCAGACTTCCGGTGTCCAGAACTGTGAAGAGAGTAAATTGCTGTTGTACATTGCTCCCAGATTTCAGTACTTGTTACAGCAGCCCCCAGAAACTCATACAGCATCTGAGATACTTCACGATAAACCGTCATCTGCCAGGAGAGTGGGCAGCCAGCTACGAAGGTGGAAAACATTTGGTCCCTGAAGTTGGAGGTCTACTGTGGAGGGCCAATGTTACGAAACTCTACCAAAAAGCAAGTCTCAAGTTACTAGATTCCTGGTCAATTAAATCCTGAATCGTTGTGTCACCTGAGCATCACTGGGGTCTGGCCTCTCAGAAGGGAGGATTTCCACATGCGTGGGTAAGAAGAATACTTACTTTTTTCTCATTTTTAACAAGTACAGTAAAATATGCATGACATAAACTTTACCCTCTTACCCACTTTTTAAGTGTACCACTCAGGGGCATCAAGAATATTCTCAATGTTGTGCAACCATCACCACTATCTATTTCCAGAAGTTTTTCATCCTGGCAAACAGAAACGCTGTCCTCATTAAAAACTAGCTGCCTGTCTCCCCGTCTTCTGGCTCCCAGTATCCTCTCTTTTACTCTCTGTCTCTACAGATTTGCTTACACTGGACATTTCTCACAAATGGAGTGGGACACTGTGTGGCCTCTGTTTGGCTTCTCTCATTCAAGATCCATCCATGATGTAGTGTCAGAACTTCATTCCTTTATATGGCTGAGGAATATTCCCCTACACTGAAAGATTACAATTTGCTTATCTATTTATTCACTGATGGACACATGATTTAATTCCACTTTTTGGCTATTGTGGAAGGAAGACCTCTTTGACAATTGTATCAGTAACACTTTGGCCTTCTCAGATCTCCAAAGGGCAGGTTGGTTGGTTTTTGAACAGTGAATATAGAAGGTAACATGGTTTCTTATCTCTGGAGAAAGTTGACTTTTCACGAATCAGCCTGATAGGCCTGGGCTAGGAAGACAGCAAATAGCTGGGAGAAATAGGACTGAGCTAGGAGGACAGGTGTCAAGACATAAGTAAGAGATGAGGGGTAGTTTGGGGCCTGGGGCTGCCTCAGAGGTGTTTGTATTCTGAATTCCAAATGCCTGGAAGGGTTTCTGAATCTAAGCTCCTTATGGGAGGGAGGGGGAGAGAGAGAGAGAGAGAGAGAGAGAGAGAAGGTCTTTGAGTTAAAAGAATATTGAAAAATGTGAAGTTCACTGTCGGGGCTGAGAACTACTAGAGGGAGCTCGGGAAGGACAGGTGGGGGGTGGAGATCTCAGGCAGGTGCCAGCATTTTCTCTCCTGCGCCTGTAGTGTGACCCGAGGCCGGGTTACTTGGTGCTGGGTGACTTTATCAATATAGAACGATCCACTTGCTGCCTTTCAAGTCTTCACTCTCTGAGAAATTCAGTGCTTCATCTGCTTTACTGATTGATTATTTATCACCCCCAGTGTCTCTCAATCTTGTTCTCCCTTCTGCATTGGCAGGACACATTTTTGTCCCTTCCTTTATTTCTGTGTCATCTCATTTTAGGCGTGTCCCTTATAAAACGGCATGCAGTCAGACACTGGTGAGCGTGGGTGTCTTTGTGACACTTAATCCATTTTTATCTTCTCTCACGAGTAATCCGCTCAGTGTTCCCCCTCTTGCTTTATGTTCTGGTTTGTTCATCTCTGCAGTGTCTGCTATTTAATACTCTTCATGGGCAGAGACTATCTTCTTTTTCCCTCTAGCGACGCAAAGGTTGTAGAACAGTTTCCGTGGTGCAAATGAACGTGAGCCTTTAAGTGAGAAATATGCAAGGCTCTCTGCCATGATCAAGGTCAGGAACAAAACAGTATCTGTGCAAAATGAGACACGTAACATAGAACCATCTCCCACCCCTCTGCCGCCTGCTCCCAGTTCGTGTGTGCACGTGAGCTGCAATTTTAGAATACTGTTTCCATTTTTAAAAACAGGATGAGATTTTCTTTCAATCATCAAGCTTGGCGTGTTGTTTTCGTTGGCAGGCACACGTTCCCTTGTCTCTGAGATACTGTCATGAATGTCATCCATTCATGCTGTTTTCATTGGCTGATCCTTTTCCTTCTGCAGCCCGGGCAAATCCTCAGGTTCACGTTCAATCCTCATGGGCTTCCCCTATGTTGTTTCTCCTGTGCTATTTCCCACCAGTTTATCTAACAGTTGTAGTTTCCATACGACTTCCTCTGCCCTTATCCAGCTCTCTGTTTGTTTTGTTTTGTTTTGTTTTTTTCGCCTTAGTTTGCTGTCTTATCCTTTTACTTTTCATCTTTTCTCACTAAGGTATGGGTCTCATACACTAGATTGGGGACTGTATTCCACGGCCTGTGACTCCAAACGCCCATCTTGTCTTCAGTGCCAGTCTGGGACAAACGCTGTTTGGTCTCAGATGAAGTGAGAGAAAGAAAGGAGTCAAGAGATTTTTGCTCTGATTGTTATTCTTGTGTGTGTGGGTGGGGGTTGGGATCCGTCTTGTGTTACCAAGTCTTGTTCGTTAAGTGGTAATGATCATTGAGATTGGTGAGTTGCTCATTTTGTGACATTTTTATTTTGCAAAATAAAATGGGAGTAAAAGTTGGTGACTCTTCACTTGTTCTTTATATTAAAAACAAACAAACAACTATGTCCACGTCTAGGCTATTAAATTTATAGAAGAGAGGATAAATTGTTCCCAAGGCAAGGAAGATAGTGAAAGTATAATAATAATTGTCCAGGTGAGAGATGGTGAAGGGCTGGGCCGGCAGTGATGCTGAGAACGGAAAGAACAGACTCCAGGATGTTGGTTCTGCGTCCTCAACAAGACTCGGTGACCAACTAAATAAGGACTCTGGAAAGGAGGAAAGAGAGAAGAAATCATAGTCACAGTTTTCCACCCCAGGCCATAGAGTGCTGGTGGTGCTGCCACCTAAACTCATTTGGGGTGGGAAGACTTGGCAGGGCATTTGGGACACAGAGGCTGTGTGTGAAGAGTCCTTGGGCCTGGGGACCTGGTTGTTGTGCAGGGAAACAGACCCGGCTCTCAGGAAAAAGGTTAGTGGTGAGGATGTAAGGTTGACTCCTGGGCACATTGTGACAGTGGTCACAAGATGAGTCATCCCGTAATTGAGATTTTTATAGCTCATTTTCTTACATTCTCCAACATCCTGTTACAACAGAAGGGACCACTTCTTTGAACATGCCCACCCCGCCTGCGCTCTGGGTGATGGAGACATCATGGCATTGTGCGCAGTTCTGGACATGTTTCGTTGACACTTTAAGGTGGCATCTACTGCAGGAATTTACCCTAATTCTACCTTGATCTCAATGACAATCATGTGCATGTTCCAGAAGGCCTTTACGCCTTCATTCCTGGGCTTGTGCATTAAGTATCTAATATCTAAATACCCAATTTCTTCCCCTCACAATTCCTGGACACCCCCAAGCCACCCAGATAACCATCAGTGGATGAATGGATAAGCAAAAGGCAATCTACCCACAGGATGGAATATTATTCATCATAAAAGGAAACAAAGCACTGATACACACTGCCGTGTGCATGAACCTTGAGAATGTTACGCCAGACACAGGAGGCCACATATTGGACGATTCCTTTCTAAATGTGCAGAAGGGGTAAATTCACGGAGACAGAAAGCAGATGGGTGGTTATCCGGGTGTGGGGGTTGGGGAAGCAAACTGACTGTTTAGCAGGTTTGGGGTTTCCTTGTGGGGTATAACAGGTTTGGGGTTTCCTTGTGGGGTGGATGAGAATGTTCTGACAGTAGTTAGAGAAGGCAGAGTTGTATAACATTATGAATGTACTAAATGTTCATTCTAATTTATCAAATGTATAGAAATTCTTCACTTTAAAATGGTTAATTTTATGTTATGTGAACTTTACTTCAATAAGTTAAACAGAGGAGAAAGGCCCAAACACAAAGAGCAGACGGGGAGGATTCTGGGATGCCAGATTAGTTCAAAGCAAAAGAGACGTTGTCCTTCTAGCCAGGAGATGTTGTGTGTCCAAGGTGCCAATGTGTTTGCTCATTCGTTGTACATTTAATGAGAGCCTAGTCTGTGCCAGGGAGTGTTCTGGGTGTGAGGTCCTTGCCCTCCTGCAGCTGACGGTCTAGCTGGTGAAACAGGCAACCAGCCATCAGCACAGAAATATGAAACGTGTTTCAAGTAGGAATGAGTGCTCCGGGGGAAAAAAGATGGCAAAGGTGGCATCAAGGGAGAGTGAGTGAAGACAAGGCATGTTTGAGATAGGGTGGCCCGCAAAGGCTTCTCTCAGGAGGAGACATCTGAGCAGACAGCCCCTTACAATGAGAGGGGGAGGTGCGTACATATCTGGGAGCAGCACTCTCCAGGCAGAGGGAATGAATGGTGAGTTCTAAGGTCCCGGGGCAGAATAGGTCAGCTGGGCAGCCAGTGTGGCTGGAGCAGAGGCTCACTCATGCCCACAGACCCGCTGCATCTGGTCTGGGGTGTGGGGTGGGCATCCCAGTGCAGCCAGGACTGAGAACCCCAGCTTTAAAAGGTTTCCTCCCTCCTTGTCATCTTTCTCCTAAAAAAGCCAACATGAAACTAATAAACGCTCCATTGTCCCTTAAAGTGGTTGTGGGTTGTCTTCTTTTGTGCCACCAATTGCTTGGACAGTTTGACAAAGCCCGTGGACCCTTCCTAAAATTAATGTTTTTAAACACATAGCATAAAACATAAGTTTATGAAGATAACCATCTGTACTAAAATAGTTATCACAATATTAAAAAGACTCCTAATGCAGTAATTACATGGGTTTCTTTGCAGATGCATTAAAGAATGCAATCTTGTGGATCTGGAATTTCATTACTTTGAAGCAACGAGAGTTGGCTCGGAGCCCGTAGCTCAGTGGTTAGGGCGCCAGCCGCATACACTGAGGCTGGTGGGTTTGAACCCGGCCTGGGCCTGCTAAACAACGACAACAGCAACAAAAAAATAACCAAGCATTGTGGCGGGTGCCTGTAGTCCCAGCTACTCGGGAGGCTGAAGCAAGAGAATTGTTTAAGCCCAAGTTTGAGGTTGCTGTGAGTTGTGGCACCACGATACTCTACTGAGGGCAACATAGTGAGACTCTGTCTCAAAAAAAAAAAAAAAAAAAAAATGAGATTCGATGATACAGTTGCAACTGAATTGTCTCTGATTTTTTTTTTTTTTAACTGAGAATAAAGTCCCAGGTTTTGCTAATTGCTGTGGTTTGTCACTTATATTCATAACAGAAGGGAATGCGTCAGAGGCTGGCGAAATAAAGACAGATGGCTTTTCCCCCATCTGAGGCGGGTGCCAGTTGGAACAGGCTGACTCCTTCCCCAGTCCCACTTGCTGCTGAGGGGCCACTGCACCCTTCCTTACGTACATTAGTGGGGCCTTGACTTCTGTGTTTGGAAACCTTCCAGAACCCTCCTATGCTGGAGCATTAAGTAAGGAGACACATACTACCTTAATTTGCTCCCCAACAAGACCCAATTATATACACACATTCTTTTCCCCCTCCCTCAGGTGCTTTAGCTGCTAAGTCAATAATTTATTCCACAGTAGCCTAGATTTGTTGTTTTTAAAGGCCAGCCAGCCGTGGGGTCTTTATGCATTGGTTCAGCATGCAACTTTTCAAAAAAGAACTGGAAAGAATTTGTTGCAGGGCAAAGGCTGGGAGCAGAGTCACAGTAAATGGTCGAGCTCCCACCACACACTTCCCCCCCTCCCCCACCTTCTTTCTTCATCCCTCAGGCCGTTAACACAGAGCAAAGAGCCACGTTTCTGAGCAATCTCTCTTAGCTGTGGGCCCAGGGCCAAGGGGCATGCTACACATTTTCCCTTATAAATTAATACATTATAACAGGCAACATGAGATGAGTGTGGGGTGGTGGCCGCTGTGCTCTCTGGTCCCTCTAGGCAGCATTTGTCATTTAAAATTTTACAAAGGGGTTGAGCAAATGCTTAGTTAATAAGGGCTGGAATGTAGCAGGAGCGATTCAAACCACAGGCAAAATGGCACATGGGATCTGGAAGAGCAAGAAACTAGCCTTTCAGATTTATCTTTTGTTGGAATTTTTTTTTTAAATAAGAAGTTCAGATAATCAAAAAGATTTAGAGACCTGTAAAGCAAAAAGCCACATACTCCCCACAGGGTTAAGAAAGGAAACATCACCAAACAAAGCAATTGACACCGTAGTGTCCCACCAGAGTTAGAGTTATCCTGAATTTGGTGCTAATAATTCACATGCACTTCTTTTCCTTTTTTTTTTGAGACAGGGTCTCATTCTGTCTCCTTGGTTAGATACAGTGGCATCGTCATAGCTCACAGCAACCTCAAACTCCTGGGCTTAAGAGGTCTTCCTGCCTCAGCCTTCTGAATAGCTGGGACTACAGGTGCCCACTACCACCCCCAGATAATTTTTCTATTTTTAGTAGAAGCAGGGTCTTGCTCTTGCTCAGGCTGGTCTCAAACTCCTGAGTTCAGCTGATCCACCCGCCTTGGCCTCCCAGGATGCTAGGATTAAAGGCATGAGCCATGGTGCCTGGCTGTCATTAGACTTTTGTTTTGAGAAACACTGCTCTAAGGGAATGTGTTTAGGACAGGGACTACAGGGTTACAGAGTGTGCAGCTTAAGCTTTCCAAGATACTGCCAAAATGCTTTTTAAATGGTTATACTGATTTGTATTTCACTTTCATTAAATTTTCATAGCTCCGCCTTACTACTTTAAAGCACAAAGCTTGCTAATGAGAGCTAAGAACAATCTTATTGCCCCACAGAAGGCCAGAAATCAAAATCACAGCATCCTGGGAAGCTTCAGAAACCACAGAGCTCACTCTCTGTAGCCATTAACCAACTATGTTTCTTTGATATCAAAACCCCCTGGGGTCTGTCCAAGAGAGAGTTCCTCTTTTAGGCCCACCCTCTCTTGGCAGAAAGGCATCAGGCAAAGAGGATAACAGTGACATGTCCTTCTCTTGTCACTAGCCCTGTGTTATGTCCACCTGTCTTAAACTGGAGGGAAGAAGGGAGGGAGGAAGAGAAAGAGAAACTCAATTCTCTGTTTAACAACCACACAACAAGAATCTTTGAAGAAATGTCACAAAGCCCAAAACCTTTAAAACATAACTTTCATAATGGCCAAGATACAATCCCAAATTAACTAATAAAGAACCAGAAACATGGGACCCATCTTAAAGAGAAAAGATAATAAATAAAGACCAATTCTGAGATGACTCAGATTTTGGAATCACCAGATAAGGATTTTAGAGCAGCCATTATTATTGCATTCAAAAGTGTAAAGGAAAACATGCTCACAATGAACGAAAAGATGGAGGGAAATCTCAGCAGAACAAACAAGGGTCAATGCCTGATACAAGTGTTTGAACACCTATATCCACTATAAAAAAGAATCAAATGGAAATTCTAGAACTGAAACATATAACCTAGGAAATAAAACCATGGAGGTGAGTCTGTTCTCTCACCTGGGAGCAGGTAAATCAAGTTGCCTGTTGGATTAACTTTGCCCCAACCTTACAGAATGACTTGTCCTTTAGGGAATGTGTCTAAGGATATTGTATAAATCATTTCCTCTGCTAGATTCTCTCCTTCTATGATCTATTTTTATTACTAGGGAACTTAGACACAGTTTATTTTCCCCATCTGAAACTTCTTTGGCAGCCATGCTTTCAACCATCAAGACAATTGCTTCACACCCCACTTGATTGGGCTGGGAAGGGTGGAGCTGTTATTATTCTTTTTTAAATGGTGAAAGAAAAAGCAAGGAAAATGTGATGAAATGTATGGTTTGGACAAGTGTGAAGAAAATGACTTGTCTCTCAGAACAAAGAATGCAAGAACAGTGTGGCTACAGAGTGGGAGGAAATGCAGATCCATTTCTTTACTAGTTTGTATCTACCCAACACATTCACAAATAAACAGAAAAGGAAAGTAAGCCTCAGAAGAAACATAAGATACATCCCAAAGAACCAAAAAAAGGGATGCTTTTTAATGATTTGGTATTGCAAATCCACAGCCTTATAACTCCTACATTCAACTCCCATGGCCACTGTAATAAAGGAGCATAAACGTCATCAATGGAGGAGCTCAAAGAACACAAATTTATCCTCTGACAGGTCTGGAGGCTTCACATTGGAGATCAATGTGTCAGCAGGGCCCTCTGAGGGTGCTAGGGACAAGTCTGGGTCTCTTCCAGGCCTCTCCCCAGCTCGTGGCACCTCCTTGGCAGGTGACAATAGGACTTAGTCTTCACATGGTGGCCCCCTGTCTCTGTGTCCAAATTTCCTTAATGATAAGCTCACCAGTCCTATCAGATTAGGGGGCCCAGCACGCCCCAGTATGATCCTGCCTTGACTAATTATACCTGCAATGGCCCCATTTCCAGTTTGTGTCATATTCCAAGGTACTGGGAATCTTTACTTCCATGTATAAATATTGTGCTTATTTAGGAAACCAGAAGGAAAATCTGTTGCCCAAGGTACTGGGGATTGGTACTTCCATGTATGAATTTGGAAGAAGGCACACATCAAATCCAAAACCCTGCTCTTCACTACAGAATGACATATGTCAACTTAACATGTTTTCACTATATCCTTGCTGAGTACCAGTGGGTAAGAGAAACTGAAATTACATTATTGCTCATAATTTTTCCATACATGGTGCCCAGTTCCCAAGTTCCTATTCTCTGTGCTATTCCCCTCTGATTTACATGTGCAAACTCTCTCTCTCTTTCACACACACACACACAAACACAGGTTCAAAGGTTAAATCTCCACAGAGCTACATATAGGGTGAAATTGAGAATAAAAAGCAGAACTTGGAAAAACTCACTTTGGGTCATAACCAATCCCCCAGTGTTTGTAAAACAGTCTGAGAATTTCAGGGAGTTCAGGGACCCCAGAGTTGGGCCAGCTCCCCAGCCCTCATGGTGGTCCCCAGGCTCTGGGCCCTGCCAGTCGGCCCTGCTCCAAATCTCTCCCACAATAGTCCAGTGTGGTGAGTGGACATCTGGGCAAAGACACAGGTATCATTGTTCTGAGCCCCTCCTCAATCCTACCAGCCCCCTAAAAAGCTAGACTGTAGGTCAATGCCAGAAGTGCAGCCAGTGGACCAGAGTGTCAAAGATGCCCCATTTCCCTAAAAAAATACCATATTGTGTCCATATCAAAGCAACGCGGAGGAGAAGCCAGACAAGGACTTGCCAGGTCCCAGTTCGAGGGAGATCTTAGCTGTGACAGGCATTGAAGTCAGGAAAGGTGACCCCATACGAGCATTTAAATAAATGAACAGATAGTTCAAGATTTTTTCGCTCTTAAAAATTTGCTTCAGTTGAGAACATTCATTTGTAACTCATGTTCTTCCAGTTGGTGAAGCAAGCTGTGTTTTTGCAAAAGATCAACTCTAATTCAAGAGTATAAACTTCTGGAGATTAGAGAGGGACTCTATGTGACTTTCTTTTTTTGTCTGCAGTATTCCTTGTAATTTGTCTGTGATTTTGTTTTCAGCAGGTGGAGGAAAATCAGTTATGGCTGCAATGCCCCTTGTGGCTGCCTGAGTTATGTTCAACATTGTTTGTTCCTGCTTCCCTAAGTGAAATGCCTATGATACATCCTCACTCAAGGGATTGTCGGCCTTGTTGTAGTGTGGAAATGACATGGTATTTTGGAAGGAAATGGAGCAGTATTGCCACTGTCAGTGCACTGGTTGCACCTGTGGGTTTGAGTTCTCTGCCATCCCCTTTGCTGTGGCATTGCATGGGCCACTCAGTGAGTGGGAGGTGTTTATTCCCTTCCTCTGTTGAAGGCCTTGGCCCTGTGACTTGCTTTGGACAGGGAATGAGAATAGACTTACAGCCCTTTCCAAAGCCTTTCCTTCTGCCAATCCCTGGGTGTTTGCTGTGCATTTGGCCCGAGCATCAATTGACTCCCAGGCCAGTAGTTAGCTTGACTTCAGCTGGTTCCAGCTCACAACTGCTGAGGCATTGGCAGTGGAGTAGAGAGAGATGAGCTGTCCCCATCAAACCCTACTGAAATCAATGCCAGCAAGATACACATTTCTTCCTCCCTGCCATGTCCTGTGTGTTATCACCAAGTGGTAGTTATTGTCCTGCCCAAATGTTGCTTGAATCTGTCCCACACACTGATTTAGTCTCCTCAGCTGTAGTACTTGCTGCTCCAATAACAATCTCAAAATCTAAGTGGATTAATGCAAGGAAAATGTGTTTCCCATTCATGCTGGCCTATCATGGTCTTCAATATGGTAGTTCATGGACCCAGACTCCTTCCATGTTGAGACTCCAACCCAGCACCCTCCACTGGATCCTCCATGTCTAACTGGGAGACAAAGAAGAGCTTGGAGCTTATCTCAAGAGATTTTAGAGACTAGGCATACAAGTGGCCATATTATTACTCACAGTCCATTGGCCAGAACTAGTCAGATGACCCCACCTAGAAGCAAGGGGAACTAGGAAATGTAGTTCGGGGGCAGGGGTCCAGGAAGGAGAGGATCACTGGCAGTCTCTGTCAATCAAGCTCTCAAATCTCAAATTCCACAGAGTGACTCATATACAATGCCAGGATGGACAGGACACCCTTCTGCTTAGGGTCCTTCAGGGGCTCTCTCAGCACTTGCCAGTCACTTCTGAAAATGACATTCAGAGTCCCTCTCAACTAATGTCCTGCTTCCTCTGTTACATGGAACACCAATACTTGCCCACACAGTGAGTATATGCCTCTCTCACCTCCCTCTCCTTGTGTCCAGCCTGACCACACTCCCACCTGCTCTTGAGATTTAGCCCTGCTCCTGGTGGTGGTGGTGGTGGGGTCTCTGCTATTCCATTCATGCTCACTTTTAGTGCCCCCAGCTCTGTCACCATCCTTAGGGCCATATCATAGGAACTGATTGTGATTTTGTTTCTCTTGCCAGACTGAGAGCTCCTGCAAGGAAAGGATGGGGCTTCGTTCTCTAGTGTTTCCCTCCCTTGTGCCCAACACATAAAAAATGCTTTAAAAATGTGAATGGATTGAATGGATGAGTTGGCTTCTTGCTTGCAGGAAAAAAACCCTGCACCAGCCCATCTAACCAAGGTACCCACCACACCTACACACCCTTGCTAGGACCACGGGACCCACAGCTCCTGCCACAGGAAAGATCTGACAAGCTGGTCAGAAGCCTAACAAATTCTGTCCCCATAATCTGAGTCTCAGAAGTTCTAGCCAGTGTCACAGAGGGAGTTGGTGCAGGAGCCATTGGCCATGCAGCTGTGAGTGAGGCGGATGTGTGAGTATTAGGAGCAAAAGGAAACAATAAAGAAAAAATCATCAGAGAAGGGGATGAAGGGTGAGGTTGTTCGGGGATGGAGTGACAGAGGCCAGGTACCCCTGAGATGACATGACACACTGATCACTAGAGCCTGTGGTGGGTCCCCCATTATATCCCAGGCCCCCAACTACAGGCCCAGCCTGGCAGGATGTCCCCTTCTCCGGTGTCTCTTTGAAATTCGATTTGCCTTTATCTTTGAACACAACATTTGTTAGGCTAGTCTTTGGTTGGAAGCTGATAACGTCTGCTTTATTTCTAGACCCTGGGGTTTGGAGATGCTGGGATCTGCTATAGGTCCAAGAGTCTTTCCCCCTCCCTCATGCTCAGAAACCAACTTGCTTGGCACAAGCCCCCCAAAATCTTGGGGCTGAAGCCTATGAAATTGGGTTTGTTTATTAATTTATATTGGATTCCGGCATGTCCTTGTGTTGGTTCTCCCCATAAAGACCTTTTTATTTGGGTCTGGGAGAGCTGTTTACTGCTTAGCACATGTGGCTAAGGTTTGAGGGGTCAGAGGCTTTTAATGTTTGTTACTCTCCAGTGACCAAATATGGAGGGGCACAGGACAGGGCTCTGCTCACCGTGGGTGCCACTGGCCTCCGGGCAGATGGGAAGGGCTCGGCCTGGATGAGAATAGCCATTTCCAACAGAACCATCCTCATCCCCCAACTCAAGGAGGTTGGAGATTTAAAATGAAGGTACCTCCTACCCACCTCCAGGAAGAGGCAAAGTGTTAGGTGGGAGAGAGCGGGAAGGTGGTAAGAAAAAGTGCTTTCAAAGCAGCACTCCTGACTTTTCCTGTTCCTCCTCCTTCTCCCTCTCTCTCTTCCTCCTCTTCTTCTTTTCTTTTTTTATTTCCAGAGGACTGAGAAGGATGGAAATGGGTAAAGGATCCTTGGGCATGGTGAGAAAGAAATCACTGGTGGATTTTTAAGAATGGTTTCAAGCCCAGGGTGTGGGCAGGGGCTGGGTTTGCCCGGGATCCTGAAAGGAAGTTAGACAGTTCAAAAGCAGAGTAAGGAGCCGTGGGGCACTCACATGAGCCACAAACAGAAGGAGAGAAACCGGACAGACAAGCAAAAAGTGCACATAGACACGTTTTCTACTTTAAGAGTTGGGGACAATCAAGCGTCTTTGAAGTTGGAAGTGTTTTTATGGGGAAAGAGGGAAAGATGTTAACAGTGGAGGGATCAGAGAGAAAGTAAAGCTTTGAAGGAAAGGAAAAGAATCAGACTCAAGAGTAGGTAGGAGTGTGGGATTTAGCGATGAAAAGTAACATTTAAATTACTTATTGAAGGTGCACGGTGCAGCGGGCAAGGCACACGTAGTACCTGAATTAACCCTCGTAACATCCCCTTGATATAGACACTGTTATAATAACCACCTTCTAGAGGAGGACAATGGGTTGTGTAGAGGTGAGGGGACCTGTCTGCGGTCACCCTGGGCAGATGCAGAACAGAATATGTGGTGTCCATCAGAGTGGAAACAGCTCATCCTCTGAGGGAGGATGAAGGAGGCTCCAGTGTACACCGGTTCCCTAGAAATCAAATTCAAGCCACAATACCAGCCACATGTATATTTCATATTTTCTAGTAGCTGCATTAACAAGGATGAAAAGAAACAGGCGAAATTCATTTTAATAACTTATTTTGTTTAGTCTAATATATCTGAAATACCATCTTTTCATCATGTGATCAGCACTCACAAATTATTAATGAAATGTGTTGTAGTCTTTTTTCATACTTGAAATCCAGCCTGGATCTTATAGCGTGGTGCGTCTCAGTGTGACTCACCCCCATCCCACAAGGTGCCTGCCGTGTTGGTAAGCAGAGGGCAGAGAATGACTCCTTTGAAAAGTACTAAGCCCCAACCTGTGGCTCAGTCGGTAAGGCGCCGGCCCCATATACCGAGGGTGGCGGGTTCAAACCCGGCCCCGGCCAAACTTCAACCAAAAAATAGCCGGGCGTCGTGGCGAGTGCCTGTAGTCCCAGCTACTCGGGAGGCTGAGGCAAGAGAATCGCTTAAGCCCAGGAGTTGGAGGTTGCTGTGAGCTGTGTGAGGCCACGGCACTCTACCCGAGGGCCATAAAGTGAGACTCTGTCTCTACAAAAAAAAAAAAAAAAAAGAAAAGTACTAAGCCATACTGTGGGATCATCAAATGGAGAGTCATCAAATGAGTCATCTTCTGATCGGCTTCAGGCCCAAGACTTATGACATATTTCTCTTTAAAAACTTTTTAATTGGAGACAATTTTCAATTTACAAAAATGTTACATTGTCATGCGTCTTGAGCTCCAAAATCATTCCGTGGCAGCTCAGGGTAAATCGGTTGGTCCACAGGGGACAGCGGTCGGGATAGGTAGGACTTTGGGGGTTTTAAGCAGTCAGACCTTAGCTGATCCAATTACTTGGTGATCAAAGTCAAAATTCCCTCACAGATTACTGAAGGAATTGAGAGTCTATGGAATGTTCCAGAGTCTGCAATGACAAAGGAAGTTGTAAAATGCCTGACTTGTCATTCGTTTTTCTACTTATACCATACTTCTTGTCTGGGTGAGCTAACATTCCCTCCTGGGATGGTAGCTGGGGAGTGGGCCTAGGACAAAGGGCACTGGGACCATTGACCAGTGTCCACACTGCTCTGGCAGTCCTGAGCCAACTTCTACCTGACAATGTCCATCCTATCCAGTAGACACAAAGTTTGGACTGCCTATATCATTTAAAATTTTCTAGTAGTGGCCAAGTAAAAAGAGTTGGGTGAAGTTAATTTTAATGTCATATATTATTTAATCTAGCATATCCAAAACATTGCCGTTTCAGCTAGCCATCAATAGTAATGAGATAATTTACATCATTTTTTGGTACCAAGGCTTTGAAATCTGACATGCATTTTACACGTATGCATATATCAATTTGCATGTTATGTCTTAATGAAGAATTTGCAATTTTGTTAAGTTTTGTAATTTACTGAAAAATTGAAAGTGTTATTTAAAAAGACAGTCTGTCACCTTCCAAAGATGTTCAAAATAGACTTCAAAAGTTTTCTAATAGGTTCGGCGCCTGTGGCTCAAGTGGCTAAGGCGCCAGCCACATACTCCTGAGTTGGCAGTTCGAATCCAGCCTGGGCCCACCAAACAACAATGATGGCTGCAACCAAAAAATAGCCCGGTGTTTTGGTGGGTGCCTGTAGTCCCAGCTACTTGGGAGGCGGAGGCAGGAGAATCGCTTGAGTCCAGGAGTTGGAGGTTGCTGTGAGCTGTGATGCCATGGCACTCTACCCAGGGCGACAACTTGAAGCTTTGTCTCAAAAAATAAAATAAAAAAGAAGAAAATTTGGGCGGTGCCTGTGGCTCAAAGGAGTAGGGCGCCAGCCCCATATGCCAGAGGTGGCAAGTTCAAACCCAGCCCCGGCCAAAAATTGCAAAAAAAAAAAAAAAAAAAATACCTAGTAGAGGAATTGTAGGATGGCATAACAGGTCTATTTTTAGATCTCTAAGTGTTCTCCAAACATCTTTCCAAAAGGAACATATTAGTTTTTTATTGCAGCCCAATTCATAATTGCTAAGTCATGGAAGAAACCCAAGTGCCCATCAACCCATGAATGGATCAATAAATTGTGGTATATGTACATCATGGAATATTATGCAGCCTTAAATAAAGATAGAGACTTGGGCAGCGCCCAAGCTCAAAGGAGTAGGGCGCTGGCTCCATATGCCGGAGGTGGCAGGTTCAAACCCAGCCCCGGCCAAAAACTGCAACAACAACAAAAAAGAAACATGGAAACTTTACCTCTTACATGTTTACATGGATGGAGTTGGAACATAGTTTTCTTAGCAAAGTATCCCAAGAATGGAAGAAAAAGTATCCAATGTACTCAGTCTTACTATGAAACCAATTTATAGCTTTCTTGTGAAAGCTATAACCCAATTATAGCCCAAGAAGAAGGGGAAAGGGGAGGGGGGTGGAAGGATGGGTGGAGGGAGAGTAATTGGTGAGACCACACCTACGGTGGATCTTACAAGGGTACATGTGAAATTTTCTAGGTGTAGAATATAAATGTCTTAACACGATAACTAAGAAAATGCCGTGAAGGCTATGTTAACCCGTTTGATGAAAATATTTCAAATTGTATATAAAACCAGCACATTGTACCCCATGATTGCATTAATGTATACAGCTATGATTTAATTTAAAAAAAAAGAGAAAAAAGTTTTCTTTCTTTTTTTTTTTTTTGTAGAGACAGAGTCTCACTTTGTGGCCCTCGGTAGAGTGCCATGGCCTCACACAGCTCACAGCAACCTCCAACTCCTGGGCTTAAGCGATTCTCTTGCCTCAGCCTCCCGAGTAGCTGGGACTACAGGCGCCCGCCACAACGCCCAGCTATTTTTTTTTTGGTTGCAGTTCAGCCGGGGCTGGGTTTGAACCCGGCACCCTCGGTATATGGGGTTGGCGCCTTACTGACTGAGCCACAGGCGCCGCCCGGAAAAAAAGTTTTCTAATAGCTGGATCAGGTACTGGTTTTTAGATTTAAGTTGATTAAAATTAAACTAAAAACCCAGGCCCTCAGTTGTAGCAGCCACATCTCAAGTGTTGGTGCAGTAGCCACGTGTTAACTGTTAACAAGTTAGGCACCTGTTAACATTCAGCTCCAGCGGTGCTTCCTTGCCTCTCTAACTCATCCAAGTAAACACTCAGAGTTGGTTTTCTCATTATCTTTTTGTCCTAACCTTGCACTTTTCATCCAGGTACAGTTTTGCCCATATGGTTGGCTCCTGCCAAGGGCTTCTGCTTCTGACACAGAAACTTGTCTGGGGTAGGCCTTGCCGCTATTTTTGTAGATCTTTGTGGAAACCACTCCAAAGGCTGTGATGTAATTTGCAGGTCCTCTACCCTTAGGAGGAGCACAGACGGTGATAAGGGGATCGTTCTCTATGGTGGTGGCTTGAAGTTTTTCCTATCCCCCCTATGGCATTTGAACCACAAGCCAGCATTTCTGTGGTGAAGCTGTGAGTATGTTTGTCTTGGCATCTCAACAATGGGACCCTCTGAACCTTGGTTGTGTTGCTCTGTGCTCAACACACCTGTTTTCTATTTCTAGTGGCCAATGGGGACTCCCTCACTGAAATTTGGGACTTCTCTATGTGCCTAAATTAGAGTAAGCAAATATATATAAGGGGAAAGAGAGTTTTAGAAAATGTATTTGTGAATCTCTGAAACTCAATATACAACTTTCTTAGCCACAAATACTTTTCTAGAGAATTTGAGCAAAGCCACAAGAAGATTATCTTTCTGGCAAGGGACAACCCTGACCTGTTTTCAGCCTGGTGGACACAGGAAGTTGGTGCTGTAACAAGATGGCAGTTCCTAATTTTCTGAAGAAGCTTTTCTTCTGGGACCACTTGTGGCACCCATAAAGTTGGCTCATTTATGTGATTGTGGCAATGTGGTGATGGTGGTGATGACAGTGGTGGTAGTGGTGGTGATAAGTTCCCTAAGATGTGAGTTGCCCATGAGGACAGGTTGCATCTTTCATTCTTGCATCTCCAACCCAGAGTTCAGCTCAATAAATACTTGTCTAATTGGAGGCAGATACTATAATTAAGTAATTAACTGGAAAAGAGGCCCGCCCAGAGCTATCAGTGAACTATGTGGGAAACCAGCATAGGTCTCTAGCCGAAGTTAGCAAAGAAAATTCAAGTCTGCCCAGAGAAACAGAGAGAGAATCTGGGTGTTTGTGCTAGCCAACTCCCTCAACCACAATCCTTCTAGAACCAGGAAAGGATAGACAGCCTGAATACCATCTCACGTGGTCATTACAGCATCATATCAAAGTGACAGTGATCACACGGCCAGGCACACAATCTGAAGGTCATTGTCCGGGATTGCCAGAGGCCCTTCCAATGGAATTCGTGTTTAGCTTCTTCACTGTTTTCCAAGTATTTTCTGGTGCTTCAGTCATTTGCACGCCACCCCCATATTTCTGCGGTATCAACATCCACTGATGCACCACCTGCACCTGTAACGCACCACCTGTACCACAGGTTGGCAAACTTCTTTTGTTAAGATAGTCCATATTTCAGGCTTTTAGGCCAGATGGTCCCTGACACAACTACTAGGCTCTTGGTTCCAACAGCCATAGTAATATAACTCACAAGCGGTGGGCAAGGTTATGTGCCCAGACAGTGTTAGGGGCAAAAACATGCTGTGGACCAGATTTGGCCCTGGGCCATGTTTGCCTACCTAAGCCATACTGTTGTCTACAGAATATTCTAAGGACTCATTGTTTAAAAGAAATACGATAAATTAAAGGAAAACTTCCTATCACCCGCCTAAATGGAAAACCAGGCGCCCGTGCCATGAATGAGCAATTGTAAAAGTGTATTTGATGAAAACAAAATAAGGCTATTAAATTCCACCTAGAAGAATGGACTGTGCAGAGTGTGCAGCCTGGGGCCTCACCTTTCCTGTTTTTGTTTTTGTTTTAAGGAAATTAGGAAGTCCGCAAGAGGCATTAAAGACACATTAGCACCAGGCTAAGTCTTTCTCCTTGTAATAATCAGGAGGATTAAAGCCAATCGGAAGGGAATAGCTTTTCTACTGATCTCATTTAAGTCCAATCAATTTCCCACCTGAAGCCATCTCGCTGCCTCCCTTGGTTTTCTTTCTTATAGAGGTTGAGAAAGAAAGTGACAGCAGCAGCACCCAAACCACAGGGGGTGGTCAAGGGTGATGCCTCCCAAGAGGCCGGGAGGCCCCCAGTGAGACAGGCCCAGGCCTTTGTCCTCCCCCACAGTGAGGAAAAACATAAGCCCTCCTGCTAGGTTATGACCGGGACAGACACTGCTGGTGGGGCCCTCGCTAGAAGGACAGCCCAGGACTCGGGCCCACCCTGGCACCTTGATGTCCATAAAAGGCCACCCGTGACGCACTTGGCCCTGCCTGGCAGCAACAGGCTGTCTAGACTACACTGGTGAAGCTGAACTGTCCGCCTGCCTGTCCCCCCAGATCCATCCGGGGCCTCGTGTGGGATATGGGTAACTAAGCAGCAGAAGTGGTAAAGCCTGAGCCCTGGGGACCCAGCTGACCCCAGGGAAGGCGGGCGCAGGACTCCTAAGCCTCACCCAGTCAGGATAATAAACCAGGACAAACCAGAGCAAACAAGGCACGGGCAGTGGAGGGAACGTGTGTTAGCTCAAGAATTATCAGGGCTATTTCTGGGAGTGAGTTAAATACTCGAGTCAAAGAGCAAACTCAGGTGCTGAGCTCCCGCACGCTACACAAACAGGTGGGGCCATGTGGCAGGCCCTGGGGATGTGTGCGTGCCCGGGCTAGAAAACCTACCTTGTCCCACGCCTCGGAGACCCCTGGAGGGTTTTGTGGAGCCCATAAAACCTGAATAGGGGAGATTTCAGAGGTCTCCAGAGGGAAGGTAGAGCCTTGCAACACCGCCCCCCCCCAGGGGGGGTTCCTCTGCCTTCACAGGGGTCTAGTTTTCTTCTTCACCCCACTGACAAAGGAGACAGAGGGCAACAGATGCTGTTGATGAATGTGTCTGTCCCCTTGTTGCTCAGGGGCCAGATGTGCAGGGGACATCATACCCGGCCTTCCCCGGGAGCTGCTGTGAGCAGTGACTACGGGAAGCCGGGCCCTGAGGGAAGTGACTCCGAGGGGTGCTCCACCCCATCTTCCAGGGTTCCCTGCCAGGTTGAGCCTCGGTAGCCCAGCAGTGACCCGCTCTATGAACTCATCCTTTACTGCTGTCTGCCCTTCCTGGCCTCATCCCCCACTTCCCTCTGGCTGTTTCCTGAGATCACCCTCAAAATGCTCTTTGTGCTCAAATTCTCATCTGATGACAGTCCACAGGTGAACACAGAAATGTCCCTGATCAATAGCCAATCAGAGCAGCTGCTGGCTCACATGTCCCATGAAGAGAAGGCATCCTTTCCTGGGTGGACCAGAGCACATGCCTGAGTAAAAGCCTTAGGGAACAAGAGTATGGGCAGCATCCAGCTCCCATCGTCCTCCTCGGCTGGACACCCTTGGACATTGACCTACCTATTCTTTTCTTTTTTTTTTTTTTCACATGATTCAATTTTATTTTTCCTTTTAGATATTAATTTTAATTTTTTATAGAGACAGGGGTCTCATTATGTTGCCCAGGCTGGTCTTGAACTCTTGGCCTCCAGGGATCCTCCACCACGGCTTCCCAAAGTGCTGAGAACCACACATCTTAAACTAAAGCCACCACATCTTAAATTAAAGGAAGAAGAGCTCCTCTGGGAAGACCAAAAGAAGTGATTTTTAAAAAATTAAAAATACAGTAGCACCTCTGTTAAGTTGACCACCCAAGGAACTGTAACAAACTGGTCAATATATGGAGGAGGTCAACGTAAGGGAATAGGTCTACTGTTCTGATATGTACATGTGATACATGTCCAGTCTTATGAAAATTAGGTCAACTTAAGGAGGTGGTCAGTGTAGGGAGGTGGTCAGCTATGAAGGTTCTACCATAATTAGATCCTGGGTGTTGGATTGCAATCAGGGTACTGATTGTAATCAGTATGAAGTCATGGTTACACACAGACAGACGGATAGATACACAAATAAATGTAAATGTGCCCATGCGTGAGTCAGTATGCGTACATAACTTCCTAGCTCTGTCCCCTGAGAGGCCCAGAAGCAGTGACACTGCGGTAGCAAAGGGCACACTTACACATTAAGGAACCAATAGCAACTTGGAGAGATGGCTGATTCCAGGACTAGAGAGAAAACAAAGATGAGCTTGTAGTGTTAGAAAGTAAGGAAGTACTAAAAATAATGATAGGATCATGTCAAAAAACCGAGGGGCCAGCTGAAAACAAGGAGCCAACTGAAAACAAGTGCCCAAATCTGGGAAAATTTGAGTCACAAAAACAAATCGTTTAGAGTAAGGGATTATCACCCAGAGACTAAAATATTCATGAGCCTATACTGCTATAAGTAAATGATGGATCTAATAAATACCTGGAGAGAAGGGACAGCTCTTCCTTAGAGTAAAATTCCAATAAATAGGTGTAGACAAAATTACGGAATAGAAAGTCACCATTAGGTAAAGCCAACAGTAAGTACTGATTGCTACAGGCAAGAATCATTGGCAGATGCTAAAACCAGTAGATGGAAATATGAAGAGAAACAGGATATTTGGGAGGTCTCCAAGTATCTGCCCGTAAGTTACTTACTAATTATTGAGGGGAAATAGTAACTTCATAATGTAGAAAGTTGGCAGACACTGCCTTAACTAAGGTTGACGTCACCAATGGTAAGGTGATAAGGTTAACACTGTCCTGATTAAGATGCATTGAGAAGGCCTCACATCACTTCCATGGTAGTCTTGCCTCAAAAAATATATAACATCAATGTAATCATTAACAAACCATCAGATATAACCGAATGGAGGACCATTCTACGTAATCGTCTAGTATTCCTCAACATTGTCAAGGTTGTGAAAGGTACAGGGAGACTAAGGAACTGTCTCAGATTGGAGGAGCCTAAGGAGACCTGGCAATGTGGAATCCTGAATTGGATACTGGAGCAGAAAAAAGGATGTTAGTGGGACAGTAATGATTTGAATGAGCTCTATTGAGGAGTTAACAACATTATGCAATTTGCTAGTTTTGATCATTGCACTAAAAGACGTTAACATTACAGAAAGCGGTGTGAAGAATATATAGGAATTTTCTGTTCTGTTTTGTAACTTTTTGTCAGCCTAAAATTATTTCAAAGTAACAAAATCAAACAAACCTATTAGTTAGAAACAGCCAGGATGTGATTCTTTAACACACTGACTGCCACACTAGAAAAAAATGTTATTTTCCTCAGGGCTAAGGTGTTATAGTCTGAAAACAGAATAAAAACTTTGAAAACAAAACAATCCTTTCTAATTTAATGAAAAAGTTGTTATTTGTATTGTTTTCTGTGCATGAGTTATGTGTAACTCACATGGTGTTAGAATCAATTTTTATACTGCATGCCGTGTGAGTAGTATGTGACTCACAGCATGTTTATTGCATTTGTTTCTAAGAATTGAACCTTCTGTCATTCTACAAGTATTTAATTACGTCCGGAGTGGACCATGGGTGGTCCTGGATGATGGCCTCTGAATCATGCCGCTGAGTACAACAATGTCACGTTGCCACATACCGTCCTATCAATTTTGTTCAAAGAGCCTCCAGGCAAACATTCAAGGTGAAATGTGCAGTTGGAAGTCATGGTAATCAGAGAACACAGTCCACATGTGTGGTGCGCCTGGGCGGTGGCTGGAGCCCAGAGCCCGGATGTGGAGGAAACACACTGATTGACACCAAAAACGATGAGCAGAGGTTTCACAGCAAGCAGGTGTGCTATGGACCCTCCCACCCATCCATCACTTCTATATACTTCACGAGGCCCCGGGCTCAAAACTAGCATGAGTTAAATACGACTCACATGCTAGTTAAAATGTTAATTTCTCATAAGGAACTCACAGGGAGCACCTGCTCCCATGTGCTCCCTTCTGGGGCCTTGCCAATCTCTGAGTGTCACCCTAACTGTTAGAACACACTGTGGTGGGAAACCAAGAGGTCATGTAGAAAGTGCTGGAAAATACAAAGAAACAAGAGAAGGCAGAGGATGATGAATGGATTAGTGATGTATACAAGAAGATGAATGAATGTAGAAAGCATTATCTAAATGAAAAGAGCTGGACATGCGTGTCTACGTATTGAATAGACCTATAAATACGAAATGGTAGAAAAGACAAAATCGCAGAGACAGAGAGATCAGTGGGACGGGGTTGCCTGGGACTGCAGGTCAGGTGAGGTTTGATTGCAAAGGGGACTGAGGGAATTTGGGGGGGCTGTGAACTGCATGCTGATTTTTTTTGAGGACTTTTTTGGCTAATCTGAGGTGTTGGATATCATGAAAAGTATGCAGGGACCTTTTTTTTGCCAATCAGGTTTTGTTAGTGTTTGTATATTTACTGTGTGGCCCAAGACAACTTTTCTTCTTTCAATGTGGGGCAGAGAAACAAAAAGGTTAGATATTTGTGGGAGTGCTTACATGACTGGCAACCATGTAACCAGTTGGAATTTTGTACAATTACCAAAATTCATCAAACTGTACTCTTAAAGTCCAATGGGGCTGGTAAAACGTAAGTTCTACAGTAAAGGATGTGGCTAGAAAAAGGGGTGATGAAATGGAGACATCCACACGACTCAACATGGAGGGGACGCCAAACATGCCAAGGTCTCCCTAAGATCTGTGAGACTGTGTGGGCGCCCTGAGCAGAGTGAGTTTGAGTAAGTTAGGCCCCAGCCAGAGCCTGACTCTCACAGACAAGTCCCCTGGTCCCATCTATGATGTGGGCAGGGCCGGGGGGTTGACCCCAGCACTAGCTCCAGAGAGGACAACACAGAGTCCCATTATTACCTGGAAATCTCACATGATTAGGTCAGATGCTTCAAGTCTCCAGAGTAAGCACAAATGATGTGTCGGCCCATATAAACCCATTCCCTCCCCCTTCACTGACAGATTAAAATAAAACCCTCTGGCTGTCAGGGCTCCTGCCAAAGGTCCTCCTAGTCACCTTGTCACCCAGAATCAGAACCTCTAACTCCACGCTCAATTTTGGCACCAGTTTCCAATTAGCTAACAGGGCTTACTAATCCCGCGTTTGAAGTGTTTCCCGCCTTTCTCTTCTCTGAGTCTGCTCTGCCACCGCCCCCCCACCTGCCGGCTGCGATGGTGGCCTCCCTGCCCCTGGTGCTCCTTGCAGCCTGAGCTCCAGGGATCATAGGCAGAATGACTCAAAGAGCTGTGTCTCCTGGCCTGTCCCCATGTGGGACACCTAGTGTCCCCTGCTGCCACCTGGGCAGGAGTCCAGACTCGCCTTAGTCTCCACTTAAAAGCTTCCCAAGCCCTTCAACTTTGCAGCTGCCAGACACACCTACCTCATGCTTTCCTTCACGACGATGAAGAAATATTGCGGACCTTCCAGAAACACATGCGGCACAAACACCCATGTGTAAGAGATTCATGACCCCAAGGGCACCCTTCTCAGATGGCATCTGCATCCTGTCCCCTACCCCTGTGGCAGTGGCCACAGCCTGAACTTGGTGTTTCATCATTCCCCTAAGTGTCCTTCCCGGGTCACCACCTATGCACACTTTCCCCGAGCACTGCATCTGCCCTGATGTTTGCGCTTTAAAACCCTGCGCACCCGGTGTGGTGTCACAGGTGCTAATCTCAGTCTGGCTTCCCGGAAAAGCAGATCCAGAGAGGATTTAGTGTAAAGAGTTTCTGTAGGTGAGCCCAGGAAGTCCCAGGAGGGGCAGAAAACAGGGAGAAAAAGCAAAACAGGTGAGCGAGTGGGGAGGAGGCCGATGCAGGCAGGACATCCCAGGCCGTGGGGCTCTTGGAGTGGGTATAGAATACACCTCGGTCTTGTCCCACTGAGGCCCAGGAAGCTGGTGCACGTGGCTGTTCGCCTGTGGCTCAACATTTGACACTTACTGTCTGCTGGGCAGGGAGAGTCCTCAGGGAGGCCGATGCAGGTGCCTGATGTGGTCTGCCGTTGTCTTACGCAGGAGCTGGACAAGTGACAATGCACTCAGGTGGGTCGCAGAGACACAGGGCCTGGGAGCAAAAGCATCTGTTATGGTGTTCTTCTGCAACTCAGTTTTTCCTCTCAGTGTTGTTTTTTGAAATATTTCCATGCTGAGTGAAATGTTCCTTTAAAAAAAAAAGCTTTTGGGAAATATATTTATTTAATTTATAATGGAAAAAATATGCATAACATACCATTTAGTGGCATTTACTATATTCACAATTGTGCACAGTCATCACCTCTATCTAGTTCCAGAACATTCTCAGCACCCCCAAAAGAAAACCCATACCCATTAAGTAATCACTCCTCATGCTCCTCCTTCCTGCACACTCCTCCACAGGGCCTTTGCACATGCCATTCTCTGCTAGGGATGCCTTTTCTTTTGTCACCTGTTAACTTGTTCATTCTTCCCATGTGAGCACGGACAGACCAGGCTGGCTCCTAGAAAGGCTCAGGGCCACAGGAGTTCCCCACACCCAAACCATGGCCAACTCTGCAAAGCATCTTTTTTAGTCCATTTGGGTGCTCCTTGGAATTCCTGTCCCTGAGCACCATCCAAGTGACAGCCCTGCAACATGCTCCCTACACCAGAGCCAGAAGACGTGAACCAGGGGATTCTACACCTGGGTCTCAAATGTCTCTGAAATGGAATTTCAGTCCAAGAATAACATTGGTAATAAGATGCCTCATGTCAATTTTATGGACTGCAAATACCTTCCAGTTTGACCCTGAGGTAAGTTACAGGCTCTGGCAGACCTGGAGAAGCTGTCAAAATGTTTCTCAGTCTCTCTATTCTAAAAATGGCTTTGTCCTTGACTTTGGGGCTGGCCCCTGCTGGCTGGGGGGGGAGGAGGAAGCAGCCTGTGGCTTCCCGCTAGTATGTCATTACTGGGGGTATGAAGCAACTTGACCGGCAAGCAAGCTTGAGCCAGGCAGCCAAAACATCACTGCCATCCAAGATCAGGACATCTGAGCTACAGTAAGGACCTGCATGTCTTTCAAGCCTATCAATTCCTCCAGCTTTTGTTAGAATCGATGCCACATTATGCATGGAGACAAGGGAGTCTTTTACCCTGAGATGTAAGCACTGAACAGACAAACTGATAGCCTACTTGCATGTGAGTGCAGGTGGAAGGACATGCCCCCCAAATCAAGTCTCAGGCAGCATTGCGACATTCTCAAACACACTATGCAGCTCTCTTTTTGCATTGTCTAATTTTTAAAAATTACTTTTATTGATATATAACATATACAGAAAAATCGTACAGATCCTATGAGAATAGCTCAACAAATATTCATGAGTGAACACACCCATGTATCCAGCACCCAGATAAAAGATGGCCCTTTCCCAGCTCCCCAAATGCCCTGGGCCTTCTTCCATGCCCTAGATAAACCCAAACAAACCACCACCCTGAGGCCTAACTCCACAAAGACACACGCCAGTTTCTAAACTGTTAAATGGAACCGCGCACTGTGTGTGCTCCCGTGCCCCGTCTGTGCTGCGTGTAGCAGGGGCCAGATGACTTGCGTCATTCTCTAGCATCACACCGTGTGAATCCACCACATTTGTCCTGTTCACCTGTGATAGATCTTAGGTAATTCTCCACTTCTTGGCTGTTACAAAGAGTCCTGTTATAAACAATCTAGTACATGACTTTTGGTGAACCTATGTACGCACTTCTATGGGGTGTGCACCAGGAGTGGAACGGCTGGACAATAGGTGTAAGTTTAACTTTTTAAGAAAATGTGCAACTGTCTTCCAAAGTGACAGCACCATTTTACATTCTTTTTTTTTTTTTTTTTTTTGAGATGGAGTCTCACTATTTTGCTCTCAGTGGAGTGCTGTGGCGTCTCACAGCTCACAGCAACCTCAAACTCTTGGGATTAAGCAATTCTCTTGCCTCAGCCTCCCAAGTAGCTGGGACTACAAGTGCCGGCCACAATGCCCGGCTATATTTTTGTTGTAATTGTCATTGTTGTTTGGCAGGCCTGGGTTGGGTTTGAACCTGCCAGCTCCAGTGTATGTGGCTGGCGCCCTAGCCGCTGAGCTACAGGCGCTGAGCCACCATTTTACATTCTTGCCTGCAACGTATGGGGTTTCAATTGATCCACATCCTTGCTGACACCTGGTCATGTCAGTACATTATATTTTAGCCAGCCTTGTGGGGTATGTACCAGTGTATATGAATATTAGATATCCACAATAAAAAAAGTCCAAAAATTAGGAAAGTTCAGGGGAGGACAAGATTCCTTCCTTGGGGGTGGGGGGAGCACTCAGGAAGGAGCATGGGAAATGTTTCTCTTATTCGTTTGTAATTCTAAATTTAGTTTTTGAGAGGGTCATATACTCACATGGTTCAGACCTCAACACGGAAACTGATTAAACTGCGACAGGGGCCATCTCTGCCTGTCCATCCCCTTCCCCAGGACCCTAGCCCTAGGCAGCTGCTGTCTTGCTGGGGCACTCCTCCTGGGATGTGAGCTCCTGGCCAGGCACCCTGGGAGCTGTCCCAGGCCAGGGGAGGACAGGCTCATTCTCAGCTTATAAACATATCCCTGCCATTTATAGCCAATATTTGATCTGTCAAAGGAGTCTTCTCTCTGGCTCTCCAGGTTCCTCACTCACAGGGTTTTTCCAGCCCTTGCCACTCACCATCCCTCTAACTACCTACTTTAGTTAGTGTTAAGCACAAAGATTTTTTTTTTTTTAATCACCTCCATTGGGAGACAGGGTGATGAAAACAAGATAGGTATAACCTTGTGGACAGCAGGGGTATCGGAGGCAGCTGCGGTGCACTCGGGGACTCTGAGCCCAGAGGGTAGCCCTTCCAGCCTGATCAAGAGGCAGGCTGGCAGTGGGTGAACAGCCTGGACCGGGGAGGTGAACCTGCCTCTATCTGCTACTTCACTTTTTGTGTCTCAGTTTCCACACTTGCTAAATGGGACCGGTAGAAATGGAACGAACTTAGAGCAACACCTGGAGGAGGGAAAGAGCTGCTGGTGGGGGGTGAGCTGCTATCATTAACAGCATGCAAGAAGCCTGGTTTCCTAGCTTGGTTTTGGGGTTTCACAGGAGTCCTGCCCCTTGTCCATTTGGTTTTCAGGCAAACAGATCTATTGCTGTCAGTTGGGTGGCCCATTCCCAGCTTGCCTTAGAGACCTTGTGATCTAGGGAAAGGAAAGGCTGCCCCACCCTTGGCCCTTTCCCAGGGCTGAACCGCCATGAGTGTAGCTGATTGGACAGAGGGCACAACCACCAGACAATCCATTGGCTATTTGGCAACCAATGAGGAAGCTTAGAATGAAGACTCCGCCCAAACGGGTTAAACCCAACCAATAGAATTTTCTTCCCAAGAATTAGGCCTGGGAATGTGGTGGGAGTCAGGTGGTTGGAGACAGGATCAGAAAGACATGGTGTTGAGCAGGGATGTGAGCTTGGGGAGTCCTGGTAAGCCAGAAGCAATCAAAGCCGTGACCAAGATACTCTGTGTGGAATGCAAGGACATCTGAATGATAGAAGAAACGCAAGAAGACGTTCAAAGTACTGATAGTACTTAAGGGCTTCCCAGGTCCTACTTCCAGTGTCCGATGCCCCAGGGGCTAGGTTCTACACTGAGCTATAAAGGGTGTGCAGTGTACATCTTGGGGAGGGGAAGTGCAGTATATAAGTGACAAAACCTCCTGCAGTTGTGCAGTGTACAGCATATACAACCATACATGATAGCCCTGACCAGGACTTCTCTTCTTGGCATTTGGTGATTGCCAAATATATGTTGTATTGTTATTTATTTGTTCATTCAACATATAATTTTTAGGCATGTTCTCACTACCTGGCACTGTTTAAGATACTGGGTGCCCAAGAAGGAATAAGGTAGACGTGGTCCCTGCTCTTGTGGGAGAGGGGAGATAGAAAATAAACAGGTAAACACAATAATTTCAGAGTGACAGCTTCTATGAAAGCAAAATGAAACAGAAAGTGACTTACAGGTCAGAAGGCTGTATTCATTAGGTGGTCAGTAAAGCCCTTTCTAAGGAGGGGACCTGGGGCATGGATTTTAAAAAATGAGTAGGCACTTAGCATGTGAAAACTGAACGAAAGCTGTTCTTTGTGGAGGAACAGCAAGTGCAAAGGCCCTGAGGCATGAATTGCCCCAGACAGGGACTGACCATAAGGGGTTTATACTAATTCTGATGAAAAACATTTGGAGATCATTAAACTTTTAGTTTATCATTGCAATACTCCCGTTATTTGAGCAAGCCAAGATGGGACCTTTTCTTTGCAAACAAAATAGCCAAAATAGCACTTTGCTGGAGTCTTAATATCAGTCCTCCATTCCATAAAATTGTTCATCTTAAGAGCAAATGAGGCTACAGTTTGAACCATGTCATATTAGCTCCTTGAAGAATTACCTGGACTAGTTTGGCTTTTATCCAAGGTTATTTTAAGAAACATTCATGAGAATTCTGTATTTACATTTGAATTACCAAAAGCAGTATAGTTTATAGTGCTCCCAATCCCTTATACAGAGCCCAGTATAAGACTTTATTTTAGAAATTGTTAACAGAAATAAACTTAAGAGTTTCTGTTTTTTTCTTTCTTTAGTGAGAGAGAGGATACTACTTGTGTTTCTCGTTTTGACCTGGATATCAAGAAGCTCGGGGCTGAGTCAGAAGCTTCACATAAGAAACTGAACCAGAAACTGTTAATTTTTAGGGTGGCGTAGTTATTGCTTCTTCCACTGGACCTAGCTTGCCATTTCTGTAATACTGACCTTTTTATCTTATTACTTAAAGATACTCTTTGTTGTAAGCTGCCTCAAATTCTCTTTCAGAGAGAGGTAGAAATGTAAATAAAGACTTTATTCATCCAGGGTATAAGCGTATGCAAAGGCTGGTTGACCTAGTTCCTTAAAATTTAAGACGTATAAATTCAAACATACCTAAAGAACAACAAACATGAACTTCATGTCTTACAATTAGCTTTGGGGTTGGAAATGAAAATAAATAGACCTCCCGGAATAGCTAATTATTCTCCCCTGCCCTGACATTCTTAGCTGTTGGTGAGCTGAGACAAGCCCACTTTATCCCTGACACCACCTCCCTGGATGGTGTCTGTCCCCACCAAATGACGTGAGCCTTCAAAAGAGAACAGGGACCCAGCAAAGCAGAACAGAAACCGATTTCAATTAACAAGTGGCTTGTGCGTGGATTGACAGCTTGCCTGGGCTACCCCTGACAGCCTGGTACCACATCATATTTTCACTTTGCAAGGGCAATTATGCTCCTTCAAATGGCAACGTGATTAACCAGGCCTGTTACAGCCTCTCACATCTGTGAATGTTCACAAGATGTTTCCAGATCTGGGATGTGGGCAAAACCTGTCACTGTGCTTTCTAATGAGCCTTCAGACAAAAAGGCCACTCAGTCTGCCTGTGGGGCTTGCTCACCAAGGGGACAGGCTGTAGGTGGTGCTTCCTCTGTCCTGCCGCACCAGGCTGCCCTGCATTGCTGCCTGTCACGCTCACCCCTGGGGAAGGAATTTGCACCAGCAATCCCATTGTACTCCTGAGGCCGCTCGTCTTTTATCTTAAAAAATACCAAAAGGATAAAAAATACATAAACAGGCAAGATTGAAGAATAACCCAGAATGCAAACCATTGGTCCTTATGAGTTGAAACAGAGCAGTGGTTTCCAGGGTTTGGTCGCTGGATCAACAGCATCACCCGGAAACGTGATGGAAATGCAGCTTTTCAGCCCAATTCCAGATCTGCTGAGTCAGAAGCTCAGGGCCAGGGCCCAGCAGAAGTTTGTGGTCTGTTTTGTTTTTGTGTAGGCCTGAGGGGGATTCTGAGGCTCACCCGAGCGAGCCAGCGAGCAGGAGGAGCACTGGGGATTAAGGAGGTAATAACAGACTGAGCCTTGACTCTGGTCTCCAGGCTGGTGATCTCAATCCCTTTAAGAAGGGAAGGGGGAGGGGAGATGGGTCCCAAGGGGAAGGGCGGGAAAGAGGCACATCAAGGAACCTGGGGGCACATTTCAAAACCTGCACTGCTAATATTGGAGGACACAGAATTAAACAAGAAAAGCACTGATCATGGTGAGTGCTACAAAAGAAGGAAGGAAAAAAGAGGAGGGAAGAAAAGTATCAGGGAATGACCACATTCCACTGGGCAGAAGTGGGGTCTGGGCTGAATGTGCTCACCCTCCCCAGGCAACATCTGGAGACATTCCTGGTTGTGTTCAATGGTGGTGGTGGGGTGGATGCTCCCGGCATCGGCTGGGCAGAGGACAGGGATCCTGCTAAGCAGCCTACAGTGCACAGGGCAGCCTCCACCACAAAGGATGATCCTGCCCCAAACATCACTAGTGCTGAGGCTGAGAAGCCCCGGTAGAGACCGCAGGAAAAGCATCTCTGAGGAAGTGACTTTTGAGCTGAAACCTGAGCAACAAGAAGAAACTGTTATGGGTTGAACTGTGTCTCCAAAAGAGATATGTTGAAGTCCTAACTCATGTTTGTGAATGAAATCTTATTTGAAATTAAGTCTTAGCAGGCCAGGTGTGGCGGACTATTTGAATTCGGGAGTTCTACAAAATAGCCCGGCATTGTGGCAGGTGCCTATAGTCCCAGCTGCTTGGGAGGCTGAGGCAAGAGGATCACTTGAGCCCATGAGATGGTGTGGCTGTGAGCTCAGACACCACAGCACTCTACCAAGGGCAACAAAGTGAGAATCTGTCTCAAAAAAAAAGAAAAAGAAAAAGAAAGAAAGAAAAGAAAAGAGACTAAGTCTTTGCTGATATAACTGAGTTAAGATAAAGTCATCCAGATGGGCCTTCATCCAACACCTGGTGTCCTCATATGAGGAGAAGAGACGCAGGGACAGACACCCACAAAGGGTAGGTGATGCCGAGACACAGGGAGAAGGCCATGTGAAGACAGAGGCCAAGGTTGGAGGAGTTACCTATATATCCCGGGACTCCAGGGTGGCTGGAACCACCAGGTGCCAGGAGAGAAGTGTGGGACAGACCATCCTGCAGAACTTCTAGAAGGAACCAACCTTGCTTTCCAACTTCTGGCCTCCAGAACTGTAAGAGAACAGATTTCTATTTGTGACAATTATTGCAACAGCCCTAGGAACTAATACAGAGACCACCTGCTCAGAGAAGGGAAAGAGCCTTCCACAGGGGAAAGAACCAGGGTGAAAGACATTTAGAGCCAGGAAGGGGTTGGTGTGGCTGAGTCATAGGAAAAGGCCTGGAGTGATGGTGACCAGAATACACAGTGAAGGGGACATGGTGGGAAGTATGGCTTGAGGAGCTTGCAGGAGCCAGAGGGGCTGGCCCTGGTGGAAATCCCACATGGGAGCTGCCCTGCCAACCCCAGGAGAAAAGAAACATTCTTGTCTCCAGAAATGGGGAGTTGAGGCCAAGAGAAATCTGTATAAACCACCCTTGTTAAAATTGCTCTTATATTCCTTCTGTTAGGTTGGGATTTGTAGAGTGGCTGGGGAAAGAATGCTTGACATAAAGATTAGGGTAGAAACAAATAAAAAGTTTATTTCCTCCAACTCCTCCAAGAGAGAGGGGAAAGGGTGTAGCCCATGAAACAAGGCAGGAAAGAAAGAAGCAGCCCTGGTCTCAAGGGTAAGGAATTTGGAGTTTTTATTGGGGTTGAGAAGGGGAAAAAGTGATTGCTGCCAGCTGATAGCAAAAGGCAGCTGGTCAAGCGGCTGTGTCTGTTTTTCCTATTTTTTCTCTCTTTTCTGTGAGTCTGGCTCATCAGGGACCTTGGAATATGGTCTGGTAAGAGTGGGAGCTGGGGGAGAGTCATTCTTCTTCTGTCTTCTCAGTTCTTTTCAAGGCTAATCTTAAAAACAATGAGTTAAACAGTTTTTTCCTATCTTAAAATGTGTGTACTTTTTTGGTAAAAAAAAACAATTGACTGTTGTCAATTGTTTGACACAGACTGTTTAATCAATCAAAGGGGGGTAGTGTTTAGTTTCTTTTTTGTTTCTGTTAGATAGTTTATATTCTCCTTTAGATGGGTTATTAGCAATGCTGTCCTTTCACCTTCGGCCTGTTCACATATTTTAGTTCCTCTTCCACAAGAGTTTGCCCCTTTCTGTTCAACCCAGTATAAAAATATTTAGGCTTTGTTTCCTCTTTGGGTTTTCATTTCTGTGTGAGGGCCTCCATGTCACATAACACTTAAATAAAATTATATGCTTTGTTCCTGTTAATCCATCTTATGTTCATTTAATTCTCAGGCCCACTAAAGACCCTCGGAGGGCAGAGGTAAAGTTTCATGAGTGGCTTTCTAGAGAGGACTAAGAACCTAAGAGACCCTACTTGTTCAGGGTCTCCTGAGCAGAGAAGAATAATTTTCAAATTCATTTCAAAATCTCTTTCTGAAAAACTCTGTGAACAGGCTAGATGTGGAAGGTCTTAATCTAGCACTTGCCAGTTTATCCAAAGCTGCTTTATTCATGAAAAATCTTAGCTTTGCCAGTATGGGCTATGAGTGGGTAATAAGCCTGATTTCCTTGTTGGGTTTTCACAATAGAATAGGAGCCCTGCCCCTTGTACTCTGGTAGCAGCAGGAGAGATGGAGAAGTGAGCAGAGGTTAGGGGTAAGCTAAGTTAAATGCAGATGAATTCTGATAGCAACAAGGGTGGTGCTGAACTTGTAGGGCAGAACACACCCAGGGCCTGACGTCTAGGGCAAAGGATGAGTGGGACACAATGTAGGAGGTCCCCTTGAAGGGAAGTCATGAGGGTCCCCACAGCCCCTGAAAGCTCATTTACTCCCTGGGGACTAAGAAACTCAGGTACCCCCAGTGGAACCAGGCATCATTCCCACGGCCACATAAAGACCACTGATGGAGAACTGGTCACCTTCACCAACCAGGGAGGGTGCCAAGAGCCACCAATGTCCTGAATTTCACCAGCAGCAACACAGACCAGAGAGTCGGCATGGCTACCCAGCCACTGCAGACACCATGGATGAAATCCTGCTCTCTGCCACCATCTGTCATCTGTAATATCTGGAGATTAGGAAGCTGGAGAGATTTCACATTCATTTTGTATGTGACATTCACATTCATTCTGCAACACGACACGGTCTCCCCCGACCGGAGTCAGCCATGATGCCGGGAGACCTTTTATGAAGAAAAAGAAAAGTGAAACTTTCCATTCCTTTCATTGCCCTAAACTCATACAAACAGGCTCTGGCCCACATTTGAACTTTCCAGAAGAAAGCAATTATTGTTTTTCTTGGTTACCTGCTGCTCAGTCACTGGGCTGGGCTGTTTTGGAATTTTTGCAGAAGGAATTCTAAGCTCATTTGTCAGTTCTGGTTTGTGATCATTTGTGCTTAGGAGAGAAGGTTCTGTATCAGGTGGTCCTTCTTGACCCAGGCTGGGTAGGTGTCCACAGCTCTCCCTGCTGGTGCCAGAATCAAACTACAGAGCACCTCCTGCAGGCCCTCAAGTTGGCTGCCATTTACCCTCCAGGTCAGTTTGAATTAACACAACTTTTACATCCTCATTGTCCTTGGGCCTTGCATCGCAGAAAGGGTAAAGGACTTGTCTGAGATCACACAGCAAAATAATCTACATACCTTTCTTAATTCTAGGCTTTTGTGCTAAGGATGGAGGAATCCTTCTTCAAGGAAGGCTTTAGTCAATCATGTTGTATGTAAGAGTCTGATAATAACATGAACAGTTAAAAACTGGGACAAGTAGATTTTTGGTTAAGTGAGCCTTTCCTTGGTAGAAAGCAAGACAGTTGATGGTGTGCTAAAGCTGGCCCAAATAGTTACCCTGGCCTCCTGTGCCCCTCCACTCAGTTTCATGGTCAGTGACATCTCACTGGTAGTTTGAGACCATCCCTGTTTACACTAGGGGAATTGGCAAATGCTACAAACCAAACCTGTTTTTTTTTTTTCCCCAAGACAGCCAGTTGTTTAACATTTATCAGCACTCTCCTAGGAATAATTCATCCATTCATTTGTGCATTCAAGTATTCACTCAACAAATCCTGATCAAGAATCTGCCATGTTTGACACTGTGCTAGGTAGTGGGTACCAAGGAATTGAGGGACAGCCTGCTTTTAAGGAAATGCATTATATGGAAGGGGAGATGAACACTGCTCCCTCATCTTTATTCTTTCTAGAAACAACAACAAAGAGAACCGTTCAGAGTCCCTGTACCAAGCTGCTCAGCTCACCAAATGGACCATTTCCCCCCTTCTCCTCTCTCACTGCAGAAAGAAAGGAAACACAGGGCCCAGAGCTGGGACACCAGATAGAGACAGAGGGCAGACCAATCTGGGACGAGGGGACAGGTGTGTGTTATGATGCTAATGTCCCAATATTTAGTGTGCCATGTGTGTTATGAACTTGTGTGATCCCTACGACAGCTTATGGGGTAGCAGGAGAGCTTCGTGGTTCACTAACAGGTGCCACCCTCAGCCCTGCTCCCCCAGCCTCCATCCCCTACTCGCTATGAACAAATGACACCACACCATCCTGTGAACTTGGACATGGCCACGGGACATATTTTAGCTAATGAAATGTGTGCATGAAGGATGGTTGCCCTGCCAGGTGAAAGCTTTAAGAGACAAGTACATGCTTTGTCTTGTAATCTTTTCCCTGCTAGGAGCCTGGTAATGTTCCAGATTAAAGCTGCCCCATCAGCCTGGTCCCAGCATGAGGATGGAATGAAACAAAACTCCCCGCCTCCCTGCAAAGGACATGGCGCAAGAGTGAGAGACAGTCCTTTGTCTGCAGCTAAGATTTCAGGGCTGTTTGTTATTGCAGCATAACCTAGTATTCCCTGACCGATGCAAGGTAGGGACATCCAAACAGGTTCAGTCATTTTCTCAATCTCTCACAGCCCACAAAGGACAGAACTGGGATCTGAACCCCAGATAGCTGCTTTCAGAATTTGAGCTATTAACCACTACGCCATGGAGCAGTGTGGAAGGAGCCAGCCGATACTTAGTTCTAATCCTGCTTGACATTTCGGGTCCTAGCAAAAGCCCAAGATTCATTGCCTGGAGTCTCCTTCTCAACCACTATTCTTAAAACCCATGTTTATTTTAGAAAGAATTTATTCCATATGCTTCTGACTCGCTTTCATTTAAGCCATCCTAACTGCATTTGGACAGAGTTGTTTGACATCCAAGGAAATTCTGGGTCAGACTTTCTTTTTTCTTTGGTAAGAGAACATCAGGTGTTGCCCAGAGGGGAGGCAGCTAGGCAGGAGAGGGGAGGGCCTCTCACCCTCTTCAGCCTGAGAAGAGACAGGAGAAGGTAGAATATTTTCCAGAAAATCCTAAGAAAGCTAGAGTGATGATGGGTGGTAAAGAGCTCATCCATGTGGAGCCGGCAGGAGCTGAATTCTTGCTTGTGGATTCTGAGGGTGTGAGGTCTTTATCTTGTCTTTAAAAACAAGGAACTGGATCAGGGAGGCTGGTGGGCAAAGGAGATTCATGCACAGAGTGGCAGCTCTCGAAGTGTTTGGCTGCAAGTTGTGGTGAGTTGGATGGGGATCCCCCAAAAGTTGTATCCACATCCATATCCCCAGAATCTGTGATCTTATTTGGAAAAAGGATCTTTGCAGAAGTAATTGAGTTAAAGATTCTAGGTCAGGATCATTCGGGGTTATTTGGTTGAGACCTAAACCCAGGGACAGTGTCCTTATAAGAGAAAGGCCGAGGAAGACTTGGGACTGAGAAGAGGCAACACTCGGGTGAAGGGAGAGGCAGAGGCAAAGCTGGGAGCCACACGCCAAGCAGCAGCGGGGAAAGTCTCCTCTACAGCCCTTGTAAGTAGCACGGCCCTGCTAACACCTTCATTTTAGCCCAAATTTGATACCGATTTTGAATTTTTGGCCTCCAGGACTATGAAAGAATAAATCTCTGTTATTCTAAGCTGGTAAGTTTGTAACGACTGGTTACAGAAGCCCTAGGAAACGGATACCCGGGGCCTCTTTACCTCCTAAAAAGGATTGAGGACCCGCAAAGAGCTTTTATTTATGTGTACTTTACCCACTGATATCTATTGTATTAGAAATTAGAAGGGAGAAAATTTTAAAATATCTATGTATAAATTCATTTTAAAATAACACTAATATATCTAACACATTTTTCCCCCCAGGGCAAATAACTATGTTTTCCAAAACAAAAGATTTAGGGACATTGTTTTATGTTTTGCAAATTTCTTTTAATATCTGGTTTACCCAAAAGTGGCTGGGCTCTTATTGCTGCTCTTGCATTCAGTTCCTTGAGATATGTTGTTTTGGTTGATGTATGTGGGGAAAAAAAAACCTGGCCGCCCACTGATAAGCCATTGAAAGAGGAAGTAGAATTATAATAACCTTTTCAGATAATTGTGGATGTGTCATGTAGCCTCTGGGAAACTCTCCTCCTGAGAGAATGATAACAAAAAAAGGCAATTTCTTTAGTATTATTATAAAAATAGATTTGGTCTGAAATGGGTTCCTTTGAGGGCTCCCTGGATCATACTTTGAGAATCAATGCCATAGAAGAAAGAAAAGAAAAAAAACTGAGGCTGTCCTTCAAGGGAAGAAAACAGTGCTGGTTTCAGCCAAAGGGAAGCCTCTTCACCCTCCTTCCCAGAGACCAGCAAATGAGGAAGGACCCTGTTCTCCCAGTAAAAGAGTTCTTAGGTGGTTCCCAGCAGCCCTGTTGGGAAAATTCCTTATTTGAGCACCAAGAGTAATGAACCATGCAACCTTCTGTTTGCATGTTGCTGGGCCCAGTTGAGATACTGTCAACACAGCAGCCCAGAGTTACCTCCGTTCTCTCCTCTATAGACAGAGAAACCCTCGAGAAAGCCCACTGAGGGTACAGATCCCAATCCTCTCATGGGATGGGTTCAGCCATCCACCCAGAGTCCCCCTGCCATGGTGAGTCCACACCAGAGGTCACATCCCTGCTTCTGTGTCTCCGTCCCTCCCCACGAAACACACGTGGCTTGTGGGGACTGGAGTTAACTTGCCTGGGACACAGACCCAGCCTCAGAGCACCACACTCTGTGACCATCTCAAAAACCATCCCTGAAAAATACCAGAAATCAGGCCAGCCGTTATCACCAGAGTCAGGGCAACCCCCACTCTTCAGAGACATCCCAAGGTGAGGAGGAGGAGGATGTCAGGGAGCTAGGCTGTGGATGAGTCCCATACCCTGTGACCCCACATCCCAGGAAGCTGGTGGGCTTATGGCTTGCCGGAAGCACCTTCACAGATAATTCTGTTTACCTCCCTTCTTCCCTGTGATTGCTCCGCCCCTCACAGAGATGGAACTTAATACAGGACACCCAAGGTGGGTTGCACTCCACGGGTCTCAACTCCTGCTTTCTGAAAGTTCTTCTATTGGAAGAAAATCCTTGGTTCTTATTTCCCTGTCAACATAACAAGCTGTGTGACCTGTAGCTGAGACCTCTGGCCCCTGCTGACATGCATCCCTTGGCCCCGTCAAATAGGAAACAGGGCGATGACCCTGCCCTTTCTCCTTGGAGGCAAGAGCCCTGGAAAAGGTGCAAGTCTCCACAGGTAGATGGAATTTCCATCTTTAGGTTGCAGAAAGCAGCACGCAACTTCACCATTGCTGAGGGTGTTGTTCATCATTTCACTTCTCGGGGTATATCTCCAAGCAATGCTCTCTTGGTTTCCTTATCCATGAAATCAGGGTGATGACAAGCCATCTCTTCTCCCTCCTTTTGTAAGAATCCAATGAGATGAAATACGCTGAATTGTTTCACGAAAGTCAAGACAACAGAGAAAGGAAAAGCTCCTTCCTTCCTGTTCCTTCCAGACATAATTACTGAGTCCCCGTCATGTAGGTGCCGGTGCTGAGGCGAGAAGAACCTAGGTTGGCCCTGCCCTCACCTGCAGATTTTGAGTATGTGCAAATTACATGCAGATAGATATTTCCCTCAAACCCAGTTCTTCTATCTGGACCAGCTGGGATCCTGGAAGTCTCGGCTGTCACACAGATGTCAGAGCCGACTAAAGCATGGTAGTCACTCCTCGCTGGAACAGCACTGCCCATCAGAAGGGCGCCCTGGATGTCATGTTATCTTGTAGTTCTGTGTGTATGTCACAGCTGCACTTATGACATGGGAGTCATGTTTAAAAAGCCAAAATCAAGTAGTGACAGGATGAAAGGAAAATAAAAAGTGGGTTAGGGGTCCAAGTGTGCAGATTCCCAGCCTCAGTTCCAGGGCTGTGGGCTGAGGCAAAGGTTAGGGTTAGGGTTACCACAAGGGGAGTGAGGCAGGAGGGAAAGGATGGTGGCCTTGCAAGCTCAAGTCTAGGATTACCTGGTCCGTAATCCTCTCTCTGCTAAAACCTGTCACAGGCACCAAACTTTCCACACCAGAAACATTAAAGAGGAAAGAAGAGGGGACGTCTAGTATTCCCGCATATTCCCAATCCGGGTCTCAGATTGACGGAGTGGGCTTAGACCTGGCTGTTCAACACGTCCAGCAAACCTCCCAACCCCAAACCCTCCTTTTCCATCAAATGACCATGTAGAAGAATTCAACACAGGCCTTAGTGGAACTGATCTTGTGGGATTAGCAAAATAATTGCAAGGAAATCTGACCTTGGGGGGGGGGGGCTTGATCCTAATGAAAAAGTTCTGTAGAAAAAGGGGAAAAAAATAAAGGAAAAGAAATGGACCCAGAAAATGCACTGAGGTCAGCCTTACTCATGACAATCAGAGCTCTTCCATGGTAAAGACGCCATAGTTTTAGAAAACAACTGCAATCCTTCCAGAAGCTTTTCCTTTGTTAGGGTTCTTAATAAACTAAAGATGAGGCATTCATGAATTGTCAACTAAATAACAATGTAAACTAAAATGTAAACTAAATAGCAATTGCATAACATGAATACAGGATGTCCTCAAGGGCACATGCATAGAAAACAGAAATCTTGGGAAGTGTTTACCCATGAGTGGGGGAGAAGACTGTGTGTGTGTGTGTGTGTGTGTGTGTGTGTGTGTGTGTGTGTGTGTGTGTGTGTGTGTGTGTGTGTAGAAAGAGGTGCCAACACATGTAAAATTTTATAAATAAATGGCCAGGCATTGTGGTGGGTGCCTGTGGTCCCAGCTACTTGGGAGGCTGAGGCAAGAGAATCCCTTGAGCCCAGGAGTTTGAGGTTGCTGTGAGCTGTGATGCCGCTGCACTCTACCCAGGATGACAGCATGAGACTCTGTCTCAAAAAAAAAAAAAAAAAGAATTGTATAAATACAGGTACATTTAGCTACAATTTCCTATTTTCCCTATGTATGGCTATGTTATGGGCGAACTTTGGGACACTTTGTAGTACTATATTAGGGAAAAATTAGTAAGTCCAGAGAATATTAAAGATCTGCAAACCCATGAATAAATAAAGGAAATAAACAACAAATTGGATACAGGCAGTTCCTGGGTTACAAGTGAGATAGGTTCTGTAGGTTTGTTCTTAAGTTGAATTTTTATATAAGTTGGAACAGGTACATTTACCTATTACCTGCAATAGCCTCTGTTCATAAGTGCAAGTCATACATCAGTTGGATGTTTGTAACTTGGAAACTGCCTGTACATAAATTCATAGCCACGCCAAACCCATAACATATGAGCAAGAATTAGATGTCTGTCTCTGTTCATTCCAGCTACTGGAACACAATGCCAAAGACTGGGTGGCTTATAAATAACAAGAATTTATTTCTCACAGTTCCGGAAGCTGGGAAGTCCAAGATCAAGGTGCTGGCAGATCTGGTGTTTGATGGGGGCCCCTCTCTGGCCCACAGATGGCACCTTCCTGCTGTGTCCTCATACAGTGGAAGGGACAGAGCAGCTCTCTTTTATTAGGACACTAATTCCAGTTGTGAGGTCTCTGCCCTAATCACTGCCCAAAGGCCTCATCTCCTAATATCATCACATCAACAGTTAAAGACATGGATTTGGCAGGGGAGACAACACAAACATTCAAACTGTGGCAACCTCCTTGGTGGTATTCATAGTTTTTACATAAAAGTTACCTACAAAAACTCAATTTATTCAATTGAAGTAAAATATATATGTGTGTACCAATACTCAATGCAGCATTATCTATAAAAGTCAAACTTGGAAACAATCTGCACGACCAACATTAGGAGAATGGTTTCATAATTCATGGCACAGCAACACGATGAAATATTAAAGAGCCTTTCACGGTCATTATTGAAGGCCATGTGGAAACATAGGGAATGTTTGATGTGCCAAGTTAAAATATACCAATACAGTTTATGTACACTTTTATTTACAATACCTGGAAGAAAATGTCAAAAAAAAAAACCCACTATATATAAGATAGCCAGATTATTGTTGCTTTGTTACATTAGTGTTATTGCTACATTTTTTTTTTTTTTGTGGCATTGTCATAGCTCACAGCAACCTCAGTCCCTTGGGCTTAAGTAACTGTCTTGTCTCAGCCTCTCTAGTAACTGGGACTACAGGTGCCTGCCATGATGCTCAGTTTTTCTATTTGTAGTAGAGATGGAGTCTTGCTCTTGTTCAGGCTGGTCTTGAACTCCTGAGCTCAAGCAATCTATCCGCCTCAGCCTCTTAAGAGTGCTAGGATTGCACATGTGACCACCCAGCTCTTACATTGTTTTACAATTTAAAAATACATAAAATAAAGTCTATATAAGGCAAAATTTCAAGGAAAAAAACCTCCCTTATTTGATATTTTATCTTCTCTCAGTGGGTTTTTTTAATATGTATTTTACAAACCCTGGGTGGTGACATTTTTGGCACTAAGGGACAATCTGGTTTTTTAATCACTTGGATAGGTCAAAACTTGGTGATAAATATTCCTTTGGTATAGAAATGAAGAAATGACTTCCTAGGCCCCAAACCAAGTGCTCCAAAGATGGGAGATCCATTTCTTTCATTCCGGGGACCCAAGCAGATAGCTCACCCTCTGCATCCCACGGTGTGTGGGTGTGCACGAGTGTGTGTGCACACCCAAGGGAAGGGAAAGAGCTTTGGGTTCTCATTTTGGATTTCATACATCAGACTCTGGAGAGTTTGATGCAGAGGGAGACAGTTTCCTGGAACCTTTGACCTCTTTCTTTCTACGAAGAGATTTCAATTTTGCAGTAAAGACAATAAAACACATGCTACCTCTGGAAAAGGAGGCGGGTGGCTACTTGGACATTTTCTTACAAGGGTCTGTTCTCCACATGACAAACAGGTCAAGGGGTAGAGAGAAAGATGAAACAAATGTTTGGCACTCACTATTTTTTAGAACAGTGTTTAAAACCCATTTTACATTCTTATGAAAAATCTGCAGTGCTGACAAATCTTCAACCTTTTCAAAGGTGGGCCAGGTTTTTGTAAACAGCCTAAAGTCATTCAGAGAACAGTGTGGTGAGTATGCCTGGCGATCCATCTTGTTAATGATGTCATTATTAAAGCAGGTATAGCTCAGTAAGATTGATTTCCACATGTAATTTACAGGCTGCCTTGAAAAGGAATTTACAAAGATGATATTAACAGCAAGGCCGTCCTAGAATAAGTAAAACACTCCAAGGTTTTATTTACTTTGAAGGAAAACACTTGTTTGAGTTAAAAGACTTCCTATATTATTCAAAAGTTTGGTTTTTTATTATTTTATAGATTCTTTCGTGCTTTTTAAAAATGGGGGAAAATTGCTATTTGTTTTTCTCTGATTATAAAGCTTGAAGGAAGTTTGGAGATAATGCATTGAAAATGCAGAAGGACGCAAAAAAGAAAAGGTTACCCATATTTGTATTCATAGTTTCAATGTTGGTGTATGTCGTTCCATTTATTTTAAATTTACAGACTGCTTATTGGGAGGTAGATCTTAGAAGAGATTTTATTTCCACAGATTTCTTTCTCCTCTATAGTAACTTACAATTAGTGTAATGAGTCAAGATTTTTCTTTACAGTAAAAGCAAATTTCACTTTTGTTTTTCAAAAACCATCTTTAGGGGATGGGCACAGTGGCTCACACCTGTCATCCCAGCACTTGGGAGGCCGAGGCGGGTGGATATCCTGAGCTCACGGGTTCGAGACCAGCATGAGCCAGAGCGAGACACCGCCTCTAAAAACAGCTGAGCGTGTGGCCGGCTCCTGTAGTCCCAGCTGAGGCGAGAGAATCACTTGAACCCAAGAGTTTGAGGTTGCTGTGAGCTAAGACACCAGGGCACTGTACCAAGTGTGAGTGGTAGAGACTGTGTCTCAAAAAAAATAATAAAATAAAAACTAAAACTTCTTTAGCTCACCTTTAAGAAACAATGTCTTATGGGTACCACCAGGATTCTCTTGTCTTTATTTATCATTAGGACACATAATGTTGGGAGGATATTCTTTGTCATTTACTTATTAATGTTTTGAAATTTTTATTAAGATGAAAAGTTTTGGCTGGTCCAAAGGTAATGAGTTCCCGAACTTGACTGTTCACAGTCAGTTACAGATTGAACTCCTTGTTTTATTCTTTCCCCCTTCTCACTGCTGCACTTGACTAGTCTTAAAAACAAGATGAAAGGTTTTTTGGGGATCACTTCTAAACAAATAGATTTTTGATAGACCCAAATTGTGTGTAATATTGCATCTTTTTACTTACCATTTTGAGAATATTTCCCCTTATGATTATTATTTTTCAATGTAACTTTTACAGATGGCATGGTATCAGGTCATCTTGAAGATGTATGCCCTAATTTATACAACCCCTCACCTACTGTTGTACATTTTGGGTTGCTTTTCTTTGGGGAACTTTCTTAGAAACAAAACTTCAGTGGGATCACACCTATGGTGCATCTTACAAGGGTACATGTGAAATTTGGTAAATGTAGAATACAAATGTCTTAACACCACAACTAAGAAAATGCCGTGAAGGCTATGTTAACCTGTTTGATGATAATATTTCAAATTGTATATAAACCAGCACATTGTACCCCACGATTGCATTAATGTACACAGCTATGATTTAATAAAAAATATAAATAAAATAAAATAAACTTCATCAGACATTTTTAGAAATAGATCTTTGTACACATTGTTATGAACTGAATGTTCGTGTCCTCCCAAAAACAGATGTTGAAATCCTAACCCCCAGTGTACTGGCCTTAGGACATTGGTTCTCAACCTGTGCCTAGCGACCCACAGGAACTGTATTAAAGGGCCACGGCATTAGGAAGGTTGAGAACCACTGCCTTAGGAGGTGGGTTCTTTGGGAGGTGATTAAGTCCTGAGGGTGGAGCCCTCATGAATGGGATTAGTGCCCTTATATAAGAGGCCCCAGAGAGCTGCCATGCCCTCCTTCTGCCGTGTAAAGACACAATGAGAAGATACTGTCTGCAACCCAGAAAAGGGCCCTCAGCAGTGCCTGACCATGTTGACACCCTGATCTTAAACCTCCAGCCTCCATATGTGTGAGAAAAAAAAAAAAGTCTGTTGTTATAAATCACTCAGTCTCTGGTACTTTGTTACAGCAGCGTCATACTGATTGAGACACACATCTATGGTCATTCCTTAAGACATTTCGAGAAGTGGTACCACCTAGTCAAAGGCTATAAACATTTCAACGTTTTGTTGTTTCATCAAATGATCTTCCAGAAACATCACATATTTTACTCCCATTGTGAACAAAAGGGGCTCATTTTCCTGAACCTTCACCAAAACTGGGTGTCCAAATTTAAAATTTGTGTTTGCCAAGTTGATAAATATATCCTTTCTTAAATTATTATTATTTCAGGTTAATTGAGAGTACAAAGAATTAGGTTACTTTGTTCGCATCTGTTGAGTAAAGGTCCTCTTCTAATTGCGTCCTGCCCCCAAGACGTGTGCCATACACAGTTGGAGCATACCCATCCCTGACCCTTCTCCCTAATATATCATTCTTTTAAAGAGTGTTTTTTTGCTACTGGGATGGAACCATTTTTCATATGTTTACAGGACACATGTATGTTGACTTCATAAACAAACCACTTCTATCCTTCATAGAATCTTGAGAAACGCTTCTCTTACCTATAAACAGCAGTCCCTTGGTTGCATTTGCCCCCATTTTCCCTAAGGCTGCCCAGGAGATAGAAGGCCCTGGGCAAACATCGTGCGCAGGAATCCAACACAGCATGGCGCAAACAACCCGCAGGACGTGCTGGGCACCAGGCTGGGGCTTTCCCAGCTTTTTTTTTCACCTTACCCTCAAACAACTCGATGAGGAGCTGATATTGTTTTTGTCATTTTATAGGGGTGAAGAGGGCAAGGTGACTTGCTACATCATATGGCTGGTGACAAGATGAGTCTGGATCTCTGGGCAAGACAGTGTCCAGATCTAAACACCCCAAGACCCATTTTCCTAAAACCCTCACTGTGACATCCCTCCATCCCCTGTGGCACACAATGCATCTGCCTTCTAATTCTGGATGTCTTACAGTATCTCTGTAACCCATCTCTCCAGTGAAGACTCCTGCTTCAACAGTATGTCCACTCTGGGATCAGAGCAGTCACCCACAGAATAATACGCCACGTGCCTGCTGCTTCTGCCTCCCCTTCTGCGAATACCTTCCAAGTCCCCACAGCAATTCAAAGAATCGTCCAGAATCCAAAACCAGGATCCCTTCCCTTCCCTTCCTTTTTTTTTCTCTCTCTCTCTACCCTCCATTCCTTCCTTCCTTTCCTCCCTTTCTACCTCTCCTCCTTTCTTCCTTTCTTTTCTTTTCTTTCCTTTTTTAAGACAGAGCCTCCACTTTGTCACCCTCAGTAGAGTGCTATGGTATCATAGCTCATAGCAACCTCAAACTCTTGGGCTCAAGAGATCCTCTTGCCTTAGCCTCCTGAGTAGCTGGGACTACAGCATCTGATGCCCAGTTAGTTTTTCTATTTTTAGCAGAAACCAGATCTCACTCTTGCTCAGCCTGGTCTTGAACTGAGCTCAAGCCATCCACCCATCTCCACCTCAGGCTCACTTCTTTCATGAAGCCAAGCATACCTCCACCCCAGGGCCTTTGCATGTGCTGTGCCCTCTGCCTGGAATGCCCTTCCCCAAGGTATCATTTCATTCAGGCCTTTGCTCAAATACCACTTTCCTAGTGAGGACGTCCTGATCACCCATCTACACCCCCCACGCACACATACACTTCATCCCCCCCATGTTTCATTTTCTCCCTGTCACTTAGCACTAACATACTATATATTTTGCTAATTTAAATAGCTAATTATCAGTCTTCTGTTCTCCCTTAAATATAAGTTCTGTTCATTGTTGAGTTCCCTTCCTCTGAAATCTTTCCTGGCACATGGTTGGCACTCACTGAACATTTTGAAAATAAATGGATAAGTTAATAAGCCTCCTGCACTCAGCCCTGAAGGTCATTCTTCTAAGTGACTAGGGTCCCTGTTCCATATTTTTGTAAACTCCACAGTGAGCAGGATTGTGCTCTACACTCAGAAGGCACAAAATAAATGTGCCATTCTCCTGTGTGTGTCATATGAGAATGGATTTCTGGAACCCCCCCACCTCATGCCTAGGGACTTCCGGGCATCTCTGCTTGTCCACTGGAACAGGGAATTTAACCATGATGCTGGTGCCACAAAAGTGTGGGGGCACCCAAGCCAGAAATGCCTGGGGTTGGGCCCAGTTCCATCCCGGGCTGTTTGACTTTAGGTAAGTTACTCAACCTTCCTGGGTCACCATTACTTCCTTATAAATGGCCAGGCCATAGAGTTTGAAAGCATCAAATTATAAGATATATGAGGTCAGACAAGTTCGTGAAGTCATCCCAGGAAAAGTGCTACATACCTCATTGCTGAATATCACTACGGTCACCTTCAAAGTACTCCCCTTGGGAAGCTGTGCACCGATGCCAACACCTAGTCCATCCTTCAAAGCATTTTTTCTAGGATGAGTTCACAAACTTAACTGTCAGACCTCATATACATAGTATAACACACTTAGCCTGCTCCTGGCAGGCATCAGCTCAAGCTGGGCGCCAGCGTCTAGTGCTGTTTACTTTGCTGTCTTGTTTTTAAATGGAAGGTCTCCAGGTTTTTCTTCCAGGGAGTAAGTGGTTTGTATGAAAGCCTGGCCATCTCTAATTCCTCCCATCACTGTAGGCAAAGGCCACTCCTGCCATGAAAAGGTAGAGGCTGTCCTCCTGGACTCGTGAAACTGGGCTCATTTTGTGACTCGCTTTGACCAATAGAATGCGCTGGAAGTGACCCTATGCCAATTCTGGGCCTTAGCTTCAAGAGGTCTGGTGGATTCCACTTTTACTGTGTTGGGATCCAATCCAGTCACGATGTAAAGAGGCTCAGACAACAGACACCACATGGGGAGAGAGAAAAAAGAGAGAGAGAGAGAGATGGAAACCAAGCCACACAGTCCTGATCCAGTGGCCAGCTGAATGCAGCCACCTGCATGACCCTGGGGCAGACGCCTTGCAGAGCAGAGCTGCCCAGTGACTCCAGCCAACCCCCGGAATCACAAGAAAGAATAAATTGCTGATGTTTTAAGACCCTGCACTGCTTTGGCTGCTATAGTAGCTAGCTGAGGCACTGTCGTATTTCTCTCTTTTTCCTTGAATCAGAAGAGGAAGACTTATTTTAACTACACTGCCAAAGGGAGACACAAGCCAGAAAGTTCCTGACATGATTCATCCACAGTCATGGATGAAAATCTGCAGCAAAATCTGCAGCAAACCCAGCTGGAAACCTGCCGGCCCTTGGTAGCTGAGATGCTGTCAACTGGCCCTGTGACTGTCACTGCACCACATCCCCAGAGCAGTCAGAGCTGAGCAGACCCCAGACACCATTAGTCTGTGGCAGCCACAGGTGGCATCTCCCTTGACACCTAGTTCGGAGGGTGCTGGGGGCACCTGAGGAGATGCACCCCACAGCAAGTAGCCGGGGAGCTGGGGAGCTTGGGGCAGAGAGGGGCTTGTTTGGAAAGAGCCCTGCAGAATCAGACACAGAATTCTGAGACTTCTCTTGGTTTGGAAGCAACTGGAATGCAGGTTACTCAGCCCTGTCTCCTGAGTTAACCCCCCATATCTTCCTCCGCAGCGGCTCTGTGCCCACCAGGCAGCGAGACAGCCACAAACTCTGTGGGAAAGCGACGCCATGCTTCTTTGATATCGCTGGGCAGACAAAATTGATGAAGTAGCCACCAAGTTCCTGGATGAAGGTCCTACTTTCTTGCTTTTCCTCAGCTAAAAAAATCTAAGCCAATAAGAAATGAAACACAAGCCGATAGAGTTTGATATTCAGGAAAATTAGCACATGTCACACTTTATGGGGGCAAGACATGATTGCAAGAGGGACTTTACCTAACAGTTGCAATCAGTGTAACTGGCTTATTGTACCCTCAATGAATCCCCAACAATAAAAAAAAAAAAAAAGAAGATTTCAGATCATGAGCTTTTTGTATAAAGCCTATTATTTCCTTTTTTTTATTTTATAACCAATTATTTTTATTATTAAAACATAGCTGTGCACATTAATGCAATCATGGGGCACCATACTCTGGTTTTATAGAGCATTTGACATATTTTCATCACACTGGTGAACATAGCCTTCCTGGCATTTTCTTAGTTATTGTGTTAAGACATTTATATTCTACATTTACTAAGTTTCACATGTACCCTTGTAAGATTCACCGTAAGGGGCGGCGCCTGTGGCTCAGTCGGTAAGGCGCCGGCCCCATATACCGAGGGTGGCGGGTTCAAACCTGGCTCCGGCTGAACTGCAACCAAAAAATAGCTGGGCATTGTGGCAGGTGCCTGTAATCCCAGGTGCTCGGGAGGCTGAGGCAAGAGAATCGCTTAAGCCCAGGAGTTGGAGGTTGCTGTGAGCTGTGTGATGACAGTCTTACTATGTTTCCCTCGGTAGAGTGCCATGGCGTCACACGGCTCACAGCAACCTCTAACTCTTGGGCTTATGCGATTCTCTTTCCTCAGCCTCTCAAGCAGCTGGGACTACAGGCGCCCGCCACAACGCCCGGCTAATATACCAATTTATTAATCCATTCGTGGATTGATGAGCCCTTAGGCTTTTTTCATGACTTAGCAATTATGAATTGGGCTGCAATAAACATTCTGGTACAAATATCTTTGTTATGATGTGATTTTTGGTCTTCTGGGTGTATACCTAGTAGAGGAATTATAGGACTGAATGGCAGATCTATTTTTAGATCTCTTAAGTGTTCTCCAAACATCTTTCCAAAAGGAATGTATTAATTTGCATTCCCACCAGCAGTGTAGAATTGTTCCCTTTTCTCCACATCCACGCCAACATCTCTGGTCTTGGGATTTTGTGATATAGGCTAGTCTCACTGGAGTTAGATAATATCTCAAAGTAGTTTTGATTTGCATTTCTCTGATGATTAAGGATGATGAGCATTTTTTCATATGTCTGTAGGCCGTGCGCCTGTCTTCTTCAGAGAAGTTTCTCTTCAAGTCCCTTCCCAGCCTGCGATGGGATCACTTGTTCTTTTCTTGCTTATACGTTTGAGTTCTCTGTGGATTCTGGTTATTAAACCTTTGTCGGAGACATAACCTGCAAATATCTTCTCCCATTCTGAGGGCTGTTTGCTTGCTTTACTTACTGTGTTCTTATTGTGCAGAAGCTTTTTAGTTTGATCAGGTCCCAGTAGTGTATTTTTGAAGCTGCTTCAATTGCCCGGGGGGTCCTCCTCATAAAATACTCACCCAGACCTATTACTTCAAGGGTTTTCCCTGCACTCTGTTCTAGTATTTTTATAGTTTCATGTCTTAAGTTTAAATCTTTAATCCAGTGAGAGTCTATCTTAGTTAATGATGAAAGGTGTGGGTCGAGTTTCAGCCAGCCAGTTCACCCAGCACCATTTGTTAAATAGGGAATCTTTTCCCCACTGAATTTTTTTTTTTTTTTTTGAGAAAGAACCTCAAGCTGTCGCCCTGCGTAGAGTGCCACGGCATCACAGCTTGCAGCAACCTCCAACTCCTGGGCTTAAGCGATTCTCCTGCCTCTGCCTCCCATGTATCTGGGACTACAGGCGCCCACCACAACCCCCGGTTATTTTTTGGTTGCAGCCATCATTGTTGTTCGGCAGACTCGGGCTGGATTTGAACCTGCCAGCTCAGATGTATGTGGCTGGTGCCTTAGCTGCTTGAGCCACAGGCGCCGAGCCCCCACTGAATGCTTTTAATTGGCTTGTCAAAGATCAAATAACAGTAAGTAGCTGGCTTCATCTCTTGGTTCTCTATTCTGTTCCAGACATCTACCTCTCTGTTTTTGTGCCAGTACCATGCTGTTTTGATCACTATCGATTTATAGTATAGTCTGAGGTCCAGTAGCGAGATTCCTGCTGCTTTGTTTTTATTTCTGAGTAATGTCTTGTCTATTCGAGGTTTTTCTGATTCCATATAAAACCAAGTATTGTTTTTTCAAGATCTTTAAAGTATGACAGTGGAGCTTTAATAGGGATTGCATTAAAATTGTATATTGCTTTGGGTCATGTGGACATTTGAACAATGTTGATTTTTCCCAGCCATGAGCATGGTATATTTTTCCATTTGTTCACATTTTCAGCTATTTCTTTTCTTAGAGTTTCATAGTTCTCTTTATAGAGATCTTTCACGTCCTTTGTTAGATAAACTCCCAAATATTTCATCTTCTTTGGCACTGCTGTGAACGGAATAGAGTCCTTAACTGTTTTTTCGGCTTGACTATCGTTGGTATATATAGAGGCTACGAATTTATGAATGTTGATTTTTTAACCTGAGATGCTGCTGTATTCCTTCATCACTTCTAAGAGTTTTATAGTAGAATCCCTGGTGTTTTCCAGATACACAATCATATCATCTGCGAAGAGCGAAAGTTTGATCTCTTCTGACCCTATATGGATACCCTTGATCGCCTTTTCTTCCCTAATTGCAATGGCTAAAACTTCCATTACAATGTTAAAGAGCAGTGGAGACAATGGGCAGCCTTGTCTGGTTCCTGATCTGAGTGGAAATGATTTCAATTTAACTCCTTTCAATACGATATTGGCTGTGGGTTTGCTGTAGATGGCCTCTATCAGTTTAAGAAATGTCCCTTCTATCCCAATTTTCTTAAGTGTTCTGATCATGAAGGGATACTGGATATTATCAAAAGCTTTTTCTGCATCAATTGAGAGAATCATATGGTCTTTGTTTTTTAATTTGTTTATGTGCTGAATTACATTTACAGATTTACGGATATTGAACCAGCCTTGAGACCCTGGGATAAGACCGACTTGGTCATGATGTATGATTTGTTTGATATGTTGTTGGATTCTGTTTGTTAGGATCTTGTTGAATATTTTTGCATCTGTATTCATTAGCAATATTGGTCTATAATTTTCTTTTCTTGTTGGGTCTTTTCCTGGTTTGGGGATCAGGGTGATGTTTGCTTCATAGAACGTGTTAGGTAGTCTTCCTTCTTTTTCTATATTTTGGAACAGGTTGAGTGCAACGCTATTTTCTTAACCAAACAAGGTGGTTAGGTCAGGGGTCTCCCAGCCTGACTCAGAGAATGAGGACAGCTGGCTTTCTGCCTCCCAGTCACTGTCAGTAAGATGACATAAGGTTCCCTCATGGCTGCCTCAGGTACCACAAACTTTGTGAAGATCCAGCACCTGCGTGTTAAATCCTTTTAACCCATCCTGACAGGAAGGTTCTAGAAAAAATACAAATAACACCAAAGAACAGGAAAATCATTAGGTTATGAGAAGAGAGTTAATGTCCCACTGTTGTCCCATAGAACTATCAGCAATGATGGGAATGTTCTATATTTGCACTGCCCAGTATGGTGACCACCAACCACCAGTGGCCATTGAGTCCTTGAAATGGAGAAACCAAATTTAAAAAAAATTAAATTTAAGGTCAGGTACCACAGCTCACACCTGTAATCCTAGCACTCTAGGATGCTGAAGCAGGTGGACTGCTTGAGCTCAGGACTTCAAGACCAGCCTAAACAAGAGCAAGACCCCATCTCTACTAAAAATAGAAAAACTACCTGGGCATTGTTGTGGGCACTTGTAGTCCCAGCTACTTGGGAGCTTGAGGCAAGAGAATCACTTGAGCCCAGGAGTTTGAGGTTGCTGTGAGCTATGACGCCATGGCACTCTACCCAGGGCAAAATAGTCAGATTCTGTCTTAAAAAAAAAAATCAAATTAATAAAATAAAATAAGATTTAAATAGGCATACATAGCCAGGGGCTACTATATTAGAAAGCGCAGATCCGTATACAAGTGTCAGAAAATTACTGACTTTGAGAATTTGATTCCCTGACGCACATGTGTCCCCTCTCAAGGAATTTCACCAGGAAAAGATTCTTCTCCATTCCCTTCCAACAGCTTTCAAAAATCAAAAAGATTTTATTTAGAGCTACAGTCAGAGCACTCATTTGGAGTTTCGTAAACACTGGTTTCCTAAGTGAGACTCATTATTGCTGAGGAAGTTGAAACCGACTGAGAAAAAGAAACAAAACAAAACAAAACTTTTGAGTGTTTCTAAAAATGTGTGCCAGCTTCAATTCAAACAGACAGCTGAAATATCTGAGTGGCAGAATGCCATCCAAGGCCGGATATTGATGGCGTTAAATTCTTGTTTTGCATGAATCTTTCTGATTTTCATTATGGAGGTTGCTTTTCATTTCCTTTGAAATAAGCTCAGTGCTTCAGAGAAAGAACAAAAGTCACATTTTTCTTGAACTGGACCTGTTTTTCTGGGTTTGGGCAGGCAAGTTCATAAGGAATTCAAAGCCGGAGTGGGTGAGGCTCACATCCCAAATTTCAGCTCTAAAACTATGTTTGTTCCAAGCAGTTCTTTGTGGCGTGGGGACATAGATGTGGCGTTGGTGGGATGAAACAAATGGCAAGATGATGGTCCAGAAAGACAGTTGAAGGAACAATGTTGCATTTGCCACAGTGGGTGCCCTGCCGGTAGGCCAAGGGTGACCAGTGCTGTGCAGACGTAACTGGCTCCTCTCCTGCCAGCCCCGAGGGTCCCGGACCCTCTGGAAGCAACGCCCCACTTGGGCACTGGGCCAGGTACTGCTTTACACGTGGTAGGTGGCTTTTGTAAAACTGTTGGCCAATAATGAGCTCAAGGGCGTTCTACGTGTCTTAACCCAAAGGCCCAAGCTGGTGGGAGGCCCGTCAGCTGACCACTACAAAGAGCATTGGGGCTGACCACCCAGGTGCCCAGAAGCTACTCCAAGCAACTCTTGGGGACGCCCCTCAATGCCACTGCCTTCTTTCTCCCCTGCCCTCCCCATGTCTCCCTTGACTTTTGATTTCCTTCTCTTTCTCTCTTCTGGCTTTTTCCTCCCCCATCTTTTTGCCTCTAGGGTCCAGAATCTGTCAATTCAGACAACTATAGCAGCTTCCTCATGGGCTCCCCCTTCCACGCATGCTCCCCAGAAACCCACTCCCCACCTGAGAGCCAACAAGATCTGTGTAAGAACACAAATTCCTTTGTGCTATTGCCCTGGGCCAGTTACATTTGAATCTCCCAGAAGTGTGCTTTCAAACCACTTTGGCTCTGACCCCTCTAAAATATTTCACTTTGTGCTGCAAACACCTGTGAATGTCACCGTGCTACTAGAGCGACCCGTACCATGCGCAGCACACTCTGGTAATGTTTATTCTAGTCTCTTCTATTCTACCCTGTTTTAATTATTTTAAATTCTGATTAGGACCCATTAAACTGATTGGGTAGCCTATAATAGGTATAACATCTATACTCGTACAAAACTTATACTCCCTTTTCAGATCAATAAGACCCTCTATAATCTGACCTCATTGCACCAGCCGTCACCATGCTCATAAGCCTCTACCCACACCAGCCTCTTTCCCTGTCTCCAGGAGGATAGGCCTGCTCCTGCCTTGGGGTCTTTGCGTTTGCTGTTCCCGCTGCTTTGAGCACCGGTTCTCAGCCCTCCAGACCATGTTCAGCCCTCACATCAGGGCCCCCTATTCTGACCATTCTCCCTAAGGAAGTCACTCTCATCTTACTCCATCCTGCCACCTGCTTAATTTTGTCCTTAACACGTAAAACAATTTGAACCATCTTATTTATTTGTGTTCCTTTCCTTATTTTTTGAGACAGGTTCTCAATCTGTCGCCAGGGCTAGAGTGCCATGGTGTCATCAGAGCTCACAGCAACCTCAAACTCCTGGGCTCAAGCTATCCTCTCACCTCAGCCTCCCAAGTAGCTGGGACTACAGGCACCCACCAGCATGCCTGGCTAATTTTTCTACTTTTAGTAGAGGCAGGATTCTTGCTCTTGCTCAGGCTGGTCTTGAACTTCTGAGCTCAAGTGATCCTCCTGCCTCAGCCTCCCAGAATGCTGGGATTACAGGCATGAACAACCTACAGCCTATTTGGTTTCTTTCTACTAATTATCTCCAACCCCTGGGCATAGAAGCTCAGTTCATCCCAGCATTCCACATCTGGGGTTGCAGGATCCCTCAGAGTTTTCCATCTGGGATGGAGCTGGGAGCTGGAGAATTTGCATTTCTTTCTTTTTCTTTTCTTTTTTTTTTTTTTTTTGCAGTTTTTGGCTGGTTTGAACCCACCACCTCCAGTATATGGGGCTGGTGCCCTACTTACTGAGCCACAGGCACCACCCGAGAATTTGCATTTCTAACAAGTCTCCAGGGAATGCTGAGAGCCAATGGGCTGCAACAACGCCCCGCCCCTGCATGCAGTAGGTGCCTGAGAGCCAGTTCTAGAGTTTCAAAGGGGGGAGAGGGGACCACATTTCACACTGTGTGGTGTCTGACACTGAATACAAGACTGTATCCCAAACGCTCACCATGAGCGGCCCTCACGCTTGCTGCCTGCAGACCTCAGTTCTTGGCCCATATATCAGGAATGTGAACTAACTTATCTAATTGATTCTAAACATTCTGCATTTGCTCCTCTGACCACTCAGACCATTGTTCCAAGTAATATATTAATTTCTTCAGGGCAGTCCTGGTAGTTGATGCAATAGGTTTGTGATGGAAATAAACCTAATGTCCATCAATTGGTGAACAGATAAGCAAAATGTGATCTCACCATGCAATGGAATACGAGGCAGCAATAAAAAGGGACAAACCATCAATACACCTCACAACACAGATAAGCCTGAAAACCATGCGAAGGAAGAAATCAGCCATATAAGACTCCACTTACATGATAGTTCTGGAAAAGGCAAAACTATAGATAGGGATAAAAAGCAGGTCAGTGAAAAATCATGAGGGAAAATTCTAGGGTGATTAAAGTGTTCTAAAACAAGTGCTGGTGCCGGTTGCATAATTATATAAATTTTCTGAAACTCACTCTGTAAAACTGTATGAATCTTCTAAAACTATCCCTAACATGAACAAATTCTATGGTCTGTAAATGACTGCTCGTAAAGCTGTTTTAAATTGTTACGAAAGCAAAACAAAAAATTATGAAATCTCATACATCGTAAAATCAGATAGTCACATTGGAAAATGGTCTAACAGTTTCCTATGAAGTTGAATGTACACCCACCATACAAACAGTGATTCTAGTTCTAGGTATTTACCTAGGGAAATGAAGACATACGTCCACAAAAAGACTTGTACACAAACACTGATGGCAATTTTATTTATTTATTTATTTATTTATTTATTTATTTATTTATTTTTAGAAACAGAGTCTCACTTGTCTACACAGAGTCTCACTTGCCCTGTGTAGAGTGCTGTGGCATCACAGCTCACAGCAACCTCCAGCTCCTGGGCTTAGGAGATTCTCTTGCCTCAGCCTCCCAAGCAGCTGTGACTACAGGCACCCACCACAACACCCAGCTATTTTTTGTTGCAGTTTGGCCAGCGCCAGGTTCGAACCTGCCACCCTCAGCATATGGGGCAGGCGCCCTACCTGCTGAGCCACAGGCGCTGCCCTTGATGGCAATTTTATTTATAATTGCCTAGAACTGGAAACAGCCCAAATGTCCATCAACAGGTGAATGGACAAACTCATTGTAGTATGTCCACACCACTGAATACTACTGAGTATTCTAAATACTGAGTTTATTCCCAAAAGCAACAAACTATTGATAAATGTAAAAATATGGATGAGCTGGGGTGTGGGTGGTGCACACCTGCAGTCCCAGCTACTTGGGAGGCATAGGCAGGAGGATGGTTTGAGCCCAGGAGTTGGAGGTTGCAGTGAACTATGATTATACCATTGCACTCCAGCCTGGATGACAATGAGACCCCATTCCCCTTCCACCCCCCCGCAAAAAAGGATTAATCTGAGAATAATTATGCTAAGTGAACTCAACAAAGAGCACATACTTTATATATGTATGATTTATATGAAACTCTAGAAAAGACGACTCTAATGCAGTCATAGAGAGCAAAGCAGTGATTGGCTAAAATTGAGAATGGGTGGGGAATGGCTGGAGCAGGTACCAGGGAACCTGTTGGGGAGATTGTAATATTTTCAATCTTGATTGTGGTGGTGGTCAGCTGAGAGTATACACATTTGTCAGAATTCATTTAACTGTACACATCAAATGGGTGCATTTTATTACATGTAAATTATATTTTAATAAAAATAATTTAGATTTTAAAAGGATTAAAACATAAAATTTAAATTCTGAACCACGACAAATTCCCCCAATCCTTCTTATTATTTGTTAACTATGAAATTAAACAAATGTCCATCTTTCTACACTGGAGAATTTATTAGGAGAATTTTTCTCACGAAGAGGAAAAAAAGAATGTGGTAACAGGACAGGAGCCGCATTCTGAGATTCCATTTTTCTCTTGCCCTCTGCTGCCTATCTAAAACTTTTCCTAGGCAGGCCAAATCCACTGGAGAAATGACCTTTGAAAACCCAGGATTCATCAGGCATATAATAGAGATACGCTTGAAACCACACACAGTTTGGTTCAAAGTGAGTGCTGAGTTTAAGGGCAGTACCTGCTGTTCTGAGACCGTTTCAATATCTCTTGTTGAATTATCAGAAGTTGCTGCCAATAGCCTTGCCATCTTTTAGAAAAGAATGAGGAGGTCGGAAAAGCCAGGGGAAGTAGACCAGGAGGCCGCTTAGCTTCTAAGCCCAAGAAAGAGCTGCGTGCAGGAGAGATGACTTTCTGCTTTCGGTGTGCTGTTCCAGGGCCTCAGGGGCACACTAGGGTGCCAGTCTGAACCTTCGGGTGGTTACACTCAGGACAGAGGCTCAGCAGGAGGTCTCAGGGTGGAGGGGCTAAAAATGGTCTTGGAGTAGCTGGAAACGGTGCTGTGTGGTGTGGGTTTGGAAGTCACAGAAGATAATAGGTTTTGGCCCCATGTTCCAGGGGGTAGTGTATGTTCTGAACTGGGCCATTTCACAGCTTGGTGACATTCCATGGTTTGGCAGGGCAGAGGCCCGGGAAGGCAGAGTTTCCGCTCAGGACACAGCTATTCTGTCTCCAGCCCAGTAGGACAGTAAACTAGGAAATGACTTCTTCAGGGCCCATTCTCTCCTAGAGAAGCTCTTTCGGATGCTACCCTGTTTCCCCGAAAATAAAACATCCTCCGAAAATAAGACCTACTTACAGGAAAGATAAGACGTCCCCTGAAAATAAGACCTAGCGCATCTTTGGGAGCACACCTTAAAATAAGACACTGTCTTATTTTCGGGAAAACAGGGTAGATGAGGAGACTCAGGAGATGGAGGTTTTGGTGGCAAAGCAGCTATGTTGCTGATTGCAAATTCTAAAGCATATGCCTTGAAGGAAGGTTTATAGCACAAAGATTAATTAGCAAGGGTTTGCCTTGGTCCCTTGCAAAATTTACACCCTAAGATATTCACCAGTGGAATGTGGTGGAGGTGGCAGCAAGCCAGCTCTAAGCCCTGGATGCCTTTAATGTCCCCCTGTGCTGTGGGAACAAGCTCCAGGTAGCCAGGGGCAGTTGAATTACCCCAGCCAGCCCCAAAGAGGCATGGAGGTTAGTTCAACCCAACCCAGTCATAAAAACTACCCAGCTGACCAATGGACTCATGCGTAGTAGTAGTAAATGGCCATTGCTACAAACCATTATGCTTTGGGCTATTTTGTCATACAGCAGGTATAGCTGATACATTGGCCTTGGAAGATAAGTGAGGAAGTACACACAGCTGTGTACTTGGAAATGTTACACACAAGAAAGAATAAGCCAAACAGGTGCAAAAGAAACCATCATCCTGTCCTTGCTGCTTGCCTTCCCACTCCCAAATCTTCAGTGATAGCATCTATTTCTTTGTACTCATCTCATCCTGGGATCCAAGATAAGAAAGCACAACTTTATGGAAAGGCTAGCAGAGTTTCTCAACCTTGGAATTACCAGAATTTGGGGCTGGATTGTCCTTGTTTGTGTTGGCTGTCCTGTGCCTCACAGGGTGTTTAGCAGGAGAACTGGCCTCTACCCACCAGAGGCCAGTGGCAGCCCCTCACCTAGTTGTGACAACCAAAAATGTCTCTAGCCATCAACAGGTATCTCCAGAGGCGGAACAAGCAAAAATCACACCCAGCTGAGAACCGCTAGCTAAAAGATTCCAGAAGAAACGCCAGACAATGCCTCATAGAACAAACTGGCAAACCAAGGCTCCTCAAGGGAATATCCCAGTATGGCCGCTACTCCAGGTTCCCTCATTCATTCCTTCATTCATTCATGCATTCGTTCATTCATTCCCATTCATTGCAGGCCCACTAGGTGCTGGAGATTGCAGGCCCCGTCCCATCATCTGGTGGGACACAAACAAATAGACAAATGTCAGCCCTGGAAAGTCAAAGAAGGCATTTAATGCAGATAAGCAGGAAGCATTCAGGGGTGACTTCCTGGAGGAGGTGGCTTCTTAGCTGAATTTTAATTTCTGAGTCAGACATCTCCAGGATGAGAAGGGGGAGGGAGTTTGGAGGCATGCAGGAGGACAGAATACATAACAGTTTCTACAGATAACTGGTAACAACCAGGGTGGGGTGAGGGAAGAAGACTGGAGCCAGCATCTCACCAGAAACACGACTTACTCTCTTGTGGAGTTGTAACCCACTAGGACTCCCCCATCGCGCACATCCCCACATCACTTCCCATGAATCTGCTGCGAGACAGAAAGCAGACGCAGGGATCTAAGTCTCTGCCATGGAGCCAGAGCCAGAGCCAGGCCCCGGGGAGGCTCTACTCAGCCAGCAAGGTTCATGCAGAGGACTGAGGGGAACAAGGCTCCACTGTGGGCCCCAACGCGGAGGAAGGCCCAGCCCAGCCGCTCCTAGGGGCTGACACACGGCTGCATCAGAGAAGACGTGAAAAGCAACATTGTGGATGGCTGGGCAGGCTCACATTCCTGCCTTCAAGCTCCCTTGATCCAAAAGAACCATGTGCTGAAGAGAATTTGCAGCCCTTCCACCCAGCCCTCTGTCTCGAGGCAGGTAAAAGGAAATGCCATTCATTCAGCAAATATTGACCAAGGGCTTAAGTATACAGGACGTAGATGAGGTGTGGCAGAGAATATAGGTGCAAAGTTTATTGGGAAGCTGGCTGACAGTGCAGGGCATTCAATAGAAACTCCCAGAAAATATATATTTTATACACCAGGCACTGTTTTAGGGATAAAATGTTGACCAAAAAAGAGGCATTTCCTGGCATTTGGGGGCTTATGTTCCAGCAATTAGAACAGATAGTAAAGCAGGAAATAAATCAATGAGATCATTACTACATGGTCAGAAGTGCTCTTGGAAGATAAGAAAATGAGAGAATGAGAGAGAAGGGACTTGAAGAGCAACTTCAGGTGAGAGGACCACAGACCCGGGGACTGGGACTGATTATTTCACTCAGTCTAGACTCACTGGGTGCTGACAGGGGCTCGGCCTTGGAATAGATCAATGAGGGAAATTGACGAAACCCCCTGTTCTCCTGTAACCCAGGGCCTGGGAGTGAAGAGAGTTGAGCAATAAACCATTACCTAATAAATAAACTGTATTAAATGTTGGAAGGTGACAAAAATGCAATGGAAACAAGAAAAAGTGGAGCAGGAAGAGGCGAGAGTAAGCCCTGCTGGGTAAAGATGCAAAGAATGGCATCACATTGGCATCTGGGGAGAAGTGTCCCAAGCAGTGAGCCCAGGCAACTCACAGAACCGTGGGAGTAGAACCACTGCTGTCTGCAGCCACACTAAGGTGAGTCAGGGCTGCTTCTCACACAGTGGCAGGCAATAGGAAAGCCAGACCAAGCCCAGACCCCTACCCCCAACACACCGGCCATGTCTGCACTCAAAGTTCCATCCATGCAACTCACCGGATATACTCGGGACAAATTTCCTCGCCTTGTTTTACTTTGAGGGTCCTCCCTTCCAGTCTGCTGCAGCAACACTTTTCTCAGCCCACCACCCACTATCCAGGCCTGCCCCACATGTGCAATCTCAAACTCCAGTGTCCCTCACTGGAGTGCCCTGGGGGACACAGCTTCTGCTTCCCTGTTGCTTCAGTTCCTTCCTTTTTTGATCCCTGCTGTCTCTTCCAAGGCCCTTCTAGCCCTTCTGCAAACCTCTCTTGTTCTTAGCCCCTTTCTTCATTCCCACCATCCCATCCTTAGGACAAGCCTTCCTCATTTCTCCCTTGGGTTATTGCAATAACATCCTGCTTGGTCTCTATCCCTTGAAAGTTCCACTTTCTAACAGCTGTGAGTGTCACCTTCCCAAGGTACAAATGTGGTTCTCACACATGTACACACACACACAACCACGTTGGAGATGTACAAACACAAGTGCATCCCTGGGATAAGAGGCCTTTCCTAAGAGGCTTTCTCTGATATCACCAGGCAACATTAGAATCCCCTGCTCAGAGTTGCCAACATATCTGCATTATAGTCCTGATCATATTGATTTGTCCTTGCTGTTTACTTATGAGTATCTCCCAAGACACAGACTATGAGCATCTGGAGGTGAAAACTATTGCCTTCTCCACCCATAGCCTACTGCAGCATCCAGCCTGGGGTAAAGATTGATCTGAATGAAAGGTCAGCACACTGCAGCCCACCAGCCAAAGCCCAGCCTGCCCCACTGCCTGTTTGGTATGGCCCATGAGCTAAGAACACATTTTATATGAATATTTGCAACTGACCTGATGATAGGACACTAACTTTGAATTCCAACTCAGCACAATGTTATTATGTTATTTCCCCTGCTTCCCTAAAAGAATCCTGTTCTTTTCACTTTTAGACTTTGATTATAAAGCACTGTATTCAACTGTTATTACTATATTTTTAATTGTTTCAATAAAAATTTTATGGAAATTTGCTCTTTTTAAAAAAGAATCTATGTACCATTGGGCTTGGTGCCTGCAGCTCAAGCAGCTAGGGTGCCAGCCACATGGACCAGAGCTGGCAGGTTCAAATCCAGCCTGGGCCTGCCAAACTACAACCCCAAAATAGTTGGGCATTGTGGCAGGTGCCAGCTACTCAGGAGGCTGAGGCAAAAGGATCACTTGAGCCCAAGAGTTTGAGGTTGCTGTGAGTTGTGACACATGGCACTCTACCCAGGGTGACAGCTTGGGACTCTGTCTCAAGAAAAGAAGAGAAGAGAAGAGAAGAGAAGAGAAGAGAAGAGAAGAGAAGAGAAGAGAAGAGAAGAGAAGAGAATCTGTGTACCATTGCTTCAGCAGCACATATACTAAAATTGGAATGATACAGAAAGTGAAACCTCTTAGAAACAGAAAGTCGAATACCACATGTTCTTGCTTATAAGTGGAAGCTAAATAATGTGTACACGTGGACGCGGAGTATAGCATGATGGACACTAGAGAGTCAGAAGGGTGGGAGAGAGAGACAAGAAACTACGTGGTAAGGGTACAACGCACAGTATTCAGGTGATGATCAAACTAAAAACCCAGACTTGTGCGGTGCCTGTGGCTCAAAGGAGTAGGGCGCCAGCCCCATATACCAGAGGTAGCGGGTTCAAACCCGGTCCCAGCCAAAAACTGCAAACAAACATACAAACAAACAAAAAATCCAGACTTCACCACCATGCAACTTCTCTGTGTAACAAAATTGCACTTATGCCTCTTAAAAGCATACAAATAATTTAAAAAAGAATCTGTACAATGTCCTTGATCTTTGTTTCTTGGCTCTCCAAATCTAAAATATTATTTGACCCTTTACAAAACAAGTTTGCCGTGTTGTAAAACCTACAATTTCAAGTGCCACCTCGACATCTGTGAGCCTCCCAGGGCCCTCAAGGCCTAACCTTGAGCTCTTCTGCTCCCTGCAGATGCACTCCCTGCCTAGCAGAAAAGGCCCCCACTGCTCACCCCATCCTCTAGCTGAGGGGTCTCACCTCTCTGCCAGCATGTGATATTATTCAAACAAGGTACTCACATCCTGACATGGAATCGAGGGTCACCCTACCCTCTTGTTATTACACAGCCTGCTGACCCGTGGCACCTGCCAGTTCACTGTGCTCCTAGTGCCATACTCATTGGGCCCTGAGTGGCATGGAGTGTCCTTCTCCCCCAGGGTGTGCTGAACAAACTGATGTCAACCTCTGGGTATCAGGTGTTCAGCCATCCCATAAGATGCAGAGCAAGGGATGCCTCCTCTACCCACAGAGTGAATAAGAAGGGACCAGACCACTGACTCCCAGTCTAACTGAATGAATGGATGAATAGATCTACCTGATTCCAGAATGCGTTCAATTGCCCTGGCACCATTCTGCCTCCCTGCCCCACACAGCAGCAGGCTGCAGGCTCCCCCTCTCCCTCCTCCCAGCTCTCCTGACCATCACACTGCCTCCCCTGTGCGTCCCACTTTGCCTGGCAGAGTAAACCACCACATCCTGCCAGCTCCCTCTTAACATCTTCTTGGAAGCTTGACTCTACCCCTCCTTTGCCCAGGCCCCTTGATCCAAGAAAACAGAAGTGACTTTCTGAATGTCTTGAGGTTGGAGGTACTCGGCGGCTGGTGTGTCTCCACGCCGCATCCATAGCCTTCATGTTCTCATGAAAAGCCCTGTATGCAGAGGCGGCTTGGGGAATGCTTTTCTAAGGCCAGGCTGCCAGCTTCCTTCTTATTAGCAGCCCTGTGGGTTTACATGACACCTGAGAAAATAAAGCAGGCGCTGTGACCGTGGCGTGTTGATAAAGCGATGCGAAGGGGAAAGGTCCGTGAATACACTTGGATCATGGGGACAGAACATTGGCCCCTTTGTGTCTCTTTACAGCCCAGCAGCCAACTCAAAAGCAACAAACAGAAACCGCTCCCCACCTTCGCTCAGCCTGAGAAAACCCAGTGGACCGCCGTGTTTATCCTGGAACAAACGCTGAAGGGACTGTTGTCTGAGACGCTGGAAATGTGGGCACTTGTCAGCCACGACCCGCAGTCTCCCTGAGAGACTCTGCAGCCAGGAGAGAAGCATGGTGTTTTGGGCGTTCGTGCAGGTGAAGGCGCAGGAAGAGAAGACTCGGGAAGATGCCTGAGTCACGGGTTCAGGACCCCGTGTAGGTGTGTGGGGGCTGGGTGAGAGAGGCTGGAAGGGATGCTGGAGGAATGCGGAGATGTCCCTGTTCTTGCTGCCCAAAATATCTCCCAGGGAAGGAGCTAGGCTGTTGTCCATGACAGGCGTTGACCAGGTGGCTCTGGCTTGAGGGTTCTGTGGGAGAGGCCAGGGCAGGTGCCGGCTGAAGGTGTCTCCAGCATGGCAGCTAAGGCCTGCATACAAAGGGCTGAGTACCACATGGGGAGTGGAGCTTGGGCTTCATCCTGTGTAGGACGAGAAGCCAAGTCCTGGGCAATAGATGGTTCAGTGACTGCAGATTCCTATTGTGAGTGCTCCTCTGGAGTGTGACTCCCAGAGGCAGAGTCTACTCTTTACTTAATTAAATCTGGGTTGGTCACGTGACTTGTTTTGACCAATAGGATACGGTGGAAGCGACATTATCTTGAAGCCTAGGCCTTAAGAGTCTGCAACTTCCTGGTCTCTTGGAAGGCTACCCCAAGATCTCCATGTGAGGGGGCTGCACTAGCTGGCTGGAAGATGGGAGGCCCCACGGAGCAGACCAAGGGCCAGCAACAGCCACGCATCTGATCCATGAGTGCTGCCATCTTGGCCCCTCCAGCCTAGGGATCATCCAGCTGGATGCAAACACTTGAGTGCACCAAGAGAAACTAGCTCAGGAACCTCTTAGCCAACCCACAAAAGCGTGAGAAATGCATACTTTTAAACCTCTCCATTTAGGGAATGAACTGTCACACAGGCCTAGGTTACTGACGCAGGTACACAGATAATCAGAGAGTGACACATACACTCCTGACCAGCACTGTCCAAGAGACATGGAAGGCAAGCCACAGTTGTAATTGTAAATTTTCTAGTAGCAATATTAAGAAAAGCAAAAAGTAACAGGTGAAATTCACTCTAATAATTTATTTTCTTTAACTCAATGTATCCAAAATATCCATTTCAATATACAATTGATATAGAAAAGATTAATGAGGTTATGTTCTTTTTTTGTACCAAGTCTATGGAATCCAGCATGTATTTTATACTTCAGCACGGCTCAGTTCCAATAAGACACATTTCAAGTGCTCAGTCATCACTGTGACCGGCGACTTCACTATTAGAAAGGCGGCTCCAACATGAAGCAAATTGGAAGACGAATTAGAAGGCAGAGGATACAGTGGGGAATTCTTGGAGAGGCTCAGACAGTTCGGATAAGGCCAGGTGTCCCATGGGTTTAAAAGACTGTGATATGTTCCAATGAAGTCAGTGGCTGTTGTAGGTCAAGACTGTGAATGTGACCTTATTCAAGAAAAGGGTCGGCAGTGCCTGTGGCTCAAAGGAGTAGGGTGCCGCCCCATATGCAGGAGGTGAGGGGTTCAAACCCAGCCCTGGCCAAAAAACTGCAAAAAAAAAAAAAGAAAAGGGTCTCTGTGATTAAGTTAAGAACGTTGAGCTGTGACTATCCTGAATTATCACAGGGCTGGGCCTTAAACTCAAGGACAAGTGTCCTTTGAAAAAAAGCAGACACAGAGGAAAACACAGAAAAGGGGAGACACAAGTGGAGACAGAGTGACGTGGCCACAGTGGGCAAGGGAAGATGCTCTCCTAGAACCTCGGGATGGAGCTCAGTCCTACAGACACTTTGACTTTGGACTTCGGGTCTCTCGAGGTGTGAGAGAATAAGCCTGTTGCCACAAGCCCCTATTCTATGGCCATTGGCTACAGCAGCCCCCAGGAAACAAACACACTGGCTCCCCAGGCTTCAGGGTGCACAAGTGGGTGACGGCAACATGGTCCTGAGCTGAGACAGGTGCAGAGGGTGGGGGAACGGAGTAATAGGGGAGGGAAAGATGTTCAGTTTAGCCACAGAAATAAAAGCAGCAAATGCTTATCAAACACACAGTATGCTGGGTGCTATCTTATCTTTTTACCAGCTCACTTCATCCCCTCAATGGCCCTCTGAGGTAGACACCACTCTTACCTCCATTATACAGATGAGGAAACTGAGGCACAGAAGAGCATCTTGCACCAGGTCACACATATAGTATATGAAGGAGCCTGGATTTGAATCCTGGCCATTTAACCACCGTCGGCTATTTAACGACTGACTGTCACGCGGCCCCCCAGCGTGTGGCAGCTCAGGGAGACGCAAGCAGAGGGCAGGCACAAGAGGCAGGAGGACTGGGGCCAAGGGGAGCAGACCCTGGGCCTCCTTGGGGCTGCCTATGGTACAGGACAATTTTACCAATGCGTACGTTAACATTTTTTACATGGATTAACTGCTCTCCAGTTTGCCTGTGTCCACAGGACATGGTGGGTGGGATGGTTCAGAAGTCATCTCTGAATGAGAAGAATCACTGCAGGACACGGGGCCTGACCATGGCTCCTGGCAGAAACCAACCCAAGCTGCAGGCGAGGCTGCATTTTCCATTTCCAAAGTGCAGCCTGCTCCCCAGCTCAGCTCCCTCCAGGAAATCCTGTTTGTGCTATTTCAGGAAAATTGATGGCTTTTTTTCCTGGGCCTTCCAGGAGCCTGACAGATGGTCCCAGATTTGCAGGCTGTGTTTCCAGAGTGCCATCCAAGGGACCCGCCGATGATTCTTTCTACTGTGTCAGGCATTGCAATCAAATTTGTTCCTGCAACAAATACTTACTGAAACCCTGCAGCATGTAAAGTGCTGTGCTAGGTGCCGGGAGAGGAATCAAAATACATTTATTGAATGTGTAACGCACTGGGGCACGTGGCAGCTTAGCTTGTAGGGTAGATCCAGAGCCATCCCAAGGGGGCTTTGGGATCCCCAAACCAAACGCTTAAGAGCAGATTCCCGTCTGTTATGCCGTAACTTGTGCACACCCTTGGAAGGCTTTTATACAAAGCTAGATCAGGTTCAAAGAAGTCACCGTGGCTGCCTTAAAGTGGAGAAAAATTACAAAAGAACTCAAAAACAAGGAGGAAACCCTATGATTTATATGAAGAGACCCAACTCCCTCTCCCTTCTACTGGGAGGAAGAGGAAGAAGAAACCAAATGGAGCCTGAAGGCAGCAGCAGCTCTGTAGGGGTGACAAGCAAGGAACTTAGAAAGTCCAGTGAAACATGGCAAAAATATTCTGTGGCCATTAAGCCAGAAGTTCTGCCGTGGCAGCCACACACTGTTGACATTGCATCCATCACAGTCACTATGGCTGAGAGAACTAGGTAGCAGCAACAGAGCCGCTTTGGGGCCCCACAGAGCAGAACCCACAGGGAATCCCAGCCCTGCCTATCCAGGTAATGTCACAGGAATTAATGCTGTCTCTGGGCCTCAGTTTTCCCATCTGTAAATGGGATAATAATGGCCCCAACCTCATAGGGATAGGTGGGTTGAACGTGGTGATAAACATGACCGTGGCACAGGCCAAGTCCCCTCCTGACTCGTACTCAGATAGGTCAAGACTGCTGAAAGGCAGCCTTTTCCAGCGAATTCCATCTTGGATTTGGCTCCCTGGGGGAAAGCAAACATCTGAAGCAGAGCAATACTGGAGCCCAAGGAGAAATGGTTCCTACATACATGGAGCAGGTCTTTGTTTAATGCCCAAGTCAACAGGTATCCTAGCCCAGGCTGACTGGCATTTTGGCATCATGGGCACATGTAGGCAGAGGAGACCAGGAGGTGAGCCTGCTGTCCCCTTCTGCTCCTGCTTGGCCAGTCTGGTTCCCAAGGCCAACTCTTGTCCTGGCCAGTCTCAGCTCCAGGCCTTCTCCCAGGGAACCAGAAGGCTCTCTATGCTTGAGGTTCTCCTTGAAGAAAAACCCAAAAGATTTTTTCCCCCAAGGGGAGACATTTGATTTATTTTTTTAAAAATGTTTTTCCCTCAAAGCATTTTTTAAAGAAGATATTCCACTCTGGAAACAGCCAATTAGTAGTGCATGTAAAGTGACCTGTACCATCCAGAGTCAACAATTGTTACCACTTTGCTGTCTGTTCTCTCCCCACCACCTGCACACACACACCTCTCTGGCTAAACCACTGTAAAGTGATTCACGGCTACCATGGCACTTCAATTCTCAATACTCAGGCATCACCTCCAAGCAGAGACAAGGACATTCTTCTACATATCTGCAGCTCTTTCCTCATACGTAAGTAAATTAATACTAATTCCCCGATATCATCTAAGACCCAGTCCACATTCAAATTTTCCCAATCTCCCGATATTATACTCCCAAAGGACCTTTAAGTTGAGTCTGCACAAGCAGACACGGTGATAAGATTCGCCGGCCATTGAGGCTAACGGTGGATATGATTATAGCCTGGTTGGCAGAGAACTGGCCACAAGGGTTGATGTGGCAAAGCAGCCACAGGCCACACGGAACCATCCAGAGCCTGGGCAGAGGGAACGTGGAGGGTGAGGTGGGAGCTATTTCATTTTTCCTCATAACTTTAGTTTCTGGGAAACCCATATCTCGCATAGGCCTTGGCCCAACCCTCTGGCTATGAAACCAGACCCCTTGGTTTCTGTTTTGCATTAGGAAGGTAGAGCCCACACTAAATGGCACTTTTCTTCCCCTGCATGTAGGAATCCAAACAAAGTTCTTTGGTTATCGACTTTCTTTTCTGTGGCTGAACTCCCTGGATCCGCCACACCCCCCTCTCCTGCATGGCTCCACAGGGCTGCTTCCCCCGCCCCAGCTGTACATGCACACACATGCACGCGTGTAAGGGCACAGACGCACACGCTCACTGAACACACAGGTTCCTCCACCCAAGGACAGATGGAATCTCAGGCTCCCAGACAGAATCTCCCCACCTTATTCTGCCTCCTCCCCTGATTCTGCACCCCCCAGGCTTCCTCCGGAATTTGATAAGCCCCCCAGCTCTCTCCCTTGAAGCGGGCCAACCTCTCCTTGTAAACAGGCAGCGCTGGCTTTCATAGCTGGCAGAGGAGAGCCAAGCCCAAAGAACAGGGGGGCCTTGCTGGTTTCACGGCCTCGGTGGGTTCCCCTCAGCCTTCTGCCCCCTCTCTGGGCCCCCAACACTCTCCAGCCCACTGAAAACAAGAGAGAGAATGCTAAGCCCTTAGGGGCAGCAGGCGTGCTGTAAAAGGATGTGACAGCCAATCAGGGAGGCAGCTGCTTGGTGGGTGAGGGGAGACTGGGGAGAATGGCTTAAGGGGGGCCCAGGCAGGGCAGGCTGAATGCAGGCAGAGAAATCTGAAGTCTGCCTTCCTAAAGGGAATTTGACCCAAAACAGTAGTGTACCACCTTTGCCGAAACCATCCTAGTCCACATCATCGCATAAATCAGCCCACAGGGAACGCTGTAAATAATTCAGGTGCACGGTGCATCAGGTAGAGGTGCCTCCGTTTTATGGGGCTTCAGTGGTTCGGGACCAGCCATGGGTTATGTTGTTGAACTGTTGCGGAGTGGGTAACACTCGGCAGCCCCGTGGGAAGAAGTATAGACTGCAGGCAGGGAGTAGTCCAGCCTGTTCCAGACAGCAAGGCACACGCTGACTATAATTCTCAACTCTGACAGGTTGGCCTGATGGACCTGGGTTCCCGTGGGGGGCACCTGCTGTGCTCTAGATCTCAAACTAGGCACTGAGCTGGGAATTCAGAGGGGAGAGAGAAGTCCCAGCAGAGGCTTCTGGAGCACCTCTGGAGCAGCCAGAGAAATTAACCAATGCTCGTTATTCACAGTAGTTACATTCTCTGAAGTCACGGGAACAATAAATTAGCGGATGGCCAGCCATCGAACCTAGGGAAAGTGCAGGGTTTAAGTTACTGTGGGCCTGTATCACGGTATTTCCATCTCCCATCAATGCACAACCTTGTTTTATGTGTGTTTCTGCTTGAAGATTCCGTATTTAATATATATTGTTGATTCACTTGCATTCACCCACAGCCAGTATTTCTCTAACTTGCACCTGAACAAAGCACCTCTGACACAAGTTTTCCCTCCATCAGGCACATCACAGCCTTCTTAAATTTCCGTGCTACACAAGGGAGGGATTTAAATCAGCAAAATCACCAGTAAAAAGTACAAAAGTGCCAAAAGCACAACATCAAAGACTGGAAAGGACGCTTGTTAGCGTGTGAGAACGTGGAGCGTTGCCCCTGCGCCCTCAGCATGTTAGGAGATACAAAGTGTTTGCTGCTCTCCACATATGTCAAATGATCTCAAAAGTGCCATGGGCATTGGTTTTGGGAGCTATGGGAGTAAATTCTCCTGAATAGGCAAGTTTGCAAATACGGAAACAATGAATAATGAAGATCAATTGTCCTGAAATTACCTGCCACAGAATAGGGGTCAGCACTCCTCCATGAGTGGGATTCCACCCTGCCTGCACAAGGGAGTCACATTCACCAGAAAAGAGAGGCACAGAGGGGCCCTGGACACATAAGCCTGGGTCATCCAGCAAAATTTGATTCAGCTCATAGGAGCCAGGAGCCTGGAGAGAAGCACTTTTCATAGGTCAGCTCACTCAGGCCGATTTCTTGGCCATTTTGACAAAACCTGTGGGCTTAGTGCCTATAGATTAGCAGCTAGGGCACCAGCCGCATACACCGGGGCTGGTGGGTTCAAACCTAGCCCAGGCCTGCCAAATAACAATGACAACTACAACAAAAATTAGCTGGGCGTTGTGGCGGGTGCCTGTAGTCCCAGCTACTTGAGAGGCTAAGGCAAGAGAATCGCTTAAGCCCAAGAGTTTGAGGTTGCTTTGAGCTGTGACGCCACAGCACTGTACCCAGGGCGACATACTGAGACTCTGTCTCATAAAAAACAACAACAACAACAAAAAAACCTGTGCCACCTAAGTCATGCTGTGAGCATGGGCTCAGGTTACAGATAGACCCAAACTTGCTTTGTGAAATTCTTATCCTGTTGAGCCTCCATTTCTTCACCTCGAAAATGGATATAAATAAATATTGCAGAAAATAGCTGTTAGGATTAGCACAGTGACAGTCCCCACCATGACTGTTATTGTTATTAGTGCCCAGGCTGCTATCATCATCATCATCATCTTCATCATTTACTAGCCAGCTAGGTGTCTGGCCTCCAGGCTGTTGACTTTTTGGTGGCAGGAGCAGATCCAGGTTTGGGGCCATCTGAAGCTTATACAATTTCAGGGGATGTCTTTAAAATAAGAATAAAATACAAAGCTACAAATATAAAATCTGATTCAGAGGCATGAAGAAGGCTGTTCAGGTAAGGACCCCAGTACTTAAGTCCACTACCTTCAAAGTAAAATGGTCCTCTGTTTGGATGTTATACTGAAACATAATCCAAGTCCTTGGGCATATACTGATCAATTTTAATTTAATCAATCAATTAATATAACTAAACATGGTTTTATACCCTACTCTGTGCCAAGCATTGCAGTGATGGAGACAAAGTATCTGCTCTCACGGAACTGAAGTGACCTTCTTGGGGGTGGGAGCGTGTAGAAGGGAGAGACAGAAAACAAACACGAGAGCCAACAAATAGCATAGAAGGCTGGGGAAGGAGAGAGATAGAAGGATCTGCCACTGGTAGAAAACTCGGGGAAGGTTCAGAGCTGAGATTTTAAGGATGAAAAAGAATGAGCCTGTCGCAGCCTGGTGGTGGATCTTCCAGACAAACAGGAAGTGAAGGCACAAGCGTGGTGCACTCAAGGAACAGCACGGCCCATGGACCCAGAGTGAGTGATGTAAGATAAAGGTGACAAGGTAGGGAGGGGCAGATCAGGGAACAGCTTGGATCCTAGGAAGGCATTTGGATTTGATACTAAGAGTGACGGAAAACCAGTGGGGGATTTTAAACAGGGGTTTACAAGACGTATGTTTCTGAAATATTGTTCCAGCTGCTATGTGCAGAATGGATTGTTGGGGGAGGGGGGGAAGAGGAAATGCAGCAAAGAGACTCCCAGTGGGGTCAGAAGCTTGCAGGGACCAATTGGGTAGGGTGGGGACACAGGAGTAGAGTGATCCTAAGATGCACACCCCACATCCACTGCCGCCACTCTCAGCGGTCACAGGGCTCACAGGTCCAGCTGGCAGCTGGAACAGAGCCCTCCAGTTCATGCTTTGTTCTCCTGGGAACAAAATTAAAAAGGAATAAAGATGATGTGGCCAACTAGAACCCAGTGGGGTGTAGGGGAAGTGCAAACATGGCAATGGTGAGGGGCCAGTGTGGGCTGGCTTGGGCTCTCCCTCCCAGGGCCAGGGCTGCCTTGGCGAGGGCATTTTATTACACAGCCTGTGAATGGGTTTTTGGCCACAGTCAAAGGCACTCTAGTCTCACTCACACAGAGTTAGGTGGGAGGGAAGGGTTTGCTGCAATGTGCTAGTGCTTTCATTTGCCAAGCTGCCTTGTAAGGGGCCCAGGGTTGTGGAATTAATTACAGCCAATTATCTTCCATGTAATGGTCGGTTCCAGCTTGCTGAAAGCCTGCAGAGGTGGGAGAAATTCACAGATGAGTGGGCCCAAAAGAAAGACCTCCTTCCCTCCTTCTTACCACCCAACTCCCTGGAAGTATGCCCTGTGATCTCAATATTCTCCTTTAAATAAATATGGCCCCCTTAAGTCACTATTTAAAAAGTAGCCCCCTCCCCTCAAGTAAGGATTATTGCAATTAAGCCACAAAAACACATTTCAGAGCTGCTTAAATTTAAATGCGGCCTATATTCACCTCCCTACATCTGTGCTTATTAACAAATGTTAGATCTCTTAAAAGTTGACCTAAATCAAAAAAAGCATTATAAAAGATGTAATGCAACCATCAAATAGCAAAGTGATAATAGCAAAAAAAAAAAAACATCATTTGCAAATAATAACAAATCGTCTTCTTTTCAATCACTTTATTTTCTCTGTAATATTCATGTCTTATTGCATTGGCTTATCTGACTCGTCTATCAATAGAACAACACTAAGTTAATACAAAATAACAGGCATCCTTGTCTTCTTCCTGATTTTTAATGGGAATGCGTCCATGGATTTATCATTTAATATGATGCTGACTGTTAATAAGCTTAAGATGATTCATCTTTATCATATAAAGAAAAAAATATTTTCTGTCTCCAATTTTTTCACTCTTAATTTACTTTTTATTTTATTCATATAAAGAGAGTATAAAAATATATATACTGAGAAATTACTCCTTTTTTCCCAGCCCCCAAATAGCTCCTCTTCTCAGGAGCAATCTCTGTTATTAGTTGCTTTTGTATCTTTCTAGAGATAATTGTGTGCTTTTCTAAGTGTCTCTTGGTCTGCTAAGGGCTGCCGTAAATATAACGCAGACTGGGAGGCTTAAACAATTTATTTCTCACAGTTCTGGAGGCTGGAAGTTCAAAATCAAGGTGCTGGCAGGATTGATTTCTCCTGAGGCCTCTCTCCTTGGCTTGCAGATGGCACCTTTTTCTCTTGTCCTCATGTGGCCTTTTCTCTGTGCACACACATCCCTGATGTTCGGCTCTCTTCTTATAAGGACACCAACTGTATAGGATTAAGGTCCCACCCTGAGGGCCCCATTTAGCCCCCTATTGCTAAATATAGTCATGCGAGGGGGTTAAAGCTTCCACATACAAGTTTGAGGGGGATACAATTCAGTTCTTAACAACAAGCAAAGATATACAGATAGACAGATGCTCCTTTTCTCCTCCTTTCTTCACAGATGGCAGTATGCTAGCCACATCTTGCTTTAGATATTCAACACTCTACCTGGGAGATCTTCCCATGTCGGAATATAAAAAGTGTTCTAGTTTTTGATGGTCCACAATGTATGTAACTAATCCTTTCTGAATGGATTTAGGCAGCTTCCAACCTCCTGCTGGGAGGAAGAAGCTATACTGTGCAACCTTGTCTAAGTGGCATTTTATACCTGTGCACATCTGTGAAGGGTAAATTCCTGGGAGGGGTGTGTGCATTGTAATGTTGACACAGAGCTGAAGCCCCCAACTCTCCCACCAGCAAGGTGCAAGAGCCCTCAGATCTGCACCTTGTTGTCCCAAGCACACCCTGCAAGGTGGGGGGGAAATGGCATCACAGTCTAGTTTTAATTACTAATTATCTTATTCTGAAGGAGGCTGAGGGTCTTTTTCATAAATTCAAGGACCATTTGAACAGCATTTTCCTGTGAATTCTGTCTGTTTCCTCTGCCCCCTTTCCCAGTGTGCTATTTTCTGTCTTGGAGGGATTTGTCTGGGACTTTGATCTACAGCAGGGTGTTATTTTCAGTCTGTGGATCCAGATTTTTTTCTCAGCTTCTATCGTGTCTATCTAGGTTTTATGCTGGTTTCTTCCGAAGAAGAAAATAAATAATTGAAGAGCATCTATTATCCATTGTGTGACTCTCATTCTTCTCTCACTCATGCTTCTTGCCATTTCTTGGTTGTTTTTTTTCCTTCTGCATCCTAGGAGAACTTCTTTTTTTTTGAGACAGAGTCTCACCATGTCACCCTCGGTAGAGTGCAGTGGCGTCACCGCTCACAGCAACCTCAAACTCTTGGGCTTAAGTGATTCTCAGCCTCCCAAGTAGCTGGGACTACAGGCGCCTGCCACAACGCCCAGCTATTTTTTGTTGTCATTGTTGTTTAGCTGGCCCAGGCCGGGTTCGATTCCACCACCATTAGGGCATGTGACGGGTGCCGTAACCACTGTGCTATGGGCACTGAGCCTAGGAGAACTTCTTAAACTTGCCCTGAAGAGGGGATTTTCAGCTCTGTATAGCAGGATATCCTCCCCACAAGTGACTTTAACAATAAGAACATTCGTTGTCTCTCAAAACGAGAAGGCCAGACGTAGACAGCTCCAGGTCTGGCTAATTCAGTTACACAGAGCTCAAAGGCAGACCTTCCCTTCTGTCTCTTCTGCCATCTTCAGAGGCTCCATGAAGTGTGTGGTTGCATCTAACAGAAAAGGAGGGCACTTTTCCCACATGTCCTAGGCGGAGGTGACCTCACAAGCCACCGGCCAGCAGGGCGCACCATAACCAGGCCTAAAACAGCCATTGACAAAGAAGATCGTGGCTGGCCTCCATTAACCAAGATCCCCATGCTGATGCCAAGGAGGGACCAGCTCCTGGCTGCCCCCGAAGGGCACAGGACTGCAAGGAAATCAAAGCAGTAAAGATTCCGTTATCGGGAAGAGCAGGAGGAGGGGCACGCTCCTGGGCCGCAAACAACAGACTCCCTGAGTTTCTGGACATCATTGATTCCATTTCCACCCGCGTCAGTTCTGTTTTCTGCCACTTCGAAGGCCGATTTCCATTTTCTGGGTATGATTTTAGTTCCCTGATGGCATTTCCAGAACACCCCCGCCGCCTTGCCGTCTCTGCCCCCATCTTCGTCAGCTCCTTTTCATTGCAACCCAGTGTCTTAGCATCTCCTTTTGGTCTAATTCTAAGATCACAGCTCCTTGAATTTTATCGTGAACATAAGACAGCTTTCTACAATTTACTTCCATTTCCTGCAGTAAATCTTTTGCAAAAGTATGTTTTCCCCTTGGGGGGACAGTTCACCATCGTTCCTACGGCAGAGTATTTTCGTGCCGTGTCAGGGTCTTTATTTCCCGATGCTCTTGGCTGAAGCGATGTCTGCTCAGGCGCGGAGTTCAAAGGGCTGCGATTTTGGTGCCCTCCCTCGCCCACCTGGCTGCTATAGAACACTCATTTCAGGTCTTTCAGCCAGAGCCCCGCAGTTAAGACCTGCCCTGGAGCTGTTTTCCTGGAGGGGCTCTGCCGCCCCGGGGGATCTTCCTCCTCTACTGCCTGAGAATCCAAAGGGAAATTTATTTGGAGATAATTTGAAACAGTCTGAAGTCCTCCAAGTGCCAGAGAGAGTGCATAGAAACCGACAGGCCCCGAGGGGAGCGTTGCTTCGGCTATTTCTGTCTTCACCTTTGCTCTCTTCCAACTTGACACCCCAGAAAGCAATGACCCGCACCTACCCCATCGACATTGCTGGGAATTAGTAGAGTCCTGGGCTGGGTATGGAAAGAGGAGAGATGAATGAAGGGACGAGGGGGGACATCCTTGGTTGCCCCCCACAACACAGCCTCTGTGAGATGAGCCTCTGCAGTGAACAGAAGCCACTCTCTGCCTTCCCACCTGGCTGCCACCTTGCCTAGGCTTTTCCTTTGCAGTGTCTGGGACAGGTTTTCCCCAGGGTCCCGACTGCAGCTATTCTTTCTGACCCTTCAGGAGCAAGAAAGGACAAAGCCAGTTCCTTCCACTCCATGTGCATTTTCTTTTCTTCTTTTTTTTTCTCAAGAGTTCATTAAAGCTTTCTTTCCCCCTTTGTTTGTTTGTTTTGCTAACTTGCTAAGAGAAGAGAGCAAATAAATCATCCAGACCTTTGTTTTCCTCCATATGAATCTCCAGCTGGTTCCTATTTTGGGATCTTGTTCCTGTCAACATAACCAACTTCTGATGGCTCCACAGGCAAAGCTGGTGGTATTTTTTTTTTTCCCATTAAAAAAAAAAAAAAATTCCAAACAGAAGCCCCCAAACTTCTCCTTCCCTGGGGACATCCACAGCCAATCTGAAATGCTGGCCATTTGCACAAGATCCCAAGGGTGGCCGTCAGATGGCTCTCACCAGAAGGACAGCACATCACTCCCACAGCATCTTGGTGGCAGCTGGAACCTCCTTGTTGGTTCTGTGCTTCTGACTTCTCCTGTGCCTCTCTGAGGCCAGGCCATCCGTGCCCAGCCCGGCCTCATCTCTGGTAGGGTCAGTTCCCTCACGCCCTTTCCTGCTCTCTGCTGGAGGATTTTTTAAGACTGCACAGTCTGGGCAGGTCCATGGGTTGCGGAATCATTACTGCTGGCCTTGAAGGCTAGATCTTCCATGGGAGCTGACCCTTCTTGTATATTCTTCTCTGGAACTGGTTACTGTCTCCCAGCCAGCTGGGGGCAGGGGCTCTCCCCTTCCTCAGTCAGGCTCCCAGCCCGGGTCCTCCCCCGCACCAAACATGTTTCTCTGCAAAAAGCAGTTGTTGGTTTTATGCCAAGATAGTACAGCATTGGAGGTCAAGGTTGGGTTGGGCACATGTGTAGACAAAGCCTTCACTCTGTGAGTAGCCGGCTCGTATCTCAGGGTACTTGATCATCACTGCGCATTATCAATGAATGGATCGTGACTATCATGCTTGATAATTAAAAGCCACAGACTTCATTTTTTTTTCCGGGAAAAGCAAATGCCTTAGAGAGAATTCATAACATATGCATATTCATAAAGCATTTGGAAACCAATACTTTTCTTTTTCTTCAATGATGGGCTTTCTATTATACTTGATTTTCCAAAGATCACTACCTTATTTTCTTGCATATTCTTATGAGGTCAGAGTGACAATTTTGTTCTCATTTTATTGATAAGAAATGAATCAATAAAATGAGATTATTTCACCTGGCTTATTGTACCCTCAATGAATCCCCAACAATAAAAAAAATAAATAAATAAAATAAAAAATAAAAAATAAAAATACATCTCTGAGGAAAAAAAATGAGATTATTTCATTTTATTGATTAAATAAATAAAACAATTTATTTATTTAATAAATAAAACAGTAGAGTCTCTGTTTCCTGAGGATCAGGAAACAGAGACTCTACTGAATAAAGGAAATATCGCTCAGCAGGAGAGAAAGAAACCAGCACTCACTGATCACCTTCTATGTCCTAGAAACTCCAACAAGCACTTTTTCAACTGTTTTTTTTTTTCCTCTAATTTAAGGGCATGGAAGATCAGAGTGGTTGAGTAACTGGACCAAAGCCACACAGCTACTAAGAAATGGGGCTGGGGGTTCAGGCATGGTAGCTTACCCCTATAACCCTAGCACTCCAGGAGGCCGACTGGATGGATTGCTTGAGCTCAGGAGTTTATGACCAGCTTAAGCAAGAGCAAGACCCTGTCTCTACTTAAAAAAAATAGAAAAAAAAAGCTAGCTGGGCCTTGCAGTGGGTGCTTATAGTTCCAGCTACTTGGGAGACTGAGGCAAAAAGATTGCTGAAGTCGATAAAAAAAAGATTGCTCAAGCCTAAGAGTTTGAGGTTGTGGTGAGCTTTGATGCTATGGCACTGTACCCAGGGTGACAGAGTGAGACTTCCATAGAGACTCTGTGGAAGGAGGGGAGGGGAGGGGAGGGGAGGGGAGGGGAGGGGAGGGGAGGGGAGGGAAGGGAAGGGAAGGGAAGGGAAGGGAAGGGAAGGGAAGGGAAGGGAAGGGAAGGGAAGGGAAGGGAAGGGAAGGGAAGGGAGAAAAGAAGGAGTGAGCACTGGGGTTTGAACACAGGAACCATTGTTGCTGAAGCCAGAGCCCTCTCCCTGAGCCACTTCAGCTCACCACAGTGGATGGATTTTAGAGATTTTAGGGAAAGGAGGCAAAAGAAGTGAGTAGAAAAGTAGGCAGGACCAGGCAAGATGACTCACACCTATAATCCTAGCACTCTGGGAAGCCAATGCATGAGGATCCTTGAGCTCAGGAGTTCTAGACCAGCCTGAGCAAGAGCAAGATCCCGTCTCTACTAAAAACAGAAAAATTAGCTGGGCATGGTGGTGGGTACCTGTAGCCCCAGCTACTTGGGAGGCTGAGGCAGGAGGATCCTTGATCCTGGGAGTTTGAAGTTACAGTGAGTTAGGCTGACGCCACTGCACTCTAGCCTGGGTGACACAGTGAGTCTCTGTCTCCAAAAGAAATTTTTTTAAGGAGGTAGGTCAGGCTGGGCACTGTGGCTCACACCTGTGATCCTAGTACTTTAAGAGGCCAAGATGGGTAGATTGCTTGAGCTCAGGAGTTTGAGACCAGCCTGCACAAGAGCAAGATCCCATCTCTACCAAAAAAAAAAAAATAGAAAACTAACCAGGCATTGTGGTACATGTCTGTAGTCCCAGCTACTTGGGAGGCTGAGGCAAGAGGGTCATTTTAGCCCAAGAGTTTGAGGTTGCTGAGAGTTACAACACCCCGGCATTCTACTGAGGGTGACAAAACAAGACTCTGTCTCAAAATAAAAAATAAAAATAAGTAAATAAATAAAATAGGCAGGTCAAATAAACCAATCTCCAAGATTCAGGTCTTTGCCTTGAATTAGACCACCATGCCTACCACTGAGCAGAGTGCAAATTCCACATCCAACTTCCCACGGCAGCTTTGAAACTGACCCCACAAGTCCCCAAAATCTATCCTCTACCAGGCAGAATTCTGAAAAGGTACCAGCCCTGCCAGGTGCTAAGGGAGGTAAAGAATTTTTTAGTTTTTCTACCTGATTTTTAGAATTTTCATTTGCTTGTTTTTTTTTTTTTTAACTAGAATCTAGACGATTATTTCAGGTTTTTATTATAAAGTGTGCAACATCAACCAATTCTTCATATCCCAGTAATAACGATTCTTTAATAGTGATATGATCATAGTACATGTGTGAGGTGCTTTGTTGAACCCACAATCGTCTCATTAATTTACACGACAATCCTAGAGACAGCTCACCACCCACATCCAAAGGCACTCTGGGAACTCAGGTTGGAATTCAATTCTTGATCTCCTAACCACAAAATCTCCGAGGGGCCTCTTCTTTGGGGCCTGCTAGGATATCCGGGCATGCCGCTTCTTGGCTTTGGAATCATCTCCAAGTATCATTTCTGCCCCCTCACCCATGAGGCTGTGAATTGGAATTCATGACAGGAAAAGGCCTCCTCTCTCGACACTGACAGCCCGTTATTGGAAAGTTTTGGCCATGTCAGGTGGCAAGCCTGGGGGGTGAGGCTGCATCATGGTCCCCAAAGATGTTCAGGTCTTGATTCCCCAGAACTTGTGAATATTTGAACTTTCATGGTAAAGGGGACTTTGCAGACTTGACTGCAGGAAGAAGGCTGAGATGGGGAGACTATCCTAAGGTGTCCAAGTGGGCCCAGTGAGTCTGAATAAGGGGAAGGCAGATGCATCAGAGTCAGAGAAGGAGATGTGATGGTGGAAAGAGGGTCGTGTGATGTGGCCCAAACCTGAGGAATGAGGTGGCACCTGGAGGATGGAGGCAGCGAGGAAGGAGTTCTGTCCCAGAACTTCCAGAAGGAACAGCACTGTGGACACCTTGATTTTAGCCACATAATACCCAATCTGGACTTAGGATCCCCAGAACTCTGGGTGAGATAAATTTGTTATCTGAAGCCACCTCATTTATGGCAATTTGTTACAGCAGCTGTAAGAAACTAGCACATGTGACATTGCAGCTGGAATGCAACCACATGGTCTCACATCCAATGGCCCAAGGCAATGATATATGGGAAGTTGACCCATGAAGGTCATTGCCAGTGTCGGGTACAGCAGATGTGACAAGTTTCATTTTGAGGTTGAAATATTCCCAATTAAATTCACCTGTGGGTTGCTGGGAGCCAGAAATTGGTCATTTTCCCTTAAGCAATAATTTCAATCCCTTTTTTTTTTTTTTTTTTTTTTTTAGTTTTTGAAGGCAGGGGTCTTACTATGTTGCCCAGGCTGGACTCAAACTCTGAGGCTCACGAGCTCCCCTCTTCCGCCTTAACTTCCCACGTAGCTGGGATCAAGGCGTGCACCGCTCTCCCAGCTGATCCATTTTATACAAATTCTTATGAGAAAATATTTCCCCCTTCGTTTCCCCACAAATGTGGTGAGGCTTCAGTCCAGGAAACAGAAAAAATAAAAGTATTGCACTATTTCAGAGTGCAAGAGAAATTAATTAAATCCAAATTTTCACAGAATGTTGAAAGTTGAACACAACTCAAAACATACTTGAGATTCAGATTGGATTTCAAAACACTTTCTGAGAGGGCGACAAAAAAGAAAAGAAAAAGAAAACCCCAAACGACTTTTCTTTAGCTGGCTCTTCCTAAATACACCAAAGGGAACGAGAGCGATCAAGGAAGACAGGTGGGAGAAGTCCACGAGGTGTTCTTGGGCTGGTGGAAAGAAATTCGGGGCTCTCTCTTTATTCTCGGTAATCCTGGGGCCAGACAGACACTGTCAGATGAAATGAAAATCAGGAAATACTGCTGTGGAATGTGAAACCAAGGCAATTTGAAACAGCTCAAGGATTAGCCAGCAAAGGAAGGTGGTGTTGCTCATTTGCAAAGTGCAAAGCAAAGAAAACAGAACAGTTTCACCCAGGGAGCTGGCTGGGGACAGGCATTTGCGGGCTGGAGCTTGGAGAATGTTCCAGAGGTTCATTTCACATGTGAAGACAAAATTAGGGTCTCCAAGACCTTCCTGTGCTTGGATTGTCTCTCCCGAGGACACCCAACCTCATAATCATTATGCCAATAGTAGCCAACATTTCTTGCACCTTTCCGGAGATGGCAGCCAGGCTCTGTGAGGTAGGTGCCAGCGCACCTTCCACTTTCCAGATGAGGAAGTGACGCTCGCCCCCACATGGACTTCATTCCAACCATCCCATACAGAAAACCCATTTGCTCATTGAAAGCAGTCACTTCTCAAATATCCACAGACGTGGAGGAATGAAAGAGGCATAAATCATCCACAAGGGTGGATGTGTTACTTTAAGGTCCGCTCCAGCTGGTGGTAGAGTGTACTTAAGTCCTGCACCCACCCCAACCATACCATCTGGTGACCTGAAGTCTTTCTTTAAATTTATTTTATACTTTTTTAGAGACAAAAGTCTCACTCTGTTGCCCAGGCTGGCCTAGAACTCCTGGCTTCAAGTGATCCTGCCCGCTCCACCTCCTGAGCGTCAGGGACTCCAGGTGCACTACTGAGCCAGGCTATTTGGCTACCTTATGTCTTTAGTGGGGGTGATGTTGGAAATTATGAATTTTTTTCTGTCTGAATCTTTGCTCATTCTCTCAATCACTAATGCTACCTGTGTACCTGTTGGGGCCATAGAGGGCATCAGTGAACAGGACAAGGACTCCTGGTCTCAAGAAGCTTGACTTCCAGCATGGGGTGGTGGGGAGACAGACTAACCAGAACAGCAAATAAACAAGGTCATTCCTGGGAGGACAAAGAGATGGTATCACAGCTTATCTTTAGGCCATTTCCATTACTGGCCTTACTACATGTCTATTTCCCAAATTATTAATATAATCTGATTGAATTAGTCCCCCCCTCCCCCAGTAACTTTACTTTCCTATGTATTTTTGGATGAGGCCAGTGCTGAGTGATATGTACAGAGTCCAAGTTTGAATGTGCTCAAGGCCTATATCATGAGGCGATGGGACCTCCTTCCCCCAAGGAGGGATGGAGAGGCTGTAGGTGAGTTCCCAGATCACCTGCCAGGTTCTGCCTGGGTTTGTTAACTCCATCATCGTGGAGAAAGGGTGCTCCCAGCACAGCCCCAAGGCCTTGGAAAGCGCCCTCAATCCTCCCGGCTGCACTGGCTCCAAAGTCCACTGTGGGCTGAAGCCCCCAGCGGCTGTACTCCCTCAACCTCTGCAGGTCTATGCGACTGGGGTGTCCTGTATTGCTTGAAAAGGAAGAGGTTGGGAATGCCAGCACCACCACATGAAGCTGGGTGTTTTGGGCAAGTGACTCAACCTTTCTGTGCCTCAATTTCCTGAGCCACATAAAGGTTCATAGTAGGAACTACCGCCCAGGATTGCTATGAGAACGAGATGAGATAAAGCAGGTGAGCAGCTGAGCGCAGGGCTGGAGCACTGTAAGCTCGCAGAACCCCTCTCTGCAAGACTTCCCCCAAACTGGCTCCACAGTTAACAGGAGCATCTCCTTAGACAGGGTCGGTGCACACAGCCACTCCGTTCTTGGCCTCAATTCAATTCAGCAAAGATAATCACATGCCCATCGCACACAAGGCTGAGGCTCAGGGGATATTGCCTCCCCCAGGAGATTAGCAGACAAGGACTATGGGTACAGTGTGGCAGGGCGCATAGCGAGGGGGAGGGCCTAGGAGTAGGCATGGGACAGCCTAGAGGGAGAGTGTCAGGGACAGCTGTGTGCCCCACTGCCTCCCTCGTGTCCTCCTTTCCTCCTGTACCCACTCCCCCGTTTTTATAAGCTGTTATTTAGCACCTACTGACTGGGTGCCTGCTCTCGTGCTAACCCTTAGAGATCCAGAGAAGAAGAAAAATAATAATAATAGTAGTAGTAAAGATAACACCCAATGCACACGAGAGCCAGTAATCCCAGGTAATGTTCAAAGCCCCTTGCAAGTATTAGTTCATTTAATCTTCAGAACAACCTTCCCCAAAGTAATTACTGTTATCACTGTCCTTTTGCAGATGTGGAAACTGAAGCACAGAGAGGTTGAGTAACCTTCCCTGGGTCACACAGCCATAGATGATGGAGCTGGGAGTCATCCTCATGCTCTACTCTGTGGCTAGGAAAACACAGCCCCTTCAGAGCAGAAAACAGAAGTGACCGAGAGACCAGCTCACACAGGCCCCAGGGCAGGGGCTGGGGTCAGGGAAGGCTTCCTGCCAGAGGTGACAGCCAGGCTGAGTCCCAAAAAGTGTGCAGGTATAAACAGAGGAGTGTCCCCCGGAGGAGGACCCACGTGCTGCCACTCCATCAAGCCTTTAACACTCGTGTGCCATGTGCAGATGTGGCGGTGCTGGAGCCACTTTTCTCTACTGGAACTCACGTCCCAGGCTTTGTTCTAAGCCACAGAGCATCACGGAGTGCATTCAGAAGGAGCTTCCAGCAGGAGAAGGGCACAACATGATTCTTGACCATGATTTTTCCCTCAGTCAGAGGGACCTGAGCTGTGGAGCAGGGGGAGACAGCTGGAGGGAAGGAGAGGCTGGCAGACAGGAGGATAGGCCAAGAAGCACCAGAGGCTGGGCAGTCTGGATTTTGTCCTGATGGAAGTAGGGTAAGGTGTCAGGGAAGGGCTATAAGCAGGAAAATGACAGGAACCACCCTGCACTTTAAAAACATCTCTCTGAAGAATAAATAGTCCCCTAATAGCAGGTTTTATATATACTAGGAAAGTTTATATGCTATAAATATGGCATTACAAATCAATAAGGGAAGGAGGAATTAGTCACTGGTGCTGGGACAATTGGTCAGCTATTTGGAGAAAAAAACATTAAGTTGGCTCCTTGATACCGTAAACCAAAATAAAATCCAGATGGATTAAATAAGTAAATGTAAAGTAATAATAAAGCTCCAAAACAAGCAGAACAAAATAGAAGTGAATACTTATTTGATTTCTGGATAGGGCAGGACTTTCTAAGCCCCAAATAATGAAAAAAATCTGAGAGGTTGATAGATTTGATTACCTTAAAGCAAAACCTCTGAATGTCTGATAATGCCACTAACAAAATTTAAAAGCTAACTGGGAAGAATATTTGCAACACTCATGATGGATGAATGATCAATATCCTTCATATATAAAAAGTTCTTAAAAATAAATAAGAAGTTCTGGTCCCGCTGCCCGGAGCTGGTGTGGCTGTGAGGGGCCACGTCTCACCACCGCTGCCCGGGCAGGCATGGTGTTGGGTGCCAGACCCGCCTCACCTGTCTGCAGGTACCCAGGGTAAAGGCAGCAGTAATGCTAATGCTGGCAAACAAACTGAAGCACGGTGATGGTCTCAAAGGGTCCCAGACATCAGCCACAGCATCTGATTCCTCTCAGAGGGTTTCTGTGAGAGACAAGTTGCTTGTTAGAGAGGTTGCAGAACTTGAAGCTAATTTACCTTGTACATGTAAAGTGCATTTTCCTGATCCAAACAAGCTTCATTGCTTTCAACTAACTGTAACCCCAGATGAGGGTTACTACCAGGGTGGAAAGTTTCAGTTTGAAACTGAAGTCCCCGATGCGTACAACATGGTGCCTCCCAAGGTGAAATGCTTGACTAGGATCTGGCACCCCAACATCACAGAGACAGGTGAAATTTGCCTAAGTTTACTGAGAGAGCACATGATCGATGGCACTAGCTGGGCTCCCACATGGACACTGAAGGATGTTGTCTGGGGATTAAACTCTTTGTTTACTGATCTTTTGAATTTTGATGACCCACTGAACACTGAGGCTGCAGAGCATCACCTGAGGGACAAGGAGGACTTCCGGAACAAAGTGGACGACTACATCAAACACTAGCCAGATGATGAAGGGGACGCTGCAGGCCCACAGACTGGACGCAGCTTGTCTCCAACATGATGCAGCAAGAGGTGGCCCCTTTGCTCCCCATCCTCACATTCTCTCAGCCCCTTTGGATTGTCCCAGCCCTGTGACCATGTTGTCCGAAGGAGATCATCCTCATGACTGCCCATTGTGATGGAGAATTCAACGTAAACACATCAAGAACATGGGTGGCACCTGTGGCTCAGTGAGTAGGGCACCGGCCCCATATACCTAGGGTGGCGGGTTCAAACCCAGCCCCGGCTAAACTGCAACCAAAAAATAGCCAGGCGTTGTGGCGGGCGCCTGTAGTCCCAGCTGCTTGGGAGGCTGAGGCAGGAGAATCGCCGAAGCCCAAGAGCTAGAGGTTGCTGTGAGTCCTGTGACATCATGGCACTCTACTGAAGGTGGTAAAGTGAGACTCTGTCTCTACAAAAAAAAAAAAAAAGATAAAAGAACGTGTGTCTGGGCTTGTAAAGAGTTGTCTGCTTACCTTAACATGTTTACTTTTTTGAAATTGTACTGTATAGGTTGTTGGTGAAATTCTTGAAAGTTGTAATGAACTCAAAATTGTGGCTAGAACTTGCTTACCCTTTCCCCAAACAAAATTGGTTTCCTGCACTAGTGACGCTAATGACGTGTTCAGTGTAACTTGCGGATTGGCAATAAGAAACCCGCTACAAACTGTGATTGGATGCAAATTCTCTTAGCTTCTTCCACGAATGTTGGCCCTGTCTAGGTGTCGCGAAGCTTTCCAGAATGCATAGTCATCCACTGTAGATCTCTTAATGAAATGCATATTTTATTTAATGTAAGTATATTTTGGAACAGATTTGTAATTTGTACAATTCAATGCTTTAATTATTTTTCCTATTCTCATTTAGTTAGTATTTTCATTGTATAGAACAGACAGAAAGATGTTGGGTCAATCAACTATTGAAGAGAAATACAAAGAAAATATGAAATACATTATTCATTCTGTCCAAATGCAACAAGAATCTGGCTCTTAAAAATCAACTCTAATTTTCAGGTCCATATGTGGCAAGGACATTCCAGAGCCCTTTGAAGCTAGATCTAGATCTGGATGATAAAAATTAAAAAAAAAGGCAGGAAGCCCATTCTCACCTGCTGCCCAGAGGAAACTGGCTGGATCCTGCACCAGGTCGGGGCTGGTGTTTCTGTTTTGGTCATGTGATCCTGAGCTAGTAGCCACTCACCAGAGTGCTAGACCCTCACTGTCCTAAGAGGCAGGAGAGGTACCTCAGGAATCAACCCAAACAGTGTCTGATGCCCCTGATGACACAGACGTGCCTGTGATCTTCTGAGTCTGCTATGGCTCTGACCCTGTCTGGGTACAGGGCAGACTCAGCCAGGTTCACTTGCTGCAGAGAGGAGCCTGAAGAGAGGCCCTGAGACCTTTGAACCACTGAAGTCGAATGCAAAATAAATGTATGTCTGGTTTCAAAAATAAATAAATAAAATAAGAAAAATCAATTACTCTAACAGAGAAATAGACAAAAGGCATTCACATGTGAAGAGAAACACATGTTTAAAAATGTATTAAAAAGGTTCATCGTGTGGCGCCTGTGGCTCAAGGAGTAGGGCGCCGGTCCCATATGCCGGAGGTGGCGGGTTCAAACCCAGCCCTGGCCAAAAACTACAAAAAAAAAAAAAAAAAGGTTCACCTATATAATTAAAGACATTCAAAAATGTACAAATAAAACATCATTTAAAAAATATTAAGAAGCTGAGAATTTTTTAATAAAAAAGGTGTTGATGAGGATGCAAAAAAAAATAGCTACTCAGATGGGCGGGGCTATAAATTGATCTCTCTACTAGAAAAAATCTGGGAACAGAAACCTTGAAAATATTCTTGCCCTTTCAGTAATTCTACTTAAAGAAATTTATTCTCAGGAAATAATCAGAGTTATAAGCAAAGGTTCAAACAGGCAAATTATACTGCAAAATATCAATGTTTCAAAAGCAGAAACAATCTAACATCCCCCAAAAGGAGAGCAAACAAAAAAGTCATGATATATTCATGTGTTTGAATATTATATAGCCATTAAAATCATGTTCTTTAGAAAGAACATTTAAGGACATGAATAAGGCTTAATAAAAAAATATTATATGAAAAAAGCTGGCAGGGGTAGGGAACCTGTGGCCTTCTGATTTCAAGATTGTTCATTTTTAAGCGCCAAAGGAGGCAAGACAAGCTTCCTTTCTCTTTTTAAAAGCATCCCTTTTAATGAATGGATTTGTTATATAAAAATTGGATTCTATCAAAAGGTCACACTTAAGGACCAGGGAGACCACAAGTTTCCATAGGCCGCTGTTTCCCCACTCCTCACCTGTAAGATGAGCTGGGATGGAATGAAGTGATCCCCATGCTTGTAAAATATAAGTGGCAAGGCAGCTCTGTTGCTCTGCTTGTTATTATTATCACCATAATTGATTATCTTTATCATTATTCTTTCGCTGCCCTCCAATCTCTGCCTGGGCCGTTCTGTGTCTTGGCCACATCCCAGAAATGACTGTACTGTTTTAGACATAATGAAGACAGCTCCAATGGTGAATTCTTGTGAAAATCAGCCCCGGCTATGGCTGTGGGCCCACAAACAGACTCTTTCGCGGCTACTGCCCACAGATCTTGACAACCTACAGGCCGCCAGAGGTTGTGAGATATGAAAGGCTTGGGGGCTGGGGGAGAGTGTGCCCTCTGTAAGGCTGTTTAAGGTCGATGCTGAAGGTGGGCAGTAGTAGTGACAGCCCAGCACCACAGATGATTAGCCTGGGCCCCACACAGCCTCCACCCAGGTCTGCAAAGCAGAAGATGATTTGCCCATCGGGGAGGCAAGGAGCGTCTTCCCACCACTTTATTCCCACAATATTTTTGCAATAAGAGTGATCAATAATAATAATAGTTATAAGTATTATATGTTATATGCCATAAAGACTAAATAATGGTATACACAATATACTATATGCAATTATATATATGTAGTTTGATACATAATAGAATAGCTAATTATATTATTTTATATATAGAATATACAGTTATTATTACAGTTATATTATTATAGTTATATTATTCTCTACTGTATAACAGTTTTAAATGTTATTATTATTGTATTTCTGAGTTGCAGTCTCTGGTTATTCTCCGGAGAAGTCAACAACTTGACGTCAGTTCACGAGAGCCCTAGTTTCCATCTCTGCTCTTGCTGGACTAGACTTATAAATGTATAGAAGACTCACTCTGCTTTTTAAATAATGAAGTAAGTAACACTTCTTGAGCACACGCTACATGCCGTACACACCCCCACATTATCTCCTCCAAGCTCACTGCCCACTGGAGTGGGCGCCATTGTGTAGGAGCTGGTCACTCTCTCACCTCTTCCCTGTACACACTCACCATTTCCCACCAAGACGTGGGGTCTATTCCTTTGTCCCTTTGAAGGTTTAGGCCCATAGAATCATGCTATGGCCATTCCAGGGCTTAGCCTTTAAGAGGTCTAGAAGTTTCTGCATCCCTTCTCTTAAAATATATGCTCTGGGGACACTCCCTCTTGGAACCCAGCCACATGGAGAGGCCATGAATAGGCCTCTCTGGTTAGCAAGCTGCCTGGTGTATGAGTGCCGCGTCCCGGACGCCCAGCCCAGGCAGGCTTCAGATGACCCCAGGCCCAGTTGCCATCTCATGAGACATGTAAGCAAGAGCCATCCCACTGAGCCCTGGCAGCCCATGCCTTACAACTATGAGAAATAATAATAAACTATTCTTTCAACCACTCTGTTAGGGTAATTTTTTAATTTATCTCAATAGATTTAGGGGGTACTAGTGCTTTTTGTTACATGGATGAATTGTATACTGCTGAATCCAGGGCTTTTCTTGTGCCCACTGCCAGAATAGTACACATTGTACCTGACAGGTGGATTTTTATCCAGTCACCCTCTGCCACCCTTCCTCCTTTCTTCATTTTTAATGTCTAGCAATGAATAAATAACTAGAACCAGTTTGTTTTGTCTTTGCAGTTGGGGAAACTGAATTTCAGGGGTGAAAAGACCTGCCCATGGCCATTCAGCTACGAAGTGGCAGAACGGGGATCCCAGGAGCTGGAATCTTCAAGCACAAGACTCCTGAGGCCTTGGCCACACAGCCACTTTGTGGAAGAGGCTGGACCACAGGATGCAAAGGCTTCCCCTGGGCTCCAGAGACTCTGAGATGAACCGGTAAGCATGAGCTGTGGAGGAGGCTGGCAAAGGAGAGTGAGCGCGCTCTGTGCTCGAACCGGGTGCTTGAAGGGAGCCCCAGAGAAGCAGGTAGACGGTCTGACAGGCTTACTGCAGGATATGCCAGAGCAGTCAATAAAAATCAGACCAGAGGGCGGCACCTGTGGCTCAGTCGGTAAGGCACCGGCCCCATATACCAAGGGTGACGGGTTCAAACCCGGCCCCGGCCAAACTGCAACCAAAAAATAGCCGGGCGTTGTGGCGGGCGCCTGTAGTCCCAGCTACTCGGGAGGCTGAGGTAAGAGAATCGCTTAAGCCCAGGAGTTGGAGGTTGCTGTGAGCTGTGTGAGGCCATGGCACTCTACCGAGGGCCATAAAGTGAGACTCTGTCTCTACAAAAAAAAAAAAAAAAAAAATTAAAAAAAATCAGACCAGAGCAGAGACCATGGCAGAATTGATCTCCTGCTCAGCTTGGCCTCTATGCACAGTGCGGCCTCCATGCTCAGCGCAGCCTCATGCTCAGGTCTCCATGCTCAGTGCAGCCTCCACACTCAGTCCAGCCTCCAAGCTCATTGCGGCCTCCACGCTCAGGCCTCCACGCTCAGCGCAGCCTCCATGCTCAGGCCTCCACGCTCAGCAAGGCCTCCAGGCTCAGTGTGGCCTCCACACTCAGCTCAGCCTCCATGCTCAGGCCTCCACGCTCAGCGAGTCTTCCATGCTCAGTGCAGCCTCCATGCTCAGCACGGCCTCCACGCTCAGCAAGGCCTCCACGCTCAGTGTGGCCTCCACGCTCAGCTCAGCCTCCATGTTCAGGCCTCCACACTCAGCGAGTCTTCCATGCTCAGTGTGGCCTCCATGCTCAGCACGGCCTCCACGCTCAGTGCAGCCTCCACGCTCAGCGAGGCCTCCACGCTCAGCGCAGCCTCCATGCTCAGGCCTCCACACTCAGCGAGGCCTCCACGCTCAGTGCAGCCTCCACGCTCAAGTGCTGGTAGGAGACCTAAGAGTGGAAGCTGGCCTCTCCCACACCCACACAGCGGGGCACTGCACGCCCTCAAATGGAGAGATGCACTCTAGCTCACAAGGAGGAAAAATGGGGTCCTGCTGCCAGGTGCACCTCCTGGGAGCAGCTGTGGCAGTCGGCAGGCTCCCAAGAACCCCACTTCCCTCTTGGGCCCAGAGAGACAGAGAACTCTCAGACAGAAGCAGCTCTATGTACTGCCTGCCCGGGGCAGACCCCTGCACCTGGAATAAACCTCCAAAGGGATGGACAATGGGGCCCCAACACGAAGAAGACATGCAGAGACCCAGGACGCCCTTTCACGCCTACAAGTCCCTCTGGCTTAAGGTGAAGTCTGTGATTTGGCCACCAGCCACTGCTCATCTTCCTTCTGAAAGGGCATCTGGCTGCCTCACCTCTCCCTCCTGCTTTGACTCACAAGCTGCGGGAGAAGCCTGAGGTTCTCAAATGTTGGGGTGCAGCAGGGTTCACTACAGGATCTGTGAAAACACAGCTTCCTGGGCTCTACCACCCAAGTGCTCTGATCCAGCAGGCCTGGCATGGGGCCTGAGAATGTGCATTTATAAAGAGTTCCCACAGGATGCCAATGCTTCTGGCCCAGGGGCCGCACTCTAAGAACCACAGCCTTAGACATAAGGTGGACATCCAAGGAGGAATGGACGTCCAGCTGTAACAGACAGCACGATTCTGGATGCCACAAACTGGGAGTCAGAATTCCAATCTGGCCATACCACACACTCATGGTGGAATTTAAGGGTGAGCAAGTGCTTGGAGTTCTCCAGTCTCCATCTCTGACTAGAGGGAAGCTAAGATCTTTGTGCTTTTGTGTTTATAGACATGCTAGAAAAAGACATACAAGAAGAAAGGAGGACATGTCTGAGCCTTTTCGGAGGAAGGGACTGTTCTTTCAGGGACAATTTGGGGGGACAGTGGCAATATGAAAATTTCTCTCTCGTGTTCTGTTTCATTGTCCCATGTAGTAATGTAATTCTACTGTAGGCTCCAATTTTAGATCTGGAAAAATGTAGATTTTAAATCTGTGAAGGTTGTAAAATCGCCTAAACTGAATGGGACGAGGAGTGAAGAGGGAGATACCCCCAAGCTGGCTGGAGTTCATGATGCTGGTGACAGAGTAGGACAGAGTGAACAAGGGGTTAATATCTCAGAGCAAGGCCAAACATGGTGGCTCACGCCTGTAATACTAACACTCCGGGGAGACCAAGGCGGGTGGATTGCTTGAGCTCTTAAGTTCAAGACCAGCCTGAGCCAGAGAGAGACCCTGTCTCCAAACATAGCTGGGCACTGTGGTGGGCACCTGTAGTCCCAGATACTTGGGAGGCTGAGGCAAGGGAATCTCTTGAGCCCAAGAGTTTGAGGTTGCTGTGAGCTAGGATGCTTTGGCACTCTACTGAGGGCAACGAAGTGAAACTCTGTCTCAAAAATATTAAAAAAAAAAAAAAAAAAGATTCTCAGAGCGGTTCCTATTTGGCCAATACCAAAGAAAGGGGGGTAATACTTGAGAACTGGGTGGTTACAAGAAGAACTCAGTGATTCACAAAGATGACAAATTCCAAGTGTGGATTGCTCCAGAACTCAGATCGTGTCTCCAGTACCTCATTAGCCAGCTGTCATTCAGTTCTTTACATGGCTCAGACTCATAAAGATGCCTCCATGGTCACAAAGAGCTGTAGCAGCTCCAGATTCCACATTCTCCAGCTTCAAGGCCAGTAGGGAGAGAAGCCAGGGGCCGCAAGGCCATGACACCAACATTTATGGAAAACATCTTAGTCTCCAGCACTGCCTTAGGTCCGGAAAGGGGGATTAAAAAAAGGAAAGAAAAACCCCTACCCTGGATTTTACTCTGATTGGCTCAGCTTGGGTCACATGTCTACCCTAAGCCAATTGCATGACTAAGATGTCCTGTCAGTCAATGACAATGATTGGCCCAGGCCTGAGTCATGTGTCCTGCCCCCCAACTCCCCAGCCAAGATGGCCCCACCAAAGCGTATGGTCTGAGATCTGGGAGGGTGGGTCCTCAAATGAAAACTGGGGACTTCAGAGGGTGGGGATCCTCATCCTGTCTTATCTAATCCACCAGTGACCACACTGGTACGTGAGGGAGTGCAGAAGACAGGGAGAACACAGGATGTGGGTGGACTATGGGCCCCACCACCCACGTGCCCCTAGGAAACAAGGCTGCACCTGAGCCTGGGAAGAAATGGTCTCAGAGCTTGGACCTAACCTCCTGCCAGATAGCATGACAGCACCTGGACCTGGCCAGCCCAGGTCAGGGACGGACAACTTCCAAGCATGTTTGATGTGCTCTAGGGTGACCAATTCATCCTGGTTTTCCCAGGATTTTCCTGGTTTCAGCACTGAAAATCTCACATCTCAGGAAACCCCCCCAGTTCCAGACACCACCCTGGGATTTTAGGTCACCCTCATCTGCTCCAGTCTCAGACACTGAAATGTGTTCACACACTCTGGTCAAAATGAGAGATCCCTTCTCTCCTCCAAAGAAAAGAAAAATGTCACTAGTTCTTGGTCCCCTCTCTTGTCTTGGGTGAGACTACCCTTGACCCTGAGTTCAAATGCTGCCTCCTACGGCACCTTCCACTGAAATCACTTTTCTCTAAGCCTCACTTTGCCCATCTGTCAAAGGGAGTAACAACCCTCCTGAGAAGACTGGTCTGACCAAGAAGTGGAACGATGTAAGGAAAGAGTGAAGAATCTGATAACTATTTTTTGGGAAGGAGGGAGTGATGATGATGATGATTTTTATCATTTGAGAAGCCTCTGGAAGTGGAACCTTCACAAGCTAGAACCAAAACCAGGGAAATGGAATGAGGCGATTCTCTCCTTTGAGGCTCAACCAACCCAGTCCACACCCAGACAGCTGCTCAGGACAGCAACAGGCCCTAGGATGCTAGGCCTGTGGGGCACCACCTGGTGGTGACAGAGGAGGCGCCAAGCACGTTCCCAAACCCTTGAAGTCTCTTTCAAAATCAGTGGCACAATTCACAATCACAAAGACATCAAAACAACCCAAGTGCCCTTCAATGCATGAATGGATTAATAAATCGTGCTACATGTATACCATGGAATACTAGTCAGCCCATAAAAAGATGGAGATTTTGTAACTTTTGTAACAACCTGAATGGAATTGGAGAATATTATCCCAAATGAAGTATCACAAGAATGGAAAAACAAGCATCCCATGTACTCAGTACTAGATTGGACCCAGGAGATAAACAACTACACACTCACATGAGAGAAAAAACTCAGTGAAATCCAGGTCGGGGGAGAGGGTGACGGGGCTGGGTAAATTCTCACTGCACAGGTAAACTGCATGAGGATACTGCACACTTCCTGGGTGAAGGATACAACTCAGACTTTAACCCTACGAAAGCAAACTATGTAACTTAATCATGTGTACCCCCATAGGCATCTGAAATTAAAAAAAAAGTCAGGTATATCCTTTAAATAAATGTCATTGTCATCCCAGACACACACTGGTGAGTGTCTGCTGCTGGGTGGATGTTGTGCTAGCTGGACTGTGGGATTTTAGCATTTGCTTAGTAAAAGGCATTTTTGTTCTTCATTTTCTTCTGTAAGATTAAAAATGGTAGGCAATGGTCATAACATAGAGAAACAAATACAGGTATTACAATCCCTCTATTTGGAGCTCTGAGAGGGCGTCGCTTTGGAAGTATTTCCAGCAGGCAGGTTTCCGTATCTATTATCCCTGTGCCACCCTGTAGTCCATTCACGTTTTCCTTGCTGATCTAAGAACCCCAAGGGAAGGGATGACATAGATACACGGACGGTCCCCAACTGATGATTTTCCAACCTTATCGTGGTGCAAAGTTGTCACAATTTTGACATAATATACAGTATTCAATAAATTACATGAGATATTCACACTTTATAATAAAACAGGCTTTGCATTAGATGATTTTGCCCAACTATAGGTTAATGTATGTGTTCTGTGTATATTTAAGGTAAGTTGGGGAGCATCTGGAGTTCCTGTAGTCTCAGTGCCAAACTTAATGTAAGGGATATAATGGAAGCTCAATAAATAACAGTTGGTATTTTCATTCATTCATTATATAAACATATGTTTCTGATATTATATGCCAGGTTATATGTTATCTATTTCTATGTAACAGATTACCCCATAATTTAGTAGCTTAAAATAATAAGAAATATTTATTGCCTCACACAGCTTTAGAAGGTCAGGAGTCTGGGAGTGGCTCAGTTGGGTGGTTTTGGCTCAGGGTCTCTTATGAACTTGTGTTGAGACAGGCCTGGGCTGCTGTCATCTGAAGGTTCAGCTGGGGCTGGAGGCTCCACCTCCAAGATGGTGCCCTCATGTGGCTGTGAGCAGGAGGCCTCAGTCCCTCACTGTGTAAACCTCCCCAGAGGGCTCTTGGAGTATCTTCATGACATAGCAGCTGGTTTCCCCAGAGAAGATAATCAAGTAAGAACAAGGTGGAGCTGTAATGCCTTTTATGACCTAGGCTCAGAAGTCACACAATGACACTTTTTGCAGAGTCAGAACTATTCAGTATGAAAGGTGGGAGGCAAGAATCACTGGGCCATATTAGAGGCTGGCTGCCACCCAGGGATGATATCAGACACTTAGATATATGTTATTTCTAATCTTCATAGGACTTCTGTGACTTGGTTTTATACCTTCATTGAATAGATGAGGAAAAATCCCCAAAGTGGGAACTAGAGATCATTAAACTTGAATTACATACAGGACTCAACTGAAAGGCACTGAAATTCTCTCCAAGACACCCAAAGTGTTTAACTACATCTATGATAATACACCTTAAAATACAAAAACATGAATCTAGATATAAAGTCACCATCCATCCCCAGACACCTCCCCGCAGGCAGACAGCTCATCCAGGGACATCCCCAAGCAACATTAAGGCCAGTAGCTTGTGTTCATTTGCATTTATCTTGCCCTCCATGTAAGGGCTCTTCAAGGACAAAAGAGACCTACAAACACCCCCATCCCCTAGGGCAGTGGCGAGGTCCATGAAGACTCTCACCAAGAATGGTTTACGGAGGATAAGATGGGCTCACCCAGCTGCTTGGTCAGCAACTACTGAGCACCTCCATTGTATCAGTCAGTAATGCCCACAGTCATGCTGAGTAACAAACTTGCGAGTGGAAGCAGGGCCACTATTGGGAACAGGGGATCCCAAATGCTGGACATGGGGCTGGTCCCATCAACACTGGGAGGCCCATAGCGTTCTGTATGCTCAGGGGGTGCACTCCAGGACAAAAGCAGGAAATCCCAGGCTCAAGGCCTTTGGCAGAGATGTAGGGATTCTTTCCTGTTCCCCTGTACTCTCTGGCTCAGAAAACTGTGGAAAGACATCAGGGCCCAGAATATCCCTCAAGTGGCCTAATATTCCTTGTGGCTGCTGATCTGACATCAAGTCACAGAATTTTTCAAGGCAGACTTCTCCTTCCTGGTGAGATGCTCCCCTGATGTAACAACAGAAACAGACCCAGCAGCTTCCACCAGGAAGAAAGAGCTGAGGGCAAGCCAGACCTCGTGGCTCCTTCAAACACTCAGAGGCAACATTAATCTGGACTCTTGGACGACAGGCCCAGCGTCCCTTGCCAGGTAATTTGTAAGCTCTGTGGCCAGAAAGCATCTCCAAATGTGGAGACCTGCTCCCTGAAGCTTTCCGGCAGAAAGGCCAGGGCTGTCAGGCTGCGCCTTCTTCAGGAGTTGCCTTTCTTTCAGCTACAAATTCAGCAGCAGCATTTAATAAGAAAAACAGAAGCTGCAGGAAGGGGGGAGCACTGGAAACAACATAGAGTGCACAAGCTCCCAGTCCGAGGACACCAGACATGTTCACATGTGCACACAGCTCCCTCTGCAAACCAGGGTATGGGAGATCCAGGGGACCTGCTTCCCCCCTCTCCCCGACCTCTTTTTCTTCTTCCCGTCTTCTCCTCCTGCCCTGCCTCCTCTCCTTATCCTCTCTTCTCCCTGTTGTCCTATCATGTCCTTCTCCTCCCCTGTCAGTTCTTTATTCCTCCTAGGGGACATCCCTCAAGCACTGTGGATAGACTGTATAGCACTTAAGGGTAAACGCATCCTTGAGGAAGACACTGCCTGTCACAGGGAAGAAGTATTAGTTATAACAACAACATTCCCATCTGCGGCTTGCCAATCACGTGCTGGGCGGTTCCAAGCACTTTACAATCATTAGTGAGTTCCTTCTCAAGACTGATTTCAGGAAGCAGATACTAATGTCACACACACACACCCTCAATGCATGAGGTAGGGGGAGAAGAGCAGGAGCATTAAGAGAAGGTGTGGCTGGCAACCTGTAGAAGATTGAAACTGGACCCACGCCTTTCACCATTAACTAAGATAGACTCTCACTGGATAAAAGATTTCAACTTAAGACATGAAACTATAAAAATACTTGAAGAAAGTGCAAGGAATCGGCCTGGGTGAATGTTTTATGAGGAGGACTCCCCAGGCAATTGAAGCAGTATCAAAAATACACTACTGGGACCTGATCAAACTAAAAAGCTTCTGCACAGCCAAGAACATAGTGAGTAAAGCAAGCAGACATCCCTCAGAATGGGAGAAAATATTTGCAGGTTATACCTCCGATAAAGGTCTAATAACCAGAATCCACAGAGAACTCAAACGTATTAGCAAGAAAAAAACACGTGACCCCATCTCAGGGTGGGCAAGGGACTTGAAGAGAAACTTCTCTAAAGAAGACCGATGCAAAATCTACAAACACATGAAAAAAAGCTCATCATCCTTAATCATCAGAGAAATGCAAATCAAAACTACTCTGAGATATCACCTAACCCCAGTAAGAGTAGCCCACATAACAAAATCCCAAAACCAGAAATGTTGGCATGGATGTGGAGGAAAGGGCACACTTCTACACTGCTGGTGGGAATGCCCACTAATACGTTCCTTCTGGAAGGATGTTTGGAGAATACTTAGAGACCTAAAAATAGACCTGCCATTTGATCCTATAATTCCTTTACTAGGTTTATACCCAGAAGACCAAAATTCACAATATAACAAAGACATCTGTACCAGAATGTTTATTGCAGCCCAATTCACAATTACTAAGCCATGGAAGAAGCCCAAGTGCCCATCGACCCATGAATGGACTAGCAAATTGTGGTACATGTATACCATGGAATACTATGCAGCCTTAAAGAAAGATGGAGACTTTACCTCTTTCATGTTTACATGGATGGAGCTAGAACATATTCTTCTTAGCAAAGTATCTCAGGAATGGAAGAAAAAGTATCCAATGTACTCAGCCCTACTATGAAGCTAAATTATAGCTTTCACATGAAGACTATAACCCAACTATAGCACAAGACTATGGGGAAAGGGCCAAGGAAGGGGAAAGGAGGGGGGAGGTTTTGATGGAGGGAGGGTAATGGGTGGGGCCACATCTATGGTGCATCTTAGAATGGGTACAGGCGATTGCACTAATGTACACAGCTATGATTTAACAATAAAAAAAAAAAGAGAAGGTGTGAGGAACTGAGCTGCTGCTTCCTCTTCTGTTTCCATGGGGGCCTTCCTGGAACTCTTGGGGAGTGGGGAAGGGTCCTAGTGACGAGCCTCCTTTCCTTCAAGCAGGTTGGTGAAGGTTTGCCATGTTGTGATTTGGATATAAGAGGGAAGCAGCAGCTCTTGTGTTACAGGTGCAGGCTGGTGAGGCAGGCAACACTGGGATAGTAAGTATAGGATCCTACCTAGACACAGCTGACTGGCCAGTCGTCCCACCAGCTCCCTCTATCTGTCATGATGTGGCATCTCTGAGCATTACATCAGTTGGATGCACAAAAGGCACAGCCAAAGTGCTTGAATGATAAAGATGTTGATCATCTCCCTCCCCTGACGAGGCATCCAGAGGTACAGCAGGTCTAGAGGGGGCTAATGCTGCAACTCAGTAATGGCATCAAGGACTCTTTCTATCTGTCTTCCCTTTTGTCTCCCTGTCTCTCCTCATGGTCTCAAGGTGGCTGCCACAGCTCCAGGCAAACATCCACACACTATATCCAAGGGTGAAAAGGGGACACTCTCATCCTTGAGTCTCTAAGAGCTTAGAACCCTTTCCAGCAGACTTCTCCTCACATCTCATTGGCCAGGATGGGTCACATATCCCTGCCTAAGCCAAAAATAGGCAAAAAGGATGGAGCCACATGTTTACATCAACCAGTCAGAATTTACCCATGTCTGGTGGGGGAGGGGTAGGCATGTAAGAAAGGGCCCTGACCAGTTAAGTTGAAAACCAACATTTTCTGCCTCAAGCATCTTCTTTATTTTATTTTTTTTATTATTAAATCATAGCTGTGTACATTAGTGTAGTCAAGGGGTACAATGTGATGGTTTCATATACAATCTGAAATATTTTCATCAAACTGTTTAACATAGCCTTCATGGCACTTTCTTAGTTATTGTATGAAGACATTTGAATTCTGCATTGAGTAAGTTTCACCTGTACCCATTCTAATATGCACCATAGTTGTGGCTCCACCCTAACCTCCCCCCTCCCCACTCCTCCCTTGGCCCTTTCCCCATATTCTTGTGCTATAGTTGGGTTATAGCCTTCATCAAGCATCTTCTTTAATGACACATTCTCAGCCACCATCCCCTTACAAAGAGTCCTCACACCAAGTTCATATTCAGCTTCTTTGCAAGTTAGGCAAACTACCTGTTCTAAATAGGAAACACATGAAATTCATCTTTCCCCAATCCTTTGGTCTTCAGCCTTGACAAACAAAGCTTTGCCTTGCCAGGCTGTATCTGATCAAGTGCCAATAATGATAAGGTTAAAACAAAAAACAGGGCCCAAATTCCTGGCTCGATTCAACTTAGAGATAACTACGTACAGACTTTCTGGGTGTTTCTGTAACGGATTTTGAGCTCAGCCTGTGTTTAGAAAAGATTGGTGTCACACATAAGCAGTATGGGGTCAGACAAAGTTTAGCCTGATTTAAAAGCAGGTCTGAAAGAGAGGCTGGGAGAGCCAGAGAGACCAGAGAGAGGAAGGCGGGAGAGATGGCTGAAAACTCAGGCTGGTCTTTTGTCTTTATCCCCAGGCAATGATATGGAAATGTTGCTCCAAAGAAAGGGACAATTGAGCTCCCAAGACACAGAACACCCCACAGAATCCCCAAATATGCTACAATATCACCCCACAATCAGTCCTAAATCCTAGCCTGAGAAACCACTTCTGCAAACTCTCCCAGCCCTCCCATATCCTGAATAGTATGCTCAGATCCCAACCCCAAACCTGCCATTGTTAAAAAATCAGAGTAAGAGAAATATCCCCTCAGTGGAGAAGCTTTCACCCAGTCCCGGGCATGGTTCTTCTGATTCGATTTTTTATTCCTCACCTCATTTGCTCTTCCCAAGAATGCTGGGAGTTGAGTGTGATCCTTTTGTAATGTTAGGTTTTCAGATACTCATTAACAGTTTGGAGAAGCTGTTAAAAGACTCAGCTATCTAGGTAGTAAGTGGCAGAGCCCGAAGTTTAACTTAAGTCTGTCCAACAATATCTGGATGCTTTTGGCAGGGAGCAAAGACCATTTAAAAGGCTGGGTAGGCCCGGTACAGTGGCGCATGCCTGTAACCTCTCACTTTGGGAGAATGAGGAGGAAGGATCGTTTGAGGCCAAGAATTTGAGACCAGCCTCTCAACATGGTAAGATCCCTGTCTCTACAAAAACATTTCAAAAATTAGCTAAGCCTGGTGGCACATGCCTGTAATTCCAGCTACTCTGGAGGCTAAGGCAGGAGGATCACTTGAGCCTACAAGTTCAGGACTCCAGTCCAGTGAACTATGTTTGGGCCATTGCACTCCAGCCTGAGAGACAGCTGGGAGATCTTGCCTCTAAAAAACAAAACAAACAAACGAACAACAACAACAAAAACCCAGAGGCTGTTTAATAGCATTATTGTCATTATTTAGAAATCCCCAATAATCTGGTTAATGGCCATGCATAGAAGTAATGCAGAGAACTGGTGTATAAAGACACCAGGGAAGAAAAGAGCATGGGAACATTTCCTGGGGAGATGATGGTCTTGTTGACCTTTTTTGTTTAAAAAAACCACTCACCCCTCAAACATGTATGTGTACATAAGGGTCCACAGTAGTTTTATTCATAAAAGGCAAAAGGTGGAAACAACTCAAATGGCCATCCCTGCAAAAATGGATGAACAAAATGTGGTGTGTCCATGCTCAGCAGTAAGAGGGAAGGAGGTACGAACCCCGCTGTAGAATGGATGAGCCTTGAAAACACTAAGCTGAGCAAAAGAAGCTGGACACAAAGGCCTCATATCGTAGGATTCCCTTTATATGAAAGGTCTAGAACTGACTCATTCATAGAGACAGACAGCAAATCGCTGGCAGCCAGGGATGGGGAGGGATGGGGGTGGAGAGTGACTGCTTCCTGGCTATGGGGTTTCCCTTTGGGGTGATGAAGATGACTATACTAACTGTCCACTGACCTGTTCACCTTAAAATGGTTAATTTTATAATATGTGAATGTCATCTCAATTTGAAAAGAGAAGAAGGAAAAAAGAGAAATAGTCCTCTAGCTTTATAATCATATTCTGATCAAAATACATCTGAGAGGGACACAGCCATTTCCTTTCCAACAAGCAGGGTCAGAGCTGACACCCCAACTGTCAGTAACCTCGAGGCATGGGGCCGCCTTGATAAAGTCTTGTTACTTGTGGAGTAACCTGATGGAATCACATCATTTTAGGAAGCCAGGATATGTTGTGAGGGGCCGAAGGTCTGCAGAACCAGCTCCGGATTCAGTGAAACCACTGTGGAGTGATGCATCAGAAAGGCCCAGGGAACTCTACCTGCTCCCCAGGAGACATCTGGGGAATTAGCGCAGGAGGGCAAAATGCGATCATTAGCCTGGAAATAAGTCAGCAGCAGCCTCCAGCAGGAATGGGAGTAACCAAATTGGCAGTGTGCTCTCTCGGACTGCGGTACCATGTGGACAAACCCTCAAGTGTTCCTGATTTGAAATTCCGCTTGAGGGGTGGGGGACGAGATCTGGTTTCTGTCTGAATGGGACAGGGAAAGTGGGGGCAGATGGAGAAGAAAGGGAAGTAGCTACAGTCCCAGCCACAAGCTTCCAAAGGAAGAGAGAATTGCAGTTTTATCTTTTCATTTTCAAAAGCTGGGTAACCCTCCGGCGTGCATGAAACGCTAGCATGTCAATGACAAAGCCATCCTGCAATGCAGTCTCCGGATTTCCCAAAGTCAGAGTAGGGGGTGTGCATAGGGGAACCCCAGGTTTCCAATATCTGGACTGCCTTGGCTTCTGCAAGACCCCTATGCAGATAACTGGTGTATAAAGACACCAGGGAAGAAAAGAGCACGGCAACATTTCCTGGAGAGATGATGGTCTTGTTGACCTTTTTTGTTTCAAAAAAATCACTCACCCCTCAAACATACGTGTATACATACGGAGCAGTGTGCGCACTAGCCCCAGGCTGGTAGGTGCCCTCGGAAACAGTCCACAAAGAATGCAACAAAAGATAGGGAGAAGCCAGCGCGGTGGATCAGACCAGGAATCCTGGCACTCCGGGAGGCCGAGGTGGGAGAATTGCCTGAGCTCGGGAGTTCGAGACCAGACTGGGCAAGAGTGAGACCCTGTCTCTACTAAACATAGAAAAACTGAGGCAAGAGGATCACTTGAGCCCAAGGGTTTGAAGTTGCTGTGAGCTATGATGTCACAGCACTCTACCCAGGGAGACAGACTCTGTCTCAAAAAAAAAAAAAAGATGACACAGAGAAGCCCAAGCCGGCCTCCGGACTTCCAAAGATTCCTTTTCCCATTTTCCCTGTTAACCAAGGAGACATTGCTGAAGGACCTCAAAGTGCTGGGTTGAATCTTGTTCCTCCCAAAGTCTTCCCAAAGGTCCTCTGTGGTCCCCCACCCTCCCAGCATCCCTTCACTTACGATGGTTTTCTTTCTTCATCTGTACTAAAGTCATAATTACTGTTCCGTCATTTTTTACACCTATTTACCCCCTCTCTGAAGGTTCCCCACTTGGTCCCATTGCCCTGTGTGCCCCCCCACTTGAAGGCGCCCTCTACTGTCGCAGTGCTGAGCCTGCACCAGGTCCCAACTTCACCTCACCACAGGTGTCACAGGTAATTCTGATTCAACCAACACACACACCAAGAACCACTCTCACCCAGGTATGGAGCTGAGTTTTCACCTCCTTTTCACGTTTACATAAGAACTTGGGAAGACTTGAATGGATTATGTTTTATCAACACTGCAGGATATTATGCAGCTGTTAAAAAGAATGCACTAGGGCGGGGTGTTAACCTAAAGGGACAGCTTATATATTAAGTTCAAAAATAGCCAGGGTGTGATCAAGGTTAACATCATCCATGATGTGTGCAAAACTGTGGGACTGACATTACAGGACAAGAACAGCCCTTCTTCCTCCCCAGAACCTATGACCCTGGTCTAACCATGAGAATTACATAAATAAACCCAAATTCTACAAACAATTGGCTGGTATTCTTCAAATGTGTCAAGGAAATAAAATAACTGTTCCAGATTGGAGGAAACTAAGAGACCTGACAACCGAATATCAGGAGGGGTCCTTTGTGGTTTGCTAGAAAGCAGAAAAATATTAAGGAAACTGCAGAGAGCTCTATGAAGGGTGTGGCTTCATTAGTAGTAAGGTTCGAGGTGGATTTCTTGGTTTTGACAAATGGGCAATCGAGGAAACTGGGTGAGGAGTACGTGAGAATTCTCTGGACTATCTTTGCAACTTTCCTATAAAAATTAAAACCATTCCATTATGAAATTAAAAGTTTATTTTTAAAAAGAGTGGCAAGTTGTAATGTGAACAGCATACGCTCATTTATTTAAAAAAATCAAAACCTATCAATGTATCCATATGTACAAACACAGCATAGAAGGACTCCCGCTAACCTGTTACTATTTGTTCCCTGGGGGTGGAAGTTGGAGGATTATTAATATGCTCTTTATTTCCATGCTATCTGATCTGTTGCAAGAGTAAATAAGTAATTTAAAAAAAAAAAAATCTAATGACACTGGGGAATGGCGATGTTTGCTTCCCTGTCTTTAAACGCGATGGGAAAAAAACATTTGTTGGAGCCGTAACAAGGACACTGTCATGACCCCTGGAAGAGTTTCTCTCTCTAGAAATATAGTGACCCCATCAGACAGTTAAACTGGATAATAAGCGTAAGACAAATTACTACCCTAAAGTCTGGCAGCTCATAAATAATGGCCCTCAATTGTAGCCCACAAAGAATTTTATACATTAAGAAAAATGGGGGGAAACTGTTCACACTCCAGCTGGGGCAGTACAGCAAGACCCTGTCTCCAAAAAAAAGGTCCTAATTTGTTCTGAGATGCCAATTGGTCCACCCTGTTGTGTGGGAACCCATAATTCATAACTGAACCCTTCTACAGTCGAATGTTCCTCTTTCCCTTGAATATTCCTCTTTCCCTCTTTCCCTTGACTTGAAAAGTGGGGCCCAGGGTACCAGAATACTCTCAGGTCTGAGGGACAGGTGAATCCCAGGCCTTGAAGATGATCTCTCATCTCAAGGATAGTTTTTATTGCAAAAGCCACTGATTTTGTTGCTAGGAACAACATGCCTTGCACTGAACAGGTTTAATTCTAGGGAAAACACAGAACGTGGAATTATGACTGCACTTGTGCTTTCTGAAAACTACATCAGAGCCCCTCAGGCAGGAAACACACTTCAGTCCAGGTGGACAAGTGTTTCTGACTCACCCTTGAACCAGCTGCATCAGAACCCCTTTGGGGGCTCCAAGCCACAAAGTTAGAATAGAGAATCTGCATTTTTAACAGACTTCCCAGGTAGTTTTTAAGCAGTGAGAAGTTGGGAACTACTAGATTAGAGCAGGGTTTCAAACTCGTCACAACAAATTAGTGGGGTGTGAAATAAATTTAGCAAGTTTAGGTCAGTTTTTTTTCTTTTCTTTTTTTAATGAAAATATGAGCTAGAGCAGCTTCCCTAATCACAAAAACAGGCCAGCTGCCATGGCTCAAGACTGCAATCCTAGCACTTTGGGAGGCTGAAATGGGAGGATCACTTGAGGCCAGAAGTTCTCTTCTAAAAATAGAAAAACTAGCCTGGCGTAGTCCCAGTTACTTGGGAGGCAAGAAGAACCAATTGAGCCCAAGAGTTTGAGGTTGCTGTGGGCTAAGACGCCACAGCACTCTAGCCTGGGGCAGCAGAGTGAGCATCCCAGAGGTGAAAGGTAAGCATTGTTTTATGAAGCTTTTGTTTCAATTACATATATAAAGCTGTGATTCAGCCGGTATCCAACCCTACAACTCTACCTATTGTTAAAATATTGAAACAAATTTTTCCGTGTTTGAGGAGTGGTGCAAACCATACAACTGCTCTCCTACGGCCCCGATGCTCCTCCCTCATCTCACTTTGAAACGTGGGAGGAAGGGTTTATTGTGGCCCAGCAGCAGGCTTCCAAGACTCAGAACAGATTCTGAGTGGTCAGCCTCCTGGCTTTCCCAGATGTTCAGTATTTTCACTCTCACCCCTGTGGATGTGGGCATGTGTAGTGAGTGGATCAAGATGTTAAATGGGTTGAGAGTATTTATAAAGGTTGAAAAACACTGTCAAGGGGCAAAGTTTCTCAGTGGGCGGTGGTGACAGGAGGGCAGCAGAGGGATCCTGGTCACCTGGGCTGGCTTTACAGGGCAAAGCAAACAAGCAATGGCCTTTGCTTCCCTCTCACATATTTTATCTGAAAACAAACAGCGGAAGGTGAGTAAATACACACACTGGAAGGGGAGGTGGCAGGACGCAAGATCAGAATGAGATGATAATGGCCTTACAGCTGTGGTCCAACTTCTAATGAAACGTCCAGGGATGGTCCAGAGAAGTCTGGACTTGAGAGGAAGCTAGAAAGCAGGAGGAGAAAAGCTGCTATAAACAGATCAGTTCCTCGTGCTAAATATGAACCATAGCTGCTGTTTTAAATCAGATTTAACAGTAGCCAATCGTTTCATGAATCCAAAGTGGACAGTATCATTCAAACCCGATCCCTAGATAAAATCCATTTCCTAAAACACTGTCAGCCTTGTGTGTCTCCATGATTTTTTCACAAATATCTTTTTAGTGTAAGTATAGCCCATTTGTTGCATGGGCTATACTTACAGTAAAAATTGTTATCTAAAATTTTTAAATGAGATAGACTTTGTTTATCTGAAATTCAGATTTAACTGGGCATCCTATGTTTTAATCTACTAAAACTGGTAGCCCTAGAAAGGACAGTCTACAGGAAACGGGAAAAGTTCATTTTCCATATTATACTTTCCTGCACTATTCAAATTTTCAAGCATTATACATTTTAGTGTTTTTCTCTTAATGTAAATGGGCGTTGTGCAAAATACGGACCTATTTTGTTTTCTTCTTTGTAATTGGTAAAAATCTCTTAAATGTTATATGTATAGGTACATATATATGTTTTAAGATTAAAAAAAAAACAACTCAGCTCAATGTTAGTAGAAAAGTCAATGACAAGCATTTTTCAGATCCATGGGCCGAGAGAAGAAAGGGTTAAAGTCATGTATGGAAAATGACCTAAAAATGAGGGCTCTTCGAATAGTTGATGAATTGAAAGAAAATACCAGAAATGGAAGCTGAGCCAACACATGGCAAGAACGAGAAGTGGGAATGGGGGAAGCACGTCAGGTGGCCTCGCGGTGGAACTCAATGTTTTATTTTAACCAGCCCTGAATGTTCCCAGGTCGTTGTGGTTTTTGTTAAAATTACTCTTGCACAACAAACTAAATTCCTCCCTTTTTCAAAGTAGAAACTGTAAGATGTGATCTCTCATTCCTATCATTCTGGTTTTAATACTCGTACTGCATAATTAATCTTCAGAATGCAGACAACAGTGGCTCATTTACTCTGTTTTAGGGACTCTGTGATCCATACATTCATGAATTTAAACTTTTTGCCCTTGGCTTATGTAAATATTTTCTCTGATCCTGACAGCATTTTGTTCCATCCCACCAGGCAACCAGAAACCTTCGCCTGCAGGGAGTATGAGTGCCCTTCTTTGATTGGGACCTGTCCTTGTGTGATTAGGACACACAATGGGACTGTGTGTCCCCAAGGGGGAATCAGGAGGGGTGTGTTGGCATTATCCATGAAATCACTGGAGTCCAGGAGCAACTGCACATCTTTCTCAAATCTTTCCTTAAATGATTTTTTTGAGGGAAAAAAATCGATTTTGTAAACTGTGAAATATGGTTTATACCCCACAACTCAGGAGGCTGGTTGGGCCAGGCCAGGAATTCTGGAATTCTGCTCTGCACACTGTTTGGGAATTCACAGACACAGAAAAGGAACTTTCTGAGAGTGAAGAGAAATATCCATAGACCCCGGACAACAGATGACCAGGAAGGGAGCCCGGTGGCCCAGGGTGGGCTACTTCTGCCTGAGACCTCCTAGGGAGCCAGAGCTGACGCCCAACAGTGAGGAGTTGGAGTCATTCTTCCATCAGCAGACGGCCTGGACACGCCCCACCGGCCTCCCCCTACCACCAGACTCTGGCCTCTGGGTGGACACCGCAGTGCAGAGGAGACGTGCCATGCAGGGGTTAGAGGCAGGTGGCTCCTGCCCATTTGTGAACATCTACCTCAAGGGCAATAGTTTAGCCCGTGGGGTGTGCTTAGAACAGGGTGTGTCCTGAGCACTGGATAAATGTTAGCTGTTCCTATTATGAAAGCCAAACAGGCCATCCTCTTTGGCAAACCTCAACAGAAAACGTCAGAGGACGACAGGATTACCAGGTATTTTCCACACTGGACTCAGCAGACCAGCACTCCTGATCCAGCCAACACTGGGGCACAAGGAGGCTGTTTGAGGAATACCTGTTATTGCCTCTGATGTGATCATTCATGGCCTCCCCCCTCCTTCCCCTTCGTGTGTAACCAGGGCCTTCTACCCACGCTCAGGAGGCACATGGGTGATTAAGACAGAGACAGCCCCCACCAGCGGACAAGGAAGCAGAAAGACCATCATTTGGTTTCCTCTTAGGAGTCAAGCCAGGTACCAGCTCTCAAGTGCAGAATGAAAATGTCAGAGAAACATGTGAACCAGAACTTCACATGTTCTGGTTTGTGTGTTCTTCAGACAGTTCAATAAAGAGGATGCTAGAAAAAGGAACGCTGGGCATCTTGGTAACATGGTGGTTCCATACCCAGGCTCTCAAGTCGAAGGCATGAGATTTGCATCCTAACTCTCCTTCTTTCCAGTTGTGTGATCCTGGGAACAATATTCATCCTCTACAACAACACTGTCCAGTAGAATTTTCTGCCGTGATGGAAAGGACCTATATCTGTGGTGTCCAATATGGTAGCCACCAGCCACCTGAGCATTGCTTATGATGTGGGTGGCTAGTGCTCCACTTTAATTAATTAATCTAAATTAAATTTGAATAGCCACATGTGGCTGAAATTACTGTATCAAACAGCACAACTCGATACATTTTTCCTCCTCTGTATCTACCTCATAGAATTAAATGAGATGGGGTGGTGCCTGTGGCTCAAGGAGTAGGGCACTGGTCCCATATGCCGGAGGTGGTGGGTTCAAAACCAGCCCCGGCCAAAAACCACAAAAAAAAAAAAAAAAGAATTAAATGAGATGAAGTATGTAGTGAGTGTGAACCATTATTGTATCTACCTCATAGAATTAAATGAGATGAAGTATGTAAGTGTGAACCATTATTTCCTTTGTTTATTTGCTACACAGTAGCCACTCTCCTTCCTGACTGCCTTTTCCTCCTCCTCTTGTGACTAACTCACTTGGCTTGGGCGTTAGTACTGTGGTAGGTAGAATACTGCCCTCTATTTCCTCCAAAAAGATGTCCTTATCCTAATTCATGGACCCCATGAACACGTTAGGTTACATGGCAAGGGGAATGTAAGATTACATAGGGAATTAAAGTTTTTAATCAGCTGACCTTAAAATAAGGAGAGTGTTTTAGAGGATCCAGGTGGACCTAATGTAGTCACTCACAAGAGTCCCTGAAAGATGAAGGAGGGAAGCAGAAGAGAAGGTCAGAGACTCAATTGGCCATCACCGACTTTGGCGATGACGGAAGGGGCCACAAGCCAAGGTGTGCAGGTGTCCTCCAGAAACGGGAAAAGGCAAGAAGCAAATCCTCCCCTAGAGCTTCCAGAAGGAACACAGCCCTGCCTACACCTGGGCATCAGCCCTTAGACCCACCACAGACTTCAGACTTCCCAATCTCTAAGACAGTAAGCTGTGTTGTTCTAAGCTGCTAAATTTCTGGTAATTTATCACAGCAGAAGCAGGACACTAACACAAGCCCTGACCTGCAGATTCTGTTATCTGGACCGGGATGAACTCCAGCCACGGGTGCCTTGTATTTGACTAGTCAATGCCATGGTTAACAACAAACCTATAAATCAAAAACCCTGAAAGAATTCTTATTTAAAAATACCTTTTCTACAAGAAAGTAAAAAATAAAAAGGGGATCCTTTATTACAGTTTCAAAGTCTGTTTATATGTTTCAGTTCAGTGCTTCTCTAAATGGTGCTGAGCAAATCACAGTCCTCAGTGAGCACCCCTTGGAGGACACTGGGTTAAAATAAAAATAAACTGACAGTGGGTGTATATTTTTCCTTGCAGTGAAGTATCTCCTTTGGTGCCAAACTGCTTTCCATTTCTGAGCCTCCCTTCCAAGGCAACAGGGCCATTTTCAGGTATCTTGGCCGCCCAGATCCTCAGGATGACAAAGGACAGGGTGTGTTTATAGCCAGGCCCAGGGAATCTGGCTGGACTCTGAGCAGAGGAGGTCAAACCACACAGACTTTTCAGTTTCATTCCTTGGCCTATTCACCAACATCCCACACCACAAAAGCCCTCGTGATCATCCACATTCCTGCCTCTCTCCCCATAAGCACAATTTGGCTCCAAAAAAAAAAAAAAAACCTCAAGGAAGTAACTTTTGTACCATATTCCTCTTGGTCTGATCAAAGATGGTGATGAAAACTTTTCCAGCAAAAGAGGAATAGTATCGCAGGCTTCTCTGGGGAAAGCTAATTTCCAATGTCAAGTTAGAAAGGAGAAACAGGTCCACAAATCCAGAATCCAAAAAGATCTGAAAACCAAAAGTTAATTCATTTGGCACCAAAGCTGAGCTGAATGGACGTGAGTTGACTTAGAGTCTTTATTGATCCAGCTTAGCATGACTATTCCTACAATTTACAGAAAATACTGTGCTATCCCAGGGTTCTCCAGCTCTGCTGGGGAGGGGTGGTGTTCCATAGCATACTGTATGTGTAACTTACTGCTTTCCAGAGTTGGAAAAATTCTGAACTTCTGGACACACGAACACAAAGGCTTTGAGTAATGGATTGCAAATGTGTACTAGATTTACAATTCTCGTGGCATCTTCATTTTCCCTCTCTTTGTCCTCCTAGCAACCTAACATTGAAAAAAAAAGAATACATCTTTTTCTCCCAAGAATATTTTTAGTTTAAAATGATGTGCAAATTTCAAAATTGGGGAAAGGCCCAATGGGAAGTCTGGGTCTGTTTTACCCACATCCCGGGCCTCTTCTTGCTGGATGCCTGGCCTAAGTCCTCCCAAACTGCCCGTTCCCCACCTCCCTGTGACCTTGCTATGAAGTCCTGGGAACTATCGTGGTTTGATCGGTGCTGATGCCCCAAGTCAGACAACACTACAACACACACCTCAGCCAAGTTTCCTAGAAACCAAAGGTCAAGACATCAGCTGTCGCTGAACATTAGAAACTAGATGTTCCAAAATCTGTTAAGTTTATAGGTTTAGGCTGTTGCCAAGGTCTTGGTGTCCACCATTTACCTCCAAAGTCTTTGATTTGTCAACCACTTGACTGCCAAAAGGTAAGACAGCTCTTTGGGCTATCTTTACAACTCCATCAGCCTATTCATGGATACTTGAAGTCCTTCCAGAAAACAATCCCAGCATCCAGTTGTGGGGGAATCACAGGGAGTTGAATGTATGTTACAATTCTCTTCGGCAAAAATAATTCCATTTCTTCACAATATTCGGTTGGGTGTCTTCCAAAGGCTCTAAAATAGAGTCAGTTAGGTTGCATTCATTTAGGCAAAATATGGGGGAAGGAAGCCAATGAAGGTCCTTCATTTCAATCCAGGTACCGCTGTGTGTAACAGCACAAACAAAGCACGTGCTCCAGAATTACTCCGCCCAGAGGGATGGCTCTCCCTTTAAAAAACAGCCTTCCAATTAATAAATGTAATAACTGAAATAATAATTAAATAAATGAAAGTAGATAAATAATAAATTCCAAGTACATCAATGGAGGAAATACAAAATCGCCATTCTGGCAAACACAACTAGCCGTTGTTGTTGGCAAGCTCTACCAACGGACACTAAAATTAGCCTGTGAGCTGGGCACAGTGGCTCTGGGGGGGGCCTAGGCAGGAGGATCACTTGAGCTCAGGAGTTGGAAACCAGCCGGAGCAAAAGTGATACCCCGTCTCTACTAAACATAGAACAACTAGCCGAGTGTTGTTGAGGATGCCTGTAATTCCTGCTGAGGCAGGAGGATCGCTGGAGCCCACGAGTTTGAGATTGCTGTGAGCTATGATGCCACAGCATGCTACCCAGGGCAACAGAGGGAGACTCTGTCTCAAAAAATCAAAATAAAATTAGTACATGAATGTTTGAAGAGAAACAGGATATTTGCAAGGCCTCAAATGTGTCTCCCCCCCAAAAGTTACTCATTACAAGGGGGGAAAAGTAGAAACTTTACAAAGCAGAAAATTTGGCAGGCATTGTCTTCACCAGACGCTCAAGGTCAACAGCGCAGTAGTATCAATGTCATGTGCCCTCAGTATGATGCGGTGGAAAAGGACACCACGCGGCCTCTGAACCCTTGTTGCTAAACATGCATAACCTCACTGTGAACGTGGGAAAACAGTGACGAATCCCAGTCCAGGGCTGCTCTCAAAATTACTGACGAACACTCTGACAATGTAAAGATCATGAAACACTGAGACACCGTCCCAGGAAGAGACTAAAGACACAACTAAATATGATGTGGGCTCCTAGACTGGATCCTGGGACAGAAAAAGGACGTTAGCGGAAACTGGGAAATTCAGTTTAGGTCTTCATATTAGCTGCCCTAACACGTCCTGTCAATGTCACTTTCCTAGCTCTGCACCTTCTACCGTGGTGTGGAGACGTCAATGGTCGGGGAAGCTGAGAGAAGGGTAGTTGGGAAATTCTCTGCTATTTTTCTACAATTTTTTGTAAGTTTAAATTTATTTCAAAATAAAGAAGTTTGAAAAAAAGAGATGAATGAGGTCACCTGAGGAGTAAAGGAACTAGGGTATTTAATATTGACTGCCCACAACCATGGGTAGAGCGTTTCTAGGGTCACTGGCGACCCCCTAGCACTTCCGGCCTGCTGGCGGGCAAAGTGGCCCTGCAAGGCACGGGGGGAAAGCCTCCAGGTGCTGGTGGTGGGAAGCTGGTGAGAGCACAGTGACCGCTGGAGAGAGATGAGGGGGACCCTGGCAGTGTCCACCAGAGACTCTCACTCTGAGGCCCAGCGATTCCTTTCCTGTCAGCAGGAAAACACACTTCCATATAACCCAAATGCACTCAGCCAGGCCACGGTGACCCTTCCAGAACATGCCCGGCGGCACGCAGAGCATGAATGGTGTCCACCTGGCTTCCAGAACAAGATTCAGCACAAAGTTCAGTAGATAATGACTGCCAAGTTAAAAGCAGAAGACAAAAAATACCTCCACGTATTAGTAATTCCGTTTAAACATATGAGTTTGACCTAAATTCAAACCTAATGAGCTGTGACAAGAAATCGGTCTTTCTTTCCACCGTAAATGAAAGACTGTACCCTTCACTTCATTCTCGCATCCACTGACAGTCACCACACTGTGCTAACATCTTACCCCACACGGCATCAAAGGGGCCCCAGCTCCCCACGGTACAGTCTTTCCTTAGGAAAAGTCACCTTTTTTTTTTTTTTCAGATCTGATGGTACATTTATTTTGTAAGAGAGAGGGAGCTTTGTATGTGTGCTCCCAACCTCTGTTTTAAATTATTGTTCAGGCCTTATTGCCAAACCTGTCAGGTATAAAGGGACTCACAGCTAAGTGTGTAAATAATTTTTAAAATTCCACTGGTAGTGATTTGGAAATAAGAGGGGTTTTATTCCTTTTCTTTTTTGCTTTCTTTCTTTTTTTTTTTTTTTCTTTTCCTGCTAGGATTACTAAGGAATGTAACATTGTTTTAATTTGCAACACAAGTCCAGTCCATTAAAACCTCTTGTGCCCTATACATGAAACTTGCACTTGACATCATCACAAAGCTTTAGGGGCTTAAGTAATTGATTTAATTAAACAAGCACTTTTTTTCCACCCTTGGGCCCCACGCTGAATGTGAAAAGATTCTTATAAATTACAAAGAATGTGGAGACATGGGGAGCCATGAACCTAAAAACCAAGGTGATCGTTCCCACGGAGGTACTAAAGAACAAACACCTGGGGGATCCCTAGGTGTAGGCACACTTGAGAGTTCTTAATTTTGTCACTGTTTTACCACGGAGGTACTAAAGAACAAACACCTGGGGGATCCCTAGGTGTAGGCACACTTGAGAGTTCTTAATTTTGTCACTATTTTATCCCTATTTTATCACAGCAGAAATCCATTGTTTTTTCTGCTGGGCATTGTTCATTTTCTCAGAGAACCCAAGAACAGACTCATCATAGAGAAGATGGGGCCAAGAAGGACAGAGAGAGAGCCTGAAACCACATCCTGGTGACATGGGTGGGGCCCCTACATTCAACTAACTGTGCCCAAATCAAATAAGGCAATAAATTATTTTAGTGCTAACCCAGTTTTGATTTGTTTTTTTTTTTTTTTTTGGTCACTTGCAGCCAAAAGTAGACGTAAACTGATTTGTCTGGAGAATTAACCCAGCAGCACCCCCCAAATTTAAATTACTCCTCAGATGCTATTGTGTCAACTTCTCCTCTCTCCTCAACCACAGCTATAGCAGGAGGGTCCTGAGGATTAGCTGTTGATGCTGGAAGTTGAGAACCTGCCATCCGACTCAGGAGTGACTTTGGACAGTCACTTTGTCTCTCTGGAATTCAGTCCCTCAATGAGGAGGCTTGTGAGATTCACCTGTGTTCATAGACAATAGAACCTCCGTAGCTGACCACCTCCCTACACTGACCATCTCCTTAAGTTGATCTAATTTTTATAGAGCGGACATGCACCACATGTATGTTTCAGTCAGCAGGCCTAGTTCCTTACCTGGACCCCCTCCATGTGGTGACCAGTCTGTTACAGTCTTTTGGGTGGTCAACCTACAAAGGTTCTACCATATATGGATATCAAAACATCATGTTTTACACACTTATACACATACGGAGAGTGCCCCAAAATGCATACCCATTTTAAGAAAGGAAAAATCTGTATTAAAAGTGTAATACTCAATAAATACTGAATATATAAGTCATGTTGAGCATCTCTTGTAATCGCAAAAGTCAAACATGACTTGAATTTTACAATTTTAATAGTTTTCTCCTTTCTTAAAATGTGTATACATCTTTTTGGCACCCTCTGTATATAAACACACACACAATGAATAAAGAAATGCATAAATAAATCAGCAGGAAGAAAAAGAAAGGAAAGGAAAGCAATCATCTCCCAGCTGGGGGTGATGGAAATGCTCATCGTCTTGATTACAGTGACGGTTTCATGGGGACACACTACTGTCAAACCCCGTCACGCCATACCTTGTAAATACATGCAGCTTATTGTACCTCAGTTATACCTCAATAAAGCTGTAAGAAAAAAACATATTTTTCAATTCCATAGATATCTGTAGATGTCCAGCTATGTAGAAGTTCTATAACAAATTGAGAATTTATAGTTTTTCTTATGGTGATGGGGAAAAAAATAAATTTAAACATACTCTGCAAAAATAAAATAAATAAAAATTGAATCCCACCTCCAGAATGATCTTTTTTGTTGTTGGGTTTTTTTTGTTTTTTTTTTTTTTTGCAGTTTTTGGCCAGGGCTGGGTGTGAACCTGCCACTTCCGGTATATGGGGCTGGTGCCCTACTCCTTTGAGCCACAACCGCTGCCCTTGTTGGTTTTTGAAGAGATAGGGTCTTACTACATTGCGCAGCCTGGATTCAGACTCTTGGGCTCAAGCAATCCTCCCACCTCAGCCCCCTCCCCACCCCACCCCCCAATAGCTGGGACTGCAGGAATGTGCCATTGAGCCTGGCTCAAATCTGTGATTATAGCGATTGTGAAGAGATACCCGCACCCCTGCATGAGGCTCTTCCCCAGAAGCCCTCTTTACCCCATAGACTACAGCAGGCTCCCCTGCAGGATCCACCTGTTCCTGGCACCTACGGACCAGGTACCCATCAGACCCAGCAATTGAGCAGGAAAAGCAGGACACCAACCCAGAGGTGCCACTTGCTAACTTACCACGTGAAATCCCACCACCACGTTCTAGAATATCAAGGGGAAGAGCAGAGGACATGGACAGCTCCTGTTCCATGCCTGGATTCCTGGGAGCCCACTGTGGAAAGTGAAAGCAATTGCTGAACTTCAAGAAAGAGTTCTTTGCCAACGAGACAGTGATTGCAGTGATAGTTGTGGTGTATGTGTGAGTGACAGGCAGTGTCTTTCCAAGAGCTATCTGCTGCTCCTACTTCTGGTCATATCCAACGACCAGACTTGTAATAACTGCTCAGCTTTCAAATATCTATAATGCATATAATGATCTCAAAAGACATCAAGGGGCCAGTCATGGGGCCTGTTCCTATAATCCTACCACTCTGGGATTGGACTGCTTGAGCTCAGGAGTTTGAGACTAGCCTGAGCAACAGCAAGACCTCGTCTCTACTAAAAATAGAAAAAATTAGACAGGAGGTGTGGTGGGCACCTGTAGTCCCAGCTCCTCAGGAGGATGAGGCAAGAGGATCACTTAAGCCCAGGAGTTTGAGGTTGCTGTGAGCTAGGCTGATACCACAGTGAGACTCTGCCTCAAAAAAAAAAAAAAAAAAAAGAAAGAAGGAAAGAAAGAAAAGACATCAAGAAGGGCATTAGAAAAAGCCAATTCCTGGCTCGGTGCCTGTAGCACAGCAGCTAGGGCACCAGCCACATATACCGGAGACGGCAGGTTCCAACCCAGCCCAGGCCTGCCAAACAACAATGACAACTAAAACCAAAAAAAAAAAAAAAAAATAGCCAGGCATTGTGACGGGCACCTATAGTCCCACCTACTTGAGAGGCTGAGGCAAGAGAATTGCTTAAGCCCAGGAGTTTGAGGTGGCTGTGAGCTGTGACACCACAGCACTCTATCCAGGGTGACATAGTGAGACTCTGTCTCAAAAAATAAATAAATAAATAAATAAATAAATAAAAATTTTTAAAAAAAGAAAAAGAAAAAGCCAATTCCTGATTTAAATTTTATAAAACTGAGAAAAGCAGGAACAAACTCTTTTTTTAAACTTAAGGGTTTTTTTTGTATCTATTCACGGGGTACATGTGTAGTTTTGCTACACTGATATATTGCATTGTGGTAAAATCAGTGAAAATGACACTTCAACGTTTTACACATATGAATGTGCACATACATGCATGCATACACCTATTTCACATGCAGGGTGTGTACTGCACTCCAAGCCTCAGGTGAGCACAGTAACACCCCAGCTGGCACATCTACCCTCTGCTCACCTTCCCTGCATCAGCCACCTCTCAACCACCCTCAGGTCTAGGGATGCTCATTCTGATTCTGAGGCCTCAGGTACCAGGTGCTGTCAGGGGCTGGCCCTAGAAGGAAGATCAGTTGGGGGGAGCTGCCTAGGGAACCAAATTTAAGGAGGCCCTCACTGCCAGGTGCCACTCTGGGGCCAGCGCCTTCTGGGGTGTAAGAGCCTCCTTAAATTTTGCACCCTGGACTCTCTCTAGTCTGACCTTGGCCTCTGTGAGCTCTGGGTGGCCTCATTACCCTGGGCAGGAGGGGCACAGCCAAACAAAGACTGAGCAGGCTCTATAAAGGACAGGGCAGCCCCCTATAGGCCCTAGGCCAAGTTCAAGGGCACTGTTGGCCCATAAGTACCACCATCCTAACTACCCTCCTAAAACAGAATTTGGAAACTGCAGCTCTGAAATATAGATGTCCAGGGCAGGATCCATCAAGCACCCTTCTGGGAGCCCTGTTTCCGTCTCCCTGGGCAGATGCACCCCTCTCCCCTCTGCTCTCCAAAACAGACCCCCTTTCAGGCACTTGGAGCACAGCGATTTCCTCCCACTTGGAAAAATAGAATTGCAGCTTCTATCACAGTGGGCTTCAAAGGCATGGGGACAAATTGATTTTTCCAGTGCTTCATTGAAAGTCCCAGAGAAGCCCTTTAATCTCCTCTTCCTGTTCTATTTCTAGGGGTCTGTTTCTCCAGCTGCCTCTGACCACTCACTGTTCCCTCCAAGACCTTTCCAAGGGCTTGGGGGGTGAGGTGCATGGAGAAGGAGACAGCTTGAGGTTTTCAGGAGGGGTGGGGCGGGCAACACCTGTCACAGAGTCAGATGCTCCCAGCTCAGTGTGACTCCTGATCACAACTTGAGTTTGTAAAATTCTATCCTCCCCAGGAACGTGAAGCTCCCTTCTGTGTGTATCACACACATTATTTACCCGCCCAACAGTCACAGGAGGGATAAGGCATTTTAATGAATGAAGCCAAAAAAGTCAGCACCCAGATGGGGCAGACCCCAAACCTTGGTTCCTACAGGCCCAGTTCCCAGACAAAGCAGAGACCCCCCCCCACGTGCCTCTGGCTTTTTTTAACAGGCTATCCTGGAGAAGGCACGAATTGATATAATTCTTTTTCTAAGCCAAATACCAATTCCACTTTCTTGGGACTTAAAAAATATGTGCCTTGGACAGCAGTTGGGGGACTCAGGCTGGAAAGGGTCAGGAGACAGAAGAGAGATGTCCAGGCCTGAAACAGTCCGAATTTGTGCTTCACCATTTTTGAGTGAACATACAATTATTTCCACTGGAATCGGAGAGGACTGAGATTTTCAATTTTCCTACAACACAGGAAGGAAACAAACTTTTAGTTCTGGTTTGTTCATTTCAGTTCAGAATCACTCACTGGTTGGAAAACGCCAATAGTTTTTTCTGGTTGAATTTTTTCTGCCATTATTCCCTTCAACTCCCCACGCTTTGAGCTTCAGCTCTTTCTTTTTTATTTTCTTCTGTCTCCAAATTGTTGTTGCAAAATTATCCTTCCGTGTGGGGTTTCTAATGCCTCTACCTTTCAATGATCTTCTTTTGGATCTTTGGTTGTGTAAAAGATGAATACCCAAAGATCCTTCATCACAACGTATGGACTGAAGGGATATAAAGATATAATTCTTATTGAGGCATCCAGAGTACTACCAAGGACTGTATCCACATGTGTGCCCTGGTGGGGCAGGAATCCCAAGTCACCTAAGTAAAGGTCCCCATGCTTTAAGGGAGGATCAGGAAACACGGCCACTCTGCAATGATTGTTATGTTGGCTCCAGATCTGTACAAATTCCAAACCCTGAGGCCACAGGCCACCTTCATAAACCTCCACACACATGCCCTGTGGCATCCCCGGTTCTGACCCCACAGACCTCCCCAACTCACAGACCCCAGTCATCTGCCCAGACCTTCTCAACAGTGAAACATTCACACTGGGCAACTGGCTTCCACCCATCAGAAGACAAGTGCGCAGTGGGAAGATGAACGGCTTTTCATGGCAATCATCTCCTTATTAAAAATATAAAAGAGGAAAAGGCCCTTTCTGGAGGGAGGGGAGAGGCTAGATGGGGTTGCCGTTTCCTGGGACAGAGGCTCAGACCCTGAATATCATTCCCTGTATTATCTCATTCATCCTTCCCCACCCAGCAAGACCTTGGCAGCCAGCCCCGGGGAATACAGTCCTGTCCAAACGTGGGAAACTTCTTTTAAAATGCGCTCAGTGTTCTACTTAAATGATAGAAGGCAGCAGGGTCCCTGGCCTGGAAATAGAGAGCTATCAGAGAAGATTCTTCTCACCTCCCCCTCCAAACATCTGGTGTCTCCCCATCAGCCATGGAATAGGTCTCACAGCAACGAAACAGTGCACATTGTAGGCACCGGGCACATTTGTTAAAGTGACTTAACTGGTGTTCACTTCCTCCTCTGGAAAAAGGGGCATAAAAATATTTGCTCTGCAAATCCAGAACTGTAAGGGGCAAAGAGGTAAGTTCAATGTCTTGGACAATCTGGGAGTCAGGGTGACTGACCCCTGCAACACACGCACAGTGGAAAATCTGTGTATAACTTTGGACTTTCCAAAAAGGTAACTAGTAACGGTCTGCTGTTGACTGGAAGCTTTACCAATAACATAACGGTCGATTAACACATATTTTGTATGTTATACATTTTATGTACTGTATTCTTACAATAAGCTAGAGAAAAGAAGTCTTATTAAGAAAATCATAAAGAAGAGAAAATATATTTAGTATTCATTAAGAGGAAGTAGATCGTCATAAGGGTCTTCACCTTCATAGTCTTCCTATTGAGTAGGCTGAGGAGGAGGGAGAGAAGACGTCAGTCTTCCGGTCTCGGGCATGGCAGGGGTGAGGAGGAAGAGAAGGTAGAAAGGGAGGTGGCAGAAACAGGGGCACTTTGTGTAAACTTTCTTGGAAAAAAATCCATGTGTAAGTAGAACCCTACTGCTCAAACCAGCATTGTCTAGGACAGCTGTACTACCAACCTCAGTGAGCTATCTTTTTGTCATTAGCTCAGTCAGAGTTTGTTGTGGTGAGGCATTGCTGCATAACAGGGAAAAAAGGGGGTTAATATAAACATCACTTTAGTCTATCTCACAATTCTGTGGGTCAGAAATTCAGGCAGGGCTGGGCTGGGTGATTGTTCTGTCCTAGATGGTGTTGACAGAGATCACTCCGTAGCCCCAAGCTAGCTGAAAGGTTGGCCTAAAGTGTCTAAGACAATCATACAACTGGCACCTTAGAGGAGAAGGCTGGGAGGTGGGGCCCAGGGAGATTGTCAGCTCGAGGGTCACATATGTTCAGCCCGGCACTGCAAGTTCAGAATAATTACTGTTCTTACGTGATGGCTCAGATCTCCATGTGTGAATATTCCAATGAATAAAGTAGATGTTCCACAGCCTTTTGTAACCTGGCTTTAGAAGTCATATGGATTCACCTCCACCTAATCTACTAATCAACATGGTCACAAGGCTACGAGTTTTCAGGGAAGAGGAACTAGATATTATCTCTCAATAGGAGGAGTGTCAAAGAATTCATGAATATGTTTTAAAACTGCCCTACAATGTTAATCATCTTCTTTTGCCCCTGGTGGGTTGGAAACTCCACAAACTGAAAGGTAGTCTTCCTGGAAGATGAGACAGCATTTGCCTCCATACTGTGGCTCAGTCTGAATTATTTTACACTTTTCCAAATGGAAAAAGGGCATGGTGAGCTGAAGTTCTGAAAAAAAAAAAAACTGTGATAGATCAGTTAGTTCCTGAGAATAGGCCCAACCAAGATGGGTAGCAATTACCTCATGCTCAATCCAGGACTCAAATGCTAGAGTTACTCCCATCTTTGGCCTCACTCTATCCTATTGACAGCTTTGTATAAAGCTCAAAAAGAAGTTTAAAATATTGAATGAGTATCAGTGAAAACAGAGCATGACTACTTAACTCCAAAGATCAGAATTGTAATCACAGTAATGCCCACCCTTTGCTCCTTCTCTTTTTCTCTTCCTTTCATTTTCTTTTTCTTTCTTCCTCTCTCTTTTTAAAAAAATTTATTCCACAATATTTACTGTGCAACTGCCAAGTGCTGAGCACTGGAAACCTAGGGTCACAGAGTGAACAAGACCTAGCTCCCGCCTACCTGGAGCCCAAAGTCTAGAAAAGGGAACAGACAATCAAATAATCTAATGACAAGTGTATCATTACAAACCAAGGTCAATGCTCTGGAGCAGAGGTTGACAAACTTTTTTTTTTTTTTAATTAAATTATAGCTGTGTACATTAATGCAATCATGGGGCACCATGCACTGGTTTTATATACAATTTGATATTTTCATCACACTGGTTAACATAGCCTTCCTGGCATTTTCTTAGTTATTGTGTTAAGACATTTATATTCTACATTTAGTAAGTTTCACATGTACCCGACAAACTTTCCCATAAAAGACCAGATGGTAAGTATTTCAGGCTATGTGAGCCATACAGTCTCTGTTGTAACTACTTAACTCTGCCACGATGGCAAGGAAGCAGCCACAGACCATGCAGAAATGAATAAGCAGTGTGCAAATAAAACTTCATTTATAGAAACAGGTGAACAGCCAAATTTGGCCCAACTGTTGTAGTTAGTTTATCTCTACTCCGGAGGAAAGGAACGTTGCTCTCTGAAGATGTATAGCAAAGAAACTCGATCTACTTTGGGATGTAGAATCTTTCCCCGAGAAAGTGACTTTTGAGTAAACAGACATTAATCAACCTGATGACAACGACAGGGCACAAAGATGGAGGGCAGGGAAACTCATCGCACATTGGAAGAACTTTAAAGGGGTCTGATTGGATGGAGGAGAGAAAGGTCAAGAGAAACTGGGAAGAAATGAGATTAGAGAAAGATAGATTGTGACCAAATCATTCAATAATCATGTTAAAATTTAGGGGGTTTTGATCCCAAAAGTAATAGAAAGCCAATTCAGGATTTTTTTTAAAAAGAAGATGTATGTGTAATTTTCTTTTCTCTTTACTAGGACATGTATTGACCTGATTGCATTTTCTTCCAAAAAAAAAATAATAATTTGCTAAAGAACAAAATGTGATCGTAGTGCTAGAGAGCTGAGATGTCACATTTTGGTGGTCTTTATAACCTTGGAACAAGGTCACTGAAATAGTCACACATTCCAAGGGATCAAAATAGACTTTTTCAAAGTATTAAAATGCTATTCATACTAAGGTCTTATTATTATTCAAGGTTGGTGCTCCAGAGGGTTCCTTGCATAATTAATTAATTGGTCTCACATTTCTCACCATGGATTCTGAATTTTTTTGTTAAAAGTATTTGGCTTCAAAGGTTTTTAAACTATTCTGTTTCATAATGTTAATTTTTCCATTGTCTAGACAGCTGGAGAGTCAGACAGGATTATCAAGAGGAAAGAGCCGATTTATGACCAACAGTCAGAGCCTTCTCAGCCAATGGAATTTACATATTAATGACCACTGTGGCAGCTGTCATAAGAAAACCTGTAGAAACCAAACCTTTCACAACCATGCATGTCTGAAATTTGGCATTGGGCAGCTATTTTGCATTTGTAACACACATGAAAGATCCTTTAATAAAACCACAGAAGACAGAGATTGATGAGAGTATACACAGTGGTGCGGAATGTGGGCTCAATTTTAAGGGAAATCTCATAAGAAATAAGATGAATTCTAAATGTCTTTGTTTGGACAAAAAGGGACCCTGTGTCCCTTTTCATATACCACCTCTCAAGCTTTTACAAAATCAAAAGACAGAAAGATGTGCCCATTAAGTTGGGTCATAAAACCAAATTTAGAGTAGGAGGGAACCTCAGAGGAGGTTGCTGTTGCTTCACGCTTGTATCCCTTCCACATTCCTCCCAAATGGGCATTTTACTCCTGTGAATATCTCTGTTGACAAGGAATTCACTCACCTCCTGATTGGAATAACTTCGTCCTTCTAGAAATTCAGTATCTTCTTCCATGGGATTCTTATTTGTTAGTTCCAGATCTCACTTTTGAGGCCAGTAGACTATGCCTGGCCCCTCAGATAGATTATTCTAGCATCATACAGACAAAACACTCCTAGGTTCATTCACCATTTGCCCTAAGACACAGTCTTCTCATCCAGAGTATCCCCTCAGTTGGAGATTGTGTTGCCTGCGTGGACAGGAGCATAGGTCCAGTGGCTGTCACTTTTCTGCAAAGATGTCACATAATGTGTCCATTGCAATAGGATGAACTCCAGAAACTCAGTAGTGTGGATTTATATTATGTGTATGAAATATGCAGCAAATGCACAGCAAGTGCTCCACAAAGCATTAGGTCTTATCCATGTGGGCATGCTTTCATTCATAAGGATAAGAATGTGGACCAATATGAGGCCCCAATCCTCATAAAATGATAAGTTCATGCAGTTACGTCTTGATGCCATCAATGTCACAGGCTCCTTCTATCTTCCTGCCTCCCTGTCTATACTGGAGAATGTCCCTTTGAGGGCACAAGATGGCTGCTGCATCTGCAGCTTCATGCCCCTGATTGAAGTATGAAGCGACAAGAGGAAGAAGTGGTGCTTATAAGAGGAAAGCGAAGCAATCCCAGGCAGCCCCTCTGGATTTCCACTTACAGTAGCTTATTGGCCAGAGCTGTGTCATGTGATTACATCTAGGCACAAGGGAGCCTGGGAAATGTAGTATTATTAACTAGAAAAAAGAAGGATGGTGTTGGGCAGGCAACTGGTAGTTTGATGTTTGCTAAAACTTCTTTTTTTTTTTTTTTTTTGTAGAGACAGAGTCTCACTTTATGCCCCTTGGTAGAGTGCCGTGGCATCACACAGCTCACAGCAACCTCCAACTCCTGGGCTTAAGCGATTCTCTTGCCTCAGCCTCCCAAGTAGCTGGGACTACAGGTGCCCGCCACAGCACCCGGCTATTTTTTGGCTGCAGTTTGGCCGGGGCTGGGTTTGAACCCGCCACCCTCGGCATATGGGGCCGGCGCCCTACTCACTGAGCCACAGGCGCCTCCCTGCTAAAACTTCTGATAATGTTCCCCTAGAAGTCAGAGGTCCAGAATGGGATGCCATGTCCCAGGTATGGTCTATGCAATCAGAATATAAAAATGAGATGGCCCCTAACTCTGAGCTTAGTTTAATTCATATAGACTGGGCCTGGAATTGCAACTCTAATACTTACTACTTGGGTGACCTTTGTCAATTTATTTCTCCTTTGTAAATATCAGTTTTCCCATTTGTAAAATGAAAATAATTGTGCTACTTTGTAAGACCATTGTGGGAATGAAAACATGATTGATTATGATCAATGACTAGCACAGGGGTAAGGATGGTTAGGTTCTCACTAGTTTCCTTATTTTCTCTGGATCCAAGCAAACTATGTCCAAGAAGTGACACAGGAACGTTCTTGTTTGGTTGTATCCTTTCCCCTAATTTGGCATCAATTTCTGTCCCTTCATCATCTTTCCTCCATTCCTTGTTTAACTGGCTCTTGGGAGCTGATTGTTAAATTTTCAAGAATTTTTCAAGCTGGTTACCAAGCACAACCATTACTCAAAATTCAATAATATAAACTTCAATTAAACAAATTATACTATTAGAAGTAAAGGCAATAAATACTTACATTCATTTCTTCAAACTTATTTTACTACATTGTATTAATACCCATGCAGTTGAGGCTATTTATATTCATAGCATCTGATGGGTAGAAATACCACACACAAAGCCATTCCTAATTCTATGTCCAGTGAAATCACTTTGGTAGCTTGAGCTAACCAAGATAGGAGCGTTTACACCATGGAAATTGGCAAATAGTACAAATCAGGGCTTTGCTTATTGTTTTGTTGATTATCTAGACTTAAAAAAGAAATGGAAAATAAAATAATGATGCAGATGAAACTTTAAAACATATCATGTCTATAGCTATTATACTGTGAATAGCACAAAAAAATTTGAGGAAATATTCTTCTAGTATTTTAAAACTATAATCCAATTCAGCAAAGTCCCTCACATCATTGATGAGTGATTGCAGTTCCAACATACAAGCACCTTGGCTATTTCATTTTCATCTTTCTTATTAACATAAACAAAAATATCAACCAATATTTGCGAGTGAACTATACTTGTTAGCCAATTACAATCATTGGTTGGGTATAGATGCAAAAGTTCGGCAAAAATCAAGCAACATATTCTATGAGGATCAATTGGCTATATGGGATTTATGTTTTAAAAAATTGTATATTTCATTATTATTTGCAAAGTATGTGCTATGCATTATTAACGTTTATAGCACATACACATATGTACTCTGTTTTTCTGGAGAGCTGGTTGTTAAACATTCACTGAATCTAAGTATGGTCATCCCTTGGTATCCATGGGGGATTGGTTCCAGGACCCTAGTGGATACCAAAATCCACAGATGCTCAAATCCCTGATATAAAATAGTGTAATATTTGCATATAGTTTATCCACATCCTCCCGTATAATATAAACCATCTCTAGATTACTTTTACTACTAAATACCAATGTAAATACCATATAAATAGTTACTCTACTATACTGTTTAGGGAATAATCAAAAAAAGTCTGTATGTGTTCAGTACAATTTTCTTCTGAATATTTTCCATCTGAGGTTGATTGAATCCATGGATGCAGAACCCATGGACATGGAGGGCTGAGTATAATAGTGATCCTGTGTCCTTTGTAACTTTTAGAGGAAGCTAATGATGCCCCACAACCAAGGGGGCACAGAGCAGAAGCCCCCCGGAAGTAGATGGCAACAGGGATGAACCTGAAATCTTGTTGGGAGAGGCATGGGCTTTCCACCATGTCGTGGCTCCTGCCTCTGGGTGTGTGTTTAGGGGACCCAGGCACTTGGAAACTAAGGCAGAGAAGGGAAGGGAATGTCAGTAGGTCTTGCTGGTAAAACACAAAAGAACTGATATAAGACACGAGCCTCACTGTGGCAAGTACTTCATTTCCTAACCATATTTCAGTTTGCCCCTGCCCTGATCTGTGACTACCCCCAACATGAGTTCCCTGTGGATTATCCAATTGGTTCAGTCCATCCTCAAACAAAGCTTAAAGAAGATGGCTTGATTTTGCCCTTTGCAAAAGGCCTCAGGTGGGGTGTCCCTGGTAAAACACAAAAGAACTGATATAAGACACGAGCCTCACTGTGGCAAGTACTTCATTTCCTAACCATATTTCAGTTTGCCCCTGGTGTCCCTGGAAAACCAGGAATGCCAATGGCAGAGCCAGGTGGAAAGAAATTATAATAACCCTGGTGCGGGTGACCAGGCCAAGATGGGAAGCTCCAGCACTCCGTTGCTTTGCCTAGTGCTCCATGTGGGGAGCAGAGACTTGGGTTGTGTTGGCCAAACTCTCCTACAGTGTGGCCCAAGCACAGAGCCGCTCCAGGAGTTTCATCTACAGGTGTCACAAAGTATAGAAAATCCTGTTACCAAAGGCTTAGCAAGATTCCAGATGTAGGGCTTAAAAATACAGCGCTGCCACCTCTCTCCTACCCCTTCCCCTCATCTCTATACTCTCTGGCACTAGTGTCCATATCCCAGATACACTCAGTTAGCATGATAATTTGCCAAGATGTTGATTCTTTTCAAATAAGTGTATTGGTTTAGTGTAAATCAAGTCAAGATCCTTGATTGCAGAATGATTTTAAAATTCACCTGCAAACTTGACCTAACAAGAATAGCTAACTTCAAAGAAAAGACAGGGAGAGGAGGCTTCGGCCTGCTGTGGATTAAAACTGTATTCATAAACTACACTTATAAAACTGCACTGACAAATTCAACCCTTGACCAGGTGCAGTGGCTTACACGTGTAATCCCAGCACACTGGGAGGCTGAGGCAGGCAGATCCCTTGAGCTCAGGAGTTTGAGACCATCCTGAGAAAGAGTGAGACCCATCTCCACTCAAAACAGAACAATTACCTGTTCATAATGTCAGGCGCCTATTTTCCCAGCTACTCAGGAGGCTGAGGCAGGAGGATCACTTGAGCCCCGGAGTTTGAGGTTATAGTAAGCTAGGCTGAGGCCATGGCATTCTAGCTCAGGTGACAGAGTGAGACTCTGTTTCAAAAAAAAAAGCAACACTTGACAGAAGTTCAAGAACTTCCACATGACAAAGGAAGCATCAACTAGGGAAAAGCTCAAATTATTCAATGAATAGAGCTGGGAGAACTGGATAACAATTGGGGAAAATAAATGAATTTAGATTTTCACCTCAAACCGTTTACCAAAATAAATTATAGATGTGTTAAATGCATAAATTAAAAGCATAATAAACTACAATGTTTCTTAAATACTAGGGTGTAGGAGGACGTTATGTGATTCAAGATAATGGAAGAAATTCATAAGGAAACAATGGGAAACTATAGATGGGCTAGATAATCAGGAAACATCATCAACAGAATTAATCCATTACAACAAATTAAGGCAAATAGCCGAAATAGATAAGACAAAGGGTTGATAGCTTTCACATAGGAAGACTTGATATAAATTCATAAGAAAACACTATCTCCAACAGGTAAGTGGGTGGGAAATTAAAGTTAATTCAAAAGAAATATAAGAATCAAATAAACACATGGAGGGAAATGTTCCATCTCTCTGGCAATAAAAATGCAAATTAGAATAATCTGTGCTCATATTGGTATAACTTTTCAACCATACACTTTGCAAAGAAGGAAAAGTCAAAGTACTCAAGGCTGCCACGATGCCTGGGTCAGGCATTTTCTTTTTTTTCTTTTTTTTTGTAGAGACAGAGTCTCACTTTATGGCCCTCGGTAGAGTGCCGTGGCATCACACAGCTCACAGCAACCTCCAACTCCTGGGCTTAGGCGATTCTCCTGCCTCAGCCTCCCGAGTAGCTGGGACTACAGGTGCCCGCCACAACGCCCGGCTATTTTTTTTGTTGTTGTTGTTGCAGTTTGGCCGGGGCTGGGTTTGAACCCTCCACCCTCGGTATATGGGGCCGGCGCCCTGCTCACTGAGCCACAGGCGCCGCCCAGGTCAGGCATTTTCACACATGGTAGTGTATGCTAAGAATCTTGATTTTGCCATTTATTTTCAAGCATCTCTCCTGGACAAAACTTCATGTATAAGGGTGTTTATCACAACACCCGAACCTAAATGCTCATGAATTCAAAAAAGAAAAAAGTCACTTGGTAAATTATTAGAACCAATGGCATGAGGGAGGCATTAAAAAGTGTGATGTTATTAGAAAGAAAAGATCCGTAATAGAACTAGGGGAAACACCCAATAGGAGAACACATGGATTAACTTTCTGTTTATTCATAAAAATTATTCAGACTGCCTGCTCACTCATCCAAACGGTACTCAGCCATAACAGAAAACACACTTGCTGCTTCATGAAGCTGCATAGGAGAATCTCAGAAGGTAATGTCGAGTGGAAGAAGATGGGTGCGAAGGAAAATATACTGGATGGTTGTATTTATTTGAAGTTCTACAACTTCAGAACTCATACAAATAGAAATCGGAACAGCGGTTGCCCAGAGTGGGGAAGGATAAGGCTGCCTGTAAAAAGGCTGGAGGGAACTCTCTGGGGGGCCAGAACATTCTAGGACTTGACTAGGTAAAGGTTACACAGGTGTACACATTTGCCTGAACTTATCACCCCATACATTCGAGGTGAATACATTTTATTACATGTATGTTATACCACAGTAATGTTGGTATAACATGAACCTTGTAGAACTGTCAAAAAAAATTGGGGTGCAGTATTGAAAATAAAGTGGTAACTATATTCAAATAGAGAAATGGCAACAGGCAGTATATTAAAGAGTTAATGGTACAGTTTTACTCTGAGGTCATGGAAATGTTTTGGAACCAGAGGTGGTGACTGCACCGGACTGTAAATGTACTAAATGCTCCTGAATTATACACTTTAAAATTACCACTTTAACTTTATGTCACACAAATTTCATCTCCATAAAGACAATCGTTAATAGTGGTCAACTCTAAAGGGAAGGATCTAAGTGACTTCTAGCTCCATTATATCCTTTGAATTTTCTGCAATGCCTGCACGGAAGAGTGATAATTATTAAATGGCTGGGCACATTATCAGCAAGCGTCTTACAGCCAGGCCCCTCCAACACTCCAGCACTACAGGGAGGTCCCTTCCCTTGCCCCATAGGGTTTTGCTGCCCCACAAAGGCCACCCTAGATTTCTCTGATGGTGTGTAAGGTGAAATGTACATTGCAGACATTTGCCATGGAAAACAGAGAAACAGTGGCCCAAGCTCCCTGCCTGATGTGATATGAGCGGCGCACTCCGTACTCTGCAGGATGGCCAGCCTGTGTCTGTTGTTGGTGGTTTAGGCAGAGTTGAGGCTAATGTGGGCAAGGGCAGCTCTGGTATTCAGCAAAATGTCACCCAGCTTAGAGACACTGCAGGCTTCTGTCTCTGAATTAGGGGATTGGGGCCATGCCTTGGGCAGCATTCCTGGGGAGATTCCATTATCAGGGGTCAGATTGGCTCAGCTCAAAGCTCCATGGGATCTGGACTCAATCTAAGCAGCCTGCAGTGGCAGAGACCAGCAGACCCAGCAGAGAAGCAGCCTCACAGCAGTTCTGCGCTCCTGATTCCTGAAAGCCTTGGGTGGGGAGTGGGGGTTATGATCTTGGTAAGAGGCAGCTTGGGTGCAGCAAGCATGGCCCCGCAGTAAAACATGACTCCTACAAAAGGGGCATTGTGTGAGCTGCGGGAAGTCTTTATGGAGGCATCAATCTTCTGTCACCCAGATATGTTCGTGTTGAACACAGTGTCACATGGTAGAGAGGAGGGGAGTCGAGTCGTGGGCAAATGTATTCACTCCGGAGGCAGGCGAGGTGGGGAGGAAAGCCAGGCCATGGGACCAGCTCCCCAGATAAGCAAGCACCCCAGAGGGTGTGTTTGAGACCACTCTGAGAGAGGGACAGGTGGAAGGCAAGAAGCAGAAAGATGAACTTCTGTTGGCTTCATTAGCAAGGAAAAATCTAAATCAAGTTCAGGATGACTGGAGGATAAGGGCAGGGGTCTGGCAGGACACTGGGAATTGGCAGAACTTGGAGCTTCTCCTGGGGGACCATTCACAGCCCTTACAGAGAAGCACAGGGCGCTTCCCATGTCACAGGGGTCTCATGAGAAGCTCAGGGCATCTTATTCCTAAGTAAAGCCCTGGCGGGTTGGTAGGAAGAATGCAGCCTTTTCCCTCCATTACAGATAAAAAGACCTTGGATTTACCCCCACACCACAGAGCCAGGGCCAGTGTTGTCCTGGCACAAATACAGAGCCAGAGGCCCAGGAGGAGAAAGCAAACGTTAGAGAGGCTGGCAGGCAATTCCTGGATGTTGACGCCTCTGGGTTAACACAGGAGGGTAGGAATCGCCAGAGTGGGGCATGGGGACTGGAGCATTTGGACCAGGTTCTGTGATCCAGGTCTCTGGGACGTTCTACCTTCTCCCTCTGCAATGTGAGAGTCAAGATAGTCCCAACTGGCCAAGGACAAGCGTGTGCCCAGGCGTCAGAAGCCTTGGCCCCTGGGGCAGCCACCGTTGCTATCATGTGACATTGGGCGCTCAGCCCCCATGTGTCCCAGTTTCCTCCTGGTTTTATCAGCTTTAAATGAGACCAGCCAAGTCAAGGCCTTTCGTCATCCATCTAAGTCAAGTGCAAGTGCCACTGTTGGTGTTTTTCCTTTGTTTTTAGCATCCAGCTGACAAACAATCCCCCATAGGACAGAATAAACCTCCAAGAGAAACTTTGGTATTTGCTAAATAAAAAGAATCCTTTTCACAACTCAAATGCAGCACCTTTCAGCTGGAGAGTGTCCAGGAGCCTCGTGTTTTTCCATTTGGGGGCACCAGGGTTTATTTGGAAAGAGAAGACACCGGGCTCAACTCCAAGTATCCTCATTTTACACGCCTGGCTCCAAGTAATATATTGTTTCAGTGTGACTTGTGGGACTCCAGCCCCAAGCAGGCTGAGCCACACCAGAGAAGGGAGGGAAAAGAGTGGAAAGAGGGACAAAGAGGGAGAAAGGGCCAGCTAGTTCCTATAATGAAATCCAATCGATGGAACTTAAACATAGTAAGAAACACGCCTCAAAGACTGACTTTAAAAAACAGGGACATGTGTTTGGCCCATGAAATGCCAAGATCTTCCTTATCTGACTTATGAGTCAGAAGCCAGTGAAAGGAACACGGGACTGTCCTCAATTTGGTGGCAACAGGAGAAAGATGGGGTTTGGATTTTGCAGAGCAAAAACAAATAAGGCTGAGGTTTATCACTTCCCTGTCTCCTTTCTTGGGGAAAGCAGGACAGCAGGGCTCCACTGCTGCCGGGGTAAGCGGCTAGCAGACTGGCTCCCCATGCTAAGGCAGCACAGGAGGGAGTCCATGCTGGGGGAGGTTAGAATGGACAAGCTGGGCATACAAGGTTGCAAAACCTAAATAAACCTCATAAGCCTCGGCATGGCACAGCCTGACCATGGTCCCTCCACTTTCCAGATGAGATGGGCAGATAAGAACAGGGAACAGAGTCAAACAGAAAGGGAGCAGTGGTGATGTCACTGCACCTCTGTCTAAAGCTGAGACAAGAAAACAATGATCTTTTCTCATGATGCACTTAGGAGATGAGCAGGAAGAGTTCTAGGAAGAGATAAGGAACTTCTCCACTTACTGGTCGAAGATGGGGTGCTGAGGGTACCCCTCAATGTTGGAATCTTGGAATCCAAGATTTGCAAAGGTTACTCCACTCCCAAAAGATTAGGCAGAATTAAGAAAATGTTAATCCTTCCTGGGTGGGCAGGGACAAACACGGGGGTCACACCTTCTCTGAGGATGGTCCCTAATCATGAAGGCGTTGAAGTTACAGAAACGGCGTCCAGTGCAGAGCAAACTGGTCAAGAGGAGAGCAACTGCTCTGCACTGCCAGGGCGAGAGGGCAAGAGGGTGAGGGGAGGGCAGAGCTCAGTCCCACAGCTGCCCCTGAGGTCCCGGCAGGACTGAATCCCCACCACGACACCTGGGACTGCAGCGAACTATCACAACCATCACTGGTGCCAGTGTCCCTCCTGGTGCTAGAAGCCCATGCAGTTGGGTCTACCTGAACAGCTGGGTAAAATTATGTGGTTTCTCAGACTGCTGTGTGCACAGGACCTCACGCCGGTGACCCCCACTCCACGTGGTGGTGCCACTTCAGCAGGAAGAAGAATGGACACTACCCCTAGAGGCAGATGCCATGAAGACCTGGATTTTCTGGCTCTTGCTCACTCACAGACAGCTTCCAGGCTACAGGTCTGGTTGCTGTCAGCACGGCTGAGAGATTTGTGTGTTATGATTCCTTATGACTACCCTGTGAGGAGGTCCTGCTACACCCCAGCGTCAGTCTGCTCGGGCTGCCACAGCACCGCTCCACAGACCAGGGACTTCAACCACAGAATAACTTCCTCACAGTTCTGGAGGCTAAAAGTTCAAGATCAAGATGTCAGCAGAGTTGGGGTTCTTTGTGAAGTCTCTCTCCTTGGTTTGTAGAAGGCCACCTCCTCCCTTTGTCCTCAAATGGTCTTTTCTGGCTGTATCTGTGTCTTAATCTCCTCTTATGAGGACACTGGCAAGATTGCCCTAGGGCCTGCCCTCATCACCTCATTTTAACTTAACCACCTCTTCACAGGCCTTGCCTCCAAACACAGTCACATTCTGAGGTGCTGGGGGTTAGAGTTTTAACTTACAAATTTGGAAGGGGACATAATTCAGCCCAAAATGCCTCCTAAGGAAACGGAGGCTCAGAGAGGTCAAGTCATTTCCCAAAGGCCACACAGCAAGAAGGTGTGACCCAGTGTTTGTCCCTGCCCATCCGGGAAGGATTAACATTTTCTTAATTCTGTCTAATCTTTTGGAAGTGGAATAACCTTTGCAAATCTTGGATCCCAATAGCAACATTGAGGGGTACCCTCAACATGCAGAAATGAAGCACCATCTACTATCTGACTCTAACCGGCAGCAAGCACCTACTTGGTCTGACTTTCCAGCCCCCAACTCAAACTGGAAAAATAGATTGGACAGGGTCAGAGAGAAAAACAACCACTTATTTTTATCTTTGATTTTCCATTCCCTTGGTATTCAGGCAGCAGTCACTTTTACCTTGGCTCCAGGGCCTTCCCTATCTCCACCCCACTTGGCTGCAACCTCTCCACCAGTGTGCATGCTCCTCCCGCTGTGTTCTGCCCAGTCATGTGCATCTTTCCCCACTGGCTCCAAGTTCCTTTTCTGCAGCAAATTCCTTCTCCCTTTCCTGACTTCCTACCACACCTGTTAGCGGCATTGTCCGTTGAGGCACCCAATTCTATTCCATTTGTGCTTTGAGACACAGTTTCGATGAGTGTGCTAATTGTCTAATTTATTTCCCACCTGTTCATGCTCTCCTGGCTCCTCCAAGGTTAACTCCTGCCCTGACCTTCAATCTTCTTGCTGCCTTTGCTCATCTCACATCAATCCACTTTCTGTCTTGTTGATCTAATCTCTCCCTCTACATTAGTTCCCTCTCCTTGAATTATAAATTGCCCAAGTCTCTGCAAGAGTATGAATAATGACTCAAGCCCTTCTTTCTCCTCACTGTCATTGTTAACCAACCCCCCACCCCAAGGCAGTCCTGGCCTCGGCTTCTCTGCCTGTCCTGAACATGACAATCCCCCGTCCAGCTATTATGCTCCCCAGAGACCCAGTTCCCAATGCCCAGGGTGCCCTACGCAGACCTTGGAGGTCACCTCTCTTTACAAACAAGGGGACAGAAACTCAGAAGACACAAAGCACTTGCCCAAGGTCACACACAAGGTCAAACACAGTGCTGTCCAATACACTCGGGATGTGAACCACAGATGCCATTTTAAATGTTCTAGTAGCCACATTTTAAAAAGTAAAAAAGAGTGAAATTAGTTTAATAGGTTTCATTCGACCTGATCTGTCCAAAATCTTACCATTTCAACATGTAATCAACATAACAAATTAATAATGAGAGCATCTACCTTCTTGTTTTCCCCAAGTATTTGAAACTCCGTGTACATTGACTAACTTACAGCACATCTGGCTTCACATTAGCCCCAAGTGCTCTGCAGCCACATTGACCGGTGGCTGCCAAGAGGGACAGAACCTGGCTGTGGTGCTCAAGGGCTGGACTCCCAGCCCAGTGCTGTCTCTCCACCTTGGCAAGTCAGAGGAGGCCTTCTAGTCAGGCCTTCCCTACCAACTTGCCCCCAACACTTGACCCTGGACCCTCACCACCTCTGTCCACTCTTGCCTCCTGTGAACATGTGACCCTGCAGACTTTGGGTTTTCATTGTCACACCTCTTCCTGCCACCCTCCCTGACTCCCCTTTCTTCTTGATACACTTTAAATGTGGACACCCCTCAAGGTAAGTATATTTACAGAAATGGTAATTATAAAAATCTTCTCCACCACTGTCACTATCATCATCATCACCACCATCACCACCACTGTCACTATCATCATCACCACCATCATCACCATCACTGCCATCAGCATCACCACCACCATCACCATCGGCATCACCATCGTCGCCATCAGCATCACTGCGATCAGCATTGTCACCATCAGCATCACCACCAGCAGCAGCAGCAGCACTGATGCTATACTGAGCCATGCACCATTCTAAGGCACTTTCCACATAATAACTCATTTAAAATTCACAGCCACCCCAAAAGGCAGGTACAAGCATTCTGTTATAACAAATTGCCATAAACCCAGAAACTGAAAGTGACATAAAGTTATTGTCACTACAATCCTGTAGGTTAGAAGTCTGGCACGGGTCCCCGTGGGCTGGAACCCAGATGTCTTCAGACTGCCCTCCCTCTGCAGCCTTGAGGAGACAACCTATTTCCCATATTCTCCAGATCGGGGGGCTGCCTGTAGCCTGCAGCTCATGGTCTCTTCCATCTCCCAGTCAGCCACACCAGCCCTCTCCTTCCCACATCCCATCTCTTTAGCCTCCTCTCTGCCTTCTTCTTCACTTTTAAGCAGCTCACTTTGATAGTACAAGATAATCTCACCTGAAAATTAGCTGATCATCAGCTTTAATTCTATCTGCAGCCTTAAATCCCCTGCACCATGGACATATTGGGGGGCATTATTCTGCCTACTGAACCCCTATTTTACAGATAAGGAAAGAGAAAGGTTAAGTACTTTATGCAAGGTCACATAGCTATAAGTTATCATCACTGCCACCACCACCACCAGCATCATTAATGAACTTTAATTCCTTGATGTGTTTTAGACCCAACTTCCACCTGTTACCTTCCCCCACCCCCAGCATGCAGGTTCAGGCTCTATGCCTTAGGCTTCTAGAGACTTTAACTGGTCTTGGTTCCCTCCACACCAGCCCACCCACCAAAGTCTTTCTTTCCAGATCCCAGGCTTGTTTGCAGCTGTTATTTCCCCGATGCCTTATGCCATGTGAGTGGATAGACTCAGACAGTGTAGAGAAGGTTGAATTCTAAAGCCCTTTGTGAACAATTCAGCCAGGACAGTGTGCTCTCTATGGGCAGTGGAGATTTCTTGTCCTCACCTCTGCCCCATTTGGACAGGGCAGTCTTACTCAACCTGTGCTCCAGCCTCTGTCGAGGCTCCCACTCTGCCCACCAGCCAAGAGAGATGGTGGCATGTCTGGAAATCCCTGGGTACTGTCCCCCAGTAGCCTGGTTTCCTTCATTTTTATATATAGCCTGATTGGAAAGAGAAAGAAAGCCTCAAGTTCATCACTCTCTGACACTAAATGTTCCAGAAAGGTTGACTTGGGACAAAGTAAAGTCCATAGCTTTTCCGGCCCCTGTGGCTCTCCTTTGTGCTCACTGGTTCAGAAGATCCCTGAGCCCCACCTGGATGGATGGACAGAGTGTTGTTCACTCTCCCCTCCCGTCCCAGATAATTCCCAGTGAAGGAAGATAGGAGGAGGGAGAGCAGTCCAGGCTGCTGACAGAATCCTCCTAAATGGTCAGGCCTGCATCTGTTGTCCTGGGTCTCCCAACCAACTGCCCCAAGCTTCACTCAGAAAGAGAGTCCATTTGTTGGAGGTCAAAGGGGCCAGAAGCTGCACATCTGCTCCAGTGACATCTCTGGAGCACTCAAAGACCCCATTTCTCCTTGCAGAAAAGGAAAATAATGGGCTCCTCTACTTCCCAGCTCCCCAGCAAACCCAACATGGTAAAAGCCCAGGCAGAAAACCAGGCCAAGTGGCTGGAAAAGCCACAGGCCCTTGGCCTCTACTGGACGCCAGGACTCGTCTGCAGCTCCTCCAGCGATCACCCACGTCACGGGAGGCTGCCCGCCTGATGGACACACGCAGATTGCCCACAGAATCCCAGGCACAGTCTAAATAGCTTTCTCATCAACTCTGCAATCAGAGCTTTGCACCAAGAGCAGGCTGAGCCCATTTCACTTTCATCTCCTCTCACTTATTAAAGGAAAATAAATGAAGACTGAACACGGCGAAGGATGTGAGAGCACTTCAAATGGGGCCCGGCAAGGTCAAGGCCTAGTTCCTCACATTCTCTTTTTCCCTGCAGGAGTGCCTAGCAGAAGGGCCCAAATAACTCAAAAATGAGCAAACAGAACAGAGGGCACCTCTATCTGCAAGAATGCAAATACTACATACATGTTGTCCGAGGAGTTAAGAAACCTGAAAATGGAATAAATGTAGAACGAAAACATGAGAGTTAAAGGATGAAGTTGACTTCCTGTTTTGATATGGCACTATTGTCACATGAGCTGTGACTCTTGGGGGAGCTGGGCACAGGGTCCAAGGGACCAGCTATTACCATGGCATTTTTTCAACTTTCTGTAGAGTCTTTAATCACTGCAAGATTAAAGGGTGGAGAGGGGGATTTGTTTTTTAAGGTGAAGGACTTGTAAGAGAAGGTGGGAGGGGAGGGAAGGACAGAATAGGAGGGAGAGAGCCAAAGAGAAAAGCAGAGGGGGAGAGGGAGGGAGGGAGGAAAAGAGAGGTGGGAGGAGAAAGGCAGAGTCGCTGCATTCTGTCACCAGCTCACGGGTGGACAATTCAGGAGTGGGCATCCTTGGTGAAGCACGCTGGGGCAGCTGCTGACTTTGGCTTTGATGCTCCCTGCTCTATTCTGCATCTATCCTCGGCTTCTGACTGGTCTGAATTAAAAGCTATTTCCAAGTGGTGGTTGGAGGAGCAGATTTCTTTTGATTATTTATTCTGGACCCACACCCAATGGAAAAATGCCTTCTATGGCCTTCGCCTCAGCTCCAGGGCCTGTTTTATTTGGAGAACAATTGAAAATGATGAGCAGCTTAACACGCAAAGTGCCCTGGCAGTCCCTGGCTCTGAAGCAGGATGACTGCATGTTCCAAAAGTACAGCTACAAGCAGGGGGATGCTGCTGCTAGTGCCCAGGGTTCACGGGTCGGGACCCTTGAGTGAAGATGCTACCGGGGTTTGCTCCTCATTCCCTAGTCATGAGGCGGATTATTCCGAAAGCTCCTGGACTGACTTCCGACAACGATCCAAGAAGATCAGTTCCAAATTCTGTAGTCTAAGCTGAAACATTTGCATGTTCTCGGCAGAAATTAGTTTTCTGTGACTTAAAAGAACACAGGCTATGGTAGGGGCTGCCTGTTGTGAGCAGTGGAAAATTTATTCCAAAACTCCATTTCTCCTCTAAAAAAAAAAACCTCCAAGCCTAAGGAGACATATATTTTCCTGACAGTGTGGAACAGAAAGAGGCAACATTACCCAGCTTCAACTTTCAGATCCTATCCGCAAGGTAAATAAAGAATAAATTAACCAATTACAATAAAATGCCGGATAAATGCCTTTGACAACTCTGAATTTCCCATGAAAATGTTTCCAGCTGTGACCCCTGGCTTGAGCTGCCTGGGCTGACTGAGGCTTGAGTTTATTTATAAGGCTATTTCAAACTCTCTGTTCCCAAAGGGGAAGGTGCCAGGGACCGGATCCCCATCTTTATGCCCCAGGAGGCCTCTGCCTCTCTCTCAGACAGAATCAGATAGAAGCAAACCATTTTAAAAGCCAGTGGCAAGGAGAGAGATACGCCTGGATACTCCCAAGGCTTCCCATTACTACACTTCAATCAGAAATCTGCTTTTCATAAATTGAAAATAGACTCTTAAGAATGGAGCCAAGAGTTCGCCAGGGGTAGCAGCTTGGATCTGGTGAGAGTAATGATTCCCTGGACAGAGGAGGTGGAGTAGGAGTCTGGAGGTGGATGGGCTTTTTTTTTTTTTTTTTTTTTTGCAGTTTTAGGCCGGGGCTAGGCTTGAACCCACCACCTCCGGCATATGGGGCCAGTGCCCTACTCTTTTGAACCACAGGCGCCACCCGGCGTTTTTTTTAATAAAGATTTATTGGCACGTAGCCAAACCCAATTGCTGACATGTCTGTGGTTGCTGTTTTGTTGCAAAAGTGGCTAAGATGCCAATAAAATTAGGCTGGCTGGAGCCCAACAGGATGATGAAGAATGGCGTGACAATGCAGTCGTGACATCATGTGACACCTGTGTATTAGGTATCTACGCTGCAAAACAAATCACCATAAACTTAGTAGCTTAAAACAACACTTATGACCCCTCAGCCTTGTGGATCGGGAGACCAGGTACAGTATAGCTGGGTTCTGCACTCAGGGTTTCAACTCAGAAGGCTGAAATTGAGGCTGCTTTGTTGTCTGTGGCTTGGAGTTCTCTTCTACTGTCACATGACTGTGTCAGACTTCAGTTCCTTGGGGCTGTGGGACTGAGGTCCTGGTATTATTGGTGGATGTCCTCTGGAAGTTGCCCACAGATCCTTGCCATGTGGCCCCTCCATCTTCAAGCCAGCTAAGGTGGAGTACTTCCCACACATCAAATCTCCCTTGCACTCCAAATCTTTGCCTCCCTCTCTCCTAGACCTCTAGACCCAAGGGTAAAGCTCTTCTGTAATTAGGCCAGGCCCGCCCAGAAAGCTCTCTATCTTATAGTCAAATGATTTGGGACCATTAGCTGCTCCAAGAATAGTGTTTGGCTGAATAGTGGAGAGAAGGTATGCGAGTACCAGGGGCCAAAATAGGGGTATTTTATCATTCTGTCTACCCCACTATCTGCATGGCAGAAGTCAGCAGACAACACCGGAGGTGGGTAAACCCCAAAATAACCAAGGAAGCCTGCACTTTGGAGGCTCAGGGACAACCACCAGAGTGGACACCTGCAAGTGATCAAAGGAGGTTGACTCCAGGATGCAGGGACAGGAGATGGGAGTCAGAGATGGGACGAGGAACTCCTGCCAGCCACTAGACTACGTGATTTTTGTGATCAGGTGGCTATTTTACTTTGCTAATGATTGTTTTAAGAAAGAAATCGATCCCACTGGACTTCTTTTCCCAGAGGATCTTATCTTAGCTTTCTCATTTGTTTAATTCCCTCCATCTGTGACCACAGTCACATTCTCTCCTCCATCCCTAGTCATCCTTCTCTTTGTCAAGTTCTATTCCCCTCCACCCCATCTGTGCCCTGGACTGGGAGCCTCTCTGGGCCTCCCCAGGACATTGCACCCTCACCTACCATCTACAAGTTCACAGGCTCCATCTGGGCTTCCCTAGAAGCAAACGCTGAAACCAGGGAGTGAGTGTAAGTATTTACTGGGGAGGTGACCCCAAGAAGTAACTGCCGGGGAGCAGAGAAGGGAAGGAAGTCACTAAGGTGTGTGTTTAAGGAAGTTGCCGTGGGGAGGTGGGGGGGAAACTTGGAGCTTAACCCTAGGTAAGGCACCCCTCAGAGTCATCCCAACCCTGGGGCACAGAAGCCAGCGTATTTATCCCCCACACTCCACTGTTGGTCGAGGCTGCAGCTGAGCTGTCACGGCTAGGCCCCGCCATGTGCACAGTGGTGGGATCATGATACTGCAGGCACTGCAGATGCCCAGAGAGACTTGCCCTCAGGACACAGACTCAAGTACCTGCAGAGCACCTGCAGCATCCATTGCCCCCCTTTCAACAAGGCCTCCCATTCAACAAGATGGCACTAGGGTTTATAGGGCCCCTGTGGTCATTTCCTGGGGCCGCCATAACAAATGACCACAAACTGGGAACTTAAAACAGAAGTGTATTCTCTCCTGGTTGGGGAGACCAGACGTCCAATGCCTAGGTGTCAGCAGGGACATCATGCTCATTCTGAAACCTCTTGGGGAGAAGCTGTTTTGTCTCTTCTGGCCAAACGCACTCTTCAGTGCATTTCCTGGCTTGTGGCTGCATCACGCCAGCCTCTGCCTCTGCAGTCACATGGCTGAGTGTCTCTGTATCCAAATTTCCTTCTTCTTATAAAGATGCCAATCATTGGATTAGGGCCCACTCCAATCCAGTGTAACCTCATCTTAACTTGATCATATCTGCAAAGACCCTATTTCCCAGGCAGCCTACATTCACAGGCACCAGGGTCAGGGCTTGAATATGACTTCTTTGGAGCACACAATTCTACCTACAAAAGGCTCATGCTCAGGTCAGGCTCTATGCTAAGCACTTTATATATATATTAACTCATTTAGGTCTCTGGCAACACCTCTAAGGTGGGTACTGGTATGATCCCTGATTTATAACTAAAACTCAGAGAAGTTAAGTGATTTACCTGGGGTCACACAGCTCATCAGTGGCAGAGTAAAAATTCCAATATGCACCCCGTCGCTTTAGTTTCTCCTCTCAGCCTCTTTTCTTAACCTTTAGTTCCTTTCTTACCTTGGTTTCATCTGCCAAATGTTTCATACAGCTGGTCCACACATACTTGCCAAGGCTCTTCCAGGTACCAGGTGCCGGGCAAGGTGCTTGGATGTGATGAGCAGAAACAGCTTCATTATTGCCATATTTTGCTGCAGAAACAGCTTCATTATTGCCGTATTTTGCTTCCCTCTAAACCACCTGAAGCTGCTTTGGAGAATGCAGCATACTGTCCAGACGCTGAGACAGATGCTAATGACATATGTGTCAATGAAACTTTATTCACGGAAATTTGAATTTTATATAATTTCCTCATGTGATAAAATATTATTCTTCCCTTCCCCCCCACCCCACTATCTAAAAATGAAAACATATTTCAGCTGGCAGGGTCACTCAGCTGGCCAGATATGGCCCATGGCCCTGGTTTGCTGACCTTGTGTGGCAATCTTGACAGCCTCATCAAGCTGCTACTCTTGCCGCATTGTAGCTCCTTTGCTGTCCTCAGACTTTGGACATGGTTTCTTACATATTACCACCCGCTGTCACTAGAGAATTAAGGGATGGGTCTGTATGTCACATTGAGAGGCCAACAAGATGGCAAGAAGTGATAGGCTAAAGAAATGAGTTCTGGTTCTGAGAGACACCACCATCACCTCCACCGCCAGAAGATCCATGGGGTGGGTGGGAAGGGGGAGAGGATTTGTGGCACATGGTAGCAAGCCCCAGGAATTCCCAGAAATAAGTAGAAAGAGGAACTAAGTCAAAGACTAGATTCCTGGAAGAAGCCCAAGTGCCCATCGACCCACAAATGGATTAATAAATTGTGGTATATGTACACCATGGAATATTATGCAGCCTTAAAGAAAGATGGAGACTTTACCTCTTTCGTGTTTACATGGATGGAGCTGGAACATATTCTTCTTATAAAGTATCTCAAGAATGGAAGAAAAAGTATCCAATGTACTCAGCCCTATTATGAAACTAATGTATAGCTTTCGTATGAAAGTTATAACCCAGTTATAACCTAAGAATATAGGGAAAGAGAAAAGGGAGGAGAGGGGAGAGGGGAGGATGGAGGAGGAAGGGTGATTGGTGGGATTACACCTGTGGTGCATCTTACAAGGGTACATGTGAAACTTACTAAATGTAGAATATAAATGTCTTAACGCAATAACTAAGAAAATGCCAGAAAGGCTATGTTAACCAGTCTGATGAAAATATTTCAAATTGTATATAAAACCAGTGCATGGTACCCCATGATTGCATTAATGTACACAGCTATGATTTAATTTAAAAAAAAAAAGACTAGATTCCTGCGTGAAGCATAATGGGAACTCGAACTGTGGTTATTGAGGCCCTAGGGGTTGGCATGTTAGATATGTGGTGTCCAAGGCCCAGAAACATCAGGGATGTGCTTCTTTCTTCCCCTCTCTTCACTTGTTTTCTTTCCTGCCTTGTTCCCAAAGGGCTCTAAGGCAGCTTACAAGGAAACATACACTTCATCATGACAGAATACAGAAGATGGAGAAGGAAACGAGAGAAACAACAGCAGAGCCCCACATCCAAGAAGGAGGCTCCTTCTAGACTGTGGCCCGTATTGCCCTGCGCACTTGAGCCAGTAGACACACAAATCTGACTCCATGTCTCTGGCTCCTAGGAGAAAATGAAAATCTAATTGGTTACACAGTTCAACTTGGAGTGTCCCTAACAAAAGATGAACCAATTGCTCAATGCGTCTGAAAAAGAGAACAGTACAAAATGTCAGGACAGATTTCCCCAAAGGCATCTGAAAGGGTGACTTTGAGGGGGCAGTTTCTCCATCAATAGCATCATGGTTCAGTGCATCCTGCTCTGTGCAATTCGGTAAAGGTAATTAATCACAGATTAATAGTAATCCTCTACAGTAGGTCATGGCAGTTAATTAATTCTGAAGGGAGACATATTACAGTCTCAGGGCAGTGCTCTCTGCCGTTTGCCTGAATCTATCCAGCCTTAGGCTGCACTGTCTAGAGTGCTCTGAGGTCAGCAAACTGTGGCCTGCAGACCACATCCAGCACACAACCATTTCTGTAAATAAAGCTTTATCAGCACAGAGCCACTCCCATTCCTTAATGTGTTATCTGTAGCTGCTTCAGAGCTACAAGGGTCTTGCCGAATAGCTGCAACAGAGACAGTCTTGCCTGCAAAGCCTAAAGTCATTTCCTTACGGCCATTTATTTAAAAAGCGTGCCAACTCCTAGCCTAGAAGAATGAGAGGACATATGTCCTTCAGGTCAGCCCTCCACAAAGACTGTTCTCAGCCGAGCTCTCGACAGGTATATGGCAGCAGTGAGTTGAAGATCACACTTCCTGGCAAGTACCAATGCGTGCTTGATGCTGGAGTTATAAATGGAACCGCAAGCCTGAGCCAACATTGTGGGTCAGCCTTGAGAGAACTGTGGCAAGGACGGGAGCCTGCATAGGAACCCTGCACCATGGCTCAGCAGACGGAGAAGACAGCACAAAGGTCATCTTTTAAAAATAACCCTTCATGAGCTGTGCCCATGGCTCAGTGGGTAGGGCGCCAGCCACACACACCGGCTTGGGCCTGCTAAACAACAATGACATCTGCAAGAAAAAATAGCTGGACATTGTGGCAGGCACCTGTAGTCCAAGCTACTAGGAGAGGCTGAGGCAAGAGAATCATTTAAGCCCAAGAGTTTGAGGTTGCTGTGAGCTGTGACACCATGGCCCTCTACCAAGGGTGACATAGTGAGACTCTGTCTCAAATAAATAAATAAAATAAAAATAACTCTTCATCCACACTCACGCACAGGAAAATGAGTGCTCTGAACCTTGCGTGTCTGTGCCATGGGGTATGGCCACACTAGGGTTAGTCCAGAAATTTCTTAGGGTCAATGCACCCAAACTAAACTCCTCAACAAAGCCCTAGAGGACCACTCAGCATGGAAGTGGCTGTTCTCCAATGAAGGGGCTCCGTGCCCTGGAGCCCCGGCCTACAGTCCCTGGGCTCATCTGAGTCTACCTGCAGCTGTGCTGAGCCCTTCCTGTGCATAGGGACAGCTTTCCTTCTCCCACGCCTGCCTCTGCTTCTCCACTTTCCATCTCCTCTGGGCTGCTCAGCCTGTTCTTGGGGCAGCCTGGTGGATAAAGGATTTAATGCCTTCAAAGCAAACCATCAACCAGTGAGGAATGACAATCAGCAGACAGACAGACTAGCTTCCTGCCATCAGGATGATTATGAGGCCTGGACTACTCAGTTCTTCAGGGGACTCCCGGTGAGGTTCAGTCCAAGTTGCTCACAGGTAACCAGCTCCTGGTTGTACCTGTTTGGGACTTTCTCCCTCTCTGGGTCACAATCCCCACTCGCCTGTGCTTCCTGGCATTGCTTCCCAGATAAACCACCTGGCCCTGAGTGTTTGCTCAGCATCTGCACTGGGGGAATCCAAACTTGCTGTGCCCCCTCCAAAGACAGAGAATTTACAAATTTTACGATGAATTCATTAACTCACATGTCCTACTGTACACGTCGCTATTTATTAGCCTATTAAATGTTGAAAATATCCACCAAAATTAATAACAGCAGCTTTTTAAAAAAGTTGAAGTGATACCCTAATTTGTCCTGAAAATAGTAACAGAGAGGGGCTAATTGTCTGTTAAGACCACCCAAAGACTGTGATGACAATACCATGTCCTGTATTTAAAAATAATCTTCTATGTACAATCTCTAGTAGGGCCCTTGCTGTATTACAGTATACTCTTCTGAATATATAGGGTGGCCATAAAGTTCGTGTGCAATTTTATTTATGTTATTTTATTTTTATTGTTTCAGGTTCATTGTGGGTACAAAGAATTAGGTTACACTGATTGCATGTGTTAGGTAAACTCCCTCTTATAATTGTGTCCCACCCCCAAGAGGTGTATCATACACCAGAACCCCCATACCCCTCCCTCCAAGTGTGCGATTTTAAATTGCACACGGCCACCCTTTATATCTGTCTCCACTGCCATATTATCAGTTCTATGAAGAGGAGACACAAGAGATACCCCTGTTTTACAGGGCTAAAATGATTCCAAAATATCAGCCTTCTGAAATGGTCTCTGCTCCTTTTTGTGTGACCAGAGGAAAGAACTCTACAAATAAAAGAGAGGAACTCAGTCTAAAACAGCACCATGGCAGCAACCAAGGCTCGCAGGTCAGAACTGTGGGTTTGCCTTCGCTTCTTCTCTGGGAGATTAATGCATTCAAGGTCCCAATGTGTCCCCCTCTGAGTGTCCCAGCTCAGCTCCGGAGGGCCCTCAGGGTCCTCCCACTCAACCTCTGAGCTTGAGCTGTGACTTGCTCTGGCCAATGAGAGAGCTGCAGACTGGGCTCATATGGAGACTTAGAGAAGCCCCTGGCACCTCTACTGCAGGACAAATATCACAGGAAGCTGAGTAGAGGTGTCCCGGACTTCTGAGTGGTGCCCTCAGGTCAGCTGAGAGCTGGCCAACCCTCAGGCACGTAAGGGGGCCCAGCAGAAGACATGTGAGCTAGAAAAACCTATTGTGTTAAGTCAATAGAGATCTGTGGCTATTTGTTACACAGCATTACTGTAGCCAAATAACTGATACATCTTCCTCATCTAAAAATCACATTTAAGAGACAGTTTTCCTGCGTCCTGGGCTTTGAGTCAAACACTGCACAAACAGTGGCATGTGATTAACATGAAAGCTGAATATGTCTCCTGTGATCACTGCTGGAGATTTCTCCGCTTGACCAAACTTCAGTCAGGCCCCTGTTAGTCCTCTTCTGGAATACTGCCAAGCCCAGTTTTAACAAAAGAATTCTGCAAAGTCAATTTATCAAGAATCCGCCCACCCATGGTATCTGATCAGATTTCCCCCCTACCCTTGATATCTAAGTCTTTGATTCCTGCCTTTAATGAGAATCTTCCTACCTTTGAAGTCTAATCGAGTTCCTCTGAATGATTTCCCATCTACTGCCCCCATGCTCTGGCTGTAAATGCCCCACAGTCTTTGCTGTATGCAGAGTCAAGTTCAGTCTCTCTTCCCTGTTCAGTAGTCTCAACCTCTACTGCAATAGCCTTGAGTCTTCCTTGTCTTTTTCAACAAGTATTCAGTGAATAATTTTTCCATTACAAAGCTAAACTGTCATAAATGTACCTCATAAGCAGATCTTCTGATACCAGAAAGAAATCCAATTCTGGAGCCTCTGAGCCACCAGAACGTGTTGCTGCTGTCAACATGATGACGAGTGTCATCCATTTACTCCTCTCTGCTATGAGCAAAACAAAGAGGAATAGGATGAGACTGGACAGTGAAGTGCACCAGGGGCCAGCGAACTGAGGCGGGGGAATAAACAGGGTTGAAGGAGGCCTAAGAGAGCACAAAGGAAGGAGGTGACCCAGGATGTTCAGGGAAGGGGTGCAGTTGCACTGGGGCTTAAATCAGTAGTTTCAATGACTAGAGAGCAAGGTTCCAAAGAGAAATTCCACTGCAGAAGAGCAGGATGAGGACACAACACAGGTGACGTGCGCTACAGGATGACAAGGCGAGGGGGGCGTCCAAGGCATCTGCTTTCAGGATCCCAGGGGCACGGTCATATTTTCAGATGGGGATGATTAGTCTCTCCAGATGCCTTCCAAGTAAATCTAGGAGGTTAAAGAAAACGATGGGGGAAGGAGTGGCAGAGGGAAAGGCAGCAGCTTTCACTGGCTTTTCTAATTGCCAGGCTGTTTCTCCCAAGAATTAGTCCTGCAGGACATTGCAATGAGCTATGAGGTGGAATGTGAAATGCCCAGGACACAAAGGCCTTTGCAGGTGACGTGATCGCCAACTCTCAGGAGCAACAACTTCAGGAAGACCTACCTCTCCTCAGCCTCTCTGGATATCAACGCAGTTTGAAATATCCATAAATCAGTTTTCCTCCAAGACTAATTCTCCTTTTCTGCACCCCCCCAACTGCTTCCTTGCCTGAATCATGTTTTCCTTTATTTTAAATAATTTTAAAAATTATAACAGTCACAGTGGTTTGTTTGTTTGTTTTTTTTTTTTTGTAGAGACAAGAGTTTCACTTTATGGCCCTCGGTAGAGTGCCGTGGCCTCACACAGCTCACAGCAACCTCCAACTCCTGGGCTCAAGCGATTCTCTTACCTCAGCCTCCCGAGTAGCTGGGACTACAGGCGCCCGCCACAACGCCCGGCCATCTTTTTGTTGCAGTTCCGCCGGGGCTGGGTTTGAACCCGCCACCCTCGGTATATGGGGCCGGCGCCCTACCGACTGAGCCACAGGCGCCGCCCAGCAGTCATAGTGGTTTTAAAAGAAAAAAATTACAAATGGTGAAAAAGTTCAAAAAAGAAATGAAAATTGCCTGCTGTTCCACCACCCAAGCCCCATTCATTGTTGATATTTTGGTGGCCTTTCTTTGTTTGAGGCTTAGTTGTGCAGGATTCTCCCACCTATGTAATCGTGTCAGGCATTTAATTTGGGGTCTAGCTCTTTCTCTTAATATTGTATCTTTTTTATGTTTAGTGTGGCTAGTGTACAGTTTGAGGTCCTCAAATAGCAAGTCCGAGTTTGTTACCATGTAAAACTTCATCAAAAACACTGTTTCCTGCTATGTCGTACTCATCATCAACATCTTTCTAAGGACAACAGAATCATGTATGGAATAGACATCTCAGATGATGCTTCTGTGAACATAGTTGGGGATAATGGTCTTTAGAAATACTTCCTTGAGCTAGACCCCTAGAAGGAAATTAGAAGGCCAAGGGGCATAAGCCTTTTCTAGGTGATGTTCGGAGGACTGCCTGGGTTCAAATCCCACCTCAGTTGCTAACGGGGTGACTTTGGACAAACTACCTCATTGATCTCTGCCTCTTTCCTCTACCATAAGACGGGGTGCCAGTCCTTTCCATAAGGTTGGTACCAGGATTAAATGAGATAATACATGGGAAATGGTACAAATAGTCCATGTAAGCCCTCAACAAATGGGAACCATTATGGGATTATTAATTATTATTGTTCTGATCACTGCTCTGGTACCTATTGCTTAATTGTTTGTATATCTATATATTATTTACATAATTTGTATGTTTTCGATATGTTTTAATATGTTTATGCCAAAAACATACGTCCATGTGTATGGAATTTCATTCACTGCAACAGTGTTACATACATCTATCATTTTTATTTACTTCTTGGCTGACTTGATGACAGAAAGCATTATTTTAATTTGCATTTCTTTGAATCTAATTTAGGCTGACCTCTCAAAAGGTGTTTTTCACATTTTCTATGGTTTATGTTTGTTCTGTTTCTCAATCATCTGCTCATATTCTTGGTCCATTTATGCGTGGCGACCCTGATGCATTTCTCACCCTTTCTGAATTTTCACATTTACTAAACTATTCCCAACATGAGCACACTTATCTTTGCTAAACGGAGTGGGAGGCCCTGGGGATAGAACAGAGACAGGGGAGAATAAACAGACGTTCAGGTGCAACCTGTCAAAGTGTGGATGCCACAAAGGGCATTGGAAGGAGGGCTCTTTCTAGTCTAGGGATGAATCAAGGGTGCTCTGAGAAGGTCGCCCTGGGCTGAGAAACAGGAAGGAGGGGTGAACCAGACAAAGGTGAAAGGCAGGGGAAGAGGTGTGAGTGAAAAAGAGCCCACATCACAATCACAGAAACATGAGTGTTGCTGCAAAATACATAAAAGTACGTCAGATTCTGAGGCAGCTAGGCATTCAAAACAAATGCAGTTAATAATAACAGCAACAGCTTGCTTTTTCTCAGAGGGTGCGTAATCTAATTGGCTCCCTCCAAGTAAAGACACGCTCTGGGGTAGGTGTAGCTCTGGGCTCACCAGCATCCAAACTTGGCTTTCTGTTTCCTCTTTAATTGTTCCAGTCAACATGGCATACCCTTGTGCTTCCAAAGGTCCCAGAAATGCATCTTTTTACTTTTGTGTTACATCTAACAATCTAAGATCAGTCCCAAAGGCTAGAAATCAGCTCACAAAGGAACTTCTAGGAGAGATTCACTATTGGCTGTGAGGAAACCCGAGAGCTTTCAACTTGACACCCCAAGCTAAAATTTCCTCATTTCTTGGGGCTTAAAAAAATTGACTGTGAGGTACAAGGTTTTCTTCAAAATATGCAAACATCATATAAGCTTTTGATGTCAGGTTGTTTTTTTTTATTCCACATAATTCTCTGGAAATCGAGGCAGGCAATCACGACTTTGTTCTTTTTTATTGCTGAGTAGTATTCTGTGTACCACATGGAGGTACCGGGGTTTGTTGAGCCATGTACACGTTGAATATTATTTCCAGTTTGGGACTATCATAAATAAAATTGCTATGAAATATTCATATAGAGACTCTGCATGACTATCCCTCTTCATTTCTCTGAGGTAAACAATGGAAGAGTAATTTCTAGTTCTATAATGGGGGATACACGTTTAATTTTAAAAATTCAAACTGTTTCCTAGAGTATCTGTGCCATTTTACATTTCTTTTTTTTTTTTTTTTTGCCATTTTACATTTCTACCAACATGTAAGTGATCTAGTTTCTCTGCATCCTCACCAGCGTTTGATGTTGTCCCTAGTCTTTATTTTAGCCATTCTAGTAAGTGTGTAGTGATCTCCTTGTGATTTTATGTTTTCCTAACAGCTAATGATGTTGCTAATGATCTCCTCATGTGCTTATTAGCCAGTCGTAATCTTCTTCATTGAAATGTTTCTCCATGTCTTTGGCCCATGCTCTAATTAAATTGCTTGCATTTTTACTGTTGAGTATTCGACAGTAAAATGTGAGTGTTCTTTATATAGTCTAGACACACATTCCTTGCCAAATATGTGGTTTACAAATATTTTCTCTCTCTAGTTTGTCTTTTCATCCTCTTACTTATTTTTTTAAAGACAGAGTCTCACTTTATTGCCCTCAGTGGAGTGCTGTTTCATCACAGCTCACAGCAACCTCCAACTCCTGGGCTTAGGCAATTCTCTTGCCTCAGCCTCCCTGGTAGCTGGGACTATAGGCGCCCGCCACAACACCCAGCTATTTTTTGTTACAGTTTGGCCAGGACCGGGTTTGAACCTGCCACCCTCAGCATATGGGGCCGGCGCCCTACCCACTGAGTCACAGGCACTGCCCCTTTTCATCCTCTTAAAGGAGCATTTTGCAGAGAAAAGCTTTTTCATTTGATGAAACCCAGTTTACTAATTTTTCATTTTATGGCTCGTGCTTTTGGTATCAAGGCTAAGAATTTGTTTCCTATCCCTAGAGTGTAAATATTTTTCCTAAAAGTTTTACGTTTGTCTTACATATGTTTACATGTGTTTTACATTTCATTCAATGATTCATTCTGAGTTTTGTGAAAGGTGTGAGACAGGTCATGGTTCATGCATTTGTCTATGGATGAATATATTTGTCCAGCATGATTTTTTAAAGGGCTGTCTTTTTTTTTTTTTTTTTTGAGACAGAGTCTCATTTTGTCACCCTCGGTAGAGTGCTGTGGCATCACAGCTCACAGCAACCTCCAGCTGTTGGGCTTATGTGATTGTCTTGCCTCAACCTCCCGAGTAGCTGGGACTACAGGCGCCCGCCACAACACCCAGCTATTTTTGTTTGTAGTTGTCATTGTTGTTTAACAGGCCCAGGATGGATTCAAACCTGCCAACTCTGGTGTATATAGCTGGCACCTTAACTGCTTGAGCTACAGGTACTGAGCCTAGATGCTGAATTTTGTCAAGTATTTTCTATGTATCGGAATGGTCATGTGATTTTTCTTCTTTAACTTGTCAATATGTAGATTAATTACATTGACTGATTTAACAAATATTGGAACATCCTGGCATCCTTAGAATAAACTCCACTTCTTCACTATGTGTGTATAATTTTTTCATAGTGTGTTGAATTTTATTTGCTATTATTTTGTTAAACTTATTTTGCTCCTATGTTCATGAGGGATATTAGTTTATAGTTCTCTGTTTCTCTCTTTGTCCTTTGGGTTTTGGTGTGAGAAAAATATAGGCTCGGCGCCTGTAGCTAAGTGGCTAGGGCGCCAGCCACACATACCAGGGCTGGTGGGTTGGAACCCAGCCTGGGCCTGCCAAACAACAATGAAAACTGCAACAACGACAAAAATAGCCAGGCATTGTGGCAGGTGCCTGTAGTCCCAGCTACTGGGGAGGCTGAGGAAAGAGAATCATTTAAGCCCAACGGTTTGATGCTGTGAGTTGTGATGTCACACCACTCTGCCCGGGGCGACAGCTTGAGACTATCTCAAAAAAAAAAAAAAAAAAAAAATATATATATATATATATATAAAATATATTCATAAAATACATTGGGAAATGTTTTCTAATTTCTGGGATAGATTGTATAGAATTGGTGTTAACTTTAATGTGATAGAGTTCTCTAGTGAAACTATCTAGACTTAAAGATTTCTTTCCGGGGAGATTTTAGATAATTTAATTTCGTTAATATTTATAGAGCTAATCAAATGATCAATTTCACACTCTCCTTCGTACCCAGAAAAGTTCTGATAACAAGTTGGCTTCCCTTGGGCGGCGCCTGTGGCTCAGTCGGTAAGGCGCCGGCCCCATATACCGAGGGTGGCGGGTTCAAACCCAGCCCCAGCCAAACTGCAACAAAAAAAATAGCTGGGCGTTGTGGCGGGCGCCTGTAGTCCCAGCTACTCTGGAGGCTGAGGCAAGAGAATCGCTTAAGCCCAGGAGTTGGAGGTTGCCATGGCACTCTACCAAGGGCCATAAAGTGAAACTCTGTCTCTACAAGAAAAAAAAAACAAAACAAGTTGGCTTCCCATGAGTGCACGTCTTAAAGAAGACAACGCACTACTCATTCTGACATGCTCAATCCAGCTAGAATAAATGAGTAAACTTGTAGTCACAAAGAAATAAGACACAAGTTTTCAATGATTATATTAGTAAAAATTGAAAATAATAATACCTACCATTGGCACAGGTATAAGGACATTGGCATTCTTGTACACTGTTAAGTAGAAATTTAATTGGTACAAATTTTTCCAGAGTGCCTATTTGATAATATGCATGAAAAATACTGTGGAATGTTGTATACCCTTTGATCCACCTTCTCCTTCTAGGAATCTACCTAGACAGAGTTTTATAAGACTCCACCTTGCTAGCAGACTTGCTCTTGCTTTCCTCCTGTCCTTGAAGAAGCAAGTTGCCATGTTACGAACTGACAGGTAGCACGTACAAAACAAATGGAAGCTCTTGGTCCTACAGCCACAAAGAAACGATTTCTGACAACAACTGAGTGGGCTTGGAAGGAGATTCTTCCCCAGCCAGGCCTCCAGATAAGAACACAGCCCAGCCAACACCTCAAGTGCAGCTAAGGACTCTAAGCAGAGGACACAATTAAGTTGTGCCTAAGCTCCTGACCACAGAAACTGTGAGATCATTATGTATTGTTTTAAACCACTCAGTTTATGGTAATTGGTTTTGTGGTGATAAAACAAATATACTATTTTAAGCAAATAATGGACTAGTGCAGATTTACTTTAAAAAGTATTAATCAATATTTATAATGGCAAAGGAGCAGAAAAATCAAAATGTCCAAAACATGTATTAAATAAATTTTGGTATATTATAATAAAATAGTATGTAGCCATTACAAATGACAGTAGTTATTGATGTAGAAAAACATTCATGATTTGAGTTGAAAAATAACCTACAAATTATATGTGGTATCCTATTTTCTCTATTTATATACATATATATTTATTACAAATATATATTTGCATATGTGCTCATGTGCATATATTTGTATAGCAAAAGGCCTAGAAAGGCATATGTATACCAAAGGAGGTAGCCAGGTTAAGAGCTCCACCTCAGGAGGGCGGACCTGCCATTTGTAGGCTGAGAAACATTGGCAAAGTTACCTAATCTTTCCACATATAGTTCCCCGTGTGAAATAGGGATGACAGTGGTATCCCCTCTATGCCAAAGCACTGGAGATCTTAGAGTTGATATTTGCAAAACCCTTAAAAATAGAACCTAGATCCTCAACAACACCTGACCTTCATGTTTATCTCTAGGTAGTGGGGTTTCTTTTTATTTTACTCAACTTTTCTGTACAGTGCACACTTATGTAATTTAAACAATCTGACAGTTTGATTTTATGCATCAGTCCATGAAAGTGCTGGGGATTAGAGAAAAGGTCATAGAGACGTGAAATTTAAACTTGATCTTGAAGGGGGAGTAGAATTTCAATAGGAGGGCAAGGGATGCTGAGGGGGCAGCTTAAATAAAGACACTGTGGTGAGAGGGCAGAGCTTATTGATGATATACATGCCCATGGTAGCCATTACATTGAACAAGCATGACCTGCCACATGCAAACAAAAAGCAACTTTCTTTTTGTCTTCCACTGGGCTTCTAAGTCCACTCTATGGGAACAATTCCCCTTAACCCTAGAGGAAGTCTAGGGCAAGTCCTATACATTTTCTTGTCACTATGATGTAGAACAGTTCTTCAGGCCTTTCACATTCTAAAACCCAATTTCAACACTATCATTAAAACGTCTAGTTCATACAATAATCAGAACTCCAAACTTGATTTAAAGTTGATTGCTCTAAAAATATAAATAAAGTTGACTGTTCTCCCTGCTCCCAGTCCAAGCCCTGTTGCTTCTTCTCTTTCTTACTTTCTAGATTCTGCTCCCCTCTCCTGTCTTGATGCTTGACCCCTCACAGAGCAGGATGAGGTGACAGGAGCTCAAAGGTTGCGACTTGGCTGGCACCATCATGGCTATGGGGCTTCAGGCTCTCTGGAGTTGGTATGGTGAAGCTGAGCCCCTCTCTCATGTGCGCCTTTATGGGGTTTCACCCAGCAGCCCCCGGGACCAGGCTGATGCATCTCTTTTCTGGCTGGTCAGGCCTTTCTTGGCCCTGAGAAGCCTATGGATTTCTTTACTGAATGTTGTGCAACATCTAGGTGAGGTGGCTTCTGTAGCAAATTGCCCAGTGCCCTCGAAAGTCCCAATCAGCTTTGCGCCTTTCACGTTTTGTTGCTGAACCGGGGTTCCTCAGACATCTCGAGATCTGTTTTCCCAGCTCTTTCACCTCTGGCATGGTTTCCTCCCAGCTTCAGACTCACTGAGGCCTTCAGTTCTTGGCCTCCGTCTTGTTTGGCCTGAGGCTCAGTCTGTTGGCCCTTCTCAGCTGGGACTCAGTACCACTGCCTTCACTGCAGATGGGCACAGCCCCCTCCCTCTGAGCACCCCACCCCTGGGTCAGTTTAGCCTCTTCTTTCTCTGCCCCACTTTGGAGAGAGCTGCCAAAGTGTGCTGTAGACTGGACCACAAAGGGGGCCGGGGCACTTGACTAGGCCTCTGCGTTGCCTGGCAACCTTTCATGGCCCTGACCTCACTTCCTGGGCCCCAGCGCCCCTGCTTCCTTAGCAGTAGCTCCTCCTCATAGAGCAGGTGACGGACTGGCATGATCATCTCATGTCAGTCTCCTCCCCTGTAACTTTCTCTGCATCTTCTCTCAACCTTTCCTCCTCCCCTATTGCCTGGAAACAGCAATAAAAACAAAAAACAAACTGGGCGTGGTGGCACCCGCCTGTAATCTTAGCACTCTGGGAGGCCGAGGCCAGGGGATTGCCTGAGCTCACAGCCTGAGCCAGAGCAAGACCTCATCTCTAAAAACAGCCAGGAGTTGGGGCAGGCACCTGTAGTCCCAGCTACTTGGGAGGCTGCAGCAAGAGAATAGCTTGAGCCCAAGAGTTTGAGGTTGCTGTGAGCTATGATGCCGTGGCCCTCTACTAAGGGTCACAAAGTGAGACTCTGTCTCAAAAACAAAAACAAAAACAAAGTAACCCTACAAGGCTTATTTCCTCCTTTCTCCCAGGGTTACCACCACTGAGAATCCCCCTCTTCTCTTCAGCCTAAGAACATACAGGAATCTTCTTTATCTGAAAATTACATCTCTTGACCCAGATTTGCCAAGCTAACAGTCCGCCATAGGAAATCTCTGGCAGAATGATTGGAACATGGATGCGCTGGCTGCCTCTGCAAGGGGTTGGGGGGCTGGGGCCTGAAGGGCTTGGGGTGGGAGCAGGAAGGAGACGGCCTGTGAGCTCCAGTCACCATGTCTCCTTATGAGCCAGGCACCTATTCAAAAGGTTAGGACTCCTCACTCCCTGCTCTTCACTGCTAAGCAGCCCCCTGGGAGACATTTTCTTCAAAAATATCATTTTTCATGTGCCACATACTGTTCTATTCTTGGAGAATACCAGGTGTTAGACATTTTGTGTGCTCCCAAATTTTCAACATTATAAGGATGTCACAAAAACCATCTTTGGAATCCAGATCTGTGACCACCTTGCTGATGCTTTTCTCTGGATTAATAGCTGAAAGTGACCCACCAGGTAGATTCCTACAGGTGAACCACTAAGTCACTGAAGTTTCTTACGTATGGTGCCAAGTTGCACTTATAAACCCAGATGTCCATAGCAATGAGTGTTTTTCTCTGTACAGCCTCCCAGATTTGAATATTTTTAATCTTTGCTAATTTAATAAGTTAAAACATGTCGCCTCATGGTGTTAATTTGCATTTCTTTTATTATTACTGAGGTGGAAATTTTGCTCAACCTTTCATTAGCAATTACTTGCTATGCAATTATGGTTGCTCTCCCATAAATTGTCTATTCACGTTTTGCTCCTTTTTCTTTTTTTTGTTTTTTTTTTGTTTTTTTGGCCAGGGCTGGGTTTGAACCCACCACCTCCGGCATATGGGACCAGCGCCCTACTCCTTGAGCCACAGGCACCGCCCTTGCTTCTTTTTCTTTTGGGATCCTTGTCTTACTAGTGAATTCAAGTATTTTGTATTTTTAAAGATAAGACTCTAATACATTTGACCAAATATTTATTTTCTAGTTCATGATTGGCTTTTTTATGTATATATGCGGAAATCAAGTTTTTATGTATATGTATGTGATTTTTTTATATGTATATGAAAATTAAAAATTTAAGTGGCCATTCTATTAATTCTTTTAGAGTTTTTTTTCAGTTGCTTTTATACTGGAAAAGAAACAATGTTTTGTTTTGTTTTGTGTTCTGTGAATTTGTTTTTACTGAGGTATGGGACGTGGGGTGTGAAATGTCACTGTGAGGGATGGAATCCTCCTTCTCCTCACAGGGAACGTCCATTCTAACCTTCCTGGGCTGCCTTGTGGAACGTTTTCTTCTTCTTGGAGCTGCTCTTGCTGCCTGCGGCCTCTTCTGGCCCACTGCTGACCATCTCCTCCTTAGAAGAGATTTCCTAGAAAGAACATTTTTAATCCAGGGAGCACATTAACATCATCACCTACATTTTCTTCTAATTTACTCATGAGTTTACTTACATATGTATCTTCTCGATGCAACTAAAATTTACTGGGGATTCGGGATAAGGTGAAACTCTTCACAGATGTTTTTCTGAAGAGTCAATTTTTCACAAACCACTTACTACATGTTAACCAAGCCATCCCTTCCATTCTTTGGGATGTGTCCTTCATTGTAACTAAACATAACAGTGGATCTGTTTTTGAGCTCTCTGTTCTATCCCTTGACTTATTTGTATGTTCTTAAAACCATTTGCTATAATCATTATACCTTTACAATGTGTTTACTGTCTAGTAGGATAAGTCCTCTTCCTTTAGTCTCATTAAATATTTTCATTTACCCTTGCCTATTTATTCTTCCTAATAAGCATTTGCCAAGTTCCCGAAACTCTAATAGGATAATTAGTTCGACTGATTCTATCTTCACATCTTTTTTTTAAAATTTATTTATTAATTTCTTTTTACGTCTGTTGTTACTCTTCTTGGACCTCCCATTGCTTTCATGGTAAATAATTGACTTTTCTCCTGTGACCTTATGGGTTCACCCCGAAACCCCTGTAAAGGACATCAGCTGGTACTTAAACTTTATGTTAAACTTGAACTACACAACGTATTGTTCTAAAATGTCTGTCATCCTTTCTTAAGGGAGGATCATACTTTCTTGTCCAGTTGTAAGAAGCTTGGCCACAAGACTTGTAAAATATAGGAAATGGATGGTGAAGGAATGGATATGTGTCATTTCTGAATGGAAGCTGAAATAGTTAAGCATTTATCATGTCTTTTTAAAAATTTTTTCCTTTTGCCATAAGAAGTCATATCATGATGGGGGCATGGATAGCAGACATAGCCAACCCAAAATGGCCATGTACCATGAGTGAAAAATAAACCTCTATTGGTATAAATCAGTAAAATGTTGGCAATATTTGTTACTGCAGCCTAATGTAGCCCATCCTGACTGATACACTGAGGAAAAATAAAGAAAATGGATGATCTATGGACTAACAATTAGAATAGTTTTGTTAAAAGGAAATAATAATTAAATTTCACTAGCAGAGTATTCTATGATATTATTTGCCCTTTTATATTTCCTATGTGATGGATGAAAACACTGGATTACAGGGAACAAAGTATTAGCCTAAAGTTAGCCACAAATTTAAATGCATAGGTGGCCTGAGGCTCAGAGTCCAATTTCCTGACCCATATATTTCTTGATGCCTGAAATTAAGACTCTCAAAGAAGAGTCTCTCTGAAAGATACAAGTTTCATAAGCAAATATTCATGTAAACTGGTAATGTGACTGTTCCCATATAGGTATTTGAAGATGTAAAACAATGAGCATCATGAGTACCACCAGCCACAATTTATCCTTCCTCCCCTGCCCAACATCAGTTTGGCAGCCATTGAAAAGCTTGAAAATATATCAGATTATTCAAACCAACTAAGGATGATCCTCTTTCTCTTCTTCTTCCATGCCTGTTAGTTTCATTTTTCTGCTTCCTTTTTCTTCCTTCACTGTAACTGAGAGTAAAAATGAAACCAACTGTCACCAAGGACACAAAAGCAGGTGGCATATCTCCCCAGCCCTTCTCACAAGCAGCAGGTATGAGCTTTTCATTTCAGCAACAATTGTGATAAAGATGAAGGGAAATGTGGAATAGTTGAAATGTTCCTAGAAAAAAACCCTGTGCCAAACACTGGCTTATTCATTCATTCAGACACTGTGCTATGGAGATGATAGGAGTTGAATTCTGTACATCTCCCATTCATATGTTGAAATCCTAACCCTCAGTACCTCATAATGTGCTTATATTTGGAGATAAAATATTTAAAGAAGTGATTAAGGTAAAACGAAGTCTTTGGGATGGGCCCTAATACAATATGACTGGTATCCTTATAAGAAGAAATTTGGACACCCAAAGAGACACCAGAAACTTGAGCAGATAGAAGGACAACCATGAAAGACAAAGAAGTAGGCCATCTGCAAGCCAAACACAGAGGCCACAGAAAAAAACAAAACTACTGATGCCTGGATCTGGGATTTTAGCCTCTAAAACCATGAGAAAATAAATCTGTTTCTTAAGCCACCTGGTCTGTGATATTTGTTATGGCAGCACAAACAAACTATACAGGAAACAACACAAACAGACCCTGACCTCCCAGAACATACAGATTAGTAGTGGCTATCAAGCAATAAACATGAATAGAATAAAGTGTAATAAGTATTATGATGGGGCAGATGCTAAGAAAGCATAAGATAGGAGAAACTTATCTGGAACCAGGAAAAAGGTATGTCATCCAAGTCAATTAATATTTCCTATACATCATTATATTCACCATCTGTACCATTTACTTAGCATCTATCATGACAAAGATACAGTGTTAGAATCTACAAATAAAATTAGTTATAACTAAGGTTATATATTGAGTTAGGCAACTAAGGTTATATATTATAATGAGTTAAAGATGGTTATTATTTGAGTGATAAGATATATATAGAGAGGGAAGGGCGGAGACAAGATGGCTGACTGAAACCAGCTTTCCACAGAGGCTCCCATCCAGAAGAAGTTAAAGGACAGAAATTTACCAAGTAACCTGGTGGATTAGAGCTGTGCCAAGAGAGAAGGTTGAAGAACACACATCAACCCCGCTGAGGCGAGCCGCGACCCCAAGGATACAAACAAAAGATACAAAATCCATCACCAAGTGGACAGGAGTCCCCTCCCCCATGAGAATGGCTCGAAGTGCCCCACAAACAAATGAGCAGAGTTCAAAAGTCCTCCCATTATACTCCATGGGAGAGACCCTCTAAAAACTGCACCTACTTCCCCTACTAGGGTGCCATGGTGCTCTCCTGCCAGGCATAAAACTGTGTAAAACTGTATATATTCTCTACCTGCAATTCTGAGCTCTCAGCACTCCCCTCCACTCTCACTCTGAGGTCTGGAGGCCTGTCCCCCAGGAGTCCAGATTCTTGGGTGATTTCTTGAGGGGCGTGGACAGGGCTTGGACTGCAGCTGGTCAGTGCTGATTCTGCAGCACGAGAGTGAGGAGTAGACAGTCAGCTGAGAGGGAACCATGCCGGAGTGGTGGTGCCCCGAGACGCAGAGAGGGCAGCTGTTTTTGGCAACAATAGGGCTCACCCCCAGATACTCTGGAGTCACACCCTCTGTCTCTCTGGGCAACCAGAGAGGCCCGGCATCTTCTCAGGTGGCAACCACCGGAACAGATCTGGGACAGAAATGCAGGCCCCGTGAGTAAAGGGTTTGCCTGAGGCAGTACCGGCCTGGGTGGAGCGCGGGGACTAGAAAATGCACGCACAGTGCTGGCTGACTCCCAGGGCGGGGCTGACCCAGAGGACTGCTTTACTGAGCCTAAGACGCAGCCGGCCCCCAGGAGATCATCAGCCTAAACAAAGGAGGGCAGACAGAGGCTGGATCTGACAGGTAACTGTGCTGTGAATACAAACTACAGTTGAGACTGTACAACAGCACAGACAGGTCCTGAGGCACAGGTTCTGGGAACTCAAAACAGCTTCTCTTCTGCAGGGGAATTTAGCAGGGACAGAAACAAATTCCCACAAAGCTGTCAGTAACATCAATCAGGGGTGGGGCTGGAACTGAGTGAACAGCCCTAGCCTCCCAAAGTTGTCAGGCCTCACCTCCCCCTGCTGGATAGTGGCAGAGAGCAGTGGCCTGGCTGAGCAGACATAGATCTCCTTGTGATTCAGGCAGGTGCAAACCCCTGGAGTGTCTGCTCATTGGAGGCAACTGGGTCACAGCCCTGCAAGGTTATCAATGACTGGGTGTGACAGAGGTGCAAGGTAAGAAAGGAGGCATCAACCTTCCCAGACTAATCCATTTGCTGGGTGGGTCCTCCTGACCTCACAGAGCACCAGAGCAAGTCATTTTTGAGTTGTCAGCAGACCCCTGCGATCTAGTTGCCAGAGACCTTTTAAACGCTCCCACCTGAGACAGGTGCTGACTGAGACAATTGATTTGGACCTTTTGAACTGAGCCAATCGCCCAAGGACTATCCAAGTGGTGCCCTGGGTGTGTGGTTGTAGGAAGGTTTGATTTTCCTTTTCCAATTGTTACCTGCGGGGTGCGGAGCAACTTAATTGCTGGTGTTTCTCCACAGCTGAGACTTCAACCCAGAGTAACTGTTTCACTAGGGTTAGACAGAGACCAGCTAAAAACAAGACAGAACCACTTAGCCCCACTACACCAAACAGGCTCCCAGTTTCTCAGGCCGTAGCACTGTATGGGTCCTTGGCAAAGCTCCAGGAGACAAGTCAAACGGTGTAAAATAATCATGGGGCAGAATCAGTGGAAAAACTCTGGTAACATGAATAACCAGAGTAGATCAACCCCCGCCCCCCAAGGAAAGACATGACAGATGTAACTGAAGATCTCATCCATAAACAGATGGCCGAGATGTCAGGAATCAAATTCAGAATTTGGATTGCAAACAAGATTAATAGAATGGAGGAAAATTTGGAATTAGAAATTCGAGGAGCAATTCAAAAGTCAGAATTAGAAATTCGAGGAGAAATTCAAAAGTTGTCTCGAGAATTTAATGAATTTAAGGACAAAACCACCAAAGATTTTGACACACTGAAGCAAGAATTTGCAGTCCTCAAATATCTGAAAAATACAGTAGAATCCCTCAGTAACAGAGTGGAGCAAGCAGAAGAAAGGATTTATGACATTGAAGACAAAGCTTTTGAATGCTCCCAAACTCTCAAAGAAGAAGAGAAATGGAGAGCAAAAACGGGTCATTCTCTCAGAGAGCTCTGGGATAATTCAAAGAAGGCTAATATCTGCCTCATTGGAATCCCTGAAAGTGATTAAGTGGCTTTGCAAGGCAGAGGCCCCTCTCCATGAAACTAGGAAAGAGAATTTTCCAGACATGCCAAGAGACTCTGAAATTCAGATATCAGACAGTTTCAGAACCCTAGCACGAATCAACAAGAATAAGACATCCCCCAAGAACATCATAATTAACTTCACTAAAGTTAATATGAAGGAGAAAATTCTGAAAGCAGCCAGATGTAAGAAAACCATTACCTACAAAGGGAAGAATATTAGAATGACTGCAGATCTCTCTGCTGAAACTTTTCAAGTCAGAAGAGGGTGGTCATCGACTTTTAATCTCCTAAAACAAAATAACTTTCAACCCCGGATCCTGTATCCAGCTAAACTGAGTTTCATTTATGATGGAGAAATTAAATACTTTAATGACATTCACATGTTGAAGAAATTTGCCATAACCAAACCAGCTCTTCAGGATATTCTCAGACCAACCCTCCATAACGACCAGCCCAATCCTCTGCCACAAAAGTAAACTCATTCAGAAACTTTTGATCAAGATATATATAAAAGAATAAATAATATAAATAGTATATAATAATCACCTACCTAAAAACAGTTGCAGATTATTTCTTTACTTTCCTATCAATTCTGTGATCCCATGATGCACTTATGTTTTTATGGCAAATACTATATTGAATTTTAACATGACATTTGCTTTTCTGTGACATGAATACATGAGGTTTAACAGTGTTCTAATAAATTCACTGTACTGGCTAGCTATCACTATATAACAAATAACCACAGAAATCTCAGTGACATTCAGCAGTAAACATTTATTTCTTACCATTCAGATGGGTTAAGTGTTGGCTGATCTTGCTAGGCTCAGTGGGCCTGCTCTACTTAGGGCGACCAACTGTTCCAGTTTTCCCAGGACAGAGGAAACTTCTGTGATGTGAGATTTTCAGTTTTAAAACTGAGGGAGGGGGCAGAGCAAGATAGCCAACCAGGAGGACTGTTCAGCTGAGCTTTTCTAGAATGAAAAAAGAGACAACCCAGCCATACCTGGTACAAGAACCTTACCCAGAGTCGTTCCTCAGGGAGCACAGTGAGGCAATGGTGAGCTGGATACAGCATATGATCCAGAGTGGTGGAAATCTGATAAATTAGGCAAGTGATTGCAACCAACTAGGATCAGCTGGCCCTCCACAGAGGTCTGGAACAGGAGGAAGCCTTTCCAGAGTTTTCAGATGTTAAGGGAAGCTGAGCATTGAGTAGAAGCCTTTGAAGAGTGGGTTGACTTGAACAGTATACAACAACCAGGTTTTCATGCCAGTTGGAGTGGATTTGCCATAGGTTTGGTGGCAAGCAAGGCAGCCATACTGAGAAGGTCTCAACTGCCATGAGGATGCCACTGTGAGAAGGTCATGAGAAGGTCTTAGCAGGGGCCTAATGCACAGCTGTCTCAATTCCACCTGCCGGGATCAGAACTCCACTCTTGGGACGACTGAGGGACTCCCACACCCCATGGGAACTGAGTCAGGGATGCTGTGAAACCTGCTCTGAAGGATTTTTGTGGGCTTTAAGATTCCAACCCAGCAGGGTCTGAATGCCGAGGAAACAATCAGGCGATCACTGAAGGCAACTCAGTTTGGAATAAGGACCTTAGAGGCTGATGGCTGGGCTGTCTCCTAAAAACCCACAGCACTCAGTGACATATTGTAACATATTGTCATCAAGACAAGGACTTAAAACTGTTTATTTGGCCAGGAGGAAGAGTTTGGCTTTGCTCAGGCTGAGGCCACTTCAAGACCTAAGCTTTGAGACAAGGTAATTTGAAGCAAAGGAAGTAGTGAGAAGGAAAAAGGAGGACAAGGAGGTGAACAAGAAGAAAGAACACATGAAGAGGCCAACAGAAAAATTCAGGCAACATGAAAAACTGAAACAGAGGAACTCCCCCAAGGGACAATGAGGCAGCTACTCCATAAGACTCCATTTATAAAGAATTAATAGAATTGACAGGGAATTTAAAATGTGAATGATAAAGGCAATAAAAGGAATGGATGAGAAAATGGAAAGACAGAATGAAAAGTCAGATGAGAGATACGTAGAATATAGAAAGGATATGGGGGAGCTTAGAGAAATGAAGGAGACAATCAGGGAATGTAAAGATGCAGTAGAAAGTATCAAAAATAGGTTAGACCATGGAGAAGAAAGAATCTCAGAGCTAGAGGATAAAGTTTGAGTTAACCCAGGTAGTCAAAGAGGCAGAAAAGAAGAGAGAGAAAGCAGAACAGGTGCTCAGAGAACTACATGACTCCACGAAGCATTCACACATATGAATAATAGGGATTCCTGAAGGGGAAGAAGATTGTCCCAAAAGAATGGAAGCCCTACTGAAGATTATCATAAATGAAAACTTCCCAAGTGGCAGCACCTATAGCTCAGTGGGTAGGGTGCAGGCCACATACACCCAGGCTGGCAGGTTTGAACCCAGCCTGGGCCAGCTAAACAAAGACAACTGCAACGACAAAAAAAATAGCCGGGCATTTTGGCAGGCACCTGTAGTCCCAGCTACTTGGAAGGCTGAGGCAAGAGAATTGCTTAAGCCCAAGAGTTTGAGGTTACTGTGAGCTGTGATGCCATGGCACTCCACCGAGGGTGACTTAGTAAGACTCTGTTTCAAAAAAAAGGAAAAGAAAAGAAAAGAAAACTTCCCAAGTTTTACTAATGACTCTGACACACACGCCTTTCAGATGGATATCGAACCCTGGGTCATCTCAACTCAAACAGAGCCTCTTGGGAGGCTCATTCTCTCAGAGAATACACATCATAATGAACCTGTCCAAAATCAAGATGAAAGAAAAAAATTCTGCAAGCAGCCAGGAGTAAGCACCACCTGACCTACAGGGACAGAGCTATTAGGATGACAGCAAACTTTTCAACTGCAACCTTCCAATCCAGAAGAGCATGGTCATCTACTTTCAACATTCTTAAACAAAACAATTTTCAGCCCAGAATTCTATCTCCTAATAAACTAAGCTTCAAAACTGATGGAGACATCAAGTCTTTTGCAGATATACAGGTACTGAGGAAATTCACCACAACAAGATCAGAACTACAGGAAATACTTAGACCTATTCTCAACACTGACCATCACAATGGATCACCAGCAAAGTAAACACCCAGAAGCTAAAAGTCAAAACTTAGCTAATACAATGGCCAAAGGATAAAACTACACAATGGATTTTCACAAAATAAGATGAACAGAACTCCATCACACTTACCAATTCTCTCAATAAATGTCAATGGACTATATTCACCATTGAAGAGGCACAGGCTGACTGATAAAAAGAACACAAGCCATCTGTATATTTTTTCCAGGAGACACATCTAGCCTTGAAGGACAAATCAAGACTCAGGGTTAAGGGATGAACAACAGTATTTCAAGCAAATGGAAATCAGAAGAAAGGAGGGGTTGCAATCTTATTTTCAGGTTCAAGCAGATTTAAAGCAACTAAAGTTAAAAAAGACAAAGATGGATACTTCATACAGGTCAAAAGAACAATACAATAAGAAGACATTTCAATTTTAAATATTTATGCACCCAAATTAAATGCTCCCAGATTTATGAAACAGAGTTTGATGGGTCTGAGCAATATGATATCCCATAACACCATAATAGTCAGGGACTTTGACACCCCTCTGACAGAATTGAACAAATTCTCTAAACAGAAACTAGACAAAGATACAAAGGACTTAAATGTGACCCTAGAACAAATGGGATTAATAGACATTTACAGAATATACCATCCCAAAGTGAAAGAATATACATTTTTCTCATCAGCCCATGGTACGTACTTCAAAACTGACCACATCCTAAGACACAAATCAAACCTCAGCAAAATTAAAAGAATAGAAATTATGCCTTGTATCTTCTCAGACCACAGGCAATAAAGGTAGAACTCAACTCCAACAAAAACGTTCATCCCCACACAAAGACCTGGAAATTAAACTACCTTATGCTGAATGATAGTTGGGTTCAGGAAAAGATAAAAGAGGAAACCGTTTAACTCATCAAACATAACAACAATGAAGACACAAGTCATCAAAACCTGTGGGATACAGCAAAAGCAGTCTTGAGAGGGACTTAAGATGCCTACATTTGAAAAACAGAAAGAGAGTGCATTAACAAACTCATGAACCATCTTATGGAAGTGGAAAAAGAAGAACAATCTCATCCCAAACCCAGCAGAAGAAAAGAAATAACCAAAATTAAATCAGAGATTAATGAAATTTAAAACAAAAGAATCATTCAGAAAATTAATGAAACAAAAAGTTAGTTTTAGTTGGGTTTTTTTTTTTTTTTTTTTTGGCAGTTTTTGGCTGGGGCTAGTTTTAAACCCACCACCTCTGGCATATGGGGCCAGCACCCTACTCCTTTGAGTCACAGGCACCGCCCCAAAAAGTTAGTTTTTGACAAAATAAATAAAATCGATAAACCTTTGGCCAGATTTACTAGAAACAGAAAAGTAAAATCTCTATTAACCTCAATTAGAAACTATAAAGGAGAAATAACAACAGATGCCACACAGATATAAGAGATCATCTCTGAGTACTAAAAGAAACTCTATACCCAGAAATTCGACAATGTGCAGGAAATGGATCAATACCTGGAATCACACCCTCTCCTTAGACTTAATCAAGAAGAACTAGATCTCTTGAACAGACTGATTTCAAGAACTGAGATCAAAGAAACAATAAAAAAATCTCCCAACCAAAAAATGCGCTGGTCCAGATGGCTTCACACCAGAATTCTATCAAACCTTCAAAGAAAAGCTCATACCCATACTGCAGAAATTATTCCAAAAAATTGAGTCAGAAGGAATCTTCCCCAACATGTTCTATGAAGCAAACATCACCTTGATACCAAAACCAGGAAAAGACCCAACTAAAAAGGAGAACAACAGACCAATTTCACTAATGAATATAGATGCAAAAATTCTCAATAAAATCCTAGCCAATGGATTATAGTTACACATTAAAAAAATCATTCATCACAATTAAGTAGGTTTTATCCCAGGGATGCAAGGCTGGATTAACATACGCAAGTCCATAAACGTAATTCACCGTATCAACAGAAGCAAAAACAAAGACCATATGATCCTCTTAATAGATGCAGAAAAAGCATTTGATAAAATTCAGCAGCCTTTTCTAATTAGAACACTTAAGAATATAGGCACATTTCTTAATCCGATTGAAGCCATCTACAACAAACCCACAACTAATATTATACTGAATGGAATAAAACTGAAAGCTTTTCCACTTAGAACTGGAACCAGACAAGGTTGTCCTCTATCACCACTACCATTCAACATAGTACTGGAAGTTCTAGCCAACACATCAGGCCAGAGAAGGAAATAAAGGGCATCCAAGTGGATGCAGAAGAGGTCAAACTCTTGCTCTTTGCCGATGATATGATCTTATACTTAGAGAATCCCAAAGACTCAACCACAAGACTCCTGGAAGGGTTCAAAAAATACAGCAATGTCTCAGGATATAAAATCAATGTCCATAAATCAGAAGCCTTTGTATATGCCAATAATAGCCAAGATGAGAAGCTAATCAAGGACACAATTCCCTTCACAGTAGCTTAAAAAAAAAGAAAGAAAGACAGAAAGACCTACCGACCTAGGAATATACCTAACAAAAGAGGTGAAGGACCTCAACAAAGAAAATTACAAAATTCTAAGACAAGAAATAGCAGAAGATATTAACATATGGAAGAACATACCATGCTCATGATTGGGAAGAATCAACATTGTGAAAATGTCTGCACTACCCAAAGCAATCTACAGAGTCAACGCAATCCCCATTAAAATACTCATCATACTTTCAAGATTTGGAAAAAATAATTCTTCATTTTTTATGGAACTAAACCCCATAGAGCCAAGGCAATTCTTAGTAATAAAAACAAAGCTGTAGATATCACCCTACCAGACTTTTGGCTATCTTACAAGGCCATAGTGATCAAAAGAGCATGATATTGGCACAAAAATAGAGACATAGAGGCTTTGCGCCTGTAGTTCAAACAGCTAAAGTGCCTGCCACATACACCAGAGCTGGAGGGTTTGAATCCAGCCTGGGCCTGCCAAACAACAACGACAACTACAACCAAAAAACAGCTGGGCATTGTGGCGGGTGCTTGTATTCCCAGCTACTTGGGAGACTGAGGCAAGAGAATCACTTAAGCCCAGGAGTTGTTCAAGCTGTCACCATGGGTAGACAGCTTGTATTAGTTTGCTAATGTGAGCTGTAATGTCACAGCACTCTACCCATGGTGACAGCTTGAAGCTCTGTCTCCAAAAAAAATAGATAGAGACATAGACATCTGGAACTGACTAGAAAACAATGAGATGAAACTAACATCTTATAGCAACTTGATCTTTGATAAACCAAACAAGAACATACACTGGGGGGAAAAATTCCTATTCAATAAATGGTCTTGGGAGAACTGGATAACCACATGTGAAAGACTGAAACTGGACCCATACCTCTCATCACTTACAAAACTTAATCCAAGAGTGATAAAAGATTTAAATCTAAGGTATGAAACAATAAAAATCCTCAAAGAAACTATGGGGAAAACCCTTGAAGATATTGGCCTGGGGAAAGATTTTATGAAGAAGACTTCAGTGGCAATTGCAACAACAACAAAAATAAACAAATGAGATTTAAACTGAAATGCTTCTGTACAGCTAAGGAAACAACAACCAAAGCAAACAACCTTCAGAATGGAAAAAGATATTTGCATATTATGAATTGAACAAAAGCTTGATAGCTAGGATCTGTAGAGAACTCAAATTAATCAACAAAAAAAGATCCAACAATCCCATATATCACTGGGTAAGAGACATGAATAGAACCTTCTCTAAAGACGACAGACGAATGGCTAACAAACATATGAAAAATGCTTATCATCCCTAATCATCAGAGAAATGCAAATCAAAACTACCCTGAGATATCATCTAACCCCAGTGAGAATGGCTCACATCACAAAGTCTCAAGGCTGCAGATGCTGGCGTGGATGTGGAGAGAAGGGAACACTTTTACACTGCTGGTGGGACTACAAACTAGTACAACCTTTCTGGAAGGAAGTATGGAGAAACCTCAAAGAACTCAAATTAGACCTCCCATTTGATCCTGCAATCCCATTACTAGGCATTTACCCAGAAGAAAAAAAAAATCCTTTTATCATAAAGACATTTACACTAGACTGTTTATTGCAGCTCAATTTACAGTCACCAAAATGTAGAAACAGCCTAAATGCCCACCAACCCAGGAATGGATTAACAAGCTGTGGTATATGTACACCATGGAATACTACTCAGCCACTAAAAAAAGATGGAGACTTTACATCTTTTGTACTAACCTGGATGGAGGTAGAACACATTCTTCTTAGTAAAGCATCACAAGAATGGAGAAGCGAGAATCCAAAGTACTCAATTCTAACACGAAGGCAGTAGAAGAGGTAAAACAATGGGGGCGGGGGGACATGAACAAGTGGAGAGAGGAGAGAAGGGATGGGGGCCATGGTGTATGGTACACAATTGTAAGAGGGACTTTATCTAACAAATGCAATCAGTGTAACCTAATTTTTTGTATCCTCAGTGAATCCCAAACAATAAAAAATTTTTAAAAAGTAAACAAAAGGTATAAAATAAGGCCCCAGAAACTCACCTGGTGCTATTCTCTGTTGCTTTGAGAGATAGGAAGCTCCTTTTTTTTTTCTTTTCTTACTTCAATAAACTTACTTTTTCTTAAAAAAAAAAAAAAAAAAAAAAAAGACCTGGGGAGGTTGGTCATCCTTGCTCTACTTCAAACTCTGGTTCCAGGCTGATTTTCGCTACTTGCCGAGGGTTGGATTCCAAGTATCCATAGGGGAGACTCGGGCTGAATGGACAATAGCCACCCAAGGCAAGCTCTTCTCACTGTGAGAGCAGAGATGCGTGAGGCCAAGTGGCAACAGGCAATGCCTTCTAAAGCCTAAGTGTAGAACGGGCACAATGTCATTTCCACTGAGCAGAAAAATCGGAAATTCTTTTTTTTTTTTTTTTTTTTTGTAGAGACAGAGTCTCACTGTACCGCCCTCAGGTAGAGTGCCGTGGCCTCACACAGCTCACAGCAACCTCCAACTCCTGGGGCTCAAGCGATTCTCTTGCCTCAGCCTCCCGAGTAGCTGGGACTACAGGCGCCCGCCACAACGCCCGGCTAGGAAATTCTTGACAACATTGTTTAAGAGCCTTGATTCATCCATAGCTGAAAGTTTTCACCTTAACCCAATTGAGCTGGGTTTTCTGCTGTCTTCAAAAGGGTTCATATTACAGGGTTCATGGATTTCTCTCTCTCTCGTTCTTTTTGTATGAATAGACTAACAAGCTGGACTGGAGATAGATACAACTTTTCATAAGTTTTTGAGGTTTACAATAGGAAGGGGCCTGTGAGGTACCACAGCGGGGAGGGAAGGCTTCAGGATAAAGCCCCTCAAAGTAAGCACCAGCTTCTCCTCTCAGGTTTAAGGGTCCCCAGCATAGCCCACCACTCACTTAAATGTCCATCCCCTTTTTATATACATTCTATACTTTAGTGAAATTCGACTGTTTGATTTTTCTGAACCAAAGCCCACTCTTGGCCACTTCATTTAAAATACACTTCTTACCCCCTACCACATGTGCTACACTGTGCCAGGTTCTGGGGATACCACAGAGAGTAAGCCAGACAAGGTCCCTCCCAGGGTACTAACAGCGAAACTTGGATGGCAGGCACCAAATAAGCAATCCTACCGCGTGTGGTAAGTGTCTCAATAAAGGCATACCCGGCTGATGGAGCACTGGGGAAGAGGCCCCCCCATTTCCACTGGTGAAACCTATTCATCTGTCTCAGTCAGTATAAGAGACACTACTCACTGTAACAGACAACCAGGCACCCCAGTGGCTTACTTTCATTTCCCTTATGCCCTGGTCTCCTGCTGGCCGGCTATCTCTCCTGTGCAGCTCTTTTCAGTGACCAGTCAAAGATCTTGTTTTCCACCACTTATCTTAAACATGTGTCTTCCACGTGGAAGGGGACAGATGCTTGAATAACTGTGCAGGAGCTATTACAGACAGACCAAGAAGGGGCATACTCCACCTTCACTGTATCTGATTGGCTCTGTCAGACCCCCAGTCACCTGACAGCGAGGCAGGCCCAAGAAGATGAAACAGGATGGAAGGGCACCTGGCAAGCCTCTGCAGCACCACCCTCCCAGATCTGCCTCCAGCACTACCAACGCTATGAAGCACTTCCTGTCCCCCGTCAGAACGTCTCTCTCTCCTCACACTTGTCCTGCCCCTTCCTCGTGACTGCAATGTGCTCAACTGTCTGTTACAACCATCTGTGACTCTTATCTGTCTCCTCCTAATCAGAGGGGAACCTCTTGAGGGCAGAGACCAGGTCTAGGTCACCTTAGTATCTCCCGTTGCATCAGCCACACCAACAGATGGTAGGTGATCCACATATTTATGTGTTGAATGGGGGAAGACAAACGGGTTTGAACAGCACAGTAAAAACTGAGATGTTCGTTTCCCATTCCTTCTCTCAGGCCACCCTGAGACCAATTCTAATTCTAAAAATAATCACAATGGCTCTGAAAGGGGAGATTTCCGTGTGCCTATAAAACCCCATCATTGACATTTATACCTATGTTCCATTTCTTTCCACGATTCGTTGTATTTTTCCACTCTTTACTTCCAGCTAATGGAAAGTGGATTTTGAAAAAAAACAGGCCAACGGATTACAGGAAAATTCTTGATCCTAGAAAAAACAGAGAGGGACCCTTGAAAGGAAGTGGGTGGCGTTGCTCTCCGGCTTGCTGCAAGGTTGGAAGACCTTTGTTTCACATGTGTTGTGCTTGACTGCCCCCTTGCTGTAACTCTCTGTAATGACGATGTCGTATTCTAGGAGAGAGAGAGACTGACTTTAAAGAAAGAACCTTCGCAGGAAGCGTCGCCTGAAGCCGTCTGCACAGGAAACATACACAGAGAGAGAAGGAGGAGGAAGCAGCACGGCACAGATCTAGTATTTTTCCCTTTTCTACTGCATTTCCTTGTTCAGCAAGGGAGGTGGGGGTTCCCCCTCTCCTTCCTGTCACCTGTCTTGATTGTTCTGCTAGAAGGCTCTTTCTATCACATCCACACGTGTCCCATTGAGCTTTCTTCCTCCACTCTCTCCTGTAAACCAGAGAGTCAGTGCCACTCTGCCTCCTAGAGTTATGGAGACCTTGGCTTTTAGAGCTGGAAAAGAATCTTCATCAATAGCTTACAGAGCTTTTTCATTTTATGGAGGTACATCCTGATGATTCCTCTCTTCCCCTCCAGTTCAGAGCTTCTGCTGAGAATTTTCAACTAAAATGCAGGACAGCAGAGTCCAGTTGGTGAAAAGGCTCTCAACCAGAGACCTAGAAGGGGATTTCTGAGCTTGAGGGTTCCTTTCTAATCTCCAGGCAATATTTACCTGACCCAGGGCATGTCTGAAGCAGTGGGGTGTATGTAGGGCCCCAGGGACAGGGAGATGACACTGGGGTCCCCAGCATGCATTTCCACAACATCCTTTCCTTTTCATCTCCTCTTCTACTAACTCTGCCCACCACAACAAGGTAAGACAAATGTTTTTTTCACTTAAAAGAAAACCACATCCCTGGGAGATGAAATGATTTCTCAGAGGCGGTCATCGCATTAGTGCTGGCCTGGGCACCATCCCTTGGTTCTCAGAGGTGGTCATCGCATTAGGGCTGGCCTAGGCACCATCCCTTGGTTCTCAGAGGCGGTCATCGCATTAGTGCTGGCCTGGGCACCATCCCTTGGTTTTCAGAGGCAGTCATCGCATTAGGGCTGGCCTGGGCACCATCCCTTGGTTCTCAGAGGCGGTCATCGCATTAGGGCTGGCCTGGGCATCACCCCTTGGTTCTCAGAGGCAGTCATCACATTAGTGCTGGCCTGGGCACCACCCCTTGGTTCTCAGAGGCGGTCATCGCATTAGGGCTGGCCTGGGCACCATCCCTTGGTTCTCAGAGGCAGTCATTGCTTTAGTGCTGGCCTGGGCACCATCCCTTGGTTCTCAGAGGCAGTCATCACATTAGCGCTGGCCTGGGCACCATCCCTTGGTTCTCAGAGGCAGTCATCGCATTAGGGCTGGCCTGGGCATCACCCCTTGGTTCTCAGAGGCAGTCATCACATTAGTGCTGGCCTGGGCACCATCCCTTGGTTCTCAGAGGTGGTCATCGCTTTAGTGCTGGCCTAGGCACCATCCCTTGGTTCTCAGAGGCGGTCATCACATTAGGGCTGGCCTGGGCACCATCCCTTGGTTCTCAGAGGAGGTCATCACATTAGTGCTGGCCTGGGCATCATCCCTTGGCATGTGTGTCCTGACAGTTGGGAGCTCACAAAACAAACCCACTTCACCCTGCCCATCACGAAAACCCCAGCTTTTTCTGGAAAAATAAATGCCTTTTGGAGGGGGTGAGAATCATTCCAAAGACTTCATCTGATTTCTTCATCACTGGAAAATTCAGCCCCTGATGAATGTCAGTCCTACCCAGTCTAAATGTCCTAGAAACCCTCCCTCTGCATCACTGTCTGTAACTCAAGCAAAAGATGTATTTCCATCCTTCAAATCCTGTAATTTCTTGGAAGTACACAGATTTAGCATGTTTTCTCTATCCTCACTAAACATTTTTTCTAAACAACAACGAGGGAGTGAAACACTAATATCTTATGTAACCCAACCATCTAGATCAAAGATGAACCAGGTGAAGCCATTTCACGAGAGAGGTGAGACAGCCTTCCTTCCATTTTCTAGCATGTATGCAGAAATAGACCCAACTTCAGTCTGACAGGGTCATATTTCCACAATGTCTACAAATGCCACAAAGGAAATAATTAACAGGGACAAAAATTTTTTTTAAGTTAAGAATAACCATACACATATGAGTACACAGACCCACACAGAATGGCCCAGAGAAAAAACATGGATTGGGCGGCACCTGTGGTTCAAGGAGTAGGGCACTGGCCCCATGTACCGGAGGTGGCGGGTTCAAACCTGGCCCTGGCCCAAAAAAACTGCAAAAAAAAAAAAAAAGATAGAAAAGAAAAAACATGAATTATGCCTAAAAGAATAGATAAATACCAATTCTTAGAGTTGTTTGAAAGATCTAATTATTGGATTTTCTGGCATTAGCCCGACTCCTTAATGGAAGGAGTCAAATAAACAAGACTGAGTTCACATAGACTCCAAAATTAGTTAGGCTGGATTAAATTCTTAAGACCGCACTGAAGTCCAAGTTTGTGAATACAAATTCTTCCTATAATGTGAAGAACAAAATAGTATGTTTTGACCATGGAAAGTGAGGGATACAGTGACAATAGAGTTCTAAGAAAAGTCTAAACTTTGGACCTACTTACAATTCACTTCCTACCCTTAGGACACAAAGAAATGTTTTTTATGTTAGCGGATCACCCACTTATTAAACGCATATGCCCAATTGTATGGTGACATTAAGAAAAGCCATTTTGTCCAGGAATCTTCTAGACTCCGAGTCAATTTGCAACCAGATAATTCTCTCAAGCCTCAAAGTAAAACTTTCCATTGTTTTTACTTAATTCATTCAATGAACAAACACTGTGATGAGTGGTGTTTTTATTTTGTGAGAAGAGATTAAAGCAAAAAAAGCTTTGCAGTCCCTAAAGCAGCGGTTCTAAACCTGTGAGTCATGACCCACAGGAACTGTATTAAAGGGTTGCGGCATTGGGAAGGTTGAGAACCACTGCTCTAAAGGTTTACTTTGAGAGAGGAAAAACAAACATAGTCTTGATGACTTGAGAATAGTAACATTCATCTATAAATGAAACATATATTTCAAACTTAATACTGTAGCTCTTGGGAACAAGAAGCAGAGGAAGGCTCAAAGCAAGTGAGGTCCATCAGGAGTCCCCGTGGAGGACCAAGCATCCCTCTGAGCCTGTGTGGTCTGCCAGGGAACTGGGGAGAAGGCACAGCACCCCTGCAGGAGGCAAAACATCATGAAGACCCCAGGGATCACTTTCCTGTCTCGGTCCAGAAACCATGTTTTCTGTGTCTTTCCATCCCCACCTCCAGACCTCTGGCTGCCTCACCGCAGCCTGGAAGTCCAGGACTCCATGGCCTGCACCAAGAGCACACAGCACAGGCTTAGATCAGCAGCTAGCGTGAGTGGGAGCTGGGCCAGACGGAGCTGCTGCCATCAGTATATCATCGTCATTGTCACCAGCCACGAGCCCAGGTCTGCTGTTTCACCTACACCTTTCAGTAGACCTCTCAGGCCTTCCGACCTTTCTAGCAGAGTTAATGAGAAGAAGAGCAGAGGACGGGATTTTAGCTGGAAGCTGGTTGGACAGCAGGCCGGTGTTCAGTGAACATCATTTGTCCTGTTTTCCCTCCTTCTTATCTTCCTTCCTCTGGTTGGTTTATTAGCTACTGACTCTGCGGCAGGTACACCAGGGAGCAAGATCAATGTGGTCCCAGCCCTGATGGAGCTGACTTTCTGCCACTGAAATACAGGACACTTCTTTTATCCCCTTTTTGGAAGAACATCTTTCCCATAAGCTCTATCAGACTTTTGCTCTTGTTTTATTGGCTCTCCCTGGGTCACAGGCTTGCCCCACCCATCAGACACGGTCAGAGGGAACAGGATGGCCTTGCTGACACAACTCAATCATGACTCATCCTGGGGCTGGACCCCGGGACAGCCCAGATGAATCAGGATTTCTTTATGATGAAGGCAGAAGGGAGGATGGCCACGCAGGAGAGGACTTGGATGGACGATGGATTTAGACCACAGTCTGACACCAGGCTTAGGGCTCACACAGTTTTCTGGGGATCCCGGGGCTGTGGAATGGCGTTCAACTATGTCTGGCTCTTCAGAGGGGAAGGCTGGTTGCTATTGAGGATGACAGAGATGAGGTCAAGGGCTCACAGAAAGCACAGAAGGTTCAGAAATAACACAAAGGGTCTAGATTACCAGACTGGAGGACGCGAGGAAGGAGAGAATGGAAACCTGGTTCCACTGACCCTTTAACTGGCCACATAGGAACTTCTTTTAAAAAGGCCAAAGAACAGAGATTTTTTTAGAAGAAAAGAAACTCAGGGGCTGAGTTGAGAAGGACACTTACTTCAAAAAGCTTTTCTCCAGGGCACTGAGCAGAAAATCTTTTTGAAATAAGTGTCCTCCCCAACCCAGCCCCTGACACGTCTGTAATGGAACAGACCAGGTCCTTGCAGTAGCGTTGTGCAAAGAGCTGTTGCCAGCAGGAAGTGAAATAATAAAGCAAGGGCTTCTCCTCTGCTTACTGACCTCCTTTTGGGACCCTAGTCTACAAAAATAAAAAGAATCATCATCATCATTTCCATTCTGGAAACAGGCCAGCCTACTGTTGTGTTCACTAAACTCCCCAAGCCTGAGCCCTGAGGCAAGCTCGCTGTCTCTGGGACTGTAAAATGCCAAGTTAGCAAAATCTCTGGACTCCTAGTTTCCACCTTTGCACGCTTCCCTCACTGCCTGGGTACTTGACAGAGGATAAATGAGGTTTCATGAGCCAGAAATTAGCCTGACATCCTCCCTTCTCTGTTAAACTGTCCCATGTTACCTTCGACAACACAGTCTCCAAGTGTTTTTAATCATCCACCCTCACCAGGAAAAACAAATGAGCACAGACTCAGTTGGGTCCCCTGGGAAGCAGACACTGAGATGGAGTTAGGAAGGAAAGAGGTTTATTGCAAGTGATGCCCATAAAAGATAAAAGGGAAGAGAACAGGACTGGACAGGGAGAGCCGTGGGTGCCACATCAATCTGATGGTCTCAGCCAGCCCCACCTGCTCTCTGGGCAAAGATTGCCTGTAGGAGGAATTGCCCCGTTGAACATAAATGGCCAGGCCCAGGGGCACCGCCAGGCTCAGTCACTGGCTGGAAATGGGCGGCGCCTGTGGCTCAGTGAGTAGGGCGCCGGCCCCATATGCCGAGGGTGGCGGGTTCGGACCCAGCCCCGGCCAAACGGCAACAGAAAAGTAGCCGGGCGTTGTGGCAGGCGCCTGTAGTCCCAGCTACTCGGGAGGCTGAAGCAAGAGAATCGCGTAAGCCCAGGAGTTAGAGGTTGCTGTGAGCTGTGTGATGCCACGGCACTCTACCCGAGGGCGGTACAGTGAGACTCTGTCTCTACAAAAAAAAAAAAAGCTGAAGCGGAGTGTGAGGCGCATCTACCAGCAGGAGGCTGTCACACAACTCTACTCCTTGCTGCTCAACACGCCCTTTCTTAAAAGGGGATCTGAGCAAAGCAGCTCCACAGCTGCCCCAGGCCTCTGTGGGAGGGTCACAGGGGCTGCTCCTTATATTATTATACACGTGCCCCACAAATACATCAAAAATTAGGCCAGGTAAGGTGGCTCATGACTCTAATCCTATCACTCTGAAAGGCTGAGGCAGGCAGATTGCTTCAGTGAGACCCAGTCTCTACCTAAATTAGAAAAAATAGCCGGGCGTTGTGGCGGGCACCTGTAGTCCCAGCTACTTGGGAGGCTGAGGCCAGAGGATGGCTTAAGCCCAAGACTTTGAGGTTGCTGTGAGCTATGACACCATGGTATTCTACACAGGGTGAGAAAGTGAGACTCTGTCTCAAAAATAAAATAAAATTTCATAATAATATGACATAAAACACGTAAGTAGGGAAGCTCCATGGAGCTTCTTCATGGGTGCCCCTCTCCATCCCCAGGCCTGGAGTGGTGCTGGCTCCCCTCTGTCCAGCAGCAGCTGACCAGGTAGTCCTTGGACCCCGTGAGCCCCAGAGTCAGAGGAAGGGATCCAGCAGTTAAGGGGCACTTCCCATCCTTGGCACTCCCTTGTTAAAAACTGAGTTCTGCCATCTAAATCACACCGCTCTGCCTTTTGCTGCGGGAATCCCCTGAAGCCTGTACCGAACGTCTCCACTTGCAGTTCTTCCTGTCCTTCTCTCAAGCCTCGAGCAAAAGCAGCCACCAGGGGCGACGCCCTTCAGCTGCTCAAAGGGGAGATGCTGGCACTTAGCCAACGCGTCCCCAACATTGGTCCACGATTATTTCCTCCACCCGCATTTTGAAACCCCCCCTGCTAGGGCGGCACCTGTGGCTCAGTGAGTAGGGCGCCGGCCCCATATACTGAGAGTGGCAGGTTCAAACCCGGCCCCGGCCAAACTGCAATGAAAAAAATAGCCGGGCGTTGTGGTGGGCACCTGCAGTCCCAGCTACTTGAGAGGCTGAGGCAAGAGAATCACCTAAGCCCAAGAGCTGGAGGTTGCGGTGAGCTGTGACACCACAGCACTCTACCGAGGGTGACATAGTGAGACTCTGTCTCAAAAAAAAAAAAGAAAAGAAAAGAAAATCCCGCCCCCCCCACCGTATGACACACTTCAGGAGGACACAGAAAAGATCACACGCTCAGCCTTAAATTCAAGCCCAAACACAAGCACCAAGTTCCAACATCACAAGCAGAAGCATAGTGCCCAGGGCCTTGCCTGGGTCTCTCATCATTCTGACAGTGTAAATGCCTCCGTGACCCAAAGAGCACCCACATGGCTTCCCAGGGTGCTGTTCCCGGCACAGGACTGTGCTTGCCTAGTGTGTCCCCTGCTCTTTGAGAACCTAGGGTGCAAAGCTGAGGAAAGGAGATCAAAAAGAAACACAGGCCTCTAAACGAGCCTGGGACAAGAGCTGAGGAATGTGACAGTAGCTTCAGACAGAGCAGCGGACACCACACACATCACTGCCAGAGCACAGCCACGCGAGGGCGGAGATGTTTGTCTCCATAGAAAAGTTCATTTCTCTCCTCACAGCACCAACAACAGGGGCTGGCTTCAAGTATAGTATTTGTTGAATTAATTTTGTTCTTTTTCTAATATCTACATTTCCTTAAGGAGCCAAGACATCTACCATAAAAATATGAATTAAGGAACAAACAATGACTGTCCCTTCTTTCTCTTGAGTGCTTTCGGAAGTCTAGATCCTTTGTTTCTGGGGCTGTCATCCACAGCGACTTAGTAATATGTTTGTGAGGCCTCTCTGGACCAGCAGTAGAGAGCTGGCGGCAGGAGCTGCAGGGAGACCTGGACCCGTGTGAGTGGGCTCAGCAGATGATGTCCCCCACACCTACTACACCCATGTGCTTGCTTCTCTCCAATCTTTAGGATCGAATCTCCAGTAATGGCCCAGATCAGTGGTTCTCAATCAGGGATGACGGTGCCCCAAGAGACACTGGCAATGCTTGGAAACATTCTTGGTGGTCACAACCAGAAGGAAGCTTCTGGCGTCTAACAGGGACAGGCCAGTCTGGGCACACGGTTCCACAGCAGAGAAAGGCTCCTCCCCGAACGTCAGCAGTGCTGGGGCTCAGAAATCCTGACCTGTAACACAAGACACCAGCAGCCTCTTACCTTTTTTGGCTTTTTGTTTTCTTTCCTTCCTCAATGCAACAAAACAAAACAAAAAAATGCTGGAAAATAAAACCTTTTGTTCAACCTTCAGCCTGTGGCACTTCAAGCCAAGTGTGTCAGTGATTGGAGCAGCAAAGCCAAGGTTCACCTGGGAATAGGCACCTGGGCTGCCACGTACCTCTCTTGGGCACCTGCTACCAACCTCGAGGTGCCCAAGGTGCTGATTTCCCTAGAGCTCTTCTCTCCAAGTCACACCAAAGGTCTTCTGTACACCACAAGGAACTCTGCATAGGGCCATGAGCGGTGCTTCCAGGCAGCCAGGTCCCTGTCTCCACAGCCCACAACACAAACAGCATGGTGAGCCAATGTTTTGCGTATGGCAGAGTGGGCTGCACGCATCCATGGTGCTCTGGGCAGAAGGATAAGGACAGCAGACAAGAGGCCCTGACTTGACCCATATATTGGGAGGGGTAAGCCTTGTGCCTGAGACAGTGTTCACTGTGTGGGGACACAGGAAACCCTGCCAGTCTACAGGCCCAGGGAGAAAGTAAACATCAGGTCTCAGACTGCTCCTGTGTGCTGCCCCTCATCACAGAGAGGCATGTTTCTGCAAGAACTCTGATTAGGGATAAGACAGAACTTGAGATCAACAAGGTGATTCCAGAACACCTACCATGGAAGATATCTGTTTGGGTAGCCTTGAGGGGCCTAGGATGGAAGAAAGTCTCAAATCCATTCATTCAACGTAAACTCCGCAATCACTGGTGATTTAGACAAGATAAGAAAAATAGAAGCAGAATAGAGTTAAGAATTAAAGATATTCCACAATGATTGTTAAATTTTAGGCCAGGAGTGGTGGCTCCCACCTGTAATCCCAGCACTTTGGGAGGCCAAGGTAGGAGGCCAGAATTTGAGACCAGCCTGGGCAACACAGTGAGACTCCATCTCTACAAATACAAGAGAAGCTCTGTAAGTTGACCATCTAACTGTAACAAACTGATCAACATATAGATCAGTGGTCAACATAAGGAACTTCCATTGCACACATGTGGTGCATGTCCAGTCTGTGAAAATTAGGTCAACTTAAGGAGGTGCTCAATGTAGAGAGGTAGCCAACTATAGGTTCTACTATAATTCTTAAAAATTAGCTGGGCATAGTGGCACATACCTGTAGTCCTACCCAGGAGGACAGAGCACTCTGCCTCTAAAAAGAAAGAAAAGAAGAAAAGGAAATACAGGGTGGACATAAAGTTCATGTTCCATTTACTATGTTAAACTATTTTAAATTGCACACGAACTTTATGTTCGCCCTTTATATCAATTAAACAGCGTTACTACTGTCTAGGCACAGTGGCTCACACCTGTAATCCTAGTGCTCTGGGAGGCTGAGGCGGGTAGATTGTTTGAGATCAAGAGCTCCAGACCAGCTTGAACAAGAGTTAAGACTCCCATCTCTGCTAAAGAACAGAAAAACTATCCAGCCATTGTGGTGGACACATGTGGTCCTGGCTACTTGGGAGTCTGAGGCAAGAAGATCACTTGAGCCCAAGAGTTGGTGGTTGCTGTGAACTGTGATGCCATGGCATGCTACCCAGGACACCAGATTGAGACTCTGACTGGAAAAAAAAAAAAAAAGTTACTACTATACATTATCTACTATAATGATGTTGTTATATTGAATATAGTTAGTTGGGGGGAAAAGCAGTCCTAAAAATAAGTATCTATGACTTAATGAAGGCTCACTCCTGTGACTCCCAACTAAAGCCATCAAATCTTATTCTCTCACCAGCTGAGCAAAGAACCCTCCAGGTAAGATTATACTAAACTTTTGTTCTTATTCCCTTTCCAATAGCAAACAAAATCTGGCTGGTTTCATTCCTTCAGAATCCTCCTGATAAGCTGCCTGGTGGGTGGAAATGTTTTCCAAACAGAGGATAAGGTCACTCTATCCTACGGCAAACTCGCCCAGCGCCCGATGGCCCAGCTGCTGAGTCAGCGGTGCTGAGAAGGGAACAATTGCTGATCATTTCTGACAGTGGGCTCCAGGGCCCACTGGTTCAGCCTCTGTCTAAGTTAATCCTGTGTCTTCAAGTGTGGTGTTGAAGATGGAGTTCGTTTCCTTAGTTTGTACACCCTTGTTCTGTTCTTAACATCTGTGGGTTTATAGCTAAGGGACAAACAGATTTTAAAAGTTGGACAATCTCATACAAAAAGAAGTACTAACGGGGTCTTTTGAATTCTTCGATCAAGTAAGTGCTGCTAACCCACTTTCAACCATATGATACAAGAGAAAGTTTAAGGACACGTCAAAGTTTCATGGGCAAGTTGAGAAAATGAAATTTTTTCCCTTTTAATTTACAGAGCAGAGTTAATTGGCTCGGCTTCTGTCTTACATAAGCAAACTTGAGTCAAAGGCAAGGTCAACCAGAAACATCGGCTAAACCTGAGCATCCAGGAACTATACTTTCCCTTCAGGAGGCAGCTACTATCCCCCCGGCACAGTGTGGGAAACTCCAGTCACAGCTAAGGGGAGATGCTGCTGGATTTAAATCCAGAGCCTGAGGCTGAATTGCCCCTTAGTGATGAAAAGGGGATTTTTAGTGGAATTAAAGAAAAGGAAAATGTAAATTTTCAGGGAAACATGTATACTTTAAACTTAATAAAGTGAGTGGGGGAGGGCGGATGTTTTTAGAAATCAGTGTGCCCTGAGAGCCTGGGGACCTAGTAGTAAACCATCCACGTCACTTTATTTCAATGGACCAAAAAGTATTTTATATTTTCACTTTATTTCATAAATCTATTTTAAGTTACTATTACCATTATTTTCCACAAAGGTAAGAACACAGGATTACTTAAGTGGTTTCTTTATCTACCACTGCATCTATATTTACAAATCAAACAAACTCTTCTCACTGATGTATAATTTCAGGAGTGCTTTATATTTGTATTAAAATGATTTGGTACTTGGCTCGGCACCTGCAGCCCAGCTGGTGGGTTTGAACCCAGCCTGGGCCTCCCAAACAACAATGACAACTACAACCAAAAAGTAGCTGGGCGTTGTGGTGAGTGCCTGTAGTCCCAGCTACTTGGGAGGCTGAGGCAAGAGAATCGCTTCAGTGCAAGAGTTTGAGGTTGCTGTGAGCTCTGATGCCATGGCACTCTACCCAGGGTGACATAGTGAGACTCTGTCTCAAAAAAAAAAAAAAAAAGTTTGGTACTTCTTTTGCTGAAAATTTAATGTATTTATCCATTTCCCCACTATCATAATCCCATTTAAATAATCACAGTACTTCCCACTTCAAAAATACATCCCACTTAATCTATTGGAATTTGCATTTGTAAGAGATCTGATTAATCCCTGAGGCTCTGAATCTTAGTTAGGCTCCTCTTAGTAATTTTCCATCCATCCTGCTCTTGCCCAGCTGTCCTGGCTGTACCATCTCCCTCCCCTTCTGCAACAGGGAGAAGAACACCCCTCAAAATAGTCCTGAATCAAATCTTTCTCTCCCCATTAACAAGCACCAGAATAATCTTTTCTTTAACAGGCAAAATAACTCACACTGACCCTTACTCTAAGGCATCTGAGTGAAAGAGTATTCTTATAGTACAAAAGTATTTGACTTTGAAAACCAAACTTCAAGATAAGTGCCAAGAATGTTCCAGAACGTGCCTCCTTTTCCTCTTTCTGCAGACTTCAGAGGTGATTCCTAGGCCTCCTCCCAGTGTTGCCCCAGCATAGGCTGCTTCACTCCCCATCCACCCACAAGCTCCGGCCTCCTCTCTCCCCTCTCTAATTCACCTCCACTCCCCACTGAAGATCTTCCCATGACACTGGACACACACAGCGACTAAATTCCAAATCCGCTAGTTTTGGAATACCGCATCCCCTTCGGCCTCCCTAAACACAGCCTATGTTCCAGAACCTTCCAGCCATTTCACTTGCTTCTGGCACCATCACTTCCTGGGATGTCCCAACATGAGCTCACATCCACCTGAGTTTCTACAGCTTTGCTCGGAGTTGTGCTGGAGTCAGTGCAACCTCTCCTCCCTGCTAGGTCAGATAAGCTGCAAGGGCAGGAAATCTTTCACTTCTTCACCACTACAGTGCATGATGCATTGAACGCAGTCAGTATTCAGTTAATATTTATGGAAAAACTGAACAAATGTCGACAATGAATTTGATAGAATGGGAAACGCTGAAGGAAAAATCTTAAAAGACTCACATTCTTGGAAGATGTTTTATCTTTCATTGCTGGGCTCCAAAAATTTAAATTGTTCAAAGCAAACAAGTGCCGCCTTGTGGCTGAAAGCTGTCACTACAGCATTTCCAACAAAAATGGCGGCTCCCAGATAGTGAGAGAGTCAGGGAAGAATTAGTTTAATTATGGAGTTCTGAGGTTTCCCACCTGGAGGCTTTCTTCCCCCTATCCACAGGCAGGGGCACAATCGAACCATTCCAATCATAAGCCTAAGGTCCGCACGAGTAGCTCAGTGCCTGTCACTCTGAGGACATAGCTCTTCCTGCCTGCCTGCCAGATGATGGGAACTGTGGATGCAACCAGGAATTTGATGGGATCCCTTCCACATAAATACAGGAGGCATCAGAAGCACAACCATCAGCTACAATGTAGGGACCTTGAGCAGATCACAGTCAAAATAAACCAGCAATAGGAGACATTTGGAGAGTCCTCAAGAAAACCTGCATGTGAACAATCACAAAGGCTTTATTCACAATCACCAAAAAGAAGACACAGCCCAAGGACCTTTCAACAAGTGGATGGACAAGAAAACGGCTGAAGAGCCTCATGATGGGATCCCACACAGCAATGGAAAGCAGGGAACTACTGAGACACGCACAATGTGGATGAATATCAAAAGCATTAGGCTGCGTGAAAGATGCCTCACGCAAGAGTATGATTCTATTTACATGAAGTTCTAGAAGAGACGATGACAAGCAGGAACAGGAGTTGCAGGGGGTTGGGGGGCTTGTCTGGGAAGGGCTGTGGGGGAACCTTCTGGGGTGATCATAACGTTCTACATCTTTACAGGGACTTGGGTTAGACAGATATATCCATGTGTCTTAATTCTGAATATTATACTTAAAATTTGTGTCTTGCATTATGTGTCAATTTTACCTCAAAAGAAAAAAAAAACTAACCGATGCTGAACTCTAGTTAAGTGGTACCCATGCTGAAGTGTTTAGGGGGAAGGGTAATAATGTCTTCATCTTACTTTGAAATGCTCTGAAAAGCTGAGCTGGATTAAAGGATGAATGAAAGGATGAATAGAAGGATATGTACATAAGAAAGCACACAGAGCCAAGTGTTAAATGCAGAGCCAGGTGGTGGATATCCACATGCTCACTGTTCAATTCTTTCAATTTGTCTGATGTTTGAAAATACTTTTATATTGGCTCAGCGCCTGTAGCACAGTGGTTACGGCGCCAGCCACATGCATCGAGGCTGGTGGGTTTGAACCTGGCTCGGGCCAGTTAAACAACAATGACAACTGCAACAAAAAAATAGCCAGGCATTGTAGCGGGCACCTACAGTCCCAGCTACTTGGGAAGCTGAGGCAAGAGAATCGCTTAAGTCCAAGAGTTGGAGGTTACTGTAAGCTGTGATGCCATATCACTCTACAAAGGGCAACATAGTGAGACTCTGTTTAAAAAAAAAAAAGAAAAGAAAATACTTCTATGATAAAAATCTTGGAGGAAAAGACATTAGGGATAACAGAGGATATCCTAATATCAACTGTGTATTAGATGATTCAATCTTTTATGTGTGATGATGGTGTGGGAGTTAATAGGAAAGTTGTTCTTATTTTTAGAGATGTATATTAAAGCATTTAGAGGTGTCACAGTGTCTAAAATATACTTCAAAATACTACAGGGGGGAATGAAGCTAATATTGCAAAGTGTTAATCATCGTTACATCTGTCTGATGGACATATGGGTGTCAGTTACACTGTTGGCTTTCTGTGTTCATGAGAAGAGGACATGCTGTCTCAGGGAGCCTAGACTCCAATAGTTCAAGTTCTATCCTTCTCTCTTGTCCGGCCTCTTCCATTTTTTCCTTTTAAAATTTATATCCAGTTATAATTTGCTCATCTGGTGATGAGCATCATGTCATAAGAGAAAAGCAAAGAGAATGAGAAAATAAATAGAGAACCCAAAAATAAATCCTCATTATCTATAATGAACTTTATCTTCAATAGAGGTACCAAGAACATACAGTGGGGGAAAGGATAGTCTCTTCAATAAATGGTGCTGGGAAAAGTAGGCAGAAGGTTGAAACCAGCCCCTTCTCTATATATGTAAAAATCAAATAAAAACAGAAAAGAAAAGATAACAGAACAACCCAGTAAGGGAAAGGATGAGCGTCTGGTTAGGAGGGAGTTCCCAGGGTTCTAGGAAGCCTTCACCACAGGCCCATCCTGTGCCACCCTCCCTTGGTCACTGGCCCACCAGATTTCTCCCTCCAAAGTCAAAACCTATGAGGTCCTGCAACCACACCCCATCAGGTAGGTATTCCCCCGCCTCTCCTTTCCATTCTGCCTCTCCCCGTATGCATCTCACGTTCAGGGGCTACCAATTCAGCCTTTGCAAGTCTCGTGAAGAGTCCAGCATAAGCCCTTTCCCTTCCTTCCGTGCCCCCCTGCCCAAGATACTTCCTGTGACTCCCCAGTGCCTGTGGGGTGTTCAGTGCCTTAGCATGGAGCCTCCGGCAAGGGAGAAGGAATGGGCTTCAGGCTCACCCAGGTGTGGCTTGGAACCCTGGGTCCACCATTTACTCAAAGGAGTTATTTGGACAAATCAGTTAACCTTCTGTTCCACAACGTCCTGGTCTGCAAAATGGGCACGATGACGCCTACATTGGAGGCTGTTGTCAGGGTTGACTGTCACGGTGGAACAGCGCCACCTGCTGGCGGGACGCACAAAGTGCCCGCGCCTCAGCAACTAAAACGCCTCTCTGACTCTTAACCAGATTGCTCCGACATTCGGTAAATACAATTCCCCCAACACACGCTGTGCCTCCATGCTTCAGTTCTTCGTGTAAATCTGCAGTTTTCAAAGTGTGGTCCCTATAGCAACCTCACCAGCATTCCCCGGGAACTTGTTAGAAATACATATTTCCAAGCCTTACCCCAGATCCAGTAAATCCGAAACTCGAGGGCTGGGCCCAGAGATACCTCTCATCCTGAGCCTGTAGGCGATTCTGATGTATGCTTGGTTTTGAATACCACTGGTATATATTATCTTCTCTCCTTAAAGTGTGCTTTCTCACTGTGCCTGTCAAGTGAACTCCTAGGCATCACCTAAAACCCTCCTGTAGGAAGCCTCCCTTGGCTCCCATCATCCTAGATAGGGTGATTCGTGCTCATCTCTGAACTACAGCTATATTTTGATTACACTACTCTGGTTGTCTTTAGGACACTGTGACATAATTATTTGTTTGAAAGTCTTTCTCTCTTAACCATTGGTAACAAGGAGCATATTATTTTTTGTATTTTCAGCCTCTATCAAAATGACTCTCACTTCTTTGGGGCAAATACCCAAAAGTAAAATTGCTGGTAGTCATAGGGCAGTTTCAGGTTAGCTGGGTTTTGCAATTCACTGAACACTCTCTCCAGCTCTTATACATTAATAGAGACAGAGTATCTTTTCCCCTTTGAATTGCTACAACTAGTATGATGGGAAGTACGTTAAGACATAGATGTCAACTCCTAAAATATAAAGACGGTTTACATTCTACACTTGTTGCCTTGAGGGGGAGAGAATGGGCGGCAGAGAAGGAATTTTTTAACCGCTGAATGCTCAGAGCTTCCCCTACCTCTAAGCTAAAATCTGCTTTTGCAAGCGGCTGTGTCATGTAACATCTTTTTAGTCTTCTTACATTCTTAGTAGAACTTTCGGGCGGCGCCTGTGGCTCAAGGAGTAGGGCGCCGGTCCCATATGCCGGAGGTGGCAGGTTCAAACCTAGCCCCGGCCGGAAAAAAAAAAAAAAAAAAAAGAGAACTTTCTCTGGTCAGATCACGGTCACTGATGAAGCCCACAGGAGAAAAAGAGAATACAACATGATGCTAATCTGCTGACCCATGTGCTTGGGAATTTTAGAGCCAAAAAGAATCACTTTATCAATAGGCTGCCTTATTAGAGACAATTCATGGCATGTTTCACCAAGCAACTGTTTAAGAACTTTTAAAAACATTTTACCCTTTATGGTCTGATCGATGTGCAATGGTCTGAGCCCTCAGAAGGGAGCCTATTTTTATAATCTACAGCACAAATGAAGTAATGGCTTGTAATTTAATGCGTAGACTGTCAATTTCATTTTATATTTTCCCAAGGAAAGTACCTGATGAAAGCACATTGTTTTTCTGTTTTTGTATCACATGACCTCTTAGTATGAAAAGTCTCATTAGCATTCTTACTTAGATCTTTTTTATCTTGCAAATCAATGATCACTAAAGAACTAGCCTTGTTATAATTAATAAAACTTAGAAAGAAATACAAAGAATTTAAACAGCTGGAATTTAAAGTAAATGGAATCTGGTCATGAAGTTCACCATTTAAATTAGATAAGAAAGGCAGGAAGGAGAAAGAGAAGGGGTTAAAACGTGGGACCACAGAGTTTTATGACACCCATGGTGGTGGTTTTTGTAGCATTTGTGGTGAGCCAGAAAGGTGAGCCTTTATAAAACAAAAAAACCCAAAACTATCTTTTAAAAGTAATTCAGAGAACAAGTGAAGGGTGGCACTTTTCATCCTCCCTTCAAAAAACAGTTTAGAAAGTTGTATAGGGTTGTATGTAGATAATTACAAGAATTTGGGCCTGGTTCAGCTGCTCATGTCTGTAATCCAAGCTCTCTGGGAGGCCGAGGCAGGAGGACTGCTTGACCTTAGGAGTTCTGAGTCTAGCCTGAGCAAGAGTGAGACCCCATCTCTACTAAAAATATAGAAAAGTTACTTGAGAGGCTGAGGCAACAGGATGGCTTGAATTTGAGCTACCACACCCCTCTAGCCTGGGGTGACACAGTAAGACTCTGACTCAAAAACAGTTAAATAAAGAATTGGTAACACAGCCACCCTCCTGTCTACATCATTTCCCACAGCAGTACTTGGAGTAAGCAAGAGCTTAATCTTCAACTTCTACAGTCAAGTCACAGAACCGTAGGGCCCTTCTCATGCGCAATGCCTCTTGTTTCCTTTGGTACAAAACTTTGGCATTTTTTTAACCCTGCCAACCTAATCAAATGTGCCTCTGGTTTTTGTTTTGGCTTGGTTTAAAATCAGCTAACCCTAATAAAGGCAGTAGCAACCCTCCACTCAGTAAAAAGAGAATAACAAACTAAGTTGTTCTTCAGCTTTAGACTTGATTTTATAAAAGAAAAACAAACATCTCTCACCACATTGTGATTTTTAAAAATACTCCAGACTATGCAAAGCACATAAACTCTTTAGTATATGATTAATGTTCAACTATCCATGAGTGAATCAGCAACCTCTACTGTTGTTCACAGAGGAAAACTGAAATGAACCCCAGATTGGCCTTTTTCCTTTAGATTATTGGCTTTTTCCCAACCACCTATGCAACTCGAATTTGTTTAAGGAATGTAAGCTCATTTAATTATATTATTCAAAATGAAATCATGAAGGCAAATGAAATCTAATTCTGAAGCAACATACCTATTTTATTATTCCCTGCTCATGGGGATTATTCAAGTCATTGCTTCCCACCATCCCTCTGCAGATTAAAATTATATGTTAAAATTGTGTCAATTTTCAGAGCCAGTTATCAGAGGGACCAGAGGACTTTGAGGGTTTGTAAACTGTTCTGTGCATTTTCTCTGAGTGCATCAGAAAAAGAAAAAAGCACAAACCATTTGACACAGGGTCCCTCAAGCTTTCATGAATTCCCTGAATTGCCAGACATGATGCCTCACACCTACAATCCAAGCACTTTGCAGGCCAAGGTGGTAGGATTGTTTGAGGCCAGGAGGTTGCAGCCAGCCTGGGCAACATAAACAAGACCCCATCTCTACAAAAAGTAGAAAACTTAGTCAGGCGTGGTAGTGAGCACCTACAGTCCCAGTTACTTGGGAGTCTGAGGTAAGAGGATTGCTTGGGCCCAGGCAGAGGCTGCAATGAGCTATGATCATGATACTGCACTCCAGCTTGAGTGACAGAGCAAGACAGCGTCCTTTTTTTTTTTTTTTTTGAGACAGAGTCTCACCTGTGTCGCCCTGGGTAGAGTGCTATGGTGTCACAACTCACAGCAACCTCCAATTCTTGGGCTTAAGGGATTCTCTTGTCTTGGCCTCCCAAGTAGCTGGGACTACAGGCACCTCCCCCCCCAACACCCGGATATTTTGTTGTTGTAGTTGTCATTGTTGTTTGGCAGGCCGGGGCAGGGTTTGAACCTACCAGCTCCAGTGTATGTGTCTGGCACCCTACCCGCTGAGCTACACGCGCCAAGCCCTTTATTTTTATTTATTTATTTTTTTGAGAAAGAGTCTCTATTGCCTAGGCTAGAGTGTCTAGCTCACAGCAACCTCAGACTCCTAGGTTCAAGTGATCCTCCTGCCTCAGCCTCCCAAGTAGCTGAGACTGTAGGTGCCCACCATGACTCCCAGCTAATGTTCCTATTTTTGCTAGAGACAGGGTCTTGCTCTTGCTCAGGCTGGTTTCCAACTCCTGAGCTCAAGGGATCCTTCAGCCTCAGCTTCCCAGAAGGCTAGGATTATAGTTATGAGCCACCATAACTCTGAGCCCTGCAGAGATTTTGCTTTTAAAAAAGGAAGAGTTCCCTGCATTGCAGGTGTGAGGCTGAGGTTGACAACAATCCATATTTCCCAGGCACCCTGCAGCCCAAGGATCTCTCCAGGGTCTTAATTAGCACTTTGTTGCAACAGATACACACTGAAAAGAGATTATTCACACACCTTCCTGCCGCTCCACCTCAGGGAGGTCAAACAACTTGGCCAATGTGAAGCACACGAGCATCGGGAAAGCTGGAAAAAGACCCAAAAATGCTGACTCCCCTACCTGTGTTTTTTTGTGAAAAAAGAAGATTGGGCTTTAATGCCTAAGATTTTGTAAACTAAGAGTGGATTTCATGGGCTTTAGTTCCGATTTCTTTCTTGCCTCAAAATTACTGTTCAGTGTATATCATTTTTGTTTACTCATAAGGGACAGAAATTTCACTTAGGCCATCTAGTTTGCTAACCTGTGCTAACAAAATCTTTGAAGATGCCTGGTTGTCTGCACTACCCTTAAAGCTGGATAAGAGGGGTCTCTGCCCTGGGCCCCACTCTGACCCTCTCAGCAGCCATGGGGATACTCCAACCTGGAGTGCTGCTGCTTTGCTCAATCTCCCAGAGCTAGAGGGAGATAGCCCAGGCCTGTTCTTCAGGCTTGTCTCCCTAAGAGCAGGGTACTGGTCTCCATGGCTCATTCCAAGGGACTGCAAAGAGAGAGCTGCTGGAGTGGTGGGGCTGTGGACTCAGGCAGACTCAGCAGGGGCAGGAAGGGACATGAGCAGATCACTGGCCTCTGCTGCCCCACCATGACCCAAGGAAACCCAGACAGGTCACAGCAAGGTTGAGCCTGGCCTTCAGGACATTCTGAGGGGATCATGTCCCAGTGGAATGTATTTTCTTCAACACTTCATTAACTTGATTTATAATTTTAAAGCTGCAGCACATGGGCTTCAGGCCTCCACGTGTGCTCTTGCCTGGGCCCCCAATCATGCAGACGTGAATTCATTACTTGTAAGCCCCTGGGGGTCTGTTGTAAGATACAAACTTGGAGTGAATGCACACACAGGAAATTTGCAAATAATATTTTTAAGCATAATAAATAAAAAAAAAAAATAGGAATACAATTTTGCCCTGGTTACCTGCTTCCAAAGAATTCTAAAGAAATTGGTACATCAAGACCGAAGGACCAGATGGAAATTGGGCATGTGGGGTGTTACTGGGTTAAACTAAGTTCCACCAAACCCCAAGGCAAACTTCCAGCAAAGCAAGGTGACCATAGCTGGCAGGTCATCTGTAAAGAAATGCTGATGTTTCCAAATGCACACAAGCACCAGAAAACCAGCAGAGTCCTACCAAGAGCAAGATACAAGATCTCAGGCCAGGCACGTAGCTCCTGCCTATAATCCTAGCACTCTGGGAGGCTGAGGTGGGTGGATTGCTTGAGCTCAGGAGTTGAAGACCGGTCTGAACAAGAGCGAAACCTTGTCTCTAAAAAAATAGCCAGGCATTGTGGCAGGCACTTGTAATCCCAGCTACTTGGGAGGCTGAGGCAAGAGAATCGCTTAAGCCCAAGAGTTTGAGATTGCTGGGAGCTATGATGCCAGGGCACTCTACTCAGGGCCTCAAAGTAAGACTGTGTCTCCAAAAAAAAAAAAGATACATGATCCCTTCGCCCCATCTACCTGTCTGTAGAGAACTCACTAGTGCCCACAAGAGTCAGCTGTCCTCCTAAGCCAGTGCAGTGGTTCTCAACCTTCCTAATGCTGCAGCCCTTTAATACAGTTCCTGTGGGTTGTGATAGACAGGTTGAGAACCGCTTTCCTAAGCCCTCACCCTGCCGTGGAAGCTTGCAAAGATTTGCTTTTAGATAAAGGGAACTGAAAGTGTGTGGGGTTTTTTTTGTTTTTTTTTAGCTTTGGAGGTTTTTTTTTTTAAGATACAGAATCTCTTGATCTGACTTGAATGGCAGAAGATAGGTGCCCCAAGGCCATCAGAAGTGCATTCTTACAGGGCCTAACAGGGCCCACGTGGTGGCCAGGAGACCACAGGCTGTACAGTCCTGCAAGCAAGGAATGACTGTGGTTCAGAAGATGTTAGCTCAGACGAGAAAAAGGGACAATTGTGGAGTACATTCTGATGATAGAGTTGTCATGACTTACTGACAGATATGAAGGGAAAAGAGAAGTAAGAGCCTGCTGGGCATGGGGACCGTGGGCCCACTGAGGCAAGGCACCATGCACAGGGACAGACGTGGTGTGTGTGGTGTGAGTTTCATGTGTCAACCTGGCCAGGACATAGTACCCAAATATTCCGTCAAACACCAGTCAAGACGTCATTGTAAAGGTATTTTTTTTTTTAATTTTTTTTTTTTTTTTTTTGTAGAGACAGAGTCTCACCTTACCGCCTTCAGTAGAGTGCCATGATGTACACAGGACTCACAGCAACCTCTAGCTCTTGGGCTTCCGCGATTCTCCTGCCTCAGCCTCCCAAGCAGCTGGGATTACAGGCGCCCGCCACAATGCCCGGCTATTTTTTTTTTTGGTTGCAGTTCAGCCGGGGCTGGGTTTGAACCCGCCACCCTCGGTATATGGGGCTGGCGCCCTACTCACTGAGCCACAGGCACCACCCTGTAAAGGTATTTTTTAAGATGAATCAACATTTAAATCAGTAAACTGTGGGTGAGGCAGACGGCCCTCCACAGCGTGGGGAGGACACATCTTACCCAGGAAAGGCCTCAAAGCAAAAGACTGAGGTCCTGGAGGAAGAGGGAGCTCTGCCCCCAGGCAGCCTTCAGACTGCAGCTGCTACACCGGCTCTTCCCTGGGTCTCCAGGCCACCAGCTTGCCCTGCATCTTTCAGGCTCGCCAGCCCCTCCATTACACTCATCAATTCCCTAAAACAGTGGTTCTCAACCTTCCTAATGCCACGGCCCTTTAATACAGTTCCTGCGGGTCGCAACCCACAGGTTGAGAATCACTGCCCTAAAACCTCTACGTGTGTGTGTGTGTGTGTGTGTACATACATATGTATTTACGTACACAAACTCCTCTCACAGATGAGACACATATCCAGAATTCTCCTTTGAGATCCAGAGTTGTAGGTTCTGCCTGTTTGAATCTCTTCTTGGATGTTTCAAAAGCAGCTCAATCCTAAATCATGCAAACCTGCTCCTTTTCTGAAGCTGCCTCTTAATAAAACAGCCCCACTCAGCATCCCATGGCACAAGCCAGACACCCAGGAATCAGCAAGGACAGCTCTCTCTCTCCCTCCCTCCCTGTGGCAAGCAGAATTGTGGCCCCAAAGATGTGCACATCTTGTGGGTATGTCACCCAACATGGCAAAGGTGACCCTGTACATGTGATTAAATTAAGAACCTTGAGGTGGCAGATGGCCCTAGATTACCCAGATGGCCCTGTGTATCATCACAAGTCCTTATAAGAGGGGGATGGGAGGGCCAGGCTTGGAGGAGCAGATGTGACCAAGGCTGCAGAGGTCAGAGGTGTGGAGACCATGTATCAAGGAATGCAGGAAGCCTCTAGAACAGTGGTTCTCAACCTGTGGGTTGCGACCCCTTTGTAACAATGAAAATACATCCTGCATATCAGATATTTACATTACGATTCATAACAGTAGCAAAATTACAGTTATGAAGTAGCAACGAAAATAATTTTATGGTTGGGGGGTCACCACAACATGAAGAACTGTATTAAAGGGTTGTGGCATTAGGAGGGTTGAGAACCACTGCTCTGGAAGCTGCAAAAGGCAAAGAAAGATTCCTCAAGCTGCCAGAAGGGATGCAGCCCAGTGGACACCTTGATTTTAGTCCAGGGAGACTCTTTTCAAACTTCTGACTTCCAGAACTAAGAGAGAATAAATGTGAGCTGTTTTAAGCCCCCAAATTTGTGGTGATTTGTTCTGATGGCCACAGGAAATGAATATGCGCCCCATATCCAAATTCAAGTTCTGTCCCTTCCAAATATCCCCCAAGAGATCTGCCTCTGCCCATCTCTCACAGCACCTGCTTGAGGAGCTGCCTCCTCACTTCTCAGCCTCTATGACAATCTTCAATGGTCTTCTCCCACCTCCCCACCCACCCTCTCACCTCCCAGGAATGGAGGCCACCACCACCTTGCACCACTGCCTCCGTCTACTGGAAACACTTGGACCACCCATGGCCCTCAGGATCAGACTGAAATCCTAACCCATGCCTAAAGGGTCACCCCCTACCTTCCTCTGTGCCTCCCCACCCTGCCCTGTCTCAAGTGACTTCTTTCAGTACGCCAAAGGAACCCCTCCACCCCAGGCCTTTGCATGGCTGGCCCTCCCGTCCTCAGGGACGCCTCCTCTCCTCTGCAAAAGCCTCGAAAGCCTATTGGGAACCCACAATGCACACGTATTTCAGAGCATCATGTTGTATGCAATAAATACATACAATTATGTCAATTAATAAGTAAATTTTTAAAAATACGGACTGAACACTGCTTTCAGCACAATGAAAACAAAAACCATCTGCCAGAGCTACTGGTCAGCAGGTGAGACCTGCTGTAGGCAGCTGCCATCTGTGTTTGACTGATGTCTCTACCTGGCAAAACTGTAAACTCCACGAAGCCAGACCGTGGTTGTCCTTCTTACTCATGTGGCCTCGGCTCAGGACCCAGCACAACATGGATGGGTGACCCTTTGGCATGTAAATAAGTGACTATGAACAGATGCAGAGCAGGAGCAAACTCCTGTCTTTGATCAGCTTCTGTCCAGTAGCCTCCTCTCAGCATTTCTTCCTCTTTCCCTTTTGAATTGTTTCTTGAAGTTGCATCCTCACAATCCTGCTGGGTGGCTCCATAGGTCCCGTGGTCCCATGGCACCACTCTGCTGCCAGGAGTGGCACTGCTGGCAGCCTATGGGCTGTAGTTGGCCCAGATGCCCTGGACCTGATTAATTCTTGTGAACCTGGAACCGTCTCTCCCCACCCCAGGAGCATGTCATCAAGGGCCTGCAGCTTCTCTCTCTACCACAGAAATAAGAAACACACCCCTATCTCAGCCCAACAGGGGTCCCACACCCTATGACACCCTGAGCAACAGAGCCCTTGCTGATCTCCTTAAGGGCAGAACTACCAGATTAGCAAATATAAAAACACAGGACACCCGGTTATGTGAGCTTCAGGTTCACAAGGGGTGATTGTTAATAAATAATTCTAAATAAAATTACAATTGAATTGGGTTGGGCATCCTGCACTTTATCTGGCTATGGGTGACTCTTCAGGACCCAGGACTCTCTCCACTGCCTACAGGACCTAACAGGACTGCCTCTGGCTGAGGATGACCCTGGAACCTAGCATCTCACGTGAGAAGAAAAGTTGCAAGTTAAATCTTTAGCTATGCATCCTGTTATTTATGTCTATGTGGTCAGGAAACAAAAATAGGTTAACTTCATGAGCAGGCCAGAATACCCCTCAGGCTCCATGGTGGCTGGGAAACACATCACAGTATGTCTGGTTACTGGTTATAGGTTGGTGTGGATGCAGCCTGGGCTGCCTGGAGGAAGGACGAGGTGTCATTCAATTGCCCTCTGTAAAACAGAGCAAGAATATGGGATTTGGGAGTAAGCAAGGTGGTTAGAAAGCAGAGAGGACATCAAAGAAGGAAACAGCGGCCCAGCAACATGGTGGTAGGTTTGTTAGGGGCTGATGGAAGGCAGCCATGGACTCTCTGGGGGACAGGATGGCCAGGGCCCTCAAGAACTTATGTCTATTGTTCAACACGAAATTGCTGTCTGCAGACGGAACCCTTCTTGTTGCTACAAACTGTCAGTAAAGGACATCACACCACACACGTCTGTGATGGCGAGGGAAGCACACACACACACACGTCTGTGGTGGTGAGGGGAGGAAACACAGAGCAGCAGGATCCATCAGAATCAAGATGTGGAGCTGAGAGTGAGAACTCAGAACCAACGGGAAGGTGTTAGCCACAAGGACCCTAAGAAATGGAAACACCTTATCCCTCCTTCCAAAATAATGGGATTTCCCATCACATGAGGAACTGGGGTTCATACTTAATTTACTTAAACTATAGTGGAAAGGGTGATGAATGTAACAAATAATAAAAATGAGGCCATGCTTTTTTTTTTTTTTTTTTTGGATTTTGGCCAGGGCTAGGTTTGAACCTGCCACCTCTGGCATATGGGACCGGCGCCCTACTCCTTGAGCCACAGGCGCCGCCCGAGGCCATGCTTTTTTGTATTAATATTTTCTATTCAATTGGCAATATTCAACAGTTTAGCATATACTGCAAAAAAAATGTGTTGAGTGTTCTTAATAAAAGAATGAACATCCAGTCAAAAAAAAAAAACCAACTAGACTGTGGTGTGTATAAGACACACATCTAAGACAAAGTGACACTAAAGTCTAAAGGGAAAGGATCAAACATTTCAGAATAGATGAGAAAAATTTGGAAAAGAATAATAGCAGCCTTGGCTGTGCAATATTAAAGCATATAAAAAAAGATACAGTAATTAAAAGTTGATATTTGGCATTAAATAGATCAAAAAAATAGTAGACAAAAATATGGGAATAATTTCCATCAACTGGAAACTAATAACATAAATATGAAGGTCTTTCATTCAGTAGGAAACCATCCAGCAATGAAGAGAGGCAGGTCTAGTGGCTCAAGCAGCTAAGGCACCAACCACATACACCTGAGCTGACGGGTTCAAATCCAGCCCGTTAACTGAAAATTAATCAATCTACAGCAGAAGTACACAACGTGATCATGTCCTTGGGGAGAGAAGCAAGATATGCACGCACACATTAGCACACGTGTGTGTATATGAACTACTGCAAAAAAGACACATTAGAAAGGCAACTACTTAGGGGCAGGATCCACGGTGAAGAATGAGTCAGGCTAGAGTCTCTGATACTGTTTGGATTTTCTGATATGTGCATGTCATACCTTTCCCAAAATACAAAATTTTAAAAAGATAATTTTTTTTTTTTTTTTGTAGAGACAAGAGTCTCACTTTATCGCCCTCGGTAGAGTGCCATGGCCTCACACAGCTCACAGCAACCTCCAACTCCTGGGCTTAGGCGATTCTCTTGCCTCAGCCTCCCAAGTAGCTGGGATTACAGGCGCCCGCCACAACGCCCAGCTATTTTTTTTTTTTGTTGCAGTTTGGCCGGGGCGGGTTTGAACCCACCACCCTCGGCATGTGGGGCCGGCGCCCTACCCGCTGAGCCACAGGCGCCGCCCTTAAAAAGATAATTTTAAGGGATAAACATATCTTAGGCAAACACAAGAAAATTATGAGTTAAAACTGTTATATTGATGTAGAACTCAAGTAGACACCACTAAACAGGATGAAGACTGGTATTTCACATACAAAGTCCAAATGAATTGGTATTTATCCAATGAACAGCAGAGTATTAGAAATACAGAGAGGAGTTAACCAAACCAGAAGCATAGTGGAAGAAGAGTTCCCTCAAACATTTTTGAGATCAAGGAGGAAAAAAGTACAAAGGATTTGCATATTACAGTTATTAAGTTTAAGGGTATCCACATCTTTATAACCTTTACAGTATATCTCATTTCTTTTTCTAAACCAAATTAAGTCCCACACAAGTCCCCTCTAAACAGGGTTGGCTTCCTGGATGGCACCAGGACTCACTTGGGGGAGGCCTCTGCTCTGCACCTTTTTTTTTTTTTTGGAGACAGGGCCTATGTCGCCCTAAGTAAAGTGCTGTGGCATCACAGCTCACAGCAACCTCCAACTCTTGGGCTTAAGCAATTCTCTTGCCTCAGCCCCCCAAGCAGTTGGGACTACAGGCGCCCATCACAACGCCCGGCTATTTTTTGTTGTAGTTATCATTGTTGTTTAGCTGGCCTGTGCCAAACTTGAACCCGTCACCCTCAGTGCATGTGGCTGCCGCCATTAATCACTATGGTTATGTGCTATAGGTGCCAAGCCTGCTCTGCACTTTCTGGTAATGCTGAAGCCTGTGCAGTCCATGCAGACACTGGTGGCTGGGGGAGGGCCCTCCTGCCAGGTCAGGCCTGCATGTGGACCTTTGTTCCCATGGGCATAGCCTGGAGTCCCATCCTGGCCCTCCCACCTTCAGAAGCACCTCATATAAGGGGCCACAGTCCCTGGCATCATGAAACCCATCTCTCCTCCTATTCTTGGTCACCCCTCTTTGCACTTCGTTGTCTAGAAGCACCAGCCTCCCTCTTTTCCTTCTCTGGAATATTCCGGATTATTACAGTTGACTTTGAGATGGGGAAATCTTATCTTTCCCAAACTACAAAATTACAAAAAGATAACTTTAAGGGATAAACATGATGAGTGTGGTCATGTTCCAATAAAATTTTACTTATGGACATGGACATGGACATTTGAATTTTTTAATGTTTTTATGTTCACAAAATATTTGCTTTTTAAAAAAACATTTAGAAACATAACTGTTCTTAGCTGGCAGGCTATACAAAAATAACAGAAGGGCTGGACTCGGCCCAGGGGCCAAGTTTGCTGACCCTTGAAAATAAAGTCCGTTGAGATTATCTTGTGGGACTTTGGCAACTAAAAAAAAAAATAATAATAATTAGAAAAAGAATAATAAGATAAAACCAAGGGAAGGAACAGGATGTGATTAGTGATTATAGCAGAAAGAGTAAAGAATAAGGCAGGAAATTACCCAGTGGAATTGATAATCAAATCCCGTGTCTGGTTCTTTGGGGCAGTAGAGGTGGAGGGTAGGAAACATCGACATACTTGTGGCAAACTCAATGAAAATAATATAAACATACAAAAGGAGGTATGAGAGGAATTATCAAAATGCCCATCAGATTTAAGAATTTATAATTATATACATCTCTGAAATATATTTGAAGGTCTTCACAAAAAGGGGGTGATTTTCCTAGGAAACTAAAAAATATCAAAAAAAGGGGAAAAAAATCTAAACTCTGTCTTAGAAAGAGTAAAAACACTGACCAAGTTTTTTTTTTTTTTTGTAGAGACAGAGTCTCACTTTATGGCCCTCGCTAGAGTGCTATAATGTCACAGCTCACAGCAACCTCCATCTCCTGGGCTTAAGCAATTCTCTTGCCTCAGCCTCCCGAGTAGCTGGGACTACAGGCGCCCGCCACAATGCCCGGCTATTTTTTTTTGGTTGCAGTTCAGCCGGGGGCCAGGTTTGAACCCGCCACCCTTGGTACATGGGGCCGGCACCCTACCGACTGAGCCATAGGCGCCACCCAACACTGACCAAGTTTAAGTCCCACCCCCAAGGAACCTGAGTTATGCTGGATGAGTTCTATCTACCAAGCTTTCAAGGATCCAGATGACTAACGTAAACATTAATATGAGCTGTTACCTTAATTTTATCCTCCGGGCAAGTGAGGTGGGGCGCAGACATTAATTAATCTATGCACTACTTAATTTCTTCTAGAACAAGATAGAAAGCTTCTAAATCTTTTTAAGTGAGAGAACCTAAGAATGTCTCTGAAGATCACACATGAAAATTTTCAAAATTTCACCAAAGGGTAGGCTAGTCTACAACCATCAAATGTGTTATCCTTATTTTTCAAAATGACCCAGTATATTAATAAGTGAAAATATGAGAAACATTAAGATAATCTTGATAAAAGCTCAAAAGTCATTTGTGCTTATTTTTCCAGCTTGCTTAACTGCTTGGTGTAATTTCTTAAGACATGAATTTAAGACTGTGAAAGCTGTCCTCATTTCAGTCCCATCCACACAAACTAAGTAGATAATTTGCACTTGCTTTGATTCTTCTTTCATTGTAACTTGAGGTGGGAGAGAGGCATGTTTTGCTTTTTTTTAATTTCCAAGTGGATAGCATTTTTGGCTCTTAGTAACTTCAATTTTTATTACATTATAGTCAAAGAAAGTGGCCTGTGAAATTTCTACATTTTAGAATCTGGTAATTTTTCTGGCATAAAATATGGTTAATTTCTGTTACTATTCGGTGACACCAAGTTCATTTACAGTTGATCAAGTTTGTCAACAGTACTAAATAGTTGATTGATTTTCAGTTTCTGAGACATGAGAATTAACACATCCTGCTGTGACTGGGAATTACCTTGTCACTGTATTCTAAAAACTTCCAAAGTATCTTTCAAAGCTGTGTTGAGGCAAATAAAGGTCCTTAACTATTTATCTTCTTGACGAATTATTTCTTTCATAAACTGATGCTTTTTGCCTTGCATTCCATCGTGACTGACAATACTAACACCACCTGCTTTCCTCTGTAAGCATTCTGCTGATACATTTCCCCATCTGTTTATTTGCAGCCTTTCGTGTCATTTAAGTGGTCTCTTGTAATCAGAACATAACCCGTATTTGTGGTCACATTATAATTCAACCTGAAAATGTCCATAAGTGGTAGAATTTAATCCATTCACACTTGCCATAATTAACCACATGTTCTGCCATCTTATACTTTCCTATTTTTCTTTTTCTTGATGTTTGCTAAATCAAGTGAGATGTTCTGGTAAGCAACACAGAGAATTCAAAGTTGTTTTCTAAAAGCTGTTTTCAACAGTAACACTGCATGGCAACGATGGCCACAGGAAACAAAGCTTGTTAGTCTACTAGACAGAATCTTTAGTTCATTCTCTATAAGACTATAAACAGGACTTAGCCATTGGACAAGTGCCTGTGGACACTGACCTGATCTCAGAAAGGGCAGTGGGGCACAAAAGATGCAAGAGTGCCAGGGTTAAGAAAAAGTCTACATTTTGGAGACAGGATGAAGGCTCAAGAGGACTGATTTATGACCAGGAGCGGTGGCTCATGACCATAATCCTAGCATTCTGTGAGGCCAAGGCAGGTGATTGCCTGAGCTCAGGAGTTTGAGATCAGCCTAAACAAGAGCCAAGACACTGTCTCAACTAAAAATAGAAAAATTAGTTGGGCCTGGTGGCACATGCCTATAGTCCCAGCTGCTTGGGAGGCTGAGGCAAGAGGATCTCTTGAGCCCAGGAGTTTGAGGTTGCTTTAAGCTATCATGCCACGGGACTCTACGAGTAAGAATGTGTCTCAAAAAAAAAAAAAAAAAAAAAGTTACCTTAATTTGGTACTCCAGCCAAGGGAAGTGGGACACAGAAATGAGACATGAAAGACCACCAAGCAGTAGGAATAGGTTTATGTAAGAACCTAAATAGAACCACAGCAGCCTGGGGACCTCACCTCCATTTTACAGTAAAGAACTGCTTCCTCTGTAGCCAAGATCTTAATTGTAGATCTAGTCTTTTCCTGTCCTCACCTACACAGACTGGAACATACTGTTCTTACAACTGTTCTTTCAAGCACCTTACACTCAACCATCACACAGTTTACCTACTAAACCCAGTGTAACAACACATGCATACTCATCTTTCCATTTTATGCCAATGTCTTTTTCTTTCTGTACAACACAACGCAGCATTATTTTTTCTATCGTTTATCATAACCATCTACTCACCTGTTTGGAACTCTTAGGCACCCCAACCCCCTCAGCTCCCTGCTTTGCCTAAGGTCCCTGTTCAATGAGTAATTGTGTGGGTGGATCAAGAGGCTTTCCTCAGCCAGTATTCTTTATCTATTAGAGTCACAAACTTAAGGAAAGCTCCCTTTCCCAGAAAACCATGCACCAAAATTACACAGTTCTGCATACCATTTAATAAGGGCCTAGACTTCCCTGAAAGCCACCTACAGATCCTAGGTTTTAAAACTCTGAACACAACCCTCCCACTATAATCTGAGAGGACCTGGATCAGGGCCCACAAAGAACTGATGGGGGAGGGAAAGTCACTTTCCAAGTGAATCATTTCCAACTGGCAACATGGGGAAGTGCATCTGGCAGAGTACCCACAAAACAGAGTCTATGAAATATACAACTCACCTAAAAATAAGTCTATATGTTATTTTTACTCTAAAAATGTATTTTATTTGCAAATACCTAAAACTGACCAATAAAATAGCTTTGGTGTAACAGTCCTCTTCCACTGAGAGGCTACCTTAGTGGCATGTACAAACACGAGATCCTGGGATCTATGAATTGTTCATGTGTCTCTTGATACTTTAAAATATGGGAATAACAAAAAACAGTAATTAGTAATTACTGTTAATTTACATATGATCATAAGATTACTCTATCTTGTATCTTATCAGTGTACAAACTTAGGCTTGTATTGTCCTAACTCATCTTTGCTCATCTCTCCCCTAGTTTGATTTTATCACTAATTTCCATTTTACCTACTTTTTTCAAATTCTTGAGAGTAACAGAAAATCATACAGAAAAGAGTGCTTTTATTTTTGGAGAACTGAGAGTTCTGAGTTCTACTTTGGAAAGCCTACGTGTCCAAGCTCACACAACCAAAGGAATGAATGAACCCCTCTACGACTTCCAAGCTGGACGACTGGATGAGTTGTGTCCAGGCCCCCACACAGCACTGTCTGCATGCTAGGCTCTGTTGTGAAGTGTTCTTCCTCTCTCAAAGATACAATCTGCCATTTATTCAGGTTCCTGAATTAGAAACTGTGAAGTCATTCTTGACTTCTCTAAATGCTAGTGGGCCCCAGGAGTGACCCATCACAGATGACCTCTTTTTCCCACCCTGCTTATATCAGGAGGGCTAGTTTGAGTTGTCCCCAACTCAGCGGTGAAATCAAAGTGCAGACTTGTCCTTCAAAGCTAGTAGAAAGCAGGGTCACTGTCAGGCTTCTGCATAGAACACAGGCTCCCACTGCTTCAGCTAGGAGCACTTCAAGCTGGCTGCAATCATTAGGGACCAAAGCAGGGCTGACACGTGAGCAAACACCCAGGGTACCAGGCATATATCAGGAATAACCCACATGGGTCATACACGAAACATTAGCTGTCAACACTTAATATTAAATTTTATGTAAAAATCTATGTTGGTTTCTTCTTAAAAGACATAGTAGGAAGGAAACTTAAGCTTGTATTATGCTATGAAAACAAAGAGAAATAGCTGGTAGAGGAAGCTCTCTCCTGCAAGGTGTGCTTTCTCAGTTCCACACAGACCTTTACTGCTTTGAATTATTCCCAACCTAACTCAATCATTTGTTACTTGCTTGGCAATGACCTCTGGGCCAGGGTGCCTTCATACCTAGGCTTGTCTGTGACAGTCCTAGATTAGGCCTGTTGTCCAGACTTAAGTATTCACATCATCTCCCTCCTTCTACTCTCAAGCGCCCACTTTGGACAGCATGTATGGTTCACCCTAGGCAGTGAACAAGCCAATCCTCCCCTCCCCACACACACAATGACCACTGAATTCACACAACTACATGCCAAGCACAGAACCCTGTTATAAAGTGATTTTATTAAATTGATTTGGACATTATGTAGGTCAAATAATATTTTCTGAACAATTATGGACTTTAAAGCTCGACATAAAATTAGAAGCTTCAAAAGGGTTAGTCATATTCCCCAGCAACAGCATGATAAAATAATTCAACTATGTAGAAATATAGAACTCTAGGACTAGCTGGAAACTTGGAAATCGTTTAGCCTAATATCCTCTTTTTGAGAGAAACTAGACTCAAAAGATTAAGCAATCTGCCCAAGCTCATATACCTAATAGTAATAAAGCTAGAAATCAAACCAATTTTTCCTAAAACTAAAATTCTATCAATGATATTTCAACTGGCTCTCTATCAACTAAAAGTCTAGGCTTTTCTCTAATGCTCCACACTATTGTGACATGAAGAGTGATAAGACACTACAGTAAATTGTACTTGTGGAATTCTGGCCTGGAAGGGGCTTCAGCAAATAACTAAGCCAGCCCTCACTTGGTAAAAAGGAGGAAAAGTACGTAAAGTGATTTACCAAAGGCTTGCTAGCACAGATGTCTGGACAATGACAAATTTATGCCCAAATCCCATCTCTAGCTACATGGCCCACCCACTAAACAGTGTTCTCCTTTTAAATCTCCTTTATGCACTGAGGTTTTAGTTATACAAAAACCCCTTCCAGTCAAACAGAAGAACTTAATTCAAATATGGAGAGAAAAATCCAGCTTTGATTCAGTATTCCCATGATTACTCTGAGTTAGTTCACTTTCCAACCTCTGAGACAGCTGACAAGACACCACCAACCCAATCCCCATTTCAGAGCTTCAAAGATACGTAATTTCCCCCAAAGACTTCCTGAGCAAAAGGACTACATGTGGGAAATCAATGAAAATAGGAATGAGAAAAGAAACAAAATTAAAACATGGTTGCTTTTCTTCCTGTCATTGGGGACTTTTGGTCTTCTAAACATTCCTTGAGTTCCTCCACATGAGTTTTTAATATCAATCTAGCAAAAAAAAAAAAAAAAAAAAAATAGAAGAAGCCTATGAAAGGATGCTGAGCCTCTCAGTATCCCCCACCCCACCGCTAACTCCACGCTGGCCCTTCTGTCCCTCAGGTGCACGCCTGTGCTCTGTAGCGGGTGCTTCTCCTTCTCTGGCCTCAGCTCCAGTGCCACCCTTTGGAAAGGCCTCCCTGACCGCTAGCTAATGCTGCCCCACCCCCGCCCACCCCACCACTAAATCCTCACCCTAGTTTATTTTCTTCATAGCACTTAATCACTATCTCAAACTACATTATTTATTTGTTTACTTATCATCTGTCTCCTCCACCAGAAATAAACTCCATGAGAGCAGGGACCTCGTCTGTCCTATTCAGTGGTATTCCTAGCACCTAGCACAGTGTCTGGCACATAGGAGGTGTTCAAATAAATATTTGCTGAATGAAAGGAGAAAGAAAAGGATAATGGATTAATAAGATGTTCATGCCTAAAAAGGAAATGATACGTAGTACTCAACAAAGGGTACTGAGGACTCCTATACATTATTGCCCAAGATTATGGAGACAGAGACTAAATTCTAAATGTCATTAGTGACTCCTCCTACCATCCACTTTTCATAGCGTCTCCCTAGCTAGTGAGGAGCTCTACATGTAAAAGGAGCTGGAGAGGGCAATTCTGGATGGACAGAAGTTTTCATTTTGCTTGCTTCTTCCTCCTGCTATTTACATTCGGCTATTTCCAAAAAAATTTCAAGTTAAAAATATGTGATGCAGGCCACTAGAAAATAAGTCTGACTAAAACAGAGACATTATAATGATTAGCAGAATCCACAAAAATAAAAAAATTTCAAGGGCACATGTCTGCCAACGATTTTTCTGATAGGCCAAGTGAATGGATATTATGAGTCACCTAAAATCTAAAATGAAATTTGATGCCATCCAGGAAGGGGTGGGTATTTATGGGCATTTAGAGGACATGTAGGCAAAGTGGATTCAGAAATAATGGGATTTATGAAAAGATACACAGGGGCTAAATCAAGTGGTAACCTTGGAAATACCAGAACACTACCTTAGTGGGAGCTATCCATTTTCAAACGCATCACCAGTATGCTAAATTCAAGAGGAAGGAAGAGCACGAGCTCCTGAAGGGGGTCATCTGGGATAACTTTTACGTAAAACATCAATAGGTGACTCAGGAAGCTAGGCAATGATCATGGGTGTTCCTGTAGCATTTCAACTATGGAGGCATTGTGCTGGAATCTTAGAAAACGCACATCCACGACTGGGACCTGACAGCCCTCTCAGGCACACACCCAGAGGTTGTAGAACACACTTGGCATGAATCAGAAAATCAACCTCACATATGCCTCCTCAAAAAGAATGCTTCTGCCAGGAACTGCTGTAAATATATCTTGGGTCAATGTAGGTATATACAGTTTCCTTCCTAGTGGCACTTACGGGTTTTAAGATTTTTAACTCTTAGCAAAAACGTTTTATATAACTGATATTTTGAGATGGTTTCTCTCCTTTGTATGGACTCTCTGGTGGATGCAGAGGCTTGTACTCTGACTGAAGGCCTTCCCACACTCATCACATTTAAAAGGTTTCTCTCCTGTGTGGACTCTCTGATGGATGCAAAGGCTTGAACTCTGACTGAAGGCCTTCCCACATCCACAACATCTATAGGGTTTCTCTCCAGTGTGGACTCTCTGGTGGATGCAGAGGCTCGAACTCTGACTGAAGGCCTTCCCACATTCATAACATTTATAGGGTTTCTCTCCTGTGTGAACTCTTTGATGCATGCAGAGGCTGGAAGTATGCCTGAAGGCCTTGCCACACTCTTCGCATTTAAAGGGTTTCTCTCCTGTGTGGACTCTCTGATGCATACAAAGGTTTGAACTATTACTAAAGCCCCGTCCACACTCACTACAGACATAAGGTTTCTCTCCTGTATGAACTCGCATATGAATCTGAAGATGGGAGCTCCAATTGAAGGCTTTGCCACACTCGTAACATTTATAGGGCTTCTCCACTGTGTGGATTTTCTTATGTCTATTAAGCTTTGTTGTAGTGCTAAAATCCTTACCACAATCATCACATTTATACACCTTCTCTCCTGTGTGGTCTCTCCAATGAATATGCAGTTCTGATATATGAAAGAAACCCTTATCACACTTATCACATTTATGGGGCTTCTCAGCTGTGTGAATTTTCTGATGCATAAAAAGATCTGCTCTCTCAGAGAAAAATTCCCTACACATGGGGCACTTGTAGATCATTTTTCCTATTTGGTATCGTGATTTGGAGGAGAAAATTTCCTTTCAACTACTATAGTTACAGAATTGTTACTTCATAAAGTCTCTTATTTGGCCATTTTGGCAGTCTATCTCAGACTTGCTCTGTTAGGCAAGTTTAAGATCAGCTTAAGCTTTTCCCTGCCTGTCTTTCTATGGAAGGTTTCTTCCTGCATAGTGTTCCTCACTCAGTATTATTACTGATTATAAAATGACATTTACTTCCACATGAATCCTGTAATTCATAAACATAGAAATTTGTTTTAGATCCTGAGTTGTCAACATTCCAAGGGGCTGCCAAGGTGCAAACCTTTGCCTTTTTAAGGCCCTGGAATCTTCCTCTTGCAGAGTAATCTTGTACTTCTCACTTCTAGAAAAAGGACTATACAGTGTATCCCCCGTATTTGAGGGTGAGATCCTGCTGATCGGTCCTGAGCCTCTGCAGCCAGCCCCTGAGCAGTCAGTATGGCCTGCTGACTCCTGCACATCAGACAGGAAGCATTTCCAGGAAGCAAGCTCCTCGTGGTCCCAGTGTGGCAAGCCAGGCTTTTGGAAAGTGCCTACATAGGTATCACACCAGTGTCCTGCAACAGAAACAAAAAAATTAATTTTGTCCAGAAACCTGCTATGAATTCCTTAATTTTGTACCAATGTGACAGTAGTAACACAAACCTTTTTTGATCTGAAGACGCTCTCTTATCTTCCAGAGACACGTCTCTTGGGTTTGCAGGTCTGAAGAAAAGAATTTGTAGATATCATGCTCCTGTTTACAGCTCAAGTATATAATCCAATTACAACCACTCACTAATCATCTGAACAACATCAAGGGAAATTTACTGAAAGAGAAAAGAAATCCTCAAAAGATTCACAAGTGAGTATGGAAAGCAGCTGTCCTGCACAAAGGAACAAGGAAAATTGTCTCCACTTTGAACTTCAGAAGGTGCAGTGTTGCTGCTTTTACAAATAAAACATTCTATTTCAAAAGCCTTCTAGTGTATACAAAGAATGAGTATATGAGATGTAGGTATCAAATGTCATTCCTCTGCTTAATCACCCCTACATTGTTTCCTGATGAACTTAAAATCCAAATCCTTAACTAAAAAACCAAGGCCACGCATGAACCTGGTGCTTTCTCCCACCTCACTCACTACACTTCCTGCCATGGCTTTTTTCTGCTCTCAAACACCTCAAGCTGTTTCCTGCCTTAGGGCCTTTGTATATGCTATTCTGGGCACATGAACCCACTCCTGCTGGATTCTGTATGGTTCTGCATGTTAACTGGCCCTCCCCTACAAACGAAGGCCCCACCCTGGCTAGATTCTATTTTAATCTTTGATTCCTCCAAAGCAAATACAACACGTGTTACCTTACTTGTTCCTGGATTTTGACTTGTCTCCTGTACTAGGATGTTAAGTGCCTTGAGGGAGAAACTGTGTGTGTGCTCACTGTTATTTTCTGGCAGAGAGGAGATATTCAATTAAATACTGCCGAGTGAATCTGGAGAGTACTTTGAGGACACCCTCTCTCACCCTACATAAATATACCCTGATTCACTCTGGTAGAGCAGATACAGGTACATTTCCCAGTACCTTATTTCCAGTCTTTTGATAACCTACAGGTGACAAAATATAAAACAAATAGAATGAAGAGGAGATAAAAGAAGAAAAAAAAATCCAAAACACCCAATCTGAAACTTTATGAGGTTCAGGACCATGTCCCAACAATCTCATTTCTTTTATTCTATTCACAGAAATAATTAATTAATGAAATAAAATCAATAGATCTTCTTAAAATAATACTTTCGATAATATGTTCCATGCAAAGATAGCAAGCCTGGTGACTGAAGAGATTTCTTTAGCATTAAACTGGCCAAATAAACTGTATTACTTCTAGGTAGAAGCATTAAGAATTATAAAATTCAACTGGAATTTTCAGCAAAATTTCAGCAAAAATACATCTAGAAAAATTATATATGCATCTAGTCTTGGTCCCACTAATAATAATTCTAGATATCTATCCCAAAGATACACTGGCAAAACCAGGAAATGAGTGATATACCAGGTTATTCATTGAGCCAGTTAACCTGTCATAGCAGAACTGCAGGCAACTCAAGGCCTACCGATCATGGAGTAGTGGATTCAACTATGGTACTTCCTCATAAGGAAATACTGCTTAGGCATTTAAAACAAAAAAGGAATGCGGAAGAGCACTACGCAGTAGCATGGAATAAACCAAGTTCATACCATGAAGTTAAAAAAAAAAAAAAAAAGAAAAAAAAAGGTACATAGTAGTATATATTCTTTTTTTCCCTCCTGACCACCCCAAGAGACTGTAACAAACTGGTCGACACATGTAGGTGGTCAGAAACTAGGCCCACGACACTGATACGTACATGTGGTGTGTGTCCAGTCTATGAAAATTAGGTCAACTTAAGGAGCTGGTCTATGTAGGGAGGTGGTCAATTACAAAGGTCTTGCTGTATTTTATGTTACTTCTTGTGTAAAAATGGAAGGAAAAAAATAAACATGATGAGAAAGATAATCCAAAATTTAATTTAATGAGTACCAAGGGGAAGGAAGGAAACAAGAATGCAGTTAAGACTTCCCAGACTATACTTTGTTACACGGTTTTGACTTTGAAAACATAAATGCTTATATAGTCAAAAATAAAATTAAATAGGAAAGAAAAACCAATCCCTAAAATTTTAAAACAAAAGAGAATGAAACTTAACTTTCATGTTGGTGGCCCATCCACACATGGCATTCAAACACAGTATACTGACTGTACATCCACAGAAGAACACGTTCTATTGACAAATACAGCTACGAAGAAATCAAACTTCTTTCATTATTTTAACTGCTCATGATAACACTGGTGTTTTTACAAAGTAGGATAATGTAAATAAATAATTTATGTTAATGTTGCTCAAAACCAAGATTCAATGAAAGAAAAATAAAATCAAAGTTAAGAAAAGTTCTGTAAGGTAAGATTTTGTTTAGAAATATCAGTATGAATTCATTATTTTTATTTTATTTATTTATTTATTATTATTTTTATTTTTTGAGGCAGTCTCACTCTGTTGCCCAGGCTACAGTGCCATGGCATCAGCCCAGCTCACAGCAACCTCAAACTCCTGGGCTCAAGAGAATCTCCTGCCTCAGCTTCCCCAGTAGATGGGACTAAAGGCATACCAGGCTAATTTTTCTATTTTTAATAGAGATGGGGGTCTTGCTCTTGATCAGGCTGGTCCTCTAACTTCTGAGCTCAAGTGATCCTTCCACCTCCGCCTCCCTCTGAGTGCTAGGATTACAGGCATGAACCATTGTGCCCAGCCAAATTCATTATTTTTAAAGCTATTACCAAAAAGGCCCGCAAGCAATTAAGAACAGATAGCAATGGAGCATATCTAGATTTCTCTTTCCTTAAATTTCCTTCCTCACCAAGGGGAAAGGGATCCTCAGATAAATGGCTGGCTTCAAGGCCAGAGCAGCACCTACAAAATGAGCCTGGGACATCTTGTTAATGCAGACATATACCCAAGCAGCACAGAGCCAATTTATACAACTGAGAATCAAACAGAATAAGGCATGCAATTGATTAAGACTCATTAAATACACAAACCCCTGTAGTTTTTAACAATTGTAAGGGATGGGGGGAAAGAGACAGACAGGAGGAGGCAGAGCCATGGTCAGACCCAAGGCATTGGATGAAAACATTTCAAATAGTATATAAACCCAGCACATTGTACCCCATGATTGCATTAATGTATACAGCTATGATTTAATAAAAAAAAAAAAAGAAAGAAAGAAAGAAAAACTGCAACTAACTAGGAACACCAACTTTTTACCCTGAAAATCAGCAATTAGAAAGAAAGAATTAAACATCTATCCCATGTTTCCTCTACATATGCTCTCTCAAGACAATGAAACGTGCCTAATTATACCTGTACCTTTCCTTCATGAAATACCTGATTCAGACCATGACACTGTCAGGACCAAGCTGTCATTACTTGAAGCCCTGGTCAATCTTAGCACGACTCAAAGAGGAAGAGACAAGACGCATGTGGCTGATACTGTGACACAATGGGAAGGAAAACACACAGCACAACCTGGAGCCATTCTTGCCAAAAGATTGAACCAAATCAAGCCTCTGGATCTAATCTTTAATTAAAGGAACTGGAGGGGATAGAACTACCAAGAAGGAAGCAGCAAAATATCAAAAGGTAAAAAAGGTAAGCCCCTCTACAGCCCTAATTTCTACAACAAGTAAAGGGAATGGAAAAATGAGAGTGCTCTAGACAAAGACATTTGAGACATAATCAAACCTTAACAGGAAGACCTTCTTTGGAATCTGACACAAATAAAACAAGCATTAAAAAGAGACAGACAGCTGGGAAAATGTGATTAGGGGCTGACATCAGGAACTGACAGAGTATCAAATTACAAAGGCATATTGTTAACTGGTGATAATGCCACTGTAGCTATAGAAACCAATGTCTATAGCTTTGGAGACATAGGCTAAAGCAAAGAGGAATGAAATGACATTGACGTCTGATGTGTCTTAAAATACTTCAGCAAACAAAAAAAGGGAAAGTAAAAAAGGGCAGACAGGCAAATGTGGCAAAATCATTCTAATTGCTGAATCTGGGTGAGAGATAAATGGATGAATAAAACAGCCTTTATACCTTTGAATACAGTTGAAATTTTTCATGACAAAAAAAAATCGGTTAATGCTGAGAAGACATTCTTTACCTGTTCCATCTTCCACCACATAACTAATTCCAGGGCCAAGTATACTGTATAGAGGCGCAACTAAGAACAAAACCAATGCAATGATTTTTGTTCTTGAACCAGAATGTTTATTGCAGCTCAATTCATAATTGCCAAGATGTGGAAGCAACCCAAATGCCTATCAACTCATGAATGGATTAAGAAACTATGTATACCATGGAGTACTATTCAGCCATAAGATAAGATGGAGACTTTATATCTTTTATGTTGGATGGAGCCGAAACACATTCTTCTTAGTAAAGTATCTTAAGAATAGAAAAAAAAAAAATCCAATACGTTTAATACTAATATGAAACCAGTATATAAACAATTATATGCCCACACGAATGATAAAACACAATTATAGTCTAGTAATGCGGACAGCCAAGGAGAGGGAGGAGGGAGATTGGCAGGAAGAGGGAAGGCAACAGGCAGGAGCTCACCTAATGTGTACAAGGTGAGGGTACACAGCATGCCCCCTGGGTGAGGGGCTCAAATGCAACTTGAACTTTACCTTGGAAGTGAGAATAATGTAACCTAAAAATTTGTGCCCTCATATTAATTTGGAAAAAAAACACCAAAAACCAATGCAATGCTCCAAACAGCCAGCCTTCCCCCAATCAATCCTGGGCAGGGACGGATGGACAGCAGTTGTCTCTGGAGAGCAGGGGAAGGTGGTTGCTGTGTGGCCAAAAGAGCAGGACAGAGACAGTCGCGCTCAGTCCTCCCCTCAAAGCTAACTCCAGTGCCTTCACTGGGAAATCCAGACACAAGCATCAGAGCACTCATCCAGACCAGCCTCAGAAGTGGACTCTGCTCAGAAGGGCAACAGCGCAGCGCAAAGCTCAGAGACGACGGGATTCCCACAAGACCTCCTGCCAGAGCTCCTCTTGAGGAGGAATCAGGCACTGCCACTCTTTCTGGATAAAACGCTCTGAGGCATCTTCAAGCCTCACCACCTGATAGGGGGTTAACTTACATTCTGCAGGAAAAAGGAAGAGAAAGTAAAGCTAAAGAAACTAGCAAAATTTCCATGTGACCAAAGAACAAACAGAAAAAGGATCACCACTGCAGCACCTTCTGGATGCTTCTATACACATAAAGGGGGTTGTAAACCAAGATTCTTTAATCAAGGTTCCTGCAGCGTCCCCAACACTGTCTCCTACTCAAGACTCACCCTGACATCTTATGTTCAACATCCTAAAAGGGCCTTCGAGGGGAAATCCCACATGACTGCAAACCCAGCTTTCTGACCTGAGGGGGAACCCTGACACCACCAACGGCAATGCTCAGACTTCTGGGGCAGCCCCAGAAGTCAGTGCACTTCACCTACAAGCTAGAGTTCAGCTGAGACCTGAGAGAACAAAAGCTTAAAATACAGCCCATCTGCCTCAAGTCCCCACCTTCCACAAAAAGAGAGTCCCTGCTGTCTTTTCTGTAGCTTACCTGACTGCAGAGCATCTGAATTAGTGCTGACCTCTCTTGACACTGAGGGACTGGCTAATAAACAACTAACGCTGAGATTCAACCAAGTCAAAAATTGAGTCTTAAATATGAGCTGTGTCCTAAGTGAATAAATGCTCTGGGCCATGGCATTGGAAAGAGGATCTAGAGATGGGGACACAGGATTAACAGTTTGAGAGAAAACTTGTTTCTTTTTGAGGGCTCCTCAGGCCAAAAGCTACTACACCTTTTGAGGCAGGACGAAACCACTTTCAGTAACAGGGCCTCCCACTCACATCCATGTCTTGAACTCTACCCACTGCACTTTTATTACAGCAGCACCCCACCTTATTTATTTATTTATTATTTTTTTAATAGTACATTCTTTCTTTTTTTAAATTTAATTTTATTTATTATTTTCTTTTATTGTTAAATCATAGCTGTGTACATTAGTGCAATGGTCTGTACCCATTCTAAGATGCACCATAGATGTGGCCCCACCCATGACCCTCCCTCCACCAAAACCTCCCCCCTCCCTTCCCCTTCCTTGGCTCTTTCCTCATAGTCTTGTGCTATAGTTGGGTTATAGTCTTCATGTGAAAGCTATAATTTAGCTTCATAGTAGGGCTGAGTACATTGGATACTTTTTCTTCCATTCCTGAGATACTTTGCTGAGAAGAATATGTTCCAGCTCCATCCATGTAAACATGAAAGAGGACCCCACCTTATTTAAATCCAACTCACCAACTATCTATGCAGGCACCCAACCAGCTGGATAATGCCAAAATTTATTTCATTCATAATCATAAATCTCAAATGGACACTCACAAGCCCCCCATAAATTCTCCTGTAAGCCTGTAGTACATGCGCTTCCCCAATATTTTAAATGACTACTGCAACATTCTCCTTTCTCCTCAAATCTTCTGTATTCCTTCTGCCATCCTTGCTCATAGTTCAGATACACTACCAAGGTAATCTATTAAGAAAACAGAAGCAGCTCAGTGCCTGTAGCTCAAGCAGCTAAGGCACCAGCCACATACACCAAAGCTGGTGGGTTCGAATCCGGCCCAGGCCCATCAAACAATGACAACTACAACCAAAAACAGCCGGGCATTGTGGCGGGAGCCTGTAGTCCCAGCTTTTTGGGAGGCTGAGGCAAGAGAATTGCTTAAGCCCAAGAGTCTGAGGTTGCTGTGAGCTGTGATGCCATGGCACTCTACCCAAGGAGACAGCTTTAGGCTGTCTCAAAAAAAAAAAACAACCAAACAAAAAAAAAACAGAAGTAATCAGACAATACCCTCATTTCCCACCAGCAGATCCCCTCAGATCCTGCACTGACACTTCCCACTCCTGCAGGCAGTGCCCTGCTCGTCAGAAAGACCATCCCTCCCTCTGTGCCGCTTGCGCATCCTTCTCAAAATCCAGTCCTGTGGGTATTCCTTCTGTCTTGCCGCCATCACTTCCATCCTGACTACAGGTTCATTCCCATACAAACATGTTGCAGTATCTCCCTTTTTTAGGGGTCCTGCCATGCTACCCAGGCTGATCTCTCCTGAGCTCAAGTGATCCTCTTGCCGCAGCCTCCCTTGTATCTGGGATCCAAGTGTGCACTACCATGCCCAGCTAATAGCTCCTATCTTGAAACAAACCTCTTTGGATCCCACCACTGCATTCCAGCTCTCAGCTAAACACCTACTCCCTACACAACAGAACTCTCCTGTCCCTCCAGGTAGTTTTGTCCCTCCAGTCCATGGAAAACAGATATTACCCAGGCCATGGAGAAGGAACTACAGGACACACCTGGGAACATATTCCTCCTTGGCTAGGCGGCACCACTCTGCTTGGCTGGCGCCACCTCCCCAGCCCCTTGTTTCCTCCACTACTGACACCTCCTCTACACGCTAGGGTCCTGCAGGGCTTTCTTGGGTCTACACTCTCTGGGTAATCTTGATGTTGGCTCCCAAGTTTTACCTCCAGTCCTGAACTACTCCACAATTTCTGCTGACAGGTGCCACCTTGAATCCCCCTCAAACCATTTCTTTGTCCTTCTTCCCCACTGCAGCAAACTGCACCAACATTCACCTACCTGTTACCCTTACTCCTCCTTCCCCTCAGCCCTCAAGGCAGGTCACTGGAAAATCTTGCCTCCCCCCAAAAGCACATCCCAGTCTGCCCTCATCCTTCCACCCACCCCCCCAGCAACAACAAACCCCCCCAGACTGTGGGATGGCCTCCTCCCATGTGGACCTTCTCAATAGGCTCTCAAGCAACAGGTCTCTCTGCAGTCATTCTGTTCTCTCATAACTTGGCATCTACCAGCAGTCACCATAATCTTTTAGAAACATAAATAAGAGAACATCACTTCCCTGCTTAGCCCCTCTGCTGCTGCACACCCCTCTCACTAGCTCACAGCCACATAAGGCCTGGTCATCACCCACCACAACCTCTTTAGGCTCATTTGTCCTCAGTTCCTTCACAGGAGTTGCATCTTCTCAACACCTAGGTCTAAGTACAAGCACCGCCTTCTCATGGACAGCTCCCCAGAGACATTCCAGTGTCAGTGAAGCTGATTCACCTTTCCACCTGCAAGCCTCTCTCATTATATCACTCTGCTTTAGTTCTGGACGGTACTTTGCTACTTAACACTTCAAATTATTTTGCTTATTTGTGCAGAGGCTTCCTTGTTTGTTGTCCCCCTTTCCCCACCCACTGACCAGCAGAAACTGCAGATAATTAGTGAATCTGTGAATCTCTAAAACCCCTTCATCTCTGTCTCCCACTCATTCGAGCAACAAATGTTTACTGAGCTTCTAATCAGGGTCAGCCACTGTGCCTTCAGCAGTGAGCAGAATTGTACTTAGCCCCTTCCTGTTGTGATTTACAGGCTAGCAGGGAGACATTCAAAGTTTTCATAAAGAAATATCAAACTAAAACTACTTGAAGTGTTCCAAAACAGCCCTGTGTTGTTCCAAGAGCCTCAGGCTTGGCTGGAAGCAAGAATGAGCCTTCAGAAGTGATGGCTGAGCTCAGATCTAGAGGACTCCACAGGGCAAAGACAAAACAAGCAGTGTTGAGGGAAGAGCACACACAGAGGACGGTGAGAAGGGCAGGCAGTGGGTGCCAGTAGGGGCAGAGCCAGTGTGGCCGGAGGCCAGGGAGCCAGGAAGACCTCAGTACCAGGGGGAAGGAGAAGCTAAAGATCATGATCTTTATCCTGGGAGCAATGGGGAGCCACTGAAGCAGTTAGAGATTTGCATTTTTAATATAAACTCCACCTGAAGTACATAAATTAACAGATGAGTAGAAAGCAAGAGCATCCGGAGATAACTAGCAGTTTGGGTTAGAAATGATGGTAATCTGGACTAAAGCAATAGTGGTAAAAGAAAAATCATTCAAACTACCCTGTTTCTCCGAAAATAAGACCTACTTACAGGAAAGATAAGATGTCCCCTGAAAATAAGACCTAGCGCATCTTTGGGAGCACACTTTAAAATAAGACACTGTCTTATTTTCGGGGAAACAGGGTAGTACTAGATGGAACACAATGGGTAAGAGGTAAGGAAGTCCCAAGGCTGACCCTTACGTTTTTTATTTGAATATCTGGAGTTAGAGCCACTCAGTAAGACAGGAAACTCTAGAAAAGACCAAGTTTGGGGGTTTACATTGTGATCTCAATCTTAGATGTGCTCATAGAATCCAGTTTTATAGGACAGTAGCTGGATGAAAGGAAGTCACTGAGGTAAGACGTGACTTTACAAAATATAAATTTGTGAGCCATCAACATTTAGAAGGTACATGAAACTAGAGGCAGGGATGAGACTGCCGAGGAAGAAGTACAGGGCAAGTGGCACAGAGGACCCTGGAATGGAGCACACAGAAGCCCAACATGAGTTGTGTTCAAAAGAAGGCAAGCACGAGAGTACATCTGTGATAATTCCACCTACACATCACTCAAAACCAGGCAAAATCAATCGCTGCTGTTAGAAAGCAGAGCAGGCAGAGGGCTAACACCTAGGAAAGAACACAGGGGTTTTGGAGGTCCCAGTCTAGTGGCATCTTAACCTGGGCACAGTTGTATCCAGATGTGCTCATCTCACAGCTGTGGAAATTCAAGCTGTTCAAATTGAGTTTATAAACTTTTATGTTATACTTCAAGGAAAAGTTCAGGAAAGATAATCAACAGAAAGAATTCTGTTGAGAGGGAAAGACTGAAAATATAGGAGAGAAAAGAAATAATGGAAAAGGCAAATGGAGACAGGTTCTAAAGCTCAGTAAGAGACAAGGATACTGTTCTCTGTGTCACAGCCAAAGGCAGGAGGTGGCACATGTGCTCTGGAGTAAAGCTGATGAGTCTCGCTGGCTGCTGGAAAGCACCTGCTGAGAAGGGAGAGGAGTTGTAGCAAGCAGAGCACAGAGGTGGTGTGAGACAGTTGTGTGGAGAAACTGCCAGTGCATGGAGGGTGGATTTGTCCCTAGGGCTCAGACACTCAGTGCTGCATGGGAAATGCAGGTGGCAGAATAGTTTCTGCAGAACTAAGTTTTTGAGAAAGGGAATAATCAAAGGACGAAGGGGCCTTCTATCTGAAATTTCTACCTTCTCATCCTGATGGAGAAAATCATAAACCTGCCACAGTCTTCATGGCTACTGCCCTCAAGTGGGCCTTCCAAGCCTCAGGTATCTGTATGTCACTTCTCCCCAACTCACCACATAGCTGCTGCACCCCTACCTTACGTTCTATCTCCATCTGACCTGCAGACATCTCTGCTCTCTACCTGGAATGCCTCACAGAAAAAGCAGATCCATCAGAGGACTTCCTCCAATTTCCGCCAAATAAACATACACACACTGCACAACTCCAGTCCTCCTTCCTCCTTTGACAAATGGAAGATTCATCCCAACACTATTCCTCTCTAGATGTCTGAACTGAGCTTTTCTTTTTTATATTGAAGATAGTATCTCAAAATCAGACTTCTGGATTATAAAAATATAATGTTATTTTTAATAAATACACAAGTATTTTGCCATAAAAGTGAAAAATCACTACTTTTATTTTTAAGACAAACTACTGTGATTGTAAGAAACCTATAAAGTATTATACCTTCCTGCACCATTACAGTTGCAGCTCTTCCTAGGAATCACTAAATGTAAACAGTAGTAGCAGATCTTACACATAAGTTAAATCTATTTCCAGATCCTATCCAGAGTCAGATCTATCAGAATGTGTAGTATATAATTTTGTCACTCAAGGGGATAAGGGCACACTTTCTGTGAAAGAAGAAAATGAACAGAGAAGAAGATACATCACTGCCTCTCCACCTTCTACCGAAAATAACCAATGAGTTGGAAAGGCCATGTGATTATCTCTCCCACACACAGAACAGGCAATTAACTGTATCCTGGGATCCAGATAAGATTCTCCAAGAAAGATGATCTAAGTGCCTTAGCTCAGGTGATGATATGCTAGGCCAGTGATGTGAAATATACAGAATCCAAAGCAACTTCTAGGTTTTACCAAACTACATTCACAGTTCCTTTAACACACGCTGACTAGCATTTGATACAGATGGGAGATGGTCAGAGAAACCAGCCCACCCTGAAGCAGGCCTAGAATGGAGGTGTTATTGAGGCCAGGGTTCTGAGCAGGCTGACCTCTGAAACACACACCAGAGCTGCATGCACACATGCACGTTCCAGAAACATTATCCAGTACCAAGTATCTGTCAGGCATGGGGTAGGCTCTGGAGTTGCTGATGATGAACAAAATAGACATGGCCTCTGCACCTACAAGTTTATAGTTGAGGAGGGGAAGGTTCTGGTACACAGCAGTGGGGCTATGACACAAGCCCCTGGGACTACACCTGATGAACCAAGGACACCCTAACTAATCTTAGCATGACAAAGACTACTTCTAGTAGACTCTATTTCTAAGATGAAACTCAAAGGATGAAACAAAGATGACACGTGATAAACAGGAGGGAATAGCACATGTCTAGAGGTGACCTTGTGCTGAGCACCAGGAAGTGGAAGTCCAACCTACAAAAGCATGGGGCTAGTCAGCCAGGGCCCATCAGCAACAGAAATGCGTTATGTGGAGTTCACAGGGCTTTTCTGTAGGTCTTATTTTTGAGGAAATACAACCATTATAGTACTAGACACCTAGGAAGTAGTGGTCTTCCTACGAAAACCAATAAAGACTTAGATGTCTTCATTATGAAGTCCTATAAAGTTAGGACTCTGCCTTTTTTTAACGTAAATTACTTTTACCTTATAGATTTACTTTCTGTCATATAGCGGAATGTGTTAAGTGTTTGGAATTCCAGTCTTACACTTATAAGTTAACTGGATTGCCCAGAAGTTTAGATGAATTTGTTTTGTTCTTTATCTTTTCCACACTGAAGATGTGTGTAGGTCATCCGAAAGCATCAGGTTTGATTACAACCACACAATGCATGTCTCTCTAAAGTATTGGTGTTACACAAATGGTTCTTAGAAACAGAGAAGTTGACAGGGAGAAGGAAGGAAAGGTTTGAGAGTTCTTTAGATTACTAAAACCTTGAAACAAAGATACAGTAAGAGAAGCCAAGGATGACAGCTAGTGACCAACTAACTATTACCTAAGCATACTATGCTGTACAAGCCAGGCCACCCTGGGTCTTGTAGTCTTCAAGTTAGGAAGGCATTTTCTCCTAGGGCTTTAGTGGCTAGCTGCCCCTGAACTGCTCCCAATGGGACATACTGATGCTAAAATTTTTTTTCCTTTGCTCACACACAGATATATAAGCATAAAAGCCTAACCTCCTATATAACCAATTAAGTGCTAAACACTCTACATAGCAACAGTAAAACTTTGAAGAATAAGGCAGCAAACCTAGACATTTATTGTCATCTATAGTTAATTTAAGGTTCTTGACTGCTCTGCATAATAAAATTTTCAATTCATTAAGTGAAATAAAGTGCTAGATTCTAGGCCCATTTTCACTATGAATATAAGGACAGAGGGAAGCATAGTATCTCTTGTTACCTATACTAGGAAACATGTACGAAATACACAAAACAGGGATTTTGGAGAAAAGCAATGTCTAGTGCTGCAAAGTTTGCCCAGCATTAATGGAAGCACCACCCCTTTCAATCCTCAAAGTGCTTCAAGCCCAGTGGAGAAAAACAAGCTGGCAGTTTCCTACACCCAGCCAGAGAAGAACTTCTTAACACCCCATGAAAAGGAGTGAACTAGACCCCAGGATCCCAAAAGAGCAGTAACAAAAATGTAGGAGCAAATTAGAGCATTCAGTTTATCTTCTCTGTGGACTCCTCACCAATATAACCCACAATGACCCTTACAGGTTCCACTGTTTGAAATGTGAGCTTATTTTCCTGAATACTCAGTTGGGGGATGGGTAACAGAGACAGACTATCTATAAATAAGAATGGAAAGGAATCTGCAAAGATCAACAGATATTTTTATCATTGTTTTGAAAACAAGGTGCCTCAAATTCTGTATGTCAAACACAGCAGAATAAAAACAAAATGCAATTCAATTTGTCAATGACTTCAGGACTCTGTCTTAAGATAACAGGAAGGCATTAAAGGGGTGAACGCCTATGGGGACTGTCATAGGTCCCCCAAAATAAGAAGGCCAGGACCCATAAACCCTGGTATAAATGTTTACAGGCGGGGGGAGAAGTACAGTAAATGCCCCAGCTGGGAGTTAGGAAACCAAGTTGCACAGGAAATTAGCTCCCCAAAGGGTTGACATTACACTTCTGGAATGGGGAACTCTCTCTTTGGCTCCGGCACTCCCTTATCCAACAGAGTTTTCCCAAAACTATGTATAGTCCCACTTGAAGTCCTCACCTCACTCAATGCATCCTTCTCCCTTCAGACAGCCTGTGCCCAGTGCAGCCCAAACAGCCAGTCTTCATGTGCTGACAAAGGGTCCAGCATTAGTACTCATCCCCACGCCAATCTGTCAGTGCTGAGTATGGGTAAGAAGTTTTGAGGAAGGGAGGAGGAAAAGGTTCTGTGTTGAACAGTATCTCTCTGAAACTGATTTCCACTTGGAACCTAAGAATATGACCTTATTTGGAAACAGGGTCTTTGCAGACATTATTTGTTAAGTTAGATGAGGTCATAGTAGATCAGGTGGATCCTAATTTATATCGCCTGACAGCCTTACAAAAGAAAGGAGAGGGAGATTCTAACACACAACACAGACACCTGGGAAAGAAGGCCATCTGCAGATGCAGCAGAGACTGGGTTGATGCATCTACTAGCCAAGGAATGCCAAGGATTGCTGGTAACCACCATAAGTTGGAAAGAGGCAAAGGATTCTCCTCTAGAGCAGTGGTTCTCAACCTTCCTAATGCCGTGTCCCTTTAATACAGTTCCTGTGGGTCACAACCCACAGGCTGAGAACCGCTGCTCTAGAGCCTTCCAAGGGAGCCTAACCCTGCTGACACCTTTATCTCAGAATTCTAGCCCCCAGAACTGTGAGAACACATTCCCACTGTCTCAAGACCCCTAGTCTGTGGCACTTTGTTGCTAAGGCAGCCCAGAGAAACTACAAGGAGGACACGGCATGCTCTCAGCATGTTTCCCTTCTACTGGTCTCTGTCTGGGCTCTGCATACATAAGGCATATTGTTCACTCTTTCGTGATGTTGAATGGATTGTGTCTCTTTCACACTTCACCTGAGTCCTTTCGCTCTGTGAAAACCTAGAGTCATTTCATCTTTACTCACTTCAGAAGGTGCACATTTCACTTACATACTTTTACTCAATAGACTGCATTTCATAGAAAAATCTTAGTTTTTCCTTCCTTTTACAATACTCTCATTTTTTGCTTCCATTTCCAAAGGAAACAAAAATCCATAAACAATATCTAGTCTTCACCTCCCACACCGAAAAAGTTCCAGACACAGATACACTTCCGTCCTCGGCAGCAAGGGGAAGGAGGTAAGAAGTAGTTTTGCAACTGGATCAACTAGAGTGAATGGGGTTTTTGTACACAGTACATGTAATGTGGGGCATCCAGCCTGCTTCCGTCTATCACAAACAGGCAGGCTTTGTCCTGATGATGTAGGAATGTTCCCTCACTGGCCAGGCACTGAGGACAGAGCCCTGCAACCTAACTGGCTGCAGCAGAAGATACAAATTAAAAAAAAAAAAAGAAAACAATTATTAACCAACTAAATTGTCTCATTTCCAAACGGAACACTCCTCCCCATTCCTGCCTGTTCCCCTCTGATTTCACATCTTAAATTTTCATTCTATGATAGTATCATTTCACACATCATAGGCAAACCCATAATTTGGTAGAGCTAAGAGGTTTGAAGACCTTCTCAAGGCCACCAAGCTTGGAATCGACACAGGATAAGTTTAAACTTGCTCTGAGAGCATTCAATCTCTGCAATCTTGCTGTCCACACACCCCCAGTTCCCTGGGTCCACACACATTCTGTCCAACTTCCAGCACTCCTTGCAATGCTCAGCCTACTTTTACCCCAAGCAGCAGCAATTTCTGCAAATTATACTATAGCACAAACATACTGGAATTCAAGTTCCAGCTCTCCACGAACAGTGTGAATTCAAGAAATTGTTTAATCCTAAGATTCAATTTCCTCAAATGTAAAAGAGAAATAATATCTATATCTCTTGGGATTGCTCTGAAAATGAAATAAGACAATGCATGAGGATTTATAGTGCCTAAATAAATACTATCCTTTTTCTTTTTCCAATGTAAAAGAATGTACCTGCCTGGTGAGCACAGCAAATGACCACTGTTACCTTGCAGATGGCTTTAGGAGCCTGCAGGGAACAACTCAGCCTCCCAGCTTCCATTCCCTTTTCTAATCGCACTCTGATGTCCTGTTGAGGACCACCTCTCCCTCTATGCAGCAGTGACAGGCCAATAAATCAGGGTGCTCCTCTATCATCCCCTATGAAAGCTGAGGTCCCCAGATCTGCTCTCTTACAACAGTACCTGGTATAGTCAAAGGGCAAGAAACTAAGCTCAACCAGATAGTCTTTCTCTCCAGGTTCTCTGAATTGTGAAGAGAACGTGAAAGATGACATAAAGGATTACAGTTCATTCACGGTCTAGTGATGGCACCCAGGACAGATTTAAGCAGTTCCTACTATGAAGATCCTCTAGAGCACGGATTTTCAACTGGTGTGCTGCAGAAGTTTTTAAAGATCACTTATTATTTTTGAAAGTTCAAAGCAAAGTACATTCTTTTTTTTTTACTCTTCTTTTTAAATCAACATAATGTAAGCGTGCTGCAGAAATTTAACTACAGGTTCAAGTGTGCCATGAGATAACAAAGGTTGAAAACACTGCTCTAGAGCTACTAGGTTCTTTCCACCTTGCCTTCCACGCCACAATTCCTTTTTACCTTGAATTAGCTCAGCGGTTCTCAACCTGTGGGTCGCAACCCCTTTGTAACAATGAAAATACATCATGGGGCGGCGCCTGTGGCTCAAGGAGTAGGGCGCCGGTCGCATATGCCGGAGGTGGCGGGTTCAAACCCAGCCCCGGCCAAAAACCAAAAAAAAAAAAAGCTACCACCAATCTTCTCCATCTCAGTTGTCCTTCTCCAAAGCTTGACTGGGATTAACAATCACATCACTTACTAAGAGCATGCAGAAAAGGAAAGGTGGTTCTGGAAACTTGATTTCAAAAACTGATCCATAAACCAGGATTGCCAGCCTCAGGGTTGGGGGGGTGGGGGTGGGCCTGTCAGAAATGCAAGTCTCTAACTCCCTCCAGATCTACCAAATTAGAACTGGCATTTTAGCAAGAGTTCCAGCATCACAGTAAAGTTGTAAAGCACTGATTCAGGGGTAAATGTGATTCTTGGCAAGTGCCAGATCAACGTCGCATACTTAATGTGAAACATTCTTTAATGTTCTTTGTTTGTAAACTATAAAACAAAACCTACTTGATTTATACCTCTCCCCAGCAGAAGACAGGGGCTGGCAGTACAACATAGTTTTTACACACAACGAGCCCACAGCTCTCCTCAACTCCTGTCCCTATCACCAACAGTGTGACTTCAGATTGTGTTCCGAACTAAGCACCTACTTCCTGTCTATAAAATGGGCCTGTAATCCCCACCCCCTCAGAGTACTATGTACGCAAATCATACATTTCCATCATTCGTTCACCGTGGTAGATGTGTGTCTCATTACTCCAGCTAAAACTGGCCCTGACCCGGATAAATGACCTAAGCACCTGGTGATCTACAGCCTTCCTCCCTCCCAACTGCACTTCACGATGTACAATACAAGGCCTACTGATTAATGTTCAATTAGGTAGGAGCTTAATGAAAGCTCCAAATGACAAACATGGTGTCATGATGTACTGGTAAAAGGTCTACTCAAAGTCTGAGAGTAACCAGTGGATTTTAAACACCAGAGTATGGAAAGTTCACAAATACAGTTTCAGCTTGCACATTGCAACTAATTTATAAGACCCTACCATTTGTCAAGTTTTGCTGTCATGTCACACATAAAGCCACAATTACCTGAAACACTTACTAAAATCTGTTTTCCATCTATTCTACGTTGTCTGTGCAGGGCCAAATCTCTCCATCTGCTTCAACCAAAACAACATACTGTAAGAGACTGAATACAGAAGCAGGTATCTTTTATTTAAGCTCTATACATTTAAAGAGCTTTGACAAAATGCATACATTGCCACTCCTCCTCCTAAATGTCTTTTTAGAAAAGTTATTTTTCATTAAAATGTCATTTATGTTGGCATGTAATGAGTTTACCACTTTTAAATGATCTAATATTTTTGTAAAATGTTAGTTTTCATTTTCTATTACTGTAAATGTCAAAGCCTGCAACTCACATAAACTTAAAGCTCTTTGGGGTCTTTATGTTTTGGGGGGTATTTTTTGAGACAGAGTGTCTCCCTTTGTCTCACTTTGTCACCCTTGGTAGAGTGTTATGGCCTCATATCTCAACATCAACCTCAAACTCTTGGGCTCAAGCAATACTCTTGCCTCAGTTTTTCATTTTTAGTAGAGATAATTCTTGCTCAGGCTGGTCTCAAATTCATGAGCTCAAGTGATCCACTGGCCTCAACCTCCCAATGCTAGGATTACAGGTGGAAGCCACTGTGCCCAGCCCAAATCCACTTGTTTTAAAGACAAAATATGTAAACTGTTAAGATGAACATTTACTTGTAGTTAGTAATTCCCATTATCAGACATTATTCTTCTAGATGTTAAAAAAAAAAATTCGCTCGGGAGGCTGAGGCAGGAGAACCGCGTAAGCCCAAGAGTTAGAGGTTGCTGTGAGCCGTGTGACATCATGGCACTCTACCCAAGGGCAGTACAGTGAGACTCTGTCTCTACCAAACAAAATTCAATTTTCGTACACAAGAGGGCTGAGAGCTGAACATTACAAGAAATAACTCTCTATGCAGAGAGATGCTTTATAAAGGATTCAGCAGTGTCTCATTAATGTGTTCTTATAAGACCTTGATTTCCATGAGGGGGATTAGGCACCTCTACCTGACACTGTTCCCCCTGACGTGATGGGTCCCCCCCATTCATGGAGAGAGGTAATGATCCTTCCGCTTGGTTAGGAATTCTTTTGCCCTCATAAAATAATCAAGAAGTCCCAGAAATCATCAGATTTTAATTTGGCAGGTCTTGGCAGAGGTACAACCTCAAGGGAACCTCTGCTCACCCCTTTTCTACATGTCTTGGCATACAAAAATATAAATGCAAAGACCATTTAAGTATTAGGACCTGAATGCTGCCAAAGGAACAGGGTTAAAGAGAGCATTGGTTCTGTTTGATGGCACTAGTCCCCACATGCTTTCAGTATGTGGAAATACAACAGAGCAGGATCTACCTCCTCACAAATCTCCTCTACGCCTTTAGAAAATGCCAATCTACACAACACGTAACAAAGATTAGGAAGACTCAGATACTCGAGCTAGTAGGCCCAGTCCACTTAATCTTAGCTCAGATATGTCTTCCAATAACTTTACTTATAGCAGTCATTACTTAGGAGTGAGGAATGAATGCCAAACCTTTTGCTTCTACCAACATCCTCAGTCCTGAAATTGAAGATGTGGCAACCTAGGAGGTCCTTCTGGCTGCCCAGGCAGGCTCATGACCTTGACAGGCCATTCCTATATTTTCCAGTCTTCTTTCAGTACCTGGCTCTCAAAGATGCCAGAGCTGTTGTTCCTTACTATAGTCTCTGCATGTGCCCCAGGCCACCTCAATGATAACAGATCACAGTGAAGTCCCATTTGTAAGGTCCTACCTAGACTTCTCCCCTTGGCAGTGGGCTTTCACGGAGTCTCTGAAGGAGGGTCCACTTGGCTCCCAAGACCTCTGAATTAGCCACTCAAGCCTCATCTCCTCTAGCCAATAGCACCATGAAAAGCCTAGCTGCCACGCCACTTTTCTCAGGTGTGCTTCTCATTCATGGAAGTAAACTTGCACGCCTCATTTTCTCGGGCTAATTTCAGGTGCTGGAAATTGGGAGGTGGTCAGAACTGAGAGGGGGAGTTTTACTTGGAGAACCTCTGGCATGTGTCTGTAACTCCTGACTAAACCTCTTGTGGTCAAATCCTCCATACCAGAATGCCCAACCTCAAAAGATATTCAGGCCAAATGCTTGTGCATTCCACTGCAGGCATCACAGTGCTGTGCACTTCTGAGAATGGAAATGACCTTGAAGCCAGGCTCCTCAACCAGAACAGCAGTGTGTGGCTACTGCTGCCATTTGTGTGTCATCTCGGTGGCAGGTTCTAACTCACGTCCAGATGCTCCCATACCTGGGGCTCAAGCAGCAGCCAGCATATCCTGCACATGCTATTGCCAATCATTTGCTTCAGTAACACAGGGGTAACTTCCCCAAGGGTTTTGAAGTCAACTTTTTAGGTGGATAAAAGGAGGTTCGGACTTTGAGCAAGATTCTCCAACTAAAATGGGCCTACTTTTCTCCTTTCTGGAATAAGGTCAAACTTTTAAAAAATCTGTTCTTTTATTGGGAAGTGAGGATTTTACATCACTTTTGATGCCTTCCTGTGTGCATCCTTGCCACCAGCTAGCTACAAAAGACTGCAGCAACCCAGATGACTGCTGAGCACAAGAGAACCCTGGTCTTACTCTGCCAGCATCTCACCCCTACCCTCACACCACTTTTCCTCCTCTGGGCTCTGTACCTCCTTCTCCCCCTCTTTCCTTCATCACTGCCCACACTTCCCCATCTCCTACACATCAGAAGTTCTAGGTTCTTTGCTTTTTCTCACAATAAACCAAAGTCAGTGGCTAATGATTTGGACTCTGGGTTTTAATGAGCTATAGGGAAGAAGGATGTTTTTATTCTGTCCTGGGGAAAATTGCTCTTTGCATGATTTGTCCTAATGACTCCTAATGGAGAAAAAACAAAAGAAGCTGTGTCTGATTTTTCTTTAACTAGAAATCACAAAGACCATGAACTTAGGTCCAGAGATGGGAAAACAAAAATGATTGAGGGAGTGATGCCAAGTTTCATTCTGAGTCTGAGAAAGAGAAGTGCATGTATTACAAAGGCAATAAAAGACTCACAAGTCTACCTCTGGAGTTGTCCTTTAGCTAATCCTCCCCCATTGCTGGAAGAGTGACATTGCTGGGTACAGCCTCTGCTCTGCCACCTGCTATGTGACTGTGGCTTATTTCAGACTGATCTACAAACATATGAATAATAATGTCTACAAACACTTGGCTGGGGGTAATTAAAGAATATAATAAATGTGAGAGTACCTATCAGACTGCCCACGGCATAGCTGAGGGTAAATAAATATTAGTTGTCTTATTTCCTTTATTTTAATTAGTGCATGACACATTCATTCATCTGCTAAGGATGTCATTTCACAGGCAGAGACTTCCAAAGACCTGCTGATTTAATCTCCCTATAATTAAAGCTCCTCCTCTGTTCAAAGTCAAATGCTGCTTTTATACCTATGAGTCTGACTGCTCCTCCCGCTTCTACCCATGTGTTCTTCCCTCTTGACCTTCTATTCAGAGGATTGCTTTATAAAAAAATCTGACTTTAAGGAGATTTCCTCAGTTTGCACTCTATTGCTTTTTTTCTTGCTCTTCAACCCCACATACAAAAAGGCCTCAGCAATAAGATCAAATGATTTGCTTCAGCCCTGGCCCCTACATGAATTCCACATACAAGGCCTAAGCTTATCTTATCTATCTAGTAAATGTGTAACATGCACACGCATTAAGAATCATAATAGTTTGATGGGTATAACACTAGACTTGTGGTCAAAAAGCCCAAGTTCAAATTCTTGATATGGCATTCAAGAGCTATAGAACCCTAATTCACTTATTCTCTCCAGCCTCTGTTTACTCAGCTACGAGGCAGAGGTTGAGCAGTTGCTTACTCCTACCTCAAACCAGGGTCATTGCTTCCATGCTCATTCCTCCTCAGAAAGGATGAGCACTGACAGGGAGACTGAAAAGAAAAAAATCTCAGGACACAACAGGATACCCAGAGAGAAAGGAAGCACAGTAAATACAATGCAATGTAAGAAAATTCATTCTTCCCTGCATACTCTGCCTTTCCCATCCCTTCCTTATGGCTGATTCTGCTGGATCTATCCTTCACAGCTGGCCAGGGAATTCCTCCTGCTCTGAGGTCAGACAGGAACTGGCTGGGGGAGGGAATGCCAAAGGAAGCACAAAGGCTTAAGACAGATTAGTTCTAATGCACAGTGAGAAACTGGCTTCTTCCTTCCATTGCTGGCGTAGTAAGAGCCAAATGGACAAAATCCATGTTGAGGCCCAGGAAAAAAAAAGAACAAAGGCTGGAAAGTTCAAACCACCTACAGGAAGAGAAAAAAGAAATGCCTAAAGGTCACATGGGGCCCAGCCTAGCCATTAAAGAAAATAAAGAGACCGAAATTGAGCCCTGGAGAATGAACAGAAATGAGAAGTGAGTTACTAGAATTCGACTGTCCTAATGACGCTGGGAGCAGGAGCAGCCATAGTAGTTGGCAAGTCAAAAAGTGTGGGATTTGAGATTCTGGCTCTATTTTTAAAACTGGTAAAAGAAAACAACATAAAATGTACTATCTTAACTACCTTTAGAGTATAGTTCAGTAGTTAAACATATGTTACAGGACTTTCTCATCTTACAAATCTCAAACTCTACCCCCATCCAACAGCATGCCTCTCCCCTCTCCTTCCAGCCCCCAGCAACAACCATTCTACTTTCTTGTCTCTATAAATTTAACTCGAACTGTTTGGCAAACAGAATAAGCATGTACAAGAGAGACAAATCTGTGGGGCAGGTTCACTCGGCAACAAACAGTGCAAGAGCAGCTGCTTCTTATAGCCACAGTAGTATATAGAGATGATGAGTCTAAGATTGAATAAGATTTGGTAATTACAATTTAGTATCTGAATGGATAGAAATCACTGCCACCCCACTCTCAGAAAGGACCAGGGAATGGTTACCACAAATATACAAGCTTTTCGGTGTTCAGGCTTTTGACCTTGTAGCACTGGCACTGGTGGCTGATCCAGTGTTATTTTGAAAATGTATGCAATTAATGGCTAATATCAACTTTGGCCAGTGGTCTCAGCAAACACCTCTAACTTCTAGGTACCCTGGATGGAAATATGCACAGGACTAAACTAGAAAAGCAGAACACATGAACACTTTTTTATTAGCTGACCCTGTGAATCCCAATTCCCAACGCAGCATTCCCTAAATGAGGATGTATCACATGAGGAGTTCATACATCACATGAACTCCTTTTCCCTACATCGGTGACAATTTTGAGCTTGAGTCAAAGTATATACCAACATGAAGAGGAAAATACTAGGCCTAAATATTCAGTCTCACCAACCAAAATAAAGAAGGCTAGCCAAGGGCACGCAAGTCAGAAAAGGAGAGAACAGGGCCAGGAGGAAAGAAGAGAGAACATTTGCCATTATGCCAAAGTTTCCAAATTGCCCCCAGATTCCAAATAGGGCAGTCACCTGGAAACCAATCTAGCACAGAGAAAAGGGAGAGTTGGCGAGGCTCTATTCAGAAGCAGCCCCAGCCTTACCACTCGGGCCATGTAAAGCCAGAAAAAAGAAAAGATACCACACATCCTCATGAGCTTAGCCTCCTAACTGGGCACAGAACTAGACCCACTTAAGACAGAGGCCACTGAAATGTCCTTTACCTCACAGAGCCAATCCTCCTCATTGGGTAGAGAAGTCAAGTCAGGGAAGGAAGAAGCCCAGAGCCTAAGAAATCAACCGTTGGCAGTGGGAGAAATGGTAAGAAGTCACATGCTCCTCCTGGAAACCAAAGGTTTCCCTTTCTCTTGTTTCTTAGCTGTCAGAAATAATGTACAATTTTATGACATATGTGAAGAACAGATAACCAGACTGCTTGTTCAACTAGAAAATTCTGGATTTAGGCAATGACCAAATAAAGATGAACAAATACCCAACCTATATAAGATACATGTTGTCTTATTAAGTGAAAGAGGGAAAAAAAATCAGTAAGAAATGATCACAACTCCAAAGGCTCAAAAGAAAACAGAAGACAAAAAAACTTGTGCTGGAAGCACAATAGCACTTAGAATCAAGTTTGCATAGAGACTGACGTAAAACCATAATCCCCAGATAAGAAGACTTTCAGGAACTAATATTTAAGGAAAAGGCTTTGGAAAAAACAGCATAAATGTACAGAGCAACAAACACGGCTTTAAAAAAAAGTTTTAGTATCTCAGTGAAGATAGGAATAATGAGAAAGAAAAATAGAACGGCATGAGATCTAAAAACCACATTGTAAGGTCGCTGAGATCGCAGAAGAAAATGAGACAAGGAGGCGGAATTTTAATAACCGATGGTTTACATGAAAAGAAAATGATATTCCTGAGAAACAAGAAAAGAGATGGGACAAAGATGCTTCTGCCATCTGAAGGTGGTCCAGGGACTCAAAAGCCAGATACAGGCAAGAATTTAAGGAAGAACATGAGGCAGAGGGGAGTTTCATCCTCACTGAACCACAAAGGGCGCACGCTTAGAAAAAATTCCAGGGGCAGCCTCAGTTTAAAATACTCAAGGGGGATTCTCCATCTACGAAAATGGTGCAACAAGGGGAAAACTTACCACAGTGATGTAAGTCCAAACCCCCAAAACATTCCAGAAGAAGAGGCAGAGACAGGATCCACAGTGGCTGAAGGGCTACAAAAGCCTTAGGATCCTGCTGGATGGGAGAAATGCAGAGAAAAGTAGGTTTATATTATTGAGAATTTAGGATCACAAAGTTGTCGAAGAACTGCCTAATATAAATGCAGGGTCCCAGCTCAGAATATGGACCTACATACATCTGGAATTTATATAAATATACAGGATTCAAGGCTTGGAGGACCAAAGGGATGAGAAAACCTGAGAAACCATGGAAAGGAAAATCCGGGAAATCTGCATAACTTCTTCCAAGAGGTAAGAATCCTATTATCTTCATTAGCCTTCAATATGAACTTCATCCAAAATTACAGGTGTTAGATGACTGGCTCAGCTTCTCACCAATTTTCCAGTCTCAACGAGTACTGAAGGAGCACAAACAGGAGTCAGATCAAACAGTTTCATGTCCTACTCTACCACATACCTGCTGGGCAACCTTCACCTAGGTGGTTAAGAATGGAATTATGCAGATAATAAACGTTACCTTATTAGGTAGTTTAAGGACTAACTAAATTAATACATGAGACATACTTAAAACAATGCCTGGCAAATTTCAAGGATTCTACAGAGATTAGCTATCATTATCATTGTTTTATTTATTCCATCTATGACCTTCCTCTGCTATATTCTGTAATTGCTCAGAGTAGTTTGAGTACAGATTTCAACATCGATTTTTAAGCTTGAGGAACTTCACTTTCTTTGAGAGGTATGATGACATATTAGGGGATGTGGACATCAAATAGTTGCCACCTTTATATCTGTATAGAATGTGTTTTTCTGTATGTTGTCAATCTGGGGACAGTGCTAAATTAGTTATGTCTACATAGCTCCCTAGAACACTGGGGGAATGGAATGAGGTTAGAATTACCCAGCTTGCTAACAATTATCTGAAGTTCCTATGTCATCTTCAGCAGAAATCACTAACATGAGAAATAAGAGTACTGCAGACTAGGTGGCACCTGTGGCTCACTGAGTAGGGTGCCAGCCCCATGTGCCAGAGGTGGTGGGTTCAAACCCGACCCTGGCAAAAAAAATAAAAAAAGAGTACTGCAGACTATGCCAGGTGGCCCTGCACTGTCAGGGACTAAATAAAACAGGAAGAGAACGGAAAAGTGAAAATGCTTTCAACATATTCAGGGATTTTAGCTTGTCTATGGAAAAAAAGGGTTGATGTAGAATGAAGGCCATTAGCAGGATATATTTTAAAGGGCAAGAATACAATTGGAAGAATTTCAAACGCTTATGGTATCAGCTGGGTTTTTTCTCCCTTCCAGAACTATACACACCAATTATAATGCCTGCTAGCCTATAAATCCTACTAACAGGAACTGTCTCAGTTTTAAGGGTAGGCCTAGGTGGCTACGGGCCATAAGACTGCTTATGAGACCAAGTTACAGACATCTATTCCAAGAGCTTAACTGCAACCTATGCTGTAGCTTACAACAATAGTAACAATAAAATCAGGTTCTCTCTCAGAAACTTGACCAATACTGAGAACAGGTGCTTAGCTGTGAGAGGAGGCTGAGAGGTTACAATGTGCAAACAGACTACAGAGGTCTTAAGTGATCTCAGCAATCTAAGTCATGAAGAAGTAGATTCTATTCTAAAAGAGAAGCTCAAAGGTAGAAAAATGATAGACGTAGGAAGGAAAAACAAGCCAGGTGGCAGGAAGAGGAGAAAGACACAAAGAAATGAGACACACCACGAGAGACCCCTCTGTGGGAGAGACCCCTTCCTGGCAAAGACCATGGCTTGTCTCTGCACGGCCTCACTTCCGCACAGGTCTAGTCCATGTGTCCTCACAACATAATCCCTTTTTCTTAAAATTCTCTGAATGAATCTCTGTTCCTTCCAACCAAAAAAATCCCTCACTAAAATAGTTAATTCAACTCCTTTTCAGGATGACGTTTTCCCAGGAGGTTTCCTGGTGCTGAAACAGACAGATACTTGGCAAATCCACTCCCACCAGACACGTCTAGACATACCTGAGGGCTGCTTCCCAACAGAACAGAGGTATCTTATCCCTAGGCACACGAGCATGAGTTAGAATTACCTCATGGGATTATAAGCATCTCAAGGGCCTACGAAAATGTTTGAAATCTGAAAAAAGATTTACTGGATGCAAAATATGAAAAGAAAATTGCAAAATCAAAGTTTAAATATTAAATGTCTACAACTAGATATTCAAATGAAACTTAACTCACACAGTTTCATATACACTAATTTATGTGGGATGCATGGTGATTTTTTTTTTAATGTTTGATATGACATAGTAAAGGCCTCCGAAGTTGAAAGAACTTAAGGTCTTCAAACTAGTTGACAGCAGTGGGCATGTTTGGGCCTAAGCTAGCTCCTTCCCACCCCAGCCCTTTCATGAGCACATACTTTAAACACTCATATCCTGCCTCCCAAATTTAAACATACTATTATGTTAGCACTTCTGATACTAGGAAATCTATTATCTTTTCTTAGTTAAGTATTTAAATAAATGAAACCAAGTAATTTCTATTAGCCATCTTACTAGTTTTACCAGAAGAAAACATCAATCATGATAGCAAATGATCCTGTATATTTAAGGAATTTGACTTTTGACATTTGTAAAAATTAATCAAAAAACGGTTAAATTTACTGTTTGCTTCTGCAAGAACTCCTCAAATGTCACAGACCTTAACATTTTCTTCCATTTCATCAGATCCTCAAGCTAAGAAAAATAGGTGGCACACAAGTTATATAAACTTAAATCTCATACCCTGATAGTGTTAAAAACAAAAAACCAAACCTAATTCTTTTCTAAAGTCACTGTTGATTGTTACAGCTCTAATCTTTTATGTGTGGACAAGCTCCATCTGTTCCCTGGAACCATGGTCTGTCTGGCGATGGTCCCTTCCCTCTCCTCACTTTCACTGAACTCCCACACCTGCTTATGCCTCCTACCTACCCAACCTGTCCTCACCACTGCACCACACCCCTTCTGTAAAAACACTCTCAAAGTTGTGATCTCCCCTTGTCAAATCTTAAGGCCATTCCTCACATCCCTCTCTGACTCCTGGTTTATATAAGTCTCCTTGGCCCCCAATCCCTACACATTCTCACTTCTGCTCTGGCCTTGTGGAGTCCACTTATCATTTCTTTTATGCCTACTTTCAAAATACAGGTATTCTCCAAAGGCATGTCCTGTCTCCATTCCTTAGCTCAACTGACTGCTCAGCTTGCAGGGACTACTTCCGTGATGGTAATGCCACATTCTCCTATCACCAGTCTTTTATCTCCAGCTGCCTAGTAGAATATTTCCCCATCAGCCAATAGTTGACTGGAAACCATTATGTTGCCATACTCAGAAGTTCCTGTAAAAAGCAACTTCTCCCTCAACAAATCTCTTCCGTAAGGAATATCAAAGCCAATTCTCCCCCCACACACTTCAATGTTTTTCTGTGTGCCTGTCTTTTCCTTTCAGCATTTAAACATAAGGCAAGAATCTCAACGTACCTTAGGAGAAAATAGCATTTAAGCCCATGCCTTCTCCAGCTGCCATGTGTGTACCACTACCACCCTTTTTTCCCCATCCAGGCTTCTCAAAGACTGAATTCCCCTGCTTCACTTCTCATTCATGTCTCAATCCACTGCACAATGATGTTCCTGTCAATTATCTGCTTTCTTGTGACCAATCCAAGGGCATTTTTTGTTATTGATCTCACTGGATGCTACTGAATGCCTTGGCTCCTTCTGACTCTATAGCCTCTGTTACACTCTTACTGTATAAGCTGTATTCTCAGTCTCCTTGGTCTGTCCTTCTTCCTCCATCAACACTGGCGTATTCCTGGAGGCTCCATCTCCAACAGTTTCAACCATCTCACCCACAGGTTCTGATCTCTGGCTATTAAAGAAAACCCTTGTTAGGAGTCTGATTCAACTGTGCAGAATGCCTCCAGAGGGCACTCCAACACTTGCTCAGAAACCCGGATGGGATCTTCACACTAAGGTCTCAGAACCCGAAATGAATTTCATTGTGGATTACTCTAATTGCCTAGCATCATGAAAATCTATGCAACCTGTTTTGTACAGGTTCCCTGATTATAATTTTGAGTCTAGTAGTGCCTCATCACAAGGCCATAATACCATCATAATGCGCACATACAGTGGTAAGTTATTAGATACTGATCAACTGAGACACCAAAAACTGTAAACACTAGATCATGTTTTCTAGCTGATGGCTGGTACTCTGAATCAATGAAATATTCTTAAACCCTGTTAGGCTCAATCCTAAATGTATCTGAACTACACATCCAAACATGATTCTAAAAGACAGAGGGCATTAATATTTAATCTACGTAAGGGTTCTAATTGTTTTTATGAATTGTTTTATTGTTAACTTAAGTGTCAGAATTCATCTTCTTTGGGATAGAGGTCTGCTCTGGCTACAAAGGCTTCCTTACAAGTTATCACAGTATCATGGAAGCAACACATAACAAAGTAAGATGTGGAAATATGTATGATTATTTTATGAACTTGCAGGGGTATGAAAAATAAATGAGCTCTAGAACAGCTTTACTGAATTTCTGACATCAGGTGACAGGAGATACTGCATATTCCAGAGTATAGAAATGTTTTAATAGGGCGGCGCCTGTGGCTCAAGGAGTAGGGCACCGGTCCCATATGCCGGAGGTGGTGGGTTCAAACCCAGCCCCGGCCAAAAAAAAAGAAATGTTTTAATATTAAAAGCAATACAAATTATGCTTTTTAAAAATTAAACTCTGAAGGCTTCTGCTACATCTCCAAAATTAAAGTTTAAAAGCATAAAGAAGGGTGGCGCCTGTGGCTCAGTTGGTAGGGCGCCGGCCCCATATACCGAGGGTGACGGGTTCAAACCTGGCCCCGGCCAAACTGCAACCAAAAAATAGCCGGGCGTTGTGGTGGGCGCCTGTAGTCCCAGCTTCTTGGGAGGCTGAGGCAAGAGAATCGCTTAAGCCCAGGAGTTGGAGGTTGCTGTGGAGATAAAGGCCACGGCACTCTACGGAGGGCCATAAAGTGAGACTCTGTCTCTACAAAAAAAAAAAAAAAAAAGCATAAAGAAAAACCCTCTCTTCAAGTTTCTTACCAATGAATATTTACCATAGCCACTAGTTATCCATTTTAGGAATCTTCCATGGGAATCAACTGTGACAGTACTTTCCAGCTAAAGGACTTCAATTTGTGAAATTAGTTTCACTCCTAATCTCTTTATCATGTCTTGGGCCATTTAAAACTACAGCCTCTGCCGTTCTTTTTTTTGCAGTTTTTGGCTGGGGCTGGGTTTGAACCCGCCACCCACCACCTCTGGTATATGGGGCTGGCACCCTACTCCTTTGAGCCACAGGCACCGCCCCCTCTGCCCATTCTTGAAACTTCCTCCCAACTTCCAGGATACCGCTCCAAAGTATGCTCACCTGCATTCTCTCTGACCATCACCGCTAAGCCAATGTGCTCCTGCAGGCCCCTTGACAGTGAACCCAATAACAGTGAGTGTGGAATCTAAGCTGAGCCAACCAGCTTGTCCTCCCTGAGAACTCAGAATTGAGAACTAGAAAGACTGGGTCTATGAAGTCAGCTGGCAGGCACTACAGCCTTCTGTAGCAGACACATGGGGTCACGTGTGTTAAGCATGGCAGAACGAGGCCACTGAGAGAGAAGCAGAAGCGCACAGCAGACACTCAGTTAAGGAGGAGAGGTAGGGGAGATAAAGGCAGAGATCACAGCACTGACTGCTGCCAACTTCCCAGAGGCTGGGCCTTAAGCCAGAGGCAACTTTGGACTCCCTGGTATTATCCTCAGTATGCCCCCTGCACTTAAGCCATTTCAAATGGATTTTATTTCTTTCAAGCAAATGCTTTAAGATATTCATTCTCCTTCCTTCCTAACAACTCCTTCCATCACCTCTGTAGGCATGCCCTCCCCCTCACCTTGTCCTTCACTCTACCCTGCCTTATGTGTCTTCTCATCCTGCTCTGCCTGTTCTCATCCATTCCTAGCCAGAGCAAGGGCACAAAGGATTCCTAAATCTCTAGCCATCCTGCCACTGGTCAGGTGGGCACTTACATATGGATAAAGGGCGAGGGCACCCCACTGCCTATTTCCTATCCTGCCTCTATGTAGAAAGGACTAGTTCATCACCATCAACGGCAACTGCCCCAATCAGGCACACTCAGTATGCCTCACAATAGGACCATTTAATGCCAGAAAAACCTCCACCACTTGCTCATACAGGCAGGCTCCAGCCTGATGGACCCCACAGACAATCACAGTATTACTCAAAGTCAGTCTTAAATAATTCCACATGAAAGATATCAACAGTCTAAGTTAGATATGTATACCACAATCTTAAACAATTTACAGACATACAATTATATTGCAAGAAAAATTACCTTGTAGAAACAATAATCTTAATAATGAAGCTCTATACAGTATCTGGTCCTTTGCATAGTAAAGCATATGTGTACTATAAAAGCATTCTGAGCAAATCCCGTCAGAAAGAACCTACATGTCCTATTAAGTCCTTCAAACCCAGCATGTCCAAAACTGTATCTGTTACCTCCCCACCAAAGCCTACCATATTCCTTTCTTAATTCATTTTCTAATGCTTATAACAAAATACCTGGAACTAGGTAATTTGTAAAGAAAAGTAATTTCCTAGTTATGTAGGCTGAGAAGTCTGAGGCGAGGGGCTGCATTTGGTAAGGGCTTTCTCGCTGGTGGGGACTCTGAGGAGTTAGTCCCAGGGCTGCTCAGGGCATCACATGGTGAAGGGCTGAGACTGCTAACACGGTAGCTCAGGTTGCTCTTCCTCTTCTCACAAAGCCTCCAGCACCCTCCCACACTCACCCATTAATACATGAATGGCAGAGCCCTCTAGATCCAATCACCTGGTCAAGACCCCACCTCTCAATACTGCCACACTGAAGATTAAGTTTCACCATCAATTTTGGAGCAAATATTCAAACCACAGCAATTCCCAACTATAATTAATGGGTCTACCCCCAGTGGCCTAAGACAGAAACCTAGAAATCAGCCACTCTCCTCCCACTCACGAACAACGGTCCACTGTCCTTCCCAAATATACGTTATAGGTTTATTTATGAACCTCTCCACTCATTCCATCTACACTGTCTGGACTAAACTGAAGCCACCCTTCCTTATCTTCCCTTGCAATACTACAAAAGCATCCAGGCTTTCTTCCCCATCCATTATCCACTCTAATGTTATCTTTCTAAAATGCAAACTGGATTGTTCTTACCCTGCTTCAAGTTTTTCAAAGGGTCCCACTTATTTTTCAGTGTAATTTCCAAATTTATTCACATGGCTCTCAAAAAAAGTATACACATCTATTTGCCATGCAGTTAACATATCACCCCAGATATACTTTGTTAGATCAAATGTTCCAATATAAATGTAACACAGTTACATATTATCTTGGTAAATAAATATAAAGGCAGATTATTTAAATCATCCAACATCCTGCTACCCAGGCATTTTTTTCCATGCATAGGTTTTATTGGAAAGTTGTCAGGTTTTCTGTTTAACTAAGACTTTTAATCATATGAAGTACCCAAATGTGTATCCTAATTTTCTTCTACTTAACGCTGTTGTAAGAATTTTAATATATTTTCATCATGAACATTTCAGTGGCAATATGCTACCAGTGGATATATCATAACCGTTCTGCAAACTGTACCCTTATACATAATTCTACAATATACATCTTTTCCGCATAAAGGTCTTCTCAGTATTTAAAAATATTCATTTGATGGTTCCTAGATGGTTATTGCATGAAGAAATACAATTTTAAGACTCGATACATATGGTCAACATAAGAGTGTGCCATTTTTACTACCTCCCTTTAAGTACTAGGTGCTATCATTTTTCAGCCTAAATTTAGGTTGTTATGAATTTAGGTGAGAAATTATAACACATTTATTACAAAAGTAAATGCTCACAGTAAAAAAACCACGAAACAATCCAAAACATAAGAAATCAAAATTCAGTCTCCCTTAGGCTTTCCCCCTAGCAGTAATCATATTAAATGTTTACCACATATTCTTGTAGAACTTTTTCTATTTTTATTCAGAACACACACATATACAATTATTGTTTTGTACCTTACAAAAAAATAAGATTAAGTTTGCTTTGGGGGCTCAATAGTATATCCCAAATATCCATGCAAGCTCATCAATCCATACAAATCTACCTTTCTTTTAAAAATCTACACGATACTCCACAGTCCAGAGATAACAAATATTTACTGTTTATCTTCAATTTTTCCTCTATAAACGACAGTTCATATTAACTTGTATCCTCCAATGATGGTATCGTGGAGTAGGTATCAGGCAAGGGTAGACGATATCATACTAGAGTATGTGCAAGATCAAACCATGTTTTTATTTTGATAAATATCTGCCAAAACTGCCATACAAAAAGGCTGAACCAGTTTTATGCTTCTAACAATATTCAGGTTTACCATCCACCATTTTGAATTTTTGCATGATGCCTTCCCCACTCCCCTGCAAAAAATCTGCTTGTTTCAATTTCCATTTCCCTTATCCTGAGTGAGGGTGAATTCCTCTTCACTGTTTTGACACTTTCATTTCTCTGAGAACTACTCAGATCCTTATTTCTTAATTGTGTCTATCCCATTTATCTTTTTTTTTTTTTTTTTTTTGTAGAGACAGAGTCTCATTGTACCGCCCTTGGTAGAGTGCCGTGGCGTCACACGGCTCACAGCAACCTCCAACTCTTGGGCTTACGCGATTCTCTTGCCTCAGCCTCCCGAGCAGCTAGGACTACAGGCGGGCACCACAACGCCCTGGCTATTTTTCTATATCCCATTTATCTTTGATACATGTTTCAGAAGCTTTTTAAATCCCAGTCTGTCACTTTGTAATGTCTTTTACCTCACAGAAGTATCGACTTTGATTATGGTCAAATGTATCAATCATTTCCTTTACGACTTTAGGTTTTGGTCCTACCTAAGTAGCTTGCCTTCAAAAGAACCATATTCCTCAATATATCCTCCTACCTAACAAATTCTCTTGTATTCTCTTCTAATACTTTTATGGGTCTTTTTTTTAGTTAGTTCCTTAATCCATCTAACAGTCACTTTGAATATGGTGAAGTAGGACGTTTCCTTCCAAATACAGAACTTAACAGTATCCAATATTTTTTCTTTTCTGCCGCACACTGGAAGGTAACAGTTGTCTTGGGCTACACATTAAATACAAAAACACTAATGAAAGTTGATGAGCACAAAAAAAAAAAAAAAAAAAACAGTCCGAGCATACTTTTCATGATATACAATCCCACAAATAAACAAAAAAAGTCCTCACAAAATCAGCAAGCGACCAGCATGCTGCAGGTTGGATGCCCCGGGACGATATAATGAACAATAATTTCCCAACAGTTGTGAAATACCAACTTTATCACATAGTAAATGCCTATGTATAAATTAGTCTGTTACTCTATTCTACTTTGCTCCATGCCTCAGTCTGTATATTCTTGTGCTCACCATTTATTACAGCATGCTTTGATTTCTGGTATAGCAAATATCCCACCACTATTTTTCCATCAGAAAAATGTTTTAGCCATTCTAGAACATTTACTACAACAGAATAATATTAGAGGCAATTTATCAAGTGTCCAAAAATAATTTCCATTGGGATTTCAATTATAATTACATTGACATAGTTTAATTTGGAGAGTACTGCAATATTTACAATGATCTCTTCCCCTCCAATAACATACAATGTTGCCCATTTACTTAGGTTAGTTTTTAAATCCTGTAGGTGAAAGTGTTTACTTTTCTTTATAAAGCTTTGATACATTTATGTCTTATTATTAAATGTTTTCTGGTTTTGTTGCTATTGAGAATAGAATCTTTCTTTTCTGCAAAACGTAAAAGTAACTAGTAATTACTTGATCTAGTGAATTAAACAACTTTTAAATATTTAACAAGTTATATTTCTATCCAGTGAACTATCTATTCATTATCCTATAATCACTCGTGTGTAGATTTTCATTTTCTCGTCAATGATTTGTATGAGTTCTTTACAAACTGAAGACACTCAACTCTTTGCTTATCATTTGTCACAGGTATTTTTCTACTCTGCAGTTTGGCTTTTACACCTCAGGGTTTTCTCTTTACTTCTTAAAGAAGTTTTAATTTTTTAATATAGTCTAATACATAGTTTTTTTATTATTTTCTCCAGTGTTTCTTATAGCAGCAACTGGTAACAGATTTGAGTGATATTAGGTGCCTCCCAAGATAGATTATTTTCCTCACTTAAAAAATTCCAATTTAAGTCATCTGACTGCAAAACTTGTTCTCTGTTCACCTTAGCACGCATAATTCCTCTCTCTAGACGTTTAATATTTACTTTCATTTTCTTTAGACTTGGGGACATTCATGATTTATCATTTACTACATTTCCAAGTAAAATACACTAGAACCTCTGTAAGTTGACTGCTCAAGGGACTGTAACAAACTGATCAACATATAGTCATCCTAAGGAACTAGGCCTACTATACTGATATGTACATGTGGTGTATGTCCAGTCTATGAAAATTAGGTTAATTTAAGGAGGTGATCAATGTGGGAAGGTGGTCAGCTATGGAGGTTCTACTGTAGTTTATCTCTGGGGTGCTGAAGAGGTTCTAGTGAAGTGTTCGTACAGCTCGTATAACACTTTTAATGAATGTGGCTCTACAGTATGTTGAAATTTATCTGTCCTACCTTACTATTCATCATTACCTTGACAAGTTTACCCCTAAATGGACATCTCCATAAAATTTAGGTATCATAAAAAAAATAAATAAATAAATAATTTAGGTATCATAGCCAGGAACATGGCCTGTCTTTCCATTCACGATATTCTTTCAAATCTGGATACTTCACAGTCATTCCATGAAGATCACACTTGATTCAATCAGGTTCTGTCTCTATGTTTCACGTTTTTGCTACAATATAGTCAAGAGCCGGCTTTGTGTGTGTTATTTCCATTTTGGTTTCTGTTAGGTTATTTCTGGTATTCACAAAGCTATTTTATGCACACTGTCACTTCACCTATTTTTTTGTCTAATGATTTTTCTACTATTCTTGCTTTTCTAGTCAATAACATCTATAACATCTATAACATTTTCCTGAATTGGAAAAGCTTTTTCCCTTTTCAGTTGACTTTCCTCATGCTGTTCCTCTGCCCAGAAAATTATGACCCCACTTCACTCCCCAATCCCCCCACCATTCACTCAACACTAATGCTACTCACCCTTTAAATCTCAGCTTAAAATTTATTTTTACAGAAATGTCTTTCCTGGGCCTCCTCTCCCCAATCTAAAATGTGATCCTCTTCTTAAATTCGCTCATAGAAGGTGCTACTTCATTTTCATAGCAGATACCACAGTTTGTGATTACACATGTAGTTGTGTGACTATATTTAATTTCTGATCCACTCCTTGAAAATTATACACTCCAACAGAACGGAGACAAGTTAATTTTGTTGGCCACACTACACGTAATCATACAGCTGAATAAAAGAAAAATATCTATAAAGTCCCTAACTGTATCTCTTACACCTTAAAATACTACCCATTATGTCATTCGATCAATATTTAAATTGCTAAAACTTTCTGGTACTGCCTACAAATTCAATAAAAAACTCCGCTTTCCCTGAAGGACAAGGAAGTCAAACTGAATCTACTGCTAACATAAAAAGTACAAATACAATTTATACCTCTAAAAAATAAAGTTTTGCTTAAATATTATAATCAGCATTTTAACTAGTGTTCAATTTGCTGATATATTTACTCGCAATTTATATGCCTTATTTTTTAAGACATGCAAAAACACAAGGAAAAATGTACTTTGCAAAATATTCTTTAAGACTAATGTACTGTCATTTGATAATAACAATCACAAATTAAGAATTGACTATAGTATTATATAATACATACAGCTGGTAAACAAATATAAATTATATTGCAAATAAACAATTTTTTGCTCACAAAGGCTAATAATACCAATCTTTAGAAACTACATTCTATCAGGCACGTGCACATCATTGAACTTCAACAGAGAGAGCAGGTATTAACTGTTTATAGAAAAGAAAACTAAGGCATAGAATGATTAAGTGTCCTCTGAAGGTCATCAGATGACTCGTAAATTATACAATCCTAACTATAATGCAGGTGGCAGCTCCCACATGTAAATTTCTTAACTAAAGAGAACTTTTCCTGATAAATGCCTAGTCTCTGTAATTAGTGCAGATTTGCGCTCCCTTCCTAAAACTTCATCTCACCAGAGAACGACCACCGTCAAAAAATCTGTTTTAAAGTTAAAACTTAAATTGCTATCCATCTGGGAAACGGCAAAATAACTATAGTATACAGAAACTAAAGAACATGATGCAGCATTTCTTAAAAAATGAGTCAATTCACATGCCAAAATTCAGAACAGTAGAGATGACATTAAGTACACTCTAGTAAGGTATTTTTCAAGATCTAGAAGGATACACACCACACACTTAATAGTCCTTATCTCTGGGACAAGGGCTGATAGCCAAAAACTTTTGCCATCTCCGTGATGTGTTCCTTTTTACAAAGAACACATACTACCCTACTAATTTTAAATTAACCTGTGGACTGAAAAAGAAGGTTATTTTTCTGCTCTAAAAAAGCTATGTATCTGTAAGCAGAAGCCCTCTCTAAAATAGAAGACAAAATACTTAAAAACAATCCTATTAAAACAATAATCTGTCTAAATACCACATAACATTCTTTTAAGGAGCCAATTGCTTAGAACTATTTTTTTTCAGTATCTGGTCTCCTTTTTTGCACTAACACAGTCAATAAACAGATCCTCAACTAGAACAGTACAAAGCAGGCTCCTATAGAGATTTAGTTGTTGGAGTTCAGCAAGGTTTCACAAAGGAGCTGAGTTTTGAGGGAAGAGGTGATTTGACAGTGAAATTAATCCGTTTGGGAAAATGTCTGGGAAGAGAATATACTAAGTTAAACAGAAGCAGGAGCAGTAAGAAAAACTGAAGTCAAGTCCTGAAAGAGAATCATAATTTCTTTGATGTGGGAGTTGAGAGGGAACTCGACGGCACTGCCAGCCAGTTTACCTGGGTGAGAATCCGGCCCTTGTTGTGGTCAAACAATGGAGGCGTCCAGTGGCAGCAGCCTCCTGCGCTGGGTGCGTGAAGGATTCCTCTTCACCTGAGTTGGATGTTCGTCTGTCTCTGCCGGGACGGAAGGAGCTATAAAAAACACAACATCACACTATGCAGCGAAGCTTCTCAGCAGCACAACCCGGCTCCCCGATCCCACGGCGCGGCCATTACCGTCTCTCCAGGGACCCGCCTGGAAAGGTTCCAAGGCGCGGCTCCACTGGCTTCGAAAGCTGTTGTGCTCCCCCTTCCCTCGGCTCCAACAACAATGGAGCCCAACTCGGGAGTCCGGCTCCCGCGGGGCTTCCGCCCCGCCTCGACCCTGCCCGCTGCCCATCCTTCGCCTCGCGCCCGGCCGCCATCTGTGAACCCCCCCAAGCCCCGCTCCCCAGCAATGAGGGCCCGCAGCCGCCCTCCAGAGGCCCGGGGGGCAGCCTCGCACCCAGGGGCCTGCCTGGCGGTTGCCCGGCCACAAAAAAAAACGTTCTGACCTTCCCTCTCCATCCCCAAGGGCCGGCCCCGGCTCAAGGCCCATCCTAAGTGACGGGTTGTTTTTCTTTTCTTTAATCCACTCAACCTCCTTCCACCCCCCAGCCCGCTCCCCTGCCCATTGCACCGGCCTTCATCCAGTAAAGAAATAAAGGACACTACAGTTCGGCTGCCGAGAACTCACTCCAACTGCGGGGTGCAAGCGCCCCAGACCGCGAGCTCAGTGCACCCACCTCCCGCTCCTCCGGAGACACCTCACAGGTGCGCCTCCAAGCAGCGCGCGCGCGCTCCGCACACCCAGACGCCTCCGGGGGACAGCGCGCGTGCGCACGCACGAGGCCGGCGAGCCCCGGGGGAGCGGGGGCCGCACGCATGCGCGCCGCCCGGCCCGCGCCCCCGCCTCCGCCCCCAGCCCCCATTCCCAGGCCAGGCCCGGACACCACCCCTCACCCCCCAGCGCCCAGCGCGCGCGCTCCCGCTAGCCTCCCTCGCTCCTCCCTCGCCCCCCACCCGGGCTCGCGTTACCCGGGGCAACCGCAGTGCGGCCGCACCTGAGCTGTGCGCCTGCGTCCCACCGGCCAGATCCTCCCTTCCCCTCGGTCTTATCCCACGCCCCGCTACAGCTGGGGGGAGGGGGGCGTTGCCCCCTCCCAGCCTAGTGAGTAGCGATCGCGTCGCACGCTCCGCCCCGCAGATACAGACCCGCAGGCGCCTCGGCCGCCTGCTGCCCGCGCGCCGGGTCAGCGCCGCCAGGCCCCGTCGCCGGCCCGCTCCCAGGGTGCACCGCGGCCAGCGCTCGGGTGGGAGCCCGCGAGATGCGCTGGGCGGGCGGCGCCCACTGACCTCCCTCGGCGGCCCGGCCGGGGCAGGGCCGGAGCCGAGCCAGCCCCGCCCGCCGCCGCCCCGCCCATGGGCCGCGGACCCCCGCTGCCGCCCGCCGGGAGGAGCGCGCCGAGGCGGGGAGCCGCTTGAAGGACCGCGACAGCCGCGCCCGCAGGTGAGGCGGGGCCCAGGTGTGCCCAGTCCAGCCGGCCCCGCTCACCTGGAGGCGCCTGGCGGGTACTCGAGTTCGTGTAAACGACTTTAAAAACCCTCCCTGCAAGGGGCGGGGGTCCTGCCGCCCCACCCCCACGAGAAACGCTAGCTCTGGGGGTGAGCAGGGGCGTCTTTTGCCGAGACAAGTTTAGGGACGACGAAGTAAGGAGGAGGAGGATCAAAGTGAGGCGTAGGGACCCCTGCACCTGCTGCCTGCAGGGTCTTCCAGCCCCATTTGGGGAAGGGGCGCCTTTGCCAGGGCTCCAGTCTAGGGTGCGGACTGGCCGCCACGCGCACCCCCGTCCATGTGATGAGAGAGGAAGGGCTGGTCCAGGGGCCGCACCTGCCAGCCCCCGGGTGGGATCGCAGGGAGAGGAATCCGCATTGCAGGTGCACCGGGAGCGCCCTAGGGCCTAGCCCAGCTTTGTCTGGAATGCTGTGTAAAAGAGGCTGTCTGAATCCACATCGCCTTATTAAATGCTGTGTCCATCCTGTGGACGTTGGAGACCCTTCCTAATAAGTATTGTCTCCAGTTCTGGTAACCCTTTACGTAAGTACACTACCTTACAGCGCTTTTCTGAAGCTTTGATGTGGGCTTTAGTTTGCCCTAAATAACTATTAGCTTGTGATTCACGAAATGGAGCTTACATGCAGCAGAGCTGCAGACTTGGCTGCTACAGTGAGTTCCTCTGGTTTGTCTAACTTAGGTTTCATGCTGACCTGTATTGTTTAATTTCAAGCTTTAGTATTTACCAGTAACGATCTAGTCCACTTAGGTGGCCTGAGAGAAAATACAACCATATTCTATAACTTAGGTTGTAGTAATGGGTTTTTTTGTTTGTTTTTAGACAGTCTCTCACTTGGTCACCCTTGGTAGAGTGCTGTGGTGTCATAGCTCACAGCAACCTCAAACTCTTAGGTTCAAGTGATCCTTTTGCCTCAGCCTCCCATGTAGCTGGGACTACAGGCGCCCGCCACTACGCCTGGCTATTTTTGTTGTCGTTGTTGCATTTTGGCCGGGGCCAAGTTCAAACCCTCCACTCTCGGTATCTGGGGCTGGTGCCCTTACTCACTGAGCCACAGGCGCCAAGTTTGAAATTTCTTTGAAGAGCTTTGTTATTGTTTTGTTAAATGATTTTATTTGCACAGTCAATAAGTTCCCAGCATTTTCTTGCCATTGAATTGTTAGGAAAAAGGTACTGACATTAAAATGATTTTTACCTACAAAGATATTTTAAAATTTTCCTTTGGCTAACTGTTCATCCTTTGTGAAATATGTTTGGAAGGCTTTAAGACTCGTTATTATATATACATATATGTATATGCGTGTATATATATGGGTTTTTATACACATACACACTACAGAAAAACCTTTCATTCATCTTATGCATCCTAAAATTACTCAGTAAATTTAGTTATATTTAAAATCGAAAGTACAAGACAATTATTCATGTGCATCAGATTTTTACTGTAACATTTAAATACGTTAGTCTAACAAACGAGTTAGACTATTAGACTAAATGAGTTAGACTAAAAACAAGTTTTTTGGAAGTTAGATATTTTTATTAACTTTTAAAAAACAAATGAATCCTTTTACTTACAACAGAGCATTCATGGTGGGTTCTTGACTTTTTCATCTGTCATATGTTAGTTAAATTGATGTTAACCTTGTTACCTAGTCAGTGGGTTGCATTTGCACCAATACTGACATTAACAACTGTTGGTGTTTTTAAGACATACAGCATATTCTCATATTTCTAGTAAGAAAAAGCATGGATCTGTTTTCTTTTATGTGGAACAAGGTCAGCCATAAATAGTTCCGAAAATTAGTGGGAACATATTTGGTGAGTTTAATTACATCTGCTGAATTTACTAAATTGCATATCCTTCAAGGGTACCAACTAGGTACCTTTATATACTTCCCATACCAAGGCTGCAGATAAATGTTTGAGTCATATTGAAGTTCCAGACTAGTTAGGTAGGCACTAGCTAAATCACACCAGTTTTCACATCTTTAGCTTTGCTGTTCAGCCTGCAAAAAGAATTGGGGCAGGGAAGTAGATATGTCCTAATTGTTTTCGAATATTTGAAGGTCTATCATGAAGTTTTATCAGGTTTCACTTGGATATAGATGCAAAGGTTATGATTAGAACTTAGAGTAGCAGAAAGAAGGGGCTGTTCCTTCCCGAGGGGCTTTCTGGTAAGCTGGCTCCCCACTTAGCTTGCCTGGCTGCTAGGACAAGGTATCACCAAGCTCAGGGAGGGTCCTTCTGAGGAGACCACCTAGGGGTTTTGGTGTCAGCTGGATTGGAGGACTTCTGCATTTCCTTTCTAGCTCTGGCTCAGTGGTTCCTTCTTTTTTTTTTTTTTTCCCCTCTTCCTCCTCTTATGCTGGCTTCTACAGTTGTGGGCATAGCAAAATTCCCAGATACCTGCATGAAGATTTATACTGAGTCAGAGACCAGCCTGGTATCAGAGGTGATTCTATCCTACTTTGCATTTGTATGAGGCATTACAGGTAATGAAGCACTCTCATATTCAATGTGTTGTTTTAAAAAAAGTTTTTAACTACAAGTGATTTGTATTTTTTCCTTTGACTTTTATTTTCTATAATAAACATTTATCAAGAGGATAGGTACCCTTTTCTAGGAAGGCAGGCAGAGGAATCTTTGTTTTGGAATCTCTTGTTAAAAATGGGACAATGTCATTCATTCTCTTGAGAGACAGCAAGTGGTGAAGGTGAACTGGATTTTTCTTAGCTGAAAATACTGTTTAGATAGATGATACTGCTTAAGAGATGATTCTTATGCTTGCTGTGTTAGTTTCTGTTTATTTCATTACTCATGACTCAGATTTCACAGCAAAAAGTCCAGTCATAGCCACCTACAGTAAGCTGTATTCAATGTTTTTTTTTTTTCAATTTGTCTGCATAGCTTTTAAATATATGCTGACAGATAAGGGTAAAACAAAGCCAAGAAGTAGAATTACAGTAAACTGAAAAGATGAGGTGAATTGGAGCTTTATGTTTGAAGAAGAAAAAGATGTACCCTATTTGTGCTAAGCCAATCTTGGTAACAATGATTTTATCAACTACAGGAATAATGATCCATCCATTATAACCAGCATTAGCCCACTGAGAGTCAATCTCAGCACTCGTATTAAGTGGGTCAGTGAGGTTAGGACTCTAGTCTGTGGTCAAGGAGCAGAGCTGAGTTTTCTGTGAACACCAGTATGCCCAGCGCATAAGGACTAACATGGAGCAAGACAGCAAAAAGGCCAACTGAGTTAAACCAGGGTCTGAACTCTCCAATTTAAGAAGTCAGAGAAAAGAACAATTTTAAATTAATGTATACATGTGCTTAATTAAAAAAAAATTTTTTTAAATAGTTTCTTTCTTTTGTTCTTTAGCACATGAGTTTGTCTCATGCTTTTGTGCCTGGTACCCATCCACTGAATTTGAGTGCGATAAGTGACAAAGGCTCTCAAACCTTATTTGAACAAGGAACACATCATTTATTTATACTATGCATGAAGGGAAAAGAGAAGAACATTAAGTTTGTCAAGCCAACCAAAAAGTAAACCTTAGAAATAGTTATCATTTCTAAAAAAAACAGAGGTGCTACTTTAAATATTATTACCAGGATAACAAATTATCAATTGAAGCAATTAGTTAGAAAGCAGCCTTAAGGACAACAAATTATCAATTAAAGCACTCAGTTAGAAAGCAGCCTTTATAAAGCTTGAAGATTACATTTTATTTTATTTATTTTGGGGACAGAATCTCACTCTGTTGCCCTGGGTAGAGTGCTGTGGCATCATAGCTCACAGCAACCTCAGACTCCTAGGCTCAAGCCATCCTCTTGCCTCAGCCTCCCAAGTAGCTGGGACTATAGGTGCCTGCCACCACACCTGGATAATTTTTCTATTTTTAGTAGAGACAGGATCTTTCTCTTGCTCAGAATAGTCTCAAACTCCTGAGCTAAATGGATCCACCTGCCTTGGCCTCCCACAGTGGTAGGATTACAGGTAGGAGCCACCTTGCCCGGCCTTTAGCCCGTTTTCTAATGTAACATTGCTTAAACATTACTGCTACATATAGATTATAATTCCCAGTATTATTACAATACTGGCTTTTAAAGTTGCACATTTTAGGGCAACACCTGTGGCTCAGTGAGTAGGACACTGGCCCCATATAGCAAGGGTGGCCGGTTCAAAACCGGCCCCAGCCAAACTGCAATGAAGAAATAGCCAGGCGTTGTGGTGGGCACCTGTGGTCCCAGCTACTCAGGAGGCTGAGGCAGGAGAATCGCGTAAGCCCAGAAGCTGGAGGTTGCTGTGAACTGTGATGCCATGGCACTCCACGGAGAGCGATAAAGTGAGACTCTGTCTCTAAAAAAAAAAAAAAAAAAAGGTTGCACATTTTACCTAGAAATCTGCAGCATTATACTCTGAAAGGGCCATCTTTGGTGTAACATAAAACACTGGTTTCCCAAGATAAAAGTTTCATCTGTGTCATAACATAACCCTGGGATCTCCGTATTTTTCTAATGATTCCTAGTCTAATTTTTTTTAATAATGAATGAATGTAGGCAGGCTCATGCCAGAACATACATCAAACCAGGTGAAAGTACTGGTGTTATTTCTCCCTCAGTGGCTAGAGAAGTGGGAGAACAAATACACTTTCTAGCATCTTGAGTCTGAAACTCAAGTGGAAAGGAGATTAGCCATCCCTGTGCCATAGAGGAAAACTGAGTTTATTTAGACGCTGTTAAGCAGTTGGGACCAGTTTCTTCCTGCAAAGGAGCTAAGAGTCCCTGGCACGCTAGTAGCCTTCAGCACTACAGAGTCCCTTCCAGGAAGTGCAATGTGAACCTAGTCAGGTAGGCTTCCTGCACCGGTGAATGAAATCTGTTGACATCCTTCATCAATGCTTTCCAGCGACAGGACACAGATTCATCTCTCACATATGTTCAGCCATTGGATGAGTAACCACAAGTCTCAGAAGCCTGCTCGATTTTTTAGGTTGAAGTCCCATATTTTTGTTTACTAAAACTCTCACATTTATAAACCTGTAAGTAAGGCATCCAGCCATGTTGGCCCAGTTTCTGCAAAATCCTCCAGGATTTGGACATGCCACAATTCCATTTGGACATTTTACCACCTCTTAGGATTCTGGCCAAGACAGTGAAGACATTAATGAATGCGTAGGGCTTTACAGCTTTATGTACAAACCAACTTGTAAATTGTGCATTCCTATTATAAACAGACACACTTAATGTACCAAATCTGGAAATAAAATATTTCAGAAGTCTTTGTAACAATCGTTGTTGTCAGCCTTAGCACATGAGTCTCTTCTACACCTATTGAAATTACAAAAACATTCATAAGAAAACCCATTTTTCTCATTTAAACAAAAGTAATTAAACATATTAACATTTACAAATGCCCATCTCCAGTAGGTAGGCTACTCTCTTTGTCTTAATGGTTCTTTTTTACCACATGAGCCAGAAAAGTACACTGGAAAATTCAGTGTATACTACGCATGTCTGTTTATAGCTGGCGTCCCTTCCCATCCATGTGAACTAGGCCAAAGGACACAGGAGCTAGATGAGGAAGTTAAATGCTATGGAGCTACCAAGGGTCTATCTGGGGAATGCCAAGGATGGTCTGGTTGTCAAGACTCCCTGTCAGTCTTCAGAGGCTCTTTACCATGTGGGGCTGACCTGGGACAAGAACAGCATGGGAAAGAGCTCCCACAAGGGATTGATCAGTGTGAGAAAAATGACTAGCCATCGGTAGCCTTGGCTGTGTTATTCCCCAAAGGAAGTACATTTCTAAAGCAGCTGCAACACAGGATAACTGAGGACCATTAGAAACGTGAGTTTTCATGATTGTCTCTAATCATGAGAGTCAGGAAAAAGAGAAGGAAAAGCAGGATTTCATATTCCGGTGAGGGCAATAAGTTTCATCTTCTGGACAGAATATACAAACAAAAACCAATTTCCTTTTCTGTGAACCCCTAGTCTTCAATTAGACACTTTGTATTGATTTTCCTTACTGTTCTCTGCTGCTCACATGCACACATACAGTTGTTATAGAGTAAATGGCAACAATTGTATATTCAGAGATTTAAAATTGGGATTTTTAAATATCAAACATATCAGATATCTCAATACATCTATCGATTTTACTGTCTTAATTTGAGTTTTAAGAACAAATATTCAAAGAGACTCATAGATCATCCTTCGGGATTGTCAGGTGACAAGGTGTGTTTGTTCCATTTGAATTTTAATTTCTTTAGAAGTCTTTAGGTAATAGCCAGGCGTTGTGGCGGGCGCCTGTAGTCCCAGCTACTCGGGAGGCTGAGGCAATAGAATCGCTTAAGCCCAGGAGTTGGAGGTTGCTGTGAGCTGTGTGAGGCCACGGCACTCTACTGAGGGCCATAGAGTGAGACTCTCACTCTGTCTCTACAAAAAAAAAAAAAAAAAGAAGTCTTTAGGTAAATATAGATTGTTAACTAACTTTCCTTTATTGATCCAAAGGCAATTAGGAATTTTAGAAGACATAAAATCTACATTAAGAAATAATGCAAATTGTTATTTTGAATTATCAGAGAAATATAATATCTTGAAACATTACTCAGTTAATAGAAGTAACTGCCTGTCCATATTATATAAGATTGAGATTTTTAAAAATCAAATTATAAAGATACTAGTTTAAGTTACTGCTCACTTTAATTGTACACTCATGTTTATATTTACATACTCTTATGGTATATGTAGTCATCTATCTGATCTGTAAAGCAAGTGTAAAGAATTTAGGAAGTTCCATTTAATTTTCATGAAAAATCCTCTGCTTTTTTTGTATGAATTAGTATGTGTAGGGTTGTCTGTTACCCCAACTCCCAAATATTAGCTCCATAAGGTCAGAATTTTTGTCTGTTTTATTCATTAGGGTATTCCAAATGCCCCCCTTAGTGCCTGGTTCAAAGATGCTCAAAAGTTCTTTATTGAAAGAATGAACTGTAATATTCTGTATTAACCCTACCCCCACCCCTGGAAAGATATATCCTTTTTTTTTTTTTGAGACAGAGTCTGATTATGTCATCCTCAGTAGAGTGCTATGGCGTCACAGCTCACAACAACCTCAAACTCTTGGGCTTAAACGATTCTCTTGCCTCAGCCTCCCAAGTAGCTGGGACTACAGGTACCTGCCACAATGCCCAGCTATTTTTTTGTTGCAATTGTCATTGTTGTTTAGCTGGCCCAGGCCAGATTCAAACCCCCTTGCATGTGGCAGGTGTCCTAAACACTGAACTATGGGTGCTGAGCCAGATACATCTTTTTTTTATACTCCTATAGACATAAAACAATGTATGAAACATTTGCCTTAAGAATACTAAGAAGAGGATACTAAGAGAACATTAATGATTTCTTTTTTTTTTTTTGCCAGGGCCAGGTTTGAACCTGCCACCTCCGGTATATGGGGCTGGCGCCCTACTCCTTGAGCCACAGGCCCTGCCCCCATTAATAATTTCTTATATATAGTCTTCCATTTTATATTGGAATACACTCATTCTTAGTAAAGAGGCTTTTTTTTTTAAGATTAAAAAGATATCCAATTTGTTCCTGTTATCTTTAAACTTTAGGGATTTTATAACTTGAGCAATTGTTTTTATTTTGGAAGAAACCTTTTTCAAGTAGAAAACCACTTTAAGATTTACCAGCTCAATACTACTTTAAGTTCTCCAATATTTGTGCAAATTACAAAGTTTAAATTATGGCCCTTGTTGCAAACTATACTTTGCTGGTGACCATGGAAACTATACTTCCAAAGTTTTTAAGAAAACTTTTCTTAAAGTACTAGGATACATAAAATGTTAGGACCTTTAACATCATTTCATAAATTTCTTGTTAGTTTTTAAAATCCTCATAGGGTTTATTATATATAGAGAGGGTGCCAAATAATATATACATACAAAGGAAAAAGCTGTATTAAAATTAAAATACTCAAGTCATGTTTGACTTCTGTAATTACAAGAGATACAATATACAAGACAACAAATGTCATCAGTATATATTGAATATTACAATTTCAATACAGTTTTTTCCTTAAAATGTGTGTACATAATTTTGGCACCCTTCATATTTAGCAATCTCCTTTAAAACAGAAATTCCTTTGCATTTGAGAAATGTTAAAGCCTTTAAACAAAGTTTCCTAGAGATTCATAACCTGTCTTATATCAAAGAACTCCCATGAAAACCATGCCTGGGTCAACTTCATTATGACCATTTAATTCCTCTAGAAACACACAGCTTTTATAACAAAAATACTAGAGTCCCTGGTTGAAGTTTCACAATTCTTTTGCACACACCCTCTCCATTTCTCAGTTCACTTCAGTGTCCATGTGGGAAAAACAAAATCTCATGCTATCAAAATTGGGAAAACAATTACTATATTCTTGGACAATTTAGAGTTTATTTGCAACGCTTTCTTCCAAGCAAAAGAAAGGAAGGAAATGCCTACACCCTGACCCAGTATAAAAAGGTAAAACTGGGCCTTTCTGCACACATGCCTGACAGGAGAAGCAGCTCCTCAGATAGGCAACCTAGTGGTCCTTCATCTGATAGTTGCCTTTTCCTCCAGGGTCAGCGGCTCTCTGTTACAGGAAGGAAGATGCACATGGCCAGGGCTTGTACCTCCCAAGGGTTCCATACACCCACAGTTTACTAGTAATCCAGGACATCCAAGGAGAGTAGGATGAACTCAAGTCAGAAGAGGAAAAAGGCGTACACCAGATTAGACTGACCCTAACCCAGGGTTTCTTGACCAAAACACCACTGACATTTGGGGATGGATCATCCTTTGTTGTGGGGCTGTTCTCTGTTACATGCTGTCTAGCAGCATCCCTGTCCTCTACCCTCTAGATGCCAGGAGCACAAAACCCCCTAGTTGTGATAACCCAAAGTATATCTGGACATTGCCAAATGCCCCTTGGGGGGCACAGTTGCCCCGGATGTAAACCACTAACTACTATAACTTCATCAAACTCTCAAATAGAGTTCATTAGGAGGATAGAATTTTCTGTATTCATCCTTTAATTTTGACAATTTAAAAGATTGTCTTAAATCAGAAAACTTACACACTAATTCCATCTAGTCTTTGGCTCAAGAAAAAAAAAAAACTTGCATTAGCCATAAAACAAATGACTGTAGATTCTCTGAGGGGGAAAAAAAAAAGCTTATATTGATGGTTTGCAAGCAGGGTAGAGTGAGATCAAAGAAGCAGGCCAGTTCCTCACCAACACCCACATGGAGGTCACTTGTGCCATCCTGCCAGATGATGTTTGTCTCAGCACAGTCACCGTCTTCCTCTCTCTACTCACTCCCCATTCTGTTTAGCCAAATGAATTGTGGCACCAATTGTTGATTAATGCAACTACATTTGAATAAAGAATTTGTCACATTTGTTTTAGTCTTCTGTATGAAGAAATTCCAAGTTCCTCCAGCTAACCGGAAAACCTTTAGATGCATCTTCAAAGAGATGTCACATCTAATTATGTTATTAAGACACATTATCAAGTAAGGCAACCAGTTTAAAAAGCAAACTTCTAGAAGTTAAAGGTTCTATTTTATTTTTTATTTATTCATTTTTTTGAGACAGTGTCTCTTGGCCTCCGTAGATTGCTGTGGTATCATAGCTCACAGCAACCTCAAACTCTCGGGCTCAAGCAAGTCTCCTGCCTCAGCCTCCCTTGTAGCTGGAACTCCAGCCACCAGCCACAACACCTGGCTATTTTTTTTTATTTTTAGTAGAGATGGGGTCTTGCTCTTGTTCAGGCTGGTCTCGAACTACTGAGCTCAAACAGTACTCCTGCCTCAACCTCCCAGAGTACTAGGATTACAGGCATGAGCTACTGCACCCAGCCTACAAGTTCTATTTTAAAGAATTTGGCAACAATCTAAAACCCAGGTGTTTAAAAATACTTGTTTTGTAATAAAAATTGAAAAAAATTATTTCCATCCACATTTACCAAATAGCAGAGCATGCTTGTAGTTCTTCAACAGAATTAGCTTCTTAACCAAGAATATTGTTTGCTTTTCTGCAGGTTTAGGACAGAAAAAACATTTTCTCTTGTTCTGAGATTTTTTTTCTCAAGCAGCGTTCTCAAGAATAAGCACTGGAATTCTCTTAGCACAGAACACCAAATAGTAGACCCGAGTAGCTCACAACTTAAAATATAGAGAAAGAAAAGGGTAGAAGAGAACTTTTAACAAATGGAATGTGAGCTGAACAATGTTCTGTCTCCACCACAAAATTTGCACTTTTACATCTGAGTGGGTTGCAACATTTCATCTTCATTAAGAGACAACAATATAGTGTATAGTTAAGAGCATGAACCTCAGAGTCAGTCTGGTTTAGGATCGTCCCAGCCCTACCTCCTAGCACGTGTGAGCTGTAACTTGAAGGCATGGAACCCCTCTAAGCCTGTGTGCTGATGTGTAGAGAGAGAGTGACAGTAACTACTTCTTACCCGGTTTATAAAGCATGGCCTGTAGGCTGTCAGTGAAAGGTGAGTCTGCGTAGGTGCTTTCTCCCTGGAGCTGTGGGCTGTGCTCCCACTGCATTTACCTTCTGCTTCATCCTGTACCTTCCCTGCCAGATGAAATTCCCTTAAGGAGAGATTTTGCCTCTCTTGGGTAAAAACTCAGCTTTTCCCCATTTCCAATCTCTTCCATCTGAACTTTTCCAAAGGGCTTTCAATATGCAACTTAAATCTCAGACTAGCTTTTCTAACTAACCTTGTTTTCTGCCACTCCCCAGAATGTTCTTTCCGTGTTGAATAGCTTAATGGTTTCAGTTACTTTTAAAACTTCATTCACAGTATCCTTACCAGAAATGCTTCCTCCTGTCCCAACTTCTGATCCTTTAACACTTGTTTCTGACCTGTTTAGAATAAAATCTTTGTCGCTCCAGTCCTTATTCACTCAACATTCATTAGTACCTCCATGTGCCTGGCAACATGTAAGGGACCAGGAATGCTATAATGATTGGGACCCAGCCCTGCCTTCCAGGGATTTACACAGCCTGGCACAGTAGACAAGCAGGTAAATAAGAGCTGTGGACACTATGATGGGCAGACCTCATGGATGGCCTTCCCCTGGCTCCTGTGCTTGGTGTATATCTCATGAGGATTTAATTATACATTGTTTTCTTTGTACTTTAGTAGCAGAGTCTCATATTCTCAAATAAATGGTAAGGATAGAACTGAGTACACAGTGAGCACTTTAGAAACATATGCTTCTGGCTTGATCTTTACCCTCCAGATACCTATTTAAAGGGAGGGACGGATTGCCCAGCCTATTGTAATAAGCCTCACAAACTTCAAAAAACTAATTAAAAAACAAAATCAATTGTAATGTTAAGCTTCTGGCAACTTGACTGGCTCCCAGGCTTTGGAATTCATGAATGGTTTATTTTATTTTTTTTTTCCTTTTGCGACAGTCTCAAGCTGTTGTCCTAGGTAGAGTGCTGTGGCGTCATAGCTCACAGCAACCTCAAACTGAGACTCAAGCAATCCTCTTGCCTCAGTTTTCCTATTTTTAGTAGAAACAGGGGTCTCAGTTTTGCTCAGGCTGGTCTCAAACTCCTGATGTCAAGCAATCCATCTGCCTCAGTCTCAGTGTTAGGATTACAGGCATGAGCCACTGCGCCTGGCCAGAATGGTTCATTCTTTAATTTATCAATTGTAAAATGAAAATGTAGTATTGTCCTTTGAGTCAAGTAAAGTTAGCTTTATGGAAAGTTCCTATTTTGTTCCTGCTTCCTTTATGCATTGTCCCTATTTCGTCACAGACGAGGAAAAGCATCATCAAAGCTCAGCCAAGCATCTCAGTTTCAGAGCTTCCAAGTGCCACCGAGAAGTTCCAAAAGCATGACCCGAGTCTTCAGTTTACACACAGTGCAGCTGCATCTCAGGTCTGTTGCTGTCCCACAGTGTCAGCACCAGCAGTCCACATGGCTGGCTCAGCGACAGCAACATTTCCAGGTTTCAGTAAGCTGCACCAAATAAGCTACCTACAAAATGTTCTAAACAAGGCTGCCTTTTCCTTTCTACAAAAAAAGAAACTTTAACTTTTATGTGGCTGATAATATTTTAGTCTTTTTAGAGCTTTCCTACTAACCTCAGTGCCACATACGTGTAAATTAGCCATCCTTCCCTCTACCATATCCTCATGGCGATAAATCTTTCTGAGCTCTCAAGTGCTCACCAACACAAAACCTAGTCTAGTATCTAATGGGGGCAAGAGTGAGCGAGATCTCCTCTGATTTTCCACTGTGGAAGAGAACTCTTTCTTAAAGGACCAGCTCAGATTAGTAGAAGTATTCATTATTCCAGGTGCCAGGGGTGTAACAGGCAAGAAGACAGAAAGCCCTGTTCTAGTGGAGTATACATGCCAGTAAGGAAAGGAAGATAAATGCCCTAGCTTTAGAGAGTGATAAATGCTAGGAACACATGAGATGGCACAGTGTGATAATAATGGCAGTTAAAATTGTTGTGATATGCAGTGCAAAGTGAAAACAGCCCACAGCAGATTCTATATTGATTTATCTGAGAGCCAGTGAAACCCACCTGTGTGACTGTCCATATTGGAGTAATAACAACAGCAGACGTACAGTTCTAGGTGTGGTTCTAAATGCTTTAGAGCTCTGTTGCCCAATATGGGAGACGCTAGCCTTGTGGGCATGTTCAATTTTAGTTAATCTAAGTAAAAAGAAATAAAATGAAAAACTCAGTTTCTCAGACACATGAGCCACATTTCAAGTGGTCAGTAGGTATATGTGGCTAGTGGCTGTATTATTAGACAGCAAATAATAGAATATTTACATCACAGAAAGTTCTATTAGATAGCACCTTTTTAAGGTTAAACTCAATCTTCACTATACCTACTAAGGCATATTCTAATTTTCCACTTTGCAGAGGAGGAAAGTGAGGCACAGGGAGTTATGTGTAACTTCCCCAAGGTTGTTTAGTTAACACAGGGGTCCTCAAACTGCAGCCTGCGGGCCACATGATGCGGTGTGATTGTATTTATTCCCGTTTTTTTTTTTTTTTACTTCAAAATAAGATATGTGCAGTGTGCATAGGAATTTGTTCATAGTTTGTTTTTTTTTTTAAACTATAGTCTGGCTCTCCAATGGTCTGAGGGACAGTGATTGGCCCCCTGTTTAAAAAGTTTGAGGACGCCTGAGTTAACAAGTAGCAGAGCTAGGATTCAAACCATGGCAGTCCGCATCCAGAGCCTAGGGGCTAATCCTACCCTGTTATGTCACTATAGCAACTCGTGAGTTGAGTACATCTCATCTGTACCATCCACTTTCAACTGAGCTACAACCAGTGGAGAACCTTACCCCATAATAAAATCTTGTCATTGAAAGCTTTAAGTTTCAGCTGAAAGAATTTCTGAGAAAAGGGTCCTATCTTTACTGACAAAAAAAAAAAAAAATGGAGGCCTATGTTAGCACAATTTCTCCCTCCTTGAAAAGGAAGAGGGATCTACAAAGTACCAGGGGAATACCAAGCATGTGTGTAATCTCAATAAGGCAAATTATCTAAACTCTCCATACCTCGGTTTCCTCGTATGCAAAGTTAGGAAAATGAAAGGTACCTATCCTAGAGCACATGAGGATTTTATACGCCCTGGAAAGCCTCAGCACAGGACCTAGCACACAGTAAACACTTGGCAGGTGGCAAGTACTGCACTGTCCGCAGTAGCATTGCTACTCTACTCTTAAAGACATTCCAGAATGCATAGAAAACACCAGAACTGGCCATCTCCCTACGTGGGAAGACAGCTCATCCTCACCTCCTGGAGCTGCTTGGGTTAACACTCCAAGAAAGCACATGGCTGAGAAAGTGGCAGCCTTTCGAAATGGATTTGCATTTAGCCCAGGCACTGTCTAGTGTTTTTAAAGTTTGGGCAAGTGTATTTACTCCTCTGAACCCCATAGTTCAGTGGTTAGGGTGCTGGTCACATACACCAAGGCTGGCAGGTTTGAACCTGGCCTGAGCCAGCGAAAACAACGATGACAACTGTAACAAAAGAAAAAAAAAATAGCTGGGCGTTGTGGTGGGTGCCTATAGTCCCAACTACTTTGGAGGCTGAGGCAAGAGAATCACGTAAGCCCAGGAGTTGGAGTTTGCTGTGAGCTGTGATGCTACAGCACTCTACAGAGGGTGATAAAGTGAAACTCTGTCTCTAAAAAAAAAAAAAGTGCTATCATACCCATCTTGCATGATTGTTTCAAGTGATTATGAGCCTGGCACAAAGACACTTGGTAAATCATAGCCATAATTACTGTTTTTGTTAATGATTTTCAGCTTTTCATGATTAAAACCTATGTTTGAGTATTTTCTCACCCAGAGGCTATGCTAAGACAGATGTGTCAAAAACAATCACTTTAAAGCACAGCCATCACACCCTTGAATGGGAAGCTAGTGCCAATGGCAAGGCCTTGGGGAGTATATAGCAACTGTTTCCCCACTGTCCCACAACCAGCAAGGTCAGTGGCTGCCACATGTGACCTAAGGTGACCATCCTGCCTTTTCTGAAAACTAGGAGAAATAAATTTCCCAGGCTCCTGACTGACCAATAGGCTTTACTAGAGTTGAATCAACTAGAAGGTGAAACATCCAACCTCAGAATTTTTAATTTCAAATGGGAAATATGAGCACTCTAAGCCAAAATTGTTACGTTCCACGTATGTAGATTGGGAGTATATTAGTATAAGTATCTAAGAGTGAGCCCTGAAAAAATGTGCCACAAGCCAAGGATTATAATTAATCGCATTGTGAGAACATGAGGTCAAGTATAAGAAGAAAGCAAAAGGGGCGGCGCCTGTGGCTCAGTCGGTAGGGCGCCGGGCCCGTATACTGAGGGTGGCAGGTTCAAACCCGGCCCCGGCCCCGGCCAAACTGCAACCAAAAAATAGCTGGGCGTTGTGGTGGGCGCCTGTAGTCCCAGCTGCTCAGGAGGCTGAGGCAAGAGAATCGCTTAAGCCCAGGAGTTGGAGGTTGCTGTGAGCTGTGTGAGGCCACAGAACTCTACCAAGGGCCATAAAGTGAGACTCTGTCTCTACAAAAAAAAGAAGAAAGCAAAGATAGATGTACAAATGAAAAACTAGTAACCTTTACCCAGGTAAAGGATGGTTAGAATAAGAATATTCTAGGTTTCATCCCATTCTTTGAAAAATCCTAATAAGCATAAGATACAGTGGTGACTCACTTTCTCCCACCCTCCTCCCACAGGTAATGTCATCTATGAAAGAGTCATCCTGCCTCTTACTCTCCTTTACTGGTTTTCATTTATTTCTATTGGGTTAATATGCTAATGGCTCATTTATCTAATATGATCCAAATTTGGTTGGAAAGACAAGCGTTAAAGTAACAGGCACAGCACCTGTTTACCTGGTGTCGTTCTCACACTGACCACTGTGTCTAGACCATAGGGTTGCTGGCATATTTTAAAGGACAGATGTCCTTTAATGGACAGATGTTTTATAGGGAGTGGTTTTCCTCTCCTGGAACTTAATGCATGACCTATGAAAGAACTAGAATATATGATCCGGGGAGTTCTCTCGTTCCCTGACATAATAAAGAATGATGATGAGTAGAAAGAACTTTATGGGAGCCAGTCTGAAATGTCATCATTAAATGTGCCTCTCGTGTTCTACATAGCACAAGAAGCTCTCGGAAAGGAAACGTTTAAAGAATTGAATAATCCATGTTGGGGCTGGCAGATCACTATATGGAAAGGCAAGGGTCAAGCAGCTTTAAATGGACATGCTGAAGTCATCAAAAAAAAGTTCTAGGACATGAAGACCTAGGGAAATGGTAAATGCTATCTTTTAAATTAAGTTTATCTTCTTTTAAAAGTATTAGTACTTAAGTTATGTTTTCCCAAAGAAATAAATGTCCAATAAAAATAAATATTTTATTGATCACTGGAAGGTAGGTAATTACTAAAATTAAATGCCTGGTTGTGGTGACTCTACTTACAGCAATTCACTACTGTTGGACTATTTTAGTAACGTTAAATGTCGCTAATGTCCTGCCTGTTTAAACTCTTCTGAAGTAATCAGTGTAGGCCCGTTTTGTAGAGAAGCAAATCAGAGGATTTGCCTTGCTTCTGCTTGATCACGTAGCCAAATTCTTAGTGTTCAAGATGACATGGCCGGGACCAGGCAGCGCTCTTTCTGCTACACCACCGGAATAAACTCTGTAAGTGGTGGTCATGTCTTCAGATGTTCAGTTTAGCTACGTAAGTTTTATTATAATTAATGAAACAATTGCCTCTTTTTATAATAAAGGAAAAGTATGGCTAAATTAAAGTGTATAGAGCTTCAGTTAATTAGTCCCTTTATCTCTTTAAAACCTGTACTATAATTAGGCAGACCCACAAAATGAGTAAAAGAAGCCTTATCAGTTAAGGCAGCTGACATGGGTCATCTGTTTGGCAGACCATATAGAGAGATTTTTTTTTTTTTTTTTAAAGAGGCAGAGTCTCACTTTGTCGCCCTTGGTAGAGTGCTGTGGCGTCACAGCTCACAACAACTTCCAGTTCTTGGGCTCAGGTCAGCCTCCCAAGTAGCTGGGACTACAGTCACCCGCCACAATGCCCAGCTATTTTGTTCGTTGTTGTTGTTGCAGTATGACTGGGGCCGGGTTCAAACACACCACCCTCGGTATATGGGGCCAGCACCCTACTCACTGAGCCACAGGCGCCACCCTAGAGAGAGATTTTTAAAGCAAGTAAATGTGTCTTCTTGGCCTAGGTTTTGATGATCAAGCTCTAAGATTTAAGGAATATTTCCTATTTTATTAGTATGAAAATTAAAATATTTCCTATTTTATTAGTATGTGGCATTTGAGATCACTGTATCTTTTAGTTATAACCATTAGACAATTAAAATCTGTAGTAGTCACAATCAGATGTGGAAATGAAAACACTAAATAGGAACTGGTTGTTTTCCTTTCCATTAAAGAAAAATATCACTACTACTTATAAATTGTGAGGTATTTATATCCTTAAATCGTTGACTCAGTATCATTTTGGTAACTGAAAAGCTTGTTAGAAGTTCACAAGTGACTTTTCTATTAAGTTGCAAACATTTCTAGCTTCAGCTCATGAAAAAAGCCTATTTGAGTGACTCCCAGAGGGCAGTCAGCTGGGGACTGCCCAGAAGGGGCTGCAGGAGGAAGCAGGCTGAACACAGCCACCACAGCTTCACCTGGCCCTGGGCAACCTCCCCTTCTAGGGGCGACTTCTTTCTGGGGCTGCTCCCTTTGTGCAATCAGAAGTGCTAAGCTGACCTTACAGGCACGTGTCCAGTCCTGAGCAGCAACCCTCCTGCTTCTGAGGGCGGGAGGTGGGGTGCTGGTAGGGTCTTCAACAGGGTGCTAGCATCCTGGCTTTTAGTAACCCAGTCTTCCTGGGGCCCAGGGGACTCCCATATGGAAGGTACCATATGATACAGATTGTGGGAGCTCATGCATTTGCCTATCTTGGCCTGCATGGCCCACTTAGAGACAGTGGCAGTCTGAGATACAGACTTGCTTTCTTTGTGAGACATACACACAGAGGGGCTAAGGCCTTATCAGTGGACAGATACATGACCTGTTTTTTAATAGAAGCCAAATAGAAACTCTTAAATTATGAGATAATCAGAGTGCAGAGAAACCCAGTTAATAAATCCATAGTGCAGCCTCCAGTGACTGCAGACTTCCCAGACAGGCTACATATCCTATTTCCATGTCTAATTGCTAATCTCTCTCATTGCATCTGTTATGACTTTAATGTTAGGCTGTACATTCTTTCAGAAGGAAGTAGCTGCCAGTGTCTAAAGAATTGTCGATGGGCCTTGTATTTTATGATAGAGAATGTCAGAGGAGGAATGTATAATGCATGGGGTAGGGAGTACCTAAGAGTTCATCATTGTCATTTTCTGCATATCTTGGGAACACTAAATTGTTGATTTTACAAAAATTGCCTTCCCTTTAATTCTTCTTGATGCTCGTAAACTAACCACAATTCTAGCACAATTCCATGATAATCTTGGAATAATGTTATCACAACATGTGATGCTACTATGTTAGCGGGTATTTAGAGATCATATTTTGTTACAAGGAATACCTTTATAATTTTTTTTCTAACTATAAAGTAGTATGTGTTCATCATTAAAGAAGCTTTAGGTATTACCAGTAGAATTTCAAAGAATTAGAAATCACCCACACCGTACCATGTAGAACTCAATACTTTCACCACTTTGGTGTGTGTATCCTTCTAGATACACTACTTATGTACACAAAGATGTGATGTTATACATATAGCTTTTAATATACTTTTAAAAGTTTAACCTATCATAGACATATTACCTTGTTGATAATTCTACATTTTTTTAATTATTGAAGAGTTTAGAAGTGCCATTATCACCCCTTACATTCAGATTATTTTGTGTAGTGGTTATCTTGCAAAATATGTATAAGACTTTTTTTTATTTCTACCCTGTTTCCCTGAAAATAAGACATCCTCTGAAAAGAAGACCTACTTACAGGAAAGATAAGATGTCCCCTGAAAATAAGACCTAGCGCATCTTTGGAAGCACACCTTAAAATAAGACACTGTCTTATTTTCGGGGAAACAGGGTACTAGAGTTTTCTTTTTAGCCTTTAGAGGCTTACCTATTAAAAGATGTCTGCTGCCTATTCAGAGAATAGGGGACCCCACAAAACATCTCCATCCAAAGTTCTCACGTTTGGATGAGTCCAAATTTAGTCCAACTACCACTTTATTAGAATAAGACCGACATACTGTAAATGTTTTATCTGAAAAGTATAATTTTATCTTCCCAGTCATTATATGATGTAGATACTGTGATTATTTCTCTTGCTAAAGAAAAGAATGGTGAGGACTTAGGTTGCAGCTTGAATGTGGCCACATCAGGATGGGAACCCAAGATTCTGATTCCCATGCTAAGCCCTTAACCACACCTGTTTTTATTATGTTAATAAAAACCCTAATTGGGGCAGTGCCTATGGCTCAGCAAGTAAGGCACTGGCCCCATATACCAAGGGTGGCAGGTTCGAACCTGGCCCCAGCCAAACTACAACAAAAAAATAGCACCCACGTTGTGGCAGGCGCCTGTATTCCCAGCTACTCAGGAGGCTGAGGCAAGAGAATCGTTTAAGCCCAAGACCTGGAGGTTGCTATGAGCTGTGACACTACAGTACTCTACTGAGGGCAACAAAGTGAGACTCTGTCTCTAAAAACTAAAAAAAAAAAAAAAAAACCTAATTCCTGAAGAATGATTAATAAACAAGATTTTTTGTCTCTTTAAAAAATAATTGTACCTTTGCCTTCAACATTTTTTGCTTCCATTTTGTAATGGTGTTCACTCTTTTTACCAAAATATTCCTGGAGTCATTGTTGAATGCTTACCCTTCTTTGAAATGATGTCCTTTTTCTTGCTGCCCTATTCTTTTGAAATTTTCAAATTGCTTATTAGTTAAATTTTTAAAATATATGTGCAAGTAGGAATAGTAGGGTCCTACAGCTTAAAACAGTTTATCCAGTATATGAATTCAGAATAACATTGGTATTCATTTTCAGAGATGATAAAAGTTCCTTTCTTAAAAGCAGGTATTTTAGATTGAGAGTTGATGGCCTAATTAGCCTTGGACCTTTTTTTAGCCTCTTATAAAGTACTATAGATTGATTGAAAGGAAGAAGTAGGTTTTACTATCCCTTAGGGCATCTGGCTCTGCCTAACTCTATTTGCTTCCCTGAATGGCTCCTTTCCAGCAAAAATGGAGGATAAAGGCCACCAGAAAATGTTTCTCTTTGCTTTTATGTTTCCTCTTTGAAAATAACTAGAATTTCTTTGTTAGCTCATTTCCATATTTAGATGATGTTCAGGAGAAACCCAGGTAAACAACTTGAAGGTACAATTATAGAATTCTAGACCAACATTTATATAAAAACAATATAGCTAATATTTACTGAGCACTTACTATATGCCAGACACTATATCTGCTTATACTATGATTCAGATATCACAATGATCTAGGTAACAAGATAGGGTTCAGATTTAACCTCAGACACAGTCTAACTCCTCAAAGTGTGTCCACTCTGTTCTCTCTTATCCCTATGCTAAGCAAATCTTCTTCGGGCCTTGATTTCTTAATCTTTTTTTTTTTTTTTTTTTTTTGTAGAGACAGAGTCTCACTTTATGGCCCTCGGTAGAGTGCCGTGGCCTCACACAGCTCACAGCAACCTCCAACTCCTGGGCTTAAGCAATTCTCTTGCCTCAGCCTCCCGAGTAGCTGGGACTACAGGTGCCCGCCACAACGCCCAGCTATTTTTTGGTTGCAGTTTGGCCGGGGCCGGGTTTGAACCCGCCACCCTTGGTATATGGGGCCGGCGCCTTACCGACTGAGCCACAGGCGCCGCCCTGATTTCTTAATCTTAAAGAAGTTGTTGGATGGCTGATTTTGCAGGTTTCTTCCACCCTCAACATTTTTCCTAGTCCATGAATCTACTTAGAAAACACTACCTCCCTGCTAAGAATCATTTTATCCTCCTCTTACATTTAGTCACTACAATTGCTGCTTTTGTTTCCTGGCCAACCTTCATTGTCTTGATGGCAGGGCTTAAGCTATAGGACACCAGCACAGTACAGAAAGTTCCCCGAATAAGGCCTCAGAGGTCCCTGTGCACAGATGCTGAGGTACTATTAAGTGCCAGGCTGCAGGGTCAGGGCCGGGTTTCCCAGAACACTCACAGGGAGGGCTCTAGCTCTTCCCATTGGTCAGGGTGGGAGAGGACCAAATGTGAATGGGTTATAACTTATTCATGACTAGAATCTTAAATAGCTTGTTATAACTAATTCACAGCTACCACCTGAGTACTGGTGTGCTGCTATTTTTTCAGATTCTAAAATTATTACCCTATTTCCACAGGCTTTGTGTTCAGCTGAAAGATAGGTTTTGTTCCGATTGCCAAGAAACAAATTTCCCATTTTTAAATAGTAAGACCCTTTACTACCAAGGATATTCTATTTCTTTTAGTCTAAGAAATGTAGTTTAGGGATACTTTAGCAATATTGCTTCTGGCATGTCGAGAAATTATGGGATGAGGTCATGTCCAGATCAATGCTGCTGCAGCACTTTTTGATTAATGCAATATAATTCTGGTTTAGATCTGTCCTCAGTACCATTATGAAGTGGTATAAAATTATCTGAAGCACATACGTAATGCATGAGTTCAGATGTGCAGGAAGAATGGAAGTTAATTAGGCCAGGGGGGCAGGAGGTGGTTTGCCAAGTATGTTCCAGACAGAGGGAACAAGATGTGCAAAGGCCCTGTGTTGGGTGTGGCCAACACCAGGGACCAGAGGACATCAGTGCTAGTGAGCATAGAGCTGGAGGGGGCCCAGTGGGATGGGATGGGGAGGGCAGGCTGACCTGGCAGGGCCTCTAGGGCTGTGGTGCTTGATCCTAGGAGCATCAGAAAGGTGCAGTGTGGTCAGAGAAAAACCCCAAAAGGTAGACACAGGAAAAGGTATATTTTTAAAAAGGGAAAAGATAAGTCCGGCTTTGGTTCCTCCTCACAATGACATCAGAGTGGTCCTGGCAGCTAGGGTCCGAGCTGAGTGCTGTGTGTTCCCCAGGAGCAGCCTTGTCACTGACTTAGCCCCGAGAGGGTTCCTATTAGCCTGGCCTTGGAGAGGAAGGGTGTGAGTGTGGTCCTGGTCCTGGAGAGCTACAGGGTGGGAAACCTAGTTCTTCGGGGGGGTTTTTTTGTTTGTTTTTGTTTGTTTGTTTGTTTGTTTTGTAGAGACAGAGTCTCACTTTATCGCCCTCGCCCTCGTAGAGTAAGATGGAGTCACACAGCTCACAGCAACCTCCACCTCCTGGGCTTAAGCTATTCTCTTGCCTCAGCCTCCCGAGTAGCTGGGACTACAGGCGCCTGCCACAACGCCCTGCTATTTTTTGGTTGCAGTTGAGCCGGGGCCGGGTTTGAATCCACCACTCTCAGTATATGGGGCCAGCACCCTACGCACCATAGGCACTGCCCAGAAACCCAGTTCTTTGTTCCTAAGCTAGTCTGGCTGCTTTGTGAGGGTGCTGGATAGGCCCAGCATGCCTTACCCTCCTCTAGCTTCAGGGAAAGCTTGGCCATAACACAAGCAAGGCTCATGCTACATGGATGGTCAGCAGTGCTGCTTTAGTCATGTGACTTTCTAGCCTGGACTCGGAGAGCTGTGGATTCTGCCTCGCTGCGTGCAGTGCTGTTCCCAGGCTGGCATGTCACCTGGCCCTGTGTTCTGCTGAGGGATGCTGGCTTCCCTTCCATGGACTGTATCTGTCTGTCCTCTGCAGTCTCAGAGCACCAGAGATTTGATGTACACGACTTGGAAAGCATCTGAATTTCTGATGAAATTCTATCAAACCTCGGGATTTTTACCCACAGAGCCTAAGGGCCAGGAGAAACTGTGCAGCTCAGATGCATTGCTTGGTTTATGTCCCTCACTTCAGGAGGACATTTTCCTCTGTTCCCTCAGAGGGGTACTGTGAGAGCAAATGACCTTGGTGACAGGAAAGCACTTTGTGCTCATGCAAGTCAAGATGGTCCATAAATAAGATTATTATGTCATCATTTATACACAATTCCCTGAGAGGCAGCAGCAGCACTTTTGGATTGGGATGACAAGAAGACTCAAGCTGTTGACCAGGCGGCTGTCCTCCTCCTGCTGGACAGCAGCGAATGGGGCCCTTCTCTCCCCACGTCCTTCTTCACAACATGCTGCCCCTTCCCACTCCAGGAAGCTGCCTCATGGGTCTTCACAGCCCATCTCTCTAGAATTTGGAGTGGAAAGGCTTTTTTGAATGTTAATTTTCTGAATTTGTAAATAGCAAATTAACAAAATACTTAGCAAATTTACCATGGGAGAAAATGCCTAGCCTTTGAGTCATGATCACGGTAACTTACACCACAGATCTCTACCTGGCAAGCACGTACTTGCACTGCTCCTGCCAGAGAAGAAGTAGGCCTGTGCACATTCACCAGCGTAGAGCAAGCCCTGGAGTTGACAGTCACTTGGAGAAGAGGCCCAGTGTCCAGGCTGTGTTGCCATTGGTTGCCAAAATAACTGTAAAATTGCCGAAGGCTCCCAGCAGTGCTTAGAAACAAAATCGGATTACCTGAAGACAAAGGCTGCAGTACAGAGGGCCCACAATTTGTGTATGCTCTTTGACATAGAAAGTCCAGTGCTTTGCAAGGCAGGCTCTATGAGGGTTGCCCTCCATTGCTGGCTGACACACGACTGAGATGGGGTGAAGACCTGTAGTTGCAAGATGCGCTATTCATCTACAGCAGACCCCTGCACTTCCACTCCCATCCAGCACCCTGGCCCCTTCAGGATTGGTCACAGATGCTCCTTCATGTTTCTGATGCTTAGAGTGTCTCAAATTCTGAATTAAGCCTCTCAGGACCAAGTCCATTTCTTCTGAATTAGCTGTATCTCTCAGCTGTGTTGTCTTGGCCTAAACAGGATGCTTTCATAGCTTGATTCGTGTCACTGTACTGGAAGGATTAAATCATTACAGTGATTACATGTCCTCAGCAGCTAAGGATAAAAATTGGAGACATCACTGCTTTTAAACTGCAGCAACTCTTTTGCCCTTGGAAAGTCAGAGATACTGTTTTATTTAGAAAATAATTTAGTAAGTTAGATGCCATTTGGATATTGATTTCCTTGGCCCCAAGAGGACATTTCTTGTTCGTGTATATCCTAACAATTGCGGAGTGCCCTGCACAGATGGCACAGCAACATTAGAGCCTTTTAAGTCAGCACTGAGTGGGGAAGGGGAGCATGACAGTGAATGTTACCGGGGGGAGAATCTCGTCCTCCAGCTGTCCGGACTCCAAGTGGTGTCAGTGGAGCTCACTTTGGCCTGGCCGCGTTATGTAATCCTACTCTCGCTGTTCACCTTGCATTCCTTCTCATCCCAACTGTCTACCTATAATGATGGGAAGCTTCAAGGACACATTTTTATTTCTGTAGTTACCACAGTGGATTCATGAAATACAGAGTTGTTACCTTTCAAAGTTGCTGATTTACCAAGGCAGTTTAGAGTATGAATACTCATGTAAGTCATATTCAGATTTGCTACAAATTAAATTTAATACTGCACTATGATTGGGATGGGGCACCTGCAGCCACCAAGACTGCAATTTTACTTCCGTCCTGCCCCACCCCCACCCCGCCCCGTGGTAGGTTGTGGAAGTGAATATGTATTTCCCTGTCCAGGCGCATGTCATTTTGTGCTATTGGGGTTGAGTGAAATTCTTTTGAAGTTTTAAAATATTTTGGTATATCATGTTTTCTTGGAGCAAGGCGTGCCTGTAAACTAAAGGCTCTATAGCTCTGAAGGTCTCATGCTGCTCTGGTGCCACAGTTGTGCTGACAGCTCATTCGTTTAACAAGTGCTGCCACAGGCCTCCTGTGTGCCAGGCACCATGCTGGGGCTGAGAGGGCAGTGGCATGCTAACACTTACAGACTCCCACACAGAGGGAGAGAACTAAAACTAGGGACAGAGCATGACATGTCCGTTGCCACGGGCTTGCAGAAGAACCTTGCCTAATGTGGCAGGCCAAGGCTTCCAGGAGGAAATGATCTTAGCTAGGACCCAGATGGTAGGTAGAAAGGTAGGCAGAAGAGAGGTGCTGGGAAGGGTGTTCTGGGCAGAGGAGGAGCCATGAGAGGGCATCAGAGTGGGAAGGACACGGCCCCATTGGGAGACCTGGAGGAAAGCTGGTGCCATGAGTAGGGGATGGGCTGGGGGGTGGCAGGACCAGTCATTCTCAGGGCTGGGCAAACCCACTTGATTCTCAGAGCAGTGGGAATCATTAAATATTTTTAAATAGTCTCAATTTTATTTTTAATCATTCTGATGTGTGGAGAAAGGAATGGAGCAGAGGGTGGTTTATTTGCAGTGTTTTGGGCGAGGGTGATGGCAGCCTTGGGGAAAAGTGAGTGAATTTGAAAACTAGTATTGAAGATAGACCCCTGAGAAAACTTGATGGATTAGAAACAAGTGGCCAGTGATTCTGGAGTCAGGTGACTTGCAGGCGCACAGCTGGGGCAAATGCTGGAGAAGGGGTGAGGTGCTAGGCCTGTCCTCCTAGACCTGCTACGTTCAGGATCAAAGTTAAATTGTCCTCACTCTTCATCAGCAAGCTCCTAAAATATGGGCTCTGCTTTTCCCATTAACCAGCAGAAGCTCAGATTTGAGGCTGTCCTTTTAAAATATTGCCAGGCAGCTCATCTGGAGTTCTGCTTCCAAATCCCTCTCAGCTCTGAGGGTCCGCGTCCCAGGTCAGATGCTGGCATTCCTGAGTGGAGGTCAAGTGTGGGCAGTGCTGAAGGCACAGGCAGCACCTCGCCTGTGGCTATTCAGCTTCCAAGCATTCTGCTTTGTCAGGGAAGGGTAAGGTCAACATGCGGCTCAGGAGGCTCACTCTCAGAACCTGCCTTGGCTATGGTTGGCTCTTTCGTTCTGGCTGGTGATGCCCAAGGCCACGTGTTACACAGACAGTGCTGGGACCTCAGGGCCTGTGGGGCTCCAGAGCCTGTAGAGGGAGAGTCTGTGGTTGAAGCAGAGATAAGTAAGGGCAGAAACTTATTTTCTTGTTCCTGCCCTTCTCACATGTCCACTGAGGTAAGCCCTGTGTGATGGAGACAGCTCTGGCATCATCTGCAGCCAGGAAGCCTGGCAAACCACAGGCCAGGACTCAGCTCTGTTTCAAGGAAACGGGCCTAGGGAGGACCCCCAAGGTTATGTCACCAGCTTCCTATTGTTGGGATTTGAGTTTGTTTCCAGGCTTTTCTGACTACAAGGCATACCATAATGATCATTCTCACAGCTACCTCTTTTCACACAGTACTAACCTTTGCCAGATTCCTAGAAGTAAACTTGCTAATTCAGAGAGGTGATCGATTCTGAGGCTTCCAATAGGCTTTGCTGAATTGCTGCCTAAGGCGAGGGGCACCCATTCACGGTCCCACCAAACCCGAACTGTTCCCTGGTGGTTGCTGCTTTCTTTTGTCATTTCTGCCCCCAAGTGAAAGGTCCTCTTGTTTTTATCCTGGTCCTTTTTAGGATGTGACGTTAGTCACTTCTCTTCCCATACTTTGTTTTGGTCTCATTTATTTCCTCCTCTGCATTTTTCAGGTTGCACCAGGCAGAATGTTTTTGTCTCAGTGAAAGTGTGTCTTAAGTTGCAGTTAGGAAGCATTTCTAGCTCCAGAGCTAGTGTGTAAATATGTCACTGGTCTTACAGATTACGAGGAGTGATCAGTATTGCCGGATGTGTTGACAGCCTAGATGTGTCACGGTCTCCAAAATCATCCCATCTTGCCATCCTACAAATATGCTGTGTACTGGAAGCCTTTGAGAACTGGTGTTTCCTTTAGGGCGCGTTCTCTGGCATAGCAAATTAGAGACACTATACTCTGAGGCTCTATATTTACAAGAATAATTTATCAGCAAATAATAAACATTTTGTCCTTGGTTATTTATCAGCACTTGCAAGGAATCTTGAATTACTCTGGTAGCTTTTCTAGAAAGGCTGTTTGGCTTTACCACATTTCTCGAGTTACAGTAAAGGCAAAGAACCTGAGGCGTGAGCATTGGATGATGGAAGCCAAAGTGGGGCGGGGGAGGGAAGGGATTGGGACAGAGCCCAGATGCAGCCACCACATGGCCCCATGACATGTGCTCTCAGGACATTCCTAAGGATTCGGGGCCCCTCTGCCTCTTCTTGCTTTGGCCTGCTCCAGATGCCATTTAGAGGAAGCAGTCAGCCCATTTCCTGGTGCCAGGATTCCCTGTGAGGAAGCACTCAGTGCCTCCTTTGACAGTAGAATCTTTTAGGTGTAATTTGGGCCAGTCACAGTCTGTTGAGGTCAGGTGGTGTATGTCAAGAGATTTAGAATCAGGGCCCAGGATGTGAACCCCTACTCTATACTTACTGGGTGTGTGAACACCCCCCCCCCACACACACACACATACACACTCATTAATCATCCTCTTAACCTATTTCCTTGCAAGCAAATGAGGTGACTTATGACTGCACTGGGCATAGCTCACTGGTGTGCCAGGAAGCAGAAGCTTCTGCCACTGCACTTGGGCCTCCCTGCAGTGACTGGAATATAGGCCCCCAGGCCCTACCCTCCAGGCTCCATTGGTTTCCTCCTGCTTTCTCCTGGGAGGTGCACAGCCCTGTGTACTCAGAGCCAAGGAGGGTAGGCAGAGGACAGCTCCCTCTTCCAGCCCATCACTGTGGGACCCTCATTGTCAGAGATAGCAAACAGGGTCTGTGTTTCCCTCAGGTCACCTGGATGTCAGCATGGCAACCACAAACCTGGAGAACCAGTTGCACAGTGCACAGAAGAACCTCTTGTTCCTTCAGCGGGAGCATGCCAGCACACTCAAGGGGCTGCATGCTGAGATCAGGCGGCTGCAGCAACACTGTACAGGTACACGGGGGCAGGGCACAGCAGAGCCTGGTGTCAGGTCACGGAGGCTGGATAACAATCTGGCACAGTGGCCCTCACCAGCTCCCTGTCCTCATGGGAGTCTGTGTGAGTGTATTGCATAATGGAAACAGACTGAGCCGCAGCTGCAAAACCTTTTCTTGGCATACTGAGGACTTAAAAGATTAAAATAAAATTGTTATAATTCACCATGCATTTTGGAAAGGATAACCAAGAGGTAGCCTGTGTGGAAAATCAGACTGCTCATTCATTGTGGATTGTTTTGGAGGAAAGGGGAAGGGGGCTTTTAAGGGAAAGGAGGGTCCCTCTTAACCCTAGTAAGGACAGTGGCCACTGCTGTTTTCTGCTGTTCTCATACTTGCCTCTGAGACTACCAAACCCTGCTCTGTGTGGGCACAACTCTCTACCTGCCCATGGGAATTGCTTCTGCATTTCCAGAGCTGATGAAGGTTTGAAGTGTACCTTAACAGAACTAACGTATGAAATTTCCTTTTTAGATCTGACATATGAGCTGACACTCAAAAGTTCTGAGCAGACAGGTAAGAACTCCTCCCCAAAAGTTAATGACAGTATTGCTTCTTTTTGTGGTTTGTGTTGGTACCATTTGTTTTCGCTAGTTATACACTTCGAAGGAAACACATTTGCCATGAAGAGTTGCATATGTGGCAAGAACGCCCTAAGAAATGACAAAGATGTTATGAGTGGTTATCAGTGGGCAGCAGGATGAGTAATTTTATTTTCTTTTGATCGATGCATATATTTGGAGTGTCTATTATATTTTTTAGATTTCCGACTTCTCCACAATGAATGTTTCTTGTGTAATCAAGACATAAAAATAGATGTGATTTAAACCCAAGAGGAGGAGCAGCAACACAGGCAGAACACACCCCTACCCAGGCCCTGTGTCCCTATATCTTAGCAAGGGTCCCGGCAGAGAGCAGGTGCTCTCTAACTACTGGCTAGGTGAGTGACCACTATACAAGGTGGCCCAGAGAAGATCAATGACCGTCTTTCTCTTGACTGCAGCCCCAGAAACGCTTCCCCCAACCGGAAATCTCTGAGACATTGGGGAACCCCAAGGAGTGTCAGTCTGATGGCAGCCAAGAGTAGAGAGACAGCAGCCTGGGCCTTCCCAGGGTCCTCTGTGCCTGTTGCAAATAGCAAACACAGAACAGTGTGGAGATTTAGAGAATGCAGAATATGTGAGGCAAGATGCGTGTTCACGACGGTAGTTATTATTCATGAGCGTGTCCAATTCCTTATAAAAGACATGGACTATTTCCAGTCCTAATGTATTACTGAGCACTGAGTTCTCCACTTGGGTTATTCACATGACAGTCTCTTAAGTGCTCCTTTCAGGAGCCAGGACATCTCATCTGCGTGCGGTAGAGAAGGCATGGCCAGACTTCTAAGGGCTTGCAACAGGAGCCGACCCTCAGGTTCTGCCTGTAGAGGAGGGATACCAGGATCCTGTCCTACAGGAATCTGTATCCCTCCAGATTTCAACCTGATGTTGGGGGCCTCAGCCTCCGTCCCCCCATGTCATGGAAACCAGGGCATCCTCCCTCCCTGTCCCCTCTTGGCCCAGACTAAACTGAAAATGCACGGTTTTGTCCTTTGGCTTCTCCACTTGAAGTTCTCAACCCTGAGTCTCAGGGCTACCCACTCAACTGGTGTGGTCCTCTCAGCAGCAGCAGGGTCTCTATGATAATGGTTTTCAGGGTGTGTCTCGGTGTGGAGGCAGTGGAAAGCCCCTCAGGAGGTTCTAGTGGGGTGTCTGCCCTCCCCAGGGGTGAACATCATTGCTTTACATTGGTGCTTCCCAAACTCTGCCCAATCCTAAGAAGCCCTGCACAAAACAAGTATAATCCTCCGTAGGGCCTTGAGAAGCTATGTGTCTGGATGATAGAACATGTTACGAAAGCTGCCAGCTCAGGCCAGTGGGGAAATGCTAGGAGACGCAAAGAGACAGAGGCTCTGAAGACAGCAGAGGCTCAGGAAGGATGGCCAGTTCGGGCCAGGGCATGGGTGGGGCCTCAGGCAGTGAGTTTTGCTCAAGGGGATGGACACAGGGGTCTGAAGTTGGCTCAGGGACAGAAGTGGGCAAGGTGGGTGGCAGGGGTGCTGGTGGGAGCAGGTAACACTGGGACACTAGGAAATGAAGGCCATCTAGCAGTTTGGATTTTATCAGGTAATGAGGAACCACATTTGAACAGTAGAGTAGAAAGAATGACCTATCTTCCTAAATGCTAGATAGATCTGAGGGAAGACCAGAGGGGCCAGAGCAAGGCCAAGAAGCAGGAGCAGGGAGCATCAGAGCTGGATAAGTCTGCCAAGAGCTGACAGATGTGGGCCATGGGGACATGAGCAGAGCTGGGGAGGGAAGGGTCACAGGTGGCCTATGGAACATCTAGGTTCGGCCTAGTTGGGAAGATAGTAATGTGGGAAGTAGAACAGCTATTTAGATTTGAGGGACTCGTCTGAGGGACCATCACTGGGAGAACTGGCACTCAGGAGATGCTGACTCAGGAGCTGACTCAAAATTTATTGTAGATCAGCTAGGAAGAGTCTAGAAAGAACTTCCTAGGAGCCAGGTGAAGAGGAGGGCCAGTCAGGCAGTGTGAAGATGAGCAAGGTCATAGCACTCACTGGGTCTGGAGTTTAGCCAGCAGGTGTGAGTGCAGACAGCTGGGGACAACGTCTGCAGGTCACTAAAGGAGCAGAGGTGGTGGGGTGGTGATGTGTGCTGCAGGCAGGGTGAGGGCAGAACTAGGCAGCAGCCCCTGGTGTCAGGGTGGGCACAGGGACAGGGATGCCTCCCTCTCTGAGTAGGAGGCGGGAGAGGATGAGAGGCCATGAGAGGAAACCAGAGGCAAAGGAAATGTGACATCTTGACCTCTCTTACGAGTATTTGTGTCTTAGACATGGAGAACTATTACATTTGAGTTTCAAAACAGTGCTTTGAATGTAGCAGGCATTTAACAAACATCACCTAAAATTGCCTGTTTGAACTTCAGCAAGTTTAAAATTGGGACACATTCTTTTATGCAATGAGCTAGTGAAGTGAGAGCTGGAAAGGGCTTGGCCACCCCCTGAACCTCCCACCCCCTGGAAGTGGCTGTGACACAGCCCTGGCCCTGCCTGCCCCCAGGCTTCATGGCGCTGCCTCCGTCTAGTGGGTTCTTCACCTGCTGTCTCGACTTCTTCTTGTAGGCGATGGGTCTTCTCGAAGCAGTGAACTGAAGAAAAGGTGTGAGGAACTAGAAGCTCAGCTGAAAGTCAAAGGGGACGAGAACGCGGAGCTGTTAAAGGAACTGGAGCAGAAGGATGCCATGATCACAGTACTGGAGAACACCATCCGCGAGCGCGAGCGCAAGTACCTGGAGGAGCTGAAGGTGAAGAGCCACAAGCTGAACCTGCTGTCCAGCGAGCTGGAGCAGCGGGCGGGCACCATTGCCTACCTGACCTCCCAGCTGCACGCCACCAAGAAGAAGCTCCTGAGCTCCAGCGGGACCTCGGACGCCAGCCCGTCAGGGAGCCCCGTGTTGGCAAGCTACAAGCCAGCGCCGCCCAAAGACAAGCTGCCCGAAACGCCTCGCCGCCGCATGAAGAAGAGTCTCTCGGCTCCCCTGCACCCGGAATTCGAAGAGGTCTACAGATTTGGGGCTGAGAGCCGGAAACTACTTTTGCGGGAACCGGTAGATGCCATGCCTGACCCCACCCCATTCCTGCTGGCCCGGGAGTCCGCGGAGGTCCACCTCAAAGAGCGGCCTCTCATCCCGCCCATTGCCTCCGAGCGCAGCGCTGGTGAGCAGCACAGCCCAGCCCGCGACAAGCAGCACAAGGCCCACGTGGGGGTGGCCCACCGCATCCACCATGTGGCCCCACCGCAGGCGCAGCCTGAGGTGGAGACGCTGGCGGTCGACCAGGTGAATGGAGGCAAAGCTGTGAGAAAGCACCCAGGCACGGACAGAACTGTTTGAGGCCGCGGCCCCTCGGCTTCGTCGCACTGTGAGCACCACTAGAAAACACTCATTCACACCTTCTGTTTATTTTTTTCCCATGCATGCCAAATTTTTTTTCAGACCTGTCTACCAATTCTTCTCCTTCTGCTTTTCTTGCCCTCTTACTGACAGCTAAATATGATCGTGTCCCTGCTGCAGAATACATATTTACCAAGTGCCGTGGCCAAGCACCTGCGTGCGGCTCGCTTGCTTCTAATCCCACTCCATGTGAGCTAAGTGCGCTTGTGGGCAGAGCACAGGCCTCGGGCTGCATCACTACTCAATGTTCATGAAATCAGATATTCTTATGCCTAATTACAAAGTGGGAGCAACACGTATCAACCTTGACCTCCCTCCCCAGGCTCCAGGGCAGCCTGTCCGGAGCACCCGTGATCCCTCCTGGAGACTTAGTAACCTCCCAACATCCCAACAGACCTTTCCCAGGGCGGCACCGATCACCAAGCAACTGTGTGTGTATCTAAAGGAACTAAATAAGATGATGTTTTACTCCTCATAGCACCACAACCTGAATGTGTGTTCATATTTTTTGTTAGTTTTATCCAAAATGTTTAAGATCCCAACAAACTTTATTTTCTAAACCTGCCTTCTTTCTGTTTTGTGTCTTTTATTAAATCCCAAGGGAGGGCTGGAAGAAGATCACGGGAGGGGGAGAAACAGCAGGTCCCGGCGGTAACTCCTACCTTCTCCCAGCCCAGAGCTATTCCTTCCACTGTCTGCGCTTCTGAGGGCTGGCGGAAGCCTCTTTTGGTGGGACTGGCCTCTGCCCTTCTGTCCTGCAGTGCTCAGCCCTGCCCCTCCATCTTGGAGTAAAAGCTACTCCTTGCCTTCAGCTGGCTTGGCCAGGGATCCAGGCCAGGCTCAGAGAACACAGAGGGGGTGGCCACTGGCTTCCGAGGTTCCAAGTCTGTGCCCAACCCCAATCAAACTCAGCAAGTTGGGGCTAAAAGCTTAGGAATTAAATAAGCTCAACAGCCTTATGAGTACCCGGCAAGTCAGAGCCAAAGGAGCTGGGGCCAGAGAGTTCTGGAATGGGGACAAGTGGCTGTAGGTGGTTCTGGCATCATCAGTCTTGCCTGCCATCAGCTCACAGAGAAGGGGTCTGCCTGGAATCCCTCCCCCAGCAGCCTCAGCCTTCTGAGGAGCATCTGCTGAAACAGACCTGGAATGTCAAAAACACCCATTTGGAAATTTACCTTAGGACTCTCACTTGGGCCAGTGATATGCCAGGCACGTCTGCTTAATCAAGTGTTTCCTCTGAGAATGAAAAGAAAACTCAACTCATCTTAAAATGCTCTGTAGTATTTACTTTTTGAATATACAGAATCCTTAAAAAAAAAAAAAAAAAAAAGGTAGCTAAAAACCAAAACCATTCAGGTTAATTTGTACAGAAAGATTTAAATGGCTGATTTTTAATATAAGGAAGATCATTATAAATCTCCCCCTGCCCCTTGAGAGGCCCCAAGAAATGACAGCAAACAACATCCTCCTTCTCCAAGCCCCAGAGCATCCACCACTAACCCCCGGCTCAGGATTTGTTATCCAGTTTTCTTTGCCCAAAGGTTAATCAGAATTGAGGGTGAGGCATACCCCTTGTAGCACCCAATGAGAAATGTGCTTTGTGGTAAAGAGATCAGCTTCAAAAACCAAGCCAACTCCCATAGCGTTCCTTCTCATGGAGGTGGTGTAGACAGGGGTCCGGAAGGTATTCTGCAAGGGAAAGGCAGGTGAGATGCCCCACAGAGAGAGGAGAAAAAGTTCAGTAGGCTCCTGTCCCTGGCTAATCTAAGGGCAGCATCTGAGAACAAAGGCCATTCCCCACCAACTTAATGGGGACTGGGCTAGCCATCTCCACAGAATTTCACAAGAAGAGAGGGAGTCTCAGCAAGGCTAGACCATAGGATCTAAACTTGAACCTGACACTTGTGGAATGATCACACATATGTGCATGCCTCTGTGCGTCTTCCCCAGAAGTGGCTCCATTGCTTTTTATCCTATCTCCAAGGCCTCCCCAGCCCACAAAGCTTAAGAGCCCCTGTTTTAAAAGGTATGGCCATTGGAAACCACCTCAGATGTCACTACCATAGGACTGGCATCAGAGGACAGAGCGGGCCTTCACCTGCAGTTTGAGGCGATGGGCTTCAATGGGGATGATCTTCAGGATTGGCAGGTCCACAACCAGTACCTTGGGTTTGCTCTTGACAAGACATCCCTTCTCTAAATCCCAGTCAGCACCTTCTAGATACAGTCCTGAGACAAAGCATCCTAGAGATAACGGGAAGAGGAGCTATGTGCAAAGGTGTCCATACTTTGCCATGCACTGATAGCACTTGCCCAAGGCACCAAGGCCTTGGCCCAGGCCTTTCTCCATTTCTGTCCTGCCTACTTTCCCCAGTGTCTCCTGTCCTCCCTACAGACAGGAGACACTGTAGACCCCATAACCTCCCTCATGGTCCCAAAGAGGTGGATGAGGGATGGTCACCTCTCCCCAGCAGGGCCTGCCAGATCCTCTCCACAGGTATGTGGCTTCAAAGCTACAGAACACTTGGGCCCTCAGGCTACAAAGATGAGTGGCACTGGAGTCACTGGGCACCACGGCAACCCCAGATCCCCTGTGAGCTGAGTGGCCCTAGAAGCTGAAGCCTCCCAGAAAGAGTGGTCTCTGGGGAGGAGGGCCCGGCAGACGTGCAGAGAGCAGCAGAGAAGAGGACAACCACTTTGCTCCAGACAGTGGCAGCCTGGACACTTGCCAGTTCCCAAGAACCAGCTGGACTCCTATTGCTGGGACCTGTGAGAGGCCCGAATCTTTACTGAAAATGCACGCTCCTTAAACTAGCTCGGGAGGGCTTTTTCCTTGCAGTTTAAATGGCCCCTAATGCAACATGGCCCCACAATAATAGTAGGGGCAATTTCTAGCTATTGTTCGCATAGTCAGTACCCAACGTCTAAGTGACCTGAAGTTATAGCATAATCTAATGGTCCCAACCAAGCTAGTCCATACTGTGCTCTGGCTCCCATGCCCCTGGCCCCAGGTTTATAGGGAAGCCACCTGTTGAACTAATTCTTAGCAAGAGCAATTCTGACGCAGGAGCTCATTCACCACAAACTAGCAGGGTGGACGTGGTTCAGGTCTGTCCTGAGAACCCCAGGTCTCAATGGAGACAGTGGATGAGAACTTGTGTATGCACTCTCAGCAGCACCGAGCCCTGGGCAGTGCACCCAGTGAATGGCTTCTGAACAGGGCCTGTGCATTCTGGTGCACACTATGCTTGTGCCTTTGAGTCAGGGCTGTCTCAGGGAAAGAAATCCTGAGGGAGACCAACAGCCAGCTGACCGTACCTTGTCCTGCCCGCTCGTTCACTTCATCTGCTTCTTGGAACTTGGTCACTTGCGTGAACAAGGTGGAACGGTCCAGGGGCCATCCATTCTTCCGGCAGGTGGCCTGCACCAGGGCCGTAAGGTAGGATTCTGGGATGTGCAGCCCTGAGAGCCACATCACACTGGGTTCACTCTCGGTGACCTGGAAGGAACCAGGGGCAAATGGTGGGAGCCTGGTACTGCCATCACCTGCCAGGCTCAAAGCCAGCTATAGAAGCACAGCTTGTGGTAAAGGTGTATTTCAGTGGCAAAAAGATGGTGTCAGCACAATAGGCAGCCCACTTGGGAAACAAGCCAGACTGCCAAATTCCAGATGGATCAAATATTTAGATATAAACCAAAATAAAGCCACAAAACTACTGAATGAATCTCCAAAGGATGTTTTCATAATCATGAAGTGGGAAATATGAATCCCAGAAGCCATTAAAAAAAAAAATGATACATGTGACTACAAAATTTAAAACTTTTCTATGGAAAAAATAGCATAAAAAGTCAAGACTTGGGACAAGCTGGGAAAAATATGTACAACACTAGCAGTGGAAGGGCTAATTTCTTTAACATACTATGAGCTCCTAAACATCAATGAAAAAGATGGAGACAATAAAAATGAAATTGAGGTATGAAAATAATTCACAGAAAAAGAAAATGTAAGCGCGTGACATACACTCAGTAATTAAAGAATGCAAAGCAAAACAATCAGGGAGACAATGATCCAAAATATTAAGAATATACAAATATGACACCACGGCACTCTACCGAGAGTGACAAAGTGATAGTGACACTCTATCTCCAATAAAAAAAAAAAAAAAAGAATATACAGTGTTGTAGAGGGGTGTGGAAAGAATCATCATCATATATGGAGATTTAGACTCTTCTAAAGAATCATCTGAGAAGACTCGTCAAAAGTTAAAATGTACACACTCTGATCCAACTGCATTATTGGAATTCACTCACAGAATATACTCATATATGTATTTACAGACATGCACCAGAATGTTGTTTGTACTAGCAATAATATACATATATGGTAACCACCTAAATGTCTATCATTGGCAAAAGGATATGGAATATTTGTAAGATACAGTACTCTAAAAAGAATGAGTTAGATCGCTATGTCCGAATATGAAACAATTGCCAAGATATTCTCTTAGACAAAATAACCACAGGGGTCCTCAAACTGTGGCCAGCGGGCCACATGAGGCGGTGTGATTGTATTTGTTCCTGTTTTGTTTTTTGACTTCAAAATAAGATATGTGCAGTGTGCATAGGAATTTGTTCATAGTTTTGTGTTTTTTTTTAAACCATAGTCCGGCCCTCCAACGGTCTGAGGGACAGTGAATTGGCCCCCTGTTTAAAAAGTTTGAGGACGCCTGATATAGAGCATGCTTTAAAGTCTTAAAAATAGGCCTGCCACAGTGGCTCACACCTGTAACCCTAGCACTCTGGGAGGCTGAGGCAGGAGGATCACTTGAGCACAGGAGTTTGAAACCAATCCAAGCAAGAGTGAAACTCTGTCTCTACTAAAAATAGAAAAATTAGCTAGGTGTGGTGGCTGGTGCCTGTAGTCCCAGCTACTTAGGAGGCTGAAGCATGATCACTTGAGCCGAGGAATTTGAGATTGCTATGATGATGCCACTGCACTCTAGCAACAAAGACAGACCCCATCTCAAAAATAAGAAGTCTTAAAAACAAAAAAGAGAAGGAAAAATGGAAAAAATATATATGCATAGAATCTAAGAACATTTCTAGAGCACCCAATAAATTTTACAGAATTTATCCTTCTGCTAGGGATTGGGCAGAAGGTGTTGAAAGGTGGTTTGAGGAAGTCCACGTTGAGAGTGACATATCACTCACCCACAGCGTGTACTGGCTGAACCGTCGTAGGAAGTAGACTATCCAGTTTCCAAGGGACTTTAAGGTGTCAGGGGCAAGCTTCCTCCAGATATTAGGGATATTCCCAACAAAAAGAGACCTGGCCACATCATCTAACTCACTGCTCATTCCAACATCTCCAGCCAAGGCCTATTTAGAATCAAGGGCAAAAAGGCAAGACTATGTCAGAAATCAGGGGCTACACTGAGGCAGCAACCTACACAAGAGAAACACACTCACCCTTTGAAGTTCAGCCAAAGACTTGGTCATCCGTACCACGAGCTTGTTGAAGCGCTCCAGCTCCTGCAAGAGCACCACTGACGTCGGGGAGATTGCGAAGCCAAGGTGCTTCCTGACCTGGTCCAAGTCAAAGACTTTGGGCAGCTTGTTTTCTATATCCTTGGCCACTTGGCCAATGTAATCATCGCGGCTGATGCCACTGCTGGATTCCCCTAAAACCAGGACACTTTTTAGAGTAAGTACGGCCCCAGGTGAGCATGGGGCCTCCTGGGCCTTCTAGCTCTTGAAAGGGCACAGCAACATGGGACAGCTCCAAGAACCAGCCAGTCGCACCTGTGCTGACACTGCAAGACCCTAATCAGAACTCATGTGCTCCTCTGAGCAGACTTACCCGTCTGAGGCTGTAGCTCCAGGAGGTGAGTCCACATGTCCCGAGCCGCCTGTGTGTAATATCCAATCTCGGCATTGGAATGAAGGCCAAACACTTCAGGTGTGTTAGCAAGTGGGAGGGCCTCAATGGCTTCTGTGATCACAGAGAACAACAGAAGTAACAGCATCAAGCCACCTTTGATTTTGGAGAGCCCACAGCCTCAAAATCCCCATACGTGAGAGTCTAAATTCCACTGCTTACCGGGTAACATGTTTTCAACTAAAATTTCTATACCACCACACCCAGTCCAGCTGTATGTTTATCATTTATGAAAATGGCTCAGTGAACTTGCAGGCAGAATTGGATATATTTACCGTGATTCCAAGGTGGGAAATCTGCCCTGTCGGCTCTGAGGCCAGGAGGAACCTAACAGGCTGCCCAGCAGGCTTAACAGACCACACCTGGCCAGCTAAGGCACCCTAGCAGCACAGGGGTCGCAAAAGCTGCCAAGGCAACCATAGAAAACAAATGCTTTTTCTTTTTTCTTTTTTTTTTTGTAGAGACAGAGTCTCACTTTATGGCCCTCGGTAGAGTGCCATGGCATCACACAGCTCACAGCAACCTCCAACTCCTGGGCTTAAGTGATTCTCCTGCCTCAGCCTCCCGAGTAGCTGGGACTACAGGCGCCCGCCACAACGCCCGGCTATTTTTTGGTTGCAGTTCAGCCGGGGCTGGGTTTGAACCCGCCACCCTCGGTATATGGGGCCGGCACCTTACCGACTGAGCCACAGGCGCTGCCCGAAAACAAATGCTTTTTCATTCTGAGAAAGCTCACCAACAAATTTTTCCTTTACATCACCAGCAGGGATTTTATAGTCCACTTCCTTGTTCCAAAAGAAGTGGAATGGCTGGAAAGTATCAAAAAGGAAGTCTCCCAGGTATTCATCCATGTAGACAGTCAGGATACGGCGATCAAAGCTGTCAATGGCCCGCCCTCCATACATGACCTGAAATCAGAGGGGATAAGAGCCAACTAGGAACCCAGAACCTACTCTGTGCAACCCACACCCCCCAGAGCCAGAGGCTCACCCAGGATCAAGACCAAATTCACCCTTCTTACAGTCCCGTCACTGTGCAGCTCAAACCTGTTGACTCAAACTTTGGGGCCAATGCATGCAAGAGGACTTGTTTACATATCATACTGTGGCTTTGCTGGCTTTCCAAGGGATGGAGCTCAAGGTAATAAGCAGCCTTGATGAAGTACTAGAGGCCAGCAGGCCATGAGGAAAGTCTCCAAAACATACCAAACAACCAAAAAACCAAAACAACCCCAAAAAAGCAGCAGCCACTTTTGTCTTTGGAATTGACGTCATCTTTTCTCCCATGTGCAGACCACCAGGGAAGCTGGGAGCTCTGCATAAAAACCAGTGGTCTCCGGAGTGGCCTTCCATGCCTGGCTAGGCAGGGTCCTTAAGGGTTCCTGGCCTGGGCCTTGGGCCAAGAATCCAGCTTAGGGCACCTCCATTGGAATGGAGTTCATTTGGGACTAAGAACAACCAGGACCAGGTAAGAATTTCACAGAGACTTGAGGGGCCTTCAGTGGAAGGTGAGCAGGAGCAAAAGGGCTCAGAGGACCAAGACAGAAGGCCGCAGTCCCACCACAGCCCTCCCTGGGCACTCCTACCTCTCCAATTAGGTACTTGAGGCTACCCCACGGGATCCTTGGGTCATGCTGCTGGAAGGCCTTCGTTAAGTATGTGTTCAGAATTTCCATGCAGACCTTGAAAGAAGAGGAGCAGACCTAGTTAAATCATTTGCATCCTATTTACTGAAACGGTGGGCAGGCACAACTCTGCCACTGTCAAACTTGGAGGAAAGGGCGGGGTGGAGATAGCCCACTAGGGAAGCATCTTCCAGGGGAGGAGACACAGCCAAGCTCTCACCTGGAAGTCTGACTCATTGAAGTCGTAATACACATTCCAGCCTATCTTCCCGAACTTCCTGCGCTCCTGCACCACAGCGTGGAAGAATGCCAGCACGTAGATCAAGGGCTTGAAGGCAGGGTGTGGGCACTGCTCCAGCATCTCATGAGAGATCTTGAAGTAGGTTGCCCTCATATTCAGTTTCAGCCCATTGGGTGGCTCCGTGACAACCTCCAGAAGAGAAAAAAAGAAACCCTGATGGAAACTGCAGGCCTCTAGTAGAGCTTGAGGAACGTGCAGAGAGCAGGCTCCGGCATCTCTATCTTTTCAGAGCCAAATGTCCTACCTAGTTCCCCAATAGTCAAAGTCTCTCATCACGGGCCCAGACAAAAAATGTTAAAGGACTAGATGTCCTAACTCTGCTCCTGCTTGTCGAGGGACTCTGTCTTTGACATCTCTGTGAACCATGGGATCCTCAACTAGAAAATGAAAGTAGTTACACCTCCTTCCATCTGCCCCAGAGAGAGAGAGATGACAAAACCTTTCCAAAAGAATTCCTGGAGATTAAACGAGGCAAGGAATCCACTCAACTTCTGCATGCAGCCACTGCCACTGTGGGTAGGTCTATCACAAGCAATAAAGGGGAGGCAATAAAGTAAACAAAACTGGCCTAGGATTATGAGAGACATGTGCCAGAGTGGAAACACAGGCCCAGGAATCACCAACACCCAATTCAGGACAGTGGCTCCCTCGGAAGAGAGGGGGAAGTAGGTTTGGGGAGGGGTGTCCATGAGGTCTCCAAGAGCACTCTGAAGCTTTTTCTACACACCCCCACAGCAAAAGGGTAGTGACATGGATACATCAGTGTTTATCCTGAAACCAGACCTTTAAGGACTTCTGCAGAATCCCAATGGGGAAGCCCTTCGTGGGGTCGGTGGTGAGCCACAGGCGGAAGTCGGGGTGCGGCTTGGTGATCCTCTCCAGGGCTTTCTCCAGGTCTTTCAGCCACTTGACCAGGAGATGGCAGTTCTGCAGCATCAGCCACTGCCCACGGGCCACCGCTGTCTCCAGCAGCTGTAGCGCCAACTGCACCAAGGTCGGGGGGAAAGAGTTGGGAATCCCAAAGCCACATTGACCCTGGGCTCTCTGGAGACCCACTCCCAGTGCACAGAGAAGTAGCCACCCTCTCCTGCAATGGCAAAAAAAAGCTGATCCAGGAGCTACCGTGGGAGCCAAAGAAACAATCTCAGAAACCCTCAGGCTGCCTGTTTGAGTGCAGGGCTCTCATAGCCCGGAAGATGAGTGAATGTCTTGCACCCATTGGCCTCCACAGCCCTAAGAGTTCCAGCCCCTCCCACATAGTTACACCTGTACCCCAAGCACCCCACAGAGCAGGACTGCTAGAGACCAACTAAAACCCACTACAGGTAAAGGAACACTCATAATGTCCCCTCCCAATGTCATTCAAAGTATAGACAAGATACTTAGACAAAATTTTGGTTTTTGAAATGACTTAAAACTTATACAGGGACAACATTATAATAGCTAATTTCAGTCTCATGGTTAGAGAGAGCTGGCTATGCCTAGCTGGTGCCCTTGGCTTACCAGCCTGGAATTACCATCATCACTGCACAGGTGAGCTTGCGGCATCAGGGGGCTGGCCCAGAGCCTTACAGACAGTTCACAACCAAGCCAGGGCTGGCAGTCAGTGCCTCTGACCCCAGAGCCCTCATGTCTGACCAGCATTACTTAATAGTCTTGTCCCACATCTACCGTACTTGTGTGGCAAGTTCCAACAGAATGCAACATGGTCCAGATAAGCAGGGCAGTAGCAAAGAGAGCTTACTGGCCCGGGACTTGCACCATTGTTCTGTTTCACATGGTCCACTTCCACAGCCATGTAACTGGGGCAATAATACTGATCCATAGCGGGGACACTGCAGGGACTGAGGGAGGTCAGGACTGGGTATGAAAGGGCTTTGAAAATAGCAGGGCACAATGATCCTGCAAGATTGTGAAATCACAACTATTATTAACATTGTCAGCTTTCCAACATTTGCTTACTGCTCCATAGATCACAAATGCAGCCAGCTCATACGTGGAGCTTAAAACCAGGTTAACACATTGCTAACAAGGACCTCAAGTGTACAGCTTGCTCCTTTCAATAGCAAATTACCTTTTCCTGACCTTGACCCATCGCAAGAAATTTGAGACGATTTCCTCCAAAGCCACTTCGCTCAGCTAATTTCATGAGATCACTGGCAGGGTCAGAGCCAGGACTCAGGATGAACACAATGGGTGAATTTGGTGTGCTCTGCTCAAAAATGGCCTCAAAGCTGATCATCGGGGGCTGCACATACCTGGCAAAAGACACGGAATTAGAAAGCCCTCCTAGGAGGAGGGCTCTAGGCTAGGGGCCAGCCTGCTGGTGAGTGCTGTCTCCGATCTGGGTCCAGATCCTTCTGACTTCCTCTGGCATAGCTCTCTGCACAGCCTTCCTTGTCTGAGAATCTAGTTCCTGAGTACATCTCCCAGCCTGGATGGCACACTCGAGAATGACAGGGCCTTCTCTGTCCCACTCTTGCACATGCTGCACATGCGTGCTGGGTCAGTGGATACATGCTGAGCTGATGCCTCAGCTTGCCCTCCAGGTGGATGTGCCCTGGGCACAAAACCCACAGGTTCCACATCAGCAATTCCACACACATGTCCTGAAATGGTCTACATGTTGTGTTTTGTGGGCATTTCAAAAAAATTAGTTGCCAACACATAAAGATTGGGAGATTTCATGTAAAAATGTGAATTTCTAGCTTCTTTCAAAGAGTCAGAGGGTCTAGCTACTCTAGGTCCCTGCTGCCACCTGATGTCAGTCAGCAGGTGCCAGGGGCAACTGCTCCCTGGCTTGGGACCCCATCCAGCCTCTTTCACTCACTCATATGGCCTGCTGCTGGCCATGAAGGTACCTTGAGTTTGCAATCCCAAGCTATCTGTCTAGCTTCATGCCCAGAGCTAGCACTACACTGTCTAGTACAGTGGCCATGAGGCCTGTAAAAGGTGGCTTGACCCAATGGAGGTGTGCCTGTGTGAATTCATATAGGATTTCAAAGATTTAATACAAAAAAAAAAATGTAAAATATCTCAATGATCTTTATACATTATAATGACCTTTTAAAATATTCGATTAAATAAAACGTTACTAAAACCAGCTTTACCTGTTTCTTTTCTAATGTGGCTACTATAAGATTTGGAATTACAAACACGGCTCACGTGGTATTTCTGTCGAATAGCGCTGTTCTAGAGTGACTATCAAATGTTGCTCAGAGTCAGGGCTGTAATGGTCCCCTTGGGAGCTGGCCAGCTACTGCTCTCTCTGCATCCAGGTGGGGGTAATGTCAGATTTTCTACCCCATAGAAAGGGGCCAGTAAACCAAACATCACACTTACTTCTCTCCCATTGTTACAGTCACATAGTCAGTCACTGCCCGATATACCCGATCCACACGGAAACAGCGCAAAATAAGCAACTTCTGAAAAGGGGTGATGTTTTTATCATAACCCAAGGGGAACGGAAACTGTTCCAGTGAATCCAGGTCATACCACTGGGAAAAGCAAAAAATATTCATTGTAGTGTCAACTCAGAAATGACATCCCCCCCACTTATGTGAAGGTGCCAAAAGCCATTGTAAAGAGATAAGAATCTGTAGATGTATGAGCTCATCTAGTTGAAACTGTAAACTTTGGACAGGGAGGAACTATAAACTTTGAGTGCTCAGCAGATACTTCTTGGACAGATGGATGAATGGACAGATAGATGGACAGATGGATGGATGGGCGGACGGGTGGACAGATGGATGGAAGGTTCTCCACAGCTAGCTGAATTAGCTAGAGGGAGATTCCATCCAGGGAGTAAGAGAGCACTGACTACACTCTGAAGGTGTTACTCAAAGTCTTATATTCTCAAGCACAGGGGTGGGGCCACAAGTTAAGTCTGGAGATTGCTGATGGGTAGGGAAGGAAAGGAGGAGGAAGAGAATATGAGCTTACCTCCTGCCAGACGGTCTGATGATCCTCAACATCATCAGGAAGCTTCCCAAAGTCATCTGAAAACATTTCTGATAAAAGAATGATATCTTCCCATCCCTGGTCGGACAGCCAAGTGCAGGGCTTTTTCCGTTTGCTTTTCTCCAGGGAGATGTTTCCTAGCCACAACAGCAGAAGAGAAGCAACAGCCATTGTGCAAAGCAGTCAATTCAAGACTTTGACTTCCTTTACTTTTGGGAAAAGTCCACTTCCCAAAAAGGAGACTGGACGAGAAGACGGCCCCAATTGGCTCTTGTCACTGCCAGTGACCCCAAGCAGGCGCTCAGCATGGCATCCAGCCTCAGGCAGCTCTGAGGCAAAGGCTGGCTGCTCTGAGTACACCCAGAACCATTGCTGAAACTGGAATCACCAACTGAAGTATTTAATAAAGCAGTGCTGTTGGAAGCCAAGCTTTAAGGAGAATTTTCATTGTCGGTTTTTTTAATAAACAAATTTATAGATGTATACCACACAGGTTAAGGAAGTTGGGAAGAATAAAACTGAGCAAATTCATTACCTTTTAAAAAGAAATCTAGTTCTTCCTGGGGGACTCTCCCTTCTGCTTGTTCTATCTTGATAGTCATATTAAAAGAAAAGAGTAGCTTGTGCCTCTCAAACAATCCTGTAGGGAAACACCAGATGGGTATCGATTTAAAATTATTTTTCCATTTTAAAATCTGAGTTGCTTAGCCAGGCATTGTGGTGGACGCCTGTAGTCCCAGCTAGTTGGGAAGCTGAGGCAAGAGAATCACTTGTTCCCAAGAGTCTGAGGTTGTTGTGAGCTATAATGCCACAGCACTCTATCCAGGGAGACAGAGTGAGACTGTGTCTAAAAAAAAAAAAAAAACAGAGTTGCTTACATACAATGTACTTAAATTTAACAGAAATGGAATGAAACACTCAAAGTGCATGCAGTTAGCTCTCTTCGCCCCTAATGTTCATGAATATCTAAATGCAAAAAAGATGGGCTTGGCTGGTAGCCCCAGCACTTAGAGAGGCCAAGGTTGGAGGATCTGTTAAGCCAAGGAATTCAAGGCTGCAGTGAACCATGACCATGCTACTGCACTCCAGCCTGGGTGGCAGAACAAGACCCTATCTCTTAAAAAAAAAAAAAAAAAAGATAGGTTCAACTTATAGGTCATGCCCAAGTACAACCTATAGGGACACTCACTTACAACTGAAATGGCCATGTCTGCAGAAGGAAGTTCTCATCATACCCTCCCGGGAAGAGAGGTGTAGGTGGAAAATCAAGTGAGGACAGAACGGGTACCGAGCCAGCTTCACCAAGGGCTGGTTGATTGCCTCACCCAGAGGGTAAGTTCTTGTCCATTATAGTCTAAGAGAGGTGCTGGCAAACTCTCCATAAAGGGCCAGATAGTCAATATTTTTGGGTGTGCAAGCTAGGTAGTCTGTGTCATAACTACTAAACTCTGCCTTTGTAGAATGAAAGTAGCCAAAGACAATATGTATATAAAGGGATGTGGCAGTGCCCCAATAAAACTTTATTTACAAAAGCAAGTAGTGGGCCAGATCTGCACAGCAGGCCACGGGTTTACAGTCTCTACTGCAAAGGAAGCACACTCCATCAGTAGACTCTTCATTGATGGATATAAAATACTAGATTTCTTCTCTTTTGTTTTATAACAGAAGAAATGTGTTCCTGGGGAAAAGTGTCATAAGACAAATTTGTGATTTGAATTCTACTTTATATGTATTTAGAGCAGTGGTTCTCAACCTGTGTGCTGCGACCCCTTTGGGGGTCAAACAACCCTTTCCCTTTCACAGGGGTCTCCTAAGACCATCGGAAAACACATATTTCTATTTTTATTTATTTATTTATTTTATTAATTTTAAATCATAGCTGTGTACATTAATGCGATCATGGGGCACCATAAGGAAAACACATATTTCTGATGGTCTTAGGAACTAAAGACACCGCTCCTCATGTGCCGGGGTCACCACAATATGAGGAACTGTATTAAAGGGTCACGGCATTAGGAAGGTTGAGAACCACTGATTTAGAGGGTTGGTTTCTTAAGTGAGCACTACAAGAATAACCTCTTTTTTTTTTTTGTCCAATTGTAACAGGCTGAATTATATCCCCCCACAAACTTCATACCCTAACCCCTGGTACCTCACAATATGACTATATTTGGATACAGAGCTTTTAAAGATGTGATTAAGTTAAAATGAGACCATTAGAGTGGGCTCTAACCCAATCTCGTTAGAGACCCTATACAAAGAGGAAATTTGGACACCCATAGAAACAACCAGGGATGCACACACACAGAAGGAAGACCAGGTGAGGACACAGCAAGAAGACCAGGAGAGAGTCCCCAGGAGAAATCAAATCTATCAAAACCCCGATGTTGGACTTTCAACCTCCGGAACTATGAAAAAATAAATTTCTGTTAAGTTTAAGCCACCCAGTCTGTGGTATTTTCTTATGGCAATCCCAGCAAACTAATTTGCCAACCCCCAGAGGCATATAGAACATCATAAACAGGACAGTGTCTTATCAAAGACCCTCTTCTTTCTAAGACTCACTGTACACAGTAGGCTTCTGGTTAAAAATGGTTGTTCTGAGTTTGTCTCAAGCCCTTTCCAAAAATCTGCTAATACAAGATGGAACTTTTTAAAAAAAGGTATAAACCCTAAGAAAATTGGAGAAAAGCAATAGCAATAAACTTTTGCCAGCTAAAGACAGATGGACAAGTGAGAACTTCTTACATCAGGAGGAGATAAAGCTGAGAAGCAAACCACAGAACTCATAAAAAGCTCAGAAACTGGCAGTTGCAAGTACTTCTGAAGTGGAGTTGAATATGAGCTAAAAACAGAAGACAGGCAGACAATTTATTTAAGACATGGTCAGGTCCCAGATCCCCTCTCATATTCCATGCTGCTGGGCGACTGCCCTCCCTACCCAAATGGAGTTCGGAAAGCTTTGGAAAAGATAAAACAGGGTCTCTATGGACAGAAGAATAACAGGAACAGTTGAAGGGAAACCATAATGAAAATAAGGCTTTACATGAAAGTTTTTGTAATGAATGTTGCAATCACCAGCCTTCTTTTCTCACTTGGTCCCTGAAATGTTGACAGCCAAGATTACTTATTTCAGGAAGAGGGTGAAAACTCTTCTTTAGGGATTCTAAGAGTCTCACAAGGACAGAACTACATATGTTGATCTCTGAGAGTCCTCCCAAGATTCAGCCCAGCCAGATCACCCAGTGAAGCCCAAATTGGCCAATCCCATCCAACCACAGAACTTTCCAATAAGCTTTTCAGTTCTATTCTTAAGTATAAATAGACAATCAAGGATCACAAGAATTTGAGGAAAGCTTCTAATTGAAATACAGATGACAAAACAAATAACTGGGAGCAGGAGACTTATAGGAAGCAGAGACTATCTCATGCAAGAAAAGTTTAGGAAACTATCATCAAAATCTTCTGAGAACTACATTTCTCTGTGAAATAAGAATAAAATGATTTTTTTTTTTAAAGAAAAGAGTACTGGTAGAACCAAAAGAGTTCCATAAAATTAAAATTATGGTAGTAGAAATAAATCACCCAGCAGAAGCTTTATAAAAAAAATTTGTAAAAAAATTTTTGTAAAAAAATTTTGTAAAAAAAATTTCCCAGAGAAAAAAGCAGCAAAACAAAGACACAGTAAATAGAAAAGGCAATTGGAAAATCAGCCAGGGAGGTTCGCCATGTAAATAATAGGAGTTCTAAAAAAATAAAATAGACAGGGCGGCACCTGTGGCTCAAGGAGTAGGGCGCCAGTCCCATATACCAGAGGTGCCGGGTTCAAGCCCGGCCCCAGCCAAAACTACAAAAAAAATAAAATTAAAGAAAAATAAAATAGAGAAATTAGAGAAAAGGAAACTAGCAAATAATTAAAGAAAATTTTGCAGACTGAAGGAAGTAAGTTTACAGATTGAAATGGGCCACTGAGTTCAGATCACAATGGATGAAAATAGATCTAAACCATTCCAAATCATCATGAAATTTTAGAGTGTCTTATAAGAAAACAAGATCCTAAAAGCTCCTAAAAACAAAAAGGATCAGTATTAGAATAACTTCAGACTCCTCAACTGCAATAATGACAACAAAAGAAAAATTCTGAATGAAAATAATTTTTAAAACTAGATTTTTATACCCAGCCAAACTATGAATCAAATTTGAGAGTAGAATAAAGATATTGTCAGATATGCATTGTTTCCAAAAATTTTCCAACTATGTACCTTTTTTTCAGGAAGCTACTAGAGGAGGTACTCCACCAAAATAAGGAGTAAAACACAACTTAGGAAGACACAAGAAACAGAAAACAAGAGAATCAACACAAGAGAAAGGTTACAGTGGAGCCTCACGATGACAATGCTGGGGTGGAGAGCAACTGGTCCACCCTGAATCAGGTAATTCTTTTTTTAAGGCTTTCCTAACGGTATCTTGACTTTGTAACCATGTAAAGTATTTAAGTTTTTAATTTTAAAAAATCCCTAACAATTGAAGGCAAAATGAAAAAAATGAACATTAACAGTATATCAAGTTGGTGGTATACGCACACACAGAGGAACCATCCTGAGTGACATTAAAACAGTTTGTTCTTTCAACTAGCAATATATACCCTTGGAGACAAAAATACATCATGAACTGCTTTCAGTAATCATATTGATGGTTATTGATTTGAAATTGTTATTCTGAGACTTTTTGTATGCGTGTATGTGCACGCGCACATGTATATACTGTGAAATAAAGAAATGGGTATACTGATGTAATAAGAAAACCAGGTTTTGCAAGAGAAAAGGAGATAGATACTGGTGCACTATGAACTCGTGGTATATTTTTAAAGCTTCTTAGCTCAATCTACTGAAAAAGCATTAAGCCCTTTGGTCTCTCAATACCATTTTCTACTAAAAAGAACCATGATGTGCGTGGAGTATCCTGTCCTACCAGGAAATGGGGAAACTGTCAAAAGACTACAGATTTGGGCAAAAGGACTCATAAGCCAACCTAAAAAAGCTCCAAAGGTACAAAGGTAGGATCATTTGAACATGAATAATGACAATTACTAAAATGTATTGAAACATATTGAATATGTTTACATGAGATGGTAAGAATATAACAAAAATTAAAAACAATAAAGGAGAAGAGTCAAACAGTCAAAGGGATCTGCCTTTCCCATATGAACTACACATCATACTAACCAAATAGTTGAACAGAACCAAGTTTCTCTCAATAGAAAACATTTTGACTAATGAAAACAGAATGATTGCAAGAGTCAGAATATTACCATTTATAAACGTTAATAAATAAACAGGCTTAAAAAATTTCTTTCATTGATTGCTGACATCACAAAAAAGAAAAAGACAAAAAATTATGTGATTCCTAATAGCAATACACAAGACCACACATGAAGTATTCTTACCAGAACCAGAACCTGGATCTGCCCAATTCTAACTCTGTTACAAATTTACAAGCAGTAGAGAAGACAGGAACATTTTAAATATACCACAGAGAGGCAACCAGCAACATTACAGTGGTAATGTATAGTGTCTATAGACTTTGTCAGGGTTCTGATTTAAACAAACATGAAAAATAACTTAACAAGACAGCTGGGAACATTAATTAAGTCTATCTTTTAAAAAGGAATCCTTTTTTTTTTTTTTCTTAAGCAATTCTCTTGCCTCAGTCTCTCAAGCAGCTGGGACTACAGGTGCCCACCACAATGCCCAGCTATTTTTAGAGATGTGGTCTGTCCATACAACTGAATATTATGCAGCTATAAAAAGGAATGATGCGCTGACACCGGCTACCAATGTGGATGAGCCTTACACACTTTACACTGTGTGAGGGACATTGTCCTGAGAAGCCACGTGTAATTCCACTGATAGGAAGTATCCGGAATAGGTAAATCCACAGAGACTGCAAGGAGAGTAGCAGTTTCCAGAGACTAGGGCTGGGGGAATAGGGTGCTAAAGCCCCCAGGTTGGGGGGTTTCAGTTCTGGGCTGCTGGAAGCATTCTGGAACTGCATAGTGGTGGTGGTTGTACAACTCTGATTTGTAAATCATAAAATTGTACATTTTAAAGAGAGAATGTGGCGCATATGAACTGTATTTCAATCAAGCTGCTATCTTAAAATTCAGTGCTTTGAACATTCCTCTTTGTGAATAGTCACAGTAAAGAATGCCTTTTGGCAAGTTTCCGTTTCACAGATCAGGTTTCTTTAAAGCCCCACGTTACACACAAAAAACTGCATGTGCTTGTATTCATCACCTGTGCAGCCATAGTTATAGATGTTGAAAGTCAGCGTGTCCATGATGTTCTTTAATCGCTTTATGAGAATGGAGTCAGGCAGCGACTTCTTAAGTGACAACCCAAAAACATCTAAGAAGGCGATCAGGGAGTACTGATACATGGCATTCACAAGGGCCATCTCGGATAGGACGAAGAACAGGATGGCCCCCCTCCTGGCAGCCGGCCGGTAGCCATCTCGTAGCCTGTCAATGTCCAGGGCCGTCTTCTCTGCCAGCCTGAGCTTCTCTGATACCTGAAGAAAAGGTGCAAGTTACCCTGGAAACAGGAAGGCTTATGAAAATAGGCAGAGGACAAGAGTGGCCTGGGATGGCAAAGAGATGCCTGCAAAGCTTTGAAAGCCACTGGGGACTGCAGGGACCAACAGTGCTCACCCTCTTGACAGCTGCAGTCCGTATTTGGGCTGACTCCACTCACCCAGGCCCCATTCTTCATTACCAAGTACTTGCCTTCCCTTTTTGTTCCATATGTGGGCTCCACCCCAACTCCAGAGGAGGAACATGTGACCCAGGCCCAGCCAATCAAAGCCTGGCATCACTAGGTGGTGGGATTGGTTTGGGGTAGGCAGGTGATGTAAGTGACTCTTAGGACCTTCATGATAGAAAGAGGAAAATATTCTCACTTATCTCTTTGGACTTGAACCTGAGAGGACATGAGGCCACACATGGTCTTGTGACCCTGGGAGGAGTGAAAAAAGAATGAAGACAACCCAGCAGAAGGCCCAGCCCAGAAATTGGAAGAAACCAAGACTCAGTGATATTTTTTCAAGTCCCAGATCCAGCCCTGCCTGAAGCTATCTCTGAACTTTTCTACTCTCTAAGCTAATAACTTCCCTTCTGATGTAAGCCAGTTAGGACTGTGTTTTCTATCATCTCAGCTGAAAGAGACTGACTTGATGAACAGGTATCCCTGGGGGCACCTTTAAGGACACCCCTCCTCACAGCACACCTCAATAGAGGTGGCCTTTCATTAATGTCATCAAACAAATTTTCAGGTGATTCAAAGCCTGAGTCTGATGAGGTATAGGCAGATGGCCCTCAACGCTCAGCTATTGTAATCTAAGGCCTGTGACCATGAATGAGCCCCTGTGATCACAGAGTCTGATTTCCTCATTGAGCAGATCAGGAAACAGGCATTCCAAGGGCACATCCATTCCCTCCCACCCCCACTTGAATTTTCTTTCCACTGTAGTTTCTACCTCTGTGGCTTTAGACTTGGTCTCTTCCAAGGTCTGCACCAGCTCCACATTATCCAGCATGTTCCCCGTGGAGGTTGCCAGTTCCCGGAGGAGGGAATCCTCCAGGTCCTTGAGCAGATTCTTATTCTCGCTGGTCTCCTGGATGAGGTGCTCCCTCTGCTCTTCCAGCTCCCGCCTCTCGTAGGCCACCAGCACACTCAGAAGCTGGTCCTCCAGGCCCTTCAGTGTGACTGTGGGAACAATGACAGACACTCACCACCTGTGGTCCCTGCTAAGCTGGTCAGAGTGTTTATACCTGCATCACCAAGCAGAACAAGCTGAGGGTAGGTCTAAGCCTACATGTCAGAGGCACAGGGACTCACGTCCTACTCTAAAATCACTCCAAGGCCAGGTGCCGTGGCTCACACCTGTAATCCTAGCACTCTGGGAGGCCAAGGCAGGTGAGTCACCTGAGCTCAAGAATTTGAGACCATCCTGAGCAAGAATGAGACCCTGTCTCTACTGAAAATGGAAAAACTAGCTGGGCATTGTGGCAGGTGCCTATAGTCCCAGTTACTTGGGAAGCTGAGGCAAGAGGAGCTCTTAAGCCCAAAAGTTTGAGGTTGCTGTGAGCTATGACACCACAGCACTCTATCTAGGGCAACAGTGTAAGACTCTGTCTAAAAACAAAAAAACAAAAATCACTCTAAAGCAACAAAGTGACAAACATCCGACAGCAAAACAGTACCACTAAATTAAATGAGGGCTCCTCTATACCAGGCGACTATAAAGTACACCCACGTCTCACACACTTACTTAAGCAGCTATGTGACAGCCCAAGAAAATGTGAGAGGTGCTATCCCATTCCTAACAGAATTCAAGTGAGAGGAAGGAGAAAAACCCAGACTCGCAATATACACTGAAATACACAAATACAGGATAACCTTCTGGCCAAGCAGACAGAGGTCTGCCACACTCCAAGTGTAAACACACAAGCCTACAGTCCAGCCTCAGGACACGTAGCTCATGGCCCTCCCAATGCCCGGCCCTTCTGGGGTCTGCTTAATCATGAAGAGCTGACGAGTCAAGTGGTGACCACGGGAGCATGATCTGGGGATGCTGAGTGAGAGGACGTGCCATGAAAGCCTGCATCTGAGACTGTGGTCGCTCCGGTAACCAGGTTGATATGCAGCTAGGGCTCTACCCATTCTCACCTGTATAATTGATCACCATGGCTTTCCCAAACACTGAGGGGGAATATCTGGGATTGGCCATCTTGGTGTTTAGATACAGCCTGAAATTTGAGTCATAGTCAACTTCCTTGTCTCCCAGTATAATAAACTGCCGTCCTTGAGTGACTTTTATATTTTTTTCTAAGACATTATCAATCACAGGATCAATGTATTCATCAACATCGTGGAACAGGAAAGGAGTCCCATACTTTATGGACATCTCTAGCTGCTTGAGGAAGTCAGGGTCATTAAAGGAAGCAACCTGGAAGAGAGGAAAAGCAGAGGTGAAAGTCAGAGGGGGAAGGCCTTGTAAGGGGGCAGATAATGAGTCAGGAACTTGAGGGAGTTGGAGTAAAAAGAAGAAAGAGAAAAGCAAAGCGTACAATCCTGTAAGTCCATAAATCCATGTGGTTCAGGCTCAGAGCAGCATCTCATTCGAAGAGGGTTGTCAGGGGGAAGGGAAGGGATTTACTTCACTCCCCCCCCTCAATAAGCTATAATCTTTCCTCTTTAAGAGACAGGGTGGGAGTTGGAATCAGACTGGGGGCTAGGATGGGCTGGCAATTTCACAACTCTCTGGCATGCTGAGGGAAGTCTAGGGATATTCTTGTATTTGTAGTATCTGTCCCACTATTGCTACAAGTGAATGTCAGAGGCAAATGTTCCCCTGACCATGGAACTTAAATGAGGTTCCCCCAACAGCAGGTAAATACCCAGGACCAAGGACCAGAAAGCATAAGGAAAAGGTAAAACTGAACATCATTAATTTATTCATTAGTTGACCAAAAAGTGATTGGGCCCCAGCAATTCCACTCTTAGGTATATACCCAGGAGAATGGAAAACACATCCACATAAAAACCTGTACATGAATGTTCACAGGGGAAATCATTCACAATAGCCAAAAAGTAGAAACAACTCAGTGATCCATCGACAGACAAGTAGATAAACAAAATGTAACAAATGCACACAATGGACATTCAGCCACAAAAAGGAATGGAATGCTGACTATGCTACAACAGGGATGAACCTCGACAAGATGCTAAGCAAAAAGAAGGCAGACATGGAAGGCTGCTTATTTGTATTTGTATGAGTCTGTCTATATGAAATGTCCAGAATAGGCAAATCCTAGAGAAAAAGTAGATTAGCTGTTGTCAGAGGCTGTGGGGAGGCGGCTGGAAGGATTGGGTGGAGTGATGGCTAAAAGATATATATAGCTTTTCTTCTTAGGGTGAAAAATGTTCTGAAATTCACTCTGGTAGTTATAAAACTTTATGAATACACTAAAAACTACTGAATTGTGTGTTACTCTCACCTCTCTGTCTCCTCTTCCCCAAAGCAGCTCCAAAAAATAGCCTGTAGGCTGGGTGATGTGGCTCACACCTATAATCCTAGTACTCTGGGAGGCCAAGGTGGGTGGATTGCTTGAGCCCAGGTGTTCAAGACCAGCCTGAGCAAGACCTTGTCTCTACTAAAAACAGAAAAACTAGCCAGGCACTGTGACAGGTGCCTATAGTCCTAGCTACACGGGAGGCTGAGGCAGGAGAATCGCTTGAGCCCAAGAGTTTGAAGTTGTTGTAAGCTATAACCCTACAGCACTCTCTCTACCCCGGGCGGCAGAGTGAGACTCTGTTATCAAACAACAACAAAAAATAGCCGAGCGTGGTGCCTCACGCCTGTAATCCTAGCACCTTGGGAGGCCAAGGCGAGTGGATTGCCCTGAGCTCAGAGGTTTGAGACCAGCATGAGCCAGAGTGAGACCCCATTTCTACCAAAAAAAAGCCGAGCATTCTGGCAGGTGCCTGTAGTCCCAGCTACTTGGAAGCCTGAGGCAAGAGAATAGCTTAAGCCTAGGAGGGTGGAGGTTACTGTGAGCTGTGACACCACGCTACTCTACTGAAGGCCACAAAGTGAGGCTCTGTCTCAATAAAAAAGAAAAGAAAAGAAAGAAGGAAGGAAGGAAGGAAAAAGAAAAGAAAGAAAACACTTCAAAGTAAGAAGAGTGAAAGCCAATTGAAAGCAAAATTAAAAAAAGAAAAACAGTAGCATGTAGCGTGAGGGCCACCAAGCCCAGTACTGGGCAGAAGGCAGGCGAAGCTGAGAGCAGGGCAGTCTTCACCCTTATGGTGCCCAGAGCTTGAGAGGGGGGATGCAAACGAGAATAAAATTCAAGTTGGGTGGTGCCCCTGGAAGGGCGGGCCCCACGTGGGGGTCAGGTGGTAACATTTCAGCTTGCCCTGCTGAGGGCGCTGAGGAGCTGGAAGGGGGCCTTCCCTGGAGAAGGGGCAGCAGGGTAGAGGACCAAAGAGGGGCCACACCCACCCGCAGGTTGTTTTTCTCCTCTTTCCTCTTTATCCAGTTGAGAGCCTGTTGCTGGGGGTCGATGCAGAGGGGGAAGCGGCTGGCACGGGTGGTGAGGATGCCGTTTTGAATTGACAGCTCATCAGGGGGCAGCCCCTGGGAGCCCCACCTGGAAGGGAAAGCCACAGGGACATTTATTTTTCTCACCAAGTTATGAACCAAGGACTATAGCTGGGAGGACTGGCCTTCTAGAATAATCTATCAATCGACCCAGGCTGTTCAACCCTCCTGAAACTCCAGGAAGAAGAGCTTGGGGCTGGATCTGTAGCTCACCTGGCAATTTCCCTACAGTCATGCCAGCTGCAGCCCTTGCTAGGTCCCCCAGGCCATCAGCCTGCTCCCAGGGTGACAACCTGTACAAAGTCACCTCAGCCCGCTGGCTCAGAGGCCACACACACCTGCTGATCTCGACATCATCTGTGAGTAGGCTTTCGAGCCGGAAAGGCTGGCTCAGGGGGATGTCTCGCTCCAGGATGTCATTTTGCCAAATCTGATTGACCATCTCATTTCGGAACTCCCAGGTGAAGGCACCTTCATAGCTCAGGAAGGCAGCACAGAGAAGGCAGTCCCCCAGCAGCTTCACACGCCGGTGCATCAGCTCATCCAAGTCCTTCAGCCACCTGTTGCAAGAGAGGAAGGCTGCAGTGAGCAGTTCCCCTCTGGTTGCAACCAAAAGGAACATTCAAGAAGGACCAGCTTGACACCTTGCTAACAGGGCTAAGATGAAACATTTTTTGAGCTATTCTTCATAGAGAACAGAGATCACCAGCTTATTCATAGAGAACAGAGATCACCAGCTTATTCTGTAATTTCCCACCTCAGTGACCTAGTGTTTTAAAAGACTTTGTTCAACTCTAGGGCTTGGTAGAGCCCGGCATTTAGCAGGGGGCTCAGGAAATGTTTGTGAGACTCATTTTGTCTCAAAGCTATTTATTTAGTAATCACATTGTTTCTAAACGCTTAATTAAAGACAAGTAAATAAGCCCAGCAGAGGTAACGAGCTCGGGCCCCACTTCACAGAGACCTACCCAAGATAAAAAGAAGTGCATGTTTCCTTTGGATTCTTCTAGTAAATGTCTAAGGGCTTTTGGGTTTAAGAAATATTGAAAACTGTTTCGTACATGCAAACAATATTTTCTAGTATTTTCTTTTTTCTTTTTTATTAATAGAAGGGTCTGACTGAATCCAGTGGTTTTTTTTTATTATTATTATTTATTTATTTTGTGTGTGTGTGTGTGTGTGTGTGTGGTTTTTGGCCAGGGCTGGGTTTGAACCCACCACCTCCAGCATATGGGATTGGCACCCTACCACTTTGAGCCACAGGTGCCGCCCTCCAGTGGGTTTTTTTAAAAATATATTTACAGATGCAATATTTGAAACTATCCTCATACCCAGATCAGCTGCAGCCACATGCCCTTACCAGTAAGTATCAAGCAGCCCCACCCACTGAAGAGTGAAGCCCGAGACTGAACACACCACTGGAGCACTTAGCTGGCATCTGTGCAGAGAGATGGATTCTTCCTCTAGACTCCTCCAGAACGGACCCAGGGGCTAACGATCACCAAGAAGGAGCACTGGCGAAGGCAAGGCCAGTCTGCTCAGTGCTCTGGGTTTCTCCCTGTCTCCACTGCTATACTTCTGCCTCCCAACCCCAGAGGTCACTTAATAAGTAACATTCAGTACCTAATAAAAACAGAGTCTATACAATGTCATTAGCCACCATCAACATGGTAATAAGAAAACAAGAACTTGTCACGTGCTTTTCAATGAAAATGCAATGTGCAATAAAGACTGAATACAGCAAGAAATTCTGCCAGGGACATCCATTTGTGAGCCGTAAAAGGTGGGCTCGTGAATCACGCTGACCTGACGTTTTCCGATCCCAGACCCGAGATGAGCTTGTCAGCAGCGATCAGCCGCCTCTCCATGATTTCGGCTTCTTCCTGCAGCTTTTGCTTTTCCAGTATGGCTGCCTCATATTTGGCACCCAAAGCTTCCAGTTCTTTCTGGATAGTTGCCAACTCATTCTGGATCCTTTCTAGTTCCCGTTTAGTTAGGTAAAAATTCCGCTCTAGCCTGGCCACCTAAGTGAAGACAATTGGCACAATGCTGGGGAAAAGGACTGTGTGGGGCAGGGCGCAAGGGCAGGGCGTGTGTCCACATGGATGACGTCTGTGCTCTAGGGTCACCATGGGCTATATTGAGGCTTGTGACCTCTTAGTTTCCTTTTCAACTATTTGTAACAAAAGCTCCTAAACCCAAGTTAGCAGACGGTCTCCTTTTCATGTGTATGGAGGCCACCGTAAAATGATTCTGTGACTCTAAGTGAAAACTTCAAAAGACTACACTGAAGACAACACTGGGTCTATTATTGGTTGTAAATTTTCTTTGATTTCTGTTCTAAGTTTTCTGAACAATGAAACTCTAAGCTATAAGATCTTGGAGGCCAAGGCAGATAGATTGCCTGAGCTCAGGCGTTCAAGACCAGCCTGAGCAACAGCAAGACCCCATCTCTAAAAATAGCCAGGTGTTGTGCTAGGCACCTGTAGTCCCAGCTACTCAGAAGGCTGAAGCAAGAGGATCACTTGAGCCCAAGCATTTGAGGTTGCTATGAGCTCTGACACCATGGCACTCTACTAAGGGTAACAAGGTGAGACTGTGTTAAAAAAAACACAGTATCAAAACATGACTCAAAATGATCAAATCAACCTTATTCTCTTTGTGTTTTGTGTTCTACATGTTACTTCAACCCAGTTGTTCTCAACTGGGGCTGATTTTGTCTCCCAGGAGACATCTGGCAATTTCTGAATATCACAACTTGGGAGGGAGAAGGATGCTACTGGCATCTAGTGGGGCGAGGCCAGGGTGCTGCTAAACATCCACAGTGCCCAGGACACCCCCACACTGGCAAAGAATTGCCCAGCCCCAAATGTCAATGGCACATTTGAGAAACTCTCCTTTGACCCCAGAAAACAACTTTAACATCTTTTATCCCACATTTTCACACATAATCTGAAAATCTTTCGTTCTCTAGGGTTCTGTCCATCTACATTATACCTAAATGAGAGTTGTACTTTTACTGGGGTAGACAGAGGAATTTTTTATGCTGTTTAAAGCCAGAACCTTGCCAGAGCATGTTCATTCTCTTGGCAGCAGTGTGCCAGTCTTACAGACGGGCAATACCTTGTCTCTCTTGGGCTTGATTTCTCTGAAAACATCACAGTAGCCCATCACAGCTTCAACAAATTTCAGCATTCCCAGCCCGGCTTTGCTGACAGCTTCCATTTCTTCGATTGTGGTGTTCAGAGTCCTCAAGAGGCCTAAAGTCAAAGATGCAATTGTTTTCATGAGTGGCAAGCTTCACCTTGTGCCTGCGAACAAAGTAAGGGTAGCAAGTTCCTCATTCCTCAGTGAGCAGAACCCAGACTGCCCCCGTGAACATCAATGTGAGGCCCAACCTAGCATGGGTAAGCAGATATTTGAGACATGAGTATCCTGCCACCCAGAACATTCTATGTCACCCAGAAGCCCTGGGGACCCAGTATGTAATATGGACTCCCAACTCCCAACTCCCAACCAAGGCAGCTCAGCACAGGCAGCTAACGGAGATTTGCAGGCCATAACCGATCATCTGTCACTTCTACCTGTGCACACACCTCAGGAGTAATCACACATAAGTGGAAACCCATCCAGTCTACACTTGGAGAGGGGCAGGGCCTTGGGTTTTTGTAGTTGTTGTCATTGTTTGTGTTTAGTTTACTTTTGTTTTTAAGAGGCTAAAAACAAGATTGGATAATAAGGCTCTAAACAAATTGTCAAATACAGATGAACTTGTACTGCTGTTTGCAAAGGATAACATTATTCTGCCTGGCTAAACACCTGGTAGGGTCAGGGATTAGGCTCAAAGGGAGCCTGGAGTTCTGTAACCAAAGATGGAGGGGCTGGCGGTGGGCCATGCAGTCAGTCCTCTCTCCCTGAGGCCCCACGGACCTGTAGAAGACTTTATACTGACAAGAGCAGCAAGGGGAGAAGTCAAAGTTAGACCACCTCTTGGCACCACTATGTGCATTGCATAGAAGACAGACCAGGCTGGGTTCCAATGAGAAGATCTTGTCTGCTGACCGGAGAACTAGAGCTAGTGTGAACCAGGCATACAGTGGGTATCAGCCCTACCACCTGCCCCCAGCCATTCTTCCTCTGAAGACAGTCTCCTGTTCTATCTGCAGGGCTTCAGTGGTACCATCTGACCACAGGGAGGGCCTGCCTGCTGTAAGTCCCTTCTTTGCCCCTCCATCCCTGTCCCAGACCAAGACGCCAAATCAAGATCAACTCTGGCTATTCACATATTCGACCAAACTCACCTTTGATATTTTTAACCTGGCTCTGGGAAATTGAATCAAAATCAATCTCCATCAGAGACCTTAGGAAATTTGGATCAGACATCATGCCTTTGGCGGTTTTCCAGTTGAGCTCTTTGTACCCTTTTATGATGAGGATGCACTCGCAGACCGTCTGCACCTGCTTCGGGGGCTTAGCAAATGACCTGGCAGGGAACAAAAGCGCACATGATAGACCCTGGATGTGGCAGGAGCTGGCCTGGAAGAGTTCCAGGGAAAGTGGCCACCCGGAAGTCATTCACTAGAGGTGATGCTGCATGGAAACAAAGGAAGCCAGATCCCAGCACAGACTGGGTTCCTGCATGGGAGGGTCCCTGAGGACAGGCATAGGGTCTCCCCTCAGGGTCCCATCTCAAAGTCAGCTGGGCACCAGAGTCATGGGGGAGGGTCATTAAAACACACATCCAGGCCGCCCCTGGAGCCTGGGTGGAGCCTGAGAATCTGTGTCTTCATTACACCCTGGGGTGACTCCTCAGACTCTAAATGGTGGCTGCTATCATTATCATCCTTATCATGAACACTATCATCATTTTCCCCGATTACTAGATGAAGAAACGGGGGTCTGAGCACTTGGATGACAGCCTGGGAGGCCTTGGGTCCCCACGTCTAGGCCTCTTTCCAGGCTACGTTGACCCCTTATTGTTTTCTTTGGCTTTGATGAAGTGAGCCCATTGCTGTTTCTCCAACACTCAGACACCCTGTGTCCTTGACCCTCCAGAGAACCGGGCCCCTACAGAACTGGAGACAGCCTTGGGGCAAAGGCCTCCCAGAGAGAGTACTCACTGGCTTCCCACTGCCCGGCAAAGCCCACAAAAGCCAAGAAGAGAGACAGAAGCAGAAGGAGACTGATGCAGAAAAGGCAAAAAAGAAAAAGAAAGGAAAAAAACGGTGAGAAGAGAAGGAAATGGAGGCCCCAAAGTGTGTGGAGGTGGTATTTGGAACACAGGTTGCAGTCCAGGCCTTAGTGTCCTACTCCCCCAGGAGGGTGGGGAGAGCCACAAAAAGAAAGGGGAATAGAAAGACACAGAGACACAGAGTCAGAGGACAGAGAAAGACAGAGCAAGGCAGAGACAGAAAGATAAAGGGAAAAGAGGGAGAAGAGAGAAAGAGTGAGGAGACAGCCTGAGCAGAGACTTTCTGCAGTGGGCACACCCACACCCCCTGGCCCGGGATCCCCTCTACACCCTCACAGACAGGAGAGGAGAGAGGGAACCACACAGCAAAGGACAACCAGGGCAGCAGCCAGGTCGGAGGACACCCAGACTTCAGCACAAAGCCAAATGATTAAAGTAATGGCCCTGAATCACCAGGGAAAGGTTCAATTACGCCAGCATTTAGGAAAGCAGGCGGTGCTGTCAGCTGTTTTTAAAAGGCTCCCTTCAGGGTTGATGAAAGCCAGGTCCAAGCCACTGCTCTTTGAATGATCAGGGGTGGAAAGAATCAAGGAGATATTTTCAGATATAAGACAGAAAGAGCTCCCGGCCTGAGTGGTAGGGTCCTAGGCGTTGGGCAGTTTAGGAACCAGCCATGGGTCTCAGCTTTCCCATCTGTAAAGTGGGGGCACCAAACCAAAACCTTCCAGCTCCAAAATCTTGTGTGTCTATGAAAGTGAAGTTCTCTGCTATCAGCTTACAGACCAAGCCTTGGAACCTCATTTATCCAGAAACCATTGCAGTCCCCAGTACCAGATAAGAGGGTTGTTTGAAATATGAAAGTTGCAAGTCAAAGAAGCAGAGATGTCTCTGTTTCATCTGATTCCCTTTTTCTATCACAAAACACGCTCAGAGATGAGAGAGAGAGGAAAATACATTGCCCTCCTACTACTTCACCCTGGACACCCCAACTATCTGTGCTTTTCTCTCAGGCAACCCCTCTGGCCTCCATGACCAGGTCCATGTTGTCCACTAACAGAGCATCAAGTATTTTTCCTTCCTAACGTCATATACCATTGAACCACACCCGGGACTCCTGAAACAGACCATCAGCTCCATGCAGTGAGACGCTGCCTACCGGGCTCACTGCCAGCATGCCCTAGTGATGACAGACTGAATGAAAGGAAGAAAAGTAAAATCAAAAGCCAGTGACAAAGGGAGCCCTTTATACTTTTACAGTGGAGAAGCATCCACTTCTAACCCTCATTAGCCCTCATCTGCCTGCCTTAACAGTTGATGATCTTTGCAAAAGGAACTGCATATTAAAGAAAGGAAGTGCTTTTTAAAGGAATTAATGGATTATGAAATTGACAGATGTAAGTGCTGGCTCATGTGCCGAACATCCAAATGATCTAAAGAGAGCCAGAGGGTAGCTATGTGGAAAGAGCAAAGTGGGATCCAAACTCACATGGGACCCTGGGAATGAAATCACCAAGAGATAAAAGATGTAAATATAAAAACCTAAACCATAAAAATTTAATGAAACCACAGGGAAATTATTCTACAATCTTGTCATGGTAAGGACTAACTATGACACAGTATCTAAAAACCACAAAATAAAATATTGCTAAAATCCACCACATAAAAATAAACATACATGGCAAACACACACATACAAACCTCATCAACAAAGTCAAACTGCCCATGACAGGCTGGTTAAATATTTGCAACACGCATAATGGAGTTATATAAAAAGCCCCTGGAAATGGATAAGGGGGGAGAAAGCAACAACAAATAACAGCAACCCAACATATAAACGGACAAAGCACTAAACAGTTCACAGAAGAGGAAATACACGTGACTTTGATACACATTTTTCCATATATGAAAAAAGGGCTAGCCTCACTCCTAAGAGAAATGCAAATTAAAACTGCACTAACAATGCTCTTCAGCAGCAAGGTGAGCAAAAAGCCAAGTGTTGGACAGCGCCCTCTGTTGGTGAGGCTCTGAAAAGGCAGGTACTACACATTTGGGTTGGGAGTGAATGTAAATTGGCCCCATCCTTGCGGAGTAGAGGGGATTAGCCAGCAGCTATGCACATTCTGAAGGCACACTCCCTTGGACCCAGCGGTCCCACTTCCAGAAATGTATCCCAGTTGGGTAGCTTTGCCCAACTGCATAATGAAACATCATCAAGTTAATTCTTTTTTTTTTTTTGTAGAGACAGAGTCTCACTTTATGGCCCTTGGTAGAGTGCCGTGGCCTCACACAGCTCACAGCAACCTCCAACTCCTGGGCTTAAGCGATTCTCTTGCCTCAGCCTCCCGAGTAGCTGGGACTACAGGTGCCTGCCACAACGCCTGGCTATTTTTTTTTTTTTTTTGGTTACAGTTTAGCTGGGGCCGGGCTTGAACCCGCCATCCTCAGTATATGAGGCCGGCACCTTACCAACTGAGCCACAGGCGCCGCCGCATTGTTTGCAAAGGTAAAAGACTGGAAACAAGCTAAAGGTCCTCAGTAGGGATAGTTAAATAAATCACAACACAGGCACACAGTGGGATGTGATGGAGCTGTTTTAAAATACTGGGGAAGCACCTGGCTTATTGCACCCTCAATGAATACCCAACAATAAAAAATAAAAAATAAAAATAAAATACTGGGGAAGTTAACCACATATTGACATGCTAAGTATCTTCAGAATGTATTGCTAAGCAGAAACATATGGGTAGTTGTTACCGTTTCTACATAAAAGGCAGGCAAAGAGGATCTACAGGTATCCTTTGCTTTCTGAACTAAAGTCAGAACTGAAGAGACCCACGTGTATCCAGTTACCTTGATCTTGTGCAAAAACTCTCTGGACAGATACGTGAGAAACAAATGGTGGTGGTTACCTGCTGCAGAGCAGGGAGGCGATCAGAGCTGGGGGAACATGGTGGGAGGGGGCTTTCAGGTATGCCTTTTTGATGTTAGAACCATGTAACAGCTAATGTTTGCACAGCCTAGCACAGCTCTTCAGATCCTAACAAAGATCCTGATGTCCAGGCGTGGTACATCCTGGATCACGTACATCCAAACATCCTGATGTACAAGCTCATGCCTATAATCCCAGCACTTTAGACAGGCTGAGGTGGGGGGATCATCTGAGGCCAGAAGCGCAGAACCAGTTTGGGCAACATAGCGAGACCCCATCTACAAAAACATTTCAAAATTAGCCAGGCATGGTAGCGTGTGCCTATAGTCCCAGCTACCTGGCAGGCTGAGATTACAGGATCACTTGAGCCCAGGAGTTTGAGGTTATAGTGAGTTATGATCATTTCATTGAACTCCAGCCTGGATGACAGAACAAGACTCTGCCTCTTACCAAAAAAAAAAGGAAAAACTTTTGACATGGTAGAGACAAATGCCATCCACATTTTACAAATGAAGAAACTGAAGCACAGAAAGTTTAGATGACTTGCCAAAGGTCACACAATAGGCCATGCATGAACGTGTTACCTGTTCTGATAATGACGTTTTAAAAAATGACTCCTTTGAGGCCATAGGCTACTTTAGCTTTGTCAAGGCAAACTGGGCATCTGTCCATAAGGTCTAACTGCAGGGCACACATGTCAAGCTCTCCATGTGATCCCACGGCACCCCCTCCCACTCTTCCCCTGGGGGTCAATAAGGAGACTCACAGACACTTCTCTTCAAATAAATCTTCTTCAAAAATTCTTCCCAACTCTCTCCTCTCACAATGTTTTTATGCTGCTGACCTGAGAGGGGTGTCCATAATCATGTGACCAGTAGTTGGGTATTTCCCCTGAAAATGTGTGTTGACGATCTATGCTCCTGTTCAGTGTGGCGTGCACTTAGACTTTGTCCTGGAAACTCAGGACACAGTGTTGAAACTTTAAAACGTTCATCTTTAAACGTTTGGTTGGCCCCACACTCTGCAGAACACTACCCTGAAATAATGACTTCTTGCTGACAATAGCATCTCCAGGTGACCTCCCAAGAATAACTCAGGTCCCCTGTCTTAGAATGAGCTGAATTCTGTGTTCCATTTCACATACATTTCACTAACAAGAGAACAAGGACGCAGCCTTCAGACAGGGAGTGCTGCTCAGCACAGAGAATGGAGAAGCCTGGAGAACCAGTATTGTTCTGCCACGAGCCTGTGACAGAAAGTCAGCCACCAACCTGAAAACAGTAGTGTCTCCCAGCTGTGAGACCTGCCTGTGGGGCAACAGGGATGATTTTCCTTCTGGAAATGAACATGCAATGAAGAATGACGGAAGGAGAGAACAGTGGCTCCCAGGCCTGGGGAATTCAGTGCAGAGACAGGCAGCAGGGGGCAGGGCGGACGGGCTGCTGGGACAGTGTCCCTTCCTGGGGCTTCACTCACGCCACTAAGTTTACCATTAAAATCCAGTAATGGTGGCCTGGGGAGACCAGTCCACAGGGGGGAAGTGCATACAGCTGCCCCACACCAGATCCCTCATCCCGACAGCAGACAGAACCTCTGGTTGTAGGGGATGGAGACATTTTACACATCGATTTGCAGATGGGGCCACAATAATGACCCAGCCTTCCCCCTCTAGAAGGCCCGTTTCCTAGAAATGGATCAGGGTGTTGCCCATCCAGCCTTGGTGTGTGGCTCAGCTTTGCTGCACTATTTTCAGCAGGGCATGGCCCCCCTACTGACTACCTTGCTGCGGTTTAGAGCAGACGCTTGTTTCTGTGACGAGGGCTGATTTACAATACTGCACACACACACACACAGAGTCACCAAAACACCATTCTGGAGCCTCCTTCTGTGGTCCGGGGTCCAGGCCAGCAGCCCTGCTCCCTATAGCTGGGGGCAGTTACCTGGGCCCTGGGCCTCACCATCCTCATCTGCAAATGACAACAACAGCAGTGCCCCCAGGAGAATGCTCAGCACATGGTGTGAACCCTTCCCAAGTGCTATATAAAGGTGGTGGCCAAGGTATACTGGAGACTGCCATTGCCTACCTGATCTCAGTCACGTCCGACTTGTCCAGCTTCTGCAGCTCCAGCTTGGCAGCCTCTAGGATGGGCATGACCTCAGCAAGGGCTGTTTCAGCCTCCGCCTTCTCCACTGCAATGATCTTGTTCTGCTCCTCTATCTCCATGGCCTTCTCTTCTGCCAGCTTCTTCTTTTCCTCCGCTGCAAGGGAAGAGGGAGGTCAGTAAATCTGTTGGGCGGAGGGAGGGTGCACTTACAGGTCCTGGATCAAGGCAGAGTGTGATCCTCAGGTCAGTCTGTGCCCTGGGCGGGGGTCTGGGGAGCTCTGGTCAACATGGCATCCCCAGGCTTTCCTGGTGGGACAGAAACCCTCACTGGGTCTGGGGCCTCTGACTCTAACCTTCCTCAACTGACCCCCATAACCCCCTCGCTCTACCGCATGGCAGGCCACATGGCTCTGACAGCCCCGACCCTCTCTCACCAGTGTCAGCTGAGGACACAGTGGCTGCCCTTCCTGCTTCCTGGCTCATCAAGATCCCCTGCTATGTCCACTCAGGCCCAGCTCAAGAGCCTGCCCCTCTGTCACTCTCCGTCTCATTGTTCTGGTTATTTGCTTCATGGCACTAATCACACCCTGACTATTGGCCTGTTTATTGTCTGGTTGTCCTCACTGGGATGTAAGCGCCTCCGGAAGGCTAGAACCCAGACCTAGAACAGGGCTGGCTCACATTAGGAACACTGAGCTGGACATTGCCCCTCCCTCAAATGCGTGTCCACCTGGATCCTCAGAATGTGACCTAATTTGGAAAGAAGGTCTTTGTGGATATAATTTGTTAAGATGAGGTCATACTGGCTAGGGTGGACCCCAAATCCAATGACTGGTGTCTATCTAAAAAGGCTATCTGAAAACACACAGGGAAAAAGTGCACATGACGATGGAGGCAGAGATCAGTGATGCACCTACGAGGACAGCCAGGTACTTCCGGAAACCACTAGCAGCTGGAAGAGGCAAGACATAATAGCTCTCCAGACTTGTGGCCTCCAGGACTGTGAGACATAAATGTTTGTCGTTTTAAGCCACCCAGTTTGTGGTACTTTGTTACGGCGGCTGTAGGACACTGACGCAGAAGGTGATCCATACACGCGAGCCAGGGGTGCTGAGCTAGCAGGGTGCCAGCTTCATGCTGGAGGCTCCCAGATTCTTAGCATGGACAGGGCCTGCAGCCTGAATGAAGCCCAAACCCAGTGGTTCTCAACCTGTGGGTCGCAACCCCTTTGGGCTGTATTAAAGGTTCGCGGCATTAGGAAGGTTGAGAACCACTGCTCAAACTGAAGGCAGCAGAGCCAACATGCAGATTCCCATTAATACATTTGAGCCTCTAGATCCAGCTGTGCTTAAAGGCAGCCTGCCTCCAAATCAATGCATTTCCATTTTTGCTTATGTCACTTTGAGCTCACTTTCCAACATTTGCAACTGAAATAGGCGCAGGCACCCTGGAGACAGAGATCCCAGAGGAAGGTGCCTTCAAAATTTCAAGAGCAAATTGCCCTTGGACAAAGAATGATGGTGATAGGGCAGGGAAAACAACAACAGATGGGAGAGCCACTAAAGTTAGGGGTGGCAAACAGGTCACCCTCAGTCCAGACTGCAGCCTGGGCTCTGGGGGAGGGGCTTCTTTGTCACAAGCTTCTTTAAGGCGGTGGTTGAGTCTCTTTCAGTTCTCCTGCCTCCCTATGGTGATGTCTGATGTGAAGTTGATATCCAGTCAGTATCTGTTGACTGGACAGATGAAGACATGAAATAACAGCATCCTTCGAGACACATTTCAGTCTAGTTTTACATCCAGAGCACACAAGTTCAGCAGGGGTCTCTGCATGTTCATATAAATACACATAGTGAACACTTGGGAATACAGACTTTTTAAAAGAAGAATCATAGCAAAAGGAGCTATGTAAGAATGAGGCATTTGATCAAGGTTCTGAGAGAAGAAACATGGCCAGGAAGACAGAATTCTTCCTGGAAGAGAGTATTCTTTGGGCAAAGCAAAGTGAGTCACGTGGCATAAAGAAATAATGTTGTGAGCATGAAACAGGTGTCCTGAGAAATGAGCTGGGCCGGATGACACAGATGGGTTGACAGGGACCCTTCTTGGCCTCACTGAGCATTCAGCATTAAAATAGGCATCAGGGAATTGCCAGGAATTACAGGGAGGAATCACTATCAGTTAAGTTGTTTTGGTTGCAAGCAACAGAAACTAATAATGGTCAAGTTAAGACAAATGAGAATCTGTTGTAGGAGACAGAGCAGCTCATAGAAGTGGAAGATGCTGAAAGACATAAATGGGGGAGCTCCAGGGATCCAGGCTTAGAAACCAGATGCAGTCTCTTCCCTCTTTCATTTATGGGATAAATGAAAACAAATTATCTCGAGCCTCATGTTGGCTGATTCAAAATGTTCAGGCCAGGAGAATCATCTGATTGGCTGCCGGGGTTGGAATAAGTCCATCCCAATGGCACACAGGGGGAACTGGGGAGAGGCAGTTTGCCAAAGCCAAACTGGGGGCACTATCTCCAGAGTGGTAGAAAATGTATCCTGTGCAGAGAGGGCCTGGTGCAGTTGGTACAGAATTAAACCAAGATTACACTTAGAAGCAATATGTGTGAACTAGAAGGAGCAGGAAGAGAGGCAGGCAGATTGGATGGCTTCTGAAAGAATCTGGGGATTAGCTGTACCAGGCACAAATCAGGATTTGGATGATATAAAATAATGACAGAAAACAGAAGCCCACAGACTTGAGAGAAGGGTGAGAGGTAAGGCACAAAGGTAAGCTAGAGGAGCCATTTGGTGTGAGGTGTCTGTGAGAGCCAGACACCTGGGTGGGACAGTACTGGTAAGCACAGCTGCTTAGCCAGGAACTCCAAGTGCAGGGGCCCAAGAGGGAGCCTTGAAATAGCTTCAGGGAAACCCAAGAAAGCCCCACGCAGAGGATGCTAAGGCTTCGGTCATTTCAACCTCAGCAATTAGTTTACTGGCTCAATGAAGATCAAGAAACTGACTTCTCCACACCCCATCAAATCCTCAGGCTGCTCACTCAGGGTCCTACGGACGGCAGAGTCTCAGGGCTTAGGAAGGAGTACAGGACTGGCTGCATAGGAACTCAGAAAGAAACAGGAATCCAAGTGTCAAGGATGCCAAGCTCAGTGCCAAAAAGTGATTTCTCAAGGACATCCCAGTGTAAGCTTGTCCAACTCAAGAGTGGGCCCACCCCAGCATTGCCCCTCACTCGCCTATGGCCGTGTTGGTGGCAATCTCCTCCAGCAAGGCCTCGCAGGCAGCAGACTTCTCCGCCAGCACAATCTTCTGTTCGGCCAGCTTTTGGTTCAGCTCATCCAGCTGAATGGTGGCCTCCTTCAGCTTGTCCAGGCCCCCCTCCAGACGTTTGCACTGAGCTGAGGAGAAAGTGTGCAGGGTTCACGATCAGGGCCACTCTGGACACACCTGGGCAGGTGAGCTAAGATTCATCAAACGTGGGCTCATTGAAACAAAGATCACTTTTAAGAGATGCCATGCATCCTTCAGTGCCTCCACTGCCACATGGGACAGCACTGGTCAAAATGAATACATGTCTGAAAACAGCTAGTGCCGGAGCATTTTTTAAAAAGCACTTTCTAATGGAGCATGTTGCACTCAACAGTTATCTCTAATGAGATGAAAATCCAGAGCAACAAAGCATATGGCCCAACACTGAGAGTAAAAATAAGAGCATGCCGGGCGGCACCTGTGGCTCAGTGAGTAGGGCGCCGGTCCCATATACCGAGGGTGGCGGGTTCAAATCCAGGCCCCGGCCAAACTGTAACAAAAAATAGCCAGGCGTTGTGGTGGGCGCCTGTAGTCCCAGCTTCTCGGGAGGCTGAGGCAAGAGAATCACCTAAGCCCAGGAGTTTGAGGCTGCTGTGAGCTGTGACGCAACAGCACTCTACCAAGGGAGATAAAGTGAGACTCGGTCTCTAAAGAAAAAAAAAAAAGAAAGAGCATGCCCAGGGGTCCCCCCACATAGAGGAATTACTTCAAAATGCAAACTCCAAAATGTGCTTTGCTTGGCCTCAATCATGAACCTGCCTGATCTTGCTAAAAAATATCTGCCTCAGAAAAGACAGGTGCTTGAAGGCTTACTCGTAAATAATGATTTCTCTCAACTGTTCCATCCCATAACATGTCTTACCTATGTTATACTGAGTTTTCTCATCCAGTAATTTTGCATAGGTGTTAATAAAATCAAGGTAATTCTTGGGAGTTACGTAGTTGCTGCGTCTGAGTTTCTGCAGAAATTGTTTGCTGAATTGCCCCACGGACTCGTGAACCAAAACAACATGCTCTACCAGATCTTCCATGTTTTCTGGTGGGATCAATGAGTTATCCCCTGAAGAGGAAGGAATGAAAAAGATGGAAAGAAAGGAAAACAGCAGTTCCTCAAGAAGTTACATAAAGAATTACCATATGACCCAACAACTCCACTCCTAGGTCTGTACCCCAAAGAACTGAAAACAGGGACTCGAGCAGATTCTTACGTTCCAATATTTACAGCAGCACTTCTCACAGTGGCCAAAAGGTAGAAATGATCTGAGTGTCTATAAACAGATGAATAAACACAGAAATGTGGTCCATCCACACAATGGAACACTGCACACCCGTACCGAGGAAAGACGCACTGGCGGCTACAGCGTGATGAGCCTCAAAACAAGATGCTAAGTGAGAGAAGCCAGACACAAAAGGACACAGCCTTCATGATTCCACTTCTATGAATTTCTACAATAGGCAAATTCATAAAAACAGAAAGTAGAGCAGAGGTGACCAGGGGCTGGGAACAGAGTTTCAGTTTGAGATGAATAAATAGTCTTGGAAATAGATAGTGGTGATGATGGCACAGTGTTATAAATGTAATTAGTGCCAAATATACACTTAAAAATGGTTAACATGGAAAATTTTGCTGTATATATTTTGTGACTTTGAAAATTTTAATATAGAAAGGAGAGGGAAACTATTACTTATTGGTGACTTTTCTAGACGACAGCTGCAACCCAAGCTCCAGCGATTTCTCTGATAACACAGAAAGCCAATCTTCCTTCCCACTAATAGGAAGATCTGTCTTTCCTAATGGCTAAGACACCACGGTGGAAGGAGACTGAAATCTCAGAGAGATCAACATGCCTAATCCCACCCCTGGGAGTGGGGTGGGCTTAGTCAGCCTTTCATCATTGGATGTGTATCGGACAAAAGGTGGGCCTTCCTATTAATCTGTTGAAAGAATTAATGATCACTTCCAGTGCCAAGACTACATGTCTCCAGTCACCTGACAGACTGTTGAATATACTTACCACAAAGCTGACTATGTCTCATATTAAAACGAAAGAAGGAAAAATTGACCAAAAGGGCAAATTCACATTCTACAGAACTGATCTTGAATTATATCATCAGCAAACCACAGTCAGAGGGCCAGTCTTCTAGTGTAATGAAAAACTCCGCCTCACAAATATCCATACTTTAGGGCACAGTCATTCCAACCCTAAGGAATATATTCTAAGGGAAAGAACTCTAAGCAAATTTCAAGTAACATTATTTAAGGCTCTGAAACATGGAATACTGAAAGCAAATCCAACTGCTAACACTGGAAATGGCAAACACACCTATGAAAAGTAGGGCCCATCTCTCTCAGGGTTGGCAAACCGTGAACCAAAGGGCAAATCCTCCACCACCTTTCTTTGTAAATAGTTTTATTGGAACACTGCCACATCCATTCATGTACATAATATCTATGACCTCTTTCATGATACAAATGCAAAATTGAGTAGTTCTGACATAGCTGTATTTACCATCTGAACCTTTACAGAAAGCTTGCTACCCTCTGAGTTATGTAATCAGAACAGAGTCATTCTCTTAGCCCCCTTCTCCCAAATGCTGCATTAAAATTAAAGTTATGAATGCTGCTTGTATATAAGGACTATTTATTTACTGAATATATATTTTTAAGGTTGAAACGATTTACAAGGTCACCTACTGTCATTTGGCATAAATCTGCTCAAGCTAGGTCCAAAGAAAAAGATTTTATCTAGGCAATAAACAGACTTTCTTTTTTATTCAAAGATTTAAATAGAAGGGAGGGGGGAGGTTTTGGTGGAGCGAGGGTAATGGGTGGGGCCACATCTATGGTGCATCTTAGAATGGGTACAGGTGATTGCACTAATGTACACAGATATGATTTAACAATAAAAAAAAGAAAAAAAAGATTTAAATAAATATCGAAAGTCTTAGGTGTTTGAAACTTTAGAGAGAAATTTGATACTGATTGATAATGTTTACTGAAAGGTCCTTGGGGCACCAGCGCACGTTTTTCTTCATTCAAAGAGGCAAATAGTAATAGTACAGTCTCTCTTGCAGTTATTCAACTCTGCTGTTACAGCATTAATGTAGCTACAGAAAGTATGTTTTCCCCACCCCCAAGGGTAAGATAGGATTTTCATTAAACAGAAAGGAATACAGAAGAAATAAAAAGCCCCACAGAAAGTATGTTAAGGAGTGAATCTGTGTACCAATAAAACTTTATTTACCAAAACGAGTGGTGAGTCAATTTGGCAGCAGGCCATGGTTTGCCAACTCATGCTTTAAATGACACCTAATCAATTTTTATCCTGCATTGTCCATGTAAGTCTCCTGAAATCCCTTGAACTGTAACTTAATATAGATCAAAAATGAAAGTCATTTGTTACCACAGGGGTTTCCAGTGAAGGAATTGACTAGGCCAAATTCAAAGTCGGAAAAGAGGTAACAAATCACTTTGGTATACTAACAATGTAGTCCCCATAATAGCTGTGACTTACCTAAAAATGACTTAGCCACTGCATGGAGAGCTTGGGGAGGCCAGGGCATGAACCAGTCAATACCAGTGTTATTTACCATACCTTAAAAAGACAGATAAAAAAATGATGCTCACTCTGTAGCCCTGAGATGGGCCCAAGAATACAGATCCCATCTCAAGCAGCCCATGGATTGGTGAATGAGATGAACATATCCAAGTCTAATTCATCAGAAGCAGTTTTTCAACCTTGCCACCATTGACATTTGGGGTTGGGCAATCCTCTGTTTCCAGGGCTGGCTGTGCATATGTTTGGCAACATCCCCAGCCTCTACTCACCAGATGCCTGGAGTATATGTCAGCCTCTTCCCCACATTGTGATGTACACAAATGTCTCCAGCCATTGCCAAAGGACCCCTGGAGGAAGCAAAACCCTCCTCCTATCAAGAACCTCTGTCTAGCAGAATTTTCCCAAACGGAAGGGAGCAGAGAGCCACCCTCCATGCACTATGGACCTTGCACTTATGAGCATGAACAGAATAATTCACCTAAGCCTAAGCCTGGTGGCAATCACAAGGCTCCCCCCACCATGTAAGGCCCACATGTCAACCCAATGCTTGTTCTACTTCACTGGTGGAATCTCAAGAGGTAGACAAACCCCAAGCACCCAAGCCCTGCTAACCAGGGGAAATAAGTCTGCAGGCTCAGACCTGGGAAATTTCTGCACCAGGTCCTCAGGGTATCTCCCACCGGCGACATGCCTAAGACGATGTGCAGGTTGTTTGCACTTTTGTTCACAAAGTACTGCCACACAGACTCCTTGGCTGGCCCCATGCCCTGTTTGGCAGCCTCTTGTCCAATCTGACTGAGGATAGACTCCTTGTCCTCTTCTGCGAAAAGTGCAGGTACAATTCCTAGGAAACAGGGACACATGGGTTAGTTTTTACTTTTTTTTTTTTTTTGGTCTCAAGGTCATTACTTCTCCAGGCACTGACCAAAGGTCATAGAATAATACTGAGGAAGAGGGCTGCATCCTGGCTCTGAGACCTGAGGCTCACTTGCTATAGGCAGAAAGCCTATAAATAAGCCTTTAAATGGTTCCATTTTGTGAAGGCAAGTTTGAAGTCTTTTGTGAATTAGAAAGTAAAAAAAACCTGGATAGAACTCCATATGTGGCTAAAGGCTTGGTGACGTAGAAGTGATTAAAGGCCTGGTTTTGTGGGGGCAGGCCTGCAGGCAGGTACCTGTATATCTCAGGAATTTCCAGACTACTCACTAAAGATGAATGACTGCCTCTAGATGGTCTGTTAAAGGTCAAGAATTCAAACAGCTTATTCCCCCCAGAACCCTGTTTTGTGGTTTTGTTTTTGATTACTTATGAATATCTTTAGATAATGCTAGTGAAGTGGTTATTGGTTAATCCGTAGACCCATAGGTGCCAGGCAGTGAGAGGCCTGGGGCTAAGGTTTAAGTTATATGTATATTGAGTAATTGTGTATACGTGAAGTATTACCTATGTAAGCTTTGGTGGAAGAAATAAAGTTGCTGCATGCTATGAGAGATCTACAGCCTTCCTTATTCGCCATACAATTTCATTTCAGGTCTTAATCTCTGCGGCACTGCACCACACAACTTTCACGCATTTTGGTGCAGCAAGCAGGGTCCAAACCTGTGTGGGGACAGCATGAGCCCAAGCGGGTCTCAGCTTAAGGTAAGCCTGGTACTTTGAAACTGGAAGGAAGGTTGCTGTGCCGTGGGTACATGAGACTTCCAGCAATAAAATAAGGAAATAATGGGACATTCTCAGTCCTTGCAGGACCAGTATATGGCCCTGTTAAAGACTCTGTTAAAGTCTATAGGCACCACTGTTAAAACAAAAACCTTGCAAGGACTGTTTCGGGTAGTAGCTAAACATTGCTAGAAAAATCAATTAAATTTAAAAGTCTGGAAGAGTATAGGCAAAGCTCTAAGGCATGTCCATCAGAGGGGAGATGTCTAAGTAAAGATATTTGGGCCTCTTATCACTTGGTAACTGTGGCATTGGAACCCTTACAATCTAGTTCTGATGTAGAAAATCTTGAAATTTTTCCTCCCCAGCCTCCGGAAGAGGGATAGACTGTAGAAGAGCCTGTGTATAATGAACCAGAAAATCCATAAGTTAAGAAAGAGTCAGAGAAAGATCAAACCAAAAGTGACGCAGATCGTACTATAACCAATTTTCTTTTTTTTTTTTTTTTGTAGAGACAGAGTCTCACTGTACCGTCCTCGGGTAGAGTGCCGTGGCATCACACGGCTCACAGCAACCTCTAACTCTTGGGCTTACGCGATTCTCTTGCCTCAGCCTCCCGAGCAGCTGGGACTACAGGTGCCCGCCACAACACCCGGCTATTTTTTTTGTTGTTGTTGCAATTTGGCCGGGGCTGGGTTTGAACCCGCCACCCTCGGCATATGGGGCCAGCGCCCTACTCACTGAGCCACAGGCGCCGCCCACCAATTTTCTGATAGTGAGGATATGACTAAAATTAAGAAAAAGTTAACCAGGCCAATGAGAAACGTTATTCAAAACCTCCCAATTTTCTGACCTTACAAGATAAACCTTTGACCCCCACTGCTCCTCCAGGTTGCTATCTAGTGTGGCCAAATCCTCTGGATTCTCAATTCATTACTAAACTCCATTTTCCTGTTGATCTGGCAACTTTTAATATTGTCCAAAATGCCGAGTCTTCCTTGGCATTGCCCCAAGCTTCTAATGCTCAGTTCACCAGTGCTTTCACTTTCCCACTACTTAAGGAAGCGCTTAAGGACAGTCATATTCCTATTCAACTAAAAGTTTTAACTATATTAAAAGATGCTGTTCATACTTACGCCCCTAACTTGCAGTATGTTTTAGGGATTTTAAGATGCTATTGTGCTGGGCAGCGCCTGTGGCTCGGTGAGTAAGGTGCCAGCCCCATATGCCGAGGGTGGCGGATTTAAACCCAGCCTCGGCCAAACCCAACAACAAAAAAAAATAGCCAGGCATTGTGGCGGGTGCCTGTAGTCCCAGCTGCTTGGGAGGCTAAGGCAAGAGAATCACATAAGCCCAAGAGTTAGAGGTTGCTGTGAGCCATGTGACGTCATGGCCCTCTACCAGAGGGCAGTACAGTGAGACTCTGTCTCTACAAAAAAAAAAAAGATCCTATTGTGCAAACCATTTACTTATTCCCGTAGATTGGGATACTCTAGCACAGACTACTTTGTGTAGAGGATAATACATTCAATTTAAGTCCTGGTGGATGAAGGAAGCAAATAAACAAACTCGCCATAATAGACAGGACAATCCTCCTACTTTTAACTTTGATCAGTTAACAGGAACTGGAGCCTTTGATGGTATAAATGTTCAAACACAGTATTCTAATGATATACTGGCTCAAATTCAAGATAATTGCCTTACTGCATGGCAGCATCTCGATGAAAAGGGGCCGATTAAACAATTTTTCACAAAAATATTTCAAGGAAACAATGAACCATATACTGAACTTATTGCTCATTTACAATCAACAATTGAGAGATCGGTGCTTGGAGAAAATGCCCCAAAATGTTGCTCCTGCAACTGGCTTTTGAAAATGCTAACACTGATTGCAAAAAAAGCCATGGCCAGACTCAAAAATCAGGATAATGTCACTATTGATCAATATATTCGCGTTTATCACGAGAGGATCAAGCACTTTCCAAGCTAATCTGTTAGCCTCAGTTTTGCAACCCAGTACTACAAGATCTAAATGCTACAACTATGGAAAATTTGGCCACATTCGGAAAGAATGCAGAAAAGGTAAAATTGAAACTAAAACCGAGACCAAGCCACCAGGCATATGTCGCCGGTGTGGTAAAGGCAGACATTGGACAAATGAGTGGCGCTCAGTTAAGGACAAAGACGGCAATATTTTGCCTTCTACCCAGAATCAGGGAAACTTCAATGCAGGGCTAGCTCAAGGCCCCCAAAAAAACAAGTTGAGCTCTCTTCTTCATCAGTTTCCAGTGAGTGATGACCAGGCTCACGCTCAAATGAATCAGAACTAGGTTCTGTTAACAAAGTCCACATCCAGGATTTATTTCATGCCACTCAAGGAAGTGCAGCCTTGGATCTCCTTTTATTAACAGATGTTAACTTTAACAGTGGGAAATCTCCTAAAAAATTACCCACTGGAGTTTATGGTCCCATACCTTCAGGAACTGTAGGATCAATACTAGGAATAAATAGTTTTACTATGGAAGGACTTTGTGTACACCCAGGAATAATTGATGAAGACTATAAGGAAGAAATTTTAATAATGGCTTCAGCCACAAAAAATATCCAATTGTCTGTAGGACATCATGTGGCTCAAATATTAATTTTACATCATAAAGGAAAAACAGCTCCTGTTACCAGGGAAGGTGGTTTTGGAAACACAGGAAAACATGTCTCTTGGCATACTTTCCTAAATGATGCTTGCCCTCAATGTAAGGTGACATTTGAACATAACATTCAAATTGAGGGGCTAATGGACACAGGAGCAGATGTCTCTATTATTGCTTCTCACATGTGGCCTGAATGTTGGTCACAAGCTCGAGTAAAAGCTACTTTTGTCGGGCTTGGAACAATGACTAATATTGAACAAAGTACTTCTGATTTACATTGTCAAGGACCTGAAGGACAAGCAGCTTGTATCTGCCCTTATGTTGTACCCATAGCCATTACCTTGTGGGGTCGAGATCTATTACAACAATGGGGAGCTATGCTCACTATCCCCACAATTTCAAAAGCTGCTAAAAATATAATGTTTAATATGGGCTACGATCCAACCCAGTCCAGCCTTTCTAGAGAGCTTAAAATAACTTGAATTGGCCATGATAAAAAAGGCCTGGGGCTTCCTTCTTTATTAGAGGATTTTTCTTAGGGGCCTCTTCCCAGTGCTTCACCCTTTCCTTGCAGTGGAAAACAGATAAACCAGTTTGCGTGGAGCAGTGGCCTCTTCCTTTAGTAAAATTAGAAGCACTACATCAATTAATTGATGAACAATTACAAGCTGGACATATAGAACCCACTACCAGTGCATGGAATTCTCCAATATTTGTAATTAAAAAGAAATCAGGCAAATGGAGAATGTTAACAGATTTAAGAAAAATTAATGCAGTCATTAAACCAATGGATCCTTTACAACCCAGAATTCCTAATCCAACTTTAATACCAAAACATTGTCCTATAATTATTATTGACTTAAAAGATTGCTTTTTTAATATTCATTTGCAACCAAAAGATGCAGAACGGTTTGCTTTTACCATTTCTGCTTTACACAATGAAAAACCTACTCGGAAGTTCCACTGGAAGGTATTGCATCAAGGTATGCTTAACAGCCCCACCTTGTGTCAACTGTTTGTCAACCTTTAGAAGAACTTAGGAAATCTTTTCCAGAGGCCATGTGTTTACATTATATGGATGATATATTGTTGGCTCATCCATGCCCTAATAAATTACAAGAATTATACCAATTAGCATGTTCCAAATTTAAAGAATATGGTCTTCAATTAGCAGAAGATAAAGTTCAAACTCAGGAACCTTGGAAATATTTAGGATATCACATTACTGCTCAAAATATTGTTCCTCAAAAAGTACAGATTAGAAGAGATTCTCTTCTAACTCTAAATGACTTTCAAAAATTATTAGGAGATATTAATTGGGTATGGCCAACTTTAGGAATCCTCACTTATTCTCTTATTCATTTATTTTCCATTTTGGAAGGGGATCCTGATCTTTGCAGCCCTAGACAGCTTACTCCTGAGGATGAAAAAGAATTACAGTGGGTTGAGGAACATATTCCGGACGCTCAATTAAACCAAATCTCTCAAATTAATAATTTTTATATCTATGTCTTTCCATCAATGCACTCTCCTACAGGACTGATTGTGCAAGAAACAGGCTTTGTCGGATGGTGCTTTTTACCTAACAAAGCATCCAAAAGTATGGAAACCTACATACAAAAAATGGCTGTTAATTATAATAATAAAAGGAAGACAGCGCTTAAGACAATTAATATAAAGAGATCCTGAACAAATCATTGCTCCTCTAATAATCAAATTTCTGATTTACTTACGTGGAATACTGAATGGCAAATTGCATTATCAGATTATATTGGAATAATAGACAATCATTTTCCTCCAGATAAAAGAATTCAGTTTCTTAAAAATACTTCTTGGATTTTCCCTAAAATAGTAAAATTAGAACCCATCCCACATGCAGAAACGTTTTACATGGATGCAAATAAAATGGGAATATCTGGATATTTAGGTCCTCATACTCATAAAGCACAACAATCCCCTTATTCATCTGTACAAAAAGCAGGGCTATTTGCTATTATATTACTTCTAACAGATTTTCCTGATCATCCCCTTAACATTATTTCTGATTCACAGTATTCTATCCATATTGTAAAAACTATTGAAATTGTTACTTTGCCATTTAATTCACAAGAACTTACTTTATTGTTTTCATGCCTTCAGCAGTTAATTAGAAATAGATCTTATCCTATATATATTACTCATGTTAGAGCTCATTCCAATATATCAGAACCCATTTCATTGGGCAATCAAACTATTGATCAGTTAGTAGGTTCAGTTTTATCTGCTCAACATGAGCATACATTACATCATATTAATGCTTAAGCTTTAAAAAGAAGACATGAAATTTCTTGGCATACTGCAAGAGCTAAAATATGCTCTTGCCCTACTTGTCAGCCTTTAATAACTCCACATTTACCTATGGGAGTCAATCCTAGAGGATTATTATCTAATCAATGATGGCAGATGGATGTTACTCAATGTCAAGAATTTAGAAAATTAAAATATATCCATCATTCTGTAGATACTTATTCTCATTTTGGGGGGGGGGGCTTCAGCAATGACATCTGAGAAGGCTGATGCTGTAATTTCTCATTTATTAGAAGCCTTTTCAGTCATGGGTAAACCTTTGACTATAAAAACAAATAATGGTTCTGCTTATATTTCTAGCAAATGTCAAGCTTTTTAAAAATTACATAATATAAAGCATATTACTGGAATTCCTGGTAATAGTATAGGACAGGCCATTATCAAAAGACAAAATTGAACTCTAAAAGAAATGCTATTAAAACAAAAGAAAGGGGGAGAACAGTATAATATCACCCTGAGAAATAGATTATCTCCAGCTCTTTTTACTTTAAATTTTTTCAATATAAATGACAAAAATAATCCAGCATTGGATCAAAATTACTTCTCCTCCATTAAATCAACCCATTTATTATAAGGATACTCTAACAAACTCATGGACCCCGGCAAATGTCATACAATGGGGAAAAGGTTATGCTTATATTTCTACAGGAAATACTAAACTTTGTGTTCCAGATAAAAACTTGAAAGTCTGACATGGCCCCTTTGACACACACTCAGAAATTGGAGAAACAAATGATGTCCCGCTTGAATGGACTAAATCGGGCAGCAACATGGAAGGAGAGATGATCACTGCTGCCTCGGACAAAGGAAGCACTCCTGATGACTTGGGGTCAGGTAAAGAAATTGTGCCATAAAGTGGAGGAACTGGTGAATTACACCCACCAGCAGATGAATGCCTCCAACCTGTTTCTGGCAATGATGGCCCTTCTGACTGTCCAGACTTAAGGACAAAAATATGAATATTGGACTTACATTCCTAACTCTCCTTTACTTTGAGGTGTTAGCTGGCTGGAACCTACTGTTCCAACTTATGTTAATGATTCTTCTTGGCTTCCCGGTCCTTATGACACCAGAGGGCCATTCCGGCCTAATGAAGAAGGCATAGGAATTTCTAAGTATACTAGTGGGGTGATTGGTCCTCCCATATGTTTTTGAGACTACTCCCATTGCCTTAACGTGTCTGTTCAAATGTGGGCTAGTTTGTATAAACATAAGCCTGAAAACAAAGAACAAATATCTGAAATATTTATGTTAAGTGCTTACTCTCTAGACAAGGTCTGTATTGATAAGATTTCTTCCAATCCTGAATTACCACCTTGAAAATGCTTATGTTTTCAGAAATTTGTGAATGGGTACATTGGACCAAATGTGAAGGAGATTTTGCACATATGCTTATTAATACCACAGGTGGAGAAGTCATGTATTAGGGACCTATGGCTTACTTAAGATCAGACTTGGAATCAGCTTTGTCTTTAAAATTTTTATATAATGAGAGCAAAGCATCAGCTTTAGCTTCTGAGTATATTTCATGGATGAATGGAGGGTTCCACCACCACCAGCCCCCAATACCTGGAATTGCAGCATAACCTAAACAAATGCATTTGTGAAAAATTGCTGTAGCTTTACAGCCTCTTAAAGCTTGGATTGGAGGATTATTTTTCCATAACAACCTCCAAGAATATGAAATGCAGTTTGTGGTAAATGATACCAAATACATTCAAGCCTGTTTACAACTTCCTTTTGTATGGCTAAAAGGAAATGTTACTTGGAATCAAGTAATAGGAAAATTATTTCGTTCTACTTGCCAATTGTTCAATTGTATTAACAATTCTTTGAGTTTTATTTATTTATTTATTTTTTTAGAGACAGAGTTTCACTTTATGGCCCTTGGTAGAGTGCCATGACATCATACAGCTCACAGCAACCTCCAACTCCTGGGCCCAAGCGATTCTCCTGCCTCAGCCTTCTGAGTAGCTGGGACTACAGGCGCCTGCCACAACGCCCGGCTATTTTTTGGTTGCAGTTCAGCCGGGGCCGGGTTTGAACCCGCCACCCTCGGTATATGGGGCCGGCGCCTTACCGACTGAGCCACAGGCGCCGCCCAATTCTTTGAGTTTTAATCCATCTAAGGAACAACTGTATTTGCTGAGAATTTGCACTGGAGTTTGGCTGCCTATCAACTTAAACAGACCTTGGCAGGAGTCCCCAGCATTGTCCATTCTGCAACTTGTAGCTGATAAGATCCTGAAAAGAAGCAGACGTTTCATTGGTCTGCTCATTGCTGCCATCTTAGGGATTATCACTGTTACTGCTGCCACTGCTACTGCTAGCATTGCATTAACTGAAAATATTAAGACTCAAAACTTTGTGGCCAATTGGCATAGGAACTCTGAACAATTATGGACTGCCCAAAAACAGATTGATACTGAAATATATAATGAATTATCAGATTTAGAACAAGCTGTTGTTATGTTAGGTAATGAATTGGTCAGTTTAAAAAGACAGATAAAATTGAAATGTGATTGGAATATGTCATCTTTTTGTATTATCCCTGTTATGAAACTAAGTTCCCTTGGGAAAAAGTGAAAAAACATTTGTTAAACCATGAAAATTTAACCGCTGATATTGTTAATTTACAACATGAAGTGTATTCCACTTTTTCAGCATAAATTGGAAAAAGTGGATGGAGATGCAATTTTAAAAGGAATTGCTGATGGAATAGAACAGTTAAATCCATTGCCAAAAATTAATGGTCTAATTGGAAGTTCCATAGGATCATTTGCATTGTTATTAATTTTGTGTTTGATTTTATATAATGTGTGTAAGAGAATTAATCAAGCTAAGCAAGAAAACGAAAGACATGCTGAGATTTTCACATTAATGATGAGTGATATAAACGCTCAAAACCACAATAAAAAAGAAAGGGGGAATTATAGGCGGAAAGCCTATAAATAAGCCTTTAAATGGTTCCACTTTGTGAAGGCAAGTTTGAAGTCTTTTGTAAATTAGAAAGGAAAAAAACCTGGATAGAGCTCCATATATGGCTAAAGGCCTGGTCATGTACAAATGATTAAAGGCCTGGCTTCGTGGGGGCAGGCCTGCAGGCAGGTACCTGTATACCTCAAGAATTTCCAGACTACTCCCTAAAGATGAATGACTGTCTCCAGATGGTCTATTAAAGGTCAAGCATTCAAACAGCTTATTCCCCCCAGAACCTTGCTTTGTGGTTTTGTTTTTGATTACTTAGCATAAGAATAACTTTAGATAATGTTAGTGAAGTGGTTATCGGTTAATCCGTAGACCTGTAGGTGCCAGGCAGTGAGAGGCCTGGGGCTAAGGTTTAAGTCATATGTTTATTGATTAATTGTGCGTACGTGTAGTATTGCCTATATAAGCTTTGGTGGAAGAAATAAAGTTGCTGCATGCCATGAGAGAGCTACAGCCTTCCTTATTCACCATACAATTTCATTTCAGGTCTTAATCTCTGTGGCACTGCACCACGCAACTTTCACACAACACTTGCCCTGTGTATAAAGCCCCTTGAGCCTTAAGCTCCTCATCTGTAAAGTGGGCATAATAAATGTCATCTGCTTACCTGGAGGGTTACTGTGAGCGCCAAAGGTGACCACATGGAACAAGTGAAAGCCTCACTCACCTCTAACTCTGAAGCAGGAATTCTCAGCTGTGCTGATCTGCCCCCTCCAAGAGATTTTTAGTAATGTCTGGAGTCATTTGGGGTTGAAACAACTTGGGATGGGGGAAGAATGCTACTGGTACCTAGGCAGTAGAGTCCAGGGATGCTGCTGAACCCAGGCTGCTGCCCAGTCCAGTGTCAGTCATGCTACAGCTGAGAAGCCCTGGCTAGTTAGACTTCTTTCTCTTATATCTACACCATTTCACATCATACATTTTTATTAAATTGTCTGATGTTTTCCTGTGCAGGAAAGAGTTAATATGGCAGGCCCCAGGCTGCTCACCTTTGAGAGGCCTGCTCCTCAGGTGGGCCTGTGCTGGTGTCTAGGAATTAAGACTTGGGGAGGGCTCCCTACACTGCTGAGGGGAGCAGTTCCCTGTGAACTGCTCACCCAACAAGGCATTTCATGCAGACCATCTGCTCCCTCTCTGGCCACCTGGGTTTTAGTACATACCAGGGAGATGTGCCTGCTTATGCGTCCCCCAACACAGACCCCGGGCAGGGAGAACTAGCTTCACTGGTAGACAACATTTCACATAGGTTGTCACAACTTGTCATTGGGGAATTAAGCATATCCTATGTAACTCTATGGGGAAAGTTTGAGTCTGGTTTCCTCAGACTTTAGCCTTCATGCCTTTTCCCTTTGCTGATCATGCTCTGTGTCCTTTAGCTACAATAATCATGACCATGAACACTGTTGTATGCTGTATCCTTCAAGTCCTCGTAGTGAATCATACACCTGGGGATGGTCTTGGGGACCTTCTATGTGGGTAGAAATATAATGCAGGCAAAGGACTTACAAGGAAATGGCCCCAGGCCTCATACCCACCCCACCACCAGCACGCCTATTCTTCAGAATGTTGGCCAGAAGAGATAGAAAACTAGTTTGAAGACATCTGAGTAAAATTCAGTAGCTTAGTGGAGATAGGGTATCAGCAGAATTAGAAGACAATTAAAAATTGTCTTGAGCCCAGACAATTCATTCCTCTCCCATCCCCCAAGGCAATTTTGTTACCTACTTAGTTCTGCCCTTGATAATTGTTCTATGATTTAGTACCTTCACCCTGATGAATGTTTTAATAATCAAAAGATAACCCTTATAATTAAATCATAAGACTATTAACTCTTTACTTCTTCATTTTGTAAACACATGCCCTAAAATCTTTTTTTCATATTATTTTTTTTTATTAAATCATAACTATATACATTGATATGATCATGCACTCGCTTCATAGACCATTTGACACATTTTTATCTCAGTGGTTAACATAGCCTTTCCGGCCTTATCTCAGTTACTGTGCCAAAACCTTTACATTCTACATCTACCAAGTTTCGCAAATACCCCTGTAAGATGCACCACAGGTGTGATCCCACCGATCCCCCTCCCTCTACCCACCCACCCCCTTTCCCACATCCCCCTATTGTTAAGTTGTAACTGGGTTATAGCTTTCATGTGAGAGCCCCAAATTAGTTTCATAGTAGGGCTGAGTACATTGGGTACTTTTTCTTCCATTCTTGAGATACTTTACTAAGAAGAATATGTTCCAGCTCCATCCATGTAAACATGAAAGAGGTAAAGTCTCCATCTTTCTTTAAGGCTGCATAGTATTCCATGGTCTACATATACCACAATTTATTAATCCATTCGTGGATCGATGGGCACTTGGGCTTTTTCCATGACTTAGCTATTATGAATTGGGCTGCAATAAACATTCTGGTACAAATATCTTTGTTGTGTTGTGATTTTTGGTTTTCTGGGTATATGCCCAGCAGAGGAATTACAGGATTGAATGGCAGATCTATTTTTAGATCTCTGAGTGTTCTCCATATATCTTTCCAAAAGGAATGTATTAATTTGCATTCCCACCAGCAGTGCAGAAGTGTTCCCTTTTCTCCGCATCCACACCAACATCTCTGGTCTTGAGATTTTGTGATATAGGCTAGTCTCATTGGAGTTAGATGATATCTCAAAGTAGTTTTGATTTGCATTTCTCTGATGATTAAAGATGATGAGCATTTTTTCATATGTCTGAAGGCCGTGCGCCTGTCTTCTTCAGAGAAGTTTCTCTTCAAATCCCTTGCCCAGCCTGCGATGGGATCCCTTGTTTTTTTCTTGCTGATGCGTTTGAGCGTTTGAGTTCTCTGTGGATTCTGGTTATTAAACCTTTGTCAGAGATATACCCTGCAAATATCTTCTCCCATTCTGAGGGCTGTCTGCTTGCTTTGCTTACTGTGTTCTTAGCTGTGCACATGCTTTTTAGTTTGATCAAGTCCCAGTAGTGTATTTTTGAAGCTGCTTCAATTGCCCGGGGGGTTCTCCTCATGAAATACTCACCCAGACCAATGTCTTCAAGGGTTTTCCCTGCATTCTCCTCTAGTATTTTTTTTTTTTTTTTTTGTAGAGACAGAGTCTCACTTTATGGCCCTCGGTAGAGTGCCGTGGCCTCACCCAGCTCACAGCAACCTCCAACTCCTGGGCCTAAGCGATTCTCTTGCCTCAGCCTCCCGAGTAGCTGGGACTACAGGCGCTCCTCCTCTAGTATTTTTATAGTTTCATGTTTTAAGTTTAAATCTTTAATCCAATGAGAGTCTATCTTAGTTAATGGCGAAAGGTATGGGTCCAATTTCAGTCTTCTGCAGGTTGCCAGCCAATTCACCCAGCACCATTTGTTAAATAGGGAATCTTTTCCCCACTGAATGTTTTTAATTGGCTTGTCAAAAATCAAATAGCGGTAAGTAGCTGAATTCATCTCTTGGTTCTCTATTCTGTTCCAGATATCTACTTCTCTGTTTTTGTGCCAATACCATGCTGTTTTGATCACTATCGATTTGTAGTAAAGTCTGAGGTCTGGTAGTGTGATTCCTCCTGTTTTGTTTTTATTTCTGAGTAATGTCTTGGCTATTCGAGGTTTTTTCTGATTCCATATAAAACGAAGTAATGTTTTTTCAAGATCTTTAAAATATGACAGTGGAGCTTTAATAGGGAGTGTGTTGAAATTATATATTGCTTTGGGTAGTATGGACATTTTGATAATGTTGATTCTTCCTAGCCATGAGCATGGTATGTTTTTCTATTTGTTAACATTTTCAGCTATTTCTTTTCTTAGAGTTTCATAGTTCTCTTTATAGAGATCTTTCACGTCTTTTGTTAGGTAAATTCCCAAATATTTCATCTTCTTTGGCACTACTGTGAATGGGATAGAGTCCTTAACTGCTTTTTCAACTTGACTGTTGTTGGTGTATATAAAGGCTACCGATTTATGGATGTTGATTTTATAACCTGAGACGCTGCTGTATTCCTTGATCACTTCTAGGAGTTTTGTAGTAGAGTCCCTAGTGTTTTCCAGATACACAATCATATCATCTGCGAAGAGCGAAAGTTTGATCTCTTCTGACCCTATATGGATACCCTTGATCACCTTTTCTTCCCTAATTGCGGTGGCTAAAACTTCCATTACAATGTTGAAAAGCAATGGAGACAATGGGCAGCCTTGTCTGGTTCCTGATCTGAGTGGAAATGATTCCAATTTAACTCCATTCAATATGATATTGGCTGTGGGTTTGCTGTAGATGGCCTCTATCAGTTTAAGGAAAGTCCCTTCTAGACCAATTTTCTTGAGTGTTCTGATCATGAAGGGATGCTGGATATTATCAAAAGCTTTCTCTGCATCAATTGAGAGAATCATATGGTCTTGGTTTTTTAATTTGTTTATGTGCTGAATTACATTTATAGATTTACGTATATTGAACCAGCCTTGACACCCTGGGATAAAACCAACTTGGTCATGATGTATAATTTGTTTGATGCGTTGCTGGATTCTGTTTGTTAGGATCTTGTTGAATATTTTTGCATCTATATTTATTAGTGATATTGGTCTATAATTTTCTTTTCTTGTTGGGTCTTTTCCTGGTTTGGGGATCAGGGTGATGTTTGCTTCATAGAACGTGTTGGGTAGTCTTCCTTCTTTTTCTACATTTTGGAACAGGTTGAGTAATATAGGTACTAATTCCTCTTTAAAGGTTTGGTAGAATTCTGACGTGAAACCATCTGGTCCCAGGCTTTTCTTTTTAGGGAGGTTTTGTATAGTTGATGCCATTTCTGAACTTGATATGGGTCTGTTCAACATTTCCACTTGATTCTTGTTAAGTCTTGGAAGGTGGCGTGCTTCCAAGTATCGGTCAATTTCCTTCAGATTTTCATATTTCTGAGAATAAAGTTTCTTGTAATATTCATTACGGATTTTTTTGATTTCTGATGAGTCTGTTGTTATTTCGTCTTTGTTGTTTCTGATTGATGAGATTAGAGATTTTACTCTTTTTTTCCTGATTAGGTTGGCCAGAGGTTTATCTATTTTATTGACCTTTTCAAAAAAACAACTTTTTGATTTATTGATCTGCTGTATTATTCTTTTGTTTTCAATTTCATTTAATTCTGCTCTAATTTTGGTTATTTCTTTTCTTCTACTGGGTTTGGGGTTGGAATGTTCTTCCTTTTCCAGTTGCTTGAGATGTTCCATGAAGTTGTTAACTTCCTCTCTTTCCGTTCTCTTGAGGAAGGCTTGCAATGCTATAAATTTCCCTCTTAGAACTGCCTTTGCGGTGTCCCAGAGGTTCTGATAATTCGTGTCTTCATTGTCATTTTGTTCCACAAATTTGGCAATTTCCTTCTTAATCTCATCTCTGACCCAGCTATCATTCAGCATAAGGTTATTTAAGTTCCATGTTTTTGTATGAGTATGCAGATTCCTGTTGTTACTCAATTCAAGTTTTATTCCATGATGGTCCGAGAAGATGCATGGAATAATTTCTATTCCTTTAAATACTGAGGTTAGACTTGTGACCTAAAATGTGGTCAATTTTGGAGTAAGTTCCATGGGCTGGTGAGAAGTATGTGTATTCAGTTTTGTTGGGATGAAATGTTCTGTAGATGTCTGCTAAATCTAAATATTGGATGGTTAGGTTTAAATCTAAGATTTCTTTGCTCAGCTTCTTGCTGGAGGATCGATCCAACACTGCCAAGGGAGTGCTGAAATCTCTGACGATTATGGAGCTGGAGGAAATCAAGTTACTCATGTCTGTTAGAGTTTCTCTTATAAATTGAGGTGCATTCTGGTTGGGTGCATAGATATTAATAATTGAGATCTCATCATATTGAGTATTACCCTTAACAAATATGAAGTGACCATTCTTGTCCTTCCTTACTTTTGATGGTTTAAAGCCTACTGTATCTGCAAATAAAATTGCAACACCTGCTTTTTTCTGATTACCATTTGCCTGAAATATGGATGACCATCCTTTCACCCTGAGTCTGTATTTGTCTTTTAAGTTGAGATGTGACTCTTGTATGCAACAAATATCTGGCTTGAGTTTTTGTATCCAGTCAGCTAACCTATGCCTCTTTAGAGGACAGTTTAAGCCATTCACATTGATGGAGAGTATTGATAAGTCTGGTGGAATTTTGGGTATCGAGTTTTTCAAAGGTCCAGTGGACATTTTTAGTCCTTTCACCAGTGTGGAAGTTGGAGTTTGATCCGAAGTTTCTGAGTGAGTTTACTTTTGTGGTATAGGATTGGGTTGGTCATTGTGGAGGATAGGTCTGAGAATATCCTGAAGAGCTGGTTTACTTATGGCAAATATTTTCAACATATGAATGTCATTGAAGTATTTAATTTCTCCATCATAGATGAAACTCAGTTTGGCTGGATACAAGATCCTGGGTTGAAAGTTATTTTGCTTTAGGAGATTAAAAGTTGATGACCACCCTCTTCTGGCTTGAAAAGTTTCAGCAGAGAGATCTGCAGTTATTCTAATATTCTTACCTTTGTACGTAATAGTTTTCTTTTGCCGGACTGCTTTGAGAATCTTCTCTTTCATGTTAACTTTAGTGAAGCTAATTATGATATGTCTGGGGGATGACTTATTGGGGTTGAATCGTGCTGGGGTTCTGAAGCTGTCTGCTATCTGAATTTCAGATTCTCTAGGCATGTCTGGAAAATTTTCTTTCATAATTTCATGCAGAAGGGCCTCTGTGCCCTTGGAGGCCACTTCATCGTTCTCAGAAATCCCTATAATTCTTATATTGCTTTTTTTCGAATTATCTGGGAGCTCTCTGAGTGAGTGATCCGTTTTTGCTCTCCATTTCTCTTCCTCTTTGAGAGATTGGGAGTGTTCGAAGACTTTATCTTCAATGTCAGAAATCCTTTCTTCTGCTTGGTCCATTCTGTTGCTGAGGGATTCTACTGTATTTTTCATATCTTTGAGGGCTGTAAATTCTTGCTTCAGTGTGTCTAAGTCTTTGGTGGGTTTGTCTTTAAATTCGTTAAATTCTTGAGACAACTTTTGAATTTCTCCTCGAATTCCTAATTCCATTTTATTAATCTTGTCTGCAATCCAAATTCTGAATTCGATTTCTGACATCTCAGCCAGTTGTTTATGAATGGGATCTTCAATCACATCTGCCGTATCTTTTCTTGGGGGGGTTGATCTATTCTGGTTATTCATGTTACCAGAGTTTTCCCGCTGATTCCGCCCCATGGTTATTTTACTCCCTTTGGTTTTTCCCCTGGGGCTTTATCGAGGGGCCGTACAGTATTGTGGCCTGAGAAACTGGGGCCCTGTCTGGTGTGGTGGAGCAAAGTGGTTCTGTCTTGTTTTCAGCTGGTTTCTGTTCGATCCTATTGTAACTTCTACTCTGGCTTGAAGTCTCAGCTGTGTGGAAAAATCAGCAATTAAGTCACCCCGCCCGCCCACCTCTGGCCCCAGTTGGAAAAGGAGAATCAAACCTTCCTACAACCGCACACCCAGGGCACCGCCTGAAAAGTCCTCAGTCTATTAGCCCAGTTCAAAAGGTCCAAATCAACTGTCTCAATCAGCACCTGTCTCGGGTGGGAGAGTTCAAGAGGTCTCTGGGAACTGGATCACAGGAGCCTGGTGACTCCTCTGACACGGCTCACCCCAGTGCAGCGTGGAGTCAGGAGGAGCCACCCAGCAAACAGAGCAGTCTGGTAAGGTTGACGTCTCCTTCCCCACTTTGCCCCTCCGTCAGACCCAGTCACTGGTATCTCTGCAGATGGCTAACCCAGTTGCCTGCAGTGAACAGACACTCCAGGGGTTTGCACCTGCCTGAATCGCAAGGAAGTCTGCCAGGCCCCCTCAGACTGCCGCTATCTAGCAGGAGGAGATGGGGCCTGACATCTTTGAGTGCTTGATGCAGGTGATGGGAAGGAGGTGTTCACTCAGGCTTAGCCCCATCCCTGATGGATGCTGCTAACAGAACAGAACAGACAATTTTGCGGGGTTCTGTCTCTGTTCCTGCCGAAATCGCCTACAGAAGACGGGCTGTTCTGAGTTCAAACGTCTTTGCTGCTGGAGGTTTGTGTCCTCTTTGCTACTGGAGGTTTGCGTCCGATCACCTCTCTGGGTCGGCCCCGCCCTGGAAGCTTCCCGGGTTTGTGAGCAGTGTCAGGAAATCCCCCGCTCACCGGTGGCCTCCTCTGGTTGCCCAGGGAGACAGGGGGTGTGGCCTCAGAATATCCAGAAGTGAGTGTTCTTCCGTTAAAGAAAAAACGGCTGTTGATCTACCTCCAGGGAACTGCTGCTCTGGTGTGGGCACTCAGCCGACCCTTTTCTCCTCTGTCTCGCGCCCCAGAGTCAGCACTGAGCGGCCACAGTTTATGCTGGGTCCACACCCCTCAAGAGATCCCCCAAGAATCCGAACTCTTGGGGGATAGGCCCCCAGACCCCGATTGGGAGTGGGGGGGGAAGCTAGAGTTTCATTCAGTTTTACGCCCGCCCAGGGAGGGCTGTTGCACCGCACCACAGGGAGGTGCCGCCAAGGTTTGATTTCCCCTCAGCAGAGTGCCCTCTCCTTGCCCACGTGTCTCAGAGTCAGTGCTGACCTGATGCAGCTCGGGCACTGTGCACTCCCCTCGAGAAATCACCCAAGGATCCGAACTCCTAGGGGATAGGCCTCCAGACCCCAAGTGAGAGTAGGGGCTCTCAGCTCTCAGCGGGGAAGCTAGAGTTTTATTCAGTTTTGTGCCCGGCCCCGTAATGTTGCCCGGGGAGGGCTGCTGCAACTAATCCGCAGGGAAGTGCCGCCAAGGCGTGACTCCCCCTCAGTAGAGTGCTTTCTCCTCGCCTGCGTGTCTCAGAGTCAGCGCTGACCAGTCGCGGCTCGGGCACTGTGCGCTCCCCTCGAGAAATCACCCAAGGATCCAAACTCCTGGGGGACAGGTCCCCAGACCCTGAGTGAGAGTGGGGGGGAAGCTAGAGTTTCATTCAGTTTTATGTCTGGCTGTATTGATGCACGGGGAGGGGTGCTTCACCGCACCACAGGGAAGTGCCGCCGAGGTGTGACTCCCCCTCGGCCCGGTGCCCTCTCCTCACTTGCATGCCTCAGAGTCAATGCTGACCAGTCGCAACTCGGGGACTGTCCACTCCCCTTGAGAAATCACTCAAGGATCCAAACTCCTGGGGGACAGGCCTCCAGACCTCAGTGGGCGGGAGGGGAGTGTTGGGGATTCAGGGTTGCTGGCAAAGGATTTTTAAAGTTTTATTCAGTTTTATGCCCGGCAGGAGAACGCCACGGCACCCCAGTAGGGGAGGTAGGTCCAGTTTTTAGAAGGTCTCTCCCGTGGAGTGTAGTGGGAGGGCCTTTAATTTCTGCCCGCTTGTTTAATTGTGGGGCTCTTGAGCCGGTCCCATGGGGGAGGGGGACTCCCGTCCGCTTGGTGTTGGATTTTGTACCTTTTGTTTGCGTCCTTGTGATCACAGCTTGCTTCAGCGGTGTTGATGTGCGTTCTTCAACCTTCTCACTTGGTGAGGCTCAAGTCCACCAGGATACTTACTAAATTCCTGTCCCTTAACCCTCCTTCTGGACGGGAGCCTCTGTTGAAAGCTGGGTTCAGTCCGCCATCTTGTCTCCGGAATCCTAAAATCTTAATAAAAACCTTCTGAAATTTCAAACCAGGGTGGCACCTATCTACCTTGCTCCAGGCTGATAAGTATCTGTCTCTCTGGGTCTCAGCAGATTTTTTCACAGAAACTCTGCATATAAATTTCACGTGCCAACATTTCTCCCTTAGTCTCCAGATACGGGTGGTCAGATAAGTCCCTGCTTGGGGAATTCTCAGTCCACCATGTTGTGGCTCCCTGCCACACTGTAACACTTCTACATAGTCCTGAGACTGCAAGGCACAAAGGAGAATTTCCTCCTTCTTCTCCTTCTCCTCTTTCAGATACCTGCTCATTCCTCTTCTACCTGAACTTGATACTGAACTCTCCCCTGGGTGAGTACATCTGTTCCTGTAGTTTTATGAACCACCTGTCGGTGACTCTGAAGTTGGCATCCCCACCCTAAGCCCCTATTCTGAGAACCAGTGAATCACTCATTTCACATGCTGCAGTCCCCCTGGACCACAGAACATAATCTGATTTGAAAATAAGGTCTTTACAGAGGCTGTCAAGTTAAAATGATGACTTTAAGTTGGGCCTTAATCTAAAACACCAGGTGCCTTCACAAAGGGGGGCAATGTGGACACAGAGACAGACCACATGGGAGAAAGGCACATGAAAATGGGGGCAGAGATCGGGGGGTGAGTCACCATCATCCCCCACCTGCACTGCAAGGCAGCACCAAACTGGCCACCATTCTCCCACTCTTGTCCCCCTCCAGTCTAGACCCCTCAATGCAACAGCTGGAGGGATCTTTTAGAAACATAAATCTATACCACGTCATTGCACCAGGAAAAAAAAAATCTCATCTCCTGAAAATGGCCCTCTCCACTGTGTCCTGCTGCTCCCACCACTCAACCACACACACACCTGCCCTGTTGGCTCCTCAGCACATGGATTTCTCTCCTCCACCTCTAGTGCTCTGGCCAGCTTCTACTCTCATCTGGGGGCCTCAATAACAGCCTCCCATGGATGTCTACAATACTCTAAACCCTGCAACTTGTGGGCAAGTTTCCTTATATTTCCTGCAAAAGGAACTCTGCAGATGTGGCTAAGTTAAGGGTCCTGAGATGGGCAAAGACTTGGCTTATCTAGGGGGGCCTAAGGCAATCACAAGGATCCTCAGAATCTGAGTCCAGATGACAGAGACAGAGACTGGACTATGTGAACCAAGGAGCAAACCACGGACCAGCCTCTAGCAGCTGGAAGAGATGAAAAACAGACCTTTCTTGGGATCCTCCAGAAGGAGCCATCCCTTCCTGTGCCTTGATTTTTAGCTTATTCAGATCCTTTTCTGACTTTGATCCTCAGACCCTTAAGGAAATAAATTTGCATTATTTTAAGCTGCTGCATTTGGGGTGATGTGTTATGGCGGCCACAGGAAATCTAATGTACCATCTTTCAGGTGTTGGCTGAAAAGTCTTACAGTGTAGCCTTCCCTGTCTAACTGAGACAGACAGCACCCGAGTCCTCTCATAACACCTGTTCTTCTCATTCAAAGCCCCTATTGCAATTGGTTATTGCTGTATCTTTGTGTGTTTCTGTTGTTGATATTAATCAGCCCACACATACTCACTTTCAGGGAAGGCAGAGGTCATGACTGACTTATTCCCTACCAGATCCAGTATCTGAAATAAACTGTGTGGGATAAAAACAAGTGGGTTACATGGCCCCTGCACTCAAAAAGCTGACAACCCAACCTGGCATGGTGGCTCACACATATAAGTCCAGCACTCTAGGAGGCTGAAGTAGATGGATCATTTGAGTTCAGGAATTCAAGACTAGCTTGAGCAAGAGTGAGACACCATCTCTACTAAAAACAGAAAAACTAGCCATGTGTTGTGGCAAGCACCTGTGGTCCCAGTTACTTGGGAGGCTGAGCCAAGAGAATCACTCGAGCCTAAGAGTTTGCAGTTGCCATAAGCTATTGTCACAGCACTCTAACTCAAGTGACAGAAGAAGACTCCGTCTCAAAAACAAAAAAGCTGATGACCCATCAAAACAGACACGGCTTAAAACTCAATGGTCAAAACAGCAAATACATGCTTTAAAATGTGTGCCTTGCATTGTGTTTAAATTTTACATCAAAAACACTGCAAACAAAAATTGGACTCTAGACAATGACAGGCATGCAGAAGCATTAAGAGGCAAGTGTGCTGATGTTGCCATTGACTCTGGAAGGCATCAAAAAATGAGATGTGAGAAGAGAGGGAGGGAGAGCTGTTTATATATGTGATAAAGCAAGAAAGGAAAATATGAATGGTGGCCTCTAGGTGGCACGAAGGGGTTCACTATCAATTCTCTCAATCTTACTGTTATGCTTACCATTTTTTATAATAAATGTTACTCAGAAAACTCAATGAATAATACAGCAATACAATAAGAAACACAGTCAGGTGGCAAAATGAATAAGCAATAAATGCAACAGGTCCCTAGGAAAAAAAGAGAAGTTGCCTTCGGCCACTTGGTCAAGCAAAGTCAGCATGAAACTTCACAGGCTCCACCGCAGAAGGGATTTTGACAGCACAACATGGTTGTGAGCACGGATATGACACTGGTACCACCTCAGTGCTCCTCAACTGGGAGCCCTGGGACATGTTAGGTGTTACCTACCGTAAGTAATCATCACAAACTGGGTAATTTAAAACAATAAAGAAAGACATTTCTCTCTTTCTTTTAGAAACATAAAGTTCACAGTTCTAGAGGACTGAGGCCAAGGTACCTGACATCCCTGCCAAAGGCTGGAGGGGAGGATTGATCCTTTCTCAGCTTTTCTGGCTTCAGGCAGCTCCAGACATCCCTTGGCTTGTGGAAATCTCTGGCTGCTTCTTTGCAGGGCCTCATTCTCTGTCGCAAATCTCCCTCTCCCTTCTTTTCTAAGGATCACTGTCACTGGATTGAGGACCTACCTTAGATCCAGGATGCCATTTCAGATCCTTGACTGAATTACATCCACAAAGACCCTTTTTCTTATTAATGTCCTGTTCACAGGTTCTAGGAGCTTAGGGCCAGAATACATCTATGGGAGGAGCCACCATTCCTTTTTTTTTTTTTTTTTTTTTTTGTTGCAGTTTGGCCGGGGCTGGGTTTGAACCCGCCACCCTCAGCATATGGGGCCGGCGCCCTACTCACTGAGCCACAGGCGTCGCCCCACCATTCCATTTTCTACAGCAGCCTCTGTGCCTCTGTTTCCTCAGCTACAAAGTGAGGATGACAATGGTGCTTCCTCATCAGACTGAGCACACATTATAAGAGCTCAGAAGGCATGTGGCTGGGGTGGCTGCTCAGTAAGCACGAGCTATGGTAGCTGCTGCTGTCACCACACATGCAGAGGGGGGGTTCTCAGGACAGGAGGGCCCCAGAGCTCTTGTGTAAAATGAGATACAAAGACCTCTGTCAGGCTGCTGTGAGAGAGGGCAGGGGCAACCTGCACAGGGCTACAAGCAGTGCCTGCAGTGATGAATGCTGAGAAAAGGCCATCCCCACGGGGCTGATGTAGCGAGGCTGGGTGGTACCTGAGGTCAGCATGTTGTTGATGAGCTCCAGGAAGCCCTCCTCGGCCACGTGGGCATCCGTGAACAGAAAGATCATTGTTTTGTTCTCAATGCCAAGTTTCAGATAAAGGTTCTTCAGATCTTCCCGGAAATTGCTCTCCCCGTAGCCTCGGCTCAGCAAGATCTCAAATACCTGCCAATACAGAGTACAAAGTCACCAAATCACAGAGTACAAAGGCACCAAATCACAGAGCACAAAGTCACCAAGCCACAGAGCACAAAGTCACTAGCCATGGAACACAAAGTCACACAGCCCTGGAGCACAAAGTCACCAAACCATGGAACACAGTTTCACCAAACCATGGAACACAGTGTCACTAAGCCACGGAGCACAATGTCACCAAGCCACAGAGCACAAAGTCACCAAGCCATGGAACACAGTGTCACAAAGCCACAGAGCAGAGCCACCAAGCCACAGAGCACAAAGTCACCACCCATGGAGTACAATGTTACCAAGCCACAGAGCACAGAGTCACCAAGTCACAAAGCACATCATCAAGTCACAGAGACTAAGTCACCAAGCAACAGCGCACAAGGTCACTAAGTCACAGAACACAGTCACCAAGCCACTGAGCACAAAGTCACCAAGCCACAGAGCACAAAGTCACTAAGCCACAGAGCACACAGTCACCAAGCCACGGAGCACAAAGTTACCAAGCCACGGAGCACAAAGTCACCAAGTAACAGAACAGTCACCAAGCCACGGAGCAAAATGTCACCAAGCCACAGAGCACAAAGTCACTAAGCCACAGAGCACACAGTCACCAAGCCACGGAGCACAAAGTTACCAAGCCACGGAGCACAAAGTCACCAAGTAACAGAACAGTCACCAAGCCACGGAGCAAAATGTCACCAAGCCACAGAGCACAATGTCACCAAGCCATGGAGCACAGTCACCAAGTCATGGAGCACAAAGTCACCAAGTAACAGAACACAGTCACCAAGTAACAGAACACAGTCACCAAGTCACAGAGGACAAAATCACCAAGCCGAGGAGCACAAAGTCACCAAGCCATGGAGCACAAAGTCACCAACCCATGGAGTACGATGTTACCAAGCCACAGAGCACAGAGTCACCAAGCTGCAGACCACGTCGTCAAGCCACAGAGACCTAGTCACCAAGCCGTGGAGCGCAAAGTCACCAAGCCACAGAGCACAAAGTCACTAACTCACAGAACACAGTCACCAAACCACAGAGCACAAAGTTACCAAGTCTCACAGCACAAAGTCACCAAATCAAAGAGTACAATGTCACCAAGTCACAGAGTACAACATCACCAAGCAAAAGAACACAATCACCAAGCCACAGAGCACAAAGTCACCAAGTCACAGAATGCTGTCACCAAGCCACGGAACACAAAGTTACCAAGCAATGGAGCACAAAGTCATCAAATCACAGAGCATAAAGTCACCAAGCTACACAGCACAAAGTCACTAAGCCACACAGCACAAAGTCAACAAGCCACACAGCACAATGTCACCAAGCCATGGAACACAAGGTCACCAAGTCACAGAGCACAATGTCACCAAGCCATGGAGCACAGCGTCCCCAAGCTATGGAACACAATGTCACCAAACCATGAAGCACAAAATCACCAAGCTATGGAGCATAAAGTCACTAAGCTATGGAGCACAGTGTCACTAAGTCATAGAGCAGAAAATTACCAAGCCACAGAGCACAAAGTCACCAAACCACAGAGCACAAAGTCACCAAGGTCCAGAGCAGAAAGTCACCACGTCACCAAGTACAAAGTCACCAAGTCACACAGCACATTGTCACCAAATCACAGCACAACATCACCAAGCAAAAGAACACAGTCACCAAGCCACAGAGCACAAAGTCACCAAGTCACAGAACACAGTTGCCAAGCCGCAGAGCACAAAGTCACCAAATCATGGTGCATAACATCACCAAGTCACAGAACAGAGTCACTAAGCCATAGAGCACAACATCACCAAGTCACAGAATGCAGTAACCAAGCCACAGAGCACAACATCACCAAGCCACGGAGCACAAAATCACCAAGCCACAGAGCACAAAGTCTCCAAGCCACAGAGCTCAAAGTCACCAAGCCACAGAGCACAAAATCACCAAGCCACAGAGCACAAAGTCACCAAGCCACAGAGCACAACGTCACCAAGCCACAGAGCGCAAAATCACCAAGCCACAGAGCACAAAGTCACCAAGCCACAGAGCTCAAAGTCACTAAATCATGGAGCACAAAGTCACCAAATCACAGAGCACAGTCACCAAGCCATAGAGCACACAGTCACCAAGCCACAGAGCACAAAGTTACCAAATCATGGAGTACAATGTCACCAAGCCACAGAGCACAGTCACCAAGCCACAGAGCACAAAGGCACCAAATCATGGAGCAAAGTCACCAAGCCATGGAACACAAAGTCACAAAATCATGGCGTACAATGTCACCAAGCCACAGAGTACAGTCACCAAGCCACAGAGAACAAAGGCACCAAATCATGGAGCACAGTCGTCAAGCCATGAAGCACAAAGTCACCAAATCATGGAGTACAATGTCACCAAGCCATGGAGCACAGTCACCAAGCCACGGAGCACAAAGTCACCAAATCATGGAGCACAGCCACCAAGCCATGGAGCACAAAGTCACTAAATTATGGAGCACAGCCACCAAGCCACAGAGCACAAAGTCACCAACCCATGGATCACAAAGTCACCAACCCATGGAGCATAATGTCACCAAGCCACAGAGCAGAGTCACCAAGCCACAGAGCACAAAGTCACCAAGCCACAGAGCACAAAGTCACCAAGCCATAGAGCAAAAAGTCACCATCCCACAGAGCACAAAGTCACCATGCCACAGAGCACAAAGTCACCAAGCCATAGAACAAAAAGTTACCAAGCCACTGAGCAAAATCTTACCAAGCCACAAAGCACCAAGCCACCAAGCCATAAAGCACCAAGCCACCAAGTCACAGAGCACAGTGACCAAGCCACAGAATGGTTACCAAATCACAAAGCACAAAGTCACCAAGCCACAGAGTACATCACCACCAGCAGCATGCAGAAGGCACAAGGCTGTCCAAATGGGAGTACGTGGGCTAGAGAAGGCCTCCTTGTCATGAAAACAAGAACCTATGAGCTACTAAGAGGGGGGAAGGCAAGGCAGGGGAGACAGGAAGGAAGTAGCCCCGGGGCCAAGTTATAAGGGAAAGGAAGATTATACACACGCCACCTAAAGGGTGCACAGCCACGTGCTACAGTTGATGTGAAATTAGATGAATTGTGAGGAGATGTGTTAATAAATTCAATGAGAAGCCATTTTAAAGTCTTGAACAAGAAAATACTATTTACCCATGAAAAAGACATAAATGTAAGTAAAAGCATATCTTTTCTGGTTGAGTATTTAATTTAGCTCAGAGACAGAAGTTAAAAATTTCACTGTGACCAGCAACCCTAATTTTGGAAACATGTCATATTTATAGAAACTGAGAGTTCTCTGTTCCCCCTTTCCCTGAATTCTATGCACTCACACACACAGTCATGCACCAGCCAGTAGACTGGTGTCCAATTCTGTCCAATGCCTGCACTGCCTGTCCTCTCTCCAGCAGCTCCTGGCATTATGCCGTGTGAAGGCCTGCTCTGATCCCATTACCAAACCCCTTCTGTTTCCCAGGGCCCAGCCACAGCCTAATAATGTGTCCTGATCCTCCTCCCAACTTCTGTCCCTTGACACCCTCTCTCTGCTGTTTCTCAAGGTGCTACATCAAAGGAAAAGGCCTTGGGTTTGCCAGGACAAATCAATAGAAAAAAAAAAAAACGAACTTTGCCAGAGGGGAATGTTTTATACTACAGAAAAAATGTAAAAAGCAATTATAAAACAACTATATTTTAATAATTAATGAATTCAATTATATATTTTATCAGCTTTAAAGGTAAATCAAGCATATTAGTTTTTCATTCTTTTAAAAATACTATAGACAAAAGGTCAATATTTGTGTAATACCATAAGCTGAATTCATTGAATGAACCATGATGGCTGTCCTATATAAAGAGTTCTCACAAACCAATAAGCATATAGAGAGGCAACTCACAAAAGATAAAAAGGCAAATGTCCAGTGAACATATAAAAAGATATTCAAACTTTAGTTTTAATTGAAGAAAGTATTCTTTAAACTGCAATATTTTCCTTCTCTAATATTGGCAAATATCAGAATGAAATACCCAGCATTGGCAAGAGTATGAAGAAAACAGACATGCGCTCGGCACCTGTGGCTCAAACAGCTAAGGCACCAGACACATACACCAGAGCTGGCAGGTTCAAATCCAGCCCAGATCTGCCAAACAACGACAATTGGACAATTGCAACAAAAAACAGCCAGGTGTTGTAGCGGGTGCCTGTGGTCCCAGCTACTTGGGAGGCTGAGGCAAGAGAATTGCTTAAGCCTAGGAGTTTGAGGTTGCTGTGAGCTGTGATGCCATGGCACTGTACCCAGGGCGACAGCTTGAGGCTCTGTCTCAAAAATAAAAAAAAAGAAAGAAAGAAAAAAGAAAACAGACATTGCCAGTAGCATAAATTAGCGTAATCCTTTGTTGTGGGGTATAACTGGTTGTTAATTAAGACATTTTAAAAAATAAACCAAGCATGATAAATAAAAGTGATCCTATACCCACCACTCATATTTAATATTTGCTAGAAAAAAAAAACTTTGTCATTTTTTGCTTCAAGCCTATTTTTAACTAAGTTAGCAATCAGGTAACTTGTCTCTCCCCTTCTCTGCATTCCTAGGTCTTTTTTACTCCTCCTGCAAGGAAGCAAACTCCGTGAGTTTAGGCCTAGCCTTTCTAATGAGAAATCTAGTGCCACATATCAAAAGTCTTTAAAAAGCATATATCCTTTAACCCATCAATTAATTGATCGATTTCTTTTTTTTTTTTTGTAGAGACAGAGTCTCACTGTACTGCCCTCGGGTAGAGTGCCGTGGCGTCACACGGCTCACAGCAACCTCTAACTCTTGGGCTTACCCGATTCTCTTGCCTCAGCCTCCCGAGCAGCTGGGACTACAGGCACCCGCCACAGCGCCCGGCTATTTTTTTGTTGCAGTGTGGCTGGGGCTGGGTTTGAACCCGCCACCCTCGGCATATGGGGCCGGCACCCTACTCACTGAGCCACAGGCGCCACCCAATTAATCGATTTCTAAAAAGAGTGATCCTATGCAAAAAACTGAACAATATTTAAAGATATCTGACATAAGATGTTCATCACTGCACTGTCTATAATAATAAAACAAGGGAAAAGCTAAATGTCCAACAACAGGTCAAAACAGTCTAAGCTTAACACTGTGTGTGCCAGTTGTACTGATCGAGCAGCCAGCAAATTGCTGATCTGATACAATGAGTCCCCTAAGATCTGGGCCAAGCCTCCACCACATGACACACCACAATTCACAGGACTTGCTTATGTTTGATTTTTGAATTTGATTTGACATATTCTCATATTCTAAAACAGACAGTCCTAACTTAAAATAGTTTGACTTATGATTTTTCAACCTTCCAATGGGTTTATTGGGGTATTAAATGCATTTTCATCATTATATATATAAATATATATATTTTTTTTTTTTTTTGAGACAGAGTCTCACTATGTCACCCTCTATAGAGTGCTGTGGCGTCACAACTCACAGCAACCTCAAACTCTTGGTTATTAAGCGATTCTCTTGCGTCAGCCTCCCAAGTAGCTGGGAGTACAGGTGCCTACCACAAAGCCCTGCTATTTTTTTGTTGCAGTTGTCATTGTTGTTTAGCTGGCCCGGGCTGGGCTCGAACCCACCAGCCTCATTGCATGTAGCTGGTGCCGTAAACACTGTGCTACAGGTGCCAAGCCATCAAGCTATATTTTTGATTTATGATGGGTTTATCAGGATGTAATGGCATCATATATCAACAAGCGTCTGTAGTTAGATGCTTTGCACAGTCAGTAAAAACAATACCAAGCCAAAAATAAGAAAGTTAAAACCCACCCACCTCTATACTCCCTGAAAGTTAAAACCAAACCCACCTCTATACTCCCTAAAAACATCACGGTATGACTTGCTATGGACTGTTCCCATAGTTACACAAATACCAATGGCAGAAACTGGCGTAATACACTTTTTCTGGGAGAGGAGGGAGACTCACCTCGCAGCCAGCTGTGAAGGCAGCTAGCCTTGCAAGAGACTGCTTCCCCGAGCCCCCGACACCCACTAGCAGAGCATGGCCGCGGTCCATTCGGATGATGCGGTGCACCCGGGTTAAGTGCTCCAGGGCGTCATCAAAAAGAACCAAGTTCATTTTGGTGTTACTTTCATTATATTCTTCAAGAATTTCCTGAATTTAGAAGAAAATTTGTTTTAAAGGATCACTGGATTTTAAGAGGTGGAGAGATTAAGAATGGAGGAGAGATTTTTCTGACCATCTATAGTAGTTGAAATAATTAAATCTTTTGTGCCTACAGGCTTCATCTGGCTTTCACAATCAAGATTTTGATCTGCTGGATTTTGATTGGCCAGCCACAAGACACAGCAGATCAGAAGGCTCATCTCCTGAATTTAAATGTAAATGAATATAAGAGAATCCAATGAGTGTCCCCAAACCCAGCTATGCATCAGAACCTCGGGACCCTTTGTTGGCCTGATCAAGTGAACCACAGGGGGCACGCCAGAGGAGTCTGGGTTTAACAAATTCCTGACTGTGGGAACCACTAGGTCTGACACAAGCCTACATCTGACCCCTGAGAAAGAACCACAGGCATTACACTCCTGAGCACCCACTCAGGGCTTGGCTCCCCCACTTGGCCTGCACTCCGAGAGGATAGGCGCCTTGGGAGAAGGTGCAGCTCTTCCACACCTGGAACAGAGCCTTGGCCGCCTCGTAGTCTTGGATGTCTTCATAAATGCGTGGCTCGTCTTCATGCAGAGCCATCCGGAAGTCTCCAAATAGTATGGGATCTCTCATCACCATCTCCAATTCATCATTAAAATGCTCCATAACCAAGCTTCTTATGTACTCTTGTACCTTAAAACAAAAGCCCACTTAAGGACCCAAATTCACCAACAGCGTATGCACTAAAACTTGTCAAGAAAAGACCTAAACAAATTTGCATTTGGTTTTTTTTTCTCAATTACTACAAGGTACTTAATAACCAACCCACCCTCCTTTCCCTGTTGACTCCTATTGTTAGTGACTATTTTTCTGCAATTGGTGTCCTATATAAAAAAATACACTTTTTTTTTTAATGCTTGTTTGTTTTACTCAGAGAATTCTGTGGTTAGAGTCTTGTATTGGCTGGTACATATCAATGTACTCACCAGCTGCTTGTCCATTTCACTGATCAGTCGGTCGTGAAAGACTCTCAGACACTCATTCCTCCAGACTCTCACCATCTGAGCCACAGTCTGGAATCTGCAAAATACAAGGGGCAAAATCAGCCATGAGGCCACATACAGAAGAGTGGGGCTTATGCCACCATTTTCAAATGCTTACTCAGGGAGCAAGAAAGGACCAACATTTCTATAGTCCCCCCCTCCAATTCTGTGCCCAACAGAAACTAACAAATTAAATGTAAAGACCACAAAGTCATCATCTATAACTTATCTTACTATAAGGGGGGGGGGAGTGTTATCTACATGCCACAAGTGACATAAAGTAAGTACATAATATCACCCATACTTGCTAGAATATATGAACTCTAAATCAAGATCAGAGCTACTGGCAGCTCCTTTTTCTAAGAGTCAACTCCATCTGGCCCCAGTTCCAGAACTTTCCCTGGTTTCTGGCAAAGACCCATCGCTCCACCCAAAATACCTGGAGCTATTCTCTCCTGGACTGACATTCTGCACAACCTCATGGGCAGAGCAAAGAGCAAGTTTGAGTTCATGGGAAGACCTTAATTCAGTTTTCAGTATTTCACTGACTCATAACATGAATCCACATAATTGGATTCTGTTTGCAAATCTACATAGCCTAAAGTAGACATTCATTTGAAAACGTAAGTCTAGTTTTAGTGGGAAATTTTCCATACCCAGACATAAATCCTTCCTGTTTTCTGCTTATTTCTCCTAAGACACACATAACCAATGGGCAACCGGAAACGATGCAGTTGCATGAAAGGCTCCATGCAGGGAAATCCCAAGTTCAGAAGTGAAAATCAGAGTTCAACAAAGTCGTCCCTCAGTCTCTCTGCCGGGGCCTGACACACTGTTCACACGTGGACGTTGCTGCTGCTCTTGGTTCCACCTGTCTTCCACTAACAACGTACCAGGCCTTATGCCAAACATTTGTCTATTTTCTTATTTAACATATGCAAAAACACTGGGTAATTAATACACTGACCATCAAAATCGTTGATAAGTTCTCTGTCATAAAAGAATAAAAGAAATTGTCATACCTATGGCAGATATTTTAGTAAAAGAAACCAAACTCACCTCTCTGGGTTAGTGAGGACAAGACCATTAAAAACTCGAGAGAGATCTCGAAGGTTAAAGATGTAATGGAACTTTGAAGGTGTAGGAGGTAGATCCTGAATAACATTTTTGTAAAGTGCTAACGTGCAGATCGTCAGCCCATCACTCAAGGCTGCAATGCTTTCATGAAATGTCTAAAAAAATGAAAAGACCCCCCCCAAAAAATGTCCTTCAATAGATGAATGAATAGATGAATACATGCACAAGAGAATAGGATTTAGCCATAAAAAGGAACGAGGTTCATTGCTACAGAAAACATCATGACCACATATGATGCCATTTATGGGAAAAACCCAGAATAGGCGCATCCATAGAGACAAGAGGTAAACTACTGGTTGCTGGGGGACAAGGGATGGGATGGGAGTAACTGCTATGGAGTATGGGTTTCCTTTTGGGGGGATGAAAATATTCTAGAATTCGATAGTGGTGGTGGTTGCACAACGTTGTGAGTGGGCTAAATGCCATACAACTATATACTTTAGAATAGTGACTAAGTCAATTTTATCATTTTAAAAGGAGCTAAAAAAAGTTAAAATACCAGAGAAGCTCATCATCTGATCTGCTTTTGTCACTCTTGATTTTCATAGTAACTGACAAGTCAATATGATGTGAAACCAAAGGCCCAAACAAGCCCTCAGTCTGAGTTGTATCTGAGTGGCACAGACCTCATAGTTCTGAAAGCAAATGCCTCACACGTGGCCTACTCCACGCCTTGGCCTCACCCACCTGGAGTGTGCAGACTCTGCTTTAGTAGGGAAGTGTCAGGATCAAAAGGTTATTATTTAAATAAATGGGTTACCTTTGGGGGACACATAAGTCCTCCTGATTCCAGCAATAACTATTGTCTAGTGAGTATCTGCTATGTGCTAGGCACTGTCACACACATTTTACACACATTTTTCTCCTCTCATTCTCTCCAGCTCCAGCGAGGTGAGTACCATCATCTCCCTGCTCCGGATAAGAATGGGCATGGGGAGAGCTCAAGGGACTTGCTCAAGGAGCAGAATAGGGACTGAATCAGAACCCCAGGCCCTTGGTTGAGTCACTGCTGTAACTCAGTGTGGTGTATGTAACTCAGGGCCACTTCATCACTACCATGGGCCTTAGGTACTTTTGTCTTTTTGGACCCCTTCCTCTATAAAAATATGTTAAAATTATAATTTGTAACTCCACTGGTATAAAGACGATTTTTCCTCCTGATTTTGAAAGAAATTAAAACATTTTCCTGGGCCCTTAGAGGTATCACAGGCCCTTGGCATTGTCCCTGCTGCACCGGATGGCTAAGTCAGCCCTGCATAAGGACAGACATCAGATTAAAGTCAAGTTACCGAGGTATGGCCTTTCAGGATGGAGGAATAAATTAAATGCAAAGACTCCTCTGATGGGAATGGCACATTAAAGACGCTGAACAGTGAGATAAATCTTGGGTCGACTTCATTGCGGCCTCCACCAGCTTTTCCCATGGCAGCAATAAAGCCAAGGTCTCGAATGCTTTTACAGTTCAGCTCCTTCCCACGGTCATACAAGTAGCCTTTCTCCAACAGCAATTTCAGCAAGGCAATGGGCTGCTGTGTGCCATATTCATCCACCTTGATTTTTTTTTTAAAGAAAAGAGAATAGTAGTATCATAAAGCAGAATTCAGAGAGGCCTTTGCTGACTGACCATCTAAACTAAATCTTATTTTGCCTATTATTCTCTCAGAACACCTTGGTTTTAGTTTCATAGGGTTTCTCATGCTTTACAATTACATATTCACTTGTGATTTTTTTAAGTCTGTCTCACTCACTAAGACTGTAAGCCTTATGAAGGCAAGGACTACACAGGCTTTACACACTGCACAGCACCAGTCCCATAAGAGGTGCTCTGTAAATGTTAATTAGATGGATGGACAGACAGAGGACTGAAGGGACAGACAGGTAGAGGGACAGATGGACAGATGAATGGACAGGTGAGTAGTTGGGTGAATGGATGGATAGACAGACAAGTGAATGAATAGGTGGACAGATGAACAGATAGATGGACAGATGGATGAGTCAATGAACAGATGGGTGGACTGACAGACAAGTGAAAGAGTGGACAGATGGATACCTGGAAGGATGACCAGAGGGGTGGATGGGTGGATAGAAAACAGAGATGTAGATGGATACATAGAATAGACAGATAAATGAATATGGGTACCTCAAACTTTATGGAAGCCCTGTATATAGATGGATGGATGGACGGATGAATCCTGGCTTAACATATAGTTCTTCTGGAAGATAGATTTTCAGTATAAAATGGTTCTGTGAAATGATATAAATTTAAATTCTAGTATGCTAAGTGCAAAACTCTGTTTCTCAGGCTCTGGCCCCAGAAACACACCCATCTTACAGCTAAAGCTTTCCTTCCTCAGCAAATCCAGAGAAATTCTTGGGAAGTGTCTGCCCTGTTGCTTTCCATGTATCTGGGGCCAAGAACAGTAATATCATTTAAAGTAGAGTTCATGTGGGAACCACTTACTCAAAGGCATGCTGAATATAGGCTCAGAGGTTGCCTGCTGCCTGCCTTCCTCCTCCAGGAAACTAAAGAGCGCCATCAGTAAGAGTAGGACCATCCCAGGAACATTATACACCTGTGCACACCAGGCAGCGCTAAAGAAGGGGCTCTCACACTCACTCCAAATGCACACACCCCAACACAACCACAAGCAGCATCGTGCCCCACCTTGGGCATGTTCATGTCGTCCATGAACACCAGCAGGCGCTTCCCCATTGGTGGCCCGTAAGTGTCTTTGGTTCGCTTTTCCACATTTGCTTCTAAATTTCTTTGGATATCCATGGATGTGGTGCGGGAGGAGAAATTGACCATTAACACAATCTGAAGCAAAAAGAGATTATTCGAAAACAGATTGTTCCACTTCTTCTGCAGGGCGTCAGCAGTAAACATGGGAGTGGAAGGGCTGGACTGCCAGGACAGCCCGTGTAGCCTGGGGAGGAGGAAGGGAAGGCCCAGAGAGGCAGGTTACCAGGCAGCAGGACAGCGAGCTGGGGGGGTGGGAGGGGGTATCCCGGGGTGAAGTGAGAGGTAACAGAGACCGTGGAGGGGTCTCTGTGGCTGACCCTTCCGAGCCATGGTGACCTCCGGCCTCCTCCGAGTCGCTGCTGCCACCACCGTCTTTGGAAAGAGGGGTGCGGATGAGGTGAGCGAGGAGGCGGTGGCTGGAGAGGAGGGGACCAGAGGGGACCATAGTGACCACGTCGGATACAGGGAATGAAGACCAGCAATGGGACAACGAGGCTCTGGGCGCGTCTCCACTTACATAGAGGAGCTTAAAGGGGTGTCGCTGCGGGTTCGGGCAAAGGCCCACGGATCACTATGGCCCGAGAATTCGTAAGGCAACAAGCTCAGCAGAGGGATGATGACCTTCTACTAATGTAGTAATTGAGCAAATGATCTGTGATTCCCATCCTGAGCTAGGAGGTGCTGCTCAGTTAATGGACTTCTTTGTACTCTTACTGATCCAGAGAACATGTTAGCTACAACTAATAAAACTGAAAAAACCGAATTTCACCCACGCCGTCCCGCGAATCGAGTCTGCAGTATTGAGGTTTCTGAGACGGTTAGTGCTTCGTGACCTGCGTAGTTTAAGAAGGAGCTGGAAAATCTGGGGAAATAGAACTCTGGGCGTCTCTGGCTGGTGGGATCTGCCTATCATCACCCCCTGCGCGGATACAGGGAGTCAGCGAGAGACTTCTGGACCCCAAGAGGAGGACTAAAACAGTGGAAAACCGGCAAGTGGTCGCGTGTGTTCAATCCGTCTAAACCCGCCCGCAACTGTAAGTTCAGTAGCAGCGAGACTGCAGACCAGCAAGGCCTTACCTGTGAACTGTTTAGGTGTCTTTGGACTTGGCACTCAGTTGAACTGCCTTGGGGAGAGCCTGAGCGGGAGTGCGGAGAACTTTGGCCGTTGTCTAGGGACCCAGTCTGAGCCGCTGAGCCAGACGGAGCTAATGGTGTTTGGCGGTGGGTCACAGGGAGCCATTGTGAGCGATCTGCCCCAGCAAGCTCCGCCCTCAGGGTTGCAGAGCTAAAATTGGGTGGGAGCTCGTAATCCAGCGACCAAGTAGCCTAAGGGCGGGGTCTGAGCCACCTTGCAGCCCTAACCCTCAGGGGCAGAGTGAGACCGGTTTTGGCACACTGGGTAAGTGGATAGCCACTTCAGCAGTGATTCCAGCGACAAGCACTTTCCTGGGAAAGCTTCTGCTCAGCAAGTGAACCAGTTCAAAGTGCCCTTTAAGTGGGCTGAAGAGAGATTTAGGGTGTCTACCTGCTGGGGGTTGAGAAATCAGCACCCTCCAGTCATATCAGAACTGTGATTAACATCTCATACCCCAGAAGACCACATGTTGCCCAGACAATATTCAATAACATATACATACTGCTTTGTTTTTGGTTGTGTTTTTTTTTTTTTTTGGTTTGGTTGTGTTTTTTTGTTTATTTTGATGTTGTTGATGTTATTTTGTTTTATAAGTTCAACCTTTTCCATTCAGATCCTTTTTCTTTCTCAATTTTTCTAGTTTAATTAAAATTTCCCATTGCTGTCTTTTTCAATAATTAGAACTTCATTTTTGCTAGTGTTTCTACTGCTATTATTCGGTTTTTCACCCAATTTTATCCCGTAAAGTTTTCTGTTTGCTTGTTTTGATTTGATTTATAGCATTTTTGTCTTTCCTCTCTACTGGGTGAAGGTGGGGTACTGTGTCTGATCAGGTTACCAAAGAGCTGCTGACCTCAAGGGAACTACCCAACTGGGCACCCCCAGAAGGTGGTTTTTTTTTAAGGTTGTGTCAAAGTACCCTACTGTACACCTATATTGTTCTGTCTCCCTCTTTCTGTGCCTCTCTTTTTTTGTCAATGTTCCTTTTACCCACCCTCTCTCCTTTCTCTATTTTTCTTTTTTTTCTTATCACTCGGTCCCCCTTTCTTTCATCCCTTTTTTGCTCTTCAACCTTCTCACCCCTCTGGTCCTGTAACCCTTAGTCCACAGGCACGAGAACTTAAAGAACAAGAGGAAGTGAAAGGAAAATTAGGGCAAGGAAACAGATAAAAGAAACCACTCATGAGGAAGAATCAGCAGAAAACTCCAGGCAACATGAAGAACCAGTCCAGAACAACCCTGCCAAGGGACCATGAGGTAGCTAATGCAGAGGATTCCACCTAGAAAGAAATGTTAGGAATGACAGAAAGGGAATTTAGAATACACATGTTGAAAACAATGAAAGAAATGATGGAAACAATGAAGGAAACTGCTAATAAAGTGGAAAATAACCAAAAGGAAATCCAAAAACAGAATCAAATAAGAGATGAACGATATGAAGAATATAAAAAGGACATAGCACTTGAATCGACTATGTTCAGACATTTAAAGGACTGAAGACTAAATATGAGCAAGAAAAAGACAAAATCAGAAACTGAGCAGTGTGCCATCTATATTGCATAGTAACAGATTTCACAGAGGTGCAAAAACCTTGGAAGAGGATGAAGAAATGTGGTTTAATGAAGATGAAGAGGAGGAAGGGAGGAAAAGCAGTGGTAGCACCAAAGGAGAAATCTAAACCAGAAGACGATTTTCCAGATACCCATGAAAAATTACGGAGACTAAGAAAGCAAAAGAAAGTGAAGATAAGGAAAACCTTCCCAAAAGGACATCTCCTGGTGGCTTCAAATTTACTTCCTCCCACTCTGCCAGTGCTGCTACAGGAATAAATAGTAAATCCACAGTGGCTCAGACTCCAGCAAGTTCTAATGGGCCCTCTTCCAAAACTACAAACTTGGCTACATCAGTAACAACCACCAGGGAAGTTTTGTTGGCTTAGTGGATTATCCAGATGATGAGGAAAAAGATGAAGATGAAGAAACATCCCCCAGGAAAAGACCTCGTCTTGGCTCATAAAATATTTACTGGGGGACCCTCAACACGTGGTCTTACTGAGATGCTGCAACTGTTCAATGAGCTGAAAATCTGAATCAGAAAGCTTTCTCACTTGAACTTACAAATATACAAGGAGTAGCAAAAAACACTCAGTGTATCCGCTAGGAGAGTTTAGTTCTGTAAAAAACCAGGCTTCCCAGGAACTTGATTGCCTGCTAGTAATTAAGGGGTTTGCCTTTCAGGCTGTCCAGAACCTGAGAGATAGCTTCTCAGCAAGGAAAGTCTCAGGTCAGGTTTTGGGACAGTTTCGGGAAAGGGAAAGGTTGAGAAAATAATATTAATGCAGGGTTGCTCCGTGGGAGTATCTAATGTAGAAACAATTATAAAACTTCAGTTGCAAACTCAGTAATATTAATTGTATAATGATGCTGGCCATACTGTTGTTTTAATCAGTTGCCTCTTTTGATAATATAGGTGGATCTAACAAAAACAACACGATTTGTCCCAATAATTATCAAACAGCACAGCTACTTGCCTTAATTTTAGAGTTACTCAGGTTTTGTGTGGAACATAACACCTACCACAAGAAACTATATTATGAATAAGGACTCCCTAAGAAGAGTCTTGGTCTTGATGAACTCGAAGCACACTTTTCTGGCCTAATGTGCTCTTCGCTTTATGAGGTGGATAATTTGCCTTAAAAGATGAATTTTATAATCGTTACATCACCAAGACACAAGAGTCCCAGCATGCTTCACAAATAGGTCAAAGACAGCAGAAACAACCAGGAGTTGCTGGAGAGAAAGGTGAGGGTAGCCCCCCCCTCACACAAGTGTCACATGTGTCACTCACGTGTCGTGGGCCCCTCTCATTCCTGTTCTTAGAGGGGCTGCTGAGAGCTCCTGGGTAGCAGTTCCCATGCTTCACCATGCACCAGCTACACCAGGCGGGCTTGAGCCATACAACACTGGGCCATCCCCAGAGTTTCCGATTCAGTAGGTCTGGGGTGTCTTTAAAATGAGTTTTCAGTGTTGTCAACACTGCTGATCTGGGGACCACACTCTGAGAACCGCTGTCTTCCATAATGCCCTCCAATCAGGGCACCTGAAGTGCAGGTGACATAAGCTGGACGTGGTGCTGCTGAATATGCATCTAAAGCCAATGAGCACCAATTGCACAGCCCCAGGGCAGGGAGCTGGGAGGAGCCTCTGGAGTGCAGCTTCCCTGGGTCCAACTCCACAAACCTGCAGCTCCCCCAGCTGTAAATGTGCCTTCTGTGCTGGCCACACTGACACCTTCAAGGCTAAATCAGCTGATGCAACAGGATGCGTGTGACCGTGCCCACTTGGGCACTCTAGCCCCACCCTGCCCTCAGCCCCCAGGATGTCTAGCAGAGAGCCCAGAGGGCTGCATGGCTACCTGAGCCCCTGGGAGTGAAAGAGGCATAAAACTACGTGGGAGAATCCAAGAGGAACCTCTTCTCCCCTCTGAGGGCCCAGCAGGCCAAAACAGGGACTGGCAGCTTAAATGACAAACAGGCATTAATGACAAGAGAGAAATAAGACCCGGCAGATCTGAGGCAAGAATCTACAAGTGGGAGCTCCTGGAAGTCAGAGGAAGCTTCCTGGGGGAGAGTCTTCACTCAGTTAGAAAACATGAGCAAAGATTGTGCAGAGCCAGGAGCGCTGAAGTGGGGAGCAGGGCAGGCCCGTGCAGGGCAGCCCGAGGGCACAGAGGAGAACCGGAGAACCGGGCCCGTCTCCCTACTGCCCCTGCCTGCCCTGCCACACCCGCACTGCCACATTCCCTGGAGTCACCATTGCGCTTGTCCCCACCGCCTGCGAAGCCATCCAGGGCAGACACGGTAGGCTTGCTCACTGTTGCTTGTCCTGCACACCCTGCAAACCCCATGTCTAGCAGACCCCTCTCCCCCAGCACCACCACATTGGACAAAAAACTGCAGGAAGGAGAGAAAAAACCTAAAACGTTTTAGAAACCCCCAAATGATGAAGAAAACCATGATAGCTAGCCTCCATGGGGGTCCCCAACCACCCTACCCCAGGTACTTACACCCTGGTGCACCTCCCTCATATGACACCAGGGTGGTTCTGGTTCTCCCTGAGCCACAGAATATAGCAGAAGCGATAGCCGGTGACTTCCAAGGCCAGGGCACGAAAGACACTATGGCACCAGCCCTGCAGTCTTTCCAGGACACTCAGCCTGGAGGAAGCCACCTACCACATCACAACAACACTCTAGCAGCCCTTGGAGAGGGCCCTGCAGGGAGGAACTGACACTCCAGCCATGTGAAATAATGTCCTGGACAAGGACCCCCAGCCCTAGTCAAGCCCCCGCCAGCAGCTTGACTGCAATTCTGTGAGAGACCCTAGGCCAGAACCACCCAGCTATGCCACTCCTGGATTCTTTCCTCCTCAGAAACTGTGCAGTGACAAGCACGCATTGTGCTAAGCTGCTGGGGTCATTTGTTATGCAGCAGAACAGAACTAACACTAGCAATGACTCACGTGTGTGTCTTCATTCAGATTTCTGAGGAAGGTCTGGGTTGTGGCTGTCTTAGAAGTGCCAGATTCTCCAACAAAAATAACAGCTTGCTTAATTTTAACCATTTGTCCCAATATCCAAGTAGTTCGAGTTGTGTCCACGGTATGAACTATTAAAAACACATTAAGAATAGGAGCATTGGGTAGTGCCTGTGGCTCAGTGAGTAGGGTGCTGGCCCCATATACCAAGGGTAGTGAGTTCAAACCCAGCCCCAGCCAAACTGCAACACCAAAAAACTAAAAAATTAAAAAAGAAAAATAATAGGAGCATTGCAAGAAGTCCAGACAGGATAAGCATTTGGCAACTTGGAGTTCCACAGAATCCCTCAAATCCCCTAAAAAGCATCAGTACAAACTCAGCTGTGATTCCAAAAACAAAGGTATGCAGAAACGAGTTCTAAGGAGGGCCTCATTATCCCAGCCATTATTCTGATAGCTTTATCAAGGTATAACTTGCATTCCATAATATGCACCCATTTTAGGTATATAATTTGATGAGCCTGATATAATTATAAGGCTGTATAATTGTTACCACAGTCCAGGTTTAAAATGCCCAAACTAGGTTTTATTTGTTTGTTCATTTTGAGACAGGATCTCACTAGAGTGCAGTGGTGTCAACATAGCTCACTGCAGCCTCCAATTCCTGGCCTCAAGCGATCCTTCTGCCTCAGCCTCCCAGAGTGCTAGGATCAAGGTGAGTGTCACCATACCCAGCCCTACACCATTTTTAACATCTAATTCTGGTTTATACCCAGGATATTAAAAACTCAGCTTCCCTGTTGCTCATACCCCTCAGACTTCTGAAAGATCTTCTTTCCTGAAGACAGAGTAAAACCACAAAGTCAGGTCTGGCTCACTCCTACATTAGCAGTTTTCAATCTGGATGGGCTCCTGAGAAAACCGCTATGCCTCACTCTATAAGCACAATGGACCCAAATCAGTCAACATGCTCCATGAACATATTTGGCCCATATTTCATCTAAATACTCAGAGGAGCGCATTTAAAGTATGCCTCAGTATATAAATGCCCACAGCACACAACTCTTCAAGGCAGCACTGTTTACAAAACACTGCCTTGTTTGCTCTGTTCCATTCACTCTGAGGGCTGATGGGAGCCTAAGGAAACACAAAGAAAAACAAGGCAGCACCCTGTGCGTGGGGACCTGCCTGCCGGGGGAGGAGCTGAGAGGAGCAGCCATCCCAAGATGCTCAGAGCCAGCAGCAGATGGAAAGGACCCAAGGCACTGCCCGCTCAGCAGGGCCCACGGCTCCCTCTCCTAGTTTCTCTCCACCAGCTCCCTGGGTAGGACTCAAGGTGCCAGAGACACTATGAGGTCTTTGTTACTTCTCTCAGAACAAGGACCACAGTCTTGAACATGGGAGCAGGGGCTGGACCCACTTACCCAGGATGTCAATAAATCTCCTCTCTGGAGAGTAGATGTACTCTGGAACTAACTTACTCCACGGGACCCACCGATTCCGTGTATTATCAAAGTGAAAGTCGTACAGGGTTGGTAGGTGACCTGCAATACATGATGGCCTGTTTCACTGTGATCACAGACTTAGAAATACAGAATCAATGCTGGTGTTTGCTTGGCGTGAACCAGTGGGCCCGGCTGCTGGACAGGTAGCAGAGTGAGCGCACCGTGCTGCTCCTTCTGAGCACTCTGAAGTAGCACTGCCTGACGGACACCAAGACATAGACAAGTCGCAAGCGGCCTCAGCGCGGCACACCAGGCTCTGCAGAGGAGGAAGAACAGGCCTAGTGGGCAGCCTGCAAAGGTGTCCAGCCAAGGTGGGGCAGAAACCTGAGAAGGCCCAGGTGGCAGCAGCAGCTTGGGAGACTCGTTCTTCTGAGAGTCACTGTCACTTCTACCCACTCACACTTTCTTTCCTGTGATCACCAGTCACAGAGGTGCCATGCAAGCCCACCTCTCAGAGAAGTCCACTGGCGCCCTCCTCCCTGAGATAGACATATAGGCCACCTGTATAGGCCACACCAGTACAAAATTTTGGAACCACCACTGTAAGGAAGGCCTCTCAAAGAGAACGCCATCAAACTGAGCCCTGGGAGGCTCTGTTGGGGGATGGAGGGCACGTGGAGGGCAGAACATGCAGGTGCAGCCTGCCACAGCCGAGGTCATAAGTGAGGTGAGGCCAGAGGGGCTTCAGGGCCGCCCCGGGAGGAGCCCGGCAGCCACCCTGCAGGGCCTGTTCTCTGCCCAGTGGGTACTGAGGGGTCAGTGACATCAGTCCTTCATGGATTAGATCTTTATTCCTAAAAGATTGGTAAGGCTGTGACAGGAAAACTGACTTGAAGGAGGGTTAGAGACGAGGACAGCTGTGAGTGAGCTCCCACCTTGTTCAGGGCAGAGGTGATGAGAGCGGCAGGAGAAATGACAAATCCGGAGACACTAGAGGGCAGAGCTGACAGGGAAGGGTCATGTTGGAATGGGAAGAGTGTCAAGGTCACTGATGTGAGAAGACAGATGATGGTAGATGGCACATGCCACAGAGATGCCACAGTAATAGAAGGTGCCTGACAGCCAGCAAGATGAGAGGTAGATAATAACCATAGATAACAGACGAGAATACACAATACACTAGTAATACACGATAGAGAAAGACGATACATGGTAGGTGACAGAGGGGACCCAGCCGAGTGCTCAGAAGGGATAGAGACTGGCAGGCAGAGGCCAAGGCCATGGTGAAAGCTCAGCCAAGGGAAGGGGAAGGGAGGACCCAGGACCCAACACTGATCTGAGGGAGGGCGGAGGACAGAAGCTGACAGGTGGGTAGTGGAGGGAGGAGGACAGTTTCAAGAGGCTGGCAGGTGGTCGACTGTGTCAAGGTCAGGAAATCAAAGCAGAAATGCTCCAGCTGGCAGCTCACTGGAGCTGTGGGGAGAAGGTTGGGGCTGCAGATTGGGATGAAACACAGGGGATGACAGAGAGAAGAAAGCACCGCAGAAAGCCCCGTGGGACACGGGACACGCAGCTGAGGAAGGGAAGCGGCTCTGTGAACTCAGGCAAGTTAAACAAATAAACAAAACAAAAGGGAGGAGGCATTGAGACACCTCCAGAAGGTGACAAGAGTTGGGAAGGTTTTACTAGAGCATGTCTTAGGAGTTGCTGGGAGCTGGCAGACAGAGAGAGAGACAGGGGACACCAATGCTGCAAGAAGCCTGAGGAGGGAGGGGCTGGACTCGAAGCACAGCATGGGCAGGTGACCTGCAGGGTGGCCTTGGCCAGTGGAGGTAGGGTCTCCTCTTACGCTGTGAACATACAGAGGAGACAGGAGCTAGGACAGTGGCACCTGCAGGCTGGACAGCTGGAAGGAGAAATTCCTACCAGACTGTGCTATTTTTCCAGATGAACCAAGAAGATCCTCTGCAGAGAAATGGGGGAGAGCAGGGGAAGGGTCTAGGAAGAAGGTGGGTCAGCTGCTCTGTGGAGTGAGGAGGGAGCATTCTAACTGAGGACTGTGATTTAGGGAGGCACTGTCCTCTTGGCTGCATGGTTTTCTCAGTGACCACTCAGCCCCTGGAGAGACAGAGAACACAGACCTGGGGTTTCTTCAGTGGGACTCAGCAGAAAGACAGTTAGGCAAGGGGTGAGATATTTGGGCAAGGATGGCGGAAGTGATGGGCCAACAGGAGGTGAGGGTGCAGGGAAGGAACCCGGTAGCAGAGAGCTCAAGATGACAGCAGACGCTGGATGACTGAGTGGCTGTCTCCATGAGGTCACATATGATCATGTGTAGCCAGAGCCCTAGAGACAAACTCTAGGCAGAGAGGAGGCAAGGTCCATGACACACAGACAGAATGGTGTCAGAGGCTGGTGGTCCATGATGTACTCAAAGGAACGCGTTGCTGAGATTGTGTGCAGAAGGTGTCCTGAGGGCCATTCGAGTCCCCAGGATGAGGGCAAACTAGAGTGAAACACAAACCCAGGAGACAGGGCTCACATCATCTCTAATAAGGGGCCTGCAGTGTGGCATGCAGATCTGGGAAACATTCTCCAAAGGAGCCTTTGGGTTCTGAAACTGTACAACTGCCACCAAATAGAGCACAGACTTTAAAAATGTCTTTTACTTGCCCGATGACTCTCCATTAGAAAGAACTGAGGCCATTTTACACTTTAAAAAGAACACCCCAGGGGCTCAGCGCCCATAGCTCAGTGAGTAGGGTACCAGGCACATACACTGAAGCTAGCGGGTTTGAACCCAGCCCGGCCTGCTAGACACCAATGACAAATGCAACCAAAAAATAGCCAGGCATTGTGGTGGGCACCTGTAGTCCTGGCTACTTGGGAGGCTGAGACAAGAGAATCGCTCGAGCCTAAGAGTTTGAGGTTGCTGTGAGCTGTGATACCACAGCACTCTACGGAGGGTGACACAGTGAGACTCTGTCTCAAAAAAAAAAAAAAGAACACCCCAGGTAAAAATTATAAAATACAACTTAAAAAGTCACCTACCTGCCAAAGCATACAAGATATGATGAGATGAACAAAAAAAAGATTCCAGTGCCACACACAGTCCTCAGAGAACACATACCTTTCATTCTATCTAGTTCTCTGAAGATGCATGTTTCTGTGCAAAACTTAAAGGCTAATTTGGTGATTTGCGATGAACAACCTATAAGCCCATATTGGATTGCCAACTGAGCAAATACCCAGGAACACAGCCAATGAATTAAACTGTAGAACTTTAGAGAGGTGACTTAAAAAAAAAAAAAAAGAAACAAACAAAAAAATGAAAGCCTAAAGGAGAAGAAACTCAAAATCATGCAGAACACGAAACATTTAAAGAGCTTAAACAGAGCAAAGGAAGCAAGTGCCTAAACTCAGGTGAGAAACGTTTAGACTCATCAAGAAAGGTCATCCAAGGGGTTGGCCTTCTGCCATAGCATTCAATGCACTTGAACTTCTCCTGAGGGTACTGCCAGATGCTCTGACCATTGCCTGTTTCTCTACAAAAGCGAACAGTTTAGGAAACCCATACAGACAGAAACGTGGCAAAGCAAGTTCACTGCCTCTAATCAAACCAAACATACTCAGTGCAGGAGAACAGGTGACACTCAGTTCCTACCTGGCAATTCCCCAGGTCTGGCCCAAACTCCTTCTGTGTCAGCACTAGGCAAAGACGCAATGCGTTTAATACACTCATCAAATTTAGCCCTTCCATCCTCGAGCAGGGAGGCACCCAGAGAGCAGTACAGAGCCTCTAGGAAGAAGCACTCCAGCAGGTCAGCGTCCTCTATTTCTCCTTCTAGTAATGCATCCAACATCTTGGTTAACTGGGTTACCTGGTTCACAGGAAAAGACTTGGTTCAGTTCATATGTTCCACCCACACAGAATCAGTTCCGGTCCTAAGTCCTGGGATCCCAGAGTGATGGGGACATTATGTCCTGCTATATCAGTTCAGACAGATGGAGCCCATCTTGACTTGTGTGGGGTCACAGATGCTGAGTGTTGTGTTGTCTTTCATACTAAGCCATAATGTCACAGGTTACCCATCTGACACCTTCACCCCCCTTAAAAGCCCACTGCAGGTCTATCTTTAGGGAAGAATTCCCTTTTGCTAGCAGCAGTGATCTTCTCTTACCATATTTAGGTCTGTCTGTGGGACGATTGTCTTCAGCTTCTCTCCTTGTCTTCCATCCACTATCCCTTCCACTATCACATCGATGAGATAGGGCACATACTTCCCAAAGAGACTATCTAAGGTGCTTTGCTCCACCTATAAAAGGGCAGAATTCCAAAGCATCTTCAAGGGTTCGTTTATTTACATGAAGTTAGTGGAGACCTTTTCTTGTGAGGGGCAGAAACATATTATAGTGAATAATAAGTTTGGCAGGTAAGGAAACCCTGATAATAGTGCCTTGTATTTGTAGAGAGATTTGTCCTTTATAAAACACATTTCATTTTGTCATGAAGCATTTCATTTTGCTTCATAGGGTCTCCCTCACTCTGGGAGGGAGGATAATAGGTCCCATTTCACAGAAAAGGGACCGAACATCTTAGAGTTCAAGTGACCTAACTACAGTCATCCAGCAAAGTAGCAGAAGGCCCTTCTTCCTACCAAGCATTGGAAACCACCAGGGATTGCATGGCTCCTTGGACAACACCCTCTCCCATATCACAGTGCCTCAAATGATCATATCATGTTTCCCTTGGTCTTCTCTTCTCTGGGATAATTATGTCCTGGTTCCTAAATAATCTCCAGCTTAGCAGCCGTTCTAGAGATACACCCAGACTACCTGTGTCCCTTTGAGAATATGGTCATGGTATCCTGGGTGTGGTCAAACCACAACCTGCCCACAACTAAAATATCCATCTCTGTTCCTTTCAAAGAAAACTTTAGTTAAGACAATACACACTCTGGTCTGCCACCCAATTTTGTAAATAAAGTTTTACTGGTAAACAGCCATCCCCATTTGTGCACATATTGTCTATAGCTGCTTTCACGTTACAATAACAGAATTGAACAGTTGCAAAAGAAAGCCTATGGCCCACAAAGCCTAAAATATTTACTATCCACCCCTTTACAGAAAAAGATTGTCAGCCCCTGGTTCAGACCATCAAAATCATTGCCTATCCCACTGGCTATGAACTATTTGAGGTCTCCTAAGTGTGTCTGCCATGCTTTCATTCCACTTGTGCTCAAGGACATGGGCAGGTCAAGGACAGGGTCATGGCCTTCAATTACAAATATCCCTCTGGGCTGTAATCCAAGTAACCACCACAACTAAAAATTTTAGAAATAGTTTTCACCTTGTTTTGTATTTGATTAACCCACTTTTTCCAATATGGTTGATATTTCAAGTTTTTAGGATCCACATAAACCATTCCACATCGAGAGACAGTTGCAGGGGACGCATACTGTAAATCTCCAACCTAGAGAAATGAAGAAGATTGGTCACAGTGATAGCTATAAACAAGATGGATGAGTTGTTTAAGGGCCTTTTCTTGCGCAAGTGCATAAAATGCAAGTCATACCAAAATTAACATAAGTTTCATGAGGTTTCTGCTTCAACACTTTGATTTATAATGGGAAGATTATATATCTCTAATGCAGGGGTTCTCAACCTTCCTAATGCTGTGACCCTTTAATACAGTTGTTGTGGTGACCCCCCCAACCATAAAATTATTTTTGTTTCTACTTCATAATTGTAATTTTGCTACCTTTATGAATAGTAATGTAAATATTTGATATGCAGGATGTATTTAGGTGACCCCTGTGAAAGGGTCATTCGACCCCCAAAGAGGTTGCAATCCACAGGTTGAGAACCGCTGCTCTAATGTAACACTTTTTAAAAATTTCTGTTACTACAAAACTAACATGAAAATTATTATGTTATAGAGTATTTGACAAAAATAAAAAATATAAAGAAGAAAGTAAGTTATTTAAATCCTTAGACCCAGAAACAAATATCATTTTGGAGAGTTTTTCTTTCTGTCTTTTTTTTTTTTAACATAGTTCAGATCAGATAGTATAAAACATAATAAGTACAGAGCTAAACCAGCAATGTTAACAATCCTATCTCTTTCTATGAAAGAAGACATAGTTCCATCTGCCAATCAGATAATGATATATACAAATACTCATGTGCTGATAAATTTTGCAGGCCAATTTAGGAATAGTGTTAATGTTAAGTCAGAGTGAAAGCATGTCCCAGGGCCACAGCTATGTAACAAGCATTCCATGCTGTCAGAATATTAAAGGCCTTAGAGCATAGTCTGCAGGAAACAGAGGAGCTCAACTGAACAAAAAACAGATGAGGATAAGATAAAGACAAACTGTGGGAAGGAAAAAAGGAAGGCAGGCTCGGCGCTTGTAGCTCAGCAGCTAGAGTGCCAGCCACGTACACCAGAGCTGGCAGGTTCAAATCCAGCCCGGGCCTGCCAAACAACAATGACAACTAGAACAACAACAAAAATATAGCCAGGCATTGTGGCGGGCACCTGCAGTCCCAGCTACTTGGGAGGCTGAGACAAGAGAATCACTTAAGCCCAAGAGTTTGAGGTTACTGTGAGCTATGACACCACAGCACTCTACCCAGGGTGACAGCTTGAGAATCTGACTCAAAAAAAAAAAAAAAAAGAAAGAAAGAAAAGAGGAAGGCAATTACAAACTCCAGACAAAACAAATGGCTCTAAAAGAAAGTAAATGTAATCACAATATACTAATTGGCTCTGCAGTAAATATTTCTATCTTCATAATAATGTAAACGTGGTTTACTATCAACTGACTTAACAATATACTATCCTGAGGAGGGGAGGTAGCTAGTGGTTTAAGAGATGAATTCTTACTTTTATAGCCGTCAGCCAATAGATAACATGTATAAAGGAAGAAATACCATGCCGACCACATTGCTTATACATACTACGGTAATCACCAGAAAAAGCAATTTTTAAAAAAGTAGAAATAATCATCTCTGGGATACAGTAAAGAGGGAAGAACAAAGTGTTGTACTCACCATAAACTTTTGTTCATTGTTATTCATAATCATCTATATTTATCACTACTTTAATAAACATTCAAATTTTCAAAAGAAAGATGTCTATTCAAAATGATTTTTCATCACTACTTGCCTCAAAGAGCAGAGCACAGTGTGCTTGAAGCCGAATACGTTCCCCATTGGCCAATGTCAGTAGCCTGTTGTCATCCATCACTGAATTCATGTTTTCCACCCACAGAGCATCCACATCACCATCAAATAATATGTACCTGCAGCAACCACAGGAAGGTGAGCCATAGGTCTTAAGACAGTTTCCAATCATGGAACTAGCTGTAACCTGCCCATGCAGGTTGTGTAGCTTCTCCCAGGGTTTTCTAGCCAGGATCTGAGACAGAGCATCCTACATGGTTCCAGAGGTTTGGCCCAGAGGGAACACACAAATTGAGCTCTTTGCCAACATTTAAGAATCAGGGAACTTCACATAAAAATACAGAGTTCTTACTTCTTGGACAAACTGGAAGGTCTAAACACAAAAACCTGCATTTCTGCATAGGAACAACATGATGCTGCTGAGAGGGAGCCACCCGTGGAGACAGAAAGTGTCACCGTCTATCCCCACCTCAACCCCATTCTTTTCTTAAATCTGAGGCTGAGTATCAATTGCTATTTATCACTATTTTTAATCCCTAGTTTCCTTATGGTAGAGTTAAGAGAAAAGGGAAGGATTAGGGTTACCATGAAGTTACCTCACCACCAACAATGTATTCACACAGGAGCAGTGACTATGACCTTATTTGGGGAAAAGGCCTTTGCAGATGCTATTAATTAAGGATCTAAAGATGAGATCATTCAGGATTATATAGGTGGGCCTTAATCCAATTACAAATGTCCTTAAAAGAGCAAAGCAGAGAGATTTGAGACACAGAGGGAAAAGGCCATGTAAAGACAGAGGCAGAGATCAGAGTTATGTGGCCACAAACCAAGGACACCTGGAGCCACAGAAGCCAGAGAAGGCAGGGAGGATTTGTTCCTGGAGGCTTCAGAAGGAGTAAAGACCTGCTGACACCTTTATTTCAGACTTTTGGCCTTTAGAACTATTAGAGAATAAATTTCTATTTCTAGTTACGACAGCCCTAGGAAACTAATGCACCCTCCAATTTGGCCACTTCCCTCACTTATGCTACCTGCTGGGTCCTTGGGAGCAGCTGTATCTACAAGGCCTGGTTCACTTATCATCTGTCCTGGCAGCAGGTCTACTTTGGCTCCAAGGCTACAGGAAGCTTCAACTTTGTGGCTATAAAGTCCATCCCCAAAGGACAGACTCTGTTACTCTGTTGTGAGGGAATGGTGGTTTGATTCATTTAATTCACTATATAAGTAGTTAGATTTTTTTTTTTTCTTTGAGACAAAGCCTCAAGCTGTCACCCCAGGTAGAGTGCTTTGGCATCACAGCTCACAGCAACCTCCAACTCCTGGGCTCAAGTGATTCTCCTGCCTCAGCCTCCCAAGTAGTTGGGACTACAGGCGCCCACCACAACCCAGCTATGTTTTGGTTGTACCCATCATTGTTGTCTGTCAGGCCTGGGCTGGATTCGAACCCGCTGGCTCAGGCGTACATGGCTGGCGCCTTAGCCACTTGAGCCATAAGTGCCAGCCAGTAGTTAGATTTTTTGCAGCATTAACATTCTGGCTTATTTTTTTCCAGTATTCTTTTCTTTTTAACTTTTTATTTTTATTTTATTTATTTATTTTTTTTTTTTTGAGACAGAGTCTCAAGCTGTCACCCTGGGTAGAGTGCCATGGCGCCACAGCTTACAGCAACCTCAAACTCTTGAGTTTAAACGATTCTCTTGCCTCAGCCACCCAAGTAGCTGGGACTATAGACGCTTGCCACAACACCCAGCTATTTGTTGTTGTTGTTGCCTTTGTTGTTTTAGCTGGCCCGGGCCAGGTTCAAACCCGCTAGCCTTGGTGTATGTGGCTGGCGCCCTATACACTGAGCTACAGGCACTGCCCTTTAACTTTTTATTTTTAAATAAATTCAAACTTGTAGAGTTACAAAAATAGAACAAAAGAACTCCCATATGCCCTTTAACTAGATTCTCCAATTGTTAAATTTTTTTGTTGCAACATTCATGCGCTCTTGCTCTTAATCTTTCTCTCTGTCTCCCATGAATTATTTTAGAGTCAGTGGCAGACATAGTGTGCTCCTTTTCTAAATACTCAAATATGTATATCCTAAGATCAAACACCTTCCCTTATATAACTGGAGCACAATTATGAAATTCAGAAAATTTAACATTGATACTAAGCTATTATCTAATAACAGTCCATATTCAAATGTTACCAATTATTCCAAAAGAAAGGAATTCATTTTGTATTCATTGTAAGAAGACAAGATTCAAGCAGCCATTAATCCCAACACTTTGGGAGGCCAAGACAAAAGGATTGTTTGAGTCCAGGAGTTTAAGAGCAGCCTGGGCAACCTAGTGAGACCCCATCTCTACAAAAAATTTAAAAATGAGCTGGGCATGATGGTGCAGGCTTGTAGTCCCAGCTACTCAGGAGACTGAGGTGAAAGGACTACTTAAGCCTAGGACTTCGAAGCTATAGTGAGCTATGACTGTGCTACTACATTGCAGCCTAGGCAAAAGAGCAAGATCTATCTCTTAAAAAAAAAAAAAAATAGATGCTCAAGCCATTGGGTGAAGTTTTGATAAAGAATGCTACAGTTACAGTCATAGGGTATCTCACTACAGATTGCATGTCAGCTGCAGAGGGGAAACTGAAATGGTACCTTCACCCATTAACCAGTGAAAACCACCAATAATGGGGCAAACCAATGTCACGTGCCTCTAATCAGGTGCTGTGAAGGACATAACATCACTCCTGCATCATTCCTGTTACAAAGACCTAGCCTGAACCTAATTGTGAAGAAGCATCTGAAACCCAAGCAGAGTCCATTCTATAAATGATCTGGAATCTTCTAGTACACCAAGGTCATAGAAGACAAAGAAATCTTGAAAAACTGCTCAAAACTGAAGGACCCCAAACCTAACACCTAAATCACTGTGAGATACTGGATTAATCCCAAATCAGGAGAGAAGTGCTAAAAAGATGTTAATGCTTTTAAAGCCATTAGTTGGGACTTTAAACTCTTGTTATTTATTATTAATGGAACATTAATCAGGACTGTTTCTAAGCTGACCCAGGACATATCACAGGGAACAACTGTGATAAAACCTGTTCCTATGGTGCACCCACAGTGTGTTTCTACACTCGGCCTCACTGGCCCTTGCCACAGCATGTGAGAAGGTCAGCAGAGCAATGCCAGCCATGTCCATAGGTGGGAAAGTCCTTACTCAGGTCCCAGCACTCTCCACGGCACTTTGCTGCCTTTCCTTGACTGAATTTGCCTTAGAGCATAGTGACCAGTCACCTCAGCATGGTGGCTGTATTTAAGGGCTCAGAGTCACACCACCCAGGGTCCAACACCCTGGCCTTAGGGCAAGTTTCCTACCTCCTCTAGGCCTTGGGGTTCTTCTGTGGTAATTTGGGGACAGACGTGGCATCTCCCATATCACACTGTAGGAGAGGACCGATTGAAGTCATATACAAAGAGCACTAAGTTGGTACCTGTCACGTGATAGGCAGAGCCCCTAGGACTGGACTCTATGTCTGAAACTATAATATCCACTTAGTCTTGCCACAATTTGTAATGTTTAGCTAGGTATTATCAACTAGCCTAGGCTCTTTCCTTATTAGAAAAATACTCACTTTCGCTCCTTCTTATCCGTTGGCCTGTTGATTTCCCTGAAGATGTTTGACAATACCCCATCTGTCCAGTCTCTGGTGGTGGGGTCCAGGATACCGTAGAGTTCTATGACGCTCACAGCCTTGGGGTTCAGGGTGTACAACTTTGTCACTATCCCAAGCCTAAATCAGAAGAGAGGCTTCAGCCTTGGTCCAGGCAAACTAACAGAATTAGCAAATCAGTCTGGGTTGCCTATTTGAAGAATCAGATATTCTATATCCAGTCCAAAATTTCGAATGTAATCCACATGAACCCTCCACTGGGCTTCCCATTCGCTGGTTAGTGGTTTATACTAAATGCAAAGGAAGCACATTTCAAGAACAATGTGGCTTTACCGCAAATGAAGTGTGAACTAGAAACACAGTTTTGCCTGTGAAGGGCACCAAGAAGCTATAACTTTTGTGTATATTTCATATTCATACATATTACATATTCATATACAGTAGAACCTCTGTAAGCAGACCACCCAAGGGACTATAACAAACTGGTCAACATACAGAGGTGGTCAACATAAGGAACTAGGCCTACTATACTGATACATACATGTGGGGCATGTCCTGTCTATGACAATTAGGTCAACTTAAGGACGTGGTCAGTGTAGGGAGGTGGTCAGCTATGGAAGTTCTACTATATATGACATTTATGTTAATGTTCCATAGTTAATGGTATGAAGGAGATTCAGTCATCTGGGATAATGTAACAAGCCTTTGAACTACTAACATTCAATCTCTCTTATTTACAGAACAGTGTCCACTCTGTGTTGCTGACTTTATAAATCAAGTAGACAGGCTGTTTCCCACTGTAATGCCTGTAAATTCCCACAACACAAACCACACGGTTAATTCATCTAAAAAAAACTCACATAAAACCTTAGTTCATAATTCACAGATAATTATGCATATTACACATACACACGTATGAGATAGTTCTATAAGTTATCAAAAAGGGAACAACTAATCACATAATGAAAGGCAGGATGACTACAGAGAGAACACACTGGGAGCCCATAAGCCACTGTCCACTGGTTTTCTCAAATGAAACATATGCAGAAACAGAAAGAAATGACAGTCACCCATTAGACTGTATAGACTAATACGTCTACAAATATGAAAGCCACAAATATTATAAGGCTTGCTTTAAATTTTTGCTGGACTGTTGGCATCCACTTAAGTCTTTCTGCAAGCTAGTTACTGCTCCCGAGGTCAGGAGATCCACTGTCAGTACACAACAGCTGTCAGTCGACCGCAGGCCTTTGTCATGTTCTACATACACACATTAGAACAGGAGGTCACACCTTCCTCCAAGCAAAATTGCCTCTGCAGGGCCGGTGATAAGAATCTAAGGAAGTGACACTTTTTCTGAACACTCAGATACCACAATGGTTGCTGACTTACTTGAAAGAAGCAATTTGAACACTGAGAAAATATGACTTAAGTTCACTATCAAAATATCCTTACAAGATAGTTTATGAAATTCTCATTTCACAAATCAACCACTCACTGTCTGACATAGGAAAGAGTCGCTATTTAGTATTCTAAAATATGTTAACTAGATCAGCAATGAAACAAGTAAAGACACTCTGAGTTTTAAGGGTCTGTGGAGGACAAATTTACCCTCCCAGGAAATCAGAGAGCCAAGTGCAACTTGGTAATACTGCCACCAAACGTTTCCTGCAAAACCACCCCAGCAACCAGGCCCTCCCCATGGAGATGGTACTCACTTGGTCTGGGCCTGACACAAGGCATTAATGACCACGGACTTGCCCCCTCCCGTGGGCCCCACCACCATTGTCGTGTGGCGGGTTAACATGGTCTCGAACATTTGAACCACTTTATCCACCTGTGGGACAAGCATAGACAGCTGAGTTAAAATAAATCTTTTTTTTTTTAAGTTTAAAAAAAAGGTTTGTTGAGGTATAATTCACCCATTTAAAGTGTACAATTCGATGGTTCCTAGTATATTTCCTGAGTTGTGCAACTATCACCACAATCAATTTAGAACATTTTTATCACCCCTCGCTGCAAAAACAAAACAAAAAAAACCCAAAAAAACCCTTGTGGGTGGCACCCGTAGCTCAGTGGGTAGGGCGCCGGCCACATACACCCAGGCTGGCAGGTTCAAACCTGGACCCAGCAAGCTAAACAATGATAACTGCAACAAAAAAATAGCTGGGCGTTGTCGCTGGCACCTGTACTCCCAGCTACTTGGGAGGCTGAGGCAAGAGAATCACTTAAGCCCAAGAGTTTGAGGTTGCTGTGAGCTAGGATGCCACAGCACTCTACTGAGGGTGACATAGTGAGACTCTGTCTCAAAAAAAGCCTTGTACCCATTCACCATCCCTCCCAATCTCATTTATTCCCACTCCCTGGCAACCACCAATCTACTTTCTGTCTTAATAGATTCGCCTATTCGGAACATTTCATATGAATGGAAGCATACTTCGTGTGTCCTTTTGTGTCTGGCTTCTTCCACTTAGCATGATGTTTTCAAGAGTCAACCATGTCTTAGCCTGTATCAGTAATATTCTATGGTATGAACAGACCACCTTTGTTTCATCAGTTGAGTCATCAGTTGATGGATCTTATGTTGTTTCCACTTTTTTTTTTTTTTGAGACAGTATCTCACTATGTAGTGAGTGACAGTATCTCCCAAGTAGCTGGGACTATAGGCACCCGCCATAACGCCCAGCTATTTTGGTGGCGGGGAGGAGGCGGGTTGTAGTTGTCATTGTTGTTTGGCAGGCCTGGGCTACGTTCAAATCCCCCAGCTCCAGTATATGTGGCTGGCGCCCTAGCCGCTGAGCTACAGGCGCCAAGCCTGTTTCCACTTTTTGTCTGTTAAGAATGATGCTGCTATGAACACTCACGAACAAGTTTCTGGGTAGGCATTTGTTCTCACTTCTCTTGGGTAAATACACAGGCATAGAACTGCTGTGTTATATGGTGACCCTGTGTTTAACCTGCTAAGGAACTGCCAGGCTGCTTTCAAAGTGGCTTCATCATTTTACATTCCTGCCAGAAAACATACCTTTTTAAATAACCACTTGGAGAGAAAACCAGGGTTAGGAAAGGCCCAGATTGCTCTTATCCATGGTTGCTGCCCATTGCGCAGGCCTGAGGCATCTGAGTAGCCTGGTACCCCTGGGCAGCTATCCCGGTCCGGCAACTGGGGCACCTGCACGCTCAGCAGGACACTTGGCCAATGAGCTTTTGGCTTAATGGCAATATTTACAACCTCACAGGCTTCAGATGAGCATCATTCTACCCCAGAAATAACTAATTTAATTTTTTTGTAAATGTGACTCTTGATGGGGGTAGTGAGGGGGGAAAGAACCTCCAATAGTCAAAACAAAATAATTTGAGTCACCTGGCACAAGTACCAAAAGTCAATTGGAGGGTAGTGTATAAATCCATGCAACGAAGAAGTATTCAGCCTTACAAAGGAAGGAAAGTCTGACACAGGCTACCACATGGAAGAAACTTGAGGACATTACGCTAAGTGAGATAAGCCAGTCACAAAAAGACAAATCCTGGAGGATTCCCCTAATGGGAGGTCCCTAGAGTTGTCAGATTCACAGAGACAGAAAGTAGAATGGTGGGCGTCTGGGGCTGGGGAGGGGAAGAAAGTAAATTGTTTAATGAGCGTGCAGTTTGATTTTCCAAGATGCAAAAGTTCTGTAGACAGATGATAGCGATGGCTGAAAAACAATGTGAGTGTACTTAATGCCACCAAACTGTACACTTAAAAATAGTTAAGATGGTAAATTTTAGGTTACGTGTATTTTGCCACAATAAAAAAAGGAGGAAGTGGTTAAGATGGTAAAACTGATGTTACGTATATTTTACCGTAATTCTTTTTTTTTTTTTAAAGAACTGCAACACAGTTCTTTAAAACAAAAAACTAATGAAAAAAAAAAAAAACTAATGGAAAGGACCAGAAGTCACAGTGAATGCTTGCTTTTAGCGGTTCACCTGCACGGGCAGGACCACGTAGCCGCTCTCCCCAAGGACAAGCTCTACAGCATCATTGAAGTCCGGGTAGCGGACGCGAGGGCAGTCTAGTCCTGGAAACAGATCGGAGATCAAACCGAGGAAAAGAGGGACATCTTCAAACACAAACTTGGGCAGATTCATGTCTCGAAGGGCCCGCATCAGCACCACATCCTGAATGAAACAAAACACAGAGGTTGCCAAGGAATTCCCAAAGCAACCGAGTACCAGCCTGGAACTCAGTCCTTCTTTCTTAACTATGGCAAACTGGGAACTAATTTTAAAGAATACCTGCCTTTCCAGAACTTGATGACCCTCATTTTATGAAATATAAAATGAAATGTTATGTATTTTAAAAACTGTTATACATAATGTACAAATATACAGTAAATGTGGAATATATAATTTCAATTTTTATGTTAAGATTTTACATAAAACTTTTATTAAAAATGAAATTTTATGTAAAACAAAATTTTATGAAATATGCAATTTATATAAATGTAAAATTTCACTCAATTTTTCAAAATTTAAAAATGTTTTATATATGAAAATAAAAATCTAAAATGAAACAAATAAGAGTGAAGTATAAAATATAAAATTTTATATAAAAATAAAAGTAAAATATATTAATAAAATGGTAATATATTAATATAACAAATAAAACAAACATTCTATTTGCCCATAGAATGGCACTAAACTTACACTTTAGAATAAAAACACACAAACTTCCCCCTCGTTTTTTGGTGCAAAGAGAAAATGAAAACTCATATTTATGTTTTCACAAGAATTTTGTTTGTCCCCGTCCTCCCACCTCACCATCCTGAGATTACAGATTGACTATTACTATTGAAGCATCATATACGTTGGTACTGGAAAAATGATATTAAACTTCACCTGAAGCTACTAATTACAAGTCTAATTAGAATTAAATGATACAATGGGAAAGAGATCAAACTAAGACCAGACCACTAAATGAAGGGACATCTAAGATTTAAAACTTGCAGTTGAAGCTGGGTGCAGTGGCTCATGCCTATAAACCTAGCACTTTGGGAGGCCGAGGTGAGAGGATCACTTGAGTTGAGAAGTCACTCGGGCAACATAGCAATACCCCATCTCTACCAAAAAAATTAAAGAATCGTCCCAGCTACTCAGGAGGCTGAGGCAGGAGGATCTCTTGAACCCAGGAGCTGGAGGCTGCAGTGAGCTGTGATTGCACCACTGCACTCCTGCCTAGGTGATAGAATGAGACCTTGTCTCAAAAAAAAGCCCAAAGCCTTTCAATCGAGGACTATCTGTACCTGTCCCCTTCATCCCAGTATTTATTACATTTACATGATCCAAATGAAACCAAAGAACATTCCAGCATGTGGCCCCTACCTCTCTAAGGTCAGAGGAGCCTCTCTTCAGCTCACCAGCCATCACCAGCACCGATTTCAAGGCCCTGAGTCCAAAATCATAATGATGCTGTTTGGAGAGCTGCTCCCGGGCCAGCTTATACAGGACCGTCATCTTTTTTGCCAGAGTCTTATTTGATGGAAGATCATGGGGAAAAAATGACATCAAATAAAATGATGCAAAAAGCAGCAGAACGTTCTTACACAAGAAAATCCATGCAGATGTTCCAATGTAGCTGCTCTATAAATAAGCGAATCTGGTCTCTAACTTCCAGAAATACCAGGTGGGTCCTTCTTTCTTAACTATGGCAAACTGGGAACTAATTTTAAAGAATACCTGGCTTTCCAGAACTTGATGACCCTCTTAGAGAACCGGGGAAGATCTTAACCACCTTAAAGTAAAGAGCAAAACCCACCATAGCAATGTCACTCAAAAAATATCCTCCTGTTTATTTGGACCTAAACCTATAATTAAAGGTATAACTGTGTCAGCCACCCACTTTACATCAGGGATTCAAAGCCCACTGGTTCCTAAGGCAGATACAGGGTCTCTTAGTCATAAAAGAATAAGAGATCTCATCACACTGACTCAAAATCCTGACAAGAGTTAACAAGAGCATTCAATAAAATGTATATTGCAAAAAATAAAATGTATATTGCAGAAAAGTAACATAACAACCCTTTATGTTAAAAGTATGCACGATTTTGTTTCTTTTCCAGGACCTTCTGGATATATCTATGTGCATACTTTGACAGATATCTTTTAAAAGAATAAATGATAACAATAATTTTTTTTTTTTAATCCACATATTCTCCAAGGTGTTATGCTGAGTGGAGGACTCCCATTGCAGAGGGGTGCATGCTGAGTGACGACTCCAGGTGTAGACCATTTTTGAAGCAATGCAATTATAGTGACTGGGGAACAGAGGGGGTTGCCAGGAATTGGGAAAGGTGTGACTATTAAGAGGTGACAATAAGGGAATGTCTGTATCTTGTCTGTAATGGTCACTCAGTACATAAGTGATAAAATGTCACAGAAATACACACACACACCAGATTGAAAGAGAGAGAATGTAAAACCTGGTGAAATCCAAGAAAAGTCTGTAGCTGAGTTAATGGCATTCATGCCAACATCATTTTCCTGGTTTGGGAGACAGACCACGTATGTGTTTGATATTATCATAGAGAAAAGGTACACCAGAACTGTTACTATTGCTACAAGCTCTTCTGCGTCTTCCATTATTCCAAAATTTTAAAAGAACTTAATATGAAGTGGCGGGTAGAGAAACCAAGTGGGAAAATGTAAGGAGCCCCACAGAGCCCAGGCGTCCTAAGCTCCCAGTCTGGAAGCAGACCCCACCTTGGCCCCGAGGAAGCCCTCGGAGAAAAGCATGATCTCACAGATCTGCTGTAGGTCGGGCACGATCACAACCACGGGCCTGAAGAGGGCCTTCACCGACTCTGGCAGCTCTGTGCGGCCTGCGTAGCCAGGGTTCATGGTGATGAAGATGCCCATCCGGGAGTCCAGGGAGATCTCCTGGCCTTCAAACTGTAGGACAAGAACAAAGGAAGGAGGCAGTCGTGTGGCCTGGCCCACTCCAGAGCGAGGAGGCCTTGGGCAAGACACGTGGAGATTCATTTTTATGGTATGAGCCAGATGATGCCACTTAGCTCCTTTGCCTTCCCAAGAATCAAACACAGAGTCCCCCCTTGCTGAAAGCCCTGGTGTTCTGGGGAGGGTGAGCCTCCGCTGACACCCAAACTCTGATCCGAGTCCACTGGAGAAGTAGCTGAGGCTGGGAAAGCCCAAGCCTGGGGCTGGATAAGGTGTGGTGTGACCCCAGCAGGTCACTTACCTTGAGTCTCAGGTTCCTTTCCTGAATGGTTGTGGTGAGACAGCACCTAGCACCGCCTCGCATGCGCCGGTTTCCATTTCTCCTTCTTTTCGAATTTTTTCCATTCCCATCTCACCCCTGCATGGGCACCACACTTCATGCGGTCAATCTCCCCAAATGAATCTAACTCAGCAGCCTTCAGGACACCAGACTTTGTTCCTTCAGCTGCCCCAGGAAGCAACAAACTGCAGACATCCCTACATTCTCGGCCTCCTCCAGACAGCCTTATCCTTACATTCTCAGCCTCTTTAGACAGATGTGAGACCCGACTGTCTCTCAGTGAACTCTTCTTTTTTATTTCTGTTCCTTGTCCACCCAATAAACAGAAGACAGAACTTTCTATTTTTATGAAATATAGGCTGCATCACCAACAAGAGGCCAGCCTGGCAGACAGCTGATGCTCTACATAAAACAAGGCCACTGTCTTATTCCCACGTTATTCCCAAGCCCACACTGAGACTGTCCTCACTCTCCTCCATATCCCCAGTTTATCCCCTGGGGAAGAGCAGACAGCTGCTGCTCCCTCTGCCTTTAAAACTCAGCTCCCAATAGCCGGGCGTTGTGGCGGGTGCCTATGGTCCCAGCTGCTTGGGAGGCTGAGGCAGGAGAATCGCGTAAGCCCAAGAGTTAGAGGTTGCTGTGAGCCGTTTGACACCACGGCACTCTACCGAGGGCGGTACAGTGAGACTCTGTCTCTACAAAAAAAAATAAATAAATAAAACTCAGCTCCCGAAACCCACCTGCCACACAGGTTAAATTTCCCTCCAATGGGGCACTCAGCTCCACCCTGACATGCATCAGAACAATTAATTCAAAGGAAATGTATGCAGAACCTTTACTGGGATCCTGAAAATACTGGAGCAAGGACAAAGCAGCTGTGGAGTAAGGAAGGGACAGGGCATGCGGGGACCACAGAGGACCCCAGTGCAGGGAAATGGTCCAGCTACTCTAGTCCTGTGTTGTCAAAAAGTCATTTCTGCCTGGGCTACCTAAATTATATATTAAGATCATGTTTCTCCAAATTCTGGTCCAGCTTAATCTAATGTAATTTAATGCAGACTTCTTAAACTAAACATGTATCTACAAATGTATCCCTGGACAAAAAGAGACCAGTGAATTCTCAAAATTTTTTATTTGTTTATTTTAAGACATGGTCTTGCTCTGTTGCCCAGGCCGGAGTGCAGTGGCACAATCATAGCTCATGGCAACCTCAAACTCCTGGGCTCAAGCGATCCTCCCACCTCAGCCTCCCAAGTAGCTGAGGCTGTAGGAGTGCACCACCAAACCCAGCTCATTTTTCTCAGGCTTGTCTTGAACTCCTGATCTCAAGCAATCCTCCTGCCTCAACCTCCCAAAGTGCAACGATTTTAGGTGTGAGCCACTGTACCCAGCCCCCCCCAATTTATTTTTAATTTGCCTTCTCACTTTGATAACAACCTTAAAAGTCCAATAATGCTATAACTTTATAAGATATGAAGGCAAAATTTCTTTTTTTTTTTTTTGTAGAGACAGAGTCTCACTGTACCACCCTCGGGTAGAGTGCCGTGGCGTCACATGGCTCACAGCAACCTCTAACTCTTGGGCTTACGCGATTCTCTTGCCTCAGCCTCCTGAGCAGCTGGGACTACAGGCGCCTGCCACAACGCCCGGCTATTTTTTTGTGGCAGTTTGGCCGGGGCTGGGTTTGAACCGGCCACCCTTGGCATATGAGGCCGGCGCCCTATTCACTGAGCCACAGGCGCCGCCCCAGCAAAATTTCTTGTTCACAATGTGAATATGATTGAACGGAGCATTAACTTTTTTTTCTTTTCTTTTTTTTTTTTTGAAACAGAGTCTTATTCTGTCACTGTGGGTGGAGTGTTGTGTCATCATAGCTCACAGAGCATTAACTTTCTAAGTCAGGTCTTCTCAAACTTGAGAAGTCACCAAGAATTTTTTTTCTCCTTTATAAGGGGCCCCGCACATCACTTTTTTGAGGACACTGTCCTGTTTATTAGTTATATATCTGGAATTAGCTTTAAGTCCTCGGAATTTTAAAATCTTTAATCATCAATGATGATAATTTGGGGAATCCAACCAACTCAATCAGAAAACAAAAATTTGGCAAATCTTCTTCAGGAGTCTAGAAAGACAACGCCACACCATCTGACGTTTCAAAGGTAAGGGGGCCAGTTTTCAACCCAAGGATACCACACTAGGGGGCTTCACACTTATTCTCACCTGGAATGTGGTTAACTGATGGATCAGAGCATTTCGGATTGTCTGGATTTGAGACGAGATAACTGAGAGCACAGAGGCGTCGATTCGATTAAACTCATCAAAGCAGCCCCAAGCCCCACACTGGGCAAGACCAGAGAAAATCTTCCCCACAGCCTAAAGTGAAAGAAATGTCAGGACAAGGGTGATTGTCATCTTTAAAAATGCAAGTAGCATATCTGTAGATACACTTTTTAAATTAAAGCAAACAAAGAGACTGTCAGGTAGGGAGGGAAGCAGCCAGCTGGCCACCCCACTAATGGATCTTTCTGGCAAGACCTCCAAATCTTCTCATGGGCCAGCTCCCACTCAAGATTTTACAAATCAAGATTTTTGTGTAAAACACCATTTCTCTTGAAATGTTGAACCTAGCAATGCTGGGTCCACTTTCCCAAGGAGTGGTAATTAATGGAAGCTGAGCAGGAGCACCCTCTTTAGACAGAGCATTGTTCTCCAATTGGCCACAGACCCTCCCCACTCACTATTGTCTCTGCCAGCTGCTTGACTCATTTACATTAGCTACCTGACCCTGGCAGGCTAGGAAGTTTGGGACTCTTGCTCTACATGCTCTAACAAAGCAGAAGCTCTAAGCAGACACATTTAAGTTCTGAGACTATGCCAGTGGTTCTCAACCTTCCTAATGCCGCAGCCCTTTAATACAGTTCCTGTGGGTCACGATCCACAGGTTGAGAACCACTGCACTATGCTCATGAAAGGTTTTCTACTTCAACTACACTCTTCCAGCTGTCACTAGGCCATACTGTGGTGAAATGCCTTCCTGCTATGTCCCACTTCAAGCTCTCTGCCTTGTAAGATAGAAGAAGTGACAGCAAAGCCTTACTTTGTAATCCATGCCTTCGCCGCAGTTGGTTACAACGCAGAGCAAGCCCAAGGCTTTTGCGAGGTCCTTGGTGGTCTCAGTTTTGCCAGTCCCTGCTGGGCCAGCAGGGGCGCCACCCAAATACATGGACAGTGCCTGTGATAAGCCAAATGTGAAACATGTTTTCTGATGCACAGAAGGAAATAGGTGTCGTTTCCAAATTCATTACTGTGACAACAGGTACAGACTATGTATATACCTGTATATATAATATAATCATTAATTTGATGTGTCAACTTGACTGGGCTACAGGATGCCCAGAAAACAGGTGGCTAAGCATTATTTCTGTGTCTGTGAAGGTTAGTACGTGAGCTGGTAGACTGAATAGAGCAGACAGCCCTACCCAGTGTGGGTGGGCCTCAACCAATCTGTTGAAGACTGATTAGAGCAAAAAGATGGAGGAAGGTCCTGGCTGCCTAGCTGGGATATCAGCTTCTCCCTACAGTGCTCATGGTTCTCAGACCCAGATTGGAGTCCACACTGTTGGCTCTCTGGCAGTCAGACCTGCAAGCTATAGCACTAGTTTTGCTGGTTCCCCAGCTTGCAGACAGTGGGAACTAATCAGCCTCCATAATCACATGAGTCAATACTTCATAACAAATCTCTTCCTAGATCTCAATCTACCTAGATAAATATTTTGGAGACAGAGTCTCACTCTATCACCCTGGGTAGAGTGCAGTGTTATCATCATAGCTCACAGCAACCTCAAACTCTTTGGCTCAAGCGATCCTCCTGCCTCAGTCCCCTGCGTAGCTGGGACTACAAGTATCTGACACAACACCCAGCTAATTTTTCTAATTTTTTTTTTTTTTTTTTTTTTGGCCGGGGCTGAGTTTGAACCCACCATCTCAGCATTTGGGACCAGTGCCCTACTCCTTGAGCCATAGGCGCCGCCCCTAATTTTTCTAATTTTAGTAGAGACTCTGTCTCACTCCTGCTCAGGCTGGTCTTGAACTTCTGAGCCCAGAGGATCCTCCTGCCTCGGCCTCCCAGAGTGCTAGCATTACAGGTGTGAGCCACCATGCCACTCCTCTACCTAAATAATTTATCTAGATATGTTTAAGAATACCTTCACAGATACATTTTCTAAACTAAAGCAAACAGTGAGATCTACCTATCTAGATGTACTATCCAGATAGATAATAGTGAATAGATAACATCCTACTGATTCTGTTTCTCTGGAGAACCCTGACTAATGCAGGTAAGATCGTACTTTATTTTTTCCCCTAAGACAAAGAATTTTATCACTCCTAGCACGAGTGGGCTTCCTGTTCTCACCCACCTCCTTAGCCTCTGTGCCCAGATCCCACAGAATGAGGTGGGGAGGGCCAGGTGCTGCCCCAGGGTCTGAGTCACAGCTGAACAATCCTGGGGGTTGCTTGGAAACCTGCCCAAACTCTGCCTGCACAGCAGCGTTATTTGTATTATATGGACAGCAAACAAATTTGCCCTCTGACCTGGAGGGAGACACCATCTGTTTCTTCTAAAGCTGTTCACTTGGAATCTGGAATAAGAGCTGCTTTACAGACATGCAAAAGCATGGTGTCCTCACCCCCAACACACCACCTTTGATATTTATGTTCCTAATTGACCTCTACTAACCACCCCCCATTATAAGGACTAGTGACCCAGGGACCGAGCAGCCCACTGCAAACTATTTGGTGCCTGTCCTGAGGACTATGCTTTAATGGTCCCCAGCAATAGTGCTCACATCCCAGTCCGAAACAGTGACAGTCATGTCATATTCCAAATGAAACATCTTTTCCAGATTTAAAAGCTGTGATTTCCCTTAACCATGTCAATCACTATGGCTGTACATAGGGGAAATGCACAACAAGTGGCAGCTATGAGCGCCAGGCCAGTAGTCACCTGGGTGAGTGTCAAGTAGATGCGGTCGGTGAGGGGCGTAATGACCAGACGCCCATTCAGCCCCATGTACTCATAGCCGTAGCCGAAGGTCCCTGTGCACTGCCGGATGTTCAACTCGTCTGGCTCTCGGTCCCAGTAAAACCGCAGCTGACTTTCCCACTCAAACTCCCGGGCTTCAAGAATGCTGGGTGGCGAGAAATGTGGGGGGCAAAGAGGCTTGGTTGAGCAGGACCAGAGAACAACAAAGGGTCTGGTTTGAAACTCAGGTGCCCTTGGAAGATGCTCACCTGCCTCTGATGAAAGAATCCACGATATCCCTGGCGTGCACATCAATAATGAGAACAGTGTTATATTTCTTCCTGTCGTTTTTGCTTAAGGACATGGTGATACGAGTTACCAGCTCATCGATTTGCCGGTGCATTTTCCTGCCATAGTTCTTCATGGCCTGCTTCTCCCCTGCCTGCACTTTGCGGAAGACATCTTCCACCTCCCAGGTCCACCACACCTGGCTGGCTGCTAGCACCACCATGCCTTGGTACAGGAGCATCCAGTCGACTCTGCGGAAGGAATCACACTTTTAAGAGACTTTGTGAAGGGGCACAGTCCCCTGCACTCTTGTAAGGTGAATCAGTATCAGTTGCGCTCCTTGAGGCATGAGACTCTGAGAAGAAACATTTCCAGTACTTGGGCAGCAATCACGCCTTAAAGGAAAGAATGTGCCTGAGAGCCCTCGCCAAGTCATAGCTGGAGACAGATCATCTGCCTGGAACAATGGACCTTTGCACTTAATCCCCTACCTCTATTTACACAATAACTTTCAGTTAAGTCATCTAGGGAAGTAGGCAAACAGAACAGACAACCCAGCCCTTTGCGGTTCATCTCCAAACAAGATGTTCTTGGTTTAGAAAGGTGTGTACGTACTTTGCTGTATTAACGCTGATAAGGAATCTTTACCTTTTGTCTTCCTTATTCTTGGATTATTTTTATCGGATGAGTTTGGGTATATAAGAAAGTGAGTAAAGACAGCTGATGGCTGCTGTGCCCAAGTGAGCACCAGCCATCCCTTAATAAATCATTCATTTCATCTGCAGTGCTTGCCTCTGTGTCTCTGACTAAGCCAGTGGACAGCAACACTTTGACCAACCCAAGGACTGGTACCAAAAATAGTCCCAGTAGGAACTGGAATAGGAAAGGCAAAGTAAAGGTTTAAGTAAGCAAATAACAATAAGAGTCCCTTGACTACTTAGTAAAATACCAGACCAAAGATCCACCTCCAAGAAAATGCTGCAGGTACCATACTGCATAGAAAGATGCCAGGTCATTTTTAAAATTTTTCTTCATCAGGCAGTGCCTATGGCTCAATGAATAGGGGCGCCAGCCCTACATACCGAGGGTGGCGGGTTCGAACCCAGCCCCAGCCAAACCGCAACAACAACAAAAAATAGCCAGGCATTGTGGCGAAAGCCTGTAGTTGCAGCTACTCAGGAGGCTGAAGCAAGAGAATCGCCTAAGCCCAAGAGCTGGAGACTGCTGTTAGCTGTGACACCATGGCACTCTACGGAGGGTGACAAAATAAGACTCTGTCTCTAAAAAATATATATATTTCTTCATGGGCCAGGTGTGGCTCAGGCCTGTATTCCTAGCACTCTGGGAGGCCAAGGTGGGAGGATTGTTTGCGCTTAGGAGTTTGAGACCAGCCTGAGAAAGAGTGATACCCTGTGTGTAAAAATAGGAAAATGAGGCAGGCACAGTGGCGGACTCCTATAGACCCAGCTACTTGGAGGCCAGGGCAAGAGGATTGCCTGAGCCCAGGAGTTTGAGGTTGCTGTGAATTAGGATGACAGCACTCTAGCTTGGGCAACAGAGTGAGACACTGTCTCAAAAAAAGAAAAAAAGTCTTCATCAGTTTTCAAATTGACTCAGTATCATGGACCAATAAAAACATTTCAGCAAAGAATTTCATAATCTTTGACCATGCCCTTGTTATAACTTCCTGAGTGTCACCCATCGCTTTTTCCATTATCACCAGACTTAGTCTATTATATATGAGAAGGAATTATGCCCTATGATTCTCCAAGAATGCATCATGTGGTAAATTACTCTGCACTTTGCTTTTCTCATTTAATAACTCTCATGAATGTGCCTCTAGGTTAGTGGTTCTCAACCTTCCTAATGCCTCCTAACGCCGCAACCCTTTAATGCAGCACCTCATGTTGTGGTGACCCCCAAACATAAAATTATTTTCATTGCTACTTCATAACTGTAATTTTGCTACTGTTATGAATCGTAATGTAAATATCTGATATGCAGGATGTATTTTAATTGTTACAAAGGGGTTGCGGCCCACAGGTTAAGAACTGCTGATCTAGGTGAAGGCATGTGGATCTAACCCAATCGTTAGAAAAGCTGATGATATTGCAAAGCATGAAAGTACCACAGCTTTACTCAAACATTACTCTTCTGATGCCTAGTCAAATTGCTTCATTTGCCCATATAAAAATACCACAATAAGCATCACTCTATATCATTTGGCACTGTCCGGAGACATTTTTGGTTGTCACAGGTGGAACATCTGGTGGGTTGATATATAAACTGCATCTAGTGAGTGGTAGGGCCAGGTATACTGTTAAACATCCTGTAATGCATAGGACAGCCCTCTCTCCATCACCAAAGAATTATCCAGCCCCAGACGTCGCGTGCTGAGGCTGAGAAACCCTGCTCTGCACAGGTCATATTTCCTGATGATTCAGAGCCGTTTCCAGTGTCACAAGGCAGACTCTCACAAGCAGAACCACCAGGCCAAAGTATATGCACACTTATTTTGTAGTTCATTTCCATAGAAATAGTCAAATCACTTTAAAAGGTGGCAACAATCCACAACCTCATCAGCAATTCAAGTGCTGCCCATCTCAACATACCCTCTCTACAACCAGGTTTCATCATGCTTTTGAATTTTTGCCAATCTGAAAAGTGAAAAGACATTATCTCATTCTGCCTTAATTTGCAGATCCCAGCTGAGTAGTGACAGTTCTCCTCTTTTTATTGTGTTTATCAGCCAGTTGGATTTCCTCTATAGAGATACTCATTTACAAAGCTAGTCAATGCCTCGAAATATGTCCAGAGCACGAGCCTTTCTTTCTAAATTGTAGTTAAAAAGTAATAGACTCAGAGCTCTAAATTCCAGTGCTGGAAAAGTGATTGTGAATTACCATAGTCCTATTCTGATGACCTTCAATTCATGACAAAATAAATGTAAAAGAATATTAAATGCAATAAAAAGAACATTAACCTTTACTATCTTGTTTTAAAATTGTGTGGTGTGAATATATCCAGCAATGTGTTGGGGCCACCTCCTATCAGCTCACAAGCTAACTGTCAAATATTCAGGAATTTTGCAACTTGGTTATTAAACTACTTATCATTATTCTATTCAGCTTTGGCATTAACCATGGTAAGAGGATTTATACCATGGACACTGGCGAACACTCTAAATCAATGCTTCTTAAATTTTTTTCCAGAGAGCCAGTTTATCAGCAAACCACTGAATTATGTATCTAATTACATAAAGATGTAAACAATTTTTAATATGCCACAATACCTCAGAAATAGAAGTATCATGATCATCCAAATATTATACTATTTTCTAAAAAACTGATTTTTAAATAGATGTTTTTTACTTTGTGAAATCAAAAAGGCAGTGTACATAATCGAGAGAACAGTGTCTTATAATAACAATAAAGCTTTTACGTCTGCCTAAAGGCCCTGCCAAATAAATGACAACTATACTGCCTAAATCTAATAGGACAAGTTATCTAAAGGTGCTTTATGTATCTATCATGAGTTCAACTGCACTCTCAGCTGCTAGGAGCAGGCATGGCTACAGGGTAAAACCCTGAAGCCTCTATGGCCACAAAAGTCAAGGAATGATTAACATTCATCAAATATTTTAGAACAACTTTATATACACATAATCAATCCTAAACACCTGGTTACAGCTGCCTCATTAAGTCAGTGGTTCTCCCTGGAGGGCTCTCAGAGGTCCTGAGGAGCAGGTGTAGGGTGAAGCCCAAGAATTTGCATTTCTAACCAGCTGTCAGGAAACACATCTGCACTTGGTGATCATCAGTTCAATGTAAGCATTTCACATCGTACATCAAATCAGTACACTGTACCCCATAAATGCTTCAATGTACACAGTTATGATTTAATAAAGAAAAAAATTCTTTTTTAATAAGTCATTTGTACATAGATCATAAATACATTTATGACATTATGGGATTCAATGTGTTGATTATTTGTACAATTTAGAGTGCTTACATCCTACTAATCAACATAGCCTTCACCTCATTTACCCAATTACAGCATTAAGACATTTGTGTTCTACACCTGATAGATGCAACTTGTACTTGCAATGTGCTCCATAGGCGTGGTCCCACTACTAACCCTCCCTCTATGAACCCATCCCTCACCCTTTCCCTCTCTCTCCCCTTCCCTCCTTCATCCTAGGCTATAGTTGTGTTTCATTTTTCATACACAAGTGTGAGTGATTATAAATTGGTTTCACAGTAGTACTGAGTACATTGGATATTTTTTTTCCATTCCTGAGATACTTTACTAAGAAGAATATTTTCCAGCTCCATCCATGTAAACATAAAAGAGGTAAAGTCTAAGAAAAAAAATTCTTAAAGACAGCTATATGTTGGCTAGTTAGCTACTGTAAGAAAAAAAAAAAAACTTCCTTTGGAATGTCAGCTGATCTCCAAACCCTTAAAATTAATCCATTCTGTCCATTAGTAAGATAGAATAGCCAATGTTCACATGCACGGCCTTACCTGCTTCTGTCCTCACAGTATCTGAAAATAGCCTCTTTGGTGATGAGTCTATTAGTCCTTCTCATCTCATTCAAAACCGCTGTCATCCAGTCCTCTACACGCCCTTCGGCCCGGATAATCTTCCGAAACTCCATGACTTCTCCTTCTGCTGAAATCATCGCTGACACCAGTTTTTCTCCACTGTCCCCGTCATTAAACCTCAGTGAGGCAATGTTGTCAAACATCTGCAATACAGCAGCAGAGGTGACCCTGTGACCCTTCACTAAGCTCTGAAATCAAAGACCAGCCTGCGGTGCTCTGTCAGAACTGCCAGGATGCAAGCAACAGCAACAGGCCAGCTGTGACCGCACAATGAATGATGCTCATTCGCCCAGCTGCCTACGTCCAGCAGACATGCACTTGGTACTTTCATTTATCCTGCACCATGCAGGATCTATGGTGAGTTAAAAGAAGACAGACTCTAACACTCCTGAGATGGGGAGAAATCTAAACGTGTATACCAGTTGACCGTGAAAGAGAAAGAAAGGTAACAAAACACACTGGGGAACTAGAGTCTGTGGTGGAGCCTCAGATGCCCTGCTGTCTAACAGACAACTCTAGGTGCACTGCTTCCCTTCTCTCAGCCTAGAATAAACATAACCATGGCATTTCCAAGATAGGGTTGGGAGAATCAAATGAAACGTGAGTAAAATGCTGGTATATTGAACATTTGGCATTTGTTCACTATCATCATTGTTACTAATCAGAGAAATATTTACGAAAGTGGGTCCTTTGGTGCCCAAGACATAATAATACAAGGCGCTCTGAAAATGAGAATAAAATCAGAGGCTGGCAAAAGAGGCTAACGGCAAAGTACTGTGATCTAACACCATGTTCTTCTACAGCTGTTAAATATCTATGAAAGTGGAAACAGAACACTGTATAAACCTCCCCTTTATAAAAGGAAAAACATACAGTTGTAAATAGGAATCTTATTTTTAAGCAGAAAATCAGGATGAAAAAGAAAGTATGGAATAAAGTCCTTATTCCTAAGTGCTTTGTTCATATGGAACAAAGGAATTGTACTATATAAATACTGGTTTTCAACTCAGGATGATTTTGCCACCAGGAGACACTGGCAATGTGTGGAGATGTTTCTGTGTCATAACTGGGGAGAGAGAGCTATTGGCACCTAGTGGGGCAAGGCCAAGGACACTGCTAACTACCCTGTAATACTCAGGACGCACCCACAGCAAAGAGTCACCAAGCCTAAAACACCCAGTAGTGCCTCTAGAAAGTGGAGAACTATGAGTGGGGATAGAGGACAAAGAGTGTAGCAATTTTATCTGTACAACTTAACAAAAAAGAGGCAAAGCAAATGTTACTAAATAGTAGCAAGCGTCAGCTCTGGGTGGTGGCTAAGGTTATTTGGCCAGCATTGTAAGGTAGGTACTTTTCAAAGTACTTTATAAACATTAACTCATTTCATCTTTATAACAACTACCCTGAAACAGGTAACTATTAGGATTATCTTTATGCACAGATGGGGAGACCAATGCCCAGAGAGGTTAAGCAACTTGCCAAAGGCCACACAGCAACTCAGTATAGAGCCAGGATTTGAACCTACACCATCTGGTTCGAGTCCCTATACTAAACCAGTATCCTCTACTTCAGCTTTTGTGTACTTCTATATTTTTCTAGTTTCTCAGAAAGAAAAGAAGTTTGGGAGTATGCAAAAGAGCTGATTCTGGTGCAATTTAGGACTGAGCATCATCAGGTTTATGCTTCAAATAAAACCCCACAACAGCATTTCACAGTCTTAAACCTCGGAGGAGGCTGACCTTTATCATGTGCTCCTGGACACAGAGCGGGTCGCTGCTTCCCAAGATGCTGAGCAGCTCATCATCAGAAATGAAGAAGAACCTCGGGAAGGCATTTCTCTTTGAGTCTAAGTAGTCATTTAAGCTCTTCTGGCACTTCTCCAGGCCCTCACTGATGAGCTGCAGGTCATTGAGGCGGTTTGGGGCTTCACAACATCGCTTGATCACAGGGTCTTTTAAGGTCTCACCCATGATCTAGACAGGGACAGAAAAGTGCCATCACTTGAGGGAAGCAGAGACATTGTTCTGGAATGGGCATTCTCAGGGCCCAGGCATGCCAGAGAACAAAACCAACAAACTGCCCAGAGCCACCACCTATTGAGGGACTAATCTGGCAAAAGCCACCAAATTTTTATTTTTTAATTTTTTTTAATTTGGATATATTGCGTTTCTATTCTTTTTTTTTTATTGTTAACTCGTAGCTGTGTACATTAGTGTAATCAAGGGGTACAATGTGCTGGTTTCATATACAATCTGAAATATTCTCATCAAACTGTTTAACATAGCCTTCATGGCATTTTCTTAGTTATTGGATGTAGACATTTGTATTCTGCCTTTAGTAAGTTTCACCTGTACCCATTCTAAGATGCACCGGAGGTGTGGCCCCACCCATGACCCTCCCTCCACCCTAACTTCCCCCCTCCCTTCCCCTTCCTTGGCTCTTTCCTCATAGTCTTGTGCTACAGTTGGGTTATAGCCTTCATGTGAAAGCTATAATTTAGCTTCATAGTAGGGCTGAGTACATTGGATACTTTTTCTTCCATTCCTGAGATACTTTGCTTAGAAGAATATGTTCCAGCTCCATCCATGTAAACATGAAAGAGGTAAAGTCTCCATCTTTCTTTAAGGCTGCATAATATTCCATGGTATACATGTACCACAATTTGCTAGTCCATTCGTGGGTCGATGGACACCTGGGCTTCTTCCATGATTTAGTAATTATGAATTGGGCTACAATAAACATTCTGGTACAGATGTCTTTGTTATATTGTGATTTTTGGTCTTCTGGGTATAAACCTAGTAAAGGAATTATAGGATCGAATGGCAGGTCTATTTTTAGGTCTCTAAGTATTCTCCAAAATCCTTCCAGAAGGAACGTATCAGTGGGCATTCCCACCAGCAGTGTAGAAGTGGGCCCTTTTCTCCACATCCACACCAACATCTCTGGTTTTGGGATTTTGTTATGTGGGCTACTCTTACTGGGGTTAGGTGATGTCTCAAAGTAGTTTTGATTTGCATTTCTCTGATGATTAAGGATGATAAGCTTTTTTTCATGTGTTTGTAGATTGTGCATCTGTCTTCTTTAGACAAGTTTCTCTTCAAGTCCCTTTCACGTGTTCTTTTCTTCCTAATACGTTTGAGTTCTCTGTGGATTCTGGTTATTAGACCTTTATTGGAGGTATAACCTGCAAATATTTTCTCCTATTCTGAGGGCTGTCTGCTTGCTTTACTTACTATGTTCTCGGCTGTGCAGAAGCTTTTTAGTTTGATCAGATCCCAGTAGTGTATTTTGGATACTGCTTCAATTGCCTGGGGAGTCCTCCTCATAAAATATTCACCCAGGCCGATTCCTTCAAGAGTTTTCCCTGCACTTTCTTCAAGTATTTTTATAGTTTCATGTCTTAAGTTGAAATCTTTTATCCAGTGAGAGTCTATCTTAGTTAATGGTGAAAGGTGTGGGTCTAGTTTCGATCTTCTACAGGTTGCCAGCTAGTTCACCCAGCACCATTTGTTAAATAGGGAATCTTTTCTCCACTGAATGTTTTTAATTGGCTTGTCAAAAATCAAATAATGGTAAGTAGCTGGATTCATCTCTTGGTTCTCTATTCTGTTCCAGACATCTACTTCTCTGCTTTTGTTCCATTACCATGCTGTTTTGATCACTATCGATTTATAGTACAGTCTCAGGTCTGGCAGCGTGATTCCTCCTGCTTTGTTTTTATTGCTGAGTAATGTTTTGGCTATTCGAGGTTTTTTCTGATTCCATATAAAACGAAGTATTATTTTTTCAAGATCTTTAAAATATGACAATGGAGCTTTAATAGGAATTGCATTAAATTTATATATTGCTTTGGGCAGTATAGACATTTTAACAATGTTGATTCTTCCCAGCCATGAGCATGGTATGTTTTTCCATTTGTTAACATCTTCAGCTATTTCTTTTCTTAGTTTCATAGTTCTCTTTGTAGAGATCTTTCATATCTTTTGTTAGGTATACTCCCAAATATTTCATCTTCTTTGGCACTACTGTAAAAGGAATAGAGTCCTTGACTGTTTTTGCGGCTTGCTTATTGTTGGTATATATAAAGGCTACAGACTTATGGGTGTTGATTTTGTAGCCTGATACCTTGCTGTATTCCTTGATCACTTCTAAAAGTTTCGTAGTAGAATCCCTAGTGTTTTCCAGATATACGATCATATCATCTACAAAGAGTGAAAGTTTGATCTCTTCTGACCCTATGTGGATATCCTTGATGGCCTTTTCTTCCCTAATTGCAATGGCTAAAACTTCCATTACAATGTTAAGGAGCAATGGAGACAATGGGCAACATTGCCTGGTTCCTAATCTAAGTGGAAATGATTCCAATTTAACTCCATTCAATACGATATTGGCTGTGGGTTTGCTGTAGATGGCCTCTATTAGTTTAAGAAATGTCCCTTCTATACCAATTTTCTTAAGTGTTTTGATCAGGAAGGGATGCTGGATATTATCAAAAGCTTTTTTTTGCATCAACTGAAAGAATCATATGGTCCTTATTTTTTAGTTTATTTATGTGCTGAATTACATTTATAGATTTACATATATTGAACCAGCCTTGAGACCCTGAGATAAATCCCACTTGGTCGTGGTGTATAATTTTTTTGATGTGTTGTTGGATTCTGTTTGTTAGGATCTTATTGAGTATTTTAGCATCTATATTCATTAGTGATATTGGTCTATAATTTTCTTTTCTTCTTGGGTCTTTCCCTGGTTTGGGATCAAGGTGATGTTTGCTTCGTAGAATGTGTTGGGTAATATTCCTTCTTTTTCTATATTTTGGAAGAGGTTTAGTAATATAGGTACTAGTTCTTCTTTAAAGGTTTGGTAGAATTCTGACGTAAAGCCATCTGGTCCTGGGCTTTTCTTTTTAGGGAGATTTTGTATAGTTGATGCTATTTCAGAACTTGATATAGACCTGTTCAACATTTCCACTTTGTCCTGGCTAAGTCTTGGTAGGTGACGTACTTCCAGGTATTGGTCGATTTCTTTCAGATTTTCATATTTCTGAGAGAAGAGTTTCTTGTACTATTCGTTAAGGATTTTTTGAATTTCTGAGGGGTCTGTTGTTATTTCATCATTACCATTTCTGATTGATGAAATTAGAGATTTTACTCTTTTTTTCCTGGTTAGGTTGGCCAAAGGTTTATCTATTTTATTGATCGTCTCAAAAAAACAACTTTTGGATTTATTGATCTGTTGTATAATTCTTCTGTTTTCAATTTCATTTAATTCTGCTCAGATTTTGGTTATTTCTTTTCTTCTGCTGGGTTTGGGGTTGGAGTGTTCTTCCTTCTCCAGTTGCTTGAGATGTCCCATTAAGTTATTAACTTCCTCTCTTTCCATTTTCTTGAGGAAGGCTTGCAGTGCTATAAATTTCCCTCTTAGGACTGCCTTTGCAGTATCCCAGAGGTTCAGGTAATTCGTGTCTTGATTGTTGTTTTGTTCCAAAAATTTGGTGATTTCCTTCTTAATCTAGTCTATAACCCATCTATCCTTCAGCATAAGGTTGTTTAGCTTCCATGTTCTTGTATGGGTATGCAGGTTCCTATTGTTATTGAGTTCAACTTTTATTCCATGTTGGTCTGAGAAGATGCAAGGAATAATTTCTATTTTTTTAAATTTGCTGAGGTTAGATTTGTGGCCTAGGATGTGGTTGATTTTGGAGTATGTTCCGTGGGCTGATGAGAAGAATGTGTATTAATTTTTGTTGGGATGAAATGTTCTGTAGATGTCTGTTAAGTCCAGATGTTGAATGGTTAAGTTTAAATCTAAAATTTCTTTGCTTAGCTTCTTTTTGGAGGATCTATCGAGCACTGCTAAAGGGGTGTTAGTGTTCCAACTACTATGGAACTGGAGGAAATCAAGTTGCTCATGTCTGTTAGAGTTTCTCTTATAAATCGAGGTGCGTTCTGGTTGGGTGATAATTGAAATCTCATCATATTGAATATTACCTTTAACAAATATGAAGTGTCCATCCTTATCCTTCCTTATTTTGGTTGGTTTAAAGCCTACTGCGTCTGTGAATAGGATTGCAATGCCTGCTTTTTTCTGCTTTCCATTTACCTGGAGTATAGATGACCATCCCTTCACCTTGAGTCTATATTTGTCTTTTAATGTAAGATGCGATTCTTGTATGCAGCAGATATCTGGCTTGAGTTTTTGTATCCAGTCAGCCAACCTCTGCCTCTTTAGAGGACAATTTAAACCATTCACATTAATTGAGAATATTGATAAGCCTTTCGAGAGTCCAGTGGACATTTTTAATCCTTTTGTGACTGTGGAAGTTGGAATTTGATCAAAATTTTCTGGGTGGGTTTACTTTTGTGGTGGAGGATTACACTGGTCTTTATGGAGGATAGGTCTGAGAATATCCTGGAGAGCTGGTTTAGTTATGGCAAATTTCTTCAACATGTGAATGTCATTGAAGTATTTAATTTCTCCGTCATAAATGAAAATCAGTTTAACTGGGTACAGGATCCTGGGTTGAAAGTTATTTTGTTTTAGGAGATTAAAAGTCGATGACCATCCTCTTCTAGCTTTAAAGGTTTCAGCAGAGACATCTGCAGTTATTCTAATATTCTTGCCCTTGTAGGTGATGGTTTTTTTTTTCATCTGGCTGCTTTCAGAATTTTCTCCTTCATATTAACTTTAGTGAAATTGATTATGATGTGTCTGGGGGACATCTTATTTGGGTTGAGTCATGCTGGAGTTCTGAAACTGTCTGCTATCTGAATTTCAGAATCTCTTGGCATGTCTGGAAAGTTCTCCTTCATAATCTCATGGAGAAGAGACTCTGTACCTTGTGAAGCCACTTCATTGCTTTCGAGGATCCCTATAAGACAAATATTAGTTTTCTTCTAATTATCCCAGAGCTTTCTGAGAGAGCGATCTGTTTTTGCCCTCCATTTCTCTTCCTCTTTGAGAGTTTGGGAGCATTGGAAAGCTCTGTCTTCAATGTCAGAAATCCTTTCTTCTGCTTGCTCCATTCTGTTGCTGAGGGATTCTACTGTGTTTCTCAGATCTTTGAGGGCCGCAACGTCTTGTCTCAATGTGTCAATATCTTTGGTCATTTGGTCTTTGAATTCGTTGAATTCTTGAGATATCTTTTGGGTTACTGCTTGAAATTCTAAATCGATCTTATTTGCTATCCAGATTCTGAATTTGATTTCTGACATCTTAGGTATTTGTTTGTGCATGGGATCTTATGCTGTGTCTGCCCCATTGATCCTTGAGTTGATCTACTCTGACTATTCATATTGCCAGAGTTTTTCTATTGATTTTGCCTCATGATTGTTTTTCACCATTGCCTCTGGCCATCCTCAAAGTTGGGGAGATGTCTCTCCAAGATGAGACCCCAGCAGGATCACTCTATTGTTGCTGGATCTTTGTAGGGAGTGACCCTGTGTAGTTCCTCTGGGGCTGCCCCAGCCAGGGAGTTCTGGTTGTGGAAGCAGCTCCGGAGTGTGACACACCAGGATCCAGCAACAGGGAGGGAGGTGGGGTGCACGGTTCTGGGAGTGCCTGGTGCCCAGTGACTTTGGCACAGAGGACCCAAGGCTCCAGTAGTCTCTGGCAAGAAGAAGGGCTCTGCGCAGAGGCAGGGAGGGCTCCGGAGGGCATGCGGCTACCAGAGTCCCTGGCCAGACAAGCGGGCCAGTGTGGAGGCAGGGAGGGTACAGGAGGGAGGATGCAGGGTTGCACAGCTCTCGCAGTTCCTGGTCAGGGCATGCAGAGGCCCAGCGGGCGCAGGTCACAGGTCGGGGGCCATGGCATAGCTCTTATGGAGGTCCGGGCAGTGCCAAGCCCAGGAGTTTGAGCCTGCTATGAGCTGTGACACCATAGCACTCTATCCAGGGCAACAGCCCGAGGCTCCAGTGTGCCAAAACCAGTCTCACTCTGCCCCTGTGGGTTAAGGCTGTAAGGCAGCTCAATCCCCGCCTTTAGGCTGCTCAGTCACTAGGTTACTAGTTCCCGCCCAATCCTTGCTCTGCGACCCTGAGGGCGGAACTTGCCGGGGAAGTTCTCTCACAGTGGTTCCCTGCGGCCCACAGCCAAACACTATTAGCTCCGTCCAGCTCAGCGGCTCAGTCTGGGGCCCTAGACAATGCCCAAAGTTCTCCGCACTCCTGCTCAAGCTCTCCCCAAGGCAGTTCAACTGAGTGCCAAGTCCAAAAACACAGAAACAGTTCACAGGTAAGGCCTTTCCAGTTTGCAGTCTCACTGCTGCTTGTACTTACGGCTGCTAGCGGGATTAGGTAGATCGAACACATGCAACCACTTGCCAGTTTTCCACTGTTTTTGTCTTCCTCTTGGGGTCCAGAAGTTCCTTGCAGACTCCCTGTATCCTCAAAGGGATGATTATAGGCAGATCCCACCAGCCAGAGATGCCTGGAGTCTTATCTCCCCAGACTCACTGTGCCCAGTTGCAGGGAAGCTGTTAATCAGCTGCCATCTTCTGCATTTCTGTTCTTACACTTCGCCACTAAATTTTTAAATAAGCATATTCATAGCACCCTCTAATATATGACATATAATTAACTTATTTCTTGATTGTTTCCCCCCATCTTTCCTCTAGAAGGCCAGCAGCACAGGGTTGGGATTTTCATCTGCTTTGCTCACTGGTGGGTCTAACCACCCACAACAAGGTGCTCAATCAACGTTTGTTGAATGAATGAAGCCAGTAATTCCCAATTGAGCAATCTGTGTACATGGAATAGTCCCAGCAGCACCTGCTATCACGGCAAAAAACACAGAAATACAGAACCTACATGTCCAACAAGAGAGAAACAGGTAAACCAGACACCGTAAGTGGTAATTTAGTTGTTTATTGAAATAGGTCAAAAATGGTAAATGAAAAAAGTCAATCATATTGGTAAGGATGATCCTATTTTGTAGAATACTTACTTATCAACATATATTTACATATTTAATAGGAATAAACATTCTGGGATGCTCTATGCTCAGCTGTTTTAAAATAATTATCTCGAGTGAGCTTATTATAACAGTTATTTTTCCTTTCTTTTTCTTGGCTTTCTTCTTTTTTAATAATTTCTAAATTCATCTATAAGGCATCAGTATTTGTTGTATAACTTAAGTTTTTTTAAAGAGCTTATGCAAATGAATGAGAAAAAAATTATAAACTCTAGTGAGTTCAGAAGACAGGACCTGCCCACCTGTAATTGAAGCATACATCAGCAAAGCTAAGTCAAAAAATCCCCTGGCTTTGAGCAGAGTGGGTTTAAATCCCAACCACACTAACTATCAACAGCAGTAATGGCCACAACCCTTTCTGGAAAGGATTTTAAATCCTTTCTTGGGCAATTGCTTCCCAACAATATGTCTTAAAATATTCATCCTAAATATGCAAAAAACATCAGGTACAAACCTGCACATTATTTATGAAAGCTAAGAATTCTGTTCAAACAAAATGTCAAATTACTAGGGAACAATCAAACAAACTAATGCCAACCCACTAATTGGAACATTATGTAAAGCTGTTAAAATATTTTCTCTGATGGTTTCATAATATGAAATATTTCTCATAATATTAAGATAAAATTATAAGTTATAAAATTGTACACAAAATGACATTATCATTATCTTTTTAAACTTATTCACATATGAAAAAGATAAAAGGAATATATTGACAAATTAAAATGGTCCCCATTAAGTTGATAAAACCATAAGAGATACATTTTTCCTATTTTTGTAAATTTTCAAAATGTTTTAAAATAAGCAAATATTACTTTTATAATGAAAATAAACATTTAAAGGTGGCACTCGTAGCTCAATGGTTAGGGCGCTGGCCACATACACCGAGGCTGGTGGGTTCGAATCCGGCCCAGGCCTGCTAAAACAACAATGATGACTGCAACAAAAAAACTCGCCCTGGGTAGAGTGCCGAGGTGTCACAGTTCATAGCAACCTCAAACTCTTGAGCTTAAATGATTCTCTTGCCTCAGCCTCCCAAGTAGCTGGGACTACAGGCAACCACCACAATGCCCGGCTATTTTTTGGTTGTAGGTGTCATTGTTGTTTGGCAGGCTCAGGCTGGGTTAGAACCCACCAGCTCTAGTGTAACGTGGCACCCTAGCTGCTGAGCTCTCCTCTTTTTTTTAAGAAACAGTGTTTTGCTCTGTCACCTGGTCTAGCATTCAGTGCCATGATCTTAACTCACTGTAACCTTGAACTCTGGGGCTCAAGAGATCCTTCTGCCTCAGCTCCTGAGGAGCTGAGATTACAGGTGCAATCCATAATGCCCAGCTCAGAAATTTTCACTAAATTGATTAAGGTCAAAAATAATGGGGAAAAAGGTTCAGAAGCTACTAATGGAGAAATCATTACATGCAAAAACAAATGTAAACATTTCTCAAGTCACTGTCCTTTTCTCATGACTCAAACAGATGACAGTTACTTGCCCTTCTAAATATTCTATCAATGTTGTCAAACTTTTTTGCCTCATCCGGAAGTTGCGATCTTATATCTCCACCAATAAAAATGCTTTCAAGATACATCCATTTTCTCTGTACCAACATCCAAATCTGTAAATATATAGAATGTTAATGTCAGAGGGTACCTCAAGGAATGTATTACAAAATCCCACCTCAAGGAATGTATTACAAAATCCCACCTTAACATGGGACAGATTCAAATCAGATTCTTTCAGGTGGAAAGAATTTCTAAGCAAAACGACAGAGTGAGGACACATATGACCAGCTCCCCCTGCACCCCAAATGTATAGGAATGCTGGAGAACACAGAATTGAATATTTAAAAATACATGGCCATGCTCACTGCCAACCCAGGACTGGGAGGAAACTTTTAGTTATGATCGGGGGTAGAGTCCTGTGACCCACAACAACCCAGGACAGGCCGTGCAGAACCCCATGAAAAAAAGTAAGCCAAGTACCATGTGTCCAGTAATACTGCTACTAGATACAGACCCAAAAGAACTGAAAATAGTGACTCAAATAGTTGCACACGAATGCTCACAGCACAACTGTTCACAATAGCCAAAAGGTGGAACCTACCCAAATGTCCATCAACCAATGAACAGATAAGACAAAATGTAGTCCATCCATACAATAGAACATTATTTGGCCAAAAACAGAAATGACGTACTGATGCATGTCAAAATCATTATGCTAAGCTAAAAAAGCCAGACATAAAGGACCACAGATTACATGACTCCATTTATACGAAACACCTACAATAGGTAAATCCATACAGACAGAAAACAGACCTGGGGGAGCAGATGTGATGGGAAGGGAATGACTGCTTAATGAGTATCAGCTTTTCTTTCAGTTTGATGAAAATGTTCTGGAACTGTAGGTGATGTTTGCACAACATGGTGAATGTACTAAATATCACCGAATTGTATGCTTTAAAATGGTTTGTTTTATGTTATATAAATTGCAACTCAAAAAAAAAAAGTCTGTATTTGTTTTCTACATCAGAGTTTCCACTAATAAAAAAGTCACAGACAGGGGCGGCGCCTGTGGCTCAGTCAGTAAGGCACCGGCCCCATATACCGAGGGTGGCGGGTTCAAACCCGGCCCTGGCCAAACTGCAACCAAAAAATAGCCGGGCGTTGTGGCAGGTGCCTGTAGTCCCAGATACTCAGGAGGCTGAGGCAAGAGAATCGCTTAAGCCCAGGAGTTGGAGGTTGCTGTGAGCTGTGTGAGGCCACGGCACTCTACTGAGGGCCATAAAGTGAGACTCTGTCTCTACAAAAAAAAAAAAAAAAGTCACAGACAAACAAATAAACAAAGCAAGCCAAGGAAGCCCAGGCATGATGGGAGGCTAAGGCCCGCATCGCACTTCCAGCCAGAGAACTGGGCCTGGTATCATCTCCATCTCACCGGCAACAAGGTGCTTACCTGTGGGCTGGGGAGGAAAAAAGGCAACCACCCAAAAATGGCAAAGTGAGCCTGGTTGCTCAGAGAGGTCTGGACTAGTATTTTTCACAAAGGAAGAGAGCCTCAAAGCACCTCATAGAAGATTCTGGTGCTTCCCAGTGTGACAGGCCAGGTTAGAGAGACTGCAAAAGCAGGTGACAAAGAAATCCAAGCACAACAAAAATACTTTATGTGAGACGAACTAAAAATAATCAAAATCGCACAGAGGAAAACCCACCACCATGAGAGACAGTCAACAGAAACAAAATGAAAGAAAATTCTTATCTAGGAAAATAAAAAGTATAGAGAAATCTGAAGAGGACTCTAAATATGTTTACAACTTTCAGTGCGATAAAAGATGTGAAAGCATCCTTGCAAAAAGAAAGGGACAGTATAAAAGAAGAACAGGCATGTGAAAAAGAGCCGATTAGGAATCTGGAAAACTAAAAAGCATTCTTCGAAATTTAGAATCAAATCAACCACTCTAGACACACACTCCTCCCCCAAAATAAACCAAGACAAAAAAGTACGAAAGAGGAACATTCATTTCTAAGAACAAAATATTCTCGTATAAGGGTTCTCCCCTGCTGTGAATTGGCTCTAATCCATCTTTTGCTTTCTTCTGTTCTCTCACCTCAATAACTTCTCCAATTAGAGAAAGTGTTTTTTCCCATTTGTGAACAGTTTGCAGAAAAGGCCCCACAAATCTGCTTCCTGAGATGCTTTGCAGGTTGAAAGTATTGTCATCAAGACTCTGAACAATCTCATCAACAGAGCCCAAAACGTAGCCTCGCTCCTGTGTGCCTTTGTAATATTTGACCACAGAGAATTTCATGTTTTCCCACGTGTCCAGGATTTCCTTCACGGCCTGGTCAGGGACAGAAAAAGAATAATTCAGACACATAAACTGGAAAGACAGAAACCAAGCCAACAACTTCCTTAGCTTGTCTCTGACCAACAGTTCAATTCAGAGTTCTGGATCAGAACTGCATCAGTCCTGAGAAAGTCAAGATTCTGTCATGGTAGTAGTAATAGTCATTCATCAAGCATTTGCTATGCGCCAGGTGAGCATGTTACATTTTCTGTGGTCCCTTTTAACCTCCTGTTGAAATGTGATCCCCAGTCCTGGAGGTGGAGCCTAGTGGGAGGTGTCTGGGTCATGGGCGTGGATCTCTCATGAAAGGCTTGGTGCCATCCTCATGATAATAAGTGAGTTCTCACTTGGTTAGTGCCCACAAGAACTGGTTATTCGGAAGAGCCTGGCACCTCCCCACCCCTCTTGCTTCCTGTCTTGCCACGTGACCACATGGCCAAAGGGAATACTTCCAAGCTGGCCACAGTGATATTTATTCAGCAATGAGGCATGTATCACTTTTTCTAGGATGAATTCAGGAACATCATTGTCCAACCTCGTACATGTGTGTATACACTATGTATTATGTGTGTGTGTATACAAGTCTGTATGTGTGTACATACGTGTATATGTGTGCGGTGTGCACATATACATAGGTTTATGGACACATACACATGCATATATACATGAGTGCACACTCATGCATCACATAACAATATTTCAGTGACGGCCCACGCACACAACGGAAGTCCCTTAAAATTATAACACCAAATTTTTGCTCTGCCTTTTCTACATTAGATATATTTGGATGCACAGATACCGCTGTGTTATAAATGCCTACAGTGTTGAGGTTTGTGGCCCAGGCACACATAGCCTGGGTGTGCAGGAGGCGACGCTGTCTGGGCTCCTGTAAAGCCTAAGCACTCCATGGTGTCTGAACAGTAATGAAATCACCTGACCACACAGAACATATCCCCATCACTGAGAGACACAGGACTGTAGATACATGTATGTATGCGTGTGGATGCCGGTGTCTGTCTGTGTGCGTGTATGTTTGTGCATACCCATCCAAGGCTTTGTGCGCTTGCGTGTGTGCAGCGTGTGTACATGTGTGTGCATTTTTAAGTAGGAAAGGATATATACTAAAATATTAACAATAATTATCTTCAGGTGATAGGGTTATAAGACTTTTTTAATTTTTCTACCATGAATATCCATTCCTTCTATAATATATAAACAAAAAGTGAAACTATAGAAGCTAAAGAATTTAACTGAGGCAGCAATTCTATTTCCACAACAGATAATTCATCATTCCTTAAATGCAACAAGTGCTAGAGCACATGTTTTCTCCTTGAATACAAAAATTTTCTTCTTCTTCTAACTAATCTTACCCTCTCGATGGCGACTTCCTTGGTAGCTGCTGTAACAATCTCATTAAGAACATCCGAGTGTTTGTGAAGTTCCATAGCAAACATATTTTCCAAGGTGAACGTGTCGGTCATTTCAAAAAAGACACCTGTTTTTTCCATCAGTTCATTCCAGTGCCTGAAAGTATATCCACATTAACATCTTCACACTGACTGAATGTAGGGATGAATTTATTTATTCTCATGTAAGTCACAGGACAAAGCTCATTATGAAAACTTCTTAACAGATTTCTAAAATATGAGGCCATCGTTAGAATTTCATTCCCCAAATTTTCCAAAGTCTTGCTGGCTAAACCCAGGAATCAACATCCAGCAAGATTCAGCATGCTCTATTCTTCATGGTCATCGAATAAAACACACAGCTTTGTAGTTTTGGGAAGCTGCTTCTGTCCTAGGCTCAACCAGTGAGCCCCATCTCGGTTGGATCACTCAGCCTTTTTGAGAACCTCGTGGAAATTACAAGCCCTCGCATATTTATTAAACGTTTACTGGTGCTGACTTGGCCAGGGAGAGGGATGGGTGCAGGGGGTACATGATAACCAAGGGGCAAGGCCCAGGGCCTCTGGGAAGACACCACATACTTGGTGAATAAACAATAAAACAAACCTGGAAATTAAATAATTGCGTAGAGTTTGAACACTATGAAAAAAACTATAGCACCATAGAAAGTAAGAAGGGCTCACTTCAAGCTGGTAGGGTGGGGGGCAGATGTCTGTGTGCACAGACACAATAGCCAGCAGTGCGCACTTGACCCAATTTGCCTTCTGTTAAGGTTTGAATTTAGCCTGTGGGGTTGCCCACTTTCTGGTTTCATGTGTATGGGACAGGTATGACTATGGCGCTTGAAAGTGGAATGCCAGGAGGCCAGCACATGTGCAGTAAGTGTTTAGTCACTGATTTATGTTGTCAACAGACACACAGGAAAGTGTTCATAAAGGAGGCCCTTTCATATTCCCAAGCCTGGCACAGGGGCTGACAGGAAGGGGTGTCGCTACTCTGCTTAGTGGGTTCTAGAGTCCACAGCTCTTACCACAGCCCCCTGAGTCACTCTTCAGTCATCCCCCCAATCCTTCTGATTACACAGAAGGGTTAGTCCCCACTTGGTGCTGCCATGACTTTAACACCATTTGCATTTCTCAGAGGGCAGGCCTCCAGCTCAGAGACCAGCAACCACTCTGAGCTAAAACTTTTTAAAGTTTTCTACTTTCATAATTTTACTTTCTATTTCTGGCGAGAGCTTTTGGTTCTCCATTTACAGTGGTGGTATAAGTTTCTTTTTAAAATACATTCACTTAAGTAAAAAAGAAATACACTGATAGAAATTATAAAGCCATGATAGCATAAGTGATGTTTAAATATGATAAAAATGGTGAGAAATGACCAAAGTTTGGGAAACACTGGGTTATGAGGTCATAAAACAGGGACTTTGGCTAAAAAATGCTTATCTATGTAGTATGCAGAGGTAAAAGTGGGGGCCCCAGGTTAGCAGAACAGTAACAAAGATGGGCTAAGACCCCAAGTCAGCTGGGCCTGAGAGCAGCCTGTTCCTTGTTGAAAGGCAGAGTAACAGGTGTTAGAAACAGCTGAGCACTTAAGAGCAACACCTCCTTGTTGTTGTAACCATGAGATCCTCAAACTGCGGCCCGCGGGCCACATGCAGTGGTGTGATTGTATTTGTTCCCCTTTTGTTTTTTTACTTCAAAATAAGATATGTGCAGTGTGCACAGGAATTTGTTCATAGTTTGTTTTTTTAAAGTATAGTCTGGCCCTCCAACAGTCTGAGGAACAGTAAACTGGCCCCCTGTTTAAAAAGTCTGAGGACCCCTGAATTGTAACAGAAGGATCAGAAAGGAACTGAAAAAGTAATGACTTTCTCACTAAGGAACATGAAGGTACTGGATGTCATTACGTGACTAGGTGACCACACTTTGGAAAACAAGGACACACAGAGGAATAGAGACTATAACTCACAAAACTACTACCCTCCACCTGTGTGGAGCCACAACAATGGTCACAGACCCATAGTGGGGTATCTCGCCCCATCCCACCCACCGACAATTGAGACTTGTTTTGTCCCCTACGTGGCTATTGAACACTCAAAATGTGGCAAGTCCAGGGGAAGGATGTTGTAGATGTGAAACACTAGCCCAGATCTCAACCTAGTTTTGTTTGTTTTTTTTTTTTGAGACAGAGTCTCACTATGTCCCCCTTGGTAGGGTGCCTGTGGCATCATAGTTCATAGCAACCTCCAACACTTGGGCTTAAGTAATTCTCTCGCCTCAGCCCCCCAAGTAGCTGGGACTACAGGCGCCTGCCACAACAACCAGCTATTTTTTGTTGCAGTTGCCATTGTTGCTTAGCTGTCCCAGGTCAGGTTTGAACCTGTCCCATGGGTGGTTGACTGTGATACAAGTGCCAAGCTCAACCTATTTTTTAAGAAGAATGTAAAATGTCACAGGAATCAATTTGCACATTGGTTATATGTTGAAATAATGTTTTGCATGTATTGGGTTAATTAAAATAGATTCTTTTTTTTAATTTCTCCTTCTTTCTTCTTTTTTTTTTTTTTTTTGTGGTTTTGGGCTGGGGCTGGGTTTGAACCCGCCACCTCCGGCATATGGGACCAGCACCCTACTTCCTGAGCCACAGGTGCCGCCCTCTTTCTTTTTTTTTTTAAATTAAATCATAGCTGTGTACATAAATGCAATCGTGGGGTACAATGTGCTGGTTTATATACGATTTGAAATATTTTCATCAAAAAGGTTAACACAGCCTTCGTGACATTTTCTTATTGTGTTAAGCCATTTGTATTCTACGTTTAGTAAATTTCACATGTACCGTTTATAAGATGCACCGTAGATGTGGTCCCACCAATCACCCTCCCTCTACCCATCCTCCCCGCTCCCCTCCCGTCCCTACCCCGTTTCCCCATATTCTTGGGCTATAATTGGGTTATAGCTTGGTTTTATAGTAGACTGAGTACATTGGAGATCAAAATAGATTCTTGGACGGCGCCTGTGGCTCAGTGAGTAGGGCGCCGGCCCCATATACCAAGGGTGGCAGGTTCAAACCCGGCCCTGGCCAAACTGCAACAACAACAAAAAAAGAAACAGCTGGGCATTGTGGCAAGCGCCTGTGGTCCCAGCTACTCAGGAGCCTGAGGCAAGAGAATCGCCTAAGCCCAGGAGCTGGAGGTTGCTATAAGCTGTATGATGCCACAGCACACTACCAAGGGCAATAAAGTGAGACTTGAGAATAGATTCTTTTTTTTTTTTTTTTTCTTTTTGGCCGAGGCCGGTTTGAACCCACCACCTCCAGTATATGGGGCCAACACCCTACTCCTTGAGCCACAGGCACTGCCCAAAATAGATTCTTAAAATTAACTCAATCTGCTTCATTTTAAGCTTTTAATAGCTGCTAGATGGAAAACTATAAATTACATATTAGAGTCTCATGATATCTCTGTTAGATGGGCTGATCTTAGGCCCTTTTCTTTTCTTTTCCAATCTGCAAATGCCACTTTACACCTGCTAGGGATTTTTTTTTTTTTTTAAGAATCCTTGTAGTTGATAATCTTATAGAAACAATATTACAGAACTGTCTCTTGCATTACACACAGAGCACAACATCATTGTTGAACCTTTGTTCCCCGTCACCAGGTCTAAGTAAAGATAAGGCACTGAGGGACATACTGTAAACTAAAGGCTCCTTTCCCGCTTTCACATAGGCTCACAGAGGACAAAACAAACCTGTCTCTTAGGGCATCGTGCTTCAAGTCAAGAAGTAAAGGAATTGAGTCTTTGAATGCCTTCATTTTTGCTTCCAAATAGTAGGCCACTGACAGGTTGCGGACTGACCGAGGCAGCTTCCTGAGAGCCTTGAGAAAACCTTCAATTCCATCCTGGAGAAACTGCACATTCAGGTTGGCCCAAAGGGTCTGAGACCATTCTTCTTTTGCAACCTAGAAACAGGCAAGAAATGGTTCAATCAATTAAGACCCCTTTGGAAATGTCACTTGACAGGAAGAGCAAATCCTTACCTCAGTCATGCTCAGCAATTTGAAAATATTATAGGGGAGGGGAGGGAGGAGGATGGGCGGAGGGAGGGTGATTGGTGGGACCACACCTACAGTACATCTTACAAGGGTACATCTGAAAACTACTAAATGTAGAATATAAATGTCTTAACACAATAACTAAGAAAATGCCAGGACGGCTATGTCAAATGGTATATAAAACCAGTGTATGGTACCCCATGATTGCATTAATGTACACAGCTATGATTTAATAATAAATAAATTTAAAAAAAAAGAAAATATTATTACTGGGAGGCACAGTGGTTCATGCCTATAATCCCAGCACTTTGGGAGGCTGAGGCAGAAGGATCACTTAAGGTCAGGAGTTTTTTGTTTGTTTGTTTGTTTTGAGACAGAGTCTTACTATGTTGCCTAGAATGCCGTGGCATCACAGCTCACAGCAACCTCAAACTCCTGGGCTTGATTCTCTTGCCTCAGCCTCCCGAGTAGCTGGAACAACAGGCGCCTGTCACAACACCCAGCTATTTTTTGGTTGTAGTTGTCATTGTTGCTTGGCAGGCCTGGGCTATATTCGAACCCGCCAGCTCCAGAGTATGTGGCTGGTGCCCCAGCCACTGAGCTATAGGCGCCAAGGCCAGGCGTTTAAGACTACCTGGGCAACATAGCAAAATTCCATATCTACAAAAAAATTTTAAATTATACAGGCACCGTGGTGGTGCACACTTGTGGTCTCAGCTACTTGGGAGACTAAGGCAGGAGGATCACTGAGCCCAGAAGTTCAAGGGTGCAGTGAGCTATGACTGGACCAATGTATTCCAGCCTGGGCAACAGAATGAGACCTTGTCTCTAATAAAGGCAAAATAAAATAAAATATTGTTACCCATCTATCCACAACTACCTCAGATTCAACAATAGAGGACTGACTCCAAGGATCTCTAAAACAAAAACAAAAGAATCCCAACTTTCTTAAGCTCTTGAAAAAATAATGCTGTATCTAAGGACATGTGGAATCCAAAAATGCATCTTCTTTTCCTTAAGACAAAAGTGAGAAGTAAACAGTCATTTGTTAAATCAGGGAATCACTTGTGTTTCAAAGTATGTACTTCGCACAGGTGCTGTCTGCCGTCTACTGGCTCTTCTTTCTGATAAAAGCAGCTTAGGTTGCATAATATTTCCAGTTTATCAATAGAATGCTAATCTAAGACTCTGTCTACTAGCCATCAGACTGAGGCTAAGAAGTAAGAATAAAACGTGAACCTACTTGATTATGATAAAAGAGAAGACTTTCTATGTTATATTTTCTTGAAATTTAATGTAAAAAATTTCTTTCTTAGTAAATTCACCACTAAAAATAGCTTTCATTGGTAACCCATAACATCTAGGCTTGATGAAATTGCTGGAATCATGAAAATTTTTTAACAGGAAATTGCACTAATTGCTGAAACATACTTATATTTTGCCTTTTTTAAAGAAACAAGGTCTTACTCTGTCACTCATGTTTTTGTAGAGATGGGATCTTGCTCTACAAGATGTTGCCCAGCTGGTCTTGAACTCCTAGCCTTAAGTGATCCTCCTGCCTTGGCTTCCAAAAGTTCTGGGTTTACAGGCATGAGCTACCGCACCCAGCGCTAAGAAAGGGCTTAAGAAAGTTGGGTTCAAACCCAGCCCCGGGCAAAAACTGAAAAAAGAAAAAGTCATAAAAACTTCAGATGCCAACTCTTTGGCAGAGCTCTGGGGTCACCCTCCTTCCTCCCCTGGGCTCTGTGGCACCCTGTCTACCTCATTTCCATCACAGTATACCACAGCAGGGTGGGTATCAGTGCAATGGTTAATCTTACATGTGAGCATGACTGGGCTATGGGTGCCCAGATATTTAGTCAAGTCAAACATTCTGGAGGGTGTCTCTGGGTGAGATGGACATTTGAACTGGCAGACAGAGTGATGAAGACTGCCCTCCCCAATCCTCTGAACAGAACAAAAGGATGAAGAGAGAATTTGCTTTCTCTGCCTGACTGTCTTCAAGCTGGAATGTCAATCTTCTCCTACATTCGCACTTGGATTCAGATTGGAACTTACACCTTCAGGTCTCCTGGATCTTCAGCTTGCCAACTGCAGATCTTGGGACTCCTAAGCCTCCGTAACCACATGAGCTGATTCCTTATAATAAATATCCTTATATGTGTGTGTGTACATAGTAATAGACAAAGATATGGAGATACATGTATCTCCTATTGATTCTATTTCTCAAAAATGGGCACAATCAGTCTTTGTTGGGGGCTTAAGGAGGGCAGAGACAGGGAGACATGACTCCGTTCCCAACCCTGCACTCCCACCAGTACCGCACTGAGTTGTAAAAGACTAAGTCAACCGAGGAATGAATGAATGAGCAGCATGCATTTGCCCAGGGAACATATACCAAAGAGAGGAGCTTCAATGACATGACATTCGCTACTTTTAATTTCCACTTGCAACCAAACCCTTTTCTCCACAACTTTGCCAAGCCCTTCATCTCCAAAACAGAAGTTTCTCTTTTATGATGGTGGCAAAATACATATAACATAAAATTTACCATTTCAACCATTTTAAAATGTATAATTCCATGACATCAAGTACATTTACAATGTTAGGTAACCAATCACCAATAACTACTTCCAGAACTTTCTCAACATCCTAAATGGAAACCCTGTCTCCACGGGCAATCACTTCCTGATCCCTGCCCTGCAGCTACAATGAGTATTTGTATGAAATCTGACCCAAGCTCTTTACTGTGGTGGCATCCCAGTCCACGGGGCCTAGCTAATTCCCACATCCCCTTCAGTGACGCTGTACCTGTCGGGAGATGCTCACCTTTAGTCCTGCATAGAGATCATAAATCATCCTCAGCCCATTCACCTCCTTCTGCACCTTGACTAGCTCTGGATACATCGTAATAGGAAGATCAAAAAGTTTCTCAGCGTTCGCCAACTCCTGACGGTTCCTTTCATGTTTTGCCAGCTCTCTTTCAAATTCACCCAGAAGCTCCATTCCTAGTCAATAAACACATGGATGAACAAATAAATAAAATGATAAGGTATACACAATTGAATGAGAAAGCATGAATACTGTACACAAATTGTAATTCCATCATCAGAGAAGGCAAATTAAAAATTATTAGACTTTGGCTCTGAGCCTGTAAGCTCAGTGGCTAGGGCGCCGGCCACATACATTGGAGCGGGCAGGTTTGAATCCAACCCAGGAAGCTAAACAACAATGGCAACTGCAACACCAACAACAACAAAAATAGCCGGGCGTTGTGGCAGGAGCCTGTAGTCCCAGCTACTTGGGAGGCTGAGGCAAGACAATCACTTGAGCCCAAGAGTTTGAGGTTGCTGTGAGTGTGACGCCACAGCACTCTACCGAAGATGACATATTGAGACTGTCTCAAAAAAAAAAAAAAAAAAAGAATTATCAGACTTTATTACTCCATCACTAAAACCAAAGGGCCAGTGACATCTACAGGCTTCTCCAGTTAGAAAATTCTGTCTAGGCTTGGCGCCTGTGGCTCAAGCAGCTAAGGTACCAGCCATATACACCTGAGCTGGTGGGTTTGAATCCAGCTGGGCCCGCCAAACAACAAAGACAGCTGCAACCAAAAAATAGCCAGGCAATGTGGTGGGTGCCTGTAATCCCAGCTACTTGGGGGGCTGAGGCAGGAGAATCACTTGAGCCCAAGAGTTTGAGGTTGCTGTGAGCTTGATGCTACAGCACATAGTGAGACTCTGTCTCAAAAAAAGGGTGACATAGTGAGACTGTCTCAAAAAAAAAAAAAGAAAGAAAGAAAGAAAGAAAATTCTGTCTAATTCTTGCACCCAGAGTATATGAAATGAGGCTATTTTAAGAGAATCTGAGCTGGCCTCTCTCACCCATCCTTTGCTGCCCCATTTTGAGAACTTGGTCACCACACTGATAATGCTCCCCACACATTCGAATTCACGATTCTACACTCTCTGCCACGACTTCACATCACTGAGTCACCACTCACAAACCCCCCATCCAAAATGCCATGTTTTCAAGATGCCTTTTCTGAGTATCTCTAAATAGAAGCGACCCTATTTCTTCTGAATCCCAAGCAATCATTGGTTTGTACCAGTCTCATGGTATTCATAAAATCCTCTTTAGAATAAGAATGTTAGTATTTTTAATCTTGTCACCCTTTTAGCCCATGTTACTTGCAAGGCATAAGACAAACATAAAGTAGTTGAGGACCTAAGTCCAAAGAATAAATACAACAGGAATAAAGCAGTGAGACCTTGGAAGGATACAGGTTGCATTTATAAAGGCAGAGGCTGGCATTTAAGATTTCTGATGGCGCTCCTACAGGGAGAACACTTTCCCTGATGCCTTCACAAAGGAGGCATTCAGAGCTCAGTGAAGGAATTGGTCTAGCTTTTCATATAAGTAACCACTGAAAACATCCAAGATAAACGTATTTGTGGAAAAACCAATATTTATATTTCAGCACAATGACCACCTCCTGTGACATTCGTTTTTTGTTGTTGTTGTTGTTGTTGTTGTTGAGACAGTCTCACTTTACCTCCGTAGAGTGCCATGACATCACAGGACTCACAGCAACCTCCAACTCCTGAGCTTACACTATTCTCTTGCCTCAGCCTCTCAAGCAGCTGGGACTACAGGTGCCTACCACAATGCCTGGCTATTTTTTTGTTGCAGTTTGGCCGGGGCTGGGTTTGAACCTGCCACCCTCGGTATATGGGGCTGACGCCCTACTCACTGAGCCACAGGCACCGCCCCTCCTGTGACATTCTTAAGCAAAACATACTCAAATCTCTCAGGAAGACCAACATGCATCTTCTTACCTTTATCAAGATCGTCACCAACAGAACCAGGACCTTCACTGTAAAAACGTTTTGCAAACTCCTCTACCTCAGTTCGGTAGTTCATTATTTCGCCTCGAGTAATCTGCAAAAAATAAGATTACCTTGATTTAACCCAAATACATTTTTCAACATCTTTACTCAGAATGTAAAATTGAAAAGGTACCTCTGTGAAAGTTTTCTTTATGCCCCCAAGAGTATGCTCCACAGTCACTGAATCATTAAACAGAGAGGACCACATGCTCTCGATCTTGTCAACCAGCTCCCTCTCTGCATCTGAAGGCTAATTAGGAAAAAAAAAAAAGAACAAATAATAAATGATCAGCAGGCCAGTGGCTCACGCCTGTAATCCTAGCACTCTGGGAGGCCAAGGTGGGTGGATTGCCTGAGCTCACAGGTTCAAGACAGCTGGAATCAAAGCAAGACCTCATCTCTAAAAATAGCCGGGTGTTGTGGCAGGCGCCTGTAGTCCAAGCTACTTGGGGGGCTGAGGCAAGAGAATTGCTTAAGCCCAAGAGTTTGAGATTGCTGTGAGCTGTAACGCCATGGCACTCTACCCAGGGTGACGGCTTGAGACTCTGTCTCAAAAACTAAAAATAAAAATAAATGATCAGCAATTTGGAATTGAAATTTATGGTCAAAGATACTTCCTAGAGACTCCTACTTCTGGTAACAGCAGGCTAGGAAATTTGAATCAACCGAAAAAGCAGGTTAAAATAATAAAATTATATTTTTATAATCAAAATCAGGATAAATTTTTTTCTTTGAGACAGAGTCTCAAACGTGGGTAGAATAATGTGACATCAGTGTAGCTGAGCCTCCCGAGTAGCTGGACTACAGGTATGTGCCACCATGCCCAGCTAGTTTTTTCTATTTTTAGTAGAGACAGGGTCTCAAACTCCTGAGCTCACAGGATCCACCCACCTTGGCCTCCCAGAGTGCTAGGATTTACAGGCATGAGCCACTGTGCTGGGCCAGGACAAATGATTTTTTTTAATTAATTGATATTCAGAGATATCCTAGAGAGATATGCCCTTCATAAACTAAACCCCAACTTCAAATCAACCTGATCTTGTATTAGGATTTAACTATTGTTAAATAGTTAAAACTAAACCCCAACTTCAGATCAACTTGATCTTGTATTAGGATTTTAACTTGGCCTGCTAATGTGCCCAGTTGTGCTATCTGTTAAAAACCAAAATAAATCTCCTCTGATAAAATACAACATCATCCAGCGCATCCAATTCTCTCTACAATTTATCACATACTCTCAAAGAATTCAATTAGAGCTGGGCGCAGTGGCTCACGCCTATAATCCTAGCACTTGGGAGGCTGAGGTGGGTGGATTGCCTGAGCTCATAGGTTTGAGACCAGCCTGAGCCAGAGCAAGACCTCGTCTCAAAAAACAGCCAGGCGTTGTGGCAGGTGCCTGTAGTCCCAGCTACTTGGAAGGCTGAGGCAACAGAATTGCTCGAGTCCAAGAGTTGGAGGTTGCGCTGAGCTATGACACCACGGCACTCTACCGAGGGCAACAAAATGGGACTCTGTCTCCAAAAAAAAAAAAAAGAATTCAATCAGGAATATCAGGTATATAAGGATATGAAAGGATTTAAATGAAACCAAGAGATTCCAGATGATATAAACAGACCATAATGGAGTTATAAGACAAATAATTTAAAATAATTTTACATAATAGAATAAAGGAAACAAAAGACAAAAAGAAAATTGCAAATTTTACCAGAGAACAGAAAATTTGTTTTGAAATGGGAATTCTAGAATTGATAATTATAATGCTTGGAATTAAAAGGTCAAAGGATTGGTTAAGGAACCAGCAAAAACAGATCAGATACAACCAAACAATAAATAAATGACCTAAACTTTCAGTTCGCTAATTTACTAAGAGAATGTTAGCTGTATAGAATCTAACTGAGAAGGTCTAATTCATGGGGCATTGGAGTCCCACAAGAAAAGAAAAAATAAAGCTTCCCTGGTGGTCTAGTGGTTAGGGAAAAAAAAAATAAAGCAAAAGCTGTTAATTTTCCCAAATAGTTAAAGACATCAACCTGCAGATTTAAAAATTACTACAAATCCAGGGCGGCGCCTGTGGCTCAGTCGGTAGGGCGCTGGCCCCATATGCCGAGGGTGGCGGGTTCAAACCCGGCCCCAGCCAAACTGCAACCAAAAAATAGCCGGGTGTTGTGGTGGGCACCTGTAGTCCCAGCTACTTGGGAGGCTGAGGCAAGAGAATCGCTTAAGCCCAAGAGTTGGAGGTTGCTGTGAGCTGTGTGAGGCCACGGCACTCTACCGAGGGCTATAGGATGAGACTCTGTCTCTACAAAAAAAAAAAAAAAAAATTACTACAAATCCCAAACAGGATTTAAAACCAAAGAAAACAATGGTCAGGTCCAGTGGCTCACACCTGTAATCCCAGCATTGGGGAGGCTGAGGCAGGAGGATTGCTTGACCAGGGGTTCACAAGACAAACCCAGTTAATGCTGCAATACTCCATTTCTACAAAAAATTTTAAAAATTGAGCAGTGCCTGTAGCTCAGAGGAGTAGAGCGCTAGCCCTATATACAAGAGGTGGTGGGTTCAAACCCAGCCCAGGCCAAAAACTGCAAAAAAAATAATAATTTAAAAATTAACTGGGTTCTGTGGCATGTGCCTGTGGCCCCAGCTACGGGGGGCAGGAGAGGGGGGGCTAAAGTGGAAGGATCACTCAAACCCAGAAATTTGAGGCTTCAGTGAGCTGTGGTGGTACCACTGCACTCTAGCCTGGGTGACAATGCAGGACCTTGTCTCAAAAGAAATTTCAGAAAGACCTGAATAAAGAGAGAGGGCAAACATGTTCATGGATAAGAAAACTCAGTAATATAAGAATATCCTTTTGCCTCAAATAAATAAAAAATTAATTAAAAAATAAATAAAGTGCTACCAGACCTAAGACTGTACTATAAATCAATAGTGATCAAAACAGCATGGTACTGGCACAAAAGCAGAGAAGTAGATGTCTGGAACAGAATAGAGAACCAAGAGATGAATCCAGCTACTTACCATTATTTGATCTTTGACAAGCCAATTAAAAACATTCAGTGGGGAAAAGATTCCCTGTTTAACAAATAGTGCTGGGTAAACTGGCTGGCAACCTGTAGAAGATTGAAACCGGACCCACACCTTTCACCATTAACTAAGATAGACTCTCACTGGATAAAAGATTTCAACTTAAGACATGAAACTATAAAAATACTTGAAGAAAGTGCAGGGAAAACTCTTGAAGGAATCGGTCTGGGTGAATATTTTATGAGGAGGACTCCCCAGGCAATTCAACCAGTATCAAAAATACACTACTGGGACCTGATCAAACTAAAAAGCTTCTGCACAGCCAAGAACATAGTAAGTAAAGCAAGCAGACAGCCCTCAGAATAGGAGAAAATATTTGCAGGTTATACCTCCGATAAAGGTCTAATAACCAGAATCTACAGAGAACTCAAACGTATTAGCAAGAAAAGAACACGTGATCCCATCTCAGGGTGGGCAAGGGACTTAAAGAGAAACTTCTCTAAAGGAGACAGACGCACAATCTACAAACACATGAAAAAAAGCTCATCATCCTTAATCATCAGAGAAATGCAAATCAAAACTACTTTGAGACATCACCTAACCCCAGTAAGAGTAGCCCACATAACAAAATCCCCAAACCAGAGATGTTGGCGTGGATGTGGAGGAAAGGGCACACTTCTACACTGCTGGTGGGAATGCCCACTAATACGTTCCTTCTGGAAGGATGTTTGGAGAATACTTAGAGACCTAAAAATAGACCTGCCATTCGATCCTATAATTCCTTTACTAGGTTTATACCCAGAAGACCAAAAATCACAATATAACAAAGACATCTGTACCAGAATGTTTATTGCAGCCCAATTCATAATTACTAAGTCATGGAAGAAGCCCAGGTGTCCATCGACCCACGAATGGACTAGCAAATTGTGGTACATGTATACCATGGAATATTATGCAGCCTTAAAGAAAGATGGAGACTTTACCTCTTTCATGTTTACATGGATGGAGCTGGAACATATTCTTCTTAGCAAAGTATTTCAGGAATGGAAGAAAAAGTATCCAATGTACTCAGCTCTACTATGAAGCTAAATTATAGCTTTCACATGAAGGCTACAACCCAACTATAGCACAAGACTATGGGGAAAGGGCCAAGGAAGGGGAAGGGAGGGGGGAGGTTTTGGTGGAGGGAGGGTCATGGGTGGGGCCACATCTACGGTGCATCTTAGAATGGGTACAGGCGAGACTCACTAAATGCAGAATACAAATGCCTACACACAGTAACTAAGAAAATGCCATGAAGGCTACGCTGAACAGTTTGATGAGAATATTTCAGATTGTATATGAAACCCACACATTGTACCCCTTGATTGCACTAATGTACACAGCTATGACTTAACAATAAAAATAAATAAATTCAAAAAATATATATCTGCACTCAAGTCTGATGATAGTAATAATTACAGAAAACACTGGATACTAAGCAAGTTATTGTATTAATCTTCCTGCATGTAACCATTAAAAACCATACCTCTGCTAAAAAATAAATAAATAAATAAAAATAAATAAATAAATAAATAAAGCTTCCCTGGTAGTCTAGTGATTAGAAAAAATAATAATAAAAACAAAACAAGAATAAAGCAAAGCTGTTAATTTTCCCAAATCGTTAAAGAAAACTCTACAGAATCAATGCAATGCTAATCAAAATCTCAACTGCTGTTGTTGGAATCTGACAAACTGATTCTTTGTGTGTGTGCGTGACACACAGCACACAGTGCAAAATCCTTGGTTACCCTGATCCTCCTATTGTTTCTCTGATACAAACCAGAGGAAGCAAAGTCTGACAAAATCTACTTGATTGAAGGAGAAATACAAACCAGAGAGGAGAAACAAATAGATACTGTAAGTCTAGATTTGCATAACATTTGCATTTCGGCCTTTACGTTGCTTCACTGCCTCAAACCTCAGCATCCCTCACCTCCAAGGGTGTGGCACCCTCAACCCCTCCAATGAGCAGTAGACCTGGGCTGAAAGCTTGAGACCTTCTCATTGGAAAAATGCACAGTACACAAAATTTCACATACAATTTCGGGGAGAGCCCAGACCCCCTCAAATTCGTCTATGGACTTTGAAAGGTCCTTGGAACCCACATTTAATAACCCTAAACAAAGCAAGACTAATCAAATTATTGCTGACCATTTTCTTCATCATTTTAGATCTTCTCTCTCTTACCATTTTTGCAAGAGCTCTTTACTTATTAAAGGAAATTAATGCTAAAAAAAAAAGAAAAGAAAAAGAAAGTAAGAAAGTAAGAGGTAGAAATCAAAATGATACACAGTTACAGACCCATCCACCTGAGCTAAGAAAGAGCAAGAAATAATCTTTGTTATCATAATCTTATTATCAAGTAATAAGTTGTAAGCATAGAGTGACCCCATAGGTATTTGGAGTCACTCTACATTTACAACTTATTACTTGAAGTCACTTATTTGGAAACAAGTGTATGGCAGTGTCCTTGAGACATATTTCTGAAAAGCGTTTTAGGAGTGAAGGCAAAATGCATAAGAAAACAGAAGTTGACTCACAAAGAGGTTATACATTGCCATGGTGCGGTACCGCTCCTGCACGTCCCTGTATCTTAGTTCCATGACTAACGATTTACTTCTAATTTCTGCAATTGTTGCGAGGACAAACTTGAGATCTTCAAGGGTAGTGGGGCTCTTCTTAAGGTTTCTGGCCAGGTGCTATAAAAAAAAGTTCAAAGGACACTAAATAAATAGAAAAAAAAAAAACAGTAATAGTACAAATGAAGCCCAACCTTCACGAAAAGTCGTTTTCTTTACGCAGAACAATTGAGTACCTCGATTTCCTCTTGGAGATTATAGAGCTCCTCCTTTGCTGACTCGTTGAGAAGTTTTCCAAGAGAAATCACCCAGGACTTGGCGTTTTCCTGCACGGTGTTTGCCAGAGGCCCTAGTTGAAGCCTAATGCAATGTTCCTCTTTAATTAGAGAGTAGCGCATGACCTCATAGGCTATCTTGGAATAGAACTGCAACTTTTCGTCATATGCTACACAAGCGGGTTTCTTGGCCGCAAATTTCTCCATCACAATAGCTTTGTCCAATTTCCAGAGTGGCCGATACCGCTTCCATTTTTGCAGATACTTCATAAGACTGACCAGAATCCTGTGGATATTTTGTGGGATCATAACAGCTTGTTCAATTATCTGAGGGTTCAGAGAAATGTCATTGTAAAAGCTTATTATAACAGTTTCTTCTTCCTCCCCCTTCTGAGGTGGGCATTCAATGCAGCTGCCATTCATCCATCGAACAAAATGCTGGCAAAATAAGAATTGGGGGGAAACATAGTATTTGAATATTTATTTTGCCTCCTAGGAACATTTTAGTATTCAGTGATAAGTCTTACCTAGTAAATCATTTTATTATTAATAAACTGTCCTACATGACAAAAATGACTACAATAACCTTTGTTCTCCCATCAAGAGATGGACTCTATTGCCCCGTCCTGGACTAGTTTGTGACTTAATTTGACCCGGTGGAAAGGGGCAGAAGTGGCATTATACAAGTTCCAAGCCAAGGATGCAAGAAGCCCTGCAGCTCCCACACTCATGCTCTTGAACCTTTGCAGCTACCGGATGTCTAAGCTTGAGGTAGCCTACCAGATGATAATAAGCCGTTCACGAGAGAACCAAGGTGCCCCATCCAAAAGCCAGCCAATCATCAGAGCTGTGCTTGAGGTCATCAACTGCTAGACACATAAGTAAGCACAGCCAAGGCCAGAAGAATCACTCAGCAAAGCCTTGCCCACAGAACTCGGAGCTAAATCATCACTGTTTAAGCCACTAAGATTTGAAGTGGCTTATTACATAATGTAAGCTAACTACGCTGTAAATGAAGAAAACAATATTGTTTCCATGTTCACAGATGAGGAAATACAAAGAGGCTACATGACTGCTTAGTGTCACAGAACAAATCTGCTAATTTGGCGTCTTCCTGCTTCATAGTCAAGGCTCTCTTTTCTTTTAATCAAGTGTGATTCATAACAGCAAACCATGCATGTGTTACGTATAACTGTTCTGGACAAAAGTTTTACCATCTGTAAAATGTGAATAACAACTACTACTTCTACTTCTAATATTACTAATAGTAATGCTAATACTAATAATAGCTAATATTTATTTAGAGCTACTGGTTGCCAAACTCTTCAAATGAGTTACATAAGTTAATCCTTCCAACAGCTCGAGAAAGTAAATTGTGTTATCATTTCCACTGAATCGAAAAGTTAATTCAGATCCTAGCTAGAAAACTTTTCCTCATTTTTTCAACTGTGAAATATAAATCATGAAGATCAAAGAGATGCTGCAATTAAGCCATATTAAGTGACCTAGTCACACATGTTCATTTGCAGAAATTTATTTTAATGGAATATATTCTAACATTTTCCTAGAGAATATATAAAAATTATTTTCATTTAAAAGAAAAAATTTACAAAGACAAAGTAATACAGGCTTCACCGAGAGCCCCAAATCCATCTATTAGTAATGAGGAAAGTTAAATGAGCATAAAATATTGTGATTAATATTCATAACATCTTATAGACCATCTTTCCTATTTATTTACCCCCGGAAAATTGTTGTTTCCCTGTACAAAGACTCTATGATATAGCACCTGTAAGTTAAGAGAATTTATGCAACAGAGGCTTAACAAATAACTATATTAGCATGGATTATAAAACATGTACAATTTATTCATTTTCAAGTACAATGAAATGAAATTCTCTATGCATCATGTCTACATTTATTTTTATACTCCCCCAAAATGCCTGAATCATCTCTAACTTGCTGAACAAACCAAATGAAGAGAAAAATGTCAATATGTTGAGGGGGCATGATGTCCCTTATGCACAAATATGGTCCTATTTCCTCACCTTTTATAAGACATAAACTGTGGGATATCTGCCAACAGACAGTCAGAAACATTTACTGAAAACAAACTATGAGCTAAACATTCTTCTCCGTGCTAGGGATTCAAAAGAGAACAAACGGCAGGTGCAGTGGCTCACACCTGTAATCCTAGCATTCTGGGAGACTGAGGCAGGAGGATTGCTTAAGCCCAGGAGTTAGAGACTATAGCGACCTATGATGACGCCACCGTATACTAGCTTAGACAAAAGAGGAAGACTCTATCTCAAAATCTTTTAAAAAGTGAACAAAAGGGTGGCGCCCATGGCTCAGTGAGTAGGGCACCCACCCCATATACCAAGGGTGGCGGGTTCGAACCTGGCCCTGGCCAAACTGCAAAACAAAAAAAATAAAATAGGCAGGCATTGTGGCGGGTGCCTGCAGTCCCAGCTACTTGGGAGGCTGAGGCAAGAGAATTGCCTAAGCCCAAGAGCTGGAGGTTGCTGTGAGCTGTGATGCCACAGCACTCTACCAAGGGCGACAAAATGAGACTCTGTCTCTAAAAAAAAAAAAAAAGTGAACAAAATACTCAAGTTCTATATTCTCAAGCAACTTGCAGGCTAGTGGCCTGAAGAGAGTCAAAAGAAAAAATTAGCAAGAGAATGAGAAAGAAAAGGTGAGATAGTGTTAAGTGGAAGGAAGAGAATGGAAGGGGGTGATAGGATAGTGAAGAACAAGGAGAGGGCAGAAGTAAAGATCTGGGCTAGAGCCACTGTCTCAGAGGAACTTGTGTTACCTGCTGGAGGTACAAGACAACTGCCAGGGGAGCTAAGCACAGAGGCTTCACAAAGGTATTCAGTAATTCTAAGTGTAATTAAAAGTCATGAGGGGCGGCGCTTGTGGCTCAAGGAGTAGGGCGCCGGTCCCATATGCCGGAGGTGGTGGGTTCAAACCCAGCCCCGGCCAAAAAAAAAAAAAAAAAGTCATGAGAAGAGTGGCTCAGCACCCCTAGCACAGTGGTTACGGTGCCAGCCACATACACGGAAGTTGGTGGGTTCAAACCCAGCCTGGGCCGGCTAAAAACAACAATGACAACTGCAACAAAAAACAGCTAGGTATTGCGGCAAGCACCTGTAGTCTCAGCTACTTGGGAGGCTAAGGCAAGAGAATTGCTTAAGCCTGAGAGTTTGAGGTTGCTGTGAGCTGTGATGCCACAGCACTCTATCCAGGGTAACGTAGTGTGACTCTGTCTCAAAAAAATAAATGAATAAATAAAAGTCATGAGGTGGGTATGCAAGGGTGAAAAAATTATTTGTATCTTTTAAAGATAATTCTGACCACCTGCAGTGGCAACTTGGGAGAGGAAGGTGACGTGGTATGTTTGGGAGACTTGCCGACAGGCTGGGTGTTGCTGGATAAGAGAAACAGAGGGGTCGGGGATGGCTCCCAGGTTTCTGAGTTAAGCCATTTGGTTGATTTTGGTGACATTTCCTGAAGTAATGAGAAAACTGGGGCAGGAACACACTGAAAGCCGGGACACTAAGACTTTTATCTTAGACACCCTCTGTCTAAGGTCCAAGGGGGAGATTCAAGCAGACAACTATGTGGATCACTACAGTACGCAGCAGAGAAGCCTGGGCTGTGGACAGAAATGTGGTGGTCCCCTCCACAGTGGTGGTGTTCAAAGCCACAGCACTGGAAAAAAGCAGCAGCTTGGCGGTAGACAGACAGACGCAGCACGTAGCTTGAAAAGAGAAAGTCGAGCCGGGCATTGTGGCGGGCGCCTGTAGTCCCAGCTACTTGGGAGGCTGAGGCAAGAGAATCGCTTAAGCCCAGGAGTTGGAGGTTGCTGTGAGCTGTGTGATGCCATGGCACTCTACCGAGGGCCATAAAGTGAGACTCTGTCTCTACAAAAAAAAAAAAAAAAAAAAAAAAAAAAAAAAAGAAAAGAGAAAGTCGAATGATTGCAAGAGGGACTTTACCTAACAATTGCAATCAGTGTAACCTGGCTTATTGTACCCTCAATGAATCCCCAACAATAAAAAAAAAAAAAAAAAAAAAATAAGAAAGTCGAGAGCAAATTTCTCTAAGTTCCTTTTAATTTTTTCTCCAATGAAAAAAAGGCTTAAACATTATTTGTAGATTTACAGAAGAACCCAATAAAATATATAGAAGGAGAAGGGAAAAATTGAAATGACAACAGAAAGAGAGGATAACACATTAAAACAGAGAGTAGGCAGAACCAGGGTTCGAGACACTCCCAAATTTAGAGCTCTATGAGGAGGAGCCAGGGAGAGACAGAAGACAGGAGGATCCCATGTCCTCCAACTCACAGGAACTTGCTTTCAACACCTGCAGGGCCCAGCCACCTGCAGCGAGGAACTGTCTGAGAAACCACAGCACCTCTGCACTCACCCTGGTGATCTCCACGCAATTCCGGACACAGTGGACGCACATTTTGTCAATCTCATTTGCGTTGGGCTGAAGGATTATCTCAGGAGCAGTCAAAATGGTTTCCGCTTGGAACAAAGGGACGTTTCCAAGGATTAAAGTGTTAAAAGCATGCAAATTCCTGAAAAGGTTAATGAAAATAACTTGAGTACTCACTAGAGTGAAATATACCTAACAATTGCTGGAGATGACCAGGATCATCACAAAAACCACAGTGAGAAGTCCACTACAAGAAACACCACGGGGGTGGGGGGGTGGGGGGGGGGGTGTTGTAATGGATAATCTGAGTTTTGGAATACATTATTTTTGTCCTCAGATTACAGACGTGAGCCACTGTGCCAAGCCTTCCCAGGCTCTCTTTGTGGTCTTTCCTTCTTTCTGTTCCTCCCACCTGCCAAAGGTCCACCTGTGGGTCTTCACATTGGCTCTTGACTTTCCCCATAAAGATCTTCCCCCTCCTCTTTGGGACTCAGCTAAAATTCCACCTTCCTTTGGCCTTTCCTGACTTGACAGTTCCAACAGCCACCCCTGCCATTCTCTCCCCAGAACATTATTCTGTTTTATTTCTTTAGCAGAAATTGTCTTGTCTTTGTCTGTCTCCTTGGGTCTTGCCTTTTTCCCTTATAAAGTTAGAGAACCTTGGCTCAGTGCCCATAGTTCAGTGGTGAGGGTGCCAGCCACGTGTACCGGGGCTGGTGGGTTTGAACCCAGCCCAGGCCTGCTAAACAAAAAATAAATAAATAATAAAGTTAGAGAACCTGAAAGAGAATAGGGGCCTTGTCTATGACCAGGATCTAGTCCCACACTTGACACAGGGCAGGCTCTAATACACCTTGGGATGGATGGATGGATGGATGGATGGATGGATGGATGGATGGATGGATGGATGGATGGATAGAAAAACAGATAGATAAACAGAAGAATAGATGGATAGATAATTAAAGAAATGGATAGATGGATTGATGGATAGATGAATACAAGAGTGAAATAATGGGCAAATGAATGGATGGATGAGTGAATGGAAAGATCAAGGGACAATGTAGCATATTAGAGAGGGAAATACTACAGGAAGTAGCTTCTTCTAAGGGGCTGGTTTATGGAGTCTAAGTTAGAGGCAACAATGAAAAATAAACAAAATATATAGAAAACAGATTTACGTAAAGGATCCTTTTAGCGAAGTTTACCAAACAGGGTCCAGAAAACAAAAAGACCAAAGGTCTTTATTCTATGTATTAATATTTTATTCCAAAGTGGATTTTAGCAGCTCCTAAGAACACCTTAACTGCATTAAGAGATCCTGAAATCAAAGAGGGATGTAAGAAGAAAGGAAGAAGACACTAATCAGGGGAAGCACTGCTGGGGACCTACAGCCCAGGCTCAAATCCCAGCTCCTCCCCTGCAGGCCACGTGGCCCAAGGCAAGACACTCAACACCCCCCCACCACCACCAGTCTGTGTCCTCATCCATGAAAGGGGAGTGAGGATTGGAAAGAGTGGCACAGAGCATGGTGCAGGGGGGTGGTTTCCTCCATGTTGGCCTTAAAAATACTTGTATAGGGCAGTGCCTGTGGCTCAAGGAGTAGGGCGCCGGCCCCATATGCCGGAGGTGGCAGGTTCAAACCCAGCCCCGGCCAAAAACTGAAAATAAATAAATAAATAAACACTTGTATGAAGAATCAAGAGACAAAACTTGTGAATCATAAATACCTATACTCTTGCTGCGTTCAGGCTACAGATTTGGTTCTGGGCTTTCTAGCAGGCAAGGAGAAAGGGAAGTTATGAAGTCAACAACTTGTAGTGTCCCTGTTATTTAAAAACAAAGCAAAACATGAAAGAGGAAAAAGAAAAAGAAAAATGCTTTCTCGGGAAGTTAAGGTTAAAGCGGGTAGTTAGAGGAATCTCTTCTGGGGTTCTTTATAAGGGAGGTGACGTGTGAAATGAACACCACCCTTGACACCATGAACGTAACAGTAATGGTAATGAATTTCACAAGCTTGTTTCTGAGATTGATCCTGTCAGCTTCGCACTCAGAGCAGTTCGTGGACCACCAGTGTGAGGGAGCTTAGGCACTCAGCTCTCAGCTGGTCTCGCTGAGCTGCCTGGCTGCGAGGCCCAGGAGGCCAGGCATGGTGTCTGCTGTGCCAGAGGCTGGCACACGAAACAGGCTTCCAACACACATACATGATATCCAGGGGTGGACTTTAGACCAATAGGAAGAGGGAACAGGTCATGTGTCCTGCAAATCAGCCTCTATCAACAGGAGTGAGGCCATCCTCTGGGATTTTAGTAAATACTGAGTGAAAACAAATCTCTGTTGCTAGCTGCACACAAATACACTCTGTCATTCAGACAGTTGAAGTAGAAAGGGGGATAATTTCTTTTTCAAAATGCCGAGGAGGCTAACAAGAATATAGGCCCAAATAGAAGGTAATCCCCCATCCTAAGGGCCAAAAAGCCATCTTTCTGATTTTTATTTTGTGCCTTGCCACTCCTCTTTAACTGTCCATTTATGTAAAATATTTCCACGTAAACATTGTTTTTAAAACATGCAAGAAGAGGAACTCTAAGCACGGTGGTCCTAGCCCCTGAGGAGATCGAGGCAAGTGGACCCTTTGAACCCAGGAGTTCGAGGCTACAGGGTGCTATGATGGTGCCTGTGGATAAACATCATACTCCAGCCTGAGTGAGTGACAGAGCAATACCCAATCTCTAAAAAATAAAAAGAAGATGAACTTACTTCAGGATGAGCTTTGTCAGGACCTCATACATTCTATTTTCCCAGTATTCATAGTAGGAGGCCAGCTTGGGAGCCTTGCCTGTGTTAGTATGGATGACTAGACCCTCAACTTTGGTCAACAGGGGTCCGATGGCAAGATACCACCGGACCATGTGCTCCACGTCTCTGGCCCTTTCCCGATCAATGTGCTCAAAGAATTCTTTCACGCCTAGAGAGAAAGACATTTGTTACAACTGTGCACAAAGACAGGAAGGACCCTTATGCTAGCTGTATGTCTTTGAAATACACAAACAGCCTCTAACCTCGACCCAAAGAATTAAACAAATCAACACCAGAAGTCAAGACACATCCTGAGCAACAAATAAATGACAAGGGCGGAATGCCCCTTACAGATATAGAAGCACACCACATCCAGTGGGCGGCTTTTCTAGCTTTGGGTGACCTTCTTTTTCTTAAATTCCTTGACTAGCCTAAGAATGTTTTCAGTATCTTGTCTGAACATGTAAATGTGAGCCTATAAAAGCATAATGCACTTTGCTGTTACAAGGTTATCGACCAAAGTGCCACCGATTTTCAGACTCAAGAATTTGTGAAACTATCTCAGCAATACATAAAATACGACAAAAAGTTAAGAATTACCCATGATCATTTCAAGTAAATGACTGAGATCCTTAGGAAGGGTTTTATTTCATTGATTATTTCATTCATTTTATTTATTGCCATGTATATTTATATTTATATCTATATTTATATTTATTGTTTATATTTATATCTATATTTATTATTTATATCTATATGTATATTTATATGCCATGCATATTTATATATCATAAATATATAGATATAGATATAGATATAGATATAGATATATATAACCATGACCCAGAGGTTTATCATTCATTCTGTAACTAGAGCACGGAGAAGTCAGATCTACCTGGGAGTTCTTCCTCACTTTTAGGTGCTGGATATTTAAAGAGATTTATGCCCTCTATTAACATAAGCCTGGAAGAAATTTCATCTGCATTCTTATGAATCTGGTGGACAAGAGATTCGAATTTCCCAATGGCCTGTTTGCACCGAGTTATATAGTCAGCAATACCTTTGGAGAAAAAAGAAAGATATTTGGCTTCCAAGTCTGTCTCCCACAACCCTCCCACCAACATCTGTACCGTTAACATTGGAGTCCCTTCACAGCAAACATCCCACTTGTTCTAACTCCTTGGGTCTGAGAGGTGGCAAAGATCCACCCTGCATCCCTGTGGGACAAGGAATCTGGTGCCCGAATGAACCAAGTGATACATTTCTTCTGTTCTCATTTTAGCACAACTGTGTCTGAATCACCACAGGAGCAGCGGATAGGAGGGGTGAAGAAGATGGAGCCCTGTTGTCTTCCCTTTGCTAATGCTCCCTGGACTCTCCATCTCTGCAACAACCCTAGAGGGCCTGCAGACCCCTAGGCCTGGAACTTAGAGAGGTAAACACCAAGAAGGTAAAAAGGTAAACCTGGGTTAAGTACTTATGACAAGTCTCACAATTTAAATATATATAAGAAAAAAATTCAAGGCTCAGCGCCTGTAGCACAGTGGTTACGGCACCAACCGCATACACCGAGCCTGACGGGTTCAAACCCAGCCTGGCCTGCTAAACGACAATGACAGCTGCAACAAAAATAGCCAGGCATTGTGGTGGGCACCTGTAGTCCCAGCTACTTGGGAGGCTGAGGCAAGAGAATCGCTTAAGCCCAAGAGTTGGAGATGGCTGTGAGCTGTGACGCCACAGCACTCTACCAAGGGTGACATAGTGAGACTGTCTCAAAAAAAAAAAAGAAAAAAATTCGAAATTGATCACAGACTATACTGTAAAACATGAAACTATAACATTTTTAGGGGGAAGAAAGAAGGGAGAAAAGCTTTGAGATCTAAGGAGCGATCTAACACCAAAAACAGGACCCATTAAAGGAGCATTGACAAGTTGGACCTCTCCAAAATTTAAAACTTTTGCCCTACAAAAGGCCCTCCTAAAAGAAAGAAAAGACACACTACACTACAGATTGGGAGAAAATATCTGCAAACCACACATCCAACAAAGGACTAGTATCCAGAATATATAAAGAACTCTGAAAACTCAACAGTGAGAAAATGGGCAGAAGACATAAAAAGACACTTTACTTGAGAGGATATACTCAGCAACGTCGATCGTTACACAATGCAAATCAAACTCAGGACGAGATATCTTTACACCGCTATCAGGCGGCTAAAGTTAAAAAACAGTGACAACACTAAATGCTGGCCAGGATGTGCAGAAACTGAATCACTCAGATATTGCTGATGGCAATGTAAAATGGCAAAGTTAGCCCAAAAAAACAGGGTAACAACTAAAAGAAAAAGGAAAAAAAATAACTAAGCTAAACGTGCAACTAGCGTACAATTCAGCAATCACACTCCTTGGCATTTATCCCATAAAAATGCAAACTCGTGTTCACATAAAACCCTGTACACAGAAGTTTACCGCAGCTTTATTTACAACAGCCTAAACTGGAAACAAACTAGACATCCTTCAAGAGGTGAATGGCTAAATAAACTATAATCCATTGATGACTTAGAGTATTATTTAGTACTACTTAGCAAGTAAAAGAAACAAATTGTTGACATATGCAACGACTCAGATGGCACGCTAGAGAATTAGGCTAAGCAAGAAAAGCCGATCCAAAAAAAGGTTAAATAATATATTATTTCATTTAGATAATAGTCTGGAATAGGACAAAATTACAGAAATGGAGGACAAAATCGTGGTGGCCGGGGTTAAGGAGAGGGAAGTGGATTTGACTGTAACCACTGTGCTCTATCCTGACTGCTTCTGTCCCATTCTCTCGGCCGTGATCTTCTAGTATTGCAAGAAGTCACCACTGGGGAGAGCTGGGGAGACGGCACGCGGGATATCTCTGCAATAATTCTTAGCAACTGCATTCGAATCTATAATTGCCTCCATGTTAATTTTTTAATTAAGAAAAGTAAAGGTCACTTTCTTTCTGGAGGAGAGCACCTTGGGTCTGCAGAGTATGCAAACAGCACTCCTCTCAATTTTGCCCCAAGTGCAGCCTGGATATTGGTTCTAAGTTCCACAGCTGTATTTTATCAACCCTCAAAAATTATTTGGCAACTGTACCTGTAAACATACAAAAATTTTAATTCAAATAAAGCAGCCTGAAAGAATTTTGTGCATCCCAAAGTCTAAAAAACAATAAATAGGCCGGGCACAGTGGCATATACTTGCAATCCCAGCACTTTGGGAGGTTGAGATAAGAGAATCACTTAAGGCTGGCAGTTCAAGACTATCCTGGGCAACATAGCAAGACCCAATCTCTACAAAAAAAATTAAAATTAGCCAGGTGTGATGGCTGATGCCTGCAGTCCCAGCTACTTGGGAGGCTGAGGGAAGAGGATCACTTGAACCCAGGAATTCAAGGCTACAGTGAGCTATGATAACAATACTACATTCCAACCTGGAGATGGCAAAACCCTATCTCCAAAAAAAAAAAAAGGCAATAACAAGATAAATCATATTACCTAGTGAGTTCCAATTCAATCTCTTATATCCAGACCTAAACACTCGGATTAATTCCTGGGAATGATCATCAAGAAGAGTAGTTTCCGCCTCATTTAACGTTCCTATGAGTGTGTGATAATGATCCAACATGCGCTGTATCCCCTCTGTGTACCTGCATGTGATCAATAGGTCATTAACATGAGAAAGTGCACAAGTGAACTCATACAAAGCTTTTGCAATCAGCAGATTACCAAAGACCATGGACAAGTGTGCAACTTTGATCAAGAGAGTTGCAGAAATTTAAAACACCACCTCTCTTTTCACTTTCTGTTTTGAAAAATATTGATAATTTCCAGCCTCAGCAAGAGCAAGACCATTAGCTGGGCATAGTGGTAGGCATCTTTAGTCCCAGCTACTTGGGAGGCTAAGGCAGGAGGATCACCTAAGCCCAGGAGTTTAAGGTTGCTATTAGCTAGGCTGACGCCACTGCACTCTAGCCTGGACAGCAGAATGAGACCCTGTCTCAAAAAGGAAAAAAAAAAAACAGTTTTCATTAAAACTGTTATTTACATTAACATGTAATAGGTTTATTATTGCTCTTTTTAGATTGATAACTAAATCCATATTTTAAACATTTGTTGGCTTTAATTTCTAATGTGGTAAATACTGGAAGTTATAGAATCCATGAAAATGAAAGCTTTGGGGGGGGGGTGGGGGAATCCTTAATAATTTTTAAGAGTGTGAAGAGAGGGCCAGCTGCAGTGGCTCACACCTGTAATCCCACCACTTTTGGAGGCTGAGGCAAAAGGATCACTTGAGGACAGAAGTCTAAAACCATCCTGAGCAACATAGCAAGATCCCATCGCTAAAAAAATTTTTTAAAACTTGGCAGCTGTAGGCCTAGCTACTCTGGAGGCTCAGGCAGGATGATCACTTGAGTCCAGGAATTTGAGGCTACAGTGAGATATGAGGATGCCACTGCAACAGGGCAACAGAGCAAGACCCTGTCTCAAAAAAAAAAAAAAAGAAAGAAAGAAAAAGTGCAAAGGGGTTCCAGACCAAAAAGTTTACAGCTAATTTAAGAGAACAACCTTTTTACCTAAGGAATTTGTCTTCCTGGAGAGCAATATTTCTTGCTAATTCAGGGACAACAAACCCCAGCTGTTCCAAGTACTTTGTTTCATTAATAATTTCTTTGAGCACAGGTGAAAAATTGATGACAAAAACAGTTCCTTTTTCTTGAGTGGAAGGCTCATCGGCAGGGGTAGAAATCTGTGGAAGAGATATTTAAGAGGCTCAGGAAAGACAGACCAGGAGACAATCGCCCTGATCAACGTAATCCAGGTTAAAAGCAAATTTGAAAAAGATAAAACACTGGGCCCTTCACGGAGACACTGGCTAGAACTAGCTGGAAGTACATTGGTGAATAAAGTTTTTAAAGAATTCCATTTAGTCGCAAGGGGTTGAAAAATTGGGTCATTTCCCAGAAAAATAGAGTTCAAGCCTGCAAGGTAGCTCACGTCTATAATCCTAGCACTCTGGGAGGCCGAGTTGGGTGGATTACCTGAGCTCACAGGTTCTTTGAGACCAGCCTGAGCAAGAGCCAGACCTCATCTCTAAAAATAGCCAGGCACTGTGGCAGGTGCCTATAGTCCCAGCTACTTGGGAAGCTGAGGCAAGCTTCTCCCACTACTATCATCTAGGACAAGAGTTGCTATGAGCTATGATGCTGCAGCACTCTACCAAAGATGACAAAGTGAGACTATCTCAAAAAAAAAAAAGGATTCTGGCATCCTTTGAAAAAATGGGAAATTGAATCATGAGAAGCAAGAATAGTCTGAAGTTAGAAAGCAGCAGCCTCTTTTGATAGGCCCTGAGCAGACCAGTTCCCTACAGGGCCTCACCACCCATTTTTGTAGCTATATCAGAATTTCAGGGACCTAAAACTGCCAGGCCATATCTTCCTGTATAACAACTGCGTTTATTGAGCACTCGCTGTATGCCAGGCCCAATGCTAATAAGGATGAATCACATGGATTGGCATTTTTCCCTGTAGGTTATTAATGGTCAACTGGGCCAGGTGCAGTGGCTCATGCCTGTAACTCTAACATCTTGGGAGGTAAGGTGAGAGGATCGCTTGAGCCCAGGAGTTCAAGACCAGCCTGAGGAAGAGCAAGACCCCATCCCTACGAAAAAAAAAAAAAAAAGAAATTAGCTGGATGTGGTGGCCTAAGCCTGTAATCTCAGCTACTAAGGAGGCTATGGCGGGAGGATTGCTTGAGCCCAGGGGTTTGAGGTTGCTGTGAGCAATGATGAAGCCAGGGCACTCTGGCTGTAGCAGAAGAGCAAGACTCTGACCTGGGAAAAAAAGATGGGAGGAGGGCAAGTGACAACTACTTCCATACATGGTTCAACTAATCCTTTTACATGTTTATGTCATCTGATCCGACTCACTTTGTAAGTGGTCAAACTAAGGTTCAGAATTGAGCCTCCTGCCCAAGGAGCCAGTCGGGCTGCCCGTTCCAGCCCGTGTCCTATCCCTACCATTATGCCATGTCTGTTCGCCTTCCTTTTGGCCTCTCCTCTTCTTCCCCATCAATCCTTGCCCTTCTTTGTCTTTGATTTTGGGAATACCTCGTGAGTTTGAACTTCGTGAGTTTGAACAAATCAAATCTCAGGAAAATGAAACAGATACCATTATTTGATGTGACCAAGATCATCTAGGACAAGAGTCTGGAAATAGGCACCTTGGTCAGAAGACTCTTCTTCATGAGGCTTGGGAGGATCTGTTCTGTGGTCTCTCTCCACTGCACGTACTTTTTATCTTCATACTCCTTCATCGTCTTACCCACTTCCATGTATTTTTGTTTGACCTACCAAAGAATTCAGGCAATGGTCATTCCTATTCTTGAAAATAGCATTTTATCATCCCTCTCTACGCACACAAAAATGTATTTTCAAATGATCTATTAACACATTTTGAAGGCCATGTACAGTGGCTCACGCCTGTAATCCTAGTACTCTGGGAGGCTGGGACAGGTGGACTGCTTGAGCTCAGGAGTCCAAGACCAGCCTGAGCAATTGTGAGAGCCTGTCTCTATTAAAAATAGAAAAACTAGCGGGCATTGTGGTGCGTGCCAGTAGTCTCAGCTACTAGGGAGACTGAGGCAAGAGGATTGCTTGAACCCAAGAGTTGCTCTGAGCTATGATGCCTCAGCATTCTGCCCAGGGCAATGGAATGAGACTCTGTCTTAAAAAAAAAAAGAGAGAGAGAGAGAAAGAAAAAAAAAAACCCATTTTGAAAATGGAAGCACAGACTTTCACAAATTTTGGAGGGTCCATTTGGGGTGGTGCGAATTAAAATGTAGGCTGACATAGACTAGCTACTGTAGCCTAGGGGCTGAATTTGATACAGTCCATGAACTAAGAATGATTTTCACATGACTATAGGGATAATTAGGAGTAAACTGAAACAACAATAATCCTTCCCAACATGTGAAAACTACATGAAATTTAAATTGCAACATCCATAAATAGAGTTTTATTGGAACTTGGGCAGGCCTGTTCATATAGGGCTACTTTCTTGCAACAATAGCAACTTGAATAATTGCAAACCCCTGTAATATTTATCTGAATCTTTAAAGAAAAGGCTTGCCAACCTCTGCTATATATATATATAAAACAAATAAAATTCCATGAGTACAGGGGAGGGGTGACATCCAAAAAATAGTGGTCATCCTCCAGAGAGGCTAAAAATCAAGTACAAGAAGGAGCTTACGTGACCAGGACCTGGAAGATGTCCTATGTATTAAGATGCCCAAGAGAAAGAACTCAGAAGTTAGTTTTATGCAGTTTTTGGCCAGGGCTGGGTTTGAACCCGCCACCTCTAGCATATGGGGCCGGCACCCTACTCCTTTGAGCCACAGGCGCCGCCCTCAGAAGTTAGTTTTAAATATGAGCCTAAATCACAGACAATAGAAAAGACCCTCTAACTTGCAGGCATGAATTTGAAAGTAAGCTGCTTCTCACACGGGCAATTCTTCGCAGCCTCTGCAGAGTAGCTGCCACCCAGATCTAAGGACTTTCCCGGAGGAGATCTGGGAGACCGACCTGTATAGGATAAAAGCGTCAAATACAAAAGGAGATAGTTCCACCCAAAGCAACATACTTCCTGTCCTCGTTCACCTTCTAGTATCTCCTCTACTTCTTGAAATCTCAGGATGGTGTGCTTAATTCGATAGAACAGAGATCGTTCCCAGTAGATGGCACCCGCTATTGGAGGGTGGTTCTTGTACAGTGGTGGATTATCAAGGTTCTGGACAAAGATTTTATTGACTATGTCAACCTGAAAAGCAATTAGATATATTCTGTAAAGGATAAACATTCACCATGTCAGCCAAAAGAGACTGAAGTTAAGATCTACATCTTTAAGCAAATGAAAATTGGAATGTCAAGAAATACTCTAACATCAACATACAAAAAAATGTTTTTTACTTACTATTTATTACTTTTTCTTATACTCTCTAGTAATTTTTTCCCTTTGGTTTAACATCCGCAATGCTCCAAACTACCTGCATATATTGGTTTGATTGAATTATTAGAAAGCATGAATTATGTTCTGAACATGACCAGTGGCCAACTCACATTTTAAAAGAAGCATTTCCGTGCTCTCATGTGGATAACTGGATGTGGCAGGCACAACAACAGCTTCCCAAACATGTCTACGGTCCTAATCCCTGAACGTAAGAATGTGTTATATCACACGGAAAAGGAGAAATACAAATGGAATTAAGGTTGTCAATCGGCTAATCTTGAAATAGAGAAATTATCTTGGATTCTCTGGGCAGGTCCAATGTAATCACAAAGGTCCTTAAAACAGAGTTTGGGGGCAAAGGAGGTCAGACTAATTTGATGTAAAACTGGTCACTGTGACTTTGAAGATGGAAGGACAGTGTCGTGAACCTCTATTATCTGGGAAAAACAAAAAATGGATTCTCCACGAGGGATCCAGCCCTGTTGTCACCTTGGACATGTGTCACAAACTTCTAACCTCCAGTACTATAGGATGATAAATCTGTGTGGTTTTAAGTTACTAAGTTTGTGGCAATTTGTTACAGCAATAGGAAATTAATACAGCAGGAGACCACTTTGGGCTTGTATTTTACACTACCTTATGTTGATCTAATTATTTCACATAGTCTCATTTTATATTGTGAATAAGATAATCGGCATTTTTTGTTTCTCCCACTACATTCTGATTTCTCTGAAGGCAGAATCTGTGTTTTGTCTCTCTGTTCCTAAAGCCATACAGGAATAGGTGAGCACAGAATACACTTTTCTGAATCAATTATAAATACATACATGATCCTTGGGACATAGTGAGTGATGGCTACTACCCTGTTTCCCCAAAAATAAGACATCCTCCGAAAATAAGACCTACTTAAAGGAAAGATAAGACGTCCCCTGAAAATAAGACACATCTTTGGGAGCACAACTTAAAATAAGACACTGTCTTATTTTCGGGGAAACAGGGTATTATAATACGTATATTATTATTACTAACTCACACAGGGCCTACTACAATACTAAGGAAACAATATTATACTTGATAAATTCTTATCATATTTCTCCACTAAATAAACAAATCTACTTTGTTTGGGTTACTTGTATTATGTGATATGCTTATTTGGTAAAAGTCTATAGTTTCTCTGAATTTAAATAGGAAAGACAGATAAAGGTTCAATTGCTCACATTTTGCCAAGTGTATTTTTATTGTTATGACAGCTACTGATTTTTCGATTACCTCTTTGCAATACTGTACAAGAATATCATTAAATTTCATCATCATTTGTCGATTAACAGCCTCCCGTGAACGAATATGCTTAAATTTTAAAAGCATGTCAAATGCTGCTTCGGCTGATCGAAGTGTCTTAAAAGATTCGTCAATAAAATTTTTTGCTTCTTTCTCAATAACCTGCAAAAAAAAAAAAGGCAAGAAAAGAGCATTCATGCCTCTATAATTATCTCATAAAAGCAAAGTGGCAAGAAATGAGAAAAAAGAAATCAGTGACTTGGGACAGATTTCCCACTTTAATGAAAGCTGGTATCCAATTAAAAATGGCAGATCTAGGCTCAGCGCCTGTGGCTCAAGCGGCTAAGGCGCCAGCCATATACACCTGAGCTGGCAGGTTCGAATCCAGCCTGGGCCCACGGAACACTGATGGCTGCAACCAAAAAATAGCCAGGCGTTATGGCAGGCGCCTGTAATCCAAGCTGCTTGGGAGGCGGAGGCAGGAGACTCTCTTGAGCCCAGGAGTTGGAGGTTGCTGTGAGCTGTGATGCCACAGCACTATACCCAGGGTGACAGCTTGAGGCTCTGTCTCAAAAAAAAAAAAATGGCAGATCAGCTGTATTGATTCTCTGATTTCTCTACCCAACCAGTTCAAAGTGATAGGGAAAAAGAATTTTCACAAGTATTAACTCTTTTAGACTATATATATATGCATGACAGGACATCACAGCAGAGAAGCTAGGAATTTAACTTTAAGGAAGGCAGAGAGTTATAACCTAATAATGGCAGCAGGGGGCACAGGTGAGTATCTGTTCCCCCCAAAGAAACCTCAAAGGTTGAGTATTTGGGGCACCAGGAATGGGGGGGTTGGTGTGAAAGTGAGGGACACCCAGCACAGCTGGGCCGCTATGCAGCCTCTATCCCTTCCATCCCAACCCTACTCTATAAAAGGGTGAGAGGTTAATTCTAGAAAAATTAAATCAGAATGACATCAGACTTCTAACAACACTGGAATCTAGAAATCAATGAAGAATGTCTTCCAATCGCTCAAGAAAAGTTATTTTTAGCTTTGAATTCTATACCCAACTCTTATTTCAGAATTCACATATGCAAGACACAAAAAACATATGTCGCATGAAACTCTGCTTAGGAAGCTGCTATAAAATGTGCTCCATTGCTCTACATATTTGCCAGAACAATGGCAAAAAAATAAAAAAAAAAAAGGAAAAAGAAAGAAAAGAAACGAACAAAAAAAAAACCATACTAAGATATCTTTTACAAAGAAAAGAAACATCTCCAGCAAAACAAAGAAAGAAAAAGGAAGGAAAGAGGAAGAGATGTGATCAGAAAATAGAAGATCCAACATAGAGGAGAGAAGACAGAAGTCCCAGGGTGACTGCTTGTGACAGGCCTGTGGATGACAGCAGCAGGACAGCCAGCTCTGGGAAGGGATCCTCTAGGAAAATAATGGAACGGATATTTCTGAGCATATGGAACCTATTCTGGAAAGGTATGTGGCAGAGATGTTACAGAAGTTGAAAAAAATTAACAATAGGTATATAAATGAAAAACAAAAACAATGATGGGTTGAACAGGAAAGCCTGCATGGTTATCATGGACTTCCTGGATCAGCAATAAACTCATTATTTGCACAGCCATAATGAGTAAACACTGACCAGTAATTTAACTAAAAGTAGTCAGGCGTGGTGGCTCACACCTATAATCCTAGCTGTCTGGGAGCCTGAGAAAGATGGATTTTTGAGACCAGCCTGAACAAGAGTAAGACCCTTATCTCTACTAACATAAAAAAATATAGAGAAAAACTTGTATAGTGGCTCACGCCTGTAGTCCTAGCTACTCAGGAGGCTGAAGCAAGAGGATGGCTTGACCTCAAGAGTTTGATGTTGCTATGAGCTATGATGCCTCAGCATTCTACCCAAGGCAACAGAGTGAGATTCCGTCTCAAAAAAAAATTAACCAACAGTTATGATAAAACTATGTTAGAGACAGAGAGGCAAATGGGATTAGGAATGGGACCGTCAAATTCTGAGAAGTTAACAGATGTCTACATTAATAAATTAGGAAATAATCACACTGGCATGTTCTTTAGGCAACTTGGAGGTAAACAACAAAAGAAACGACTAAAATTGAGCAAGAACGGGGATGTCAAGGATTTACACCTGGGGCTGCTTTTTCTTACTATGAGCCTCTCGATATTACCGGATTAAGTGACTTCGATGGAAAGTTCAATTAGAAAAGTAAATAACATTTAAAATAAAACAGAGGCTGAGAATAAATTGGATACAACTGAAATGAAAATATCTATATAACCATGTAGCACTATCTAGGATTATCCATAGAAAATGAGGTTCCCCACAGGGCACTTGGTGATTCTCTCACTATATCTGGTTTATTTTTACCTTGATTCATAGATAGGTGGATTTACATTACAAAACACGGTAAGAAATGCTACCTTAATTTAAACTCTTCCTCCTGCGGAACAGAAGTGAAGAGGAGGATTGAGGATGAAGAAGACTGAGGAATGTTCACTTTTACCTCATCACTTTTGTATTGTTTCTTCTTTTTACAAATAAATATGCATTGCTTTTTGTGATTAAAAAGAATAATAACTCAATCACCACTCAATAACCCAACAAACTTAGCATAGGGAAAATAGAGTATCCACTCCCAAGACTGAACCCATGGATACGCTACTTACCAGAACTTCAATCTTGAACTCATCCATCACATATTTCCAGTAATTGGAGGACTTGATGCTGAAGGGGTCAAAGTTCAGGTTTTCCATGGGGGTGACCAGGCTATCCACCCTGCACAGGACATCGTCAATGCGCTTGGGATCTCCTGTCACTGCTTTTAGTTCTGGACCAAATATGTTGTAAAATTCCTCTATAACCTGTCCAATCAAACATTAACAGGGAGGTTACAGTTTGGTTTTCTCATGTGAACGTTCTAACTACAAATGCATAGCAGATATAGATTAACCTGAGGGGAAGCATCGGGTCACACAAGCAACCTCCCCACTGACTACGCCCTTTGGTACTATGCCCACTGCAAATAGGATAAGACCCAGATGCCCTAACACAACGCAGCCTGCACGATACACAAGGTCTGTCCCCCCGCCTATTCTCCCTAGCCACCCTGCAGCCTCCCTAGCCCTCCTTCAGGCCCACATTCCTTTCTGCCTCAGGGCCTTTGCACTTGCAGTTCTAAGTGCCTGGCTAGCACCTACTCATGATTAATTACCTCTTTGTTGTGTCCAACCCCTCTAGACCAGGTCAGTCCTCCATGCACACTCTGGAGTAACCTCAGTGTGCTCTCTATAGCACTACCTCAGCTGTCGTGTACAATTATGACATCCACCATCTTTCTCTTCCACTACACAGTGAGCTCCATGTAGCCATGGCCTTGGCATGTTTGCTCAGAAGGGCCCTGGGTTAAGTTTAAGGCTCTGCTATCACCAACTTGAAATTCTTAATCATTTTAACTCTGAAATTGCGTTTTAGAAATGGAGTGTGCAGGTGGCGCCTGTGGCTCAGTGAGTAGTGTGCCGGCCCCATATACCAAGGGTGGCAGGTTCAAGCCCAGCCCTGGCCAAACCACAACAAAAAAATAGCCAGGCGTTGTGGCAGGCACCTGTAGTCCCAGCTACTCGGGAGGCTGAGGCAAGAGAAGGTTGCTGTGAGCTGTGACGCTACAGCACCCTACAGAGGGTGACAAATTGAGACTCTGTCTCTTAAAAAAAGAAAAAAGAAACAGAAATGGAGTGTGATGCGACAGGGGTGTATGTGAGTGGGGAGGGGAAGTGACAGGAATCTGCCTGTCTGCCATTCCATAGGGCATGGTGCTGCCTCCAGCAGAGACTTCTAGTGGAGCCATGAGCTGAGCAAGCCCCAAGTGCAAATAGGCCAGTGTTTTGCAGCTATGACAAGTATGTAGGGGCCCTGACAGCTCACATGGGCTACATTTCCCATTTGCACCAGAGCTGGCTTCAAACACAGAAAGGAAACAAAGGAATGTTCAAAAACACACAAGGCCAGATCCTGTCTTACTCAGGTTTCTTCCTGTATTAGCCAACCACCTACACCGAAAATGACAACTGACAAGGAACACAGCAAAGATAAGGCAACCCAGAGCTCCTGGTCCTTCCATTCCAACCTCACTCACCAGGAAGCTGAAGGTAGAGGGTGTTGGGAGACTGTGCAAGATCCAGAAGTTAAAGAAATAGAGCTGAATTCGTTTCTAATGTTCTGGTAACAGACACAGTCACTATGGTGATTCCATATGTAAGTTAAATGCCTCATATCCACATTTTAAACTAACTTTGTACCATAAAAAGATGAGCAGTTATCATCTGACACCATAAACAATTTGTAATAATCATTTAAAAGTTTACTTTGTCTTCAATTTCTTTCTTAACTCTGTCACTGTCATGGCAAACCAAAAAAAGCCATGATAGGGAGAGAGACATCAGGAAAACAAGCTTTATATTTTAGCACTCATTCATTCATTCAGGCAAGAGTCTTGCCCTGTTGCCTGGACTGAAGTGCAATGGTACAATCACAGCTCACAGCAACCTCAAATTCCTGGGTTCAATCAATCCTCCGGCCTCAGCGGCCCAAGTAACTGAGACTACAGACATCTGCCACAACGCCCAGGTAGTCTTCCTATTTTAGGTAGAGACGGGGTTTCACTCTTGCTCAGGCTGGTCTCAAACTCTGAGCTCAAGGGATCCTCCTTCCTTGGCCCCCAGAGTGTTAGGATTATAGGCCTCAGTTACCACCCCCAGCCTATATTTTAGCCCTTTTTAAAGCATTTTTTTCCTGCTTTTCAACAGGGCCCTTGCCTTTCTGTTTTGCACTGGGCTCTGTAATTATATAGTTAGTCCTAGGTTTTGCTCACCATTGTTTCTCAGCAGCAAAACAAGTGCCTGGCACATGGCGCGTTCTCAGTAAGCAGTACTTAGAATAAACGGAAAGGCGGATGTTCACATGACAATGCACCTAATTCATCCATTCAGTCACTTTGTTCAGATATATGTGAAGTCCCTGGCAGGCAGGAGGAGCAATGGGCAAGGATGTCCTGGCTTAAGGACAGAGTGAACAGAGGTCTCAAATTGGCCTTTGAGGGATGCCAACATTTAATGGGAAGATAGGAGGAACTTTGCAAAAGACATGAAGAAGGAGCAGCCAAAGAGGCCCAAGGAACCAAAAAGCAGCAGGGCAGAAGGGATGTCACTGAAGACAAGAAAAAGCTGCAAAGGTCTGATGTGCGCTGAGGTTACTGGCACATTCTAGCACATTCTGTGTATTCTTACTTTCAAGAGTTTCACCCTGCCAGGCCCTTCCTGACTCCCAGCTTCTGCCTGGAAAGCCAAATTGTTTTCTACTGGGCAAATCCCAGCTGTCCTTGGCATGAGTCACCCTCATGTGTCACAGAAGTGACAGCCCCGGCCCTACCTGCAGAATGTCATACAGGTCCTGGCAGATGGAGGCCATGTAATCAGTCCTCTCAAACAGCCGCTTCCGATCAAACTCCCATCGAGCTTCTCTCCCTGAAGCCTCAATCTTGGCCCGGATGTCAAAGTAGGCCTTTTTCCACATCTTGAGGGTGTTCTTGGCCTCTAGGGTTTTGTGTTGTGCACTTGCTCGGTTTTCTCTGTGAAGCCAAAGGTTGGTGTGACGGGAGGGAAGGCAGAGCTGCAGAGTCTCTGAGGGATTCACACCCAGGAGCCTCCCTGGTTTCGCGGCCACTGTTCTGCTGCCCGGTGCCAGGGCAGGAAGCCAGCGCAGCCTCTGCTGCAGACACCCACTCAGAGCAAAAGGCTGTGCTTGTCCTGGTGCCTTTTCCCTTTGCACGTGAAAGAGGGCAGGTGGCCTTGAATCCTATACCAGAAGTCAACAGTGGTCGCCACAATGCCTGGATTTCGGTACCCGTTTCACCTATATACTTTTTTTAAAGGAAGTAAAAAAGTTCTCCATCTCCCTCCACATCGTCCATCATCCCTCTATATTTTCAAAGGCTGTTCCATCTGAGGGGGGCTGAGGTCCGGAACTGAGGATACTCTGGCCCTCTGCCTCAGTCTTTCCAAGTATAAATGGGGAAGAAAGTCCAACTTAAAACAAAAGAAATTTATTCACACACACACACATCTCTGTATAATGGAATATTATCCAGCCTTGAAGCAGCATAAGGCACTGATAGATCTATGACATCAATGAGCCTTGAAAACAATGATGCTGAGTGAATCAGCCACATGTTATAGGATTCCATTCATATTCAGAAGACTCCATATCGTGTGGGCCCACAGTGTACCCTGTGGGGAGGCCGGGAGTGACTGCTAGAAGGTAAAAGGCTTCTTAGGGGGGAGGAAGCAAATGTTCTGTGGTGATGAATATGTGAATATAACAAAAACCACTGAACTGTGCCTTTTAAATGGGTGAATTGTATGGTGCATAAATTACAGCTCCAGAAAGGTTTTTAAGATCTAAAAACAAACACTGTCACTTCTTACTTGAACAAAGTCCGCAGGTTGACCACTCTGCAGACTCTCTCAGCGATCTCCCAGGCAATGCGCTCCATGAGCGGAATCATCCTCTCGTCCTTATTGTAGTGTCGGGAGATGATCCACACCATCCGCAGGGCGCTCATCATGGAGGGGATGGTGTCCAAAACGACTTGAAAGCCAGATCCATGTGTTATGTTCTGACCAAGAGACACGTGTGAAAGAGAGAAAGCAACGCACGGGACCTCAGCCTTGTGCTTCAAATAGCTTTATAGAACTGTGTGCAAGAACATTCACTCTCCTTGATTCATAGAAGTGTGACCACTCTGTTACCCTGATGTCCTGATCACACAGCAAGGCCCTGGGGCCATGAGACACCATGTGGAGAGACAGAAGCCAGGGGGCACCCAGAACCAGACAGGCTGGCAAAGGTGCCACCTTGGAAAGGGATCCCTCAACCCAACCACCCAGTGGTTGTCTCAGGAACTCAGATGAACCAATTCCTGATCTACAAAATGCAGAGACAAACACCGTGGTTGTTGTTAAGAAAGTGAAAAAAGTCAGCTTGGCGCCCGTGGCACAGTGGTTATGGTGCCAGCCACCTACATTGAGGCTGGCGGGTTCGAACCCAGCCCAGGCCAGCGGAGCAGCAGTGACAACTGCAACACAAAAATAGCCGGCATTGTGGTGGGCGCCTGTAGTCCCAGCTACCTGGGAGGCTGAGGCCAGAGAATCGCTTAAGCCCAAGAGTTTGAGATTGCTGTGAGCTGTGACACCATAGCCCTCTACCTACCAAGGAGACAGAGTGAGACCCTGTCTCAAACAAAAAAAAAAAAAAGAAAGAAAGTGAAAAAACAACCATAGACTATGATGCTGCAAAATCATATATCTGATTTAAAAAATTTGTTTTCAGAATGTTCATAAACTAATAATAAGACAAATAAACAATGGGCAATGATTAAAATCAACATTTCAGGGCAGTGCCTGTGGCTCAAAGGGGTAGGGCGCTGGCCCCATATGCCGGAGGTGGAGGGTTCAAAACCAGCCTCGGCCAAAAACTGCAAAAAATAAATAAATAAAATCAACATTTCACCAAAAATATGAAATTGACAAAAAGCACATTAAAAGTATTGTTCCGGGCGGCACCTGTGGCTCAGTTGGTAAGGCACCGGCCCCATATACCAAGGGTAGCGGGTTCAAACCCGGCCCCGGCCAAACTGCAGCCAAAAATAGCCGGGCGTTGTGGCGGGCGCCTGTAGTCCCAGCTACTCGGGAGGCTGAGGCAAGAGAATCGCTTAAGCCCAGGAGTTGGAGGTTGCTGTGAGCTGTGTGAGGCCAAAGCACTCTACCGAGGGCCATAAAGTGAGACTCTGTCTCTACAAAAAAAACAAAAACAAAATAAAAGTATTGTTCCACCTCACTAGTTATTAGGGAAATGCAAATTAAACCATGATGAGAAGAGGGACATCACCTAACAAATGCAATTAGTATAACCTAAAAAATATTTTAAAAATTTAAAAAACCATGATGAGATACCACCTCATATCCTAAGAATGGCTATATTCAATATGAAATATAACAGATGTTGGTAAGAACGTGGGAAAACTAGAACCCTAATATACTGCTGATAAAAATGTCAAAGGATAGAGAAAGGAAGAGCAGAGAGAGGGAAGGAAGGAGAAGGGTGGGGTCTCGGTGTGTGACACACCTTTTGGGGGCAAGGCACAATTGTCAGAGGGACTATACCTAACAAATGCAATCAGTGTAACCTGGTTTCTTGTACCCTCAATGAATCCCCCAAAATTAAAAAAAAAAAAATGTCAAAAGAGGCAACCACTTTGGAAAACAGTCTAGAAGTTCCTCAAAAGGTTAAAAAGAGGTACACGTGACCCAGATATTCCACACCTGGGCACAAGGATAATTAAAAACATGGGTCTAGGCTGGGCACCCATAGCTCAGTGGTTAGGGCACCAGTCACATGCTCCGGGGCTGATGGGTTCAAAGCCGGCCTGGGCCTGCTAAACAACAACAACAAAATAGCCGGGCACTGTGGCGGGTACCTGTAGTACCACCTACTAGGGAGGCTGAGGCAAGAGAATCTCTTGAGCCCAAGAGTTTGAGGTTGCTGTGAGCCATGATGCCATGGCACTCTACCCAGGGCAAGAATGTGAGACTCTGTCTCAATTAAAAAAAAAAAAAATGGGTCCATACAAAACTTGTACACAAATGTTCATAACAGCATTATTTCTAACAACCCAGAGGTGGAAACAACTCAAATACCCATCAACTGATGGACAGAGAAACACAATGTAGTGATGTAGTGTGTCCATACGCTGGAATATTATTTAGCTGTCGAAGGAATGAAACAGTGACACCTGCCACTATGTGGGTGAACCTCACAAATGTTACACGGAGGGAAATGAGCCAGACACAGGATAGACACTGTATCATGCCACTTATATGATGTCCCTAGGGTCATCGAATTCATAAGAGAGAAAATGGAGGACAGTGTCACCAGCAAATTGGAGGAAGGGGTAAGGGGGCATTGGTCTTTAATAGGTACAGAGTTTCAGTTTGGGAAGATGAAGTGGTTTTGGATAATGATATTGTAATTTGGACATAGCACTGTGTATGTGTTTGAGGCCACTGAACTCTATGCTGGAAATGGTTAAAATGATAAATAATATGCCATTATCTGTTTTATCGCAATTTTTTAAATCTTGAATAAAAACGAGAGAGAGAAATTAAACCCGTGTGAAACCTCATCGCCAGAGCTGACCTTCTAAAGTGAGGCACCCACAGCGTACCTTGAAATGACGTTCCACGGTGGAAAGAAACCGCACGTTGTCCGAGGCCTCTGTGTGGAACTTGAATAATTCGGTCAGGACTGGCTGCAGGTTAGACACAAGCATAGAGTCTGCTTCCTTGATCACATCCAAGACTTTTCTAACTATGGGAAGCTTTGTTTGTTCATGAAGTGCACTTAAGGTTGCATTTCTTTCCCGCCAGAATTCAATTTCAGCCAGAGGGCCACGACCCTGAGAGGTGACATGAATACACAAAGAACTCTCATTATTAGTGTGAAGCAGACACCTGTGGTAGTTTCTTCCCAACTGCACCAATCCATACAGGATTTTCAGAGGTGGGTTACTGACCTAGGATGGTCCAATCAGAGTGAACCTCAAGGCTGCAACTGGGAACACTAGACAAAGCTCTGCCTTTCTTTCAACAACACAGTAAGTGGTCATGGGACTAGAAACTGCTACAAATTGTTACCATGAAAGAAATCAGCCTGAGGAGGAAGCCCCCTCACTTTACCGAGAAGAGTTTGGAACTAAGAGATTCACAGAGAAACACAGCGGAGTCCTGAGAAAACTATTCCTGAAGCCAGCCCTGCCCCTGAATGTTTCAGGTATGTGAACCAAGGACTTCTCTTTCTTATTTGATCCAGTTGAGTTGGGTTTCATGTTTCTGGCAACTCAAGCATCCTGACTGCTACACAGTGTTAGTTTTGTGGATCCAGGCAGTAATCTGGTAGCACACTAATATAAGAAAGCCCAAAAATGATATCTTGGGTATGTTTACTCTGGTGTTTTAAGGAAGTCACAAAACAGTAAGAAAAAGCCTGGACTATGTTGACTCTCAGCCTCGGGGCTCTTTCTCAGGGCAGTAAGCGCAGCCTCGTATCAGGGCTCTTGGAAAGCTCTGCACAAATTACCTGCGGTGTTTTCTTCAGCTGGTCCTCTACGGCTGCAGATATCTGATTCAGCCAGTTTATCACACATTGCTCCAAGATTTCAAGAGTTTCTGGGTCAGCTGCCAGATCAGACACTTCTCCTTCTAGACTGATAGTCGGCATTTCTAACTTGATCTCACCTAGTAGAATGGAAATGGTTAGTCAACCACTGGTTTAGGAAAAATGATTACAAACACCAATGTTCAGGTTACTTGGATGGCCCTTCTCTCTTTCTCCATACATCAGTCTAATAAGGTCTAATACAACCTTTGTCCTACTAATGTCTCTATCTCATTCTCTTTCATTAGAATGCAATTGAAACATTTTAGGCAACTGTTCCAGCTTTAAACTCCATGACCAGGATTTAATTATGTAAGATGTTCCTGAATTTACAACCTAGTGACTTCCATTTTTAAAAAACTGAACAAACAACCAGAGCTCAACAGAGATGTAAGATGACTTCCAGCATGAAACAGTCAAAGATAAATCAGGGGGTGAGGGGTGTTGGGGGAGGGGAAAGTAGATGACCTCAGAGGATATTGAGATGATGTGAAGAAAAGAGAAAATTTCTAAAAAGAAATCCTATCTGTCTCAGAGATTTGAGACAATACAGCATCCATCAAACAAGAACAGAATGCTATGAAAAAGGTACAGAGAATAAGAGGTATGAATGTCATTCAGAGATTGAAAAGGTAAAAGTGAGGGAACACTCTAGGAACACAGAATACAAAGACAACAACAAGATGGAACATATGAGAGAAGAGGGAAGAACTAAAATGTACAGACAACTATCCAATAGAAATTTTAACAAGAGGAAACAAAGTCAAACAGTGGAGGAAATTATCAAGAAAAATTTTCAATCTTCAGACTGAAAACACAGAGTACTTAACAAAATGAATTGAAGCCAGGCGTGGTGGTTCAGGCCTATAATCCTAGCACTTTGGGAGCCTGAGGCAGGTGGATTGCCTGAGCTCAGGAGTTTGAGACCAATCTGAACAAGAGTAAGACTCTGTCTCTACTAAAAACAAAAAAACTAGCCAGCATTGTGGTGGGAATCTAGTCTTCACTCAGGAGGCTGAAGCAAGAGGATCACTGAAGCCCCAGAGTTTGAGACTGCTATGAGCTATGAAGCCACAGCACTTCACCCAGAACAACAGAGTGACATGCTGTCCCCACCACAAAAAAAAAATAAAAAAATACAAAGGAACTGGGATCCAGGGAACACTGCATCTGGGATGACAGTTATGGAACACGCTAAGGGAGAAACTAGTCCATGTTGTACTAGGGAACTGGGACCCTGAGAAAAAGCACATCCATTAAAGGAGAGCCCCCCGCGAAGATGCTTTCGCAAAAACAAAGACGACCAGGTAAGACAATTCAAAAAAGAAAGGCGATTGGGAATGTAGATGGAGGAAGGGAAAAGCTGCTTAAGAGAAAAATTATCCACATATATACTACACTGCTCTACAGTGAACAACATCCCCCTGACTATAGTAATATAAGCACTATTTACTGTTTAATGAAAAAAAAAGGGAATATAACTACAATGAAAGGAGGGAGGTGGGCCAGCAGTGGGGAAGAAGGGACAAAATCCTCAGCATAGGGCTGGGTGCAGTATCTCACTCACACCTGTAATCCTAGCACTCTGGGAGGCCAAGCTGGGAGGATCCCTTTGAGCTCAGGAGTTCAAGACCAGCCTGCGCAATGGTGAGACCCCATCTCAACAACAACAGAAAAAAAAAAAAAAAAAAACAGAAAAAAGTTAGCCAGTCACGTGGCAGGTGCCTGTAGTAGAGCTACTCAGTAGGCTGAGGCACAAGGATGGCTTGAGCCCTGGAGTTTGAGGTAACCATGAGCTAAGCTGGCACCACTGTACTCTAGCCTGGGTGACAGAGAGAGACTCTGTTTGGGGGGGAAAAAAATAAAAGAAGAAGAAGAAGAAAGGAGGAGGAAGAGAAGGAGAAGTAGCAGTGTGAGCACGTAATTTAGATATATAGAGATATGGCTGCAACTATCATTAGAAACAGCTAAAGAGCTGGACGCAGTGATTCACACCTGTAATCCTGGCACTCTGGGAGGCCAACGCAGGTGGATTGCTTGAGCTCAGGAGTTCAAGACCAGCCTGAGCAAGAGTGAGACCCCCTATCTCTTCTAAAATAGAAAAAAAAAAAAAAAAACTAGCTGAGTGTTGTGGCGGACATCTGTAGTCCAGCTATTTGGAAGACTGAGGCAAGAGGATCTCTTGAGCCCAAAGTGAGATTCTGTGTCTCAAAAAAAAAAAAAAAAAAAAGTCACCACGAGGGAGCAGAAGTCACAGATAAGAAGAGTGAGTCAGGGCCATTTTCTTCAACTCATTAGCATCTGTTAGTATATACATTTTTTTAATTTTACGTATGTATTGCTGTGAGAAAAATGTAATACATATACATAGATATACACATTTATTAACATATTTAATATATTTGATATATTAAATATACTCATTTTAAAAGCTCACTCTGTAGCAGATTCCCTGACATTTACAAGAGGATGCATCTTAAAGAAAAAGTAAAAGAGCTTTTCAAATTAATAGCCAGTAACTTACAAAAAGCTATCAGGAAATGTCCCATAAACAAAAACAAATTTCTTCCTCATGACATTATAAAACAGGGATCAGCAAACTTTTCTCAAAAGGCTGAACAGTAAATATCTTAGGTTTTGCAAGTCAAAAGGCAAAATTGAGGATAGAATGTAGGTGTTCATATAGCCACAAAAAATGCAACCATTTAATATTAAAAATGCTATTAGCAGCCCACAGGCCATTACAAAAACAGGCAATGGGGCTGGGTTAGGCCATAATCCCACTTTTCTGATTGTTTAAATATAAACAGTATATGCTCATTGTAAAAAAATACAAAAAATGGCTCGGCGCCTGCGCTCAGTGGCTAGGGCACCAGCCACATACACTGGAGCTGACAGGTTCAAATCCAGCCCGGGCCTGCCAAACAACAATGACAACTACAACCAAAAAATAAAAATAAAAAAGAGTTGGGCGTTGTGATGGGCACCTGTAGTCCCAGCTACTTGGGAGGCTAAGGCAAGACAATTGCGTAAGCCCAAGAGTTTGAGGTTGCTGTGAGCTGTGACACCACATCACTTTACCCAGGGTGACAGCTTAAGACTCTATCTCAAAAAAGAAAGAAAAAAAAAAAGAAAATGAAAAAAATCTTTTTTTTCTTTTTTATTGAGACAGAGTCTCACTTTTTAACCCTCGGTAGAGTGCCATAGCATCACAACTCATAGCAACCTCCAAATCCTTGGGCTTAGGCAATTCTCCTGCCTCAGCCTCCCAAATAGCTGGGACTACAGGCACCCGCCACAATGCCTGACTATTTTTTTGTTGCAGTTTGGCCAGGGCTGGGTTTGAACCCACCACCCTCAGTATATGGGACTGGCGCCTTACCCACTGAGCCATAGGCACCACCCGAAAAAAACCTTCTTATTCTCACAACCTAGTCAGTGACAGTCACTGATAACATTTAAGGTATTTCCTAGCAGTATTTTATCTAAACATGGATATATTTTTTACTCATTCTACTTTTTTACACCACCAGCAAGACACACAAATCATGTTTAAGATAATAAGAAATAATTTGAGGCTCAGCGCCTGTAGCACAGTGGTTACAGCGCTAGCCACATGCACCAAGTTGGTGGGTTCAAACCCAGCCCAGGCCAGCTAAACAACTATTAAGTGCAACAAAAAAAATAAATGGGCGCTGTGGTGGGCACCTGCAGTCCCACCTACTTGGGAGGCTGAGGCAAGACAATAGCTTAAGCCCAAGAGTTTGAGGTTGCTGTGAGCTGTGACACCACAGCACTCTACTGAGGGTGACGTAGTGAGACTCTGTCTTAAAAAAAAAAAAAGGTAATAATTCTTTATTTCCCTGTTATGTTATACCTATTCAAGGAGGGTAAAAAAGGGAAAAGAAAGAAAAACATTAGGCAGAAATACAAGAAAATGGATACAAAAGACAATGAAAGAAACCCAGAGATACCAAGGGAGAAACTGTACTTCTTGGGGGCAGGGAGAAAAGAATAGTCTAAATAGAAGCCTGAAAAAACATCCCCGCAACACATTATAAAAATTTTGATCGCGGGCGGCGCCTGTGGCTCAGTCGGTAAGGCGCTGGCCCCATATACCGAGGGTGGCGGGTTCAAACCCGGCCCCTGCCAAACTGCAACCAAAAAATAGCCGGGCGTTGTGGTGGACGCCTGTAGTCCCAGCTACTCAGGAGGCTGAGGCAAGAGAATCGCTTAAGCCCAGGAGTTAGAGGTTGCTGTGAGCTGTGTGAGGCCACGGCACTCTACCGAGGGCCATAAAGTGAGACTCTGTCTCTACAAAAAAAAAAAAAAAAATTTTGATCGCTACATGTGTTTCTAGCTTTCTCATTTCCAGCAGAGAAAATTCCTACAAACTGGGGCGTGTTTAATTTTACTTTTAAAGGAAGAAAGGTTTATTTTCCTAGAATAATAATCCCAAGGCCCTAATAGCCTTGCCTCTTTTGTCTTTTCACAATGCAAGACTCTAAAAATATAGGACCAAAGGAGACTCAGCTTCCTTACTATGCCAGCCTCGCAGCCTCCCTGTTCTGTACCCACAAAACAGGTTCTCACACTGACCCAGGCTCTAGGACTCTTGCTGGGCCACCCACTCCATCAAATGAGTTGCAAACCAGCTCAATTCAATAATAGCTGCTGTGTGCAACTTTCAAATGGCTCAAACGCCACCTAATCCATAAAGCTCTGCTTGACTCCCTCAGCCTGGTCTCCCTCTCCCAAACCCTAAAGACCCCAATATCTTTCTTAAGCTTCTTATTCTGCCCTAATTCTTTTTTTTTTTTTTTTTAAAGGGATTTTCTATTTTATTAGATTTAAAAAACACAACAAAACCAGTAGGACTAGAGGAAAAAGTGAAGAAGGAAATGAAGAAAAGGCCTGGGTAAAGAACAGAGATGACAAGGTAAGAAACAGGGAGAGAAAGGGGGGAAGTCAAGAGCCCTGAGTCAGGGCTCTGCCCTAATTCTTTATGCACCGAACTTTAAGATACTGAGGACAAAGATTTCCTCATTCCCTTTTATGTCTCTTATAATAATGATCAGCTCGGTTTCTTTCATGATAGTAGTGAGGCATGTAAACAAGAATTATTATAAATTAAAACAAAAAAGCTCCTAAATTGCCTTCTTAAAGTACATTAATCATTCTTAACTAAGGAGGAGAAATAGACCTTACCTTCAAGTTGCTGCATTGTTCTTTGAATGCCATTTACGAATTTCTGAATGTTCATTAAAAATTCATCCCGTATTAGTTGAATACTGTGATATTCCACGGCTTCCCCTGGCATGCTGGGCAGGTCCACCACCATGTCATACACAGAAGAGTTAGGGATTTCTCCAGATGCAAGTCCCGTGCTCGTATCCATCTTGTGCTGATTGAAAGACAGTGCTGGCAAAAATACCTGAAATACCAAGTTTATAAAACAAATCATACAATGTCGTTTTCAATGATTCATGTACTTACGCTGCCTCTGGCTTAGAATATTCTGCTTTATTGAGGCACAAATGTGCAAAGTGAACACTGCTCAAATCCAGAGCACAGACCTACGGAAACAGAAATTATACTGGACTTAAAATGATCCTAGGGTAAGAATTTTAACCAAGCCTGCAATGACTACACAGTAAAACAATAGTGCATGTGTTCCTCTGCCTCTGATAACTGAGAACTTAGAAAATGTGGCACAGGGAAGTGAGAAACTTCCATCAGCTCAAGGCCATGCTGGTCCTTGTAAAGGAAATGATGAGACTGGGGACAGTCTTTCTGAAAGTCAGCTGAGGACAAAGCCACACATTTATGCAGTCACTCGAACACAATTACAAAACAACTTTCCACCAACTTAACCACATAAAAAGCAAGACATGGTGGGGCATGGGGGAAGGGAAGAGCAGACAGGGAAGGAGGGAGGGGGTGAGGGTAAGGAAAACAAAAAAAAAAGAAAGAAAATAGTGACTAATTCTGACATAAATTGGATTCGATTTTGACCAAAGTACATTACTTAAACATTAATTTTTACTTCAACTTGTTAACATGTTGTTTAGGATACAGGATACTGCATCCTCATCTATAACTGAATTATGTTTGTAATTTCCCCTTTATAATAATATGTTTTTTCCAATTTTAATATCAGGTGTATCTAGATGAAGTAGAATGATTTTGAAGTATTTCTTCTTTTTCTATTGTCTAAAAATTTGGCATGATCTGTTTTTTGAAATTATCTTTTATTTTTATTTATAAGTATCAGTTGTCTATTTTTTGAGACTTTTGGAAAAAAATAATAAGCAATTAACTGATGACTCCATACTGAACCTCAGAGTCAAAGCATTCTATAATAGACATACTCTTATCTGACAATGTGAATGTTACTTTCTTTGCATTACTATAATTTTTATTATTATTATTGCTTAATACTTCGTTGCAGCAATCGTCTGATTTCTTTTCTGAATGTATTTATCTTCGTTTGTTCTTTACAAGGTTTTTGTTTCTAGTCCTTATCTTAAACATTGTTATTGTTATTAAATTTTAAGCCTTTTTAATTTTGTGAAGGCAGAAAGTGGAAACCTAATAAACACATGTATATGTAAAATAAAAAATAAAAATAAATTCCAATGCCCATCATGAAAAAAAAAAAGAGAGACATAAACACCTGAGGGTTGATTTGGTTGGTTTTGTTGGTTTGTTGATTTTTGGGTTTTAGTTCCTATTTTTCTTAAATCTTGGACACATCTTTTACCATGTGAAGACACAGTTAGAAGGCTCCATCTGAGAACCAGAAAGCAGGACTACCCCAAACACAGAATCTGCTGATGCCTTGATTTGGACTTCTTGACCTCCAGAATTAGTTGGAAAAGGGCATTATAGTGGAACGGAAAAAGCCTTTAACATCATGCAGACCTGTTGGAATCCCCGCTCTATCACATAATAGCTTCTCCCCCACTCCCAGACTCTGGTTGTACAGGAAATTAAAAGAAGGGCAGAGCTGGCGAGATGGAAGTCATCATTGCCGTTGGGTTACTGAAAGCTCCCAGTTCATGGACTCTGTGACGGTAGGGCCCTGTCTGCGGAGGTGATCTGGTAGCAAGCTGCAGGTAGAATTTGGCCCAAGGGCATGAGCCAGTCTGAGGCATTGTCGAAGGGCCATATTCTTCTTCCCAGGAGTGCTGATGATGACAAGTTCAAGGAAGATGGAGAAGGAAAGCTAGAGGGACCCTGGACAGGGCTCCAAAAGCTTGGCCCACCTGGAAAATGCTTAAGAGTAAATCTTCACAGAAGATGACGTATATGAGGAAGCCTAGTAGGGCTATTGGGGTCCCATAGGGATCATCCTGAAGGAAGGAGAGGGGGTCCCCTGCCCCATGCACCTGGGACCCACAGCCTGGTGGGCCTGCGCCAGCCTGATGATCCCATCACCAGCTCTGGATTTAATGCTGTGTCTCAAGAATTAGCAAAGGGCCTGCCACTCAGTTTAATTGAGTTTCAGAACTGTGAAGAGACCAATGCTCTTTTAAATCTGTACCACATTAATGAAATGTTCCCAATTTTACCAATGTTTATTTTTTTTAAATATTATGCTCCAGGCCTCTCTAATCGAAGAGAACTGCAATGTTTCCCATTATCTCGGGACAATATAATAGCATGAAGTTAATTCACTATGGCAGATGTGCCAGGGTCCTGGTCACAAACAGCTCTTCGTTCAGTCCAGGGGCCACCTATAACTTTGGTGGGCAATTCTCACACATCCCTGAGATAGGCAGCCTCAGCAATGGTCCTGGAGTCTCCTGCTATTTATGCTGTAGTGTGATCCTCCCCTGCTTTGAGTGGGAGATGGACTTAGCAATGCATTTCTCAGCCACTCCTGAGATTGGGAAGCCCGCTCTCGCGCTGAGAGCTGTGTTGTGGAGGGCCCGTGTGGCCTGAAGGAGACCTTTGCCCAACAGCCAGCGAGGAACTGAGGTCCCTGGTCCATCAGCCTGTGAGGAACTGAATCCTGCCAATAACATCTCCACTGCCCCCTCTTCCCCATCACAGCTGCAGGGGGCCCAGAGGAAGCTGCACAGTTCTGCGACTTCAGAATAGGGAAGGCAGTGGAACTGGAGCTGTCCTGCAAGCAGGAGTTGGATAAATCAGACAGGCCCCCTTCGAGGTTGCTGATCACTATGGATGAGTCAAGAAGCTGACAACTTCCTGGGAAAGGGTTTCCCAAGCTTTGCTTCAGAAGAGTTGCAACTCCGACTAGCTCTTGGCGAAGAGATGCATAATTAACAGAAGAGGCTCCATGGGCATCAATGGACGAGGGCTTTGTTTTTCTTATTTCCAGAGGCAGAAAACCCAAGGCACGCCATACATTGTTTGTCTAATGTGCCTCTTCCATACAGAGCAGAACTGAGTGAAGGAAATGAGCAAGTAGGGATTAGAATCCAGAGTCCTTGACTCTCAGAATCCCTGGGAATTTCTCAATTTCATTAACTGGGAAGATGTCCACAGTGGATAGCAGTGACTACCCTTGGGTGTGATGATTGAGCACACAGGCTATGTTGTCCAAAGGGGTTGGAGTCCCAGCCTTTCCACAAATTGAATTTGGCCAAGTAACCACTCTGTCCCTTAGTTTCCTCATCTAAACCTCTCTGTGTTTTAAAATTAAATGAGATATCACAAAAAAAAAAAAAATGTGGACACATCTTTTAAGACTCTTAATCTACATGTACGTCCTATAGTTTATGGAAGAATGCAGAGTGTTTGACTTGCGGAGCTTCCCAGTCTGGATGCTGCCAGCTGCACACGCATGGCACAGCTGGACAAGCTCCACTGTCGTGTGGATTCCCTGCAAATTGGCAGCTACGTCCAGAGACTTGCAGAAAACTCTACCAGGACTACTAGTATTTGTTCTATCAGAGGACTTGGTCTCTTCTCTCTTTTTTTAATCCACGGATGTTCAATGCCTAGATCCATTAATCTAATGGGGGTTACAGAATTTTTGAAATATTCTCTTTCTAAAACATCTTGTTTTTAACTGGAATACTGTTTTTTTGAGAGACAGTCTCATTTTGTCACCCTTGGTAGAGTGCTGCGGTATCATAGCTTACAGCTCAAACTCTTGAGCTCAAGTGATTCTCTTGCCTCAGCCTCTCAAGTACCTGGGACTACAGGCACCTGCCACAATGCCTGGCTATTTTTAGAGATGGCGGTTTTGCTCTTGCTCAGACTGGTCTCAAACTCCCAAGCTCGGGCAATCCACCCACCTTGGCTGCCCAGAATGCAGGATTACAGGTGTGAGCCACAGTGCCCGGCTAACTGGAATACTTTTATAAAGACACACTTTCTCTCATCTGCTATTTGATGATCTTGTACATTTACTACAGGGAAGGCAGCATCTCTTTATTGGCTCAATTTTCCAAATAATAAGTTGGTTCCCTACCATCCTCCAAAAGTGATCCATTGGGGTTTTTAAAAATCATTATAAACTGGTGGATTTGAACGTATTTGAAACACTGGTTTTGATCCAGTGCAATGGTTGAACTCAAAGATCAAAATGTCCCACCTTTGGCCAATGTGAAATTCTTTGCGTTGGCCCTTACGTCCTTTAGACATGATTCTGACAGTCTAAATGGTGGACAGAGTAACAACAGTAGAGTATTAGGCAAATTATGGCATGTTCTTCCACATTACATGGGGGAATATCGACAGGACGTCAGCAGTGGTTAAACCCATCCTCCTTCCCAACTGTCCCTCGCCGCTCTCTAGACACACTGGCTACCCATTTGCCCTGGGCCAAGCTCAGTCTGCTCCTGCCTCAGAGCCTTTGTACTTGCTGTTTTCTTTGCCCCGGAATGCTCCTCCTCCAAATCCTCACATCTGATGCTTTTGCCTCATTCAGTCTCGACTTAATGCTGGCTCCAAAGGGGCCTGCCCTGGGGCCCTCCTCAGTCCTTCCTTGTTGCACTTTCCTAATACTTTATCATTACTAGAAATGGCCTGTTGATGAGCTTTTTTCATATTTTGTCTATAAAGAAAGCCAGACATCACTTCCTCAGCAAAGCCATCATCCTTTACTACCACCCCCGTGCATGCACGCACGCACACATATGCACACACACACATACATACACACATACACACCTATACACACCACACACACACACATATACACACACAAAAACAAACACACACACTCACACACGCACATACATATAGACACATACATATACGTACACAAACACACATACACATGCACACACATATCCACCTGCACACAAACACACATAAACACACATATTCACATGCACATATATACACATATCACACACATGTAAATACACATACATGGACACATCTGCACACCCACACATACACAGAAACACACATACATATATACACATGCACACATAAACATGCATACACAAGCACAACAGATACACACGCATGCATACACACACACATACAGAGTCCATCTCTGTCCCATCACCAGGATTTGTTTCTCTCCTGCCACTTGTCACTACCTGCTATTTTCTTGCTGATGTTTGTGCTGTGTCTTCCCCCACTAGAAGCCCCTGAAGAGCAGGGACATCGCGCACCCTGTTCACTGCTTTACTCTCAGGCCCAGGGCCAGCACCTGCGCCTCCAGAGCTGCCCACTACCTGTTTGGGAAATAAACAAATCAAGTGGTCTTAATCTCAGAAAGGCTGGGATTTCTTCCTTTCTCCATATTTACCTGAGCTATAATATCCTTCAGAAGATGCAGCACATTTGCATTTATAATTCCATACTCCAGCACCTCGGGCATGATTTCCATGGCTTCCTTCATGTCAACAGCTTCAGTGACTGTCTCTAAACAGGAGCAGACACAGAGACAGCCTGAGATGGGGATGGGGATGGGGATGGGGCGGCCAAGAGGCAACACTTCCTACAGCCCAGAAACCCCCTTCCTCTCCCTCTCAAGTCACTAAAGCAAAGTGTTGCTCACAGACTCCGAATATACACTCCTTTTGTATTTAAATGAATCCTGGGACTATGAGAAGCTGAAATAAACACTGACACACTGTGGTTCTGGTTTCTGGTTTTGTTTCAGACAGGGTCTCTCTCAGTTGCCTTGGCTGGAGTGCAGTGGCATCATAGCTCACAGCAACCTCAACTCCTGGGCTCAAGCAACCCTCCTGCTCCGGCCTCCCAAGTAGCCAGGATTACAGGTGTCCATCACAACTTTTCTATTTTTTTTAGTAGAGCTGGGGTCACATTCTTGTTTATGTTCGTCACGAACTCCTAGGCTTCAGTGATCCTTCTGCCTCAGCCTCCCAAAGTGTAGCAGGCATGAGCCATTGCACCCGGCCAACCCTGTGACTCATGGATCAGTATAAGCAATACACAGTAACTAATCTGCTTGGAGCATCTAAAGCTGGACAAAAACAAATAATGGGGGTTGTCTAGAAATGATTGCTGGATTCCTTGCTAAGGACTAAATGGCCCCAAATTCATATATTGACATTTCAATCCCAATGTGACGGTATTAGGAGGTGGGGCTTAGGGAGGTTATTAAGTCACGAAGGCACCTTGGGGTGATCAGTGCCCTGTAAGAGAGACGCAGAGCTCGCTGCTTCTCCATCACGTGAGGTTAGGAGGAGCCATCTGTGAACCAGGAAGTAGGCTCCCTCTAGATGCCATATCTACCAGCACCTTGATCTTGGACTTCCCAGCCACCAGAACTGTGAGGAGTAAATGTTTGTTGTTTAAGCTGCCCTGTCTGTGGGTATCTCTTACACCTGCTCCAGCCCCAATTTAGACACTGGCTTTGCCTGTCTCCACTCCCAGATAATTATTCCCTAACTCATCACTAAAGCATCTTTTGTTTCATTCCTGGCAACAGCCTACCCTTCCAACACACAGATTTGGGGATTTTTGTGTGTGTTTTTGCTTTTTTGTTGTTGAGAAAGAGTTTCACCCTATGCCCTTAGCAGAGTTGCAGTGACGTCATAGCTCACTGCAACCTCAGACTTGGGCTGAGGGCATTCTGCTGCCTTGGCCTCCGGAAGCCTCTGGGATTACAGGTGCTTGCTGCAGCGCCTAGCTGGGCTTTTCATTATTTTTTTTTATTATTAAATCATAGCTGTGTACATTAATGCAATCATGGGACACCATACACTGGTTTAATAGACCGTTTGACACATTTTCATCACACTGGTTAAAATAGCCTTCCTGACATTTTCTTAGTTATTGTGTTAAGATATTTATATTCTACATTTACTAAGTTTCCCTTGTAAGATGCATCGCATGTATAATCCCACCAATCGCCCTCCCTCCATCCATCTTGCTCCCTTCCCTCCCTCTCCCCCTTCCCCATATTCTTAGGTTATAACTGCATTATAGCTTTCATATGAAAGCCATACATTAGTTTCATAGTAGGGCTGTGTACATTGGATACATTTTCTTCCATTCTTGAGATACTTTACTAAGAAGAATATGTTCCAGCTCCATCCATGTAAACATGAAAGAGGTAAAGTCTCCATCTTTCTTTAAGGCTGCATAATATTCCATGGTGTACATATACCACAATTTATTAATCCATTCATGGATCAATGGGCACTTGGGCCTTTTCCATGACTTAGCAATTATGAATTGGGCTGCAATAAACATTCTGGTACAAATATCTTTTTGTTATAATGTGACTTTTGGTCTTCTGGGTATATATCTAGTAGAGGAATTATAGGATTGAATGGCAGGTCTATTTTTAGATCTCTAAGTGGTCTCCAAACATCTTTCCAAAAGGAATATATTAATTTGCATTCCCACCATCAGTGGAGAAGTGTTCCCTTTTCTCCACATCCACGCCAACATCTCTGGTCTTGGGATTTTGTGATATGGGCTAATCTTACTGGAGTTAGATGATATCTCAAAGTAGTTTTGCTTTGCATTTCTCTGATGATTAAAGATGATGAGCATTTTTTCATTTGTCTGTAGGCCGTGCGCCTGTCTTCTTCAGAGAAGTTTCTCTTCAAGTCCCTTGCCCAGCCTGCGATGGGATCCCTTGTTCTTTTCTTGCTTATACATTTGAGTTCTCTGTGGATTCTGGTTATTAAACCTTTGTCAGAAACATAACCTACAAATATCTTCTCCCATTCTGAAGGCTGTTTGCTTATTTTACTTACTGTGTTCTTGGCTGTGCAGAAGCTTTTTAGTTTGATCAGGTTCCAGTAGTGTATTTTTGAAGCTGCTTCAATTGCCCGGGGGATCCTCCTCATAAGATACTTGCCCAGACCGATTTCTTCAAGGGTTTTCCTTGCACTCTCTTCTAGTATTTTTATAGTTTCATGTCTTAAGTTTAAATCTTTAATCCAGTGAGAGTCTATCTTAATTAATGGTGAAAGGTGTGGGTCCAATTTCAGTCTTCTGCAGGTTGCCAGCCAGTTCACCCAGCACCATTTGTTAAATAGGGAATCTTTTCCCCACTGAATGTTTTTAATTGGCTTATCAAATATCAAATAACGGTAAGTAGCTGGGTTAATCTCTTGGTTCTCTATTTTGTTCCATACATCTACCTCTCTGTTTTTGTGCCAGTGCCATGCTGTTTTGATCACTATCGGTTTATAGTATTGTCTGAGGTCCGGTAGCATGATTCCTCCTGCTCTGTTTTTATTTCTGAGTAATGTCTTGGCTATTCGAGGTTTTTTTCTGATTCCATATAAAATGAAGTATTATTTTTTCAAGATCTTTAAAGTATGACAGTGGAGCTTTAATAGAGATTGCATTAAAATTGTATATTGCTTTGCTTTGGGTAGTATGGACATTTTAACAATGTTGATTCTTCCCAACCATGAGCATGGTATGTTTATCCATTTGTTAACATTTTCAGCTATTTCTTTTCTTACAGTTTCATAGTTCTCTTTATAGAGATTTTTCACGTCCTTTGTTAGATAAACTCCCAAATATTTCATCTTCTTTGGCACTACTGTGAATGGAATAGAGTCCTTAATTGTTTTTTCAGCTTGACTATTGTTGGTATATATAAAGGCTACGGATTTATGAATGTTAATTTTGTAACCTGAGATGCTGCTGTATTCCTTGATCACTTCTAAGAGTTTTGTAGTAGAATCCCTGGGTGTTTTCCAGATATACAATCATATCATCTGCGAAGAGCAAAAATTTGATCTCTTCTGACCCTATATACCCTGTTTCCCTGAAAATAAGACATCCTCCGAAAATAAGACCTACTTACAGGAAATAAGACATCCCCTGAAAATAAGACCTAGCGCATCTTTGGGAGCACACCTTAAAATAAGACACTGTTATTTTCGGGGAAACAGGGTAGATACCCTTGATCGCCTTTTCTTCCCTAATTGCAATGGCTAAAACTTCCATTACAATATTAAAGAGCAGTGGAGACAATGGGCAGCCTTATCTGGTTCCTGATCTGAATGGAAATGATTTCAATTTAACTCCATTCAATGTGATATTGGCTGTGGGTTTGCTGTAGATGGCCTCTATCAGTTTAAGAAATGTCCCTTCTATACCAATTTTCTTAAGTGTTCTGATCATGAAGGGATGCTGGATATTATCAAAAGCTTTTTCTGCATCAATTGAGAGAATCATATGGTCTTTGTTTTTTTTTTTTTTTTTTGTAGAGACAGAGTCTTACTTTATGGTCCTCAGTAGAGTGCCGTGGCCTCACACAGCTCACAGCAACCTCCAACTCCTGGGCTTAAGCGATTCGCTTGCCTCAGCCTCCCGAGTAGCTGGGACTACAGGCGCCTGCCACAACGCCCGGCTATTTTTTGGTTGCAGTTTGGCCGGGGCTGGGTTTGAACCCGCCACCCTCGGCATATGGGGCCGGCGCCTTACTGACTGAGCCACAGGCGCCGCCCAGTCTTTGTTTTTTAATTTGTTTATGTGCTGAATTATACTTATAGATTTACATATATTGAACCAGCCTTGAGACCCTGGGATAAAACTGACTTGGTCATGATGTATAATTTGCTTGATGTGTTGCTGGATTCTGTTTGTTAGGATCTTGTTGAATATTTTTACATCTATATTCATTAGTGATATTGGTCTATAATTTTCTTTTCTTGTTGGGTCTTTTCCTGGTTTGGGGATCAGGGTGATGTTTGCTTCATAGAACATGTTGGGTAGTCTTCCTTCTTTTTCTATATTTTGGAACAGGTTGAGTAATATAGGTACTAGTTCCTCTTTCTTTAAAGGTTTGGTAGAATTCTGACATGAAGCCATCTGGTCCCGGGCTTTTCAATTTAGGGAGATTTTTGTATGGTTGATGCTATTTCAGAACTTGATATTGGCCTGTTCAACATTTCCACTTGATTCTGGCTAAGTCTTGGAAGGTGACGTGCTTCCAAGTATTGGTCAATTTCCTTCAGATTTTCAAATTTCTGAGAATAAAGTTTCTTGTAATATTCATTAGGGATTTTTTGAATTTCTGAGGAGTCTGTTGTTATTTTGTCTTTGCTGTTTCTGATTGATGTAATTATAGATTTTACTCTTTTTTTCCTGGTTAGGTTAGCCAAAGGTTTATCCATTTTATTGACCTTTTCAAAAAACCAACTTTTTGATTTATTGACCTGTTGTATAATTCTTTTGTTTTCAACTTCATTTAATTCTGCTCTAATTTTGGTTATTTCTTTTCTTCTACTGGGTTCGAGGTTGGAATGTTCTTCCTTTTCCAGTTGCTCGAGATGTCCCATTAAGTTTTTAACTTCCTCTCTTTCCATTCTCTTGAGGAAGGCTTGCAGTGCTATAAATTTATCTCTTAGGACTGCCTTTGCGGTATCCCAGAGGTTCTGATAATTCATGTCTTCATTGTCGTTTTGTTCCAAAAATTTGGCAATTTCCTTCTTAATCTCATGGAAGTTATTTAACTTCCATGTTTTTGTATGAGTATGCAGATTCCTGTTGTTACTGAGTTCAACTTTTATTCCATGGTGGTCCGAGAAGATGCAAGGAATAATTTCTATTCCTTTAAATTTACTGAGGTTAGACTTGTGACCTAAGATGTGATCGATTTTGGAGTATGTTCCCTGGGCTGATGAGAAGTATGTGTATTCAGTTTTGTTGGGATGAAATGTTCTGTAGATGTCTGCTAAATCCAAATGTTGGATGGTTAGGTTTAAATCTAAAATTTCTTTGCTCAGCTTTTTATTGGAGGATCTATCCAACACTGCCAAAGGAGTGTTGAAATCTCTCACTATTATGGAGCTGGAGGAAATCAAGTTGCTCGTGTCTGTTAGAGTTTCTCTTATAAACTGAAGCACATTCTGGTTGGATGCATAAATATTAATGATTGAAATCTCATCATATTGAGTATTATCCTTAACATATATAAAGTGACCATTCTTATCCTTCCTTACTTTTGTTGTTGTAAAGCCTATGGTTTAAAGTCTGCAAATAGAATTGCAACACCTGCTTTTTTCTGATTACCATTTGCCTGAAATATGGACGACCATCCTTTCACCCTGAGTCTATTTTTATCTTTTAAGGTAAGATGTGATTCTAGTATGCAGCAAATATCTGGCCTGAGTTTTTGTATCCAGTCAGCCAACCTATGCCTCTTTAGAGGACAGTTTAAGCTATTCACATTAATGGAGAATATTGATAAGTCTGGTAAAATTTTGGGTATCGAGTTTTTTGCAAGTCCACTGGACCTTTTTAATCCTTTTGCCACTGTGGAAGTTGGAGTTTGATCAAAAGTTTCTGAGTGAGTTTACTTTTGTAGTAGAGGATTGGGCTGGTCATTATGGAGGATAGGTCTGAGAATATCCTGAAGAGCTGGTTTGGATATGGCAAATTTCTTCAACATATGAATGTCATTAAAGTATTTAATTTCTCCATCATAAATGAAACTCAGGTTAGCTGGATACAGGATTCGGGGTTGAAAGTTATTTTGTTTTAGGAGATTAAAAGTCAATGACCACCCTCTTCTGGCTTGAAAAGTTTCAGCAGAGAGATCTGCAGTCATTCTAATATTTTTCCCTTCGTAGGTAATGGATTTCTTACGTCTGGCTGCTTTCAGAATTTTCTCCTTCATATTAACTTTAGTGAAGTTAATTATGATGTGCCTGGGGATGTCTTATTTGGGTTGAGTTGGGCTGGGGTTCTGAAATTGTCTGCTATCTGAATTTCAGAATCTCTTGGCATGTCTGGAAAATTCTCTTTCATAATTTCATGGAGAAGGGCCTCTGTGCCTTGCGAAGCCACTTCATCACTTTCAGGGATTCCAATGAGTTGGGTATTAGCCTTCTTCGAATCATCCCAGAGCTCTCTAAGAGAATGATCCATTTTTGCTCTCCATTTTTCTTCCTCTTTGAGAGTTTGGGAGTGTTCAAAAGCTTTGTCTTCAATGTCAGAAATCCTTTCTTCTGCTTGCTCCACTCTGTTACTGAGGGATTCTACTGTATTTTTCAGATCTTTGAGGGCTGCAAATTCTTGCTTCAGTGCATCAAAATCGGTGGTTTTGTCTTTAAATTTGTTAAATTCTTGAGACAACTTTTGAATTTCTCCTCGAATTTCTAATTCCGACTTTTGAACTGCTCCTTGAATTTCTAATTCCAAATTTTCCTCCATTCTATTAATCTTGTTTGCAATCCAAATTCTGAATTCGATTTCTGACATTTGGCCAGCTGTTTATGAATGGAATCTTCAGTTACATCTGCCATATCTTTCCTTGGGGGGGTTAATCTATTCTGGTTATTCATGTTACCAGAGTTTTTCCGCTGATCTGCCCCATGATTATTTTACACCGTTTGACTTTTCCCCTGGAGCTTTGTCGAGGACCATACAGTGCTATGGCCTGAGAAACTGGGGACCTGTTTAGTGTGGTGGGGCTAAGTGGCTCTGTCTTGTTTTCAGCTGGTCTCTGTCTGACCCTAGTGAAACAGTTACTCTGGGTTGAAGTCTCAGCTGTGGAGAAATACCAGAAATTAAGTCATCCCATACCCCACAGGTAACAATTGGAAAAGGAAAATCAAACCCTCCTACAACCACACACCCAGGGCACCACTTGGATAGTCCTCGGGTGATTGGCTCAGTTCAAAAGGTCCAGATCAATTGTTTCAGTCAGCACCTGTCTCAGGTGGGAGAGTTTAAAAGGTCTCTGGCAACTAGATCGCAGGGGTCTGCTGACAACTCAAATATGACTTGCTCCGGTGCTCCGTAAAGTCAGGAGGACCCACCCAGCAAATAGATTAGTCTGGGAAGCTTGATGCCTCCTTCCCCACCTTGCACCTCTGTCACACCCAGTCACTGATAACCCCGCAGGGCTGTGACCCAGTAGCCTCCAATGAGCAGATACTCCAGGGGTTTGTACCTGCCTGAATCACAAGGAAATCTATGTCTGCTCAGCCAGGCCGCTGCTCTCTGCCTCTATCCAGCAGGGGGAGGTGAGGCCTGACAACCTTGGGAGCTTGATGGAGGCTGGGGGTGTTCACTCAGTTCCAGCCCCACCCCGATTGATGTTACTGACAGAACAGAACAACTTTGCGGGAATTTGTTTCTGTCCCTGCTAAATTCCCCTGCAGAAGAGAAGCTGCTTTGAGTTCTCAGAACCTGCGCCTCAGGCCCTGTCTTTGCTCCTGCAGGTTTGTATTTGCAGCACGGTTAGCTGTCAGTTCTAGCTTCCTGCCTTCCTTTGTCTATAGGCTGACAATCGCCTGAGGGCCAGGTGCGTCTTAGGCTCAGTAAAGCGGTCCTCTGGGTCAGCCTTGCCCTGGGAATCTCCCAGCACTATGAGTGCGTTTTCTAGTCCCTGCACTCCACCCAGGCAGGTACCACCTCAGGCAAACCCTTTACTCATGGGGCCTGCGTTTCTGTCCCAGATCTGCGGTGGTTGCCACCTGAGAAGATGCCCGGCCTCCTCTGGTTGCCCAGAGAGACAGGGGATGTGACTTCAGAATATCCGGGAGTGAGCACATTGTTGCCAAAAACGGCTGCTGCTCTGTGCCTCGGGGCACCACCACTCCGGCGTGGTTCCCTCTCAGCCAACCGTCCTCTCCTCACTCCCGTGCCGCAGAATCAGCACTGAACAGCTGCAGTCCAGGCCCTATCCACACCCCTTGAGAAATCACCCAAGAATCTGGACTCCTGGGGGACAGGTCTGCAGACCTCAGAGTGAGAGTAAAGCTCTCAGTAAAGCTCTGTGCTGGGAGCTCAGAATTGCAGGTAGAGAATATATACAGTTTTATGCCCGACAGGAGAACACCATGGCACCCTAGTAGGGGAGGTAGGTCCAGTTTTTAGAGGGTCTGTACCATGGAGTGAATGGGAGGACCTTTGAACTCTGTTCATTTGTTTGTGGAGCACTCCGAACCATTCTCATGGAGGAGGGGATTCCCGTCCGCTTGGTGATGGATTTTGTACCTTTTATTTGTATCCTTGGGGTCACAGCTCGCCTCAGCGGGGTTGATGTGCGTTTTTCTTTCTTTTTTTTTTTTTTTTTTAATTTTGGTGATTTTCTTCTTTTTATTTATTTATATTTTTTTAGATTTTTATTTTATTTATTTATTTTTGTGTGTGTGTGTGGTTTTCGGCCAGGGCTGGGTTTGAACCCGCCACCTCCGGCATATGGGACCGGTACCCTTCCCCTTTGAGCCACAGGCACCGCCCTTGATGTACGTTTTTCAACCTTCTCTCTTGGTGAAGCTCTAATCCACCAGGTTACTTGCTAACTTTCTGTCCTTTAACTCTCCGTCTGGATGGGAGCCTCTGCGGAAAGCTGGCTTCAGTCAGCCATCTTGTCTCTCAACTTAGGTTATCTTTATGTGAAATTATTTTCTTTCCTAAATCATAGTATTTGTGCAAGGAGTTGCTATTTGGATAACTTGGAATTATTACAGAGTGACCACTGTCCTGTGTGTACAGACCAGAGGAAATAGGGATAAGGGTTTTCGTTCTCAGCAAGGAGAGCTCTCATATGGGTCCATAACCCCACAAGCAATGGCCAGCTTTATTCCTGGCATTTGAGAAAGTTTAAACAACAGAAGAACCAAGGACTAAGCAACCTTTGCAGCTGCACAGTGGAATTCCTGGCACAAAGGGGAACCGTTCTTGAATAAATTCTCTAATGTCACAGGCAAAAATAGCCTTTGTCATGGTTTGGCCTCAGCAACTGTTTGCTCTGCCTGGATCAAAGCATAGCAGAATTGTGTTCTCGGCTTTTCATTTTTTTAATGAGTCTGGGTCTCATTCTTGCTCAGACAAGTCTCGAACTCCTCAGCTCAAGCAATTCTCCCGCCTCAGCTTCCCATAGTGCTGGGATTACAGGCATGAGGCACCACGCCTGGCCAACACACAGGTTTAATTTCATACATATTTACTTCACCCAACCAAACAGTGATCACCACAGTAGATAGATTAAAGGTTACCCGAACTCATTCCTTCATCTATTTGGAAACAAAACAGAAACACCACAAATCTATTCACTGGAGCAGTTTCCGTCATCACGCCTTTTCCCAAATCTGTGGAGACATATACTGTCATTTGTCTAACACATTTCTTTATAGCAAACATGTCTTTACTTGAATTTATTTTAAAGGACTACAAAAAGAAGGTGAGCTTGACATAAACAAAAGATAACTGCAAAATGACAAATAGAATGAACGCATGGCATTCAGGCCAGAGACTGATGCTGCCTAGTCCCAGGCCCCTGTTTTGCTATTACTAATTAGCAAGTGTTGGTGGGGAAGGTGTTCTGGACAGGAAAGCTGAGACTCCTCGGAAAGAGCCTGCACGGGAGGGAGCAGAGACTATATAACACTTGTCTGCGCGTCATGCTTCTACTGATGGTTCCCAACCACTTGAAAAGAATGAGTTACAGGACATCTCGCTGTCTAACAGGCAGCTGCTGGCCCAAAGTGCCATTAAAATTTTTAAAAAGGGGGGAAAATACACAATGTTTGTCCTAGAATTCAAGGTGAGTCCCAAAATGTAAAAATGCACCACCTCTACAGGCAGGGCAGTCGGGCAATGGCAGAAATAACAGACAGTGGAGAATCAGTCAGAGTCAAAGACAGCAAGAGGAATGGCTACGGCCAAAAGAGACCCAGAGCAAACATCCCTGGGGGGTCACTCAGGAAGGCCCAGTGGGCTCAGGATGGGGCACAGTGCGGATGCCCAAAAGTTACTCTGCAGGTTGGCTTGGCCTCTGAGCGGCACCTGCATTTTTACTGCACAGCCTTGCAGAGGATGCCCACCAAAGCTCATCTTAGAACTGGCATAACATCATTTAGAATCTTCCTCTAGTTGTTATAAATAGAGCTGAGAATATATAAACACCGTCAATTCTCTTTACTCTTGGTGGTTATGTTCTATAAAATCACTGTGCCTGACCACAGAATCAGAATGCCGAGCCCTTGCTCCTAGAGGAAATGCAAGGTTAGGTTCCTGTGAGTCACCAACCAAGCAATACATAGCTTTGTTTTATGTGTGTTTCTGTTCATTGTTGACCTGCTAATGATGAACTCACAGACAACAGTTCAGTCACTTGCGCCTAAAGGAAGTTTCCCTAACATACTACTTTCTCTGTAAGGCATCCCACAGCCTCCTCTGCCTAGAAACATCAGACAGCACCTCCATGCTACACTTGGGGGTCATTTAAAATAGCAAAATCACCAAGAAAAAGCACAAAAATGCAAAACGCATGGCATTAAACAGATCATGGAAAGGACATCTGCTTACAATACGAGAACTGAAACAAGAAGGCTGAGAATGTAGACTTATTCAAACACATCTTGGAACTCGCACATCGAGGACTCACATTTCTCCTCACTCTGCCCACATCCGTAAATGACATTGAAAGTGCTGTGAGTATTGCTTGTGGGGTTATGAGTAAATCTCAGTGAGTGGGCGAACTTGCAAGTAAGGAATCCACGAAAAATGAGACTCAACTGTACAAATTAAGTTAAGCTCTCTTGATTCCCAAAGGAGGAATAACAAAAAAAAAAAAAAAGTTATGCTCTTAAGAAAATATAAAAAGAGGGGGAAAAAAAGAATCAACACACACACATACAACCAGAAATATACCTTTGGCATTTCTGAGAAAAAATACCACATTCTGGTCCAGAAACAACTCAGGGACAGGAGTACACAGCACATGGAGATAGGTCCTTTCCACGATGTGCTTCACAAGTCTCTGAAACACGGGAAACAAAAATCTGTCATTCTGGAGATACATTTGTTCATCCAAAGAACCTAATATTCAAGTCCACCCAAGCAGCCCCAGCCACACAGTGGGTGCTAGGGGATCACAACACAGGCCTGAAATGCACACAGACTCTGCCCTCCTAGCTTGACTCCCCTGAGGACTGGCCAGCACAGCCACCTCTGAATAAACTGACTAGAAAAAGTCCAGATGGACCTTCACTAGGCCAGACCCTGCAACAAACCAGGTGTGAACTTTGTTTTGGGTGGAGGGAACATACTGATGAAGCAATTAGGTGCAATCTCATCAGGTACAAGCCTGACTGAATGCTTACATCCTAGCCTTAAACTCCACCCTTGGGATTTTTGCAATAAAGCATTCACTCAGCAAGCCTGGGTTGCACATCCTCTAAGACAGTGGTTCTCAACCTTCCTAAGGCTGCAGCTCTTCAATACAGTTCCTGTGGGTCGCACCCACAGATTGAGAACCGCTGCTCTAAGGTCTCCAGACCTGGTCTTTGACTGATTCCTGGGTGACAGCATCTAAGTTTCTGGAATGTCCTGCCTGATGTGAGTGTCTTCATATACCTGCAATCTCGGGCTAAGTCAAACGGTTCGTGCTAACCATTAGATTTGTGGCGCATGCTTGTTTTTGTTGCGGGAGGCCTGGTCAGGCTATTTCAGTTTGACCTCCCAGGTGCTGGTGGGGCTGGATCCTGGGGGTAGCTGAGTAACAGAAGTCAGTCATGTGGACCTGCATGACTACACATCTGTCCTTCAATAAAAATCCTGGACACTGAGGCTTGAGGGAGCTTCTCTGGTTGGCAGCACTCCATGCACGTTGTCACACATTAGTTACTGGGAGAACCGAGCGCTATGCGTGAAGCTTCACTGGGAGAGGACAACTGGAAGCTCGCACCTGCTTCTTCCTGGATTCTGCCCTGTGCACCTTTTCCTTTGCTGATCTTAACTTGTATTCTTTCACTGGAATAGACTGGAACAGGGAGTATTACAGCTTTCCTGGGTCCTGTAAGTCCTTCTGGCCAATCACTGAATCTGAGGGGTGGTCAGGAGGACCCTTAGCATAAGATTCCACAATCTCCATTCCAATATGAGGAATACCCTGGATGGACTGTGTCCATTATCCAGACTCCCCAGCAGGCAGCACCACCCCCAAAGCGAGGACCAAGAGCCATGCGTACTTTGGTGTAGAGTTTCTCTGAAATGTCTCTGTCTATTTCCTCATTCTCTATGCCAACTGAAGATTGACGGACGGAACCACTTTTCCGCTGGAAAATCTTAGCTGTAAAACATTATTCAAAGTGTAAGATGAAATCATCAGAAAATTAGGTTTCCTGTCAAGACCAGGCCTACATTTTATGTAACAGTATACGTGATTCAAAAGGCATGTTATCACATAGCCATACAGACGTTTTTAACAAATGAATCCTCTCATAGCCTTGACTTCCATTATAATTGAAGAAAGGCAGGCTGCATTTTTCACAGGTCGTCCACCAGAAATTGTGTGAGTGTGTGGTTTTCCAGCTACAGTGTGCAATCCATGACTTTTCTGAGATGTTTAATTAAAAATGAATTTATCATTAAGATGAGAATTATAGCTAACGTGTACACATTTATGCCTTTTTCACCATGAGATTCAAAAACTCCTGAGGGACAAAAAGAAAAGAAGTCTAAATTCAATAAAATGATTGCATCTCTCTTAATGTAGACTTGTAAACCCCAAAGAGCAACCAGCAAGTCAGGGGATGACAGAGAAGCGTGTCTTCCCTGGAAGGTGCTGTGCAAAGTCAGTGTGGCTTTGGAATCAACTCCACATAGGGGGTCTGAATCCTCTCTGCTACTGGTTTTCTCATCCATAAAATGGGCCAGTAGCAACTAGTGGCAGATTCTGGAAGAGTTGATCATGGCATATTAAAGGCTACTAGGACAAATAGTCCAGAGAAGGCCACATTTTTAGGGCACCAGCAATAAACTACAATAAAAAATACACTTATGAATATACTTAATGCCATCTAGAAATGGTTAAAATGGCAAGTTTCATGTTATAGCTATTTTACCATAATAAAAAGAACACTTAAATGTTAATTAATTTACTCTGTGGGAAAGAACTTCCCTGACCTGTTCCCACCTAAGCAAACTCCTCCCACCCAAATCTTTCCTGTTCACAAATTTAGCGGCGCCAAGAACCTCTTCCTGGGACTCCCTCTGTGGCCCTCCCTAAGTTCCGTCTGCCTTACCAAAATCCAATCCAGACAAGCCTCGTTAAGAATGTCTATCCTGGGGCGGCGCCTGTGGCTCAGTCGGTAAGGTGCTGGCCCCATATACCGAGGGTGGCGGGTTCAAACCCAGCCCCGGCCAAACTGCAACCAAAAAATAGCTGGGCATTGTGGCGGGCGCCTGTAGTCCCAGCTGCTCGGGAGGCTGAGGCAAGAGAATCGCTTAAGCCCAGGAGTTGGAGGTTGCTGTGAGCTGTGTGAGGCCACGGCACTCTACCGAGGGCCATAAAGTGAGACTCTGTCTCTACAAAAAAAAAAAAAGAATGTCTATCCTTATTCCTAAACTTGTATTCCCCTCCCTACTCCAAGCTTTGCTACTTGAGGGAACTTACAATTTGCTTAAAAATAAATTATTCTGAAAACATAAAGATACCTGGGGAGACACTACATACGGCCAACATCCTTTTCCCCTCTGGTCTTCAAGCATTTAGTGTGGTGTCCACGAGGTGGGAGGTGGGGTCTAACCTACAGCCTCTGCTTTTTGTCAGAGAAGATGAAATATGAGATAAACGGAGCACAAGGAGGCTGTTCTGCTCTGCTGACAACACAGAGGTATACAGTTTCTCAACCTCAGCACTATTGAGACTTAGGGCTGGATCATTCCCTGTGGTGGGGACCATCCTGTACATTTTAGGGGATCCAGCAGCCTCCCTGTCCTCTCCCCACTAGATGCCAGTAGCACCATCCCTCCAGTTGTGATAACCCAAAATGTCTCCAGACATCTTCCTTTGTCTTCTTGGCAGGGGACAAAATTGCCTCCTGTCAAAAACCACCAGTATAGAAAGATAGGTCAAAGCATGTCACCACCACAGCAGAAATAATTTCAGGCCTATGAAGGATCAAGAATATCAGCATATAACTGCATGTACTCACAGCAGCCCCTCTGGTTCAGATGTCTCAACCCACTATCAGTGAGATCCCTTAACTTAAAAATTAAGTGTGCCTCGGAGATTCCCTAAAAAAATGGCCTCTGTAGTTTGTGCAACGGGAAGCCTGCTCTACAAGACAGCACACAGCATGGGCTCGGCATCAGGCAAACACTGGAAACGGGTGTTATGTTACGCACTACACTGAGCTGAATGGTGTCCCCTCCAAATCACATCCTCAGAGTGTGACCTTATTTGGATATAAGGTCTTTACAGATGTCATTAGTTAAGACAAGGCCACACTGCATTAGGGTGGGCCCTAAATCCAATATGACCTGTATCTGTGTAAAAGGAAAAAGTAGGAGATGCAGTCACACCAGGGAGGAGGCCACGTGACAACGAGGTACAGGCTGCAGGGATGCCCCTGTGAGCCGAGGACATCAGCAGCCCCCAGACACTGGAGGAGGCCTTGACTCTCATGGGAAGCCAGGCCCTGGTAACTCCTTGATTTTGAACTTCTGGCCTCCAGAGCTGTGAGAGAATAAATTTCTGTTGTTTTCAGCCCTCAAGTCCATGGTGATTTGTGAAAACAGACCAGGAAACTATTGTGTGTGTTTATTAACCCCCAGCAAGAGCAGGAACTGAGTCTAGTGTGGCGGGTGAACACCCAACACCCAGAGAAGGATTTCTCTGTCCTGCCCACCCAGTACCCCTCTGGCTGCCACACCTGACACTTTATCCGTGGACTCCATTTTTTGAGAATCAGTTTCTTCTTCTTCTTCTTCCTCTTCAGAGCCAACAAGTGGCTCATCTTTACAGCCACATACATAGAAAGAAAATATAAAATTAATTTTTCACTGCAAGAAATACCCGATGTGTTTGCTTTCTGTGGAGCTAAGGAGTTTAGGTGTGGGCCACTGGAGACCCACGCATGTTACAGTCATACAGAAAGACCAGGTACTATGGCAAGCTTTCGGTGACAGCAAGGAAGGTTCATGCAAGTTCAGCCAAGAGATGAAGGACAGGAGAAAAATCACCTGCCCAGGGGAATAACCAAAAAGCATAACAAAAAAGGCTTGTGGTCACACCATGTTATGAACGTATTTAATTACCCTGAGCTGTACACTTAACAATGGTGAAGATGGTAAAATGTGTGCTAGGTGTTATGTATCATAATAAAAAAAACTATAAGGAAAAAGGAGGCTCACCTCCACTAACAGTTATATAAATATAAATGTAAATCAGAATCAGGACGTGCATCTGCTCTTTGTCCATGACACTGGCAAAAGTCTAAAAATTTGGCCAGGCACAGTGACTCACACCTATAGTCTTAGCACTCTGGGAGGCCACAGTGGGTGGATTACTTGAGCCCAAGAGTTTGAGATTGCTGTGAGCTATTAGGCCATGGCACTCCACCCAGGGCAACAAAGTAAAACTCTCTCTCTCATAAAAAAAAAAATACTAATAATAAGGCAGGTATGGTGGCTCACACCTGTAATCCTAGTGCTCTGGGAGGCAGAGGCAAGTGGTTTGCTTGAGCTCAGAAGTTTGAGACTACCCTGAGCAAGAGTAAGACTCTGTCTCTAAAAAATAGCTGGGCACTGTGGCAGGCACCTGTAGTCCCAGCTACTTGGGAAGCTGAGACAAGAGAATTGCTTGAGCCCAAGAGTTTGAGGTTGCTATGAGCTATGACGCCATGACACTCTACCAAGGGTGACAAAGCGAGACTCTGTCTCATAAAATAATAATGATAATAACCTAAAAATCTGACAATATCCAATGTCAGCAAGGCTATTGAAAAACAGGCACATCACCCACCATTGCTGGGGTGACAAGCAGGGCCTCTCTGTGGGACAGTTCAACAGGACCTGCCCTATCCAAATTATAATTATGCATACTCATTACAGGACCAATTCCACTTTCATAAACCTATCCTAGAGAAACACACATAATGTGTATGAACAGATGGATATCATTACATTGTTTGTAGAATAAAATACTCTAAAAAGCTAAATGTCAATTAACTGGGGAATAGGTAAATCAAATATGGTACATGTGTGCATTTAAAAGCCATAGAGCTAGGTAGATCTATAGGTACTAACATGAACAAATCTCCAAGATTTGTTGGGGAGAGGAGTCACAAAATAATATGTATAGTATGGGGGGGGGTGTTTGTTGTTTGTTTGTTTTTGAGACAGAGTCTCACTATGTCACTCTTGATAGAGTGCCGTGGTGTCACAGTTCACAGCAACCTCCAATTCTTGAGCTTAAGCGATTCTCTTGCCTCAGCCTCCCAAGTAGCTGGGACTATGGGCTCCTGCCACAACACCTGGCTATTTTTCTTGTTGTTATTGTTGCAGGTGACATTGTTATTTTAGCTGGACCGGGCCGGGTTCAAACCCGCCATCCTCGGTGTACATGGCTGGTGCCATAACTACTGAGCTACGGGCGGCAAGCCTGTTAGTGTATTTTTGTATCCACAATTTCACTTGGTGTTAATGAAAGAGCCTAATGTTATAATGTAATGTCCAGGCCCAAGGACCTGCCCAGGGTAACAGAGAAAAAGACTGGAAGGTTGGATTCAAATGGTTATCATGAGGTCATCTCTCTAGGTACAACAAGCAACTTGTCATTGTTTATTTGTGGTGTGGGGTGTCTTTACAATAATACCTGTGTTACTTTGTGCGAGTAAAATAATTCATATTTAAAATAAAAGAATGTGGCCAGGCATGGCAGCTCACGCCTATTATCTCATCATTTTGGGAAACCAAGGTGGAAGGATCACTTGAACCCAGGAATTTGAGGCCAACCTGGGCAATGTAGCAAGATCCTATCTCTACAAAAAAATTCTAAAAATTAGTGGGGTATGGTGGCACAAGCCTACAGTTTCAGCCACTTAGGCCCAAGGAGTTCAAGGTTACAATGATCTGTGATCATGCCACTGCACTCTAGCCTGGGCTACAGAGTGAGACCCAATCTCTAAAAATTATTTAAATAAATGTGTCTAGTACCTTCAAAAAAAAGTATACCTAGTGCCAGGCACAGTGACTCATGTGCCTGTAACCCTGTACTCTGGGAGGTTGAGGCAAGTGGATCACGTGAGCTCAGGAGTTCGAGATCAGCCTGAGCAAGAGCCAGACCCCATCTCAAAGAATCTACTCAGGCATTATGGCAGGCACCTGTAGTCCCAGGTACTGGGGAAGCTGAGGCAAGAGGATCACTTGAGCCCAGAAGTTTGACATTGCTGTTAGCTATAATGCCTACCAAGGGTGACCAGGCAAGACTGCGTCTTGAGAAAAAAAAAAAAAAAAAAAGGGCGGTGCCTGTGGTTCAGTGGGTAGGGCGCCAGCCCCATATACCAAGGGTGGAGGGTTCAAACTCTAGCCCAGGCTGGTGTGCAGTGGCACAATCACAAATCATTGTAACCTTGAACTCCTTGGGCCTGAGTGGCTGAAACTATAGGCCAAACTGCAACAAAAAAAAAATAGCTGGGCGTTGTGGAGGGCACCTGTAGCCCCAGCTACTCAGGAGGCTGAGGCAAGAGAATCGCCTAAGCCCAGGAGCTGGAGGTTGCTGTGAGCTGTGTGACGCCACCACACTCTACCGAGGGCGATAAAGTGAGACTCAAAAAAGAGTATACCTGGCTCCACAACCCCACCTGTGAGAGGTCCAGTGTGGGATCTGTAAGTCTTCATATTCCGGAGGCTGATACAGATCTGGCAGGAGTTCAGGACAGCTGTCTGGACGCTGCCACAAGGAGGTAACTTTTTCCACCTCCTCCCTGGTAGGTTCCCATCTGGGCAGCCCACTGGCTGGGTCCTGCCGCCTCTTACAACCCTGTGCTCCCCTCATCTGTGTCCTCAGCCTTTCAAGGTGAGCAGGCCTACCCTTTGGGATGAGAACCCAACTCTACACGGGGTCTGAGCACCCAGTCACCGTGACTTTTTTTGCATTAGAGATGCTGACTTATTCAACATAAACATCTAAAACTGCAGTAATTTTTTAAAAACCTTGTGTTGGCATTACCTATTTTCTATCATACATAGTATCAGAGCCTCCAGAAATATAAAGGGATTGCTCTTCTGCCCCTCCCTGAGACCCTGCGACCACCAAAGACAGTGTGAGTGCCTGGGCCTCTCCTGCCAGCATCTGGGCAGGTTGTACCCAGTCACTTCGTGTACAGGACGGCGAATCCCGCTGCCCACGTGGCCTTGGGCGAGTTACTTAACCCTCTCTGTGCCAGTCTGCTCGTCTGTAAAGTGGGGATGCCGATACACCCGCCCCACAGGACGCCTGAGGAGACATGAGCGCGTGGATCTGAGGCTGCCGCAGGGTGAGAGCTAAGCAAGAGTTGGCTGTAGGTTTTCATGGAAGGTCTGACTGCCCAAGTGGGCTGCGGACCCGGAGGGCAGGGGCGGCTGTGACCCGAGGTCTCGCAGCTCCCCGCACGCGGCGGGCGGGAGGGGGCGCGGAGCTGGAAGGGCGGGCTCACCTATCTCCACCTCCTCCTCGGGCACCACCGTGCGGTAGAAGAAGAGCGTTAAGGCGCCCTCCTCCTCGCTCGCCTTGTTGAGGAAGTGCAGGATCTCGTCCTCCGCCTCGCCGTCGTCGCGGTTCAGCAGCTCCTCAAAGAGCTGGGGGTCGGTGAGGCCGAAGGCGGTGTACACGCGGTCGCGCATCCACAGCACCCGCAGGTCGTCCATGGCGCGGCGCCGGGCCGAGGGAGCCGGGTGCCGGCCTGGCGTCCGTGACAACGGCGACCCTAGCTACGGACGCCCCGGCAACGGCCTCCTGCGCGCCCCGTCAACCCAGGCCTGCGCCCCGCGCCCGCGCACGGCCGTAGGCGCAACCCAGGGGCGCACGGCCATAGGCCCCCCCCCCCGGGCTGCAGGGCGCATGCCCACCCTGCGGATGCGGGCGCTCGGGTGGGAGAGGCGCCAGGCAGGGTTCCAGCTCCGGGCGGCGGGAACAGGGTGGAAGGCCGGGAGGGGCACACAGCCTCAGCCCTCCGCGACTGTGCAGCGAAGGGCGGCGGCGGAGTGAGGGAACCAGCTCCTTCTCGGGTGCAGGGACGAAAAAGGAGCAGAGTTCTCTGGCTTTGTAGTCAAGCGAAAGCATAATAAAGAAGAACGCCCGTTTTGAAAAATATAGCTATATTTATTTGTCATTAGTAAAAGGAAGTCCAATACTGATAGGAAGATGCAAATTTGTCCGTTCATGCATTTGTGAAGCAAAAGACTGTCATTTCCCCACGTTGAGCCCCTAGATTACTAGGCTGACGCTTTCAAAACCTAACCTTCTTGTTAGATTTTCCCATCCAGGAAAAAGTGGAATGTTCTAAGCATTTCTTAAAACTCTAAACCAAAATTCAGCATTAATGGCCTGACTGTTGGAAAACTATTTCTCCAAATTGCCTTATTTCCATCATCTTGAATTAGGATTTCTTAAGAACCTTCTTGGACCTAGTCCATATGGCATGCAAGCAAACCTGGCTTTACATTTTTAATAGAGAAATTTGTTTTAAAATGCGGGCTGCAGAACAGGTGTAGATGTTATTTTTGTTTTTGCTTTCCAAAATGAATCAGGTTATAAAATGCCTGAATATTTAATTCATAAACATGGTAAGAGTGACCCATGCTATAGATATTCCCTGCCTTATTAAACTACTGCAGACTGACCATTGAGACCAGAATGTTGTTATAAAATACCCATTCCAGAAAGGAAGACAGCAGCATTCAGCGAAAGAAGAGTCTTTCCAAGTCCTGTTGATAATAGCAAATCCCCAGGGCTTAGCACAATCCAGGACCATCTTTTGTAGTCCTTAACTGACCAGACTCCTCCACTGCAAGCAAAGTCTCCATGCTAGCAGGATGAAATCAAATTCTACTTTACTAAAAAAATCCCTTGGGCTTTTATTTGAGGACTTCATTAACATATGGCAATAATCATCTGAATGAAAACTAAAAAATGTGGCTGTCATGACATTTATCTTTAAGAAAATAAAGAGATATTTAGTGTCATCCAATCATCTGACTGTTTTTCCTCTGGATATTTGCTATCAAGGGAATGAAGACTATCTTAAAAATTGTCTGCATAATAGGTTCTAGCAAATTGCTTAATAACAATCAAAACAGAGTCACCACTCTGATAGCATGACATCAGAGCCAATCGAGTTATAAAGAAATAAAACTTCCTTTGGTGGATATGATACCGTATCAACCTATATTTCCACAGAGTTCTTTCACAAAAGTTAGGATGATTGATTTGCTTTTCGTATTAATTACCTTCTATATAACCATTACATAGATTTCAAATGAAAAAGGATTCTTCACCCTTTGTGTTCTATATTCTGACAGGAGGTGTTAATTAGAATTTTTTTTTTTTTTTTGAGACAGAGTCTCACTATGTCACCCTCGGTAGAGTGCCCTGGCATCACAGCTCACAGCAACCTCCAGCTCTTGGGCTTAAGCGATTCTCTTGCCTCAGCCTCCCAAGTAGCTGGGACTACAGGCATCCACCACAACGCCCGGCTAGTTAATTAGAATTTAAAACTGGCACCCATGACAATTACCACGAGGGAAGAGATTCAGCAGACACCATTTACTAATAATTAGCTAATAAAGTCCTGAATCAGAAGTCTTGGGTTTCCTAGGGATGAAGTCATTCCTACTATTTTTGACAGATCTTTGGATTAGATCTGTCAAAAATCTAGGTTACTTAACCTAATTACAACTTGTGGGGAACATCAGCTGTAGGTAAAAAACTTTGAAATCTGAACAGCATTGCTTGGATTTCATATTCCCCCCACAGAAGTGCCCAACATTACACCTTTCTGGAGAAACTTAACTTTGACAACAAATTCATTTTAAGGAGTTTCATCAGCATTGTTTTGTGTTTGATAATATTAATTAACATAAGGGACAAAAAGCAGGGAATCCAAACTAGCCTTGGTTACCTCTCATCAAGCAGCAGCATAAAATCTTCATTATAATAAAGAAGGTTGAATTTTAGAGTCAAAGTTAGGTGGGATGATATTCAGTTCAGGCCTCTCAGCCAATGAGCCTTGAAATCATTTGCAAAGATCTACTTCAATTCAGTGCTACCAGAATGGTGCTTGTCATGAAAGTGTCAAACTTGGGCGGCCCTGTGGCTCAAAGGAGTAAGGCACCAGCCCCATATGCTGGAGGTGCTGGGTTCAAACCCAGCCCCAGCCAAGAACTGCAAAAAAAAAAAAGAAAGTGTCAAACTCTCTGTAACTAAGCACAGTGAAGGACTATGGAAGCAGACAGACCTTTAATGTGTGGTACTCTAAATGTTAAGAAAGAGAAAATAATTATCTCAAATCAATAAAAGCAAAATATGAAAAACTGACATGATTTACAAGATGACAGTATAGATCAAAATGTTCAATAGGGCTGACTCAAATTCACAAAAAACTAAATGTCAAGTGAACAGATGAATTTAAACTAAGTTTTACAAATTAATGGCTTAGTAAGATTTAGTTTTCAACCGATCTAGATAGCGTTTGAAGGTTAAATTAACTCTAAATACCTATATCAGACCTTTATTTAGAAATAGTCTGAAAATAAAAAATTATAATTACACTGTTCTCAAGGGTAAGTGCAATCTCTTCACGGTAAAATATCTTAATTTATATTTTGTTATAAAAAATATACAAAATACTACTTTTTAACCCTTCCTTCACTCATTTGGTTCAGTAACATCAGCCAAGTTGGTCATTCAGTTCAAGTCATAGTAACATTAGGTCTTCTACAATCAAACTGGGTTTTAAGGCTCAGTATACAATTTATCTTTCCAGACATACAATGGTATATTGGTTTTATGAAAGGGTAAGAGGATAAGAGTCTCTAAAAAAATATACAAATGGGATAGCCATTTGTTGTATGTTATTTTATCCCATTTCCCCCAATTTTTTAAAACAAGACAAAATTGTAGAAATTGTAATTCTAGATAGCATATGATAAAAAATGTTTGCATATTTTTTAATCAAGCAGAATAAATGTGAACTTTTGCTTAGCCATCATTAATTTTTTTAAAAAAACCATGCTAACTTAAACAGTTGGAAAATATTATCTGACAACTTCAGGTAACAGAATAACTTTTCTTTTTTAATAAAGTTTAAAGGAATCAAGTATCTAAGACCATTTTTTTAATTAGCCATTTGAAACTGGCTTCTCTCCTCCATCCTATCTTTTAAAAAACAACTTTAACATAACATTTGACAAAAGCTTATATATGCTCATCATAAAAACCAAAGGAAATTTATATACCTGAAATTGATAAACTATACAAAATATTTAACATAAGAAGAAGAGGTATATCTTACAGAATTATTTGGCTATATCATAAGGCAATCAATGAAGATGGAATCTTTCCTATCAGAAATTGAGATAAGTGAAATTCTATAACATGATAATTCTCCATAAATTTGAAAGTTTGCTGGTTACAGCAGGATGATCATGCCACACTGTCATCCTTATTGAAGTTCGATGAAAGCAGACTGAATGAAAAAGGAACAAATTTGGTGCCTGCACCAACGTAGAATTTGTTCTGAAATTCTACCCTAAAAAAAGAAAATCCATGTATTAACGGAAAATTATGAAATAACATTCCTACGTTTCTTAAAACAACATTAATATGTTAAAAAAAAAAAAAACCTCATGTGCTGATTGCTTCATTCCCTAATATGCTCTAAGCACAAATATTTTTACTTACATACCTCCTGCCCCTGTGTGGACTGTCCTAATGTGTAACACAAACTTTCTCTAATGCCACCTCTGTCACACTACCAGACATACGGAAGGCACATGCACAAGTAATAAGAACCTCTCTCTCCAGGTAGGTAAGTGGATACATGGAGGAGTAATCTGATATACACTGTAACACATAAGAAATACATAAGTATTTTGCAATAAGATAAAGCAATCTGTCAGACCCAAAGTGAATTAACATTATAAAACATATATAATTATTCTGTAAGCAAAAACTTGTAAGCATGAAGTAATAACAGTTGAGAAACAAAATAAAATTTTAACTCAGAAGATCTGAATACAGATCCCAATGACAAGAAGGGAAAAACAAGCCTACCTTAAGCATCAGATTTTTGTTCTATATATTTTGGGGGAAGGAGTTATATTTTTTATTTATTTTTTATTTTTTGAGACAGTCTCACTATGTCACCCTCGGTAGAGTGCCGTGCCATCATGCTCACAACAACCTCAAACTTTTGGCCTTAAGCAATTTCCTTGCCTCAGCCTCCCAGGTAACTGGGACTACAGGTACCCACTACAACGCCCAGCTGTTTTTTTGTCGTAGTTGTCATTGTTGTTTAGCAGCCCCGGGCTAGGTTTGAACCCCCCCAGCTCCGGTGTATGTGGTAGGCGCCCTAACCACTGAGCTATGGGCACTGAGCTGGGTTATATTTTTTAAGTAACAGTCCCTAAGCTAAATTTCAAACTCACCAATGGAGACGTATGGCATGAAGAAATGCAGAAAGCCCTTCCATGATCAAAAGGATGAAAATTGTCAAAATTGCAAAGAGGGCGATCACTGGGAGCAGGAGCAGGACCCCGTAAGTAGTGTCCACGCGAAGGCCCACACGCATGAGCATGGCCCACAGGACGTCAGATAACTCTGGAAAGGAATTCAGTTTGCAGAAGTCACTTCCACTTACATTCAACTCTGAACTGTGATCCCATAAAATAGCATGCATACATAGCTCCTATGGAACCCGCCTCTCGTGTAAAAGTTAACCAGCTGTTTAACTGTCTTGAACACTGAGGAAGACTTGGCATTCCAGAAATATCAGAGGCCCTCCTACTAACAGCAGATCTTGACTCAGACTGGGGTAGCATTAGTTCCGTTCCAGAGCAGCAGTGGACCTGACAGCAGCACACCAACCCTCATTGGCTTCAGTTACCTCCTCTGCAAAATGGAGATAATAGACCACAGGGGACCCTCCAGCCACAAAATTCCAGACCTTCCACTATGCTTCTAAAAATGTCAGTGTAATTAAAAAAAAAAAAGCCCTCTCATCAGGCATTTTTTACAAGTTCAGGTCATCCTTGCTGTGCGCAGTAGTACAGGAGCATGAATGTGACTTCACCATCACCCCATCCCCCAGCATCTTTTATCAACCAATGAAAGGGAAAAATTATGATTGTTCTATGGCCCTTGAATTTTTTGTCAGAACTTTAAAACTCTCTTAATGTTAGTTATAGGGAAATGGAAAAAAAAATACTAAATCTATCTTTAAAACATTAGAAGCACTAAGTATTAAGGCATTTTCTTAAAAAAAAAAAAAAAAAAAAAACACCTCATCACAGGTAGTTTGAACAATACTTGCTTTCTTGTTCTTATAATAACTTGGCAAGTTGAGTGACCTGATACGTAGCACGTGTTCTTTTCTAGTATGTGTCCAAATGCCATATTCTTTGCTAAGTTTGGATCTAGTACCCTTTGCAGCTTCAGCATCCTAGACCATCTCTGAGCATCCCTCTGGGCCATCAGCATCTGCGCCGCCACTTTCCCCTTGCTCACATCACTAAGCTCGGCTGCCACAAAGTGACTCCAGAACTGGAGCCTCCCCAACGGAAGTGGCATGAGCATCCCCAAAGTTGGCTGCTGTATACTGCATTAATGCTCTCTTTGAATTTCACTTTAAGTGTCATCACTTTTGGTGTCTCTGCTGCACTTTTATCTTTGTTGGCCAATTTCCTCCTTCGATTAGTCATTTTTATAAAATGTCCTATGGGTTTGCCAGGGGACAATGAGGTGACACCACCACACTCTCTGCTGTCTGCTTGTGAGCTGAATACCAGATGCACAGTCACCAAATGCCAACACTTTGAAAGAAGAAAGCATCACTTACGTCATCTGCAGACTAAAGAACAAGCAGCAAAGTGTGTACTTTTACACATGTACTCACAGATAGTAGACTGTGGTTACTGAAATTTGAGCTGTGCTGTTATAGAACAGGTGTTATTTAACTAAACAGTGAAAAATAAAATTTGTGCATTATTGGATTGTGCAAAGACAGGAATGCCTATAGCGAAACCTATTAATCACCATTGTTTTAGGACTTGATTAAAATAAATAAATATTCACAGCTGGTATGGCAGGACTGAGTAAAATGGCAGTAATAACAAAAACAGTAACAATAACTGCAGAGAGAAATTGAAGGTGTTTACCCCAGAGGTTCCCAAGTCTTCTTAGTTCTCAAAGCCCCTCATGCCTCAGTGATTGTTTTTCTCAGCACCCCAGATCTATGTATTCAGTAGTTAACAGCACAAGTTCCCACAATAACTCAAAGATGGTATTGTTTCCCTGAAAAACTTAAATTACTCCCACAGTGGCCAGGCATGGTAACTCACGCCTGTAATACCAGCACTTAGGAGGCCGAGGTGGGTGGATTGCCTGAGCTCATGAGTTTGAGACCAGCTTGAGCAAGAGCAAGACCCCATCTCTAAAAAAGTCAGGCATTGTGGCAGGCATCTGTAGTCCCAGCTACTTGGGAGGCTGAAGCAAGAGAATCGCTTGAGCCCAAGAGTTGGGGTTACTATGAGCTGTGATGCCACAGTACTCTACTGAGGGCGACAAAGTGAAACTGTCTCAAAAAAAAAAAAAAAAAAATTAGCTGCCTTCCCCCCCCAGTGTCTCCCCTGAGATCACCACAGCATGAGAGGGTGTCTCAGCACAAAGTCTGGGGACTGCAGGTCTGAGTCAAAACTTACGTGCATGAGCCAGACTAAGGGCCCAGAGCCTCAGGTAGGAGGCAGTGTTGGAGATGCAGCCAAGACAGTACTCGATGGAATGAATGACCTGGGTCATTAGTATCTCTCCAAAATTGAACTGAGAGAGAGAGCACACAGTATGTGTTAGCTTCCCTGTATTACACGAATACTTCCACATATTAATGTGTTCCACTTTCGAGATTACAATGAAAGAACTGCCTTCTGGAATTCTGGTGACAACACCCAAGAGGGTAAGGAACAGAAATCTCAAGATCAAATTCTGTTCACAGCTCCACCACTTCCAGTTCCACAACCATGGAGCTCACCCCAGCTCCTCATTCTCACCAGCCCCGCTTCCATCCCCTGCCTCAGTTTCCCTGTGTAAATGCAGGGGCTAGACTAGAAGAGGCAGCATTGCCACAGCCCAGGACAGTGGTACTCCTGAACTGATGTCAGTATCACACAACATATAACGATAAAAAGGGTGTTTACTAATGAGAGTAAAAGACCATTAATAACTCAGCTAGCTTAATAGATAAAAGAACTCTAAATACAGAGTCAAGAAGGGAAAATAATAAAAGGAGTCCCTGATAGTGAAAAGGCTGCAAAACACAAGGCAAGAAGACTCCAGTGCTCTTTCCAGCTATGCTTTCTGTTTTTCTATCATTCTATAAGCCCAAATATTAATTATCCCACATTAAAACACTAAATTACACGATAATTACAAAATGTTGACTATAAGAAATTTTGTTTGGGCTGGGTGCAGTGGCTCATGCTTGTAATCCTAGCACTCTGGGAGGCCAAGATGGGCAGACCGCTTGAGCTCAGGAGTTCAAACCTAGCCTGAGCAAGAGGAAGATCCTGTTTCTACTAAAAAAAAAAAAAAGAAAGAAAGAAAAAGAAACAGAGGCAAGAGGATCACTTGAGCCCAAAAGTTTGAGTTTGCTGTGAGCTATGATGACACCACAGCATTCTACCCAGAGTGAGAGTCAGACTTTGTCTCCAAAAAGAAAAAACCCACAAAACAAACCAAGGCCTCTTAGAATTAGAGATTCAGAAACTGTAATCATTCTGAAACCAACTCTACTTCTGTCCTGACATGAGCCAGTAGATCTCCCTTTGAAATGAGAGTAAACTGGGTCTCTGTGTCTTGCAACTATAGAAAGTTCTGGGAATGGTGTGGTGGCCCACGTCCATAATCCTAGCACTCTGGGAGGCTGAGACCGGAGGACTGCTTAAGGCTAGAAGCCTATGCCTAAGAGACCAGCCTGAGAAAGATCGAGATCCCATCTTTACAAAAAATAGGAATATTAGCCAAATGTGGTGGCAGGCGCCTATGTTTACCAGGGAGTCTGAGGTTATAGTGAGCTATGATGATGACACTGCATTCCATCTGGAGCAACAGAGAGAGAGACCCTGTCTCAAGTCAAAAAACAATTTATGGCTGGGAGACGTGGCTCACACCTGTAGTTCTAGCACTCTGGGAGCCCGAGGCAGGCCATGGGTTGAACTCAGGAGTTCAAGACCAGCCTGGGCAAGAGTGAGATCCCATCTCTTAAAAAAAAAAAAAAGTTATTATACAAGAATCTTTTGAAAGTAATATTCATGGTACCTTAAGTCATTTCAATCATAACTTGTAATGGTAACAGTGTAAGTCCCATCGTAAAAGTAAAACAATAAAATGAGAACCCAAATTCTTATATTATGACACCAACTGTACAACCAAAACAGCATTTGGAAAGCTTTGAGTAACTGTTACTTTGTATTTTAAAATTATTATCATTTTATCATGATGATTATCTGCAAAAGACTTCATTACTTATGTAAGTTTATCGATAGCAACTGAAAAGATTACCTCTTCGCATCTCATTTCTCTACATCCATCTTCCATTTGGTTATGTCCCTCTTCTATATCTTGGTTTCCCAGCAAAGAAACTTCTTCCTCACTATCTTTCCTTATAAGTGTGTAGCCACTCTAACAATAAAAAGAGTGTACAGTCAGTGCCTTTAAAACTATAAGCTTGTAACAAAACCAAAGTTATATAGCCCTTTTTTCTCTTAATGATTCAGCTCTTTGGGAATAAAGAAGTTCTTAAAAGAAAACAAGCACTTCATACCCATTAGGATGGCTATTACCAAAAACCATACAATGATAAGTGTTGGGAGGATGTGCAGAGACACTGGAACCCTCATGCGTTGTTGGTAGGAATGTTAAATGCCACAGCCGCTGTGAAAAAGCAGTACGGTCATTCCTCAAGAATTCGACATAGAATTATGGTGGCACCTGTAGCTCAGTGGGTAAGATGCCAGCCACATACACCCCAGCTGGCGGGTTCAAAGCCAGCCCATGCCAGCTAAACCACAATGACAACTGCAACAAAAAAATAGCCGGGTACTGTGGCAGGCACCTGTAGTCCCAGCTACTTGGGAGGCTGAGGAAAGAGAATTGCTTAAGCCCAAAAGACTTTGAGATTGCTGTGAGCTGTGATGCCACCGCACTCTACTGAGGGTGACATAGTGAGACTCTGTCTCAAGAAATAAATAAATAAATAAAATAAACATGCAATTATGATATGATCCAGCAATTCCAATTCTGGGTATATACTCAAAAGAACTGAAAGCAGAGACTCAAAGAGATACTTATATACCATCTTCATAGCAGCAACAAAGTACACAACAGCCAAAAGGTGGAAACAATCCAAATGTCCATCAATGGATGAATGAATAAACACAATGTGGTATATCTACACGGTGGAATATTACTCAGTTTCAGAAAAGGAGATTTTGGCACATCCTGTAACACGGATGAACTTTAAAGACATTATGCTAAGTGAAAGAAGCTAGACACAAGAGACAAATACTGCATGATTCTGTAATACTTATATGAGGCCGCTAGTCAAACAGAGACAGAAACTGGAGTGGTGGTTACCAGGGGCTGGGAGGAGAAAGGAATAGGGACTTAGTGTTTAATTGGAACAGAGTTTCAGTTCTGCAAGATGAAAAAGTATTGCAGATGGAAGGCGGTGATGGTTACATAACATTGTGAATGTTCTGAATGCCACTGAATCATACACTTAAAAATGGTTAAAATGGCAAATTCTATGTTATGTATATTAATTTTTTTAAAAAGAAAGAAAATGAGATATTAGACACACGGGAGAACAATCTGGAAAGAAATTCAGCAAGTGGTAACTGGTTATAATTGAGTGGTGGAACTTAATATTCTATATTTTCCATATTTTCTATAAACTAGTTATATTATTTAAATAAAAAACACTTTAAAGAAAAAAATTAAAAGGTAAGAACATGGAAAAAACTTTTTAATTATGGCAAGCTGGATCAAAGGACTGAGTTAAATGCCTAACAGGCTTGTTGTTCAGAATAGTGGGGCTTGCTGCCACACACACAGGACTCGGCAGGCCCTGTCATTACGCTTCTGCAGGACAAGCAACATCAAGGTTCTAAATAAAGGGAAGTTTGGGCTTTTAAACCTAGAGCCTGGGACCCTCTGAAAGGTGGTTTTTACGCCAATCTCTATAACAACTAAAAGTAGATGTTGCTCACAACTTACACAACATGCCTTCAAACTCACCCGGCTTACCCCAAAGCAGCTGCGTCCATTGTGCAGCCATAATAAAAAGAGTGGCTTTCCCAAGAAGAGGACAGGGACAGACAATACTGTGACAACCAGCAACACTTTCTGGACATGTTCCTGTTAGTGCAAAAGGAAAGAAAATCAATCAAAATGCAAAGGTGTGCCAACAATGTCAGCAGCACTTGCATAGATTAGTAAAGATCAAACAGAACGTCTCTCTGCAGGGAACACTAAATACATGTAAGCCAAATTATATATGCCAGTGAACTGTTTTCTTTTTCCTAAACTCACAGCTGAATTCTAGAACTGATGAATAATATTAATGATATAGGGGTAAAGTACATATATTCTTATGTTTTAAACCAGTAAGGAAATTTTTTTTTTTTTAGAGACAGAGTTTCACTTTATCACCCTCGGACCAGTAAGGAAATTTTAAGAAAATTCTAAATGGAGTCAAACTCTCGATAATCATTTTCTGGAAAGACTGTAAATGGCAAAATACAAACATGATCAGAATACTTTTTTTATATTCTTGGTTCTATTTTTTTATTGACTTATTATAAAGACTATATAAGACCTGTGAGTATATAGTACTCAACACATGAAAAATACTGAAATAACATTCAGAACAAAACTAAAATAGTTACTGAAAATTAATTCAAGAGCAAAACACAGCTGGGCACAGTGGCTCACCCCTATAATCCAAGCACTCTGGGAGGCTGAAGTGGGCGGACTGCCTGAGCTCACAAGTTCAAGACCAGCCTGAGCCACAGGGAGACATCTATAAAAGTAGCAGGGTACTGTGGCGGGCGCCTGTAGTCCCAGCTACTCGGGAGGCTGAGGCAAGAGAATCGCTTGAGCCCAAGAATTTGAGGTTGCTGTGAGCTGTGATGCCACAGCACTCTACCAAGAACAACAAAGTGAGACTCTTGTCTCAAAAATAAATAAATAAATAAAAATAAGACCAAAACACATTTCCACTCACACAGCCACTATAGTATCTGTGAATTTATAAGATCTGGCCCAGATGCTGCCCCATGTTTATCCCTCTCGGTGGCTTCCCTTTCATTCCAAATTGAGTCATGTGTGTTATTCAGGTACGAGGTTATGTTGTCTATGCACCATAGACATAATTTACCCCTTGAAATGGGAAGAGAGTGGGGGCTACAGGCAGAGCCACATCAGAGGAGCCAAACACACCAGGGTTAACATTCTGACCCTACTAGCTGGGGACTGACAAGCCTGCCCCAAGCCACCATCATCACTGCTGGGATGGCATACCTACCTCGTGGGCGGCCATGAAAATTTTTCAGTATGCAATTGGTGCTAAATAAGGGCACTTCCCTCTCACTGCTCTTTCTGACCACAGCACTTATGCCCCACTGATCTCCCATGCATTTATCTATAATATCCATGTCATTGTAAAAAGTTTCAATAAAATAATGACAAAATAAAATTTTTAAAAAATCATGAACAGGAAAAAGAGACATAAAAGTCAAAACTTGAAAAGTTCAAAAAGAACACAAATACACAGCTCTTAACCAAAGCCCAAAGTTCTATAAACTGAGCTTCGCATCTGACTTAAACCTTTGTAGCAGCCAATAACAAGTAAAAAACAAAATAGGAATAAGATTAAAAACAAAAACATGGCTCAGGAGAACCAAAGATGTCTGAACTCTGAAGAGGGATCCCCCACACATCCTCACAGACACCAGCCTGTGTCGAAAGCAGTGTTTTCAACACCATGCTTGGGAAGGAGCTAGGGCACTTAATAAGGCAGAAAGACCCTCAAAATAAGACAAAGTAAAAGCTACAGAAAATGCTGTATTTATTGAATAGCTCTAATACATGCTAAGCACTCTTTAAAGCACTTTGGACATATTATCTTTATACTATGAACTGAGTCCTATTTTTACTCCTGTTTTGCAGATGAGGAAACTGAGGCACAAGAAGTTCAGTAATCTGTTCAAAGTTCCATTTTGAGGAAATGGCAGAGCTGGGACTCCAAGCAGAACAGTGAGCCCTAAGAGTCCGACATCACAAAACATACAAGTATACGACTGCCATTTTTGGCCAGGGCCCATGTGCTGTGGTCCAGGTGCTCATTCTAAATGGAGGTACTACTGATTAGCAGAAATTCTGGTCACCCAGCCTGCCCAGAGCTCCAGCACAGCAGTCGAGCCAGAACAGCATCCTCTGTGATAACACACAGACACAGAACACTTGCTCAGTTCCGGGGAGGCCTGCAGAAATCACTTTCGCTCCTTCTAGAAATCACCTGCAGTCCTTCTACTGATCAGAATAAAAGGCTTTCAGGAAAACATCTGTTAAGTTCATGAGAGTCTAAAAGATTACTCACCTGCCCTGTGTAAAGACCATTTGTTTCAGTAGCTGGAAATAAAAACATATTAATAAATTCGATCAGAATGCTAGGAGCATTTCTGGAGGTTTCTGATGAAAAAACCAGCCACTTATAGACAATCATAAATATAAGGTATCCGAAGATGCAGAGCATGTAGAGAAGTTCTGGGATGGAAACCAAATAAATATTGAACTTCTTCCTGAAATGCCTAGAAAAAAGAATACATCACTCAACCCATGAACAAGATCAGCCTAAGTTAAAAAGAATAAATCAATCTCCATTCTTTGTGACTAAAAAAAAAAAAATAAAGCCAGTTCACTTTAATATCATTTGTCTTGTGATGATTCATACTAGCATTCCAGATACATCCACAAGGAACAAGAGATGTGAGGACAGCAAAAATGACTAATGCTTTTGTGCTCAAACCCACTCAAGCTTTCTTCCTCAATTCTTTTATTCAGAAACGTGTCAAACTGTTTATAAAACCAGTGTATGGTGCCCTATGATCACATTAATGTATACAGCTATGATTTAATATTAATAAAAAAAAAAAAAACATTTCGTCAAAGCAAAGCTACAAACTATTACTGAATCTGGCTCCAAAATGCTGTATCTTAAATTACTGTAAAAGTTTTTCAAGTTTCCAGTTATATTAAGACTTAAAGCTGGGCTCGGCACCTGTGGTTCAAGCGGCTAAGGCGCCAGCCACATACACCTGAGCTGGCGGGTTTGAATCCAGCCCGGGCCCAAACAACAATGATGGCTGCAACCAAAAAATACCCAGGCATTGTGGCAGGCGCCTGTGGTCCCAGCTACTTGGGAGGCTGAGGCAGGAGAATTGTTTGAGCCCAGGAGTTGGAGGTTGCTGTGAGCTGTGAAGCCACGGCACTCTACCCAGGACAACAGCTTGAGGCTCTGTCTCAAAAAAAAAAAAACTTAAAGCTATAATATCAAACTACACAAATTATGTTCAGAGAGGAAAATGAGAGGTCTAGTTAGAGACCCTATACTTAATAGACTAGCTCTAATAAACAAAGTAAAAACAAAAAGTTTTCTTACTTGTAAAATAAAAAGGAATATGATAAAAACCACTCCGGCAATATATAAATTTATGTGTTGTGTGTCTCTCCCACACTCCACGAGGGCAAAAACATTTTCATGCCTTCCCTACTGCTGAATTCCTTAGTGCTTAGAACAGCACTTGTCACATACTATGTGTTCAGTAAATATTTCCTGAATGAATGAATCACTGAAACTGCAAAAAGTCTAAATAATTAAAACAGAATAATACATAATAAGGCAGGACACTACCACACTGGCTACCCTTTACCCAATAAATACAGTCTACATACAACAGAAAGCAAAGTTTATGAAATGCTAAACTTGGCTTAAATATTGCTTTCAAAACATCTGTACTTACAAGTGGTTAAATATTCCCAGAATGACTCCAAAAGTCATATGAATGATTCCTAAGATCACAGACATCTTCATTTTGAAAGAGTTTAGAAAAGTGAGGCGATTTGTGGCTAAGTTCCAAATCTAAAGACCAAACAAACAAAACAAAAATCTTTTAACTTCCTTCAACAGGTGACTCTCAAGAAAGTGCTTGTCTTAAATTGAGAGGCAGTTCTAAATTTAAAAAGAAAACAACACTCAGATTTCTCTCTTGATGCTTTCAATCTGAGAACCACTGATTTTCTTAAACAGAGCCACGGACAGTTTAAAAAACAATTTTCTTAATATAAAGCTCCAAGAATGCCAAATGGAACAGCACGGCATTCAGGGATACATGCTCAGGAAGCAATGCCACAAAGAAAAGCAAGACAAAGAGTCACACAACATTCGCAGAGCCAAAGGTCGAAGTTGCAGAGAAGGTCCTGTGTAACAGCCCCTCTTACTGAGTAGGGGACACCCAAGTACACGTGTTATAACATGTTTACACACATATGCTACACACTGTTGTATATGTATATTTTGTAGTAAAGTTTAATTGTGAAAAAATATAAATTATAAAATTATAAAAGTAGAAGTGCAGCAAGTGGCCCATCTGAGCTGATGACAGCCAAGGTGTCAGAGCACAGGGAGCCCCTCACTGAGTAACCCAAGCACCTTCCCTCAGATAAGCACATGTGAACCCTGCTCAAATGTCTAAAGGACCTTCTGGCACCTAAAACTAGAGGGCACCCCAGACCAAGTGGAGACCAGGGCAGGGCAGAGCACTCACCGGGTCAATGCCAAAAGGATAAGGGCCCCGGAACACCCCAGGCACACTTGGGTCCAACTGCAGAACCCTGCTGTGCCTTATGGTGCTGTCACTGTAACAGAGAATAGAGTGAGGATGGGGAGGAATCTCAGAAAAATGCTTTCTACCCAAATGTACCCAAACGTGATCAGGTAACAGGACACTTACTTCCACAGCACCATTTTCTTGTGCTCAGATGGGCTGTGGCTGGAGCTGAACATAGCTGACACGTTCCACCCAGAGCCAAACAGGTTCACCGACTTGGAGAAGCAGTCGTTGTAGATGAGGCCGGTGTACACGGAGAACAGCCCCATGAGCAGGAGGATGTAGCGCCCATTAAAGAACATTCTCATGATCTGTGGGGAGCAAAGCGTGATGACCAAGATATGATTGCTGGGAGGCGTGGTCATGTGACAGCAATCAGTCCGGCCACATTCTCAGCCAGTTAAAAAATAAAGCCCTCTCAGCACTTTTAAGAAAACAACCCCCATAACGGACGACCCTGATGGGCAAGCTGACGACCTCTCAGGCAGCACAGCTACAGCCATGCAGCTAAGAGCCAACTCTCTTCTGGTCACTACTAAGTTGCCGGACCAGAAATAATGGGCTGGAGTGTTTATATTTTTACCTCCTGAGACTGATTCAGTCTGGGATGATTTTCATTTAACACCAACAGGAGGGCAAATAAGAACATCACAAAACCGTGTCCACAGTCTCCAAACATCACAGCAAACAAGAACGGGAATGTGATGATGGTGAAGAGAGCTGCAGGGAAAAGGAAGGGAAAGAGATTCTGACTTAATTCAAATACCATTGTATCATCTTGACTATCTCTAGACTTCCTAAGAGAGACCTGAGAGGTTACATTTAAAACTCCATACTAAATAAGAGGTCAAAAAAGTGGCAGTGAGCCTATTTTTCCAAACGTCTATCACATTCTCAAGAGTAAGAAAATGCAGCAACGCAACATGAAATACAAGGATTTACAAACTCAGATTCCAACCTGGGTTCACTTCCCTGTAGCTCCCGACGCCGTAGGCATCCACGATGTTCTGGAACCCCTCAGTGAATCTGTTGGTGCGGATTAGAGTTGGGGGTGTTTCTTTTGTTGGGATTATGTTCATAAATGAGGGGATTGTAGCACCGCTTTCTCTCTTTCACATGAAAAGAGAAAAAGAAAACAAATTTACTGGGCAGTGCCTGTGGCTCAAAGGAGTAGGGCACCAGCCCCATATGCCAGAGGTGGCATGTTCAAACCCAGTTCCAGCTAGAAACTGCAAAAAAAAAAAAAAGAAAAGAAAACAAATTTAGTATCCGGGAAAAAAATTACTAACCCATATTCATCAAATATGGGCTGTGGGCTTTGGGCACAGCCATAGCTCTGTGCATGGTGGAATATTAATCACCACTGGAGTAAAGTAAGTCCCTCCATGAAAGAGTGGGGAGCTAGGGGGACTTGGGAGGGTAGCACTTGGGGGCTGTGGACTGTGATCACACAGAAGGAAGAACAAGAGCAGAGCTGAGAGAGTCGGTCGTGAACAGGCAGAGCTGGACTGGGCAACGAGAGGCAGGCAGGTATGGAAGGAGGAGCCGCCAACAGAAAACTGACAGTATTTCATCTCCTAGAACTGGTGAAAAAGGTCAGGAAAGAGAACAGTAGAAGCAACTGCAAAATGTCCTAATAAAAAGATGAAGAAAAAGACAAGAATAAACCAAAATGTCAACATCAATTGTAGTAGTATGACTAAATCATATTCTTATATTTAAAATGTTTGCCTTCAGTGTTTATAATTCTTCTGAAATATATTATATTGATTTATAATGAAAAAAACTTTTAAAATAAACTACGACCTTATTTTCAGAAAAGTAAATTTTTAACTCAAATTATATTTCTTAAAACACACAATAAGGCCAGGCAGGATGGCTTAGGTCTATAATCCCAGCACTCTGGGAGACCAAGGAAGGAGGATCACTTGAGGCCAGGATTTTGAGACCAACCTGGGCAACACGGCAATGCTCCCTCATAAAAAAATTAGAAATGGGGGCAGCGCCTGTGGCTCAGGGAATAGGGCACTGGCCCCATATACCAAGGGTGGCGGGTTTGAACCTGGCCCCGGTCAAACTGCAACAACAACCAAAAAAATAATAGCCAGGCATTGTGGCGGGTGCCTGTAGTCCTAACTGCTTGGGAGGTTGAGGCAAGAGAAATACTTAAGCCCAAGAGCTAGAGGCTGCTGTGAGCTGTGACGCCACAGCACTCTGCCGAGAACAATAGAGTGAGACTCTGTTTCAACAACAACAAAAAAAAATAGAAATGGGCTCGGCGCCTGTAGCTCAGTAGTTACGGCGCTGGCCACATACATGGAGGGCTGGTGGGTTCAAACCTATCCTGGGCCTGCCAAAAAACAATGACGACTACAACCAAAAAACAGTCAGGCATTGTGGTGGGCACCTGCAGTCCCAGCTACTTGGGAGGCTAAGGCAAGAGAATCACCTAAGCCCAAGAGCTGGAGGTTGCTGTGAGCTGTAACGCCATGGCACTCTACTAAGGGTGACAAAGTGGGACTCTGTCTCTAAAAAAAAAAAAGAAAGAAAGAAACGGTGCTGTGCACGGCCTGTAGTCCCAACTACTTAGGAGGCTGAGGGGGGAGGACAGCTTGACCCCAGGAGTTCAAGCTGCAGTGAGCTATGATCAGGCCACCGCACTCCAGCCTGGGTGACAGAATGAATGTCTCTAAAAAAGGGGAAAATGTAAATAAACACACACATAAAAGGATTCTAGGAAAACTCCCAGTGGTGGCAACTTTAAATGTCCCTGAGTCTCCTGTCAAGCAGACGATGCAACTGGACAGCAAAACCAAAACCCATGGAGAACATTTATAGCAAAACTATGTCCCACGGATCTCAAAATCCAAATGGGGAGAACAACCACTGACAGCTAGAAGACCTACTTAGCATCCTCCAAGCCAGAGGAATGAAGGAAGCTCTGAGAGACCTGAGAAAAATATAGCCCATTACAGCCAAAAATATTCCCTGAAAAGCAGGTTACACCAACCCACGAAAAGCAGCTGATACTGCGAAGATTTTTGTCCAATCCAAGAGTGGTGGATGCACGGGGACCACAGCAAGGGAGACTCCAAGGGGTCCAGGCAGCCCAGGCCCTATGAACTCGGGACACGGACCATCTAAGGCCTCCCTAGAAAGGGGCTCACACCAAGAAGTAAAAACAAAACTAAGCAGGACAGGAACAAAAGAGAAAAGGAAACAGAAGGTTCAGATAAAAGAGACAGATAAAATCTCTGGAAATCTCAGGTCCAGGAACTGATATGTTTTTATCAGTACATGAAAACATGACAAGAAAAAAGTCTCTGTGAATTAGGAAAGTTAACTAGAATCTGCCTCCTCTGAAAGTTCCTGGAGTACCTTAAACAAGTTCCAGAAAACCAATTCATTTAAAAGTAAGAGCAGGATGGAAGTCCAATCTTACACAAAGTTATAAGAAAAAAGTCGAAGGAGGGCGGTGCCTGTGGCTAGTCGGTAAGGCGCCGGCCCCATATGCCGAGGGTGGCGGGTTCAAGCCCAGCCCCGGCCAAACTGCAACAAAAAATAGCCGGGCGTTGTGGCGGGCACCTGTAGTCCCAGCTACTCGAGAGGCTGAGGCAAGAGAATCGCGTAAGCCCAGGAGCTGGAGGTTGCTGTGAGCCGTGTGAGGCCACGGCACTTTACCCGAGGGCAGTACAGTGAGACTCTGTCTCTACAAAAAAAAAAAAAAAGTCGAAGGAGCAGAACGACATCCCCGTGGACAAGAACACACCAGAAGACTGCCCATGAGAGAGATGAAAATTCTTACTATTTCAAAATGAGCTGAAAGAATTAAGAAAATAATGCAAGACAAGAGGGACTTTACCTAACAATTGCAATCGGTGTAACTGGCTTATTGTACCCTCAATGAATCCCCAACAATAAAAAAAAAAAGAAAAGAAAATAATGCAAGATACGAAAAACTATCACAAATTAGAATCAGGAAGACACAGAAATGAGGTAAAAAGAAAACTCAGGAAAGAATTAAGAAACAAAGAAAAACGAGGAAAAAACGAAAAAATATTTTTCAGAAATGAAACAGAACTGAACTGGAAGGAATGCACAGCCAAAATCCAGCCCTTTTTAAAGAAAATTAAAAAGATAAAGAGAAATAAAAACAACACAAGAGACAAGAAAGAATATAAGGAAAGAGAGAAGGGGTACAGTGAAATGAGTGGCTAAGCACTCAGTGGGAAACCCAGCTGAGTCAGACAGCACAAATGGAGCCAGGGACAGCTACACAGAGGGAGGTGGACAGATGGCCACTGACACCTTAATCAGGAGCTCTCAAGAGACACCCAGAGTGTATGTGTGCAGATGGCAGCAGCAGCAGCTTGGACTGTATCTGAATCAAATACAGAAATCTTAAAAGTTACCAAGCAGCACAGACACGCATACACCCATGCACACACCACATGTAACAAGTGTGTTAGTCAGGTCCCCCCAAACTGATGATACTTCAATAAACAAGAATCATCTATATTTATCTTTTAAATAGATGGCTCATAACAAAATGGTATTTACATATTCTCAGTACTGAGTGTGTTACATTTGAATCATAATGGACATTAAATTTTACATTTGCATGATCACAAAATGATGTAACAATTAAAAACAACCTCAGATGAAAAGTGATTCCTGGCTCAGTGCCTGTAGTTGAGTGGTTAGGACACTGCCACAGACACCGCGAGGCTGGTGAGTTCAAACCTGGCCTGGGCCCGCTAAACAACAATGACATAGCCGGGGGTTGGGGGGGGGTGGCGGGCGCCTGTAGTCCCAGCTACTTGGAAGGCTGAGACAAGAGAATCGCTGAAAACCCAAGAGTTTGAGGTTTCTGTGAGCTGTGACACTACAGCACTCTACTGAGGGCAACATAATAAGACTCTGTCTCAAAAAAAAAAACAAAAGAAAAGTGATTCCTTAACTGTTACTTAAAATATGTGAAACTGTTCTTTTTTTACATTTTTTTTTTTTTTAAAGACAGAGTCTTACTTTATCACCCTCGGTAGAGTGCTGTGGCGTCACAGCTCACAGCAACCTCCAACTCCTGGGTTTAGGCGATTCTCTTGCCTCAGCCTCCCGAGCAGCTGGGACTACAGGCGCCTGCCGCAATGCCCGGCTATTTTTTTGTTGCAGTTTGTCCAGAGCTGGGTTTGAACCCACCACCCTCAGTATATGGGGCCGGCACCCTACTCACTGAGCCACAGGCGCTGCCCGTGAAACTGTTCTTTTCCTGGTCAAAAACTGAGTTTAAGGCTGGGCATGGTGGCTCACGCCTATAATCCTTGCACTCTGAGAGACCAACATGGGTGGATCGCCTGAGCTCAGGAGTTTGAGATCAACCTAAGCAAAAGTGAGACCTCGTCTCTAAAAAAAAAAAAAAAACAGCTGGGCATTGTGGCAGGTGTCTATAGTCCCAGCTTCTTGGGAGGCTGAGGCAAGAGGATTGCTTGAGCCCAAGAGTTTGAGGTTGCTGTGAGCTATGATGCCACAGCACTCTACTGAGGGTGACAAAATAAGACTGTCTAAAAAAAAAGAAAAAAACTCAGTTCAATGTAGGAAAAAAAACTCACAGGAACATGGGAGAATTACTTTATAGCCATAGCCTTTAGGTGGGAAAAGCCTATGATTCAAAATCTAGAAGCAATAAGAGCAAAGATGGATAAATTCAACTATATTTAACAAAACATTTCTGCATGACCAAAACAAACAGGAACCTCAGAAGTTAAAAGACAAGTAACAAACTAGAGGATATTCCTACTCCTATCACAGACAAGGAGTTAAGAGAAATTGGTAAGAGACAGACCCACACCCAGTAGAAAATGGGTAAAGATACAGACAAACAGCTCTGGAAAAAGAAGAAAATCCAAAAGGCTCTTAAACATACAAAAAAGGTATTCAGCTTCACTCAAAATAAGGGAAATGCAATAGCTGGCAATATCTATCAGAATTCATCCAACAGTTCCATTTCTGGGAATTTCCTCTACAGACAAAGACAGACTGTATATGAAACACTCTAGGTCAAGTGGAACTTACTACAGTGGTATTTAAAATTAGAAACTACCTAAATGACCAGGGAACTACTTAAATAAACCACAGGATGTACATACAACAGAATATTAGTTATAAAAAATAGGGAAGTTTTGTAAGTAAAAATAATAGTATGACTAGCATACCTTTTGGGAAGAAAAAGAACGTCTAATCATGCCTGCTTCTCTATGATTAAGAAACGCAACGATGGAACAGAACTGAAATGATGGTTATATTTGAGTAGAAGAAATGGACAAATAAAGCTATGGGGTAAAGCCATCTCCCTGTGTCTTTTACACTTTTTACATTTCCTTTTACTTTTAAACCATATGAATATACTACTTATTCAAAAGAGTAATTTAAAAACATATGCACACCCACACAGCCTCGAACGACAGCTCACCATAATTTCAGTTCAAAAGAACAGTCAATACAACGCCTTCTCCTTACACTGTGAAATTCTCACTTCCTTATGTCTCTGAGTTTACGGGATTCCTCAGTCTCTCTTTTGATCCTGGCCAAGGAGAGGAAGGCAGCCTTACCGAGCCCTCCTCCAGTGCCCGGCGCAGCTCATGCAGATCCACTTCAGGACACCAGACCTCGGCAATGAGGCACTTGTTAGTCACGTCAATGCTGCACATGTTCAACATGTGGTAAATGGCTTTCATTTTCTTCACCTGGATGACGCGGGTGTAGACAGACTCAGCGGCTTTACATAGCACTTGCCTTAAATAGTCCTCGGTTTTGTGAAGCACCTGTTTAAGAACACACGTGGGCTTTCAGCTTAGTAGGCGTTCTTCAGTTTTTGTCCACCTGGCCCCTGACTTCTTTTAGGGAAATTTCTTCCCACTGATGGAGAACTGTTTCAGGCATCCATCTCGCCTGGTGGCAGTTAAGGGAGCTTCCCCTCCCCAACCCCAGCACCACCTGGGAGTGGGCAGAAAATCTAAGGTCAGCCAAGCATATGCCCTCTTTTGGAAGGTCACCTCCAGAGAACATGACCCCAAGGACACAGGAAGAGGTTAGATGTCACTGTCATTGTGGCAGCAGGATGGTCTACTTGGGCCCCCTGGGTTCCTATCCATTCCCAGTTTCCTATCCTTGGCCCAGTTTCCTGTCACCCTTGTGAGCCACTAACACGCATCCCATCCCATCCTGCCAAGAAATCCCCTTCTGCTTAAATGAGTCAGTCTACTTCTTGCCACTTGCCACCAAGAACCCTCACTAACAGCAGGACAAGCTAAATGTGAATCGTACAGGTAAAACAACGCCTACTGTTTCTCACGGGCTTTCTCACCTTTTGTGATCAAAAACTACAATCCAACATATCAAAGATGACCAGAGAATCCTTTCTTAGAAGTCCCATCATTACTACCAGGATTCTAATATGCTGCTAAAGTAAAACTTCCATAAGGGAAGGAGCAACACTGCAATCTCACTGGAACATCTGGATTTGCCTACATCTAAAATTATGCAGATTTAAAAAGAATGGCTGAGATGGGTGGATTGCCTGCGTTTACAAGTTCGAGACCAGCCTGAGCAAGAGTAAGACCTTGTCTCTAAAAATACCCAGGTATTGTGGCGGGCACCTGTAGTCCCAGATATTTAGGAGGCTAAGGCATGAGAATTGCTTGAGCCCAGGAATTTGAGATTGCTGTGAGCTGTGACGCCACAGTACTCTACTAAGGATGAAAAAGTGAGACTCTGTCTCAAAAAAAAAAAAAGAAAAGAAAAGAAAAGAAAATGGATCTGTAAATGCCTCAGGTGAGGAGACACTGATCTCCGGCTTACTCACAGTATAAAGATCCTGGATCCGAGTGTTCAGCCCCTCCTGGATCTCTGCTCTCTCCTCGGCTGTGTGTGGATAGGGGTACACGTGGCAGTGGTAACTGGAAGACAGAAGTGAACACGTCTTGTATCTGTCCATCCACCCCACGAGACACCTGGCAGCCCTCTGGGGGGAAAAGGTGTAGACACAGGCATCTGCCATGGTCAGGCCTTGCACAGGACGCTCACTAGACTTCAGCTGAATTATACAAATTGAGCAAACTTGCTCTCAGATCCAAACTGAGAGCAAGATCCTCAGATCCTACCCCCAACAACTGGCAGCATGGTCCTAATTCCACCTTTCCAAAATCCAACAATATCTTTGGCCTGGGAATCATTAAATAGGTTTAAAACACAGAAACAAAGACCACACACACACATATACACCCACAAGAAAACCAAGAGAGAAAAGAGCTCTGGCTTCCCAGCAATTGATTCTGACAGATTCTGTGGTCCCCACTGTTTCCCAGGGGCCGCTCACCACCCAGACTGCATGGGGAACTGTCAAGCCACCAAACTGCACCCATTTCCAGGCTACCTTCCTGTAGTAATACATGCTTTTATTTTTCTTTAAGTTCTGACTTTGAAAAATGAAATGCCCACTCACTTTAGCCTGAGCCCAAGGAACTATATCTTTGAAATGATAGGCTGGTTCAGCTATGTATATATTTTAATCTACAGTCAAACAAACATCTATCAAAGTAAAAGGTTTTTGGCTTGGCGCCATAGCACAGTGGTTACAGCACCAGCCACATAAACCGAAGGTGGCAAGTTCGAGCCCAGGCCAGGCCTGCCAAACAACGACAACTACACCAAAATATAGCCAGGCATCGTGGCAGGCACCTACAGTCCCAGCTACTTAGGAGGCTGAGGCAAGAGAATCACTTAAGCCCAAGAGTTTGAGGTTGCTGTGAGCTGTGACACCACAGCACTCTACGGAGGGTGACATAGTGAGACTGTCTCATAAAAAAAAAAAAAAAGGTTTGAACAGGCACAGCAGCTCACACTGTAATTTCAGCTATATGGGAGGCTAAGGCGGGTGGCTTACTTGAGTTCAGGAATTCAAGACGAGCGTGAACAAGAATGAGACCCTGTCTCTATTTTAAAAAAAGTAGCTAGGTGTTGTGGTGGCACCTGTAGTCCCAGCTACTTGGGAGGCTGAGGCAAGGGGATCTCTTGAGTCCAAGAGTTTGAGGTTGCTATGGGTTATGGCCCTGGCACTCTACCTAGGATATGAGAGTAAGACTCTGTCTCAAAAATAAATAAATAAAGCAAGCAAGCACTGGCAAGAGCGATAACAAATTAAATGTTTAAGAAGCTGGGTTAACCAGTGTGACGAAAATATTTCAAATTGTATATAAAACTAGCGCATGGTACCCCGTAATTGCATTAATGTACACAGCTATGATTTAATTTAAAAAAATAAATAAATAAAAGAAGTTGGTATTGGCTTGGCACCTGTAGCTCAGCAGCTAGGGCACCAGCCATATACACTGGAGCTGACAGGTTCGAATCTAGTCTGGGCCTGCCAAACAACAACTACAATCAAAAAATAGCCGAGCACTGGCGGGGGGCACCTGTAGTCCCAGCTACTTGGGAGGCTGAGGCAAGAGAATCTCTTAAGCCCAAGAGTTGGAGGTTGCTGTGAGCTGTGACATCATAGTACTCTATCCATGGTGACATAGTGAGCCTCTGTCTCAATAAAATAAAATAAAATAAAAAGAATTTGGTATCAAATCATAATAAAAGCTATCAGCTTTTGTACTCATCCTATTTCTATCCCTTTGACTACAAAGGGATATTTAAGGAAAACCAGAGGTTACTGAATATTTAAAAAATGAAACAAATTGTTTCTTTTTCTTACCAATCACATATCTTCTTAACTTTGTGGCCAATCTGTTCTCCCCAAAAGGATATTAAAAACACATACCATTTTATGACTTCTCCCTACAAAGAATAAATAAGGGTAAGTGTTACTTCTGTGTGTATAACTTCTAGAACTTTGGCAACTCAAACACGCAGAGTTGGTTCATTCATTTATTCAGTAAATAAAGTCAAACCTCACCTAAAGATTCCATAACTGCAAATTCACCTACTCACTAAAATAACCCCCAAATCAATACATGTAACATTTTCAGTCAAATGCAGAGTAGCAAAAACTTTTAGGGACCCAAAGCCCAGGAGGTTGCCTCTTCATCTCAGCTCTCACTGCAAACAAGTGTCCTATCTTACACGGTCTATTTAGTGTCATGTTTTTCACTTTGTGTGTGATTTCAACATTTAAAATGGCCCCAAGTCAGCTGGGCATTGTGGTGGGCGCCTGTAGTCCCAGCTACTTGGGAGGCTAAGGCAAGAGAATCGCTTAAGCCCAGTAGTTGGAGGTTGCTGTGAGCTGTGATATCACAGCACTCTACCCAGGGTGACAAAGTGAGACTCTGTCTCAAAACAAGGAAAAAAAAGAGTGATGAGTAAATGTGGCAACATTAACAGTTGGGGAAGCTGAGTGAAAAGACATGGGAATTGTTTGTTGTCTTCCAGCAACTCTTCTATGAATTGCAATTATTTCAAAATAAATTATTTAAGAAACTACAGTGGGCGGGGGAAGAAATAGCAGTTATAATGAATGTGACTCTGAAAATTCCCTAACAATTTTAAAAATAGTATTGTGTCAAGGAACACAACCACCTAAGGCACAAGATGGACCAGCTACCATTTAAAAAAAATACAAATCATAAAATCCAAGAGAAATCACCTGAGCTTAGCTTCAACGCAGACAGAGAACAGTCAGCATTTATAAACAACAATGAAAAGGAGAAAATGGGGCGGCGCCTGTGGCTCAGTCGGTAAGGCGCCGGCCGCATATACCGAGGGTGGTGGGTTCAAGCCCGGCCCCGGCCAAACTGCAACAAAAAAATAGCCGGGCGTTGTGGCGGGCGCCTGTAGTCCCAGCTACTCGGGAGGCTGAGGCAAGAGAATCGCTTAAGCCCAGGAGTTGGAGGTTGCTGTGAGCTGTGTGACGCCACGGCACTCTACCGAGGGCCATGAAGTGAGACTCTGTCTCTACAAAAAAAACAAAAAAAAAAAAAAAGAAAAGGAGAAAATGGCCAGAAATGGGGTCTGGGGCCTGTAATGATTTCAAGGGGTCAAACATTAAACCCTACTGCTAAGCCTGATACTATAAACAAATTCTAGAACCTGACCAAAATTATAAAATAAAGTACCCATATCTTTTTCTTTTTGAGGCAGTCTCACTTTGTCACCCTCGATAGAGTATCATGGTATCATAGCTGACAGCAACCTCAAACTCCTAGGCTTAAGCGATTCTTTTGCCTCAGCTTCCGGAGTAGATGGGACTATATAGGTGCCCACCACAACGCCCGTGAGCTCAGGCAATCCACCCACCTCGGCCTCCCAGAGTGCAAGGATTACAGGCGTGAGATACCACACCCAGCCAAAGAACCCATATCTTATCTGGACGAGGACTAAAATAATACACACTGAAGTAAACAGTGGTTCAGAGTAGGAAAAATATAATTGACTTATTTTTCTCTTCATGTTTTCTATATTGTTCCAAATCTCCTACAACAGGCATGTATTTCCTCTGCAATCAAGTGGGCAGGGCGGCTGCATTTTCAAGATATACATATCTCTATCCAGCCTGTGGATATCTTCACAGACATTTAATGCCCTTCACCATCCCATAAAAACTTAGCACAAGGGCGGCGCCTGTGGCTCAGTGAGTAGGGCGCTAGCCCCATATGCCGAGGGTGGCGGGTTCAAACCCAGCCCCGGCCAAACTGCAACCAAAAAATAGCCGGGCGTTGTGGCGGGCGCCTGTAGTCCCAGCTGCTCGGGAGGCTGAGGCAAGAGAATCGCGTAAGCCCAAGAGTTAAGAGGTTGCTGTGAGCCGTGTGACGCCACGGCACTCTACCCGAGGGCGGTACAGTGAGACTCTGTCTCTACAAAAAAAAAAAAAAAACTTAGCACAAGGGCGGCGCCTGTGGCTCAGTCCGTAGGGCGCCAACCCCATATACCGAGGATGGCGGGTTCAAACCTGGCCCCGGCCAAACTGCAACCAAAAAAAAAATAGCCGGGCGTTGTGGCGGGCGCCTGTAGTCCCAGCTACTCGGGAGGCTGAGCAAGAGAATCGCTTAAGCCCAGGAGTTGGAGGTTGCTGTGAGCTGTGTGAGGCCACGGCACTCTACCGAGGGCCATAAAGTAAGACTGTCTCTACAAAAAAAAAAAAAAAAAAAAACTTAGCACAAGAGGCTCGGCGCCTGTGGCTCAAGCGGCTAAGGCGCCAGCCACATACTTGAGCTGTCAGGTTCGAATCCAGCCCGGGCCCACCAAACAACAATGACGGCTACAACCAAAAAATAGCCCAGCATTGTGGCGGGCGCCTGTCATCCCAGCTACTTGGGAGGCTGAAGCAGAGAATTTCTTAAGCCGAGGAGTGGAGGTTGCTGTGAGCTGTAATGCCATGGCACTCTACCCAGGGCAACAGCTTGAGGCTCTGTCTCAAAAAAAAAAAAAAAACTTAGCACAAGAGAGTTTAAAAATTCAATGGAAAAAAAACAAATTAAGGGGACTAGACGTGGTGGCTCACGCCAATAACCTTAACACTTTGGGAGGCCAAGGCAGGATAATAGCTTGAGGCCAGGAGTTCAACATCAGGCTAGGCAATAGCAAAACCTCATCTCTACAAAAAATTTTTAAGAACTCAGCCAGGTGGTGGTGGCACACCAGCTACTTAGGAGACTGAAGGAGAAGGATCACTTGTGCCCAGGAGTTTGAGGCTGCAGTGAGCTATGATGACGCCACTGTACCCCCCACTGGGCAACAGAGCAAGACCTTATCTCAAAAAAAATAAAATAAAAGTAGAAAATATTCCAGGTGTGTGGTTAATGAACAGCTCAACTGATTAGGTTTCCCAACACTCAGGCTGAGGCTTATGAAGCTCATTTCACAGCCAAATTCCTCTTGATGTGTCAAAACCATTATGGGACATATATTGATCTTGCAGACCAAATCTCTGAGGCTAACCTAGAAGAAAAGCACATACCTTTTCCGAAAATCGAGAAGTCCAAGTTCTTTTTCTACCTTTATTAGATCACCCTCATTTAGAACAATATACTTTTTTTTTTTTTGAGACAGAGTCTCATTTTGTCACCTGGGTAGAATGTCATGGTATCATAGCTCACAGCAACCTCATACTCTTGGGCTCAAGAGATCTTCTTGTCTCAGCCTCCCAAGTACTGGGAGTACAGGTGGCAACCACAATGCTCATCTACTTTTTTTTTTTTTTTTTTTTGAGACAGAGTCTCACTATGTCACCCTCGGTAGAGTGCCGTAGCGTCACAGCTCACAGCAACCTCAAACTCTTGGGCTTAGGCGATTCTCTTGCCTCAGCCTCCCAAGTAGCTGGGACTACAGGCGCCCACCACACTGCCAGGCTATTTTTAGAGACAGAATCTCACTCTTGCTCAGGCTGATCTCAAACAATCCATCCATCCTCCTCAGACTCCCACCACACCCGGTTAGAACATATTTTTATTTTATTAGATTAGATTTTTAGGTTAGAATAGTTATTTTTATTTTATTTGTTTATTTATTTTTTGGTTGCAGTTTTTGGCCAGGGCCAGGTTTGAACCTGCCACCTCCAGTGTATGGGGCCAATGCCCTACTCCTTGAGCCACAGGTGCCACCCCATCGTTATTTTCACCATGAAGTCTAAAAAATCAGAGAGATTTAAAAAGGTGACTATGGCTGTATCTTTCCCCTGTGCCTCCACTTTCCTTCCTGAAGCTATCAGGTGTGTATGTGGGAATAGACATGGGAGAGGGGGGTGATCACACCCACAGTTGTAAATGCAGGTGCACATATACATAAGTGCATCCAAGAGCTCTCTCTGAGACAGCAGGGAACAGCAACCCCCCAGTTATACTGGGTACATCTTGAATTCAAAATACTAACATCTCCCCTAAAAAAGGCCAGCTTCTTAGAGAAACTGCTGCTCTGATCCCAGAGGTGTGTGAGGGGAACTGCAAGCTGAATCTGAACATCTTCTTGTACAAAGAAAGAAGGGAAGTGCTCAGAAAATGATGGGAACATGTAAAACAGAGAGAGAAAAAAGCCACTTTGAATGGGCTCTAACTGTCCAAATCAAGGAGAATTTAAATATAAAAATAAAGAATTGTGGTAAGAGCATACAGCCCTCTGAGTAAAATAGGAAATAAATTAGTAAGGTGAAAATCTGATGAAGAATGAGAGATTTATAGTTTCAAAGTACTCCCCACCTCCCATCCCCACAGCCCTACCCCCACTGGGCTCCTATAGCTCAGCAGCTAGGACACTAGCTGCATAAACCAGAGCTGGCTGTTTCAAAACCAGCCCGGGCCTACCAAACAACAATTGACAACTACAACCAAAAAACAGCCAGGCGTGGGCAGCGCCTGTGGCTCAACGAGTAGGGCGCTGGCCCCATATGCCGGTGGGTGGTGGGTTCAAACTCAGCCCCGGCCAAAAACTGCAAAAAAAATAGCTGGGCATTGTGGTGGGCGCCTGTAGTCCCAGCTACTTGGGAGGCTGAGGCAAGAGAATCACGTAAGCCCAAGAGTTACAGGTTGCTGTGAGCTGTGATGGCACGGCACTCTACCCAGAGTGACATAGTGAGACTCTCTGTCTCAAAAAAAAAAAAAAAACTACTTCCCCTAAAATACTTATTTACAAAGGAAAGAAAAGAATGCTTCACAATGGAGTAGCCTAAGGCTACTATCTTAACCAGGTGATCAAAGTGACCATTCCCAGTAATGGGATAAATTAAACCCTGTGACAGCTGATAGGATGTAATGAGGTAATGAGATGAAAGCAGCCCCACTTCAGTGATGCTCTTGCCAAAGACACATGATCTGAATCTAATCATGAAAAAACATCTGATAACCCAAACTGAGGGCCATTCTATCCAAAACACTGGTCTTTAATAACTAAAATGTCAAGGTCATGAAAGTCAAGGCAAGTCTGAGAAACTGTCACAAAATGAAGGAACCAAAAAGACATGACAACTAAATCTGAGAGAGGACATCCAGGAAGGGTGAGGCCCAGGAGAACAGGTCTTTTCAAGGAGACCACAAGGATACATCTGCAGGGTCCTCTGCATGGTGACTCGGCTCTTGGGAATTTGTAAACTTAACTTCCTGGAACTTGGAAATTTCCACTTCTGTGAAATCCTATAGTTCTGTGGAGGCTGGAATAGCATCTCCTGCTTAATTCAAACTGACCAATGAAAAAGGTACCTTTGAAAAAAAAAAAAGAAAAAGGTACCTTTGGGTTGGAACTTTTTGACTGTCAATAAAAAGGGAAAAACCAAGCCAGTCGGGGAACACGGCCATTTGGAATTCTTCTATGCCATAAGCTCCTGGCCAGTGAATAAAGCCCTTCCTCTTATAAACATGCTGTTTGGGTGCTCTTTCTCTCTGTTGGGCCTCATCCTCCTGCAACGAATCTATGCATGATGCTAATTAGATCCTTTGCTGTGACTGTACTGGCGCAACTGGGGAAACCTGAATAGGGTCATAATGTAGAAATGTCTCTATATTTCCTTCCTGATTTGGAGGGTCAGGTTGTAACACAGGAGAATGCCCTTGATTTTAGGACCAGCACATGAATACATACAATATAAGGCATCGGGTTAACAATTTACTCTCAAATATTTCAGAAGAAAAATATTCCTTTGTTCTGTTTCTTCAGCTTTGCCGTTCATCAGTTATTGTAAAAGAGTGATTGCGGGCCAAATGCAATCACTCACGCATGTAATCCTAGCACTCTGGGACGCCAAGATAGGTGGATTGCTTGAGCTCAGGAATTCCAGACCAGCCTGAGTAACAGCAAGACCCTGTCTCTGCTGAAAATAGAAAAACTAGCTGAGGGGTGGCGCCTGTGGCTCAGTCGGTAAGGTGCCGGCCCCGTATACCGAGGGTGGCGGGTTCAAACCCGGCCCCGGCCAAACTGCAACCAAAAAATAGCCGGGCGTTGTGGCGGGCGCCTGTAGTCCCAGCTACTCGGGAGGCTGAGGCAAGGGAATCGCTTAAGCCCAGGAGTTGGAGGTTGCTGTGAGCTGTGTGAGGCCACAGCACTCTCCCGAGGGTAATAAAGTGAGACTCTGTCTCTACAAAAAAAAAAGAAAAAGAAAAACTAGCTGGGTGTTGTGGCAGTGCCTATGGTACTACCTACTTGGGAGGCTGAACCAAGACAATTGCTAGAGCCCAGAGTTTGAAGTTGCTATGAGCTATGACACCACAGTGCTCTACCCAGGGCAATATGTATTTTTTAACTTAAAAATTTTTTGATAAATATTTTTTTAAAAAAAGACTCACTGTTTCAGGGTCTTCAAGGGATTCATCCAGTTCTGCATAGGTCACAATCGTATACCCTTTGCAGGCTCTCCATAGCATTTTTTCAAATGCTTCAACTTTTCCTTGGTTAATTAAGCCAGACACAAATCTATGAAATAATAAAGCCAACCAGTAGTCAACTGAAAGCCACGAATGTTATCAAACTGCATTAAAAGAATGATAGAAGGCTGGCTCAGTGCCTGTAGTTTGCCTGGGCCTGCCAAACAACAATAACAACTACAAAAAAAATAAATAAATAACCGGGCATTGTGGCAGGCGCCTGTAGTCCCAGCTACTTGAGAGGCTGAGGCAAGAGAATCACTTGCCCAAAAGTTGGAGGTTGCAAGAGAATCACTTGCCCAAAAGTTGGAGGTTGCTGTGAGCTGTGACGCCACAGCACTCTACCAAGGGTGACATAGTGAGACTCTGTCTCAAAAAAAAAAAAAAAAAAAAGAATGATGAAGGCTTCCACTGCTGGCAAAATGGTGAAAATGAAAAGCCTCCAACTGTAAAATATCTCAGATGCTAGATAATTTTTTTTTAATTTTCACATGTCATAACTTTATTTTCAGCTATTTAAAAACAAAAAAAAATTATTCTTTACTCTTGGGACATACAAAAGCAGGTGACAGACCACAGGCAGTAGTTTGCATCAGAGGGTAATTTAACAGATCTCAAAAAGAATAAAAACAACCAAAGAGTCTCTAAATAAAATACTGTCTCTGAGTAAAAAAAAAAAAATTTTAAGACAGAATCTCAAGCTGTCACCATGGGTAGAGTGCTGTGGCATCACAGCTCATAGCAACCTCCAACTCTTGGGCTTAAGCGATTCTCTTGCCTCAGCCTCCCAAGTAGCTGGGACTACAGGCACCCACCACAATGCCTAGCTATTTTTTTTGTTGTTGTTGCAGTTGTCGTTTTTGTTTTAACTGGCCCAGACAGGGTTCGAACCTGTGAACCAGCGAACCAGCCTGCTTTGGTGTATGCGGCCGGCACCCTACCCACTAGGCTATGGGCGCCGCCAGGGTAAAATATTTTTGAAACATCCTTTTAAAGTACAGCTGAGCTTATAGTAAACAGAAAATCTTAGAATCCATAGTTCTCCTGATTATTATCATACTGACTCTGTCTCTCAAGGGCTAGAGTTTAACAACAGCATGGGCAACGGGAGACAGACACTGGGTCCAGAGAAGATGACCAACTAGAACTGAATCCCCATCAAATGGGGACTACTTCATGCCCCAAGAGCTATACCTTCTTCACTGAATGGGTGGACCAGAATAATCCAAAGGAGCCCACAAGTAAATATTTATTTCTGTTTTGCTTCTAGATGGACAAAGAAGTCTTCCTTAAGAATTTACGACCACAGGTTAAAATTCACTCAGGTTTATGGCTTAACATTATTTGCATAGTCAAAAAACCAACCAACACAACAGAAAAAAAATCCCACGCTGAGAAACAAATGATTCCAGATTGCTAGAGCACTTCCAGGTACCCAACAAATGTAAAAACAAATTCTCTCTGGAATAATCCTAAAACCAAACATCACTGAATTCCTTCAGATAACAGACCAAAGAATATAAGATTATAATGGTAAAAAAATCACAAATCACAAAAGGAAACAACTTACCATTAGTTCAAGTAAGCAGAAAGAATAAATAGCAGAACAAGACCCTTAAAATATAATTAATAAAAAAAAGTAGCCAATTCAGTTTAACTCCTATGTTTCTATCAAACAGGACTTGATGCTTCAATGACCAATTATTTTAGGCTTATAGGAGTAACACTGAATAACATAAATGTTGATCCTTTCCAAAGCACTATACCAAAAAAAGGAATTTCCATTGTATTTAGTTTAAAAGTCAATACAGCTGAGTAATTCAGCTCAAAAAGAACAGGAACACAGTATTTTCTGAAACAAATATTCACTTTCTTTCATTCGATCATGGACTTTAAGACAGTCCCCATTCATTCACTCTGTAGGAAGGGCAGTATGAAGTGTGACACTCAGTCCTGGTCACCTACCCCAGTTTCGCCCCCAGCCTCTGCATACAGCTGTAGTCCAACAAAGAATCATTCTCTAAGGGAGGGAATTCTTCATAAGTGGGTTCAAACTAGAAAGAGAAACATATAAAAACCAGTGTGTCTTATAAAAAGTGACACTTTATTTCTCATGTCATATTTCCAAACAAGTTTATGGAACACCATACCTAACTATTTAGATTTGGGTACAAAAGCCCCCAGGTAACATAGACATATAACTCAGCTCTAATAAATAAAACAATAATTTCCTCATCTAACATTTGTAAGCCACATAAAGACATTTACATAAAAGAAGAATTACAATTTGAGTCATCACCTTCATTCAAGGGAGAATCACTTTATCAGAGGTCAACTACTATATCAAGTGGAACTGATTTCAAAAGGAATCTAATTCTTCCACACAAAGCTCAGTAAAATACAACTACACAGACTACTCTTTATTCTTACATAGATTATTTTCTTACTTCCTTTATTCAGCAATTTGCAAAGAACAAATTTTAGAGTTCAATTTCCACTGTTCAATTTTTCTCATGATCGTAAAAAGTTTTTCCATTGTAAACTATTTTACAAATATGCAGTGTTGTTACTAAAACCAACCAATACAAGAAAAGGCTCTTAAAACTTTAAACTAAACCCAAGGTTTAAATTTATCTCCAAAAAGCAGCAGCATATTTATATGAATTAATAACAAAACCCACAAGCTGAAGAGAACGAGACTTTTGTAAAAGAAACGTATTACCAGGCGGCGCCTGTGGCTCAGTGAGCAGGGTGCCGGCCCCATATACCGAGGGTGGCGTGTTCAAACCCGGCCCCAGCTGATCTGCAACAAAAAAATAGCCGGGCGTTGTGGCGGGCGCCTGTAGTCCCAGCTACTGGGGAGGCTGAGGCAGGAGAATCGCCTAAGCCCAGGAGTTGGGGGTTGCTGTGAGCTGTGTGACACCACAGCACTCTACCGAGGGCAATAAAGTGAAACTCTGTCTCTACAAAAAAAAAAAAAAGAAACGTATTGCCTCACGAGATGTACAATACCTCAATGTTACGTTTCACGAAGGTTTTTGTCACTCTCAGCATGTGAGTGTACTCAATCAGCTCCAATAAATTTTTCCTCAGTTTCTCTTTGTTCTTAGTGACTTCTCTCAATTCAACCTCAAGTTTCTGCAACTGCTCCTAAAACAAAATAGCGATTAGTTAAGAGTATGAATTAGTTTCAAGTGTGATTCTAATAACCTTTTTACAGTCACTAAGACCAGTAGAGGTTTTAAAAAGCCAGAATTTATATTAGTTTGGTAGGGGTACAAAAACATGCAAAGATTTTAAAGGTCCATCATTTATTTTTTCATATTAATTGAGGTAATTTCTGTTGACATTCACGCCATCTATGATGTAACATCCCAGAGGCTCTGATGACTCTCAGGACCAGAAGCCTGGCCGTCCTCTCTAACTGCAGGTCCTGTCGTTTCTTTCGTTTTACCTTTGTCTGCTTATCCATTATCATATATCCAAGAATCTTCTTCAAGTCTACATTTCCTTTCGTTTGCAACACAGAAAATGTTTAGATGATCTTTTCCAACACATTTTCCTGGTCCCTGGCTTAAGTTATCTATGTACTGGCACTTCTACAATTCTTTTTTTTTTTTTTTTTTTTGAGCATAAAAATTCTTGAGAACAAATATTCTTTTTTTTTTTTTTTTCTTTTGTAGAGACAGAGTCTCACTTTATGGCCCTCGGGTAGAGTGCCGTGGCCTCACACAGCTCACAGCAACCCCCAACTCCTGGGCTTAAGCGATTCTCTTGCCTCAGCCTCCCGAGCAGCTGGGACTACAGGCGCCCGCCACAACGCCCGGCTATTTTTTGGTTGCAGTTTGGCCGGGGCTGGGTTTGAACCCGCCACCCTCGGTATATGGGGCCGGCGCCCTACTGACTGAGCCACAGGCGCCGCCCGAGAACAAATATTCTTTAATAATTAGTTAATATTAAACATCCTTAACAGTTCTTAAATATTAAAACAATAGAAGTAGAACTCTTAAAACAAATAAAGTAAATAAGAACTTGTCTTCAAACAAATCATTTAACATACTATTAATACATTCGCTACTTCTGCCATGCCTGTAAAGGCTATAAAGAGTAATTACTATGTTAACATCATAGCCGACCAACCAAAAGGGCCAGACCAGATGACTGCTTTCTATTACTTGTCTGACTGTACCATTTTCTCTGGAGTCTACTCATACATCAAATGTAAATGACTTCCTCCCAGATAAACAAACAGAGCAGTCAGCAATGGAAAAGGCCTCAGTTACACAGTAATAATTGTTTTAGAAGAGTTATAAAGGGCTCCAGCCTATTTACCAGGATGATGAACTATAAAATGATCAGATTAAAACCTCAATGGGTAATTCACAGTTCAGGGGAGGGGGGGTTGAGGGACTGCTATTAAACAACACAAGCCAGTGTTCTCACAGAGGGAAGTCTGTAATCTCTCACTCACAAGCCAGTGAACTCAGGATGAAAGAATCCTGTTCGCTACCCACCTGAAACAACCTATCAACTTCATACTAGTTTCTGCAAATCAGAGCAGTTAGGCTGAATCAGGCAGGGCTGAGAAGGCACAGGATTAAAGCCTCAATTACTTATAGGAGAGGCATGCTAAGGAATGGGTAATCCCAAATGAACTTTCTGCAACATTAAAAGCCTATGTCCTACATTTGATGGCCAAATTCTCTTTAGCCTTGATTTACCACCACCAGGAAAGGAAGCGCATGTCTTTATCTTTCTTTCTTTTCTTTTTTTGTTGCAGTTCGGCCAGGGCCGGGTTTGAACCCGCCACCCTCGGTATATGGGGCCGGCGCCCTACTCACTGAGCCACAGGCACTACCCAGAAGCACATGTCTTAACATTGAAAAAGAAAACCGAATTATCATTAAAATTTATCACAGATAATCTATTACTGACAGTTTTAACCATAATTCTATTCTTTAATTTTTTTTCTAGACATATTCTCACTTTGTTGCCCTCAGTAGAGTGCTATGGTATCATAGCTCACAGCAACCTCCAACTCTTAGGCTCAAGCCATTCTCTTGCCTCAGCCTCCCAAGTAGCTGGGACTACAGGCGCCTGGCACAATGCCTGGCTATTTTTAGAGACAAGGTCTCACTGTGGCTCAGGCTAGTCTTAAATCTGTGAGCTCAGGCAATCCACTTTGGCCTCCCAGAGCACTGGGATTACAAGCTTGAGCCACCTCACCCGGCCTATTCTTTAATTTTTTTCCATGGTTTTGAAAAGGGAGAAAAGCATTGACAACATAAACCAGCCCTTGAGTCAATGGCTTAAAAAGCTTTCTCAGAAGCAAATTACCTGCATTTGTAGAACCTGTTTAAGAGGGGGCGCAGGAGGACTGGTCTCTCCCTCTGGAAGGGGAATATCAGCTCTATTAATTTCCTGCACCAAATAAACTGTGAAAATAAAATAAAAGTTAAACAAATTAGATTTAAAAAACTTACTATGATACATTTCAGTCAAAACATTGTAAATCCCTACCTTTCCTAGGCCATCTAAAAAAATCAATGTTTAGGGCGGCACCTGTGGCTCAAGGAGTAGGGCGCCGGTCCCATATGCCGGAGGTGGCGGGTTCAAACCCAGCCCCGGCCAAAAAAAAAAAAAAAATCAATGTTTAAATACACAATGCTTGAAACAAGCAAGATTTATAGGTCACTTTCGACAAGTGTTTCCAAAGATTTACAAAATAAGGCTGCCTAGAAATATCAGCATACAGTGACAAAATTCCCTCCTATGTTTTCCATTTCTAAAGAACTTTGAGTCAGAGCTGTCTCTGCATCTGCAGAATGATGCAGGGGTTAGAGGTGCACTTGGAATTGCAGAAATCATCCAACTGGTAGATCCACAACAGTCCCCACAAGAGCTGGCAACTTGACTTTCTCTGCAGATGCCCTTAGGAAGAGATGGGCATCCATTAAGAAAATCATGACTCCCAGGGCAGAAGCCAGGCTCTCTTGCAAATCCCCAGTTAGCACTGATGTTGTGACTTAGGACAACTTTCATTATTTCACTACTTAAAGACTAGATTCATAAACCAATAGTGTACTAGCCAAATGAACTCACTTTCTCTAGTTTATATTTTCAATTCCAAGAAACATCTTTTTTCTTAGGATACATGTCATACCTGGTGGTCATTACCAAACATAATATATCAGAAAAGTGTTACTAGTTAGTCTATTTTTAGGAGGGAAAGAAGAAAGGAAGAAAAACAAAAAGGAAAAGAAAAGCAACTAGGTCTTACTAACAAGACAACAAAGGAAGCATTGGGTTTAAGAGATTTCCAGAAATGGATGAAAACTGCTTTAACCACTTTTTTTTTTTTTTGAGACAGAGTCTATATTGCCCTCTGTAGAGTGCCATGGTGTCACAGCTCACAGCAACCTCAAACTCTTGGGCTAAAATTCTCTTGCCTCAGCCTCCCAAGTAGCTGGGACTACAGGCGCCTGCCACAATGCCCGGCTATTTTTTGGTTGCAGTTTAGTTGGCCTGGGCCACATTCAAACCCGCCACCCTTGGGGTATATGGCTGGCGCCATAACCACTGTGCTATGGGCACTGAGCCTATTTTTTTTTTTTTTTTTTGAGATAAGAGTCTTACTCTGTTGCCCTGGATAGAGTGCTGTGGCATCATAGTTCACAATAATCTCAAACTCTTGGGCTCAAGCAATCCACTTGCCTCAGCCTTCTGAGTAGCTGGGATTCTACCCAGACACTTTTTTTTTTTTTTTTTAGAAGAGAAAACCAGACCCACCTTGAACTCCTGGACTTAAGCAATCAGCACACCTCAGCCTCCCAAGTAGATGGCCCTTTGAGAGCATACCACCATGTCTAGCTTATACCTAAATTTACTTGGGAGTTCCTTTTTTATTTATTCAAGTCTGCATTCTTTCTGAAATAGTTTAAACTACAAGACATGTAAACTCCTGGATGTGCCCAGTGTGTTACTACCTTTGCCCTCCCTTTTTTAAAAATCTCATTCCAGCCGAGAACAGTGGCTAAACCCTATAATTCTAGCACTCTGGGAGGCTGAGGCAGGTCGATCACCTGAGCTCAGGAGTTCAAGACCAGCCTGAGCGAGAACAAGACCCTGTCTCTACTTAGAACAATTAGCCAGGCATTGTGGTGGGCACCTGTGGTCCCAGCTACTCGGGAGGCTAAGGCAAGAGGACTGCTTGAGCCCAGGAGTTTGAGTTTGCTGTGAGCTCTCACAGCATAGCACTCTAGCCTGGGGCAATAGAGTGAGACTCTGTGTCAAAAAATAAAATAAAAGTCTCATTCCAAATGCAAGATCTATCTGTCCAACGATTCACACAGGTTGCAAACACATGGAACATCTTAAGCCACACAAATAACTAGGACCTCAAGCAATATGAAAAGGAACAGGTTTCAGATGACTATAAATTTCTGTTAATCTTAAAAATCCTCAATTTAAAAATAAAACCTACAATAATTACCAACTGTTAGAAATCATGCCAAGTCATATTCTTCCTGCACATCCCCACATCTGGCCTTATAAAAACAAATTCAGTGACTTCTCTGCCATTTTCCCTTCCATTTCGGTCCGAACTTGACTTCACTTGATAATGACTAAAGTTAAAGACTTCAGAGATAAGACCAGGTGCAGTGGCTGGGGCCTGTAAGCCCAGTACTTGGGAGGCTGAGGGGGGTGGATTGCCTGAGTTCACGGGTTCAAGACCAGCCTAAGCCAGAGTGAGACACCGTCTCTAAAAACTAGCCAAGCATTGTGGTGGGCAACTATAGTCCCAGCTACTTGGGAGGCTGAGGCAAGATCACTTAAACTCAAGAGGTTGAGGTTGCTGTGAGCTAAGATGTCACCAAGCAAGACTCTGTCTCAAGAAAAAAAAAAAAAGACTTCAAAGATAAAGGAAGTAACCTCAGACTACTGAATTTTAATGGTTAACAATCAGAGAGCACTGATCTAACTCACTGGCAAAAGAAGCCCTGAAACATAGAAAATGATTATCAAACAATCACTCTGCCATTTCCTGCCTCTCTAGTTCCTTGATATAATTTTAGATGAAGCAATGTTATGTATGTACACAATGTTTTTAAGTTAGGATAATGTGTCAAAAAAAATCATGATGCATTAATACAATGAAATATTACACAGACATTTAAAATGATGACGCAGGGTGGGATGTACTTTGGGAGAGGGAGGTAGGAGAACCACTTGAATCCAGGAGTTTAGGATGAGACTGAGCAAGAGCCAAGACCCTGTCTCTACAAAAAATTTAGTAGTGAGCGGCTCCTGTGGCTCAGGGAGTCGGGCACCAGCCCCATACACCAAGGATGGTGGGTTTGAACCCAGCCCCGGCCAAACTGCAACAAAAAAATAGCCGGGTCTTGTGGCAGGTGCCTGTAGTCCCAGCTACTTGGGAGTCTGAGGCAAGAGATTGCCTAAGCCCAAGAGCTAAAGGTTGCTATGAGCTTTGACACCACAGCACTCTACCAAGGGCAAAAAAGTGAGACTCTGTCTCTAAAAAAAAAAAATATTTAGTAGCATGTGCCTGTAGTCAAGACTGAGGTAGAAGGATCACATGAGCCCTGGAGTTCAAGGCTGCAGTGAGCTCTGACTGTGCCACTGTACTTCAGCTAGGGTGACAGAACATAAAATAACTAACTAAATGAGTAAATAAATAAATAATTACTATTACTTTTTAACATGGAAAATAAGCTTACCCAATATCCGCTCTAGTTCTTCACATCTCTTCACCTCACCAACAAATTTTCTTTGGAAAGAACTTATGTTCTGGTTGAGCTGAGAAAAGGATGAAAAATTTGCTTTAAATTTGGCAAAGTTTTGGGGAAATTACACTGTCTTATACTACTGAATGGAAGTATAAACTGACATAACTTTTCTGGTGAACAATCTGGCAACTGGTACCAAATAGCCTGAAAATTGTCCTTTTCCCAGCAATACCCCATGAAGAAATTTAACCTAAGGAAAAAAGTACAGATACAAATTTTATGAATAAGAACATGAAACTCAGAGAAAGAGAAAAATGATAACCCCAAAATTCAACAACATAAAATTGGTTAAAGAAATTATACTCTAAAAAAATAATAAATTATACTCTAGAGCCCTTGGATGGAATATACTTAGCAACAAAAAGGAACTAATGACACGTGAAACAACCCAGGTGACTTTCATAAACATTATATACTAAGTGGAAGAAGCCAGACCCAAGAGGCCACATATTGTGATTATTTATATGGAATGTCAAGAAAAGGCAAATCTAGAGGCAGAAATTAGATCAATGGTTAACTGGATAGTGGTGATGGTTGCATGACTCAATAAACTTTCTAAAAATCAATAAATTGTATACTTGAGCTGGGTGCTGTGATTCATACCTGTAATCAATCCCCAAAATTCTGGAATCTGAGGCAGGAGGATCACTCGAGCCCAGAGTTCAAGAGCAGCCTTGGGAACGTATCTAGACCTCATAGCAAATAAGTTGCAAAAAAATTAGCCAGGCGTTTTCTCATGTGCTATAGTCTCAGCTCCTTAAGAGGCTGAAGCAGAAAGATTGCTTAAACCCAGGAATTTAAGGCCACATTGAGCTCTGATCACAAAACTGCATTCCAGCCTGGGAAACAGAGTAAGACCTCAACTCTAAAAATAAAATAAAATAAATTACACACTGAAAATGGGTGAATTACGTGTTACACCTCAATAAAGGTATATAAAAACTATGGTTCAGTCACACAACTGACTTGGCACTTTTGTTTTTTCTTTTTTCGAGACAGGATCTTGTTCTGTTGCCCTGGCTAGAGTACAGTGGCATCCTCATAGCTCACTGCAACCTCAAACTCCTGGACTCAACCAATCCTTCTGCCTTAGTCTCCTGAGTACCTGGGACTACAGGCACCCACCACGGTGCCTGGTTGATTTTTTTTTTTTTTTTGCAGTTTTTGGCCAGGGCTGGGTGGCCCGCCACCTCCAGCATATGGGGCCGGCGCCCTACTCCTCTGAGCCACAGGCGCCGCCCTCCTGGTTGATTTTTATATTTTTTTGTAGAGAAGGGGTCTTGCTCCTATTCAGGCTGGTCTCAGAGCTCAAGTGATCCCCCCACCTCAGCCTCTTAGAATGCTACATTTATAGGCATAAGCCACCACACCTGGCCCTACTCTGCACTGGGACTGGCAGGTTTGAACCCAGGTCTGCTAAACAACAATGACAACTAAAACAAAAAAATAGCAGGGTGTTGTGGCAGGCACCTGTAGTCCCAGCTACTTGGGAGGCTAAGGCAAGAGAATCACTTAAGCCCAGGAGTTGGAGGTTGCTGTGAGCTGTGACGCCACAGCGCTCTACCAAGGGCAACATAGTGAGACTCCATCTCAAAAATAATAATAATAATAAATAAAAAATAAAATAAATGACCAGGCATTTGATTATATTAAGAAATGTATTATTAAATTTTTCAGGTATGATAATGGTATCATGGTTTTGATTTTTGAGTTCTTATCTTTCGGAGATCCTTATTGAAATATGAGTTCATATAGTTTAGATTTGATTCAAAATGATCTAGTATAGTAGGGGAAATAGGGGTGGGGGTAAAAAACTGTGGCCATGAGTTTATATTACAAGTATGTGGGATCCCACTATACTCTTTCCTCTACTTCTTATAATACAAAACTTAAAGCAAATTTTAAAAATTGTAGGCTGGGTGCCATGGCTCACACCTATAATCCTAGCACTCAGGGAAGCTGAAGCAGGACTGCTTGAGCTCAGGAGTTTGAGAGCAGCCTGAGCAAAAGCAAAACCCCATCTCTACTAAAATAGAAAAACTAGCCAGGCATGTGACAGGCTCCTGTAGTCCCAGGTGCTTGGGAGGCTGATACAAGAGGATTATTTGAGCCTGAGAGTTTGAGGTTGCTGTAAGCTACAATGATGCCACAGCACTCTACCCATGGCAATAGAGTGAGATTCTGTCTACCCCCCAAAAAAAGGGAATGTTTAATAACATTAGGAAATTAGTCATAATTTGTGTGTGAAGAAAAGTAGATTAAGATATTTCCAGTGTCATTCCAAGTATATAAAAACACAGATATATACACATTTCAAAATATTGTTACAAAAATGCCCGATATTAACCAAAAAGCTAAAATGTTTATTTCTAGGTATAGAATTTCCCACAATGCACATATATTACTTTTATAATTTAAAAAGTTTACACTAACCATTCATGTTGAAAGCCATTTCAGATAAGAAATTTATCTTTGTTCCATCCAGCATTTGTTCTGGGCACTCTCAAAAAACATGAAACTGCTCAACCTGAGAAGTGCCTACCCCAACAGTTCAGTTCCAGTTCAGTTTTTTGAATTTTTTAAAAAAGAATAAACCAGAAAAAAAAAAAGATGAAAATTCAAATTTCACTTCTCTCACCTTCTCATTCATTTCTGGAGATCATACTAGAGTAACCAGTTCCAAGTCCCTAATGATTCAGACACAATCTATTTGTATAGAAGAACTTGGAAAGGAAGTTCTGCGTCAAAAGCTGTCTACCAAGAGCACGACTTCTTGGTTTCAATTTTGTTTCCTTCAATGTCAAACACTACTTAAGTCTAATTGTACAACAATGGTTCTATAAATGGCAAAATTTTTATAAAGAGGTAAATTTCTATGGCAATGATACTAATATGATTGGCTCTGATATACACCACCATCACTGGCTTACATACATTAACTATTATTTTTCCTGTTGCATGCTTCTGTTTATAAAATTTACATTTTGTTTCCCCTTTAGGCCAGCAAAGGCAACCTAATCCAGGGCTAATGGTATAGAGTACATTTTAACCAAGACTGATTTTAAGACCCATTTCACTTAGAAACACTGACAGAGGAAACTTGGTGCTATTTGTCCTGATGTTCGCCCCCTGATCCTCCCACTCCAGGCTCTGTTACAAAAGGCAAGAGGACCTTCCCTTCGCTGAATGACCTTTCTTTTCCAGGTCTTTCACTGGCTGTCACCACAGAAATCCTTGCCCTGCTCCTTTTCCCTTGCAAAAGTGGCTGAAAGAAAAACACAAAAGAGCCAGAAAAGACCGATGTCGGCAAAGTCAGTAACTCACTCCAGAAAACAGCAGAAGCATCACATGTGACAATGCTTTCTGCACTAGCACTCAAGATGCTGAGTGTCAGCCTCAGTTTTATTTTCCTTTTGAAAAAATATGAATGGCATTTTTTTCTTTACTGACTTTCAATTAAAAAGGATCCCAAGTATACTCTACAAAACCACTGTAAAGGTACTCAATGAAACTCGAATCTCTGTGGTGATTAGAGCACTGGCTCAAATCTGTGAGACTGAAGTCTGATACCCGTCTTGGCTTGAATACTAACAGGATGGAACAAACAAACCTGTTACAAAGAAAGGCACCTGTTTCACTTGAGACTGCTGCCTTAGTCTTTTGGGTGATACTCAGGGGTCAGTGCAGCTCCTGCCAGCTGAGTGGGTCCCATGTACTGAGACCCAACTGGCTCTAGGAACCAGGAGGGCGCTGCACCTCACCCCGCACCCTCAGTAGTCACTCAGGAGTTTCTCCTGTGACTTTCCTGTTACCTCATTAGGCCAACCCAAACATCACCGCTGTCACATCTGGGATAGTCTTTCGAAATGAAGGTCCCCTCAAAACGGTGAAGGCAAATAGCCAAGAAATCAAAGTGGAAACTAGGAAATAAAATGTTTGCCTGAGTGAATTTCCATTTAGTCGGTAATATTAGGTCCTGCTTACCAGTCTCCCATCCACACCCTTTTCTTTTCCTTCAGAGCACTTATCACAGCTTATAATCAGGGAGTGTTTAACCTGTCTCCTCCCAGACCATGAGCTCTAGGAGCACAAGGACTTTTCCTTGCTCACCACTGAGTCCCCACGCACCAAAAACATGCCTGAATATAGCAGGCACTCAATAAAAGCTTCATTCATTCAACAGATGCCTATTAATGCCAACAAATGGCAGGCACTGTGAAGTCTAGGAGAATCAGGAGTGAACAAGTCAGGCAAGGTTCTTGCTCTCAGAGGTTGACAGTTCATGGTGGAGACAAACAATAAACAAGTAAATGGATATAAGCAAACTGTGTTTATTATTACACATCGGGGAGACAGCCCCCATTCAACAAATAATGACTACACTTCTAGTCCTTGCACAATGGCACATCCATCATTACACATCAGTGAAGAAAAAACAAACATTCCTCTCCTCAATTCCCAGTCCAGGCTCTGCCCATGCTCTTCCTGTTCCCCGCCAGGGCCCTCTTTCCCCAGATCCTTCCCACGGCCAGCACCTTCCCACTCGAGTCTCAGCTGAAACGTCACCTCCTCAGAGAGGCTTTCTTTGACCACCTATTCAAAAGCACCTCCCACCCAAATCACCATCATACCGCCTCGTTTTATTTTCTTTATAGCAAACATTTTCTGGTTTAGGTATTCATCGGCTTAACGTGTCCTCTTCCCCACCCCTGTAAGTTCCAAAAGGACTCCAAAGAGGCCTTTATCAGATTTGTCCTCCCCAATCATCTGATGAACACTGCCCCAAGTTGATGAAGATTACACGGAGGCGATCCTAAGTGACCCGGGCAGAGCCGCCCCAGATTAGACTCTGGCAACCCTGGGGGTCAGCCCCCGCTGGGCAGAAACTCTAGCGGGTAAAACGGGGGGTCTCAGCTTCCCCGCCTGGAAAATGGGGGCAGGAGCGCGCCCCTCCCCAGGCTCTCGCGGCAGGAAGGCCCGAGCGAGCGGCAGGACGGGAGAGCGCCTGGCCGGCGGGCAGGTGCGGCCCGCGTCTCCCGGGAGACACTCACGTCTCGGAACTGGACTAGGCCCTTCTCGCCCAGGGCGCTGAGGCACTCGTAGGCCGTGCCGGACTGCAGGAAGAGCTGCGCCAGGCACATGGTCTCGCTCCGGAACAGGGACCCCATGGCGGGCTGGCCCGCGCCCCGGAGGGGGTCGACGCAGCGACAGCTCCGAGCAGCGCGGGCCCGCAGTCAGCCGGGGCGGCCCGGGCCTCGGGCTCTTCCTGCGGCCTGGTCGCGGCCCCGCACCATCGGGTTCCGAGCTGCAGCGGCCGTGCCGGGTGCTACCACCGCGGGCGCCACTCCAGCCGCCGCCGCCGGCGACACCCCACCCCCGAGCTGCGGCCGGTTCCGGTTCCGCCCCCGCCCCCGCGCACCGCCCCCTCCGGCCGACCAATGGGCGCCCGGAGTTGCGGCCGCAAGCCTCGGCCGCCGGGCCAACCGGCGCAAACCCGGCGGCCACCCCGGCTGCTCCCGGGTCTCAAATCCTGCCCGACCCGAGGCGGTAGAAGATGAGGCCTTCCCGACTTCACGCGCCGTTTCAAGTGCACAGCTCCGTGACTTTCAATGAAGTTACAGCGTGTACAATCCCAACGACCCCAGAAAGATTCCTCCTGCCCAGATGCGGTCTCTCCTTTTTTTTTTTTTTTTTTTTTTGGAGACATAGTCTAACTTTATCGCCCTCGGTAGAGTGCTGTGGCGTCATAGCTCACAGCAACCTCCAAATCCGGTTGCCTCAGCCTCCCGAGTAGCTGGGACTACAGGCGCCCGCCACAGCGCCCGGCTATTTTTTGTCGCAGTTTGGCCAGGGCCGGGTTCGAACCCGCCACCCTCGGTATATGGGGCCAGCGCCCTATTCACTGAGCCACGGGCGCCGCCCTGGTTTCCCCTTCTTACCAGCGACCTGACTCCTGCCTCGCCGGACCTCCCGAATCTCCAGGACCTTGCACATAGCAAGGCACTCAATACTAGTTCTTGAATGCATACATGAATGTATTACATAAACATAGAAAGTTAAAACCGTATGATACGCAACCAGATCCTGTTTTCCTGCCCAAGTGAGTTTTTCCCTCTCTGAAATACCAAAGGCATCCTAACAAAGACCACAAAATCAGGCTGAATTACTGTCATTTGGAAACTTTAAAATAGTTTTCCGTAAATATAGTATCTTAAATCCAAAGCTAGTTACACTAACTGCCATTGAAAGACTTTCTGAATCACTGCAATTAAACAGTGGGTATTTCCTTTTCTTCAACAAAAGGTAACTTTCAGCTCCATCTGTAGGGTATAATCACTTCAACCCTCAGAGATACAAATCAAAGAAACAGAAAGGGGAGGATGCCAACATTAACGCCAATGTAATACCAACTGTGATACCTGAGAGGGAAAAAATTGTTATTAGTTATGTGTTTAATATTAATTAGGAAAAATATAACAAACCCAATTTCACAAATATTATTAGTGAAGTTGGTTCTTTTATTTAAAGAAAAGTTTAAACAACAGGTGATACTAACATACAGTAAGAATTGTGAAGGATGGCTTGGTGCCCATAGCTCAGTGGTTAGGGCACTAGGCACATCCGCTGGGGCCGGCAAGTTTGAACCCGACCCAGGCCAGTTAAAACAACAATGACAACTGCAACAACAACAAAAAAGAAAAATAGCCGGGCATTGTGGTGGGCGCCTGTAGTCCTAGCTACTTGGGAGGCTAAGGCAAGAGAATCGCTTAAGCCCAAGAGTTGGAGGTTGCTGTGAGCTATGGTGGCACGGCCTTCTACCAAGGGTGACATACTAAGACTCTGTCTCAAAAAATAAATAAATAAATAAAAACCACCTTTCATTTATTTAAAATTTTACAGGGTGGTGCCTGTGGCTCAAGGAGTAGGGTGCCAGCCCCATATACCGGAGGTGGTGGGTTCAAACCCAGCCCCAGCCAAAAACTGCAAAAAAAAAATTTTACAGAGAGGCACGTAGGGCTCCAACAAATCCCAGAAGTATAGTCTTTAGTAGGTCAGGTAGTAGTTAGTCAAACTCCAAGCTTTGCATATTCTGATCCATGGGTTGCTGAGAAATGCAGCCAACATGAGGAACAACATCAACAGCAAGCCCTTGACAACACGCTGAGAGTAAGGTTCCCCTGTAAAACAATGAATAAATTAAGCAACATCAGCTGCGCACACCTATAATCCTAGCACTCTGGGAGACCAAGGCAGGAGGATTGCTTGAGCTCAGGAGTTTGAGACCAGCCTGGCCAGCCTGAGCAAGAATGAGACCTCATCTCCACTAAAAATAGAAAAATTAGCCAGACATAGTGGAGGGCACCAGTAGTCTCAGCTACGAGGGAGGCTGAGAGAGGAGGATCATTTGTATCTAAGAGTTTGAAGTTGCTGTAAGCTAGGCTAAAGCCAAAGCATTCTAGCCTGGGTGACAGAGTGAGACTCTGAAAAAAAAAAAATTAAGCAACATTATTTCTTAACTCTTTTTGTAATGACATAGGTGGAATAAAACCAAAATACCAAAATATTAATAGTGACAACTTCTAAGTGGCAATATTATCTAGTAAATTTATTTTCTTTTTAGAACTTTTCTTCTGTGTTTGGGAAAAATGAGGTACCAAAGGAAAAAAAACTTTTCTATATGTTTTAATTTTTCTGTCACATTTACATATTACTTTTTAATATTTTTAATTGATGTAACATTATTGATAACAGAAATCTGTCTTATCCTACCTTGATAATACTGGGTAAATGGATATAGAAGTTGTGGCCAACACACCTCATTTCTGTTACAGTCATACTCTGTAAAATTGATCTGGAATCTGCAAAACATTTTAGAAGGTTATAAAAACTACAAATGAAAAGCATCGGGCCGGCGCCTGTGGCTCAGTGAGCAGGGCACTGGCGCCATATACCGAGGGTGGTGGGTTCAAACCCAGCCCTAGCCAAACTGCAACAAAAAAATAGCCGGGCGTTGTGGCGGGCGCCTGTAATCCCAGCTACTCGGGAGGCTGAGGCAGGAGAATCGCCTAAGCCCAGGAGTTGGAGGTTGCTGTGAGCTGTGTGAGGCCACAGCACTCTACCAAGGGCAATAAAGTGAAACTCTGTCTCTACAAAAAAAATAATAATAATAATAATAAAAAAAGAAAAAAAAAAGCATCAAAACTTCACTAAGGCTTGGCACCCATAGCAGTGGCCACATACACCCAGGCTAGTGGGTTTGAGCCTGGCCCAGGCCAGCTAAACAACGACAACTGCAACAAGAAAATAGCTGGGCGTTGTGGCGGGTGCCTGCAGTCCCAGCTACTTGGGAGGCTGAGACAAGAGAATCTCGTAAGTCCAAGAGTTTGAGGTTGCTGTGAGCTGTGACGCCACAGTTCTCTACCAAGGGCGACATAGTGGAGACTCTGTCTCAAAAAAAAAATAAAGAAAGCTGGGCGGTACCTATGGCTCAAAGGGGTAGGGCTGCAGCCCCATATGCTGGAGGTGGTGGGTTCAAACCCAGCCCTGGCCAAAAACTGCAAAAAAAAAAAAAAAAGAAAGAAAAGAAAAGAAAGAAAGAATAGGCTCGGTGCCTATAGCACGGTGGTTATAGCTCCAGCCACATACACTGAGGGTGGTGGGTTTGAACCCAGCCCGGGCCAGCTAAACAATGACAGCTGCAACAAAAAAATAGCTAGGCATTGTTTCGGGCGCCTGTAGTCTCAGCTACTTGGGAGGCTGAGGCAAGAGAATCACTTAAGCCCAAGACTTTGAGATTGCTGTCAGCTATAACGCCACAGCACTATATTGAGGGCAACATAGTGAGACTCTTGTCTCCAAAAAAAAAAAAAAAGAAGAAGAAGAAAAGAAAAGAAAAAGAAAGTTAATTAAAAGAATAAACTTTCAGCTGGGCATGGTGGCTCACACCTGTAATCCTAGCACTCTGGGAGGCCGAGACAGGTGGATTGCTTGAGCCCACAAGTTTGAGACCAGCCTGAGCAAAAGCAAGACCCCCATCTCTACTAAAAATAGAAAAACTGAGGCAAGAGGATGGCTTGAGCCCAAGAGTTAGAGGTTACTGTGAGCTATGATGCCACAGCACTCTACCCAGAGCAACAACTTAAGACTCTGTCTCAAAAAAAAAAAAAAAATTATGGCAGCGCCCATAGCTCAGTGGGTACGATGCAAGCCACATGCACCCAGTCTGGTGGGTTCAAACTTAGCTGGGCCAGCTAAACAACAATGACAGCTGCAACAAAAAAATAGCCAGGCATTGTGGCGGGCGCCTGTAGTCCCAGCTACTTGGGAGGATGAGGCAAGAGAATCACTTAAGCCCAAGTTTGAGGTTGCTGTGAGCTGTGATGCCACAGCACTCTACCAAGGATGACATAGTGAGACTCTGTCTCAAAAAAAATGAAAAACAAAAAATAAAAAAATAAACTTTCTATTTTCTAACATATATTTTACTGTTTCCTAATAATGTCCATTGGGTCAGCAGCTGGATTACCTTGTCAGGGGGCGAGGTAACTGTGCAGGTACTTTAATAAACTGGACTGATGCACTGATGGGAAAAAGGTCGGTCTTATCCTCACAAGTAAGCCCACACTGATACTGCCAGTTCACGCAAGAGATCCTAGAGGAAAAGATTATGCAGGCAACACAGCCACCATTCACCCTAGTCTACTAAGAACATCAAGGACATGAACTCAGGTTCTCTTTAAAAGGTTCAAATTCTATACATGCTTTTTTATTCTTTGTATTATGTCAAATTTCACATACAGATGCAAGGAGAGAGAAGAGTATTGTATAATGAACTCTCCTGGACCTACCACCTGGCTACAACTGCCAGTATGTTGCCAATCAGGTGCTATTAAACATAACTTGTTTCATCAAACAATATAATAATAATAACAACAACTAACCATTTACTGAGGGCTTTCCAGTTTGAGACACAGAGCTTTATACATTCCAGTTCATGTAATCCTCCGAATAGTACTACCAAGGTGAGTTTGGTGCTTAACATTTGTTATCTCTGCCTACCCAACATCCCTTCTCCTGTCTTCTGGTAAAGGCACCCCAGTTCTTCACTGAGGAACCATCACTCCCAGCTCTGAGTTCAGTGGACCAGAAGGGACTAGCTTGAATCTAGCCTGTCACTTGAGCCTGGCCAATGAGGGCTATCTATCGCCTTAGCCATAGCGATTGCTTCAGAAAGGAGCACATGACCCAAACTGAACCAATAAAAGTCTGCCCAGATCCTTTATGAGAAAGATGAGGATAGACATTTGCTCTCTCCACTGGATTTGCTAAAGTGATTTAGCCTAGAATTGCTGGTGTTCCCCTTTGCCATCTCTGAAAATTAACCCAGCCCAGAGGGAGGAGGAGCTAAGAGATGACAAGAAAAAGATCCCTGACTATATCAGATCCATGAACCATAAATTAGCTGTAAGTGAATTTTTCTGAACATGAACCAATAAATACCCCCTTTTGCTTAAGCCACTGTGAACTAGGACTCTGAAACTTAAAACTTATAGAGGCATGGTACATAAAGGTATTATCAGCATTTTACAGATGAGGAAACTACAGCTCAGAAGAGGTTAAGCAATTGCCTAATGTCACACAGTTCATCAGTGGGAGAGGCCTGATCAAACTTGCCTATCTGCTGCCAATGTCTTTAATCACTGCACAGTATTATTTGACCAGCGTGCCAATTACATTCATGCATTTCAAAATATGCTCAGCGATAAGCAGCCCTTTATATTCCCTAAAATACCTTACAGAATCTTTTATACAAAGCTTCATAAGTACTTGTGAGAATAACTTTCCATTATAAATATAGTTTATACATATTTCATATATACATATGATAATGCTAATAATTCCAACTTGTAAATAAAAAATGAGATTCTAAACTAGCATCTCCCTATTCTTTGGTGAACCTTCAACTTTACAGCCATTCTGCAAGCTACACTTTTCTAAGATGTGATCATACCTTGTCTCTAAGCCAAGAATCTCCTGCTGAGTAATACCCTCCACCACACCAGCATCTGAGATGAGGATTCGGATGTGCAGCTGAGCAGGAACATCCAGGCAGATGCCTTTCACATCACTACCAGCTGGGTCTGTCCCTGTATCAGGAGCCTCTACACCTATAGAAATGTTAAGGTATGTAGTTTTGAAAAAACGTTTTTATGACAGTTTTCCTTCAATGTCATCATACCCCCCAAATGGGAAATGATATTAATAGAAAGCACATTAATGAGACTTTAATCTCTCGTAGGCTCTAGTACTCATCATTTCATAACTGCTACCTCTGGATGCCTACAGGGTACATTGGCTGGCAGTAATTAACCAAAGGTATTCTTAAAATGTTTCCTTATATGTTAAATCAGTCACTAGAACTTTAAAAGCTCTGACCCATATAATAAAACCATAAATTATGATACAGTTTCTAAACTCCCCCCTGAAATCCACCAGTCTTTTGACAAAAACATAAATCATTACAGTGAAATGCCAGAAGTTATCCCTTGAGGTAAAAACATTTAAAAACCATACTAACAACTTCAATTAGTATGGATTACATAGCTAAAAATTATTTTCGAAATGTGTTGCCACAGCAGTGATACAACTGAAAGGGAATAAAGTTGAGTGAGAAATTAACTTTCATTCATCTTGAAAACTTGCACTTAGGGGAAAAACCAGCAAAGTCAATGGCAAGAGGTAGGGAACAGGTTCTATGACAACTCTGGAGGGGGTTTCTTTGCTCCATCAGGGATTCTGAAGGTCGGTGACACTTTTTTCATGACATCTAATTTCCTTACACATGTGTCAACATCACTTCTCTTCTATTTATTAACCAGGCTGCTTTCTGGCTCAGACATGAAATAGAAGCCAACCTCCTCCACTTGAAGGCAACAAAATGTCATCACTTTGGTAATTTTGTACCTTAACCAACCTCCACTCTCTGTCTGGAAATTCTCCACATTGTTTACTTGTCAAGTGATTTGATGACTTCTTCCCTCCATCCCTCAGGGGTCATTCCACAAGCCATCTCGCTGGCCTGGATGGCAGAGCCCCGGGCTTAACAAGCCTGACTTCTGGGTTCGGTTTGCAAAAAAGGACTGAACTCTGGGTCTTGGGTATGAACTGGATCAGCAAAAGGGCAGCCTGAGACACCCATGGCCTACAGGACCCTCTTCTCTGAGTCAGAAAGTAGTCTGAGGCATTTCAAGCCCATAGACCTAATCACGTGATCCACGTCCATCCAAGAGATTAAGGGGTCCTCGTCACTGTGATCACAATCACAAGGGGTAGCAACCAGGCAAGCTTATATCTGGAGGGTCACTGTGAACTCCAGCTTGCTGAACCAAAATGACCTCAGAGCAGACAGAAAGGGGAGAGGGCAGGATCTAGGCCAAGGTGAGGGCACAGCAGCATCTCAGGGACAGAAGGGCACTGATGAAAACAGGAGCAGGCTCACTGAGTTCTTTTTTTTTTTTTTTTTTTCTTTTTGAGACAGAGTCTCAGTATGTCACCCTCGGTAGAGTGCCATGGCGTCACAGCTCACAGCAACCTCAAACTCTTGGACGTAAGTGATTCTCTTGCCTCAACCTACCAAATAGCTGGGACTACAGACACCCGCCATAACACCTGGCTATTTTTTGGTTGTAGTTGTCGTTGTTTGGCAGGCCCAGGCTGGGTTCGAACCCGCCAGCTCCAGTGTATGCGGCTGGTGTCCTAGCCGCTGAGCTACGGACACCAAGCCCTCACTAAGCTCCTTCTAGCCCTAAAAGGCAATTTAGTTAGTACAATAGAAGCTTTCTATTCAACACATTTCATTTACACACTTAAGACTCCCCAAGAAATCTGAAAGATACCTGACAAGTCCCAGCTACCTTACTTGTTACCTGGGAAGCGAGAAAAGAGGCTGGAAGTCTGGGTTTTCATTCTAGCTCTGCCAAAACTCACATGACCATAGCCTTCTCATAGATAACTGGATTTCAACAACTAGATGGACATTTGGACTAGAAGGTAATATCAGGTCTGTTGTGCAAGCTAAGCCCAGTACACTTTTACACTATGTGCATGTGGTGTATTTCCAACCTGCTGCCCCACTTTATGCACAATCCACCTGTCAAACCAACACTTTGGCCAAAGGCACTGGACTGTGAACTGTTTTTACCTGGCCTCTGTGATCCATGCTGGTATTAGATATGTTATACCTTAATTTCTTTCTTTCTTTTCAACAGCTTTATTCAGATATAATTCACATACCACATAAACTACCCATTTAAAATGTGCGATTTAGTAGTTTTGAATATACTCACAGAGTTGTACAACCGCCACCTGGTTTTGTTTTAGAACATTTTATCACCCCATGAAGAAACCCTATACCCATGGTAGTTGTTCCCAATTTTCTCCCAATACATATAGCCCCTGGCACCCACTACTCCACTTTCTGTCTCTTATGCATTATTTGCCCACGCTGGACACTGCACATAAAGGGAGTCATACAATATATGACCTTTTGTTGTTTCCTTCCCTTCCCCTTCCTTTCCCTTTTCCTTCCTTCCTTCCTTCCTAACAAGGAATACTTCATGAAGTTATATGTCATCCTGTAGGAGCCATGCTAATCTTCCCCATACCAGGCCAATTTGGATTATATGTACTGCTCAATACCATATCACCACATGATGATATGTGGTCTTTTGTGTCTGGCTTCTTACACTTGGCCTAATGTTTTCAATCACCTTCTTTTTCTTTTTTTTTTTTTTTTTGCAGGTTTTTGGCTGGCGCTGGGTTTGAACCTGCCACCTCCAGCATATAGGGCCGGCGCTCCACTTCTTTGAGCCACAGGAGCTGCCTACCTTCTTTTCTTTTAAGCTAACAAAATTGATTTTATAAATTACAAAATCAGGGCAGTGCCTATAGCCCAGTGGGTAGGATGCAAGCCACATACACCCAGGCTGGTGGGTTGCAGCTGAACAATAATGCCAACTACAACAAAAAAATAGTGGGGAATTGTGGCAAGCACCTGTAGTCCCAGTTACATGGGAACCTGAGGAAAGAGAATCGCTTAAGCCCAAGAGTTTGAGGTTGCTGTGAGCTGTGACACCACGGCACTCTACCGAGGGTGACATAGTGACACTCTGTCAATAAATAAATAAATTACAAAGTCAATACTCAAATTTCTGTATTCCTGGCAATCAAAAATAGCAATGCAAACTGAAGTGCACTAAAAATCTTTAAACCTCATTTAGATTTTTGGACTTTCTCCTTTTTCCTTTTTTTTTCTTGTTCTGTCTCCCAGGCTGGAGGTCAGTGGCTCAATGATAGTCAATTGCAACCTCAAACTCCTGGGTTCAGCAATCCTCCTGCATCAGCTTCCTGAGTAGCTAAGACTACATGTACATGACACTCCAGCCAGCTAAGTTTAGAGAAAGGGTCTTGCTATATTGCCTAGGCTGGCATCCAACTCCTGACCTCAAGCCATCCTCCCACCTCACGTCCCCAGAGCATCTGCCTGGGCTTCCTTTCACAAAGATTGCTAACTCATACAACAACTGAGCAATTGAACTCAGTTAAGCCACAGTAAAGAAAGATGACCCACTGGGTCAAGCTCTAATGATAAACTATAGTTGGCAGTCATAGCAACCAAGTCACACATTTTATTGTATGCAGCTTTGACTTACGTATTATCTCCAGCCAGCCATCACTAAGATCATTGTAATCAGAGTTGCCTCTCATTGCAACATGAGTCACTTTTATTAGTGAACCAAGTCTTTCAGCAGCATTCCTCCTGCAAGAGAGTAAGATATTTCTCAGCTCAGGACGAGTAGGTCATGTCCTGAAGTCCTTTTCAGTGAATGTCCAGTCTGTGTTCACCAAGTGCCTAAATAAAACATTGCCAGAGGAACTGGCATTAAAAACTGGCTGGGCATCATATTTCTCTTTGATGACCTTTTCAGGATGACCCTAAACAGCTAAAGGAAGACACACAGAAGCAATCTTTGACTTTGTACTTAAATTGTTAGCAACTTACATTGGTATCACGTGGTTTATAGGCTCCCTTAAGTATCACCAAAACCTCGGAGATGGTTAGGTCACATATCAAGTTAACAGGATAAATTCATGAGCCAGAGTGATCCGACAGTAAAAGGAACTTAAATATCTAGTTAGAATTCTGAGTTATAAAAGTAAGTTTGAGATTAAGAATTGGAACTCGGGCCCAGTGCAGTGGTTCACACCTGTAATCCTAGCACTCTGGGAGGCCGAGGCAGGTGGATCGCCTGAGCTCACAGGTTCCAGACCAGCCTGAGCCAGAGCGAGACCTCGTCTCTAAAAATAGCCAGGCATTGTGGCAGGTGCCTGTAGTTTCCAGCTACTCAGTAGGCTGAGACAAGAGAATCACTTGAGTCCCTGTGTTGGAGGTTGCTGTGAGCTATGGCTCTCTACCAAGAGTGACAAAATGAGATTCTATCTCAAAAAAAAAAAACAAAAAAAGAATTGGAACTCAGCATCCCTCCTTTTTAGGAATGTCACTGGAGGATATAAATCTGAGCTGCAGGAGGGGGGCTCTGACTATTGAGTCAGGCCTCATAACCTATGATCAGGAGCTGCCACTGACATCCAGAATAGGCAAACCCACAGACACAGAAAGCAGGTGAGTCACTGACAGGCCTGGATGAGGGAGAAATGCAGAGTAAGTTGCTCAGTAGATGCAGCCTTCCTTTCTTGGTGATGAAAATGTTTTAGACTTTAAAATATAGAGGTGATGGTGGTTGTATAACATTATAAATTTACTAAATGCTACTGAATTGTTCACTTTAAAAGACTATGTTATATGAATTTTTTCCTTTGTTTCATATTTTGTCCTTTTTAAAATTTTTTACCCTTTAAAAAATGTTTCCTTGCCCTTAATATCTGATACTATGGCAATTCCACATAATTTTTTCTTTTCTCTCTTTTTTTTTTTTTTTTGAGAAAGTCTCACTCTGTTGCCCCAGCTAGAGTGTCATCATTACAACTCACTACAATCTCAAATTTCTGGGCTCAAGTGATTCTCCAGCCTCAGCCCCCTGCGTAACTGGGACTAGAGGTCACACCACTATGCCCAGCTAAGTTTTTCTATTTTTAGCAGAAATTGGGTCTCACTTTTTCTCAGGTTGGTATTGCATTTCTGAGCTCAAGCAATCCTCCTGCCTCGGCCTCCCAAAATGCTAGGACTATGGGCCATGAGCCACCATGCCTAGCTAATTCACCTAAATTTTATTTTTTATTTTTTTTTTTTTTTGTTGTTATGGTTTTTGGCCGGGGCTGGGTTTGAACCCGCCACCTCCGGCATATGGGACCGGCACCCTACTCACTGAGCCACAAGCGCCGCCCTTCACCTAAATTTTAAATAAAAGAATACATAAGCATATTTATAAGTACACTTTCCAAATGCCACCCACATAATCAAGTGGAAAGGGGCTGGTCATGATGCTCATGCCTGTAATCCTAGCACTCTGGGAGGCTGAGGTGGGTGGATTGTCTGAGCTCAGGAGTTTGAGACAAGTCTGAGCAAGACCAAGACCTCCATCTCTACTAAAAACAGAAGTAGCCAGGATACTAGGGAGGCCGAGGCAGGAGGATCACTTGAGTCCAAGAGTTTGAGGTGAGCTATGACTCCATGACATTCAGAGTAAGACTCTGTCTCAAAAACAAAAAACAATCAAATGGAAAGTTCCTTATATAACATGTACCAGGGATTATATTCTTTAAGTACTAATCACACCAATTATATCTTGCTCTGGCTTCTTTTCACAGCTCTAGAGTACAAAGGGTCAAATGATGTAAACAAACTTTGGCAGAGAAATTTGCTTACCTATAGATAAAAAAGTTTTAGTCTCAAGAAAAAAGTCTGTTTTCTCTTATGTTGATGATTGGATCAACTCTAAATTGTATTGCAAGGTTATAGTCATTCATTATTCACTATCACTTTTGTAAGTTTTTTTTTACTTTTTTCCCCCAGATACCTCAGACAAATGGTAAATCTCTTCATGGTTGACTCTTACAAGTTTTAATTCAGACTTTAATTCTTCATATTCATGTTGCCTTTAATATTCATATAACGAATTAATTTTAACCAAGCCATTCAAAATTGCAGATAAATTCATCAATGAAACACTCACCTGAGCTGACTGCAGTTTGCATTAATCCCAACTTCTAAAAAACACCCAGATAGTGCATTTTCTCCAAATAAAACAGGTTTCAAAGTTGCTGATGAACACAAACCCCTTCCAGCTATAAAAAAAAAGATTATCCTCATATTATTTTTTTAAATAAAAGGTTTGCTTCAAAGTTTTTCTTTAAAAACAGAAAGGAAACAATAAGTAGAAATAAAGTTTCCAGTTTTCAAAAACTCTGATCATTGTTACTCTAATCTCTAATACTTTCAAAGTGGAACAAGGGCTCCTTTTAGTATCAGAATTCCTGGACCCTGATCGGTGGTTTATTCAGAACATGACATTGAAAACCTCTGGCAGGGCGGCACCTCTGGCTCAAAGGGGTAGGGCACCGACCCATATGCTGGAGGTGGCGGGTTCAAGTCCAGCCCCAGCCAAAAACTGCAAAAAAGAAAAAAAAAAAAAAGAAAACCTCTGGCAGATGTGGGTAATCACCCCTGATGGGAAGATCTGCCACACTTCAGCATGTAGTTCTGAATTCTCTGTATTCTCACAGAGAAAAACTACACCACCTGGTGCTACATCAGTTAGCACCACCTTGGGCTACAGGTGTCAGTGATAAGAAATACTCATGTTAATCTTAAATGTTACTAACAACCAGTATTTAGGGGTGAACAATATTAGCATTCCTTAAAACAGAAACTGCAGAAGCATGAAAAACAACCACTACTCTTATTTAGCAGGCTGTATCTCCCCACTAAATAAGCCATCAGGGCTTTCAAGTAGTTGTTCACTTGATTAGACACAAAATACAGGGAAATACTTTGAACTCCATTTTACCAGAGGACTAATCATAATGACCAAACCAGATTACCTGAATGCCAAAAGTGTAAAGTCGTAACATTATTCATTGCATTGGAATTTAGAACTCGTACAGGCTTGCTAAGTTGGTAACCTAGACAAATCCAACAAATGAGAATTAGCATCTTTCCTGCTATATTCTAACACAGCAAGTGCCATCTCATCAAATAAAATAAGGATTTCACCTTCATTCAATGTTTGTTTTCCTTTCTTAAACAAACTAGAACAGTCATGTAGTTTTTAAAATACATTTTAAAGGCCAGGCATGGTGGCTTACACCTGTAATCCCAGTACTCTGGGAAGTTGAAGGGGGTGGATTGCTTGAGCTCAGTAATTTGGAGACCAGCCTGACCAAGAGCGAGACCCCATCCCCAAAAACTAGCTGGGCGTTGTGGCAGGCACCTGTAGTCCCAGCTACAAGGGAGGCTGAGGCAGAAGGACTGCTTGAGTCCAGGAGTTTGAGGTTCCTGTGAGCTATGATGATGTCACAGCACCCTTTGAGGGTGACAAAGTAAGACTCTGTCTCAAAATATATATATATACATATATATACATTTTAACAATAGAATCTGAAAATTAAGAAGCAGGCATGAGTTAGTTTTGGATCTCTCATGCAAGAGACATATGAGCTGCTGAGCAGGCCAACTAATGAATACTTGCTTAATGATTAATATCACTTATCACAGGAGGCTGTAAGGAAACTTAAATCAAAGTAACCTTTCAATGGGACCATTTTCTAATAAAGCCACACAACCCCAAAGTTTGGTGTTAGGTCCTATTCCCATCTATCTCCTATTAATCCAACTTACTGTTTCCACCTTTTTATAATGAAAATGTTTGTATGCACAGAAAAATTGAAAGTAATATCATGAATACCAATATATACATACCTAAAATCAACAACTGTTAATATTTAGCCATATTTGCCTTATCTATATCCTTCAGGTTGTATCTTTTATCTTTTAAATGCTTAAGATCAGAAGTATTTCAGATTTTAGAATATTTGCAAATATATAACAAGATATCTTGGTGATGGGACCCAAGTCTAAACACAAAATTAATTTATGTTTCATACATACCATATAAACACACAGCATGAAGGTAATTTTATATGATATTTTCAATAATTTTGTGTATAGGGCGGCACCTGCGACTCAGTGAGTAGGGTACTGGCCCCATATACCAAAGGCAGCGGGTTCAAATCTGGCCCAGCCAAACTGCAATAAAAAAATAGCCTGGGCGGTGCCTGTGGCTCAAAGGAGTAGGGCGCCGGCTCCATATGCAGGAGGTGGTGGGTTCAAACCCAGCCCCGGCAAAAAAAAAACAGCCGGGCATTGTGGCGGGCACCTATAGTCCCAGCTTCTCAGGAGACTGAGGCAAGAGAATCGGGTAAGCCCAAGAGCTAGAGGTTGCTGTGAGCTATGATGCCACAGCACTCTGCCAAGGGTGACAATGTGAGACTCTGTCTCTAAAAGTAATAATAATATTAATAATTTGTGCATAAAATTTATAGATGAAATTGTGTCCACTGAACCATCAGAAAGCAAAATGTCAAGTGTGGAATTTTCCACTTGTGGCATCATGTAAGCACTCAAAAAGTTTCAGATTTTGAAGCGTTTTGAATTTCAAATTTTCAGATTAGAGATGGTCAAGCTGGATAGCATGTGTGTGTATGTATTTTTTGCAGGAACATTTGAAAATAAGCTGCAGATATCAGGTCACTTCATCTAAAAGCTCATCATGGGCTGGGCAAGGTGCTGCCTACCTATAATCTCAGCCCTCTGGGAAGCCAAGGTGGGTGGATTGCCTGAGCTGGGGAGTTCAAGACCAGCCTGAGCAAGAGCAAGACCCCCATCTCTAAAAATTAGCTGAGTGTTGTGGCAGGTACCTGTAGTCCAAGCTACTTGGGAGGCTGAGGCAAGAGAATCGCTTGAGCCCAAGAGTTTGAGGCTGCTGTGAGCTGTGATGCCAGGACACTCTTCCAAGGTTGACAAAGTGAGACTCTGTCTCAAAAAAAATAATAAAAGCTCCTTCAGGGCTGAGCTTCACATCTATAATTCCAGCACCATAGGAGGCCAAGGCAGGAAAATCACTTGAGCTCAGGAGTTCAACATCAGCCTGAGCAACATAGTGAGACCCCCATCTCTATAATAAATAGAAAAATTAGCTAGGCATGGTGGTCCCAGCTACTCAAAAAGCTGAGACAGAAGAATCATTTGAGCCCAGGAGTTTGAAGCTTCAGAGAGCTATGATGACACCACTGCACTGTAGCCCAGGCAGCAGAGCAAGATCCTATCTCAAAATTTTAAATTAAATTGAATTAAATCAAACTTCTATTATAGATCTCCTAAAATTAAGAATATTCTCCTATATAACCATGATATAAATATTTCTTCTAAGAAAATTAATAACAATTCTTTATAATATCTACTTCATATTTATACTTTCTCATGTCCCCAAAAATGTGTTTTAGAGCTGTTTTTGCAAACTAGGATCCAATCGAGTTTCATGCATCACTTCTGTATTTCCAACATCACTTCTGCTATTGCTGAACACCTAGCTGACATCCCAGCCCCTGAACTGTCTGTCCCTCCCCATGTGTATACATGCTCATGTCTACCTGCTTAGCTTCATCCAAGTTGATCTCAACTCGCACTATCTGCTTTTCAAGGAATAGTCTTCTCCACATGATCCCAAGACAGAAGGTCAGCAAGGGCAGAGACTCCCACTGGTTCACTGCTTTACCTCCCCCACTGAGCACAGAATCTAGTGCATTCTAGACACCCAACATAGTTCCATAATGACCAAAAGTTTGGCTGAGTGATCAGTTTTCCTCTCCTCTGAAGTTCTAGAGTACCTGTAATACCTTAAGTCCAGCATTTATTTATTCATTATTTTGAAATTTTATACTATTGCTTCCTGTAATGTGGTGCTGTCTTTCCAAGTAAGACATTTAATTCCCTGAAGATAGGGCTCATGTTGTACCTTCTTCCTAAAACCCTATCCTGCCTTGAAGAATGACAGATAGTCAGTGATTGCAGGTACAGGAGCTAGTTCACTGACTGGTCCACTCTAGCTCTTAACCAATCCATTCCCTTTTGGCCAAAGCTTCAAACATTTTTCACATATTCTGATGGTGTTTCTCAGAAACCCTACAAAAGCCCTAAAATTCCAGGAGCCTGAATTTAAAGCCAACAATCAATCCCCAAACTCCTTAGTAAGATTTTTTCTTTTCTTTTTTAAAAAATTTATCATTCAGGCCAGGCATGGTGGCTCACGCCTGTAATCCTCCCAGTAGTCTGGGAGGCCGAGGCAGGTAGATCACTTGAGCTCAGAAGTTAGAGAGCAGCCTGAGCGAGAGTGAGGCCCCGTCTCTAAAAATAGCCCAGCATTGTGGTGGGCGCCTATAGTCCCAGCTACTCAAGAGGCTAAAGCAAAAGGATCTCTTGAGCCCAAGAGTTTGAGGTTGCTATGAGCTATGATGCCACAGTACTCTACTGGGGGTAATGAAGTGAGACTGTGTCTCAAAAAAAAAAAAAAAAGCCTCAAGAGAAAGGATATTTTGCATCTGCAATACCTGTAACTATGTACAATACTCTACGTCAAAAAATTAAGTTGCCATTAGAAAAAGAATACCATATGAACAAAAGAAAACAAAGGTCCCAGTCACAAACTGAAGTTGGAAAGAGTTACTTGAAAACATCTCAAAAGTGCAGGAGTACTGAACTAAAACATATTAATAAGATGGATGATTAACACATACACATCTTACCTGGATTTCCAGATATTTCCTTTTCATTACCACTGTTATAACTTAAAAATTTTACTGTAAATCTCTGTGTCATTATTCCTAGAAACAAAACAAAATAAAAATAATGTGTACTATTTCACTAGAACAAGAAATTATCCCCTATGTTATTTTCTTTACCATAAAATTGCATTTTGATACACACAACACACACAAAAATACTATCTCTTTAATTAAATCATAAACACACATAAATAAATCTACATAGTTGTATATGCTATAATTATGAGAATCTTGAAGAAAGAAAAAAATAACTTTAAATGGAAATCATTCTTGTACCCTCATCAAAATTACCTTTCTGATGGATATTAATTTCTGCCCTGATAATTCTGACATTTATTTCACTGATTGTCTTATTATTCCATATGAAAATATAATGTTCTTCCACATTCACATTTCTGGAGGCTGATCCATTATTTAAAAGAATTTCTGCAAATACAAGAGTATGTTTATGAATGACAGACCCTCTTTAATCTCAAGTATATGCTGGGTGGCTCTCTCATCTTAGGTGGCCTTCCCTGTGCACCCCACCCTGGCCTTGCCCATCTCCAGTCCTTAACACAGCTCAAGGAAGCCTTCTCTGGTCCCACTAGGCCACATTGGCCACCTCCTCTACATCATCATGGTGTCCTGAATGAGATCTGCCCCTGTCCTCTTACTTCTGTATCCCCAGCTCATAGCTAGACACAGGGCACACACTTGTGAGATGAAAGATTACAGTGAGTCAGCTCCACATAAGTGAGGACCTGCTGCCTAGTTCCCTAATGTATTGCAGTAATGCCACTCATATTTGATGAAGTAATGAATAAATTTGAGAATTGTAACACATTAAAAAAAAATACAAATACCATCCTTCATTAAAAACATGCTGAGCATGGTGGCTCATGCCTATAATCCTAGGATCCTGGGAGGCCAAAGTGAGTGGATTGCCTGAGTTCAGGAGTTCGAGACCAGACTGAGCAAGAACAAGACACCTCCCTGCAACCCCATCTCTAAAAATAGCTGGGCACTGTGACAGGCACCTGTAGTCCCAACTGCTGGGAAGGCTGAGGCAAGGGCATTGCTTAAGCCCAAGAGTTGATGCCACAGCACTCTACCAAGGGTAACAAAGTGAGACTGTCTCAAAGAAAATAAAAACAAAAAGTCCTGGTAAGATCAGCCAAACTCTACATAACTTATTTGCAGTATCAAACTGGAAAGTTTAATTATCAAAAAAAGAAAAGCAAGAAGTGAAAATGTGCTTCTAAAGAATTCTTTATCTGGCTTGGCACAGTGGTTACAGCTCAGTGGTTACGTACACCAAGGCTGGCAAGTTCAAACCTGAACTGGGCCAGCTAAACAAAAACAACTGCAACAACAACAATAGCCGAGCATTGTGGCGGGCACCTATAGTCCCAGCTATTAGGGAGGCTGAGCCAAGAGAATCGCTTAAGCCTAAGAGTTTGAGGTTGCTGTGAGCTGTGACACCACAGCACTTTACCAAGGGTGACATAATGAGACTCTATCTCAAAAAAACAAAAAAATAATAATAATTCTTTATCTGACAAACATTTAAGAAAAGGTTCACGAGCAGTGGTTGTTCTTGGTTGGTAAGAAAAAGGGGAAAGGAAAAGGTCCACAGAACAAGGGACTATGGAACTCTTATAATCTGTGAAGTGAAGGAACTGGCTCAAGGTCAAGGGAAGACAGAAGAAGGAACAAAAGAAATGCTACTGGGCTCGGCGCCCATAGCTCAAACGGCTAAGGCATCAGCCACATACACCAGAGCTGGTGGGTTCGAATCCAGCCCAGGCCTGCCAAAGAACAATGACAACTACAATCAAAACATAGCCAAGAGTTGTGGTGGGCGTCTGTGGTCCCAGCTACTTGGGAGGCTGAGGCAAGAAAATCGCTTAAGCCCGGAGTTAGAGGTTGCTGTGAGCTGTGATGCCACGGCTCTCTACCCAGGGCAACAGCTTAAGGCTCTGTCTCAAAAAAAAAAAAAAATGCTACTGGGATATCTTTCTTACTGTTGTGAACTTCTTTAAATTATTTTTAAAAATGAATTTTATTCTGGAGCTGTATGTTACTTGTAAGAAACAACATATATATTTTTGTAGAAATCACATTAAGGGCAACCCCATCAGAACCCTTTCAATAGTATTGGGAGCTTTTCTATCCTCTAACAAACTATCACTCTGTCGTTTCAGAGAAAAAAAAAAAAGGGTAACATTAACTTACCTGCATTGGTGATGAATTTGTGTAGGTCAGTTGCTTCCTCATAGATTACTTTTGGTGTAACTGTGCCTAAAAAGACATGAATTAACTCCTGTAGGACCACATGGCCTACGATGATCACAATTACTCACTCAAAAGGAAAGCTTATCAACAAATACAGTAACTGCACCTGCTCTGTGTGCAACTACAAAACCTTCCCCACTCCACACACACCATCAGATGGGAATCCCACTCTTCTTAGTATCCACTTGTAACTATAAAGGAGAATCCCAAAATTTAGTGGTGATAATCTGGTATTTCATTCTCATATAAAAAAAAAATATGCAGTGCACTGGTGGTAAGAACGCAAAATGGTACAGCCACTGTAGAAAACAGTTTGGTAAGTCCTCGAAAAGTCATATTACCTGCTTCTCAAAGCTCAAAAAAAAAAAAAAAGAAAGAAAAAAAAGCCAATTACCACATGACATGATAATTCCAGTCCTAGCTGTCTGCACAAGAAAAATAGAAACATACAACCACACAAAAACTTAAACACAAGTGTTCACAGAAACATTATTTACAAGAGCCACAAAGTGAAAACAATCTACATGTCCATTAACTAATGAATGGACAAAAAACATGGTCTGTCCATACAATAGAATATGACTTTTTGGCATAAAAATGAAGTACTGACATGCTACAACATGAATGAACCTCAGAAACATCATGCAAAATGAAAGAAGTCAGACACAAAAGGCCACATTTTGTATGATTCCATTTATATGAAATATCTGGAAAAAGCAAATTTAAAGAGACAGAAAGCAGACTGGTGGTTGCTGGAGGAGGATGGTGAACACAAGGGTTTCTTTCTTAGGTGAATAAAACATACTTTGGACCTAGACAGGTGAGGACAGCATAACACTGTGAAAGTACTAAATGTCACTGAATTATACACTTTAAAATGGTGAATTTTATGTTATTTGAATTTTAATTCAGTATCAAAAAAAGAACTGATATGCAAGATGCTACCTCATAGAACTGATCTTTGTCCAAAGAAAATACCCTCCTCCATTGGCAGTTGAAATATTATTTACGCTGATCCAATAGAAGCGATTTATAATCTCATGAGATCAGAGTTTATCTTAGCGCTCGAATCTGTGGGAGGGTTTTGTTTTGTTTGTTTGTTTTGAAGAAATAGAACATACCTCCTTCTACAGAACCACTCTTTATTGTCACATTGATGATACCATCTCGTTCCTGGTATACTTCCAAATCAATAATGCATTTAACATCAAAATTATGAAGAAATGCCACTGGGGCATTCTGCATACACTGCCCAGCCAGGGACACCTAAGAGTGAGAGAAAAACCCAGCAGATTTATGCCCTGCCTTATATTCATAAATATAGATCAATGTCTCTTAAAATTATGCTTTTTACAGGCCTCCTCCTATTACTGGTTTAGTTTTAAGAATGGCTAGTTTTTTGACTAGTTGACAAACTTTAGTAAAACATCTAATCAAGGTCTGCAAACCACTGGGCAAGAAATAATAATAATAACAAAGAAAAATCCCTTGCCCTGCTCTGTTTACTTTGCAGAGACATGATTATAATCAACTTCATTTTCTTTCCTTCATCACAACCCGATTTTTTTTTTTTTTTGAGACAGAGTTTCACTATGTCGCCCTTGGTAGAGTGCGGTGGCATCCCAGCTCACAGCAACCTCCAACTCTTTGGGCTTAAACGATTCTCTTGCCTCAGCCTCCCAAGTAGCTGGGACCACAGGTGCCCGCTACAACGCCCGGCTATTTTTTTTTGTTGTTGCAATTGTCATTGATGTTTAGCTGGCCCGGGCCAGGTTGGAACCCGCCACCCTCTGTGCATGTGGTCGGCGCCATAACCACTGTGCTAAGCGTGCCGCCTCAACCAGATTTTTTTTAATAGCATGAAAACAGGGCGGCGCCTGTGGCTCAGTCGGTAGGGCGCCAGCCCCATATACCGAGGGTGGCGGGTTCAAACCCGGCCCTGGCCAAACTCCAACCAAAAAATAGCCAGGCGTTGTGGCGGGCGCCTGTAGTCCCAGCTGCTCGGGAGGCTGAGGCAAGAGAATCGCGTAAGCCCAACAGTTAGAGGTTGCTGTGAGCCGTGTGACGCCACGGCACTCTTCCGAGGGCGGTACAGTGAGACTCTGTCTCTACAAAAAAAAAAAAAAAATATTTCTCAAGTTTCAGTAATGTTATGTAAAAAGATATCTTTACAACTTGTAAGAAATTGGCTATTAAACTAACAGAAGTAGCCAAGGGTGGTGGCTCACACCTATAATCCTAGCACTCTGGGAGGCTGAAGTGGGTGGATTGCTCCAGCTCAGGAGTTTGAGACCAGTTTAAGCAAGAGCAAGACCCCATCTCTACCAAAAATAGGAAAAAACTAGCCCAGCATGGTGGTGCACATAATGGTAATACCAGCTACTCAGGAGGCCAAGGCAAGAGGATTGCTCAAGCCCATGAGTTTGAGGTTACTATGAACTAGAATGCCAGAGCACTGTATCCAGGGTGACAGAGTAAGACTGTCTCAATGCCACCCACATACACAGAGGCTGGCAGTTTCAAATCTTGCCTCGGAGAAAAATAAGCAACTTAGCGAGAGATTCTGAAGAGCAGTATGAGTCAAATTAATGACAGGATGGGAAAAATAAGAGAAGCATCTAGCATATTAAAGTTGAAATGATTACCTGTGGAATAGTAAAATACGCCTTATCTACAGTCATAATTGGATCTCCTTGTTTGTAACCAAAGTCTGCAAAATCTTTTGGATCAATATGCAAATATACGTCAAAGGAAGAGTCCTGTCTAGGGCTACTGTAAATCAAAAAGAAAGTCTGTCACTAATATTTTCACTTATCATCTGCTGGAACACAATTCTTCCTTTAGGTTTTTCTTTACTTTTTAAATTACAAAGACAAGAGATAGGCCAGGTGCAATGGCTCACAGGTACCACTCTGGGAGGACCAGGGTAGAGGATCGCTTGAGCTTAAGAGTTTGAGACCAGCCTGAGCAAAAGTGAGACCCCGTCTCCAAAAATAGCCAGGCGTTGTGGTGGGCCCCTGTAGTCCTAGCTACTTGGGAGGCTGAGACAAGAGAATTGCTTAAGCCCAGGAGTTGGAGGTTGCTGTGAGCTGTGACACCACAGCACTCTACCAAAGGCAACAAAGTGAGACTCTGTCTCAAAAAGAAAAAGAAAGGGCGGCGCCTGTGGCTCAGTGAGTAGGGCACCAGCCCCATATACCAGAGGTGGCAGGTTCAAACCCAGCCCCCGGCCAAAAATTGCAACAACAACAAAAAAAAAAAAGAAAGAAAGAAAGAAAGAAAAACAAAAAAAGAGAGGGATAGTTATAAATTTTCAATAACACAGAACTGTAAAATACAGAAAGTTAAAGTCCCTGTGAGCCCACCATTCCTCCTGCCCTAGAATAGCACTAGAACTGTTTATAGGATCAATTTATTTTCACCTCTTCATTTATAAAGTCTTAAGAATGTAAATAAAAGCTAATAATAATAATAATTTTCAATAACACCCAAGACTTTCAAATACTTAATACAAAATAAACCTGCTGACTAAAGTAAAAAACTGAATCCTTGGGCGGCGCCTGTGGGTCAGTTGGTAAGGCACCAGCCCCATATACCGAGGGTGGCAGGTTTAAACCCGGCCCCAGCTGAACTGCAACCAAAAAATAGCTGGGCGTTGTGGCGGGCGCCTGTAGTCCCAGCTGCTTGGGAGGCTGAGGCAAGAGAATCGCTTAAGCCCAGGAGTTGGAGGTTGCTGTGAGCTGTGTGATGCCATGGCACTCTACCAAGGGCCATAAAGTGAGACTCTGTCTCTACAAAAAAAACAAAACTGAATCCTTGTGGGGGGGGAATCTCTGGAGAAGGGTTGGGAAACATGTGAACAGCCTAACAGGGCCTACTGGGGTGTGGCCACCATCACTGGAAAACAATGCCCCCTCCCCGACAGCTGCTGGGACACTTACACAGACCCATGATAGAAGTAGCCAAGGAAGGGCGTGTTGGCAAGGGATGATTGCACACACAGGAAGGGAAACCAATCAGGGACATGGTCCATCCTCCGTACAGAGCAGAGGTGATCAAACAGAGGATTGACGTCTCCTCCAAACACACCAGAAAAACACGACTGTCTGAACAGTTCTGTTAACTCTGGTGAGCATTCCTGGAAAGCAAACAGACAGGAGTAGTGAGGGGACAGGGCTTCCATTGTGGCAGCGCTAAGATCCCCTGGCAGGTATGATGAACACTGAGGCCAGCAGGACCCTATTGAGTGAGAAAAAATACAATTTCCTCTCCATCTCAGTTAAAAGTGCTCTGTGCCACAAAAAGTACAGTAGTTCTAGAATTTTTTGTTTTTTTGATACAGTCTCAAGCTGTAGCCCTAGGTAGACTGCTGTGGCATCATAGCTCATAGCAACCTCCAACTCTTGGGCCCAAGTGATCCTCTTGCCTTAGTTTTTCTATTTTTAGTTGAGAGAGGGTCTCACTTTTGCTCAGGCTAGTCTCTAAATCCTGAGCTCAGGCAATCCACCCACCTTGGCCTCCCAGAATGCTAGGATTACAGGTATTAGCCACCTCGCCCAGCCAAAATACCCTGTTTCCCCGAAAATAAGACAGGGTCTTATTTTAAGGTGTGCTCCCAAATATGCGCTAGGTCTTATTTTCAGGGGACGTCTTATCTTTCCTGTAAGGTCTTATTTTCGGAGGATGTCTTATTTTTGGGGAAACAGGGTAGGAACACAGCTGTTTTAGAATTTCTTTAGTCAATTTCCTAAACAAGCCTCCAAGTTAGGAACTTCAAGCCTTCCAGGGAGCCACAGCATTACTAGGGACATGAGATATACCCTGTGAAAAAATAGAGGAAAAAATAGTACTGAAGAGACCCCAAATGGGGACTAAATCAGAGTAAACTTCCCTTTTTAATTGCTGTCACCATTCAAACCTCTGGCCCAGAAAAGCCTAAAGATGTTCAGAGTTAGGCACATAGTCCATACTCCACAGGAGCCTTAGAGGCCCTCATCATGTTACAACACAACCCAATTAACGTCAGCAAGAAGCAACTTCATTCATAAATCCATGTTTTCACCTGTATTCCTTGTTTCACAAAGGACAGAGGGGGCTCAAAGTTCAATTATGTCCTGAATCCCTTGTTTACTGAAGGTAGAAAAAGGATCTATTCTTTTAAACAAGAGCAATTCAAATTAAAAATAGATCATGCATAAAGTGATAAGGTGTGGTTTATGTGAAAATGTATTTTGACATTTCCATTGATATCTAAATGAGATTTATGATGTGCTTTAGTTTTGTTTTGTTTTTTCAGACAGATTCTCACTATGTCACCCTCGGTAGACTGCCTTGGTGTCACAGCTCAAAGCAACCTCAAACTCGTGGGCTTAAGTGATTCTCTTGCCTCAGCCTCCCAGATAGCTGGGACTACAGGCACCCACCACAACGGCCGGCTATTTTTTTGTTGCAGTTGTCATTGTTATTTAGCTGGATGGGTCCAGGTTCGAACCCGCCAGCCTCAGGATATGTGGCTGGCACTGTAACCACTGTGCTATGGGCGCCAAGCCAGTGTGTTTTAGTTTTTAATTAAATATAATCGTTACATATTAAGTATAATTTTTAGGATAAGAATTACAATATTAATGCAGACTCTAAACTTTCCTTTTCTGTATTTTAAAAACAAGCATGGCAGCATACTTAAAAATTTGCTAAGAGTGTGGATCTTATGTTTTAGTGCTTTAACTACAACAAGAAACAAAAGAAAACAACCCTGGGCGGTGCCTGTGGCTCAAGGAGCAGGGTGCCGGCCCCATATGCCAGAGGTGGTAGGTTCAAACCCAGCCCCAGCCATTAAAAAAAAAAGAAAACAACAACTCCAAAACCCAAAAGTGGGTAGAAGGAAGGAGCAATGGAAAGCGCAGAGTATTGATGGTGATGATGGCTGAGTCTGTACTTACCTCTAAACGTATCAAGTTGTGTATCTTAAATACTTACAGTTTCTTGTACATTAATCACACCTCAATAAAGTGGTTTTAAACAAATAAATTTCCATTTCCCAAGAAGGGGAGGAAAAAACCAAGCCAAACATAATTGCACTCATCTAAAAATGGGAGTAACTTGGGTACTAGTGAATGTTCTTTTGCATTTCTCATTTTTAAATCTAAATAACAATTGAAATAGACATTTGACCTGTGATTAGGTAATCATTTGTAAGACATGACACCAGAAGCACAAATTAAAAAAGAAAAATTTAGCTAAACTTCACCAAATGTGGTTCAAAGGACACCAACAAGAAAGTAAACAACCTGCACAATGAGAGAATTTTTTTATAAATAATATATTTGAGGCGGCGCCTGTGGCTCAGTGAGTAGGGCGCCGGCCCCATATGCCGAGGGTGGCAGGTTCAAACCCAGCCCCGGCCAAACTGCAACAGAAAAATAGCCGGGCGTTGTGGCGGGCGCCTGTAGTCCCAGCTGCTCGGGAGGCTGAGGCAAGAGAATTGCGTAAGCCCAAGAGTTAGAGGTTGCTGTGAGCCGTATGACGCCATGGCACTCTATCCGAGGGCAATACAGTGAGACTCTGTCTCTACAAAAAAAATAAAATATATATTTGATAAGAGACTGGGATCCAGAATGTATAACGAACTCATAATTTAATAAAAAGACAAGCCAATTTATACATGGGTAGAGAATCTGAATAGACATTTTTCCAAAAAGGATACACAAATATCTAATAAGCACATGAAAAGATCTTCAACATCATTTGCCATTATTGAAATGCAAATCAGAATCACAATGAAATCTCAGTTCACATCTACTAGAATGGCTATCATCAAAAAGACAAATAGTGACAAGTGTTGGAAGGATTTAGAAAAATTGCAACCCACATATGTTGCTAGTGGGTATGTAAAATGGTTTGGCTGCTTTGGAAAATCATTCTTCAAAAGGTTAAACATACAGTAACAATATAACCCAGTAATTCCTCTCCTAGCTGTATACCCAAGAGAAATGAAAACACATATTCACATGAAAACTTGTACACAACGTTCATGGCAGTATTATTCATAATAGCCAAAAAAAAGAAACAACCCAAATGTCCATCCACTGATAAATGGATAAGAAATATGTGATATATTCAAACAATGGAATATGATTCAGCCATTAAAAAAACAATGAAGGCAGCTCCTGTAACTCAGTGAGTGGGGTGCCGGGCACATATACTGAGGCTGGAGGGTTTGAACCCAGCCTGGGCCAGCTAAACAACGATGACAACTGCAACCAAAAAATAGCCAGGCGTTGTGGCGGGTGCCTGTAGTCCTAACTACTCGGGAGGCTGAGGCAAGAGACACGCTTAAGCCCAAGAGTTTGAGGTTGCTGTGAGCTGTGAAGCCACAGCACTCTACCGAGGATGACATAGTGAGACTCTGTCTCAAAAAACAAAAAAAAAAAATGAAATATAAATAGATGCTATACTGTGAATGAACCTTAAAAGCATCTTACTAAGTGACTAAGTGAAGGAAGCCAGTCACTGAAAACCATGTGTTGTAGGATTCCCTGCATTTATAATGTCCAGAATAGGCAAATCCATAGGGACAGAAGAGTAGGCAAAGAGCAAATTAATGATGGAGGGAGATAGGAGTGACTGCAAATGGGCGCAAGGTTTCTTTCCAAGGAGGTGGAAATGCTCTACAATTAGATATGGTGATGGTTGTACAATTCTATAAATCTACTAAAAATTAGTGAAAACTATACTTGCTTTCCTTTTTCTATTTTCTTAAAAGATTCTAAATAAATATTAAGCCAGGCACACATCTGTAATCCCAGCAATTTGAGAGCCCAAGGCAGAAGGACTACTTGAGGCTGGGATTCGAGAACAACACAGTGAGACCCCATCTCTGTAAAAAATAAAAAAATAAGCCAGGGTTGGGGACACGCACCTGTAGTCCCAGCTACTGGAGAGGCTGAAGCGGAAGAACTCCTATAACCTGCTTTTGAGGTTACAGTTCACTATGATCAGGATGCTGCACTCCAGCCTAGGCAAGACCCTCTCTCTAAAAGAAATAATGAATAAGGGGTGGCGCCCATAGCTCAGTGGGTAGGGCACTGGCCACATACACCCAGGCTGGCGGGTTCAAACCCACATGGGCCAGCTAAACAACAATGATGACAACTGCAACCAAAATATTTAGCTGGGTGTTGTGGTGGATACCGGTAGTCCCAGCTACTCAGGAGGCTGAGGCAAGAGAATGGCCTAAGCCCAAAAGTTGGAGGTTGCTATAAACTGTGACGCCACGGCACTCTACCAAGGGCAACACAGTGAGATTCTGTCTCAAAAATAAATAAATAAAAGAAATAATGAATAAATAAATAAATTTAAAACCAACCAGGTCGGCCAGGCACAGTGGCACACGCCTATAATCCCAGCATTCTGGGAGGCCAAGGCAGGTGGATTGCTTGAGCTCAGGAGTTCTCGGCCAGCCTGAGCAAGAGCAAGACCCTGTCTCTAAAAAATAGCCAGGCATTATGGCAGGTGCCTGTTGCCCCAGCTACTAGGGAGGCTGAGGCAAAACAATCACTTGAGCCCAAGAGCTTGAGGTTGCTGTGAGCTATGACACCATGGCACTCAACCCTAGGGCAAATGAATGAGACTCTGTCTCAAAAAAAAAGAAGAGGAAAGAAGAGAAGAGGAGAGGAAAGGGGAGGGGAGGAAGGGAAGACCAACTGCTCAGTATGGTCTTCACAATAACACAATAATGATGTTATCCAAAGAGATACACTTTTTTTCTTCTATAAACTAAACCAACAATGCTACATAACAAAATACTCAAATTTTGTTTGTTTGTTTGTTTGTTTGTTTGCTGGAGACAGAGTCTCACTAAGAAAATACTCAATTTGAAAATAATTTGCGATAGGAAATATCTGTTTTGGAAGACCACCCACGAAAAAGCTGTTAGTGGGGAACTGTTGGTTTTCCTCATAAACTATCAGATGGTGTTACTTCTACGCCCAATAATCAGAAAGAACGCACCTTCAGCGGCACCTGTGGCTCAGTGAGTAGGGCGCCAGCCCCATATACCGAGGGTGGTGGGTTCGAACCCGGCCCCAGCCAAACTGCAACAAAAAAATAGCTGGGCATTGTCCCAGGCACCTGTAGTCCCAGCTACTCGGGATTTTGAGGCAAGAGAGTCACCTATGCCCAAGAGCTGGAGGTTGTTGTAAGCTGTGACGCTACGGCACTTTACCGAGGGTGACAAAGTGAGATTCTGTCTCTAAAAAAAAAAAAAGAAGAAGAAGAAAGAACGCACCTGATCACAACAGCAGCAAATATCACAGGCCCCGGCTGTTAAATTACAAGGACAAGGACCAAGAGGCTGATATACCTGGTTAGGAATAACAGTCACATTCTCTGGAAAATACAACAGAAAAGTTCAGCTATGAAACACTGTGACAAAGCACCGCCACATTTTTCACATTCAAAAAAGCTGAATCATCATGTTTTATAAATCATCATTACCAAATATTCCACATTAAGGAATGCCTGAAATAAGCTATGCATTAAAATTATTTGAGGCTTGCACCTGGTAGTCCAACAAAAACCCAAATATAAGAAAATATGCTAGTTACAATGAACCAAAGAAGTTAGTTGATTTTGAAGATAATCGGCTAAAAGTTACATGTTAAGATAAATATAATGCACTGATTTTTATTTTTTTATTTTTTGAGACAGAGTCTTACTATGTCACCCTCGGCAGAGTGCCGTAGCGTCACAGCTCACAGCAACCTCCAACTCTTGGGTTCAAGCAATTCTCTTGCCTCAGCCTCCCGAGTAGCTGGGACTATAGGCACCCACCACAAGGCCCAGCTATTTTTTGGTTGTTGTAGTTGTCATTGTTGTTTAGCAGGCCCGGGCCAGGTTCGAACCCATCAGCCCCGGTGTATGTGGCTGGTGCCCTAACCATTGAGCCATGCATGCCAAGCCAAAAGATCATATTTAATTATGCTGCATGCTGGACCTCAAGACCCCTGACTCACTGTTGTAAATCCAACTCTTCTCACCATTATTCTGTCTCAAATATTCGGGAAATTAACTAAATCCAAGGGAGAACCCTGAGGCAATTTTAGCTCATGATAAATCAACTCTCCGCAGCGAATTCAGAGGTCCTTCCAGTTCATTCTCCACACTCACTCATAGAGATCTTTCTAAAATTACAAATGAAACTGCACTGCTGGCCAGGCAAGGTGGCTCACGCCTGTAATCCCAGCACTTGGGAGACCGAGGAGGGTGGACTACCTGAGCTCACAGATTCAAGACCAGCCTAAGCAAGAGCAAGACCTCATCTCTAAAAAATAGCCGGGTGTTGTGGCAGCCACTACAGTCCCAGCTACTTGGGAGGCTGAGGCAAGAGAATCACTTGAGTCCAAGAGTTTGAGGTTGCTTGAGCTATGACACCCCAGGACTTTACCAACAGCAACAAAGCAAAACTCTCCAAAAAAAAAAAAAAAAAAAGCTCAGAGCCCATAGTTCAGTGGTTAGGGAGCTGGCAACATACCAGAGTTGGCAGGTTCGAACCCAGCCCAGGCCTGCTAAACAACAATGACAAATGCAACAAAAAAATAGCCAGGCAGCCAAGTGCCTTTAGTCCCAACTACTTGGGAAGCTGAGGCAAAAGAATCGCTTAAGCCCAAGAATTTGAGGTTGCTGTGAGCTGTGACTCCACAGCACACTACCCAGGGCGATATAGTAAGACTCTGTCTCAAAAAAAAAAAAAACCCACAATTTTGAAATCTTTAAGTAATACATGTGCATGTTTCTGAAAAATAAAAAAGATATTAAAAAAAAGAAGGCTCAGCGCCTATAGGTCAAGCTGCTAAGGCGCCAGCTACATATACCAGAGCTGGTGGGTTCAAATCCAGCCTGGGCCTGCCAAACAACAATGACAACTACAACCAAAAAATAGCTGGGTGTTGTGGCGGGCACCTGTAGTCCCAGCTACTTGGGAGGCTGAGGCAAGAGAATCGTTTAAGCCCAGGAGTTGGAGGTTGCTGCGAGCTGTGACACCATGGCACTCTACCCAGGGTGACAGCGTGAGGCTCTGTCTCAAAAAATAAAATAAGAAGTAAAAGTTCACTCTCATCCCTTTAGTGTTTTCACATCACTCTCAAACTATTGCACACTGTTAGCTTTTAGAATATCCTTCCAGAATTTCTTTATGCAAATATAAATGTTTCCATTTCTATGTCCTTTCTGACAAAAGATGGCATACTCTATGTACCCACTTGTTTTTGCACTTAACCATTTATCTTGGAGATCTCCCATGCAAGTGCACTAAGGGCACAGTAGGCTGCTAAAGCACTATCACTACTCATCTCATCCTCCTAAACTTCCAGAAGCACTAGGAGACCACAGTTAGGGCATATGATAAGTGAGGTGGTAGGTCCAGCGAGGTGGCTCACACCTGTAATCCTAGCACTCTGGGAGGCCCAGGTGGGTGGATAGCCTGAGCTCATGGGTACAAGACCAGCCTGAGCAAAAATCGAGGCCCCATATCTACTAAAAATAGAAAAACTGAGGCAAGAGGATCACTTGAGCCCAGGTTGGAGGTTGTTGCTCTGAGACATGATGCCATGGTACTCCAACCAGGGTGACAGCTTGAGACTGTCTCAAAAAAAAAAAAGGCTGGGCGTGTTGGCTCACACCTGTAGTCCTAGCACTCTGGGAAGCAGAGGTTGGTGGATTGCTTGAGCTCAGGACTTCAAGATCAGCCTAAGCAAGAGTGAGACCCTGTCTCCACTAAAAATATGGCAATAGTCTCAAATACTCAGGAAGCTGAGGCAAGAGGATCACTTGAGCCCAAGGCTTTGAGGTTACTGTGAGCAATAATACCACAGCACTCTACTCAAGGTGATAGAATGACATTCTGTTTCAAAATAATAATAAGAAGAAGAAAAAGAAGAAGGCTTACAAAGATGCAAACAGTAAAGATAAAATAAAAATTAAATAGTAAAAAACAGTATGGTGCCCCATGATTGCATTAATGTACACAGCTATGATTTAATAATAAATAATTTTTTTTTTTTTTTTTTTTTTTTGTAGAGACAGGGTCTCACTTTATGGCCCTCGGTAGAGTGCCGTGGCCTCACACGGCTCACAGCAACCTCTAATTCTTGGGTTTACGTGATTCTCTTGCCTCAGCCTCCCTAGTAGCTGGGACTACAGGCGCCCGCCACAACGCCCGGTTATTTTTCTGTTGCAGTTTGGCCGGGGCTGGGTCCGAACTGCCACCCTCGGTATATGGGGCCCGCGCCCTACTCACTGATCCCTGGCGCCTGTGGCTCAGTGAGTAGGGCGCCGGCCCTCTATGCCGAGGGTGGCGGTTTGGACCCAGCCTCGCCAAACTGCAACACAAAAATAACCGGGCATTGTGGCGGGCGCCTGTAGTCCCAGCTACTCGGGAGGCTGAGGCAAGAGAATCACGTAAACCCAAGAATTAGAGGTTGCTGTGAGCCGTGTGAGGCCATGGCACTCTACCCGAGGGCGGTACAGTGAGACTCTGTCTCTACCAAAAATAAATAAATAGTAAAAAAACACTTTTATAATAAAAAAAGGGAAAATAAGTTTATGGCGGCAAGACAGACTCAAGAGTGAAGGTAAATACACTTTATCGACTGCATGGTACATACTTATGATCAAACAGGTAAGTGTGCCATGAATGTTTAGACAGTCAAAGACTACTTGCCTGAGACATTATGGGTCAGAGAAGAGTTGGCATAAATTTCCACTTGAATGAGTAGATGTGCTAAACAGGATGAATTGTGAGATGCTGAAACCAGAAGAGTTTGGAGAACACACAGGGAGTCTGGGAAAGAATCTGTCTCATTAGAGGAACACCATTCTAGATCCTTCAGCCTTACTGTCACTTCCAGCACATTCTGAAAGGACAAGGTTTCTGTACTTTTAAAGTGACTCAAAATAGCAATTATAAGAACACACAATGGAAAACACAATAAAATTATATATAAGCCTCAGTTCACTTTATAAAAGGAGACTGTATACAAAGATGACAGAGTTATCTTCATTTACACCCCATAAATCTGGTAAGATATAAGTCGTGATTCCTAATTCCTTTGTTTAACAAAAAACAAACTTTTAGATACTTACAGAAAGCTAGACCCAGGTCTGACAGATTAATTTAGTTTGTCTGGCATACAAAAAGTCAATGAAAACAATCTCCAGTTTATCTCAGAATGACTTTGAATGCGTAAATGCTCATTCCTAGGGTGTAAGCAGAATCAATCTTTCTCATCCTTTTATTTCCAGAGTTAATGTCTTGCACATATAGCACTCAATAACACTTATTAAGTAGAAGATATTTAATCTCTCTAGGATTAAGTGTCTTTACACATAAGCTTAGAGTTGGGCAAGGTCAGTGGTTATGAAGCTTTTCTGGTAATACAATGCAAGCTGACAGCCCTCTTATCAGAAAAATGCACATACACACAGAATTTTACACACAATGTCATAAGATTCGCAGACCCCTTGAAATGCACACAAGGACCCCTGAACTCCCAAAGCAGGATAGGTTCTTAGAGATCCTACAGCCCACAATTTCATGACACTTCTGAGCAAGGAGAAAGTGATATCTTGTCAAATTACAACAGCACTGCAGAAATCCTAGATGTGGGGCTCTACACGGGTTACAGAGAAAAATTTACCTGTGGTCCTACTGCACTGGGGGTCACAGTCACACTCCAGTCTTCTGCCTCATTGCTCAGCACACCACAAGTTGGAACTGGCAAGATTCCTAAAGAATAGAAGACAACGCAAGGCACTATTGCCCAGCAGCCAGCGGGTTGCGCTAGAAGGAGACTGCTTTATCTCTTTACAAGCTGTGTGACACTGGGCAAGGGACAACGTCAGTTTTTCTATATACTATTATAGAAAAATAGTATATAGAAAATACTATATACTATTATAGTATATTACTATTCCTATTAAGAAAAGGAGATACCTAACTTGGGCTTCTGGGTCGTGCCTGTGGCTCAAAGAGTCGGGCGCTGGCCCCATATACCGGGGGTGGAGAGCCCGGCCCCGGCCAAAACTGCGAACTTGGGCGTCTGTCGTCTTTGGTGTGCAGCAACCCCCCTCCTTCCTCCCCGTTCCGACTTTGCAGAGGATGGGGGTGGGAGCAGAGTACCCCACTTCGCTAGGCTCGGGGGCGGCCTCGATCTGACCCAACCCCCGCCCTCCCCATCAGGAGGGCCGGACTCTTTACCCTCCTCGTCCTGCAGCACAGCCAGGGACACAGTCACACCTTCGGTGTCTCCGACCAGAGACGCGCTGACTACAGGGCTGGACATTCGGATGAAAGAAGGGATGAAAACTAGGCGGGAAGGAAGGAGACAGGGAGGAGTTAACAGTTGAAGAGTCAGTGCCTAAGGTGTGTGTGGCGGCCTTCTGGGGCGGTTCTGACTTCCGGAGTTCCCGGAGGAGCCCCCAGTCTGATCCTTTAAACATGTGGTCCCCTCAGCCCCAGCCCCTGCAGGTCCCTGCCCGGCCGTACACACCCAAGTCCCCTCGCAGCGGCCTCAGGACGTTCTGCAAAAGGAGGAGCCCCAAAAGGAGAGTGCCCGGCGGCGGAAAGACCATGCTTGGGCCTCGCGGGCCGGGTACTGCAAGTCCGCGCCAGCCTAAGAAGCCCGGAAAGGACAACACGCGAAAACGCTGCCACAGCAGCCCCGCCGCCGCCGCCGCCATCTTGTCAAACGAAAGCCGGGAACTATGGCAACCACCACTAGGCTGTTGGCCAGAGGGAGCAGCGCGTTGTGATTGGCCAGTAATAAGAGGGCCCGCCCCGGCCCGGGCCGAAGCGTCCCGGCCCCGCCCACAAGGCCTTGCTCCTTTGCGGCTTTACTCGCCACCTGTAAGAAGAATTTTGACCCAGGCGTGGCGGCTTACACTTGCAATCCCAGCACTCCGGGAGGCTGTAGGCGGGCGGATCGCCTGAGCTCACGAGTTTAGGACCAACCTGAGCTAGATACTGCGAGACCCCCCCATCTCTAATAAAAAATAACTGGGTGTTATGGCGGGCACCTGAATCCCAGCTACTGGGGAGGCTGAGGCAAGAAAATCGCTTGAACCCAGGAGTCTGAAGTTGCTGTGAGTTATGATGCCAAAGCACTCTACCGAGGGCGACAAAATGAGACTGTCTCAAAGAAAAAAAAATCTTGAAAAGGTAGGAATCCTTGTCCAATTCAAAAATTGGAGTTTTCCCTAACCTGGGAGTTAATGCAGCTACACTGCAAGGGTGAGGATTTAAGCACTGGCTTTTTAACGAAAAGGGTAGGATTTGCTCCTTAATAAACTTGATTTTTATGGGGATTTTTTTATTTGGGGAGACAAAAGGGGGATGAGGCTGCAGTACTGTGATTATGTGGCCCTGTTGAATTGCTTTTATTATCATTCTCCCGATTTTTTTGAATAGTTTTCTTCACCACACTGAGTTGTCAGCACCCTGAAAGCAGATCCGATCAAAGAACACACAAGATTTTGCCTAGCTATAGGGCAGATGGTAAAGTATCAGAATTCAGCCTGGGAAAAAGTTTTTATTTTCTCATGTCAATAGCCTCAGAGCATTTCAAGCATTGTTATAGCCTGGGACTGGAGTTGATGTCCAGAGTCAGACTGCCTAATATGGGATTTTTTACCTTCTTCCACAGATACTCTCTAGCTATTAAGTGACATCTCTAGCTATTAAGTCACTTAACCTCTCTAGGCTTCAGTTTCCTCATTTATATAAAAAGTATAGTCCTTCCCTCAAAAGATTGTGTGAGGACTAAGTGAGGTAACATATCTAACGAGGTCAGACCAATGCCTGGTATACAATAAGCACTCAGTTAATGCTCACTCATTTTTTTAGTTACGGTGTGTCCTTCAGCTGAGAGAATCCATGTATGGTGTTCATACAAATCCACATGTGGTGTTGGCTCACAAACAAATGCCAAATAAAGGTTTGCCATTATTAGTCTTACCATTAAATTATATTATTAATTGATTAGCAAAACTACTATTATGAAAGGTTTCTGAAAGTTGAGTATAACAACTTTACGTAGGGTGTTATCTTTTCCCTACACTCTTGAAAAATTTCGGGTTGCTCCAGTTGTAACATTAGCATGAAACATTTCCCTGCATCTCAGCTGCTCTCTGGGAAACTGCAAAGTGTTTACCTCTCTCGATATCTGGGAATAAAGCCTAGGAGAACGTTATTAAGAGGAAAGTTGTCACTTACATATTTCTGTTATTCTCCATTTATTTTGGCGGAATGAATCTACAAATAGAGTCAGCAGGGCCAAACCATAAAGCTTGGGAGGTAAATCTTCCAGAAAGAAACATTTCTATGAATAAGTAACCATGACCATTTGTATTCCTCTCTCCACATTATTTCACACACACTCACTCCTCACTATAAACAATACACATAGGGCAGCACCTGTGGCTAAAAGGAGTAGGGCACTGGCACCATATACTGGAGGTGGTGGGTTCAAACCCGGCCCCAGCCAAAAGCTGCAAAAAAAAAATGCACATAAAGCCCAGTGCAGTGACTCACACCTATAATCCCAGCACTTGGGAGGCCAAGGCAGATAGATTACCTGAGCTCACAAGTTCAAGACCAGCCTGAGCTAGAGTGAGACCCCCACCTCTAAAAAATAGCTGGGCATTGTGGCGGACGCCTATAGTCCCAGCTACTTGGGAGGCTGAGGCAAGAAAATTGCTTAAGCCCAAGAGTTGGAGGTTGCTGTGAGCTGTGACACCACAGCACTCTACCAGGGGTGACAAAGTAAGACTGTGTCTCTCAAAAAAAAAAAAAGAATACACATAAAGACTTCAGTAACTGGTTGAATTTGCCCAGTACAGCTTTGGGTTTATGAATGATAGTTTCGCCTCTCCTAGGTTGAGTCAATGTTTGGCTTTAGTGGAAAACTGAAATTGGTAAGAGATTGAGTTTGGACCTGGTCAATGGGCTTCATCAGAGCAGTGGATCTGTTGGGACATCCTGACTAAGGCTGTTGAAGGGCATCCTTGAATGACTTAGCTCCAAAGAGGATTCTACCTAGGGATGCCAGAAACAAGCCCAGGCTGAGCAGTAGATGTCAATTATGTTCTCTCGCTTTCATTCTTGGCTACATAGCCCTGGAAATGTTACTTAACTCCCCAAGTCATCTGTAAAATGAGAATAAGAATAGTATATTGAGGCCATCTCAGTTCCTAGCACTCTGGGAGGCTGAGGCCGCTGGATCATATGAACTCAAGAGCTTGACACCAGCCAGAGCAAGAACAAGACCCCATCTCTACTAAAAATAGAAAAATTAGCTGGGCTTTGTGGCAGGCGCCTGTAGTCTCAGCTACTTGGGAGGCTGAGGCAGGAGAATCGCCTAAGCCCAGGAACTGGAGGTTGCTGTGAGCTGTGTGATGCCATGGCACTCTACCAAGGGCGATAAAATGAGACTCTGTCTCTACCAAAAAAAAAAGTATATTGTGAAGATTAAATGAGTTAATATAGTTAAAATATATAGAACTATGTTCAATGCAAAATAAATGTTTAATAAGTGCTAGCCCATATTATCATTATTCATTCAACAAATAATTTGTCATTGTTTAGCCACTAGCAATGAATAAAATTACAAAACTTCTAACCCTTGTGAAGCTTACATGCTCAGAGGGGAGACAGACAGCAAACAAATAAAATATGCAATGTGTGAGATAAGAGTTGATGGAGGAAAAGTAAGCAGGAAAGAGAGAGCTGGGGAGAAAGACTACATTTTTAAATTGGGTGGTCAGGAAACTCTCACTGAGATGATTCATGTCTCCATTTTACAGATGCAAAAACTGAGGCACAGAGCACATGCATAATTTCTCCAAAGTGGCAGAGTCAAAGTCTGGCACCAGACTATGCTCTTAACCCTGCAACTGGTTTTGAGAATCCAAATACTATAATTGGGGTGGAATATAGTATGGTGTCATTGCTACTACCACTTGCCACTGTAGGGGGAAAAAGAGACCAGGTCTTATAGGGACCAATGATAGAAACTACAAGGAGAGGTATTTTGGTTCCAGATATAAAGTTGTCTGATAAATAGAATTGCTGAAAATAGAAGGGACTGTCCTGGAAGCATGGTGTCCTGGAAGCACTGGAAAGCTGCTGGCTTTCTTGCAGGTTCCTGGTCCTAGCACTGACTGTGTCTATGTGCTTTCATTCCTTCCCACAGTGAAAACACATAGACACAGTGTGTGTCTATTCTTTGGGCATGGTCGCGTATTGGAGCATGAAGGGCAGAATAATGAGAATTGGCTTCTTGCTTACCTCTGGCGGTGAGAGTGCACTGGCAGCATTACTCCATGGGGATGGGGCGTAGGGGACAAAGTGTGCTGCATCTACACCAGTTCTGTGCGATATCCTTGTTTCTTTTGCAGTCTGAATTCTTAGCTAAAATCACTTAGAGCAGCTATGTGTGCATGGGTTTGTCTTGGCAAGCCTGAAGCCCAGAGAGGTGGATCCACCAGCACTAGGCATTCTAAAGAGAGGCCCCCTTGGGCAGTGCCTATGGCTCAAAGGAGCAGGGCACTGGCTCCATATACCGGAGGTGGCAGGTTCAAACCCAGCCACGGCCAAAAACTGCAATAAATAAATAAATAAATAAATAAAGAGAGGCACCCCTTGGGAGAAACCCAGAGGAGGGCCAGTGTGGGAGGGAGGCCAAGCAGGACAACCTCAAAGTCCCCTTCCCATCTCAGTCTCTAAGATCCTGCTTCTCTGTGGCACTAGTATTTTCACATGCAGATGACTTCCTTATTTTCATCTTTACTAGAATTTTTTTTTTTTTTTTTGAGACAGAGTCTCAAGCTGTCACCTTGTGTAGAGTGCTGTCGCATCACTGCTCACAGCAACCTCTAACTCCTGGGCTCACGCGATTCTCCTCCCTCCGCCTCCCAAGTAGCTGGAACTACAGGCCCCCGCTACAATGCCTCAGCCATTTTTTGGTTGCAGCCGTCATTGTTGTTTGGCGGGCTGGATTCAAACTGGCCAGTTCAGGTATATGTGGCTGGCACCTTAGCCGCTTGAGAATATATATATATATATATTTTTTTTTTTTTTTTTTGGTTTTTGGCCAGTGCTAGGTTTGAACCCGCCACCTCTGGCTTATGGGACCGGCACCCCACTCCTTGAGCCACAGGCACCACCCAGAATATTTTTGTTGAATTAGTTTTTTTTTTTTTGTACAAAAGGTCTTTATTGGGGGGGGGATGTTGCAGGACAACACCAAGGAGAAGTGAGGAAAGAAAGAGAGAGAGGGGAGAAAAGAGACAGAGAGAGAGGAGAGAGAAGGGAGAGTGAATTAGAATATTTTTATATGTAGTGCCAAGCCTAGAATATATTTTTGAATTAGAATATTTTTATATATAGTATTTTAAAGTCTACTCAACCCAATTCCATTTTCGTTTTGCAGAAACTAAAGAAATTATCAATACAACACCAAAGACTGATAGATAAAGACAACTGAATGAAGAGATAAACAGTTGACCTTCTCACAGAAACAAAATTGTACAGCTCAGAAGCAGGCTTTTTTTTTTTTAATGAGACAGTCTCACTCTGTTGCCCAGGCTAGAGTTCTGTGGCATCAGCCTAGCTTACAGTAACCTAAAACTCCTGGGTTCAAGCGATCCTTTTGCTTCAGACTCTGAATACCTGGGACTACACTACAGGTACCTGCCACCACACCTGGGTAATTTTTCTATTTTTACTAGAGACGATCTCACTCTTGCTTAGGCTGATCTTAAACTCCTGAGCTGAAGGGATCCTCCCCACTGGGCCTCCCCTGTCCCTGGCTTACATTGAACAAAACTTGAAGGGATACGCCCAGCTGTTTGGGAGGCTGAGGCAGGAGAATCACAGAAGCCCAAGAGCTAGAGGTTGCTGTGAGTCTGTCACATCATGGCACTCTACCGAAGGCGGTAAAATGAGACTCTGTCTCTACAAAAAAAAAAAAAAAAGAAAGAAGGGATAATGATGAAAGCTTTTAAAAGATCCCCTATTTTTTAGTACTTTTTTGTAGCCTGTGTCCTCCTAGAACAGTGGTTCTCAACCTGTGGGTTGCAACCCCCAGGAACTGTATTAATGGGCTGCAGCAAAAGGAAGGTTGAGAATCACTATCTAGAAGCTGCTGCCAAGGTGAGATTAAAGTGCATTAGGGAAACCGCTTGTGAAATGGGGATGGAGCTGGGACAGCCCTCAGACCAGGCCACAATCTGACCTTGAATGAAAGGAAAAGAAGGGGTAAGGGAAGGGAGAGAGGAAGAAGAGGAAAGGAAGAAAGACAATGAATTTGGGTGGAAGCAACTTAGACCCCAGTGTAAATCTGGCCAGGGGGCAATTCTCAAACTGAAGATGCTCCTCAGTGGAGCCTTGCCTGGGCACCTCAGCATTCCTGCCATGCTGTCACTGCTGGGATCAGCCTGTGGGAGCCTGGCTTCCCACAATGACAGGCTTCTGGATTTCAGAATCGGTGGCTGGGCCCTCAGGTAGTACCATTCCCAGAAGGTGGAGATCTAAGAGGTACATTCTGTCAAACACTGCCTTACCTGTTAAAGCACTTTACAATTTATAAAACACTTTTAAATCCTTTATCCCCTACAACTCTTGTGAGGCCAGGAAGGCAAATATCATCTGGTATGGGCATATGTAGATTTCTAGAGTTACCTGATTTGCATTACTCTCTCACTTAGGGGAAAATTTTTCTAAACTTCCCTTTTTTCTTTTTTTAGAAAGTCTCACTTTGTTGCCCTCGGTAGAGTGCTATGGCATCATATCTCACAGCAACCTCCAGCTCTTGGGCTTAGCTGTTTCTCTTGCCTAAGCCTCCTGAGTAGCTGGGACTACAGGCACCCGCCATAATGCCCCGCTATTTTTTTGTTGCAGTTTGGCCAGGGCTGAGCTCAAACCCACCACTCTCAGTATATGGGGCCAGCACCCTACTCACTGAGCCACAGGCGTCCCTAAACTTCCTTTTAATATAGGTGCTACAACCTAATGTAAGAGTTCCTAAGTCACAATGTTTTAAATCAGTTACAAATAAAGCTGAAACAAGCAAATATGTAAAACACTTTTAATGGAAAAACAGCAAAGCCTTATTAGCTTATTTGAAATTATTCATCTTTTAGATACGATGCCTTATTTCCTAAATGTAAAACAGTGCTTTCCATTATACTTAATTAGCATATGAAATATAAAGTATTATTTTTATTTATTTATTATTATTATTTTTTTTTTTTGGTTTTTGGCCGGGGCTGGGTTTGAACCCGCCACTTCCAGCATATGGGACCGGCGCCCTACCCCTTGAGCCACAGGCGCCGCCTAAAGTATTATTTTTAAAAGACAGATTCTCAAACTCAAAAATTAACAAATGAGTGCAAAGTGATCACCAAAGTCTTTGTATAATTTGTTTTTTTGTTTGTTTTGTTTTGTTTTGAGACAGAGTTGCAAGCTGTCGCCCTAGGTAGAGTGCTGTAGTGTAATAGCTCACCTTCAACTCTTGGGCTCAAGGATCCTCCTGCCTCAGTTTTTTCTATTTTTAGTAGAGACAGGGTCTCACTTTTTGTTCAGGCTGAATAATTTGTTAACAAAACCATAAATCCAGAATATAAAATCTACCTGAAATCATCTAGGCCAAAACCAAATTATTTAAGATTCAGCTTGTATGAAGAAAAATATTAAATCTATTTACATATAAACTTATATATACAAACAGGTTTTTAAATTACTTTTGTTTTTAATATTTTTTTGCAGAGATGAGGGTCTATGTTGCTCAGGCTGGTCTCAAACTCTTGGCCTCTTATGATGCTCTCATTTTAGCCTCCCGAAGTGCCCAAAGTGCTGGGATTATAGGCATGAGCCACCTTACCCAGCCTGTCAACTGTAAAAACAAGCTAAACCAGCCACCGTTCCTTAAACTCTTCATATATATACATGCTGGAACTTAAAAGGACTTTTAATAATTTCAAGATTACATAGAAAAATAAATTTTTTATTGTTGAAATTACAAATAATTTTTTTGAACTTATAAAGGTTTTCAGTAATCACTTCAAAACTTCTAGAGAACAGTTTCCAATATTAATGTGTTTTTTCCTCCATTAAAAAAAGGAAAGATTTCTATCTGGGAACAACCCTTAACACAGAGTCCACTTCCCTAATAAATTCCCTTACAACCAGACATTAGCTTCCACAAATAAGCTCTTTACCCAACTGTTTGTGAAGAAAAATTTGCTATGGGGGCGGCGCCTGTGGCTCAGTGAGTAGGGTGCCGGTCCCATATGCCGGAGGTGGCAGGTTCATACCCAGCCCCGGCCAAAAAAAAAAAAGAAAAATTTGCTATGAGACTACTGCCCTTGCTCTTCTTTTTTTTTTTTTTGCAGATTTTGGCCGGGGCTGGGTTTGAACCCACCACCTCCAGCATATGGGGCTGGCGCCTTACTCCGTTGAGCCACAGGTGCCACCCTGCCCTTGTTCTTCTTAAACTCACTTAAAATCAAATATTGTAGGTATTTGGTGACAAACTATCATTATTTGGATATTTTGTCCAAATATGTACTGATACATGGTATCAGACAAAAAAAAAAATGTGTTAATATCTGAAGCTAAATATCAATTTAGACAATAAGGATTTTATTTGTATGATGACTGCTGATGTTAACTGTTGATTAAGTAAGATGTTCTATCTTGATTAATGCCGTTATTCCGTAAACAGTTACTTTTTCCAAAGATGTGTTCAAATTTCACATGCCATACAATTCATAGTAAGGACCTAAACTTGGATAATAACTTCTAAAACATATAATCAGTCATGACAGGTGACAGGTGATCAGTTAATCAGATCATTGACAAAAGATCATCCTATTAAAAAAAAAAAGCCACAAATTTGTGCTTTCTTCTCCTTCTCTGGACAAAAACCAGTCATGGGAGATTTTAGGATATATTGCATAGAATGACTTCCATAAACAAATCAGTCCCTCAGAAGCCCAGGATGAGAAGGATGTTTTGGAAATATTTCCTATAAGAATCTCACTACATTAAAAATTATCCCCTGCATATCTGTGTTTTTTTCAGAGCCTACCCAACAAAGACTCTATTAACAGCTCAACAAGTAGGGGAATGCATTATCCTCATGCAGATGTTTTCAGTTTCTTTTTCTTGGCCTTCAGTACCGGAGGCAGAGAGATCTTAAAGGCTGTCCTGAAATGACAGAAAGAAGAAAACACTTTTTAATACTTGAAACCTCTGAAGTATGAGCCACCCACACAACCTGAAGGATACTTACTCGCACGTAGTGCAGATAGGGCTGAAATTGCAGAATACTATAAATCAAAAACAAAACAAAAAACAGGGTGATTTAAAAATCACAGAATTCAGATATTTTTTGCCTGTCCCTGACAAAGAAAAACTAAGTACATGAACTTACTTGACAAACACACAGAACAGACATAGCCAATTTCAATGAGATTTCGATGACAGAAGCAGGCGGCCCTGTAGTCAACATGAACTGGGGGTGGGAGGATTAACTGAGATCTCTGATCTTGATCAGGAAGGAAAACCCACTGTACAAAAGAAAAAACAAACAAAAACAAGGAACTTTTACTTAAAATAAGGGAAAAGCATCTGAAGCCTGTCTTTCTCAGCTTTGAAACTCTAAGACCACCCAATTATTCCTTTTTTTTTTGTTTTTTTTAAAAAGGCTTATACATTTAACTTTATTGACATATGCAAGTTTGCTTTTGTGTGTGTGTGTGTGTGTGTGTGTGTGTGTGTGGTTTTTCTATTTTTGGCCGGGGCTGGGTTTGAACCCACCACCTCTGGCATATGGGACCAGCGCCCTACTCCTTGAGCCACAGGCGCTGCCCCAGTTATTCCTTTCTTCCAATTATCAGCACCAGCCATCTTGTTCCCATTCATTCCCCAGGACATGGGAGTGGGGTGTGGGAGGGGTTGTCATATTTTATTCAAGGCATTGGGGTCACTCTTGCTGCCTCCTTACCAGCAAATACTGCAGAAGTGAAGGCATCTGAGGGACCTTCAAGTACAGGCCTCCTGTGATGTCACAAGCCTGCAAGACACACAGAGGGCTCTGCCAAACTACCACTTACTGAGTTTTTCCAGAGAGATGGAAAGACATCTTCCCAGCATAATGAGGACCAGAAACTTCCAGCTATTTCTTTTTTTTTTTTTTTTTTTGTAGAGACAGAGTCTCACTGTACCGCCCTCGGGTAGAGTGCCGTGGCGTCACACGGCTCACAGCAGCCTCTTAACTCTTGGGCTTACGCGATTCTCCTGCCTCAGCCTCCCGAGCAGCTGGGACTACAGGCGCCCGCCACAACGCCCGGCTATTTTTTGGTTGCAGTTTGGCCGGGGCTGGGTTTGAACCCGCCACCCTCAGCATATGGGGCTGGCGCCCTACTCACTGAGCCACAGGTGCCGCCCAACTTCCAGCTATTTCTTAAGATGTTCAAAATCTCTTATTTCAGGCCAGGCAAGGTGGCTCATACCTATAATCCTAGTACTCTGGGAGCCCGAGGTGGGAGGATCACTTAAGCCCAAGAGTTTGAGATTGCTGTGAGCTGTGATGCCACAGCCCTCTACTGAAGGTGATGAAATGAAACTGTCTCAAAACAACTCTTATTTTTCTCTCTTGACCAGTACTCTTTCACTCTTTGAAGATGGTTATATGAGAGTATGCCTTTTTTTCTATTTGTTTGCTATTGATACATTATTGTTGTCATATTTATTAATTTTCATTAAACTTTTTGAGTAACAACTTTGCGATATAATTAACATGCTATAAAATTCACCATTTTAGGGCGGTGCCTGTGGCTCAGTGAGTAGGGCGCCGGCCCCATATGCTGAGGGTGGCAGGTTCGAACCCAGCCCTGGCCAAACTGCAACAAAAAAATAGCCGGGTGTTGTGGCGGGCGCCTGTAGTCCCAGCTGCTTGGGAGGCTGAGGTAAGAGAATCACCTAAGCCCAAGAGTTAGAGGTTGCTGTGAGCCGTGTGAAGTCATGGCACTCTACCCGAGGATGGTACAGTGAGACTCTGTCTCTACAAAAAAAAAACACAAAAAAAATTCACCATTTTAAGGAGTACAATCTAGTAGTTTTTAGTATATTCAGAATTGTGCAACCATTGCCACTATCTAATTCCAGTACATTTTTCATCATTCCACAAAGAAACCCCACACCAGTCACTAATCACTCCCTATGCCCTCTCCCCCAGTCCCTGGCGACTCTAAACCTACTTTCTGTCTCCATGCACTTGCCTGGAGATTTCATATGAATGGAAATGACACAAAATATGGCCTTTTGTGACTGCATTCTTTCACTTAGAATGTTTTCAAAGTTTATAAGCATGCACAGTACCTCATTTCTTCCTATAACAAAACGTCCACAATTTGTTTATCCATTCACCAGTGAACAGACATTTGTGTTGTTTCCAATTTTGGTCTATTATGAATAAGGAAGCTATGCATATTGAAGAACATATTTTTGTGTGGACATATGTTTTCATTTCTCTTGAATATATGCCTCGGAGTGGAACTGCTGAGTCACATGTTAATTCTATATTTAACTTTTTGAGAAAGTTATCTAGACTACTTTCCAAAGTGGCAATACCATTTTACATCCCAGCAGTAGTGTAGGAGGGAGCTAATGTCTCTACATCCTCACCAACACTAGCTATCCTAGGGGGTGAAGTGGAATCTCATCATGGTTTTGATTTGCATTTCCCTAGTCACTAATGATACTGAGCATCCTTTCATGTACTTATTGACCACTTGTAGATTTTCTTTGAGAAATATCTATTCAAAATCTTTGCCCATTTTTAAATGAGTTGTCTTTTTTTGTCAAGATAGAGTTCTATCCTATGCTCTGAGCAGAGTGCAATGGCATCATAGCTCATGGCAACCTCAGATTCAGACAGTGGGCATCCTGCTGCCTCAGCCTCCGAAGCTGCTAGGATTACAGGCACTCTCCAAGGTCCCTGGCTGGGTTTTTCAATTTTTTTCTTGAGTCATGGTCTTACTCTCACTCAGACAAGCCTCGAATTCCTGAGCTCAAGCAATCCTCCCGCCTCAGTCTCCCACAGTGCTGGGACTACGAGCATGAACCACCACACCCAGCGAGTTATTTGTCTTATTGGTGAGTTTTAAGAGTTCTTTATAAAATCTGAATACAAGTCCCTTTATCAGATATGATTTGCAAATACTTTTCCCAGTTGTTTTATTCTTTTACTTTCTTCTTTTTAGGTATATAAACGTTTTATTAACAGACAAGGCCTACAGACTTATTTCTTCTTAGACACACCCACAGTACAGCCACGACGGCCAGCTGTCTTGGTGTGCTGGCCTCGGACGTGAAGGCCCCAGAAGTGGCGCAGCCCTCTATGGGCCCGAATCTTCTTCAGCCACTCCAAGTCTTCCTGGAGCTTGCTGTCCAGGCCATTGACCAGGACCTGGCTGTATTTTCCGTCCTTTACTTCCTCCTGTCTGTTTAAAAACCAGTCTGAGATCTTATACTGGCACGGATTCTGCATAGTAGTGATCACATGTTCCACCTCATCCTCTGCGAGTTCTCCTGCCCTCTTGGTAAGGTCGATGTCTGCTTTCCTCAACACTACGTGAGCATGTCTTCAACCCACGCCCTTAACAGTGGTGATGGCAAAGGCTATTTCCGCCGCCCGTCGATGCTGGTGTTGAGTACTCGCAAAATGTGCTGGAACTTCTCAGGGATCACTAGAGACATGGCGGCGGCACAAGTGGCGGCGTGTAAGCCTCCTGTGGAAGAGCTGTTCTTTTCCTTTCTTGATGTTCTTTGAAACACAATTTTTTTTTCTTTTAGAGACAGGGTCTCACTCTGTCACCCAGGATACGGTGCAGTGGCATATCATAGTCACTGCAACCTCCAACTCCTGGGCTCAAACAATCCACCTGCCTCAATCTCCCAAGTATCTGGGACCACAGGCATGCACTACCACACCTGGCTAATTTTTTAAGAAATTTTGGTAGAGAAACTCCTAGCCTCAGCTATTCTCTTGCCTTGGCCTCTCAAAGTGCTGGGATTACAGGTGTGAGCCACCGCACCGGGCCTGATTGCTTAGGAATTATTTCTTGTGGCCAAAAAACATTTATCAAAAGCTTGGTAATTTCTTCAGACTTACTCACAGGTTTTTCCCTTTCCTTTTGATTAAATTAAGGTATACTTCAGTTTGTTTGGATAGACCCTCCCTCTGTCATCTGGGCTAGAATGCAGTGGTGTCATCATAGCTCACTGGAGCCTTGAATCCCTAGGATCAAGTGATAAAGTGATCCCTCCCTCCACCTCCCAAGTAGCTGGGACACTACCACATCCAGCTAATTTTTTTATATTTTGTAGAGACAGGGTCTCACTATTGCACAGAATGGTCTTGAACACCTGGGCTTAAGCAATCATCCTGCCTTGACCTCTCAAAGTGCTAAAATTCCAGGCAGGGGTCCTCAAATTGCGGCCTGCGGGCCACATGAGGCGGTGTGATCATATTTGTTCCCATTTTGTTTTTTTACTTCAAAATAAGATATGTGCAGTGTGCAAGGAATTTGTTCAGTTTTGTTGTTTTTTTTTTTTGTAGAGACAGTCTCACTGTACCGCCCTCGGGTAGAGTGCCATAACGTCACACGGCTCACAGCAACCTCTAACTCTTGGGCTTACATGATTCTCTTGCCTCAGCCTCCTGAGCAGCTGGGACTACAGGCACCCACCACAAGGCCCGGCTATTTTTTTGTTGCAGTTTGGCTGGGGCTGGGTTTGAACCCGCCACCCTCAGCATATGGGGCCAGTGCCCTACTCACTGAGCCACAGGCGCCTCCTCACAGTTTATTTGTTTGTTTTTTCTTTTTTTTTTTTTTTTTTTAGAGACAGAGTCTCACTTTATTGCCCTTGGTAGAGTGCTGTGGCCTCACACAGCTCACAGCAACCTCCAACTCCTGGGCTTAGGCGATTCTCTTGCCTCAGCCTCCCGAGCAGCTGGGACTACAGGCACCCGCCACAATGCCCGGCTATTTTTTGGTTGCAGTTTGGCCGGGGCCAGGTTTGAACCCGCCACCCTCAGTATATGGGGCCGGCGCCCTAACAATTGAGCCACAGGCGCCGCCCTGTTTGTTTTTTCTTAAACTATAGTCCGGCCCTCCAACAGTCTGAGGGACAGTGAACTGGCCCCCTATTTAAAAAGTTTAAGGACCCTTGATCAGGTATGAGCCACTGTACATGGCCGAAATTCAGGTTTTTACTTTTGATTAAAAACCAACATTTAACAATATTGCCCAACAGAAATATAATGCAAGCAACATAAGTAATTTATAATTTTCTAGGCCCTCCATAAAAAAGAGGGAAAGGAACAGATAAAATTAGTTTTAATAACATATTTTAGTTTAACTCCATATAGCCAAAGAATTATCATTTTAAATTGTAATCAATAATCATTAATTTTCATAAGCAACACCAAGCGTTCTCTTGAAACATACCTGTTGGAGGAGGCCTGAATCAGAGTCTAAAACGCAGGCATCAATCAAAATATTCTGAAAAGAACATTTTGAAAATATTATAGGAATAATAACATTAATGACTACCCTATACTGAAAACCTACTATGTGCCAGTGCCAGGCTCTGTTCTGAAAATACCTCATTTACAATAATATGCACAGTGACTCTGCCCGGCAGATACTTCATTTGCATTTGGCAGCTAAAGCACCCAGGACTCAGCCAGGCTGTGGTCACAAAGCCAGTGGGTGGCAGAGCTGTCACCCTACTCTGCCTGTCTCCGAAGTCTGTGCTCTTTTCATCGCATCATCTTGCCAGTCTGTGAGAATATTACAGAATATACAGATAATAATACAGGCAGCATTTTAAGTTAAAACTTAAGTTTTTAGAAGATTTTCTTTCACTTTTTTTTTTTTTTTTTTTTTTGTAGAGACAGTCTCACTGTACTGCCCTCGGTAGAGTGCCGTGGCGTCACACGGCTCACAGCAACCTCTAACTCTTGGGCTTATGCAATTCTCTTGCCTCAGCCTCCCGAGCAGCTGGACTTTCACTTATTTTTAATATTTTTTTAAATTAAGTTTTTTTTTTTAATTTTTTTTTTTTTTTATTGTTGCAGTTTGGCCAGGGTTGGGTTTGAACTCACCCCCCTCAGTATATGGGGCCAGCACCCTACTCACTGAGCCACAGGCACCGCCCTTCTTTCATTTATTAAAAGGTATCAAGGAAGAAAGTGCATTAGTTATGATTTATCTAAACATTTCAGTTATTGCAAAGTTAAAATACTGAATTTTTACACAGTTCACTAAAGTAAGAGAAGGAAATCAAAGGTTTTGCACACTGTCAAGCCAGGGATTCTTAGTGTGAAATCCAAGGATAAACTAAAAGGGGTTGCCTGAATGCTAGGAAACTATATGCAAAACTGCACTGCATTCTGGGGGCCCATCAAATTCCCAAGCAACCCAGGACCCCAGATAGAGAAATAACAAGTATACAATATGGATTCTGAATTCCTAGCCCATTAACACATTTATTTTCTCAGACTGTCTCTCTGAACAGGCCATAAATAATTGGTTCCTTCCTTCATTATTAAACAAATATTTTTTAAAAGGCAGGTTCTCAATTCACCTGTTTCTGTGCTGCAAAGATGACATTCATGAAGTTCATATACTGCAATGCACTGTCTTCTGCAGCCTTAATCACCTAAAAAATCTCGGCAATGTTAATAACTCTCAGGCACATCCCTCTCAAATGTCTCACTCAGTACTTTGACTTAAGTGTCACATAATCTATAGTGAGCTGTAATTAATATAATTTTTCCAATTTGTCTTCCCATTTATTATTAAATAATACCTAACATGTAAAGATGACAACAAAATTTCTCCCTAAATCCTACCACCCAGAGAAATACCTTGTAAATAGCTTGATGAACACCCTTCTAGAGAGCATCTATGTGGGCAAGTATGTACACTCACACCCCAAAGACACACACACACAGAATAACTGGATGATACTCTACCTAGTGTTCTACAACCTGATTTTTCAGTTCACAATGTATGTATTAGGAAAGAGAATATTTTTATGTCAAAGAATTAGAATATATATATGTTAGGCTTCTTGCTGACTTAATAGATTTCCACTATTTAACTAATTATCTATAGAGGATATTTAAGCAGTTTCCAATTCTCGGATTTAAACAGTGCTATGATAACACCCTCATATACCCTCTGCACAAATCCCCAGTTACCTCTCAAAGATAATCAGTTATTGCTAAATTGTACGTACATTTAATTTTGATACAGATTACCAAATTGCCTTCCAGAAAAAGTTTACCAATTTATCCTCCCATCAATGACACATGAAAATAACCAACTCCTAACACCATGGTCAACCCTGCGAACTACCAGGGTTTCTTTGTGCTGAGCCAACAAGCAAATAAGGAAAATCTCATTATTTGACATTTCTTTGCTTCCTAGTAAGACTAAACATATTTTCTTTTCTTTTGATACAGGGTCTCCCTCTGTTGCCCAGGCTAGAGTGTAGTGATGCAATCATAGCTCACAGCAGCCTTGACTCCTAGGCTCAAGGGACCCTCCCACCTTGACCTCTCAAAGTGCTACAATTACAGGTACAAGCCACCACACCTGACCTATATTGTGTTTTAATGACTAACAGAGCAAGTTCCTATTATTCATTTTCAGAAAGTTCCTTTTGAACTTTGATTTACTCTTCCAGATAAACTGCCGAATTTCTTTTTTTAAATCATTCCACCCTGACAGGAAAAACAAATCTTATTGATATCCTGACTGCGACTGTGTTGCCAGCCTCAGTAGGAACAAGACCCCATCTCTACCGAAATCGAAGAAAAAACTACCCACACATTGTGGTGGGCACCTGCAGTCCTAGCTACTCGAGAGGCTGAGGCAAGAGGATCCCTTCAGACCAAGAGTTTGAGGTTGCTGTGAGCTATGAGGCCACAGCCCTCTCCCAGAAAAAAAGAGTGAGACTGTTTCTCAAAAAAATAGATAGATAGATAGATAGATAGATAGATAGAGACTATATTGAATTTACAGTGTGACTTTGGAAAAATCAACACCCAAGAATAAAATATGGTCCTCCATTTATTTAATTCTTTCATTTCTCTCTGAACTTCAGCTTTTCTTCATAATCAGTTTCACACTTTGCTCATTAAATTAATTCTGAATACTTATCATATTTTTGCTTCTACTCTAAATTAGTCTTATTTCCCACTGTTTTCCAATTGTCTGTAGTTAATATAAAGAGTATTGATTTTTTAATCTTACCAATATCCTTGATTTCATTTCTTGATTATCTATAAAAATAAAAACAGATTATAATTTAAATGAATCTTATTAAACATATATGGTTTCCTAATCAATTTTTTTTTTTTTAGAGACAGTCTCGCTATGTCACCCTCAGTAGAGTGCCGTGCCATCACAGCTCACAGCAACCTCCAGCTCTTGGGCTTAGGCAATTCTCTTAACTCAGCCTCCCGAGTAGCTGGGACTACAGGTGCCTGCCGTAACACCCGGCTATTTTTTGTTGCAGTTTGGCTGGGGCTGGGTTTAAACCCACCACCCTCGGTATATGGGGCCGGCGCCCTACTCACTGAGCCATTTTTTTAGGCAGTCCACTTAACATACAATAGTAAAATAAGTAGGATTACCATTCTCATAGAAAAACATAGTCTCCTACCTTTAACTTCCTTGTTCATTCTATGAATGTCTTAATTTCTTAGCATTAAGGAATACAAAAATACTATTTTATTTCACAGATATCTATAGTGAACATAAAAATAACCTCAAATTTTAGTTAAATAAACCCAGCTAAAAGAGAAAAATCTCCACTTGCTGTGACTGATACACAAGAGTGACTGGTGATTTCCAGTTACCAACCTGCAATCAACTGGGCTTTGTAACCTCATCAAAATAGGATCCTTGTCTCAGAAGATTAAAATTAGCAATATACGTTTGTCCTGTTATTATCTACCATGTCCTAGATTTGAATACTGGGGACCACAAGCAAATCAGTAATCCAGTCAATTGAAGTAATAAATTTGGAAACCACACAAAGCTGATCAGGCAACCCAAGTCAAAGTCTGGGACAAGTTACTAGATACTGTCCCACTCCCCTAAATTTTGATTACATTAGGATGAAAGAACATCACACAAACAATAAAACTCAGGAAGGTGTTACTACCCTATGCTAAGTGCAGAATAATCTGCTTGCCTGTAGAGAAGCAGTCACTCATTTATTAAGCTTCAGGGTCAGCAAACAGCTTTTAAAATCACTGTTCCCAACTCAAGGAAGACAAAAATTTTTCAAAAGCCCCAATTTATTAGAATAAGAAACAAGGAAGCATCGTGAAGCAGCACTGGCTGCAGGCAGAAGGACATAGTGTAGAAACTAGAGTTTTCTCATCCTTCCCACTTTTGAGTTTGTACCACTTATCTTTTTTTTTTTTTTTTTTTTTTTTTTGGCCAGGGCTGGGTTTGAACCCGCCACCTTTGGCATATGGGACCGGTGCCCTACCCGCTGAGCCACAGGAGCCGCCCTGTACCACTTATCTTAAAAACATTTCAAGGCCAAGATAAACTATTTTTGTATTTTCTACCACTTTATTACACTCATGCCTCCTATTAAGGGACACCTACGGTTCTAAGAAATGTTACAAGACGTTTTTGTTACACAAGACATCTTCTATGTAACTCAGACACCAAGGATACAGCACAGGGCTTTGGCCAGGGATCCTGCCAGCAGAGTTTCTGTATGTTGACCCTTTATGTCACCTACAAATAACAGAAAATATTAAAAAGAGAATTTTCAAGAACTTGTTTGAACTAAAATTTAGCATTTTCTTGAACCAAGTATGCTTAGAACCAAAGGATTTTGCATGAATAGAATCAAAATATGACATTTTGAAACTGGGCGTTTAAAACCATACCAATTTGTTCCCAGTAATGCTTCAATAAGCAACTTGTTCACCTTTTCTCAATTTAAAATATCCTGGTGTCTGTTCATGGGCTGGGAGGTGGGGGAATGGGGAATGAGTATGGCGTTTTAGTTTGGAAAAACAAGTTGTGGAGAAGGAAGGTAGTAATGGTTGCACAACGAAGTGAGTGGTCTCAACAACACCTAACTGTACACCCAGAAACGGTAAAAATGGTAAATTTTGTTATCTATATTTTACCACAATAAAAACACTAATTAATGGGCGGCACCTGTGGCTCAGTGAGTAGGGCGCCGGCCCGATATGCCGAGGGTGGCGGGTTCGGACCCAGCCGGCCAAACTGCAACCAAAAAAATAGCCGGGCGTTGTGGCGGGCGCCTGTAGTCCCAGCTGCTCGGGAGGCTGAGGCAAGAGAATCGCGTAAGCCCAAGAGTTAGAGGTTGCTGTGAGCCGTGTGACGCCACGGCACTCTACCCGAGGGCGGTACAGTGAGACTCTGTCTCCACAAAAAAAAAAAAAAAACACTAATTAAAATATACTGTTATTTGGGGCTGGGTGCACTGCTGCACTCCTATAATCCTGGCAGTGTGGGAGGCCGAGATGGGTGAATTGCTTGAGCTCAGGAGTTTAAGACTAGCCTAAGCAAGAGTGAGGCCCTGTCACTACTAAAAACAGAAAAATTAGCCAGGTGTGGTGGCTCAGGCCTATAGTCCCAGCTACTCTGGAGGCTGAGGCAGGAGGATCCCTTGAGCCCAAGGTTGGCACGAAACGGTAAGACTGTGTCTAGACAAAAATTCCTGTTATTTGGGAAGATTCAAATTTATGAATGATCATACATAATTGTACAAAATGCCATGAATAAATGTAGGCAGCCTGGACAGGCTCCCTGCCTCCCACATCCCATTATCCTTCTGCTGGTCACTCCCAAAGCATGGCCAGTGAAAAGAGGACAGAGAAACTCTTCCCTCTGGCTATGGGAAGCCGGGAGGGAGGATGCCACAAGTTTGGTGTCTTGGGTGAATAAGGTCCCCCAAGAAATCAAAATCCTAAACCTAGAATTCAAGAGGGTGAGGAATCTAGATTAATTCTCTACTGGCAGCTGGTCCAGGACAACTGGTAACCTGTGGGTGAGGTCACATCTGGAAAAGTCTTCAACGCTATGGAAGTTGAGACTTTTACCTGGAGGCCAGTGGTTCATCTTAAAGCAAGATTCTAAAACCAGCTATAGGAGCACTGTCACCTGGGAACTTAATAAAAACACAAATTCTTAGAAACCAGTGAATCGGGCGGCACCTGTGGCTCAGTGAGTAGGGCGCCGGCCCCATATGCCGAGGGTGGCGGGTTCAGACCCAGCCCCGGCCAAACTGCAACAAAAAAATAGCCGGGCGTTGTGGCGGGCGCCTGTAGTCCCAGCTGCTCGGGAGGCTGAGACAAGAGAATCGCTTAAGCCCAGGAGTTGGAGGTTGCTGTGAGCCGTGTGACGCCACGGCACCCTACCCAGGGGCAGTACAGTGAGACTCTGTCTCTACAAAAAAAAAAAAAAGAAACCAGTGAATCAAAAACTATAACAGGGTCCTGACATTTTGTTTTAACAAGCCTTCCAGGTGACTTTTTTTTTTTTTTTTTTTATGGAGACAGTCTCAAGCTGTCACCCTGGGTAGAGTGCTATGGCATCACAGCTCACAGCAACCTCCAACTCCTGAGCTCAAGTGATTCTCCTGCCTCTGCCTCCCAAGTAGCTGGGAATACAGGCGCCCACCACAATACCTGGTTATTTCTTGGTTGCAGCTGTCATTGTTGCTTGGCGGACCCGGCTGGATTTGAACCTGTCAGCTCAGGTATATGTGGCTGGCGCCTTAACCGCTTGAGCCACAGGCACTGAGCCCTTCCAGGTGACTTTTTAAAGTTTTATTGAGGAAAAAAAAATTTTTTTTAAGTTTTATTGAGGTATAATTTACAGACCATAAAGTTTACTCCTTTTGGATATGCAACTCAGTTATTTTTAGTAAATTTATAGTTGTGCAACCATCACCACAGTCCAATTTTGGAATAGCTTTCATTACTCCAAAAGGTCACCTAGGCTGGGGTGCCCATGTCACTCCCGTCTCTCCCTAGCTCTGGGCACTAACTACTTTCTGTCTCCATAGAGCTGCCTTTTCCCTCCAAGTGATTCTGAGGCAGACTAAGATTTGAAAACCACCACCCACTGGCAACAGGCATCCAGCAGAGGCCTGGAAGCTGGGAAAATGGCAACTTTGACTTAAAGACTTAAATGGGGAGACAAATTCAGAAGACCAGTTAAAGGAAGCATTACAATCATCAGAGCAGAAGCCTATAGGGCGAATGTGCCCTACAGGGAACAGTTGACAATGTCTGAAGGTATATTTGCTTATCACAACTGGGGGATGTTATGGCATCTAGTAGTGGGTGGAGGCTAGGGATACTGTTAAGTATTTTATAATGCACAGGACAGTCCCCACAGCAAAGAATTGTCTAGCCCAAAATGTCAATAGTGCTGAGGTTAATCTAGATAGAAGTGGTCAGGCTATCTAAGGCTAAACTACTGGGATTTCATATCAGAGTAGATATCAGAGTTGAGAAGCAAAGAGTCAAAACCAAAGTTTTTAATTTGGAAAACTAGGTGGATGAGGTTGACAGAAATAGGAAATGTAATGGCAGTATAATAGAAGGCAAAGATAATAAATTTTATAAAATAAGGGGACAAGAAATGGAGATTAACAAATGTTTTAAAAAAGAGGAAAAACAGGTCAATAGGATAACTTTAGAAGCCAAAAAAAAAAAAGCCAAAAATTATGTTTCAAGACGTAAAAGCTGGTTCATGCTTGTAATCTCAACACTTTGGGAGACCAGGGTGGGAGGATTCCTTGAGGCCAGTAGTTTAAAACCAGCCTGAGTAACAGAGTGAGAACTCATCTCTACAAAAAATAGCCAGGCATTGGCTTGGCGCCTATAGCTCAGTGAGTAGGGCACCAGCTACATACACCAAGGCTGGCAAGTTCTAACTCCGCCCGGGCTTGCTAAACAACAATGACAGCTGCAATAAAAAAATAGCTGGGCACTGTAGTGGGTGCCTGTAAGTACTTGGGAGGCTGAGGCAAGAGAGTCTCTTAAGCCCAAGAGTTTGAGGCACTTTACCGAGGGTGACATAGTGAGACTCTGTCTCAGAAAAAAAATAAAAATAGCCAGGTATGGTAGCATGTACATCGAGTTCAGCTACTCAAGAGGATGAGGCAGGAAGATTGCTTGAGCCCAGGGACTTGGGGTTGCAGTGAGCCATGATGACACCACTGCACACTCTACACTAGGCAACTATCTCAAAAAAATAAATAAATAAATAAAAATAAAAAGTAAAAGTAAAGAAGTAAAGACTAGCCAAGTGCAGTGGCTTGTAACTATAGTCCCAGCTGCTCAGGAGGCTAAAGCAGGAGGATCATTTGAGCCCAGGAGTTTGAGACCAGCCTGGGTAACATAGTGAGATCCTATTTCTTTCTTTCTTTTTTTCTTTTTTTTTGAGACAGAGCCTCAAGCTGTCACCCTGGGTAGAATGCCGTGGCATCACAGCTCACAGCAACCTCAAACTCCTCGGCTTAAGCGATTCTCTTGCCTCAGCCTCCCAAGTAGCTGGGATGACAGGCGCCCGCCACAACGCCCGGCTATTTTTTGGTTGTAGCTGTCATTGTTGTTTGGCAGGCCTGGGCTGGATTTGAACCCACCAGCTCAGGTGTATGTGGCTGGCGCCTTAGCTGCTTGAGCCACAGGCTCCAAGCCGTGAGATCCTATTTCTAAGAAAAAAAAGAAAAAAAATTAGTCAACTATGGTAATGAGCACCAGTAGTCCCATATACATGGGAGGTGGAGGCAGGATGATCCCTTGAACCTATGAATTTGAGGATGCGGTGAGCTATGTGATTGGGCCACTGCACTCCAGCGTGGGTGACAGAGCAAAAAAGCCTGTCTCAAAAAAACAAAACAAAACAAAGTAGTACAGGCTGGTCAGCAATGTCAAATGCTGTAGAGGTAAGATAAATTATACAGATTTTGATAAAGAAAAGAGAGTGGTTAGTAAGGAGTATCAAGAGTTTCAAATCCCTGAATTTTACATGTCAAAGATCTCCAGAATCAACTCTATTTGCAAAATAACAATAAGTTTTTAAAAAGCTGTTACTCTTGGTCATTAGATCTTTAATCTCTTCAACAATAACTTCATTTGCTGCTGTTAACAGCTCGTATTTTCCATCTTTACTTCCTGTAGGATTAAATTCAGGAGGAGGGTTGCCAGGGTCTCCGAAGAAGTCCCCAAGTCTGCCATTTTTTCCAGGATATAAAAATCGACTGAAATAACAGAGGGAAAAAGTACAGTTACACCAGGATGCATTGCCCATACTCTCTCTTTTTTTTTTTTTTTACCTTGTTTCTTTTTCATTGCCCATACTCTTACTCATGCACAGAATGAAATTCAACAGAGAAAACAAAATCACAACAATTTTGGACTCACAAGATTCTACAATGAATTTCATTTTTAAAAAATGTATAAAATAGGTAAATCAACAAACATTTGTCTATCACTACAGAACGTTTTCATGGTTCCAGTGCTTTCTGAACAATAAGTGAAAATAAAGAGGGTCTTGGCTATAGTCTCCTAAAATGCTTCAGGTGGTCTCCACACTTTCCATTCTCAGATGATAATCTCAAGAGATTTCCACCAAAGTCTAATTTACTACTAGTTTATTTGCGGTACATATTATCTACCCCAGTAATACAAATCTGGCCCAAGGGTCCCTAAAAACATTCTCCTGTGCTTCATGACATTTAAGGTAATCACACAGAGGACACTTTTGATTGGATGCAAAGAAGGAAGGGAGGGAGGGAGGGAAGGAAGGGAAGACGGAAAAGGAAGGAGGAGTGGAAGGAAGCAAGGGAGGAAGGAGAGAAAAGGAAGGAAGGAAAGAAGAAAAAGGGAAGGAAAGGAGGGAGGGAGGGAAGGAGAAGAAAACAAACTCTGGCTTTTCCTCCAATTCTAAGAAAAATATGGATGAAAGTAGGTGCATGTGCTTGGTAGCCTGTGGACTCTTTTCCCCACCAGAGGAAGCAGTCCTAAGAGTAAGAAAATTTGACACATAGCCACTAATCTCAGGTGAAATATGTCGGTAAACAAGAGTCACTTCTATTATGATGTGACAGTTACGATACAGAAGAGCTGTATCTCACATGAGGATTCAATTCTACATTCAATGCATAATGTGACAAATACATATGATCAAAATTATTCATGAAAACGTGTCAAATATGTGGCCGTATTGAACATCAGCTGCAGACTAACGGCACCATCTTGCAGTGAGTCCAACACAGCCAATTTTTACAATAATACTAGAGAAAATAATTGTTTCTTCAGTCAAGTATCAGATAGAATACTTGGCTTAGGTTTAGAAGCCAATGTTAAAAGAAAAATCCTTATTCTAAACACAAAAAGTCACCCACAGAGCAGTGAAATAGTCATGCCCTGAAAGGTACACAGAGCTACTGGCTGTAGGGAAAGCAGAATCAAACCTCACATCTTAACCCTCATCTGGGACAGACATATACTGAAAATACAGGTGAGAGGAAATACCAACCCAATTTGATAGTTCCTTCTCCTTTTCTGCCTAGACAATATAATTCAACCTGTGTAAATTAATTACGCCACTGCATAACTCTACTATCTAGCAGGTAATGAGGTTTTCAATATTCATAGTTGTCAAAATATACATGTACTTGTTCTTGCTGCTGTATGTGATGTTCCCTGGGTAGATAAAAAGATTTTCGTTTGCAACATACAATAGGAACAATACATGCCAATTGGCACAAAAATCTCATGAATGTTCAGCACTGAGTAGAAAAAATAATCATAATGGTCATACCTTTCATGAATGTGACTTGCTATCACAGCAAGTTTGTTGGAACGATTCATGAATAAATGGGAATTTCCCATCACCATCACAGCATCTATACATTTGGATAAAGTAAACTGTTGAAAAATAGAAGACATCAGAAAAACAAATTAGCTATCCAAATAATTGTCAGGTCTTTTTTTTTTTTTTCCTGCAGTTTTTGGTCGGGGCTGGGTTTGAACCCACCACCTCCAGCATATGGGTCCGGCGCCCTACCCCTTTGAGCCACAGGCGCTGCCCAAGTCAGGTCTTAAATTAGGCTTTCACTGAAATTTTAGGTAAAAATTTACTAAAAAAAAAAAAATTCACTGCTAAAAATTTATGTAGGGACATAAACAAAAGTTTTCTAATTTTACTTAGATCGTTTCTTCATCACTACAATATTCCACAAACATTTTTTGCATAACATTTAGAGAATAACAAACATGTCACATCTTCTGTGATAAAATTACTAGCAAACTACTTCTACATGTGGAATGGATAATATATACTGAATAAATTGGAGATTTGCAAAAGTTTTCAATTAATTTTTTTCACTCAGTATGCTACTATATGCCAGGCAAAGAGCCCTTCTTTTCATTAGCACCTTATACAAGGACATTTCAAGGTACTAATATTACTAAGAAAAATAAGTGAATATTTTTATAATACTGGAATAAGGCCTGTTTCTCTTCAAAACACAAATATTTCAGGTAAAAAGAATGGATAGGCTGGGTGCTGTAGCTCAAGTGGCTAAGGCGCCAGCCACATACACCTGAGCTGGCGGGTTTGAATCCAGCCTGGGCCCGCCAAACAACAATGACAACTACAACCAAAAAATAGCTGGTGCGTTGTGGCAGGCACCTGTAGTCCCAGCTACTTGGGAGGCTGAGGCAAGAGAATTGCTTAAGCCCAGGAGTTGGAGATTGCTGTAAGCTGCGATGCCACGGAACTCTACCCAGGGTGACAGCTTGAGGCTCCGTCTCAAAAAAAAAAGGATAAATTTCAGCCTATTGAAAAAAATGTAAATCTATTAAAATTTTCATATAACAAAAAATGACACTATAAACAAAAGTGAAAGGCAAGTTAAAAGAAAGCTGGAAAAAAAACACTTGCAATATATGACAAGCAACGGATTAAACCTTTTAATATAAAAAGTATTCACAAATCAGTAACTTTTTTTTTGAGACAGAGTCTCACTTTGTCACCCTTGGTAGAGTACTGTTGCGTCACAGCTCACAGTAACCTCAAATTCTTGGGCTCAAGTGATTCTCTTGCCTCAGCCTCCCGAGTATCTGGGCCTACAGGCACCTGACACAATGCCTGGCTATTTTTAGAGACAGGGTCTCGCTCTTGCTCAGACTGGTCTCAAACCCATGAGCTCAGACAATCCACCTGCCTCAGCCTCCCAGAGAGCTAGGACTATAGGCATGCGCCACCACGCCTGGCCTCAAATCAATAATTTTCAAAAAAAACCCACGTACACACAAACCCATGAACATCCAAAGAAAAAATAGGCAAAGACCCATGAAAGAAGTAAAAATTGCCATAAAATACACTAAAAGCAAATTGAGATTGCATTGTTTTTTGCATATTATATTGACAAAAGATAACACAAGGAGAGAGAGTGTCTTGTAGCTGGTACAAGAAAAAAGGAATTCTCACATGCCACTGATGCAAACTAAGATAGCCTTCTGGAGAATAGTAGGGAGAATAAAAGGGCAGCATGCTGAGATATGCCAGTAAATGTTTAACCACTCACTCCCTAAACACCTAAACACTAGGCATACATATACACAAGGACACATGTTTCTTTCGATATAAAGGTTTTTTTTTTTTTTTTTCCCTGGTTTTTGGCCGGGGCTAGGCTCGAACCTGCCACCTCCAGCATATGGGACTGGTGCCCTACTCCTTGAGCCACAGGCGCCGTCCGATATAAAGGTTTTTTAAACATTATTTACAAATAATAATGAAATGTACAATAGTCTTTACTATTCAGTGTAGCCAAGTGATTCTCATAAAATGCCTATGTTGATTTTTGCTGAATTTTTGTACTCCTATTAAACTCATGGTTTCAACTGAACGTGTATATATAGTTCTGATATAAATATTGTGTGATATTTTTGTTTTATGTTATCAAATTAAGAGGGAAGTCAAATAATTATATAAGCCAAGGCTGGGGAAACTGCAGCCTTAAGGCCACATGTGGCCTTCTAAGTCCTTAAGTGCGGCCTTTTGATTGATTCCAAATTTTACAAAATAAATATTTTATATTTTTATAATGAACCTATTCAAAATACCAAACAATAAAATAAATTCCAACAAAATAATACTCCCAGATTGACTGGCACAAGTGAGCGTGGTCAAGCATAGTGCCTCACGCCTATAATCCCAGCACTAAGGGAGGCTGAAGCAGGTAAATTGCTTGGGCTCAGGAGCTCAGTACCAACCTGAGCAAGAGCAAGACTCTATCTCTACTGAAAATAGCAAAAAACTAGCTGGGCCATAGTGGTACACAGCTTTAGTCCCAGCTACTCAGAAAGCTGAGGAAAGAGAATTGTTTACTCAGGCCCAAGAGTTTGAGGTTGTGCACTCTACCCAGGATGACAAAGTGAGACTATTAAAAAAAAAAGAAAAAAAAAAAAAACAGAAGGAAGGAGACAAGAAAAGAAAAAGAAAAAAACACTAGTGAGCCATAAGGACTCAATTGACAATGCTATGCTTATGATTTAGTTTTAACTTTCCCCACCTGACTGGTGCCACCACCACAGGAGGCTGGTTGGTAAAAGTTTATGGGGGTCAGGTATACCACTCAGCTTCTGACAATGGTGCACTATGTTTCTGTTTGAAGTGGAATTTGTGAACGGTTGTACAGCTAGACAATATTTTTTAATTCTGCCTGCTTAATGGTCCATCATGTCAAAGAACAAAAGAATACTGAAGATGTTTTAGTGAGGATTGGGAATTGCATATTATCTTGTTTCTGATAAAGATAAGATGATTTGCTTGCTTTGTGATACTACAACATCAACATCAAAGAAATTCAATCCTCATCAGCATTATAACATTCATAAGGACTCAAAATATTTTAGATTAGAGGGAGAAGCGTGAAAGATTGGATTACAGAAATTAAAAGATGAAAAAGCAGCCCAGGAATGGTGGCTCACACCTATAATGCTTAAGCTACAGGCGCTGAGCCCAGATTGGCAGTTTCTTAAAAAGTTATACATATTATACCTATATAACTCAGCTATGCTACTACCAAGTATATATACAAGGAAAATTAAAACAGGGTAGGCACTGTGTCTCATGCCTGTAGTCCTAGCACTCTGAGAGGCTGAGGTAGGTGGACTGCTTGAGCTCAGGAGTTCCAGACCAGCCTAACTAAAGCAAGACCCCAGCTCTGCTAAAAGCAGAAAAATTAGCTGGGTCTGGAGCTGTGCACTTGTAGTCCCAGCTACTTGGGAGGTTGAGGCAAAAGGATCGCCTGAGCCCAGGAGTTTAAGGTTTCTGTGAGCTAGGCTAAGGCCATGGCCCTCCAGCCTGGAGTAACAGATTGAGACTCTGCGTCCAAAAAAAAAGGAAAAGAGGGGAGGAGAAAACATACATTCACACAAAGACTTGTAAATAAATGTTCACAGCATCTTTATCTCTAAAAACTGTAACCAATCCAAATGTCCATCAACAAGAGATAGAGTATAGATACATAACGGAATAGTAGTCAACAATAAAAAGGAATAAACGATAAACTACGGATACATATAACATCATTAATGAATCTCAAACTAATTACGCTGAATAAAGAAATCAGGCCACTAACCCCACCATATACTACTTGGGTGATGCCATTTACATGCATGTATAATAATCTAGAAAATGCATGCTAGTCCATACTGACAGAAATAGACCAGTGGTTGCCTGGAGTGGGGATAATGAGGGGAAGGCGGAGAGTTTATGAAGGAACATGAAGAAACTTTTGAGAGTGATGAATATATTCAATATTTAAATTGTGGTGATACTTTCATAAATGTATGTATATGTGAAAACATATCAAATTTAACATTTTAAATATGTGAGTTCATTGTATGTCAGTTATATTTCAATAAGGCTCCTATAAATAGACATTACTAAGAAAATGAAAAGATAAACCACAAAACCATAGACTGGGAGAAAATATGTGCAAATCATATATTTGATAAAGGACTTATATCCATATGCCAAAAAAAAAAAGAGTGGATTTTGTGGTATATAAATTATACTTTAATAAAGCCATTTTCTTAAAATGCAATATAAACATTCACTCAGTTAAACCAGAATAATCCAAAGCCATCCTCAAGCAATTTACCTGAGATTCCTTCAGTGCTTGTTTTCCCCACCAAATTGGGTTGGTATCAACTATGATAACTAGAAGATTCAATTCATCTTCTGAAAATTAACAAGAAATAAAATTAAAAATATTAGCCTCATAAAAATGAATCAAAGCTAACATTCTCAATTCATAAATGAAATCCAGAGCAAGTACCACTACATGCCTTTAAATGTTTATCATCTCACAAATGAGATTAACAATTAAAGATGGAAAGCTCAGTAGGTTCTTGTTAAGCTCTTGCCTGCTTAAGAATATAAACTCCAGGCGGCACCTGTGGTTCAGTGGGTGGAGCGCCGGCCCCATGTGCCGAGCGTGGTCCAGGCCCCGGCAGAACTGCGACAGAAAAATGGCCGGGCGTTGTGGCGCACACCTGTAGTCCCAGCTGCTCTGGAGGCTGAGGCAAGAGAATCGCCTAAGCCCAGGAGTTGGAGGTTGCTGTGAGCTGTGTGATGACCCCACGGCACCCTACCCAAGGTGATAAAGTGAGACTCTGTCTCTACCAAAAAAAAAAAAAAAAAAAGAATATAAACTCCATGAGGACAGGGACTTTTGTCTGTTTTGTTTACTCTTTCTCCTCAGCTCCTAGCATACTGCCTACCACATAGCAGATGCTGAATGAAGGTCTATTGAATGAACCCAAAGGAATTTGCATTTTGCCAAGTGGAGGACAGAGGCAGTGATTAATCAACAGTAGGAAACCCGATGGGAGAATCTGAGACACGAAGAATTAAAGAGAGACATAGGAATCAAAGGAATTAATGTGGCCTGGTCCATCAAATCACCTATCAACAAGGCCAAATGTGGATAGGAGCCAAATTTTAAAAGATTAAGATCCAGACCAGGTGTTGTGGCTTATGCCTGTAATCCTAGCACTCTGGGAGGCTAAGTTAGGTGGATTGCTCGAGCTCAGGAGTTCAAGACCAGCCTGAGCAAGAGTGAGTAGCCAGGCGTTGTGGCGGACAGCCATAGTGGTCCCAGCAACTTGGGAGGCTGAGGCCAGAGGATCACTTGAGCCCAAGAGTTTGAGGTTGCTGTGAGCTATGATGCCATAGCACTCTACCAAGGGAAACAGTGAGACTGTGTCTCAAAAAAAAAAAAAAAAAGGATAAGATCCAGAGGGTATAGCAATTCCTATGTAAAAAGAATTTACTGGCGGCACCCATAGCTCAGTGGGTAGGGCGCCTGCCACACACACAGAGGCAGGCGGGTTCGAACCCAGCCCAGGCCAGCTAAAAACAATGACAACTACAACAACAACAACAACAACAACAACAACAAAAATAGCCAGGCATTGGGGCAGGCGCCTGTAGTCCCAGCTACTTGGGAGGCTGATGTAAGAGAAGAGTCAGCCCAAGAGTTTGAGATTGTTGAGCCGTGATGCCATAGCATTCTACCTAGGGTGACAGCTTGAGACTCTTGTCTCAAAAAAAAAAGAAAAGAAAAAGAATTTACTGTGAAAAGGAATTAGGTTACTCTTGAAAGTGACAAAAACAACTAAACAGACTACCTCAACACATTAATCATTCTTTTCAGCTTTTTTTGACAGGCGGTTCTCACTATGTTACCTAGGTTGGTCTCAAACTCCCCAGCTCTAGCAATCCACAGGCACCAATGCAAGCACGTTGATCATTCAACAAACATTTACACTAAGTATCAACATAAGGCATTGGGGATAATAGATCCAAACCCTCAGAGAGGATACACTCTAAACAAGGTGACGGATGTATAAACTGGTTAAGTGTACAGTTTTGAAAAGCCCAGGATGCTCACTTAAAAGCGAAAAGAAGCTATATGTTTCCTGCCTCTATACATACCTTCCTTCTTGCAGCCCCCTATCTCCCACATCAGGATGAACCCCACCCCATCTTTGACTTCTGCATATTCAAATTCTCATTACTCTTCAAGGGCCAAACCAATGCTACCTCTTTCTTCTAGCAGGAGGTCAAGGCTCCCCTATCTCAGGGAACAGGAATGCCAGCCTGCTCTCTACCAGGTACGGGCATATGTAATACTATAATCCCATTCCATCCTGACAACCCAGCAAAAAAACATATCACTGCCATTTTTCATCAATTATAAACTGTACCCCTCTTTTTTCTTACATTCATTAATTGCAGAAATCCGAATGGTGCCTTACCAACAAGATTGGCATATTTTTGTCTTTCTTGGTGGTATTTTTTTTTTTTTTTGTAGAAACAGAGTTTCACATTATGGCCCTCGGTAGAGTGCCGTGGCATCACACAGCTCACAGCAACCTCCAACTCCTGGGCTTAGGCGATTCTCTTGCCTCAGCCTCCCGAGTAGCTGGGACTACAGGCGCCCGCCACAACGCCCGGCTATTTTTTTGTTGCAGTTTAGCAGGGGCTGGGTTTGAACCCGCCACCCTCGGTATATGGGGCCGGCGCCCTGCTCACTGAGCCATAGGCACCGCCCTCTTGGTGGTATTTTAAATAAGGGCACACTTCATAATCACTATTGTCCTAGATTAGATGAAATATGGCATATGGTACCCTATTTTGCAAATGAAATAACACACCCTAAGTCACATAGCCTGCTAGCAAATGGCAAGGTCAAAGCCCTGCTTGGAAGATAGATCTGCTTTGTTTCTAAAAACTGTGACTCTTGGCTGGTTGGGATGGCTCATGATTGTAATCTCAGCACTTTGGGAGACCAAGGTGGGAGGAATGCTTGAGGCAGGAGTTCAAAACCAGCCTGAGAAATATAGCAAGATCCAGTCACTACCAAAAAAGTTTTAAGAATTTGGGTCGGTGCCTATAGCTCAGTGGTTCCACACCAGCCACATAACCAGGGCTGACCGGTTCAAGCCCGGCCTGGGGCCAGCTAAACAATGACAACTGCAATTAAAATATATATATATATAGCTGAGTGTTGTAGTGGGCACCTGTAGTCCAGCAACCTATAGTCCCAGCTACTGTAGTCTCAGGCTGAGGCAAGAGAATCGCTTAAGCCCAAGAGTTTGAGGTTGCTGTGAGCTGTGACGCCACAGCACTCTACTAAGGGCAACATAGTAAGACTCTGTCTCAAAAAAAAAAAAAAAGTTTAAGAATTAGCTGGGAATACCCTCCACAGTAGCTTCAAAGAAAATGAAACACTTAGGAATATACCTAATAAAAGAGGTGAAGGATCTTTACAAAGACAATTATGAAACCCTAATAAAAGAAATAACCCTTTTTCCCTGAAAATAAGACAGTGTCTTATTTTAAGGTGTGCTCCCAAAGATGTGCTAAGTCTTATTTTCAGGGGATGTCTTATCTTTCCTGTAAGTAGGTCTTATTTTCGGAGGATGTCTTATTTTCGGGGAAACAGGGTAGCAGAAGACATTACCAAATGGAAGAACATACCATGTTCTTGGCTGGGAAGAATCAACATTAAAATGTCTACTCTAGGCTCGGCGCCTGTGGCACAAGCGGCTAAGGCGCCAGCCACATACACCTAAGTTGGCAGGTTTGAATCCAGTCCGGGCCCGCCAAACAACAATTATGGCTGCAACCTCTCAAATTAGACCTCACATTTGATCCTGCAATCCTATTACTAGACATTTATCTGGAAAAAAATCATTTTATCATAAGGACATTTGCAGTAGATTGTTTATCACAGCTCAATTTACAATTGCCAAAATGTGGAAACAGCCTCAATGCCCACCAACCCAGGAATGGATTAACAAGCTGTGGTATATGTATACTATGGAATACTATTCAGCCATTGAAACAGATGGAGACTTTACATCTTTTGTATTAACCTGGATGGAACTGAAACACATTCTTCTTAGTAAAGTATCACAAGAACGGAGGAGTAAGAATCCAATGTACTCCATACTAATATGAAACCAGCAGATGATCTAAATCATACCCACATAAGAGAAAAATTCAAATCAATTCAACGTGGGGGGCAGGGGAACAAGGCAGTAGAGAGAGGGAAGGAGGAAGAAGGAGGGGTAAGGGTGTGCTCCCACTTAATGGGCACAATGTTAGTGGGTATGGCACACCTCTTGGGGGCAGGACACAACTACAAGAGAGACAACACTTAAAAACTGCAAACAGGGCGGCGCCTATGGCTCAGTCGGTAAGGCGCCGGCCCCATGTACCGAGGGTGGCGGGTTCAAATCCGGCCCCGGCCAAACCGCAACCAAAAAATAGCTGGACGTTGTGGTGGGTGCCTGTAGTCCCAGCTACTCGGGAGGCTGAGGCAAGAGAATCGCTTAAGCCCAGGAGTTGGAGGCTGCTGTGAGCTGTGTGAGGCCACGGCACTCTACCCAGGGCCATAAAGTGAGACTCTGTCTCTACAAAAAAAAAAACAAACAAAAAACTGCAAACATTATAACCCAATTCTTTGTACCCTCAAATTAACCTGAAACAATAAAAAAATAAATAAATTAGCTAGGCATAGTGGCACACCCCTAAATTTCCAGCTACTGAGGAGGGAGGATTACTTGAGTTCAGGAATCCCAGCTTACAGGGATCTATGGTCGTGCTACAGTACTCCATCCTGGGTGACAGAGCTAGACTTTCTCCAAAAAAAGAAAGAAAAGAGAAAACTATGGCTCTTAACTACCCCATTACCCATCTCTGACTACCCACAGCGTTAAGTGATCCTTTTCTAATGACACTTAGCATTCTCTACCTCATTTTATACTTAGTTATAAGTTTCTGATTTCTTCCCAGTCCTTCCCACTAAACAATTAATTACTAAAAGAATGATGAATTAATCCTAGGATGAAATAATAACTTGTCAATTATACAATGAAGTGTGTAGCACAGAAGTACTTAGTGTGTCCGCCACAGGCCCACATCCCGTAAGCCTTTGGCCTTATTCTCCATCCATCACCACCCACCTCACAATTCTCTGTGTACTACTGCCAAGAAACTTAAGAGAAGAAGTGTTGTCTGTGGGGAGAGGTGTACATCTACACACATGCAATGTCTCTGTGACCTTTCTTCTTTAGTTCTCTACCTCCTCGTCTGCAGACAGGCAATGCCAAGCCTGCCTCCTTCACCAGGCTGTGGTAGTGATTAGAACTACCAATAAAGGGAGTATGGACAATCGTTAACTGCCTCTGAAAGGATCTCTCCTGGTTTCTATGGCTGCTCTCCACAGTCCATTTTCCACACAGAGGCAAAAATGAATGATTTTTTAATTGTTAATCATAACACTTCCTGGCTTAAAATTCTACAATGGCTTCGTATTACACTTAAAAATAAAGCTCAACCACATTATCATGGCCCACAAGGCCCCGTATGAGCTGCAACTGGCTAGTTTTCTGATCTCATCCCTCTATCGTTTTTCTTCAAGACACCGGACTGTGTAACGGGGTTTAATGTATGAATGAAACCCCTTTCCCTCTATCCTCAGGTTCTCCATTTCTTTCTTAGTGTAATCTGGTGGCTCGACGTGCCACAGAGCCTTTCTACTTAAAAAGCACTTTCTGCGGGACTTAAAATAATCTTTCAAGTCTTTGTTTCAATGTCCCACTCTCCCTTGGGCTCCTACCTAAAGCGGCTTCCTCCGGGACTCTAATCACAATCTACCACATTGTCCTATTACGTTGTCTTCATAGCTCTTGTCACCCTGTGGAATTATTTTTATTCCCTTGCCGACAGTCTGCCTCGCCCACTGGAAGGCAACCTCCGCAAGGACCCTGTCATGATCTCTATTCCAGTCCAGAAAGGAACGCCCAGCACACAGGAGGCGATCCAAAAACATTTACTGAATGAATGACTGGATACACCGCGTACTCCTCTAAAGACCAAACAAATTCCACCCAGCCCAGAAGATACACTGCATTTGACAGGTCCTGGCCAAGCCAAATCCGCCCAGCTACGGAGTCTGAGGTCCCGCCCGGCGCTGCCCTCACCGTCCGAGACCATGGTGGCCGAGCGCCTCGGCTTACAGCAGGCACCGAGCGGTCTGCAAGCTCCGGCCTCCTCCCACCTTGACTTCCGGTGCCGCCAGGTGACGTACAAGGCTGTTTGACCCGGGCCGCGCGCCGTACTCTGGGCCCCGCCCCCGAATCGCCGGAAGTGAAGGGCGGAGGTGGGCCACGCGCTGTCAATCTCCGTGGCTTGCAGTCAGCGCGGTTGCTGAACTCGCTCGAGGCAGCGCGGGCGGCTCCGGGACTCTGGCCCTCAGTCCTAAGGGCACCATGGACGACAAGGGTAAATCAGGACCGGCAGGACTGCTATGTCTGTAGCGGAGCCGCGCGGGCGTACCCCTTAACCTCTCACACTCAAGCGGAGCTCCTGGAGAGTTCAGGCTGCTCGTCTGCATGTGATTCCTCTAGTCAAAACTTAGTCCCCTTGGTGCTCTTGAATCCAGGGATGGGCTGTGAGACCATCCGCAGACACCCTCCCATACAGGCACGCTCTTTCCCAGCGCCATCCTCCAAAAAAGTCCTTCGCCCTGTTGGATCTATTACTAAAAAAAGATTTTTTAAAGGCATATTTGTTGTTTCTCTAGTAGAGTTACCAAAGTATATTATTAAGTGAAAAGCAAGGGCAAACTAATATAATACCTTTTTTTTTTTTTTTTGGAGATAGTCTCACTTTGTCACCTTCAATAGAGTCCTGTGCAGTCACAGCTCACAGCAACCTCCAACTCTTGGGCTCAAGCGATTCTCTTGCCTCAGCCTCCGAGAAGCTGGAACTACAGGCGCCTGCCACAACGCCTGGCTATTTTTTTAGAGATAGGGGTCTCGCTCTTGCTCAGGCTGGTCTCAAACCCGTATCTCAGACAATTCTCCTGCCTGGGCCTCGCAGAGTGTAATATAATACCTTTTAATGTAAAGAAATAGAGGGGGGGGTGTAACTCTATCTACAGGTATACACATGTGTGTATGTAAATTGACTTGGATTAGCATTGACTGTCAGAGGGGGTACAGGAGAAAATCGGTAAAGTACCTGGCTTGGACACTCTCATAACTTAGGCCCAAGGATAGGTGGGAGAATGTTTATTTTTTAGTAGAGCTTAAATTTTATGCCTTGCATGTCAGTAATTTTTCAAAATAATAAAGATCTCTCAAATAGTAAAGTGGTGCCTTCTCTACTTCCATCAATATTTATCATGTCCCTGATACCAAATACTCCAAAAAGAAAGTATTTTATTTATTTGTTTTTAGACAATCTCACTCTTGTCACGCTAGGTAGAGTGCCATGGCATCATAGCTCACAACTACCTCAAACTACTGGGCTTAAGCGATCCCCTTGCCTCAGGCACCCACCACAACGCCCAGCTAGTTTTTCTATTTTTTTTTTTTTTAATAGAGACGGGGTCTCTCTTATTCAGGCGGGGCTTTAACTCCTACGCTCAAGCAATTCACCTGCCTCAGCCTCCCAGTGCCAGGATTAGAAGTGTGAGCCACCATGCCCAGCCAGAAAGTATTTTTTTAATTATTTTTCTTCTTAAGGTCAATGATCATCAATAAGCTCTTTGGCCTTACATCCTGCTAAATGAATTTGATAAAATCACTTTTTCCCCAGAGTTAATTGAATACTTTAAGTCTCAGATGAAAGAAGATCCTGACATGGCCTCAGCGGTGGCTGCCATCCGGACTTTACTGGAGTTTTTGAAGAGAGATAAAGGTAAAAAGAGTCATGTGTGAATATTCTGGGTCACAGGAAAGTCTTCTGATGACTCTTAAAAATGTAAAAAGAGAGATTGATGTTTACCTGTAATAAGGTAACATAGCCGTAGGCTCAGTGTCTGCCTTCATTTCATGCCTTTTTATCTGGAGAGAGCCAGTTATTATTAACAGGATCCCCTTTCATAAATGAAATATATTTTTAATCAAGAGAGACAATTTTATTGTCTTTTTTTATATATATTTTTTGAGACACAGTCTCAAGCTGTCCCCCTGGGTAGAGTGCTGTGGTGTCGTAGCTCACAGCAACCTCCAACTTGGCTCAAGCGATCCTCTTGCCTCAGATTTTCTATTTTTAGTACAAATGGGATTTGCTTTTTTTTGCTCAGGCTGGTTTCAAACTCGTGAGCTCAAGCAATCCACCTGATTCAGCCTCCCAGAGTGCTAGGAGTACAGGCGTAAGCCACCGCACCTGGCCAAAAGAGACCATTTTTCTATCAGATTAATCATGAAGCTTAAATTACAGCAGTAATTCAGCTTTACAAGTATGTATTGGACTTTTACCTTGTGCCAGATTCTGTAGAAATACCTCAGAGAATATACCAGAATTCTGATCTTAATATTATTGTGATGTCATACTAGTTCAGCATCCTAAATGTAAGCATCTAGGCATAGCATGACACCTTGTATAAGCAAAATAATAACAATAAGAATAATCCCTTCTTTAAAGGGCTGCCCTAGAGACATGTCTTCCCATTATACTTACAATAACATCCAGACACCTTAGCCTCACCTAGACCACCTTGCAAACCTCATCTGCCACTACTACTTAATACCCTTCCATGCTGTCCCTCTCTGAAGTCTCTTTGTTTCTCATACCAGGTTTATTCCCATCTCAGAGCCTTTATTGTTATAATCTGTACCTAGAACATTTCCCTTTGGCTGTGTGGCTGGATCCTATCTTAATCAGGTTTCAGTTTAGATGGGCCCCACTCCAAGAGGCCATCCCCTGTTAAATATCCCCATATTGCCTGTCATTCTGCTTTTTTCATTGTTCATTACAAATATCTGTGTTTCACTTGTTTATTTTTTGTTGTATGCTTATTGTCTTCTTCCTCTCCATTAGAGCAGAACCCTGTCTCCCCCCCCGCCCCCCAAGAGATGGTGTCTGTGTTGCCCAGGCTAGTTTCAAACTCCTGGCCTCAAGTGATCCTCCTGCTTGGCCTACTTAGCAGCTGGGATTACAGATATAAGGCACCAGGCCTGGCTTGTCATATCACTGATATATCCCTAGCATCTGAAACAGTGCTTGACATATAGTATGCAACCAGTAAATATTTGTTAAATGAATGAATGAATGTCTCACAGACCCGGCTAGAGCCTGTGATACTAAAATGAACATCACATTTTGTTTGATCATTCCAGGGGAGACAATCCAGGGCCTGAGAGCAAACCTCACCAGTGCAATAGAGACCCTGTGTGGTGTGGACTCCTCTGTGGCAGTGTCCTCTGGCGGGGAGCTCTTTCTTCGCTTCATCAGCCTTACCTCCCTGGAATACTCTGTAAGCCCTCTTTCAGAGTACCTTTCTGCTTCTCTGTTTAGCTACGGATATTCTCACCTTTACATGGATTGTCCTTGTTCCCTCATTTTGCTCTTTTCCTCCCAGGATTACTCCAAATGTAAAAAGATTATGATTGAGCGGGGAGAACTTTTTCTCAGGAGAATATCACTGTCAAGAAATAAGATTGCAGATTTGTGCCATACTTTCATCAAAGATGGAGCAGTGAGTAGTCATCCATTGTGTGTAGTAACTAGGAGCAAGGGCTTTGAGTCAGACTGCCTCTGGGGAAAAATCCTGGCTCTGCCACTTACTTGCTGTGTAGCGTTGGACAAGTTGTTAACCTCTGCACGGTTTTCTCATCAGTTAAATAAGGATGACAATAGTACCTACCTCATAGGGTTATTGTGAGGATTAAATGAGATGGTATGTGTGAGGGCTCAGCACTATGTCTGGCCCATAGTAAGTGCAATATCAATGTAGACATTAGGGGCGGAGCCTATGGCTCAGTGAGTAGGACGCCAGTCCCATATACTGAGGGTGGCGGGTTCAGACCCAGCCCCGGCCAAACTGCAACAACAAAAAAAATAGCTGGGCGTTGTGGCAGGCGCCTGTAGTACCAACTACGCAGGAAGCTGAGGCAAGAGAATCGCCTAAGCCCAAGAGCTGCAGGTTACTGTGAGCTGTGATACCATAGCACTCTACTGAGGGTGACAAAGTGAGACTCTGTCTCAAAAAAAAAAAAAAAATGTAGACATTAGATGGTCATCATGTAAACATGTAGGGAAAGACACTGGGGCAGCACAGATGATTCCTAATAAGATGTTTTACTAAAGTATGATTATGTAAGTAGTAAGTTAGTCTGAATTAAATCAGCACAGAACAGTTCTTGCCACTGTTTAATACTGAGCATCTTCCTGGTGAAAGTTAGCACTAGAAAAGGATTTTCTTTTTAACTTATTTTTTGAGACAGAGTCTCACTATGTCGCCCTCGGTAGAGTGCCGTGGCATCACAGCTCACAGCAACCTCCAACTCTTGGGCTTAAGCAATTCTCTTGCCTCAGCCTCCTAAGCAGCTGGGACTACAGGCACCCACCACAATGCTCAGCTATTTTTTTTTTTTTTTTTTGTAGAGACAGAGTCTCACTTTACCGCCCTCGGTAGAGTGCCATGACGTCACGGGACTCACAGCAACCTCCAGCTCTTGGGCCCAGGCAATTCTCTTGCCTCAGCCTCCCGAGCAGCCGGGACTACAGGCGCCCTGCCACAACGCCCTGCTATTTTTTTGTTGCAGTTTGACCAGGGCTGGGCTCGAACCTGCCACCCTCGGTATATGGGGCCGGTGCCCTACTCACTGAGCCACAGGCACTGCCCTCGGCTATTTTTTGGTTGCAGTTGTTATTGTTGTTTTAGCAGGCCCAGGCTGGACTCGAACCCACCAGCCTTGGCATATATGGTCAGTGCCCTACTCGCTGAGCTATAGGCACCGAGCCTTAACTTCATTTGTTTTTTTTTTTTTCTTTTTTTTGAGACAGAGCCTCAAGCTGTTGTCCTGGGTAGAGTGCCGTGACATGACAACTCACAGCAACCTCCAACTCCTGGGCTCAAGCGATTCTCCTGCCTCAGCCTCCCAAGAAGCTGGGACTATAGGCACCTGCCACAACGCCTGGCTATTTTTTGGTTGCAGCCATCATTGTTGTTTGGCGGGCCCGGGCTGGATTTGAACCTGCCAGCTCAGGTATATGTGGCTGGCCCCTAAGCCGCTTGAGCCACAGGCGCTGAGCCTTTAACTTCATTTTAAATGCTATTACAGGTGGTGCCTGTAGCTCAGTGGGTAGGGTGTCAGCCACATACATGGAGGCTGGCAGGTTTGAACCCACCCTGTGCCAGCTAAAATCAACAATGACAACTGCAGCAAAAAAATAGCCAGGCGTTGTGGTGGGTGTCTATAGTCCCAGCTACTTGGGAGGCAGAGGCAAGAAAATCTCTTAAGCCCAAGAGTTTGAGGTTGCTATGAGCTGTGATACCACAAAACTCTACCGAGGGTGACACAGTAAGACTGTCTTAAAAAATAAAAATAATAAAAAAATGAAAAAAATAAATAAATAAACAATTGCTATTACAGGGATGCAAAGCTGCCAAGTATTTATAAGTGAGTAAAGACAGGAGCTGCAGGTTAAGCCAGTCCTCCAGCAAAGGGTAATAAAACCTTTGTAACGTCTCTCCCACCAGCATACATCCCTTCTGCCACCTGACCCTCCACTGACCATAAAATTATTTACTTGCGTTTGACTCTTAAATCTTGTCCCAACCTTTGAGGTATTATACTTTTTTTAAGAGATAGAGTCTTTTTTTTTTTTTTTTTTTTTTTTTTTGTGGTTTTTGGCCAGGGCTGGGTTTGAACCCACCACCTCCGGCATATGGGACCGGCGCCCTACTCCTTGAGCCACAGGTGCCACCCAAGAGATAGAGTCTTAATTCTGTCACCCTCAGTAGAGTGCCGTGGCGTCACAGCTCACAGCAACCTCCAGCTCTTGGGCTTAGGTGATTTTCTTGCCTCAGCCTCCCAAGTAGCTGGGACTACTGGCATCCACCACAACACATGGCTATTTTTTGTTGCAGTTTGGCTGGGGCTGGGTTCAAAACTGCCACCCTCGGTATATAGGGCCGGTGCCTTACTCACTGAGCCACAGGCACTGCCCTTGAAGTATATTATGATGTAAATGATGTCATAGATATAAATGGAGTTTTGGCCAAATGGAGGCAAGGTCGTAATTGCCTCTCACTGAGACCTTCTGCATACTCATCATGCTGTCAGTATTCTGAAGGTTTTGTTGGCTCTAATGTAGTGTAATGTGTGTATACAGCACCTGCTCACACTGACTTGAGACAGCTTCCAACATTTAGAGCAGAGCTGCTGAACTTTGAACATGCAGATGAATCATCTGGGGGTCTTATTAAATGCAGTTTGGGTTCAGTAGGTTTGGGGCAGAGCCTGAGAATCTGCATTTCTAAAAAGTTCTCAGGTGAGGCCCAGAAAGGAGCTATAAAGCTGTGTCCACCATCTTGCATTACAAGTGATCCTTTGCACTTTTCCATAGAAGTTACGCACGTGTGTGCAAATTGCATCCATGCCACACATAGGTTGTGTTTACCCCAAACAGTGCTATTTAAAAACTAGTTTGCCAACCCTTCAGTGTTGGATTTTTGGCCCTTCTGGGAAAATCAGATGATCTGGCAACAGTAGGACCATGTGATGACAGCCATGTGACAGAGTTGAAGAGTCCTGACTCTCCTTAGCCTTTTTACTTTGCTGCTGGCTCCACTCACTCTACTGCAGTGCATTATGCTAGTAAGCCCAAGTATAAAAACCACATCTTAGAAATAGGGAAACCAAACCAAAGGAAGCCCAAGGCCCCTTCCGACATCCAAGACTTTTCTTTCTCATGATACTGCATGGGGCTCCACTTCTACATTTGCTATGGGAAGTGAGACCTATACTGTAGTTCTCTGGCAGACTTTTCAGCTTGTAAGTGGGCTGGAAACACTGTACTATCAGTTCTCCTTTCTGATTATAGTTGGTTTCTGAGGAAGCATACAGAAGTCTAGGATGGCAGGACTACTCATTACTGTGCAGATAGTGTAGCTGATGACAAGGGAGTTAGCCCCTTTGACAAGTTTTCTCTATCCACAGAAAATACTGACTCACGCCTACTCCAGAGTGGTCCTGAGAGTCCTAGAAGCAGCTGTGGCAGCCAAGAAGAGATTCAGTGTATACATTACAGAGTCACAGCCTGATTTATCAGGGCAAGTACTTTTCTGTTCAGTTATGTGCCTGGCTATCACTTTGAACAGCAAACTGAGGTTTAGCATCTATAATAATAGGAACCAGAGCACACCCTCTCCCCCTCCCATTTGTCAGCAGTGCTTTTGATTATGCCTATTACTGTTCTGGAAGAAAATCTGCTATGAATTTTGCAGTAGGTCATAGTATAGGAACTGGGGGGTTTTAATCAGAGGACCAGCAGGAGATTGTGTTGAGGCAGAATGCTTATGGAGGAATTAGGCAATTGCTAAGCACAGTGGCTCATGTTTGTAATCCCAGCAACTTAGGAGGCTAAGGCAGGAGGATCACTTGAGGGGAGGAGTTCAAGATCAGCCTGGGCAATATAGCAAGAACCCATCTCTAAAAATGTATATTTTTTAAATTAGCCAAGTGTGGTGGCAAATGCCTTTAGTTGCACCTACTTGGGAGTCTTAGGTGGGAGAGATCATTTGAGTTCAGTAGTTCAAGGTTGCAGTAAGCTATAATGGGGCAACTGCACTTCAGCCCAGGTAAAAGAGATCTTGTTTCTAAAAAATAATAACAATTTATAAAAAATGAATAGGTAGTACTCAGCCCTACTATGAAACGAATTTATAGCTTTCATATGAAAGCTATAACCCAGTTATAACCTAAGAATATGGGAAAAGGGAGGATAGGGGAGGGGAGGATGGGCGGAGGGAGGCTAATTGGTGGGACCACACCTACAGTGCATCTTACAAGGGTACATGTGAAACTTAGTAAATGTAGAATATAAATGTCTTAACACAATAACTAAGAAAATGCCAGGAAGGCTATGTTAACCAGTGTGATGAAAATATGTCAAACGGTCTATAAAACCAGTGTATGGTGCCCCATGATTGCATTAATGTTCACAGCTATGATTTAATAATAAAGAATTTTTTTTAAAAAAAGGAATAGGTAATTCATATCTCCATTTCTTCCGAAGGTTAAAAACTTTTCTTCTTTTTTCTGATTTTATATCTCTTGCCCAGAGTACCTACAAGTATGGCTTTCTAAAATATAGTTTTTTCTAAAGAACCTAAATCCTTGTTTCCTTGTCCAGTGTCTTAGGATCTGCCCCTTAATCTATTAGTATTAGCTGAGTTTCAAGCAAACATGACTTATCACTGTTCAAATTAAGTGACTCACCATACAGCACTATGGGACTTTCTGGACTTTTCTAATGTTTTCAAAATGTCACCTTCAGTAAGAAAATGGCCAAAGCCCTCTGCCACCTCAACGTCCCTGTCACTGTGGTGCTGGATGCTGCTGTTGGGTAAGTGCCTGTCTTCTCTGAGTCACCTTTCCTTGCCCACCTCCAGGGTTGGCTCCCAGTGGGATTTTCACATTGGCAGTTTGAGTTCCATTCATAAAACTGCACTGGGTAGCATCCCACCTCTTAATTAATAGCTGCACTAAGTCAGCAAGCTCATTATAAGATCTTGATAGTGTACACAAAAAAGACAGAGTTATAGGATAGGATGTTGGGGAGAGTAGGAGTTTGTATCCATAGTTTAATGGATCTAAGCGTTTGTACATTTTAAGAGCAAGATGCCAAGGTTGGTCTGGATCAGCACTTAGGGTAATCAGTGCTTTCTCTTCATTTGAAGACCTGAGCTGTCCTCAGTGCCACACTGAGATGCTTTGTCTCACCCAGGCAACTTCTAAAAACCAAGGTCATGTGTTCCTGGGATTATCAGTGTGTTTCACAAGAGAAAACAGGAGTAATAATGTCTTGGGAAGAAAACATGATGAAGTAAAATTAGGGATGTGTTCAAGAATAAGCATTTTGAACAAATCTGCTCATTTTACAAAGTAAATTGCCCTTCATCCAACTAAAAAGATTGCCTAACATTTTGTTCCAACTTCGGATCACATCAGCTTTTAAAATTGTCATTTTTTTATATTGAAGTAGAACAGAAACACCACAATACCAAACTAGTAAGGATGAGTACTGTATCATGAAATTCTTGCTTCAATTACACACTTAGGCTGAGCAAGGTGGCTCATGCCTGTACTTGTAGCACGAGGCAGGTGGATCGCCTGACCTCGGGAGTTTGAGCCCAGCCTGAGCAAGACTCCATCTCTACTAAAAATGCAAAAACTAGCAGGGCATTATGGCAGGAACCTGTAGTCCCAGCTACTCGGGAGGCTGAGTCAGGAGGATCACTTAAAAACAAGGGTTTGAGAGTGCTGTGAGCTTTGACGGCAAGGTACTCTACCCAGACTCTGTCTCAAAAAAATTTAAAAAATTACACTACACAGAGAATGCCAAAACATGTATACTTGCAGTCTGAGAAAGGAAAAACTATTAAAATTATAATACTCCATATAAACCACTAACAAAAGATGAATATAAGTCATATTGACCATCTCTTATAAATGCAGAAATCAGGCAATGCTTATGTATTAGAAATTTAATACAGTTTTTTCTTAAGATGTGTATACACGTTTTTGGCATCTTCTGTATACACATGTGGAGGGGGCAGTGTAGAGTGTATGTCTTATTGTGCAATCATAATAAAAAAGGTTTTAATGTCCCTGGTAACAGTGCCAGGGGCTGACGCCTTATCACTTATGTTTTATGTGCTTTTGGCAGGGGTGGTGGTGGTGGTGGTATAGTAATGGGATGAACTTATGATGAAAATGGAAGAATGGGTTCAGCACCTGTAGCACAGTGGTTATGGTGCCAGCCACATACACCAAGGCTGGTGGGTTCAAACGTGGCCCAGGCCAGCTAAAACAATGACAACTGTAACAAAAAATAGCCAGGCTTTGTGGCAGGCGCCTGTAGTCTCAGCTACTTGGGAGGCTGAGGCAAGAGTTGGAGGTTGCTGTGAGCTGTGACGCCACAGCACTCTACCGAGGGTGACATAGTGAGACTCTGTCTGAAAAAAAAAAAAGAAAATGGAATAATGACCTTTGCAAATGTTGATGCTACTAATAAAAGCCAACAAAAGAAAGCATGAAAAACTTTTTTTGTTTTAATTTCTTTAGTTATATCATGGAGAAAGCAGATCTTGTCATAGTTGGTGCAGAAGGAGTTGTTGAAAACGGAGGAATTATTAACAAGGTAGGAGCATCAGTTCTCCCCAGTTCTTTGCGCAGGGCTGGGAGATGTCTTGCAGACCTACGATACCACCACAGTGTTGTATGCTCTATCATTCATTTTTCTCCTAATCTGCCTTAGCATTAGGAATTCATCATGGTATTTAATTGTTGACAATTCTCATGAGCCATCATCACGGTGGTCAAATTTTCTTCTTTTGATGATTGATTGTAAATTAAGATAATGTAATTTACATTTATCCAAAATGAGCTTTATTAGAATTGGGATTTGGTTTTTGTTTTGTTTTGAGACGAGAGTCTCATTTTGTCATCCTCACTAGAGTACTGTGTCGTCACAGCTCACAGCAACCTCAAACTCTTGGGCTCAATTTTCTTTGCTCCCAAGTAGCTGGGAATATAGGTGCCCACTACACCTGTTTTATTTTTAGAGATGGGGTCTTGCTCTTGCTCAGGCTGATCTCAAACCTGTAAACTCAGGCAGTCCATCTGCCTTGGCCTCCTAGAGTGCTTTGTATTCTTTTTAATCGAGCATATTTGATCTTCATATATTTTATTCCAATTTCTCTATCCATTGATTAACTTAGAAAGGTTTCATTTTTTTTTTTTTTTTGTGGTTTTTGGCTGAGGCTGGGTTTGAACCCACCACCTCCAGCATATGGGACTGGCGCCCTATCCCTTTGAGCCACAAAGGTTTCATAAAAGTTTTTTTAGTTAAAATATATAACAAAATGTTTCCATTTTAACCATTTCTATGTATACAATTCAGTGGTATTAAATGCATTCACATTGTTGTGCTACTGTTACCATTGTCTGTTTTGAAAACTTTTCTTTCTGGCTTGGGGCCTATAGCTCAAGCAGCTAAGGCACCAGCCACATACACCAGAGCTGGCAGGTTCAAATCCACCCCGGGCCTGCCAAACAGCAATGACAACTACAACCAAAAAATAGTCGGACGTTGTGGTGGGTGCTTATAGTCCCAGCAACTTGGGAGGCTGAGGCAAGAGAATCGCTTAAGCCCAGGAGTTGGAATTGCTGTGAGCTGTGATGCCACAGCACTCTACCCAGGGTGATAGCTTGAGTCGCTCCTCAAAAAAAAAAAAAAAGAGAGGAAAAAAAACCCTTTTCTTTCTTTTCCACTTACTTGGTTGCTTTTTAGAGATGAGGTTTCCCTCTGTTGTCCAGGCTAGAGTGCAGTGGCACAATCATAGTTTACAGTAGCCTTAATCCTCCTACCTCAGCCTAAATAGCTGGGACTACAGGTATACAGGTACATGCCACCAAACTCAGCTTATTTTTTTATTTTTTATTGTTTTGCAGTTTTTGGCTGGGGCTGGGTTTAAACCCACCACCTCCAGCATATGGGGCTGGTGCCCTACTTCTTTGAGCCACAGGTTCTGCCCCTCAGCTTAGTTTTTGTAGAGACAAGGTCTCCCTATGTTCTCCAGACTGGTCTCAATTCCTGGCCTCAAGGGACCAGCCCTCCTACCTCAGCCTCCCAAGTAGCTAGGATTAGAGGAGTGAGCCACCATGCCTGGGTGCTTTAAAAACTTCCATTCTTCCCAAACAGAAATCTATGTTCATTAAATGCTGATTCTCCCTCCCCTATCCCCAATAAGCTCTATTTTACTTTGTCTCTTGACTTTTGCCTATTCTAGGTACGTCAAATAAGTGGAATCATGTAATACTTACCAAGTTTGACATTTTCACTTAGCAAGATGTTTTCAAGGTTCATCCATACAGGTTGTATGTAGCATGTGTCCAAACTTCATTCCTTTTATCACTGAATAAAATTACGTTGTATGGATGTGTCACAACTTTATCTACTCATCTCTTGATGGATACTTGGCTTGTTGCCACCTTTTAGCTATTGTAAGTAATGCTTCTGTGAGCCTTGGTGTACAAGTATCTGAGTGTCTGTCTTCAATTCTTTTGGAATTACTGAGTTATGTAGAATTGTTACTGTATGTAATGGTATGTTTAGCTTTTTTTTTTTTTTTTGTAATGGTATGTTTAGCTTTTGAGTAATTTCCACAGCAGCTACACCATTTTACATTCCCGCCAGCAATACAGACGTGTTCTAATTTCTCTACATCTTTGCCGATACTTGCTATTTTCAATTTTTAAAATTACAGCTATCTTAGTAGGTGTGAAGTGGTATCTTGCTATGGTTGGGCTTATACTGCCCTAATGACTAATGATGTTGAGCATCTTTTCATGTACCTGGTGGCCATTTGTATATCCTTGGAGAAATATCTATTGTCTTCCTTTTTAAAGGTCCTCTTTGACTCCTAAGCCAGCATTGAGTACATTCATACACTTTTTGTTTTTTCTACTTCAAATGTTCAGTACTGCTTATCATTCTCCATTTTCTCTAACTTCTCAGATTGGAACCAACCAGATGGCTGTGTGTGCCAAAGCACAGAACAAACCTTTTTATGTGGTTGCAGAAAGTTTCAAGTTTGTGCGGCTCTTTCCACTAAACCAGCAAGATGTCCCAGATAAGTTCAAGGCAAGAGTTTTACATATTTGAAGGGGTAACTGAAGTCTAAACAGAAAGCTTTGAAAAACTGCAATGCTAAGACTGTTCCAGTAAGTTTTTCACTTCCCATTGCTATTTTCTCCAACACTTGGGATACAGAGATAAGTCAGTGATAGGACTCACGCATTTACCCCAGAATGTCTGTCTTTCAGTCCCTCATTCACTCAGGCAGCACCACACATGGGCTGAAAGGAGGTAGGAAGCTGGTGATGGGGTCTGAGCTTCCTCTGTCTGGGCTCAGTTCCCATCTTCACAGACACTTATAAACCATATCACTTTGCACAAATCCTTTCATTGTAACCTCTAAACTTGTTTTTTTTTTTTTTTTTGAGATAGAGTCTCATTTTGTTGCCTTCAGTAGAGTGCCATGGCATAGCTCACAGCAATCTCAAAATCTTGGGCTCAAGTGATTCTCTTGCCTCAGCCTCCCAAGTAGCTGGGACTGTAGTCGCTTGCCACAATGCCCAGCTATTTTTAGACACAGGGTCTCACTCTTGCTCAGGCAAATCCACACACCTCGGCCTTCTAGAGTGGTAGGATTACAGGCATGAGCCACTGTGCTTGTTGAACTTGTTTCCTTATCTGTAAATGGGATGGTGGCATCTGACAGAGTTATGAGGATGCTGAGATAATACAAGGGAAATGCTCAGCACAGAGCTTGGCACATGGCAAGTGATGTACAAACAGACTCTTAAACTGTTACCTCGAGAGATCTAAAAAATTAATCCAATACATCAATGAAGGGACATGTGACCTTAGGCTTTTGGTTACACTGCAGCTTTTGGCAAGTAGCCACCATGTTCTGGCTTGTGGCGGTGACCCTATCCTCCCCACCAGTGTGCTGCAGAGCTAGCTCCTCCCATCTTCAGAGAGCAGTTATGAGCAGTAGCACAGTCACAGCTCAAGCCACGGCATCACTGGTTCAGAGCCCTGAAGGTTCAGGGCAGGCTAACGTGTGCTTCTTATCTCCTCAGTATAAAGCAGATACTCTCAGGTCTGTGCAGACTGGACAAGATCTCAGAGAGGAGCATCCGTGGGTCGACTACACTGCCCCTTCCCTAATCACGCTGCTGTTTACAGACCTGGGAGTGCTGACCCCCTCAGCAGTCAGTGATGAACTCATCAAGCTCTATCTATAACCACCAGGCCCTCTCCTGCCAATGTACAGCTGAGGTGAGCAGCCACATGACCTCCCAGTGAGCCAGGCCAAAACGGAATTGTTTTTTATTGAAGATTTATGGACTAAGGATTTAAAATTATAAATCGTAGAGAATCTTTCTTATTTCAGTCCCACCTAAAACTTATCCATGGTTCTGAAACCCAACCTAAACGTGCTTACAGTTTCCAGAACTAAAAGTTCAATTATAGGCTACTTAACCAATGAAAGGTGTACCTAAGTCCACTTCCTTTCATCCTCCCCTGCACTCCAGACTGATTTGCCAAACAAGTCCATAAAAGATAAAGGCTGAAAAGCAGCCATTCCTAACTACAGCCATGCCCTCTCCAATAAACGGCTAACAGCTGGCCGGGACATAAATTACACATGTGAGAAAGGGAAGGCATAAGGAACAATACTGAATTTACGTCTGGTGTTCCATGCTGAACACGTCCCAGCAGGATCAAGACAAATAGAATAAAAACCATACACAAGGAAAGCAGAAATAGCGTTTAGCAGTAAGATCCTGCATCACCACTGAAGGAGATGCCTTCCAAAATATGTGTAAACTGAAATTCTGTATCTGTAAAAGGTGTGAACTTTCCTTTAAACATGTTTGGGACTAAATAGCTTTTTTAAATTATACTTGAGAACAAAGTTACATCTTTTCAAATAAATTATATAGTAAGGATTTTGATACGGTGTCACATCAGTTTGCAAGCTGACTCCTGAAATGTATTGACCATTTTTGTGAAAACAGTAGGCAGCCACACTAAGACACAATCAATTAGAAGGTTATACAGTTTATTCAACACAAAGCATAAAATTATAGTGGTTTTCTTTCCCACTTGCTTCCCAGTTTTCAGCTATTCACCAATAAACAGCAACGGGACTATTCTTAGAAAACCCCCAGCACATTAGCCACCCCTGCTGGTGCCCTGTGCAAGGCGTCACAGGGTAGCTGAAATCCAGGGACAAGGACACCCAGGGGGGTCAGTGCCTCAAAGTATGAAGGAACTTTAAAAAGCCCAAACCAAGTACATTTCAATACCTTTGAAAAAAGTAAGTATAACCTTAAAAGAAACGAGCTCTTTCATAAGTGATCAAGATATACAAATACTGGTATTATTTATATCAAATAATTTTACATTTTCTCTAATAGAATTCCTCAAGACTGCTGTGTTTTTATAGAATACTCACAAGTGTGAAATCTCTCATTTCCCCCCAGTCTGGAAGGATTCTTTTCAGAAGTCTCCCGAAGTTCTGATTCGCAGTAAAGGCAAACAGAAGCATTTTGCTGAGGGTGGGGCCAGATGTGTCTTGGTGGGTTTGTCTGTGGCACTGGAATCAGCTGTCATCTTCCAAATCTGAGATCTCTAAATCTGCTGTCTTAACTGTTCTTTTGCCACTTGTCAACAATCCCTTTTCAAATTCGTCTTCACTAATTTTGCCTTTTTTAAACCTTTTCAAGAGCCTTGTGTCATTAAGTAGTTCCTCCATGTCCTCATCTTCAACATCAGAACCCTAAGTTCAGAAGAAACCAACAACTACTGAACTTCTCAGCAACAGTGGTCTAGTGACATAGCATTTTTTTTTTTTTTTTTTTTGTAGAGACAGAGTCTCACTGTACCGCCCTAGGGTAGAGTGCCGTGGCGTCACAGCTCACAGCAACCTCTAACTCCTGGGCTTCCGCGATTCTCTTGCCTCAGCCTCCCTAGTAGCTGGGACTACAGGCGCCCGCCACAACGCCCAGCTATTTTTTTTTGTTGTTGTTGTTGCAGTTTGGCCGGGGCTGGGTTTGAACCCGCCACCTCCGGCATATGGGACCGGCGCCCTACCCGTTGAGCCACAGGCGCCGCCCAGCATTTTTTTTTTTTTTTTTTAAAGACAGGGTCTCACTCTGTTGCCCAGGTTGGACAGTAGTGGCACAATCATAGCTCATTGTAACCTTGAACTCTTGGGCTCAAGTGATCCGCCCTCAACCTCTCAAGTAGCTGGGATTACACACACCACCATGCCTGGCTAATTTCTGTTAGTAGTGGTGGGGGTCTCACAGTTGCCTAGGCTGGTCTCTACCTCGGCCTTCCATAGTATTGGGATCACAGCCATAACCTACCAGGCCTGTCCAAGACCAGCAATTTTTAATCAGGGACTATAAGCTCTTTCATCAGCTTCCACAAACACAGCAAGTTCCCCACACTAGTTGCTAAGGTAATAAAGAAATCTGAGAACCCATATGCACACTATTTCTAATTGAAGATTCTATTGCAATAAAATTTACTTAGAATTCTAAGTTGAAATATAATAAAGAAAATCACAAATTTTACCTCTTCTCTTTTCCTTTTCTTACTCATTTTTTTCTTCTTTTCCTTTTTGGCCTTCTGCTTTGACCACGCTTTATTTTTTATGAATTTTCTTTTCCCTTCATTTTCTGTTTTCTCTTTTCTTCGTTGCTCCAGTAGTTTCTGCCTCTGCTTTTCTCTAATTTTATCTTTAAATGGTATAGTATCAGTATTAACATCCATGGGCACAAAGTCTGGGAACTGCTTTCCTCTCAGTTCTGGCATCTTAGGCATCTTCAGCAGGGCAAAACCTCGAGCAAGACTGGCGAGATCAAGGTCTAATTTGAGCCAAAACATCAGAGTTAGTAAAGGGCAGTGGTGTGATCACAGCTCATGGTAGCCTCCAACTTCTAGACCCAAGCAGTCATTCTGCCTCAGCCTCCCACGTAGCTACAGGCACCCACCACCACACCCAGCTAATTTTTTTCATTTTTTGGAGAGACAGAGTCTTACACTATATTGCTCACCCTGGGCTTGAATTTTTGACCTCAAATGATCCTCCTACCTAAGCCTCCCAAAGTGTTGGGATTACAGGTGTAAGCCACCACTCAGTCTTACAATATAATTTTCCACAAAAAGATTTAATGGATTCAACTAGAATTGAAATAATTACATTTTTATAAAGTAAAAGGGAATATTCTGCAGCCAGTGGCTACTTGATCCTGTGTCTATTCAAAGCCTAGAAACATTCCCTCTTAAATATTTAGAAAACATTAATGCCTAACATTTTTATAAGAACGAGCAGTTTTATCTTTGAAAGAACATTAGATAGGTAAGATGGAAACTCAATTATGTGAAGAAAAAGTCTAGCTTACCCTTTAATCTGAAAATGAGGTTACATTCATGCTTTGCATAAGCCTGGACATATGACACAAAAGCTTTTATGCCCTTTTCAAACACAGCTCTGTCAGCCAGGGCCATGGACTTGAGCTTTGGCAGAAGGTCAGCTGTGTTTTTCTGAAGCTTCATCTCCTGCAGGGGGCACTGCACACAGACCACATTCTCACCTCTGGTTAGCACCACCTCACCCCAATGCTCCCCAGTCTTGAAAAGCACAACAGTTCGTTTTATCTTAGAAGCCCAAATCCAACCCAACTATTTTACTTGATCCAAAAAGTATCTTAAATTTTTAAAAGAAAATTTAAAAAGATGATTTCACATGATAAGCCTACCTGGTAAGAAAGTATGGCAGCGCTGGGTCCTTGTTCTTGCCTGGGGCCCAACAGTGACTATGACACCACAGGAAGCTTAGTCACTCTGCAACTGAGTGGCCCCTACAGCCTGAAAGCCTGCCCAGTCCCTGTGAGTCTGCAACCCCTAATCTAAATTTCTGACCATGTGCCAAAGAACTCTGCAGCTCCCATCACTGGGTGTTCTATATAAAAAAGAGCAAAGCTTACTTTTTGATTAATTGCAAGGAAATTGATGTATGACTCTTCCATGGGCAGAAGGAACACCAGAGCACTGCCACCGCGGCCAATGCGGGCTGTGCGGCCACAGCGATGCACGAAGGCACTGTGAGGACACAGGATGGGAACAGGCACCCAGGTGGAGATGGCTGAGCAGAGCTCAGGCTCCAGCCATGCAGCTCAATGCTATGAGGAGCCGCCGGACTCCACCCAGCCACCTACTAGTGAGAGAAACACAATAGCTGGCAATCAAACAGACCTTGCAAACAGATAAGATTCCTAAGAATAGAAAATTTGAGAAATAAAGTATAAAAAATAAAATAAAAATAATCTATAATCTCAGAAGTAACCATTATCACTTAAGGATTTATATTTACAGGCATTTTCCTGTGCTTGAAAGCACATATTAGGAATATATATACTTACTTTGAAGCAAATAATTACAATTTTCATATATGATTTTAGGTATTGCTTTTTTCTTTTTTTTTGGTGTGTGTGTGGTTTTTGGCCGGGGCTGGGTTTGAACCCACCACCTCCGGCATATGGGACTGATGCCCTACTCCTTGAGCCACAGGCGCCACCCAGGTATTGCTTTTTTCATTTAAACATTATGTCATGTGCATTTCTGTCAGAGATTAGGATATTTGAAAATATCTTTAATTGCTATAATATCATATCACTTTTACCCAGAGTAGTGAATGGGTGAGTTATTCACTCATTAGCATATATATTTTTTTTTTTTTTGTAGAGACAGAGTTTCACTTTATTGCCGTTGATAGAGTGCCGGGGCGTCACACAGCTCACAGCAACCTCCAACTCCTGGGCTTAGGCGATTCTCCTGCCTCAGCCTCCCGAGTAGCTGGGACTACAGGCGCCTGCCACAATGCCCGGCTATTTTTTTGTTGCAGTTTGGCTGGGGCTGGGTTTGAACCCACCACCCTCGGTATATGGGGCCGGTGCCCTACTCACTAAGCCACAGGCGCTGCCCTCATTAGCCTATTTTTTTGTTTGTTTTGTTTTGGTTTTTGAGACAAAGTCTTACTTTGTCACTCTCAGTAGAGTGCCATAGCATCATAGCTCACAGCAACCTCAATCTCTTGGGCTCAAGCGATTCTCTTGCCTCAGCCTCCTGAGTAGCTGGGACTACAGGCGCCCGCCACAACACCCAGCTATTTTTAGAGATGGGGTCTCACTCTTGCTCAGGCTGGTTTCGAACCCCTCAGCTCAGCCTCCCAGAGTCTAGGATTACAGGCATGAACCATTGTGCCCTGCCCTCATTAGCCTATTTTTGCTATTCTCTTTTTTTAAAGAAACGGTCTCACTCTGTCACCCAGGCTGGAGTGCCGTGGCGTCACACAGCTCACAGCAACTTCCAAATCCTTGGGCTCAGGAGATTCTCTTGACTCAGCCTCCCAAGTAGCTAGGACTACAGGCGCCGGCCACAACGCCCGGCTATTTTTTTTGTTGTTGCAGTTTGGCTGGGGCTGGGTTTGAACCCGCCACCCTCGGCATATGGGGCTGGCACCCTACCGGCTGAGCCACAGGCGCCACCCCTGGCTAACTTTTTAATTGTTTTAGAAACAGATCTCAACCATGTTGCCCAGGCGGTCTTGGATTCCTGGCCTCAAGCAGTCCTTTCACCTCAGCCTCCCAAGCAGCTAAATTAATGTTCTGATGAATACCTCTGTATGTTTATCTTCCTACTCAGAATTCCCACTTCATTAAGCTACTTTCCTATACAGAGAGAGGGTAACAGCAGTCTACCACACAGTACCTTGCATTGCTGGGAGGGTCGTACTGCAAAACCCAGTTTACTTCAGGAATATCTATTCCTCGGGCCATCACATCAGTGCACACTAAAATCCCACTAGAAAATGAAAACAACATTCTAAGTAAAGGAGATCATCATTTTCATTATCATCAGTATTTGTTGTTGCTGAGACAGGTTTTTCTCTGTTGCTGTGGCTAGAGTACAGTGGTGTCATTACAGCTCACTGCAGCCTCAAACTGTTGGGCTCAAGCAATCTTCCTGCCTCAGCCTCCCTGTAGCTTGGACTACAGGTGTGCACCACCATGCCTAGCTATTTTTTTAATACTTTATGGAGATGGGGTCTTGCTGTGTTGCCCAGGAAGGTCTCAAACTAAAGTGAGTCTCCCACCTCGGTCTCTCAAAGTGCTGGAGTTACAGGTGTGAGCCACTGTACGCAGCCAAGAGCACTTGTAACACAGCCAGGATGCTCAATGATTAAGAAAAACAGAAAATTATTTATACAAACAAATAAGTGATGACCACTCAGACACAAGTTCCCTGCCATGTAGTCACAAGCCTGACCACCCAGACAGTTTGAATCCCAAAAAGACTAATAAACTGCTCCTTTTCTGCAACAGTCATCACAACCCTCCACTGGGCTAGGGCAATCTAGGAGGGAACACGATACCTAAGTCTCCTGTCTTCATGGAGCCTACAATTCAAGAGGGAGACCCCGTAACTACAGCAGTGACACAGCAAAGCATAAAAGGAGTGAGGACCAAGGAATGGGTGCTCTAGGCATTTATTCCAAGGAAATTTGAGAAGGAAAAGGGTTCCAGGCGGCACCTGTGGCTCAAGGAGTAGGGCGCCAGTCCCATATGCTGAGAGTGGTGGGTTCAAAACTTGGCCAAAAAAAAAAAAAAAAGGAAAAGGGTTCCAGACAAGAAAGATAACACATGCATGGCTGGAGGTCTACTATCTCCAATGAAGCCAACACACCTCTGCAATTTGCGGAACTCCATGAAGATCTTATTGCGTTTATATTTCATCTTTCCATGAATGCACATTATCTTCGCACCTTTCACCAGGGCCTCCAGAGCCTTCCCATAGTACTCAACACAGGCACAGGTACTGCAAGAAGGGATAGAGGCCTAAACATCACTGGCCATCTCGGTCCTTTTGCAATTAAGGGAAGGAAAGCAACAAATGACATGTAATAGACGCAACCCTCCTTGGGGAATGAAGAGGGGACCGGCTGTGTATCATCCACCACTAAGCTCCAGATCTGCAATTCTCTCAGTCAATGAATGACCAATCTTTTGGTAAAATCCCTTAAACGTGAGTTTAACTCCAAGGATATATTCTACTGTCTAAAGATGTTCTAGAACGTGTAATCTCCCTGGGACCCTGAGAAAGGAATTAAACTGAAGCAGTCATTCAGAACAAAACAATGAAAGATTAGACACAAACGGTCTTATAAGATTTTACAACACTGCTGCTTTTCCTTTGGGGAACTACTTCTTCCCCAATTAGCGGGATTTCCAAGGGCTCAGCAAATAACCCAAATTAGACCAATCAGATCCTTTCTCCCAGATATTTGGGAATTACCACTGTCACCCAAGAATAAAAGGGGGCTGGGGTATGGTCATTCCAAAGAGGATATGCCCTAAAGAGACAGCCCAGAAAATCCTGCCAGGAAACTCCCCAAGGGGTAGGCACTCAATTTTCCCTTTGAGTCTGTAAGCACCTTACCCCGGTGCTTCCACCTCTCTGCCTTTCCTCCATTACCTGCCTTTCGTGCACATATGGCAGGGTGTTATTTAGTGGTCACCTGGAAACTATGAGGTGACATGTAAGAGGGGGAGGATCAAGACAATAACATAAATTTTGACATTGAAATTACTGAGACATTAAACCAATGTCAGAAACCACCTACCTTTGGAATTCTTTTTATAGGATAAAAATAAACACTTCATGTTTGAGCCACAGAAGTTGGGTTTTCAGTTTTTTGTAGCCAAAAGCACTCAAGAGAGAACCATCTTAGACAGAATCCCAAAACCAAAGGCCACACTGGCCCACATTCTGGATGTGGCTGAACTCCAGACTCTCTTCACCAAAGACCACTGGATTACCTGAAGAAGACCAGGTGTTTTTCTTGCTTGTGATTGCGAAGAAAATGTACCACCTGATTAAACTTCTCATCTGCCTTGCATACCTACCAAATAAAAAGGGATACTACTAAAATAAAAGCATATACATTGGCAATAATAATCCCCATGGCTATTTTTAGTTTCAGTCTTAAATTTTCAGGAATCTAATTTTTTCCACAAATAGGAGAGACTTTAGTCAGAATGGTAATCAGTCTACCTAGCTCAGAATAAATGCTGACATGTGCTGTTGTCTGTAAAGGTAAGTTTTAAGTCACAAAATAATGTAACTCAGAGAAATAGTCATCTAATGTAACAGTTCCCAAATCCCAATCCCAATATATATGCTGGCTACAACACCATTTTCAGGACAGATTTTTAAAATGCAGATTCTTGGACACAGCAAACAGATTCTTATTCAGTAGGTCTAAAATCGGACCCAAGAATCTATTAAATATTGTTGAGTTCTCCAGGAGATTTTGATGCCAAGGTCAGAAGTAACTGCTCTAAGGTAAATACAGAGTTCCAGAAAGAAATGTACATAATTATTTGAAAGGCCCCCATATAGACAGACCCCACTGTTTCTCTTAAAAATGCAATCAAATCCTCCATTCAAATCCCCTAACTGGAACCATTAAATTCACCTGAAAACATTCCCCCTATTTTTACCAACATCACTCAGATATTTCTAAATGTAATTGCTGAAATTAACGCAGAACAGAAGAATACAACAGAAGCTACGGTGGGTATGCAAAGTTAACATGAATTAGTACAGGTCGAATATCCCTTATCCAAAATGTCTGGAACCCAAACTGTTCAAGATTTCAAGTTTTTTCAGGTTTTGGAACATGTACACTCTGCTTACGAGCTGGACATCCCTGATACGAAAATCTAAACTCTGAAATAGTCCAATGAGCATCTCCTTTGAGCCTCGTGTTGGTTGGTGCTCAAAAAGTTTCAGATTTTAGAGCATTCTGCATTTCGAATTTTAAGGTTAGGGATGCTCAACCTTTACTATGTACTAAGCACTGTCCCGGACATGTTTTACATGAGTCAATTAATCCTCAGACAGATAACCCTATGAAGCTGTGCACTACTCCAGTCCCCATTTTACAGGGACAAAGTCAAGATATGCACCTAGTAGTCTTGCTCTAGTGCCCAGGCTCCCGACGAGGCACTACATACTGAGTCCTTCCCTCCGCCTGCAAGGAGCCAGCCTCCTACCTGACCCAGACAAGCCTTAGTCACAAACATCAATGGCAAATCAACTTCCACTTTCAGTGAGCCTGTGTGATTTCAACATCCTCCAGGCTTGCACTAGGGACAGCTGCTGATTTGCAAACCTTTTCTACCTTTAATCCACCCACAAGGGGATATTACCTTGATTTAGCAACCAGCTCCCTTGTTTGTAAATAGCCGCTGTGTTTTGGAGGGTAGGAGCGCCTCTGGGCCTCAAGAAAAGCGGCAGCCCCAGACTGATGTGCCCAGTAGCACTCACACTGCCTACAGGGTCTTCTAGCACCCAAAGGGCACTACTGCCCGTGTACTCTGCTCTCAATGCCTCTCAGCCCATCACTGTGGTAGGAGAGAGTGAAATGGGGGAGGGAGTGGCCTCATTACTAAAGAATTAAATTTCCAAAAGCCCATTTGCTGCTGTTTTGAGGAAACTACAGAAAATAGCAGCTAAGATTTATTGCTACAAATCTAGGAACTTCCAGATGACAAACATATAAAACATTTAGGTTACAAAGCAGAGTATTCCTACCTAATAAGGTCTTACTAGAAGTCTATCATTTGATTTTCTGAGTTCTACCTGCACATCTAGCTATGGCCTCCTCTATGACACAGGCAGTTACAACAGACCCAGGAACCACTGAGTTTAACCATGCCCACATCCAGCTTACCCCAGCCATGTCTAATAAACACACTTGCTTGGCCAAGTGTGATGGATTATGCTTATAACCCCAGCACTTTGGGGGCCCAAGTGAGAGGACTACTTTAGGTCAGGAGGTTAAGACCAGCCTGGACAATAATAAGACCCCCATCTCTACAAAAAATTAAAAAATAGCCAGGCATGGTGGCAGACACCTATAATCCCAACTACTCAGAAGAATGGGGCAAGAAGACTGCTTGAGCCCAGGAGTTTAAAGTTGCAGTAAGCTATGATTAGGCTGCTGTGCTCTACCCTGGGTGACAGAATGAGACCCTGTCTCAAAAAAAAAAAAAAAAAAGCAAAATGCTTGGTCACTGGTCATTTCAGAGTGGGAGATTCAGAGACACTGGCCTCAGAGATTGTGCTTAAAATACACTTACGCCCAAGATAACTAACTTATTCACTCATTCAACAAGTAGGACCACCATTTATCCTGTATCTGTCCTCAAATGCTTTTTAAATGTAACACAGGATCTCATTATATAAATTTACTTTCCTAGTAAACTGTAAGGACTCTCACAAGCACTGGTCATCATTACTAAACCACAGGACTGAGAGCAGCAGCCCAGGTGCGCACCATGTAGTAGTTCTCCAGGCGGGAGGGGGTCTTCTGGGTGCTGCTGGCCGCCACACCCTTCTCCTTCACTGAGATCCGGACAGGGTTCCGGAGGCCCGCTCTCACCAGGTTCTCTACTTCCTGTGTCTGAGTAGCAGAGAAAAGGCCCGTTCGCCTCTGCTTTGGCAGAAACTCCAGGATGGTGTTTATGCTGAAAAAAGAAGGCTCACACAGTGCTTCATGACAGTAACAGATATTTTAAAAGACTGAAAAAGAGAGGGCGGCACCTGTGAGTCAAAGGAATAAGGCACTGGCCACATATGCCAGAGGTGGCAGGTTCAAACCCAGCCCCGGCCAAAAACTGCAAAAAAAAAAAAAGACTGAAAAGAGGCCACTAAAGTATTTATAATAGGCCAGGTAGCACACCCCCTAGCACTCTGGGAGGCCAAGGCAGAAGGACCATTTGAGCTTAAGAGTTCAAAGCCAGGGTGGCGCCTGTGGCTCAGTTGGTAAGGCGCCAGCCCCATATACCGAGGGTGGCGGGTTCAAACCCAGCCCCGGCCAAACTGCAAACCAAAAAAAAAAAAATAGCCGGGCGTTGTGGCGGGCGCCTGTAGTCCCAGCTACTCGGGAGGCTGAGGCAAGAGAATCGCTTAAGCCCAGGAGTTGGAGGTTGCTGTGAGCTGTGTGAGGCCACGGCACTCTACCGAGGGCCATGAAGTGAGACTCTAGTCTCAAAAAAAAAAAAAAAAGAGTTCAAAGCCAGCCTGAGCAAGAGACCCCATCTCCACTAAAGATAAAAAAAATTAGCTGGGCATTGTGGTGCCTGTAGCCCCAGCTACAGGGGAGGCGAAGGCAGAAGGACTGCTTGAGCCTAAGAGTTTGAGGTTGCGGTGAGCTATGATGATACCACTGCAGTTTAGACAGGGACAGAATGAAACCCTGTCTCAAAAGGAAAAAAAAAAAAAATTACAGTAGCTGTTGCTAAGGAAGTGAGGTTATGGCAATTTTTGTTTCTTCTTTGTATCTTTACACTGAATAGCTGGGACTACAGGTACCCGTCATAACGCCTGGCTTATTTTAGAGACGGGGTCTCACTCTAGCTCAGGCTGGTCTTGAACTGGTAAGCTCCGGTGATCCACTCACCTCGGTCTCCCACAGTGCTGGGATTACAGGCATAAATCACTGGGCCCAGCCTATACATTTTTTTTTTAAGAGATGGGACCTCACTTTGTCGTCCAGGCTAGAGTACAGTGGCCCAATTATAGATCACCGCAGCCTTGAACTCCTAGCCTCAAGCTAACACCCGGCCTCAGCCTCCCAAGTAGCTGAGACTATAGGTGCCTACCACCTTGCCTGTCTACTTTTTTTTGTTGTTGTTTTTTTAGAGACATGGTCTTGCTATGTTGCCTAGGCTGGTCCCGAACTCTTGGGCTCACATGATCTTCCCACATCAGCCTCCAAAAAATACTGGGATTAGAGGCATGAACAACCAAACCAAACCCAGACAACACTTTTTTTTTTTTGGAGACAAAGTCTCACTCTTTTGCCCCAGGCTACAGTGCCAAGGGGTCATAGCTCACAGCAACCTCAAACTCCTGGGCTCAAGGGATATTCTCCAGGCAAGATTTTAAATGGATGAATTATGTGGTATGTAAATTATTGCCCAGTCTGGCATGGTGGCATACACCTGTAATCCTAGCAGTTTGGGAGGCCGCGGTGAGTGATGCTTGAATTCACAAATTTGAGACCAGCCTGAGCAAGAGCAAGACCCCCTCTCTACTAAAAATAGAAAAACTAGTCAGGCATTATGGCAAGCACCTTTAGTCCCAACTACTTGGGAAGCTGAAACAGGAGGATCTCTTAAGCCCAAGAGTCTGAGGTTGCTGTGAGCTATGATGCTGCCATTCTCTACCCAGGGCAAGAGTAAGACTCTATTTCAAAAAAAAATTGGCTCAGCGCCTGTAGCTAAAGCAGCTAAGGCGCCAGCCACATACACCTGAGCTGGCGGCTTTGAATCAAGCCTGGGCCTGCCAAACAACAATGACAGCTGCAACCAAAAAATGGCTGGGCATTGTGGCAGGCGCCTACTTGGGAGGCAGAGACAAGAGAATCGCTTGGGCCCAGGAGTTGGAGGTGTGATGGAGGTGTGAGCTGTGATGCCACGGCACTCTACTACCCAGGGCGATAGCTTGAGGCTCTGTCTCAAAAACAAACAAACAAAAAAATTATATCCCAATAAAGCTGTTTATTGGTTTGTTTTTTTTCCAGATTTTTTTTTTAATTAAATCATAGCTGTGTACATTAGTGCAGTCAAGGGGTACAATGTGCTGGTTTCATATACAATCTGAAATATTTTCATCAAACTGTTTAACATAGCCTTCATGGCATTTTCTTAGAATAAAGCTGTTTATTAAAACACAACACCAAAGACAAAACAAAACCATGAAGGAAAATGCATTTTTAAGAAGATTAAAGATAGAAAAACTAGAATTAAATTTGTGTGGTAGAATCCAAAGAAGCAAACTACCTAATTATCTGAAACTCCAATGTGGTTAACAGAAACACTAATTTGGGAAAAAGTAAAGGAATCCCATTTTGCTCAAGTTTTCTCCCCAGTATCACCCCCCACACTCAAAGCCAATGAAGTCCAAAATCTGGTTACCTTGCCTCAAATCCCATGTCTAAAAGTCTGTCTGCTTCATCCAACACCAGGACATCCAGGGAACGCACACAGCTAGCCAGATCCAAGCCTTCAGCCTTCCTTCGGAACATGTCCTCTAAGCGGCCTGGCGTGGCCACAATGATGTTCCCACTGTGGAAAGAAAGTTAAATTTACCTTACTCTCTGGATCTTGGGAATATCCATGATGGTTACCAAAATACCATGTTTTTTTGTACCCCTAAAAGATATCTAAGTGATGAGAAAGATGACCACAAGAGTGGAAGAGTGCTGCAGGGTAGATACAGCAAGGACCATAAGGAAGGAGTCTGGGTTTGGGGGCTAAGATCCAGAGCAGATAGGCAAGCTCTGCCCCCAGTGCAAACCTGGTCTGCTGCCCATCTGTGATAAGTGTTTCTTTCGCACACAACCATACCCATCCCTTCACATGTCCTCTATTGCAGTTGAGTCATTTTGACAGAGACCATGTGGTCCACAAGGACGAAAATATTTACCATCTATCTGGTCTTTTACAGAAAAAGCTTGCCAACCTCTGACCTACAGCAACTTACTCAATCACTTTAGGGCCCAAGTAATCCTCTGTAAAATGAGAATGCTGACAGAATGAGGAAGAATCTTATGTAACAATCAAAAACTGGCAGACTGAGGGCCAGCTATGGCCCCACAGACTGGCTGATCTGCAAGGTATTTTTTTTTAAATGTAGGTTACATGCCAACAGATAAAAAATCAGAGGATTACATGTACAAATCTGAAATTCCATTTCCTTTTCAAAAAACTCAAAACCTGGCAATACTGAGCCCACAGTCCAGCCAGGTAACTTCTAACCGGAGATGAATATTGATGGCATCTACTGGCCAGTGCCTCACAATCCCTCCAGCCCCCTTCACTCATTCATATCATTCCTCACCACAGAGGAGCTAAAGTTTATGAAGTGTTCATCAGTGCCCATTGGAAGGAGCCAACAAAGCAAGATGGGACGTTGGCCCTGAGAAAACACCTTTTTTTTGGAGAAGAGAGTTGCTGAAAGGGGACACTCACAGGTAGGCCTAAATGAGCCACATCCATAACTCATCTTGTGTTCACTGCCAAGAACAATCAAAGAAAGCAACAGAAGCAAGCAAACTTACCCTTGTTGCTTAAACCTCTCAACATCTTCCCCAGGATTCCTGCCACCAATCCAAAGAATCTGGCTAAAACAAGAAACAGGTCTCTGAGTAAGTTAGGCAAAACAACAGCCCATGCCACAGTGATGCCCCATCCAATTCACCTGAACTGTGAGAAGTGCTTCGTGAAATGAGCCAGGACCTCATCTATCTGTATGGCCAATTCTCGAGTGGGGGTGATGATTATGGCTCCAACCTACTCACATGGAGGGACAGGACATAGTTAGCAGCACAAGAAACCACCAGAGCTGAACACACAGCCCCATACCCGCCACCTCACAGAGGAAAGTTCCCAGAGAAAAAGCACTTCCCAGACTTTCATAGCAGCCTCGGTCATAGTATGTTTCAACGATAGTAGAAACTCCACAGCTGACCACCTCCTGAAGTTGATGTAGTAATCTTCACAGACTGGACATGCACCACATGTACTCAACATACAGTAGACCTCGTTCCTTATGTTGACCACCTCTGTGTATTGGCCAGTTTGTTAGAGTCCCTTGGGTGGTTAACTTAGCGAGATTTTTCTGTACTATGAATTACTATCACTTATTATTATTCACTTCAGTTATGCTCGATTAACTGTCGCTACAGACACTGAGCTGTTGAATACTAATACTGAATCACTGCTCCTCAGGAAAATATGGCATTAGGTTTCTGCAAGTCTCTGAGCATAACATTTTTGTTGACTGCTCACATAACCTTGCTGTATATTTCATTTAAAGATGGCATATTGTACACATACTGATTTGTTCACATTAAATTCATACCCAACAGCTCCACACCTGTGACTGAACAAATCTTATATAACAAATGTACTCTGTCTACAAATCATAATCTTGGACTTAGGAACACTAAATTGTACCTCAGCAACACATTAGTAGGGGGCCATTTTAAACAACAAAATCACCAAAAAAAAAAAAAGACAAAAATGCGAAAAAAAGACATTAACCAGACCATGAAAGAGACACACATGTAGTCTGAGGGCTGAAATAAAAAGCAGCTTTGCCCACATCCACAAATAACACGGGCAGTGGCTCACTCCTATAATCCTAGCACTCTGGGAGGCCGAGGCATGGACATTGCTTGAGCTCAGGAGTTCAAGATCAGCCTGAGCAAGAGCAAGACCCTATCTCTACTAAAAATATAAAAATTAGCTGGGTGCTGTGGCAAGCACCTGTACTCCCAGTTACTTGGGAGGCTGAGATAGGAGAATCACTTGAGCCCAGAATTTGAGGTTGCTATGAGCTATGATTCCACGGCACTCTACCAAGGACAACACAGTAAGACTCTGTCTCAGATAATGAATGAATGGGTGGTGCCTGTAGCTCAGTGAGTAGGGCGCAAGCCACCTACACCAAGGCTGGTGGGTTCAAGCCTGGCCCAGGCCTACTAAACAAAATGACAACTGCAACCAAAAAATAGCCAGGCATTATGGTGGGCGCCTATAGTCCCAGCTACCTGGTAGCTGAGGCAAGAGAATCGCTTAAACCCAAGAGTTGGAGGTTGCTGTGAACTGTGATGCAACGGCACTCTACCAAGGGCAACATAATAAAACTCTGTCTCAAAAAAAAAAAAAAAAAAAGAAAGAATAAATGAATGAACACAAATAACTTTGAAAACACCCCAGCACTGAACTGGGGTTGTTATAAATTTTAAGGAGCAGACACATTTACAAATATAGAATCCATAAATAATAATGTTGACTGCCTTTTAGTTTTTCAGGATTTTAACCACCTCTTACCCAACTGTGAACTGTCTGATGACAAAGTGAAAATAAATCACTTTCACAATTGCTCACCTGACTCTTTTTTAACTTTTCTTCCCTTCTCAGAAGAATTTCCAGAATAGGGATGACAAAAGCCAGTGTTTTGCCACTACCTGTGACCTGCAAAGGGAGAGCAAGTTTTGTGCTTTTGTTCTCACAGTTCCTTTGAGGGAAAACAGAACAGGCGGAGGTACTCACCGCTTCTGCAGCAACATCTTTGTTTTTCATGAAAAGAGGGATAGTTGCAGACTATGAAAAGATTGCAAATCACTGGTTAAAAAATGCTACGAACAACAGGTTAGACCCAAAACCCTAGAAACATACTAAGTGGCTAATGTCACAGCAGACCCTATCATAAAGGGGACTCTAAATAACCAAGACAACTTGGAGGAGCCGAATCAAACGTGGCAACACAGTGTGGTGGAGATAGCAAGCTGAGCTGGGAAGCAGGAGTCCTGATTTCTAGTCCCGTCTCTCCTACTTTTCCACTATGGGCTAGGAAGGGGTTGACAACATTGCATTTTAAGGTCTCTTCCAGCTCTACCACAGAAGGAAAATTCAAATAAACCCTGTCATTTTAAGCACTGTGGAGGCCTGGCTCTTTGGTCTCAGGTCTTGGCCTCAAGGTCACTCCCTCCAGGCCTTGCTCCTGGTACCCAAAGCCTGAGCTTACCTGCACTGCAGATGTCATACCTTTCCAATTGCCTCTACATGAGTGGTTCTCAACCTGGGTGATTTCTATCCTTCCCTCTAACCCCCCAGGAACACTGCAATGTCTGGAGACACTGTTGGTTGTCAAACCCTGGGCTGGGGAGTGTTGTCATCTGGTGGGTAGATTCCAGGGGTGTTGCTAAACAATGCCCAGAACAGCTCCCATAACTACAAATTTTCCAGCCCAAAATGTCAACAGTGGCAAGGCTGAAGACCATGCTCTGGACCACTGTTGTCCAATAGAAATATAATGTGAACCAGACACATAATTTTAAATTTTTTAATAGCTACAGTAAATAAAGTAAAAAGAAAAAGGTGAAAGCTGGGCATGATGGCTCACACCTGTAATCCTAGCACTCTGGGAGGCCAAGGTGGGTAGATTGCTTAAGTTCATGGGTTTGAGACCAGCCTAAGCAAGAGCAAGACCACATCTCTACTAAAATAAATAAATAAATAAACAAAGGCCAGAGGATCACTTGAGCCCAAGAGTTGGAGGTTGCTATGAGCTATGATGTCGCCATAGCACTTTACCCAGGGTGACTGCTTGAGACTCTGTCCCAAAAAAAAAAAAAAAAGAAAAAGTGAAATAAATTTTAATAATTTATTTGATTTAACCTAATAGATTCAAAATCAAAATGCTGTCATTCCAAAATTTAATCAATATTAAAAATTAAGGGGTGGCGCCTGTGGCTCAGTGGGTAGGGCGCCAGCCCCATATGCTGAGGGTGGCGGGTTCAAACCCAGCGCAGGCCGAATTGCAACAAAAAAATAGCTGGGTGTTGTGGTGGATGCTACTTGGGAGGCTGAGGCATGAGAATCACCCAAGCCCAGGAATTGGAGGTTGCTGTGAGCTGTGTGACGCCACGGCACACTACCGAGGGCCATAAAGTGAGACTCTGTCTCTACAAAAAAAAAAAGGGAGATATTTATCATTATTCTGTTTTTCATACTAACTCTTCAAAATCCAGTGTGTTATTTTATAGCTAGTGTACATCTTAACTTTGGACAAACTGTAGTGCAAGTGCTCAACACCTATGTGTGTCTGGTGGCTACTGCAGCAGCAGATGGAGAGCTCTAAGCAATGAACTCTGAGGGCAGAGAATGGGTCTTGTTTCCACTCCATTCCCAAGGCATGGCACACAGCACCCCCAGTTTTTCTCTGTAGCCCTGCCTGCTTCCTCCACATCCTTCCTGGGAATCTAGCCATCTCTGACTCAACAGGTTAAAACAGAAGTCTGGATTTTTCCCTCTGAAACCTGTTACCCTCCAAGTCTTCCTAATCTCAGGAAATGGTAGCACCATCCACCCACCTAGATTCCTCTTTCCTAACTCCCACATCCAGTCCCTCGGCAACCCCACTGCTACCCCAAAGCTGACTTCTCTTTATCCACTGCTTCCATTCTACTCCAAGCCACATCATCACTCACCTCACAATGAGGCAGGTCTCCTAACTGACCTGCCTGCTTCTCTTATCTTTTTAAAGGCAAATTTTTCCACAGAAATCAGTCCTTGTATTCTTATATGGCTGCCACATAGAATGGCTTCCCACTACATCTACAATTAAATCCGAGCTCCCAGGGGCCTCTGCTAAGGCCTTCTTTCTGTTCTTGAAAGTTCATTTCCAGTCGGCCCCAGGGCATTTGCAATGGCATTCCTGAAGCTGTCCCCAGTCACTCCACACCCAGCTCCTTCTCAATCACTCAGGTCTCAGCTCAATGACAGCTCTTCAAAGAAGCCTCATGTAACATACTAACACAGCAATCCATTTTAATCCTTCATAAGCTTAACACCAGATGAATTTACTTCATTCTTTTACTTCTTTCTCTAGCTCCTGCACTAAGAAATAAGCCCATGAGTAGGTACCAACATTGCAAAATCTCCAGGGCCTACAAAAGGTACCTGATACATAGCAGGTCCCCGAGAAACTTTACTTATTTTTGAATAAATGAACCAATTGGGTCAGGGTGCTTCATTTAGCCACACTGGAACAACGGGTAACATTTATTATTGAGCAACGTGAGTACATCGTTTTATTTCTTCTCCACAACCACCGTATGAGGCGGGTGATGTTATTTTCGTCAATTCATAGAGAAGGAAAATGAAGCACAGCACCATTTGTCCGAGGTCCCTAGTCTAGTGTGGGCAGGGCCTGGATGTGACCAAGGAGCTAAGTCCCCTACTGCCCACGGGCGGGGCGCGGTGCGGTGGAGGCGAAATGCCCACACAGCTGCGCCGCCGCCGGCCGCCAGGTCACTAACCCGCTTCACTTCGCGCGGGTCTGGACAGCCTGGAGTCGTGGTACTGTTCCAGGTGAAGGGATGAGAACCTCGGGGTTTGAGTCCTACCTAGTTCGACCACCTACCCGCTGTGTCCAGTCAGCAAGTGCCTACCCCGCTCCCAGCCTCGCTTTCCCCAACTGCCCCTAGGGACGGTACCTGCACCGGCGTCATGCACCGGAAGCCGAGCTTCCGCAGCGCGCCCAGCACCCCCGGGTGTAGCGGCACAGGCAGAGACTCCCAGGAACCCTCCGTCACGTGCTCCATGGCTCGCTACTCCACCGTCTGCGAAACCACAGCTACCCCGACGCCTCCAGGGCATTGCCGGCGAGCACTTCCGCTTCCGGCAGCTCCAGCGACCCGCGGGAAACTGCTAGGGAGCTGCAAAGTTCCGGAGGGCTGGGAAGGCAGCCGGGGCGCTGGAGGAAGGAAAGCAGACCGTGGCAGCGTGAAAGCTGGCGAGGGTCCAGGTCTGAGTATTTCCACCCACCCTACAAAAGCCCTTTGACTCCCGGCGTCTTTCCACACTAAGCAGGAATTTTGACGGGCGAGATTCTAGCCCTGCTCCCCCACTTTTTCGGCCTGTCGGAGGCAGGTGGCAGTATAACACCGCATCCAGGCCAAAGGACAGCGGAGTTCGCTGGAGTGGGCAGAGCCTAAGAGCCCCAGTTTAGCAGACATGCAAAATAGGGCTAATGGTGGGGATCCAATGGCTGGTACATAATAAATGTTGGTTTACTTTTCACAAAATATGGTCAGCGTCCCAAACAAACAAGAACACCTTCTTCCCATTCCTGTGTTCACTTTTGGCTTGGGGCATTCATTTACCCACACATTCATCAGCACGCTTTTACTGGCCACTCATTATTGCTGGGCTCTGAGGAGATACTCCCCTCTCCTAGATATGTCCATCGCTTGCTCGCGTTGGGACTCTGAAGGCCATGGAAGCAAAAGTTCCTTCCTCTCTTGTTTTCTGCGTTTCCTAACCCCCCCACCCTGTATCTCCCTCGCTCATTCTAAGGGTAGCCATAGAAATTAGAATCCTCTTACCCAAAGCAGATCACAGAAACCAGAACCCCTTTTCTCCAAAACCAGCCATTAAAACCTAAAAATATTGCTCTCTTTTCCCTCAGTATTCTGTGTAAAAACTGACGGTAAGAAATTACCTAACCTACCTGGTCATGATTGTAGGTCATAAAATTCCCATTCCAGAAAGGGTCTTGGCCCATACCCAGAAGCTGCACTGACAGACCAAGATGAATCTGGACAGGCCTTGCTGGGTTTCCCCAGTCTGTTAGCATTAGATCACATCCTTTAATTGTATTTCTACACAGCTATCTGTGCATCATTGAACCTAAGCATAAAATTAATACTTCTCCCTGTTTGGAGGTATACATTCTGAAGGTTCCTGTGTCATGTAAAACCATGATCAAATATCTGTGTGCCCTTTCTCCTATTAATCTGCCTTTTGTCAGTTGATTTTTCAGCAAACTTCATCAGACGGCAAAGGGGAAGTTTTCCCTTCACCCCTATACTGCCTTACATGCACCAGAACTTTTGAAATGTCACCTTTTCAGTGATGCTTCCTTTTCCTTATCACTATAACTCCTAGCCTGCTTAATTTTTCTCCTTAGCACTTACCATTACTATATAAAATGGTATATAATTTACATATGTATTATGCTCATCTCCTTCACTAAAAGATAAAAACCACGATAATGTGGTCTTTTCTCTCTTTTCTTTATCCCAGTGACTACAACTGTAGCACACAATGGTCAAATATAAATGAGAATCAGCTTAGCACCCGTAGCACAGTGGTTATGGCATCAGCCACATACACTGAAGGTGGAGGGTTCGAACCTGGCCCAGGCCAACTAAACAATAGGTAAACAACTACAAAAAAAAATAGCCAGGTGTTGTGGTGGGCGCCTGTAGTCCCGGCTACTTGGGAGGCTGAGTCAAGAGAATCACTTAAGCCCAAGAGTTTGAGGTTGCTGTGAGCTGTGATGCCACAGCACTGTACTGAGGGCAGCATAGTGAGACTCTATCTCAAAAAAAAAAATTTATATATATATGTGTGTGTGTATATATAAATATATATATGAGAATCATCAGTACTCATGCAGACTCCAGTCATCCCAAAATAAATTAAGAAAAAGATAAAAGCCTGAAGCAACATTTTCACTGAAATAAACCATCACATCCTCAAAACACCTCTGACAACTTTTCTAAGGGGGACAGATGGCTGTGAAAGCAAAGGCCAAGGAAAATTACATAGCTGTTGGCCCTTTGGGCTCTCCTACTGATTAGTCTTCTGTTCTTGAGACCCAAGGTATTTGAGGCTTGTTTCCTCAATTGCAAAATTATTCTACCCAAGGTAATGGCAGTTTTAAGGCATAAATAACATGGTCTCAGCACAAAGTCAGGACATTACACAATGTGAGTTAACGGTAGCTTCTTTTATTCCTAGCATGTCCTTGATGTGTTAGAGGAAGAGGAAAAATTTCTATAAGCAAAGAACTAGTCTCTGGTTTCACTTTTGCTCTCTATTTGAGGGCCTTAGGCAAATCATTTAATCTCTCTTAAACCTATTTCCCATATCCATAAACCAGGTGGCTGAAAGAAAATAATTCAAACTTTTATTTCCCAAGTGAAAAAATGCCTAAAGGTTTAACACCAACCCATCTGAGAAACCACACAGGAACATCTGTGTAGAAACTAAAATTTGGTTCCTGGGTGGCGCCTGTGGCTCAAGGAGTAGGGCGCTGGTCCCATATGCCGGAGGTGGTGGGTTCAAACCCGACCCCGGCCAAAAAAAAAAAATTTGGTTCCTGTTTACTACCCAAAAGTTTATGAAAATAAAAAGTAACAGGTTTAATACTCAGAAATACGGACATGTCTTATATCAAATAAGAATAGAAAGCTGCTATTTACAGAATGTGAATTAAAACATCAATATATAAAACACAGAATACTGACTGTTTTTAAAAAGAACTGTTTATTTACTGAAACTGGGCAGATTAGATATACAACCAATTTTAAATTTACATCTTTTAATTCAATTGTGAAGTGTTTTCTCACACACACACACAAATTGGCATGCAACAGTTGTCTTAAGGTGAAACAGTCACCTTATCAATAAACTGTTGCAAGTATTTTTACCCAAGGTTGAAAAATTGTTTTATCCTGAACATGAAAACCTGTAACAAATTTAAATTAATTATATAAAACTCGTTACTTGTAGTTTTCCCCTTGCAAAGATCCAAAAAAAATGTACAAGTAACTAATATATATCAGTCACAACATAATCCTGGATCACCCCCACACCAAAACCAGATGCTCCTTTAATTTTAAACCCATCATCAGAAACCAAGAGAAAGTCATTTCATTTTATACAAAACAAAATTCACATGTGCCAAAAAAGAAAGACCCAAAGAAACAAAAACAAAAACCCTAGTGCTGACACTGATGTTCAGTGCCCTGGTTAAATAGTGACCCAAAGGCCACTGATCAAAAATAAAATAGTGGCTGTATTTGCAGTGAAATCCAAGAGGCTCTAACCCTTTGGTATCAGAAATCCAGATTTTTCCAATTACGTGAATGCATACTTCCTACATGCCAAGAGTGGGAAAGGTGGACATGCCAATGCAGAATGGACAATAGCTACCATTCACTGGAACACCCAGAGAATTGGCTTTAACAGAGACTTCTTAGAAGGTTAAACAGAAACAAACAAAAAAAAAGATTATTAGCTGCTTGTGACTTCAATTTAAGTGGGGGTGACTGAGTCCTAAGGTTCAATGTAAAAATTTACGGGAGAAAATATATATTGGGGCAAATCTTACCTTTAAAGGAAAAACAAGGTAACAAAGTATAAAAGTACCCAGCCTGGTATCACACTCCAGTCAGAGCTCGTGCCATTAGAATGGGCAGAAAACATTAAGATTCATACTGTTGTTTTTTCATAAGGACTCTACAAAATGAATCTTTAATGATTTGAACCACAGGATGAAGGACTCCAAAGAATGCAGCAGTCATTTCAGTAAAGTACTATGAGGCTTTGTACTGATTTCCTAAACAAACTGCACTTTATTATAAAAACAAAAGGGAAAGACATAATAAAGGCCATATGCCTACATATTATTTATAGCGTTTGAGTTCTGCAAGGACCTATGTAATAGAGGCAGCATTCAATTAAGAAATTATGCCAATCAAGTATCAAATTTTCACTATAACTTTCCTAAAAAGGTATATTTCCCCCAATATCTGTTAATCACAAAAAACATAAGCTGTGAATGTACAGTTCAGAAAATAAAAACGTAGAAACTAATGACATTATTATGACCAAGGTGTTGGTAAACAGTGAATTATGAGTTTGGGATCATCAGGAAAAGACTTAAACAACCCTCCGGACTTCAAAAAATCTCTTCAGGTAGTAGATCTGTCCCAATGTCATGGCAACTAGAACAAGAGCTTCAAAGAAGGACCAAAGGACCACTCTGCTGTTTGTGTTGTCATTGACTGTTGAGGACAAACAAATAAACAAATTTTAACAACCCCCCCCAAAAAAGGCATAGGCATCATAAATTATTTTCTAGTCTTTACTCTGTGTGAAAGTAACATCTTGCACATCATTTATATAGTACAGATGCTTCTCAACTTCTGATAGGGTTACTTTGCTAAAAACCCATCGTAAGTTTGAAACTAAGTAAAAAACACATTTAATACATCTAACCTACTGAACATCATAAGCTTAGGTTAGACCTACCTTACATATATATGCTCAGAATACTTACATTAGCCTACACAGGCAAAAGCATCTAGCACAAAGACTATCTTATAATAAAGTGTTGAATACATGGTATCTCACATAATTTATTGAACACTATACTGCAGGTAGAAAAGAGAATAATTGTATGAATAGCTAAATTACAGTTTCTACTGAATATCACTTTTGCAGCATTATAAAGTCAAAAAATTATAAGTAGTACCATCATAAATTGCAGACCATCTACACTCTAAATTTTGTGGTTTGTCCCCAAGCAAACCAACATATCCAAAAATAAGAGATTTTTAGATTTAAAAGGGACCTTAAAAATTAAACGAGGATAGCCAAACCCAGTCAGCTTACATATGGGGAATAGAGAAGGAAAGTAACTTGCCTAACATAACACTTCTAGAGTTAAAACCCAATCTAACCTTCTTTCTCCTTCCTCATTGTAATGTCTTACAATGATCCTTTTGGCCAAATCAGAAAACTACTTTTAAAAAAATTAAAGGAGGCTCGGTGCCCATACCTCAGTGGTTAGGGCACCAACCACATGTAATGGACCCCAGTCCAGGCCTGTAAACAACAATGACAACTACAACAACAACAAAAAATAACCAGGCATTGTGGCGGGCGCCAGTAGTCCCAGCTACTCAGGAGCCTGAGGCAAGAAAATCACTTAAGCTCAAGAGTTTGAGGTTGCTGTGAGCCTTGACACCACAGCACTCTACTGAGGGTGACACAGTAAGACTCTGTCTCAAAAAAAAGTAAAGTATTATTATTTTTTTTTTTTTGTAGAGACAGTCTCACTTTATGGCCCTCGGTAGAGTGCCGTGGCATCACACAGCTCACAGCAATCTCCAACTCCTGGGCCTAAGCGATTCTCTTATCTCAGCCTCCCCAGTAGCTGGGACTACAAGCGCCCGCCACAACGCCCAGCTATTTTTTGGTTGCAGTTCAGCAGAGGCCGGGCTTGAACCCGCCACCCTCGGCATATGGGGCCGGCGCCTTACCAACTGAGCCACAGGCGCCGCCCAGTAAAGGATTATTTCAACATCACAGTTATCCAATAAGCAATATTTACCAAGTTAAAATATGTCTGCCTAAACATTCATCCAAACAGATATTTACTATGCAACTACAACAGATACGTACTTTGCATTTGTTCTAAATGAAAGAGGTTTCTCAGTAACGTGGACTAACATTGGTAGTTACTATCAGACTGGTAAAACATTAGGTATTTATCCCACTCTCCAGCTAAGAATTTGATCCTTAAAATGAAAGCCATGACTACTCTTCATTAATTTACTCAATTTGTTACACTTAAGTTTCTGGTCAAATTATATAGCTTTAACTTTTTAAAATTACTAAGTAGTTTTTAACATTTCTGCAAATAGCCAATATTAAAAACAATTATAATTAGCAACATAGTAACAGTATTAAACAGCTGAGAGACTGCTACATTTTAAGATTTATGCATATCACCTATAAAAAGAATAAATAATCTAGGCGCCATGCCTCACGCCTGTAATCCCAGCACTTTGGGAGGCTGAGGATTAATATAGCCCAAGAGTTTCAGACCAGCCTGGGCAACATAGCAACACCCCATCTCTACAAAGGAAATAAGAATAAATTAGCAAGGCATTGGGACACATGCCTTAGCCCCAGCTACTCAGGAAGCTGAAGTGGGAAGATTACTTGGGTCATTCAGGAGTTTCAGGTTGTAGTGAGCTATGACTGTGCCATTGCACTCTAGCCTAGAAGCAACAGAGTGAAACCCTGTCTTAAAACAAAAAAATTTTAATAAAACACCACAAGATAAAACAAAAAAGATTAACTAGAATTGTAATAGCTACTAATGATCACTCAGTAAGAAAAGCAATTAACAAGTTTGCAAAACAATTAACTCAAAATTTCTAAAGTGATTTTTTTCAAAATAGACACAACCTGAAAAAAAACATTAACTAGAACTCCAGAAACCACCGAAATTACTAAAATTTTACTACTAATTCTGTGATATGAACTTTATTTCTGCTAAAAACTTAGTAACAAATTTCTAACATAACAAATAACTATCATTTAAAGATTATGTCTAAAAGAGGAATGGTTGGATACTTCAAAATAGTAATTAACCATTAAAAAACTTTAGAGACGGGCGGCGCCTGTGGCTCAGTGAGTAGGGCGCCGGCCCCATATGCCGAGGGTGGCGGGTTCAAACCCAGCCCCGGCCAAACTGCAAACCAAAAAAAAAAAAAAAATAGCCAGGCGTTGTGGCCAGTGCCTGTAGTCCCAGCTGCTCAGGAGGCTGAGACAAGAGAATCACGTAAGCCCAAGAGTTAGAGGTTGCTGTGAGCCATGTGACGCCACAGCACTCTACCCGAGGGCGGTACAGTGAGACTCTGTCTCTACAAAAAAAAAAAAAAAAAAACTTTAGAGACATGGAAAAATACTTTTCTTAAAATGACAAAGAGAAATCCAGGGCACAAAATTGTACACCTGGGTACAATAGTGCCTGCCTCTAGTCCCTCAGGAAGCTGAGATGGAAGGATCACTTGAGCACAGAAGTTCAAGGCTATAATTCCTTATGATCACACTCATGAACCCCAACCTGATGAAAATAGCAAGACCCTCATCTCTTTAAAAGAAAAAAAAATGTAGGCGGCGCCTGTGGCTCAGTCGGTAAGGTGCCGGCCCCATATACCGAGGGTGGCGGGTTCAAACCCGGCCCCGGTCAAACTGCAACCAAAAAATAGCCAGGCGTTGTGGCGAGCGCCTGTAGTCCCAGCTACTCGGGAGGCTGAGGCAAGAGAATCGCTTAAGCCCAGGAGTTGGAGGTTGCTGTGAGCTGTGTGAGGCCACGGCACTCTACCGAGGGCCATAAAGTGAGACTCTGTCTCTACAAAAAAAAAGAAAAAAATGTACATATAGCTTTACTCACTTATGTTAAAATTCCAATTTTTTTTTTTTTGTTGTTGAGACAGGGTCCCACCCTATGCCCCTGAGCAGAGTGCAGTAGGCGTGGTAGCTCACCACAACCTCAGACTCAGGCTGCGGGCACCCTGCTGCCTCAGCCTCCGGAAGCCGCTGGGATTACAGGTGCCCGCCGCTGGCACCCGGCTGGGTTTTTCCATTTTTTTAGGAGTCGGGGTCTCACTCTCGCTCAGACGACTCTCGAACTCCTGAGCTCGAGCAATTCTCCCTCCTCAGCCTCCCACAGTGCTGGAATTACAGGCGTGAGCCACTGCGCCCGGCTAAAATTCCAATTTTTAAGGAAAAAATAGGCTGAAAGAAACTTAAAGGTTGACAGTGGTATCTTAAATAAGATTATGAGTGATTGCTATTTCTTTATGGTTGTATTTTCCAAATTTTCTAACTGCATATAACTTTTTCCCCTAATTATAAAGCTTATTATACCTGAGAAATATCATCTGTCACATGGTCTCTTACATATGAATGTGAAAAGAAATCTTATCTTTCACTTATAGAAAAATGCATCTTGGGGGTGGCACCTGTGGCTCAGTGAGTAGGACGCTGGCCCCGTATGCCGAGGGTGACGGGTTCAAACCCAGTCCCAGCCAAACTGCAACAAAAAAAATAGCCAGGCGTTGTGGCGGGCGCCTGTAGTCCCGCTACTCAGGAGGCTGAGGCAAGAGAATCGCGTAAGCCCAAGAGTTGGAGGTTGCTGTGAGCCATGTGACACCACGGCACTTTACCCGAGGGCAGTACAGTGAGACTCTGTCTCTACAAAAAAAAAAAAAAGAAAAATGCATCTTGGCTCGCGCCTGTAGCTCAAGCGGCTAAGGTGCCAGCCACATACACCAGAACTGGTGGGTTCGAATCCAGCTCGGACCTGCCAAACAACAATGACAATAACAACCAAAAAATAGCTGGGCATTGTGGCGGGTGCCTGTAGTTCCAGCTACTTGGGAGGCTGAGGCAAGAGAATCGCTTAAGCACAGGAATCGGAGGTTGCTGTGATCTGTGAAGCCACAGCACTCTATCCAGGGCGAGAGCCTGAGGCTCTATCTCAAAAAAAGAAAAGAAAAAGAAAAATGCATCTTTAGGGTACCGCCTGTGACTCAGTGAGTAGGACGCTGGCCCCATATACTGAGGGTGGCAGGTTCGAACCCGCCCTGGCCAAACTGCAACAAAAAAATAGCCAGGCGTTGTGGCGGCCGCCTGTAGTTCCAGCTACTCTGGAGGCTGAGGCAAGAGAATTGCCTAAGCCCAAGAGCTGGAGGTTCTGTGAGCTATGACGCCAGGGCACTCTATCCAGGGAGACAGAGTGAGACTCTGTCTCTAAAAAAAAAAAAAAAAAAGAAAGAAAGAAAAGAAAAATGCATCTTTAAACAGAATACACTGCAGTGTAACAACAAAAGAAGGTGGCCACAAAGGAATGGGGGTGTAAGAAACTGTCTTCACACCATTCACATACTAGCCTGATCTAAAAGCAACACGTAGTAAAGAACACTGTAGTAAAGAAAAAAATCTCACTATATCCACCTCTGAGGAGTGGGTGCTGTAGAAAGATACAGAAAAACCAAACAACTTGTGGGAACAATTTAATTTGCAAAATTAAACTGAATGTTTGAATATGCAATTCTAGAGATTGCTAACACTTTTAAATATGAATACATACTAACCCCACTATTTGTGAAATAAATACAAGAGTATCTCCACACAAATTAAGGCTGGAAGATGTTCTTTCTCTGGCTGCTGTGTTTCCAAGAACTTAAAACTGCAAAACAGTGAAATCCCTTAACCCTCTTAGTTTAGTGCCCTTCTAACCCCAGAATGGCCTGACCCCACCTGAAAGCAAGCTACCCACAAATGAAAAACTACAAGGTAAGAGAGAGAAGGTGGAAATCTCAGAGGGTGAGGAGATTAAGTAGGCAAGGAGAGAGAATCATGAGGGAGAGGCCGTGTGTGTGTAGACAAGTCCGTGCTCCACTTCACTCCCAAAAAAGTGACAGTGGTGGCAGTACATGTACACATCATCCTACCAAAGTGAGGTAGTATCTGTGCTCTAGGTCCTGAAGGCTCAGAGTAAAAAAGAATAGATGTAAGAGAATGGGAAGAACAGACACCACACCTTGAAGAAGAATCACTCTTCTTTCTACTCTCATCCCAGCCTCCTGATTCCTGATATAAAATCACTCTGCACTTATAGATAAGAGCTTGTTGCTAGTAAGACCTACCCCCAAGAACTATTTGAAAGATTAAAGACAATGAACCAGTGTGGGCCTGGACCAAAAATACATTATTTAGTCTACATGTCAATATAGACCAATATAGACCTCTTAATTTTAAATACAAAAACATAATATTTAATGCTACATCATGTGTTAAACAGACTTTTGCAACCTACCGAAAGATTCCAATAATCACTATTTTCAGAAAAAAATATATTCCAAGTTCCTGGCTTAGAAATTTGAAAACTCAAACTGATCATCACCTGGTAACTTGCCCATATCTATGTTTTGGTGTTTTCTCTTCCATTTGGAAAAAGAAAAAAGTTAAATCTCACCAAATATTATTAATCACACTGGCATAAAATTTCAGGTATGTAATTAAAACCCACTTTACCATGTTTCCCCCTGCTTCTTTAAGGAAATTATTAGCTTATTCATTAGCTGACCATGCATTAAAAAAAAAAAAAAAACTCTTAAAAACTTAGGCTGCATCCTAATAGTGTTTGGTTTAGAATGAACACCCCAATAATAAACTACAAATGCATATACTCAAAAAATATCTTTGCGTAGATGCATTTTTTAAACTAATGCTTTTGCATGAAGTTAGCAAATTTTCCAAATGAGAAAAATACAAGCAAACTGTCGAGAAATACAACCTGCACCATCAGACCCTGCTGCAAAAGTAAATCACTAACTTACTGGCTCTGTGTATCCTCTCCCGGACTTCCATGTACTCCTGTTCGTGCTTCACTGCTGTCATTGCCACTGCTAACTCATTGATCATTTCTTCTAGCTTGTTCTGGTGAGCTACAGAAGGATTTGAAAACAGATTAGCACAAATTACACAATCTCTTTTTGAATAATATTTATTAAATAAAAAAAAATCCTCAGAGAAGGTACAAAAAAAGCTATTTTTACAAATGGCTCGGACATCAATTTGGACCACTGATCCAATTTTTTTAAAGTCCATTCCAGTACAGAAACTTCTTTCAAAGCAAAAAAGGGAAAATCCCTAAGAAATGGCTTCTCATGAATTGCTACTACCGTTCACTACACTGATTACTAACTACGGAATAGCACTGAGAGGGGAAAAAAAGAGCAAAAAATAAATACATGGTATTTTAAAAAACCTAAAACCTAATGCTACTGGGCGGCGCCTGTGGCTCAAAGGAGTAGGGCGCCGGCCCCATATGCCGGCAGTGGCAGGCTCAAACCCAGCCCCGGCCAAAAAAAAAAAAAAACCTAATGCTGCAAATAACAAAATCTTTTAGGAATCACATAACTTGGCTCCGCACCTATAGCTCAGCAGCTAGGGCGCCAGCCACATACACAAGAGCTGGCAGGTTCAAACCCCGCCCAGGCCTGCCAAACAATAACAACTGCAACCAAAAAATAGCCAGTACATTTAAAATTTTAATTTTCTTTTCCTAATCATCCATAACTATTCCAACATAGGTGGAGAGTCATGAGGATATTGAGAAAGTATGATATATCATTTAATTGATACCGTGAAAAAAAAAAAATAGCCGGGTACTGTGGCAGGCGCCTGTAGTCCCAGCTACTTGGGAGGCTGAGGCAAGGGAATCACTTAAGCCCAAGAGTTGGAGGTTGCTATGAGCTGTGACGTCACAGCACTCTACCGAGGGTGACATAATGAGAGTCTATCTCAAAAATAATAATAATAAAATAAAAGATTCACATAACTCTAATGTTAATTTAGAAGAAGCACCAAAATAGATTTTTAACCTCTAAGAAGCCAAGCAGAGACAAACATTAAGACACTGTTGGGAAAATTCACACCAACTAAAACATTCTTCTGTGATATTCATAGTAAGAATTTCATTACAGTGAGGAACACAGGCATTGTTAAGTAAAGAGATAAGCTCTCAGCTGCACAAGGTTTTCAACCAGGTATCCTCTTTAGCCAAAAATAAGTATAAGGTACCGTTCTGAAGATTAAGCATGTTTCTAGGCAGTGCTATACTATGACAATGAACAAACAGACAGAAAAGAAACAGCACAAGGAAAAATTCCCAGGGGTGAGGGCGAGTATCTTCATCTCTCCCCAAGATAGGGCCTCATCCAGGATTCCAGATTACCACAAATAACCCTCAATTTTTCAGAAGCTTAGGGTCCCTATCACTGAAGGTAGCTGAGCTGGAATTGCATACCATCCCTCACCAGTTTCCTACTAGAAGCCCCAGGAAACCATTAGAGCAGGGTTTCTCAGGAGTGGCACTGTTGTCATCTTAAACCAAATGTTGCTCTTTGTGGATTGTGAGGAGCTGTGTGATGCACTGATATTCACCACGATCCATAGCTTCCAGCCCCTACAAGCCAGTAGCACCCACCCAACCAGGCTTAAGAATCCAAAAGGCCTGCAGATATTGACAAATGTTCCCCAGGGAGCAAACACCATCCCAATTTGAGAACCACTGCTTAGAGGAAGGCTTGATTTGACAGCTGCCATTCATTGACATTAACAAGCAAAAGTAAGAATTTCAGATGTCGGGTGGCGCCTGTGGCTCAAGGAGTAGGGCGCCAGTCGCATATGCCAGAGGTGGAGGGTTCAAACCTAGCCCCGGCCAAAAACCAAAAAAAAAAAAAGAATTTCAGATGTTGTGTTAAAAGATTAAAAAGTCTAATATTCACTTTCATCAGCCAACATTTTCCAACTATTTAAATAGGACCCATTTCCAGAAAATGAACAAGGAAAAGCCCTTTAAAACTCCTAACTCTCCTTCAAATTAGCCAAGTGCTACCTTATACATGGCTTAAAAAATAAGCACAGAAATTAATAAGTAGTACGATTCTCTAAATTATAAAGATTTCAAGATATAACCAAACATTCCCCCTTCGGGAGACATCTGTGGCTCAAGGAGTAGGGCGCTGGGCCCATGTACTGGGGGTGGCAGATTCAAGCCTGGCCCTGACCAAAACTGCAAAGTAAAAAAAAAAAAAAAAACATTTCCCCTTCTTTATGTTAGTACTCTACTAACTGCTGAATAAATGGGACAAATATCATTATGCCAATAAAATACTATTAAATTATTTATGTGCCGAACAACAGCTAGCTTCCAAAACTCCTGGCATGCACTGTGGCCTAAATAAATAACAAACAAACAAACGAACAAACAAATCCGAATGTGTTGACTCCTGGTAAGAACCAATGGCTCCAGAGGAACAAATCAGGGTTCATTACTGGTCAGCTCGGCAACATATGGCCAAACGAACTTTTTTTGTCCTATCTATCCTTGGCTCCTAGAATTGCATTTCATATCCAATCAAGCTTTAAGTTAAAAATTTTAATAATGTTGTGGCAGGCGCCTATAGTCCCCACTACTCAGGAGGCTGAGGCAAGAGAACCGCCTAAGCCCAGGAGTTGGAGGCTGCTGTGAGGCCATGACACTCTACCAAGAGCAATAAAGTGAGGCTGTCTCTAAAAAAAAAAAAAAAAATTTTTTTGTAGTTTTTGTCCAGGGCTGGGCTTGAACCCGCCACCTCTGGCATATGGGGCCAGCGCCCTACCCCTTTGAGCCACAGGCACCACCACCCCCCCAAAAAAATTTTTTTTTAATAATGGCCAGGCAAAGTGGCTCACACCTGTAATCCTAGCACTCTGGAAGGCTGAGACAGGCAGACTGCCTGAGCTCGCAGGTTCAAGACCAGCCTGAGCCAGAGAAAGACCCTGTCTTTAAAAATAGCTGGGTGTTGTGGTGGGTGCCTGTAGTCCCAGCTACTTGAGAGGCAAAGGCAAGAGAATCGCTTAAGCCCAAGAGTTGGAGGTTGCTGTGAGCTATGATGCCACAGCACTCTACCAAGGGCAACAAAGTGAAACTGTCTCCACCCCCCCCCAAAAAGAAAACTTCCTACAAAGTCAAAAGTCAAAGGCATTATTTATCAGCTATGTTTAATTAAAACTTTTACTTGTCCACTTACACATAATGGAATCTCTCTCTCCTTTGGTATTCATTTTAAAGAGCCAAGATATTACTACTAAAATGTCAATCACTATGTTCTCAGTACCACTAATTTAAATAACCTAATCTGGGCACAGTAGCTGGTGTCTATAATGCTAATACTCTGCAAGTCTGAAGCAGGATCACTTGAGGCCAGGAGTTTGAAACCAGCCTCAACAATAGCAAGACTCGGTCTCTACAAAAAAATAGAAAAGGCCAGGCCCAGTAGCTCAAGCCTATAATCCTAGAACTCCGAGAGGCTGAAACAGATGGATTGCTTGTGCTCATGAGTTCGAGACCAGCCTGAGCAAAAGTGAGACCCTGTCTCCACTAAAAATAGAAAAAACTAGCCGGGCATGGTGGTGCATGCCTGTAGTCCCAGCTACTTGGGAAGCTGAGGCAAGAGAATCCCTTGAACCCAGGAGTTTGAGGTTGCTTGAGCTATGACACTATGGCACTCTACCCACAGTAACAGAAACTCAGTCTCAAAAAAAAAAAAATTAGCCAGGTGTGGTGGCACACATCATAGTCAGTCCCAGGTACTCAGGAGGTTGAGGTAGGTTCCTGGGATCACTTGAGCTCAGAGCCTGAGGTTGTAGTGAGCAACAAAGATGCCATTACACTCTTTCCTAGGCAACAGCACATGACCCTGTCTCAAAAATAAATAAAATAAAATACAGTGCATGACCCTGCCTCAAAAATAAATAAACTATATGTACTGTAAATTAAATTACACTGCCCCCCCCCAAAAAAATCTAATTAGTTGTAATTTTATTTTTAAAGCAAAAAACCCACTCTCATGCCAACAAGCTATGGTTAGAAAAAAGCAGAAATTAGACATCAGCAAACGAAAAGATGAGATAAGACAAAATACTGTTAAAAAGCAATCCACATACCATCCCAGGTATCTCCACCACCTAAATAAAAGTGTAAGATATAAACATAAAAAAAAAAAGTTTAGCTAAACTAGTCATGTATACAAAGGAGCAAATAAAGGTGTCTATACCAGGATTAGCAAATAAACAGAACCTAACACAAATGTAACTTAGATGATCACAAATACATAAAAATCTGTCAAAAGAGGTAACCATAAAGAATGAAAAAAATAAACATTAACATCCAGAAACTTTTTTAATTAGAAGACTTGTATAAATAAAAAGCACATTTCACAAAAGATTTTTGGTTTTAAGTACAGTGAATGAACCTGGAGTAAGAAAAAAACAAGTACTCTGTTCGGATAGGTACAAATGTATAGAATTAAAATTAGCTCTTCGAATGTGATTTAATCTGAATGTTCACCTCACCTTCTGTTTCCATGTCTTGCCCTTTTGGAGCCTCCCCAATATCAATGGTGAACATGACTATCTTTGGAGTCATGGTGGACATCCTGTTACTAAAACAAAACTTATATGTTCCATCCATATGAGCAGCAAATGTGTATTTCCCACTGGACTCTCGGTCTCCTTTATAAATTCCTTTATTATCAGGTCCTGTAATCTGGAAGGAGAGAAATACATAAAATGTCACAGAAGATTTTAAATCATAAGCTTTAGGGTGGTGCCTGGGGCTCAGTGGGTAGGGCGTCACCTTGAACCCAAGGGTGGTGGATTCAAACCCAGCCCTAGCCAAAATGCAACAAAAAAATAGCTGGGGGTTATGACGGGCACCTGTAGTCCCAGTTACTCAGGAAGCTGAGGAAAGAGAATCGCCTAAGCCCTGGAGTTGGAGGTTGCTGTGAGCTGTGTGATGCCATGGCACTCTACCGAGGGCAATAAAGTGAGACTCTGTCTCTACAAAAAAATAAACAAATAAACTTTATAAGTAATGTCCACGGGCAGTAGGAAATTCACTAAGTCTATGTAACTTTCACTTAGCTTCACTTCAGTGAGAGTAACCACTTTGGACTGCAATTCTTCCACATAAGAAAGCAAGGGTGGACTAGATGGCTCTCCACTGCAGTGTTCAGTTCTGATTGCCTTTATGTCTGTCTTATCCAATTTAATCTTAAATCCCTCAAAAACTGAAACCACACCTTACACATAGTCTCCAACTGGCCTAATACTACCAGCAAACATGCTAACATGGCTGATGTCGAAACTTAAGAAAAAAACAAAACTCCTTAAAACCAAGATTTTTCTATAAGGTCACATTTCAAGGTTTTCCCAATTACTGCCAAATAGTAAAGGAATAGCTTTATTTCAGATATCTAAGGGTTATATGAAAGGACTAAACTGAAAATTAGGAGACGCAAATTCTCATCCCAGTTTGCTGTGATCAAATCAGTTCCTCTTTTAAGGCCCCTGTTACCTGTAAAACTTGGAAGACTGAATTAGGTGTCATCTAAGTTTTCAGCTAATTCCAACTCTCTCCCTTCCATTATCATCCTCTTATTTTTGGATTTCACTTGTAGCGTGTAACTTAAGAGATACACTGTCAAATGGAAAATCCATAGACCCAATTAGTTATGCTAGCAGGCGAGTTAAAATATTTAGCTCCCTAAAAAAATCAGCAACAAAACATTTTTTTTTGTTTGAAATAAGGTATGGGTGAAGATCGAGTGACTATTTCTTAATTTCTTGCTTCTCCAGCTACTTCACTGCGATCCTTACTCCTAAAATGTATGACTCAACTCCACGGCTCTCCCAGGCGTGGGGGAGTAAAAGAGGCACCTGGACCCTTGCGTGAAAGTGAGTTAGGAACATTAATGTTCCTTCCATGAAAAATAAAGAAACACAACGCAAAAGTCTGCCTAGCATGCCTCAATAACTTTACATCTACTTTTCCAAAGTTTCCACGCCACGTTGCAACATTAATCCGTGACACGAAGAACAGCAGCTGCTGACTGGATCGAGACCTGCCACCAGCTAACCGCGACCGAAAAGCGCCTTCGGAGCTGATATGCGGCGCCTAGTTGACAAGGCTCGGTGAGAGGTTCCACGGGAACCAGTCGTTCAGGATGGGAACCCAAGGCACCTAAGCAGCGGCTCCGTATCCCGATGGGATCCTGGAGCCCGGAATCCAGGCGGACGGCGGGAAAAAAGGCTGTTAGGGTGTCGCCGAAGCAGGAGTGTGGGTGGCGGCCTGGGTTCCTCCAGGACTCGGACAGCGACCTCTAGGCCCGGTTCCCCGGCAGGCCACGCGCGGACCCCGGACGCCACCAACCCCCAAGTGGCCGCGCGACCCCTCCTCGGCCGCGGGCAGCGCTCCCGCACCTCCACGTCGATGTCCAGGAAGCCGCCCTCAGCCACCTCGAAAATGAGGCCCATCTTGGTGCCCGAGGTGACCCGCTCAAAGAAGCACTCCTCGGCATGCGCGTCGATGCTGACGAAGTAGCCTGAGGCCGTGGCCAGAAGAGCGGCCAGAAGCACCAGCAGTTCAGCAAGCGTCACCATGGTGGGGCTGGGGCCAAAGCCAGGATCCAGACTGCGGCCACCACAGTAGCCGCCACCGCCGCCGCCGCCGCCGCCGCCCCGCAGCCTTCTCAGCCGCCACCGCCTCAACTCCGCCCCTTCCGGCTGCGCCACCCGAGGGGGCTGATGCGGGCGCCACGGATTGGCAGGCGCCGGCCGATGCCACGTAACGGACTCACGGCGGCCGCCGAGGGACATGAGGGTTCCGCGCGGCCCAAGCCTGGACGGTGGCTCCAGTGGAACAAAAATCCTGTTCCAAACTCTTTAGTGCTCAAAGTTCTTGAGGTCTTTCTAAGAAAGTCACATTGTCCAAAAGCCTTCCCTGCCCAACCTAATGCCCTCTTAAGATTGTCCAGGAAAATAGTGAAAGAGTTACACGCACCATAGGAATGAGGGAACGTGAGACGGGGGTCAAAGTCAAGGTTTTATGATATGCTAGTTTCTTCCTGTCCGTCTGGGAAACCACCTGGGGTGCTGGAAATACTCTGTATCATCACCCGAGTGGTGGATACATAGGTGTTGACATCTTTTTTTTGAGACAGAGACTCACTATGTCGCCCTCGGTAGAGTGCTGTCGCATCATAGCTCACAGCAACCTCAAACTCCTGGGCTTAAGCGATTCTCTTGCCTCAGCCTCCCAGTAACTGGGACTACAGGTGCCCGCCACAACGCCCGGCTATTTTTGTGTTGCAGCTGGCCCTGGCCGGGTTCGAACTCGCCAGCCACTGTGCTATGGGCGCCGAGCTGACTTTTTTTTTTTTAATCAAGATCCTCTATACTTAAAACTAATGCCCTTATTTTACCATGTATATGTAAGATCCTAAATACAAAGAATAATTACTTTTTCAAATTCCTCAAAATTAGAATTCTCCCAAATTCCCAAAGTTTTGTTGCCTTTCCGTATCCTTCCCCCTTGGCAGCTGCTAAAATTGTCTTGTCTTTTTTTTGAGACAGAGTCTCACTATGTTGCCCTGGGTAGAGTACCCTGGCGTCACAGCTCACAGCAACCTCAAACTCTTGGGCTTAAGCAATTCTTTTGCCTCAGCCTCCCAAGTAGGTGGGATTACAGGCGCTGGCCACAACGCCCAGCTATTTTTTTGTTGCAGTTGTCGTTGTTTAGCTGGCCCGGTCCAATTCGAACTGGCCAGCCTCGCTGTATGTGGCTGGCACCGTAACCACTGTGCTACGGGTGTCAAGCCTGCTAAAATTGTCTTTTCGCCCTTTGCCTCTGGGCATACTCTTACTGATCTCTCAAAACTCAAATGTCAAAAAAAAAAAAATTCAAGGGGCAGCACCTGTGGCTTAACAGAGTAGGGCACTGGCCCCATATGCTGGAGGTGGTGAGTTCAAACCCAGCCCAAGCCAAAAAAAAAAAAATTCAAATGTCATACCGTATATTCTCTGAGATGTTCCTAGACATCCTTCTGCTTAATACTAGTCCCTTCCTCTGTACTTGTTCCTCCTGAATTACAGTGATTTACTAGTCTGCAGCACTCATAAGGCACCAGTCTTGCCATATTTGCTGTTCTCTCAGGCCCTACCACAAGGTCACAGAAGACCTCACTCATTACATGTTAGTTGAGTTCACTGAACTGATCTGCGAATGAGGAACCCGAGTTGTTACTCCACTTTTACACAAAGTTGTGTGACCTTGATTATTTTCTGTCACCACTTTCTGACACACCACACACCTTCAAAGTTTAAGTGATTATTTCTTCAAAGACCAATGGGCAATAGGGGGCAGTAGTCGCCCATATCCAGTTTCCCACTGCGGGTTTCAAGAACCAGGTGCAGCAACAGAGATGAAGTCTTCCTGGTTATGACAATTACCCTGGACCCTTGAACAACAACGTAAGGGTTGGGGGCACCCACCCCTGCCCAGTCAAAAATCTGCGTATAATTTTTGACTCTCCATAAACGTAACTACTAAGAGCCTACAGCTGACTGATAACATGAACAATGGATTCACACATATTTTGTCTGTGTGTTATATACTGTAATCTTACAATAAAGTAAGAGAAGCAAACATGATATTGGGAAATGCTAAGGAAGAGAAAATATATTTACTATTCATTAAGTGGAAGTGGATTTTTTTAAAGATCTTCATCCTCATCATCTTCACATTGAGCAGGCTGAGGAGGAGAAGGGAGAAGAGAGGTTAGTCTTGCTGTCTCAACGGTAGCAGAAGCAAAAGAGGTGGAGGTCATGGAAAGGGAAGCAGGAGAGGCAGGTAGACTTGGGGCAACTTTTATTGAACAGAATCCACATGTAAGTGGAACCACATAGTTCAAACCCATGTTGTTTAAGAATTAACTGTGTTAGTGAACTCAAGAGTTCTTTTTTTTGAAGACAGTCTCACTCTCTCACCCTCAGTAGAGTGCTATGGCATCATAGCTCACAGCAACCTCCAACTCTTTGGCTCAAGCAATTCTCTTGCCTCAGCCTCTGGAATATCTGGGACTGAGGCACCCACCACAACGCCCGGCTATTTTTTTTTTTTTTTTGTAGAGACAGAGTCTCACTGTACTGGGTAGAGTGCCATGACATCACACGGCTCACAGCAGCCTCTAACTCTTGGGCTTACGCGATTCTCTTGCCTCAGCCTCCCAAGCAGCTGGGACTACAGGCGCCCGCCACAACGCCCGGCTATTTTTTTGTTTCAGTTTGGCCAGCGCTGGGTTTGAACCTGCCACCCTTGGCATATGGGGCCTATGGGGCCAGCGCCCTACTGACTGAACCACAGGTGCCGCCCCAACGCCCGGCTATTTTTATAGACAAGGTCTCCCTCTGGCTCAGGCTGGTCTCAAATCCATGAGCTCAGGCAATCCACCTGCCTTGGCCTCCCAAGTGCTAGTCAAGAGTTCTTTTTTTTTATTTATTTTTATTTTTTTATTTTTTTGTAGAGACAGAGTCTCACTTTTATGGCCCTCGGTAGAGTGCCATGGCATCACACAGCTCACAGCAACCTCCAACTCCTGGGCTTAAGCGATTCTCTTGCCTCAGCCTCCCAAGTAGCTGGGACTACAGGCGCCCGCCACAACACCCAGCTATTTTTTGGTTGCAGTTTGGCCGGGGCCGGGTTTGAACGCGCCACCCTCGGTATATGGGGCCGGCACCTTACTGACTGAGCCACAGGTGCCACCCTGCTAGTCAAGAGTTCTAATAGTGGTTCTCTGCTTCCCTATCTTCTGGCAGGAGTCCTGCCTTCCCTGGCAGGTCAGTTCCGTAATGTTCCTCTGAGTGCTGTCCCTGAAGTGAGACTCAGTCTAGAGGTTGCTCCTTCAGCATTCCCAACTCATTTTATAACCCTCTCTCTCTCCATATTGAATCATTTTCTGCTGATAATACATACAGAGGTTTCTACAGGCCTCCACTTATTATTATTATTTTTTTAAGACACAGGGTCTTACTCTTTCACTGATCCTGGAGTGCAATGGCACAATCATAGCTCATTACAATCTCAAACTCCTTCCCTCAAATAATCCTCCTGCCTCAGCTCCCAAAGTCCTGGGACTACAGGCATAGACTACCATGCCTGGCCCACTTGGCTGTTTTGTATTTTTTTTTTTTTTTTTTGAGACAGCGTCTCTATCTGTCACCTTAGGTAGAGTGCTGTGGTGTCATAGCTCATAGCAACCTCCAATTCAGGCTCAAGCAATCCTCTTACCTCAGTTTTCCTATTTTTAGTAGAGACAGAGTCTGGCTTTTGCTCAGGCTGGTCTCGAACTCATGAGCTCAAGCAATCCACCCACCGTGGCCTCCCAGAGTGTTAGGATTACAGGTGTGAGCCCATGCACCCGGCCCCTCTTGTTTTTTTTGTACAACCCTTCCAACTTCTGAAGAAACGCAACTGTAGAAAAGTGCCAAGAACAATTTTGTTCTCATCTAGAAATTCAAAGTTAATTTTCATCTTTATTTTATTTATTTATTTTTTTTGTAGAGACAGAGTTTCACTTTATGACCCTAGGTAGAGGGCCATGGCATCACATAGCTCACAGCAACCTCCAACTCCTGGGCTTAAGCGATTCTCTTGCCTCAGCCTCCCAAGTAGCTGGGACTACAGGTGCCCGCCACAACACCCGGCTATTTTTTTTGTTGCAGTTTGAACCTGCCACCCTGGGTATAGGGGGCCGGCACCCTACTGACTGAGCCACAGGTACCGCCCTAATTTTCATTTTTAAACTGATTAAATAATATTCTATCTCCACCTGTCAGAGATTAAAATGTGAGTATTTAGCATCTCAGTGGAACGCAATGAATTGTATATTGTAGGGTTTTAATATATAAATCAGGGCAGTTTATATGAATGAGAAAAAGCACTAGCTTAGGCAATAGGTAAGAGGGAATTGCAAACTGGAGCATAGGTGCCCTCACTAGATACATTCAATCCTAATTTTTTTTTTTTTTTTTTTTTTTTTTTTTAGAGACAGAGTCTCACTTTATTGCCCTTGGTAGAGTGCTGTGGTGTCACAGCTCCTGGGCTTAGCCGATTCTCTTGCCTCAGCCTCTCAAGTAGCTGGGACTACAGGCACCCACCACACACCTGGCTATTTTTTGTTGCAGTTTGGCCGGGGCCGGGTTCGAACCCACCACCCTTGGTATATGGAGCTGGCTGAGCCACAGGTGCCCTTGGAAGTCAAATTAATCCAAAGGATCACAGGTCTCAGGGCTTGATAGGACTCCCAAAGGAAATATGCATTTTTTTTTTTTTTTGAGACTAAGTCTCACTCGGTTTCCCTCAGGTCAAGTGCCATGGCATCATGGCTCACAGCAATCTCAAACTCTTAGGTTTGAGTGATTCTCAAGTGATTCTCTTACCTCAGCCTCCTGAGTAGCAGCGACTACAAGCACCCACCACAACGCCTGGCTATTTTTTTAGAGACAGGGTCTCGCTTTTGCTCAGGCTGGTCTTGAACTCCTGAGCTCAGGCAATCAACCCAACTTGGCCTCCCTGAGTACGAGAATAACAGGCATGAGCCACTGCACCTGGCCAGAAATGTGTACGTGTAAGGTTATCAACACAGACTGATTTTCATGAGCCAATCCTGGACAAACTCTTGTCCCATCATGTGCATGAATACATCCAGCAAGACAAATAGTTGGCACATAGTGGGTACTTAATATCTGTTGAATGATGAATGAAGCTCTCAGCTGGGGTCTGGCCCAGAACCAACCAGGTAGTGACCCGTGGTCCCTGTAGTGTAACACAGAATGGGCCCTCTTTCCTTCACATGCCATAAAGCTCATCCCTTATTACATGTAGTGTATGCTTCAGTGGTTTTTAGTACATTCTCAGAGTTGTTCAAACATCAGCACTGCCTAATTTCAAAACATCTCATCACCCCGAATAGAAGTCCTATACCCAGTCCCCACTCTGCTCCTCCCTGCATCACACTGTCATTTACTTTCTTTTTTTTTTTTGGCCAGGGCCAGGTTTGAACCCGCCACCTGTGGTATATGGGGCCGGCACCCTACTCCTTGAACCACAGGAGCCACCCTGTCATCTACTTTCTGTCTGCAGATTTGGAATGGAATTGTACAATACGTGGTCTTTTGTAACTGGCTTCTTTCCTTAGCATGATATTTTCAAGATTCATCTGTATTGTAGCATGTGTCTGTACTTCATTTCTTTTGTGGCTAAATAATATTCTATCATATCTTTAACACCACATGTTGTTTATCAAGTTTATGACATTGGGTTGTTTCCACGTTTCTGCCATTCTGAATAATGAACTGCTATAAACATTCTTTTTTTGGCCAGGGCTGGGTTTGAAGCCGCCATCTCTGGCATATGGGACCGGCGCCCTACTCCTTGAGCCACAGGCACCGCCCTAAACATTCATTTTTATATGGACATGTCTTCAATTCTCTTACATATGTATCTAGAGTGGACAAAATTATACATAGTACAACCTCCATAGTTAACCACCTCTCCACATTGACCACTTCCTTAACTTGACCCAATTTTCATAGCCTGGACATGCATCACATGTACCTGTCAGTACAGTAGGCCTAGTTCCTTATGTTGGCCACCTCCAAATGTTGACCAGTTTGTTACAGTCCCTTGGTTGCACAACTTATAGTGGTTCTCCTATATATGTTTCATGAATGTCCAATACCCACTTGGGGGTATGTGAGAACTGATAAGATAATTCATGCAAAGCTTTTGGCACAGTGCTTGGCACATAGTAACTGTTTAGTAAATGTCACCTGATATTAACTAACACTCTTATTTAATATGTGCCAGGTGCTGTTTTACATATATTCATTCATTTTCACTGCACAATAGCCCTTGACATTAGCACTATCATGGTTCCCATTTTGCAAACAGGGAAATGAGGCTCAGAGGACTTGGTGAAGTAAAGGAGAATGTGAATCCAAGGAGTCAAGCTCAAAATTCCACAGGCTGAGGGCCAACCAATCTACTACCTCTCCTAGCAACTTTTTTTTTTTTTGTAGAGACAGAGTCTCACTTTACCGCCCTCGGTAGAGTGCCATGGCGTCACACGGTTCACAGCAACCTCCAGCTCTTGGGCTTACATGATTCTCTTGCCTCAGCCTCCCGAGTAGCTGGGACTACAGGCACCCGCCACAGCGCCCGGCTATTTTTTTGTTGCAGTTTGGCCGGGGCTGGGTTTGAACCCGCCACCCTCGGTATATGGGGCTGGCGCCCTACTCACTGAGCCACAGGCGCCGCCCTCCTATCAACTTCTATTAGCAGTATTCTGCCTGACCTCGGCTTGTTAACCTCTTAAACACTAGTTCCTGCTAGGATCACAGCTAAGTCTGCAAAAGCACTCAAACCGGGAGTTCCTGAGGGCAGTTCTGAGAGTATTAATGTATGAGTTCCTCATCTGGTGGTATATTTACCAGTAAGCTGAATAAAACCTGAATTAATAATATGTACCAGTTGGTGGGGAATAAAGTAGTAAAATTATTCACCAGAGATGTAGGGAATACAGCAGTGAAGATAGGCAAGGACCCTGCCCTGAGCTAACAGACATTTGACAGTTAAACTTGATCCAAACTGGCAAAATAACAGGGAATATATTGGCTCAAGGCACTAAAAATTCAAGACATAGGTCTTGAACTGTGCCTCAGTTCTGCTTCCCTCCCTGTGAGCTTCATTTGCAGGCTCCCTGTGAGGGCAAAAAACGTTGCCAGCAGGTCAAATTTTCAATGTCCAAGTTCAAGAACAAATAGGAATTAGAAAGGGCCCAGAAAAAAAAAGGTCTCAGGGGTCTCCTTGGCTCTGATTGGGTCATATGCCTATCCCAGGACCAATCATTATTTGCAGAGAAATCCACGGCTCTGATTGGCCAGGCCTGGGCGTGGTGCTAATTCGCTGGAAGCGTGGATTGGGAGCAGAGAAAGGAGTGGTTTCTGAAAAGAAAATATAGATCATTTACCAGAAGAATGGTGAATGATTGCTGGTGGGAGAAACCACAGATTAACAAATCAAATTTACAGAGATTACTAAATTATCACTGAAATAATAGAAGCCACAACTTCAACTATTTGGTTATGAAAGTCCTCCACACTGTATTAGCACATAAAGAATAGTCTCGTCTAAATTCTAAACTGGGGGCTAGAGAAGGTTCCCTTAGGAAAATGACAGTTGAGCTGAGGCCCTAAGGATTGAGGAAGCTAGAAAGGAAACAGGAAAGGAGTGGGAGAGGAAAGGAACTCTCCAGACACTCAGAACTGAGGTGCGGAGATCCTAAGATTAGAAAGACATCAGTTCCGGGTGGTGCCTGTGGCTCAGTGAGTAGGGCGCAGGCCCCATATGCCGGGGGTGGCGGGTTCAAACCCAGCCCCGGCCAAACTGCAACAAAAAAATAGCCGGGCGTTGTGGCGGGCGCCTGTAGTCCCAGCTGCTCGGGAGGCTGAGGCAACAAAATCGCGTAAGCCCAAGAGTTGGAGGTTGCTGTGAGCCGTGTGACGCCCTGGCACTCTACCCAAGGGCAGTACAGTGAAACTCTGTCTCTACAAAAAAAAAAAGATTTGCAAAGCTTCCATAAGGTTTCACCTGCCCATTCACAATCAGTTGCCACCTCTCACATAAAGGAACCACTGTTCTGATTACTATCACCAGATGGATTTGCATGTTTTGTTTATGTTTTGGAGACAGAGCCTCATTATGTCACCTTCAGTAGAGTGCTGTAGCGTCACAGCTCACAGCAACCTCAAACTCTTGGGCTTAAGCAATTCTCTCTCTCTCTCTTTTTTTATTTATTTATTTTTGTTGTTGTTGCAGTTTGGCCAGGGCTGGGCTTGAATCCGCCACCCTCGGCATATGGGACCGGCGCCCTACTCACTGAGCTACAGGCGCCGCCCTCTCTCTCTTTTTTTTTTTTTTGTAGAGACAGAGTCTCACTGTACCGCCCTCGGTAGAGTGCCGTGGCGTCACACAGCTCACAGCAACCTCCAGCTCCTGGGCTTACGCGATTCTCTTGCCTCAGCCTCCCGAGCAGCGGGGACTACAGGCGCCCGCCACAACGCCCGGCTATTTTTTGTTGCAGTTTGGCCGGGGCTGGGTTTGAACCCGCCACCCTCGGCATATGGGGCCGGCGCCCTACTCACTGAGCCACAGGCGCCGCCCTCTCTCTCTTTTTTTTTTAGAGACAGAGTTCCACTTTATTGCCCTCAGTAGAGTGATGTGGCGTTACAGCTCACAGCAACCTCCAACTCCTGGGCTTAGGCAATTCTCTTGTCTCAACCTCCCAAGTAGCTGAGACTACAAGGGCCCACCACAACGCTCAGCTATTTTTTGGTTGCAGTTGTCATTGTTGTTTGCAGGCCCAAGCAGGGCTCGAGCCCTCCAGCCTCGGTGTATGTGGCTGGCACCCTACTCACTGAGCTAGGGGAGCCAAGCTGGATTTGCATGCTTTTAAAATAGCAACTTCAGGAGACTCTGTCTCAAAAAAATAATTAAAATAAAATAACTTCGGGCCAGATGTGGTGGCTCACTCCTGTAATCCTAGCACTCTGGAAGGCCAAGGCAGAAGGGTGTCCCGAGCTCAGAAGCTTGAGATCAGACTGAGCAAGAGTGAGTCCCCTCTTTTAAAAATGGCCTGGTGGGCTTGGCACCCGTAGCACAGTGTTTACAGTGCCAGCCACATACACCGAGGGTGGCGGGTTCAACCCAGCCGGGGCCAACTAAACAATTGCAACAAAAAAATAGCCGGGAGTCGTGGTGGGCACCTGTAGTCCCAGCTACTTGGGAGGCTGAAGCAAGAGAATCACTTAAGCCTAAGAGTTTGAGGTTGCTGTGAGTTGTGACGCCAGGACACTCTACCAAGAGCAACACGGTGAGACTCTGTCTAAAAAAAAAGAAGACAAAAGAAAAATAGCCTAGTGTTGTGGCAGGTGCCTGTAGTCCCAGCTACTAGGGAGGCTGAGGCAAGAGGATTACTTGAGCCCAAGTGTTTGAGATTGCTGTGAGCTATGATGCCATATTACTCTACTGAGGGCAACAAAGTGAGAGTCTGTCTCAAATAAATAAATCAAATCAAATATCAACTTCATTGAGGTATACTTTAGGTATAATAAAATGTACCCATTTGAAATGTACAGCATTATATATATATATATATATATACACACACATGTTGTTTGTGTGGTGTAACCATAATTCCAATCAAATAGAAACATTTCCTTGACTCCAGAAGTCTCCGTATGCCTCTGCAGTCAGTCCCACCCCCACCTCTTGCCCCAGTCCTGCTCTGGGTTCAGTCACCATAGCTTAGTTTTGCCTGTTCAAACATTTCACACAAAAGGAGCCGGACAGTATATATTCCTTGGTGTCTGAATAATTTCTTGCAATATTATGCCTGAGAGAAACATTCATGCTGTTGCATATGGGAATCATCTGTTAGTTTTCATTCCTGCATAGCATTTCACCGTGTGAATTTATTTCTCCATTCTACTGCTGATGGACATTCAGCTCATTTGCTGTTTAGGATGATCTTGAGTAAAGCTGCTATGGACATTTTTATCTCATTTCTGTTGGGTTTAAACCTAGACTTGCTAGGGGAGATGTATGTTTAGATTCAGCAAATGTTTAGATGTTATAGGGGAGATGTATGTTTAGATTTAACAAAAACTGTCAATGTCAACCTAAATAAGAGCAAGGGGCCCTCTAAGAGGAAATGATATTTATGTGGGAATAGGACACGGGGCTGGATATGGGCATACCACAGCAAACTATATGCATATTCAGGGAAGTAAAGGAAGACAAAGGTTTTTAAAGGACCATGGAGGAGAATTACATAATTGTTTTAAGATAATGACCCTTGGATACAGGATCAATAGAGAGGATGTCACCAGTGCAAAGCTGGCCAGGGAACTGCTAAGCAGATGTCCTTGCAGAAGCATTCTTTTGTGTAAGGTTGCACAGGGCCTTTGTGCAAGGTTGTGGTTTTTGCAGAGTCTTTAGTGATAGTTTTTATCAGGCCTTCATGCACAAGAACCCACTTTTCCGACTGGGTACCTGTAATCCTAGCACTCTGGGAGGCTGAAGGCAGTGGATCATCTGAGCTCAGGAGTTCAAGACCAGCCTGAACAGAGCAAGACCTCCCCATCTCTAAAAATAGCCAGGTGTTGTGGAGGGCGCCTGTAATCCCAGCTACTTGGGAGAGTGAGGCAATGAAATCCTTGAGCCCAAGAGTTTGAGGTTGCTGTGAGCTGTGATGCCATGGCACTCTACTGAGGGCAACAAAGTGAGACTCAGTCTCAAAAAAAAAGAACCCTCTTTTCATGTGTTTCCCGGGGCTCTATTTGTCAGGTTTTTTTGGAAAACTGAGGTAAGGCTAATGTGGTTGACATGTAGAGAAAGAGATGATGAGGCTGAAGAGGAAGGAAGGACTAGATCCATCCTCAGCCCCAGACCCTAATGAGCAATGGAAATCACAGGAAGGATTCAAGTCAGAAAACAGCATGGGCAAAATTGCATTTTAGAAAGGTGTCTTGGGCGGCACCTGTGGTTCAGTGGGTAGGGTGCTGGCCCCATATACCGAGGGTGGCAGGTTCAAATCCAGCCCCGGCCAAACTGCAACAAAGAAATAGCCGGGCGTTGTGGTGGGCACCTGTAGTCCCAGCTACTCGGAAGGGTGAAGCAGGAGAATCTCCTGAGCACAGGAGTTGGAGGTTACTGTGAGCTGTATGACGGCACAGCACTCTACCAAGGGTGACAAAAGTGAGACTGTCTCTACAAAAAAAAAAAAAAAGAAAGATGTCTTGCTGCAGGGCAACACCACCAGCACATGCCAGCATGCTCCTGGGCTTTGCTCTCAGCAGTGGTGAGCTGTGGCCTTCAGCCTTTCACCTTTTTGCCTAATTTACAGTTAGGAATGGAGGTAACTGGGGAAATGAGGATATAACATGTTTTAGACACTTTTCATAAAGTTGAGAGAACAAAAATTATGTCAATTTGCACAGCAACATTGTTTAAAAGAGTCCATAAAGCTGGGCATTTAGAAAGGTGCTATGTGGGGTGGTGCCTGTGGCTCAGCGGGTAGGGCACCGGTCCCATATGCCGGAGGTAGTGGGTTCAAATCCAGCCCTGGCACAAAAAAAAAAAAAAAAAAAGAAAGGTGCTATGTGCTATAGCCACTTTGGTGGCTTGTACCTGTAATCCCAGTATCTGGAGAGGCTGATGTAGAAGGATTTCTTTTTTTTTTTTTTTGTAGAGACAGAGTCTCACTTTATGGCCCTTGGTAGAGTGCCGTGGCCTCACACAGCTGACAGCAACCTCCAACTCCTGGGCTTACACGATTCTCTTGCCTCAGCCTCCCAAGTAGCTGGGACTACAGGCGCCTGCCACAACGCCCGGCTATTTTTTGGTTGCAGTTTGGCCGGGGCCGGGTTTGAACCTGTCATCCTCGGCATATGGGGCCGGCGCCCTACCGACTGAGCCACAGGCGCCGCCCTAGAAGGATTTCTTGAGAACAGGAGTTCCAGACCAGCCTGAGAAACAAAGCGAGATCCCATCTCTACTGAAAATAGAAGAATTATCCGGGTGTCATGGCAAACACCTGTAGTTCCAGCTACTGGAAGGTTGAGCCGGGAGGACTCCTTGAGCCCAGAAGTTCAAGGCTGCAGTGAGCTATGATAATGCCACTGCACTTCAGCCTGTTGCTAATTTACAGGGAAGCTCTCTGTTCAGGAAGAAACAGACAAAATTCAGAGAGTGGCCAATGTAGTTTAAATCCTGTTGCTAAGGTTTGATCTTCTTGTTTCCCAGCATGGATTTGGAGAGTCAGATCATATCTCAGTGCCCTTGGCATAGGTAGGTGGCTTTCAAGCAGAAGTCAGTGCAGAAAAGAACATGAATCTTGAGTGACATTTCTGGTGCCCAAAGATGCAATGATGATGCCAAAATGATTCTTTAGCACCTTAAGTCTGTCACATCGGAAGAGGGAGAGGAGGAGAAATGAGAAGCCATAGCACAGCTGTGGAAAGTCAAGAGGATGGCATGGCCAAAGAGTATTTGGGTGCAAGGCTGTTTCAGGTTGTCAGACCTTGGGATCCAAAGGACAGTACAAGTACAGGTAAGGTAGGGTTGAGCTAATGATGGCTACTGAAGAATGTTGTTGGTCATGAAAGACTTCACTGGCAATAGCACAGACAAGCCACACTCAAGTCCCCTGAGGCTGCCTTTCTAGCCTAATGTGGTTTTGCAGGCCCCTGTGGCCTATTTTCCAGGAAGCAGTGACTTCTCCTTCCATAGAATCACTGCTTGTCTCTGTCACATGCCTTGTCCAAGTGAGGAACCATCTGTCATCTGTCCACAGCTCTGCCTCCTACCCCTACCCATGGTGGTCCCTGGCACCCCGTCTTGAGAGCCCTCTCTGTACACTCTCCCCCCAGAACTCATCCATTCTCCAGATATTCTATTTCTGTTGGTGGCATCAAATCTCTCTTCTCTTACCCATGGCTGAAGCAAGACTTGTGGTCGGTTATCGCAGGCATGCTAAAGCTTTACCACTCTGTCAAGCCCATCATTTTTTGGGGGGGGAGGGAGGCAGTCTCTATTGCTTTGGGTAGTGTCCTATGGTGTCATCTTAGCTCACAGCAACTTCAAACTCTTGGGCTTGAGCAATTCTCTTGCCTCAGCCTCCCAAGCTGGGACTGCAGGCATCCACCTCAAGGCCCAGCTAGTTTTTCTTTTTCTTTTCTTTCTTTCTTTTTTTTTTTTTTTTTAATAGAGAGAGCATCTTGCTCTTGCTCAGGCTGGTCTCAAACTCCTGAACTCAAGCAATCCGCCTGCCTTGGCCTCCCAGAGTGCTAGGATTATAGGCATGAGCCACGGCACTAGGCTAGCACATCATTTTTATTAAAACAAACAAAAACTAAAATAAAACCCCTTTTATTATGAAAATTTTCAAATATTATAGAGGGAAAGTAGTATAATGGACCTTCACGTGCCCTTCACCCACCCAGCTTCAATAATGTTGAACAAAATGGCCAGTCTTTATTTCATCTATAATCCCAACCACCCTATCTTCCCAGTGGACTATTTTAAAGCAATTCCCAGACGTTATTTTATATTCATAAATATTGCAGTAAGCCTATAGCCTTTAAATCGCTGTTCTGTGTCATTTAGAGGGGCTGTTGAGTCCTGTGAGGATGAAGATAGAAAGCTCTAGCAATTTTCCCACCTTGGCCTCCCAGAGTGCTGGGATTCCAGGTGTGACCCACCGAGCCAGCTTTAGGACATTGGGTTTTATTGTAAACTGGTGTGGAGACCTGGTGTGATAAAATTTATGTTTTTATTACCTGGCTAGCTCAGTTGATAGAAAAAAATATGTTTGTATCAAGATTACTGTTACTGGCTGCTCTATAGAAAACAGATGGTCTCTATCCGGGTGTTGTGGCGGGCGCCTGTGGTCCCAGCTGCTTGGGAGGCTGAGGCAGGAGAATCGCGGAAGCCCAAGAGCTAGAGGTTGCTGTGAGCTGTGTGACGTCATGGCACTCTACCAAGGGCCCAAGTGAGACTCTGTCTCTACAAAAAAAGAAAAAAAAAAACACACACACACAAAAAAAAAACAGATGGTCTGAACGAAGAGATGAAGTGGATAAATCCATCAGAAGTCTTCAGTAGCCCTTTGGTACAGGGTTCCCCCATTCAGGGATGAACAGGGGCCCCCTATTTTCTAGGCTGGGACAAATAGGCCTTCTCCAGATGGTGTTTTCTGGACCCCAACAGGATTAGAGAAAAGCTGCCTGACCAACATCTCAACTGGACAACCCTTCCTGAAGTGAAAAACCCTGTTGCTTTGCCTGGGACAGGAATTATGAGGACTGTGTTCATTTGCTAATATGTTCATTCACTAACCAACGTGGGCAAGCTGTTTTCTATCTGCCAGCGCCCCGCCAAGTGTGACATACATTCCCAAGATGCCCCCCTGCTTGAAAGTAGTATGAAAACCCCTGGCTGGGCGGCGCCTGTGGCTCAGTGAGTAGGGCGCCGGCCCCATATGCCGAGGGTGGCGGGTTCAAACCCAGCCCCGGCCAAACTGCAACAAAAAAATAGCCGGGTGTTGTGGCAGGCGCCTGTAGTCCCAGCTGCTCGGGAGGCTGAGGCAGGAGAATCACGTAAGCCCAAGAGCTGGAGGTTGCTGTGAGCCGTGTGACGCCACGGCACTCTACTGAGGGCAGTAAAGTGAGACTCTGTATCTACAAAAAAAAAAAAGAAAAGAAAACCCCTGGACAAAAGACCCACGTGGGTTTTCCTACTTGGGAATCCCCACTCCACTGCCAGAAGTTTGTTACCCTTCTTTGTTGCCCTTCTTTCTATGACTTTCCCTGTAAATAAGCTTTGTCCCATCATTTATTCGCATGATCTGGGGTTTCATTCTTGAATCTCCAGACCAAGGACCTGCCACAGAGAGAAAAACGCCAGTAACACTTTCAGGAGACAAAGGGCTGGTAAGTTAAGCCAGGAGGGTAGCAAGGAGCTGGAGAAAAGTAGATGATTTGAGAGATATTTTAGAGGTAGAAATTGCCCTAACTTCCTCTAGTCGCCCCAATAATCAGACATCAGCATTAATTCCATGATGTCATTTTTCTGAATGAAAGGCTTCCGTGGTAATAATAACAGCAAATGTCAAGAGTCATGACAATAGGAACAACAGCCTCAGCTGACAATTGTGATAGCTTTTACTATGTGCTAGTCTGTGTTCTAGATGCTTTCTTTTAACTCATTTAATCTCTGCAAAAATCTGATTGAGATTATTCCCAATTTACTAATAAAAACACGGAGACAAAGAAAGATTCAACAATTTGCCTGAGGTCATATAACATTCCTACCACAGCAAATGTGAACTTGGCTGGCCCACCGGTTTCTGATTCCCTCTCCAGTTCTATTTCCCTCTGCTGTCCTGCCTGTCCTGGCTGTCCCCTGTCCTGGCTCAGCCTGCTGACTCACCACAGAGCCCTTGCTGCCCTGGGCCCCACACTCTGCTTCTCTCTGCACTTCCCCCCATCTCTGCACCAGGGAGCCATTCCTGAGTATGCAACACAGTCTTGATTAAAGTGGGATACAGTATGGACAGGGATGGTTTGTCATGGTATCCATGTTACCTCGGTGCCCTGGGGAGAATGGAAAGATGGCTTCTGCCTGGCAATAACTTAAGTTCACTGTCTATCCTTCTGTGATATTTGCTTTTCTGAGCAGATACAGTAGGACCTCACTTAACATCATTGCTAGGCTCTTGGAAAGGGCCACCTTAAGCAAAATGTTCTATAATGAAACCAATCTCACCACAGGCTAATTGATATAAACAAGAGTTTCTGTGGTATATTTCTGATCACAAAAACATCACCAAACTTCTAAATGGACCAAAACACTTCTAATATGAAACATGAAAAAAATGTGAACTATGCAATTAAGAAAGAGTAATAAGGCGGCACCTGTGGCTCAGTGAGTAGGGCGCTGGCCTCATATACTGAGGGTGGCAGGTTCAAACCCAGCCCCGGCCAAACTGCAACAAAAAGTAGCCGGGCGTTGTGGCAGGCACCTGTGGTCCCTGCTACGCGGCTGAGGCAAGAGAATCGCCTAAGGCCAAGAACTGGATGTTGCTGTGAGCACTCTACTGAGGGTGACAAAGTGAGACTCTGTCTCTTGAAAAAAAAAAAAAAAGAAAAGAAAAGAAAAAGAAAGAGTAATAAAAACAAGGTAATTATTTAAACAATTATTCCAGTTTGAGGTTGCAAGTCACTGAAGCCTGGCTCTGCCCAGTTCAGGCAGGTCCCAGCCCTGGACAGATGACATCCTAGTCATCTATGACATCCATGTCGGGGACACTAGGACCATCTCGCCCACACTGGAACCATATAGACACACTAGGGAATCTAATGTGCACATCTTTGGGGCGTGAGAGAAACCCGGAGTACCCAGAGAAAACTCACACAGTTGTGGGGAGAACATAGAAATAGCAGAGGGATGGTGGCCACCGCCAGGCAATGATTTTTCTTTCTCACCAAATCATGTTGAATGAAAAGAAAAATGTTATTTGACATCCTGGTGTGTATCTTTTACCTTAAAAGTTTTTCTTAAGGATGGTTTTTGGAGTCAGAGTCCTCTAGGATTTTGATGAGGATCAAATAAATTAAAATGGTCAAAATTCTTCGAACAGAGCGTGGCACATACAGGAACTAAGTACTGATTTGGAAATCAGACTGTGCGAATTTACTAGCTCAAGATGTTCAGTGACTTGGACAAGTAATCTGACCTCTCTTAGCCTCTTTAGTTTCCTTTTCTGTAAATGGAATACTGAAGCCCAGATCATTGGATTTATTTATAAAGTGCTTAGCACAGTTCCTGAAATAATAAATATTCAATACATAGTTGCAATTGCTGGGCTTAGTAGCTCATGCCTCAAATTCTGGTGCTTTGGAAACCCAAGGTGGGAGGATCACTTGAGGCCAGGAGTTCAAGACTAGCCTGGGTAACATAGTGAGACCCTTTCTATAGAAAAAAATAAGAAAAATTAGTCTGATCTGGTGGTGCACATCTGTAGTCCTAGCTACTGAGGAGGCTGAGGCAGGAAGATACCTTCAGCTCAGGACTTTGAGGCTATAGTAAGATACGATGAAACCCTGCACTCTAGCCTGAATGACAGAGTGAGACCTTGTTTCTTTTCTTTTTCTTTTTTTTTTGTAGAGACACAGTCTCAATTTATGGCCCTCGGTAGAGTGCCGTGGCCTCACACAGCTCACAGCAACCTCCAACTCCTGGGCTTAAGCGATTCTCTTGCCTCAGCCTCCCGAGTAGCTGGGACTATAGGTGTCCGCCACAATGCCCGGCTATTTTTTTTGGTTGCAGTTTGGCCGGGGCCAGGTTTGAACCCACCACCCTCGGTATATGGGGCCGGCGCCTTACCGACTGAGCCACAGGCACCGCCCTTTTTTTCTTTTTCTTTTTAGAGACAATTACTTTATCTTCCTTGGTAGAGTGCTGTGGCATCACACAGCTCACAGCAACCTCAAACTCCTGGGCTTAGGCGATTCTCTTGCCTCAGCCTCCTGAGTAGCTGGGACTACAGGCACCTGCCACAATGCTGAGCTATTTTTTTGTTGCAGTTTGGCCGGGGTTGGATTTGAACCTGCCACCCTCAGTATTTGGGGCCGGCACCCTACCCACTGAGCCACAGGTGCCGCCAGTGAGACCCTGTTTCAAAAAAGAAAAAGCTGCGCGGTGCCTGTGGCTCAGTGCATAGGGCACCGGCCCCATAAACCGAGGGTGGTGAGGATGCAAACTACAAGCTCCAGCACACCACTGGGACTATATGCTGGGGTAAGGCACTGATGCAGGGGAGCCAGAAGGGATGGTCCAAAACCTTAGGGGTAGCAACAGCAGGACTGAAGGGACAGAGACTGAGACAGAGCCAACAGAGTACAGACGTACCCTGAGCTGGTTTTGAACCCGCCAAGCCTCGGTGCCTGTGGCCAGCACACAGTGACCCTGCAGCAGGGACTTGGAGAATAAACACTCCAGTTGCACTCTCCCCTCACCCTCCTGGCCCCTGTTAGAAGTTGGATGGATAGGAAGCTATCGATCCATTCAAATATGTTAGCTTCCTGACTCGGCACCTGTAGCTCTGCAGCTAGGGTGCTGGCCACATGCACTGGGACTTGGCAGGTTCAAACCCAGCTCCAGCCTGCCAAAACAATGACAACTATAAAAAAAAAAAAATAGCCGGGCATTGTTGCAAGTGCCTGTAGTCCCAGCTACTTGGAAGGCTAAGACAAGAGAATCGCTTAAGCCCGAGAGTTTGAAGTTGCTGTGAGCTGTGACGCCACCACACTCTACCGAGGGTGACATAGTGAGACTCTGTTTCCAAAAAAAAAAAAAAAAAAGTTAGATTCCTGAGATGTGGAACAGAGTGGAGGAGGAAGGAGAGCAGAGGGGCAAAGGGAAAATGTCCAGCATGCTTTATGGTGTTTTTGCTTAAGCATATAAAACACATTATATTTATCAAAAAATTAATCTTTTTTTTTTTTTTCAGTTTTTGGCTGGGGCCAGGTTTGAACCCACCACCTCCAGTACATGGGGCCAGCGCCCTACTCCTTGAGACACAGATGCCACCCAAAAGATTAATTTTTAATCATCTGAGTAGTACCTTCATGATTTTTGCCATATCTAAGTGCTCTCTCTCCCATTATTTACTTAATATGTGTATTTAAGTTGACACACTTTTTCACTTAAATTTTTAAAATGCTATGCAAATAAAAATCACAATGCTATACCACTTCACACCCACTCAGATGGTTATAATCAAAGGACAGTCAACAGCAAGTGTCGGCAAGATGTGGAGAAATGGGAACGTTCGTGCTTGCTGGTGGGAGTTAAAAGGAGGCAGCCCCCAGGTGGTGCCTGTGGCTCAAAGGGGTGGGGTGCTGGCCCCATATGCCGGAGGATGAGGGTTCGGACCCAGCCCCGGCCAAAAACTGCAAAAAAAAAAAAAAGGAGGCAGCCCCTTTGGACAATGGTTTGGCAGTTCCTCTAAAGCTTAAACATGCAGTTACCCTATGACCCAGCAATTCCAGTCTTGGACCCTTGTCTCCTCATTCTAAGAGAAATGAAAACATGTATCCACACAAAAGCCTATACACAAATGTCCATAGTATTATTATTCACAGCGGCCAAAAATCGGAAATGATCAAAATGTCCATTAACTGCTGAAGGTATAGGCAAAATATCCGTACAATAAACTATTACTCAAGTATAAATAGGCTGGCTGCAGTGGCTCAAATCTGCAATCTCAGCATTTTGGAAGGCTGAGGTAGGAGGATAGCTTTAGTCCAAGAGTTTGACACCAACCTGGACAATATAAAAACTCCCTCCTTTGTTTGTACCAAAAAAAAAAAAAAAACAGGCATGCTGGTGCACACCTACAGTCCCAACTAAGTGGGAGCCTGAGGCAGGAGGCTTGCTTGAGCCCAGAAGTGAGCTATGATGGTGCCACTGCACTCTAGCCTGGGTGATGGAATAAGACGGTCTCTAAATAAGAAAAAGGAAATAAAAATAAATTTTAAAAGGTATAAAGTACTGATAATGCTACAATGTGGATAAACTTTGAAAACATGCTAAGGGAAAGAAGCCAAACTCAAAAAACACATATGTAATTCCATTTACAAGAAATACTCAGAATAGGCAAATCCATAGACACAGAAAGCAGATTAATAATAATTACCCCAAGGTGGAGGTAAGGGAGAATGGAGAGTGACTACTAATGGGGACTGGTTGGGGGTAATGAAAATGCTCTCAGATTAGAGTAGTGATGGTTGCACAACTGTGTGAATATACTAAAAAACCACTAAATTGTATACCATAAAAGAGTTACTATTATCACACATGATTTATGAGAAAAAATAGAAAGGCTGGAACACACTAACATCAAATAAACTAAACTGAAATCTGATCAAACTTCCTTTTATTTTTTTTTCCAGACAGAGTCTCACTGTGTTGCCCTTGGTAGAGTGCTGTGGCATCACAGCTCACAGCAACCTCAAACGCTTTTTTTTTGAGATAGAGCCTCAAGCTTTTGCCCTGGTAGAGTGCCTGTGGCATCACAGCTCACAGCAACCTCTAACTCCTGGGCTCAAGCGATTCTCCTACCTCCGCTTCCCAAGTAGCTGGGACTACAGGCACCCCCCCACAACACCTATTTTTTGGTTGCAGCCGTCATTGTTGTTTGGTGGCCCGGGCTGGATTTGAACCCACCAGCTCAGGTGTATGTGGCTGGCACTTTAGCCACTTGAGCCACAGGCACCGAGCCAACCTCAAACTCTTGGGCTTAAGTAATTTTCTTGCTTCAGCCTCCCAAGTAACTGGGACTACAGGCGACCCCACCACAACACCTGGCTATTTTTTTGTTGTAGTTGTCATTGTTGGTTAGCAGGCCCTGGCCAGGTTTGTACCCACCAGTCCCAGTGTATGTGGCCAGTGCCCTAAACACTGAACTATGGGCACTGAACCTCCTTTTTATTTTTTAGAGAAAGGGTCTTACTCTGTTACCCAAGCTGAAGTGCAGTTAGCTCAGTCATAGCTCACTGTAACTCTCCTAGTCTCAAGCCATCTTCCCACCTCAGCCTTCTGAGTAGCTAGGGCTATCGGCATGAGCCAACACACCCAGTTTGATCAAAATGGGGCCAAACAAAATGTAGGGGCCAAACATTTTAAAAGACTTCATGGTGGGGGGCACCTGTGGCTCAAAGGAGTAGGGCGCCAGCCCCATATGCCAGAGGTGGTGGGTTCAAACCCGGCCCCGGCCAGAAACTGCAAAAAAAAAAAAAAAAAGACTTCATGGTGATGAAATTAGTAAAAATCAGAGATTGAGATTTTTGTCTCTGCATTATGTTTGTTTCATCAACATAAATTTTGAGGCAAGGAAAAAAAATAGATGGAGGATTGAAAAAGACTAAGGGAGATAATAACCAGTTGCAATAGGTGGATATTATTTGGATCTTGAGTTAAATGAACTACCGTATAAAAAATAGATTGATGATGCAGACTCACAGAGGAAAAAAGAAGAAAGAATTAATTTTAAAATAGAGATGCTTAGCATTTTGAACACACTAGATATTTGATAGGAAGAAATTACTGTTACCTTTTTCAAGTGTAATAATGGTACTATGATACATAGTTTAAATATGTTTTAGAAATACATATTAAAATATTCATAGATGAAAAGATACTATGTCTGGAACTCTGCAATTGAAGAATGCTGGTTGTTTCACCTGGCTTCTGTGACATACCAATTTCTTGATTCTCTGCCACTTCCTTAACCTCTCTTGCTCTATCAGAAATTAGTTCATTTTTGGTTTTACCTCCTTACTACTTCCCATAAGAGAGCAGTAATCCTGTCTCTCTGGCATATCTCCAGATCCTACAAGTTTAGCATGCTACTTGGCACATATTAAGAGCTAAATATTATATGAAATTTCCACATTTGAATCAAAAGTGTAGTTTATTATACCTCAAACAAGAAACAGTACAATCAATTAAAGTGTGCACCTAAACTATTGACGCACTTTTCCACCTTAAAGGTAGCCAGTTTATGCCAGCAGTGAAGAAGCCTGGAGAGCGAGTGGCAATAAAATCATGAAAGGTGTTTTGACAGCTTGTTGAGAATTGAACATTTTGCCTTACGAGAAGTGGTCCAAAGCCTGGAAGAAATAGTGGCCAGTGGGTGCAAAGTTTGGTGAATATGGTTGGTGACAGAGTTTCCAGGTGCAGCCTCTAGTTTGAGCAGCATTTTTTGTGCGACATGAGGTGCAGTGTTGTCTTGCAAGATTGGCCTATTGACAATCTCAGCTGCGTAATCCCAAGCATCCTCATCATGTCATCCATTTGGTTTCAGTTGACATCTGCTGTAATCAATTGACCAGGTCTCACAAGGCTATAGTGGAAATACCAGCGCTGGACCACCAAACAGACACCATTAGCTGTTTTTGATTTTGGACTGTGTTTTGGCATTTGATCTATATGCACCCATTGTGCCAAACACTTGCAATTGTCAAAAAAGAATCCATTGTCCAGTCTCACCTCTTCTCATTCATGAGAAGGACCTACTTCTAACTCTCTTTGGAAGTGCTCCAAGCCTTCTCTTTGTTCTTAAATAAAATTTCTCTGTTATACTTAAAAAAAAAAAGAATTTGCTTTCCATCACACATAACAATATGATATAGAAATAATTCACCTTGATGTCGTGACAACAAAGAAAGACAATCTTCGAGATGATTTCTCCTCTGACACTTGTTTAATTCATGCAGAACACACCTACCCAGACTCTTTTCTTTTTTCTTTTTTTTGAGACAGAGTCTCTCACTTTGTCACCCCCCTGGGTATAGTGCCCTGGCATCACAGCTTACAGCAACCTCATACTGCTGGGTTTAAGTGATCCTCTTGCCTCAGCCTCCCAGGTAGGTGGCATTACAGGCTCCCACCACAATGCCTGGCCGGGGATTTTACAGTTTCTGGCAGGGGCTGGGTTTGAACCTGCCACCTCTGGCATATGGGGCCGGCACCCTACTCCTTTGAGCCACAGGCACTGCCCACCTAGCTATTTTTAGAGACGGAGTCTTGCTGTTGCTCAGGCTGGTCTGCAAGTCCTGCGCTCAGGCAATCCACCTGCCTCGACCTCCTAGAGTGCTAAGATTACAGGCGTGAGCCACCACACCCAGTGCTATCCAGCCTCTTTACCTTGCCAGTTTGTTCCAAATGGTCCAATATTGTTGGAACAGTAATGGCAAATCTTGCTGCTAATTCATACATAGGTTGAGATGGATTTGCTTCTCAGGTCATGACCCATCTTGGTTTCAGATCACCCACGTGGCTCATTTTCAAGATTAAAATCACCAGAATGGAACTTCTCAAACCATCAATGTACTGTGCATTCATTAGCCACATCCTTCTCAAACACCTCATTGATATGTCAAGCTGTCTGCACTGCATTGGTTCCCTGAGGGCACTCATATTAAAAAATAACATGATTGGCGGCACCTGTGGTTCAGTGGTTAGGGTGCCGGCCCTATATACTGAGGGTGGCGGGTTCAAACCCAGCCCCGGCCAAACAGCAACAACAATAACAAATAGCCGGGTGTTGTGGTGGACGCCTGTAGTCCCAGCTACTCAGAATGCTGTGGCAAGAGAATGGCCTAAACCCAAAAGTTGGAGGTTGCTGTGAGCTATGTATGATGCCATAGCACTCCACCGAGGGCGATAAAGTGAGACTCTGTCTCTATAAAAAAGAAAGAAAGAAAACAACATGAATTTTTTACTTATCCATGGTTTCACAAAAATTGCTGTAAAAAAATGTGAAAGATAATCATGAGCCAAAACACACATTTGAAAGCATGAGGATGTACCTTTACAATGCAAATAAAATAAGAAGTGTCAAAGTGAAATGTCAGAGATATCAACTGTCAAACTTAGTGCTTAAAGAAACCAAACATTGGGAGGGGGGTGGGGCCTTGGTGTGTGTCACACTTTATGGGGGCAAGACATGATTCCAAGAGGGACTTTACCTAACAATTGCAATCAGTGTAACCTGGCTTATTGTACTCAATGAATCCCCAACAATAAAAAAAAAAAAAAGAAAGCAAACATTTCAGCTGGATGCAGTGCCTGACACCTGTAATCCCAACACTCTGGGAGGTGGGTGAATAGCCTGAAATCAGGAGTTTGAGACCAGCCTTAGCAAGAGTAAGATTCCCTCTCTACTAAGAATAGAAAAAAACGGGTGGCGCCTGTGGCTCAGTCAGTAAGGCGCCAGCCCCATATACCAAGGGTGACGGGTTCAAACCCGGCCCCGGCCAAACTGCAACCAAAAAATAGCCGGACGTTGTGGTTCCAGCTACTCGGGAGGCTGAGGCAAGAGAATCGCTTAAGCCCAGGAGTTGGAGGTTGCTGTGAGCTGTGTGAGGCCACGGCACTCTACCGAGGGCCATAAAAGTGAGACCCTGTCTCTACAAAAAAAAAAAAAAAAAAAAAGAATAGAAAAAACTAGTCCAGTGCCGTGGCGGGCGCCTGTAGTCCTAGCTACTTGGAAGGTTGAGGCAAAAGGATCACTCGAGCCCAAGAGTTTGAGGTTGCTGTGAGCTATGATACCATAGCACCCTACCCAGGGCATCACAGTGACACTGTCTCAAAAAAAAAATCAGACATTTCATACCTAATAACCTAAATATTGATTGAATGAATGAATGGATGACAATGTAGGTCTTATCAACTTCTTTAGTTCTGAGCTCTTGGTTCACATTCCCAGCTGTTAACTGGACATTTACATATACACCCATCCAGGATATCTCCTCTAGGTTTCAATGATAATTAATAATAATAAACAACTCTTTTATAGCATTTTGTGTGGCTGGCATATGTTGATTAACTTAATAACCACAATTGCCCTCTAACTAGGTACTACTACTACTACTACTTACCAGATGAGGCAGCAAGAGGCCATGTGATTTGCCATCACTTGGTTGGTGATAGTGATAAATTAGAACACAGAGAGGTGGGCTGAGTATAGTGGCTCATGTCTGTAATCCTAGCACTCTGGAAGGCTGAGCAAGTGAACTGCTTGAGCTCAGGAGTTTGAGACCAGCCTGAGCAAGAGCGAGACTCCATCTCTACTAAAAATAGAAAAACTAGCCAGGCATTATGGTGGGAGCCTGTAGTCCCAGCTATTCACAGGCTGAGGCAGAAGGATGTCTTGAGCCCAGGAGTTTAAGGTTGCAGTGGGCTATGACGCCACTGTGGTCTAGCCCATATAGAGCAAGATTCCTGTCTTTCTTTCTTTCTTTCTTTTTCAGTTTTTGGCCAGGGCAGAGTTTGAACCCGCCACCTCTGGTATATGGGGCCAGTGCCCTACTCCTTGAGCCACAGGCACCGCCCCAAGATCTCTGTCTTAAAAATAAATAGATGCAGAGAAAACAGACACACACACAGGAAAGGTCATGTGGAAACAGGCAGATATTGGAATGATGTAGCCACAGCCATGCAACACCTAGAGTTCCCAGAAGCTGGAAGAGACTGGGAAGGAACCTTCCCTAGAGCCTCTGGAGAGAATGTGCCCTTCTGACACTTTGATTTTGGACTTCTGGCCTCCATAATAGTGAGAAAATAAATTTATGCTTTTTTTCTTTTCTTTTTTGAGACAGAGTCTTACTCCATCACCTTGGGGAGAGTGCTGTGCCATCATAGCTCACAGCAACCTCAAACTTCTGGGTTCAAGCAATCTACTTGCCTCAGCCTCCTGAATAGCTGGAACCCACCACAATACTCAGCTAGTTTTTCTATTTTTTTTTTTTGGTTTTTGGCCGGGGCTAGGTTTGAACCTGCCACCTCCGGCATATGGGACCGGCACCCTACTCCTTGAGCCACAGGTGCCGCCCTAGTTTTTCTATTTTTAATAGCCATGGGGTCTCGCTCTTGCTCAGGCTGGTCTTGAACTCCTGAGCTCAAGCGATCTTCTAGCCTCAGCCTCCCAGAGTGCTTGATTACAGGTGTGAGCCACCATACCCAGCAGTATTTTTTTTTTTTTGCAGTTTTTGGCCGGGGCTAAGTTTGAACCCGCCACCTCCAGCATATGGGGCCGGCGCCCTACTCCTTTGAGCCACAGGCGTCGCCCCTCCCAGCAGTATTTTTTAATAAAGATAGCTCTATGCTCCAAAATAAACAAGCACTGTTTCATGGTTTTGCAAGTCTCTAATGCCTAGCTAATCAGAAGAGAGCTGGGTCCTCAAATCTGCCTCTGCATTCAGTCTCTCCTGATACATATCAAGTATATGAAGAACACAGCCACACATTGGGAGGGAGAGAGCTACAGAAAGTGACAACCTTGCAGAGACACTCTGGCTACTGGAGACTCTCAGCAGTCCTTAGGCCACTCTTTGGGAACTTGTGGAGTAAGGGTTAAATTAATAATTTTTTTTTTGAGACAGTCTCACTACGTCTAGAGTGCTGTGCTGTCACAGCTCATGGCAACCTCTAATTCTTGGGCTTAAGTGATTCTCCTGCCTCAGCCTCCCAAGTCGCTGGGACTACAGGTGCCTGCCACAGGGCCCGGCTTTTTTTTTTTTTTTTTTGTAGTTGTCATTGTTCCTTACTGGCCTGGGCTGGGCTGGAACCTGCCAGCCTCGGTGCATGTGGCTGGCTTACGCATTTTTTTTTTTTTTTTGGCCAGGGCTGGGTTTGAACTCGCCACCTTCAGCATATGGGACCGGCGCTCTACCCCTTTGAGCCACAGGCGCCGCCCCGCATTTTTTTTTTTAATGTAAAGCAAATAATACATTTTAGACTTTTGAATTTTTTTGAATTTTAATCAATATGTGTAAGGTTAGGGTGTGCTTTTGGCTGCTAGGGCCTTCAGATTTCTTTCTGCCTTCAGGGAGCTAACCGATGGTGGAGGCATGTTTGACCACACGGTGAAAACTCAGGATGCTAAGAGCAATTTTGATGGGGTTTGCAGAGGAGGGTCCCTGACTCCTGCGTGAGGAACAGGAAGGCGCACTGGGCTTGTGGGTTCAGGGAAGGCTCTCCTGGGCGTGGGACCGGATCCGATGCACAAGTGGATTTAGCCAGTCCAGAAAGAATAGAGAGCTTGGGGTAAGTATATTGGTGGTGCTACGATGCAAATGCCGGCCTCGCTTCCCTGTGAACTGCTGTTTATGTCACAAGGAGCCGCTAATGGACTTGGCTCGGCCGGCCGCGTACGCGGCGACTTTAGGGACAGAGAACCAACCCCTCGACCCATCTGCCCCTCGCCTGGCGCCTCTCCAAGAGTGAAGAGCCCGGCGCCACCAGGTCCGCCTGGTCAGCGGGCGGGGGTCCCCTCTTTGATCCCAGGATAAGCCCCATCTCGGAGTCCACCCATGCCCCCTCCGTCCCTTTCCAAGGCAGGGGCAGCTCCGGGAAGCCGCGAATTGTCCAGCGAGACAAGTGTCTCTTACCCGCCTCCCCTCCCGGCTCGCCACGACCCCTCCCCGGCGGGCGGGGGAGGAGGAGTCAGGACCAGCAGAAGGAGGATCAGCGGCTGGCGGGAGAGGGCCGCGCATCCCGGGGGTCCCGAGTTGGGGGTGGGAGGAGCCGCTGCCGAGGCGGTGGGTTGGGGACCCCAGGGCGCCCCCGGGCGGCGGAAGACGGATGCGCCCCTTGCCAGGCCGGAATCGGGGTGGGGCGCTCGGCATCCCTGCGGGGGGAGCCGGCCACCCGGCCTCACCGCCGTCGCCAAAGTTTCCCGGAGGAGCCGCAAGCTGTCCTTCCTCCCAGGCACCGGCACGGGGGCACCCCTCGCGGAGAACTGCTTCCGCGGGCAGCGGGGACCCCCTCTCTGGCTAGACCCCGCGCCTCCATTGCGCCCAACTCAAATTCCCAACTTGGGAGGCGCCGCGGGCCTGCGCACGCGCGCCTTCCTCGCCTCCTCCTCCTCCTCCTCCTTCCCCTCCCCCCTCCCCCTACTCGGGAAAAGGCTCGGGCCGGAGCCCGGCGCCCAAACCCGCGGCCCGGCGCCCTGACCTCCAGCTCCGGTTCGCCGCCTCCGCCCATGCCGACGCCGGCTGCCGCGGTGCGCCCTCGCCCGCGGGCAGGCTGAGCGCGGCCGCTGGTGGCGCCAGGGTGGGCCCGGCCCGGCGCTGCCCTCGACAGTGGCAAGTTTGGGAGTTGCACTAGTTTGCGGGGTTCGAGAGAGGCCGGGAGGACCGCCATGGAGGAGGAACGGGGGTCGGCGCTGGCGGCCGAGTCGGCGCTGGAGAAGAACGTGGCGGAACTGACCGTCATGGACGTGTACGACATCGCATCGCTCGTGGGCCACGAGTTCGAGCGGGTCATCGACCAGCACGGTTGCGAGTCCATCGCGCGCCTTATGCCCAAGGTCGTGCGTGTCCTGGAGATTCTAGAGGTGCTGGTCAGCCGCCACCACGTCGCGCCCGAGCTGGACGAGCTACGCCTGGAGCTGGACCGTCTGCGCCTTGAGAGGATGGACCGCATCGAGAAGGAGCGCAAGCATCAGAAGGTGGGCAGCAGCCTCAGTCTGCCCATCCAGGCAATGGGGCCGCTGGGAACCAAGGGTCCTTCAGCTTTGGGCCATTGTGGGTGCGCACATATGTGTATACAGGAACTAAACAAGAGACTGGACTGGGTGAGGGAGGGAGGCCCCTAGCATATACCACCCAGGAGATTCAGAGCAGTTCTCTGGAGACAGACCTGAGTTCCAATCCCATCTTTACCACCTAATAGCTGTGTGACATTGGGAAAATTACTTAACCTCTCTGTACTCTTATTTCCTCACCTGTCAAATGGAGATCATCATATAAGAATGAAATGGGATGATATAAGTTAAGTGCTTTCTTTTCCAAAAATGAGTCCCCTGCCCTTCAGTGCGACCCAAGAAGATATGACACCAGCCCCTCATCTTCACCGTTACCTCAGAGCCCCCCAGAGCAAGGGCAATATGACATCCAGCCAGTGAGCTTATATTGAGCCCAGTATCTGGGTTCATATTTGCTACTTTGTTCCCAGGATTCCCCTAGTTTATTAACCTGAGCCCAGAGCTGCTTTCCCTGCCGTGATGTTATCCTGAATCCTCACAGAACTCTGTGACGTAGGAATTACCTTTAATGTACCGATGAGGAAACTGAGGGAAGAGTCCCAGGTTAGTAGTGAGAGGGTTCCAGCTCCAGTGTCTCCTCCCTAGCCTGTTTGAATTGGGAGAAGGGGATGGTTTGAAGTAGCTTTAAGACTAAGCTTTAAGACTGACCTGGAGACAGGAATCTGTCTGAATCAGGGCCTCCCCCTGGGCGGGGAGTCCAGACAAAGTTCCTGGGGAAAAGGAAGTGGGAGACGTGTGGTTTCCTGCCCTAACCTCAGCCCAGGGATGCTCCTGGCAGACTCTTCAGACTGAGAATGGGAGGAAACACCTTTCCTGGAGAGATCAGGGTTCCTGAGTGGATCTCTGGCTCACTGTGTGTTTTCAGGGAAGATGGCCAAAGTGGGGTCTGCCCCTTTATCCTGAGGGCAGATCTGTGAGTGGTTAACAGCGCCACTGCCAGGTTTCAATGTGTTTGCTCAGTTAGGTCCTTATGCCCTGGGGTCAGGAAGGAAACCCAAGCTCCCAGGGAGTCTTGCAGCATTTCCAAGGTCACAGTGGGAGCTTGAATATGCTTCATTATGGTAGTTAAAGATTCCTAAGAGCAGGGACTTTGGAGCTAAACAGCTCAAACCTCACCACTTGTGGGCTATGTGATCTTGGGCAAATCACATAGGCTCTTCTGTGCCTCAGTTTCCTGAGCTGTAAAATGGAGTAATAATAGTATGCACCTTGCAGAATTGTGATGAGGATTAAAGGAGTTAATACATATCAAGTGCTTAGGACAGAGCCTGCCTACAGCAAGAGCTTTGCAAGTGTTAACTATTATTTTTAGGCCCAGGGAGACTTGTAACTGAGGTGCCTACAGGCTGCTATTGGTACATCCGTACTCCTACCCCACAGGCCTCCCTCTCTCCTAGAGGGTCAAGGAGAGAAGGGATTCCAAGTTTGGAATCCTCTCATGCAACTGCATCTTATTAACAAGGACTAAGGGGCTTCACTCAGGTCACACAGTAGTCCTGGCACCTGTGTCTCACCCCCACCCTCCGACTTTAGTTCTGCCATGGCCTAAAGTGGGTGGTGGTGGAAGACACCTCCTTAAGCTACCAGAATCCACTAGGCCTGAAGCCAGATGGAATTCTCAGCTAGATGCACTTGTTGCATCTGGAATCATCAGCTGGGAAGTAAACACCCACATGCTCAGGGCTCAGGCTTGTTTGCAAATGTCACCAAAGACTGTTCATAAATCTGGGGATAAAATCTTCCTTATCCCTCCACCAGCCCCAGGGCCATTTACTTTGCATTCTTAGGAATGAAAAGGGACTCATCTGATTTTTTTTTTTTGTCTTTCCTGCAGCTCAAAGGCTCTTCAAGGTGCTATTTCCACAAAAATCTTCTTAGCATGTCCTTGGTCTTGTCCTGTTTACCCACCCTACCTCCCTCTCTCTTTCAACAAATAAGGCTCACACCCTCTCTCCCACCTACACCTCCCAGCAGACACCCACACAATCGCTCCTACTCATCATTTAATCTCAGGCCAGAGATGTATCCTTTTCTATCTCATTACTCAATCTGCAGCCCTATTGACGGGCCATAGTGCCATCCCTGGTGACACCAGCTATACAGAGAAAAGCAAAACCTCATTCTTATCCAGCACCAGACGGATAACAGATTTTAGAAAGCAGTGCTGGGGAGCGGCACCTGTGGCTCAAGGAGTAGGGCACCGGCCCCATATACCAGGGGTGGTGGGTTCAAGCCTGGCCCCAGCCAAAACTGCAAAAAAAAAAAAAGAAAGAAAACAGTGCTGGGCTAATACAACTGTATACAATATGAGCAGCCTGTATTGTCCATTCACTCACTTAGCAGACATATTTATTAACTACCTCCGAGGTGCCAGGCAGGGTTCTGAGCACTAGGGAGACAGCAGTGACCATGACAGATGAGGTTTTGGCCCTCACCAGTCTGACCTTTTAGTGTAGTGCTATCCCATAGAAATAGAATGTGGTTGGCCATGGTGATAAAAAGAAATAGGTGAGATTAATACTATCTTATAGAATCTAGACTATACAAAATATTTTCATTTCAACACACAATCAGCAAAGAATTACCAGTGAGATACTTTGCATTCTTTTTTTTCCTGCCACATCTTCAAAATCTGGTGCATCTTTACTCTCTACCACGTCTCCACTCAGACCAGCCATGTTTCAGGTGCTCACCAGCTAAATGTGGTTACTGACAACTCTATGGGATGGAGTTGTGAGAAGACAGTTTTTGGTTGTTTTTTTTTTTGAGACAGAGTCTAACTTTGTTGCCCTTGGTAGAGTGCTATAGCGACATAGCTCGTAGCAACCTCAAACTCTTGGGCTTAAGTGATTCTCTTCCCTCACCCTCCCAAGTAGCTGGAACTATAGGCACCCTCCGCAATGCCTGGCCATTTTAGAGATGAAGTCTCACTCTTGCTTAGGCTGGTTTCAAACCTGTGAGCTCAGGCAATCCACCTGCCTCAGCCTCCTAGAGTGCTAGGATTATAGGCATGAGCCACTGTGCCTGGCCCATGAGGAGATAGATTAAAAAAAAAGAAAAGGCTTGTAAAGCCAAGTACAGTGGCTGAAACGTGTAATCCTACCCTTCTGGGAGGATCACTTGAGGTCAGGAGTTTGAGACCAGCCTGAGCAAGAGTGAGACCCCATCTCTACTGAAAATAGAAAAATTAGCCAAGAGTGGTGGCAGTCACCAGTAGTCCTAGCTACTTGGGAGGCTGAGACAGGAGAATCACTTGAGACCAGGAATTTAAGGTTGCTGTGAGCTAAGCTGGTGCCACGGCACTCTAACCTGGGCAATGGAGTGAGACTCTATCTCAAAAAAAGAAAAACAATGAGCATTTGGTAAGTGCCATGGAGAAAATAACATAGGTAGACATGAAAGAGACTGGCTAGGGAGGTGGTCTCATAGATAGGGCAGTCAGGAAGGCCTCCTTTTGGAGGTGACATTGGATCTGAGATCTGGGAATGGGGGGAGGCATGGTAAGCAGAAAGCATGGCACATGCAAAGATCCTGAGACAGGAGGGTGCTTGGTGTGTTTCAGGAACACAAAGAAGGTCAGGTGCTGTGGCTCACACCTGTAATCGTAGCACTCTGGGAGGCTCAGTTGGGAGGATTGCTTGAGGTCAGGAGTTCAAGACCAGCCTAAGCAAGAGTGATACCCCCTGTCTATAAAACATAGAAAACTTAGCCAAGCCTTAGTCCTAGCTACTTGGGAGGCTGAGGCAGGAGGCTTGCTTAAGCCCAGGACTTTGAGGTTACAGGGAGTCAAGACAATACACTTTAGCCAGGGTGACAGTGAGGCCTTGTCTAAAAACAAAAGGAACACAAAGGAGGTCGGTGTGGCTGGAGCAGAGTAAGTGAGGGAGGGAGAAGGAAGGGAGATGAGGTCAGGGAGGCACTGAGCCTTGTAGGAATTTGAGGAGCATCGGTGCTGAGAGAAGGTGAAGGAGATGACTTCCTTGGAGAGCCTTTTTAGTTGATACAGGGGCAGTATTGAATTCTCTGTGGTCAGGTCAAAGGCAAGAATCATCTCCCAACATTGATTTGACTTCACTGAGAGAAGAGCAAGAAAAAAAAAAAACAACTGAGGGTTACAGGTTGTGTTCATCTCCTGTGGTGCTATAACTAATTGCTACAAACTTAGTGTCTCAAGACAGCAGAAACGTATTATTGTGTTATCACATGGGATAATACAATATTATGGATACATATGCTTTATTATTTACTTGCATATTTTTTTTTTTTTTTTGGCCGGGGCTGGGTTTGAACCCGCCACCTCCGGCATATGGGACCGGCGCCCTACCCGTTGAGCCACAGGCGCCACCCTACTTGCATATTTTTTTAGAGACAGGGTACTCTGTGCCGGAGTGCAATGGTGTGATCACAGCTCACTGCAGCTGTGAACTGGGCCCAAGCGATCCTCTTGCCTCAGCCTCCAGAGTAGCAGGGACTACAAGTGTGCACCACCATGCCCGGCTAATTTTTATTTTTCATAGAGATGATATCTCTTTGTGTTGCCCCGGCTGGTCTCAAACTCCTGGCCTTAAGTGATCCTCCTGCTTGGACCTCCCAAAGTGCTGGGATTACAGGTGTGAACTTCCGGGCTGGCTTATTATGAATACATGTGGATATAGTGTAATGAAGTATTGTGGAGGCATATGGATATTATCAAGATGAATAATACTGGATAAAGTTCTAGAAGTCAGAAGTCATAAATGGGTTTTGCTGGGTTAAAAGAAGATGCCATTGCTTTGGAAGGCTCTAGAGGAGAATTCATTTCTTTGCTTTCTCCAGCTTCTAGACACTGTTCCCTTCCTCCACCTTCAAACCAGCAGTGTAGCATCTTTACATCTGTCTCTCAAGATTAGAGCCACGTTGTCTCTAACACTGACCCTCCTGCCTCAATCTTATAAAGGCTCTGTGATTACATAGACCCACCTGGATCATCCAGGATCTCCCCATCGCAAGAGCCTTAACTTGGTGACATCTGCAAAGTCCCTTTTGCCATGTAAGGCAGCGTATGCTCAGGTTCCAGGGGTTGGGACGTGGATGTCGTCGGGTGCTGTGGTTAGGCCTGCCCCCCGCCATTTTCCCTAGACTGATATTCTGTGGGTCCTCTGTGTGCTCAGCCTGTGCTGGGGGGAACAAAGAGGAACAGCTATACCTGTTCCATCTTTTACTATCTCCTGCCCCCTGCCCTTCACCTCCCCTGCTGACCTTGAGCCAGAAGCTTTCAGAATACTTGGTTATTACTCCTCATTTCCCCAGTGTTGAAGGCTTCCTGGCAAAGGAGGTGGGATCTAAGAACTTACTTAGAAGAGGGACAGAGGCAAAGCTGAGTGTCCGGCCACCTGGCAGGCTTGGGATGGATTGTAGGAGGAACAAGGATTAGTATACATGTCTTTAGCACTTCCTGAGTACCAGGCATATTTTAGGCGCTTTACATGTAGTGACCACTTAATCCTCACAACAGCCCTCGGAGGCAGGTAATATGCTGTTTTTCTCATTTCTGGAGCACTCAAAGGTTGAATAACTTGCCCAAGGTCAGCTAGTCAGCTGTAGAAACAGGATTTAAGCTTGGATCAACAGGCTCCAGTGTCTGTGCCTTAAACCACTATTTTATCCGAGTGACAGCAGTAATGCTTTGTGAACTAGTGTGCAGTTTCACAGGATACTTTTTCTTTTAGGTAACAGCTTTATTGATTATAATGTAGATACTGTATAATAAATCCACTTCAAGTATACACATCAGTGGTTTTTAGTATATTCACAGAGTTGTGCAACCATCACCACAGTCAATGTTAGAACTTACTCATTACTCTGAAAATTCACATCCTTTAACAGTCAATCCTCACTTCCCCTCTGCTCCCACTCTAGATAACCTTTAATCTATTCTCTGTATAAATGGGGTTATACAATTTGTGGCTAGCTTCTTTTTTTTTTCTTTTTTGAGACAGGGTCTCACTCTGTCATCCTAGCTCAATTGCAATGGCGTCATCACAGCTCACTGCAACCTCAAACTCCTGAGCTCAAGTGATCCTCCTGCCTCAGCCTCCCGAGTAGCTGGTACTATTGGAGCCCACCTCCACACCTGCTAATTTTTCTGTTTTTTTGTAGAGAGGAGGTCTTGCTCTTGCTCAGGCTGGTCTTTAATTCCTGGCCTTAAGCAATCCTTCCACCTTAGCCTCCTAAAATGCTGGGATTACAGGCATGAGACACTGCATCCAGCCTGCCTTCTTTTCGTGGCACGTTTTCACAGTTTCTCTATGTTGTAGCATGTATTAGAACAGCGGTTCTCAACCTGTGGGTCGCGACTCCAAGGAACTGTATTAAAGGGCTGCGGTATTAGGAAGGTTGAGAACCACTGTTTTAGAATCTCATTCCTTTTTATGGCTCAATATTATTCCATTGTATGGATATACCACATTTTATTTGCCCACTCTTCAGTTGATGGACAGTTGCATTGTTTCCACCTTTTAGCTGTTAATAATGCTGAAGCAAACATTCACATGCATATATATTTGTGTGTATGTATGTTTTCATTTCTCTTGGGCCAATCTTAGTAGTGGAATTGCTGGGTCCTATGTAAACTTTGTTTAACATTTTGAGGAACAAGCAGACTTTTCCAAAATAGATGTACAATTTTATTTCCCTATCAGTAGTGTAGGAAAATTCCAATTTCTTCATTCATGCCAGCACTTGTTAGCATCCGTTTCTTTGATTGTAGCATCCAGAAAGTAATTTAAAGAGACTGACCTTACTTATCCTAACATCCACTTTGTGAGCCTTATGTTTTGGTTCCCTGAATGAAGGAAACTGAGGTTCAGAGTGGGTAAGTGAGTGAGTGACACCTGTATCAGATAGCTGAGAACTCTGGGGCAAGGTGGCCCCATCAGCCTGGACATCCCTAGGACCTCTGAAACCTCTTTCTCCCTTAGAGTAAGGTGTGTCCTGATTGTCCCAAGCAGGGGTAGTTGGGAATGTTAGGGCTACTGTAGTCTGGGAGCCATGCTCCGTCTTCTGTAACAACAGCAGTACCAGCTTTGTGGTCATCCTTGGCACAGTTCTAACCAGGCCAATCCTAATAGCATAAGTGCAGGCCTCTGCCCTGAGGAAGGGCACCTTCTCTTTCTTGCAGAGGTGCTGTATGGGGCTAGTGGTGGCCTTGTCAACCCGCCTTCCCAATGCTTGGTTCTCATGGGGACAGGGACAGCCCAAAGCCCCAGCAGCTGAGGGCTGGGGTGGGTGAGGATACTGGGCAGGACAGGCCATGATGCTGTCCCATCCCCTGGACTTGGCAGGAGCTGGAGCTGGTGGAGGACGTGTGGCGAGGGGAGGCGCAGGACCTCCTTTCCCAGATCGCGCAGCTGCAGGAGGAGAACAAGCAGCTCATGACCAACCTCTCCCACAAAGATGTCAGCTTCTCTGAGGAGGAGTTCCAGAAGCATGAAGGTAAGAGAGTGTGTCGCCCATGTAGTCAGTCATCATCTTCAGCATGTGCCCTGAACGTCTCTATTATACTTTCTGATTTCCAAAGCCTTTGACTCCTGTTGTCATGTTGATTTACACCATAGCCCTGTGTTGATTTACAGATGATGACACAGAGGATCATTCAACACCTTGTTAGGGATTCCCCTCTATTTATTGGGCTCCCTTCTCAGCCTAGGAATACACATTAGACACATCAAATATGCTCTTCTCATGCAGAGGATTCTGTTTGAATCTTGACCCCAACATTTACCTGCTGTGTGACTTCGATCAAGTCACTTGAAGTGTGTATATAAAAATGGCGGAAATTGGCCGGGCACGGTGGCTCACACCTATAATCCCAGCACTCTAGTAGGCTGAGGTGGGTGGATTGCCTGAGCTCACAGTTTCAAGACCAGCCTGATCAAGTATGAGAACCCGTCTCTAAAAAATAGCCAGGCGTTGTGGCAGGTGCCTGTAGTCCCAGCTACTTGGGAAGCTCAAGCAAGAGAATGGCTTGAGCCCAGGAGTTTGAGGTTGCTGTGAGCTAAGACGGCTACAGCACTCTATTGAGGGCAACAAAGTGAGACTCTGTCTCAAAACAAAAGGGGTGGGAGTTAAAAAACAATAAAAATGGAGGAAATAGCCAGACCTCCCCCTAAGGCTGTTGTAAGGATTAAATGAATTAATAAGTATAGACTACTTACTTAGACTTGTGCCTAGTACATAGAAAACAATCAGCAAGTCCTAGCGATTATTATTGCCAGCTATTTCATCTGGTCCAACCTTCTTACTGAACATATGAGAAAAACTTAGGCTAAGAGAAGGAGAGTGATTTTTCCAAGGTCATACAGCAACTGAGTGGCAAAGTCAGGATTAGAAATCAGATCTCCTGAAATCAGCCCCCCGAAGGAAGGTGTAAATCTCTCTGGGACCCCTTGACCTAGGGCTAGTAGAGTCAGCCTGGTAAAGGCTGGGGAGGAGATGGGAATCACACCCAGCCCCACGGATTGGGCCACTGTAGTATTCCACTGCCCAAGAGCTTATGATTTCAGAGGGCCGCTGTTACATTCCTTCAGTCCCTTTTGTCTCATTTATCACTAATAGAGTGCCTGCCCTATGTTTGCCATTTTAGACTCCCTGGAGGCAGGGAGACGTATGCTAGGGCCTAGATCTCCTGTCTCCATTACTCAAGGGTAAGGGGTGGAAGAATGTGGTGTAGTAGTATACTTAGTCCCTCAAATGACAGAAGGAAATAAGTGAAAACAAACAGAGCAAGTATAACAAATAGGAAACACAAATAAGAAATATATGTCTTAGCAAAATAACTAAGAAAATGCTACAAAAGCTATGTTAACTAATGTGATGAAAATGTGTCAAACGATATATGAACCAAGTGTATGGTGCCCCATGATCATACTAATGTACACAGCTATGGTTTAATAAAAAAATAATAATAATAAAAAAAAAGAAATATATGTGTGCATGTGTATGTATATGTATATATATGTGTGTGTGTGTACATGTAATTTTGAGACAGTCTCAGTCTGTCACCTTGGGTAGTGTGCTGTAACATCATCACAGCTCACAGCAACTTCAAACTCTTGGGCTCAAGAGATCTCTTGCCTCAGCATCCTGAGTAGCTGGACTACAGGTGCCCACCACAATAGTTGGCTAATTTTTCATTTTTATTTTATTTTTATTTATTATTTTGAGACCGAGTCTCACTGTGTTGCCCTCAGTAGAGTGCTGTGGTGTCACAGCTCATAGCAACCTCAAAGTCTTGGGCTTAAGCAATTCTGTTGCCTCAGCCTCCCAAGTAGCTGGGACTACAGGTGCCCGCCACAATGCCTGGCAATTTTTTTTTTTTTAATGTAGTGGTCATTGTTTTTAGCAGGGCCAGGTTGGAACCCACCAGCCCTGGTGTATGTGGCCAGTGCTCTAGTCACTGAGCTATGGACATCAAACTTAAGTTTTCATTTTTAGTAGAAATGGGGTCTCACTGTTGGTTAGGCTGGTCTCGAACTCCTGAGCTCAAGCAATCTACCCACCTCATCCTTCCAGAGTACTAGGATTACAGGTGTGAGCCACTATGCCTAGGCCAAGAGGTATATTATAAGATGAGAGGTTTAAGTCATTTATATCAGAAGTTACATTAAATGTAAATAAACTAAATGTTCTAATTAAAGATAAAGGTGGTCAGGCTGGAATTTTTTTTTTTTTTTTTTTTTTTTGTAGAGACAGAGTCTCACTTTATGGCCCTTGGTAGAGTGCCGTGGCATCACACGCTCACAGCAACCTCCAACTCCTGGGCTTAAGCGATTCTCTTGCCTCAGCCTCCCGAGTAGCTACAGGCGCCTGCCACAACGCCCAGCTATTTTTTTTATTGCAGTTCAGCTGGGGCCGGGTTTGAACCTGCCACCCTCGGTATATGGGGCCGGCACCTTACCGACTGAGCCACAGGCGCCGCCCGTCAGACTGGATTTTAAAAGTCCAACTACATGTTCATAAGAGATATCTATTATAAAGGTTGAAAGTAAAGGCTGGAAAAAGGTAGGTCAGGTTGTGTAGCTATATAAATGTAAGAAGAATAGACTTAAAATAATACCATTAATAGAGGGTTACTTCTTCATAATGATAAAAAATTCGATTCTCTAGGAAAATACAATTTTCAAGTTGCATGTCCCTAATAATTTAGCCTGAAAAGACCTGGTGCAGTGGCTCACACCTGTAATTCTAGCACTCTGTGGGAAACCAAAAAGGGTGGATTGCTTGAGCTTACAAGTTCAAGACCAACCTGAGCAAAAGTGAGGCCCCATCTTTACTAAAAACGAAAAAAAAACGAGGCAAAAGGATCACTTGAGCCCAAGAGTTTGAGGTTGCTATGAACTATGATACCACAGCATTTTACCAAGAACGACAGAATGAGATTCTGTCTAAAAAAAAAAAAAAAAAAACATAAAAAATTTAGCGTCAAAGTATGTTTTGAAAAAGTGGACAGAAGTATGTCTAGAATGGACAGATTTATGAAGACAAAAAGTATACTGGTGGTAACCAGGGGCTGGGAAGTGAATGATCGCTAACGGGTTTAAGTTTCTTTTCCCAAGAAAATATTCTGGAATTAGATTGTGGATATGGTCGCACAACTTTGTGAATATATTAAAACCCACTAGGCCAGACACAGTGGCTCATGCCTGTAATCCTAGCACTCTGGGAGATTGATGTGGGTGGATTGCCTGAGCTCACAGGTTCAAGACCAGCCTGAGCCAGAGCAAGACCTTGTCTCTAAATATAGCCGGGCTTTGTGGCGGGTGCCTGTAGTCCTAGTTACTTGGGAGGCTGAGGCAAGAGAATCACTTGAGCCCAAGAGCTTGAAGTTGCTATCAACTCTGACACTATGGCACTCTACTGAGGGCAACAAAGTAAGACTCTGTCTCAAAAAAATAAAAAATAAAACCCACTGAATTGTATACTTTAATAATTTAAAAAATGGACAGAGGGCTGGGTACAGTGGCTCATGCCTATAATCCCAGCACTTAGGAGGCCGAGGTGGGTGGATTGCCTGAGATCCCAGGTTTAAGATCAGCCTGAACCAGAGCGAGACCTGGTCTCTAAAAATAGCCAGGTGCTGTGGGTCGTGCTTGTAGTCCTAGCTACTTGGGAGACTGAGGTAAGAGAATTGCTTGAGCCCAAGAGCTTGAGGTTGCTGTGAGCTATGATGCCATGGTACTCTACCGAGGGTGACAAAATGAGACTTTTGTCTCAAAAAAAAGAAAAAAGTTGCAAAGATAGTACAGAGTTTCAGTATAGTCCCTAGCCCATACCTCCTTAATAATATTAACACCTTACATTACTGTGTTCATTCATCAAAACCAAAAAATCAACATTGGTATGTTGGTTTAATGGTAACCTGTACAGCCGGGCATGGTGGCTCACACCTGTAATCCTAGCAGACTGAAAGGTCCAGGGGGGTGGATTGCCTGAGCTCAGGAGTTCAAGACCAGTCTGACCAAGAGCGTGACCCTATCTCTACTAACAATAGAAAAACCAACTAGGTCCTGTGGCAGCCTCTATAGTCCCAGCTATTTGGGAGGCTGAGGCAAGAAGATAGCTTCAACCCCAGAGTTTGAGGTTGCTGTAAGCCAAGAGTTTGAGGACGCCACAGAACTCTACCCAGGGTGACAGAGTGAGACTCTGCCTCAAAAAAACAAAAACAAAAAAGGAAAAGAAAAAAGCCCTTAGACTTAGTGCACCTTAATTTTCTTTTTATTTAATATATCTTGTTTCTATATCAGAACAAATCTGTCCCTCTCTTTTTGGAAGAACCAAGGGGCAGAACAACATGCGTTTCAAGTGTTAACTTGGCCTGACTGCTAGGGTCCAAATCTCAGTGGAACTAGACCCCAGCCTTGGTGAAATTATTCACTTTTCTGTAAATCAGCTTTATCATCTGTAAAATGTGGATATTATTATGAGGATTAAAAGAGTTACTATATGGTAAAATCTTTAGCACATATGGTAAGCACTTGGTAAACATTTGCCATCATTTGTTTTGTGACAGCTTTATTGAGATATTATTCACATACATTACAATTCACCATTTAAAATGTACAATTCATCTACCGTGGGCAACATAGCAAGACCCCATCTCTATGAAAAATAAGAAAAATAAGAAAAATTATCCTGTAAGGGGGTCCCTCACCTGTAGTCCCAGCTACTATGGAGGCTGAGGCAGGAGGGTTATTTAAGCCCAGGAGGTGAGGTTGCTGTGAGTCATGATTATACCACTACACTCTAGCTTGGGTGGCAGAGCGAGACTGTGTCTTAAAAAAAAAAAGAAAATTGTATGGTTCGGTGGTTTTTAGTCTATTCAGAGTTGTGCACCCATCAGCACAATTTTAGAACATTTTCATCACCTCAGAAAGAAACATCATGCCCTCTTCACCCTACGATGTAAGAACTCACTAATCTACTTTCTGTCTCTGTGGATTTGCCTGTTCTATGGACATTCTACATAAATAGAATCCTACACTATGTGATCTTTTGTGTCTGGCTTTTTTTACTTTTTGTAACATTTTCAAGGTCCATAGACATTGTCACATGGATCAGTACTTCCTTCCTTTCTAAGCCTGAATTATATTCCCTTCTGTAGATAGGCCGTATTCTGTTTATCCACCATCTGCTGATGGACTTAATGGGTTGTTCCCAACTTTTGGCTGTGGTGGATAGTGCTGCTGTGAGCATTTGTGCCTGAGTTTTTGTGGACATATGTTTTCAGTTTGGGGGGATGTATACCTAGGAGTGGAATTGCTGTGTAGAATCATGGAAACTGGCTTGGTGCCCGTAGCACAGTGGTTACGGAGCCAGCCACATACACCGAGGGTGGCAGATTCGAACCCGGCCCGGGCCAGCTAAACAACAATGACAATTGCAACAAGAAAATAGCTGGGCGGACACCTGTAGTCCCAGCTACTTGGGAGGCTGAGGCAAGAGAATCGCTTAAGCCCAAGAGTGTGAAGTTGCTGTGAGCTGTGACGCCATGGCACACTACCCAGGGCGGCATAGTGAGACTCTGTCTCAAAAAAAAAAAAAAAAAAAAATCATGGAAACTATGTTGAGCTTTGGGCATTTCTGCAGGGTACCCAGAGACTGCAGGGTGACCTGGGAATTCCCCTGCTTGTCCCACTAAGGGCCCAAAGGCCTTGGGGACCTGCAGGCCACTGACCTGCTCTGAGCTGCTTGCTTGGCGTATCACTTGTCTGTGGTGCTCATAGCATCCTCCCCATGGGGGAGCTTTGCTCTTCTTCCATGGCTTCCAACTCCCTGCCAAGTTTGTCAGGAAGCAGCCCCCACATACGTGTGACTGAAGATGAACTTAAACAGTATCTAGCGTGGGTCCAGCTCCCAAAAGGGTTAGCTTGGGAGGCCACTTGGCAGCAGCCCTCTCCTGAGTAGAGAACCGGGCACATGCCTGGCGTGCCTTTCATGGTTATTTTTATTTTGCATGAGAAACCATGGGAACACAAGGACATTTCTTCCACCTGCTAGAGGAGCAGTCACTGGGCAGACAGGGTCCCTGGGAGAAGGTGGAGCCTGTGAAGTTGGGACTGTGTCGCAGGTGCCACACTGAGAACGTGCTGGGTGGAGGCTTAGGGGTAGACTGAGGACACGGGGACAGTCACTTGATTCCTGTGCATCAGCATGAAGTGGGTGCTGAGAGGAGCCAGCCCTGCATGAAACAGTGTAGCTTTCTTAGCAGTTGACCTTGAACACTGCTTAGAGGCACGTTGGCCGTTTCCTATATTTCATCCCCTGGTCTCCCAATTGAAAAACTTCCCTGTCCCCTGTTTTTGGAGATTCATCTTGTCAGTTGGAGGGCAACATAGAGAAACTACTTGTTAGCACATGCAGGAATGAATCACAGGAGTCTACGCCATCAGACTGGGAGATGGGGTGCAAGATATGCTCAAGGGTCTGGAAAAACAACCTTGGTCTCTGGAGGAACAACTTAGTCACAGGGGAGGAACTGACCACATTGTCATTCTCTGAAGGGTAACACAGAACAGCACTGTGCAATAGTGATAGACGTAATGGTGATGTTTCTATTTCTAGTTGGTACGTTAGAAAAAGTAGGAAGAAGCACAGGAAAGTAATTTCTATAATATTTTTTACTTAACCTAGTAGATCCAAAATAGTAAGCATCTTTGCAACATGTAATCAAAATAAAAATTATCAACAGGGTATTTTGCATTATTTTTCCCATATTAAGTTGTTTTTTTTTTTAGCGGTGAGGTCTTTCTCTGGCTCAGGCTGGTCTCGAACCCGTGAGCTCAGGCAATCTACCTGCCTCGGCCTCCCAGAGTGCTAGGATCACAGGCATCAGCCACTGCGCCCAGCCTTTATATTAAGTTTTTTAAGGTCATATTCACTCTTTGAAATCTAGTGAGATATATGTGTATATATAGTTATCATCTTAACTTTTTTTTTTCTTTTGTAGAGACAGAGTTTCACTTTATTGCCCTTGGTAGAGTGCCGTGTCGTCACACAACTCACAGCAACCTCCAACTCCTGGGCTTAGGTGTGTCCCTTGCCTCAGCCTCCCGAGTAGTTGGGACTATAGGCATCCGCCACAATGCCCGGCTATTTTTTGTTGTTGTAGTTTGGCTGGGGCCAGGTTTGAACCTGCCACCCTCGGTATATGGGGCCGGCGCCCTGCCCACTGAGCCACAGGCACCACCCATCTTAACTTTTTTGGGGGGTGGTGGTGGAGGAGGCATCTTGCTCTGTTGCCCAGACTGGAGTACAGTGATATCATCATAGCTCACATTACTTCAAACTCCTCCGTTCCAGTGATCCTCCTGCCTCAGCCTCCTGGGTACCTGGGACTACAGATGCACCCCTTCTATGTTTAGTAGAGATGGGATCTCCTTTTTGCTCAGGCTGGTCTTGTACTCATGAGCTCAGGCGAGCCTCCTGCCTTGCCTTCCAGAGTGCTAGGATCACAAGTGTGAGCCACCATGCTTGGCCTAGGTCTGGCTTCTTTCCCTCAGCATAGTGTTTTTGAGGTTCATCTGCCTTTAGCATGTGTCAGTGTTTCATTCCTTTTTATGGCTGAATAATACTCCATTGGATGGACAGACCACATTTTATTTATCCAGTTGTTATCAATGGACATTTGGGTTGATTCCGCCTTTTAGCTATTGTGAACAGTGATGCTAAGAACTTTGTTACTTGCATTTATTTATTTATTTATTTATTTTCTGAGACAGGGTCTCACTCTGTTGCCCAGGCTAGAGTGCTGTGGAATCACAGCTCACAGCAACTTCACACTCTTGGGCTCAAGTGATCCTCTTGCCTCAGCCTCTCAAGTAGCTAGGACTACAGGCATCTCTATTTTTCAGAGACAAGGTCTTGCTCTATCTCCTGATCTCAAGCAGTCCACCCACCTTAGCCTCCCAGAGTGCTAGGATTACAGGCGTAAGCCACTGTACTCAGCCCATTTTTTCTATTTTTAGTAGAGATGGGGTCTCACTCTTGCTCAGGCTGGTCTCAAACTCCTGAGCTCAAGCAGTCCTCCCATATCGTTCTCCCAAAGTGCTAGGATTACAGGTGGGACTCACAGTGCTGGCCTCTCTTGCCATTTTCACTTAACAGCCATCTCAGTCTACTAAATGGTCCTTGACAATTTAACTATTTCCTCGCTGGCAGAAGTTTAGGTCATTGCCAGTTTTTCTGCTGCTGGACACATGGCTTCTGTGGCTGCCCTGGGATGTGCTTCTCCACAGTGCCCTTGCCAAGAGTGTCTCTTAAGGTCTAGATCCCAGGATCTAGAATTGCTGGATGTCTAAATGATTGTTCAGAACTCTTCCATCTTTGAACAGTATCTCTTAAGAACACTTCACCTTCTTTTAATTCTTTAAAGCACTCTTGTACTTTCTCATAGGAGCAACCTGGGAAGCAGGGAGGGCTGGTCTGAGTTAGGATAAGAGGACAGCTGACCCTTAGAGTCTGCCAGGCCTGTTGTGAGCACTTCCCACAGATTAACCACGTGGCCTCTGAAGAACACCCTGGGCAGGTCTCCAAATAATCCTTACTTGCATGTGAGAAACTGAAGGGCCAAGCCAGGATGGGAGGCTGGAAGTCTGCTTCAGATGCCCTGTGCTTGCAGCTCAGACTGGTGACCCCATGGCTACAGGTTCAGGCTTCCTTTCTCCAGCTGCTTTTCTTCCCACCTGATCTGTCCAGGCGTGTAATCTGTCCCCACTGAGGATTGAATGACCTGGGCCCATGACACCACCTGCTCAGAGCCGGTTACAGGACAGGTGTTCAGAGAGCCAGTAGGGGAGGAACATTAGTGGCTTTTGCACAGACTCTGCCTACATGTGATTTGAGCTCCAATGCATGCACACACACGCACACACATTCACACATATATTACACACACACACACACACACACACTTGTGCCTGGAGAACACCTGTCTGGGGGACATTAGCATGAACCAAGGCCCAGCCATTGCTCTACAGCAACAGCCTTGGGGTTTTGGCAGAAGAGAGGGGACCAGCCCAGACCCCCCAGTGGCCCTGGAATTTCTTATAGGAGCTTCCTCAGCCTCTTGGCCAGCTAGAGGGAGGTGCCTGCCGGTGGTGTACCCAAGGGAGGGGGACCTGACATCTGGAGGGAGAACCACTTTCTGAAAACCTCCAAAGGGAGATCAGCCAACTCTGCACTAGCCTTGACACCAGCCTGAGTAAGAGTGAGACCCCATCCCTACTAAAAATAGCAAAATTAGCCAGGTGTGGTAGTGGGTGCCTATAGTCCCAGCTATCTGGGAGGCTGAGGCAAGAGGATCACTTGAACCCAGAGACCATTGGCAAAGCAGTTCCTCTCAGCACTAAGGAGCCTGCTCAGGTCCTGCTCTGCATCTGGACTACTGTGGGGTTCTAAGGCCCTTCTCAGTTTTCCTCAGAGAGGAGCCTCCACACCCCACATGCCAGGCCTTGGCTCTGGGGGCCTGTTGTCCTCACATCTGCTGTCTAAAGGCAAGATAAATAGTGCTAGTGCTGAGAGGAAACACCCTCAGCCTTTTTTGATTTTCTTATCTTTTCCTTCTTTTTTTTTTTTTTTTGAACAGAGTCTCACTCTGTTGCCCCAGGCTAGAGTTTAGTGGATCAGCCTAGCTCATAGCAACCTCAAACTTTTGGGTTCCAGCAATCCTTCTGTCTCAGCCTCCCAAGTAGCTGGGAGGATAGGCACTCACCACCACACTTGGCTAATTTTTCTATTTTTAGTAGAGATGGGGTCTCACTCTTCCTCAAGCTGGTCTCAAATTCCTGAGCTCAAGGCATCCTCATGCCTTGGCTTCCTAGAGTGCTAGGATTACAGGCATGAGCCTCCTCACCAGGTCTCCTAGGATCATCTTTAGTTAGATACAAGAATGTAGAAACACGGGGCTGTGCCTGTGGCTCAGGAAGTAGGGTGCCAGCCCCATATACTGAGAGTGGCAGGTTCAAACCTGGCCCCAGCCAAACTGCAACCAAAAAACAGCCAGGCGTTGTGGTGGGTGCCTGTAGTCCCAGCTAGTTGGGAGGCTGAGACAAGAGAATTGCTTAAGCCCAAGAGCTGCTGTAGGTTGCTGTGAGCTGCGATGCCACGGCACTCTACCGAGGGCAACAAAGTGAGACTTTGTCTCTAAAAAAATAAAAGAATGTAAAGACACTTAACCATAAAGAGTGCCGTGAATATAAGACATCATCAGTGTGAGGTGGGAGCTTCTCTAGGATGGTCAGGGGAGGGAAGGCCCCTGTGAGTAGGTAATATTTGAACCTGAAAAATGAGGAGATCTATCCATGAGAGATGAGAAGTGCAAAGAGGGAATTCTTAGCAGAGGCCTTGAGGTGGGAGTGAGCTTGGAGGGACCAAGGACTGATAGCAAGACCTGGAGTGGGTGAAGGGAGCAGTGGAGAGTGTTTGAGGAGCTACTAAAACTTTAGTTTCATTCTCAGTGGAAAGCTGAAGGGTGATTTCAGTGGATGGGAGATTTACCTATGCGTCTCGCCTGCCTCACCCCAGGCATGTCAGAACGGGAGCGGCAGGTGATGAAGAAGCTGAAGGAAGTGGTGGACAAGCAGCGTGACGAGATCCGCGCCAAGGACAGGGAGCTTGGTCTGAAAAATGAGGATGTCGAGGCTGTAAGTGATGAGCCCTTAACCTGCATCTACCTTTCTGGTCAGTAGGTACCAGCCAGAAACTGGATCCTCCTCTCAGGAGGTTCCTTCTCCCCCAGGTCTCATTCTTTGGATTCCATGACATGGGGGATCCTTCCCATGGCTTGGTGGCCCAAACTTGAAACATAGCCAGGGAGGACGCTCAGTGAAGTGTTCCTAGGAAGAGCAGGAAGGAATTTGATACTTGCCAGTGACTGAGATTCTTCCCCATTTTGGGGTGGTCCTGAGGCCCCATCAGCCTTTGCTGTGACCCCAAGGCTTCCTCCAGCCACTCCCTCTCACCATGGCCCCCTGAGCAGACTTAGCAGTGTCAAAGCTGCTCCAGGAACCCATATATTGTCTTTGCCTAAATTGGAAAAAGCTGCCCCTTTCTCAAGGCATGTTACCTCCATCTGGTGGGAAATTGTCATACTACATTTATTCTAAAAAGACACTTATCTTCCATCTCCCATAAAATTATCCTAGTAAATAGACAAATTGCCCATCTCTGGTATCAATAGTTGTGAGAAGATGAAATTTCAAACAAAGACATCCAGAGTATGAATGACACACCTATAGATGGTTTGCCCTTGTGCAGTGTACAACCTGAGCCACTGCAGGTGGCAGCCTCACACAATAGTCTCTCTGTCTCTAGCTGCAGCAGCAACAGACACGGCTAATGAAGATCAATCATGACCTTCGGCACCGAGTCACAGTGGTGGAGGCCCAAGGGAAGGCTTTGATTGAACAGAAGGTGGAGCTGGAAGCAGATCTGCAGACCAAGGAACAGGAGATGGGCAGCCTGCGAGCAGAGCTTGGAAAGCTGCGAGAGAGGCTGCAGGGCCAGGGCGAGCTCAGCCAGAATGGGGAGGAAGAGCCACAGGTGAGTAGGAAGGTGGGTGTTGAGGTGGAATGGACGGGTGAGCCTGTGGGCTGGCTTGAAGCAGGCAGGTTTTCTCTGTGTGCCCCAATATACTTAGGAAAATGGGAGAGAGAACAAGCTCCTGGCCTGAAGACACACAGCTGGATACAGGCAAAACTGGACCCAGAACCCCCAGACTCTCAGCATTCTGGCTCAGGGTGTTCCACTTAGTGAATGGTTACTAGGCATCTCCAATTCATTCATTCATTCATTCATTCATTCAAATGACTGTTGACTGTGTGGCAAGCACAGAGGATATAATATGGTAGCAAAATACAGACCTGTCCCTGTATGTATGGAGCTTATGGTTTAGAATTGGAGATGCATTAGTCTAGGCCAGTGTTTTTCAACCTTTTTTATCTTATAGCACACTTGAACCTATAGTTAAACTTCTTTTTTTTTTTTTTGTAGAGACAGAGTCTCACTGTACCGCCCTCGGGTAGAGTGCCGTGGCGTCACACGGCTCACAGCAACCTCTGCTCTTGGGCTTACGTGATTCTCTTGCCTCAGCCTCCCGAGCAGCTGGGACTACAGGCGCCCGCCACAACGCCTGGCTTATAGTTAAACTTCTGTGGCACATTTAAATTTATGTTGATCAAAAACAAGAGTAAAAAAAGAACATACTGTGCTTTGAACTTCTTCTGAAAATAATTTAATAATCTTTAAAAATTTTGTGGCATACCTAAGATCCTCTCATAGCACACCAGTGTGCCATGGCACACCAGTTGAAAATCAGTGATCTAGACATGAGTCAATTATCACATACTACCATATGACCCAGCAATTCTATTCCTGGGCATATACCCAAAAGAATTAAAGATAAGTATTTAAACAAAAATGTTTATGTCAATGAGTATAGCAACACTATTCATAATATCCAAAAGGTGGAAACAATCCACATGTCCATGAATTGAAGAATGGATAAACAAAATGTGGTGTAGCCATACAGCGGGATGTTATTCAGCCATAAAGAGGAACGGAACACTGATTTGTGCCACAACATGGGTGATCCTTAAAAATACTTTGCTAAGTCAAATAAGCCAGTCACCAAAGGCCACATCGTGTATGATTCCATTTATATGAAATGTCTAAAAGAGGAAAATTTACAGAGACAGAAAGTAGATTATTGGTTGAAGGGGCAGTGGAAAGGATGAATAAGAGGGTAACTGCTGATGGGTATGGAGTTTCTTTGAGGGTGATGGAAATGTTCTTTATTAGATAGTGATGGTTGCATAACAGTGTGAACATAACTGTCTGCATGATGGAACTGTCTGCTGTAGCAGGTAAAATTCAGGAAGGCCTAGGGCTGTGAGGTGGGCACCAGAGATGTCTCCTCAAAATGTGCCCCCGGTGTGTTCCAGGAGCACAGAAGCTGAGGCAGTTAATCCTGATGGCAGTGGTGTTGTGAGCTTCCTGGAGGAGCTATTCCTTAAGTTGGATCTAATGTTAATGCTAAGACTTTGATAGCTAGAAATGTGGAAACTGGCCCTGCTGTTTCAAAAAAGTACATTGAACTGTTGGGGAATGCTCAGGACTTACTTTTTCTTACAACAAATATGAATTAACTGATTAAGGTTTGCAGATACTGTGCTAGTAACCTGGTTTACAGGTAGGGGAGATAAGGGAGACAAGTTCTCGGTCAGATGAGTCCAAGCCCCAGCACTCGTTAAATATCCTATAAATTCAGGCTAGTCATTTCTAGATTTTCTGTAGGAAACCTGGAGTGCCCATGAAGAAGGTAAGGGAGAGAAGTTTTAAAAGAGGTTAGGGCCTGCTTTTGGCTAAAAGTGATATAAACCTAAATTAAAATGGCTTACGGAGAGGAAAAAAGGAATTTATTGGCTTCGTAACTAAAAGCTTCCAGTTAGGGATGGCTGTAGGTATAGCTGATTCCAGGTGCCCAAATTCCAGGTGTCTGGAATTTGATTCAGACCTTATCTTTGCTTTGCTTTCTTATGTGTTACAGGTTCTTGCCTGTAATCCCAGCACTTTGGGAGGCCAAGGCAAGAGGACTTCTTGAGGCCAGGAGTTTGAGAACAGCCTGAGCAATATAATGAAACCCTATCTTTAAAAAAATAAAATAATTTTTTTTCAGTTACCCTGGGTAGAGTGCTGTGGCATGGTAGCTTACTGCAACCTCAAACTCTTGAACTCAAGCGATCCTGTTGCCTCAACCTCCCAAGTAGATGGGACTATAGGTGCCTGCCACAATGCCTGGCTATTTTTAGAGACAGAGTCTCGCTTTTACTATGGCTGATCTTGAACTCCTAAGCTCAAGCAGTCCACTTTCCTCCGCCTGCCAGAGGGCTGGGATTATAGGCATGAGCCATTGCACCTGGCCGATAAAATTTTTTTTTAATATGGCAATAGGATGGAGGAGAGGAGTCCAGTGTCAACAGCAGAGTCACTAGGCCAAGCTTAAGGTAGTCATGCATTCTCTTGAGGGTGTACCTCCCAGCCCCTCAGGTCCTGTGAGTGCTCAGGCTTATCTCCTCCTGGCCAGGTGGGGCCTGGTCCAATCCTGGGTCTTGTGGACATCAACCCAGCCACAAGACTTCCAGCCCTGTTCCAGATCTCTTTAGCAATGAGGACAGGGACATTTCACATCTTGGCCTGACTCCCTGTTGGTTTCAGCTTCCCTTTCTGGCAGCCAAGGTGGCAGGGAAGGAATGGAGAGAAAAGTCAGGTTGCAGTAATGACAAACCCGTGAGCTGCTTTGTGGTATCTGTTCCCAAATTCAGGACAGCTTTGTTTCTCTCCCTCAGAGCTGTATGGAGTTCAGATGCTTGTCAGTCACCTAGGGGAACTGCAGGTTGTGGTGGCCTCACTGGCTACAGTGTGACCAGGGCCCGTCCACCTCTTTGGTGGTCAGTTTCCTTATCTTATGAATGAAGGGAATGACCGTGACTTGACTGAGGGGAAGGCTGTCCAGGGTGGAAAGAAGACAGGCCATTCCTGGAAGGGGGACACAGTGAGGCTGACTGGAGAATGTGTAGCAGGCGGCTGGGGTGGAGGGGTTCGTCCAGGGCAGGACTCAGTGGCGGAAGATGAGAGCTAAGGAGGGATCCAGAGCTAGAAAGGAATCTGTTCATCATTGCCCCAGATCCCATCTGAGCTGTGTCTCTATCATTTGTGTCATCTTCAATAGACAAGGTTCTCTATTTTTATAACATCTTATTAAGATATAATTCATACGCTGTACAATTCAGCCATTTAAAGTATACAGTTCAGTGGTTTTTAGTATATTCACTAAATTATGTACTCATCACCACCACCTAGAACATTTCTATCACTCACAAAGAAACCCCTACCCATTAGCAGTCACTCCCCTCCCCCAGCCCCTAGATACCACCAGTCTGCATTTTCCCGCTGTGGATTTACCTGTTCTGACATTCCCTACAAACAGTCCTACAACGTGCAGCCCTGCCTTGCCTGTTTATGAGTGTGTTTTCTAGTTCATCCAGCTCCTCATATTTGAAACAAAGGTTCTCCTGCCTTTCAGAATTAGACATAGAAATCCTTAAGAAAATAGGGTGGGCCCCCTATCTAAAGTGCTTTAGATAGGGGGCTTTATATAAACTCAGTAGGAAAACAGTAAAATTAGTAATTGTCCCCTGGATATCTCTGCCTTACAAGTTCTGATTTCTTAGTGGGGATTTTTTAATAAAGTGAGTCTTGCCTACATAGGGAAAGCAGACAGGTGTGATGGCTGCCAGGTAAGGCAAGGTTTAAACACAAACTGACTTTATGCCTAGTAGGCTGGGAGGTGCCTGGTGTGCCCAGACCATAGTCCTCTCTTGCTGGTTCCGGGGCTGTGGGAGCAAGGAACATCCCCAGGAGGCCAGGCCTCAGGACTGAGGCCCAGATCCAGGGTGTTGCCGCCCTTAGGCCTCAGGATGGCCTCACTGCTTGTTATCTGGTCTCTTGGGCCTCTCTGGGAAGCAGCTGGGGCCTTGGGCAATCTCCCTAAAGCCGTGCCCAGAGTGCCTCCAGGGACCAGCAAACAATCTGCACAAGGCCCTGGCTTATCTGCGTAACCCAAGCCACCACATGGTGCCTGGTGCAATAAGCCTGGAAGGGCTACTGCTGATGGGACCTGATTGCCATCTTAGGAAGAGCCTTCTTGGTCCTTTTCAGTCTGAACAGGCCAGTCGGGAGCCACCCACGGCACTGTAGTCCCTGACTAGAGGCCTCCAGATAGGCGCAGGCCATCCTCGTTCTTGCCCTTGCAAGCAGCAGTACCAGAGGTCAAGACGTCCACATACCTGGCTGGGAATCCCCCAAGCTCAAAGGAAGTCAGGTCCCTTCTCCAGATAAAACGGACTCATGTTCCAAAGAAGCCCTTTACTGTCTTGGGCAAGAAAACCTATCGGGTGAGCATGGAATTGCTAAGCTTTGAAAGCAGGTGATCACAGAAATCTCCAGAAGGGCCTTTGGAAATATCACTGGGTTATCTGGAGGGGAGCAGACGGCTTGCCCAAAAGCCTCCTGGGAGGTGGGGGTTTAGGAGTTCCCTTGAAGGACTTTACCCCTTCCCCAAGGTGTGAGGACCCCTATCAGATGACCCCTCTCAGAGACACAGAGAAATAAGCCCTTTAACTGCCAGTGAAAAGCAGCTGGGAGGGAGGGGCAAAGAAGGAATGTGTGAGCCTGAGGCCTGGGTCCACAGCAGGGGGCAATGCTGCCTACAGGGGTCTGTGCAGGGAAGGAAGAAGGGGTGGGTGTGGGCAGCCACTGAAGGAGCATAGAAAGGTAGGCAATGCTACTGGGCATTGGTCCAGTGTTGCCATGGGGGAATGTGGACCCAGTGTGGCCTGATCTGCTAATGTTTTCTCCAGAAGGAAGCCCCAAATCCAGACTCTAATTAGTATGAGATCTCCTAAACTTAAACAGTTGGCAGCCAATTCAGTAGTTTTAGAACACCGTGAGGACCAGACATGGTGTGTGGGGTGGGAGGTGCTGGTGTGGTCTTCAGGTCTTTTTTGCAACTTCTGGTCTATGTGACTGACGACCAGAGTTTCTGATGAACTCCTACACATTCGTCAAGACCCCATGCACAGAGACCACACCTGAGTAACTCATCCCTGATTCTCCCCAGTTAGAGGTGATGTCCTTGCACCTCTTCTGTTACCTCGTGTCTATTTATGTATATCCACTCTTCACCCTTATCTGTTTGATTCTGTCCCTAGTACTCAGCTCAGTAACAAGGCCCAAAGTTAGTGCTCAATAAATGTTGAATAAATATTAGACACCAAGGTTGGCGCAGGCCATCCTCGTTGGCTAGAGACACATGATGACATGGTGCATGCACCGACTTCATCCAACACGCTTGTGTGCTCCCATCTGGCAGCAGAGCCACCTGCAGAGAAAGGAGGTGGTAAACCTCCTTTCTTGGTAAACCTGGGCAGGGGAAAATAAAGGAATAAAGCATTATCAAGCACCTGCTATTCATCAGTCACTTCCTATGTCCCATCTTGGGTAGAGAACACCCAAGGTGTAGCCCTGGTTCAAGGAGCACCTGTGGAAGCTCTGCAGAGGAAGTCGGACATTGAAGATGTCTCCTGAGGACACAGCCCACCTGCAGTTGTGCCATCAGCAGATGCTGAGAATACTTTCTTGAGAAATTAAATCCTCCAACATTTCCTCCCTGTTCTGTGTGGGAGGAGGCCCCACTCAGTTGCCCAGGCAGCCCAAGGGGGTGTTGCGGGGGTGCTAGGTTTCAGTTTCGTGCTGCCCGAAGGGTCCTCTTCTTCTGCTGACTCCAATCTAAGGCTGGGTAGGGTGAGACTGCTCCCCCCACCCAAGCCTGCAGTGTGGTATTCTGTCTCCTGATCTGCCACGTGGGTGGTGTCTTTTTCAAGTGTCCTTTCCCAGAACAGCCTGTCCTAGACTCTCCCAGGATGTGAAGCATCTCAGCTCTGCCTCCTAGAGTCCACTGGCCTCCTGGCCTCGTGGTACCATCCATGGGAGTTAGTCCCCTACCCCATCCCTGTGCTACTATGAGGTTTTTCTTGAGGGCCTGGAGTAAGTCTGTTTCCATCTCTCTTTTCCCGTTTTGGAGCTTTTCAACTGCCATCCTAACCTCTAATCTGCTCCTTGTTGATCATAGGACACTGTGGCTCAGAGGTGTCAGGGATATTGCACTGTCTTGAGAGTATAGGCCACCTGTAGATTTGGCTGGCTGAACTGGAAGCAGCTTGCAAAAAACGTCCTTGCTATCAAAAAAATGGGAAGTAAATGTTGGCAAGAATGTAGAGAAATTGGAACCCTCCTGCTTTGCTGGTAAGAATGAAAATGGAGGGTGGCGCCTGTGGCTCAGTGAGTAGGGCGCCAGCCCCATATACTGAGGGTGGCGGGTTCAAACCCAGCCCCGGCTGAACTGCAACCAAAAAATAGCCGGGCGTTGTGGTGGGCGCTTGTAGTCCCAGCTGCTCGGGAGGCCGAGGCAGGAGAATCGCTGAAGCCCAAGAGCTGGAGGGTGCTGTGAGTCCTGTGATGTCATGGCACTCTACTGAAGGCGGTAAAGTGAGACTCTGTCTCTACAAAAAAAAGAATGAAAATGGATTAGCTGCTGTGGAAAATAATTTGAAAAATCCTCAGAAAGTTAAACATAGGGCAGCACCCATAGCTCAGTGGGTAGGGCGCTGGTCACATACACTGAGGGTGGCGGGTTCAAACCCATCCCGGACCAGCTAAAACAACAGTGACAACTGCAACAACAACAAAAAATAGCCAGGCATTGTGGCAAGCACCTGTAGTCCCAACTATTTGGGAGGCTGAGGCAAGAGAATCACTTAAGCCCAAGAGTTTCAGGTTGCTGTGAGCTGTGATACCACAACACTCTACCGAGGGTGACAAAGTAAGACTCTGTCTCAAAAAACAAAAGTTAAACAGAATTACCATGTGCCCTGGCAATTTCACTCCTGCTTGCATATCCAGAAGAATGGAAAACAGGTGTTGGAACAAATGCAGTGTTTAGCATCACTATTCGTAATAGCCAAAAGGTAGAAACAACCCAAATGGCCATCAGCTGAAGAATGGATAAACAAAGAGGGCTAAATCCATACAGTGGAATACTATTCAGCCTCAAAAAGGAATGAAGTACTGATTCATGCTACCAAAACATAATGCTAAGTGAAAGAAGCCAGACACAAAATGTGACATGCTGTATGATTCCACTTATAAGAAATGTCCCCAGCACTTGGGAGGCCGAGGCAGGTGGATTGCCTGAGGTTTGAGACCAGCCTGAGCTAGAGCAAGATCCTGTCTCTTAAAAATATCCAGGCAGGGCGGCGCCTGTGGCTCAGTCAGTAGGGCGCCGGCCCCATATGCCGAGGGTGGCGGGTTCAAACCCAGCCCCGGCTGAACTGCAACCAAAAAACAGCCGGGCGTTGTGGCGGGCGCCTGTAGTCCCAGCTACTCGGGAGGCTGAGGCAGGAGAATTGCTTAAGCCCAGGAGTTGGAGGTTGCTGTGAGCTGTGTCATGCCATAGCACTCTACCAAGGGCCATAGGGTGAAACTCTGTCTCTACAAAAAAAAAAAATATCCAGGCAGGGGGCAGTGCCTGTGGCTCAGTGAGTAGGGCTCTGGCCCCATATGCTGAGGGTGGCGGGTTCAAACCCAGCCCCGGCCAAACTGCAACAAAAAAATAGCCGGGCGTTGTGGCGGGCTCCTGTAGTCCCAGCTGCTCGGGAGGCTGAGACGAGAATCACGTAAGCCCAAGAGTTAGAGGTTGCTGTGAGCCATGTGACGCCACGGCACTCTACCCAAGGGCGGTACAGTGAGACTCTGTCTCTACAAAAAAAAAAAAATATCCAGGCAGGGTGGCGCCTGTGGCTCAGTGAGTAGGGCGCCGGTTCCATATACCGAGGGTGGCGGGTTCGAGCCCAGTCCCAGCTGAACTGCAACCAAAAAATAGCCGGGCATTGTGGCGGGCGCCTGTAGTCTCAGCTACTCGGGAGGCTGAGGCAGGAGAATCGCAGAAGCCCAAGAGCTAGAGGTTGCTATGAGTCCTGTCACATCATGGCACTCTACCAAAGGCGTAAAGTGAGACTCTGTCTCTACAAAAAAAAAATATATATATATCCAGGCATTGTGGCGGGCACCTGTGCTCCCAGCTACTTGGGAGGCTGAGGCAAGAGAATTGCCTAAGCCCAGGAGTTGGAGGTTGCTGTGAGCTATGATGCCATGGTACTCTATCAAGGGTGACAAAATAAGACTCTGTCTCAAAAAAAAAAAAGGAAGGAAGGAGAGAGAAGAAAGGAAAGGGAAAAAAAGGAAGGAAGAAAGATAGATACAGCCTGGCACAGTGCCTGAGGCCTCTATTCTGAGAGGCTAAGGTGAGAGGATTCCCTGAGCTCAGGAGTTCAAGATCAGCCAGAGTAAGAGCGAGAATCTGGGCGGAGCCTGTGGCTCAGTGAGTAGAGCGCTGGTCCCACATACCGAAGGTGGCAGATTCGAACCCGGCCCCAGCCAAAACTGCAACAACAACAAAAAATAGCCGGGTGTTGTGGCAGGCACCTGTAGCCCCAGCTACTTGGGAGACTGAGGCAAGAGAATTGCTTAAGCCCAAGAGTTGGAGGTTGCAGTGAGCTGTGATGCCACAGCACTCTACCAAGTGTGACAAAGTGAGACTCGATGTCTCTGAAAAAATTAATAAATAAATAAAAAGAGCAAGACTTGGCGCCTGTAGCTCAAGCGGCTAAGGCGCCAGCCACATACACCAGAGCTGCCAGGTTTGAATCCAGCCTGGGCCCACCAAACAACAATGACAACTACGACCAAAAAATAGCCAAGGGTTGTGGCGGGCGCCTATAGTTCCAGCTACTTGGGAGACTGCGGCAAGAGAATCGCTTAAGCTCAAGAGTTTGAGGTTGCTGTGATGCCACGGCACTCTACCCAGGGCGACAGCTTGAGGCTCTGTCTTCAAAAAAAAAAAGAGTGAGGGCGGCGCCTATGGCTCAGTGAGTAGGGTGCCGGCCCCATATGCCGAGGGTGGAGGGTTCAAACCCAGCCCCGGCCAAACTGCAATAAAAAAATAGCCGGGCGTTGTGGCGGGCGCCTGTAGTACCAGCTGCTCGGGAGGCTGAGGCAAGAGAATCGCGTAAGCCCAAGAGTAGAGGTTGCTGTGAGCCATGTGACGCCACGGCACTCTACCTGAGGGCAGTACAGTGAGACTCTGTCTCTACAAAAAAAAAAAAAAAAAAAAAGAGTGAGACCCTATTGCTACTAAAAATAGGAAAATTCACTGAGTGATGTAGTAGGCACTTATAGTCCCAGCTACTTGTGAGGCTGAGGCAGGAGGATCACTTGAGCCAAGAGTTTGAGGTTGCTGTGAGCTAGGCTGACACCACTGCACTGTAGTGTGAACAACATAGTGAGACCCTGTCTCAGGAAAAAAAAAAAAAAAAAGGAAATGTGTAGAATAGGCAAATCCATAGAGACAGAAAGCAGATTCATGGTTGCCAGGGGCTGTGGTAAGGGGGTGGGGAGAATCGTGGGTGACAGCTTAACAAGCACAGAGTTTCCTTTTGGGGTGACGAAAGTGTTCTGGAACTAGATAAGAGGAGGTGGTTGCACAACATTGTGAACACACTAAATGCCACTGAATGGTATGCTTTAAAAAGGTTCAAATGGTAATTTTTATGTGTGTTTTACCATAATTTCTCTTAAAAGGCTGCCTCGCTATGGAAGAAGGTGGGAGGATGGGTATAGACCTGACACCTGTCCACATGTGTCACCCTCAGTGAGGAGAAATACCTGAGTGCACAACTGCCCGTCTGGGCTTCCACTGAACTTGAGTCAAGATGCCTAGAGCCTCTGAGGAGGAGAGGCTGACCAGAGGCCCCTAACAGATGGGAAAGTGTGTATGATTTAATGTTACGTGAAGAAGGAATCGAGATTTGTGTGTGGGCTGTGATTTTAGCCACTCTGGCTAGATTAGCATCAGTCTGAGTAAGGATGTGAGCGGAGAACCTGGAAAGGTGAAAGCTGGCAGATGGATGTTTGTTCTCTCTGGACACCTTTTCATATTGTTTGTGATAAAATCTTGCGTCGGTGGGGAGATGCTGGGGCTGCAGGTCCAGCTACTAAGAAGGCAAACAGTGAACAGGTGGCTGCTGGCTTCCACCTCCAGAGGGAAACTGTACAGAACGTGAGCAGGGGCCGCCCTCAAGAGCTTAAAATAGCACCCTCAGCAGGCTGCTCACACCCCAGGAGGGGAAACATTCAGGCTCCATCGGGATACAGAGTGGGTGCCGGGATACAGAGTGGGTGCCGGTGGTGGCTGCCAGGAATTCATTAGCGGCATCTCTGCCTCCTCCAGACAGAGCCGATTGGAGAAGAGTGTGTCTCAGATGCAGAGAAGGTGGCCATGGAGCTCAAGGACCCCAACCGCCCCCGGTTCACCCTTCAGGAGCTGCGAGATGTACTGCACGAGAGGAACGAGCTCAAGTCCAAGGTGTTCTTGTTGCAGGAAGAGCTGGCCTACTATAAGAGGTAAGTGTCCCTGGGATGTCCCAGGGTTTTATACAGCGAACTCCTGGAAAACAGGCATTTCATCTTTGTGCTTTTTGGACCCCCTCTGTTGCCTAAAGCATTTAGCTCACTCTGAAACCTTTGGGCCAAGAAGCATTTTATAAGTAGGAATTTCCAGCTGTTGGAAGGAATGTTACACATTCCTCACATACCATGTGTTACCTTAGTTCACCAGTGAGGTCAAGGCAGCACTCCGAAATCAAGCAAATTAACATTTTTGTACCAAAGATAGGAACAGTCATGCTAAGTGGGATCATTAACAGCCTCACGATAGCTCATTTCAGGTTTTGCCACCAGATGAATGATGGTTTTTAGAGTCTTTTCTGCTGCCCCTGACTCAGATCGCCACATGGTGCCATGCCCCTCATCCTAGTCAGCCCCACACACACCGCCCTTTTATTTCTTCCTCAGAACACATGGCATTCATTTCTACCTCAGGAATTTTACACTTTCTGCTTCTGCTGCTGGGAAGGTATAACCTTGGCTTTTCCTGATCATTCAGGGATCAAGTCAAATGTCACCTCCTCAGAGAGGACTTCCCCATCACCATCTGTCCAGAGGAGGACCCATCCCAGTCACTGTCACTTTATCCAGTTTTACTTTCCTGGACTTTTCACACTCCTACGTTATCCTTTTAATTATTGTGCCTGTTTTATTGTCTGTTTCCATGTCAGACTGTAGGCAGCATGTGACCAGAACATGTTCACAGCTAAGTTCCCAGCACTTAGAGTTTAGCACACAGTAGATGTACAACAAACGTCTGTTGAGTAGAAGGCTAGGAGAAAGGACAGATATACCAGGTGTGGCCCCTACGCTAGTGGGGAAGCTAAGAAATACACATAAAATACCACACCACACATTTTTACTGGAAACCCACTTGTATATCGGGCACAATAGAAAGGCTTATGAGTGTGTGGGCTATGGCTCACACCTGAAACCCCAGCACTTTGGGAGGCTGAGGTAGGAGGATCACTTGAGGTCAGGAGTTTGAGACCAGCTTGGGCAACATAATAAGACCCCATCTCTACAAAAAATAAAATAAAATATAATTAGCTGGGCATAGTGGCATGCACCTGTAGTCCTAGCTGCTCAGGAGGCTGAGGTAGGAGGATTGCTCGAGCCCAGGAGTTCAAGGCTACAGTGAGCTATAATCATACCTGGTGACAAAGGCAAGGCCCTGTCTCTAAAGAAATAAATAAAAAGAGAAAGAAAAAAGGAAAATAAAAATGAAAAAAAGAAAAGTTTACTGACTGTGTGCTAAATGTTCAAAAATGGGAGAGATCATTTCTGGCTTGGAGATGGGGTAGAAATCAGGAAGGCTTCCTGGAGGAGGTGGCATTTGAACTGGGCCTTCCGGAAAAGATAGGGTAGTATTTATTTTTAAAAATTTGTTTTATTAAATCACAACGGTGTACATTAATGCATTTATGGGGTACAATGTGCTGATTTGATATACAATATGGAAAGCTTACATCAAACTTGTTAACATAACCATCACCTCACTTACTTGTTGTGAGAAGACATTTATACTCTACCCTTTTTTTTTTTGCAGTTTTTGGCCAGGGCTGGGTTTGAATCTGCCACCTCCAGCATATGGGTCCGGCGCCTTACCCCTTTGAGCCACAGGCACCGCCTATACTCTACTCTTAATAGTTTTTAAATGTACCATTGCATTATGCACATTAGATGAGGTCCCACCAAATACCGTCCCTCCTTCTGGCCTCCCCCTTACCTTCCCCTCTCTCTCCTCTTTCCTCTTTCTTTCTGGACTATAGTTTTGTTTTTATCATTCGTATGAATGTGTAGGTGGTTATATATTGGTTTTGTAATAGTCTTGAGTACATCGGATACTTTTTCTTCCATTCTTGAGATACTTTACTAAGAAGAATATGTTCCAGCTTCATCCAGGTGAACATAAAATATGTAAAATCTCCATTTTCTTTTTTCTTTTTTTTTTTTTTTTTTTTGTGGTTTTTGGCTGGGGCTGGGTTTGAACCCGCCACCTCCGGCATATGGGACCAGCGCCCTACTCCTTGAGCCACAGGCACCGCCCAAATCTCCATTTTCTTATCACTGCATAGTATTCCATAGTATACATATATCACACTTTGCTAATCCATTCATGGGTCGATGGGCACTTGGGCTGCTTCCATGACTTAGCAATTATGAATAGGGCTGCATTAAATATTCTGGTGCAAATGTCTTTGTTGTAAAATGATTTTTGATCATCTGGGTGTATACCTCGTAGAGGAATTGCAGGATCGAACAGCAGGTCTACTTTTAGTTCCTTGAGTGTTCTCCAAACTTCTTTCCAAAAAGGGTGTATTAGCTTGCATTCCCACCAGCAGTGTAGAAGTGTTCCCTTCTCTCCACATCTACGGCAACATCTGAAGTTTTGGGATTTTGTGATGTGGACTAATCTTACTGGAGTTATATGATATCTCGAAGTAGTTTTGCTTTGTATTTCTCTGATGATTAAAGATGATAAGCCTTTCTTCATGCGTTTGTAAGCCATGCTCATATCTTCAGAGAAACTTCTGTTCAAGTCTCTTGTGCACAAAGAAATGGGATTATTTGTTCTTTTCTTATTGATTAGTTGAGTTCTCTGTGGATTTTAGTTATCAGACCTTTGTTGGAAACATAACCTGCAAATATCTTCTCCCATTCTGAAGGCTATCTGCTTGCTTTGTTTACTGTGCTCTTGGCCATGAAGAAGCTTTTTAGTTTGATCAGATCTCAGTAATATATTCTTGGTGTTGCTTCAGTTAACAGGGGGTCCTCATAAAAAATTCTCCCAGATGTTTTCCCTGCATTCTCTTCTAGTATTTTTTTTTTTTTTTTTTAGAGACAAAGTCTCACTTTGTTGCCCTTGGTAGAGGGCTATGGTGTCATAGCTCACAGCAACCTCCAGCTCTTGGGCTTAGGCGATTCTCTTGCTTCAGCCTCCCAAGTAGCTGGGACTACAGGCACCCAGCACAACGCCCAGCTATTTTTTTGTTGCAATTTGGCTGGGGTTGGGTTCGAACCCGCCACCTTCAGTATATGGAGCTGGAGCCCTAGTCACTGAACCACAGGCACCACCTACTCTTCTAGTATTTTTATGGTTTCATGTCTTAAGTTTAAATCTTTTATCCAGTGAGCATCAATTTTTGTTAATGGTAAAAGGTGAGGGTCCAGTTTCAGTCTTCTACAGGTTGACAGCCAGTTCACCCAACACCATTTGTTAAATAGGGAATCTTTCCCCCATGAATGCTTTTGATAGGCTTATCAAAGATCAAATGACGATAAGTGGCTGGGTTCATTGTCTGTTCTCCATATATCTACCTCTCCGTTTTTGTGCCAGTACCATTTTGTTTTGATCACTAGAGACTTATAGTATAACCTGAAGTCTGGTAATGTGATACTTCCTGATTTGCTTTAATTTCTGAGTAATGTATTGGCTATTTGAGGTTTTTTCTGATTCCATATAAAATGAAATACTATTTTTTTCAAGCTCTTTAAAGTATGACAATGGGGGGCGGTGCCTGTGGCTCAAAGGAGTAGGGCGCTGGCCCCCATATGCTGGAGGTAGTGGGTTCAAACCCGACCCTGGCCAAAAACTGCAAAAAAAAAAAAGTATGACAATGGTGCTTTAATAGGGATTGCATTAAATCTGTAGATTGCTTTGGTAGTATGGACACTTTAACAATGTTGATTCTTGGGTGGCGCATGTGCTCAGTGGGTAGGGCGCCTGCCCCATATACCAAGGGTGGTGGGTTCAAACCCAGCCCTGGCCAAACTGCAACAAAAAAAATAGCCTGGCGTTGTGGCGGGCGCCTGTAGTCCCAGTTACTCAGGAGGCTGAGGCAAGAAAATTGCCTACTCCCAAGAGCTGGAGGTCGCTGTGAGCTATGATGCTAAGGCACTCTACCGAGGGCAACAAAGTGAGACTCTGTCTCAAAAAAAAAAAAAAATGTTGATTCTTCCCAGCCACAAGCATGGTATATTTTTCCATTTGTTAACATCTTCTGTTATTTCTTTTCTCAGAGTTTCATAATTCTCTTTATAAAGATCTTTCATATCCTTTGATAGGTAAATTCCCAGATATTTCCTCCTCTTTGGCACTACTGTAAAAGGGATAAAGTCCTGGGCAGCGCCTGTGGCTCAAGGAGTAGGGCGCCGGTCCCATATGCCAGAGGTGGCGGGTTCAAACCCAGCCCCGGCCAAAAAAAACACACACACACAAAAAAAAAAGGGATTAAGTCCCAGGGTAGTATTTAGGAATGAGAAATATTGAGGAGTGGGCAGCATATTCTGGGAAGAACTAACCAGAGGTTTAGATAAAAGGAAGCATTTGGTTTTGGGGTTTTTTTTTTTTTGAGAGAGAGTCTCTCACTTTGTCATCCCTGGTAGAGTGCCATAGCGTCATAGCTCATGGCAACCTCAAACTCTTGGGTTTAAGCAATTCTCTTGCCTTAGCCTCCCGCGTAGGTGGGACTACAGGTGCCCACCACAATGCCTAGCTCTTTTTTAGAGGCAGGGTCTTGCTCTTGCTTAGGCTGGTCTTGAACCTATAAGCTCAGGCAATCCACCTGCCTCAGCCTCCCAGAGTGCTAGGAGATATGGGTCCCAATATTCTCATTCCCCCAACAAAAGTAAATATACCCTCTCAGACTATATAGTTCTCAGACCAAAAAAATTACATATATATGTACATATATACACATATATACACACATATATATGTAATTTTTTTTTTTTTAAGACACAGTCTGTCACCCTAGGTTGAGTACCGTGATGTCATAACTCACAGCAACCTCAAACTCTTGGGCTCAAGAGATCTTCTTGCCTCACCTTCCCAAGTAGCTAGGAATACAGGTGCCTGCCACAAGACCCAGCTAGTTTTTCTGTTTTTCATAGAGACGGGGTCTCACTCTTACTCAGGCTGGTCTCAAACTCCTAAGCACAGGGAATCTACTTGCCTCAGCCTCCTGCAGAGCTAGGATTACAGGCATAAACCACCATGCCTAGTGCTCATATAATTCTTGACTTTTTAAATCTCATGCCACTTATCTCCTTGCAGTGAAGAAATGGAAGAGGAAAATCGGATACCCCAGCCTCCACCCATTGCACACCCAAGAACAATCCCCCAGCCGGAGTCTGGCATCAAGCGACTGTGAGTGCTATGCTTCCGGCATGTTGGGCTGCTCTGCACACAGCTGACCTGGTGGTTCACGTGTCCTCTGACTTCTCCTAGGCACCTGCTCCTAGGGCCAAGCTTATCACTAACCACGTCTTGCCGAGACGTGCTTATCCCTGGAGCACATTTGTCCTGGACCCAGACTTTGTTCGTCACCCTTCCCAAATGCTTAGTTCCTTCTGGGGGCTCTCTGGACAGATGGTTTGGGATAGTTCTGAGGGTTTGGGAGGGATTGGGACCTATGGCTGGTGCTGAGGAGCTTGCTTGAGTGTGTGTCAGGGTGGGGTGTCTCTGGGCTTTGAGGACAGCACAGAAGGCTGGGTGGGTGGGGAGTTTGTGCATCTTAAGGGCTTGAAACCCCAACTCCAAGATGCCTGGAATGGTCCTGGGTCCACCATCTGTGCATATCTCTGAGTATCATCCATTTAGTCCTCTGTCCATCCATTAAGTATTGACTAATGCATGATAAGTGTAGTCAGGCCCTGATTGCTACAGGAGACACAAAAAACAATGACCCAGTTCCTGCTCTCAACTAGACTTGAGGCCGGGTGTGGTGGCTCACACCTGTAATCCTAGTACTCTAGGAGGCTGAGGCGGGTGGATAGCTTGAGCTCACAGGTTCAAGACTAGCCTGAGTAAAAAGTGAAACCCCTGTCTCTACTAAAATAGAAAAAAAAAAAAACTGAGGCAAGAGGATCACTTGAGCCCAAGAGTTGGAGGTTGCTGTGAGCTATGACATTACAGCACTCTACCCAGGACAAAAGCTTGGGACTCTGCCTCAAAAAAAAACTCACAAACAGGGCGGCGCCTGTGGCTCAGTCGGTAAGGCGCCGGCCCCATATACCGAGGGTGGCGGGTTCAAACCCGGCCCCGGCTGAACTGCAACCAAAAAATAGCCAGGCGCTGTGGCAGGCGCCTGTAGTCCCAGCTACTCGGGAGGCTGAGGCAAGAGAATCACTGAAGCCCAGGAGTTGGAGGTTGCTGTGAGCTGTGTGATGCCATGGCACTCTACCGAGGGCCATAAAGTGAGACTCTGTCTCTACAAAAAAAAAACAACAACTCACAAACAAACAAAAAACTAGACTTGAAGCCACTTCTGTGATTTTGGCCTCAACAGATGCCTTTTTTTTTTTTTTTTTTTTTTTTGGTTTTTTTTGGCCGGGGCTAGGTTTGAACCTACCACCTCCGGCATATGGGACCGGTGCCCTACTCCTTGAGCCACAGGCACCACCCCTCAACAGATGCCTTTGAGATTCTAATGGAGGTTCACAGACCTTTTCCCTGGGGAAAAAAATCTGCAAAATTTATGCGCATGGACCCCTGAAGTCCTTCAGATAAAGGGCTAAAAGCTCTGGTGTAGGTAGATAACCTCTGTCTACTAAGAACCTACTATGTACTGGGTCCTGTGCCTACAAGCTTATCTCACTGAATTCTCACCATAGTGCAGTGATTTTAAACCAGTGTGCTTTGAAAATTTTTAAAGATCATTAATTAAATTATTTTGGAAGAAGTTCAGAGCATACTAAGTATATTCTTTTTTTAAACTCTTTTTATCATTATAATTTAGCATGCTGCAGAAGTTAAACTGTAGGTTCAAGTGTGCCATGAAACAAAAAAGGTTGAAAAACACTGCCATAGTGTTTGGAACTCAAGATACTGTCATCCCATTTGATGGAAACGGAGACACCTGTCTAGGGTTAAGGAAACGGAGACACCTGTCTAGGGTTAAGGAAACGGAGACACCTGTCTAGGGTCATGGAGCTAGTAAGACATGGGGCCAGGATTTGAACCCAGGCTGCCTGGACCCAGAGCCCACATTTTAAATTCTGTGCAGGGTGCCCTGGTACTTAACAGTGTTGCAGCCTTGTTATCTTCCCTGCAAGGGTCTTCCTGGTTCTGAACCTTCCAGTTCTACCTAAGGCTTATTACAAAAGAGGTCTCCATTCTTTCCCTTGAAACCCAGAAGCTTCGTGAAAGCAGGGAGCATGGGCCAGAAAACCAAGAGTATTATGTGGAGTGTCACCCACGTGCCCAACCTTTAAAATCCAATTATGCTTGGAAATTCTTAGCTAGTTCTTGCCCTATGAGTTGACTCAATGCAGAATTTGTGTAGGTGTAACTGCTGGGCCCTCTCATCGTAGAAAATGGTGCACTATTCAAATTGTGGGCCCTGGTGGCTGCAGGAAAGGATGACAGCTTCTTATAGTGTGTGGATCGATGTGTGGCTCCCTTACAGGCCTCTTTCCAGCTTTATGCAAGTTGCTTATTAGTTTGCCCTGAGATCCCTGCTGGGTATGGCAGGAAGTATAGTCCCCAGTTCCTGTGAGAGATAAATATTTCCCAGGGATAAAGTGTGGAACTAGAAAAGCTTCCTCTGGGTTCTAACATTATTTTGACCATGGACTGGTTAATAATCTTCCACTTGCTACTGAAACTCAAACTCAAAGTAACAAGAAAAAGTTAAGTAACCAAAAATTCCAGGCTGAGCATGGTGGCTCATGCCTGTAATCCCAGCACTTTGAGAGGCAGGGGAGGGAGGATCACTTGAGGCTGGGAGTTTAAGAACAAAGATTCCCAGGTTGCTCCAGCATCAGGGCTCAGCTGGGCCAGGCCTTCTTTCCTCTACCCCTGACGTGCTTTTCCTGTCGGTGGGCTCTGTTCTCCAACACACTGCCCCTGCTGAGGATGTCAGGGGGTAGCCCTTAGCTCAGCTTTCTGTTTTCTTCTGTCTGAATCTCAGTTCAGCTTCCCTATTCCCAAGAGTTCCACAAGTCTCAGAGCTCTCATTGGCTTTTACAGGGTCACATGACTATCCCTAAACCAATCACAGGGCAGCACTTAGAGTAGTTTTTACTTCATCTAGTTCATGTGGACTGAAATTAAGGGAAGGCAAATCCTCAAGCAAGATCAGAGTGCTAGACAGACAGAAATATGGCATATCCATTGTGGCCTCCCTCATCTTCAGGATAAGGAAGCCCTTCAGTATTGATCCTGTGCAGAACTTAGTACCCAGGAAAACTCTCATCCTTGATTAGGGTTTCTCATCCACTGCCTGGGAAGAAACAGAATTGGCTTTACCTAAACTCTGACCCACCCGCCAGCCACACTCCTGTGTGAGGATGAGCAGAATCCAGTTTACGTGCTTATGTAAGCTTACACCCTGGGGAAGTTGCAAGAAGCTTCATGAGTCCAAACAGTCCCTGCTTGGGCTGAGGGAGGGGCGAGACTAAGAAATCAGTGTTCAGTATCCTTCAGTATCCAGGTCTTTAAGGATCAGACTTTCTAGCATCTTCAGTTCAAGTGTATTGAATTTACAGAGCCTCCTGCACCCACAGTCATCTGTAATTCTAAAAATTCCTTCCAATGCTAGATTTTTCTGACTATAATTTTCTTCTCCAGCCCCCTTTTTCTAACCAGATAATTAACAGTTAGCTTTTGCAAATCTCAGATTGTGTGAAATCCAGAGGAAAGTTCTCAAGTGGCAACGATCTTTTCACTGATTCTTCTATCCACACCTGAATAGACTGTGATGTCCACCCTTCTTTTCCAGTGGTTTCAGAAAGGAAGCCTGGGGCACCATTTTCAGAGCTTTCCCCACCTTTACGTTACTTTACGTTTACTCATCAAAACCTGAGGCTCTGAATCTGACAGAGAAAGCAGCTGGAATCAGGGAGCCAGAGAGAGACAGAAGAGGGAGAAAGAAAAAGACCAGGACCTCCCATCCACGGGTGCCAGTGGCCAGTTCCGTGGCAACCCAGCCTTCTAAGGGATATAACTGGGAGTGGCACAAAAGGCTTTTGACTAACATAGCAGGACACTGGTTGCCTTTGTCACTGCTGACCCAGAGCTGCAAGTGTGGCCTGTGAGCCCAGAGGCTGGGAGAAACCTGGGCAGGGACAGCCCTTCCCTGGGCCAGGGTGACAGTTCTTGAGATATTCTTAGCCCTTCTCCCTTCTTTCACTCCTCTTGCACTCACATGAATCTGGTCTTTTCTGTGCTGCAGTCTTTTAGTGCAACTCACGGTGACTTTCTAGCTCAGTGTCACACCCTTAACCAGGTTCTCCACCCCACCATGCTGCAACACTAATAACTCCCAAGGAGGTTGAAGGGGCCTCACTAGCTTAGAGCGCTTGAACTAAGGTATCTGCCACCCCGTCAGAGACATAGAGCTAGGATAATTATCCCCATTTCTTGGATGAGGAAACTGATGCCTGGCGAAGCTCACTGACTTCTTCTTTTTTTTTTTTGTTTTTGAGACGGTCTTGCTCTGTCACCCAGGTTGGAGTGCAGTGGCATCATTATAGCTCACTGCAACCTCAAACTCCTGGGTTCAAGTCATCCTCTTGCCTTAGCCTCCTGGGTAGCTGGGGCTACAGGTGCACACCACAACGCCTGGCTAATTTTTTTTTTTTTCTTTGTAGAGACAGAGTCTCACTTTATGGCCCTCGGTAGAGTGCCGTTGCCTCACACAGCTCACAGCAACCTCCAACTCCAGGGCTTAAGCGATTCTTTTGCCTCAGCCTCCCGAGTAGCTGGGACTACAGGTGCCTGCCACAACGCCCGGCTATTTTTTGGTTGCAGTTTGGCCGGGGCCGGGTTTGAACCCGTCACCCTCGGTATATGGGGCCGGCACCTTACCGACTGAGTCACAGGCGCTGCCCACGCCTGGCTAATTTTTAAATATTTTGTAGAAATAGAGTTTTGCTATGTCTCAAACTCCTATGCTCAAGCATTCCTCCTGCCTCAGCCTCCCAAAGTGTTGAGATTACAGGCATAAGCCACTGCACCTGGCCCTGTTAACTTCATTTAGAAGAACATACTACCAGAAAGGCTTAGACAGGATTTGAACCTGTGCCTTTTTTTTGTCTTTCCTGCATACACCCCCTTTCCTCATTACACTCCCTGAGGTCCCAGCTGTGGGCTGACTGCCCAGGCCCCTTATCTCTCCAAACACACCATGAGTCAGAGTGGTCAGACTCCACATTTCTGGGCTGAAATCAACAAGGGAACCAGAAACCCCTGCTGCCAGTGAAAACAGTGTGCCCAGAAGATGTTCCAAGAATAGCTTGTGATTGAGCAGCTGCTGGCCTGGGAGGATGGGCTGGCACTGCCTGGGAAGGTCACGAGGGAGCGGAGTGAGCTCAGCCTTGTCCCCAGTGAATGCCAGGCACCAGCGCCCTCCTCCGTGTGATCCCTGTCACTCAGTCATGGTTCCACAGACACACAGCTGCTTCCTGCAGTCTGGGGTAAGGAGCTATTCAGAGACAGGAACACAGCAGCAGGTGCAGAGACAGAGCTGGGGGAGCAGGGGGTCAGAACTGAACACACGGACTGGAAAGGTTGGCTTTGGAGTGGGCGGCCACCATACAGTCTGTCCCCGTCCTCTGACCACCTGCTCCCTCGCTTCAGCCCAAGAGTAGCTTCTTCACAGCTGCCCACTACATTGCCTAGAAGGCCACTATTAGAACTTCATTTGGATCCAGTCTTCCAGGAATATTTGGCAGGGAAAAGGGGATTAAAGCCAGCTACATCGTATCCAAGACATCACTTTTGGTCAAAACAAGCCAATCTTTTTTATAAAAATGGCTGTCTCTCTGGGGAGGCAGCTTCTGCAGGGCAGTGCCTGGAACAGCAAAAGAGGAGGCTGCCCACTCAGTGAGCCCAGGGAGACACACAGAGGGCAATTGAGCTATAACACTCCAGGTGTCCCCTGGGCCCTGCCTCTGTTAGCCCCGCCTTGGCCCCAAGTGAAGTCCAGCATTCCCAGGTGGGCAAACATCTTTCCAGGGAAAAGATCCCGCTGTGTCTAGGGCCAACTTCTGTGCAATGACTATCTTTATGGGTGTCCTGGAAAAGGTGTGTGTAAAATGGAGTGACTAGGAGCCTCTAGGAAGCAAACTGTGCCCGTAGCCCGGCTGCTGGGGATTGGGCCCATTCACTTAGCGAAAGGTATCCCACCTTCTCTGTGTCATCCTGAGAAACCATCCAGGGATTCTGCAAAGATGCTGCCTCTCAGCTTCTCTGTGAAGTGCATCAAGGGCCAAGGTGGGGCTAACACAGAGGCAGGGGATCCAGGGCCAGCACAGTGGGTCACACCGTAATCCCACAGCTCTTTGGATGGCTGAGGCAGGAGGGTCTCATGAGGCCAAGAGTTTGAAAGACTAGCCTGGGCAACATAGTGATACCCTATCTCTAAAAAAATAAAAACATTAAGCTGGGCATTATGGCAGGTGCCTCTAGTACCATCAGGAGGTTGAGGCAGGTGGATGGCTATGAGCTATGATGACATCACAGCATTCCAGCCTAAGCAATAGAACACTATCATGTGTCAAAAAAATAAAGAGGTCAGGTACGGAGTCTCACACCTGTAATTCTAGCACTCTGGGAGGCTGAGGCAGGTGGCTTTCTGGAGCTTGGGAGTTTGAAACCAGCCTGAATAAGAGCAAGATCCTGTCTGTACTAAAAATAGAAAAGCTCGCCAGGCATTGTGGCGGGCCCTTATAGTCTCAGCTACTCAAGGAGGCAGGAGGATCACTTAAGCCCAAGAATTTGAGGTTGCTGTGAACTATAACACCATGGCACTCTAGCCTGGGCAACAGAGTGAAACTCTGTCTCAAAAAATAAATAAATATGGGTGGTGCCTGTGGCTCAGTGAGTAGGGTGCTGGCCCCATATACTGAGGGTGGTGAGTTCAAACCCAACCCCGGCCAAACTGCAACAATAAAAAAATTAAAAAAAAAAATTAATTAAAAATAAATAAATAAAGTGATCCAGACACCCAGAGAATCCCTAAACCTCACTTGAGAAAATTATATCTTTTCTCAGCCAACCTTTTAGAAAAAAATCATAGCTTTTCAAAATAAGTTCTGGTGGCTTGGGCTGGAATTTCATCTTCACTTCTCCTGCCCAGCCAAGGCACAGGTGAGCATTTACTATTGACTTAGCCCTGCCCAGAAGGCTGAGGACACATCTTAGATGATTATGCTGGCTCCCTGCTTGAGTTCTTGTCTGCCTCACCTTCCTCATGTTCACTCCTGGGTCTCACCTGCTGCCTTTAGGGCATGGGGCCTGCAGCTCATGGCACTTGGGGATGACACGGAAAGTCCCTCAGCATGGGTGTCACCACAACCTCCCACACCATGTTGGCTTCCTTCCTTTCCATACCCAGGCCTGTATTTTTGGCCCCTCAAGCCATTTTCTCATTCCCTGGTTGCCACCACTTACTGTATTATTTTCTAGGGCTGCTGTAACAAAGTAGCACAGAATGGGGTGCTTAGATGACAGAAATGCATTGTCTCACTGTTCTGGAGGCCAGAATTCCCAGATTAAGGCATCAGCAGAGTCATCTGCTTCTGAGGCTGTGAGAGAGGGAACTGTCCCAGGCCCCCTTCCCCTTCAGTGGCGTGTTGGCAGTCTTTGGTATTCCTTGGCCTGTAGAAGCATCACACCAGTATCTGCCTCCCTCTTCACATAGCCTTCCCCACTTGCATGTCTCTGTCCAAATTTCCCCTTTTTGTAAGGACACCAGTCATGTTGGATTAGGACTCACCCTACTCCAGTATGACCTCATCTTAAAACAGCTACATCCATCCCTACTTCTGACTTAGACCAGCTTCCGAGGCACTGGGGGTTCAACATTGGAGGCGAGGGACACATTCACTCTATAGCATATGCCACAAGCGAGCCCCTCTGTTGGTCTGTCTGTGGACTGTTTCTTTTTCATGCCTCCCCTATTTTTCTTCTCTGTGTGTATCTGTACTTTCTGAACCAGGATCTTTACCACCATAATGCCCATGGTAGCAGCTGGACTGATAATAGATGATCCCACCCTGCAGCCTGTCCGACGACTTGTTTCCCTTGTAGGCACTGTGTGTATGTGTGTGTGTGTGTTTTGGGTTTTGTTTCAGCTGTGCCTTTGGAATGTCTGCTATGGCTGCTGCTGGGGCTGGCCTGTCTCCTCTGGCCACTTTAGCTGCATGCCCGTCACCTGTGTGTCCCCGTGTGAAGTGAGTATCAGGTGTGATTTCAAACATGCCATTCATTGCACTCAGAATGCACGAGCCACACCTCAGAATTCTCAGCTATGTCACCGATAATTCTTTTTGTCTCTTCTGTTTCTATTCTAAAACCACCTTGCCCATGATCCAGTAAAGAAGGTCCTTTAAATGACGGGTCAGTAATCAATGCCCACTGGGGTCCCCGAATGACACTAACACTGTGTTTTCCATCTTCATGCCGGAGCTTTCTAAACTGCTTTGTTTTGCCAAGCCATTGGCCTGTTGAACTTGTTAAAAAAAGAAAGTCACAGGAGGGGACTGGTGTTTTGACACTCTCTGTGTCAGAATTGCTAAGTGGCTTTCCTGCTTACCTGGTCAGACAGAGGTAAAGCATAAGGGTGATGTGTTGCTGCTGTATTTTTGGCCAGCTAATTGCCCCAGTTGCCCTATGGAAAGAGCTCACAAATAACCTGGTCTGAAAATCATGCCTCCATCCACCAGCACGCACACATGACATACAGGGAGAATATCAGCAGATAACTTGGCTTGCCTCTGCCTGGTGATGAAAGAACACTTTATTCCGAGTAGAAAGTGATTATAGGATCCTGTAACCTAGAAGAGTGAAACCATTTTCACCCAGATGTGATTAAAACTAAATTCTGTAGGCTACAGCACTAAAAGATGCTAACAAGTGAACAGACAGAGGGAACCAAAAATAGTTTATCTGAACCTTTGATTTCTCAATAGCTTCATTCCTACTCTTGCACCCCAGGACATATCTCTTAACAAGTTCAGAGCCAAAATTCAAGAGTAAGAAGAACCTGGTGACAATAGAAAGAATTGTATTAAAGCCCAGTAGTATTGAAGGACAGATGGCAACTCAGAAAGAGATTTTGGGAAGTCCTCAGGTGGCCAACTTCAAGTTCACTGGCCAGAGTCCTAGTCTCTGTTTACATGATCTCAAGGTAAATCTTGCTTTAAGTAGGCCACTTTGCAAGCTGTTTGCTTGTGACTTCTGCATTTATCTCTTAGGTATGAAAGTGTTTTTTCATCAAGGTTCCCTCTGATCAATATACAACAGTCACAGCGGTTTTAAAAAGACCTCTTGGTCTACATGAGCTACGTGTTGTTGCTCTGTAGCTAGTTACAGTGATAAATTCCAAAGGCTTTCACCATTAAATCCATTTTCGAAAGTCCAAATTGTTTCCCAAATTTTGTTCACATGTTATATAGTCCCAGTGTTTATCTAATCAAACAACCATGATGTATACCGTGATTTCCTTAATATATTTTTAAATTGGCTTGGTGCCTGTGGCTCAAGTGGCTAAGGCGCCAACCACATACACCTGAGCTGTTGGGTTCAAATCCAGCCTGGGCCCACCAAACAGTAACGGCTGAAACCAAAAAATAGCCGGGCGTTATGGCAGGCTCCTGTAGTCCCAGCTACTTGGGAAGCAAAGGTAGGAGAATCGCTTGAGCCCAGGAGTTGGAGGTTGCTGTGAGCTGTGATGCCACAGGCACTCTACCCAGGGCAATAGCTTGAGGCTCTAAAAAAAAAAAAAAAAAATTATTTATTTATATATAATATATATATTTTATATATATTTTTTAATTGTCTCATTTTACTTAAATACTTGCTTTAGCCTCCTCCTAAGAGCTGTAGTGTCCATGCTTACCTGATTGACATTACATAAATACATATTTTAAATTAGAAATACTCAACTGGTTATATCAGAATCATGTTACATTCCACATGGCTCTCAATATTCCTTTCTCTGCATCATTAGGGTAATAAACCTGTTTCCACTGGCAATGGGAAGGCCCCTCAGTGGCGTCTAAGGCAGAAGACAACCTCACACATCACATCTGTGCATGCTTTGCTCATACTGTGTAACCTCCAAGGTGCTGTGACCAAATGACACGCACAACCCCCCCACTGCTTTCTTAGAATAACTGAAACTCAGCCCCAACTTTTTCTTTTACACCTTGATTTGCACCCTCCCAAGTTTGTTGCTGTATGTCCCTGGCATTGCAAAAAATGTGACGTGCATGGCAATGGGTGGGCTCTCATTTCTGTCTCTGCTCTCCCTCCCAAAAGGTTTAGCTTCTTCTCCCGAGATAAGAAGCGCCTGGTCAGCACACAGAGAAACATGCACATCCAGGAATCCTTTGGACAGTGGGCCAACACCCACCGGGATGACGGCTACACAGAGCAAGGACAGGAAGCCCTGCAGCACCTGTGACTTTGGCCTCCACCCTCTGCCCTGGACTGTCTACTGCCAGCACCTAGAACCGAACCTGCAGCCCAAGGGTTGCTGCCTCACGCCTCTTGGTGCACATGCACCCTCAAAACTGATCCCTCAGACTATTTTGAGGATGGATGTTGAAAAACTGATGCCAGACTCTAAAGAAATGTTTATTTATATGCAGGGTTATCACCGTTTATAACAGATGACTCTGATCCCTTAGGATACGTATTTAATAATCCATGAACTGAGGCCAGACTTTTGCATTAACTTCAGTAAAACAAGCTTCTTTAAGCCAAATATATCACTTGCCACTGTAAATTGCTATTTGACTTGCTTTGTATAAAATTCTGTGTAGAGGTTTTATTATCAGGTTTGACATACTTCAGTGGAAGACAGAGAAAGGGTAGCTCTTCATTAGTTACATTCATGAAATTGTGAAGACATCAGATATTGTATAGATACAGCAACTGAACAGGCAGGGCCTCTGAAGTCACAGGATAAGCTGGCCCAACTTAAACACAAAACAAGGGAAAATGTGGGTGACACCCAAAGACTGGAGACAACATTGCAAGAGCTCTTGGTTTGTTCCAGATAATGCCTAGCGCATGTAGCAATGTTCAAGGTGGTGTGCCTCGGAATCTGCTGTGAGTTATGCAGTACTAACCAAACAAAGTTGCTAAGGATGAGACACTGCAACAGTTTTTGTGTGCATTTTTTCCTGGCATCTTTTTTTTTCCTTTTATCATTCACTTTGTCAAACTCTTAGTTCCCTGCAAAGAAGACAAATATCCAAAAGCAGATGGAGGTATGAGAGCCTTAGTGAGACAGGATAGTGGGTGGGGGAGATTTAGCACAGTGAGGGTGCTAAGTAGGAAGACGGCTTGGGAACCACACATCTGGCTGATTCACAGGGCTACAGCAGCAAACAGAACCATATGCCCTGCCTGCAACTGTTGAGCTGGAGGCTTTCCCATATGACACTGTCTTTCTCTTCACTTGAGTACCCAAGGCACAGGGCTGCGTGCTCAAAGATTGAGAGAGGCAGCACCTCCTCACAGCACTCAAGTATGTCTGACAGATGGGGCTGCATTCTGCCTAGTCTACTAGAGTTTGCTGCGAAACCATCACATGGATTTGCAGAATCTAGAACAGACTGTTTGCAGATTGCTGAAAAACTTGATGAGACAGAATAATACTGTTGCTTTAGAGTAGCAGTTCTCAAACCTGACTGCCCGTTAGAAGTAATAGAATTTATCCTCAAAGAATATAGAAGCATGTATACTGAGGAATCCTTCCCCATCCCAACTTTAGTTGCCCCTCCAAGAGAGAACCACTGTAGCCAGGTTTTTAGGTATATTTCCTAAAAGTTTATGCATGACATTTATATTACACACTCACAAACATGTATGACATATATATGTACATACATGTATATGTGTGTATAACCCTGTTTCATATAAATGGCAGCATAATGTATATGTGCAACAGTGGCTCTCAACCAGGGGTGACTGTGCCCCAGGGGACATTGGGCAATGTTTGCATTTTTCATTGACGAATGGGGGTGGGGGTGGTGCCTACTGGGTAAAGACCAAGGATAGTGCTAAACTCCTACAATGCCCAGACAGTCCCTACAACAAAGAGTGACCTCCACACTAGCTCCAAATGTCAACAGCGTTCAGGCTAAGGTACCCCATATCTATGATGTATTAATGTTTATTCAGGCCCCACCAGTGAACAGGTAGCTTCCTTCCACATCCTTTCCCCTCAAAAACTGTTGGACTTTCACACACATGCAGCGGTCCTCAGAATAAAACAGAAGCAGAATTGCTAGGTCAAAGGGTATATGCCTTTGTCATGTTGATGGCTACTGCCAAAGTCCCTGCCATGGGAGCTGCATCATTTTTTTTCCTTTTACAGTTACTAGAGTGAGGATGAGAGCATGCATTTGTGTAATCCATCCACATTCTGATGCTCACTATGTAAGTACTGCAACTGGATTTGCTTTTTGTCCTGACAGTATCCTGACAATGCTTTCCTGATGCAGGGCAGTCTTATTTATCTAAAAAACCTACTAACCATGACACACTTCTGGTGCCACAAGAGGGAACACTTTGTAAATGAGGTGTAAGGCTATTTTCTGAGACTTGGGAGAAAATAAAATTCTGTACTGGAAATGAACAAAGGAAAGGGCATATTTTTCTAGAACCGTTGTAACAGCTGACAGCAATTGTAAGCTGCAGCTGGTTGGTTCAGTTCCCTATGTAATACCCTGAGAGATTTCATCCTCAATGCCAAAACATAGTCATCACTGTGTGAGTCTTGACTAGGTTTATTTATTTTGCATGAAACATCATGAATTATGTTTTTCTTATTTTTTTTAATTTTTTTTTGAGACAGGGTCTCACTTTGTCACCCTTAGTATAGTGCCATGGCATCATAGCTCACAGCAACCTCAAACACTTGGGCTCAAGTGATCCTCCTGCCTCAGCCTCCCATGTAGCTGAAACTACAGGCACCTGCCACAACACCCAGCTATTTTTAGAGACAGGGTCTCACACTTGCTCAGGCTGGTTTCAGACTCCTGAGGTGGAAGCCAGGCAATCCATCTGCCTTGGCCTCCCAGAGTGCTGGGATTATATGCATGAGCCACTGCACCTAGCCTAACATCATGAATTTTAAGAACATGAACTTTAAAGATACAGATTGATAAGAAAAGCTTAATGTCACTTTTTGACAATCATGTGAATAGTATTGTACGTATTTACTTTATTCAAAGTCCTTAGAAGTTAAAATCCCTAGATCCTCCTGAGCAAACTAGAGGCCTGATAAGCAAGAGAGAAAAGCAAAATTAACCACGAGAACTAACCACAGTTTTCTCATCCACTCTGACCACTCCGTTATTCCTCATTTTTATTTCACTCACACTTCTGTTGAGCTGTCTGTTCAAAGGGCTGGAAGACTACCACAGATCACAGCCTTGCAACTTTGGTTTTTAATTTTAAATGCCAACCAGAAAAAGAAAAGAGAGTCAGCATTTTGAGCAAGTGTAGAGTTACATTTGTTCAAGAGTAGCTGGCTGCTGCCTCAGATATGCAGACTGGCTTCTGAAATTAAGTCTCTGCATGTTCTCCTTGGATTCATTTTTCTATCCCATTTTTATTTCAGTTCAACAAACTCTTGGGCTATGGATATGAAGACTGATAAGATACAACTTAATTCTGATTAGGGTTCCCCCGAGTCACAGATTAGTGTGATTAAGTCATCACTTTTTTTTTTTTTTTTTGCAGTTTTGGGCCAGGACCGGTTTTGAACCTGCCACCAGTGCATGGGGCTGGCGCCCTACTCCTTTGAGCTACAGGCACCACCATCACCACCTCTTTCTGCTACACGTTGAAAATGCTCATTTCTAATACGTGGGAGAAAATCAAATTCTGTACTGCCAAATTAAATCAGAATGGTGGCTCCTTACATATGCCTTTCTATACAGGTATCAGCAACTACAAAAAAAAAAATTTTTTTTTTTTGAGACAGAGCCTCAAGCTGTTGCCCTGGGTAGAATGGTGTGGCCATTCACAGCTCACAGCAACCTCCAACTCTTGGGCTCAAGTGATTCTCCTGCCTCCACCTCCCAAGTAGCTGGGACTACAGGCGCCTGCCACAACACCTGGCTATTTTTTGGTTGCACCCTTCCTTGTTTGACAGGTCTGTCTGGATTTGAACCCGCCAGCTTAGGTGTATGTGGCTGGCACCTTAGCCGTTTGAGCAACAGGCACCTAGCCAGAAAATTAGTTCTTAATCCTATTAAACACGTCCTTAGATCTATGTGATGAAGATGATAATGTCATAACATCAGCCTGAACCTAAGTTCTTGAATAGAGAGAAAACTATCCCAAACCCCATTATCATCAGTATAAGTTTTATTCACTCATTATATTTAATGCTGCTTATAAAGTTAAGTACCCTGTGTTTTTACTTATGCTGTAGTTTCACTTAGGGGGCTGTTTGGGGGCCTCTACTTGCTTCTATCCCTCTTCTCCCTCCCCTTGAGCCTGTCTTCCCTGAAGTCCCTTTCTCTTTCCCAGTCACTTTCAGGCCACATCCTCGGCGGCTCTCTTTCTTGCCATCTCTTCTCCCGGCCCCTGTCGTGATCTCGATCTCTTGGTCTTGAGTCCCAGTGTCTTTCTCGGGATCGAGATCGCTCCCTTCTTTCCCTTTTTCCCTCCCTATAAAGGTCATTTTTAACAACTGGCAAATTAATAGGTTTTCGAAAAGGCCGATCCCGTCCCCCAAATCTCAGTTGTCCAGATTCCTTTTTCCCCCCAAGACCTCCTCCAAGTCGCCGAGGGATCCACCCTTTGAGAGTCCTTTCCAGTTCATAGTCCACAAATATTTCATGCTGGTCAATAACCAGGCCATCTGCATCTCGGTAAGCTTTGATCACAGAACGCTCCTCTTTGTACTCTATGAAGGCGTAACCCTTTGAAAAGCCAGTGACCAAGTCCCTCACCAGCCGAAGCCGCCGGATGTCACCATAGCGAGAAAAAACTTCCTTTAATTTGTCCTCTTTGGTCTGCAAATTTAGTCTTGCCACAAACAGGGTGAGAAGGGGATCTCCTGTGACACCTTTGTTGGGGACATAGCGTGCCAGCATTGCCCGCCAGACAGCACGATCATGTGGGTCTTCATCTGTGCCATCGATGCTGCCGGCTTTGAGTGGATCATACTCCTTGGCGATGGGCACCCAATCGTTCATGTTCTAAGAATGATAAGAGCAAATATGCATAGAATACATCTATATCCACTCACAGACACTCACGAATCTACTACGACCACTCATCAAACCCGCATGACAACCCCATGAAGTAGATGCTATTGTTTACCTTTTCTTAGAGACTAGGAAGGGAGGAGATACCCACTGAGGCAAAGGCCTCCCGCCTGGGAAGTTGGGAAATCAGTAGCAAAGTCAGGCAGTCAGGCTCCAGAGATGCCCTGACGCACAACTCCAAACACCGTCTTGGGAAGCTCACTGCAGCCAGGAGTTCAAGGCTGCAGTGAGCTTGGATTTCATCCATACGGGTATCATCTGACTTAGCCACAGCAGGGCAATGACCAAGTACACGATAACATGGCCACACAGATCAAAAGGCAGCCTTTCCTTTCAGAGACTTTAAAATGATCATAGGGAGGCCAGGTGCAGTGGCTCACTCCTATAATCCTAGTGCTCTGGAAGACCGAAGTGGGTAGATTGCTTGAGCTCATGAGTTTGAGACCAGCCTGAGCAAGATCAAGACCCCATCTCTACTAAAAATAGAAAAATTAGCCAGGCATTGTGGCACTTTCTTACAGTCCTAGCTACTCAGGAGGCTGAGGCAAGAGGATAGCTTAAGCCCAAGAGTTTGAGGTTGCTGTGAGCTATGACGCCACATTGCCACAGCACTCTACCCAGGGCAAAAGAGTGGTGAGACTCTTTCTCAAGGAAAAAAAAAAAAAAAGATCATAGGGAAATCAGCCTAGAACTGCTGTGGAAAAGTGGCATTTTTAAAAACTGTACTACCTCTGCATTGACTCTGGTTAAATACAAAATAAAATAAAAACTACACTACCAAGAATTTCAAACATATACCAACATAGAGAACCATATAGTAACCCTCCACAAAGTTTTCACCTGGCTCAACTAGGGCCAGCACACACACGGGCAGAATAACCTGCCTTCAGATAATTCAGCATTGCGCTGAAAACTGACCCTCGGCCTCTCACCATTTCCCATCACAAGAGCTATTGTTAAACTAGCCAGTATTTTTCCTCATTCCTTGAATGTACCCTAATTCCTCAGCTCCACGACTTTCCCAGACAATTTCCTCTGCTGAGAATATTATCTTCTTTTCTGCTTCCCCCATCTACCCTTGTGAAAATACTACGTTCAGTTTCAAGCCCCTTCCCCTTGAAACAAATCCTCTCTTCCTATTACCTATTCTGTAATATTGATCATATTTTGCCCAAGACACAGAAAACAATCTTCAGTCTGGTAGCTCCAGATGCTAGGATATTCCCTGATAAATGGTGGGGAACCAATAAAATAAAAATTCCAATGAAAAACAACAGAATTGTTTTTAGTCCAAATCAGACAAAAAGGACCACATTATTGAGAACCAATGCAGAACAACATTATATTGTCTACCACCAAACTGTAAAAGGAGGACAACATAAGCTTGTCATTAGCAAGCAATCCTGGAGAAGATGCCTCTCTGGTGTTCTATCAGTAAAAGGATGATGAACAGGAGGAGCACCAGATGAGAACAAAACTGTTTCAGTCCTGAGCTGTGCTATGGCTTTAACTCAACTGTCTTTTGTCTCAGATGGCTGGAATTTCTCCACGTGAAAAAAAGGAGATCACACTATGTTATTTTAGTCTTTCCATGCTCTAGCATTCTACTGGGCCTAAAATTCTGAGTCTAATCTTACTCCCCACCTCCATTACAGGGTTGTAGGAAAAAAAAAGTAAGGACTATAATTATATATAGCTAACTTCCATCAAACACTTAGGGGCCAGGCATTGTACTAAGCATTTAACACCCTTCGCTTCTCAACAATGCTGGTATGTAGGTACTACTAATTACTGTCATTTCAGATAAGGAAGGTCAGACACAAAAAGGGTTTTATCCCAAGTCACAAAGCTAAGAAGTAGTTCATTGGGAGAGTAAGAACCAGGGGCTGTGTGCACTCCAGAGCTGGAACTCTTAATAATTTCCTCAGATGGTTTTCATAAAATGTAAGGCTTTAGATGAAAACCAGTATCAGGATTCTGGATGTTTGAGGCTGATGATACTCCATCCTCACCTCCCTATTCAACATAAAAAAGTTGCAAAGATCTACCAAATAAAACTGATACGATGGTACATAGTGAGAGCTCCTGTTCAAAGCTTTGATTTCCTCAAACTAAGATAGAAGCGAATTACAAAGATCCGGATAAGCTTGGATTTTGTTCTCTCACCCGCATGCTTCTAGCAATACAAACAGCGGGCTTCATTTTCTCATTAATCTTTCTAGGTGTACTTTACTAAACCAAAACTAAAGCATTATGTTATGGTTTCCTACAGCGACTTCATTGGATTTTTTACATTCTCATTTTCTCATAAACGGGGGATGAGATTTGAGAGATGAATGGTGGGGGTGGAGGTGCGTGGGGCAATTATTGTCTAGAACTCCTGGGACCAAGCGATCCTCCTGTACCCTCACTAGAAGCTGGGACTACAGACCAGCGCCACCACGCCTAGCTTAAGTCCTTCTACCCTGGGCAAAATTTTAATCAGTTCAATTTTCAGCCTCAGGATTCTTACCTGTAAAATGTAGCTACGTTTCACTAGGTTTTTGCGAAGATTCAATAATGTGCCTGTGAAAGCGATTTATCATCAAAAATTATTATACAAATAAACGTCTTTTTTTATTTTTAAGTCTCTACTGGTTCTTAGGAATGACTTTCCCGCGCTGTTCACCCCAGAGGGAAACAAAATTGGAAGCGGGTGGCTCGGCGCCTGTGGCTCAAGCGGCTAAGGCGCCAGCCACATACACCTGAGCTGACGGGTTCGAATCCAGCCCAGGCCCGCCAAACAACGACAGCTGCAACCAAAAATAGCCGGGCGTTGTGGCAGGCGCCTGTAGTCCCAGCAACTTGGGAGGCGGAGGCAAGAGAATCGCTTGAGCCCAGGAGTTGGAGGTTGCTGTGAGCTGTGATGGCACGGCACTCTACCCAGGACTACAGCTTGAGGCTCTGTCTCAAAAACTCGGGACCCGCGGGAGCCGCGCGACAGTCCCCACCCGCACCGGACATGCGCAGTGAGACATGTCCGAAGCAAAGACTGACGTATCTGTGGAAAAGTCTCTACTTCCAAACCAACCGTCAGCTTGGCCGCCAGCCATTGAGGCTGGTGCTCCCCGCATTGCCTGGGGACGGGTGAGGAAACCCAGTTCTCATCCTCGCATCCCGCAACACAACCTCCGTGGGTCTCCCCGCTTTGCCAGGTTTCAACATGGCGGCCCACACAAGCGAAACAGAGCGTCCAGGCCGAATTCCTTCTTCCTTCTCTCAGGTGTGGGAACCTGTTCCCTCCGAGCCACTTCCACTCACCTCCGCAAAGCTCGGACTCCTTTCCACACGGATACAGGTGCCGGGCTTCAGGTAGGAACGGAAGAATTCCTCCACTGGCCTTGGCCGGACCGGGTCTTTATATTGGTAACAGCAGATTCGCCACAGACGGTGGTTTCCTTTTTGCGTTTAAAAAATTAAATGCATGCGTCGAGCCTCGAAGGGCGTTAACATCTCCGAAAAGGGGCGGTGCCTGTGGCTCAGTCGGTAGGGCGCCGGCCCCATATGCCGAGGGTGGCGGGTTCAAACCCAGCCCCGGCCAAACTGCAACAAAAAAATAGCCGGGCGTTGTGGCGGGCGCCTGTAGTCCCAGCTACTCGGGAGGCTGAGGCAGGAGAATCGCGTAAGCCCAGGAGTTGGAGGTTGCTGTGAGCTGTGTGACGCCCCGGCACTCTACCCCAGGGCGGTACAGTGAGACTCTGTCTCTACAAAAAAAAAAAAATCTCCGAAGAGAATGAGCTTTCTTTTTCCTTTTCCTTTTTACTTTTTTACACGAAGAGGAATACGGCTAACCGAGTTGAGAGACTATCGAATGTGCAGTTAGTCTGGGAGCTGTGGTTTTCTTCCTCCGAAAATGTGGTTCTTACCAAGTTGTGTACATTTTCTCAGCGTTTTCCTAACTCCTAGGTTTAATAAATTCCCTTTCCACACTAGTAAAACTGCTTTTTCAAAGCGAGCATCAGAGAGACCACTGATGTCAGAATAATCTGGGAGCTTGTGAAAGAATAGGTTTTTCTGGGCCCAGCCGCAAATCTGTGAACTCAAAAAATCTCAAGGAACTTGGCTCGGCCCTGGTAGCTCAGTGCTTAGGGCTCATACACGGGGGCAGGCAGGTTGGAACTCGACCCGGGCCTGCTAAGCAACAATGACAACTGCAACTAAAAATAGCCGTGCGCTGTGGCGGGTACCTGTACTCCCAGCTACTTGGGAGGCTGAGGCAAGAGAATCGCTAAAGCCCAAGAGTTGAAGGTTACTGTGAGTTGTGACTCGACGGCACTCTACCGAGCGTGACAAACTTAGACACTATATATTAAAAAAAAAACTTAAGAGGGCGGCACCTGTGGCTCAAGGAGTAGGGCGCCGGTCCCATATGCCGGAGGTGGCGGTTTCAAACCCAGCCCCGGCCAAAAACCAAAAAAAAAAAAAAAAAAAAAACTTAAGAAATTTGAATTTTTTTGCAAAATCCCATTTGATTCCTTGAGTGTATCTTATGTGTATATACTGAAAGGCCCCTGCCGTTAGAGTCACAGATGAGAATCCCAGATTTTTTTAGTATAATAATTTAAATTTAAAAAAATCCCAGATTTTAAATCTGGGAGAGAGGAAGGAGGGGGTCATGTGATCCACAAATAGTGTAGAATGGACAGATCTATACATTCTGATTATGTTATGTTTTGTTTTGCATGGGTCAATACATTCTATTAGACTTGATCAATATAGATCTATGTTATATTAGATATAACTTGTGTTATAACTTGAAATTCGTCGATAAAATCATGCTTTCTTAAATTTGGTTATGGGTATCTTGCAAAATTCCTCAACCACTCATTTTCTGAATAATCCCTCGCCTATGTGTGATTTCTGCTGATAGCTCATTTTGATTCTAATCTTTTTAAAATTAATTTTAAAAATCTTCACGTGAAGATATATATATATTTTTTTTTTTTTTGTAGAGACAGAGTCTCACTGTACCGCCCTTGGGTAGAGTGCCATGACGTCACACGGCTCACAGCAACCTCTAACTCTTGGGCTTACGCGATTCTCTTGCCTCAGCCTCCCGAGCAGCTGGGACTACAGGCGCCCGCCACAACACCCGGCTATTTTTTTGTTGCAGTTTGGCTGGGGCTGGGTTTGAACCCGCCACCCTCGGCATATGGGGCCGGCGCCCTACTCACTGAGCCACAGGTGCAGCCCGTGAAGATATTTTTTTTTTAAGAGACAGGATTCTCACTATGTTTTCTAGGGATCATAGGCCTGGGCCACCAGGTTGGGCTCTTCTAATTTTATTCTTAGAGCTATTTTTTTTTTTTTTTTTTTTTGTAGAGACAGAGTCTCACATACCGCCCTCAGGTAGAGTGCTGTGGCATCACACAGCAAACAGCAACCTCTAACTCTTGGGCTTATGCGATTCTCTTGCCTCAGCCTCCCGAGCAGCTGGGACTACAGGCGCCCGCCACAACGCCCGGCTATTTTTTGTTGCAGTTTGGCCGGGGCTGGTTTGAACCCGCCACCCTCGGCATATGGGGCCGGCGCCCTACTCACTGAGCCACAGGCAACAACTTCAAACTCTTGGGCTCAACCTATCCTCTAACCTTAGCCTCCCAAGTAGCTGGGACTATATACATGTGCTACAAAGCCCAGCTAGTTTTTCTATTTGTGGTAGAGTTAGGGTCTTATTCTTGCTGAGTTTGATCTTAAACTCTTGAGCTTAGCCTATCCAATCGCCACAGCCTCCCAGAGTGCTAAGATTACAGGCATGAGCCACTGTGCCTGGTCCTCATCAACATTCTTTTTTTTCCTCTTTGTTTGTTTGTTTCTTTTCTTTTTTTTGACACAGAGTCTCACTATGTCACCCTCAGTTGAGTGCCATAATGTCACAGCTCATAGCAATTTCAAACTCTTGGGCTTAACAGATTTTCTTGCCTCAGCCTCCCCTAGTAGCTGGGACTACAGGTGCCAGCCACAATGCCCAGGTATTTTTTGGTTGCAGTTGTCATTGTTGTTTAGCATGCCTGGGCCAGGCTCCAACTGGCCAGCTTTGGTGTATGTGGCCTGCGTCCTACTCACTGATCTAGGGGCGCCAAGCCTTCTCTTTGTTTCTTAATATAACAGCCATTGTCATTGTGGTTTTGATTTGCATTTCTCTAATAGTGATGTTGAACATCTTATATGCTTTTTGGTCTGTCGAAGAGTGACTCAAAAGGTACATCACCAGGACTGCCAGATTTGTGTATAATTAAATATTTATTGCAAAGCATTTTTACAAACCATGCCCAATATCTAAAGGGCAGTAGGGAGAACAGATACTTTTATAGGACTTTCACAGTAATAGAAAGTCAAGCAAACATTTAGCATTCCTGCCAGGCCCTGGGCTAAGCTCAGAGCTCCCAAGAGCTCTGTAAGGAGGGTGTTGTTGCATTCCAGTGGCCAAGCTAGGGCTGACTCCAAGGGGAGGGAGGAGAACTCAGTACTTTCACCATCATCTCCTTTCATGCACCTCCTACTCATCACCTGAATAAACATGTCACTCAAGTTGGTTTTTTTTTAAATGTTTTCTGGGGCGGCGCGTGTAACTCAGTGAGTAGGGTGCCGGCCCCATATACCGAGGGTGGCAGGTTCAAACCCAGCCCCTGCCAAACTGCAACCAAAAAATAGCCGGATGTTGTGGTGGGCGCCTGTAGTCCCAGCTGCCTGGGAGGCTGAGGCAAGAGAATCGCGTAAGCCCAAGAGTTAGAGGTTGCTGTGAGCCCTGCAACGTCATGGCACTCTACCCGAGGGTGGTACAGTGAGACTCTGTCTCCACAAAAAAAAAAAAAAAAAAGAGCCCAGCCTGTGCAACAGAGCAAAACCCTGTCTCTAAATGTTTTCTTCTGCAAACGCAGACTAAAAAAGTGCTCTAGGAACCACCCTTCTTGCAACTAGATCCTTTCCCTTAAACTTTTGAGATGAAATCATTGATCTAAGATTGCGGGCATTTAAACCAGACTGGGAAATCTCCAAAATCCTTGGAATTTCCATAAATTATTTAAGGGTAACAAGACTTGAAAATAATGTAGAGAGGCTCAGCACCTATAGCTCAGTGGCTAGAGCGCTAGCCACATACACCGGGGCTGGCCGGTTCAAACCCGGCCCAGGCCTGCTAAACAACAATGACAACTACAGCAAAAAATTAGATAGGCGTTGTGGCGGGAGTCTGTAGTCCCAGCTACTTGGGAGGCTGAGGCAAGAGAATTGCTTGAGCCCAGAAGTTTGAGGTGGCTGTGAGCTGTGACATCACAGCACTCTACCAAGGGTGACATGTGAGACTCTGTCTCAAAAAAGAAAAGAAAAGAACCTAGAGAATAGGAAAGAAGCCACACAGAGTGTACCACTCCAGAAATACGTGCCACCACGATATTCAGAGGGCCACAAGACTTACTGGGCTTCCATACCAACAAGCCAATGAAACGTCCTATTCAGGACATCGGACCCAAAACATTTCCGTTTTTAATGTGTGACCCACACACTTAGGTTTTTTTCCATTTCACTTTTTCCTTTTTCAATGGTAAGTAAGGCATGACCTTATTTCAGTCACTCTTTGGCTTCTACTCAAAGGCAATGTGGGGGGTGTGCAGCACAGCTGCATACTGCCCCATATCGGTCTTAAATCTCAGGGGAAGAGTCTTTTTAAAATATTTTTAAGCTACTCGGGAGGCTGAGGCAAGAGAATCGCTTAAGCCCAGGAGTTGGAGGTTGCTGTGAGCTGTGTGAGGCCACGGCACTCTACCGAGGGCCATAAAGTGAGACTCTGTCTCTACAAAAAAAATATATATATATTTTTAAAACTTTCTATAATGACATATCATCAGAACTCTTTTAAGGTGTCATTTTGGTGATAGAATTAGTTTATGGCCTGGTTACAGCAGCTCATGCCTGTAATTCTAGCATTCTGGGAGGCCAAGGCAGGAGGGTCACTTGAGCCCAGGAGTTTGAGGTTGTAGTGAGCTATAAATGATAATGCCACTGCACTCCAACCAGGGTGACAGAGTGAGATTGTGTCTCAAAAAGAAAAAGGTAGTTTATAATAATAATAGCTAACATTTATTGAGCATTTACTATTTGCCAGACACTATTTTAAACCTTTCACAGCAATCCTAGGAAGTACATTTTACAGTTAGGAAAATTGAACCTTGGAGTGAGAGAAAATTTGGCTTGCTAATATTACACAGTTTGCAAATGGTAGAGACAAGATTTGAATAGAGTGGTCTGGCTCTAGAACCCACTCTCTTTTTTTTTTTTTTTTTTGTGGTTTTTGGCCGGGGCTGGGTTTGAACCCGCCACCTCCGGCATATGGGACCGGCGCCCTACTCCTTGAGCCACAGGCGCCGCCCAGAACCTACTCTCTTAAACCTTATGTTATCACTCACTTGTTTTCAAACTTGAGGATGCATCAGAATTGTCAGAGGGCTTGTGTTTTGGCTTGTTTTGTTTTGTTTTTGAGACAGGGACTTCATCTGTGGCCTAGACACAATGCAAAGAATGATCATACTGCAGCTTGTTAAAAAACACAGATTATTGAGACCCATCCTCAGAGTTTCTGATTCAGTGAGTCTAGAATTTGCATTTCTAAAAAGTTCCCAGGTGCTGGGACCACACTTTAAAAACCTCTGTTAAGGGTGGTGCTTGTGGCTCAGTGAGTGGGGTGCCGGCTCCATATACCGAGGGTGTCAGGCCCCAGCCAAACTGCAACAAAAAAATAGCCAGGCGTTGTGTCCGCCCTCAGCTACTCAGAGGCTGAGGCAAGAGAATCACCTAAGCCCAAGAGCTGGAGGTTGCTGTGAGCTGTGATGCTACAGCACTCTACTGAGGGCAACAAAGTGAGACTCTGTTTCTAAACAAAAGAAAAAAAAAAACCTCAAAATTGTTTTCATAGTTTTCCAATGAAGAGAGAAAGATTATGATTACCTACCAACAGATTGTTGAATTCTGTGAGGGATCTAAGAGTTAAGAGTTAAGTTTATCAATAGTTTATAATAGAGACCAACATCCCTTGATGCTTATGATATGCCACACACTTTTCTTTCTTTCTTTCTTTCTTTTTTTGGCAATTTTTGGCCAGGGCCGGGTTTGAACCCACCACCTCCAGTATATTGGGGCCAGCACCCTACTCCTTTGAGCCACAGGCACCACCCAGCTGCATGCTTTTCTTTGAGATAAAATCTTGCTCTTTCACCTGGGCTAGAGTGCATAGAGTGCAGTGGCTTCATTGTAGCTCACTGTGACTTCAAACTCCTGGGCTCAAGCGATCCTCCTGCCTCAGCCTCCCAAGCTGTAGGGACAGGTATATGCCATCATGCCTGGCTAATATTTGAATTTTTTGTAGATACAGGGCCTCACTATGTGTCCCCAACTCCTGACTTCAAGTGATCCTCCGCCTCAGGCCTCCAGGTGCTGGGATTGATTGATACATGAGCCACTACGCCCAGCCCCTTTGCTCATTTTTAAATGGATTGTTTTTGTTGTTCTTTTTGTTGAGTTGTAGAAGTTCTTTACATATTCTGGGATTAACCCCTTATCAGATATGATCTGCAAAATATTTTTTCTCATTTTGTAGGTTACTTTCTTATTCTATTGATTGTGACTTTGAAGCATGGGTGTTTTAAATTCTTATATAGTTCAACATATCTATTTTTTGTTGTTCCTGTGCTTTTGATACCCTATCTTAAAAATATTACCAAATCCAATGTCATGAAGCTTTTCCCATGTTTTCTTCAAATAATTTTGTAGTTTTAGGTCTTATTCCATTTCGAGTTAATTTTTGTATATTGCATAAGTAGTGAGTCCAACATCATTTTTTTAATGTGGATATTTAGTCTTCCCAACACCATTTGTTGAAGAGCCTGCCCTTTCTCCACTGATGGCCTTGGCATCTTTATTGAAAACCTTTTGACAGCCAGCACCGTGGTTCAAGCCAGTAATCCTAGCCCTCTGGGAGGCTGAGCCAGATAGATTGCTTGAGTTCAGGAGTTCAAGACCAGCCTGAGGAAGAGTCAGAACCCCATCTCTACTAAAAACAGAAAAACTAGCTGGGCATGGTGGCTGGTGCCTGTAGTCCCAGCTACTTGGGAGACTAAGGCAAGAGGATCGCTTGAGGCCAAGAGACTGAGGTTGCTGTGAGCAATGAGCTACGGCACTCTACACAGAGTGACAGAATGAGACTCTATCTCAAAAAAAAAAAAAAAAAAAGAAAGTAAAAAGAAAAAAAATAGCCGGGCATTGTGGACAGTGCCTATAGTCCTATCTTCTCCTTCAAGAGACTGAGGCAGGAAGATCTCTTGAGCCCAAGAATTTGAAGTTGCGGGTAGCGCCTGTGGTTCAGTGGGTAGGGCGCCGGCCTCATATACCAAGGATGGCAGGTTTGAACCTGGCCCCATCCAAACTGCAACAAAAAAACTCCGGGTGTTGTGGTGGGTGCCTATAGTCCCAGCTACTCAGGAGACTGAGGCAAGAAAATTGCCTAAGTCCAGGAGTTGGAGGTTGCTGTGAGCTGTGACGCTACGGCACTCTACTGAGGGTTACAAAGTGAGACTCTGTCTCTAAAAAAAAAAAAAGCTCGCGCCTGTCCCTCAAGAGGCTAAAGTGCCAGCCCCATACACCAGAACTGGCGGGTTTGAATACAGCCTGGACCCGCCATACAACAATGACAACTACAACCAAAAATAGCCAGGCATTGTGGCAGGTGCCTGTAGTCCCAGCTACTTGGGAGGCTGAGGCAAGAAAATCGCTTGAGCCCAGGAGTTTAAGGTTGCTGTGAACTGTGATGCCATAGCACTCTACCCAGGGCGACAACTTGAGGCTCTGTCTCAAAAAAAAAAAAGGAGTTTGAGGTTGCTATGACCTGGGCTAATACCAGGGCACTTTAGCCTGGGCAGCAGAGTGAGACTCTGTCTCTAACAAACAAACAAAAAATTGACTATATGTGTAGGAATTTGTTTCTGAGCTTTATATTCTATTTTTTCATTCTGTTTCATGACTGAATAATAGTCTGCTGTATGGACCTTCCATATTTTATTTATGGTAAGCATAATGTTTTTTCTCAGTATTTAATCACTTGATGGTGTTACCTCTGTGATCTGTGGACTACTGAACCCTTGCCCAGGACCTTGGTTTTGGTTATTTTTTGTCTTTTGGTTTTTTTGAGACAGAGTCTCACTGTGTCACCCTCGGTAGAGTACTATGGTGTCACAGCTCACAGCAACCTCAAACTCTTGGGCTTAAGCGATTCTCTTGCCTCAGCCCCCCAAGTAGCTGGGACTACAGGCGCCCACCACAATGCTTAGCTATTTTTTTGTTGCCGTTGTTTAGCTGGCCTGGGCTGGGTTCAGATCCACCAGCCTTAGTGTACATGGCTGGCACCATAACCACTGTGGTACCAGTGCCAAGTCAGGACCTTGGTTTTGATTATTAAGACATTGGCGCCTCTGCAAATAGTATCTTTATTTTTGTTTGCATTGCTTTTTATTTATTTGCTTAATGCTTGTACATTCCCCACTGAGATTCTATTAGGACCTCAGGGTGGAGAAAATCTGTTCCATCTATCACAACAAACAAGCTGCCAGTACATGCCCGGGAAAGACAAATTCCATTGCTGAACTTTCATCACAACTGTTACAAACCTCTGATACAGTGGTTCTCAACCTTTCTAATTGCCACATTGTTACAAATGGAAAAAAGGGGTCACCACTCACAGGTTGAGAACCGCTGCTCTAATCAAATCTAAACTTAAGGCCGGGCAAGGTGGCTCACACCTATAATCCTAGCACTGTGGGAGGCGGAGGTGAGTGTATTGCCCTAAGCTCACAGGTTCAAGACCAGCCTGATCTCATCTCTAAAAATAGCAGGCATTGTGGCAGGTGTCTATAGTCCCAGCTACTTGGGAGGCAAGAGAATCGCTTGAGCCCAAGAGTTTGAGGTTGCTGTGATCTGTGACATCACGGCACTCTACTGAGGGTGACAAAGTCAGACTCTGTCTCAAAATAAAATAAATTAAATTAAATAACTCAAGCCATGTAAGCCATCCTGCTAATAGTCTCAGTAAGACCAGTCCTGAGTTATGTGTGGAATGCTTTCTGATTTTCAAACCAGGCAATGATTTTTGTTTTGTTTATTCCTCCTCCTACTCCTGCCACATGGCAAAGTATCTGCTATACAATCAATTCCTCCATCATACTTGTGGAATAAAAGAGTAAAGGATTGCAGCTAACATTTATTTGAGGCCAGGCCTAGTGGCTCACATCTGTAATCCTAATATTCTGGGAGGTGGAGCCTGGAGGATCCCTCCAGCTCAGCAGTTCAAGGCCAGTATGAGCAAAAGCGACACCCAGTCTCTACTAAAAATAGAAAAACTAGCTGGGCATAGTGACACACCTGTAGTCCCACACCTGTACTCTGGGAGGCTGAGGCAGGAGGATCACTTGAGTCCAGGAGTTTGATATTGCTGTGAACTATGATATTATAGCACTCTATCAGGGTGACAGAGACAGACTCTGTCTCAAAAGAAACAAAAAGTAACTGATTTAAAAAAACATTTATTTGAGTGCTTCCTAAGTGCTAGACTTGTCACACGTATTATCCCATAACCTCATGTATTCCACATAGCAAGACTGTCTGTTGGTCCCCATTTTACAGAGGAGGAAACTGAGGCTCAGAGGAGTTAAGTAACTCACTAAGTTTATACCACTGGTTAGGTGGAAGATCAGAGGAGTCATAAAAGTGAGTAAGGCGGGGATTCTTTATTTCAGGGAGGGTCATAGCCGAGTCAGATTCCTCAGGGCTTGGTGACAATCTGCCTGGGAATTTTGCAGAACCACAACCTTGTGGACGTGGCCAACAAGAGCTGTTTTCTGTTTTGTTTCAGGCTCCAGAAAACACCCTCAAACAGAGACCCAGATCTTCCGAATCATGTACAATGCAAATTCTGTGGCTGGAAAGCTTGAGTATGGAAAGGAAAAAGTTGTGTCTTTTTCATCCTCCTCCTCTGATGACTTCGTTGAAACTCTGCTCGCGTCGCCACCAACACTGGCTTCCCCAGCAGCGGTCACCAGGGGGCGGAGCTCAGCGCGACTCCTCCTCCCCGGGTTTGCATCCGCTCCCGGCTGGGAGCGATCACCTCCCGCTGAACTTCTCTGTTTCTCTTCTCCGCTGCCCTTCGCGCCCAAAGTCACATCCTGGAGCCCGCTCCCCGGCGAGATCATCAGCTGGGACAGGGCGCCCTGCGCGGCCCCTTTATCTCCAGGGCCCACGACTCGCCCTTGCACATTGGGCCGGCAGCGTCACTGCCCAGCGGAAAGTTTTTGGTGCCGGGAGGAAGTTGAACCTTCCGAGACTCAGAGAAAGCAGCCTAGGAGGCTGCGCTGGGTCTGGGTGGCCATGGAGGAGCCCCCTCTGCGAGAGGAGGAAGAGGGGGAGGAGGAAGAAGAGGACCAGGAGAGGGACGAGGCTGGGCCCGAGGGGGCCCTGGGCAAGAGCCCCTTTCAGCTGACCGCCGAAGACGTGTATGACATCTCCTACGTGATGGGCCGCGAGCTGATGGCCCTGGGCAGCGACCCACGGGTGACACAGCTGCAGTTCAAGATCGTACGCGTCCTGGAGATGCTGGAGGCGCTGGTGAGTGAGGGCAACCTGGCAGTGGAGGAGCTGCGCATGGAGAGGGACAGCCTCAGGAAGGAGGTAGAGGGGCTGCGCAGAGTCGGCCCGCCGGACAGCGCCAGTGGGGAGGTGAGTGTGGGCAGCGCGGCGCGTGGGAGGGTGCCCCTGTTGGCAGGGGGGCCTTGTCTTTCTTGAGGGCCTAGTCCCTCGTGACAATCCACTGTGAGTATCCGATGCTAACATTAGAAGCAGTATGGTACTTCACTTTTTTTTTTAGTAAACTATCCCATACCCCAACTTGGCCATATATCTTAGGTACTTCCAGTTAATTCTGACAATCCAGATAAAGGCATTACAGCCTTACTTAAAATAACAAGGCATAAAAATGAAGCATAAAACGATAAGAAAAAAACAAACAATAAAACAGCAGGAATAAGCCCCTGTGATGACAAGGTACTTTACATTTATCGAGCACTTACTAGATGCAGGGCCCCTGCGGTGCTCCACACCAGCGGCCCCCCATCACATTTGCCCGTGGCCTGTTACCCAGACTAGAGTGACCTAATGTCAGCCTAGCTCACAGCAACCTCAAACTGGTGGGCTCAACCAATCCTCCTGCCTCAGCCTCCTGAGTAGCTGGGACTACAGGTGCCCACAACACCTGGTTAATTTTTCTATTTTTTTTAGTAGAGAGGTGGGGTCTTGTTCTTGTTCAGGCTGGTCTTGAACTCTTGAGCTCAAGGGATCTTCCTGCCTCAGCCTCCCAGAATGCCAGGATTACATGTGTGAGTGAGCCATCTCACCCAGCCAAGAAACATTTTGACTAAAGAGAAATTAGTATGTATTTCCACACAAAAAAGACATGGAAGATTCAGAGCAGCATTAGTCATAATTGTACCAAATGGGAAACCATGCGAATGTAACAAATTTATAAAATTGTGGTATAGTCCCACAATGGAATACTACGCAACCATGAAAAATAACCCAGTACTGATAACACATGATAGTACGCATGAATCTCACTGACGTTACATGGAGAGATAGAAGCCTGGCACAAAAAAGAACCTACTCTATATTTACATAAAATTCAAGAACAGGCAAAATAATCTTTAGTTATAGAAGGCAGAATGAAGAGGGAGCAGAAGAAAATTTGACAGAGAGCTAGAAATGTTCCATATTTTAATCAGGTGTGGCTATGCAGTTCTGTACATATGCGTATGTTAAAAATCGTCATGTTATAAACTCAAGATTAGTGCATTTTACTGTATGTATATTAAACCACAATTTTACCAAATTACATTTCACCTCACCATCCAGTATCGATGAAACAAAAGTTTCAAGAAACAACTTACCCTAACTTGCCAGTACTCTGCATGATGCCTGTAGTTTCTTTCCTATTCTATTTTAAGAGTTCAGTTAGTGGGCAGTGCCTGTGGCTCAGTCGGTAAGGCGCCGGCCCCATATGCCGAGGGTGGCGGGTTCAAGCCCGGCCCCCGGCTGAACTGCAACCAAAAAATAGCTGGGTGTTGTGGCGGGCGCCTGTAGTCCCAGCTACTCAGGAGGCTGAGGCAAGAGAATCGCTTAAGCCCAGGAGTTGGAGGTTGCTGTGAGCTGTGTGATGCCATGGCATTCTACCGAGGGCCATAAAGAGAGACTCTGTCTCTACAAAAAAAAAAAAAGTTCAGTTAGTTATAAAAGGTTTAGTCAACAAGTCCAAAGGCCATATAATCATCAGATTCCTCACATTCTTCTTTCTTTGCTTTTGACTTTCTTCCCCTCAGCTGGGGAGTAGGGGTTTGCCGGGAGGTAGGGGAGGCAGGACCTACATTGTAGAAGAGGCTGCTGATGTTGACACTGGCCAGAACCTTTGCCAACAAGCCACATTTATACTCGCTGCTTCAATGAAGGTGTCTCTTTGTCCTTCAGAATAAGGATGGAGTAGATAGCTACCCTTCCAGGTATTAATGGCAGGATGACCCAAAAGGCACCTATTCTATTTTTATGAGTTTTTAAATTCTTGTTGCAATTCATTAAATTAATTTCATGCCTCCCTGGTAGTTCTCCACCCACACTTAAAAAATAAAGCTGCTGTAAGTGGAGTTTCCTCACACTATTATTATACCCATTTTCCAGAAACTAAGGAACAGAACAGTTAAGTAATTTGCCTAAGAACTTACAGCAGGTAAGAAATGAAGTCAGGATTTGAACTCAGAGTCAGTAGTCTTCATTACTCCATTCTAAAATTGTACTGACATTGGATGAGTGACTGCTATATGCTAGGATCTGGAACTGTGGAGGTAAAATTTGAAAAGGTCCTTGGCCTTACATCTAGTGGGAGAGAGGTCAGACAAGAGTACACACCCAGAACCAGAACACAAGTTTGCAAACCAAAAGTATGCCATGATAGAACTACAGGAACAGGGTTACTGAAACGCATGGAGAAGCATAAAGTTTTCCAGTAGTTTCTCTGATACCTTTTATTCATTTATTTCTAAGTCACCATGGTGACAACTATATTTGTAGATAAGGTTCTACTTTAGTATCCATCATGTGAGATAGTTGAGTAGGATGATGGGTAGCCTGGATTTTCAAATTAAAGAAAAGTAAAATGACTTCCCCAAGATGGCTTGGTCCATGCTATTTTTGTCCTGATCACTAGGTGCAAACAGGAAGCCCCATTAGGCACTGGGAACCCTGCCATCTGCACAGGATCTGGGTGATTTCCCACATGGGGCAAAGTGGACAAGTTTCATCAGGTGACAGATGAAATAGCACATTTTCTTCCCAAACCGCAGCCTTGAGAATAGGGGTAGAGAAAAGGCATAAATAAGAGAACAAACTTTGAGTACCACTAGACAGTTTATAAAAATATTCCATGTTCTTATTTTCTCTCTTTTTGATTATTTTAAATTATTTTTTAATTGTAGGAGAAAATACAAGTAACAGCAACTTTACTGTCTTAACCATTTTTAAGTGTATAGTTCATCTGCATTAATTATATTTACATGGTTGTGCTTCGATCACCATTACTCACCTCTAGATCTCTTTTCCAGGCTTAGTAGCTCATGCCTGTAATCCTAGCACTTTGAGAGGCTGAGCTTGGAGGATCACTTAGAGCCCAGGATTAGAGACCATCCAGGGCAACATAGAGGAGACCATAGTTACAAAAAAAATTATGCAGGCATGGTGGTGGTGAGCGCCTATAGTCCCAGCTACTTGGGAAGCTGGAGCAGAAGGATCGCTTGAGTCCAGGAGACAAGGTTACAGTGAGATCCCGCCTGAGCAGGACTGAGATCCTGTCTCTACTACAAATAGAAAAAACTAGCCCGGCATGGTGGTGCATGCTTATAGTCCCAGTTACTCAGGAATTCAGGAGGCTGAGGCAAGAGGATCCCCTGAACCCAGGAGTTTGAAGTTAATGTGAACTCAGATGATGCCAGGCTCTCTATTGGGGGCAACAGAGTAAGACTCTGTCTCAAAAAGAAAGGTTACAGTGAGCTATGATCATGCCTCTGGGCTCCATCCGGGGCAACAGAGCAAGATCTTCTCTCTAAAAAATATAACCTGAAACTTTACCCATTAAATAACTTTGCGGGCTCAGCGCCTGTAGCACAGTGATTATGGCACCAGCCACATGTACCAAGCCTGGGCCAGCTAAACAACAATGACGACTGCATCAAAAAATAGCCTGCGTTGTGGCAGGTGCCTGTAGCCTGTAGCTACCTGGGAGGCTGAGGCAAGAGAATCGCTTGAGCCCAAGAGTTTGAGGTGGCTGTGAGCTGTGACGAGGGCAACATAGTGAATGCCAACGAGCTGGCATTCTAGCGAGGGCAACATAGTGAAATTGTCTCAAAAAACAAACAAAAAACTCTGCACTTCCCCTACCTGCAGTTCCTGGTAACTACTGTTCTACTTTTCTATCTCTATGAGTTTACCTATTCTAGTTACTTCATGTACGTGAAATCTTGTTACATTTGTGCTGATGTGACTGACTTATTTCATTTAGCATAGTGTCCTCAAGTTTCATGCATGTTGTGGCATGTGTCAGAATTTCCTTTTTAAGGCTGAATAATATTCTATTGAATGTATATACCATATTTTGTTTATCCATTCATCTGCTGACGGATACTTGGGCTGCTTCCACCCCTTGGCTTTTGTAAACAGAGTTGCTGTGAACATGAGTATACAAATATATCTCAAGTCCTGCTTTCAGTGCTTTTGGATAAATACCCAGAAATGGAATTGCTGGACCAAATGGTAATTCTATTTTTAATTTTTGAAGGAACTACCATACTGTTTTCCATGGTGACTGCACCATTTACATTGCTATGAACAGTCACAAGGGTCCCAGTTTCATCTCATCACTGGCAATACTTGTTACTTTCTTTTCTTTTGACAGTAGCTATCCCAATAGGTGTGAGGTATTTTTTTCCTTTCTTTTTTTAAAAGTTTAAATTCAGAATTCAAAAGTACAAAATGTTTGCCTTGTTTGCCTTGCCTCTCTCATCTTCTTTCCATTAACTCTCTTTGGAAGTGCTCTAAACTTTCTCTTTGTTATTCCTAAATAAAAATTTAAAAAAATATTTGCCTTGAAAAATCTCCCTCCCTATCTTTCTTTATCCTGGCCACGCAATTCCCCTCCTTGGAAAAGAATTTGTTTTTTAAAAATTTTTTTTTTTTTTTTTTGAGACAGAGTCTCATTTGTCACCCTTGGTAGAATGCTGTGGCACCATAGCTCACAGCAACCTCAAACTCTTGGGCTCAAGTGATTTTCTTGCCTCAGCTTCCCAAGTAGCTGGGACTATAGGTGCCTGCCACAATGCCCAGCTAGTTTTAGAGATGGGGTCTCACTTTTGCTCAGGCTGGTCTCAAACCTATGAGCTCAGGCAATCCACCCACTTTGGCCTCCCAGAGTGCTAGGATTACAGATGTGAGCCACTGTGCCTATCCTGAGCATTTTCTTAAACCTATGGCTAGGCTGTGTTATTTATGGAGATCTGCCAACTAAGTTTGCTAACTCATTCTAGGAAAAGTGCTACTTATCTCATTGCTGAATATCACCATGGTCACCTTCAAAGTGCTCCCCTGGGGAAGCTGTGCACACTAATGCCAGTACCTCGTCTACCCTTCAAAGCAATTTCGGAACACTTTCTGGAATTGCCATTGGAGCTGGTTGTTGCATGGCATACAAAAACATGCAATAATAATAGTGAACGCCACTCAACAGGATGCTGCTACATGTCAATATGAACACTATGAGACCCTGATAAACCAAGGTTATGAAATCTTACTGAGTTATTTGTACAGTACTGCCAATGTAAGTGTGTGGTGGCAAATTTGAGAACTTAATTGTGAGGCCTTGTATGAGGACAACTCTGATGACATGTTGCAACCAGAGAATGGAGTTACAAGGCAGACTGGGGGGGTCCCCTTGCACAGGGACTTTGCCCAAGCACCAGGGGAGCTGGCAGACAAAGGGAGAGAAAGCACTGTGAAATTTACACACACACACAGAGTAGTGTTCTGATCCTTGAGAGAGGACACTGTATCAGCTCCTTGAGAGGCTAACAGGCCCCGTCTCAAGCCTAGTATCCAAAGGTATTTGTTAGAAAATTGGGGCATGTATACACAAGGCAAAAAGTGAAAAGGTAACAGTTTCATGTTCTAATTAAATAGGCAGTTCTTTGTTCAAGGAAGAAAGATATCAGGCTGAAGGACAGGGGAGTACTAAGCTACAGATCAAAGAATACTTGAAAGATAATTTATTTATCTATTTTATTTATTTATTTATTTTTGAGACAGAGTCTCACTCAGAGGTCGAGTGCCGTGGCCTCATAACTCAGAGCAACCTCAAGCTCGTGGGTTCAAGCGATTGTTTTGCCTTAGCCTCCAGAGTAGCTGGCACTATAGGCGCCTGCAACAATGCTGAGCTATTTTTAGAAACAGGGTCTCACTCTTGCTCAGGCTGGTCTCGAACTCCTGAGCTCAAGCAATCTGCCCGCCTCGGTCTCCCAGAGTGCTGGGATTACAAGCATGAGCCACCTCGCTCACTTTAGAGAGAATTTAATGAAGGAAAGTTATAGTCTACAGGTTAAGGTGCCTGCAGTTGCAGGGTATCTTTGGGGGAGAGTATCAGTTACTTCCTAGTTTTATTTATATTCTGTCTCTAAGCTATTGTTCCCTATGTAGACATTTCCCAGACTATTTTCTCATCTACTCTGCTGGACATTCCAATCCCCCTTCACCACCATAGGTGTGCCTTGCAGTGCCTGAAACATGGGGCTATTGCCACCTTGAGATTTCAGGGGAATACCAGGCTACTCTAGCTTTCACCGACAATGACCTTCCAGAAAAAGAGTTCCAAAATTGCTTAGAAGGGTGGACTAGGTGCTGGCATCAGTGCATAGCTTCCTAAGGAGAGTACTTTGAAGGTGACTGTAGTGAATGATATTCAGCAGTGATATTCATAGCAAACTTTTTCTAGGACAGGTTCGCAAACTTAATTATTTGAGCTTGTAATAAAGATGCAGTGATATTCATCATAAATTTGCTTTAAAAATATTTTGATCACTGTGTGTCAGCTTGGTTAATATCCTTACAATCAAATGCATTTTCCTTTATATCTTTATAAACATTTCCCTAGGAAGGGATCTGCAGCTGCCAGGCTGCCAGAAGGGTCCATGGCACCAAGAAAGGTTGACAGTCTATACTTTAAGCAGTTGTCTACCAAAAGACATTTCTTCCCCAGTCATTTCCTCTTATGACATAGAACAGTGAATCATCCTGTCCTAAGCCATTTGGCCCCTGAGAGGCCACTGTCTAGAGAAAATAGATCCTCAGTGAGTGGAAAGAAAAGTGCATTTGAAATTTTGATAAGTACAGTATTGTAAAATTAAGCTGTAAAGCTCTCCTTAGATCTGGTGGCCTCAGTTGTCAGCTAAAGTGCCTATTTCCCCAGACCCGTTACAACACACAGTATTTTCTTTCTTTTTTTTGATAAAATGGGTGAATTTATTTCTTAAGATTTGAATGCAAACTTAAAAACAAAGCTTTTCATCAAGAATAAACACAAAATCTAAACAACAATCCTGCAATCATGCATTTTAACAGAAAGTACAAATATGAATACATTATAATTTATAACTACATTTGAAAATTAAAATATTTATTTCTGAATCCAACACCACACAATTTTTAACCTGTTTTCTTTTTTATTTTTTTTTTTTCTTTTGGCCGGGGCTAGGTTTGAACCCGCCACCTCCGGCATATGGGACCGGCGCCCTATTCCTTGAGTCACAGGCGCCCTACTCCTTGAGCCACAGGTGCCGCCCAATTTTTGACCTGTTTACATCTTGTTACCTTATAAACATTTGTCATATGCTATCAGGAAAATACAGGCAAAGATTACTAATCAGTCTCTATCACCAAAGAAATTACTTTTCTTAACTTCTGACTTTTTTAACCTTTCATCTGTATTTCAGTTCTGAAAAGCCATACAATTAAACCTTCATTCTAGAGAAAAAAAGAATGAATACAATATCAAGGAGACAAGATACGTTCATGTAATTAAAGCAAAAGTCACAAGTATCTGACTTAGAAATGTACATATCATAGTAAAATTTTTTTTTTGTAGAGGCAGAATCTCACTTTATGGCCCTTGGTAGAGTGCTGTGGCCTCATACAGCTCACAGCAACCTCCAACTCCTGGGCTTAAGCGATTCTCTTGCCTCAGCTTCCTGAGTAGCTGGGACTACAGGCGCCCGCCACAACGCCCAGCTATTTTTTTTTTTTGGTTGCAGTTTGGCCGGGGCCGGGTTTGAACCCGCCACCCTCGGTATATGGGGCTGGCGCCTTACCGACTGAGCCACAGGCACCACCCCCATAGTAAAATTTTTTAAGTACAACTTTATTTGATGACATGTAACAGTATTTTCTAATACGTAGATTTTTGTCAGGCTGATGGGTGAAACATGATTACTCACCATTCACCATTACATTTCTTTCTCTGTTGTTGTTGTTTCTTTTTTCCCCAGAGACAGGATCTTGCTATGTTGCCCAGACTGGACTTAAACTCCTGTGCTGAAGCAATCCTCTTGCCTCAGCTTCTTGCATAACTGGGACTCACTACTGCATTTCTCTTGAAAGTGTGCCTTATTCTCTTTATTACCTGTAGTATATTCCAGAGTGTGGTTGTGCCTTAGTTTATTTAACTGGACTTATTCTTTTTTTCTTTTTTTACGACAGGGTCTCACTACTGCCTGGCTAGAGTGAGTGGTGTCATTCTAGCTCACAGCAACCTCAAACTCCTGGGCTTAAGCTATCCATCTGCCTCAGCCTCCTGAGTAGCTGGGACTATAGGTGCCCACCACCATGCCTAGCTAATTTTTTTTTTTAACTTTCATTTAAAACAGTTATTAAATATATAAAACAAATACACAGTATTTGGTCATTTTCTGCCACCTGGCTAATTTTTTTATTTTTAGTGCAGCAGTTCTCAACCTGTGGGTCGTGACCCCTTTTTAACAATGAAAATACATTGTGGCAGGCAGCGCCTGTGGCTCAGTGAGTAGAGCACTGGCCCCATATACTGAGTGTGGCAGGTTCAAACCTGGCCCTGGCCAATAGCCAGGCGTTGTGGCAGGTGCCTGTAGTCCCAGGTACTCAGGAGGCTGAGGCAAGAGAATTGCCTAAGTCCAAGAGCTGGAAGTTACTGTGAGCTGTGACGCCATACCACTCTACAGAGGGCAATAAAGTGAGACTCTCTTAAAAAAAAAAAAAAGAAAATACATTGTGGCATTAGGAAGATTGAGAACCATGCTTTAGTAGATGGGATCCTGCTCTTCCTCGGGCTGGTCTCAAACTCCAGAGCTCAAGCGATCCTTCCACTTTGGCCTCCCAGAGTCTGAGGATAATAGGTGTGAGCCAGCATGTCCAGCCCTTCATTCTGTTGTAAAGTACAGGGTCTCTCTTTCCCCCTTAATGAATTAATTTTTCTTTTATTTATTTATTTTTTAGAGATGAGGCATTGTTCTGTTAATTATTACTTTTTTTTTTGAGACAGAGTCTCACTTTGTCACCCTCAGTAGAGTGCTCAGTAGAAGTCATAGCTCATAGCAGCCTTAGACGCTTGGGTTCAAGCGATTCTTACAACACCCGGCTATTTTTAGACAAGGTCTTGCTTTGGCTCAGGCTGGTCTCAAACCTGTGAGCTCAGACAATCCACCTGCCTTGGCCTCCCAAGTTCTGGGATTACAGACATGAGCCACCATGCTAATTTTTATTTTTGTATTTTAAATATGGACTCTGAATTCTCTTTTTATCTAATATATTATTGTCAATCACTGTTATTGATTGATACTCAGATTTTTCTCAGTTTGGCCAGTAGGACCTCCTTCAAACTGTTTCTTTCTTTCTTTTTTTTTTTGAGACTTTGTTATCCTGTATAGAGTGCTGTTGCATCGTGGCTCACAGCAACCTCAGTCTCTTGGGCTTAAGCAATCCTCTTGCCTCAGCATCCTGAGTAGCTGGGACTACAGGTGCCTGGCTAGTTTTTCTATTTTTAGTAGAGACCAGATCTTGCTCTTGCTCAGACTGGTTTTAAACTCCTGAGCTCAAGCCAATCCACTTGCCTCAACCTCCCAGAGAGTTAGGATGACAGGTGTGAGCCACATGCCCAGCCCAAACTGTGTCCGTCTCCTTTTCTTACTCAACAGCTTGTTTGGGGCTTGGTTTAAACTTTTTCTGCTTCAGTTGTAGAATCAGTGCTTCTCAAAGGAGCCCTGGTCCTTTTCTTGGAGAATGGTGCTTAGAACTTATGCTTACCATTGTCCAAGCATTTCTCACAGGCAACATCTCAGCTCATAGCATCCCCAGGAGCCACCAAACAATAGAACTGTCCTTTCTGAGGTGAGTGGATAGTACATCCCCTGAGGGAACCAGTGTAAATGGCATCTTTTGTTGTAGGTAAACCTGGGACCAGACAAAGCGGTGGTTGACCTGACAGATCCCAACCGACCACGCTTCACTCTGCAGGAGCTGAGAGATGTGCTGCAGGAACGCAACAGACTCAAGTCGCAGCTCCTGGTGGCTCAGGAGGAACTTCAGTGCTACAAGAGGTGGGCTCTTCATCCTCAAGGGCCCCACATCACTGAGGAGACCTGGCCTGCAAGTCCTTGCTGGGTTGTATATTGGTTCTTATGTTCGTTCATCCAATTTATTGGAGTCCTACCAAGTGACTGACACTGTGCCAGGCACTAGCGGATGTAGCAATGAACATAACAGAGGGAAGGAAAGTCTGTGCTAGTTCACTAGGGGGGACAGGAAATCAATAAGGAAGCCCAAAATAAACACAAAGGATAATGGTGGCAAGTGCTCTAAAGGACACATGAGGAGATGCCATGGCAGGCTGGGTCCTGTTTAGATAGGGTGGTCAGGGGGAACCCCTCTCAGGGAAAAGAAGACGGCAACCAGGTAAATATTTAGAAAGGCAAAAATGGAGCAGGAGTGCAGACACCCTGAGGTGGGAACCAGTGGGTCGATTTGAAGGAGCCCAAAAGGGCAGAACCCAGAATGCAAGGCAGAAGATGATCAGAAGGCCACAGGGTGGTTACGTTTTACTGTGAGTGTTATGAGTCATTGGAGAGTTGTGATCAAGGGAATGATGAGATCTGATTTAATGTTTTAAGGGATCAGGGTGATGATTTTGATAACTGAACCACTTGGTTATGTAAAAGAATGTTCTTGTTCTTTGGAAATATACTCTGCAGTATTGGGCAGTACCATAGCGACATGTCTATAATTTATTCTTCAGTGGTTCAAAAGGAAGACAGAGAGATAGATGGATAGACAGATGGATGGCTAAATGGATGGACAGATAGATAAATAGAGAATCTGGGTAAAGGGTATAAGTCCTATGCTAATCTCACAACTTCTCTGTTAAAGAAGTTTGGAATTACATAAAAATTAAAAGTTTCAAAAGACCACAGTGGCTGGGTGCAGTGGCTCACGCCTATAATTCTAGCACTCTGGGAGGCCAAGGTAGGAAGATCACTTGACCTTAGGAGTTCAAGACCAGCCTGCGCAAGAACAAGACCCTGTCTCTACTAAACATAGAAAAACTAGCTGGCCGTGGTGTGGGCTACCCAGGAAGCTGAGCAAGGAGTATCCCTTGAACCCAGGAGTTTGAGGTTGCTGTGAGCTGGACTGAGGCCACTTCATTCTAGCCTGGGCATCAGAGTGAGAATGTCTCAATAAAAAAAAAAAAAAGACCACAGTAGTAATGTGTAGAGAATGAATTCTAAGACAGCAAGAAAGGCAGTAAGTCCATATTTACTTTGGACTTTGATATTTCCATTTGTGCCACCATTTCCCAAAATGTTTTCTTTTATATTGGTATTTCTTGAGAAGGGGACTCTGGAAGAATAATTCTGGGAAACACTTGAGTTAAAGCATGTTTTCTTTCTTTCTTTTTTTTTTTTTTTTTTTTTTTGCTGGGGCTGGGTTTGAACCCACCACCTCCGGCATATGGGACCAGCGCCCTACTCCTTGAGCCACAGGCGCTGCCCATCTTTCTTTTTTTTTTTTTTGTAGAGACAGAGTCTCACTTTACTGCCCTTGGTAGCGTGCCGTGGCATCACACGGCTCACAGCAACCTCCAGCTCTTGGGCTTACATGATTCTTTTGCCTCAGCCTCCCGAGCAGCTGGGACTACAGGCGCCTGCCACAACGCCCGGCTATTTTTTGGTTGCAGTTTGGCCGGGGCTGGGTTTGAACCCGCTACCCTTGGCATATGGGGCTGGCGCCTTACCGACTGAGCCACAGGCGCCGCCCTCTTTCTTTTTTTTTTTTTTGGTTGAGACAGAGTCTTACCTTGTCACCCTTGGTAGAGAGCTGTGGCATCATAGCTCACAGCAACCTCAAACTCTTAGGCTCAAGCTATCCTCTTGCCTCAGCCTCCTGAGTAGCTAGGACTACAGGTCCTTGCCTTTTTAGACACTAGGGTCTCACTCTTCAGGCTGGTCTGGAATTCCTAAGCTCAAGTGATCTACCTGTCTTGGCGTCCCAGAGTATTGAGATTACAGCCGTGAGCCACTGCACCGGCTTACTGTATGTTTTTTTATAGGTAGAAGAAGGAAAGACCAAGGGAATAAAAACACACTGCTCAGTAGTATTTACAAATACTTGACACATACCAGGTACTCTGTTAAGTGTATCCCAAATGTCATTTCAATTAGTGATCACAACAAGACTGAGTTGAAGTGATGTTATTGCCATGGTGAGCTGAGGTCTGGAGAGGCTGGTACCTGCTTAAATCTGTGGTGGGGATGTATGTTGATCAGAGCTGTATTTTTAATTAGCATGCCACATTTGGACCCTGAAAGTTTGGAATTAAGGACATAAAACAAAAAGGCCAAGTGGTAGTCTTCTTTAAATTCTATACATGTAGCATCTATGAGAGAGCAGTAATAGGCTCCGTGCCTGTAGCTCAGCAGCTAGGATGCCAGCCACATACATCAGAGCTGGCAGGTTTGAATCTAGCCTGCGTCTGCCAAACGACAGTGACAACTCCAACCAAAAAATGGCCGGGCGTTGTGGCATGTACCTGTAGTCCCAGCTACTTGGGAGGCTGAGGCAGGAGAATCACTTAAGCCCAAAAGCTTGAGGTTGCTGTGAGCTGTAACGCCCTGCCACTCTACCCAGGGCGACATAGTGAGACTTGGTCTCAAAAAAAAAAAAGAAAGAAAGAAAGAAAAAGAGAGCAGTAATAAGTAGATGTGTTCTAAGAAGCCAAACCCAAAAGGGCTGATTCTGCCAACAGCAATTTACTTCTTCCCTTCTGCTGAGGTTGGAACCATGTTGATGGAAAGATCTTATCTTCTTTAATAAGTAGTTCAGACACAGGTAGTTAAAAAGAGGAGCTGCTGGCTTGGTGCCTGTAGCTCAGCAGTTAGGGCACCAGCCACGTACACTGGAACTGGCAGGTTTGAATCTAGCCCAGGCCTGCCAAACAACGACAACTACAAGAAAAAAATATCTGGGCGTTGTGGCGGGCACCTACAGTCCAAGCCCGAGTTTGAGGTTGCTGTGAGCTGTGATGCCATGGCACTCTACTCTACCCAGGGTGACAGCTTGAGACTCTATCTCAAAAAAAAAAAAAAAAAAGAGGAACTGCTAAGCTGCTGGTGCTGTGAGCAGCTTGTCAGTGAACAAAACAACACACTTTATTGCTAGTTTTGAATTCCCAGAGAACAAAAGATGTGCACTTTCCATCTGGTGCAGGCCAAAAGAAGCAGGATGCTGCTTAGTTTCTTGGGTTATATATTCTTGAGAAACCAGCCTGCCTACTGAGACGTTCTCATAGCAACTGCATCAATTTGGAGGTCCAAGCTCATACTGATAATATACAGATAATAATTCATAATGACAGAGAGCTATGATAGGTTGTTTCCGAAAGTGGCCACAATTATATTTCCCATCCTGCATGCTGTTTGTAATGAGACTTTACCTCTCTTCCCATCAAAAGGTGTACTCTTATAACTGGGAGCATACAGACTGAAAAAAAAAAATTTTTTTTTTTTTTTAGATAGAGTCTTATTCTGTTGCTCTTAGTAGAGCCTGTGACATCACAGCTCACAGCAACTTCAAACTCCTGAGCCCAAGCAATCCTCTTGCTTCAGCCAAACAAGTAGCTGGGACTATAGGAATCTGTCTCAACACCCAGCTATTTTGAGAGCCAGGGTCTAACTGTTGTTCAGGCTGGTCTCAAACTCTTGAGCTCAAGCAATTTACTGATATTGGCCTAACAGAGAGCTAGGATTACAGGTGTGAGACACTGTGCCCAGCCTGAAAAATTTTCTAAAAAGAAAAAAAAAATGAGGTAGAGTCTATTTTCCCCCTCTTTTGTGTGTGTGTGTGTGTGTGTGTGTATGTAAACAGAGTCTCACTCTGGGTGGCGCCTGTGGCTCAGTGAGTAGGGCGCTGGCCCCATATGCCGAGGGTGGCGGGTTCAAACCCAGCCCCGGCCAAACTGCAACAAAAAAATAGCTGGGTGTTGTGGCGGGCGCCTGTAGTCCCAGCTGCTCGGGAGGCTGAGGCAAGAGAATTGCGTAAGCCCAAGAGTTAGAGGTTGCTGTGAGCCGTGTGACGCCACGGCACTCTACCGGAGGGCGGTACAGTGAGACTCTGTCTCTATAAAAAAAAAAAAAAAACAGAGTCTCACTCTGTTGCTTAGGCTAAAGTGCCATGTTGTCAGCCTAGCTCACAGCACCCTCAAATTCCTGGGCTCAAGCAATCCTTCTGCCTCAGCCTCCTGAAGCACTGAGACTATAGGCATGAGCCCTATGACTTGCTTTGACCAATGGAATATGATTGATGTTTAGCTTTCTAGGCTGAAGATTTAAAATGCCTTGCAGATTCCATTTTTGTGCTCTTAGAATGCTAACTTGAGACTGCCATACTGTGAAGAAGCTCAAAGTAATCGCATGGAGGGGTCATGTGAAGGAAAACAGAGATGGCCCTGCTGAAAGTCCCAGCTGTACCCAGCACCCACCTGAATGCAGCCTTTCTTTTCAGAGCTACACAGATAAGAAGTCTTCAATAAAACAACCCATTTAGGGCGGAGCCTGTGGCTCAATGGAGTAGGGCACCAGCCCCATATGCCGGAGGTGGTGGGTTCAAACCAGCCCCGACCAAAAACTGCAAAAAAAAAAAAGAAAACCCATGTATTTGTCCCCTTTTCCCCAGTGGCCTGTTTCCATTGCCAAGAGAAGGCCCCAGAGGAAGAAGAGAAAAAGATGCTCTGCTTGCCAGGGCTAGCAATGCCAGCAGGAGCAAGGAGGAGAAGACCATCATAAAGAAGCTGTAAGTTGGGCGGCGCCTGTGGCTCAGTCGGTAGGGCACGGGCTCCATATACCGAGGGTGGTGGGTTCAAACCCAGCCCCGGCCAAACTGCAACAAAAAAATAGCTGGGCGTTGTGGCGGGCGCCTATAGTCCCAGCTATTCGGGAGGCTGAGGCAGGAGAATTGCTTAAGCCCAGGAGTCGGAGGTTGCTGTGAGCTGTGACACCACGGCACTCTACCGAGGGCAATAAAGTGAAACTCTGTCTCTACAAAAACAAACAAACAAACAAAAAAAAAAAAGAAGCTATAAGTTGCCTTGCTGCCCCAGTTGCCACTAAGTAATTGCTACAGGAAGTAGTGGAGGGGGGCAAGAGGAGTTGCCCGGGACAGGGTGGCCTTGCTCTCTCTTGGTGGTAGTACCACAGGTAATCTGAGAACCCAAGTGCTTCTCGGTCTTTTGGCTAAGATCAAGTGAAAATTCAATGCCAGTGTATTACAGGTATAATTATTATTATTTTTGTTGAGATAGAATCTCATTTTGATGCCCAGGCTAGAGTGCTATGGTGTCAGCCTAGCTCACAGCAACCTCAAACTCCTGGGCTCAAGTGATCCTTCTGCCTCAGTCTCCTGAGTAGATGGGACTAGGGGTGTCCACCACCATGCCCAACTAATTTTTTTATTTTTAGTAGAGATAGGGTCTTGCTTTTGCTTAGGCTGGTCTTGAACTCTTTTTTTTTTTTTTTGCAGTTTTTGACTGGGGCCGGTTTGAACCTGCCACCTCCGGTATATGGGGCCAGCACCTTACTCCTTGAGCCACAGGCGCTACCCAGTCTTGAACTCTTGAGCTCAAGGGATCCTCCCACCTTGCCCTCTTGCTAGGATTACAGGCATGAGTCACTGTATCCAGTCTGTTTTCTTATATTTTTAGACAAGTTCTTGCTCTATCTCCCAGGCTACAGTACGGTGGCCAGTGGCATCATCATAGCCATTGAAACTCTTGATCCTCCCAAATTGCTAGGATTACAGATGTGATCCACTGTGTATTACACTGGTGTATTATAATACATGTACTATATGCCAAGCAGTAATCTAAGTACTTGACATAATTAATTCATTGAATTATCACATCAACCCTATAAGGTAGGAACTATTATTATCCCCATTTTACAGATGGAGAAATAGATACTGAAAGGTAAAATAATTTGCCCAAGGTCATACCAATAGTAAACAGTAAAGTCAGGATTTGAAGCCAAGGAAGTCCGGCTTCTATATTTTACTAACTCCCTATGGTATAATAATAACTGTAACCCAAAAATAGTAATATTATTACAATAATAGGCCAGGCGAGTTGGCTCACACTTGTAATCCTAGCACAAGGTTGGTGGATTGCTTGAGCTCAGGAGTTCAAGATCAGCCTAAGCAAGAGTGAGACTCTATCTGTACTAAAAATAAAAAGTTAGCTGGGTATAGTGGTGCATATCTGTAGTCCCAGCTACTCAGGAGGCTGAGGCAATATGATCACTTGAGCCTAAAGTTTGAGGTTGCTGTGAACTATGACACCATAGCCCTCTACCCAGGGTGACAGAGTAAGACTCTGTCTCAAAAAAAAAAAAAAAATGATTATAACAATAAACATATAAATCATTATTATTGTAGTTTGTGGTGGGGGAGGTTGATCACCTCTCTTACCTCCAATTTTATTTATTATTTATTTTATTTTATTTTTTATTAAATCATGACTTTGTACATTGATGCATTTATGGGGTTCAGGGTACTACTTCAATATGCAATGTGAAATGCTTACATTGAACTAAGTAACATATCCATCACAATTATACTCATTTCTTAATAGTTTTGAAATGTAGCATTGTATCATGCACATTAGGTGAGGTCCCCCCAAATATCCTCCCTTCTCTCATCACCTCCCTCCCCTTCCCTCTCTCTCCTCTTCACTTCTACTTTCTGAACTATAGTTATGTTTTGCCATTTATATGACTGTGTAGGTGATTATATATTGATTTCATAGTAGTATTGAGTACATTGGATACTTTTTTTCCATTCTTGAGATACTTTACTAAGAAGAATGTGTTCCAGCTCCATCCAGGTAAACATAAAAGATGTGAAATCTCCATCTTTTTTTTTGAGGGCCTCAAATTGTTGCCCTCACAGCAACTTTCAACTCCTGGGCTTAAGTGATCCTCTTGCCTCAGCCTCCTAAGTAGCTGGGACTACAGGCACCCATCACAACGCCTGGCTATTTTTTGGTTGTAGTTGTCATTGTTGTTTGGCAGGCCCGGGCTGGATTCGAACCTGCTAGCTCTGGTGTATGTTGCTGGCACCTTAGCTGCTTGAGCTACAGGCTCTAAGCCTCCATCTTTTTTTATGGCTCCTAGTATTCCACGGTGTACATATACCACAATTTGTTAATCCATTCATGGGTCAATGGGCACTTGGGCTGTTAACATGTTTTGATTATTATGAATTGGGCTACAATAAATATTCTGGTGCAAATGTCTTTGTTGTAAAATAATTTTTGATCATCTGGGTATATACCTAGTAGAGGAATTGCAGGATTGAACAGTAGGTCTACTTTTAGTTCCTTGAGTGTTTTCCAAACTTCTTTCCAAAAAGGTCGTATTAGCTTGCATTCCCACCAGCAGTGTAGAAGCATTCCCTTCTCTCTGCATCCACGCCAATATCTGTAGTTTGGGGATTTTGTAATGTCAGCTAATCTTACTAGAGTTAAATGATATCTCAAAGTGGTTTTGATTTGCATTTCTCTGATGATTAAGGATGATGAGCATTTTTTTCATATGTCTGTTGGCCATGTGCTTGTCTTCATCAGAGAAGTTTCTGTTCAAGTCTCTTGCCCACATAGAAATGGGGTTATTTGTTCTTTTCTTATTGATTAGTTTGAGTTCTCTGTAGATTCTAGTTATCAGACCTTTGCTGGAAGCATAACCTGCAAAAATCTTCTCCCATCCTGAAGGCTGTCACACGGCTCACAGCAACCTCTTAACTCCTGGGTTTACGCGATTCTCTTGCCTCAGCCTCCCGAGCAGCTGGGACTACAGGCGCCTGCCACAACGCCCGGCTATTTTTTCGTTGCAGTTTGGCTGGGGCTGGGTTTGAACCCGCCACCCTTGGCATATGCGGCCGGCGCCCTACTCACTGAGCCACAGGCGCCGCCCCCCACTGAATATTTTTGATAGGCTTGTCGAAGATCAAATGGCAATAAGTATCTGGGTTCATCTCTTGGTTCTCTATTCTGTTCCATAAATCTACTCCTCTGTTTTTGTGCCAGTACCATGCTGTTCTGATCACTATAGATTTATAGTATAGGCTGAAGTCTGGTAATGGGATACCTCCTGATTTGTTCTTATTTCTGAGTAATGTATTTGCTAGTCAAGGTTTTTTCTGATTTCATATAAAATGAAGTACTGTTTTTTCAAGTTCTTTAAAGTATGACAATGGTGCTTTAATAGGGATTGCATTACATCTGTAGATTGCTTTGGGTAGTATGGACATTTTAACAATGTTGATTCTTCCCAGCCATGAGCATGGTAAGTTTTTCCATTTGTTAACATCTTCAGCTATTTCTTTTCTTAGAGTTTCATAGTTCTCTTTATAGAGATCTTTCACGTCCTTTGTTAGGTAAATTCCCAGATATTTCATCTTCTTTGGCACTATTGTAAAAGGAATAGAGTCATTATTGTTTTTTCAGCTTGACTATTATGCGTATATAATAGCTACTGACTTGTAAGTATTGATTTTGTATACTGAGACACTGCTGTATTCCTTGATCACTTCTAAGAGTTTTGAAGTTGAGTCTCTGGGATTTTCCAGGTATAGGATCATATCATCAGCAAAGAGTGAGAGTTTGATCTCCTCTGACCCTACTTGGATACCCTTGATTGCCTTCTCTTGCTTGATCATGATGGCTAAGACTTCCATTACTATGCTGAATAGTAGTGGAGGCAGTGGGCATCCTTGCCTCATTCCTGATCTGAGTAGAAATGTTTTCAATTTTTAATTAATTAATTAATTTATTTATTTATTTATTTATTTATTGCAGTTTTTGACCGGGACTGGGTTTGAACCCGCCACCTCCGGCATATGGGGCCGGCGCCCTACTCCTTTGAGCTACAGGCGCTGCCCAGTGTTTTCAATTTTAACACCATTCAGGCTCGGTGCCTGTGGCTCAAGAGGCTAAGGCACCAGCCACATACACCTGAGCTGGCAGGTTCAAATCTAGCCCGGGCCCCGCCAAACAACAATGATAGCTGCAACCAAAAAATAACCATGTGTTGTGTCAGGCGCCTGTAGTCCCAGCTACTTGGGAGGCTGAGGCAGGAGAATCACTTGAGCCCAGGAGTTAGAGGTTGCTGTGAGCTATGAAGCTATGGCACTCTACCCAGGGCGACAGCTTGAGACTCTGTCTCAAAAAAAAAAACAAACTTTTTTTTAACACCATTCAATATGGCATTGGCTGTGGGTTTGCTGTAGATGGCCTCTATCAATTTAAGAAATATCCCTTCTGGCTCACCACCTGTAGCTCAAGCGGCTAAGGCGCCAACCCACATACACCAGAGCTGGTGGGTTCGAATCCAGCCCGAGCCTGCCAAACAACAATGACAACTACAACCCCCCAAAATAGCTGGGCACTGTGGCAGGCACCTATAGTCCCAGCTACTCAGCCGGCTGAGGCAAGAGAATCACTTAAACTCAGGAGTTGGAAGTTGCTGTGAGCTGTGATGGATGCCACGGCACTCCAGGGAGACAGCTTGAGGCTCTGTCTCAAAAGAAAAAAAAAAAGAAAGAAAGAAATGTCTCTTCTATGTCTATTTTCTTAAGTGTTCTGATCATGAAAGGATGCTGGATATTATCAAAGGCTTTTTCTGCATGAATTGAGAGTATTATATGGTCTTTGTTTTTTATTTTATTGATGTGATGTATTATATTTATAGATTTGAGTATGTTGAACCAATCCTGTAACCCTGGAATAAAACCAACTTGATCATGGTGTATAATTTTTTGATGTGTTATTGAATTCTGTTTGCTAAGATCTTATTGAATATTTTTGCATCGATATTCATTAATGATATTGGTCTATAATTTTCTTTCTTTGTTGGATCCTTTCCTGGTTTTGGGATTAGGGTGATATTTCCTTTATAGAACGTGTTGGGAAGTATTCCTTCTTTTTCTATGCTTTGGAAAAGGTTGTATAATATAGTACTAGTTCCTCTTGAAAGGTTTGATAGAATTCGGATGTGAAGCCTTCTGGTCCCGGAATTTTCTCTTTTGGGAGATTTCATATTGTTGATGCTATTTCAGTGATTGATATAGGTCTGTTCAAGATTTCTAATTCTTCCTGGTTGAGTCTAGGAGGGTGGCATGCTTCCAGGTATTGGTCCATTTCCTTCAGATTTGCTATTCTGGGAATAGAGATTTTTGTAGTAATCACTGAGGATTTTTTGAATTTCTGAAGTGTCTATTGTTATTTCTCCTTTATTGTTTCTGATAGACAATATTAGAGATTTTACTTTTCTGTTTCTGGTTAGGTTGGATAAAAGTTTATCAATTTTGTTAATCTTTTCAGAAAACCAACTTTTTGTTTCGTTGATCTTCTGAATGATTCTTTTGTTTTTGATTTCATTTAATTCTGCCCTAATTTCTTTTCTTCTGCTGGGTTTGGGGTTCGAATGTTCTTCCTTTTCCACTTATTTGAGGTGATCTATTAAGTTGTTGGCTTTCTCTCTTTCTGTTTTCTTTTTTTTTTTTTTTGAGACAGAGACTCAAGCTTTCACCCTGGGTAGAGTGCTGTGGCATGACAGCTCACAGCAACCTCAAACTCCTGGACTCAAGCGATTCTCCTGCCTCTACCTCCCAAGCAGCTGGGACTACAGGTGCCTGCCACAATGCCTGGCTATTTTTTGGTTGCAGCCATCATTGTTGTTTGGTGGGTCCAGGCTGGATTCGAACCTGCCAGCTCAGGTGTATGTGGCTGGCGCCTTAGCTGCTTGAGCCACAGGCGTGGAGCCTCGTTCTGTTTTTTTAATGAAGGCTTCCAATGCTATAAATTTCCCTCTTAGGACTGCCTTTGCAGTATCCCACAGGTTTTGATAATTTGTGTCTTCGTTATCATTTTGTTCCAAAAATTTGGTAGTTTTCTTCTTAATCTTGTCTTTGACCCAGTTATCATTCAGCCTAAGATTGTTTAGTTTCCATGACTTTGTTTGAGTATGAGGATTCCTATTGCTGTTGAGTTCAACTTTTATTCCATGGTGGTCCAAGAAGATACAAGGAATAATTTGTATACTTTTAAATTTGCTGATGTTAGACTTGTGTCCTAGGATAAGATCTATCTATTTTGGAGGATGACCCACGGGCTGATGAGAAGAATGTACATTCAGTTTTATTAGGGTGAAATGTTCTGTACAGGTCTGTAAAGTCCATTTGTTCTAGGGTCAGGGTTAAGTCTAATATTTCTTTGTTTAGTTTCTTCTCAGAGGCTCAATCCAAAACTCCAACTATTGTAGTGCAGGAAGATAACAGGTTGTTCATATCCATTAGGGTCTGCTTTATGAATTGAGGAGCATTCGGGTAGGGTGCATAAATGTTAATTATCAAAATCTCTTCATGTTGGGTGTTTACCTTGACAAATATGTTGTAACCTTACTTATCTTTATCTTTGTTGGTTTAAAGCCAATTGTATCTGCTACTAAAATGGCAACCCCTGCTTTTTTCTGGTTTCCATTTGCCTGTATTATACAACTCCATCCCTTTGCCCTAAGTCTATTTTTATCCTTTAAGGTAGGTGAGATTCTTGTATATAGAAGATATCCTGTCTGAGTTTGTGTATCCAGTCAACCAGCCTGTGCCTCTTTAAACCATTCACATTAATTGAGAGAATTGATAAGCCTGGTTGTGTTTTGGGTGTCATGATTTTCAGATGTCCAGTGGACATTTTTAATCATTTTACCACTGTGGAAGTTGGGTTTTGTTCAAAATTTTCTGGGTGAGTTTTCTTTGGAGGTAGAGCATTGTCCTGCTCTGTGTGGAGGATGGGTCTGAGAATATCCTGGAGAGCTGGTTTAGTTATGGTAAATTTCTTCAACATGTCTATGTCATTAAAGTATTTGATTTCTCCATCACACATGAAATTCAGTTTAGCTGGATATGGGATCCTGGGCTGGAAGTTGTTTTGTTTTAGGAGACTCAACGTCGATGACTATCTTCTTCTGGCTTGAAACGTTTCGGCTGAGAGATCTGCAGTCATTCTGATACTTCTCCCTTTGTAGGTGATGCTTTTCTTAAGTCTGGCTGTAGGCAGAATTTTCTCCATTGTTTTAACTTTGGCAAAGTTAATCACAATGTGTCTAGGAGATGCTTTATTTGGATTGAGTCTTGCTGGGGTCCTGAAACTACTATCTGAAGTTCTGTATCTATTGCATTGCTTGGGAAATTCTCCTCCAAGATCTCTTGGAGTAGAGCATCTGTACCTTTAGGGCCATCCTCTTCTCCTTTGGGAATTCCTATAAGACAAATGTTTGATCTTTTGGAGTGATCCCACAACTCTCTCAGGGAATGAGCAGTGTTTGCTCTCCATTTGTCTGCCTCTTTGAGTGTTTGGAAACGTTCAAAAGCTTTTTTTTTTTTTGTAGAGACAGAGTCTTGCTGTATCGCTCTCGGGTAGAGTGCCATGGCATCACACAGCTCACAGCAACCTCTAACTCTTGGGCTTACGCGATTCTCTTGCCTCAGCCTCCCGAGCAGCTGGGACTACAGGCGCCTGCCACAACGCCCAGCTATTTTTTTGTTGCAGTTTGGCCGGGGCTGGGTTTGAACCCGCCACCCTCGGCATATGGAGCCGGTGCCCTACTCACTGAGCCACAGGCACTGCCCCGTTCAAAAGCTTTGTCTTCTGCGCGGCGCCTGTGGCTCAGTCAGTGGGACGCCAGCCCCATGTACTGAGGGTGGCGGGTTCAGACCCTGCCCCGGCCAAACTGCAACCAAAAAAAAACAAATAGCCAGGCGTTGTGGCGGGCGCCTGTAGTCCCAGCTACTCGGGAGGCTGAGGCAAGAGAATCGCTTAAGCCCAGGAGTTGGAGGTTGCTGTGAGCTGTGTGAGGCCACGGCACTCTACAAAGGGCCATAAAGTGAGACTGTCTCTACCAAAAAAAAAAGCTTTGTCTTCCATTTCAGATATCTTTGTCTTCCGTTTCAGATATCTTTTCTTCTGCCTGGTCAACTCTGAGGGATTCTACTGTATTTTGGAGTTCCTCAAGTAACTCTTTTCGTTTCCTTGAGCTCTGCTCTTTTCATTATGTCCATATCTTTGGTGACTTGAGCTTTGAATTCGTTAATTTCTTTTATTTCTTTCTTCCTTTTTTCTTTCTTTTTTTTTTTTTTTTAGAGACAGAGTCTCATTTTATTGCCCTTGGGAGAGTGCTGTGGCATCACAGTTCACAGCAACCTCCAACTCCTGGGCTTAGGCAATTCTCTTGCCTCAGCCTTCTGAGTAGCTGGGACTACAGGTGCCCACAACAACACCTGGCTATTTTTTTGTTGCAGTTTGGCCAGGGCCGGGTTCGAACCCACCACCCTCGGTATATGGGACCAACGCCCTACCCACTGTGCCACAGGTGCCGCCCAAATTAATTAATTTCTTGAGACAACTTTAGAACTACTCTTTCGAATTCAATTTCTATCTTTTCTTCCATTCTGTTTATCTTATTTGCATCCATATTCTGAATTTGACTTCTGACATTGCTGCCATTTGTCTATGCATGGCATCTTCAGTTGTATCTCCTTTGTCATTTCTTGGGGGTGGGGTGTGATCTACTCTGGTTATTCATGTTGCCAGAGTTCTTCTGTTGGGTCCGCACCATGTTTATTTTCCACCGTTTGGTTATTAGAACTGGTAGGGTGAGATTGAATTGGGGTTCCCAGGTAGTAGAGATAGCCCCTTACCAAAGCACTAGGCTTTGTAATTGTGGCTTATCTCCTACAACCTCACAAAGGCCTCTTTCAGAGTTTTGGCCAGAGACTCTGAGGACCTACTTGGTGAGATAGCACAAGCTAGCTCTGTTTTGATATAAGCCAACCTCTACCCTATCCTAAGAAACCATAGTATTAGGTTTAAATCTCAACTGTGAAGAGATACAAACCGCTGCGGCACCCAGCCCCCACCCTTCAGTTCTTTTCTGCTACAGAACTTCAAAGGTCAACCTCAGAATGTCCCCGAGTGGACAGCCCCAGACACAGGTTCCAATTAAGTTGTCTGAAAACTCTGCTCAATAGAGAGAGGTTCAAGGGTCTCCAACAGCACAACTGGAGCCAGAGATCCATCCACACTCCCACCCACCAGATTCAGTCCACACTGTTGTCTGCTTTCCTGCTCGCAGGCTGAATTGGAGCCAGGGGCCACACCCCTGCCCACTGGTCTCAGTCCACACCCAGCTAGCCTCTGGTTGCCAGACCAGTTGGAGTCAGGGGACCACACCCGAGCCCTCAGGTCTTGGTTCACACCCAGCAAGCCACTGCTATAGGGTTCTGTTGGAATCAGGGGACCACATCCTTGCTCTCAAGTCTTAGTCCACGCCTAACAAGCCTCTGCTCACAGGCGCAGCAGGGGCTGGGGACCAGCCCTGTCTACCGAACTCAGTCCACACAGGACAACCACTCTCCCACTGTGGGTGCCGTTAGTGCTGGGGATTCTGCACCCTGTCCCACCAGACACAGCCCAAACTGAGGGTCAGCACCACCACTGGCCGGGCATAGTCATAACCAGTAGACTGGTCCTCCTCCTGCCAGGTGTCCCTTTCTTCCCACACCCTCTCTCTTCCCTATTAGTCACAGATTCTGTCCTGATGGTTGGCGGTCCACACTATGCCCAGATCTCTCAGGACAAGACCAAACACTCTGTGCTCTGCAGGGGGCAGAACTTCAGACCACCATGTAAGGGGGAAGGTTGGACTAGGAGTTTGGACTTGTGGGGGGAAATATCTGTTCATTTTTATGCCTGCCAGGGTGGTGTCTAGGTTTATAAATGGGACCTCCTTAGAGAAAGAGACCTGGAGTTTAGCAGCTCTCTCCATCGAGGTAAAATGAGAGGTCTTTTGTTCCCTGCTGGTTCATAGATAGCCTACGGCAGGCTTTCTGCTTGGGGGAAGGGTCTCCAATCCTCTAGTTTTTTCTTTTTTGTTTGTTTGTTTTTTTTGAGACATAATCTCACTTTATTGCTCTTGGTAGATTGCCATGGTGTCACACAGCTCGCAGCAACCTCCAACTCCTGGGCTTACGCGATTCTCTTGCCTCTGCCTCCCGAGCAACTGGGACTATAGATGCCCACCACAACGCTCAACTATTTTTTTGTTGCAGTTTGGCCAGGGCTGGGTTGGAACCCGCCACCCTCAGCATATGGGACCGCATCCTACTCACTGAGCCACAGGCACTGCCCTCCCACCCTCCAGTTGATAGGCTTTGTACCTGTAATTTGTTTTCTTGAATGGTTTTCCTTGGAGTTACAGCTTGCCGAACTTCCTTTTTGGCTCAGCTCCCCACCTTTGGCTTCATAGAGTCTGATTCCATCCAGTTTTTCTTCTTCTGCTCAGGAGCCTCTGCTGAGGGTTGCTACTAGACTGCCATCTTCCCAGAATTCTATTTTTTATTTTATTTTGAGACAGTCACAGTATGTCGCCCTCGGTAGAGTGCTGTGGCATCACATCTTACAGCAACCTCAAACTCTTGGGCTTAAGCGATTCTCTTGCCTCAGCCTCCTAAGTAGCTGGGACTACAGGCCTGTCACAGTGTCTGGCTATTTTTTTGTTGCAGGGGTCATTGTTTAGCTGGCCTGGGGCATTGTTTAGCTGGCCTGGGGCATGTTCCCACCACCTTCAGTGTACATGGCCTGCGCCGTAACAACTGCTATGGACACTGAGGCTTACCTCCAATTTTAAAGCCAATCAAAAAAATAAGTCAGGGCAGTACCTGTGGCTCAAAGGAGTAGGGCACCGGCCCCATATGCCAGAGGTGGCGGGTTCAAACCCAGCCCTGGCCAAAAACTGCAAAAAAAAAAAAAGTCTGCCCAAGAATCAGCTTTACTACTAGGGAAGCATGTTTGGAGAACTAAGCCTGGACTTGGTGCTCACGTGGGACTTCCTACACCTTCCTCTCCAAAGGGACTGAGCCAGGTCTTCATTCTCAAAGCCAGGGCCTTAGGAAGGTGGTGGTGGTAAGAAGGGAAGGCACAGAGGGAAGGATGCAGTTGCAGCTCAGGAAAAAAGAGCTAAAGGGGGCAGCGCCTGTGGCTCAGTGGGTAAGGCGCTGGCCCCATATACCGAGGGTGGCGGGTTCAAACCCGGCCCCCGGCTGAACTGCAACCAAAAAATAGCCGGGTGTTGTGGCGGGCGCCTGTAGTCCCAGCTACTCGGGAGGCTGAGGCAGGAGAATCGCTGAAGCTCAGGAGTTGGAGGTTGCTGTGAGCTGTGTGAGGCCATGGCACTCTACCGAGGGCCATAAAGTGAGACTCTGTCTCTACAAAAAAAAAAAAAAAAAAAAAAATTAAAAAAAAAAAAAAAAAGAGCTAAAGGCAGAGGAGGCCATGTGTGTAGCTTTTCTGAGAGTGGAGTCACAATTCTTACCATGTGGAGTTAGTTTGGCAGGCAGGGAAATAGATTTCCTCTCAATATTACCCAGAAGCTATAGGTTTTACTTTGATCGGATGAAGTAGTACTGGGGAAAGGAAAAGATAATTCCTCCTACTTAAGATTCATCATAGTTCCCACTTAAGAGCATCTGCTATGTGCCAGACACTGAGCTGATTAGCAAGGAGATTTGATACGTGCCTTCTTGGTTGCTGCTTTCTTCCACCTCATGCTGCAACAGTCTGTTTGCCTTGGTTTTATTTTATTTTATTTTTATGTTAGAGACAGAGTCTTACTTTCTCGCCCTTGGTAGAATGCCAAGGCGTCACAGCTCACAGCAACCTCCAGCTTTTGGGCTTAGACGATTCTCTTGCTTCAGCCTCCCAAGTAGCTGCGACTATAGGCGCCTGCTACAATGCCTGACTATTTTGTTGTTGTTGTTGTTGTTGTTGCAGTTTGGCTGGGGCCAAGTTTGAACCTGCCACCCTCGGTATATGGGGCCAGCGCCCTACTCACTGAGCCACAGGCACTGCCCTGTTTGCATTGGTTGCTTTGAGAAAGTCTGTCCTGGTAACAGTTGACCAGTCTCCTTGACGGAAACTAAGAAACAGCCTAAATCAGGGGTCTCAAACTCCAGTGCCTGGAGAGGCCAGGTCCTTCATGCAGATGAGTGATGGGAAGGTGGGGTGGGAGACAATTTGCCCCCCATCTCTGTCTACCCAGGGATAAGATGCTGTCAGAGTTTCTGATTCTTCAGAGAAGCCAAGATACCAGATTTGTTCAGGGAAAATGATTTTCAAATGCTGGCAAATAATTTAAGTTCATACATAAATATCATGTGATCCAGATGAACTACCACTGTAGGTTGTACAGGGGCCTTGGCTGCCTGGCTGCGACCTCTGCTCTCATCCCATTCCTCCCCCCTCTGAGAGAGGGTTGCTTGGCAGATGGCTAAGAGGGCCTTGTTTTTTTTCCATCCATTTGGCCGTGAGTCAATCAACAAACCCTCGCTGAGTATATAGATTATGTGCCCAGTGTCATGCTGGGTGCTGAGGATAAGGCAATCACCTGTTTCACAAGGACTCTGTTGGCTCTGGATACACAGGGAAATATTTTTGAGGGAACAAAGATTCTGGGTTACCTTACTGGGCAAATATAAGATAGATGTCTTTGTTTCAAGACAGAGGAAGGAAAAAATTTTATTTAATTTTTAAATTCAGGAACAGGGATAAGTTCATGGCTCTCAGCTCATGGCACACAATTTTCACTGTTAGTGCAACATCTTTTTCTTCTTGGTTGTTATTTATTCCCTGTTATCCCTGATCTCATTCTACTTCTCAGCTGCCTTCCCCCAGGCCATTCTAATGTGGTATTTATTTTTTATTTTTAAAAATAGTTTTTCCTATTGATGCCCATAGCTCAGTGGTTACAGCACCGGCCACATACACCAGGGCTGGCAGGTTCAAACCTGGCCCGGGGCTGCTAAACGACAATGACAACTGCAACAAAAAAATAGCCAGGCATTGTGGTGGGCATCTGTAGTCCCAGTAACTTGGGAAGCTGAGGAAAGAGAATTGCTTATGCCCAAGAGTTTGAGGTTCCTGTGAGCTGTGATGCCATGGCACTCTCCCGAAGGTGACATAGTGAGACTCTGTCTCAAACAAAAAAAAAAAAGTAGTTTTCCTTTTCTTTCTTTCTTTTTTTCTTTCTCACTCTGTCACCCTGGGTAGAGTGCTCTGGTGTCATAGCTCACAGCAACCTCCCAAGTCCTGAGCTCAAGCGATCCTCTTGCCTTAGCCTCCTGAGTAGCTGGGACTACAGGCACCCACCACCATGCCCAGCTGTTTTTTTCTTTTCTTTTCTTTTCTTTTTTATTGCAGTTCTCAATGATGTTTAGCTGGCCCAGGTCGGGTTTGAACCCGTCACCTCGGTGCATATGGTTGGCACTTTAACCCTGTGCTATGTACAGATGCTGCCCTGTTTTTTCTATTTTTTATTGGAGATGGGGTCTCATTCTTGCTCAGGCTGGTCTTGAACCCCTAAGATCAAGCAATCTACTGACCTTGGCCTCTAGAGTGCTAAGATGACAGGTATGAGGGACCTTGTCCAGCCTAGTGGGCTTTTTTTTTTTGAGACAGAGTCTCACTTTGTTGCCCTTGGTAGAGAGCTCTTGGGCTTAGGTGATTCTCTTGCCTCAGCCTCCTGAGTAGCTGGGATTACAGGTGCCCACCACAACACCCGGCTATCCACAGGCACTGCCCCTTGTGGGTTTTTTTTAAACCTCTAAACACGGTTTTCTTTTCTTTTTCTGTTTTTTTTTTTTTTTTTGGAGACAGAGTCTCAAGCTGTCACTCTGGATAGAGTGCTATGGAGTCGCAGCTCACAGCAACCTCCAACTCTTGGGCTTAAGCGGTTCTCCTGCCTCAGCCTCCTAAGTAGCTGAGACCACAGGTGCCCGCCACAACGCTCAGCTATTTTTTTGGTTGTAGTTGTCATTGTTGTTTGGCGGGCCCAGGCTGGATTTGAACTCGCCAGCTCTGATGTATGTGGCTGGCGCGCTAGCCGCTTGAGCTAAAGACGCTGAGCCCACAGTTTTCTTTTATAATTTAGCATCCATACGTGTGTGGGGATTTTCTAATTTTAGTAATATATTTTATCAACACAACATATCCAAAATCACTATCATTTCAACATGTAATTGCTGTAAAACATTATTATTTTATTATCATTACTATTTATTTTTAGAGACAGGGTCTTGCTCTTTTACACAGGCTGGAGTGAAGTGGTGTCATCATAGCTCACTGCAGCCTCAAACTTCTAGGTTCAAGCGATCCTCCTCCCACCTTAGCCATCCAGAAGCTGGGATTATAGGGGTATGGCACCCCACCTAGCTAACTTTCTTCTTCTCGTTCTTTTTTTTTTTGAGACAGAGTCTCAAGCTGTTGTCCTGGGTAGAGTACCGGGGCATCACAGCTCACAGCAACCTCAGACTCTTGGGCTTAAGCGATTCTCTTGCCTCAGCCTCCCAAGTAGCTGAGACTACAGGTGCCTGCCACAATGCCCGGCTATCTTTAGAGACAAAGTCTTGCTCTGGCTCAGGCTGGTCTCAAACTGTGAGCTCAGGGAATCCACCCTCCTCTGCCTCCCAGAGCGCTAAGATTACAGGTGTGAGCCACCACGCCTGGCCCCAAGAGACAAACTTCTGGGTTATAGGTTTTATATCATCCAGGAGGCTGGCAAGAGACAAATGGCACAATTGAAAGAGGGGAGAGGGTTGAAGACATTTAAGAAAGGGACTTTTTTGGGGCGGCGCCTGTGGCTCAAGGAGTAGGGCGCCGGTCCCATGTGCCGGAGGTGGCGGGTTCAAACCCAGCCCCGGCCAAAAAAAGAAAAAGAAAAAAAAAAGAAAGGGACTTTTTTTACAGATGTGTAAGGAGGATTAAGAGGTCCAATAAAGGATAAGATGGCAGCAGAGGGGAGACTGTACTACTTCTTAGGCCTGAAGGAGTGAGGGGCAGGCACAATTGGGGCCAAAGGGAAGAGGGGTGTGGCCTCCAGCAGAGGAACACCATAGCAGCTGCAAAAAGGCCAGGCAGGGAGGGAGCTGGGAAATAAATACCCCTATCTCTCTCTTCTCTCGCCCTTCCATCTTCTGAAGGTGCCTCCTTTCAGACTGAGCCCAAGTGGAAGCCAGAGGGCAAGGGAGCTTGTTGATATAGTCCACAGAGGTCAGCCTCTAGGAGCAGGGTAGGGAAGGGACGGGAAAATGGCCCATAGACTATGTTCATACTTCATGTAATTAGGTAGTACCCGACTTTCTGAACAGCTGCATGAAAACTGCTTTGTTTTGCCAGGGTGGCTCATACCAGTAGTCCTAGGGCTTTGAGAGCACAAGGTAGGAGGATCATCTGAGCCCAGGAGTTTAAGGCTGCAGTGAGCTATGATCACACCACTGTATACCAGCCCTGGCAACAGAATGAGACCCTGTCTCTAAAAATGAAAAGAAAATAGCTGGGCGTGGTAGCTGACGCCTGTAATCCTAGAACTCTGGGAGGCTGAGGTGGGTGGATTGCTTGAGCTCAGGAGTTTAAGTCTAGCCTAAGGAAGAGTGAGACCCCCGTTTCTAAAAATAGCTGGGTGTTGTGGTGGGTACCTGTAGTCCTAGCTACTTGGGAGGTTGAGACAAGAGAATCACTTGAGCCCAAGAGTTTTTTGTTTGTTTGTTTTGACGCCCTTGGTAGAGTGCCGTGGCATCACAGCTCACTGCAACCTCGAACTCTTGGGCTCAAGCAATTCTCTTGCCTCCCAAGTAGCTGGGACTACAGGCACCTACCACAATGCCCACTATTTTTAGAGACAGGGTCTTGCTCTTGCTCAGGCTAGTTTTTAACAAGTGAGCTCAAGCAGTCCCACCTGCCTTGGCCTCCCAGAGTGCTAAGATTACAGGCCTGAGCCACTGCACCCAGGCTGAACCCAAGAGTTTGAAGTTGCTATGAGCCATGTATGACGATGCCTTGGCACTTTACCAAGGGTGACAGAGTGAGACTCTTTTCTCAAAAATAAATAAATAAATACAAATAAAAAGGAAAATAGGTTTAAAAATGAAAGGTAAACCACTTTGTTAGGATTGCCTGAAAACAATTTATTCATTCAACACATATTTATTGGGGCATACCTTCATGTGCCTGGCATTGTTATAGATCCCGAGGACACAGTGGGGAACAAAACAAAGTCCCTGCCTCATGGGTTTTATGTTCTAGTCTAAGAAATAAGAGAGAGATAAAGAAATAAATTAACAGTATAATTTTACACAGTACTAGGAAAACAATTAAATATAGTGCTGAGAGAAAAAGGAGGAGAGAGAGCATGAGCGCATTAGATTTGGGGAGTCCTGGAAGGCTTCAATGAAGAGATAACATTCACACTGGGCTCTAAAGGACAATAAAAACACAAGAAAGAGGGCAGTGCCTGTGACTCAAGGAGTAGGGCACTAGCCCCATATACCAGGGGTGGCAGGTTCAAGCCCAGCCCTGGCCAAAACTGCAAAAATAAAATGTTAAAAAAAAAAAAAAAAACCTAAGAAAGAAAGAGCTGTTCTTGGCAGATGAGACAGGAGGAGGGAAGGCCTAAGACTGGAGGTAGCTTACAGAACAGAAAAATCACATTGGCAAGAGCAGTGTGACGTTGGAGAGGTAGAAGGGGCCATGTCACTCAGAGCCACGTGGATCCTGGTGGGGACTTTGGGTTTTATTCTAAGTGCATGAAGAAAACATTAGAGGATTTCAAACTAATCATATCTACGTATAAAAGCTCACTCTTGCCAGCAGGCATGGTGGCTCATGCCTATAACCCTAGCCTGAGCTCAAGAGTTAGAGACCAGCTCGGCGCCTGTGGCTCAAGCGGCTAAGGCGCCAGCCACATACACCTGAGCTGGCAGGTTCGAATCCAGCCCGGGCCCGCCAAACAACAATGACGGCTGCAACCAAAAAACAGCTGGATGTTGTGGCAAGTGCCTGTAGTCCCAGCTACTTGGGAGGCTGAGGCAGGAGAATTACTTAAGCCCAGGAGTTGGAGGTTGCTGTGAGCTGTAAAGCTTGAGGCTCTGTCTCACAAAAAAAAAAAAAAAAAGAAAAAGAGTTGGAGAACAGCCTGAGCAAGAGCGAGACCTGTCTCTACTAAAAATTAAAAATTCTAACTGGGTGTTGTAGTGGACGCTTGCAGTCCCAGCTAGTTTGGAGACTGAGGCAAGAGGAACACTTGAGCGCTTGAGCCCAAGAGTTTGAGGTTGCTGTGAGCTATGACATCACAACACTTTACTCCAGGGCAACAGAGTAAGACTATCTCAAAAAAAAATCTCACTCTGGCTGCTTCATAGGGGAACAGGGTGAGAACAGGGCTATTGGGGGTGTTTCTTCCCCAAGGAAGGGTCTACACCCCTATCCCATGTGTCAGATTTGAAGGTTTAGTTTAGGATTTTGATTGGTTGCCTATCTCATTGTAAATAAGACCCAGAAGGTATAAACTGGTTTTGCCTCCCCTTAGGGGCGTTCTTTGGGTCACTTACTAAGAGTTTGAGCCTAATATGAGTTTGAGCAAAAATAAAATGTTTGTTCTGTGCGTGAACCAGCCTAAGGACATGTGTTTAATGAGCATGAGGATACACTTTCATGGTCAGATAAGCTTATTTTGCTAATGGAATGAATGACTTTCTGAAGAAGTAGGTCACGCTGAGAAGGATTTTGGTTTTTATCCTGAGGACAGTGGGGAGCCGTGGGAGGGTTTCACATGAAGAATGGCACTGTCAGTTCTGTCTTGTGGCAGGGTCACTCTGGCTGCTGCCTGAAAGGCTGGTGGCAAGCGGAGGAGTGATGGGGAGGTGGCTCTTCTCACTGTGAGGTGCTTTGGTGAGGTGGTAGTGCAGGAGATGAGAAGTGGGGGATTAGGAACATATTTGAGATGTGATGACTAAAAGATGGCAGATGTAGGGGGGAGTAGAGAACAACTCCCAGGTTTCTGGCTTGAGTGACTAGGTGGGGGGTGATATCACTTCCTGAGAAAGAAAACTGGGAGTGGAAATACTGCGTGGAGGTTCAGGGGCTGAGCACAGACACCTGGGTCCACATGCTCAGGGCTTGCCCCAGCTGTCCCAGGGACAAGCTGCTGGGGATGATTGGGCATTTTTTTCTTACGAGAAGCATGAACTCACATCCCCATGACTGACATTTTGCACCACCAGTGATCTTTGCATCCTTCTCATGACTGGAAATAGCATTGGAACTACAAGATATCATGCCTCCTTTCCGAAACTTAGGGTATTTAGGTATTTTGCATATTTTGCTAATTTGCCATTCATGTCTCAGGGAATACCTCTATGGGCTTTATCTGTTTTATCCAAGAATGTATGTGTTAGTCTTCTTTTTTTTTCTTTTTTTGAGACAAGAGTCTCACTCTGTTGCCCTGGGTAGAGTGTCATGGCATCATCATAGCCCAAAGCAACCTCAGACTCTTGGGCTCAAGAGATTCTCTTGCCTCTGCCTCCTGAGTACCTGGAACCACCAGAGCCTGCCACAATGCCTGGCTATTTTTTAGTAGAGATGGGTCAAGCGCGATCCACCTGCCTCTGTTTCCCTGTTTGTTAAGATACAGGCATGAGCCACCCCATATGTTAATCCCATGTGTTAATCTTTATTCACTGCAAAGATCTTTTTTTTTTTTTTTTGCAGTTTTTGATAGAGACTGGGTTTGAACCCGCCACCTCCAGTGTATGGGGCTGGCGCCCTACTCACTGAGCCACAGGCGCTGCCCTTTTTTTTTTTTTTTTAAGAGACAGAGTCTCACTTTATCACCCTCAGTAGAGTGCTGTGGCTTCACAGCTCACAGCAACCTCTAACTCCTGGGCTTAGGTGATTCTCTTGCCTCAGCCTCCCAAGTAGCTAGGACTACAGGCACCCGCCACAATGCCTGGCTATTTTTTGTTGTTGTTACAGTTTGGCCGGGGCCAGGTTAGAACTTGCCACCCTCGGTATATGGGCGCCCTACCCACTGAGCCACAGGCGATGCCCATCAAAGATCTGTTTTATAATTATGGGTTACGTCAAGAAGTCACCTCTTGGCTTGGTGCCCAGACCTTGGTTAGGTCACTGGCCACATACACCAAGGCAGGTGGGTTCGAACCTGGCCCTAGCCTGCTAAACAATGACAACTGCCACAAAAAAATAGTGGGGCACTGTGGTGGGCACCTGTAGTCCCAGCTGCTTGGGAGGCTGAGGCAAGAGAATAGCTTAAGCCCAAGAGTTTGAGGTTGCTGTGAGCTGTGATGCTACGGCACTCTACTGAGGGTGACAGAGTCAGACTCTATCTCAAAAAAAAAAAGAGAAGTCACCTATCAATGGGACACAGTGGCTCACTCCTGTAATCCTAGCACTCTGGGAGGCCAGGGAGGGTGGATTGCCCTGACTGAGCTTACAGGTTCAAGACCAACCTGAGTAAGAGAGACTCCATCTCTAAGAATAACAGGGCTTTTGGGTGGTGCCTGTGGCTCAGTTAGTAAAGCACCGACCCCATATACCGAGGGTGGCGGGTTTAAACCCGGCCCTGGCCAAACTGCAACAACAATAACAACAAAAATAGCCTGGCGTTGTGGAGGGCGCCTGTAGTCCCAGTTACTTGGCAGGCTGAGGCAAGAGAATTGCTTGAGCCCAAGAGTTGGAAGTTGCTATGAGCTATGACACCATGGCACTCTAAGGGTGACAAAGTGAGACTATGTCTCAAAAAAAAAAAAAAGTCACCTCTTCCTATGTAATAAAACCTCCTAAAATTATTATTATCATTTTTGAGATAGAGTCTCATTCCATTGCCTGGATTAGAGTGTAGTGGCATCATCATACCTCACTGCACCCTCCAACTCTTAGGCTCAAGCGATCTTCCTGCCTCAGTTTCCCAAGTAACTGGATTACACCACACCTGTCTAAAAACTTAAAATTAAAAAGAAAATAAAAAAGGTGCTGGATACCATCTGACAATACAGCACAGTGGTTAAAAGTGTGACTCTGGGCCCAACTCCTGGCAGCACAAGGTGACTTTGAGCCTGTTCCTTTACCTCACAGGGCCTCAGTTTGCTCATCTATAAAATGGGGCTATTAATGGTCCTTCCCATATAGTTATGAGTGTGAAATGGGCCAGCCAGTGGATGCAAAGTACCTTACACAGCATGTCTCCCATAATAAGCCCTGAACACATTCACTATTTTTGGAGACAGACTCTTATTCTGTTGCCTAGGCTAGAGTGCTGTGGCCTCAGCCTAGCTCACAGCAACCTCAGACTCCTGAGTTGAGGCAATCCTACTTCCTAGTCTCCCAAGTAGCTGGGATTTCAGGCATCCTCCACAGTAACCAACTGATTTTTCTATTTTTAATTTAATTTTATTTATTTTTGAGACAGAGTCTCACTTTGTTACCCTTGGTAGAGTGCTGTGGCTCACAGCTCACAAATTCTTGGGCTCAAGTGATTCTCTTGCCTCAGCTTCCCAAGTAGCTGGGACTACAGGCACCTGCCACAATGCCCAGCTGTTTTTTTAGAGACAGGGTCTCACTCTGGCTCAGGCTGGTCTTGAACCCCTGAGCTCAATCAGTCCTCCCACCTTGGCTGCCCAGAGTGCTAGGATTATAGGTGTGAGCCATTGTGTCCAGCACTGACTTTTCTATTTTTAGTAGACAAAGGGTCTCACTGTTACTGAGGCCATTCTCGAACTCCTAAGCTTAAGTGATCCTCTTGCCATGGCCTCCCAGAGTGTCAGGATTATAGGCCTGAGTCATTGCGCCAAACCCCTGAATACATTCTTGAGTCAACAGCCCACAAGAGCTGTGCCCCTTGCCTTGTTCCTTTTGTTTATTCTGACCCCTCTCTCCACCAGGTTCTTTTTCCGGTCAGGGAAGCAGACCTAGTTCAAAGGCCATGACTAAGGCAGTGGCTCTGACTGCAGAAGACAACCCACCAAGATGCCTTCCAGAACTGTTTCTGTTCCATATGTACATTGCTCATTTGCTTCCCCCTCAAAGCAGATGGAGGAGGAAAGAGATGAAGGTCTTTTGGGATAACTTTCTCCCCAGCTACAGAACTGGATACCCTTGAAGGTTTGGCCTGGGTGGGAGTGAAGCAGCATGAAGAAATCAAGAAAGCAGAAGGAATGAGTGCGGGGCCCACCTGCTCCCACTTCAATACTCCCACATGCAGACATGTGCTCTACTGATTTGCTCCCATGGACGACCCTGGTCTTTAATGTGTAGCAGAAGGCAGAAGAGAAAGTAGGAAAATATGGTATAGATAGCCCAGGGTGATTTCACTGACATTTCGTGAATATTTGATTTAGTTAACACAACTTTCTTTATGTGATTTTTGTATTAAAGTAAAATGACTTTTATACTTTATGTGTTTTAGTGTGGTCTCTGAAAGTTAAGATGGTATGTGGGGGGCGCACATATGTGCATATATGTGCACATACACGTTTCACTGGCTCTAAAGTGATGCATCATTTTGTGTCACTATAGTAATGCTGCAAATTAAAATCTTAAGATGCTATTGATTTTAAGGCTCACCCTGATTTCAGAGGTGGTAAGATGTGAAAAAATGTGCATTTAGAAATCAATGAAATATATTATACTGAGAACTAATGGCTGCACTTTGCAAAGAAACTTATAAGCCTGCTGAACACATTCTAGGAGCTGGTCTTCTTAGCAAATCACACTGAATGTGTTTTGTCTGCTCTTTGGATTATCTCACTTGGTCCTTATAAAACAGCTCAGCAAGACAGGGACTAGGACTGATCTCTCCCCAGTTTACAGATTTGGAAGGTTCAACCTCCTTATACAAGGTCATGTAACTAGGAAATGGCTATCCTGTTGCAAGTGCAGCAGACCTGGCTTTAAGACCTGAGACAGAGCAAGACCTCATCTCTAAAAATAGCCGGGTGTTGTGGAGGGCACCTGTAGTCCCAGCTCCTTGGGAGGCTGAGGCAAGAGAATCACTCAAGCCCAAGAGTTTGAGGTTTCTGTGAGCTGTGACACCACAGCACTCTACCAAGGGCGAGAAAGTGAGACTGTCTCAAACAAAAAAAATAAATAAATAAAAGACCTGGTCTCTTGCCAGACGTGGTGGCTCAGACCTGTAATCCCAGCACTCTAGGAGGCTAGGCAGGCAGATCTGAGTTCTATGTTATGTGCCCAGTCTCTGAAAAGCACTGATGGTATACATATACATATACATATATAATATCTATTTCTTTTTTTTTTTTTTTTTTTGAGACAGAGTCTCAAGTTGTCGCCCTGGGTAGAGTGCTATGGTGTTATAGCTCACAGCAACCTCCAATTCGGGCTTAAGTGATCCTCTTGCCTCAGTTTTTCTATTTTTAGTAGAAACGGGGTCTCGCTTTTTCACAGGCTGGTCTCAAACTTGTGAGCTCAAGCAATCCATCCACCTCAGCCTCCGAGTGCTAGGATTCAGGCATGAGCCACCAGCACTGACAGTATTTTTTTTTTCTTTTTTTGTTAGAGACAGTCTCACTTTGTTGCCCTTGGTAGAGTGCTGTGGCATCACAGCTCACAGCAACCTCCAACTCCTGGGCTTAGGCGATTTTCTTGCCTTAGCCTCCCAAGTAATTGGGACTACAGGCACTCACCACAATGCCCGGCTTTTTTTTGCAGTTTTGGCAGGGGCTAGGGTTGAATCCACCACCTCCAGCATATGGGGCTGGCACCCTACTCCTTTGGACCATAGGTGTCACCCAGCCTGGCTGTTTTCTTGTTGCAGTTTGACCGGGGCTGGGTTTGAACTCACCACCCTCGGTATATGGGGCCGGCGCCCTACCCACGGAGCCACACGCGCCGCCCAGCACTGACAGTATTAATAACCACTACTTACTGCATGCCCTACCCACACCATTTTGAAGACTTTTCTCAAGTTGTCTCTTCATACCCCTGTGAAATTGCAGGTATTATTCTCTAGGGACACCCAGGAAGGTTAAAGTACAATGGGGTGAAAGGATTTGTCCAAGGTCCCTAGCTAGAAAGAAGCAGCAGAACTTGAACCCAGGTACAAACTCCACCCTCAGGCTATAACCACTCTGTCCCCCACAAAGATTCAGTAGCATCTAAGAGTCCAGTTTTGATCCCTATCCCAATAGGGCCATGAGGTCAATGTTTCCTGATCCCCAGCACTTTGTGTAATGCGGCCATTCTGCTGGGTACTCCCCTATTAACAAGGCGAATGAGAAGTTTCTGTGGTGAGAGCAAACCTGGGGAACACATCCAGCATCCTGATTCCAGAACCACACACAGAAACCATACCAAGGGCAGCCAAGATCACAGACCAGTGTTCTAGAGAGGGGGAAAGTCTGCAACCTTGACTGGGCTGCAGATCAGGGGCAGCTCCTGGGACCAGTGTTGCCCGAGATCAGTCCTCCATGCCTTACAGCCCAGAGCCCCAGCTGTGGCGGCTGTCCTCCCTCCTAAACCAACCTTGCTTCATTGTCCCCATCTACAGGGTGCAAGATGGCCATTACATTTAGAAGCAGAAGTATGTTGCTATCAATATACTATTGATACATATCTCCTGAATTTCTAGGCTTGAGGGGCACCCTATTTAAGTGCCCCTTCATGAGGATGGACATGGTGAAAGAACCTGCTGATTAAGAAATGTCAAGTTAAAGGCCAGGTGCAGTGGCTTACACCTGTAATCCTGGCACTCTGGGAGGCCAAGGCGGGTGGATCACTTGAGCTTAGGAGTTCGAGACCAGCCTGAGCAAGAGTGAGACCCCCTTCTCTCAATAATAGCTGGGCCTGGGTGGTGCCTGTGGCTCAGTGAGTAGGGTGCCAGCCCCATATACCGAGGGTGGCGGGTTTGAATCCGGCCCTGGCCAAATGGCAACCAAAAATAGCTGGGCGTTGTGGTGGACACCTGTGGTCCCAGCTACTCAGGAGGCTAAGCAAGAGAATCACCTAAGCCCAAGAGCTAGAGGTTGCTGTGAGCTGTGATGCCACAGCACCCTACCAAGGGCAACAAAGTGAGACTCTGTCTCTAAAAAAAAAAAATAATAAATAGTAGTAAGAATAATAGCTGGACCTTGTGGCAGTTGTCTGTAGTCCCAGCTACTCAAGAAGCTGAGGCAAGAGGATCTGCTGAGTCCGAAAGTTTGAGGTTGCTATGAGCTATGATGCCGTAATACTCTACTGAGGGGGAAAAAAAAAAAAGGCAAGTTAAGACAGCCCTTACGGCACTGGTATGCCAGGAGAGGCTCAAAAAAGTGAGAAATACTTGGGAGTACAACTGTATGTAAAATCAGACAATGGGGCGTGTGGGAGCATTTCTCCTGGAGACCAGCCTGGTTTAACCATAGGCAACAGAGCTGTGGCATTAGAGGGGCTCTAGACCCCACATGGTGGGATTCCAACAACAAATGCTGCAGAGGGAGAAAGAAGCTTAGAAGCAGCTTTCAGGCCTTGGGACCTTGAGAGGCATTAAGAAGTGGTTGCTGTAGCAATTTTTTTTTTGGAGATGGGAGTCTCAAACTGTCGCCCTGGGTAGAGTGCCATAGCGTCATAGCTCATAGTAACCTCCAACTCAGGCTCAAGCCATCCTCTTGCCTTAGTTTTTCTATTTTTAATAGAAAGGGAGTCTCGCTTTTGCTCAGGTTGGTCTTGAACTTGTGAGCTCAGGCAGTCCACCTGCCTTGGCCTCCCAGAGTGCTAGGATTATAGGCGTGAGCCACAGTGCCCGGCCAGCAATTGTTTTTAAAAGATGATTAAATACAGGACCTATATATCAGAACTTGAAGGCATTTATTAGCAATTGGTCCTGAGCACTTGTTTTTTTTTTTTTGAGACAGAGCCTCAAGCTGTTGCCCTGAGCACTTGTTAAGAGTGACAGTAAGGGGCGGCGCCTGTGGCTCAGTCGGTTAGGCGCCGGCCCCATATACCGAGGGTGGCGGGTTCAAACCCAGCCTCGGCCGAACTGCAACCAAAAAATAGCCGGGCGTTGTGGCGGGCGCCTGTAGTCCCAGCTACTCGGGAGGCTGAGGCAAGAGAATCGCTTAAGCCCAGGAGTTGGAGGTTGCTGTGAGCTGTGTGAGGCCACGGCACTCTACCGAGGGCCATAAAGTGAGACTCTGTCTCTACAAAAAAAAAAAAAAAAAAAAAAGAGTGACAGTAAGCTGGGTGCAGTTGAGCTCAGGAGTCCGAGACCAGTCCAAGTAAGAGTGAGACATTGTGGCAGGTGCCCAGCTACTCGGGAGGCAGAGGCAAGAGAATTGCTTGAGTCCAGGAGTTTGAGGTTGATGTGAGGTAGGCTGAGGCCAGAGAACTCTAGCCTGGGCAATAGGGTGAGTCTGTTTAAAACAAAAGTGAATGTAAAAACTGCCGGAACTTTTAATCCTCATAGTAAACATTAATTACTGAGGAATCTATGTGCAAGGCACTAATGCAGGGGCTCTTTTTTGCATTAACTCATTAAGTCCTCACAATCACCCCTTCATTACTATTCTTGCTTCCATGTCAGAGGTCCATACGTTCCTGGGGTTACACAGCCACACAGCTGCAAGCAGTTCTGTTCTAGGCCTGAGCACCTGGATACCAGGCCACACTGTCCCCTGCAAGGTGAAGATACAGACTCCTCCTATTTGATGGACAAGTTTCAGAGGAATTGATTTGCACAAGGTCACAGGGCTGATAGATGCTTAAACATTAATGACAATTATAGCAGCTAAAATTTATGCTTGTTACATGCCAGGCATTATTCTAAGGTTCAATCTGCATTAATTTTGAATCTTCACAAGCACCCTGACATCCTGCACTCTACAAATGAGAAAACTGAGGAACTCAGCTGTTCTAGGGAACAGGCTCAAGATGACATCAGCAAGGATCTCTAGCATTTTGGAGGACATTCACCAAAGTTTAGATTCATGGGGCATAGGACCCTTTCATAAAATAAAATGGAAAGTCAAAACCTTTGCCTTATGAAACAAGAAAGACACACACAAGTGGCCTTGCCTGGCAATAAATACTTTAATTTTTCTTGCTTCATTTTTATGATGACAAATAATTTTCAAGTTTATTTCCTTTGTTTAAATACAAAGCTAAACCACAAACAGGTACAATCAAGACATTTTTATCTCACATTTACACACTCCTGTCGGATCCTCCTCCAATTTGCTGACCGGTGACCAGGCTGGCTGGGGGTGGGGAGGGGGGGAAGACTTTCTTAGGTAGCACCGTCGTGAGGCCTGGGGTGGGGGATGAATCGAGGATGAGGACAGGTTCTCATACCTGTCTCCATTCACATTTACCTGGGACCAGAGTGAGCTACAGACCCCAGGGCATGGCTCCTGAGCCCCGGCCCACTGGACTGAAGGGACAGTATGTGAGAAGCGGTCCTACTTAAGGAGGGAGGAGGAAGCTACCCACTCCTCCTGCCATCACAGTTGAGGTGAAAACTTCAGCCTTATCCTTGATCCCTGGGGGCTGCTGGGCCCTGCCCTCTCCCCTGCACACCTGGGAACCTTTGGCAGGCAGGCAGAGGTGGCTGGGGCGGGGGTCCTCATACTCCAATTCATGGCTGCGTCTTCACAGGAAGGACACCGGGTGGTCTGACAAAACAGAATGCCTTGACAGCAGGTCTGGAACTTTCAACCCCGCAGAATCAAGTGAGTGGGGTAGGGATGGGATGTCAGGTAAGTAATTTCTGGTCCCACTACAAAACTTTATTTCTGATTAGAATAGAATACCATCTCAAATCTCTTCTACAAAAACAAAAACAACCCCCCGCAATATAATGCAGCCACTTCACTCACTTCAAGACCTATATACATGTAAGTTGTTTTCTGTGGGGTTTTTTTTTTTTCTTTTTTAAATTTTTTTTGGTTTCTTTTTGATTTTTTACTATTATTTTTTAAAATAAATTCAGTGTTCACATTTCTATAAAGAATTAACCCAGTTTCAGGAAACCCTGCCCTGGCAAGGTAGGTAAGCAGTGCTTTCCCTGCCCACATCTGGTTTGATTTCCTGCCCTGATGCTTCAAGGTGCCCAGAAAAGCGGCAGCCTCTGGAAGAGTAAATCTATGCCCGGCCCGTGCTCCCAGGCCATGGGGTCAGTAAGCTTTCAAGAAAGCAGAGGGGAAGACTAGCTTACTGTAAAACCTTTTTTAAAAATATTCATACGCTTCAATGTGTGCCTGACGAGATATCAGGAGAACAAGAGCTTGAAAACATCTCGTCCAGGCTTCGGGAGGCAGCATCTCCCTCACACCCACCCCGTCCCTAGACGTTGGGAGTGTAGGGACAAAGTCCTGGCTCTTCCACGGGAGGCAGGAGACTTGCCCAGATTCCTAGTTCATGTTTGACTCTTTCCTCTAAAACCTGTGCTGAGTCTTTGACTGCACGCACGGGAAGCACAAACGTTCAACTTGTATGCAAAAAAAGTACAAAAACAACTAGAATATAAAAGTTTTGGTAATATAAGGCCATCTGTTCAAGTCCACCTTGGAAACCTGTAACAGATATTTAAATACTACAGTGAAAAGGCATCTTAATATACTTTTTAAAAACATCTGAAGTCTTCTGCTAAGATTAAGTGTGTAAAAAAAAAAAATCAATTCCCTTTGAGGGCACTCTGTCCTTTGAAGAAGGGGTGAGGCAAAGGAGGGCGATAGGCCAGCCAGCTAATGCTTCAGCCAGGGGTAGGCTTCGATGGAAGCCTTGCTGCGGTCGCCATAGTCATACAAGAGCTCCTCCCCAGCCTCGATGTCTCGGGAGGCGATGAGGATGAGGTGAGGTACACCGTCAATGTCGTGCAGTTTGGTTTGGCAATTTCCACATTTGCTGTGATTGATCAGCCTTCCCAGGCGGTTTGTCTCTCTAGTTGCATCCACACTGGTGGGGAGGGAGGGCAAGAGCAAATTAAATTGATAAGAAGCCTTTTAACCCGGTCAGCATCAGGATCATACTCAACTCTAGGGGAAATGTCGATTTATAGACATGTTTTGGGGAAAGAGATTCAATTCAAAAAGCTATTTTCCAAAGCCTAGAGAGGCCCAGGGCTGGGGGCGGTTAGTAGGGGTGGGGCAGAATTCAAAGGGCTCTTTATGGAGGCACAGGAGGAAACTGTAGAGTTTTGCAAAATAAAGGGATAAAAATCAACTCCACTGTCCACAGCCAGGAAGGAGTAATTAGTGATTTCCCGAGCTGTTCTTGCCAAATGCCCTGAAGAGGGGGAGCCAGAGCACAGGTTTTCATGTGACTAGTCCACTTCTGCTTCTCGCTGTATGAGATGATATCCACCACAGCCCCAATTCCAACATTTATTTATTTATTTCTGAGACAGAGTCTAGGTAGAGTTTGTGACATCATAGCTCAGAGCAACCTCAAACTCTTGGGCTCAAGTGATCCAAGTAGGTGGGACTGCAGGCATCCACCTCAATGCCTGGCTAGGTTTTCGTTTTTCTATTTTTTTTTTTTTTTTTTGTAGAGACAGTGTCCCACTTTATTGCCCTCGGTAGAGTGCCGTGGCATCACACAGCTCACAGCAACCTCCAACTCCTGGCCCCAGGTGATTCTCTTGCTTCAACCTCCCGAGCAGCTGGGACCACAGGCACCCACCACAACGCCCAGCTGGTTTTTTTTGTTGCAGTTTGGCCAGGGCTAGGTTTGAAGCTACCAAGTCAGTATGTGGGGCCGGCGCCCTACTCACTGAACCACAGGTGCCATACTTGTTTTTCTATTTTTAGTAGAGACAGGGTCTCATTCTTGCTCAGGCTGGTCTTGAACTTCTGAAATCAGGTGATCCACCTGCCTCGGCCTCCCAGAGTGCTAGGATTATAGGTGTGAGCCACGGTGCCCAGCCCCAATTCCAATCATTAAAAATGGGAAGAGTGGCTCGGCACCCATAGCACAGTGCTTACAGTGCCAGACACATACACTGAAGCTGGTGGGTTCAAACCTAGCCCTAACCAGTTGAACAACAATGACAATTGCAACAAAAAGAAACAGCTGGGTGTTGTGGTGAGCACCTGTCGTCCTAGCTACTTGGGAGGCTTGAGCCCAAGAATTTGAGGTTGGGTGGCACCTATGGCACAGTGGGGAGGATGCCGGCCCCATATAGGGAGGGTGGTGGTTTTAAACTCGGTCCAGCCAAAACTGCCAACAACCAAAAAATAATAGCTGGACATTGTGGCGGGTGCCTGTAGTCCCAGCTACTCGGGAGGCTGAGGCAAGAGAATTGCCTAAGCCCAGGAGTTGGAGGTTGCTGTGAGCTGAGACAACACAGCACTCTACTGAGGGCGATAAAGTAAGACTCTGTCTCCAAAAAAAAAAAAAAAAATGAATTTGAGGTTGCTGTGAGCTATGATGCCACAGCCCTTTACCGAGGGTGACATACTGATACTCGTCTCAAAAAAAAAAAAAAAAAAGGGAAGAATGTATACGGGGGGAGCTGCAATACAGCTCTGAAAAAGGCAACAAGAAACACGACCAACAAAGATACTCAGGAGCTCTCTGTGGCCCTTGGCTCTTAGGCCTGTCTTCACTATCCAGAGGACAGAAAAGCCATGCAAAGTGACAGAGGACTTACCAGTAGGTTTTACTCAGATACTGGAAATAGTACATGTAACAGCCTGTGGAAGGGTCTTGCGCATACAGAGCCTCCCGCTTCTTGGCATCGGTGATCTCGATGAGGTCCCCGTGGTATTCTACCACAAAGTCACCCCGGGAGAACTGCTTGGTGGCTATTACACCCCTGCCTTTGCCATCAATGAGGTCAATCTGTCGGGAGGTTAGAGGTGCTGGTTGATAATTGCAATGGATGCCGCCACACATGGCAACTTCCTGGGAGTCTGGGGTTCATACTGCTCCCTAAAAACTTTGTTGAGGTATGCCATAAAATCCACTCATTTTATGCATACAGGTTGATGGGTTTTATTAAATGTATACAGTTGTGCAACTATCAACACAATCTAGCCTTAGAATACCTCCATCACCCCACACATTTGGTATCCCTGTTTCCATCTGCAAAGCACTATTATGCAGAATCTCAGGCAACATCTACTAGGTGAGTGTTGACAACCCACTTTGCAGATGAGAAAACTGAGGCTTGGACAGGCAAAGCTACGTGTCGAAGGCCACACACCTAGGCAGTGGTGTAGCAAGGACTCTAATCCACAGAGCTAGCCTCTCTACGCAGGCACCATGCTCTATGTCACTCTTGGCAAACAACAGGACCCAGTGTTGTGGGGTCTTTCCTTCATTCTATAATTTACTCTGATGTGTTTTTCCTCATTCTATTACATGTAGAGGTGCAGGGGGCTGCTTGAGGGGCCCAGGACCTAAGTTTAGATCCCTCAGGGACGGGTAGAAGTGGAAGCTCATCTGGCTACCACTGTGGAGTTACTTCCCTCTTGCCAGAACCAAGAGAAAAGCAAATTTCTTGGGCATTGCCATTAACAGGAAAACAGAGTTTATAGAAGCCAGACAGAACCAGCTATACAATGCATGATTCCATTTATATTAACTGTCCAGAAAAGGCAAACCCAGAGACAGAAAGTGGACAATGGCTGCCAGGGGCTGGAGGCGGGACAGACTAGCACTGGGCACAGGGTTTCTTTTTTTTTTTTTGCAGTTTTTGGCCAGGGCTGGGTTTGAACCTGCCACCTCCTGCATATGGGGCCGGCGCCCTACTCCATTGAGCCATAGGCGCCGCCCGGGCACAGGGTTTCTGTCTGGGAGGGATGATGGCTGCACAGCATTAAGACACTAAATGCCAGGGGCAAGACATGATTGCAAGAGGGACTTTACCTAACAATTGCAATCAGTGTAACCTGGCTTATTGTACCCTCAATGAATCCCCAACGATAAAGAAAAAAAAAAAAAAGACACTAAATGCCAATGGATTGTACACTTTATAATGGTTAAAATGGTAAATGTTATGTTATGGGTATTTTTATTTCTAAAAAAAAAAAAGATATTTATATATGTGGTACATTTATGTTTCTTTCATAAGACATTTCCTTAAGAAATTTTAATATTTGCCTCTCTGACAGCCTAAGAGAGGTAGACTGATCACAGTGGTCACTGGAGGGCTAAAGCCACATGGTGGACACTTGTCTGCAGAACCAGGGGAGGCAAGCACTTCAGCCTCAGCCCTGACACAGTGGGCAATGCTGCCCCTTACCTTCATGCCTTCTTCTTTCCCACTTTCGATCAATTCATCTATTCTTTTCCTTTCTTCTGACTGGATGGAGAGGAAAGAAAAAAGAATAGGATCAGCCTCTCTTCTAAGCCCATTCTGGGTAGTTCTGTGGCCTTCAGCTCTGACCACCTGGGCCACCATACCCACAAGTTCAGGTCGACTTCCAGGACATCAACACTGGTCCCCAGTGGGGTAAAGACTCCAAGCACCTTTCTCTTTTTCTTATCACCTGTTGTGAATGATCTGTCATCTGAGGTTTAACTGGATTGGGAAGGACATAGTAATAGTCCAAAGGCAGAATGGGGCTTGTAGATATGTTGTTTGATACAAGCAGTGGCCGATGCCTGTAATTCCAGCACTTTGGGAAGCCAAGATGGGAGAACCACTTGAGACCAGGACTTCAAGACCAGCCTAAGCAACATAGTATGACCCCATCTCTACAAAAAATTAAAAAATTAGGCTGAGCGCAGTGGCTCATGCCTATAGTCTTAACATTCTGGGAGGCCAAGGCAGGTGGATTGCCTGAGCTAACGGGTTCGAGACCAGCCTGAGCAAGAGTGAGACGTGTCTCTAAAAATAGCCAGGTATTGTGGCAGGCGCCGGTAGTCCCAACTACTTGGGAGGCTGAGGCAAGAGAATCTCTAGAGCCCAAGAGTTTGAGGTTGCTGTGAGCTATAATGCCATGGCACTCCACCGAGAGCAACAAAATGAGATTCTGTCTCAAAAGAAAAAAATTAAAAAATTAGCCAGGTGTGGTAGTATATGCCTATAATTCCAGCTACTTGGGAACCTAAGGTGAGAGGATAATTGTGCGCAAGACTTCAAAGCTGCAGTGAGCTATGATTGGGCCACTGTACCCCAGCCTGGGTGACAGAATGAGACCAAAGTGAAACTGTCTTTAAAAGAAAAAAATGAGGCTGGCACAGTGCCTATAATCCTAACACTCTGGGAAGCCAAGGCGGGTGGATTGTCTGAGCTCATAGGTTGGAGACCAGCCTGAGCCAGAGTGAGACCCCTATTTCTAAAAATAGCCAGGTGTTGTGGCAGGCACCTATAAGTCCCAACTATTCGGGAGGCTGAGACAAGAGAATTGCTTGAGCTCAAGAGTTTGAGGTTGCTGTGAGCTATGATGCCACACAGCTCTCTACTGAGGGCAACATAATAAGACTCTGTCTCCAAAAAAAAAAAAAAAAACAGCCAGGTGTTATGGCAGGCACCTGTAGTCCCAGCTACTTGGGAGGGTGAGGCAAGAGAATCGCTTAAGCCCAAGAGTTTGAGGTTGCTGTGAGCTGTGACGCCACAACACTCTACCGAGGGCCAGGCATGGTGGTTCATGCCTGTAATCCTAGCACTCTGGAGGCCGAGGTAGGTGGATTGCTTGAGCTTAGGAAGTCGACACCATCCTGAGCAAGAAACAGACCCTATCTCTTAATTAAAAAAGAAAAAAACAAACAAAAAAACCAGCCAAGTGTTGTTGCAGGCACCTATAGTCTCAGCTACTCAGGAGGCTGCGGCAAGAGAATCACTTCAGCCCAAGAGTTTGAGGATGCTGTAAGCTGTGAGGCCAGGGCACTCTACTGAGGGCAATAAAGTGAGACTCTGTCTCAAAAAAATAAGAAAAGAGGGCGCCTGTGGCTCCTGTGGCTCAGTCGGTGGGACGCCGGCCCCATATACCGAGGGTGGCGGGTTCAAACTCGGCCCCGGCCGAACTGCAACCAAAAAATAGCCGGGCGTTGTGGCGGGCGCCTGTAGTCCCAGCTACTCAGGAGGCTGAGGCAAGAGAATCGCTTAAGCCCAGGAGTTGGAGGTTGCTGTGAGCTGTGTGAGGCCATAGCACTCTACCGAGAGCCATAAAGTGAGACTCTGTCTCTACAAAAAAAAAAATAAATAAGAAAAGAGAAGAAAGGAGGGGAGGGGAGGGACAGGGGAGGAAAGGAGAGGCGAGGAGAAGAGAGGGGAGGAGAGGGGAAGGGAGGGGAGGGGAGAGATCAGGACTGACTTCATATAAAATCAGCTATGACAGATTGGACCACACCCTTTGAACAGGACCAGATGTCTGTTTAGGATTCATTTGAGTTCCATTTCTATAGAAGTCACTGCTAAGAATGAAAAGAGTACTTCCCACCTACAGAGACAGCACAGCCCTGAACAGAGAAGCTGGAGAGGTGTGGATGCTCTCAGTGTCACCTCTTCCATAAGGCTACTACCTCCATCCCTAACTCTGGGTCCCACTGCTATGCTGGTGCACAAGATACCAGGGAGCAAAAAGAAACCATACAAAGACATACCAGAAGCCCCAAATCAATGGGGCTTGCAGCTGCAATGTGTTAGGCCCCATGTGTGCTAGGAACACTAGTGAATGGGCAACCTCAAGAATTGTCCCCAATCCAGCCACCTGCTCTGAATTCTTGCTGCTGCCCTCCTGCAGAGCCAGCTTGCTGTCCTGGCTTCCATGTTGACCCCCCACACTGTAGTATCCATAAGACACAGAATTTCCATGCTAGTAAGTTTACTTAACAACGATGCACAGTGTTGAGACATATTTACCAGGGAAAATGAACAGTTAACAATGGGAGAAGCTAGGTGAAAAGGCCTATGGGAACTCAATGTACTATCTTAGCAACTTTTCTTTCTTTTTTTTTTTTTTTTAATTTGGCCGGGGCTGGGTTTGAACCCGCCACCTCTGGCATATGGGACCGGCGCCCTACCCGCTGAGCCACAGGCGCCGCCCTTCTTTCTTTTTTTTTTGAGACACAGCCTCAAGCTGTCACCCTGGGTAGAGTGCTGTAGCATCACAGCTCACAGCAACCTCAAACTCCTGGGCTCAAGCGATTCTCTTGCCTCTGCCTCCTAAGTAGCTGGGACTATAGGCACCCGCCACAACGCCCGGCTATTTTTTGGTTGCAGCCGTCGTTGTTTGGCAGGCCCGGGCTGGATTCGAACCCACCAGCTCAGGTAGATGCGGCTGGCACCTTAGCCACTTGAGCGACAGGCACCGAGCCCTTAGCAACTTTTCTGACTACCATGGCTAAAGCAGCCTTAGCCTAGACACTATTAAACCACTCTGCTTTATAAAATTAATGACGAAGTGCTGTACAAAACTATCTTGCTTTCAGTTGTTTTTTCGTTAATCACTCCCCACTTGAATATAAACTCCATGAGTACATGGAGACGTTGCAGGGGCCTCATCTAGTTTATTGTGAAGTCTCCTGGCCTATAACAGTGGCAAGAAATAGGCCTTCAACGCAACACCACACACATAATGACCCTGCTGCATGATCAGTTCATGTCAAGGGTGTGGAGTCACAAGAAATTTGGTGGCCTCTTTAAATGGGAACAGTCCAGGGAAAGCCAGGGTAGCCAACTAGGGATTTTTCTGCTGGGACAAACCACAGCACAGAGGAGATAAGCTGGGCCCAGACCAGATACCCAGCCAGGGTGGTTGAGTCACCTGAAGGCCAGAAGTCTGGGCCACACAAACCACCAGCTCTGAGCTTCCTAAAGGGGATTCTGGCAGCAGCCAATGGCAGGGCCTCAACACAGATGGAGTGGGAGGGATGTAAGGTCAGAACCCAGGTGGGTGAGAGCCTGTGCCCAGGAAGGGAGGGGACCTCTGTGAGGCGGAATCAGCAGGTCACTCTACATGTTGGGCCCTGGGGCCAAGCAAGAGTTGAAGAAGGTAGGGAATTGGCAACAGGCACAATTACTGCCCCAGTGCTGACTGTCACCACTCCCCATATACACAGCCAGGCCAGCCAGCTAAAGGGCCCCCACAGTGAAGAGCCAAGAGGTTCATGGCAGCTCTCCAAAGCCCGCCCTGTGTCCAAACTCTGTGGCCCAGATGCCACCCTATTGCCCTGGACCTGGACCAATATCCTGTTCCACTGACCATCTTCAGATTCAGTGAGAAGCTATGAATTTCAGTTTCACTCCTGATACCTGGCCAACAACAGCCTCTCTTATGCCCCACACACCTGGGCCTGGAAGAGTAGTCAGGTTTGGACTGACCCCTTGGGCTTTCTCTGTACAGTCAAGAGAACACACTGCCCTGACTAGCACCAGCCACATCGTCCTGACCAGCCACGGTCCTACCAACCCAGCCAGTTACAGTCTCATCAAAACTGGCCAACACAGCCTGACTGCCATGGCCAGTAATAGTCTGCACGGTGTTCATTTGGCAAAGCCAACACAAACAGTGAGAGGCACAGCAAGACTCTCGCTCACAAATGGTTCTTCATCCAGGAACAGAGCAGGTTTTATTATGCCTGCGGACCATGCTTTGGGGACCTAAGTATGTCTTCCCTCTGCTCCTCTGCTGCAAGACTGAGCAGACCCACACCCTGGCCTGCTATAGCCTTCCCTCTTCCTGACAGATGAGCCCTTGCTTCTCATTAGTGAAGCAAAGCCAGCTGCCCCCACCCTGCATCCCATGGTGGCCTGGGAGAAACTCAGCACAGGCTGCCTGTGTGGGCGCTATGGCTCCAACCCTCTGGGAGGCGTCCTGGGTTCTGTGGCCTGGCACCGCCTCACCCTCTGCAGTGCTGTGTTGAACAGTGACCTAGCACAGCCTGCCACTGCTGGCCAATGTTTTATAACAGCTCATTCTTGGCGGAAAGACATTGCCTTCTTCAGGAAATGAAGCCAAAGCTTCATGCTATAGGGGGAAAAATAGACCCCTTTTTTGGTTTGCTTTATTTAATGAAGTTTCATCAATTAAAAGAAGGGAAAATAATACTGGACCACTGTCTATCTGTATGTTCAGTAGAGAAAAAAAAAACGCTCAAGGGATTTATGTTAAGAGTTGAAATGCTGGGAGGCGCCTGGGGCTCAAGGAGTAGTGCGCCGGTCCCATATGCCGGAGGTGGCGGGTTCAAACCCAGCCCAGCCAAAAACCACAAAAAAAAAAAAAAAAGAGTTGAAATGCTAAAACTGCCAAAGCCAGCGTCCCCAGCTCTCTGAAGGAGGCAATCCTAGGTACTGCTCCCAAGCTTGGTAGTTGTTGTGGGGGTGTCGGAGAACAGAGGGGACGCTCCAGGTGACCATGAGTGGGAAGGACCTGGTCACGCCCTGGGTTGCCTTACAGAAAGGCAACATCCACACCTCACTGCATCAAATATTGATGGACTGCTGCACGGCTCAGCCCTCTGCAAACACAGTGGCGGAGGCCTGCATGGCCTCTGCTCTGTATGTTCCTATGGATGGCAGCTGGGAAGAGGGAAAGCAGAGGGGAACATTAGAGAGCAACAACACTGGGGAAGCAACAGTGATGATAATAATAGCTAGCACTTGCTGGGTGCCAGACTTGGTTCTAAGGGTTCTACACTTGTGAACATGTTCATTTAATCCACTTGTCAGGTGCTACATCATCATACCACCTGACAGACAGGAGAGCCGAGGCAGAGATGGTAAGTGACTGGCCTGAGGTTATATAATTACCACTTTGAGCCACAATATGGAAACTTCCAGGCAACAGACTTCTTTTCTGGTTCTTCATCCAGGAACAGAGCAGGGTTTTTTTTTGTTGTTGTTGTTGTTGCAGTTTGGCTGAGGTCGGGTTTGTACATGCCAACCTCGGTATATGGGGCCAGTGCCCTATGCACTGAGCCACAGGCACTGCCCAACAGAGCAGGTTTTATTATCCCTGTGGACCACGCTTTGGCGACCTAAGTGTGTTTTCCTTCCCTGCAAGACTGAGCAGGCCTACACCCTGGCCTGTTGCAGCCTTCGTTCTTCCCGACGATAAGCCCTTGCTTCTCATTAGTGAGGCAAAGCCAGCTGCCCCCATCTTGCATCCCACAGCAGCCTGGGAGAAACTCAGCACAGGCTGCCTGTGTGGGCACTATGGCTCCAACCCGCTGGGAGGCATCCCAGGTTCTGTGGCCTTCCCCACAGTCCTAGGCTCCAAATGGCCTTGCCAACAAGTCCTGAAAAAGCCACCATCACAGTGGTGCCTGGCTTCCCATGCACATGCTATAAGGTCCAAAGCTCCCTCACAAAAGTGTCGTAACCAAGCCCCACAGTGATCCCATCAAAAAGGCAGAGCAGACCAAGCGCAGTGGCACATGCCTATAATCCCAGCACTCTAGGAGGCCGGGATGGGAAGACTAATTAAGGGCTGGAGTTTGAGACCAGACTGAGCAAGAGTGAGACTCCACCTCTACCAAAAATAGAAAAACTAGCCAGGTGTTGTGGAGGGCACCTGTAGTCCCAGCTACTGGGAGGCTGAGGCAAGAGGATCGCTTGAGCCCAGGAGTCTGAAGTTGCAGTGAGCTGGGATTATGCCACTCCACTCTACCTGGGGCAAAACAAGGCTCAGGACACACAAACCCAGCACTGCCCACTGGGCAACTCCGCCCCTCCAAGAGCTGGAATCAAAACCACGTGACTACCTGCAGCTCAGCTTTGCTCTTCCTGGAGCTCCTTCGGACAGGGTAGAAATCTGTGAGTTTGCGATTCTGTTGTGTTTTTCCTTGAGCTCTGGGTGAGAAGGGAAGAGAAAATAAATATTAGGACTAAAAGCTAAGCTACCATTTAGGAGGCCCATAACTGCTTAGAAGGCAGCTCTGGCAAACAATGGTATTTAAAACACCTTTGTGCACTGGAGTTTGATAGTCACTCAGCTCACAAGCCCTCAGAGAGCCCTCAGAGAGCGTTTCAGAGACAAGCTTACTCTCTGAGTGGTGCAGTAGCTCACTTCTTTTTTTTTTTTTTTTTGAGACAGAGTCTCAGTTTGTCACCCTCAGTAGTGTCGTGGCCTCACAGCTCACAGCAACCTCCAGCTCTTGGGCTTAGGCGATTCTCTTGCCTCAGCCTCCCGAGTAGGTGGGACTATAGGTGCCCACCACAGTAGATCACTTCTATAATCCTAGCACTCTGGGAACCCAAGGCAGGAGGATGGCTGGCTTGAGCTAAGGAGTTCAAGACCAGCCTGAGCAAGAGTGAGACCCCATCTCCACTAAAAACAGAAAAATTAGCTGGGCATGGTGGCAGGCACCTGTAGTCCCAGCTACTCAGGAGGCTGTAGCAGGAGGAATACTTGAGCCCAGGAGTTGGAAGTTGTGAGCTGGGCTGTTTTAAAAAAAAAACAAGGGCGGCGCCTGTGGCTCAGTGAGTAGGGCGCTGGCCCCATATGCTGAGGGTGGCGGGTTCAAATCCAGCCCCGGCCAAACTGCAATAAAAAAATAGCCGGGTATTGTGGCGGGCGCCTGTAGTCCCAGCTGCTTGGGAGGCTGAGGCAAGAGAGTTGCGTAAGCCCAAGAGTTAGAGGTTGCTGTGAGCTGTGTGATGTCATGGCACTCTACCTGAGGACAGTACAGTGAGACTCTGTCTTTGCAAAAAAAAAAAAAATATGAAGCTTACTCTGGATGAGGGGGCAAAGAAGGAAAGCTGAAGGAAGGCTCTTGAATTTTAGACTTATGCCAAACTGAGATGCTGACACATAGCAGCATCCCTGGTAATGTCTCAAGGAATCTGAGGGTTTAGCATGAGAGAAGCTGGGCGGTGAACCTCTTAACCCCATCTAAGCACACTTCCTTGAGGTCAGAAGAACCAAACTGCTCTGTGTCAGGAGGGAACTCAAGGGAACACTCACTTTTTCCGAGGGGTCTGTTTGCCCTTGTTGGGCTTTTTCAGAGCTTGCTTGGCAACTGCTGCATTGGTAGAATCACAAGACGAGGTTGGAGTTTTTGGAGGCTCTGCTGCTTCAGACTTTTGATTTGGAAAAGGTACCAGGGGACCCCTCCTGACATCTTTGATCTTCTGTTCTTCAGACTTCATGGTATTCCGTATTGCATTTCCAGGATTTCTTTTTTCTGCCGGCAAATGGAGGGAAAAAGAGCAGAGTTATTCTATACTCTCTGTATCATTAATTTCTAACCCATAAGCTGCATTTTTTTTTTTTTTTTGCAGTTTTTGGCTGGGGCTGGGTTTGAACCCACCACCTCCAGCATATGGGGCCAGTGCCCTACTCTTTTGAGCCACAGGCACCCCCCCACATAAGCTGCATTTTAAGACAGGCTTTGAAAGAGAGGACCCTGGGTGCGTCAGGCATGAGGGTCCTCAGCCTATTAAGCCTGTGTCCACTACCACCTATCATGGGGAGAATAACTAGCCCCATTTATTTACTTTTTAGAGAAATGATCTTGCTATGTCACCCAGGCTGCAGTGTAGTGGTCCAATCATAGCTCACTGCAGCCTCCAACTCCTAGGCTCCTTCTTGCCTCAATCTCCCAAGTAGCTGAGACTATAAATGTGTATATAACCTCCCCCAATTCTTTTCCACTTTTTTTTTGTTTTTTAAGAGACAAGGTTTTGGGTGGCGCCTGTGGCTCAAGGAGTAGGGCACCAGTCCCATATGCCAGAGGTGGTGGGTTCAAACCCAGCCCCGGTCAAAAACCACAAAAAAAAAAAGAGACAAGGTTTTATTCTGTCACCTAGGCTGGAAGGTAGTGGTGGCATCATAGATCACTGAGATAGTGAACTCTTGGCCTCAAGAGATCCTTCCACCTCAGGTTCCCAAATAGCTGAGCTGGTGCTACCACACTGGGCTCATTATTTGATTTTTTGCAGAGACAGGCTCTTGCTTTGTTGCCTAGGCTAGTCTTGAACTCCTGGCCTGAAGCCATTCTCGGCCTCCCAAAGTTGTGAGAGTACAAATGCGAGCCACTACACCTGACTCTAGCTCTACAAAGACACCAGGCAGAGGTCTTGGGCTTCTGCATCTTGATGTGGGAAAGCCTGCAAGCAGAAGAACCACAGACACCGACAACATCTATCTATTGACAGCTTTCAGGAACTGACTTGAAATCCAGAGAACAATCCTGAAAGAGTGGGCCAGCACTGGAGACAGGAGTAAGGTGACAAAGCAAAAAGTTCCCCAAGAGCTCCCTGACATGCCTCATTTCAGACTGTTAAAAAAAAAAAGTTGGCTTGGCGCTCGCATCTCAGTGATTAGGGCCCCAGCCACATGTACCAGGGCTGGTAGGTTTGAAACTGGCCAGGGGCTGCTTAAACAGCAATGACAACAATAACAAACTGCGGACGGCGCCTGTGGCCCTCAGAGTAGGGCGCCGGTCCCATACACCAAGGGTGGCGGGTTCAAACCCAGCCCTGGCCAAACTGCAACAAAAAAATAGCCAGGCGTTGTGGCAGGCGCCTATAGTCCCAACTACTCAGGAGGCTGAGGCAAGAGAATCACCTAAGCCCAAAAGCTGGAGGTTGCTATGAGCTGGGACGCCACAGCACTCTACCAAGGGCAACAAAGTGAGACTCTGTCTCTAAAAAAAACCAAAAAACAATAGGAAGGAAATAGAGTAAAACACAGTGGCTTATGCCTATAATCCTAGCACTGTGGGAGGCTGAGGTGGGTGGATCACTTGAGCTCATAAGTTCAAGACCAGCCTAAGCAAGACTGAGACCCTTGTCTCTAAAAAATAGCTGGGCAGGGTGGCGCCTGTGGCTCAGTGAGTAGGGCGCTGGCCCCATATGCCGAGGGTAGCGGGTTCAAACGCGGCCTCGGCCAAACTGCAACCAAAAAATAGCCGGGTGTTGTGGCGGGCGCCTGTAGTCCCAGCTGCTTGGGAGGCTGAGGCAAGAGAATCGCGTAAGCCCAAGAGCTGGAGGTTGCTGTGAGCCGTGTGACGTCATGGCACTCTACCAAGAGCGGTAAAGTGAGACTCTGTCTCTACAAAAAAAAAAATAGCTGGGCATTGTGACAGGCACCTGTAGTCTCAGCTACTCAGGAAGCTGAGGCAAGAGAACCACTTGAGCCCAAGAATTGAGGTTGCTATGAACTATGACACCACTACACTCTACAGAGGACAACAAAGTAAAACTTTGTCTAAAAAAAAAAAAGAAAGAAAGGGAAGGCAAGGTAGGGAAGAAAAGGAGGGAAAGAAAAGAAAAAGGAAAGGAAAGGAAGAATACACAATACACTCACTGTTGGTAGAGGTAAAATGGTGCAGTCACCGTGGAAAAGTTTGGTAGTTAGGGCTGGGCACAGTGGCTCACGGCCGGTAATCCTAGCACTCTGGGAGGCTGAGGTGGGTGGATTGCTTGAGCTCAGGAGTTTGAGACCAGCCTGAGTAAGAGCAAGACCCCGTCTCCACACTGTGGCAGGTGCCCGTAGTCCCAGGTACTAGGGAGGTTGAGGCAAGGGAATCTCTTGAGCCTAAGAGTTGGAAGGTTGCTGTGAGCTATGACACCATGGCACTCTACCAAGGGTGATAAAGTGAGATTCTGCCTCAAAAAAAAAAACAAAAACCATTTCCAAAAATAGCCAAGCGCTGTGGTGGGTGCCTGTAGGCCCATCTACTTGGGAGGCTGAAGCGAGAGAATCACTTGAGCCCACGGTTTGAGGTTGCTGTAAGCTGTAATGCCATGGTACTCTACTGTGGGTGACAAAGTGAGACTGCCTCAAAAGAAAAAAAAAAGTTTGGGGGAGTTAGTCAAAAAGTTAAATACAGTACCATATGACCTACCAATTTCACTAGTAGGCATCTACTCAAGAGAATTAAAAACATATGTCCACACAAAAATCTATGCAGAAATGTAGCAGCTTATTCATAATAGTCAAAAAGTAGACAACCCAAATATCCATCTACTGAAAAATGGGTAAATAAAATGTGATCTATCTACATACTGAAATATTATTCAGCCACAAGAAGGAATGAGGCAGTGATACATTCTTCAAGGATGAACCTTAAAACCATGAGGCTAATTTAAAGAAGCCAGAAACAAAAGGCTACATATTACATAATTTATATGAAATGAGAATAGGTAAAGCCATAGAGACAGAAAGTAATTTAATGGTTGGAATGGGGGATGGATGGTGACTCTTAATGGGTACAGGATTCCTTTTTAGAGTGATGAAAATGTTCCAGAATTAGACGGTGGTAATGATTGCACAACTCTGCAAATATAGCCAAAACCACTGAATTGTGCACTCTATTTTTATTTATTGATTGATTTTTAGAGACAGTCTCACTCTGTTGCCCCAGGCAGAATGAGGCTACAGTAACCTCAAACTCCTGGGTTCAAGCTATCCTCCTGCCTTAGCCTCCAGAGTAGCTGGGACTACAGGTGCCGGCCACAACGTCCGACTAGCTTTTCTATTTTTAGTTAAGATAGGGGTGTTGGTTTTGCTCATGCTGGTCTCTGAATTGTACTTTATTTATTTAATTTTCAGAATGTTTTAATATAGCATATCAAAAATGAATTGTACTTTAAACTAATGAACTTTATCATATGCGAACTGTATCTCAACCAACCAATGGAAAAAATAAATACATCAAAAGTATTCAGGGGTAGCGCCTGTGGCTCAGTGAGTAGGGAGGGTTCAAACCCAGGCCTGGCCAAACTATAACAAAAAAAATAGCTGGGAGATGTGGCTGGCACCTGTAGTGCCAGCTGCTTGGGAGGCTGAGGCAAGAGAATTGCCTAAGCCCAAGAGCTGGAGGTTGCTGTGAGCTGCGATGCCACAGCACTCTACCCTGGGCGATAAAGTGAGACTGTCTCTAAAAAAAAAAAAGTATTCAGATGATTTTCACTGTCTTAACATGCCTTCTTTGGTGGAAGCAGAGGAAATTAAGGCCAGGATGTTAGACACTACCCTAGGACTGTGTGGTATCCATGGCATCATCTGTCCTATCAGTCAGAATTATAGACAAGAGCCTAGCCTTTGGGGTCCCCAAAGTACATCTGATCTGATTCTAATCATGGCCATTTAGTAAGACCATCAGTCAAATAAGCTAGTTTGTGTACCACATCACCATTTGGGAAAATATATATTCTGCCTCATTCCAAAAGGCTGTAAAACTGGCCAGCTACCATTTCTTTTTCCCCGTCCTTATGTGCCAAGGCTAACCCAAGTGCCACAACTACAGGAATGAGCAAGAACGTGCGACTCACGGTCTAACAGGAAAGAGATGACACACGGCATGCCATACAGCCCTCTGGCATTCATGCCCTTCAGAATAACCCTGTGTGTGAGATCAGACTCCTCATTCTCCCAATTTACTGATGAGAGAACTAAAGCTCAGAAAAGGGGCTCAAGCATTCTGCTCTACCCTCGTTCTTTCTAGTGGCAAAATTAGAATTAGAACCCAACTCATCTGAAGACCAAATGAAATAACATCACTCAGTATGCCAGAGAAAAATCAAACCATGGGTGGGGTCCTGTCCCCAGTTTAGGGGTTCCTAGCCCTGAATCTCAGATCTGGCCCCAAACGTCCTGTCACTTATGACACTCTGTTTTAGAGAACATAAGGCTTCCTTGTATGGAGCTGCTGGCAGCCAGAGGCTCTGGTTCTTTCCAATACATTTTAATTAGAAGGGAACTCAGTGAATTGGGGAAAGTTCACACACCTCACTGCAGCTTCGAAAGGGAGTATTTGGATTACAAAGATTCCTAAGACGTTTCATTTTGTTTTGTGGGGCCATGCAGAGTTTTCACTGTGTTTTCATTGTTTAATACTTTAACTCCAAATCTTATCACAGAATGCTACTTCAGAGAATAGTACCAAATGTAGTCTTTGAATCTCACTCTGACACCCTGGGTAGTATGCTGTGGCATCATAGCCCACAGCAACCTCAAACTCCTGAGCTCAAACGATCCTCTTGCCTTAATCTCCCAAGTACCTAAGACTACAGGTCCCCTCCACAACACCTAGCTAACTTTTCTATTTTTAGTAGAGAAAAGGTTTAGTTCCTACTTAGGTTGGTCTTGAACTTGTGAGTTCAGGTGATTCACCAGGCTCAGTTTCCCAGAGTCCCAGGATTACAGGCATGAGCCACTGTGCCCACATAGTACGAAATGTTTGAGTGGAAAGAAACTCAAAAATGGGGTCAAGGTCAGCTTATAAAAGGGAAGAAAGTCAGTTCCCTGCAATCACCTGGTTTATACAACCTGGACTCATTATTTCTGTACTTTTAGCACTTGTGAGCCTAATTGTGGGTCAGGTGTATTATTTGTGCAACTTGGCTAGAAAGTCAAGCTTGAAGGACATGCTAATTCTTGTAAAAGCCAGAAGAACCTGTCAGACCAACAGGGCACGTACCCTAGAACAGGCCGCTCTTCAGCAGCAAGACAGAACATGGTTCAAACCACTCAAACTTGGAATTGAAAAGGCTGGGTAAGTATATAATATATATGCATTGTTATAATAATGAGGTTTTTGCAGCCACCAACTGTGATTAGAACAAGGGAATTTCAGAGGCTTACCTTCTCGTCGCCTGTAGATTCCAGCTAATGGTTTCCCCTGGCATTTGACATCGTGATGTGCAACTGAGTTCTCTTCCTGAAGGGGGGAACGCACTCCAGAGCATTTGTTCGGACTCATGTAGGAATAGATCTTTGATTGCCCAGTAAATACGTTCTCCTAAAAAGACAAACGCATATTCTGAAAGAGGCTTGAAGAAGAAGATCTTATAGCATTTAAGGGGAGAAGGGGAAATGAGAATACAAACGACAAAAAACAGACAATATCATCTCTCAAAATCTGGGCTACTGGGGAATGCCAGCCATGGCTCTCTCAGGAGAGCCCTGGCAAGTTTAGACTCCCAGGTCTAAGTCAAACATTTCTTGAACACATTGGTCTCTGATTACAGTCACTAAGGAGACCTGTGGCCAGCTGGGCAACCAGCTGCACACAAAGGTCTGTACAGGAAAGAGACAACTTGCCAGCAGCAGGGAGGTCAGAATGACCTGAGAATTTGAAGGGCTGGGCTGTGTTTCCAAGTTAACTCCAGTGTTAGAAGCCTTAGTTACTCTAGTATTGAAAGAAAGAGGCCTGATGAACCTGATTAACCACTTGGTGCCCAGGGCAGCCAGGAGGGCTTATCCCTCTGCAAGCCCCAAGCCTGGCCCCTCTCAAATCACTGCAGCCAGCGGTGGAAGGACTTCGCTCAGAATGACTGGAGGAAATTAATGGAAGCAGAGGTTACAGCCAGTGCTTTTAGGGCGGTCACTGCACTGCAAACCACATCTTGGGGTTAGTAAGAGAGTGGGCAGGACGGTGGGGCGGGACAGGTCACTGATAGTGTCTCTGGGTGTGGGGCCTCTCCTCTGAGTACGCACAGACAGGAGGAGGGCTTCCCCAGAAACAATGCTAGGGCCTCACTGCCTTGGTGAACCGTTAAACATCAAGCCAGCGAGACCCGTGACCTCTCCGAGGGAGCCGGGCAGGCCCCGCACACCCTGGGAAGGCAGCCACCTCCGGGGAAGCTGGGTCTTGGGGTGTGGAAATGCCATAAAGACACCATCAAACTTTTCCGAGGTCAAATACCGCCAGAGTCATGGCGGAGCCGAGTATGCACGCCACTCCCAGCCAGGCAGCAGAAAAGGAAGCTGTCCCAGCCAGGCGCCCCTGGGCGGCGTGGCGGGGGCCGGGGGGCGCCCACGTGCTCGCGGCCCCGGCCCGGCTGGCGCGCCGCGTGAGTGCGGGGAGGGTGCCTGCTTACCCCGTCGGTGCGGGGCCTCCCCGGGCCCCTCCGCTCCACCATCTCCGGGCCCGGGGCCGTCGCTGCCACCGCCGCCGCCGCCGCCGCCGCCTCCACCGCGCGGGGCTTGGACATCTTCCTGCCTGGAGAGGGGGACCCGGGGGAAGCGGGGGAGGGGGCGCTCAGGGCGCGGCGGGGCGGGGAGCGGGGCCACCCGGGCCGGGCGCCGTGGCGGCGCCTCCCGCCGCAGCCATGTTTCAAGGGCCGGGCGGTGGTGGGCCGCCCGCGCCGCCGGCAGGCAGGGGCCGGCCGGCCGGGCCGGGCCGGGGCCCGCGTCGCCCTCCCGCCGCCCGGCCCGGCCGGGCCCCGCGCGCCGCCCGCCCCCCGCGCGGCCGGGCCCGACACACCCACCTGCAGCCCGGCCAGGCCCATGGCGGCGCGCCCAGCGCCTTCGCCACCGCGGCCCGGCCACCACCGCTGCCGCTGCTGCTGCTGCTGCTGCCGCCGCCACCAGCGCCGCCGCGGCGCCCCTGGGAAGGGCCGGCGGCGCCCCACGGCACCCCCTTCCCCCATGGCCTGCGAGGCAGGGCCCGGCTCCCGCGCGCCGCGGCAGCCCCGGGCCGCCCGGAGCGAGGCTCGCAGGGAGGGAGGCGCTCGCGGCGCGTCCTCAACTGCCCGCCCGCCAGCCGTCCGGCTCCCGGCCCGGGGAGGGGGCTGGCAGGGGCGGCGCTGAGAGACTCCGCGGGCGGGAGAGAGGGCGGGCCGCGCGGCTGCGACGAATCCCGACTCGGGCGCGCCCCCTCGCGCGCGTCCTCAGCCATTTGGAGAGGAAGGGGTGGGAAACATGATAATGACAGCCAGTTTTTCGGCCGGCCGGCTCCTTCTCTCGCTGGCTTCAGGGATATTTTTGGGAGCCCAGTCCGTGCCAGGCGAAATCAGCAGCGATGAATGAGACGGACCAGGGCCCTCAGGTGTGCCCGGAGCTGTGCTCCCGGAGCACTTAATCCTCCCCGCAACTCCATGGGGCCAGGTCCTGTCCGCATCTCCGTTTAATGTTGAAGATGGTGACATTGTGGCTCCAAGATATGCAAGGATTTGCTCAAAGCCACAGAACCAGGAAGTGATGGGGCCAGGTGTCAAACCCAGGCGGACAATACTTTATGGGTAGGAAGCCCTATGGAGAGCCAGGCGTGATAGTAAGTTTGCTGGGTGCTTCTCTTGCATACGTTATCTCATTCAAACCTCACAACAGTCCTATGAAGTTAGACACCATTATTATCACTTTTCTACAGATGAGAAAAGAGAGACTCAGAGAAGCAAGCAGCTTGGCCAATTTCTAGAAATAGATATAAATGGGTTTCCAGCCCAGGCCACCTCACTCCAGAGCCTGTACTCCCACCCACTACCCTTCCGCGTTACAAATGAGGACAGTAAGGTCGGGGAGGCGCATGGTTTTGCAGAGAGTTTAGCGAGTCATCTTGTTCTGTCCCTCCCCACCATGAGAAAATGCAGACAGGGGTTCCAGTCACTGTGGTGGCTGTCTGAGCATAGCTCACTGCCCTGTGCCACTGTGCTGTAGCCATTAGGGCTTGTGGATCCACAGCCAAAGAGTCACTGGATTTTGCAAAGTCATAGGTACAAACAAGACACTTCAAGGTATCAAGCTGCTGCTGTCCGGGTGGTGGCCTGGGAGTGAGGGCCTGGGTTTCTCTCCCTGCATCTGCCCAGGTGCTTTGTGATCATGGCCAAGTCACTCCCCAAGAATGGGCCTCAGCATTCTCAAGGGTAAAAACCAAAAACCTCAAATTTCATAACCTACCCAGGGCACCTTCCAATATCTACAGATAAACAAATGGCTGTTTGTAACCACTTCTTCACCCTACTCCACCTCCATTAAAAGGGATAAGACTGAGTAGGATTAAGTGACAGGTCACTGCTCAGGACAATCCTTCCTAAACCAGCACATGCATTAATGTCCTATAAGGCAGGATTCCCCCCCTACAACTACGAACTCCAGTGGGGTAAGGTACTCTGCTCATGCCCTCTGCAGAGCCTACCACACCTGAATACTGAAAAGACTACCTATAGGATGGAAGAGGATTCAAAAGTGACACTCAGACACCTGGCCTAAGCTATTTGAAAGTCTCTTGTACCTTGCAAGGCAGAGAAGTTTTGCAGTTTCTTGCAAACTACCACGAGAATCGGTTTTGAAGCAGGAAGCAGCCATACAGATCATCTTGTCTACTTCATATACTATTTTAATCCACCCTGCCTCCCCATCCATGACCATAGCCTTTTCTGCATCTTAGACTCCAAATTCAGGAGACACATTACAAGCTTAGCACCCATTCCTCTTAATATTGCAGCTCTACTACCTAGAAGATGCAAATACAAATCATTTGGTGTAAGTTACAAAATAGTCCTTTCTTTTGTGTGTGTGTGTGTGTGTGTATATATAAATATATAAATATAAATATATATATGTAGAAAATATACCTATCAACAGAAATAAAAACTCGGGGCAGCACCTGTGGCTCAACAGAGTAGGATGCCAGACCCATATGCCGAAGGTGGTGGGTTCAAACCCAGCCCTGGCCAAAAACTGCAAAAAATAAATAAATAAAGGTGATTAAAAAAGAAAAAGAAACAAAAACTCACCGTTGCCCAGAATTTCACAGAAATATAATTCAACAGCAATATTAATCACTAAGACTTGTTGAATCTTGAGTATGTGTTAAGACTGTAACACACGGGCGGCGCCTGTGGCTCAAAGGGGTAGAGCACCGGTCCCATATGCCGAAGGTGGTGGGTTCAAACCCAGCCCCGGCCAAAAAAAAAAAAAAAAAAGACTGTAACACACTGCATTACTTGATTTAATCTTCCCAACAACTTACGAGAGGGTACTAATATTCTTATTTCACAAATGTGGAAACTGAGGCTCAGGGCAGATAAATCACTTGTCTAAGAGTAAAATGATTAAGAAGTGATGGCTGGGCAGTGCCCGTAGCTCAGTGGATAGGGCACCGGCCACATACCCAGGGGCTGGCGTTTCGAGCCCAGGCCAGCTAAAACAACAATGACAACTGCAGTAAAAAAATAGCCAGGTGTTACGGTGGGTGCCTGTCTTCCCAGCTACTTGGGCGACTGAGGCAAGAGAATCACGTAAACCCAAGAGTTTGAGGTTGCTGTGAGCTGTGATGCTGATGACACAGCACTCTACCAAGGGCGACAGCTTGAGACTCTGTCTCAAAAAAAAAAAGGCTTAGCACCTATGGCTCAAGCAGCTAAGGTGCCAGCCACATACACCTGAGTTGGCAGGTTCAAATCCAGCTCAGGCCCGCCAAACAACAATGACGGCTACAACCAAAAAATAGCTGGGCCTTGTGGCGAGTACCTGTAGTCCCAGCTACTTGGGAGGCAGAGGCAAGAGAATTGTTTGAGCCCAGGAGTTGGAGGTTGCTGTGAGCTGTGATGACACAGCACTCTACCGAGGGCAACAGCTTGAGGCTCTGTTTCAAAAAAAAAAAAAAGTGATCAACCCAGTTCTTCTGTATCAGGGTACTTTACCATTAAAGAATGTATACTGCTTTTTTAGAATTCAAACACTAACATACTGATTCATTTGTTCAACAAACATTTATTGAATACATACTTTACTCTAGGCCCTGTGCTAAGGACACACCAGTGACCATACAGAGCACAATGAGGAGAGAAGGGTCAGTAGGACCCTGTAGGCCGTGTTGAGGACTGTGGACTTGTGCCTAAGAGCAATGGGGAAGGGGGAGTGAGGGGAGGCATAGTGAGGGCCACATGATAAAAATCTGTGTACTCTTGGGACTACTAGTTGCTAAGGAATAATGAAATGGAGATGGTAAAAGTGAAAGGAGGAAAAACAATTAGGAGGCCATTCAATGATAGCAGTAGAGATAGATGATCTCTCAAAATAATACATTATTCTTGGGATTGTAAATGTTTATATGATTATAAAATTTCAAAACCAGAGAGGAGTTGCCTGGTATCTGTAGAGTCTGTTCAGGTGACTCAGCAAGACTCTCAAAGTATCCCTGGGTGCGGTTGCTCATGCCTATAATTCTAACACTCTGGAAGGCTGAGGCAGGCAGATTACCTGAACTCTCAGGTTAGAGACCAGCCTGAGCAAGAGACCCCGTCTCTAAAAAAAAATAGCTGGGTGTTGTGGTGGGCACCTGTAGTCCCAGCTACTTGGGAGGCTGAGGCAAGAGAATTGCCTGAGCCCATGAGCTTGAGGTTGCAGTGAGCTATGAGTGACAGGGCACTCTACCAAGGATGATAAAGTGAGACTCCATCTCAAAAAAAAAACAAACTCTCCAAACAACTTTGGAACTAAGATTGATTTCCTGTAGAAAAAGAAAAGACTGACCATGCATTTGAAGTATATTTACAATTGTAAATATCCAATTTAATAGTTTGCAATGGTAATAAAGCCTAAGAAACAGGAAACTAATAATTTGGAGGGAGGGTCAAGTGAAACAGTAAGAATCATTAACTAATAATTACAAAGGGGATTTGTAAGTCTGCCATGGTAGAAGCTGGAAAACATTGATCTTCACTTTTGGCTAAGTAAGGAAGAAGGGTGGAACAAAGAAAGACACAAGCATTGCTACAATATGGATAATGACTTTAGATTTCAGGATTCCATCTCTCAAAAATGGGAATAATAATTTGTAAAGATTAACTGAGAGGGGCCAGCCATGGTAGCTCATGCCTATAATCCCAGCACTCTGGGAGGCTAAAGCAGAAGGATCACTTGAGCTTAGGAGTAGGAGTTCAAGACCAGTGTCAGTGAGAGCAAGACCACCATCTCAATACAAAAATTAGCCATGTCTGGTGGGGACTAGACTAGCCATGTCTAGTCCCAGCTACTAGAGAGGATGAGGCAGGAGGATCACTTGATCCCAGGAGTTTGAGGTTTCTGTGAGGGTATATTGAAACCACTGTACACTCTAGACTGACCAATAAAAGACTCTGTCTCCACAAAAAAAGAAAAACAATATTAACTGAAATAATAATTACCACAGAGCACCAGGCACTTATACTATCAAGTATTCCAATGATAGTTTCCCCCATAGATTAATTAAAGCAAGCTTTTTTTTTGTTTAAGGCACTGCTTTTGAAACAGGTAGTTTAAATGATTTTGTAGTGATGGGAAAAATGAACAGGGGAATGGTTTTAAGATGTGTCAGATAGGGGTGGCGCCTGTGGCTCAGTGAGCAGGGCGCCGGCCCCATATGCCGAAGGTGGTGGGTTCAAATCCAGCCTCGGCCAAACTGCAACAAAAAAATAGCCGGGCGTTGTGGCGGGCGCCTGTAGTCCCAGCTGCTCAGGAGGCTGAGGCAAGAGAATCGCGTAAGCCCAAGAGTTAGAGGTTGCTGTGAGCCGTGTGACGCCACAGCACTCTACCGAGGGCGGTACAGTGAGACTCTGTCTCTACAAAAAAAAAAAAAAAAAGATGTGTCAGATAGGGCTGCACCTGTGGCTCAGTGAGTAGGGCGCCGACTTCATGGCCCCATATACTGAGGGTGGCAGGTTCAAACCCAGCCCTGGCCAAACTGCAACAAAAAAATAGCTGAATGTTGTGGCAGGTGCCTATAGTCCCAGCTACTGGGGAGGCTGAGGCAAGAGAATCGCCTAAGCCCAAGAGCTGGAAGTTGCTGTGAGCTGTCATGCAACTGCACTCTACCAAGGATGACAAAGTGAGACTCTGTCTCTAAAAAAAAAAAAGTGTCAGATAAAATTAAATATACCTTTAGATGCTTAACAGTTTTCTACATTCTATAGAAAAACATTAGTCTTAATTTTCTCTGTGAATTTAGTGATGAAGCTCTTTAACCTGAAGTTCACCTATGCCTCATTTCTTCATAAGGATCTGGGTAAATGTTGTCTCAAAAGACCTTATAGAGATGCTGGGAGAATAAATGATGCAACTAGGTGCAGGGCCTGAAAACAAAGGAGCTCAATAAATATTTGCTGAATGAAGAACCATTATTATTATTGCTATAGGGCGCATATTGCATTAGACAAATTCCTACTACCCCATGATGCCTTGGAGTTTTGAGGAAAATTTTAATACCTCAGATTTTTTTTTTTTTTCAGTCTTTGGAGGGGGCTGGGTTTGAACCCGCCACCTCTGACATATGGGGCCAGTGCCCTACTCCTTTGAGCCATAGACGCCGCCCATCTCAGATTATTTTTTAAAAATAATAATTCTACTTAATTGTCAAGCTCAAGTATTGGCCCTTTAGCATGGAGACACAGTAGCTGGAAATGACCAGCGGTTGGAGATCTCTTTGCCGCATAACGTGGGGTTGCACTGTCCTGACAGCAAACTAAGTATGCAAAGAAGGGCTTCAGGCAAGGACATCGCCTTCCGCTTTTGAAACAGGTGTCTAAGCCCACCCAAGCCATCTCCCGTGGGTGGAAGTCCTGACTAGCTACAGGGCGGAGGGCCCTCCCAGTGAAGTGCCAGGGACCCGTTTCACTACAAACTGGGCCAGCGGGGCCCGGTCCTCGCCCCGGCAGTGCAGAGCTGACTCAGGGGTGGGGAGGGAAGAAAGGCGCCCGCCGCAGCGTCCACTCCGACGCGCTCCCCAAGATGTAGGTTAGCGATCCGCGCCCTCGCCTCGGGATGAACCTCGTTTCCCAACAAGAGAGCGTCCCAAAGTGGGCGAAGCCTCATTCTCTTTCCCCCCTCACTTATATCAATAACAACCATTCCCTGGAGGTTCTCTGCGCTTTAGTTTGCAGAGAGCCTTGACATATGGCTCCGCTGTCTCTGGAGAGGCAGAACGGCGATGCCCACACCTTAAAGAGGAGAAACCAAGGCAAGCAGTGGAAGAGGCTTCTGGGGGCTTCGGAAGCGGGGGGGGTTCCGGGAAAGGAAGGTTCGGCCGCAACCCCCCTCGATCTCACCCTCTCGCGGGTCCCCGCGCTCTGCCCGAGCCACCCGCAGGAGGGCGCCTCCCTGCCTCCGCTCCCACCAACCCAGTCCCGTTCCAACGCGACCCCACAGCCAGCCACCCAGGCACTGGCCACTGGGCAAATACCTCTAGCCATGGCCGGGCTCAGCCACCGCCTGAGATCTCCCGGGAAACCGAGCTTTCGAAAAAAGTTGCAGTAACTGTAGCCAACTGCTCCGCCGAGCTCCAGCTGCTTCCCCTGATTGGCGCCAACGCCCGCCTCTCCACTGGCTGCCCGTCGTGATAGGCGAAGTTACATGAAGAGCCCGCCCCTATCTCCGCCTCCTTGTCGGGGGCGGGGCTAGCGGCCGCACTTTCTACAAACGCTTTCGGGACAGGTCCCGGCGGAGGAGGTGGGAGGGGGTTTAAATTTGACCGTCTCCCGGCGTTGATTGGCTGAGGTGAAGGACACCCGAGCTGCCATTGGGAGGCGCCAAACTCCTCCTCATCTGGATGCTGATGCTCCGCCTTCAGAGCTGTAGCGTTGAGGATGGAGGCTTGGTCTTAGAGTAGACCGGTTCTGGGACTTCCGGATTTTTTTTTTTCAAGCTTGACCGGAACCCGACCTTTGCCCCTTCGACCTCCCCTTATGACCTGGGAAGCCTGACTCTTACAGCAGTTTGGCATCTCTGTCACCTGGACCCACCCTGGACCCTTTAATCCATTCACTCCTGGGTTTGAAACATTTACTGAAAGAGTCCATTATTCCTGTATTCAAAACCCGCTGGCACAACTCCTACCAACTAACTGGACCAGTGGGCAAACTTTCTAGAACATCAAAGATCCTAGCTCAACACACCCACCCATTTCACAGATGAGATGGTAGAGACTGCTGCCCAAGGTCACTCAGCAGTTAAATTGCAGGACCTAAATCAGTCTCTTGACTGTTCATCCAGCTACCTTAACTCCAAGGGAACAACCTTGCACTGTTCCCCACTAAGGGGGGCCTAAGTCAATATGTTCTCAGAGAAGCAGGTGTCACAGATATGCTTTGCTTTGGACTCAGGGAACGTGTCCATTTACTATTCTTTCCTGGGACGCCCTCCTGGGGATGTGGGAGAAGATCACTCATCCATTCTCTTCGTTAGTACCTAAGAAGATTTTGGAAAGACCATCATTGCCCAAGGAGCCTACTACTCAACCAGGAAAGTAGGAAAGCAAAATAAAATAATGCATGTGAAAGCACTGGGAAAAGTAATAAGTGACATTTTTGTCCCAAACTCACTTGTGTGCTCTTTGGCATATCATTTCAGCTCTCTGGAGAATATTACAGAGCAGAAGCAGGGAAAGAGTTGCTTCTTTAGACTGATGAAGTCAGAGAAATCCTCAGCGTTCTCTTTTTGCATTCTTGGTCCTCCACCTGTTTAACAAATTTACTTTTTTTTTTTTTGAGACGTCTCACTGTGTGACCCTAGGTAGAGTGCTATAGCATCACAGCTCACAGCAACCTCAAACTCTTGGGCTTAAGCCATCTTCTTGCCTCAGCCTTCCAAGTAGCTGGGACTATAAGTACCTGCCACAAGGCCTGGCTAGTTTTTCTATTTTTAGTAGAACAGTGGTCTCACTCTTGCACAGGCTGGTGTCCAACTGGAGAGCTCAAGCAATCCATCCACCTTAGCCTCCCAGAGTGCTAGGATTACTGGCATGAACCACCCTTCCAACCTTTTTTTTTTTTTTCTCAAGAGAGTTTCACTTTGTCACCCAGGCAATGGTGCAATCATAGCTCACTGAAGCTTTGAAGTCCTGGCCTCAAGCAATGCTCCTGCCTTGGTTTCCCAAGTGCTGAGATGACAGCCATGACACCATACTCAGCCTTAAGAGAGATTTCTGTGTCTACGCTTGTCATTCATTGGATTTATAAAGAATGAACAAAAACTATGGCATCAAGAGCATAAAAATTGGCATCAGATGAAAAAGATACAAATGATTTTATGATGGTCAACCTTTTTTTCTTTTTTTTTTTTTTTTTGTAGAGACAGAGTCTCACTGTACCGCCCTCGGGTAGTGCCGTGGCGTCACACGTCTCACAGCAACCTCTTAACTCTTGGGCTTACGCGATTCTCTTGCCTCAGCCTCCCGAGCAGCTGGGACTACAGGCGCCCGCCACAACGCCCGGCTATTCTTTTGTTGCAGTTTGGCCAGGGCTGGGTTTGAACCCGCCACCCTCGGCATATGGGGCTGGCTCCCTACTCACTGAGCCACAGGCGCCGCCCAATGGTCAACCTTTTTTTCTCACGTGTTAAATAGGTGTAACTTCTTTTCTCCACAAATTCTCCCTTTAAGAAAATATCAGCACAGGGCAGCACCTGTGGCTCAGTGAGTAGGGCACTGGCCCCATATACAAAGGGTGGCGCGTTCGAACCCGGCCCTGGCCAAATTGCAACAAAAAATAGCTGGGCGTTGTGGCAGATGCCTATAGTCCCAGCTACTGGGGAGGCTGAGGCAAGAGAATCGCCTAAGTCCAGGAGTTGGAGGTTGCTGTGAGCTGTGATGGCACAGCACTCTACTGGGGGCGATAGAATGAGACTCTCTCTCTAAAAAAAAAAAAAAGAAAGAAAGAAAATATCAGCACAGGGTTGTAATGCTAGCACTCTGGAGACTGAGACGGGTGGATCAATTGAGCTCAGGAGTTCGGGACCAGAGGAAGACCTGGTCACTACTAAAAATAGAAAAATTAGGCAGTCATGGTGGTAATGTATTTTTTATTTTATTATTTATTTATTTATTTATTTTTCGAGACAGAGCCTCAAGCTGTCACCTTGGGTGGAGTGCTGTGGCATCATAGCTCACAGCAACCTCCAACTCAGGGGCTCAAGTGATTCTCCTGCCACTGGCTCCCAAGTAGCTGAGATTACAGGCACCTGCCACAACGCCTGGCTATTTTTTGGTTGCAGCCATCATGTTGTTTGGCGGGCCCCAGGCTGGATTCGAACTCACCAGCTCAGGTGTATGTGGCTGGCGCCTTAGCCTCTTGAGCCACAGGCACTGAGCCTATTTTTTATTTTTGTTTTTTTATTTTTTTGTGATTTTTGGCCGGGGCTGGGTTTGAACCTGCCACCTCTGGCATATGGGACCAGCGCCCTACCCCTTGAGCCACAGGCACTGCCCTTTATTTTATTTTTTTTAGGCAGAGTCTCACTTGGTCATCCTTGATACAGTTCTGTGGCATCACAGCTCACAGCAACCTCAAACTCTTAGGCTCAAGTAATTCTCTTGCCTCAGCCTCCCAAGTAGCTGGGACTACAGGCACACACTATAATGCCCAGCTATTTTTAGAGATGAGGTCTCGCTCTTCTTGCACAGGCTGGTCTCGAACCTGTGAGCTCAGGCAATCTGCCCGTCTTGGCCTCCCAGAGTGCTAGGATTACAGATGTGAGCCACCTTGCCCAGCTGGTACACACTTGTAGTTCCAGCTCTGGAGGCTGACACAGGAGGATCACTTGAGCCCAGGAGTCTGAGGTTGCGGTGAGCTAGACTAATGCCCCCACACTCTATTCAGGGTAACAGAGTAAGACTGTGTCTCAAAAAAAAAAAAGTAGTGTAAACCAGTCATACAGTTGCTTGGGAATTCTTTATAGTTTTAAAAGTTGTCATTTTATTAAAAAAGCAAATGGAAATTGTATATATTAATGAGCAAGGGCAATTTTTTTTTTTTTAAGAGACAGAGTTTTACTCGGTAGAGTGCTGTGGCGTCACAGCTCACAGCAGCCTCCAGGCAATTCTCTTGCCTCAGCCTCTCAAGTAGCTGGGACTACAGGCGCCTGCCACAATGTCTGGCTATTTTTTGTTGCAGTTTGGCCAGGGCCGGGTTTGAACCAGCCACCCTTGGTATATGGGGCTGGCCCTACTCACTGAGCCACAGGTTCTGCCCAACAATTTTTTTTGTTTGTATGTTTTGAAAATCAGTTTAAAGATGTTTTGCTGGCCATAGTGGCTCATGCTTATAATCCTAGCACTCTGGGAGCCAGAGGTGGGTGAGCTCTGAGCTCAGGGGTTCAAGACCAATCTGAGCAAGAGTGAGACTCCGTTTCTAAAATATAGCCGGGCACTGTGGAAGGTGGTGGTAGCCCTAGTTACCAGAGAGGCTGAGGCAAAAGAATTGCTTTGAGCCCAAGAGTTTGAGATTGCTGTGAGGTATGAGACTATGTCTCCAAAAAATAAATAAATTAATTAATAAAGATGTTTAACAGATTATGCACAATGTCTCATGCCTATAATCCCAGCACTTTGGGAAGCTGAGATGGAAGGATCCCTTGAGACCAGGAGTTCAAGACCAGGCCAGGAAATAGCAAGACTTCATCTCTACAAAAACATTTAAAAATTAGCTAGGTGTGTGGTGCACACTAGTTGTCCAGCTACTCATGAGGCTGAGGCAGGAGGATGGCTTGAGCCAGGAAATTAGAGATTGTAGTAAGTTATGACCATATCATTGGACTCCAGCCTGGCTGATGAGCGAGACTCTGTCTCTAAAAGAAAAAAAAAAAAAGACGGTTTAGCAGCATGCCTCATCCTGTTCAATTTAGAATGTGATTTTTTTTTTTTTTTTTTGCAGTTTTTGGCCAGGGCTGGGTATGAAGCCATCACCTCCAGCATATGGGGCCTGCACCCTACTCCTTTGAGCCACAGGAGCCACCCTTTTTTTTTTTTTTTTTAGATAGGTCTTCAATCTGTGAGTTTGAAGGGATGAACGAACACCATCATATTGGTTCTGGGAGATGTTCTTAGTAGTTGTATTGTTTACTGGGTCGCTATAATAGAGCACCACAAACTGAGTGATTTAAACAACAGAAATTTTTGTCTCATAATTCTGGTGATTTGAAGTCCAAAATCCACGTGTCAGAAGGTTGGTTCATCCTGAGGGCTGTAGGAGAGTGTGTCCCAGGCCTCTCTCCTGGCTTCTGGTGGTTTCCTGACAATGTTTGACATTGACATTCCTTGATTCATAGACGTATCACCCTAATTTTTGCCTACAACTTTACATAGCATTCTCTCCCTGTCTACAAATTTGTCTACAGGGCGGCGCTGTGGCTCAAGGAGTAGGGTGCTGGCCCCATATGCCGGAGGTGACGGGTTCAAACCCAGCCCCAGCCATAAACTGAAAAAAAAAAAAAAAGATACAAATTTGTCTCCAATTTCTCCCTTTTCATAAGTAATGTCCTAATGACCTCATTTTATTTTATTATTATTTTTTTGAACAGAGTCTCACTGTGTCACCTTTGGTACAGTGCTGTGGCGTCACAGCACAGCAACCTCAAACTCTTGGGCTTAAGCGATTCTCTTGCCTCAGCCTCCCAAATAGGTGAGACTACATGCACCCACCACAATGCGCAGCTATTTCGTTGTTGTGGTTGTTGTCGTTGTTATTGTTGTTTAGCAGGCCAGGGCTGGTTTCGAACCTGCTAGCCCCATGTATGTGGCCAGCACCCTAACCACTGATCTACGCGGCACCGAGTCTAATAACCTCATTTTAATTTGATTACTTCTGTAAAGATCCTATATCCAAATAAGGTCACATTCGTAAGTACTGATGTTAGGACTTCAATATATTGATTTGTGGGAGGGACACAATTCAACCCATAGCAATAGTATTCTTTATTGAGACAGTGTCTCACTCTCTCACCCAGCTAGTTTACAGTGGTACAGTGGTGTCATTATAGCTCACTGAAACCTCCAACTCCTGGGCTCACGTGTTCTCCTGCTTCAGCCTCTCAAGTAGATGGGACAACAGGCATGTGCCATGATGCCTGGTAATTTTTCTATTTTTTGTAGAGATGGGGTCTTGCTCTTGCTCTTGCTCAGGCTGGTCTGAAACTTCCAACCTCAAGCAAATCTTCCATCTCAGTCTCCGAGAGTGTTAGGACTCTAGGTATAAGCCACTGTGCCTGGCTACTAGCTGTACTCTTTTATTACTTTTCCTTGAGTCTAACTTGACCTTGTTAATACATAGAATATGGCAGAAACACCACCACATCAATTGTAAGCCTACGAAAGGCCTAGAAGCTTCTGCTTCCTTGCTGGGGAGAGCCCTGAACTGCTGTACGAGAACCATGAAGAGGCAGCTGAGAGATAACATGGAGTGAGAGAGACATCAAGTTGTCCCAGCCCATAGCTGACCCATTAGCTGGCTATAGTTACCCAAGCAATTATTACCTCAAGCATCAGAACAACTGCTCAGCTGAGACCAACCTAGTTTTGCAGAATCCTGAGAAATAACAATAAATCATGAGAAATAACAAAATAGCTGTTGTGTTAAGCCATTTCATTTTGGGGTAGCTTGTTACATAGCAATAGGTAAACAAAACATCCCCCATACCTTAAGGCCAAACTCATTACCTTCCTCTTCAGATCTGTTTCTTTTCTTGAGGTCATAGTTTCAACTAATGGCATCATTATGTACCTAGGACCCAAGCCAGAAACTGAAGTGTTATTCTAGATTCCTTGCTCCCCACCATCCCTATCCAACCAGTCTTTATTTTATTTATTTATTTATTTTTGCAGTTTTTGGCAGGGGAGGGGTTTGAACCCACCACCTCCAGCATATGGGGCCGGTGCCCTACGCCTTTGAGCCACAGGCGCCACCCATCATTCACCAATCTTTTTTTTTTTGTAGAGATAGAGTCTCACTTTACCGCTTTTGGTAGAGTGTCATGACATCACAGGACTCACAGCCACCTCCAGCTCTTGGGCTTCTGCGATTCTCCTGCCTCAGCCTCCCAAGCAGCTGGGACTATAGGTGCCTGTCACAATGCCCGGCTATTTTTTTGTTGCAGTTCGGCCAGGGCTGGGTTTGAACCCACCACCCTCGGTATATGGGGCTGGCACCCAACTCACTGAGCCACAGGCGCCACTCTCATTCACCAATCTTATTAGCTTTACCTTCTAAATATTTTTTGAGGGGTGGCACCTGTGGCTCAATGGAGTAGGGCGCTGCCCCCATATGCCGGAAGTGGTGGGTTCAAACCCATCCCCAGCCAGAAGAATAAATAAGTATTTTTTTAACCTGACCCGCTCCCCCCCCCTTTTTTTTTTATCACTCAGTGGTTTTGTTCCTGTTCAAGTTTTTTTTTTTTGAGACAGTTTCACCTTGTCACCCTCAGTAGAGTGTGGTGACATCATAGCTCACAGCAACTCCAAACTCGTGGGCTCAAGCGATTCTCTTCTCTTGCCTCAGCCTCCCAAGTAGCTGGGACTACAGGCACCCGCCACAACACCTGACTATTTTTAGAGATGGGGTCTTGCTCTTATTGAGGCTGTTCTCCAATCCTGAGCTCAGGCAATCCACCCACCTCAGCCTCCCAGAGTGCAAGGATTACAGGCATGAGCCACCATACCAGGCCCCTGTTTAGCTTTTTATCTTCTCTCAATTTGTCTGGTCTTCATTTCTGCAGCCCAGTTCTTAGATCAGTCTGCTACACTACTTCCAAAATGATTCTTCTATAGCCGGGTGTTGTGGCAGGCACCTGCACTCCCAGCTACTTGGGAGGCTGAGGCAAGAGAATCGCCTAAGCCCAGGAGTTGGAGGTTGCTGTGAGCTGTGTGGCACCACGGCACTCTACTGAGGGCAATAAAGTGAGACTCTGTTTCTACAAAAAAAAAAAAAAAGATTCTTCTAGAATGTATATCCAACCAGTTCTCAGCATAACAGGTTTCTGAGTTCTGTAGAGCCTACAGAATAAAGTTCAAATTCAAAAGTCTCTATGAGAATGAAAGGCTCCTTGAGAATGGCCTTCCTTTAGCTTTGCAACCTTATCCCCTACTGGTAACTCCTTCTTTTTCCTGCTATATCCATCAAAGTTCAAGTAGGAGACAGAAACCACTCAAGTCTGTCTATCTATCTATCTATCTTTTTTTTTTTTAAGAGACAGAGTTTCACTTTGCCACCCTCGGTAGAGTGCCGTGGCATCACAGCTCACAGCAACCTCCAGCTCTTGGGCTTAGGCAATTCTCTTGTCTCAGCCTCCCAAGTAGCTGGGACCCCAGGAGCCTGCCACAACGCCTAGCTTTTTTGTTGCACTTTGGCTGGGGCCGGGTCTGAACCCGCCACCCTCGGAATATGGGGCTGGCGCCCTACTCACTGAGCCACAGGTGCTGCCCTATCTCTCTCTCTCTCTCTCTCTCTCTCTCTATATATATATATATATGTGTACACATTTTTTTTTGAGACAGAGTTTCACTCTGAGTGCCATGGTGTCATCACAGCTTACAGAAATTTCAAACTCTTTGATTCAAGCAATCTTCTTTCCTTAGCCTTCTGAGTAGCTGGAACTACAGGTGTCCATCAGAACACCCAGCTAGTTTTTCTATTTTTATTTTATTTATTATTTTTTTTTTGGTAGAGACAGAGTCTCACTTTATGGCCCTCGGTAGAGTGCCGTGGCCTCACACAGCTCACAGCAACCTCCAACTCCTGGGCTTAAGCGATTCTCTTGCCTCAGCCTCCCGAGTAGCTGGGACTACAGGGCCCGCCACAACCCCTGGCTATTTTTTGGTTGCAGTTTGGCCGGGGCCGGGTTTGAACCCGCCACCCTCGGTATATGGGGCCGGCGCCTTACGGACTGAGCCACAGGCGCTGCCCTAGTTTTTCTATTTTTAGTAGGGATAGTTTTGCTCAGGCTGGTTTCAAACTCCTGAGCTCAAGCAATCCACGTGCCTTGGCTTCCCGGAGTGGTAGGATTACAGGAGTGAACCACTGCCCTCTGCCCATACCAGTTATTTAACAGAGACAATTTAACATAAAGCATTGTTAACTAAATATAAACTGGCTAACCAGGTAACTTAAAATGTATAGGGCAGGGCGATGCCTGTGGCTCAAGGATTAGGGCGCCGGCCCCATATACCAGAGGTGGTGGGTTCAAACCCCGCCCCGGCCAAAAACTGCAAAAAAAAAAAAAATAATAAAATAAAATGTACGGGGCAAATGTTAAGGGATCATACATTTCACAACTGTGGGAAACAGCTCTCCCCATTAAGGCTGAGGGGACATAGGGAAAAGGTTGGTGTAATTTAAGTTTAGGAACAGCCAGACATAGTAGTGTACACCTGAAATCCCAGCTGCTTGGACAGCTGAGGTAAAAGGATCACTGAGCCCAGGAGCTTGAGGTTCCGGTGAGCTATAAGTGTGCTACCACACTCCAGCTTGGGTGACAGACTTCATCTCTAAAAACAAAACAAGGGGGCTGGGCACAGTGTCACTGTGGCTCAGTGGCTCATGCCTGTAATTCTAGCACTGTGGGAGGCCAACATGGGTGGATTGCTTGAGCTCAGGAGTTGGAAACCAGCCTGTGCAAGGATGAGAGCTCTAAAAATAGCCGGACATTGTGGCAGGTGCCTGTAGTCCCAGCTACTCAGGAGGCTGAGACAAGAGGATCACTTGAGCCCAAAAGTTTGAGGTTGCTGTGAGCTATAATATCATAGCACTCAACCCCACAGTGACTGATTGAGACTCTGTCTCAAAAAATAAAACAGGGGGCGGCGCCTGTGGCTCAAGGAGTGGGGCGCTGGTCCCATATGCCGGAGGTGGCGGGTTCAAACCCAGCCCTGGCCAAAAACCACACACACACACACACACACAAAAAAAAAATAAATAAATAAAAATAAAAAATAAAACAGGGCTCGGCGCCTGTGGCTCAAGCGACTAAGGCACTAGCCACATACACCTGAGCTGGTGGGTTCGAATCCAGCCTGGGCCTGCCAAACAACAGTGATGGCTGCAACCAAAAAATAGCTGGGCGTTGTGGCAGGCACCTGTAATCCCAGTTACTTGGGAGGCAGAGGCAGGAGAATTGCTTGAGCCCAGGAGTTGGAGGTTGCTGTGATGCTATGGCACTATACCCAGGGTGACAGCTTGAGGCTCTGTCTCAAAAAAAATAAAAATAAAAATAAACAGGCTCTGCGTCCAGCCTATTGTCCTGTGGTTAGGGCACCGACCACATTCCCCCAGGGCTGGCAGGTTTGAACCAAGCCCAGGCCTGCTAAACAACAATGACAAGTATAACAAAAAAAAAAAAAAAATAGCCAGGCGTGCTGGCAGGCGCCTGTAGTTCCACCTACTTGGGAGGCTGAGGCAAGGCGATCACTTGAACCCAAGAGTTTGAGGTTGCTATGAGCAGTGATGCCACTATACTCTACTGAAGGCGACATAGTGAAACTCTGTCTCAGTAAATAAAAAAAAAATACAAAACAAAAACTACCAAAACTAAAAACTTAGGAACTTAGAAAAGGCTGCTGAAACCCAACCTTTAAGAAGGGGCTATTTGGCTTGTGGTAGTGTCTCTGAGCTTAGAAGATGACCCTGTGAGGGCTCTGATTAGTCCTGTTGTCTTAGTGAAGGTCTTGGTGTAAGGAACCTATTTCTACAAGCGTAGAAAAAAACTGCAAAGGGGGTATAGCTGCTGCTATTGGAAGGAAATATAATTTCCAGGAAGAAGAAGTGTTGGTGGAATGATATTCAATTCTCTGTTGCAGAGTTTAACACAGAAACAGCTGGCAAAGCAGAAAGGTAGTCACAAAACAGAGTGTAGAAGAGTGTAGTTTTGCTCCCACCTGTCTCAGGACATTTGCACATGCTGTTTTTGTCTTCTTGAAATACATTTCCCTCTTCTCTTTACTTAACACCTGCTTTTCTTTTCTTTTTTTTTATGAGTTTCATTTTATTTTATTTATTTTATTTTTATTTATTTATTTTTTTGGCTGGGGCTGTGTTTAAACCCACCACCTCCGGTTGGCACCCTACCCCTTTGAACCACAGGCGCCGCCCTGCTTTTCTTTTCTTTTTTTTTTTTTTGAGACAGTGTCTCACTTTGTTGCCCTCAGTAGAGTGCGATGGCGTCACAGTTCACAGTAACCTCAAACTCTTGGGCTCAAGCAATTCTCCTGCCTCAGTCTTCCAAGTAACTGGGACTACAGGTGCCTGCTACAATGCTCGGCTATTTTTAGAGATGAGGTCTTGCACTTGCTCGGGCTGGTTGTGAACCTGAGTTCAGGACAAAGCACCCACCTTGGCCTCCCAGAATGCTAGGATTACAGGCGTGAACCACTGTGTCCAACCCACAACAACATTTTTATTTTTTATTATTTATTTATTTATTTTTAGACACAGTCTCACCTATTAACCCTTGGTAGAGTGCTGTGGCATCACAGCTCACAGCAACCTCCAAATCCTTGGGCTTAGGCGATTCTCTTGCCTCCTGAGTAGCTGGGAGGCACCTGCCACAATGCCCAGCTATTTTTTTGTTGCAGTTTGGCTGGGGCTGGGTTTGAACCTACCACCCTCAGTATATGCGGCCGGCACCTTACCCACTGATCCACAGGCGCCGCCCCACACCAACATTTTTTTTTTTTTTTTTGTAGAGACAGAGTCTCACTGTACCACCCCCGGGTAGAGTGCCATGGCGTCACACGGCTCACAGCAACCTCTTAACTCTTGGGCTTACGCGATTCTCTTGCCTCAGCCTCCCGAGCAGCTGGGCCACACCAACATTTTTAAAAATAAAATTTCTTTAAAATAAAATTTAAAAAAGAACGATGACTGAGCTGAGATTTGAAAAGTAGATATTAGGGGCGGCGCCTGTGGCTCAGTCGGTATGGCGCTGGCCCCATATACTGAGGGTGGCGGGTTCAAACGCCACCCGGCCGAACTGCAACCAAAAAATAGCTGGGCGTTGTGGCGGGCGCCTGTAGTCCCAGCTACTCGGGAGGCTGAGGCAAGAGAATCACATAAGCCCAAGAGCTGGAGGTTGCTGTGAGCCGTGTGACGCCACGGCATTCTACCAAGGGCAGTAAAATGAGACTCTGTCTCTACAAAAAAAAAAAAAAAAGAAAAGTAGATGTTAGGGCTTGGAGCCTGTGGCTCAAGCGGCTAAGGCGCCAGCCACATACACTTGAGCTAGCGGGTTTGAATCCAGCCCAGGCCTGCCAAACAACAATGACGTCTGCAACCAAAAAAATAGCCAGCTGTTGTGGCAGGCGCCAGTAGTCACAGCTACTCGGGAGGCTGAGGCAAGAGAATTGCTTGAGCCCAGGAGTTGGAGGTTGCTGTGAGCTGTGATGCCACAGCACTCTACCCAAGGCAACAGCTTGAGGCTCTGTCTAAAAAAAAAAAAAAGAAACAAGAAAAGTAGGTGATAGGGCTGGGCACAGTGGCTCACCCCTGTAATCCTAGCACTCTAGGAGGCCAAAGCTCATCCGTGTAATCCTAGTGCTCTACGAGGCCAAAGCAGGTGGATTGTCTGAGTTCATAGGTTTGAGACCAGCCTGAGCAAGAGCGAGACTCTGTTTCTAAAAACAGCCAGGTGTTTGTGGCAGGCACCTATAGTTCCAGCTACTCAGGAGGCTGAGGCAAGAGAATCGCTTGAGCCCAAGAGTTGGAGGCTGCTGTGAGCTATGATTCTACAGCACTCTACCAAGGGTGACGAAGTGAGACTCTGTCTCAAAAAAAAAAAAAAGTTGGTGTAATTTAACTGAAGAATAGCCAGGTACAGTGGAAGTTGTCTTTTTTCTAAATTTTATTTTTTTTAGAAATGGGTGTCTCAGTACATCTTCCAAGCTAGAGTGCAGTGGCTGTTCACACAGTCAATCATGTTGCACTACAACCTTGAACTCCTGGGCTCAAGTGATCTCCCCACCTCAGCCTTCCAAGTAGATGGGACAAGAAGTGCATCATCTCCCCGTATCTGGCTAAGGAAGCCTTCTTTGACTTCCTAGATGAGGTCAAATTCCTCTGTAATAATCTCTGTTGGCTACTTTGTAGCCTTATTACAATTTCAATTTTATATTTTTTGTGATTTTTGGATTTGTGCCCACTGGAGTATAGGAACATTTAATTTCAAGGGCAGGTACCATGCCCTCAATCATTTGCTTTTCTTAAACTTGTACCCCTAACACCTAACATAGTGGCCCTAGTATGGGCATTGGCAAATATTTGTTGAAGTGTTGTGTAAATATCCCCAGGGAAGTCAATTCCATGCCCATATAGGGATTTTTCTGAAAGATTTACTTCCAAAGGCATTTCTGTTTTTGATGCACTTGGTAAATCTTCACACCTCTAGTTCTCACTATCTCATTTCCTATACCTGTTTTAATTTAGTTACATTTATTTACAGAGTCTCAAGCTGTTGCCTGGGTAGAGTGCCATGGTGTCATCATAGCTCACAGAAACCTCCAACTCCTGGGTTCGGCGATCCTCTTGCCTCAGTTTTTTCTATATTTTTAGTAGACGCGGGGGTCTCACTCTTGCTCAGGCTGGTCTCCCACTTGTGAGCTCAGGCAATCCACCCAACTTGGCCTCCCAAAGTGCTATGATTACTGGTGTGAGCCACAGCACCTGGCCTATTTATTTATTTCTTTGAGACAGAGTCTCACTATGTCACCCTCCGTGTGTTGTGGCACCTCAGCTCACAGCAACCTCCAACTCCTGGGCTTAAGCGATTCTCTTGCCTCAGCCTCCCAAATAGCTGGGACTACACGTTCCCATCACAACGCCCAAATATTTTTTGGTTGTAGTTGTCCTTGTTTGGCAGGCCCAGGCTGGGTTCAAACCCTCCAGCTCTGGTGTATGTGGCTTGTGCCCTAGCCGCTGAGCTATAGGCACTGAGCCCTATTCATTTATTTTTTGAGACAGAGTTTTACTCTGTCACCCTGGGTAGAGTCCTGCAGTGTCATAGTTTAGAGAGACCTCAAACCCTTAGGCTTGACTCAGCCTCATAAATAGCTGGGACTACAGGCATAAACCATTATGCCCATCTAGTTTTCCTATTTTTAGTGAAGACAGGGTCTCACTCTTGCTCATGCTGGTCTGAAACTCAAGTGATCCACCCACCTAGTCTTCTCCAGAGTGCTAGGATTATTGGCCTGAGCCACTGCCTCCACCAATTGCCTCCACCAATGTATACCCTTTTTTTTTCTTTTCAGACAGAGCCTCAAGCTGTCACCCTGGGTAGAGTGCTGTGGCATCACAGCTCACAGCAACCTCCAACTCCTGGGCTCAAGCGCGTCTCTTGCCTCCGCCTCCAAAGTAGCTGGGACTACAGGCACTCGCCACAACACCCGGCTTTTTTTTTTTTGGTTGCAGCCCTCATTGTTGTTTGGTGGGCCGGGCTGGATTTGAACCCGCCAGCTCAGGTGTATGTGGCTGGCGCCTTAGTCGCTTAAGCCACAGGCGCCGAGCCTCAATATATACCACTTTTAATTGCTTGTGTGGTGTCATCTCCACCGGACCATAAGCTAGTGAAAAGCCATGAACAAGACGGATGAGGTCCTTGTGTTTATGTTTGTGGAAATGTTTGTATTATTTTTGGTTTTTATTTTTGGTGTGTATGAGGATTATGTGAAACAATGTAAGTATAATAAAATGATTAGCAAAGTGATTAGTTGGCACCTTAAAATATTTATGTATGTATACACACGATACATACTTATGCATACAGATGCCTAGTTGGAAGATTCATAATTCTTACATTCTTGCTGTGCTTACTTTAAACAGCCCCCTCCCCATCTTCCCCCCAATATACTTTCTTTTTGAGTCAGTCTCGCTATGTAGCCCTGGGTAGAGCGCTGTGGTATCATACCTCACAGCAAGCTCCAACTCCTGGGCTCAAGGGATCCTCTTGTGTCAGCCACCCGAGAAGCTGGGGCTACAGGCACCCACCACAACGCCCAGCTCGTTTTTTATAGCCGGGTCTCGCTCTTGGTCAGTCTGGTCTGGAACTCCTGACTTCCAGCAATCCACCTGTCTTGGCCTCCCGGAGTGCTAGGATTACAGGGGTGGGCCGTCGCGCCCAGCCTCCACATTCTTTAAGAAGTGCACACTAACTTCCAACTGTTCCAACTACTCAGGCGGCTTTCAGCAGGAAGTGAATGGAACGCGCAGCCAGCAGGGGGCAAGAATCACTCAGGTGTGCTTATTACCTAAGCAACGGAATCAAACAGCATTCACAGAATGAGTTTACAAAGGGTTAACAAGAAGTTACTATGTTAATTCTGTATTAAGTCACTTAATTATGATTAAATGCTGAAAATAAGGATGTGAGAAGTGGTAGGGACATACCCGCTCTGCAATATTCATTAACTGAAGCGGTCGCGTGTTCGGGCTACAGAGTGTGTGGGGACTGAAGGGATGACGATGCTCACGTTCCTTAGGTTATGATAATAGCAATGGATGAGCCGAGAGGTTTCATAAACCTTGAAGTGCTCCGAGCGAGCCTAACAAGCAACGAACACATGAAGTTTTGGGGGTAGACTAGGAAATGAAGAGCTTTCTACAGTGACAGAAACGCTAGTAGGTAACTTCCCGGGCCATACCCATCCACCAAAAGGTTTCTAAAAACAGCTTCAGGCCCCGCCTTGCTCGACTTTGAAAGCAGGTGTGGAACGCATGCGCGCAGCCCACCGGCTGACCGCCTAGTGGCAACTTAAGACGCCGACCTTCTTCCCGACAGCCTGAGGGTGAAAAGGGGCGGGGCAACGGAATATCGCGATTTTTTTGTGACAGTCGGCGGAAACGCCAGACACGTGACTCTCCTAGGCGGCCTTCGCCTTCCCCCTCCCCCTTTTCGGAAATCCGGCCCCCTCACCCCTCGCCCACCCCAGAGCCGCGGTAATGGACCGTTTGGGTTTCGGAATTCCCTTGGATCCAAACACTGGTATCGCACTGGCAGGAGCCGGCGGAGTCTGTTTTGGGCGGCGAAGGCAGGGGGCACTGAAGATGGGGGGGTATCGTCTTCCTTCACCTAGGAGGGAGGCGGGGCGGCGAATGGTACTGAAGAGCGGAGTGGGGGGGGGGCGGAGGGAGGAAGTCACGTGGTTACGCGCGGCGCGCGCTGCGTGCACCCGGAGCCTCATCCGTCGCCCCTCCCCCGGCCCCCCGCCCCGCCAGGAGGGGTCGGGGGAGGGGCGTCAAGATGGCGGCGGGGAGGTAGGCAGAGCCGGACGCTGCTGCTGCCGCCGCCTTCGCCGCCGCCGCCTTCGCCGCCTCAGCCGCCTCAGCTCCAGTCGCCTCTGGTCCTTCAAGCTTTCACCGCCTGGAAGAAGCTGTTCTGACGTCGGGTCCCGCAGGGAAAGTAAGTCCTTCCCGTAGTCCTTTTCTCCTTCCACAGTCCCCCTCCCGGACAGCCTCCCACTCCCACCCTCCTCGGGGGGCCGTGTGGGGCCGGACTAGGGGAGCAGCCACCTCACCCCGGCTTGCCGCCTCCCTCTCGGCTCGCCGCCCCCCGCAGCCGCGCAGTCTGGGGGCCTTTGGGGGCATGGTCCGGGTGGTGGCCCCGCTGCACCCGCTTCCGCCGCCCGTCAGCGCCGGGCCCTGCGGTCGCCGCGCGTGGAGCTCTCAGGCCCCCGGAGCTCCGCTGTCCCGGGCCGGAGGCGTCTCCCTTGGACCGGGGGGATAGGGTCTGCTCATGCCTGCTCTGCTTGGGCAGCCCCTTTTGCTTCGCACATAAAGACCTGGGGCTGTGAAGTCCCGGACCCACGGGGAAAGTAAGATCCAGACCCTTTCCAAGTCTTACCCTTGCCCCAGCGTTGCTCTCAGTTTAGGGCGGTGGGGTCGCCCTTCCCAAATCTGTAGCCCACTGGCGGTCTTCTGAATACCTCGCTCTTTTGGCCATGGGGGAAGGTGCGTGGAACACTTGGGGGCTACCCTCACGCCTCTGCCGGTGGTTAGCTTAGTTTTACCTCAAGTAAGCGAGCTCACATTCGAGATCCTAGGGATGCTTATAGGGAGGAGAGCGGCGGTTGGGAATTTGCTTACTTTGAGAGTGTTTGGCATAAGGCGCATTCAGAATGCCTCAAGCGAGTGTAGGCTGGTGGTTTCACAGAAGTGGTTTGGGTCGGTTGAACCGCTGTGGAGATTTGGATGTTCCTCAACCCTTGTGATTGTTTCTTTCCTGACCCTGGCATCCAGCTCCTCCCCTTTTCACCACTGCTTTGTGCTAGTGTTTGGTTAATGTTTGCGGACCACTAACTTGATCCTCGCACGGAGAAGCCAGCTGCTTTTATGTGCGTGCTCCGTTTTCTATGGGAGGCTTTTGTTTTGGGGACTAGATGGTTGAGAAACATGGGAAAAGAACGAGCGAGAAAATGAGAATCGAATAAGGCGACGTTTTTATCCCTTGAATTGCGCAGCCAATTGCAACTGCACCCGGAAGTTTGTACTGAACACGTGTTGCGGAGAGGTTAAAAACCGGTCCCCTTTGACCTTTGAAAAGTTGATTATTAGCAGTTTATGTTGAGTTAAATGTTTCAGATTTATCCAGACTACCAGAATTATAGATGTAATAGGGCTTCTGAAGAGTCAACCAGAAGGGTCCCAGGGAGCTGTCAAACCTGGAGTGCCCTAGCCTGAATCAACTTGCCACTTGCAGGCAATTATGCCAGCTAACAATACAGAGGAGTCTGTCCTGCAATCAGAATTGATTTTCATAAGCACTGGGGAAAGCCATCATTCTACAAAAGGTAGTAGTTATAAAGAATTTCTAGGATGAAATGCAGAATTTGCTATTGGTGATTCAAGTAGGACATTAATTTTGCAAGAAAGGGAACATTTTATTTTCATCTTTTTTTTTTTTTTGAGACAGAGTCCCACTGTGTAGCCCTGAGTAGAGTGCTGTGCTATGGTGTCACAGCTCACAGCATCCTCAAACTCTTGGACTTAAGAGATTCTCTTGTCTCAGCCTCCCAAGTAGCTGGGTTTACAGGCACTTACCACAATGCCAGCTATTTTTTCGTTGCAGTTGTCGTTGTTTAGCAGGCTTTGGCCAAGCTCGGTGCTGAGCCTTTATTTTTATCTTTTAAAAAAGTTGTTTCAGGGCGGCGCCTGTGGCTCAGTCGGTAAGGCGCTGGCCCCATATACCGAGGGTGGCGGGTTCAAACCCGGCCCCGGCCAAACTGCAACCAAAAAATAGCCGGGCGTTGTGGCGGGCGCCTGTAGTCCCAGCTACTCCGGAGGCTGAGGCAAGAGAATCGCTTAAGCCCAGGAGTTGGAGGTTGCTGTGAGCTGTGTGAGGCCACGGCACTCTACGCAGGGCCATAAAGTGAGACTCTCTCTACAAAAAAAAAAAAAAAAAAGTTGTTTCAAAGCTTGGTGCCTATAGCTCAAGCAGCTAGAATGCCAGCCACATACTCCAGAGCTGGTGGGTTCGAATACAGCCGGGGCCTGTCAAACAACAGTGACAGCTACAACCAAAAAATAGTCGGGCATTGTGGCAGGCGCTTGTAGTCCTAGCTACTTGGCAGGCTGAGGCAAGAGAATTGCTTAAGCCCAAGAGTTTGAGGTTGCTGTGAGCTGCGATGCTACGGCACTCCACCCAGGGCAACAGCTTGAGACTGTCTCAAAAAAAAAAAAAAAAAAAAAAGTTGTTTCAAAATTTTCTTGATCAGTTTTTACTAAGATTTTTGATTTTTGTCTCCTAATATAACTTCATTCCATATGGTTCCTTTCAGAATTCCAAATAAAGTTTCACTTTAAGTTCTGGATAAAACTTTTTTTTTTTTTTGTAGAGACAGTGTCACTTTGTCGCCCTTGGTAGAGTGCTGTGGTATCACAGCTCACAGCAACCTCCAGCTCTTGGGCTTAGGCGATTCTCTTACTTCAGCCTCCGGAGTAGCTGGGACTATAGGTACCTGCCACAAATGCGGGGCTATTTTATGTTGCAGTTTGGCCAGGGCTGAGTTCGAACCCCCCACCTTCAGTATTTGGGGCTGGCGACCTACTAACTGAGCCACAGGCGCTGCCCATTGCTGGATAAATCTTTTTCTTTTTTTTACAGTGTTTTAGTTTTTTTTTTTCTTCTTTTTGCAGTTTTTGGCCAGGGCTGGGCTTGAACCCACCACCTCTGGCATATGGGGTGGGCACATTGCTCCTTTGAGCCACAGGAGCCGCCCATTGCTGATAAATCTTAGAGACAAAGTGGCTACTGTTCATTCACTTATAGAATTCTGTTATGTGTCAGGCAATTTTATATGCTTTAGTGGCTTTGTTGAAATTACTTTAAAATGGCCAACATGGAGATTTCATTCTTTTGAAAGTGATTTGCCTCAAAGAGTTCAGCTTGTAGATATGTCTTGGTGTTTTAGTGTAAATTGAACTTTGATTTGAGACTTGCTGCCTGTGGAGGTAAGTGAATACTCAGGTTTGTTTTTTTTTTTTTGGCCAGAGGCCGGGTTTGAATCCATCACCTTTGGTATATGGGGCCGGTGCCCTACTCCTTTTAGCCACAGGTGCCACCCCAGGTTGGTTTTTTGTTTTTGTTTTTGTTTTTTTGGAAGCAGAGCCTCAAGCTGTCACCCTGGGTAGAGTGTGGTGGCATCATAGCTCACAGCAACCTCCAACTCCTGGGCTCAAGTGATTCTCTTGCCTCCGCCTCCCAAGTAGCTGGGACTACAGGTGCCTGCCACAACGCCTGGCTATTTTTTGGTTACAGCTGCCATTGCTGTTTGGCGGGCCTAGGCTGGATTTGAACCGCCAGCTCAGGTGTATGTGGCTGGCGCCTTAGCTGCTTGATTATAACCAGGCGCTGAGCCTGGTTTTTTGTTTTTGGTTTTTTGGTTTTTTTTTTTTTTTGAGACAGAGTCTCTGGATAGGGTGCTGTGATGTCTTAGCTCACAGCAACCTCAAACTTTTGGTCTCAAATGATCCTCTTGCCTCAGGCTCTGGAGTAGTAGCTGGGACTATAGGTGCCTATCATGATGCCTGGCTAGTTTTTCTATTTTTAGTAGAGACAAGGTTTTGCTCTTCTTGCTAAGGCTGTTCTCAGACTCCTAGTCTCAAGCAGTTCCCCCACCTGGGCCTGGCTAGTATCATAGGCATGAGCTACAGTGCTGGGCCAGTTACCGGCTTTGAAGAGCACAAGCTATTTTATGAATAAAATTTGGTACATAACTCATCAAATTAATTTGCTTAATTCTTTTGTGGCAATGTGTATATTGCAGCAGAGGTTTTCTCTCTCTGTTTTTTATTTTTTGAGACAGAGTCTCGCTTTGTCTCTCTAGATAGAGTGCCATAGCGTCGTATCTCACTGCAGCCTCAAACTTTTGGGCTCAAGTGATTCTCTTGCCTCAGCCCCCACAGGTAGCTGACACTACAGGTGCCCACCACAATTCCCAGCTATTTTTCCAGACAAGATCTCGCTCTGGTTCAGGCTGGTCTCAAACCCGTGAGCTCAGGGCAGTCCACCTGCCCTGGTCTCCCAGAGTGCTAGGATTATAGGTGTAACCCACCTTGCCCAGCTGCAGTGGTGACTTTCTTTTTTTTTTTTTTTTGTAGAGACAGAGTCTCACTTTATGGCCCTCTGTAGAGTGCTGTGGCCTCACACAGCTCACAGTAACCTCCAACTCCTGGGCTTAAGTGATTCTCTTGCCTCAGCCTCCCGAGCAGCTGGGACTGCAGGTGCCTGCCACAACACCCTGCTATTTTTTGGTTGCAGTTTGGCTGGGGCTGGGTTTGAACCCGCCACCCTCGGTATATGGGACCGGTGCCTTACCGACTGAGCCACAGGCGCCGCCCTGCAGTAGTGGCTTTCAAACTTTTATTGCACAGTAAGAAATGTTTTACATACATACATGACATACACAAGCATATATATGCATACAAACATATATACACATGCATATATATGTGTGTATTTATATACATATGTAACCCAAAAGTTTCATAAAATAACTGTATGCTTTATTTTCTGTTCTATACTAAAATTTTTTTTTTTTTTTTTTTTTTTTTGTAGAGACAGAGTCTCACTGTACCGCCCTGGGGTAGAGTGCCGTGGCGTCACACGGCTCACAGCAACCTCTAACTCTTGGGCTTACGCGATTCTCTTGCCTCAGCCTCCCAAGCAGCTGGGACTACAGGCACCCGCCACAACGCCCGGCTATTTTTTGTTGCAGTTTGGCCGGGGCTGGGTTGAACCCGCCACCCTCGGCATACGGGGCCGGCGCCCTACTCACTGAGCCACAGGCACCGCCCTATACTAAAATATTTTAAAATGCTAGTCATTATACACTAAATTCATTTGATAACCCACTGACCAGTGATATGAAAAATACTGGTATAGGGTAGTATAAAGAATACTGGTATGGGTTTGAGAGTAGGTTCGAGGAGTATCATGTCAGACTTGCTGAGTTTATAATTCTGTTTTAAGCTTACTTTGTTTTACTTTGTTACATTTCGTGTTTCTAAGCCTTAGTTTCTTGTCTGTGACAAGGGGATAACGGTTTCATTTATTCATGGGTTGTCTTGAGCATCAAAAGAAAAGAACCCACCCATATCCAGGTTGAGTATCCTTAATCTGAAAATGTGAAATACTCCAAAATCTGCGACTGGAAACCAACATGATGCTAAAAGTAGAAAATTTCACACCTGACCTCATATGCTGGGGCAGTCAAAATATAGTCAAAACTTTGTTTATGCATAAAATTACTAAACACATTATATAAAATTAACTTCAGAGTTAGGCACAGTGGCTCATACCTATAATCCTAGCACTTTGATAGACTGAATGGAAGGATCTCTTGAAACCAGAAGTTTGAGACTAGCCTGAGGAACATAGACCCCTATCTCTACAAAAAATAGGAAAATTAGCTGGATGTGGTGGCAGGGGCCTGTAGTGTCAGGTACTAAGGAGACCAAGGGAAGATTTCTTGAGCCTAGGAATTTGAGGTTGCAGTGAGTTATGATGACCTATGATGATGTTACTGCACTATAGCCCTTACAATAGTGGAAGACCCTATCTATTCTCTCCCTGCCCAAATTACCCTTAGGCTATGTGTATAAGATATATGTGAAACATAAATGAGGGGGCAGCACCTGTGGTTCAGTGAGTGGGGCGCCGGCCCCATATACTGAGGGTGGTGGGTTCGAACCCTGCCCAGGCCAAACTGCAACAAAAAATAGCCCGGCGTTGTGGTGGGTGCCCATAGTCCCAGCTACTCCAGAGGCTGAGGCAAGAGAATCGTCTAAGCCCAAGAGCTGGAGGTTGCTGTGAGCTGTGACACCACAGCACTGTACTGAGGGTGACAAAATGAAACTGTCTCAAAAAAAAAATGAGTTTTGTGATTAGACTTGGGTCCCTGTCCAAGATAAGTCATTATGTATATACATATATTCCATAATCAAAAAAAATCTTAAAAAAAAAATCTTAGGAGTACTTCTGGTCCCAAACATTTCAGATGAGGGATATTTAACCTATCAAGAGACTAGTGATCTGAATTTGAGGTGGTTAGAATCAAGAAAGTTGTTTCATTTTCCTCCCCCATCTGTCCTGTGCAGCCTTTATAAAGCATTTTTGGAACTTTGTGTGTAATTTGCACATTCCTTTGTGAATATATTCTTGCCACAGGGTTTCCAAGGGAGGGACACTTCACTGAGCAGTGGTGTTGAAAAATACAGATTGTGGCTCAGTCGGTGGGGCGCCGGCCCCATATACCGAGGGTGGCAGGTTCAAACCCGGCCTCGGCTGAACTGCAACCAAAAAATAGCTGGGCGTTGTGGCAGGCGCCTGTAGTCCCAGCTACTCGGGAGGCTGAGGCAAGAGAATCACTTAAGCCCAGGAGTTGGAGGTTGCTGTGAGCTGTGTGATGGCATGGCACTCTACCGAGGGCCATAAAGTGAGACTCGGTCTCTACAAAAAAAAAAAAAAAAAAATAGAAAAATACAGATTATATCCATTTTAGGTAAACTTTTTTTTTTCTTCCAGTTTTTGGCCAGGGCCAGGTTTGAACCCGCCACCTCCGTGTTTGGGACTGGCACCCTACTCCTTGGGCCACAGGTGCCACCTGTAATCCTTTTTTTTTTTTTGAGGCAGATTCTCACTTGGTCACCCTTGGTAGAGGGCTGTTGCATCTTAGCTCACAGCAACCTCAAACTCTTGGGTTCAAGCGATTCTCTTGCCTCAGCCTCACAGGTAGCTGCGACTACAGGTGCCTGCCACAGCGCCTGGCTGTTTTTTAGAGATGGGGGTCTCACTCTTGCTCAGGTTGGTCTCAAACTCGTGAGCTCAGGCAATCCACGCAGAGGTAATAATTTTTAACTAACTTCTATGTAACTGCCTTCTCTTCCCCAGATGTGTTTTTTTTTTTTTTTTTGTAGAGACCGATTCTCACTGTACCGCCCTCAGGTAGAGTGCCGTGGCGTCACACGGCTCACAGCAACCTCTTAACTCTTGGGCTTACGCGATTCTCTTGCCTCAGCCTCCCGAGCAGCTGGGACTACAGGCGCCCGCCACAACGCCCGGCTATTTTTTGGTTGCAGTTTGGCCGGGGCTGGGTTTGAACCCGTCACCCTCGGCATATGGGGCTGGCGCCCTACTCACTGAGCCACAGGCGCCGCCCCCCCAGATGTGTTTTTAAGGAACCTGAATGTAGCAGTCACTTGTTGATGGACTATATATATCCCCTAAATTCTAAGTGGATCATTATCTTTCATATTCTTAGACTGAATGTCAGTCATTGTATCTGGGCTGCATAAAAAAGGTAAAGCTGGGTCTTGAACGAGGCATTTTTTTTTTTTTTTAAAGACAGTGGCCTTGGGTATAGTGCCATGGCATCACAGCTCATGGCACTTCCAACTTGGTCTCAAACGATCCTCTTACTTCAGTTTTCTATTTATTTAGACACGGTGTTTCATTATGTTGCCCTCGATAGAGTGCTATGGCATCACAGCTCATAGCAACCTCAAACTCTAGGGCTTAAGCAGTTCTCTTGCCTCAGCCTCCCAAGTAGCTGGGACTTCATGCACCTGCCACAACACCTGGCTATTTTATTTTGTTGTTGTTGTAGTTGTTGTTTGACAGGCCCGCGTCAGGTTCTAACCTGCCAGCTCCAATGTATGTGGCCGGCCCTAACTGCTGAGCTTCAGGTGCCAAGCCAGTTTTTCTATTTTTAGTAGAGATGAGGTCTTGTTTTTGTTCAGGCTGGTCTCGAACTTATAAGCTCAAGCAATCCACCTGCCTTGGCCTCTCAGAGTGCTACAATTATAGCTGTGAGCCACCATGCCTGGCCAATGCTTAGTACTATTAAACAATGAGAAAAAAATTCCTTTTGTTATTAGTTAAGGAAAAGATACTTGCTAAATGTTGCTATATATGCACATTGAAAAATGCTACCAGTGGTTCATGCCTATAATTCTAACACTTTGGCAGGCCCAGGATTGCTTGAGGCCCAGTTCAAGACCAGTTTCAGCAAGAGCTAGACCATGTCTTTACAAAATGTAGAAAAATTAGCTGGTCATGGTGGCATATGCCTGTAGTCCCAGTTGCTAGGAAGACTGAGGTAGGAGGATCATGTGAGCCCAGGAGTTTGAGGTTGCTGTGAGCTATGATGATGCCACTGTATTCTAGCCTGTGTAATGGAAGAGAGACCCTGTCTCCAAAAAAACAAAACAAAAGGTTGCCAGTTTTCTCTAGACGTGGTAACTGATTAGCTGGGCTAATTGGGTGTGTGATACTTCTAGATTTTTAAAAGAGAACTAGTATTTTTTTTTTGGTAGAGACAGAGTCTCACTTTATGGCCCTTGGTAGAGTGCCGTGGCCTCACACAGCTCACAGCAACCTCCAACTCCTGGGCTTAAGCGATTCTCTTGCCTCAGCCTCCCGAGTAGCTGGGACTACAGGCCTGCCACAATTCCTGGCTAAGGAGAACTAGTATTTTATAAAACTAATAGGAAAGTTAGTTATTGATGGATTGCTAGCAAGGATTTGTATTCTGGGAAATAAAGTATTGCATTAGTGATATGGAAGAAAGCATCTTTTTTGGATGCAATACTAATATTTATCAAAATGATAGTTACTGCTAGTAGGGAACATACTCCAGGTAGTAGTACATTTACTGGATAGCATCCTATGAGACAAGTTCTATTTTTAGTTTCATTTAAAGATGAGGAAACTAAGAGAGGTTTATTACTTGACTGTATTGTACTACTAGTGGGTAATGTAGTCAGTATTCAAACCCAGGTATTGTCTTATCTCATAGTCTTCCTCAAGCACTGATATGCTTTTTTTTTTTTTGCAGTTTTTGGCTGGGTCGGGTTGGATTTGCCAGCGCTTTACTCCTTTGAGCCACAGGCACTACTCACTGTGATGTGCTTTTGCTGTTGTAGATAATCTCTTGTATCCACTTAGAGCTGTATAGGTCTTTAAGTTTCAGCAGGAGGAACCTTGTCCTTGTTGATAAGGTTTAGTGTTGGTATCATCATTGGGAACTGTATCTTTTCATTCTTCTGGTTGGCTATTGTTTCTCAGTATTTTCTTGTCCTGCCACGGATAGCTCTTAGTTTCTACTACTGTCTCTTTGTTTCTTAGTCATCAGAAGTTTTCATAGGTTTACTATTTTGAAATTGGTGATATTTTCAAGTGTATTTATGATAAAAATTAAACTTTTTTTGTTGTTCATTGTTTGAGATAGAAGCCTCTGTGGTTAGTAACTTTTGGGTTTGTTAGATTGCTACACCTGTCACTTAAAGTCTTTTAAGTCCTTTATAGACACACAATTCTGTTACACCTAATGTATTTGGCATTTATGTTGTAGTTTCTGGGCTCACAGTGAAAATGTTGTTTTTCCTCCCAGGAATAAGACATACTTATTTGTAAAATGAAGAACAGGAGGAGATAGGCTAAATCAATTTTATAAGGGTTCTCAGCTTGACCACTGAAATTCTGTGAGTCTGTAATAGTTTTAGAATGAAAGTAAGATTAAATATTAAGAGTTCTGCCTAATGGAGTCAGAGAACAGGATAGGTGTTCTTTCTCCATTCCCTCCCTTCCTTTGCTCTTCAAAAAAGATCAAGTAGAGAATTAGTGCTCAATTGACTGAGCGAGAAAAGATCCCTACTATTCCATTTCTGTATGAAATGTATCTAAGAGTAAAATCTCTTTCATTAATAGTTTGTGAAAGACAATGTCTTTTGTAGACATTACTGGGTCATTACTCAGATAAGAATGTCTCAGATTGTTACTTAATTGACAAGTAAAAATTTATGGCATACAGCATATTTTGGTATGTAAACACATTGTGAAATGGCTAAATGAAATCGTCATTCCTTTGAGTAAATTCTGAGCTGTGGTCACTGATGGTGTTACAGTTGTTATCATTTTATCTTGTATGAATATCAAAAAGTTTTTCTCTAAAATTTCTCCCTTCCATTATGTGTTTTTGTGCGTTTTGTTTTGTTTGAGACAGAGCCTCACTTTGTCGCCCTTGGTAGAGTGTCGTGGCGTTGTAGCTCATAGCAATCTCAAACTCTTGGGCTCAAGCAGTCTTCCTGCCTTAGCTTCCCTGTAGTCCTATTAGGTGGGACTACAGGCATCCACCACAACGTCCGGCTAGTTTTAGAGACAGTCTTGCTCCTGCTCAGGCTGGTCACAAACTCATTAGCTCAAGCGATCTGTCTGCCTTAGCCTCCCAGAATGCTAGGACTACAGGTGTGAGCCACCTCACGAGCCATATTTTTGTACTTTTAATGATCATTGTTTAGAAAATGTACTTCAGTACAAGCATGGTGCTATAATCCTAGCACTCTGGGAGGTGGAGGCAGGTGGACTGCTTGAATTTAGGAGTTCAAGACCAGCCTGAACAAGAGTAAGACCCTGTCTTCACTAAAAATAGAAAAACTAGGTGAGCATCATGGTGGGCACCTGTAGTCCTAGCTACTCAGGAGGCTGAGGCAAGAGGATCGCTTGAGCGCAAGAGTTTGAGGTTGTTGTGAGCTATGATGCCACTGCACTCCACCCAAGGCAACAGAGTGAGACTCGGTCTCAAGAAAAAAAAAAAAACCACCAAAAAATACTTCAGAAAGCACTCTTGAATTTAGTAACACTTTTCAGTGAATTTGCATTTTATTAATTAATGGCCTTTTTGTACTTTTGAGGTAGGGCTTAGTGTGTATCTGAAGGATTAATGGACCTCACCATCTGCAGGACTCTGTGGTTGTTAGTTTACGAATCATGTTTAAGGCTTAGTGCCAGTAGCACAGTGGTTACGGCACCGGCCATACACTGAGGCTGGCAGGTTCGAACCTGGCTGGGTCAGGTACACAACGACAGCTGCAACAACAACAAAAAGAAATAGCCGGTCATCGAGGCGAGCGCCTGTAGTGCCAGCTACCTGTGAGGCTGAGGCAAGAGACTTGCTCAAGCCTAAGAATTAGAAGTTGCTGTGAGCTGTGATGCCACGGCACTCTACCAAGGGCTACATAGTGAGACTCTGTCTCAAAAAAAAAAAAAAATCATGTTTAAAATGATGTACCTTTGTTTCAAATGTAAATAAATCATTTCCAAAATTTATTTTCAAAGGATGGCATTTTGATAGTCTCCAGAGTTCTATTATTCTGGGTCAAGATTAGCCATAGTGTATGAGCCAAGACTCCCTATTCCCCGCCAGGTCATTGGTCCTAAGGACCTGTGGTCCTGTTTTGTGTATCGAAAATGTTTTTAAGCCATTTGTTTAGAACTGTAGGTACTTATTTCTGCTATGTACTAGGATAAATTGTGAAGTATGGTCAAATGTCTGTGTCAGAAAAATGAGTAAACTTTATTATAAATGTATACATTTTTCCTTTTTGTCTTTTGTCCAGTTCTTGCACGTTATTTGTATTTTGCTGTCTAATATTTTATTCTAATTTTAATTTTTCTGGCATTCTGAAATAAAGTAGTGAGACTTTGTAGGTTACCAGTTTCATCTTTACTTACTGCAGAGAGAACTCATGGACTTTGGGAATTTGAACTGTGTAGTTCAGAGGTGGGGAACCTGCAGCCCTAAGGCCACATGTGGTCTTCTAGATCTTTTTATTAAAAGGTTTTGTTTGATAAAATTTGGATTCAGTCAGAAGGCTGCACTTAAGGATCTAGATGGCCAGAGGTTCCCACCCCTGATTTAGTTTTTTTCTTTCTTTTTTTTTTTTGAGACAGAGTTTCACTTTGTCACCCTCAGTAGAGTGCTATGACATCATAACTCACAGCAACCTCAAACTCTTGGGGTCATGTGATTCTCTTGCCTTAGCCTCTTGAGTAGATGGGACTACAGGTGTCCACCACAACGCCTGGCTATTTTTAGAGGTGGGGTCCCGCTCTGGCTCCAGCTGGTCTCAAACCTGTGAGCCAGGCAGTCCACCTGCCTTGGCCTCTTACAGTGCTGGGATTACAGGCATGAGCCATTGCCCAGCCCCTCGATCTAGTTTCTAATCTTATACCATTCCCTGGATGGGTGAATTTGGGGGCAGGTAATTTAAGCTTTCTGAACCTCACTTTTAGCTCTAAAACTGTATTCCCTCACTCAGGATTGTTGTGGGCTTAAATATGGTAACAGGAAGATCTAACACTATCAGCCTTGTTTCCTTCCTTTATTCTCTCTGCTCAAAATTTTTTTCTTCCTTAGGCATTTTTCTTTTCTCTGAAAAATTTTGGAGAAATCTCCTTTGTTAATCTGTGGTTCCTCTTAACCTTTTAAACATTGGTCTCCCCTCAGTTTCATTCTGGGTATTGGTGGTTTCCATCTTTAACTTATTTATGTTTCCATTAGGATTTCTGTCTAAATCAGGGATTTTTTTTTTTTTTGCAGTTTTTGGCCGGGGCTGGGTTTGAACCCTTCACTTCCGGCATATGGGGCCGGCGCCCTACTCCATTGAGCCACAGGCGCCACCCTAAATCAGGAATTTTTAACCTGTGGCTACAATTTTGTGAGGACTTTTTCTTATCTGTGGTGTTGAATATCACTGAAAGTATATATGGACCTTTTTTTTTTGCCAATTAGCTTTTGTTAGTGTTTGTGTATTTAATGTATGGCCCCAGATAACTTTTATTCTTCCAGTGTGCAGCAGACGAAAAAAAGGTTGGACACCTCTGGTCTAACTGATGCACAGATGTGACATAATTTCTCTGTTAAATGACTTGCTTTCAACTACAACAATTTAAATTCTTTTACTATTTCAGTTGCACATGAACTTTTTGTCCATCCTGTATGCTGGAAGTTATGGTCATAGAGCTCTTGGCTAACACTGTTTTTGTAGGACATCGTGAAACACTGACATGTAATTTTATCACATACTCTGAGAACAAACAGACTAGCTGCAAACTATTTATTATTTATATAATATGAAATTAGTTTTCTGAGAAAAAGTACTTATGTTTGTATATATAAATTGGTTATTTCAGAGAAATTAACTTGAAAGTTAAAATTGAGGAAGCTCTGTTAAGTTTTTTTCTCCCTATAAAATGAATAAAAATACCTTTTGGTGGTAGAATATTTTGATCTGGCTCCTGAAACAATAGTTGAGAAAACCGGAGCCTACCATGTATTTGCTTGCTCTGCAGCAGTCTTTAGAGGGCTCCCTCAACTCCATGTAACTCATCTTTCAGGTCTCCTGGACTCAACTTTAATTTTTTGTTTTTTCTTGGCTTATCTCTAATCATCTATCAACTCATGGGTTTTCTCTGGTGTGCTGCTTTTTTTTTTGGAGACAAGAGTCTCACTTTGTCACCCTGGGTAGAGTTTGTTGGCATCATAACTCACAGCAGCCTTAAACTCTTGAGCTCAAGAGATCCTCTTGCCTCAGCCTCCTGAGTAGGTGAGACTACAGGCACCCACCATGATGCCCCTGCTAATTTTTCTATTTTTAGTAGAGACAGGATCTTGCTCTTGCTCGGGCTGGTCTTGAACTCTTGAGCTCGGGCAATCCACCAACCTTGGCCTCCCAGAGTGCTAGGCCTATAGGCGTGATCCACTGCGCCTAGTCCCTTCTAAGTTTTTGTTTAAACTAAGGCCAGTGGTTTGTCCTTTCTAAAGATCTTGGATTCCACTCCCCTTCTTTCTTTCTACTCCCTGTGTTTATAACACATCATCTCTTTCCTGATTGGCTATGGCAGTTTCCTAAGATGGCTTCTTGTTTCTGGTATTAACCTGTTCCCTCTCAGGTTGCTTCAACACTACTGTTGAGTGGCCTTTCTAAATCACAAATCTATATCAAACAGTCCTCCATCTGAAAGCCCTTTTGGGACCCTCATTACTGATAGGATTAAGTGAACTCTCTAGTGTGATGCATAGGGCTGTGGGCAGTACTGTCCTCAATGTTTGCCACTTCGTATCCAAACCTCATACTTCTGGGCTTTCATTCCCATGTTGAATTACTCTAACTATAGTTCTTAAGGAGAGTCAGATTCTTTTCATTCCTTCATACATTTGAATGCACTGTCCAGAAGATTTTTGTCCTTTTGGTGATTCCTTTGTTGAGCTCAGAGCATCATCATTTTTGTAACCTCTCTATGTAGACAAAATTCAGTATTTCTTTCTCTGTTCCCATAGTCTTTTGTAGATATATACTCTTTCTGTGACATGTATGTCTCTGTCCTTTTCATTTAGTGTGTGCTTCCTGGGATCAAAGATTATTTCTTTTTATCCTCTTTGTCTGACTCATAGCAGATTCTTCATAAATATTGAATGAATGAGTCTGGTAGAAAAAGTTTGATTGTTTATATTTAGAGGAGAGTTAATATTTTCACTTTACGTTTTCTGACGTTAATATTTAATGTTTCATTCTAAAGATGGTGGAACCAGGGCAGGATTTACTGCTTGCTGCTTTGAGTGAGAGTGGGATTAGTCCAAATGACCTGTTTGATATTGATGGTGGAGATACCGGGCTTGCAACTCCAACACCTACCCCTCCAGTTCAGCAGGTAAGAGTTTTTCAAAGCTTTTCTTTTTTTTCTTTTTTGAGACAGATCCTCAGGCTGTCACCCTGGGTAGAGTGCTGTGGCATCACAGCTCACAGCAACCTCCAACTCTTGGGCTCAAACGATTCTCCTGCTTCCGCCTCCCAACTAGCTGGGACTACAGGCGCCCGCCACAACGCCCAGCTATTTTTTGGTTGCAGCCGTCATTGTTGTTTGGCGGGCCCGGGCTGGATTCGAACCCACCAGCTTAGGTGTATGTGGCTGGCGCCTTAGCCGCTTGAGCCACAGGCGCCGAGCCTTTCAAAGCTTTTCTATTTCTTTCCTTCCTTCTTTCTTTTTTTTGAGACAGAGTCTCACTATGTTACCCTGGGTAGAGTGCCATAGCGTCACAGCTCACGCAACCTCAAACTCTTAGGCTTAAGCGATTCTCTTGCCTCAGCCTCCCAAGTAGCTGGGACTACAGGTGCCCACTACAACGTCTGGCTATTTTTTGGTTGTAGTTGTTGTAGTTTGGCAGGCTCGGGCTGAATTCATACCCACCAGCTCCGGTGTATGTGGCTGGTGCCCTAGCTGCTGAGCTACAGATACCAAGCCCAAAGCCTGTATTTGTTATTTTGTAATTTCCAATTACAGAAATATTTTTCATTAAGCCTTAATGTTAAATATACCTATGAATGTTATTTTTCTTTCTTTCTTCTTTTTTTTTTTTTGTAGAGACAGAGTCTCACTTTACTGCCCTCTGGTAGAGTGCCGTGGCATCACACGGCTCACAGCAACCTCCAGCTCTTGGGCTTACGCGATTCTCTTGCCTCAGCCTCCCGAGCAGCTGGGACTACAGGCGCCCGCCACAACGCCTGGCTATATGAATGTTATTTTTATATTGAGACAGAGTCTCAATCACCCTGGGTTTGAGTACTATGGCATCATAGCTCACAGCAACCTCCAACTCTTGGGCTCAAGCAATCCTCTTGCCTCAGTTTTTCTATTTTTAGTGGAGACAAGGTCTCACTTTTGCTGAGGCTGGTGTGGAACTCATGAGCTCAAGCAGTCTACCCACCTCGGCCTCCCAGAGTACTAGGATTACAGGCGTGAGCCATCTCGCTTGGCCTTCTTTCTTTTCTTTCCTTTTCTTTTTTTGAGACAGAGCCTCTAGCTGTCACCCTGGGTAGAGTGCAGTGGCATCACAGTTCATAGCAGCCTCCATCTCCTAGGCTCAAGGGATTCTCCTGCTTCTGCCTCCCAAGTAGCTGGGATTACGGGCACCTGCCATAATGCCTGGCTATTTTTTTGGTTGCAGCCGTCATTCTTTTTTTTGTAGAGACAGAGTCTCACTGTACCGCCCTTGGGTAGAGTGCCGTGGCGTCACACGGCTCACAGCAACCTCTAACTTTTGGTACGCGATTCTCTTGCCTCAGCCTCCCGAGCAGCTGGGACTATAGGCGCCCGCCACAACGCCCGGCTATTTTTTTGTTGCAGTTTGGCCGGGGCGGGTTTGAACCCGCCACCCTCGGCATATGGGGCCGGTGCCCTACTCACTGAGCTACAGGTGCCGCCGCAGCCGTCATTCTTGTTTGGTGGGGCCCGGGCTGGATTCGAACCCGCCAGCTCAGGTGTATGTGGCTGGCGCCTTAGCCACTTGAGCCACAGATGCCGAGCCTCTTTATTTTCTTTATCTTTTTTTTCTTTATGATTTTGAGCAGGATGTCAAAGTCTGTTTTGAGTATTTGTTTTTATTTATGAAGTAGAAAATATTCACAATGAAAATCAAGATATTTTTTGCTTTGGTATTATGTGTATATAGTATATGTAAAAGATGAATTATTTAGAGTTTTTATAGGAGTATCCATAATTTCCTTGATAGTTGTCTTATTTATTTAGGAGCATTTCTGTTGTATTTTCAATATGTACATTCTCTGAAAGCAAAAATAAGTTTTTTTTTCTTTTTTGAGACAGAGCCTCAAGCTGTCACCCTCAAGGGTAGAGTGCCATGGCATCTTAGCTCACAGCAACCTCCAACTCCTGGGCATAAGCGATTCTCAGCCTCCCAAGTACAAGTGGCTGGGACTACAGGCACCCGCCACAACTCCCGGCTAATTTTTGGTTTCAGCCGTCATTGTTGTTTGGCGGGCCCCAGGCTGGATTCAAACCCGCCAGTTCAGGTGTATGCGGCTGGTGCTTTAGCCTCTTGAGCCACAGGTGCCGAGCCTGTTTTGTTTTTTTGAGACACGGTCTCACTATGTCGACCTTCGTAGAGTACTGTGGTATCATAGCTCACAGCAACTTCAAACTCTTTTGGGCTTAAGCGATTCTGTCTTAGCCTCCCAAGTAGTGCAAAAATAAGTTTTTAACATTAGCATAGTTTTGTGGAGATTTTATGCTTGCAAAGATTGTTACATTATATTTGGTATCAGTGATTGCACATTTAGTTTGAATGTAAGGCTTGACATGTTTTTGTTTCAATAAAATAAATGCAACTCTGTTTTCAACACAGAATTCACTGATGTTTTCTCTCCAGTCAGTGACGCTTAGTGCGTTAGAACTGGGTTTGGAGACTGAAACAACAGTTCCTGTGAAACAAGAACCAGAGACGGTACCTACTCCAGCACTCTTAAATGTGAGGGTAAGAATAATTTAGGTTGGGCATTACTTCTAATCCTAAAAATAGTTTAGGGTTATAGTAGAAATAACTTTTTTTTTTTTTTGTAGAGACAGAGTCTCACCTTATCGCCCTCGGTAGAGTGCTGTGGCGTCACACGGCTCACAGCAACCTCCAACTCCTGGGCTTAGGTGATTCTCTTGCCTCAGCCTCCCGAGTAGCTGGGACCACAGGCGCCCGCCACAACGCCCAGCTATTTTTTGGTTGCAGTTTGGCATGGGCTGGGTTTGAACCCGCCACTCTCGGTATATGGGGCCGGCGCCCTGCTCACTGAGCCACAGTCGCCGCCCAGAAATAACTTTTTAATGTGAAATACTTTTATCTCCCTAATTCTGCTTTTTGCTACTTATCCAATATCCTGCCCTTACCTCCTACCTTGTAAAATGTTTTCTTTCATTCCTTTGGTACTTAAGTGTTGATCAAAAGATAATTAGAACAAAGCAGAACATTTATTTAGTTAATTTTATTGTAGATGATACAAAATTCATAAAGTAAAGATGAAATGTACATTATCTCACTATTTTTCCTTATTTTAGCTTTCGTCCCTTGGCATTTACAATTTTTATGTGATTATGATTGTGCTTTGAATATAAGGTTCCTTGCCTTAAATGTACCAATTATTAACTGAAGCCTAATGGCATAAAATTATTGGACAAACTGGCTAAAATTTGATAATTTGTGATAAATTATTAATGAGAATTTTGTTTAAAAGTGATAAGTAGTAATCCAGAAGGCACTTACTAAAGGAATCATGTGGAAATAACAAGTAGTTTGAGAAGGAAGGAAAGTAGAAATAGACATAAATTTATAAAAAATTTCTCAGTAGTACTTACAGTCACAGATCATATTGATATTATTATTTTTTGCATTTTTCTTTAGTTTTTCCCACATCATCCCCCACTGAAAAATAAAATGCTCTGTAATTTTATCTTAGGCCCAAGATAGCACCCAAGATAAGTTTGGGTCACTTATGCAATGTAAGAATTTAAACTCTGCTTGGTTGTTTTTGCCTTTTAATATTCTAAACCTTAGTGTGGTTGGGGTCTGTATGATAGCAAACAAAGCTCTGAACAAGAGTCACAGAATGTTAGAAACAGAAAATGTGTCTTCAGAGAACATAGGCCTCCAGGGGTTTAAGTGATATGCCTAACGTTACCCAGTTGGGGCACTGGTGGCATCAGAAATTTATTCTGTTACTAGTCCTTCTGTTATATAGGTTTACTATACATGACTGTTTGGCTTGGTGTCCTCAATGGTTGTACATTAGAAAATGCTTGTGTTGGGTGGCTCCTGTGGCTCAGTGGGTAGGGTGCTGGCCCATATAACGAGGGTGGCGGGTTCAAACTCAGTCCCGGCCAAACTGCAACAAAAAAATAGCTGGACATTGTGGCAGGTGCCTGTAGTAAGCCCAAGAGTTGGAGGTCGCTGTGAGCTGTGTGATGCCACAGCACTCTACTGAGGGCGATAAAGTGAAACACTGTCTCCAAAAATAAAAAGAAAATGCTTGTGTATTATAAAATGCCATGCTACTGGTATACCCTCTTTTCCTCAAGGTGGTGTTTTTGTGTTTGTTTTTGTTTTTGAGACAGTTTCACTATGTTGCCCTCAGTAGCGTGCTGTGGCTCACAGCTTACAGCAACCTCCAATTCTTGGGCTTAAGCGATTCTCTTGCCTCAGCCTCCCAAGTAGCTGAGACTATAGGCACCCAGGCCTGGGCTGGGTTCGAACCTGCTAGCCCTGGTATATGTGGCTGGCGCCCTAGCTGCTGAGCTACAGGCACCAAGCCAAGGTGGTGTTTTTTGTTTGTTTGTTTGTTTGTTTATTTTATAAGTTGGCGCTTTATTTTTTATTTTATTTTATTTTTTTGCCAGGGCTGGGTTTGAACTCGCCACCTTTGGCATAGGGGGCCGGCGCCCTACTCCTTTGAGCCACAGGCACCGCCCTGGTTGTGTGTTTTAATTTAGTAATTTATAACTAATCAAACTAATTAGAAATGAAGTGCCAATAGGCAAGAGTAAAAGTCAATTTTAGACTTCTAAACATCCTGCCATGTTCATGGATGTGGACATTAGAAAATAAAGTGTTTTCAGTAGTATACTTAATGTCTTTTGTTTTTTAGCAGCAGCCTCCATCTACTACAACATTTGTGCTGAATCAAATAAATCAGCTTCCAACCTTGGGATCTACAATTGTAATGACTAAAACACCACCTGTGACGACCAACCGGCAAACCATTACTTTAACTAAGTTTATCCAGACTACTGCAAACACACGCCCTTCAGTGTCAGCACCAGCTGTACGAAATGCCATGACCTCTGCACCTTCAAAAGACCAGGTTCAACTGAAGGATCTACTCAAAAATAATAGTCTTAATGAACTCATGAAACTAAAGCCACCGGCCAATATTGCTCAGCCAGTTGCAACAGCAGCTAGTAAGTCTGTTTTCTTCTCTTTTCTTTCCTTGAGACAAGTCTCACTTTATCATACCCAGTAGAGTGCCTTGGTGTCGTAGCTCACAGCAACCTCAAACTCTTGGCTTCAGTCTCCCAGGTAGCTTGGGCTACAGGTGCCCGCGACAAGGCCTGGCTATTTTTAGAGATGGGTTCTTGCTCTAGCTTAGGCTGGTCTCGAACTCATAAGCTAAGGTGATCTGCCCACCTAGGCCTCCCAAAGTGCTGGGATTACAGGTGTGAACCACCCTGCCCAGCCTATTTTCATTATCAACTTTTTCTTTTTTTTATTGTTAAATCATAGCTGTGTACATTAGTCATTATCAACTTTTTCTGCCTATCTGGTAAACTGTCAAAGTGTTTTTTTTTTTTTTTTTAAGATTTTTTTGGGTTTTAGAAGAATCACGTGTGAAGGAGGTATTAACTGTATTACCTGTTATACTTAGAGCTGCAGAGTTGAAGGGAAGCAAAAGTTATTAGATGCGTGGGTAACAGTGTTTAGCTTTGAAATCAAATATGTGGGATTATTAGGTAGTTTCATTAACATCAAGAGACTCAATGAGTAGGGTGCCGGCCCCATATACTGAGGGTGGCGGGTTCAAACCCAGCCCCAGCCAAACTGCAACCAAAAAATAGCCAGGTGTTGTGGCGAGCACCTGTAGTCCCAGCTGCTCGGGAGGCTGAGGCAAGAGAATCGCGTAAGCCCAAGAGCTAGAGGTTGCAGTGAGTCCTGTGACGTCATGGCACTCTACCGAGGGCGGTAAAGTGAGACTCTGTCTCTACCCAAAAAAAAAAAAAAAATCTTAGTTTTACATACAGTAGTACTTCTGTAAGTTGATCACCCAATGGACTGTAACAAAATGATCAACACATGGACATGGTCAACATAAGAAACTAGGCCTATTGTACATAAGTACATGTAGTGCATGTCTAGTCTATGAAAATTAGGTCTATTTAAGGAGGTGGTCAGTGTGGGGAAGTGGATGGCTATGGAAGTTTTACTATATTATGAATAGCCAGTTAACATTTTTTCTTTTTTTTTTTTTGAGACAGTCTCATTTTGTCACTTTTTGGTAGAGTTCTATGACATCATAGCTCACAGCAACCTCAAACTCTTGGGCTCTAGTGATTCTTTTTCCTCAGACTCCCAAGTTGCTAGGACTACAGGTGTCTGCCACAGTGCCCGGATATACATAATATGTATAAGAGATGAGGTCTCACTCTGGCTCAGGCTGATCTCTAACCAGTGAGCTAAGGCAGTCCACCCGCCTCAGCCTACCAGAGTGCTAGGATTACAGGCATGAACCAAACATTTTCTTTCTTTTTTTTTTTTTTTTTTTTTTTTGAGACAGTCTCACTTTGTCACTCATAGAATGCTGGGGTGTCATAGCTCACAGGAACCCCCAATTCTTGGGCTCAAATGATTCTCTTGCTTCAGCCTCCCAATTAGCTTGGACTATGGGCACCTGCCATAACGTCGGACTATTTTTAGAGATGGGGGTCTTGCTTTGGCTCAGGCTGGTCTCGAACTTGTGAGCTCAGGCCATCTGCCCACCTCCACCTCCCAAGTTCTAGGATTACAGGTATGAGCTATCACGCCCGGCCCAAACATTTTTCTTAATTGTTTAAAAATCAGTGCTTATACCTTTTGTGCCTAAGAATTTCCTGGAGATCTTGTCCGAATCAGAATCTGATTGAGGGTAGGGCCCAGGATTCTGCATGTCATTTTTTTTTTTTTTTTTTGTAGAGACAGAGTCTCACTGTACCACCCCCGGGTAGAGTGCCGTGGTGTCACACGGCTCACAGCAACCTCTAACTCTTGGGCTTACGCGATTCTCTTGCCTCAGCCTCCTGAGCAGCTGGGACTACAGGCACCCGCCACAGCGCCCGGCTATGCATGTCTTTTTTTTTAAATAGAAATCATAGCACCTGATATTCTCAGCTTCTCATTCAAGGACTAACCAGACCCAACCCTGCTTAGCTTCCAAGATCAGACAGAGATTGAGTGTGTTCAGGATTGTATGGCCATAGACAGGATTCTGCATTTTTGATAAGCTCTCCAGAGATGCTCTTTCTTGACTGGACTATACTTTAGGTTGCAGCAGGCTTTAGGTAGATGTTTAGCTTCCTTAATTATGACTTTTATGGTTTTGGGATTTTACCTATTACTGGCATCAGTGCTTATGGATCCTCATCTTTTTTAATAAGTTTTCTTTTAAAAATACATAAAGCTTTTTTTTCTTTTGAGACAGAGTGTCTGTCTTTCAGGCTAGAAGTACAGAAGCCTGATCATAGCTCAACTACAGCCTTGAACTCTTGGGACCAAGTGATTCCTTCTGCCTTGGTTTCCTAAATAGCTGGGACTAGAGGAACTTGCCACCACACTCGGCTATTTTATTTTTTCTTTTTTAAAGTTTTGAATGGTTGGTTGATTGAGACAGGATCTTACTTTGTTGCCTGGGCTATATTGTAGTGGTGTCATTGTAGCTCACTGCAACCTTGAACTTTGGCCCTCAAGTGATCCTCCTGCTAGAGGCCAGGAGTTTGAGACTAGTCTGGGCCACATGGTGAGACCCCCCAATCTTAAAAACAAATAAAAAAAGTGTATAATTCAGTGAATTTTAGTGTATTTGCAAAGTTATGCGACTGTTACCATTATCTAATCCATGATACTTTAAGGGTAGGTTTAGTTTTTTTTGTTTTTTCTTTGAGACAGAGTTTTATACTGTCGCTCTGGGTAGAGTGCCATGGTATCATAGCTCAACCTCACAGCAATCTCATACCCATGGGCTCAAATGATCCTCTTGTCTCAGCCTTCTGAATAGGTGAGACTATAGGTGTGTGCCTATACACCTGGCTAGGTTTTTTTTTGGAGACAGTTTTATTATGTTGCCCCTCGGTAAAGTCCTGTGACATCACAGCTCACAGCAACCTCAAACTCTTTTGTGCTTAAGTGATTCTCTTGCCTCAGCTTCCCAAGCAGTTGGGACTACAGGAACCCACCACAATGCCCGACTATTTTTTTGTTGTCGTCCTGTCCTTTCCCGTCCCTTCCTGTTCTGTCTTGTCTCACTGTGTCACCCTTGGTAGAGTACTGTGGTGTCAGAGCTCACAGCAACCTCAAACTCTTCGGCTTAAGCAGTTCTCTTGCCTCACCCTTCCGAGGACCTGGGATTACAGGCCCCCACCATAACAGCCTGCTATTTTTTGTTATTGTCGTTGTTTAGCTGACTGGCTGGGTTTGAACCCATCAGCCCTGGTGCATGTGCCAGGCCCTAACCACTGAACTGTGGGTGCTGAGCCAGGTTTGATTTTTAGTAGAGACTGGGCCTTACTCTTTTTTTTTTGCAGTTTTTGGCCAGGGCTGGGTTTGAACCTGCTACTTCCGGCATATAGGGCTGGCACCCTACTCCTTGGCAGCTAAATGCCATTTGGGAAATCAATTTAGATGTTGTAGGACTGATTTTCTTTTTCTGACAAGGAGTGTAGGACTTTGTCCCTGACCTGACTAACATTCAGGGAAGCATCTGGAATGGTTCCTTGCAGACTTGAGTATAGTCATCAGTTAGTGGAAGATGCTTTTTGTTAGGGTCTTTGGATTTAATGGGGAAATCTGTTCCTTTTACATGGGTGGCTTCCTTAGCACTCCTCAAAGAAGCATATGCCATCTTAACTTAAAGGAGCAGATATGCGCCATTATGAGGAAAGAGTTTAGAAAGCAAAACAGAAAGGATTCGTTTGATTTAGTAAGTTCTGGTACAGTAAGCTCTCCCACATTCAAGATAGTAGTTTTTAAAAGGTAAAAGGCTGTAATTCAAAGCTGCCTTTGTATACAAGCCTGAGAAACTGTATCAAACTAGAAAAAGAAACATGGTATATGAATGCTGCAGATAAGCAAAGATTTGTGTTGAGGGGGAGGTTCATCTTTTTGTGGAAGGGGAAGAAAATTTAAAGTATGAAACTGAGCCTGGTGAGGTGGCTCACGCCTGTAATCTTAGTGCTCTGAGAGGCCAAGGCAGGTGGATTGCCTGAAGCTCAAGAATTTGAGACCAGCCTGAGCAAGAGTGAGACCCCATCTCTGAAAATAGTAGCCAGGCGTTCTGGCGGGCACCTGTTGTCCGAGCTACTTGGGAGGATGAGGCCAAGAGTTTGAGGTTGCTGTGAGCTATGATGCTATTGCACCCTACCAAGGGCAACAAAGTGAGACTTTGTCTCAAAAAATAAAAGACAATAAAGTATGAAACTGCTGAGAACAAGGTTTTGCATGCCCTTCTAGCACTTATCTGTTGGGTATTGTCCCAGTTGGAGCCCTTAGCCCTTTGGGTTTCTCTTTAGATTTTGATCTCTCATTTGAGTTCTAGACTTTTAACTCCATGAACTAATTGATCACTGGCTCTTCTGGAGTTAAAAATCATGCGGCCAGGTCAATTTATCATCTCTTTTTTATTTTGTTAATACTTTAAATAGTCCTACTTATTTTAGAGTCCTAAGTGACAGCTCCAAAATACTCATCTTAGGTAGAATTCATAAGATGATAACCAGTCCTGGTGTTACTCATTACCTCTTGTTTTTAAGGACAGTGGTTTTCACACTGTGGTTTCACATAGGGATTCTAAACATGACATTCCATTGGCTCCCTAAGCTCGATTGAGTTAAGTAGTTACTGCAAATTGATACTTGGCTTCCAGGATTCTTCTGGTATGTTTAAAAAAGAGTATGGATAGCCGGGCGTTGTGGCGGGCGCCTGTAGTCCCAGCTACTCGGGAGGCTGAGGCAAGAGAATCGCTTAAGCCCAGGAGTTGGAGGTTGCTGTGAGCTGTGTGAGGCCACGGCACTCTACCCTGAGGGCCATAAAGTGAGTCTCTACAAAAAAAAAAAAAAAAGAGTATGGAAACCACTAGAGTAGAAGAACAAAGGATTTATTTTTTGGATGTTTATTCTGGAGGCAGGAGAAAAATATGGAGTTCCTCCCCCCAACCCCGCCACATTGACCACCTCCTTAAGTTGACCTAATTTTCATAGACCAGACATACACAACATGTACTTAATGGAAGTTCCTTATGTTGACCAGTTTGTTACAGTCCCTTGGGTTGTTAAAAGGTTCTACTATATTCTGCCTTGAAAATTTGTTAAGTAACACTGAATCGGGTAGGATTGAGTCTATCTAGTTTGATGATAACAGCAGCTTGGTTTTAATGTGCCAAGTGAAATGTCTCAAAGTATGGGCGGCGCCTGTGGCTCAGTGAGTAGGGCGCCGGCCACATATGCCGAGGGTGGCGGGTTCAAACCCAGCCCCCAGCCAAACTGCAACGAAAAAATAGCCGGGCGTTGTGGCGGGCGCCTGTAGTCCCAGCTGCTCCGGAGGCTGAGGCAAGAGAATCGCGCAAGCCCAAGAGTTAGAGGTCGCTGTGAGCCGTGTGACGCCACAGCACTCTACCCGAGGGCGGTACAGTGAGACTCTGTCTCTACAAAAAAAAAAAAAAAAGAAATGTCTCAAAGTAAAACTGGCTCTTGGTATTTGGGGGTTTTCTTGGTGGCACATTGTCTCACCTTTTTGCTCAGGCTTGAGTGCAGTGATGTGATCTTTGCTCATTGCAACCATAAACTCCTGAATTCCTGGGCCTCAGAGATATCCTCCTGCCCTAGCCACCCAGTAGCTGGGATTATAAACACATGCTACACCCACACTCCTGGCTAATTTTTTTCTTTTAGATTTTCTTTTTTTTTTTTTTAGACAGAGTCATGAGGGTCTCACTCTGTTACCCTGAGCTGGGTAGAGTACTGTAGCTCTCAGCACCCCCAAACTCTCGTACTCAAGCAGTCCTCTTGCCTCAGCCTCCCTGATAGCTGGACCTATAGGCACCTGCCACCACACCTGGCTAGTTTTTCTGTTTTTAGTAGGGTGGGTCTGAATTCTTCCTCAGGCTAGTCTTAAACTCCTGAGCTCAAGTAATCCACTTACCTTGGCCTCCCAGAGTATTAGGATTACAGGTGTGAGCCATCACACCTGGCTTTTTTTCCTTTTTTTTTGTAGAGATGGGTTCTTGCTCTTGGTCAGGCTGGTCTTTGTTGGCCTCTCATAAGTGCTACGATTACAGATGTGAGCCACTGCATTTGGCCTGGCTCTTGGTATTTGTGTTATAATATCAAATAGTCTGGTTAAGGTGTCTTTCTGATAAATAATTTTCACATTTCCCATACACAACGTTTTCTTTTGAGTTACTTGTTTTCTGAAGTTCTTATTTCTATGTTTTTATGCATATGGTTAATTTGTTAGTGATAGCAGATTGATGTTTAGTTTGTGAATTGGATAAACTTCACTCAGTTTTTAAGCTACAGGACAGAAAATTGAGATTTTCTTCAAGAATGTAATTGATTTTTTTCCCCTTTCAGCTGATGTAAGCAATGGTACAGTAAAGAAAGAGTCTTCTAATAAAGAAGTAGCAAGAATATGGATAAACGACATGAAAATGAGGAGTTTTTCCCCAACCATGGTGAGTTTCCAATAGCCGTTACCTGTTTTTGTGTAGTATGAGCATATATTTGACAGTGCTCTGAAACAGCCCTCGCAACTCTTCTGTTGGGTGGAAGAGGGTACTTAAGTTATATAAACTTATGGTTAAGCTTACTAAATATGATGCTTAAAACTTGCAGAGTTGGCTCGGTGCCTGCAGCTCAGTGGCTAGGGCGCCAGCCACATACACTGGAGCTGACAGGTTTGAATCCAGCTCGGGCCTGCCAAACAACAATGACAACTACAACCAAAAAATAGGTGGGCATTGTGGTGAGCGCCTGTAGTCCCAGTTACTTGGGAGGCTGAGGCAAGAGAATCGCTTAAGCGAGGTTGCTGTGAGCTGTGAGGCTGAGGCAAGACAATCGCTTAAGCGAGGTTGCTGTGAGCTCTGACGCTACAGGACTCAGGGCGACAAAGTGAGACTCTGTCTCAAAAAAAAAAAAAAAATTGTAGATTTTACATGCAGTGCCGGTTTCTTTTTATGGTTAATCTCACATGATCAGAAAATAGAATTAACCAAAAATATTTGATAACTATGTTCATTGTAGGATTGAACATGTGTATGTGTAGCTAGTGAAGAGCTTTCAGATCATTTAATGCAGCAGTTCTCAACCTGTGGGTCACGACCCCTTTGGGGGTCGAACAACCCTTTCACAGAGGTCGCATAAATATATCCTGCATATCAGATATTTACATTACGATTGATAACAGTAGCAAAATTACAGTTATGAAGTAATTTTGTGGTTGGGGGTCACCACAACATGAAGAAGTGTATTAAAGGGTCAAGGCATTAGGAAAGTTGAGAACCACTGATTTAATGGTATAGTTTTGAGTAATTGTATTTTTTTTTTTAATATTTGGGAAGTGCTCTATGTATCAGATCAATTGCTTCTGTACATGTATTTAGTAGCCTCTCTGTATATAACAGAGTGTGTATGGCTGGTGAGTTTCTATAAGAAGTATACTTTATGACTCGGTGCCTGTAGCTCAAGCGGCTAAGGCGCCAGCAACATATACCAGAGCTGGTGGGTTTGAATCTAGTCGAGGCCTGCCAAACAACGACAGCTACAACAAAAAATGGCCGGGCATTGTGGCGGGCACCTGTAGTCCCAGCTACTTGGGAGGCTGAGGCAAGAGAATCGCTTGAGCCCAGGAGTTGGAGGTTGCTGTGAGCTGTGATGCCACAGCACTCTACCCAGGGCTACAGCTTGAGACTCTGTCTCAAAATAAAAAAAAAAAGTGTACTTTCTGACTTCATTGTAAATAAATCTGACAACCTCCTGGATTAAGTAGTAATATAAAGGAGATCTAAAGGTACAGAATGTCACTCACAGTAAGGGGTTAGTGTTTGGAAGAAGGTGAGAGAACTCAAGTTGTCCAGGAGACTGTATGGACAAGGGGTAATGGACCTTGGGTTTTTGCATCTGCAGAGACTTTCAGAGGGCATTTTTAGGAAGGGAGTTAAAGCATTAATAGACACAGAAGTGGTGGTGACTGTGTGCTTAGCTGACGATAAGGCAGGATACTTGATTTGCAGGAAGAAGTGAGAATGGTAGATTTGGGTACTGGAGAGTCTTTTGAGTTTAAAGGACTTTGGACATGGTGCCAGTGAGGAGCTACTGCATGTGGGGAGACCTGCTGGTGATATAGGATGGGTGGGTGTAGAGAAGAGAGGTTGGGAAGCTGGTTAATCTTAAAAGAGAAGGAATAGGGCTAAACTGGGCAGAGAGGATTGGAAAAGGGTGAAGGAAAAAGAAAAAAAGAGAAATGAGACATGACTACGCATGAGTCAATATCAAAGGGAGGTTAGGAGGACTTCTGATGCAACATGGAATTGGAGACAACACATTAGCCTACACCTGAGGTTTTGCATGGGGATCAGGAAACCCAGTACTGGCAATACCCAGTTAACTTAGTGTTGTGCACCCACAGCACTTGGGAATTGAATTTTGGAAATAAAATGCATTTTCCTTCAAGAAACATTTTATGCACTCCCATTCCATCCCATAGTATACTAAAAGTTTTGTGTTGGCTATCAGTTAGGAAACAACTAACAGAGATTGTAGCCTGTGGATCAAAACTAGTTGATAGATATGTTTTTTTGGCCTCCAGAATATTTTGAAGAATCATGAATTTGTTTCCTGATACATAAAAATGCTGATTTCTAGCTAGCCATGGTAGGTCATGCTTGTAATCCTAACACTTTGAGACCCCAAGATGGGAGGATTGCCTAAGGCCAGGAGTTCAAGACTAGCCTGAGCGTATCCCCACCCCTTATCAGTCTCTACAAAACAATACAAAAAATATTAGCCATGTGTGGTGTTGTCTGTAGTCCCAGATACTCAGGAGAGACTCAGGCAGGAGAGTTCCTTGAGCCTAGGAGTTGGAGGTTTCAGTGAGCTATGATGGTGATGCCGCCCAGGTGAGAGTGAGACCCTGTCACACACGTGTACACACACAAACCTGGTATGGTGGCTAATGGGTATAATCCTAGCACTCTGGGGGGCTGAGGGTGGTGGATCCTTTGAATTTAGTTCAGTACCAGCCTGCGTAAGAGCAAGATCCTGTCTCTACTAAAAATAGAAAAATTAGCCAGATATTGTGGTGGCACCTGTAGTCCCAGCTATGGGAGGCTGAGGCAGGAGGATTGCTTGAGCTCCGAGAAGTTTTGAGATTGGGTGAGTCCACAGTAGTCTAGCTTGGGGCAACACAGTAAGTCACTGTTTCAAAAAAAAATCCTGATTTCCAGGAGGTTCTTTGAAGTGTGCGACAACACCTGGCCCACATGCCTCACCTAGTAAAATTTGTCTGGCTTTGAGTAGTGAGTGTCCATGCTGTGTGTTGGACTGCCACATCCTGATCTCAGAGTCTCCCTCACCCTTAGTTATGTTTTTGACCCTAAGCCTGATGTTAGTTGCCATTTCACATCTACCTGGCTTAGAAATAATACCTGTTTGGTTCCTAGACTTAGTGATCTTTCAGTATTACCAACATACCCTACAATTACAATACCCCTGGTGGTTGTAAAAAAAAAAATCTAGGTAGGAGGCCAGGCATGGTGGCTGATGCCTATAGTCCTAACACTCTGGAAGGCCAAGGCAGATGGATTACTTGAGCTCAGGAGTTTAAGACCAGCCTGAGCAAAAGCGAGAACCCATCTCTACTAAAAATAGAAAAATCAGCTGGGCATTGTGGTAGCCACGTGTAGTCTCAGCTACTCGGGAGGCTGAGGCAGAGGAAAGCTTGAGCCCAGAAGTTTGAGGTTGCTGTGAGCCATGACACCAAGGCCCTCTAGCTTGGGGCAACAGAGTGAGACTTTGTCTCCAAAAAAAAAATTAAAAAAGGGCAGTACCTAGGGCACTGGTCCCATATGCCAGAGGTGGCAGGTTCAAACCCAGCCCTGGCCAAAAACTGCAAAAAAAAAAAAAAAGAAAGAAAATCTAGGTAGGAGAAGAAAGAATGAAGGGAGAAAGTAGATTGGTTATTTTAGCATAGAATGTATTTCTATTTTATAAGTGAGGAAAAAGAGAGAAGATGGGGGGTGGAGAGGACCCAGAATTTTAAGTAGATGGTTTGACCCAAAGGCTACACAATTAAATAGCAGGATTGGGATTCAAATCTGTTTCTTTGGCCAGTCCAATTTTGTGTCTAATTTCTGAAATTGGGTTTCATTTTGCCATAATTTCTGAGAACGTTTTTAGTTTCGTAGATTTTATCCGAAGACTCCATGTGTTAGTGTTGATTGGATGGTTGTGTCCCACCGCTCTTTTCCTTTCCACATTGATTGGGCATCTGTTTACCAGCATGTTCTGCTATAGGCTCTGAAGTAAATGAAAAGAGAAGAGACCTGTCCTTACTTTTTACTGCTGTTTTAATCTTGCCTTAACTTGTAGGTTCTGAGTGAGATTTTCTTCTTTTCTGCTTCTCTTTCTTGGTATACTCAGTTTTAATCTTTATACTTTTCACTGAACAAAAGTGTTAATGAACAGCTTCCTAATAGTTCCACTGGTTATAAAAAAGGCTTGTTGAAGGTCTTTATTCCCTTACTTCTCCCTGCTTCCACTCCTTTAAGATCCTTAGAGAAATTTTACTTTTTTTTTTTTTAAATCTTTTTTTGAGACAGAGTCCCACTGTGTTGCCCAGGCTAGAGAACATGGCCTCAGCCTATCTTATAGCAACCTCAAACTTCTGTGTTCAAGTGATTAATCCTCCTGCCTTAGACTCCTGAATAGCGGGGACTTATGGTGCCCCACCTCAATGCCCAGCAGAGCTTGCTTTCTTTTTTTTGAGACAGGGTCTCATTATGTCGCCCTCAGTAGAGTGCTGTTGCGTTTCAGTTCACAGCAACCTCAAACTCCTGGGCTTAAGCGATTCTCTTGCCTCAGCCTCCCAAGTAGCTGGGATTACAGGCGCGTACCACAACACCTGGCTATTTTTTTGTTGTAGTTGTTGTTTAGCAGACTCTGGGCTGGGTTCAAATCCGCCTGCTCTGGTATATGTGGCCAGTGCCCTGGCTGCTGAGCTACAGGCGCCAAGCCTGATCTTTCTATTTTTTTTAGTAGAGACACAGTTTCACTCTTGTGTAGGCTGGTCTTGAACTCTTTAGTTCAAGTGATCCTCCTCCCTGGGCCTCCCAGAGTGCTAGATTGCAGGTGTGAGCCACTGGGCTCAGTGTACTTCTCTTGTTTTCTTGGTGTAGTTTTTTTTTTTTCTTTTTTAACATCAGACAGGGTCTCACTGTCACCTAGACTGGAATGCAGTGGTATGATCATAATTCACGGTAATCCCAAACTCCTGGGCTTATGAGATCCTCCCACCTCACTCTCAAGTAGCTGAGACTATAGTGCATATCACCAGGCCTGATGAATTTAAAAATTTTTATTACTGTAGAGATAGTTGCTTGCTATGTTGCCAGGCTGGTCTTGAATTCTTGGCCTCAAGCGATCCTCCTTTTTTTTTTTTTTTTTTTTTTTCCTTCCCAGTTTTGGCCAGGGCTGGGTTTGAACCCACCACCTCCAGCATATGGGACTGGTGCCCTACTCCTTGAGCCATAGGCACCGCCTGCGATCCTTCTTCTTTGGTTTCCCAAAGTGCTGGGATTACAAATATAAACCACTGCCCCTGGCTTTTTTTAGTGTAATTGTTAATAGCTCCCCATTTTACTATCAGATATACGATGGTTTGGAGAATAAATTATATGGCCATCTTATCTGTGATTGTTGCTGGGTTTGTGAAGACACAAAAGTCTGAAGGAAATCTGTATAATTCAGAAGATTTATTAAACTCTAGTCTTCTGAGATTTTGGTTTTAGCATATAAGGGAAGGTAGACAGATGGCAATGAACTGAAAGAGAGTAGGATGTGAGACTTAGGAGGTCCTGCCTATGATGATGAAGGGTGTATATCGGGCCTCATCTACCTTTTGTTAGAGTTCAGTCTTTTGCCAGAACTAGAAAGAGCAAGCCACTTCCCTTACTCATGCTGCTCCTGGAACTGCAAGATTGAGGGTGGGGTCAGTCCTGGGCGTTAGGAAGGGTGATAGGCAGTGTTTAAAGGAGGAGATAGTTTAAGATGATAGTGGCTGGAACGAGGTAGAGCCCTGTGCTGATCCATTTGTATATCAGGGACAGAATAGGTCATTATTGCCTGTGTTCATTATTGGAGAACCAAGGAAGCCACAAAGTGACCACATTTTAGGAAACATGCAAATGTTACATCATGTTTGCAAAATTGAAGATTGTTGGTGAAGAGTTCTCTGTGTTGGTTGGGCTTCCTTCCAGTCTCTGGATTTGGGATTGACCATGCTCTTGTGTTACAGAAGGTTCCTGTTGTAAAAGAGGAAGATGAACCAGAGGAAGAAGATGAAGAAGAAATGGGTCATGCAGAAACCTATGCAGAGTATATGCCAATAAAACGTATGTCTTTGGGATTTGTTTGAGTAACAAGAAACTTCAGAGTTCTTCTTGAGCTTAAATAACTCCCCCCACACACACACATTGTTAGCTTTTAGGAGCTATCACTGACCTCAGGACTTGACAAATATGAGCTTTGTAATGTTTTCATCTGTAATCTGTTTTTTTTTTTTTTTTTTTTTTTTTATTTTTTCTTTTTCTTTTTTTTTTGTAGAGACAGAGTCTCACTTTATGGCCCTCGGTAGAGTGCCGTGGCCTCACACAGCTCACAGCAACCTCCAACTCCTGGGCCTAAGCGATTCTCTTGCCTCAGCCTCCCGAGCAGCTGGGACTACAGGCGCCCGCCACAACGCCCGGCTATTTTTTGGTTGCAGTTTGGCCGGGGCCGGGTTTGAACCCGCCACCCTTGGTATATGGGGCCGGCGCCTTACCCACTGAGCCACAGGCGCCGCCCCTGTAATCTGTTTTTAAAATATTTAAAGTTTCACTGTGCTTTTTTCCTATACAAATTTAGAACCCTTTTTTAAGTTGAAGTCTTTTAAAAGGAAAACTTAAAAAGCTTGGGTTTTGTTTTGTTTCAGGTTAATTTTGCTAATGTGAGGAGTGGTTATAAAATCAGCTAATTGTAGAGATATAAATATTTGTATCTTAGCTTTGCATATTTTGTGCTGCTTATCTAAAACCGTAAAAATGTTGGAATCTTAAAAATAAAATAACTTATGCTATTTGAATCTAGTGGTTGTCATTAACACCATTTCTACCTTTTGTGTAATGACCATGATTCATTTTTTTAGAAGCTACTCTATGAAGTTGAAAATTAAGTTTTTAGCTTTTGTATAATATTTTAATTTTTTAATCATAATAGAAATAATAACAGGAAATAACTCAATGACTGTAATTTGTCTTTCATGTACTCTTGGTTTCTATAAAAAGCTACTAATGATAGTATTCAAATTGAACTACAAAGATCTTTTCACCAACTGCAGATGGACTGCAAGATCCTGTACACTTTTATGGTCATTTAAAATGAGTTTTTGGTGTTCCTATCTGAACTTTTGGTTACTCCCTCCAACGCCCAATAATAGATTTTGCAAAAGGATTAAAAGAGTTTATCTGTGGCCCTTTAGATCATAGGTGAGCAAACTATCTGTTATCACTGCCTGTTCTGGCCAATAAAGATAAATTGGAACATAGGCATCCCTATTGGTTTATTATCCGTGGCTGCTTTGACACTACAACATCATTGTTAAATCATAATGTAGGGGATGGCCTGCAAAGCCATTTATTATCTGACACTTCATAGAAAAAGTTTGCCTAGTGTTCTTTTAACTTATTCACATTGTATGTTCTGGGGAGTTAGTTTCCTTTTAGAGACCTTGCAGAATAAAATTATATTGGACATTTGTTTCATTGAATGAAGTGAATGATTCAAGTAACTAAACAATTTGACATAGGATTATGTTTTGTTACCACTGGAGAACCTGGTATTATGAACTAAATGGGTGTTTTTATAAATCGTCTCGTCAGCAAGTCTCCATTTCAACAATATGTAATTGATAAATCATTTTAGTGAAATTTAAATAGTACTTTATCATCAGTGACTTTTTTATTTTTATTTTTTGGGAGACAGAGTCTTACTCTGTCACCCTGGGTTTGAGTGCTGTGGCATCATAGTTCACAGTGTCCTCAGATTCCTGGACCCAAATGATCTTCTTGCCTCAGCCTCCTGAGTGAGTATCTAGAACTACAGGCAGCTGCCACAATGCCCAGCTGTTTTTTGTTTATTTATTTGTTTTTTCAGTAGAGTTGAGGGTTGATCAGGCTGATTTTGAACTCATGAGCTCAAGCAGTCCTCCCCTCCCCTCTCAGCCTCCCAGAGTGCTAGCATTTATAGGCGTGAACCTGCCCAGCCCATTGGTGACTTTTTTTTTTTTTTTAAAGACAGTCTTAAGCTGTTGCTCTGGGTAGAGTGCTGTGGCGTCACAGCTCACAGCAACCTGAAACTCTTGGGCTTACGCAATTTGCCTCAGCCTCCCAAGTAGCTGGGACTATAGATGCCTGCCACAACGCCTGGTTATTTTTTGGTTGTAGTTGTTGTTTGGTGGGCTTGGGCTGGATTTGAACCTGTCAGCTCCAATGTATGTGGTTGGTGCTCTAGCTGCTAAGCTACATGTGCCGAACCTCATTGGTGACTTTTTAATAGAAGCTCTAAGTGAATACTGGGTATGCCAAGAAAATGTATGCATGTTGTAAGTGATGTCATGTATATATTATATATTATGTATGTACTTTGAGCACATCTTGTAGAAGTCAAATGTGACTTGTATTTGTCCTTTTTTGTTGGTATATATTATTACAATTTTAATAGTTTTTTCCTTTGTTAAAATGTGTATACATATTTTTGGTTTTTTGCTTTGTTAAAATATGTGTACATGTTTTTGGCACCCTCTGTAGTTACATATTTTCTTCATTATAGAAAAAAATGTAACATCTTACAATAAAACTAGAAATGTCATTACTTAGAATAGCTAAAATCGCTTATTTTTTATATTTTCATTTAGTAAAAATTGGCTTACGTCACCCAGATGCTGTAGTGGAAACTAGCTCTTTATCTAGTGTCACACCTCCCGATGTTTGGTACAAAACATCCATTTCTGAAGAAACTATTGATAACGGCTGGCTGTCAGCATTACAACTTGAGGCAATTACATATGCAGCGCAAGTAAGTGGTAACATTTTATAATTGCCTATAATATTTATCTTTTTATCTTAGTTCATATAATTTAATTGTTATAATCCAAAGATAAGTTTTTCTTGGATAAGGGCGGCACCTGTGGCTCAGTGATTAGGGCACCGGCCCCATATGCCGAGGGTAGCCGGTTCAAACCCAGCCCCGGCCAAACTGCAACAAAAAAATAGCTGGGCGTTGTGGCGGGCGCCTGTAGTCCCAGCTGCTCGGGAGGTTGAGGCAAGAGAATCTTGTAAGCCCAAGAGTTAGAGGTTGCTGTGAGCCCTGTGACTTTGTGGCACTCTACCCGAGAGTGGTACAGTGAGACTGTCTCTACAAAAAGAAAAAAAAATATGTAAGTGGCTCAGCGCCTAAGGTGCCAGCCATATACACCTAAGCTGGTGGGTTCGAATCCAGCCCGGACCCCCCAAACAACAATGACGGCTGCAACCAAAAAATAGCTGGGCGTTGTGGCGGGTGCCTATAGTCCCAGCTACTTGGGAGGCCCAGGCAGGAGAATCACTTGAGCCCAGGAGTTGGAGGTTGCTGTGAGCTGTGATGCCATAGCCCTTGGTCAAAGGATGTATGTGTTGTTTTTTTTTGTTTGTTTGTTTTGTTTTTTTTGATGGAGACATAATCTCACTTTATCACCCTCGGTAGAGTGCCCGTGGTGTCATACAGCTCACAGCAACCTCCAACTCCTGGGCTCAGGCGAGTCTCTTGCCTCAGCCTCCTGAGTAGCTGGGACTACAGACACCTGCCACAATAGCCAGCTATTTTTTTGTTGCACTCTGGCTGGGGCCAAGTTTGAACCCGCCACCCTCAGTATATTGGGCCGGCGCCCTACCCACTGAACCACAGGCGCTGCCTGAATGTATGTGTTTTTTAATTTTTTTTTTTGCAGTTTTTTTGGCAGGGCTGGGTTTGAACCCACCACCTCCACATATGGGGCTGGCACCTGGCGCCCTACTCCTTGAGCCACAGGCGCCACCCTAATTTTTGTTTTTTTAAGATCAGTACTTTTGGTTCAACACAGTAGCTCATGCCTGTAATCCTAACACTCTGGAAGCCAAGAATGGTGGATTGCCTGAGCTTAGGAGTTCAAGACCAGCCCGAGCAGGAGTGAGACCCCATCTCTACTAAAACATAGAAAAATAAGCCAGGTGTTGTAGTATGTATTTGTATTCCCAGCTACTGAGGAGGCTGAGGCAAGAGGCTATCTTGAGCCCAAGAGCCCAAGAGCCTGAGGTGGTTGTGAGTTATGACTCCATAGCACTCTATCCAGGGTAAAAGAGTAAGACTATGTCTCAGATAATAATGATAATGATAAACATTTTAAAAATCCCTGCAAGCTCTGGATAGTAAAGAAACATGGAAGAAATGATGACAACTGGAAGAAGAAATGGAAGAACATTTCCACATTATCATCTGTTACTGTTGTTTTTCCAGTATAGGCATAATCAAGAAATGCTTTTACTGCTTTAGAGGATAAATTTGTAATAGTAACATTTCCATCATCTCTGTCTTTCATGTTTACATAAAACAAAGCTCTGAAAAAGTCACTGCATGCTGCTAACACAATGATGATACGGATTATCTCATCTTTCATGATTGTTTTGAAATCATAAAAGCATTTTGTTCTCTGTAATTCCATAGTATACTTAAGATTATCTGTCCATGATCTTCTGATATAAGGAAATTGGACAGAATTCCCTTATGTGAGCTTCTCTGATTGAAATCACATGAATTATCCATAGCCAATTCCATATATTCTTAGAAAAACTGGCTGAGACTCGAGTCCCTTCCTTCCCTGCAACTTAAGTTTCTGTAGTCTCCACCCCAGTCTTAACTGCTCCAGAGGACTGGTTGTAACTGGCTTGCACTACCATCCTGTTAACTTTTCTGTGTTTTTTAATTTTAATAGATATTCCTAATAAATTCCAAAAAGATTATGACATTTGTCATTTCCATTGGAAATGCACTCCCCACATTCCTGCTGTACGTTTTTATTCTTTTATTTTTTAACATAAACCTTTTATAAAAATCAGTTACATTTTTTTCTTTTGGAAACCGAGTCTCAAGCTGTTGCCCTGGGTAGAGTGCCCTGGTGTCATAGCTCACAGCAACCTCTAACTCTTGGGCTTAAGCAATTCTCTTGCCTCAGGGTCCCAAGTAGGTGGGACTACAGATGCCTGCCACAAAGTCTGGCTGTTTTTAGAGATGGGGTCTTGCTCTAGCTCTGGCTGGTCTCAAGCTTGTGAGCTCAGGTGACCCTCCCACCCTGACCTACGTAAGTGCTAGGATTGCAGGTGTGAGCCACTACAGCTGGCTTTTTTTTTTTTTTTTTTAACTTACCTGTTACGTGGGAGAGTAGCAGGAAAGAATATTTAGTACAACATCACAGTTATTCATATTGAAAGCTGAACTGCATGCCCTTTATTTAAAAATAGGTAACATCAATATATTTCTAAAACACTGTATAAAAGATTGGTTACCAAAATATCAGAAGGATTAATTACTAACAATTTTCCTTTTCAGCAACATGAAACTTTCCTACCTAATGGAGATCGTGCTGGCTTCTTAATAGGTGATGGTGCTGGTGTAGGAAAAGGAAGGACGATAGCAGGAATCATCTATGAAAATTATTTGTTAAGTAGAAAAAGAGCATTATGGTAAGTGTTAAAGACTGGCAATGGAAGTTTTAGTTGGTGAATAATTACTTCGGCATGTGGGGATGCGTTTAAATGAATAAGTGTATTTTTAAGATTTGGCTTTATTCTTGAATTCTGCTAGATTGATGTAATTTGCATTTGTTTTTCTTTTTTTTTTTTTTTACAGGTTTAGTGTTTCCAATGACTTAAAGTATGATGCTGAAAGAGATTTGAGGGATATTGGAGCAAAAAACATTTTGGTTCATTCATTAAATAAGGTATGAGAGTTTTCTTTTCAGTTGGTTATGTAGTAAATATGTGTGAGATGGAAATAATAATTTCTGTTTTGTAGTGTTATGATGAAGATTGAATGAGTTGTTCTACAGAAAGCATAGTGTTAGCTCCTACTGTTGGTTAGTGGTATTTCTGTGTGTTAAATACTATGCCAGGCAGTAGCCAGTTATCCTTGAGCATTTGAAAAAAAGAAAATGTGTGTCATCTTTTTTTTTTTTTTTTTTTGACAGTCTCATTATGTCTGGTAGAGTGCCATGGTATCGCAACTCACAGCAACCTCAAATTCTGGGGCTTAAGCGATTCTCTTGCCTCAGCCTCCCATGTAGTTGGGACTACAGGAACCTGCCACAATGCCTGGCTGTTTTTCTGTTGTGGTTGTCATTGTTGCTTAGCCAACCTTGGCTGGGTTTGAACCTGCCAGCCTCGGTGTATGTGGCTGACTCCTTAACCATGTGGTATGGGCACAGAGCCTGTCAACATATTTTGTTGTTTACAATCTTTTTCTTTTTTTTGAGACAGAGTCTCACTATGTCACCCTTGGTAGAGTGCTGTGGTGTCATAGCTCACAGCAGCCTCTAACTCTTGGGCTTAAGCGATTCTCTTGCCTTGGCCTCCCAAGTAGCTGGGACTATAGGCGCTCGCCACAATGCCCAGCTATTTTTTATTTTAATTTTTTTTTATTGTAGTTGTCATTGTTTAGCAGGCATGGGCTGGCTTTGAACCCACCAGCCCCGGTGTATGTGGCTGGCACCCCAGCCACTGAGTTATGAGTGTCAAGCCAGTTTTTTTTTTTTTTTTTTTTGCAGTTTTTGGCCGGGGCTGGGTTTGAACCTGCCACCTCTGGTATATAGGGCCAGTGCCCTACTCCTTTGAGCCACAGGTGCCTCCCCAACTGAGTCAGGTTTTTAATATATATATATTTTTTCTTTTGGTGATAGTTGTATGCTTTTGAAAACTGGATCTTTGTATCACAATGCTTGTGTCTGTGTATATTTACTTACACAAAATTATGTATGTCATCTTAGAGGAGTACTTTGACTTTTCTGAAACCTGTCATGAGCCTACCAGCTTAAGAAATCTTGCTTGTAGGGCGGCGCCTGTGGCTCAGTCGGTGGGGCGCCGGCCCCATGTACCGAGGGTGGTGGGTTCCGGCCCGGCCCCGGCCCCGGCCAAACTGCAACCAAAATATAGCCGGGCGCCTATAGTCCCAGCTACTCGGGAGGCTGAGGCAGGAGAATCGCTTGGGCCCAGGAGTTGGAGGTTGCTGTGAGCTGTGTGAGGCCACGGCACTCTACTGAGGGCCATAGAGTGAGACTCTGTCTCTACAAAAAAAAAAAGAAATCTTGCTTGTAGAAGTTTGGGTGGAATAAATGTTTCTGAGAGAGACATACTAATTCTTCTCTTTTCTTTTCTTAGTTTAAATATGGAAAAATTTCTTCTAAACATAATGGGAGTGTGAAAAAGGGTGTTATTTTTGCTACTTATTCTTCCCTTATTGGTGAGAGTCAGTCCGGCGGTAAATATAAAACAAGGTTAAAACAACTTCTACATTGGTGCGGTGATGACTTCGATGGAGTGGTATCCTTTACAGCAAATATTTTCGTACATTTTAGTGGCAGAAAAATTATGTAAGAATAGACCTTTGGGGGTGGTGCCTGTGGCTCAAGGAGTAGGGCGCTGGTCCCATATGCCAGAGGTGGTGGGTTCAAACCCAGCCCCGGCCAAAAATCACAAAAAAAAAAAAAAGAATAGACCTTTGGAAAACAGGCAGCTTGAAGTTAAATAAATTACTGGAGTGAGAGCTTTATTGATTACATAGAGTCCAAGGAGATTAGGAAGTTGATTCTCTTTCTTATGTGTCAGATAGGAGACCAATATTTAAGTCCCTTCTAGAAAAATGTTAATAGGTGGGGAGAATGCCAAATACTGTATTTCCCTCTCAGGGATTCACATTGCATATTTATATAGTAAAGTATCTACAAAGATGAAGGAAAAGGAAACTATTAATTTAGTGATTCCTCAACTTACTTGCTCACAGCATACCTAATACTGGTCCTGCACGAGGAACACTATGTTTCAAAATGCCTATTAACTTGGTTACCAGTCTTGCTTTCACCTTAACAGAATTTACCAAAATTCTGTTAAGTGTTCTTGCTGTAGTGGCTCTTTCCTCTATTCTAATTATGAACTAAGTATCTGGCTAAGATAAATTCCACATTCATTGGGTGCCTTTCAGTCTAGATAGAGGGAAGGGGCTTCCTTTATAGTGGTAATTAATCTTAAAGGAAAGGATATTCTGAAGGTCTCAGGGAAATATAAGTTAACTATTAACATGAAAGATGGAGACCCTTAACTATTAATGTGATGTGTTCCTTAATTCGTTCTTTATAGATAGTTTTTGATGAATGTCATAAAGCAAAAAATTTATGTCCTGTTGGTTCTTCAAAGCCAACCAAGACGGGCCTAGCAGTTTTAGAGCTTCAGAACAAATTGCCAAAAGCCAGAGTTGTTTATGCTAGTGCCACTGGTAAGTAGTTATTTATTTTAAAAGATATATGTAGGTTATTTTTTCAGGTATAATATGTTTCATTCGGGGGTTTTTCAGGTGCTTCTGAACCACGTAATATGGCTTATATGAACCGCCTTGGAATATGGGGAGAGGGGACTCCATTCAGAGAATTCAGTGATTTTATTCAAGCAGTAGAACGGAGGTAATGGAGTTTATGATATACACTGGTCTCAGCAGCAATCTGAGAAATGTGTTGCTGCTAAAAACCTCTTTCTGTGTGTTCAGATCTACTTTATTGATAGTTACTGTGTTTTTCAATTTTATTCAGAGGTGTTGGTGCCATGGAAATAGTTGCTATGGATATGAAGCTTAGAGGAATGTACATTGCTCGACAGCTGAGCTTTACTGGTGTGACCTTCAAAATTGAGGAAGTTCTTCTTTCTCAGAGCTATGTTAAAATGTATAATAAAGCGGTCAAATTGGTAAGAAGTTTTTCTTAATTCCTACTTTTTAAGGTGTCTGGTAATATCTGTTACTTTTATCTGTTGATGTCTGCCAGCTCACAGGAATGTGTTTCTGCTAATTAAAAAATATGGATAAATTACCAGATGAGAAGCTATTGAATCAATATTCTTATTTTCTAAATTTTCACTTTTTTTTTTTTTTTGAGACAGAGCCTCAAGCTGTCGCTCTGGGTAGAGCGCTGTAGCATCACAGTTCACATCAACCTCCAACTCCTGGGCTCAGGGGATTCTCTTGCCTCCGCCTCCTAAGTAGCTGGGATTACATGCGCTATAACACCTGGCTATTTTTTTGGTTGCAGCCATCGTTGTTTGGCAGGCCCAGGGCTGGATTCGAACCTGCCAGCTCAGGTGTATGTGGCTGGCGCCTTAGCTGCTTGAGCCACAGGCGCCGAGACCCAAATTTTCTCGTTTTAAAAATAATTCATTAAAGCATTTGTATCAGTTGCATATTTCTTTTCTTTGTTGAGCAGAGTCTCATTTTGTCACCCTTGGTAGAGTGCCACAGCTTCATAGCTCACAGTAACCTCAAACTCTTGGGCTTAAGCAATTCTTGCCTCAGCCTCCTAAATAGGTGGGACTACAGGTGCCCACCACAATGCTTGGCTATTTTTAGAGACAAGGCCTTGCTCTGGCTTAGGCTGGTCTCAAAACTGTGAGCTCAGGCAGTCTACCTGCCTCTGCCTCCCAAGTGCTGGGATTATGGGATTACAGGCATGAGCCACTGCACCCAGCCAGTTGCATAGTTCCTTTTTTTGTTTTTTTTTTTTTTTTTGAGACAGAGTTTCACTTTGTTGCCTTCAGTAGAGTGCTGTGACGTCACAGCTCACAGCAACCTCCAACTCATGGGCTTAGGCGATTGTCTTGCCTCAGTGTCCCAAATAGCTGGGACTACAGGCGCCTGCCATAACGCCTGGCTATTTTTTGTTGCAGTTTGGTTGGCGCCCTACCACTAAGCCATAGGCGCCTCCCAGTTGTGTGGTTCTTAAAACCCTAATATAGTTCCTAAAATGGCTATGTTAAGATCCAGTCCTGGGGCGGCGCCTGTGGCTCAGTTGGTAAGGCGCCGGCCCCATATACCGGGGGTGGCGGGTTCAAACCCGGCCCCGGCCAAACTGCAACCAAAAAATAGCCAGGCGTTGTGGTGGGCGCCTGTAGTCCCAGCTACTCGGGAGGCTGAGGCAAGAGAATCGCTTAAGCCCAAGAGTTGGAGGTTGCTGTGAGCTGTGTGAGGCCACGGCACTCTACCGAGGGTGGTACAGTGAGACTCTGTCTCTACAAAAAAATAAAAAATAAATAAAAAAAAAGATCCAGTCCTAATTTGAGAAAAGTCAGATCATCTTAGAAAAAAAAAAATCATGGTAACCTCTGTAAGTTGACCACCCAAGGAATTATAACAACCAATGAACATACAGCAGTGGTCAGCATAAGGAACTAGGCCTACTGTCCTGATACGTACATGTGGTACATGTCCAGTTTATGAAAATTGGGTCAACTTGAAGTGATCAACTATGGAGCTTCAGATGTATTTAGAGTTTCCAAAGTTGCAGAAGATGTTTTATTAAATTATTTTAAATAGCGTTGCAATGAACATTTTGATTGAATTAGTCATTTCTAAATAACTGCTCTCAAAGATGAAATATCTGAAATGTTATGTATCTTCAGTGGGTCATTGCCAGAGAGCGATTTCAGCAAGCCGCAGATCTGATTGATGCGGAGCAACGAATGAAGAAGTCCATGTGGGGTCAGTTCTGGTCTGCTCACCAGAGGTTTTTCAAATACTTATGCATAGCATCCAAAGTTAAAAGGGTTGTGCAACTAGCTCGAGAAGAAATCAAGAATGGAAAAGTAAGTTGGAAAGCTCATTCAGAGATTGATATTTTTGGTTATGTTGTCACTGATGACATGTGGATGTGTATTGCCTTTAAAGTTTTGGGGTTTTTTAGCAAATGTGTATCTACTTACAGCCCAAAAGACAACGCTACCAAGATAGGGGCTTCAGTCATGCTCTCCACTATAAATCCTATTCCTGCATAGGTCTTTGACATACAACATGTCTCAAATATATAGAATAAAGAAGTGAGTGATGGGGGACCACACCCATGGAGCATATTGCAAGGGTGCAAGTGAGATCTATCAAGTATAGCACATAAACGTCTTCACAGAATAATTAAGTAAATGAAGTGAAAGCTATATTAATTAGTTTGATGTAAGCATTCCAAATTGTATAAAAAATCAACACACTGTACCCACAAATGCATAAGTGTATTCATGATCTATGTGTGTATGCCTTAATAAAAAGGAAAAAAAAGTAAGTGAAACAAATGTGTGCTTTACAATAATGGGATTCTTTACATTTCTTTTTACTAAATATTTAAAATATGTCTTGGTAAGAAATTGCAGACATTATTTATAATTAATATGTTTCTTTTTTTCTCCAGTGTGTTGTAATTGGTCTGCAGTCTACAGGAGAAGCCAGGACTTTAGAAGCTTTGGAAGAGGGCGGGGGAGAATTGAATGATTTTGTTTCAACTGCCAAGTAATGTTTTTGGTTTTCTTTTTGAGTTTTTACTTAGATTAGTTTAAATATTGGCATTTCCTGGGGAGAAAACTTTTGATTCAGCTATGTAACCCTGAAAAGTTTTCTAGATCTGAGTTTTTGCAATTCTTTACTCTTCCTTAAGTAAATATGTTGGAAAACAATAACAAAGACATTTCACGATCTGAAAATGTTAACTTTTTGCCAGTATGTGAACTAACAAGAACTTGATTTTCTTTGTTTTATACATCTTGCAAATCTGTGACAGCTTGGTTCAACTTCAATTATGGTTTCATGTATTTGAAATTACCATTATCCAGAGAAGCATTAACTATATGCACTAATATAATAAGGTTTACTATAAAAATTAGAAATAAAAATGAGATCCTCAAAAAGAGCTTTAATAGCCAGGCGTTATGGCAGGCGCCTGTGGTCCCAGCTGCCCAGGAGGCTGAGGCAAGAGAATCACCTAAGCCCAGGAGTTGGAGGTTGTTGTGAGCTGTGTGACGCCACGGCACTCTACCAAGGGCAAAGTAAGACTCTGTCTCTACCAAAAAAAAAAAAAAAGCTTTAAAAAATGTTTTAGGTCTCGTTTTCAGTTTTTTTAACCTACCAGTTCTAACTCTGGTAGTAAAATTAGCAAATAACCTTTGCCCACTATATTGTTTTTTGCCTTAGGCTGTATATTCAAATGCTTATTTTAAGAGCGAAACATGCATCTGCTAATCTTTATTTTTCTGCATATATGTGCCTAGAACTTCCTTGTCCATAATGGCAGCCACTCCTTACTTGGGGCTATGGAGCAGTTTCAACGACTAGTCCAAATTAAGACGTGCTATAAATTTAAAGTATTTACCAAGTTTCAAAGGCTCCATATGAAAAAATAATTCGAAGGCTGGGTGCAGTGGCTAATGCCTATAATCCAGCACTCTGGGAGATTGAGGCAGGTAGATTGTCTGGGCTCAAGATTTCAAGACCAGGCTGAGCAAGTGTGAGACCCCATCTCTAAAAAATAGCTGGGCATTGTGGTGGACACCTCTAGTCCCAGCTACTTGGGAGGCTGAGGCAAGAGGATCTTCTGAGCCTAAGAGTTTGAAGTTGCCATGAGATGACATCATAGTACTCTACACAGGGTGACAAAATGACACTTTCTTTTTTTTTTTTTGTAGAGACAGAGTCTCACTGTACCGCCCTCGGGTAGAGTGCCGTGGCGTCACACGGCTCACAGCAACCTCTAACTCTTGGGCTTACGCGATTCTCTTGCCTCAGCCTCCCAAGCAGCTGGGACTACAGGCGCCCGCCACAGCACCCGGCTATTTTTTTGTTGCAGTTTGGCCGGGGCTGGGTTTGAACCTGCCACCCTCGGCATATGGGGCCGGCGCCCTACTCACTGAGCCACAGGCGCCGCCCCAAAATGACACTTTCAAAAAAAATAATTTGAAATATCTCATTGATTACATGTTGAAGTGGTATGTTGCGTTAATTAAAATACATAATTAAGCTTTATTTCACCAGTTGTCTTTTACTTGTTCTTTTTTTGGAGGCAAAGTCTCTCTCACTCTGAGTAGAGTGCTGTGGCATCATAGCTCACAGTATCCAAACTCTTGGACTCAATCAATCCTCTTGCCTCAGCCTATGGAGTTAGCTGGGACTATAGGCACCTGGCATGACACCAGGCTAGTTTTTCAATTTTTGATAGAGATGTGTTCTCTTGCTCAAGCTGGTCTCCAACTCCTGAGCTTAAGTGAGCCACCATACTCTGCCTTGTCTTTTACTTTTTAATGTAGATACTAGAGAATGTATAAATTGTATATATGGTAGCTTGCATTGTTACTCCCGTGAACAGTCTTGCCCTAGAAAATTAAAATTTATTTTAGCTGGGTTATCAGTATTTTATTGTGCCAAATGAATCCTTAATTGCCATTGTTGGTTTACTACAGGGGAGTGTTGCAGTCACTCATTGAAAAGCACTTCCCTGCTCCAGACAGGAAAAAGCTTTATAGTTTGCTGGGAATTGATTTGACGGCACCAAGTAACAATAGTTCACCAAGAGATAGTCCTTGTAAAGAAAATAAAATAAAGAAGCGAAAAGGTAAGTACTGCTATAAAAGTAACTAATATTGAAAATACTATAAATTAGAGTATTTTAAAGTGGCTGTATTTTGAAAGTAAACTATCTTCCTCAAAGTGACAAGTGGTTGTATATTTTCACTGTTGCTACTGTAGTTTTGAATGCACAAGTTAACCCCTGTTTTAAATTAGGACTCAAACAATTCACTGGTGCTGGGCACTACATTAAGTCCATGCCCATTCATTCTGTCATTTAACCCCTCAGATGTCAATAGGAAATTAAGTCTTCCAGTTTTATGGAAGTGGACACTAAAAATAAAGCACAGAAAGATAAAAAGGTTAAGGAGTTTTCCCAGACTCATATAAATAGTGAATGCATGATGCATGGGAACTGAAATCTCCATCTTTTTGTTTTCAAAGCTGCCTTGTTAATGTGTTAACATATACAGGGTCTACAACTAGGTGGCTGGGAATGGTGATTCATGTCTGTAATCAGAGTACTTTGGGAGGCTGAGACAGAGGGATTACTTGAGCCCAGGAGTTTGAGATTGCAGTGTGTTGTGATCACTCTGCTGCACTCCAGCCTGGACAGAGTGAGACATTGTCTCTTAAAAAAGAAGGAACTGAGTATTTTAAGAACAGTTTTGTTTAAAGAAGCTCTTGTTTTTATTTAAATTATTAGTAATGCGGGGCGGCGCCTGTGGCTCAAGGAGTAGGGCGCCGGTCCCATATGCCGGAGGTGGCGGGTTCAAACCTAGCCCTGGCCAAAATAAAAAAAAAAAAAAAAAAAGAATTTCTTTTTGGTGGCGCCTGTGGCTCAGTCGGTAGGGCGCCGGCCCCATGTACCGAGGGTGGCGGGTTCAAACCCGGCCCCGGCCGAACTGCAACCAAAAAATAGCCGGGCGTTGTGGCGGGCGCCTGTAGTCCCAGCTACTCGGGAGGCTGAGGCAAGAGAATCCCTTAAGCCCAGGAGTTGGAGATTGCTGTGAGCTGTGTGAGGCCACGGCACTCTACCGAGGGCCATAAAGTGAGACTCTGTCTCTACAAAAAAAAAAAAAAAAAATTATTAGTAATACACACACCTGTGTTTGTTAAATAAATTAATGCAAACCTGAATTTGTGTTTAGGTACTTTTTTTGTGGGGGGACAGAGTCTTCTTTTGTCGTCCTCAGTAGAGTGCTATGGCGTAATAGTTCACAGCAACCTCAAACTCTTGGGCTTAAGTGATTCTCTTACCTCAGCCTCCCAAGTGGCTTAGGACTACAGGCGCCTGCCTCAACGCCCGGCTATTTTTCTGTTGCAGTTGTCATTGTTGCTTAGCTGGCCTGGGCTGGGTTTGAACCCGCCCCAGCCTCAGTGTATGTGTCTGGTGCCATAACCACTGTGGTACAGGCGCCAAGCCATATATATATATAAATATAAAATTCTTATTTCAGATTAATATGAGGGTACAAATGGTTAGGTTGTGTTGTTCGCCTTTGTAAGGTAAACTTCCAGTTGTGGTTGATCCCTTCATCCATGAGGTGTGCTGTATACCTTTACATTTTGAGAGCTTACCATGCCCCTGTGCTTCCCCTTTTCTTTTTCCTGTATCCCTCGCCCCCAAACTTGAATTTAATTATTTTTCTCTCCTGAGGGTGTATAGTTGTTTCTTTATATGTTTGTTTGTTTATTGGTTTCATATTATTGAGTACATTGGATACTTGGGTTTCCATTCTTGTGACACTTCACTGAGAAGAATGTGTTAACTTCATCCAGGAAAATGCAAATGATGTAAAGTCTCCATCTTTTTTATGGATGGATAGTATTCCATGGTATACATATCCACAGTTTATTAATCAAATCATGTGTTGGTGGGCACTTGGGTTGATTCCACAACTTGGTGATTGTGAATGAGCTGCAATAAACATTTCTAGTGCGAATGTCCTTATGGTAAAATTATTTTTTTTCTTCTGGGTAGATAGTAATGGAATTGCAGGATCAAATGGAAAGTCTACATTTAGCAATAGAGGCTGTATTAGTTTGCAATCCCACCAGCAGTGTAAAAGTATTCCTTTCTCTTCCACATCTACACCAGCATTTGTAGCTTTGATGTGATGTGGACTTTTCTCACTGGAGTTAGGTGATATCTCAGAATGGTTTTGATTTGCATTTCTATGACATTTAGGGATGGTGCACATTTTTTCATATGTTTTTTGGCCATTTGTCTGTCGTCTTCAGATAAGTTTCTGTTCAGGTCTCTTGCCTACTGATAAATGAGATTGTTGGCTCTTATTGACTAATGTGAGTTCTCTGTAGATTGTAGTTATCAGTCCTTTGTCAGTTTCGTAGCATGCAAATATCTTTTCCTAATCTGAAGGTTGTTTATTTGATTTAGTTGTTGTGCCCTTCGCTGTGCAAATATTTTTTCTTTTTGAGACAGAGTCTCACTCTCTTGCCCAGGCTGGACTGCAGTGATATCATTACTGCTTACTGCAACCTCAGAATCCTGGGTTGCAGTAACTTCAAGCAATCCTTCTGCCTCAGTCTCCTGAGTAGTAGCTGGGGCTACAGTTGTGTGCTACCATGTTTAGCTAATTTATAATTTCTTTACTGTGTCACTCTGTTGCCCAGGCTAGTCTCATACTTCTGGGCTCAAGCATTCCTTCTCTCTTGGCCTCCCAAAATGCTGAGATTATAGGTGTGAGCCACTGCACCTTGGTCCATGGTTAGTGTGTACCAGATATCCTTTAGGAATACTAAATAAAATAATTCAAACCAGCACATTGTTCACTTTTTTTTTTTTTGACAGGGCTGGGTTTGAACCCGCCACCTCCAGTATATGGTGCTGGCGCTCTATTCCTTTGAGTCACAGGTGCCGCCCACATCGTTCACTTTTAAAAATGTGGTTTTATAGGGCGGTGCCTGTGGCTCAAAGGAGTAAGGTGCCGGCACTGTATGCCAGAGGTGGTGGGTTCAAACCTAGCCCTGGTCGGAAAAAAAAAAAAAAAAAAGTGGTTTGATGAATTGTATTTTCTAAGGATTTCATGTCTCTAAACCTACAATTTTATGACTTTCTTTTTTTTTTTTTTTTTTTTTTTGCAGTTTCTGGCCAGGGCTGGGTTTGAACCCGCCACCTCTGGCACGTGGGGCTGGTACCCTCCTCTTTTGAGCCACAGGCAATGCCCAGGACTTCTTTTTTTTTTTTTTTTTTTGTAGAGACAGAGTCCCACTCTATCGCCCTCGGTAGAGTGCCATGGCATCACACAGCTCACAGCAACCTCCAGCTCCTGGGCTTAAGCGATTCTCCTGCCTCAGCCTCCCGAGTAGCTGGGACTACAGGCGCCCGCCACAACGCCCGGCTATTTTTTGGTTGCAGTTCAGCCGGGGCCGGGTTTGAACCCGCCACCCTCGGTATATGGGGCCGGCGCCCCACCGACTGAGCCACAGGCGCCGCCCGACTTCTTTTTTTAATATAGAAAAAAATCTCTATGTTGCTCAGGCTAGAACTCCTGGTTCAAGGGATACTCTCACCTCAGCCCTCCCAAGTAGCTGGGATGATAGGCATATGCTTCCACACCTGGCTAATTTTTAAAATTTCTTTCTGTAGAGACGGGACCTATGTTGCTTAAACTGGTTTCTAGCTCTTGGGCTCAAGTGGGCCTCCCAAAGTGCTGGGATTACAGACGTGAACCACCACTCCTGGTCTGTTTAGGCCTCTTTTCGTAATTTGATATATAGTTAAATTGTGACTATGCCAGGGATCCTGTTTTAACACTTTAGTCTTGAATTTGTTTTGAAACTTATGCACTTGAAGGAAGTCTTGAGTTACTTTTTATGTGTCTAATTTTTTCTTGAGGATAATTGAACATAATCCAATTGCTTATGATGAGTTTAAAACATTAGTGTTTATTTGTGCATTTGGTCTTACATACTTAAAAATGCTTTCCTTCAGCATTTTGATTTGAATTAACTTGTGAAATAAATGTGATATCCTGAATCTTTAGAAGCATTGTATTTTGGACGCTATGGCTCATGCCTATAATCCTAGCACTCTGGGAGACTGAGGCAGGTGGATTGCTTGAGCTCAGGAGTACGAGACCAGCCTGAGCAAGAGCTGAGACCCTGTCTCTAAAAATAGCCAGGTGTTGGGGCCGGCCCCATATGCCGGAGGTGGCGGGTTCAAAGCCAGCCCCGGCCAAAAAACTGCAAAATAAATAAATAAATAAATAAAATAGCCCGATGTATGGCAGGTACCTATAATCCCAGCTACTTGGAGGCTGAGTTAAGAGGATCACTTGAGCTCAGGAGTTTGAGGTTGTGAGCTGTGATGCCCTGGAGCTCCTGAGGGCAACAAAGTGAGTCTCTGTCAAAAACAAAACATTGTATTTGGGCTGACTATCTTGTTTGGGATTTGGAAATAGGTGAAGAAGTAACTCGAGAAGCCAAAAAATCACGGAAAGTAGGTGGCCTTACTGGTAGCAGTTCAGATGACAGCGGGAGTGAATCTGATGCCTCTAATAATGAAGAAAGTGACTATGAGAGCTCTAAAAACATGAGTTCTGGAGATGATGATGATTTTAACCCATTTAGAGATGAGTCCAGTGAGGATGATGAAGATGGTAAGTTTATCTATTTAATATAAATTGAAAGATAGTTCATGGTCCAATGTATTTAAAAATGAGGTATTGTATATAGCCTTTTTTGTTTGTGCAGTATAAATAATTGCACAGATTCTAATCTTTGCTTTGATGGAAAACTCCAACCTTGTCTACCATCTGTGGGCTTGAGCCTTCAACCATGTGAGAATATGAACTCATCTTTGTGCAATTATTTTAAACCTCAAAATGTAGATTTTTGTCCCATAGTTTATGGATGGGTTGTACTGGAATACTTGTTGGAATAGTTGATGATGATTTATAAGTTATTTATAAGATATTTATAAGAATGTCAAGGGTTTAGCCGGGCGTTGTGGCAGGCGCCTGTAGTCCCAGCTACTCGGGAGGCTGAGGCAAGAGAATTGCTTGGGCCCAGGAGTTGGAGGTTGCTGTGAGCTGTGTGAGGCCACGGCACTCTACCGAGGGCCAGAAAGTGAGACTCTGTCTCTACAAAAAAAAGAATGTCAAGGGTTGTTTTTTGTTTGTTTGTTTTTGTTGCAGTTTGGCTGGGGCTGGGTTCAAACCTGCCACCCTTGGTATATGGGGCCGGCGCCCTACTCACTGAGCTGAGGCGCCACCCAAGGGTTGTTTTTTTTTTTTTTTGTAGAGACAGAGTTTCACTTTACTGCCCTCGGTAGAGTGCCGTGGCGTCACACTGCTCACAGCAACCTCCAACTCCTGGGCTTAGGCGATTCTCCTGCCTCAGCCTCCCGAGTAGCTGGGACTACTGGCACCCGCTACAACGCCCGGCTATTTTTTTGTTGCAGTTTGGCCAGGGCTGGGTTTGAACCCACCACCCTCGGTATATGGGGCCGGGGCCCTGCTCACTGAGCCACAGGCACCGCCCCCAAGGGTTGTTTTACTTGAAGATTCTATCAGTGTTTCAACAAAGGACTTGATGCACTTCTTTCTTTAACACTTAGATCCCTGGTTAATCAGAAAAGACCACAAGAAGAACAAAGATAAAAAAAAGAAGAAAAGTATAGATCCAGATTCTATTCAAAGTGCCTTATTAGCATCAGGTCTTGGATCAAAACGACCTAGCTTTTCATCTACACCAGTTATCTCACCTGCTCCTAATAGTGCACCAGGTATTCATGTAGAAACTTGCTTTGTTTGTAAAATGTACTTAAAACAGATACTTTAACTGTGTACTGACATTCAGTAAATGTTCTTTGCTTAGCTAACAGTAATACCAGTAGTAACAACAGCCTTATAACAAGTCAGGATGCTGTGGAAAGGGCCCAGCAGATGAAGAAAGACCTGCTCGATAAGCTAGAAAAATTAGCTGAAGACCTCCCTCCTAATACCTTGGATGAACTTATTGATGAACTTGGTGGCCCTGAGAATGTTGCTGAGGTAAATGACTTGATCGTGTCTGTGTCACTTCTTAGTAACATTTTGGCCACTTTTCAACCCCAATAAAATGAATTTGTGGTATTTTGGGTATCATATATAAATTGTCTGAATTTTTTCTTATACTTTTTTTTTTTGGAGACAGAGTCTCACTGTGTCACCCTCGGTAGAGTGCCATGGCATCACAGTTCCAGCTCACAGTAGTCTTAAACTCTTGGGCTTAAGCGATTCTCTTACCTCAGCCTCCCAAGTAGCTAGGACTACAGTCATCCGCCACAGTCCCCGGCTTTTTTTTCTTTTCTTTTTTTTGTAGTTGTTGTTTGGCAGGTCAGGCTGGATTTGAACCCACCAGCCCCAGTGTATGTGGCCGGTGCCCTAGTTGCTGAGCTACAGGCACCAAACCTTTTTTCTTATATCTTAGAACCCATGTTTTACTTTAGTTATACTAGTACCAATGATGTTTTGCCCCCAGTATTAGAATGTCTGTTTAGGGCCACTGGTCTTGGTTATTGCACTTGTCATGCAACTTTTGTGATAAAGGCTGCTCTTCCCAGGGACTGTGGTCCAGTGTTCTGTCTCCCTCAATGCCATGTCCAGCAGTGAACTCTAAGCACCATAGTTGGATGCCTTACGATATTGTTTGGCTTCTCAGATGACTGGCCGCAAGGGGCGTGTTGTTAGCAATGATGATGGAAGCATATCTTACGAGTCAAGATCTGAACTTGATGTGCCTGTGGAAATCCTAAACATCACAGAAAAACAAAGATTTATGGATGGAGATAAGGTATGGTTTTCTGGGATAGTTTTTAGTGAAAGAAACAATGCTTATACATTTAGATTAAGGTTTAGAAAGTTTTTTTTCGCTTATTATTTTTTTTATGTTTTTGGAGACAGAGTCTCACTTTGTTGCCCTGGGGTTGAGTGCTTTGGCATCATCATAGCTGACAGCAACCTCAAACTCTTTGGCTCAAGCAATCCTCTTGCCTCAGCCTCCTGTGTAGTTGGGACTATAGGAGCTCGCCACAATGCCTGGCTAATTTTTCTATTTGTAGGAAAGATTGGTCTTGTTCTTATTCAGGCTGGTCTCAAACTCTGAGCTCAGGCAATCTGTCCATGTCGGCCTCTCATTACACACGTGAGCCACTATACCCAGCTCTCATTTTTTTACATACAAGAGCTTGTTCTGTCATCCAGGCTGTGTGGAATATAGTGATGTGATCATAGCTCACTATAACCTTGAACTGTAACCTTTTGGCTCAAGTGATCCTCCTGTTTTAGCCTCCTGAGTAGCTGGTAGTATATAGGTATGCACCAACACACCCAGTTTTAAACTTTAAAAAAAAAAAAATTTGCAGAGACATGGTCTCTGTTACTCCAGCTGGTGTTCTAACTCTTGGGCTCAAGCAATCTTCCCACCTCACGCTCCTCCTACCTTTTTTTCTTTTAATGTAAATCATGTATGTCTAATGCTATTTTTCTGTTCCTTTTCCTTTGTTTTTGAAGACAGATACTAAAACTGAAATAATTGCACATATGACTGTTTTACATCTTTTCATTATTTTATCGTAAGTTGAATGTAGTTGAATATAATGCATGTTCTATATTACATATTGAATTAGCCATGGCTCTTGATAGCTTTTGGTGACTTCTGTAATCTTTTTTTTTTTTTTTTTTTTTTTTTTTGAGACAGAGTCTCAAGCTGTGGCCCTGGGTAGAGTGCTATGGCATCATAGCTCACAGCAACCTCCAACTCAGGCTCAAGCGATCCTCTTGCCTCAGTTTTTCTATTTTTAGTGGAGACAGGGGTCTTACTTTTGCTCAGGCTGATCTTAAACTCGTGAGCTCAGTCTACCCGCCTTGGCCTCCAAAGTGATAGGATTACAGGCGTGAGCCACCACTCCCGGCCTGAAATCTTTAATAAGAACATAAAAATAGTCTGGTCATCTTAGTGTCATGACATCTCAAGTCACTCTAGTCATTTTAATTTTGAGACTAGAATGATATTTAAGAGCATCTGGATTTGCTGTTTCTTTTATTTCTATAATATATTAAGATGATTTACTAAAAATGACTTGGAGGTAGAACTGTGTCTGACCACTATATTGAGTTGGGTTGCCTCCAGATGCTGTTTCTATAGACACTTTAATGCAAAATCTATGTTTCTCACACCTATTTTTTTCTCATCTAGTTGGAATAACTATAAGCATTTGTTGATGAGATTGATAAAAATATATGTACACTTATCAACCTTTCCAGAATAGCACCTCTTGAAATCCATTGCTTAATATAAAAGAAGGAAGAATGAAATTTTACCTTTAACCCCTTTTTAAAAATATTTCAATAAATTTATCTGCCTTTGTAACTGGAAAAAGATGATAGCATTATCAAATTTGTCTTTTAAAAATATGTGTGCAGTGACACATGCTTGTAGTTCCAATTGTTTAGGAGGCTGAGGGAGGAGGATCACCTGAGCCTAGTTCAAGGCCACACAGGCATTATAAAGAGCCTTTGGAGACAACCAAAATCTCTACAGTGGTCAGATATGGTGAGATACATTTTAAAGATTGCAGGTAGGTTTTTGTGGTTTTTGTTTATGAGACAGAGTCTCACTCTTTTACCGAGGCTAGAATGTGATGGTATCAGCCTAGCTCACTGCAACCCCAAACTCCTGGGCTCAAGCTATCCTTCTGCCTTAGACTCCTAAGTAGCTGGAACTACAGGGACCTGCCACAGCATCCAGATAATTTTTCTATTTTTGGTACGGGTGGTGTCTCACTCTTGTTCAGGTTGATCTCAAACTCCAGAGCTCAAGTGATCCTACTGCTTTAGCCTCCTAGAGTGTCAGGATTACAGCCACGAGCTACTGTGCCCAGCCTAGTTTTAGCTCTGAATCAATAGAAAACCCAAAATTACATCAGCTCAAACATTATAGGTGTTTTTCTCATGTACACACTTGGGTAGATAGAGCCAGGGCTGTTAATGGCCCCTTGAAGACCAGTCCTTTTCTGTGTTGAGTTATTTACGTGTGTCTCCACTTTCACGTTACCTCTGTTTCAACATAGCTCTTCCAGATCCAGTTATTTCCTCTATATTTTAGCTAGCAAAGAGGAGAAAAGTGGAAGGAAAGAGTACGTCTACTACTTCTATTTTCTAGATAGTATACATAACAGCCATACCCTTCTAGCTGGAGCATGCCCACACTTAGGTATAAGGGAGACTGGGAAGTAAAATCTTCATTCTGGGCAGCCCTGTACCTGGTTAAAATTGGAGGTCAGAGGAAGGAGGAATAGCTATTAGTGTACCACCAACAGTTCATTGAACGACTTGAATTAAGTTACTGCCTCACTTATTCTTGTGCAGAGGTGATGATTTTTCCCTTTACATTTGATATAGAATATTGCTATCATCTCAGAAGCTGCCAGCTCTGGTATTTCATTACAAGCAGATCGGAGAGCTAAAAATCAAAGGCGAAGAGTTCATATGACTTTGGAATTACCCTGGAGTGCTGATAGAGCAATTCAACAATTTGGTAAGTTCCTATATTAGGTTTCACTTAATGGATAGCTGGGAATCACTGGGGAAATGTGTGCATATCAAACCCTGTTTTAATGTCAGCTTGTCACTCCAAATCTTTTGCATTTAAGGTGTGTTACATATATCTTTTTGTTGTTGTTGTTGTTGAGACAGGGTCCCACCCTATGCCCCTGAGCAGAGTGCAGTGGGCGTGGTAGCTCACCACAACCTCAGACTCGGGCTGCGGGCACCCCGCTGCCTCAGCCTCTGGAAGCCGCTGGGATTACAGGCGCTCGCCGCGGTGCCCAGCTGGGTTTTTCCATTGTTTTCGAGTCAGGGTCTCACTGTCGCTCAGGCCAGTCTCGAACTCCTGAGCTCAAGCGATTCTCCCTCCTCAGCCTCCCACAGTGCTGGGATTACAGGCGTGAGCCACCGCGCCCGGCTTGTTACATATATCTTATACTAGTGCGTTACGAATTCATTTTTATTTTATTTTTTAAAATATGGAATGCTCACAAGTTTGTGTGTCATCCTTGCACAGGGGCCATGTTAATCTTCTCTGTATCATTCCAGTTTTAATGTATGTGCTGCTGAAGCAAGCACTTCATTTTATTTTTTTAATATAATTTATTTATTTATTTTTTGAGACAGTTTCACTTTTTCACCCCCAGTAGAGTGCTGTGGCATCATAGTTTACAGCAACATCAAATTCCTGGGCTCAAGCAATCCTCTTGCCTCCAGATGTCCCGAGAAGCTGGGACTACAGTCGCTTCTCCACAATGCCCAGCTAATTTTTTAGAGACGAGGTCTCGCCCTTGCTCAGACTAGTCTCGAACTCCTGAGCTCAAGCCATTCACCCGCCTTGACCTCCCAGAGTTTTTACCTATTTTATTTTACCTATTTTGAAACGGTTTCTGGCATTATATCCAAGAACAGGGCTCGAAATAAGAAGTGCTTTTCTTATAGACTTTTTCAACACTGAGTGGCCTCACATAACCAGTCCCTTCCCTTCCATCTGTCTTTATTTCTCTGTGACCCAGTGATTTGAAAAATTGTGGGAGAATCCATAGTGACTTCATAGCAGCAATGTTATGGTTAAGCACAATTGGGGTAGCAAGGTAGCAATAGTAATAGTTCTGTCATTTGACAGGTGTTTTTGTTTGTTTTCTGAGACAGAGTCTTACTCTGTCGCCTTGGTTAGAGTGCCATAGTGCCATAGTGTCATAGATCACAGCAACCTTGAATTCTTTTTTTTTTTTTTTTTTTTTTATTTAAGAGACAGAGTCTTACTTTATCACCCTCGGTAAAGTGCCATGGTGTCATAGCTCAAAGCAGCCTCCAACTCCTGGGCTTAGGCGCTTCTCTTGCCTCAGCCTCCCAAGAAGCTGGGACTACAGGTGCCTGTCACAATGCCCAGCTATTTTTTGTTGCAATTTGGCAGGGGCCGGGTCAAACCCACCACCCTCGGTGTATGGGGCCGGCGCCCTACCCACTGAGCCACAGGTGTCGCCCTCAACCTTAAATTCTTGTGCTCAGGTGATCTTCTTGCTCCAGCCTCCTAAATATCTTGGACTGCAAGCACCCTACATAATGTCCAGCTAATTTTTTCTATTTTTCTTAGAAATGGGGTCTTGGCCTCCCCAACTGCTAGGATTACAGGTATGAGCCTCTGAGACCAGCCTTGTCATTTGACACTTTTATGGCAGGTTCTTTCCTTTCTTTCTTTCTTTTTTTTTTTTTAAGACAGTCTCCAAGCTGTCACCCTGGGTTGAGGGCTGTGGCATCACAGCTCACAGCAACCTCAAACTCTTGGGCTTAAGCAATTATCTTACCTCAACCTCCCAAGTAGCTGGGACTACAGGCGCCCGCCACATCGCCCCGATACCCCGCTATTTTTTTGTTGCAGTTGTTATTGTTTAGCTGGCCTGGTCCAGGTTTGAACCTGCCACCCTCAGTACATGTTGCTGGTGCCATAACCACTGTGATACGGGCGCGGAGCCCCCTTTCTTGTTTTTCCTTTCTTCTTTTTTTTTTGGTTTTTGGCCAGGGCTAGGTTTGAACCCGCCACCTCCAGCATGTGGGACCGGCGCCCTACTCCTTGAGCCACAGGCACACCCTTTTTTTTTTTTTTTTTTTTTGAGACAGAGTCTCACGATGTCACCCTGGGTAGATTGCCTTGGTGTCACACCAACCACAACGCCTGGCTATTTTTTGGTTATCATCGTTTGGCAGGCCTGGGCTGGGTTTGTACCTGCCAGTTCTGGTGTATGTGGCTGGCACCCTAGCCGCTGAGCTACAGGTGCAAGTCGTTCTCTGCTTTCTTAAGCAAGAGTATTGCTGTGATCGTGGATGTCATTCATGTAAGTGTTTATGATTTTGTACTTTTCTTTCTAATAAACGCACCGTGGAATACTAGATTTTTTTACTTTTGTGGGGAGTTATGATAAATGTTATCTTTAATATTTTCTTTTGTTAGACCAGGTGTGGTAGATGCCTGTAATCCCAGCACTCTGGGTGGCCAAGGCGGGTGGATTGCTTGAGCTCAGGAGTTCAAGACCAGCCTGAGCAAGAGCGAGACTCTGTTTCTAAAAATAGCTGGGCATTGGCTCGGCGCCTGTGGCTCAAGTGACTAAGACAGCAGCCACATATGCCTGAGCTGGCGGGTTCAAATCTAGCCCGGGCCCGCCAAACAACAATGACGGCTGCAACCAAAAAATAGCCGGGTGTTGTGGCGGGCGCCTATAGTCTCAGCTACTTGGGAGGCTGAGGCAGAAGAATCGCTTGAGCCCAGGAGTTCGAGGTTGCTCTGAGTTGTGATGCCATGGCACGGCACTACCCAGGGCGACCACTTGAGGCTCTGTCTCAAAAAAATAAAAATAAAAATAGCTGGGCATTGTGGCTGGTGCCTGTAGTCCCAGCTACTTGGGAGGCTGAGGCAAAAGGATTGCTTCAGCCCAATAGTCTGAGGTTGCTGTGAGCTATAATGCCAGGGCACTTAACCGAGGGTGACCAACTGAGATTCTATTTCAAAAAAATTTTTTTTTCTTTTGTTAAAGGGTTTCTGAACCATTTAGTGGTAAGTTTTAGGAATAGATCTCAGAATATTCTATCAATAGTGAACACAGTGATCTTTTATAAAAATGTCATTACAGGACGAACTCACAGATCAAACCAAGTTACTGCTCCCGAGTATGTCTTTTTGATATCTGAATTGGCAGGAGAACAGAGATTTGCATCTATTGTTGCTAAAAGACTTGAGAGTTTGGTAAGTTTTTGAGTTTTTTGAATGAGTGTAAGATATGATATGTGTTATTTGTTTTCTGGTCTAAAGTTAACTATGCCTTGATTGGAAATTTTATGTTTTGGTAGGGGGCACTTACACATGGTGACAGAAGAGCAACAGAATCTAGAGATCTGAGCAGATTTAACTTTGACAATAAGGTATGTTTCAGCTTTTCGTTTCACTACACTGAAAACTAGTGTAGTGTATGGTGTTTATAGCAAAAAGACAAGGAAAGTGATTACTGTTTAAAAGTGAAAACTTCCTGCCCTTATGTTTTTGCTTTAAATTCATGGCTTCCTGTAAGACAGAATTTCACATGTCAGTTAGATCTTTGGTGATTAACTCTGCATTATTTTTATTTTTTATTCTTCTTACTATTTTTATTTAACTTTATTATGGGAAATAGGAATATAATAATCACTTGGGAAATAGTTGTGAATTCCTCAAAATAAATGAGTTTATTTATTTATTTTTTAAGACGGAGTCTTACTCTGTTGCTCTTGGTAGAGTACTGTGGTGTCACAGCTCACAGCAACCTCCAACTCTTGGGCTTAAGGGATTCTCTTGCCTCAGCCCCTAAGTAGCTAGGACTACAGATACCCACCACAACACCCAGCCATTTTTTTGTTAGAGTTGTCATTGTTGTTTAGCTGGCCCAGTCCCGGTTCGAACCCACCAGCCTCAGTGTATGTGGCTGGTACCATAACCACTGTGCTATAGGCGCCGAGCCATAAATGAATTTATTTATTGAATGTCTGCTGTGTGCAATGGGAGGAATTAGGTAGTATTTTATATATATATTTTTTTCTTTTTTTAAAGATACCTGAGAACTATTGCCATGTGACTCCACTTATGATTTATCCTGGCCAGGTGCAGTGTAATCCCAGCAGTTTGGGAGGTCCAGGTGGGTGGACTGCTTAAGCTCAGACGTTTGAGACCAGCCTGAGCAAGAGGGAGACCCCATTTCTAAAATTACCTATTCATTGTGGTGGGCACCTGTAGTCCTAGCTATAGCAAAAGTGAGATTCTTGTCTAAAAAGAAAACAAACAAACTTTTGTTTGTTTAAAGGGTCAACCTCAAACTCTTGGGCTTAAGCAATCCTCCCATGCCTTAGCTGCCTGTGTAGCTGGGAGTATGCACCACCATACCAAGCTAATTGTTAAAACATATTAGAGAAAGAGTATTGCTGTGTTTCCCAGGCTGGTCACAAAACTATTGGCCTCAAGTAATTCTTCCATGAGATTACAGGTGTGAGCCACCATGCCAGGGTTTTTTTTGTTGTCAGGGGAGGGCTGGTGGGGTCTTATTACATTGCCCAGGCTTGTCTCAAACTCCTAGGGTCAGTCACTCCTCCCACCTGAGCCTCCCAATTTGTTGAGACTTCAGATACAGGCTGTTTTTTAATCTTTGGTACAATTGAGACAGACTGCCCATCACAGTGAACGGTATTCTTTTTGATTCAGCTGTGCAAGTTTCAAATTCCTTGGTTAATCAGTGTTGCTGAGAGGACTTCATTTGTTTCTCTCTGCATGGATTTTATGTTGTTAATTGTTGTGTATCTCAAAATTTTTGTAATTTCCCATGTAGCATATACAAGTCAATAAGATGAAGAATATCCAAATGCTAAAACTAGTTAAAAGTTTTTGGTTTTTATTGCAGTATGGAAGAAATGCTTTAGAAATTGTCATGAAATCTATTGTAAACTTGGATTCTCCTATGGTATCACCACCTCCAGACTATCCTGGAGAATTCTTTAAAGGTAACTTTTAAAAATAATCTTAACAATGCACAAGGATATACTCAATCTGTTATGACATTTCCTGTTTTAATTTTTATTTTTCTTCAAATATGAATTGTATAAAATTTAGAAAATAGAGATTATATGGGCGGCACCTGTGGCTCAGTGAGTAGGGCGCCGACCCCATATGCCGAGGGTGGCGGGTTCAAACCCAGCCCCGGCCAAACTGCAACAACAAAAAAATAGCCAGCGTTGTGGCGGGCGCCTGTAGTCCCAGCTACTCGGGAGGCTGAGGCAAGAGAATCGCGTAAGCCCAAGAGTTAGAGGTTGCTATGAGCCGTGTGATGCCACGGCACTCTACCCGAGGGCAGTACAGTGAGACTCTGTCTCTACAAAAAAAAAGAAAGAAAATAGAGATTATAGAACATGTAAATTTACTTACTAAATTAAACATATTACAACAAATTTTTTTTCAAATAAAAATGCTTTTGGTTTTGACATGGTAAAAAAAGATATTGTCAATACTAGTCTAATTTTCTTTTTGAGACTTCCATTCTGTCACCCTGGGTAGAGTACCATGGTGTCATAGTTCACAGCAACCTCAAACTCCTGAGTTCAAATAATATTCCTGCCTCAACCTCCCAAGTAGCTTGGACTGCAGGCACCCATCACCATACCCACCTAGTTTTTCCTTTTTTTGTTGAAAAAGATGGGGTCTCGCTCTTACTCAGGCTGGTCTCTAGCTCCTGAGCTCAGGCAATCCATCTGTCTTGATTTCCCAGAGTGCTAGGTTTGTAAGTATGAGCCCACCATGCACATCCTTGAAATTTTTTTTTTTTCTTTTGTAGAGACAGAGTCTCACTGTACCGCCCTCGGTAGAGACATTCTTGAAATTTTTAAGAGACATAGTCTCATCCTGCCACCCAGGCTAGTGTGTGGTGGTGTAATCGTAGCTTAGGGTGGAACTCTTGAGTTTTAGCAGTCCTTCTGCCTCAGCCTCCTTAGTAGCTAGCACCTTACAAGTACATACTATCGTACCTGGCTAATTTTTTTTATCCATTGTAGTCAATTCTCTCTGTATTGTCCATGCTGGTGTTAAACGTCTGGCCTCAAGCGATATTCTTATCTCAGCCTAACAGAGCAAAGTGGTTTTAGTAGATTTAATAAAATTGCTTTCAGAAATAGATTTTAACTTTTTAAAAAATTATTTTAGAGACAGAGTCTCACTTCATCACCCTTGGTAGATTGCTGTGGCATCACAGCTCACAGCAACCTCCAAATCCTGGGCTTAGGCGATTCTCTTGCCTCAACCTCCCAAGTAGCTGGGACTACAGGTGCCCGCCACAACACCCGGCTATTTTTTTTATTGCAGTTTGGTCAGGGCTGGGTTTGAACCCACCACTCTCGGTATATGGGGCTGGCACTGTACCCACTGACCCACAGGTACTGCCCTAGATTTTAACTTTTTTTTTTTTTTTTTTTGCAGTTTTGGCTCGGGCCAGGCTTGAACCTGCCACTCCCGATATATGGGGCTGGCACCCTACTTTAGCCACAGGCACCGCTCAAGATTTTAAACTTTAATAGTTAAATAATTGGGTGTATTTTGAGGATGTAGATGAAGCAAATTTTGCCATAAGTTAATAATTGTTAAAACTGGATGGCTACACATGGCTCATAGAATAATCTTTTTTCTTTTCCATGCGTGGAAATTTCCATGATTAAAATAATAGGTCTCACCATACAGATTTTTAAACCCATATTGTGAATCTGGGTAGATTTTGGCCTACCTCATAAATGTAAATAGAAGAGATTTTAATAATTTGGGAAACTGGAAGTATTTCACAAAATAAGTTGGTGAAAGTTTTTTTTTATAATAAAGCTTTTTTTCTTTTTCTTTCTTTTTTTTTTTTTTCGAGATAGTCTCACTAGGTTGCCCTCAGTGGAGTGCTGTGGCATCACACCTCACAGCAAACTCAAACTTGGGCTCAAGCAATCCTCTTGCCTTAGCCTCCCAAGTAGCAGGGATTATAGGGACCTACCACAATGCCCATCTTTTTTTTTTTTTTTTTTGAGACAGTCTCAAGCTGTCTACCTGGGTAGAGTCCGTGACAACACAGCTCACAGCAATCTTCAACTCTTGGACTTAAGCAATTCTCTTGCCTCAGCCTCCCAGATAGCTAGGACTACAGGCACCCCCCACAACACCTGGCTATTTTTTGTAGTTTTCAGTGCTGTTTGGCAGGCCTGGGCTGGTTTTACACCCACCAGATCCAATATATGTGGCTGGCGCCCTAGCCACTGAGCTACAGGTGCTGAGCCACTAGATATTTTTTTGTAGTTGTAGTCGTTATTGTTGTTTAGCAGGCCCAGGCCGGGCTTGAACCCACCAGCCCCAGTATATATGGCTAGCTCCATAACCACTGAGCTATAGGCGCTGATCCCTCTTTCCCTTTCCTGTCCTGCTCAGGCTAGGGGACTGTCACATCATAGCTCACAGCAATCTCAAACTCTAGGCCTCCATGATCCTCCTGTCTTAGCCTTTCAAGTAGCTAGTTCTGTAGGCGCCAGCCACAGTGCCTGGCTATTACTAGTAGAGACAGGATCTTCCTCTTTCTCAGGCTGGTCTCAATTTCCTGAGCTGAGGCAATTCACATGCCTTAGTCTCCCAGAGTTCTAGGATTACAGTTGTGAAGCATTACCCCCAGCCTTATTTCCAATTTTCAAAAATTAAACATTATTTATTGTAAGTAATGAAAATAATCTAGGGCTCGGCACCCGTAGCTCAGTAAGTAGGGTGCTAGCCATATACACCGAGGCTGGAGGGTTTGAGCCCGGCCTGGGCCACCTAAAAAACAATGACAACTGCAGCCAAAAAACAGTTGGGCATTGTGGTGGATGCCTATAGTCCCAGCTGCTTGGGAGGCTGAGGCAAGAGAATCGCTTAAGTCCAAGAGTTTGAGGTTGCTGTGAGCTGTGACACCGTGGGACTCTACCAAGGGCGAGGGTGCCATAGTGAGACTCTGTCTCAAAAACAAAAAGAAAGAAAGAAAAATTTGTGGGGCCGCGCCCATAACTTAGTGGGTAGGGCGCTGGCCACATACACTGAGGCTGTCAGGTTCAAACCCAGCAGGGCCAGCTAAAAAACAACAGTGACAGCTGCAACAAAAAAATAGCCGGGCATTGTGTCGGGCACTTGTAGTCCCAGCTCCTTGGGAGGCTGAGGCAAGAGAATTGCTTGTGCTCAAGAGTTTGAGGTTGCTGTGAGCTGTGACCCCAGGGCTATAGCTTGAGACTGTCTCAAAAAGAAAACCAAATCCAAAAAAAAAAAAAAATCTAGAAATATTTATATAATAAAGATAGTTAATAATCCCCTAACACCCCCTTTCATTTTCACCTGAGGTCACATACATTGACAGTGTGAACAGAAGCAGCCCTCTACGTCTTTCTATGTTTTCTTTTTTATGTGGTATGATTTTGCTTGGAATGTACTTTTCTCAGTTAATAGTACATCACAAGTAAATGTTAATACTGATAGATTCAACTTTTATAAGAGAATGGATGAATATCCATAATGTATATAGCCACTGAAAATTGATAAAAGGAAAGACAACCTGGTAGAAAAAAGAACTAAGAATAAAAATGATTTTTAGAAGAGAAGATTTAAATGATTGCTTGTTATGGAAATAGAGATTAAAACAATCTTGTAAGTAAGTAGCCATAAAACTAACTCATGCATCTAACCAACAGTTCCATAATATTCAACACTATGGTTTTATAACTAATTAATCATTCACTATTAATGTTGAAATGGTTTCTGATTTTTTGTGAGCAACTAAACTTACACAGTTTTCCTTATATAAAGATGACTTTTTTCTCCCTATATTCTTTTTATCTCTCTCTTTTTATTTTTTTTTAGAGATAGAGTCTCACTTTGTTGCCCTCCGTAGAGTGTCTTGGCATCACAGTTCACAGCAACCTCCAGCTCTTGGGCTTAGGCGATTCTCTTGCCTCAGCCTACCAAGTAGCTGGGACTACAGGCGCCTGCCACAACGCCTGGCTATTTTTTCGTTGCAGTTTGGCCAGGGCTGGGTTCGAACTCGCCACCCTCGGTATCTAGGGCCAGCGCTCTTCTCACTGAGCCACAGGTGCCGCCAGCTATAGGATAGCTTTCAAAAGATTTTCTGGGTCATAATTGACCTTATTCTCTTATTTCTGTAACTCTGGATTGGAGCCTGCACACCAATATATTATTATAGTACCTGGTATTCTGTTACAGGCGTAAAATTATTTAGATTCCTGTGGAACTGTGGAAAATAAATAGGCTGTGTCTTTTTTTTTTTCTTTTGCAGTTTTTGGCCGGGGCTGGGTTTGAACCCCCACCTCCGGCACATGGGACCAGCACCCTACTCCTTTGAGCCACAGGTGCCGCCCTAGGCTGTGTCTTAATAACTAGAAAGTGATCTAGTTTTTAATGAGTTGGGTAACAGCTCCTTGACTCATTTGGATTATAAGATTTATGTAAGTTTATTTTCTTATAGATGTTCGACAAGGACTGATAGGAGTTGGCCTGATAAATGTTGAAGATCGCTCAGGAATTCTTACTCTCGATAAAGGTAGTAGTATTAACTTTGTGCGTGCATATAACGGTTTTTTAGTTTTTTTTTTTACTTTTTTTTTTTTTTTGAGACAGAGTCTCACTATGTCTCCCTGGATAGAGTGCTATGGCATCACAGCTCACAGCAATCTCAAACTCTTTTTTTTTACTCTTTTTTTTTTTTTTTTTTTTTTAATTTGGCCGGGGCTGGGTTTGAACCCACCACCTCCGGCATATGGGACCGGTGCCCTTACCCGCTGAGCCACAGGCGCCGCCCATTTTTTTTTTTTTTTTTTTTTTTTATTTGGCCGGGGCTGGGTTTGAACCCGCCACCTCCGGCATATGGGACCGGCGCCCTACTCCTTGAGCCACAGAGGCCGCCCCGGTTTTTTAGTTTTTTTTTTGTTTTGAGACTGTCTCACTATGTCGCCCTTGATAGAGTGCTGCGGTGTTCATAGCTCACAGCAACCTCAAAATCTTGGGCTTTAGAGATTCTCTGCGTCCTCCCAAGTAGCTGGGACTACAGGAGCCCACCACAACACCCCCGCTATTTTTTTGTTGCGGTTTTCATTATTGTTTAGCTAGCCCAGGCCCGTTTCAAACTCACCCAACTCTGGTATATGTGGCTGGCACCCTAGCCAGTAACCTATATGCGCCGAGCCAACTGTTCTGTTTTCTATTTATTTTTAATTTTTTTTATTTTTTGAGACAGAGTCTTACTTGGTCACTCTGGGTAGAGTCCCATGGTGTCATTGCTGACAGCAACCTCAAACTCTTGGGCTCAAGTGATCCTCTTGCCTCAGCCTCCCAAGTAGCTGGGGCTACAGGCGCCTGCCACAACACCCGGCTATTTTCAGAGATAGAGAGTCTCACTCTTGCTCAGGCTGGTCTCTAACTGAGCTTAAGCAATCCACCCGCTTTTGCCTCCTAAAGTGCTGGGATTACAAGCGTGAGCTAAGAAGTCAAACTTTTAACAACTATGAAAACCAGGGGTGGAGCTCCAACATTAATGGTTTGCCAAAGCTCCTGGGCCTTCTGACCACGCAATCACAGTTGGAGTTCTCTGGATTAGAGAGTACTTGCAATTTCACAGGTTAAGATTTAATGCTGGAGAACTAACTTTTTCAAGTCCTAGATTGTATTCATGCTTTTTTAAGTGAAGATGCAGACATTCAGTTCAGCAACATCTTTTGTGCACAAATTGTACTTGTTTGCATTGCTAGAGGTACAAATGTGCAAATGGTAGCTCTGTTGCAAGGACAGTGTGAGAGTTGCAAAGAAATACTGTAGAAAATGGTGTTTGAACTAGGCCTTGATGAATAACAATTACCATTTGAATGCGTGAAATGATCCATGTAATTTTGTCATTGCAGATTATAACAACATAGGAAAGTTCTTAAATAGAATTTTAGGCATGGAAGTACATCAGCAGAATGCATTGTTTCAGTATTTTGCGGATACACTTACTGCAGTTGTTCAAAATGCCAAAAAAAATGGAAGATATGATATGGGAATCTTAGGTAAGTAGGGATATTTTAAAAATATATGTATTCCCGGTAAAGATGTTCCTTTTACATTTACCTGTTGCTTTTTCTTGTTCAAGATCTTGGTTCTGGAGATGAAAAGGTGAGGAAAAGTGATGTTAAGAAGTTTCTGACCCCAGGGTATTCGACCTCTGGCCATGTAGAATTATATACGGTAAGTTTGTAGAAACATGCACATGTTAGCATGTAGTCCTCCTGTGAAGCATCTACAGAAATGATTTTAAATGTTTTATATTTTACAGATTAGCGTGGAGAGGGGAATGTCATGGGAGGAAGCTACCAAGATTTGGGCTGAGTTGACAGGACCAGACGATGGCTTTTACTTGTCGTTACAAGTATGACTTTTCCTTTAAATGTTAACTATTCAGATAGATAATATTTCATTGACTACATTATATTAATAATTGTCTCTTTACTTGGTGCCATTTTTCCAATTATGTTTAGTTTTTTCTGTTTAAGTTACTATAATTGTGAATTTATCCATTCATATATGTTTTACTTAATGTATTTTGAGGGATGTTATTAGATATAAGTTTAAAAGTTACACTTTTTTCTTTCTTTTTTTTTTTTTTAAAGAGAGAGAGTCTCAAGCTGTTGCCCTGGGTAGAGTGCTATGGCATTGTAGTTCACAGCAACTTCAAACTCTTGGGTTCAGGTGATTTTCTATTTTTAGTTGAGATGGGGGTCTCAATTTTGCTCTGGCTAGTCTCAGACTCCTGAGGTCGAGCAATCCACCTTGGCCTCCCAAAATGCTAGGATTTCAGGTGTGAGCCATCATGCCCGGTCCAAAAGTTACATTTTTTTATGGTCGGGTGCAGTGGCTCACGCCTGTAATCTTAGCAGTCTGGGAGACCAAGATTGGTGGATTGCTTGAGCTCTCGAATTCAAAACCAGCCTCAGCAAGAGCGAAACCCCTTCTCTAATACTAGCCGGGCACTGTGGCCAGTGACTGTTGTAATAGCTGCTTGAGAGGCTGAAGCCAGAGAATTCACTTGAGCCCAAGAGTTTGAGGTTGCTGTGAGCTATGACACCATATTACTCTATAGAGGTTGACACAGTGAGACTCTGTCTCAAAATAAAATAAAAAACCTGGGGTGGCGCCTGTGGCTCACAGGAGTAGGGCACCGGCCCCATATACCAGAGGTGGTGGGTTCAGACCTAGCCCCGGCCAAAAAAATAAAAAAAAAACGTTTTATATGTTTCTCTCATTTTATAAAACAGTTACTATTTCTGCATTCTCAAAGTATGTATTAATTATATCGTATAATATATGGTGTGTATATATATTATACACACACTATACTTTTTGTTTTAACCTTTATTTTAGTCTTAGTTCTGTGGGTAGTTGTATTTAATGCTCACCATTAACTTCCTAGTCCATAGGTTAATCAGTCTCTATTTTGTTTAATGCTTAATTCTGTAGTATATAACTTAGGAAATGTTATGGGAACATTGCTCCCTGAGTTCTTTTATGCTGATAAGGTTGTGTCCTCTGTACTTGTTAGTTTTACTAAGTGTGAAATCTCTGATTTATATTTTCTTTTTTTATCCTTTTTTCTAGTTTTCTTTCTTTGAGACAGGGTCTTTCTCTGTCATCCAGGGTAGAGTGCTATGGTGTCGTAGATCACAGCAACCTCAAATTCTTGGACTTGAGCAGTCCTCTTGCCTCAGCCTCCTGAGTAACTGGGACTGCATGTATGCACCATAATACCCAGCTAGGTTTTTGGTTTTTAGTAGAGGCTTGCTCAGTCTGGTCTGGAATTCCAGAGCTCCAGCAATCCAGGCATGAGCCACTGTACCCAGTCTCCTTGCATATCTTAAATATGCTATTTCTTCTTCTAGGCAAGGGGTTGCTGTGGGAAAGTTAGATGATACTCTAATTTTCTCTCACTTTTTTTTTTTTTTTTTGAGACATAGTCTCAAGAGTGTTGTGGCGTCACAGCTCACAGCAATCTCAAACTCTTGGGCTCAAGTGATTCTCTTACCTCAGCCTCCTGAGTAGCTGGTACCACAGGTGCCTACCACAACGCCTGGCTATTTTTCGAGACAAGGTTTCAACTTGCTCAGGCTGGTCTTCAATGTATGAGCTCAGGCAATCTACCCACCTTGACCTCCCAGAATGCTAGGATTGCAGGCGTGAGCCACCTCGCTGGGCCAATTCTCTTACTTTCAATAAGTTGTTTAAATCTTTATTTTGGAACAGTTTCTGAATTATTTATGTACATATTTATATGTTTTAATTTCCAGTGGTTTCAGATTATAATTTGAAAACATTTTTAGCTTGTTGGTTTTTTGGATTTTTTTGTTTTTGTTTTTTTTTTTTTTTTTGAGACAGAGTCTCACTGTTACCACCCTGAGTAAAGTGCCGTGGTATCCTTGTTGTTCACAACAACCTTACATCCTAAGCTCAAGTGATGCTCTTGCTTCAGCCTCCTAGAATGCTAGGATTACAGGTGGCATCCACCATGCCCAGCCTTGAAAATATTTTTAGTGTTTTATTTCCTTAGGTTTCTCCTTTAGTAGGATTCCTGCTATTTATATTTTAGATATTCTTTGCTTATCTTTTGTTTATTTTCCTCTTGAATTCTTATCTTTTTTTTTTTTTAATTTATTTCTTTTTCTTTTTCCTTTTTTTTTTTAGAGACAGAATCTTACTTTGTCACCCTCAGTAGAATGCTGTGGCATCACAGCTCACAGCAACCTCCAGCTCTTGGGCTTAGGTGATTCTCTTGCTTCAGCCTCCCGAGTAGCTGGAACTGCAGGCGCCCACCACAATGCCCGACTATTTTCTTTGTTGCAGTTTGGCCAGGCTGGATTCGAACCTGCTGCCCTCAGTATATGGGCCCAGAGCTCTACTCACTGAGCCACAGATGCTGCCCTTATTTATATATTTTTTAATTTCAGATTAATGTAAAGGTGCAAACAGGTAGGTTACAATGTATGCATTTGTGAGGCGGAGTCCCTCTTTTAGTGGCTTTATTGAAATAAAATTCATACATAGTTTATCCATTTACTTATGTATACAATTCATTGGTTTTTGGTAGGTAGTAAGTACTTTTTTTTGTTTGTTTCTTGGACACACAGTTTCATTATGTCGCCCTCTATAGAGTGCTGTGTCAGTCACAGGTCACAACAACCTCAAACTCTTCGGTTCAAGCAAGCACTTCCCTTGCCTCAGCCTCCCTAGTAGCCGGGACTACAGGCACCCACCTGTAGTTTTTTGTTTTTTGTTTGTTAGGTTATCAGGCTTGGGTCGAGTTTGAACCCTCCAGCCCCAGTGCATGTGGGTGGCACCCCAATCGCTGAGCTGTGGGTGCCGAGCCTACATTTTTAGTTTTAAAAAATTTGGGTAGGGGCAGCACCTATGGCTCACAGGAGTAGTGCACCAGCCCCATATGCCAGAGATGGCATATGGAGACGACCCAACTCCGGCCAAAAACTGCAAAAAAAACCAAACTTTTTTTTTTGAGATATAGAGTCTTGCTCTGTCACCCAGGCTAGAGTCAGTGAACTTCTGGCCTCAAACTTTCTTCCTCCCTCTTCTGGCCTCAAACTTCCCTCCTACCTCAGCCTCCCAAAGCTCTGGCATTACAGGCATGAGCTACTGCTCCCAGCCCATTTTAACCATTTTTTAAGTATGGAGTTTACTGGCGTTATAGTCACAGTGTTATAGATCCATGTTTACTACCTATTTTCTTTTTTTTTTTTGAGACAGAGTCTCACTCAGTCACCCTGGGGTTGGGTGCCATGGCATCATAGCTTACAGCACCTCAAACTTTTGAGCTCAAGTGGTTCTTTTGCCTCAGCCTCCCAAGCATTGGGACTACAGGTGTCTGCCACAGTGCCCAGCTATTTTTAGAGATGGGGTCTCGCTCTTATTCAGGCTGGTCTTAAATACCTGAGCTCAAGCAATCCGCCTACCTCAGCCTTTCAGAGTGCTAGGATTACAAGCGTGAGCCACCATACCTGGCCCTTTTGCTACCTATTTTTAAAACATTTTTATCACCCCTAAAAGGAACTGCAAGGGTTAACTTGCACAGTATCCCTCTGTCCAACCTCTGCTAACCTCTAGTCTCCTTTTGTCTCTCAATTTGTCTATCCTTATATCTCATTTAGGTGGAATCATCTATATTTGTCCTTTAAATCTAGCTTATTTCACTTAGCATAATATATTCTGGGTTCATCCATGTTGTAACATATAGCAGGACATCATTTATTTTTAAAACGGCTGAATAGGATCGGGCATGGTGACTCATGCCTGTAATCCTAGCACTCTGGGAGGCCGTACGGGTGAATTGCTTGAGCTCACAAGTTTGAGACCAGCCTGAGCAAAAACAAGACTCCCATCTCTACTAAAAATAAAAAAGCTGAGGCCAGAGAATCACTTGAGCCCAAGAGTTTGAGGTTACTGTGAGCTATGCCACAGCACTCTCCCCAGGGTGACAGCTTGAGACATTGTCTCACAAAAAGTAAAATGGGGCAGCATCTGTGGCTCAGTGAGTAGGGTGGCAGGTTCAAACCTGGCTCCAGCCAAACTGCAACCAAAAAAATAGCCAGGCATTGTGGCAGGCACCTGTGGTCCCAGCTACTCAGGAGGCTGAGGCAGGAGAAACGCCTAAGCCCAAGAGCTGGAGGTTGCTGTGAGCTATGATGCAACGGTACTCAAGGCAACAAAGCGAGACTGTCTCTAAATAAAAATAAAATAAAATAAATTAAAAATAAAAAGCTGAGGGCGGCGCCTGTGGCTCAGTGAGTAGGGCACTGGCCCCATGTGCCAAGGGTGGCGGATTCAAACCCAGCCCTGGCCAAACTGCAAACAAAAAAAAAAAAAATAGCCAGGCGTTGTGGCGGGCACTTGTGGTCCCAGCTGCTCGAGAGGCTGAGGCAGGAGAATCGCGTAAGCCCAAGAGTTAGAGGTTGCTGTGAGCCGTGTGACGTCATGGCACTCTACCCGAGGGCGGTACAGTGAGACTGTGTCTCTACAAAAAAAAATAAATAAATAAAAAATAAAAAGCTGAATAAATATTGTATTGGTTGTATATATTACATTTGGTTTTATATTTGCAGTTATTTATGATGTGACTGACAATAAATGACCTGTTTTTTTTTTTTGTTTTTTTTTTTTTTTTTTTTTTGAGACAGTGTCACTATGTCACCCTTGGTAGAGTGCCGTGGCATGACATCTCACAGCAACCTCAAACCCTGGGGCTTAAGCAATTCTCTTGCCTCAGCTTCCCAAGTAGCTGGGACTACAGGTGCCCACCACAATACAATGCCTGGCAATTTTTTGTTGCAGTTGTCATTGTTGTTTACCTGCCCTGGGCTGGGTTTGAACCCGCCACCCTCAGTGTATGTGGCTGGCACCGTAACCACTGTGCTATGTGCCCCAAGCCTGGTGTTACTGTTTTTAATTTAAAATTATTGCTAGAATTCCACCATTGGTAGCTTGTGATGAAAGTCCTGATCCCCAGCTTCCCCTGAATGAAAGGCTATAGCAACACTAGTCCTTCCTTTCATGCATAGCAGTAGGTGGCTAGACATAAGGAGCAATGACCCTAGAGGTGTTGTTTCAGGGTTGTGTGGCTATTTACCTAATGCCCAGCAGACTTGCTTTTGTTCTTCTTTATTTCCTTTCCTTCTTCTTTTTTTAGCCTCTTCCTAGAAGAACAACAAACATGGTTTTATCTATGTTTGTGATCTGTTACTATTAGGAAATCAATGTCAGAATCACTTTAATGTCCATCGTGTTAATGATTTTTTAAAAATATTTTTAAATTTTAACATGACACTATCAAGACTGATCACACTGTTAACATGTCTTATAGGCTGTCCTCTAAGATTAAGTTTGGGTGTTTCCCACCAACTAATTAAAAAATTTTATATACAAAGGCCAAAAATGGTGGGTCATGGCCTGTAATCCCAACACTCTGGAAGGCCAAGGTGGGTGGATTACCTAAGCATACCACTTTGAGACCAGCCTGAACAAGATCTAGACTCCATCTCTCAAAATAGCCAAGTGTTGTGGTAGGGGCCTATAGTCCCAGCGACTTGGGAGGCTGAGGCAAGGGGATCACTTGAGCCCAAGAATTTGAGGTTGTTGTCAGCTATGATGCCCTGGCACTCTATTGAGGGTGACAAAGTGAGACTCTAACTCAAAAAACAAAAGTGTGTGTTTGTGTGTGTGTATATATGTATATGTATATGTGTGTGTGTGTATATAATTTATGCTTTAACCATTGTGTTACAACTTTTTTTTTTTTTAAACAGAGTCTCAGTATGTCACCATACTGACAAGCTCAAACTCTTGGGCTCATCGATTCCCTTGCCTTAGCCTCCCAAGTAGTTGTAGTTGCACTACAGGTGCGCCTCACAAAGCCCGGCTTCTCCCCCACCCCCCTTTTGTTTAGCAGGCCTGGGCCGGGTTGGAACCCACCAGCCCTGTAAATTTGGCTGGCATCCTAGCCATTGAGCTATGGGCACCAAGCCCATTGTGTTACAACTTTGCAGTAATTATATAAATAATGTTTCAAATCATTGGAACAAAAGACAAAGGACCTTCAGTATCCATGAAGAGGAACATGAAATACTGTCTTTTTTTATCATTATTAGTATTAATATAAAAATTTAATAGCTCAGCAAACAATGATTTATTGTGTAGAGGACGTGGGAAAATGTCTTTACTTTTTTTTTCCTTAAGTTTTGCTCTAGAGATTATTGCTTAGAAGACTTTCATCCCTCCTTCAAGAAGAAACAAATTTTACAGTTTTATTTTTTATTGAGTTAAATAGAGCTTTTTTTTTTTTTTTTTTTTTTTTTTTGTAGAGACAGAGTTTCACTTTATCGCCCTTGGTACAGTGCCGTGGTGTCACACAGCTCACAGTAACCTCCAACTCCTGGGCTTAGGTGATTCTCCTGCCTCAGCCACCCAAGTAGCTGGGACTACAGGCACCTGCCACAATTCCCGGCTATTTTTTTGTTGCAGTTTGGCCGGGGCCAGGTTTGAACGCGCCACCTTTGGTATATGGGGCTGGCGCCCTGCTCACTGAGCCACAGGTGCTGCCCTAAATAGAGCTTTTTTTTTTTTTTTTTTTGTAGAGACAGAGTCTCACTTTATCACCCTTGGTAGAGTGCCATGGCATCACACAGCTCACAGCAACCTCCAACTACTGGGCTTAAGCGATTCTCCTGCCTCAGCCTCCCGAGCAGCTGGGACTACAGGCGCCCGCCACAACGCCCAGCTATTTTTTGGTTTGCAGTTCAGCCGGGGCCGGGTTTGAACCCGCCACCCTCAGTATATGGGGCCGGCGCCCCACCTACTGAGCCACAGGCGCCGCCCTAAATAGAGCTTTTTATAACCCTTTCCTCTTGGAGTCTCTCTCATGAATCCAACTTTGAAAAGTTAAAAATATATACATGCATTCCAGCATTTCTCTAATGCTTGCTTTTCTTCCATATTTACATAATTTTTTATGCATAATTGGCTCAACATTTTGGCTTTCTGCTGTTGTGGCTTTGTTTTGTGTTTACCAAACTCTGTTGTGTGGTCTCTCTTTCCACCTTTAAAATACCTGTGATGCAGGGAAGGCAGCCACTGGTGGAACAGTCATGTGCAGAGAGAAGAGACATTTAAGACATCTTGGGGGAACTTGAAAGAGAACAGCATTTTTGCAACATTTTATTGTGAAAATTTTAAAACTTAAAGCTGCGATGAAAGAATTTTTCTGTGAAGACTCTCTCATGTCCACTCTGTAGATTCTACTACTAATATTTTTTTTATTTCAATAAGTTTGAGTGTTCAAGTGGTTTTTCGTTATATGGATGAATTGTGTAATAGTAAAGTCTGGGCTTTTAGTGTAACTGTCATCTCACCACCCTAGCTTACTTTTTTTTTAGCTTTTAATTAATTTAATAGGCCTAGGCCAGGTTTGAACCTATGACCCCTGCTACATGGGGTCCTTCTGAGTCTATAATGTCCATTTTATTTCTCTGTGTGCCCCTTTGTATCCATTGCTTTGCTCTTACTTATAAGTGCGAACATGCAGTATTTGGATTTGTGTTCCTGAGTTCTACTTTGCTTAGAATAATAGCCTCCCAGGTTGTGGCAAAAAAAAATTATTTTGTTCCCTTTTTATGGCTGAATGGTATTCCCAAGGGGGTGTGTTTGTGTGGTGGGGGTGTCTGTATATAAAACTTCTGCCCGGTCATCTATTAACATTTTATTACCTTTATTCTTGTTTATCTGAAGCTGCTTGGCTGTGAATCCAGGTACAGGGAACAGCAGAAGCAAAATTGTCTGTACTCAGCATTTCTGCATTGAAGCTTATCCCAAAATAGTTTTCTTTTTTTTGTGGTTTTTGGCCAGGGCTGGGTTTGAACCCGCCACCTCCGGCATATGGGACCGGCACCCTATTCCTTGAGCCACAGGCGCCGCCCCAAAATAGTTTTCTAAAGAAAAAAACTCTTGCCCTTGGGTGGCGCCTGTGGCTCAGTGAGTAAAGTGCCAGCCCCACATACCAAGGGTGGTGGGTTCGAACCCTGCTTCAGCCAAACTGCAACAAAAAAACAGCCAGGTGTTGTGGTCGGCGCCTGTAGTCTCAGCTACACAGGAGGTCGAGGCAAGAGATTGGCCTGAGCCCAAGAGCTGGAGATTGCTGTGAACTGTGACACCATGGAGGGGAGGGTGGGGCGCGACTTGCCCCTTATCCTATGTTTTTTGCCATAATTAAGGTTCAGTAACTACCTTTTGGGTGTAGCCTTCTTAAAATCTTTTTTTTTTGCAGTTTTTGTCCAGGGCTGGGTTTGAACCCGCCACCTCTGACATATGTGGCTGGTGCCCTACCCTTTAGAGCCACAGGCATTGCTCAGCCTTGTTAAAGTCTTTTAAACAGGCACTTGTGGTCCTTCATTGCAGTTTCACATTCATGTACTTACTTGGTGTAATATTCTTTAAAATGAAAATAATGTTTGCTGATACGATACAAAAACTTAGAGTGTGTGGCATCAAATCTTTATATTTTCTCCTTTTTTTTTAATAGATAAGGAACAACAAGAAAACTGCCATCTTAGTTAAAGAAGTCAACCCTAAAAAGAAACTTTTCTTAGTTTATCGACCAAATACTGGGAAACAGCTCAAATTAGAGATTTATGCTGATCTAAAAAAGAAATATAAGAAGGTATTTTCTCTTTTGTATGTTATATGTGTATATTTATTTTATAACATGTTGAAACTAGGATAGTTGTTATCTGAATATTAAGATAAATTTATATTGTCAATTTTTCTTATTTGGTTACTGTTCAAAGGAAAATATCAAGTTTTGTTACACTAATATCCCAATCTTTTAATGTTATCAATGATTAAGAAACTTATAAGATGATTAGTTTAAGAAAGCTTATGTTTACTGGAAGCCTCAGTGCTAACCACAAAAAAATTGTAATTTTTTTATTAATGAGATGTGTGAGACTAAAGTTCCTTTATACCACCTCTTGGTTTTATTGTGAGCATGCCTCTTATGTTTATATTTTGTAGTGATTTCTAGAAAACATTAAATGACTTATGTTTTTGCCAACATTATCATTAGTAATTTTACCCTATATTACTTTTCCTTGCTATTCTCATTTGAAAACAATTATAATTAAGTAGTTATTTGAAGAATTCATTATACATGGTGACCATAAAGTTCGTGTGCAACCCAACTGATTCATTTTGCACACGAACTTTATGTACACCCTGCATAGGAGGAACCATCACAGGAGAACTTTTAGAATGGCATTCGAATTCGTCTAGTATCAAGGGCTAGGTTTTCTGCATAGAGATGATTTTAAAGTGGCTGCCTCTGGAATTACACACCAGATTAGGCAACCAGTTTATTTAAAACAGTACTATGGCCAGACACAATGGCTTATGTGTATAATCCTAGCACTTTAGAAGGCTGAGGTGGGTGAATTAACTGTGCTCTAGTTCAGGACCAGCCTGAGCAAGAGCAAGACCCTCTCTGTACTAAACATAAAAAAACAAGCTGGGCATTGTAGCAGGCTCCTGTAGTTCTAGCTACGTTGGAGGCGGTGATTAGAGGACCACCTGAGCCAGAGATTTGAGAGTGCTGTGACCTGGCTTGGTGCCCGTAGGTCATTAGTTAGGGTGCTGGCACATACACCAGGACTGGGGGCGTCAAACCTGGCCCAGGCCTGCTAAAAAACAATGACAACAACAACCAAAAAAAAATAGCCATGCATTGTGGCAGGCACCTGTAGTCCCAGCTACTTGGGAGGCTGAGGCAAGAGAATCACTTAAGCCCAAGAGTTTGAGGTTGCTGTGAGGTGTGACAACACCGCACTCTACTGAGGGCAAAATAGTGAGACTGTCTCAAAACAAACAAACAAAAAAAACCCCAGCAAATAAAACAATAAAATTCCAATGAAATTTTTGTCTTTATTTTTACAGGTTGTCTCAGATGATGCCTTGGTGCACTGGTTAGATCAGTATAATTCATCAGCAGATACTTGTACTCATGCTTATTGGTTAGTATTTTCACATTTCTTATCATATTTTCTAGAGTGCAATCAAGATTTAAATACACCTTCACTCTTTAACAGTATTGCGGTATATCTTCATGAATAGATGAACAGACCAGCTGTTATTAGCATGGTTCATTTCTTTAGGAGTATTTATTAGACTTTTGTAACCTAGACAATATTTTAGGTGTCCCCTCTTTTCATTGGTGCTTTGTTATTTCTAACCAACTATGCTTTTGCAGTATGGATTTAACTGTCATCCTTTTTAGAACTTTTTCTTCCTCCATCTCCTCCCATTCTATCCTTTTATTTCTTTTTTCTTCATGCTTTCTTCTTTATCATTAATAAAAGCTTTACTAATGTCTTAGTTCTAGGAACTTATAAGATTTCAAGGAGATGCCTAAAGTAGCTACATAGCTTGAAAGAGAACTTGTTGAGTCCTGGAGCTGATCCTGCTGTGCCCCCGCTCGCCCCTTCCAGTGTTCGTTTCAGGACATCGTATAGAGTATTTTAATACTCTGTAGGTGTTAATTCTATCTTCAGTGTTTCCTCACCCATTAAGTAGTTAATATTTTTGCAATGTCTTGCTCACATTGTAAACAATATTGGATGTAAATGAATTTTAGTTTGAGGTTTTTTTGGGGGGGGAATTCACTATGCATGTAGGTAAGTTTACCTTAATGTGAGCACTGCCTTTTGTTTTCATTTTGTCCTGTTGGAAATTACTTTAAGAAAAGCCATTAAGATAAGATATTTTAAAAGTTAACCTGCAAAAGTCCTCTATAACATTGTGTTTGAGTTATAGCAAGAAAAGTACCCTATACATTATTTTAACTTAAGAGACAGTCTCTGTCACCCAAGCTGCAGTGTAGTGGCACAGTATCAGCTCACAATAACTCCAACTCCTAGACTCAAGAGATCCTGCCTGCTGCCTTACCCTCCCAAATACCTGGGACTTCAGTTGCCAGCACACACCCAACTAATCTTCCCAACCCCCACGGAGATAGTCTCACTTTGTCACCCTCAGTAGACTGCCGTGGTGTCTACTCACAGCAACCTCAGACTCTTGGGCGTAAGTGATTGTCTTGCCTCAGCCTCCCAGTAGCTGGAACTACAGGCGCCCGGCTTTTTTTTTGTTGCAGTTGTCATGGTTGTTTTAGCTGGTCCAGGCCAGATTCGAACCCACCAACCTTGGTGTATGTGGCTGGCGCTATAACCACTGTGTTACAGATGCCAAGCCAGCAACTACTTTTTTTAAACAATTTTTTTTGTAAAATAAAAAAAATTTTTTTAGGCAGCACCTGTGGCTCAGTGAGTAGGGCACTGGCCCCATATACCAAGGGTAGTAGGTTCAAACCCAGCCAAACTGCAACAACAGCCAAAAATAGCCAGGCATTGTGGTGGGCACTTATAGTCCTAGCTACTCAGGAAGCTGAGGCAAGAGAATTGCCTAAGCTGGAGGTTGCTGTGAGCTGTGACATCACAGCACTCTACTGAGGGTGACAAAGTGAGACTGTCCCTAAAAAAAAAAAAAAAAAAAAAAATTCTTTTTTTGGTGGCGCCTGTGGCTCAATGGGTAGGGCGCCAGCCCCATATACCGAGGGTGGCAGGTTCAAACCTGGCCCCGGCCAAACTGCAACAAAAAAATAGCCGAGTGTGTGGCGGGTGCCTTTAGTCCCAGCTACTCAGGAGGCTGAGGCAAGAGAATCACCTAAGTCCAGGAGTTGGAGGTTGGTTGTTTGTGAGCTGTGTGACGCCACTCTACAGAGGGCAATAAAGTGAGACTTTGTCTGTACCAAGAGACACTGTAGAGACAGGGTCTCACTATGTTACCCAGGCTGGTCTTAAACTCCTGTCCTCAAGCCATCCTCCTGCCTTGGTGTCCAAAAGTACTGGGATTACAGGCATTAGCCACCTTGCCTGACCTACATGTACATTTAATAGTGTGTATTAAATTCATCTTAGGTCAGGCAAGGTGGCTCACACCTGTAATCCTAGCACTCTGGGAGGCTGAGGCTGATGGATTGCCTGAGCTCACTGGTTTGAGACCAGCCTGAGCAAGATCAAGATTCCATTTCTAAAAATAACTGCATGTTACGGTGGGCGCCTGTAGTCCTAGCTACTCAGGAGGCTAACACAAGAGAATCACTGGAGCCCAAGAGTTTGAGATTGCTGTGAGCTATGACACTGACACTTTGAGAGTGACAGACTCTGTCTCAAAAAAATAAAATAATGTAAATTCATCTTGAATTGATATTGACCAGAAAGGACTTTTTTTTTTTTTAATGGAATCTCACTTTGCCATGGTTTAACAATTCACAGCAACCTCAAACTCTTAGGTTTAAGCGATTCTCTTGGGTTTAAGCCTATCCCAAGTAGCTGGGACTACAGGCACCTGCCACAACTCCTGGCTATTTTTAGAGAAGAGGTCTGGCTCAGGCTAGTCTCCAACTCTTGAGCTCAGGCCATCCACCCCTCAGCCTCCCAGGGTGCTGAGTATTACAGGCATGAGCCACTGCACCTAGCCCAGAAAGGACACTTTTTTTTTTTTTTTTAAAGAGACAGTCTCGCTGTGTCGCCCTTGGTAGAGTGCTGTGGCATCATAGCAACCTCAAACTCTTGGGCTTAAGGTATTCTCTTGCCTCATTTTCCCAAGTAGTCGGGACTATAGCTGCCCACCACAACACCCGGCTATTTTTTGGTTGTAGTTGTCATTGTTGTTTGGCAGGCCGAGGCTGAGTTCGAACCCGCCAGCTTTGTTGTAATGTGGCTGCGCCCTACTCACTGGGTTATGAGCACCACCTAGAAAGGACTTTTTATTGATGAATTGTGAAAATAATTTTACCATAAAATGGTAGTGTATCTTCCTTTTCTCACTTTCTGAGTTTGTATAAGTCAGTATCTCTGTCTAGAGGTATCACTGCAACAGTCTTGTTATGGGCAAGAGACAAGGATTCAAAGCCTCTCCACTTTTTGAGTGTTTTTTTTTTATTTTTGGCCGGGGCTGGGCTTGAACCCGCCACCTCCGGCATATGGGACCGGCGCCCTACCCGTTGAGCCACAGGCGCCGCCCATTTTTTTTTTTTTGTTACTGAGACCTTTCCTACTAATCTGATTTAGAACAATGTATTGGTAATTTGATGATACGAAATAACTAACAATCTTTATCTCCCCTTTTAACAGGTGTTGGTTTGTTTTTTTCAAGGCACAATCATTTTATAAGCTAACATCATACAGTAAGATGATGGATATTAAAATGGCTAAAATGTTTCAGTGAGTGGCTCACATTTTTATTTCTTAGGAAGCTGAAGCAGGAGGATCCCCTCTCCCCCTTTTTTTTTAAGAGACAGAGTCTCACTTTGTTGTCCTCAGTAGAGTGCTGTGGTGTCACAGCTCACAGCAACCTCCAGCTCTTGGACTTAGGCGATTCTCTTGTCTCAGCCTCCTGAGTAGCTGGGACTACAGTCGCCCGCCACAATTCCCGGCTGTATTTTTGTTGCATTTTGGCCTGGGCTGGGTTTGAACCTGCCACCATCAGTTGGGGCAGTGCCCTGCTCACTGAACCACAGGCACTGCCCCCATGGGATCCCTTTTGAGCTTAGGAATTTGAGAACAGCCTGAGCAAGACCTTATCTCTACTAAAAATAGAAAAAAACAAGCTGAGCATTGTGGTAGGTGCCTATATTCCCAGCTTCTCCAGAGACTGAGGCAGGAGGATCTCTTGAACCCAAGGAGTTTGAGATTGCTGTCAGCTAGCCTGACACCATGGCACTCTAACTTGGGCAACAGAGTAAGACTCCGTCTTTAAAAAAAAAATGGTGCAGTGGATATGAAAACTGATAAATCAGACTTTTATAGGAAGGCAGGCCTCTAAAAACACCCTGTATTTTTAAAATTGGGAGGATTATCTAATATGCTAAAAGGATTATAATCCAGGAAACAGTAAAGGCAAATAATGCTAGAAATTTTTTATTGGGTCTTTTTATTTGGGTCTTTCAAACCTTATATGATAATGTGTTTGTGGAAGTGTGTGTGTATATTATATACATGCATACATAAATACATCTTTCTTTTTCTCTCCCATCTTTCTTAGGCGTGGCAATTGTAAAAAAGCAAGTTTGGGATTAGTTTGTGAAATAGGTCTGCGTTGCCGTACATATTATGTATTATGTGGCTCAGTACTGAGTGTTTGGACAAAAGTTGAGGGTGTTCTAGCATCTGTCAGTGGCACAAATGTGAAAATGCAGATAGTTCGGCTACGAACAGAAGATGGACAACGGATTGTAGGTGAGTCTAATTTTTGCTTTGGTTTGTGTTGGGGAGATCAGATCCTGCTTTTTCATCACTTTGTTTCTAATGCCTAAGTTTGATTTCAGATCCATTTAACATCTATTCCAGTAGTAGCTATGGATCTTGCTCTGTATGTTCTGAGAAGGTAGAATAGAAGTTAAGCCTTCGAACAGACATTGTCGGTTCTGGCTGAAGTTACGATGCCCTCCTCTCTCTGATGTTCTCTCAGCTGCGTCAGCTCCCCTTCCCGACTGTTGCTATCTGTACAGGCTCCCTGATGTGAAGACAGCTCAGCCTCTTGCCCTGGGTTCTCTATTGAGCCAGCTCTTGAGACTATGGAATTTGAATGCCACTGTGTACACAGGATGGCTCAGTGTCCTGCAGGGACAGGGGCAGACTAGGCTAGCTGTTCCCACTGAGTGCTTAACTACAGGTGTCCCAGGAACTGGGCCAGCTATTGCACTCTGCCTGCTTGCTTATCTTTGTTTTATTTACAGCAGCCTACCTCTGTATTTTGGATTGCAGATTGGTATCCTATGGGCCAGAGTCAGCCCATGATCTTTTTTTCTGTCCTCTTTGACAAACTTTATTAAATTTTGTGTCTGTATAGGGGTATCTCTTACTGCATTCTAGAATCCCAGGATTAAAGGGGATGGTAAGGTGGCAAAGGCGAATTTGGGATCTGGTCTCCCAAAAGTATCAGCCCTTCTACCCTGCCTGACTTTGCAATGGCTGCCAGTCACATCACTCCTCCACTCGAGCCATCCCACTGTATGTCCAAAGCCAGAGCATTGGCCATGAATTGCAGACAGTCTTCCTTGGTCATGCCTTCCAAATAGGTAGCATCAACACTGCCAAATATAGGAGCTCCCAGAGCCTCCAATGGCAAAGGACTTTCTTACTGTCATACCGTGAATATAGCTACCCTCCTGCTTAAGGGTCTCAGCCAGCGATAATTTCTGCTAACAAGCTGGCTACTGTGCGCATGAATGGAGGCTCATTCACTTCAGTGCTGTGGAAAGCAAGCTGATAAATGAGACTGTCATCTACTGCTTGGGCCTCAGCTGCTGAGCCTGAGCAGCAGCAAAAAATGTGATCATGAATAAGAGTCAGCTTATCCATCACTCGAATGGTGATGTTAAGACCTGGTGGTGGTTCTGGAGTCTGCCCCCAGTATCACACCCCCATCTAATTAGAATAGCATGATAAGGCTCAGGGCCTGTAGCAAAGTGGTTATGGCGCCAGCCACATACACCAAGCCTGGCTAAAACAACAATGACAACTGCAATTAAAAATAGCCAGGTGTTGTGGCAGGTTCCTATAGTCCCAGCTACTTGGGATCCCGAGGCAAGAGAATCGCTTAAACCCAAGAGTTGGAGGTTGTTGTGAGCTGTGATGCCACAGCACTGTACTGAGGGCAACATAGTGAGACTCTGTCTCAAAAAAAAAAAAAAAAAGAAAGAATAGCATGATAGTGGTCCCAGTGAAGCCTTCCCACTTTTCCTAGTCTAGAGCAATGGGCTCTGGCTCCACTCTGTATTTTTATTTTTATTTTTTATTTTTTTATTAAATCATAGCTGTGTACATTAATGCGATCATGGGGCACCATACACTAGTTTCATAGACCATTTGACACATTTTCATCACACTGGTTAACACAACCTTCCTGGCATTTTCTTAGTTATTGTGCTAAGACATTTACATTCCACATTTACTAAGTTTCACATATACCCCTGTAAGATCCACCAATCCCCCTCTGTCCACCTCCCCCCTCCCTCCCCTCCCTTTCACCCTTCCCCCTATTCTTAGGTTGTAACTGGGTTATAGGCTGAGTACATTGGATACTTTTTCTTTCATTCTTGGGATACTTTACTAAGAAGAATTTTTTTTTTTTTTGGAAACAAAGCCTCAAGCTGTTACCCTGGGTAGAGTGCTGTGGCATCACAGCTCATAGCAACTTCTAACTCCTGGGCTCAAGCGATTCTACTGCCTCCGCCTCCCAAGTAGCTGGAATTATAGGCGCCTGCCACAACGCCGGACTATTTTTTTGGTTGCAGCTGTCGTTGTTTGGTGGGCCTGGGCTGCATTCAAACCCGCCAGCTCAGGTATATGTGGCTGGCGCCTTAGCCACTTGAGCCACAGGCACCGAGCCCACTCTCCATTTTTTGATCCTCAAGTATTTTTTTGGTTGTTGCAAGTTTTCATTTGAATTAGTTGCCAACTTTTAAAAATGATGTTTTATATAAAATTCTGGATTTCTGGCGGCGCCTGTGGCTTAGTCGGTAAGGCACCGGCCCCATATACCAAGGGTGGCGGGTTCAAACCCGGCCCCAGCCAAACTGCAACCAAACATAGCCGGGCGTTGTGGCAGGCGCCTATAGTCCCAGCTACTTGGGAGGCTGAAGCAAGAGAATCACTTAAGCCCAGGAGTTGGAGGTTGTTGTGAGCTGTGTGAGGCCACGGCACTCTACCGAGGGCCATAAAGTGAGACTCTGTCTCTACCAAAAAAAATAAATAAATAAAATTCTGGATTTCTGACCGGTGCATAGGCTCATACCTGTAATCTTAGCACTCTGGGAGACTGAGATGGAGGGACATTTTGCTTGAACTCAGGAGTTCAAGAGCAGCGTGAGCAAGAGTAAGACACCCATATCCACTAAAAATAGAAAAATTAGCTAGCCATCATGGTGGGCACCTGTAGTCCCAGTTACTTGGGAAGCTGAGGCATGAAGATCACTTGAGCCCAAAGAGTTTGAGGTTGCTGTGAGCGATGATGGTGCCACTTCACTTCACCCAGGACAACAAAGTGAGACTGTGTCTCAAAAAAAAAAGTCTAGATTTCTTTAAATAACAAAAAATGCTGCAGATTGGAACATTGAGCTCGCATTCTCTCATAGCAGGAGTTAGTTCCTTTTGCAGGGTTTTCCAGTTTGCTAATATCTTCCCTGTGTCTACTTCAGGGTCACCTGCTTCAATAAGCATTTGAATTTGCAACTTTAGTCTTTTTGGTGTATTAGCATATGGCAAAGAAGGTGGTATTTGCATGTGTTTGTCGAGCTCCAAAGATAGTAGATAGAAAAATTCTGTGGTGGGCCTTCTTTCCCTCCAGTATGAAGATGGCATTACACTAGACACGTGCATCGGGTACTTGTGGGGACTGCTATTGAAGAGTCACATTGTTTCCGTGAGCTATTCCAGTTATTAAGTATTCATGTAATTGTTATGTGAAGTTCTTGTTCATTATGCTTAATATTACACTTCATTTGGAATGAAGCTGTGACAAACAGTATAGTTTCTACTGGACACAAGTTTATACATTCTTTTTACTAATTACAGGTTTGATCATTCCAGCAAATTGTGTGTCTCCTCTTGTAAATCTCCTATCAACTTCAGACCAGTCTCAACAGCTTGCAGTCCAACAGAAACAGCTATGGCAACAGCATCATCCGCAGAGCATCACCAACTTAAGCAATGCATAAAGAACGAACAGGTTTCAACATAGATGTATCTGAAATGCTGTTGAAGCATATCATTTGCATAAAAATCAGGGACAGTTTCCAAAGAATTATATATATTTTTCAGTTGTGCTCTCTCTAGTTAATTTTTTGGGGAGTAAGGACAAACCTGGAATAGATAGCAAAACTGAAAATCAGCAGTACTGGTAATACATATGTCTCCTTTTTTTTTTCACTTGGTACCTCCCATATGCTTTACTTTGGGTAAGCAGAGGGGGATGCGTGGGTGTGTGGGTGTGTCTGTCTGAGTTTATTAAAGGTTACAAACCAGAGTTGGTTTAAAATGCTTGGAACTTCCCAAACAGGCTTTACTTTTATGTTATACAGTGCTCAGGGTTAATGCAGTACATCCATGCCATTGCTGTAGTTCTCCTTGGATGCATGTATTTTGAGTCTATAAATATAGAAAATACATATTGGTTTCTTTTTCCAACTTAAACAATAGGTTTATTAAAGCATGAAATGAAAGGTTGCATATCATGCATTCAGGTTCTTTTCTAGGTTTTGTTCCGACAGTGCATGTCTTGGAAAGCATGCATAAACAGATTAATACAGAAGTCAAGTAATGGAGAGAAACATTTGTAGGTGTACAGCATTGGTTATTGCATTTTTATAGTGTTTATACCTGGGTATTGCTTCTAACCCTGCAAACTCCTCCCCCATTCTCCTCCTGCCCCAGGTTTCTTGTCAAGGTAATTAGTATGTACATTTTTTTGTGATTAAAAACTCTTAAAAGTTAATTTTAATGTATAAATAATATTCCTAATGTGTGCTGCAAAAATGGCTATAAGCCTCAAAGTTAATGTTCTCAAAGATAGTTTTGGAAAAAAATACAAATTGGATTTCATCTCACAAACAATCTTTTCTTCACTGTCTTAGTTTGCTTTGTTACTCATAAAAAGGAAACCTTTCTTGAGTTGTAAACTAGACAATGAGGAAACACTTGAGGCTTCTGCTGTATGTTTTTTGTGTTAATGTTGTTACCCAGTAACTTGAATATTGTTTAATGTGTTGTAAGACACTGTAGACTTTATCTCAAGCTGTTTAAAATGGTAATGTACAAATGTGAATAGACACTTATCTATAATATGGGTAAGTTTTGTTTCGCCTATAATAGATGTTTATAAAAACAAGTGAGGGGACAGTTGGTCTTTTCTTTTTCTGTCTTTTTTTTTTTTTTGCTTGCACAGGTTGCACTATTAAAAAATTGAGATTGTATAAACCTGGTCAAAAGCTGCAAGATACCAGCATCTTGCAGATGTCAAATAAAAAGTTTGTTATACTAACAAGAAGTGGACTCTTGTTTAGGCCCCACTGGTGACTTTCAGAAGTACCCTATGCTGGGGCCTCTGCAGAACCTGAGTGTTGCATTAGCACCCAGGTAGCCTTGTAGTCTGGCTTAAAAGCTACCCCAACATTTGAGATGGTATTGAGGAAGGGGTAAAATGAAGGTACCTTTGAATGTTTTTCAAGGTGAATTGTTCCCTTTATAACTTTTTAAACTTCTCGCAGAGTTAGATGAGATGGATACTAACTGACAGAAAACTGAAGGAAAGCTTAGGGCTTTCATCCTCTGTGTTTCTTTAGCCTGAGTTTACCATAAGCTTTCTTTGGGTTTACTTATTCTCGGTGCCTAAAAGAACGAATTGAAAATAATTTCTGTTCTTTGGCACTTTTGCCCAGTGGATGCAACCTTTTATCCTCAATCCAGTTCATGTATCTCAGGCAGTGATCCATTGTATATCAGCCAGTATTCCCTATTAGGACCGCTAGACCTAGCTGACAGCCAGGAGCAGAACTGTCCCCTTTGTAGAACTTCAGCAAAACTTACCAATTAGTTCTTCTAGTTTTAAGCTGTGATCTAGTGAGCTTCCATCAGCACACTTAGGTGAACTCGCCAGGCCTGGGAAAGGGACAGCATGCAACCCTTCCTCCAGTGAGACAGGATGGCAGAGCTGTAAAAGGTATTCTCTCAGAGGCTGTTACCCCATCTCCTCTTTCTGTGTGGGAGTGTGGGAGGATATCTTTTTTAGCAGGTTGTGGTTTTTTATGGTGTTTTTAAAGCAGCGTGAGAGTGAGGATTCTTTAGCATGCAGTGAAGTGACCAGCCACCGCCCCAACTAGTTCAGGTGCAGTGCTTGCTCTGGAATAGCCATTTTGATACAGAGGGGCCTGTGTATGTTGTTGTTTAGTGGTTTTTTTGTTTTTTGTTTTTTTGGTAGAACAGCTTTTCGTTTATTTAAAGAAATAAGGCCTCTGAAAGCCTTCTCAAAGCATAGTTCAAAAAGCAACTGGTGTGGACAGACGGGGGCTGAGATACTGCTTGCCCACGTCACGGTGCACCCCACCCCCTCTGGAGGTGGAGATCCGACCTTTACACTGTGTCCTTACAAAAGTCAGCAAGTTTGGTTTCTCATTCACCACGAGAAATCCCAGCATTCACAGTCCCCTTCTGTCAACAGCTAACTTCTATAAAATAGGTCTTTTTATTGCAGAATCTAAATGCCACATCTGATTCCAGAGGCCTTATTTTGACCTATGTTAGTCCATTTGGCCTCCACAATGCCTTTTCTCCCTTTTTAGCAATATGGCTCTGAGCACTAAGATTTGATTGGAAATCATGCTAGTGTTTTCAGAGTTTCCAATATTGATTGTATTGAAAACCACTTCCTGAGTCCAGAGCTGCTCAGATGTTATCTGTGGGGAATTAGTGTGCCCGTAATTTATCAACCTCCATATACCAAGGACTTTGTCTGCAGTGTAGTGGGATTAGCCATACATGCTATCAATGATACGAAGTTGTAAAGGTATTATTAATAGATTTCTCTAAACACAACTTGATCAAAAAGTAGATGTTAAGCAATTTTCTCTTTGTGCTGCTAAATTGCAGATACTCTTCAATATTTTCTCTTTACATGTAAAAATTACCAAGAACCTGCATCCAAAGCAATGTAGTAGTATATGTATGTGTGTATATATCTATTTATTCTAATTCACTTAATTAGCACTTCAGAAACTTTTTTGAGTTGCAACAATAAACCTTTACATTTAGTTTCATTTGTAGTAATAAAAGTTCTAGATCACCAAGCTCCAGAGGATTATATTTTAGATGCACAAGTTTCTGGCTAGAGCCCCTGGGGCATTCATTTGCTGGTCTCCCATGTGATACTATCAGAGGAAAGGGCACTAGGACATGTAAAGAAGGAGCCTTCTCCCCTGTCCTCTTCACTTTCTATGGTAGCATGAGGGAGAAGGCCAATAGATTAGAAATGATTCCTGCATCTCATTAGGAAGTGGGGACAGGAGTTCTCCTGGGATCCTTTTCTTGATCAGAGATGAAGAGAAAGGTCCCTATCCAAGTGTTCTCATTTAAAAAATGGATCTGAGTGGTACTTGGTAGTTTCAAAGAGTGGTGCTACGTGAGCATTGCTAATGGGCATCTGTCAACAGCTAACTTCTGTAAAATAGGTCTTTTTATTGCAGAATCAGTGTCTTTGGTCTCCCTAACACCAAATTGTGCATGTTGTGCATGTGCTGGCCCTGCTGCCAAGATGTAGCAAGCATGCCATGTTGTGGCTGCAGCTGAGAGCAAAAACTGCAAAAAAAAACAAAGTCTTTCATTGGATGCCAGTTGTGTGATACAAAGGCAATGTCTTTGAAGTGAAAGAAACACACTTAGATACCTACAACTCAAACTAGCTAGCAATTTTTTTCTAAGTATTTGAGGTTAAATCCAAAACCTACCTTCTAATTTTATGCTGTATTTATATATGTACATAAGTGTGTATATATAGAAATGTTGATTTCTTTTGAATTCTGAATGTAAATATTTCCTGTAAATTGAGAACCTGCCCGCTTATTTTTTCCTTTCCCCTATTCCCTCCTCCCTTCAGTTCTATTTATTCTTTTCTTGACTTCCCCCATATGGGGCATCTTACTACTTTTTTTTAGAAAAGTATAAAAAAATTTCTTAGTTGAATTTGTTTCTGTATCATAGAATTCAGTTTTACATCTTGCTATAGAATTCCTGTCTGTTTTGTGTTAATATTTTTCAACATGCCTGATTGTGTTTTGCATTTTTATTACAGTTTTTATTGTGTGCAATGCATTGTATCGGGGGAATGCACTTGAGTGCCATTTCTGATGCTTGCTGTCATTGTATGACTGGTTTATGCTCATTTATGTTGTTTCTTTGGAAGCTATAGTGAGCCTGATGTTTTCACATAAAAAAAAAAAAAATTGCTTCCTAAAACTTTTCTAAGCTCCTCTAACTTCTTCAGTGCGTTTGGGATCAAATTGGCCCTGAGCGCAGTAAACCCGACTTGCTCCTACCCTTACGGTTTTCCAAGTTTGTACCAAATCCCTCCCCTCGTCTCTGGCTTTCACCTGACAGGGAAGTCTTGTAGATTTAAAACAGGGGTTTATGGCCTGCTGTATATTTTTTATGTTTATTTTAAGAAGTTGGGCTTATACTTTTAACCTACAAATAAAAAAACCTACAAATAAGCAGAAACTTACTTTGTAATGAACACATATAACACCTGCTCTGTTAGAACCCGTTGAGGCTTATAAAATTCATGTGCAATTTAAAATAGTTTAACCTAGTAAATTGCACACGAACTTTATGGACACCCTGTGTATAGGGGTGGGAGACAGGCTTGGTGCTTTAGTGACAGGTGACTTTAGAGAATATATATTAAGGAATAGTTGTCCTCCAAAAGAGACCAACACAGCTGCTGTGGAGGCTCCCCAAGCCTTTGGCTCCCGGGTTGACTCTGCCAGAAGGTATAATAGGTAGGTGCCTACTGAAGGGCCAGCCTGTGAGGCCTCGAGCCACTGCTGCTCTCCACCCTTGTACTGGGGGATCCATCCATCTTGACTGTACCAGCTGCATACCTAGATTGAGGCATTTTTAATGATTAGAGAAGACCCAGGAGTGGTACATGAGAATGATGGTATTTATCATCTCACCTAGGAGGCACACATTGGGTTTTTGCCATTAAGAAAATGTTCCTCGGGTGGTGCCTGTGGCTCAAAAAATAGGGCGCCGGTCCCATATGCCAGAGGTGGCGGGTTCAAACCCAGCCCCAGCCAAGAACAAAAAAAAAAAAAAAGAAAATGTTCCTCTGTAACTTTTGGGAAAGATTACTGTGAGCATTTCTTGAGTCTTTCGTTCATGTTTAAGTTTCATTCATTACTATTCAACTTGATAGACTAGATTTGTTGAGAACCTAAAAGCTGTCTGCATTTGGATAAGTCTTGGGAACTAAATCTCATGAATCGGGGTCTGTCACAGATTGCCTCCCTGTGAATCCTCTGTTGAAACCCTCCTTGCCCAGTGTTCTTCCTCTGGTGCCCCCAGAGAAATGGAGCTGTTTGATTTGCAGCAGTGGTCTGTTGGCCCCAGCAGTGTGGCAGGGCACAGTTGAGTGAAGAATGCCGTTTAGTGCAAGAGCTGAGCAAGGGAGGAAGCCTGGGAAAGTTGGTTCTTTTTGATACTCGCAGTTCAGGCCTCCTTCAGGGTGAAAGTCACTCCGTAGGCCCCTTGTTGAGGGCTTGCCTGGCTGTTCACTACTGGGCCCTTAATCTAGTACCCTGCCCTGAAACCCATTCGTACCTGAGCAGATGTTGCTGGCCAGTGGACACTCAGGGCCTTTCTTTCTATGACAATATTTGTGGCACTGAAGAGGGTAAAGAAGCTTGAGCCTTCTTTCTGACTTCCACTTTATGGGGCAGAGAGAGCTTTTTTTCTACGTATCACATTGCAGTCTCACCGCTACCAGGAAAAAAATCATCCTGTTCATGGTTTATACTGAATTTGCAAACTACTGATGTTATTTTTAAATAACCACTTGTTTCTATCATCAAGCATGAGAGGTGGGAAGAGGTACATGGTATCTCTGCAATAAAACTTTTGCCAGGTTCTACCTCCTCTGAGCAGAGGATACTTTTATATGTAGGCATAGATCTTCCTCCTTTACTCATCTGACATGGTGCATCTTGAGACAACAACATCTGATGGAATCCAAAGACAATTTGAAACAAAGGTGGATGTAAACTTGCACTGTATTTTTATTTCATTCTCTTTTTTTTAAATTTCCTTTTATATTGCTACTCTGTTTGGGATCGTCCATCAGTGTGTGAAGGGCACACACTGTCTGATACTGCACTGCTTTGTTCAGCCTTCCTGGGAACATAGTACCAAGTGTCCAGAATTGATTGTTCCAGCCATTTTGATATGTACTAAAAAAGTTGGTCTCATGCAATAAAAATGTATTGGCTGCATTTAGCAAGGTTTACTCTTGCAAGTAAAAATGATCAACCATGAAACAACAAATTCTGTATTTTGTTGTGTTTTTTGTTTTTGGGTTTTTTTGTTTGTTTTTGTAAGATTCTTAAATAAATTAAACAAAATTAAATAAATATGCTCCTCCCATGGTGCTTTATTTGTCTGAATTTGAAACCCCCCTTGAGCTATACCATTCCCACCTGACTCGCCCAGAGGGCTTCCCATTTATGGGATTTATTTATTTATTTATTTATTTTTGAGGCATAAGTTTCACTTTGTTGCCCTGGGTAGAGTGCCATGTTGTGTAGCTCATAGCAACCTCAAACTCCTGGACTTAAGGCATTCACTTGCCTCAGCCTCCTGAGTATCTAATAGGTGCCCCACCACAATGCTCAGCTGTTTTTTTTTTGTTTGTTTGTTTTTTAGACAAAGTCTCACTTTGTCACCCTCTGTAGAGTGTGATACAGCTCACAGCAACCTCTAGCTCTTGGGCTTAGGCGATTCTCTTGCTTCAGCCTCCCGAGTAGCTGGGACTACAGGTGCCCACCACAACGTGTCATAGTTATAAAAGTGAATTAGAGAAAGCATCTCATGGTGAGGAAAAGATGCATATAGCACTCTTTTTTTTTTTTTTTCATAGAGACAGAGTCTCACTTTACTGCCCTCGGGTAGAGTGCCGTGGTATCACACAGCTCACAGCAACCTCCTAACTCTTGGGCTTATGCGATTCTCCTGCCTCAGCCTCCCGAGCAGCTGGGACTACAGGCACCTGCCACAATGCCCGGCTATTTTTTTTTTGTTGCACTTTGGCCGGGGCTGGGCTTGAACCCGCCACCCTCGGCATATGGGGCCGGCGCCCTACTCACTGAGCCACAGGCACCGCCCTGCATATAGCACTCTTTAGGGCAGAAAATGGACTCAGGGCCAGCCTCCATTAGTGCTTCAGGCCTGAGCTCCCTTACACTGGTCCAGAGACTGAGTCATGAGCATCTTCCTGAAAGAGGCCACAAAGCCAAGGGCAGCCAGGAATGCTGAGGGACCTGGGGCTCCAGGGCTCTCTAATCGATCTATTCCTGGGGTGGAGCATGGCTAATAGCAGCTGTTCAATCTGCTAGTGCAAAATTTGAGCTTTTTATGGGGGGAGAACAGATAAGCCAGGTGTGGTGGGTGCACACCTGTAGTCCTAGATGTTCTGGAGGCTGAGGCAGGAGGATCATTGGACATTGCAGTGAGCTGTGGTTGACACTCCTGTATTCTAGCCTAGGTGACAGAGTGAGTATCTGTCAAAAATTTTTTTAGCAGGGCATGGTGGCTCACTCCTGTAATCCTAGCACTCTGGGAAGCTGAGGTGGGTGGATCATCTGAGCTCATGAGTTTGAGACCAGCCTGAGCCAGAGCAAGACCTCATCTCTAAAAATAGCTGGGCATTTTGGCGGGTGCCTATAGTCCCAGCTACTCAAGAGGCTGAGGTAAGAGAATCGCTTGAGCCCACCAGGAGTTGGAGGTTGCTGTGAGCTGACACCATGGCACACTACCCAGGGCGACAAAGTGAGACTCTCTTAAAAAAAAATTTTTTTTTAATGGAACATGTAGGCAATGATCCTAATATTGAGCACCAACTGTGACTATCACTGTCAAGTGCTTACTCTATTGCTGTATTCAAGCCTTAATCCTTTTCCAGTTTTCAGGTGAAGAAGATACTTCACTCATGAGCTATGAAAGTCCTTTTAGTTTCAGATTTTTGTGGAATTGGCACCTTTATTCACTTTTCATTTATTCCATGGGTGTTTAATAAGCTGCAAGATGGGGTGGCGCCTGTGGCTGTGAGTAGGGTGTGAGTAGGGTGCCGGCCCCATATACCGAGGGTTGCGGGTTCAAACCCAGCTCCGGCTGAACTGCAACCAAAAAATAGCCAGGCGTTGTGGCGGGCATCTGTACTCCCAGCTGCTCGGGAGGCTGAGGCAGGAGAATCACGGAAGCCCAAGAGCTAGAGGTTGCTGTGAGTCCTGTGACATCATGGCACTCTACCGAAGGCGGTAAAGTGAGACTCTGTCTCTACAAAAAAAATAATAATAATAAGCTGCAAGATGTCCGGCACTGAGCCACATGCCTTTTGCAGTGATGCTCACTCAGGAATCATCCTGACAGTGGAGGGAGTAACCAGGTGAGCAGGTGATTTCTCTGCATCACGGCAGTTGGGAAGAAAGCCTCGTGAGCTATACGTGCTAGCAGAGGTCGCAGGGGTCCCTTAGGAGGTCACTGACCCTTAAGCTGACACCAGGGTGGTGAGCATCTTTAGAGAGCTGACAGAAAACATTCTGGTCAGGTGAAGCCAGTACCCATGCTGGGGCTGTGGCTATCTCATACCAGCACCCAGCTCTGGGGCTATTGGCTGGAAAATAGTGACTTGCCAAGGAGTCTAGTCAACTCCTGCCACTAGATTGGGAATGGACAGGAAAGAAGACACAAGTATGCTGGGCTTGGTGGCTTATACTTGTAATCCCAGCACTCTGGGAGGCTGAGACAGGTAGATTGCCTGAGCTCAGGTGTTCCAGACCAGCCTGAGCAAGAGTGACCCCGTCTCCAAAAAAGTAAAAAAAAACTTGGCTCAGTGCCCATAGCTCAGTTGTAGCTACATACACCAGGGCTGGTGGGTTCAAACCCAGCCCAGGGCTGCTAAACAACAACAACTACACCAAAAAAAATAGCCAGCTGTTTTGGTAGGTGTCTGTAGTCCCAGCTACTGAGAGGCAAGAAGATCACTTGAGCCCAAGAGATTAAGGTTGCTGTGAGCTATGATGCTATGGCACTCAATCCCAGAGTAGACTCAATCCAGAGTGAGACTGTCTAAAAAAACAAAAACAGGGCGGCGCCTGTGGCTCAGTCAGTAGGGCACCGGCCCCATATACCAAGGGTGGTGGGTTCAAACCCGGCCCCGGCTGAACTGCAACCAAAAAATAGCTGGGCGTTGTGGCGGGTGCCTGTAGTCCCAGCTACTTGGGAGGCAAGAGAATCGCTTAAGCCCAGGAGTTGGAGGTTGCTGTGAGCTGTGTGATGCCATGGCACTCTACCGAGGGCCATAAAGTGAGACTCTGTCTCTACCAAAAGAAAAAAAAAAAAAAGAAACGCAAGTGAGAAGGGATTGTCACAGAACAGCCAGGTCACTTTGCCTTGTGTCAGTGTGGGGGCTGTCTGCACCAATCATGTTAAAATCCTCTCCGCTGGGTGGCGCCTGTGGCTCAGTGAGTAGGCGCCGGCCCCATATACTGAGGGTGGTGGGTTCGAAAGTGGCCCTGGCCAAACTGCAACAACAAAAAAATAGCCAGGCGTGGTGGTGGGCACCTGTAGTCCCAGCTACTCGGGAGACAGAGGCAAGAGAATCACCTAAGCCCTGGAGTTGGAGGTTTCTGTGAGCTGTGATGCCACAGCACTCTACTGAGGGCGATGAAGTGAAACTCTTGTCTCTAAAAAAAAAAACCTCACAGCCTCCCTATGAAGTATAGGTACTGTCACTGTCACTTTATAGGTGAGACAGACATGGAGGTCAAGGATCCAGCCAAGAGTGGGTACCACTTCCAGCCCCAGCAGTGTGTGTGTCCAGGAGCCAAGGTGTGGGAGCAGAGGAAGGAGGAGACAGTCAGGGTGGACTTTAATGTCTGGAGTTTCTCTATGGAGTTTGAAATGCATAAGGGAATTTAACGAAATTCATAAATGGCATTAATGTTTAGGGGAATTTAATCTGCCAAATATAGGAGATACTACATAATTGAGTATTAACCAGGAAACAAGTGAAAGGGAGTATTTCAAGTTTTAAATAAAATTCGACTAAAATATTTGTCCAAGTTCGGCTTGAGGACTGAAAGGAAGCTTCAGTTTTTAAATGTATATCCTTAAAAAATTGGGTATTAATTTGAATAAGAAATGAGACAGCAGACTAATAGAACCTCTGCCATCCCTGTTGAGTTTTGTTTTTTTTTTCTGACACATTCCTGTTTGACCTTGTTTCCCTTCGGTGTGATCTATCTCCCAGCCCTGTTTCAGCCTCCCCGTGTGTGGCCCTGGGCCAGTGCATTACTGATGTTTGTGCTGGATGGTACTTGATGGTGGGTGCGCTCTGGGCTTTGTACAATGTTTAGTAGCATCCCTGCCCCTACCCACCAGATGCTAGTCATCCCTCTGCACCTGTTGTAACGACCCAAAATGTCTCCAGATGTAGCCAACTGTCCCCTTAGGGACAAAATATAACTGGCCTAGGCAAATCGGTCATGAAGAGGAAAAATCTGGCATCCTGGAGAGTGTGTGTGTGTGTGTATGTATGCACATGCACGTTAGTGTGCTTTTTATGGAGGACCAGTCCCACGAACAAAGGGCACCACCCCTGAGATACAGAAAATACAAATGTTAATTGGCTGGGGGTTTGGAGTATGTACAATTTCCATAAGTATGAATATTTATCAGCTAGTCATTTGAGAGCATGATGTAAAGAAGCCATCTGTGGAGGCCTTTATGGAGAGAAGAGGCTAAAAGAAATGTGCAGAATGCTTATTTTTAGAGTCCAATTCTCAGCGAGTTGGCTTCATCGTCTGAAAGCTGCCCACTTTGGGTGTTGAGTGTCTTATTGGTTAGAAGAGGCAAGGGCTATACTATTGGTTCCCAATCACCATTGTTTAATGAAGAATTACCCCTGAGTACGATGCCAAGGTGAAGTAGCTAGGTGGATGCTAAATTAGTCCGGAATACTTCATTTTACTTTTTTGATTGGTTGGTTGTTTGAATAAGCATATGACAGCAGACGACAGACAGGTGAGAGTGAATATATAATGAAAATTGTTTCTTTCCTGGATCCTACCGCCTGACCCTGGTTCCCTTTCCAGTCAGTTCTTGTCCCTTTCTTTAGTAAGTAGTCTTTCTTGGGAAACTTCAGGGGGTAAACTTTTGAGTATTAAAAAAAAAAAAAAAAAAAAAAAAATGCTAGGGTGGCGCCTGTGGCTCAAGGGGTAGGGCGCCGGTCCCATATGCCGGAGGTGGCAGGTTCAAACCCAGCCCCGGCCAAAAAAAAAAAAAAAGAATTTACTTATGGGCAGCACCTGTGGCTCAAGGAGTAGGGCGCTGGTCCCATATGCCAGAGGTGGCGGGTTCAAACCCAGCCCCGGCCAAAAACCACAAAAAAAAAAAAATGCTAATAGCCGGGCATTGTGGCAGGTGCCTGTAGTCCCAGCTACTCGGGAGGCTGAGGCAGGAGAATCGTCTAAGCCCAGGAGTTGGAGGTTGCTGTGAGCTGTGTGACGCCACGGCACTCTACTGAGGGCAATAAAGTGAAACTCTGTCTCTACAAAAAAAAAAAAAAAAAATGCTTTAACTTTGTTTGTCATACCTTTACTTCCAGGTAAGATTGGTTTTCATAAAGATTAATGTTTGAGATTTTAATTACTAGGAGAATTCAAACTAGAATACTGTATTAATTATAGGAAATTCAGTAGCATGAACCTGTAATCAAAAATTAAGGGTGGGTGAAGATGTCTACAGCAAGATGCCGCAGTTGGGCGGCGCCTGTGGCTCAGTGAGTAGGGCACTGGCCCCATATACCGAGGGTGGTGGGTTCGAACCCAGCCCCAGCCAAACTACAACAAAAAATAGCTGGGCATTGTGGTGGGTACCTGTAGTCCCAACTACTCTGGAGGCTGAGGCAAGAGAATCGCCTAAGCCCAGGAGTTGGAGGTTGCTGTGAGCTATAACGCCACAGCACTCTATGGAGAACAATAAAGTCTCCACAAAAAAAAAAAAAAAAAAAAATGCCCTGCTGTGGCCCCTTTACCTCTAGTCTTAGATCAAGGTAAGTCATACAAAGCTCTTGTGCCCTGTGTTGATAATGGGTTTCTCTTTAGCTTTCTGTTCCCACAGTTTATCTTTCTAGTGTATGTCTTATCTGGAAGTTTTAATATGAAGATCGGTTTATTATGTCCTTAAATGTTTGTATGCCCCATTTTTTGTTTTCTGCCCATAGGGAGTCATACTTAAGAAGCATAAACTGGGGCGGTGCCTGTGGCTCAGTTGGTAAGGCGCCGGCCCCATATACCGAGGGTGGCGGGTTCAAACCCGGCCCCGGCTGAACTGCAACCAAAAAATAGCTGGGCGTTGTGGTGGCGCCTGTAGTCCCAGCTACTCGGGAGGCTGAGGCAAGAGAATCGCTTAAGCCCAGGAGTTGGAGGTTGCTGTGAGCTGTGTGATGCCATGGCTCTCTACCAAGGGCCATAAAGTGAGACTCTGTCTCTACAAAAAAAAAAAAGAAGAAGAAGCATAAACTGTAGGCTCGGCACCTGCAGCTCAAGCGGCTAAGGCACCAGCCACATACGCCAGAGCTGGAGGGTTCGAATCCAGCCCAGGCCTGCCAAACAACAATGACAACTACAACCAAAAAATAGCTGGGCATTGTGGCGGGCGCCTGTGGTCCCAGCTACTTGGGATGCTGAGGCAAGAGAATCGTTAAGCCCAGGAAGGTTGCTGTGAGCTGTGATGCCACGGCACTCTATCCAGGGCGACAGTTTGAGGCTCTGTCTCAAAAAAAAAAAAAGAAACATAAATTGTAGCTGGGCATTGTGGAGTGCACCTGTAGTCCCAGCTACTTGGGAGGATGAGACAAAAGAATTGCTTAAGCCCAAGAATTTGAGGTTGCTGTGAGTTGTGACACCATAGCACTCTACTGAGGGCGACATAGACTCTGTCTCAAAAAAAAAAAAAAAAAAGAAATAAACATAAATTGGGCTGGGCATGGTGGCTCACGCCTGTAATCGTAGCACTTTGGGAGGCTAAGGTGGAAGGATGGCTTGAGACCAGGAGGTTGAAATTAGCTTGAGCAAAAGTGAGACCCCATCTCTACAAAAAATAGAAAAACTAGCTAGAAGTGGGGTCACATGCCTGTAGTCCTAGCTATGTGGAAGGTGGAGGAGGGAGGATCTCTTGAGTCCCAGCGTTTGAAGTTGCACTAAGCTATGACGATGCCACTATCTATACTCAAGGCTGGGGAATAGAGTGATACCCCGTCTCAAAAGAAAGAAAAAAAAAACCTTTTGTAAACTAAAACAAGGATCAGGGCAGCGTCTGTGGCTCAGTGGGTAGGACACCGGCCCCATATACTGAGGGTGGCAAGTTCCAACCCAGCCGTGGCCAAACTGCAACAAAAAATAGCCGGGCGTTGTGGCGGGCACCTGTAGTCCCAGCTACTCGGGAGGCTGAGGCAAGAGAATCACTTAAGCCCAGGAGTTGGAGGTTGCTGTGAGCTGTGATGCCATCGCACTCTGCCCAGGATGACGTAGTGAGGCTCTGTCTCTAACAAAAATAAAAAGTAAAAGAAAAATAAAACAAGGATCAGCAAAGTATAGTCTGTGGGTCAAATCCTAGTTAACCACCTATGTTTTATTGTTTTGGGTTTTTTTGTTTTTTGTTTTTTGAGACAGTCTCACTATGTCACCCTTGGTACAGTGCTGTGGCGTAACAACTCACAGCAACCTCCAACTCCTGGGCTTAAGCGATTCTCTTGCCTCAGCCTCCCAAGTAGCTGGGACTACAGGCACCTGCCACAACACCTGGCTATTTTTTTGTTGTACTTGCCATTATTGTTTGGCAGGCCTGGGCTGGGTTCGAACCGCCAACCCTGGTATATATGGCGCCCTGACCGCTGAACTACAGGTGCCGAGCCTTTTTTCTTTTTTTGAGACAGAGTTTCATTCTGTTGCCCTGGGCAGAGTGCCGTGGCATCACAGCTCATAGCAACCTCAAAATCTTGGGCTTAAGCAATTCTTTTGCCTCAGCCTCCCCAGTAGCTGAGATGGCAAGCCCCCACCATAGCACCTGGATAGTTTTTATAATTTTAGTAGAAATGGGTGGGATCTCACTCTTGCTCAGGCTGGTCTCCAACTCCTGAGCTTAAGCAATTCACCTGTCTCAGCCTCCCAGACTGCTAGGATTACAGGCATGAGCCACCGCGCCTGACCTACCACCTGTGTTTGATTGGCCTTGCCAGCTGAGAACGGTTTTTACATTTTTAAATGTTTAGAAAAACAATAAGTATTTTGTAACATGAAAATTATGTGATGTTCAAATTTCAGTGTCCATAAATAAAGCTTTTTTAAAGCATGGCTGTATGTATTGTCTTTGCCTGCTTTAGTGCTTTGGTGACAGAGTTGCATAGTTACTGAGATTGTATGGTCTCCAAAGTGTGAAATGTTTCTTATTTAACCTTTACAGAAAAAGCTTGCTGGACTGTGGTCTAAAAACAAGAGTAATAGTAGAAACAGAAGTGAAAATTAGTAAATTTGATAGTAATTCCTGACCAAAGCTCAAATTGATACAGTCTTGTGGTACCATTTTATGTTCTGAGGACACAAACTACGCTGGAATAACTGTGGTAACTAATCAGGATGTTTCACCCACAACTTGTCAGGCTGTCAGATGGTTCTGGCCACCTCCTTAACTAGTTTCTTAGTTCAGTGGCCTCCAAACTTTTTAGTCATATACTGTAACAGGATTTTTTATTTTTTAGAAACAAAGTCTCACTGTGTTGTCCAGGCTGGTCTTAAAGTCCTGGCCTCAAGTGATCCTTCTGCCTCAGTTTCCTGAGTAGCTGGGACTGTAGGCATAAGCCACCGTGCTTAGCCAAAAAGAAAAGATTGCTGGCTTGGCGCCCGCAGCTCAGTAATTTAGGGCGCCAGTCACACACACCAGGGCTGGGGGTTTGAACGCCGCCTGGGCCTGCTAAACCACAATGACAACTACAATAACAACAACAAAAAAATAGCCAGGTGTGGGCGGCACCTGTGGCTCAAAGGGGTAGGGCGCCAACCCCATATGCTGGAGGTGGCGGGTTCAAACCCAGCCCCAGCCAGAAACTGAAAAAAAAAAAAAAATAGCCAGGTGTTGTGGCACATGCCTGTAGTCCCAGGTACTTGGGAGGCTGAGGCAAGAGAATCACTTAAGCCCAAGAGTTGGAGGTTGCTGTGAGCAGTGACACCACACACTCTACTGAAGGTGTAATAGTGAGACTGTCTCAAAAAAAAAGATTGCTTAGCATACTTCTATTCTCCACTGTTGGTTCTTTTTTTTTTTTTTTTACTGTCAACTAATGTTTAATAAGCATCTATTATAGATGAGGTTCTTCCTTACTAAATTTTTTTTTTTTTTTGTAGAGACAGAGTCTCACTTTATCACCCTCGGTAGATTGCCATGGCCTCACACAGCTCACAGCAACCTCCAACTCCTGGGCTTAAGCGATTCTCTTGCCTCAGCCTCCCGAGTAGCTGGGACTGCAGGCGCCCGCCACAACGCCCGGCTATTTTTTGGTTGCAGTTCAGCCGGGGCCGGGTTTGAACCTGCCACCCTCGGTATATGGGGCTGGCGCCTTACCGACTGAGCCACAGGTGCCGCCCCATCTGTTTTTTTTTTTTAATTTCAAATATTATTTACAGATTTGATATTGGGAATATAAATGGTCTATTTCTGGGTTTGTGATAGTATGCATATGACTGGCATACGTTTTTTTTTTTATTAAATCATAGCTGTGTACATTAATGCGACCATGGAGCACCATACACTGGTTTTATAGACCGTTTGACACATTTTCATCACACTGGTTAACATAGCCTTCCTGGCATTTTCTTAGTTATTGTGTTAAGACATTTATATTCTACATTTACTAAGTTTCACATGTACCCTTGTAAGATGCACCGCAGGTGTAATCCCACCAATCTCCTTCCGTCCATCCTCTCCCCTCCCTCCCCTCTCTCTCCCCCTTCCCCCTATTCTTAGGTTATAACTGGGTTATAGCTTTCATGTGAAAGCCATAAATTAGTTTCATAGTAGGGCTGAGTACGTTGGATACTTTTTCTTCCATTCTTGAGATACTTTACTAAGAAGACTATATTCCAGCTCCATCCATATAATCCACTCTTGGTTCTTAACTCATTTATTTATTTATTTTTATTTTGTTTTGGGACAGACTCTCACTCTGTTACTCTGGGTAGAGTGCTCTGGTGTCATAGCTCACAGCAACCTCAGACCCTTGGGTTCAAGCGATCCACCTGCCTCAGCCTCTTGAGTACTTGGGACTACAGGCACCTGCCACAATGCTCAGCTCCTTTTTCTATTTTTAGTAGAGAAGTGGTCTCCCTCTTGCTTAGGTTGGTCTGGAACTCCTGAGCTCAAACGATCTACCCACCTTGGCTTCCCAGAGTGCTAGGATTATGAGTGTGAGCCACTGTGTCTAGTCTATTAAGTTAGAGTGTGCTACTGCACTAATGTGTACACTGTAAATTTCACATAAATAGAACTTCTGACACTTCCCTTGTCCTAGGAGTCACCTTTCTTGTCATCTCATATGGGTTCACACCATGTTGGAGCTGATTGCTCCAGAATGTTGTCCAGTGTTAGAAGTACTTCCAAAATAACTTAAAGGGGCGGCACCTGTGGCTCAGTGGATAGGGTGCCAGCCCCATATACCAAGGGTGGTGGGTTCAAACCTGGCCCCAGCCAAACTGCAACAAAAAAATAGCTGGGTGTTGTAGTGGGCACCTGTAGTCCCAGCTACTTGGGAGGCTGAGTAAGAGAATTGCCTAATCCCAGGAGTTGGAGGTTGCTTTGAGCTGTGTGACACCACAGCCCTCTACCGAGGAAGATAAGTGAGACTCTGTCTCTACAAAAAATAAATAACTTAGAGGCCTTTCCAGGCCAGTGCTTTTTGTTAGAGAAAAGGGCATCTGGGTGGCGCCTGTGGCTCAAGGAGTAGGGCACCGGTCCCATATGCCAGAGGTGGTGGGTTCAAACCCAGCCCCGGCCAAAAACCACAAAAAAAAAAAGAAAAAAGAAAAGAAAAGGGCGTCTGTCTGCTCAGGATGTGAAGTATAGAGAGAATCCTCAGCAATCCATCCTATCAAACCTCCCCAATTCCACAAAGCAAGGACCTGAGGAGATCAAACAAGTTACTTGAGGCCTAAAGAGGGTTTATGGCAGATCTGGAGCTAAAACTTTGGTTGCCCATTGTTCTTTTGGGCCACGCTCTTTCCCTGGGCTTCCCCTTCTCTCTCCATTCACCTGCTCTGCTCCCTGTTAAGCCACTCTGTGAAATGACCATTGAACCACTCTAGATTATTCTGAAACTACTCGTTGAAAGGTACCTACGTAAGTTTTGTATAGAGGCTTTCAGTGGAGCCACTGGGAATGTATCCTCCCCCATTAGGTGGTTTTAACTCATAGACACAGAAGAAGAGGAAAGAAAAAGTCCCAATCCTCTGTGAAGCCTGTTGTAGTGGGTTGAATATGTCCACTTGGAACCTGTAAATGTGACCTTGTTTGAATAAAAGGTCTGCTATGAGCTATGACGCCAAAGCACTCTCCCAAGGATGACAAAGTGAGACTGTCTAAAAAAAATAAAAAAGAATAAAAGATCTTTTTATATATAACTAATTTAAAAATATTTTGTTTCTTTTTTTTGAGATAGAATCTTACTTTGTCGTCTTTGGTAGGGTGCTGTGTGTCACAGCTCACAGCAATCTCAGACTCTTGAGCTCAAGCGAGTCTCTTGCCTCAGCCTCCCCAGAAGCTGGGACTATAGGCACCTGCCACAACGCCTTAGCTATTTCTTTTTTTTTTTGACAGATAAACAGTTTTTTGTTTGTTTGTTTGTTTTGTTTTGTGTTTTTGAGATAGACCCTCAAGCTATCGCCCTTGGTATCACAGCTCACAGCAACCTCCAACTCCTGGACTCAAGCGATTCTCCTGCCTCTGCCTTCCAAGTAGCTGGGACTACAGGCGCCCACCACAACGCCCCGCTTTTTTTGGTTGCAGCCGTCATTGTTGTTTGGCGGGCCCAGGCTGGATTCGAACCCGCCAGCTCAGGTGTATGTGGCTGGTGCCTTAGCCGCTTGAGCTACAGGTGCCAAGCCAGATAAACAGTTTTTTATTCATCCTCTTCCTCCTCTTCTTCCTCTTACACCTTTTTCCTGGCAACTGTAATGGGACCCTTGAGCCATCAAACTTTCCTTTAGACTTAAGTCAGCGACATCCTCCTCATCCTTCTCCTTCATTGGCTGCCTTAGTGATCTAAGGCTGCTTTTCACTGTCACTTAAGTGATTCCACATCTCATCCAGCTTTTTTGCCACATCTCTAATAGAGATACCAGGATGTGTAGACTTGATCTTGGGTGGAATTCTGAACAGAAGAGGAAAAATCCAGACAGTGGCCTCTTGGGGGCATTAGGGTCCTTCTTCTTTCCTCCTTCAGCTGGTCCATAATCCTTCATTTCCCGATAGAGCGGACTTTATCAGCCTCTGCCAGTTCATCAAATTTAGACTTCTCTTTCCCAGACATTGCCCTCCACCTTTCAGAGCCCTTCTTGGAAAATTCTGCAAACTTTACAGGGACCTCTGGGTTTTTCTTATGTTCTTCTCTGCATGTCTGCACAAAGAAGGCATAGGCAGGGTGACACCTGTGGCTCAAGGATTAGGGCACCAGCTGCATATACCAGAGCTGGTGGGTTCAAACCCAGCCCTGGCCAAAAACTGCAAAAAAAAAAAAAAAGAAAAAAAAAGAAGGAGGCATAGGCAGACATCTTGCCCTTTGGTTTCTCAGGTCACCTTTAGCCATTTTGACTGTATTATTCGCAAGTCTGGGCAGTGCAGGGCACAACCTATTTCGTTTTTTTTAAGAGACGGGGTCTCAAAAAAAAAAAAAAGAGATGGGGTCTCAGCTCGGAACCTGTAGCTCAGTGACTAGGGTGCCCACCAGCCACATACACCGGAACTGGCAGGTTCGAATCCAGCCTGGGCCTGCCAAACAACAATGACAACTATGGGGCGGCACCTGTGCTCTGTGAGTAGGGTGCTGGCCCTATATACTGAGGATGGAGGGTTCGAACCTGGTCCCAGTCAAACTACAACAACAACAAAAACAAGAAAAAGGGTGGCGCCTATGGCTGAAAGGAGTAGGGCGTCAGCCCCACATACCAGAGGTGATGGGTTCAAACCCAGCCCCAGCCAAAAACTGCCAAAAAAAAAAAGAATAAAAAATAGACGGGCGTTGTGGTGGGCACCTGTAGTCCCAGTTACTTGGGAGGCTGAAGCAAGAGAATAGCCTAAGCCCAAGAGTTGGAGGTTGCTGTGAGCTGTGTGATGCCACAGCCCTCTACCAAGGGAGACAGCTTGAGACTCTGTCTCAAAAATAAAAAAAAAATAGATGAGGTCTTGCTCTGGCTCACACTGGTCTCAAACCCATGAGCTCAGCCAATCTACCGGCCTCAGCCTCCCTAATTTAAAAATCTTGAGATGAGATCATCCTGGGTTAGGGTGTGTCCTAAATCCAATGACAAGTGTCCTTAGAAGAGGAGAGAAGACACATAGAGGAAAAAAACCACATCTAGATAAAGGTAGGGGTTGGAGTGATGTACCATCAGCTAAAGACTCCCTGGAAGAAGCTGGAAGAGGAAAAGGATTCTCTTTTTAGCCTTTGGAGGGACCATGGCCGTTCCAGGCTTCTGGGCGCCAGAATTTCAAGAGAATAAATTTTTCATGTGTTAACTCACCAAGTTAGTAGTAATTTGTTATGGCAGCCACAGGAAACTAATATATCTGTAAGGAAAGTGAGTTGTGACCAGGAAGAAGGGTGAAAGCTGGAGTCCTTGCAGAGGAGCTCCGACCTAACTTGGTCTCATTTCTAGGAACACATTGAAGCCACTTAGGTAAGGTTCTATTTGCCCAATGAGAACATTCAAGGATCCAGTTGTTTCCTTTAAGAAACTCAAGCTCATGAAGGAGACAGACCAGATTAAGTGCAGCAGAAAGCATTAATAGAGAGGCAGCCAGCCAGGAAAGGCTTTTGACAGGTGGGGATATTTGATGTGGGCTTTGATTGATGAGCAGGAATTTGCAAAGTGGAGCACAAGGTCAAGATGGAGATTGGGGGTAAGGTGATGACTCCAGTATGGTGGGGTAAGAGGATAGCTTAATGTGGCTGTCCTGGGTAGAATGTAATCTTCATGACAACATGGGTATTATCTTCCCTCATGCCCCTAGAATAGTGCCTGATACTTGGTAGATTGTAAACGATTGAATAAAGGGAAAAAGACACGTAATCTCATCTGATGCAGAAAAGCAAGGGGTTTGACAAAGTCCAATGGTAGAAATACTCAACAAACTAGAAATAGTGGGAACTTCATGCAGGTCTGCAGCTAACATCATACTTAATGGTGAAAAATTGAAATCTTTTCCTCGAAGATCAGGAACAAGATAAGGATGTCTGCTCTTAGCACTTTCATTCAATGAGGCTAAGGTGCCAGCCACATACACCTGAGCGGGTTCAAATCCAGCCTGGGCCTGCCAAACAACAATGACAGCTGCAACCAAAAAATAGCCAGGCGTTGTGGTGGGCGCCTGTGGTCCCAACTACTTGGGAGGCAGAAGCAGGAGAATGGCTTGAGCCCAGGAGTGGAGGTTGCTGTGAGCTCAGATGCCATGGCACTCTACCCAGGGTGACAGCTTGAGGCTTTGTCTCAAAAAAAAAAAAAGAAAGGAAAAAGAAAAATCCAAAAATGAAATTAAAAATAAAAATCAATTCCATTTACAATAATATAAAAAATAATGTAATATTGGTCAGGCGTGGCGGTTCATACCTTAATCCTTGCACTCTGGAAGGCCAAGGCAGGTGGATTGCTTGGGCTCAGGAGTTCAAGACAAGCCTGAGCAAGAGTGAGACCCCATCTCTACTAAAAATAGAAAAACTAGCCAGGCATGGTGACACATGCCTATAGTTCCAACTACTCTGGAGGCTGAGGCAAGAGAATCACTTCATCCCAGGAGTTTGAGGTTGCTGTGAGCTATGATGATTGAGTGAAACTCAGTCTCAAAAAAACAACAGTAATCTTAAGGACTAAATAAGTAGAAGACTTGTACATTGAAAACTATAAAACATTGAAATTAAATAAATGAGACCTGGGCAGTGCCTGTGACTCAAGGAGTAGGGCACCGGCCCCATATATTGGAGTTAGTGGGTTCGAACCCAGCCCTTGCCAAAAACTGAAAAAAAAAAAAAAAAAAAGAGACCTGAATAAACAGAAACAGTCTGTGTTCATGGATTGAAAGACTTAATATTGCTATTAGGATATACAGATTTAATGTAAGCCCTATCAAATTTTCAATTGTCCGTTTTCTTTTTCTTTTTTTTGCAGAAATGAATAAACTTATCCTAAAATTCACATGGAAATAAATGCAAGGAACCCAGAATAGCCACTACAATTTAAAAAAATAATAAAAAAGTTGGAGTACTAATACTTCCCGGTTTCAAAACTTACTACAAACTCTGCTTGGCAGCTGTGACTTGGGCAGCTAAGGCACTAGCCACATATACCTGAGCTGGCGGGTTCGAATCCAGCTCTGGCCTGCCAAACAACAATGATGGCTGCAACCAAAAATGGCTGGGCGTTGTGGTGGGTGCCTGTAGTCCCAGGTACTTGAGAGGAGGCAGGAGAATCGCTGGAGCCCAGGAGTTGGAAGTTGCTGTGAGCTGTGATGCCATAGCACTCTACTGAGGGCGACAACTTGAAGCTCTGTCTCAAAACAAAACAAACAACCACCCCCCCAAAAAAAACTTACTACACACTTACAGAAATTGAGGCAGTATAGTGCTGGCATAAGGATAAATTGGACAATGGAATAGAATTGAGAGTCCAGAAATAAACCTTAAAGTTCGTTATTAATTGATGTTCAACAAAGGTGTCAAGACAATATAATAGGGAAAAGTTGTCTTTTCAACACATCATGTTGGGACAACTGGAAATCCACATGCAAAGAATGGACTTGGACTCACCTCACACCACACACAAAAAATAACTAAAAATGGATCAAAGATCTAAATGTAGTAACACAATTGAATCATTCAGACACAACACGTGAAAACCTTACTGACCTCAGAGTAGATGTGATAACAAAGAATAAGAAACCAAGGAGAAAAATGGATAAATTAGACTTCATCGAAGTTCAAAACTTTTGTGCATCAAAAGACATTACCAAGAAAATGAAAAGACAATTGATTGAGTATTGTGGCTCATGCCTGTAATCCTAGCAGTCTGGGAGGCGGAGGCAGGTGCATTGTTTGAGCTCAGGAGTTCCTGGCCAGCCTGAGCAAGAGGGAGACCCTCTCTCTATTAAAAATAGAAAAACTAGGCTTGGCACCCGTAGCTTTAGTGGGTTGGGCGCCAGCCATATACCCTGAGCCTGGCAGGTTAGAGCCCAGCCTGGGCCTGCTAAACAACAGTGACAACTGCAACCAAAAAATAGCTAGTTATTGTGGCAGGCGCCTTGTAGTCCTAGCACTTGGGAGGCTGAGGCAAGAGAATTGTTCAAGCCAGTGGTTCTCAACCTTCTTTTTTTTTTCTTTTTGAGACAGAGTCTCACTTTATTGCCCTCAGTAGAGTATCATAGTGTCACAGCTCACAGTAACCTCCAACTCCTGGGCTTAGGCAATTCTCTTGCCTCAGCCTCCTGAGTAGCTGGGACTACAGGCACCTGCCACAACACCGGCTATTTTTTTGTTGCAGTTTGGCCAGGGCCGGGTTCAAACACACCACCCTCGATATATGGGGCTGGCACCCTATCCACTGTACCACAGGTGCCACCCGGTTCTCAACCTTCTTTTTTTTTTTTTTGTCTTTGAAAAATATGGAACGCTTCACGAATTTGCGTGTCATCCTTGCGCAGGGGCCGTGCTAATCTTCTCTGTATCGTTCCAATTTTAGTATATGTGCTGCCGAAGCGAGCACGGTTCTTAACCTTCTTAATGCCTCCTAATGCTGCAACCCTTTAATACAGTTCCTCATTTTTTGGTGACCACCAACCATAAAATTATTTTCATTGCTACTTCATAACTGTAATTTTGCTATTATTATAAATCGTAATGTAAATATCTGATACACAGGATGTATTTTCATTGTTACAAAGGGGTCCTGACCCACAGGTTAAGAACCACTGGCTTAAGCCCAAGAGTCTGAGATTGCTGTGAGCTGTGATGCTACGGTACTCTACCCAGGGCGAAATAATGAGACTCTGTCTCAAAAAAAAAAAAGAAAGAAAGAAAAACTAACAGAGTAACAGAGCCTGGTACAGTGGCTCACACCTATAATCCTAGCACTCTGGGTGGCCAAGATGGGTGATTGCCTGAGCTTATAGGTTGGAGCAAGTTCGAGACCCCCGTCTCTAAAAAATATCTGGGTATTGCGCCTATAGTCCCAGGTTCTTGGGAGGGCTTAGACAAGAGAATAGCTTGAGTCCAAGAATTTGAGGTGAGCTATGATGTCTCGGCACTGTACTGAGTAAGGCAACATAGTAAGACTCTGTCTCAAAAAAAAAAAAAGGAAAAGGATAAGAAAAGAAAAAAACTAGCTGGGCATTGTTGCCAGTGCCTGTAGTGGGAGCTACTCATGAGGCTAAGGCAAGAGTAGCCCTTGAGCCCAGGAGTTTTAGGTTGTTGTGAGCTATGATGACACCATGGCACTCTACCCAGGGTAGAGTGAGACACAATGAGACTGTCTCATTAAAGAAAAAATAATAAACAAAAAGAAAATAAATGAAAAGATAATCCATATAATAGAGGAAAATACATACTACAAATCAGGTATCTACTAAGGGTCTAGTATCCAGGGTATATAAGGAATTCTTATAATTCAACTTAAAAAGACACAAATATCCCAAGTAGGAAATGCAAAAACGATGGGAATAGATATTTCTCCAAGAAGGTATACAGATGGCTGATAAGCATGTGAAAAGATGCTCAGCATCTTTGCTCTTCAGGGAAATGCAAATCAAAACTACAAGGAGTTGCTAGCTTACACTCACAGGGACACCTAAAGTAAAAAAGTCAGATAATAGCAAGTGTTGGTGAGGATGTAGAGAAATTGGAACCTGCATACCTTACTGATGGGAATGTAAAAATGGAAAGCTATTAGGCAGTTCTTCAAAAAGTGAAACAGGGTGGCACCTGTGGCTCAGTGAGTAGGGCGCCAGCCCCACATACTGAGGGTGGCGGGTTCGATCCTGGCCCCCGCCAAACTGCAAAACAAACAAACAAAAAAAACAACAAAAAAATAGCCGGGCTTCATGGTGGGTGCCTATAGTCCCAGCTCCTGGGGAGGCTGAGGCAGGAGAATTGCCTAAGCCCAAGAGCTGGAGGTTGCTGTGAGCTGTGACGCCACAGCGCACTACCCATGGCGGCAAAGTGAGACTCTGTCTCTAAAAAAAAAAAAAAAAAAAGTGGAACAGTTATCATACGACCCACCAGTTAGTTCCGTTTGTGGCTATATACCCCTCAAAACTGAAAATGCATGTTCAAACAAAAACTTGGATGCAAATGTTCATAACAGCACTTTTCATAATAGCCAAAAAGTAGGATCAACCCAAATGTTCATCAATAGGTGAATGAATAAATGAAAATAGGGTGTATTCATACAGTGGAATATTATTCTGCCATAAAAGGAATGAAGTTCTGTACTGTTACGTGTTACATGATAGATGAACTTTGAACATAGTAAGTGAAAGAAACCAGAGACAAAAGGCTGCAGAGTGGATCATTCTATTTACATGATATGTCCTGAAAGGAAATCCAACTCAGTTAGTGGTTGCCTCAAAGCTGGGGTGAGGGGGAGAGGGAAGAGGAGTGACTACTGCTGGAGTTTGTTTGTTTGTTTTTGTAGAGACAGAGTCTCACTTTATTGCCCTCAGTAAAGTGCCGGTGGCGTCACACGGCTCACAGCAACCTCCAACTCCTGGGCTTAGGCAATTCTCTTGCCTCAGCCTCCTGAGTAGCTGGGACTACAGGCGCCCGCCACAACGCCCAGCTATGTTTTTGTTGCAGTTTGGCTGGGGCCAAGTTTGAACCCACCACCAAATGTATATGTATATGGGGCCAACATCCTACCCAGTGAGCCACAGGTGCTGCTCGCTACTGGAGTTTCTTTAATAAAATGTTCGAGAATTAAAAGAAAAAATTAAGGCTCAGCACCCATAGCACAGTGGTTACAGCACTGGTCACATACGCTGGGGCTGGCAGGTTTGAACCTGGCCCTGGCCTGCTAGACAGAAATGACAACTTCAACAAAAAATGGCTGGGCGTTGTGGTGGGCACCTGTAGTCCCAGCTACTCTGGAGGCTGGGTTAGGAGAATTGCTTAAGCCCAAGAGTTGGAGGTTGCTGTGAGCTGTGACACTATGGCACTCTACTGAAGGTGACATAGTGAGACTCTGTCTTAAAAAAAAGAAAAAATTAAAAGAAAAATGCTCTAGAATTAGGTAGTGAATACCACAGAATTGTGTGTGTGTGTGTATATATATATATTTTTTATTATTATTATTTTTTTTTGCAGTTTTTGAACACGGATGGGTTTGAACCTGCCACCTCTGGCATATGGGGCCGGCGCCCTACTCCTTTTAGCCACAGGCACTGCCAAATTGTATACTTTAAAAGGGTAAGTTCTATCTGAATTTTGTTGTTTTGTTTTTTTGAGACAGAGCCTCACTCTCTTGCCCTGGGTTGAGTGCCTTGGCGTCATAGCTCAGAGCAACCTCAAACTCTTGGGCTCAAGTGATCCTCTTGCTACAGCTTCCCCAGTAGCTGGGACTACGGGCAACCACCACAATTCTCGGCTATTTTTATTTATTTAATTTATTTATTTTTTTACTTTCATCTTTCTTTTATTCACTCTTTAAGAGATTCATTAAGGTGAAGAATGACAGCATTGCTTTCCTAAGCCATTTTGATTGCTTTCCTAATTCATTTGTCATGACCTTTGAAACTGTTGGTTGGGTTTTTGCCTTCTAGTCATCCAGAATCTTTTTTTTGTTGTTGTTAAATCATAGCTGTGTACATTAGTGCAATCGCCTATACCCATTCTAATCTCGGCTATTTTTAGAGAGGGGATCTCGCTGTTGCTTAGGCTGGTCTCCAACTCCTGAGCTGAAGCAATCCACCCGCTTTGGCCTCCCAGAGTGCTAGGATTACAGGTGTGAGCCACCATGCCCCTCCAGGGTGAGTTTTATGTTCAAAGCATTTATATTTTAATTAGAAAAAAAGGGGAAATTTTTTCAATGATGTCTAGGACTTAATGTGAGAGAGTAGGCATCATGGGACAAATACGACAATGTGAAAATGGAATGCCTCAAGAATATCCCCAGGAGGGTCCCCACTGATATCTGGTGCCTTGAGGAAATGAAGGACTAGTCAGTCAATAAGAAGGGGTGGAGCCAAAAGGAGACCCCAGGTGCGCATGCCTCAGGTGCCCTCTGCTTGTAAGTCTAGCCCCAGCTGTTTGTGGCTACTGAGTGCTTGGAATGTGGCTAGTCTGAATGAAAATGCTCTGGAGGATATAAAACACATTAGACTTTGAAGACTTAGTGCGACAAATGGAACGTAAAGTATCTTATTAATACTTTCTTTTTATTCATCACATATTGAAATCATACTGTTCTGGATCTATTGTTAAATACAAAATTTTCCCAGTTTCTTCTTATGTCCGTAAATGTGACTACTAAAATAATTTAAAATGACGTATTTGGCTCCCATTATATTTTTATTGGGCAGTGCTACTCTTATGTAGTGGGCCCCTGGGGCCAGTGTACACGGATGGCATTAATTGATTCATGGAATAAGATTTCCCTGAGCATCCCTCGCCAGCGCTAGCCGAAAGCTGATCACAAGGGTAGGGGTTAAGCTGGGGTAGGGTGCGGTGGTGGTGTAGCCGGCGCCTTCAGTCCCACGGCGAGGAGGCGGGGCTCAGGTGGGTATTTCTTCCTCCTTGGCCGCAGAGGTTGATACTTTTGTCACTAGATCCAGAGATGATGTTTGAATGTCTTGCGTCTAATAAAAAAAAAACACAAAAAACCGCAAACCAGAGTAAAAACAACGGAAAAGGGTGACCATCTTATGTATTTTTAAATTTTTTTTCAGACTGGGTCTCTCGCTATGTCGCCAGGTTATGTATTTTTTGACGAGCTTTACTACTTCGGCAGAACTCCACAAAAATAGTAGCTTCAGAAGGTTACTCATGGAATCTAAAACGCATTGAGAGATTACATGTCAGATCCAAGGGGAGACTGGGGTTGGGGTCGAAGGAGGGTCAAAAATTGCAACGTAAACTCCTGGGGGTAGAAACTTTGCCAAGTTCATTACGGCATCCTGAGAGGCTAAAACAAGTGCCTGACACGTAATAGGTGCTCCCCTGAAATATTTGAATGAGTTAATATGCAAAATTACGTGGACGCAGGGGTGAATTTTCCGGGTGGGAGGAGGCCTCTAGCTTTTGTCCGTCTCAAAGGAGTCTTAGGCTCCCAAACGGTTAAAAACCACTTAATACCGACCAAGACATGAAATTTATTTGAAATCAATGTCAAGAATTGGTTATTCTAATTCTGGGGCATAGCCAGACCTGGACATCTGGAATGATCTACGCGCTTAAGAAACGCCACTCGCCACCATTTTCTCCAGGTAATTTTCCATCCCTGCCCCCACAGTCAAGGGAGAAAAAGTACTTCTTAAATCCTTTCTAGCTATTGTAAAAACAACAAAAAGCGGTCGAATAAAAATGCTCCAGGGGTTGGAAGCCAGGGGGCGGCGAGGGAAGCGGGCGGGCCCGGGACCCCAGCCCCCCAAACTTTGGCAAGTTGCGGGCGCCGAGCGCACCCGGAGGCGCGGGGCGCGGCCGCGGGCGGAGCCGCCCCCTGACGCCGGGCCGCCCCTCCCGGTCCGGGCCGCCCCGCCGGCTCGGCTCAAAGTTTGCGGCCGCCCCTGCGCCGCCCGCCCGATGTATGGGTGATATACTGCGGCGGTGTCAGGGTGAGGGACGGCCATATTTGCCGGTGCGGCCCGAGCCGTCAACAACAAAAAGTGCGCGGGCGCTCGGTGGGCGCTCGGACGGGCGCGGGGACGCCGGGGCCGCCGCGCCGCCGCCTGGCCTCGCCGCCGCCGCCGCCCTCGCGGCCTGGCTCGGCTGCGCCTGGCGCACCCGCCGCCCGGGGGGATGTCTTACAAACCGAACTTGACCGCGCACATGCCCGCCGCCGCCCTCAACGCCGGTAAGTGAGCGCGCCCCGCGGGCCGCGCGCGCCGCGCCCCAAGTGCCGCCAAGTTGGGGGCCCGCGCTCCCGGCCCCGGCCCGGGGCTCCCGGGGGCTCGCGGCGGCCGGGGGCGGTGGGCACCGGCTCCGGGTCCCGGGCAGCGCGGCGGCCGCCGCCGCCATGATTCCGGCGCTCGCCGCCAAAGTTCGCGGGTGCGCCCGGTGGGCCGCGGGGCCAGGGGCGCAGGGCCGGGGGCGCGGGCGGCCGCCGCCGTCCCCCCCACGCCGGCGGCCGCGGATCTCGGGGAGCGCGGCGAGCGAGGGCGAGGGCGGGGGAGGCTTTTTCTCGGCTCCTTTTTCCTCCGGCTTTTGGGCGGCTCGGCGAGGGCCCCTGCCGGCGGGAGTCGGGAGCGGCCCGGGCCGCACTGGGTGCCGGGTGCGGAGCGCGGGGTCCGGGCCGCCCTGGGGAAGTGGGGGCCAGCCGTGCTGGATGCACGTGGGTAGGGCGGGGGCGGCGGGATGCCAGCCTGCAGCGGGCCCTGAGGGCGTGGGGCCGCAGGGATTAGGACTGGGACAGAGAAGGGGTCGCGGTCGCCCGCGGGCAGGGGACTCAGTGGGCCAAGGAGCCTGGGCCTGATGCATTGGAGCAGGGGCTGCCCCACGCGGGCACGCGAGGAATCCCCTCAGGCTGGGCACGGAGTGAAAGAAGTTGGAGACCAGGGGCTTCTGGGACCGTGGGCCGTGGGTGGGGGTAGCAGTTTCCTCAGGCCCCTCATGTGGGAGCCCCAAGTCTGGGCCTCGAGGGCCCCGGCTGCAGAAGGCAGGAGGGCCTTCTACCTTGCTGGACTGGGGCTGGTCGATCCCAAGAAACTCCTGCAGAAGTTGTAAGGCAGCTTCAGGCTGTGCCCAGAGACTTGCCCAGAGACCAAGGGAGCTATAGGGCATAAGATTGTGGGATTTTTGAGGTGACCATCTTTGTGCCCTCACCAGGGCCCCTCTTCTTTGGACACTTGGTTGGGAACAGACTTCCCAAAAGGCTCAGTGGGGCGAGTGTCCAGGGGGCAAAGGCCTGAGGGGGAGGGCATTGGTCCTACTGGTCACAAATGCCACGCTGGCTATCAGGCTCAAGTTTTGGCCTTATCTCCAAACATTGACTCCATAATTACAAAAATCTGAAGAGGGACATGGAAAAGTGAGATTGTAAAAAATCTTTCTGGGCAAGGAGGTATAGGGATTGCAAGATTCATGGTGCAGAGGGAGAGTTGAATTGCTCAATCGTGGGTTCAGCTCCAAGGAGCAAACAGCCACTGTTCTAGCCTCAGACATTCTCACCTCCTCTGGGGTCTGCAAAATTTACAGAGACTATCTTTGTTACTAGGTGGGCTCTTTCCAGGCATCCTCCCTGCAGCTGAGTGCTGGGAGGGTATGCTGCCTGTCTGGACAAGGCCAGATCTCAGGCCTGCTGTGGAGTCATGGGGGCACAGGCCTGAGACTGAGACCTTGGGGTCACAGGGACTAGATACCCCTTGTGTCTCCTGAAGCCCTGTTCTGGGCAGGCTGGCACCTGTGCCCAGGTCATCTTTCTCTTGGGGGAAATTCCAGGAGTGCTGGGGTTCCCAGAGACCTGGTACTTGGTAGGGGGCCGCCCATCCCCATGGGCCCCTGTGCAAAAAGCCAGGCTCTCTTCCTGCCATTTGCATCCAAGATGGACTCTCCGCTGCTGCCTGCCGCTCCTCCAGCTTCCTTGTCATCATCCCTCACGCCCTCCAGCCCTGCCTCCTGCTCACGGGTTGCCAAGCCAACCCGCGGCCTGGCCGGTGGTGGCAGTGGCAGTGGCGGAGTTAGACAAAGCCCCCGCCTCTCCCGCCCGAGAGCCCCCCCAGGCGCCCCAAGTGGCGGGAAGGCCGCCAGCTCCCCAGGCCCAGGCACTCTTTGTCTGGTGTGGGGGCGGGGAGCTGCGCCTGGCCCCAGGAGCTTCCTGGCCTCTGCCAACCCCCTCCGGCTCCCTGCACACTGTGCTCATTGTCTGAGATGCTCCCAGACGGCTGTGCTGACGTGGTCTCAGTGTCCCCGTCCCTGTGTCTGCAGCAAGGAGTAGCCATCAGTGGAACTCAGGGCCCTTTTGCCAACTCTCCCTTGGGCCAGAAACTCCAAACACTGAATAAGGGACCAGCCTTGGCCCAGAGTCAGGGTCATCTGCCACTTTACTGGGTGATGGGAAAGTTTAGTTCTGAGCTATTGTTCCACTGTCCCACAGTCAAAATGGATTGATTTACCATGCTTCTCCCTGTCTCTCAGCCCCCCTCCAAACCTAACCCCAGAACCATCAAATACTAGGCTCTAGAGTCTTAGAACTTCTGATGGGAAGTACTGCCTGGAAGAAACTGAGGCTGGAGAAGAAAGGGCCTTGTTTCAGGTCACATGGCTTAGACCAGCTCATAGTCCAAGAGGAAAACTAGGGAAGGGGGAGAGGGACGGAGATGGATAGTAAATGCATGGAGAGTGGGCAGAGGGCAGTGCAATCCCTGCCAGGGAGCTGGAATCTTCTAAATGTCCTGAAGGGCTATGTCTTCCCAAGCCCAGAGAGCTGTCACTGCTGATAGCCATCCAGACTAGAACCCAGGTCTGGGCCTGCAAATCCTCAGCCACCCAGGCCACACCCACTGCCTCATGGGAAAATGTGAAAGAACTGGGGCACCCCCCCATTCCCCATCCCCCGCTGCACAGCTGCAGTGGGTGTAGATGGAGGGTGTGCTTGTAGCATGTCCCCTGTCCTGAGCAGCATGTCCTTGTGCTGCAGGTGTCTCATCCCCATTTGAGAAGTATGGAAACTGAGGCCCAGAGTGGGTCAGTGCTCTCCCTAGTTCAGGATCCAAGTCCATTTTTGTAGTGGGCAGCTCAGGCTTCAGCATACACAAGGGCCCTAGCGGGAGATCCAGGGAGATATTTTGGGTGCTGTCCCCAGCACCTGGGCAGAGGATCAATGTTGGGGTGGCCAGCCCCCTGCATTGACCTCTTCTGTGTGGTACAGCTAGCTAGGGGCTTGGCCCCTCCCAGCTCCATCAGCCGGAGCACTTGAACTTCCTGCCCCCTCCCATCCCTCCCCTCGCCCACACCAAACAAGCAGCTGGTTGGTTTGGCCAGCCTGGCACCAGCTGTCCATCCCCGGGGCCAAGTCTGTGGAGCCTGTTGTGTGCGTGAGAGACTGTGTGGCTCTGGGGGCGGCAGGCGGGCAGCTGCTGAGGAGGACTAGGTAGATTCTCCATGGTTACGGCTGTTTGTAATTCTGCAGGGCATCCATTACCAGCTAATGGCTACTGGGATGCCATTGTGGGTCCTCATGTTCCCAGCACCAGCTCCTGACCCACATCCAGGAGACTGCATTCTGAGCTGGGCCCTACTCGGTCTCTGACTGCTGGCCCTGGACGCTGTGCCTGAATGTTGCCTCCCATATGTGGGTCCTTAACCCTCTTGGGATGCAGAGCCCTGGGAGTTGTAGACTGCCCCCTTTATGGAGGGGATGACAGGTTGAGGTGCTTGTTTGAAGGCATGCAGAGAGGCTGAGGTGCTCTCCACGTTGCTGACTTTGTGTATGGTGCAACTATCTCTAGCCTCCCAGGCCTTCCTGTCTTTACTGTGTAGCCTGGCAGCAATTTGGGCACTTGGAGCAAAAAGACTTCTGCATGTTTGGAATCTTCGCTTTAGGAGTGGGTTGACTTTTGGGGCTCTAGGTTATCAACCTCTGGGGAGTTGGACATGGAAAGGGGATAGGCAGGGATTAGGCTAAAAGCAGCAGTGACTTTCATTTTTTGTGCAGTCCCTCCTGCTTGGAAGGCTCTGATGGCTGGATAGAGTTGAGTGACTGATTTTCCTGTGTCTGCTACAGAGGTGGGGTGTATGGCATCAAGGCCTTGGCCAGTTAGACTGGAGGTGGGGCCAAAAGACCACAGTTGGTGGCATGGGTCGTAGGCAGGGCACTGTTGGAGGACTCAGTATCCTCACCTTGGGCACAGCCAGCCCAGTCCACAACACTTCTGATCCCTCTCTCCTGCCTTATAGCTGGGAGCGTCCACTCACCTTCTACCAGTATGGCAACATCCTCACAGTATCGACAGCTGCTGAGTGACTACGGGCCACCATCCCTAGGCTACACCCAGGTATGGCAACAGGATGGCAGCATAGTGAGGGCTGGGGGCCTGGGCACTGAGGGGTCTGTGGCTCCTGTCATCTGGGAGGGGAGTCAGTGGAAGATTGAAGAGCAGAAAGACTATGGGGCAGGCTCGGTGTCTTTAGCTCAGTAATAAGGGTGCTGGCCACATACACTGGAGCTGGCAGATTTGAATCCAGCCTGGGCCTGCCAAACAACAAAGACAACTACAACCAAAAAACAGCCAGGTATTGTGCTGGGCGCCTACAGTCCCAGTTACTTGGGAGGCTAAGGCAAGAGAATCGCTTGAGCCCAAGAGTTTGAGGTTGCTGTGAGCTGTCTACCGAGGGTGACATGATGAGACCCTGTCTCCAAAAAAAAAAAAAAAAGACTGCAGGGGTAGTCACCTTTGTTTCCTTGGCCCAGGACCTGGGTTGGTGCCTGTTCAAGACAGGAGACATGAGTGCAGGAACGACAGGACTGTGCTTCTCAGGGACTTCAAGGGTTGCTGTGCTGCTTCAGCCACTGCCCCATCTGTCTCTCCACTGGGCCCCTTCACTTCTCTTTCCTGGGCAAGTGAGGCCAGACCTTGACCTTAGATCTCTAACCTAGGACAGAGGACAGGATCTGCTCCACTTGCTTTCCATGGAGCATGGGCCCATGTCTTAAAGGAGTCAAACTGAGCCTCCTTGCACTGTTGGTAGTGAGTTGTGAGCGTGGCCCCTGAGTGAGGGCTGTGAACCTGCTTCCACCACTTTCCAGACTGTGACCCTCACGTGGTAGCCCCCCCCCACCAGGGCTCAGTCTCCTCATCAGTCCCTCAGTGGCTGGTAAACAGCAGGAACGGGGCAAGCTGCCATTTCAGCCGCAGGCCACATCTGCCACAGACGTGCTGCCCCTGGCTGGGCCCCAGAGCTGTGAGCCCAGGGGTCCTCGTCAGCTGGAAGGTTCTCCCTGGGCCAGGCCCAGCGTGAGTGTTCCAAGGTCGCCATGGAAGCTGCTTCTCAGCACAGTGGCTGCCCAGCCACAGTGCCCATTTCCCTGTCCATCCATGGCCCGCCAGGCCGTCCTGTCCCAGGAGGAGAAACAGGCTCGGACCCGGGAACGGGACCGGCTGAAGAAGCGGCGGCGGCGGGAAGACGGACTAAAGCGCAGCCTGGAGCGGCAGCGCAACACCATGGCCATGCGGCGGCGACGCCAGGACAGGAGGGAGGACTCCGAGGCCTGGAGGCACTGGTGTGAGGGGTCCCAGCAACAGGAGCAGGACCAGGACAGGAGGCTGGAGCGCCAGGCCTGGGGACAGAGGCGGCACAGGAAGAGGGGGGAGCAGGCGAGGGTCCTGCCCGGGGAGCTGGCTGAGCTGGCGCAGCTGTGGGAGCAGAGGCCTGAGCGGGTAGCCTCCTCTGCCCCACTGATCTGGGGGCTCTGGGTGGTGGTTGGAAGAAGAGGTTTTCTGTAGGGTGGGCCCTGCTGGTGGGAGGATGAGTGAATGGGACACACCCCAGGCTCTGTCCTCTTGGCCCCAAGTGTGGCCTTCATCTCTCCCCTTGCCCCACATATATCTTCTTATCCATCTGGTCCCAGAGAATTCTCTGAACTGCCCCCCCCCCTTTTTTTTTGGTTGGTAGAGACAGAGTCTCACTGTATCACCCTCGGTAGAGTGCCGTGGCATCACACAGCTCACAGTAACCTCCAACTCTTGGGCTTAGGTGATTCTCTTGCCTCAGCCTCCTGAGTAGCTGGGACTACAGGCGCCTGCCACAATGCCTGGCTATTTTTTTGTTGTTGCAGTTTGACCAGGGCTGGGTTTGAACCCACCACCCTCAGTACCCACTGAGCCACAGGTGCCGCCCCTCCTTTATTTTTTTTTTGTAATCCTTGAGATAAGCCAGTTCTTCTGACTTTTTTGTTTGAGATGACAAAGGAGCTTTCTGGAGGCTGCTGGGTGGTTTCTTTGCGTGTTTGAGGAAAGGAGAGTGAGGAGCAGCCTCCCTGACCTGCAGTTGTCCCCCAGAGTGGGACGTCCCTCTTTCCAGCTGAGGCAGTAACTCTGCCCTCCAGTGACTTCCCCAGGGCTCAGGTTGGGGTTCACCTCATCTGAATTTCTTTCTGATTCTAGGGAACTGGGAATAGCCAGGTGCCTCAAAGCAAGTACGCAGAGCTGCTGGCCATCATTGAAGAGCTGGGGAAAGAGATCAGACCCACCTATGCAGGGAGCAAGAGTGCAATGGAACGGCTGAAGCGTGGTAAGCCGTGGGCTGGACTCACCAGGTGACCCCGCAGCTTTTGAAAAAGATTTTCTGGGGGAAACATTGAAGTGTGGGCTAGGGAGGCATTCCCAGTGTGTTGGCGCCCCTGTTTGTTACAGAATCACTGCCTGATGTGGAGGCCTCAAGAAGGGCCTTGGGGGCTGGTTGTCTTTGGATGAGCTTTCTAGGAAAGGTAGCCCTGGCCAGTGAGCCTGGCTCACCCATGAATGCAGCCAGGGAGGGTCTGCTGGCTCTCTCAGGGACCTGCTTTGCGGCTCTGACTCCTTCCTGCTGCATTCCAGCAGGGAGCCAGATACAGCAGCTTCGTCCTTTTCAGCAGCTATGACCTCAGAGGGTGATCATGTCCTGGGGTTTAAGGGTCATTAGTTTTTGCACTACCCTCCACTGTCCCATCTTTTTTGAGCAGGGTCCCAAGGAAGCTCATGTGGTCTTTAGTAGCGCCTGGGGAGGGAGAGGGAGAGCAGGTGGAGATGACAGAACACAATTTGCAAGGATGTTAAATAGGTTGCTACCTCATGAAGGTAAAGGGGGGGAGGAGAAGGGAGGATTTCTGTTTTAGAAGGTGGCAGTTCAGCAGAGCTGTTGCTCATGAGCTCATTTAAGATTGGGAAGGATTTGGGAACTAAAAAAAGCAACTTTGAAGGCCAGGTGTGGTGGCTGAGGTCTGTAATCCAAGCAGTCTGGGAGACTGAGGTGGACTGCCTACACTCAGGAGTTTGAGACCAGCCTGAGTAAGAGCAAGACTCCGTCTCTAAAAGTAATTAAGTGTTGTGGTGGGTCCCTGTAGTCCCAGCTACTCGGAGGCTGTGGCAAGAAGATCGCTTCAGCCCAAGAGTTTGAGGTTGCTTATGAGCTATGACACCATGGCACTCTACCTAGGGCAACAAAGTGAGACTCTTGTCTCCAAAAAAAAAAAAAAGAAGAAGAAGCAACTTTGGAGAAAAAGGAAAGAGGAATATTCTTTGGCGCATGACATAAAAGGGGGCTGCATAAAGGAGGGCATGAATCCCCAAAGGGTACATGGGCCATCAAGAGGACAGCCTGCTACCGAGAGCAGGAACCTTATTGACTGGTGTTCATGAAAACTTTGTGAATCACAAAGCTAGACTGGGAACAAGCTGGGACAGGTTGAGAGGAAGAGGGACTGGCCAAGTGAGAGGTGTGGCTAAAGGGAACTTGGGGAAGCGGGTGCAGAGGCCAGCCTTGAGGTAGCCTGGAGTCAGGCATCGTTCTGCTCCAGGGCCACTGCTTGGGGGTCAAGGAGGTGAGATAGTTCTGGGAACTAGAGTATTGCTCAGTCAAGTGGGAATCACTGCGCAAATACTGGAGCCAGTGGTTCAAGTTGACAAGCAGATATAAGCTGCTGGTTCCTTAATGACAAGGAAGATCTAGGATTATCCTCTGGCCAGCCAAGCCCAACCTAACACACATAGGTCACAGCTGGCTGAGATGGGTCACAGAGGGGGTATGGCTCAGGAGTGCTGTTGGTAGGTTGACAAACTACAGCGTATGAACCAAGAATGGTTTTTACAGTTTTTAATGGTTGGAAAAAAAGATGAATTTAGGACATGTGAAAATGATGTGAAGTTTAAACTTCAGAGTCCTTAAAAAAGATTTGTTGGAACATGGCCATACCCATAGTTTACAGTTGAGTAGTTGTGACAGAGACTGTGTGGCCTAAACAGCTTAAATATTTGCTGGCTGGCCCTTACAGAAAAAGTTTTCTGAGGTTCTAAGATAAGATTTGTGAGATGTGGACACATAAAGTTTTAGCTGCTGGTGATGGAGGATGTCATTCACAGTGGCCTCTGTGGATCATGTACTGGAAGGAAATGAATTTATTTATTAAAATGAGATCAGGCTGGGCATGGTGGCTCATACCTGTAATCCAGCACTTTGAGAGGCCAAGGCAGGAGGATCCTTCAAGGCCAGGAGTTTGAGACCAGCCTGGGCAGTATAGACCTTATTTTTAAAAAGTAAATAAAAAGAGATAGATACTTCATGGTGCTCAGTAGAAGCAAAAATAGAAAGGTCAAAAGGTAAGTAACAAAACATAGAAAAGATTGATAGGGCAGGTTCAGCACCCGTAGCTCAGCGATTAAGGTGCTGGCCACATGCACTGGGGCTTGTGGGTTCAAACCTGGCCAGGCCTAGTAAACAATAACAACATCGAAATAGGTGGTGTTGTGGGCACCTGTAGTCCCTGCTACTTAGGAGACTGAGGCAAGAGAATCACTTAAGCCCAAGAGTCTGAGGTTGCTGTGAGCTGTGACACCATGGCATTCTATCGGGGGGAATGGGGGTGGTGGTGGGTGACATAGTGAGACTCTTATCTCAAAAAAAAAAAAAATAGGGCAGAAGGTGGCTGAACTATCCTCATCCTGAGTGAAGGATGTCATTTGTAGTAGACAAAGAATCGAACATACATGTACCTCCTGTTTTCTTGTATCTTTACTTGTACAAGCCAGAAGTTTCTCTTGTCTGCTTGACAGTGGTCAAGCCCTTTCTAGAATTTAGACTATCATGTAGTTAGAGAAATGTCTCTACAGTGAATCAAGCTTAAAGAACTTGGGTGCAAAAACATTTTTTCCCATCATCCAAGAGAATGTCATGAAAAGAGCTTGCTGTTGCCATCTTGAGTGCAGGAAGAAATTTTTAGGGAGACATGAAGAGTTTGGGGTAGGAGGTAAGGGCTTTGAGAGGTGGAATGGGATTTATTAGTCTCCTTTAGAGTTGTTTGGATGCAGGTCTCCTGAGTTCCCTTCCAGTCTGAGGCCTTATGGCCAGGATGTAAAAGGAGGGATCCTTTTACAGAACCTGACCGGGTTCTTCTGGCTTAGCTGGTCTTGTGACATGGACAAACCCTGGCCTCTGTTTCTCTTTCAGGAATCATTCATGCTAGAGGATTGGTTCGAGAGTGCTTGGCTGAAACGGAACGGAATGCCAGATCCTAGCCGCTTTTTTGGTTTTGACGGTTTTCCATCTTTTTACAAGACGAGAAGTTGCAGTTCATCTCTCCTGTTCAAATGAAACTTTTGTTTTCAAAATGGTCATTTGTTTTTTTCTTCCATGGTTCACGTAACTCGGAACCTACAGTCTCAAAGATTGGGAAAATATTTTGCAATTAATTAGGATTTACATTTTAAGTAGTTAGGAACCACTTTGGATTTTTTTTTTTTTTTAAGCATTGATTTAAAAGATGCACGTGACGTTATCTTACAGCGAACTAGTTTGCCTCCAAGACACCCTGGTCTCCTTTTACTCTTTTGAATATATTTCTGTTTACCCACGTTGTTCTTTGTTCCTTTTCATAAACTGATGCAGCTCTAGGGATTGTTTTAATGCACACTGACAGCACGCTCTCCTTAGTAGCTGGTCCCTGTTTGCCATACAGTGTAGATTCTGCTTAATGTAACTTCCTTTTTGCTTAAGCATTTGCATGACTATTAGTGCTTTGAAGTCAGTTTTAAAAATGCACAAGTTATAAATACAGAAGAAAGAGCAACCCTACCAAACCTAACAAGGACCCCCGAAAATTTTCATACTAAGACTGTAAGTAGATTTCAGTTCTGCATTTACTGTAAGTTGATAAAAAACATCTGGAAGAAAATGACTAAAACTGTTTGCATCTTTGTATGTATTTATTACTTGATGTAATAAAGCTTATTTTCATTAACAATTTGAGTTAAAATGTGGGTTCCTTAAATTCCTAGGTGTTACTTTAAAATAGCTGCTCTCCTAGCAACTCAAGAGGCTGAGGTGAGAAGATTGTTAAAGTCAAGACCAGCCTGGGCAACAAAGCAATTTTATCTCTACACTAAATTTAAAAATTAGCTAGGCGTGGTAGTACATGCCCATAGTCCCAGCCAGCTTAGTGGGAAAGCTGAGGTGGGAGGATCACTGGAGCCCAGGAGTCAGAGGCTGTAGTGAGCTATGATTGGTGAGTCTGGGTGACAGAACGAGACCCCATCTGTAAAGATAAAAGAAAAACTCTTCAATGAGAAGTAGGAGGTACCTGTCAAAGAGTATCTTCTTACCTGGCCCAGACAACTAATGTGATGACGTTGTTAGCCCAGTTGGCTGAGGAAGGAATGTGTTTTATTATCTCAGAGGCAGGGTTAAAGTGAAGTGGCAGAAATTTGAAGTGCATTGCTAGGAAAGAAAATTTAAAAAATAACAGAAGCAGGCTGGGTACGGTAGTTCACACCTATAATCCTAGCACTTTGGGAGGCCAAGGTGGGTGGATTGCTTGAGCTCAGGGGTTCAAGACCAGTCTGAGCAAGAGTAAGACCCTGTGTCTACTAAAAGAAAAAAATAGAAAAATTAGCTGGGTGTTGTGGTGGGCACTTGTTAGGCTGAGGCAAGAGGATCTCTTAAGCCCAAGAGTTTGAGGTTGCTGTGAGCTATGATGTCATGGCACTACCTAGGGCAACAAAGTGAGACTGTCTCAAAAAAAAAAAAAAAAAAAGTAGCCCCTAAGCTCAAGGTGGCTACTTCATCTGGTTCTGACTGGAAGAATTATTTGCTCTGGTGCTGGGGAAAAATTGGGTCATGCTGGATGAGGAGGATCCAACATGATGGTTTCTGTCAGGGCCTCCCAAAGGGATTTTACTTTCCACCTTGGGCACTAATCCCCTGTAATGAAGATTTGTCTTGGTGAGGGGTAGACTAAGACAAATGAGAGATTTGTCTCTGATGCAGGCACAAGACAGGTTCTGGCTGTGAGAGGCCTAAGGGCCAGCAGGAATGGGTTCTGAGGGACCGGCATCTCTGCATTTTCTTTGTGCACATAGAAATGGCAACAATTGTAGAGAAGGAAAATTGAAGCCTCTGTCCCTCTTGACTATAGCCCCAAACTTACCCTACCACTGTTACTGATTTCTTGTGTATCACCAAGACTTTACCTTCTAAGGGAGTTTGGGATGGAGAATGGTCCTACTTACTCCAACAAGAAGTAGAAAATGCTTGTTTCCAAAGCTACTCCATGGTGAGAAGAGCCTTAACTGGCACCTTCAGAGATAGAAGTTTATTTGGGGTATCTAGCCTGCTGGAAGGACTGGTCTTCATTTCAGAAATAAGGCAAGCCCTGCATCTGGCAGATCCTCTCACCTCATAATATTTTTCTCTACTTCTTTTTTGTGTGAACTCCTGAGGTGTTATAACAAGCCAAGCAATTAAGCATAGCTAAATAAAAAAACTGATTGTAAGGTCAAATCCAGCTTGAGTGATGCAAATTCACAATTCAGATTCCACTTTTATAAATCTACTTGCAAATCAACATTCAGGGATATGTGTATTTCTGCATTAGAGACATTACTTGGCAACAGTCTATCAAGGTAATGAAGTAAATGGACAAATAACTGACTTTTAACTCTTTCACCATCTTTTTCTCCTTTATTCTGTTAGCCTGACAGTAGGATAAATAACATCTGAGAATCCCTGAGCAATGGCCACCCAGCAGATGACAAAGTACCATTAAATGCTATTAATGTTTGGCTCACTTTTCCAGTTCTCCATAAAAATGGACCTTGTTGGCCAGGCATGTATGGGTCACATACATAATTCCAGCATTTTGGGAGACTAAAGCAGGAGGCTCACTTGAAGCCAGGAATTTGAGACTAGCTTGGGCAATAATGAGACCCTGTCTCTGCAAAAAAAAAGAAAAACTAGCCAGGCATGGTGATGGGCACGTGTAATCCCAGCTACTTGGCAGGCTGAGGCAGAGGCTCACTTGAACCCAGGGGTTGGAGGCTGCGGTGAGCTATTAAGGATGCCACTGCACTCCAGCCTGTGTGACAAAGAGCCTGTCTCTAAATAAAACAACAAAACAAAAACAATTAAAGACCTTACTAATATTAACATGTTTTTCAATTTTTTTTAATTTCTAATTCATAACAAAATCACATGAACAAATATATAGCTGAAAATAATGGGACACCCTTTGGACTACCACCCAGGACAAGAAATAGAACCGTGTCAGCCCCCCCTAGAGTGGCATCATAATGACAGCCCCTTTTCTCCCCCAAAGCAGCCACTGTCCTTTTATAGTAATGATTGCCTTGTATTTCTTTATAGTTTTACTCTTGAAGTGTGCATTTCTATTCACTCTAGTTTAGTCCACCATTTAAGAAACTTTTTTTTTTTTTGCAGTTTTTGGCTAGGGCTGGGTTTGAACTCACCACCTCCAGCATATGGGGCTGGTGCCCTACCCCTTTGAGCCACAGGTGCCACCCCACTTAAGAAACTTTGAAGTCTTTTAAATCTGTCAAAAATATTTCTTGAAAAACTCTATAATAATGCTGGTGATGGAACTCACCACCATTATTCCCTGGAAGCTTCCTGGCAGATTTCTGTTAGTTTTGTAGTTTTTTTCTCAGTGGATACTTTACTTGATTCCCAGAGTTCTTTCAGTAGTTTCTTTTTTTCTAGGGTTTCTTTTGCTCTTTTTTTCCTTTCTTGCTTTTTCTTCTCTGCCTCTCGTTTTTCTTTGAGAACAGGACTGTTTTCACCATTGTAGAAAATATCTACTTTCTGTTGTAGAATTTTCCGAGCTAGCTTTCTGTTTTGATCAACTGATCTTGTCTGATGGCACTGTAAGAGATAATATTTTATAATGTGAAAACCACAGGATGTTAAGATAGACAGGACCTCAGAATTCAACCTGTTTGCCTTACAGATAGGGACAGGCCCAGAAGGCAAAGCTACTTGTCAGGAGTCCTCATGGGTCAGTGACAAAGTAAAGACCAGTCTCTTTCCTGCCCCCACTTCATGACCTCTGCCTAATCCTGCACCCTGTGTTAGGTGGCTTTTGCTATGATTGTTTGTTTTTTTTTTTTGTAGAGACAGAGTCTCACTGTACCGCCCTTGGGTAGAGTGCCGAGGGGTCACACGGCTCACAGCAACCTTACTTAACTCTTGGGCTTACTTGATTCTCTTGCCTCAGCCTCCCGAGCAGCTGGGACTACAGGCGCCCGCCACAATGCCCGGCTATTTTTTTTTTTGTTGCAGTTTGGCTGGGGCTGGGTTTGAACCCGCCACCCTTGGCATATGGGGCTGGCACCCTACTCACTGAGCCACAGGCGCCACCCAACTATGATTGTTTTATAAATGGAAGTGTTATTTTTGTTTAGAAGCAATAATAAGCCTTCAAACAAAAGTCCCAAAATAATTATGAAAACATCAACTGATACATCTAGCTTGTAGTGAGAGGACAGCCACTTTGTGTGCACCATGTCTAAAGCATCTTTTTTTTTTTTGTAGAGACAAGAGTCTCACTTTACGGCCCTTGGTAGAGTGTCATGGCCTCACACAGCTCACAGCAACCTCCAACTCCTGGGCTTAAGCGATTCTCTTGCCTCAGCCTCCCGAGTAGCTGGGACTACAGGCGCCCGCCACAACGCCCGGCTATAAAGCATCTTTATTATTAGTCAACCATAACATTCATTATATAATGCCTTAGTCATTATGGGCAAGTATCTTTTTTTTTTTTTTTTTTTTTGTGGTTTTTGGCTGGGGCTGGGCTTGAACCCGCCACCTCCAGCATATGGGACCGGCGCCCTACTCCTTGAGCCACAGGCACCGCCCAATGGGCAAGTATCTTGAAAAGCTGTTTTATAAAAGAGAAATTCTGAAATTACAGTGAAGTAATATTAAAAGCAGATTTGGAGTAAGTTATATAATAAAATAGGTTAAACAAAAATTAACTGTCAGGTTTTAGAATTGTTATTCATGAATAATTTTCTTTTCAAGGAAGAAAAGAAAAGTGATCCAGATTTTATTATTTTTATTTATTTATTTATTTTTTTTTTGTAGGGACAGAGTCTCACTTTATGGCCCTCGGTAGAGTACCATGGCATCACACAGCTCACAGCAACCTCCAACTCCTGGGCTTAAGCGATTCTCTTGCCTCAGCCTCCCGAGTAGCTGGGACTACAGGCGCCCGCCACAACACCCAGCTATTTTTTGGTTGCAGTTCAGCCAGGGCCGGGTTTGAACCCGCCACCCTCGGTATATGGGGCCGGCGCCTTACCGACTGAGCCACAGGCACTGCCCTATTTTATTTTTTTTGACAGAGTGGCTCTCATTTTATCACCCTTGGTAGAGTGCCATGGCGTCATAGCTCACAGTAACCTCAAACTCCGGGCTCAAGCAATCCTCCAGCCTCAGCCTACCAAGTAGCTGGGACTACAGGCACCCACTACAACCCCTGTTAGTTTTTATTTTTTTTTTTGAGACAAGAGTCTCCCTATGGCGCCCCGATAGAGTGCTGTGGCGTCACAGCTCACAGCAACCTCAAATTCTTGGGCTCAAGCGATTCTCTTACGTCAGCCTCCCAAATAGCTGGGACTATAGGTGCCTGCCACAACACCAGCTATTTTTTTTTTTTCTTGCTGTTGTTGCAGTTGTCATTGTTGTTTTAGCTGGCCCAGGCCGGGTTCGAACCCGCCAGCCTTGGTGTATGTGGCTGGCGCCCTACCCACTGAGCTATGGGCGCTGAGCCAGTTTTTCTATTTTTAGTAGAGATGGGGGTCTTACTCTTGCTCAGGCTGGTTTGGAACTCCTGAGCTTAAGCAATCTACCTTCCTTGGCCTTCCAGAAAGTTAGGATTACAGGCATGAGCCACTACACCTGGCTTGTTTTAGATTACTTTTGGCTCAAAAACTTGGCTGTGGGGTGGTGCCTGTGGCTCAGTGGGTAGGGCGCCGGCCCCATATATGAAGGGTGGCGGGTTCAAACCCGGCCCCGGCCAAACTGCAACAAAAAAACAGTCGGGCATTGTAGCAGGTGACTGTAGTCCCAGCTACTCGGGAGGCTGAGGCAAGAGAATTGCCTAAGCCCTGGAGTTGGAGGTTGCTGTGAGCTGAGATGCCACAGCACTCTACCGAGGGCGATAAAGTGAGACTCTGTCTCCACCAAAAAAAGAAAAACAAACAAACAAACAAAAAAAAACTTGGCTGTTAAATACAGCTGTTACAGTTTGAATTTAATCTGAGTTGACTCCTCTTGGTAGGACCTTGGGCAAGTTGCTTAACCTGTCTGTGCCTCAGACTCCTCCTGTGTACCATGAGGGAAAAATCATGATTGGGGATTGTGAGTATTCAAAAAGCTAATTTGCCCAGAATAATGCTGCCCATATAGTCCCTGATCTACACGTGTTGCTACCAGTATTGTAATTTATGAAAACCTGCCTGTGCTATCTCTTTTTTTTTGCTGCCCCGCAAGCCTTGTGCTGGTTGTAGGCTCTCTGTGACCCATGTGAAGCAGAATGGATTGGCAGTTCCACAGATTGGGCTTGTCTTTTAGGGCAGTAGGGTTATTACTACCAAAGCAGGAAACAGGTACACAGCATTTCCTAGGGGTTCAGATTTTGTTGAAGGCTGATGATACCTTGATCGGAGACTTGTTTTTTATATATATAAAGAAGGAAGACTACTACAGCAGCTGTGCACAGGAATTTTTCTTCTGAGGCTGAAAATGGCTGTCCTCCATTAGCTCACCATCAGTCCCCTCTCTCCAGAAGTGTGGATATCATTAATATTTACCAAAAGAGGGGACCAGGCGTGGTGGCTCACACCTATATTCTAGCACTCTAGGAGGTTGAGGCTGGTAGACTGCTTGAGCTCACAAGTTCGAGACCAGCCCGAGCAAAAAGCGAGACCCTGTCTCTACCAAAAAAAAAAAAGAAAGAAAAATTGAGGCAAGGGCGGTGCCTGTGGCTCAAGGAGTAGGGCGCCGGTCCCATATGCCAGAGGTGGCGGGTTCAAACCTAGCCCCAGCCAAAAACCAAAGAAAAATTGAGGCAAGGGCAGTGCCTGTGGCTCAAAGGAGTAGGGCGCTGGCCCCATATGCCAGAGGTGGTGGGTTCAAGCCCAGCCCCGGCCAAAAACTGCAAAAAAAAAAAAAAAAAAAAGAAAAATTGAGGCAAGAGGATCGCTTGAGCCCAATAGTTGGAGGTTGCTGTAAGCTATGACACCACAGTACTCTACCCAGGGAGACAGCTTGAGATGCTCTAAAAAAAAGAAAATTTACCAAAAGAAGAGACAGTGACATGGAAAATATGGTCATCCAAATGTCCATTAGCCAGGTCAACTAAGGGATGAGACTGCTTGCTGACAACGCAGGCCTACTTGCTGCCTGCTAAGAGGCTTGGGGCTCACAGTAGTGATGCCAAGCTTTGTGGCCATCCTACAGTTAGAGGCCTTGAGAGAATGTGCTGCCCAGGCACCTGCCTTTATCAGCCACTGCTTAGCTTTGTCAAGATACTGCTTCCCAGGCAGGAGCCAGACACCAGTACTGTCTGCCAACTTCAAGGATGGCAGTAATACCCGGGCTCCAAAGGATCCTGGAACCAGACTTCTGATACTATGGAGGAGGTTTTGGCTTAGGAAGGACTGGCTTGAGACATGGAATGACATCTGGAGTGCCCTCTATTGCTGTGCAGGTAGAGTGTGGCCTATGCCAGAATGAGAATGCGCTTCAGCTGATCACCATCTGCTCTCAGAGTGAACTCTACTGTGGCTGCAGAAGCCCCAGACTGGGTGTCCTCCTCAATAGCACTCTTCCTCTACCTTTATCACGATGCCCGAGGGGATGTGCTTTAGCACCACACAGTTGTTCGTTTTGTTGGTTGCTTGGCCCCCTGGACCATGTCCTTTCACAAACTGCTCTTCGAGTTCATTTTCATCCAGGGAAAGCAGAGCAGGGCAATCCTTCTTGCCTGCCATGGGGACTGGGGTGACAGCTATTCCTGGGGATAACAACCTCAGCTTCTCCCAAAGCTGGAGTCCCCATGGCACTGTGAATATTCTGGTCAGGGTTGCAGGAAAACGAAATAAACCCGAGGTTCTCATAAAGAAAGTGGCTCTGCTTGCTCGGGACCTGAATTAGACAAATAAAAAGGACAGCTTTTCAGTACGATGCACTTGCCCTCAGGATTATACTTCAGGTTGTAAGATAGCTTTTTATAAAACAATTCGAAGGACAACCTACGTGTTACCTGGGGTATTTAGGAAGTGAGAAAAGACAGATGACTCAGCAAGACACCACTTTCTGCAGCCTTGCTCTCTCTGGCCTTGCTGGCTAATAAATATTTTTCTTATAACAAACCAAAAATATCTTCAAAACACCCAGAAGTGCTGTTTTCTCAGGAAGGAGAGGTTTCAAGTGTGAAATTCAAAGGTACAGGGCTGTAATTTGGTAAATATTAAATAGTACATCAAGCAAGATCTAGGATCTGAGTCAAGTGACAGTATTTAAATGTTTGAGAATCTTTTGAAAATGTACAGATGACAGTATGAGAGTCTATTTTATAGCTGAGCTTAAACAGTCTGACACAGTAAACATCACTATCAATCAATGTCATGATTGCTGTTTTTTAATGTTTCCAGTTTCATGGATTTGAATGGGAACATCTGTTCCCTTGGACGTACTGCCAATAATGAGATCCAACTGGTACTGATCGTTAAGACTACCAAATCAACTAATTTTTATCAAGGTGCTTGTTAGGTTCAAAATACCATGCAAGGTATAGCAACAGATATGAGATGAAAAAGAACTAGATTTTGTCTCCATGGCACTTACAGGCTAGTTAGTGAAGATATCAAAAAGAAAGTGTTATTTAACAATAACACTTCAAATAACTTCTCAAGACACAGCATAAGGTTGACACTTGAATAGGACAGAGAATAATAGCTGTGAGATAGGGCAAATCCCACAGACCTTTGTTTCTTTTTTTTTTTTTTGAGACAAGTCTCAAGCTGTCACCCTTGGTAGAGTGCTGTGAATCATAGCTCACAGCAACCTCCAACTCAGGCTCAACCAATCCTCTTGCCTCAGTTTTTCTATTTTTAGGAGAGACGGGGGTCTCGCTTTTTGCTCAGGCTGGTCTCCAACTCACGAACTCAAGCAATCCACCTGCCTCGGCCTCCCAGACTGCTAGGATTATAGGAATGAGCCACCGTGCCCGGCCAGACCTTTGTTTCTTTCCAGGGGTCCAAGGCAGAAGGATATGAAAGGTCTCCTATGTAAATGAGTGAGCTACAACCTGGGCTAGCTTGCTTAGCTAGAAAATGGTGAATTAGCCCTTCTCTATCCATCCCATAGACTTAAAAAACATCAGAGAGGAGGGGCATGGTGTCTCATGCTTGTAATCCCAGTACTTTGGGAGGCCCAGGTAGGGGGATTGCTTGAGACCAGGAGTTTGAGAACAGCCTGGGCAGTTTAGGGAGATCCCCCATCTCTAAAAAAGAAAAAATAAAAACACCAAGAAAGTATTCCAGAAGGGGCTTTGTTGATACTTTTTGAAGCTTACGACTGATTTTTAGTAAAATCTCTGTAGATTATGGGAATTACAAATGTATCACCTGCTTAGCATGTTTTTCTTCTTTGAGACAGGGCCTCATTCTGTTGCCCACATTGGAATGTAGCGGTGTCATCATAGCTCACTATAGTCTTGACATCCTAGGCTCAAGCAATTCTTCTGCCTCAGACTCCTGAATAACTAGGACTATTATGTGTATGCCACCACGTCTGGCTAATGTTTGAAGTTTTTTTTTTTTTTTTTTTGTAGAGACAGAGTCTCACTGTACCGCCCTTGGTAGAGTGCCGTGGCATCACACGGCTCACAGCAACCTCTAACTCTTGGGCTTACACGATTCTCTTGCCTCAGCCTCCCAAGCAGCATGTTTGAAGTTTTTATAGAGACAGGGTCTTGCTATGTTATCCAGGCTGATCTTAAACCCCTGGTCTCAAGCAATCCTTCTAGTTCAGCCTCCCAAAGTGCTGAGAGACACTGGTCACCTTTTTATTTTTATTTTTTATTTTTTTGTAGAGACAGAGTCTCACTTTATGGCCCTCGGTAGAGCGCCGTGGCCTCACACAGCTCACAGCAACCTCCAACTCCTGGGCTTAAGCGATTCTCTTGCCTCAGCCTCCTGAGTAGCTGGGACTACAGGCACCCGCCTCACCCCCCCGGCTATTTTTTGGTTGCAGTTTGGCCGGGGCCGGTTTGAACCCGCCACCCTTGGTATATGGGGCTGGCGCCTTACCGACTGAGCCACAGGCGACGCCCTTTATTTTTTTTTTTGAGGCAGAATCTTACTCTGTCACCTTGGGTACAGTGCTGTGGTGTCACTGTTCAGAGCAACCTCAAACTCAAGAAATCCTCTTGCCTCCGCCTCCCAAGTAGCTGGGACTATAGGCACCTGCCACAACGCCTGGCTATTTTTTTGTTGCAGTTGTCGTTGTTTTGGCTGGCTTGAGCCAGATTTGAACCCACCAGTCTTGGTGTATGTGGCTGTTGCCATAATCACTCTGTTACAGGCGCCGAGCCATCCTTTTTTTTTTTTTTTTTTTGAGACAGAGTCTTATTTTGTCACCCTTTGTAGAGTGCTGTGTTGTCATAGCTCACGGCACTCTCAAACTCTTGGGCTCAAGCGATTCTTTTGCCTCAGTCTCCCTAGTAGTGGGACTATAGGCACCTGCCACAACATCTGGCTATTTTTTTTGTTTAGCAGGCCCAGGCCAGGTTCGGATCCACCAGCCTTGGAGCATGTGGCCAGCGCCCTAACCACTGAGCTACGGGTGACCATAAGCCCACATCTTCTTTTTATGATATTCAGTGTGTTCTGCTGTCCCATGGGTACTAATTTAGATGGTGTCGCAAGGTGCTCCAAGGCTGTGAAGGGAAGTAGAGTGTACAGATGATACTAATGAAAGAGTTATTTAAAAAATTGATTTGGTTTAATTAATGTGTCTGAAATACTTTAGAGATATCCTCAAGAAAAGATAAATGATAAACCCAGGTACTTTCTCTGAAATTTCTACAACAAAGAACTCACCTATAAACAATTAAGTGAATAGACTAAGTCAATTTTCAAAATTTCCCTTTCCTTATATCTGTTTTCAATCCACAAAATAAATCCCTGTGTGTCAGACTGCTTTTAGTTCTTGGATTAGATTCATTATGGAGCATGAGTCCAGTACCTCTCTTGGGGCTCCTCTTCCGCTAGTTAGTAAATCTAACCCAGCAGGACAGCCTGGTATACAGTACAGAGACAAAGAGAGGAAGCAAGTCTGAGACAAGGTGAAGCTCCCAGACAAAGGACAGAGAGGAGAGTGCTTTTATCAGCTGCTTTGTCACCAGCCCACTGTTCTGTTCGAAATCTCTACCTTTCTGTCCTAGTTCAGAGCTGACAGACACACTGGAAGGTCTCCCACCCAACTGGAGTTCAAGAAGGTCTCCGGTGTTCAGTTACTGGCTGCTTTGTTTAACAGCTAATTCCAACAGCCAATCAGACAATTCTAGACACTTTTAGTATCTTGTGGAGCTTTGGCCTTACTCCAATGACTGCTAAAAATGACAAACACACCCATGGTTTCTGTTAATGTAACAGGTTCCACTTCCCCAAAGCCCAAAGAAGAATACGGGTTAGATTTCAGTTTTTGTTAAACGCACAGAGCAACCCAAAGTCTTTGGGAAACAATAAAGGCAGCTCAAATTATAGTTCATCATGACATTAAAAAAGAGAAAAAGAAAAATGGTACAGAAAAAGTGCTAGTAAAGGGAAACCAGCAGTCATGACGGCTTTGTCTCTGTTCCTTTCTGCAAGTGTGAGCTTCAATGAAAGTCTGGCAACTTCCCCTTGGCTCTACTTTTCCTTTGATGATGGTTTCCACATTGCCAAATGGCTTATCACAGTTAAGGTTAAAGCTCTTATCTTTATCTGAGTCCCTTCCAATTTGGTTAAGTTCAGAGATAATAGGTGGGAGGACTTTAGAAAAGAAAATGTTAATTTGTTCAAGAATATTTTGAACACCTACTGAGTGTCAAGCATGGGCCTCAGGGAGCCCAGGGAAATCCATAAACATAATATGCACCAGATAGCATGCAAACGAGCAGTGATTCTCCAACTTTACTATGCCCCCAAACCACTTGGAGCGCTTATTATCAGGACTTGGAACCTATGTTCTGTTGAGTGGCCCAATCATTACTGGATCCGGCCAGCACAAATTCCCACCTGAGTTTCCACATTCAACCCAATCTAAGACAGACATCTAGCTATAGGGATAGTTCAACTCTGCAACAAGGCCAGAGACTGCAGCAAACTATCACAGATTATAACTAGATATATCAAGGTGACATTGTGTCACCAAGAGCTCTAATGCTCTGGAGAGAGGGAAAGAAGATAGTAACGTAATGGCCTTTCCTTTCATGTCTCTAAGAGGGACAAAGGATATTTGAATTATTTTCAGGCAAGCATACATAAGATTTTCATCTCTGGACTTGCCTTCTAGACACCTTTTATCTAAAATTCACGGTTTAAGTATTTTTTTTTAGAAAGGTAGAGCACTAGTTTCCTTTAGCCATAACATTCATGGTATATTAAACTTGCCACAAATTTTATTAACACTAATGGAAATAGGGTGCTTTAGGAAAGATGACTGTGAACCAGCTTACCACTTAAACTTTAATGTTCACACAAATTACCTGGGGGTCTTGCTAAATGTGACAATGCTTCATTACCTATGGGGTGGAGCCAGAGACTACATTTTGTTTTTTGTAAGATGGAGGTCTCATTATGTTGCCCAGGCTGGATTCAAACTCCCAAGCTCAAGTGGTCCTCCAGCCTCAGTTGCTGGAGTAACTAGGACTATAGGCTCCTGCCACCACACTGGTTTGAAGACTGCATTTCTTTTTCTTTCCTTTTTTTTTTGAGACAGAGTCTCACTCTGTCACCCTGGGTAGAGTCCAGTAGTGTCACAGCTCACAGCAACCTCAAACTCTTAGGGTCAAGAGATCCTCTTGCCTCAGCCTCCCAAGTAGCTGGGACTACAGATGCCTGCCACAACACCCAGCTAGTTTTTTTTCTAATTTTAGTCGCCCTCTTGCTGAGGCTGGTCTCAAAGTCCTAGCCTCAAGGGATCTACCTGCCTTGGCCTCCCAGAGTGCTGGGATTACAGGTGTGAGCTACTGCATGTGCAGCCAGGAGACTGCATTTCCAAACAGCTCTCAAGTGAGGCAGCTGCTGCTGCTAATCCAGGCACTACACTTTGAGTGGCATGGCCAAAGGATTTTAGCAAGGGTGCTGCCTGTGTCCTGGTACTTAGGATTATTCAATTCCTTGAAGAAAGCTTTAGGATCATGATGGAAACTATAAAGGAGTCTGATATGTCAGCAAGGAAATCATCTAGAGAAAAGAATTAAACCAATATTGATTTGAGCTAGCAGAGAAGTGACATGGTAACATGGGGACTGAGAAACTGGGTCATCTGAAAAAATAACAAAACACCAAAAATGTCACCTCTATTTTGTTAATATTCTAGAACGGTGTTGTCCAAAATAAATCTAATGCTATGCACATGTGAAATTCCAAATTACATTAGAAAATAACAAAAAGAAATGGATGATTAATTTGAATATATTTATATTCAATATATTCAAAACATTCTTTCAACATGTAATGAATATAAAAAATGATATTTTTCATATGAAGTCTTCAAAATATGGAGTGTATTCATACATATAGCACATCTCAATTCAGACTACATTTCAAGTGCTTACTAGCCACATGTGCTGGTGGTGATGATATTGGACGATGTAGCTCTAGAATCGTGCTACTTAAAGTGTGGTCCAGCAGCAATAGCACTGCTTGGAAGGTGTCAGGTCTTTGACACCTGCTCAGACATAGTGAGAGGCTGAATTTTAACAAGATCTGCCAGTGATTCAGAGGCATATTAAAGTTTGGTAAGCATTGCCCTAGAACAAAGGAATCAGCAAGTTCTACTGGTTGCTAGGAAAGACACTTTGGAAAGCTATTGTTTCTTATTTTTATGACATTAAAGGAGTTGAGACCAGAATCCAGGAGTGCTGATTACTATTTATTCATCACTTGTCTATTCTTCAATAAGCAGATGAAACCACAGTTCTTAAAATAATGACCTAATAAATGATTAAGGATCAAAACACAGTGAGCTTAAACAGACCAATGAACAATGTTGCTTGCTTTGAAAAGACAAAATGGCCAGCTGATAGCAGCAGAGGGCGGTGGGGGTGGGGGGGAGTGAGAGCCGGACGGGTACTGGGTGACTCTGCCTCGCTGAGGAAAAATAACTAAACATGGGCAAAGGAGATCCTAAGAAGCCGAGAGGCAAAACGTCATCATATGCATTCTTTGTGCAAACTTGTCGGGAGGAGCACACGAAGAAGCACCCAGATGCTTCAGTCAACTTCTCAGAGTTTTCTAAGAGGTGCTCAGAGAGGGGGAAGACCATGTCTGCTACAGAGAGACGAAAATCTGAAGATGTAGCAAAGGCGGACAAGGCCCGTTATGAAAGAGAAATGAAAACCTACATCCCTCCTAAAGGGAAAACAAAAAAGAAGTTCAAGGATCCCAATGCACCCAAGAGGCCTCCTTCAGCCTTTTTCTTGTTCTATTCTGAGTATCGCCCAAAAATCAAAGGAGAACATCCCAGCCTGTCCATTGGTGATGTTGCAAAAAAGCTGGGGGAGATGTGGAATAACACTGCTGCGGAGGACAAGCAGCCTGATGAAAAGAAGGCTGCAAAGCTGAAGGAAAAATACGAAAAGGATATTGCTACAGACTGAGCTAAAGGAAGATGAAGAAGATGAAGATGATGAATAAGTTGTTTCTAGCACAGTTTTTTTTCTTGTCTGTAAAGCATTTAACCCCCCTGTACACAACTCACTCCTTTTATTATTTTTTTTTTGTAGAGACAGAGTCTCATTATACTGCCCTCGGGTAGAGTGCCGGGGCGTCATCCGGCTCACAGCAACCTCTAACTCTTGGGCTTACACGATTCTCTTGCCTCAGCCTCCCAAGCAGCTGGGACTACAGGCGCCTGCCACAACGCCTGGCTATTTTTTGTTGCAGTTTGGCCGGGGCTGAGTTTGAACCCGCCACCCTCGGCATATGGGGCCGGCGCCCTACTCACTGAGCCACAGGCGCCGCCCACAACTCACTCCTTTTAAAGAAACAAATTGAAATGTAAGGCTGTGTAAGATTTGTTTTTAAACCGTATAGTATCTTTTCTTGTAGTTAACACACTACCGAATGTGTCTTTAGATAGCCCTGTCCTGGTGGTATTTTCAATAGCCACTAACCTTGCCTGGTACAGTCTGGGGGTTGTAAATTGGCATGGAAATTCAAAGCAGGTTCTTGTTGGTGCACAGCACAAATTAGTTATATATGGAGATGGTAGTATTTTCATCTTCAGTTGTCTCTGATGCAGCTTATATGAAATAATTGTTGTTCTGTTAACTGAATACCACTCTGTAATTGCAAAAAAAAGTTGCAGCTGTTTTGTTGACATTCTGAATGCTTCTAAGTAAATACATTTTTTTTTTATTAAAACAACAAAAAAAAAAAAAAGAAATTCTTACTAAGGCTCGGCTCCCATAGCACAGAGCACAGTGGTGATGGTGCCAGCCACATACACCAAGGGTGACAGGTTCAAACTCTGCCCAGGACAGCTAAACAACTATGGCAACTGCAACAAAAAAATAGCTGGGCGTTGTGGTGGGGGCCTGTAGTCCCAGCTACTTGGGAGGCTGAGGTGAGAGAATCACTTGAGTCCAAGAGTTGGAGGTTGCTGTCAGCTGTGATGCCAAGGCACTCTACCGAGGGTGACATAGTGAGACTCTGTCTCAAAAAAAAAAGAAATTCTTACTAATAATTCATTTTTTGCTGGGTGTTGTGCTGGGTGTCTGTAGTCCCAGCTACTTGAGGAGTTTGAGTTTGCTGTGAGCTATAGCACTCTACTGAAGGCAAACAATGAGACTCTGCTTCAAAAAAAACCCAAAAACTAATAATTCATTTTTCAAAAGTGTATTTTTGTGCTCCTTGCAAAATAGGAGTTGAAAGAAAGTAGGCTTTCTCTTTCACATCTAGCTCATCCTCCAGCTCTAGATGCCTGAAGTCTTGTAAGGCTTGAAACACTCTGCAAATGGAATCACTGAGTATCGTGTGTTAGGCTTGCAACAGACCATGTCTTTTCCTAGGCTTGGGGTTTTGCACTGAAGATAAAGTGCCCCTCAGATAAGTGTTTACAGATAATTACTTCTCAAACAAGGAAAGCATAATAGATTGAGCAGAAAACACAAAGCTGTTATCTTTGATTCTAGAGGACAAGAGGAAAAGGAGACTATTCTGCCTGGCCTAAATTTAATAGGCTTACTGCTGCAGAGGTCAAGAGACAACTAGTGAAGTATTTAAAGAGAAAAGTATTCAGTTCACGATATACCAGCATCCACAGAAAATTACACCTCTCCTATTTATGTGCATCACATTTCTTCTATTTAAAGCATCTAGCAGGGACTTTATAATTTTTTTTTTCTTTTTTTGGAGATAGGGTCTCACTCTGTTGCCTGCACTAGAGTACAGAGGTGTCATCACAGCTCACATGAACCTCAAAATTCTGGGCTCAAGTGATCCTCCTGTCTCAGCCTCCCAAGTAACTGGGAGTACAGACACATGCCACCCTGTCTGGCTAATTTTTCTTACTTTTTGTAGAGATAGGGTCTCACAATATTGCCGAGGCTTGTCTCAAACTCCTGGCCTCAGGTGATCCTCTTGCCTCAGCCACCCAAGGTGTTGGGATTATAACTGTGAGCCACTGTGCTGGGCCTGGAACTTTATGAAATTTATGAACTACAGTTAAAACAGAAACACATAAAAAAGCAGCAATAATAAGGCTGTACATTTTCTTTTCTTATAGCTTATACTACCATTAACGATGCCTTGTATTTGTTTAGGACTTAAACAGTTTCCAATGCACTTTCAAAACACATTATTGTATTTAATACAAATAAAGAAAATAAGGGATGCATACTATGTGGACTATCTCAGGAAGTCTTATTTTGGAAGATCATTAGGTTTTCAATTTCTCAAACTAAATTTATCCTTTCTATAGCTTATTTTGTTAACTATATCTGTTCTTTTCCCAGTTGTTTAAGCAATGTTGGTATGTTTTCCTTAACTTTCTCTTTTTGACTCTTCCCTCCTATTTTGTTGTTCCAGAAAAGCCACACTGCAGAGGATGTGAGCTTTGTAGTTAGTGTGCCCTGTTTTCAATGTCTCAACTCTATGAGACAAAGTGGCACCTTTGGCCACTTTTCCTCATTTCTAAACCTATAGTGAGAAGAAACTCATCTCGCCACAAATGTAAAGTCCTTAGTGCTCATGAAATGGTAGCACTTCAGATCCCTACCTATAGGAATCCTCATCTAACACACCACATTTGGGATGGCATAAACCCAATCCGGGAACTGATTATTTCCTGGGCTTTTGTTTTAGAGCCCAGAGTGAAAGGCATCTAGAACAGTGACTGCAGATTACTTTACTTGGTATGATTCAGTTTATAATAAGAAGTACATGGAAACCATGATATTACTGAAAATATGGTATTTAGTGGGGTCACAATTCTAGTCTATGAAATGAGGTGCCAAGGAGATTATTATGATGCCAAAAATACAGCCTGACTTCTTAGCAGGCTCAAAATACAGCTTGACTTCTTGGCAGGCTCACATTGAATGATAACAACCGCCTTCATGGAAGTAGGTCCTAGTTTAAATATAAATATCTTTAGGAATTCTGTAACATAGTAAAAAAAAAAAATCATGAGGCTCGGTGCCTGTGGCTCAAGCGGCTAAGGCGCCAGCCACATACACCTGAGCTGGCGGGTTCGAATCCAGCCTGGGCCCGCCAAACAACAATGACGGCTGCAACCAAAAAATAGTTGGGTGTTGTGGCAGGCGCCTGTCTTCCCAGCTACTTGGGAGGCTGAGACAGGAGAATTGCTTGAGCCCAGGAGTTGGAGGTTGCTGTGAGCTGTGATGTCACAGCACTCTACCCAGGGCAAAAGCTTGAGGCTCTGTCTTAAAAAAAAAAAAAAAAAAAGAAAAAAAATCATGAAAGATAAGAAAAAGAAAAAAATAAAATTAAAGTTAATCCTTTCCTTCCATGTTTCATTGTTAAACTACACATTTAAAATTTTGTTCTCATTTTTTGCTGTGGAGAAGGTATCCCAAACAACAAACTGTTTGGACATAAAAATCAAGGACACAAAGTAACATCCTGGTTAAGACAGGATACCAAATGCCTTAAGCCATTATCAGCTACTGTTACCAAATAGCCTGATAAATGGAAAAGATCACCACTCAAAAGCTGTCAATGTGACATCTTCAAGACACATGAGAAATACTTGAGTAATTCCTTATAATAAAATTGTATGGCTTGGTGCTTGTACTCGTGGTTAGGGCGCCGGCCACATATACCGGGGCTGGCAGGTTCGGACCCAGCCTGGGCCTGCTAAACAACAATGACAACTACAACAAAAATATAGCCAGTAGCTGTAGTCCCAGCTACTTGGGAGGCTAAGGCAAGAGAATTGCTTAAGCCTAAAAGTTTGAGGTTGCTGTGAGCTGTGATGCCATAGCACTCTACCGAGGACGACATAGTGAGACTGTCTCAAAAAAAAAAAAAAATGTACAGTAACCATACCTTTATAAAGGCCATAAAATAGTTGTGTAAGCTTGCTTACAAATAGTGCAAAATCTCCAGTATGGGAGGAGGTTATTCAGATTAGATGAACAATTCTCATACTTTAAATTTCTGAAGACTTCTACTTTGTTTTCTACATTCAGAAATAATTTCTTTGGTTTTAAACTACCTTTTCATTGTTGATAAAGCTTTGAAAGGGGCATTTCTTCTGTCTAGTGTTATTAATGAAAGAGAATTTCCACTGTTAATTTTATTAAATTAAGAACCTACCAAATAGCTAAACCTAAGGTAAGAAGTATGGTATAAATAACCTTGCCAATGTGTGTCACTGCATGAGTGGGTTAATAAGATAACACACATAATCAGAATACTAGTTCCTAAACATATTGGCTTATTAAGACATAAATGGATTTAAAAAATTACCTAAAATCGGGCAGTGCCTGTGGCTCAAAGCAGTAGGGCGCTAGCCCCATATGCCAGAGGTGGCAGGTTCAAAGCCGGCCCCGGCCAAAAAAAAACACAAACTGTAAAAAAAAAAAAAAAAAATTACCTAAAATCACAATGCCAAAAAACAAACAACAACAAAAAAACCCCAAACACACCAAAACTGAACACAGTCCATTCAATTTTGTAGCCAAAAGCAATGATTTACTACTGCCTCTTGCACGATGAATACCTAATCAGTAGTACTCATTTTTGGGATTAATATTTTTCTTGTAGGGAAACACACTTCTCTGCCTAGCACTGTCTCAGGAATTCACACTTCTCAATTACACAGGTACAAGATTCTACAGTGTCTCAAATGATAGATTTTGTGACCAATTGAAATTAGTGCTAAAACTGTTTTCTTTGGTGGGCTTGAAAATAGCCCATCCCTGGAAATAGAGCCATGTGCTTAATGATGATTTTGTTTTGCTTAAGTGTTACATGAACATAACAGGGACGGGATGATTAACACTATCTGGAGCGGGGGTTGTCAATTTATTTAAGCTTAAGATTTTAACATTGATGGGGTTTTGGATAGAGATTGCATTTTTGCTGTTAAAAGGAATTGGTAGAATTCTTAGAAGGCTCAGATGAGATGGAATGCCTCTCGGTAGACATGTCATTCTAGGGGCAAATACATTTCCCGTGTCCTGGCTTCTTAGCGTCACTTCTGGCATGCCTGATGACAGTGCTTGCAAAGTCCCTTTACAATGGGCCAGGATACGTGGAGTGAAATCTAAGAGCTGGAAGAGGCTTACAAGTTAACTGGGCTGAAGAATTGGGGCTGAACAGCGCTCCAGAGATGGGCTAGAGGCCTGCGGGGAGGGTGGGTTCTCTCTGCCAATCAAGGGCAGTGGTGACACCTATTATATGCCACGACAGAAACAGGCTCTGATGAGTGGTTAGAGCTCCATCCTGCTCTGCGGAATAAGTAAATTTCTATTTCTCTTTGGGCCTCCAGGGATCTGTTTTCTCCAGGACGGTCGTTCCTCCTCTCCCCAGCCCCAAGTGCTGGAAAAGCCCCACACCCGACCTCTAGCAACCCAGGGTAAGTCAAGCTCAGAGAAAACCGAGCTCAGGTGGCAGGACAGGCTTCACCTGACAGCCAGCAGGGGTTCGGCTAAGGCGGCTGCGCGACTCCGGGTAACAAGCACGGAAAAGCTCTGGCATCCAGGCTCCTCGTCCTCTCTCCAGAGCCCTTGGGAGTCGTGGGCAGCTATGAGTCCCTGGCTTCCCAGCTTACCTGGCCTCAGGATCGCTTTCCTGCCTCCAGGATCGCTTTCCTGTCCCTAACGTTCTTGAGAGATTCCGAATCACCTGAAGAAACAGAAATCGCAACGCGTACCTGGGTCTGCGCACGCGCCGTACTTTTGCCGTGCTTCCCTCACCCGCCCGAGACTCATTCTTATTAACTGCGCATGCGAGAATCTGAGCGTTCTTTTCCCGCATGGCAGAGGTAGGTTCCTAGAGAACCAATCAGAAAGGACAACTTGACAGGAGCCCCACCCCCTCAGCCACGCCCCCAATGTTGGCCCCCTCTCTTTGGCTGGAATGGCACAGAAGCGGGCTGTCTCCGTCCCCTTCCCAGCAGCCAATCGCAGGCGAGACGCCGGCCGCGCGCAAGCTCCTTGGAGTTTAACGGTCGCGAGAGGCCTCTCGGCAGTGGGAGCGGCGGCCAGGTAAGCGGCCAGCGGCCTGTGGGAAGTTGCTGGCTGCGGAGGACAGGGGATGAGATTTAGGGGGACACCGTCTTAGCAGACCTTTGAATGTGCTGGTGGGCTAGGGTAAGGGGAGACCACAGACAAGCGACAGAACCCCGCCGGCGTCCTCCGGCGTGTGGGGGTTCTGCGGGGCTGCGGAGTGCCTTTTCTAGGTTCAGTGCCTTTGAGTGACACCCGCGTGACCCAATAGCAGGGCGCTCTTCCCGAGGGGTGGGGGGCTTGTGGTTTTTCTGGTCTGGGATAGAGGTGCCACGGCCGCTTCCTTTTGGAATCTTAAGTTGTAGTTGCTGGAGGGGTCGCTTTCCCTCCGTCTCCTCTACTGTCTGTGGCATAGGCGACTGCGTGGGTTGTCCCTCGCGTTCGGACTTGAATTCGATAAATCGCCACCGGCAATTGAAGTCGGGCTGTGAGCTCCAGAATGTGGGGACCTGGCCTCACCTGAAATCACCCCTTTTCTCCGCTCAGTCTCAGCAGAACGCCTCGTTCACTTTCACATCATCGACAGACCCCATCAGTCGTTCTTTCCTCAGCTCTGCTAGGAATGGGGGCGGGGGGGCAAAAGCGTTATATCTTGGTGCTGGAAGGTATAAAAAGCAGTCTCATTCTCTTTTCTTTTTTTGAGACAGAGCCTCTAGCTGTTGCCCTGGGTACAGTGCTGTGGCATCACAGCTCACAGCAACCTCTCAACTCCTGGGCTCAAGCGATTCTTCTGCCTCTGACTCCCAAATAGCCGGGGCTACGGCGCCTGCCACAACGCCCGCTATTTTTTGGTTGCAGCCGTCGTTTGGCGGGCCCGGGCTGGATTCGAACCTGCCAGCTTAGTTGTATGTGGCTGGCGCCTTAGGCGCTTGAGCCACAGGCACTGAGCCAAGCAGGCTCATTCTTTGTAAAGTTTTTTTTTGTCCTGAATTTTGCATTGTATATCGGGGTGTTTGGTTTTTCCCCACCTTTAATTCTCCCTGCGTACCCCACTCCGGCTGGCGAAGCATCACTGAATTTCTAGCACTTTTCCGTCTGGATCTGCTGCATCCAGATTACCTCGGCGGGGGGAATAATAGATGGGGTCTCTCTCCGGAGACCTTGTGTTTTCTGGGTATCCAGGCAAGGTGATTTGAATCCAGTTATTTCTACTGCCAGTTGGAAGGGGCAGCCCCTGACTTTTTCAGTGTCCTACTTGAACTGAGTCACTGGGGAGAGAAATCTTTGGTTAGGTCCGGTTACCCTTGGCTTTCACACCTGTCCCTGATTGATTTTTTTTTTTTTTTTGATGCAGTGCTTTCTAAAACCAGGTCCTAGAAAAGTGGGAGTATAACAATCGAGAGACTGAAATACTAGATAATTTTCCTCTGTCACACTCTCTATAAGCTTTTCCTTTTGTAAGGTTTTCTCCTTTTTTTACTTCCGTTTCTCTTGCTCTCTCATTTTTTCTAATGTATGAATTCCCTAAGCAGGAGGCATATTGTTGGATTCGTTTTAACCAATTTACCACTGTATGCTCAGCTTCAGTGAAATTTTAGTTGGCCCCACAGTTATTTTTTAAGAAGTAATAAGTACACAGATACAAAAGGTCATAATAGTGCAAAATGTGCTTCCAGCCAATGAGGAGGCAACTGTGTTTAATTTATTTAATTGGCTCTTTTTAATGAAAATTAAATATGAAGTACTTAAGTTATGTAAACCAGCATGTATGTGTGGTAGAATTTATTAAACAAATGAACAAGGCATGTAAGTATTCTAATTGTTACATAATGGAATTGTGTCTAGAACCTTGATTATTAAACATGTAACATTCTGAAATATGAACTAAAGATATGATGCTGCTTTTTACAAATCACCCTTATAGATTTTTTGGTACTATTTATGGTTCACATAGCATACAATTGAGTGGTTTTTAGTATATTTACAAACTTGTACAACCAACACCACTATCTTAAGTCCAGAACTTTTCATCACCCCATAAAGAGACCTCCAAACCAACTGCAGTCACTCCCATGCTTTCTTTTCCCCAATTCCTGGCAACCATTAATCTACTTTATCTGTATGGATTTGCCTATTTTAGATATTTTATAGAAATGAAATCATATGTGACTGGCTTGATAAACCATATTTGTTTATCCATTCATCTATTAATGGACATTTGGGTTGTTCCTACACTTTGGTTATTATTAATAGTGTTGCTATCTTTGAGGTAAATATGTATGAAAGAAGTCAAGGTTTCCAAAATCATGAAAAGATATTTGCTAGGTTTAGTGGCTTTTTATAGTAGTATTTTTTTCCTCATTCATTTTCAGACTCTCTTGGAAGTTTTAGGATATTTCACGGTTCTGAATGTTAGCAACTGAAAATGCCAGTAGACGATGAAGCATCTGAAGATGACTCGGATTCAGTTTCCTCAAACAGTCAAAGAAACTTTATTTTCAAATAAGAGAATATAACAGTTTCTGTACACTATGGAAAATTTTGAGTTGGTGAAAACCTTACACAAAACTTCATCTTCTGTAGAATATGATACCAAAAATTTTCCCCATTCTCTTGGACAGAACTTAAATACTAATAGGTAAGAATAGGATAGATATTTTTTAATGTAACAACAAATCAAAACTATTTGCATAGTTTACCAACTTGTTTAAATAGTGTCATAGAGGGCAGTGCCTGTGGCTCAGGGAGTAGGGCGCCGGTCCCATATGCCACAGGTGGCAGGTTCAAACCCAGCCCTGGCCAAAAAAACCACAAAAAAAAAAAAATAAATAAATAAATAGCGTCATAGATACTGATTTGTATTTGTTTTTTTAAAAAGGACTATGATCAGGAACTGTTCAGGGACAATTATTTAAATTAAAAATAGTTGTAGGCCAGGCGAGTTGGCTCAGGCCTGTAATCCAGCACTGTGGGAGGCCAAGCCAGGTGGATTGCTTGAGCTCAGAAGTTTGAGACCAGCCTGAGCAATAGTGAGACCCCGTTCTCTACTAAAGAATAGAAAAACTAGTTGGACTTTGTGGCAGGTGCCTTTAGTCCCAGGTACTTGGGAGGCTGAGGCAAGAGGATCGCTTGAGCCGGAGAGTTTGAAGTTGCTGTGAACTATGATGCCATGCACTCTACACTGGCTGATGTTATTTTTTAAAGATGAGGTCCCACTCTGTCACCCAGGCTGGAGTGCAGTGGAGCAGTGATAGCTGCTGGGCTCAAGCTATCCTCCCACTTCAGTTTCCTAAGTGGCTGGGATTACAGGTGCATGCCACCATGCCTGGCTTATATTGTGTATAATAAATAAATTGCTTTTAAAAATTGTTCATTCTCTGCCCTTTACAGAAGGAATTTATGGGAGATTACAAGACTGCATAAAATAAAACAAAGCATAAATTTAGGGTGAGAGGAAATTTTAAAAAGCATGGGAAATGGTCTAAAACAGATGTCTGCTACATAATCTATATGTACTTACTAAAAGTTTGTCACACATTTTGTTTTTTGGCCCCATCACCTCATGGCCCCTTTGAAGTCCAATTCTAGAACAAATTCCTTTAAGAACATAGTGATTAATTTTTTTTCTGGAAGAACCTAAATGTGCCTTGCTAATGAAAGTTATGTAATTGAACTAGTCTCCCTTTTCATCCTGACAGTTAAATTTGCCACATTTATTTGTTTGTTTTTCCTTTTTGAGACAGAGTCTCATTTTGTTGTCCTTGGTAGAGTATGCTGTGGTGTCACAGCTCACAGCAACCTCAGACTCCTGGGCTTAAGTGATTCTCTTGCCTCAGCCTCCTGAGTAGCTGGGACTACAGGCACCTGCCACAACGCCCCTCTATTTTTAGAGATGAGGTCTCACTCTGACTCAGTCTGGTCTCAAACCAGTGAGCTCAGGCAATCCACCTGCCTCGGACTCCCAAATGCTGGGATTAGAGGCATGAGCCACTGTCCCAGCCAAATTTGTCACATTTAAACTCAATCATTACAACTATGTAAACCCCTATCTACAGCATATTATGTTCTTCTGTCCTCTGAATTTTTACTAGCATTCTGTCTGCTCCTAACTTTATAATTTTGAGTGTCCCTTTTTTTTTTTTTTGAGGTAGAGTCTCACTTTGTCAGGCTTGGTATCGTGCTCTGGAGTCATTCACAGCAACCTCTAACTCTTGAGTTCAAGCGATTCTCTTGCCTCAGCCTTCCAAGTAGCTGGTACTACCGGTTCCTGCCGCAGCACCCGGCTAGAGATGGAGTCTCGCTCTAGTTCAGGCTGGTCTCGAATTCATGAGCTCTGGTGATCTGCCCACCTTGGCCTTCCAAAGTGCTGAGATTACAGGCATAAGCCCCCACACCTGGCCTGTGAGTGTCCCCTCCACCCCCACCTCCCGCTTTTTTTTTTTGGAGACAGTCTCACTATGTCGCCCTCTGTAGAGGTAGAATGCTATGACGTCACAGCTCACAGCAACCTCAAACTCTTCGGCTTAAGCAGTTCTCTTGCCTCAGCCTTCCAAGTAGTTGGAACTACAGGCACCCACCACAACGCTCGGCTATTTTTTGGTTGTAGTTGTCATTGTTTGGCAGGCCCAGGCTGGGTTCAAACACACCAGCTCTGGTGTATGTGGCTAGCACCCTAGCCGCTGAGCTACAGGTGCCAAGCTGAGTGTCTCCTTTTTAAAAAATTCTTTGTGCAGCAAAGCAGAGCATTAAGCAATAAATGAATGAAAACGACCTTTTGGTAACTCAATTTTAAACAAATTTTAATGTCCTGAATTATACTCTGTATGCTAATAAAACACACAGATTTGGAAAAGCAGTTCTTCTGGAATGAATCAGTGTTGCTAACATTTTACACACAACTCAGGAGGCAGGGGCAGAAGGATCACTTGAACCCAGGAGTTTAAGGTTGCTGTGAGCAAGGCTGATGTCAGGACACTCTAGCCTAGGCAACACGGTGAGACTCTATCTCAAAAAAAAAAAAAAAAAATCACAAATAGGCTAAATAAGTCTTGAATATTTGCTGCTAATTTGCTTGATGCAATTTTTATTCAGTGATAGTGTAGAGATAAGCATCAGTTTATCACACCAAATTAAGGGGATCCAATTAACGAGATTTGACTGTAATTCTAGGCAGTGGAGAAAGAATCTCAACTACACAATGAATAGCTGTTTTTGAAGTGAGGTGAAACAATCCTCTGGAATAATTTAGATCAGAGAAGCTGGAATTTTTTTTATTGGTTAGCACAAACTTTATTTTCTGCTATATGTACTTTGGAGTGCTCACTTCTGGAGGTCTTTCTCTTCTGTTCTTAGAAAACAGTGCTGTCTTTTTATTGCTATTTTCCTTTTGTGGACAAATTTGTTATCAGATTTTCAACAAAATGAGGTGCCATTAGAAGGATTAAATATCAGTGGTTTTGTACTGCTCTGCTAAATCTTGAACTGCTGAATTATTCAACACTTTGGTAGAATGAAGAAAACCATTTGAATTATTTATGTTTCAACAGAAGTAGTCCCCACCTTAGTACAAATGGGGTATCCTCTTTCTCAGGGAAGACCAGACCATCTGTAATTCAAGGTACAGTTGAAGTCCTGACTTCTTTAATGCAAGAGCTGCAAAACAGTGGAAAGACTGATTCAGAACTTTGGAAAAACTGTGAGGTATCTAGTTTTATTTTATTTTTGGATTTATACGTACCTCTACTAAACTCTAAATTACTAGAAACTTGTATCTTGAGAGCATGACAATTAAGTTATTGCTAAAGTGTCAAGTGTATTAATTGGAGAACAAGATTGAACAAATATGAAAAAGATCAAAAATATTTTTTTAAAAATACGTGTGATTGGACATACTAATTTGTATATTAAATGTAAACTAAAACAATTTTGTTCGTGGAACTGAGAATCTGAAAATTATTAAAATTGTTACTAATCTTAATGTTTTAAGTAAGGTATATGGAACTGTCACCATTTCAGAAAAACCTAAATTCACTTTGAAATATTTTGAATGTTCTAATTGTCAATTAAGGCGTCTATTTAGTACCTTATTAGCTTCAGCTGTGATATGTTACATTCTCTTCCTTTAAATCAGTGACTTGTTCTTTGGTCTATAAGTTAAATTGTGATATAAAAATGTAACAGTTGAAAGAATACTTATATGTAAATTTTGTTTCTTAGAATAATGCTCAAGGTAGACCTTACCACAGCTAGATTTGGTACTTTATAGAAATGTATAAAACAGGGCGGCGTCTGTGGCTCAGTCGGTGGGGCGCCGGCCCCATGTACCGAGGGTGGCGGGTTCAAACCCGGCCCCGGCCAAACTGCAACCAAAAAAAAAAAAAATAGCCGGGCGTTGTGGCGGGCGCCTGTAGTCCCAGCTACTCGGGAGGCTGAGGCAAGAGAATCGCTTAAGCCAGGAGTTGGAGGTTGCTGTGAGCTGTGTGAGGCCACGGCACTCTACCGAGGGCCATAAAGTGAGACTCTGTCTCTACAAAAAAAAAAAACAAATGTATAAAACATCATTAAACTCGTAAGTACTAGATTTTGTTTAATATCATACATTTAGAACCAGTGGAATGAAATATTATCTGGTTTAAGAATTCAGTAGCCACCACTGCTTAAGTGTAATTACTTGTTTGTATTCATTACTCATGATTACTGAAGTTATAGAAACGACTATTAGTATACACATAAAACATTGAGTTTTCAAGCGGGGTGCATTGACTTAACCTGTAATCTTAGCACTCTAAGACACCGAGCCGAGTGGATTGTTTGAGCTCAGGAGTTGGAGACCAGCCTGAGCAAGAATGAGACCCCATCTCTACTAAAAAAAAAATAGAAAAACTAGCCCGGTGTTATGGCTGTGGCACCTGTAGTCTCAGCTACTTGGGAGGCTGAGGCAAGAAGGTCGCTTGAGCCCAAGAGTTTGAAGTTGCTGTGAGCTAAGATTCCATTGCACTCCACCCAGGAGCAATAGGATAAGACTGTCTCAAACAAACAAAAAAAGTTTTTGGTTTATATACTTTTGTGTTTGTCCCATATAACAGTATATATGTGCTAATGGAAAACATCTGTAAGGTGCCATTGTAAATGATGCCAGCCTCAGAGGCTTACCCCTATAACCCTAGCAGTGTGGGAGGCTGAGGAAGGAGGATTGCTTGAGGCCAGGAGTTTGAGACCAGCAAAAGTGAGATGCTGTCTCTGTCAAAAATAGAAAAAGTTAGGGTGGGTGCAGTGGTTTAGGCCTATAATTCTAGCACTCTGGGAGGCTAAGTTGGGTGGATTGCTTTAGCTCATGAGTTCGAGACCAGCCTGAGCAAGAGTGAAACTCCATCTCTAAAAATAGTTGGGTGTCGTGGCAGGCACCTATGGTCTTAGCTACTTGGGAGGCTGAGGGAAGAGAATCACTTGAGCCCAAGAGTGTGAGGTTGCTATGAGCTATGACACCATAGCCCTCTACTGAGGGTGACAAAGTGAGACTCTGTCTCAAAAAAAAAAAAAAAAAAATTAGCTGGAAATAGTGGTGCCTACCTGAAGTCCAAGCTATTCAGGAGAATCACTTGAGTCCAGGAGTATGAAGTTGCTGCGAGCTATGATGAGTGAGCGCAGGGGACAGGGTAAAAGTCTCTCAAAAAACTAAATAAAGCAGGGCGGTGCCTGTGGCTCAAAGGTGTAGGGCACTGGCCCCATATGCCGGAGGTGGTGGGTTCAAACCAAGCCCAGGCCAAAAAAAAAAAAAAAAAAACTAAATAAAGCAAAATAGAATGTTTTACTAAATGTTTCCCCTAATGAGTCAGCTCGTTATCTTACGATACTAGCGTTAACCTCCTAGTATAGAAGTTGTTGCTTTTAATACTTTGTAATACCTTTTTCATAAAAAATAAGCATCTTAAGTCAGAATCAGAATATGTTTGTGCTGGGCTTGCTTCTGTAATCCTACCTCTTTGGGAGGCGAAGGCAGAGTATGGATTGAGCCCAGGAGTTAGAGACAGACTAGCCTGAGCCAACAGCAAGAACATGTCCCTGCAAAAACCAGATGTGGTATGTGCCTGCAGTCACAACTACTCTGGAGGATAAGACAGGAAAATTGCTTCAAATCAGGAGTTTGAGGTTGCAATGAGCAATGATGGTGCCACTGCACTGTAGTCCAGGCGGCAGAGCATGACTCTGTCTCAAAAAAAAAACCAGATTTGATTTTTATAAACTAGAATATTAAGCAGTTACTTCTACCTTTTAACATTTGAATCTGCTTCTTTCTGTCCTTTCTAATTCACCTGTGATATGACAGATTATTATTTTTATTATGTTTAGTAATAATTGACTGCCTGATTTTTATATAAAGTAGACATGTAATTATTCAGTGAAGAATTGTGGAAGATAGTTTTAACTTGGATATAATATGAAGAATACTTCTGGCCATTTCAGTAAAACATCTTTTTTTAAATTTATTTTTATTTTTTTATTTTTGGGGAATCATTGAGGATACAGTGAGATGAGTCAGGTTACACTGCTTGTGTTACTTCAGTAAAACTTCTTCTTTCTTTTTTTTGGCAGTTTTTTTTTTGGCCAGGGCTGGGTTTGAACCCACCACCTCTGGTATATGGGGCCGGCGCCCTACTCCTTTGAGCCACAGGCGCCGCCCCCAGTAAAACTTCTTGAACTTATTTATTTTTATTGATTGATTGCTACAGATTCTTGTGGTATCATAGCTCAGTGCCCCATCAAACTCCTGGGCACAAGCAATTCTCCTGAGTAACTAGGACTGTAAGCTTGAGCCACAGCACTCAGCTAATTTTATTTTTTGTAGAGACAGGGTCTTTTTGCCCAGGCTGGTCTTGAATTCCTGGCCTCAAATGATTCTCCTGCCACAGCCTCCCAAAGTGCTAGGATTACAGGGATGAGCCACTACACCCAGCCTTTAGAATTTATTTAGCATGTCTTTGTAGCATGTGAAAAAAAAAATCCCCTGATATTTTAATGTAGTTATTTAGAAAGAATAGGAGTAAGGATCATGCAGTCGTAGCCTGACTTTTTCCCCATGAATTTCATGTTTTCTCCTGTATTTGGAAGAGCAATATTTGTCTGATCCCTACTACTTATAAGGGACTAATTTCCATTATTAAAATAAAACAGAAAACCTTCCACAATCTTGAGTAGCTAAAAGCTCTGGAAATGATTTGACTTCTTTAGCAATCCTTTATAAAATCGTTTTGCTGGAATTCTTAAGTTTATCATTGCTTAGACATGGGAAGGTTATGTATTTTGATTCAGTTGAAAGACTTTTAACGTTTTTGCATAGAAATACTTTAATACATTCTTAAATAGTGCTTTTGCAATATTTATGACTGTAAGAAATTTTTAAACACATTAATTTGTTTAACTAGATATTTTAACTATTTATCGTTACTGTTATGTTTACAATAGTAATGGTTATAGGATAGTCATTATTATTATTGTAGTATGTACCATTTATTGAATGTGTATTTTCTAGCTGGTATACGAGACACTTTAGTCAGTAGTCCTTAACTTAATTGAACCCAAAGCCCTTTTTTATAATAATTTTCAATTAATACCAATTTATTTTGTCCTGAAATGAAATTCATAGATAATATAACTTACCTGTATCTACTTTAAAAAATCAGTATACTGTCCTAAATGTGATACAAAGGAGAACTAAAAGTTATTGATAGTAAAAGAATACATACTTTAATATATAAGTTTTAAATCACTTCTTCATTGGAAGACACATTGAAGTAGTCTGGTGTTTATCTGTGTGAAGACTCTCTGTGGGTGGGTGCAGTAGCTACAGACACAGATCAATAACAGTGCCATGTATTGATGATCCAGATAATGTGAGTAGCACCTCCACTAGTGACATGCTTTTTATTTTATTTTTTTCCTTTTATTAAGTCATATACATGAATTGATTTATGCATACGTAGGGTACAATGTGTTGGTTTTTTTATACAATGTGGAGTGCTGACATCAAACTAATTAATATAGCTTTCACCTCATTTACTTGATTATTGTGTTAAGACATTTATGTTCTGTACTTGATAGATTTGACTTGTACCCTTGCAATATGCTCCATAGGTGTGGTCCTACTGTTTACTCTCCCTCTATCAAAATTCCCTCCGCCCTTCCCTTCCCACTCCATTGACATGCTTTTATGAAAGGGTGATGATTTCTTATTTATTTATTTATTTTTGAGACAGAGTCTCACTGTGTCACCATGGCGTCACAGCTCACAGCAACTTCCAACTCTTGGGCTTAAGCGATTCTCTTGCCTCAGCCTCTCAAGTAGCTGGAACTAGCTGGGACTAGCTATTGTTTAGCTGGCCCTGGCTGGGTTTGAACCCGTCACCCTTTATGTATGTGGCTGGTGCCGTAACCACTGTGCTGTGGGTACCCAGCCGAAAGGGTAATGATTTCTTTTTTTTTTTTTTTTTTTTAATTGTTGGGGATTCATTGAGGGTACAATAAGCCAGGTTACACTGATTGCAATTGTTAGGTAAAGTCCCTCTTGCAATCATGTCTTGCCCCCATAAAGTGTGACACACACCAAGGCCCCACCTCCCTAAAGGGTAATGATTTCTGATGAAATTCTGAAACTTAAGTTTGCTTTTAGTGATATGAAAGCTATGCAGAATGTGTATTATTTTTATAATACAGAGTGGACACAGGATAGTTCTTCATTGTGGGAGACTGGCCTATGATTCATATACCTGGACCCTGCCCACTAAATGCCAGGGATGTCCCCCTCCTTTGTGAAGACCATGGCCCCACTGACTTTTTTTTTTTTTTTTTTTTTGAGATAGAGCCTCAAGCTGTTGCCCGGAGTAGAGTGCTGTAGCGTTACAGTTCACAGCAACCTCCAACTCCTAGGCTCAAGCGATTCTCCTGCCTCCACCTCCCAAGTAGCTTGGGACCACAGGCACCCACCACAATGCCTGGCTATTTTTTGGTTGCAGTTGTCATTGTTGTTCAGTGGGCCCAGGTTGGATTCAAACCCACCAGCTCAGGTGTATGTGGCTGGCATTTTAGCCGCTTGAGCCACAGGTGCTGAGCCCCCACTGACTTCTAAAATGCAGTTCCCTCTCCATTGAGATGACTGATTCATGTGCATCATCTTAATTAAATCCTTTTAGGTCCTATAGGGTGTTATTTTTTCCATTTTATAAATTGAGAAACTGCGGCACAGAGAAATTAAATTTATTTGTTTAGGACCACACAAGTTATTAGTGGAGAGATGGGCATTAGTGTGGGGTGGGGAGAGACAGGTAACAGAGTAAGCAAATGAGATTCTTTCTGATTGTGGTAAACGGTGTGAAGGAAGTAAAGAGGGTGACAGGAAAGAAAGGCACTGTTAGGGTGGTTGGAGAAAGTGACAGACTGGAATCATAGGATGGGAAGTCATATCAAGAGCTGTAGAGAAAACTTTCCAGGTAGAGGGCATGGCAATTACCCAAGACAGTTTTAGTACTCTCAAGGAACAGACGGAGACCCATGAGGCAAGGTGTTTCAGGTAAGGGTCAGAGAGGAATAGTGTGAAGTCAGAAGGTGTGTCGGAGCCAGGCAGTGTAGGGCTCTGTAAAAGAAGTACTAGAAGTGGAAAGATAATTGGAAGGTTTTAAACAGGGAAGCTAGTTTTCACGGCAGCTACTTAGTGGTGTTTCGTATTATTGCACACAGTCTACTACTGAAAGTATACTGTCTTAACATTGAATTTAGCTTCCTGGAGAACTCCATGCCCCCGTCTTGCCATGTTTTGGCATACTCTAGTTAGAAGAGTACTCTTGAGAGTCAGGCTCAACCATGACCTAAAAGGGGGCTGCAAAAGGATTCTAGGCCACTTCCATAGGTTTTCTGAGTTACTTTTTCATTCCTTTTTCTTTTTTTCAGCTCTACATTGCTTTGAAATACTTTATTATCTGACATTAAAGGGGTCTTTTAACTGAACAAATAAATTAGGGGTTAAATTCTCATAATATCAACATATTTCTTATTTTAGGACGTGGGATACTTTTTCTGGGTACATGTTAACATTTAAGAAAATTGTTAGCTGTTATGGGGACAGGAGTCAGGAACGTAAGAAAAATATAGAGTGTAACTACCCATTCTTGATTAACTAGAAATGATACCAGGTGGCATCAAATTAAGTCTACATTTGAAAAATAAGATTTATCCAGATCACAGGTAAGAGAGAGCTGTACCCAAGTCTATGTACTTGGAGTTTTCATATTTAATGTATTTTTATAACTATTTGTTTAATCTGGCTCATAAATTTTACATTAGAAAAGACTTTAAAGACTCCGCACCCTTAGCACAGTGGTTATGGTGCTGGCCACATACACTGAGGCTGGCAGGCTCGAACCCGGCCCAGGCCTGCTAAACAACGACAACTGCAACAAAAAATTAGCCAGCATTGTGGTGGGCACCTATAGTCCAAGCTAGTTGGGAGGCTGAGGCAAGAGAATTGCTTAAGCCTGAGAGTTTGAGGTTGCTGTGAGCTGTGATGCCACGATACTCTACTGAGGGCAACATAGTGAAACTCTGTCTCAAAAAAAAAAAAAAAAAAAAAAAAAAAGACTTTAAAGGGGGCCTTGCCTTTTTTTTTTTTTTTTTTTTTGAGACAGTTTTACTTTGTTGCCCTTTGTAGAGTGCATGGCATCATAGCTCACAGTAACCTCAAATTCTTGGGGTCCAGTGATTCTCTTGCTTCAGCCTCCTAAGTAGCTGGGACTACAGGTGCCCACCACAATGCATGGCTATTTATTTTTTTTTTTTTAGAGATAAACTCTTGCTTTGGCTTAGGTTGGGCTCGAACCCATGAGCTCAGGCAATCTATAAGCCTCAGCCTCACAGAATGCTAGAATTATAGGTGTGAGCCACCATGCCCAGCCTAGGGGCCCTTTTTCACTGGAGGAATTTTTCTGTGAAATGTTAAGAAATTATTTTTAACCAAGATATTTTATTATTTTATAGACCAGGTGGTTACAACTATTCAACTTGGTGGAAAAACAATGCCAGGAACAGATAGCGGCCCAGCAGGAGCAGTTCCACAACCAAATACAAGTAAGTTGTCATTTATGTTCATTTTTTTTATATATCTGTAGGATTTACAGAACAGTTAGGGCTGAGTGTGGTGGCTCATGCCTGTAATCCTCGTACTTTGGGAGGCTGAGGCCAGTGGGTTGCCTGAGCTGAGGAGTTTGAGATCAGCCTGAGTAAGAGTGAGACCCGGTCCCAAAAAATAGCTGGGCATTGTGGCGGGCACCCGTAGTCCTTCGACTACTTGGGAGGCTGAGGCAAGAGGATCACTGGAGCCCAAGAATTTGAGGTTACTATGAGCTATGATGCTATGGCACTCTACCAAGGGCAACAAAGTGTCTATTAATACATTATATCATTTTTTTGTAAACTAAAGATAAAGCATCATATTTTCATTAGGGTAATAGTTTATCATATTTTGAAATATGGAAGTTTCATAACATTTATAAAAATGGGATGTTTAGTTTACTTTCTTACCCAAATCTCTTTTTTTTTTATTTCTAGCGTATACAAGAGGAGATCAAAAATTTAGTCAAATTACAGACCAGTAATGCTTCCTGGGCTTCTTGTGATGGAAGTTCTTCATGCAAACAAGTATCTTCAGAGAGTCAAATGGGTTTTTTCCCTGAAAACAGTGAGGGAAATGAATCTGTTCTCAGTTACCCTAAATCTAAAGAACCTGAAATGCATCAAGAAACATCCTCATCACAAGCAGACTCTAATGTGGATAGTAGTTCAGTAAGCAGTGGATATGGTACCTTTTGTATCTCGGAATTAAATACATACAAACCCAAAGACCCTAAAGAGTTTATGGAGCACAGAGATGTTTCTAAAGGACCATATGTAGCACCTATGGTGCAGCCAGATTCACTTGCAGATGGTATGAAAAACAAGAGTTTTTATATACAGACTACTGAAGAGTTTGGCGCATGTTTAAAGGAAGATATTTCCATTTGTCCTGGTGAATTTGAACATAATTTTTTTGGGGAAAATAAGATTTCTGAAGTATATAGTGGAAAAACAAATAGGTAAGTAGAATTTCTCCATTGAAGGGAGTTTTACTTGTTTATTATCTGGGCTAGAGGGCAGTGGCACCATCATAGCTTATGCAACCTCAAACACCTGGACTTAAGTGATCTTTCTGCCTCAGCCTCCTAAGTAGCTGGGACTTCAGGTGCATGCCACCACACCTGACTACACTTTTCCTATTTTTGTGTAGAGATGGGGTCTCACTCTTTGTCATGCTGGTCTCAAACTCCTGATCTCAACTGGTCTACTTCCCTTGGCCTCTTTAAGTGCTACGATTGATTACAGGCATGAGCCATTGTGTCTGACCTATTCATGACATTTATAATCTAGAAAATAGAGTTAATTTTATTTATACTATAATAGAAGTATTAGAACATTTATCAGTTTTGCCATGAAATCAGTCTTGGCTGGACATAGTAGCAATGTAGCAATACTTCCATCTGTAACAGAAAAAAAGAAAAAAAAAATCAAAGTCTTTTCCAGGACACAGTAGGTTGTGCCTGTAGTCCTAGCTACTTGGGGCCTGAGGTGGGAAGATCATTCAAGACCAGCCTAGGGAACACATTGAGACCCTGCCTCAAAAAACAAAAAACAAAAAAAATTAAAAGTCTAGGCCAGGCACCGTGGCTCACACTTACAATATTAGCACTCTGGGAGACCAAGGCAGGTGGATTGCCTGAGCTCAGGAGTTCAAGACCACCCTGAGGTAGAGCAAGACCCTATCTCTAGAAATAACTGGAGGCTTTGTGGCAGGCGCCTGTAGTTCCAGCTACTTGGGAGGCTGAGGGAAGAGAATCACTTGACCCCAAAAGTTTGAGGTTGCTATGAGCTATGACGCCATGGCACTCTACTGAGGGCAATGAAGTGAGACTCTGTCTCAAAAAAAAAAAAAGAAAAAGAAAAGAAAAAAAAACTACTAATCTCCGAGTTGCCTTGGATAGACTGCTGTGGTGTCATAGCTCACAGCAACCTTAAACTCTTAGGCTCAAGCCATCGTCTTGCCTCAGCCTCCCTCCTGGGACTACAGGTGCCTGCCACAATGCCCTCCTAGTTTTTTAAAATTTTCAGTAGAGATAGGGTCTCACTTTGCTCAGGCTGGTCTCAAACTCCTAAGCCAGATGATCTACCTGCAGCCTCCCAGAGGGCCAGGATTACGGGTGTGAGCCACCACACATGGCTGAGACTACACTCTTTTTTTTTTTTTTTTTTTTGAGACAGAGGCTCACTTTGTTGTCCTTGGTAGAGTGCCATGGTGTCATAGCTCACAGACTTCAAACTCTCGGACTCAAGTCTTGCCTCAGCCTCCCGAGTAGCTGGGACTACAGGCACTGGCCCCAGTGCCCCGCTAGTTTTTAGAGACAAGGTCTCACTCTGGCTCAGGCTGGTCTCGAACCTATGAGCTCAGGCAGTCCACCTGTGTTGACCTCACAAAGAACTATGATTACAGGAATGAGCCACTGTGTCCGTCCCTGAGACTATACTTTTTTTTTTTTTTGTAGAGACAGAGTCTCACTTTATGGCCCTTGGTAGAGTGCTGTGGCATCACACAGCTCACAGCAACCTCCAACTCCTGGGCTTAAGCGATTCTCTTGCCTCAGCCTCCCAAGTAGCTGGGACTACAGGCACCCGCCACAACGCCCGGCTATTTTTTGGTTGCAGTTTGATCGGGGCCGGGTTTGAACCCGCCACCCTCAGTATATGGGGCCAGCGCCTTACCGACTGAACCACAGGTGCCGCCCGAGATTATACTCTTAAAGTGGGTAATACCTTTACTTTCTAGTCACTATAAATCTACCAGAAGTTAGAGAACAGTTCTGTATAAATAGTGGAATTTTGTAATACATGTTCACATAATTTGTAACCAAAAATATATATACAAGCATAATTGATTTTATGCCTTTTTTATGCATAAGAAGAATTTTTGGAGACTTAATGACATTTTGATGATTGATGACTTAGGAGGCTTTTTCGTAAACTGTGGCTCAATGTTTGTAAAACAAATAATCTTTAAAGTTTCGTAGTTTATTCTAAAACTTTATTTAAATCTTTTAAAGTTTTGTTTCTTTGAAATGTGTAACCAAAAATAAGATATTTAGCTATAGCAACACAAATCTTATTTACCAAGTATAAATATTTATGCCAATAAATAATGCTTTTACTATAGAGATTTATTTGAGACAGAGGCTCACTTTGTCACCTTCAGTAGAGTGCCATAGTGTCATAGCTCACAGCAACCTCAAACTCTTGGGCTTAAGTGATCCTATTGCCTCAGCCTCCCAAGTAGTTGGGACTACAGGTGCCTGCCCCAGTGCCTGGCTATTTTTAGAGACAGGGTCTGGCTCTTGCACAGGCTGGTCTGAAACCCGTGAGCTCAGGCAATCCATGCACCTCTGCCTCCCAGAGTGCTAGGATTACAGGCGTGAGCCACTGCGCCCAGTCTGTAGAGGGATTTAGCATTTGGAGGGGATATATGTGATCCTTTTTTTTCTATTCTATGACTCTAGACGGTATATGTTGTGAATTACTGTTAGTCTTTTTTTTTTTTAATTTTTAGAGATGGAATCTTGCACTTTCTCTTGGGCTGGAGTATAGTGGTGTGGTCAGAGCTCACTGCAGCCTCAGGCTCCTGAGCTCAAGCGATCCTCTGGCTTTAGCCCCACTGTAGCTTGGACTACAGGTGTATACCACCAAACTGGGCTAATTTTCAAAATTTTTGTAGAGATGGGTCCCGCTACGTTGCTTAGTCTGGTCTTGAATAGTCTTTTTGTTTACGTTGCCTTTGATAATACGAAATTGAAAAATGAAGTTCAACTTCATTTTCTACTGGCAAAAGCTCTATTGGTATTTAGCTTTATATGTGAATTATGACATCTAAGTTTGGTTTTTCTTTTTGAATAGCAAATCTATAACATCATGGGCACAAAAGCTGAAGCAGAACCAACCAAAGAAAGCACATGTAGAAGACGAGTGTTCAAGATCTAAACAAGGAAATGAACAAAACAAGAAACCACCAATTGAGAGAGTAAGTGATAAGTCACTTTTCTTCTGGCATGATTCCTCTACTGATGATTAAGTTGGATTTACTACACACTTATCAACAATGGTTTCTCCCTTTCTTTTCTTTTTTTTTTTTTGAGACACAGTCCTACTCTGTCACCCTGGATAGAGTGCTGTGGCATTATTGTAGCTCACAGCAACCTCAAACTCTTGGGCTCAAGTGATCTTCCTGCTTCAGCCTCCCCAGTAGCTGGGAATACAGACACACCCACCAAGATGCCCTGCTTGATTTTCTATTTTTAGTAGAGAAGGGGTCTTACTCTTGCTCAGACTGGTCTCTACCTCCTGAGTTGAAACAATCCACTGACTTGGCATCCCAGGGTGTTAGGATTACTGGTGTGAGCCACCAGACCTGGTCTTTCCCTTTCTTTTGTATTGCTATTTTTTTTCTTTTTAAGTGACAGAATCTCACTTTATTGCCCTTAGTAGAGTGCCTTGGCATCAAAGCTCACAGCAACCTCCAACTCCTAGGCTTAGGCAATTCTCTTGCCTCAGCCTCCCAAGTAGCTGGGACTATAGGCATCTGCCACAACACCTGGCTATTTTTGTTGTTGTTGCAGTTTGGCCGGGGCCAGGTTCGAACCTGCCACCCTTGGTATATGGGGCTGATACCCTACCTACTGAGCCACAGGTGCCGCCCTATATTGTTAATTTGTATATTTACAAATCTTTCCTTTGGTATCTCAAAGGGTTGGAAATAATGACTTGCTGTAAGTGTTGCTTCTTTGGTAGGCTGGAAATCAAAGCTAATGATGGATAAAATGCTATACAAAGTGAATTGTTTATAAAGGTACTATTTCTCTTTGTACTGCAAATGTTCACATTGCCAGGGAGTAATCCATTTAATTGTTTTTTAAAAAACCTTCAAATATTTTTTGTTACTATCAGGTTTTAAGAAGTAATACTGTATGTATTGAAAACGTTAAGATGTCTTTATAAGCTTGGTGCCCGTAACTCAGTGGTTAGGGTGCCAGCCACATACACTGAGGCTGGCAGGTTTGAACCCAGCCTGGGCCTGCTAAACAGCAATGACAACTGCAATAAAAAAATAGCTGGGTGTTGTGGCGGGCGCCTGTAGCCCCAGCTACTTGGGAGGCTGAGACAAGAGAATCCCTTAAGCCCAAGAGTTTGAGGTTGCTGTGAGCTGTGATGCCATGGCACTCTGCCGAGGGCGACATAACAAAACTCTGTCTCAAAAAAAAAAAAATAAATAAATAAAAGCCTTTATAAATATAGTTGAGATCAGATGCAGTGGCACAGGTCCGTAATCCTAGCATTCTGGGAGGCTAATTTGGGAGATCAGTTGTGCTTAGGAGGTTAAGACCAGCCTGAGCAAAAGGGAGACCCTATCTCTACTAAAATTAGAAAAAATTAGCCAGGTGCTGTGATGGGCACCTGTAGTCTCAGCTACTTAGGAGGTTGAGACAGGAGGATCTCTTAAACTCAGGAATTTTACGTTGGTGTGAGGTAGGCTGACACCACTGCACTCCAGCCTGGTTAATGGAGTCACTCTGTTTAAAAAACAAACAAACAAAAAAATAGTTAGAATTTGGACAATTCTGAATTTATAATCCAAATTATAAGAAATTTAATTGTCTTACTACGTCTTTATGGCACTTACTGACCAAATTGTCATAGCATTATTTAATATAAAACATGGAAATTGCAGTCAGATTTCTTTACAAACTAGATACCTTTAGAAACTGACCATGTCTCCATCATCCGAAACATAGTCTGTCATCCTATGAAAAAGGTCTGTTAATGAAGTCTTAAGAAGATAATCCTTCAGCCTTATAAGGCATTATTTATTTTTTATTTCAATAAATTTTCTTTCTTCAATTTGTGATATTTAGGGTTGCCATTCTTTGAACTTTTTCAGACTTGTGTTGAGGAGGAAGGAGGTGAATGTAAATGAAACTGCATGAATCTTCTGTGGCCTAGGAATGTTCTTTAGTGCTATGTGGCTAGTTCTGTTCTAGAAAACCCCTTTAATGTACTATGTTGGTAGTTCTGTTCTTTTGATTCTATATGCTATCAAAGATGGTATATCATTTTTTGTTATGATAGCATAATAACATTTGGAGGCTGGGGTAAAAATTGCTTTTTTTCATTGGAATAGGTTGGCATAAAGGGAGACTTTTCATAGTAGTTTCTTTTATCTGTTTTTACTGAGGGTAAGTTAGAACTGAAACTCTGTGAAAACTTTTCCATGTCTGAATAACTTTGAATTTGTGGTTAGATACTTGGTGGATTCATTCACGGTTTTCTTGCTGTCTTTTGTTGTTTGCAACTGGATATGGCTTTGATGTAGCTCTGTGGTCCCCAAACTTTGCCTCACAATTAGAGTCAGCTGAGGAGACTTAAAAATCCACTTAGTCTGGCTGCCAGTCTCAGGTGTACTGACTTCTTCAGAGTGAGGGATAATCTGTATAGCAGGCATTTTAAAGCTTCTCAGGTGATTTTGATGTGCAGTAAGGTCTGGGAACTGCTGTCCTGGCCTAATTTTTCCTCCTCTGTTCAGTGGAGAGTCAGATCTGCTGCAGCGTGGTCTAAGAAATACCCTTCGGTTGCATCTTCTGCTTCTTGTGATAAGGAGAGTAGAGTAGAAGAGGCGATATTCCCTCTTAGTGTTTTTCTTTCTTTGATCATCTTCTGGACAAGTTTGATTTTTCCATCTTTTAGGTAAATAATACATTTGGCATTAAATCATTAGGGAAAATCAAATGTGTTTGATATTTCTGAGCTTTAAATGATTTTGAGCTGGTGGTGGTTGGTGAATAAGATAGCATTCCTGAAATGCATTTCTTTCCTTCATGATTCTGGATTCACAAAAGGCAGAACTTTCCCCTTTATTTGCTCCTCTTGCTTTTCTCATTGTTCTTAGTTTCATTGTAAATCAGGGAATGGTTGTTATCCCAATTCTCCTCTGATCCAGTTTTCTTTTTTTTTTTTTTTTTTGTAGAGACAGAGTCTCACTTTATGGCCCTTGGTAGAGTGCCGTGGCATCATACAGCTCACAGCAACCTCCAACTCCTGGGCTTAAGCGATTCTCTTGCCTCAGCCTCCCGAGTAGCTGGGACTACAGGCGTCCGCCGCAATGCCCGGCTATTTTTTTTGTTGCAGTTGGGCTGGGGCCGGGTTTGAACTCGCCACCCTTGGTATATGGGGCCGGTGCCTTACCGTCTGAGCCACAGGCACCGCCCTCCCAGTTTTCTTTTTTTTTTTTTGTGGATTTTGGCCGGGGCTGGGTTTGAACCCGCCACCTCCGGCATATGGGACCAGCGCCCTACTCCTTGAGCCACAGGCGCTGCCCTTCTTTTTATATTTGGTAGTTTATTTTGGGTAATAGCTAATTTGAAGTACATCTTAAAATTGTATATTGTTTAGCAAAAGGGTTTGCTAAAGCTCAAGTTCTTTGTTTCTTTGGATCTTAGACTTGACTTTCACATTTCACAGGTGGAAGGACTTGGTGGAGGTTTTTCAGATGGGCTAGTAGACTGTTACTGAAACTAATTAAGGTCCTTGTATTTGGAATAAGCCACCTTTGTGGGCTAAGAGAGTTTACACCAGGCGTCCTCAAACTGCGGCCTGCGGGCCACATGAAGTGGTGCGAATTGTATTTGTTCCCGTTTTGTTTTTTTACTTCAAAATAAGATATGTACAGTGTGCATAGGAATTTGTTCATAGTTTTTTTTCTTTTTTAAAATATGGTCCGGCCCTCCAACGGCCTGAGGGACATTGAATTGGCCCTGTTTAAAAAGTTTGAGGACGCCTGCTTTACACATTTAGAAGAGTTTTTGTTGCCCTCAGTAGAGTACCGGAGCATCACAGCTCACAGCAACTTCAAACTCTTGGGTTTAAGGGATTCTTTTTTTTTTTTTTTTTTTTTTGTAGAGACAGAGTTTCACTTTATTGCCCTCGGTAGAGTGCCGTGGCCTCACAGCTCACAGCAACCTCCAACTCCTGGGCTTAAGCAATTCTTCTGCCTCAGCCTCCCGAGTAGCTGGGACTACAGGCAACCGCCACAACGCCCGGCTATTTTTTGATTGCAGTTTAGCCGGGGCCGGGTTTGAACCCGCCACCCTCGGTATATGGGGCCGGCGCCCTACTCACTGAGCCACAGGTGCCGCCCCGGGTTTAAGGGATTCTTTTGCCTCAGCCTCCCAAGTAGCTGGGGACACGTCCGTCACAATGCCTGGCTATTTTTTTGTTGCAGTTGTCTTTGTTGTTTAGCTGGCCCAGGCCGAGTTTGAACCCGCCAGCCTGGGTTTATGTGGCTGGCACCCTACCCACTGAGCTACTGGTGCTGCTCTAGAAGAGCTTTTCATTGCGCCCTATTTCGATTTTTCATTAAAAGCTGAGCCTGTTTTCTTCAGTGGATACCTTGTTTGCCCAGAAAAATGTAGCAGGCATCTCTGTAAGGTAAGTAGCTCCAGCCCACTGTTTCTGTCACCCAAGAGCATTGAATTTTCACTTCAGAATTAGGACAAGGACAAAATAGGGATTATTTGACTTTGACTTCTCCAGTCACCTTTACCTGCAGTCACCTTTCAAGTACTGACATGAATTGAAACAGGCAGGAGTTTTATTAACAGACAAAAGATGACTTAGCAATTTCTCTTAATAAAATAGCGGCTAAGTGGTACCTAACAAGGCTGCTGCATTAATCCCTACTTTTGGTAAATGTTTTCTTCTCAGTATGTGTTTACTTTTGCAGTGGGTTTATACAACTTGTGTGCTTTATTTTTTTTATTTATTTATTTTTTTTTGAGACAGTTTATGTCGCCCTTGGTAGAGTATTGTGGCATCACAGCTCACAGCAACCTCAAACTCTTGGGCTTAAGCAATTCTCTTGCCTTGGCCTCCCAAGTAGGTGGGACTATAGGTGCCCACCACAATGCCTGGCTATTTGTTGTTGTTGTTGTTGTAATTGTTATTGTTGTTTGGAAGGCCTGGGCTGGGTTCGAACCCACCAGCTCTGGTGTATATGGCTAGTGCCCAAGCCCCTCTGAGCTACAGGCGCCGATTTTTTTTTTAGAGACAGAGTCTCACTTTATGGCCCTCGGTAGAGTGCCGTGGCCTCACACAGCTCACAGCAACCTCCAACTCCTGGGCTTAAGCGATTCTCTTGCCTCAGCCTCCCGAGTAGCTGGGACTACAGGTGCCCGCCACAACGCCCGGCTATTTTTTGGTTGCAGTTTGGCCGGGGCCGGGTTTGAACCCGCCACCCTCGGTATATGGGGCCGGCGTCCTACCGACTGAGCCACAGGCGCCGCCCTTTTTTTTTTTAGACTCACTTTGTCACCCTGGGTTGAGTGCCATGGCGTCATAGCTCATGGCATCCTTAAACTCTTAGGCTCAAGTGATCCTTTGCCTCAGTTTCATGAGTGGCTGTGACTAGGGTGCCTGCCACAATTCCTATCTATTTTTAGAGACAGGGTCTTACTCTTGTATATGCTGGTCTTGAGCTCTTGAGCTCCAGCAATCCACCAGTCTCAGACTCCCAGAGTGCTAGGATTATAGGCATGAGCCTCAGTGCCCTGCACAACTTGCATGCTTTTGAGAGGAATTAAAAGTTTGTTTGGCAGCGCCTATAGCTCAGTAGGTAGGGTGCCAGCCACATACACCAACCCAGCCTGGGCCAGCTGAAACAACAATGACAAATGCAACAACAAAAAAGTTAACTGGGCATCGTGGCGGGTGCCTATAGTTCTAGCTACTTGGGAGGCTGAGGCAAGAGAATTGCTTTAGCCCAAGAGTTTGTTTATTTTTTATATATATTTTATTATGATTATTATTATTATTCTTTGCAGTTTTTGGCCAGGGCCGGGTTTGAACCCACCACTTCTGTCTGGTATATGGGGCCAGCACCCTACTCCTATGAGCCACAGGTGCTGCCCTGTTTTGTTTTTTTAGAGACAGAGTCTCACTGTGTCACTCTTGGTAGAGTGCTATGGCATCACAGCTCACAGCAACCTCAAACTCTTGGGCTCAAGAGATTCTGTTGCCTCAGCCTCCCAAGTAGTTGGGGCTACAGGTGCCAACCACAACGCCTGGGTAGTTTTTTGTTTTGGTTGTCATTGTTGTTTGGCAGGCCTGGGCCGGGTTCAAACCCACCAGCCTTGGTGTATGTGGCCAGTGCCCTAACCACTGAGCTATGGGCACTGAGCCACGTAAGCCTTTTCAGCCTTTTCTGAGACTAATAACCAGTTGTATATAAGAAATAGTCTATTGAGTGGCGCCTGTGGCTCAAATGAGTAGGGCACCAGCCCCATATACCGGAGGTACGGGGTTCAAACCCAGCCCCGGCAAAAAACTGCAAAATAAATAAATAAATAAAAGAAATAGTCTATTTGTGGTTTTCAGAGTTAATTTGACTTCTGGTAGTTGTAATGATAAAATGAATTGTTTGTTTTTTATATGTTTGTGAATTTTTATACTAAATGACTTTAATTCTACACACCTCAAGTTTTTTTTTTAAGTAGATGACAGATTATAAATACAGTACATTTTAGGTCTGAATCATTAAAAAAACACCTGCCCCCAATTTTCTCCTTCCAGCTCCACAGAGAATAATTTTCAAAAGATAAACTATAAATTCCACAAGAAAAGAATATACTTCACAGTTAATTCCTATGGTTTTGCATTCTTGTAACCATGGGGAAACAAGGCTTTTCTACTTCGTGAACTCTCTGAAGGTTTCTCTATGTCAGCAGTTTGTGCCTAATGATTTTTAGCTGTCATTTCTTTCTTGTAGTCAGATTTTGCTGCTGTTCTACATCCTCCTGCTTTTTACCTCAGTAAGCCAGATGAAACTCCAAATTCTTGGATGTCTGATTCAGGAACAGGTATAGAACCTAAAATATGTATTTTTATTATTTTTTTTATTGTTTGGGATTTCCTGAGGGTAGAAAGAATTAGGTTACACTGATTGCATTTGTTAAAGTCCCTCTTATAATTGTCACAGGTATAGAACTTTAAGGTTACTTTTTAAAAACAACTTGTCTACATTTTTTTCATTATAAGATGATAATCAGATACAATATAGTATCCTGGTTTTATAAATCTTCTATGTGTCCTGGCATTCCCTTTGTAGCTGTCACTTTAATTTATTACAAGTTCTGTAAAGATAGAATGAAGTACTTTTACAATTAGAAGGATCATTTACAAATAACTGCAAACATCATCTTAGCCTTTTTCAGGTACTCCATAATGAATTAACAAATTCAAACCCTCTGTGAGCCACTTTTTACATGCCATGGTGAGCTTATCCTAGTCTTAATGCCTTAATGTACTGACTCCTTTTTTTCCTATATCCCACATTCAGTTCATCAGGATGAATCGGCTTTGCCTTACAAAAATTTCCAGAATCCAACTTCTTATAACTGCCTCCATGGCTGCCACCCTAATAGCCTAACAGTGCCCTCCCCAAATCTATCACTTGGGTGGCTGCCAACTTCCTAAATGGTCCCCCTGGTCCCACCCTTGCATCCTTTCAATCTATTCTCAACACAGTAGCCAAAATGATCCTTCTAAAAGAGAAGTCAGATTATGTGACGACTCTGCTCAGAAATCTACAGTGGCTACCTCTGTCCCTCAGAATAACAGCCAGAGTCCTTACAGAGGCCTGCAAGCTCCAGCTGATGCAGCCCTGATACCTCTTTGACCTCACTGGACTTTTCCAGTAGTTGCTTTTTCTACTTGGAATATTCCCTCCCTCCTTCTTATTGGGGAAACTTCTTCATATATAGCTAAAATGGCTGATTCCCTCTTAATACTCTCAGCAGCCCATCACTCTTTTGAAATTAGTGTCTGTGCCCCCCAAACTATAAGACCCTCTTAATCTTGTTTTAAAATTTTATCATTAGAGTGTTTCCCACCTTCTCACATACTGTCCATGGGGTATAATTTACTTATTATTTATGTCTTACACTTCATGCCTCCCTAGCTGTGCTATATGGGTGCTCAACAAATATTTGGATTATTGAATTCTTCACATTGATTCTGTTTTCTCTTTTTTTGAAAAGGAGTTTATGTCGCCATTGGTAGGCTGCTGTGGTGTCATAGCTCACAGCAACCTCAAACTCCTGGGCTTAGGCCTCAGCCTCCCAAGTAGCTGGGACTACAGGCACCCGCCACAATGTCCGGCTTTTTTTTGTTGCAGTTGTCATTGTTTTAGCCAGTCCAGGCTGGGTTCAAACCCAACAGCCTTGGTGTATGTGGCTGACACCGTAACCACTGTGCCAGAGCCCTTCACATTGATTCTTTATGTCTGTACTATTCACAAAGAAATCACCTATTTTAAAACCCATTTTAGGATGGCGCCTGTGGCTCAGTGAGTAGGGCTCTGGTCCCATATACTGAAGGTAGTGGGTTTGAATCCAGCCCCGGCCAAACTGCAACAACAACAACAAAAATAGCTGGGCGTTGTGGCGGGTGCCTGTAGTCCCAGCTACTCGGAGGCTGAGGCAGGAGAATCACCTAAGCCCAAGAGCTGGAAGTGGCTGTGAGCTGTGTGACACCATGGTACTCTACCGAGGGTGACAAAGTGAGACTCTGTCTCTAAAAAAAAAAAAAAATTTTAAGTCATGTTAATTCATTGTTAAATAATATCTCAGTTTTAAATGTTAGCATCAAGTTAAGACTCTTACATGGCGAAGTATTCATGTAACTCTTTTTCCATCAACATTCAACTTGTTTAATGAAATAGCCAAAAAGCAGGGTTTTTCCATATTTAATTTTTTTTTAGGTAGTCATAAATTGTTTAACAAAGCATTTTTGTTCTCTGTTCTCACACTTCTGTTCTGTGTGCTCATGCACCTTAGGACTGACTTACTGGAAACTAGAGGAGAAGGATACATACCACTCTTTGCCTGAAACCTTAGAGAAGACTTTTGTACCATCACCCTCCGCAGATATGTCACCAAGCCAGGTAACTCAAACACACATTGTGTTTGTGTGTATTTGAATTTTATAATTATTAAGTACTCCATTATAAATTTCATATTTTTCAACTTCTGCAATATTGGAAAAGGCATTGGCTTTAGAATCATACTTATCTGTTTTTAAGTTCTGCTCAAGCGTCTAGGGCACCAGCCACATACACCGGAGTGGTGGGTTCGAATCCAGCCTGGGCCTCTCAAACAACAATGACAACTACAATAACAACAACGAAAAAATATTTGGGCATTGTGGTGGATGCTTGTAGTTCCAGCTACTTGGGAGGCTAAGGCAAGAGAATTGCTTAAGCCCAAGAGTTTGAGGTTGCTGTGAGCTATGACGCCACAGCACTCTATCCAGGGCAACAGCTTGAGAATCTGCCTCAAAAAAAAAAAAACAAACCCCAAAACCAAAAGTGATACCCCCGTCTCTACTAAAAATAGAGAAAATAATGGGGGGTTGTGGTGGGTGCCTATAGTCCCAGCTAATGGGAAGGCTGAGGCAAGGGGATTGCCTGAGCCGAAGAGTTTGAGATTATTGTGAGCTAGGCTAACTCCACGACACTCTCACTAGGGTACAGAGTGAGACTCTGTCCCTCCGCCTTGCAAAAGGTAGCTTTTATTAGCATGAGCTGTAAATAGAATAACTCCAGCTGTTTACCTGGGGCATGAGGTAAGGACTTCTCAGGCTACAGCTGTAGGCAGAGTGTTGCTGCTTGTCATAAGCTTTTTTTTTCTTTTCTGGCCGGAGCTGGGTTTGAACCCGCCACCTCCGGCATATGGGACCGACACCCTACTCCTTGAGCCACAGGCGCCACCCAAAAAAAGAGTCATAAGCTTTTTAAGTCCTGAAGAGCTTCTTTAGTTTGTTGGTGTATAAAGAGTAAAATTCCAAAGCAGGTTTATGGGAATTGTTGACAAACCAAAATGTAATTGTTCTATTCACAAGGTGTAGTTAATAGGGTTTATTAAAAATTAATTCGGGCGGCGCCTGTGGCTCAGTGAGTAGGGTGCCGGCCCCATATGCCGAGGGTGGCGGGTTCAAACCCAGTCCCGGCCAAAATGCAACAACAACAAAAAAATAGCTGGGTGCTGTGGCGGGCGCCTGTAGTCCCAGCTACTCAGGAGGCTGAGGCAAGAGAATCGCTTAAGCCCAGGAGCTGGAGGTTGCTGTGAGCTGTGTGAGGCCACGGCACTCTACCAAGGGGCCATAAAGTGAGACTCTGTCTCTACAAAAAAAAAAAAAAAAAAATTAATTCGTGGTGCTCCATGGCCTATATAGTGTCTGGGAATAGGCCATAAGTTTATTTATTTTTGAGACATAGTCTCACTCTGTTACCCTGGGTAGAATGCCATGGCGTCATAGCTTACAGCAACCTCAAACTCTTGGGCTCCAGAGATCCTCTTGCTTCAGCCTTTTGAGTAGCTGGCTACAATACCTGGCTAGTTTTTTTCTAGTTTTTATTTATTTATTTATTTTGCAGTTTTTGGCCAGGGCTGAGTTTGAACCCACCACCTCCGGCATATGGGGCCTGTGCCCTACTCCTTTGAGCCACAGGCACCGCCCTATTTATTTATTTTTCATTTTAATTTTTTTTTTGAGACAGAGTCTCAAGCTGTCATCCTGGGTAGAGTGATGTTGTGTCATAGCTCACAGCAACCTCCATCTCCTGGGCTCCAGAGATCCTTTTGCCTCAGTTTTTCTATTTTTCGTAGAGATGGGGTGTCGTTCTTGCTTATGGTGATCTTGAACTCCTGAGCTCAAGCAATCCACCTGCCTTGGCCTCCCGGAGTGCTAGGATTACAGGCGTGAGCCACTGCACCTGCCCTTTGTTTCAAGTTTTTAGTAGAGTTGGGATTTTGCTCTTGTTCATGCTGGTCTTGAACTCTTGAACTCAGGCAATTCGCCCACCTTGGGCTCCCATAGTGGTAGGATTACAGGCTTGAGCTACTATGCCCGGCCAAATTTAAAGTTGTAAAATGAATGTGTTTTCTCAACATATTTCTTTTTGACTTTTTAATCTCATTTGAGACATTAAATTTGAGGTCCAGGGTTAATTGTTGCTCCTTTCACACCCCATGATGAGTTCCACCTTGAAATACTAGCTCATTGCAACGTCAAACTCCTGGGCTCAGTTGATCCTCCTACCTCAGTTCCTCCTCCCCATAGTTGGGACTACAGGGGGTATGCCACCATACCAGCTAATTTTTCTATTTTTTTTTTTAAGAAATGGAGTTGGCTCGGCACTCGTAACACAGTGGTTACGGTGCCAGCTGCGTACAACAAGGGTGGTGGGTTTGAACCTGGCCTGGGCCCACTAAAACAACAATGACAACTGCAACCAAAAAAAATAGCCAGTGTTGTGGCGGGCACCTGTAGTCCCAGCTACTTGGGAGGCTGAGGCAAGAGAATCACTTAAGCCCAAGAGCTGGAGGTTGCTGTGAGAAGTGTGGTGCCATGGCATTCTGCTGAGGGCAATATAGAGAAACTCTGTCTCAAAAAAAAAAAAAAAAAAAAAAAAGAAAAGAAAATTAGATGAGTGTAGTGGCACATGCCTGTGGTCTTAACTAAGAGGCCAAGCTAGGAAGAGGATCACTTTAGCCAGAAGTTTAAGGTTGCAGTGAGCTATGATCATACCACTGCACTCTGGTCTGGGCAATACAGCGAGACCCTATCTGGGAAAAGAAAATAGGATCATAGTTTCTTATTTTGCTAATGAAAAAAGGGGCTTGTTTTCGGGCAGTGCCTGTGGCTTAGTGAGAAGGGCGCCGGCCCCGTATACTGAGGGTGGCGGGTTCAAACCTGACCCTGGCCAAACTGCAACAAAAAAATTGCTGGGTGTTGTGGCGGGTGCCTGTAGTCCCAGCTACTCGGGAGGCTGAGGCAAGAGAATCACCTAAGCCCAAGAGCTGGAGGTTGCTATGAGCTGTGATGCCACGGCTCTGTCTCTAAAAAAAAAAAAGGGGGGTGGGAGGCTTGTTTCCATTGAATAACTTCTTAACACTTTTTTGTCTGCCAACTCTTTAAGAAAAAAACATGTCCATAACTACGTAGATGAGGAACTCTACCTCTTGATACTTATCCGTAAGTGACGTCAATTAATTTAGCCAGAAGTTTTCTCATCCTGCTTCAATCATTCATCATGAAGTCTTTACTTATCCCAAAACTTGTTTTTTATTTTGGGTGGGGAGACTACCAGTGATTTTATTGTTTAGAAGTATAATTACAGGCTGCTAAATAATTACGGTCAAATTATCATTTTAATGTTCATTTGTAGGAGATAGGGAAGTATTTTCATTCTGAAGGAGATTCATAACAGGTAATGACTTCCAAACTTTGTCTGACAGCCTAGATTTTCAGTTTATTTAAAATGTCTCAAAAAATGATTTTGTGGTACTGATATTGATGTCAGTCATATTTTTCCATTGTTGACAATACCTTTTAAATGATTTTGTTTCATATTTTTAAGTCTAATACTAGTAATGAGATGAAGCTACCATCACTGAAGGATATTTATCATAAAAAACAAAGGGAAAACAAGCAGTTACCTGAGAGGAATCTCACTTCTGCTTCCAACCCAAATCATCCTCCAGAGGTAAAGTTGTCAACGTTCTGCTGAGTGAAAATGAACGATGCTTCCTGACTCTAACTTTTATTTTAAGATTTATTTTCCCTAGGAGACCTAAAGCAAAACAAGCAAAACAAAAAAAAGGTACTAAGAGTAAGCCCTTACTATTGTCTGTCTTATTTTTAGGTACTGACTCTAGATCCATCGTTACATATGAAGCCAAGTCAGCAGATTTCTAGGATTCAACCACATGACTTTTTGAATGCCCTTGATGACAGAATATCCTTTTCACCAGACTCTGTTCTAGAACCTAGTATGTCTAGTCACTCTGACATAGACTCATTTTCACAAGCAAGTAATATTGCTTCTCAGTTATCTGGATTCCCAAAATATCCTTCAAATACAAAAGCTTCACCGATGGACTCTTGGAAAAATCATACATTCCAAAATGACAGTAGGACCAGTTCCACGTTTCCTTCTGTATATACTATTACTAGCAATGATGTCTCAGTCAACACTGTAGATGAAGAAAACACTGTCATGGTAGCTTCAGCCTCAGTTGGTCAGTCTCAGCTTCCAGGTACAGCCAACAGTGTCCCAGAATGCATTGCACTGACTTCCTTGGAAGATCCTGTGATATTGTCTAAGTATGTATTTTAATGAATAGCTTGTAATGTTAAAAGATTTTCTGTGATGTCTGAATGGTGAAATAATTTTTATTGAACTTCAGTAATGTATAAAATCTTAGACATAGCATTTTAAGATTGAGCATATAAAATTAATCTATTTTACTTTGTCAACTTTTTGTATATTGATCTTTTATATGGTTTGTGGGTATGCAAAGGAAAAACACTATTTTTGCTTATGAGAGTGTTCTTGGTTTCTTTTTTTTTTTTTGAGGCAGATTCTCACTTTGTCACCCTCAGTAGAGTGCTGTGGCGTCATAGCTCACAGCAACCTCAAACTCTTGGGCTCAAACGAGTCTCTTGTCTCAGTGTCCCAAGTAGCTGGGACTACAGGTGCCTGCCACAACATCTGGCTATTTTTAGAGACGAGGTCTTGCTCTGGCTCGGGCTGGTCTAGAACCTGTGAGCTCAGGCAATCTGCCCACCTCGGCCTCCCAAGTGCTGGGATTACAGGTGTGAGCCATTGCGCCTGGCCCTATGTGTTCTTGGTTTCTGTTATGGAATAAAGAAAGATGTACTTTATATATATATATAAATTTTTTTTTACTTCTCACCAATAGGATTAGGCAGAATCTAAAGGAAAAGCATGCTCGGCATATAGCAGATCTTCGAGCTTACTATGAATCAGAAATAAGTAGTTTGAAGCAGAAGATGGAGGCAAAAGAAATTTCTGCAGTTGAAGATTGGAAGAAAACCAATCAAATTCTTGTGGACAGGTAAAACATTAATTTAACTTAAAGTCAGTGTTTCTCCCTCTGAAGGTATGATTCTTACTAAAGTATAATATAATGAAACACTTTGAAAATGTAGTTCTAAATTGAAATTTTAATGCAAAGACATGTCTGCCAAAGTATTTTTACCGTTGAGAAGATTTTGTATATGTGGAACAATGGCATTTATGGGAGTATTAGTACTATAGTGTCCATAATAAGTCTATAACTTATTTCTGGTTACAGTTCTCAACCTTTTTTTTTTTTTTTTTTGAGCCCAGACATGCATAACTTTAAAATACTATAATTCTCATGAACTTGTGGAGGCAGTTATCTTATTTAAAAAAAAAAGAGTCTGGCTGTGGTGGCCCATGCCTATAATTCTAACACTTTGAGAGGCTTAGGAAGGAGGATCACTTAAGGTTAGGAGTTTGAGACCAAACTGAGTAACATAATGAGACCCTGTCTCTACAAAAATAGAAAAATTAACTGGGTGTGATGGCATATGCTATGGTAGTCATAGCTACTCGGGGAAGCTAAGGCAGGAAGTTCGCTTGAGCCCCAGAATTTGAAGTTATAGTGATCTATGATCATGACAGTCTGGGTGATAGTGAGACATTGTCTCACACACACAATGTAAGTCTTTCTACCCAATCTGTTTTCCACATCCCAAACTTAATTTTTTACATCTTTCCAGAAAGTATAATGCATATATGTACATATAGATTTTTTTCATAACTAAGATCAAGCTATTTTATGTTGTCTTCTATATGTTAAATTTTTTTTTGTGTGTGTGGTTTTTGGCCGGGGCTGGGTTTGAACCCACCACCTTCGGCATATGGGACCAGTGCCCTACTCCTTGAGCCACAGGCACCCCCCTATATGTTAAAATTTTAATAGCAGGCAGGCGCCTGTAGTCCCAGCTACTCGGGAGGCTGAGGCAGGAGAATCGCCTAAACCCAGGAGTTGGAGGTTGCTGTGAGCTGTGTGAGGCCACGGCACTCTACTGAGGGCAATAAAGTGAAACTCTGTCTCTACAAAAAAAAAAAAAATTTTTAATAGCAATTTGTAAAATATGAGTCAGCTTAGTGGCTCATGCTTGTAATCCTAGCACTCTGATAGGCCTAGGCAGGAGGATTGGTTGAACTTAGGAGTTTGAGATCAGCCTGAGCAAGAATGAGACCTTATTTTTACCAAAAATAGAAACAGCCACCCGCCTATAGTCATAGCTACTTGGGAGACTGAGGCAGGAAGATGATTGAGCCCAGTGGGTTGAGGTTGCAATAAGCTATGATGGTGCCACTGCACTCTAGCCCAGGCAACAGAGTAGTACTCTGCCTCAAAAAATTATAAAATATGCATTAACAGAAAACTTACCATTTTAAGTGTACTATTTAGTGGCTAAAGTATATTCACATTGTACAACCATTATCATCCATCTTCAGTACTTCTTTATCCTTTTTCTTTTTTTTTTTTTGAGACAGCGCCTCAAGCTGTCGCCCTGGGTAGAGTGCTATGGTGTCACAGCTCACAGCAACTTCCAACTCCTGAGCTTAAGCGATTCTCTTGCCTCAGCCTCCTAAGTAGCTGAGACTGCAGGCACCTGCCACAAGGCCTGGCTATTTTTTGGTTGTAGTTATCATTGTTGTTTGGCAAGCCTGGGCTGGATTTGAACCCGCCAGCTCTGGTGTATGTGGCTGGCGCCTTAGCCGCTTGAGCTACAGGCACCGAGCCAGCACTTCCTTATCTTGCAAAACTTTTCCCATTATTCTCATCCTCAGATCCAGCCACCATTCTATTTTGTTCTGTGTCTATAGATTTGACTACTCACATAAGTAGACTCAGAGTATTTATCTTCTTGTGACTGGCTTATTTCACTTAGTACAATATCTTCAAGGTCCATCTGTGTTTTAGCATGCATTATAATTTTCTGTTTTAAGACTCAGTCCAGGCTGGATGCGGTAGCTCATTCATATAATCCTAGCACTCTGGGGGCCAAGGTGGGTGGATTGCCTGAGCTCACAGGTTTGAGACCAGCCTGAGCCAGAGTGAGACCTGGCTCTAAAAATAGCCGGGCTTGTGGGCAGTGCCTGTAGTCCCAGCTACTTGGGAGACTGAGGCAAGAGAATCCTTTGAACCCAGGAGTTTGAGGTTGCTGTGAGTTCTGACGTCATGGCATTCTACCAAGGGCGACAAAGTGAGACTTTGTCTCCAAAAAAAAGACTCAATCCATGTTATATATACCACATTTTACTCATCTGTTTATCTGTTGGACATTTTGTTTGCTTCCACCTTTTAGCTGTTGTCAATATGGCTGCTATGAATATGGGTGTTTATTAGCTTGTTTTTCTCCACTTAGTTTTTTAAAAGATCTTTTCATGTCATTATTTTCGCCTTTTATTTTCTCTAGATAGTATGAACCATGGCTGGATACTTTCTGGACAGCCTCATATTCTACTAAAACAGCTAACATTAGAGAAATTGTCTTATATGTAGACATCAGTTAGATTTATGTAATATTTTTAAGGAAGATAATTTTTTTCTTCTAACTTTTAAATTTATGGTTTTTAGATGTGCCCAATTAGATAGTGCTTTGAATGAAGCTACAAGTCACATGAGAACACTTGAAAATAAGAATAACTTACTGGAAATAGAAGTGGTAAGTACTATTGTTTTTAATAATGGTTTTAATGACTTAACGTTAGAAAGCCTTTTTTTGACTGAACTGGAGAGTCAAATACATTGGTTATGTGTTTGTCTTTTTAAGAAAGTCTCATTAAATTTATATTTTCAATGCTGCTGGCTTTGTATACTTTAATTTTTATCCTTTTGTACATTTATTTTTCTAATTGGGATATAATTTGCATATCATAAAACTCACCCTTTAAAAGGGTACAATTTAGTGGGGTTTTTTATATATTTGGAGTTGTGTAGCCATCACCACCATCAATCTTAGGATGTTTTCCTTAGTCATAAAGAAACTCATGCTCTCGGTCCCATATTGAACTCGAGTTGGAAGAGGTGAGTCCGGTCTCAAAATGGAGGTAAAACCGCCTCCCGGTCACCCCCAGCCCGACTCCGGCTGTGGCCGCCACCGCCAGTGGGACGAGGGCCATGATCCAAAGGAACCAGAGCAGTTGAGAAAACTGTTTATTGGTGGTCTGAGCTTTGAAACTACAGATGATAGTTTAAGAGAACATTTTGAGAAATGGGGCACACTCACAGATTGTGTGGTAATGAGAGATCCCCAAACAAAGCGTTCCAGGGGCTTTGGTTTTGTGACTTACTCTTGTGTGGAAGAGGTGGATGCAGCAATGTGTGCTCGACCACACAAGATTGATGGGCGTGTTGTGGAACCAAAGAGAGCTGTTTCTAGAGAGGGTTTTGTAAAGCCTGGTGCCCATCTCACAGTGAAGAAAATTTTTGTTAGTGGTATTAAAGAAGATACAGAAGAATATAATTTGAGAGACTACTTTGAAAAGTATGGCAAGATTGATATCCCACTTCTGACACATCGTTTGGGCGGTGCCTGTGGCTCAAGGAGTAGGGCGCCGGTCCCATATGCCGGAGGTGGCGGGTTCAAACCCAGCCCCGGCCAAAAAAAAAAACCACAAAAAAAAAAATATATATATATGGCAAGATTGAAACCATAGAAGTTATGAAAGACAGGCAGAGTGGAAAAAAGAGAGGATTTGCTTTTGTAACTTTTGATGATCATGATACTGTTGATAAAATTGTTGTTCAGAAATACCACACTATTAATGGGCATAATTGTGAAGTGAAAAAGGCCCTTTCTAAACAAGAGATGCAGTCTGCTGGATCGCAAAGAAGTCGTGGAGGTGGATCTGGCAACTTTATGGGTCGGGGAGGAAACTTTGGAGGTGGTGGAGGTAATTTTGGCCGTGGTGGAAGAGGAGGATATGGTGGTGGAGGTGGTGGCAGCAGAGGTAGTTATGGAGGATACATGGATTTGGAGGTGACGGTGGGAACTATGGCGGTGGTCCTGGTTACAGTAGTAGAGGGGGCTATGGTGGTGGTGGACCAGGTTATGGAAACCAAGGTGGCGGATATGGTGGTGGAGGAGATATGATGGTTAAATGAAGGAGGAAACTTTGGAGGTGGTAACTATGGTGGTGGTGGGAACTATAATGATTTTGGAAATTATAGTGGACAACAGCAATCAAATTATGGACCCATGAAAGGGGGCAGTTTTGGTGGAAGAAGCTCAGGCAGTCCATGTGGTGGTGGTTATGGATCTGGTGGTGGAAGTGGTGGATATGGTAGCAGAAGTTTCTAAAAACAACATAAAAGGGCTACAGTTCTTAGCAGGAGAGAGAGTGAGGAGTTGTCAGGAAAGCTGCAGGTTACTTTGAGACAGTCGTCCCAAATGCATTAGAGGAACTGTAAAAATCTGCCACAGAAGGAACGATGATCCATAGTCAGAAAAGTTACTGCAGCTTAAACAGGAAACCCTTCTTGTTCAGGACTGTCATAGCCACAGTTTGCAAAAAGTGCAGCTATTGATTAATGCAATGTAGTGTCAATTAGATGTACATTCCTGAGGTCTTTTATCTGTTGTAGCTTTGTCTTTTTCTTTTTCTTTTCATTACATCAGGTATATTGCCCTGTAAATTGTGGTAGTGGTACCAGGAATAAAAAATTAAGGAATTTTTAACTTTTCAATATTTGTGTAGTTCAGTTTTTCTACATTTTAGTACAGAAACTTTAACAAAATGCAGTTTTGAAGGTGTTTCCTTGTGAGTTAACAAGTAAAGAAGATCATTGTTAATTACTATTTTGTATGAATTTTGCTAAAGTTAACTGTAAAGAAACACCTGCTGACTTGCAACTTAAGGGGAACCTATTCTCCCCATTTCCAAACCATATGAATGGGCGCTGACATGTGGAGAGAATAGATATTTGTATGTTTGCAATGTGTGTTGGATAAATAGGATTGGGTATTTAAATTAGCGTATTTGTGAATTTAATAGCGTTAAGATTACCATCAAATGAAAATCTCAAAATTCCTATTTGGTTTTTGTGCATTTTCTTCCAAAATGTAATCATGTTTTTAGTGTGTTAGAATTGCTGAGCCCTAGCTGTGTTTAGAACATCTTCATTCTACACTCACCTTGGTCACATTTGAACTGCTGCCATAGTTTTGGGGTTAAAGAATGTCTGCTGCCATCTATTTAAATTCTGGAAAGAGGTAATGGATAATTTTTCCCTTCTCTCTCCAGTGTTAAAAAACTTACATAATAGGGCGGTGCCTGTGGCTCAAGGAGTAGGGCGCCGGTCCCATATGCCGGAGGTGGTGGGTTCAAACCCAGCCCCGGCCAAAAAAAAACCTTACATAATAGAGGACCACTAAGCCTGCTATATCTCAGGAAATTAGTGGGTACCTTTTTTTCTTTAATTTAAAAGCACAAGAGGCCCTTAATATCTTATTTTCCTTGGTTCGATTTTTTTAATACATGCACTCAGAGTATAACAGTCATGCATTATTAAACCCTTAACTGGCTGGCATGCTTCCGGTTTGTACCCATACATTTTGCTGGAGGAAACCAAGAATAGTCCAGGTATAATCGTTTAAAATAAACGACTGCAGCAGAAATGTAGCATAGTTGCTTAGTACAAGCTTCTCACTTAAAGACCTGAATTCAAATTTGGGTATTCTTGAGTTCTTAAATTCCCAAAGAACACATTGTTTTTCTTGTGTGTATTTCAATCTAAATCATGTTGATGTGAGTTATCAATTTGTTTGAAAGTCCCTGGTTGAGAAGAGTTAAGATCATAATATACATACATATATAAATATATATATATATGAACATTGTGATCCAGCAGACTGCATCTCTTGTTTAGAAAGGGCCTTTTTCACTTCACAATTATGCCCATTAATAGTGTGGTATTTCTGAACAACAATTTTATCAACAGTATCATGATCATCAAAAGTTACAAAAGCAAATCCTCTCTTTTTTCCACTCTGCCTGTCTTCCATAACTTCTATGGTTTCAATCTTGCCATATATATATATTTTTTTTTGTGGTTTTTTTTTTTGGCCAGGGCTGGGTTTGAACCCGCCACCTCTGGCATATGGGACCGGCGCCCTACTCCTTGAGCCACAGGCACGGCCCAAATGATGTGTCAGAAGTGGGATATCAATCTTGCCATACTTTTCAAAGTAGTTTATATATATATTTATATAATATACATACATATATAAATATATATAAACCAATGTTACTGTTTTGCGCCAGCTAGTGCTTAAAATTTCATTCCAGCCCTAAGTATGTGCCCTACTGTTACTCTTCCTTTGGCAGTTGAACATTGAATTTGGGATTCTTTTGTTTTAAAAAGTACTAAGCAAAACAAGTAATAAAAAGGAGAATGGGGTGTGCTAGTGTTTGAATATGCTCTCTTGTTGCTCTAATTCTGTGCCTCTGTGCATTATTAATATTTGGATGCATGCAATGCCAGCATGGAAATTGGTCTTCACACATACTGCAGTTTTCCAGAAACACTCACAAATCAATAAATGTAAACAGACATTCCATTTGTCAATGGGCATATATGTGAATAAGCAGTATAGAAAATAGGCTAATATTAGAAAATGGTTAAGTACTTAACAACTTCAAGTGTGGTTATATAAATGGACACTGTCAATGTTAAACCTGGGTATCTGGTCAAAATAATGCTTGGGAAACATTTTTATTAAAATTGAGCTAAATTGTCAAAAAAAAAAAAAAAAAAAAAAAAGAAACTCATAAACACCCCTTAGCAATCCTTCCACATGCTCTCTCCCCCTAGCCACTAACAACTTTGTCTCTGTGGATGTGCCTATTCTGGACATTGATATAAATAGAATCATGCATTTTGTAGCCTTTTGTGTCTGGCTTCTTTCACTTAGCATAATGTTTTTAGGGTTTGTTCATGTTGGCTATATCAGTTTTTCATTGTTTTTTATGGTTAACTAATATTTCATTGCATGGTAGACCATGTTTTGTTTATCCAGGTGATAGATGTTTGGGTTGTTCCAACTTTTTGGCTATTATGACTGATACCTGTTATGAATGTTTCAGTGCATATGTTTTTAGTTTTCTTGCATATATAAATAGAAGTACATAACCTTCTATTCTTTTTTTTTTTTTTGAGACAGAGTCTCACTTTGTTGCCCCTGGTAGAATGCCATGGTGTTACAGTTCATAGCTACCTCAAACTCTTGGGCTCAAGTGATTCTCTTGTCTCAGCCTCCTGAGTAACTGGGTCTATAGGTGCCCATCATAATACCCAGCTATTTTTAGAGACAAGGTCTCGCTCTTGCTCAGGCTGGTCTCAAACCAGTGAGCTCAGAAAATCCACCTGCCTTGGCCTCCCAGAGGTTTAGGTTTATAGGTGAGTCACTGTGCCTGGCCAAACTTTTATTCTTACATTACTTTTTTCATGCACTACCAAGTTTTATTCTTCTCCACATAACTTTTTCTTTCATTTTGAACAAAGATTTTTTTTTTTTTTTTTTTTTTTTGCAGTTTTTGGCCAGGACTAGGTTTGAACCTGCCACTCTGGCATATGGGGTCAGCGCCCTACTCCTTGAGCCACAGGAGCTGCCCATTGATCAAAGATTTTATTTTAAAATTTCAGATTAGTGTGAGGGTTCAAACTACTAGGTATTAATATTTGCATTTGTGGGCGGCGCCTGTGGCTCAGTCGGTAGGGCACCGGCCCCATATACCGAGGGTGGTGGGTTCAAGCCCAGCCCCGGCCAAACTGTAACAACAACAACAAAAAAAATAGCCGGGCGTTGTGGCGGGCGCCTGTAGTCCCAGCTGCTCGGGAGGCTGAGGCAAGAGAATCGCTTAAGACCAGGAGTTGGAGGTTGCTGTGGGCTGTGTGAGGCCACGGCACTCTACCGAGGGCCATCAAGTGAGACTCTGTCTCTACAAAAAAAAAAAAATATATATATATATTTGCATTTGTTAGGTAGAGTCCCTCTTGTAGTTGTATCCCGTACCTAAGAGGTGCGCCATATATTATTACATTGTGCCCATTAAGTGGGAACACACTGATCCCCTTCCTCTGCCCTCCTTCCCCTTAACTTCAGTTCAATTGAGTTTTTCTCTTATCTGGGCATGTATTAGATTCTCTGCTGGCTTCATATCAGTATTAAGTATGTTGGATACTTGCTTTTCCATTCTTGTGATACTCTACCAAGAAGAATGTGTTTTGGGCGGCACCTGTGGCTCAAAGGAGTAGGGCGCCGGCCCCATATGCTGGAGGTGGTGGGTTCAAACCCAGCCCCGGCCAAAAAAACCAAAAAAGAACAAAACTGCAAGAAGAATGTGTTTCAACCTACATTCCATCTAGGTTAGGAATGTAAGATGCTAATGGAATCACAGGATCAAATGATGGTCTAATTTGAATACTTTGAGGATTCTGAGACAGTCTCACTCTGTCATGCTGGGTAGAGCGGTACGGCATTATAGCTCACAGCATCATCAAACTCTTAGGCTTGAACAGTCCTCTTGCTTCAGTGTCTTGGGTAGCTGGGACTACAGGAACCCACCACAATGCCAAGATAATTTTTCCGTTTTTAGTAGTGACAGTGTCTCTCGCTCTAGCTCAGGCTGGTCTTGAACCCCTGAGCTCAAACAGTTCTCCCTTCTCAGCCTTGCAGAGTACTTGAACAAAGATCTTTATGACTCATGTTATTCCCAGTCTTTTGGTGTAAAATATAGTCTTTTAAGGGTCAGTTTCTCAAAATCCGTAAGTTTCATTTTTAATATCTGTTTTTTTTTTTTTTTTTGTAGAGACAGAGTCTCACTTTATGGCCCTCGGTAGAGTGCCGTGGCCTCACACAGCCCACAGCAACCTCCAACTCCTGGACCTAAGCGATTCTTTTGCCTCAGCCTCCCGAGTAGCTGGGACTACAGGTGCCCGCCACAACGCCTGGCCATTTTTTTACCTGCAGTTTAGCCGGGGCTGGGTTTGAACCCGCCACCCTCGGTATATGGGGCCGGCGCCTTACTGACTGAGCCACAGGCGCCGCCCAATATCTGGTTTTTTTTTTTTGAACAGAGTTTCACTTTATCACCCTCGGTAGAGTCCCCTGGCATCACAGCTCACAGCAAACTCAAACTCTTGGGCTCAAGCGATTCTCTAGTCTCAGCCTCCCAAGTAGCTGGGACTATAGGCACCCACTACAACACTTGGCTATTTTTTAGAGACAAGGTTTTGCTCTGGTTCACACTGATCTCGAATTCTGGAGCTCAGACAATCTACCCTCCTGGGCCTCCCAGAATACTAGGATTACAGGCATGAGCCATTGTGCTTGGTTGTCAATTTTCTGTCTACCTATGATAATTTCACGGAGCTGTTATTCTAGTAGAATGATCCTTTCTAGACTCTCTAGCCTAGGCTATAACAAAACATTAAATTGGTTCACTTCCATTTGTGTATTTTATTTTATATTTTAATGCCAACAGTTGCCAACATTTTTGAGACATGTATATTTCATTTAACATAGTTTAATATGTTTGTCTTTATTTTTAGAATGATTTGAGAGAACGCTTCTGTGCAGCCAGCAATGCCTCCAAAATTTTGCAGGAACGAATTGAGGAAATGAGAACAAGTAATAAAGAAAAAGACAATACGATCATTCGACTAAAGTCTAGACTGCAGGATTTAGAAGAAGCATTTGAGAATGCTTACAAACTCTCAGACAATAAAGAAGCTAGATTAAAACAAGAGAACAAAATGTTTCAAGATGTAAGTAAGGCTTGGTGCCCGTAGCACAATGGTTATGGGAGTCAACCACATACACCTGGCAGGTTCGAGCCTCACCTGGGCCAGCCAAACAACAATAACAACTGCAACAAGAAAATAGCCGCGTGCTGTGGTGGGTGCCTGTAGTCCCAGCTACTTGGAGGTTGAGGCAACGGAATCACTTAAGCCTGAGAGTTTGAGGTTGCTGTGAGCTGTGACACCATGACACTCTACTGAGGGCAGCATAGTGAGACTCTGTCTCAAAAAAAGGAAAGAAAAAAGGACATAAGTAACGACTAATGGCAACTTAATGTCATGGCTGGCTAGATGTAATTTATTTAGATATTGTTCTCTTACTATGGTGACTTTTCCCAGGTTTTAGTTTTATATAACTTTGACACAATTACAAATACATGTGCTCCTGATGAAGTTGGTTAGGTCTTATCTTGCAACAAGAAGTCAGAGTTTTAAAACAGTGGTGTTGGGCGGCGCCTGTGGCTCAAGGAGTAGGGCGCCGGTCCCATATACCGGAGGTGGCGGGTTCAAACCCAGCCCCGGCCAAAAAAAATAAAAAATAAAACAGTGGTGTTACTCCTATGCTTTTCTGTGTCTAGCAGGTCAGCTTGGAAGCTATCTGTGGCTCTGTCAGGATAGTATGCCATAAATCAGATTGAGAGCATATTTTATTTATCACATATGTTTTATGCCTTTACAGAGATACAAAGTTTTTTCTTTTGCTAGAGTAATTTGAGAGTAAATGACATCCACAGTGATTATTTACGCTTAAATACTTCAACAGGCAGTATCATCGACGAGCAGGAACATTCTTCTACATAATCTCAATAGAATTTTCACCCTAAAGAAACTGAACATAGATATAATACTAATATCTAATTTATAGTCTGTCTGTATTTAGATTTCCCTAGTTGTCTACAGTCCTTTATAGATGTTTCATTTTGGGCAGTGCCTATGGCTCAGTGGGTAGGGCGCCAGCCCCATATACTGAGGGTGGCGGGTTCGAACCCCGCCCTGGCCAAACTGCAACAAAAAAATAGCCAGGCACTGTGGCGGGTGCCTGTAGTCCCAGCTACTCTGGAGGCTGAGGCAAGAGAATTGTCTACGCCTAAGAGCTGGAGGTTGCTGTGAGCTGTGACCGCCACAGCACTCTACCGAGGGTGACAAAACAAAACTCTTAAAAAAAAAAAAAAAAGTTTCATGTTTTGGTTTTTAGTCCAGAGTCCAGTGAAGGATTACATACTGCATTTAATAATCAGGTTTCTCATTCCCTTTTTTTTTTTTTGGGAGACAGAGTCTCACTTTGTCGTCCTTGGTAGAGTGCTGTGGTGCGATAGCTTCTCACAGCAACCTCAAACTCTTGGGCTTAAATGATCGTGTTGCCTCAGCCTCCCTAGGAGCTGGGACTATAGGCACCCGTCATAACGCCTTTCTATTTTTAGAGATGGGGTCTTGCTCTTGCTCAGGTTGGTCTTGAACCCATGAGCTCAGGCAATCCACCCACCTCGGCCTTCCAAGTGCTAGGATTACAGGCGTGAACCACCATGCCCGACCTCTCATTCCTTTTGGATATGGTTTCTTTTTCTTCTGAAGAAAAAATTTTTAGCATCTTTTTATCTTTGGTATTGTGGAATTTTGTAACAATATGCCTTGATATAAGACTTGTTTCGTGCATTATTTTGGGGCACACCTTCTTCCAATCTCTCTATTAACATCCTACTTCTGTTTTCTCTGTTCAGATTTTCTGGAACTTTAAACATGAGAAGTTGCATTTCCTGAGTTGATTGTTTAAAACTTATGTTTTTCTCATGGCCTCTTTATTCTTTATTTTCTGGTTTTTTTTTTTTTTTTTTTTGAGACAGTCTCACTTTGTTGCCCTCAGTAGAGTGCCGTGACATCATAAAGTTCATAGCAACCTCAAACTCTTGGGCTCAAGCGATGTTCTTGCCTCAGCCTCCCAAGTAGCTGGGACTGCAGGTGCCCACCACAACACCTGGCTAGTTTTTCTTTATTTTTAGAAGCTGGTCTTGAATTCCTCAACTCTGGTGATCTACCCGCCTTGGCCTCCCAAAGTGCTAGGATTATAGATCTGAGCCACCTGGCCTATCTTATATTTTTTTTCTTCATTATTTTTAGTTTTTAAGAGCTCTCTCTATTCTGATTGCCTTTTTTTTTTATTTAATCATAACTGTATACAATGATATGATTATGGGGCATCATACACTCACTTCATAAACCATTTGACACATTTTTATCACAGTGGTTAACATAGCCTTTCCGGCGTTATCTCAGTTACTGTGCCAAAACATTTACATTCTACATTTACCAAGTTTCGCAAATTGATTGCTTTTTTTTGTTTGTTTTTGAGATAGAGTTTCACTTTGTCACCCTCGGTAGAGTGCCATGGCATCTTAGCTCACAGCAACCTCAAATTCTTGGATTTAAATGATTCTCTTGTCTCAGCCTCCCAAGAAGCTGGGACTATAGGTGCCTACCACAATGCCTAGCTGTTTTTAGAGATGGGGTCTCGATGTCGTGAGCTCAGGTAATCCACTGCCTTGGCCTCCCAGAGTCGTGAGCCACCACGTTTGGCCTTATTGCTTATTTTTTAAAATAGCTTTTCCTTCTTTTCTTTTTTTAGATGGAGTCTTTTTCGGTTGCCCTGGCTGGAGCACAGTGGTGTTACCATAGCTCACTGTAACTCATATTTTTGGGCTCAAGTGATCCTCCTGCCTCAGACGCTCGAGTAGTTGGGGCTATAGACACTTAACCACCACACGGCTAATATTAAAAAAAAAAAAATTTTGTGAAGGCCAGCACATTGGCTCATGCCTGTGGTCCTAGCACTCTGGGAAGCTGAGATAGGTAGATTGCCTGAGCTCAGGAGTTCAAGACCCACTTGAGCAAGAGTGAAACCCCATCTCTATTAAAAAATAGAAAAGTTAGCCAGGTGCAATGGCTCACGTCTGTAATCCTAGTATTCTGCGAGGCCAAGGTAGGCAGATTGCTTGAGCTCAGGAGTTTGAGACCAGCTTGAGCAAAAGCAAGTCCCTGTCTCTAAAAAAAAATAGTTGAGTGTCATGTTAGGCATCTGCAGTCCCAGCTACTTAGGAGGCTGAGGCAAGAGGATCGCTTGAGCCCAGGAAATTGAGGTTGCTATGAGCTATGACACCACGGAACTCTACCAAGGGCAACAAAGTGAGACTCTGTGTCAGAAAAAAAACAACTAGCTAGGCATTGTGGTGGGTGGCTATAGTCCTAGCTTTTCAAGAGGCTGAGACAAGATGATTGCTTGAACCTAAGAGGTTTGAGGTTGCTGTGAGCTACGATGATGCCATGGCACTCTAGCCAGGGCAACAAAGTGAGACTATCTCAAAAAAAAAAAAAAAAAAAAAAAAAATTTTTCTTTCTTTCTTTTTTTTTTTTTTTTTTTGGTGGAGAACAAACAATCTTCCTGTTTGGCTTCCCAAAGTGCTGACATTATAGGTGTGAGCCACTATGTCCAACCAGCTTTTTTGTTTTATAAATATAATATTTTTACTTCTTTGGTATTATGCCTTTCTTTTGACTGTTCTTTAGTTTTAATCCATTAGTTCCTCTGTTTTGATTTGAAGTTTCATATCGAATGCTGTTTTTGAAATGTTGGTTCTTTTACAGGCTGACATTTAGAAGTGAGGCAATAAAAAGTTATTGAAAGACTCTGGGTATGTGGACGGGACCTGATAGCCTTCACTTACAGATGGTTGTAAAATGATGCACCAGCCATTTTGTCAGGGGGACCTTTAGATGTGAATATGTAGAGGTCTTTTTCTCTGGAGTAGTTCAGTTTTCCCAAAGAAATGTTCTATTCTCTTGCCTGGGACCTACTAGCCAGGCTCTGGTGGTTTGAAGACTTTTTCTTAGTCATTTTCTCTTTATTGCCTTTGTTTCCCTTCCTCCCATATTCTTGGGTTTCTCTTGTGTCTTCTCACTTGTCTTCTGAACAGTCCTTAGCAAAAAGTAATATGCAATAATTCATAAAAGAACAATGCAAATAAATTTTAGTCAAAATAATTTAAAGGGCATTAATATTAAAGTATTTTGTCTTAGTTTTTATTTTGAAATACTTTCAAACTTACAGAAAACTTTCAAGATTAACCTCAGGAATTGTCCTGTTCCCTTTATACATACTGACCAATTCTGAGTTAACCTTTCTCTTTCATAACATCGGCATTTTTTTTTTTTTTTTTTTTGTAGAGACAGAGTCTCACTTTATGGCCCTCGGTAGAGTGCCGTGGCCTCACACAGCTCACAGCAACCTCCAACTCCTGGGCTTAAGCGATTCTCTTGCCTCAGCCTCCCGAGTAGCTGGGACTACAGGCGCCTGCCACAACGCCCGTCTATTTTTTGGTTGCAGTTTGGCTGGGGCCGGGTTTGAACCCGCCACCCTCGGTATATGGGGCCGGCGCCTTACAGACTGAGCCACAGGCGCCGCCCATAACATCGGCATTTTTGATGGGTATAGTCATTTTGTAGACTGTCCCTCAGTTAATAGAATAATGTTTAATTTTGTGCCATAATTCTTTGTTTTTCCTTGTAGCTATTAGAAGAATATGAGTCCCTTGGAAAAGAACATGGACGAGTAAAGGTAATGGGTGCTTGTGTTCTAGGTTTTACATGGGGGCAAACATATTGGAGTAGGGATCAAGAGATCTTACCCTTCTTCCTCTGCCTCCTTTCTCTTCTTTCTCCCCCTCCTTGTAGCCATTGGAACTAAACTACTTGCTTATCCTTTCTGTTTTATTTATTTATTTATTTTTGAGACAGAATTCTTAGGTCTCTCTCGGTAGAGTGCCTCGGCGTCACAGCTCACAGCAACCTCCAACTCCTGGGCTCAAGCAGTTCTCTTGTTTCAGCCTCCCTTGTAGCTGGGATTACATGCCCTTGCCACAACACCTGGCTATTTTTTTGTTGTTTGTTTGTTTAGCAGGTTTGGGCCAGTTTGAACCCACCAGCCCGGTGCATGGTGGCCGGTACCCTAACCACTGAACTATGGGAGCGGAGCCCTTTCTGTTTTTTTATTTTATGAGACTGAGTCTCACTCTGTTGCCCTGGATGGAGCGCCTTGGCATCATAGCTCACAGCAACCTCAAACTCCTGGGCTCAAGCAATCCTCTTGTCTCAGCCTCCCCTGGGAATATAGGTGCTTGCTACCATGCCTGGCTAGTTTTTCTATTTTTAGTAGAGATGGGATCTTGCTCTTGCTCAGGTTGGTCTTGAACTCCTGAGCTCAAGGGATCCTCCTGCCTTGGCCTCCCAGAGAGCTGGGACTACAGGTGTGAGTCGCCACACTGTGCCATTATCTTTTCTGTTTTAATATGCTTATTTTCAAATATCTGCCTTATGTTATCTCACACATTTTATTAGATTCATTAATCAAATTTTATTGAATGTTCCATTTGAGAGACAATTGTTTAGAAGAGTATAGGGTACCATATAGATGCAAATAATTGTTTAAATATAAAGTTTTAAATATCAAAACAGTAGCTTTTTGTGGGATTGTTTATTGATCATGTTTGAATTCTTTGGGAAATGCATATTTGAGTTTCCTGAAACACTACAATAATGCTGTAAGTGGGGTTCAAGTATTTCTAGTGCATGAAGTGCAGGGCTGTGATTATTTAAGGTTAGTGAGAAGATCTGCATAGCTAGGCAGCTGAAAGTTCTGAGGGTTCAGGAGCATAGTACATCATTTGAAAGTATGGCAGAACCTCTATAATTTGACCACCCAAGGGACTGTAACAAACGGGTCAACACATGCAGGTGGTCAATGTAAGGAGCTGGGCCTACTGTACTGACATGTATATATGGCGCATAATCTGGTCTGTGAAAATTAGGTCAACCTAAGGAGGTGGTCAGTGTAGGGACATGTCAACTATGGAGATTTTACTGTATTTATTCTACTGAGCTTTTAGGCAAGTTTGTGATTAAAATATGTTCATCTTAACATAGGATTGTGTCTAATTAAGCAAAGCATAATGGGCTACATCTACTGCACAAGAGACTTACACAGAGCTACTTGTATAGTCCATGGTTTTCTTTTGTTTTCCTTGAAATTATCTGTACTGGCTCTACAGCTGATGCCATACTTGCTGAGTAATTTATAGCTATCTGGTTTAGGCATAGATGAGTTTTGTTTGATGCATTTTTAAAATAAAAGTATTCATTTTAATGTTTGTCTTCCATTACCTAAATTTTTCCCTTATTTCCATAGGATACATTAAATACAACTGAGAATAAATTGCTTGATGCACATACTCAGATTTCTGATTTGAAAAGGTAAAATCTTTCTAATGGTCAAATACCTCTAATTGTACTTCTATGTGTATTGAAAGTGATGGAAAAGAAGTTTTTCTTAAGGATTTTTTTTTTTTTTTTTTCTATTTTTGGCCGGGGCTAGGTTTGAACCCGCCACCTCCGGCATATGGGACCGGCACCCTACTCCTTGAGCCACAGGTGCCACCCTTTCTTAAGGATTTTTAAGCAGTTTGAGAATTAGTTTTATCCTATATTTCCCTGACGGAGAAGTACATTTGATTTTAGCCAAACAAGATTCCTTTTTGTTTGTATTTTCAAAGAGGCAGGGTCTCAATATGTTGTCCAAGCTACCCGTTAACTCCCGGCCTTAAGAGATCCTCTAGCCTCAGCCTCAGCCTCCACCTCCTGAGTATCTGGGACTACTAGAATACCACTGCATGTGCCTTCTAACAGGATCTTCAAGTGACTAGAATGTCTATCAGGGGTCCTCAAACTACGGCCCGCGGGCCACATGAGGCGGTGTGATTGTATTTGTTCCCATTTTGTTTTTTTACTTCAAAATAAGATATGTGCAGTGTGCATAGGAATTTTTTCATAGTGTTTTTTTAAACTATAGTCCGGCCCTCCAACGGTCTGAGGGACAGTGAACTGGCCCCCTGTTTAAAAAGTTTGAGGACCCCTGGCTAGATAGTTGTGTGTCAGACATGTGCATTTCCCCAGATGTTATGTATTTTCTCAGTATAGGTAAAATCTAAATGATATTTCACCATTGGAAAGAACTTTAAGAAGCAGTCTAGTTCACTGAATTATTGAGTTCCAAAAAGAAAATACTATGCTAGACCAGGCATGGTGGCTCAGGCCTGTCACTCTAGCACTCTGGAAGACTGAGGCAGGTGGATCCTTTGAGCTCAGGAGTTTGAGACCAGCCTGAGCTAGAGTGAGACCCCATCTCTACTAAGTATAGAAAAACTATCCATGGGTCATGGTGGGCACCTATAGTCACAGCTACTCAGGAGGCTGGGGCAGGAGGATTGCTTGAGCCCAGGAGTTTGAGGTTGCTGCAAGCTGTGACAGCACAGCACCCTACCTAGAGTGACAGAATGAGACTCTGTCTCAAAAAGAAAGAAAAAGGGTGGTGCTTGTGGCTCAAAGGAGTAGTGCGCTGGCCCCATATACCAGAGGTGGCAGGTTCAAACCCCGCCCCGCCAAAAACTGCAAAAAATTAAAAAAATAAAAATAAACATAACACAAAGTGTAAGCGTTAGAAGGAATGCCGGGATATCTGCAAAACAGCTATTTGGCTAGAGTAGTTATTATCTGTTGGTAAACTTGAAAATAGGCTTTTATTCTGAACATGACATTCTATTGATTGAGAATATAGTTGGGGATATTTTAGCCTCTGCCTCTTTTATTTATTTATTTTTTTTTATTTATTTTTTTTTTTTGTGATTTTTGGCCAGGACTGGGTTTGAACCCACCACCTCTGGCATATGGGACCGGCGCCCTACTCCTTGAGCCACAGGCGCTGCCAGCCTCTGCCTCTTTTAAAAATTAGGAAGTTCCGGGCGGCGCCTGTGGCTCAGTCGGTGGGGTGCCGGCCCCATATACCGAGGGTGGCAGGTTTGAACCTGGCCCCGGCTGATCTGCAATCAAAAAAATAGCTGGGCGGGGCGGCGCCTGTGGCTCAGTGAGTAGGGCGCCGGCCCCATATGCCGAGGGTGGCGGGTACAAACCCAGCCCCGGCCAAACTGCAACAAAAAAATAGCCGGGCGTTGTGGCGGGCGCCTGTAGTCCCAGCTGCTCGGGAGGCTGAGGCAGGAGAATCGCTTAAGCCCGGGAGTTGGAGGTTGCTGTGAGCTGTGTGACGCCACGGCACTCTACCGAGGGCCATAAAGTGAGACTCTGTCTCTTAAAAAAAAAAAAAAAATTAGGAAGTTCCTTATAATAGCTGTTTTTGGAAGTTCAGTTGCTTTCTCTTTTTAAAATGCTACCTATTATACTTTGTATTCCTGAATATATACATATCAGAGTTAAACACGATAGAATGTAGACTGGGCCCAGGGGCTCACACCTGTAATCCTAGCACTCTGGGAGGCCGAGGTGGGTGAATTGCCTGAACTCACAGGTTCGAGACCAGCCTGAGCCAGAGCAAGACCCCATCTCTAAACATAGCCGGGCATTGTGGCAGGTGCCTATAGTCCCAGCTACTAAGGAGGCTGAGGCAAGAGAATTGCTTGAGCCCAAGAGTTTGAGCTATAGCATGGCATTCAACTGAGGGAGACAAAGTGAGACTCTCAAAAAAAAAAAAAAAAAAAAAAAAAAAGATAGAATGTGATTTGGTACTTGAATTTTATTTCAACTTAAGTATATGTTTATTTGTATTCAAATTTATTTAAAAATTTTTATATAAGTACATTTGTTCACTTTTCCTTCAGTTTCAGTGTATGAAATACTCTATTCCTTTGTAGATTTTAATGTATTTGCTTTGCTTTTTCTTTCTTTTTTTTGCAGTTTCGGTTGGGGCCAGGCTTGAACCCCGCCCCCCCCCCCCCCAGTATATGGGGCAGGCACCATACTCCTTGAGCCACAGGCACCACCCTGCTTTTTCTATTTTTCCTGATTTTGTTCAGCTTTTTTAAGTTTAATGGTGGTGTTTTATTATGGAAGAGGTTTGCGTAAGATGTCAACTCTTCATCACCTCTTTTCTAGGAGGGTCTGTTAAATAATTTTTAGTTGAGGTATATTTAAATTTGTTGAAATATACTTACTGTATCATTTCTTTTGAATTAGAATGATTTCAAAACTTGAAGCTCAGGTCAAGCAAGTGGAGCATGAAAATATGTTAAACCTTCGTCATAACTCTAAAACTCCCATGAGACCTTTGCATGCCAAGTAAGTTATTTAATCTCTATAAATAAACTAGAAGTGGTGCATAGTTTTATTAAAATGAGAAGCTCATCTGTCTAAATCACAAAATAGTCAGGGTTAAATGTGATTATAGAATTTAGATGTGTGAAAATATTTTAATTATTGGCTATCATGAACACATTTATGCAGAGGCATTTGCCAAAATGAAGAAATACAGTAGAATTAAGTTGGGAATAAGGAAACTTGGAATGTATTTTGTTCTTTGATGCCTGGAGGCCAAGTCATTTACTTCTTTTGGAGCTTAGTTTTGGTAAAAACAAGGACACTGGGCTAGAACATCTCAAGAGGTCGTTAGCTCTGAAATTCTAGACATTTTATTCCCATGTTGATGGAAAGACCGGTGAAGATGGATCTTTGTTAGGTGTATGTGTTTTCTTTTAGTTATTTTAGGTCTTTCAGAATTAGCTTTGCTATAATCTCAGAGCATTATCTTTATGATAACTCTACAGAATAAATTTTTTTCATATTAGAACTGGTTTTTATTATAATTTTGTGTAAATTAAGAGTATTAATAAATTACAACTTTATAATAGTTATTTACCAGAAAGAAGTGATTTTAAATTGTAATTTTTAACCTTTCCAAGTTGTAATTGTCAAATGAAAACTTTTTCTATATCTTTGTAATTAATCTTCATAGAACATAACCCTTTGACTTAAAGAAAAAATATGTCAACTGAAATTACACTTTTTAGGGCGGCGCCTGTGGCTCAGTGACTAGGGCGCTGGCCCCATATGCCGAGGGTGGCGGGTTCAAACCCAGCCTCGGCCAAACTGTAACAACAACAACAAAAAAAATAGCCTGGCGTTGTGGTGGGCGCCTGTAGTCCCGGCTGCTCGGGAGGCTGAGGCAAGAGAATCACATAAGCCCAAGAGTTAGAGGTTGCTGTGAGCCGTGTGACGCCACGGCACTCTACCCGAGGGCGGTACAGTGAGACTCTGTCTCTACAAAAAAAAAAAAAAAGAAATTACACTTTTGAGAGAACAAAGGAGAGGCTTGAGGTTGGGGTTTGAGGAATGTATTTCTTTGGAGGTGACATGTGAGCAGAGGGGCCAACTATGTGTAGAGTTGCTGGAGCAGAAGGTAGGGTGTGAATGATGGAAGGATGTTCCCTACAGAGGACTTAGCCTTGCTGAGTCCTGAGGTGAAGAGGAGCTTGGCATGAGCGAAAAACCTAAGGGAGGCTGGTATGGCCTGAATATTTCTGGCAAGAGGTAAAGTGCTTCTAGATGAAATCAGAGATTGGTCATAAAACTTTCTAAGCCCTGGGCAGTGCCTATGGCTCAGTGAGTAGGGCCCCGGCCCCATATACCGAGGGTGGTGGTTCAAATCCAGTCCCGACCAAACTGCAACAATAAAAAAAATAGCCAGGCATTGTGGCGGACTCCTGTAGTCCCAGCTACTTGGGAGGCTGAGGCAAGAGAATCGCCTAAGCCCAAGAGCTGGGGGTTGCTGTGAGCTGTGATGCCATGGCACTCTACCGAGGGTGACAAAATGTGACTCTGTCTCTAAAAAAAAAACAAACAACTTCCTAAGCCATAATCAAGAGTTCAAATTTTACCCTAGTCTGCTGGGAAGCCTTTGAAGATTTTTTTTTTTTTTTTTTGTAGAGACAGAGTCTCACTGTACCGCCCTCGGGTAGAGTGCCGTGGCGTCACACGGCTCACAGCAACCTCTAACTCTTGGGCTTACGCGATTCTCTTGCCTCAGCCTCCCGAGCAGCTGGGACTACAGGCGCCCGCCACAACGCCCGGCTATTTTTTTGTTGCAGTTTGGCCGGGGCTGGGTTTGAACCCGCCACCCTCGGCATATGGGGCCGGCGCCCTACTCACTGAGCCACAGGCGCCGCCTGCCTTTGAAGATTTTTATATATTAAAACAATGTCATCTGATTTTCACTTTTCCAAATGTACTTGCCATAAGCAGATGGAGAAGAAAAGAGTGGAAGGAGAAAAGACCAGGCTATTGCAGTGCTAAGAGAGAGATGGTGTCAACATGGTGATGGACAAAAGAGAAGGATTTGAGAAAGGCACTGAAGGTAGCATCCCCAGAACATGGTTGTGAATTGGATGGCAAGTTAAGAAAGAGAGGTGTCAGAATAACTCATTGGGGTTTTTTTGTTGTTGTTTGTTTTGTTTTTTTTGAGACAGAGTCTCAGTTGGTCATCCTTGGTAGAGTGCCGTGGTGTCTTAACTCACAGCAACCTCCAACTCTTGGTTCAAGTGATCCTCTTGCCTCAGCCTCCCAAGTAGCTGGGACTACAGGTGCCCACCACAGTGCCTGGCTGTTTTTTAGAGGTGGGGTCTTCCTCTGGCTCAGGCTGGTCTCAGGTAATTGCCTGAGCTCAGGCAATCCACCCACCTTGGTCTTCCAAGTGCTGGGATTATAGGTGTGAGCCACTGTGCCTGGCAACTCTTTGGTTTCTATCTGCACAGCTAAAGGCGCCACATATTGAAGTAGAGAAGAGATCAGAATTTCCATTTTGAATATATTTGTTAGAGATTCATGTGGATTCCAAGTGGAAATCAAATAGGCAATTATAAATTTGAGTTTGGAGCTTAGAAATATCTGGAGCTATAAATTTTGGAATCATCTACTTTTAGACAGCTTAAATCTACAGGACGGATTGAAATTGAACATGTTTAGTGTGAAGTGGGCCTAGGACAGGAACCCCAGCATTTTTCTATTGGGTATTAAGACTTGCCAAAGGCATCTGAGAAAAAGCTGCTGGGAAACGGGGAAAACTGAAGCAGTCACCAGGGTGTAATGGAAGAACTCAAACTGAGTTTTTCCTGTGCTCTCATACCAACACAATAATCAGCACAGAAGAATTCTATGACCCCAAAATGTGTGGGTATTTCTCCCCATCAGTAAGGAAGTAAGGAAGCAATCCTGTGGCAGACACCAAGTGGGTGTCTGCCAGTTCAATTCTGATGTTATCTCTCCGGAGACAGTGTCATATCCCACAGGTTAAGGGCTTGATGTCCAAGACTGCCCCCCAACTCAGACACTTTGGGCCTTTTATTTATTTGTAAAGACAGGATCTCTGTTGCCTGGGCTAGAGTACAGTGATGTCATCATAGCTCACTGTAACCTCCAACTCCTGTGCTCAAGCAGTCTTCCTGCCTCAGCCTCCTGAGTAGCTGGGTGTATAGGCATGCACTAGCATACTTGATTAGTTTATTTATTTATTTATTTTGTAGAGAAGGAGTCTTGCCATGTTGTCCAGGCTGGTTTCAAGCTCCTGGCCTTAAGTGATCCTCTTGCCTTGGCCTCCTAAAGTACTAGGATTACAGGCACAAACCACCACACCTGGCCCACTATGGGCCACTTTATGGGGACTTCTTTGGATAGGCATCATTCAAGCATGGACAACCATTTTGAAATGTGGCTGCACAAAAGAGATAGGATCTAAGCCCAGCAAGGTCTGTCTGTCCAGATTCTTTTGGCCTCTTTGTATGATATTCCTTCCTGCAGGGTATGGGGCAAGACCCCCTCAGAGATGAGAATCTTATGACTCACAATCAGATTAAAGTACTGCTATGGGCTGGTAATAGGGCAGGAAAAGTTTAGAGAAAGAGGTTCTGTTTACTGTTACAAGGGCTATGGAAGTTATGAGCCAGGAACTGTGGATAAAAACCAATGTAGGTATCATATCACAATGCCACTGAGAGATCAAGGTGAAGACTGAAAGGTCTTTGCAACCTAGAGGCTGTTGATGACCTGGAAGAGAACATTTTGGGTAGAGTGATAGAAACCCATTCAGATCACATGGGAGTTAGTGACAAGAACCTGAATGTCTAGTAGCTGCAAAATGGATACCATTGTAGCTCAGCGGCTGAAGCACAGTGTATACAGAGCCAGCCACATACACCAAAGGTCACGGGTTTGAACCTGGCCTGGGCCAGCTAGCCAACTGCAACAAAAAAATAGCTGGATGTTGTGGTGGGCACCTGTAGTCCCAGCTACATGGGAGACTGAAACAAGAGAATCACTTAAGCCCAAGAATTTGAGGTTGCTGTGAGCTGTACTCCACCGCACTCTACAGCAACATAGTGAGACTCTATCTTGAAGAAAAAAAAAAGGATACTATTGTGATACACTGATGCATATGCTTGGTAGGTGGTAGTGCACAGTGTAGGGCAGGGGTTGGCAGACTATCCTGAAGGCCACATCCAGCCGGAACTGCCCTTTTGGGTAAGGCCCCTCAGTAAACAATGGTGTCTATATTTTTAAATGTATGGGAAAAAAATCAAAAAATATTTCGTGACACATAAAAATTATATGCAATTCAAATTTCGATGTTCATTAATAGTTTTCTTAACTAATGCATAAACAAGTGTATTCATTTACATATGTTTATTGCTACTTTTGTGTGACAACAGTAAAGTTGAGTAGTTATAATAGATATGTCTAGCCCATAAAATCTAAAATATTTGGCCATATACAGAGAAAATTTGTTAACCCCTGAACTAGACTGTCAACATGGATTAATATTAAAAACATAATATGGAACAACAAAAAACTGGTTGTAGAAGAAATAGGATACTATATATTTAGCTTGTTAAATGGTTCTGCATCTCTTATGGACTCATACAAATGTAGTAAAAGTATAAAAACATGCCTGGGAATGCTACATGCATATATGTGTGTGTATATATATAATTTTTATTTTTATTTTTTTTTCTTTTCAATCTGTACATCTTTTTTATTTTTATTTTTGGTGGTTTAAACAGAAATTTATTTGCTTACAGTTCTGGGGACCAGAAGTCCAAGGTCAGGTTGCCAGCAGGGCCAGTATCTGATAAAGGGTCTCCTCTTTGCATGTAGGCGACCACCCTTTCACTATGACCTCATGTGGTGAACAGCTACATGCATATTTTGTATAAACCATTGCTTTTGAGGAGGACAGAAAGATTGAAGAGGTCATTAGGGAGGTTAGTTGTATATGTATAGTGTTGCCTATTTGTTATAAAAATCCAAAGGAAATATAACAAAGAAACACAGCTTTATAAAGCTGCATGGTCAGTGCATGACTATTAACCTGTATGTCCATGTGTGATTGAGGTATTTTATATTTTTAAAATGAACAGGAGTGAATAAAGGATGAACATCCATAATATGAAAGAGCTCTTACAAATTGATAAGGAAAAGACAAGCTTCTCAGTAGAAAAATGGTAAAAGAATATGAACAAGTAGATCACAGAAAAAGAAACCTAAATGGCTAATAAAAATGAAAAAGTGCTGGTGGCTCATGCTTGTAATCCCAAGCACTCTGCGAGGCCAAGGCAGGTAGATTGCTTGAGCTCATGGGTTCAAGACCAGACTGAGCAAGAGCAAGACTCTGTCTCTAAAACATAATGGGCATTGTGTGGGGTGCCTAGTCCCACCTACTTTGGAGCCTGAGACAAGAGGTTCACTTGAGCCCAAAAGTGAGCTATGATGCCACGGCATTATATCAAAGGCGACAAAGTGAGACTCTCTCAAAAAATAAAAAAAAAATCGTCCTCATTGTCAAGAATAATCAGAAAAATGTAAATTAAATGATAGGATACTCTTTACACCATTAAATAGACTAAACTTAAAATCTGGTCATTCAGGTCAGGAGCATTGGCTCAATTGTGTAATCTGAGCACTTTGGGAGGCTAAGGCCAGAGGACTGCTTGAGATCAGGAGTTCAGGACCAGCCTGGGTGATGATGAGACCTGGTCTCTACAAAATATAAAAAAAATTAGCTGGGCTTGGTGGCACCTGCCTGTGGTTTCAGTTACTTGGGAGGTTGAAGCAGGAAGATTGCTTGCTGGAGCCCCAGAGGTGGAGGTTGTAGTGATACCACTGCACACTAGCCTCAGTGACAGAGCAAACCTCTGTCTCAAAAAACTCTCATTATTCTGAAGTTTGGCGAAGATACACAAATAAATAGGAACTCTCGGAGTTGACTGAAAATTGTTTCAGCTCATCTGTGGACTTACTTAGCAATATCCAGAAAGAATGACGATGTGCATGCCCCAAATTCCACAGTTCGATTTTTAGATATTTGCTTGAGAGAAATTCTTACATATGTTAATTTTAGCATTGTTGAAAGGTGATGTATTAGAAACCACACATCCACAAACCAAAGGAAAGGATAAGTATATTCATACTGAAGATAAATGATTAAAATGATGGAACTATATGTATTAACAGAGATAAATCTTAAATATAAAGTTGAGTAGAAAGCAACTTTAAAAAACGTACATTATGCCTTAAAATGTCATGTCTTACAATTAAAAACAAGTATGGAAGATCTTAGCATCTGTTAAAACTGGGAATGGATGAGTTGGTGCTTGTTGTAATTCTTTGTCATTTTCTGAGAGGCTTGAAATATTTAAAAATTGAAGAAACGAGTAACTGGGATTACTCTCTAAGTAAATGTGGATAAGAGAGCTCTTATACTATGTGGTTGTGAAAAGGGACAGAAGAGTTGTCTTCTTCATGAACTTTTTTTTTTTTTTTTGTGACAGTATTAGTTGCCCTGGGATTGAGTGCTATGGCATCATAGCTCATAGCAACCTCAAACTTCTGGGCTCAAGTAATCCTCTTGTCTCAGCCTTACTCTGAGTATCTGGGAGTATATGTGCCTGCCATAACACCTGGCTAGTTTTTCTATTTTTAGTAGACATGGGGTCTCTGTTTGCTCAGGCTGGTCTCAAACTCCTGAGCTCAGGCTATCCAACTGCCTTGGCCTCCCAGAATGCTAGAATTACAGGCATGAGCCACTGTGCCTGAACTTTTCTTAAAGTTCAGTCAAATGGTTTCACCTGATAGTGAACATGGGCTGGGAGGTCTGGTGGGGGTTGGGTAGACAGGTGTAAGGTAGTCCTATTTGGAGAATCCAGAGCTCATTGATTACAGGAAGGCACCTGGTCAGCCACTTTGGGGTGTCCACCTGAGATGGCCATGAGTCTACACAGCTGGGTGACTTTTTCCAGCAGCGCTTAGCTATAGGGGTATAGCCATGCAGTACAATTATAGTCGGCCAGGCCTAGGTTTTGCTGCAGACAGGTGTGATGAAAGGTGAGAGGAGTGGGCGGTGCCTGTGGCTCAGTGAGTAGGGTGCCAGCCCCATATACCAAAGGTGGTGGGTTTGAACCCAGCCCCAGCCAAACTGCAACAAAAAAAAGCCGGGCGTTGTGGCGGGCGCCTGTGGTCCCAGCTGCTCAGGAGGCTGAGGCGGGAGAATCACGTAAGCCCGAGAACTGGAGGTTGCTGTGAGTCCTGTGACGTCATGGCACTCTACCGAGGGTGGTAAAGTGAGACTCTGTCTCTACAAAAAAAAAAAAAAAAAAAAAAAAAAGATGAGAAGAGAGCAGTTACAGATTTCTTCCTTCTCTACTCAGAACTCAGACAGCCTCAGTTGACTAGCCTTAAAAAAAGAAAGGCCAGGCATAGTGGCTTAGACCTGTAATCATAGCACTCTGGGACGCCAAGGTGGGTGGATTACGTGAGCTCAGGAGTTGTAGATAGGCCTGAGCAAGAGGGATATCCCCTCTCTACTAAAAACAGAAAAACTAGCCATGTGTAGTGTCATATGTCTATAGGCTCAGCTACTTGGGAGGCTGAGGCAAGAGGATTGGTCAAACCCAAGAGTTTGAGGTTACTATGAGCTATGCTGTCATGGCACTCTAGCCAGGGCAACAAAGTGAGACTCTGTTTCAAAAAAATAAAAAGAAAGAAAAAGAAAGGTGAGAGAGGAAAGGAGTTAAGGCAATAAGACAATTAGTAATCATCATGAGTGTGGACTTCAAAGTGGGCAAAGAGGAGCCAGTGCAGGTAGGTGGGTGATAAACAGAATGCCCGGAGCCAAGGTTCCTGGGCTTACGGCTGTGCCCATGCTTGAGTGCATGCAGTGGGAGAACAGAAACAGAATCTTGAGATTGTTGGCTTCCTAAAGGGAGGTACGTTCTCTGGTGTTCAAGTCCAGTGAGTACCTTTGAGGTAGTTGGCTGAGGAAGAGTGGAGAGTCACAGAACTGGACAGAGGTCAAGGGCAGCTTGTGAAGTTGCATAGAATGACAGAAAGAGTAGATATGGAGGACATGACACAGATTCTAAAGTCTAGAAAGTGAACAGGGTAAACATGGTGTGAGCCTCAGATGAGCAGGGGTTTCATAAAATCAGGGGACAAGTAATGGTCTGGACAGCATTGTTCAATAGTTGTACCCACAGCCACATGGGACTGTTAAAATTAATCATGTTAACCTAAAATGAGCTACAGAGAGAGAAACTTTCTCCAAAGCAAAGAGTGTACTTGGGGATAGTAGGAGATTGCAGTCTGGGGTATGTGTGCTATGGCAAACCATAGGCAAATCCAAAGGGGTTGCAGAGGGGAAGCTTTTTTTTGTTTTCTTTTTATTGTTTTGAGACAAGAGTCTCACTCTGTCACCTGGGTAGACTGCCCTCACATCATAGCTCACAGCAACATCAAACTCCTGGGTTTGAGTATTCTTCTTTCCTCAGCTTCCAAAGTAGCTAGGAGTACAGGTGCCTGCCACAATGCCCGGCTAATTTTTCTTTTTTTTTTTTTTTTTAGTAGAGATGGGGTCTCACTTTTGCTCAGCCTAGTGTCAAACTGAAGCCCTGGCAATCAACCTGCCTTGGCACCCCAGAGTACTAGGATTACGGGTGTGAGCCTCTGTACCCGGTGAAGGGCAAGTTTTTAAAGATAAGCCCATGTAGGCTTTTGCAAACAAAAACCACTGGTTCCTGGGGCTTGTCGCAGGAGCTGGTGTTAGCTTGTTGATGAAGATAGCCCTTTTGAGTAAAGTATTCTTGTGCAAGTGGCTTATCTAGAATAGTGTGGTTTTGAGAAATTCTTACATAGTTTCCATAATAGGCATATGTGTGTGAGGCCTTGTCTTTCAAGGCCTTCTGGCTCCATTTTGTGATTTTGACATTAGTGACTCCATTTTGATACTAATAACTTTCACTGTTAAAATTAAATAACATTTTACAAAAAAAATTAAATGACATTTAAATATCGGTTCTTCAGTTTCGCTAGACACGTTTCATGTGTTCAGTAGCACCATGTGACTTACTGGACAGTGCAGACTTCGCAGAAAGTTACGTCGGGTGGTGCTGGTTTGAAGGAACCAAGAAGGGCAGTCCTGAGTCATGTCCCTCAGCTCCTGTTGGGGTATAAGTGGCGTGTAGCGCAGTAGGAGGCAGCTGGAGGATGTTCACAGCCTGGAGTACCTGAATCTTAACTGGATTCTGAAATATTCAGGAGTAACAGAAACTTAAAATAACAATTTAGTTGAATCTTAAAACCATAAAATAGAATTCATATACAGTAGAACCTCTGTAAGTTGACCACCCAAGGGTCTGTAACAAACTAGGCAACGTACAGAGGTGGTCAACATAAGGACCTAGGCCTAGGATAATAATATGCACATGTGGTGCATGTGAAAATAAGGTCAACTTGAAGATGGTCAGTGTAGGGAAGTGTCACCTATGGTCTGTTGTATCTAAAATACATTTTTACATGTGGTTTTTAAATTACTGCACAAATAGACTCAGTGCCTGTAGCTCAGTTAGGGCACTGACCACATGCACCGGGGCTGTTGGGTTCCAACCTGGCCCAGGCCTGCTAAACAATGACAACAACAACAGCAAAAATAGCCAGGCATTGTGGCAGCCTGTAGTCCCAGCTACTTGGGAGGCTGAGGCAAGAGAATCGCGTAAGCCCAAGAGTTTGTGGTTACTGTGAGCTGTGACACCACGGTACTCTACCGAGGGTGACATAGTAAGACTCTGTCTCAAAAATAAATAAATAAATAAATGCACAAATATGTAAAAGTTTGAGAGAAGAGTGTTTTACTTACATGTGCAGTCTGAATTGAAGGTGGACCTTGCAGCTGCCCAGATGTTTCTCTTTCCAATAGCACGCTTGCAACTTCAGACGTCAGCAGGCGCAAGTGGCTAATTCCAGGTGCAGAGTATTCCATTTTTACTGGCCAGCCTTTGGACATCTCAGACAGTAGAGTAAATGACCAGCTGGAAGAAACCTGTGTCCCTGGGTAAGACAACTTTGCCAAAGATTATGTTTAGAAATGTTTTGTTTTGTTTGAGATTTCAATTGCCTTTAAATATTCAGGAACCATCTCTTTGCTTCTTTAATACCTTCATGTTGATGACCTAATTTTTATTTTACTTTGAAAGGCTGGTACTTTTGGGGTATATACTTTCATGAGCTCTGCATAGGTTCCGTGTGGTGCTCAGTGACACAGTATGGGGCTTACAGTTAGGATGAGGTGTTGGTCCTCTCACCCTCTGGATAGCCTGAGCCTCTGTAAGCAACCTCAGCCATTACTCCAGGGTGCCACACACATATTTCTCTATGCTCTAGGATGTTGCTAGGATTGGAAAGTACTGTATGCAGGTTCAATTTTAATTTGTGTTGTGAAGCATACATATTCATTGTGGAGTATAATTGTCAATTCTCATGTTAATCTCCTAAACAATCCCAGTAAACTATGTGTCTTGGCTTAGGCTGCTTTAAGAAATTACCATAGACTGGGCTTCTTAAACAACTAACTTTTTTTGTTGTTGTTGAGACAGTCTCACTATGTTGCCCTTGGTAGTGCTGTGACGTCACAGCTCAGAGCAACCTCAAACTCTTGGGTTCAAGTAATTCTCTTGCCCCACCCTCCCAAATAGCTGGAACTATGGGCTCTGGCCACAACACCTGGCTATTTTTTTGTTGCAGTTGTCATTGTTGTTTAGCTAGTCTGGGCTGGGTTTGAACCTGCCACCCTCGGTGTATGTGGCTGGTGCCATAACCACTGTGCTGGTAAACAGCACATAAACAACTAACATTTATCTCTTCAGTTTTGGAGGCTAGAAGTACAAGATCAGGGTGCTGGCATTGGCTGAGTTCTCTGTGAGGACCCTTTTCCTGGTTATTTCCTCACATGGCCTTCCTTTGGTGTGTCCCCCTAGAGAGCTTTTATGTCTCTTCTTTTTGTTAGGGCACTAATCCCATCACCCTCATGGCCCCTAATTAGCTCCCCAAGGCCCTGCCTCCAAATACCATAACAATGAAGGGCTTTTCAACAAGTGTGTTTGGAGGACATACTGCATGCTGGGACATACAGTTCCCAGCACTGTATGTCTTACAATTATTATTTAAGGTACCATTCCCCTCCGGAAAAGGATTCTTCACCTGGAAGTTTACCAACAAGCTTGTCGATGAAAAACCAAAGAGAAACCTCAGATGTACCAATCATGAAAGCTTTGCAAGAACTTGATGAAAAAAAAATATTAAAAAATTGGGGGACACAAACAGAGAAAGAAGACACCTCAAATAGTGAGTATTTTCTTCTTTTAATCAGATAGATATTCCCCCCCCCCGCATTTATATCACTTTCTTTAAATTACTGCTGCTTTACCTTTACCTCATAGATAATTGAATACCCTAGTTAATAGTTTATCACAGTTTTGGCATAAAATGTTTCTTTCATACAAGCAAATTGCATCTTACATTTTGATTATTGAAAAGGCTTACATGGCTTGGCGCCTGTAGCTCAGCAGCTAGAGTACTAGCCACATACACTGGAGCTGGCGGGGTCAAATCCAGCCCCTGCCTGCCAAACAACAATGACAACCACAACCAAAAAATAGCCAGGTGTTGTGGCAGGTGCCTGTAGTCCCAGCTACTTGGGAGGCTGAGGCAAGAGAATCGCTTAAGCCCAAGAGTTTGAGGTTGCTGTGAGCTGTGACATCACAGCACTCTACCGAGGGTGACAAAGTGAGACTTTGTCTCCAAAAAAAAGGCTTACATGGGTGGCTTGGCACCCATAGCACAGTGGTTATGGCGCCAGCCATATACACTGAGGGTGGTGGGTTCAAACCCAGCCCTGGCCATCTAAAAAACAATAACAATGAGAACTATAATAAAAACTAGCCAGGGGTTGTGGTGGGCGCCTGTAGTCCCAGCTACTTGGGAGGCTGAGGCAAGAGAATCACTTAAGCTCAAGAGTTGGAGGTTGCTGTGAGCTGTGATGCCACTGCACTGAGGGCAACATAGGGATACTCTGTCTCAAAAAGAAATAAAAAGGCTTACATGGCATTCTTAAGGATATTTGAAAAATATCTCCATCAGTTTTTCTTACTTGGACATAACAAAGTTGTGACAGATGTTTGGTATTCATGAAGTGAGATAGAGCATTTCCTATTATTTCCTGTCTGAGTTTCTCAGCATCTATAGATAAGAAATATCTTCAATTCTGTGTTTTTCCACAGGTCTAGATTGATAGTATTTTTCACTCCTTTTACTTTCTGCTGTGCTTATTTGTTCAGTCATACCATCAACATCTTTGATGTTGCGTCTCCTAGTAAATTAGTAACCTGCTTTCTAAAAATAAATTCTTTTGAAAAATCACCTTGAGTGCCAATTTTAAACGGGGGGAACTAGGATGAATTCATTATAAATTACCACATTTTCTTCATCAAGCACTTTTTAAACATACTTTTGCAGATAGTCATTATACCCTAGATAGTGACAAGAGATGTTTTGAGCAGCACCAAACCTACTTGAGGGTGTTGCATGGTGTCACCACCTATTATAAAGTAGGCAAACAAAGCTTAGGCTTGTTGTGATTTTTTTTTTTTTATCATCTGGTATAGAATCAGTGAATCCTCGCCAAACTGAAACTTCAGTCAATGCAAGTCGTTCCCCAGAGAAATGTGCCCAACAGAGACAAAAGAGATTTAATTCTGCCTCACAGAGATCATCATCTTTACCACCTTCAAATCGTAAATCAAGCACTCCAAGTAAGAGTTAGATGTCTACATCTCTTGGGCTCAAGCGTGACATCTGAGTTGCTCACAATGTTTCCTATTTCTTTTGTACTTTTCTTAGCACCTAATTGAGTACTCTGACAACAGTGTCCTTAAATACAATCTTATTCCGTAAGTGAAATTGCCTGTCACCACAAATACTATGAATATAACTGGAAAAAACCCTCAAGTTTATTAAAGTGAGATTTTTTTATTGTGTCCAGTAAATTGTTTACAACTAATATCCCTTCAAAATTGTTGAGATAGTAGACTGCTAAGTTATTAATGTTTTTTAGTTCAAACTAGTCTGAAAAGAAAAGATGCTTCTGATATATTTAACCTCAAGATCTCAGCATTAGTTACCTTTTTTTTCTATCCCTCCTCCCATGGTTAATATATACAATCTATAGCTTTAATTACAGGTTTGGTTTTAAAGTTTAAGCATTGAATTTCTGTGTCTTGAGTTTCCATTTTTCACACCACTGAGTCGATTCTTATAGGTATGTTCACTGTTGCACTGGTGTTTCCATCTTATTTCCAGTCGACTTCTAAAATCCTGAAAAACCAGTTTTGAGTCAATGTGCTGAATTACCTTCTGATATACTAAAATGTTGACTGTAGTTACCTGTCTAGATATTAGGATTATGAATTTTTTTTATTTTGTATATGCAAAGTTTTTTCTCAAAGTTTTGCAACAAAGTTGTATTTCTTCCATAATTAGAATTACTCTACTGAAGAACTATTTCTGCCATGATATGTATAACATATATAGAAGGAAAAGAATATTTCCTTTTTGTTTTCTTCTGTAGCAAAGAGAGAGATTATGTTAACACCAGTGACTGTGGCTTATAGTCCAAAGAGATCCCCTAAAGAAAATTTGTCTCCAGGATTTAGTCATCTACTTAGCAAAAATGAAAGCAATCCAATTCGGTAAGTTCTTTAAAATTATAGAATAAACGATATACATTAGTGATTTTTCAAATGTTGACTCATGCCTCTAGCTATCACTAATTTTTCAGTTGTCAGTGGGAACTCTGTAGATTTAAATCATTTAAATATTTAAATGAACATCATACTACAAATCAAGTACTACAATACATGAAAAGTTTTTAACTGTGTAAACTTGCTACTATTACATTTTAAAATCCATCTCAGCACCCTATCTAGCTTTTGAATGTAGAATGTTATTTGTTTTCCTGAAAAGATTATGATACAGGGAAAATTTTGAGCCATTATATAAGAAAGTGGGCTGTGCTGGTGTGGCCCTGGCACTAACTGCATATTTAATGTGCTTCTGAGAAAACTGTCCTCTCTGACCTGTGGGCAGCAGCGTGTGCTGTGGTGGGAAGGACATAGTTCCTGGTTCCAGACCTAACTCCCTATGCTCTTGGGGAGATCACTTAAGCATGTTGAACCTCAGTTTCCTCTTCTAGAAAACGGGGATAATAATACCTGCCCTGCTTATTTGATAAGGTTGTTAGAAAGATCATATGGGATAATGCGTGGGTAAGTGCTGTTAAGTCTTTAGTATGTAAATACATTTTTTTGTTAGAAAATAGAAATAAAATTTGTTTAGAAAATAATATAACCAACTTTCTTTAAAGAAAATATGTAAATATGTAAGTTAATTGGATGCCAGCTCGTCTTTCTAGTGGACATAGGGAAAAATAGTTAACATTTTTTTCTCACAAGTGACTTGCTTCATTCAATAGATTTGATATACTTTTGGATGATTTAGATACTGCTCCTGTGTCTACATTACAACGTACCAATCCAAGAAAACAACTCCAGTTTCTTCCTCTAGATGACTCGGAAGGTATCTTTTCCTAAAAAATTATTAGTTATGGCTTTAGTCATTTTTTGAGATTCTGATATCTTTCTAGGTTCTAAATATTATAATATCCTGTACTTAAATATTTTTCTACTCAAGGGCCTCTAAAAATAAGCATTCATGATGCTTCATATTGTTATGTCAATGTTATCCTCATTGAAAAGTTGGGAAACTGAGGTACAGGGAGTGTTAATGTTTAATCACCAGGGCCATACTGTTTTTTCAGTTATTCTTTTATGCTCTACAATTTATATGCAGCTTAGGCTTTGGGTAATTTTTTTCTCATATTTTAAGTTTGGAATAAAGTTATAAGACAATGTGTATGAAATCACTTGGGTAGGCACTCAAAATGTTAACTCTTTAGTATTGGTATATGTCTACTTAATGTTATGTTTTTTTTTCTTTAAGTTTACTTAAAGTTCATTTATGTTTACATGAAGTTTGCTTAAGTTCATTTAAAGAAGTTGTGAAGATTGTCAAACCGAGGCCAAAGCTTTTAGAATTCTTTGGAGAAAAAGCACTGAGCAAATATGCTTCATTATTGTATCTTTTCATTACTTATTTGGGCTATATAGCAGCCATTTCCACGAAGTGAAGTTGGGCAACATATTTAATATGTCTGCAATCTTTTGGAAAAATTGATAAGAAATATAAGAAGTTTCTTTCCTCTCTGACAGAAAAAAAGTATTCAGGAAAAGCTACTGACAACCATGTTAATCATAGTTCTTGCCCCGAACCGTTGCCAAATGAAGTGAAGAAAGTATCTGTGAAACCATCCTGGGAGAAGAATAAATCAGTTAGCTATGAACAGTGTAAGCCTGTTTCAGTCACGCCACAGGGTAATGATTTTGAATATACAGCAAAAATTAGGACCTTAGCTGAAACGGAACGATTTTTTGATGAACTTACAAAAGAAAAGGACCAGGTAAAAACAAAAATATAAAAAAACCTTTTTTCCTGAACTTAAAGTTTATATTTAAGGAGTAGTCAGAAGGGAATTACTGAGTCAACCTGCTTCAAGAAATTACAATGGGTACTATATAAAAGCTACTCTGGAAAGTGTTTGAGCTTTGCTTTCTTTATTAATTTACAGGGGGAAATTATGTTAAGAGGAAATGGATAAGAAAATACTAGGCTGAAATCTTTTCTTTCCATTCTGTGTGATAAACCTCCCTGCCAGTAATTAGAATTCTTCTAATTTCATTTAAACATTCTTTTGTGTTAACAGATTGAGGCAGCTCTAAGCCGGATGCCTTCTCCTGGAGGACGAATCACTTTACAGACAAGATTAGATCAGGTGAAATGTCTTAGCCTGAATCTGCTTTAAAAGCTTGATGCCAGTCAGTGTTCCATTTATCTAAGAGGAGTTTTTAAAATCATGGCACAATGAAAATTAGACACATTGAAAAAGCGGTCAAAATTTTTAGCCTGTATAGGAAATGTTGGTGATGATAGCAATTTTACAAGTGCGCGCTGGCTTTCAGGGTTAAAAACTAGTTTTACCTGTAGACTTAAAGAAAATGTTGTTCATGTCATTATGTTTTCAGGAAACTAACCTGGAGCAAGTGGCAGTGTGCTTTTTAACAGGTTTTACATTAAGTTGATGCTCCCACATTAACTCTCCCTTTCTTGATTCCTCACCAAATATCTATAATTTCTGAACCCTTTCCATTTAGTAAACATGTAAAACGGTTGCACTCTGCAACTGAAATAGCTGTAGAGGTTTTAAAAAGAGATGTGATTCCATTATTGAGCAGGAGGTGGTGCAGGTGATGTGGCCCATACACATTTCTTTTAGTTGCTTTTCAAAGAGAATTAAAATGAATAAAACCATGGGACATTTTTAATCTTTTAGTAACATTTAAAACATAACAGCAAGTATGTATCTCTTATATAATTGCATGTTTTGGCTTTTCAGTGCTTTCAGTAAAAGTTCATTTTCAGATTGATCTGTGATTCCACAAAGAAAGATACAAAACTATAGTGAAGGTCTTTTCCTAGGGCCTATATCCCTAACTTCTCTTTTTTCTCTGAATATGTCTTTTTATTATTTTTGCTCTCAAAAATTTTTGTCAATAATTATAAGATTCAGGGTGGTGCCTGTGGCTCAGTGGGTAGGGCGCTGGCCCCATATACTGAGGGTGGCGGGTTCAAACCCAGCCCTAGCCAAATTGCAACAAAAAAATAGCCAGGCGTTGTGGCGGGCGACTGTAGTCACAGCTACTTGGGAGGCTAAGGCAAGAGAATTGCCTAAGCCCAGGATTTGGAGGTTGCTGTGAGCTGTGCGATGCCATGGCACTCTACTGAGGGCGATAAAGTGAGACTCTGTCTCTACAAAAAAAAAAATTCAGTTAACACATGAAACTCTTCTTGTTTTTTTGTTTGTTTGAGACAGAGCCTCAAGCTTTCACCCTGGGTAGTATGCTGTGGCATCACATTTCATAGCAACCTCCAACTCCTGGGCTCAAGTGAGTCTCCTGCCTCCGCCTCCCAAGTAGCTGGGACTACAGGCACCCGCCACAACGCCGGCTATTTTTTGGTTGCAGCTGTCATTGTTTGGCAGGCCTGGGTTGGATTTGAACCCGCCAGCTCAGGTGTATGTGGCTGGCGCCTTAGCTGCTTGAGCCACAGGTGCCGAGGCAACACATGAAACTCTTCTTTTAGAACAGTGGTTCTCAACCTGTGGGTCACAACTCCTTTGTAACAATGAAAATACATCCTGCATATCATATATTTACGTTATGATTCGTAACAGTAGCAAAATTACAGTTATGAAGTAGCAACGAAAATAATTTAATGGTTGGGGGTCACTACAACATGAGGAACTGTATTAAAGAGTCACGGCTTTAGGAGGCATTAGGAAGGTCGAGAACCACTGTTTTAGAAGAAGAGTTCTAAAGAAGAAACTCTTTTAGTTTCCTAACAAAGCAGAAGGAAAACTTGTTGATACTGACTCTAAATCAATCTGAAATTTTGCTTAATAGATACACACACACACTTTTCTTTGGAGGCGGCGTCTCACTCAGTTGCCCTGGGTTTGAGTGCCGTGGCATCATAGCTCACAACCTCAAACTCTTTGGCTCAAGTAACTCTCTTGCCTCAGCCTCCCTAGTAGCTGGGACTATAGGCGTTGTTGCTCTTGCTCAGGCTGGTCTTGAACTTCTGAGCTCAAGCAATCCGCCCGCATCAGCCTCCCAACGTGCTAGGATTGCAGGCATGAGCCACTGTGCCCAGCCCACATATATATTTTTTTGAAGCAGGGTCCTGTTGCCTGGGCTAGAGTGCAATGGCACACATAGCAACCTCAAAATCCTGGGTTCAAACAATCTTCCTGTCTCAGTCTCCAAGTAGCTGGGTCTAAAGGTGTGCACCACCGTACCTGACTAATTTTTCTGTTTTTTGTAGAGGCAGGGTCTTGCTCTGTTGCTGGAGTGCAGTAATGTCATCATAGCTCATAGCATCTTCCAACTCCTCAACTTAAGGGATCCTCCTTCCTCAGCCTCTTGAGTAGCTGGTTGCTGTGTTGCCAAGATTGATCTCAAAGTACTAGCCTCAAGCAATCTTCCTGCCTCAGCCTCTCAAAGTACTAGGATTATAGGCATGAACCATTGTGCCCAGCCTGTTTAATATATTTTTATATAAAGTATATTAAAGTAAGACTTAAAGGTTATTTTGTTCATATGTGTCAAAGCTTTTTCAATCCAATAAAAGGATAATCGGTAGCAATAAGGGGCTGAAGCCATCCGTATGTGATTCATAAGTGAAAGAGTAAAACTGGGCAAAACCCCCCAGTTCTCAGATGGAGAAAAGCTTATTCTTTTCTTTTTATTTATTTATTATTTTTTATTGAGACAGTCTCACTTTGTGGCCCTTGGTAGAGTACTGTGGTGTCATAGCTCACAGCAACCTCCAACTCTTGGGCTTAAGCAATTCTTTTGCCTCAGCCTCCCAAGTAGCTGGGACTACAGGCGCCTGCCACAATGACCAGCTATTTCATTGTTGTTGTTGTTGTTTAGCAGGCCAGGACTGGGTTCGAACCTGCAAGCCCTATGTATGTGGCCCTCCAACTCTTAGGCTTAAGTGATTCTCTTGCTTCAGCCTTCCTAGTACCTGGGACCACAGGTACGTGCCACAACGTCTGCCTATTTTTTGGTTGTAGTTGTCATTGTTGTTTGGCAGGCCTGGGCTGGATTCAAACCCGCCAGCTCTGGTGTATGTGGCTGGTGCCCTAGCCGCTGAGCTATAGGCACTAAGCCTGAAAAAGTATTTTGATTCTATTTTAATTTTTCTTTTTAAAGATGATATGCATATGTATGCAGAAAAAATAGGAAAGAGGAATAGTGGTTATTTTTTTTTGGTCATCTATCTTCTACATATCTTGTATTCTAAATCTTCTATAATGAATCCTTGTATGATTGTTAAAATTTTTAAGTTTTATACTCTGGGAGGCTGAGGCAGGTGGATTGCTTGAACTCATGAGTTTGAAACCAGCCTGAGCAAAAGCGAGACCCTGTGTTTCTACTAAAAATAGAAAAACTGAGGCAAGAGGATCACTTGAGCCGGAATTGGAGGTTGCTATGAACTATAACACCATGGCACTTGGGTGATGCTGGAGACACTGTCTCAAAAAAAAAAAAAAAAAAAAAAAAAAAAATTTTTTTTTAAGTTTTAAAGTTTTTAAATTTTAGGGCTGGGTGTGGTGGCTCATGCCCGTAATCCTAGAACTCTCGGAGGCTGAGGCGGGTGGATAGCCTCAGCTCACAGGTTCAAGACCACCTGAGTCAGAATAAGACCTTGTCTCTAAAAATAGCCAGGCATTGTGGTGGGCATCTGTAATCCCAGCTACTTGGGAGGCTGAGACAAGAGAATCTCTTAAGCCTAGGAGTTTGAGGTTGTTGTGACCTGTGATGCCATGGTACTCTACAAAGGCAACAAAGTTAGACACTGTCTCAAAAAAAATTTTTTTTAATTTTAAACAGCTCCCGCCTGTAATTCTAACGCCTTAGGAGGTTGAGGCAGGAGGGTAACTTGAGGCTAGGAGTTAGAGACCAGCTTGAGATCCCATCTCTACCAAAATAAAAAATAAAATAAATTAGCTGGATGTGGTGGTGTGCATCAGTAGTCAAAGCTACTTGGGAGGCTGCAGTAGGAGAATCTCTTTTAAGCCCAAGAGTTCAAGCTTGCAGCCAGCTATCATGATGCCACTGTACTCTAGCCCAAGCAACGAGGAGACCTTATCTTGGGGAAAAAAAATTGTTATTTCAGGACATTGTTGGAGTTAATACCAAGTAAAGTGTCTAAAGTTATGTATATTCTAGGTATTATTTATTTAACAGTAATAGTATTTATTTAAAAATAGCAGTTATATTCCTTGTTTTTTTGATAAGTATCCACCAGTGTTTTTCTTCTTTAACTTAGAAATTTTGGTCAGAGGAGAGTTACTTGATCTATGCTTGTGTGGGATATAGCGCCGGTCAGATGTGTCCATTTCTTATGAGTGTTTAAAGTACCTTCTGGGTTCCTCTTAGACTGTTCTTAGTTCAGCACAGCTAAAGAATTATCCCCTTCCAGTTGACTATATTGCTATTACTAGAATTTCCACATACTCAGTGTGCCAAATACATTGAATATTTTGTGTGGCAGTTCTCTTGAATGGTTGAAAACCTGATTCATTCTGTTCAGTTTAAAAAAAATAATATAAATGATAAGATGATTTATGTAGAAAGCAAATAGCAGTCTTTAATTTTAATGTGTATACTTGTTCTTTTACTAAAAAGAATGTCAATTTAGTGGTAATTGTAGAACCAGGGAACTTCACGTAGAATTCTAATTAAACTTTTCCTGTTGTTTTCACCTAGGAAGCCTTGGAAGATCGTTTGGAAAGGATTAATCGAGAACTGGGTTCAGTTCGCATGACACTAAAGAAATTTCATGTTTTGCGTACCTCTGCAAATCTTTGAGATTTGTAGCCATTAAATTTTGAGACATTTTGTTTGCACTAATGTATAATTATGCACTCAGAAAAGGCAAACTATTTTGTACTATTTATAAGCCTTCAAACAGTAGTTTTACAATCATGCTATTCTTACACTTGCTATTTTATACTATAAAAGGTCACATATTTTCAAGATATTTTTGTTATGCTCAGGAATCTCTTGTATATTTTACTATTTAAAAAGTATTATTTTAAAATAGTATATGTCTTCAATTTATATCAAGAATAAGGAAATGTAAACAGGAAGCTGTTTCTGAACAAATAGTGTTACCCTTTTAAGATTAACTTTGCACACCAATTTTATAAACTTGTTCTACATTGTAAATATGATTCATTTTTTAAAAATAAAGCTGAACAGCTTCCATATTGCTAGACCATACAGGTGAATACAAAGACAATTACAACATGCCTTGGATTTCAGTTGTGTTGAAGTTTTTAAAAAATAATGTAACTCCTATTTGATACATTTCTTGGAATAAATGTCAGAATAGTAATAGACTATGGGAAAGCTTTGCAAACCACATGAATATAACCCATTTTGTTCTCCTTAAACTTCGCAAAGATAGAAAAAAATGAGGATGTGATTCTCTAATTTTGTCTTAGATATAATACTTTCTAAAAAAGTTAAACAATTAGAGAGCTATAGCTCTCTGCCCATAATTCTGCATGTAACTTGTATCCTGGGCAATAAATGGAGAGAGAAACCCTGGATGAAACACAAGCTACCACCCAGTGAGGGATTAAGAGAGTAGCCTTGGTTTCCTCAGTGTATATGCCTTCAGCTGTCAGAGTTGTCATCTGGACATTTTCACCCCTCTCCACCTTCTCCACCCCTGCCAAAAAGAAATATTTCCAGTAGGTGCTGTTAGACCATAGGCTTTACATCAGAGCAATCCATTCCACTTGTTCATGGACAGGGAATATGTCTGGATAGAGCCTTCTGCCTTCCTCTGGTCCTTGCAGAAGGCTCCAGCCTCTGACTCCATGGTATCAAGTGGCACTCAGAAGTGGCATGAGGACAAGAGGCTGCTCCACTACAGGAGCACAAGCAAGTTGGTACTGAGGTTTCTAGTTAAGTCCAGACTGCTTTTCCACCCACTTTTGTTGGCTAGTCAGAACCCAGTACCTCATATATTCTTGCTGTGCATGTGTTGATAAGCAAGCTGTCCCAACTTTCTCAACTGATTCCTACTGAACATTCTCAGGTTTTAGATTTTGGTTTGCTTTTGAGCTTTTTTTTTTTTTTGTAGAGACAGAGTCTCACTGTACCACCCTCGGGTAGAGTGCCGTGGCGTCACATGGCTCACAGCAACCTCTAACTCTTGGGCTTACGCGATTCTCTTGCCTCAGCCTCCCAAGCAGCTGGGACTACAGGCACCCGCCATAACGCCCGGCTATTTTTTGTTGCAGTTTGGCTGGGGTTGGGTTTGAACCTGCCACCCTCGGCATATGGGGCCGGCGCCCTACTCACTGAGCCACAGGCACCGCCCTGCTTTTGAGCTTTTTAGCCTTTGTGGCTCTTAATATGTAGTTACATTGAAAAAACAAACAAAAACTATGTAGTTACAATGAACCAGACCATTCCAGTTACTCTGTTAGGGTGTATATATGACTTCATGCAGGATCTCAAGTGGTCTTTGGGCACTCTTCACCCAAGCTTCACCTGGCTGGTGTCTAGGCCTGGGACCCACAGCCCTGCTCTCCTCTCGGCAAAGAGGGAGACCCATCTAACAGTGCCTGTTGAACCTCTGCTCCTGACTCCTGCTGCTAGTTGAAGACTTCAGGCAAATCAAAATTATTTATAGACAGTATCAAGTGCCTTTATTCTTGATATACATAGATATATTTTTAAAGACAGGATCTTGCTCTGTAGCACAGGCTGGAGTGCAGTGATGTAATTACAGCTCACTGTAGCCTCCCAATACCTGGGCTCAAGTGATCCTCCTGCCTTAGCCTCCCGAGTAGCTATGACTACAGGCTCTCATCTCCACGCCCAGCTTTTTTTTTTTTTTTTTTTTTTTAACTTTTTATAGAAATAGGATCTTGCTGTATTGCCCAGGCTGTTCTTAAACTCCTGGCCTTGAGCAATCCTCTGACCTCAGCCTCCCAAAATGCTGGGATTACAGGCATGAATCACAATGCCTTGTTATTCTGGATATTTTTTTCTAGCCTTAAAAAAAAACTCTTAGTCATGGTAAAGAAATTTATTTAAATCAAATTCCAGTATAATTGGTGTCAAGATCTACTAAAAGGATTGACTTTATTGGTGATATTTCTTTCTTTGATGTGTTCTTAAATATGATATTAAAACTTAACTTGAAAATGGTTGGGCTATCTCCTTGTTCCCTATTAGTGTAAAGCCTACTACAGTTTTAAGAAAGAAATTACCATTTCAGAAGAGATAGTTTTATCTTGCCAACGAGTTATCGTCGTGGTAGCCTATATTGGCTTATTCCAAAAAAAGGTGTTAAGCTCCATCAAAATATCTTCTGCACCTTTCTCTCAGTAAGCATATGCTTTAATATTTGAAGTGTGTAATAGATTGGAGCTATCAGTCACTTACTTAAAAATTGTTTTTTAATTTTTTCCATAGCTATGAAGAGGGAAACCTGGGAAAACTCTTTCAGCTGTCTTTCCCTTTGGTAATGCTTATTTATGAACAACCCCTCAACTGAAAAACAATTCACCCTGAAAGTAGGAAAGGTGGAAATCTTAAATAGCAACTATTAGGGAAATAAACTGTTTATTGTTGGATGGGCCTGTGCTTGTAGGAACAGCCTGCAGTTAGTACAAAAACCCAAATGAATCTTCCACTTCTGGGAAGTGTCTTTTTAAATACAAATAGAAAGTGAACTTTCCCTTAATGCCCAGATCTGCCCCCTTCCTTTCCCTTTCAGAACCTCTGTAGAAGCTATTCCTGAGGTATGGAAAAGGACCTTTCCAACTGATGCTACAGCAGATGTAGCTACAGCACAGGCAGCACTAGGACTGGGCACAGCTGGGAAGAGGGACTTGGAGTTAGTCAGACCTGGGTCACAGCCTATAATCAATAAGAGGAAATGACAAGAAAACTTGAGGGAAATTATGTTAAGTGTCTGGTGCTTAGTGCTCAATAAATAGTATGTTTCAGATTCATTCTGAAAATAGTAGACTGTGTTCCAAGCAACTGACCTAAAAACTGCCATGGGTTGACTTTTCTGTTAGGTGGTCTGAGATGTTCTCTTCACCCTTTGCAAAAACCATAAGCTTCCTTACAGTTTAAATGAGCTGCTTCCCTTGGGATTATTTTTTTAATGACTAAAAATAAAACTGATAACCTATCAATTATAAATTCAGAAGGCACTTTGATCTTAATAAAATTGGTGATTTGGAGGTTATTTGAGATATAGTCTGCTTTCCTAAAAGTTATTGCTAGTGTAATCAAAATGATTCTTCCTTTGCATGTTCCATGAGTAGACATCTCAAAGTGATGGCCTGTGAAATAACCATGTGAAAGCAGTGCCTTCTGGGTGTTAGAAGATATATGTGGAGACTACGGTTTAGGGTTTGATAACCAGCCAGAAAGTGTTCCCCTTTTTAACCCAGAAAAGCCAGGCACTTTGCTGGAGGCTGTTTAAATTCTGAACCCTGTATCTGTATATGTGATAAAATTAGACACTTCTGTCACTTTAATTTTGGGATAACTACATTTAGAGTAGTTTTCACTAAATTTTAACGTGCCACTTGTGTGTTTAAGAAGCTTTAAAAAGTAAATGCACACCCAGATCCTTTTAGGAATCATAAAGGTAAATCATAGTTACCTGTCATGAGAGATCATGTATGGTTATGGGGTCTGCAGGTCTGATTGAACTGATTATATTGCACAAATTTTGCTGGAAAACATTTCCTGCCCTGCCAAGAGCTCTATGGTAGTTTGACAGTAAACTACACCAGTATTCTTAGGATGTATTACTAAACCTTTTCTGATTATGCTTTATTTCAATAGACCCCTCAGCTATGAGGAATCAAGCCATAAATTTGCATTTGTTGGACATCATATACCACATCATCACTGTAACTACAGATTTCACGGATGATGCTTTTACTCACATTTAACAATTTCACTGTAACAGTGACCAATAATGTGAAAATTTTGTGTCATAGTCCTGCTGATGGTTAGAAAATGACAAGTACTCGTTGGAGTTGTTTTTTAATCTGGTCAGATATTGGAGTGATGAAATTGTAAGCTCCTTGAGAGCAGGAACCATAACTTCTTTCTTGCATATAGGCACTCAATAAACATTTATGGCTATGAACTGTCTTGTGGTTTTAGTGTGTTTATTCTAAAATACACTAGTCAGTATTCTAAAATACTGACTAGCTGTGAGATCTAGTTTCTAAAGGTATTCTTTATGTCTCGGGCATATATAAGCCCTTGGAGTTACCTGGATTGAGTACGCTCATTGCAGGGTTGCAGTGATATCCTGGTATACCACCTGGTGCTCTGTTCTGACTGGCTTGCAAGGAGTCACTCTGGGGATCTATCTGCATATGACTCTTAGGGCACCTCTAGGTGGAGGCAAGGTGCTGAATGTGGTGGGCAGCTTCACTTGCCTTGGTGTGGTCATGATAAGACAGGCATTTTGAGGCCAATCATGTAATGATGGCTTTCCTGGCCCATTCAGTCTTCCAATTCTGACAGTATCCCAAGGAGACGAATAGCCTTCTGTGGGTTTGCCCTCCCTGGTTTTATCTGAAGTCATTAGATAAAACCTGTTTTAGTTACCTTAACCATATAAGGGGATATTTTGTGATGGCTAGGTTTCAGGTGTATCCTCTTTAGCTCCATGGCTTCAGATTTTGGCAAATCATCCTTGCTCAAACTAAACGTTTCCTTTGAAATTGCATCAAGTACTTTCTTGGTCGTTTCCAAATGGGGAGTCCTATCATCACTGAACATCAAGATGGAGCAATGTCTGGACCTCTTCCAGTTCCTTTTGGAAGTCTGACTAGAGCCTCCTGCCTACCATCACTGTTACTGCTCCCACTTCCGCTGACCAGCGCACATTTTCAGTTTTGCCCGGTGGCACATTGGTGTCTTGAGGGAAGAAGTCCTTGATGCCTGTTTCTCCAAATCTGATCTGTGATGTAAGCGTTCAGCGCATAGGTCTGGGCTTCGGTTAACTGCCTTTGTCTTCCCCACAATATTCCAAATGTCTTGTGAAGTCTTACTGCAGTTTGTTCCCCTTGAATTGTCACTTTACTCCTAAGAAACTTCCATTTTTGAGAAATGAGGCTATTTAAGAGGCACAATCACCTCAAGTCTACTGATTGGCCTCCCCAAGGGCATCCAGCGCCTGTGGAGTTACTAGCAGGCCCAGGGCGCTGGGGAACCAGGAGGTCCCGGTCAGGACCTGCGCGCGGCGGTACCTCCGCTCCGCCCCGCCCCGGAGTCTGGCCCCAGACCCCCGGCCCCAGGAGCGCCGGGAGGAGCCGCGGGCGCCCGCACAGCTGCGCCGGGCGCGCTGCCGGGAGGCTGAGGAGCCCGCCGGGCCGCCCAAGTTGGAGAGGTTTCTTCCGGCGGAGGCGGCGGGGCCGGGCAGGGCTCGGCAGGGACGCGCCCCCGCCGCCGCCGCCGCCGCCGCCGCCGCCGCCGTCCCTCTCTCGGCCTGAGGAGGCGCCGCCGCCGCCGCCTGTGAGGGAATGCGAGCCCGGCCCGGCACGCGCGGGCAGCAGCGGCCGCTGGGGCGCGCGGGGCACGGCCGCACCGCGCCGTAGAGCTGTCCAGCCGGCCCGGCCGCCCGCTCGTCCCCCGCCCGCGGCCGCCGCCCGGAGGGCCGCCCGCGCCAGCACGTGCGCCGTCCGCCCGCCAGCCCGCCGACGGCCCGGGACATGCCCGCCGGAGCCCCGCGGCTCGCCCGGGGCCAGCAGGAGGCGGGGGCGCGCGGGGCCGCGAGGTACAGCCGGCCGGGCCGAGGCTGCGGGGCCGGCGCTGCCCGGGAGGCGGCGTGAGGAGGTGGCGGCCCAGCCCGCGGCCGAAGAGGACGGAGCCCGCGGCCGCGCCGAGCGGGGTGAGTATGTCCGCAGCCCTGGGCCCGGGAGGGCAGCGGGCGGCAGCCCCTCCCCAGGCCCGCGGCTAGCCCCTCAGTGGCGGGCGCGGACCGGGGACCCGGAGCGGCCGCCCCCGTTGGGCCCAGCCCACCCGGCCGCGGAGCCGCCTGAGTTGGAGGTTAAAAGCAGAGCTCTGGGCCGGCCCCCGGACGGAGAGAAAGGTGTGGCAAGCGGGGAGACCCCCCCTCCCCCGCCCCTAGCGGATGGTCAGAGCCGGCCTCCCCGGATTCGTGTCCCACTTGCTAATTTCTGAATCTCCGTGGGTCTAGCCTGGGTGGAGGATTCACTCCACCACCACCTCGTAAGTGACAAGTGTCACCGTGGTCAGGGGGCAGGCGTGTGGGCAGTACTGGACCTGCCCAGGTGCCCCACTCTTGAGGAAAGGGCAAAGAACGGGCTAGTAGGGATTGGAGGGCAGAGCCTTCCAGCCAAGCCAGTTTTCTGCTGCTTCCAGCCTCCAACTGGACATCCCTCCAACCCTGGCCATGGCTGGGTGGATGGGGAGGGGAGCCCAAGTTTGGGGTGTGGCCCATCTCCATCCTAAGTCTCCTCATCCTGTTGTAATGGGAGGTGGGGGTGGTGCCAGCTCCATTTTAGAGCCTTTTCCACCACCTCTCATCCTTTTTTATTGGTGGCTGGGCTGATGGGTGGCTTGGGGAGGGAGAAACTTTAGTGTCCCCCTCCCACAATGTGCAAGAATTTCCCTCAAGAAATCTCAAATGGACACTCCAGGTAAACAGTTCGCGCTATGCAAATGTCATTTCAAGTCAAGTCCTTTAGCTCTGTCACCTTTCAACTGACTCTCTGCCCCTACATAGAAATCTAGAATCCTCATCTCAGGCTCCTCTTCCTAATCTGAAGTGTGGGCTGGGGCGGTTCCAGACACTCAGGCCTACCTGCCTCCTCCCCTTCAGAATCTGATTTCTTCAAAGGAGACTTTATTTGAGTATCTTTTTTTGTCCACTGCCAGCTCTCTCCCCAGCCTCAGTCTGAGAGTCACCAGAGCTGACAGGATAGACCTGCCCCTCACTTCTGGGGGGAAAAGTCTCCCCTACTGCCCAACCCCTGGACAGCTCTCTCTTTGCTCTGAACTCCCACTGTACTTTATCTATATCTCTTGTGTCTCTTATCACTGTCTGCCTTATTTTATAGCGACTTTTGTGTCTGGCTTATCTCCCTGTGGATGGTGAGCTCCTGGGGTGGAGTTGGATTCGTCTGTCATCCCCAACCCTGGTCAGTACCCCGTGTGTAGTCAGCACCTACATGGAGTGGAAGCCCCCTCTGAGGCTTGCTTCTGGGACAAGCTTATCTGATTTCCCAACTGTTGCTGTTAAATTATTTTTCTTCTGTTAGGAGACTGTATTCTGTGATTGAATAGATTTCCAGCCCCCTTCCACTGCAGAGAGAAACACAGTGAGTTAGGAAGGGCTGTTTTTCTTGTAGGGAGTGACTTGCCAAATGAACAGCACAGTACATCCTCTGCTAGGAAGATGGCCGGGCACAGACTCTAGGTCCTCTGAGTGGTAGGTTTTGAATGGACCATTCTGTCTTCTGGCCTTCGCCTGCTGCTGGTGCTTGGGAGGAAGTTAGGGGAGAGAATAGGACTACAGTGTTAGGAGACCTGGGTTTCGGCCTGGTTTCCCTATAAATTGTACAAGGGTCACGAAATTGCTTGGTTTCTTGTGGTCTTGGTTGCTCCTAAGGAATCTGAAAGAAGATTCTTCTCCATAGACAAGGTCCTTTGGGATCTGGGCCCCTGCCAACCTTTGCTGCTGCCTCTCCTGCCATTTCATCCCTTGATGCTTTAATTTCTGGCTCTCCTAGGGAGAGCCAGAATATGTCAAAGGCAAGGTACCTCCAAGTCCTTCCTCATACCAGGTGCCTGATCAACTCTTCACTGCTAGAGAGCTAGGCTTGGCTTCAGTGGCCTTCTCAGGGGGAATTGGTCCCCTTGACCTTTGTGCCACCCTAATCTTACTTGTCTGCTTCACTGAATGGCCCTTACCAGTTTACATGTTCCTCCCTACTGGATGGTGACCCTCTGGATGATCTATAGGGTATCATATATCTCTGATACCTTACTCACAGTAGGCACTCAGGTACACGTCTGAATAAATAGTGACAGAGGTTAGCCTAGATGGTCACCACTCAGAGCCCTTCTTGTCCAAAATTATTGATGGCTTATATAGTCTCTCTTAAGGGAACCCATTGTCCTCCTCCATGTCTATAGGCCTGTTTTTCTTTTTTCCTTTTCTTTTTGTTCTTTTCTTATTTTCCTTCTTTCTTTTTTTTTTGAGACAGAGTCTCAAGCTGTCACCCCGGGTAGAGTGCTGTGGCATCATAGCTCACAGCAACCTCTCCTCTTGGGCTCAAGCAATCCTCTTGCCTCAGTTTTTCTATTTTTAGTAGAGATGGGGGTTTTGATTTTGCTCAGGTTGGTCTCGAACTTGTGAGCTTAAGCAATCCACAAGCCTCAGCCTCCCAGGTGCTAGGATTACAGGCTCGTCCAGCCTTCTTTCTTATTATATATATTTTTTCTTTTAGGAAGGAGAGAGGAGGAGAGGAAGAGGGAGAGAGTTAGAGGCCTGTTTTAATACCAAGCAGATAGCTGTTCTCCTAATTAGCCCATCCGGTGAAGTTTTTCCAACTTGGTCTTTGAGATGAGCCAGTCATGGAGGATGTGCATTTATTTGTAGATATTAGAAGAGGAAACGTCTGGTGCTTCAGGATCACTGCCCTGCTGTTTTTGGAAAAGATGCTGGGGGCTGTGTGCTCATTAATGGAAGGGGAGTGATATGGAAGGGTAGTGATATCACTCCAGTGTCTTTAGCCATAGATAGGAGGGGCTGCTGTCTGTGACTACAAGGTTAATCCAAAGTGAGCTGTCACAGGAGTTCAAGACAAGCATGAGCAAGAGCAAAATCCCGTCTCTACTAAAAATAGAAAAAATTAACCCAGCTTTGTGTTGGGTGCCTGTAATCCCAGTTTTAAGAGGCTGAGACAAGAGGATCTCTTGAGTCCAAGTGTTTGAGGTTGCTGTGAGTTATGATGCCATGGCACTCAAACCCAGGGCAAGAAGAATGAGACTCTACAAACAAAAAAACCAAAGTGAGCTGTCTTATATGCTACTTTTCAGCTTGCTCAGATGAAATCAATCTCTTTGCAGACAACTACCCTGACGTACCCTGAAATCTGCTTAACAGAACCCCCCTGCCTCTAGTCTTTGCACAGCTTCTTTGTAGGTAATTTGGTGAATGTTTATTAAGCTTTTACTGGGTGGGTACCCTGGAATGTTATCAAATAGAGCCCATGGCAAATCCTGGTCTGGTTTGCTGTAAAACCATAAAACCATAATCTGAGGCATTGTCCCCTCTGTAAAAGTCTTCTTACAGTGACTTGTGTGAAAAATTTTTTTTAGAATGTTGCCATCCCACTGGAGAACTGGATTGCTTTTCCTTTTGATATTGAAAAGGAAACTGGAGACAGAGAACACATATTATTGTTTGCGTACTTTGCACCGTGCAGTGTGTGCACAGGGCTCCTGATGCACCCTGCAGGTAGATGGTATTTCCCCCAAATTTTCTTAGAGAAAGAAGTTGAGACATAGGGAAGTCAACTGATTAGCCCAGAATTTCTCTGGATTTGTACCTGGTTCTGCCTGGTTCTTTCTGTACCACACTCTTTCCAGCTGATTCTGATTCCCCTCTACTCCTTGGCTTCCAGGCTGGTCAGCACGCAACAAGATACTCCGTTTAGCAACTATATTCGCTTATCCTCATGGTCATCATATTTATTTCTGCTTTCCTTTATTGTCTTTCTGTGTGTGTGTGTGTGTCTGTGTGTATGTTTGTGTGTAGATCTGTCTGTATTCTTTATAGGTCATCACAAAAGGTTTCTGGAAAACCACATGGATAGGTGAATTGAATACAATAAGTAACATTGTACCTAAGAGCCAACTCACAGTCCCCTCATAACATGGGTTGTGTGCAATGAGAGTCACTTGAAGGCAGAGTTCAGAGGAGGAGACGCCCTTTCTGGGTAGGCAGTCAGGGTTGACTTCTTGGAAGAGAGAGAATTGAATGAGGCCTTGAAGAATGGGTAGTTTTGATAGTCCACAGTATATGTAAAGGTGTGTATTGCTATGGTTACAGCAGTGGCCCCACCAGAACAGCTCTGCTGGGAGGAAGGAGAGAATTGGTCCAGAGATTAAAGTGTGGAGGCTGGTGGTGCCTTTTCCAAATCATTTGTAATCTTGATGGAGGGTCCAAGAATATTGGAGCTGGGAAGGCCTGTGCTTTGTTGAGGATGAGACGCTGAGGCTGACCAAAGAGAATGGATTGGTCCAAGATCTCTCTGCCAGCCTGGAACCCAAGTCCCTAATTAACAGTTGAGTGCTCTTAGAGGGCAGCCCCATACATTGGTATTTTTTCCCTGTAAAATGGGCACAGAGGTACTGACTTGTCCATGTCCAGCTACCAAATGTTGGGACAAATCTCTCCTCAACTGTCAAAGACATAAGGAGCACTGTTAGGAGAGGCAGGCTGGCATTTGCTTACATTACTCATATTAAAAATCACCCTTGCCAGAGGACAGAAAGGAAAGTAACCAACAGGCCCGGTTCTGTTAACAAACAAATCAAAAACCCAAGCAACAACCTTGGGGAAAGAACATGGAAGAATCAGTTTCACACCCTCTGCTGGCTGAAGTTCCTCATCCTTCACAAAGCCTGAGTGCCCTTGCTCCTACACTCCTCCTTCCTTGTTATGGAAGTGAAGACCTTTGTAGTCAGGGGTGTGAGAGATCAGGGGCATGGGTGGGTGTCTTGGGCCCAGAAAAAGGCGGAGTGTTATCCAGCAGCATGATCTGGGAAACTCCAAGGCTGATTCCAGTTTCCTAGCAAAAGATAATAGCTCAGGCTCTCAGTTGGGTATGGACGTGCTGACCTGTATCTAGCCCTCAGAGCAAGATGACTCTGCAGAGAGGAATCATGCATCACGCCTACAGTAGTTTAGCCTTATTATCAGTGGTAGTTAACATTCTACATCCACCTTCAAACACCGAGTTAGCAAATACTGAACTGTTGGTCCTAGGAAAAATGCAGGGCTAAGTTCCTTTGAGCCTCTGGTCAGTACCTTTTCATCAATCCACCAAAACATAACCTTATTATATGTATTTTTCCCTTAAAAGATATCTGATTTAATACCTATCATTGACTCATTAACATTGTACTCCTGGTCAACAACACCAGGACTCATACCTGAATGAGGCTTCCCTAACGCAGGTATTTTCTCTGTACATCATAACTTTCTTATGTCCAAGGAGGGCAAAAAACCACCATGGTGCTGTGCATGACAGGTATTTTAAACATTGAAATCACCTACAAAAAGCACAAAAGTGGGAATAATGTGGCACTAAATGTGGCTTGTTTACAGTATGAGAGCTGAAACAAGAAGGCAGAGTGTCTCCTTGTTTGACCTTAGCTGGGAATGTGCAACTCAAAAAATCAGGTGACTCAAAATTTTTTTTTTTTTGCCATTCTGGACAAGTTTGAAAATGACCTCAAAAGCACCATGAGCATTGATTTTGGAATTGCAGATAAATTCTAGTGAGCAGGTGGATTCACAAATATAGAATCCCTAATCAGTATTGAGTTAAAGAATTTGGGAACACGGTGGCAGATTCTCACATGTGCTGGTCTTAAGGACTCAGCCCTCCTGCGGCTTCTCCCATAAAGGCCCATCTCTCTCCACGTCCACAGAAGGAAGGGACCCTGAACTCTCACACATCAGGGATTTGGTTTTTGCTAAGAGGAGCTGAGGCCAATCTCTCCACCAGAAGAATGATCCTCTTACACTGAGGCATTTTAGGCCAATGTGGGGCTTTTGCGGGACACTGTGCCTCAAATCCTGGTCCTCTCTCTCCTGGGCTCTCTCAGTGGAACCTTTCCAAATATGTTCGGCCCTCTGTGTGCCCTCTGAGGAGAGGTGATGCATCAGTCATACAGATTATTACTGTTTCTTTTCTTCAGGGCTCTTTATTCTCCTTTTGAGAGGCAGTTCCTGGGGAAGGGCTAAAATTTCTCTTTTCACAGCTTGGGGTCCCTCCCAGACCTGACTCACAGGCTAGGCACTGTGGAGGGAGACTCACGCTATCTCCCTCTGTTGTCATCCTGGGATTGGGGGGCCACAGGACGACAGTGTCCTATACTTAGGGGTGGAGGGATGGGGGTTGTCAGTGGGTGCTGGCAGTCTTTTTTGAGACGGGGTCTTACTCTGTCACCCAGGCTAGAGTGCAATGGGATCATCGTAGCTCACTACAGTGTCAAACTTCTGGGCTCATGTGATCCTCCTACCTCAGGCAAATGCTGTGACACTCAGCTAATATAATTTGCCTATTTTTAGTAGAGATGGGTCTTGCTATGTTGCCCAGGCTTGTCTTGAACTCCTGGCCTCAAATGATCCTCCTGCCTGGGCCTCCCAGAGTGCTGGGATTATAGGTGTGAGCCACCACACTCACCTGCCTGGCTTACCCTCTTGCTTGTCAGCCCCTTGAAAAGCTGTCTTGAAGGGAGGAATAGGTACAGGTGTGTTGGGGTAAAAGTAGGTGGCCACCCCCAGCTTCTGTCTCTGTGTGGGGTCCCCTGGGGTCTGGATGTGTGGCAGCACTGGCTCATGACAGTGGTCTGGAGAACTAGGGATGTTGACTCTCTTCCCCTGAAGGACTCGTGAATTGCTTTCTTTGGCACTTTGTAAGAGTTGACTTTTCACTTGCAATTTTTTTTTTCCCGTAAGAGGGAGAAAAACCAAACATATTTTTGCAATTAGGATTTTCCCCACGTGGGTAATCACGCTGGAAAAAAGCATTTAAATCCTTTGAAAACCACACGTAAATGAGACTCCCAGAGCAGGGGAACATTCAATCAGCAGGGATGGCCAGACGTGGAGGCAGTTCGGCGGGTTACCGTGTAAGGAAACAATTATTTCACATTTATTTTGGGTTTGCTTGTTGCAGCATATTTCAATTAGTTCGTCAGTGTTGTGCATCTGACAGGCCAAACGTTTATTGTGGTTGAACCATCTGGGAGGTGGGAGGCCTGCAGCCTTCCCTGTGGCAGTCAGTAACTACTGGTTTAAAGGAAATTTGTTTGATGTATTTAAGAACCCAGCACTCAAACCCCGTTAATAACAAAAGCCTCAAGAGTTCTGAAAGCACTCTCACTGGCTTAACCATCAGTTGGGCAGGCAGAACCTGAGACTTTTTTTCCCCTAACACAGGGCATTTTCCAATACAGTGAAGCAAAGTTTTGAAGTACGATTTGTATTAACCTAGCAAGGAAAGGAGCTCACTAATTTATGCTTGAGTGCGAAGTAGCCTGTGCATTTGCTGCTGGGAGTAGCAAAGGAAGTGCCTTTAGCAACTTCTTTCCATTAGTATGCAGCTGAACTCCCATCCTGTCCGGGGTAGAAAATGCTAGTTTGATTTCAGTTCTCAACCTTGGATGACTCACCAAAGCATCGTGAGTTCACAGTAATGACTGCTGACTGGTGCAATTCATCCTGAACTCTTTGGGTACCAAGGTTTTGAAGTACCTGGTTTCACCCATTTTTCATTTTCCTTGGTTCTTCTTCCTGCCCCCTGGCTAAAAGTTCTCTTTTCTGAGGAATGTTCTGTCTGACTTTCTGGCAGGAGGGAAAAAGGAATTTAGAATCAAACAAGATGGAGAGCCAGAAGAAGCACTGGAAAAAACCAAGTGCAAGGGTTTGACCTTTCCATGAAGCGAGAACGACTTTCCATTTCCCTGAAACCCTAAGATCACAGGGCTGGGCGTGGGGTGTTGGCAGTGAGCGGGATTAAGACTCAAGGACATAGCTAGTGAATTGCAAGCTGGCTCATAAAATCTGGGACGTCCAGTTCACTCAGGTTTATCTTGGTGGCTTGGGAGCTATAAGACTGGTGCTCGGAGGGTTCAGGCTAACAGCACCTGTACTGCACCTTGCCAGGTGGGCCTTATATTATAGACTTTTCCACTGTCGAGATCCCTGCCCAATGTGAAGCCTGCTCTTTCCTCTCCTGGGAAGCCGCCAAACCATAGAGATCCCTGGTGTAGCCCACCTGCTCCATAGGCTAGGGGAAGCCTTAGCTTATTTGCCTCTGGTTTGCTGGTACCTGGCATGGTGGTGACTCAGTGCCTATTGGTTGTTATTAGGGAGGCAGTGGCTACTGGTGCAGAGGGGAGGGGTCCTTCCCTGCTTATCTATCTTTTGTATAATACCCCATTCCACCCCCAATGCACAGAGGGCATTTGTCCACTGCACTTCCTTTAACTCATGTGAACTCTGCTGTGTCCATTTTACAGTGAGGAAACTGAGGCTCATAGGGGTCGTTGTCTGAACTCGAGTGCTGACAACTATTGTGTTTCACAAATGGGGACCCTGTGACTCAGGGAGATCATGATGTAGGCCCAACCACATAGGAAGTTAACTGCTGGCGCAGACTTGAGACCTAGTCCTATGTTCACATTCGTGTTCGATCATGTTCTGCTACACGGCCTGTGCTCTGTTATTATGTTGTTTTGTAAAATCCATCAGTATTTCCTAATTTGGTCAAGTCCGAACAGTGCAAAGTACTTGTCAATTTGTGTTTGTGTTCTGGTTTCCCTTCCCCCTTTTCCTTTTTTCCAGAGAGGAAAAACAGAATTCCTCTTCTGTTTGTTCTGTAGCTTTTGCTTTTCAAAGAGCCAATAGGGTGCCGTAGACTTAGATTCCCCAAGACAGTATTGCTGGCTCTGGGATCAGGTCTATTTATGTGATTTTGAGGTAAAAATCCAGCCCTGTTGTGACGGTGTCCTGCCATGCACCTGTAGGCTGGAGGTCAGTGAGCAGGTATGGGCCTTGGTGCTATGGTCCTAGAGGGTTTAGCCATCTTAGTTGGGAGTTTGTTCTTTTTTCCTCCCTTAAGAAAGAACAGCTAGGGCGGCGCCTGTGGCTCAAAGGGATAGGGTGCCAGTCCCATATGCTGGAGGTGGTGGGTTCAAACCCAGCCTCGGCCAAAAACCACAAAAAAAAAAAAGAAAGAACAGCTTTCAGGCTGGCCAGTGATGGCTGGTCAGACAGATACCTGTATGTGGCCTCCTTTTCATTGGGAATGGGAGTGGGGCAGGGGTATTTTAAAAAAGATCACAATTCTGGGTGTCCAGGGCTTGTCCAGGAGGGAGGAGCCTTGCTCACCTCTAGCCAGGGTCAGCTTGGTCTATCTTTCCCCTGCCTACCTATTTCTGTCTTTTCCTTGCTCTCTGACTCATCAGAGCAGGAGTAGGGCCCAGAGCTGGCCTTGTGAAGAGGGCAGCAGGAAGCTAAATGCGGGAGGAAGAGGAGCCAGAATTCGTGGCCCTGTGTTCCATTCGTCACTCTTGGTGTCTCTGGGTCAAAGGAGTGGAAGAGCCTGTGGCCACCAGACCACAAGGATTAGGAGGTGACTGACTGAAACTGAGACCTCTGCTCAGTTTCCCTGGACGGGATTTTTAGGGCCCACTTTCCCCAGGAGGCCTGTTGGGGTTTGGTCAGAGCAGCTGAACCTGGGTCCTTGCTCTAGATGGAGACACATCCCTTGAGCATCTCAGACCCTCTGGTGTCAAATCTGTGCCTTTTTTGGTTTCCTGGGATTGCCTGGCCCAGTTGTGAACTTGGAAGAGGGGTTTAATTAAATCTCTCCCTGTGGTGAAGAGTCATGATCTCCCTGAGTCACAGGGTTCCCATTTGTGAAACACAATAGTTGTCAGCACTCGGGTTCAGACAAAGACCCCTATGAGCCTCAGTTTCCTCACATGCCTAGACAGACAGAGCCCCTGGGATGGTGGTGCCAGGCACCCCTTAAAAGCAGACAGTGAGCTCTCAGGCCTGGGCCCACCTGCCCTCCCAGTTTTTTTCCTACTTTCACCACAGTCTTGGCTGGGTGCTTGGAACAACCCAGAAGGGCTATCTATGTATGAGCCTTGGGTGTGGAGAGGACAGGTAGCAGGTCCCAGCATCCCAGGTGCTAGAAGCATGAAAAAGGGTGGAGAGATGCAAGATTTTTCTCTCTCTCCTTTGTTTTTAGAAATAGAGTCTTATTTTGTTTTTTTTTTTTTCTTTTTTTCTTTTTTTTTGTAGAGACAGAGTCTCACTTTTTATGGCCCTCGGTAGAGTGCCGTGGCGTCACACGGCTCACAGCAACCTCCAACTCCTGGGCTTAAGCGATTCTCTTGCCTCAGCCTCCCGAGTAGCTGGGACTACAGGCGCCCACCACAACGCCCGGCTATTTTTTTGGTTGCAGTTTGGCCGGGGCCGGGTTTGAACCCGCCACCCTCGGTATATGGGGCTGGCGCCTTACCGACTGAGCCACAGGCGCCGCCCTAGAGTCTTATTTTGTTGCCCTCGGTAGAGTGCTACAGCATCACAGCTCACAGCAACCTCCAGCTCTTGGGCTTAGGTGATTCTCTTGCCTCTGCCTCCCGAGTATCTGGGACTATAGGAGCCTGCCACAACGCCTGGCTATTATTTTGTTGCAGTTTGCCTGGGCCTGGGTTAGAACCTGCCACCTTTGGTATATAGGGGCGGTGCCCTACTCACTGAGCCATAGGCACCGCCCATCTCTCTCTCTCTCTTTTTTTTTTTTTTTTGCAGTTTTTGGTTGGGGCCAGGTTTGAACCTGCCACCTCCGGTATATGGGGCTGGTGCCCTACTCCTTTGAGCCACAGGCACCACCCTCTCTCTTTTTTTTAGTTGAGGTGAAATTCATATAATATAAAACAAGTCACTTATAAAAATGTACAATTTAGAGTCATTTAGTCCATTCACAATGGTGTGCAACTACCACCTCTATCTAGTTCCAGAACACTCCGATTGCTCCAAAAGGAGACCCCAGACCCACTAGCAACCACTCCTCATTTCTTCCTTGCCCCCTCACCTTGGCAACAGCTAATCAACTTTCTTTTTCCATAGATTTACCTATTCTGGACATTTCACATTAGCAGGATCATAGAAGATGTGGCCTTTTCTGCCTGGATTCTTCCACGTAACAAGTGTCGTAGCATGTGTCTGTCCTTTGTTCCTTTTTTGTGATAAAATATAGATAATATAAAATTTGCCATTTTAACCATTTTTCACTGTATAGTTCTGTGGTATTACGGACATTCAAAGTGCTTTGCAGCCATCACCACCTTACATCCACAGAAGTCTTCCTGACTTCCCATACTGAAATTCTGTCCCCAGTGAACACTAACTGCCCCGCCCCAGCCCCGTCTACCTTCTGTCTCTCTGGATTGCCTGCTCTGAGTACCTCGTGCGGTATTGTCTTTTTGTGTCTGGCTTAAGATCCTCAAGATCATCCATGTTGTAGCATGTGACAGGATTTCCTTCCATTTTAAGCCTGAATCATAGTCCATTGAATGCATAGGCCACATTTTCTTTCTCCATTCTTTCTCCATTGATGGACATTGGAGTATTTCTGGGCCAGCAAGATTTCGATTAGGTTTGTCTCTGGATGAGGAACAATGAAAGACCACCAGATGAGACAGTCTTAGGCACACTTAAGTGTGAGTTGTTCTGTCCCCAAGGGGGGTGACCTTTGATAGCTGTACATTTCTGTGTCTTGGTTCCGGTATCCAAACACCTAGGGCAGCAGCACTTCCTTCTAGGGATGCTGTGTGGATCCAGCGAGAGGCTGGCTGGGAGGGTGGCTTTGTGAACTGTCAGATGCCTGACACAGAACCTGCTGACACCCACTTAGGCCCGAAGCAAGTCATCATTGGTCATGGGTATGAAGGTTGGTAGGGCGCAGCCTTCCACCCTCCCTTGTCTGACCAGGTGTAGAAGGAGCTCCCAGTGATTTCTTCCTGCTGGGGGGCTTCCCTCCACTGTAGAGGTTCTGGGACCAGCTCCAGGAGAGGGTGGCAGGTGTATGTCCTGACTCTTGGTAGCCTCCTGAGTGCTTGCAGACTCTCAGCAGACAGCAATAGGGAAGGCAGGGGACATATGGCCTCCTACGTATATTGACCCTGGGCCCTTTCCTCCCCCACTCTGGGAAATGAAGTCAGGAGGATGACATCGGCGGCCTTCTGGGGCGGCTAAGGCAGAACAGAAAGTCATCCTGGAATTCACGAAGTCACACTTGCCTTCATTAGGCTAATTAACTTATGAGGTGAAATTTCTCTGTGAGCAAGTGATTTAGGAAATCCATTATCAGGCCAGTGCCAATTTTGCGCATAGCAGTGCCTAGGAAGCTGTGCTGTCTACTTCCATTTTGCCAATTAAAGGTGCTTAATTATTAACTTAGGGCTGGGTGACTAATGAGATGGTACATTCAACATGCTTTATTTGGGAATTTTAAGGCAGCTTATAAAGTGGCCAGAATATGGTTAATAATCGTCCTAGGAATCTTAAAACGTGATCCATGTTGCAGATTATGTGGAAGGTAATTGTGGCTGAGGGTGGGTTTGTCCAAGGTTACAGAGATTGAGATGGAGATTGAGGGGGAGGCAGAAAGGACAAGAGGCCTAGCACTAAGTCAAGTTTTTATTTGTTTCTGGTTTTTTAAACATGCTTAAGTTTTAAAAGTAATATATGTTTGTGGCAAATTAACAAAGATAAATTTTGAAAAATCAAATAGTTTAAAAATACAGGCTGGGCACAGTGGCTTATGCCTGTAACCTGAGTACTCTGGGTGGCTAAGGTGGGAGAATTGCTTGAGGCCAGGAGTTGGAGACCAGCCTGGGCAACATTTCAAGAGACTTCCATCTCTACAAAAAAATTTTAAAAATTAGATGGGCATGGTGGTGTGTACCTATAGTTCCAGCTACTCAGAAGGCTGAGGTGGGAGGATTGCTTGAGTTTAGGAGTTCAGGGTTGCAGTGAGCTGTAATGATGCTACCGCACTCCAGCCTGGGCAGCAGAGTGAGACCACATTTCCAAAAAAATAAAATAAAATGAATTAAATTAAAAAATAATAAAAAAGTTCATCTCCTGATGAGCGGATAAAGAAAATGTAGCATATGTATACAGTGGAATATTATTTAGCCTTAGAAAAGAAGGAAATCCTAAACCTATGTGGCAGGCCGCACCTGTAGTCCCAGCTACTCAGGAGACTGAGGCAGGAGGATCACTTGAGCCCACAAGTTCAAGGCTGCAGTGTGCTATGATTATACCACTGTACTCTGGCATGGGCAACACAGAAAACCTCTTTTCTTAAAAATTAAAAAATAAAAATAAAAAGGAAAGAAATCCTGCCACGTGGAGAACGAGGATGAATCTGAGGACATGATGCTAAATGAGATAAGCCAGTCACAGAAAGACAAATGCTGAGTGCTTGTACTTACACAGCAGACTCAGAGCGTGGAATGGTGGTTGCCAGGGGCTGATGGGGAGCAACTAATCAACGTTTCAGTCAAGCAAGATGAATAAGCTCTAGAGATCTGCTGCATAACAGTTGTACTTAGAGTCAATGATTATCTATTGTACACTTCACAGCTTAAGAGGGTTGATCTCATGTTAAGTGTGCTTATTACAGTAAAATAAAAAAAAATTAAAGAATTAAAAAATATGTAAAATGAAAAGTATAGTGTTCTCCAGCTATAAAGACCTTTTATATTTGCTTTTTGTGTTTATTGTTTAATGAAACCTGAACCTATAGGTTTACCTATAGGTTTGTTCCTTCCACTTGGAAGTGTCCCACTTTCATTGTGGACAACCCTGCTTGACTTCTGCCTTTGTGGCCGTCTAGGCTGGGTGCGGCCAAGCTTAATTCAGCATGTGTAGATGCTGGCTGGTGTGGGGAGTTTCTGCCTGCACAGCTGGCACTGAAAAAGGCTGCTGCTCATGGGAATGCCCATTTACATGGTTAGGTTCCAAGCCTAGCCCACCAACAAAACATGATCCCCCTATACCACGCAATATCTGAGTAGATGTCCTACCAGGCCTATTAGGTACAGTACCTGCATTTATTAGGGCATTTACTCTGGGCCAGGTCTTCACTTAATTCCACAACAACCCTCTGAAGTTAACTCCATTGTATAGCTGGGAAAACTTTTTCAAGGTCTCATGGCTCATGGGTTCAAATCCGGGCCACTTGGCTTGAGCTTTATGCTGAAGTGCTGCTTTTCATAGTTCAGTATATAATGAACCCACTGAGTTAAATAAGCTTTTTGGACTTAAGTAGGCTCTACTTAACCTAGGAATCTAAGTATTTTGTAAAACTTTAAAAAAAAAATTTAAGTGGGAAAACCTGTCCCAGGGCATACCTTAGAAGGAACATTTTTGTTTTCAAGGCTTGAGAGGAGCCTCCCTGTGGCCTGGCATGAAGGAAGCATTTGTGTGTGTAGGAACAGTTGTGCCCAGAGGGCTTCCTGGTACGTCCCATGTCTCCCATTAGTCCAATGACCCTGCTAAAGCAGGACACTGGTAAAGATTCTGGGGTACCAGTGTTCCATCACATTACCCAGGTCCTGGGTCTGCCATCACCTGGTCTTATGGCTCAGAGGAGGCTCCCAAGCTTTGCGGAGCCCCCACACAGCTGGACTGGAGCTGAGTAGACAGGCGTGGTTTCAGCAGGTAGAGGTGGTATTTTTAGCCCCCAGCCTCTACCATTCTGTCACTATGGAGATACTGAGCTGGTATCCCATAAGGCTGCAAGCTTTTCCTGCCAGCAAGGACAGGGGGTCTTGTGCCTTCCTGGAACTTCTTAGTTGTATGCGCATGTGTGTTCATGCATGTGTGCATGTGCGTGTGAGTGCATATCAAGCTATGGGAGGTACCAGACACTGTGCTGGGCACTTTCATGTACATTCTTATTATTTATTTATTGCTCAAGCGATCCTCTTGCCTCAGTTTTTCTAGTTTTAGTAGAGATGGGGTCTTGCTTGTGCTCAGACTGGTCTCGAACTTGTGAGCTCAAGCAATCCACCCCCTTTGGCCTCCCATGTTGCTAGGATTACAGGTGTGAGCCATTGTGCCTGGCTGTACTTTTCTTTAAACCTCAATCCCAGCCAGGGGCAGGTGAGGAAACAGAAGCCCCAAGAAAATGAGTGATCTGCTCAAGGTCTGACAGCATGTCTGTGGCAGTTCCTTGCTGCAGACCCACGCTGTCTGTGTGGAGTCTATTGTGTTCTCAGCACACCCAACAGTACTCTGTTCCTCAGAGACGGAAACACCTGCCGCTTGGCAGAGCCATCTCCCACTTGCTCTGCAGCTGTGGACACCAGGGCCTGTGCACAGTTGGCATGTGCTCTTTGAAAAGGTATTTATCTTTCCACTTGCTGACAGCAAGCGAGAGCCATAAAAGAACATGCCCACTGTCAGGTGCACCAGTGTTCCACAGAGACAGATGTCACTCACACACAACGACCAGGCATGGCTGTTAACTGCTGGGAACACCCTTCCCAAGAGCATGGCAGGGGAGGTGCTGAGCTGGGAGGTGTTGGCCAGGTCACGTGTTTGGGACCACTTCTCCCAGTGCCTGGGACAATGATGTGCTCCATAAATGCAGAGCAAGGGGCAATTGGTCCCAAGAGACACTCAAGGTTCTAAGCAGTATCCATGAGCAGCCCTACGAGTCTGAGATTTTTGTATTCTCTCCTTTTTCCATTTTTTTCTTTTCTTTTTCCATTTTAACCATTTTTAAGTGTACAGTTCAGTGGCATTAAGGACATTCACAATATTGTGAACTATCACCACTCTCTATTTCCAGAACATTTTTATCATCCCAGAAAGAAGCTTTGTACCTCCTAAGCAATGACTCCCACCTCCTGTCCCCAACCTCTGGTAACTCCTATTCTACTTTCTGTCTGTGAACTTGTTTATTCTGTAAGTGGGATCATACCATATTATCCTTTGTGTCTAGCTTCTCTGACTTAGCATATTTCCAAGGTCCATCTATGCAGTAGTGTGTGTCAGGCCTGTATTCCTCTCTGTGGCCGGGACGGTATTCTACAATATGGATAGAACACATTCTCTTTAACCATTCATTTGTTGCTGGGCATTTGAGTTGTTTCCACTTTTTGGCTATCATGATTAGCACTGCTATGGGTATTAATATACAAGGACCTGTTTGAGTGTCTGCTTCCAGTTCTCTTGGGTATAGACCGAGGACTGGGATTTGTGGGTCATATGCTAACACATGTCTAAGCTTTTGAGGAGCCACCGCACGCCACCGCACAGCGACTATACCACTTAAATCTCTACCAACAGTGCACAAAGTTTCCAGTTTCTCTACATTCTCTCCAGCACTTGTTATGTTCTGTTTTTTAGTTTCTATTTCTTGGATAACAGCCAAACTTGAGATTTTAAAGAAAGGGAAGAGGCAGGTCCCAGAAGAGCCCCAGAGATGGCTCCAGGGCCATTTGTCTGCTTTAACCCTGCCATTGTGCGCGAGGCAGCAGAAAGAAAGAATATAGGCTGTAGGCTCAGGGGAACTCCACTCTAGGTCCAGCTTTGGTGCTCACTGGATATGCAGCTCTAGACAAACATTTTAACCACTCGGCGCCTCAGTTATGGCCATGGTGGGGATGGAGGTAATGCACCAGAGTCATCTCCCACCAGAGGTAGGGCTGTGAATATGACATGACAGAAGAAAGAAGAGAGGGTATTTGAGTATTTTCATGAACTCTGTGGGACAGAATGACACAGTAGGTAGTTGACTGTTTCAACCTCCCTTGATATATCTTTTATTATAATGTATGGAAAGGATTAGAATACTATTCCTTTCTTTTTTTTTTTTTTTTTGTAGAGACAGAGTCTCACTTTATGGCCCTCTGTAGAGTGCTGTGGTGTCACACAGCTCACAGGAACCTCCAGCTCCTGGGCTGAAGTGATTCTCTTGCCTCAGTCTCCCGAGTAGCTGGGACTACAGGCCCCCGCCACAATGCTCAGCTATTTTTTGGTTGCAGTTCAGCCGGGGCTGGGTTTGAACCCGCCACCCTCGGTATATGGGGCCGGCGCCTTACTGACTGAGCCACAGGCGCCGCCCAGAATACTATTCCTTTCAACTTCCTCTTTCTCTGCTTTCGAATGGAGAAGTCAAAGTACAGGAAAAAGCAGAAAGAAAAGGAGTAGGAGAAAAATACCTAGATAATCTCCTGAGGGTAACCTCAGCATCACAAGAATTACTGCACACACACAGACACACACACACACAGCACTAGCATTACAAGTCTGTTATGTTACCAGGTGCAGAGAAGTGGGTAGGGCAGGAATGATCATCCCAGCTAGTCCAATGAGGAAATGAAGGTCTGCGAAGTGAAGTGAGCCTGCCCAGCGCACCAAGCACACCTTCAACCTGGCCTCCGCATCCCTAATCCAGACCAACCGAGGCACAGGATGACTGTGGCACCGTCTTCACTCAGGGCTGTGTCCCAGAGCTGAGGCAGCAGCAGGAATAGCATCTCTCAGTCTCTATCTCATACTCACGCGCACGCACGCAGACACACAAGCACAGGCACGCACACGCAGGAGCACTCAAGTACCCACATGCACACATGCACATGCAGGCATGGACAGGCTCGTATATGCATGTGCACTCAAGCACACACCTGCATGTGTGCACGCACACGTGCACAGATGGACAGGCACACACATGCATGTGCACGTGTACACATCCTTGTCCTTGGATTCATCTTTGTGCCTGGCCTGAGTGGTGGTCCCTTCCAGCAAGCAGTCACTGTGGACAAGGGCCTCATCTTTCAGGACTTTGTGCAGAGGCTGCAGGGGGTACTAGAGGCATGGTGGGAGGTGTGGCTGGCAGATGAGGCCCACTGAATGGGGCAGAGAGTGAGGGTGATGCTTCTGGAATCTTCTCTCTGCCTTTTAGAGCCTCTTCACCCAGCGCAGCCTACAGAGCCTTGTTGTGACTTTATGTTAGTTTCCTGGGGCCACCATAATAAAGGACCACAAACTGGTTGGCTTAAAATGACAGAAATATATTTCTCCTAGTTCAAGAGGCCAGAAGTCCAAAATGAAGTGTTAGCAGGTTGGTTCCTTCTAGGGGCTGCGAGGGAGAGGACCTCTCCCCTATCTTCTGATGGTTGCCAGCAATCCTTGGCCTTCCTTGATTTGTAGACACACAATTCCAGTCTCTGGCTTAATCATCACACAGTTGCCTTCCTTCTCTTCTGCCTCTTTTTCTCTTAAGAACACCAACCATGTGGCTGGGTGCAATGGCTCATGCCTATAAACTCAGCACCCTGGGAAGCCAAGGCGGGATTACTTGAGGTCAGGAGTTCTAGAGCAGCGTGAGGAAGAGGGAGAATCTGTCTCTACCAAAATAGAAAATATTAGTCAGGCCTTATGGTGGGTGCCTGTGGTCCCAGCTCAGGAGACTGACTCAGGAGGATCCCTTGAGCCTAGTAGTTGGAGGTTGTGGTGAGCTATAATGATGCCACTGTACTCTACCCGGGGTGACATAATGAGACTGTCTCAAAAAAAAACACACACACACAAAAAAAATAGAATACTAGCCAGTTGGATTTAAGGTTCACACTACTCCATTGTGACTTCACTTTACTTATGTCTGCAATAACCCTATTTCCAAGTAAAGTCACATGAGTGTCTGAGAAGGACATGAATTTGGGGACCAAGCACAGCTTCACACTCGTCAACCTAGTACAGTCTCCATGGTTGTTGAAGGAATGAATGATTGAGTGTGACCGGCAGGATCATCCCCTTCCTTCCACCCAAGCCCTTCCTACCTTTGGCTTCTACACCCTGAGCCTGACACTCTGGCCACCTCCTGGTTCAGCCACTTTTTCCAGGTAGAAGCAGTAATATTTATTACAGGGAAAGGCATGATCTATGGGTTTTCTCTTCCTATCTGCCCAACGTCTCAAAGCTCCTTTTTGTTTATCTTCCTCTTTCTCTTGGAGCCAAGAAAGAGGTAAGGATGGCTTAATGACCTTGGGTGAATCAGCACCCTCTTTTTTTTCTTTTTGACACAGTCTCAGTCAGTTGCCATGGTGTTAAGTGCTCTGGCATCATAGCTCACAGCAACCTCAAACTCTTGGGCTCAAGTGATTCTCTTGCCTCAGCCTCCTAACTAGCTGGGACTATAGGCACCCATCACAATGCCCAGTTATTTTTAGAGACTGGATCTTGCTCTTGCTCAGGCTGGTCTCAAAACTCCTGAGCTCAAGCAGTCCACCTACCTTAGTCTCTCAGAGTGCTGGGATTTCAGGTGTGAGCCACCACACCCGACCAATCAGCTTTTTTTTTTTTTTGAGACAAAGTCTCAAGCTGTCTCCCAGGGCCCTGGGTAGAGCGCCGTGGCATCGCAACTCACAGCAACCTCAAACTCTTGGACTTAAGCGATTCTCTTGACTCAGCCTCCCAAGTAGCTGGGACTACAGGCGCCAACCATGATGCCCGGCTATTTTTTGTTGTTGTTGCAGTAGTCATTGTTGTTTTAGTTGGCCTGGGCCAGGTTTGAACCTGCCAGCTTCGGTGTATGCGGCCGGAGCCCTACCCACTGAGCTACGGGCACCGCCCCAGCTCCCCTCTTTGAACTTCAGCCTCTGTGCAAAGGAAGGAGGCTGAACTGGGTGTCTCCAAAAGTCTCTTTCAGTCTATAAATATTTCTACTGTTTTACTGCTTAGAAAATTGTGGGCCAGGAAAACGTGCCCCTGGGCTCCCATTTCCAGCCTATCCCCAAATGCTCTGTGCCACCTCCTGCAGAAAGCCCTGTGTGATTAGTTCTTGGGGCCGTGTCCTGTGTGTGACACATCAATTCACAAGTACTAGCCTGCTTTTCAGATGGTGTGCAGGTGCATTTCCATCCTGTCCTCTGTAGGGAAGAACTCTTTGTATTTTTCTGTGTCTTACTCTGTGTTCCCCCAGTACAAACACCCAGCACAGTACTCATTATGTTGGGTTGTAGACTAGCCTCAAAAATATTAAGAGCTGATTAGATATGAGGAGATGTACTAATAGGAAAAATAGAAATAAAACAACTAAGATGCTTTCGATCGATGCCAGACAAGCATATGATAAAGTTTAACATCTACTATTTTTTATTTAGAGATAGGATGGGGTCTTACTGTGTTTCCCAGCCTGGGCTCAATTACTCCTCTCAGCCTCACAAGTAGCTAGGACTATAAGCACATGCCTTTGCACATGTCTCACTACTCTTAATAACATAGAGATTGAGGAATAGGCAAAGATTTCAATGTGATGAGGAGTATCCCCAATTACTACTGACTTCATCCTTAATAGCCAAACACCCTAGCGGCATTTTCCAAAGTATATTTAAGGAACATAGAATGCTCCTGGTTATTGGATCAAAAAAAGCATTCTGGGGCCAAATAATACCTATTAATAGAAAGCACTGCTGTAAGACATATTCCCTTTAATGTATGTTGCAAGATAAGCATGCCTCCTTTTTCATTGTTATTAATCATTTTATTATTTTAAGACATGGTCTTACTGTCAACCAGGCTGGGTAAAGTACAGTGGCATCATCATAACTCACAGCAACTTCAAATTCCTGGGCTCAAATGATCCTCTTGCCTTACCCTTCTGAGTAGCTGGAACTATACTGGCATGTATCACCATGCTGGCTAGTTTAAAAAATTTTTTTGTAGAGATGGGGTCTCCCTATGTTGCTGGTTTCCCACTCCTGGGCTCAAGCAATCCTCCCACCTTGGCCTCCCAAAGTGTTGGGATTACAGGCATGAGCCACCATGCCCAAGCTTTCTTTCATTATTATTGGTCATTATTCTAGATTTAAGCCAATGCACTAGACTAGAAAAAGAGGCAGACATAGCTCTTAGATAAGATATTGCAAAATTAATGTCTTAAGTGGATACAATGGTCATCTTGGGTTTTTAAAGTAGATAAACTAAAACATAATTAGAAGTAATAAGACAATACAGCAGCCAGTTGCAAAATAATAATAAGAAATAAGTAAACAAATGCCATGGCTTTCCTATGTGTCAGTAGAAACCACTGGTGAACTTATTGGAAAGGAGCACCTCTGACACCGCTTGGCTTGGGTGTCAGTGAACCCGTGGCCTCATTTTCTGGTTAGAAACGAGAGTAACACTTAGGCAGTTCAGGCAGCTGCTGGCGCCTCTGGGCCTGACTCCCAGGAAATGGAGGGCAGTGGGTAAGTGGTGTGATGCAGAGTGGTCTGCATCTCTCAGAGGGGTTATTCTGGGGACTCTCCCAGGATGTTTTGAACACAGTTGTGCACCATTAAGTCATTATTACAGAGCCTGGAAGTCCATTATCTCAAGCTCAACACCATTCCTAGAAGATGAATGCAACTTGAGAGATGAACCATTCTCCCTTCCCCATGTATCTTTGGGGTGGGAGGACTCTGAGAATTTCCCTTTTGCTTTGTGCTTCCTGTACTGGCATCCCCAAGGCTGCCGTGGGATTGAAAGTGAGGGCATGGTTTCAGCAACACTCTAGTGAGCAGAATCTGTTTGTTGGAATCAAGTAAGTCATTCCCTTCTGTTGGAAATCAGAGCATGGACACTGCCACATCCTGATCACTCATGTGAGGACCCATCAGCCAGCCTCTCATCATTGTCCTGACCTTTCTCAAAGGTAATATCTCATTTTTCAGTTGACAGAAGACACCAGAGTTATCTCAAGTCTTGGAGGGTTCGTTGAGTCATTCGGCTGATGGGGGCTACACCAGGAAGGCAAAGAAGTCATGAGCTGGGCTGTCGGAGGGGTGTTGATATGCGTGACTGTGATCCCCTCAGCCAGTCATACTTTCTTTCTAAGTTGTCCTCTCTCCTCCCTAGTTTTTTTTTTTTTTTTCTCGCTTCAGTGTGGTTTTGCTACTTATTTTAAGCACAGTTGTTTGTAGGACCATCTGAGGGGGGCTGGTGTAATTCTCCTGGGACTAAAGTCCTTAAGCTTTTTGACAGCTTTTCCCTTGGAGCTTGGTGGTCTGAGGTGCCAGGTGGCCTCTGATCACCAAGCAGGCCATCTTGCTGTACAGGCTGGTTTGTGGAGGGCATGGGGCAAGAGTCAAAGATTAATAGGATGAGAATTCCTAAGCTGGGTATGCATTGATCCCAGGAGAGCCCACCTGTAAAAATGATGGTCAACTCACTGAAGTGTCAGATTATTTTTTAGGCCTATTTTCTGATTCTGTATGAAAAGGTAGGCCATTGTGTGGTTTTAAAAGGTGTCTTTTAAAATTGTTTGGGCCACCCATTCTTTTCTGTGCATTCTGCTATTCCAAAAGAAACATTCAGTATTGGCTGGCATTTTTTTTGCAGTTTTTGGCCGGGGCTAGGTTTGAACCCACCACCTCTGGCATACGGGTCTGGCACCCTACTCCTTTGAGCCATAGGTGCTGCCCCGGCATTTTTTTTTTTTAACATAAAATACTTGTTAGGGGTGGTGCCCATAGCTTGTTGGTAGGACACCGGCTATATATACCGAGGTTGGCAGGTTCGAACCCGGCCTAGGCCAGTTAAAACAACAATGACAACTGCAACAAAAAAAAGAATAGCTGGGTGTTGTGGTGGGTGCCTGTAGTCCCAGCTACTTGGGAGGCTGAGGCAAGAAAATCACTTAAGCCCAAGAGTTGGAAGTTGCTGCGAGCTGTATGCCCCGGCACTCTACCCAGGGTTTTGAGACTCTGTCTCAAAAAACAAAAACAAAAACAGCTTGTTAGGGTTTAAAATTTAAAAACTCCTATAAAATTAACTCTGGAACATCAATCTTTGTTGCACTATCAATGGTATGTGTCATCATTTTTTTTGGTTTTTGGCCGGGGTAGGTTTGAACCTGCCACCTCCGGCATATGGGACCGGCGCCCTACTCCTTGAGCCACAGGTGCCATTTGTCTTTTTTTTTTTTTTTTTTGGTTTTTGGCCGGGGCTAGGTTTGAACCCGCCACCTCCGGCATATGGGACCAGCGCCCTAGTTCTTGAGCCACAGGCGCCGCCCCACAGGTGCCATTTGATATAACTGAATCTACTCTATGTACCAGAATGCCCATTCTTTTTTTGTGTGTGTGGTTTTTTTTTTTTTTGGCCACGGCTGGGTTTGAACCCGCCACCTAGGGCATATGGGACCGGCGCCCTACTCCTTGAGCCACAGGCGCCGCCCAGAATGCCCATTCTTATTATGTTTATTTTTGGAGACAGAGTCTCAAAGTGAGTGCTGTGGCAACGTTGTAGTTCACTGAAACCGCAAACTCCTGGCTCAAGCAATCCTCCTGCCTTAGCTTCCTATGTAGCTGGGACTACAGGTGTGTGCCACCATGCCCAGGTAATTTTTTTCTCTTTTTGATAGAAATGGGTCTTGTCCTTGCTCAGGCTGCTTTTCAACCCCTGACCTCAAGCTGTCCTCCCAGCCTGGTCCTGGATGTCCAGTTTTAACTTAGTGTTTTTGCTTCTATTCAACCTTTTCCTTCCCTAACAATTCAGGGCTCACAGTTTTCTAGTATTCAAAGAATATAATTTTTTCTGGTGCTTTTCTTCACTGTTCATTTGTTAATCACTCATTCTTTATTAAGAAATAATTGCAAATTACAAACCACTCAAAAAGCTGTGCCTAACATTATATTGGACATTGGCAAGAGTCTGAAGATAAATTAGATCATTTCTTGATGTATGGAACTTAGAAATTTATAGATTATAGTTAAGTAATAAAATACAGAGATCGTATGTGACATTTTAAAATTATTTGGATAAGTAATATGTTATGTTTGGTACCAAACTGGAAAGGGTATACAGGCAAACATAGCACTTCTCTACACCCTTGTCTTCAATATCTTACTTTCCTTCCCCAGACAGCTATGGTTGCTAGTTTTTTGTCTGTGTCCTCTTTTGGAGAGATTCTCTGTATATATGAATATATATTACTTTAAAAAAAAAAAACCCACAAATGGCTGCCTACCGCTGTGCATCTGCTTTTTTCCGCTTCACAAGATGTAAGTCTTCCTGGAGATGGTTCTCTGTTGGCGCATGTCGAGTGGCCCACTCCGTTAGTGGTGGGCTTGGTGCTGTGCTGATTGGTAGCCCCTCATTTGTTAAGCCAGTTCCCCGTGAATGGAGCCTCAGATTGTAATAGCAGAAGATGGGAAGCAAACAGCACTGCAGCGAATATCCCTGTACGTGGGTTCTCATGCAAATATACCCTCTCATCTGTGGAATAAATTGCCAGAAGTAGAATTGCTGGGTCAAGGGTGTTTCTCTTTTATTTTTGTTAGCTGTTGCTAAATTGCTCTCCATAAAGGTAGTACCAATTTACATTCCCACTTACACTGTGTGAGTGCAAGGCATTGGTTTTTAACCTCAAACCCCAGGCCAGGAAGAGCTTTTAAGTATAATGAAAATCTGGGAAAAACTCCTTCTGTGTGAGAGCCTTTTTGACCACAAAGGGCAGACTGTGGAGTAATCCTGACATAGCTGGTTAAGACTGTTTGTTCCGGTTAGATGCCAACTTCTACATGCCAGAGGGGCCCCTGGGTTTTGGATTCCTATAGTCAGGTTGTGTTCTGGAAGGTTCCGTTCCAGTGGGAGGGTGGAGGAGGCACTGCCTGGCCTCTCTTCTGTCGTCTTCTCCATCACCCAGGTGTCTAAGAAGCACCAGGCACTTGCCGTATTTCAGTAGGTGTGACCTGACCAAAAATTTCACTCAGACGTGCCCAGAAGAAACCTCAGGAGGCCTGTGACTTGGATTTCATAGATCTATAAAGGCATTATTTCTTTTTCTTTCTTTCTTTTGTTTGTTTTTATTTTTTGTGGAGACAGAGTCTCACTTTATGGCCCTTGGTAGAGTGCCGTGGCGTCACACGGCTCACAGCAACCTCCAACTCCTGGGCTTAGGCGATTCTCCTGCCTCGGCCTCCTGAGTAGCTGGGACTACAGGTGCCCGCCACAACGCCCGGCTATTTTTTGGTTGCAGTTTGGCTGGGGTCAGGTTTCAACCTACCACCCCGATATATGGGGCTGGCGCCCTACCCACTGAGCTCAGGCACTGCCCCTATAAAGACATTATTTCTAAAGAGCTACTGTTCAGAGGTTACCAGGACTGGGACAGAGGGTGGGGAGGAATTAGGCAGTTAATATTTGATGGGGATGGAGTACAATTTGAAAAGATGGAAATGATCTGGAGGAGGATGGTGGTGATGGTTGCATAGCACTGTGAGTGCCCATGATACCTCTGAACTGTACACTTAAAATGGTTAACATAGTAAATGTTATGTTATGCATATTAACTATGCACACAAAAGAGCTGTAACTCACTGCAGCCATCGTCTCATGAACAAAAGATCTTCTTAGGTATCCTAAGAAGTAGGATAGCTGGGCACAGTGGTTCACGCCTGTAATCCTAGCCTTCTGGGAGGCCAAGGTGGGTAGATTGCTTGAGCTCAGGAGTTTGAGACTAGCTAAGAGCAAGACCCCGTATCTACTAAAAATAAAAAAACCAGCTGGCCATTGTGACAGGCACCTGTAGTCCTAGCTACTGAGGAGGCTGAGGGAAGAGGGTTACTTGAGCCCAAGAGACCACAAGCTCATCTGCTGTGAGCTGTGATGCCACAGCACTCTACCTAGGATGACAGGGTGAGGCTCTGTCTCAAAAAACAAATGAACAAACCAAGTGGGATAGATGTAATCTAAGAATCAAGATAAGCTGAGCTTCTTGAGCAACTTGGCCCATTAACCATGTTGTTCTCAGTTCACCTTGAACTGGTCAGAGGTTGGCTAGGCCTAGCACTGTTCTGCTGACTGGAGTTTGGGAGCCAGTGGAGAGGAGCTTGGGATCAGTCTGCAACAGCTGCATGGTCTGGGAAAAGATCCTGTTCTCTCACTTGGGAGGCCTGCAGCTGGCTTCACTGTCCCTGTCCTGAGGTACTGTGTTCACCCTGCGGTGTCTCATTTCTTTGTGTTTAAATAAGACATGTGTCCCTGGCCCACTGCAGGTTGTTTTGGAGCCTGGTACAAGTGAAGCACCAAGTGATCTGCTTGTGGGTCCAGTTTCCCCAGGTGCTCAGATGAGTTTTGTAGAAAGTTCACTTGTCCAGTTTTCATGTAGAAATAGGTGAGCAGAGCAGATGTCTGTCTAGAAGTACATGGTGGCTCAGAGTAGGTGCTCAGAGGGTACAACCTCTAGCTCAAGGTCTGCCCCTCGAGGAGGAGCTTTGCAGAGATAAGGCTTGGCCTCTGCATGGCCATCCTGCCTCATGGAGGTGCTGAGTGTTTTACCAGTGAAGGTTGTCATCCCAGACATAGTTGTTCTCAGGAAACACATGCCATCAAGTCTCGGTGCCATTAAAGGGTGTGGATGTGTGCTCACTCTCACTCTGACCAGGGTGTGCCTCTGACTGTGAATGAGCCTCATGTGGCATCTGGCCAAGGGCTTTGACTTTTTCCATGCTGTCTCTTGACATGTGAGGTCTGTGGTCTTCACCCTACTCGCAGAGAGAGAAGCATTAGTCCTATGGAAGACCCTGGGGTTGGACCCCTGACCACAGAGAGACCCCTGCCCTGGGCGAGTGCATCCCAGCCACCATTAAACCAGGGTCATGTTGTCTTACCTGTCATTGCACAGCCAAAACACAGATCCCAGGAGATGAGGTGGCAGCCCAGGTTCACATAGCCGGGCAGAGTCAGAGTTGGCCCAGTTTGTATACTGCCCAGGCCTTGAAAACTTTGGTTGCGGCATTTTATTTATTTATTGTTTTTGAGACAGAGTCTCAAGCTTTCGCCCTGGGTAGAGTGCTGTGGCATCACAGCTCATAGCAACCTCAAACTCTTGGGCTTAAGTGATTCTTTTGCCTCAGCCTCCCCAGTACCTGGAACTACAGGCACCCACCACAACGGCCAGCCATTTTTTTTGTTGCAGTTGTCATTGTTGTTTAGCTGGCCTGGGCTGGATTTGAACTCGCCAGTCTCAGTGTATATGGCTGGCATAGTAACCACTGTGCTACAGGCACTGAGTCTGGTTGGGGCATTTTATTTTATTTTATTTATTTTTTTTTGGTTTTTGGCCGGGGCTAGGTTTGAACCTGCCACCTCCGGCATATGGGACCGGCGCCCTACTCCTTGAACCACAGGCGCTGCCCGGTTGGGGCATTTTAAATCTTAGAGGGTATTAATTATAAAACAACCTTAACTCTGTAGGTTCATATTTGACAAAAATAAAGGCAGACCTTCCCTGCAGGTGTGCCCCCTCCAGAAGCCCTTGTCAGCCATGATGCAAACCCCAGCAGGCTATAAGGCACTTGAGATGAGTTTCCTTTCACTTACTAGTGTTCAAGCAGGTAATGTGACTTAACTGCCCTCACTGGGTAGTGTGATTGCTCAGGTGACACAGCCTCCTCAGGGGGTGGTGGGCATATACTTTCCATTAAGAACTTTTACTTTTAGCTATGATTTAACAATAAAAAAAAAAAATTTTTACTAAAATTAGGAAAATAATAATAAAATAACCCACCCAACTCCCAAACTGAAAAGAAAAATGTTTAACAGTGACCTGGAAAAAAAAACAAAAAAAAACCCAAACCCTGTGTATTCTGCCTAGTATTAGAACTCATGGAGTTATAAGAACAAAAGGAAGAAATTCTCATGTAGATATCTTTGAAGAAATAATTTTAAGATTGAGATTTAAAAAAAAAAGAAGGAAATTCTCATTTAGGTGAGGTTAAGTCACCATCCTCCATCCTTCTGAAGTTGTGATACTTAATCCTTGTCCTTACCTCCAGAGCGTGACAGAGCTTTAGCAGAAGCTGCTTCAAATACAAATGAACTGTTCTGAATTTGCCTCTGAGAATTCCCAGCAGTCCGATGAGATCACTGGAGAACTCCCCCAGGTGGCCTCGGAAACGGAGCTATCTTCTGCGTGAAGTCTTATTCAGAACACTTGAGTTCTGAAGAGGCCCTTGAAAAAGGGAAGTTAGACTGTCATTATCAATGCAGAGCCCAGACAGACCCAGGGGTGGGAGCCAGAGAAACCTGCTCCCAATCTGCAGGTGACCGAAGCTGACAGTGGGCACAGGCTATGGGGACATGAGCAGGAGGTGGCCTCTTTGCTTTCCCAAGGTCAAGAGTATGATAGAGATGGGCTGAGTGACACTGTTTCAAGTCCCTGCAGCTTGGCCTCCTTCAGCACAAAGGCACAGTGTTTGTGGAAGGGCCATGTGTTTGACAATACTTACCGCATCCAGTAGCCAGATGGTCCAAACAACCCATCAGTAGTACGGTATGTAAATATTTTCCATCATTATCATGGTGCTGCCGTGTTGACATTAACGAGGATGAAGAATTACTCTAAGGAGCTCTCCGTCAAGATCCAGTGAGGCCGCAGGCAGGACTACAAATCTGTCCCTACAGCTTTCAGGGCCAGCTTGGTGTCCTCTTGCTGCCTCCTGCCCTGACACAAATTCCCTCACATGGCCACCCGTGAACTGTTCCTCTCACGGCTCCTTCCAAGCCTAAAGTTTCTCACCAGGAACTGGTATGTTTTCCTCTGTGACCCAGCATATTTCCCTTTTTGCTTTGTCTAATAGGAAGCAAAAGGCCAAGATTTTTATTCATTTGTAGATTGCCCTCTATTAGGAATCTTGGTGTGGATTTTCTCCTTCCTGTTTGGTTTCTTTGTTCGTTCCTCTCATGTTTTGGGGGGAAATGTAGTAAGCCTATGCTGTAGGGTTTTTGGAAGCAGGCAGTGTGGGGTAGAGCTTGAATAACATGAACAGGCTCCCATCATGTGCTCAGCATATGATCAACAGGGTGCAGAACTAGACTGAAGTTCTAAAAGGGTCAAGATTAAGGCCTAGGTGTAATTCTTCTGTATACAATTCATGTATCTGACATAGTATCAGAGTGGTGAATGTATTAATCAGGATAAGAGGATAAGTAATGCCAGTTGCTGTAACAATCTCCTAGTCTCAATGGCTTATCACAATCAAAGCTTGTCCTCACTCTTGCCTTAGTTGAATTGGATGCTCTGTGGGTGTCCTCCATGTGACGATTTGGGGACCCAGGATCCTCTTACATTGTGGCCAGGAGCTCCCTTGGAGTCTTCCACTGGATCTGTGCTGTCAGCTAACTGAAGAGCTGAGAAAGAGGAGGCATGGAGGATAGCATGAGGTATTAGAGGGGCCAGGCTTGGGAGTGGTGCACCTCTGCTCACAGAACACATCCATAGCCTCACCTGGAGTCCAGGGCCAGAGTGTGACACGGGAAGAAGAAATTGCGGAATGAATTAAAAAACCCACAAAGGACACAGAGAAGGGAGCAGGGCTCCAAGGGGACATACCTGAGGAGCCCAGTGAGTGTGTCTGCCTTGTAAACCTGGAGGTGAGTCATTGGACTGGGTTCAGGGTTTTATATTACTTGTCAGCGTTGCCTTCTGTCAAAGCCATGGGGTTGCAGAGAGCTGGAGCTGAACAGAAAGGTCTTTTACAGATCATGCAATCCAAGCTCCTCACACCACAGATGGGGAAACAGGGGCTCAGTGAGGGGAGCCAACTTACCCCGAGTCAGCCAGTTAAAATGCTAGCCCCAGCCCCAGCACACCAGGGAGCATTTCTCTGCACATAGAATCCCATCTCTGTCAACATTGTGCAAATCCCTGCTCTGAGCAAGGAGCTGGAGAGTCACAGATTTGACAGCTTGATCACCTGATGATCTGCTTACTCCTCTGGATCATTGGAGAAATTCTGTGGTCTCGCTCACAGTGGCTGTTCAAAACAGCACCAGCTTTGTTTCAACATTCACTCTTGGGATGGTGGGACAGGAGGATGAGCCTCTTCCTAAGACTCATTTAAGCACTATCTTCTTTCCGCAACTTGTACGTGAGAGTGCAAAAGGGCTTCATGCGTCACACATTAGAAACAGAGATTATGGGCGGTGCCTGTGGCTCAAGGCTCAAGAAACAGATTACTGCAAACCCATTAGAAAGCTTGGCCATCATCAGTCATCTATTGCTGTATAACATCGTACACCCATACTTAGTGAATTAGAACACCAGCCTTTAAAATTTTTTTTTGGCTTATGATGTGGCAACTAGGGCAGGATTTGGTGGGGCTAGCTCAGCTCTGCTCCACTGGTGTTACCTGGGGCAATTTGACTTAAGGTAGAGGATCCATTTCCGAGGTGGCCCCACTCCCCTAGCTGGCAGGTCAGTGTTTGGTGCCTGGCTGGATCTGCTAGGGCTGTTGGCTGTGGTAGCATTGGTTCCCCTGCACGGAACCTCTCCCCATGGCTAGTTTGGGCTTCTCACAGCTTGGGGACCTCCAGGGAATTGACTTTTGACATGGCTGTGGCTTCCCCCAGAGTATACACATAGAGAAGCATCTGGGCTGCTGCCATGGCTTCTTTCTTCTTCTCCTCTTTTTCCCCTTAATTTTTTATTGTGGTAAAATATGCATAATGTAAAATTACCACTTTAACCATATTTAAGTATACAGCAAAGTAGCATTTAGGTACATTCACATTGTTGAAAAACCATTCACAGAACTCTTTTCATCTAAGACTAAACCACTGTCCCCAATTAAATACCAATTCCCCTTACCCCCTCCCCCAGCCTCTGGCATCCACTGTCCTTCTTTCTGTTTCTATGAATTTGATGACTCCAGGGAACTCCTATAAACAGAATCATACAGTATTTGTCCTTTTGTGACTGTCTTTTTCACTTGGCTTAACGTCTTCAAGATTCATCCATGTCGTAGCATGGGTCAGAATTTCCTTCCTATTAAAGGCTGAGTGATATTTCCTTGTATGGATAGACCACATTCTTTTTATCAGTCCATATATCCCTGGTCACTGGGGTTGCTGCCATCTTTGGGCCATTGTGAATAGCGCTGCTGTGGACATGGGTGAACAAGCATCTGTTTGTGGCGCTGCCTAGGGCTTAGGTACGAATCTCGCATGGGGTAACTTCTACCCCATTCAGCTGGCTAAAACAAGCCACAGGTCCAGGTGATATGCAAAGGGCGTGGCTCATTAAAGGCCACTGAAGTAACAGTCTGCTACACTCTGGGAAAAGATCTTTGCAGAGCCTTTCACACAAACCCAGCCACGGCCTATCTCTGCCCTTGGACACCTCTGGTCTAGACTACCAGATTCCCATGGCCCAAGCTTCCTGACTCAGGGTCCTGTTAGAGTCCCTCAAGCCAGACCCCAGCTGTCCCCTTCCTTGGAGAAGGCTGCAGTCCATCTTTGTGTTTTATATTGCTGATGGCTGTGCCTCTCATTACATAATCTGTTATTCTGTGCTGCACAAGGCCCTGGTTACTTGTCAAAAGTTTCTCAAAGCCAGCTGTATCAGCTCCAGGCAACTGGGGGTGCTGCCTCTCCCTCATAGTATTAGTCACTCTGTACTCAGCTAAATTTAACTTTTTATCATCCAAATGATATTTTTGTGGGCTTGGGATTTTACATAACGCTACCAACTGCTGCAGGCTAAGAATTTCTTCTCTTTGTTATGCGTGCGTGTGTGTGTGTGTGTGTGTGTGTGTTGGTCCCCCTTCCCCCCCATGAACTTCTGTATGCTTGAGGCATTGTTCAGTTTCCTTTCCCTGCTCTGCTTTTCCGGGCCAGGGTTTTGTTTGGGGGATTCTGCCTTTACCATTTACCAAGCAGGGAGAAAAATAGCTCCTAACAGCTTTCTAATGGCCTGCTAATGCTTCCGTCCTCACTGGAGGTCTCTCCACTCTGAAGGTCTCTGTGGGTTTCCCTGCTGCCTCCAACAGTCTGAGCTTTGGAAGAGAAACTCCACTTCGAAGTATTTGTTGAGAACACGGAGAGAAGAAGCAGGAAGGGGAGAGGGACGAGGGTTAAAAAATAAGGATACCAGCCCACCTGCCCAAGACTCTAGAGGCTCTTCCTATAGTTCTGTGTGGTGTGGAGAGAGTGCAGGGCTATGGGAGGGGGCGAGGACTGGGACAGCCTCTCAGAAGGCCTGGAGCAGCAGGTGTGGAGCTGGAGATGTGGCCCAGCCACTGTGACCTTCCCGGAGCCCTGCTGCTGGGCCCTCACGCAGGGCTTGTGTGCTGTACACCATAACTATGCCTAGGGGGTGCCCCCTGCATTTCCCTACATGGAAGCTCCGTGAGGTGGAGGAATAGGAATTACAGCAGTAGCAAACACCCGGTGCTTACTACCCTGTTTTCCCCAAAATAAGACAGTGTCTTATTTTAAGGTGTGCTCCCAAAGACGCACTAGGTCTTATTTTCAGGGGATGTCTTATCTTTCCTGTAAGTAAGTCTTATTTTCGGAGGATGTCTTATTTTCGGGAAAACAGGGTATGTGCTATGTGTGATAGTAAGCACTTGCTTTCATTAATTCATTGACTCTTCACTGAGGTTCTGTGAAGTAGGTACCAGTGTGCACTTCAAAGAAACTGAAATGCAGAGAGGTGAGTGGTCACAGCCACGAAGCAGCAAGCCAAGTTTCAGCGCCCACTTGCCTGCTCACCTTCTCTCGGTACCTGATTCCGCGGCCTCCTCTACCGATGACATCCAGGTAGAGATGACACTTGAACTATGCCCTTTCCCCAGCATTAGTAGGCTGATTCCCATGATCTAGTTGCCGAGTTCCTCTCATGCCAGCTATCTTTAAAATAAAGCAAGCTGGGTACATGTTGACTGCCTCTGGGAGGATTAATCAGAAACTGGAATTTGCCTCTGGGGAGCAGGAACAAGAGAGAATCTCTCACCCTGTACTCATCTTTTTGAGTTTTGAAAGTTTCCCAAATATAGGTACATTACTTGTTTTAAATTAAGTGATACTATTTTATTTAAAAATTGCAAGTTCCGGGCGGCACCTGTGGCTCAGTGAGTAGGGCGCCAGCCCCATATGCCGAGGGTGGCGGGTTCAAACCCAGCCCCGGCCAAACTGCAACCAAAAAATAGCGGGGCGTTGTGGCGGGCGCCTGTAGTCCCACCTGCTCGGGAGGCTGAGGCAAGAGAATCACGTAAGCCCAAGAGTTAAGAGGTTGCTGTGAGCCGTGTGACGCCACGGCACTCTACCTGAGGGCAGTACAGTGAGACTCAGTCTCTACAAAAAAAAAAAATTGCAAATTCCTAGGTGTGTACCCAAAAGAATGGAAATTGTACATCCACACAAAATCTTCTACACGAATGTTCACGGCAGCATTATTCCCAATAGCCGGAAGGTCGAAACAACCCCCCCACCCCATCCGTTGATGAGTGTGTGAACCAAACCTGGTCTGTTTATATAATGGAATATTATTTGATCATAAAAAGAGATGAAGCACTGACATGTGCTATGATGTGGATGAACCTTAAAAACATTGTGCTAAATGAAAGAAGCCAGACACAAAAGGATACATGGTGTATGATTCCATTTATGTGAAATATCTAGAAGAGGGGTGGCGCCTGTGGCTCAAAGGGGTAGGGCACCGGCCCCACATGCCAGAGGTGGTGGGTTCAAACTTGGCCCAGTCAAATCAAAACTGCAATTAAAAAAAAAAAAAAAAAGAAATATCTAGAAGAGGCACAGCCATAAAGGCAGATTAGTGGTTGCCACGGGCTGGTGGAGGGGAGAATGGGAAGGGACTGCTAATGTGTACAGTTTTTCTTTATGGGGTGATGAAATGTTCTGGAATTAGACAATGGTGATGGTTGTACCACCTTGCAAATAGACATTGAACCATATACTTTAAAAGGTGGTTTTATGGCATGTGAATTATACCTGAATTAAAAAAAAATTAGGAAGCAAACCTCCACATAGAGTCAAAGGCCCTGCTCTGGTGTCAGCACCCTGGACAGGTTGCTTTGGTGCCACCTCCCTTATGTATGGGTCTCTTTCCCATCCCTCAGCCACCTGCCTTGCGGTCTCCATGTTGACGGCCGATGGAGACAGCAGCATCTCACTTTGGCAGCACTACCCACTCATTTGGAATTTAGGCTTTGCACCAGGGCCAGCCTGAGACATGCGGACGTCTGGGCAGGCTAGTAATCTGGCACCCCGTCAAACCGGTCTTCTTTAAGTGTTTGTTTGACATTTATTTAGTGGGGATGAGGAGAGACTGATATTCTATTAATAGGAATTGTATAGAGAAACAGATTCACTTACTAATTTGCTTCCATGGACTGAAACAGAGACAGGGAGCTGAAACATTTTTAGGAACACAATTCTGACGTCTGTTGTTCTTGTCTCCCAAGGTGGTTTTCGTTTTGTTTTTCTTTTTTTTTCCCCCCACTGATATTTTCCGAATCATTCAAGAGGCATATTGAAGATTTAGATTTACAACTTAAAGGAATGAAATGTTTTCTTTTTGCTCCTGGAAAACAGCAACACAAGATGTATTATTTGGTTTTGGGTCCCCCCTACTCCCTTCCTAGGATTATGATTACATGTGTGTGGAACATACACACTACAAATCTCAGCAGGGAATTGTGTTCTGTTGTGATTTTCCATTTCCCCTTAGGGGAGTGGAGCAATCCACTTTCTGCCATTTATGTCAGGGTCATTGGGAGAAAACTGAGTTAGCCAGTAGTATGTTTTTTTCTTTCCCCTGATGTTTGGAGCCCCCTGTCCCTGGTGATCTGTTCCCCAAGTAGCTTGCCCTTTCACCCTTCACCTTTTGCACTTGAAATACTTTTTATAAGAAACACAATTCCCTGCAGTGCCCCCTCTTTGTGTTCTAAGAGTGCCTTTTTCTCACAGCCCCTGCAGATCTAATTCTACTGGGCATGAATCACCGATGCCCTTCTCACCCATGGAGAGGCATTTTGGTGGGATGGAGCAGGCTGGCCTACCAAATAAATGGGCTGGCCATTGACTGGTGTATTACCATGGTGAACCCTCAACTCTCCCAATGGGTTTCCTCACTTCCAGAATTGGAAGACCCCAGGGTCACTGGAAGGTGTCCTGATGGAAGCTAAGGAACAGAAATCACTAAGAGGCCTGGCTCCCTGCAGCAGGTGGTGGCTTGTGAAGGAGAGGCTTCAGGGCCTGGAGAGCCTGGGGTGCTTTGTTTTTTTTGGGGGGGTTAGTGTATATGAGTGTGCCCAGAGAGAGAATCTCTCCACGGCTGCATGTGCACACCTCCATACACACTCATCTCCACATGGGCATCTGTACCACTGGCCGCAGCTTCTCTTTGGGGTGTTTGTGCAGGACACAGCACACTGCAGGATGGGGGCACTGCAGAATCGGACAGGCGTGTGAAGAGCCAAGCTTCCTGCAGCCACACCACTCTGTCCCCCATTCTGCCAGCCACCATTGCATGGTTCATTCCCCTCTGGTTTCACCTATGTTGGGGCTGCTGGCCCTCCCAGGCACAGCCAGCTGTCTTAGGAGTCCCTGTGCCTGGCCTCAGCCCTCAAAGCAGGGATTGAATGGGCACAGGTTCCTGGAACATCCTGTTCTCCATGGTCTGCAGGGGACCTGCCTCTTGTCCTGGTCACTGGAGGACCTCCTGGGCTGCCGCCTGCTCTCTGGGCATAGGAGGCTTAGAGGTGTGTCAGGCAAACTAGAATGTGTGTTGAGCTACAGTGGGGGTTATGGGCTTGTCTCTGGTCCCCATAGGAGCCCTGGGTTAGTTGGCAGCTTCAGTGGTGCCTGTTAATAATCTGTCATCTCTGAGGTTTGTTAGACTCAAGACTCCCTGGAAATCCATTCGTCCACCTTTTTCATTTTGTTTTGTGGGCTCATCTCTTGCCTCTGGACACTTGGCAAAGGTGGGCATCATATCACACTCTGCCCAGCTGGAGAGGCTTTCCAGGAAGGCTGGAAGTCATCTTATCATCCCAGTCAGTGCCCATACCCTTATTCCTCTCGGCATCCGGGGTCAAGGGTCTCCCACTCTTCTTCCTGCTTTGTCTAATTTTCTTGCCTCCCCTCTGCAGTCTGAAGTCCTCTAAATCCCAACAGTATTCATGGGTGAAAAACGTCAGGTTTAAGATGGAGAGCTGGGGGTGGGCTTCCAGTGTATACTGGGAGTCTCAGTTCCGGCTCCCAGGGCAGTTTTCCTGAGTCTCAGTTCCGGCTCCCAGGGCAGTTTTCCAGGGGCACCGGGCAATGTTGAGGTGCAATGGTTTTTAGGAACTTGCTCCCTGAATGCATCCTTGCCTGGGTCCTTTTGTAAATGGAGATTCCTTCAGTCAAATGTCCCTTGTTCAGCCTTCCTGGTCCATCAGGACTGTTGGTTTCTGGCATATGGGGTTCAAGAGGAGGCCTGGCTTTGCCTGCCTCCCAGTCAGATTGGCTGGAGTGATCAGAAAGTCTGGGAATCTCACCTCCCAGACTCTCAACCTCCCATTCCACTTCTCCCTGCAGGATGCTGGCACATGTGTCCTGGCCCCTGACAACTTTCTATGAGCCTAGGGATTCGTCCTCTACCTGTGGCAGGGACATCACTGGAGCCTCCTGAGACCCACAGGTAAGGCCCATCTGCCTGTGCAGTGGTACCAGTCTCCCAGATCAAGGCGGGAGGGGTGCTGCAGGCCATCCTGGCCTTTGAAGTTTGGGGGTGCAGAAGCTTTGCTTCAGCTTCCTTCTTCCCTTAAAAGCCTAAGTTTATCTGATTAACGTGGGGTAGCTTGTGTTTATTGATTGTGCTTCTGCAAATATTGACTTCTCTTCACTAAATAGGAAAGACTGATGTTCTGACTCTAGTAGCTTTATATTCCAAATATGATAAAATACTCCTTAGGCCGGCCCAAGAGGACCCCCGGAGCTGCTGTTCTCCCTGGGGCGGCTCTTTTCTCTTCTCTCCTGAGGCTCAGCCTGGCCCTGCCCACCCCCAGTACATGAAGCAGGACAGGCAGGAGTTTTGCTGGCTACTCTCCAGCCTTGGCAGTGGGCAGAGGCTGGGCCCAAAGCCACGGTCAGTACACATGTGTGTTTTTGAACACATCAGCATGTTCTTGAGTCTCAGACACAAGCCCTGGTCCTGGGACCTTGTTTTTATGCTGAAGCCTGTGAAGTGATTGTCCCTTTTCCTTTCCTAAATTCCCATGAGTCCTTCTCCCTGGATACTCATCGGCTTTGAACTTCAGAGATGTAAAGCATGGATGTTCCTTTACATCTAGCACAGCCAGGGGGAGGATCCTGGGGCGCTTGGTGGTGGTGGTGGTGGGGGAGTTTAATCTCTGTAGCCCCTGGTGTGTAAGATGTACCATCTCTGGCAAGTCCACCAGAACCCTGCGCAGCACCTGTTAGGATCCCATTTTACATGAGAAAGCTGAGGCTCAGAGATGGAAAGCTCAGGCTCAAGTTCACACAGCTAGCCAGTGGTGGGATTGGGATTGGACCCTGGTCTAGGCTTAAAGCACAGGACATGGTTTTCCAAGTTTGGCCCATCACTCATAGGGCTCTTGGTTTGGCCCAGGCTCAGCTCTTACTTGCTGTCTGGCCCTAGGTGAATCCCCTCCATTCTCTGGGCTTCCCTATCCTCCCTGGGGAGACAGGGCACAACCTCTTGGGTTGCTTTTGGCTCTGCAGTGTTCTGTGGCTCCAGGCCGGCACCATGGGCTATTTTCTTATCTAGTTGCTCATTCTTTTCAGTTGCATGAAAAGGCCTCCAAGTGCTGAGAGCATTGTGTTGTATTTATTGGTTTTATGTGTTGTTTTAATTCACTTTGTAAGATGTCCTAGGCGCTGGGACTGGGCATGGTGACTTTCAGCCTGACTTAAAGCCTCTCCAGGGGTCACTTGGGTTCTGTAGAGTCAGAGCCCTGTGGTTGTCATCGTCCTGTTTCTAGAGGACTTAGCTGCCAACTTCAGCTGGAGGCCCAAGGAGAGATCTTCTGCCCCACATGGCCTGAGCTCTGATACTGGCTGTCATTGCTCCAAGGGACCCTACCCTAGCATGGCCTTGGCTTCCTATTTCCTTTCATACAAGAAGGAGGTTCTTCTCCTCAACAACTACATTTCTGAGGGTGGGTTTACAGAGATGAGGGCCTTGCAGCCTACCTCTCCTGAAGGTCCTTGCTTAGGCCCCAAATGTCTTTAGTCATTGCTCTGCTTCACACATTCACCCAGCAAATATTTATTGAGTATTTAGTATGCACCAGGGACTCTGCCAAGTGTCAGGGGTACAGCTGTGAACAAAACAGATAGGAGTCTCTCTCTGCCCATACCCAGCTTTCATCCTGGTACCCTCTATGCTTTGCCTGTGCTGTCCGAGCGTCCTGGACTTTCCTCTCTCTACTTCCAACTGTCAGGTTCCTTTCTCTTCCAGCCCTTTTTTAAACACCTTCTTTTCTCTAAAGCCCCTTCTAAGCCCTGTATCCTCCAACACTGGCCTACTCTTCCTCCCCCTGTGTTGTCACAGCACACTGCATACTGCTTGGACCTCTCACAGAATTCTTGTCACCATTTGCCCTGAAGTTCCCATCTACCTGGGAACCCTTTAATGAGGGAGAATTGTCATTGGACTACCCATTCTTACCCCCAGATCCAGGACCAGGGAGCTGGTACCACCTGCCTAAGGCCTTTCCCACTCACCTACATTTCCTGAAAACCACCTGGAAAATGTCAGGCCCCAAGTGGAAATAATCTGGGTTGCCCCCCTGCATGCCTCTGAGCTCCCCTTGGGAATTTGTGGCCAAGAAGGGCACAGAGACCACTGGGCCCTGGGTAGTGAGTTGAGAGTCACGGGTGGAGGGAGGCAGCCCTCCCCAGGGGCAGCTGAGAACTTGAACTCTCCTTTTCTCTGCAGGGGGCTGAGGAAGGACAGGGCTCCAGGACTAGGGTTTATTTTTAGTTCCTGATTCAAAGGAACCTGAGCCCTTCCTTTCAGAAGGTGGGAGGTGGTGGGGTTGTATTTGCCAGCACAGCCTGGCCATCAACTGCAGAGAGGGTCTGCCTCAAAGAGAGGGTCCCAGCTGGGGAGAGTATGTGCCCCAAATCCCAAGAGTTAAAAATGTTTGCCATTCTGAGTGAGTGAGGAGAGCTTCTAGCTTTGGCATCAATCTTAGTATCCCTGGGCCAGGAAGGTCCTGGGCTAGTGGGTGGCTTCCTTCCGGACTCCTTGGGGACACACTAAGGGAGGGGTGCTTCCTGCCTTTGTCTCTGTGACAGGCCCCACAAGGTCACTGTCTCCTGAGGAGGAAGAGAGCTGATGATTTGGGCAGGGCCTTCAACCACAGCATTAACCGACATACACTTTCCAGGGCGCGTCCCCAGCGGTCCCCACCGCGCTCCCTCCCCCACTTCACTTGGCCCCTTGTTTGCAGCCTGGACCCAGGTGGCAAAGGGCTTCCCTCTTTCACCTACAGCAGCGGAAACCTTCCCCCTCCCTCTGCACCCCTTACTCCTCAGCTCCCTGCTGTGCTGAGAAAGTTCTGTGGGGTTTAGGGCTGTGCTAAGTCACTTGTTAGGCCAAGAGTGGAAGGAGGGGGATAAACAACCTCATACTATGGAATGAAGATGCCCCTTGAGGTTCCCAAGGGCCATGAGTTTGTCCTGAGCCCCTTGCTGTCCCCATGGTGCTTAGATTCGTTTGATGGCACATGTGATGGCAGGGTAGCCTGGTCCCCCATCCCCATCCTGACTTACACACACTCCCAGCACTACTCAGGACTCTTCCTTCCTTACATGCCCTTCCCCCACACATGCCCACAGGGGTCAGCTCTTCTTCATCTCCCTCCTCTTCCTGTTCCCTGGAGCTTTGAGGCCCAACCTGGAGTTTGCCCCTCGTGTTTAGGGAAAGCACGTCTTCCCCAAAATGGACTTTATTTTCAGCTAGGTGGTAGAAGCTGCGTTTATTTGTCTGGATTGTGTCTCTGGGTGCTGGTCTTGGCCACTGGAGGGTCACACGGGTCCACCCCCCCTTTCAAAGGGTAGCATGAGGATGCAGGGTCAGGAGGGATTTGGGCTGGGTGCGCTGTCAGCTCAGCTTGGCATTCCAGGCCGGGTTACTCTCTGGAGCTCTGCCTGCAGGTTCTCAGCAATGCACATCCTTTGGCCACCTTCTTTCTCCCATCTCCTCCCATTCTTGCTCCTCCTTGGCTTGGATAAAGAACCACTGCTCCAGTGCTTTTCTGTTTGTCCTCATGACGTATGTCCAGTTCATCAGAGGAGCCGTATGATGACCTCATCTTCCCAAAAGGAAGCACCCAGAATGTTGGCTTATATCCCAATTTCCTAACTCCCAGTACCCAGGGGCAGTCAGCAGCAGTTTGCTGGACCTGTGTCTTCTGGGTCTCTTCCTTGCTTTGTTCCTTCATGCACTTCCTGCCTAGAATAATCACATTTACTCCTGGAGGTAAGGTCCAAGGCTTTGAATTCTTAGAGGGATTCCTAAGCCGATACTGTTCAAGCAGGAGAGTTGTATAGCTTGAGACTCTCCATTTTAGCAGCATGATCAATTCCAGAGTGTATCCAAACTTACTTGTTCCATATGTATTTAGGGAGGACCTATTATTGTAGGAGGTGAGTATGAAGATTTGATAAAACATTAAGAAATTCTGGCCCTGCCTGTAGTCCCAGCTACTCGGGAGGCTGAGGCAAGAGAATCGCTTAAGCCCAGGAGTTGGAGGTTGCTGTGAGCTGTGTGAGGCCACGGCACTCTACCGAGGGCCATAAAGTGAGACTCTGTCTCTACAAAAAAAAAAAAAAGAAATTCTGGCCCTGCAGGGGCTTCTATTCTAATGGGGGGGGGGTATATGCTCAACAGACAAATAGGCAGTAAAACATGGGAGCATGTCAGGTGCTGATCAAAGCCACATAAAGCAGGGGAAGGGGGGGCTTCCCAAGATGGGGATATGTGGACAGAGGCCTGAAGGAGGCAAGGGAGCAAGCCAGGAAGTTATCTTGGGGAGGAACATCCAGGCAGGGGAGGCAGCCTGTGCAAAGGCCCTGAGGCCTGCAAGAAATGGAGTGGAGGAATGAGTGGAAGAGAAGGAGAGAAGAGGAAAGAGCATGTTGAGGGCCTCAATGGAGCAAGGTCTCATGGGCTGTATCCGGGCCTTGACACTGACTCTGAGTACCATGAAGGTGCTGTAGTTTGAACAGTGGAGTGCTAGGATACTACTTGTGCACTGAAGGGAGGATTTCTGGCTGCTATGTTGAGAAAAGTCCAGATGGGGTGAAGGGAGGAGACAGGGAGACCGTGGGGAGAGGTGGTAGGTGGAGGGGGCAGTGAGAGTGTTAGGCCCCAGGTATGTTCTTTAGAGCCTAAAGGAGTTGCTGAGGAATTGAGTAAACCTTGCTTAGAAGAAGGTTCTCGTGGATTTAGAAAGACCCAAAAAACAATTTGGTCCAACCTTTTTATGTAACCCACAGGGAAGATGAAGCCCAGTGAAGAAAATCACTTGTCCAAAGTTACGTGGAGAGTTGGATAGTGAAAGAGCCAAGATTTGAGCTTCTGGAATGCAAGTTCAGTGTTTTTGCAGCTGAACTGAGACATAGTTCCAGGCAGGAGACTTGCAGAAGGTTGAGGGCTGAGAGAAGAAGGGCTGGCCACAGGCCCCTGTAGCTGTGGGGTCCCAGCACCACCAACAGTAGCCAAAGTGCTGGACAGCAGCTCAAAGCTCTGCTAGCTGAGGATGCTTGTCACTCTGGGTCTTTAGCAGCCATCTCTGGGCCAGCATTTTGACCCAAGTTGGAGTCTTGATGATGTCTGAGGCCTTGAGAAGACTGAAGTTGAACCTCCCATACTTTATTCAGTTGGCTCTTACTGAGCTTCTACTGAGTGCCAGGCCCAAGGCATTTGAAGTTCCAGCCATCCAGAAGCTAACAGTTCAGGAGAGATGGACAAGTAGACCATGGAGGCACCTGTGGTTGTGGGTCACAGGCTTGTATTTGAGACCCATGGCTGGACCTGGCTAAAGCCAGAGGCAATTTTCTCTAAGGATGACACTAAAATAGCCTGCACAGCCACCAGACACCCCAGTGGACACAGCCAGAGGCCTTGTGTCCAGACTAAGGGGGTCTGTTTCAATGTACGATTTAGTCTCTTATGATAGAATAGGCAAGAAAGGCTATGGGCCAGGGCCTCACTGCCCTCCAGTTGCATCATTGAGGACAGCCCTCCCTGAAGCCATGAGGACAAGGCTGTGGACTTAGCTTGATTACAATCCCTAGGATTTCCTCACAGTGACTTCCCCTATGTTTCTTCATGAAAGAGAATGTAGACTGGTAATTATTATTATTTTTTTTAGTTTGAGAATCTGCTCCAGGGATAGACTTTAAGGTCTCCTGTGGCATCCCCAGCTTGGCCTGGGAAGATTCGGGTATCATCTTCAGACTCCTCAGCATGAGGGCTGCCTGGGAGGGGAGGGCAGAGAAGGATCTTGCTTTTGCTGTCTCAGGAGAAGTCAAACTTGTAGGCCAAAGTAGGGAGAAATCCAGTTTGATTTTTCCTTTAGTCTTTTAACTCCATCTGTCCTCGTCACAGTAAATACATTGTTGAGGAATGACAACTTGGAAATTGCTCCCATTGATTGATGTGCAGGCTGCCTCCAGAAACCATTCTCAACTGCCCTTTGCTCTAGCAAGTGCCCTGGTGATGACAGGTGATTGCAGGACATAGTTAAGGACGTGGCACCCAGAGGTGGAGCAGCAGGGCCATGCTGCCTACAGCAGGGGTGAGGCCTGACATAAGCTGGCTCCCTGTTGGGTGAACCCCTTGCAGAGGAGGATAGAAGAAGTTGGGGGGCAGTAAGAAAACTAAAGACAAGCTCCCTTCCCTCAGCAAAATCAGTCCAGTTTCCTGCTTCTGCTGGGGGCTGCAGCGTTAGGTTCTCATGTGTGTTGCAGAGGAACTTCTAGCGTTCTTGCCATGATTCTCAGGGGTAGAACCATGCTCTGGGACAACTAAGGTTGGATGCCACGTCTAAGTTGTGCCCCCAAATGGCTGTGGACCACACACTGGACCTTTCTAGGGGACAGATTCCCAGACAGGAAGAGCAGCTGTAGGTGGAGCAATCACTTGACTAGCATGAATTAAGCACCTTCTATGTGCTGGAGGTAAAAATAAATAAGGGTTGTGTTTTGAGGGGCTTGGGAAGGAGAGTTGTTCCTCCATCCTCCCTAGAGAACATTCTCCTTCTTGTGCCTAAAATTTTATCATCAGTCCCTTATACTTTTCAATGGAGCATTGCCCTCTTTCTCATTCAGAGGATAAATACTCTTGGGAAATATATCACATTCACTCCCTAATACTTTATTATGGATAAACTTATTAATGGAACTAAGAAGCAGGACAAATTGACAAGACTGAGATGGCAAGGGTGGGGGACCAGGGTATAGTGGCATCTTGGAAGGAAGGACTTTGTCCTGCATCACAGACTGGTCCAGGGCCAACCCATTCTATATCCCACTGCAAGGGGCCGTCTAAGGTCACAAGGGCATGTTCTCAAGCCATTCAAGCATCTTCTAAAGATGGCCTGGATTTGGAAAGGGTTTGACCAAAGGAAAAAAAAAAAAAATGAGAAAACCAGTGCAGGGTACCTGGCACAGTGTCAGAGACTTCGTAGGTGCTCAGTAAAGAATGTTTCTTTTGGCTCAGCACCTGTAGCTTAGTGATTAAGCTGCCAGCTCGGCTGGTGGGTTCGAACCCTGCCTGGGCCTGCTAAACAACAATGACAACTACAACAACAACAAAAAAAATAGGTGTTGTGGGGGGCACCTGTAGTCCCAGCTACTTGGGAAGCTAAGGCAAGAGAATCACTTAAGCCCAAGGGTTTGAGGCTGCTGTGAACTGTGACGCCATGGCACTCTACCAAAGGTGGCATAGTGAGACTGTCTCACACACAAAAAAATTAACAAAGAATGTTTCTTTCCTGGGCTGGGCGTGGTGGCTCATGCCTATAATCCCAGCACTTGGGAGGCCAAGACGAGTGGATTGCTTGAGCTCACAGGTTTGAGACCATCCTGAGCAAGAGTAAGACCCCATCTCTAAAAATAGCCAGGTGTTGTGGGCGCCTGTAGTCCCAGCTACTTGGGAGGCTGAGGCAAGAGAATCACTTGAGCCCAAGAGTTTGAAGTTGCTGTGAGCTATGACATCACAGAACTCTACTGAGGGTAATAAAGTGAGTCTCTGTCTCAAAAAAAAAAAAAAAAAAAGAATGTTCCTTTCCTACAACAAATAGGTGTTGGCTGTGGCTGGGTGGGCTTGTGGCTGCTTGGGGAGGGTGGCTGGTACCTGGTTAGAGGAGCTCTCTGATAGATGTCAGGGGTGCTTGTGGGGCATAGGGGATGTTAAGCAAATAGTTCTCTGTCCGTAAAGTCAGAAAAGGCTTCTGGAATTAGGGACTGTGGAGTTACAGAAGCACAGCACACAGGAGGGTGTTTGAGGCTGTACCTGCCCTGTAGTCTGCCCCAGCCTCTGTCTTCTCTCATAAGGAAGAAGGATGGCTAATGTCCTTTCAGGACATTTCTGATAAATGGAGTCGTAAGCACATGGTCTTTTGTTTCTGGCTTCTTGGACTCAGCATCACATTTTCTAAGTTCATCACTTTGGAGCTTGTTGTCAGAGCTTCATTCCTTTCTATGGTCAAATTGCATCCCACTGTATGGCTAGACCACATTTTGTTTGATGGATATTTCCATCTTTTGGCCATTATGAATAATGATGCTCTGAACATTTGTTTACACGTTTTTATGTGGATGTATGTTTCATTTCTCTTGTGCATATACCTGAGAGTGGAATTGCTGGGTCACATGGTAACTCTGTGTTCAACATTTTGTGGCACTGACAGACTGTTTTTCCAAAGCACCATTTTACATTGTTTTTATAACTATCTGTGAGGAGAATTGTATGGTGTGCTGGATAATGTAGGCTCCAGAATCAGACGGCTTCGTGTGCCTCAGTCTCCTGATCTGTAAAATGGGGACAGTGTTAGTCCACAATGCACTGCATGTGGTTGTGAGGATTACACGATTGAGTGTCTGAGGGATCCTTGGTGAGGCTGTGTACCTGTCTGCTGTGCCCATTACTTCCCCCAGGCTGTGGGTGCCAGGTGCACTGGGTGCTCTGTCAGTGTTGTTTTCAGTGGACGCAGAGTTAGTCTCTCAGGCACTGACTTTTTCAGGGCTTTCTAGTCTGCTGATTGCCCCTAGGAAAAGGCCTTTTGGGTGGTCAGTGCCATGCACACCTGCAAGTCTTTTTCTGCACCTGGATGGACTGCCGGAAGGTAGTGGCGGCTGTGGGATCTGAGAAGCTAGGAGTGGGACTTGAATAGCTCCAGCTTGGAGAGGCATCTAAACCCTGGCACATGAGGGCATGGGGACCCAGGTGTTCTGAAGCAGGAGGGTTTGGATCATTAAGAAGCTATGGTATTGGGGAGGCAAACCCCACCCTTGGCAGTGGGCTCAGTCTTCCACACCTGGCTCCTGCTCTGCAATCTGCCACTTGGAAGGAGACGATGTCCTAGCCTAGAGCCTGTGAAATGAGTGCTCAGAAGCCCCGGAGCTGTAGGTATGGTCCAGAGCCCCCAGGGCCTCTCCCACCCTCTGGCACAGATGTAAGCCTGCCCTTCACCACTGTCCATGGAGAAGTAGCCACTTGTCCTGTGGACAAAGTCCTGGCAGAGCAGCAGCTTCCCAGCCTGGAGTGCTGGGCGTTCCCTGAGGAGCACGGTAAGGCAGAGGCAGAGAACACCCAGATCTGCCTCCTGCTATCCTCACCACAGGGAGTCTAGTGTGAGGTTTCATTCTTTAAAAAGAATTTATTTTTTTTTTTTTTTGGCAAAAATGACAGCTGTGGGTGACTGTGAAGGAGGGAATCAGTTCGCTCTCTCATCTGTCAGATGTAACTGTGCCAGGCAGTAGGATCCAGTGAGGGAAAAAAAAATTGCTCCTGGGCCCAGGGGACACACACAGATTAGATGTGTAGAGTGTGGATAGAGGGAGGCACAGAGTGCACTGGAGCAGAGATCAGGTGGCAGCTGACTGCTTGATGGGGAAGATTTCATAGATGAGGGCATTTCAGCTGGGCTTTGAAGGGTGCAGAGGAGTTTATCAGGAGAAATGGGGGAAAGGCAGAGGGATCACATGAGCCAATGCCTTTAGTATTCAAAATACAGCATGTGTTGGAAGAGTGTTAAGAAGACCCAGGTTGCTGAAGTGTGGGGTTATAAGGCTAGTATGATGGAGATGGGGCTAGGTCATAGGCGTCCTCAAACTTTTTAAACAGGGGGCCAGTTCACTGTCCCTCAGACCATAGGAGGGCCAGACTATAGTTTAAAAAAAAACAAAACTATGAACAAATTTCTATGCACACTGCACATATCTTATTTTGAAGTAAAAAAAAAAACAAAACTGGAACAAATAGAATCACACCGTCTCATGTGGCCCGCGGGCCATAGTTTGAGGACCCTTGGGCTAAGATCTCAGGACAGAGCCTTAGAGCCTGTGGGGTTCAAGGAACTCACTCTCCATCCTTGTGGCTACCTCTGTGGCATCTGTGTACTTGCTCTCAATAGGGGCATATGTTTCTGATCCTAGGCTGCCCCCTCTTGTGATGGGGCCTCTTCTCTGGCTGATGGCCCTGACTCCCTCCACCCTGCCTGGACCTCTGTGTCCTGGTCCTGACCCACTTCTGGTACCCTCTCCTACCAGCCTTGGCCCATCTCAGGCCTCAGTAGGAGCCCAAGCCCTATTCCCCTAAAAGCATCTCTCAGAGCTGTGGACCACTGCTCCCCAGAGAGGACAGAAAGTATCCCCATTTGTGGGGGGCCTACAGAGGACCCGGTACTCTCCTTGGAGCTCCTGACCCAGACACCAGTCTCCCCACTTTGCGGATGAAGAGATTCAGTGTCTTCAAGGTTGAACCTGTGGCTTGCACACCACAGTTGGTGATGGAGCTGGGGTTTGAAGTGAGATTTGTCTCTACTCCGTGGATAGAGCTTTTCTGGCCCTCCCTTTCCCTCTACTAGGTCCTTGGCATATTTGTCAGCTGGACTCTTGCGGGTGGATGTTGGAGCCATGGAGTAGGAACAGCAGAGCTCACTGATGTTCCTAGCTTCCCCCTTCCTCCCTGGCCAGCCAACTTGTCTGTGCGACTTCCTTCCCACCTGGAGGTGGGAATCGGCCAGGTCCATGGGAAGCAGACCCACTGTTTTACCATCCGGGTGTAAGAGCAAGGCAGGAGGATGTCTCCCTGCAGCGGGGGTTCCGTTGGGTGCAACCTGCCTTTTGCAAGCCTATACCTGCTGCCTTTGGCTCTCTTTCTCTTTCTCCGGACGGTCTGCTCTAATTAGCACACTGACGTCAGTAATCTCTGTCACCTTTAGTCTCCCCATGGCCTGGCAGATGCGATGCATTATTCTGGATGTGTCCCCTGCATCACTATAGAGGGCGAAGGCCAGCCAGGAGAGAGGGATTATGTTGTTCCCATCTGGCTGCAGCTGCCTCCCTGGCCCCATCCAGATGTTGCCCACGACCCACGGCCAAGTGGCAGATGCAGGGGCAAGGCCAGCCTGGGAAGTGGGGACCTGCCTGTCATCTTCACGTGAATGTCTTTAAGGCTATTTCTGGCCTTGCCATTATCCCAACGGCTTTGGGTGATAAATATAGCCATGGATTGAAAAGCCCCAGTGGCAGGCAGGCAGGCAGCGCGGGAGAGCGTGCGGACGGGATGCTCGGCTATAAATAAGTCTGCTAGAACACCTCCCCAGCCATGCCGCCATGCCCAGCCTGCATATGTGCCTTCAGAAAGACACACTCCCTCCCTGACTCCCCACCACAGTGCACCTGCCGGGTCCAGAGAAGGGAAGAGAGGGTCTACCAAAGAGAGAGAAGGAGGATGCTAGTTGCTGCATAGAAAGGCGGGAGTGGAAGTCTTTCCCTTAGTTCTTTGCAGGGTGGCCCCACAGGAGTGCTGAAGACAGCCTTGTGCAGGGAACACGTGTTGCAGTAAGAACAGTGGCCCCAGTCTAGCCTCATTCAGTGCCCTCAGTGTTCTTAGGCCTCTCTCCTGCTGTAGGAGACCAGGGAGACAGGCGCTGGGCCTGCTAGAGTGCTCTGAGGCCTGGCCTGCCTTCCTGCTGGGTGGCTCTGGCCTTGTGAGCCTCCTCCTAGTGTCTTTTTCTGCCTCTGCCCCGACTGGATCCATAGTCTTGACAAGAGCACAGCTTTGTTTATCTTCTGGTGACCCTTGTTTAGGCTAGGCAGGAGTTCAGGTGCCCCCACCCTGTGGCTGGCTCCTTTCCCAGTCCTCTGCCCCTTTCTCACACCTCCCTCCATCTTTCTTCTTTCTGCATGTCCTTCTGTGTTCTTTCCTGCTTCTTCGCCCCTCCCTCGTCTTCCCACCGCCTCTTCCTAGCTAGAAGCAGATTCCCGGGGCTGATGCTGGGCGAGGAACAGAACGCATGCATGCCCAACAGGCACTTGTCGTGGAAAAAGATTGAAGTCGGTAAGCTGGCAAGAGTCCCGGGAACTCACCGTGAATAAAATATTGTTGCTGTGTGGTCACCAATCATGGGAAGTGGCTTCCCACAAGCCTGTTCCCCTTCTGTAGCCTCATTTAACGAGTGCTGGGAGCTGGGGTGTGCAAGCAGAGCACATATTAACATCGAGGAAGTGAATGGGGCATGCTTGGCGACTGCAGGTGGGCAGTGGACTGTTGTATCTGTGTGCCTCGGAAGAGGGGTCTGTGCCACTCTCCACATATTCCTGGTGCTTTAGGGCTTTCGGAGGCAAACCTCAAGGCCACTTTAGCCCCTTGAGTGGGCTGTACCTGAATTAATCCATCACAAAGCCCTGAGTTGGGGTTCTAGCTTCCATTCTCAAGGAGTTGTCTGGCCACTGAACCAGTTAGTCACAGGCAGTGCTGACACTTGAGATAGTGCCAAGCCCTGTGGGAGCAGGGTAGAGAGCCAGGAGCTCACCGAGGAGGCCTCAGGGTGCTGATGCTTGAGAAAGACTTCTTGAATGATGCCAAGTGTATTCAACAAAGGAGGTGGGGCTAGGGGAATAGTCTACAAAGGAGGAGACCCACAGGCTCCTGTATGTGCACCTGGTTGGGGCTGAGCTTCAGGAAAGAACAGGGCTAGGGCCTTGTGTGGTGGCTAAGAGTTTAGATGTCATCTTGAAATCTGAGGGGAGCACCAAGGGGCCTTATTCAGAGGAGTGATGATGCTGATGTTGCATTAGGAGAAGCTTCATCTCTCTTTATGTGGGTGACAAGTCTGAGGCGGGGGAAGGAGGGGCCAGCCTGGTGGCAACATCACGACATCTTGCTTTGTTGAGTACCTGAAAGATTTTTTTTTCTTTTAACGGAGCCTTTTAAATTGGGTTGTACACATGTGGGTGCATGCCTAAGAAGTGATTGCTTCTAAAGATGGCAGCACTGAGCCAGCAGCAGGGGCTGCCAAGAAGGGCCTATGCCAAATTGGTTCCAATTTGTTCAGCTCTCTTCATTGTCAGAGGGGGTGACTTTGTCCAGCAAGCTTGGCCACCACGGGCGGCGCCTGTGGCTCAGTGAGTAGGGCGCCGGCCCCATATGCCGAGGGTGGCGGGTTCAAACCCAGCCCCGGCCAAACTGCAACAACAACAACAAAAAAAAATAGCCAGGCGTTGTGGCAGGCGCCTGTACTTCCAGCTGCTCGGGAGGCTGAGGCAAGAGAATCACATAAGCCCAAGAGTTAGAGGTTGCTGTGAGCCGTGTGACGCCACGGCACTCTACCCGAGGGCAGTACAGTGAGACTCTGTCTCTACAAAAAATAAAAAAGCTTGGCCACCACCAGTAGCCTGGGTCTGGGACAGAGATAAATGACTCCCCTGGCGACTGGCCCATGCCCTAGGTCTCCCTCACCAAACTCTGCACCATGAATTAGCCTGCTGAGTGGGGACAGCGGGGTGGGACTCCAAGATCCTCCACCAGCCACCCTGATGCTATGCTAAACATGCCAGTGTCCTGAAAAAGTGACCTAAGGAAACATATTGTGTGAGGGGAAGATAAACAAGCTTCTTTGAGTGAACCCTTGAGCCTGGGAGTTAACATGGTCATATAAACATTTTCCTGGGTTTGTGGTTCTGTGGGTGTGTATTGACAAATAGAGTGAAGAAAGAGGAGACTGTGTGGCCACGATCTTGCCTTGGAGGAAGGCGTGAGGGTTGTTCAGAACTGTGAGTCAGACATAGGGTCAGAGCCTGCAGGTCACTGAGTCCAAGGCCTTCATTTCTCTGATGGGGACCTGCCCTTCCCTGCCCTTGGCCCTGTCTGGAAGCTGCCATCAGGAGGTTGAAGCTTAATCTGGGAACCTACCACTGTCTGGGCCTTTGACACATCTGCAAAGGAAGACGGTGATTTACGGTCTTGTTGGAGAGGGGAAGACTTTCTCCAATTATCAGTTTTCCAAATTCCTAGCTTTATGGCCTGATTTGGAGGCAGCTGTTTGGATAATGTCCCCAGAGGACTCAACTACTTTCCAGGGGCAGAAAGATAACAATCTTCAGTGTGGCTGGTGGCTGAGCCCAGCCGGATGCATCAGAGAGCAAGCCATGGGGGTGAACTGAGGCTCATAGGCCTCTCCTGGCTCAGCCCTTGGGTTAGGGACACAGGGCCTTTCTGGGGTCAGCCAGGGTTGCCTCCCCAGAAGCCTCCTTGGTACTCTCTGAGTGCCTCAGCTGGCCTCTTGGTGCCCAAGGCCCTCCTGTGTATTTGAGCTTCCTTTTCCTGATCAGGGAGACCTGTCACCCCAAGCCCACATTGCCCCTTAAATCTGCAGCCAGCCCTCGACTAATGGGGCTCAAGAAAGACAATGACATCTGAAATGAGTTGCCTGGTTTGGTTGGCCAAGCCAGCAGCACCACAAGAGAAAGCTTGTGGTCCTGTTTTTGGGTCCTGGGCTTTGCCCCTGTGGTGAGGGGCTGATCCCAAGAGTACATGTGGCAATTCCTTTGCCCAGGGGTTCTGACAGCATCTAGCTGGCTTCACCAGGCCTCCTGACTCTGTACCTGTCCAGAAACCCCATATTCCTCACTACTGACCTGGCCTGGCCTTGTCAATATCTGACCACTGTTGCTGGCTAGTTGTAAGCAGGGGGCTGATCCAGGATATAGCTGGGACTTGACAAGGACATGTGTTTCACATATTTCTGCCCTAGGCACTGTTGTTCTTTTCCGGGCATAAGAGACATTAGCCAGGGCGGCGCCTATGGCTCAAAGGAGTAGGGCTCTGGCCCCATATACTGGAGGTGGCGGGTTCAAACCCAGCCCTGGCCAAAAACTGCAAAAAAAAAAAAAAGAGGAAGAGAGACATTAGCCATTCCCAGCTAGGACCTCCCTGTTCACTCCAAAACCAACTGGATGTTTTCCTGCTTCTCATCTCCCGGTCAGAGGGTTTAAAGACATGGAATAGGCTGGGCACAGAGGCTCACACCTATAATCCCAGCACTTTGAGAGGTGGGAGGAGCACTTCGAGGCCAGGAGTTCCAAGACCATCCTGAGCAACTTAGCTATGTCTACCTAGATAGATGGATATATGGATAGACAGACAGATGTGGAATAGCAGTCTGCCTGGGCCACAGCCTGTCTTCTGGGCTTCTGGCTCCATCTATGTAGTCCATGGGGAGCTTTGTCTTTCTCTTGTGCTGCCTCTCAGGACTGGCTTCAGGGGTGAGAATACCTGTGGCTCAGTTGGTAAGGCGCCGGCCCCATATACCGAGGGTGGCGGGTTCAAACCCGGCCCCCGGCCAAACTGCAACCAAAAAATAGCCGGGTGTTGTGGCGGGCACCTGTAGTCCCAGCTACTCGGGAGGCTGAGGCAAGAGAATCGCTTAAGCCCAGGAGTTGGAGGTTGCTGTGAGCTGTGTGAGGCCACGGCACTCTACCGAGGGCCATAAAGTAAGACTCTGTCTCTACAAAAAAAAAAAAAAAAAGTGTGAGTGTGGCAGGAGGGGTGGGCAACTCCACTGTAGAATCCACTGAGATGCAGTTCACAGACCGTACATTTCATCCTTTTAAAACGTACAATTCAGTGGTTTTTCGTATGTTCACAAAGTTATGTAGCCTCACCACAGTTAATTTTAGAACATTTTGATTACCCCAAAAAGGAACTCATAGCTGTCACTCTCCATTTCTCCCCAAACCCCCAGCCCCTGGAAACCATGCATCTATTTCCTGGCTCTATGGGTTTGCCTATTGTGGACATTTCCTATAAATGGAAGCACATGCTACATGGCCTTTTGCATCTGGCTTCATTCCCTCAGCATCTTGTTTTCAAGCTCATTCATGTTGTAGCATGCAGAAGAACTCCATTCCTTTTTATGGCTGAATCACCTTCCATTGTGTGCATGAGACCACATTTTGTTCATCCACTAAACCTTGATGACAAATGCATTTTTAAAGGGTGATTTTTACATCGCAAATACAATTACTCTTTCCGAGCCCCAGGCAGGTGAGAAGAGGGCCCAGCAAAGTAGGGGAGGCTCTATGGGAGGTCTAGAGGCTGGATGGAGCCATGTCTGTCCTGAGCCCCTGCTTTGAGGATCCAAGCCTCAAGGAAGCCTGCAGGCAGATCCCAAAACCCAAGATTAGATATTAGAGCCAGCCTGAAGGGTCACAGACCAGAGCCAGGGGGAGGGCTGTAAACATTTGTTTAATCTTGCTCTAAGTGTCTTATCTTTTCATACAATGACTAGTCATCCTGTTTGTATGGGCAGTGCTTTCTGGAGAATAGAGTCCTTTTATGAAAAGGAACTACACCTTCAGCTTTCTGCAGTCCTTCGGCTGCAACAGGGTGGCATGAAAGATTCTGCAGCCACCCAGTGAGAGCCTGGCCTACCTGGCCCAGGGTGTATGTACAAGACACCCTAGGGAATGGGAGGATTTCTCTACAGGTCCACTTAACTCCATGGATCCTTTAGGGTCAAAAACAAAACCAGTAGCAAGAAAGCAGAGAGAAGCAGTGCACCGTGTACCGTTGGTTCTGTCCCTAGGTTGTACACACCATCTCATTCGCTCTGGGATCAGCCCTGCGAGGCAGGTGAGAAATGAGGATGCGGGTGCAAGGAAGGCTTGGGGCATGTAGGGAGTTAGCGGCTCTAATGCTGCGAGACTGAGGCCCAGAGAGGAAGTGGAAACTTCAGGCTGGTAGAGCACAGGCCCAGCAGCTGGGCTTCTGTGGGCTCTGGGTAGTGGCAGGAAGGTGCCTTCCCGTGCAAATCACCCTGATGTCACTGCCTTTTCAAAAATATCAGCAGAGCTTGTCCTAGTGCTTGTTTTTGTATGGATACTTTTCCGCACTTGAGCCTCTGGGAGATGGATTTGTTCCTGAGGGTATAGATGGTGATACTGACTTTTGTCTCTACTGCCCGCCCACCAGGCCCCTGCCCCAGGCATGTGTAGGGGAAGAATCATTAGCATCAAGAACTATCCAGCCTTATATAGAGAAACTAGATTTATGGACTCCCTGTCTGTGGTGGTGAGAAGGAAGTGGGGGAAATTGATAAGCCTTGGTTTTCCTGTGAGATCAGGCTGTTCTGGCAGTTGGCGGAACCCATGCTTTTCTCACCTGTGTCTTCTGCCTCTGAGTGGCTGTAAATTGCGCACCCGACGGGGTGGCACCTGCGGCCACAGATCATTTAGGCATCTCACACAGGAGGCCTCCTAATAAAGTGGTGGCAGGATGGTGATCCTGCTGGGAAGTCAGGCACCTCGGGGGGCCAGGTGGCAGAAGCAGGAGAGGAGAAACACTCCTTGCTGTTTCTGTAAAGCCACTGGCAACCGGGTGGCCAGGCCCCAGCAGCAAGGGGGTGACAATGTGAGTGGCCTAACCCTGTGCCACTTCTTCCAAACCACCTTTCTCCTGGATACCTGCAACTACATCCTCACAGTTTGTTCTCTGTCCCTGTCCCGAGGAAGTTGAACAGATGAGTCTCCAGCCAGCGTGGCCTGCAGGAATGCAGGAACCTAGGTCTGTAAAATGAAGATGAAGTGCCTGCCTCTGAGGGTAGTCTTGGAGATGATAAGAGCACCACAGTGTGGCCGTGCAGGCAGCCTCCAGGGTGACTCCATCCTCCCACACCTGGTGCTCACAAATGTGCCTGTGCAGTCTGCTTCCCACTGGACGGTGCCAACCTGCATATTCCATAGGGTGTTAGAAGTAACAGTGTGACTTTCAAGGCCCAGTTATAAAAGATAGTGTGGTTTCTGCTGTCCTTTGTTTTGGATCACTTGCTCTGGGAAGATAGCCACCATCTTGAGAGGACACTTAAGCAACTTTCCAGAAAGGTCTTGAAATGTGGTGAGGAACTGAGACAGATCTCTTGCCAACAACCAGCACTAACTTATCAGTCACATGAATGCCTCGACCCAGACGCAACTCTTTCAGCCCCAATGTCTTTACTGTGAGGGACTGGGCCAAAACCACCCAGCCAAGCCATTCCCAGCTTTCTGATCCACAGAAACAGCATGAAGTATTAAGCATCTGTTGTTTTAAGCCACTAATTTTTTTGGTGCTGTATAATTTGTTACACAGCAGTAGATAACTCATACAGAGCTCTGCTGCTCTCTGGAGCCATCTTTGCTTATGGGGCAGAGCTCACTGTCTTTCCATTGTCTGTAAAATATGACAGTTTGTTGGCTCTGACTCCTACTTGTAAGTCTCAATGGCTCACAGCAAGGCCTTTTTATAGAGAATGGTGGTTTGTCACATTCAGAACCCAGAAGGTCTCATCTGCTTTTCCTGCTCCATGGAACCGTCAGTCTTTGGCCTGAGTTTGAAGGCCGGGTGAAGACTGAAGGAGGAGGATGAGAAAGACTGAGTCTATTCTTGGAGCAGCAGCCAATCCAGGGATTTCTCTGGCTTTGTTCTTATGAGTGGTTATTGCATGGCGGGGGGTGGTGGTGGGGGGTGCAGGGATGCTCTAGATCTTATTGAGGAAAAGTTCTATTCTTTCTCCTGCTTTGTTTATCTCCTCCTTTCCTTGGCCCAACCTCTTAGATCACCTGAGGCTCTAGGACTTGGTTTTCTTTTTTCTCACTGATGGAATCCATCCCCTACTTGTAGGAAGAAGATCTAAGTAGCCGAGCTGCGCAAATGAGAAGTAAACCTCTAGATAAACGATATATTTTAGAGGCCTGAGTCACCCAGAGCCCTTCCTATCAGCTTCATGGGAGAGGGAGGTGATTTCTGGTTGCTGCCACTTCTTTACTCATATTAGGAAACCCTAAGTTTAGGGAAAAGTCCAGTGCCCTCTGGCTTACCCTGTTGCTTCATCTCAGGGTCTGAGAGTTTTAGGACAGGCTCGGAACCCTGCAGCCCAGGTGTCTTGGTTTGCATGCCCATAAGAGCTGTACCTAAAAGCTTCTCTTAAGTATATGTACATCTGTCTCTTGGCTTTTTGTATGCATTGTTTATTCCCTCAATCACTTTTTTAATACCTGCTATGGTTTCAGGTACTGGAGATACAAAAAGGAATTAAAGATAGTTCCTACCCTTCATTATTAATCAGCAGGAGATGCAAACAAGTAAGTGAAATGGCAGCTCACATTTATGGAGTGCTCACTGTGTGCCTTAGTGACCAGGATGGTGGGTCAGACAACAGAGGCAAGGTAGAGAGGGCATTTCTGGAGGAGATGACATTTGTACAAAAGAGGCATAGCACATGGTCCACTGGGGGAGTCCAAGGTGTTGCTGCCATGGCTTCATGCCCAAATCTTACTTTCGGGCTTGCTTACTCTCCCCCCTTCAATAAAGAATGACCTTTCCTTCTGAACTTCTTGAATTTTGCTAGCATCACCTGTAAGACTGTTTGGGCTTGGGGATATTGGGGGTGGGGTACAGAAAATCTTTGATTACCATTTTAATTTATTTTATGCTCATGCATTTAAGCTCTTTCTTTCTTTCTTTTGATACTGAGTTTCAAGCTGTCGCCCTGGGTAGAGTGCTATGGCATCATAGCTCACAGCAAACTCCTGGGCTTAAGCAATTCTTTTGCCTCAGCCTCCCAAGTAACTGGGACTCCAGGTGCCCGCCACAACACCCAGGTATTTTTTGTTGTTGCAGTTGTCATTGTTGTTTAGCTGGCCCGGGCTAGGTTTGAACTGGCAGCCTCAGTGTATGTGGCCGGCACCCTACCCACTGAGCTACAGGGGTGCCTCTCTATTTCTTCTTTTACCAGTTCTCAGAAGTCTTCCTGTCACTCCCCACTGCCTTCCCACTTGGAATCACTACCTTCCGGCAACCATCCTTCCTGGCTGCTCAAAGCCATCAACAAAATTCATGAGCACCATTCATGGGGCAGGTATTATTCTGAACACTGAGGATTCATCAGTGAACCAAACTAAATTCCTTCCTAAAATATGCTCTTTGAAGGTGTTAAATGCCAGGAAGAAAAGTAAGCAAAGGAAGGGAATAGAGAGAGGGAGAGAGAGAGTCAGGGGTGGTGAGTCAGGATGGTCAGAAAGGACCTCTTCTCTGTAGAAACCTAAATAAATTTAAGAAACAAGTTGTATAATATCTGGAAAAGACAGAACAGCAAGTGCAAAGGCCTCGAGGTTGAGGTATACTCGGCAGACTTGAGGCAAGCGAAGAGGCTGGTGTGGCCAGAACAGAATAAGAGAGAAAAAGTGGTGGGAAATGATGCAAAGAACATTTGGGGCTCAATCTTGGAGGACTTACAGGTCATGGTAAAGACTTTGGACTTAATCCTAAGTATGAAGGGATTCATTGGAGGGTTTGAGGTAGAGAAGTGATATAATTTGATTTGCATTTACATTTTAACATGCTCACCATGGCCACCTTGTGTATTCAGAGTAGAAAGAAGGGAGACTAGTTAAAAACTCTGTATTGTATAATAGTAGCCTGAGAGTTATTAGTTAAGAAGTTTGTAGGTATTTTTTTTTTTTCTGTGGTTTTTGGCCGGGGCTGGGTTTGAACCCACCACCTCTGGCATATGGGACTGGCGCCCTACTCCTATCTTTTCCAGATATTATACAACTTGTTTCTTAAATTTATTTAGGTTTCTACAGAGAAGAGGTCCTTTCTGACTCCAGTTTGTAGGTATTTTTTAGAAAGTTGTGTAGAGGAAAGTACATTGTCTTTTTTTTTTTTTTTTGGAAAGTACATTATCTTAGAGAATGAGTTGAAAGAATTGAGTTGAGAGTTGCATATGGACCCCACCTCCACCAGTGTGCAAGGCCCCGGTGTCCAGTCTTTAGAAGGGTTTGAGCCTCTAGGTATCCCATGGGTCTCTAGGGGGCTGGGGCAGGCCTCCTAAGCCAGGATGTGGAGCTATTCCCTCCCTTCAGCACCCTAGCCCTGGTTCTGAAGGAGTTAATTATACTCTTAGGTGCAAACTAAAGCACATGGGCTGAGAAGAACTAAGGAGGAAGATCTTGGGCCTGGCCTTGGAGACCCTTGAGGACAACTAGGTGGGTCCAGGCATTCTGTGGGCTTCCCTGAGGGACTTGCTCTGAGACTTTTCCCTCAGGCCTCCAGAGGTTCATGTAGTCCAGATGTCAGAGCTGAAAGCTGCTCTCTGCGTCTACTGCCACACACTTCTTGAGCCTCCCTTTGGAACAGTGGTAACTAGCTTAGGCCTGGGGCCAGATGACCAGATTTTTTGAAGGGGTCTTCACCACCTCCTTGCTGTGTGTCCTTGGGCCAAGTCACTAACCTCTCTATGGTTCGGTCTCTTCATAGCCAAAATGGGGTTTAAACCCATTAATTCACATGCTGCTAGCAGTAGTTGTGGTCTGGCCCCACTCTACCCACCTTGAAGGGTTAGTGCTGTGTGTCCATTATGAGCCATTTATCCTTACCATTTACTGACAGTTGACCCTGTCCCAGCCATGTGCTAAACATTCATCATCTCACCTAGTCCTCAAAAGAGCCCACAAGACAAATCACTATCTTTGTCCCCGTTTTGTAGTTGTAGAAGAGAAAACCAAGGCATAAACAGATGCACCACTTGCCAAGGCCCTCTATCTGGTGAATGATGGATCCAAGACTTGATAGTCTCTCATGAGCTGCTGCTTTCCAGCCAGGGAGAGCATGAAGAGGGTGATTTGTCATGGGCTGCCGGCCCTCGCTCATGACCACTCTACTTGGACTCAGTGATTGTCCCTGCATCTTTCTGAGTATAGATGCTCAGAGAGGATCTCTCTTCCAAAACCTAAGTGAATATAGAAAGCACTTTACATAGTATCCAAGGGAATGCATTCCAGGGAGAGGGCACAGCACGTGCAAAAGCCCAGAGGCACCTTCACAGGAGGGCATCATTGGGCCTTCTCAGCCTCCACCTGCCTTTGACATGTGGTAGGCCACAAGGGAGTTGGCATCCTGGTGCAGTAATGCTGGCCAAATGGGAGCCTTTTACCAAAGTTCCCTGGTGCTTCTACTTAGCCAGAGAGGACCTATGAGCTCCTGGCTAGTGGCAGGTTCCAGAGCATCCTGTCACCATTCCTATAGAGCCTTTGGCCACTCCTGTGTAATCAAATAGCATTTTGGAGAGTAAACTTTTTTCCTGGCATATATTTTTTTTTTATTGTGGTAAAATATATACAACATAAAATTGACCATGTTAAACTGTTTTTAAGCATATAGTTCTTTGGCATTAAGTTTATAATGTATATAACCATCACCCTATCCATTTCCAAAACTTTTCTGTCATTGCAAACAGAAACTCTGTACTCATTAAATACCACTCCCCAACTCCTCTCCTTATCTCTTGGTATCCTCTGTCATACTTTCCATCTCTGTGGATTTGCTTATTATGAACATTTCAGAGGAACGATGTCATATGATAATGTGGCCCTTTGAGTCTGGCTTCTTCCACTTAGCATCATGTTTTCAAAGTTTGTCCATGTTGTTGGAGGGGGGCTTTTCAGAAGCAGACAAGGTGTTAGTACAGTATGTTGACCCTGTACCAGGTGCTGCAAAAGAGCAAAAGAGGAAGAGAAGCCGAGGTCCAGCCCAGGAGCTCCCATCTGGGCCACACAGGTGGCACTAACTCATACCATCCCTACTCCTGGTTTCTCCTATTTGCATTTCTCTAGATGGGCTCACCTTGAAATCAAGGGCCCCATACCTTGTGTGTGGTACTCTGTGCCACAACTCTAGATTACCTTGGGCCCCTTATGTCTCTCAGCCTCATCCTTCTCATCTGTGAAATGGACCTCATGCTCTATCATGAGTTGTCTTTGAAAAAAAAAAAAAGAGTTGTCTTTGGCTGGATGAATCTGGCTCCCAAAGTCAGCTTGGAGCTGCCCCTTGTGTGCCGGAGGAAGACTTTTTTATTTATTAAAATAAATATTTTTTATTTATGACTTTTTTATTTAATTTTTTATTAAAATTTTTATTAAAATTTTATTAAATTTTATTTATTTATTAAAATAAATATTTTTTATTTATGACTCTTTTATTTATTAAAAATTAATCCAAGGGATGGTGCCTGTGGCTCAGTGGGTAGGGCGCCGGCCCATATACCAAGGGTGGTGAGTTCAAACCTGACCCCAGCCAAACTGCAACAAAAAAATAGCCGGGTGTTGTGGCAGGCACCTGTAGTCCCAGCTACATAGGAGGCTGAGGCAAGAGAATTTGCCTAAGCCCAGGAGTTGGAGGTTGCTGTGAGCTGTGTGACGCCATGACACTCTACTGAGGGTGATAAAGTGAGACTCTGTTTCTACAAAAAAAAAAAAGAAAAAAATTAATCCAGGGACTTTGATATATAGGGCCTTAAGAGGAGCTGGCAGGTCATGTGATCTCTGAAAGCATAGGGCTGGTAATCCATTTAAGAAAACATTTTCTTCTTCTTTTTAATTTAATGGAGGAAATCATTAGCTGGGAAATTGGTAGAACAGATTTATTCCTGTTTTGGGGAGGGGGAATGGAAGAGCAAATCTGCCCTAATTGCTGTGTGTTCTAGAAATATGTCAGCAAGATATTCCCATTAGCTGGGTCTGGCTTGAGTGGAAGCAGTGGATCCTACCCTTCACCCCATGTTCTGGGGGTGGAAAGGGGGCTCTTTCTGGACCCAGGTAGACAGCCATAATGTCAGCAGTGGCTGATCTTCAAAGTCCCATCAAGCCTGCTGTGGTTCCCTAGTTCTCAAGTTTACCATGAGTCTGAGCACGAGGCAGGATTCTGGCTCTGGGGGGCGGGTCCCAGAGAGATCTTGCTCCAGCTCTCATTCCCAGGGAATCAGGACCAGGACCCCCATGTGGGAAAAAGGACTACGTGCCTCTGGGGCTTCATCCGGTTCCAAGGGGAGGCAACTGGGTTCACCCTAAAAATAACTGAAGATGCAGACAGCTTCAGCATGCAAATGTTTTTCGTATCTGTGGGCCAGATAATTTAAAGGTACAGCTGTTTTCCACTGTCCCAATCTATTTGTTTTTCCTGGAGCTGGGAAGAGGCCTGGGGTGTCTTTTACCAATACCCCTGGTTGAGAGTCTGCCTGGGCACCCGGCTGCCCTTTCCTTGGGCACCACCTCCCCAGGGGCTCACTGGCAGTACATGAGTCAGCTGTGACTCTCAGCAACCCCTCCATGCCCCCAAGGATCCCTGTCACAGGGCAGGCCTGGCCAGAACGCAGCTACCCCTTTAGGCTTGCTGAGGTGGGTTCTGCCTGACTTCACTCACCAAGTTCATCCAGCAAGGGAAAATGGGTAAGGGCATTCTCAGAGCCAGGCAGGATATGGACAAGGTAAAAGGCAAGTAACCACCAAGGTTGGGAACCTAGCTCCTGGCAGCTGCCATACTCCCAAGCCTTTCGAATGCCCGTCCGGTTTGCTGCCCTGTTGGGTGCTGTTCTCAGACCCCACTGGCAGAATTCGGGTGTTCCAGGCCCTTCCTGTCCTGGAAATCTCCAAGGCATATTGTCACCTCTCTGGTTGAGGACTCTTGTCTGCTCCTCTAATAATCCTTTCATAGACAAGTCACATGGAGAAGCCTCAAAGCAGTGAGCCATCTGGGAGGAGCCACCCAGACTAGGGCTCCTGCCATGCTGAGTATGGTGGCCCATGGTGCTTTCCAAGGATGGCAGGCCTGGGTTGGGTCAGAAGTTTGTCCACAATGGGGGTTAGGAGAGGTAGATATAACTTTGGACCAGGCATAGATCCTTGAGGTACCAACCTCTGTAGAGGCTTCATATCCCTCCACTCATTCATGCATTCAGAAATTTCATTTAGTGCTTGCTCTGGGTGAGGATACAGCAGTGAATACAAACAACCAAAATCCCTGCCCCCACAGAGCCTCCATTCTAGTGGGAGAGACAAGACAGGCTTGAAAAAAGAATACTCATCTGGGTGTGGTGGCAGGTGCCTGTAGTTCCAACTACTTGGGAGGCCTAAGCCAGAGGATTACTTGAGCCCAGGAGTTCGAGGCTGCAGTGAGCTATGGTCATGCCACTGCACTACAACCTGGGCAACAGAGTGATACCCTATCTCTACAAAAAAAATTTTTTTTAATGTGACAATATGGATGAACCTATAAAACATGCTAAGTGAATGGAGCCAGACAGAGAAGAAGAAATACCGTATGGTATGTTTTCACTCATTGCGATGATACTGTGAGGTCTAAGGAGTAGTGAGATTTACAGAGACAGAAAGCAGGATGGTGGGTGCCAGGGACTGGGCAGTTAGTGTTTAGTGGGACAGGGTTTCCCCACTAAACACTTTGAGAGGGTAAATAATTCCTGGAGATGGATTGTGGTGATATTGCACAGTAATGTACTTAATGTCCTAGAATTGTACACTAAAAAGCAATTAAGATGGTAAATTTTATATTATGTATATTTTACCCCAATTTAAAAAATATGAAAGAAAAAAGAATAAAGAAAGGGAGCACATGCAATAATGATCAATGCACTGAAGAAAATCTGGGTGAGGGGCTGGAGCCAGGTGTGAAGTTAGGCCTTTAGTGAGCAGGGCCCAGGTAATAGGGGGTGGCTGGGCAGAGCCTTCAGGGCCTCCCTGAGTCAGGGAGGTGGCCACTCAGGGCTTTGAGCTGCAGCAGGAGGTGGCCATAGGTTTGGGGAGGGTCTTTCTGGCCAGGCTGCTGAGGAGGGTGGGGAAGCAGGGAGCCAGGAGAAGGCTTTGTGGGGTGGGGGCTTGTGCCTGCATGACCAACGCCTATTTGTGGACTCAGTGCCTTGGTAGTTAGGATGCTTTACTTTGTGGTGGTGTTTAAATGTTTTGCATTATTCTGGAATCTCCACTATTTCTCCTTCAGTATCACTTCTTTCCCAATGTGGGTGGGTTTGGGTGGGTCAGGGCAAGAGAGAGGGTGTCTGGCTCAGCTTTCAAACCCTGCTGTCTGGACTTTGGAGCCACAAGGCTCCTGAGAAGCACATAGCCTTTTGCCTGGAGGCCTCAGGAGGGTGCATAGTGCCTCTCAACCCAAAGTGGGCCTGCTCGAGAGGGTCAGCTCTCAGGAGGCTTCACATTCAGCTACACAGGAGTAGTCACTCTCCTTTCCAAGTCTGAATTTCTGTATCTGCAGAGTGTGAAGGCTGGGGTGCATTCTAGTGAGATTGCTGACCAGACCCTCTCTGCTGAAGGAGCCTGTGACAGCAGCTTTGTTTCTATGGGATGGTCTCCTAGAGTTCCTGGCTTCATGCCACAGTCTAGCATCAGGGACCCTCTGCATATCCCCTCAGGGGGGCTCTGCTATCACATCAGGGAAGGGGGAGGGTCTCTTTCAGTCCTGCAGCCCTGCTCAGACATTCCAGGGATGACCTCAGGAGTTGCTGGGGGAAACGGCAGGAGGGGGGTTCTAGAACAGGGTAGAGAGGAGAGGCCCGTGGTTCACAGACCCATGTCATTATGGAGGGCATGGAGCCCCGTTGGCTCCAGTTGGCATCTGTTTTGTTCCCTGAGAGCCCAACCACCCACCCTCTGTCCTTCTAGAGGGGTCCTCGGGAGCCAGGCTGCAGACGGAAGCCTGCCCTACCACCCAGACACTGTGGGGTGAGTAGGAAAAGAAAGGTGAAAGGAAGGAGACCCAGCAGGTAGGCCTGGGCCTACACCATGTGTTGTTCCACACTGGCTATCTCATCAGGCCTTATAGCCACTCTGTCCAGGTTGGTCACCACTAGCCCCAAGTGACTATTTAATTTTAATTGTAAATTAAAGTGAAATAAAGTGAAAATTTCCATTTTCCACTCATGCATCACACATCCAAGTGCTTAGTAGCCACTTGGGGCTAGTGGCAGGTAGCGGCCACCACAGTGGATGATGCAGGTATAGAACACATCTGTCTTTGAGGAAAGTTCTACTGGGCAGCAGCCAGACCTATGAGTTCGAGATTGTTGCCCCATTTCACAAATGAAGAAGCTGAAGCTAAGAGAGGGGAAATGACTGTCCAGTCCTGTACCCAGTGAATGTCAACAGTTCTTGACTCGAGGTACATTAAGTCTCAGGGTGTGGGTGTGGGATTGGCTACACCTGCGTCTTCCTGTCCAGCTGGCTGCCTTCCCAGGACAGAGGAAGCTGCAGGCCCACTGTGGGCAACACACAGGCTTCTGGGATGCCTTGACCTCAGGAGCCAGATAGAGCCTCCTCAAATCGGTCACACAGTGGGGAGTATCACTCTGGTGGAAAAGCAAAGTGAGATTAGTATTCATTTTTGGACCTCTAAGCCTGCAACTTAGACCAGATCCCTTAGGGGAGACTCAAGGACATTTCAGTGGGCTCTGAAAATTTGATTTGTTAAAGGTAAAAAGCCAAGCGTGGTGGCAGGCATGGTAGCCCCAGCTACTAGAGAGGATGCAGTAGGAGGGTCTCTTGAGCCTAGTAGGAGTTGGAAGCTACAGTAAGCTACGATTGCCGGAGAAGCCATTGCACTCCAGCCTGGGTAACACAATGAAATGCCATCTCTAAAAAGCAACAAGAAAGTGAGAGGAAATAACCGAAGGGTGGAAATAGCCACATGTCTTTCAGCTAATAGGTAATGCATGAACAAAATGGGGTCTGTATATATAACTCAGCTGTAAGAAAGGAATGAAGTTCTGACACTTGCTACAATGTGGCTGAACCTCAGAAACATCATGCTATGTGAAAGAAGCCAGACACAAAAGGCCACACATCTTAGCATTACCTTTATTTGAAAGGTCCAGGATAGGCAAATCTGTAAGGACAGCAGATGGCTGCTGGGGGAGGAGTGGGGAGTGACTACCAGTGGGTATAGGGGTCTCGGTTGGGAATGATGAAAATGTTCTGGGACCAGAGAGAGATGGCGGTGGTTCAACCTTGTGAATGTCTTTAATGCTACTGAAGTGAACACTTTAAAATGGTAAATTTTATGTTATATGTATTTTACCATGATAAAAAAAAAGTGAGAGGAAACGGTAGTGTCTAGGTGGTGAATATATAGATGTTCATTATAAAATTTTTTCAACTTTGCCATATGGTTGAATACTTTCATAATAAAACATCGAGGGAAAAAGTAAGAAGGGAACTGTGAAGAGAATGTTTCCAAGGCTCCAGCCCACTGTTAGTGGTCTATGTGTTGGGGCAGCGAGGCCTGGTGGGCTCCGGTGCTGGGCAGGCTCTCTGAGCCGTCATCCTGAGGGATGCCAAGCCGGCAGAAGAGGCAGGGTACTGGGTGCCGCTGGCCGGGTGCTGAGCAGTGCTGCTACTGTGCTCTGGTCCCTAAGGAAATGTAGTTCTTAGCGTGGGCCCAATGCTTATGGGTCTTCACCCTCAGCCTTCCCAAGTCTTCCCACCTCAGTACCCAGGAGTGTGGTTGGTAGAACTCGGTATTATCCCTGTTCGTGATGATGAGACAGAAGCCTAGTGAAGTGAGTGTACTTGCCCCTGCCATGTGGTCGCCAGGAAGAGAAACCAAGACCCCATCCCAGGCCTCATGGCTTTTTCCCCAGCCCCAAGGAAGCTCAGAGGTGGCCACAGCCAGTCCTGAAGCTGGGATGTGGGTAGCCAACACTGCTGAGAAACTGGCAACAAGAAACTGGCAGGAGGTGCTGCCCAGCGCAGGGGGCCTCGGAGTCCCTGCCATGTCAGGGCGAGTCCCTCTGCTTGCTGTGCCCCAGGCCTCCCTTTTCCTTTCCTTCCTGCAGGGGTGGCTCTGGGCCATGGAAACCCTCCCATAGGTGGGTATCCCCTCATCCCTGAAGGTGGGAAAATGTGACTCAGGATGTGGCTACAGATTTTTAGAAATGGGGAGGCAAGGCAGGTGGAGATCCATAGGGCTTCCCTGAATGCCAGGTAACACCTGGTTCAGAAGCCATGTGAAGGGGTCCAGGGTCTCTGTGCCCCTGTGGGTCTTGACCCCAGGTCTGGCTAGCAGGGTGGCCTGACATGGAGGGCTTAGGCTCTTGACAGAGGAGCAGTAGAGCTCTTGAGATAGGAAGGAAAGCCCCCCCCCCGCCCCACCTCCCTTCATCTCAGAGAGGCAGTGGCCACCAGATACTGTTGCTTCTGCCCACGGGTCTGGCTGGTTCCCCTCCCTGCCAGGCCGCCTGGACCCATAGGCCTGGTCTGGGGGAGGCTGCAGCAGGAGAACTGTGGGATTGGCTCTTGCTGACGCCTTCCCTCCAGCATATGGCTCCTCCGCCCGCCTCAGGCTCTGCCAGCGGCTCCCCTTTCTCCATGGCAACTCAGCTCAGTGGTCCCAGTGGAGGAAAGAAAATCAATTCTCTCTCCTTCCCGCCCTCCCTCTCCACTCCCCACCCCTTCCTCTCTGGCCTGCCTTCCTCCCTTCCTCCTCAACCCTGTCAGGCTGACAGCAATTCCGTCCGCCCGTCCCAGGGACACGCGTGCTCCTCGGTGTCTTCCCGTCTGCAGGCATGGGAGGCCAGGAGAGCTGCATGCTGCTGGGGGCAGCCCTCTGAGGCAGGCGGCTCAGGGATGGGGGCTGCCGGCCCACCCCCACCCTGGCTCCCATGGCGTGCACCTCCCAGCTCTGACACTTTGCCCCCTCCAGTCCCCTTCCCTCACGTTGGCTTGCTGAAAGGTAATTTTATGTTCCTTCTGAAACATGTCACAGCCTCAGGAAGGGTTTATTAGCAAGGAAGTCTCCATCATCTGGTCATGTAGCTGCTTGTTTTCTCTCCCGGAGCTGGGATGGTGGAGGAGAGAGGCCTGGTCTGGCATGCTCAGAGCTCGGGGGGCATGGCAGAGTTTGGGTTCATGGGGCTGTCCTGTAGGGAGACAGTGAGTAGCTTGGCTTCTGCCTCTTGGTGCTTCGGTCCATTCCTCTGGCTCTGCTGCACTTCCATTTTCCACTGTGATTGTTACAGGGCTTGGACAGTCTGCTTCCCTGGACCATAGTGGGACCAGGGATAGAGGAAGAAATTTGAGAGACATGCACATGCACCCCAGATGGGGCAGGGCTCCTGGGGACAGTTGCTGGCCACACGTTGGCCAATTCTCTGATGAATCTTTATCATATGAAAATGGAAGTTCAGTGGGGGAATGCTTTTTTCTCCCCTGCCAGTCCTCCACAACCAAGATTTCAAAGAAAATGGTGTAGAGAGCATCTTCTGCTGGCTGTTTCCAGGTGGAATGGTCGGTCTGGAGCAGCACCATCTGCTTGGGACAGCCCCTCTGCCGTTGGGTTCGGGCAGGATTTCCAAGACTGCTGCCCAGTGGGTCACCATTCTGCCGCTAGGAGCAGCATCCAGGACAGCGCCTGTGTGGCTTTACCAGAGGCACTTTGGGGGCTAACTCCCCTGTGCAGCCCAGCCGGACAGGTGGGCGTGCTGCCCGCACGACCTCCACTTCCTGTGCACCAGGCAGTGGAAAAAAAAACCCTGGTTGTCAACAAGAACATCTCTCTCGTTGATGGAAAGTGAGGGCCAAAGAGACCAGATTTAGCACCCAGTTCTTAGAAGCTGAGGGTTTGAATGGTGTCTGCGAGAAAGCCTTGTCTGATCTTTAAATAGAAAGCGCACACTAAGTAGCCCCGTCTGACTCATGAGGGAGCTTCAAAGTTCAAACAGGTACCAGGGAATTTAAACTCCACTCTGAAAGGGGCACACAATGTGGGGGGTAGCGGCAGAGAGGTCTAGACATTGCTGGGAGTATCTGGGTCCCAGGGTGAGGGTGGGCTTGAGGATGGGACAAAAACTGGTTCATAAAGTGAATAGTAGAACGTAGGACTTGGGGTGGCCTTGGAAACAGCCTCACGAGCATCTTGGCTAGATTCTATTTCTCATTCCAGCATTCCGTCCGGGAGGTTGCTTTACTAACAGAATCAGAGCTTGGAGGCTGGCAGCCTGGGGCAGGACACCCCGCTGGTTCTTAGGTCAGGCATCTGTAAACTTCATTTGTTTATGTCCTCCAAAGCCCTGTTTCTTTAAAGCTGCCTCAGAGCCTCCCACAGACCCTGAATTCTTAGTACTTCCCTTTGAGCAATCAGATCAGCTCCTGCCAGGCGGGGCGAGAGGAATGCTATTGTGTCTGCGTCCATCTGCTTTATCTTGCCTTCCTCTGCTGGCGGGCTGGAGCCCCATAAGACCCCCCTGGCATCTGAGCAGCTTCCTAATGACACCAACCACGTCTGGATTCTGCCTAGCTTGCAGTGAATTCTGATGGGTTTATGAGTTGTGTGATGGGTGGGGAGGTGGTGTGCTGGTTTTGTTTGGTTTGGTTTTGGTTTGCCAGTGAACGGAAAATCTGATGTGACACCTTAAAGGCCAGCCCACGAGTAGCAGCTCTTGGTTCCGTCTCTCCTCTCAGCCTCCCCACCACTGCCGTTGCCGTTACAGCTGGGGTTCCTCCGCCCCAGGGTCTTTCATGTGCGTCCAGGGCACTCCAAGTGTGCAATCAGTCTGCAGGACCAAAGGCCGAAAGGGTGGCCAGACTCAAGCTGGCCTTGGAGGAGGAGAGAGGCAGGCGGATCCTGAGTGCTCTGCGCTGGCCTCCCCGCCCTCCCGGGTCCTTTCTCAGTGGCTGCTCCAAAGTGTAATATCACGTAGCAGTGACTTACTTGAAAGCATCGTACGGAGCCGCAGAGGGTGTCAGAGCAGCTTGGAGAGGTGGGAGCCCTGGCTGCTGATGGCTCTAGCCTGCGAGAATGTGGAAAGCTCATTCCAGGAAAAGTGGGATAGTCACCGCGCTGTCTGGCTTTCAGGCGGTGAGTAGTTCCTTCTTCTTTAATTTGACAGAAGCGCTGGGATTCAAACAAGGGCACACTGGGAAGCCTGGTGGTTCAGACAGACCTCACAAAGCCCGTGAGGCGCCGAGGGAAATATTTGATTTCTTGTCCCCTGGCCTGACTTGAAGGATGTGCTGGGCCAAACAGGCAGCTCTGTCTCAGGTCAGAGGTTCTGGGACTTAGGATATCTGCTTCTGTCCCTGCCCAGCCCCGTGCCCAGGTTTGGAAAAGTCTTTTCATGGTGTTGCATGAATGACTTAAATGGTACAGGAAGAAAGAAGCTCATGAATGTTAAATTCTTCCTGGGTCTCTCATGCAATTTCCCTGAATGCTTACATACACATTCATGCATATGTGCCCAATGCACAGGCATGCACACAGTCACATGCTCATACAAACACACATGCATACACCATGCCTGCACACACATACTCATTCACACAAGCAGACACCCACATGCACACATTCACAGATATATTTTTCCCTTCTGCTAGCAGGGTGCACGCACCATTTGGCATTGTGCTGTGGTCATGTGATCCTGTGTAAATGGTTCTCAGTATTGATAAGAGCGGACAGCTATCCTTTCACGCATTGCTTTTCAGCTCAGGGTCTTACCTGGTGAGACAGACCATCCCCATATACTTCTGGAAAGACCTACCTCCTTCTCCATCCCTCTTTTCTTTCCCTCTGCAGCTCTGCTGCACCAGTCTGGTGTGTTTGTATCTACAGGGGAAGCCCCCAGGTACTTTCTGTCCCAGGCCTCTGAGGGCCTTTAGCCCAAAAGGAAGAGAGTTGTCAGAGAGAGACTTGCTAAACTTATGGTGTGCTGAGCCACAGGGCTGTGTGTGTGTGTGCTGTGTATGCACGTATGATGTGTGTGATGTACAAATGTGTGTGGCATGGCGTGTGTATATGGGATGTGTGTGAGGAGGCACATGTGAATGTGTGGTGTGTGCACATGGTGTGTGTATGTGTGTACATGGGTGTGGTGTGTATACCAGTACAAAATGTGTGAGCAAGTCGGGTGTATGGCAGTGTGTATGAGTGTGTGTGGTGTGTACATGCATGCATACATTTGCACACATGCTCTTTCCATGTTTGTGTTTGGGTATCTGCAGCGTTGCATTCTATTTCTCCCCTATTTTTTGGTTCATTCCCAGAGCAGGCTCGGCAGGTTCTCACCCACGGCAGCCCTGGGCTCTTAGTGCCCCCTTCGTAGGCACCTCCTCAGATTTCATCTGATCTGACAACTTGCAACCACCCTGGAAGTCTTGGTGTTATCCCTATTTTGTATACCAGCAGACTGAGTCCTGAGGGGTGAGTAGCCCACCCTGTGAAGGCAGAACCAGAGCTCAGCTCTCTGACTCACTCATTCATTCACTCATTCATAAGTTACACGTGCAGCCTTACTGATGTTTGAAGACCAGACCCAGCTATGGCCCTTGGGGTGGAGGGAGCCTCATCTGGGAGGAGGCTGAGAATGTCAGGAGAGGGGCAGCCAGAGAAGGGTGCTTACCCTCCCTGCGTGTCGTTTTCACTCATACAGTTGTGTAAGGAAGAGGAAAGGAAGGAAGGAAGGAAGTGGAGGGCCAGACCAGAAGGAGTAGGCAGCCTGGGTCTGGGGCTGAGCAGGAGGCAAGTCTCCTGTGTCCATTCCACCACCAACCCCACCCATGTCACCTGCCTACTTTACACTAGAGACCTGGGATCACCCACCCTGATCTGCTCTCAAGCTACTATAGGGGCAGCGTGGCTCTCTTTCTTTTAAAATTTGTTAACATATTAACATTGTGGGGTCTGTTTTAAGCTGAGCACTTAGGCACTGGTGGCTCAGCATAGTAGAAGGGACACTGCACATGAGGAGATCTGTGCCTTGGTTTTCTAGTCTATAATACAAAGATAACTGTTTCACGTACCTTAACAGAGAGGGACAGATATGAACCCCTTGAAAATGAACCATGTGTGTTGGCAGCAGCAAGGCGGTAGCTGTCGTTACAGACAACACATTCCAGGAGCGTACTCATCCTGGGTCAGGGGAGAGCGTATGCCCGTGTAGATGTGTTTAGGGAGAGGGAAGGACACAAACGTACAGCAGTTGGGTAGAGCATAGATAGGAGTGCTTATGTTAGTTTTACAACTTCCCTGTAAGCTAGAGACTATAAGGAAGTAAGATGTAAAAATAATAAGACTCGGGCATTTAAAAGCTCTTCCCCAAATGTAGACAAAATACTTATGGAGAGGGCGGCACCTGTGGCTCAGTGAGTAGGGTGCTGGCCCCATATACCGAGGGTGGTGGGTTCAAACCCAGCCCCGGCCAAACAACAACAACAACAACAAAAAGTAGCCGGGTGTTGTGGCGGGCACCTATAGTCCCAGCTTCTTGGGAGGCTGAGGCAAGAGAATCGCCTAAACCCAGGAGTTGGAGGTTGCTGTGAGCTGTGATGCCATGGCACTCTACCGAGGGTGATAAAGTAAGACTCTGTCTCTAAAAAAAAAAGAATACTTATGGAGAAGGGGAAATTTTGTACCTTAAGGATCCCATAAGAAGTCAAAGGAATAAAACCAAAGCCCCAGCCTTGTGGATGCTAAAGGTGGCTGGCCTCTACAGGGGACAGGGAATTCCAGGGCAGTGGATGGTATCTCCCTACTAGGCAGGGCTCTCCCTGAGCACAGAGGACCTCCAAGGCAGCTCTTTCTGAGCTTGGGATTCAGGCTCGCATTCCTTCCCCACAGCCTCTTCTTCCAGAGCTTCAGGTGAGAGAAAGTTGTCTCTTGTGATGATTTCTTGACAGGGTGCTGGTGCAATGTGCAGGGCCAGGCGCAGTGGCTCATGCCTGTAATCCTAGCACTCTGGGAAGCAGAAGCAAGTGGATTGCTTGAGCTCAGGAGTTCGAGACCAGCCTGTGCAAAAGCAAGACCCCATCTCTACTTAAAATAGAAAAATTGAGGCAAGAGGATTATTTGAGCCCAAGAGTGGAGGTTACTGTGAGCTATGATGCCATGGCACTCTACCCAGGATGACAGCTGTCTCAAAAAAAAAAAAAAAAAGGTTAACTGGTGCAATGTACAGGTGCAGGGTGACCCAATAGGCCTGCTGTTGCCCGGCCTCTTGAGAGCCCTTTCAGATAAATGTCCCACCTCAAAAGCTTGAGCAGCTGTTGAGAGAGAGCGCACCAAATGTGGAGACCAGGAGTCTAGAGCCCTGATTGTGCTCCATGTAGACCTTATTGAGCCCCTGCTGAATGCCTGACAAAGCCAAGCTTGGTAGAAATGAATGAACCAGGGACTTGCATGTGTTCACCACCCTGCAAAGTGCAAATGTGTCTTGGGAGAGGACAGGAGAGGTTGCCAGTCTTAACTCAGTATCTGTTCTATTCCTCAGTTGCCCTCCCTTGTTGCCGTAGCGAGAGGAACTTTCTTCACTACGTCTCCTCGCCTCTCTCAAAGTGAAGCAATGCACAGGGAGCAGAGGGGAGGGAAAATGCAAGTCCTCTTGCATTGGTCTCGTTGTGAGCTCTTGGAGAATTCCCTTGGCCTCTCTGAGCTCAGTTTCCTGGTTTGCACAACAGGGTTAGAGATGGACTAAGGGGACTGAGAAGGACGAAGAGATGGAGTACTTGGTTCCACACTGGCGTCCTCATGTTGCCCGTCACCCTGTGCCCTTGTGAAGCACTTCACAGCTTTCTAGGCGTGGGCACACCATTATCACAGCCTATGGCTGTGAACCGGCTGCACAGAGAGGGAGCGGGGAACAGTTTAATTTAAAATGCTCTTGCCGCCTGATTGCACTTGCCTGCTGGGCTCATGCTAATTGCATGGCTGCAGTTCTCTCTCCAGAACTTTTGGTTCCTGGGATGTAGAAGATTGGGAGTAGGCTGCTCTTCCAGGTGGTAGCCACATAGACCCAGATTTGAGTCCTGGCTATGCAGCCTGTGGAAGTTGCCTAATCCCATTGGCCTTATCCCACTGTACCTCAGTTTCCTGTTGTGCAGAATGGTGATTGTCCCCACCCTCTTTCTGTGTTGCCTGAGAGTCCTCTGTGCTCCTTACTTGGCTCATAGAAGGAGCATATGAAGGGGGTGTTTGTTTCATAGGGATGGTAGTATGGGTCGGTTCAGCTGGCCACTCTACATTTGAGGTTGCCCTGGGATCAGGGCCAGGCCAGCTACACTTTTCATGCTCCCAATAATGTTTGGAGAGCCTGTGCTGTGTCTCGGCCAGCAGAGCTTTCTGGCATCAAGAGGCGTGGTCACTGGACTGCCTGTGTCCCACCAGCCACCGAAATCTAGAACTGCTCCCTGGACTATGTTTGTCTTCAGGGGCAGGTGGGCAGGTCTCTCTCTGGCTGGACAGACACAGAGAGACAGGACACGCTGTTAGCAGTGTTGCTGATGGAGAACCAAGGCCTGGGGAGGGGGTGATGAGCAGCTCTGTGTCACATGGCTGGAGCTCAAGTGTGGCCATAGTGCCAAGGAGGGGCCTCCCCTGCAGCAGAAAGAAGGCAGGGGCTAGAATTTATGCTTGAATCCCCAGCCAGTAGCTTTGGCTTGGAGGAGAGGAGCCAGCATGCTCTCTCTGCTGCCTGCAGCCTGCTGCCCACCCCACTCAAGAGTTCCACCTGCCTCTCCCTGGCACTCATTCCTGAGCAACAGTGGACACCCTAGGGGCCCAGGTCAAACCTGATGGATGGGGAGACTGGCACCTGGGACCACACCAAGCTGGCCAGCTGTGTAGGCTCCCACGGCAGTACACAGTTTACTGTCCTCTCTCTACTGGCCTCCGCCCCCCACCCCATGCCCGTCTTCCCATGCGGCTGAGGAAGGGCCCAGCTGGTAACTCAGCAGCATCCCTTCCACATAGCCCCAGCATGAGTCAGGGATTCTCCGGGTTGGGGTGATGCATGGAAGGGCATGTAACCGGGGGTATCCCACTGCAACTAGCCTGGGCTGAAGACTGGTTGTTCCTATGGGGTAATTGCAAGGCACAGGGCTCAGGCCAAGTGACCTTCTTGGAAGAGGCCTGGCCTGTGTGGGCATTACTGCCCAGCGTGCTCTTCCCCAGCTCACCACCATTGCTCTGCCTACTGGGTCTGGCCACCCAGTATGACTCTTCCTCTCACTGCCAGTCCGTCAATGAAGTGCCAAAGAGCAGAGCTGACATTTGGCTGCCACATTGCATCAGGGTAGCCAGCTGGATCTTGCTGTGGCCTTGTGAGATGGTCAGGACAGATGACCAGGATCTGTCCCATGCAGGGGTGTAGAAGTTGAGTAACCTGCTCAAGGTCAGACAACTGTTCTGGGACAGAGTTTGGAAACAAACCATTTACCTAACAAATGTTTGCTGGTCACCTACCTTTATGGGGCAAATGTTCTGACCAAAGCCCAGAGTAAAACATTCTGAACCAGGGTTAGGCCCCAACCTGAAGGCAAACATGTGGCTATACTCACTACAGGGTGATAAAGGCCAAGAGAAAAATCAGCGCAGGTGCCGGAGGTGGGGGGTGGTGGTGGTGCGGGGGGATAGGGGCTCTACTCCACAAGACAGGGGGAGGCTTCCTAGAGGCCTAAAAGGAGAGAGATTCTTTGATCACAGAGGACTCCAGGCCTAGGAGAGCTGAGGATGCCGCCTTACCCTGCCGTGAGCCTTCAGCAAGCCCAGTGCCGTCTCTGTTGTTTCCGTCTGTACATGAGGGGGCCGAACCTCTTCCCAATAACCTTGGGGGCTCTGTTTGAGACACAGGCCCCTGGGGCCCTCACACACAGGTTTTGATCCAGCAGGTCTTGGAGGGAGGGCCAAGAACCTACATTTTAAACAAGCTCACTAGGCATTCCTAAAGCAGTTCACCCTAAAACTTCAATGTGAGAAATGCCGGAGCTCTGAGGTTATTAGTCCTACAATGGTCTTGATCATGTTTCTTCGTGTGCACAGAGCTCATGGTGCTGGGATGGTGGAGGCACCAGGGATTACAAATGAAGATGATGCTGCCTGAGAGGTTATTCAGAGGTGCAGGTGAGGTAGGGTGCTGAACCAGTCGAGGTGGGGGGCAAGGTACATATCTCTTCTATTTGTAGCATTTCTTTCTTTTTGTTTTGAGACAGGGTCTTGCTCTGTTGCCCAGACTAGAATGCAAAGGCATCATCATACCTTACAGCAACCTTAAACTCCTGGGCTTAAGTGATCCACCTGCCTCATCCTCTAGAGTAGCTGGGACTACAGGTGACCACCACCACACTGGCTAATTTTTCTATTTTTGGTAAAGAGGGGGTCTCCTTGCTCAGGCTGGTGTCAAACTCCTGGCCTCAAGTGATCATCCTCCCTCTTTGTCCTCTCAAAGTGCTGGGATTTTAGGCATGAGCCACCATGCCCTGCCTCGTATTTCTAACATTGCTCATCAGAGAAAATGTCAGTCCTGGGTGGCACCTGTGGCTCAGGGGGTGGGGCACCAGCCCCATGTGCCAAGGGTGGCAGGTTTGGGCCTGGCCCCAGCCAAACTGCAACAAAGGGATAGCCAGGCATTGTGGCGGGTGCCTGTGGTCCCAGCTACTTGGGAGGCTGAGGCAAGAGAATCGCCTAGGCCCTGGAGTTCAAGGTTCCTGTGAGCTGTGATGCCACGGCACTCTACTGAGGATGATAAAGTGAAACTGTCTCTACCAAAAAAAAAAAAATAAGTCAGTCCCCACATCAGGGCATATTCTTTGGGCTGGTACTTAGGGCTAATGTGTCCAAGGATTTTTGGCAAAACTAAAGTCTGCTGGCCTGAGCAGATGTGAAGGTCTCCAGGAAGCTATCCTGGTATCAGACTGAGGCAGTGGGAAGGGCACTGTAGGCAAAGTGGCCACTTCCTCTTGAGTGTTTCAACTGCCTGGACATAGGCAGACCTCTCAATGCTGGCTCCTCAAGTGCCCTGAGCTAATTGGGCCACAGCCTTGGTAACAGCCTGGTGACAGGCTAACTTGGTCCTGCCCAGGCGCTGGTGTCACTTTCTCTGCCAGGAGGCCATTGGCTCTACTCCTGCAGGGAGCCCAGAGCAGGGAACACTGGCTGACGTGCATGTGGTCAGCACAGAGTATATCCTGTGTCTTGGTGCCACAAACCTCATTTCCTGGGGCTGCCATAACAAATGACCACAAACTAGGTGGCTTAAAGAGCAGAAATACGTCCTCTCATGGCTCTGGAGGCCAGAAGTCTAAAATTAAGGCATGAGCAGGGCTGTCCTTCTGAAGGCTCCAGGAGACTCCTTCCTTGCCCTTTCCAGTTCCTAGTGGCCCCCAGTATGCCTGGGCAGGTAGTTGCATCACTCCAGTTTCTGCCTCTGTTCTCATGCCCTCTCCTCTGTGTCTCTCTGTGTCCTCTTTTTTTTTGGAGACAGAGTCTCACTTTGTTGCCCTTGGTAGAGTGCTGTGGTGTCCTAGCTCACAGCAACCTCAAACTCTTGGGCTCAAGTGATTCTCTTGCCTCAGCCACACACACACACACACACATACATACGCGTGCACGCGCGTGCCAAGTAGCTGGGACTATAGGTGCCCACACGCCTGGCTAGTTTTAGAGATGAGGTATCACTCTGGCTCAGGCTGGTCTTGAACCTGTGAGCACAGGCAATCCACCCGCCTTGGCCTCCCAGAGTGCTAGGATTACAGGCGCCAGCCACCACTCCCTGCCGTGTGTCCTCATCTTATAAGGATGTTAGTCATTGGATTTTGAGCACATCCTAAATCCAGTATGATCTCATCTCAAAATGGTCAACTAGTAACAACCACAAAGACGCTATTTCCAAATAAGATCATGGTCTGAGGGTCCAGGTGAATATGAATTTAAGCCAGGGGTGAGAATGTTGCTCAGTCCCCTACAGCCAGCAGGCAGAATGCCACCAGATAAAGGGCAAGATAAAGGGCAAGCATGCTACACTGGCCAGGGAGCTCAGCCTGGCCACTGGTCCCAGGAAACAGATCTGGGGCTTTCAGTAGCTGCAACCCCCATTGTCAGAGAGGCCAGAGCACGGGAGGTGGCCCAGTGGGCAGCCACCCAGAGAGGATGTGCCAACCACACACCTATTTGTTATTTTTTTCTATACCATCTACTTTTGTGTAGCAGTCATCTATTTTAAGGTGTCCCAGAGAAGAAAGGCTGAATGTGCCTCTGAGGAGCCATTTAAGACCTGGTATCGAGTCTCAGGGAGATAGACTTTTCTCAGCCTAAGAACTTTCTAGCAGTACCTTGTAAGTGGTGAGCAGCCTATCCTAGGAGGCAACCAAGCCCTTCTCACAGGGTGGACGTTGCAGAGAGGATTCTTGCCACCCAGAGCTGAATCTGTGCTGGTCCTAGGGATTCGTGGCTCCACCTGACAGCTGTGGTGTGACATCAGGGACTTCTCCAGGGCAGTGCAGGCGATGGTGGCAGAGTCAGCCTCAGACCCCCAGCCAGCCCTGCTCCTGTTTGGTTTATGAATTTGTGAGTGGTGGAGGGATAGTGCCCACAGTATTTCTGGCTCCAGTGCATCAGGGGCGATGGGTCCCTTTTCCTGTCCCTTCACACTGACTGTCTTGTAGCTGTGTCTTCTCTGCCCCTCATCAAGTACCCTTCACTTTCTCTGGACATTCAGCCTCCCTCCCTCCAAGTACTATATCTGCACTCAGCTCTGGCTCCCTGAGCTCCTCATTACCTTCTCACCACCACTCCCAGGCACACAGTGGAGCTGCCATCTCCACACTTGGGGCCTGTCAGAGCCTTTCAGTCTGTGTGCTGTTGCTGTCACATCCAGCGGTGAAGGTGACATTGGTCTCTATACAATCATATGCACACCAGGCTGCATGTGGAATGTGTAAGGCTGAGCTCCACTGTGCCCTGCCACAGACCTTGTGAGAGTCTCTGCTCCACATTTCCATCGGTTAATGAAAGGCCGTACTGCTGCTCTGTGAAGCGCTTCCTGCATCTGACTTCTAGAAGTCTCTGCTTTCCAGGGATAACAAGAGAGGCTCTGAACACAGAAAGTCCCCAAGAGCCACAGTCCCTGACTCTAGCACCAGGTGTCCCCATGGCTGCCTGGCCACCATCTGTCCCTTCCCTTCTTCCTGTTCTGATGACATCCCCTCAGGTCCCCCAGCTAGCCCAGGGTGACTGTCGGAGCTGTCACCTCTCACCCAGGGGCTTATGGTTTTTGGTGAGAGTCACCTCTCACCCAGGGGCTTATGGATTGAGGTGAGAGTCACATAATGCATAGTTAATCATTTTAAAGTGAACAGTTCTTGCTGGCCTCTTGCAGGTCTCACACCAACTCAGCAAGTGACCTCAGACATATCCTTTCCCTTTTCTGAGCCCTTTCTTCTCACCTGTCAAAAAGACATAATCGCCTGGGACGAGGTGTATCAGCTCCTCACACGGAGCCTGATGCCTGGGAAATGCCCTGTAACTGGGTATTCTCATCTTGGTCCTCCTGCCTCTCTGGCCAGCCCTGCAGTGCCCTGTTCATCCTGTCCATGGTATCTGCCTACTCCAGGTGGAGCCCTGTGCCCTGTCCCTGGGACCAGATGGCTCTCTCTGTCTCTGCCCCTGAGAGGCAGCAGCTAGTGATGGGCAGAGTCCTGGATGTCCTGTGACAATGACCAAAGGGCTGTGAGGAGCCCTGGACACTGTGCGGGGCCTTCTGGTCCCTGCTCATCTGGTGTTTTGGATGCTTTTCAGAGCTTTCTCAAGGTGGCTTCTTAAGCCTGATCTCACAGACTGATTGGACAGCTGCTCTAGGCTCAGCACTAAGGTTGTACAAGGATGGACGGATGCCTCATGTGGCAGTCCACAGGCTTCCAGCGGCCACACAGGTGGTCAGAGCCTGCAGGCAGACACAGCAGGCCGAGGTTAAAAGTGTCTCACTTAGGGCGGCGCCTGTGGCTCAGTGAGTAGGGCGCCAACCCCATATGCCGAGGGTGGCGGTTCAAACCCAGCCCCGGCCAAACTGCAACAACAACAACAAAATAGCCGGGCGTTGTGGTGGGCGCCTGTAGTCCCAGCTGCTCGGGAGGCTGAGGCAAGAAAATCACGTAAGCCCAAGAGTTTGGGGTTGCTGTGAGCCCTGTGACGCCACGGCACTCTACCCAAGGGCGGTACAGTGAGACTCTGTCTCTATTAAAAAAAAAAAAAAGTGTCTCACTTGTCAGGGCCTCACTGTCACCTCTTTGAATCCCACCTGCCCTATGAGGGGGTGGTGGTGTTCCTACAAATGAGTAAACCTAGGCCTAGGGTGATTAAGAGACTTGCTCAAGGATGAAGCTGGAGTCTGAACTTGGTCTGGTCCCACAGCTAGTCTTTCTCCTTCTATCTTGGTGCCTCTGACTTGTTTGTTTGTTTCCCACTACCTTTTTGGTTTTTACAGGGTGAGGGTGACTGTGCTTGCCTCCCACCTCCCCCGGCCTTCCCCCGTTCCTGCTGTTCTGTTCAGGGCTGTTCAGCACCTCCTCACTTCCCACCCTGTTGACATAGGGCTGATGCTGAGCGGGTTTGTTTTTGACCCAGTCAGCCTGGCAGGGAAGTGGCAGGCTGTGTGCAGAGCTTCCCAAAATAGCCCCAGGCTCCCCGCCAAAGATAGAGGAGCCAGACTGTGTGCGATGGGCCTGGACCAGTTGAATGATGACTCAGGTCCCTGCACCCTGTAGCCCCACACAGTCCCACAGTCCCACAGCCCAGGCCCTGGGTCTCCTCCTCACAGTTATGCCTATAGGTGGTGGCCTTGTTCCCAGGAGGTCCAAGAGGTTGCTGTGGGCCACCAGCTTCAAGTTGCTGGTTGGGATGGAACCCAGAATCAGGAGTTCTTCATCCCCTTCCTGTTACTGACCTGCCCGATAACCTTGACCAAGACGCCATTGTTCTTTTGGCTTCTGTTTTCCACTTTGGGATGGGACAAGCACTTCTGTCCACCTGCCTGGCAGTATTGTTGGGAGGGCCTCATGGGACAGCAGGTGGCCGTCCCAACAGATGCCAGGGCGGTTAATGATAACACATAGTGACAAACTAATAGCACCGATGAGTTATTTCTCCTAATCCTGACTGTTCTGAGTGTGAAGGCACAGTTCAAGGGGAAACCCGCCCTGAGCAGGGCTAGACCCAACACTATCACATTGTAGTAATAATGGTGGCTGCTGCTGTTTCTTAGGTGTCCTGTGCTGGCTGCTTTGCATTCATTATCCTTAATTTATCCTTCCTACTAACTTACCAGGTGTATGTGGTATTAGACCTAGTTTTATAAGTATGAGAACTGAGGCTTAAAGTTTTAATTAACTTGCTGGAGACCAAGTGAGGGATTGGACCAGGTTGGGAACACCATTCTGACCACAAAGCCTGCCCTCTATCTTGGATGTTGTGTCCCCCTGTCTAGGGCAAGCCTGTCCCTGCTCTAGGCTTTTCCCTCCAGACCCCCGAGCCCAGTCTCTTGGCATCCAAGGGCAGCCAGAGCATCCAGAAGGTTCCATCTACATTCAGATGGGAGAGTGCTTGTGTAGGGCAGAGATCTGCAAAGGGCCCTACCTCAAAACAGAGCCCTGGGAGGATGGGGGGCATTTCTGGAACTGAAGAAGCCACTCATTTACAGCCCCCCTTCTTTACATTGTGTATTTAAGAAACTCAGTGGAACAGGGTCAGCGAGCGTCTCCCAAGTACCACCTGTGCACCAAGCCGCAGGGGCACCTGCACACTCTCTACAAAGCCCTGTGAGGCCCCTGTCACTCAGACTTTGCAGGTGAAGAAACACAGTTTAGCCAGAGGCTCAGGCCACACCCCTTGAAGGCCACTGGCTTGGCAGTGGCAGTGCTGGGACCAGGGCACAGTCCATCTGGTACCTGTCCCCCTCAATGGTACAGAGCTGGGGACGCTTTCTACTTCCCAGTCTAGCCCTGCTCCTCATCCCTGTGCACTTCTCCCCCCCAATCCATGTGCAGGCCTGGATACAAACATTGCTGTTGTCAGCAAGGGCAGGGATTGGCCTGAGTAGGGGTCATTGGCCACTAGGGCTGGGGAGACTCCGTCACCAGAGCTGGGCTCCAGGTCCTTTTTGACCCATGTACACATGGCTGTTGTAATTGTATTTATAGGCATTGCCATTTGTGTGTGTGTGTGAGTGTGCGCATGTGCAAATTTGGTTTTGTTTGTGACTCATCTCCTTGGTTGTGCTTTCCAAGGACGGAGGGCCTGGTGACTTTTAGGGGCAGGGTATGGGTAACCTTTCTTCCACTGCCTTGGTTATGGGATGAACCCAGGCGGATGTGCAGTTAAGTCACACTGATATGTGGTGAGAACATTAAAATGCAGATCCACAATTCCTTATTCTAAATTCTAAAATGTAGCAAGCTCTGAAACCAAATGCTTTTTTGTAACTCATTTGGCAGCAAACTCCCGCCTGAATTGAGGTGAGGCTATTTATAGTCCAAGTGAGGCTATTTATAGTCTTTATGTATTCTATATTCATATATTTTACTGCAGAATTCAACGAATTTGATTATTGGATGCTGCTGAGGTATGCAGTATTACCTGGCTAAGTGCAAGGAATTCTGAAATCTCAGGCACATCTGGCCCCGAGGGCAAGAGCTCTGTGCTCGCTTGCTGATTATAAATAGCCTCTGTCCCCTATCACCTCCTGTCCCTCCTTGGGATGTTTGGAGCTAAGGGGGCAATGGTGTCTACTGGTGCCTCCAGGTCCCCTTCCAACTCCCCCCAGCTGCAGCCCCTGGCAGTGCCCAGCGGTTAGATATTTTTAATATCACTGTGGGCGAAAGAACACATCTCTGTTGCCAGGCACAGTGTGGGGTGCGCTTCATGCGTGTGCTTAACCCCCTGTTGGAAGTATCAACACCTCCTTTTATAGATGAGTAGACTGAGACTCCATTGTCAGTATTAGATCTGAGAACAGACAGCTGAGAGGGGTGGCCACTGGAGGTGAACTCTACCTTCCATCTTTCCGCCTCTCTGGGAGGGAGTCTGGGGACGCTGCCACCTGTCACCCTGGATTTACAGCCAAGGCAAGTTGAAATTGGGAGAGAGAATGCAGAAGGGGATCCAGGAGCATGGGAGGGGAGCAGGAGGACCAGGGTAAACCAAGCCACCGCCCCTCAGCAGGGAAAGGGAAGGAGCAGGGGCCACTTCAGGGTCTGCTCCTTGGAGAGTCCCTTTTCTAAGAGCACCTGTACCTCCCTCTCTTCCCCTACCCCCTTGGATGTTCCTAGCAGCTGATGCCTGGCAGGCAGTGGCCTGTACCCTCTTGCCCTCAGAGCTGCTCCAACCCTTGGGTCTTCTCCCCAGCCCTCTGAATCTGCAGGCACATAGGAAGAGGACATAACTGTGCCCAAACTTTGTCTTCCAGCTGTTCTTGGGGACCCTGCTGGTAGCTACTTACCCCTACAACCTTCAGCAACGCCCTTGGATGTGGCAGCTTTGCAGGCCCTGACATACCAAGTACCTGCACACCTCATTGTCTAGGTTCTTTCCTATGCGTCTCCTGTGAGATACTTCATCTTGGCGATGATCCAAGGGCCCCCAGCATCTACCACGGACCTCCACAGAGTGCCTGTGGTCGCCTCCCACCCATCCTACCCAAGCCAGACAAACCTGCAGTGCAGGGAAAGGGCCTGCTCCCAGGGAGCAAAGCAAAGTGTCTGGGCAGGAGTTGCAGCTGTACTGGTTGACCAGCTTTGGGTAGTACCTTATAACTTTCCCCCATGCCACTAGCAGGGATTGTCTCTCCAACCCCTGTGGGGTCAGAGAGTTTCTCAGAGCTGCCACAAGCTTAGAGAAGTCAGCTATGGGCCATGTAGAGAATTCTGGGGTCAGAGGTAGGGCCCCTGGCTCCCTAGAGGGAGGGAGGCATACGTGGGTGGGCAATGCGTGTGTGGATGGGCATGTGCATGGGCAGATGAACAGATCAGCTTCCTGCCCCTCTCTGGGCCATAGTTTCCCTTCTACCCAATGATGGGGTTGGGTTACAAGTTTTCCTCTAATGTCTGTGTTTTGTGATTACATCGGTGTCAACCTGGCACCCTCAAAGACTCCTGCCCTAACCCTGGGTAGCAACAGGTACTTATAAAAAGCTCCACACCTGTGCCCAGGTACCCTGGGACCCTCTCTGGGTCCCGCCTTCCACCCACACTGGGCTTTCCCTGCTATGGACCAGCACCCTCTCTGCATCTTCCCCTTCCGCTGAATGTGCATTTTTCTTCCAAAACTGTTTACTTGTGGCTGTGGTGGTTTGTGTGTCCTCACATACAATCTCTTCCCTCCAGGCAAGTCTGTATTCATGTAGGGGGAGAAGATAAGGAGTGGAAGTGTCTTGCCACTGAGGGCTTTGCAGCAGGGGACTGACTCTAGTGAGGAGCCATGGACCAGGAGGCTTGACTGCCAAGGCAGCTCTTGAGCTCGGCTCAGCCCAAAAGGTTGGGTGTTTCTGGTAGAGATGGGGACCAGGTGATGGCAGATAGGCAGGCTGGGTCCTCACGGTGTCAAGTTTACAAGCCTGTGCAAGACCTCAAGTGCCAGCCTAAGAGGTGCTTTGATGAAAGAAGGTGAATCTCGAGGATTTTAACCAGACGGTGAAGTGACCCAGTTAATTCCTCTCTCCTACAGTGTGCTGGGGACATCTTCTGTTTAAAGGGGGGGGGGGGCAGGCACGGTGGCTCATGCCTGTAATCCTAGCACTCTAGGAGGCTGAGATGGGTGGATTGCTTGAGCTCATAGGTTCAAGACCAGCCTGAGCAAGAGTGAGACCCTGTCTCTACTAAAAATAGAAAAAAATTAGCCCGGTGTTATGGCCATTACCTGTAGTCTTAGCTACGCAGGAGGCTGAGGCAAGAGGATCGCTTGAGTCTGTGAGTTTGAGGTTACTGTGAGCTGTGATACCACAGCACTCTACCCAGGGTAACAGTGAGTCTCTGTCTCAAAACAAACAAAAAAGGCCAACACTGAAAACTCACCCATGATTTGTGGTATGAGCCCTTGGGGCCCAGGGTTAATAAGAGGACCTGGGTGCCAGCTCACCAGAGGGAAAGGCTGCTGGACTCATGGGAGAAAGGAGGGAAACTGATACCTTTAGTTCTGTCTGACCTTTTTTTCTGATTCTTTTTTGCAGTGAAGTTCATATAACATGAACTTAACCATGTTAAAGTACGCAGTTCGGTGGCATTTATTACTTTCACAAGGTTGTCCAAACACCACCTCTTATCTAGTGTCCTAGATGGAAATTTTCTGGAACTATCTAAAAGGAAACCCTGTCCCCATTAAAGAGTCACTCCCTGCTCCTCCCTCCCCCAGTCCCTGGCCACCAGCAATCTGCTTTGCTTTTCTGATTTGTCTATTTCAGATGCTTTATATCCACAGAATCCTGTGCACAGCAGAAGCTGGGGACCTTTCTGCCTGACTCTTAAGCTCCACTCTGCCCGTTCTGGGGCACTTTGTACTTCTTGGTCTGTGACCCTCAGGCCAGGCCTGTGTCCAGTCTGGGTATAGTTCCCAATCTCCCAAGAGAGAAGGTCAGATACATTGTATGAAAACCAGTCAACTGCCAGCTTGATCTTGGGGGAAGTAAGCCCCTGCCCTTCTGGGGGTGTTGATGGTGTGTGTGGCCTGTGCTGGGCCAGCAGAGAGCACAGGCCCAGTTCTGAAAGATGCAGAGCTGCAGGACAGTGTGGCTGCCTGGGCAGGTACCTCCCTGGGCCCTCCACTCCAAATCAGGGACCATGTACCAAATTCAGACTAAGTGGCTTAGTGCCCCCCATAGAAAAAGGCAGAGGTGAGCCCTGCAGAGGTGGCAACGTGACTCACCCCTCTCCAGGTGGCCCCTGGACGAGCCCCCAGAAGGGGTCCCTCGCCTGCGAGTGCCTTGTCTCTGACAAGGAAACACATGACTCTTTCTACATATAGTGCCCTTGACTGGGCTTCTCCCTGCTTGGTTCTCTCCCTGCCCAGATGCACCTCCCCCAGGTGTGCAGAGTGCCCAGCCTGGTACTCAGCCCTGAAGACACAAAGGTGACGCAGGCCCTGACACTGCCCTGAGCCTCGAGGTAGGGGGTGGTGAGAGCTGGGAAGAGATGTTCCCGGGTACCCAGGTACCCAGCCTTGCCCAGAGCAGTCTTGGAGGCCTTCTCAGAGCATCAGCTGCAAAAGCTCAGTCTTAACAGCCTTAAGGGATGCTTTGAGAGTTTTCCAAGCAGACCAGGTGGGAAAGGGCTTTTTCCACAGAAGGACCAGCAAGTGTGAACTTCAGCAAATGCTTTGGGCTACAGTTACAAGGCTCCCATGGTGCGCTGGGGATGGAGGTGTGAGAGGGAGCGCTGCCCTTGAAGAGCTTCAGAACTCCGGGAACTGAGGTGTGAAGCTGCTGGCAGTGAATAGGGAACAGCCAGGAACAGGGAACAGCAAGAGCAGCAGAGTGTGGAAAGTGGAGAAGGACCTAGAGAGGTCATGGGGTGGGGCGTGGTAGTCTTGTGATATTCCAGGGAGCTGGCAGACCTGTCAGATTTGCACTGGGAAAATGCCCTCTGATGGCTTCTAGAAGGAGGATTTCAGAGAACCCTAACTGGAGGCATGGAGACCAATTAAGAGGCTGTCTCTGCTGCCCAAGGACAGCTAATGTGGACAAAAAACAAGTGTCTGTGAGAGGGATGGAGAGGCAGGAGCGAATGAGGGAAAGACATGGCAAGTGTGATTCACAGGCTTAGGGCCTGGGCATGAATGACATGGAACCTACAGTGGAGGGACCTCAGGTGGCTCTTGGGGACCTCAGGCGGCTCTTGGGGACCTGTTCTGCCCTTGTCCCCAGCAGCCATGCGACTTTGGCTGAATTGTATGATCTCGCCCAGCCTTGGTTTATCCTTCTACAAAATGCCCAGAAGGAAGAAGCAAGGAATGTGGGTTCATAAAAACTTAGAAGAGTAAAAGGTCAGGGAACAAAGGCGTGGGTCATTCTTGCTGCCCTGTGGCCCTGAGAGCAGGGAGCACTCATCAGTGTGCAGTATGGATCCCCAGGGCTTGTGGCTCTGCCAAAGGTCATACCCTCACCTCTGGATCCTTGGGTCTGGGCAAACTGAGGGTCTCAGGCCCTCTCCCTGGCTAATCCCTGGGGTTAGCCAAGCCTAGTTTCCCCAAAGCCTTGCCCATACCTCCTTCTCTGTGGTTAATAATTCAGAACAAGCCAGATGGTCCTGCTTTCTCTCCCTCCTTCTGTGCCACAGCCTTCAGAGTGGGCATGGGGGAGCCTGGAAGGCTCCGCTGCTTTTAGCTCAGATGAACTCTGCCCAGGTACCCCAGCTTCAGAGTCCATAGGCCCCTTGCCTGGAGAAACAGAGGATTGCCCTTAGAAATCCTGGTCCTGCCTCCTGCCCTATCCCTTGTTTCAGTTGAGGTCTATCCAGGGCATATTGTAAAACCTGGCAGGGTGAGGAGAACAGTGGCATCGTTCGCACTCTCAGGAACATGCCCAGTGTTCCTGTGAGAAAGGAATTCTCATACACATGCTGTCAGGCTCATTCATTCACACTTAACATGTTTGGTACATGAGAGCACCGACTTGCCCTTGGCCAAGCTGGGTCATAGCCTCGATTCCCGGTCCACACCTGCTCCATGTGCCTGGGTCTACACAGCCCTGCAGTGGAAACAGTCAGGTGTTCTCTGTTCCCTGTGGTCACTGGCCCCCATCTTGATTAAATCTGTGCCTAGGACCCTTGACTGGGCTATATATAGAGAGACCCAGATCCCAAGATCACCCCAGCCCTGTACCTAGGGCCTCCCAGAAGAGAACAGGAACAGTGTCCATGTCACAGGGGACAGGGAGAGCCTTTTTTTTTTTTTGTAGAGACAGAGTCTCACTGTACTGCCCTCGGGTAGAGTGCTGTGGCGTCACACGGCTCACAGCAACCTCTAACTCTTGGGCTTACGCCATTCTCCTGCCTCAGCCTCCGGAGCAGCTGGGAGGGACTACAGGCACCCGCCACAACGCCCGGCTATTTTTTTTTTTTTTTTTTTATTGTTGGGGATTCATTGAGGGTACAATAAGCCAGTCCAGCTATTTTTTTATTGCAGTTTGGCCAGGGCTGGGGTTGAACCCGCCACCCTCGGCATATGGGGCCGGCACCCTACTCACTGAGCCACAGGCGCCACCCGGGAGAGCCTTTTCTTATCAACCCCAGAGGACTTGTTGGAAGAGGAGGGCTGGGCAGTTTGGTTCCCTCCTGCTTTGGGTCTGGCAGCAGGTGGCAGCTCCTGGTCCTAGGCCTCCTCCAGTCAGCAGGAGCTGCTGACAGGGAGAACCTGACCCAGGCCTGTGAAGGTGGCCTCCATGGCATCAGCATCCCCACACCTGTCTATTTAGGTATAATGTCCACAGTGAGAAGCTAGCACAGAACACTTTGGTACAGCTCTAAATAGAAAAGGAGCTTGGCTCCCAGGCAGTGTGGATGGGCATCATCAGTCCACACTTCTCCACTTAGGTACCCAGCACCGCCTGGAAGTTCTAGGGAAGTTCTCCAGAACTCTTGGGTGTTGGCTCTCCTTCCCAGATGAGTAAACTAAAGCCAAGTCATGTCAGGGATGAAAGTGGCCAAGCTTGGCCTGATGGTGCAGCTACTTTTCATGGACATGGCAGCTGTGACCTGCTGCCACCACCTTGACCTCAGGGTCAGCATCTGGGACTTAGTCCTTAGGGCCCCTCAGAGCTAACTCAGGGAAGCCTACTATGGCGTGTGACTGGGCAGTGTTGTAGGAGCCAGTTGGCTGGCAGGGCAGAGGTGAGGTTAACACCACAGAGGAGAAACACAGGGAGAGGCAGAGCCACAACGATGACTGGCGAGAGTATGAACACATAATGAAAAGTGCCACTCTGACTGTCTTTGCTTTATTTCTTTTTATCTTGCTTTCACTGACGTCTTACTTGCATGTGTGTATGTGTTTTAAAACTGTTGTATATTGGGGACACTTCTGTTAACCAGACTCATGGGCAGCCACCGTTCCCTCTGCCCAGTGTGCTTCTGCTGGGGAGGGGAGCAAGATGAGGATGACTTAAGAGAGCCTAGAAAGAGGAGGGTCCCCACACAAGATTTGTTGAAAGGACCTGGCTTTGAAGTTGAACAGAAGATCCGTAGTCTCAGCTACCCTTAGAGTAGTCCAGACACAAATCCGAGCCACGCCTGCTGATCATGATTAATTTACAAATAGGCATGCAGAGTGGAACGGTGTGTACATGGGAGCCTGCTGTTCCTACAAAGCTGAATCAGAAAGTCACTGAGCTGGGTTTTATTTCAGTCCCAAGTATCATATCTGTTTAGTGCCCAGCCCGTGTGGTGCTTGTCTGCATGCTAGGCAGGCTGAGCTGGTGGTGTTACTGCCTCCTGGATGGGAGATGCCTACGGGACAGTTCCAGGCCCATGTACTTGGGCCAGAGAAACTCCCTAGATTCACAGAAAGTACCCATATTTCACAGATGGTCATTTTCCAGAAAGGGCATCCCTATCTGATCCATGTCCGGAACATCAGAACTCAGGTCACCCTGTACCAGCTGTCTACCCACAACCAACTTTGCTATCTTTCCCTTGGTGAGATTCACACCATGTCTTAAGTGGACTCAGAGGGTGGACTTAGGATCTCAGAATGATCGTACAAAGAAAAAAAACCTTAACTGATTTGGAGTTTTTAGTCATTTTTTGACCTTGGGTAGAGTGAAATGCATCTTTATACCCTTTAGGAGAAAAGGGTTTGCTCAGCACGTGAATAACATGCAGAAGATCAAAACAAGATGTATCATCCTATTATTAGGACTTTTCAGGTTGTGAATAATGGAAATCCAATGTGAACCAGTGCCAGCAAAAAGAGAACCTAATAGGTGGAAGGACAGGGGTGTAATGGAGCCAGCCTCAGTGATGGCTGGAGCTGAGGATTCTCCTGGCAGTGCTGATAGGTCCCCTGCTTTTGCCACCAGCGAAGGACTGACTAACCCACATTCTGTCTTTGACCCCAAGTTTAAAAGGGGGACGTTTAAGCAGGGGTGGGATCATGGTTGCAGATTGAGAACATAATCCCAAATCTCTAAATATGATAAAACAAATATTATTAAAACCTCATGCTCTTTTGGGCAAATGGATGCCTTCAGTGGTTAAGAAACCATGAAGAGGGTGGTGCCTGTGGCTCAAGGAGTAGGGCATCAGCCCCATATACCAGAGGTGGTGGGTTCAAACCCAGCCCCAGCCAAAAACTGCAACAACAATAATAAAACATAAAATAAAAATTAAAAAAAAAGAAACCATGAAGAATCCTAAAAAGATGTGGTGAAAATGGGATTTGACTGAAATAGGAAATATAACCAAGATTATACCCAGAGGTAGAGAGGTTTCTAGGAGTCCTCTGAGCCTAGCTGTGGCATATGAGGAGCAGACCTACATAAATGTGGTAGTAGAATGAATATAAGCCTACCAAGTTTCCTTTATTTGGAGAAGGAAAGATCTAGGCAGTCTAGAGACATGTGTTTAAGTGCATCTGTTTCAGTATTTCAGGACTAATAACTAGTACAAGGATCAGCAAACTATGGCCTGTGCATCAAATTTGGCCTGCTTTCTGTTTTTAAAAATAAAGTTTTATTGGAATATAGCCATGCCCATTTGGTAATGAATTTTCTATGGCTGCTCTCATGGAGAGCTAAGAAGTTGCAATAGAGACATAAAGCCATAAAGGCCCATAAAGCCTAAAATATTTACTATCTGGATATTTATAGAAAAGGTTTGCTGATCCCTGCTATAGAGAAATGGAAATAAAACATAAGTTCTAGCTCATTATAGAAAATAAGATATACATGTTACATATCAATTTATGTGCATATCAATTAATAAGACAAAAGAAGAAAACAATAAATATGTTAAATAGAACATAATAGGAATTTGTCTAAACATCAGTAATCACAATAAGTATGAATGAGTTAAATTCACTAATTAGAAGACAGTCTATCAAAGTAAGTTTTAAAATATTTAAATGAGACTTAAAAAAAAAAGAAACATCTTAAGAAGTTTGAAACTAGGCTCGGCGATTGTAGCTCAAGCAGCTAAGGTGCCAGCCGCATACACCAGAGCTGGTGGGTTTGAATCCAGCCCGGGCCTGCCAAACAACAATGACAACTACAACCAAAAAATAGCCAGGCGTTGTGGTGGGTGCCTTTAATCCCAGCTACTTAGGAGGCTGAGGCAAGAGGATCGCTTAAGCCCAGGAGTTGGAGGTTGCTGTGAGCTGTGATACCACAGCACTCTACCCTAGCTGACAGCTTGAGGCCTTGTCTCAAAAAAAAAAAAAAGTTTGAAACCAAAAGATGAAGAAATATCTAGCAAAAACAGTAAAAAAACAAATATAGCAATATTAACATCAGATAAAAGAGAATCACAAGTGACAAATGTAATTCTTTAAATTAATAAAAAGAGCATTGCACCTAAAACTTAAATGCCAAGAACTTTCTGTACTGAATGAAGTAGCCTCCAAGTTCATTAAATAACTGATCAAAAAACTGATGATCAGGGCGGCGCCTGTAGCTCAGTGAGCAGGGTGCCGGCCCCATATACAGAGGGTGGTAGGTTCAAACCCAGCCCCAGCCAAACTGCAACAAAAAAATAGCCGGGCGTTGTGGTGGGCGCCTGTAGTCCCAGCTACTTGGGAGGTTGAGGCAGGAGAATCGCCTAAGCCCAGGAGTTGGAGGTTGCTGTGAGCTGTGTGATGCCACAGCACTCTACTGAGGGCAATAAAGTGAAACTCTGTATCTACAATAAAAAACAAAACAAAACAAAAAAACTAATGGTCAGGCTGGGCATGTTGGCTCATACCTAGTCTGAAGCAGGAGGATCATTTGAGGTTAGAAGTTTAAAACCAGCCTGAGCAACACAATTGCTCTATAATCTCTACCAAAAATTTAAAAATTAGTCGGGGGGTGGTATCATGTATCTGTAGTCCCAGCTATTTGGGAAAGTGAGGTGGGAAGACCACCTGAGCCCAGGAATTTGAGGCTGCAGTGAGCTATGATGGTGCCACTGCACTCTAGCTTAGGCAATGGAAGAGACTGTCTTAAATAAATAAATAAATAAAATTTTAATCTCAATGAAATATTAATATATATTATTCAGCTGAATCTCATAAGAGTAATACAGCATGATCAAATAGGATTTCTCCCAAGAATGGAAGGAAGTTCCATTATTAGAATAAGTTTTTATTTAATTTATTATATTGACTGTTATTTTTCTTAATGGTCAAGCTGTTAAAAATTAAGGGTCTCTTTGGCTTGGCTCCCAGTACAGTGGTAATGGTGCTGGCCGCATACACTGAGGCTGGTGAGTTTGAACCCAGCCTGGGCCAGCTAAACAGCAATGACAACTGCAATAACAACAACAACAAAAATAGCCGGGCATTGTGGTAGGTGCCTATTGTCCCAGCTACTTGGGAGACTGAGGCAAGAGAATTGCTTAAGCCCAAGAGGTGGAGGTCGCTGTGAGCTGTGACACTATGGCACTCTACTGAAGGCGACATAGTGAGACTCTGTCTCAAAAAAAATTAAGGTTAAACAAACAGATGACTGAAGGAGAACTTCATGCTGGCATTACCAACGTGCTATCCCTGAGTGTGTTTCACAGGTGAGGCTGCAGTGGGCCAGGTCTCTAAATCTAATGACAGGTGTCCTTACAAGAAGTCATAGAGACAATGTCATGTGACAACTGAAGCAGAGATTAGATTGATGTAGCTGCCAGCCACAACACACCAAAGGTTGCCAGCAACTGTCAGAGCCAGAAGAGGCCTGGAATAGATTCTCCCTCCAAGCCTGCAGAAGGAACCAGCCTACTGACACCTTGATTTCAGACTTCCGGCCTTGTGTTCAGAGCAGTGAGAAAATAAATGTATTTTGTTTAAAGCCATCCAGACTACATACCTACTATGTATCCTGGAGGGAGAATAGCATGGCAGAACCAGAAGGGTGAACTTATGAGACTGGGTGATTCAGAACAATCTCTAGCTGAGAATTTAGAGTGGTCTAGGATGGTCTTATATTTTTGGTGAAACAAATAAATATAAGTCCTTTCTAGAAAAAACAGACCCTCATCTTAAGTCTCAAAGAATTTCTACAAATAACTTTTGCAGAAAATGAGCAGTTCTTAGTCAAAAATAACTTAGTACAAGAGGAGATAACACACCATGAACCAGAGCCAGCACCAACAATTTCAGCAGAAACAGACTTTTTTGAGATTTCAGATGCTGCAGTGTTTAAGCACAGCCGATAAAATAACTGTTTGGTGCATTTAAATAAATAAAAGGCAAAGTTGAAAATATGTGCAGGGAATTAAAAGCACTGAAGAGTGATGAAGCAGTTTTCAAACAAAACCAGACAGAACTTTAATAGGAGAGAAATCCCAGCTGGAGCAGTGACTTCAGCTATGAGGCTTAATAAATGGAAGTTAAATGGGAAGAAATTATCCAGAATACAGCACTGGAATGAAAAGGAAGCTGTAGAGAGGATAGACATGGAGAAAGAAAAAGGCTAACATTCATCTAACTAGAGCTCCAGAAAGAGAAGGGAAGAATGGGCCAGAGTTCAGGTAAGTGGGATTCTGCTCATAAACAATAGCTAATACTTCTCTCTGCATCTGGGCTTACTTTTAGATTTCATCCCAGCCCTCAAAATGACCCTTGAAATGAATGCCAAACCCTTTGCCTTGACTCCTTCTCAGCCTTGTCAGTTCTTCTTACCTGAGGGTTAACAGTAAGTAGTTCCTGAAAACTGAGTGGTCTAGAATAAGGTGAAGAGTGGGCTTTGAGAAGACTGAAGACATTGCCCTAAATCATGCAAGGCCCTTATATTCCTGCACTTCCTAACTCAAGGGATACCATTCATACTATAGTACATGAGAATAGCACTGCCTGGAGTTGGACAGTGCATAGCCTGTGCAGCTGAACCAGGCAACCCAGCTATCTCTGATGTTTTTTCTGCCCACCTTATGCACCCATGGGGCTTTTCCAAGTTTGTTTGGTGGGTTTTTTTCCTTTGTGTTTTCTTTCCTCTCTCCCTCCCTCCTTGGAGAGGGATGACATCCATCATCAGCTGGAGGATTTTATGGGATGATGAAGGGAAGCTAATAGCTCTGTAGAGAAGATCCAGTTACCTGGGAAACTTTCCAGGCATGTTTTGTTCCTGGCAGGCTGGGGAGGCCTGGCCGTAAGGGCCATACCACTCACACAGTGAGACAGAGCAAGGCCTGGGTGACGTTGTGCCTGCCCCTACCTCCCCCAGGGTCACTGGCTGGGCTGGGCCTTCTCTTGTCCTCTAGGGACTATGCAGGCCCAGGACCCAGCTCTGGCTGTGTGCTTCCCTCCAGGATGAACATTTAGACCCCATTGTTAGTGACCCAAGACACCCTGAGAAGATTCTGCTTCTCTAAGAGTTCAGTAGATCACAGGCCAAGAAATGTAGATGCTGGTACCTTTCTGCCCTGACTCACTGTGTGGCCTTGTCAAATGACTCAGCCCCTCTGAGCTTTTGTTTTCCTGTCTTGCCCTGACAGCTTCTGAGCACTGAGTTTCCAACGAGGAGATTGTCGCAATAGAGTGTTTATAAACTGTGCTGCACTGCGCGTGTCTGAGAGGGGGTGGCAGTTATTCTGAGGGCATTTGGGCTGCCTGGCATTGCTGTGTCTCATTCAGGGCCAAACTTATCTCTCCCAAACCTGACCCATCCAAAAGGGGCTGAGGTGATCCCAGGTGCCCCTACCCCCAGCCTACAGCAAGCTTAGCGGTCCCCATTTGTCCTCAGTTTGTCTGACATTCGTGCCCCTGCACACACTCCTGGGGGAAGGCAAGTCTGGCTCCATGAAAAGTCTGAGTCAGAGATGCTGTCAAGAAACAGAGATGTGGCAGGAGTGTGCACTATTCTAAGAGAATCTTTTGGTTCCTCTTAGGAACAGCTAAGAGAGCAGTTTGTAATTAGCACTTTGACTGTTTAGCAGCGTTATCTGCCTGTAGAAGGTTTTTGTGAACATTCACAGTCAGTCCTTTTTGAGTACCTACTAAGTGCCAGGCCCTGCAGCCCAGCACCTGATGTCAGTAGAGAGACAAATCAGACAACAGTGTTATCTGTTTTGTTTGTTCGAGTACTTCTCTAGCTTACTGGCATTACCACAACAAATAAGATTGGCGAGGTCTCTGCCCTCCTGTTGTCTGAGCCAGGGCACAGGGAGGCAGTCTGCAAGGAAACAAATCAGACTGTTTCCAAGCGGGCAGTGAGATCAACCAGGGCAGGAGGATGAGCTGCACAGGAGGGGGCCAGGAGGGCATGATCTTTGTGCCAAGACCTGGGTGATGCCAAGGAGTGGCCTTGCCCAGGCCTGGGGAACAGGTGCTTCATGGTGTGGCAGCAGCCGCAGTGGAAAACTAGTGTGGCTGGCTCCCAGGAAAGGGTGTGGTGGGCACTGGAGGGTGGAGATGGAGGAGAATGCAGTGTGCAGGCAGGCGGGGCACAGGCCCTCTCGGCACCAAAGCAGCCACTGCCACAGCAGTGAGAAGCACAAGGAGAGAGAAGGCGGTCCAGACATGGGAGCCTTCCAGACCAGAGTGTTCTCGAGCCACCATCAGATCCCCCAGGCAGCTACTGGCTTCTCCGCTGTGGCCCTGTCAAGAGTTTTTGTTTTTACATAACATTTACCATGTTGGCCTTTTGTAAGTGTACAGTTTTGTGACACTAAGGACATTCAGAATGTTGTAAAACCATCACCACCATCCATCTCCAGGACTTTTTCATCTTCCCAGACTGAAACTCTGCACCTTTAAACCCTTAACTCCCCATTCCCCTCAAAGGCCCTGGCACCTTCCCCATCCTGCTTTCTGTCTCTAAGACTCTGACTGCTCTGCGGACCTTACCTAAGTGGCGTTGTACAATATTTGTCCTTTTGTGTCTGGCTTATTTCACTCAGTGTCATGTCTTCAGGGTTCACATCATAGCACGTATCAGAATCTCCTTCCTTTTTAAGGGTGAATAGTATTTCCCATCAGGTTCCCCCCCACCCCCCGTCCCCTGCTTTTCTTTTTCCCTGTCGGTTTGGATGACTCATGTGACATCTGTCTGCCCTATAGCCTGGAGGCCCCCTGAAGACTCTTGTCTCAGTCCCCTGCTCTCCAGAGATGCTAGTTCTCCATTTTAGCTGCTGCCTCAGCACCTGGCATAGAGGCTGCTCCTAGGGGTGCTTAACAGGCGTGGTCAGATGCCTAGAGTTCATGGTAGTTATAATACAGGATTTCTTGGTAGGAGTCGGAGGGTCATGTTGAGATAAGAATGTAAAAGACCTCATTTGCCAGGCTATGGAGCTTTGGCTTCAAGGCAAATGTTTCCACTCGTATAAGCCACCCAGGGAACTTGGTTTTGTTTTGTTTTGTTTTGTTTTTGCAGTTTTTGGCCAGGGCTGGGTTTGAACACACCACCTCCGGCATATGGGGCTGGTGCCTTACTCTGTTGAGCTACAGGCACCACCCGGAACTTGTTAATAATACATGTTCCCAGGCCCTCCCTTGAGTTCAGGCTGGAACTGAGGAGCCTGTATTTTGAATGAGACACCAACCTTTGTTTCTAAGATCAGTTGGAAACATTAAAATAAAACCAAGTACCCACTCTCCAATGCAGTTTAAGTGGGGCTTTCCCTTAGCTGGAAGATTTTCACTTACTACAAAATAAAAGAAAAAACTAAAAGCCATTTCTCTGAATCGTGCATCTTTATGTTAAAAAGAAAAAAGCAAGTACGAAAGAGGCTTTGTTCACTCATATTATATCCAAGATCAAAGGTAGCCACTGTCGCATGCATCAGTACATAACTCCAGCCTTGAATATGCCCCTTAACTTTTTTTGAGCCTTCATTCTTTCTAAAAAAGGGGACACCATTGCCTTTTGTTCTGAAAAAGCCAGGGTAAAAAAGCAAAAAGTATTTGTACACCAAAAAGTGCTATTATCAATGACGGGGTATATACATATATAAACTAATGTAAATTTAGAGGGTGAGTGTTTAGTCCTAAACTATTTCTATCTTGGCTATACAGTAAAAGACACCTGACTCTGCCACTTCCTGAGTGACAAGGGGCATGGTGCCTTAATGACACAAAAAACTATGGTCTCCTTACTTATAAAAATGGGTACAGTATTATTCAGTCATAAAAAGGAATGAACTCCTGAAACATGCTACAGTGCTCAACAACATGACGCTAAATGAACAGACCCAGACACAAAAGGCCACATACTGTATGATCCCACTTATACAAACTATCCACAACAGGCAAATCCATAGAGACAGGAAGCAGATTAGTGGGGGCTGGGAGCTGGGGTGCGGCAATGGAGAGAGAGTGGGTATGGGGTTTGGTAAGGAGAATGTTCTGGAATTAGATAGCGGTGATGGTTACACAACTCTGTGAATATACAAAAACCACTTTAAAGGGGTGAATTACAAAGTATGTGAATTATATCTTGATCAAGTTAATAAATAGGGGAAATACATCTAACTCAAGGTAGATGATGATTAAGTCACTTGTAACTTATTTATATAGCTTAACTGTGTAAAATGATCAAAATGATTTATAAACTGAGGGACCAAGCAGAACAGTCTGCTTTTCCAGATGTGTTGGCATGTGGGGTGCCTTCAGGAAGGTCAGGGCTGGACAGACTGTGTATTCCTTGTGGTAGGTGAGAAGAAGGGGGAGCAGGGAATAAGTCTCTGACCCTGCAGTTGCTCCAGCCTCTGTGTCTTTAAGGAATGCTCCAATGGACTGTCCTGATGTGGTAAGTTTGGGAAACAGTGTCTTAGACTGTACCGGAGGCTGTAGGCAGTTTCTTGGAGTTAAAGATCTGTGACACTCTCATTGTGACACCTATTGTGGTACCCGACACCTAGGGGACATCTAGGCTCGCACCCTGCTGGGACGTAACTATTGCAGAAGGAGCCATGGAGGTTGAGTGGTGGGCCTTGTGCATTCCTGTACCATGAAGGGTTTAAGGCTGCAGGACCAGGGACACTGACTCCATCCAGTATGGGGTTTGTGCCCCTCTAGACTAAGGTCCGCCCCCACAAGGCTTGCAGTGCACACAATACTGGCTCATTTGGGGGAACAAAAAAAATCGTCATTTGTAGCTGATAGCTGATAGATCAGTAGTTGGCCGAGAGGCTCAATGCTAGAATCTTGCACACAGTGGGCTCCAAGTGCAGAAATGTAGGAAATGTGTTGGCTGAGTAAAGAAGAGAACCTTGTCCATGTGGAAGTCTGTTCCAGCTCTGTGCCTACCTGGCTGTGAGCCTCAGGAAGGCATCAGTAGCTGCAAAGTCCTTTTGTGTTAGATGCAGGAAAGGCTGAACTTGAAGATTACCCTCCCATACAGCCACATGGAGGTCATTGGTGACCTTGACTAATGCAGTTTCAGTGGAGTGGGGGATTAAAGTGAGTTGGAAGGTGATTGGGAAGTGAGACAGTGTCAACAACAGGACAGCTGAGCTTTAGGGAGGGGTTGCTATAAAAGGGGACAGAGGAGTAGGATGGTGCCAAGAGGTGGGACTTGGGGCAGTGGGGAGGGGAGCTGTGAAGTTTTGTTTGGTTTTGTTGCTGCAGTCACGGGAGCTATTTTGTGCATGTTTGAATGCTCTAACACTTGAACACGTAGACAGGCAAGCACTGCTGGAGAGAGGGAGCTCTTTAGGAGAAGGTTCCTAAGTGACAAGTAAGGGGTGGTGGACTTCCCTGGGAGCAGAGATGTCCATGTGGTACAACAGCAACCATGGACTTGGTGCAGAGGGTTGGTCAGTTTGATGGTGGGGATTAGAGGAAATAAAGAAGACCCAAGGTTGGGAGAAGGAGCAAAGTCAAGAGTGGAAGGTGCAGAAAGTGGAGTGATGGGGCAGGACTGCCGGATCTGGGCTAGAGGACTCAGTGCTAAGCAAACAAAGCCCTTTGTGTTCTCATCATCATGACATCTCTGTTGTCATCGTAAGGGCTTATCACCAGTTTTAGGTGAAAATCCCACCCTGCTTCTTACTAATTCAGGTATCGTGGGCATCCCCTAAAGGGCCTGCAGCTGAACTCACTCCCTGCAACACCCCTTGCAGGGTCCCAGCCCCTGAGATTTGCAGGGAACCCTCCTTCTTGCATGCCCCAGAAGCTGAGGGCTTTCTACCGTAAAGGAGCAGCCATTTCTAAGGCTAGCAGGCCCCTTATGTAGAAGGATGGCCTGGGTACTGCAGCGGAAATGCTGGTAACCGTGAGGAGGTGACAAGGAGTGAGATGGAAATGCCCCCAAGCAAAGCCATGTGAGCCACAGCTTGGAACCAAGCCTCAGGGGCCATGGTGGGATATTTGTGTTTCTGCTGTCACATCTGAGCCTCCAGTGGCATTTTGTTTGAAGTGCCCAGGCTTATTGCAGCCATGTTCAGTGTTAAACCCTAGAGGCCAGCATGCCAACATGGGGGGGAGTCACTCAATGACCATCAGGGTCCCCAATGGCTGAGGAAGGGATAAATTCCAGATAATTCCTTCTGGTGCTCATGCTTATCTTGGTGGCTCTGGATTTCAGTTTTGTTTCCTCAGATCCAAATAAATCTCCTCTGCCCTTTTCTACCCAGCCAGGGAGTAGAAGTCTTAAGAATGGTGCTCCCTTGCCCTGGAGAGGGACATTGCCCTCTCTGAGCTTGCTGTCTGCAGCTCTGCTTATGGATTGAGGTGCCTCCTAACCCTCTGACACAGGCTCCCAACCCTGCAGAGCACTGCAGCCTGTGGGGCCCCTGGGTGGCCACTGTGCTATGGGGTCTGAGATGGAGTCCCGCAGTGGCTTGGCAGTGTCCCACCCTGGTGCTCTTGGCATCAGATAGTGAGATTAATGTGGCCTTCTGTGAGATTTCAGGTACTACAGCAGTGCCCAGAGCTTGGGGGCTCTCTGGGGTCAGGGCAGGGGGACCAGTCATGTGCTGCTCAGAGAGGTCCAGGTCACTGGAGGGGGGTGCTGTGTCCTTCTGCTCAATGCCTTCTTGGTCCGCCCCTCGTGTGACTGGGGGCAGGGAGACGCCTAGAGTCAGGGACCTGGCCCCTGACCTGGCTCTTTCCCCACTCCCCAAGCCTGAGCCCCCTCGTTTATAAAGTGAAGACAGGCCTGGAGTGGGGTCTTCTACTTGTTTCTTAGACCAGAAACCCTTTCTTTAAAAGAAATCTCTTGGGGAGGCCCAGTACCTAACAGGTGAGGGTGGAGTCTCCCTGGGGGAAGAGATGGGAACCCTCTGTGGGAATGCCCCCCTCCTGCTTTCAGCCCCTGGCACAGAGAGGCCCCTGACAGGTGCCAGCCTCGTAACTACATCTATTCAGTGCAGCCCACACTCCACACCCCTGCCTGGGCCCAGGAGGCTGGTCCCTAGATAAGAGGAACTTGGCATCCTCCAATCCACTGGTCCCCAGACAGCACAGGTGGTGGCGCACCTGGCGAGGAAGCACCTTCACCCTTACCCACTTCAGACCTGAGTGGGGGCCCATAAGTTTGGGAAGCAGAGAGTCAGAAAGAGAGTCCAGAAGCACACATGGGTCCTGAAGCCCATGCCCCCAGATCTTGCTTCTCTCCACTGCTGCAGAAATCAAGGCTCCCACTGGCCTGGCTTGGAGGAGCATCCAGACTTAATAGCCAGGATGCAGAGGACTTGTGTTTGGACAGATTCCATCCTCCCCTCTCTCCACACAGCCTCACTACTAAATCCTATCTGTGACGTCAGACCCCAGCTAATCATGGAAAAACAGATTAAGTTCTGTAAACTCAATTCTTTTCCTTTCCTTCCCAGTCAGGGTGTCTCGTGGCCTCTGCTCAAAGGAGCTATCGACCCCCCTGTTCCTCCGCCGCCCTTCCTGGCCCAGCCCCAATAATCCACTTCCATCTTCACCACATGCCTCCGGCAAGGGGCAAGGCCACCTTGGCCCTGCTAAGCCTGGAGCCCCTCTGTGTTGCCTCTCCTATAATGCCTTGAGGGCTGAGGGGGTGGGGTGGGCAGCAAGCATTCTGTGTTTTTGTGGGAGGCCATGCCCCTAGATTTTTCAGGTCACTTTGCTCGCACTTCCTCTTGGCCATGGCTGGACACAGCCTGCACCTTATGTTTTGTCCAGAGCTCTTCTCTTTTGCTCCTGTGACCTCCCTGGATGTTACACCAATGTGGCCCATTCTGGCAAGGTCTATACCGTTGTTTGTTGGAAGACATCGATGAACATGGGGCTGGGGTCCTGTCTGGGATCATAAATGCAGGGGTGGAACCCAAAGGATTCTTTAAAGGGTGGGGACCAAGGGCCATCTTTGAGACTTAGGTGAGGGTCCCTATCCTCCCTGGAGAGGGGCTGTTTGGGCAGTGCATGTGGGGAGCCACCTAGACTCCTTCCCTGGCTCCCCTCACAGGAGGGCCTCTCGAGACCTGTGTGTGTCTTTTTTTCCTTCGCACCGTGCCAGGCTCTGGAAACTGCCCTGTGGAACGCAGTAAAATAAAATGCTGTCTAACCCATCACGACGCCTGCAGAGATGAGATGAAATGTGTGTCTGCCTCTCGCTTACCCAGGCAGCCGGAGTGGGTGTAATGAGATTGTCTGAGTGAGGGTTCAGCTGCAGGCCATGGGGGCTCAGGGGACAAGTAGGCAGGCACACAAGTCATGCTGCTGCTCTGATCAAGGGGAGGGTCTGCCAAACACCCCAGCCTTGGGCTCAACCAGGGAGAACTTGAGGAGGGCCCTACCTGGCCCCAGCACCTACCACAGCCAGCTTTGCCTTCAGACCTGAGTGCCTAGGGGTCAGATCGTCTTTCCCTGCAGACCGGGGGTCTGGTGTCTGCATGTGGGGGTGGGTAGCCCATAGGTCCTGTGTCTATCTTCTCAACCGTAATAGGCTTAGGAGTACCTCCTGGCTGCTCCCTCCCGCTAGTTGAGTGCTGGTTGAAAATAAACACTTTACCAATCGTATCATTTAATCCACAGGACTGCCCAGCAGGGCAAGTGCTGTTCTTACGTCTGTTTTGCAGAAGATAAAATGAAAGATTAAAGAGATTAGGTGGCTTGCCCACCATTGAGGCTAGGCTATAGTAGAGGGTCTGCTTGAGATTTTAATCTCTGTCTGGCCACTTACACACATGCTGCTCAGACTCTGCCACAGCCACCTCCTGAAAAGTCAGAAAAAGTCACCCCCAGATTTCATCAACCTGAGGAAATCCTCACCAGCATTCAGTGAACACTTATTACAGACTCTGTACCAACAGACATACAGAGTACTCATAACTTTTTTTATAAATATTCTACATGCATTTTTAAAATAAAAATCAAATTTAATTTTACTTAGATTTAACCAAAGAAAGACAAATTCATTTTCAGGTATCTAAATGGGAGGGCATTGCTAAACCTAAGAAAACATTTCTTTATCGTAAGTGATAATGGTTCCTAAAAGGTTGAACTTAATGGGGAAAAAAACCAGAAAAATTATCATTTTTTCCAGGTTTTTTTTTCTTTAATGGGACATGCATATATTGAATCTACATAAATTAAATGCACATGTAACTTTAGTGTCAATAGTAGCTGTTGGCATCTTCATGAGGGAAGTGAATTTTCCCTGTCCACAACCGTCTTAAGAATTTCTGAGGTATGTCTCCTAGGGGTTGTCCTATTGGTTCCTGTGCGTGTGAGTGTGCAGGGCTGTGTGGGGTGGCAGGTGTGTCATCTTAGCCGTCTGTCCTCTGTTGTAGTGCCGCATTGAGTGCATGCACCGTGGCTGCCAGGGCTGCTCTAGCTGAGGCCCCTGACCTATCTCTACCCAGAACTTTGGACTTTTGAGTTGCGCCACCCCCTTTCCTGGGAGCAGCTCTTCTTGCAAAACGGTGCCCCAGGCCCAAGTTCAGAAAAATTATTATTATTGTTTTTTTTTTTTTGTAGAGACAGAGTCTCACTTTATTACCCTCGGTAGAGTGCTGTGGCCTCACACAGCTCACAGCAACCTCCAACTCCTGGGCGCAAGCGATTCTCCTGCCTCAGCCTCCCAAGTAGCTGGGACTATAGGCACCCGCCACAACGCCCGGCTATTTTTTGGTTGTAGTTTGGCTGGGGCCGGGTTTGAACCCATCACCCTCGGTATATGGGGCCGGCGCCTTACCGACTGAGCCACAGGCGCCGCCCAGAAAAATTATTTTTAATAGAAGGTCTCCCAGTGCTGCCCAGGCTAGAGTGCAGTGGCTGGCTACTCATAGGCACAGTTTCAGCTCACAGCAGCCTCGAACTCAAGCGATCCTCCTGCCTCAGCCTCCTGAGTAGCTGGGACTACAGGCATCCACCCCTGGCTAATTTTTCTATTTTTAGTAGAGATGGGTCTTGCTCTTACTCTGGCTGGTCTCGATTTCTTGGGTTCAGTGGATCTTCCTGCCTCAGCCTCCCAAAGTGCTAGAATTATAGGCATGAACAACCATGCCCAGCCAGAGGAAAACTTTTGACACTAGCTTGATTGAGATATAATTAACATACCATACATTTACTTATTTAAGCTACACAATTCAATGGTTTTGGTATGTTACATTATTGATTTTTTTTTTTTTTTTGAGACAGATTCGCACATTGTCACCCTTGGTAGAGTGCTGTGGCATAGCTCACAGCAACCTCAAACTCTTGGGCTCAAGAGATTCCCTTGCCTCAGCCTCCCGAATAGCTGGGACTACAGGTGCACACTAAAAGGTCTAGCTATTTTTTTTTTTTTTTTTTTTGTGGTTTTTGGCCGGGGCTGGGTTTGAACCTGCCACCTCCGGCATATGGGACCGGCGCCCTACTATTCGAGCCACAGGCGCCGCCCGGTCCAGCTATTTTTTGAAGACAGGGTCTTGCTGTTGCTCAGGCTAGTCTCAAACTCCTAAGCTCAGGCAATCCACCTGCCTCGGCCTCCCAGAATGCTAGCATTATAGGTGTGATCCACCACACCTGGCATTATTGATTTTTTTTAATTGTATATATATATAATTTGCCTTTTTAATGTCCAATTCCATCCCATTAATTACAATTCACAATGTTGTGCAACCATCACTATTACCATTCCCAAAGCATTTTCCATCACTCACATAGAAATTCCGTACTCATTAAACAATGACTTTAATTCCTTTCTTCCCCAGCCCCTGATCTCTAACCTATAGTTTCTGAGAAAAAAACTTTCTGAAAGATTAAAAATATAATTTTTGGCCAGTGGCTCACGCCTGTAATCCTTGCACTGTGGGGGGGTGGATACCTTAAGTTCAAGAGTTCGAGACCAAGTCTGAGCAAAAATGAGACCTCATCTCTACTAAAATGGAAATACTGAGGCAAGAGGATCGCTTGAGCCCAAGAGTTGGAGGTTGCTGTGAGCTGTGACGTGATGGCACTCCACCAAGGGCAACAGCTTGAGACTCTGTCTCAAAAAATAAATAAATAAAATAAAGTTATTAATTTTAAAATATATATATAAACTTTATTTTTTTGAACAGTTTTGGTTCTTGGCAAACTTGAATGAAAAGTACAGAGTTCTTCTGGGGCGGCGCCTATGGCTCAGTCGGTAAGGCGCCGGCCCCATGTACTGAGGGTGGCGGGTTCAAACCCGGCCCCGACCAAACTGCAACCAAAAAATAGCTGGGCGTTGTGGCAGGTGCCTGTAGTCCCAGCTACTCAGGAGGCTGAGGCAAGAGAATCGCTTAAGCCCAGGAGTTGGAGGTTGCTGTGAGCTGTGTGAGGCCACGGCACTCTACCAAAGGCCGTAAAGTGAGACTCTGTCTCTACAAAAAAAAAAAAAAAAAAAGAAAGGTACAGAGTTCTGCCAGGTGCAGTCGGTCACCCCTGTGATCCTAGCACTCCGGGAAGTCGAAGCAGTTGGATTGCCTGAGCTCACAAGTTTGAGACCAGCCTAAGCCAGAGCAAGCCCTTGTCTCTAAAAATAGCTGGGTGTTGTGGCAGGCGCCTGTAGCCCCAGCTACTTGGAAGGCTGAAGCAAGAGAATTGCTTGAGTCCAAGAGTTTGAGGGCTGTGAGGTTGCTGTGAGCTATGACGCCACAGCACTCTAAGAAGGGCAACAAAGTGAAACTCTGTCTCAAAAAAAAAAAAAAGAAAAAGGAAAGTACAGAGTTCCCATATGCCCATTTTTGCACAGGAAAAATCCCGCACAAGACTGGGACATCTGTGGTAGTCAAACTGCCATTGACACATCATTGTCACCAGAGTCTATGGGTTACATTCAGGCTCCCTCTAAGTGTTGTCCAGCCTATGGGTTGGAGAAATGTGTGATGACATGTTTCCACCATTGTAGGATCATACAGAGCTGTTTCATTGCCCTAAAAATCCTCCCTGCTCTGCCTGTTCATCCCTTATAATTTTTTTTTAACCTTCTTAACAAACCAACACCTATCCCATGGAAGTTGAGGAAATTTTATTTCCATCTGTGGTCTTGTTATATTATTATTTGCATACCTTGTTCAAGTTTTTATATTCTGTTCACTAGCTGTAATAACAATGATTTCAAAATATTTCATAAGTATGAATTCATCATTCATCAGGACTTCTCCATCAGTGACCTTATTTTGATTTATCTGTTGATCAGTTGGATTTCAACATCAGGTATTTCTTTTTTTGTGGTTTTTAAGAAGACTTTCTGGAGCAGTGCCTGTGGCTCAAGGAGTAGGGCGCCGGCCCTATATACCAGAGGTGGCAGGTTCAAACCCAGCCAAAAACCGCAAAAAAAGAGAAGATGACTTTTTGGCTGCCCAAGTCCGTAAATTTGGGGCAGGATAAAGCATAGCCATTCTGGGACACACAGAAGGAGGATATGCCCCGGCGTGGGGCCCTTGTTCCACTGGTCCTTCTATCAGAGCAAACTTTCCTCTCACCTGCCCCCAGCCACAGGTCTTAGGAAGCCCAACTCTACCCTCCATGAAGTCTTTCCTGAGGCCCCTCTGGGCTGAATGGCTGATCCCATTTCAGTAACCTTCATGATAACTCTGAAGTCAGGTGGGCTTATCTCCCTCTTTACATAAGGACAGACGAAGGCTCGGCAGATACTTTTCTGGGAGATCACATGGCTGGTAAAGGCATTGCCGTGTCTGCAGTTGCATCCCATAGTGACCTCCTGTCTCCCACATTCTGTCACTCAAGAGTTCTGAGTCCTCTCTCCTGCTGTTAGTCACTCATGCACCTACCTGTAACTATATTTTCTTTCCTCCTGCCTATCTATGTATCTGCCTGCCTGCTTACCTCCATGGCTCTTTAGTTCCTCATGGACAGAAATATGGTTGTTTTTGTCTAACCCAGCTTTGGACAGAATCGCTAAGCTTTGCTCAGTAGTCTAGCTCCACCTGGGAGCTGCCAAGGGGCCTCTGGGCCCTCTCGGCTTGTGTCCCCTCTCTGTCTTGTCCCTCGGCTGGCACATCAAGACTGTGGACACCACTTGTGTGATCTGGTGGCTTGTGGACACCACCAGTTCATCTGGTGGCTTGTCTTTGTGGAGCATCATTATGTACCTCTGAGATCTGAAACCTGAGCCAGTGTCTGGGTGCTGGCTCAGGCTCTGAGAGTTCATCCCTGATTATCACTTGAGGAGCTGGAGGTGTTTAAGGAACGTACTTGGCCCTGAAAATCCTGCCTCACTCCTAAGCTGTGTGTCTGCAGCAGCACCTGATGGACTGGGAATCTAAGGGCATGGAGGGTGGTCTGACTCGGGTGTGGTGAGTATGACAGGCAGGTAAGACTTTGAAGGACAGACTCCTGAAGAATGTATAGAGATTGTGTCTGACAATCTGCATAGTTTAGATGACCAAATGGGACTTGCTCAAGGTCACTCTGGGTCATTGCATTTATCTGAGCAGTAAAGAAACACACCTGAGGCCTCATAGACGTAGGTGGGTGCCACATGTCACACCAGTGCACTGCTTCTGTGGCTTCCAAAGTGTCTTCTGGGTCAGATGATCCTGGGGCTTCAATGAAGAACTTTGGGAAGTAGAAGAGCTTTGGAAACACAGCCACACTGAACCTCCATTTCCTTGTCTTCATCTGCAACCCTAATTTCAACTAAGTACAGTGTTCTCTCTCTTTTGTATCTGCAAGGAAGGTTCCCAAATCTAGTGCCTGAGCTACCCTCTTAGCCAGTTGGAAGCCCATCCTGGTGTCAGATTCCTTGCAGTTTCAGCCAGCTAAGTGGGGTTCTTGTTCCACACCTCAGGGAACAAGGGACGGCCCTGGAAACTGTAAGGCCATTGCTTCTTTCTCCTGTGGCCTCAGCTTTCAGACAGACATAGAGAACATAGACACATTGGCCTGGGCCAGGTGTCTCAGAGGCCCATTGGAGTGTGGGGAAGAACCCTGCAAAGGCAGCCAGCAATGGTCTCTTTTCACTTGTTTTAGGGTCTATCAGGGAATAGGCAAGACAGTAACTTGGAGCTTTACAGTTTGGCATGAAGGGGAAGAGGAAGGAAAGAGGATGAGAGGGCTCTCTGGGAGAGGGGAGGCAGAGAGAAGTTTATGTGTCCAGGTGACATTGCTCAGTAGCATGACCAGGAGCTCTGAGCCAGAGAGCTCCCAGGGGCAGCAGGAGTCTGGGGTCATTTATGGCTCCAGGGTTTGTCTTATCTATGGCCAGCAGATGTGAGGTGCAGTTTCATGGGGCATATACAGAAGATAGGCTCTAAATGTGCTACAAAGATGTTCATTTGCTCTATATTTAAAGCAACTGGATGTGAGAACTTGAGTTGGATGCCCCTTTGGGCTAAGGTTCCTACCAGCCATGAAGGAAACCATAGGGGGCTGTTTTAGGACAACACAGGGGTCATCTCTGACCCCTTCATATGACCTTTCACCCTCTCTGTCTCTCTCCTAAGTGGCTTAAGATTTAAGAATTTTTCAGGTGGGGGGGCAGGGGAATGAGGGAGCAGGGAATGGGGAAGGAGGGATATGGGTGTGCTCCCACTTAATGGGTACAATGTTAGGGTGTACGGCACACCTCTTGGAGGTGGGACATAAATATAAGAGGGACTCTACCTAACAAATGCAAACATTGTAACCTAATTCTTTGTACCCTCAAATTAACCTGAAACAACAACAAAAAAAATAATTTTTCAACCCTATATGCTGGTGTTCCTAAGTGTTCTGGTAAATATGCTTTTCTCAGTCTTGTCAGAGTAATGCTTTAGTGCTGGGCAATACTCATATGCTTCCTATAGACCACTGCCCCAGGGAAGCCACCTGATTCACCAGGCCCTGGCTCTTGTCACTAGCCGGAGTTCTGCCTGCTGTCCTTGGCGTGGTCTTTCTATTATAAAATACTATTCTGATTCTGCCACTGTCCATCCTGGAAACCTTCACCTGGCTTAATGTTAAACAGCCTGTGACTTCTGGGGGTGACCAGAAGATACTTACAGCAAAGTCTCAGCCATCTGGGGCTTAGGTTGTAACGGGTGATTTCGTTTTCCAGATAACTGAGAATGTGCCTCCTCCCAGCATTATGTATTTTTAAAATTTGATTGCTTTAGGTGAAAATCTTCTTCAAATATATTATCAGCTTAAATAGACATTCTCATGAATACACTGTTTGCCTATCTTGTCTTCTGTACCTCCCAGACCCAGCCCAATGTAAGGGAGAGAAAATGTGCCAGTAAATCTGTATTGAACCCAAACCAAATTTTAGATCAGAGTCTTCTGCCAGGGTGCAGCAATGCTGTCTGCAGCGAGTAACATGAGCAGATTGCCCTGAACCTGACGGGCTGACTTGGACTGCTGATCTGAAAACGTCTTGCATCCCTTCTTGGTTTCATCTGCTCTGCCTTCTCTCCCATGACCAAGCATCATTATGTGGGTTGTCACAGGCTGACTGGGGAGCAGGAACTGTAGCTTATTAGGATTGTGAGTAGAACAAGAGCATGGTGCTCTTTCCCTGACCCTTGCTGATAGGGGCACAATTCTTTGCTTCCCTGTGGATGTATGTTGGTCAGAGAGTTTATATACAACAGCCTCTCACTTGTCCTTCAGCAGCTCTTAGCTGACAAGGGAAGTGGAGGCCAGAGAGACTGGGGAGAGAATCCTAGCCTTGGGTCTGCACTGGGCCTTTCCTCTGTGCTGTAGGATCCACTAGCCTTTGCACAAAGTTACTGTCCTGTCCCCTCTCTCTCTTTCTCTCTCAGGGGTCTTTCGTGAACTTTGTCATGGTTATTTAAGGAACCTTGCCTAGAAGTCCCAACTCACAGTTCCCCATCGACGGGAAGGCCTGGACTCCAAGATGATTATAAAAGAATATCGGATTCCTCTGCCCATGACCGTGGAGGAGTACCGCATCGCTCAGCTGTACATGATACAGGTGGGTCTCTGGCGAGGGCGGGCCATGCCAGCCACACAAGGGGCCTGTATGTGGGTTGGGGCGGAGTTGCAGCTTTCACAGGCCAGTGCCTCAGAGGCTCCTAAGAAACGTCTGAGTTGCGCTAGCCTTCTGGTCACCAGTCTTAATGTCAGGCATGTGGAGGTACAGCGTAGGAATTTGTGGCATCTGATTGCTTCACCAGCACTGTGTCCTGGCATCTATAATGCTAGTAATTGTGAGCTCGGTGCTCAGTGGTTAGGGCGCCAGCCACATACACATACAATCTGGCCCAGGCCTGCTGAACAGCAATGACAACTATAACAACAACAACAACAAAAATTAGGCTTGGCGCCCGTAGCACCATTGTTATGACATCAACCACATATATCGAACCCAGCCCTGACCATCTAAACAACAATGACAGCTGCAACAAAAAATAGCTGGACGTTGTGGTGAGCGCCTGTATTCCCAGCTACTTGGGAGGCTGAGGTAAGAGAATTGCTTAAGCCCAAGAGTTGGAGGTTGCTGTGAGCTGTGACACCATGACACTCTACCAAGGGTGACATAGTGAGACTCTGTCTCCAAAAAAAAAAAAAAAAAAAAGCTAACAATTGTGTTTAGTGCTTACTATCTCCCTGATCAGTCCAGACATTGTCCCCCGTCCCAATAACTTGAGGATATCATCACAAAACCCCCACAGGCTGGAGCTTAAACCACAAGAGCTCATTTCCTCACTGTTCTGGGGGCCAGAAGTCCCACACTAAGGTCTGGCAGATTCGGTTTCTGGTGAGGGCTGCCTTTTGCCTGTGTCCTCATGTGGCAGAGAGAGCTGTATAATCTCTTCTTTTTAGGAAGACACCAGTCCCATCATGGGTGCCATTCCCATATGACCTCATGTAACCCCCATCACCACCCAAAGGCCCCATCTCCAAGCACCATCACCTTGGAGGTTAGGGCTTCAGCATAGGAATTTAGAAGAATACAAACATTTAGTCCATAACACCCCATTTGACAGGCAGGAAAGTGTAAGGCCCAGAGCAGGTACGTCACTTGTCCAGGAGCATACAGCTCCCAGGCCCACCCTTTTCTTCCTACTCTGGCTGCCTGCAAACAGAAGTGCGGGATCTGTGGCAAGTACAGAATCACAGGTGAGTTTGAGGATGACAGGTTCCTGTGACCAGCCAGAGACTACTCTCAGGAGACATTACCAGGCTCACTACTCAGTGCCCAACTGACCTGGGACACAGAATCAGGATCTGGTTGCTTCTAGCCCAGGTGTCAAGCATCACCATCACTCTCACTTGCCAGGGTTCCCGCGGAGGTCCTGGCTCTATGGAGGTTCCTGCCTAACCTCCGTGTCTGCCTGCCTAGCTGGGCAACTTTCCTCCAAGGGGAGGGTCTCTGGGCTTCCCATTCTGATTATGAACTTGCTCCTGGCCTGGCACTGGCTTCTCTGGGCATAGCGGTGCTTGAGTCTTTGCTACCCAGTGGGGCCTGCCTCCCATGCAGCATCTTGCTGCAAACTGTAATTGTAGCATAACATGGGGCCATCCGTGTAGGGCAGAGATCCCAGCTAGTGCGGTGTCCACCCCCAAACCCCACGCTTGCCTAGTAGGCTCCTCCTTTAACCCAAGTCCGAGGAGGTAGTCAAGAGCACCCAGCAGAGCCTGAGAAGCTGCTGGGGTTTGGCCAGGCTCTTTCGCCCAGGAGGCTCTGCTGGGAAGAGAATGGGAGGTGATCCCAGCCTCTCTAGGGGGCTGTTTGCTCTGAGCTGCTTCAGAAGGGCCACTCAGTTCCCTCTTGAACCACTTACCCCTTAATTATTTCTAGAGAGCAGAGAGAAAGAGGCTTAAATCAGCCCCCCACCTCTGAGCACTCTGGAAATAGCTCAGCTCGCTCAAGGACCAGGCTGATCTGCCAAAGCTGCTGCTTGTCCCAGGATTCCTCAGTTCCCACCCAGGCCAGAGTGAGCCTGGACCACGGCAGGCAGCCCCTCAGCTCCACCTGGGTCAGGCTCTGGGAGGACTGTCCTCCAGCCTCTAGGAGATCCCACAACTTTTCTGGAACACAGAATCACCTCTGACGCTGGGCTCCTCGATACACTGCCATTCCCCATCACCCCCCTCAAGCTTTCTTTTCAGCATCTGTCTTCGTACCTCCAATGAATGTAGTTGCCCTGTGTGACACTCAGATTTTCTTCTGCTCCACGCATCCCAGGGCCTGTCTGCTGAGCTTACACAGACAGTATCCCTTGATGATCTCTGTCAGCTGGGATTGTAGCAGGCAGATGCAAGCATCTCCAGAGTTGCAGGGTGTGAGTGTCAACACTCACAGCCCTCTGTGAGAGCCTGTCAACCGTCACTCCCAGCGGGGCTGAGCCAGCGCAGCCTCTGGGTGCTGACTGGGGTCCTTTCTGTTGCTCAGAGCTTCCAGGGTCTTTCCCTGTGCTCCAACCAGGTGAGTAATTACAATAGAAAGGTGAAACCAGGGTGGCACCTGTAGCTCAGTTGGTAGGGTGCTGGCCACATACACCGAGGCTGGCAGGTTCTGGTGGGTTCAAACCCTGCCTAAGGATGTCTGCAAAGACAGGGACTTAGGTTGTCAGCTCTCTATAGAATTTGGAAGAAATTCTGTTGGGACTGGGAACTTCAGGCTTCTTTGTTGTTTTATTTTGCTTTCATTGAAATGAATTTTATGTAACTTAAACTTAACCATTTTTAAGTGTACAACTAAGTGGCATTTAGTACATTCACAGTGAGGTGCAACCACCACCTCTGTCTAGCTCCAGAACATTTCTGTCACCCCAAAGAGAAACCTCATACCCACTAGCAGTCACTCCCCATTTCTCCTTCCCCCATTCCCTGGCAACCGCTAATCTGCTTTTCTGCCTCTATGGGTTTGCCTGATCTAGACATTTAATGTAAGTGGAGTCATACAGCATGTGGCCTTTTGTGTCTGGCTTCTGTCACTCAGCATCGTGTTTCAAGGTTTACCCATGTCATGGCACATGTCAGGGCTTCGTTCCTTCTGTGGCTGAATCATATTCCATTATAGAGACAGACCACATTTTGTGTATCCATTCATCAGGTGGGGGATGTTTGGGTTGACATTAGCATACAAATATTCATTTGAGTCCCAGTTTTCAGTTCTTCTGGGTCAACCTCTAAGAAGAGAACTAAGGGGTCATATGGTGACCCTGTGTGTGACATCAGGATGAACCATTGGACTGTTTTCTACAGCAGCTGCACCATTTTACTTCCCACCAGCAATGTATAAAGGTTCTGATTTCTCCACATCTTTACCGCATATTCTCCATTTTAAAATTAATGCCACACTGGTGGATGCATTCTGCAATAGAAGAATCTCCAAGGCAATCAGGGGGCCCTTATGCCCGAATTTCAGATCAACCAGATGCTGCTTCCTTCTCTGTGGCTTTTCTGATCTCCACAGGCAGTGGGAAGTGATTTCTTTCTCTGAATCTTCCCACCTTGGGCACTTAGCTCTTTCCACCTCTTCATGGTTGTCTGTCTGGGACAGCAAGATCCCCAGGGCAGAAGTAGGTCCTTGCATCTCTTTTCCTAGCCCTGGGCTGGTGTCCTCTTCATCTTGTGGGCTGATCCTCCCCCCTCATGCACAGACATGTGTAGGTCCACACATGATAGGTGTACACGCATGCATGGTCACACGTGGACACACATGTGTAAACCTACATGGATATTGTCACTGTGCCTGGCTGGAAATCCACACTTTCTCTGGCAGATGTTTCTCAGCTCTGAGGCAGCTGAAAACAGACCACACCCCCACTGCCAGCCAGGGTTCACACAACTGCCATGGCCCCCTAGCTATGGCTATGATGCCCTCGTCTCCCAGAGACACAACCCTCCCCTGCCTTCCTGCCAGGGTGGGACATGAGGAAGGGGCAGGAGATAGTCCTGGGGTGCCAGGCAGAGCCTGGGGTCCCCACACAGGGGGGCCTGATCTCAGAGGAAGGGGCACATGTAGATATATAATATACATGCATACAGGGCATGTGAACATGTATGTGTGTATACCCACATGTAGCCAGACAGACACATACACACATGCTTATACCCCAGTTCTAGTGAGCCTATAGGAGGCCCACAGGCCATGAGAGCCAAGGGGGTGGTACTTCGTGGCTTCTCTTATTGCCAGCACAGCCCCTTCCTCTGAGATCAGGTCCCCCTATGGGGACCCCAGACTCTGCCTGGCACCCCAGGACTATCTCCTGCCCCTTCCTCATGTCCCACCCTGGCAGGAAGACAGGGGAGGGTTGTATCTCTGGGAGATGAAGGCATCATAGCCATAGCTAGGGGGCCATGGCAGGTGTGTGAACCCTGGCTGTTTTCAGCTGCCACAGAGCTGAGAAACATCTGCCAGAGAAAGTGTGACTTTCTCACTCACAGCCAAGCACAGTGACTCATACCTATAATCCTAGCACTCTGGGAGGCCATGGCAGATGGATTGCCTAAGCTCATGAGTTTGAGACCAGCTTGAGCTAGAGCAAGACCCTATCTCTAAAAATAGCTGGATGTTGTGGTAGGTGCCTGTAGTCCTAGCTACTTGGGAGGCTGAGGCAAGAGAATCACTTGAACCCAAGAGTTTGAGGTTGCTGTGAGCTATGATGCCAGGTACTTTTCCAAGGGCTGAAAAGTGAGACTCTATCTTAAAAAAAAAAAGGCAAGAAAGAAAGTGGCTTGTCACCTGTAGCTTAGTGGCTAGGGCACCCACACATACACCAGAGCTGGCGGGTTTGAATCCAGCCCGGGCCTGCCAAGCAACAATGACAACTACAACCTAAAAATAGCTGGGTGTTGTGGCGGGTGCTTGTAGTCCCGCCGAGGGACTACTTGGGAGCAAGAGAATTGCTTAAGCCCAAGAGTTTGAGGTTGCTGTGAGCTGTGACGCCACAGCACTCTACTGAGGGCAACGTAGTGAGACTCTCTAAAAAAAAAAAAAAGAAGAAGAAAGAAATATGTTAGCCACAGAAATGATCCACATTTGTCAATTTAAACTTTCTAGGAATTACATTTAAAAAAAAGAAAGAAAGTGTGTTTTGGCCACTTCTGTGGCCAAACTGACCCAGGTTTGGGTTCTAGCTCTGCCATTTTCCAGCTGAGAGATGGTGAAAAAGTATTGGGCTCCAACCTCAGTTTCCTTATCTGTGACATAAGACAGCCTAGCTCAGAGCCCCAGTTTCCCATTTTACATATGGGAAAAATGAGGCCCACAGAGCCAGGGATAGAACTCAGATCCCTCATTTCCAGGTGGCCTCTCTGTCCTGGGGAGCTCTGGGACTCCTGCTGGGGGCAGGGGCAGAGGTGAGGGGAGGAGGCCAAGACGCTTGTGTCTAGACTGGAGAGGCAGCATTCCAAGGGGTCAGCCACCTTTGTGGCAGCTCAGAGGCACTGCTGCTGTCCCCCTTGTGTCCCAGCCTTCTCTGGGTGAGGGGGTTCTGGTAGAAACGCCAAGTACTGGGGCTGTAGGCCTGAGGGCAGAGAAGCCCAAGAGTGTGGACCTCAGGCCATCCTCACTTGGTTCCAGCATGCCACATGAAGGTGGGAGGGCTGCAGCAGGGGCAAAGCTCCTGGGACCCAGCATGGCCTCTGAGCCTGTGTCCTTGCTGTCATGGGGATCCCAGCTGCCCCTCTAGGAAGCTTCCTGTGCTGCTGCAGGCCCCACAGATGTTTACTCTTCCTGGCCCCAGCTTTGTCTGAGCCGTCCCTGAACCCATGGTTCCTGAGACTCATCACTATGGGGTGATGGATTCACAGGTGTGAACATGTGATCAGCTGTTCCTTTACATGTGTTTGTTTACTGTATGTCAGTTGTACCTCAATAACACTGTTATAAAAAAGAGTTCAATTCACCAGACTTGCTCGTGCTCTGAATTGTGCCGAGAGCCAGTTGCAGAGATGAATGAAAAGTGCTTCCCACACCTGTGGGGAGATGGGTACAGGTGCAGCCAACCTAAGCTCAGGAGTTTGAGACCAGCTTGAGCTAGAGCAAGACCCTATCTCTAAAAATAGCTGGACGTTGTGGTAGGTGTCTGTAGTCCCAGCTACTTGGGAGGCTGAGGCAAGAGACTCCCAGGAGACAGGGAGCTGGGTCTTCACACGAGTTCCAGGCAGGTGCTCAAGAGAACAGAGTTCTGCACTGGCCTCACCAGGCAGATAGGCCTTCAAGGAAGGCTGCTGCATTTTTAAGGAAAGAATAATAAGACCTTCATTCCACCTTGAGCTGATTGCTGGTGGAATGGCCACTAAGAATGGGCCTTTCCTCTGAATCAGCAGCTCTCTAGAAGGTGTGTCAAAGTGCCTGGCACCAGGCTTGAGCTGTACTCAGTATTAGTGGTGTCAAAGGTTAAAAAACAAAATTGCTGGCCTGGCCAGGGGAGCCGTTCATCTGGAGAGATGGTCAACAAACATTTACAACCGGGGGGTGAACAAGGATGGCCTGGCCAGGACCCTGGACAGCTCTGGGAGCTGCTGCTTTCAGGGGTTTCTTGGTCCTTGCATCCTCTATGATTCCTGAGCCACTGAGGAACTGGGCCTGTCTCTGCTAACCCTTCACCATCATGACCTCCCATGCTGCTCATAGGAGTGGTGGGCAGGGACTCAGGGCTGGCATCCTATGTGGGCAGCGGTCAGAGCATTTGGGAAGAGCTCACTCCGGGTGGCATGGCTAAGCCACGGCTATGCCTGGGAAAGCCCACCTCTCTCGAATGCCACCACTGGTGAGCAGCCGAGCATAGCTTGGGCAAGGCTGGCTGTCCTTGGGATGCCAGCTCCAAAGTTCCTGGTGACATTTGGGACTAGAGTCCATTCATTCATTTGGTTTTTTACAGAGCACCTGCTGTGCAGGGAAGACAGGCTCAGGGTCCCAGGAGCTTTGCCCCTACGGTAGCCCTCCTGCCTCTATGCAGCATGCTGTACCTATCTCCAGTGAGTGATCAGAGCCCTCACTTTCACCAGGTGACAGTTGGCAGAGCCTGAAATACATCACCTGCTTCATTCCTCAAGTTTCATGATAATCTGCAGAGTTGGTGGTGTTTATCCACATTTACAGATGAGTGCTTGCAGCTCAGGAACTTGCCCGAGGGTACACAGCTGGTCTAATGAAGCCAGCCTGTCCAGAGACATCAGGGGCTGCCTCTTTTACATTGCTTGGAGTGGAACACTTTGAGCTCTCTCAGTGCAGCTCACCTGTCACCTTCTCTGAAGTCTCAGCTATGAGGATTGGAGCAGAGATGCCCCCCTGTGCCCTCCAAAGCCTGTGTTCTCCCTATCCAGTCCTGCCTGCCCCCTACTCAGATGTTCACATGTACGCTCATAGCATAAGGTCATCTTGTGGGATTGCCAGGGTGCTGTGATCATCCTCAGGAGTCACCTCAGAGAAAGTACTGGTGACTGAGGGCACACATGGCCAAGGCCTGGGCAGCAGGCATTGAGAGGCCCATCAGCACTTGCCTGGCTGGTGACTAGTATCCCCCCAAATCCACACTCATCCACAACCTCAGAATGTGACCTTATTTGGAAATGGGGTCTTTGAAGACACAATTATTTAAGAATCTTGAGATGGGATCACCCTGGATTTAGGATGGGCACTGAACTAAGCAGTGTTGTCTCTATGGGAAGAGGAGGCAGATATCAGAGTGACTCTGCCACACACCGAGGAACACTGGGAGCCACAGGAGCCAGAAGAGGCAGGAAGGATCCTCCTGAATCCTCCGGAAGGAGGTGCTAAGTGGGCCTGCTGGCCAGCCAGAGTGGACAGGGCTTCTGCACAGTCATCTAGCACCCCAGAGAGGCCAGGTGGATGGACTCTCCTGCTCCTGGCCCAGCTGCACACTTGACTGCCTGGCAGGCAGACCTGGCCCCCTCTTCCCTGCACACCTTCTCTCTGAGCCTCTAGTACCCAAGTGCATTACTTCCTGGTACTGTCTAACAAAGAACCATGAGCTGGGTAGCTTGAAACAACAGAATTAGTTCTCTTGTAGTTATGGAAGCCAGAGCTAGAAGTCCTGGTGTCTGCAGGGCTGCACTCCCTCTCAAGGCCCTACAGGAGGACCTTCTTTGTCAATTCCAGCTTCTTTTGGCTCCAGGCCTTCCTTGGCTTGTGGCCACATTATTGTAATTCTATGTGCAGAGACCCTCTTTCCAAATAAGGTCACATCCCAGGATTTTTTTTGGGGGGGGGGATTTCAATTCTTTAATCCCAATGCCCCATCTCCATGTAAGTTTGGAAGCTGAGACCAGGGAGAAATGATTTGCCCAGAATGAGTGGGAGTTGTTGGTCAGAGTTGGGACAAGAATTGAATAAATATTCCTCTTGTGCTAACGGGTTACCCCAGAGCAGCTGGGTGCTGTGGCTAAGGCCCCAGAATTAAACATGTCCAAGTTTGGGGCTCAGCTCTGCCATTTAGTAACTGCAACCTTGGACAAATGACAGTCTCTCTCCGCCTCCATTCCTCACCTGTGAATTGGGGATGACAGTCATGTTGCGCCTTCCCAAGGGGCGTTGCAGTAATTAAAGGAGAGCACATGCAGAGCACTTAGCACAACCACACATAAATGAAGCTGCTGGAAGAGGCAGGAGCTTAGAAAGCATCTGGGAAGAAGTAGCTGTTTCCACTGAGAGTCTGGTCTATATTCCAGGAGCTCTTTCAAAGAGGATAGGATGGCACATGGCTGCTCCAGCCTCATCTGCAGGCTCACTCAGGGTCTTGGGTATGGTTTTTGGTTTGGGGGGGTGGTGGTTTTAAAGGAGGCTCAGTAGAGCTGGGCTGCGGAGATACATCTTTGTGCCCTAGAGAGGAAGACAGTGTACACGTGTGCTCTGTGTGCATAGGTGTGTGCACAAATACCTGCTGTGCAGGAAGCTGACCCGATGTGGCCCTAACAATGCTGTCATGTCACCATGGAAAGAGAAGCTGGGCTTTAAAGTCACCAGCACCTCAAACATGAGGTTTTCTATATAAACAAGAAAACTGAGCTTTTGGATATTGGGAAGGGTATTGTGGCAGAGAGACACTTAGATGTGACCCAGACGTCATCTCTGTCATACAGTGCCACTGAGGCCCCTATGCTTGCCATGTTTGATCTCTCTTAAACCTTAGTGAATGCAAGAGGCAGGACTGGCTTCTGTTTATTTTTATACCAGCTTTGCTTTATTGAGATATAAAATCATATATGCATGACTCACTTCACATGCACAGCTCAGTGGTTTTCAGCACATTCGCAGCAACCATCCTCACCATCTGATTCTGGAGTGTTTCCACCTCCCCTTAGCCCTCACTTCTTATTTCCCCCCATGGACCCCTAATCCACTGTCTGTGTCTCTACAGATTTGCCTATTCTGGACTTTTCATATAATGGAGTCATGCAATATGTGGTTTTGTGTGTCTGGCTTCTTTACTTAGTATGTTTTCAAGGTTCGTTTTTTTTTTTTTTTTTTTTTTTTAGACAGAGTCTCACTGTGTCACTCTCGGTAGAGTGCTATGGCATCACAGCTCACAGCAACCTAAACTCTTGGGCTTAAGCAATTCTCTTGCCTCAGCCTCCCAAGTAGCTGAGACTACAGGCGCCTGCCAAAATGCCTGGCTATTTTGTGTTGCAGTTGTCATTGTTGTTTAGCAGGCCTGGGCTGGGCTTGAACCCACCAGCTTCAGTGTATGTGGCCAGCACCCTACTCACTGAGCTAAGAGTGCTGAGCCTGTTTTCAAGGTTTATCCATGTTGTAAAAAGACCTTATGCTTAGGCCGGGCGTGGTGGCTCACGCCTATAACCTTAGCACTAAGGGAGGCTGAGGTGGGTGGATTGCCTGAGCTCACGGGTTTAAGATCAGCCTGAGCCAGAGTGAGACCTTGTCTCTAAAAATAGCTGGGCCTTGGGCAGGAGGCTGTAGTCCTAGCTACTTGGGAGGCTGAGGCAAGAAGATCTCTTAAGCCCAAGAGTCTGAGGTTCCTGTGAGCTGTGACGCCATGGCACTCTACCGAGGGCAACAAAGTGAGACTGTCTCAAAAAAAAAAAAAAAACCTCATTCTTTTCTGTGTCTGGGTAATATTCTGTGAGTAGATAGACCACATTTTATTCACATATTGATGGACATTTGAATTGTTTCCACCTTTTAGCTGTCGTGAATATTGCAATGAACATTGGTGTACATGTTTGGGGGTGAACACTTGGTGTCAGCAAGTGGGGCTGAGGTCATCTGAAGTCTTGGTGTACATGTGTCTGTTCAAGTCCCCATCTTTAGTTCTTTTGAGTATTTACCCAGAAGTGGAATTGTTGGTCTTATGGTAATTCTTTGCTTACCTTTTTGAGAAACTGCCAAACTTTTCCCACAGTTTTACGTTCCCACCAGCAGTGCACAAAAGTGCCTTTCTCCAGATCCTCACCAACATTGATTCTTTTCTTTTCTTTTTTTTTTTTTAATAGTAGCCATCTTGATGGAGGCAAGGTGCTATTCTCTTGTGGTTTTGATTTGCATTTTCCTAAGGGCTGGTGATGTGAAACTTCTTTTCATGTGCTTATTGGCCATTTGTATATATCTTTTGGAGAAATGGCTGTTCAAATCCTTTGCTCATTTTTCTTCTTCTTTTTTTTTTTTTTTTTTGAGACAGGGTCTTGCTGTGTTGCCCAGGTTGGAGTGCAATGGTACAATCATAGCTCACTGCAGTCTCAAACTTCTGAGCTTAAGTGGTCTCCTGCTTCAGCCTCTCATGCTCATTTTCCAGTTTGTAGTCCCAGCTAATTGGAAGGCTGAGGCAGGAGATCCTGTCTTAAAAAAAAAAATTGACCATAAATGTATGGTGTAGTTTTAGACTCTCAGTTGTATTCCATTGATCTACCTGTCTATCCTCCACCAGTGCTTCACTGTTTTGTCTATTGTAGCTTTGAGTAAGTTTTGATATAGGGAAGTATGAATCCTTCAATATAGTTTTGTTTTTTAAATTTTGGATAATCAAGGGTCCCTTACAACTCCATATGAATTATAGGATCAGCCTTTCCATTTCCATAAAAAGCATAAAGAGGGCTGCTGGGATTCTGATAGAGACTGCATTGGATCTATAGGTTGCTTTTGCCACATTAACAATGTTAAATCTTCCAGTCCACAAACACGAGATATCTTTCCATTTACATTTATTTAGGTCTTTAATTTCTTTCAGCAATGGTTTGTAGTTTTCAGTGCACAAGTCTTTCACTTCCTTGGTTAAATTTATTCCTAAGTATTTTATTCCTCAGATTCTGCTGTAAGGGAATTGACTCCACTTAGTTTCCTTTTTGCAGTGTTTGTTTTCATGTGTGTTTTGAATCCTGCAATTTTATTGAATTCATTTATTAGGTCTAACAGATTTAGAGGAGATTCTTTCAGCAAATTTTTTTATTTCTCTCTTTCTAATTTGGTTGCCTCTTATTATTTCTTTTTCTTGTTTAATTGCTATGGCTAGAACTTCCAGTACAATGCTGACCAGAAGTGAGAAAGTAGGCATCCTTGCCTTGTGTCTGATCTTGGAAACACTTTCAGATGTGGAAAGATGAGAGTCAGAATGGAGGATTTGCATGTGCAGTGCTAGGGCTGCGAGAGGAAATCCATAGGCCCTTCAGCCTCCCTCAGGAGGCCCATGGCATGTAGAGCTTGCATCTGGATTTGGGGGTTCTGACATGACATAGGAAGCCAGACTTATTGACCAAAGCCCCTCCTCCCAAAGCCCCACACTCCTAGGTGTAGTCTCCTGATCTCCCTTCCCTTCAGCAGGGTGCTCTGGTCCCACACACATCATGGCTATTTTTGTCTCCACAGAAGAAGAGCCGTAACGAGACATATGGTGAAGGGAGTGGTGTGGAGATCCTGGAGAACCGGCCATACACAGATGGCCCTGGGGGCTCTGGACAATACACACACAAGGTGTATCACGTGGGCATGCACATCCCCAGCTGGTTCCGCTCCATCCTGCCCAAGGCAGCCCTGCGGGTAGTGGAGGAGTCCTGGAACGCCTACCCCTACACCCGAACCAGGTGCGCCTCCCCCCCCCCACCAACTTCTGTGCGCCTTCCACCACCTCATGTGCTGTCTGGTGGGAAGCAACCTTGTGGCACAAATCCAGACAGGCTTAACACCCCACACACCCAGGGAGCGTAGACTCTGTCCCAGAAAGGTGCTCTGAAGGTCGTTCAGGACAGGCATAGGCAGGAGAGGGAAGAGTACATTCCTAGATGCCTCCAGACCACCTAAGGTGGAGGCTGGGAAGGCATGGGTCAAACAAGGGGCCGTTGGAGACCCTTTGTCATCTGGGAAGGTTCAGGGAATATAAAATCACTTTAAGTCCTACTGAGAAGACTAAGACATTCAGCCTGCTGGGAAGAAATTGAGGGTAGACCAGATGGTTCAGAGGTTCCCTCCAACTCTCAGACCTCAGCTGCTGTGGGAGCATTATGTTACATCCCAAACTGAGCAGGGCTTTTCCTTGGGGTCACCTGATAGGGGGTCCTTCTCTCCGTGCCCTAAAGTGTGCAGCTCAGCCCTACTGGGGTTGATAGTAGGGGTCTCCTTCCCACTAGCCACCCACTCACTGAGGAGACGGGATCCCCACAAGTCTCCTGGGTTTCCGTCCTTCCCCACATTAGTGAACACCTGCCTGGAGCTAGCTGGAGGATCCATGGAGGTTCCTCCCCCAGTGACACTTTTCCCCTCTAAACTCACGTCTAGCCCAGAGAGGGGCTCCTCTGGTGCCAGAGCTGGCTCCTTGTAGAGCAGGAATGGCACATCCCATAGACTACAGCCCAAGATTCTGCCCACTCCACAGTACACTGCCGTAGCTGTGCCTGTGTCCCCATCGTGTTGTGGACACCTCCCAGGAAGCTCAGCAGCTTCCCACACACTCTGTCCTTCTCCCAACTCCGGCCTTGGCTGTGTTTTGGACAAAGCAGCAGCCCAGAAGGTAGGCAGGGCAGACAAGGCTCCCTTCCCATTCCCCTAGCTTCATTCCTACCTTGTGGGCTTGACAGGTCTTGGCTGGGCCCCTCTAATCACAGGTCCTGATGGAAGCTTTGGTTCTCCCCCAGGTTCACCTGCCCTTTTGTGGAGAAATTCTCCATTGACATCGAAACCTTTTATAAAAGCGATGCTGGAGAAAACCCTGACGTGTTCAACCTCTCTCCCGTGGAAAAGAGCCAGCTGACAATTGGTAACCAGGAAGGGCAGGTGCCCACAGGGCTCCCTTCTGGGTTTCACCTGCAGGCCACTCTCAGTCCTACCCTTTGTCTCCAGCCTGGTGGACTCCAGAGCTTGCCCCATCCTGAGCAGGTCCAAGCATGCTCAGGGAGGCAGAGCAGGCACCCTTGGCCCATTCTCTCGACGTGCATGGCAAGTCAAAGTGCCTTTGCCACCTGGACCCCTCCCCTCCATCTCTTCAAGTTGTACTCACTCCCCAAAAGTACACGTGTGCTTGGGGGACCAGTTTGGACCAACACCTGAGTGTGAGTGCTCAGGGCCGGTGAGGGGGCCTGTGTCTTCTTAATGGTGGGTGCCTCCACCCCCTCCAGACAATGCCACACAGAAAATGGGCTCTGTTTGTGAAATCTTTTTTTTTTTTTAAGAGAGGCCAGAGATGAGCATTTCCACATGAAATCTCCTAATTCCTAAATATTAGCAACCAATTAAAAATCTTTGTGAATAAACGTATGCCAGTGAACAAAACACCTCTATGGGTTGGGTCCTGCTCAGCAGCCACCAGCCTGCACCTCTGGGTGCCAGGCCCAGGTCACCAGGAGGTATCTCAGATGGGGGTTCAGCTGAGTTGGGGGTGGGTGCTCGTACCCCAGGAACATCTCTTGGCCTGCCCAATTCTGTCAGTATTCTCTGGCCTTTCTGGAGTTTGGGAGCTTTATCAGTGGCCTAGGGCTGCCATGTAACAAAACACCACACCCTGGACAGCCTAAGCAACAGGAAGTCATTCTGACAATCCTGGGAGCCGGAAGTCAGAGTTCAGGTGTCAGTAGGTTGGTTTCTCTGAGGGCTGAGAGAAGAGTCTGCCTCTCTTCTGGCTGCTGGTGGCTATTAGTCATCTATGCCTAATTCCAGTCTCTGCCTCAGGGATCACTGTTGTCTCCCTCTGTGTCTCCTTTTGATAGAAGGGTTCCTGTCCTACTGGATTGGGGCCCATCTTCATGGCCTTTTAACTTGATGACCTCTTTAAAGACCCTATCTCAAAACAAGGCCACATTCTGAGGTTTAGGACTTCAGCATAGGAATTTGCAGGGATGGGGTGATAGAAAAAACTCAGCCTGTAATAGGAGGAGAGGACCAGGCTTGACCTGAGCTTTCTGGCAGCTCTGTCCATCCAGCCTGGACAGTGCCTGGGCTCAAGGTCCCCCCACCCAAGAGGCCTAATTCTGTGGGTCCCTAGTTCCCATGATATTACCCACCCATGTCCCATCCCTGTCCACGTTGACCTTTGTTTGCCAGTGTGGGCTGAGTGTGTGGTCTGCTCCAGGGAAGAAACTCCTTGTTTCTGACCTCACTGGTCTCATAATGCTGATGTCAGTGTCTGCAGCTGGACTCACTGGGGACCAACATATTGAGGAAGCCAAGACAGCAGGGCCTAGTCAGGGCAGACACACACCCCCCTCCACCCCCCAGGAAGGGCGCTGTGAGCCAAAGACCCTCTCCAGGGGGTCTTTCTCACCGAGTATGCACCCAGGCCCATCCTGCACACTCATCCTTGGGAATCAGCACAACAGGCTTTGCCTTTGTGGAGGAGGTGCCTCTGCAGAGGGAAGGCTGTGCCAGGTAGTTGCCCAGCCCAGGTCCTGCCCAGAGTCACCATCCCCTCCTCTCGTCACCTCCACCAAGTCCCACCAGCCCCTAACCCTGTTTTCTCCAACCCCAGCCCCAATCCCATTCAAGCCCTGTGCCCCACCTGGCCCCTTCAGACACTCACCTGGTCTTTTCTTTGTCCAGGAAGGACCTGGACATGTGCTTCCTGGCTTAAGACCTGTATGGAGGTCTGCCTGCCCCTTGGGATGCTATCTGCATGGCTGGCTTGGAGGGAAACAGCCAGCATGTCCACTATAGCTCCATCACCTTCATGACAGCTGCCATCCTCCCCCCCTTACAGAGTCCCTGGTGGCCCCCCTAATCTTCCCACTTCTTGGTCTGATGAGCTCCTAGCTTTGGCCAAAACTGGGAAGCTTTTTCCATCCTCTCTCTGTTCCCACCTCCTCTGACCTCCACAGAGACTCAACTCCCCGATGTGTCCTCAACCCCTTGCCCCTCTGCCTGCTGCACCACCTCATATGGTATACTTGGAACATGGGTATTGCTGAAATTGCTTGAAAAGGCAACAAAGAGAGGCATAGGCCCTGCTGCCAGGGAGCTCAAGGTCAAAACTGTCCAGGACATCGTCCTCACTCCCCACAGTGTCCCCTTGGCCTGATGAGGTCTCAAGTCCCATGACGATATGGGTCTAGAGGGACATGGGGAAGAGCTGAGTGAGGGGCCAGGTTGAGGCAGAAATGGCCACTTACAGGGTCTCCCCACAGACTTCATTGACATCGTCAAAGATGCTGTGCCCCCTAATGAGTATAAGACAGAGGAAGATCCCAAGCTGTTCCAGTCGGCCAAGACCCAGCGAGGGCCCCTGTCTGACAACTGGATCGAGGAATACAAGAAGCAGGTCTTGCCCATCATGTGTGCCTACAAGCTCTGCAAGGTGGAGTTCCGCTATTGGGGCATGCAGTCTAAGATCGAGCGGTTCATCCATGATACTGGTGAGCACCCATCTTGCCTGGACTGTGGGCACCCTGTCTCCTGTTGCCTGCTTGCCTTCTGCTCTCTCTGCATGTCTGGCTGGGATTCTGCATTTCCATTTTTTTCCTGAAAGGTGACTCCAAAGCCCATGTCTAGCTTTCCCCTGGTTTGTCCCGACTACCATGAACACTTCCTGAGTACCTTCAGGGGCCAGCTGTGTGTGTGCTGTCTGACACCTCCAGACAATGTCAGATACCGTTGGTGTTTGATAACATGTAGGCCACCCCCACCAGGGCCAGTGACTCTTAGAGACAGCTTCCCTGCTACTTGCCTGTCCTCTCAGCTCCCTTGGCCTTCATTTCCTCTGCCCACGGAGGCCCAACCCCTAGGCCTGGGGCCACATCTCTGACTCCTGCACTAGGCTGGAAGTTTTGGGGTGGAGACAGGGTGTCTCAGACATTGCAGTGTCCTTCACATCCATGTGGGCCTGGCCCAGAGCAGGTGTCCAGGGAGCAGGTGGACAAACAGATGGCTTGGCGCCCAGTGAATGGTGACCTAGCCCCCCCGTCCCCCCAGCCCAGAGCCCTCAGCTCCTGATCTCAGTATCTCCTGATACTGAGATCATGGCATGAGCTCCGAAGGTCAGTTCCAGCCCCTGAGGCTCATGACCCAAGATAGGTCAGATGCCTGGTGACATTACTAGCAAAGGTTACTTAATTCAGACATCAACAGGTCTCACTATTGTTACACTCCACACTTGTCACGTTGGCTCATGATGACCATGCAGGTGGGCATAGTCACCCTGGTAGACGGGGAAGAAGCAGAGACCTACCACTGGTTAGGAGCCAGACCTCCCTCCTCCCACCCAGCCCCATTCTAGCACACCCCTGCCATTCTCTCCAAGGGGGCTCATTAGACAGCTGCATTCAGTGCCAGCCTACCCTGAGGGAAGGCCCATCACACACTGCAAAATGCTGGAGTCTGGGGTGGCTGGTGTTCTGCTTTGAGAGGCAGAGACAGTATGTGACACGGCCTTGATGGTATGTGATATTGTCACCAGCTTCAGACCTAGGGAAGAACACCCAGACATGTCACCCACCACCCTTCTCAGAAGGACTATGGCAGTGTCCCTCAGCAGCCGGGAGGTGGCAGGGAGAGAAGGAAGATGTCCCATCTGTTGGAGGAAATGCATCCTGCAGTCTGTCTCTCCATCAGGGAACTCAGAAGGCTCCAGATAGGCCTCCCCATTTCCCACACTTCACAGGCGGGACCTGCGTCCCCCAGTGCTGAGGTCCTGGGCAGGAGAAAAGCAGTGTCCCAGTGTGAGTCAGGCCTACCACCAGTACCATGCCACTTCTGGTCATGCCCCTGTCCGAGGTCAGGAATGACAGTTCTTGCCTCCCAGGGTAAAAGAGGACAGGAGGAGCATGTAGGAGGCCCCTGGCCTGCCACAGGAGCCTGAATATATCAGCCCTGGCAGCCTTTCCCACCCTTTCTTCAAGCCTTCTCTGGGATTGGCCCACCACAAGACCCCCAGCAGATGTGCTAAGGGTGGGATTCCTGGTCCAGGAAGCAGTGGGTTGGGTCTTTATGGATACCCTCAGGCCTCTCCAGCCCCACATTGCAGCTGAGCTCCTGGCTTCCCAGCTCCCTGAGAGTCAGTATTCCCCTCAGAAAGAAGGAATGTGGGGCTGCTGTGTGTCCAACTCTAACTGCCACATGGTACCTCTGTGACCTCTTTAAAAGTTTTTCATCATCTGAAGAATGGGTGTAAGAGCACCAGTTCCGTAGGGCTGTGGTGAGAGGAGACTGTGGGGTACAGAACTAAGGAGGGAACATGGCACATAGTTGATGCTTGGTGACAGCAGTGAATACTAATGTTATCACTGGGATAACCACTGAATTCACAAAGGCTGGGCCAGGTGGCCTTGGAGAGGTGACTCCTAGGGGCTGGGACAGGTCCTAGCTGTCTTCCTTACCCTTACTACCTGGCCCCAGATGCAGTGTTGTGTCCAGTTGCTCCAGCCACCTTAGGAGGAGGCATTTCCCTGTATGGGTGGGAGCAGGAATGTTGCCCTTCCTGACAGCCCTGTAAGGCCAGGAGTCAGGCCCAGAAAAGGACATGGAGGCCACCTCTGGAGCTTGAGGAGGGGACACAGGCAGTCTCCCCACTGAAGTAAGTCTCCATCTGAGAGATGGGCCTGTAAGAACGGATCCTGGAAAAGAAGACACCAGGCTATAGAGTAGGGTAGCCTGAACTGAGCTGGAGGTGGGGAACAAGGTAAGTGGGAGGAATGGCCCCTAGGAGAGCAGCCTGGGGACATGACATGGCCTGACCACTCTGGACACCACTTAGCGTGCTCCAGGGAAGGGGAAGATGAAAGTCCTGAGACCCTGGGCGGCACCTGTGGTTCAGTGAGTAGGGCGCCAGCCCTACATACTGAGGGTGGTGAGTTCAAATCTGGCCCTGGCCAAACTGCAACAACAAACAAAAAAATAGCCGGGCGTTGTGGTGGGCACCTGTTAACCTGGGAGGCTGAGGCAAGAGAATTGCCTAATCCCAAGAGATGGAGGTTGCTGTGAGCTGTGATGCCCAGCACTCTACCGAGGGCAACAAAGTGAGACTCTGTCTCTAAAAAAAAAAAAGTCCCGAGACCCAGCTGGGCTCGGGAGGCTCAGGGATCTGTGCCCTGGAGAAACTCTGGTGCACATTCTGGAATGTTCAGAGTGGCAGGTTTATAAAAGCTGGAAAAACTATGCAAATGAGCCAAAGTCCTCTTGACAGAAAAAGGAATAAATGAAATGTGGCATTTCAAACACATAAATACCACACAGCAGCAAGCTTGATGAACTGGAGACCCCTACACATACTATGGATAAAACTATCCCCAGAGAAGAGAGTGGCAAAAAAATACGCTGTGACACATATATGAGAATTTCACCAACAGCCAGACAAGCTCGAAGCATAGTGTAGAGAAACACATCTGTGCACTGAAACCAGAAAGCAAAGCAAATGACAAAATTCGGGACAGACTCTCACTGGGATAGGTGTATGGAGGGTCCCTGTCGCTGGTGATGTCTGTCCCTTCTCCAGGTGGTGTGACATGGATGTTTTATTTTGAATGATTTTTGTAAACAGCTTTATGCAGGCAGAGTTTGACACAGCATACAATTCACCCGCTGTAGGAGAGCAGTAGGGTGAGCCTTAGTAATATTCACTGCTAAGCACCAACCTCCAAAGCATTTCATCACCCCAGAGGGTCCCCTGTTCCCGTTCAAGGTCATGCCCACATCTACCCTGGCCAAAGGCAACCCCAGTCTGCTTTCTGTCTCTGTCTCTGTAGTTCTTTTATTACTCTTTATACCTTAAAAGTATATTATTTTCTTTTTTTTTTTTTTTTCCCTGAGACAGAGTCTCACTCTGTCACCCAGGCTAGAGTGCCATGGTCTCAGCCTAGCTCACGCAACCTGTAACTCCTGGACTCAGGCAATCCTCTTGCCTCAGCCTACTGAGTAGCTGGGACTACAGTTGCCTGCTATAATACTCAGCTAATTTTTTTTTTATTCTTAGTAGCGATGGGGCCTTGCTCTTGTTCATGCTGGTCTCCAACTCCTGAGCTCAAGGGCTCCTCCCATCCCGGCCTCCAGAGTGCTAGGATTATAAGCATGCACTGCTGGTTAGAACTTGAACTTGATTTTCCATAGGAAATTCAACAGGAAAAGTAAACCAGACACTAAGACAGGAGACCCTCAGGAAGTCTTTCTCCATCTCCCCTAGAGCAGCAGTTCCCCTATACATACAATTAAACCGTGGCTTTTGACCAGCCACACTGCTTTGGAAGGCCCCAGTCCCTCCACCCTCATTCTAAGCACTGTGAGCTTGTGAGGCTGTCTGTGAGCCAGTCCACTCATCGTACAAACAGGAAAACTGAGGCACAGACAGGCAGGGCTTGTGCCTGACCTGACCACCCTCCCCTCCCCCCATCTCCCCTGGGGCGCAGGCCTGCGGAGGGTGATGGTGCGGGCCCACCGGCAGGCCTGGTGCTGGCAGGACGAGTGGTATGGGCTGAGCATGGAGAATATCCGGGAACTAGAGAAGGAGGCACAGCTCATGCTGTCCCGCAAGATGGCCCAGTTCAATGAGGAGGACAACGGGGCTGCTGAGCTTGCTAAGGATGAGGAGAACACCCAGGACCAGACCTCCAGGGAGCCTCCCGAGCCCAGCAGCAGCAGCAATGGGGAGCCCCTGGTGGGGCGGGGCCTGAAGAAACAGTGGTCCACATCCTCTAAATCCTCACGGTCATCCAAGCGAGGAGGTGAGCTCCAGCACCCCTGCCCCACATAGGGACCCTGCCCTCAAGGCAACACCCTCTCAGCCCTCAGGGAATGAGAGCCTGGGCTACCCCTCCCCCAGCAGGCTCCCAGGGAAGCAGATTGAGGTGGGCTCCCCTCAGCACTCCCAACAGAAAGCCTGCAAGGCTTCAGGTCCTGAGAAAAAGAACAAGCAGTGCTGGTGGAGCCAGGCATGCCCCCTGTAAGCCTAACTTTGCCCAAAGGCAGGGCTGGCCCTGGGCTGATGGATGTGGATGTGGATACTTGGTGCCTGTGTTTCACCCATCTCCTGCCACTGCCTGAATTTCAGGAGTTTGCTCATGGTTAGACTCAGGTTAAGGCCGACCCAGACCCGTCTGATTGTATGTCCTGGGCTCATGCCCCATACACTTCTACCCTTACGTGCTCCTGGGACACTCCTGCCTTGTAGCAGGTGGGCAGAGGGGGAATCATCTGGAGCAGTCTGGGAGCTGCCACCAAGATGCGCTCAGGCACTTCTACCCCTTATTTCTCCTCTTCCTTCTAAATGCTCCCAGCCCCCATGGCAGCCTCTGACAATGCCCATCTAGGCCTACAGTTGCCCTGCCAGCTCAGGGAAGCTGCAGGCTCAGTCTGGGGTTCTGCCTTGCAGCCAGCCCTTCCCGCCACAGCATCTCGGAGTGGAGGATGCAGAGCATCGCCAGGGACTCAGATGAGAGCTCAGATGACGAGTTCTTTGATGCGCACGGTAGGCAGGCAGTGCCCCTGCAGCCCCTGGGGCCTTCCTGGGTGAAGTGCAGAGGAATCTGAAAGGACTGAGGGTGGGAGTGGACTGGTGTGGGAATTGCTTGTTGCTTATAGTTTGCCCCTCCCCTGTGCCTGCACTGTCCCAGGTAGACAATGTGGTATTTGGGGGCATAGATAATGAGAGGACATCACCAGAAAGCCCCTTTGGTCCCCTCAAGCCTGGGGTCCCAGGATCCCCTAACCTGATTCCAGGATATGCGGGAGGCCTGGCAGGTGGAGATTGCTTGCTTGAAACCCTCCCCCCAAAGTACATGTAATCAGACCCTGGCTTTATTCCATATGTGAAGTTATTTTTATAAGAAGTATAGCTTATAATTATCTAACTTTTTGTATATTCCTTATTTTTTTCATGAATAAATTACTACCATATCTAAAGTAGACACTTCAGAAAATGCAATAAGCAGAAAATATTTGAAGTGCCCTTTTCCCTACTAGTCCCAAAGTAAGCACAGCACAGTACGTCGCCGGCATGTCACCTCTGCTAAGAAGATGGAAGTGCGAAGCACTCCCTCACTTGATGCCCTGGCTGCTCCTCTCAAGAAGGTCAGAGGGGCTGGCAGGCAGGCGCAAGGGACAGGTCTCTCTGCAGGCTGGTGGCTGAACTGGCCCCAGAGTTGGCAGGGCAGAGGCTTAGATTGGGATGGGGGCTTGCTCACAGGCCACACAGCAGGGCACAACCAGGGTCACATCTTATGCCACCTCCCTGGTTTGGAGGCGCAAAAGAGCCACATAAGGATGGAGTCTTGGTTAACATCCCCTGGCTCTAGAAGGAAAGAACTTGGGGAGTCAGTTTGGCCCTGGGGCTGGAGGACCCAAAATAGGAGGTGGGTGGTCCCCGTGCTGGCCTCTGCACCAGGGATCTCACCAAGGGTGGGGAAGGGGCATTTTGGCATCTCACCCCTCCCAGTTGGCTCTTTGTCCCTGACAAAGAAAATGCACTTCTAACGTAGAAAAGGTTGTGCAGCAGGAGGGGCCACCTTGTGACTGGAGGAGAGCCTATGTATACTAGAGCCCAGACAGCGGCCTCAGATTTGATGTTCTTGGGCAGAAGTTCTCAGAAAAGCGGATGTAGGAGTCATGGAAGTGGGGCTCATGGCAGCACTTCTCACCATGCTGTGGTGTAGTCTGCGGGTATTAAAAATGGTCAGAAACATTGGCTGATGTGTGGATAAACAAAAGTGGAATATGGAATATGGTTCCCTGACCCCTGCTGTGGGGTGGACAAACCTTGAAAACACTCTACGGAGTGAAAGAAACCAGACACAGAAGGCCACATAGTGTACGATTTCGTTTATGGGAAATGTCCAGAATAGGTAAATCCATAGAGGCAGAAAGTAGATTGATTAGAGGTGGCCGAAGAGAGGAGGACTGATCACTTGTGAGTACAGGGTTTTCATTTGGAGGTAATGAGAATGTTCTGGAATTAGATGGTGGTGATGGTTGCACAGCTTTGTGAATTGTGAACATACTAAATGACAGTTTAAAATGGTTTAAATGGTAAATTCTGTTATGTGAATGTTACCACAATTTTTTAAAAAACATGACCAGGAAGCAGCCCACTGGGGTATGGCCATGCTGTTTCCCATTGAGGAAGGGCCAGAGCAGAGCCACCTGTGCATGGAGGGTACCTGGGCTTCCTTACCCCCGGAAGCCAGCCTAGCCCCCCTGTACTCCATTCCCAGTCCTGCTGAAGCTCCCCTCTCTCCTCTACAGAAGACCTGTCTGACCAGGAGGAAATGTTCCCCAAAGACATCACCAAGTGGAGCTCCAATGACTTCATGGACAAAATTGAGAGCCCAGAGCCAGAGGACGCACAGGGTACTCTATGGGGGAGGCTGTGGAGGAAGGTACCCTGGGAGGGTGGCTGTAGGGCTAAGCCCTCTGCTTTCTGACTTAGCCCCTGCACAGTGCTGGGCGTCTGGAAGTCACAGTAATAGCCTCATCCAGCTGGCCCCACTGGGCTGCCCGGCACCCCTGGACTAATAGTACATCTTCTGTGTTGCAGGTAGTTTGTACCACCAGAGCGCCCCTGAGTTCAGGGTGGCCTCCAGTGTGGAGCAGCTGAACATCATTGAGGTAGGTATCTGAGACAGGGGCAGGACTCAGAGGAATGGGCCCATGGGGCTATAGAGGGAAAACTCTGTACCAGCCTCCATGCTTGGCCTGGGTGTCAACTGGGGGAAAGGCCTGGGCCACCTTTACTTTTCACCCTGCTGGGAGGGTGCCTTCCACTATCTCTCACTCTACAAGAATCTGGGACTGCAGATAGCCCCCAAATGAAGATCTTGATCAAGCTCCATCCATGGGAAAGTAAAATGAGAAACTTATAAATTCCAGATCAAAAATAAGATCTTCAACTTGTGCCCCGCCTGTCTCCTGTCCCTGAAGATAAAAAGAAAGAAGGGGAGGAATCCAAAGTCGTCTAGGCAGAAGTGACGTGGCCGTAGCCAGTACAGTGGCCTCATGAGGGGTGGGTAGAGCTCAGTGTGCCCAATAAAGCTGCCTTGGTAGAGCTTCTGTGTCCGCTTCGGGGGTTCTTTGCTAGAGCTCGCGCCTCCTCCTCCTCCACCTGCGGGCGGCAGTCAGAGCTGTTTGCACAGGGCAGGAGCCTGGCCAAACCAGGCTGTCCCATTCAGTCATCCCGATGCTCTGGCCTCAGGCTGCCTAAGGTAGAGATAGCACCTCCAATGAAGGGACCCCCTGGGGAGTCTGGGGTCTGGAGGTGGTATATTCATACCCCTCCCACTCCTGGGGGTTTCTGCTTTGAGGTCCGAGGTCAAAGTGGGGTTTTCTAGAAGAAATAATGGCACAAGGGGAGTTGATTTCCAATTCCTGCTTAATGGCAGATAAAGCAAACGTAGCCCCCTTCCCCCACTATGGCGCACACAGCTCTGATGGCCACCCAGGGGAGGGGCAGAAGGGGCTGGGGCTCTAGATCTGCTTTGGGATGTGCTTTCGGAACCCAGCATGTTCTGGGGAGCTGCCATCCAAAGCCAGATCCTTCTGCTATAAGAGCTCCCAAACCGGAGCCCCCTCTCCTGGCCTTGTGGAGACACTGACCCAGGGGTGCCCTGGCTGTTCAGAGCCGGCCTCCATAACCCCCATGGGGTGCCCCAGAGAGGGCAGGCTGAATGTGAGGGACCCTGTGGCAGGCCCTGACCTGTCTTCAGAGAGGCACATGCAGGACTCTCTCAGCTCAGCCCCCATTGCCTGGCCCTGCCTAGCCTCAGGGGACTAAGTCCTGCCATCAAACAGTTCTCCCACCAGCCCAATGCACCAATGGCTGTTCCATCCTTGCCTGTGGTTCCAGACAGCTGGTGGCCCCACACTGCTCTGGGCCATGAGTTTGTTCTTGCCCAGGCTGGCCAGGGGTGGGCAGTCCATATGTGGGGGCAGGTGTCAGTCTTGCCCAGACCTTGAGGTAGGGGTAGAGAGAAGATAGTCCCTCCTGGGATGATGGCTGCCTAGCCTTCATCCTTTAGGCCCAGCACTGCCCACCAGGTATCCCCCCTCACTCCCCCAGAGCTCACCCTGCCAGTAGCTCCTAGTCTAGCCCATCCCCTTGATCTTCCTGGCCCAGTCCCAGCCTTGCCTGTCCCTCTCAGCCTCTGCATTAGCATCTGGGTCCTGCTGCTGCCCCCACTTCCAGCCATCTGATGGACCCACTCAGATTTAGCTGTCTCCATCACAGCCTCTTGGTTTTAGCCCCCGGTCTGTCTCCCTAGGTCCTTAGGGACAGGACCCTCCCTTCAGCTTCTTCCTCTTACCCACCCTCCCAGACATAACATAGTGCAGTGAGTATAAGCCAGTAGCCCCTCTTGGGCTCCAGTGTCCCACTAGTCATATGCCAGAAACTCAGGATGAGGGAGACCCCTAGGGTCAAGGTTCTGTCCCACTTGGCACTTCCATGCTGTGATGTTAGATCCATCCCTGTACCTGCAGCAGGTCTGCACCCCATGCACAGGTGTGCAGGTTGAGAATCTCATTCTGACCTCATAAGCAGGCCTGGCCAGTAGGAAGGAATGGCAGAGCCGGTGGCCCTATGTAGATGAGGGGAGAGTCAGGGGCCAGGGTCACTGCCTGCCTGGGCTATGGTTGCCCTGACCCAGCCATTCTCAAGTGACCCCTGTGACTTTGAACTGCCAATAGCTCTGTCTGCTCAGGCCACGACGGGTACACGGAGGGCCTCCTCTCAAGCCAGAAGTTGGAAAGTCACTGCCTGGGCTCCCGAAAGAAAGTGAGCTCCTCACATACCCTGGCCATGCTGGCAGATAGGAGCAGGGCTGCAGGGGACAACCTCACCTCCCTGGCTTCTTCCCAGGCTCTGGTCCCCATAGGGGTCCCAAGGAAGGGATTGAGGAAGTAGAACACCAGGTCCCATAGCTAGAGCCATGTAACAGAAATTGGGCTTCTCAGAGGGAGCATTTGGCTGAGCCCAGCCTCCACAGGGTGATAGGGGCGCTTATCAAGGAACTAAGTCCTAGAGAGTTGACACCCACCTCCCGTCCGTGCAGGACGAGGTCAGCCAGCCACTAGCCCCACCACCCTCCAAGATCCACGTGCTGTTGCTGGTGCTGCATGGAGGGACCATACTGGACACAGGCACTGGGGACACCAGCTCCAAGCAGGGTGATGCCAACACCATCGCCAGTGTGTTCGACACAGTCATGCGCGTGCACTACCCAAGTGCCCTGGGCCACCTCACCATCCGCCTGGTACCCTGCCCACCTGTCTGCTCTGATGCTTTCGCCCTGGTCTCCAAGTGAGTAGCATCTGCTTACCAGCATCCCCTTGCCCACTGCCTTTTGCTGATCAGGGAGGCAGGCGGGGAGTGCAGCAATGTACTGCCCCCAACCCACCCCAGAGCCTCAGGCACCTCATCCAGTGTCAAGACTGCCTTTCATCCCAATGCCCAGATCTGCCATCTGGGCCTCACTGCTTGAAGGCAGCAAAACATAAACAGGCTGGGCTTAGAGTCAGGGAGGGGCTGGAGCCTTCACCTTCCAAACCTGTGACGTAGGAACACTGACCTACCTCCAATATATAGGGTCTTACTTACTAGCAGGTGTCCCCATGGGTGTTTATGAGCCAGTGGCTGAGACTTGGGTTGGGGAGGGGCACCTGGTGAGCCACGTTGAGGCCGCCACCCCCTCACAACCTCCTCTTCTCCCAGCCTCAGCCCTTATAGCCACGATGAAGGTTGTTTGTCCAACAGTCAGGACCACATCCCCCTGGCTGCCCTGCCCTTGCTGGCCACCTCCTCGCCTCAGTACCAGGAGGTGGTTGCCACAGTGATTCAACGGGCCAACCTTGCCTATGGGGACTTCATCAAGTCCCAAGAGGGTGTAACCTTCAATGGGCAGGTGAGTTCTGGGGTGAGAAGAGGGGGATGACCCCACAGAACAGCCCAAGTGGGAGGGTAATGGCTTCCCCAGCCCAGAGCAGGGTCATTCAGGCCTCTGGGCCCCTCCTGCTCTAGGTCTGCCTGATTGGGGACTGTGTCGGGGGCATCCTGGCGTTCGATGCCTTGTGCTACAGCAGCCAGCCTGTGTCTGAGAGTCAGAGCAGCAGCCGCCGGGGCAGCGTGGTCAGTGTGCAGGTACCCGAGCAGGAACCCAAACATCCATTGAGTGCTGTAGCCTCCCATGTGTTCTCCAGAGTCACTGCCCAACCCGCTGAGCAGAGCACCAGCAGATACTTCCTCTGCCCAGCCAAGTTCTATTGATTGGTTCAACAAACATTTATAGAGCCCCCAAGCCCCAGCTCTTCTGGGGCTCAGCTCCAGGGTAGCAGGCATGGAGGACTCAAGGGCACATTGGGAGAGCTGAGGAAGCCCAGTGTGTTCTGGCTGAGGGGTCAGGGAGCTATAAGAGGTTTTCCCAGAACACTGTTCCCCTCAGCCCCGCCAAAGAAGATAGAAGGGCAGAGGTTACCAGTATAGGTGCCCAGAGGTGGCAGGGCCGGTAAAAGGGGCAGGGGAACAGCTGCTGCAGGGCCAAGCCTAGGAGTGCATTTGGCTTCACCAGCCATAAAACCAGGGTCTGCCCTGTGGGTAGTGAGGTCTGGTCTTGGGAGTGGGGATGGGCAGGGAGGGAAAACCCAAGGTCTCTCTGTTGTAGAGTGTCAGAGAGCCTATGGGGAATCGCCTAGGTCCAGGGTGGCCAGTGGTTTGGGGTACCTGGGGAGAAAACCTGGGCTCTCCCCTCTTGTTTGGGCAAGAGGTCCCCTGAGCAATGGCAGGCCACAGGGAGGAGGCCGCTTTCCAAACTCTGAAGAAGGGGCCAAGCCAGCAGCCACCTGGCAGTGAGCCTCCATGGGGCCGTTCCAGGACACTGACCTGCTGTCCCCGGGCACCCTGGTGAGCACAGCACACTGCTCTGGCAGTGGCAGTGGTGGCTCCAACCTGGAGAACAGTCGGCACCTGAGCCGCAGCAACATCGACATCCCCCTCGGCATTGGCACCGAGGACCCCAAAAGGCAGCTGCCCCGAAAGAGGAGTGACTCATCCACCTATGAGCTGGACACCATTCAGCAGCACCAGGCCTTCCTGTCCAGGTGTGTGGGCCCAGTGGTGTGGAGGGACGGAGACTCCAAGAGGGAGGGACAGTGCCTGTGCTTGTCACCAGCATGAGGCCTGCTTAGGAGGCTTCCCTCATCTGGGTCCTGAGATCCCCAACTGGGGCCAGGAGCAGGTGGCTTATCAGGCACTCTTGTCCTGTACATACTCTCCGGAGGCTGGAGAGGACAGCTTGTCCTAAAGTGGGGAGGGGTATTCCAGAATTGGGGGCAGAACTGACCAAGGGCAGCATGTTCTCAGTCAGGGCTATCCCCTGACAAGTTGGGACCTACTGACACCAGAAGTGAATCAGCAGATCCTGGGCAGCTAGCACAGGGCCAGCACAGGGTCAGGTTCCATTTGGGTCTCTTGACCCTGCAGGGACATCAGACACAACCCCTCCCCAACAAAGCTGAGGGTAGGCCATACCTGAGAAGGGCCGGGAGTGAACTTGCGCACCCCCACCCCACTGCAGCCTCCATGCCAGTGTGCTGAGGACCGAGCCCCACGCGTATCGCTCGGGCAGCTCCACCATGCTGGATGGCACAGGGGCGCCAGGCAGGTTTGACTTTGAGATCACCGACCTCTTCCTCTTCGGGTGCCCTCTGGGGCTGGTCCTGGCCTTGAGGAAGACCGTCATCCCAGCCCTAGATGGTGAGAGCCCTGTGGGGTGGGACTGGGGGTATATGAGCTGGGCAGGAAGTCCCAGTAGCCCCCTGTCATGAGCCCGTGGCCACATCCTGGGTACGTTCCTGTCTGCCTTCCCCTCTAAGGGTTCACTGCTGACCTTTCCTGTTCTAGTGGCTCAGTCACTGTCCCACCCCCAAACACCTGCTGTTTGATTTCATCTCTAACGTGCCCTTGAGAGCCAAGGGCCATTCTACAGACAGGGATGCTGCAGCTGAGGAGAAAAGGCACCATCCCAGGGTCAGATGGGGACAGAGTCAGATCCAAGGTCCTCCCACAGGGGAGAAATACAAAGCTATCACCCCACCCCCACCCCACCAAGCCTCCTGGTGCAGTGGCTCCCAGCCCTGGAGGGGTCACCACAACACAGGGAGGCTGGTGGGCTGAGAATCCCATCAGAACAGCAGACCCTGCCCTCCACAGATCAGCCACTGCAGCTTCAGGGAGCCATACAGCCTCAGAGTAGCCATGCAGGACCCATGTTGCATCCCCTACAACAGATGGGGAAACTGAGACTGGGAGAGGTTTAGATACCTGCTAAGTGTAAAGTTAAAAACAAAGATCCCAGCTTGGCATCTGTGGCTCAAGCGGCTAAGGTGCTAGCCACATACACCTGACCTGGTAGGTTTGAATCCAGCCCGGGCCCGCCATACAACAATAACGGCTGTAATCAAAACCAAGCCGGGCGTTATGGCAGGCGCCTGTAGTCCCAGCTACTTGGGAGGCGGAGGCAGGAGAATCGCTTGAGCCCAGGAGTTGGAGGTTGCTGTGAGCTGTGATGCTACGGCACTCTACCCAGGGCAACAGTTTGAGGCTGTGTCTCAAAAAAAAACACACACACACACACACAGATCCCCAGACTCAGCACCCGAGGCTCCTTCACCTAGTGACCTCAGCACTGTCAGGGAGGGGAATGTGTAGCTTTATTTTACTTTTTTTTTTTGCAGTTTTTGGCTGGGGCTGGGTTTGAACCCACCACCTCAAGCATATGGGGCTGGCGCCCTACTCCTTTGAGGCACAGGCACCACCCCTATTTTACTTATTTTTTTAGAGACAGGGTCTCACTCTATCACCTAGGCTGAAGTAGAGTAGCTCATCACAGCCTTGAACTCCTGGACTCAAGGGATCCTCCTGCCTCAGCTTCCTGAGTAGCTGGAACTATAGGTGCCTGCCACCACATTCCACTCATTTTTCTATTTTTAGTAGAGACGGTGTTTTGCTCTTGCTCAGGCTGGTCTCAAACTTTTGAGCCCAAGCAATCCTCCTGCCTCGGCCTCCCAGAGTGCTGAGATTACAATTGTAGGCCACTGCACCTGGGGCGAGAAATATGTAGCTTTAAAGGGACCCCAGCAGCCAAGACAGCTCTCACTTGGCACAAATAGGTGCAGTCCCAGGAGGGCAGTGGCAGTCCCTGTGCACCATCCACTCCACTTTGACCAGACACAAAGATTCCCACACAAGCACACAGAGACTTAGGGACAGTGCCATCATGATGACATTACTTGTAATTGTGAAAACCCAGGACTGGTTAAAAGGAGCATGGCTGAACTATACCTGCTAAAAAGAAAAATACCAACATTTTTTGTGCTAAGTGGAAGAAAAAGCAAAGTTCACAAAGTATAGCATATATTCCTCTTGATGTGTTTCTGAAAATAGTAATAGTACTATTACTGCTACGAGTTTGTACTTCCATTCCTTCGCTCATAGAACCCTCCTAACAACTCCATGAAGAGGTTTGAATACAGCCCCATTTGACAGAGAAGGAAACATTCTGGCATCCAGGCACAGGGCCAGGGTGCCTTTGCTAGCATGTGGGCCAGTGCCCCCAACAGACCCACTGAGAGCTGCGGAGGGGGTTCTGGGGTAGGAGGGAAACTCTGACACGCACCTTTCATCATGGCCACTTCTGTACTTCATACTGGTTTTTCGTTATAACATTTTCAATTTAAAAAGTTTTAGTTAATGGGGGCGGTGCCTGTGGCTCAAGGAGTAGGGCGCCGGTCCCATATGCCAGAGGTGGCGGGTTCAAACCCAGCCCCGGCCAAAAACCACAAAAAAAAAAGTTTTAGTTAATGAAGTAACAGTGGCCTATAATCCCAGCACTTTGAGAGGCCATGGTGGAGGATCACCTGAGGCCAGGAATTAGAGACCAGCCTGGGCAACATAGCAAGATTCCATCTCTACAAAACAGAAAAAAATTAGCCAGGTGTGTTTATGTACTCCTGTAGTCCCCACTACTTGGGAGGCTGAGGCAAGGGAATCGCTTGAGCCCAGGAGTTTGAGATTGCTGTGAGCTATGATGACACCACTGTACTCTACCTGGGTGACATAGCCAGACCCTGTCTCAAAAAAAATAAAGTGACAGTGACACAGACAAGTGCCAAACTGATAAAGATTGATAAAGATCCATCTTCTCCCTAATTCGAGTAAGACAACCCAGCCCCAGGCCCTGTTCCAGCTCCTTGGGGTCCGAGCCAGCCCCAGGCTCTGTAGCCAACACTCTGTCCCCAGTTTTCCAGCTGCGGCCGGCCTGCCAGCAGGTCTACAACCTTTTCCACCCCGCTGACCCTTCTGCCTCCCGCCTGGAACCACTTCTGGAGCGGCGCTTCCATGCTCTGCCGCCCTTCAGCATCCCCCGCTACCAGCGCTACCCGCTGGGGGATGGCTGCTCCACGCTGCTAGGTAAGGAACCTGTTCTCCTAGGTAGGGGATAGAGGGACCCCCCTCCCCCAGGGTGACCCCTGCTGTAGAACCCACAAGGCTCTTCTTCCCTGAGAAGCTGGGGGCTCCTGCGTTGAGCACCTCTCAGAAGTGGACACCTGGTGCAGATCTGTTCTCACTGGTCCGATCCAGGCATAAATGACCCCTACTGCTTTTCAGAAAGAAAAGTTCAGGACCTCACCCCAGGGTGCCAGAGGGGGAGCAGAACAGGGACCAGATGTCCCTCCTCCTGCCTGAGCCTCTATCCCAGTGGGGACAGAACTAAGGACCCAGGGGGAGGGCCTTGCTGAGTTAGGGACACTATCTGTGGAGCCCCATCATGGCAGGCGGGCAGCCTAGAGGTGGGGGTGCAGGAGACAAGGGTGGGCAGACATGGGGTGGGTGTGGCCCTTTCCTCACCCCAGCGTGTGTCCCGGCATCTTGTTGCGTCCTAGTCCTGGAGGAGCCCCTAGTCTCTGTCAGAGTGTGTTTAGATGGCCCGCGCGAGTGTCTGTTCTTGTCCTCTCTGTTCTCTCCCCGTCTGCCTCCAGTCGAGACCGTGCAGAGAAACCCCGAGCTGGTGCTGGAGGGCGGCCCCCTGGGCCCTCTCCTGCATGGGGACAGCTTCCTGGAAACCAGTATCCCTGTTCCCGCGCCTACCTGGCAAGACGGGCCCCGCCCGAGCCCGGGCTGTGCTGAGTGTGTGTAATCCCCCCACCCCGCTCATGGTGACATCTGCTTGGCTGGCTGATCCCCTCCCTGGTCCTCAGGTTCTCCCTCCCCACCCCACCCCCAGCCACTCAAAGTTCATGAGACCTTGATGGCAGGAAGGCCCTGGACCATGGCTTTGGTGCCTTCTCCCTATATACTGGGTGAGAGGCAGAGGGGCCAGAGCATAGGTGGTCACAGCAGTTCAGAGACAGGCAGAGCTGTCTCAGGGTTACACAGCATACCAGTGATGGATCAAGGGCTCTGTCCCTCCTCCCTGAGGCTGGTGGGAGCCCATAGGACCCCACCCCTCACCTAATAGAACCCTCTAGGCCCAGCAACAGGCTGGATTCTCTGGGCCCACTCCCCATCCTGAGGTAGTCCAGGCACTTCCCACACTGTCCAGAACCAACTTCTCTTGCCCTATCCTCCCCACTCTGTCCTTCCTCACCCAGGCCCTGGTGAGCTAGGTGTGAGCCCTCAGCACCTGCCTTTATCCTGGGGTGGCTAGCTGTGGCCTATGTGTGAGGGATGCCCTGGGGCTTGCCATCTCCTCAGCCTCTGCACATGTAGGGCATCTCCAGGAAGCCACCCAAGGGCCCTGTTGCAAGTGCTCCTCAAGCCCAGGGTGCAGCTGCCACTACTGTGGGCTGTAGGGCAGGCTAGACCAGGCTGAGGACTGGAGGCCCCAGTGCTGGTGGGGCTGCCAAAAACTAGCTGAGGAGCATGTGGGCCAAGGGATGTCCAGGGGTGGGGGATAAGCCCAGCTGCCTGGCCTCCTGCCCTCTGTCTGTGTCCATCCATCTGTCCTCCCTTCTCCTCCCCTGCCTCAGCACTGGGCCTCAGCCCTCTGTTGCCCTGGCCCCCTGCCTAGATGCATGCTGGGCCTGGCATGCCAGCTCCCCCACCACTCTGGGGCTGCTCTTACCCAGGTCTCCCTTCCCTGTCTACCTGCAGCAGACACGCTCCAGACCCACAACACGGTCTTCCAAGAGCATGCAGCCCCCTCCTCGCCTGGAACGGCTCCTACCAGCCGTGGCTTCCGCAGAGCCAGTGAGATCAGCATTGCCAGCCAGGTGTCAGGCATGGCGGAGAGCTACACGGCGTCCAGCATCGCTCAGAGTGAGTGAGCCAATCCCACCTCACCCCTCCTTGCTCAGCCAGGTCTTCCTGCCTCCCACTTCTGGATGGGCGCAGGTCTAGAGGCCTTTTTAGTTGTGGGGACAGGGCGCTAACTAGCATCTTGTGGGTAGAGCAGGGATATGGCTGGGCCACTGTATGCAGTCTCAGGCCAGCCCCTCAGGAGGGAGGGAGTATTCTGGTGCACGTGGCCAACAGCACCTAGGTGGAAAAACATGGCCTGGTCTCCCTTGACACCCGCCTCCTGCCTACCTCAATGGGGAGCCTGGTTTACCCCACTCAGTTCCCTTGGTGCTGGCCCCTGTGCTGGCCACAAGGGGCTGAGGCTGGTGTAGGTATTTCTGGTGCTTGCATCTCCCTTGTGAGGAGCAGTGGCCTTCTGGCTCCTGTTAGATGCGGTACCCCAGTGGCAGGTATTGATGAGCTATCCCTTTGTTCTTGCTCTTCAGAGGTCCCTGTGTCACTCAGCCACACCCCCAGTGTCAGACGCCTGTCCCTGCTCGCCCTGCCCCATCCCTGCCCTGCTACCCCCAGCCCCCACCCTCCTGCCAGGAAGGCAAGGCCTGGTCTGGAGAGGGCCCCTTGCCCCCCTGGCCTGGACATCGGACAAGGTACCAGCCCTGCACCCACTCACACCATCTCTCTCACTTGGGGTCACTCACTGTTGCCAAGTACCTGTCACTTTCTCACCATCAGGCCCTACCACCTAAACACTCGTGGACACTTAACAAGGAGCTGGGAGGACTTGGGCATGCAGGAAGGAGGCAAGATAGGCGGCATTGGTTGCATGGGGGAGGTGAGGGACCTCATGCAGCTAGAATGAAGCCAGATGAGGACCAAAGCCGCTCTGCAGGGCCCCTATCATGCAGGCTATGGGAGCACAGGGGAGCCTGTACCCATAAAACAGGCCGTGTGCTGGGCACCCCCTGTATGCAGCCCGCCGGGGAGACACCCCTCGCCCAGCCCTGCCTGGCCAAGCTGGGATGCACACCCAGGATCATCCCACTGCTGGGCCTGGACTTTCCCACCTGTCTGCTGCACTCCCGAGAGTATAGGAGGCCCAGTGCTGAGGAGGGCAGCAGGCCTTGCCCAGTGGTCAGGCACCATGACCTCATTTTTGTGGCAGCTTTCACAGCCTTGCGGCCCTGGGGGCAGACAGGTGGGATGGGGCAGCCCAGAGAAGACAATGCCAGTGTCCAGACTGCAGAGTCATCAGAGCCAGCAGCTGGATGTGGACTAGTCCTGTTTCCAGCCCAGGCCCCCCTCAGGGGTTCCGGCTCTGGTGAAGCCACCTCAGCAGTGCTGCATGCTGGCTATGCAGGCGCCGGATCTTCTGCCCATGCCCCCGCTTCCCCAGGGCACTTGGCCTGGTTGGTGTAGACTCAATTTGGCTGCAGCTGGAAGGAGGGGCTAGGCTGGGCTGCGCCAGGCCACAGGGGCTGGGTAACTTTCTGGGGTTCCTGCCCAGGGCTGCCTGGTCCCAGCCTAGTCCGAGTTCTTTTCTCGCAGTTGCTGCAAAGTGGTGGGGCCAGAAGCGGATTGACTATGCCCTGTACTGTCCTGACGCGCTCACGGCTTTCCCTACGGTGGCCCTGCCTCACCTCTTCCACGCCAGCTACTGGGAGTCAACGGACGTGGTCTCCTTTCTACTGAGACAGGTATCTGGGCCCATGGGCAGGCCATGAGTCATACCACCCATGATGTGGTCCCATTTCACAGAGAAGGGGTATAGTAGGGACCCCTCCCTCTGTCCCCATCAGACCACAGAGTAAGAAGGATGAAATCACTTTACATTGGAGTGTGCAAAGTCTTCTAGGGGTGCTGGGATGGGAGAAAGTATCTGCACATTCCTGGGACAAGTGGGAATTTGGGGGGCCACCAGGGGACTATAGTGGGTTGAGTAGCATCCCCCCAATGCCCTCACAGGCTCCTCTACCAGTCCCTAGGGTGGCTCCCTGGGTAGGAAACCCTAGGCTAGTGTCTACCTCACAGCCTGCCATGTCCCTACAGGTCATGAGGCACGACAACTCTAGCATCTTGGAGCTGGATGGCAGGGAAGTATCAGTGTTCACCCCCTCAAAGCCACGGGAGAAATGGCAACGCAAGAGGACCCATGTGAAGCTGCGGGTGAGGGTCCCCCAGGTACCCATGCCCCATGGCTGCCACCCTATTTATCCCTCAGGAGAAACCCCCAAGTGGCAGGGAATGTGCTGTCCCAGCTACAGCCCAGATCATGAGGAACCACAGCCAGGCTTGCTGAACTCCCAACACCATGCAGTTTGATGGGCCAACCTGGACTTACACATGGGTCACCTGGCTCTGATCCTGAGTGCACCCCTCCGTTCAGGGAGCTCAAGCCAAGCCCAGGAGACCCCACCCCAATCCAGCCTCACAACTCCCTTCCCCAGAATGTCACCGCCAACCACCGGATCAATGATGCTATCGCCAATGAGGACGGCCCACAGGTTCTGACCGGACGGTTTATGTATGGGCCCCTGGACATGGTCACCCTGACTGGGGAGAAGGTAAGAACATAAGGGACATGGGGGACTTCAGGTACGGAGGGTGGGAGGCCAGGGTGCAGCCAGCTCCTGACTGGCCCTCGGGGCTCCCAGGTGGACGTACATATCATGATGCAGCCGCCCTCAGGCGAGTGGCTCTACTTGGACACACTGGTGACCAACAGCAGTGGGCGTGTCTCCTACACCATCCCTGAGACACACCGCCTGGGTGTGGGTGTCTACCCCATCAAGATGGTGGTCAGGTAAGTGCCTCTGCCAGGAGAGGTGGGGCTGGGAAGAAGGGGCCCCCCTTGGTTCTGACAAACACCCTGGCCCCCTGCCAACAGGGGAGACCACACATTTGCTGACAGCTACATCACGGTGCTGCCCAAGGGCACAGAGTTTGTGGTCTTCAGCATTGATGGTTCCTTTGCCGCCAGCGTGTCCATCATGGGCAGTGACCCCAAGGTGCGGGCCGGGGCTGTGGACGTGGTGCGGTGAGTGGCCCTGAGGGGCGTGATGGGGTTGTAGCAAGATGGACAGGTTCAGGGGCTCCTGCGGGCCAGGACTGGGGACCTTGGCTTGGCCTGTGTGCCTTCAGAACCCTTATTTGGAGCCCAGCACCCATATTTGTAGGCTATGTCACCTTGGGTGAGTGATTGGACCTATCAGTGTTGCACTTTAATCCATCCTGGAAAGCGAGCTGGTCAGACCAGTATCTCTGGCAGAGGGCATCTGTGAGGGTATGACTGACCACAAAGCTCCCAGAACCTGCTCCCCAGTGTAGACACATGAGAGCTTACTGCTGCCACCATCTTTGTCATCATCAGCATGTCACTGTTTGAGCCCACTCAGAGAAGCACTTTATAATGTCCCCAGTGGGCACTGGCTGGGCAGGAGACAGGGAGGCCCAGGGGGAGGACTGGGCAGCCATGGGACACCCAGGCCTGCCCCTCATCCCCAGGCACTGGCAGGACCTGGGCTACCTCATCATCTATGTGACGGGCCGGCCTGACATGCAGAAGCAGCGAGTGGTGGCATGGCTGGCCCAGCACAACTTCCCCCACGGTGTGGTGTCCTTCTGTGACGGCCTAGTGCATGACCCGCTACGGCACAAGGCTAACTTCCTGAAGTTGCTTATCTCTGAGGTAGGTTCCGGGGGGACCAGGGCAGGGGGCAGGGTTGGAACAGAAGGACCATGCCTGTGCCTGTGCTGGTTTCACCCACAGTTGCACCTGCGTGTGCATGCGGCCTACGGTTCCACCAAGGACGTGGCGGTCTACAGCTCCATCAGCCTGTCCCCCATGCAGATCTACATCGTGGGCCGGCCCACCAAGAAGCTGCAGCAGCAGTGCCAGGTGAGTAGGCGCATCCTGGGGCTGGGCACAAGCAGGCAGCTCCAGACCCTGACAGTCCATCCCCTTCACCACTCTGCAGTTCATCACGGACGGTTATGCAGCCCACCTGGCCCAGCTGAAGTACAATCACCGAGCACGGCCAGCCCGCAACACAACCACCCGCATGGCACTGCGCAAGGGCAGCTTTGGACTGCCTGGTCAGGGGGACTTCCTGCGCTCCCGGAACCACCTGCTCCGCACCATCTCAGCCCAGCCCAGCGGGCCCAGCCACCGGCATGAGCGGACACAGAGCCAGGCAGACGGCGAGCAGCGGGGCCAACGCAGCATGAGCATGGCAGCTGGCTGCTGGGGCCGTGCCATGACCGGCCGCCTGGAGTCAGGGACAGTCACGGGCCCCAAGTAGGGCACCGTGAGTCCTGCACTGGGGTCTCCATGGTGCTAGGCCAGGGTGGCCAGCCCCGCTGGGAGGCCTGGCCTGGGCACACACAGGCACTGGGGGCAAGCACAGATGTGGGCTGGGAGCTTGTCCCAGGGCCCCTCAAGGACATAGGCCATGCCATACAGTCCTCCCAGCCTGCCTCATGTTCTAAATTCTGAGGGGCCCAGCTTGTTGTGAAAGCTGGTGAGACCATCGGTCCAGGATGATAGAGGGACCAGGACCCGCATGGAGACTGACCAGGCTCTCCTGGATTTCTAGCCCAGCGTGGTCTCCCAGCTTCCTAGTGCCAGGTATGGGCCAGGGGCCAGCCTGTGACCTCCCTGGCACCGGCTCACCTCACCCCAGTCCCCTCCCATTTGGTAGCAGCTCCATCGGGGTCAGCCTGCTTCTTGTTAACTCGGATGACTCAACTGTTCAACCTCACTGGTTTTGCACTGATTTTTGAGAGTGGAGACCCGTTGACATGCATGAAAATTGAGTATTTGTTGACCCAGGACCTAGGACCACACCAAGGCTCCAGTGCGACAAATCCTTCTGCAAGCAGGAAAGAAAGGCCATTATCTTAATTTCTGCAGCCCTGGACCCCTGCCCACCTGCCCGCTTGCCCAGCTGGAGCCCAGTCTGGCCTCATTTCCAGCCCTGGGCACAGCCCAGGCGCGAGGCCGGTGATGTCCAACCTCTTCTTCCATGCCTTGCCATCAGCCGAGGCCCCTGCCATGGCTGCCTGCCCACGTTTCTACGCCTTTCTACTTCTCGATCTGATTTCTATGAGGTTTTTTTAAATAAGCAATCCTTGGCTGCTTCCTTTTCTTAACTCTCTCAGTACCAAGTGCAGCCCTTCCACTTTGAAAACACCCAGCACTGTGATGGAGTCCAGCCTGGTTCGGGGTCCCCGTGGGCCCTGCCTGCCCAGCGGGGCATGGGCTCCCTGCCTCACCTGACGCCGGTTAATCCCACTGAATTTCTACTTGGGGTGGGTGGGGCACACATAGGTTTTTTAAATGCCAATTCCGTTTCGATGCCGAATCTAAGAAGCCACAACTTGCTTCGTCAGCTTTCAGGCAGGCAGTCCAACCTCGTTTCTCACCTGAACAAGGAAGGACTGTGCTGTCCTACATACTGGTCCCAGCATCAGCCCTCCCTCCCCGGCCTGAGCATGGCCCCACTGCTCTCCACCTTCCCTGAGGTGAGAGTCTGCCCGGCCTGAGCCGCTGTCCAATAACGAGGCTCTGCCCCTGAGAAGCTGGGCCAGCCTGGATGGGGCCTCAAGGCTGGGTGAATGGAGCCAGGGAGGTGCCCGGATTAGTGTTAACTTTCCCGCCGTGTGTAGATATGTACAGCCAAAGGGTCGTGTAAATGTTCTGCAAAAGTGGGTCTATAGAGAATGAAAGCTATTTATTTTGTGCAGAGAAAAATGTCTGGAGGGATGGAAGCTTCAGGGTTTATTTGTATTTAAGATGTAACTTTTTGTTGTTTTGGGCGTTATGTATAAAGCAACAATTATTTTATGGACCAAGTTTTCACATAACTGTTGCAGTGGAAGTGCAATATCTGACCCCTCTGCTCAGTGGGAAGTCGCTTGGCCCGACAATCACAGCCCCAGCCAGGGGTCCCTGTGGCCGCTGCTTCTCCAATCCCAGTCCTGCCTCACCCTCTCCTGCCTATGCCTCAGTGACCAGCCATCTGGAGAAGCACCTGGAAGAGGCTTGGGCCTCCTGCAATAAGGGTCAGGAGGTCCTGTGGGCAGTGGGCTTGGCCTCTCCTCAGAGGCAGCTCTCCTCAGCCCCATGCTCCCAGCCTGCCTGCCCAGCTGCCAGCCATGCCAAGGACAACAGCAATAGTCCCCTGGGACCCTCCCAGCGGCCTTTAGCCATAGGTGGTGAGATGGGCAGGCCACCCTCCCCCACGAAGTCTCTCTTCTGTATCCAGGTCTGCTTCCTGCCTCCCTTAAGATTCCTTTTGGCATGTTCTCTTGAGGAAGGCACCAGTTTCTCAGACACTAAGAGTGGGAGGGCAAAGTCCTTTACAAATACCAAAAATGTTTACAGTGTTGGGTGCTGGGCCCTAGAGCTCAAGCCTGACCAGTTATAACCAAAGGGTGAGGCAGGCCTTATTGACTGCCACCCCCACCTGGGCCTGTTAGAATAGAAGCCTTAGTCCCAACCCCCCATGCCCCCATGCCCCTGGGCTGAGCCTCAGCCCACCACCCAGATCCCACCACCTGCCTTCTCTTTGATTTCTAAAGAGGGATTCAGCAGAGCCCCCATCCCTTACTGGCTCAGTCTGAGCTGCCTGCCCACCCCATCACAATCATCACATCTTGGCTCCCTCCTGTCTGTCCGAGTGCCATCCGTCTCTCTGGGCCACATATGAGCAGCGTCCTGACTGTCCCAACCCATCCTTGCTGTCTCTGCATCCCTGGGCCTGAGTGTGCTCTGTATACAGTGTCATTGTCTGTTACTCCAATTAAAGAAGCAGGAAGGCTTCCTTTTGGGTGTCTACTGTGTGGGCAACCGTAGGGTGGGGGTAGGGATCAGGGTGTGGGATGGGGGCCGCGGTGAGGAGAGGCTGCTCATCCTGAGCCCTCATGCCAACTGTTCAGACACACTTGAGTGGGGCTGACTTGGTGTTGGCCTGCTTCTAGCCCCTCATGCAGGAACTCAGTTCCATCCTCAAAGCAGCCCAGTGAGGCAATGCTGTCAGCTTCTCCTCTTCAAAAGAGGCAGCTATGAGCCAGAGCCAGAGCCAGGCCTCCCACCCAGGCCACATGGCCTTAGAACCTGGGCTCTTTTTTTCTTTCTTTTTGTAGAGACAGAGTCTCACTTTATGGCCCTCGGTAGAGTGCCATGGCATCACACAGGTTACAGCAACCTCCAACTCCTGGGCTTAAGCGATTCTCTTGCTTCAGCCTCCCGAGTAGCTGGGACTACAGGCGCCCGCCACAACACCCAGCTATTTTTTGGTTGCAGTTCAGCCGGGGCCGGGTTTGAACCCGCCACCCTCGGTATATGGGGCCGGCGCCCTACCAACTGAGCCACAGGCGCCACCCAGCACCTGGGCTCTCAACAGTTGTCATCTGTGGAATATACATGGCAAGGGAAGCCACTGCTCTCCAAGCCCAAGTAAATTTAATATTTAAGAGCCAGGACTCTGGGTTTGGGGCTCAGGGTCTGGTATAGGTGAGTTGACTTGAGGATTAGGATGGAGGCCACTTGTATTGCCTGGATTCACTACCACCGAGGACACCCAGCTCTCCCACAAGCTCCTGGGGCCTTGTTTTTTCCCTGGAGGCCAGGTAGCAGTCTCCCCTCTCCCAGCACAAAAAGCCACAGAATAGACATTATCTATAACCAAGGACCTTTAATATCTGGAGAGGTTCCCTCTTTCAGGTGAGGGTGCTGAATAAGCCAGTGAGCCTGTCCTCCACCCCCTGCACTGGAGAAGCTGGGCTGGACCGGGGCTAAGCCACAAGAAAAGGCAAATGGCACCCAACAGGCTTCCTGTTGCCACCCTGAGGCCTGCCTTGAAGCCAGGCTGCCACCACCCTTGGTGAGCTGGGGCCCTCAGGGGAGCAGCCCAGCTCGCATCTGGAAGGCCAGGCCGTCCCCTCGGGTGGCTTGCTGGGGAAGAAAGCATACAGAAGGGGGGACATCAGAAACAGAGCTGGGGGCAGACAGTGGGAAAAGGGGCAACACCAACCTTGTTGATCTCTCTGTGTCGTTCTTTGGTTACAATTTCCTCTAAGACCTCGCCATCTCCCTTGATGAGCCTGGGGGCAGAGGAGGATGTCCATTAAGCAAGGATTAGGCAGAGCCCCTCATGCCAGAGCAACAGAAACAAAAGCCACCCAGCAGAGGGATCCCAGGACTCTGGCCCCAACACCTTGAGCAGATGGACCTGCACACTCAACCCCTCTACTTCTGAGACAGGGATGAGGAAACCAAGGTGGGCTCTGCCTTGCCAGCTTCCACCATCAGCCTGGCCAACAGCAGCCCTTGGAAGAGGCTCCTTGAGGCCCTTCCTACCTCTATAAATGCTTACTCTGCAATGGGGAAGAAGAGCTACATCACAAGCGACTATTTTTACCCACATTTGGCCCTTCTAGAACAGCAGCATCCACTGGCCCTCCTCCCAAGTACATATCTTGGGTCAACACTCCCAGACCCAGTGGTGTGGGGCCAGGCAATGCTGAGGGCTACCCACCTGGTTCGTCCTGTCTCGGGGTCCACCACCTTGCGGATGACACTCTGACGGGCATCCCATTCCTCCTTGGTCATGGGCTTCATGGCCTGAATGCGGGACTTCTGCTCATCTGTCAGCACTGGAAGAGAACATGGGAGGTGGTGGCCAGGCCTTGGGGAGGGGACTCTACCCCTTGAGCACACAGGGCACCACAGTACCTGGACCATCCTCTTCCTCCCCAGCCGATCTGTGCCACTGGTCCAGCGAGGGGCCTGGCAGAGCCTCGGCCTGCTGGGCTTCTGCCTTTTCCTTGCCTTTCTTCTTTAGCTTCTTCCTTTTCTTTTTCTTCTTCCTCTTCTTGTCTTTGTGCTTCCCGCGCTTCTTCCGGCCATTGCTGGAGGAAGGGTGGGAGGAGGAGGAGGAAGACGAGCTAGAAGAACTGGAAGAAGAGGAGGAGGAGCTGGATCGTGGTCTCCTCCGGGCCTTGTGTTTGCTTCTCTCTGTGATACAGGGAGAAGGTAAGGCTGGAAGGCCAGGAGCAGAAAAACCAAACCTTAGTCCCCTCACTCCTGCCCAGGGCTGTCTACTGAGTGAGACCGTCCTGGCCGAGCTTTCACAGCACAAACGGCTCTGGAAGAGCACTTTCTGGGTTCCCCAGGTCACTCACTGCCCAGAAACAGGGCAGCCAGTTCCCGTATCTGCCCAGCAGCACAAAGGCATGATTAAGTGTGCCTGTCGCGGGTTTTTCACCCCCGATGCCCGACTTCTCACTCCGATTTCCCACAGTCAGCGCCAGGAAGCTGGCCCAGCCGCCTCTACTGCCTCCCGTGAAGTCGCCGCACCACCTTCCCCAAACCCCTTGGTCCTCACCGTCCGCCCCGGGGGTAGTGCTGGCCTTGCGACCTTGGGATCCAGAGGCTGCACAGCTCCTCGAGGCGTCCCTACTACTCTTCTTCCTTCTTTTTTCCGACCCTCGCCCTCGGGACCGGCTGCGACTCCGCGAGCGCTTCCGAGAGCCGACGTGAGCCATAGTGCCGCGGGCTGGAGGGGGAAAGATGCGCTTAATCCGAGGCCCCTTTTGGGCGGCCCGCGGGGTGGGCTCCAAGGGCCACTCTACGGGGCCTGGCCCTCGGGACGCCCAAGACTTGTCGCCACCCCGGGGAGCTGCGTGATTCTCTCCCACCCCCACCCTCTAAGACCCTAGCTCCTCCGCCACTCCAGATCCTACGCAGCGGCTCCTTTAAGGATGTGTGCCCGCCCGGACGCTCTACACCGGCACACCTGGATCAAAGTCCGAGGAAACTAGCCACAAACCTCCACCATGAGGGGCGCTTTGAGTCCTTTCCCCCGCGCTCCTACTTTCCACCCCCAGCCCTGCGTAGCCTCGCCGCCTTGAAGGGGCCCTGGGACTACTACGTCCCCACCTCAACCGCCCACTGCGCTGCACCGCCAGCCCCGAGCCACACCTCCGCGTGAGGAAGCGGGACCAAGGCGGGTTCCCGCCCCGGCGGTGCACGGGAGGCTGTCCGGCTGGAAAACGAGGAGCTGCTGCCTTTCGTTCCGATGCTCCAGGTTCGAGCTGGGCATACTGGCTTCTGACTCTAGGCCGACGCGAGGCAATGCCCACGCCTGCAGCTGGTTGCTCAGACTCCGCCGCGCTCTCCGGTCTCTCAACGCCTGTCTTGCTGAAGCTGCGCCCTCTCCCCAGACAGCCCCTAGGGGCGCGACCGCAGCACCGCCCCTACCCTCTAGCCGCCGCTTTGCTGCCCCGCCTGCCTGCCGACCTCTCAGTTCCATCAGACTGTGAGCTACATACAGGCTGAGACGTCCCGTCTTTCCAACGTCCGCACCCAGTAATGCAGAGGTCGCAAACTCAAGCGGCCACAGGGGCTGCATTGATCTTGACAATGAACGAGGGAGTGGACCACAGGCCTGTCTGGAGTGTGAGGCTGTGACTCTGCTCCAGCTGACCTCTGCAGGGTGGAGATGGGGTCTGGTGTTTCCACCTTCCCAGGGAAATCAGAATGCGATTTCAATATGGAAATCCCCTGGTTTTCAAACGTATACCATAAAGCATGGCTGTGCTTTTCATCCCAATCTTGGGGCCACCAAGTTGCAAATTCTTCAGTAATGACAGCAGCAAACACAGGACTGTTATAAGACACTTTACAGATGGCAGCGCATTTATAAATCAAACGATTCTTACAACAGATCTAGGAGGTAGCTACTAGGCAGATGAAGAAACTAAGGCACAGAAAGGTACAGCAGCTCACCCACAACCACACAGCTGGAAGTGACAAAACCAGGATTTGAACCCAGGGAGCCTGGGTCCAGTCCCTGCTCTTAACTTCTCTGCTGTAAGTCTTCAACAGTCATCTAGAAGATGCTATCGGTGGCCCACCCAAGTGGCATCCACTGCTGACAGTTCATATCTGTACTCTTCTCTGCAGGCTTCCCTGGGCCACTAGGAGCAAGCCTGCTCTGGAGATGGATGTCCAGGAAGTTACTCACCTCTCTCTGTCCCGCCTCATCCTGTAGCCACTGATGCTGGGAGAACTGTGGCATCATGGACTCATGCTCCAAAGGTCCCTGAGGGCCAGACTGAGACTGGCTTCCCTCTGCAGCCACAGCTTTGCCCAGTAGCTCCTGCCCTCTGGCTCCTTCACTTCCTTGAGGCTCCTCCCTCCCTCCTTCTGCTTCCAGTAAACCTCCACTAAGCCAGCCTATTTGCCCAAAGAATGACCCAGAAGCCAGCATGTCCATCTGAAACAACAAGTGCAGTGGGCTACAGGGAGTTTATTTTTGTCCTCTCAGCCCAAGGACAAAGCCCTCACCTGCCATGCCCCCTCCCCCCAACACACACACTGGGCCAAACCAGGCTCACGTCAGTGCACACACATCTACTGTGGTGGGTTCCTCTCTGGTAAAGCCATCCCCAAAGCCCTCATCGTCCACCAGGTCAGGCTCACGGCAGCACATGGGGCAGAGGTGGTTGCGAACAGCAGAGGCTCGGAGCCAGATGACAAGGTTCCAGCGCTCACCAGTGACCAGAGGCCGGGCGCCATGCAACTGGCCACCTCGGTGCAGGACACCATGGCCCACCATATGCTCTACCTCCAGGGGCTCCATGAGAGCTGCAGGCGCCTGCAGATGTCAGGGCTCAGGCCTGGGTACCCCCAGCTTCCCCAGGCCCTGCCCTGTGGGTCATGTACTCACCTGGAAGAGGCCCCCAAAGTATAGAGCACCCCCAGTAAAGGTCCTGCCTAGGGCCACATTGAGGGTGAGCTCAGCATTATCGTGGTGGCAGCCCAGCTCACGGTCCTGGCTGGGTGCATACTTGACCACGAAGGCACGGTGGCTATCAAGCTGACCCCCACCGCAATCTGGGTACAGCAGGGCCAGCAGTGGCTGTAAGAAACACTCCCGCAGGGGTGTCACCAGAGGCTCATCCAGCCCCAGCTCATGTAGCAGCACCTGGGAGGAGATCCCTGGGGTTGGTGGGGCAATTCATTGGGCCTCACCCTTAGCATGTGCTAAGGGGCAGTGCCAGGTGGTCTGCATGCATCTCCTCATCCCACCTCACAGTGAACCTTCACAGCATTGTTACTGTGATCTCATCTCACGAATAGGGCATGCAACTCCTTGATCCCAGCTACCCACCCTGGGCCTCACCTCACCCACCCCATAGTTGTTCATGGTGTTGGGCCTTCCCTTGGGCATGTCCGACTGCTCAAAGTGGTCCAGCTCCTCCAGCAGGGCCTGGCAGAATAGTGCTGTGAACACAGGCACCCGGTAGATGCGCTTCTTCTCTGGGGGGAGAAGGGACAGTCTGTCAGCTGAGAGCACTGTGTATACCAGAAGGGCTTGGGTTTCAGTCTCCTTATGAGCTGTAGGAGCCCAGGCCTGTCCTTTCACTTCCTCTCAGCCTCAGTTTCCTCATCTGTACCTTGGGGATAAGGAGGACCCACCCCTTTCAGGGCTGCTGTGATGAGGTAATGTAATGTGTGAGAATCAGGGGTGACCAAGTCACATGCTGCTTGTTTGGCCCTGGAGCCTCTCCCTTGACTAAACCAGTGCCCACAGGGCCCCAGAGAAGGAAGAGATTAGCCCAGGGGCACCTAAAAGGCCAGTGACAGAGCCCAGCTGAGACCACACAGTCAACATCAGGCTCTCTGTACTGACTTCTCGACCTGGAGAGCCTCCAAAGTCTGTACCCCAACCCAGAAGTGTCTCTGGGAGCCTCTGTTCCCCACACAGGAAGGCCAGAGGGGCTGCTCTTTCTTTCTAGGCCCTGAGGGGAAGAAGCCAGGCTGAGATGGAAACCTAAATATTTTTTAGCAGGTGCACCAATGCCCAGGGTGCAGGGCTGGTGTGCCCCCTACAGGGCCATCTTGCAACCCAACCCTCACCCCAGCCAAAGAACCTGGCACAATCTCAACTGCCAGGGAGTGGGAGGCAGTGACGAGGGTAGCCCCAGGCTGGAAGGGGTCCATTACACCTCTGGCCCCTCAACAGAGCATATTCTCCATGAGGGGGGACAACTTTTACATCTGTCCCCATAGGAGCCCCAATCTCAGAAAACAGTAATAATAAAAATAGTAAATGCTTTCTAAACACTAACTAGGCCTCAGGCCCTAGGCCAAGCCCTCCACACATTAACTCCATCATCACAGCATCTTAAGAGAAGGGGATTATTATTGTTCCCGTTTTGCAGATGAGGAAACAGACAGGTTAAATAATAATTTAGTGTAAGCCGGGTGGCGCCTGTAGCTCAAGGAGTAGGGCGCCAGTCCCATATGCCGGAGGTGCCGGGTTCAAACCCAGCCCCAGCCAAAAACCACAAAAAAAAATAAAATAAAATAAAATAAAAAATAATTTAGTGTAAGCCAATAAGTGACCCCAGTGGGAAATCCAAAGGCAGGAGGAAGAATTGGCATTTTTTGCCCCACTCCTTTGATTTTGAAGGTTCAAGAAACTTCCTGTTCCTTCAGGTCCCTCCTATTGCTCGCACTGGGAGGGCTTTGCCATTTCTTGCCAATCCCTTAACCCTGTCCACACCTGTCTCAACTATCCCTTCAGCAGGCTCTTTAATCAGTCCCGAGTGTTCCAGTGTCCCTACCTGATACAAATACTCTCTATTTGTTGGATAAGGGAGTGAGTGAGGGAATGAGTCCAGGTGCTCTGCTCTTGGCAGGCTGGTACCCTTGGCCCTTTCAGCACCTGCTGGTTTGGTTTTTGGAGATGGAGATAGCGGCTAGAGGAACCCCAGTCCCCCACACCCAGGTATCCCAGGCTACTGCCCCCCCAGTCCTGGAAGGCCATGGGGCCAAGACCTCACCTGACAGTATCTCCAGCTGCTGGAGAAGGCCCTTGAGGTCTGCACCTGGGGATGTGCTGTACTGAGCCGCAGCCAAAAACTCAGGAGCCAGAGCTGCTTCCTGGAAGCAGAACACGCCAGCTGTGGGGCAGGCAGTCCTCCAGCCTGGGCACCACTTCCTCCTACCAGTAAGTGCCCGCAAGCTCCCTGCCTGGTACCTGCAGCGAGTTGTAGACGTCGGGTCGTGCTGGGTGATAGGAGCTTGCGATGAGGGCTTTCCTAGCCGCTGACTCTTGCCCCAGCTGCCGCCGCCGCTCCACCTCCTGCTCAAGCTGGGACAGCACAATGCTAAGTTACCAGGTGGCTTTCCCATCCTCCTGAGGCCATTGTACAGATGAGGAAACTGAGGCCCAGGAAGGCCAAGGCAGGGCCCAGGCTGAAAGCTAAGTCTTCCTTCCTACATGCCTGAATTACAAGAGCCAACTGCAAGTGCCAAACTCTTGCCTAAAGGGGACTTCTGTAAGCAGACCCATCCTTTTCAGGCTGCTTAAGCCTCAGCCTGGCTGGGATAAGAACCCCTGGAGGCAATCGTCCCCAACCTTTTTGGCACCAGGGACCAGTTTCATGAAAGACAATTCTCCCACAGACAGCAGGTGAGAAGGCTATTAGATTCCCATTAGGAACAAGCAACCTAGATCCCTTGCATGCATGGTCTACAGTAGGGTTCAAGCTCCAGTGAGAATCTGACACCACCGCTGATCTCACAGAGGGTGGAGCTCAGGCAGCAAGGTGCATGATGGGGAGTGGCTTCATACAGACCAAGCTTCAGTGGCCCTCTGGCCACTCACCTCTGAGGCTCAGGGATTGGGGATGGTAGCTTGAAGTTACCTCAACCAACTAGGCCAACTGGGAAGAGGAAGAGTCACAGTCAAGTCCTGTGTTCCAGAGGCTTCTGAGGACTCTCCTGGGAAGCTGGGTTGGGGAGGAGGTTGGAGCTGAGCAGCAGCAGGATGTAAGTGGGGAGTGGAAAGGTATGAAGAGCCAGAGTGCCTGGCTGGGAGCTCAGCTCTGCTCACTATGAAAACTTGGACAAGTTAGAGCCTCACTTTCTAGGCTCAAATGAGGATGATGGTTGTGCCTATCTTACAGAGCTGTTGAGAACGCATGATGTAGACCACTTAGCATTTCCCTCTTTCTCCCCCTGCTGCAAGATCCAAGTGTGGCGGCAGGAAAGGAGGAAGGGTAGCCTAAGGAGTCCTTCAAGGATCAGGGACTGACAGGCCTGAGGCTAGGAGACCCCTCAAACTGCTGACACAAACCTAAACAGGCAGGGCTAGGGTGTGCAAGCTCCAGGGGAGTGTTACCTCTACTAACAGCTCCTCGAAGTCCTTGGTGCTGACACAGCCTCGGCTGCGCAGGATCTGGGAGCAGAAAGACCAGTGAACATGACTGTGTGACCTTGGGCAAGTCCCTTAATGTCTCTAAGCCTCAGTTTCCCCTCCTTAAAATGCAGATGAGAACCTCAACTTCACAGGATCATTCAGAGGATGAACTGGAATAACCTCATTCAGCACAGAGCAGGTTTCCCTTCCCCGCTGCTCTAACACTGACAAAGTCCTACGCCAGGCCCAGTCCCGAGCCATCTGCATATCTGCTCATTCATTCTTTCCTCATAGCCACCTCACTGAGGAGATATCCCCATTTAGGGTGAGAAAACAGGCATGGAGTGTTTATGTCATTCTTGCCGTATCTGAGTGTGCAAGGAAGGAGACAACCTTGGGAACAAAGGTCCCTCCTTCACTACCGACACTTCTTTGGAGAGCCAAGAGCGGCCACTCACCGGACCGTAGTCCAGGCGCAGCTGCTGCTCGCCTCGGAAGCGCAGGTGCAGCCCGTAGCGCGCCACATACAAGTTCTCCGTGCAGAAGCAGGCACAGCGGTAGAACCGCCGCGGGGTCCCAGCTGTCGCCATGGTGAAGCGCCGCTCCTTCTAACCGGCTTACCATAGAGGCACTTCCGGGTACGACCCCAGCCGTGAAAGGTGTGGAACCGGCGGCTAAGGGGCCGTTCTAACTTCCCAAGCACAGAAAAGAACGAAGACGCTCCTAGTCAGAAAACGGTCTGCTTAGGAGAAATGCTCCCGGGCCGAGGAGCATCTCGGCTCACGGCTTTCTCCTTCTCCCCTCCTCACAATTTCCCCCACACCCGAGGCGGGGACTAATGGCCCTACTTTACTGATGAGTGGACTGATCACGCCTTCACAGGACGCGGAGAGATGGGGACTCGGAGCCCCAAGGCCTTTTCCTTAAACGCCGCCCCGTCTTCTGCACGGAGCTTTTGGAGAACCTGCCGACCCCACGTGAAGGACTGAGAAGCTCTGACATCCGACCCCGTTCCCCAGCTGCTATCATCCACTTGCGTGCGGCTGAACTTGGATTTGACATTTACCCTAGGTCCCTGCTCGGTGCTTCCGGCACCTCCTCAGCGATCGCAGGCGATGCCGCACCTTGCCCCAGTGAGTGTCTCAGGAAAATACTCCGTCTCGCTGACTTCCGGTAGTGATCCCAAAGGATAGCGGGTGGGCGTGGCCGGGGGTGGGAGAGGAACGGGGTGTGGTCTGCCGGTGGCCATACCCTCCTTCTGAACCAGGTCAAATTCAACGCAGCAGCTGTGTGAGACAAGGCTTTGTTAACGGCTTACAGGGCTTAAGTCTCGATCTTGGGGAAACCTATCCCATCGCACATATACCCAGCCTCGGGGTCCCTAGCTTTGTCCGCCATGCACCTGTTAGGCCGAGGTCTGCAAAGTCGCATAAAGAAACTTTAATGGCAGCCCCTTTGCTCAGATGGAAGAATTGAGCCGCTGCGCAGGGGAAGAAGTCGTGTCCCCTGGAATTGATTCCTGATTCCTGCCCTAGAGTTCCCTCCATGGTTCAGCGGGGTGCGGGGATAGAAGTGGGAAGGAAGACTCCAGCCCTTACCCCAGACGATATCTCTGTTGACCGCGTGTCCTCTCTACAGGGCCCTAGATGACGGGATCCATTACCCACCTTATTTCCTTTCTTTTTTTTTTTTTTTTCCTTTTTCCAGTTTTTGGCTGAGGCCGTGTTTGAACCCACCACCGCTGGTATATGGGGCCGGCGCCCTACTCCTTGAGCCACAGGCGCCGCCCCCACCTTATCTCCTTTCATCCCTACAGCAGCAAACGTTTGAGCTAGGTGCTGTTCTATCACCATATTACTGATGGGGAAACTGAAGTTCTGAGAGGTGCAGTGGCCCAACCTCGATTACACACCTCGTAGAGGATAAATGTTGGGGTTTGAGCCCAACAGTTTGCCTTTTGAGTTTCCCACCATCATAGGATTTCTGAGTGGTGGGATTATGTGCGATTTGGGATTTTCTCTTTGTGCTTGTTGGCATTTTCTCACTGACGCCGCTGGAGCCCAGCCTGAGCCTTCTGAAGCTACTAGGCTTCCCCAAGGAGGAGAATGACCATCAGGGACCTATTGGCATCTCCCTCAATGATCCAGCTCTCCATCCCAGAGCTGCCAGCTGCCAGGTGTTTAAAGTTTCAAAGTTGTCTTGATTGCCCAGTGATAGCTAGGGGCCCTGCTGTCCAGGAAAGGATCCATTTCCCCACCTCCATGTGCATCACCCCTAACTGGTTTTCTCTCTCAGGAGGCCCAGGGCAGGCCAGTCCCCTGGCCACCATGCAGGCCTGGCATGTGCGGCTCCTCACCTTACCCCTACCCCCTGCTCACCCACTTGAGTTTCTCCCTTTGCAGCAGTTTGCAAGATAAGCAGTTTCTGCTTATCAGTTTCGATTGGCCCAAGCTATGGACCCCTTCTCTTTGCAGACAGTGTCTCCAACCCCACTCTGACTGAGCCTAGTCATCAAAGGAAATAGCAGCAAGAACAATATTTACTAGTAAGCAGTGAATCATTCTGTGACACTGACATGCACCTTTGTTGACTTCTTGAGGTATTTTATTTTGTGCCCTGGGTAGAGTGCTGTGGCATGATAACTCACAGCAACCTCAAACTCTTAGGTTCAAGTGATCCTTTGCCTCAGTTTTTCATTTTTAGTAGAGACAGGGTCTTGCTCTTGCTCAGGCTGGTCTCCAACTCATGAGCTTCAGCAATCTGTGCACCTCGGCCTCCCAGAGTGCTAAGATCACAGGCGTGAGCCACCATGCCCAGCCATTCTTGAGGTATTGCTGTACCCATTTTACAGATGAGGAAATTGAGGCTCAATGAAGTACAGGGACCTGTCTAGAGTAATAACCTAGTGAGTAGCAGAAGCAAAATTAAAACACTCCAGGCTTAGAATATTCTTCTATCTGATTCCAGGATGGTATGTGTGTGTGTTGTATATGTATGTGTGTATGTGTATATGCGTGTGCAAACGTATGCATATGTATGTATATGTGTATATATGTACACTTTTTAACATACACACATAAGAAAAGGGCACGTCATAAGTATACCCATATGATGAAGCTTCACAAACTGGATACACCATGTAACCAGCACCCAGATCCAAAACAGAATATTCTAGCCCCACAGAAACCTCCCTGTGTTTCTTTCCAGTCACTACCCACCTCCCAAGGGTAATTCCTACTTGGACTTCTAATAGGAAACCTGATCTTGAATTTGATGCAAATAAAATCACATCGTATGCACTATTGTATATGGCTTCTCTCACTCAGCATTGTGTTCTTGTCAGGCACAGCAGCACTTCATTCTCTTTGGTGGCTGCATTGTATTCCCTTGAGTGAACATTCCATAATTCATTGACCCATCGTCCAATTGATAGGGATTTATATCGTTTCCAGTTTGGAGATGTTATGAATGAAGCTGCTATGAACATTCTTTTTTATGTATATAACATAAAATTCACCACTTTATCCACTTTTTTTTTTTGAGACAGTCTCACTTCATTGCCCTTGGTAGAGTACTGTGGCTTCATATCTCACAGCAACCTCAAACTCTTGGGCTCAAGTGATCCCCTTGCCTCAGCGTCCTGAGAAGCTGGACTCAGGAGTACCTGCGACAACACCAGCTATTTTTTAGAGATGGGGCTCGCTCTTGAACTCATGAGCTCAGGCAGTCCACCCACCTCAGCCTCACTGAGTGCTGGGATTATAGGCATCAGCCACCATGCCTGGCCTTTATTTGCTTTTATTATTATTTTTTTTAATGTTTTGTCCAGATTTAATGAAACTTTTTCTTTTTTTTTTTTTCTTTTTTCAGTTACTGGCCAGGGCCAAGTTTGAACCCACCACCTCCAGTATATGGGGCTGGTGCCCTACTCCTTGAGCCACAGGTGCCGCCTCCTTTATTTACTTTTAATAGACTATTTTTTTTTTTTTTTGAGACAGAGCCTCAAGCTGTCACCATGGGTAGAGTGCTGTGGCATCACAGCTCACAGCAACCTCCAACTCCTGGGCTTAAGTGATTCTCCTGCCTCCGCTTCCCAAGTAGCTGGGACTACAGGCACCTGCCTCAATGCCCGACTATTTTTGGTTGCAGCCATCACTGTCCAGGCTGGATTTGAACCCACCAGCTCAAGTGGTGCCTTAGCTGCATGAGCCACAGGCGCAGAGCCTTAATAGACTATTTTTTTTTTTTTTTGTAGAGACAGAGTCTCACTTTATGGCCCTGGGTAGAGTGCCATAGCCTCACACAGCTCACAGCAACCTCCAACTCCTGGGCTTAAGCGATTCTCTTGCCTCAGCCTCCCGAGTAGCTGGGACTACAGGCGCCCGCCACAACGCCCAGCTATTTTTTGGTTGCAGTTTGGCCGGGCCGGGTTTGAACCCACCACCCTCGGTATATGGGGCCGGCGCCCTACCGACTGAGCCACAGGCGCCACCCTAATAGACTATTTTTAAGAGCAGTTTTAGGTTCACAGCAAAATTGAGTGGAAGATACAGAGAGTTCCTGTTACACATGTCCTTAGCACCCATAGCACACACAGCCTTCCCTACAACCATCACCTTCCTGCACCAAGAGCCACCTTCATTACAGACAGCGAACCCATGTTAATACATCAGTATCACCCAAAGTGCATAGTTTACATTAGGGTTGTATATTCTATAGCTTTTATATTTGTGTATTTATTTATTTATTTAGAGACAGAGTCTCACTCTACCTCAGCCTCCAAAAATGCTGTGATTACAGGTGTGAGCCACTATGCCCAGCTTATTCAGTAGTTTTTAACAAACGTGTATGACATGCATCTACCATTATTGTATCAAACAGAGGTAGTTTCACTGCCCTAAATATCCTCAATGCTCCCTCTGTTCATCTGTCCCTCCCCACTAATCCTCTGGCAACAAATCTTCATATTGTATTCATAGTTTTGGCCTCCCGGAGTGCGGGGATTATAGGCCTCCCCCGGCCTTGTTTTAGTGTTTCAGTTTTTAATTGACAAATAATATTTGTACATACTCACAGGGTACATAGTGATGTTTCTATACATGTAATGTGTAGTGATCAGATCAGGGTAATTTTTTTTTTTTTTTTTGGCCGGGGCTGGGTTTGAACCCGCCACCTCTGGCATATGGGACCGGCACCCTACTCCTTGAGCCACAGGCACCGCCCAAAGATCAGGGTAATTTTTTAGCATTTCTTTCACCTCAATCATTTAGCATTTCTTTGTGTTGGGAACTTTCAATAGAATAAAGCTTCTGTAAGCATCCATGTACAGGTTTTTGTTTTTTTTTTTTTTAAACAGAGTCTCAAGCTGTCACCCTGGGTAGAGTGCTATGGCATCACAGCTCACAGCAACCTCAAACTTCTGGGCTTAAGTGATTCTTTTGCCTCAGCCGCCCAAGTAGCTGGGGTTACAGGCGCCCACCACAGCGCCCGGCTGGTTTTTGTTGTTCTTGTTGTTGTTGCAGTTGTCATTGTTGTTTTAGCTGGCCTGGGCTGGGTTCAAACCCGCCAACCTCAGTGTATGTGGCCAGTGCCTCAAACACAGGTTTTTATGTGGACAGCTCCTCTGAGTAAATACCAGCTCCTCTGAGTAAATACCAAGGAGCGTGATTGCTGGATCATGTGATAAGAGTATATTTGGTTTTGTAAGAAACTGCCAAACTGTCTTCCAAAGTAGCTATATAATTTTGCATTCCCACCAGCAATGAATAAGTTTCCTTCGCTCCACATTTGTGGCAGCATTTGATGTTGTCAGAGTTCCAGATTTGGGGCATCCTAATAGATGTGTAGTGGTGTCTCATTGTTTTAATTTGTTATCCTTGGTGACTTAAGATGTGAAATGTCTTATCATATGCTCATTTGCAATCTGTATGTCTTTTTTGGTGAGATGTCTGTTAAGGTTTTTGGCCTCAAGAGGCTGGAATGCAATGGTGTGATCATAGCTCACTGTAATCTTCAACTCTTGGGCTGAAGTGATGATCCTCCTGCCTCAGGCTTCCAAGTAGCTGGGACTACAGGAAAATGTGACCACACCTGGCTAATTAAACAAAACTTTTTGGTGGGGCTCGGCACCTGTAGCCCTAGCCGCATACACCAGGGCTGGCGGGTTCAAATCCAGCCTGGGCCTGCCAAACAACAATGACAACTACAACTAAAAAATAGCCAGGCATTGTGGTGGGCGCCTGTAGTCCAAGCTACTTGGGAAGCTGAGGCAAGAGAATAACTTATGCACAAGAGTTGTTGGAGGTTGCTGTGAGCTGTAACGCCACAGCACTCTACCAAGGGCAACATAGTGAGACTCTGTCTAAATAAAAAAAAAAGAAAGAAACTTTTTTTGGCTGGGCACAGTGGCTCATGCCTATAATTCTAGCACTCTGGGAGGCTGAGGCAGGTGGATTGCTTGAGCTCAAGAGTTTGAGACCAGCCTGAGCAAGAGTGAGACTCCATCTCTAAAAATAGCTGGGCATTGTGGTGGGTGCCTAATAGTCCCAGCTACTCAAGAAACTGAGGTAAAAGAATCACTTGAGCCCTGCATTTTGAGTTTGCTGTGTGCTGTGATACTATGGCACTCTTTTTTTTTTTTAGAGATAGGGTTTGGCCATATTGCCCAGGCTGGTCTTAAACTTCTTGAGGCCCATTTTTAAATCAGGTTATTAATTTTCTTGCTATTGAGTTTTAAGAGTTTTTTGTATATTTTGGATGACAGTTCTTTATGAGATAAGGGTTTTGCAAATATCTTCTTCCAGTCTCTGGATTTTCCCTTTATCCTCTTGACAATGTCTTTCATTGAGCAGAATTTTTTTTAATGTAATGAAGTCTAGCTTAGCAACTATTTCTTTCTTGAGAGGTGCTGTTAGTATCATATTCTAAAAAGTCATCATCAAACCCAAGGTCATCAAGATTTTCTCCTATATTATCTTCAAGTTTTATAGTTTTGCATTTTCTTTTAGGTTTGTGACCCATGTTGAGTTAATTTTTTAAAGAGCATAAAGTCTGTGTCTAGAATCTTATTGGTGTGTTGTTGTTTTTTTTTTACATGTAGATATCCAGTTGTTCTAGCACTTTTTGTTAAAATCAGACTATCTTTTCTTCTTGACTGTATATATGTGGGTCTGTTTCTGGACTCTCTGTTATGGTCCATTGGCCTGTTTGTCTCTCCTTTTACCAATAGTACACTGTCTTGATTGCTGTAGCTTTATAGTAAATTTTGAAATTAGGAAATGGCAGCTTTCAACTTTGTTCTTTTCCTTCAATGTTGTATTGGCTATTCTAGGTGTTTTGACCCATTATCTAAACCTTCGAATCAGTTTGTCAATAAACATAAAATGACTTGCTGGTATTTCTGTTGGGATTGCATTAAATGTATAGATCAAGTTGGGAAGAACTGACATCTTGATAATATTGAGTCTTTCTAGCCATGAATATGGTATATATGTCTATTTTGTTCTTTTTTTAATCAGAGTTTTGTAGTTTTCATCATATAGATTTGTACATATTTTGTTAGATTTATACCTAAGCCTAGGTGGTAGGGGGAGTAGGGAAAAATAAGAGATATATATATATATATATATACACATATATATACTTTAGGGTGGCTTCTGTTTCTTTCTTTCTCTCTCTCTCTTTGTTTTTTGAGACAAGATCTCTCTCCTTCACCCAGGCTACAGTGCAATGGCGTCATCATAGCTCACAGTAACATCAAAATCCTGGGCTCAAGCCATCCTCCTGAGTCAGCCTCTTAAGTAGCTGGGACTGCAATCGCACACAACCATACCCTGCTAACTTTTCTATTTTTTTATAGAGATAGGATCTCGTGCTGTTGCTCAGGCTGGTCTCCAAATCCTGACCTCAAGTGATCCTCCCACCTCAGCCTCCCAGAGTGCTGGGATTACAGACATGAGACTCTGTGCTCAGCCTGACTTCTATTTCTTTTTTATTGCTGTATTTACTGTTGTATATCCACTTCACTCTAAGACTAAATTCCCACTGGGAGATTGCCAGGTCTTTCGGATTGCTTCTTTTTCATCTATGAGTGGAGAAAGTTATCTGTATCCCAGAACTTCCAGCAAAATTCCTGCTTACCCTCCTTAAATCAATTCCTGTGGTTGGAGGAATGTACACAATGATTATTTTTCCTCCTCTTTTAAAAATAACAGCTTGGCGGCGCCTGTAGCTCAGTTGGTAAGGCGCTGGCCCCATATACCAAGGGTGGTGGACTCAAACCTGGCCCGGGCTGAACTGCAACCAAAAAAAAAATAGCTGGGTGTTATGGCGGGCGCCTGTAGTCCAGCTACTTGGGAGGCTGAGGCAAGAGAATCGCTTAAGCCCAGGAGTTGGAGGTTGCTGTGAGCTGTTGATGCCATGGCGCCATAAAGTGAGACTCTGTCTCTACAAAAAAAAATAAATAAATAACAGCTTTATAGCCAGGCGTTGTGGCTGGTGCCTATAGTCCCAGCTACTTGGAGGCTGAGGCAAGAGAATCGCGTAAGCCCAAGAGTTTGAGGTTGCTGTGAGCTCTGACGCCACAGCACTCTACCCAGGGTGACATAGTAAGACTCTGTCTCAATAATAATAATAATAACAGCTTTAATGAGGTATACCTCATGTAACATACAATTCACCCATTTAAAATATACTCTTCACTCTGTGTGGTGGTCCTGTCGCTATTCAAGAAGCTGAGGTAGGAAGATTAATTGAGCCCAGGAACAGGCCAGCCTGGACAACATAGCAATAACCCATTTCTAAAAAAACTCAAAAGTATTAAAAATAAAGTGTACATTCAATGGTTTTTAGTATATTCACAGAGTTGTGCAATCATCACTACAATCAATTTTTAGAACATTTCTCAGTCCAAAAGACACTGCCCTCATTAGCAGTCCTCACACAATGGTTCTCAGTCCAAGCTGACATGAACCAGTGTCTGTGACTAGGCTGGGGTGGGATCACTCAACCCACATGGCTGCTACAGAGTGGAGAGAGCAGACAGGATTCTGGGAAGGCAGCGACAGCATCCACATACCTGCGTTCCACTCACCTCACCCTGACCTTGACCCACCAAACCAATGCTAACAGCCTCCTGCAGTGCACCTGATGTTGTAGCTTAACTTCCTCACTTTACCATTATTGTTTTGAGAGCAACAAGAGTAGGCCATCGCTCATTTCAGAGAGATAAATTGGCCAAGACTTGAGAAACTCATCCTTGGCAAAAGGGACAAACTATGTAAAAGTAGAGGAGGTGTACGAGACAGGAGAACTTGCCAACTTGATCACTGGAAAGCAAGGTTCATGTGGAGAAATGACATGTGATGAGGCCAACAAGTTTCTCCCAGTTTCTCATTTCTTTTTTTTTGTAGAGACAGAGTCTCACTTTATGGCCCTCGGTAGAGTGCCATGACGTTACACGGCTCACAGCAACCTCCAACTCCTGGGCTTAAGCGATTCTCTTGCCTCAGCCTCCCGAGTAGCTGGGACTACAGGTGCCCGCCACAACGCCCGGCTATTTTTTGGTTGCAGTTTGGCCGGGGCCGGGTTTGAACCTGCCACCCTCGGTATATGGGGCCGGCGCCTTACCGACTGAGCCACAGGCACCGCCCCCAGTTTCTCATTTCTAACAGTTCTTATTGATATTCTTTGCTATGCTATTAGATGCATATATATTCAGCTATCTCATCTTTTCAAAAAATAATCCTCTTTTTCATTTGCTGAAAGTCACAGTAACCCAGTGCAGTTGTATCTTTATTACCTCCATTTCTCTGATGAAGAAACAGGCTCAGAGAGGCAAAGCCAAGGTCACACAGAAAATCAAAAAAAAGATAGAGCTTGGATGTGCATCCAGCTCTGAGTTACTCCAGCTTTTTGAATAATCCTTCCAAGATACTCTCTTCAAGTACAATGATATATTTGCCTTTGTTTTAGCACAAACAGTAACATAGTTCAATTTTATTCTTTCCCTTGTTTTTACTCCATACATTTAGGAGGTCATTCCATACTTTTATATAAATGTGTCTTTTATATATTTCTTTTCTTTCTTTTCCTCCCTGCTAGAGTATTCTGTTGAACAGATTCTCTCTAATTATTTGGCCAGTTCCCTATGGAAGGGTATTTAGGTTAATTCCAGACTTTTGCTCCTATAGCAACTATCTTCAACCTAGTACTTTTGCTCAGACTTAGTCTGTCTACTGAGTAAAAAAAAAAAAAAATGTTTTAAATTCTGAACTTTGCCAAATTCCCTTCCAGGGAAGCTGTCCCACAAAAGTAGCAGAGGATGTTTTAAATTCAAGGAGCACTTTAAAAAGCTGCTGACTAAAGGATGGAAGGATGTGGGAATATCTCACCCCACCTGCCATCCCTGTGGGCCCTGAGCCCACACCCCACCTACCTCCACAACGCAGGCCACATTGATCTCCTTCTCTTTCTCAAATGGCCAAGCTAGTTCCCACTTCAGAGCTTTTTTTTTTTTTTTGTAGAGACAGAGTCTCACTGTACCGCCCTCAGTAGGGTGCCCTGGCATCACACGGCTCACAGCAACCTCTAACTCTTGGGCTTACGCGATTCTCTTGCCTCAGCCTCCCGAGCAGCTGGGACTACAGGCGCCCGCCACAACACCCATCTATTTTTGTTTGTTTGTTTTGTTGCAGTTTGGCCGGGGCCGGGTTTGAACCCGCAACCCTCGGCATACGGGGCCGGCGCCCTACTCACTGAGCCACAGGCGCCGGCCACCACTTCAGACCTTTTGAACTTGCAGTTCCCTTAGCCAGAAATGCCCTTCACCAGATCTCCCTGTGACTCACGCCTTCATCCTTTACCTTTCACCTTTCTTTAGAGAGGCCTTCCCAGTTAAAGTAGCCCCATGCTAGTTTCTATCTCCTACCTAGTTTTCTCTGACAGCACTTACCAGAACCTGAATTATCTTGTGTATGTACTTGCTGATGTTCTGTCTCCCTCACTCTATGAAGGCTGGGAGTTTTCTGTCCTTTCACACACAGCTATGTTCTTAGCACCTGGTGATCACTGGTCATGTTGCTGCCTCCCCTCTCCCTATTTCCTAACCCTGCTCTAATTATCTCCATGAAATGTATTCCCTTCCAACATATATAATTTACTTATTTATTATTTGTATTGTTTGACTCCCTCCCTAGACCATCAGCACCAGAAGAGTAAGGATCTTATTTTGTTCACTGTCGGATCTTGAATCCTTAGAACAGTATATGGCACACAGTAGGCACTGGATAAATATTTGCACGAACGAATAAAGTACTGGTGAACAAATGAGGATCATAACCCCCACCCTCCTGGGTTAGCAAGCTGTCCCTCCAGGGAAAAATCCCCGTTAAGGAGCAGGCCCTCCAGGGCGGCGTCTGTGGCTCAGTCGGTAAGGCGCCGGCCCTATATACCGAGGGTGGCGGGTTCAAACCCGGTCCCGGCTGAATTGCAACCAAAAAAATAGCCGGGCGTTGTGGCGGGCGCCTGTAGTCCCAGCTACTCGGGAGACTGAGGCAAGAGAATCGCCTAAGCCCAGGAGTTGGAGGTTGCTGTGAGCTGTGTGATGCCACGGCACTCTACCCAGGGCCTTAAAGTGAGACTCTGTCTCTACCAAAAAAAAAAAAAAAAAAGAGCAGGCCCTCTGGAAGATGAGGACATTTCTGAACCCTCTGATTGGACCTGAAGCCAGTCGAGGAACACGGAGCATGCAGAGTCAGGTTGGCCAGATCCCGGCGGACTTCGCCGCAGGAAGGCTAGTGGCAAGCTCTGGCTCCGCCCTAAGAGTCCCCGCCCCTCCCGAAGGACCCCGCCCGCTTCCCCTGAGGCCCCGCCCCACCTGGAAGCCCCACCCCGTTTAGGCGATCCCGCCCAGTCCTTCCTGAGGCTCCGCCCCATCTGTCAGCTGGCCTCTACGCCCGCCGGGCTCGGCTCCGACCTTGCAGCGGCGCAGCACCGGGGAAAGGCGGGGAGGAGCGTCAGGAGTGGCCGAGGGAGCGCAGCGCAGGGCGCAGGCTCCAATGAGCAGCGCAGAACCTGCGTCCCCGACGACCCGAGCCCGCTGCGCGCCCCCTCCCACAGCTCACCTGGTGCCGGGTAACAGGTAAGGGCACGTGCTTGGGACCCCTACCCGAGACCTTCCAGACCAGGGCGCCTACCCGGGCACAAATTGGGGAGCATCCCTGCCTCGGAGGGAGTAGGCGTCTCGGCTGAAGGTAGGAGCCTACTTATATCTCACCCTACCTGGAGCCCGCGGCCACTGCTCCCAGACCCCCAGCCCCGCAGCATCCTTTGCGCCCCGCAGCACGAACGTTGCATTTGTTTTAACCTCTCAGGCGCCTTCGCCTCTTGGAAAACGAGGTTGGGGGGTGGGAGTAGCGAGGGTCCTGAGATGACTGTAGTCCCCCAGGATTGAGCTGCTGCGACTTCTGAGGGCTCTCCACTGCCCATGGCGCGGCCTGCCCAGGGAGTCTGAGCGTCCAGAGGCAGAAGCCTGGGGTCGCCCTGGGCCTGCGACCTGGGCAAAGCCCTTGCCTCAGTCTGTCTAGCGGACCAATGGGCTGTCGCTGCTCCCGAGTACCATCCTGGCAGTTAGGCCTGTGGGTTCCCAGGGCCTCTCCCTTATTTCTCCGTTGAAAATAATCTCCTCCCCAGGCCTGTGGTTCATTAAGATAGCTTTAAAGAGGCCTGGCAGGATTCCCCACCTCTGCCCCACCGCCTAGAGGTGGGGTAGCCTCCTTTCCCCTTTTCCATATGGGGCAGGAGCCGAGTGACAAGAGGACTATGGGAAGGGCGCCTCCTCCCAGCTTTCCTAGAGTTGCCTAAGCGTCTTCCCCAAGTTCCAGAGCGAGTGCTCATCCCTGCTTAGGATGCCAGATGAGAGTTAAGGTGGAGCTACGTTCACCCAGCCAGGTCCTGTCCTGTCTCTGGTGGCCCCCATGTCAACACTGTCCCACCAGTGGTCCTCGGTCCCTGGAGCCTGCTGAGTAGTGAATGGGCCTTTCCAGCTGGGCCCACTTTGGAGTAAGAAGCTTGCCAAGTTAGGGGTGAACGAAGGCCATTGGGCCACCAAAGTCCTTCAGGACCTTCTCTTACAGTCCTCCAATAGCCTGGGCAGGGGACCTCAGAAAGTGAAATGCTGGGCGTCAGTCCTGTTTTGTCCATTTTTGCATGTCACTTAACTTCCTCAGGCCTCTGTCTCCTCCACTGTAAAATGAAGATGGTAACCAGGGTCCTCCCAAGGTGTTGGTATCAAGGACTGACTGTGTTGGGAGGCACCAGGCCCTTAGTAACTCCATGAACCGTGATGGTAATTGTTATTTATTATCTCCTGGCTGTTCCAGACTTAACTTTTCTACAGCTAACAGATGGAGTTGCCCCAGCTAACGTCTTCTCTCCTAGGCAGAAAAGCCTTTGACAAGATCCATGGTGGGGACAGTAGCAGGGTTACTTGCTAATCTTGTGCCATTCCTTAGCATTTGGGGTATGGAGACTTGTTCCTATCTTCCTGGGCCATGTTGGGCCTTGGGTGAGGCCTGCTTTGGCCTCTGGCCAGCACCTTGTGCTTGTCCCTTGGGGCACGCATGTCACCCTTATACCCACAATTTGCCCTCCAGCTCCATCTGGCTGAGTCCAGCCATGTCCTCCAAGTTGGGCAGATGGAAAGCAGGCATGTGCCTACTATTCAGCATATGATCCCCATCCTCACCTCCTCACAGCCTTGCTGGTAGGGTCTGTCCTCTTAACATTCTTACTTGTAACTTTAAAAATACCGGAGTAACTGTCCCTGCTGAACGCTAAAGACTGTAACCTGACCTGGGTTGGATTCTGCTCCACTGGGAGCCTGGAATACAAGGACTCAGCACTTGGGGGCAGGGGACCGAGGTGCTACCACTGCTCCCCCCCACCTCTTGGGTGACCCTAGACAAGCCTTGCCCCCTTCCTCTCTGGGCCTCAGTTTCGCCACTTGCAAAACATGGTTCAGATAGTCTGTGATGTTGATGTTTAAAATATTTATTCTGGTGAAGATAAATAGTTTGGGGTCCTGAGTGGGTGGTGGCAACTGGGGTTGTCCGGGCATTGGGAAGGAATTTTCTCAGTAACTGGGAGTCACGACGGAAAGAGCTGGCCAAGCGCCTGGGCTGTAGGCCAGGCTTCAAGTCTCTGACGGGTCTGCCTCCTGTCTCACTTTAAAGCCTCAGCCCCTTCTGGAGACTGTGGGATCCCTTGCGTGCACTAAGAGGAAGGCAGCAGCTGAGGTGGCCAGCAGGAGCTGGTGCAGTCAGCAGGGGCTGGGCCAGGAGGCCTGGGGTGGCTCTGGGCCAGGAGCTTCCCTCCCAGGGTGCCTACTCAAGCTCACCCACTCACTTGCTCTTGCAGCTTCTGCAATGCAGCAGACAGGAGCCTGCATTGGCAGCTCAGCCAGGGCTGAGAGTAAGCAAGGGCCTGGGTAGGGGGTATCTGTCCATCCTACCCTCTCCCCTGCCCTTGAACCCACTCAGCTCTGGCTCTGTTTGGAGGGGTAGCTGCTGACTAAGCAGCCATTGTTTCTACAACAGGCTTGAACTTCCCAGAAGCGCTGGGATAAAAGCAGATCAAGCTTGGGAGCATCATCCCTGTGCCCTGTCTGTATCTCAGATCCCTCCTCAACACCAGTAGAGGGCTTTCCCACTCTGGAGAGGCTGCTTTGAAGGATTAGAGCCTTGGACTTGAGAGCACAGATTTCAGAACTCAACAGTCCAGATTCTCATTCCAGGTCTGGCACTTCCTCACTGTGTGATCTGGCACAGGTCACTTAACCTCTCTGTGCCTCACTTTTCTCAACGGTAAAATGGGAATAATAATAGAACCTACTTTCTAGGATTCTTTTGAGTATTAATGCATGTAGATGACTTAGAACAATGCCAGGTTCGCATCCGTAAATACCAGCTGTTCTTGTTGTCACCTTCCTTATCACCATCACTGTTTCCCTGAGCCCCCTCTGATATAAACTCTGTTTCCTTAGATGAACCCTCCCTCTTAACATTTGTTGTATTGAAAGGACAGCTCTCAGTTCCTACCCCAGCCCTACTCTTCACCAGTGTAGTCTTGGGCAGGTTATTAACTTCTCTGAGCTTCAGTTTCTCCAAATGTGATGACGAGAGTGCACACCTCTCAAAGTGGTTGTGAAGATTGAATAACTGAAGCACATGGGACAGACAGGACTCATAGGAAGTGCCGTGTTACATAACAGACTACTGTTATTGGACACCCACTTTGTGCTAGGCACACAGTACAGAGGTGGGGAGTCAGGTATCAGGGTCCTTTACATACCAGCTCAAGTCCTGGCTTGGGCCCTTTTTGACTGAGTGTCTGGAACAGCTGATTTTGTCTCTCTGTGCCTTGGTTTCCCCAACTGTAAATGGGAATGTAGAAACACTGGCCTTGCCAGATTATGTGAGGTGCTGGTCACCACACAGCCTGAGTGGTTTGGGCCCAAGAGATGTGGGGAGAAGCTCTCTCAGGATGGCTCCTTCACAGAAACAGCTCACAGATACTCCTCCTGTCACTTGTGTCCTCTCTCCTCCACCTGAGGGCTCCAGGGCTTTGCCCATTTTACAGATGGGACAACAAAGGCTCTTGGCAAGGAAGGCCTGAACCCAAGTCCGGTAGCACTCAGGGATACACCCCACCCTACCTCCCAGGTGTCCCTGCAGCTCTGGGCTCTCCCAGGCACTGGTGAGATGCGAGGGCCCAAGGCAGGGAGGTGCTGCAGGGAGGGAGACATCAAGATCCAAAAATCCAGGTGGTGCCTGTGGCTCAAAGGGATAGGGCACCGGCCCCATATGCCAGAGGTGGTGGTTTCAAACCCAGCCCTGGCCATAAAACTGCAAAAAAAAAAAAAAAATTAAAATTAAAAAGATCCAAAAAGCCAACGTGGCCAAGGGTTGGGCGTGAGGGACAACCAGGGCTGGAGGAAAAGATTCTGGAAACTTCTAAGCAGATGTGAAGCTCCCTGGGTTGCTATGAGGCCTGCAAACCACCCACCCCCTTCCAATTTCCTCTTGGTCTAAGAGGATGAAGGTTTATTTGGGGTTGCAAAGATGGAAGGCCTGATTTGGAGAGGAGGGAAGTGAACAAACATGTATTGAACACTTTTCTGTATTTAGTTGATAATGGTCAAAAGCAATTATTATGTGCCCAAAATGATGTTCATGTATCTAACCTCAGACTGATAGTTTGCAAATGAGGAAGCTTGTTTGAAGAAAGCAGTAGTTATGGTAAAAACAACAATCATTTATTGAACTTTGCTTATCTGAGGGCCCCTTTATCTTCACAATGGCTGCTACGACCTCTAGTTTTCCTCCCCACGCCCTTCACCTCTCTGACCTCATGAGGCCTCCTCACCTTCCAAAGGTGCACTCTTGTCTCTGGGCTGTGGCGTTGTCCATTCCAACTGTCCGAATGCTTTTCCCTTAGTCAGCCACATGGCAGATTCCCTCACCTCTTTGCAGTCTTACTCAGGTGTTTACCTTCCTGGCAAAGTCTTCCTTGGCCCATCTTATTCACCCTCCCTTTTCCCCATAGCTCTTATCTTACCATTTACCATATCGTGTCCTTATTATCTGTCTCCCACTTGAGCATGTCATTTCCACAAGAGCAAGGACCTTTGTTATTTTTGTTCATTATTAAATCCTCAACACAAAGGGCAGAGTCTGGCCCACAGCAAGCACTGAAGAAATATTCTTGGGCTGGGCCCGATGGCTCACACCTGTAATCCTAGCACTCTGGGAGGGACTCTCGGAGGGTAAGAGGTTAAGGACTGAAAATGAGAGGTTATTCAAGACATGAGCAAAAAGAACTGGAATCCAGGTTCTGTGTGGGTAGGGAGCCTTTATTCACTCAGGTGAGAGTGGGCTGAGTTTGAAAAAGAAGTCAGCACGTGGGTTAAGGCAGGTGGGAATATAAGGGTTTGAAGGGGTAGGGATTGACACATTCATTCATTCCTGGGCCAAACTGTTCTATTTGGGCAGGTCCCTACATTTGGCCCTGTCAGCCGGGTGGATTGCCTGAGCTCATGGGTTGAAGACCAGCCTGAGTAAGATCAAGACCTCATCTCTAAAAATAGCCATGTGTTGTGGTGGGCACCTATAGTCCCAGCTACTCAGGAGGCTGAGGCAAGAGAATCACTTCAGTCCAAGAGTTTGAGGTTGCTGTGAGCTATGACACCACAGCACTCTACCAAGGGCGACAAAATGAGACTCTGTCAAAAAAGAAAAAAGAAAAGAAAAGAAATATTCTTGGAATGAGTGGAATCTTCATAACACCCCAGGATGTTAGTAGTGCTCTGTTATTTCCATTTTAAAGATGAGGAAACTGAGGCTCAGAGATGTCAAGTGACTTGCTCAGGGTCACGCAGCCAGCAAGTACCAAACCTAAACCTGTCACCCAGTTGTACACTGTTGCCCCTGCAGGTTTGGCCTCACCTTGTGGACGACGATGGCCTTGCCCCCGTGAGCTACCACCTGCCCCTGAGCACCTGCCAGTCACTAGCCAGCAGGATGCGGCTGTGGAAGGCAGTGGTGGTGACCCTGGCTTTCATGAGCATGGATGTTGGCGTGACCACAGCCATCTATGTCTTCAGCCACCTGGACCGCAGCTTGCTGGAGGACATCCGCCATTTCAACATCTTTGACTCGGTGCTGGACCTCTGGGCAGCCTGCCTCTACCGCAGCTGCCTGCTGCTAGGAGCCACCATTGGAGTGGCCAAGAACAGTGCCCTGGGGCCCCGGCGGTTGCGGGCCTCATGGGTGGTCATCACCCTTGTGTGCCTGGTCGTGGGCATCTACGCCATGGTGAAGCTGCTGCTCTTCTCTGAGGTGCGCAGGCCCATCCGGGACCCATGGTTCTGGGCCCTCTTCGTGTGGACGTACATCTCGCTCGCTGCCTCCTTCCTGCTTTGGTGGCTGCTGTCCACCGTGCAGCCGAGCACAGAGGCCCTTGAGCCAAGGGCCGGGGCCCATTCCCCACCTGAGCAGGCATCTGGGGCCACACTGAAGAAGCTGCTCTCCTACACCAAGCCCGACATGGCCTTCCTTGTGGCTGCCTCCTTCTTCCTCATCGTGGCGGCTCTGGGTAAGTGAGGACCTCCGGCAAGCCCCGGGAAATCCAGTTAGGTGGGTACAACCACCTCCTCTTCTTTTAAGTTTTACTTATACATTCCAAACATCAAACAGATATGAAAAGAAAAACATTGTGAGTTTTACTCCTAATTCTATCCCGACTACCCTGATCCTCCTGCCCAAGGCTGACAATAGAAAAAGTTTCCAGAAACTTCCAAGTGGGCAGAAAACTACTTCTATTCATTTCCTGTGTATGCTCCTAATGTTTCCTTTTACCACTACAAGCAAATAAGAACACAGGTTCCTCCCCCCAACCTCTTACCCTAACTCTTTGCACTTAATGATATATTCCAGAATTTTTCCAGTCAGTAGCTGATTCTTCTATTCAGCTGCCTAGTATTCTGTGATGTGGCTAATAGCATGGATTATTTAGTTGGTCTCCAATTGTTGGACTCTTGGGTTGTCTTGAGTCTTTTTCTCTTACAATGAATAACTGTGTTCATCTGCATTTCATAAGAATGTAGATAGATCTGTATGATAAATTTCTGGAATTGAGATCACTGGGTCAAAGGGATTTTTTGTAATAAAACGAAATAGAATAGAAAGCATGAGAGCACATTGCCTGTGGTAAGATGAAATACTGTTTTGTGAAAGTTTTATTTTAGTTGTATGCGCCTGTGTGTAGGGTGTCTTGGCTTGTGATGGGAACTACATCTGTCACTGTGGGTCTGGTCCAAACAGTGGGAAAACACTGCTCCAGCAGCATGAGTGGGAAGGTGGCATTACAGGGTCGAGACTCTGTGGGTTCAAATCCCAGCCCTGCTCCTTACCCTGCTGCATGGCCGTGGGCAAATTCTCAGAGGTCATTACTGGGAGCTGTCCTTGAAAGCCAGGGTCACCACCACTGCCTTCCACAGCCGCATCCTGCTGGCTAGAGTTCTTATTATATGATGTTGTAAAGGTTGAGTAAAAGCTGGCTGGAGGGGGACGGGGTACAGAGCTTGGCGCATCATGCTAGATACTCAGGAATGTTAGCCATTATCAGTTTTTAAAATTTTAACTCACAAGGACACAGCCTGAGGGTGGTGACCATGCCAGAATGTTCTCAAAGAGGACAGGCAGACCCCAGAGCTGCCCCTGAGCCTACAGCTCTCTTCCTCTTGCTAGCACCCTGCACCCGCTCAGTCTCAGCCCCTCAACAGCTGTATGGTTTTAGGCACATTGTTTAGCCTCTCCAAGTCTCAGCTTCCTCATCTGTAAAATGGGCATAGTGATCCCATAGTGTTGTGGGTTGGGAGTGTTATGTCTCATACACACAAGACCCCTTGACAGCATCTGGCACAAGGACAGCTCCCAGTAAGCAAGGTCCAGATGTCCCCTCCTTGGGAAGCCTTCCTGGATTCTCCATTTGTCTGCACTTCAGTTATTGTGCCAATGATGTGAAATTCGTGCATCCACCCTCCTGCCTCCCCTCACAGGTCCTGAGTCCCTTGGGGACAAGGGCCAGGTCTGACTCACCCCAGGTCCCCAAACCTGGCATGGCAGTGGGCTTGTTGAATAGATAAGTGAATGAATGTGTAAATGACTGTTGTGCCCGTGCAGGCAGATGGTGCCCAGGACCTTGTTTCCCCTGCCTCCTGGGCCCTGTGGTCAGCCAGTGTGAGCTCAAGAAGTACAGAACACAGCCAGCAGGATTACACAGAGGCTAAGCGGTCAAACTTGAGGCTCAGGCCTGTGATTTTATATTTATTTTATTTATTTTATTATTATTATTTTTTTTTTTTTTGCAGTTTTTGGCCGGGGCTGGGTTTGAACCCACCACCTCCGGCATATGGGGCCGGCACCCTACCCCTTTGAGCCACAGGCGCCACCCCTATTTATTTATTTTTGAGACAAAGTCTCACTATGTTGCCCTCAGTAGAGCGCTATGGCGTCACAGCTCACAGCAACCTCAAACTCTTGGGCTTAAGCGATTCTCTTAACTCTGCCGCCCAAGTGACTGGGACTACAGGCACCCACCACAAGGCCTGGCTATTTTTTGTTGTTGTTGTTATTGTTGGTTAGCAGGCCTGGGCCAAGTTCTAACATACCAGCCCAAGTGCATGTAGCCAACACCCTAACCACTAAGCTATAGGCGCTGAGCTAGGCCCCCGGACTTTAACTTTGGGCAAGTTATTTAACCTGTCCAGACCTCACTTTCCCATTCTTAAAAGAGGGTTTGGTTCAGTGACTGAGAATTAAGTGAGATGAAACGTAGTGCCTAGCAAAAGTAAGTACTGAATAAATGTCAGGTACTATAATAATCATTATTTGCCAATCAAGGAGAATTCAGTAGTGCCCAGCTTTTTCTGTGTCTTCACAATCTTTTTTATTTTATTTTATTTTATTTTTTTGAGACAGAGTCTTGCTTTGTCACCCCGGTAGAGTGTCCTTGCGTCACAGCTCACAGCAACCTCAAATTCTTGGGCTTAAGTGATTCTCTTGCCTTAGCCTCCCAAGTAGCTGGGACTGTAGGCACCCGCCAAAACGCCCAGCTATTTTTTAGAGATGGGGTCTCAGTCTGGCTCAGGCTGGTCTCTAACTCTTGAGTTCACTCAATCCACCCACCTTGGCCTCCCAGAGTGCTAGGATTACAGGCATGAGCCACTGTGCACCCAGCCACACAATCTTAAAGAAAATGGGGGAAACAGGTGGTGCCTGTGGCTCAGTGGGTAGGGCACCGGCCCCATATACTGAAGGTGGTGGGTTCAAACCCGGCTCTGGCCAAACTGCAACCAAAGAATAGCCGGGCGTTGTGGCAGGTGCCTGTAGTCCCAGCTACTCGGGAGGCTGAGGCAAGAGAATTGCCTAAGCCCAGGAGTTGGAGGTTGCTGTGAGCTGTGTGACGCCACGGCACTCTACCCAGGATGGTAAAGTGAGACTCTGTCTCTACAAAAAACAAACAAAATACCTTAGGTACAAAACTATTAAGAAATGAGTTTAGGGCGGCGCCTGTGGCTCAGCGGGTAGGGCGCCGGCCCCATATGCTGAGGGTGGCGGGTTCAAACCCAGCCTCGGCCAAACTGCAACAAAAAAATAGCCAGGCGTTGTGGCGGGCGCCTGTAGTCCCAGCTACTTGGGAGGCTGAGTCAGGAGAATCGCCTAAGCCCAGGAGTTGGAGGTTGCTGTGAGCTGTGTGAGGCCACGGCACTCTACCGAAGGCGATAAGGTGAGACTCTGTCTCAACAAAAAAAAAAAAAAAAGAAATGAGTATAATTGTGATGGATGTGTTATTTAGTTCAATGTAGACATTTCACATTGTATATCGGAACAGTACCCTGAACCCCATAAATGCATCAATGTACAAAGTTATGATTTAATAAAAATAATTTTTTTTTTTTTTTTTTAGAGACAGAGTCTCACTTTATGGCCCTTGGTAGAGTGCCGTGGCCTCACACAGCTCACAGCAATCTCCAGCTCCTGGGCTTAAGCGATTCTCTTGCCTCAGCCTCCCGAGTAGCTGGGACTACAGGTGCCCGCCATAGCACCCGGCTATTTTTTTGTTGCAGTTTGGCCAGGGCTGGGTTTGAACCCCCCACCCACGGCATATGGGGCCGGCGCCCTACTCACTGAGCCACAGGCGCCACCCAATAAAAATAATTTTTAAAAAACCTTATGTACTAAAATAAACTTTAAAAATTAAAAAAAAATTGGGCAGCACCTGTGGCTCAACAGAGTAGGGCACTAGCCCCATATGCCGGAGGTGGCAGCCAAAAACTGTAAAAACAAAAAAACAGGGTGGCGCCTGTGGCTCAGTGAGCAGGGCGCCGGCCCCATATACGGAGGGTGGCGGGTTCAAACCCAGCCCCTGCGAACTGCAACAAAAAAATAGCCGGGCATTGTGGCGGGCGCCTGTAGTCCCAGCTACTCGGGAGGCTGAGGCAGGAGAATCTCCTGGGCAGGAGTTGGAGGTTGCTGTGAGCTGTGTGACGCCACGGCACTCTACTGAGGGCAATAAAGTGAGACTCTGTCTCTACAAAAAAAAAAAAAAAAAATTTTTAATGGGGGGGAAAGGTTACTTTTAGTGCTGAGAATCTCTTGTTAGGTTAGGATTCTTTTTTTTTTTTTTTTTTTTTGACTGGGGCTGGGTTTGAACCCACCACCTCCGGCATATGGGACCGGCGCCCTACTCCTTGAGCCACAGGCGCTGCCCTAGGTTAGGATTCTTTAATGTGGATTTCGCAACAAACCAATTTCATCAACTTGGGCAAGTGACTTAAAAAGTTCTCTGAGGCCAGGCGAAGTGATCCTAGTATCCCTGTAATCTAGTATTCTGGGAGGTCACGGTGGGTGGATTGCCTGAGTCATGGGTTCAAGACCAGCCTGAGCCAGAGCAAGACCTTGTCTCTAAAAATATCCAGGCATTGGTGGCGTCTGTGGCTCAGTGAGTAGGGCGCTGGCCCCATATACCGAGGGTGGTGGGTTCAAACCCAGCCCCGGCCAAACTGCAACAAAAAAATAGCCGGGTGTTGTGGCGGACACCTGTAGTCCTAGCTGCTTTGGAGGCTGAGGCAAGAGAATTGCGTAAGCCCAAGAGTTAGAGGTTGCTGTGAGCCGTGTGACGCCACGGCACTCTACCCGAGGGCGGTACAGTGAGACTCTGTCTCTACAAAAAAATATATATATATATATCCAGGCACTGTGGCGGGCTCATGTAGTCCCAGCTACTTGGGAGGCTGTGGCTTGAGCCCAAGAGTTTGAGGTTGCTGTGAGCTGTGACACTACAGCACTTTACTGGGGGCGACAAAGTGAGACTCTGTTTCCAAACAAAAACTTCTCTGAGCTTTGATTTCCTCCTCTGTGAAAAGAATGTATTTCCACAAATGGGAAGAATAATAATAGCAAACCTAAAAGATTATGGGGTGGTCCTTGGGACTTGGGGAGGGTAAGAGAACAGAGGTAAGAGCCTCCAGCCTTTGCAAAGGTCCTGAGGCAGAAAGGTGCCAAGTTGTTAGAGAAATAGCAGAGGCCAGGGTAGCTGCAGCAAGTGAGGTGGGAAGAAGAGAAGCCAAAGCAAATCATCCCAGCGACTCCATCCTGCAGGTCCCCGTGGGCCACTGTAAGGACTTGGGCTTTACCCAGGGTGCAATGGGAGCCCTCAGATCCTTTTGAGCTGAGGGGCAACAAGATCTGAGTTGGGTTTACCAGGATCCCATTGTGTGCTGTGTGGAGAACAGGCTCGGAGGGGCAAGGGACAGGACACTGAGCTACCCAGGGGAGATCAGCAACTTGGACTAGATTGGGGGAAGGAGTGGCAATAAGAGTGGTCAGATTCTGGAAATTGAATGCAGAGCCTCAGCATTTGCTGATGGATGATAAAGCTCCCCATGATTCTTAGGTAACTTCAACAAGAGAGTTTGCACATATGCTTTGCGAGGCACCTGGTACCCAGTAAGGTTATCATCATCATTAGCACTTGCTGGAATCAAAATGCTGCCAGAGCTCTGTGATGCCCTCTTCTTCCTAGTGAGTAAACTGAGGCAGAACTTCAGCCTAGGTGGCACTAGGTGGCAGAGAGGACCATGGAGACAGGCCGTTGGAGCTCTAGCTCATGGTTCCAGAGCTGAGGCCAGCAGAGGGCACCAGAGCAGCACAGAAGGTCTGATGGTCCAGGTGGCTGAGCCAGGTCAGGAAGTGCTGGCTAGTGCTGACCTTTATTGAGCACCTACTGTATGCCCAGCTCCAAGCCAAGCTCTGCCTGTGGATAGAGCTGCCATGAAAAGAGACCCTGGTTGCAAGAGGGACTTTACCTAACAATTGCAATCAGTGTAACCTGGCTTATTGTACCCTCAATGAATCCCCAACAATAAAAAAAAAAAGAAATTATATCACCACTAAAAAAAAAAAAGAAAAGAGACCCTGGGATGAACGTGGGCCTGGCCTTGTGTCCACATTGCATTCTCTGTCACCATTACGAGAGTGGGCATTCTGGGTTACTGGGGAGGTAACTGAGTTTAGTTGTTCTGCTGTAACAGAATACCACAGACTGGGTCATTTATAAATAACAGAAATTTATTTCTCATAGTTCTGGAGTCTGGGAAGTCCAAGACCCAGGTGCTGGCAGATTTGGTGACTGGTGAGGGCTGCTTTCTTGTTGCATCCTCTGGAGAGGAAGATGCTGTGTCTCCACATGGCAAAAGCAGGAGAGCAGGAGAGAGCGAACTCCTTCTCCCAAGCCCTTATCTAAGGGCCTAATCGCATCTATGACAGCCCTGCTCTCAGGACCGAATCACCTCTTCAAGGCTCTACCTTTTTTTTTTTTTATTAAATCATAGCTGTGTACAATAATGCAATCATGAGGTACAAGGTGCTGGTTCTATATACAGTGGCCCTACCTCTTAATACCATCACATAAGTTTCAACACATGGGCCAGGTGTGGTGGCTCACGCCTGTAATCCTCTTAGCACTCTGCCAGGCTGAGGTGGGAGCTTGGCTTGAGACCAGCAGTTCAAGACCAGCCTGAGCAAGAGTGAGACCCCTATCTCTACTAAAAATAAATAGAAAAATTAGCTGGGTGTGGTGGTGCACCACTGTAGTCCCAGCTACATAAGAGGCTGAGGCGGGCGGTGCCTGTGGCTCAGTGAGTAGGGCGCCGGCCCCATATACCGAGGGTGGTGGGTTCAAACCCATCCCTGGCCAAACTGCAACAAAAAAATAGCCGGGCGTTATGGCGGGCGCCTGTAGTCCCAGCTACTTGGGAGGCTGAGGCAGGAGAATCGCCTAAGCCCAGGAGTTGGAGGTTGCTATGAGCTGTGTGATGCCACGGCACTCTACTGAGGGCAATAAAGTGAAACTCTGTCTCTACAAATAAATAAATAAATAAATAAATAAAGAGGCTGAGGCAGGAGGACCACTTGAGCCCTGGAGTTTGAGATTGGAGTGAGCTGTGATGATGCCACTGCACGCTAGCCTGGGTGATAGAGTCAGATCCTATCCAAAAAATAAAAAGAAGTTTCAACATATGAATTTGGGGGACAACATTCAGACCATAGCAGGAGAGGACAAAGAGTCTCCAAATTGGAAGACAGTTTGGGTTTGTGTCCTGGCCCTTCTGCTTACTTGCTATGTGACATCAAGCAAATTGCTCAGCTTCTCTGAGTCTCCTGTTCCACCCCAGGATTGTTGTGAAGAGTAAGATGAGTGAGTAAGAAATCACCTGGCAAGCTGTAAAATGCCCCACCAAGAGGGGTGAGGTGGCAATTTCCAACCTTGCTTGGAACCAGAATAGCAATATTTTCTGAGGTTCTAGAATTTGGATTCTGAACCCTCTGTCAACAGGAATAAATCTGGTTTGGCACTGATCAGCCACAGATTGCTACGTGGCAGAGCAAACCGTCTCATCTCAACTTCCTCATCTGTAAAATGGGGGTGTTCCCAGGGCCTCCTTCAAAGGAAGTGAAGCACCACATGGGTGCCCTTGGCTCTGTGTGCTTGAGGCCTGGTAGCCGTCGTTAGTAATGACAACCAGTCTGTATAGTCTTAAGACCCCTATGTTCCCTGTGTTCCTGTCCCCTGAAGAGAGTGGGCCATAAGTAGCTCCAGGCCCCATGGAGGGGGGCAGGAGTTTGCCAAGTGGTCAGGGTGGGGCTTCTGGAGCCTCTGGAGGAAGGCTGCCAACACCCTGAGTCCACCCTGCCCCCCCACCCCCCAGGAGAGACCTTCTTGCCCTACTACACGGGCCGGGCCATTGATGGCATTGTCATCCAGAAGAACATGGATCAGTTCAGCACGGCTGTCGTCATCGTATGCCTGCTGGCCATTGGCAGGTACTGGCTTGACCACACACCCTGCCCTGCACACCTGAGGCCTGCCCCAGAGAAGGCAGGCAGATCTGGTCCCTAAGGAGAATGTGGGCCAGATTGGCCCCAGAAATACTTCTGCCGTGCCTGTCCCTTGGCTGGTCACTGTGGTAACCAGTCCCCAGACTGTGGGGCCCCACCCTATTGCCCCACCTTTCATCCCCAAAAAGGGCTGCAACCGTTGGGGTTCCCACTCACCCTCCCTGACTATTTTCCAAGCAGGAGTCTGGACTTGAAACAAGGACCAGCTTTGTCTATGCTGCTCTTCCGGCAGGGAGAGGGCTCTAGTTGGCAGATTTGGGGCCCATACCCCACCCACTCTCCCCTTCACCCTCACTCTGGGAGTGGTAGTCAGGGAGGGGGCCAGCTCTGGAGTCTGGGCCAAGGTGGGACCCCTGCACCTGCTGGCAGTGGGAGGGGGCAACCAGGTGTGGCTGTTGGTTTTCGGAAGGCGTCTGCTATAACATCTCTTATCTGCAATTAGCTCATTTGCCGCAGGTATTCGGGGCGGCATTTTTACCCTCATATTTGCCAGACTGAACATTCGCCTTCGAAATTGTCTCTTCCGCTCCCTGGTGTCTCAGGAGACAAGCTTCTTTGATGAGAATCGCACAGGTTGGTCCTCGCAGTGCTGTGGGTGTCCTGGGGGCCAGGCTGGCCGGGTGGGCTTGCCTCACGCTGAGGAGTTAAATGGGCATGTGGTGGTCTTGGTCCTGCTGGGCATTCCTGCCATTGGTTGAGGGTGGAAACACCCCAGGGAGCTGGTTTTGTTCCTGAGATTTTGGTCTGGGCTGTGGCCTATGGAGGGCCCTACAGGGGCCACCCAAGGTCTTTGTAAGGGCCAAAGCCTTGTTCTATTGCCCTGTGTGAACCACAAATGCCAGGATGTGGCCTGCAGAGGTCGGGACAAAGGCCCAAGCAGACAAGCCAAGATAGTATCCCACTGAGATCTCAAGCTCTGAGGCATGCCAGCTGGCCTGGTTGCAAGCCCCAGTTCCACACTCAATCACTCAACCTCTTGAGCCTCTGCTTTTGCATCTGTAAAATGGGAGCAATTAGAGTAGCCACCCCACCGGCTGATCTGAAGCTCTTAGCCCCGTGCCCAATTTTGGTAAGGGGTGTCTGTTTTTTCTCCTGTTTGGGCCCAGATTGCTACTTCTCTAAAAGGGAAGAGGAGATATCCCCCCTCTGCCAGTGACAGGGAATAGACATGAGTTTGAAGCCTAGCTCAGTCTGGGACAAGCCGTGTGGCACTGAGTGAGCTCCATTATCAGTTTGAGCCTCCACCATCCCCGCCGTGCCACGAGATGGCATGAAGCTTAAACAAGATGCTGGCGATTAGGACTGGGCTCAGCGTGGGCCTTGGGTGTCAGTCCTTTTCTACTCACCCCCCACTGCCTGCCCAGAAGGTGGAGAAGGCCCGACTGCCTGGTGTCTGTCTCAGATGCCCCTTAATGTCCCATGACCACCCCAGCAGCCCTCGTTGCTGCAGCGGGAGCTGAGCCACCTGTGTTCCAGGGGACCTCATCTCCCGCCTCACCTCGGATACCACCATGGTCAGCGACCTAGTCTCCCAGAACATCAACGTCTTCCTGCGGAACACAGTCAAGGTCACAGGCGTGGTGGTCTTCATGTTCAGTCTCTCCTGGCAGCTCTCCTTGGTCACCTTCATGGGCTTCCCCATCATCATGATGGCATCCAACATCTATGGCAAGTACTATAAGGTAGGCCCTCCTGGTCCCTGCAGGGTCTGGAAGCCCTGGCAGTTCAGAAGGAATTCAAGGGGCCACTAGGGGATGGTGAAGGACTTGTCTTGAGGTTGTTTTTACATTCAGTCATTCACTCATCCAATCAGTTTTTATTGCACACCTACTGTGTCCCAGGCACTAGGGTGCATCGGTGAACAGACAAGTCCCCTGGTGGAGCTATATTCTAGTGGGAGGGACAGATAATAGGTAATGACAGCAGCAATAATGACGATGGCAAGTGGTAAGCAGAAGCATGGAGTGAGGAAGAGTGAGAGCGTGACACTGGGGGCCTAAGGATCTGCAGGGTGTGGATGTCTTGGGGCAGTGCGTGCCAAGGGCATAGCCAATGCAAAGCCCCTGAGATGGGAATGTGCCTGGTGTGTTTAGTGAACTGCAGTGAGGCTGGAGATGTGAGAGGGGAATAGACTGGAAAGGAGGCCCTGGGGGTGACCGGTGAGCCTTGCCCACCAGTTCACTCTCCTCCTGTAGTTTGTGTGTGTGGGAGTGGCTCCAGCCGTGCCCATGACATAGCTGGAGGCAGGCTGCAGTCCTCTCAGCCACCTTTCGCACTGATGTTGTGAGGGAGGTTGACCTGTGAGCTGGGCCTGGCCTCAGCCTCCTCCTACTTCCCACTTCGGGGGTGGAGGAGAGGATGCCAAGCCCTATGAGATCAGGGCTGAGTTCAGCAGGCAGGTGTGTGACCAGTGCCTTCTGTGACAGCTCAGGCTCATGACAGGGTACTCCTGATCAGAGCCTTTGACACATGATGGCTCTGTGTAGGGCTGATTAGATCACTATCCCCAGCTCTGTTAGAACTTCTGAGACCATGCAGCGGAAGACATCGCCTGTCTCTCCCCTAAGGGAAGCTGTTCCCCTCAGCCTTCTCCAGACACCCGGGAGGGACCTCTTGCCCCACAGTTCTGGGCTGTAAGCCTCACCATTTTCCTCACTAAGCAGAAAAAGTCACTGTGTTAGAGTTGGAGCTGCTTCTTTGCTCTGTCCCACACCTGCCCCTTTCCTACCTTCCCACAACCTCTGGGACAGGAAACCATGGAGCTCACCTCTCCAACCCACAGCTGTGTGCACCTCAGGCCCCACCTTAAAGTTCGGCTGGGCAGGGCCTGGGGGAGACTGTACTTAGGATTTCCGCCTCATCTGTGACTGTGTTGAATGGAGCCAACGAGTCATCTCCACACACTGCCCACGGCCAGACATGACTCAGGTTGTGGTGCAGCTCTTCCAGGGCCAGAGCACCCTGCACACTCGCTGCGGCCTAGGTGTGACATGCAGGTCATGAGACATGCCAGTGCACAATTCTGTCCTCCCAGGCAGACACCCTGGCTGATTCAGGACTCAGTGTGTGGTTAACTACTGCAAAGTCTCAACAGCTCTGCCTAAGGGCCTCTTCCAGGAGTCTGGAGGCCACACACACCCATTGGGACCACTTCTCAGCCATATCCCCCTGCTTATACATACAGGATGGGAACAGGCTTCATAATCCATGGCCTTCACCACCAGCTAGAACTTGGCTGGGAATTCTAGAATCTCTGTGCCAGTCCACAGACTCTCACACGGTTTATGCTGATGATGTAAATGCCCCCCCCTTAATAATTGGTGTTTCTTACATAATGTGCAACCTAAACCACCAGCCAGGGCATCCCTGCTCTCATGCTGCACAGGATCAGCTGTTGAGGCTCATTTTCTAACAGGGTTACCAAAACTATACAGTCACGGACCGCCTCTTATGAGTTCTGGACATGACGTGGTGATCAGCGCCCCTCTTCCCTTGGGAGCTGGAGCCATCTCCCCTAGGAGTCTGAAAAATCAAGTTGGGAGGAGACTGGGGAGCAGGGGAGCCCATCTCTTTGTCCTAGGAGCTTCCTGGGTGCAACTGGCAAAGCCCAGAGAGGCCTGGGGCCCGGGTAGGTGTATATGAGGGTCTATTTTAGGTCTCCTCCTCTGCCCCCTCCGGCCCACAGAGACTCTCCAAAGAGGTCCAGAATGCCCTGGCCAGAGCCAGCAACACTGCCGAGGAGACCATCAGTGCCATGAAGACTGTCCGCAGCTTTGCCAACGAGGAGGCAGAGGCGGAGTCCTACCTGCAGAAGCTACAGCAGGTGTACAAGCTGAACAGGAAGGAGGCAGCAGCCTACATGTACTACGTCTGGGGCAGCGGGGTATGTGCCTCCGGCCCTGCCCACGGTCGGGGGGTGCACAAGAGGGGACTCACTTGTGCATGCTGGTATTGAGCTGCCTGAGAATCTTTCCAGAGAACACAGCCACCCGGGAAATGCCCTCCCGTATGCCTCCTCTCTCCCTCACCTGGGCATGGGATGGCACCTAGGAGCTTCCCTTTCTAAGCTGGGAAACATCCCTAGTTGGCAACCCTCTCCCCACCCCAGGGCCAGCAGAGCTACCCTAGGCACCTTCTAGCAGGTCTCATGTCACAACCACACACACCCATTGGAGTGTCGAGCTCCTCGCTTAGAGGATGGGGAGCATTTGGGTCTTACCACCGCCCTACGGGCCACATTGGCAAGGTAGGCAGGTCATAGCTGGCATAGGAATGAGGAGGTTTGGAGGTTGCAGAAGGATAGAGTAGGTGGTCTACCAGGTAACAGCGTCTCTGGAACTGTCTGGGTCTCCTGGAGCAGGCCACCCCCCCTCAAAAGTGCCAACCAATAAGGAGAGAAGGGCTGAAATCCACCAGCAGGGGCGCCTTTGTGGCTCCCAATGAGACACTTGTGGTCTGGCTTTGACCTGGTTCTGGGCTAGGGTTAGGGAGATGCAGATAGGGGCCCTGACAGACTGTGAGCTGTCACAGGTGCTCAGATTCCACCCCTCTCCCCAGGTCCAGGAGGGAAGCAGTGGTGCCCTGGACACAGCCCCTCCTTTGTGGACCTGGCTGGTCCTGCCCTGCCCTACTTGCTGGTGACCTCAGCCAGCACGCTCATCCTCTCTGAGTCATGCTCTTCCTGAGGAGGAGGACTAATAGCTCTGGCTTGTCCTGGCTGAGGAGCCTGGGGGTGGTGTGTGTGCCAGACCCTCTCAAAGGCAGGCTCGTTACCAGGGCCAGCTCCACCTGGGGTCTGGGGAGGGAAATGCTCCCGACTGGGGATGGACAGGGACATGAGTGGTGGGTTGCAGGGAAGATGGCCTCAAGATGGCTGGTGTTTTTGGTTGGTGGTTGGGTTTGCATAGCCTACAGGGGCTGTCCTCACCTCCCCCTGTAGTTGGGTCGGGGGAGGACACAAGGGACCTGAGCCAAGACCCCCTGACCCAAATCCCCTTTCCCTCTGCCCTCAGCTCACACTGCTGGTGGTCCAGGTCAGCATCCTCTACTATGGTGGCCACCTCGTCATCTCAGGGCAGATGACCAGTGGCAACCTCATCGCCTTCATCATCTATGAGTTTGTCCTGGGGGACTGCATGGAGGTAAGGGGTCAGCTTGTAAAGGGGAGAGAGAAGAGTATGGGGAAGAAGGGCTAGATGGGGTGGGGGATACTCCCAGGAGGTGTGAGGAGTGTGGTTCTTTCTAAGGCAGGTAGAGGAGAGATCATAATCATACCAAGAATAACACTATTGGCCGGGCACAGTGGCTCACACTAGAATCCTAGTACTTTGGGAGGCTGAGGTGGGTAGATTCCTTGAGCTCAGAATTCAAGACCAGCCTGAGCAAAAGTAAGACCCCACCTCTACTGAAAATAGAAAAAAAATTAGCTGGACATGGGGCAGGAACCATAGTCCCAGCTATTTGGAAGCTGAGCTACTTCAGCTGAGCTCAAGCTGAAGATCACTTGAACCCAGAAGTTTGAGGTGGTTGTGAGCCAGGCTGATGTCACGGCACTCTAACCTGGGCAATTGAGTGAGACTCTGTCTCCATAAAAACAAAACAAAACAAACAACAATAAAAAACTGACACTACCAAAGGGTAACAACAGCTGGTTTATCAAGCAAAGTGTCAGTAAGTGATTTCAGGAAGTGGCATTAGAACTTAATAAGAGGTTTAGATGCTGGGGAAATTCCCATTTCTCAGGAAAGGAAGCTGAGGCTCAGAGTGTTAAGTGACTTTCCACCAGTTTTGTGGGCAAACAGGCTTCAAAACTAGCTGGTCCTCCTCTTAGCCCACTTTAAGGGCAGCACCACAGAAAAAGCAAGGGCCGTTTTAGGTTATGACTTAATTGGGGCTCCTGCATAATTGGAGTGTTACTGATTTATTTGGGAGGCAATCCCAGGAAATGGGGGGCGGTGGAAAGTGAGACAGGAAGTCAGCCATGGGTGGGTTATGGAGCTGGTTACCAGTATGGACAACTGAGGCTTGATCCTTCCAGGGGACAGCATAGGACACCAACCTCGGAGTCATCCCCTTGAGGGCCAGGAAGCTGCTGTCCCTACTCAGGCTGCATCAGTCATTGTTCAAGGTCAGCCTGGAGCGGGGGTGTTAATTCTCTAGTCTGGATGTGGGAAGGGCACTAGCAGCATCTGCTCCTGCAACTCCTATCTGCCAACTCACATCTGCTCTACCCAACCCAGCAATAATCCTGCCCTGGGAATCCGTGCTCCGAAAACACACCAATGGGCAAAGGTGGAAGTCCAAGGATATTCAATGCAACATTGTTTATAACGATGAAAAATGAAAACTCTTTACATGCCCAGCGGTAGGGGGTTAGATAAATATGTTTGGTACACTGACATTCCAGAACTGGTCTATCTGTAAAATCCAAGAACAAAGTAGAGCTGTGTAAACTGGTGTGTAAAGACCTATAAGACATGCTATTAAGTGCAAACCGCAAATCCCTGATCACTAGAGATAGTTGGATCCCATTTGTGTACTATTTTTTTTTTAGAGACAGAGTCTTACTTTATGGCCCTCGGTAGAGTGCCGTGACATCACAGTTCAAAGCAACCTCCAACTTAGGTGATTCTGGGCTTAGGTGATTCTTTTGCCTCAGCCTCCCGAGTAGCTGGGACTACAGGCGCCCGCCACAACGCCCGGCTATTTTTGTTGCTGTTGTTGTTGTTGCAGTTTGGCTGGGGCCAGGTTCAAACCCACCACCCTCAGTATATGGGGCCAGCACCCTACCCACTGAGCCACAGGCGCTGCCCGCATTTGTGTACTTTTTAAAGTCTCAAAACTATTATTATTATATTTTTTGTTTTTTAGAGACCGGGTCTTGTTCTGTTGCTCAGGCTGGAGTGTAGTGTTGCTCCAGGGCTCAAGTGATCCTCTTCCTGAGCTTCCTGAGTAGCTGGAATTACAAGCATGTGCCACCTTGCCCAGCTATTTTTTTTTTTCCAAATAACCTTTTATTATTATGTGCAAGTAGTTTTTTGACCAGGGCTAGGTTTGAACCCGCCACCTCCGGCATATAGGGCCAGTGTCCTACTCCTTTGAGCCAAAGGCGCCACCCTTGCCCAGCTATTTTAAAAAATTTTTGTAGAGGCTCAGCGCCTGTGGCTCAAGCGGCTAAGGCGCCAGCCACATAGACCTGAACTGGCAGGTTCGAATCCAGCCTGGGCCCGCCAAACAACAATGATGGCTGCAACCAAAAATAGCCGGGCATTGTGGCGGGCACCTGTCATCCCAGCTACTTGGGAGGTGGAGGCAGGAGAATCGTTTGAGCCCAGGAGTTGGAGGTTGCTGTGAGCTGTGATGCCACGGCACTCTACCCAGGGTGAAAGCTTGAGGCTCTGTCCCCCCCCCCAAAAAAAATTTATTTTTGTAGAGATCAGTCTCACCATGTTGCCCAAGCTGGTCTTGAACTCCTGGCCTCAATGGATCCTCCTGCCTTGGCTCCCAAAACTCTGAGATTATGGGCATGAGCCACCATACCTGGCCTCAAAATTATTTAATGTGTGTGTGTTTGTGTGTGTGTTTGTGTTAATAAATGCACAAAGAAAGGACTGGAAAGATACAGTACACTGATAACCATGGAGCCTCTGAAATGAGGGACAACTGCTACATAGTATTGATATCTGAATGTTAATACTGTGACAGTTAAAAAGAATATCTTGATATTAATGGTGACAATCATAACTATGTGTCTGGGAGTATTTACTCTGTGCCAAGCACCATCTTTGCAGCAAGAGGACATGGATGCTAATACTACCCCCATTCCACCAAAAGCGACAGTCAGTTACGGCACTTAAGAGCCTGAATTGGGGGGCACTGTTTGTGACACACCTCTTGCGGTCGGGACACTATTAGTAGAGGGACTTCACCCAGCAAACACAAGCAGTGTAACCTGGCTCATTGTACAATGATTCCCCAACAATTAAAAAAAAAAAAGCCTGAATCAGGAGCCAGATGGGCCTGGATTTAAATCTTGGCTCTACCACTTCCCAGCTGTGTGACCTGGGGCAAATTATTTGAGCTCTCTGTGCCTGAGTTTTCCCATCAGCAAAAAGGAGATAATGATAGAACATATCTCATAACATATAGAAAGTGCTCGATAGGCTCAGCGGGCTCATAGCACAGTGGTTATGGCACCAGCCACATACAACGAGGCTGGCGGGTTCGAAACCAGCCCAGGCCAGCTAAAACAACAATGACAAGTGCAACAAAAAATAGTCAGGTGTTGTGGCGGGTGCCTGTAGTCCCAGCTACTCGAGAGGCTGAGGCAAGAGAATCGCTTAAGCCCAAGAATTTGAGGTTGCTGTGAGCTTTGAGGCCACAGCACTCTACCAAGGGCGACAAAGTGAGACTCTGTCTCAAAAAAAAAAAAAAAAAGAAAGAAAAGGAAAGTGCTCAATAAAATGGGCTGTTATTATGACTTATATTTACATGGCGTGTATTTTCACCCTGGGAGAGCATAACTATTAAGGCCCAGTTTATACTTTGAAATTAAAAAATGCTCTGGTAGTTGAAAGACCCAAGGCCAGCATCTCGTGCTCTGCCGCATTCCTGCTGGCTCACTTAACTACTCTGCACTTAAGTGTCTGTTTCCTTTTGGGGAGGGGTGATCACAGCTTCTCAGCTGGTGAGCATTAGTGGTAATGACCTCATGGCCCTGGTTCCTAACTGATATCCTTATTTCTCATTGAAGCCTCCTGCTTCTCCCCCCAAATGGCTTCTGTGTCCTTGCTGTCTTTGCACCCCTTTATCTCTCATACCATGGGTGGATCCCGGAAGTGGGGTGTTGATGAGACAGGAACGTGTGTCCTCTTTCCCCCAGTCTGTGGGCTCCGTCTACAGTGGCCTGATGCAGGGAGTGGGGGCTGCTGAGAAGGTGTTCCAGTTCATTGATCGGAAGCCAACCATGGTACACGATGGCAGTTTGGCCCCTGACCACCTCGAAGGCCGGGTGGACTTTGAGAACGTGACCTTCACCTACCGTACTCGGCCCCACACCCAAGTCCTGCAGGTGAGAGGCAGTCAAGGCCTGCCGAAATCATCCTTTCCCTGACCCAGTTTCTCATATGTGGCAATGCAGCAGGGATTCATAAGGCAAGTTCCCTGCCCTGGAGGCGTTCTGGCCTCCAACTGAGGAAGACAGACCCTTAACAGAATGATTTCCGACAGTAAGAGGTAGGAACAGAATAAATGAGGGTGCTGAGGTAGGAATAGTCCACTGGAATGGTGAGAGCTGTCAAGGAAGGCTTCTTGGAGGAGGTCACATTTGAGCTGAGACCTAACCAGATGTCTTTCTTTGCGGAAAGAACATTTCAGGCAGAGAAAATAGCTAATATAAAGGTGCTGCCAAGTACTAGTGTCCTAAAAAGGAGAACACTCAGGGGCCGGCAGTGCCCAACTAGGGCAAAGGAGCACAGGGTGGGCTTAGAGGGGCACCCACGTGTGGCTGAGGCCAGAACATCCAGTCTTGGGACCTGAACCAGCGACCCCACACTGTGCCTCTGTGCCTCTTTGTTCCTTGCAGAATGTCTCCTTCAGCCTGTCCCCAGGCAAGGTGACAGCACTTGTGGGGCCCTCAGGCAGCGGAAAGAGCTCCTGCGTGAACATCCTGGAGAACTTCTACCCCCTACAGGAGGGCCACGTGCTGCTGGACAGCAAACCCATCAGCGCCTATGACCACAAGTACCTGCACCAAGTGGTACGTGGATGGGCCTCCGCTGTCCCCGCCACCTGTCTTTATCTAAGCTTCCCTCTCCTGAGTTGTGATACAGATGCAGAGACGAGGACTAAAGACAAGTGTATAGTTCAAGATATGGAACACTCTGGCACCCCAGAAGACCCCCTGCCAGTTTTCATTGGCTTTACCATCACTGTGCGCGTCCCCAAACCGAGCTCTGTTTTGCCTGCTCTGAACTTCGTTTTGACGATCATAAAGTGTGTGTTGGTTGGTGTCTTGATTCCCCTACTCAGCGTTGTCTGTGAGGCATCCAGGGTGAAGTTCATTCATTTCACTGTGGATGATAATCCACTGCATAGAGAAGTCACAGCTATTCACATATTCTGCTCTGCATGCGCATTTGGGTTGTTTCCCATTCTTTTTCTCATTACCAACAATATTGATGTGAGGTGTGGACAATTTTGTCCGTGTTTCCTGGTATACATGGATGTGTTCTCTCAAGGTATCATCCTTAGAGTTGGAAAGCTTGGTGATAGGGAGTGAGCCCCCGACTTCAGTAGCTTCTGCCACAAACTGTTCTCCAAGTGGTTGTACCCATTTACATTTGACAGTTTACATTCCACCAGCAGTAAAGGAGAATTCCGTTGTTCTACATATGGGACGTCTCCAGTGCTATAGGAAAAGGTTTTTCATGACCCTGCAGTTTTTGGTCATCTTTCAGAAAAGGAGCCTCAACACCTCATCTGGTGCTGGCCTAAGAGCAGAGATGCCCTGTCTTGTTGTTCAGGTTGTACATGATACAAGAAATACTATTTAGGAGGTATCATATCATCAATGTAAATTATGAGGGTTGGTGCAGAGATTCTAGAATTCTCAGCCAAGTTCCAGATGGTGGCAGAGGCCCTGCGTTGTGAAATCTGTCCATGTTCTGTGCCTATAACAAGAAGAAGATGGCTGACAGGTAGTCCCAAGTACAGCCACCAGATTTCTGGAAGGGGTCCTGGGGCAGAGCTGTTTACACTTTGCAGTATGTACTTCTGCTCTGATCCCCAAAGTTAATATTGTCAGTCCTGAATTTTTTCCTAATTGGCAAGTGTGTCATGGTAGCTTATTATGGTCTTTTGTGTTTTCCTGATGATATTAAGCATCTTTGCTTATATTTATTGGCCATTTTTTGGCGGGGGTGTTTAAGAGATGGGGTCTCACGCTTGCTCAGGCTGGTCTTGAACTCCTGAGCTCAAGCAGCTCTCCCAGAGTGCTAGGATTACAGGTGTGAGCTACCACACCCAGCCTGGTTTTCCTCTTTTGTGCATATAACCTCTCTTTAGATTTAAATTTTTAATTTCCATAAACACGAAGCAATAAAATGCTATAACAAAACTATAGTTTTTTTTGTTTGTTTGTTTGTTTTTGGCCAGGGCCAGGCTCAAACCTACCACCCCTGGTATATGGGGCTGGCACCCTACTCCTTGAGCCACAAGTGCCACCCCCAAACTATGGTTTTATTGAATTTTAAAACTAAGACATGGAGTGGTCCCCTCTACCTCAGCTTTTGAATTCTACCCCAAGGAGGCACCTGTATTAACTAACAGTTTAATAAATATCTTTTCTATCCTGTTTCTCATCTTTATATAAACGTTTCAGTATATGTATATGAACATACGAAGGCACACGTGTATGTTTTTTTACCAAAGATAGAATCATGGTAGGTGTATGTATTCACTGCAGTTTGATCTTATGGATACACTAATTATGTAACCAATCCCCAACTTATGGACAGATGGATTGCATTTTAACCTGATTCATTAATTTATCTTTGCTGTTTACAGTGTTGAGATGGTATCTTCCATATGATAATTTTTGTAGGCTAAATTCCTGACCCTGGACTCATGGGATGACAGCCCCTTTAAATTGTTTTCTTAGAAAGGAGGGGCCAGCTAGGAGCAATGGCTCATGCCTGTAGTCCTAGCACTCTGGGAGGCTAAGGAGGGAAGATCCCTGAGCTCCGGAGTTTGAGAATAGCTTGAGCAAAAGTGAGACCCCATCTCTACTAAAAACAAACAAAAAAATGAGCTGAGGGTTGTGGTGGGCATCTGTATTACCAGCTACTTGACAGACTGAGGCAGAAGGATCACTTGAGCCCAGGAGTTTGAGGCTGCAGTAAATATGAGGATGTCACTGCACGCCAGCATGGGTGACAGAGACCCTGTCTCAAAAAAAAAAAGGAGGGGGCGATGGCCAGGCAGGTGTGTGGTCCCCGCGTCCTGACACAGGTAGACCACAAAGCTGGAGTCTACATTCTCTTATTCACTCTTTTTTTTTCCCCAAGAGAGGGACAGGCTACACGCTTTCTCTGGGAGGTCAGGGAACTTGATTTCACCCAGAACAGCAAGCTTAGAGGACCCCAGTTTGTTAGGGGAAGCCAAGGGCTTGTGGGTGCTGGCGGGACTCCACTGTGGAGAAAGAAGGGCAACAGCTGGTCCAGCAGCCGGGGCCCTGATTAGGTTACAGACCTGAAAGTGCCGGCAGCAGCGTGGCCCGGCTAGGACTGATGAGGCTACTGGTGACAGCTGGAGAGACGCCTTCCTGGCCTCTCATACCCCATCTGTCCTCCCCCACAGATCTCACTGGTCAGCCAGGAGCCTGTGCTGTTTGCCCGCTCCATCTCGGACAACATCTCCTATGGCCTGCCAGCCGTGCCCTTCGAGAGAGTGGTGGAAGCGGCACAGAAGGCCAATGCCCACGGCTTCATCATGGAGCTGCAGGATGGCTACAGCACAGGTATGGGGCCCCCTTCCACACCCCCCATGCCATCTGCTCTTCAGTATTTCATTTTTCTTTCATCGACATGAAATTCACGTAACAGAAATGTAACCCTATTAACTGAACAATTCAGTGGCCTTCAGTACATCCCCAGAGCTATACGGCCACCACCTCTATCTAGTTTCACATTATTATTTTTAAATGATATATATTTATTACGTTAATTATTAGAACTACTTAAGCTTATATTAATAAACAACGCTCTTCCCCTAAGAGGCCTAAGGTGATCTGTGAAAATGGTTTGCTATTCACTTGACCCAGAAAACCCACAAAGTCATGCAAGTCAAGAGGTTCAAATCTTCATGTTCACTTCAAGAACACATGTGAAATAGCCCAGGCCATCAAGGGTATGCATATACAAAAAGCTATCAAGTATCTGAAAGATGGGACTTTATTTTGTTTTTTTGAGACAGAGCCTCAAGCTGTAGCCCTGGGTAGAGTGCTGTGGCATCAGCTCACAGCAACCTCCAACTCCTGGGCTCAAGCGATTATCTTGCCCCAGCCTCCCAAGTAGCTGGGATGACAGGTGCCCGCCATAACGCCCAGCTAGTTTTTGATTGCAGCCGTCATTGTTGTTTGGCAGGCCTGGGCTGGATTCGAATCCACCAGCTCAAGTGTTTGTGGCTGGTGCCTTAGCCGCTTGAGCCATAGGCACCGAGCCAGGACTTTATTTTGTTTTAGGTTTTTTTTTGAGACCCGTTCACTTTGTCACCCTTAGTAGAGTGCTATGGCGTCATAGCTCACAGCAGCTTCAAACTCATGGGCCCAAGCAATTCTTTTGCCTCAGCCTCCCAAGTGGCTGGGACTACAGGTGTCTGCCACAACGTCCAGCTATTTTTTTAGAGACGAGATCTCACTTTTGCTCAGGATGGTGTTGAACTTGTGAGCTCAGGCAATCTGCCTGGTTAGACCTCCCAGAGTGCTAGGATTACAGGCATGAGCCACCTTGCTCAGCCTGAAAGATGTCACTTTAAAAAAACAGTGTATACCATTCTAGCATTACCTGGAGTTGGTAGGTGTGCCCAGGTCAAACTGGGGCTGAACACAGGGTCGGTGGCCCAAAAAGCATGCTGAATTTTTGCTGCATGTGCTTAAAAATGCAGAGAGGATTTAGATGTAGATTCTCTGGTCATTGAGCACATCCAGGTGGACAAAGAGCTTGTGGTCACATTAACCCATCCGTGAGCTCCCCCTGCCATATTGAGATGACCCGTACTGACAAGGAACAAATTGTTCCAAAACCAGAAGAGGAGTTAGCACAGAAGAAAAAGCTCAGAAGGGGCGGCGCCTATGGCTCAGTGAGAAGGGCGCCGGCCCCATATGCCGAGGGTGGCGGGTTCAAACCCAGCCCCGGCCAAACTGTGTCCAAAAAATAGCCAGGTGTTGTGGCAGGCGCCTGTGGTCCCAGCTGCTTGGGAGGCTGAGGCAAGAGAATCGCGTAAGCCCAAGAGTTAGAGGTTGCTGTGAGCCCTGTGACGTCAGGGCACTCTACCCGAGGGTGGTACAGTGAGACTCTGTCTCTAAAAAAAAAAGAAAAAGCTCAGAAGAAGAGCTCAGATATCCCAGAAGAAACTGAAGGAACAAAAACTTATGTCATGGGAATAGATGCAACATAAAATAAATGCAAATAACAAACAGCAAAGAAAAAAAGAAATAATTTGTTAAATTAAATAATATATTAATTTATATTTTATGCATATTTAGTATTTTTTATTTTTATTTAATATGACAAGTAAAAATTGTTCATATTTAACAGTGTACAGCATGTTTTTTTTTTTTTTTTTTTTTTTTTGTGGTTTTTTGGCCGGGGCTGGGTTTGAACCCGCCACCTCTGGCATATGGGACCGGCGCCCTACTCCTTGAGCCACAGGCGCCACCCTGTACAGCATGTTTTAAAATAAGTATACAGAGGGTACCAAAAAAAGGTATACACATTTTTTTTTTTTTTTGAGACAGAGTCTCACTTTGTTGCCCTTGGTAGAGTGCTGTGCCATCATAGCTCATAGCAACCTCAAACTCTTGGACTTAAGCGATTCTCTTGCCTCAGCCTCCCAAAGAGCTGGGACTACAGGCGCCCACCACAACACCCAGCTATTTTTTGGTTGTAATTGTCATTGTTATTTGGTAAGCCCAGGCTGGATTCGAACCCTCCAGCTCTGGTGTATGTGGCTGGCACCCTAGCCGCTGAGCTATAGGCACTGAGGCAAAAGTTGTACACATTTTAAGAAATATTATCTATGTATTACTTTTTGAAGTTGAATTAAGGTGCTATTACTGGTCAAGTGCACCTAGATGTGTTATGCACATCCATTTTACCTGCAATTCATACACTTTTGGGGAATGATTGATTTTATTTCCAACAAGATTACTTAAAATGTGTATATATTTTTTAGCATCCCTGGTACATTGTGGAATGGCTAAATTGAGCCAATTAATATATTCATAACCTCATATACTTATCTTTTTTTGTAGAGAGAACATTTAAAAACTCTCAGCAATTTTCCAGTATACAGGGCTGGGTGCGGTGGCTCATGCCTGTAATCCTAGCACTCTGAAAGGCTGAGGCAGGTGGATCACTTGAGTTCAGAAGTTCAAGACCAGCCTGAGCAAGAGCGAGACCTTGTCTCTACTAAAAACAGAAAAATTAGCCAGGCATTGTAGCAGGAGCCTGTAGTCCCAGCTACTCGGGAGGCTGAGGCAAGAGGATCACTCGAGCCCAAGAGTTTGAGGTTGCTGTGAGCTGTGATGCCACAGCACTCTACCCAGGGTGACTTAATGAGACTTTGTCTCAAAAAAAAAAAAATTCCAACATACAGCACATTATTAACTATAGTCCCTGTATTATGCTAACAGATCCCCTAAACTCATTCCTCTTGTTTAACTGAAACTTTGTGTCCTTAGATCAAATCTCTGCAATCTCCCCTAATATATTTTATTAATTTAGTTCTCACATGGTTCAAATTTTTTCAAATATATTTTTAAAAATACAATGAAGGGCAGCGCCTGCGGCTCAGTGACTAGGGTGCTGGTCCCATATACCCAGGGTGGCCGGTTCGAACCCGGCCACAGCCAAACAGCAACAAAAAGTAGCCAGGCGTTGTGGCGGGCACCTGTAGTCCAAGCTACTCAGGAGACTGAGGTAAGAGAATCACCTAAGCACAAGAGCTGGAGGTTGCTGTGAACTGTGATGCCACGAACACTCTACTGAGGGCGACAAAGTGAGACTCTATCTCAAAAAATAAATAAATAAATAAATAAAAATAATAAAAAAAAAAAATACAATGAAAAATTTCATCCTTCTCTCCATGCCCAGTGTTTCATAATGCAAATAGAATATTTATTTTTATATGCTCCGACTCCACCCTTTTATAGGAAAAAAAAATCACCTTATATTCTGCACCTGGCCTTTGTTACTTAGCACTGTATCTTAGTGATCTTTCTAGATCACTGGTTCTCAACCTTCCTAATGCTGCGACCCTTTAATACAGTTCCTCATGTTGTGGTGACCCCCCAACCATAAAATTATTTTTGTTACGAAATTAATTTTGTTAGGAAGATTGAGAACCACTGTTCTAGACTGATATGTGAGAAGCTGCCTCCTTCTCCCCAGTCCCTTCTTTTTCTCCTCCTCCCTCTTTTTTTCAGTTGCATAGACTTCCAGAGTATGTGTTCTTTTACTTTTTTTTTTTTTTTTTTTTGTGGTTTTTGGCCAGGGCTGGGTTTGAACCTGCCACCTCCAGCATATGGGACTGGCGCCCAACTCCTTGAGCCACAGGCACCTCCCCAGAGTATGTGTTCTTATGAGAATTTGTTTCATAAACAATTTATTGACTCGCTTTCCTATCGATGGATATTTGAGTTAATTTGTGCTTTTTTCTTTTTTCTTTTTTTTGTAAGAACAATGCTGTGAGTCACCCACAACCTGTGCCCATGTCATTGTGCATGGGAGAAAGTCGATCTGTGGGGAAGATCCCCTGGGGTGGTCTTGCTGGCCCAAGGATTGCGTGTTTATGACTGTGATATGTGACCTGTGCACAGCACAGGGTGACAGAGCCAGGGCATAGGGGGCATAGGCTGCAAGCCCTGGGGTAGAACCATCTTTGCTTCTTCCTTTGGCCTCCCTGCACAGTGTGTTAACAAATGTTTGGTTTTCTGCTCAGTAAAACGGTTAAAATGGGTGATGCTTAATTTGCGTGCCCCTTATAAACAGGGTGGGAAGCAGCATTTCATGAACTTCAGCTGTTGGTATCTCCAGCTGGTGGCCCTTTGAAACCTTCCCTGGAAAGCACAGCTCCCAGGCAGCAGGGAAAGGCTTTTGACTCTCCTCTGGGACCTCCCGGCCTCACCCCTGCTAACGTGACCCTGTGCCTTCCCACCTTGCAGAGACAGGGGAGAAAGGTGCCCAGTTGTCAGGTGGCCAGAAGCAGCGGGTGGCCATGGCCAGGGCTTTGGTGCGGAACCCACAAGTCCTCATCTTGGACGAAGCTACCAGTGCCCTGGATGCAGAGAGCGAGTACCTGGTAAGTGACAAGAGGGTGGTGGGTGATGCTGGAGCAGGCGACAGCTCCAGGGGGCCAGGGCCCCCAGCAGAGGGTGATGAGAGGGGCTCAGAGGTGGCCCAAGAGCCTGTCCCAGGCCATCAGCTTCCTGGTGAATTCCTAGTGTGGAGGGTGGGAGCCAGGGAGGAGGCAGCCCAGGGCCCTGTCACTCTGGGCCCTACCCCTGGACTCTAGAGGGAACTAAAGCTTTGTGAGAAGAAGCAGGAGGAGACTGGACGGGACGTTCCACCTTATGGTTTATAAGCATGTGACCTTAGGCCCCCTACCTCTTTCTCTCTCTGAGTCTCATTTTCATTGGTAAAGAGGGCCTAGGAGTGTGCTGGTTGATGGCAGCTACCCCAGCCTGTGCACGGATTCATTCATCCATCCCACAGATGGTTACTGAGCTCTTCCCAGACACAGGTCACAGAGGCAGGCTGACCAAGGACCCACATCCCGGTGACGTTTTGTCCCGGTGGAGAGAATAATAAATAAGGAAACTAGCATGAGTTCAACCACAGCACCAGTGCTACAAAGAAATTGAAGCATCACATGATACAGAGAAACTGGGCAGGGTCCCCACTGTTAAAGACAAACACAGCTGGACATCAGCTAAAGCCAGGAAAATAGATTTCATGTAGTGACTACTGATAGGGGCTGGGAGCATGCTGTGCTCTGTTCAGATTTGTGGGTGCTCAGTGTGCAGGCCAGGAGGCCACCTGTGTTTAGCTGGTGCTTTTGAAAGTTAGGAGTCTGGCTCGGTGCCTGTTGCTCAAGCTGCTAAGGCACTAGCCACATACACCTGAGCTGGTGGGATTGAATCCAGCCTGGGCCCTCCAAACAACAATGACAGGTGCAACCAAAAAATAGCCAGGCGTTGTGGTGGGCTGCGGTAGTCCCAGCTACTTGGGAGGCGGGGGCAGGAGAATCGCTTGAGCCCAGGAATTGGAGGTTGCTGTGAGCCGTGATGCCACAGCACTCTACCCAGGGCGACAGCTTGAGGTTCTGTCTCAACAACAAAAAAAAAAAAAATAGAAGTCGGTCCTAACTTTCACAGGGTGGGAGCTGTCCTAACTTTCTCCCTAACAGACACGGGGAGACAGGGGCCCTCTCTTTCCTGAGGACTCCATTTCAAGGGTATGGATTTCAGGTCCTTAAGAGAGACACCCTGTGGCTCAGTGCCTGTAGCTCAAGCGGCTAAGGCGCCAGCCACATACACTAGAGCTCGCAGGTTCAAATCCAGCCCAGGCCTGCCAAACGACGACAACTACAGCCAAAAAATAGGCGGGCATTGTGGCTGGCAACTGTAGTCCCAGCACTTGGGAGGCGGAGGCAAGAAAATTGCTTAAGTCTGGGAGTTGGAGGTTGCTATGAGCTGTGATGCCACAGCACTTTATCCAGGGTGCCGGCTTGAGGCTCTGTCTCAAAAAAAAAAAAAGAGACACCCTGAGCTGCAGGGAACATGTAGACATCTCACAAGGACTCCTGGTTGTAAACTCTTTTTTAGGAAATGCTCCAAGAAAGGGAGCTCGTGCCTATCAGCAGGTGGGACAAATAGCCAGTCCTTGTGGCCACACTGCCCTTTCTCAGGCTCTTTAGTGGGGGCTGGGGCCCTCCTAGAGATACAGCTGTGCACTGATAGGAGCCTTGCTAGGTTTAAGTCTTGTGCTGAGAGTTCTGTTGTGCTCACTGTTAGAACCATCTGGTCATCCAAGGTCACCCAGATTAACCAAGGTCATCAGGTGACCTTTTGGGCTGAGACTCAAAAGGAGCCAAGGCCAGGCACAGTGGCCCAGGCCTATGATCCCAGCACTCTGGGAGGCCAAGGCAGGTGGATAACTTGAGCTCGAGAATTCAAGATCAGTGAACAAGAATGAGACTCTGTCTCTACTAAAAATAGAAAAAATTAGCTTACGCCTGTAGCTCAGTGAGTAGGGCACCAGCCACATACACCGAGGCTGGTGGGTTTGAGTCTGGCCTACACCTGCTAAACAACAATGACAACTGGCTTGGAGTCTGTAGCTCAAGCAGCTAAGGCACCAGCCGTGTACACCAGAGCTGGCAAGTTCGAATCCATTCTAGGCCTGCCAAACAACAATGACAACTACAACCAAAAAATAGCCAGGCGTTGTGGCGGGCGTCTGTAGTCCCAGCTACTTGGGAGGCAGAGGCAGGAAAATGGCTTGAGCTCAGGAGTTGGAGGTTGCTGTGAGCTGTGATGCCATGGCACTCTACCTAGGGTGACAGCTTGAGGCTTTGTCTCAAAAAAAAAAAAAAAAAATGACAACTATAACCAAAAAATAGCTGGGTGTTGTGGTGGGCACCTGTAGTTCTAGCTACTTAGGAGGCTGAGGCAAGAGAATCGCTTAAGCCAGTGGTTCTCAACCTTCCTAATGCCACAATGTATTTTCATTGTTAAAAAGGGGTCTCGACCCCCAGGTTGAGAACTGCTGGCTGGCCCAAGAGTTTGAGGTTGCTGTGAGCTGTGCCACCACATCACTCTACCGAGGGCAAAATAGTGAGACTCTGTCTCAAATAAATAAATAAATAAAAATAACCGGGCATTGTGGCAGGCACCTATAGTCCCAGCTACTTGGGAGGCTGAGGCAAGACAATTGCTTGAGCCCAAGAGTTTGAGGTTGCTGTGAACTGTGACACCATGGCACTCTACCAAGGGTGACAAAGTAAGACTCTGTCTCAATAAAAAAAAAAAAAAAAAATAGGGGCGGCACCTGTGACTCAAGTCAGTAAGGCGCCGGCCCCATATACCAAGGGTGGCGGGTTCAAACCCAGCCCCGGCTGAACTGCAACCAAAAAATAGCTGGGCGTTGTGGCGGGCGCCTGTAGTCCCAGCTACTCAGGAGGCTGAGGCAAGAGAATCGCTTAAGCCTAGGAGTTGGAGGTTGCTGTGAGCTGTGTGATGCCACGGCACTCTACCGAGGGCCATGAAGTGAGACTCTGTCTCTACAAAAAAAAAAAAAAAAAAAATAGGCTCCGCGCCTATGGCTCAAGCAGCTAAGGCATCAGCCACATATAGCTGAATTGGCGGGTTCGAATCCAGCCCGGGCCCACCAAAGAGCAATGACAACTACAACCAAAACAACCAAAAAATAGCCAGGCATTGTGGCGGGCACCTGTAGTCCCAGGTACTTGGGAGGTGGAGGCAGGAGAATCGCGTGAGTCGGGCGGTGCCTGTGGCTCAATGAGCAGGGCGCCGGCCCCATATGCCGAGGGTGGCGGGTTCAAACCCAGCCCCGGCCAAACTGCAACAAAAAAATAGCTGGGCGTTGTGGCGGGCGCCTGTAGTCCCAGCTGCTTGGGAGGCTGAGGCAAGAGAATCGCGGAAGCCCAAGAGTTAGAGGTTGCTGTGAGCCATGTGACGCCACGGCACTCTACCAAGGGCGGTACAGTGAGACTCTGTCTCTACAAAAAAAAAAAAAAAAAAGAGAGAGAATCGCGTGAGCCCAGGAATTGGAGGTCGCAATTGTCTTGCCTCAGCCTCTGAAGTAGCTGGGACTACAGGTGCCTACCACAGCACTCTACCCAGGGCAACAGCTTGAGGTTCTGTCTCAAAAAATAAATAAATAAATGGAATAGAAAAAATTATACAGGCATAGCAACAGGCACCTGTAGTAGTGCTCCTCAGCCAAGAGGCTGAGGCAGGAGGATGGCTTGAACCCAGGAGTTTGAGGTTGCCAGCACTCTAGCCCAAGACAACAGACTGAGACTCTGTCTTAGAAATATAAAAGCCAGCTGTGGGATGTTCTGGAGATAAGAGCATCCTGGGAAGGTGGGTCAGTGGGTACAAAGGCCTAGAACAGGGAATTAACTTGGCAAGTTCAAAGCCAAGCAGAAAGGTTAGAGTGAGGTGGGGCATAGTGGCTCACACCTGCAATCCCAGCACTCTGAAGGCCAAGCCAGGAGGATCGCTTGAGGCCAACCCGGGCAACACATCTCAAGACACCATCTCTACAAAACTTAAAGAAATAAAAAGTGTGACTGGTGGGTGGAGGCTAAAGAGAGAAAGGTAAGGACATAGTCAAAGGGAGATAAACTCCACAGGCCCGAGGAAGGAGTTTGGTTTTTTGTAAAAATTAAGACTTTATGGGTGGCACCTGTGGCTCAAGGAGTAGGGCGCCGGTCCCATATGCCAGAGGTGGCGGGTTCAAACCCAGCCCTGGCCAAAAATCACAAAAAAAAGAAAAAATTAAGACTTTTTTGGATACTATCACAATGTCACACAGAATAGTTACACTGTCCTAAAAGTTCCCTAGGAGTTTAGATTTTATCCTAAGTGAGATAAGAAGCTCTTGGACCATTTGGAGCAGGAATTTAACAAGAACTGATTACAAAATTTTAAATCCATGGCTTGGCACCTATAGCTCAGCGGGTAAGGCAAACCAGCCACATACACCGGAGCTGGTGGGTTCGAATCCAGCCCGGGCCTGCCAAACAACAATGACAACAACCACAAAAATAGCTGGGCGTTGTGGTGGGCACCCATAGTCCCAGCTACTTGGGAGGCTGAGGCAAGAGAATCATTTAAGCCCAAGAGTTTGAGGTTGCTGTGAGCTGTGACTCTTCCGAGGGCGATATAGTGAGACTCTGTCTCAAAAACAAATAAATTAAAAAATTTAAATCTGTGTGGGGAATGGATAAGGGGCAGAATTCAGGAAAGCTGGAGGCACCAGGTGAGAAGTTACAAGGGAAAAACAGAAGGGAGGAGACACAAACTACTGGACTTGCTAATGAAGTGGATTTGGGTAGGAAGACAAAGGTGAGCAATTGAGGGATTTGTTGGCCTGAACTTTGAGGCTGATGGTGACATGGACACCATTAAGCAAGACAGTTTAGAGAAGGAGCCAGGTGAGAGGACCAAATTAGGGCTGATCTCCCCTTTGACGTGCACCTCTCTCCTGTGAGGCCTTGAGCTCTGTCTCCCTTAAAACACACACACACCCACACTCAAACAAAAGAGGGACTTTACTTAACGCAAACAGTGTAACCTAATTCTCTGTACCCTCAATGAATCCCAAACAACAACAGAAAACCCCAGGGAGCAGGTCCATTCCAGCCCTGTCTCAGGGAGGTCAAGCATTAGCTAGCTTATAGGTGGCAGCACTGAGTGGGATTGTGGGTGGCCACGGCCATGCCATGTGTCGCAAGCCACCCCGCCCCACTGTCCCTCCAGATCCAGCAGGCCATCTACGGCAACCTGCAGAAGCACACAGTGCTCATCATCGCGCACCGGCTGAGCACCGTGGAGCGGGCGCACCTCATCGTGGTGCTGGACAAGGGCCGCGTGGTGCAGCAGGGCACCCACCAGCAGCTGCTGGCACAGGGCGGCCTCTACGCCAAGCTGGTGCAGCGGCAGATGCTGGGACTCGAGCCCACCTCAGACCACACGGCCAGCAACCAGGAGACACCAGACAACAGCAGTGACAAGGCCTGACTAACAGCCCCTGCTTCCCGCGGTGGGGCAGAGGCCCTGGTGGCCCATCTGGCAGATGTGCCCGTGGGGGTCCCTGACAGCCCCCGGCTGCCCTCTGAGTCCAGGCTCACAGCACTGGAGGGCAACCTGCCATGTCCCACAGATCACCGCTTCCTGCATTTTGTCCCTGGTTCCCTCCCTGTGCCCCAGGGCCCACCTGCCCCACAGTGCCACAGGCCCCTCCACTGACCTCCCCAGGCTCGTACACAAAGGTAGAGCTACATTTTTAAATTTAAACCTGACCAGGTTTTTTACTGCTTGGTTTAATGCACCCCAGTCAACTCCTAGATTTCAAAAATCACTTTTCTAATTGGGAGTAATAGTGGGCAAAGCCACCAAAATGTTCTAGAAATTTCTGACCCAGGACCAAATGGCCCTTCCTAATGTCCTGGGGAATGTCAGGAAAGAACTAGGCCTCTACCTTTGCCTCTCCAGAAAAGGGGCTTCCCTGTCCCAGAGACACAAGGGACGGGACTTCCCATCTCTCCCTCTTCCCAGCTCCCTAAGTTGGGCCAAGGGGGTGGGGGGAAGAGTGGACAGCATCTGTCTGCCTCCCCCCCACTGCCCTGCCGATCTAAGCCAGTGTCACTGTGAACCACTGCGCACCTCAACTGGGGGAGTGAGGGGCTGGTGGGGCCTCAGGGGTGTCGACAGCCTTGTACCCAGCGCTTTAGCCCTTTGGCCCTGCCTGACACCCCTGCCCCCCCCCACACTGGCTGGCAGCCTGTCTCCCCAACGCCCACCCCTGCCGCACTGCTGTCTTGGAGGCCCTCTGGACGTTTGTGAGTTGCACTCTCTTCCCTGTTCGGTGGAAGCCCAGGGTCTGGCTTTGCCAGGGATTGTGAAATGTTGGGAGAACCCGGTCAATAAAGTGTACTACCTCTGGCCTCTGACCTCTCCTTGGGCCATCTGCCCCATCGCCTGGTTAGGTTTTTCCACCAGACCTCACTGTCCTCCAGGCCCTGCCTGGTGGAACTGCAGAGACTGGGTAGTTAGTCTCAGGCCTCCCCCAGGGTCTGGAAGCACCTGTCTGTGCTCCTCAAAGATGTTCCTGTCTGTTGTCTCCGTGGGGCTTGTGCAGGGTGATAGAGGCCTGTCCCTTCTAAATCCCAGGAGCTTCTCTGCCTCCCAGGATCGCTGAGGCCCAATATGTGCCACCTGTTCTTTTCCATCAGGGTCTGGCTACTCCTCACCCACTCCAGCCCACAGAGCAGGGAAATATTACCCAGAGGAACAGAGCAATTAGCGAGGTTTAGACCTAGACATCAGAGATCCCTGTGGTGGTTACTCTTGCTGAATTGCGGTAACATCTAGGGACTTGGGAAGAGGGGATTTTTACCAACTAATAAAAAGTAATACTGCAATGTGTCAACCATGGGGACAGTCACGCTGCATGTACCAGCTCAGTGACAGCCATGTACACATTTTCCTGCCAAATAAGCCAAGGCATAAAACCCAGACTGGTCATCTGTGTCTGCTTGCCCTTCGGGGCTGAGACCTGCCTTGAACATCTTATCTACCTAGAACCCTCTGGCTTCTCCTTGAAGAAGCTATTTGAAGCTTAGAACTGGGTCCTACAGGGAGAGTGTGTTCAGGCTGGGGATCCATGCGAAATCTGAGAAATACCATGAGCTTTGCATCTAGTAGCATTTAAACCTTATAACAATCCCCTAGAGCAGTGATTTTCAACCTTTTTTTATCTCACAGCACACTTGAACCTATAGTTAAACTTCCATGGTACACTTAAATTATGATGATCAAAAAGGATAATAAAAAAAAAGAATAGAGTTACTGTGCCTTGAACTTCTTTTTTTTTTTTTTTTTTTTTTTTTTGGCAGTCTTTGGCCAGGGCTGGGTTTGAACCCACCACCTCTGGCATATGGGGCTGGTACCCTACCCCTTTGAGCCACAGGTGCCACCCAAGAACTTCTTTCAAAAACAATTAATGATGTTTAAAAATTTTTGAGGCACATCAAAGATCCTCTTACGGCACACCAGTTGAAAATTACTGCCCTAGAGACCAGTTTTGTCCCCATTTTAAAGTGAATGAATCCAAAGATAGAGAAGTTGATTGGGGCTTGGCGCCTGTGGTTCAAGCGGCTAAGGCGCCAGCCACATACACCTGAGCTGGCAGGTTCGAATCCAGCCCGGCCCGCCAAACAACAATGACGGCTGCAACCAAAAAATAGCTGGGCGTTGTGGTGGGTGCCTGTAGTCCCAGCTACTTGGGAGGCGGAGGCAGGAGACTCACTTGAGCCCAGGAGTTGGAGGTTGCTGTGATCTGCGATGCCACAGCACTCTACCCAGAGGGACAGCTTGAGGCTCTGTCTCAAAATAAATAAATAAATAAATTTATGGGCGGCGCCTGTGGCTCAGCGGGTAGGGTGCCGGTCCCATATGCCGGAGGTGGCGGGTTCAAACCCAGCCCCGGCCAAAAAAAAAAAAAAAAAAAAAGAGAAGTTGATTGGATTACCCTGTATCACTTATCCAAGACCCCACAAACTGAACCCATAAAAGTAGGGATCTAAAAAGTTGTGGGGCATTATGTTATCTGGACTCTTGCTGTTTTATACTATTCTATAATAAGTTTTATTTAATTAATTTGTATATTTTTAGAGATAGGGTCATCACAACCTGGGTGGTTTAAAACAGAAATTTACTCTCTCATGGTTCTAAAGGCCAGAAATCTAAAATCAAGGTGTTGGCAGTGCCATACTCCCTCTGAAGCCTCAGGATCTTCCCTGGCCTCTTCTAGCTTCTGGCGCCTCCTGTGTTCCTTGGCTTGTGGCCACATCACTCTGATCTCCGCCTCCATCATCACATGGCTTGTCTTCTGTGTGTCTGGGTATTTTAAGTCTCCCTGTACCTTCCCTGTGCAAGGACGCTTGTCATTCAATTTAGGCCCACCTCGACAATCCAAGATGAGCTCATCTTGAGATCCTTAACTTAATCACGTCTGCAAAGATCCTTTTTCCAAATAAGGTCACTTTCCCAGGTTCAGGGATTTGCCATAGTGTATCTTTCAGGAGGCTTCTTGGCTCACTACAGAGGGGAACTTGCAGCCTTGGCTGAGGTTAACCACAGGACTTCCCATTCGGTTTTAGGGTGTAGGGAGTTAAACGCTCAGAGAATTAGGATCTTCCCCCCGATGCTTACAGAGAAGCTAGAAATTTCTATTTTAATGTGAGATCAGCTGCTTTTTATACAGGATGGTCATAAAGTTCCACTATTTGAAGTCACGCATGAACTCTATCACCACCCTGTATATTGGTTCAAATCGCCTTGATGAACCGAAACCCGAGATTGAACAAAACACATCTGTGGGTAGTCGTAAACCTGTAAGTCATTAGTTCACAGTCTGGGTGTTGGCTTCTCTCACTTAGCATCATGTTTTCAGGGTTCATCCATGTTGTGGCGTAAATTAGCAATCTGCTTCCTTTCTTTTTATTGAGACATAGTCACTTTGTCACCCTTGGTAGAGTGCCATGGTGTCATAGCTCACAGCAACCTCAAACTTTTTGGGCTCAAGCAATTCTCTTGCCTCAGCCTCCCTAGTAGCTGGGATTACAGACACCCGTCACAATGCCCAGCTATTTTTTGTTTGTTTGTTTTAGCAGGCTCAGGCCAGAGTTTGAATCTACCAGCCCCAGTGCATGTGGTCAGCTCCCTAACCACTGAGCTACAGACGCTGAGCCTCTGCTTCCTTTCTGTGGCTGAATAATATTCCACTGGATGGATAAATCACATTTTATTTATCCATCATCTATTGATGGACATTTAGGTGGTTTCCCCCTTTTGGCTATTACAGATGGCAGTGCTGACCATTCATGTTTTTGTATGGATATATGTTTTGAACTCTCTTGGGTGGATACCTAGGGGTAGAGTTGGTGGGTCATCTGATAACTCTATATTTAGCTTTTAAGGAACTGCCAGACTTTTTTTTTTTTTGTAGAGACAGAGTCTCGCTTTTTTTTTTTTTTTTTTTGTAGAGACAACTGTACCGCCCTCAGGTAGAGTGCCGTGGCGTCACACGGCTCACAGCAACCTCTAACTCTTGGGCTTACACGATTCTTTTGCCTCAGCCTCCCAAGCAGCTGGGACTACAGGCACCTGCCAGAACGCCCGGCTAAACTGCCAGACTCTTTTCCACAGTGACTTACCATTTTGTGTTCCCACCAGCAATGCATGAGGATTCCTATTTCTCCATGTCTGTGCCAACACTCGTTATTATCTGTTTTTGTTTTTAATTATCACCATCCTTGTGGACATGAAGAGTTAGTAATTTTTAAAGCTGACTCCTTTTTGGTTATATTTACCAAATATCACTGTCCTTCCTCTATCTCAGGCACTGTGCTAGGCAACCAGGGAAAAATCATTGCAATCTGGGCTTTTAGGGAAAAGTGTGGTCAGCAGGGGAAACGGATGAGGAAACAAGGATACGATAGACTAGATGGCATCGGGGCCTGTAGAGACTGGGAGCAGGCTTAGTCCTGGCCTGCAGACGCAGGGTGATAGTGGTATGGACAATTGCCCCTGCTAACATAGAGGGTTCTTGCCCTCTGCGCAAGAAGGAATTCAAGCACAGGTGCATGCGTGAGAGAAAGGAGGTCAGACACAAGATATAAGCTAAAGCAGAGAGGTTTATAGAAAGCTCACTCTTACTGAAGAGAACGGCTGGCTGATCCCAATGGAACAGTTCCACCCCAGGGTTAGAGTCTGTCCTTTTACACTAATCCCTAATCATATGCTAAACTTGGAGTTGAATATTTATGGATTTTCTGGGAAAGGAGCAGAGGGTTCCTTGTTCTGGAACCCTCCCCTTTCTCGGCTTTACAGGGTGCCAGGGCATGTGTGAACTGTCACTGTGCTGGTGGGTGTGATTTTTACAATGTTAATGAGGGTAGTTCACTTAGGGATACTGTCACTTCAACTGTGCACCTGCCCCCTTTTACCTTAGATAAAGATGTTATGGCCAAAGTGAAATAACTAAAGCGTCCCTGTTGGTTGCATTCATCTTAGCTAAGCATAACCACATTCTGTGACTTTCCTGTGCTGTTGGCCTTCTCCTGACACCTGCCCTAACTGCCCGCAGGGTGTCTGACTCCTGTCGCAGGGGTAGGAAGAAAACAGAGGCAGGCTGGCTGCACAGAAGTACGCATGTGCAGTCTGTGCAGGGGCCCTGCCCAGAGAAGGGCTGTGCTTAACTTAATGCTCTTCAGTCACTGTCTTGAAACTTAGAATAATTTTTGCACAAGAGGCTCTATGGTTTGCACTGGGCCCTGCAAGTTATGTAGCTGGAGAAAAGGTCTGAGGAGGTTTCTCCCCATGGTCTCATCCTTGGCATCAGGGGCTCTGTGCTGGTTTTTTTTTTTTTAATTAAAAAAGCATAGAGAATTCTACATCCAGCATCCCCCCCTTCCATCTCTTCAGCCTGGGCATGTCCAGCCACTTGGAGTCCCTGGCCATGGGCCATGCCCTACTCTCCCTATTCTGAGTGGGTCCCTGGAGCTGGATTAGTGTGTCAGGCAGCAGATGGGTTTTCCAAATGGCTGGTCTCAGCAGACGGACCCACAGTGTGTGGGAAGGAGGCTGTTAAACCAGTGGGAGACACAGTAAGAGCTGAAAGCTCCAGGGACAGAAGCCCAGAACCCTGCAGTGCTGCTCATCAGCTGCAGCAGTGGAGGAGACATTAGAGGGGGTGATCTGAGGCCAGGCATCCTTGCCCAGGTAGCAGGAGTGATGGGACCTCCATGCCACGTTCCCCTATTTCCTGATGGCCGTGCCAGGGACCTGACCCCACCTTCCTTTTCTCCCCAAGTTTGGCTGAGAATTCTCTTACCATTGAAAACATCCACCACTTGGAACCTTCTATTCAGCAGGACTGACTGGTACAGTTTTGCAGGTTATAATCTGCCCGAGGGTTCCTGGCTATGAGGGTGAGCCCACAGTCACACCCCTATAGACCTCAAAACTCTATACCATGGACTGGTGTGTGTACTCAAAAGTGTACATGGGGGGTGGCGCCTGTGGCTCAAGGAGTAGGGCGCTGGTCCCATATGCCAGAGGTGGCAGGTTCAAACCTAGCCCCGGCCAAAAAAAAAAAAAAAAGGTGTACATGGGCCAGAGGGGGAACATAGTAAGTGGGACCAGCTGTGAGACATTAGGGAGCAGTAGGGTCTGCCGTGTACTAGCAGCCTCTTCCTCCTTTAAAGGGGGCACCTGATGCTCAGCTCTGGCTACCTGTCACCACAGTAGATGATGGCTCCACCAAGAAAATGGATGCTAAATGGGGCTGGGTCTTCCGTTTCTCAAGGGAAGCCAGAAAACCACATCTTTTCATGCAATTTCCCAATTTTAATGGTAGGTATATAATTCACATTTTAAAAACAGGCCATCCTCGGGCGGCACCTGTGGCTCAGTGAGTAGGGGGCCGGCCCCATATACCGAGGGTGGTGGGTTCAAACCCAGCCCCGGCCAAACTGCAACAAAAAAATAGCTGGGCGTTGTGGCGGGCGCCTGTAGTCCCAGCTGCTGGGGAGGCTGAGGCAAGAGAATCACATAAGCCCAAGAGCTGGAGGTTGCTGTGAGCCGTATGATGCCACGGCACTCTACTGAGGGCAGTAAAGTGAAACTCTGTCTCTACAAAAAAAAAAAAATCAGGCCATCCTCTAGCTCTGAATTATTTCTTGTTCATCTTTGATTATTTTTCTTTTGGATACAAGTCATTCCTCCATCTAGATTGTGAATTCTTCAAAGGCAGGAGCTATGTCTTCTTTACCTTTTGGTTTCCTCCCAAGCACTGAGCACTTTGAGGTCCTCTCTTGGGGCTGATTTGCAGTCATGGAATCAGGTCATCTGGAAGACTTAGACTCAGGGACAAGGGAAGACACTGGTGAATCCATTAGTTTAGTGGTCTTCTAAGTGTTATATAAAGCTATAGAGGGTAATCATTTTCCCTGCCTTTTTTTTTTTTTTTTTTTATTGTTGGGGATTCATTGAGGGTACAATAAGCCAGGTTACATTGATTGCAATTGTTAGGCAAAGTCCCTCTTTTCCCTGCCTTTTTAACAATTATATATATTTTCTCATTGAGGTATACCTAACATATAATAACATGTGCAGTTCTTAGGTATTCGGGTAGATGAGTTTTGACTATTGTATACATCTGTATAACCACTATGTCAGACAAAATATTAGATAGCTCTATCTTTCCAGAAAGTTCTGGAACCTTTTCTTTTAATGGAATCTTATGGGAAAAGACAATATGGAAAATGATGCAAAGGAAATTGTTCCTGTCATTAGAGGCACCTCCACTTCAATACCAAGTATACACACAAAAAAGCTAAACAAAAGAATATTAAAGTACTCTGAGTGGCTGCGGCAGGTGGATCCCTTGAGCTCAGGAGTTCGAGACCAGCTTGAGCAAGAGCAAGACTTCCTCTCTACTAAAATAGTAAAACTACCTGTAGTCCCAGCTACCTGGGAGGCTGAGGCAAGAGAATTGCCTAAGCTCAAGAGCTGGAGGTTGCTGTGAGCTGTAACGCTATTGTACTCTACCAAGGGCAACAAAGTGAGACTCTGGCTCTTAAAAAAAAATAAATAAATAAAATGAAATAGAAAACTAGCTGGGTGGGCCTTGTGGTGGGCACCTGTAGTCCCATCTACTCAGGAGGCTGAGGCAGGAGGATTGCTTAAGCACAAGAGTTTGAGGTTGCTGTGAGTTAAACGCCACAGCATTCTACCCAGGGTGACAGAGTGAGACTGACTCAACAAAACAAAACAAACACCCAAATTATTCTGTTCTATGTCATTTAGGAAAAAATAATTTCATGGTCTGTTGGTGCCAGTGCCTCAGGCAGTTTGAAAAACATTGCCGAAGAGCAATGACTTTCAACCAGTATTCAGCCAGGGGATCTTAGGTGTACTGCGAACATTTTTAAAGATCATTAATTAAATTATTTGCTAAAGAAGTTCAGAGCATGGTAAGTGTATTTTTTTTTTTAGACAGAGTCTCACTATGTCACCCTCAGTAGAGCCCTGTGGCGTCACAGCTCACAGCAACCTCAAACTCTTGGGCTTAAGCTATTCTCTTGCCTCAGCTTCCCGAGTAGCTGGGAGTATAGGGGCCCGCCACAATGCCCAGCTATTTTTTGGTTGTAGTTGGCATTGTTGCTTGGCAGGCCCAGGGCGGGCTCGAACCCGCCAGCCTCGGGGTATGTGGCCTGCATCCTACTCACTGAGCTACAGGTGCTGAGCCTTCTTACCTTTTTTTGATCAACATAGTTTCGGTGCACCACAGAAGTTTAACTTATAGGTTCAAGTGTCCTGTTAGATTAAAAAAAAAGGTGAAAAACACTTCCCTAGAGGAATTAGCCAAGGATGCTTGCAGCAGTATGGTTCACATTTGCAAACCCCAGAAACAACTTACATGACTATAAATGTTTTTGTTTTTTTTTTAAAGTATGGTACAGGACATATGGTGGAATTTTTGTTTGTGATAGTCTTGATCTTTTACTTGGGCTGGAGTATGGTGGCATCATCACAGCTCACAGCAACCTCAAACTCCTAAGCTCAAGTGTTCCTCCTGCCTCAAATTCCTGAGTAGCTGGGACTGTAGGTGCCTGTCACAACTGGCCATTTTTTTCTATTTTTAGTAGAGACGGGGATCTGGCTTTTGCTGAGACTGGTGTCAAACTCTTGGCCTCAAGTAATCCACCTGGTTCAGCCCCCTGAGTAGCTAGGACTGCAGGTACCCACCATGACACCCAGTTTCTTTTTCTTTTTTTTGTAGAGACAGAGTCTCACTGTACCGCCATCGGGTAGAGTGCCATGGCATCACATGGCTCACAGCAACCTCTAACTCTTGGGCTTACGCGATTCTCTTGCCTCAGCCTCCCGAGCAGCTGGGACTACAGGCACCCGCCACAACGCCTGGCTATTTTTTTTTTTGTTGCAGTTTGGCCGGGGCTGGGTTTGAACCCGCCACCCCCAACATACGGGGCCGGCGCCCTACTCACTGCGCCACAGGCGCCGCCCTCTTTTTTTTTTTTTTTTTGCAATTTTTGGCTGGGGCTGGGTTTGAACCTGCCACCTCTGGCATATGGGGCCAGTGCCCTACCCCTTTGAGCCACAGGCACCACCCCTTTTTTTTTTTTTAAGACAAAATCTCACTATGTCATCCTCAGTAGAGTGCTGTGGTGTCACAGCTCACAGCAACCTCAAACTGCTGGCCTTAAGTGATTCTCTTGCCTCAGCCTCCCAAGTAGCTGGGACTAAAGGCACCTGACACAATGCCAGGCTATTTTTTTTGTTGTTGGAGTTGTTTAGCTGTTGTTTAGCTGGCCCAGGCCAGGTTTGAACCTGCCACCTTCCGTGTATGTGGTGGGCACCATAACTATTGTGCTACAGGGGCCAAGTCCATTTTTCTTTTTTTTTGTAGAGACAGAGTCTCACTGTACCGCCCTCGGGTGTGAGCTGTGTGGCATCACACGGCTCACAGCAACCTCCAGCTCTTGGGCTTATGTGATTCTCTTGCCTCAGCCTCCCGAGCATCTGGGACTACAGGCGCCTGCCACAACACCCGGCTATTTTTTTGTTGTTGTTCCAGTTTGGCCGGGGCTGGGTTTGAACCCACCACCCTCGGTATATGGGGCCGGCACCCTACTCACTGAGCCACAGGCGCCGCCAGTGTTTTTCTATTTTTAATAGAGACAGGGTCTTGCTCTTGCTCAAACTGGTCTTGAACTCCTAAGCTCAAGCAATCCTCCCACCTCAGCCTCTCAGAGTGCTAGGATTATAGGTGTGAGCCACCATGTCTGGCTGTATGGTAGAATATTACCGGAGGGATAAAGGCATAAGTTGGATCTATACAAAGTAACTGGGATTTTTTTTTTTTTTTTTTTTGAGACAGAGTCTCACTATGTTGCCTTTAGTAGAATGATGTGGTGTCATAGCTTACAGCAACCTCCAACCCTTGGGCTTAAGCAATTCTCTTGCCTCAGTCTCCCAAGTACCTGGGACTACAGGTGCCCGCCACAACACCCAGCTATCTTTTTGTTGTAGTTGTCATTGTTGTTTACAGGCCAGGGCTGGGTTTGAACCTGCCAGTCTTGGTGTATGTGGTGGGCACCCCAACCACTGAACTACATACAGGCACTGAGCCTGGATATAGATCTTAAAAACATAAAAATAACCAAAAAGCATGCTGCAGAATTACAGCATGTTATGACATAGTTAATTTATTTATTGTAAGTAGCACATACAAAACACCTCAGGAGGCTGAGGCAGGCGGATCACTTGAGCCCAGGAGTCTGAGGTTGCTATGAACTATGACAGTGCCACTGCACTTCAGTCTGGGCAACAGAGAGAGACACTGTCAAAATAATAAATAAAATAAAAATAGAGTCAAAGCAAATAAGCAAATAGAAGAAATCATTAATAATAGTCAGGCCTGGCTCTGTGCCTGTGGCTCAAGCGGCTAAGGCACCAGCCACGTACACCTGAGCTGGCAGGTTCGAATCCAGCCCAGGCCCACCAAACAACGATGTCTGCAACAACAACAACAAAAAAAAAAAATAGCCGGATGTTGTGGTGGGTGCCTGTAGTCCCAGCTACTTGGGAGGCGGAGACAGGAGAATGGCTTGAGCCCAGGAGTTAGAGGTTGCTGTGAGCTGTGATGCTATAGCACTCTACCCAGGGCGACAGCTTGAGGCTCTGTCTCAAAAAAAGGAAAAAAAAACAATAGCCAGGCCTTCAGTGTGGGCACCATGTTTGTGTTCTATTGTTGATGTACATTTGTGACTACTAAAATTTTTCCTGGAGGCTAGAGAGTGGAACTTTCCCAACGAGCTGAACAAACCCTGGTGCCATAAATGCTGACGTCTCAGGAAAACTTCCTGGGAGAAATGGAAAGCAGCTGTTCTGACTTCTACCAAGTGAAAATAGAAGTTGTTGAGCCACTCAACAGGGAGTAGATGCACCCAGCCAAGAACCAGGCCCAGTCCTGCCAGCCACCTTCTCCTAGAAGTTGTTGAGCCACTCAACAGGGAGCAGATGCACCCAGCCAAGAACCAGGCCCAGTCCTGCCAGCCACCTTCTCCCGGAGAACCACCTCCACTCAGTCATGCCAGCCTGAAACAGGAGCCTAGCAGTCTAGAAAATTCCACTGAGAGGGGATTCTGAAAGCCAGCGTGGAAACAGCCTTTACTACTGAGATAATGTGTCTCTGGCCCCAGGTGGGAAAGCTATTATCATTTCGAATATTAACAACACAAAAATTTCTTTTTTTTTTTTTTTTTTTGAGACAGAGTCTCAGTTCGTCACCCTTGGTAGAGTGACGTAGTGTCCCAGCTCACAGCAACCTCAAACTGTTGGGCTCAAGTGATTCTCTTGTAGCTGGGTCTTTCCCAAGTAGCTGGGACTACAGGCCTCTGCCACAATACCCGGCTATTTTTTAGAGACAGGTCTCACTCTTGCTCAGGCTAGTTGCAAACCTCTGAGTTCAAGCAATTTACCTGCCTCAGCCTCCCAGAGTGCTGGGATTACAGGCATGAGCCACGGCGCCTGGCCTTCAAAGTTTAATTTTTTTTCGGCAGAGAGGGCACAAGGATGAGTTCTTTTTTTTTTTTTTTTTTTGTAGAGACAGAGTCTCACTTTATGGCCCTCAGTAGAGTGCCGTGGCCTCACACAGCTCACAGCAACCTCCAACTCCTGGGTTTAAGCGATTCTCTTGCCTCAGCCTCCCGAGCAGCTGCGACTACAGGCGCCCGCCACAACGCCCGGCTATTTTTTGGTTGCAGTTCGGCCGGGGCCGGGTTTGAACCCGCCACCCTCGGTATATGGGGCTGGCGCTTTACTGACTGAGCCGCAGGCGCCGCCCACAGAGATGAGTTCTTTAAGGTTCGCTTTTTTGTTGTTGTGGTGGTGAAATGCACATAACATAAAATTTACCATTTTAACTTTTGTAAATTGTACAATTCAGAGGCATTAAGTATACTCACAATGTTGTTTTCAACTTAAAAAAATTATTTTTGGAGATGGTGGGGGGGGGGGTTTGCCATGTTGTCCAGGCTACTTCTGAACTCCTAGGCTCAAGCAATCAATCCTCCCCATTCAGCCTCCTGAGTAGCTGGGACTACAGGTGGCACCACCATGCCTGATAGGGCCAAATGTAGGGATCCACCCAAATAGAACCTTCTGTCCAGGAAGGAATGAGTGCGCCAATCCCTACTCCTCCAAACTTTTTTTTTTTTTTTTTGTAGAGACAGAGTCTCACTGTACCACCCTCGGTAGAGTGCCGTGGCGTCACACGGCTCACAGCAACCTCTAACTCTTGGGCTTACAAGATTCTCTTGCCTCAGCCTCCCGAGCAGCTGGGACTACAGGCGCCCGCCACAACGCCCGGCTATTTTTTGGTTGCAGTTTGGCCGGGGCTGGGTTTGAACCCGCCACCCTCGGCATATGGGGCCGGCGCCCTACTCACTGAGCCACAGGCGCCACCCATACCCCTCCGAACTTTTATATTCCCATCCACCTTAACCCACATGCTGACTCCTTTCTCAGACTTAACTCACTCGCACCTGCGTGGAATAAAAGCCCTTAACTGCTCAACACCCAGCTTCCTCCAACTTCTAAAAAATACATTTATTGGCTGGACATGCTGGTTCACGCCTATAATCCCAACACTTGGGACACTGCTGTGGGTGGATTGCCTGAGCTCAGGAGCAAGACTACCCTGAGCAAGAATGAGACTGTCTCTAAACAGTAGCTGGGTATTGTGGTGGGTGCCTGTAGTCCCAGCTACTTGGGAGGCTGAGGCAAGAGAATCACTTAAGTCCAAGAGTTTCAGGTCGCTGTGAACTGTGATGTCATAGCACTCTACCAAGGACAACATTGTGAGACTCTTATCTTAAAAAAAAACAAAAAACATTTATTAGAGCAACTAGCCTACAGCTATCAGTATTGAGATGATATCAGTATTGAGATGGATTAATAACGATGCTGGTGAGAACTATTCAAGTATAAAACATTTTCATACTGGGTACAGTGGCTCAGGGCCATAAACCCAGCACTTTGGGAGGCAAGGTGACAGGATTGCTTGAGGCCAGAAGTTCAAGACAGGCCTGAGCAACATAGACATAGAACACACTATCATCTACAAAAAATTTAACAATTAGCCAGGCATGGTGGTGTACACCTGGGGTTTCAGCTATTTGGGAGGCTGAGGCAGGAGGATCATTTGAGGCCAGAAGTTCAAGGTTGCAATGAGCTACAATCACACCACTGCACTCTAGTCTGGGTGACAGAGCAAGACCCTATTTAAAAGAAAAATCTTGGGTGGTGCCTGTGGCTCAGTGAGTAGGGTGCCAGCCCCATATGCCAAGGGTGGCGGGTTCAAACCCAGCCCCTGCCAAACTACAAAAAAATAATAATAAATAAAAGAAAAATCTTTTTAATATGATTTTTAAGTCCTTTCGTCCTCGCAATTCTATGAGGCAGCTACTACTATTAACCTCAGTTTTCCAAAAAAGAAATATGAGATTAAGTAACCTGCAAAAGGTCACAAAGCTAAGTGATAGTGATACAAAGCTGGGAATTAAATGTAGGCTAAATGCCTGAACCCTGAGCTGGAGCCTTTTCACTAGATTTCTGCCAGTTTATACAATGTATATTATATATGTCCAATTCCCCAGCCAAATTCTTTTCCTTTTTTTTTTCTTTGCAGTACGTAACTGACGGCTACCTTTTCTGCCCTGGGGAGTTGGGAATTGCTAAAGATATCTGTGCTGAGTCACTGTCAGGGAATGACTGAGAAAGAGCAATGCCAGTGGTTTCCCTTCGCTGGTTTTTATTCTTTCCTCAGAGAGAAGGAAGTTGGCTGTTTAAACAGATGAGTCACCTGTGGGAGGTCCTAACCTAAGATGAAAATGGTGAGGATGACAACCCCTCATATTGTTGCAGCCCTTTTCCTCTCACAGCCTGAGATTAGTCACACAGCAAGCATTTATCAAGTACCTACTGAATACCATGCACTGTGCTAGGCTGTGGGTCACAGTAGGAAAAAATCAGACATAGGAGATTACTTACATTCTCTTTGTTTTTCCTTTTTCTTTATTTCTTTTTTTTTTTTTGTAGAGACAGAGTCTCACTTTATGGCCCTCGGTAGAGTGCCGTGGCCTCACACAGCTCACAGCAACCTCCAACTCCTGGGCCCAAGCCATTCTCTTGCCTCAGCCTCCCGAGTAGCTGGGACTACAGGTGCCCGCCACAGCGCCCGGCTATTTTTTGGTTGCAGTTTTGGCCGGGGCCGGGTTTGAACCCGCCACCCTCGGTATATGAGGCTGGTGCCCTACCAATTGAGCCACAGGCGCCGCCTATTTCTTTTCTTTTTTTGAGATAGTCTCACTCTGTTGCCCCAGGCTAGAGTACTGGGTTGTCTTCATAGGTCACAGCAACCTCAAACTCCTGGGCTCAAGTGATCCTCCTGCTTCAGTCTCCTGTGTAGCTGGGACTGCAGGTGCCCACCATGACACCCAGTTCATTTTTCTATTTTTAATAGAGACAGGGTGTCGCGACCCCTATGGCACTGGTCTTGGTCGCTGCAGGAAGGAACCAGGTGTGACATGGATTCGAAGTGCAAGCTTGCGAAAGGCAGGCTGACCTTCGTTGCAGGGTAGCCTGGAGCCCCGCCCCATCAGCTATTTATTAAGGTTATACACAAGCGGTGTGGAGAGTTAAGGTAATTGACATACACAACAGGTGTGGAGAGTTAAGACAATTACATAGGAGGGCTGCATGGTAAGGATTGCCACGAATTACATAGGAGGGCTGCATGGTAAGGATTGCCACGGTGCTCTCGTCACTTGTTGTCACTTGTTTTTTGCCCAACTGTTCTTTCCCCACAACCCTCAGGAAGAACTACTAAGCATTGATGTTTAACACCTGCTTACTAATGAGTGACTGATCTAATCTCATTCCGGAACACTGAGTTACTTGGGGGATTGCCCCCAAGTCACAAACCGTCTCTAGGCTTGCCAGAAGACTGTCCTGTTCTCAGCTTCCTTTTAATGTGATAAGAATCAGTAACTGTCCTTTGCAAGCATGGTGTCCATTCCTCTACAACAGGGTCTTTCTCTTGCTCAGACTGGTCTTGAACTCCCAAGTTAAAGCGATTCTCTCAGTATTACAGGTGTGAGCCACCGCAGCCAGCCACATCATTTACGTTCTGATAGATAATAAACTTCACATGGTGAAAAGATGACAGAAGACAAGAGAATGATTTGGAAGGGGGCCACTATTTGAGCTGGGGTGGTCTGAGAAGGTGATATCAGAGCTCTGACTTGGACAATGAGGAGGCACCTGCCTTGAGTATCTGAGGGAAAGAATGATACAGACAATAGTCTGGCTGGCAGTTCCTCAAAAAGTTGAACATGTTAAAAAAAAAGGTGGGCGGCGCCTGTGGCTCAGTGAGTAGTGCACCGGCCCCATATGCCGAGGGTGGCAGGTTCAAACCCAGCCCCAGCCAAACTGCAACAAAAAAATAGCCGGGCGCGGGCGGTGCCTGTGGCTTAGTGAGTAGGGCGCCGGCCCCATATGCCGAGGGTGGCGGGTTCAAACCCAGCCCCGGCCAAACTGCAACAAAAAAATAGCTGGGCATTGTGGCGGGCGCCTGTAGTCCCAGCTGCTCAGGAGGCTGAGGCAAGAGAATCGCGTAAACCCAAGAGTTAGAGGTTGCTGTGAGCCGTGTGACGCCACGGCACTCTACCCGAGGGCGGTACAGTGAGACTCTGTCTCTACAAAAAAAAAAAAAAAATAGCTGGGTGTTGTGGCGGGGCGCCTGTAGTCCCAGCTGCTCGGGAGGCTGAGGCAAGAGAATCGCGTAAGCCCAAGAGTTAGAGGTTGCTGTAAGCTGTGTGATGCCACAGCACTCTACCCGAGGGTGGTACAGTGAGACTCTGTCTCTACAAAAAAAAAAAAAAAAAAAGGTAAGGGCGGCGCCTGTGGCTTAGTCCGTAAGGCGCAGGCCCCATATTCCGAGGGTGACGGGTTCAAACCTGGCCCTGGCCAAACTGCAACCAAAAAATAGCCGGGCGTTGTGGCGGGCACCTGTAGTCCCAGCTACTCGGGAGGCTGAGGCAAGAGAATCGCTTAAACCCAGGAGTTGGAGGTTGCTGTGAGCTGTGTGAGGCCACGACACCCTACCGAGGGCCATAAAGTGAGACTCTGTCTCTACAAAAAAAAAAAAGGTAAAACAATCATAATAATTTTTTTTTTTTTTTTTTTGTAGAAACAGAGTCTCACTGTACCGCCCTCGGGTAGAGTACCGTGGCGTTACACGGCTCACAGCAACCTCTAACTCTTGGGCTTACGGGATTCTCTTGCCTCAGCCTCCCGAGTAGCTGGGACTACAGGCGCCCGCCACAACGCCCGGCTATTTTTTTTGTTGTTGTTGCAGTTTGGCCGGGGCTGGGTTTGAACCTGCCACCCTCGGCATATGGGGCCGGCGCCCTACTCACTGAGCCACAGGTGCCGCCCTACAATCATAATAATTTTAAAAAATTGGCAGTGCCTGTAGCTTAGTAGGTAGGGCGCCAGCCACATACACCCAGGCTGGCAGGTCCGAACCCGGCTCAGGCCAGCTAAAACAACAACAGCTGCAACAACAAACAAGTACCCGGGCATTGTGGTGGGTGCCTGTAGTCCCAGCTACTCAGGAGGCCGAGGCAAAAGAATCACTTAAGCCCAAGAGCTTGAGGTTGCTGTGAGCTGTGACACTAAGGCACTCTACCCAGGGCAACGGCTTGAGACTCTATCTCAAAAAAAAAAAAAAAAAAGTTGAATATGAAGTTACCATGTAGCTCAGCAATCCCCCTCCTGGGTATTTGGAAATGGAAATATGGAGAAATGGAAAAAGAAATGGAAACATATGATATGTCCACACAGAAACTCATACAGGAATGTTCACAGCAGTGCTATTAATGAGAGCCAAAAAGTGGAAACAAGGCCATGTCTATCCATGGATGAATGGATGAATAGCATAGCATATGCATTCTGTGGGATATTATTCAGCTGTAGAAAGGAGTAAAGTGCTGATACATGATGTAATGTGGATGAACCTCGGAGGCTTCATACAAATGAAAGATGCCAGACATGGAAGGTCACATACCCTAGGAATCTTTTTACAGATGTATTCGGAATAGGCAAATCTGTAGAGACAGAAAGCAAATTAGAGGTTAGCAGGGCACGGGAGCAGAACAGAGAGTGACTGCTTAATAGATACAAGCTATAGGGTGGCGCCTGTGGCTCAGTGAGTAGGGCACTGGCCCCATACACCAAGGGTGACGGGTTCAAACCCAGCCCTGGCCAAACTGCAACAAAAAAATAGCCGGGCGTTGTGGTGGGCACCTGTAGTCCCAGCTTCTCAGGAGGCTAAGGCAAGAGAATCACCTAAGCCCAGGAGCTGGAGGCTGCTGTGAGCTGTGACGCCACGGCACTCTACCGAGGGCAATAAAGTTAGACTCTGTCTCTACAAAAAAAAAATAATAATAATAAGATACAAGGTGTTTTTATGGGGTGACAGAAAGTTTTAAAACTAGAGAGTCCTGGTGGCTCACGCAACATTTTGAATACACATACTGTCAGTGAATCTGGTCACTTTAAAATGGGTCAGTGTATGATACATGAATTTCACCACATTGATCCCACAAAGGAACAGCAAGTACAAAAACCTCAAAGGAGGAAGGAACTCAGACACCTGCCCAGCAGGGTAGGGGAGGTGGCCTGAAGTTAGAAGACACAGGGAGGAAGGAGGAGGCACAGGAAGGCAGAAGGTGGGATGGTGTGGACCACAGGGAGTTGGAGGGTTTTGATCAGGGCATGACACGATTGATCCTGCTGGCTCAGTGTGGAGGGTGTACTGGGTGGGCAGCCCCCACCCCCACTCCCCAAGCAGCCCAGCCTGGTTCACCCCACTCTCTAGATGAGGACATGCTGCCTCAAGAGGGCACAGCAACAGTCCCATCATTGGGCCTTCCGCAATAGTTCTTCAGGATGTCCTGCTGTTATTTATAACTGGAGGAACCTTGTGAGTTGACAGTGCATTGCATTGAGAAACACTTCAAGGATGTTTCTGCTCTGCATACAACAAAAAATAGCCAGTCAGCAGCGGCCCTAGGGCAGCAATACCGTCCCCAAATAGATGTGCAATGGGGGACTTCACCTTTCCTGGCCCAGACCAATGATGGACACGCCTTGGGTAATTAGAGGCTTTGTGCCAGGGGTAAAAACTAACTCAGGGCAGTTACATAAGCCCTGTGTGGACAAGGCCTGGTCAACTGCCAGATGTGACTCTCTGACCTCTGGCCCTTAACTATCAGGCTTTCCTGAACAATGGCCAAAGGGAAGTTTCTTTTCAAACAGGAGCCTGGCTGGAAGCCAGGAGACAGCAGAAGGGCATGACTGATGTGCCTTGGCTCTGCTCAACGACAAGCTTTTCCAGAACAGGAAGATGGCTGGTTTGGGGACACCCAGATCAGACATCCATCATTCTCCACCACCTCTAGGCAGTCTCCCATGATTTCTCACTACCCCAGCTGGTCTCCCCTATCCTCATTTATTTGGCCTGTTTGGGCTTCCGAGCATGTTGCTGGCTCCTCATTCATACTAGAAACTTCTTTTTTTTTTTTTTTTGTAGAGACAGAGTCTCACTTTATGGCCCTCGGTAGAGTGCCGTGGCCTCACACAGCTCACAGCAACCTCCAACTCCTGGGCTTAAGCGATTTTCTTGCCTCAGCCTCCCGAGCAGCTGGGACTACAGGTGCCCGCCACAACACCTGGCTATTTTTTTTGGTTGCAGTTTGGCCGGGGCTGGGTTTGAACCCGCCACCCTCAGTATATGGGGCCGGCGCCCTACCGACTGAGCCACAGGCGCCGCCCCATACTAGAAACTTCTTAAAAGCTGGTACCTGAGTCCCTCATATAGTGGCTATGCTCCCTGCTCATAGCAGATACTCTAACCCCAACCTCCAAACAAGTTAATACATCTCTTTTTTTTTTCTTTTTGAGACAGAGCATCAAGCTATTACCCTGGGTAGAGTACCATGGTGTCACAGCTCACAGCAACCTCAAACTCTTGGGCTCAGGTGATTCTCTTGCCTCAGCCTCCCAAGTAGCTGGGACTACAGGTGCCTGGCACAATGCCCGGCTATTTTTTTGTTGCAGTTGTCATTGTTGTTTTAGCTGGCCTTGGCTGGGTTTGAACCTGCCAGCCTTGGTGTATATGACCAGCCCCCTACCCACTGAGCTATGGGCGCCGCCTCCAGATAGTTTTGTTTTGATGACCTTGAGTGTTTAGGGGGGTTTTCTGGAGACAGAGTCTCAATCAGTTGCCCAGGCCTCCAATTCCTGGACTAAAGTGATCTTCCTGCCTCAGCCTCCTAAGTAGCTGTGACCACAGATACATGTCACCACACCTGGCTAATTTTAAGATAGGGTCTGGCTATGTTGCTCAGTCTGATCTCAGTCTCAAAACTCCTAGCCTCAAGCAATCCTCTTGCCTCGGCTTCCCAAAGTGCTGAGAATACAGGTATGAGCCCCCATGCTCAGCCCACCTTGACTGTTCTGAGGAGTACTTGTCAGGGATTCTGTCCTCTACTGGGATTGTCCTATCACTCCTCTCATGATGAGCCTGGGGGGATAGGTTTTTAGGAAGATGACATTTTTGTCCTATCAAAGGCACACACAATCCACATGACTTATTGCCGTCAATGTTTACCTCAGTCACTTGCTAAGGTCGTGTTTGTCAGAATTCTCCACTGTAAAGTTCATCTTTTTCTACTCTGTGCTCTTTGGGAGAAAGTCACTGTGTGGCATCCACACCTAACGCCTAGGGAGTCCGTTCCTCTCCCTTCTCTGATTCAAATCCTTCAGCCATATCTCCCTGGCCTTAAAGTAAAGCTGACCTCCAAGCCTCTGTGTGGCTCACCCCTGGCCCGTCCCCAGCCACTTCCTTGTCACCACCACACTCAAGCCACACTGACCTTCTTTCATTTCCTCAAACATGCCAACTTTGTCCTCTCCTCTGGGCTGGTGCACAGGCCCTTTCCTCTCCAGAACACCCACCTCCACCTCCATCATCTTCTCGTGGCCAGGTCCTTATCTTCATTTGGGTATCTCTCTGCTCAAATGTCACCTCTCCTGGGGGAAATCCTGACCCTGCAAGTGTTCACCAAAGCCATTTTTGTCTCAAGGGCATTTGCCATCCCATACATTCGTACTCCAGGGCAGGGACCTTGTAGAAGCAGCAGCAAAGACAGACTAGAGCAAGACTGGGATTTGCCGGAGCTGGCCCCATAGATCCACAAGGATGGACTGTGGTCACGTCTTCCAGACTCACGGCCATGACTTCTCCTTGGTAGCCTGAAATTAACCGAGGTGGCAGTAATTACACCACGAGAAGCTCTGATAATAAGTTAAGGCTCTTCCACCTGGGTGTGGGAACTCATGCTTGTAATCCTAGCACTCTGGGAGACTGAGGCAGAAGGATCTCTTGAGCTAAGAAGTTCGAGGCCAGATCAAGCAAGACTGAGACCCTGTTTCTACTAAAAATAGAATAATTAGCTGGATATTGTGGCAGTGCTATAGTCCCAGCTAATTGGGAGGCTGAGGCAGGAGGATTACTTGAGCCCAGGAGTTTGAGGTTGCTGTGAGCTGGGCTGACACCACCGCACTCTAGCTGGGGCAACAGAGTGAGACTCTATCTAAAAAAAAAAAAAATGAAGGCCCTTTTCTTCCCAGGTAGCTGAATGCTAAACATTTACCTGAATACCACTGCAGGATATCATTGACCCCAACTCTGCGGAGCAGTAGACAAGTTGATGCTTGTCTTTGTTGTTGTTGGTGAGACAGAGTCCCACCCTATGCCCTGAGCAGAGTGCAGGGGCATCATAGCTCACTGCAACCTCAGACTCGGGCTGTGGGCATCCCACTGCCTCAGCCTCTGGAAGCCGCTGGGATTATAGGCTCTCTCCATGGTGCTCGGCTGGGTTTTTCATTTTTTTATGAGTTGGGGTCTTACTCTCGCTCAGGCAAGTCTCAAACTCCTGAGCTCATTGATGCTTGTCTTGATGCTAAGTGTTAGGGTGGGGACTCACAAGGAGCTTGATGCTGAGTTAGAGAAAGGTCTCTCACACCAGGAGTAGAATAGTGAGTAGTACAGAGTTTATTTTATTTTTTCCAAGAATGAAAGAGAGATAGAGACAGAGGAAAAGAGAGAAAAGGGAGGGAAGGACCACAGCCCACAAATGAAGGAGTGAAAGTGCCACCCCCCTACCCCGGCAAGGGGTAGTGGGTCTGTGTTTTGTTTGTTTGTTTTTTGAGACTCTGTTGCTCGGGCTAGAGTGCATGGCCTCAGCCTCGCTCATAGTAACCTCAAACTCCCGGTTCAAGTGATCCTCCTGCCTCAGACTTCCAAGTAGCTGGGATTACAGACACCCACCACAATGCCTGGCTAATTTTTCTATTTTTAGTAGAGATGGGGTCTCACTCTTGCTCGGGCTGGTCTTATACTCCTGAGCACAAGCGATCCACCTGCCTCAGCCACTTATTTTTTCCTCTGTTTTAGCAGATTAATAACAGAAGCAGCTGTGAAATTGTTAGAGCTTTTATTTTTTCTCTGAGAAGCCGACTTACCTGAGTCAATCTTGTTCTTTTGGCAGGAACTGAGGCAGAGAGATGGAATGCAGAGCTCACGCCCCTACTGTCTGCTTAGGACTCTTCAAGGCTGAGAATTGAAACTTATAGAAAAGGGGGCACCTGTGGCTCAAAGAAGTGGGCGCCGGAGGTAAGGGGTTCTAAACCCAGCCCCAGCCAAAAAAAAAAAAAAAGAAACTTATAGAAAAAAATGAGTTAGGCCATAGGTATTTTTTTTTTTTCTTTTTGTAGAGACAGAGTCTCACTTTATGGCCCTCAGTAGAGTGCCGTGGCCTCACACAGCTTCACAGCAACCTCCAACTCCTGGGCTTAAGCGATTCTCTTGCCTCAGCCTCCCGAGTAGCTGGGACTACAGGCGAGGCCATAGGTCTTTTTTTTTTTGCAGATTTTGGCTGGGGCTGGGTTTGAACCTGCCACCTCCAGCATATGGGATCAGCGCCCTACCCCTTTGAGCCACAGGCGCTGCCCGGCCATAGGTATTTTAATTAAACAAAATGAAGGGGATAGTTGTGAGTTTATTTCTCTAATTATCTGCTAGTTTATTTTTCCTCTGTTAGTTAGGTTATTAGTAAGGCCACCTTTTACTGAGCAAACCAGAAAAATGAAGTGGACGAATAAAAAATTCCTGAAAGGTTGTTGCCACAGAACTCCAGGGATACATCAGCTGGGTGCACATGGAAGTGAAGTCAGGAACTTGATCTGAGGTGGCCCTGACCAGTAGTTCCTGGCAGAAGCATAAATCTTCTCCAGAGGAAAGATCATTCATTCCAGGCCTCACAGAATCTCTACAAATAATTTTTTTTTTTAGAGACAGAGTTTCACTCCGTTGCCCTCTGTAGAGCACTGTGGTGTCAAAGCTCACAGCAACCTCCAGCTCTTGGACTTAGGTGATTCCCTTGCCTCAGTGCCTGCCACATGCCGAGCTAATTTTTTTTTTTTTTTTTTGTAGAGACAGAGTCTCACTGTACCACCCTCAGGTAGAGTGCCGTGGCGTCACACAGTTCACAGCAACCTCTAACTCTTGGGCTTACACGATTCTGTTGCCTCAGACTCCCAAGCAGCTGGGACCCCAGGCGCCTGCCACAACGCCCAGCTTTTTTTTTGTTGCAGTTTGGCCGGGGCTGGGTTTGAACCCGCCACCCTCGGCATATGGGGCTGGTGCCCTACTCACTGAGCACAGGCACCACCCTACAACTAATTTTTTTTTTTTTTGTAGAGACAGAGTCTCACTTTATGGCCCTCTGTAGAGTGCTGAGGCCTCACACAGCTCACAGCAACCTCCAACTCCTGGGCTTAAGCGATTCTCCTGCCTCAGCCTCCCGAGCAGCTAGGACTACAGGCGCCCGCCACAACGCCTGGCTATTTTTTGGTTGCAGTTTGGCCGGGGCTGGGTTTGAACCCGCCACCCTCGGTATATGGGGCCGGCGCCTTACTGACTGAGCCACAGGCGCCGCCCCAAATAATTTTTTTTTAAGAGCAATAACCAACATACAATTGAAGTAAACCCAGCCCAGCCCATAAGGAAACAACTCACATTTCTACTCCATGTGAGTAGAAATCAGCAGAAACAACTGACAGCAGAAACAGACTCACACAGTCTTCAGATACTGGAATTATCCTAGAGAGATTCTAAAACGGTGATGTTCAAGGATTAAAAAAAAAAATCATCAAATTTGAAAATGTCCATAGGAGATAGAAGGCTATAAAATGACATAAGAGATTTAGAAAAAAACAAAATAGGGCGGTGCCTGTGGCTCAGTCGGTAAGGCGCCAGCCCCATATACCGAAGGTGGTGGGTTCAAACCTGGCCTCGGCCGAACTGCAACCAAAAAATAGCCGGGCGTTGTGGTGGGCGCCTGTAGTCCCAGCTACTCGGGAGGCTGAGGCAAGAGAATCGCTTAAGCCCAGGAGTTGGAGGTTGCTGTGAGCTGTGTGAGGCCACGGCACTCTACCAAGGGCCATAAAGTGAGACTCTGTCTCTACAAAAAAAAAAAAGAAAGAAAGAAAAGAACAAAATAAGATTTGTAGAAATTAAAAAGTATAATAAACTCGGAGAGATGCCTGTGGCTCAAAGGAGTGGGCACCAGCCCCATATACCAGAGGTGATGGGTTCAAACCTGGCCCCGGCCAAAAACTGCAAAAAAATTAAAAATAAATATAATAAACTCGATCATTGTGTGTGACAGAAAATTGCTCATGGCAGAAGATGTTATCAAGAATGCAACACAGAGAGACAAAAAGAAAGAAAACGCCTGGGTGGTGCCTGTGGCTCAAGGAGTAGGGTGCCGGTCCCATATGCCAGAGGTGGCGGGTTCAAACCCAGCCCCGGCCAATAAAGAAAAAAAAAAAAGAAAGAAAACGCCAAAGAGAGAAAAGAGAGTTTGAAGATTCCATGAAAATGTTGTCAAACATCTGTTTGGAGTTTCAGACTGAGAGGCAAGAGAGCACCGGCTAGAAGAACTATTTAAAAAGATAATGGCTGAGAATTATCCAGAACTGATGAAAGATGAGCTATAGATTTGGAGAGACCAGTAATTGTTGAATGAATAAATAAGTGATGGAAGATTCCTTTATGAATGTGCTGACCCCTGCTTTTCCCTCACATGGGAGCTACACCGGGCAGAAAGCCCCTTCTCCCTCCCAGACTCTGTACACAGTCAGTGGGAGCCAATATACATAATTGAAAGCCTGTCAGCCTGCTGCCAGCTCTTCATGCCAGATGTCCTTCACCCACTGTTCAGCCTTTGTTGTCCTGCCTCCGCCTCCATAGTTATCTGCATGGTTTAAAATAGGCCAAGGGAGGAATGTTGCCCAGCTACTGAGCTTGGAGGAGCCCAGCTTGCAACTTCAGAGATTTTCTAAAACTTGCCCCTCAGGGAAGAGGAATATCTCAACCTGCTTAGCAGTCTTTCTCTCTTGGACAAAAGAAAACATTTCAAATTCAGAAAAACAACCCAAATACCCTTCCAACTGAGTGGGTAGGAGCAGAAGGGGATTAGAAAGAGCTCCTGGTGTTTTCCTTCTCAGCCTGTTGATCCCGCATCAGGCATCAGGGAAACCACATGCCAACCTCAGGGCCCTTGTGGCTGGCTCTGTCAAGGCAGCATGATCTGCCACATGCCTGTCTTTCTGTCAATAATGATGCCTTGTTTTTATTTATAGTATAGGAGCTGAGAATTATTATAGGAACTAAGGAATTAGTTCCATTTTGCAGATGGGAAAATTGCGGTCCAAGGAGCTAAGTACTGTAATTTGCTCCTCTCAATGAGCAGAACCAGGTCACCCAGACCAGGATTTTTTTTCTCATTGAAACTGCACATCATCACCTACCACCATGAATCAAGTTCTGGTTGTGCTGCCGGATTCTGTAAGGGAAGGTTATCAGGTTTCCTGACTTCAGAGTATGCAGCTAATTGTCCAGGAAGGTCAAACCCAGACATTGTTAAAGGTTTCAGATGGCTTACAAAAAGGATTACAAACAAGAACAGATCCATAGAGAGCAAACGGAAGATGTGGATTGCCCAACAGGAGGGGGTGTGGCACCTTTTCATTAACAAACCAGATTGGCCTCCCACCATCTGTTCCCCACACACCCGCAGCGGGGTGGGGGGTCTTTTTAAGATAATAGCTTTATTAAAATATAGAGGGACCTGGGCGGCACCTGTGGCTCAGTGAGTAGGGCGCCGGCCCCATATACCGAGGGTGGTGGGTTCAAACCCAGCCCCGGCCGAACGGCAACCAAAAAATAGCTGGGCGTTGTGGCGGGCGCCTGTAGTCCCAGCTGCTCGGGAGGTTGAGGCAAGAGAATCATATAAGCCCAAGAGCTGGAGGTTGCTGTGAGCCGTGTGATGCCACGGCACTCTACCGAGGGCAGTAAAGTGAGACTCTGTCTCTACAAAAAAACAAACAAAAAGAAATATAGAGGGACCTTAAAATGTGGATTGTCTTTGCCCTACTTAAAACTCTCCATTGTTTCCTGCTGTTCTTGTAATAAAATCCAATTCTGTCACTATAATAAAAATGGCTGTGTATGATTTAGTTTTATTATTGCTCAAATTATCTTGGTTAAATAACTTGTTTGATTATCATATATTTCTCTTCGGTGGAATGTAAACTCTTTTTTTTTTTTTTTTTGAGACAGTCTCATTCTGTCACCCTGGGTAGAGTACCCTGGTGTCACAGCTCACAGCAACCTCAAACTCTTGGGCTCAAGTGATTCTCTTGCCTCAGCCTCCCGAGTAGCTGGGACTACAGGTGCCCACGGCCGGCTATTTTTTAGAGATGGGGTCTCTCTCTTGCTCAGGCTGTTCTCCCAACTCCCGAGCTCAAGCAATCTACCTGCCTCAGCCTTGCAGAGTGCTAAGATTACAAGCATGAGCCACCTCCCTGGCTAGAATGTAAACTCCATGAGGGCAAAGGTCTTGCCTCTTTTGTTCCCTGCTCTATTCTCAGTGTCTAGGATGGTGTCTAATTTATAGCAGATGCTTAATAAATCTATGAAAATATGAATAAATGACAACATGCAGGTGAGTTGTTTTTGAAAGGGGGAGGTTTAAAGGACAATATGGAGCTGATATAACATTTCTTTAATAGTGAAAAATGCTCTATCACTTTATGTGTTCCTCAAAACACTACAGGCACATATTATTAATCCTTGTTTTTTTTTTTTGGCTGGGGCTGGGTTTGAACCCACCACCTCTGGCATATGGGACCGGCACCCTACTCCTTGAGCCACAGGCGCCACCCTAATCCTCGTTTTATAGACAACGAAGTGGAGGCAGAAACATTTGAGGATTTGCAGAAATCCTTGTGAGCAGTTAAAAAATATAGCAGTGACTCAGAGCCTGTAGCTCAAGCGGCTAAGGGGCCAGCCATATACACCAGAGCTAGTGGGTTCAAATCCAGCCCGGCCTGCCAAAGAGCAATGATAACTACAACCAAAAAAATGGCTGGGAGTTGTGGCAGGTGCCTGTAGTCCCAGCTATTTGGGAGACTGAAGCAAGAGAATCGCTAAGCCCAATAATTGGAGGGTGACAACTTGAGGTTCCGTCTCAAAATAAATAAATAAATATATATGTATGTGTGTATATATATATATATGTATGTGTGTATGTATATATATATATATATATATATATCTCAGAGTGTAGAACACAGTTTTTCCAAGTTCTGTGCTCTTGTTTTTTACTTCCAAGGAAGAACAAAGAAGACCCAAACCTATCTTCATGCTTTGCTAAGAAATTCTTTTGGGCGGCGCCTGTGGCTCAAGGAGTAGGGTCCCATATGCCAGAGGTGGCAGGTTCAAACCTAGCCCCGGCCAAAAACCAAAAAAAAAAAAAAGAAATTCTTTTAACATAGAACAGCATCACAGCATCTTGTTGTGAAGTTTCTGGGGGAGGAAAGTTGATGGGTGTTAATAATATTAGAAAAGATAATTCCACAGGGAGACACAGGATGTTTAATATAGTAAAACATTGTATAGTATTGTTTATAATAGTGAAAACTTAGAACCAAATTCTGTGTGTGCCCAACATAGGGGAATAGTTAGATTTTTTAAAAATGTTAATTCCTGGGCGGCGCCTGTGGCTCAGCAGGTAGGGCGCCGGCCCCATATGCCGAGGGTGGCGGGTTCAAACCCAGCCCTGGCCAAACTGCAACAAAAAAATAGCTGGGCGTTGTAGTGGGCACCTGTTGTCCCAGCTACTTGGGAGTCTGAGTCAAGAGAATCACCTAAGCCCAAGGATTTGGAGGTTGCTGTGAGCTGTGTGACACCACGGCACTCTACCGAGGGCGATAAGGTGAGACTCTGTCTCTACAAAAAAAAAAAAATGGGGGTGGCTCCTGTGGCTCAGTCGGTAAGGCGCCGGCTCCATATACCGAGGGTGGCGCGCAGCTGAACTGCAACCAGAAAAAAAAAAAAAAAAAAGTTAATTCCTATGAAGGAGTATTTTATTTTATTTTTTCTTTCTTTCTTTTTTTTTTTTTTTTTTTGAGACAGAGTCTCAAGCTGTTGCCCTGGGTAGAGTGCTATGGCATCACCGCTCACAGCAACCTCTAACTCCTGGGCTTAAGCTATTCTCTTGCATCAGCCTCCCAAGTAGCTGGGACCATCGGCACCTGCCACAACACCCGGCTATTTTTTGGTTGTAGTTGTCATTGTTCTTTGGCAGGCCCAGAGTTGGATTACAACCTGCCAGCTCTGGTGTATGTAGCTGGCGCCCTAGCCCCTTGAGCTACAGGTGCTGAACCTGAAGGAGTATTTTAAATTAGTTAAAAATAGATGAGACCCAGTGTCTGTCAAGATATGAACTAATAAACAAATTGTGGCCTATCTATACAATGGGACATTATTGAGAAATTAAGGAGTCCAGGTGTGGTGGCTCACACCTGTAGTCTGAGCACTTTGGGAGACAGAGGTGGGGGGTAGGTCGCTTGAGGCCAGGAGTTCAAGATCAACCTGGGCAACATAGCAAGACTTTGTCTCTGCTAAATTAATTAATTAATACATAATATATAAACCAAGAAAAAAGTGATCTGGAAAAACCCACACCAAGGAGAATTAACAGCAGCCACTCCTGGAGAAGGATGGAAAATGGGTGGTTAAAAGAGACCTTAGTGGGCAGTGCCTATGGCTCAGTGGGTAGGGTGCCACCCCCATAAAGTGAGAGTGGCGGGTTCAAACCCCGCCCTGGCCAAACTGCAACAAAAAAATAGTCGGGCATTGTAGTGGGCACTTGTAGTCCCAGCTACTTGGGAGGCTGAGGCTAGAGAATTGCCTAACTCCAAGAGCCGGAGGTTGCTGTGAGCTGTGATGCAACAGCACTCTACCGAGGGTGGTGACAAAGTAAAACTCTGTCTCTTAAAAAAAAGAGAGAGACTTTAGTTTCTGTTCTTATTTATTTGTAAAGGAAGATCGTGTGGAAGGCTGAACAATAATCCCCCAAGTACATCCAACATCCTAACCCCTGTCAACTGTGACTTTATGTGCCAAAAGGGTCTTTGCAGGTGTGATTAAGATAAGGACCCTGAGATGGGGAGCTGATTCTGGGTTATCCAGGTGGGCTCAAGGTTATCATAGAGGTCACAGTGATGCAGGCCCAGCAGTGCTGTAATAGAGTGTGATCTCTCTTGCTTTAAAAAAAGATGAGTGGGTGGGAGAGTGGTTATGAATATAGTTGCTTGAATATGTTGAAAAATTATCCTGGAAGGAACCAGTATATGGGGCTGGTGCCCTACTCCTTGAGCCACAGGCACCGCCCAGACATTAGAACTTCTTGATTTTGGACTTCTGACCTCCAGAACTGTGAGAGAATAAATTTGTGTTCTTTAAGCCACTAAGTTGGTAGTAGTCTATTACAGCAGCTGTAGGAATGAATATAGATGGATTCATATCTTACTTGTGTAATTAAACATAAATAGAAGACTCGGGGGAAGAAAAGATTGGGAGTAGATCAAACAAGGTAGCCCTTCATGAAAGAAGAGAGTAAGCTAGGTGAGCTTCTGGAACACTGACATCAAGGGCAAGAAGTCAAAGAGGTAGAAGTGATTGATTGTGAGCAGATATGAGATAATTAGCATGTGTAGAGCCACCTCAAGAAGGACTGTAAGGTGTTGGTGGAATTAACTTGCATCTTCACACATTTTCTGCCTAAGATGAGACATGCAAAATTTCACAGTGATTAGAATACTCCAGATTTAGTGCCTGAATTAACACCATCTGCTGAGAAGAATTTTCAGTTGAAAAAAAATTTAAAGCCCAGCATGGAATTAAAAAAGAACAACTCACTAAAATTATTTTCAGTACTAATAGAGGAAATGTAAACTCAGACAGGTCTGTTAAATGAGTTTCAAGTGTTTCTGGAACTGGTTAGGGGTCAGATAATATTATTACAGTCACACTGATTTGTCTTTACCTATATGATTTTGAAATGGCACATTCCGTGTAAGTAGAGTGTGATCCCTCTTGCTTTAAAAAAAAAACATGAGTGGGTGGGGGGGTTGTTACGAATATAATTGCTTGAATATGTTGAAACATTATCCTGGAAGAAAACACAAGAAACTGTTAACAATGGTTTTTATTTTACCCCCATCTACTGGTTGAATTTGATTTTATGTCATTTTATAACTTTTAACATTAAAACATAAGGAGAGCATAAATCTCTACTTCATATATGTAGGCTGCACATAACAACTTCCTTCTAAAGAGTACAATATGGCAAAGGGGGAAAAGAGTAATCTTACAAAGGAGAAAGCTGGTGAACACTGCTTTAGCAGGGGATGAAGATTAATGCCAACAGTGGTCATGTCCATTGTAGGTGCCCCTGTTTTTCTTTTTTTTTGAGACAGAGCCTTAAACTGTCACCCTGGGTAGAGTGCCGTGGCATCACAGCTCACAGCAACCTCCAACTCCTGGGCTTAAGTGATTCTCTTGCCTCAGCCTCCGAAGTAGCTGGGTCTACAGGCACCTGCTACACTGCCTGGCTATTTTTTTGTTACAGTTTGGCCCAGGCGGGGCTCAAACCTGCCACCCTCGGTATATGGGTGGGCGGCGTACCTGAGCCACAGGTACCGCCCTGTCATCCTTACGATTTAAAAACAAATTATTTTAGAGGCAGGGTCTTGCTCTGTTGGAGAAGAGCAGGCTGGAGTACAGTGGCCCAATCATATGTAGCTCACTGTAATTTCAAACTCCTGCGCTTTAAGTGATCTTCCCATCTCAGCTTCCCAAGTAGTTGAGACTACAGGCATGTGCCACCATGCCCAACTAATTAATTTTTTTTTCTTTTTTGCAGAAACCGGTCCCACTATGTTGCCTAGGCTAGTCTCAAATTTCTGGTTTTGAGTGATCCTCCCATCTCAGCCTCCCAAAGTGCTAGGATTACAGACATGAGTTACTGTGTTTAGCCTATATGGTTTTCTTAATAACATTTGCTTTTCTTGGCTTGGCTCCTGTGGCTTAAGTGGCTAAGGCACCAGCCACATACACCTGAGCTGGTAGGTTCTAATCTAGCCTGGGCCGCCAAACAACAATGATGGCTGCAACAAAAAATAGCTGGGCATTGTGGTGGTGCCTGTAGTTCCAGCTACTTGGGAGGCAGAGGCAGGAGAACGACTTGAGCCCAGGAGTTGGAGGTTGCTGTGAGCTGTGATGCCACCTCACTCTACCCAGGGCGACAGCTTGAGGCTCTGTCTCAAAAACAACAAAAACAAAAAACATTTGCTTTACTTTAGCCTAATTTATTCTAATAATACAGCACATAATACATATAACATACAAAATATGCATTAATTGACTGTTTATATTATCAGCAATAGCTTCCAGTCAACAGCAGGCTAATGGTAGTTTTAAAAAATTTTTCTTTTATTTCTTTTGTAGAGACAGGATCTCACTTGATATGTTGCCCAAGCTGATCTCAAACTTTTGGCCTCCAGTGATCCTCCTGCCTCACCGTCCCAAAGTACTAGGAATATAGGTGTAAATGACTGGGATATGGGATCAATAGGAATTGTTTTTAAATTTTTCAGTTCATATACTTCTTTACTGTTTGGACAGCAAACAAATGTTATTTTGATGTTGGGGCAGTGCCCATAGCTCAATGGGTAGGCTGCTGGCCACATACACCCAGGCTGGCGGGGTCGAACCTTGTCCAGGCCAGCTAAAACAACAATGACAATTGCAACAAAAAAATAGCCAGGCATTGTGGCAGGCATCTGTAGTCCCAGCTACTTGAGAAGCTGAGGCAAAAGAATCACTTAAGCCCAAGAGTTTGAGGTTCCTGTGATGCCACGGCACTCTACCGAAGGCGACATAGTGAGACTCTGTCTCAAAAATAAATAAATAAATATTTTAATGTTAATTAGCAAATTTTTTATGAAATAATTCAGCTTTGCCAAAAAGGATGGAGAATAATATGTTAAACCCATCATTCAGTTAATAAATGAAAGATGCAAATTACTTTTATAACTAAAAAGCAAATAAACGAAAACCTACAAAGGTTTTTCTTTTTTTAAATGCCACCTTGAGAGTTTCAGTTTCTGAAACTCTTCAGTTTCAGATTCAATTTCCACCATAGAGTTTGCAAACCAAATGCCTGGAAATCGTGTCTCTACATGTAAATTAACCTAAGCATTATAACTATTGCCTGTATGTAAGGTTTACCAGGTTGTCAGGGCTGCAAGTTATTTTTAGAGCTGAATTAATTTCTTGCTGCTTGAATTTAATGTTCTTGAATTGTCAGGCTTATTACAAAGTATATATGCTTAGAACAGACTGCTTATTGCCTCTGTGGTTTGGTTTGGGGGAGTTTATTATTAGTTTATTTATTTTTTGGTGATCATTTTGGTTTTCCCACTGATACTCAATACAATCTTTTTCTTTGAGGCTGTTAGCAGATACTAAAATGAATCTATATCAGTTTTCTTTATTTTATTTTCATTTACAAAACCCCTCAATCCATAAGTATTGTTGTAAACTAATGTAATTCAAATGAAAGAAAAAGAGTTATCTACTAGCCTGTCCACCAACAACTTAAAAAAAACACAAACACACACTTTTATCGGGCAGCACCTCTGGCTCAGTTGGTAAGGCGCCAGGTCCATATACCCAAGGTGGCGGGTTCAAACCCGGCCCAGGCTGAACTACAACAAAAAAATAGCCCAGCGTTGTGATGGGCGCCTGTAGTCCCAGCTACTCTGGAGGCTGAGACAAGAGAATCGCTTAAGCCCAGGAGTTGGAGGTTGCTGTGAGCTGTGAGCTGTGTGATGCCACGGCATTCCATAAAGTGAGACTCTGTCTCTACAAAAACAACAACAACAACAACAACAAAAAAAAAACACTTTATCCTCCTTGAGACTTTGTTATAGAGAAATGTAGCTTATTGGCAGGGTATAGTGGCTCACACCTGTAATCCTAGTATTCTGGAAGGCCAAGGTGGGTAGATTGCCTGAGCTCACAGGTTTAAAACCAGCCTGAGCCAGAGAGAGACCTCATCTCTAAAAATAGCCAGGCATTGTGGCAGGCGCCTGTAGTCCCAGCTACTTGGGAGGCTGAGATAAGAGAATCTCTTGAGCCAAAGAGCTGGAGGTTGCTATGAGCTATGATGTCACATCACTCTACTGAGGGTAACAAAGTGAGACTCTGTCTAAAAAAAAAAAAATTGTAGCTTATTCACGGTTCTAATCACAGTTTGTATACATTTCTATTTTGCTTTGGTAACTTAAAATCAACTCATGTTGGTTTTTCCATGCAGCAGCTTCCTAGTCTTTGTGTATCTTATTTTAATGGCTGGGAATTCACTACAATCAACCATTCCACTGGTGTTGGGCACTTAAATTATCATGATAATGATCACTTATTCACCCTTCCCTATGGCCACTCCGTAGGTGCTGCATTAGTTAACTGTTGCTGTGTCACAAATTATACTAACAGCTAGCATCTTATGAGCATTTATCATTTCCCATATTTTCTGAAATTCAGGAATCTGGGAGCAGCTTAGCTGGGTAGTTCTGGCTCAGAGTCTCTTATGGGGTTGCATGCAAGCTGCTGTCTGGGCCTGTAGTCATCCGAAGTTCAACAGGGGATCGTAGCTGGCAGACCTCAGTTTCTCATCATGTGGGCCTCTTCGTAGGCTGCCTGAATGTCGGTCCTCACCTCTGGCTTCCCCAGAACCAGTTGAGAGAGACTGGGAGAAAGAGAAAGAGAAAATAGAAGCCACATTGTCTTTTATAACCCAAACTTGGAAATGACATACCATACTTCTGCTGTATTCTACTGATCACTCCTGCTACATATAAGGGAGAGCTAGTCCTGGGTTGAATATCAGGAGCTGAGGCATCTGAGGACCATCTCAGAGGCCAGCTGCACGAGCCCTTCTGATCAAGAGATTGAGCTCTCTGCTTCCCTTTCCTTTCTTTCACCATGTTCAAATTCTGAGTCTTAATTTAAGAAAACCTTTGTTGCAGGAACAATTAGCCCCATCAAATTATATACAGAGAATTCATTTCTCTACCTGGCCCAAACTCTTTTCACTTAACATCCTGCTTCCTGAAGAATACATTTATAGATAATAATTGGTTTCTGGAACTTTTCAGACACCCTGCATTGGACTTGGACTGAGTGAGAAATGAGGTAATATACATTTTTCAAAGCTCATCCTTTCAGCACAAGGAACCCTATTTAATAACTCCCCCAACCAAAAAACAAACCCCCCCCCAACCCCAGGATGACTACTATATTTTGGAAAAACCCAAACAACAGAAAACAAGCAGTGCTGGCATAGATGTGGAGAAACTGGAACCCTTATAGGTTGCTAGTACAACAGCTATGGAAAATAGTATGACAGTTCCTGAAAAAGTTAAAAACCATATGATCCAGCATTTTCACTTTTGGGTATATACACAAAAGAATCAAAAAACAGAGATTCAAACATAAATTTGTATATCCAGCTAGGCACAGTGGCTCCTGCCTGTAATCCCAGCACTTTGAGAGGCTGAGGCTGGAGGATCACTTGAAGGCAGGAATTTGAGACCAGCCTGAGCAACATAGCGAGACTCTGTAAAAAAAAAAAAAAAAATATAAAAAAAACCAAGAACAAAAAGGTAATGTTTTAAATTATATGAGTCAACAAGAATACATCCTAGAAACTTAATGTTGATTTTAAAAAGTAGCAGAAAGATATATGTGTATACATTAACCTTATGAACAAAGTATTTGAATATATACATTTGAGGTAAAATGATGAAATAAGATAGTAGCTACCCTCTGGAGAAGAAGAAAGGAAATGGGATTGAGGAGGAACACATAAGGGCTTCAACTTTCTCTGTGAACTCCTTAACCTGATAAGAACATCAATGTTTGTTATAATCTCTCTTTTTAATTTTGATTTGTCTGAAATAGTTCACTAACCCAACCCTATATGGTAGCAAAAATAAGTAAAAGGGAAATGAAAAAAATAATCCCAAACCTCAAAAGCCAAACTTCAAATGAAAATAACCAACTTCCCATATCCCCTACCATTGTAACACACAAAAATGTCAACCTTAAATATACTTTTTAAAATACTGTTCTATATTTGTATATCTCCTCTCACTCTCTCCACTGTATCTAAAACTATTTCTTTCTTTTTGATAACTAATGTGTAGGTCATTCTGGGCATTTAGTGTATGACAGTGACCATGGTGGTAATGTCAGGGTATGAGTCTTGAGAGGGGCACGGCTATTTCACCCGACACCCAGGGGAATAATTCCTCTGGTTCTCACATGTAGCTGTGCAGCATATGCTATGGACACCTTTTTATCAAGCCAACATGTTTTCTCCCAGCTCCTCAAACTGGAAAACATTTATGAATAGTTCTACCAACATCCATTGGAGAGAAAGAATTCTAATCCCAAGGCTAGAAGATTTTTAAGGTTCAACCATGTGAAGGTTATGAGGGTTTTTTTTTCTTGATATATGCTTGCCAAACAATTCCCAATATTGTGTAACAGGAGATTCATCACTCAGATGACAACAATGCTCCCATTGAGAGAGCAGTCCTGGCACATACATACATTGCCTTTAATTCACCAGAGCAAAATCTTAGTTAACCCACAAATATTATGGGCACACATAGGTAAAAAACCCCAAATATCAACCAACCAAAAAAGGAAAAAATGTGCAAGTTCACCTATGCATTAAATCAATGGGTTTGACACCAATGCAAGGAAGCTTTGAAATTGATTTTCTTCTTGTCTCTCAACCACTTCATGTGTGAGAAGTATTTAAAGCAGCAGAAAATAAGATAATTCTGTGGTTTGCTCTGTTTAACAAAGGAAGTGTTGTATTACTCCAGTAGGCCATAAAGTAGGTTTGAGAACTCAGAGTTATAAAAGAACCAGACAAAGTTGGGGTGCAAACTTCATTTAAACTTAGCACATTAATGGTGACTGTACACAGCTGTGTCATCCTGAAACCAGTTTTGTTCTTTAGGTATGTTCTTGATTGGATCACTTCATATTTCCATATTCAACCTCTAACTTATTCTCACCTTCTGTGAGTACTTCAAGAAATTTCTGGATATCTTAAGCTTTTATAGGTGAGAATTTCCTGGAAACAGAGCTACAATTCTCAATTTGGTAGGTGTATTCTGTTCCTGGTGGGAAAACTGAAAAAAAAAAAAAAAAACAACAAAAAAACCCCAAACTTCCTACATTCCTTCCCTCTTTATTGTGTCCCTTCCTCCTGACAGCCTTTTTTCTTGACCAAGTATAACAAATAAAAAAGGGAAGAAAACTTTTGAGTGCCCTTTTGAACTCAATAGAATCTTTAGCTTATGGGTCAAATGATATGGTTCCTCTAACATTCCTCATTTTTCTACAAATATGAGTTCTTAGTACAAGAGGTTGGAAGGAGAGACTGGGTCAGTGGAGCTCAGCCTAATGTATGTGTGGATAACTCAGACCTTATGTTCTGCTGATAGAGTTGCAGAAGCATTATCTTCATACACAAAGCCCATCAGTCAGCCAATAATCATTTCCTGAATGCCTTGCCTGTGTTCAGAGCTGAGTTATGAGAAGAGGTCAGTGTGGTATGATGCTAGCATGGTAGATGCCAGACTGGAAGCAAGGAGACCTGCCAATTATTTGACTTTCAAAAAAAAAACAACACAAAACCCCCCAAATCCCAAGACTTACCTCTCCCAAGGCCTCAGTGTCCTTACATGTATTAATAAAAATTAGGAGACTATAGTGGTTAACCTCAGCTTTAGGTATCTTCTAACTAGAACTGCAGCAGATTTCAAAGTAAGATAATTAGCTCCCAGGCTCTTTTCTTTCAAGAGGTTTCCAGATAGCTGGGAGGCTGAGCAATCACATCATAAGTTGTGTTTCTGAAAGAGCACAGCTTGGCCCACTTGGATGTCTGGGCACTTTCCTCTGAAGTGGTGCTATACTGGATTTCTGCCCATTCTAAATGTACTCCACTAGTCCTGCCTTAGGGCCTGTGTACTTGCTGGCCTTGCTGCCTTGAGCTTCCTGCAGGAATGGTGGCTCCTTCCTCCCTTCTCATCTTTGCCGATCTTAGATGGCATCTTCTCTGAGAGTGCCATCTCTTACAACTACTTCTTCTTTTTTTTAGAGACAGAGTCTCATTTTATCACCCTTGGTAGAGTGTTGTTGCGTCATAGCTCACAGCAACCTCCTGGGCTTAGGCGATTCTCCTGCCTCAGCCTGCTGAGCAGCTGGGACTACAGGTGCCCAGCAGAACGCCCAGCTAATTTTTTGTGGCAGTTTGGCCAGGGCTGGGTTCGAACCCGCCACCCTCGGTATATGGGGCGGGCGCCCTACCCAGTAAGCCACAGGCGCCGCCCTCTTACAACTATTTCTAAAGGTCTTCCTTATTCTCTTATTTTTGCATTCATTCCTCTTTGTACTCTCCTAGTTTGTGATCATTTTACTTGTGTTTGCATTCCTAACTAGACTGTTAGCTCCGAGTAGAGGTCCTTTTTCTTTTGTTCAGAACTGTATACACAATACCTAGTACCATAGTTAAGTCTAAGAGATATATGTTCAACGAATTAACTTTGACAACTCCAAAATTCCAAGGAACCAGATGACATCTAAAGACATTTTTCCACAAAGTCCCTTTCTTTCGCGTTTCCTCGGTCAGGCTGGGCTGTTACACAGGCTGAAATAACTTTCTTCCACTGCCTGCTTTCTTTAGATCTCGGTATTTCTTTTCCTTGAGGAAAAAGGCTCGTAAGACATCATGGCGCACTCTTGTGCCGTAGTGACATCATTACCGCGCTTATTGCACTACAAGCCCGGCCGCAGAGCCCTTCTCTTCCATTTGAAGTTCCGAGGGTCCCAGACACAAACTCTTCACGTTTCCACTCCGCAAGGTCTCAGCGCTCTACGTCGCATCCGCCAGCACGCGCAGCAATGACATCACGCTCCAGGGCTGGCGTCACGTGCCCCCCCGCGGGGGGCGGCTCTCAAGGGCGGTGCTTCCGGTCGGCGGAGCCCGGCGGCCAGAACGACGGCGGCGGCGGCGGCGCTGGGATGGCGGGCGCTGGGACCGAAGCCCGGTTTGCCGGGTTGTCGTTGGTGCAGCTCAACGAGCTGCTGGAGGACGAGGGGCAGCTGACGGACATGGTGCAGAAGATGGAGGAGGTGAGCCGATCGGAGGCTCGAGGCGGCGGCTGTTTAGGGCCTCGAGTGAGATTCGCGCCTCGAGCGGTGGCCGGACTGCGGAGTCTTCAGTCGCGTTGAGGGGACTGGGACGAGAAATAGAGGGGTCATGGAGGAAGGGTTCAGGAGTCGCGGAACGTGACTGGTGCCGAGGCAGGAATGGGTGGGGGGCTGAGACAGGGTTTAGAGAACCGAGAGGACCTACCTAAACGAGGACTGAGGCGGGAAAATGGGTCCTGAGACGGGGCTTGGCAGCTGATTCGGGGGACTCAGACAAGGTTTGGTGGGGCTGAGGACCCAGGGTTGTGTCTGAAGGGGGAATTAAGAGAGTCTGGAATGGGGATTACGAGACTAGAGGGCTAAGTGTGAGTCTGGGGGGATGAGGGAAGGAATCGGGGGATCTGAGATTGGGAGTGAAGGGATTAGAGGTGAATGAGTGGGCCGAGGGCTAGGTCTGGGAAGGGATTTGGGGGGCGTTGAGGGGAAACGTTGGGGGTGTCCATGGGGACTGAGGCAGTTATTGGAGGTCTTAAGAATGGGTTTGGTGGGGAGCGCTGAGCGAGTTAGCTGGATATGATTTTTTCTTTTTTTGGAGACAGAGTCTCACTCTGTCACCCTTGGTAGAGTGCTGTGATGTCACAGTTCACAGCAACCTTCAGCTTTTGGGCTCAGGCAATTCTCTTGCCTCAGCCTCCGGAGCAGCGGGAACTACAATGCCCGGCTATTTTTTGTTGCAGTTTGGCCCGGGTCGGGTTCGAATTCGCCGCCCTCGGTATATGGGGCCGGTGCCCTACTCACTGAGCCACAGGCGTGGCCCAGGTGGATATAATTTTTAGGAGAGGATTGAGGATTCCAAGATGGGGTTGAGAAGCTGAGGGTGTGTAGTTGAGTCTAGTAGGTGGTTCTGAGGGCTTTAAGGGATGGACAGGGGTCCCCAAAAGTTCAGAGGCAGAAGATCATGGAACATACATAGTCAGGGTCCATGTGTCTGAAGAGTCCCAAGAGTCTGACTTCATTTAGAAGTGGCCCTAACAACGTTATCTCAGGGAGGTGAGCCTAAGGGTGGTAGCAGGATCCCTCTTTTTGTAAGGGTTGCTCCCTCTTCAGGGAAGGAGAGAGTATGGGAATTCTAGTATGGCTGGCTTTTGCACCATGGTGTCCTACCCTTCTGGGGCTGAGGGAGGTATTGTGGGGAAAATATAAAATGAAGGTTGGGGGGTGACTGCCAACCCCCACCTCTGCTGTGGAGGGCCCTGCCCAGCTCTGGAAGGCATGTGCCCGACCTTGCTTTTCTGGTTATTTTCCTCCATACATTGTGGTTTGCTCTCAGGGTTAACTGACTTCCTCAGGTTTGCAATGTGTGCTCTGTTTCTCCAAAAGTCTGATCTTACCAGTTTAGGTCCCTTCCAGGCAGGTGGACCCAGGCTCCTTTGTCTCTGAAGTTTAATCCTTCCCACACATACAGTGCTGAATCTCTCACCCAGAAGCCCAGGTGGGGGCTTTTGGCTTTCTTTCCCAAGAGGGATTATTCAGCAACAAGCCAGCCCCCTTAAAAAAGGGCTTGTATGGAGGTTGCACATTCAAAATCCCTGGAAAACCCTCAACAGATCATTGTCTGGAGCTACAGAGAGGCCACTGTAGTAAGACGGTATCAGTCTTTCCATTAATACACCCCTTGTATTCACAGGCTTTGTAACTTGGCACATAAAACAGTTGCTCCAAGATGCAATTTACCCCATTTATGGTCTCCATGTGGCACTTTACATTCTAGAGAATAATAAGTGACAAAATCCATCTTTCTTGACTTAAGGAGAGTTTCATGTCTCCAAAGGAAAAAAATCTTTGCTTAGTTTCTCTGGTTTTCAGTTGCTGGGAGACCTTTTGTTGATTGTCAGCAGGGCATCTTTCTAGTTTAATAATAAAATGATAGGTATATATTTCTAACACTGCCCACAAGTTATTTTGGTGTATGTGGCTATTCTGTTCCAGTAAGAACAGAGTATTGTAGTTTTACCGGTGTAACATCAATATAAATAAACTGCCTTTTAGTGGACAGAAGATTGCGGAAGAATTAATTCTACCAACTTGGAAGCCTGTTAGGGACGGCCTCACTTGTCCTACCTGAGAACCTGGAAATTATTTTTTAAAGGAAAAGATAAATTAATTTAGCAGGTTTTTCCTTTTTTTGTGAGTAAAAGTGATCTTTACACCAAAGCACCCTATAGAAATACTCAGGACTGGCTCAGTGCCTGTAGCTCAAGCAGCTAAGGCACCAGACACATACACCTGAGCCGGTGGGTTCAAATCCAGCCTTGGCCTGCCAAACAACAATGACAACTACAACCAGAAAATAGCCAGGCGTTGTGACGGGCACCTGTAGTCCCAGCTACTTGGGAGGCGGAGGCAAGAGAATCACTTAAGTCCAGGAATTAGAGGTTGTTGTAGGCTGTGATGCCATGGCACTCTACCCAGGGTGACAGCTTGAGGCTCTGTCTCAAAAAAAAAAAAAGAAAGAAATACTCAGGACTGATACCACTTGACCAGACTGGGTAGTTCAAGCTAGATTACTCAGCAGTAGTTTGCTTTTCTGGGTGTAGCGCTTTTAAAACAAGGAAACTCAACGTGAAAACCAGAATGCCTTGGGCAGCTCACTTAGCCAGGGTCACTCTTTACAAATCTTGTTGCCCTGGTCATGCACAGTGCCTTTCTGAAGGAATGGGTGTAATGTGAAAATTCAGCTGACATTTTTGGCCATTGTAGTTTCAGTCACCTGGCAATGATACGCGTTGGTTTATTTTGGGGTGGCTGTGGGACACAGTTGAATAGAATGTTTTGTGAACTGTCTGCTCTTGACCAAATGGAACATTTATGATGGTGTGTTAAAAGAACATTCAGGCTTTGGAATGGACTTGGCTTGTTCCTTTCTGTGTAATTGCAGTCAAGTCACTTAACTTCTCTGAGCAGCTCCTGGAAAAGGATATGATAAAAACGTCTATTTAGGGCGGTGCCTGTGGCTCAGTCGGTAAGGCACCGACCCCATATACTGAGGTTGGCGGGTTCAAACCCGGCCCCGGCCGAACTGCAACAAAAAAATAGCCAGGTGTTGTGGCGGGCGCCTGTAATCCCAGCTACTCGGGAGGCTGAGGCAAGGGAATCGCCTAAGCCCAGGAGTTGGAGGTTGCTGTGAGCTGTGTGATGGCAGGGCACTCTACCGAGGGCCATAAAGTGAAACTCTGTCTCTACAAAAAAAACCCAAACAAACAAAAAAAACGTCTATTTAACTGGGTTGATGTGAGAATTAGGTGAGGTAACACGTGACAGGTGGTAACAGGACCCCCTGTTATGTCAAACGCTTAAAACACAGGCCATAGTTAGGGCACAATAAAGAGTAATTGCAGTAATTAACAATTGTAATTCTCTTTTTTGAAAGATTACTGACAGTTATTAATACCAGGTCATCCTGGTTCAGCGCCTGTGGGCCCGCCAAACAACAATGACAGCAGCAACCAAAAAATAGCAGGGCATTGTGGTGGGCGCCAGTAGTCCCAGCTACTTGGGAGGTGGAGGCAGGAGACTCGCTTGAGCCCTGGAGTTGGAGGTTGCTGTGAGCTGTGATGCGACGGCATTCTATCCAGGTTAACAGCTTGAGGCTCTGTCTCAAAAAAAAAAAAAAAAGAAAAACACCAGGTCATCCTGACAAGTTATAAATAGGGTCTCATTTCAAGAATTTCAAATAAATTTATTTGCCATTAGCCTAAGAAACATTTGCCTTTTTTATGGTCAAAATGATTATATATTTGAGTAGGTCTAGTACGAGATGGTAAATGAAACAGGCTTTTCACGGCATAGACTCTCTTAACCTGAACCAAAGCACTTTATTTTATTTTATTTATTTATTTATTTTTTGCAGAGACAGGGTCTCATTTTATCGCTCTCAGTAGAGTGCCATGTCGTCACACAGCTCACAGCAATCTCCAGTTCCTGGGCTTAGGCAATTCTCTTGCCTCAGCCCCCCAAGTAGCTGGGACTACAGGTGCCTGCCACAATGCCTGGCTATTTTTTTTTTTTTTCATTGCTGTTTGGCTGGGCCCAGGTTTTGAACCTGCCACCCTGAGTATATGGGGCCGGCGCCCTACTCACTGAGCCACAGGTGCCACCCTTACTTAATTTTATTTTTTGCAGTTTTTGGCCGGGGCTGGGTTTGAACCCGCCACCTCTGGTATGTGGGGCCAGCTCCCCACTCTTGAGCCACAGGCACTGCCCCATGGGAGAAGGAAGTGTTTTAAATTGTAGTTTAAGGCTTCTTTAAGCCTGAGGGGATATTTTGTGGCGACTGGGAAGTGTGGCTGGATTTTGAAGACATCACTGTTAGGTTTAAATACAGCTATTCATTATGCTTCACTTACATTGTTTTAATTGTGGTGTGTGAGTTTTAGTGCAGCTCAAGACATTTAAAATCATGTCAGAATTTTCAGGGCCCGTATTATCTTTTCCTATTCTTCCAGTTCATTATGCAGTTCCCTAAATGTGGTATATCCATAGTGATCTGTGTTCTTCTCTTTTTGCTGCAGGTTTATGTTTCATATTATACACATTTTTATTTTTATTTAAAGTTATTTTTACATGGCAATGGAATGTGCCTTCTTCTGTCTACATTAACCCCATTGGACTTGCAGGGCACTCCCTTAAAAGGAACTATTGCTTAGTGTATTAGACATCTAAACCAGACCTCTTGGGTCACTTCTCCCAGTGTGCTTTGAGGAAATGCAGATTGGTTGGTGTTAACTAAGGATTCAGATTCAGGATCTTTGTTCCTGTGGCAAGTGAAAATGCCCACATGCAAAAATGGCTGAGGGTCTGAAAGACAGATTGTTTTGTGGAAAGTAAAGTGCTCTGGTCTGGAAGAAGCTGTTTCCCTAAGGTGTGTTAGGGTGTGATTTCTGTGTGGGGCTGCAAAGCTACTGCATGAATCATAATGGCTCATTGAAATGTACTGACCTTGCTTTAAATCTAAGGACTGCTTCCTGAGCACACATTCCTGAACGCTGGGGAGACCGAGTTTTAGAAGTAAGCTTTGAACTCTTTGAGCTTTTTGAGTATAATTCTACTGGAGTTTGTTTCTTTGCATGTTGTACCGTCATTATTATGTATGTAAAGGCTTTAACTTTTAAACCTTTTTTTCTTTGGATGTAGTACATTGCCTCACCTTTTTATTTTATTTTATTTTTTATTTTTTTCTTATGTGATATAGTTTTACTTTGTCACCCTTGGTAGAGTGCTATGGCATCATAAACTCACAGCAACCTCAAACTCTTGGGCTCAAGCGATTCTCTTATCTCAGCCTCCCAAGTAGCTGGGACTATAGGTGTCTGCCACAATGCCTGGCTGTTTTTTAGAGATGGGGTCTTGGACTTGATCAGGCTGGTCTTGAACCAGTGAATTCAGAGAATCCATCCACCCACCTGGGCCTCCCAGAGTGTTGGGATTAGAGCTATGAGACACTGTTTTTTAAGAGACTACACTCTGTTGCCTAGGGTAGAGTGTAGTGGCATGATCAATCATGCTCAACTTCTGGACTCAAGCAATCCTCCCAGCTAATTTTCTTTTCTTTTTTTTTTTTTTTGTAGAGACAGAGTCTCACTTTATGGCCCTCAGTAGAGAGCCATGGCATCACACAGCTCACAGCAACCTCCAACTCCTGGGCTTAAGTGATTCTCTTGCCTCAGCCTTCCGAGTAGCTGGGACTACAGGCACCCGCCACAACGCCCAGCTATTTTTTGGTTGCAGTTCAGCCGGGGCTGGGTTTGAACCCGCCACCCTCGGTATATGGGGCCGGCGCCTTATCAACTGAGCCACAGGCGCCTCCCAATTTTCTTAATTTTTTATGTTGCCCAGGCTGGTGTTGAATTCCTGGCCTCAAGAGATCCTCCTACTTTCGCCTCCCAAAGTGCTGGGATTATAGACATGAGCCACCATACCCGACCTGTTACTTTAACTCTTACACAAAAAATTACTGTGCCCAGGAGCCTAGTCATATTTTCTGACATTTACCTTTATCTCATTTTATCTATTTTTAAAGGAGGCATCAAGATTTCAAGGCAAGAGCCTAGCCAAGAGTTATGTGACCTTATTGAAGTGATTTGAACTCTCTGTGCTTCAGTTTTACTAATTATAAAATGAGGTTGGTAATACTGCCTGCCTTTTAGGGTTCTTGAGATTAAGTATCACAATACGTAGAAAGGATATTTGGCACAGAGGAAGCATTCAATAGTGCCTGGGTCACTTTTTAAAAATTTTACTTAACTATTTTTTAGAGACAGTGTCTCACTGTTCCCCAAGCTGGAGTGCGGTGGTGCAGTCATAGTTCACTGCAACCTCAAACTCCTAGGCTCAGGTGTTCCTCCTGCCTCGGCTTCCCTACCTACCCTGTTTCCCGAAAATAAGACATCCTCCGAAAATAAGACCTACTTACAGGAAAGATAAGACGTCCCCTGAAAATAAGACCTATGCATCTTTGGGAGCACACCTTAAAATAAGACACCGTCTTATTTTCGGGGAAACAGGGTAGTAGGTGGGACTGCAGGTGTGTGTTGCCATGTCCAGCTAATTTAAAACAAATTTTTTTTTTGTATGGTAAAGGTCTCACTGTGTTTCCCAATCTGGTCTTGATCTCCTGGCCTCAAGCCGTCCTTCTGCCTCAGCTTCCTAAAGCGCTGGGATTACTTACAGTCATGAACCACTGTATCTAGCCTAGCTCCTTTTTTAGAGATGTTGAGAATGTTAAACTGGTTAGATAAAATTTGATCCATTTGATTTATTTAATTGCTCTTTACTTCTTTTACCTTTACTAAAAGTGCAGCAGGGCAGTGCAACAACTAATAGCGCAGTTGTTGGCCTTTGAGACCAGCAGTGCAACTTTTGACAAGTATTCAGTCTTTCTAATTGCAGTCCTCTTTGGAAATAAAAGAGATAATAGGGTTGTTGGGTGCATTAAATGAGATAAATATCCAAGATGCTATACATGGTGAACACTTAGTACATAGTTGTTGGCTAAAAGGGATAGTGTCCTTGCTGCTGAAATAGAAGATTCCACTTCACTATGTGCAAAGCATTGTAAAGGATAGAGACACAAGTGGAGCATAATTCCTATATTGTAATTTGGGAATAAACCAAGTACATAAACATCTATAAGAGAGAATAAGAGGTGTGGAGTTTCGCACTGGGAAGATGAAGAGTTCTGGATATAGATGGTGGTGCAAGAATGTGAATGAACTGTACTCTTAAAAACGGTTAAAATGGGCCAAGCTCAGTGGCTCACACCTATAATCCTAGCACTTTGGGGGGCTGAGGTGGGAGGATTGCTTGAGGCCAGGAGTTGGAGACCAGTCTGGGCAATAGAATGAGAGACCTACAAAAAAAATTTTTTTTATGGTTAAGTTTTGCCTGCTGTGTATTTTACCACGTTTAAATCTTTTTTTAGAGATAGAGTCTTGCTCTGTTGCCCAGGCTGGAGTTCAGTGGTGCAGTCCCAGCTCACTGCAGCTTCAAACTGAACTCAAGTGATCCTCCTGCCTTAGCCTTCTTAGTAGCTGAGACTACAGTTGTGCACCACCGTACCCATCTAGTCTTTCATATTTTTTGTAGAGGCAGAGTCTCACTGTTTTCTCCAGGCTGGTCTTGAAGTCCTGTCCTTAAGCAGTCTTCCTGCTTCAGCCTCTTGGAGTGCTGGGATTACAGGCATGAGCCACTGAGCCTGGCCTTTACCTCATTTTAAAAAAGAATTAGAAAAAACCCAGATGTGAATTATAAATGACACTGAAGTTGAGATGAAAAAAGCTCTCTGGGCCAGTCCAGGTGGTTCATGCCTATAATGTTAGCATTGTGGGAGGCCAACACCGATGAATTACTTGAACTCAGGAGTTTGAGACCAGCCTGAGCAAGAGTAAGACCCTGTCTCTAGTAAAAATAGAAAAATTAGCTGTGTGTCATGGTGGGTGCCTGTAGTCCCAGCTACTCAGGAGGCTGAGGCAGGAAGATCACTTGAGCCCAAGAGTTAGTTTTAGGCTGCTGTGAGCTATGATGATGCTGTAGCACTCTACCCAGGGTGACAGAGTAAGGCTCTGTCTCAAAAAAAAAAAAAAAAGAAGAAGAGAGAAAGGCTCTCTGGCTAGATTAGGTTCCTTTAGGTTCAGTAGATGGCTAAGTTTTTTTTTTTTTTTTTTGGCCGGGGCTGGGTTTGAACCCGCCACCTCCGGCACTCCACCCCTTGAGCCACAGGCACCACCCAGTTTTTTTTTTTTTTTTTTTTTTTTTTTTTTGTAGTTTTTGGTGGGGGCTGGACCTGAACCTGCCACTTCTGGCATATGGGGCTGGTGCCCTACCCCCTTGAGCCACAGGCACCACGCTAGATGGCTAAGTTTTTTTTTTGTTGTTGTTTTGAGACAGAGTCTCACTTTGTCACCCTTGGTAGAGTGCTGTGGGATCACAGCTCATAGCGACCTTTTGGGCTCAAGTGATCCTTCTGCCTCAGCCTCCTGAGTAGCTGGGACTATAGGCGCCTACCACAATGCCTGGCTAGTTTATTTTTAGAGACGACTTCTCGCTCTGGCTCAGGATGGTCTTGAACCTGTGAGCTCAGGCAATCCACTAGCTTCGGCCTCCCAGAGTGCTAGGATTACAGGCTTGTGCCACCTAGATGACTAAAATTTTTTTTTTTAAGAGACAGAGTCTCACTTTGTCACCCTCCATAGAGTGCTATGGCATCACAGCTCACAGCAACCTCCAGCTCTTGGGCTTAGGCTATTCTCTTGTCTCAGCCTCCCGAGTAGCTAGGACTACAGGTGCCTGCCACAACTCCCGTGATTTTTTTGTTGCAGTTTGACCGGGGCTGGGTTCGAACCTGCCATCCTTGGTATATGGGGTCGGCGCCCTACTCACTGAGCCACAGGTGCTGCCCCTAAATGACTAAGTTTTAAAGGACTTTTTTTTTTGCGTTAGAGCCCCAAGCTGTCCCCCTGGGTAGAGTGCTGTGGCATCACAGCTCACAGAAACCTCCAACTCCTGGGCTCAAGTGATTCTCTTGCCTCTGCCTCCCAAGTAGCTGGGACTACAGGTGCCCGCCACAACGCCTGGCTATTTTTTGATTGCAGCTGTCGTTGTTGTTTGGCGGGCCCAGGCTGGATTCAAACCCACCAGCTCAGGTGTATGTGGCTAGCGCCTTAGCCACTTGAGCCACAGACGCCGAGCCAAGATGACTAAGTTGTTTTTATTTTTTTTGTAGAGACAGAGTCTGACTTTACTGCCTTCAGTAGAGTGCCATAATGTAACAGGACTCACAGCAACCTCTAGCTCTTGGGCTTCAGTGAGTCTCCTGCCTCAGCCTCCCGAGCAGCTGGGACTACAGGCGCCCGCCACATCACCCGGCTATTTTTTGGTTGCAGTTCAGCCGGGGCTGGGTTTGAACCCGCCACCCTCGGTATATGGGGCCGGCGCCCTACTCACTGAGCCACAGGCACCACCCCACGATGACTAAGTTTTAAGAAAATAAGTTATTGAATACAATAATGCCTACCAGAGGGTATAGATAGTAACATAAGGAACATTGTGTACCTGCCTCCCAGTTTAGGAACTGAACACTCCCACCCCATGTGCTCTGTCCTGAGCATGTTCTTCATGTTGCCCAGCCACTGTCTTGAATTAGCTATTTATTTTTCTAAGTAGGATTTTGATGAACAAAAATGGAGGCTCAGGAGGAAGTGACAACATAGAGGGGGGAAAATGGGGGATAGATTGTGCGAATACTGAGAGTTCTCATCCACTTTGGCCAGATGGGATTTGCTGATGTGTAGGGAAACAGCAAGAAATAAGGCTGACATGGGCAGAATGCCAGAGTGTGAGCTCCATGTCAGTTCATTTGGTAGCAAGGAGCTTCTGTGACCATTTCGGAGTCGAGAAGCAATCGGATCACATTGCACTTTAAGGAGATTAATCTGGCAGCAGAACGTGGGCTGCATTGATGTAGGAAGGCTCAGAAATACCAGGCTGGAGGCAAAGGGGAAAGTGTAGGTTAGGAAGAAATTAGGATTTGAGCTGAGGTTCTGGGAGAGGTAGACCAGCTGTCTGGACTCACTCTCCTCTCCCCCCCACCTCTGGGCCTTCCCTTCCCTCCTCTGGGGGGACCTCATCAGCTTTCCCTTCCAAAGCTCCCTTCCACGCCTCAGTCACAGGCACATGATCCCTTACCCTCTTTGTATACCTGTTCCGTGGCATCTGACACATATTTTGTAAGTCACTCACTTCCCTGGGCTTGGGGACTCCATTTTGTCATGTTTATCTTTGCATCCTTGGCAATGCCTGCCTGACACACAAAGTGTGCCCAGTTAGTGCTGCCTAGTGAGTGTGAGCGCAGATAACCGGGCTTGCAGTGGAAGTGAGGAAGAGAATGAGCATGGGGGTGCAGTTGGGTGAGGGGGGGTCCTTAAGACAATGTTAGATTGTAAGAGACAGACAGAGCACCCCCCACAGCATTGTCAGCAGGTGGTTGGAAATGCAGAGTTGGAATTCAGGGAACAGTCTGCTTCCTCTTTAGTGCTTGTTGAAGGCAAGGAGAATATAAAAGATTGAAAGACCACTAGGAGTGGCGGCAGTAGGGCGCCGGCCACATGGCCACATACACCCCAGCTGGCGCGTTCGAACCCAGCCTGGGCCAGCTAAACAGCTATGACAACTGCAACAACAACAACAACAAAAATAGCTGGGTGTTGTGGCACGCACCTGTAGTCCCAGCTACTGGGGAGGCTGAGGCAAGAGAATCACTTAAGCCCAGGAGTTGGAGGTTGCTGTAAGCAGTGACGCCACGGCAACATAGTGAGACTCTGTCTCAAAAAAAAAAAAAAAGACCACTTAGAGTAATTAGTGAGTTGGAAGAAGGAAAGAGGTGCCATGAAAGAAAAGGGAGAAAAGGCTTGGCTCTTTTGGCTTAAGCGGCTAAGGCACAAGCCACGTATGCCTGAGCTGACGGGTTCAAATCCAGCCCCGGCCTGCCAAACAACAATGACAGCTGCAACCAAAAAATAGCCAGGCATTGTGGTGGGCACCTGTAGTCCCAGCTACTTGGGAGGCGGAGGCAAGACAATTGCTTGAGGCCAAAATAGCCAGGCATCTGTAATCCTAGCTATTTGGGAGGTGGAGGCAAGATAATTGCTTGAGCCCAGGAGTTGGAGGTTGCTGTGAGCTGTGATGCCACAGCACTCTACCCAGGGCAATAGCTTGGGGCTCTGTCTCAAAAAAAAAAAAAAAAAAAAAAGAGAGAGAAAAAGAAAAGGGAGAAAAGAGAGAAACAAGTCTGATGACCTAACATCCTGTTATAGACTGGCCGGAAGAAGAGGAACCAGAAGTAGACTGCAGGGTTTGAAGCTCACCAAAGATGTACAGAAAGGTTGTGCTGTTGAGCTAAGGAATGCCACGCCCACCTTGTTGCTTATGTTGCTATGAGGATTTGTGCCAGGTATGCAGTTCAAGGTTATCTAGGAAGACCTGGGTGTCAGCCACTGTGCTGAAGTCAGTCACTGCACTAAGAACATGCAGAGACAAGTTGTCCATTGGTTTATTTCCTTCCTCAGCTATGCGAGTTTTCACATCCATCATTATTCAGGAAAACTTACTACCCAGTGGTACAAAAGCAGTGGAAATTTTTTGTAGAATTTCTTTTCTTTTCTTTCTTTCTTTCTTTTTTTTGAGACAGAGCTGTTTATAGAGGATTCTGGCAGTCAGGGGAAGGATGGATTGGAGGGAAATAAGAAAGCAGGGAGGTCAATTAGGAGGCTGAAAGATAAATGATAAAAATTATCTTTAGGCAGCCAAAATAACTGACTTCAAGGACATATGCTGGACTCCACCCTACTGAGTCTTGGTTTTGCATACAGTTTGCATGATAATTTACTTGGTCATGTGAGTGTCAAATTTTAAAAGAGTATAGGGAAGAACTATCAGAGCCAGTAACATTATCAAGAAATAAATGAATGACTGAGCATGTTAGCTCATGCTTGTAATTCTAGCACTTTGGGAGGCTGAGGCAGGTGGATCACTTGAGCTCAGGAGTTTGAGACCAGCCTGAGCAGAGTAAGACCCCCATCTCTACTAAAAATAGAAAAAAACTAGCCAGGCATTGTGGCGGGTGTCTGTTGTCTTAGCTACTTGGGAGGCTGAGGCAATGAGATGGCTTCAACTCAAGAGTCTTGAGGTTGCTGTGAGCTACAATTATGCCATGGCACTCTACTCAGGGCAACAGAGTGAGACTACCCAGGGTGAGAGAACTGGGACCAAACAGCCTCATGTGCTGTCTCAAAAAAAAAAAGAAAGAAAGGAAAAGAAAAGAAAGAAATGACAGAAAAAGAGGAGGCAAAAGTGATAAAAGCTGTACAAAAAGTGGAATGATATCTATTACACATAGTGGTGAAGACGGGATTTAGGTTGCTGGGAAACTTTGGGGCATGTTTAAGCATCCTAAATGTCAGTTTCCTTGTCTTTAAAATGGGAGTTAATACCATCCTCATTGAGTTTGTAAACTTTTATTATACCATGTATGGCAATAATAAAGACGCCACACATGGATGCTGGATGCTGTTAATGTTGATACAGTGTTTGGGGCTATTTGATTTAGGGTAATGTTTTCCTTAGAGCCTTAGTGTTGTAGATATTAATTATGTTAAAAAGGGCTCCATGGTAAATATATTTGGGAAACCAGTGAGCCGAAAGGGGTTTTGTTTTGTTTCTTTCTTCCTGCCAGGGTGAGTGGTAAAGCTCCAGAGCGGGTGTGTGTACCCAGTATTTCTCTTTTTTTATTTTGAGACAGAGTCTCAGTGTCGCCCTTGATAGAGTGCCATGGCATCACAGCTTACAGCAACCTCAAACTCTCGGGCTTAAGCGATTCTCTTGCCTCAGCCGCCCAAGGAGCTGGGACTACAGGCTCCTGTCACAATGCCTGGCTATTTTTTTGGTTGTAGTTGTCGTTGTTTGGCAGGCCTGGGCTGGGTTCGAACCCACCAGCTCTGGTGTTTGAGGCTGAGCTACAGGTGCTGAGCCCTATTTCTCATTCTTTTTTTTTTTTGTAGAGACAGAGTCTCACTGTACCGCCCTCTGGTAGAGTGCCATGACATCACACTGCTCATAGCAACCTCTAACTCTTGGGCTTACGCGATTCTCTTGCCTCAGCCTCCGGAGCAGCTGGGACTACAGGCGCCTGCCCCAATGCCTGGCTATTTTTTTGTTGCAGTTTGGCCGGGGCTGGGTTTGAACCTACCACCCTCGGCATATGGGGCTGGTGCCCTACTCACTGAGCCACAGGCACTGCCCCCTATTTCTCATTCTTTTTTTTTTTTTTTTTTTAGAGACAGAGTCTCACTTTATCGCCCTCAGTAGAGTGCTATGGCGTCACACAGCTCACAGCAACCTCCAGCTTCTGGGCTTAGGTGATTCTCTTGCCTCAGCCTCCAAAGTGGTTGGGACTACAGGTGCCTGCCACAACGCCCAGCTATTTTATGTTGCAGTTTGGCCGGGGCTGGGTTTGAACCCACCACCCTTGGTATATGGGGCCAGCGCCCTACTCACTGAGCCACAGGCGCCACCCTTCTCATTCTTAAACTTAATCCATCTCAGACCTTTTGGTGGAGAATTGCATGGGACTATGTCTCAGGGGAATAATTTGGCAAATGTTTTTTTTTTTGTTTTGTTTTGTTTTGTTTTTTTGAGACAGAGTCTCACTATGTCGCCCTGGGTAGACTGCTGTGGTATTACAGCTCACAGCAACCTCCATCTCTTGGGCTTAAGTGATTCTCTTGCCTCAACCTCCCAAGAGCTGGGACTACAGGTGCCCAACATGCCTGGCTATTTTTTGTTGCAGCTGTCAGTTTTGTTTTAGCTGGCCCAGGCCAATTTCGAACCCACCAGCCTCAGTGTATGTGGCTGGCTCCATAACCACTGTGCTACTGGTGCTGAGCCTGGCGCAAATGCTTATTTAAGGGATAAATGTATCCATCTGCATCTGTAGCCTGAGGATATTGGTATTAGTATTTACAATGACAACTCTTTATCACCAGGAAAAGGCTACCTTACACAGTATTTTTTATTTATGATTACAATTAATCAAACTTTTAAAAAATATTTTTTACTAGGAAAAATGTTTATTAAAGGAAATTTGGAAAATACAGAAAACAGAAGAAAAATACAATAACATAACAAAGCATTTTGGGTTTTTTCTTTGTTTTCCCCACTGGGATGATTCTGTGTATAACGTTTTTACGTTTTTGGTTTGTTTCTTTGTTTCTAACCTAAAGCTATACTCAGGGAATTTTCTTATTTATTTATCAGAATATTCTTTTTTTTTGGCCGGGGCTGGGTTTGAACCCACCACCTCTGGTATCTGGGGCAGGTGGCCTACTCTTTTGAGCCACAGGTGCCGCCCTATTTATCAGAATATTCTTACAAAACATAATTTTTAATAGCTACGTGATAGTTCATCATGTGGATATGTCATAATTTATGTAATCATTTCCTTATTGATATTTAGGGTTTTTTTTGTTTTTTGCTAACATAAATTACAGCAGTTAACATCTTTGGAATCTTTAAAACTCTGATAAGGCCAGGTGAGGTGGCTCATGCCTGTTATCCCAGCACTTGGGAGGCTGAGGGGGGTGGACATTACCTGAGCTCACAGGTGCAAGACCATCCTGAGCCAGACGTCTCTAAAAATAGCCGGGGTGCACAGCTCAGAGGAGTAGGGTGCCAGCCCTATATACTGGAGGTGGTGGGTTCAAACCCGGCCCTGGCCAAAAACTGCAAAAAAAAAAAATAATAATAATAATAATAAAATAGCTGGGCTTGGCACCTGTAGCTCAGCAGCTAAGGGCACTGGCCACATACATCGGAGGTGGGGGGTTGGAACCCAGCCCAGGCCTGCCAAACAACAATGACAACTGCAACCAAAAAATAGCCAGGCGTTGTGGCGGGCGCCTGTAGTCCCAGCTGAGGCAAGAGAATCACTTAAGGCCAGGAGTTTGAGGTTGCTGTGAGCTGTGACATCACAGCACTCTACTGAGGGCCACAAAGTAAGACTCTGTCTCCAAAAAAAAAAAATCTGATAAAGTAACCTACATTTTTTTTTTTGGTAGAGACAGAGTGTCACTTTATTGCCCTTGGTAGAGTGTGGTGGTGTCACATAGCTCACAGCAATCTCCAACTCCTGGGCTTAGGTGATTCTCTTGCCTGAGCCTCCTAAATAGCTGGACTACAGGTGTCTGCCACAATGCCGGGCTATTTTTTTGTTGCAGTTTGGCTGGGGCTGGGTTTGAACCCACCACCCTCAGTATATGATAGGGCTGGCGCCCTACCCACTGAGCCACAGGTGCCGCTCCTGTGACCTACATTTTTTAAGGAATAAGGCTTAGATGTCTAGGCAGTTCTTTTAGGTAAAGTATTTAATTCTCTATATCAGATCTGATTATACCATGTGAAGTGTTTCATTATAAATTTATGTAGAATAACATAGAGTACCTGATTCTCCTTTGACTAATCCCTTTTTCTACCCACAGACTGGGGTGAGGGGGGAAATCCCATTATTAGATTTTTCTAAAATAGCATTTTCTCATTTAAACTGAATAAGTAATTGGAGTCATGTGAGAGCAAATTTTATCCCTTGAACTCAGTTCTGAGTCAGGTGTTGGAAAATTCACGTCATGATGTATTTTAAATGTATAAGCAAAACTGTCAGAAGATACAGTCTTACTGTTTTAATCGCAAACTCCTGAGCTCAAGCCATCCTCCTGGCTCAGCCTCCCAAAGTGTTGGGATTATAGACCTGAGCCACCTTACCTGGCCAATAGATAGAATCTTAATAAGCATAAATTCACAGTTCCTCTGTATAGGCATTTTCTCATTTCCACCTGTGTAAAGACAAGTCCAAAAATTTTTTAGAGATGAATTTCTTGAAATTGTGGTTAAAAGAAAATAAGAAGAAAAAAACCTTGCTGAACAAATGAGTGCTTTAGTTGTTGATCCTGGCTGGAAACCACTAATAAGAAAATCAGAGTTCTGGGCGGTGCCTGTGGCTCAGAGGGGTAGGGCGCTGGCCCCATATACCAGAGGTGGCGGGTTCAAACCCAGCCCTGGCCAAAAACTGCAAAAAAAAAAGAAAGAAAATCAGAGTTTAGAAATTCTGTCTTCCATAGGCTGCTTTTTGGTGGGTGGAGAGAATTTTGATTTTAAAATTATAATAGAAAGTATTAATTGAGTTCCCTTCACCTAAGTGTTCCAGTAATTGTGGCTTTATTCCCTTCCTCAAATACAGGGACTGATGCCTTCCCACACCCCCCTGACTAGCTGTCTGGGCATTTCTGCTCCCATGCTGCCGGTGTCCCATAGTTATTGAGAGTCAAATGATTGCTCCTAGACTTGTTCAGTCTGATTTTGTCACAGTAAGTTTTTTTGTTTTTTTTTTGTAGTTTTTGGCCAGGGCTGGGTTTGAACTCGCCACCTCTGGCATATGGGGCCGGTGCCCTACTCCTTTGAGCCACAGGCACCGCCCTAATTTTTTTTTTTTTGAGACAGAGTCTCATTGTATAGCCCTCGTTAGAGTGCCATGGCCTCACAGCTTACAGTAACCTCAGAGTCTTGGGACAAAGCGATTCTTGTGCCTCAGCCTCCCTTGTAGCTGGGACTACAGGTGACTGCCATAAGGCCCAGCTATTATTATTTTTTTTGTTTGTTCTTAGCAGGCTGGGGCCGGTGCATGTGGCTGGCACCCTAACCACTGAGCTGTGGGTGTCGAACCTTTTTTACAGTAATTATATGATTTCCTTCTATATGGTAGCAACCAATAAACTATGAATGAAAAGAGAAAATGCTCTCTGTGAAAACTGTACAGAGTGCTTTGAAGAGAGTTAATTTGCTAGTGAATTAGGTGTGGTCTAGATGAGGGGAAAATTAAAGAATTCCAGAATGATTCTGCGCTCACATTGCTTGTTCAGCGTCTTAAGTTCTCATTCATGGATGAGAACATGAAAGGATGTGGTCTATGTGAAAAAGAGCTTTTGGAACTTGAGCTAATGGACCTGTTCTCTTACAAAAAGATCTTTTTTTTTTTTGTAGAGACAGAGTTTCACTTTATTGCCCTCGGTAGAGTGCCGTGGCATCACAAAGCTCACAGCAACCTCCAACTCTGGGCTTAGGCAATTCTCCTGCCTCAGCCTCCCGAGTAGCTGGGACTACAGGCGCCGGCCACAACACCCGGCTATTTTTTTTTTGTTGCAGTTTATACAGGGCTGGGTTTGAACCCGCCACCGTCGGCATATGGGGCTGGCGCCCTGCTCACTGAGCCACAGGCGCCGCCCCTTACAAAAAGATCTTAAAAGAGAAAATGGACACCTACATTAACCAAACTGCTCTGTTAACAGGCATGATCGTATGGGTATGGGGACTTCTTTGCAGATTCAGTGGGTCTAGGGTAGGGCCAAGTGTGACCCTACCTTGCTTTTCTGAACCCAGGGACAAAGGCAGTGTGGGCATCCATCCCATCCTGTCTTACCACGCTCATTCTTCCCCCCTCCACTCCCAAGTCCTTAGTTACACAAGGCCAATAGTATAGTAAGGTAACTTTTTTAGCATATGCCAATTATTTATGCTGTTATTATATTTATTATTAACGCTATTACCCAAACAATAAATCCAAGAAGTAGAGAGAGCTTGTTTTTTTGTTTGCTTTCTTTTTTTTTCCTCTGTGAATATTAGAAAGTAAGTCTTCTAGGAAGAACCAGGCCAAACCTTGGTATGTTGTACCTGCCAGAACTAGAAAACTGTCAAATTGTGTGTCTTTGAGACCTCTTTGTTTCTTTTTTTTTAGAGACAGGGTCTCATTTTATCACCCTTGGTAGAGTGCTGTGGTGTCACAGCTCACAGCAACCTCCTGGGCTTAGGTCATTCTCCTGCCTAAGCCTCCTGAGCAGTTGGGACTATAGGCGCCCAACAGAACGCCCAGCTATTTTTGTGTTGCAGTTTGGCCAGGGCCAGGTTCAAACCCGCCACTCTCTGTATATGGGGCCAGCGCCCTACCCCCTGAGCCACAGGTGCCACCCCAGTTTATTTCTTGTCTAGGATGAGTCCATTTACTTTTGAGCCTAGTTTTTTGCACTTATGTAGCTACTTACACTTAAAGTAAATGACATACTAATTTTTAGATTCAAATGGAGTCAGCTCCACATGGAAGAGATTTGTTTGAATTTAGATGCCATTATCTGCTGCTTTCTAGGGGAGCAAGTTTCATCTCAACAAGAAAGATTTTGATGTCTCCAATAAAAAATAACTATCTTTGTTAATCTGGTAGTTCAAAGTTACAGGTTCTGCTTGTTGAGTGGGTTGTTTTGGTGGAATATTTGATAAGCAGCTGGTAAATTTCCTTCCTGAGTAGGCTGTAGCCTTGGAGATTGTTTCTCACAAACCCTGGGATTGTTGTATTTTAGGACAGTTTCATAATGTTCTCTAATTATTTAAGTGTATTTTCAGATCATTAATTTTGTAAACATTTTTAATAGTCCAACTCTGTAACTAGTAAGTTTCTTTTTTTTTTTTTGTAGAGACAGAGTCTCACTGTACCGCCCTCGGGTAGAGTGCCGTGGCATCACACGGCTCACAGCAACCTCTAACTCTTGGGCTTATGCAATTCTCTTGCCTCCGCCTCCCGAGCAGCTGGGACTACAGGCACCCGCCACAACGCCCGGCTATTTTTTTGTTGCAGTTTGGCTGGGGCTGGTTTGAACCCGCCACCCTCGGCATTATGGGACCGGTGCCCTACTCACTGAGCCATAGGCGCCGCCCAACTAGTAAGTTTCTTTTCAAAACTGAAGCTTTAAATTGAATTAAGCCACATTAGGTTATGTTTACAACACATCTCTGGGATATTTTAGGCTTGGATTACAGGCTTCCTTCAAAGCCTGGATGCAGTTGAATACTTTGGTGAAATTAGTTTGTCATTGACAAGATACTTTTACTGAATGAGGGTGAATTTGGGCTTTCTAACCTAACCTTTAATATAAAGCCCAGGCTCAAATTGCATGTGACTTTGATGAGATTTACCTTGAAATTAATTGGTGCAATTAGTCAAGTGTTGTACAGTAAAAGGTGATGTGATTAACCTGGCTGAATGCATGCCAACCTTCTTTATTACCTAATCCATAAACCTGCAGTATTTAAGGTCTTAATGCAATCTGAAGGTTTCTACTAGTAGAATAGTACAAAACTTTGTTTCGTTCTTCATCATTGTATTACAGATAATTTTGAATTTAATTTCATTTGGAAAAGAAAACATCAAAATAAAAATGAATTTCCTACCAAAAAAAAGCAGTATTTGAGAAGGGCCAGCTCAGGTCAGAGGCAGCAAATAATCTAAGACATTTTGTTTTACTAGAGAGCAAGGGAGTGGTGATGTCCACCTGAATAGCCAGCCTCAGGGGTCTACCACTGGGCAAGATAAGCAATTTGAGCATCAGAAAGATTGGCCAAGCTGGGTGTGGTGGCTCGTGCCTATAATTCTAGCACTCTGGAAGGTTGAGATGGGATTGGGGTTGGATTGCTTGAGCTCAAGAATTTGAGACCAACCTGAGGAAAAGAGAGACCCCCATCTCTACTAAAAATAGAAAAACTAGTTGGCATTGTGGCAGGTGTCTGTAGTCCCTCAAAAAAGCTTATTGGTCATTTTGGGAAGTTCCTTAGGCACTAATTCAGTCTTCTAAAAGTTGTCTGATGTATCTCATGTTTTGCCACAGTAATGGGTAGCTTTGCTTTAGAGCCATCATTGTCAAGATTTTAATCTTTTTCCCGTTATATTTCACTGCCAAACCATTATCACTGCTGTGGCAAACTAAGAGTGCAAGTAGCTTCCCAGTTGACATATGGTTGTTTATAATAAACAGTAATGATGTTACGGTTTAAAAACTTATTATAAACATTTAAAGAAGCTAATCCTTAGAAGAGTTTAGCAAGATTTTTTTTTTTTTTTTGGCCGGGGCTGGGTTTGAACCCGCCACCTCTGGCATATGGGACCGGCGCCCTACTCCTTGAGCCACAGGCGCTGCTCGAGTTTAGCAAGATTTTAACAATAACTGATAGACAGTGGCCTTAGGCCTCAGCCAACAAGATTCTTACTGCTGAAATTGGGCAAGTATTTAGCGATGTGCCTTTGTTGGCCAGGGTATTGTGCTAGGTTTTGGACACAGGGCAATGAATAAGACACAATTCTGCTCTTTTTTTTTTTCTTTCTTTTTTGAGACAGAGTCTCACTTTGTCACCCTGGGTAGAGTGTCATAGTGTCATAGCTCATTCCAACCTCAAACTCTTGGATACAAGTGATTCTCTTGTCTCAGGCTCCCAAGTAGCTGGGACTTCTGCCTGGTTAGCTTTAGAGGCAGGGTCTCGCTCTTGCTCAGGCTTGTCTTGAACTCCTGAGCTCAGGTAATCCTTCCACCTTAGCCTCCCACAGTGCTGGGATTACAGGCATGCGCCACCATGCCCGGCCAGCCGTAGTTCTACTCTTCAGTGGCTTAGAAGTTCCCACCAAAAGAGTGGTTGTCAGCTCAAATGTCATTTCACTTCCTCTGAAACCTTTCCAGTTATATCAGTCAGGTTTCTGACGAGACACTGCACATTCAGCTTGGGAGATCTGAGGAGTTGGAAAGGAGATTCTTTGCAAGGAAGGGCAGCATAGAAACTCCTGAAGGGCTGGTGCAGTCATGCACGTCTCACCTCCAAGCCCAAGGACCAGGCAGGGAGTGGAGAGCCCAGAGATGGAAAGAGGGGCTGCCTTGGATGGATGAAGGAAACGAGGTGGGGTCTGGCCCATCTTCAGCCACTTCCCAGGGAGAGAACACAAAAAACAAATCCCCTACCCCATTTCACCCTCCTTGGACCCTCTGTCCCTATTGCTAAGCCTAACATGAACCTGAGGGCAAATGGGCCATTGAAGTTGTCAATATAGTTCAGCCAGTTGGTTCTTTAGTCACAGAGCAGGATGGAGAGTGGATTTCAGGGACCGGTGGCAAATTCCAGTACCATACTAGTTTCTTTTTCTTTCTTTTTTGGAGACAGTCTCACTATGTCGCCCTCGATAGAGTGCTGTGGCATCACAGCTCACAGCAACCTCACACTCCTCTTGGGCCTAAGCGATTCTCTTGTCTCAGCCTTCCAAGTAGCTGGAACTATAGGCGCCGACCACAATGCCCGACTATTTTTTGGTTGCGGTTGTCGTTGTTTAGCAGGCCCAGGCTGGGTTCGAACCCGTCAGCCTTGGTGAATGTGGCTGGCGCCCTACTCACTGAGCTAACGGGCACTGAGCCAAGAAACCTCTTTTCAGATGAGTGAATAGCTAGATTAACAAACAAGCGCAAAGACTACCACATGGATACAGTAAAACCAGAGATGTACTCTGTGAAACATGACACACCATTGAGTGGGGACATTGTATGGTGTTTGAATCATACCTCAGTAAAGGAGGGCATCGGAGAGCACCCGCCAGCGAGGGTCTGGCTTTGTCAGGGTTGGGGGAAGTTTAGAACAAGCTTCAGGGCCATTGCCAGGCCCTGCTTAAGTGGAGTTTGCCATGGAGGTTTGGGCTGGAGGGTGTTCTAGGCCAAGTAGCCAGTGTGAGCAAAGTCCCAGGAAAGAGCATTTTATCTGTCAGACTTGGACCTTCTGCTTGTTGTTTAACAAAATATTTGCTTGTTAAATAAAATGTGATTGTTAACTTTGGGTAAATACTAGGCCTTCTGAGAATGGTGGCAGGTGAAAGGGTATACCTCTGTTTTTACCTTAAATAACCCAACCCAAATTCCAAGTACTCACTGGATTTCATTGAAGGACTTATAATACTGTTATGAGTTTTCATTAATTTGTTTACATTTGCTAACATAAGTCAGTAACGTCATTTACTTTTTTTGTGATAAGGATTATATTATAGTGTGAAGGGGAATAAGGGACTGCTATGAGTATCTTTCCATGTGTGAAGCAAAGATAAAATTCTAAACCCCCTCCTGACTGAATGGGCCTTTCTTGGCCAAGAGTATCCCAGAAAAACCTTAAAACTGAGTTCCTGGGCGGCGCCTGTGGCTCAGTCAGTAAGGCGCCGGCCCCATATACCGAGGGTGGCAGGTTCAAACCCAGCCCCGGCCAAACTGCAACCAAAAAATAGCCGGGCGTTGTGGCGGGCGCCTGTAGTCCCAGCTACTCGGGAGGCTGAGGCAAGAGAATCGCTTAAGCCCAGGAGTTGGAGGTTGCTGTGAGCTGTGTGAGGCCATAGCACTCTACCGAGAGCAATAAAGTGAAACTCTGTCTCTACAAAAAAAAAAAAACAACTGAGTTCCTGGCCATGGAGGGAAGGGAGGTCAGACACACCCCCCTATATCCTTTTAAGAGTTTAACTCCTCCCCTTTTAAGAGTTTAGACACTACAGCTGACCAATGTTAATGTTAAAATAGAGGTTATAAGTCTGATGAGATGATGGGACTCTTTGTGGCAATGAGGTAATGAATTACAAACAGGACCTAAGATCTGACTGAAAGGCAAAGATTAAGTCACAGCTGCAGGTCAGTTTGCTTAACAGTTCCGCTTTGAATGAACTAGTACTGTGGCTTATCTATGATTAACACATTCCTTTCTGGGGAGTGGGTTGCCTGCAGTCCTAACACTCTTCCGGAGGCTGAGCAGGGAGAATCACTTGAGATCATGAGACCAGCCTGAGCAGCAGTGAGATCCTGTCTCTACCAAAAGTAGAAAAAATTAGCTGGGCATTGTAGCACCTGCTTGTAGTCCCAACTATTGGAGAGGCTAAGGCAGGAGGATCACTTGAGCCCAGGAATTTGAGGCTACAATGAGCTATCATGATGCCACTGCATTCTACCTAGAGTAACAGAGCAAGACTTTTATTTTTTTTAATTCTACCAATTCTGAGCTTTTAGACAAAACTTTTTTTTTTTTTGAGACAGAGCCTCAAGCTGTCTTCTTGGTAGAGTTCTGTGGCATCACAGCTCACAGCAACCTCCAACTCCTGGGCTCAAGTGATTCTCCTGCCTCAGCCTCCCAAGTAGCTGGGACTACAAGGCGCCTGCCACAACGCCCAGCTAGTTTTTGGTTGCAGCCGTCATTGTTGTTTGGTGGGCTGGGGCTGGATTTGAACCCGCCAGCTCAGGTGTATGTGGCTGGCGCCTTAGTTGCTTGAGCCACAGGCGTCAAGCCAACTTTTTAAAAATTATTAATTATTATTATTTTTTGAAACAGTCTCACTTTGTCACCCTTGGTAGAGTGTTGTGGCATCATAGCTCATAGCAACCTCAAACTCTTGGACAAGTGATTCTCTTGCTTCACCCTCCCAAGTAGCTGAGACTACAGGCACTCGCCACAATGCCTGGCTATTTTTAGAGATGAGGTTTTGATCTGGCTCAGGCTGATCTCGAACCTGTGAGCTCAGGCAGTCCACCCTCCTTGGCCTCCCAAGTGCTAGGTTACAGGTGTGAGCCACTATGCCTGGCAAAACTTTATTTTTTTTAACCAATTATGAATTAAAGACTCTTTAAACTTGCTTATAACCCATAAGCCCCCATTTCAAGATGTCCTGCCTTTTTGGGCCAAACCAGTGTATACCTTCCACGTATTGACTTACGATTGTACCTGTAATTCCTGACTCCTTAAAATATATAAAACTAAACTGACCCTTTCTTGGATGCAGTTTCTCAGGACCTCTTGAAAGTGTGTTCTTTGGGTCATGGTCATTCTTACTGGCTCAGAATAAACTTCTTGAAAGTATTTTACAGAGCTTAGTTTTTGCTAGTTAACACGTATAAAAGATTTAGCTTCGAAATGTGAACAGATTTGACTGCCTTAGTGTTTAGGAAAGCACAATTATAATTATAGATGAAGGCGCCAGACTCTGGTCAGCTTGAATCAGAACTTCACATTTTTGGGAAAGCATCCGCTGGAAACCTAAACCCTTGCCCAGCGCTGGCCAGCAGGGCTTCAGTCGGTCCCCTGTCCCTGTCCCAGTTCTGTGTGCTTCTCATTTGTAACTATTGCATGTGCAGAGGGGAGTTTATGTCCTTTTTTTCCTTACTGACCTTATTTTCTACCACACTCCCCCAACTAAGATAAAGAAATAATGATATGGCTCGGCACCTGTGGCTCAAATGGCTAAGTTGCCAGCCACATAACACCTGAGCTGGCAGGGCCTGCCAAACAATGACAGCTGCAACCAAAAAATAGCCGGGCGTTGTGGTGGGCGCCTGTAGGCCCAGCTACTTGGGAGGCTGAGGCAGAAGAATAGCTTGAGCCCAGGAGTTGGAGGTTGCTGTGAGCTGTGATGCTATGGCACTCTACCCAGGGTGACAGCTTGAGGCTCTGTCTCAAAAAAAAAGAAATAATGATATGCACACGAGATAGATTGTGCACTCTGAGAGAACTGCATACATATATTAATGTAAGCACCCTGAGAGGTAAAGGGATTACCACATTTCTGCCTAGACAATTATGTATAAAATTCCTTCTCTTGGCTCACGCCTGTAATCCTAGCACTGTGGAACGCCAAGGCGGGTAGATTGCTTGATCTCAGGAGTTCAAGACCAGCCTGAGCCAGAGCAAGACTCCGTCTCTAAAAAATAACTGGGTGTTGTGGCCGGTGCCTGTAGTTCCTGCTACTCAGGAGGCTGAGGCAAGAGAATAACTTGAGCCCAAGAGTTTGAGGTTACTGTGCACTCTACCCCAGGGCAACTGAGCGGGACACTGTCTCCAAAAAAAAAAAAATTCCTTCTCTCTCTTTTTTTTTTTTTTTTGTAGAGACAGAGTCTCACTTTATGGCCCTCGGTAGAGTGCCGTGGCCTCACACAGCTCACAGCAACCTCCAACTCCTGGGCTTAAGTGATTCTCTTGCCTCAGCCTCCCGAGTAGCTGGGACCACAGGCGCCCGCCACAACGCCCGGCTATTTTTTTGGTTGCAGTTTTGCCGGGGCCGGGTTTGAACCCACCACCTTCGGTATATGGGGCCGGCGCCTTACCGACTGAGCCACAGGCGCTGCCCCCTCTCTCTTTTTTTTTTAAACAAAGGCAGTTGATTCTGTGCTTGTTATAAGGAATCAAACACTATGATAATTAAAACTTATTTAAAAATCTCACCATTTCAGGGGTTTGCTGCTGTTGACTTTGGGGAACATTCCTCCATACGGCTCTGTGCTAGATGGACAGAAGTCACCTTTTACAAATGGGATCCACTACAAATGCTGTTATCAGGCATCTCATTTTCCTTTGATTATGAGAAGAAAAGGAAACTGAAGTGAAACTGAGTACAGCTATAAAAATGTTTCTTTACCACAGAGAGATTATTTCCTGAAAAGACTTCTCTATGGTTAAGAAAAAGGATCATGAGAAAAGTCAAGCGCTATTTTCAATTTCAGGTATTTGTTGGAGCCTACCAACAAGGACTTTAGGTTTTTTTAGTCTGATGGTTCCTAAAATTCTTCTCTAAGCATTCTCAGATGGACTACACATTTGGTCACAGACACTGAGACTGGGTTCAGCCTGGGGAGGACATAGAGAGTTGGCTGCTTGTCACCCAGAGTGGCTGCCACCTGGTCCTTGCTAAGTGGCTTGTGGGAGGGGCTCCCAGTCCTGTTGGGCCAGCTTGCCTTTGCTTTGCAAATGAACAAGAATGGGTGTTTCCTCCCCATTTTTTTCAGGTGGAACTACAGAAGGGAATATTAGAGAGAAAAGTCTTTTTACATGGAATACAGCATCAAAGGTGTGTCCTGGGGCAGTTCTGAGTATCAGAAGAGGGTCAGGCTCCTACCTTCACACACATCCTGATATTGTCTCTGCTGCCATTGTTCTAGAGGGGCTGTGGGCGTGCTTTTGGTGGCGGCCACTTAGAATTTACCGATATTTCTGTTCTGAATACCCAAATAATATAAAAAATTACAGCTAGTGTAGCACTCATCAATTGGAGTTTATTTGGTCCCTTTTGCTGGCTGTTGGCTTTGACTTTATGCGTGTTATACAAATGAATTTTTCATTAAAGTCTGGGCTTCCCATGTTCCACTCTTTTAGGACTTTCTATTATATAGGATGAGTGATTTTCACTTGACTAATACTCTATGGAAATAAGATTTTTTTTTTTCCCTTGTAGATACATTATAGTGATGCTGAAGCAGTTTTCAGCCTGGGCTGCCTCCTAGAGAGTTTGACTGATGGAATTTGGAATTTGGGGTTAGTCTGGGAACTGGGATTTTTTTTTTTTTTTTGAGACAGAGCCTCAAGCTGTCACCCTGGGTAGAGTGCTATGGCATCACAGCTCACAGCAACCTCCAATTCCTAGGCTCAAGTGATTCTCCTGCCTCCGCCTCCCAAGTAGCTGGGACTACAGGTGCCTGCCCCAATGCCCAGCTGTGTTTTGATTGCAGCCATCATTGTTGTTTGGCGAGCTCAGGCTGGATTCAAACCTACCAGCTCAGGTGTATGTGGCTGGCGCCTTAGCCGCTTGAGCCACAGACACCGAGCTGGGAACTGGGATTTTTAACAGCTTCTCCTGCCCACAGGTGAGTCTGATGTACAGCTGCTGATGAGAATCACAGCTGTAAACTAATGATGAACAGTGTGCTAGAACTTCTGTGCTTAATTCAGTGTTGGCTGCCTTTCTAGTTTTCACCGTGGGAGAGCTGCACTTACTGTGCTGCCTTTGCTTAGGACTTTAGGGGACATTCTGCTTTCAGAATTACTCTTTTTTTTTAAGAGACAGATTTTTTCTTTGTCACCCTCGGTAGAGTGCTGTGGCATCACAGCTCACAGCACAACTCTTGAGCTTAAGCGATTCTCTTGCCTCAGCCTCCCAAGTAGCCGGGACTACAGGCGCCCGACACAATGCCTGACAATTTTTTTGTTGCAGTTGTCGTTGTTTAGCAGGCCCGGGCTGGGTTCCAGCATCGGTGTATGTGACCATCGCCTTAACCATGAGTTATAGGTGCCAAGCCCAGAATTACTCTTTTTTTTTTTTTTGTAGAGACAGAGTCTCACTTTATGGCCCTCGGTAGAGTGCCGTGGCCTCACACAGTCACAGCAACCTCCAACTCCTGGGCTTAAGCGATTCTCTTGCCTCAGCCTCCCGAGTAGCTGGGACTACAGGCGCCCGCCACAACGCCCGGCTATTTTTTGGTTGCAGTTTGGCCAAGGCCGGGTTTGAACCCACCACCCTCGGTATATGGGGCTGGCGCCTTACTGACTGAGCCACAGGCACCGCCCCCAGAATTACTCTTAAGAACCAGTGTGAGGTCTCCTCCCAGGTTCAGTCTCTAGTGGTTTTTATTAAGGAGCCCATCCAGGTTGTAAAGGGTTTGAGGCACTTGTTGTTTGACAAACATGGCTCCCTTTTTAAAAACTTTCTATTTTATTACTTATTTGCCAGACTTGGCTTTGAGTGATTTCTGGCTTTTTGGATTTTGGGGGGGATTCTGAAATTCCTTAAGCTGATCTTTCCTGAGTATAAAGTGTGTGATGAGGTGCTTGGCATGCCAGTACAAGTATGCGGTTTGTATTCCAATGGGAAGACAGGAAGCAAGCACACAGATTTACCCCTCTCTGGTGGCAGTTAATACCCCAACAGAAATGGGTGCTGTCACAGAGAGTAATTGCTGGTTTAGTAAGGACTGTCAGGGAGGCCTCTGTGGGGACAAGCCTGAGGGCTGTGTTCTCAGAACTGACCAGGAAGGCTGAGGGAGACCAGGTCACTTCAGTTCTATTTATGCTGACTCTTGACAGGATGCATGCCCGTTCCTCAGAATCCTCTGTGCCTGACTTAACGCCTAGTATATGGTTGCTCAGTAAATGTTTATTGAACAAAAAATTGATTGAGGTTAGAGTGACAGGCAGGCACACAGCGCTGGATCTGGGAGAAGGAGCCTGATCCTGATTATGGCCTTGAACATGCCCAATATCCATCAGATGAGACTAGCAGGGAAAAAAGATCTCAGCAGCAGTTGGTTTATTTATTTATGATTAAACTTTACTCTTAGATAATTGTAGATCCATGTGCAATTGTAAGACATAATAGCCAGACATGGTGGTTTGTGCCTGTAGCTGTAGCACTCAGGAGGCTGAGGTCGGAGAATTGCTTGAGGCCAGGAGTTCAAGACCAGTCTGGGAGAACTAGGGAGACCTCGGCTATAAAAAGCAACAAAGACAACAACAAAAAAACAAAAACAGAAAGATCCGTTGTCGCTTTCATCCAGTTCACCACAGTGGTGACCTTTGGTGAGATTGTAATACACACTCACTCCCAGGATGTTGGCAGAGACTGTCAGGACGCAGAACTTTGGGACATTTCCTTCCTTATTGGGAGCCCTCACACTGCTCTGATCTGTTCTCTATTTTTGTGAGTGTTAGTTCAGGAATGTATATATAGAATCATGAAGTTTTTGGCCCCTTAGAATTGGCTTTTTTCACTTAGTATCATTCCCTGGAACTTTATCCAACTTCCTGTGCCCATCAATAGTTTGTTCCTTTTTCATTGTTGAGCAGTATTCCATGGTGCAGATATATCATGGCATGTTGACCACTCACTCACTGGAAGACTTTGTCAAGATTTTGATTGTCAACTTGGCATCCATAGCACAGTGGTTATGGTGCTAGCCCATGCACCGAGGCTGGCGGGTTCGAACCTGGCCCCAGCCAGCTAAACAACAATGACAACTGCAACAAAAAAATAGCCAGGCATTGTGGTGGGCACCTGTAGTCCCAGCTACCTGGGAGGCTTGCTTAAGTCCAAGAGTTGGAGGTTGCTATGAGCTGTGATACCACAGTACTCTATCCAGGGCGACATAGTGAGACTCTGTCTCAAAAAAAAAAAAAAAATTTTTTTTTTTGGATTGTCATAAACAAATGTTGCTCTGAACATTCACCTGCAGGTTTTTGTGTGAATCTGATTTGAATTTCTCTGGCATAAGTGTCTAGGAGCACAATTTATGGGTCATATGGTAGTTACAAGTTAGTTTTGGAAGAATGGGCTAAACTGTTTCCAGAGTGGCTGTATGATGCTTTTTTTTTTTTGTTTGTTCTTTCAAGTGACTTAACAATGGAAGGAAAGACTCTTGGGGGGGGGGGGGCATGCGGATTATGCTGTGGGTGGGTACCCCACCTGCTTACCAGGGACCCAGGTGAGACTTGGTCTTTCCAGCCCCAGAATTATCCTTGCTTGCTAAGGGAAGCTGGGAGATGAAGCATTTCTGTTGCCCTAATTTTGGGGACATTCCTAGCTTTTATTTTATAGTGTTGAGCAAGAGGTTTAATTTTCCTTTGTAATTTAAATCCTTTCCATTTTAAACCAACCCTAATCTTGATGGCCCTTGGGCCCAGCTGTCACTGCCTGGGGTGTACAGATTACGTGTCTGCTGAATAGTGCCTGCTGGTGAGGGGGCTTCTGAGTGAGGCATTGATCCAAAAGCTTTTGTCTTTGTTCTCTGGCTTTGGTCTCTTCATGGTATTTGTGTGGTGTGTGCACAAGTGTACTGGGAATTGTGCAAGAGCAATAAATAGGCATGACGGATGGGGGGCAGCCGCCGGGAATCTATACCGAACCATGAGGAAGGAAGTCACAGCAAAAATAGGCTGGGTGGGGCAGTAGAAAATACAAGGGGAAAATGAGATGGCTGGGGTGGGGCTGAAGTAGGAGCCACTTATTGAAAAACACGGTCACCCTGGGTGAGGAATCATGTGCGGAGAGTGAGGTGGCAGCTGTGGTGGAGGAAGCCGGTCACGAGGAAGGGAGAAGGGAACTGGAATATGGATGTGTGTTTGCTTTTTTCTTTAAACATACTTTAGCTGAGCTTTGTTAGGAGTGACAGGGACATTACCTCTTACTCGTAGACCACCTATTTCCCCTTTTCACTCCTAAGGTCTAGGCAGGTGGCTTCTCTGCCTGCCAGGTAGCCTGTCATTGCTTGAAAGGTCAGAGTGAAACCCCTTTGGGCAAAATAACTACCCCCCTCCTTACCCAGCTCTGGTTTGGCTCTGCTAATGGGCTAACAGCCAGGAATTGGGAAGCCTGGGAGCTGGTGGTAGGCACCGGAGGGACACAGGAGGGACGGAGGGACACAGGAGGGACGGAAGGACCAGGGTGACTATAGACGTAATTTATTCTCAGTCTTTCAGGCTTGCTGGTTGGATCTCTTAAGCCTGATTATGAAACCTGAATTGACATCATGCTAACTGGCCCCCTTCCGGTAAAAGTGGTTCTTTAACTTCCTCTGGACCACCAGAAACTGTTTTGGAAAAATTTAGCCGTAAATCTTTGTGGCTGTTTACTTGTATAGGCACAATGGCAGAAGCAGTAAGGAATTCAAGTCACAGCATGGCCACTGAAGTGCAATCTTAACATGGAGTCACAGGGCAAAGCCCATCCTGGAGACACGTATGAAAGGAAATCAGCCTTGCTCTTTATGAATAGAGAACACTGTCCAAAGGAGAAACAAGAGGGGCCTGAATCTAGGCTGGTGGCATCTGCCTGGAATGCAGTACTAACCTAGAGACCAGTGAGATGGCAGCAGATATGGCAGGTTCCTCAGTAGGCGTGGGGATCTCCAGGAACCTGTCTGTAAATTGATATACTTTGGGTTCTCGTTATCCTGCGTGCTCCTTTCTTGCAGACGCAGAATATTCAGCTTAACAAAGAAATGACACTTGCCAGCAACCGTAGCCTGGCAGAAGGAAACCTTTTGTACCAGCCCCGGCTGGACACTCTGAAAGCACACTTGACCCAGAAGTACCAGGAGCTCCAGGTTCTCTTTGAAGCCTATCAGATAAAGAAGACCAAATTAGGTAACTTTTATTTATTTCTTTTTTTTTTAGAGACAGAGTCTCACTTTGTCACCCTGGGTAGAGTGCCGTGGCGTCACAGCTCACAGCAGCCTCCAGTTCTTGGGCTTAGGTGATTCTCTTGCCTCAGCCACCCTAGTAGCTGGGACTACAGGCGCCCACCACAATGCCTGGCTATTTTTTTGTTGCAGTTTGGCTGGGGCCAGGCTTGAACCTGCCACCCTCAGTATATGGGGCCGGTGTCCTACTTACTGAGCCACAGGTGCCACCCAAGGTAATTTTTAAAAAGTGATCTTTCGAGACAGAGTTGAGGGAGTGTTATATTTTCAAGCTGTTGCCCTACCAAGAGAGAAATATTAGAATATTATGGAAAAGGTGCTAAGGCCTTTACTTTCAGCTTTTGGTAGGAGTGACTGTCCTGTTGCCATTCTAGTTGAAAAGACTTTCTCTGATAGAAACAAGAAAGTATCCAGGCGGGTGTCATCAGCAGGGGTTTTCTCTGGATGCCACTCAGAGCATCATGTCTCTTGGTTCTTCCAGATAAACAGTCTAGCAGCGCTTCCTTGGAGACCCTGTTAGCACTTCTTCAAGCAGAAGGGGCCAAGATTGAGGAAGACACAGAGGTAAATCCAGTTAACTTCAGAGTGCCCCAGGGCATGGCTTCCTGGGTCTTGAGTGACTTTGGGCAGTCAGTGCACCTACTTCCTCTAGGGCCAATGAGCACCACGCCTCCATGGCTAGGTGGTGGCATCCCCCCAGATGTGCATGTGAGCGGGCAGCCTGGCCTGTAGACTGGGAAAAGTGCCAGGCTGGGATCCAGGGAGTAGCAGGGCACGTGTACGTGGCACTGATTCAGCACCAGCTCCATGAGTGCCAGTGGCAGTTACTTACTATCTGCTGTGCTGAGTCATCTGTAGGGCCAGCTGAGTACTTGAGTCTCCTCAAACCTCATAGGTGATAAGGAAATGAGTCAAGGTCAAATGCTGCCCAATGATAGCAAGTCGGGGCTGGCAGAGTGTTGCCAATATCAGGCTGTATTGATCTGATTAACCATCAGTCCTTGGGGGGCCCTGATGTACACAGGCAAGGTTCTGTTCTACTGACCCATGGGAGCAAGTCTGCCAGGTGGAAGCAAGGAGGGGTTGGCCTGTAGCTGGCTTAATGAGAAAGGACCAGGGGGCCCAAGAGGTCACGGCTGCTAAGGGAGCCTGCGTTGAAGGTCACTCCCCCACACCTGCTGCTTGTCCATGCTGGCGGTCAGAAGGGTGGGCTGTCTAGCAGGATTGCCTCCCTCTCTTCCCAGTGGGTCCTGCTGTCATCCTGAACCCATGATCTCCAGAATCTGGAATGGGTGGCAAAGTGTGGGCCCTTGGGGTAGTTATCAGGAAAGGGGGTGTTGGGAGGAAGCTAGAGTGTTGCCTCCCTCTGTGCCCTGGACTGTGAAGGGAGCTAGACTGCTCTTACAACCAGGCTTTTCCTGCCTCTTTCAGAACATGGCTGAGAAGTTTCTGGATGGAGAGCTTCCTCTAGACTCCTTCATTGATGTCTATCAGAGCAAACGGAAACTGGCCCACATGCGAAGAGTGAAAATTGAGAAGCTCCAGGAGATGGTGCTGAAGGGGCAGAGACTCCCACAAGCCCCAGCTCTGTTGCCACCCAGGGTGCCCGAGCCAGTGTCTGCCGCTGCCGCACTGCCCTACCCTGTCCCAGAAGCCAGTGGGCCTCCCTCAGTTGTGCCTCGGCGCATTCCTCCGCCACCACCCCCGGTGCTTGCAGGACGCTTAGCCACCCCGTTTACCACTGCCATGGGCTCAGGACAGGCCATGCCCTACCCAGGATTACAGTGCCCACCCCTGCCCCCCCGAGTGGGTCTCCCACCCCAGCAAGGATTCTCTGCACAGTTTGTGTCACCGTTTCCGCCAGCTTTGCCCCAGAGACCCCCACCCCGGCTGCCTCCGCACCAGCCAGGTTTCATCCTTCAGTGAGTGCCGACGCCCCGGGCTTCCTGGGATATGTCCTCCGCCTGCCATGCCATGTTCTGCACACGGGGCTGTGAGGTCCGGCTGCTGTGCTGAGGGCTCTGTGCCCTGGGCCAGCTTGTCTGTCTGATTTTTAGAACTGTAGGTCCATGAGTAAGTAGAGGTAGAAGCTCAGGTTTTATACACTGAGGCAGTTGTCTGTGCCAGGTCACAGCCCAGCACTCCTGTGTCGTGTTGGTTTATGTTCTCAGTATGATTTCTGAGCGTTGGGTTGTTGATGGACTTATGCACCCAGGAAGAAACAAAGCCTCTCTCATTCCCATTTAGAATTATGGTCCTCCCATTGCAGCTTTATTTAAAAAGTATGGTTAGTGATGTCTGTTTTATTTCCAAAGGATAGTTCTGTGTGTCTTGGCCCACTGGCTGCTGCATCCCTGGTAAGGGGTGGTCAGCATTGGCCTGTGGCTGGGCCACGATGTGCAGCTACATTGTGTTCTGGAATCTGTTTGGGGTGGGTCATCACAGTCACCCCCCCTTCCCTACCTGGCTGCTGCCTTTCATGCCTCAAAGCCACAAGCAAAGTTTGCACTTGGCCCGTTGCCACGTTCAGAGGCTGGGAGAGCTGCAGCCCAGGCTTGAGGAAACCTTGGGGCCTGGACTTTGCACAGCAAACTATCGTCAGCCCCCCACTTCTCCTCCTGCCTAGAGCCAATCCCCAAGGGTTTCTTTTTTTTTTTTTTTTGTAGAGACAGAGTCTCACTGTACCGCCCTCGGGTAGAGTGCCGTGGCGTCACACGGCTCACAGCAACCTCCAGCTCTTGGGCTTACGCGATTCTCTCGCCTCAGCCTCCGGAGCAGCTGGGACTACAGGCGCCCGCCACAACACCCGGCTATTTTTTTGTTGCAGTTTGGCTGGGGCTGGGCTTGAACCCATCACCCTCGGTATATGGGGCCAGCGCCCTACTCACTGAGCCACAGGCGCCACCCTCCCCAAGGGTTTCTATGAAGAAAAACTCCCCCAATATTTTTACTACCTGTGTAATTTTGTTTTATATTGGGAAAGAAAACTTTGACACTCCGAAGACCATTCAGGGAAATTTTATAAAAAACAAATATTGTTTTGAGCAAATAGAAATGCAGATGAAGTGAATGCAAATTCCTTTCATGCAGGCAGTACATGGTCACACCTGCGGGTGCCCTGCTGTGCCTTAGCTTCACCAGGTGCCAGGACTCAGAAACCTGCAAGGGGCTGGGCAGAGCCCCTGGCGCTCAGCATTCTCAGAAGGGCTTGTTCAAGTTCATTGTTTCACTACAGGTGAAAGAAAAGTCTGGCCACCTTGAACCAGGATTCTCTTAGCCAATATTTCCTGCCTCTGGTTAGCCTGTGGCTGCGCCAGGGCCAAGTGGTGCTCTAGGTGTCAGGGCAGCAGAAGGGTTTGGAGAAAGCTCACCTGCAGGATCGAGGTGGAGGGTATGTTCTGGCCACCTGCATCGCCCCTTCTGTTCCCTTTGGGATCTCATCTCTGTGCCACATGTACTGACTCCCAGGTCTCCAGCTGGGGGAAAGCAACACCACGCACCTATTGACAAGGCCTGTGTGCTCATTGATGGAACTTCTGGCCTAGTCCTTGTCTGTCAACTCTCTGGCAGCCAGGGCCTGACCTCTGACCAACTGTCAGCTGGCTGCCATCACAGTGACAGAATCAAGGCAGAGCTGAAAAAGGGTTTGTTCCAGTGGCCCATAGACAAGGCCACCAACTTTTGTCCTCAGTTACTGTATACTCCTGCTTCTGGACTTGAACTCTACTGTATTGTAATTGTTCTTAAAAGAAAATGGAGCTGTAAAGGATGATTCACTGCCACACCAATCAGGTGGGGTTTCCATGTTCTGTGACTCAAGCAGGTGGTGCCACCCACCTCCAATACCTCTGCTGCCAGCCTGCTGTTGGGGACATTTGCAGCCCAGCAGGGGCCTCGGTGAGACACAAGCTTGGTTGATATCGTGAGGGCTGCCAGACTGGGCCTGCTGTTGCTGTCCAGGGCCATTATCTGGCAATGTGGTTGTAAAGCTGTAGGACCCTTTTAAATAAATAAGAGACTTGTTAATAACAGTCCTGTACACTTATTTACCTGGGGTTGTGGATATTCATGATGTGTTTGGTTCTAACAGTCAGTGATCAAAGTTCCAGCAGGGAAGGTGATGGGGGCGGGGGGTGGAGTGGTGGGCTCTGTTCTTGAAGTGAAAAGCCTTCCAAGGTTCTGTCCAGAGTCTCTGATATACTAACAGGAGGGAGAGAATCTCATAAACACAAGTTATGGGCAGAAAGAAGCAAATCATCCTGTGTATAAAGAAAATGTCTCTTCAGGATGGAAACTGCTATGCCAGAGCAAGGGACTGAGGATGACCTTAGGGCTCAGGCTGTCCCTGGCCTCTGTATATGGGTCACCACTGTGTGCAACACAACTGAAGGAAATCTAGTTAGGACAGTCCGTGTGTGTTTCAAATAGGAAAATTTCTGCGATCCTGACATCTTTGGGTACTTCCTGGCAGGTATTTCAAGGGGACAACAGTGGCCCCTGCCTACATGAAGGCCCAGTGGGGTGCTGCTTCCTTGTCAAGGCTGGGAGAAGGGCCTTGGCCAGCTCTGCCTTCTGTGCAGAGTACCATGCCTGTGTTACCGTGTCTGCCCCTCTGGTTGAGCTATTTATCTGGGTCATGATACCCTTGCAAGGGACTCAGAACACTGAGCTAGGTGCAAGCCCACCCAGTGCTATCGTGTCTAAATAGGGTGCATTCTTGGCACATTGTCTCATGAAGATGTGCAGCAAAAAGTGCTTTTGTGAGGAAGAGAGTTTTGTTTTTTTGTTTTTTTTTTTTTGCAATTTTTGGCCAGGGCTGGGTTTGAACTCATCACCTGCAGCATATGGGGCTGGTGCCCTACTTTGTTGAGCCACAGGTGCCGCCCAAAGAGAAATGCTTTTTTTTTAAACGATTTATTTATTTTTTTTTTATTTTTGGCCGGGGCTGTGTTTGAACCCACTACCTCCGGCATATGGGACCGGCGCCCTACTCCTTGAACCACAGGCGCCGCCCGAGAAATGCTTTTTTATAAAAGTACATTTCCTATTTTTTTCTTAGTGGCTGCTAGGAAGCTTAAAGCTAAATTTGCCATCCACTTCCAATGAGGCTGCCGGACTGCACATTTGAGTCTTGTGGTTCCTCAACTCCGTGTTAGAACCTGCCACACCTGGGAGTGCAGGTGGAAACCTTGGGCATTGGGCAGGCTATGAAGTAAGACTTACTACCTGAAGCTGCACAGCAGGATCATGCCTGTAATCCTAGCACTCTGGGAAGCCAAGGCTGGTGGATTGCTTGAGCTCAAGAGTTCAAGACCAGCCTGAGCAAGAACAAAACCCAGTTTCTAAAAGCCGGGTGCCAGCTACTCAGGAGACTGAGCCAAGAGGCTCACTTGAGCCCAATAATTTTTTTCTTTTTTGAGACACTTTGTCACCCTTACTAGAGTGCTGTGAAGTCACAGCTCATAGCAACCTCTAACTCTTGGGTTTAAGCGATTCTCTTGCCTCAGCCTCCCAAGTAGCTGGGACTACAGGCGCCCGCCACAACACCTGGCTATTTTTTTTGTTGCAGTTGCCATTGTTGTTTAGCTGGCCCGGGTTGGGTTTGAACCCACCAGCCTCGGTGCGTGTGGCCAGCGCCATAACCACTGTGCTATGGGTGCCAAGCTTGAGCCCAAGAATTTGAAGTTGCCATGAGCTATGATGCAATGGCAACAAAGACTTTGTCTCAAATAAAATAGATCCTGTCTTCCATGAGCCCTCTGCTCACCAAAAGGACCTGGAAGAGGCAGAGACCAATCCAAGAGCGAGGAGTAGGCGGGCTGCCAAGGCCACATGAGACTACTTTCTACCCCACAACATCTGAAGTCAAGCCGCCACTGAAGACTTACTACCAATTCAGGTTCCTGCCAATTTTTGCTGGTTTAGATTTAGTAGAGAATTATTTGCTATAAAGTGTTCTCTGAGGCTGTTTTGCCTTATGAACAGGAACCAGACATGGGTTCCATTTTGGCAGGCCTGCCTTAGGCACTAGTTTGTGAAGGACTTTCACACACAGGATCACATGTACACAAGCACCTGGGTGTGCAGGCACAAACTCAGGCAGGGGCAGGCTAGCCACACAGCAGGAGCCGGCTGCTCTGGAGCCAAGGTGACTTTTCTCCTCTGAACTGCACTGTCAATGCTGGTGACCTGGGGACCAGACAACCCTGCCTGAGTCTTCCCTCTGCCACATGTCCTGGGTGAATGGGTGCTTGCTTGGCTAGTGCCATTCAGGGACCTGTATGCTGTGTGTGGCCGCAGTGGTTAAGTCCAGACCAGCTGGAGTCAGGTTCCCTGGGAAGCTTAGAAATTGTTAACAACCCGAGGGGAGCCCAGGGAGGCCATGGGGTCTAGTCTTGGGGAATAGAGATGGCCTGGGGATAGTGGCTAACTTTCAGCTGCCTGCATAAAAAGAGGGCCCCATGGCCTATAAATTGCCCAGAGACAGAGGTGGGCACTTGGCAGAACCAGCAGCATCTCGGTGAGGTTCTCCGTGGTCCCAAATGCTCTTGCATTACCTACCGAGACTACAGAGTCCCCTACCCAGTACCTGATCAGGGCCTGATGAAGGAAGCAACACGTACCCCTAGAGAAGTGAAGAGCCAGGCACACTCCTCATTCTGAAGCATTGGTGACAACAGTCAAAGTGCATTTTATTGCCAACGGAATACTTAACACAAGGGCACAGGGCAGACGGTGAGAAGGGCTGCCGGAGGCAGGGCGCTTATCTAGCCTAGTCTTGGCTCTGCCCTCTCAGCCCAGGCCCCACCCCTGCAGCCACTCTCCTTGGGCTCAGGACACATTCCTTCAAATCTGTCAGTGGCAGACAAAGCTGGGCTAAACCTCCCCAGCCACAGATCACCCTGATTTCTTGGCTGCTCTGGCTGAGCTAAAGGACCCAGGGGTGGAAACAGCCCCCCAAGATGGGCGATGGGATGGACCAGGGCAGAGCCAGCCAGATCAGGGAAATGGAAAATAGGAAATGGGGTGGCTGCAGATTCAAGGCAGCACCTGGGCCAGCTGCCTACAGGGATATCCATCCACCTGCCTCCCTGCCTTGCTCCCCAGATAGCAGGTACTCTAGCCTCCAATCTGGTCCTAGGGACTTGCATCAGGGATGCCCTACGGTGGCCCAGGGAGAAGCACCCTACAAACCACCCCAGAGACTCATCTACTAAGGCCTGAGGGCCTCGTGGAATCAGTGCACTAAACAGGCCACAGACAGTGTGTCCAGAAGGCAGGGACCACTCAAGTAGCCCTGTTTCCCAGTGGGCTGACTATAAACTTAGAAGAAAAGCTCTAACGCGGAATATTAAAAATGTTCCATATATTTCCTGAAGAGTTGTGGCTCAGACCTCCTGGGTCCTGGCTGCTCTCCCAAGCTCCTTCTGTAGGTGAATAGATTCACATCCTGAAGAACCATCCATACAGCCCAGGCCCAGAAAAGGGCATTGAGGACACTGACCTGGGCTGGGAGCTCAGGCACCAGGTGCAGGGGCAAGGCCCCTTGGCCACAGGAGTCCCAGACGTGTCCACCAGCTGCCCCGCCAGACCCCTAAGGGACCTAGTAGTTCACGAGTTGAGCTGGGTAGATGCCATCCTTTGTGTTGAGCTGCTGGGGTCAAAGGTGAAAGTTCAGTAAACATGGCCAAGGGAATGAGACCGCCCAAGCCCACCTACCACTTGAGCATTGCCTTCCTGCTCACCACGCTGCCCATGGTGGGGGCATCGCCCCCCAGCCCAACACTGATGCCTGGTACCTGGTGTTCCTGTCTGGGGACCACGCTGGGCTTCTGGGCCAGGGGCGGCTTCTTGGTGGTAGCATTTCGAGGGGCAGCGCTGGGCTTGCCAGGCTCCTCCTCACCGGGCATTGTCCCCACTCCTGCCAGCGCATAATGCCGCTTTCGTAGTTCCCCGAGCCGCTTGCGCTCAGCCTCCAGTGTTGTCTCCAGCTCTAGGACACGCACCTGCAGCCCAAATGGCTCCATTAGCAAGGCCTGGCCTCCCCAGGGAGGATCCTCCACTGACCGGGGCTCAGTGACCAGCTACCTACCTGAGTCTCCATCTCCTGCTTCTTTAGCTTGATGAGGGACAGGCCAGAGAAGTCCATAGTGTCTGTGGCCAGAGGACAAGGTAAGTGGGCACCCTTCCTGCAAGCCTGGGAGCAGGCTGCTGTCCTCAGACACCCAGGTACTCGCCTCTGTCCTCAATCTGCTCCTGGCCTGACTTGGTAGAGGCCACCACGCTGGCAGCCCTCTCGTTGACAGTGCGGGAACACTCCTGCAGGCGGCTCAGGTGGGTGCTATGCTTGTTGGCCTTCACCTGGGGAGATTGTCAGGGTGCGCCCAGGGTGGCAGCAGCAGCCAGCAGTTAGGGACCTTGGGCCAAGTATGGACCAGGTCTACAAATGCCAGCACACAGCCTTACCTTGGAAGCCGCCACCAACTGGGCAGTACTGGCTGCGATCTCGTGGGAACAGACAATGAGCTCTTCATACTTGCCCATGTGCAGCACCACCCTGTCAGCTGACTCTCTGGGAGACAAGGTGGGTTGGGGCAGGGTCTCTGAGCCCGCGGATGGTGGGGCTGCCCCCATGCTCCCCACTCCCACTCCCAACTGCACAGTAAGCAGACCCCTGCCCATCCCCACCCGGTGTGACATACACCAGCTGCGTGGCTCCCCAGCCCACAGCCTTGGAGGCTGATATGAGGCCTTCGGTCCAGCGCGAGTTCTTGGCATAAAATTCCTGCTGTGTGGCCGCCCCCTAGTGGTGACAGAAGACAGGGCCGGATGGGCCAGTCAAGGACTTCACAGGTGGAAAAGGATCCCTGTGGGCCCTTCTCCCCTCACCAGGGCCTCGGTGCACATCCTTGGGACAGGGGTGTCTGATCACTACATGTAAGACCTCGCAGGCTCTGCTATGTAGTCTGCCAGGGGAGTCACTGTCAGACCATGGCCCGCACAGCTCACCCTGCCGCTCTCCACGATCTCCTTCTGCAGGCTGGTAGACGTCATCACCAGCAGCCGGATCGCCTGCCAAGACCAAGACATATTTGACTCTCGAGCAGCACCCCCAGGCAAAGCTGCCCTGGGGCCACAGTCACCCTCTTACCTTCATCAGGTCGGTGCAGGAGTTGAGGATCCTGTGGAATGGAACGGGAAAGCGCAGCTGGTCCTCTGTGGCTCGGCCCACTTAACATCACACACTAGGGCCTGGCCACAGTAGTGCCCCCACAGGTGAGGCTGGCATGTCCGCTAGCTCCTGGGCCTTCCTCTTTGGCATGCTATGCAGTCAGGGGACAGAACCCCTGGACCTGGGAAGGCTGTGGGGAACCATGCCCATTCCAGGCCTGGGAAACAGAAGGGGGCTCACCTCTCATTCACCTCCAGCTTCACCCCCGAGCTGGCGTGGCGGGCCTGGTTCATCATATCCTACAAACAATGACAGCTGTGAGTGGGGGACAGCAATGTGGGAAGGATCCTCACCCTCTGACCCCATAGTCCTGGGGCTCAGGGCAGGAAAGCTAGGGCCACCTCCAACCCTCCCAATTCTGACCTGGAAAACACCACCTGTGCCCTGCCTGCAGCCCCTAAGGCTCTGTACGGCTGAGGAGTCCCCAAACTATCCTCACCTCGATCCTACGCACGGCATCTTCAATAGCTGCAGATGTAGCTGCCATCTCCTTGTCAACCATGGCCCCCAGTTCCTCCTGCCTCACATCTAGGCTCTTAGGTTTCAGCTCCTGGGGAAGACAGGAGTCAGACTTGGGTGGGCTCGATCCCACTAAGCCCACAGGGCACAGTTGCAGATTCCACACACCAGCACCTGTCAGGCCAGACCCCATCTATCCTGTGCCTCACCTGGCCCAGCCGGAGGATGCCCTGCAGTGGGCTCCGCACCAGGCCGGGCTGTGCCCGCTGCACAGCCTGCTGGTCCTGCAGCTGCCTCATGAGCTCCAGTGCCCGGGCCCCACACTCCCTGCAGGTATCCATCAGGCCTATGCAGGGAGAGAGCCCCATGTGATGCCAGGGGACAGGTCTGCAGGTCCCCCCTTCCCAGGCTGCTATGAAGATTCCCATGGGAGACAAGCCAGGGAGGTAGCTGACCCTGCTGCCCCAGGACCCACTTACGATCAGCAGGGTCAGTGGGTGCCAGGTGGGAGGTGGCACTGCCATTGATGATGGTATCCGCAGCCAGGTGGGAAAAGCGGGTCAGGGCTGCCACCAGGGCGGAGGCATCTGTGCAGGTGTAGGTGGGAAAACAACAGTGAAATGCTAACACAGAGCCATCATTACCAGCAGGCTGCCCTCTCTGTCTCATCTTCCCAGCAAGCCCAAGATCAGGATGGGGAAAAGATGGCTTGGTGGGAAGCTGCTGTTCAAGGTCATGCTGCCCCAAGGAATAGGAACCAAGTGGAGAACCAAATTAGGTCTGTGTGGCCCCAGGCCTCTTGGTGCCCCACCCCCTGCAGAGAAGGGCAGGGCTGGGTTCCTGGGTGGGGCCTCTGCTTAGCTTTCTGAAGAGAAACCTCAAAAGGCAGAAGACAGCCATGCCTGCTAGATGTAGGACCCTGGACTCAGGATCCAGCCAGTTGGCCCTTGCCCGGCCCCTGCACTCACCTGCCAAACAGGTGAGGTACTGGGTATGGCCCTCTTCCAGGGCACTCACGGAGTCCAAGGCTGCCTGGGCTCTGCTCACCAGGTAGTCTGTAAGCACAAGAGGACCTGATGACCCTGTTGCCCGCTTCTCAGTGTTGGGATGGAAGAAGGGGTACATGGGTGCAGACAAGTAACCTTTGAGGGTAGGGCCGGAAGGGCAGTGGCCCTGAGTATATACCCGGAGAGCTGGTGCAGCGCAGGTGCAGGGGGTCATCCAGCTTGCTCACAGCATCCTGCAGGATGGCCTCGGCCTCAGCAGCAGCACCCCTGAGCACCGCAAACTGCTCATCCAGCAGCTTCTGTCGCAGCCTCTGCTCCTGTGACTCCTGGTGGGAGGGAGACAGGCAGCTCAGAGGGTGAGGCCATTGGGCCCAGCTGAGACCCTGACTGTGGAGTGGCTGCCCTCAACGGGAGGGGAGCAGAGATTTCCAAAGAGAGGCCTCACTCTATCTCCCCAAAGCTTGAGCTGTTCCCTTTCAAGAGGGGGATGAATAGCTAAGCAATAAAAAATAGATAAAATAAAAACCATAATCTGAATAGACATCTCTCTAAAGATGGCTTGGTGAGTGTAGCACAGTGTTATGGTGCCGGCCACATACACCAAGACTTGTGGATTTGAAACCCGCCCGGGCCAGCTAAACAACGACAACTGCAACAAAAAATAGCTGGGCACTGTGGCAGGCACCTGTAGTCCCAGCTACCTGGGAGGCTGAGGCAAGAGAATCGCTGCTTAAGCCCAGGAGTTCAAGGTTGCTGTGAGCTATGATGCCACAGCACTCTACTGAGGGCGACGTAATGAGACTGTCTCAAAAAAAAAAAAAAAGATACATATGGCCAGTGAGAATGTGATGTGCAAGGATGCACATCATTAGCCAATTAGCCATCAGGGAAATGCTAATCAGAACCATAAGAGAAACCTCTTCAGACTCACTAGGCTGGCTAAAATAAGGGCTGACAATAATAAATGTTAACAAGGATATAGAGAAATTGGAAATCTTATGCATTGTTGGCAGAACATAAAATGGTGTAGCTACTTTGGCAAAGATTCTGACAGTTCCTCAAAATATTTGTTTGTATTGAGATGGAGTCTCACTCTGTCCCCTGGGTCATGGTGTCATCATAGCTCACAGCAACCTAAAACTCTTGGGCTCAGGTAGCTGAGACCATAGGCACCTGCTATCATGCCTGGCTAGTTTTTCTATTTTTAGTAGAGACGGGGTCTCACTCTTACTCAGGCTGGTCTTGAACTCCTGAGCTCAGGGAATCCACCCACCGTGGTCTCCTCAAGTGCTGGGATTATAGGCATGAGCTACTGTGCCCAGCTAGTTCCTCAGAACGTTAAACCTATAGTTCCACTGGGTTCCACACATGTTAGGTGTATACTCAAAGAGAAATGAAAGCCTTTGTTCACACAGAAACTTGCATACAAACGTTCACAGAAGCATTCTTCACAACAGCTGAAAAGTGGAAACCCAAATGTCCATCAACTGATGAGCAGATAAACAAAATGTAATCTACCCACAGAATGAAACGTTATTTGGCCAGAAACAAGAAGGAATGACATATGCTACACAACGGATGAACCTGGAGAACACAATGCTAAGTGAAGGAAGTCACAAAAGGCCACATGCTGTGTGATTCTATTTACATGAAATTTCTGTAACAGGCAAATCCAAAGAGATAGAAAGACTGGTGGCTGCCAGGGGCCGGGAAGGTGGGAGCATGGGATTAACAGATTCCTGGGTCAGGAGTTTCTTTTCTGAATGCTGAGAACATTCTAGCAGCATGAGAGATGCTGGAGCCGTACCTTCTCTGCCAGCCGCCCTTGCAACTCGCTCCTCTCCCGGGAGCTGTGCTGCTGCTCCTGGCTCAGCGCTGCCTCTTTCTCTTGCACCAGGCTCTGGGCCGCCAGCAGGTCGGCCTCCCGCTGCCGCACCGCCCCACTCAGTGTGTCCTTCTCTGTGCTCAGCACCTCCAGCTGTGAGCTCAGCTCAGATCCACTCTGTGGACAGGTGTTGGATAAGCAGGGGTCCCCAGGTCAGCCAGCCCCCTTACTTCCAAACCATTCTTTAGAGGTTAATGATTATGCCTCATTAGAAATGGAACTTCCAGAGGGCTAGGGCTAGGTCCTATCTCCTGTGTAGCCTGCCTGTGGGTCTGGGTCAGGGCTGTACCTTGGCACCACAAGGGCCCCCTGACCTTAGTGGCAGGTAGGTGTGGCCCATTCACAGGGAGAAGGACCTGATTGTCCCAGCCTGCTTCCAGGACGCTCCCCTGCCCCTTGCAGCACCTGCTCCATGCGTCTCAGGGACACCTGCATGCGGGCCAGCTCCCCAGACTTGGCCTCCAGCTCCCTCTTGACCTTCTCCAGCTGGTCACTCTGCTCCTCCAGCTAGGATAGGACAGTGTGTCACTGGGGCAGGGGGCTGGGGTCCATGTGCAAAGACGCACGTGTGCACACACACAACATACCTTCAGCTCGGACTCCCGCTTCACCTGCTCCATCTGGAAGGCCAGCTGCTCCTTCACCCGTGCCACCTCCTCCTGGCTCTGCTGTGTCACTGTCAGCTGTTTGGCTGTGTCTGCATTCTGCAAGGGCAGGCGACAGGCTCCTATTTTGCTGTGGGCTCAGTGGGCTCTACGGGATCCACCACCCTGCCCCTGGTGGGCTACCTTCCGCAGCAGCTCCGCGTGTGCGCTGACCAACTCGCCGTGCTTCTCTTTCAGCTTGCTGTAGCGCGCCTCTGTGGCACTGGCCCTCCCTGAGGTGAGAAGGGGAGCTATGACGCCCAGGGCGGGCAGGGGCCACAGTCAACCCCACACTCGCTCACTGGGACACGCACTCTCGGCCTCCTCTCGCAGGCTGTGGCTCCGCTCGCCTTCCTGCTGAACGGTCCGCAGCTGGGCCAGCTCGTGGCGGAGCTGCTCATTGTCTACCAGGGCCTTCTGCTTCTGCTTCCGCTGCTCCTCCAGCTCAGCCTCCAGAGAGTTGACCTGGCCCTTCAGCTGTGAGATGTAGCGCTGGGCCTGGGGGTGGGAGGCAGGCATGGGGCGCGCAGGAGGCAGGTGTGGGGTGGGGAACAACAGGGAGCAGGCAGGGCCCTGCAGTGATGCAGCCACCCTCTGCCCCCCTCACCTCCAGCTTGATCTTTTCCAGCTCCCCACGAAGCATCTCCACCTCCCTCTTTAAGGCCTCGATCTGGAGGTCCCTAGGGACAGAGGTCTTGAGGTTCAAATTCATTCAACCAGAAAAATCAAACCTGCTTTCCCCCCACTTGGGATGTGGGCACCTCAGGAGCTCACTTCTCACTGTGCCCTCCACCACCCTCAGGGCCTTTCCAGACAGAAGCGTCCTGAGCACAGCTCAGGGAAGGCTGTTCCCAGCCCCTGCCTATGCAGCTCCCCAGGCCCTCACCTGTCGTCCTTCAAGGGCCCATTGGGGGGTCCAAACGTCTGGTCAAAGAGGTCAGCCACCACCTGCCACAGCAAAGCACAGTGAAGGAGGGAGGCAGAGGAAGGCTTAGTTTCTCTGACACCCCCTTGGCCTCACGCTGCAGCTTGGGGGGGAAGTGGAGGAGCCAGACAGGGGGCTCACCGCTGGCTCCCCGGCAGGAGGCCCAGTGCTGATCTCAATGAGATTCTCCGGCTCTTCATCTTCTGGGGTCTCCTCAGGAATCACTACCACGGGCTTGATGTGCTCAGCCAGGGCTGAGGCCCGTAGGAAGTTGGGGGGTCCCTACAGAGGCAGCAGATGAGAACAGCTCAACCTCCCCCAAGGAAGCCCATGCAGGGCCCAGCCAGGACCTGGAGACCAGGAGCAGCCCTGGGGAGGGGCGCAGGTACCTCAGGCAGCCGGGGGATCTGGATGAGGCGCTTGAAGTAGAGCATGTCAGAAGCTCTGCGGAAGAAGTTTCTGAGGCTGCGGGCAGCACAGGAGGGACGTCAGAGGAGACACAGAGCCTCTTCTCAGCGGTGCCTCTCCGCCCTGCCCTCCCTGGGGCTGGTACCTGTGAAACTGCTCGTGGAACCGGTCCCTGTGGCCTTGCAGGGTGTCTGCTGGGAGACCTGGGGGTGGTGGTGGGAGAACAGCATGAGTTTAATGGGTCTCCTTTCTGCACATGGGTGTGTGGGTCCCGTCCCCTGCCCTGCTCCTCCACATGCTGGAAACCATCAGATCAGAGATCCCTGCTGATCTGACAAGTCTTGCCACACTCCCAAAGTTGGGACAAGACCCCTCAGGAGGGTTCAGCTTTCAATTTTCTGAGTCAGAGAAAGAACAGTGAGTGGACAGAATGGTACTGCAGCCACATCAGGCCTGACCTGCCCGCACACCAGCCCTCAGCTAACACAGCTCACATACAGAGTACCCCACGAGAGCAGTCCTCAAAGGGTGGTTGAGGAATGGGACCCTTTCAGAGGGTTTTTGCTCTTGCTGACCCCCCAAGCAGCTGGTGGGAGACCCTCAGGAGCAGGGGGGGCCACCTTCTAAAAAGCTAGGTGTTTCAGGGAGTCCACACCACTCTTTTCACTAAATCTCTCGTTTTGGAAAATAGTGATTGTTTTCATAAAATATAGGTAATGTTGCTGGGTAATGAGATTATTAAAATCAAAAAGTATGGGTGGCGCCTGTGGCTCAGTGGGGAGGGCGCCGGCCCCACATGCCAAGGGTGGCGGGTTCAAGCCCAGCCCCGGCCAAACTGCAACCAAAAAAAAAAAAATAGCCGGGCGTTGTGGCGGGCGCCTGTAGTCCCAGCTGCTTGGGAGGCTGAGGCAAGAGAATCGCGTAAGCCCAAGAGTTAGAGGTTGCTGTGAGCCGTGTGATGCCATGGCACTCTACCCGAGGGCGGTACAGTGAGACTGTCTCTACCAAAAAAAAAAAATAAAAAAAAATAAAAAAATATCTTAATGTCTCAATTTTCCTTTCTGAGGGTGAGCGTGGCCCAGAGACTCACAGGAGTGCAGCTTGAACAGCAGCTTCACCGTGTAGTGGTAGAGGGGGCTGCAGTCTTGGATGACCTGGATGAGTGGGGCCAGGCGGCACTGGCCCGAGGACATCTGGGACACGGCGATGGCTGTGTTGAGCTGCCGGAACACTGAGCACAAAAGGGGTGGGAGAAAGAGACCACGAGCCTGTGGGAGCTGGAGACACAGGCCTGAGCGGCCTCCCCAACACCAGGGGCTGGCACCACACACACAACCACCCTGCCAGGCCAGTTCATTGATGAGGTGATGTGGCTCAGGCAGCCTGCTGGAAAGCAGATCTCTAAAGCAGATCTCTTGGACACCTGTGGGCTCCCACCCTCCAGGACAGGGGCCCCATGAGCTTGTGGCTGCCCAGGCTATGACCCATATGCCCCTATGAACCAGGTCAAGGGTGACGACAAGGTCAGAAAAACGAGCTCCAGCTCAGCTGGTCAAGAGTTTCCAGAGGCCTCTGCTGGGGTGGGCCGGGGCAAGGTGCCTGACTGACAGGGCTAGTGGACAGCCGCTCGGAACTCAAACCTGTTCCGAGTTTCAGAGAGGGAAGTGGACTGAAGACTGAGCAGCCCAAAGGCCCCATTTTATAGACACAGGACCAGGCTGGGTTTCTCCAAAGTCACCGAGTGGGGTCAGGACTCCACTCAGCACACCCCAAGTGACCCCAAAGTCTCACTTGTACCAGGGCCAGTTTTCCCTGCCCCTGACAATTGGGCCTTGTATCTGAACTACCAAGTAGGAGGGACAAAGGACAAACAAGAGGCTGCTTCCTCCTTGGCCGGCAGCTTCTCTGGGGCACAGAGGAGTAACAGCAAAGGCAGTGAGCCAGAGGGAGGGTGGCAGGGCGGCCCCAAGCTGGACAGACTCAAGCTCAGTCCAGAATAGCCGTCCCAGCCCCTTGGGTCCTGCTCTTGCCCTGCTGGGGGGGGTGGGGGTGGCTGTTTGCAAAACCTCTGTAGTTAACAGGAGAGCACCTGGGAGGGAAGGAACAAGAAGAGGCAAAGTGCTGTCTTTTTTTCTTCTTCTTTTTTTTTACTATTCTGAGATAAGGTCTCACTCTGTGGCTCAGAGGTATACTCATGGCTCACTGCAGCCTTGATCTCCTGGGCTTAAGTGCTCCTCCTGCCTCAGCCTCCTAAGTAGCTGGGACTACAGGTGAACAATACCATGCCTATTTTCAAATTTTTAAAAATAGAGATGGAGTCTTGCTATGTTGCCCAGGTTGCCTTCACTCTTAATTTCTATTTTTTATTTTTTATTTTTTTTGGTTTTTTGGCCGGGGCTGGGTTTGAACCCACCACCTCCGGCATATGGGACCGGTGCCCTACTCCTTGAGCCACAGGTGCCGCCCCTCCATTTTTTATTTTTTTAGAGACAGACTCTCACTTTGGTCACCCTTGGTAGAATGCTGTGGCATCATAGCTCACAGCAACCTTCAGCTCTTGGGCTTAGGCAAGTCTCTTGCCTCCGGCTCTTGAGTAGCTGGGACTACAGGTGCTTGCCACAATGCCTGGCTATTTTTTTGTTGCCGTTTGGCCGGGGCTGAGTTCAAACCCGCCACCTTTGGTATATGGGGCCGGTGCCCTACGCACTGAGCCACAGGTGCCGCCCACACTCTTAATTTCTAATTACATGTCATGCTAAGTATGTTTTCCTTGTGCAAAATTAAAGCATATGTAAAGTACTGCTTTGGGTTTTAGGCACACATACTGTTCTGTGATGTTCTTTATTTAACATAGCAGAAAGTTTTCTAGATCTTCCCAGCTATAGTGGAGTCAGCTACAGCTCTCTCTTAACAGTCACTCTCTGTTCCCTGCTACACACAGGCAAGGAGATGCCAGTTCTCCACCAAGAAGTGTTTAGAACATTTCTGGTTTTTGCCATTACGGACCTTGAGGCAGGGAACCCCTGTGCCCGCCACCCATGCTCTAGACCAGGCGTCCTCAAACTGCGGCCCGCGGGCCACATGAAACCGTGTGTGAATTGTATTTGTTCCCGTTTTGTTTTTTACTTCAAAATAAGATATGCACAGTGTGCATAGGAATTTGTTCATAGTTTTTTGTTTTTTTTTAAACTACAGTCCAGCCCTCCAACGGTCTGAGGGACAGTGAATTGGCCCCGTTTAAAAAGTTTGAGGACACCTGCTCTAGACCATTGGTTCTCAACCTTCCTAATGCCATGGCCCTTTAATACAGTTCCTGTGGGTCGCAACCCCCAGTTTGAGAAGCGCTGCTCTAGAATGGTACCTAGGCCTGCCTCTGCCGCCTTCCTTGTATTTCATCAAGACACCAGTGTCACCATGTGCAGGGAGCATGCCTGCAGGTCTTCACTTATGCTATGGGACTGCCGGCTGCCCACAATGGCTTCCTCCCCTGCCAAGGGCAGCACAGGGTGGAGACACAGCCTCTGTCCTGTGAGGGGCTCAGGCTTAGCACATCTCTGCCAGGATGCAGAGCCTGGCACCTGAGGCTCCACCCCTGGATATGTGTCCTCTGTTTCTGTGCTGGATACTGGGTGGGCCTTCCCCAGGCAGAGAGGGCCTGGCTCCCAGCTGACCTCTCATCCATCAGAACCGACTGCCTGTCAGGCTCACCGGCCACAGAGGCCAGAGGCTTCTCCAAACATCTCTAACTCTTAAGAAGGCTGCTTCCCCTCCAATGCAGAGTGATGAGTCACATCCACAAGTTGTTTTGAAACTGCCACCTAGAACAATCACCTCTCTGGCCAGGAGGGTGAGCCTTCTGAGATTTCCTGTCCAACGGCTGCTGAGTTCCCAGGCTAAGAAGTCTGATGTTACTCAGAGGCTTTTTAGAACAGAAAATGGGCATAATGACCCAAACCAACTCTCTAGAGTAGGCTCCACAGGTGCCCTGAGGTCAGGGCAAGAACCCAAAGAGGCAGCTCACAGCTCGTCCATGCCTATCCTCCTAGTCTTGGGGCCACCAGAGTGATGCTCAACGGGCAGGAGGGAAAGCCGAGCCTGTGCTCTGAACGTGCCTGCTAGGGCCTGGTGACATGGAGGGAGACCTGTGCTGTGCTTTGGTTCCATTACCTATGCCTGGAGGGGCAGATGCCTTCGAGGACATTAGGTTGACCTGGTCACTAGAGTCTTCTTCCTTTCGTACCAACCTGGACACTCAGCAGAACATTCAGACCCAGTACCTCCTCTGTGGACGGCTCACCTGATTCAGAGAGCTTCAGCTCACAGTCCATGTAATCAAACATCTCTACGGTGAGCTGGAAGCTATGGAAGAGAAGAGGGGAGCAGTGAAAGGGGTCGGTGGACCCAGTGGCCTGGCCCAGGACCCCTACGTGGGGGTGAGGACACAGCTGTCAATAGCCAGTTCTGGTGAGTTAACCTGCCTTTTCAAAGGACAGGCTTGCTGGCAAATATACCCCATCCCTCTAATATCAGCCTCTTCCCCTGAGAGCACAGACTTTGAATGAGAAGGCCACAGACTCACTGGACACCTGAAGTCTGGGTGTGAAGTAAGGTGGGGCCCAGCAGGGAGACTGGGGGAAGAGGCCAGGACACTCGCCCATGTGGAGGCACTCACATGTTGTTGACGTCGGTGCCAGCCGCCTTTTCCAGCACCTCATCTGTCACCTCCAGGCTCGCAGGGAACTGGGGGTGCTGTGGAGAGAATGAACCCCACTCAGTTGCAGCTGTGCAGATGGCCTTGACACTGGGCCCCATCCCCTGCTCACACAGACCTGGGCTCTGGAGGTGACTGAGTGGCTAGGAGGAGGCAGGCCCAGCCAGGGAGGAGTTCTAGGAGCTTCCTCAATCCCAGCCTCCTTGCTTCCCCTTTGGTCATAGTCAGGATGGGAAGATGAATGGACAGACCCACAGATGAGAAAGGTCTAACCCTCGTCCCAACACGTCCCCAGGTGTCACCAGGTGTCACAGAGTAAAAATCCAGGGGTCCCTCAACCCCTCACATCCCACCTTGAGGTGGAAGGAGATCTTGGTCAACAACAATTTGGTGTAGACGTTCACCAGCTGTCCGTATCGGTCGTGCAAATGCCCCTGTGGGAAGAGAGCGTGGGGTAGGGTCCCCTCCTGTGAACACACCCGGGCCAAGTGCCATCCCTCCATGCAACCGCAGTCACCTCTTCATTCTACAAACCACCCGATGGCAGCCTCCAACCACCCTCTTTGTCTCTAGCTTTTCCCCTTAATCTCTCTTCTTGTCATTCTTGCCAAAGAAACTCTTGTGGGTAGAGAGTTCTCTGAGCAGGGCATCAGGCTAGTTCCAAGCAGGGAGACTTTAGTGAAGTGCTGGTACACGGCCTGTCCACGTCCTCCCCTTCCTCCTCCAACACCATGTCCCCTCAGTCATGGTGGCTGGGTCCCATCTGCAGGGGCACCATGGCAGGGTTGCCTCACTGAAAGGACATGGGTCAGTGCAGTGGTTCTGGATTTGGCAATGCCCTCCGGGGCCTTGGGCTGCCCCATGGGTCCCTAGCCCAGGGGCTGCCCTGCCCTTGTCCCCCAGCGGACAAGCACTGTGGCTGTGCTCTAGAATCAGAGCCTGTGCCACCCAGGGCACCTCTAACTCCAGTGACTCATGTAGTGGATCCTAGAGCCGGCTCCCTGGGGGCTCAGGCTTTACTACATCTGAGAACACCCAGCAAGTATGCTGAAAACGCAGACTTCCAGCCTCACTTCTAAACAGCCAGGAGCCCGCACCCGCCCACAGCTTTCTGACCACCACTGAGACACCAGGCTTGGGCTCTGGTGTCGGCACATTTCCCAACTCAGGGAGACTAAAGGCCCTGGGTGATTTCTGGAGCTAGGGGCCTGAGAGCTGTGTGTGTGGAATGTCCTGTGGCAGGCCTGACTGCAAGGATGCCACGCCCATCACTGTGGTTACCCCACATACCATCACCACCCCTGGCTCCTGCTCTAAGACAGAGAGAACCCGGGCACCCACAGGGCGCTGCCATCCCCTCAGCCCTGCAAGCTGACAAGGCCGCTGAATGCCAAGCAGGGCCCTGGCTGTACTTTGGGGTGCAGAGGCACCCTGGCTGCTGGCACCTACCCACAGATCTCCGACCTCCCGAATGTTGCTCCGGTACCGCTGGCAGTCATGTAGCACCTGCCATGTGGGGGACAGGGATGAAGGATCTAGGACCTTGAAGGAGGGGTCCCGAGACCCTCACTCCCACAGAGATGGGAGGTTGAGGCAGAGGGCAGCAGGCAGGGCCAGCCAGTCCTGCGCTATGGTGATATACACAGGGATAGGACTGTGCATTTGAAGCAGATACTGTTCCACCTGCAGGGGCCTCCCACCCTCTGTGTACTCACATTGGGGTGTCCATCACGTAAGACCTTGTGGAGGACGTGGCAGAACTTCCAGCTGAGAATGGCACTGCTGGGCAACGGAAGACCAATGGCATAGGACCAGAAGGTGAAGGCTCCCTTCTCGTGGTGTGTACCCAGAATGATGCCTACAGGGTCAAGGCCAAATGCAGGAGGCAAAGACACAAGTGCATGGAGGCTGGTATTTGGCCACCACTGCTGAGGGCCCATGGGGGTCAGGGCAAGACACAAGGCAAGACTGTGTCCCGAGACTCTAACTGGACCAAGAGTGGCATTTCTGCGGAGAGACTCAGAGCAAGGAAGGGGATAAGCCAAGTGTGGGGCCTGGTGGGGTCAAGGCCGCAGAGGTACTCCCCTGGCTCAGGGCTGGGACCCCAGGACCCCTACACGCTCCCACCCAGGCACAGGCAGAAGGATACGCCGGGCATGCTTCTCCTTCACGGGGGCCTCCTGGCTGTTGATGGCTTTGCTGATGCTGATGGCCTGTGCGGGGGAAGAAGGCAACATTCAGAAGCCCCCAGGCAGTCTTCCTGGGAGAGACAACCCAAAGGGGCAAAGGGCAACAAAGAACGAGATTCTGCTGAGGTTGACGGCAGGTGCAGTGATGGAGAAGGGAGGACCTTCCCATCCTAATCAGACCAGGCCTCTGAAGACCCTTCCTCATATGCAGTTGGAACTATGACACCTGCCACCACAAAGCCATGGGGTATCTCAAGGTCTGGAAATAAGGGTCGAAGCTGGGCTATGGGCCCAGGGGACCATTCTGCCTAAACCCCACACTGAGCTATCCCAGAAGACAAGGTCCACTGGCCCCAGGCTGTGGCCTGATGTGGCCTCCTCTGCCTGCCACCCCTCAGAAGCCACCCTTACCAGCTCTCCAAATGTGTGTCCTCCCTCCTGTCCCAGAGGCAGGGCCTGGGCAATGTGGAATCTGACAAGGTCTAACCAGAGCAAGCCCAGGCCCTATGAGACTGTCCTCAACTCCTGTCCCCACCAACAAGGCCCACCAACGTGGCCACCCAAGGTGGGGAAACTGGAGGGGAGTCTGTTCGGCACACTTGCTGTCATCACCTGAGACCTGAACAAGCCAACCTCACACTCAACCAAGGCCAGAACCCTGGCGTCTGGAGGCCTCTCCCACCCCAGCTCAAAGCCTACTCTTCCGAGAAGCCTTCTCAGAGGTGGCTGTGCCCTTGAGGCAGGCTCATGGCACCTCAGTCACACTGAGCCTGGCCCAGGTTCCAGTGGGTGTGTTCTCTCCTCCAACCAGAGCAGGCCTCATGAGCCTCTGTCCACCCAGGTGTCTGTGGACTAAGAAGAGCCCCCCTGGGCAGGGACTGCAGGGCCCCGAACAGGTCCAGACACAAAGGAGGGCAGGACCAGGAGCTACAGGCCAGCCGGAGCCAGCCCATCCTTACAGGGCAGAGGGCAGGGGCCAGTCCGAGGAGCAGTGTGGCACTCTCTTTTCCCTCAGAGGCCACCATACTCTTCTCCCGGCACCTGAACAGTAGTGACGACCCCTGCCTGGCAGAGGCAACTACACTGTTCATTATGAAATGTCCTCCATAAGAAAGGTCAGACCAGGGACCCGTGGCCCTTCCTGGCAGGGCCTTAGACTGAAGCTGGATGTACAGTGCTGGAGTGGCCCCTTTGCATGCAGGGACCCCTGTGGCCATGCTGAGCCCACTCCCCCAGGCCAGTGAGGAAAGGTATAGGGCCTGAGGGAACACCAGCCGGCTCAGGCTTCTCATCCTGAAGCCTCTGCCCTGTCTCTGCCATGTCTCCATCCCCTGGCCTTGGCTCTCACTGTCCTTCCTTGAATAAACTGCAAGAAGCCATGAGCATCACAGGCCACCAAAGCAGGATTCTGCCTGCCACAGTGGCTGTGGAGAGGACAAGGATCACAAGAATTGGCCACTGCACCGAGGGCTCATCACCTGCCAGGCTCAGCAATGCGCCTCCACAACAGCTCAAGGAAGTGGTTATGATTCCGTTTTCTTGGTGAAGAAACTGAGGCACACTGAGTTGTGTATCTTGTCTCTATAGCAATAAGGGCAAAGCCAGGGCTCAAGGCCAGGTCTGCCTGACTCGATGCTATGTCCTCTGTGACGCCTCGTTTCTCCTCTGGGGTGAGGGGCTCTCAGGGTAGGGGTGGGGGCCGAGCCCTCCCCCAGCTCTGCTCTAGCTGCCGGGCAAGTGACCGCCAGCCTGCACGCCAGGTGTGTCCTGTCTCCAAGGTGTGTAACCCTATCCTCGGCTGTCCGGACACCTGAGCTGCCACCTGGCCTGGGAAGACTCCTGGCCAGAAGGGCGGAGCTGAAGCTACTCAGGCCAAGGAAGCAGCAGTCACAGAGGGGGGCGCTCTCTCGAGTGGAAGAGACCCCAGGGAGTGGCTGAGACAGGGGCAATTCCCCTCCTCCCCGGGCCAGGAAAGACCAAAGTGACATGGCCACCACAGACTTCCCGTGGGGAAGAAGTCCCCTAGTACCCTCTGTGAGGGCCCTCGCCAGCATCCTCTTGCGGCAACCTGTTTCAGCCTGCACCTCCCCAATTTACAGCTCTCAGAGGCACGTCAGCCCTGTTGTGGTGCTTCCTTCCTCATTCATCATGGTTCTTAGCCCGAGTCTAACAGTTCTGCCCAGGGGCACTGCTGAGATCCTAGCCCCTCAAACTTCCTTGTACACAACTTTCTCTACAGGGAGGGGTGGCCCTGGGGCACAGCGTGGTGGCACCACTTTGGCATGAGGCACAGTCCGCTGCACATGAGGCCTCAGGCTGCCAGCACTGGCAGCAGGGATTGGACCTTCCGGGCGGGGCACTGGTTGGCTCCAGGGAACACAGCCCTGTTGTGTGCAGGGCGGGCAGATGTGTGCACCAGTCTCAGGCACCACACAAGGAGGCTCAGTGCTCGCACAGTGGGCGTCTGTGGACAGCGAGGGCCTTGCCACTCCTCCCAGCTGCAGCAGCCAAACCTCATCCCAGGAGAGGCCTCCTCAGCCTGCCCGGTGGGACCTCCTTGGAGGAAGTGGCTCCAGGATGAGAGCAGACCAGCAATGGTGCTCACTGGGCACTTCTGACAAAGCCTTAAGGCAGGTCTCACTGTTTTGGGTCCCAAGGTGCTCAGCATGTCACCCTCACACCAACTCCACGGGGAGGATACGGTACTCCTCATTTTGAAGGTGGGAAAACTGCCTGTGTTGGGGATAACTGGGGGAAGCCCAGGCCCATGGCTAGGAGTTGTCTAGTAGGCAGCCCTGGGGCAGTCTGGACCCCGACAGATTTAATCCCTTGAGGTTGTGCAGAAAACCCAGGCTGGAGAGGAAGGGATTAGCACCCCAGTCCCACACCTGAAACCCGAAGGGGCCTCTCAGACAGAGCCTGGAAGAGTTGTCATGCAGCTCTGAGAGGCGAGGCAGTGCGCTTCAGGATCCAGTGACGGTGTTTGAGCTTCTGAACAGGGCAGGGAATGGTATCTCTGGGAAAAGCAGCTGGGAGACACCCTGAGGACCTGAGGAAGGGAGCTGGGTGGTCTGCAGAGGCCACTGCACTCCTCCAGTCTGGGCAAACCTATCAAGCCCACAACCTCACCCCTGCTCACACTCTCCCAGGCAGCATCTTATCCCCTCCAGCGTGGCATCAGGAAAGGGCTTAACCTTCAGAAGGGCAGTGGTAGGGGGACAAAGGTCAGGGTGCCCAGAGAGGGCTGAAGGACAGAAGCACTGGTTTTTCAGCACTACCAGGCTCATAGAAACACGTCACCAATCACTAGGCAGGCAAACAGATCTCCATGCCCAATAACAAAGTGATCTTTATGGAGCTGAACCACACTCAGGGCCTGTGCTGTCTCATTCAGTCCTCATGAGCAAACCCTGGAGCAGGCAAATGAGGACGTGGAGGCTTGAGAAGGCCTCTCGTTTGCCCAAGGTCATAAATAATAAAAATGTCTACTGCTTGCTCGGCCCCCACGAAGTACTATCCTGAACATGCGATCCTCATGCCACCCTGGGTGCTCAGCACAGAGGGAAACTGCACACACAGGGCCCATTGGCTCTGGAGAGGCCAGAGCTGCCAACAGCACTTGTCCCTGGACCAGGACTCATAGGGGAAACCCTGGCAAACACTTCAATGGGGGCTGTTTCAGGCTGGGGAGGCCTGAGTGAGGGGATCCTCCTGAGAGGTCCCCAGACCAGGCCCGACTCCAAATGGGAACAAACACTGCCAATAAGGCCAGGTGACCATGCTGGGAGGCCATGGTCAATGGCCACACCATCAGCCTTGGGGCCCTACACCACCCAGGCAGTACCCTGTGGCCCCGGGCACAGGACACCCAGGAGGCACTGGAGTTCTTTTTGTTTGCCGTTCATACTCTGTCCTCCACCCCAAAACACAAGCACATCCTCCTCCCTTCCATGTCTCCAGGGCCCAAACCCACAGCTGGCGGTCAGTAACCCTCCCTGGGTGAGTGGAAGGGTACATTCAGGGAACAAGAGTGCTGTCACATGTGAGCACTGAACAGCTTCAAGCCGCTGTCTCTTTCTCCAGCTAATAACTTAACCACTAGAATTAAATAGTAAAAGTAACTATAAAACAATTTCTATTTTTAAAATCAATCCTGAAATGAATCAGACCTAGGCCTCCTCATGCTGTTATCACGACAATGCCTAATAGCAGCACTTGGCAGGGCCAAGAACATTCTTCAAAGAGCCAGGGCACAGGGAAGCTGGCAGCAGGGCGGGTTATTTTGCTTTAACGTTTCCAGAGAGTTGTCTGAAGGACAGAGCTCTTATTCAAATGCCTTTGCCCCTAAGAGGCCACTGCCGAGAGGGAACACAGGGTTTCCATAGCTAAGGGGCCACACGCGCAGCAGTAGAGGGGCCTGGCTGGACAGCTCCGGCTGACATGAAGTCAGAAAAGCAATTCAACAGGCATCCTTGTCCCCTGTACTCCATCCTGCTTGGTCCTGGCTTCTGCATCATTCCACACTTACAGAACCCGTGGAGTATAGCTCACAAGCCCAGGCAGAGACTCCCTCCCCAAGATGCTGTTGGCTACAAGGTCCCAGCCAGTGCCACCTCTGCCCCAAGCTTTGTGGGTGATACATGGGAGGTTGAGGAGGACTAGCTCTGTGTTGCACCTCCACAGCACCAGCTCTGGAAGGGACAGACAGCCAGCCCATGTGCCCTGGTGACATCACTCCACAAACCTGTCTGCCTTATAGGCCAGGGGTCTGAGTCACCCCTGGGCAGACATACTTACTGCAATTTCAGGACTGTGTTTATCTTAGCAAGAGGAAAAACAATCCCGCCCAAACTAAACTTTTCTCCATGGGCTCAGGCATTCCCCACAGTAGAGGCTTCACAAAGAGGGAGGCATCAAAGAAGGGAGACCTACCAGCCCCCAGGCATCCATTCACTCAGCACCCTTACCGAGTGGTCCTGGTCAGGCACACGGCCCCCCTGGGAACTCAGGGAGGTCAGGTCAGTGGGGGAGCAAGGCCACCTTCTCCCAAGGGCCTGCTCCAAATACATATCCGCCCACCCCCCACCCACATCTGCCCACTTCCTTCAGCTCTGCTGGGCCATCAAGCCATGTCAGGGAAATGGAGAAAGTTCAAATAATACCATAAGGGCTAGATGCTCAAGTCAGCCTGAAACACACAGTTTACCAAATGCAGAAGGAGCACTGTGTCACCCACAGTGCAGCCACTGGCAATGTCTTCTTCTGGCTAAGTGTCTCAGGTTAGCCATTGGGTCCCTGTCCCTCAAGCAGGCCTGGACCCCACTCTAATGGCTTTCTGTTCCCAGCTGCCTCGACCTAGTGGCCAGATGAGCTTCATTTACAAATAGCTAGGGGTAGAGGGTCGGCTGTGACACTGGTCTTGAGGCCAGGTCAGGGAAGGGGCCTGTCCATGTGGTTCCTCTCTCCTCAGTAGGGCAGGCAGTTCTGAAGGGAAGTCAAATGCTGGCTTTGCCCCACACGTCCCTGGAGCTGTCCACCTTCCCCTGGATGATGTCCCAGAGGCAGGGCTCCCACCTGGAAAGCATCTGGAACCTGAGCACCCGTGGGCTCATTCTTGAAGGATAGGCAGTACCACACTTTCTTGAGTCCCTCATCCCCCACACAGAACTGCCTCTCTCTCCAACAGCCCCAGCTCCCCAGGTCCTCCTCACTTACAGGTGGCCATGACAGAGGCCAACAGGAGCTGGTCTCTGCTTCCTTCTGCCCAGTCTGCTCTGCTGCACTCACCACAAGCCAGGCCCTGGGAACTCCCATAAATGCCCACAGCCTCCCCAGGAGGTGGGACCATCATTGCCCCCATTTTGCAGGTGATGAAATAGAGGTACAGAGCAGTGAAGTGACAGCAGCAGTGAAGCTGGGGCTGAACCCAGGACCTTATTCCTCACCATCCTGCCACAGCACACATGCCACAGCTTGACTGTCTCAACCCCCTGGGATCATGATTTGTGCCCAGAGAACCCACTAGAGTTGCAGGCCAGCAGATATATGGTAAACAGCCCTCCTGAGTTTACCATGCGGGTTGACGCATGTCAGGCAGCCCTATTCCACCTTGACCTGGACAAGAGGCCGCCTCTGAAACAGCTGACTCTGCCAGGGAGGTGACACACACGTAGGCACAAGTGAGCCTGGCAGCCGGGAATCAGGGGGTCGGTGGCATGGGCTAGCAGGTCCGAACCACACGAAGGATGTCGTGGTGTGCGGCAGCGGGGCACATGCCCAGGAAGGCGCAGCTCAACACACTGCCTGCTGGCTGGGCTTTGGCAGTGCTAGGAGTTGGTTCTCTCTCCTTCAGAAAGGCACCCTGGCTGCCTCTATCCCTCCAGTGTGCTTGAGCACCAGATGCCATGTTTGCACACAGGGGGAAGCCAGGCCCACTCCTGCCCTCAGGAAGGGGGTATGCTGGCCATCCACCATAGGGTATGGGTTTCTTTCCCAGTTCCAGGGCCAGGCACTTATAACTGTAAACGTTTACGGGGGAGCCCCAGAATGGGGTCAGTGACCTGGTATGAAGCAGTCTTCATGAGATGTTATGCTGCAGCAAAGCATATATACGGTATATGCTGCAGTGCGGTATATGCACTGTGCTCAGGTTTGCCTGGCCCTTCAGAGGAGGCTCTGCAGGGCAAAGGTGACAGATCAGGGCAGAGGGACTCGCCTGTGTAAAATACAGAAGTCTGAAACTATCTCAATTCAGGGTAAACTCCCAAACACCTCTCTCCACCCTGTGGGGGAACTTTAGGAAGTATACCAATGCCCAAGGCTCTAATCCAGACCAAATCACCTCAATCTCCTAGTCTGAAAAGCTCCTCAGGGGATTCTAATACCTGCACTGCCCAGCACAGCAGCTGCTAGCCATGAGGGACTGCTGAGCACTGGGGAATCTAAACTCAGACGAGACAGGATTGGTCAATATATACCAGATTTCCAAGATTTAGGTGAAAAAAGAATGTACGATATCCCCATCATGATTTTTATAGTGATTATACGCTAAAAGGGCTGTATTTTGGATACACAGGTTTAAACACGAGGTGCAATTGTAATTAACTTCACCTGTTTCTGTTGACGTCTCTAGTGTCTGCCAGATCTACAGTCACACGTGTGGCCCGTCGCCTGTTCCCACCGGGCATGTGGCCTGCCTAAGATGTCCTGAGTTGTCAATACATGTTAATCTTACAGGACTTCAGTTCCACAGGGGCTGCTGAGGGGATAAGTCACTGACTTGGAAAATCAGACCTGCGAACTGCTCCACGCTGACCCCTCCGCAGTCTTCACACCCAGACAGTTCTGTCCATGGTTAATGCCTACCCGCTGGGCAGGGCTCAGTGCACAGCAGCCAGAGGCCTCAGGCTGTTGTGTAAAAGGGTTTTTCTCATCCTAACCTGAGAGGAAGCTTCTGGGTTCTAGCGCCATATCCTGCAAGAGAAACTGAGGCCCAGAGAAGCAAAGGGGCTCACGGAAAAGAAGAGTCAGGACCAGCAATTTCCAGAACTCCCCAATCTGCTGAGCCCTCATCTATGACATGCTTCAAAGAGAGCTTTCTCCTCTCAAGGAAGTCCTGAGACCCTTCTCAGATTTTAACACCTTTTGGCCAGGTAGGGAAGAGAGAAGGACGCTAGCTGACTATTTGCTGTGCCCCTATTGTGTGCTGGGCACAGGGCCACACGCTTTACATGCTGTATGTACTAGTTTCGTGTAATGTGCCTGCTAGAACAAATTGCCATAAACTTAGTGGCTGAAAACAACACAAGTTTATCATCTCACAGTTCTGGAGATCAGAAATCTGAAACAGGTCTCACACAGCTAAACACAAACTTCGAGAAAGGTTGGATTGCTTTCTGCAGGAGAATCCATTTCTCAGCCTTTTCCAGGTAGCAGAGGAGCCCATATTCCTTGCCTAGTGGCACATTCGTTATCTTCAGAGCCAGCAGTGGCCAGTGGAGTCTTTCTCACATGGCCTTACTCAGTTCTCTCCTGCCCCCCTCATCTACATTTAAAGACCCCTGTGATGACATAGGGCCCACCTGGTGAGGCAGGTTAATTGCCCCATCTCAAGGCCAGCTGATGAGCAACCTTAATTTCCCTTACCAAGCAGTATCACATTCACAGTTCCGGGATCTAGGGCGTGGACATCTCTGCAGGACTATTACAGAGCCAACCTCATGGTTCACCTCAGAACAGCTGTCTACAGTGGATGGAATTATCCTTATTTTTATAGAAAAGGAAACAGATTTAGGAATTAAACAACACACCCAGGGACACAGGCCAGAACTCAGGTGTGCCTGCCTACAGGTGCATTCCATGACATCACACTATCTTTTTAATAGTACAGGCGATTTTCAGGTTTAGAACACAGCATACTATATTCTTTTCTTCTTCCCAGTGGTAAGATAGGATTTATTAGAAAGGAATATAGAAGGAATAAATAGCAGAGGGAAAGACCCAAAGTCAGCATACTATATTCTGTTGGATTCTGAAATTTTTGTCATTTCCATTTGAAAGGGGTTTTTAATCACCAAAGGGACTAAATACACACTCACATCATGCAACTATAAACACCAGCCACCAGAGGGAAATGTGACTACCCTTCCCTTAATGTTCCAGAGTGCTAACCCCGAGATGTCTGCAAAGGTACATCCTGTCAAGAATACTTCTCTTTCTCCTGACCCAGAAGCCCGAGAGAGGAAAGAGGAGGCTGGTACACAGTCCTGGGGTCAATGTCAAGACAGGTGGTACACACCAAAGGGAAACTGGGCTCCTGGATTGGATCTGCTATTTTCTGTCCTGAAGGAGACATGCAAACAGCAGCCTCAGCTCTCCAGGCCCTTTCTACTGTGGGGCCTGGCTGGCAGCTCACTGGATATTTCTGGGAACGATCTAATTAAATATTAACCACGTACAAAATCTCATTCTTATATCCGTTGGTAAGTCACTGCGAAGACAAGCAAAACCAGACACTGAACCCAAACTCCATCTTTTCAGAAAAAAGGGCCCAAGAATGGAGTAAGTCCTATGAGATTCACAGGGCCTCATAGGGGTAAGTGTTATGAGAGTCATCCATGCCAAAGTTATTCACTACTCAGTACAAAGCATCCCTCTCAGCCCCTGAGAAAAAAATCCAAGAAACAAAACAAAACAAAACAATCCACCATCTTGTGTCCAAACCAACTACCAAAATGTGTGGTCCTAGATAAAAATGCTTTGTCTTTCACAGAAAGGAAAGCTGCCCTTGACTTATCATTAAAGATTAAGATCAATGAACCTGGTCCTTTAATTCCATCTCCTCTGTGTAGCAATGAGACTGCTTTATCTGTACCTCCTAAAAACACGGGAAAAATCTAAAAATCAGTGAATGAAGAAAGTTTTTTTTACAACACCCAGAGTCTCCCTATGGTTCTGTAAGTTCTTGGCACAATTATGTATTAATGACTTTAAATTAAATGTCACACTTAGGACAGCCTATCCAGGCTGAACCAGATGATGAAGATGACAGTGATCACAAGGATAAATTGATAATTTGCAGCCAGGCTGGTTCCAGCACTTGGCATTCACAAAGGCTTGGTGTTTGAGGTTTTATTGCTTTCACTGTCAATCACAGCACAAGGGTTAGAAGGTCTCCATGTGTTTTCTCATTTCAAAATGAACTCTCCTGTAGACTGCATGTGATAACTTGATTTGAAAGCACCCCAGAAGTCCCGACAAGGACATGCGGAACGAACTTGCTAATGCCAGCCACAAATGCAAATGTCACCAACCTGCTTCAGACAGGAGTGGGGTGGAAGGGGTTCTCTGGCTTCCTTTATTTCTAAAGTAAAAATTTTCAGTCGTTTCAGTCTCACTTGACCCATTTCGGCAAATAAACAAGTGTTCCCCCCCCCCATCCCGTAGGCACAAGAACACCTCAGAGTTTGTAAAATGAAAAGGAACAGGAAACCAGAAGCACAGCAACGCCTGCATGGCGCGTCCTCGACACAAGCACACGCACAAATGCACACCCCCGCCATTATTTAATTTTTAAAACCACCTTTCTAGGATAGCAGCATCTGGAAGAGATGCAACGCGTGGGAAGCTCAGGAAGGGAGCCCCAGGAAGTTTCTGTCTGTCAGGCGCCGGTATTTAGTGAGGGGGTGGGAACCTATTTATACGTGGGCCAGCGCTCGGGCAAACAAGTCTGGCGACATAAGGTGAAACTTTTCACCAGCAGATAATAAGACACTGTATTGCCCTGGAAAACAGCTCACGAGAAAAGGAAGCAGGGAGTTTCCTTCAAGGAAACGTACGGCTTCCCCGGGTAGGGGCGTCTGTGTTCAGAGATGGGAAAATGTGGCAGCAGCCGGGAAGGGTGGTCGGGCCGGGCGGGCCGCACCTGGGCCCCGGGCACACCCTGATCCCCGGGCACACCCTGATCCCCAGACCCCTCGGCCTCGGCGCACCTGGGCCCCAGGCACACCCGACCCCCGGCCCCACCGCTGCTGCCGCCCAACCGGCCCCAGGGGGCCCCAGCCCCTCGGCCCCGGCGCGTCTGGGCCCGGGCGACCAGCAGGAGCGCGGCTTCCGGTTCACCTGCGCTCGAGCTGCTCTGGCCGCGAGGCTGGCGGGGGTAAGTCAGGAAGCTCCCGGGTACCCAGGTGGCCGCAGGCCAGACCCCGATGCCGCCCCCCGCCCGGCCCGGCAGCTCCAGAGCCCTGCGGGACGCGCCCAAGGGTCCGCCGCCGCCCGCTCGCCTGGGTCTTGTCGAACTGCTCGCGCTCGGCCTCCAGGCTGTGGCCCGGCCTGCGGCTCAGCACCCGCGCCGGCACATTCTTGATGCTGTTCATCCTGCCGCCGCCTGCGTTCCCCGCCCGGCTCCCAGCGACTGAGCCTTCCCCCTCCCGGCCACCTGAGCCTAGGCACCCCGAGGCCGCCGCGCCGCGCCCGCCAGGAGGAGCCTGCTCCCGGCCCGCCCCTGTCTTCCCCTCGGATGGAGCAGGCCACGCCCCGGCGCAAGTTCCCAGTCTCGGACTCGCCCCTTCCCACTCCTCCCCCGGTTCCGGCACTACCCTTCCCCTGCACACCTCCATCCCCACCCCCGCCCCCGACTCCCGCCTGCTCCTACCCCAGGACATCCACAAGCACCGCCCCCAGCCTCAGACTCGCCCCTCCCCCTCACACCGCCAACCCCGCCTACTTCCGGACACGCTCTGCCCCTTAAGTCCACGGGCTGGGGCTCCTTTCCATCCCCTTTCTAAACTAAGGGGTGGGGTGGGAAAACCTATCCCCTGTTCCCTCCTTCGCGGAAAGGCGACCAGTTCTCCCACCGCCCCCGCCCCATCCCTGACCCAAGTCGTGTCTACACCAGGGCAAGATCTGGTTAATTGGAGAACATTTGGCCTTCATTAGTCTGGTCTATGGCAGCACAAACTGACTCCCTCCCCCCTTTTTGGTCTTAATGAGTGTGTAAAAATGCACAATTAAGCGCTCCCTTTTTGTGCATCTTTAACAAAACTGCACTTATTACGAGGGGATCTGGAGTGAATTTTCATTGTCAGCAGGCTCGGCAACAGGACACGTTGCCAGGGCCAGAGGACAATGAAGGCCTAGGCTTGGGGCAGAATTGGGCTGGTACCTGAGGCAGGCAAATAGGAACACAACCAGAGCAGGCAGGGCGAAGTACAGGGAGGAGGTGCTACGGGAGGGGCGGGAGACTTTAATAATACTCTTTTTAACATGGGGGGGCGGGACACAATTATAACAGGGACTTTACCTAACAAATGGAATCAATGTGACGTGGTTCTTTGTACCCTGGATGAATCCCCAACAATAAGGCGCCAGCCATATACACATGAGCTGGTGGGTTCGAATCCAGCCGCGGCCCGCGAAACAACAATGACGGCTGCTAGCAAAAAATAGCCAGGCATTGTGGCAGGCACCTGTAGTCCCAGCTACTTGGGAGCCAGAAGACTCGCTTGAGCCTAGGAGTTGGAGGTTGCTGTGAGCTGTGATGCCATGGCACTCTACCTAGGGCAACAGCTTGAGGCTCTGTCTGAAAAAAAAAAAAAAAGAATCCCCAACAGTAAAAGAAAAAAAGAAGGACTTTTTTTTTTCAAGCTATTTGCCTGCCTGTGATGTCACAGCTCACAGCAACCTCAAACTCTTGGGCTTAAGCGATTCTCTTGCCTCAGCCTCCCAAGTAGCTGGGACTACAGGCGCCCACCACAACGCCCAGCTATTTTTTGGTTATAATTATTTTTGTTTGGGAGGCCCCAGCTGGGTTCGAACCTACCAGCTCCTGTGTATGTGGCTGGTGCCCTGGTCATTGAGCTACAGGTTGCTGAGCCTAATTGGCTTCCTTTTTAAATTATTGGTCACAAGGCTGAAGTTAAAAAATAAAATAAAAACCCAAAGTTCTCCCAAAGTGTGCTTCTCAGATTATTGTTATTTTGTTCTTGCTGTACTTAGCTTTCCTGTCAGAATGCAGATGCGAAATCAGGGCAGTCCCCTTGCTCTCTGAAGTGAGGCATCACTTGCTTGTCAGGAATATGATGCCTACATAACCCTGAAAGCTGTCCCCTGACTGTAAACTGGTGGAGGGCAAGGGACCCTTTCCTTTAACCCGATTCTTCACCCTCCAAACCAAGAGCTGACACTGAAAGTTGCATTTGCCAAGGCCCTCCTCTCACTCCACTAAAAAGAGAAATTAATCATGCTTAATCTAATTCCAGCTGCTGAAAAATTCTTTGCCAGAATAACAATGGAATAATAATAATGGCTAATACTTTGTTTATTATTTGCCAGGCAGTGGGCTAAACATGTTTTATCTCGTTTTCAATCTTCAGCAACTTAATCAATACCTGCAGTCCAATAAAGACCACAATAAAGGGGCTTGTTTCTTCTGTACCAGGTGTTTCTCAGACTCCCTTTTCCATACAGAACAAAAGCAGTTATCCTGTGACCTTCAAACACACACACACAGTGTCCTCTGACCAGGCAACAGCCTGTCTGGGTCTAGAACGTCCACCTCAGACATTTAACATTAGCAACCAGCTACTGCTCTTTTAAAATAATAATAGAACTCATTACTGTGCCCAGCACCTTGCTTGGCATTTGTTAAACAGTATCTCAATCTTTTTTAAAGTTTCTGGTGGTATTTTTATAGACAAACAGGCTCAGTGTTCAGCCCATGTTCACACAACTGGTAAACTACACATTCAGAATCCAGACCAGGTCTGCCTCATTTCAAAGGCTTTCTCAACAACCAGGCTATGGTGGCTACTGCATCTGGTGACCACTGACTTTCACTGCCATGAGTTTCGTCTTTGTGATCCCAGGGCACTTTGCTAATATATCTCCAATGAATTGTGATATACCTGCTTATAGGTAAGACTTAGAGCTACTAGAGGGCAGGGAACATACTATCTTACTCAGTTTTCTATTCTCAGTGCTTGTCAGGGTGCCTCATAAATAAATGTGTGTGAAATGAAGGGCTGAAAAAGTGGATAAACAAATCCCCCAATAATTTGGTATAATTCGACGTATGGCTTATTTTATGCAAGAACATTCCTGGAGACACAAGGATACTAACTTCCCCACTCTTTTTTTTTTTTTTTTTAGAGACAGAGTCTCACTCTATTGCTCTAGAGTGCTATCCGTCACAGCTTACAGCAACCTCCAACTCCTGGACTTAGGTGATTCTCTTGCCTCAGTCTCTCAAGTAGCTGGGACTACAGGTGCCCGCCAGAACTCCCAGCTAATTTTTTTTGTTGTTGCAGTTTGGCGGGGGCCAGGTCCAAACCCGCTACCCTTGGTATATGGGGCCTATGCCCTACCCACTGAGCCACAGGTGCCACCCAACTTCCCCACTCTTAATTGCTACAGTTCATCTCTGGGAACATCCTTAGGCAGGTCTAGTCCCATACAGTCTAGTACTGATACTCTGCATGTCACCAGAATCAGAGTGCCATTTTGGTATATTTCAAAGGCTATCTCATCCTCCTTCCCAGGATATTATAAAGGCAAAGTATTTGGGACCTCTTTTTTTTTTTTTTTTTTTGAGACAGAGTCTCACTACATTGACCTCGGTAGAGTACCGTAGCATCACACCTCTCAGCGACCTCTAACTCTTGGGCTTAAGCGATTCTCTTGCCTCAGCCTCCCAAGTAACAGGGAGTACAGGCGCCCGCCACAACATCTGGCTATTTTTTGTTGCATTTGTCATTGTTTAGCAGGCCTGGGCTGGGTTCCAACCTACCAGCCCCAGTGTATGTGGCCAGAGCCCTAAAAACTGAGCTACGGGCAGCAAGCCCATTTGGAACCTCATTTCAAGGCAAATCCAAGACAGTAGTGTTTACATCACTTGAGCTCATTGAAATGCTGTGTGCTGCAACATCCACACTGCCTCATTGACACACATGCATGCCTGGTCTCTAGCTTCTCTCTCTGGCTTCCTCTTGCACCATCCCAGACCATCAGGTCTGCAAATGTGTCATGTCATCTTTCTCCCCACCCCATGGCCTTTGCACATGCTGTTACTATTATCTGGAATTCTCTTCCTTTTCTTGTTGGCCTAGTCAGCGTCTACTCATCTCTCATTTTATTGTTTTGTTTTGAGACAGAGTCTGACTTCATCATCCTGGGTAGAGTGCCATGGCATCACAGCTCATAGCTCAAACTCTTGAGCTCAAGCAATCCTCCTGCCTCAGCCTCTCGAGTAGCTGGGACCACAGGCACAGACCACAGTCCCTGGCTATTTTTAGAGACGGAGTCTCTCGCTTTAGCTCAGGCTGGTCTCAAACTCGTGAGCTCAAGCAATCCACCTGCCTTAGCCTCCCAGAGTGCTAGAATTACAGGCATGAGCCACTGTGCCAGGCCCTGCGGCTCAGTTTAGAAGTCAGGGAAGTGGGGCAGCGTCTGTGGCTCAGTGAGTAGGGCGCCAGCCCCATATACCGAGGGTGGCAGGTTCAAACTTGGCCCCGGTCGAACTGCAACGATAAAAAATAGCCGGGCGTTGTGGCAGGGGCAGGCACCTGTAGTCCCAGCTACTTGGAAGGCTGAGGCAAGAGAATTGCCTAATCCCAGGAGTTGGAGGTTGCTGTGAGCTGTGTAATGCCACAGTACTCTACCAAGGGTGATAAAGTGAGACTCTGTCTCTATTAAAAAAAAAAAAAAAAAAGTCGTCAGGGAAGCGTTCCCTGGACCCTCGACCCTTGATCTTTTTCTCTGTTATATGCTATCACAGTAACTGAAAACTTTATTTCATAGTACTTATCAGTCTTCCATAAGATTATTTGATTAAAATCTGTCTCCACTAGATTGTAAGCAAGGATTAAGCCTGCTTTGCTCATTGTTGTGTCTCCAGTGGCTGACAAAACACCTACTAGGTGCTCAAAATTATTTTGTCCTTTTTTTAGTTGGATTTCTTAAGCACGTATTTGTCTGATAACCCAGAAATCTTCCTTTTCAAGACAGATTAATGGGCACTCCTCATTTGATAAACTCTCAGAGATCATTCTGGTTTTTTTTTTTTTTTGTAGAGACAGAGTTTCACTTTATGGCCCTCAGTAGAGTGCCGTGGCGTCACACAGCTCACAGCAACCTCCAACTCCTGGGCTTAAGCGATTCTCCTGCCTCAGCCTCCTGAGTAGCTGGGACTACAAGTGCCTGCCACAACGCCCGGCTATTTTTTTGTTGCAGTTTGGCCGGGGCCGGGTTTGAACCCGCCACCCTCGGTATATGGGGCCGGCGCCCTGCTCACTGAGCCACAGGCGCCGCCTGATCATTCTGGTTTTTTTTTTTTTTTTTTTGTAGAGACAGAGTCTCACTTTTATGGCCCTCGATAGAGTGCCGTGGCCTCACACAGCTCACAGCAACCTCCAACTCCTGGGCTTAAGCGATTCTCTTGCCTCAGCCTCCCGAGTAGCTGGGACTACAGGCGCCCACCACAACGCCCGACTATTTTTTGGTTGCAGTTTGGCCGGGGCTGGGTTTGAACCCACCACCCTCGGTATATGGGGCCGGCGCCTTACCGACTGAGCCACAGGCGCTGCCCATCATTCTGGTTTTTAACCTCCTGTCATCTTACAGTCTTTTTTTTTATTATTTATTTATTTTTTTGTAGAGACAGAGTCTCACTTTATGGCCCTTGGTAGAGTGCCATGGCCTCACACAGCTCACAGCAACCTCCAACTCCTGGGCTTAAGCGATTCTCTTGCCTCAGCCTCCCGAGTAGCTGGGACTACAGGCGCCCGCCACAACGCCCGGCTACATCTTACAGTCTTGACTAATGTGTCTGGTTTCTTATTTTGATCTTATTCACTCTGTTCTCCACATAGGAGGTTGCTAAGATTATTCTATTGAAGGACTGGAATGATGAACCTTCCTGTAACGTGTCCTAACAAAATCATCATCACATGGCTCAAGATAAACACAGGTGCACTATGCAAAACACCACACTAACTATAGGTGTGGAGCCACAGAAGGGGAGTCTCAACACAATGCTACAGAAGAAAAGTCCAGGATCAATTAGCCAGCCACCTTTGAGAAATGTACAAATCCAGACTTATAGCAGCCTCTCAATTGGCACTTTTGGGGTAAAACTGTTTTTAGTATGTATGCATTATCTTGATTCAGAATTTCTTCCTTCTGGGGGGCATTTCTACGTGTTTTTTTAAAAAAAAATCTGTTCACTAATTCTAAAAATATCCTTATGTTAATCTTTTCCAATGGCTATGATAATTTCTGGCAGATAAATTATAGTATAATTCTAAGATTATGTTGATCTTAAGAATGTTGATGATAAAATATAAATGCTAAAATCTAGTTTTAACTTGCAACAATTTCAAACATAGTGTGAGACTGCCTCTTGCAGGTATTACAGAAGAAAAAAGAGACCACCTCTCTTTAATATAAATTGATCATACATTTATTTTATTTTTCTTTCTTTCTTTTCTTTTTGAGACAGAGCCTCAAGCTGTCGCCCTGGGTAGAGTGCCATGGCGTCACAGCTCACAGCAACCTCCAACTCCGGGGCTTAAGAGATTCTCCTGCCTAAGCCTCCCAAGTAGCTGGGATTACAGGCGCCCGCCACAACGCCCAGCTATTTTTTGGTTGTAGTTGTCATTGTTGTTTGGTGGGCCAGGGCTGGATTCAAACCTGCCAGCTCTGGTGTATGTGGCTGGCACTTTAGCTGCTTGAGCTATAGGCACTGAGCCTGATCATACATTTAAATAACAGGTTGAGATAGACAATTTGCTGATATTAAAATTTCCCATTTTTTTTAATTTCCCATTCTTGAATTACATGTGGAATAACAGACAACAATGTGGTGGGATAAGGATAGGTACTATAATCCTATGAGCTAAAATACATCTAGCTGTAAAATAGTAATTATGTTCAAATCCTTTTGTTCCCTGAAGTTTTTCTCCTTAGCATCTAATAAGTGTTCCCTTTTGCTAAGCAAGTTGATAAGTAGCCACAAACCTATCACAAAGAGAAGGAGAAAATTGAATATTTTGTTTCTCAAATTGGAAGTCAGTCTCTCCAGGGACATTTCGGGTTTCCTAGTTGGCAGGCAGCAGTTCAGAATCAACTATACCTTTTCCAGTTTTGCTCTGTACAAACCAGCCTGTGGGAGAAAGCATGCATTGATAAAGAACATAACCAAACCTTGCCCAATTTCTCTTTTCAGCACCCTAATTATAAAGGCTAAATGGGGTGGCTCCTCTCCTTTCATGAAAATCATCTCTGAAGTAACACTGAAACCTTTTAACAAAGGGACATTTATTCAGCACAATAGAACTTTGATATCTGTAATGCTTAAAAAAAAAAAATGCATTCCCATTCCTGAGGAAATTAACTCACCAGGTTCAGTTTAAAGCAACTAACCTTCCTTATTTTAATCTGGTATAATAAAAAGAAACCAAAGAACTTTTTTTATTATTAAAAATATTTTTTATTGACTGAAGTTGATCAATTCTCTTGGAGCGCAGAGGCACATAGTACACTCTTTATAAAATTAAATTGTAAGTTAAAACAGAAGCGTTTTATTCTTTAATGATAAAATAAAATGCATATAAAACTTGATCTTCCAGCAAGCTTTTGTTTGTAGATGGGACTACTACAGACCCAGACAAGATGGGTTTCTGTTTGGCTTGGGAAAAAAGGACCTCGATTGTCAACTTAAGGAGATATTTTCCAGTTAAAAGCATTTTATATCATATCATTTTATGTCTAATTTAAACAGCAAGATCCAGACCTAAAACCATAAGAGAATACTACTATATTTTGAGCTGACTCTGATAAGTTATGGGTTATAATTTAAAGGTATACTCAGATTTTCTTTTTAAATCAGTTGAAACAGCATTTTATATGCAGGGGTTCTCTGTTTGATTCTTATCCTCTAAAAGAGCTTCTGTAGTATTTAACTATAGTCTGTATCTTTGAAGAGAAATCTTTTTCTTTCTTTGCATAATTCCACATTTGTATGTATATATATAAAGGTCTAACTTCTTACACATGAAAATATTTCTTACATACAAAAATGATTAATTTGAAAACAAAATATAGATGTTTAAAAAATTAACTTTCAGGTTCTGTTCCCCTTTGGTATTAAATGTTGCTTACAAAGAATTATGATCCTCTTTTTGTTCTAGAGTTAAGTATTTGGTATTGCTTTCTGCTTTCTGCCTTCCACATAGATGAGAAATCTGTTTCTGGAGGAAGGAAAATAACAGAGTTAATAAAATAAAAAATCTAAAGAAGACAGACGAATGGCTAACAAACATATGAAAAAATGTTCATCATCTCTATATATTAGAGAAATGCAAATCAAAACCACCCTGAGATACCATCTAACCCCAGCGAGAATGGCCCACATCACAAAATCTCAAAACTGCAGATGCTGGCGTGGATGTGGAGAGAAGGGAACACTTTTACACTGCTGGTGGGACTGCAAACTAGTACAACCTTTCTGGAAGGAAGTATGGAGAAACCTCAAAGCACTCAAGCTAGACCTCCCATTTGATCCTGCAATCCCATTACTGGGCATCTACCCAGAAGGAAAAAAATCCTTTTATCATAAGGACACTTGTACTAGACTGTTTATTGCAGCTCAATTTACAATCGCCAAAAATGTGGAAACAGCCTAAATGCCCACCAACCCAGGAATGGATTAACAAGCTGTGGTATATGTATATCATGGAATACTATTCAGCTATTAAAAAAAAATGGAGGCTTTACATCCTTCATATTAACCTGGATGGAAGTGGAAGACATTACTCTTAGTAAAGCATCACAAGAATGGAGAAGCATGAATCCTATGTACTCAATTTTGATATGAGGACAATTAAGATCATGGGGGAGGGGAGGAAAAGCAGAGAGAGGGAAGGAGGGAGAGGGGTGGGGCCTTGGTGTGTGTCACACCTTCTGGGGGCAAGACATGACTGCAAGAGGGACTTTACCTAACAAGTGCAATCAGTGTAACCTGGCTTATTGTACCCTCAATGAATCCCCAACAATAAAAAAGAAAAGAAAGTAGAGCTGCCATGAATCACTGAAGAATTGCCTGTGGGGATGAGGGAAATTGAGGGTCTGATCACATGTTATTTCAAGAGTTCAAGGTTTTGGTCTAAATGACTAGATGTATGAAGTAGTTATTTATGCATACTCAGACACGTGCACACGCACACACAAACATATCAAACATGGCTTTGAACCAACTGACTTAAATGAAAACTATTAGAGAATTTAAATAATGTGATACATAAATTATTCAATTAGTGTAAACATTTCTTCAAGACACTTGGCCTTTATTTTACGAAATAAAAGTGTCTAAGCCTGCACGTGAACATGTTTGCTTTCTTCCCTTCCTTCATTGTCGTCTTCTCATCTAGTACCATTGTAGTTACAGACATCTGCATTTTTAGAAAAGTTTTACCCCTTTTTTTTTTTTAAACATTTAAAAACTACTGACATACTGTGGATGTAGTAAAATATAAAACTTGAAAAATGCAGATGTTGAAGAAATAAGTATCTTGTGCTTTAATATTTTATGGCAGGATTGTGCTGTAAGCAAATGAATCAAACAACTATGTAAATCACAAACAGAAAGTAAAAATGAACCAAAGTGAAAAGGTTAACTTCCAGGCAGTATCTTTCTATTGTAACCTGTTATTTAAAGGAATACTAGTGATTTCTTCTGAATAGGATGTAAAACTTGTTCCAAATTACCCTTGCTTAGTCCTGCCTGCCAAGAACTCAAATGTAACTGTGATAATGCAACCCTTCCCAGGTATATTGGCAGGTCTGTGTGTGATCTCAGAATGCACAGGTGACATAGATAGGATATGACAGCTGGTAATGGTGGATTCATTTACATTGTTTACACTTCTATGACCAGGCCTTAAGGGAAGGTCAGTTTTTTAAAAACCAAGTAGTGTCTTCTTAAATCTCCAAATGTCAAAAAAAAAGGGTATTTCTGCTTAAACTTTGTTTTTGCTCAGTAATACAGTTAAGCAAGTTTGTTTCCAAGTGACCCATTGAGCTATGTAAGCATTGTTTATTTCAAATAAAATATATTTGTATTATTTGTCATTCATATTATCCATCCATACCACACTATCCTCTGTATCAGGTAGTCAAATAGAAATATACCTGTTTTGTTTAAAAAAAAAAAAAAAAAAAAGTGTCTAAGCCAGTGTGGTAGCTCACATCTGTAATCCTGGCACTCTGGGAGGCCGAGGCAGGAGGATCCCTTAAGCTCAGGAGTTCAAGACCAGCCTGAGCAAGAGCAAGACTTCTACCCAAAATAGAAAAAATTAGCCAGGCATTGTGGAGGGTGCTGGTAGTCTCAGCTACTCAGAAGGCTGAGGAGGGACAATCGCTTGAGCCTAGGATTTTGATTTTGAGGTTGTTGTGAGCTATGATGACAGCCACTGTACTCTACCCAGTGGAGCAACAGAGTGTTTTTATTTGTCTCAAAAAACAAATAAATTATGTCTGAAGAGAAAGTAGGCACTTAGATTTTCTTTAATTTAATCTCCTATCACAGATGAAGAAATGGAGATCCAGAGAAGGGCTCAGAGGCTCATACTAGGTGACAGTTTGGTAGATGGCAAAACAGGCAGTAGAAACCCCCTTACCATGTTTTCCTTATGAGTTCTGGCACAAACCACCTTGCCTACAAAAACACTATTTTCTTTTCATATTTATTTAGAATGAGGTTTGAAACTCAGCATGGGAAATTAACTCTTGAGAATTTTTTTTAAGTTGTGACTTAACAGTTTAAAAAGTTTTCTAGCACATATACACATACTTTTTAAGATGTCTGTAATTTAATTTCACTTCCCCTCCCCTCAAAGAGATATATAAAAATCCAATCAGTTCTACTTTGTTTAAATTCCACTTCCCCTTCTACTTTTAGTTTTTCTATATGGAAATAATGTACTGAATTACTTCAAAATTACATATATATAAAGTTTTCCTCTACAGAATACCTTTAGCCTTAAGTTTCTAATCTATAGCACACGGATGGAATAAAACGTACCTAAATATATTAAATTTTCTTATCTCAGAGATGAAAGGAGGAAGGAAGTTTAAACTATGAGGGTTTTTCTTTTTTTACTTAAGTGAGCATAGTGCAATCTTATTAATAATTCTCTTCCTTGTCATTTATCACATTTTGTGATACTAAACGGTACCTTATGTTATTTTTCTTCTCATGAATTTCTAATGCAATATTACTATGCTCTGGAATATAAAGTTTGTTAATTGTGTAACAGCTTGGAAAAGTCTATCTGTTTATAATGTTTCCTATTGTGAATAAAAGTCTAATGGTTTAAATAAGAAAAAAAATAAAATAAAATAAAAAATCAATTAGCATTGGATTGTGTCAAAAATATTAGCTATGGGGCGGCGCCTGTGGCTCAGTCTGTAAGGCGCTGGCCCCTTATACCGAGGGTGGCGGGTTCAAACCCGGCCCCGGCCAAACTGCAACCAAAAAATAGCCGGGTGTTGTGGCGGGCGCCTGTAGTCCCAGCTACTCGGGAGGCTGAGGCAAGAGAATCGCTTAAGCCCAGGAGTTGGAGGTTGCTGTGAGCTGTGTGAGGCCACGGCACTCTACCCAGGGCCATAAAGTGAGACTCTGTCTCTACAAAAAAAAAAAAAAAAAAATTAGCTATGGATCCTGATTTTCACCAACATCAGATCATGCAAAATATTATAAATATGAAACTTAGCAGAGAAAGGGAGAGAAGAGGAGGGAGGAAGGGAGGCTGCTAGGCCTTACTGCTTCCCCAGAGTCTTTTTTTTTTTTTTTTGTAGAGACAGAGTCTCACTCTATGGCCCTCGGTAGAGTGTCGTGGCCTCACACAGCTCACAGCAACCTCCAACTCCTGGGCTTAAGCGATTCTCTTGCCTCAGCCTCCCAAGTAGCTGGGACTACAGGCGCCTGCCACAATGCCCGGCTATTTTTTGGTTGCAGTTTGGCCAGGGCCGGGTTTGAACCCGCCACCCTTGGTATATGGGGCCGGCGCCCTACCGACTGAGCCACAGGCGCCGCCCTTCCCCAGAGTCCTTAAAATGCTCTTATGCTTACCTTGAAAAAATCTGAAATGACTGTACCCTTTAACTTACCAAACTGGATTCTGAAGAGACTTGGAATGAAGGTTTGATAGAAGGAAACATAAATCAAGAAAGTGCTTACTGGGTCAATAAACTTTTTGATCAATATAAAACTTGAAACCTCATGTAAAGATTTCCTTCCAGACAGGCATTTCGTGGAAAGGATGAAAGGTTAATGTAGATTCTGATTTTTAAAGCTGTATCTATGTACTCACTTCAAAATTGTAGGTAGTGAGAACTAGGACTTTTTAATCAACATTTCTACATGTAATTGACATTTCACTTTGACTAAATTTAGAAGGTATGTGAAAATAGGTCAAGCAAAAAAGAAAGTATTGCAAGTCCAACAAATACATGCATGGCCTTGACTCTACATTATCAATGTTCCCAAGTTACTTATTAAATATCAATGGAGATATAAGGTGAGATAAACAAAGGTGACTTACCCATGATCACAGTGAATACTGAAGTTGACCTGCATTTTCTTTAGTAACTGACAAAGTTATTTTTTTGAGCTGGCTCTTCTGAGACCTCTGAGTTCTAGAAAACAACTCTTGAATTAGTACCCAGAATGGACAAACTAGAAAATACTTAAGAAGACTGCACACGAATATAGCAGAAATACCTTTTAAAAGATCTCAGGCAAAGAGATAACCTGCATATCTATGTTCACTGCAGCATTACTCATAATAGCCATGATGCAGGAGCAACCTAGTGGCCATCACTGATGAATGAATGAAGAAAATATATACACAATGGAATACTATTTAGCCATAAAAATGAATACTATTTAGCCATAAAAATGAATGAAATATTGTCACTTGCAACAACATGGATAAACCTGAAAGATGCCGTGCTAAGTGAAATAAGCCAGGCACAGAAAGACTAATACTATATAATCTCACTTATACATGGAATCCGAAAAAGCTGAACTCAGAGAGAATAGAATGGTTGTCACTAGGCCCTGGGGGAAGGTGAGGTAGATGGGGAAATGGGAGTTGTTGGTCAAAGGCACAAAGTTTCAGTCAGACAGCAGGGATATGTTTTAGTGATCTATCGCACAGCATGGTGACTACAGTTGTGTATATTTGTTTTATAAGAATAATGTATTGTATATTTCAAAATTGCTAGAAGGGTTGATTCCAAATGTTTTTATCATGAAAAAAATAAATATATCAGGTGCTAGATATGTTAATTAGCTTGATTTAATCATTCCACAATGTTATATGTCTATCATAACATTACATTGTACCCTATATATACATACAATTATTATTGAAGGATCACTTTATTTTATTCTTGAGACAGTCTTACTTTGTCGCCCTCAGTAAAGTGCTGTGGCATCACAGCTCATAGAAACTTCAAACATTTGGGCTTAAGTGATCCTCTTGCCTCAGCCTCCCCAGTAGCTGAGACTACAGGCATCCTCTCCTCTTCTCTCATCTCCTTCCTCTCTCTCTTACTATTTGAGACAGAATCTCATTCTGAATGTTACTCCAGGCTAGAATACTCTGGCATCAACTTAGCTCACAGCAACCTTTCAAACTCCTGGGCTCAAGCAATCCTCCTGCCTCAGCCTCACAGCTGGCTGGGACCATAGGCCCCCATCATGATGGTTGGCTAATTTTTCTATTTGTAGTAGAGACAGAGTCTTGCTCTTGCTCAGACTGGTCTCTAACTTCTGAGCTCAAGTGATCTTCCTGATCCTCCCACCTCAGCCTCCCAGAGTGCTATATTACAGGCCTGAGCCACTGCACCCAGACTTTTTTTTTCTTTTTTAAAAGACAAGGTTTTGCTCTGTCACCCAGGCTGGAGTGAAATGCTGCAATTATAGTTCACTGCAGCCTTGAGTTCCCGGCTTGAAGTGATTCTGGCCTCAGCTTCCCAGAGTGCCGAGATCATCAAACACAGCCAAGATTTCTTGATTTCCTTGTTCAAGAGTGGGGTTTCTATGTCTAATCTCCTTGTAGGGCTGTTCTCTTAGCTTGACTGTATGTATTAGGGCCAAACTCTGGTAATCAGCTGATGCCCAAATATAACTGGCTCATCTTCAGCCTTCAGACAGACTCAGACTACATGGTGAGCCCTTAATGAACCCACAATAATCAGACAACAAGAATCAATAACTCTGGATCGGTGCCTGTAGCTCAGGGGCTAAGGCACCAGCCACATACACTGGAGCTGGAGGGTTCAAATCCAGCCTGGGCTTGCCAAACAACAATAACAACTACAACCAAAAAAAAAATACTCGGGCGTTGTGACAGGTGCCTATAGTCCCAGCTACTTGAGAGGCTGAGGTAAGAGAATCGCTTAAGCCCAAGAGTTTGAGATTGCTGTGAGCTGTGATGTCACTGCACTCTACTGAGGGTGACATAGTGAGACTCTGTCTCAAAAAAAAAAGAGCAGCGCCTGTGGGTCAGTGAGTAGGGCGCCAGCCCCATATACCAAGGGTGGCGGGTTCGGACCTGGCCCTGGCTAAACTGCAACAAGAACAAAAAAATAGCCAGACATTGTGGCGGGCGCCTGTAGTCCCAGCTACTCGGGAGGCTGAGGCAAGAGAATCAACCTAAGCCCAAGAGCTGGAGGTTGCTGTGATCTGTGACGCTATAGCACTCTACCCAGGGTGACAGGGACTCTGTCTCTTAAAAAAAAAGACTCAATAACTCTAATTGCCCTAAGTGCCTGCTGAGTGCTTGTTTAGCCTTGTGGGACTGATTTTTCAGGGTGGAGGGGAGAAGGGCAGAGAGGGGGTGCAGTAGGGAGGAGGGGAAGGAAGGGATAGAACTCTGCCTTGCAGGTAGGTGGGCTCCTCAGCCTCCTCGTCCTCCTCCTCCCTAGGACTACTTGGCTATCAGGGCATGGGGTGGGGGGGGAGGGGGAATACTTTCAGACCTCTCTGCTTTCCCTCATGTTGCTCCTCCCTACTCAATCCCTTGCCTCTGCACTTTACAACCCAATGTGTTACATCTTAGTCATTTATAAACTTTATATAGGATCTGTAGGCTTCACCAGCACACAAAAGGTAAGAACTAATCAGAACACCCCATCCCTCATACTGGCCACAGTTTAAGGTTGAGTCTGCTCCCATTCCCGCCTTTGAAGCAAGTAAGATGCTGCCGGGGGTGAGGTGGGACACTGTGCTCTGCTGCATTTCACTCTTCCCTTTTTCCTCCTTTGCTTTTCAATTACAGGGTTTTTGTGGGGAAATCATTTGAAAATCGTAATAACATAAACAGGTATAAATAGAGAAGTCCTGCTCCCCCTCCTCTCTAGCCTCCTTCTGGTAACAACTTATATCATCCTTCATCCTTCCACCTTCCACCATGTCCTTGTGCAAGTACAGATTCCTATTCCCATCCCCCTCCTACATGTGTACAGTGCCACATGAACTTTTCAGAATCTTGTATGTTTTCACTTAATGATATATCTGGAATCATCCTAGAGCTTTCCTCATCCTAGTGCTTCTCAATCTGCTTTATGGCTAAGGAGGACTCCATCGTATGGGCAGCACCAGAGTTTGCTCACTCAGCTCCCTATTGCTGGGATGCTTCAACCGCCTCCTCTCTTTTGCTGTTGTAATAAGTCAATGCTGCAAATGACAACTTGGTGCGTATGCTACTTTATAACATGCAGACACAACACTAGGGGAGATGCCCAAAGTGACACTGCTTTATTGTCAAAGAGTCAGTTCTTTGGTGATTTTTAGAAAACACTGCCAGTTTCCCACCAGAAGGATTGAATCATTTTGTGCCCCCCAGCAATGCAGGAGAGTGCCTGTTTCACAGAAAACTCTGAATTATGTACAATCTTCATCTTTAGCCACATACGGCAAAGCCCTAGCAAAGTGGACAGGCTACTCAGAACTTTACCCTACTTCCTTATTACAGAAATTAAAGTTGTTTTTATTTTTTTGAGATGGAGTCTCACTCTGTTGCTCTGGGTAAGGTGCTGTGGCATCATAGCTCACAGCAACCTCAAACTCCTTGGCTTGAACGACACTCTTGCCCCAGTCTCCTGAGTAGCTGGGACTATAGGTGCACCTACCACAATACCTGGCTGATTTTTTTCTTTTTTTCAATTTTTAGTAGTTAGGGTCTCACTCTTGCTCAGGATGGTCTTGAGCTCCTGAGCTCAAGCAATCTACCTCCCTCAGCCTCCTAGAGTGCAGGGATTACAGGTGTGAGCCACTGTGCCAAGTCAGAAATTAAGATTTTTTTTTACAAAATTATTTTGCTTTTCCTGTAACTATCTAGTCAGTACAAAAACATGACAGAGGAAGAGTTTGTGAGTCGGTAAAGCATGTTGCCAAGTAGGTCTTTTGTTTAAATTGTTCTCCCAACATATACATATATATATATTTATTTATTTTTGAGACAGAGTCTTATTATGTCACCCTCAGTAGAGTGCTATGGCATCACAGCTCACAGCAACCGCCAACTCTTGGGCTTAAGCAATTCTCTTGCCTCAGCCTCCCAAGTAGCTGGGACTACAGGTGCCTGCCACAATGCCCGGCTATTTTTGTTGTTGTTGTTGTTGCAGTTTGGCCAGGGACAGGTTCAAACCTGCCACCCTTGGTATATGGGGCTCCCGCCCTACTCACTGAGCCACAGGCACTGCCCATGCCAAGCTATTTTTTTGTTGCAACTGTTGTTGTTGTTTAGCTGGCCCGGGCGGGGTTCGAACCCGCCACCCTTGGTGTATGTGGCTGGCGCCATAACCACTGTGCTACAGGCGCTGAGCCAGCTGCATGGTTTTCATCGTGCAATTTTAAATTATGTGGAAATTTTTAGGAACTTATATGTTGTGCTATAGCAGGAGTAACTGTGGTTATCAAAATATTAAAGTTCTGATGTTATTAATGTATCTAATAAGATCTAGCAGCAGGTTTAATATCTGGTAATTCTGAGATAGTCATAAATACATATATATGATATTTCAAGATATCTGTAATAATCTTAATAGTAAAATAAACATACATGTAATCTTTATTCCCCTTAGAGTTTATGGATCTGTTGAGTTGTATTCAACAAACTCTGATTAACAATCTTTGTCCAATAAGTCCATAGAGGTAGAAAGTCTCTGGGGTGGGGGCTGACAGAAAGTAACTACTGATGGGTATAGGGTTTATTTTTGGTGTGATGAAATGTTCAGGAATAAGGGATTGTGGCAGCATAATTTTGTGAATATGCTAAAAACCACTGAATTGTATAATTTAGAAGGGTGAACTGTACGAGAAAAATAAAATGTGAATTACATCTTAATAACAAAATATTTTTAAGAAATTACTGTCCAAGAAGGACCAAAAAACTCAAGAAGTTTGAACATAGAAGAGCGAAAGAAGCAACCTCACTGAATAAATTTATTTATTGAAACAGTCTCACTTTGTCACCCTTGGTAGTGTGCCTCATAGCTCACAGCAACCTTAAACTCTTGGGCTTAAGTGATTCTCTTGCCTGAGCCTCTCAAGTAGCTGGGACTACAGGTGCCTGCCATAACGTTCAGCTATTTTTAGAGATGGGGGGTCTCGCTCTGGCTCAGGCTGGTCTCGAACCTGTGAGCTCAGGCAATCCACCTGAGTTTCCCAAATGCTGAGATTACAGGCATGAGCCACTGCGCCCACCACCCTCACTGAATAAATTTAAAGGGGCAGCTGATTGGCAAAATAGCTTTGTCATGACAAAGCTTCCTCTGGCCAGGCTTGGTGGCCCATGCCTATAATCCTGGCACTTTGGGAGGCTAAGGCAGAAGAATCCTTGAGACAGGAGTTTAACATCAGCCTGAAAAACATAGATTTCATCTCTCAAAAAAATAGAAAAAATTAGCTGGTATTATGGTACATGCCTATAGACCTAGCTATTTTCAGAGGCTGAGGCAGGAGGATCACTTGAACCCAGGACTTTGAGGTTGCTGTGAATTAGAATGATGCTATTGCACTCTAGCCTGGGCAATGGCTAATTTTTCTATTTTTGATAGAGATAGGGTTCTTATGCAGGCTGGTCTCAAACTCCTGACCTCAAGCAATCCTCCTGCCTTGACCTCCCAGAGTGCTAGGATTACATGTATGAGCCACTATGTTTGGACATAAAAAGATATTTTTGAGATAAATGAGGAAAACTTAACATGGTATAGTCATTAGATAGTATTAAGGATTTACTTCTCACTTTGTTGAGTGTGATATTATGGTTGTCTTTAAAAAGTGCATATCTGGGCTTGGCGACTGTGGCACAGTGGTTATTGCGCCAGCCACATACACCAAAGGTGGCAGGTTCAAACCCAGCCTGGTCCAGGTAAACAACTACAACAAAAAAATTGTCAGGCATTGTGGCGGGTGCCTATAGTCCCAGCTTGGGAGGCTGAGGCAAGAGAATCATTTAAGCCCAAGAGTTGGAGGTTACTGTGAGCTATGACGCCACAGCACTCTACTGAGGGTGACATAGTAAGAGACTCTGTCTCAAAAAAAAAGTGCATATCTGTTACATAATAATGAAGAATTTGTGAGTGAAATGGTACAATATCTGGAATTTGCTTTGAAATACTAGAGAAAAGATGTATGGATTGGAGAAGACAAAACTAAAATGGCAGAGTTGACAATGGTTCAAAGGGTATGATCGGGCCAGGAAAGGTGGTTCATGCCTATAATCCTAACACCCTGGGAAGCTGAGGCAAGAGGACTGCTTAAGCCCAAGAGTTTGAAGTCGCTGTGAGCTATGATGCCATGGCACTTATCCCAGGCAACAAAGTGAGACTCTGTCAAAAAAAAAAAGATAAAAAGTACATGATTATACTATTATTTCCATTTTTGTGCATATTTGAAATTTGCTAGAAAATATTTTTTGAAAAACCTCAAAGAATTTATATTCATATGTACCAGGTAATGAGTCTTGAGGCAGTGACATCTGAGTATGACTTTCTCCTTTTTCTTTTCTTTTTTCAGTTTTTGGCCAGGGCTGGCCTCTGGCATATGGAGCCAGCGCCCTACCCCTTCGAGCCACAGGCGCTACCAGACTTTCTCCTTTTTAAAACAAGTGTGCTACCTTCTTCCCTCAGAGACACAAACACTTCCATTCTAACAGAAAGCTTGCCCTACCAATGATACTTGCACTAATATTCTGTGCTAGATGCAGACACTACAAGTATAGCCAAACTAAACTGGAACACATACATTTTGGGCACTGCTGTTGAGATTCTCACAGGTGATGGGCAGCAGTGTGCTCAGCTCCAGGTCTGTCACCATCTGACGAGATTCAGCCAGCAAGCGCTGGAGTTTACTTGTGGGGGAAAAATCATCCTGGGAAGATAACACATTTAAGCATTCATGAATTGAAGAAGCATTTTTAAATGTTTACATTTGCAAATACAACATTACAAATACAACTTAACTACCTGCTAATATTTCTTCCACTTTGGGTATCACAAAGCAAAGCAAGACGTCAAGTAGTACAATAACCAAATTCCTTTTCTTTCTTAGTGGCTCCTCAGTTAAATAATTTGACTTAAGCAGAACTTATTACAACTAATTAGGTAACATTCAGATGATAAAAACATCCCAGGCATTGTTTAGCTCTCCTAAATCAAACTTTCTTTCTCCTTTTTTTTGAGATAGAGTCTTGCTCTGTTGCCAGGGTTGAGTGCCATCACAGCTCATAGCAACCTCAAACTCCTGGGCTCAAAGGATGCATGTTTCAGCCTCCCAAGTAGCTGGGACTATAGGTACTCACCACAACACCAGGATAATTTTTCTATTTTTAGTAGAGACGGGGCCTCGCTTTTGCTCAGGCTGGTCTCAAACTTCTGAGCTCAAGCAATCTGCCCACCTCAGTCTCCCAGAGTGCTAGGATTATAGGTGTGAGCCACCAGACTCAGCCCTAAATCAACTTTTCAAGGCCATACTTAGCGTGTCAAAATATTTAGAAAATGAAGCTTTAACACTAAAGGCCTTATAAATATATAGTTAATGTTCAACTGGGGATCTGAATTTTTAGCATGAAAATGAGTCATTGCCAATTGATCTCTAAAGGGCCCAAACTAAGTTTTTTTTAAGCAAAATTAATTTCTAATTTTCCATGAACAAGGATCCCTACTGACCTGACATTCAGAAGATGTTTAACAAACATGTGCCAAATGAATATATCTGTGTATACGTATGGATAACATAGGCATGCAATGTTACGTACTACCTGAGGAAAAACAGGTACAGAGACAGGGTCTCCAAGAGCTAACAACAACAAAAATAAAAGGTAATAGCAAATATTTTCCCCCATATTTATAGCTTTAAAAAAACTAATGGTTTTAATGTAGTATAGATGCCATACAACTACCTGTACAATTAAAGAATACAATCTGATAAGTTTTGACACATATACATATCCACCCATGAAACAATGACCGCAAAGAATAGTGAACCCATTCATCACACCCAGTCTGGTGGAATTCCTCCTCTGCCCTCTGTGTCCTTCCTCCATTCCTAGACAACCACTGACTGCTTTCTGTAATGACAGATCAGTTTGCAGTTTCTAGAATTTCATAAAAATGCATTGAAACTTTTATCTGTTCTGCTTTTTTCACTCAGTATAATATTTTGAGATCCACCCATACTATTGTGTGTGTAAATCATTCTTTTTTATTGCTGAGTGTTCCATTTATGCATATCCTACAGTTGTTTATCCATTCACTTGTTGATGAACATTTGCGTTGTTTCCAGGGTTTTTTGGGCTAGTATAAATAAAGTTGCTTGAAAATTCATGTATAAGTTTTTGGTAAAAGTATGTTTTCATGTCTTTAAGAATGGAACAGCTACAAAAAAAAAAAAAAAAAAAAAGAATGGAACAGCTGGGTCATAGGGTAGGTATATATTTAATTTTTAAGAAACTACTAACTTGTTTTCCAAAGTAGATATACCAGTTACATTCCCACCATCACCATAAGAAAGTCCCAGTCTAGTCAATACTTGATATGGTCAATTTTTTTTTTTTAGAGACAGTTTCACTTTATGGCTCTAGGTAGAGTGCCATGGCATCACATAGCTCACAGCAACCTCCAACTCTTGGGCTTAAGCGATTCTCTTGCCTCAGCCTCCCAGGTAGCTGGGACTACAGGTGCCCGCCACAATACCCGGCTATTTTTTTTTTGTTTTGTTTTTTTGTTTTTTGCAGTTCGGCCAGGGCTGGGTTTGAACCCGCCACCCTAGGTATATGGGGCCAGCACCCTACCGACTGAGCCACAGGTGCCACCCGGTATGGCCAATTTTAAATTTCAGACATTCCAATAGGTATGAAGTAGTATTTCAATGTGGTTTAACTTGTATCCTCCTAAGGACAAATAATGTGCATCTTCTTGCATGCTAAACTCCATGTATCTATAGCTTTGTTTTCAATTCATAGGGCAGTTGTGTCTGGTTATTCAATCCAAAGAGACAATAATCTTCAGGTCTGGCTAGAATATCCCTCCTTTAATCACTTCTCCAGTTTTTACCTCATCTCTGCACTATGCTAACAAAACTAATGCTCAGCAAATACCTAGTAGGGACTATCCCCTACAATATCTCAGTTAGACCAAACAACTGTGGTGTTATGACTACACATTTGCAGAGGAAGAAACAAAAATTCAAAGAAATAATTTTATAGGTAGCCCCTGAGTTACAAACATCTGAATGAAGTATGATTTACAGTTGTAAATAGAGACTATTATAGGTAAAAAGTAAATGTACCTGTTCCAACTCACATATAAATTCAACTTAAGAAGAAACTTAAAGAAACTACTTTGTAACCCAAGGACTGCCTGCCCTGAACTCATAGAGTTTTTTTTTTTTTTTTTTGTGGTTTTTTTTTTTTTTTTGGCCGGGGCTGGGTTTGAACCCGCCACCTCTGGCATATGGGACCGGCGCCCTACCCGCTGAGCCACAGGCGCCGCCCACTCATAGAGTTAAGACAAAGTAAAACAGGGATTTAAACCTAGGCAAGTCTAATTTAATGCTCAAGATTAAAGAGCATCGACAGTTAGTTTACTTGAGCTTGTTTTCTTTGTAAAAGAGCTGCAATGACGACCCCATTTATGATGAAGACACTGTTTGTATGTAACAACCTTAAAAAAATTCTTGTCTGGCTCAGTGCCGTTAGCATAATGGTTATGGCACCAGCCACATATACTGAGGGTGGAGGGTTTGAACCCAGCCGGGGCCTCCTAGACAACAATGACAACTGCAACAAAAAATAGCCTGGCATTGTGGCGGGTGCCTATAGTCCCAGCTACTTGGGAGGCTGAGGCAAGAGAATTGCTTAAGCCCAGGAGTTTGAGGTTGCTGTGAGCTGTGACACCATGGCACTCTACCAAGGGTAATGTAGTGAGACTGTCTCAACAACAACAACAACAACAAAAAAGAAAGAAATTCTTGGCTGTAGGTCAAGTGGCTAAGGTGCCAGCCACATACACCAGAGCTGGTGGGTTAGAACCCAGCCCGGGCCTGCCAAACAACAACGACAACTACAACCAAAAAATAGCTGGGCATTGTGGTGGGTGCCTATAGTTCCAGCTACTTGGGAGGCTGAGGCAAAAGAATCATTTAAGCCCGGGAGTTGGAGGTTGCTGTGAGCTGTGACACCACAGCACTCTACCCAGGGTGAAAGCTTGAGATTCTGTCTCAAAAAAAAGAATTCTTGTCTGTAAGCACAGAGAGGTGAACAAGGATGTCCGTGCTAGTGTAGAAACACCTGACTGCCCAGCAGTAGGGACTCGGATAAACTGAGTTCTATTCCTTTAACAGACTACACATCAGTCAATAGGAATATGAATAGACTAGGCCAGGTATGGTGGCTTATGCCTGTAATCATCCTAGTACTCTGGGAGGCCGAGTGGGCAGATTGCTTGAGCTCAAGAGTTCGAGACCAGCTGAGCAAGAGTGAGATTCCACCTCTACTACAAAAAAAAAAAAAAAAGGCTGGGCATTGTGGCATACCCCTGTAGTTCCAGCTACTCAGGAGGCTGAGGCAAGAAGATCACTCAAGCCCAAGAATTTGAGTTTGCTATGAGCTATGACACCATAGCACTCTACCCAGGGTGACAGAGACTATCATAAAATAAAAATAAAATAAAATAAAATAGACTTAGTCTACTATGTCTACAAATACCAGCATGGATAAATATCACAAAATATCAACACAGTAGGAAAAATCATATTGCAAAAGGATATACGCAATATTTTACCATTTATGTACATTTTTAAGACACAAAAACACTATGTAACATTTATATATATATATATATATATATACACTTATGTGGTAAAAGCATAAAAGTCAACTTTAGGACAGTGGTTAATCGGTGGGAGAGTGGACGGGGGAAGAGTGCTTATAGGACTTAAGCAAGCTAACAGCAAGCTGGAGAAGCATCAAAAGGACTCTGGTGAGGAGTCTTGCTTGAATAAGAGGTGGCTTTCTAAGCAAAATACAAACCTTTTCATTGGATACTGCTTCATCTTTCTTGACTGACCAACTTTTAGGTGAGTTCTTTTTATCAGAAGAAGACTCTGTCTCATCCTCTTTTAAGGCAGATTTTGAAGAACCCAAACAGTGGGAATGTTGGAAGGCAACTAGTTCACTATGAATAATGAAATCAAACAAAAACAGGTATCTTAAAACAATATCATACATATGTTGCTAATACTCTTACACCTCAAAGTATCTAAGGAGGACAAAAAAAAAAAGTTTTCTTAATGAAGTGGCTTAAATTTGAGTGGAATATTACAGATTACAGTAGAACATTATAAATTAATGCATACTGTTTATAGGTAATAACAAAATTCTTAGTCAAGAGTAACTATAATAGAGGATTTCTTTCTTTTTTTTTTTTTAGAGACAGAGCCTCACTTTATCGCTCTTGGTAGAGTGCCGTGGTGTCATAGCTCACAGTAACCTCCAGCTCTTGGGCTTAAGCGATTCTCTTGCCTTAGCCTCCCGAGTAGCTAGGACTATAGCAACCTCCAACTCCTGGGCTTAAGCAATTCTCTTACCTCAGCCTCTCGAATCCACAATGCCTGGCTATTTTTTTTTTTTGTTGCAGTTTGGCCAGGGCCCTGTTTGAACCCGCCACCCTCGGTATATGGGGCTGGCGCCCCACCCACTGAGCCACAGGCACTGCCCATAATAGAGGATTTCTATTTTTCCCAAAATACAAGGAAAAGATAGTTCTAGGCACAGGGTCATCCAAAACGGAGGGGGGAAAAGTCAACATAGAGTAAGATTATATTTGTAAAAAATTTAGGTTTTTGGCATGTAAGGTTGATTTCTGTTAATGGTTTTTTTGTTTTTTTTTTTGAGACAGAGCCTCAAGCTATCGCCCTGGGTAGAGTGCTGTGGCATCACAGCTCACAGCAACCTCCAACTCCTGGGCTCAAGCAAGTAGCCTCCGCCTCCCAAGTAGCTAGGACTACAGGTGCCTGCCTCCGCCTCCCAAGTAGCTAGGACTACAGGTGCCTGCCTCCGCCTCCCAAGTAGCAAGGACTACAGGTGCCTGCCACAAAGCCCGGCTATTTTTTGGTTGCAGCCGTCATTGTTTGGCGGGCCTGGGCTATATTTGAACCCGCCAGCTCAGGTGTATGTGGCTGGTGCCTTAGCTGCTTGAGCTACAGGCGCTGAGCCCTGTTAATGGATTTTTAAAAGTCCTTTGTAAAAGTATCATGGCCCACTGAGGCTCATTGATTCTCCTACAGGTAGACAGTATTAGGAACAAACATGTATCTATGCTTCTACGCATGTTACTAAACTTTGGGTCCAAAGGAGAATTTAACAGCAAAAACTGCTCTGGAATGGACCAGAGGCCATGGAACCAATTCCTCCCATGTAACTGAGGACACACTGCCTTTGGTTCCTCCTTCCACCAGTAAACCTCTATTTGTCAAATGGAATGGTGGCACAAATGTGAACATTTTAGTTAGATCATAAAGTAGGCACACAAGTTCTTATAATCTAAGGAAAAATAGGAAAACATGATTATCTTTTCCACCTAATCATGTATTTGTCATGTGATGCCTTGGCATGCGTCCCCGCTGGCAGAACATGCCGTCATTTCAATTGTATTAAGTCAGCAAGGTCAAAAGGGCCTTGAAAAAACCTCTGAATGTAAATTCGAATTTATTTCATACATTAATTTTAATCCATTATGCTCTTAAAACTATCTGACATAAGCTTTTTCCCTTAATATACGTGTTCCTGTTTAATAGTGAAAAATAGGCAGTTGTACCCTACTGACACTTGCAATTACCCAAAGATCTTTAAAAACCAAATAAGAATAGATGCATTTAGTATGGCAACCAACTTAAAAAAAATTTTCAGGTGGGGCACAGTGGCTTACGCCTATAACCCTAGCACTGTGGGAGGCCGAGGCAGGAAGATCCCTTGAGCTCAGGAATTAGAGACCACCCTGAGCAAGAGTGAGATCCCATCTCTACTAAAAACAAAAAAATTAGCTGAGCACTGTGGCACATGCCTGTAGTCCCAGCTACTTGGAAGGCTGAGGCAGAAGAATTGCTTAAGCCCAGGAGTTTGAGGTTGCTGTGAGGTAGGCTGACGCCATGGTACTCTGACCTGGGTAACAGGCTTTTGAGACTCTGTCTCAATTTTTAATTGGCAGAATAACTATCTGTATGACAGTCAAATAACTCAGGCCTTTAAAAGAGATATAGGGAAAAATGAATAGATAAATAAAAATAATAAAATAGGGCCAGGGAATCCTCCGAATAATGAAATACTATTAAGAAATTTTTTTTCTTTTGTAGAGACAGAGTCTCACTGTACCGCCCTCAGGTAGAGTGCCATGACGTCACACGGCTCACAGCAACCTCTAAGTCTTGGGCTTAAGCAATTCTCTTGCCTCAGCCTCTTGAGCAGCTGGGACTACAGGTGCCTGCCACAACGCTCGGCTATTTTTTTTTTGTTGCAGTTTGGCCAGGGCTGGGTTTGAATCCGTCACCCTCGGCATATGGGGCCAGCACCCTACTCACTGAGCCACAGGTGCTACCTTGGAAAGAAATTTTAAATCATAAACTCCTATGAAAGTCAATGTAATGATTAAAATACGGCTCTCAATATGGAAACTTCATCTTTTGTAATTTAAGATTGAAGAGCCACACTTTATTTAAAAATAGCAGATATTATTATAGCATTACTCAACCACAAGATTCAGCAATTCTGGGGCGGTGCCTGTGGCTCATTGATTAGGGCACTAGCCCCATATACCAAAGGTGGTGGGTTCAAATGTGACCCCAGCCAAACTGCAACAAAAAGTAAAAAAAATAGCCAAGCGTTGTGGCAGGTGCCTGTAGTCCCAACTACTCAGAAGGCTGAGACAAAAGCATCGCCTAAGCCCAAGAGCTGGAGGCTGCTGCTGAGGTGACAAAGTGAGATTCTGTCTCATAAAAAAAAAAAAAAAAAAAGATTCAGCAATTCTAACAATAAGATGAGCTTGAAGAATGCAGTATATGCTAATAACTCATCCATTTTCATCTTTTTTATTTTTTTTATTTTTTGGGCCAGGGCTGGGTTTGAACCCTCCACCTCTGGTATATGGGGTTGGCACCCTACTCCTTTGAGCCACAGGCACTGCCCTCCATTTTCATCTTTAAAAACAAAACAAAACAAAACAGTACCTTTACCAGCATGTTGAATACAAATATGATTATGTTTTCTCTTGAGTGACTTTTTTTTTAATTGCTGGGGACTCATTGAGGGAACAAAAAACCAGGTTACATTGATTACATTTGTTAGGTAAAGTCTCTCAGTGATTTTTTTTGTGACAGAGCCTCAAGCTGTCACCCTGGCCAGAATGCCGTGGCGTCACGGCTCATAGCAACCTCCAACTCCTGAGCTTACGTGATTCTCTTGCCTCAGCCTCCCAAGTAGCTGGGCCTACAGGTGCCTGCCACAACACCTGGCTATTTTTTGGTTGTAGTTGTCATTGTTGTTTAGCAGGCCTGGACTGGATTCAGACCCACCAGCTCTGGTGTATGTGGCTGACGCCTTAGCCGCTTGAGCTACAGGCGCTGAGCCACTGATTTTTTTTTTTTTAAGTAAGAAAGTTTAGGAAATGTAATTTCCAAATCAGATAAGAACCAAACTCAAGGCTGACGCACCTGAATACGCAGAGTGAGCCTGGAGAAGACCCAGTAGAAACTTTTATGTGGGGTATAAAATGAGTAACGCATTCTGTACCAGAAAGGGTTAACTTACCAATTCAGAATGGCTCCTGGGGTGAGGAATGCTCCAGAACAGCATTCCACTCTACACGGGGATCTACCGGTTTGTTTTTTAATAAAACATATTTGCCCAACTCATAATTACCGGTTTTGTTTTTAAACAAAACCTTTGCCTCAGAAGCCATCCTCAGTACAAACTCTTCACTGGAATCCAGTACAGGCTCTGTCCAGTCAAGGACTCAGCAGTCTATGCTGTGATGAAAGGAGTGAATAGTTTATCTTAAACAAGGTTCCTGTTTGAAAACCCTGATATCTGTTTAACAATAGGCATGAAGTGGCTACTGCAGCCCTTTATATTTCCAAACATTGGTACATATGACCCCCAAGTATTTACAGTGGTGACTGTTACTAACCTCATCGAGGAGTTGTACTTTGTCCCACTGACGCTTTCTGAACAAGTGCACACAGATTTGTGGCGAACAATTCTTTGCATTTTGGAAGGCTTGAAAATACTCATCCATTCTACATCAGACATGTGGCCAGGGGCCTCAATTATGAAGTTACTTGGGTGGCAGCACTTGGACTCACACACGTCACCTTCACCCAGACAGGCTCCATTTTTCTGGGAACATGAGATTTCAGACCTTTCCATCTGATTTTGACATTCCACTTCCAGCTTGTCTGGTTGTTTGGAGCCTGGACAGTTGGCCAGACCCAGGTAAACATTGACATCATGCCACTGCTTTTCATCAGAGAAAGCTGATACTTCTGAGAGTTGTTTCTCTTCATTTTGAACCTCTATTCCATTACCTTTTAGTGATTTTCCATGGATCTTGCAAAATGTAACTTTGTTTTCCGGTTCAATCTGTATTTTTCCTCCCAGAGACCAAGGTTTTTGTTTCTCCATTAAGTCTTTTGTAAATACAGATGAGAGAGTAATTAGATTTTTTTCCCCAAATGCAGAATTAAGCTGGAGTTTCTTCTCTTTGCATATGTCACAAGAGCTCTTGTCTGCCCTATTTTGCTGAATCAACATGGCCTCAAATTTTGGGTCCTTAACCAGTGACTTCTGATGTTTTTCCCTCTTAACATCAACTTTTGGGTGATTATTTTCAAGGTCTGATAAACACATGTCTCTGCTATGGTGGCATTACAGAAAACGAAGGTTATAAGATATACTTGATGTGATCATCCTAAATATTTCACCCCAACCTCACTAGTAGAGCTAAATTGCAATAAGACCCCCTTGTCTGGTCTTCAGAGCCCAATTCTAACTTGACCTCCTACAGAAAGCCTCTGCCCACGGAGCCCCTATTTGTTTTCCATTTCCCATCCTCAACTACTATTGTACTGGCTGTCTATATGACGCAAAAAACTCAAGAATACTACGTACAAGTGATAAAACCTTTCCATAAACCTTCCTTTACAGTTTTTCATGTCACATGTATTCAGGTATTCTAATTTGTATCATTGCGATACCTTAGAAAATACAATTCTCTCCTATAATGGCATAAATCATTTCGTGCTTTAAAAAAAAACAAGAGAGATGGGGGCTCAGTCTGTCACTCAGGCCCAAGTGCAGTGGTGTGATAGTAGCTCACTGCAGCCTCCAAGTCCTGGGCTCACACAATCTTCCCAGCTCAGGCTCCTATTAGCTGGGACTACAGGTACAAGCCATCACACCTGGTTAATTTATGCTTTTAAGGAATAACTACAACTCATCTTTAGTGTCTCCCAGTGGCAATGAAATTCAAAAAGGAAAAAGAGCTGTATGCAGGGGGCTTTTGCCAAAAAGAGAATTCTGTGCTGTTTTGGCATCTTTTGGTAGTGGCAGCTGGGATTAGAATCATGCCCAAAATTCTTACATCAGGTCTCATTGTAATCCAGGACTATAATGATAATTATCAGTTCACATACATTGATTTGGTACTATATGCTGAACAGTACTAAGTACTGGCCCATGGTAAGTAAGCAATAAATACTGCTCAAACGGTGGGATAAAATATAAGAACTTATTAATAGCATCTTGCTAAGATTACCTGGATTCCAGGGCCTTTGATCCCTCCATCTTTGAGTCATATATTTGTATTAATTCCTGAGAATTTTCCACATTGAAATTAAGAAACTGCAGATCACTCTGTTGTTTTACGTAAATCTGCCGTAGATATTGATAAATTAATATAAATTGTAATAACAAAACTAAACTGAACCAACAATTAGGTGCTTTCAAATCCCATTAACTGATGAGATAGTTACAAGAGAAATATGGCAAATACATCTGCCTTTATTCTTCCTATGTCAGCACTAAGATTTATTAGGTTAGTGAGTCTCCTAACCTTTACTGACCACAGCAAGACCTTATTTATTATGCTAAATATGATATATGTCTAATGTATCTAGGATTCCAAAAGCACCATAAAAAGAAGTGACATGCATTTTTCCTAATTTTTATGTGTTTGTAAATATTTCTCACCTAACACAGAAGGATAAGTGAGGACATACCTGTCTCAGGTTATGCAGTTCCGAATTTGTACGTTCTTGCTTTGACTTTGCAATGTCAAGCAGCTCATCTTTCCTCTTTTCTCTCTCTACTATTTGAGAACAAATATTATTAAAACACTTTTCTTTTTTTTTTTTTTTTTTTTTTGTAGAGACAGAGTCTCACTTTATGGCCCTCGGTAGAGTGCCATGGCCTCACACAGCTCACAGCAAACTCCAACTCCTGGGCTTAAGCGATTCTCTTGCCTCAGCCTCCCGAGTAGCTGGGACTACAGGCGCCCGCCACAGCGCCCAGCTATTTTTTGGTTGCAGTTTGGCCGGGGCTGGGTTTGAACCCGCCACCCTCGGTATATGGGGCCGGCGCCTTACTGACTGAGCCACAGGCGCCGCCCTAAAACACTTTTCATCAGCCATATCAACACAGACCTCTCTATTTCCAATAATTTAATGCTCAACTAACAGGGTTTTTTTTGTTGTTGCTTGTGAACTTAAAAATAGCAGAATGGTCTACCGGAAAGAGCTTTAACCTGTGATTCTAACTAGATACTTCATTGAATGGGAAAACTTTCACAATATAGGGCGGTGCCTATGGCTCAGTGAGCAGGGCGCCGGCCCCATATACTGATGGTGGTGTGTTCAAACCCAGCCCCGGCCAAACTGCAACAAAAAAAAATAGCCGGGTGTTGTGGTGGGCGCCTGTAGTCCCAGCTAATGGGGAGGCTGAGGCAAGAGAATCGCCTAGGCCCAGGAGTTGGAGGTTGCTGTGATGTCATGGCACTCTGCCAAGGGTGATAAAGTGAGACTCTGTCTCTAAAAAAAAAAAAAAAAAGATTACAAAAAAACTTTCACAATATAAAGCTAAGTCAAAACAGGATTCAAAATTAAATGTGTTTTTGTATATACATATGCACAGAAAAAATCTGACAGCACATATACCAAAGTATTAAGAAGTTATTTTAGGCTTGGTGCCTGTACCTCAGAGGCTAGGGCGCCAGCCACATACACCAGGGCTGGTGGGTTCGAACCCAGCCCGGGCCTGCCAAACAACAATGACAACTACAATAACAACAACAAAACAGCTGGGCGTTGTGGGCGCCTGTAGTCCCAGCTACTTGGGAGGCTAAGGCCAGAGAATCGCTTAAGTCCAAGAGTTTGAGGTTGCTGTGAGCTGTGACACCACAGCTCTCTACTAAGGGCAACATAGGGAGACTCTGTCTCAAAAAAAAAGAAGTTATTTTTAGATGGGAAGATTAAACAGAATTATTTATCTTTCTTTTTTTTTTTTTTGGTTGCAGCCGTCATTGTTTGGCGGGCCCGGGCTGGATTTGAACACGCCACCTCAGGTGTATGTGGCTGGCACCTTAGCCGCTAGAGCCACAGGCACTGAGCCTATTTATCTTTCTTTTTTGGGAGATAGGATGAGAGTGATTTCTAAAATCTCTATACATATTAATATATATTACTTTAATTTTTAACTCTTTTCATTTTATATAAGTATATTCTGAATGTATGTTCATTTTTTTTTTTTTTGTAGAGACAGAGTCTCACTTTACCACCCTCGGTAGAGTGCCATGACGTCACAGGACTCACAGCAACCTCCAGCTCTTGGGATTCTCCTGCCTCAGCCTCCTGAGCAGCTGGGACTACAGGCGCCCGCCACAATGCCCGACTATTTTTTGGTTGCAGTTCAGCCGGGGCTGGGTTTGAACCCGCCACCCTCGGCATATGGGTCCGGCGCCCTACTCACTGAGACACAGGCGCCGCCCGTATGTTCATTATTGAAAACCCAAACAACGTACTATCTTTATAAGCAGAAAAAAATTAACATTATATGGGGGGAATATAAATCAATCTCGAAAATCAAGCCCTTCCTACATACTCTCACTGACTAAAGATACCATGTAATTGTACCGATGAGGTAGCCCCACAGGTAGACAAACTATTCACCTATTTTACCAAAAGCCTAATATTCCTTTAAATATTTTCTATTTTTAAAAAACTCTTTCTGCTTGCTAGTAATTGCTATGCTGAAACATAAAACATTTCAGTATTACCAGAGTTGTATGGGAAATCAATATTTTAAAAATAGTTTCAGAACTTGCTAAATGTGAACCCATAGTAAGGAAAGAATCTAAGGTATTATACCAGAAAAAATATTAATATTATGCTTAAGGAGAATTAATTAGATTCACACAGAATTGAGATATCAACAATAAATGTTTCTCTTAAAAAAAAAAAAACAATACCTTCCTAAGAACTGAGTTCAAACTAAATGTATAAAATGACCACCTAACTTTACATGAATTGATTTTAAGTAAATCTGATGCAATCTAAATAAGAGTTAGCAACTTATATTTATGGTTCTTTCTTAAAACACATTTTTTCGCATCACTTTTTGGATAAAACAGAATATTTATAATCCCTGTGTATTTGGAGCATCACATAAACATTTAAGAGTGAAGGTGTGTGCTTTGCGGTGGACTTTGACTCTACTTAGACAACTATTCTGCCAGTGTTTGCTGGTGCTCACAGCGGACCAAGTGTGTATAATGGAAAGAATGTGAAGTGAAGTGGTCTGTGCAAACCGCTCCCTCCCACGCTTAATGCTCAGGCCCTTCCAAGGTGAGTCTGTAGCATCATGTTACTTTTTTTTTTTTTTTTTGTGGTTTTTGGCCAGGGCTGGGTTTGAACCCGCCACCTCCAGCATATGGGACTGGCGCCCTACTCCTTGAGCCACAGGCGCCGCCCGCATCATGTTACTTTTAAAGGTAATACTTGCGCACAAAATTGAGAACCTTAAGAAAAGCACAGTGAATGCCACCATGCCAGGTTTAAACTACGTTTTCTCTATTCAATCATTAATTGATTTCTTTGCATCAGACAACGCCTTACAAAACCACATAAATATAGTAGACTTGCACAATTTATGCAGAGCTGCATTTAGTTTACGTGAATTCAATTATACACATAAAGAAAAAATTAAAAAGGAAACTCAGATGTTTTAACAGTGAAAATGATGCCCATGGAACATCTGACTCAGCTGTTCTCAATTCCACATGCTGCTCACAGCAGCAGCATCTCCACATGCTGGCTGTATTCCTGATGTTTAAAGACACTTATTTTGGATACAGCATGGCTCATAAACAAAAGCCAACTACTTTATCTTGCCCTCAGACTTATTTTAAATATATGTGAATGCTGCCTTAACCTCTGATTTTATGTTGTTTGTTTTTTTTGAGACAGACTCTCACTCAGTCGCCCTGGGGTTGAGTGCCATAGTGTCATAGCTCACAGCAAACTCAAACTCTTGGGCTCAAGTGATTATCTTGCCTCAGCCTCCAGAGTAGCTGGGACTACAGGCACCTGCCACAACGCCCGGCTATTTTTTAGAGACAGTGTCTCGCTCTTGCTCAGGCTGGTCTCGAATTCCTAAACTCAAGTAATCTGCCTGCCTCGGCTTCCCAGAGTGCTGGGATTACAGCCATAAACCACTGCACCCTGCCCTTAAACTCTGATTTTAGTACAATCTAGTGTTGGCATAAGAGGCAATCCCACCATTTATGTAAATGTCTCCCTAGTTCAGATAGTTTTCTATGTGGCTGAATTAGCTGAGAGATAAAAGTGGAATCTGGCTATTTTCACAAGTTGGTCACAGAAAACAAAGATCTCTGCTGATATCTGCCTGAGCAAGCAGCCTGCGCAACACACAGCCACAGAAGGGGCACTGGAAGTTTGGAAACTGCTGAGTTCTGATCAAGGTTCCGCCTTTTACTGACTGGGAAACCTGAGGCAAAACGCCCAGTGGCACAAGGCCTTGTTCATGGGACCCTCAGGAATGTAAACAAGTGTCACTGTTCTATCTTCAAACTTACTATAAGCAATATGTACAAACAAATGAAACAGCTCTCTCAGACTATGTGAAGAACTTCATCTTCAACAAGAGGAAAAGAAAGTTATGCACTTAAGCTAAAAAGAAACTTTAAGATGTCTTCTAACTTGAAATAAAATGCACTAACTTTCAGCCATAGCACCTGACAGCATATTTTTACACTTAATTCCTCTTATAATTAAAATATATAAAAACAGTTTATAGACAATGGCATGAGATTGTCTTCAGTAGAAGAGATATTTAAAAATCAGCTTAGGAAATTACATAAAAATTATTTCACAAAATAAAATCTATTATAGTATTAGCTAACATACTCTATGTACTTTACTTCGTAATACATAATAGGATGCACGAGTAAAATATGATAAACCAAAAAGAAAGGAGAGTGTTAAAATATCCCATAAACTTGATTCTTTCCTCTACCCTCCCATAGCATAATTCATACCACTTGTAAAGTACTACACACTCAATAGGACTATGAGCTTCCAAACAAATAGCAGGGTGCCTGGCATACAAATGCTGATCCAAAGATTGTTTGAATTCAAATGTAAAGCTACAAATACACTGTATCTTTAGAATGTCAGAGGCATCATTAGTTGGAGATGCAGCTATCCCAGAAATAATGAAAATAGTGACCTCTAGTGGCACAAAACTACACTTTCTTTTTTTTTTTTTGTAGAGACAGAGTCTCATTGTACCACCCTCGGTAGAGTGCCGTGGCGTCACACAGCTCACAGCAACCTCTTACTCTTGGGCTTACGTGATTCTCTTGCCTCAGCCTCCCGAGCAGCTGGGACTACAGGCGCCCGCCACAACGCCCGGCTATTTTTTGTTGCTGTTTGGCCGGGGCTGGGTTTGAACCCGCCACCCTCGGCATATGGGGCCGGCGCCCTACTCACTGAGCCACAGGCGCCGCCCACAAAACTACACTTTCTCCCAATCTTTAATCACAGGAGATTAAAATTAAGAATTCTATTTTATTTGAAAACACTTAAATGTAATACTATGTTTTTCCTTTAATTTATAGAAATATATTCTCTTTTTGGCAAGGCATGCTGTTTCACCCCTATACTCCCAGCACTTTGCAAAGTGAAGGAAGGAGGGCTTGAGCCCTGGAGCTTGAGGCTGCAGTGTGCTATGATTGAGCCACTGCACTCTAGCCTGGGTGACAAAGCAGAAAACTCTCCCAAAAAAATAAATAAATAAAATAAAATAAAAAATTCTCTTCTTAGAAGAAGGGGAATCAAGGGTAGGTATGAGTATACTGAAGGAGTGTTGTTTTCTATTTGGAGCTTGACATACCACAAGCTGCCTAAATGAAAGCCCAATAAAATCTCTACTAGTAGGATATAAATAAATTGTATCTATCAGTAGTTCTCTATTGAGAGTAGAAAAACGAGAGGGCTTTACCAGTAGAAAATCTGAGATACAGGGGGTTAGCGAGGGCTGGTGTCTATGGCACTATGGCAGGGCATGAAACATGACTTTTATGTTTATCAGAAGGGACTATGTTAAACAGTGGGAAATTACTTTAAATCAACAAAAATTCATCCCTGGCATTCTTATTTTAGGGTCATAATAATTGTAACAAAACACACGAATATTTTTCTAACTGCAATAATTACAGATAATTTCTTTACAAAACTGGAGAAATGTTGCAGTCCTAATTTTGATCTAGTATTTGCAAAATTATAAACATCTTCATTAATCCATCAGATTCTTTTTTTTTTTTTGAGACAAAGTCTCATTCAGTCACCCTCACTAGATAGAGTGCTGTTGCATCATAGCTCACAGCAACCTCAAATCCTCAGGCTCAAGAGATCCTCTTGCTTCAGCCTCCCGAGTAGCTAGGACTACAGGCGTCCACCACAATGCCTGGATAGTGTTAGAGAAGGGGTCTCACTTTTGCTCAGTCTGGTCTTGAACTCCTGAACTCATCAAGCAATCTACCTGCCTCAGCCTCCCAGAGTGCTAGGATTACAGGCAAGGGCCACCACACCCAGACAGATTTGTTCTTAATAAATTTCAAAGTAGTAACACAGATGGTCTCCTACTTAAAACAGTTCACAACTTTTTTGACTTTACAATGGTAAGAAAGTGATATGCATGCAGTACAAACTGTACTTGGAGTACCCCCAAAACCATTTTGTTTTTCACTTTCAATACAGTGTTCAATACATTGCATGAGGCATTCAACATTTCATTATAAAATAGGTTTTGTGGGGCGGCGCCTGAAGCTCAGTGAGTAGGGCGCCGGCCCCATATGCCAAGGGTGGCGGGTTCAAACCCAGCCCCGGCCAAACTGCAACAAAAAAATAGCCGGGCGTTGTGGCGGGCGCCTGTAGTCCCAGCGGCTCGGGAGGCTGAGGCAAGAGAATCGCGTTAGCCCAAGAGTTAGAGGTTGCTGTGAGCCGTGTGACGCCATGGCACTCTACAGAGGGAGGTACAGTGAGACTCTGTCTCTACAAAAAAAAAAAAAATAGGTTTTGTGTTAGGTGAGTTTGCCCAACTGTGGGCTACTGTAAGTGTTCTGATGATGTGTAAGATGGGCTAGGCTGAGCTATGATGTTTGGTGAGTAAGGCTTGTTAAATGCATTTTCAACTTACAATAAATGAGTTTGTTGGGATATGGCCCCATCATACACTGAGGAGCATTTCAATGCTCCCTTCCAGAGCTCTAGCTAGAAGGGAGTGTAGCTTTTCATTTTTCAGAAGAGGAAACAGTTCCTGGGAGGCACAATGACAACATTAACATTTCCTGCCTGGCAAATCACAAATCCATTAAAGGGTATTAAAAAATACAAACAAAAATAAATACAAAAAGCTGTTTTGAATGAGGTATAATTCTTTTAGCCTGTCATAACAGTATCATAGAAAGTTTAGGTTATGGGGCGGTGCCTGTTGCTCAGTGGGTAGGGTGCCAGCCCCACATACAGAGGGTGGTGGGTTCGAACCCAGCCCCAGCCAAACTGCAACAAAAAATAGCTGGGCATTGTGGCAGGTGCCTGTAGTCCCAGCTACTCGGGAGGCTGAGGCAAGAGAATTGCCTAAGCTCAGGAGTTGGAGGTTGCTGTGAGCTGTGACGCCACAGCACTCTATGGAGGGCAATAAAGTAAAAAGAAAGTTTAGGTTACGAACACACAATTCAATCACTTAAACTAATCATCCATTTTTACCAGTAAAAACCAATTCATCGTGTAGGCAACTCTTCTCTTGCTTGAGGCGAATGATTTCTTCTCGTTGTTCATTATTTTCTGTTGTCTTTTCACTTAGGTCCTCTTCACAACAGAGGAAAAAGAAAAAGTCCTCAAATAAATGCTAGTTCATAGGAAAATACACACCATGACTAACCCTCATGTCCTCAACTCTCCCTTCCCAATAATCTGAATAATCCTGTTAGATCTATGTCCATATCCAACATCTTGCTGAGTCCCTGGCAATAACCCTGGTCCGAGGCTTTACTTTCTCTCTGATGACTGGTTTCCTGCAGTAGCCCTATCTCTCCTGTGATAGTCCAGAGTCTTTTATTTATTTACTTATTTATTTTTTGAGACAGAATCTCACTATGTTGCCTACGGTAGAGTGCCGTGATGTCGCAGCTCACAGGAACCTCAAACTCTTGGGCCTAAGTGATTCTCTTGCCTGAGCCTCCCAAGTAGCTGGGACTACAGGTGTCCACCACAATGCCTGGCTATTTTTCCTTGGTATAGTTGTAATTGTTGTTTAGCTGGCCTGGGCCAGGTTTGAACCCACCACCCTCGGTGCATGTGGCCAGTGCCGTAACCACTGTGCTACAGGCGCTGAGGAGCCTATTTTTGTTTTTTTATACAGAATCTCAAGCTGTCACCCTGGGTAGAGGTGGTGGTGGGTAGAGTTGCTCACAGCAACTTCCAGCTCTTGGGCTCAAGCAATCTTCTTGCTTCAGTTTTTCTTTTTTTTTTTTTTTTTGAGACAGTGTCTCACCATGTTGCCCTCAGTAGAGTATTGGGCTCACAGCAACCTCAAACTCTTGGACCTAAACGATTCTCTTGCCTCAGCCTCCCAAGTAGCTGGGATTACAGGCACCCGCCACAATGCTCAGCTATTTGTTTGTTGCAGTTGTTTAGCTGGCCGGGGCCGGGTTTGAACCCGCCACCCTAGGTGTATGTGGCCAGCGCCGTAACCACTGTGCTATGGGCGTCGAGCCCTCAGTTTGTCTATTTTTATTAGACTGGGTCTTGCTCTTGCTCAGGTTAGTCTTGAACTCGTAAATTCAAGCAATCCACCTGCCTTGGTCTCACAGAGCGCTAGGATTACAGGCATAAGCCACTGTGCCAGTCTCCCAACGAATTTCTTTTTTTTTATTTTATTTTTTTGTTTTTGTTTTTAACGAATTTCTTAAGTGATAGGAGTGCCTTTTGTCATTCATAAGGACCCAAGTCAATCACACTAGAGCTTATGCTAATGAAGTGACTTTGGCTGAGACCCCAAATGATCTCAGGATGCAGCTGGTCACCAGGAACACCAAGTGATTAGAGAGTTGAAACTTACAAACCCCACTCATCTATTTCCAGGAAGGGGAGGGAAGGACACTGCAGCTTTATAAAAATTATTATTATTATTTTTTGAGACAGAGCCTCAAGCTGTCACCCTGGGTAGAGTGCTGTGGCATCACAGATCACAGCAACCTCCCAACTCCTGGGCTCAAGCAAGTCTCCTGCCTCCACCTCCCAAGTAGCTGGGACTACAGGCACCTGCCATAACGTTAGGCTATTTTTTGGTTGCAGCCGTTATTGTTTGGCGGGCCCGGGCTGGATTTGAACCTGCCAGCTCAGGAGGTGTATGTGGCTGGCACCTTAGCCGCTTGAGCCACAGGCGCCAAGCCTATAAAAATTCTTGAGTAAGAAGATTTGAGAGTGTCCAGGTTGGGGGCACACCCAGAAAAGGCATGGAATCCCCAAGCTCAACACCCCACAATGACTTGCCCTATGCATCTCTTCCACCTGGCTGTTCCTCAGTTGTAACCTTTATAATAAACCGCAAAAGTAAATAAATTGTGGGCGGCGCCTGTGGCTCAGTCGGTAAGGCGCCGGCCCCATATACCGAGGGTGGTGGGTTCAAACCCGGCCCCGGCTGAACTGCAAACCAAAAAATAGCTGGGCGTTGTGGCGGGCGCCTGTAGTCCCAGCTACTCGGGAGGCTGAGGCAAGAGAATCGCTTAAGCCCAGGAGTTGGAGGTTGCTGTGAGCTGTGTGATGTCACGGCACTCTGCCGAGGGCGATAAAGTAAGACTCTGTCTCTACAAAAAAAAAAAAAAAAAAAAAGTAAATAAATTGTTTTCCTGAGTTTTGTAAGACAATCTAGCAAATTATCAAACCCGAGGAGAGGGTTGTGGGGAATCCCCAATGTATAGCCAGTTGGTGGCCCCTGGGTTTGTGACTGGTGACAAAAGGGGGGGCAATTTTGTGGGACTAAGTCCTTTAGCTTGTGAGACCAACGTTAATTAATTGTAGGTAGTAGAGATTGTCAAATTGATTGAATTTTGGACATCCGGTTGCTGTCAGAGAACTGAAAGATTGGTTGGTATCAGAAAAAGATCCCAGAATGTTCCAAACTCAAAACTCGCCCCAGGGCTTTTTTTTTTTTTCTTTTCTTTTGAGACAGAGTCTATGTCGTCCTTGATAGAGTGCCGTGATGTCACAGCTCACAGTAACCTCCAACTCTTGGATTTAAGCGATTCTCTTGCCTCAGTCTCCCAAGTAGCTGGGACTACAGGCACCAACCACAATACCTGGCTATTTTTTTGTTGCAGTTGTTTAGCTGTCCCGGGCTGGGTTTGAACCTGCCACCCTTGGTGTATGTGGGCTGGTGCTGTAACCACTGTGCTACAGGTGCTGAGCCTCACCCCAGGATTTTGCATTTGCCATTTCTTCTGCCTAAAAGGTACTTGGCCCAGATCTTTGCAAGGCTAAGTCTTCCCATAATTCAAGTTTCAGCTCAAATGTTAACTTTTTTTTTTTTTTTTTTTTTGAGACAGTGTCACTCTGCTGCCCTGAGTAGAGTGCTGTGGCCTAATAGTTTACAGCAACTTCAAACCTCTGGGCTCAAGTGATTCTCCTGCCTCAGCCTTCTGAGTAGCTGATACTACTCAGAAGGGTATCCTTCTGAGGGACCCACCACAATGCCAGGATAGTTTTCCTATTTTTTAGTAGAGGCAGGGTCTGGCTCTGGCTCAGACTGGACAAATGTTAACTCTTCAAAGAATCTTTTCCAGTCTGTCTGTCTTATTGTCCATTCTACTACCATATTTTTCTTTTTTTAAAAATGTTTTCAATATGGGCGGTGCCTGTGGCTCAGTGAGTAGGGCACTGGCCCCATATACCAAGGGTAGCGGGTTCAAACCCGGCCCCAGCCAAACTGCAAACAAAAATATAGCCAGGTGTTGTGGTAGGTAACTGTAGTCCCAGCTACTTGGGAGGCTGAGGCAAGAGAATCACTTGAGCCCAAAAGTTTTGAGGTTGCTGTGAGCTATGATGCCATAGCACTCTACTGAGGGTAACAAAGTGAAACTGTCTCAAAAAAAAAAAAAGATAGCTGGACACAGCAGCTCATGCCTATAATCCTAGCATCTGGGAGGCCAAGGAGGGTGGTTTGCTTGATTTCAAGAGTGCGAGACCAGCTTGAGCAATAGCGAGACCTCCCTCTCTACTAAAATAGAAAAACTAGTTGGGTGGGCTTATGGCAGTTGCTTGTAGTCCCAGCTACTGGAGAGGCTGAGGCAAGGAGACTGCTTGAGCCCAAGAGTTTGAGGTTGCTGTGAGCTGTGACACCACAGCACTCTACCCAGGGCAACTGAGTGAGACTCTGTCTTAAAAAAAAAAAAAAAATAGGGGCGGCGCCTGTGGCTCAGTCGGTAAGGCGCCGGCCCCATATACTGAGGGTGGCGGGTTCAAACCCAGCCCCGGCCAAACTGCAAAATAGCCGGGCGTTGTGGCGGGCGCCTGTAGTCCCAGCTACTCGGGAGGCTGAGGCAAGAGAATGGCTTAAGCCCAGGAGTTGGAGGTTGCTGTGAGCTGTGTGATGCCATGGCACTCTACCGAGGGCCATAAAGTGAGACTCTGTCTCTACAAAAAAAAAAAAAATAGGCTTATAAAATGATTATGGTTTCAGCTGAAGCTACAAATGGAAGTGAAACCTTTCAAGGCATCGTAAAGATGAGATTTTAGAAGACTGAATCTTTTAAACTAAATCAGCCAAAATAATCTTTCATAATCTTTTAGTTGAAAGAAATGTAAAAGGTCTCTCTCATAGCTTCTCAGGTTGCTATTCCACAGTGGGACTCGGTCCTCTTGTCTACTGCAATGACCTTGTATAAAATGTGACACTATGGATGCAGATTTGTAAGTAAAATGATAGCTCCTCAATCCAGCAGTTTCTGCTGCCTCACAGTGGACAAAGGCCAAAAAAGGTAGGCCTTCCACCAAATCTTTGTAGACATTTAAAATTTTTATAATTTTAAAAATTTTTTTATTTTTCCCCCTTTTTCCCCCTCTTCACTTGACAATTTAAAATTTTTAGACCATTACCTGTATCCATATTCAAATATACAGAACTAGCTTATTTGGTATACCTTGCCTTCATTTCATTACAAAACTTTAAGAATTCTATTACTCAGAAAGAAGTGAATCATGGAGTTATCATGAAAACAAAAATAGAAAAGAAGGCTCAGCACCCATAGCATGGTGGTTATGGTGCCAGCCACATACACCAAAGTTGGTGGGTTCAAACCCAACCTGGTCCAGCTAAACAACGACAACTGCAACAAAAAATAGCTGGGTGTGGCTCAGCGCTTGTAGCTCAGCGGCTTAGGTGCTGGCCATATCCACCAGAGCTGGCGGGTTCAAACCCAGCCTGGGCCAGCTAAGCAACAATGACAACTGCAAAAACAAACAAACAAACAAAAACCCCAAAAAAAAACAAAAACAGGCATTGTGGCAGGTGCCTGTAGTTCCAGCTGCTTGGGAGACTGAGGCAAGTTAAGCGCCTGAGCCCAAGAGTTTGAGGTTGCTGTGAGCTGTGATGCCACCGCACTCTACCTAGGGCAACATAGTGAGTCTCTCTTGCTTAAAAAAAAAAAAAAATAGCTGGGCATTATGGCAGGCACCTGTAGTCCCAGCTACCTGGGAGGCTGAGGCAAGACAATCACTTAAGCCCAAGAGTTTGAGGTTGCTGTGAGCTGTGATGCCACAGCACTCTACCAAGGGTGACATAATGAAACTCTGTCTCAAAAAAAAAAAAAAATAGAAAAGAAGAGGCAACATGAGGTGGCTCACACCTGTAACCCTAACACTCTAGGCAGGTGGACTGCCTGAGTTTAGGAGTTCAAGACAAGGCTGAGCAAAAGTGAGAACCCACCATGGGCGGCACCTGTGGCTCAAACAGAGTAGAGTGCCAGCCCCATATGCCAGAGGTGGCGGGTTCAAACCCAGCCCTGGCCAAAAAACTGAAAAAAAAAAAAAAAAAAAAAAAAAAAGTGAGAGACCCCCCCCCCCCAATTCTACTAAAAATAGAAAAACTAGCTGGGTATTGTGGTAGGCATCTATAGTCCCAGCTACTCAGGAGGCCAAGACAAGAGGATTTCTTGAGTCTAAGAGTTGGAGGTTGTTGTGAGCTATGACACCAAGGCACTCTATCAAGGACAACCGAGATGCTATCTCAAAAATAAATAAATAAAATACGGAGAAAAAGATATTAAAAAAATAGAAAAGAACCCAAAGGAATTTGCACCAAAAGCCACTCGGGTAGTCAACTGTGTTATTGGTAGAAATTCCCATCTCTCCTTGTATCTAATTACAATTCTTCCCATAAAAGAGCAGAGTATGTTTCCTTACTGCTTGACTTTGAGTTCAGCCACATGACTCGCTTCGACCAATAAACTGAGACGGAAGTAATGGTATGTCAGGTCCAGGCCAAAATCTTAGAGAATCCTTACATGTTTTTGCTAGCTCTCTTATTCTCTTGTTTCTAAATCTCCATTTCTTTCTCTTTTTTCAGTTTTTGGTCAGGGGTGAGTTTAAACCCACTACCTCTGGTATGTGGGGTCGGTGCCCTACTCCTTGAGCCACAGGTGCTGCCCTGTTCTCTTGTTTCTGAGCTCACCATGGGAAGAAAAACCCAGAATATCCCACTGGTGAGGAGAAGATGAAACACCTGAGGCAGAGCTGCCCCGGAAGAGCAGCTCGGCAGGGCCCAAATGAGATCAGTCAACTTCCATTTGGCCTCCAGAGGTATGTGTTCAATATTATAAATGCTATGACAACCTGCCACTCAGATACTGCTGTTGTCTATCACAAGCATGCATTAGCGAAAGCTAATGGTACAGTTACCTAAACTAACACAGGATTATTTTAAAATAGGATGCATCATGCAGTTTCCCCCAACTCTATTACTTTATAATACAAAAATTACAGCATGATTCTATATAAATGAAATGAACATTTCATGTTAAAGCCTATGGCCAGTACCAGATCTGCTTACTCTCAAACATAAATAAACCCAAATAAGGAAATATATTCCCAAGATGTATTTTTATCTTAAATGTATGTCTCTTTCTTACCTTTTAGTTTGTTGACTTCAAACTTAAGTGTCTTCAATTTTTGCTTATAATCTTGCTTTTCTTTAACAATACAAGTCTCCACCATCTTAGCATCACGTAAGGCATGCTCTAACAGTTTAAATTTACCCGAACAGTCTGAAATGTGATTGACTGCCTCAATAATATCTTTGTCCTAAAAACCAAATTTGAAAACTGTTATACTAGATTTTTAAATTCCAACTAATCAATAAGAAAATATTGGGCGGCGCCTGTGGCTCAGTGAGTAGGACGCCAGCCCCATATGCCGAACGTGGCGGGTTCAAACCCAGCCCCGGCCAAAACTGCAACAACAAAAAAAAAATAGCCAGGCGTTGTGGCGGGCGCCTGTAGTCCCAGCTACTCGGGAGGCTGAGGCAGGAGAATCGCCTAAGCCCAGGAGTTGGAGGTTGCTGTGAGCCGTGTGACGCCACGGCACTCTACTGAGGGCAATAAAGTGAAACTCTGTCTCTACAAAAAAAAATAATAAAAAAAAAAGAAAGAAAATATTACACTTATTAAGACTTCATTGTAGAAAAGCAAAAAAAAAAAAAAAAAAAAAAAGACTTCATTGTGTGCCAGGTTTCATTCTAAGCACATTCATGTATTAATTTATTTAATCTTCATAGTAATTCCATGAAGGAGATACTATTATTATTGCCAAGGACAGATGAGTCAACAGACACAGAAAGGTTACATTACTTGCATATGGTTACACAACTAGTCAGAGATGGAGCTGCCATTTGAACCTAGCTGGCCGGCCACAGAAAATATGTACTGAACCACTATACCTTACTGTGTTCTCAGAAAGTTTAAAACCAGACAATTTGCTACCTAAGAAATGAAGAGCAAAGGAAGAGTTGACAGCCCTTGCATGGGGAACTCATTCTCCAGATCACAGATAAATCCCATGATTCATCATTTCCTCCCTTCTTTCAGCCTGTTAAAATGACAGACTCTAAGACTTCATCCCAAACTTACCATGTTAGAATCTTTTAATTGTTGAGGTTGTTTTAACTATAAAAAAAAGTAACTGCTTGTTCTAAAGCAATTAGAACAATACCTAAAAGTATAAAAGTAATAAGTAAAGGTGCTATTCCTCCCCTACTCACCTAGAATAATTGTGGGTTTTTTTTTTTTCTTTTTTAGACAAAGTCTCAAGCTATCTCCCTGGGCAGAGTGCTGTGGTGTTATAGCTCACAGCAACCTCTAACTCTTGGGCTCAGGCCATCCTCTTGCCTCAGATTTTCCTATTTTTAGTAGAGACAGGGCCTTGCTTTTTGCTCAGGCTGGTCTTGAACCCATGAGCTCAAGCTATCCACCCTCCTTGGCCTCCCAGTGAGCCACTGCGCCTAGCCAGAATAATTAACACGTTTGACCCCTGCTGAAATACACTAAAATATAAGTGTTTCTGCTACAGCATTATATACGCATTCTTTTTTTTCTGCCCACTCTGTTGCCCTAGGCTAGAGTGCAGTGGTATAATCATAGCTCACTACAGCCTTGAACTCCTAGGCTCAAGTGATCCTCCTGCCTTAGCCTTTTTAGTAGTTGGAACTGCATATAGACATGCACCATCACATGTGGCTAATTTTTCTATTTTTTTTTAGAGATGGGGTCTTACTGTTCTGCCCAGGCTGGTGTCGAATTCCTAATCTCAAGCAATTCTCCTGCCTTAGCCTCCCAAAGTGCTGGGATTACAGGTGTGAGCCACCCCACCCAGCCTCATATATGCATTCTTGAAAAACATCATCTGTACATCTCAGGCTAGGATGCATACATAATAATAGAGTTGGGGCAGATCATTAAAACAAAACAAAACAAAACTGGAACCTTATGACCAGGCCAGAAGCAAAAAGTAACAGTTCTTCACACCTGATCACTTCAAAATATCAATGTGCTGGGGGGAAAAAAATCACACATGAATTATCAAGATTGTCCCATTATACCAACCATTAAAGGACATGTGTTATGCAATAGAGACTATATATTACTGTACAGTGGGTGTTATGACTGTATCAACTACTTGACTAACAGTTTTTCTCTCCCTTTAAAAAATCTTCTAGTGGTTAAGATAATCTTATTTTTTTGGAGACTCCCCAGGTAGAGTGCTGTGGCATCATCATAGCTGACAGCAACTTTAATTCCTTGGGCTCAGGTGATCCTCTTGCCTCAGCCTCCTTAGTAGCTGAAACTATGGGCACCCTCCATGACACCTGGCTAGATTTTCCATTTTTAGTAGAGACGGGGTCTCACTCTTGCTCAGGCTGGTCTCAAACTCCTGAGCTCAAGCAATCCACCTGTTTTGGCCTCCCAGAGTGCTAGCATTACAGGTGTGAGCCACTGTGCCCAGCCAAGAATATATATTTTTTTAATTTTAAAAAAGGAAAAAATGTTAATAAGCAATCTAATTGCCAGTAACTTTAAGGGACCTAATAATAAATACCTGGGAAAAAAAAGATAATCCAGGCATGCCAAATCATGGGATGTGATTTGGAGACAGAAGACCAGCACTGGCCTTTTCTTTTAATACCTTGGGAATATCATTTTAAACCTGTTTCTCTCATTTATAAAGTGAGTATTTTAGAAAATGAGAGTGACATTGGTAGCTCTATATTTCTGGGAGGCTATAAGACTGAGGTAATAAAATGTATGTGACTGGCGGCGCCTGTGGCTCAGTGAGTAGGGTGCCGGCCCCATATGCTGAGGGTGGCGGGTTCAAACCCAGCCCCGGCCAAACTGCAACCAAAAAATAGCCGTTGTGGTGGGCTCCTGTAGTCCCAGCTACTCGGGAGGCTGAGGCAGGAGAATCGCCTAAGCCCAGGAGTTGGAGGTTGCTGTGAGCTGTGTGACGCCATGGCACTCTACCGAGGGCAATAAAGTGAAACTCTGTCTCTACAAAAAAATAAAATAAAATAAAAAAATAAAATGTATGTGACTATACTTTATTAACCACAAAGTGCTCTGGCAAACAGAGGTATTGTTTTTAATTACCTTTAGCTTTATCATTGTAGTGAGAGCTTGTTCTCGAGCTTGTAATTGTCCTACCTGAGCAGAAAGTTCCACTAATGTGTTGCTGAGAGTTTCGTTTCTAGCCTACAAGGGAACAACACATACAATACTACTTGAGTCCTTTTAAAGCTTTCATTACGATCACTAGCCACAACCTACTCACTTTTCTATTTTGTTTCTTCCTTGTTTAACTTTTTTTGTAACAAAATAAGATAAAAAAGCAATCATCAAAAAAGAATACAATTGCTTCTCTTCTGTCAAAAAGAAAAAAAAGGAATACAAATATCTATTTCTCCATTATTTCTAGGAACTTCTCAATACTTATGTTTGCCCTACTGAATTATATTGGTTATGTTCCTAATATCTTTTATATATAATTTTAACTTGGGAAGAAAGAAACAAACAAATGAATGAATAAGAACTGGAATAATAAGAGATTTCCTTTGTTGAAATAAAGTAGCATTAATGAATTTTGTTAATTTATTTAAAAACTATGTTGAGGCTCAGCGCTGGTAGCTCAGTGGTTAGGGTGCCAGCCACATACACTGGGGCTAGCGGGTTTGAACCCGGTCTGGGCCTGTTAAACAATGATGACAACTACAAAAACAACAATAAAGGGCAGCTCGGTGCCTGTGGCTCAAGTGGCTAAGGCGCCAGCCACATACAACTTAGATGGTGGGTTCAAATCCAGCCTGGGCCCGCCAAACGACAATGACGGCTGCAACCAAAAAAATAGTCGGGCGTTGAAGTGGGCGCCTGTAGTCCCAGCTACTTGGGAGGCAGAGGCAGGAGACTCGCTTGAGCCCAGGACTTGGAGGTTGCTGTGAGCTGTGATGCCACAGTACTCTACCCAGGGCAACAGCTTGAGGCTCTGTCTCAAAAAAAAAAAAACAATAAAGAGCGGCACCTGTGGCTCAAAGGAGTAGGGCGCCAGCTCCATATGCTGCAGGTGGCGGGTTCAAATCCAGCCCTGGCCAAAAACTGCAAAAAAAAAAAAAACCAACAATAAAAAAATAGCTGGGTGTTGTGGCGGGTGCCTATAGTTCCAGCTACCTGGGAGGCTGAGGCAAGAGAATTGCTTAAGGCCAAGAGTTTGAGGTTTTTGTTTGTTTGTTTGTTTAAAAAGAACTGTTTATTTACAGAAACTGGGGCAGATTAGATATACAGAAACTGGGGCAGATTAGATATACAACCAATTTTAAATTTATATATTTTAATTCAATTGTGAAGTGTTTTCTCTCACATACACACACACACAAATTGGCATTCAACAGTTATCTTAAGGTGAAACAGTCACCTTATCAATAAACTGTTGCTGTGAGCAGTAACACCACGGCACTCTACTGAGGGCAACATAGTGAGACTGTCTCAAAAAAAAAAAGAAAAGAAAAAGTAAAAACTATGTTGAAAGAACTTCATACTGAGGTATTCCCATTTATCCAGTTGTTGTTTTGCTTTTTCTTTCTTTCTTTTTTTTTTGAGACAGAGTCTCACTCTGTCACCCTGAGTAGAGTGCCATGGTGTCATTGTGGCTCACAGCTACCTCAAACTCTTGGGCTCAAGCGATCTTCTTGCTTCAGCCTCCTGAATAGCTTAATCTTATTGGCTATTAAGCTAATAGCCACCATAATGCCCAGTTAGTTTTTCTATTTTTAGTAGAGACAGAGTCTCACTCTTGCTCAGGCTAGTCTCAAACTGCTGAGCTCAAGCAATCCACCTGCTTCAGCCTCCCAGAGTGCTAGGATGATAGGTGTGAGCCACTGCACCCGGCCTTAGTAGTTGTTTTTCTAAAACCATGGCACTGTATCTGATACAGTTACTGTGAATGTGATGTATTTATTAGTTGGAGAAACTAGTAATCGGACTTTTTAAAAGATATTATACTTCAGGAGTAAACTTAAATGCATATTACCAAGTGTAAAATGTCAAACTGAAAAGGCTATATACTGTATAACTCCGACTATATGACACTGTGGAAAAGGCAAAAATATAGAGATGGTAAAGAGATTAGTGTTCCTAGGGGTGAGTAGGAGGGAAGGAGTGAATAGCAGAGCACAGAGGAGTCATAGGACAATGAAACTATTTTATATATACTACAATAGCAGATACATGTTATTTATTTGTCAAAACCTTATAGAATATAGAAAAGAAAGAGTAAACCCTATTGTAAATCATAACCATTAGGTGATATGATGTGTCAATGAAGGTTAGTCAGTTGTAACAATTGTACCACACTGGTGCAAGATGCCAACAATGGGAAATGCCGTGTGTGTGCACTGGACACAGGGTGTATTTCTGCTCAATTTTGCTGTGAACCTAAGACCATTCTAAAAAAGTTAATTAATTAAGAAGATACCGTCACACAATTATAAGAGAGACTTTACCTAACAAATGCAAGCAGTGTAACCTGGTTTTTTGTACCCTCAATGAATCACCCCCTGCCAAAAAAACATATCTTCCATATTTTCATATAATCTATCAACAGATCTATAATTTTTTATAATATTTTTGTAGCTAAAAACTATCCAGAATAGTATTTTAAAAAAAAAATCCTAAAATAAAATCTATAATCTTTTTGTTTTGAGACAGTCTCACTCTGTTGCCCTCGGTAGAGTGCCATGGCATCATAACTCACAGCAACCTCAAAGTCTCGGGCTTAAACCATTCTCTTGTCTCAGCTTCCCAGGTAGCTGGGAGTACAGGTGCCTGCCACAACACCTGGCTATTTTTAGAGATGGGGTCTCACTTTTGCTCAGGTTGGTCTCAAACCCATGATCTCACACAATCCACCCACCTCCGCCTCCCAGAATGCTAGGATTACAGGCATGAGCCACTGGGCCTGGCTAAAATCTATAATCTTATTATGGATTATTTAGAATCATTACATGTCCAAGACCTACACTGAATAACTTTTTTTTTTTTTTTCATACAGAGTCTCACTTTATCATCCTTGGTAGAGTGTGATGGCATCACAGCTCACAGCAACCTCCAGCTCCTGGGCTGAGGTGATTCTCTTGGCTCAGCCTCCCGAGTATCTGGCGCCCACCACAACGCCCAGCTATCTTCTGTGGCAGTTTGATTAGGAGCGGGTATGGGACCTGCACCCTACCCACTGAGCCACAGGTGCCGCCCCTGAATAACATTATTAAACAAAAATATGAAGGATATAAAAAAAAAAAGCTTCCTCTCTGTGCCTCTTACAAGGCGTGAGCTCAAAAAATAAGTGATGACTGATCAATCTTTAGGTATTAAAAACTGAAAACTGGTTCAGCGCCTGGAGCACAGTGGTTACAGTGCCAGCCATATACACCAAGGCTGGCAGGTTCAAATCCAGCCCAAGCCAGCTACACAACAATGACAACTGCAACAAAAAATATCTAGGCATTGTGCCGGGCACCTGTAGTCCCAGCTACTTGGGAGGCTGAGGCAAGAGAATGGCTTAAGCCCAAGAGTTTGAGGTTGCTGTGAGCTGTGACTACAATAGCACTCTACCGAGGGCTACATAGTCAGTCTGTATCAAAAAAAAACTAAAAAGAAAACAAGTTATTAAGAAAAATTAAAAAAAAAAACTGAAAATCAGGGCAGCACCTGTAGCTCAGTGAGTGGGGCGCCAGCCCCATATGCTGAGGGTGGCAGGTTCAAACCCAGCCCTGGCCAAACTGCAACAAAAAAATAGCCGGGCATTGTGGCGGGCGCCTGTAGTCCCAGCTGCTTGGGAGGCTGAGGCAAGAGAATCGCGTAAGCCCAAGAGTTAGAGGTTGCTGTGAGCCGTGTGACGCCACGGCACTCTACCCAAGGGTGGTCGGTGAGACTCTGTCTCTACAAAAAAAAAAAAAACTGAAAATCAGTCTTACAGACTTTATCCCCAATATGCGTATGCCGCTAACATAGTGTAGATATCAGATAAGATACAATAGTTTAGGAAACATAATTTGAAGCTACCAAAACTTGATGACACTCATCTAAGCCTTTGAGGAAGGCTTTCTTTTTTTTTTTTTTTTGTGGTTTTTGGCTGGGGCTGGGTTTGAACCCGCCACCTCCGGCATATGGGACCGGCGCTCTACTCCTTGAGCCACAGGCGCCGCCCCTGAGGAAGGCTTTCTAAAATAACATTTTTTTTTTTTTTTGTAGAGACAGAGTCTCACTTTATTGCCCTCAGTAGAGTGCCATGGCCTCACACAGCTCACAGCAACCTCCAATTCCTGGGCTTAAGCGATTCTCTTGCCTCAGCCTCCCGAGTAGCTGGGACTACAGGCACCCACCACAACGCCCGGCTATTTTGTGTTGTGGTTGTTGTTGTAGTTTGGCTGGGGCCAGGCTCGAACCCACCACCCTTGGTACATGGGTCTGGTGTCCTACCCATTGAGCCATAGGCGCCGCCCCTAAAATAACGCATTTTTGATTAAATGACGGATGCTACTAACCCAGCATAATAGTGTAAAAGGGTTGAACTGAAATTTGACCTCCAGGACAGCTAACCAAAACTGCAGGATGAAGGCAAACCTATGATTGTGGATGGATGTATATAATTTCACAATATACATATACATTTTTAATGAAACATTTAAACTGAATTTTTCAATCAATAATTAAAACATAAACAAAATTTGGACTAGTGAAGCTTAACAAAAAATAAATGCAACCTCCAGGTCTTCAGCGAGCAGAGAAGAATGTGTTGCCTTTTGAGCCATTTCCTGAAGCTGGAGTTGAGCCTTTTGAAGAGTTGTTTGGCATTCAACTTGATTGGATTCAAGGGCTTTTACCTTCTTCATGAGTGACCTGATTATGTCAGTTCTTTTATGTAGTTCACCTGGGGGAAATTTCATAAACAACTTATTTGTAGTCAGATTTGAAATTTAAAATGCCTTATTTTCAAAATTGGTACTTAAAAAGCAAAAGTGTGCTAAAGACTTTTTTATTTTTATTATTTATTATTATTTTTTTTTGAGACAGTGTCACTATGTCACTCTCGGTAGAGTGCTGTGACATCACAACTCATAGCAACTTCAAACATTTGGGCTTAAGCGATTCTCTTGCCTCAGCCTCCCACGTAGCTGGAACTACAGGCCCCACCACGACAGCTGGCCAAACCACAACACCTGGCTTTTTGGTTGTAGTTGTCATTGTTGTTTGGCAGGCCCAGTCTGTGTTTGAACATGCAGCTCCAGTGTATTTATAGCGCCCTAGCCACTGAGCTACAGGCGCCAAGCCTAAAGACTTTTTTATTTATTTATTTTTTTGTAGAGACAAGAGTCTCACTGTACCGCCCTCGGGTAGAGTGCCGTGGCGTCACACGGCTCACAGCAACCTCTAACTCTTGGGCTTACGCGATTCTCTTGCCTCAGCCTCCCAAGTAGCTGGGACTACAGGCGCCCACCACAACGCCCGGCTATTTTTTTTGTTGCAGTTTGGCCGGGGCTGGGTTTGAACCTGCCACCCTCGGCATATGGGGCTGGCGCCCTACTCACTGAGCCACAGGTGCCGCCCTAAAAGACTTTTTTAAAGGAGAATTCTCTCTCTCTCTGTGAAATGCATAGTACTGTACCTCATCAATAAATGAAACTGTCGGTGGTGCCTGTGGCTCAGTGAGTAGGGCACCAGCCCCATATACCGAGGGTGGCGGGTTCAAACCCAGCCCTGGCCAAACTGCAACAACAACAAAAAAATAGCAGGCGTTGTGGCGGGCGCCTGTAGTTAGCCAGTCATTGTGGCAGGCACCTGTAGTCCCAGCTGCTCCGGAGGCTGAGGCAAGAGAATCACCTAGGCCCAAGAGCTGGAGGTGCTGTCAGCTGTGAAATCACAGCACTCTACCGAGGGTGACAAAGTGAGACTCTGTCTCTAAAAAAAAAAAAAAGAAAGAAATGAAACTGTCATCGGTCAGAAGCCCCTTAGATGTCACTTCCTGATTACAATCTCTCCTATTCCTACCTCCTAGTGACCACCTTGATCTTATAGTAATCATTTCCTATCTTTTTATTATAGTTTTTTATTACCATTCAAGACAGAATCCCTAAAAAATACTGCTTAATTTGAAGCCTGCAGTTTGAAACCAATCTGGCCAATATAACGAGACCCTGTTTGTACAAAAAAATAAAAAAATTAGCCAGGTATGTTGGTACACACCTGTAATTCCCAGCTACTAGGGAGGCTGAGGCAGGAGTTCAAGGTTGCAGTGAGTTATGATCATGTCACTGCACTTCAGCCTAGGCAACAGAGACTTTGTCTTTAAAAAAATAAGAATAGGGGGCGGCGCCTGTGGCTCAGTGAGTAGGGCGCCGGCCCCATATGCCGAGGGTGGCGGGTTCAAGACCAGCCCCGGCCAAACTGCAACAAAAAAATAGCCGGGCGTTGTGGCCGGCGCCTGTAGTCCCAGCTACTCGGGAGGCTCAGACAAGAGAATCGCGTAAGCCCAAGAGTTAGAGGTTGCTGTGAGCCGTGTGACGCCACGGCACTCTACCCGAGGGCGGTACAGTGAGACTCTGTCTCTACAAAAAAAAAAATAAATAAATAAGAATAGGCTGGGCTCAGTGGCTCATACCTGTAATCCTAGTACTCTGGGAGGCCAAGGCAGGTGGATTGCCTGAGCTCATGGGTTCAAGAACAGCTTGAGCAAAGGCAAGATCCCATCTCTACTAAAAATAGAAAAACTGAAGCAAGAGGATCGCTTGAGCCCAAGAGTTGGTGATTGCTATGAGCTATGACACTATGGCACTCTGCCCAAGGCAACAGTGTGAGATTCTTATCTCAATAAATAAATAAATAATAAATAAAAATAGGCGGGGCATGGTGGCTCATGCCTATAATCCTAGCACTCTGGGAGGCCGAGGCTGGTGGACTGCCTGAGCTTACTAGTTCAAGATCAGCCTGAGCAAGAGCAAGACCCCGTTTCTAAAAAATAGGCGTTGTGGCAGGGGCCTATTGTCCCAGCTACTAGGGAGGCTGAGACAAGAGAATCACTTGAGCCCAAGAGTTTGAAGTTGCTGTGAATTGTGATGCCACAGCACCCTACTGGGGGAGACAAAGTGAGACTCTGTCTAAAAAAAAAAAAAAAATTAAAATTAAATAAATAAATAAATAGAAATAGGCTTAGTGCCTATAGCTCAGTGGCTAGGGTGCTGGCCATATACACCAGGGCTGGTGGGTTTGAACCTGACCCAGGCCTGCCAAATAATAATGACAACTACAAAACAAAATAATAGCCAGCCTGGGTGGCACCGTAGCTCAGTGGTAGGGCACCAGCCACATACACCGAGGGTGGCAGGTTCGAAACCAGCCCAGGCCAGCTAAAACAACAATGACAAAGCGGCGCCTGTGGCTCACTGGGTAGGGCGCTAGCCCCATATACCTAGGGTGGCAAGTTCGAACCTGGCCTTGGCCAAACTGCAACAAAAAAATAGCCAGGAGTTGTGGCAGGTGCCTGTAGTCCCAGCTGCTCCGGAAGCTGAGGCAAGAGAATCACTTAAGCCCAGGAGTTAGAGGTTGCTGTGAGCTGTGACACCATAGCACTCTACGGAGGGCAACAAAATGAGACTCTGCCTCTAAAAAGAAAAAAAAAAACAAAACCAACAATGACAACTGAAACAAAAAAATAGGCAAGTGTTGTGGTGGATGCCTGTAGTCCCAGCTATTTGGGAGGCTGAGGCAAGAGAATCACTTAAGCCCAAGAGTTTGAGGTTGCTGTGAGCTGTGATGCCACAACTCTACCAAAGGTGACATAGTGAGACTCTGTCTCAAAAAAAAAAAGAAAAGATCAAGTTCAGTATCAGAATACTAAAATCTTTAAGTCAGTTCAAAAGAAATGGCTAATCATGTGGCACCTTTATTCAAATTCTTGCTCAAAATTTCCTTCAGATTCACCCTTGACGCTCACTCCATGTTAATTAGAGCTCTACCCAGAACTCTTTCTGTATTTATGTACTTGTTTACCCTACATTATTTGTGAGTGGCTGTTCATAAAGACCTCCTATTTGCACTTAGACTAAACCCCAGGACAGCAGGGACGCTATCCTTTGTTTTTTTTCTACCTTTGTCATAAGCCCTTTCCATGTGTTAACATACCAAAGTGCATAACAGATGTTGCTGAATGTATTTCTGACCTTCTAATTTGCTGCAACGTTCTTCCAAAGTCAAAACTTTCTGCCGATCCTCTTCCCATGAAAGAAGTTGTCTTTGATGCACTGTAACCATATCATTGAGCTCTTTATCTCGGTCTTTTAATTCTGCAATGAGCAACTGCAGCTCCCTCCGTTGTTTCTCTATAGTGGAAATCTCAACTTCTGACGCTATGTTCTGAAACACAGAAAAGTGGTTTTACATCAGAACAAAATTAATCAGTAAATAAATCAGCCAAAGTATATTTTCCAAATAATTATATCTTCTTTCACTGCCAATTCCAAGTAGTTAAATTAAGTTTTATTATTAATAACATGGCATCAAAATTACATGTACTTAAAAAACAAGTTCAAGTTCAAACCTACCATGCACTCTGCCTTTCTATCATTTTCTGTCATTCCAGACGTACTATGCTGAAAAAGTGGGACTGTTTCTAAAATCCACTATAATCACAAATAAACCCATTTCTGCACTTTTTTCCCTTTGCTGTCATTTCTTTCCTGGAATCTTTGAGAAGAATCATTTCTTTTATTAATCAACAATACTACCCCACACCTTGCCCCAGCAAGTATGGAGTAACCAAGTAAAGGTAAGCATGTAATAGTTACAGTTTATTATTATATTTTATTTTTGAGACAGAGTCTCACACTATGTCGCGCTTGGTAGAGTTCCGTGGCGTCAGAGCTCATAGCAACCTCAAACTCTTGGGCTCAAGAGATTCTCTTGCTTCAGCCTCCCAAGTAGCTGGGACTACAGGCACTCGCCACAACCCCCAGCTATTTTTTGATCATAGTTGTCATTGTTATTTGGCAGGCCTGGGCTGGATTCGAACCCGCCAGCTCCGGTGTATGTGGCTGGCACCCTAGCCAATGAGCTACAGGCACTGAGCCCGAAATAGTTACAATTTAAACGTAAATAATTCTTACTAAAGAACAAGATTTTTAGTTATAAAAAAAAGAGAATATAGTTCCAAAGTGTGGTTATTTGTTACAACCACAACACCTGAAATGCACACTCATTCCAACAAGGACAATTTAATATTAATGCCAAATTCAACATGCCTAATTAAAAACCAAATTTTGTAAGGAAAATTGTCACATATGCAGAAAGGCAATAGTGTAATAAACCCCAGATACTCAGTACCTATGTTCTACCACTATAAAGATTTTGTAATATTTGCTTCAATTTCCCTTTTTCTTTTTGTTATTGATAAAAAATGCATTTCAGGGCGGTGCCTGTGGCTCAGCGAGTAGGGCACCGGCCCCATATACCGAGGGTGGTGGGTTCAAACCCAGCCCTGGCCAAACTGCAACAAAAACAACAAAAAATAGCCGGGCGTTGTGGCGGGCGCCTGTAGTCCCAGCTGCTCAGGAGGCTGAGGCAAGAGAATCACGTAAGCCCAAGAGCTGGAGGTTGCTGTGAGCCGTGTGAGGCCATAGCACACTACGGAGGGCAGTAAAGTGAGACTCTGCCTCTACAAAAAAAAGAAAAAAAGAAAAAAAAATGGCATTTCAGGCTGGGCATGGTGGCCCACGCCTATAATCCTAGCACTTCAGGAGGCTTAGGTGGGAGGATCCCTTGAGCTCAGGAGTTTGAGACCCACCTGAGCAAGAGCAAGACCCTGTCTCCACTAAAAATAGAAAAATTAGCCAGGTGTTGCAATGCATGCCTTGTGGTTCCAATTGCTCAGGAGGCTGAGGCAAGAGAATCACTTGAGCCCAGGAGTTTGAGGTTGATAGGAGCTTAGCTAACACCATTGCACTCTAGCCTGGGCAACAGAGTGAGACTCTGTCTCAAAAAAAAAAAGAAAAAAAAAAATGTTATTTAAAAAAAAAAAGTCATGTCAGGGGAGAGGGGAAGAGGGTGGGAGATTGGTGTGCTCCCACTTAATGGGCACAACATAAGGGTATATGGCACACCCTTGGTGTGGGACACAATAGGGACCTACCTAACAAATGCAAACATTATAACCTGATTGTACTCTCACATTAATCTGAAATTAAAAAAAAAAAAAGTCATTTCATCCTTACATAGCTCAGTAAGCATCTCAAAAAAAAGAGCTTTTTTTCCCTCCCTCCCTCCCAAAAAAGAGCATTTCTTATATAACTGTAATGCTATTTTCTTTTTATTTTTCTTTTATTTTTTTTTGAGACAGAGTCTCACTATGTCACCCTCAGGAGAGTGCCGTGGCATCACAGCTCACAGCAACCTCAAACTCTTGGGCTTAAGCGATTCTCTTGCCTCCGCCTCCCAAGTAGCTGGGACTACAGGCACCCGCCACAATGCCTGGCTATTTTTTTGTTGCAGTCGTCATTGGTGTTTAGCTGGCCTGGGCTCGAATCTACCACCCTTGGTGTATGTGGCTGATGCCATAACCACTGTGCTACGGGTGCTGAGCCAATAATGCTATTTTCATACCTAACATCTACAATAATTCCTTTTAAGCACAAACATCATTTTAAAGTCTAGTGCACTGAATTTGGTCTGACTCAAGTATAAATTCAGAAGTAGCCACTTAGTGGCTATATAACCTTGGGCAAGTTACTTTTCTAAGCCTTAGTTTCCTCGCCTGTAAAATAGTAACAACAGCACTTAAACTTCTTAGATGAAGCAAGATAAACTCCATAAAGTACTTAAGCATAAAGCTTGGCACATAGTAAGTACTCAAGAAACATTAGCTATTATTCAGCTGTGAACCACATTTGGAATTACGGTACTCTCCCTGTCTATAAAAAACTAAATACCTTGAAGACAGTAGTTAAAAGTGCACTGGAGGCTCATGTACATCATTACAGCTTTTTGAAAAATGAGATTTCTACATAAGAACGATGACTGAATTGCAGTTACTTACTAGTAACTAAACACAGAAAATGGAATTCAGAGTCAAGGGGTTCCAAGTCACAAGATTTAAATTCCAGTCTGGTTAGTCATTCATCATTCAACAAATATTTATTGGGCACCAGTGGCTAGGGATGCAGTTATGAGCATGCCAGGTCAGGAGCATATATTGTACTACAGAAAAACAGGCAATAAGCCAAATATACAAAAAGAGTTCATCTTGTTATATACTGATAAATGCAAACCCTGGGCAAGTCCACTTTCAAGACTTGTTGGTAAAACAGAGTTATGAGCGTCCCTCCACTCACCAGGTTAAGTAAATTAAGGACATCAAACCAGGTGTACAGGAAAGCGGCTCTACAAATGCCCCTTGAGATCCTTAAAAGTGAGCATCGGGTACTGGAGCCTCTTGGTCTCGGCTGAATAATCAGTTTTTTTAGGTTAAGGAAAAGGATGTGACGCTCTGTTTTTACTTTATGTACTGCGTATTGTTTCAAATCTTAAGCAGAAACTGTTCCTTAAAAGCACCCTAGATTCCGGTCAAATGCACTGTTGACGCCGTGGACAGTGCCCAGGCGGCCACTCACCTGGCGCCCGGTGAAGAAGGTCGCCGAAGGGTTCATAGGTGTCTCCTCCGCCCCGGGAGAGTCGGTGTGGGCAGCGTCACCCGAGAAACGCCATAGGCACGCCTGCCCGGAGCGGCGGGGGCGAGCCCGGAGCCCCGGAGCCCCGTGCGCCCCTAAACCGCCTGCCCAGTGCTGGCCTCGCGACACTTGGCGACGCCGTGCGCCGACGCCGAGGCTGGGCCCACCCGGCTCAGTCTCAGAATGAAGAGTCAGTCCATTACTCTGCCGGAGGCCCCTGCACCCAAGGGCCCTCTAATCGCCGGTTCTTGACCACCGCCCAATGAATGAATAAGCAAATTAAAGGCTATTCGTCTGAGCCCGTCACCCTGGCTAGTCCTATGACCGTTGAGTTGCTCACTCCTTATTTTCGTCTTCCCGCACTCAACTGTGAACTGCCTTGCTGACTCCTGTGTGTACCTGACACTGAAAACAGGACCCGGCACTGGATTAAAAGTGGAGACAGACGAGGCGGCGCCGGCCCCATAAGCGGAGGTGGAGGGTTCAAACCAAAAACTGCAAAAAAAAAAAAAAAAAAGAAAGAAAGAAAGTAGAGGCAGACGCCCAGCCCTCCTAGTTAAGTTACTGGCCATCTTAGCAGACCACTCTAAACCAAGATTTCCAATTAAAAGAGATTCCTCCCAACCCCCATGAAAAGCGATGAGAACCGTGGCACTTTGTCACAAAATTTACCATATTCTGGGTTGAATCTAAGCTTTTTCAAGTGTTGTCCCATAGAAACCCTTCATCTCCTTTCACTCTTCCCCAATGTTATGTAGGAACTGGACTATGAAAAGATATGGCTTATCATACTTCACCCTGGTTGCCCATCCCCAAATGTTTACTTAACCCATTAGTTAGCACTACTGTCACATTTCAACTTTACTTGCTGGTTGAATATAAATTAGCAAAATATGCCAGTGTTTAACAAAAGACAATCTGAAGATGGAAAAACAAAATTAAGATTTCTTGCTTTGAAGCTTTACTGATGGGCCTATGTTTAGGAGGGTAAGACAATGTCTTAGAATTTATTAAGAAACCAAATTCTGGCTATTTATTAAAGACAGCCCATCAGTAAATGACTATGCCCTAAGTCTTGGTGATGGGGGCGGCGCCTGTGGCTCAGTGAGTAGGGTGCCGGCCCCATATGCTGAGGGTGGCGGGTTCAAACCCAGCCCTGGCCAAACTGCAACAACAACAACAAAAAAATAATAGCCGGGCGTTGTGGCGGGTGCCTGTAGTCCCAGCTACTCCAGAGGCTGAGGCAGGAGAATCGCCTAAGCCCAGGAGTTGGAGGTTGCTATGAGGGCAATAAAGTGAAACTCTACCGAGGGCAATAAAGTGAAACTCTGTCTCTACAAAAAAAAAAAAAAAAGTCTTGGTGATGGGGAAGATGAAAAGAAAGGTGAATTGAATGTCAATTTTCAAATTGAGGAGCATTTTAATTCATGATTCTCAGACTTAACCATCGTAAGAGTTGGTATTTTTCCAGGAAGCCTTACAGTGCCATTGTTCACCAGGCAACCACACATGCCTTAAAAGTACCTGTACAAGGAGAGTAAGAAATGAGGTTAATCTTATGATTATAGCTTGGTAAATAACTGAATGTGGTAAGAGGACTATAATAACCAGATGCAAATCAAAAATCCCAGTATTTTACGTTCACTCACTCCATACAGGTTTTCTTTAAAACAAAAGTCTTTAAAGGGAAGATAACTTCAAAATGTCACAAAAATGAAGGCTACAAGAATTACCTCACATCTGACTTTATACCCACATGGCTTAATCCAAACTGAAGTCCTGAATGGATTTATTCCTGTCTCCTTACTTGATTTCCTAAGAGAACTTAGTAAATAATGAAGACAGGACCTACAAGGTAGAATTCATCTTTAAAATGGTAATTTAACAACTTTTTTTTTTTTTTATTGTTGGGGATTCATTGAGGGTACAATAAGCCAGGTTACACTGATTGCAATTGTTAGGTAAAGTCCCTCTTGCAATCATGTCTTGCCCCCTAATTTAACAACTTTTAAACTACGAAAGCTCTCACAGATTATACTGCATATTAAGCAACAGCTGACTTTACTGAGGTTTTAACAAAAGGGAGTTTAAAGTCACATACTGTCAGCATCTATTTTTTTAAAATGATGGGTGGTACCTGTAGCTCAGTGAGTAGGGCGCTGGCCCCATATACCAAGGGTGGCGGGTTCAAACCCAGCCCCGGCCAAACTGCAACAAAAAATAGCCAGGCAGTGTCGTAGTCCCAGCTACTCAGGAGGCTGAGGCAAGAGAATCGCCTAAGCCCAAGAGCTGGAGATTGCTGTGAGATGTGACATCATGACACTCTATCGAGGGTGATGGAGTGAGACTGTCTCTAAAAAACAAATAAAAATAAAAATGAATGAAACACGGGTGGCGCCTGTGCCTTAATGAGTAGGGTGCCAGCCCCACATACCGAGGGTGGTGGGTTCAAACCCGGCCCCAGCCAAACTGCAACAACAACAAAAAAACAGCCGGGCATTGTGGCAGGTGCCTATAGTCCCAGCTACTCAGGAGGCTGAGGCAAGAGAATCGCTTGAGTCCAAGAGCTGGAGGTTGTTGTGAGCTGTGATGCCACAGCACTCTACCAGGGGCAACAAACTGAAACTGTCTCTAAAATAAAATCAAATAAAATAAAATAAAAAGAATGAAATACTACATACCAAAATTGTATTTGCTCTTGAAGTTTCAACCTTCATCATGGAAAATCTCTCACACATTATGAGATAAAGCTACTTAATGGGTCACATTCTTTTTTGCTAAAAATACTAGATGTTGAGAATGTATAAAGTCAATCCTTGCACTATTAATTTTAGTCAAAAATTATAAACCATGTTGCATTTAAATTTCAGGTCAAAGAAAAAGATTGACACACATATTATCACAAGTACAATTTTAATCCTGCATTTTCCTGCAGTGACATCCATTGCTGGCTATCTATGGATTGAAACTGCATTCCAAGAACCAATAACATTAAGAAACGTTACATAAAGTCACACTGTGTTGATACAGGCACACAAACATCTCCAGCACCAATGGAATAACACACGTTAACAAATGCCAAATGGTCTTGATAGACAAATTTGCTTCATCAGGTAATCCTATTTAGTAGAATTCAGTTAATGCAGAATTGAAAATTTTATATCTTTATTACACATTTTTCTAAGACTTTATTTAAAAAAAACATTCATTCGAGATTGTAATTTGCATGGCAATAAACAATGGTTTCATACATTCTAAGTTTTTAAAAAATTTATCTATAGCAATTTAAAACACTACATGTCTTCAATTTGCAGCACCTGACTTAAAAGTTTAAGTTCATTTAATGCATTCACTAAATCTGTCAGTTTCTCTTGTAAGAAAGACATGTTTCAAAATTGTTACTTTCCAGATTCTATAGTAAGCGTGGATTTGTATTATTTTTAATTGGTTAGCAGAATTTTACTCACATTATTTAATAGTTAGAACAAAAATTCCCAGCCTCTCTGAATGGCCTTCCACTCGGAATAATAATAAATATCTAAATGGATTTGGGTCTACCCCATTTAACGTTACCAAACATGTTTCCAAGTATTCTTAGAAAATATGAATTTTAGGGCGGCGCCTGTGGCTCAGTGAGTAGGGCGCCGGCCCCATATGCCGAGGGTGGCGGGTTCGGACCCAAACTGCAACAGAAAAATAGCCAGGCGTTGTGGCGCACGCCTGTAGTCCCAGCTGCTCGGGAGGCTGAGGCAAGAGAATCGCGTAAGCCCAAGAGTTAGAGGTTGCTGTGAGCCATGTGACGCCACGGCACTCTATCTGAGGGCTGTACAGTGAGACTCTGTCTCTACAAAAAAAAAAGAAAATATGAATTTTAAACATATACATAATATTCTATCACATGATGCACTGTCACCTCTTTAACCATTTCCCAATTGTTCATTTATATATTTTGCAATTTTTGATATCAAAAACAATATTGTAATGAACACCTTCATTCAGCAATTTTATCCAAGACTGTTACTTTCTTTTTTTTTTTTTTGAGATAGAGTCTATGTCATCCTCAGTAGAGTTCCGTGGCATCACAGCTCACAGCAACCTCAAAACTCTTGGGCTGAAGCGATTCTCTTGCCTCAGCCTCCCAAGTAGCCGGGACTATAGGCGCCCACCACAACACCTGGCTATTTTTTTTTGTTGCAATTGTCATTGTTGTTTAGCAGGCCCAGGTGAGGCTCGAACCTGCCAGCCTCGGTGTATGTGGCCAGCACCCTACTCCCTGAGCCATGGGTACTGAGCCACAAGACCATTTCCTTAGGATAATGTCAAAGAAGTGGCTTCCTGGGTCATACAGTGCACATGGTTTTAAGGCTTTTAATATACTTTACCAGAATCTCCAGAACAGCTTGAACAACTACTAACAGTATGTTATTATGCCTACAAAATGGACTTAGTAACAAGGAAGCAAATTCAACCACAAATCTGTTAAGATTTTCACCCATCTCAAAATTATCACCACCAAAGAAGCAAGGAGACATATTACTGGTGAGGAAACCAAATTTTAAAAAATCACTCAGCTTTAGTTCAGTAAAATAATCAACAGAAATGCTTCCCACAGAAGGTCTACAGGGTTTTTCCAAAAATAAAAAGTTAAAAAGAGAAAGATAAAAGTCAGTACCAAATGACCAAAATTTTTTATTTCACTAAATTCTCTCTCACGCAGAAGCATGACAGTCTCCCCTCTTTATTAGACTTTGGCAATAAAAAAACAAGCAGCCTTGTACAGAACAGTGAAAACGCCAAGGATGAGGGTAGTCTACAGTTTTACTGTAGGATAAATATATATATATATATATATTCTTTTTTTTTTTTTAAAGGCCGCTCCCCCTTTGGCCATATCAACTTTCAGTTCAGGTCATTAAATACAGACACATTTTCAAAATCACTTCTTTACTTCTCCAAGATCTTCAATACTGTCATCATCTACCTATAAAACACAATAATTACATTTCATGAGTGTGGCCAATAAGAAAAAATGGAATAATCTGCTTTAAAAACTTATTTCTTTGGATGTATATGTTATACGTACTTACCTCTGGCCATTTTTCCTGAATGACATCAATTATATCATCTGTAAAGTCTCCCTGAATGATAATTTCATCCTCCCCTGTTACTGAGGCACCACAGGAGAACTTTTGAGCAAAAAATCTTTGTGCTTCTTTAAGATCAATTTCTGTTGTTTCAAAAAAAGAAAAGAGCAAGACTATAATTAGAACTGTGCATCAAAGATAAATTTCCATTTTGAAATTTAATCTGCATTTTAAAGTCGTAAAACAGATTGTGTTAAGGAGTTTCATATGCCTTTCAGAACAAAAATTACAAATTACCATAGGTAAAGATCTTAACAAGCCTTAATATTTATAATGAGGTCTATTCATTGTACTGTCACATGAACATATCAAGGGACCATGTTTTTGTTTTTGTTTTGAGACAGAGTTTCATTTTGTCAGCCTTGGTAGAGTGCCATGGCGTCAAGCTCACAGCAACCTCAAACTCTTGGGCTCAAGTGATTCTCTTGCCTCAGCCTCCCCTCAGCTGGGACTACAGGTGCCCACCACAACACCTGGCTATTTTTAGAGATGAGGTCTCACGCTGGCTCAGGCTGGTCTTAAACCTGTGAACTCAGGCAATCCACCCACCTCGGCCTCCCAAGGTACAGGCGTGAGCCACTGCACCCAGCCCCATGGACCATGGTTTAATTTTCACACCAGTTTCATTATTCATTCAACATCTTCAGGAACTAAAAGTGCTCTAAAATCAAGACATTCTGCTGCTACCTGCTTTTCTACACCCTCCACTGTCATTCCCAAAGGGAACAAATCATTTTACAACTCTTTGCCACCATGCCTGCAGACAGGATAGAGGAGCAGCATCAGATGACTTCAAAGAGAATCCTTTCCAGACTTCCTCATCCTACATACAATGTGCCCAAGCACAAATTCCAGAAAGAAAAAAACGCAAGTCCCCTCTACAAAAGATTTTTTGCTATAGTTAGAAATGCAAAGCCTCATTTTGTATCATAGCAAAAAGAGACCTATGAAGTTTTCGTGATACCAATATAGTTCATACGTTTCAAACATGGTGTTTAAACCCGAACTCACCAAAAGTTGCAAGGCCACATACTCTTGTTACATATTTCTTCTTTGCTCTGGGAATTTTGGCTATAGTAACCTTCTGGGGTACAGTCTTCTTTTTTTGTTTTATTTGCCCCCTTCCACCTTTATTTATAAGGAAAGAACTTAGCATTAATTGTTTTGTTTTTTGATGTAACTAAACACTAACTCTTTAAATTTAATTTTCAAAATGTTTAAGTTTCTTTAATACAAAATTAACAAACACAAGCATGTATTTATTTAATAAATATTTGTTAAGTACCTACTATGTGCCAAACACTGGGCTAAGGGCTAAGGACACAAAATGAACAGAACATAGTCCCTGCCCTCCTGAGACTCACAGTCTAGTGAGAGGAGTAAAAAAAAAAAAAGTTAAACAATTACAGTCATCTGGTATTTACTATAATAGGATCCAATGAATAAGGCACTACACTACCATAACTTTGCAAAGGAATGACTCACTCAGCTTCCAAAGGACAGAAAAAGTTTCCAAGATGAAGTGACAGCTAGGTTGGGTTCTGAGGAACAAGGAAGTATCCAGGTGAAGGGGAAAGGGCTAGAGAGATATGAAAAGACATTCCAGGAAAAGAGAACAAGTACAGTGATAAGAAAATGCATTTGCAACTTTGGGGACTACACTTATCTTGAGTGATCCTTAAGGATATGCAGCAGATGAAGCCAGAAAAGCAAAAGATTACGTATCAGTCATTAAAAGACTGGTACATCAAGCTCTGGTACAAGTATTCAACTTTATTTTGTGGAAAAAGAGAAGCCATTGAAAAACTATGCAGGACTGAAATAACCATATTCACATTTTGTCAAGGTCAGTCTATAGTGAATCTGTACTCAGGTAGATCTGTGAAGAATAAGGCTCCTGCATTAGCTCAGGCAGATATTTATCAAAATCTAAACCAAAGCAGTGGCAACAGTAATAGCCACTAGGCACAGGGTAAGGAGACAACAGAGGAGAAATAACAGAATTTAGAACTGATTAAAGTGAGCAAAAAGAAAATCTAAGCAGGTTCTCAAGTTTTTGGCACAGATGACTGGACAAATTGCACTGTCACTAATCAAAATTGAGTGATTCGGGACTTAGTAAATTTAGTTTTGGAAATGCTATGTTTTGAGGTGCTTATGGGACCATGCACACTTTCCATTTAGAGACAGGGGTCAGGTCCAGAGATGCAGATTTTGGGAATTTAAAGTGTGTAGTGGTGGCAGAAGTTAGAGATATAATAGATCATCCAGGGAAAACATGCAGAACGAGAAGGTAAAGGGCCTAGGTCAAAATCCTAAAAAACCACAATCTTTAAGAGACAGAAGGAAGAAAAGTTTGCACAGAAGACTAAGGAGGAGTGATAGGAGAACTAGGAAAGAAGAATGCCACAGAAACCAAGGAACTACAACACTTAAAAGGAGGGAATGCTCAAACGCTATTACTATTGATTACCAAGCCTTTGGTGACCTTTACTAGAAAAGCATCAGTGGCATGAAAGTTGGTTTAGAACAGATAGAGGAGTGAATAGTAATGACAGGACAGAAAGGGGGTAGCAAGTCTAGTCTTCTAAGTCTGGTTAAGAGAAAGGAAGAAAAAGATTTAAAAAAAAAAAAATGATATGAGCTTTTGGAAGCTTTTCTTTTTTTTTAAGATGCAAGATCCTGAAAATATTTATAAGCTAATTTTAGGGGAGAATAATTAAAGAAACAGGCAGGGACGGGATCCATAACATAAAATATTAGTTTTAGAGAGAAAGAGAATTAAGAATACTCAACAATGGGCGGCGCCTGTGGCTCAAGGAGTAGGGCACAGGTCCCATACGCCCAGGTTCAAACCCAGCCCCGGCCAAAAAAAAAAAAAAAAAAGAATACTCAACAATTGTAAAATAAAATTATCAAATCAGCTATCAGAAGAAATGAGAAGATAAAACCTTTAAATAAATGTTCTCACTCCAGGGCGGCTCCTGTGGCTCAGCGGGTAGGGCGCCGGTCCCATATGCCGGAGGTGGCGGGTTCAAACCCAGCCCCGGCCAAAAAAAAAAAAAAAAATGTTCTCACTCCACTTAAATAGAATACACAAGAATTTTAGCCTGCTCGCTGCTTTTTACATTTATACAGGGCAAATAAGCATGTTTTGTTAGGTTCAATTTATGATAGAGGCCAAATCATATCACATCTGATCATGATCCTGAGGATATGATTTTGTACCCCTCTATATAATATACACATAGAATTGCAATACACATAGAATTAACAAAGAGATGTTACTGTGTTAGTAACTATGGAACATTCCCCCCCCACCTTTTTTTTTTTGTATAAAAGGTTTTTATTGGTGAGGGAGGGATGCTGCAGAACAGAAGGAGAGAAAAGGAGAGAGAGAGGGGAGAAAAGAGAGAGAGAGGAAAGGGAGAGGGGGAGAAAGGAGAGACCGAGAGAAACAGAGAGAGAGAGGAGAGAGGAGGGGAGAGAGAGCCCCCCCCCCTTTTTAAAAGAGATGGAGTCTCGCCATGTTGCCCAGGCAGAGGCACAGCGGCCATTCATAGGTGCAATCATAGCGAACTACAGCCATCTATAGCCTGCAACTCCCAGGCTCAAGCAATCTTCAGATGTAAGTACAGGCATGTGCCATGCATCTGGCTTTGGGAACACTTATAATTACTTACTTATAAGGGAAGGTATGTTTGTACAAACCCAAATGTGAATTAAGGTCTTACCTCTCTTTTGTTTTTTCTTCTCTTCTTCTTCTCCTGCTGTTCCTTGACCCTCACTAATTCCAGCTTCTTGTTTGGGGGAATTTTCTAGGCATAAAAATGAAATTCAAAAGCATTAACACCCATCACATAATCATTTCACACTAATGTTAAAAAAAAAGAGATCATGGGCGGCGCCTGTGGCTCAGTGAGTAGGGCGCCGGCCCCATATGCCCGAGGGTGGTGGGTTCAAACCCAGCCCCGGCCACACTGCAACAAAAAAATAGCCGGGCATTGTGGCGGGCGCCTGTAGTCCCAGCTGCTCGGGAGGCTGAGGCAAGAGAATCGCGTAAGCCCAAGAGTTAGAGGTTCTGTGAGCCGTGTGACGCCACAGCACTCTACCCAAGGGCGGTACAGTGAGACTCTGTCTCTACCAAAAAAAAAGAGATCACCCTTGCACAACCTTATACACAAATAAGACATTTACCAACAACAGAGCATGGCTTTTAATATTGCTAGACTTCTAGGGCGGCGCCTGTGGCTCAGTGAGTGGGGCCCATATACTGAGGGTGTCGGGTTCCAACCCAGCCCTGGCCAAAGTGCAACAACAATAACAAAAACATAGCCGGCATTGTGGCGGGTGCCTGTAGTCCCAGCTACTCGGGAGGCTGAGGCAAGAGAATCGCCTAAGCCCAAGAGCTGGAGGTTGTTGTGAGGTGTGACGCCACGAAACTCTACCGAGGGCGATAAAAGTAAGACTCTGTCTCTTATACACCTGACCTAGTAGGTTCGAATCCAGCCTGGGCCAGCCAAACAACAATGACAGCAGCAACCAAAAAATAGCCAGGCACTGTGGCAGGCACCTGTAGTCCCAACCACTTGGGTGGTGGAGGCAGAAGAATCACTTGAGTCTGGGATTTAGAGGTTGCTGTGAGCTGTGATGCTACAGCACTCTACCCAGGGTGACAGCTTGAGGCTCTGTCTCAAAAAAAAAAAAAAAAAATATATATATATATATATATATATATATAGCTAGACTCCTAGTCAAGTCTAAATCTAAAGTCATGATAAGTATGTAGTAACAGAAAATACCATCTTCGCTATGTAGATATACATAGATTAGAATTTCATTAGCCACATGAGAGAAGCATAAAACACTGGACTCAGGTGTTCCCACATCTAAACATACTGATTATTCTTTTTTTTTTTTTTTTTAGAGACAGAGTCTCACTTTATCACCCTTGGTAGAGTGCCATGACATCACAGTTCATAGCAACCTCCAACTCCTGGGTTTAGGCGATTCTCTTGCCTCAGCCTCCCCAGTAGCTGGGACTACAGGTGCCTGCCACAATGCCCGGCTATTTTTTTTGTTGTTGCAGTTTGGCTGGGGCTGGGTTTGAACCTACCACCATCGGTATATGGGGCCGGTGCCCCGCTCACTGAGCACAGGCGCCGCCCAACATACTGATTTTTCTTTTAAGAGATAGGGTCTCACTCCTCTGCATCCCAGCCCGGAGTATACAGCTCATGGTAACCTCAAATTCCTGGGCTCAAGCAATCCTCTGCCTCGGTCTCCTGAGTAGCTGAGACTATAGGCATACAACTCCATACCCAGCTAATTTTGTTTGTTTCTGTTTTGGTAGAAATAGTTTCCCAGGCCAGGCACGGTGGCTCATGCCTGTAATCCTAGCACTCTGGGAGGCCGAGGCGCGTGGATTGCTTGAGCTCAAGAGTTCGAGACCAGCCTGAGCAAAAGCGAGACCCCCGTCTCTACTAAAATAGAAAAACTGAGGAAAGAGGATCGCTTGAGCCTAGGAGTTAGAGGTTGCTGTGAGCTATGATGCCATAGCACTCTACCCAGGGCAAAAGCTTGAGATTGTCTCAAAAAAAAAGAGAGAGAAAGAAAAAAAAGAAAGTCTCCCTATGTTGACCAGGCTGGTCTCGAACTCCTGGTGAAGTGATCTCCCACCTTGCCTCCCAAACTGCTAGGATTGCAGGCGTGAGCCACTGCACTTTGCTAAATATACTAATCTTATAGTATCTGGTCCTGGATGAGAAGAGATTCCCACTCCTTCAGTTACAATCACAATCATGATTGTGTTATGTCCCAGGCAGGTCACATTTAGGACCAACCATGTAGACTGACACCACCACGAGGTTTGAGGTTTCCTTTTTTCTAAATTTCAGGTTAATGTGAAATGTGAGGTAATATTTGAATTTGTTAAGAGTCCTTCTTGTACTTGTGTCCCACACCCTCATTCCCCCACCCCCCAACTTGAATTGAGTTTTACTCCCACGTGGGTGTGAATGAGATCATCCACTGGTTTCACATTAGTAGTTTGAGAGTTCTTATCCAACCTGTGACCCCGCTTTAGTAGCTACTAGTCAAAACAGACTTAACAAGTTTAAGGGTTTGTACTTCATGGAAATAATCTAAAAATTGAGCAGCAAAGTATGGGGCAACACTGGGTATATTTGGACAGGCATGTTCTAAGCCCAGGCTTTCTTTCTTTCTTTCTTTTTTTTTTTTTTTTTGAGGCAAAGTCTCACTTTGTCACCCCCGGTAGAGTGCCAGCACTCTGGGATTATAGGTTTGAGCTTCTGTGCCTGGCCCTAAGGCTTTCTTTTCTTACTGCTGCCTTTATTTTTACCAGTTTTCTAAGATAAGCCACTAATAAGAACAAATTGAAGAAATCTGTTCCTCCACAATCTCTCACACCTCTGGTAACGGCGACTCCAACTTTCTAGTTGCTTAGACAAAAACCTTAGATGCTCCTTTATCTCATACCCCACATCCAACCCATCAGAAATCCTGTCTGGGGGCGGCGCCTGTGGCTCAGTGAGCAGGGCGCCGGCCCCCATATGCCGAAGGTGGCGGGTTCAAACCCAGCCCTGGCCAAACTGCAACAAAAAAATAGCCGGGTGTTGTGGCGGGCGCCTGTAGTCCCAGCTACTCGGGAGGCTGAGGCAGGAGAATTGCCTAAGCCCAGGAGTTGGAGGTTGCTGTGAGCTTTGTGATGCCACGGCACTCTACCGAGGGCAATAAGGTGAAACTCTGTCTCTACAAAAAAAAAAAAAAAGAAATCCTGTCTGCTCTACCTTCAAGTTACAATCAAACACTTTTTACCACCTTTGCTGCTACCATTCTGGTCTGAGTCATCATCACCTCTTGACCCTTTACTGCAAGAGCCTCCTACTTATCTCCCTACTTTTCGGCTTATGTCCCTCTTCAGTCTACTCCTTTTTTTTTGAGACAGTCTCATTATGTTGCCCTGGGTAGAGTGCTATGGCATCACAGCTCACAGCAACCTCAAATTCTTGGGCTTAAGTGATTCTCTTGCCTCAGCCTCTCAAGTAGCTGGGACTACAAGGCACCCGCCACAACACCTGGCTATTTTTTGGTTGCACTTGTCATTGTTGCTTGGCAAGCCCAGGCTGAATTTGAACCCGCCAGCTCTGGTGTATGTGGCTGGTGCCCTAGTTGATGAGCTACAGGCACCAGGCCCTTTTTTTTTTTTTCTTGAGACAGAGTCTCACTTTGTCGCCCTCGGTAGAGTGCCATGTCATCATAGCTGACAGCAATCTCAAACTCTTGAGCTCAAGTAATCCTTCTGCCTCAGATTTTCATTTTTAGTAGAGAAAGGGTCTCACACTCCTGAGCTCAAACAATCCACCTGCCTCGGCCTCCCAGCCTGCCTCGGCTAGGATTACAGGGATGAGCCACCATGCCCTGCTCCTCTTCAGTGTACTCTTAACAGAGTAGCCCAAGTGATACTGATGAAACACAGTAAAAGCCAAGATTTAGCCTACCAGGCTCTACAAGATGTGCTCCTCTCTGACTATATACACACTCTTCTTCCATCCTTCAACCAGCTTCAGATACAAAGGCCTCCTTACTGTTTCCTGAATATACTAAGTAAGTTTCTGCCTCAGGGCCCTTCCTCAGGCTATGTCCTCTGCCTGTAATGTTCTTACCCCAGATACCCAAAAGACTTAGTCCTCCACTTCCAAAGGTCCTTAATCAAATGGAATCTTTCTAAAAAAATCTTCCCTAGGTAGTACCTAAAGTTTTGAATTCTCTCCCACAAATTCCTATTAGCTTCCTGCTTACCATTATCTACACATCATATATTTTACTTATTTGTCTCCCCTTCTAGAATGTAATTTCCATAAGAGTAGGAAATCTTTTATTTACTGCTTTATCCTCAAAATCTAATAGTGTGTAGGCTCACAATAAATGTATATCTGCCCTAAATCATTTACTCTTTTTTATAAGAAAGTCAATATTTAGACCTATTCTCTATCAGAGAAAAACTTAGTTAATACAGATAAATGTTAATTCCCACCAAAGGAGGACTTTCGTATTTTTTTTTCCTTTCTTTTCAAACAGTGGTCTCTGTTGCTCACAATGGAGTGCTGTGGCATGATCCTAGCTCACTACGGCCTCTAGTTAGGGGGACCTCCCAAGCATTTTATCAAGTCCACCTAATTTTTCTTTTCCTTTTCTTTTTTTTTTCTTTGTAGAGACAGAGTCTTACTTCATTGCCCTCAGTAGAGTGCTGTGGCATCACACAGCTCACAGCAACCTCCAACTCCTGGGCTTAGACGATTCTCTTGCCTCAGCCTCCCGAGTAGCTGGGATTACAGGCACCCATGACAACGCCCAGCTATTTTTTTTGTTGCAGTTTGGCCGAGGCCGGGTTTGAACCTGCCACCCTCCGTATATGGGGCTGGCACCCTACCCACTGAGCCACAGGCATTGCCCCCCCCCACACTTTTTTTTTGAAGACAGGGTCTCACTATGTTGCCCAGGTTGGTCTCAAAATCCTAGCTTCAAATGATCCTCCTACCTCAGCCTCCTGAATCCCTGAATTAAATTATAGGCATAAGCCACTGTACCTGGCTTCATAATACATAATGTGGGAACTCCATAGGACAAAGAAGCCTGTTTCTTTTTTATTTATTTATTTATTATTTTGTGAGAAAGTCTTGCTCTGTTGCCTGGGCCAGAGTACAGTGGCATCATCACAGCTCACTACAGCCTCAAACTTCTGGGCTCAAGCAATTCTCCTGTCTCAATCTCCCAAGTAGCTGGGACTACAGGCCTATGCCACATACCCAACTAAGTTTTCTATTTTTATAGAGATGAAGTCTTGTTATGTTAACCAGGCTGGTATCCATCTCTTGGCCTCAAGAGATCCTCCTGCGTAGGCCTTCCAAAATGCTAGGATTATAGTTGTGAGCCACCATGCCCAGCCTATTTATATCTCTCTCTCTCTCTCTTACATATATATATATATATGTATTTTTGAGACAGAGTCTCACAATGTCGCCCTCCATAGAGTGCCGTTGTGTCACAGCTCACAGCAACCTCAAACTCTTAGGCTTAAGCAATTTTCTTGCCTCAGCCTCCTGGGTAGCTGGGACTATAGGCGCCCGCCACAATGCCCAGCTTTTTTGTTGTTGTTGTAGTTGTCATTGTTGTATAGCAGGCAGGCCCAGGCTGGCCTCAAACCTGCCAGCCCTGGTGTATGTGGCTGGCACCCTAGCCGCTGAACCAATTTATATTTTTTCTAATTGTATTTTTTAGAGACAGGGTCTCACTATGTAACCCAGGCTGGTATCAAACTGCTGGTCTCAAGCCATCCTCCTGCCTTGGCTCCACAAGTAGCTTGGAATTACAGGCGTAAGGTGTAATTTAGAAATAAAGCTATACTTTAAAATAATGCCATATGTACATTTGTTTCAGGTAATAAGTGTGATAAAAGAAAAAAATTGCTCATACCTACAGTAAGTTTTGCAAACTCGTTTGGAAAATTCTTCTCTAACCATTGTCTACATTTAGCAACATCAGGCATGTATTCACAGTACTGGGAGGAAAAAAAGAACAAATCAAGTCACAACAAAATATTTTCAACCAACCAAAACATTTAAATTAAAAATCATTCCCTATAGTCGCTATGTAAAGAAAGATAAAAACTACTCCCACCTGAATTCCTATCCATAGAAGTCTGTATTCATGAAATGCCTCATGAGAAATTAGAAATTAAAAGACTAGTTACCTCCTTACTACACCAATTCATTTCCTCTCCTCCAAACAGAGGGCCATTAGAAAAAGGAGCAACAGGCTTGGTGCCTGTGGCTCAAGCGACTAAGGCACCAGCTACATACACCTGAGCTGGTGGGTTTGAATCCAGCTCGGGCCCGCCAAACAACAATGACAGCTGCAACCAAAAAAATAGCCGGGCATTGTGGCGGGTGCCTGTAGTCCCAGCTACTTGGGAGGCAGAGACAGGAGAATCGCTTGAACCCAGGAGTTGGGAGGTTGCTATGAGCTGTGATGCCACGGTATTCTACCCAGGGCGGCAGCTTAAGGCTCTGTCTCAAAAAAAAAAAAAAAAGGAGCAACAAATAAAACGCCCATTTCTTGCTTTGGGCACACACATGCCATATTTATGACTCTCCCATATAGCCTGACTTAGAAAGTCTTAGATAATTAATATTACTCTATCTTTCCTCTATCAGACACACAAATTTTGGGTTACAGTTACTTTTTTTTTGAGACAGTCTCATTATGTCACCCTTGGTAGAGTGGCATGGCATTACAGCTCACAGCAACTTCAATTTCTTGGGCTTAAGTGATTCTCTTGTCTCAGCCTCCTGAGTAGCTGGGACTATAGGCGCCCACCACAATGCCCGACTATTTTTTTGTTGCAGTTGTCATTGTTTAGCAGGTCTGGGCCGGGCTCAAACCCACCAGCTTTGGTGTATTTGGCTGGCACACTACTCACTGAGCTACGGGCACCGAGCCAGTTACTCTTACTTTATTAATTACTGACAAGTTCTATGTAAAAATCCAAAATATATACCCAAGTGTAAAAAATGTACATATATGACTCAAGATCTAAAGGAAATAATTTTTAAAATTATAAGACTATAAAATTATTCCAAATCAAAGTACTCTATAAAAGGTTGAAACTCTACTATCAAATGATAGAAAATGAAAAATAAAAAAAGAAACTTCTAAAGGTAGCTCTAAAATTAAGAGTGACTTCAAATGCAGAAGTTAAAAAACAGAAAAAAAATTTTAAAGGACTTACCTCTGTTGGTAACGAACAGACTAGGGAAATGAAAAGAAAACAATTTGAAATGTTAAATATATACACAGAGCTGATTATTTTATATTTGACAAACTATTTCATTTCTACTTTTCTCCTGTAATTTTTTCTTTTTTTTTTTTTTTTATTTTTGGCCGGGGCTGGGCTTGAACCCGCCACCTCCGGCATATGGGACCGGCGCCCTACCCGTTGAGCCACAGGCGCCGCCCTCCTGTAATTTTTTCTTGCTTTCTTTTTTTTGAGATGTCTCATTTTGTCACCTTCGCTAGAGTGCTGTGGCCTCATAGCTCAAAGCAACCTCCAACTCTTGGACTCAAGTGATCTTCTTGCCTCAGCCTCCCAAGTAGCTGAGACTACATACAGGTGGCCACCACAACGCCCAGCTATTTTTAGAGACTGGGTCTCGCTCTTGCTCAGGATAGTATTGAACTCCTGAGCTCAAGCAATCCACCCTCCTCAAAGTAGATGGGATTACCCATCCCAAAGTGCTGGGATTACCTACATGAGCCAAGGCACCTGGCCATGAGTAGGGCGCTGGCCCCATATACAGAGGGTGGCGGGTTGGAACCCAGCCCTGGACAAAATGCAACAACAACAACGACAAAATAGCTGGGTGTTGTGGTGGGCGCCTATAGTCCCAGCTACTCAGGAGGCTGAGGCAAGAGAATAACCTAAGCCCAGGAGCTGGAGGATGCTGTGAGCTGCGACGCCACAGCACTCTACCGAGGGTGACAAAATGAGACTGTCTCTTTTTTTTTTTTGGAGGGGGGGAGCAAAGTTTATTTATTTTTTCTACCAAATCATAGCTGTGTACATTAATGCAGTCATGGGGTACAATGTTTTTATATACAATTTGAAATTTTTTTTTTTTTTTTTTTGGCCGAGGCTGGGTTTGAACCCGCCACCTCCGGCATATGGGACTGGCACCCTACCCCTTGAGCCACAGGCGCCGCCCTTGAAATATTTTCAAACTTGTCAACAGAGACTCTGTCTCTTAAAAAAAAAAAAAAAAAGCACAGAGTCATTTATGATAATATCTTGACTTTTTTTTTTTTTTTTTTTTGCAGTATTTGGCCAGGGCTAGCTTTGAACCCACCACCTCTGGCATATGGGGCCAGCGCCCTACTCTGTTGAGCCACAGGCACTGCCCAATATCTTGACTTTTTGATGTAAGAAGTATCTCATTCAGTTAATAGAACATCAAAAACTATGCTATCTTGGGTAAAATCTGACCTTAACCCTGAGTCCAATGGGTCTGAAACTAAGCTAAGACAGGAACAATTTCCCCTACAACAAAGCTTGAGTAGAGCTGGCTGCTTTGATAGCTTTTCCAAAATAACCACTACTTTTCATTCTTACTAACACTTTTATAAATTTCAGTAGCACTTTCACTACCACATTTTTGCAATGTATTTTTTCTTTTCTTCTTCATGTTATGCTATAAAGTTAGAAGGAACTTTGGTTGTCATTCACTGTATAACCTGTTATCAGCTAATGGTGTAAACAAACTAAAAAGAGCTTCCTTCCCAGGAGAAAACAGTAAAAATTAAATAAAAAGAGCTTCCCGATTTTAACTATAATTCCACTACTGTGTCAATTGCTTGTTTTCTTTTTCTTTCTTTTCTTTTCTTTTTTTTGAGACAGAATTTCACTGTGTCGCCCTCAGTAGCGTGCCATGGCGTCACAGCTCACAGCAACCTCAAACTCTTGGGCTCAAGCAATTCTCTTGCCTTAGCCTCCTGAGTAGCCCACCACAACATCCGGCTATTTTTTTTTAGAGATAGGGTCTCGCTCTGGCTCAGTCTTGAATGAAGCTGGTCTTGAATCTGTGAGGTCAGGCAATCTACCCACCCCGACCTTCCAGAGTGCTAAGATTACAACTGTGAACTACCTCACCCAGTCTATTTTTTCTTTTTTTTCAACACAGGGTCTCACTCTGTCACCCAGGTTGGAGTGCAGAGTGAGGCACATTTATAACTCACTGCAATCTCAAATTCCTGGGCTCAAGTAATCCTCCTGGTTCAACCTCTCAAGAAGCCAGGACTACAGGAAGACACCACCAATCCCATCTAATCTTTTTTTGTGTAGAGAGGAGGATCTTACTATTTTTCTCAGGCTGGTCTGGACTCCTGGCCTCAAGTAATCCTCCCACCTCAGCCTCCCTGAGTGTAGGATTACAAACAAGTATGAACCACCTTGCCCAGCCCTGTTTTTAAGGTTTAAAATGGAGTTCAAGCTCAGCACCCATAGCACTATGGTTATGGCACCAGCCACATACAGAAGCTGGCGGGTTCAAACCCAGCCCAGACCTGCTAAAACAACAATGACAACTGCAACCAAAAAATAGCTGGGCGTTGTGGTGGGTGCCTGTAGTCCCACCTACTCAGGAGGCTGAGGCAAGAGAATCGCTTAAGTCTAAGAGTTGGAGGTTGCTGTGAGCTGTGATGCCACAGCACTCTACCATGAGGGTGACATAGTTGAGACTCTGTCTCAAAAAAAAGGAGTTCAGTGTGCCCAGTATCTTGAGACTTCTGAGGGAGAGAAGGGGTGGTAAACCATGTAATAATGGCAAACACCATATATTGGCATCTACTATGTGCCAGGCTGCCAGGCACTTTGCTATGTTTTATATTCATTATTGTATTTAATCATTACAACCTCGTAAAGTAAGAATTACCATACCTGTATACAGATGACTTAGACTAAGTGGCTCACTTGAATCTGGATATTTGAATACTAGTCTGTTTCTGAACCTCACATTCTTTTTTTTTTTGAGACAGAGTCTCACTTTATCGCCCTTAGTAGAGTGCAGTAGTGTCACAGCTCACAGCAACCTCCAACTCCTGGGCTTAGGTGATTATCCTACCTCAGCCTCCCAAGTAGCTGGGACTATAGGTGCCCACAACACCCAGCTATTTTTTTGTTGCAGTTTGGCCAGGGCCGAGTTCAAATCTGCCACCCTTGATATATGGGGCTGGCACCCTACCCACTGAGCCACAGGCACCACCCTGAACCTCACATCCTTAACCACTAAATTAGATTGCACAAAGTAAACAGTAACTTAGCTGTGACAGCCAAGTGAAAATGATCAGCCTTCCCTCCACTCCATTTAACATACCATGCTACCACCAATCACTATTTTATGTAAGGAGCCCATAAAAGTTAAATAGCTCATCCAGTAACAAAGGTGGTATGTGGCAGAAATCTGAAAACTAGTGATCTCCTCTAATCTGGGCTAGTCCAGGGGTCTTTCCACCAAAGTTCTCCCTGGTTAACTAAAGCTCTATATTCCTTAAAGTTCAAGTTTACATACTAGGCAGAGCTGTTTAGTCACACTTTCAGGATATAACTATATATGGGTTAAATACCATTATAGCAAATACTAAAGCTATAAAATTTAGTATACTACTTCAAATAATATTCAACAAAACTGAATGAAAAATTTTGCATGTTACAACCTAACAATAGGGGGAAGTGGGAAAGGGAGGGGAGGGAGGGGGGTGGTGGGTAAGAGGGAGGGGGATTGGTGGGATCATACCTGTGATGCATCTTACAGGGGTATTTGCGAAACTTGGTAAATGTAGAATGTAAATGTTTTGGCACAGTAACTGAGATAATGCCAGGAAGGCTATGTTAACCATTGTGATGAAAATGTGTCAAATGGTCTATGAAGCGAATGTATGATGCCCCATGATCATTATCAATGTATACAGTTATGATTTAATAAAAAAAAAAAATAAATAAAATAAAATAAAAAAATTTTGCATGACTCTTCCAAGTTCAGTTATTTGCTTTTAAAAGTCAATTGCTGGGCAGCGCCTGTGGCTCAGTGAGTAGGGCGCTGGGCCCATATACAGAGGGTGTTGGATTCGAACCTGGTCCTGCCCAACCTGCCATAAAAAAATAGCCAGGCATTGTGGAGGGCGCCTGCAGTCCCAGCTACTCAGGAGGCTAAGGCAAGAGAATTGCCTAAGCCCAAGACCTGGAGGTTGCTGTGAGCTGTGATGCCACAGCACCCTACTGAAGGTGACAAAGTGATACTCTTGTCTCTAAAAAAAGAAAAAAAAGTCAATTGCCGGCTGGGCGTGGTGGCTAATGCCTATAATCCTAGTACTCTGGGAGGCCAAGGTGGGTGGACTGCTTGAGCTCACAGGTTTGAGACTAGCCTGAGCCAGAGCAAGACCCCGTCACTAAAAATAGTCAGGCATGGCGGCACCTGTAGCTCAATCGGCAAGTGCACCAGCCACATACACCTAGGGTGGCGGGTTTGAGCCCAGCCTGGGCCTGATAAGCAACAATGACAACTGCAAACCCCCCCAAAAAATACCCAGGCGTTGTGGTAGGCACCTGTAGTCCCAGCTACTTGGAAAGCTGAGGCAAGAGAATCGCTTAAGCCTAAGAGTTTGAAGCTGTGATGCCACAGCTCTCTACCCAGGGTGACAAAGTGAGACTGTCTCAAAAAATAAAAATAAATAAAAAAGTCACTTGCCCTACACAGATCACTTATTATTTACAAAGGAAAACCATACTTTTTCAATTCAAAGATCTAATGGTCACCTTCAAAGATAACATCACTAATAATGGAACAACCTAACATTATGACCTCTCTCTTTTTTTTTTTTTGAGACAGAGTCTCACTATGTTACCCTCCGTAGAGTGTTAGGGGTGTCATAGCTCATAGCAACCTCAAACTCTTGGGCTTAAGCGATTCTCTTGCCTCAGCCTCCTGAGTTGCTGGGACTACAGGCGTCTGCCACAACACTCGGCTCTTTTTTTGTTGTAGTTGTTATTGTTGTTTAGCAGGCCCAGGCTGGGTTCTAACCCACCAGCCCTGGTGTATGTGGCTGGCGCCCTAACCACTGAGCATGGGCGATGAGCCACATTATGACCTTCTTGACTCAATGCAATATGACAAACAAAATATTATTCATGAAAATTTCTTGCCAAAATGGTTTAACTCAAATCTAATAGACCCCCCCCCCAAACTTTTTTTTTTAAAAAGAGAATCTCACTCTGTTGCCCAGGCTAGAGTGCCATAGCATTCAGCCTAGCCCAAGCAACCTCAGACTCCTAGGTTTAAGTGATCCTCCTGCCTCAGCCTCCAAAGCAGCCAGGACTACAAGGCATCTGCCAGGACACCTGGCTAATTTTTCTATTTTTCTCACTCTTGCTCAGGTTGGTGTCAAACTCCTTACCTCAAGTGATCCTCCCACCTCTCCTCTCGGAGGGCTAGGATTACACGCATGAGCCACTGCACCAAGACTAACCCCAACTTTTAATCTGTAGGAACACACCATAAGCAAATAGACTAATTCAGAAAATGGAACATTTTATAAGGCACTGACTTGAACTATTTTTGAAAAGTCAGTATCACTTTTTTAAAAGGGAAGGATGAAGATAGGGAGTACTAGATTAAAAGAGTAATGAGATACATCAATCAGCAAAGTCTGACTAAATATTGGTTAAAAGGCAGGGAGGTTGGAGGGGTGGCTCATGCCTGTAATCCCAGCTATTCTGAAAGCTGAGGCAGGAGGATTGCTTGTGGCCAGGAGTTCAAGACCACATCATTAAAAGAATCTTTTTTAATTAGTCAGGTATGGTGATACATTCCTGTACTCCCGGCTACTTGGAAGGCTGAGGCAGAAGGATCACTTCAACCCAGGAATTCAAGGTTACAGTGAGCTACAACTGCACCACTGCATTCCAGCATGGATGACAGAGCAAGACCCTCTCTCTTAAAAAAAAAAAAAGTCTCTATGGGCGGCGCCTGTGGCTCAGTGAGTGGGGCGCCGGCCCCATATGCCAAGGGTGGCGGGTTCAAACCCAGCCCCGGCCAAAGTGCAACAAAAAATAGCCGGGCATTGTGGCGGGCGCCTGTAGTCCCAGCTGCTCCGGAGGCTGAGGCAGGAGAATCGCGTAAGCCCCAGAGTTAGAGGTTGCTGTGAGCCGTGTGAGGCCACGGCACTCTACCCGAGGGCGGTACAGTGAGACTCTGTCTCTACAAAAAGAAAAAAAAAAAGTCTCTATTGCACCCCCAGAATGTTAGACCCACAAGAACCTCCCAAGTACCCCAAAACCTTTATTGAGCTTAATCATAATAATGTCAAATTGTGCGGGGCGCCTGTGGCTCAGTGAGTAGGGTGCCGGCCCCATATATGGAGGGTGGCGAGTTCAAACCTGGCCCCGGCCAAACTGCAACAAAAAAATAGCTGGGCATTGTGGCGGGTGCCTATAGTCCCAGCTCCTTGGGAGGCTGAGGCAAGAGAATTGCCTAAGCCCAGGAGCTGGAGGTTGCTGTGAGCTATGACGCCACAGCACCCTGCCAAGGGCAATGGAAAGAGACTGTCTCAAAAAATACAAAAAAAAGAATAATAATAATAATAATGTCAAATTGCCATGATCTCACTAAAGGATTTCTATTTACTGTAAGAAATAAAACCCCGGGCAGCGCCTGTGGCTCAAAGGGTTGGGCGCTGACCCCATATGCCAGAGGTAGTGGGTTCAAGCCCAGCCCTGGCCAAAAACTGAAAAAAAAGAAATAAAACCCCAAATACATTTTTTTTGTTGTTGTAGTTTTGGCCGGGGCTGGGTTTGAACCCACCACCCTCGGCATATGGGGCCAGCGCCCTACTCACTGAGCCACAAGCGCCACCCCCAAATACATTTTTATTCTTTCTACTGAGTGCATTGTCTGTTTTCTTTGTAAATGCAGTACTTAATTTAAAAAAAAAAAAAAAGAACCTTTTTGATCTATTCCCTACTTAGTCCCTAGCATATTAAACATGGCTAGCCAAACAGTAAAGGCTCAAAAATATTTACTGAAAAAATTAGTATTTACCCTTTTACTATCCTGGATCTTCAACTTTTTCTGAAATTTTCAAGATGCTAATAAAATACAGCATTTAAAATTCACAAACTTTTTTTTTTTGAGACATAGTCTTACTATGTCACCCCTCGGTAGAGTGCTGTGGCATCACAGCTCACAGCAACCTCAAACTCTTAGGCTCAAATAACTCTCTTGCCTCAGCCTCCCAAGTAGCTAGGACTACAGGAGCCCACCATAACGCCTGGCTATTTTTTTATTGTAGTTGTCATTGTTGTTTAGCAGGCCCGGGATGGATTAGAACCCACCAACTCCAGTGTATGTGGCTGGTACGCTAGCTGCTGAGCTACAGGCATTGAGCCTCACAAAAATTTCTGTACTGCAGTGAGGAAAAGCACTCAAAGGGGGTGAAAAATCCTTTTTTTTTCTTTTTTTGGAGACAGAGTCTCACTATGTCACCCTTGGCAGAGTGCCTGGCATCACAGCTCACAGCAACCTCAAACTCTTGAGCTTAAGCGATTCTCTTGCCTCAGCCTCCCAAGTAGCTGGGACTATATAGGTGCCTGCCACAATGCCCAGCTATTTTTTTGTTGTAGTTGTCATTGGTGTTTGGTAGGCCCTGGCTGGATTCAAACTCTCCAGCCCTTGTATATGTGACTGGCGCCCTAGCCACTGAGCTATGGGCGCCGAGCCAGGAAAAAAGATCTTGATTTAACCTACTACACATATTATTGCTCAATCCAAGATTTTCCCAACTGTCCTAATACCCATCAACCCAATCTCATCTCTCACTCCTCACCTGGCACCCTCCCTATACAGTATGCTAAAGTAAGTAAATCGATGCTGCTTGTTTCTCCATAGCCAGACATAAAGCTTCTTCCTGCATAACTATTCACTTAGTCTGGGATTCCCTTCCCCACTTTCTCATCCACTCCTTGCCATTCCTAAAGACTCAATTTTCATCCAAGAAGCCCTTCTTCAATAACCAGATTAGCACATAACATCAGGTTGAGGTTCAGCACCTATGGCTCAACTGGCTAAGGTGCCAGCCACATACACCTGAGCTGGCAGGTTCAAATCCAGCCTGGACCCACCTAACAACCATGACAGGTGCAACCAAAAAATAGCAGGGCGTTATGGCAGGTGCCTGTAGTTCTAGCTATTTGGGAGGCAGAGGCAAGAGAATCGCTTGAGCCCAGGAGTTGGAGGTTGCTGTGAGCTGTGATGCCACAGCACTCTACCCAGGGCGACAGCTTGCGGCTCTGTCTCAAAAAAAAAAAAAGAAAGAAAAAATCAGGTTGAAATAATCTATTTGCAGGTCTCTATTCCAAATGGACTGTAGACTTCTCTGGGCCAAATCACACAGGGTGGGAGAATCTGTTAGCCCATGCCTCCTCCTCAGCATCTCCCCCCACATACACAGCTAAGAATTCACCAAATGACAAAGACGGATGGGGGTGCGTAGAAAGCTTAATAGGACCTAATGTAAAACTATTACCACAGCACATAAAAAGAGTAAGAATTATTTTCTGCCTTCCAACACTTGCCTCCACAGTAAAGGACTCGAAGTGGGTAATCGGCATCTAACTTGGCACTGCTCCTTAGGTCTCCTTTGCAATCAGCCCCACTGGATTCAGAAATGTCAGCAGCCATTTCCCAAACCTGTATGCAAGAAAAGTAACACATTTCACTACTGTGGACGAGGACCTCACAGGAGCAGTAGTGTGGTGCTGTCTTGCTGCCTCTCACTAGAACACCCCCCACCCCAAAGCTGTTTCAATTTCTCTGTTAAGTGAGGGATACAAGCTGCACTACATTCATAAAATATGAGCAACTGCAGTGCATCACCTCCCAGATTCTCAGTCTGCAGAGAAGCAAGCTGCAAAAGGATCGTGAAGGATGGAAAAGAGGTGGGGGACACTAATGCAAAAGAGGAAGCAACAAGGAGAAAAGGATGGAGTGGGTGACCTCGGCAGACACGGAGCAAAAGGTCTGAGGGTCATCCGGGAGGGATGCAAATCGCAGTGAGAAAGACCACAAAGCAGCTGGGTGAAGAAAACTTGCAAAAGCTTAGGAAGAAGGGGTGGGTCACAGGAGGTGCCCAGAGTGCCGGGCGTGGGGGCAGCTAAACGCCAAGAGAGGGGCATTTAGAGTCAGGGAAAGGGATGAGAGGGGGCGGGGTGACCAGAGCCCGAGGAGAATAAGGAGACAAGTGGGGGCAGAAGAAACGGGAAGGGCAGAATGTAAAAGCACTACGGCGACAGGGGCCACCAAGTCTGAGGTGAAGGAGCGATCCCAGCGACCCCAGAAGGCATCATGTGGGCGGGGGTGTGGAGACGTCCGGCCCGGCCCCCTTCCGCCAGGCAGCACCTCAGCTTCCCCCACGCTCTCTATGACCTTCTATGAAGCGGGTGGAGCACGAGGGGTCTTTACCCAGGCGGTCGCACAGGCCTGCCGCCTCCACTCCCGCCGCTATCGCCAGCTGAGGTGACACATGCAACTCCTCTTCCCTGGCCAGAGCCGCCCCAGCACCCCTCTCCCAGCTGCGCTCCCGCGAGACAATGAGCCTTTATCGCGAGACTCAGGCCGCCGAGGGGCGGATGTCGCGAGAAGCCTGAAGGCGGGAGCGGAGAGGGATTAGTAAGAATGCGTTTTCCGGTCCGGGAGGCGGGGCCGGGCGCCGAGAGGCGGGCTAGCGGACGGTGCTCTTTACCTATTGGACAGGATGAGTGATGGGAGATGCTCGCGTGGGAGGGGACGTGCTTGGAGACTCGGAGGCGTACACCTGAGTCAGAAATGAGTCCAGGTTCATGAACTCTGCGAATATCGCCCCAATGTCTGGGGTACATCCTGGAGGAGTCCTGACTAACCTCTAGCCAGCTAGACAAGTCACTCCTCTGCGGGGAGAACGTAGCCATACCCTAAATTGGTGGAATTCTTGAAAAGATACTATCAGCAGCTATTTAATTTTTTTTCCATCTTCCACAGTTTCACCAACCTAACAACTTTTTATCACTTTCTTCTTCTTTACCTATCCTTATGTGTTCTAAATGGGAATTAATGTAACCCATCTCAGACTTTTTCAGGAGGTTGAAAGCCTGGTAGACGTAAACACAAATGCTGGGTCTTATTGCATTTGGGAGAAAATTCTTTCGTAGCCACACTCAGCCTGAAAGCCATTTGTGAAATGGGAGTGATAACGCTACAACACTTGCAGAGATTTGAGGGTAAGAGGAGTGATGACCCAAAAAAAGTCCCTTGTAAATGATGATGGTTATTTTCTATTTCACTTAATTCTCCACTCACACCCTGCATATTCTCCTCTGCCAACATCATTCACTGCTGTTACTACTCGTTTAATTTTCTGTTTACAACTTATTTTTTGTATGCACTAACACATCTGATACGGTCTTTCCCATTAGTCACCCAGTGTGTCCTCCACCCTGACATCTTTCTTAAAAGAGGAGTTGCCAGCGGACAGGATGGCTCACTCCTAGAATCCTAGCACTCTGGGAGGTTGAGGCGAGTGGATGCTTGAGTTCAGGAGTTGGAGACCAGCCTCAGCAAGAGGGAGACCCCTCTCTACTAAAAATAGAAAAACTAGCCGGCTTTGTGGCGGGTGCCTGTACTCTCAGCGACTTGAGAGGCTGAGGGAAAAGAATCACTTGAGCCCAAGAGTTTGAGATTGCTGTGAGCTATGACGCCAGGACACTCCACCGAGGTCAACAAAATGATACTCTGTCTCAATAAAGAAAAATAAATAAAATAAAATAAAATAATAAAATAAAAGAAAAGAGGAATCGTCCTCCTTGCCAAAGGGTGAATTCTACATGACACTAGTGAAAGACAAAAAGATCTTGTTCCCACCTAAGCATGTTAGATTCCAATAATAATAGTTTCTACATATTGACACCCACCCACCCTCACTATGTGCCGGGAACCATGAAATTGGGGGTGGATTCATTCCACAAAATTTTCTTAATTCCTACCATGCACTGGATACTGTACTGGGCACCGGAAATACTACAGTGAACAAAAGAGCTGATCTCTATTCTCACTAAATTTATTGGTGTTAAACTTATTAGCTGACTTAATCTTTACAAAAACCCTGTGAAGTAGGTATTATTGTCCAAAATTTCCAGATGGTAAAATCAAGACTCAAAGGTGGGGCGGCCCCTGTGGCTCAAAGGAGTAGGGCACCAGCCCCATATGCCAGAGGTGGTGGGTTCAAACCCAGCACCGGCCAAAAACTGCAAAAAAAAAAAAAAAAGACTCAAAGGTGGAATGAATTAAGGTCACATATGCTTAAGATCACACACAACAAATAGGATATTTTGTTGATCTTAAGATGTACATTTTTGACACTTCAATATTTCTCATATGAGAATGTGTTGCCATGGATGCAGTCTTAGCATTGTGTCATAATAGTTTAGTTGTCAGCATTTTACTTTTTAAGTGGTGCACAAAATAATGTTATATCTTACAATTAATGGCATCTTAGATGTGATGGAATACAGGCAGGTGACCAGTGCTGCATAATAGACCAATGTCTTCAGTTTCACTCCTCACCCTTGCACTGCTCTACTTGGTTTGGAAGAGGGTGGTGACGCTGGTAGACTGTTGGCCCAGGCTTTGTCATTCCCGAGCTTCCAGCTAGGATCAGCTGATGAGAGGCAGCCATGCCATCCACTCATCTCACCTCTTGAGCAACATCTCTGGCAGTAATTGGTTCTCCCTCCGCATTGTTAGGGGATCCCAGCTGCTGCACTCCTATAACATAAAATCCTGTCTGAATCTAGTCCCTAGCCTTGAGGCGGTCATGGCTACCTGCTTTGTGTTGTCTCATCACTTCTGTTTAGCTTTTACACAGTTCCATTCCACCTGTAATCAATCCCCTGAATTAAATTCTTCTTTGCTTTCCATATTTATATGGGGTTCTGTTTTCTGGGTGATCTCTGTCTAACACAATTGTATTCAGAGCTAGACCTATGGCAGTGGGAGGTGGCTTACATCTGTAATCCTAGCACTCTGGGAGGCGTAGGTGGGTGGATTGCCTGAGCTCACAGGTTCAAGATCAGCCTGAGTCAGAGTGTGACCTCATCTCTAAAAAATAGCCAGATGTTGTGGCAGGTGGTCCCAGCTACTTGGGAGAATGAGACAAGAGAATTGCTTAAGCCTAAGAGTTTGAGGTTGCTGTGAGCTGTGATGCCATAGCACTCTACCTAGGGTGACAAAGTGAGACTCTGTCTCAAAAAAAAAAAAAAAAACAAAGCTACACCTATACTTCCTATCATACCCAACAATCTTTCAGATTTTAGACGCTAAAAGATGAAATGGTACTACAAAGAAGCACCCCACTTTTTTCTCACTAGAAAGCCACAGACTCTGAGAGGCAGTGAAATTATTGCAAAGGACACAGGAATCCATTTGTGCACCAAGCATTGTGAGTAAATAGACTAAATACGGGGTGCCATTGTCCTGGTCCTGCCCTGGGAGCAGAGTCCACTAAGACCTGTGGAAACTGGCAGTGATCAACTGAAGAAATATAGAGTTAAAAACGACAGTGAAGAGACAGGAGGCTTGGCAACCATAGCTCAGTGAGTAGGGCGCCGGCCACATACACCAGGTCTGGCGGATTCAAGCCTGGCCCTGGACAGCTAAACAACAATGACAACTGCAACCAAAAAATAGCCAGGCATTGCAGTGGGCACCTGTAGTCCCAGCTACTCAGGAAGCTGAGGCAAGAGAATGAATTAAGCCCAAGAGTTGGAGGTTGCTGTGAGCTGTGATGCCACAGCACTCTACCAAGGGCAACATAATGAGACTCTGCCTCCAAAAATAGAAGAAAAGAAAAAGAAAAAAGAGACATGAGACATAGAGTAGAATTAAAGGCAGAAGCTCAGGGTCCACTGCCCTTGTGGGTTTCCAGCAATGACCCAGAGTGTTTGCTCCACTGTGATTTTATTGAAGTCTATTTGCCCAGAGGGTAAGATGAGGGAGGGAATAAAGATGCCAGCAGTTTCTCTGATTGCGCATACCAGTTTCTATTGTTATTATTGTCAACCTTAAGGGTAGCCTTCAGAAATCTGAGGCTTGTATTGGGAGAGCCTCCTGCTTGAGATCACACACAGATTTCTAGGGAGGTATTAAACTCCACTAGTTCCCTGTGGAGTAAAACGCCACCAGTGTTAATCTCTGAGGAATTGGTGAGAGGGAGGCATTTTCCTCCCATCACCAACACCGAAGATTTTCCTCTGCAATAAGGGATATAAGCTCTTCTACCCATATTTCAGGGCTTGAGCTACTTCCTTGATCTCTGCTCCTGGCAAATACAAATCTCCACAATAGGAGATTTTGCCTATTTAATGGGCAAGAAACACTCTAGAAGATGTATATTTTCTTAGGACTTGCCACAGTCTCTTATATTTTTCTTCAGAGTGCTCACAGACCCACCCAGCAGAGTGTTTGTAAACTGTATCCCCAACAGGCAATTTCAGAAAAGGCAGGAAGCTTGCTAGCAATGGTTAGTTTAAATGTCAACTAGCTGACTTTTCTTTGTTCTGACTCACTCAGCTTACTTTTTAATTTTCCTCTTTATCTAGGGGTGCTTTCCCTTGCCAAGAATGGGATCTTCGGTCCCCATTCTCCCAGCATGTCATAAAGTTAGTGTGTAATTTAAAATAGTGCAATTTGGCTCAGCGCCTGTGACTCCAGCAGCTAAGGCACCAGCCACATACACCTGAGCTGGCGGGTTTGAATCCAGCCCGGGCCTGCAAAACAATAAGGGCTGCAACCAAAAAATAACTGGGCGTTGTGGCAGGCGCCTATAGTCCCAGCTACTTGGGAGGTGGAGGCAGGAAAATTGCTTAAGCCCAGGAGTTGGAGGTTGCTGTGAGCTGTGATGCCACGGCAATCTACTCAGGGTAACAGCTTGAGGCTCTGTAAATAAAATAAAATATAAAATAAATAATGAAATGGGGGCGGCGCCTGTGGCTCAAAGGGGTAGGGCGCTGGCCCCATATGCCGGAGGTGGTGGGTTCAAACCCAGCCCCAGCCAAAAACTGCAAAAAAAAAAAAAACAACAACAAAAATAAATAATGAAATGAAATAAAATCAAACTTTATGGACAGCATGTATATTTTATATATATGTATAAGTATTATTATTTTCTACTGTATATCACAGTTTTGTTCCAATTAAGATACAAAAGTTAAATAGCCGGGCGTTGTGGCAGGCGCCTGTAGTCCCAGCTGCTCGGGAGGCTGAGGCAAGAGAATCGCGTAAGCCCAAGAGTTAGAGGTTGCTGTGAGCCGTGTGACGCCACAGCACTCTACCCGAGGGCAGTACAGTGAGACTCTGTCTCTACAAAAAAAAAAAAAAAAAAAAAGATACAAAAGTTGAGGCTCAGTGCCTGTGGCTTAAGTGGCTAAGGCGCCAGCCACATACACCTGAGCTAGCAGGTTCAAATCCAGCCTGGGTCAACCAAACAACAATGATAGCTGCAACCAAAAAATAGCCGGGCGTGTGGCAGGCGCCTGGTAGTTCCAGCTACTTGGGAGGCAGAGGCAAGAGAATCTCTTGAGCCCAGGAGTTGGAGGTTGCTGTGAGCTGTGATGTCATCACACTCTACCCAGGGCGAAAACTTGAGGCTGTCTCTCAAAAAAAAAAAAAAGGTACAAAAGTTGAATCTGACTGGCTTCATTCAAAGTATATCCATTTCTAAATTAATCATCATAATTAATCAAGGCCTGAGTCCCGTGTGCATCTTTGGAGCTGGGTCTGGAGAATGGAAAGAGGGTACATCCCAGAAGAAAATTGAGTCATGGCAGCGCCCTCAGTGGATAGGGCACTGGCCACATACGCTCAGGCTGGTGAGTTCAAATTTGGCCCAGGCCAGCTAACCAACAATGACAACTACAACAAAAAAAATAGCTGGGCATTGTGGCAGGCACCTGTAGTCCCAGCTACTTGGGAGGCTGAGGCAAGAGAATTGCTTAAGCTCAAAAGTTTGCAGTTGCTGTGATGCCATGGCACTCTACCCAGGGTGACATAGTAAGACTCTGTCTCTAAAAAAATAAATAAATAAAAAGAAAATAAGAATACTCTTATAAGACACAGTAATGTTGGGCGGCGCCTGTGGCTCAAGGAGTAGGGGCGCCAGTCCCATATGCCGGAGGTGGCGGGTTCAAACCCAGCCCTGGCCAAAAAAAAAAAAAGACACAGTAATGTTAAGGTATAAAAACAACAGATGTGGGCGGCGCCTGTGGCTCAGTGAGTAGGGCGCCGGCCCCATGTGCCGAGGGTGGCGGGTTCAAACCCAGCCCCGGCCAAACTGCAACAACAAAAAAAAATAGCCGGGCGTTGTGGCGGGTGCCTGTAGTCCCAGCTACTCAGGAGGCTGAGGCAAGAGAATCGCTTAAGCCCAGGAGCTGGAGGTTGCTGTGAGCTGTGTGATGTCACGGCACTCTTCTGAGGGCCATAAAGTGAGACTCTGTCTCTACAAAAAAAAAAAAAAAAAAAAAACAAAACAACAGATGTGTACTACAGGCAGTCTCATCCTTACATATACTAAATATTATTAAATAATCCACCACATTAATACATCAAATGAGTGTCTTGGTGAGGCAGACTTCCTTACTGACAGAATCCCATGTTAGCCAAGTGCGGTGGCTGACACCTGTAATCATAGCACTCTGGGAGGCTGAGGCAGATGGATTGCCTGAGGTCACAGGTTCAAGACCAGCCTGAGCCAGACCAAGATCCTGTCTCTAAAAATAGCTGGGCATGGTGGCAGGCGTTTGTAGTCCCAGCTACTCGGGAGGCTGAGGCAAAAGAATCTCTTGAGCCCAAGAGTTGGTAGTTACTGTGAGCTGTGATGTCACAGCACTCTACCAAGGGAGACATAATGAGACTCTGTATCAAAAAAAAAAAAAAAAAACAAATCACATTTTACTTGAGATAGTGTGTCTAGCTAAAGATACTCAATTTCTCAGCCTCCCTTGCAATGTAAGGAGCTATGTGACATAGTCTGGTCAATGAAATGTAGGTAGGTCCAGAGGAGGGCATCCTTTCTGTCAGGAAGCATTGTGAAATGGACAAAAAGGAATTCTGGGCTTCCTGTCAAGCACACCCTTTGGTGTCATCTCCATTTTTCACTATTAAGTTATTTCATCATCATCATCATTATTATTACTATTATTATTTTTGCAGTTTCTGGTCGGGGCTGGGTTTGAACCCGCCACCTCCGGCATATGGGGCCGGTGCCCTACTCCTTTAAGTCACAGGCACAGCCTCATAATTTTTTTTTTTTGTAGAGACAGAGTCTCACTTTATGGCCCTCGGTAGAGTGCTGTGGCTCACACAGCTCACAGCAACCTCCAACTCCTGGGCTTAAGCGATTCTCTTGCCTCAGCCTCCCAAGCAGCTGGGACTACAGGCGCCCGCCACAACACCTGGCTATTTTTTGGTTGCAGTTTGGCCGGGGCTGGGTTTGAACCCGCCACCCTCGGTATATGGGGCTGGCGCCTTACCGACTGAGCCACAGGCGCCGCCCATAATTTTTTTTTTTGAGACAGAGTCTTACTCTGTCACCCTGGCTTGAGTTCTGGGTGTCAGCCAGGCTCACAGCAACCTCAAACTCTTAGATTCAAGAGATCCTCCTGCCTCAGCCTCTTCAGCAGCTAGTACTGCAGGCACCCGCCATGATGTTCGGCTAGCTTTTCTATTTTTAGTAGAGATGGGATCCTGCTCTTACTCAGGCTGGTCTTGAACCCCTGAGATCAAGTGATCTACCCACCTCAGCCTCCCAGAGTGCTAGGATTATAGGCATGAGTCCCTGCCCTGGCCTATTTTACAATTTTGTAAATTGTAGAAAACTGACAGTGATGCAAACAAGCTTGTCTTTAGAAATGCAAATGAATTCCTCTGCAATTGATTAATTCTCTGTTGACATTGAGTTGTTTTCCATCTATTTGGAAATTCATCTCAGCGTTCCTGATTGCTTATGTTTGCATGTATGTAAGTATGCTTGCCTAAGTATGTTTTTAAAATTCTTCTGTGAACTGGTTTTGACATCTTACTGACTCTCTTATTAATTAAGGAGTGAAATAAAATCTTGGCTAGGCCTGTTGGTTCACACTTGTAATCCTAGCACTTTGGAAGGCAAGGCAAAAGGATTGCTTGAGTCCAGAAGTTTGAGACCAGCTTGGGCAACATAGTGAGACCCCCATCTCTAAAAAACAAAAAGTAAAAATTAGCTGGGCATGGGGGTGGATACCTTTAGTCCCAGTTACCTGAGAGGCTGAGATGGGAGTCTGAGGTGGTAGCATGGCTTGAGCCCAGGAGTTCGAATTTGCAGTGAGCTATGATCACATCACTATATTCCAGCCTATACAACAGAGACAGACCCCTGTCTTGTAAAAAAACAACCAATCTTTGGGCGGCGCCTGTGGCCAGTGGGTAGGGCGCCAGCCCCATATACCAAGGGTGGAGGGTTCAAACCCAGCCCCGGCCAAATTGCAACAACAACAAAAAAATAGCCAGGCGTTGTGGTGGGCGCCTGTAGTCCCAGCTACTCCGGAGAGTGAGACAAGAGAATCACCTAAGCCCAGGAGTTGGAGGTTGCTGTGAGCTGTGTGATCCCACAGCACTCTATGGAGGGCGATAAAGTGAGACTCTGTCTCTACAAAAAAAAAAAAAAAAAAAAAAATCTTTTATACAGGGTGGTGCCTGTGGCTCAAGGAGTAGGGCGCCGGTCCCATATGCCAGAGGTGGTGGGTTCAAACCTAGCCCTGGCCAAAACCACAAAAAAAAAAAAAAAAAAAAAAAATCTTTTATACAAGTTACATGTTTATTTTATAATTGGACAAGAGTCATATTTTTTTAATTTTTTTAATCTCATGCTTTAATTAATTAATTTACTTTTTAATTTATTTGCAGTTTTTGGCCGGTGCTGGGTTTGAACCTGCCACTTCTGGCATATGGGGCTGGTGCCCTACTCCTTGAGCCACAGGCGCCCCCAAGAGTCATGATTTTATCCCTTAGCATTTCTTAAATAAAAAGACAAGGACTTACTTAAGAAAGCCTAGACCTCTCTCCCTTCTTTGTGGTTAGACTGTGAACATGAGGCAGGAGATACCATAGTCATCTTGCACCGATGACAGGCAAGCCTGAAATGAAGAAATATATCCTGTTTGCTAAGGATGATGGACTGGACCTAAATACATAGAAATAGCCTGGCTTCTTAACAGGCTTCCAACAGTGGTTGAGTTGCCATATCAGTTACTGACTTTCTCTGTTCTGGGTTTCCTACTGTGAAAAACAAGTACTATTCTATCTCTTTAAAACAATGTAGCAGGTCTTTCTATTGGGCTACAGAATGCATTCCTAACTGATCCTATCAGAAAGCCAGGTATTTCCTTTAACACAAGAGGGAAACCTGTGGGCAAGCAAAGCATGCCTGAATTTAGGCAATAAAGTTGAGGCCAAGCTAAAGGATGAGGGGGAAGTGACGTTGCAAGAGTGGCTATTCAAACGAAGTGTGGAGCATGGGGCAATTTTGACATAAACTTTCTGAGAAGTCATCTAGTTATGAAAGTGAAAGATTTGCTGTGGACCGCCTGAATTAGAAGTGACTTCTTAAACATGTGATGGTTTATCCTAACGTAGTTCATATTGTCAAGAAATCACAGGTTTGAATTTTCCACTCTTGGGGCTGAATTGGTCCTGAGCCAGATATTTTGTTTCACCTGGATCTTTCTGGGGATTTTCAAGATGATCACTTGGAATGAAATGGATTTTGTCGATTGCCTTTCTAATACCCACTCTCAATAAAAGGTCTATTTTGGTTCTGTTTTTCTGTTCCCTATGAAATGTAAGTAGGTCGCAGAAGACCCCAGGGCTCTACTGGGTCTCTGTCACTCCCCATTGGAGGTGGAACATGTGACCTGGGTCTAAGCCAATCAGCACATTGTGTTCTGCTGGTAACAGTGACTGATTAAAGGTAGATCAAACACAGTGAATCCCAGCAGAGTTTTGAGGAAGCACTGAAAAAGAGATTATTTTCTGCTGGACGGGATTCTTGGAGGATTCGAGGTAGAGTGCATGGCAGCTATCTTCCCACCGCGTACCTTGAGGATAAAGTCAATATGGAAGAGGCCAGGGCTGAGAGATGGAGAACACTTGACCTTGATGCAACCTCACCCGAAAGCAGCGCTAACCCTGGGTCTTTCAGTTAAGAAAGTCAACAAGTTCTCATTTTTTGCATAAGCCAATTTGAATTAGACTTTTTTTCTCAGGTTAGTCCCAATGGATACATAGGGTTGGGGCAGGGCAACACCCACAAAATTGCAGCCCTTACGAGGGTTTATTAAGGCCTATTCTAGCCAAGAGTTTCTGAACATTTTTCTCCCCACTATGTTACACAATGGATGTTATGCCCTGGAGGAGCACAATCTCATAAACAAATCTACATTTTTGTGAAATCCTAAAATAGTTACGGGGATAGAAAGCTATAATAACATGTAATTTTCAGATCTTACAATTTTGTAATTTGTAATTTTCAAGCTACTTACAGTATATCTGAATGTGGTTCACTATGAAATATGATGTCATTTGTTTCCTTTCTCTCCTACTCAGGAAGACATTTCAGGTTACTCAAGAACAAGGCTCAGCCCAGACAGAATCATCATAGGACTAATGTTCAATCTATTTAATTTCTTTAAGTAATTAGAATTTCAGAGTCTAGGGTAATGCCTGTGGCTCAAGGAGTAGGGCACCGGTCCCATATGCCAGAGGTGGCGGGTTCAAACCCAGCCCTGGCCAAAAAAAAAAAGAATTTCAGAGTCTAATACTTAATATTAGCAATAAATTTCCAGACACATGAACTGAATTCAACATGCTCAAGGACTAAGATCTCCGCAGATGAGAACTGCCAAGTGAACTGGGCTCAATTTATTCTCAGGCTATCTGAACTCACCTTGAAAACTGATCAACTTTTCATCTGTTAGCTCTACTCTCAGCCGAAGCGTTTATTCTTTTTCTAAAGAAACTTGTTTTTTGTTTGTTTGGTTTTGAGACAGAGTCTCACGATGTTGCCCTCAGTAGAGTGCCATGGCGTGTAGCTTACCTCAGCCTCCCGAGTAGCTAGGACCACAGGCATCCTCCACAATGCCAGGCTATTTTTAGAGACAAGGTCTTGCCCTTGCTCAGGCCGGTCTCGAACTCTTGAGTTCCACCCGGGTGTTAGGATTACAGGCATGAGCCATAACAGCCAGCTTCCAAAAAGACCATTTTTATTTGTCACCTTTCTCCCGTAAAATTTCTCCCATAAGGGTGACACCTGTGGCTCAGTGAGTAGGGTATCGGCCCCATATACTGAGGGTGGTGGGTTCAAACCCAGCCCCGGCCAAACTGCAACAAAAAAGTGGCCAGGCGTTGTGGTGGGCACCTGTAGTCCCAGCTACTCGGGGGGCTGAGGCAAGAGAATCGCCTAAGCCCAGGAGTTGGAAGTTGCTGTGAGCTGTGATGCCATAGCACTCTACTGAGGGTGATCAAATGAGACTCTGTCTCTTAAAAAAAAAAAAAAAAAATTCTCCCTTAATATCTCAGGAAGGTAGCACTTGTGGTTTAAAAAAAATTTTGTTTTCTTTTGTTGTTGTTGTCACTGTTGTTTAGCAGGCCTGGGACAGGTTCAAACCCACCAGCCCCGGTGCATGTGCCCAGTGCCCTAACCACTGAGCTATGGATGCCAAGCCTAAAATAATTTTTAATGAAGACAATTTTAAGAGCTCAGAAGCAGATTTCAGTTTCTGAAGTAGTTGAATTCTACAGATAAAGCAACATATTCAAGAATATATTCAAGAATTCAAGAATATATTCAAGAACATGTTGCTTCCTTCAAGACTCTCTCAGAAGGCTGGGCGAGGTGGCTCATGCCTGTAATCCCAGCACTCTGAGAGGCCAAGGCAGGCGGATTGCCTGAGCTCACAACTTCAAGACCAGCCTGAGCTACAGCAAGACCCAGTCTCTGAAAACAGGGGGTGTTGCAGCAGGCAATGGTAGTCCCAGCTACTTGGGAGACTAAGGCAAGAGAATCACTTGAGCCCAAGAGTCTGAGGTTGCTGTGACCTGTGATGCCATGGCATTCTACCAGGGGAGACAAAATGAGACTCTGTCTCAAAAAAAAAAAAAAAAGTATGTTTGGCGATTCTGGGTAAATACATGGAAATTACTTTGTATGTTCCAATAGCTTTTCTGTAAATTTGAAATTATTTCAAATTTAAAGGTTTTGTTTTTTTTTTGAGACAGAGCCTCAAGCTGTCACCCTGGGTAGAGGCCTATGGCATCACAGCTCACAGTAACCTCCAACTCCTGGGCTCAAGTGATTCTCTTGCCTCAGCCTCCAAGTAGCTGGGACTATAGGCACCTGCCACAACGCCCAGCTATTTTTTGGTTGCAGCCATCATTGTTGTTTTGGCACACCTGGGCTGGATTCGAACCCGCCAGGTCAGGTGTATGTGGCTGGCGCCTTAGCCACTTGAGCCACAGGCGCCGAGCCAGCCCGGCTATTTTTTGTTGTTGTTGTTGTAGTTGTTTAGCAGGAGCAGGGTGGGTTCAAACCTGCCACCCCTGGTGTACATGGTCAGCACCCTAACCACTTGCTGAGCCTCTCAGTCAAATTTAAATGTCAATCTCATCCAAAAAACACTCTCACAGAAACAATCATAATGGTGTTTGACCAAATGTCTGGGAACCATGGTGTGCCTAAGTTAATGCATAAAATAACCATCATGCCACCTTTGGCAATTGTGAACAAGCTGCTATGAAAATGCTTGCACAAGTTTTATTTCAGTCTTCATTTCCAATGCCTTTGGATATAGATGCAGGAGCAGAATTGCTGAGTTATGTGACACTCTTATGTTGACTTTTGGATGAACTGCCAAACTGTTGCCCACAGCAATGAACCATTTATGTTCCCACCAGCAATCAGCAATATGCAAGGAAATATATATATGTATATATATATTTATTTTGAGACAGAGTCTCAAGCTGTCGCCCTGGGTAGAATGCCATGGAGTCACAGCTCACAGCAACCTTAGACTTCTTGGGCAGTAACCTCAGTCTCTTGGGCGTAAGCATGCCTCAGCCTCCCAAGTAGCTGGGACTACAGGCACCTGCCACAACGCCTGGCTATGTTTTGGTTGTAGTTGTCATTGTTGTTTGGTAGTTCTGGTATATGTGGCTGGCACCCTAGCCGCTGATATATAGGCACCGAGACAGGAAATACATTTTTTAATTTACAGAAATTGGATTATACTACACAAATTGTAATGGGGTTTTTGTTTTCCACTTAATAATATATCCTGGGCGGCACCTGTGGCTCAGTGAGTAGGGCGCCGGCCTCATATACCGAGGGTGGTGGGTTCAAACCCGGCCCCGGCCAAATTGCAACCAAAAAATAGCCGGGCGTTGTGGCGGGCGCCTGTAGTCCCAGCTACTCGGGAGGCTGAAGCAAGAGAATCGCTTAAGCCCAGGAGCTGGAGGTTGCTGTGAGCTGTGTGACGTCATGGCACTCTACTGAGGGCCATAAAGTGAGACTCTGTCTCTACAAAAAAAAATAAATAAATAAATAAATAAATAATAATAATAATAATATATCCTGGACATCTTTCTGGGCTAGAACTTTAACTGTGCATCTTATAGCCAACATGCTTAGGACAGGGCCTGCTCCAAAGGGAGTGTTATACAAATGAATGCTATTCTACCTCTTAAAGAGCACATATTTTATTTTATTTATTTTTGAGACAGTCTCACTATGTTACCCGTGGTAGAGTGCCATGGTGTCACACAGCTCACAGCAACCTCCAACTCCTGGACTTAAGTGATTGTCTCCCCTCAGTCTCCCATGTAGCTGGGACTACAAGTACCTGCCACAGCGCCCAGCTATCTTTTTGTTGTAGTTGTCATTGTTTTTTTTTTTTTAATTTTTTTGTAGAGACAGAGTTTCACCTTATGGCCCTGGGTAGAGTGCCGTGGCGTCACACAGCTCACAGCAACCTCCAACTCCTGGGCTTAAGCGATTCTCTTGCCTCAGCCTCCCGAAAGTAGCTGGGACTACAGGCGCCCGCCACAACGCCCGGCTATTTTTTTTTGGTTGCAGTTTGTCCGGGGCCCAGTCCGAACCCGCCACCCTCGGTATATGGGGCTGGCGCCTTACCGACTGAGCCACAGGCGCCGCACTTGTTTTTTTTTTTTTGTAGAGACAGTCTCACCTTATCGCCCTCCGCAGAGTGCTGTGGCGTCACACGGCTCACAGCAACCTCCAAATCCTTGGGCTTAGGCGATTCTCTTGCCTCAGCCTCCCGAGTAGCTGGGACTACAGGCGCCCGCCACAACGCCCAGCTATTTTTTTGTTGCAATTTGGCCGGGGCTGGGTTTGAACCCGCCACCCTCGGCATATGGGGCCGGCGCCCTACCGGCTGAACCACAGGCACCGCCCGTAGTTGTCATTGTTATTTAACAGACCCGGGCCAGGCTCAAACCCACCAGCCCTGGTGCATGTGGCCAGCACCCTAACCACTGCGCTATGGGCGCCAAACCAAGAGTACATATTCTATATAACAAGTATAAGTATTTTATTGAATGAAGTCACCATAATTTATTTATCTCACGCCCCATTGGTAAATATTTAAGTTGCTCTCACTTTAATCTTTAAAATACTGTAACAACTTTTTTTTTTTGAGACAGAGTATTACTGTGTCACCCTGGGTAGAATGCTGTGGTATCACAGCTCACAGCAACCCCAAGCTATTGGGCTTAAACTATTCTCTTGCCTCAGCCTCCCAAGTAGCTTACTACAGGCTCCTGCCACCTGGCTATTTTTTTTTTTCTGTAGAGACAGAGTCTCACTTTACCGCCCTCGGAAGAGTGCCATGATGTCATAGGACTCACAGCAACCTCCAGCTCTTGGGCTTCTGCGATTCTCCTGCCTCAGCCTCCCAAGCAGCTGGGACCACAGGCACCCGCCACAACGCCAGGCTATTTTTTGGTTGCAGTTCAGCCGGGGCTGGGTTTGAACCCGCCACCCTCGGTATATGGGGCCGGCGCCCTACTCACTGAGCCACAGGTGCCACCCAATTTTTTTGTTTTAATTGTCATTGTTGTTTGGCAGGCCAGGGCTGGGTTTGAAGCTCCAGCTCTCGTGTATGTGGCTGGCGCCCTAGCTGCTGAGCTACAGGCACTGAACTTTTTTTTTTTTTTTTTTTTCCTAGACAGGGTCACATCCTGTTGCCTGGGCTGGTGTACAGTGGCATCATCATAGCTGACTGCAACCTCAAACTCCTGGGCTCAAGTGATCCTCCTCCCTTAGCCTTCCCAAGAACCAGGACCACAGGCACCCACCACCATGCCATGCTAATTTTTCTATTTTAGTAGAGATGGGGTCTCACTCTTGCTTAGGCTGGTCTTGAACTCTTAAGAACAAGTGGTTCTCTTTTCTCAGCCTCCCAGAGTGCTAGGATTACAGGTGTGAGCCACTGTGCCCAGATGGTTGATATATCTCTTAAATCTCTTTGAACCTATACCTCCCCTCCTTTTTCTTTTTTTTTTTTTTTTTTGGCCGGGGCTGAGTTTGAACCCGCCACCTCCGGCATATGGGACCGGCGCCCTACTCCTTGAGCCACAGGCGCCGCCCCTCCCCTCCTTTTTCTAATTTTTCTTGCACTTTATATGTAGAAGAAACCATTCATTGCGATTTTAAAACTTGTTTTGAGGGCGGCGCCTGTGGCTCAGTCGGTAAGGCACCGCCCCATATACTGAGGGTGGCGGGTTCAAACCCAGCCCCGGCCAAACTGCAACCAAAAAATAGCCGGGCATTGTGGCGGGCGCCTGTAGTCCCAGATACTCGGGAGGCTGAGGCAGGAGAATCGCCTAAGCCCAGGAGTTGGAGGTTGCTGTGAGCTGTGTGAGGCCACGGCACTCTACCAAGGGCCATAAAGTGAGACTCTGTCTCTACAAAAAAAAAAAAACAACTTGTTTTGAAATGGTGGCAATTTCCTCATCAAAACCCGAGTCAGGTCAGCATGACACCAGGTCACACTATGAAGCAATCGTAATCTCCCTCCTTAACCTTTAGGCCCCAGCTCTCTCCTGGGCTAAAGCCCCTTCAGGAAGCAACAAACAAACAAAAATATATATATATGGTGAATCATTTAAACCTTAAATTTGGGTGGAAATTCCCATGTTGAAATGGTTGGCTAGAGAGGAACTCTAGCACTAGTGGCTGATGTTAAAAGGTCACTCACTGGAAGGCCATGCCTATAATCCTAGCACTCTGCCAGGCAAAATGGGTAGATTGCTTAAGCTCAGGAGGTTAAGACCAGACTGAACCCCATCTCTAAAAATAGCTAGGCCTGATAGTGGGCACCTGTATCCCAGCTACTTGGGAGGCTGAGACAAAAGTTTGAGACCAGCCTGAACAAGAGCAAGACCCCAACTCTTCTAAAAATAGAAAAATTAGCCAGGCGTGGTGATGGGCACCTGTAGTCCCAGCTCTTCAGGAGGCTGAGGCAGGAGGATCCCTGGGTGTTTGATTTTTCAGTGAGCTATGATGACACCATTGCTCTTTAGCCCAGGTGACAGAGTGACAACCTGTCAAAGAAAGAAAGAAGGAAGGAAAGATGGGAAGGGAGGAAGGGAAGAAGGAAGGAAGGTAGGTCAGTTGGTGGGTCTCTGTACTATATTAAGTAGTGCCCCCACCCATACATGTTTATGTACTGTCTTTCAGAAACTATGAATATGACCTCATTTGGGCAAGAGTATTTGCAGATGCAATTAAATTAAGGATCCCTAGATGAGATGATTCTGGATTATCTGGGCCCTAAATCCAAGGACAATTATCCTTATAAAAGACACATGAAGAGACAGAGACTGGGGTGGATGCAGCTATAAGTCAAGGAAAGAGACTAAGTCTCCCTAGAGCGTATAGAAGAAACAGTTGACACCTTGATTTCAGACTGCTGGCCTCCAGAACCATGAGGGAATTATTTATACCACCACATTTGTGGTAATTTCAGGAAGCTAAAGCAGTCACATATTCAGGCCCCTCAATGGGGAAGGAGTTTTAAGGAAACAGCCCCTGAATTCATACCAAACAGACAGTTTTTCTTCCCACCACCTGTTCGATGCTCCCGAAGGAATATTCACTTCCTGTCCTTGTCATGTATAAAGTGAAATTCTATCTTATAAAGCATCAGAGTAGGTGGCACAACAGGGTCCAAGAGCCCCGAGCTCATGCTAGATAGACCGGGCGGGTGTGTCTCCAAGTTCTTTCAATCCACCCTTCCTGTTCCGTAGCATCTCCTCACAGCCAGGATAAGTAAACAGAGGAGGCCTGGAATCATTTGTGGACCAGTTTATTTATTTATTCAAGGCATACTTACTGAATGTCCCTTGGTGCCAGGTGTTGGGTTATGTGCTGGAGAGACACATGTAAATCATTACAGTACTGCATGGTAAGTGTGTCTGTGGCAGAGAAAGCACAGAAGGGACCCAAACTAGGGAGGGAAAGTCACAGGAATGTTGGAAGTTGGGGTTAGCCACAAACCGCATGTGGCTTTTAAATTTTAAGTTAATTTTTTTTTTTAGAGACAGAGTCTCACTTTGTCGCCCTCAGTAGAGTACTGTGGTGTCACAGCTCACAGCAACCTCCAGCTCCTGGCCTTACATGATTCTCTTGCCTCAGCCTCCTGAGTAGTCAGGACTACAGGTGCCCGCCACAACACCTAGCTATTTTTTCTTTGCAGTTTGCCCAGGGCCGGGTTCTAACTGGCCACCCTTGGTATATGGGGCCGGCACCCTACTCACTGAGCCACAGGCACCACCCAAGTTAATTAAAATTAAATAATATTAAAAACTCAGTTCCTATCACACCATTTCAAGAACTCAATAGTGACATGTATATGTTTCCATCACTTTAGAAAGTTCTGGCCATGCATGATGGCTCACATCTACAATCTCAGCATTTAGGGAAGCCAAGGTGGGAGGTTCACTTGAGGCCAGGAGTTTGAGACCAGCCTGGGCAATACAGTGCAATCCCTGTCTCTACAAAAAAAAAAATTTTTTTTTTTTGGTGACAGAGTCTTAAGCTGTTGCCTTGGGTAGAGTGCTGTGACATCACAGCTCACAGCAACCTCCAACTCTTTATTTTTAGTAGAGATGGGGGGTGTTGCTTTTTTTTTTTTTTGGGGGGGGTGTTGCTTTTTGAGCAGGCTGGTCTCAAACTTGTGAGCTCAACAATCCACCCACCTCGCCCTCTCAGAGTGCTGGGATTATAGGAGTGAGCCACCTCACCTGGCCTAAAAAAAAAAAAAACTTGTTTTTTTTTTTTTGGACACAGGACCTCACTTTGTCACCCTTGGTAGAGTAACGTGGCTCACTGCTCACAGCAACCTCAAACTCATGGGCTCAAGTGATTCTCTTGCCTCAGCTTCCCAAGTAGCTGGGTCTAAAGATGCCTGCCAAAGTGCCTGGCTATTTTTAGAGATGGGGGGTCTCCCTGTAGCTCAGGCTGGTCTTGAACTCCTGAGCTCAAGCGATCCACCTGCTTGGCCTCCCAGAGTGATAGGATTACAAGGCATGAGCCCATCCTATAAAAAGATTTTTTAAAATTAGCTGGCTATGGTAACTCACATCTATAATTCCAGGTACTCAGGAAGCTGAGGCAAGAGGATTATTTGAGCCCAGGAGTTTGAGGTTACAGTGAGTTGTGAAGACAGTATTGGTTTAGGCTAAGGCCTACAAAAGAAGCGTTAAAACAGCCCTAGCCAGGAGGAAGAGTGTCTCCAGAGGTTCCTGTAAGATAGCCTGTAAACACCAAACACAGTTAGGGCTCATGGTGGAGGTGTTGTTTGGCCAACTATACTAAATTCCCTGCCAAGGCCAGTCCCTGGAGTGTTTGGCCAACTATACTGAATTCCCCAATGAGAAGGCCCTGGAGTGATGCCCAGGTGAGTAACGTCATCAGATTTGAATTTTTTTTTTTTTTTTTTTCTGGAGAGACAGAGTCTCGCTTTATGGCCCTCTGTAGAGTGCCGTGGCCTCACACAGCTCACAGCAACCTCCAACTCCTGGGCTTAAGCAATTCTCTTGCCTCAGCCTCCCGAGTAGCTGGGACTACAGGTGCCCGCCACAACGCCCGGCTATTTTTTGGTTGCAGTTTGGCCAGGGCTGGCTTTGAACCCGCCACCCTCGGTATATGGGGCCGGCGCCCTACCGACTGAGCCACAGGCGCCGCCCAAGGCAGTTGCTTTTCTCCAAAATGTTGGACCAGCCAAAGTGGTAGCAATGTGAGTGGAGGGACATTTGGGATATATGACCAACAGATTGTGGATTGTAGTTGAGTGGGGAAGAAGAGGAAAACCACACTGCTGGCTTGATCTATTTGGTGGATGGTGGTAACAGTTTCCTTTATCTTATGTGGAATATGAGGAAGAGGATGAGAAATTTGTCATAGCTCACTGGAGCCTTGACCTCAAGCAATCTTCCTGCCTCAGCCTCCCAAGTAGCTAGCACTACAAGCATGTGCCACCATACCCAGCTAATTTGTAAATGTTTTGTAGAGACAAGTTCTTTTTTTTTTTTTACTTTATCGCCCTTGGTAGAGTGCCAGTGTGTCACAGCTCACAGCAACCTCCAGCTCTTGGTCTTAAGCGATTCTCTTGCCTCAGCCTCCTGAGTAGCTGGGACTATAGGTGTTTACCACAGTGCCTGGTTATTTTTTTTGTTGTTGCAGTTTGGCCAGGGCCAGGTTCGAACCTGCCATCCTCAGTATATGGGACCGGTCCTACTCACTGACCCACAGGCACCATTATTTCTTTTTTTTTTTTGAGACAGAGTCTCGAGTTGTCACCCTGAGTAGAGAGCTGTGACGTCACAGCTCACAGCAACCTCCAACTGTTGGGCTTAAGTGATTCTCTTGCCTCAGCCTCCCAAGTAGCTGGGACTACAGGAGCCTACCACAACACCTGGCTATTTTTTTGTTGTAGTTGTCATTGTTGTTTACCTGCACTGGGCTGGGTTCGAACCTGCCAGCCTGGGTGTATGTGGACGGAGCTGTAACCACTGTGCTATAGGTGCCAAGCTGAGTTGTGTTTTTCTACGCATATTAAAATAAAGTCATACCTGTGGCTCATTTTTGTAATCCTAGCATTCTGGGCGGCCAGGGTGGAAGGATTGCTTGAGCTCAGGAGGTCAAGACCAGCCTGAGCAAAGCAAGACATCTATCTCTACTAAAAAAAAAAAATTAGCCAGCATTGTGGCAGGCACCTGTAGTCCCAGCTACTCTGGAGGCTGAGGCAGGAAGATCACTTGAGCCCAGTAGTTTTGCTGTGAGTTAGGCAGAGGCCAAAGCATTCTAGCTTGGGCAACTAAGTGAGACTCTGTCTAAAATATAAATAAATAAATAGATGGGAGTGGTGGTTCATACCTGTAATTCTAGCACTTTGGGAGGCCAAGGAGGCTGAATTGCTTAACTTTAGCAGTTCAAGACCAGCCTGAGCAAAAGTAAGACCCTCCCTCATCTCTACTAAAAATAGAAAAACTAGCTGGGTATTATGATGGCCATCTGTAATCCTAGCTACTTGGGAAGCTGAGGAAAGAGGATGGCTTGAGCCCAGAAGTTTGAAGTTGCTATGAGCTATAACACCATGCACTCTACCCAGGGTGACAGAATGAGACTCTGTCTCAAAAGAAAATAATAATAATAATTAATTAAAAAAATAATAAATATAGGCTCAGCCCCTGAAGCTCAGTGGTTACAGCATCAGCCACATACACGGGGGCTGGCAGGTTCAAGCCCGACCTGGACCTGCTAAACAATAATGATAACCATAAAAAAAAAAAAAAAAATAGCCAGGCATTGTGTCAGGCACCTGTAGTCCCAGCTGCTTGGGAGGCTGAGGCAAGAGAATCCCTTGAACCCAAGAGTTTAAGGTTGGTGTGAGCTGTGATGCCATGGAACTCTACCAAGGGGGACATAGTGAGACTCTGTCTCAATAATAATACTACTAATAATAAATATATAAATAAATAAGCTGTATCTATAAAATCAAAATACGTATGTATATACATTACTCTGTATCACCTAAAAATATTTCATATATTGTCTGTGATATGTCTAATACACTTTGGAAAATATGCCTTAAACCATTTCTTCTACTTTATTGTTCTTTTTTGTTTGTTTGTTTTTGAGACAGAGCCTCAAGCTGTCACCCTGGGTAGAGTGCCATGGCATCACAGCTCACAACAACCTCCAACTCCTAGGCTCAAGATTCTCCTGCCTCTTCCTCCCAAGTAGCTCACACTGGGTAGAGTGCCGTGGCATCACAGGTCACAGCAACCTCCAACTCCTAGGCTCAAGCGATTGTCCTGCCTCTTCCTCCCAAGTAGCTGGGACTACAGACACCCGCCACAATGCCCAGCTACTTTTTGGTTGCAGCTGTCATTGTTTGGCGGGCCCAGGCTGGATTCGAACCGCCAGCTCACGTGTATGTGGCTGGCACCTTAGCCGCTTGAGCCACATGCGCCCAGCCTCTTCTACCTTATTGTTAAGCACAGTAGTCCCTCCTTATCTGCAGTTTCACCTCCTACAGTGTCAGTTACCTGAGGTCAACCATGATCTGAAAATGGTCTAGAAATAAACAAGTCATAAGTTTAAAATTGCACACTGTTTTGAGTGGTATAATGAACTCTCTCACTGTTCTGTTCCATCTGCTCAGGCCTCTGAATCCTTCCTTTGTCCAGAGTATCTGTTCTGTCTGTGTCACCCGCCTGCCCATTAGTCACTCGGTAGTCATCTAGGCTATCAGGTGAAAAAATACACAATATTGGTCGGGTGAGCTCACACCTGTAATCCCAGGACTTTGTGAAGCTGGGGAGGAAAGATAGCTTGAGGCCAAGACTTTGAGACCATTCAAGGCAACATAGGGAGACCGCCTCTAGAAAAAATAGAAAACTTAGCTGGGTACAGTGGTGTGAGCCTGTGGCAAATATTTTCTCCCATTCCATGGGTTGCCTTCTCACTCTGTTGATAGTATCCTTTGATGCACCAAAGTTTTTAATTTTAATGAAGTCTAATTTATCTATCTAATAGTCTAATTTTCTTTTGTTGCCTATGCTTTTGGTGTCATATCCAAGAAATGACTGGCAAATTCAACATCCTGAAGATTTTTTTTTTGGCCAGGGCTGGGTTTCAACCCACCACCTCCGGTATATGGGGCCAGCGCCCTACTCCTTGAGCCACAGGTGCTGCCCCCCTGAAGATTCTAAGAGCTTTATAGTTTTAGCTGGTTTATTTGTCTCTTGGGTCTTTTTTGCGTTTATATTTGGATAAATTTTAATGTGATGCACAAAGAAATGATCTTGAGTATGTATCATAATAGAGAGAGATGCCATCTTCTTTAAGACTCTAGGATAGAGTAAGATCAGATTGTACATGAAAAATCAGTAGACTTCGGAGAACATTAAACCAATCTTTTCTTCCTTAATCCTCTGCCTTCCAGATAATTCCACAGTTAAAAGAAATAAGAGAGACAGAAAGGATGTAGAAAAGAAAGGCAGGTGTTAGTCACATGGAAAAAAGGGAAGTAATCGTGTTTACGAGAATCCTGACGGTATCTGATAATACAGAAGAAAGAATATTTTCCATCTCCTAAAAAATCCAGCCTAAGCACGTGAAGGTATTCAGAGTTATCCATCTAGCCTTATCTTGGGGTGTTTCAGCCTACAAAGTTTAGCTCTGTTAGTTAACTCCTCACAGAATTATGAAGGCTCACAGAATACAAGTGGTTTCCAGAAGCTCTTATGAAAAGTAGGAGTTAATCCCCCACTTTATTCTATGCCCCTTGTGCCAAGAATATGGACTTTGTCTTCAAGGACTTCCTAGATTATTGGGGTAATTAGATGTATATGTTCAATGAACACGCTTATTTATTAGAATTTATGAGATTAAGCATTAGGGTATAGGCAGAAAGTATCAGGAAAGTGATATTGAAAAGGTAGGTTGGGAACCACCTATGAAGAACCTTGTATGTCAATCCAAGGAATGTGAGCCTAGAGTAGAGGTGACAAACTCCAAATCCCACAAAGACCAGGCATGTAAATAAGGAAAGCTGACCAGAGGTAAGGTAATAGGGAGCAGTGGGGATTGTGGCAAGCTGTAGAACTCAGGCTCTGTCTAATGGGGCAGCTACCCTTAGCTCCTGCTGTTTGTTATCACATGGGATTATTGGTCCAATGCAGCTCCATCTTCCAGTTTTCTAAGAGAAGATAGCTTTCAAAAACATACAGGCCTGGGCAGTGCCTGTGGCTCAAAGGGGTAAGGCGCCGGCCCCATATGCTGGAGGTGGCGGGTTCAAACCCTGCCCCGGCCAAAAAAACTGCAAAAGAAAAAAAAAAAAAAACATACAGGCCAAACCAAACTGGTTTCTAAAGATAGATATGGCCCACAGGCCATTGGTCTGCCTCCTTGGCCAATTGAAGGGAGCTAGTGAAGGTTTTTAGGTAAAAAAAGGTATATGATCGTATCTGTGCTTTAGAACAATCAGATTGTGTGAGAGATGAATTACAGAGAATAGCATAGAGGAAGGAAAACCAGTTAGGAAACTGTTACATCAGTCCAGGTGGGCGGGGAGGTGACAGTGTTCTTTGCCAGGACAGGGCAGTAGGAAATATGGTAAACTGCCTTAGAGTCCAGTACAATGGGAAGAATTTAGCTTTAATGAGCATCTAGAAGGAGGCATATGCATTCTTTCAATGCACCCTCCCTCCACACACCCCTGTTCTAAACTGGGAGCTGAAAGGCACAGAACAAACAGATAATCCCTAATTTTTTTTTTTTGAGACAGAGTCTCACTTAGTCACCCTTGGTAGAGTGTCGTTGCATCTTAGCTCACAGCAACCTCAAACTCTTGGGTTCAAGTGATTCTCTTGCCTCAGCCTCCCAGGTAGCTGGGACTATAGGCGCCCACCACAGCACCTAGCTATTTTTTAGAGACGGGATCTTGCTCTTGCTCAGAATGGTCTGGAACTCGTGAGCTCAGGCGATCCACCCGCCTGGGCCTCCCAAGTGCTGGGATTGCAGGCGTGAACCACCATGGGTAGCCCTAGATAATCCTTAAACCCAAAGGGCAGGACATTATAGCCAAGACTTCAGTTCCTCACGCAGTCTAATTTTACTCCTTAACCAACTCCTCCAGGCCTCATCCACTCTGATGGGACATTTTCAATTTAGGGGCTCAGCACATAATTAAAATTAAAAACATACATATCATGGTGTTTAGCTCTTTTGAGCAGCCAGTGGGAAACTCAGAGCCTCTTTGCACCAGTGCTGGGCTCTACTTCCCAGCAGACAGGGGAACTGGCTCTGTTTCATGGAGACTGAGGTAGAAGAAGTGGCCTTGAGATCCATTTCATGGTCTTGCTGGTTGTGTAGCTGGTGGCCTGGGTCATTGGAAGCATGCAAAGAGTAAGGAAGTGGGAATGCGGGGGAGGAAATGGCAACTCCCTTCCTAGAATGCTTCTAACATCCAACAAGTGTTATGTTAGAACTTTAATTTCCTACAGACCCTTCCAGTTTTTGAGGGCTGTATTTTGGGGTGTGGGTGCAGGAGATGGCTTTGAGACAATGCTAAGCAAAGCCTCCCCTCCCTGGCATGGCGCAGAAGTGCCCCGTGGGATGAGGGAGAGGACGGCCAGTCAGGCAAAGGTTAGGGGAGGGAAGCGAAGGCAGAGGCCCAGAACGGCTCCGGGAAATGTTTGTATTTCTCCACCAGGAGGGAGGACAAACACGCTTTTCTGATGCCTTCTGGGTAGCTTTGCACAGCCTCTAGCATAGAGTGAGTCTGAGGAGGAAGAGTGAAGCTGAAAATAAAAATTATTGCGGGGCTGGACCCAGCGACTCCTTTACAGCATGAATCTCATTGGACCCGCCTGCTGCCTCCCAAAAGTGACCACTTAGACAACACTGCACGCCTTTCTCAGCCTTGCCTGGCTACAGGCTTTGCCTCTGGGGGAGACAGGCAGCCTGTGACCCAGGCTCCAGAGAAGGGACAACACGGGGCCTCTGGCTTCCTGGCTGGAGTTTCTCTTCTCTGTGCCCCAGCAGCATCCACCCACCTGGGTGGGACCTGCATCCGGGGTGATGAAGTCCGACCTGCAGCAGCTGGGTGAGTGGTAGCATTCAGATAAGCATCTGTGCCTCTGTGGGGACTCTGGGACCGCTCGGCTCCCAGGACACTTGTCCTCTCCTGTCATGTACAACGGATCGTGCTGCCTCATAGAGGGGGACCCCATCTCTGGGGTGATGCCCCCTCTGCTCATTCTGGCCTTTGTGCTGGGTGCCCTGGGCAACGGGCTGGCCCTGTGCGGCTTCTGCTTCCACATGAAGACCTGGAAGCCGAGCACTATTTACCTTTTCAACTTGGCTGTGGCTGATTTCCTCCTCGTGGTCTGCTTGCCCCTTCGGACAGACTATTACCGCAGACAGCGACACTGGGCTTTTGAGGACATACCCTGTCGGGTGGTGCTGTTCATGCTGGCCATGAACAGGGCTGGGAGCATAATCTTCCTCACGGTGGTGGCTGTGGACAGGTATTTCAAGGTGGTCCACCCCCACCATATGGTAAACACCATCTCTAACCGGACAGCAGCTGGCATTGTCTGTGCCCTTTGGACCATGGTCATCCTGGGGACTCTGTACCTTTTAATGGAGAACCACCTGTGTGTGCAAGAGAAGGCCGTGTCTTGTGAGAGCTTCATCATGGAGTCTGCCAATGGCTGGCACGACATCATGTTCCAGCTGGAGTTCTTTTTGCCTCTAGGTATCATCTTGTTCTGTTCCTTCAAGATTGTTTGGAGCCTGAAGCAGAGGCAGCAGCTGGCCAGACAGACTCGGATGAAGAAGACAATTCTGTTCATCATGGTGGTGGCTGTCGTGTTTGTCACATGCTACCTGCCTAGCGTGTTGGCCAGACTATATTTCCTCTGGACAATGCCCTCGAGCACCTGCAATGCCTCTGTCCACGTAGCCCTTCATGTCACCCTCAGTTTCACCTACATGAACAGCATGCTGGATCCCTTGGTGTATTATTTTTCAAGTCCCTCATTTCCCAAATTCTACACTAAGCTCAAAATCCGCAGTTTGAGACCCAAGCACCCAGGACATTCAAAGACACCGAGGCCGGAGGAGATGCCAATTTCAGACCTCTGTCGCAAGAGTTGCATCAGTGTGGCAAATAGTTTCCAAAGCCGGTCCGATGTTCGCTGGGATCTCCAAATGTGTTGAATGGCACTAAGGAAACAGACCAACAACTTCTAGAAGGACAGATTGGCAACTTAGAATTAATTCATGCTAAAGGGTAGGGGTTTTGAAAATGTCGCCACCCTTTCTGAGCTGTACCCTCAGTCTGTTGGATATAAAACGCATAGGACTATAGTTTTTTGGAAGTTCCCAGTTGACTAAAGTGAGTCAGTTGTATTTATATGATGTAATTACAGTGGTAAGGGATTATATGAGATGTTGGGGGAGTTAGCAATTGCACAGCTCCTGTGTGAGTTTAAATGGCTGAATAAATAGGGTATAAGAGTTTAAATGGTTCATGTTCTTTTTCTGGGGGGTGATCTCTTTAAGTTAATGAACTTAAAGAGTTATCAGTATCTCCTATCCTCTGACCTTAAATCTTTACTTCTCTTGGAAAATAGAATCTGGGCTAAGTCAATACTTCTATTTCAGGCTGTGTGAGGCTCTTTTGATGGGGACGTCTTGGTCCTGGTGGTTCCATATTCACAGGGTCCCATACGTGCATTTCTTTGTCATTGTTTTCACTTCTCTGGCAGCCCAGGAATAAGAGCCAAACAATCTGCTCTGACCTTCTTCCAGCTCCACATTTTTCTGCAGGTCTTTGCATTTCTAAGAAGGTGCTGAGGGATATGTTTACCTGCCCTGGTTTCTCCAGTGGGATGTGCTGAGTCCAGTATAACTGCTTTTGACTGCTTGCTCTGTGACTGTGAATTGAAATTATTCATTCATTTATTCTCTAAGTAATCACTGAATTTGTATTTAGTGTCAGGCGTGATGCTTGTGTTCTTTTTACCTGGAGGGTCATTAATCAACTCTCACGTGACAGCAAATTTTCTCAGGTGGCAACCAGAGAAGTTGAGGACTTTCACCCTTTCATGAAATATAGTTTCTAGACTGTTCTGTGCAAACATCAGTTTTACCCTCTTATTGCAAGACTGCTTTATGCACGAGTTTCCAAGATACGTACCCCGAGCCCTCAAAACTAGATGACTTTGTGAAATGACAGGCTGCCCCTGCCCTGAATTGGGGGTGGGGGGATGGAGCAAAATTCTGAGCCAGACTTAGTTCCTCTCTTAAGCTACAAAGTGGTGGAAGTTGTTCTTGACTCCTTTTTTTATGCTCTCTCAAAATTCCCAGGCTATTCTCCTCATGTAAGAACCTTGCCATCTTCTAGTTCTTGGGCCTCAAAAAACCTGTAGAGGCTGCCTCTATTTTTTTTTTTTTTTTTCCAGAAGCAGGGATGAAAAGCATAGGCTTCAGAGAGTCAAACAAATCTAAGTTTGAATCCCAGCTCCACCACTTACTAGCTGTGTGACCTCTGGGCAGATTTTATGTAATCGGCTATAGCTTCAATCTCTTTGTCTGTCAAACATTAATGCTGACTTCAAAGGGTCGTTGGGTGGATTCAATGAATGTACAATCCTGAAAGGAAAGGACTTTGTTCACTGTTATACCCTGGGTCTCTGAAAAAGCTCCTGCTCATAGTAGGTAGTTAATAAATATTTGCCAAATGAATGTATGAATAAACTAATGTAAAGCATTATCCACTGTGCCTGGCGGTAAGTGCTCCATGTTGTGATTTATTATACCAACATATTTCACACTTATAGAAACTGAGGCTCAGAAGTTATTTCCTTTGGGGCTCAGAGACCTAATTAGCTGCTCCATTACCATGCCTGAATTCCCCTCCTCCCCAGCTCCCTGGGGAGGAGCGAAAAGCAAGAATTCTTATCAGCATCAAAAAGAACCATACATCCTAGCTGGCATTGTGGTGGGCGCCTATAGTCCCAGCTACTTGGGAGACTGAGGGAAGAAAATCGCTTAAGCCTAAGAGTTTGAGGTTGCTGTGAGCTGTTACACCACGACACTCTACCGAGGGTGACATAGTGAGACTCTGTGTCAAAAAAATAAAATAAAAAGAACCATATATCCTCCCAATAGAAACCTGTGAAAACTCACACTTCTGCTTTTAATTCTATTCTTAATTATAATTCTCTTCTGGGCTGTTCATTTGTTGTCCATTGTAATAAAAATGGATTAAAAAGTCTGTGTCCTGTGTGTGACTCCAAGTCAAAAGGCTCCTGTGACTTTGCCCTCCATGCGAGAGAGGCTACAATGTCCAGAAGCACACGACAGGCATGTAAACAGAGGATCTCAATAAAAAATGGTGAGAACAAACAAAAAGAAAGAAAAATCAAATCTGGCCAGGCACAGTGGCTCATGCCTGTAATCTCAGCACTTTGGGAGGCTGAGATGGGAGGGTCGCTTGAAGCCAGGAGTTCCAAACCAGTCTGGGCAACAGTGAGACCCTGTCTCTACAAAAAGAAGCAGCCGGTGCCTACAGTCCCAGCTGCTTTAGGAGACTGAGACAGAAGGATCCCTTGAGCCCAGGAGTTTGAGGTTGCTGAGAGCTATGATGAGGCAAGTGCACTTTAACTGGGAACAGAGAGAGAGACCCTAGGGAAGAAAAGGGGAGGAGAGGGGAAGGAGAGGAGAGAGAAGGAAAATTAAACCAAAACTTGAACCTAGTCTTTTTTTTTTTTTTAAAGTGACAGGGTTTCATGCTGTGGCCCAGGCTGCCTCTTGAGTAGCTGGGACTACAGGTACACAAGATGGGGTCTCACTCGATATGTTGCCCAGATTGGTCTCAAACTCCTGGCCTCAAGCAATCCTCCCACCTTGGCCTAAGATTACAGATGCGAGTCACAACACCCCATGCCAAACCCAGTCTTTTTTTTTTTTTTTTTTTGTAGAGACAGAATTTCACTTTATGGCCCTCGGTAGAGTGCTATGGCATCGCATAGCTCACAGCAACCTCCAACTCCTGGGCTTAAGCGATTCTCTTGCCTCAGCCTCCCAAGTAGCTGGGACTACAGGCGCCTGCCACAACACCTGGCTATTTTTTTGTTGTAGTTCTGCCGGGGCTGGGTTTGAACCTGCCACCCTCGGTATATGGGGCCGGCACCTTACCGACTGAGCCACAGGTGCCACCCCCAAACCCAGTCTTGATTCTAAACTTGCTTCCCTTTCTGAGTTCACAGAATATGATGAAAAAAGATGTTATCAAAAAGTTTCTTCAGAAATTATAAGGAAGAAGACCATAGCTTTGGTGAAAAAGCTTTTTAAAAACTATCTGAAATAGGAAAACAGTCAATTTAGAGAAAAATATTTTTTCCCCTATTAGAGTCTTTCAGGAAAAGTCACATAAAAGCTAGAAGAGGCTGAGCAAGGTGGCTCATACCTGCAATCCTAGCACTCTGGAAGGTCAAGGTGGGAGGATCCCTTGAGTTCAGAAGTTGAAGATTAGCCAGAGCAAAGGGAGACCCTGTCTCTACTAAAAATAGAAAAATTTGCCGTGCGTGCGTGGCAGCAGGTACCTATAGTCCCAGCTGCTCAGGAAGCTGAAGCTGAGGCTTGAGCCCAGGAGAGTGAGGTTGCTGTGAGCTTTGATGACACCACTGCACTCTACCTAGGGCAACAGAAGTTCAAGACTGTCTCAAAAAAACAAAAAGCTATGGGTGGTGCCTGTGGCTCAAAGGAGTAGGGTGCCAGCCCCATATACCAGAGGTGACAGGTTCAAACCCACCCCGACCAAAAGCTGCAAAAAAAAAAAAAAAGCTAGAAGAGATACTAGACCATATAGTCTATAGGGATTATGTGGAAAAAATAAGAGGTACAATGATAACACTTTAAGCTGTGCTCTAGTCCCAGAATGGGTCTCTCTACCTTTGATCAAAACTTAGACATTTAATATGTATTCTGAACTCACTAGTGTGCAGGGGCTGCCGGGAGGGGATAGAACTCTGGGCATAAGGGGTTAAGCCAACTGTTAAAGGTTCTACAAGGTGGGGAATTAGCCACACTATGATACGCGGTCCCCAGTTGCTGTCCTTTGGGACCTTCTGATCCACAGAGGTTTCCAGAATAACTCAAGATGCCATCATCACAATGAATAAACTCAGAAAGGGCTCAAGAACCAAATACTTTGCAGGCCCTGGTAAAAATGATAATGAACAAAGTTTCTTGTTCAAAAACTGTTAAGATTTCAAGATGGCAACACCAGAGCAATAAAACCAAGCACAGGGCCCTTCTGAGCTCATCCATAAAGCCAGGGCTCTAAGTTATATATGTGTGTGTAGAGAGAGAGAGAGAGATGGAGTAGAATAAACAAATGGGCTCACACCTGGGCCTAATATATGTGCAGTTCCAGTGTATTAGGCTGTATTATAATTTATACAGCAGGCAGGAGTCAGTACCCTATTCCTTGTAAGGATTCATTCACTCATTCATTCCCTCTTTCAAGACACATTAATCAGGGCGGCGCCTGTGGCTCAAGGAGTAGGGCGCTGGTTCCATATGCCAGAGGTGGCAGGTTCAAACCCAGCCCCGGCCAAAAATAAAAAAAAAAAAAGAAAGAAAGAAACATTAATCAGGCTCAGCACCTGTGGGCCTGTGGCTCAAGCCACTAAGGCACCAGCCACATACACCTGAGCTGGCTGGTTCGAATCCAGCCTGGGCCCACCAAACAACAATGACAGCTGCAACCAAAAAATAGCCAGGCATTGTGGCGGGCACCTGTAGTCCCAGCTACTTGGGAGGCTGAGGCAACAGAGTTGCTTAAGCCCAAGACTTTGAGATTGCTATGAGCTGTGACACCACAGCACTCTACTGAGGGCAACACAGTGAGACTTGGTCTCAAAATAATAAATAAATAAATAAAAATGAAAAATTAGCCAACTATTGTGGTGGGCACCTGTAGTCCCAGCTATTGAGAGGCAGAGGCAAGAGAATCGCTTGAGCCCAGGAGTTGGAGGTTGCTGTGAGCTGTGATGTCACAGCACTCTACCCAGGGCAACAGCTTGAGGCTCTGTCTCAAAAAAAAAAAAAAAAGAAAGAAAGAAACATTAATCAAACACCAGCCCGGTATGAGGTGTGGTAGAAATACAAATGAAAACCACAGTCCCGGGAGGGAGGGGGAAGGAAGGGGATTAATGGGATTATAGCTGCGGTGCATCTTACAAGGGTATATGTGAATCCTAGTAAATGTGGAATATAAAGGTCTTAGCAAAATAACTAAGAAAATGCTACAAAAGCTATGTTAACTAATGTGATGAAAATGTGTCAAACGATCTATGAACCAAGTGTATGGTGCCCCACGATCATACTAATGTACACAGCTATGGTTTAATAAAAATAAAAATAAAAAAATAAAATAAACATAAAAAAAAACAAAAAAAAAAACAACAAAAAAGGAAAACCACAGTCCCTGACCAAACAGGGTCCACTGTAGAAACTGAGGGAAAAAATAAAATTATAATTCAGGGTAACTTCAGTGAAAGTAGTAAACATGGAGTTCCACAAGAGCAGCCAGGGGCCCCTCCTCCTTTCTTAGGGGACAGGGAAAATTTTCTCAGAGGAAGTGGCTTGCAAATGTAGCCCTGAAGGATGGATAAGAAGCAGCCAGGGAGTCAGTGGGAAAGGGAACTCGAGCAGAGCTGGATGGATGAGAAAGACCCACAATAAGAAAGAGTCAGCTGGGTGGCACCTGTGGCTCAAGGAGTAGGGCGCCTGTCCCATATGCCGGAGGTGGCAGAGGTGGCGGGTTCAAACCCAGCCCCGGCCAAAAATCACAAAAAAAAAAAAAAAAAAAAAAAAAAGAAAAAGTCAGCTATTTGAGACATACAGGAAGACCATTGGGGCAGGAATGAACCCAAGCTGCAGCTATGACAACCTGAGGTCAAGGAGTGAAGATCTGTTCACAATCCTTCTGTTACAGAAGAGGCATGAAAAGCCGGTAAGATTCCTGTCTTTTTAAAAAAGAATCTTTCTTTATTTGCAGAAGGCATATGTATTTTTGATCAAAATTCAAAGAACACACAAATATGTAAAGTAAGACGTAAAAGTCTTCCTTTGCTTTCTCCTAATCTTATTTCCAGGAAATAACAACTTTCAGGATGAAGGGTATATCTACATTTTGCGTACAAGTAGTCTTTTGCATTATTTTACAAAAGCAAGATCGTACCACATACATACATACCAGTTTAGATCTAGATATTGTTTTGCAAAGTATTTTCATCATAAATAACTCCCCACATCACAACACAGAGATCAAGCTCATTCTTTTTTGCTACACTTCATTGTATAGATGATCCATATATAGTTTATTTAACCAATGTGGACGTTCAATCTGTTTTTTATTTTCCTCTATTACGACCATGCTATGTTGAATATTCTGAATGATATATTTTTGGCCAAATGGGTCAGGCTTTAGGGGAGATTCTGGAGGACTCTTAGATGTGGAGTTATTGAGTCAAATGACATGGCTTGGCACCTGTAGCTCAGTGGGTAGGGCACCAGCCACATACACCGAGGCGAACCTGGCCTGGGCCAGCTAAACAACAATGACAACTGCAACCAAAAAAACAGCCGGGTGTTGTGGCGGGCACCTGTAGTCCCAGCTACTCCGGAGGCGGAGGCAAGAGAACTGCTTAAGCCCAACAGTTTGAGTTTCCTGAGAACTGTGATACCACAGCACTCTACCGAGGACGGCATAGTAAGATTCTGTCTCAAAAAAAAAAAAAAAAAGGGCAAGAATGTTTTATTTATTTATTTTGGGGGGAATGATAAGTATGTTGGTTTTTTTTTAATTTTAAGTAAATTCATTTCAGATTTATTTTTGTTTTATTTATTTATTTATTTTGAGACAGAGTCTTACTATGTCACTTTCAGCAGAGTGCCATGGCGTCACAGCTCCCAGCAACCTCCAACTCCTGGGCTTAAGCGATTCTCTTACCTCAGCCTCACAAGTAGCTGGGACTACAGGCACCTACCACAACACCTGGCTATTTTGTTGTTGTTGTTGTTGTAGTTGTCATTGTTGTTTGACAGGGCCCAGGCCGGGTTCGAACCCTCCAGCCCTGGTGTATGTGGCCGGCGCCATAGCCACTGAGCTACAGGTGCCAAGCCTATTTCAGATTAATTTGAGGGTACAAGCAACCAGGTCAAAATGTTTGATTTTGTTAGGTAGAGTTCATCTCGTGGTTGGGTCCCATACACAAAAGGTATGCTAACCTCCCCCACCCCATGAGCATTCAGTGACAGCATCCCAACCCCTCCCTCTCCCTTGTTACCCCTCCCCCCAACTTGAATTGAAATTAGTTTTTCTGGATGGGTGAAAAGGAATAGTGTACTGACTCCTGCCTGCATTGGATCATCTACTGGTTTCATATTAGTATTGAGTACATTGGATATTTGCTTTTCCATTCTTGTGATACTTTATTAAGAAGAATGTGTTTCAACTCTATCCAGGATATTACAAAAGATGTGGTCTCCATCTTTTTATGACTGAACAGTATTCCATGGGGTGCATGTACCGCAATGTATTAATCAAGACAAGTATATTTTAGAGAGGTGTTGCACACAGAGCCGAAGAGCTTTGGAGCCAGACTGGGTTCAAATACATAAATATGTAAAGTAAGATGTTAAAGTCTTCCTTTGCTATCTCCTTAGCAGCTGTGTGACCTTAGGCAAGTTACTTAACCTCTCAGTGCTTTACTTTCCTTGTTTGTAAAATGGGGAGAATAATACCTGTCCCGGAGGGTTGCTGTTAATACTATATGAGTTTAGATATAGAAAACACCTAGAGGGCGGTGCCTGTGGCTCAGTGAGCAGGGCGCCGGCCCCATATACCGAGGGTGGCGGGTTCAAACCCAGCCCCAGCCAAACTGCAACAAAAAAATAGCCGGGCGTTGTGGCGGGCGCCTGTAGTCCCAGCTACTAGGGAGGCTGAGGCAGGAGAATCGCCTAAGCCCAGGAGTTGGAGGTTGCTGTGAGCTGTGTGACGCCATGGCACTCTACTGAGGGCAATAAAGTGAAACTCTGTCTCTACAAAAAAAAAAAAAAGAAAAGAAAACACCTAGAATAGTGCCCAGCATAGAGTAAACTCTATTTCTGTATTAGCTCTTACCATAATCCTGACAGATACCACCAAATTGTCTAACAAAAAGGCCAAACTGGGCGGGATACGGTGGCTCATGCCTGTAATCCTAGCACTCTGGGAGGCCAGGACGGGAGTTCAAGAATTTGAGACCAGCCTGAACAAAGGCAAGACCCCTGTCTCTACTAAACATAGAAAAACTGAGGCAAGGGCAGCGCTCCTAGCTCAGTGGTTAGGGCACTGGCCACCTACACCAAGGTTGGTGGATTCGAACTGAGCCTGGACCAGCTAAAACAACAATGACAACTGCAACAACAAAAAAAATAGCCAGGTGTTGTGGCAGGTGCCTGTAGTCCCAGCTAGTTGGGAGGCTGAGGCAAGAGAATTGCTTAAGCCCAAGAGTTTGAGGTTGCTGTGAGCTATGAAGTCACAGCACTCTACCCAGGGCAACAGCTTGAGACTCTGTCTCAAAAAAAAAAAAGAAAAGAAAAGAGTAAAAGAAAAATTGAGGCAAGAGGATCACTTGAGCCCAAGAGTTTGAGGTTGCTGTGAGCTATGATGCCACTGCACTCTACCAAGGGTGACAAAGTGATACTCTGTCTCAAAAGAAAAGCTGAACCAATTTCTACTCCCACCACCAGTGTATGAAAAAGTCTTCTGTTCCACATTCTTGCACACAAGATCCTTGTTTGTCCTAATAAGTACTTTTTTCTTCTTTAAAAAAATAAGAAAGAAAGAAGAACTTGCCTGGGCACCTGTTGCTCAGAGGTTAGGTGCTGGCCACAAACACCAGGCTGGTGGGTTCCAACCCGGCCCAAGCCTGCTAAACAAACAAACAAAAATCGTGGGATGTTGTGGCGGGAGCCTGTATCCCAGCTACAAGGGAGGCTAAGGCAAGAGAATTACTTAAGCCCAAGAGTTTGAGGTTGCTGTGAGCTGTGACGCGACAGCACTGTACCTAGGGTGATAGCTTCAAACTCTGTCTCAAAAGAAAAAAAATAAAAGGCTTGATGCCTGTAGCACAGTGGCTAGGGTGCCAGTCACATACACCGGAGCTGGTGGGTTCAAACCCAACCTGGGTCTGCCAAACAACAATGACAACTACAACAAAAAAATAGCCAGGCGTTGTGGCCAGCACCTGTAGTCCCAGCTATTTGGGAGGCTGAGACAAGAGAATCGCTTAAGCCTAAAAGTTGGAGGTTGCTGTGAGCTATGACGCCACAGCACTCTGCCCAGGGTGACATAGTGAGACTCTGTCTCAAAAAAAAAAAAAGAACTTTACCACTTTAAAGTGATGAAGTCTAACATATCAATTTATTTTTTCTGCTGCATATGCTTTTAGTGTTATACCTAGGAAGGCCTTGTCTAACCCAAGGTTGTGAAGACTTTCTTCCGAGAGTTTTACAGTTTCAGCTCTTACATTTAGGTCTGTAATCCACGTTGAGTTAATTTCTGTGTACAGCATAAGGAAGAGAGTCTGATTCTTTTGTTTATGACTATCTAGTTGTCCCAACATCATTTATTAGAAAGACTATTTTTTTCCCTTGGCACCCTTGTTGAAAATCAGCTGACTGTAAATAAAAGGGTTTATTTCTTCCTCCCAAGCCTGTTCTCTCGATCTATGTCTGTCCTTAGGCCAGAATCACACCGTCTGGATTACTGTAGCTTTGCAGCAAATTTTTTTTTTTTTTTGAGACAGCGCCTCAAGCTGTCACCCTTAATAGAATGCCCTGGCATCACAGCTCACAGCCACCTCCAACTCCTGGGCTCAAGCGATTCTCTTGCCTTCGCCTCCCAAGTAGCTGGGACTACAGGCGCCCACCACAATGCCCAGCTATATATATATATTTTTTTTTTGGTTGCAGCCGTCATTGTTGTTTGGCAGGCTGGGCTAGATTCAAACCCGCCAGCTCAGGTGTGTGTGGCTGGCACCTTAACCACTCGAGCCATAGGCGCCGAGCCAGCAAATTTTTATATCAGGAAGTGAGAGTTCTCCAACTTTGTTCTCCTTTTTTCAAGATTATTTGGTTTTATATATATATCCTCCAGGCAGTATAATTACTTTCCTCTCTTCCTCTTTACTTCTCAGTTGCGACTACTATGTCTGCTTCATCAGGGGTTCAGGGGTCCCTTATTTCCTGCTAGCTACATGTCTTAACTCATTTACACTCCACGGTGGGGAGTCTCCCAAAATGGCCCTGACATACAGGTGCTCCCATCACGATGTGACCCGTCTTAGTGAAATATGGACTAGCCAGTTGGCCAGTTGTGAGGTTGACGTTCTAGGATTTCTAAGCCTAGGCATTAAGAAGTTCTGCCTGCGTGCTTTAGGAAGCCCTGAGTAGCCCATATACAAAGTCCAACCTCTGCTGTGGAAAAAGCAAGTGAAAGGCCATTGTAGGTGCCACAGAGGGAGGCCACATAGAGAGGCATGGAGGGAGGTCACACAGAGAGACACAAAACTATAGGGAGAGGGAGAGAAGTCCAGGTGTTCCACTGTCCCACTTAAGCATCCATTTGACTCCAGCCCAGCTATCATCTGAGAACTCCCAAATGAGAATCACCCAGCTGAGCCCAGTTGGCCCCAAGAACCATAAGAGATAATATAATGGTGGTTGTTTTAAGCCACTAAGTTTTGTGGCAATCTGTCACGTAGCAACGGATAACTAAAACAGAAATTCCAGCTTAGTTTAAGACACAAAATAGTTCATTACTAACCTCTCCAGGCTTCAGTTTTCCAATCTTTAAAATGGAGGTGGTGATGATAATAATAGCACATCTCTCACAGTATTTTTGTGAGGAGTAAATGAAATCACATACACAAATCTCTTAGTATAATGCCTGGCAGGTAGCAGACAGTTGATAAATGATAGTGTTTTTTGTTTTTTGAGACAGAGTTTCACTTTGTCGCTCCTGGTAGAGCGCCCTTGCATCATAGCTCACAGCAACCTCTAACTCTTGTGCTGAAGCGATTCTCTTGCTTCAACCTCCCCAGTAGCTAGGACTACAGATGCCAGCCACAGTGCTTGGCTATTTTTAGAGATGGGGTCTTGGGCGGCGCCTGTGGCTCATTGAGTAGGGCACTAGCCCCATATACTGAGGGTGGTGGATTCAAACCCGGCCCTGGCCAAACTGCAACAAAAAATAGCTAGGCGTTGTGGCAGGCGCCTATAGTCCCAGCTACTCAGGAGGCTGAGGCAAGAGAATCGCCTAAGCCCAAGAGCTGGAGGTTGCTGTGAGCTGTGACGCCACAGCACTCTACCGAGGGCAATAAGGTGAGACTCTGTGTCTAAAAAAAAACCAAAGAGATGGGGTCTCGCTCTGGCTCAGGCTGGTCTTGAACTCCGGAGCTCAGGCAATCTGCCCAAATCAGCTTCCTGAAGTGTTGGGATTACAACAGGCATGAGCCACCTTGCCCAGCCTTCCCTCTGCCCCACCCCCCAAGACGGAGTCTCACTTGGTCACCCTTGGGAAAGTGCTATGGAATCTTTTTTTTTTTTTTGTAGAGACAGAGTCTCACTTTATGGCCCTCGGTAGAGTGCCGTGGCCTCACACAGCTCACAGCAACCTCCAACTCCTGGGCTTAAGTGATTCTCTTGCCTCAGCCTCCCGAGTAGCTGGGACTACAGGCGCCCGCCACAACGCCCGGCTATTTTTTGGTTGCAGTTTGGCCGGGGCCGGGTTTGAACCTGCCACCCTCGGTATATGGGGCCGGCGCCCTACAGACTGAGCCACAGGCGCCGCCCAGTGCTATGGAATCTTAGCTCACAGCAACCTCAAACACTTGGGTTCAAGCTATTCTCTTGCCTCAGCCACCCAGGAAGATGGGACTACAGGCACCTGCCACAATGCCCAGCTATTTTTTTAGAGATGGGGTCTCGCTCTTGCTCAGGTTGGTCTGGAACCCATGAGCTCAAACAATCCACCCACCTTGGCCACCTAGAGTGCTGGGATTACAGGCATAAGCCACAACTCCCAGCTAATAGTGTTATTTTTAATTTTAAAATATGGTTCAATCAATCCAGTTTAGTGGCTCACATTGAAGTTGTCATAAGAAACCAGGATAGAGATTCAGGCTAATAGTGCGAGTCATAAATTTTAAGTGGAGTTTCCACCAAATTCTGTGGAATCACTTGCCGTCTCAGCTCTTGAAATGATTCATTAAGCAAGTTTCTGTACAGCTCACGCACTAGTAAGGAAAAATAATAAATACATAAAAGAAGGACATGAGCAAGACAAAACATGCCTACTGTACAGCAGAAAGACCAGAAATTCCACAGCAGGCACCAGAATCCAAGGAGGCTGCTATTTACATTCTGCGTGAGTAGTCGTGAACTTTGGTATAAAATCATAGAATGGGAGAGCTGGAAGGAAACTCCAAGACCATGCAATTTCACATTCATACACGAGGAGGTGAGGGGTTAAGAGGTTTCAAGGCTAGTTAATGACAGCCAGAACAGAAAAGCTCTGGCTTTTCTTCTTTCAAACTTAACAATATTTGTGCTTCTTTTCTAATTTTATCCAAGACTATTATTTATTTATTTATTTATTTTTAGTAAAACTCAGTGTGTATTTGCATTAATACACCTGAAAACTGTTTTGTGGACAGCCAATACTGAATGGAAATTCTAAAACGCCACCTGATACCTTTAATCAACACTAAATCAAGTCTGAGGCAAGACACCGAATGGACAATAATTGAATGGGAAGATAGTAACTCCCTTCCGTGATAGATAATCTTTAGCCATCAGAATTCAGTTATTTGATGTCTTGGGAAGCAGTGTCCATTGAGTTTTCCTTTCTGACCTGTAGAGGCTCACTGCTGATGGACAATAATTCTCGAAGTTCTTTATTTTCAAGCTCTAATTGGGCTAGTTTTTCCTGAATCTTACAAAACTGGTCATCATCCACCTAAACCGCTTTCCTCATCACTTCTCCCATTTCACAGATTCTGTCAATCTGACTTTCAATTTCCTGGATGGAGGTGGAACACATTATTCTTAGTAAAGCATCACGAGAATGGAGAAGCATGAATCCTATGTACTCAATTTTGACATGAGGACAATTAATGACCTAGTACACAGTGGGGGTGGGGGAAGGGGAGAGTAGAAAGAGGAGGGAGGGGGTTGGGGGAAAGGAAGAGCAGAGAGAAAGAGAGCAAGACTATTATTTTTAAAAAATTATAAAATTGTTGGGCGGCGCCTGTGGCTCAGTCAGTAAGGCGCCGGCCCCATATACCGAGGGTGGCGGGTTCAAACCCGGCCCCGGCCAAACTGCAACCAAAAAATAGCCGGGCGTTGTGGCGGGCACCTGTAGTCCCAGCTACTCGGGAGGCTGAGGCAAGAGAATCACTTAAGCCCAGGAGTTGGAGGTTGCTGTGAGCTGTGTGAGGCCACGGTGCTCTACCGAGGGCCATAAAGTGAGACTCTGTCTCTACCAAAAAAAAATAAATAAATAAAATTATAAAATTGTAGTCTCCTCTGCCTTCACCTCCCACCCCTTCTGCTCCCTCAAGTTCTCTTTCTCCTCCCTTTCCCAAACTCCCTCGCTGGACTTCCTCCCTACTTCCCTAGATTGAGGGAAAAAAATTAAAATTATAAAACTTAGAAAGGGAGAGTCCCTTGCAAATTCCAGCTCCCAGAAATAACTATGATTAAGAGTCAGGTTTTCTGATTCTTAGTTAATCCAGGCCCTCAGGATGACTTTATGAATGTCATTCACAAGTATCCACATTCATTTAAGAAGGAAGAGCAATATTTATGGGCAGCAAGGTCAGGAAACAAATACCAGTCACTTCATGAGAGCCTTAATACAATTGCACAATGTGACCAAATCTGTTTTCTTTTCTTTTCTTTTTTTTTTTTTGAGACAGAGTCTCAAGCTGTTGCCCTAGGTAGAGTGCCATAGCAGCACAGCTCACAACAACCTCAAACTCTTCAGCTCAAGCTATTCTTTTGCCTCAGCCTCCCAAGTAGCTGGGACCACAGGCGCCTGCCACCACACTCGGCCATCTCTTGGTTGTAGTTGTCGTTTGGCAGGCCCGGGCTGAATTCAAACCCACCAGCCTCGGTGTATATGGTTGGTGCCCTAGCCGCTGAGCTACAGGCGCCAAACCCCAGTCCGTTTTCTTGTAACCTCATGACTCAATCCTCAACCTTGCATCCAAAAACACAAGGATGCACAAGTGTATTACAGTGGTTAGGGACACCCAGGCTTTGAAGTCAGTGTCAGATTCAAATCCGAGCTCTGGTCTTACTGGCTGGGCAGACGTTTTATTTATTTATTTATTTTGAGACAGAGTCTGATTTCGTCACCCTCTTTAGAGTGCTAGGGCATCATAGCTCGTAGCAACCTCAAACTTTTGGGCTCAAGTGATCCTCTTGCCTCAGCCTCCCAAGTAGCTGGGACTACAGGTGCCCACCACAATGCCTGACTTTTTTTTTTTTTTCTTTTTTAGAGAGGGGTCTTGCTCAGGCTGGTCTCGAACTCGTGAGCTGAAGCAATTCACTCACCTTGGCTTCCCAGAGTGCTAGGATTACAGGCTTGAGCCACCATGCCCATCCTAGGCTGGGCAGCCTTAAACACATTAGCAACCTCTCTGAGTTTCACTTTCCTTATTTTGAAATCAGAATCAATAATAGTCCCTTCCTTATGGGCTATAGTAAGAGTGAAACAAGATGATGTATTTAAAGTACTGAGCATGGCATTCAGACTCACTGTAAAGTAGATGCCACATTGTCATCTTCATCTTCATTGTCACCATCATCATCAAGTACTTCTGGTCCTTGGGAGTCAACAGTAGGTCACTGGAACTCTAGTTTACAGTAAAGGGTCTACAAGCCCTGTTATTAAACCTGGCTATGCAGCTAAGGAAATAAATTTTCATTTTCTTTCTTTTTTTTTTTTTTGTGGTTTTTGGCCGGGGCTAGGTTTGAACCTGCCACCTCCAGTATATGGGACCGGCGCCCTACTCCTTGAGCCACAGGCGCCGCCCTAAATTTTCATTTTCTAACTCAAAGCAGAAGCCACATAATTTGGAAACCTCTTAGGTGGCAAGAATTCATAAGACCAAAATTCCTAAATGTTGATAGGGTGACATCCAGTCTCACTGTAAAGCAAAGAGATGATGTGTGAAAAAGGCTCCCACTGCAAGGCAGAGTTCAATATTCTCTTAGGTCCTGTCATTCTAAGTTTAATTTTTTATTTAAACGGGGGCTTTAAAAATATTATATATGGCTCAGTGCCTATGCTCAGTAGTTAGGGCGCCAGCCACATATACCAGGGCTGGTGGCTTTGAACCCTGCCTGGACCTGCTAGAACAACAATGACAGTTACAACAAAAAAAAACTAGGCATTGTGGTGGGCACCTGTAGTCCCAGCTACATGGGAGGCTGAGGCAAGAGAATCGCTTGAGCCCAAGAGTTTGAGGTTGCTGTGAGCTGTGACACCACAGCACTCTACCAAGGGCGACATAGTGAGACTCTGTCTCAAAAAACAAACAAAAAAAATGACATACTTCATAGGGGAGGTTGTATGTGAGTGGGAATAGGGGTACATAAGAACAGCCCATACTTGTTGCTCAGTTTCATTGTGAACTTAAAATCAAGCTCATTAATTAAAAAAAAATCTTGTACTTATAAATAACTTACTTGAGCACAGAAGCATATCACAATCTAATATAAACAAACAAAAACCCAACTTACTTTAACATACCCCTGGTGATCCAAATTGGGCTCAAGTTTTCAAACATCTTATAAAATATTATGCTCTCAGTAGCTTTTTTTTTTTTCCTAACTAGAGATTAATTGCAGAGTACTGATATGGAGAAGCAATCCATGTTTGTACACAGAAATGGCATAGAAAACCAATTCAACCTGGGCCTCATAAAACCAACAATTACTGTCTTCTCAGCCTTTACAAAAGAAATCACATGCATGCTACTGCTTACGTTATAACCATGCTAATATTCCATGCTAATCTTTAGTGTTTCTGGAAACCCATGCTGTTTAACACAGAAAACTATTATTGTTATTGTTGTCATTTTGTTAATTATGCTAACCAATGATGGTGAAGTTAATTCTGCAATGCGAAGTACTCAATCAGCAAACAGGCACGGGCACGCTCGGAAGGGTTACCTGCCACATTTCAGTTATTCACAAATGCCAGCTGCCTTGTCTAAACTTATCCTTTACATTTAGGAAGTGCTGTGGGTTCCTGTCTGCCTAGGGGATTTTTATTACTTGTTTATGCAAACAGCAGGTTGCATAAGAGCCTTGCTGGCTTTTTTTTTTTTTTTTAGCGATTTCATAGTTTCCTGGTAACCATTCAGTCATCTATTTCAACACCCAGACATGACATAAAAGCCAGCGCTGAGCCATGTTCACCACACAGACACACACCTCTTCCTTTGACCGCTTGCTAGGTGAGGCGCTCCATTGACTAACCAGCTCCACTCATGAACCAGCACTACCCACAGAAATACTTTCTGGAAATAGACAAGAAGAACTGCTGTGTGTTCCGAGACGACTTCATTGCCAAAGTGTTGCCGCCGGTGTTAGGGTTGGAGTTTGTGTTCGGGCTTCTGGGCAATGGCCTTGCCCTGTGGATTTTCTGTTTCCATCTCAAGTCCTGGAAATCCAGCCGGATTTTCCTGTTCAACCTGGCCGTGGCTGACTTTCTCCTGATCATTTGCCTGCCATTCCTGACGGACAACTATGTGAGGAAGTGGGACTGGAAGTTTGGGGACATCCCTTGCCGGCTGATGCTCTTCATGTTGGCTATGAACCGCCAGGGCAGCATCATCTTCCTCACAGTAGTGGCCGTGGATAGGTATTTCCGGGTGGTCCATCCCCACCATGCCCTGAACAAGATCTCCAACCGGACAGCAGCCATCATCTCTTGCCTCCTGTGGGGCATCACCATTGGCCTGACAGTTCACCTCCTGCGCAAAAAGATGCTGATCCAGAATGGCTCTGCCAATCTCTGCAGCAGCTTCAGCATCTGCTATACCTTCAGGTGGCACGATGCCATGTTCCTCTTGGAGTTCTTCCTGCCCCTGGCCATCATCCTGTACTGCTCAGCCAGAATCATCTGGAGCCTGCGGCAGAGGCAAATGGACAGGCATGCCAAGATAAAGAGAGCCATCAACTTCATCGTGGTGGTGGCCATTGTCTTCATCATCTGCTTCCTTCCCAGTGTGGCTGTGCGAATGCGCATTTTCTGGCTCCTATACACTTCAGGGACGCAGAATTGTGAACTGTATCGTTCAGTGGACCTGGCGTTTTTCATCACCCTCAGCTTCACCTACATGAATAGTATGCTGGACCCCTTGGTGTACTATTTCTCTAGCCCATCTTTTCCCAACTTCTTCTCCACTTTGATTAACCGCTGCCTCCGAAAGAAGCCATCAGGTGAGCCAGACAGTAACCGGAGCACCAGTGTTGAGCTCACGGGTGACCTGACCACTACGAGAAACATCCCAGATACATTAATGGGCAACCCCCAGTGAGCCATAGAGCCCCTCTTATTTGGGCCCAATCTCTTATAAAACAACCATACCAAGAAAAGGGATTGTCACCAAGAACCAAGATCTCTGGAGAAACCTCTGGGCTACTGCACAGAGTAAAATCATCAGACTAGACCTAAGGTTTCCTGGAACTTCCAGATTCAGAGAATCAGATTTAGAGAAACTGTGTGGTAGAGTGGGTGACTGGTTCTAAGGTGTGACCACAGAAATCTTGGGGGAACAGAGAGTAAACCTTCCAGGCATCTGAAACTTTGCTTGATTTTCTGACTCTCGAGACTGAAGATGGGCAAATTGTCAACCCTTCTGCTGAGCAGAGTTGGCACTTCAGAGCCGCCCATCAGAACTTGTGACTTGCTGGACTGCTTTCTTCACCTGAGATTTGGATGGCTCTCCGCTCATGGGGGGATGTCTAGCTAGTTGTGGGCCCCAGCAGGAATAAGGAGAGCTAGAGATTGGAGAGGAGTGAGGTTGCTCCTGGAGGGAGCCCAGACATCGTTAAACAAGTATATGAGTTCCGTGGACCAATTCATCATTCAGCCAAGCTTTAGCAGAAATGGATTCAGCAAAGAGATTCTAAGGATTGGTTAATACCTGAGTTTCCAGTTGTGGTAAATTAGCTCTGGGAGGGACTGAGCTAAACAGTGTTATTAGGGGAAAGAAAATGGCATTGGTGCTACTACCAGCAATTAATCCATTTCTCTCTTGTTTACACTAATTTTAAGGTTGAGCAGTTAAACAGGCTTTGGGGAAGAAAGCTGCTTCCCACCTCTGTTTGCTTTTGTCATTAAAAGGGACAGGCCCTGCTGCCCAATGGTTAAAGGGGGAAGATTCCTCCTGGTTCATTTGCTTGTGTTTCTGTCCTTAATAATAAAGCTACTATTTCAATAAATTTTGAATTTTGACACAGTCTGGTATCGCATATGTCTGGGTTATGGTTCACAGAAATGGACTTCTTACTTAAGCAGAGACTTTTATGGGTTGTTAACTATGCCCTGGTGGAAAAATTCTGTACACTGCAAAGTAAGGAAAGGATGCAGATACTGAGCTACCTCATGTAATTCAAGTAAAAGTTACATCTGTGCTGAGACAAGGGTGGAAAAGGTCTGGGAATAAATAAAAAACAATTTAATGTGGAAGATTCACTTAAGTAAGATTGTGAGAGTATTAGCACTTTACTGAGAGTTTGATGAACATTGCTGTTAGGATTTGCGCAGTAAAAAAAGGAATTGAGGCCGACAAAGGTTTTCTGTAGGAGGGGAAGAAAGAGCTTCCTATGGAATGGTTTCAGTTCCCAGTTCTGAGATGGAAAGGAGATGTACCGGTTTTGAGTCTGTGATCGGTCCAAGTTTCTGTTACGCTTTCATTCCCATCTCTGTCACTCCTCGATTCTTTAGCAAGATGAGGCATGTTTCAACCACCTGACGTGGCTACCGATAAGGAATTTAGAGACTCAAGCTCCCAGCCCTGGGTGAATGGCAATAAACAAGGAAAGGTACACATTCTTGAATTTCTTCCATGTTTTCAGAGTAGTTCTCTTATTTGTATTGCCAAAAGCAGGGATCACTTCCTTCAAGAGGAAGCAATGGCAGAGATGAGCTCAGAGGAGAGAAGGGATTCCCCAGGCTCAAATGCATGAGTCAGTGGGGGTGATCTGCAGTGTTCAGAACTCACCACCTCACATTCGTTCTTTTATTAGGCGCTTTCATCAGTTTTCATGTGTTAAGCACTAACTATGTGCCAAGCACTGTTTTGGGTGGTGGATTAGAGCCAAGAACCAGCTAATCGAAGCCCTCTTCTCTTCAAACTCACATGTGACGTGGGGAGGAGACAGGAATGCAGTGAACAAATGACTGGAAAGGGAGTTTGGGGTGGTGATGGCTATTGTGAAGACACCAAGGCGGGGGGACGGGAATGAAGAGTAACTAGAGTGGGGGAGACTGGGGAGAACTTCAGCTGAACAGAGCAAACCATGCAAAAATCTGAGGGGAAGGACACTCCTGGCAGAGGGAAAGGTAAGTGCAAAGGCCCTGAAGTGAGAATTAGTTAGGTGTGAGTGTATTAGTTTCCCGTGGCAGCCTTAAGAAAGTACCACAAACTGGGTGGCTTCAAGCAAGAGAAATTTATCCTGTCCAAGATCTGGAAGCTGGAAGTCCGAAATCAAGGCGTTGGGAGGGTCGGTTCTGTCTGGAGGCTCCAAGGTTCAATCTGCTTCCTGCCTCACTCCTGGCTCCTTCGGGATGCTGGCGGTCCTTGGTGTTCCTTGGCTTGTAGACACATCCTCCAGTCTCTTCTTCCCTCTTCCATCGTCGGCTCCTCTGTTCCTGTGTACTCTTCTCTTTTCTTTTTTTTTTTTGTAGAGACAGAGTCTCACTTTATGGCCCTCGGTAGAGTGCCGTGGCCTCACACAGCTCACAGCAACCTCCAACTCCTGGGCTTAAGCAATTCTCTTGCCTCAGCCCCCCGAGTAGCTGGGACTACAGGCGCCCGCCACAACGCCCGGCTATTTTTTGGTTGCAGTTTGGCTGGGGCCGGGTTTGAACCCGCCATCCCCGGTATATGGGGCCGGCGCCTTACCGACTGAGCCACAGGCACCGCCATACTCTTATAAGAACACTTGTCATTGGTTTTAGGGCCCACCCTAATCCAAGTTAATCTCTTTTTGAGATCTTTACCTTAATTACACCTGCAAAGATCCTTATTCCAAATACAGTCAAATTTTAAGATTTGGGATGAACGTAATTGTGCGGAACCATAGTTCAACCTACTGTAATGAGGAATAGAGAACAGTCTGGTGTGGGCAGTACCCAGGAATTCAAGGTTATAGTGCGCTATGATTGGGCCACTGGACTCCAGCCTGGGATACAGAGCAAGCAAAATTTGATCTCTAAACAAACAAATAAACAAATTTTAAAAATAGGAGCAAGGGCCGGGCCCAGTGGCTCATACCTATAAATCCTAGCACTCTGGGAGGCTGAGGCAGGTGCATTGCGTGAGCTCGGGAGTTCTAGACCAGCCTGAGCAAAAGAGAGAACCTTTCTGTACTAAAAATAGAAAAATTGGCTCGGCGCCTGTAGCTCAATGGCTAGGGCGCCAGCCACATACGCCAGAGCTGGCAGGCTAGAACCTAGCCCGGGCCTGCCAAACAACAATGACAACTACAACCAAAAAAAGAAAAAAAAAATAGCCAGGCGTTGTGGTGGGTGCCTGTAGTCCCAGCTACTTGAGAGGCTGCGGCAAGAGAATTGCTTAAGGCCAAGACTTAGAGGTTGTTGTGTGCTGTGATACCACAGTACTCTACTGAGGGCGACATAGTGAGACTTTGTCTCAAAAAAAATAAAATAAAGGGTGGTGCCTGTGGCTCAAGGAGTAGGGCGCCGGTCCCACATGCCGGAGGTGGTGGGTTCAAACCTAGCCCTGGCCAAAAACCAACAACAAAAACAAGGGCGGTGCCTGTGGCTCAGTCGGTAAGGCGCCGGCCCCATATACCGAGGGTGGCGGGTTAAAACCTGGGCCCGGCTGAACTGCAACAAAAAAATAGCCAGGCGTTGTGGCGGGCACCTGTAGTCCCAGCTACTTGGGAGGCTGAGGCAAGAGAATCGCTTAAGCCCAGGAGCTGGAGGTTGCTGTGAGCTGTGTGAGGCCACGGCACTCTACTGAGGGCCATAAAGTGAGACTCTGTCTCTACAAAAAAAAAAAATAATAAATAAATAAAATAAAATAAAATAAAATAAAATAAAAATAGAAAATAAATAAATAAAAATAGAAAAACTGAGGCATGAGGATCGCTTGAGCCGGAGTTAGAGGTTGCCACAAGCTATGATGCCACAGTACTCTACCAAGGGTGACTGTTTGAGATTCTGTCTCAAAATAAATAAACAAATAAAAATAAAAATACTGCTCTTAATCCTAGCACTTGGGAGGTTGAGGAGAGTGGATTGCCTGAGCTCACAGGTTTGAGACCAGTCTGAGCCAGAGCGAGACCTCGTCTCTAAAAATAGCCAGGTGTTGTAACTGGCGCCTGTAGTCCCAACTACTTGGGAGGCTGAGGCAAGAGAATCGCTTAAGCCCAGGAGTTTGAGGTTGCTGTGAGCCATGATGCCACCGCACTCTACTGAGGGCAATAAAGTGAGACTCTGTGTCCAAATAAATAAATGGGCTCGGCTCCTGTAGCTCACTGGCTAGGGTACCAGCCACATACACTGGAGCTGGTGGGTTCAAACCCAGCCCGGCCTGCCAAACAACAATGACGACTACAACCAAAAAATAAAAAAAAAATAGCTGGGCGTATGGCAGGTGCCTGTAGTCCCAGCTACTAGGGAGGCTGAGGCAAGAGAATTGCTTAAGCCTAAGGGTTGGAGGTTGCTGTGAGTTGTGACACCACAGCACTCTACTGAGGGTGACATAGTGAGACTCTGTCTCAAGAAATTAATTAATTAAAATTAAAAATAAAAATAAAAATAGGAGCAAGGAAGGCAGTATAGACCAAATCTCACACAAATGGCCAGGTCTCACACTGTGGTACTGTGTGTGGTGTGAGAGAGTGTGTCTGTGTGCCTATGTATTGCAAAGGGCATTTACAATCATATCTGCATCTACTTTCCATTACTGTCTCAAGCCTGTCCTGCAGCTGCTTCCTTTATTTTAAGGGTTACCAATTCTTAGGGTCATGAGTTCTGTAAGTTCACTCTAGGCTATAAAGTAGGACTTCCTTTTTGCACATCTTATTTCAAATTTAGAAGTCCTTTATAAAGGCATGCTTTTTGCAAAGTGTACAGTCTGATTTTGTAGACCTATGGTATAAAATTTATTAAAGAATATTAACTATTGTTAAAAAAAAGTAGGACTTCCTTTTAGCTGTTCCCAGATAATCTCTTCCAAATATCAAGAGATTATCCCTGAATCTAGAACCATAAAATCAGGGGTGCAAGATGGCATTTGCTCCTGATTTTAGGTGCTCCCTTCTCCTTTCCAGATTCATTAGCCTGTTCACCCGAGGGTGCCTCGGCTAGAGTGAGGGGGACCTAAACCACATGGTATCCTGGTGCACACACACCACAGGTCCTTAAAATCAATTTTGGGTTCATATTCAAAATAATTCCTTGGCTTGGCACCCCTAACACAATGGTTACAGTGCCAGACCCATACACCAAGGCTGGCAGGTTCGAACCCAGCCTGGGCCAGCTAGAACAACAATGGCAACTACAACAAAAAATAGCCAGGCATTGTGGTGGGCGCCTGTAGTCCCAGCTACTAGGGACACTGAGGCAAGAGAATCGCTTAAGCCCAAGAGTTGGAGGTTGCTGTGAGCTGTGATGCCACAGCACTCTACCCAGGGTGACATAGTGAGACTCTGTCTCAAAAAAAAAAAAGAAAAGAAAAGAAAAAGAAGGAAAATAATTTCTAATTATAATCTGTCAATCTGTTGGCCTTGCTGCAGATAGCAAGCAGCTGTCTCCGGGGCCACATAACACCTGCCTTCTTCCCTGACTTCACTTCTATAATCAGGGACTCAGCTGAGTAATCCATCATATGAGGGGGCATTGGGTAAAGCCAGAAAGTACTGGAAGTTCACCACTTACCGGCCAACTGGGCTATCAAATTGATGTCATCTTCAAATCACTGATGTCATCTTCAAATCATTGATGTCATCTTCAAATCAGTGCTAAAATTTTGATGAAATTCTTTGATGGCTAAGACCAAAGCTGTCCACATTACCTGCAAACTTCCTGAAAAGGAAATTTCATTTTTCTTTTTCTCTCCTGGTAGTGAGATGGTGCCTTATTATGACTTTTAACTCACAGTCCTGGTGGATGCAAGTAACTGAAACACACTTTGGGTTAACTTACACAAAAAAAATTAAAAACAGAAAGACAGGAAGGGTACTGGAGAGAGTAGTGGTTCTCACAGAAATGGAGAGAGCAGCAGTAAACCAAGCCGGGCAGTCCCAGGATACCCGTGCACAGCCCTTTACCCAGCTCTTAACCATGAACATGACCCAATCTCTCAGCATCTCCTTAGCCCAGGCATTCTTAGGAAGGTGGAGTCTCTCAGGTCAAATTCTCATGTGAGAGAACCAATTGGTTCCAAATTGCTCTTTTTAAAAACATTATAAAGGCGATGATTGTGCTGCAGCTGTGTAAAGAGGTACATACAGAGGGTGCCAAAAACTTAATACAGTTTTAAGAAAGGAAAAACTGTATTGAAAATGCAATAATAAGCCTGCACGGTGGCTCACTCTGAAGCTGAAGTGTGTGGATTGCTGAACCTCAGCAGTTCAAGACCAGCCTGAGCAAGAGCGAGATCCTGTCTACTAAAAACAGAAAAATTATTCGAGCATTGTGGTGGGCGCTTCTAGTCCTAGCTATTGAAGAGGCTTAGGCCAGAGGATTTCTTTCTTTTGTTTTCTTTCTTTCCTATTTATTTATTTATTATTTTTTGAGACAGAGTCTCACTCTGTCACCCTGGGTAGACTGCCATAGCATCATAGCTCACAGCAACCTCAAACTCTTGGAGGTAGGGTCTCACTCTTGCTCAGGCTGGTCTCTAACTCCTGAGTTCAAGTGATCCACCCACCTTGACCTCCCAAGAGGGCAGGGCGAGGATTACAGGCACGAGCCACCATGCCCAGCCTTCAAGAGGATCTCTTGAGCCCAGGAGTTTGAGGCTGTGAGCTATGACGCTACTGCACTCTACTCAGGGCGACGGAGGGAGACTCTGTCTAAAAAAAAAAAAAAAGAAAGAAAAATTGTAATAATATATACCAGTAACGTTTGTTAACTTGTATATTGTAGCTTGTATCTCTTGTAATTGCAGAAATCAAACATGACTTGAGTATTACAATTTTAATGTAGTTTTTTCTTGAAACGCATATACATTTTTTGGCACACACATTTTTGGGAGGGGTTTCACAGTTTTATTGGGGGTCTAAGGAGAGGAGCCTCCTCCTTGTCTACAGAAGTGCTCAGAATTTCTCCAGCCGGCTCGGCACTTATAGCTCAAGTGGCTAAGTCTCCAGTCACATACACCAGAGCTGGCAGGTTCGAATCTAGCCTGGGCCTGCCAAACAACAATGACAGAATGTCTCCAGCCACTCCAAATTTGGGCCTCAGAGGCCTAAGGGTGACTGGGCACTCCAGGCACGTCCTGACCATCTTGGAGAGGCAAAGGCACTAGGGAGTTGTGGGGTGGCGACTGGTGAATGGTGATGGTGTCTGGTGCAGAAACTGGGTGGCAGCAGACCAGTTGGTGGCTCTTGATGATGAAGGACACAGCCAGCAGCATCTCCTTGGCCCAGGCATTCTTAGGAAGGTGGAGTCTCAAGCCATCTCGGTTTCAGAGTCTGTTTAGAGTATTATTAAACCATTCTTTGTCAAAGACATGCTCTCTGCCATGTGATCCTCAGATGTTTCAGATCACCCTCTATTCTGCTAGCACGTTTGGACTTTCGGCAGAACTAATCTCAATTCTTTTGCTGTCAAGTTTCATGCTACAAAACTATGGTCTCTAAAGAACAGGGAGGTAATCGGTCAACCTTCAAGAAGCAATAACTTGGGTGGTGCCTGTGGCTCAGTGAGTAGGGTGCTGGCCCCATATGCTGAGGGTGGTGAGTTCAAGCCCAACCCCAGCCAAACTGCAACAATAAAAAAATAAAAAAAATAAAAAATAAAACAAGGCCAAACTGCAACAATAAAAAAATTAAAAAAAAAAAACAAGGCCAAACTGCAACAATAAAAAAAAAAAAAAAGAAGCAATAACTTTCACACTGCCCTTTCATCTGTGCACCTCCAGATACATGTTCTAGAGTTCTGTTTTTCGTTTTTTTTTGAGACAGTGTTTCCCTCTTTTGCGTAGGCTAGAGTACAGTGACATCATCATGGCTGACTGCAACCTCAAACTCTTGGACTCAAGTAATCCCCTTGCCTCAGCCTCCTGAATAACTGGGAATACAGGTGCCTTCTACAATGCCTGGCTAATTTTTTTTTTTAATTAATTAATTTATTTATTTATAGAGACAGAGTTTCACTTTATTGCCCTCGGTAGAGTGCCATGGCATCACACAGCTCACAGCAACCTCCAACTCCTGGGCTTAGGCGATTCTCCTGCCTCAGCCTCCCGAGCAGCTGGGACTACAGGCGCCCACCACAACGCCCGGCCATTTTTTTGTTGCAGTTTGGCCGGGGTTGGGTTTGAACCCGCCACCCTCGGCATATGGGGCCGGCGCCCTGCTCACTGAGCCAGAGGCGCCGCCCGCCTGGCTAATTTTTTAATTTTTTTGTAGGAGTGAAGTCTCACTGTGTTTCTCAGACTGTTCTTAATTTCCTGAGTCCAATGGATCCTCCCACCTCTGCCTCCCAGAGTGCTAGGATTACAGATGTGAGTTACTACCCCCAGCCTGTTCTAGAGTCCTATAGAAGGCCTTCCTAAAGAATTAAAGTTCTTGTTATTCTATATATTGCTTAATAAAACTCAGAGCAAAGGAATACTCTTTGGCAGGCTTAGCTGAAGGGAGTTCCATCCACTATTTCTTATCTTCCACGATAAAAGAAACATGACTATTTTGCAATCAGCACTAGATTCTCTTTGGGCTCAAATTGAACATTTGGTCACCCTCTGTCTCTTCAGGGAAAAGGAGTTTGCATATGGCATTACAAACATCAGGGCCTGACCTATAGCCCACAATCCCAACACCCTGTCTAGTGAAAGGCAAATCTTTCTGGGCTCTCAACAAATATTGATACATCAGACCTCTGGTCACACCCAAAGGTGGATTTACAACCATCAATAGGTACTGGGAACAGTACATGACGTTCTCAATGCAATTCTGAAAAGGAGAGAAAATGAACTGACTTAATGGTATCATCAGGTTGAACGACAATGGGTTTCTTTTTAGCACGTTTACAAAGTCTGTAACATGATGGTGTAGCAGGAAATTTATAGTCTGGTTTTGGTTTTGGTAAAGTGATGTGAATGCAAAGTACTCTCCCAATTGGAATGGAGGTCTAGAGAGTTTGAGCAACTTGTCTAAGGTTATGTAACTGCTAAGTGATGGACCAAATAAACAAACACAACCAACCTTATTCCAGACTCCTTGCTTCAGAAGTTCTGAGAACAAAGCCGGGGTGGTGGCTCGCGCCTGTAATCCCATCACTGTGAGAGGCCAACGCAGGTGGATTGCCTGAGCTCAGCAATTCCAGACAAGCCTGAGCAAGGGCAAGACCCCGATTCTACTAAAAAAGCCAGGCAAGCCTGTAGTCCCAGCTACTCAGGAGGCCAAAGCAAGAGAGTTTGAGCCCAGGAGTTTGAGGTTGCTGTAAGCTATGATGCCATGGCCCTCTACCCAGGACAACAGAGTGAGACTTGGTCTCAAAAAACAAAAAAAGGCTCAGCACCTGTGGCTCAAGCAGCTAAGGCGCCAGCCACTTACACCTGAGCTGGTGGGTTTGAATCCAGCCCGGGCCCACCAAACAACAATGACATGGCTGCAACCAAAAAATAGCCAGGCATTGTGGTGTGTGCCTGTAGTCCCAGCTACTTGGGAGGCGGAGGCCGGAAAATCGCTTGAGCCCAGGAGTTGGAGGTTGCTGTGAGCTGTGATGTCACAGCGCTCTACCCAGGGCGACAGCATGAAGCTCTGTCTAAAAAAAAAAAGAAGTAGTTCTGAGAACGCATGAAGTAAGGGACGAGCAACTGGAAATGGACAAAGTAGTATGAATACCTTGATCTGTTTGGGGTCAGAACTTCCAGAACTTCCCAACCATTAGCTCTTTAGGCACCATCTGGGCTCAAACTGAGGGCTTATACATAAGCTACCTATTTAGTGCCCAGAACTTACTACATGCACTCTAAAAACTCCTTTTTCTTCTCCATATCTATCTCTAGGTCGACCCTTTTATTCTTTGTTGAAGGTTCTTCTTGCTTTTCTGAAGAAGCAACCTCTTCACAAGGAAGCAAGTTCAAGATACTATCGCAGGCTCGGTGCCTGCAGCTCAAGCAGCTAAGGCGCCAGCCACATACACCTGAGCTGGCGGGTTCAAATCCTGGGCCCACCAAACAACAATGACGGCTGCAACCAACAAATAGCCGGGCGTGGTGGCGGGCGCCTCTGGTCCCAGCTACTTGGGAGGCTGAGGCAGGAGAATCGCTTAAGCCCAGGAGTTTGAGGTTACTATGAGCTGTGATGCCTCACGGCACTCTACGGAGGGTGACAGCTTGAGGCTCTGTCTCAAAAAAAAAAAAAAAGATGCTCATTGCAACATTGTTTGTAATAGTGAAAAGCAGGAAACAACCACAATGTCCCTTGGCAGGGGAATAGATAAATACATTGTGATATGGGCACCCAGTGGAATATTGTTAATACTTAGCAGCAAAGAAAATGAATCAGCGCTACATCCATTAACAGGATTGAATCTCTAGCATGTTATCTAGACCAAAAAGCAAGTTGCCAAAGGATATGTGTAACGTAGTAATGTCTGTATAAATGTTTGAAAGTTGCTAAACAAAACCATTTATTGCGTTTGGAAATATCAATATGTAATGACATAAAAATCATGGATGAGAAGAGTGAACACTAATGTCACAAATTACTTCTGCAGAAGGAAAGAGGGAGGGAAATGGTTTGAAAGGGAGGCTTTGGGCTGCGCCTGTGGCTTAGTCGGTAAGGCGCCGGCCCCATATACCGAGGGAGGCAGGTTCAAACCCAGCCCCGGCCAAACCGCAACCAAAAAATAGCCGGGCGTTGTGGCGGGCGCCTGTAGTCCCAGCTGCTTGGGAGGCTGAGGCAAGAAAATCGCTTAAGCCCAGGAGCTGGAGGTTGCTGTGAGCTGTGTGAGGCCACGGCACTCTACCGAGGGCCATAAAGTGAGACTCTGTCTCTACAAAAAAAAAAAAAAGAAAGGGAGGCTTCAACTGCATTTGTAACACTTTCACTTCATTTTAAAAGAAGGTTCTGACTGGGCATGGTGGCTTACACCTGTAATCCCAGCATGCTGGGCCAAGGTGAGAGAATCCCTTGAACTCAGGAGTTTCAAGACCAGTCTGAGCAAGAGTAAGACCCCACCTCTACCAAAAATAGCAAAATTAGGTGAGCGTTGTGGTGGGTACCTGTCGTCCCAGCTACTCTGGAGGCTGAGCCAGGAGCATCCTTTGAGTGCAGGAGTTGGAGGTTACTGTGAGCTACGATGACACCACTGCACTCTGGCCTGGCAACAGAGTGGGACTTTGTCTCAAAAAAAAAAAAAAAAAAGAAGAAGAAGAAGGTTCTGCAAATGTCTTTCAATGGGTAAATAGTTAAACTGTGGTACATCCATAGGGTACGATACCACTCAGCAATAGAGAGAAATAAACTATTGATACATACAACTTGCATGGATTTTAAGGGCATTTTGCTGAGGAGGGAATACAAAGCCAGTCTCAAAAAGTTATATACTGCATAATTTCATTTACATAACATTCTCAAAATGATAAAATTAGAGAGATGAAGAAGACTTCAAGGATCCCAGAGCCTTGTATTTGGATCCCTGTACTTGGATGCAAGGCCTTTAAAGAGGTTATTAAGTTAAAATGAGGTCATGTGGGGGGCCCAATCCAATAGGACGAGTGTCCAAGTGGAGATTAGGACACAGACACCTGCAGTGGGGTGACCATGGGAGGACACAGGGAGAAGATGCCATCTGTAAGCCAGAAGAGAGGCCTCAGAAGAAATAATCCTGCCAACCTCTTGACCCTGGACTTCTAGACTCCAGAACAGTGAGCAAATAGATTTCAACAAAATAGATTTCTATCGATAAAGCTCCCAGTCTGCGGTGCTGCTGTGGCTGCTCAGCGACTCCTGCACAGGTAGGTGACCAGGTTCCTCGAGCCTCAGTCCACCAGTGGTTCCAGAGCTCGGCTGGAATGCCAAATGTGTTTATTTAAAAACCACTTATCACCTATAAACCCGAATAGAATTTTACGTAAGGCCTGCCGTGCTATACAGCAGAGAAATTCAACTTTAGAAAAAATAAAAGAATAACATTAAGGACAGATTGACTTTCCACAGGCAAACATTGCCCAACTGCTGTCACGCTCCCCACTGACTTTCTGTTTAATGAAGGAAACAGATCACAAAATTTATTAAAATGTGTCTTACTAAAAACTGAATAACAGAAAAAAAATGTTATACTGTTCCCTAGGGTTTCCATAGAGGCAGAACATTGACATTTTAGCTATGATTTTTTTTTTTTTTGCCGTTTTTGGCCAAGGCTGGGTTTGAACTGTCCACCTCCGGCATATGGGGCCAGTGCCCTACTCCTTTGAGCCACAAGCGCTGCCCTGGGCTATGATTTTTTTTTTTTTTGTGGTTTTTGGCTGGGGCTAGGTTTGAACCTGCCACCTCCAGCATATGGGACCGTCACCCTACTCCTTGAGCCACAGGTGCTGCCCGCTATGACTTTTTAAAAAAAAAAACAAAACTTTTTTTTTTTGAGACAGTGTCTCACTTTGTCACCCTTGGTAGAATGCCATAGCTCACAGCAACCTCAAACTCTTGGGCTTAAGTGATTCTCTTGCCTCAGCCTCCCAAATAGCTGGAATCATAGGTGCCCACCACAACGCCCGTCTATTTGTTTGTTGCAGTTGTCATTGTTGATTTTAGCTGGCCCGGGCTGTGTTCAAACCCGACAGCCTGGGTGTATGTGGTCGGCACCCTACCCACTGAGCTATGGGTGCTGCCCCCAAAAGTTTTAAACAAAACTACTAAAGCTGGCCGGGCGTGGTGGCTCACGCCTGTACTCGCAGCGCTGTGGGAGGCCGAGGCAGGTGGGTTGCCTGAGCTCAGAGGTTCGAGACCAGTGTGAGCAGCAGTGAACAAGAGTAAGACACCGTTTCTACTAACATCAAAAACAGCTGGATGTTGTGGTGGGCGTCTGTAATCCCACCTACTAGGGAGGCAACGGGAAAGAGAATCACCAGAGGAAGAACACTAAAAAAAAGAAGAAAATGAACAACAACAAAAAAAGTACTTCAAACGAAGAAGAATGAACAAGGAAGCTGAAATTAAAAAAAAAAAAAAACTGTTAAAGCTATTACAGCCAGAAAAAAACCCTCCTCAATATCCTTATCTACTATTATTATGTCTAACAAAGAATAGTCACGTAAAGCCCCTAAGAATTATCTTTCTAAAACAAAAAATTGAATTATGGAGGGCAGGCACAGTGGCTCACACCTGTAATCCTAGCACTCTGGGAGGCCAAGGTGGGAGGATGCTTGGGCTCAGGATCTCAAGATCAGTTTGAGCAAGAGAGAGAGCCCCATTTCTACTAAAAAAAAGTAGAAAAATTAGCTGGGTTTTGTGGTGAGTGCCTGCAGTCCCAGCTATTCAGGAGGCTGAGGCAGGAGGATCACTTGAGCCCAAGAGTTTAAGGTTGCTGTGAACTAGAGTGAGCACTCTAGCCTGAGCAAGAGAGTGAGACTGTGTCTCAAAAACAAAAAAAGATTTTTTTTAATAATGCCTCTTTTCCTAACTCAAAACCCTTCAATAGGCTCAGTGCCCGTAGCTCAGTGGTTAGGGTGCTGGCCACAAACACCAGGGATGGCAGATTTGAACACTGCCTGGGCCTGCTAAACAAAAATGACAACAACAACAACCACCACAACAAAATAGCCGGGCGTTGTGGTGGGCACCTATAGTCCCAGCTACAAGGGAGACCGAGGCAAGAGAATAGCTTGAGTTTGAGGTTACTGTGATCTGTGACACCACAGCACTCTACTGATACTCTATCTCAAAAAACAAACAAACAAAAATAAACCCTTTAATTATCAACAGAAAAAAGTCCAGATTGGTTAGCTCAGCCTTCACTGCCAGGCTACATGAATCGACATTGTCCTTCAGAGGTGAAAGAAAATGGCCTTTGGGATGAGATGTACTGGGAATGAAATTCCAGTTCGACCACTCATTGGCTGGTTTGGGGAACCCAGAGAAGGTGAGAGAGGCCTAGAATCCTTCCTGCCTTTGGAGCACCTGATGTATTTTTTTATCTAGATATAATTCACACACTGTAAAATTCACCCTTTTAAAAGAAATTGGCTGTCTTTGCCTGTGGAACACTTTCTTAACATTCAGGAGAATTTCCTCTGACACAAGCCTGGAAGGCCTGGGAGAGACAGGACTGGGCCTGCAAATTGGAACTTCTGCCAATGCCTGCATGTCTTGACTGCCTTTATGACTTTTATGACCGACAGAGGAAAATACAGTGCAATTGAGGTGAACCAACTGATAGCTAAAGGGACGCCTGAGAAACCCCAAGAGCAATAGTTCTGCCAATTCTGGCAGCCACGGGCAGAGCCCTGGTGTATGGTGCCCATTTGCCAAGGTAACCAGGATGTCTTTGGTTGCGGGATAGCGCCAACCAGAAAAGGAGTCCCAGTGAGCCAAGTAATTCTTTGTAAAACCAAGGCACCAGGCAAGACCCCGAGGACTCTGCCATCAGCTGAGATTCCGTGGGCTGGGTGGCTTAGAAATCACAGAAATTTATTTCTCATGGTTCTAGAGGCTGGGAAGTCCAAGATCTGCACCAGCAGTTTCAGCATCTGGCAGAGGCCTGTTCCACTGATGGCCTTCTCTCAGAGTGAAAAATGGAAAAAAACAAAAATATTTTTTATAATCTGATTTCTTTTTTTTTTTTTTGGCTGGGGCTGGGTTTGAACCCACCACCTCCGGCATATGGGACTGGCGCCCTACTCCTTGAGCCACAGGCACCGCCCTATAATCTGATTTCTTTTTTTTTTTTATTTTTATTTATTTATTTATTTATTTTTTTTTTTTTTTTTTTTTTTTTTTTCTTTTTGTAGAGACAGAGTCTCACTTTATGGCCCTCGGTAGAGTGCCGTGGCCTCACACAGCTCACAGCAACCTCCAACTCCTGGGCTTAAGCGATTCTCTTGCCTCAGCCTCCCGAGTAGCTGGGACTACAGGCGCCCGCCACAACGCCCGGCTATTTTTTGGTTGCAGTTTGGCCGGGGCCGGGTTTGAACCCGCCACCCTCGGTATATGGGGCCGGCACCTTACCGACTGAGCCACCGGTGCCGCCCTATTTATTTATTTATTTATTTTTTTATTGCAGCTTTTGGCCAGGGCTAGGTTTGAACTCGCCATCTCTAGTATATGGGGCCGGCGCCTTACTCCATTGAGCCACAGGCACCACCCTATAATCTGATTTCTTTAAGCCTATGACATGGGGCTCATTTTATCCACATTTTTAAATTGGAAACTGAGGCCCAGAGAGATTTACTAATTTAAGGCCTTCTGACTCTAAGTGAGGTTGACATTTACCTTTGAAGAATTCTAAAAGACGAAGAAACTGAAGGTGGGTTTAACAGACCCTGGCACTGAGGCTGGGAGAGTTCCAGGAGACCACAGAACAGAAAGCTTCTTTCTTCCAGGCAGCTCAGCAAGAGCTTGAAATCCTATCAGCTCCAATATCCTAAGCCCACAGGGGTAGAGGCTGCTTTGCCTACTTCCAGCAGGGGTACTTGCACTGCACAGGAAGGTCTCAACAACTTTCCTCAAGTGCTAACAGCTGCCCCTCCTTCCCACACCCAGAAACAGGAAGAGCAGGTGGAGCAATCGGAAGACACAGGGCTGAAGTAGACAGAAATGTCCCTGGATTAAAAACAGTAATAGGCCAGGTGCAGTGGCTCAGGCCTATAGTCTTAGCTTCTCAGGAGGCTGGAGCAGGAGGATTGTTTGAGCCCAGGAGTTTGAGGCTGCAGTGATGCAGCTATGATTATGTCACTGCACTCTAGCCCAGGTGACAGAGTGAGACCCTGTCTCAAAACAAAATGAAACAAAAATAAGAAACAAGAGTAGTTAAGGAAATCCAAGTACAGCACAGAAATGACTTTTTAGAGCTAAAATATATGATTTCTGGGGGTTTTTTTTTGAACAAAGTCTTACTCGCCCTAGATAGAGTGCCATGGCGTCACAACTTGCAGCAACCTCTAACTCTTGGGTTCAAGAGATTCTCTTGCCTCAGCCTCCCAAGTACCTAGGATTACAGATGCCCACCACAACGCTATTTTTTTTTTTTTTTTTGTGGTTTTTGGCCGGGGCTGGATGTGAACCCGCCACCTCTGGCATATGAGACTGGCGCCCTACTCCTTGAGCCACAGGCGCCACCCCACAACGCTATTTTTTGTTGTTGTTGTAGTTGTCATTGTTGTTTGGCAGGCCCGGGCTGGGTTTGAACCCGCCAGCTCTGGCGTATGTGACTGGTGCCCTAGCCGCTAAGCTATAGGTGCAGAGCCTAAAATACATGATTTTTTAACTTAAGAATCTCCATTATAGGCGGCACCTGTGGCTCAGTGAGCAGGGCGCCGGCCCCATATACCAAGGGTGGCAGGTTCAAACCCGGCCCCGGCCAAACTGCAACAAAAAAATAGCCGGGCGTTGTGGCAGGTGCCTGTGGTCCCAGCTTCTTGGGAGGCAGAGGCAGGAGACTCGCTTGAGCCCAGGAGTTGGAGGTTGCTGTGAGCTGTGATGCCACAGCACTCTACCCAGGGTGACAGCTTGAGGCTCTGTCTGAAAAGAAAAGAAAACTCAAGAGGGGAGAAGAAAGAGAGTGAGAACCACGTTCAGAACACAGGCACATGACATTTTCAATTTAAATAGGTCAGGACAGACTGGGATTTGTGTAATAGAGAAGGACTCCTGTAAAAGAGAAGAACCCTTAAAACCAAATGGATATCCTGGAAGGGAAATTATAGGAAATAATAAATTATCTCAGTAAAACCCCAGAGAGTAGGGTGAGGAGCAAACGTGTTTCACAGTTCTCATCAGGGAACTCCGGGGAAGGGAAGAAGAAAGGGGAAGTGAGAGGATTCGAAAGGTCTCGCCTTCCTGGGGTAAGGGAAAAGGAAAATGTGACAGAATAGCAAATGTATACTTCATCTCTGATCTTGGCTCCGGACACAGAGCTGCTAAACTCCTCTACAAGGTGATAGGAAGATCTTCTGTTATCATTTTTAATCTTCATCCCTGGTTCCTAACACAAGAGCTTTTAGGACCCTTGAAATCCCTCTGTCTTTTTTTAGCTAATGTGATGACTGGTGGTTATACAGCTTCAGGATGGAGGCCGGTTACCACAAAGACCAAGGCTTGACCACAGGTTGGAACTTTCAGCCCCATCTCTTGACATCTGGTTGACTTAATCATCAGTGGCCAGGGATTTAATCAATCACAATGAAGCCTCCATAGAAACACCTCAGAGAAGGACAGGTCTGGGAGACCTCCAAGACGGTGAACACATGAAAGGGCTTCAGGCGCACACCTGAGGGCCTGGTGGTGGTCCTGCACTCCCCCACCTGTACCTTATCCTATGTATCACTTCCATTTGGTTGTTCCTGTGTTGAATTCTTTTTTTTTTTTGGGCTGGGGCTGGGTTTGAACCCACCACCTCCGGTATATGGGGCCAGCACCCTACTCCTTGAGCCACAGGAGCTGCCCATCATGTGTTGAATTCTTTATCATAAACAAATAAATATAAGCAAAGTTTTTTCCCCAGTTCTGTGAGCCATTCTTAGCAAATTATTGAACCCAAGGAGCAGGCAGTGTAAACTGATTTACAGCTGGTTGGTCAGAAGTACAAGGTGGGCGGTACCCATAGCTCAGTGGATAGGGCACTGGCCACATACACCGAGGCTGGTGGGTTTGAATCCAGCCCAGGTGAGCTAAAACAACAATGACAACTGCAACAACAAAAATGATAGCCTGGAATTGTGGGGGGCACCTATAGTCCCAGCTACTTGGGAGGCTGAGGTGAGAGAATCGCTTAAGCCCAAGAGTTTGAGGTTGCTGTGAGCTGTGACATCACGGCACTCTATGTAGGGTGAGAGCTTGAGACTCTGTCTCAAAAAAAAAAGAAGAAGAAAAGAAGTACAAGGTGGACACCTGGGATTGGGGCCCGAGGAAGAGGCAGTCATTTGGGACTGGGCCAACTCCAGGTCCATAATGTCAGATTCAAATTGATTGTAGGACACCTAGGTGGTATGCAAAGAGAATCAGAAGTTGTATGATACCAAAACTCCATGCATCTGGTGTCAGAAGTGTTGTGAGTAAACAGAAAAACAGTTTGTTTTTTTCTTTTAGGAATGAAATAGAACAAAGAGTCAAAAGGAAAGTGTGCTTTAATGTAGAAAATGATAGATCAAATGTCTCTGATTTTAAGAGCAAGGAAATTAGTCATGAAGAAAATGGGGAGATCTTAACCAAGCCTGGGAACTCAGAAACTATGAAAGAAAAGATGGATATATTTGACCACATAAACATTGAATCATTTTGTGTGACAAAGGATATCATACATAAAACCAATCCAAATGATGGAGCTTGAAAAATATTTGTAATATAAATAATAGTCATGAACTTCTATTGACTAACTTGCGTGTGCCAAGCACCATTCTATTTCCTTCATGTGTATTAATTCATTTCTCTAACAACACTATGGAGTAGGGATGATGATCACTGTATTATAGATGAGTAAACTGAGGCATAATAAGGTTAAATAACTAAAGGAGGTCATGTGGCAGCAAAGTACATGTTCAGATGTGACCTTCGACAGCCTGCCCCAGAGCCGAACCTCTTAATCACATCATAGATGAAAGCCAAAAGCTAAATGGACACTATATAAAGAGCTTTTACAGATTGACCTGAAAAAGATAAACAACCAGTGCAGAAATGGACTTAGACTACACTTATAAATAGATGGCTTACTGAGGAGCAAAACCATATGGGCAACAAACATGAAAATACCCTCAAATGCACCGTAGTCAGACAAAAGCAAATGAAAGAAGCAATGAGACATCATTTTACCTTCATCAGATCAACACAAACTCAAATGTGGAATAATCTCAAATGCTAACAGGAATATGGAGAAAAGGGCACTCTCAGACATGTTGAAGTTTCTCAGCCATTTGGGAAAGGAATTTGGCAACGTCTGTTAAAATTGAAACCAAACATACCCTCTGACCTGCTAATCCCACTCCTGGGAGTGTGTCCAATGAAATAAAAACAGCAATACTTAAGGACAAGGATGTTTGTTGGAGCATTGCTTTCTGTGGCAGAAAACTGGCCACACAGTAAATGCCCATCAGAAGGAAAAGGGCAGTGACTGAATGAATCACAGCACATCTACCCTATGGAATACCATGCTTCCATCAAGAAGAACTAGTGCCTCTGACTTGCAAAATTTCCACAAATTATTGTGAAATGTGAAAAGCATGATATGAAAAAAATGTGTATATTATCTCCATGTGGACATAGGAAGAAAGAAAGGACTCACACTGATTGTCAATATCTGTTACTTGTTGAGGGGTGGGTGACTGATGTGGGTTGAAGACTAAGGATCCAAAAAAAGACTAGTCAGGTGGGAAAAAAAGCTTTACCAATTGTGGCAAACTATGGCCCACAGGCCAGCCTTCTACCTGTCTTTTATAAATAAAGTTTTATTGTAACACAGCTGTTCACAGGGCCAGAACTAGTGTAAAGCTAGTGAAGCAAATACATGGCACAAAATTTAAGAGGCACTCACTCACTCTCAGCACCATCCTTGCATTTGCAGAACTGAGTGTGACCTCACTCCTCTCACCCTAACCCATTCACATTCATTTATATAAAATCTGTGGCTACTTTGATGGTACAACAGAGTTGAGTAGTTAGGACAGAGACTGTATGGCTCGAAAGCCTATGGTATTTCCAACACAAAGTTTATAGGACTGGGTGAGGTGGCTCACATCTGTAATCCTAGCTGTCTGGGAGGCCAAAGCAGGTGGATTGCCTGAGCTCGCAGGTTCGAGACCAACCCGACCAAGAGAGAGACCCCCCCATCTCTAAAAAAAAACCCGGGCATTGTGGCAGGTGCCTGTAGTCCCAGCTACTCAGGGGGCTGAGGCAAGAGAATAACTTGAGCCCAAGAGTTTGAGGTTGCTGTGAGCTATGACGTCACAGTACTCTACGGAGGAAGACAAAGTAAGACTCTGTCTCAAAAAACAAACAAAAAGCAACAAAGTTTGCAGGACTAACATTTGCCTGGAGTATTTTTTTTTTTCAGAGTGTCTACTCACTGAGCTATGGGCCCTGAGCCTTGCCTGGAATATTATATAATAAAATTAGGTATGTGAGGAGCGGCACCTGTGGCTCAATGGGGTAGGCCGCTGGTCCCATATGCCGGAGGTGGTGGGTTCTATCCCAGCCCTGGCCAAAAACCAAAAAAAAAAAAAAAAAAAAAATTAGGTATGTGAAACGTGGTGCCCACAGCACAGTGGTTACAGCGCCAGCCACATGCACTGAGGCTGGCAGGTTTGAACCCAGCCTTGGCCAGCTAAACAACAATGACAACTATAACCAAAAAGTAGCTGAGGCAAGAGAATCACTTTAACCTAAGAGTTTGAGGTTGCTGTGAGCTGTGACACCACAGCACCCTACTGAGGGCGACATAGTAAGACTCTGTCTCAAAAAAAAAAAAAAAAAAAAGGCTCAGTGCCTGTGGCTCAAGCAGTTAAGGTGCCAGCCACATACACCTGAGCTAGCAGGTTCGAATCCAGCCTGGATTGCCAAATAACAATGACGGCTACAACCAAAAAATAGCCGGGCGTTGTGGCAGGCACCTGTAGTCCCAGCTACTTGGGAGGCGGAGGCAGGAGAATCACTTGAGCCCAGGAGTTGGAGGTTGCTGTGAGCTGTGATGCCATGGCCCTCTACCCAGGGTGACAGCTTGAGGCTCTGTCTCAAAAAAAAAAAAAAAATTAGGTATGTGAACATATTACTGTACCTAATAAAAACTTATGTATCTACCTATAGATAGATAATTTTTATTTTATTTTATTTTATTTATTTTTGAGACAGAGTCTCACTTTGTTGCCCTGGGTGGAGTGTTGTGGCGTCACAGCTCACAGCAACCTCAAACTCTTGGGCTCAAGGATTCTCTTGCCTCAGTCTCCCAAGTAGCTGGGATTACAGGCACCCACCATAACGCCCAGCTATTTTTTTTTTTTTTGTAGAGACAGAGTCTCACTTTATGGCCCTCGGTAGAGTGCCGTGGCATCCCACAGCTCACAGCAACCTCCAACTCCTGGGCTTAAGCGATTCTCTTGCCTCAGCCTCCCGAGTAGCTGGGACTACAGGCGCCCGTCACAACGCCCAGCTATTTTTTGGTTGCAGTTTGGCCAGGGCCGGGTTTGAACTCGCCACCCTCGGTATATGGGGCTGGCGCCCTACCGACTGAGCCACGGGCGCCACCCACGCCCAGCTATTTTTAAGAGACAGGGTTTCACTCTGGCTCAGACTGGTCTCAAACCTATGAGCTCAGGCAAGCTACCCACCTCTGGGAGGCCGAGCCACCATGAGCCACCATGCCCGGCCAAAAGATAACTTTTAATAAAATAAAATCAACCAGAGTCTGCAACCTGGCGGCTTGCTGGACTGAAGGACTGACAGCTGTGTTTTTGGTGAGTGTTTTTATAAATTCATGTACACTACTGAGTCTGTGACCCCTAGAAATATTTTCATTAGACACAAAAGTCTGCCCTCCAAATGACCACAAAACATAACCAAATACACAGTACACCCGTGGTATTAAAATGTGGGTGAGGGTTGCCTAACAATTGCAATCAGTGTAACCTGGCTTATTGTACCCTCAATGAATCCCCAACAATAAAAAAATAATAATAAATAAATAAATAAGGAAAAAAAAATGTGGGTGAGGGTCTGGGCGCAGTGGCTCATGCCTATAATCCTAGCACTCTGGGAGGCCAAAGCGGGTAGAGTGCTTGAGCTCACAAGTTCAAGACCAGCCTGAGCAAAAACGAGACTCCCATCTCTACTAAAAGTAGGAAAAAACCTGAGGCAAGTGGATAGCTTGAGCCTAAGAGTTGGAGGTTGCTGTGAGCTATGATGCCACACCACTCTACCAAGGGCAACAGCTTGAGATTCTGTTTCAAAAAAAAAAAAAGTCACAGGGGCAGGGATGTCAGCAAGATGTAGAGAAATGGAACCCTTGGGTGGCGCCTGTGGCTCAGTGAGTAGGGCACCGGCCCCATATACCGAGGGTGGCGGGTTCAAACCCGGCCCCAGCTGAACTGCAACCAAAAAAGAAAAATAGCCGGGCGTTGTGGCGGGCATCTGTAGTCCCAGCTACTCGGGAGGCTGAGGCAGGAGAATCGCTTAAGCCCAGGAGTTGGAGGTTGCTGTGAGCTGTGTGAGGCCACGGCACTCTACCGAGGGCCATAAAGTGAGACTCTGTCTCTACAAAACAACAACAACAACAAAAAAGAATAACAATAAAATAGCTGCTGGGCAGCACCTGTAGCTCAGTAGGGAGGGCACCAGCCACATACATGGAGGCTGACAGGTTCGAACCCGGCCCAGGGCCAGCTAAATAGCAGGGCATTGTGGTGGGCACCTGTAGTCCCAGCTACTTAGGAGGCTGAGGCAAGAGAATCGCTTAAGCCCAAGAGTTTGAGGTTGCTGTGAGCTGTGATGCTATAGCACTCTACTGAGGGCAACAAAGTGAAACTCTGTCTCAAAAAAAAAAAAACGCAGTAGGGCAGCGCCTGTGGCTCACTGAGCAGGGCACCGGCCCCATATACCAAGGGTGGCGGGTTCAAACCCGGCCCCGGCCAAACTGCAACAAAAAAATAGCCGGGCGTTGTGGCGGGCGCCTGTAGTCCCAGCTACTCGGGAGGCTGAAGCAAGAGAATTGCCTAGGCCCTGGAGTTGGAGGTTGCTGTGAGCTGTGTGGGGCCACGGCACTCTACTGAGGGCGATAAAGTGAAACTCTGTCTCTACAAAAAAAAAAACGCAGTAGGGCGGCGCCTGTGGCTCAAGGAGTAGGGCGCCAGTCCCATATGCCAGAGGTGGCGGATTCAAACCTAGCCCTGGCCAAAAACCAAAAAAAAAAAAATAATAATAGCTGGCATTGTGGTGGGCACCTGTAGTCCCAGCTACTCGGAGGCTGAGGGAAGAGACTTGCCCTAGCCCAAGAGCTAGCGGTTGCTGTGAGCTGTGACGCTACAGCACTCTACTGAGGGCGACAAAGTGAGACGCTGTCTCTAAAAAAAAAAAACCGCAGTATAGCCCTACAGTGAATGTTATTTAAACATAAAAAGGCGGGATGCACTGACAACAATGGATGCTGCAACACTGACCAAGCTTGAAACATGCCAATGAAAGAGGACAGATACAAAGGCCACATAGTGTCTGATTCCAAGTATATAAAACGTCCGGAACAGGCATTTCTCTACAGATAGAAAGCTCAAGTGGTTTCCAGGGGCTGGAGGAGGGGGAGAATGGGAAGTGACTTCTTAATGGGTTTGCAGTTTCTATTTCGGGTGACAGAAAAGTTCTGAAACTAGAAAGTGGTGTGATGGTTGCACAACATTGTGAATGTATTCCATGCCACTTTCTAAGGGGCAATTTTATGCATTTTTTATTTTGATGTTTTTAAATTTGTTTATGATCTTTCTTTTTTTTTTTTTTTTTTTTTTGTAGAGACAGAGTCTCACTTTATGGCCCTCGGTAGAGTGCCGTGGCCTCACACAGCTCACAGCAACCTCCAACTCCTGGGCTTACGCGATTCTCCTGCCTCAGCCTCCCGAGCAGCTGGGACCACAGGCGCCCGCCACAACGCCCGGCTATTTTTTTTTTTTTTGGTTGCAGTTTGGCCGGGGCTGGGCTTGAACCCGCCACCCTCGGTATATGGGGCCGGCGCCTTACCGACTGAGCCACAGGCGCCGCCCGTTTATGATCTTTCAAAAGCAATGTTATGTATATATTACCACAAGAAAATTTCACGGAGGGACGCTTAGTGGAAAAAAATGTCTAAAAAGACATCTTAGAAAAAAAAGAAAAAGAAAAAAAAAGACATCTTAGAAAAAGGTGGTAAATGGGGAGAAACGTTGAGAAACACTGGGCTAATGACTAGTCTGTATCTCAACACAGTAAAAATTGCTACCCTTAAATACCTAAATAATTTGATTCTTTTTTTTTTAGGCTAGTCAAGTGAAGCAGTGGGAATGGAGGAGGAACTAAGGAATCTGTAACTGATTGTTATCAATTAGTTGTAAACACCACTGCAGCAGGACCAGCCTAAATAATTTGATTTTTTAAAGCAGCGAGGGCAGGATCTTCTTGGCCCTTGAGATAAATCACCCCCCTTTATCTCTCTATAATGGAGGATTTTTATTTTGCTTGTTGTTTTGGGTTTTTTTATTTATTTAATTATTATTATTTTTTGAGACAGAGTCTCACTCTGTCGCCTTGGGTAGAGTGCCATGGCATCATCATAGCTCACAGCAACCTCAAACTCTTGGGCTCAAGTGATCCTCTTGCCTCAGTCTTCCAAGTAGTTGGGACTACAGGTGACCAACACCATGCCTGGCTAGTGTTTTTTAGTAGAGACGGGTCTTGATCTTGCTCAGGCTAGTCTTGAACTCCTGAACACAAGCGATCCACCCACCTTTGCCTCCCAGAATGCTAGGATTACAGACATGAGCCTAAATGCCCAGCCTATAATCAAGGATTTGGAGGGTGTTCATCACAGGCCACAAAGCTTTGAGCTTAATCACTGTTTCTTGCCCAACTTTTGTCTAATTTTGTGTGTTACTTGGGACGTTCAAGGATGCATGAAACCTTGTATGGATGAACCTCTGTCTGTATGGTTCACACAGGTTCCCTGAAGTAATGAAAGTTATATAAACATGGCTCGGTGCCCATAGCGCAGTGGTTATAGCGCCAGCCACCGAGGGTGGCGGGTTCGAACCCGGCCCAGGACAGCTAAAAACAACAATGACAACTGCAAAAAAAAAAAAAAAAAGCTGGGCGTTGTAGTGGGCACCTGTAGTCCCAGCTACTTGGGAGGCTGAGGTAAGAGAATCGCTTAAACCCAAGGGTTGGAGGTTGCTGTGAGCAGTGACACCACGGCACTCTACAGAGAATGACATATTGAGACTCTGTCTCGAAAAAAAATAAAGTTATATAAACAATCCCAGACAAATGAGAGAGCTCTGGAGACAGCCAAGCCTCTTGGGGAACTGGAAATTAATGGTGTTTAAGTCCTAATCCTCTTGCCTCAGCCTACCCAGTAGCTGGGACTATAGGCAACAGAGCAAAACTCCATCTTCACAAAAAATTTCAAAATTAACTGGGCGTGGTAGCATGAACCTGTACTCCCAGCTACTCAGGAGGCTGAGGAGGGAAGATGGATTGAGCCTAGGGGTTTGAGACAACAGTGAGGAATGATTGCACCACTACACACCAGCCTACATGACAGAGAAAAACTCTCTCTCTAAAAATTAACAAAATAAAAGGAAGATGTAACTAAAATCAATTAAGATATTCCTATGACATCTTCACATTTAGAATCTGACTCTTCTGATCTATTTTCCACTCACACACGCTCGCTGAGGTCTGTATTTTTCATTCACTATTGTCCTGGGTACCTCAGGAGTGCTGGTGGGTGATTCAGTGTTTCTAAAAGACCTAAAAGCCATTGGCACTGGTTCCTGGGCTAGCTCAGTAATTAAGTAGGGCAGCCTCCTCTGACTTTTCCTGGGGGAATGTGGCTAAACTTGTTTGATTCTTTGCCTTGCCTCTCCCCTTGCCAAGCTTTGGATTCTTAGGAGTGAAGAGGGCCCCATCATGTCCCCAAGCCACTGACACCCATTCTGCACGTTGTGATCCCCACGCCTTGGAGTTCACCTACCTGCAGGCAATGCCAGCAACCTCAGGACTTCTGTCTGACCAGAAGCAGTAACTAAGACATTATCTCTTTTTCAGACACATCCCAAAATGTCAAAAATGTGAGAAAAACAACAAAAGGTGCATCTTCAAACTGATAGAATGTGGTTGCCGGGAAGAACTGGGGCAGAGTCACTGTCCTCACGATGCAGCTCTCTTGGGCTTTGCTCTGGCTTCTCCGAGTTGCTTTTCTCCCCTCCTCATGGCTTTTTACTCATGGCTTCTGCCAACTCTCTTCTCTTTGGGTCTCTTGGCTTCTGCACGACTCCAGTAGATATCTATTTCTCCCATGCCGGGAGCCAAAACATCTCACAAGAATACCCCTTGCTATCTTGATTTTACAGGCAAACTGTTCTCAGGAATTCAACCGTAAATAGCAACGGTACTTTCCCCTTGCATATCTCTTCAAAAATGCACCCCCCGCCTTAGGGTCCTTCTCCTAGTAATTTTCCAGAAACTAGCCCCCTCCCTGCCCTGCTAGGAACAGCCCTTAGTTACTTCCTTGTTTGTGTGCTTATAAGCCCAGCTGAAAAATAAACTCTTCGGAGCTTGATCAGACTCTTGACTTGCTCTCATTCTTTCGTGCGTGTCTCTTGTCCCCTCATTCGACTGACCCCTTTGTTTCCCAGGTCCCCGTTGAATTCCCCGCGGGCCGGGGCAATTGGCGCCCGACGTGGGGCAAGGGTACAGGGGTGTCATCAAACGTTGCTGCCAGTAAGGGTACCCTTATCATTGGATTGCCGCAACACCAAGGTTGTGAGTGAAAATCCGCACTGTGATCGCCGCGCCACAAGAAGGACGTGAGTGAAGATCCGCACTGAGATCGCCCCAGAATTGCCCACCTGCGAGTCTGATCCATCAAGGTAAGAAAAAGCAACGAGTTTATGGGACAAACGTTAAGTAAACATAACTTGTTTATTCAGGGACTCAAGGAGTCCCTCAAGACACGAGGAATTTGGGTAAAGAAAAAGGATCTCTATAAATTTTTTGTTTTTATTGGTGATATCTGTCCTTGGTTCCCCCAAGAAGGCACTATTGATGTTCTGAGATGGACTAGAGTCGGTGATTGTCTAAAAGATTATTATAGAACATTTGGCCCCGAAAAAATCCCCGTTCACGCATTTTCCTACTGGAACTTGATCTATGATATTTTAAAAACTTACAACCAATGGCCTGATATCCAAGAAGTTGTTAAAGAAGGAGAGAAGGCGCTTAAAGAACACTCCAGACCGCCCTCAGCCTGCCCTTCTGTTTCTGTTCCTATGCCTGAGCCTGAAAAACGGGGGTTCCCTGTGCAGCCCTGATTGGGAAAATCCTGTATCAATGTTACATCTCATAAATGCCTCTCATTTGTAAAATGTAATAATTTGGTTGTTTAAATTGTTGGGGAAACTGAATCTTTGTCTTAGGGTAAGATTCTTACCTTTTAAACCTTCTAGTTATCAGTTTGGCTGAGTGAATGGGTGACTTCATGGTAAACTGGGATCCTGTTTTGTGGAAAGTGAGTTTTTAAGAGTAAGATAAATTAGACAGGAGAATGGCATTGTGTAAAGAAAGAATCTCGTATGATAAATTTTTTTTTTTTTTTTAATTTGGCCGGGGCTGGGTTTGAACCCGCCACCTCCGGCATATGGGACCGGCGCCCTACCCGCTGAGCCACAGGCGCCGCCCGATAAATTTTGTCCTGAAACAGAATGGTTGTGTAAGAAAGTGAAAGGCAGGGCAAAAGTTAAAGAAAGTTTAGAATGTTTGTAGATGGTCTGTGCAGGTTAAATGAAGTTCATAAAAGAGACTTTGTGAAAGAATTTACATGTGGGGCGGCACCTGTGGCTCAAGGAGTAGGGTGCCGGTCCCATATGCTGGAGGTGGCGGGTTCAAATCCAGCCCCGGCCAAAAAAAAAAAAAAAAAAAAAAGAATTTACATGTGATCCAGTTGACTATGTATTTCCTTTAAAATCTTTTGGCTGGTAATTTTCTTTAAACAAATGTTTTAGGCCTTTGATATTTAACAAACCTTCCAAAATAAAAACTCTAAATCTGGGGCTATCAGGTTTGTCCCCCCAAACCCGCCCCCTCAAGTCCAAGCCTCCTCTCCCTCTCCCGAGCAACTGCCGGCAGCGCAGGACTGGACCTCTGTTCCTCCACCAGCGCAATACTAACACCTGAAATGGGCATCCAAATCCTCCCTACTGGGGTTTATGGCCCCTTGCCCCCCAACACTTTCGGACTTCTTCTTGGCCATGACAGTACCACCCTGCAAGGCCTCACTATTCCCCCCGCATCATTGATAATGATTACGCCGGAGAAATTAAAATACTTGCTTCCGCCTCCCTCGGCCCTATAACCATTCACCCAGGCCAAAGAATAGCTCAGCTAATGTTACTTCCCCTCTTACCCTCCAAACATCCTTATTCTCTAAAAACCCGGGGTACTCATAACCTCGGTTCCTCTGACGGTTATTGGGTCAGACAAATCACACAAGAAAAACCCCTCCTTAAGCTACAATTAAACGGCAAAACTTTCGAAGGATTACTTGACACTGGGGCAGACGCCACAGTAATCGCCAGTAAATACTGGCCCCCTTCCTGGCCCCTCACTACTTCCCTAACCTATCTCTGGGGTATTGGCCAAACCTCCAACCCCCAACAGAGTGCTGAAATCCTCAAATGGACAGACGAGGAAGGCAAGACTGGTACTGTCCAACCTTATGTTGTGCCTGGCCTCCCAGTCAATCTCTGGGGCAGAGACATCCTGGCCCAACTAAGACTAATTATGTGCAGTCCAAATATGAAAGAAAATGCAGCCAGATGGCTGCCTGAAAGATTAGTAAAACAAATTGATAACAATTCTAAAATCCAGGGAGAAAAACCTCCCTGAGATTATCTTTCTCCTTTCCCTTCCAGAACCATGGACTTCCATCCATGATGCTGCCTTATCTCCTGATCTTCTGCCTCCCGGCACTGGGCCAACCTGTTCCAGCAGTTACCAAGCCCTTCGCTTGGCACTTTTATTTAACTGAAAACTCGACTGATGAAAACACAGATTGACAAACTTCGTAAGCTTAACTTAGATTTACAAAAACAAAAATTTTCTTCTGAGGCAAACGAGTGATGGAAATCCTCCATGTACTCCTTACTCATGCCCCTTGCAGGTCCCCTTATTCTTGCTATTAATAATCACCCTTGGACCCATTATTCTTAACAAAATCATGAATTTTATCAAATCACAGATTGACTCCCTGGCATCAAAACCCATTCAAGTCCATTATCATAGACTCGACCTTGCAGACCGGGGCCTTGCCAACGAAGATATTCCTCCGGGAATTGCGTAAGCACTCAGAGCTATGCACTTTGACTCACCATCATATGTGAGTACAACCTGGGTACCTTTTTACGGGGTGCAATAAAGACACTGCAGAGGGAAAGCATAAACAGCCTCTCTGAGTCCCTTGGAAGCAAACCTGATTTGCATAGAGGTTAGCGTCGTAAAAATTTCTCCTCTCCTCCCCAAAAGACGCTCAAACTTATCATGCGGTCATTATGCCCGCGGGAGGAATCAGGTCACTACTTCCCCCCAAAAGGTTAATGCCCTCTCTTCTACGCCGACAACTGACAGACCCCAACAATTTAAAAAACTAAAAGGGAGGAGATGCCAGGAGCCAAAACATCTCACAAGAATACCCCTTGCTATCTTGATTTTACAGGCAAACTGTTCTCAGGAATTCAACCGTAAACAGCAACGGTACTTTCCCCTTGCATATCTCTTCAAAAATGCACCCCCTGCCTTAGGGTCCTTCTCCTAGTAATTTTCCAGAAACTAGCCCCCTCCCCGACCTGCTAGGAACAGCCCTTAGTTACTTCTTCGTTTGTGTGCTTATAAGCCCAGCTGAAAAATAAACTCTTCGGAGCTTGATCAGACTCTTGACTTGCTCTCATTCTTTCGTGTCTCTTGTCCCCTCATTCGACTGACCCCTTTGTTTCCCAGGTCCCCGTTGAATTCCCCGCGGGCCGGGGCACTCCCATGTCTCAAGTTCAAACTTCCATCAAGAGAGGATCAGATTGGATTGTTGTCACTGCCTCACACTGATTGCCCCTAATGAGCAGGTGATAAGTGTGAGTCCAGTAGTCACTATCCAATTGCAGTGGGTTGAGTGGTGACCCCCACAAGAGACATGTCCATGTCTTAATGCCAGGAGCCTTATTTGTAAATGTGACCTTCTTTGGAAAAAGGATCTTGGCAAATATAATTCAATTTTAGATTTCAGGATGACATTATCTTGGATTATCTGGATGGGCTCTAAATCCAATGACAAGTAACCTCGTAAGACACACAGAAGAGATACCAGGGAAGGTGAAGTGAAGATAAAGGCAGAGTAAAGTGATGCAGCCCCAAGCCAAGGAAAGCCTGGACCAGTGTAGAGGGCCCTTTGGAGCAAAGCTTTTGTACCAGGCCATCTCATGGGTGCTGGCCAGCCTACAGATGCCTTCCCGGGCACTCATGCCAATAGCTGGTCTAGTTAGTTGAAGCTGCAGGGTCACATGTCATGTTATTCATGGCCACAGACTTCTCTTTTAGTGCTGCACAGAAAAAGTGACCTGAGGAATTGCAGTTAGATTTGTACAGACTTCCCTGCTTCTTTGGCCTTTGGGTCAATAACAATCATTTGTCTTCAAACATTATTTTTCTTGGGAACATTAAATTAAAAACAAATTATTTCTCTTTTTGTGTGTGTGTGTGTGTGTGTGGTTTTTGGCCGGGGCTGCGTTTGAACCTGCCACCTCTGGCATACGGGACCGGCGCCCTACTCCTTGAGCCACAGGCGCCACCCATAAAAACAAATTATTTCTTATTATGTTCTAAGGAGTGTCCCTGGAGTCTCTACTTGGCCCTGCTTTCTCCTTGAAGAGGCCCAGTGACATTTCCTCATATGGCCAAAACCTGCATTATAATGAACTGATGTAGCATTTCTGCCTCTTGTTGTTAGACTTTACTCCCTGTCTATTGTCATGGAAGTTCCCATTAGAATTCTTCCTCCCTTCCACACTTTCATAGTACCCTATGCTTTTTTTTCTTCACAGCATTATTACAATGTTAAATATTTGCATAATTTTTAATTCAACATCAATCTCCCCCCACTGCACTGTGAGGTTCCATGAGGACAGGAACAAAGGGCCTCTGGCTTAGCCTTTCCCTGGTACTTGACAAATAGTAGGCACAAAATAAGTCTTTGCCATGTAGATGAATAAATATTTCCATATGACTTGGTGGTGGAAGCAAATGCAAATCAGAATCTAGAAGACAAGCCTGTGGAGCTCTTTGAAACACATTCTTGGCATCTCTGCAAGGGGGTCTGGAGGGAAAGAGCACCCTGAATCTTTCAGGGTCCTTCCTCTGGCATTTTGCAGGAGCTTCCCCTTCACTTGGCCTTGATTCTTTGGCTTGCTGTTGGCCATGACTTTGGTTCCCACACTTCTTCACTGAGACAGATGTTTGCAGAATAAACACACCAAGGAACAAAGAGAGCTACATAACCCCTGGAGAAAAGGCTGCCCGGCAGCTAGACTAGATCGATTCACACCCTTGCAGAGAATGCAAACTGCTCGGATAATACTGGGGGAGGGGAGCTGTTGACAGAGACTCACCTGCCTGTGTCACCACCTCCTAAAAATGACTCTCCTCTAAGTGACTGTGTCCTTCAGAGGTGACTAGGCTCCAACTTAGGTATATAGAGTGAGTCATGGTCAGCTTGAGCAAATCGTGGTGGTCTCACTGCCCTTGTCAAGACACTGCTGTAGGAATGGAGATGTGACTCGATTCTGGCCAGGAAGATGTGGGAGGGAAAGGACGCTTTTCAGAAAATTTTTCTCCTAAAAGGGACCTTTTGGTTTGGCAGTTCCTCAAAAAAATGAAACATAAGAGTTATCACATGACCCAGTCATTTCACTTTTTTTTTTTTTTTTTTTTTCTTGGCCGGGGCTGGGTTTGAACCCGCCACCTCCGGCATATGGGACCGGCGCCCTACTCCTTGAGCCACAGGCGCCGCCCTCACTTTTTTTTTTTTTTTTGAGACAGAGTCTCACTCTGTTTCCCAGGCTAGCGTGCAGCGGCATCATCATAGCTCATGCAACCTCAAACTCCTGGGCTCAAGCCATCTGCCTACTTCAGCTTCCCAAGTAGCTGTGACTACAGGTGCCTGCCACAACACCCAGCTAATTTTTCTATTTTTAGTAGAGACAGGGTCTCACTCTTTCTCCGGCTGGTCTCAAATGCCTGAGCTCAAGTGATCCTCCTGCCACCTGGCCTTCCAGAGTGCTAGAATTACAGGTGTGAGCCAGCATACCCGGCCAGCAATTCCACTTTTAGGTATATACCCCAAATAATTAAAAGCAGATTATTCAAACAAATACATGCATAGGCACGTTTATAGCAGCACTATTCATAATAGCCAAAGGGTGGGAACAACCCAAATGTCCATCAACAGATGCATGGATAGACAAAATGTGGTATATCCATACAACAGAATATATTATTTTTCGGCTCGGCGCCTGTAGCTCAAGCGGCTAAAGTGCCAGCCACACACACCAGAGCTGGTAGGTTCAAATCCAGCCCGGGCCTGCCAAACAACAATGACAACCACAACCAAAAAATAGCCAGGCATTGTGGCGGACGCCTATAGTCCCAGCTACTTGGGAGGCTAGGCAAGAGAATCGCTTAAGCACAGGAGTTGGAGGTTGCTGTGAGCTGTGATGTCAGACCACTCTACCCAGGGGAACAGCTTGAGGCTCAAAAAAAATATATATATATTATTTTTCAGTTATAATTAGGAACAAAGTACTGATGCATGCCACAGCATGGGTAACTTTCAAAAATATGATGCTAAGTGAAAGAAATCAAACATGAAAGGCCCATATTGTATGATTCCATTTATGTGAAATATCTGGAATAAGCAAATCCTTGGAAAGAGAAAGCAGATTAGTCGGAAGTAGGGAAGTAGGAAGTGAGTACCTAATGGCTATGGGGCAGGGGGCGATGAAAATGTTTTAGAACTAGATAATGGTGGCATTTGCACAAAGTGATGGTATTAAATGCCACTGAATTGTACATTTTAAAATGCTTGCTTTTATGTTAGGGAATTTCACCTCAATTTTTAAAAAAGAGATATTTGAAAATTTTTGCAAGGATATAAAGTGTGAAGCAGCCCAGTACATTTGTATTACTCTGCGCAGACGAGTTCAGGACAAACCAGTACAAAGAGGACGTGGAGTGGGAAGGTGGAAGGAGCTTGCATGTGTCAGCAGCCTGTTTGGAAATTCTATCTCAGGACCTCTGATTGTGTAAGATGATAAATGGCATCTTTGCTTCAAACTACTTCTAGCTGAGTTTTCTTTTCTTTTCTTTTTTTCCTTTCTTCTTCTTTCTTTCTTTCTTTTTTTTTTTTTTTTGAGACAAGAGTCTCACTATATTACCCTGGGTAGAGTGTCGTGGTGTCATAGCTCACAGCAACCTCAAACTCTTGGGCTTAAGCAATTCTCCTGCCTCAGCCTCCCAAGTAGCTGGGACTACAGGCGCCCACCCACAACGCCTGGCTATTTTTCTGTTGCAGTTGTCATTGTTATTTAGCTGGCCAGGTTCAAACCCACCAGCCTCAGTATATGTGGCGTGCCCCGTAACCACTGTGCTTTGAATGCCGAGCCTCTAGTTGGGTTTTCAGTTACTTGCAGCCAATAGCACCCCAAATGATACAGATTACAGAGTTCTGAAAAAGCAAGGCAAAGGCATTAGTTTTATCCACATGGGAACAAGAATTTCAAGATTGACAGTAGCCATCTTTTCTTTTTTTTTTTTGAGACAGAGTCTCATTTTGTCACCCTCGGTTGAGTGCTATAGCATCACAGCTCACAGCAACCTCAAACTCCTGGGTTTAAGCAATTCTCCTGCCTCAGCTTCCTGAGTAGCTGAGACTACAGGTGTCTGCTACAACACCCGACTATTTTTGTTGTAGTTGTCACTGATGTTTTAGCTGGCCAGGGCCAGGTTGGAACCAGCCACCTTCAGTATATGGGGCCAGTGCCCTACCCACTGAGCCACAGGCACCACCTGACAGTAGCCACTTTCATGTCCCTATGTAATGCGCTACAGTGAAAGAAATCAAGTTTTCACTTGTAGGTAAATAACTAATGATGAAGATTTCTCAATAGTGTTCAATTCTCAGGAGTAGGTCAGAATTTTTGTTTATTTTTTATTTATTATTGTGTGTGTGTGTGAGGTCCCTGGCATTACTGCCCTATGCTCTACTCCACCCATAGAAAGGTTACAGAGAAATGATCTTAGCTGGGTAGGTTTTTGATGAGAGTGTTTAAAGGCTAATATAAGGGATTAGTATTAGCAAATGTTGGATTTGAACTTGATCTTACTATATTTCTTGGCTCTTGGACCTACGTCATTGTGTAATATGTAAACTATGAAAATAAATGACTTAAGTTGCTTATACAGTAAAAACCTGTTTCACAGCTGATGGATTAAGGGAAATAGGTCCCATGCCTATGCTAATTAAGGTGTTGTACTTGTTTATAAAGGTTGCAGGCAATTAGCCATGATGAAAATGAGTTAAGATTTATCTCTGCAAGGATTTCTAATAGGGATATGGAGTTACATTCCTATCTGTCTTGTCTTCACATCTCAGGGGTTGTTTTTCTACTTGATTGGGAATTTATAGTCAATGGATCTCTTCTAGAAAGAGGTGAGTTGTTTATTCAAGAAGTCTTAAATCGCCTGGAATGTGAGCTATTTCCAAAACAATGAGTAAATGAGCTAAAATAAAAGAAAGCAAAACACAAACTCCTGCTGACTTTCAGGGAGGACTGCCAGAACTGGGACACTGAGCTGAATCTAAACAACCTGGGGTCTGGGGGTCTGCCTGTGATCCAGCTGCAAAGACAGGAAGAGGAATGAAGAATCCATGGTGAGGGTCTGCTTTCCAGTTAACCCTTATCTATTTTGAAACCTGTTGATTTTATAGCTTTTTTTTGGAGACAGAGCCTCACTTTGTCACCCTTGGTAGAGTGCTGTAATGTCATAGCTCACAGCAACCTCAAATTCTTGGGCTCAAGCGATTCTCTTGCCTTAGCCTCCCAAGTAGCTGTGACTACAGGCGCCCACCACAACGCCCAGCTAATTTTTAGAGAGGGGGGGTCTCTCTTTTGCTCAGGCTGGTCTTGAACTCCTGAGCTCAGGCAATCCACCCACCTCGGCCTCCCTCCAGAGTGCTAGGATTACAGGAATAAGCCACCACACCTGGCCCATTTGGTAGCTTTTTTACAAATTCAATAGGATCATTAAAATGCACATGATTTGGGTGAATGGTGGCCACACCACAGGACCCCAAAGCAGAGGTTCGGTTTCAAAAACGTGAAAAACTAAAATCTATAATTATGGAAGACGAAAACACTAAAGAAACACACATTATTTGTTAATTGCACTTATAAATGAAAATTAGTTAAGACTTAGCCACAGGAATCCAAAGGACATTTTGATCACTTTGCAGAAGAGTATGATTTTATATTATTCACCCTTAAGAAAGAAGGAAATTCTGACTCACACTATAAGCACAAATGATCACTAAGGACATAATGCTAAGTGAAATAAACCAGTGACAAAAGGACAAATATTGTATGATCACACTTATTTAAGGTGGGCAAAGTAGTCAAATTCATAGAGACAGGAAATAGAATGGTGGGTGCCAGGGGTGTCTGTTAGTTCGTTTCAGTAAAATTTAGAAGATTATTGTTTCTAATCAACAGCTAGATTGAGAACTCATTTAAAGGAATATATGCTTTACCCAAAGGCAGAAGCAGAGAATTGGAGGAAGGAGATTATAGGTAGTCCCCCACCAGTACCTAGCCTATTAGGAACTGGGCTGCACAGCAGGAGGTGAGTGGCAGGCCAGTCAGTGGAGCATGATCTGTATTTACAGCTGCTCCCATTGGTCACATCACTGCCTGAGTTCCACCTCCTGTCAGATTGGCAGCGACAACAAACCCAATTGTGGCGCCTGTAGTCCCAGCTACTCGGGAGGCTGAGGCAAGAGAATCGCTTAAGCCCAGGAGTTGGAGGTTGCTGTGAGCTGTGTGAGGCCACGGCACTCTACCGAGGGCCATAAAGTGAGACTCTGTCTCTACAAAAAAAAAAAAAAAAAAAAAACCAATTGTGACACCCACCCCAGAAACTGACTCAGTACAAGAAGAAAATTTTTACACTTTTACAATTCCACCACAAACCCAGCCAATCAACAAACCCAATTGCCTAGACTTTTGCCCACCAAAGTATCTTTAACAGCTTTCTCCTAGATTCTCATGTGATGAGATGCTTCTGTAAACTGAGCATGTGAGAGATCTGGGTTGCATGTTCCTTATGAGAATCTAATGCCCAATGATCTGAGGTGGTGATACTAGTGCTGGGGAGTGGCTGCAAATAGAGATTATCATTAGCAGAGAAGTTTGATTGCACAGAGACCATAATAAATCAATTGCTATCAAAACCAGCCACTTCCCTTTGGTCCTTGGAAGAATTGTCTTCTGTGATATGTCCCTGACACCAAAAAGGTTGGGGAACCTCTGTTATGGTGGGTTGAACAGTCTCCAGTCCTTCATCCACCAATTGTGTCTACCTGAGACCTCAGACGTGACCTTATTGGGAAACAGGGTCTTTGCTGGTATAAGGAAGGCAAAGATAGAGATGAGATCAAACAGGTTTAGGGTGGGTCCCAAATATAATTAAGAATGTCCTTACGAGCAATAGAAAGGGCCATATGGAGACATAAGACTGAGAAGGCAGCACCTGAATATAGAGGCAGAGATTGGAGTGATGTGGCTACAAGCCAAGGGACACCCAGAGCCACCAGAAGCTGGAAAAGAGAAGGGCTCCTCCTCTAGAACCTCTGGGGGAAGTGCAGCCTCTAAAACAATAAGAGAATAAATTTTTGTTGCTTTAAACCATCCACTTAGTGTGATTTGTTATGGAAGCCCCAGAAAACAAATACAGAGGGGTTTGAGAGAAACTCAGGGAGGGAAATGAAGTTTTCTCTTGCTGTCTTTCAAGGGATCCAAGCAATGAAATGGCCCTTTATAGAATTATGAAAAGAACTGTGGTAGGGGAAACATAGGCATGGTCAGCCATTGCTCTCTAGCTTGCTTTGCTATAATTGTTCACTACTCAGGAGTCACATAGCTGATGATCATAAAGATTCTCATCTCGGCACCTGTAGCTCAAGCACCACATACTCCAGAGCTGGTGGGTTCTAATCCAGCCCGGGCCTGCCAAACAACAATGACAACTACAACCAAAAAATAGTTGGGTGTTGTGGCAGGCGCCTGTAGTCCCAGTTACTTGGGAGGCTGAGGCAAGAGAATCACTTAAACCCAGTGACGTCACAGCACTCTACCCACGGTGACAGCTTGAGACTCTGTCTCAAAAAAAAAAAAAAAAAGATTCTCAGCTTTCAGTTGGGCAAGGTGGCTCACGCCTATAATCCTAGCACTCTGGGAGGCTGAGGCAGGTAGATTGCTTGAGCTCACAAGTTCGAGACTAGCCTGAGCAAAAAGCAACCCTGTCTCTACTAAAAATAGAAAAACTGAGGCAAGAGGATCCTTTGAGCCCAAGAGTTGGAGGTTGCTGTGAGCTCTGATGCTACAGCACTCAACCCAGGGCAACAACTTGAGACTCTGTCTCAAAAAAAAAAAAAAGATTTTCAGCTTTCTTCATTGCTTTGATAGATAATACCACCCTTGATCACCCCTGTGAAACCTAAGGCTAGTGTTTGAGATATCATTCAGGCCCTGAATTCCTGTAGAACAGCTGACCGACCCAGACCAGTGGTCCATACCAAGAAACTGACTGAACTGGTCTTGTGGGGTGGTGCCTGTGGCTCAGTGAGTAGGGTGCCAGCCCCATATACCGGAGGTGGTGGGTTCAAACCCGGCCCTGGCCAAAAACTGCAAAAAAAAAAAAAAGAAAAAAAGAAAAAAAATGACCCCTCCCCAGAAACTGACTCAGCACAAGAAGAAAATTTTTACACTTTTTCAATCCCACCTCAAACCCAGCCAATCAACAAACCCAATTGCCTAGACCAGGGGTCCTCAAACTACGGCCTGTGGGCCACATGCGGTGGTGTGATTGTATTTGTTCCTGTTTAGTTTTTTTACTTCAAAATAAGATATGTGCAGTATGCATAGGAATTTGTTCATAGTTTTTTTTTTAAACTGTAGTCCGGCCCTCCAATGGTCTGAGGGACAGTGAACTGGACCCATGTTTAAAAAGTTTGAGGACCCCTGGCTCAGACCTTTGCCCACCAAAGTATCTTTAACTGCTTTCTCCTAAATTCTCAGGAAGAAAGATTTGAGAACGTCCACCCATCTCCTCACATGAGGCCTGTGACATCAAATTCTTTCTCTGCCATAATCCCTACTATCTTAGTGTATTGGCTTCCCCTTGAGCATGGCAATGAACCTGGTAAGGAGACCAGAAGGCCGATGGAAAGTGCTCTGGTAACATCACTTGGTGACTAGCTTTCTTCTTTCCGTTTCTTTCTTCATTTCACTCTAAGATCTCTTTTTCAGGGTGGCGCCCACAGCTCAGGGAGTAAGGAGCCAGCCACATACACCCAGGCTGGTGGGTTCAAGCCCAGCCTGGGCCTGCTAAGACAACAATGACAACTGCAACAACAACAAAAAAATAGCCTGGCATTGTTGCGGGTGCCTGTAGTCCCAGCTACTTGGAAGGCAGAGGCAGGAGAATCACTTGAGCCCAAGAGTTTGAGGTTGCTGTGAGCTGTGATGCCACGGCACTCTTACCTAGGGCAACAGCTTGAGACTCTGTCTCAAAAAAAAAAATCTCTTTTTCACTTTCTTTCTTTTTTTTTTGTAGACACAGAGTCTCACTTTATTGCCCTCGGTAGAGTGCCATGGTGTCACACAGCTCACAGCAACCTCCAACTCCTGGACTTAGGCGATTCTCTTGCCTCAGTCTCTCGAGTAGCTAGGACTACAGACACCCGCCACAATGCCCAGTTATTTTTGTTGCAGTTTGGCCGGGGCCGGGTTTGAACCCTCCACCCTCAGTATATGGGGCTGGCGCCCTACCCACTGAGCCACCGGCACCGCCCTCTTTTTCACTTTCTTACAACACTTAGCATTACATTTTCATTTCACCCTTGCTACCAGCTTCTCTTTTTTTCCTTCCAAAAGCCCTGAAATAAAAATATAAACATGGAGGCGTGGCACCTGTAGGACAGTGGTTACAGCATAGGCCACATACACTGAGGCTGCCGGGTTCGAACCCAGCCCAGGCCAGCTAAGCAAAAATGACAACTGCAACAGAAAAATAGCTGAACATTGTGGTGGGCACCTGTACTCCCAGCTACTTGGGAAGCCGATGCAAGAGAATCGCTTAAGCCCAAGAATTTGCGGTTGCTGTGAGCTGTGACACCATGGCACTCTACCTAGGGCGACATACTGAGACTCTGTCTCAAAAATATAAATAAATAAACATGGAAAAATCCTACCAGTAATCTAACTGAACCAAAAGAACCCACTAATATATTAGTATTCAGGGTTCTTATTGTCACGTGGCAAACTTGTGAATGGTAGAACTATGACCCTGTGTATTGTTGCTGTGGTTGGTTGAGTCATTAAAAAGAGACACACACACCAGTATATTCATTCATATTGTTTGATGATGAATATTTTCCTCCTAGATAGTTTGACTTCATATGACCAAAATACCAACAACTTCAGGTCATGTGCCATTGGGAAGGAGGGGAGGACACGATGGAGGGTGAGGGTGAGAAATTTTGTAAATTACCACTTCTTCTTTTGAGGCATGAAATATGGTATGGGTTATGACTAATGTATCTTTTTAAGGCAAAAAAAAATTACCAAGTCTATATAAAGAATATCAGAAAAAATAAATTGGCAAACATCTTAGTTTTGAGGTAATACCATTTCCTCTTGGCTCATTACTTTGTGTGTGTGTGAATAAAAGGAATGTCTCAATGCTTTGTACTTATGCACATATTTGTATTAAATGAGATAGTCCCAAGTAATTCAAGGAATGTAGATATTAAGCAAATACATGTTTAAAAGAGTCTTGTGGCCAGGCACAGTGCCTCACACCTGTAATGCTAGCACTCTGGGAGGCCGAGGCGGGTAGATTGCTTGAGCTCATGAGTTCGAGACCAGCCTGAGCAAAAGCGAGACCCCTGTCTCTACTAAAAATAGAAAAACTAAGGCAAGAGAATCACTTGAGACTGAGTTGGAGGTTGCTCTGAGCTATAACACCATGGTACTCTACCCAGGGCAACAGCTTGAGACTCTGTCTCAAAAAAAAAAAAAAGACTTAGTCTTGGCCTCTTGGCCAGTGCAATAGCTCACGACTCCAATCCTAGCACTCTGGAAAGCTGAAGCGGGGAAGATCCTTTGAGCTCAGGAGTTCAAGACCAGCCTGAGCTAAGAGCAAAACCCATTTATACTAAAAATAGAAAAATTAGCCAGGTGTTGTGCTGGGCACATATAGTCCCAGCTAGTTGGGAGGCTGAGGTAGGAGGATCGCTTGAACTCAGGAGTTGTAAGCTAGGCTGATGCCATGGCACTGTAGCCTGGGGCAACAAAGTGAGACTCTGTCTCAAAAAGAAAAGAGTTGCCAGGCGCGGTGGCTCATACCTGTAATCCCAGCACTTGGGAGGCCGAGGTGGGTAGATTGCCTGAGCTCATGGGTTTAAGACCAGCCTGAGCCAGAGTGAGACCTTGTCTCAAAAAGTAGCTGGGCATTGTGATGGGCACCTGTAGTCCCAGCTACTTGGGAGGCTGAGGCAAAAGAATCGCTTGCGCTCAAGAGTTTGAGGTTGCTGTGAGCTGTACACTACAGCACTCTACTGAGGGTGATGAAATGAGACTCTGTCTCAAAAAAAAAAAACGAGTTGAGTGAATGACCAAGTGTGGTGGCTCATGTTTATAACCCCAGAACTTTGGGAAGCTGAGGCAGCAGGATTGCTTGAGGCCAGGAGATTGAGATCAGCTTGAGCAAAAGCGAGACACCACCTCTACTAAAAATAGAAAAAAATCAGCTGGGTGCAGTGGTGCACACAGGTAGTCCTTGCTGCTCAAGAGAATAAACTGAGCCCAGGTAGTTTGAGGTGCAGTGAGCAATGATGACACCACTGCACTCTAGCGTGGGTGACAGAGGGAAATCTTGTGTCAAAGAAAACAAAGAGTATGTTCAAATATATTTATTTAAGTTCCATAAAAAGGACTTCCCTGGTATACCCAAAGCTAACATGCCATCCATCAGAATTTTACTCCGAACAATGAAGCCAACAGTTAGGACTGGGAAACACCTCCTAGGCAGTTTATCTGTTTCCATTTGTTATGTTCTAGTGCCACCACCTGATGTCTTTCATTCCTTGCGTTTTTATGCCCATCAAAAGAATTCTAGGCTCCTTTTGGCATTCAGCCGTATAATTGGCTTCCTAAAGATAAAATCACTGGTATATTAAAGAAATACAATGTAAATAGTGAGATACCATTTTTACCTATCAGATTAGGAAAAAGCTTTTAAAAGTAAGATTGCTCAATATCAGGGAGGATATTGTAAAGTATTACACATTCCTCTGTTGCTGGTATGAAAATGTATCTGTGAAGAAGACTTTTTGAAGCACACACAGTTTGGCAGTTTGCAAGAGATTTAAAAGTGTTCCCTTCATTCCTCTGATCTGATTAATCTGTTGCTGGGAACGTATCTTATGGAAATAATTCTAAATATGGAAAAAGCTCTGTGAAAAAATATTAATAATGCATTCTAAAGGTGCAGAATAGCTCCAGTAAACTAGAGAGTTTTTTTTTTTTTTTTGTAGAGACAGAGTTTCACTTTATTGCCCTTGGTAGAGTGCCGTGGCATCACACAGCTCACAGCAACCTCCAACTCTTGGGCTTAGGTGATTCTCCTGCCTCAGCCTCCCGAGTAGCTGGGACTACAGGTGCCCGCCACAACACCTGGCTATTTTTTGTTGCAGTTTGGCCGGGACTGGGTTTGAACCCACCACCCTCAGTATATGGGGCCGGGGCCCTGCTCACTGAGCCACAGGCACCGCCCTAAACTAGAGAGTTTTAAGGATCCGTTATGGGTGAAGTAATGTCCTACATCTATCATTTCAATTCATCCATGGAAGGGGATATATTATTTCCATTCTATGGATAAGAAAAGGGGCTCAAGGGAGATTAAGCAACTCAGTTCAGATCATAAGCCTAAGAGTAGGAGCAGAATTGAAATCCAAGTTTGTGTGGCTCTCAAGCCTGTGATCTTTTTACTACATCAACAAAATAAAATGCAACTGGTAAAAATAACAATTTTGAAAGCCTATAATAGCAGGGGAAAGGATATTAAGCACAAAATTAGATATTTAGTAGGATCATGAAAAGAGTGATACATAGAAATACGAAACTAAATACAGGGCGGCGCCTATGGCTTAGTGAGTAGGGCACCAGCCCCATATACTGAGAGTGGCAGGTTTAAACCCAGCCCCAGCCAAACTGCAACACAAAATAGCCGGGTGTTGTGGCAGGCTCTATTTCTTTTTTTTTTTTCTTTTGGGCAGTTTTTGGCCAGGGCCGTGTTTGAACCCACCACCTCCAGTATATGGGACCAGCACCCTACTCATTGAGCCACAGGCACCACCCCACAAGACCAGTTCAGTCAGTTTCTGTGAGTTGTGACGCCACAGTACTCTACCGAGGATGACAAAGTGAGACTCTGTCTCTAGAAAAGAAAAGAAAAAAAGAAACTAAATGCAGGTCAAGGCATGGTAGCTCACGCCTGTAATCCTAGCATTTGAGTGGCTGAAGCTGGTGGATTGCTTGAGCTCACAGGTTTGAGACCAGCCTGAGCCAGAGCAAGACCTTGTCTCTAAAAATAGCCAGGCATTGTGGTGGGCATCTGTTAGCCCCAGCTACTTGGGAGACTGAGGCAAGAGAATTGTTGAGCCCAAGAGTCTGAGGTTGCTGTAAGCTAAGACACCACAGCACTCTACTGAGGACACAAAGTGAGACTCTGTCTCAAAAAAATAATAAAAAATAAATAAATAAAAAGTATGTTATGAACATAACTTTTGTTCCTACCACATAAAATATTTTTACAAATAGTTTTTAAAATTTCTGACCAAAAACTATGTCAATGATGGGGACTATGTACAGGGCTAAACATTTCTCTCCTGAATCAAACCTCTGTCCCCTTCCCAGAGACAATGATGGTAGGTTCTTGTGTAACCTTCCAGATCATTTTACACATGTGTTACTGTTTTCTGACAGCTTTAAGAGACAGGGTCTTGCTCTTTCACCCAAACTGTAATGCAGTGGTGATAGCTCACAGCAACCTCAACTCCTGGGTTCAAGTGATTCTCTCACCTCAGGCTCCTGCATAAGTGTATATTTTGATACGTTTTATGTTAGGTGGAAGAGGTAGCTCTGGCTCTTCACTCTTTCTCCACTGATGTCACTGCAGCTGGGAAAGGAGGATGAGGCACCTCATTACAGTCTGGCCAGGTAACCCTCCTGCTTTACCTTTTTTTTTTCCACTTGGGGTGAGATTTTTTTCCAGGTGGGGTGAGATTCCTGGCTAAGGAGAAATCAACCCCCCTCTGCTTTACCTTTGCCGGCATGATTTTTCTGTGGAGTTTGACTGGAGTAGAAGAATTATTTGACTGATTGATTTGTTGATTGACAGAGTCTCACTCTGTTGCCCAGGTTAGGATGCAGTGGTGTTATCATAGTTCACTGCAACTTCAAATTCCTGCCTCAAGCAATCCTCTTGCCTTAGCCTCCCTAGTACCTGGGAATACAGGCCACCACGTCCAGCTAGTTTTTCTTTTTCTTTTTTTTTTTTTGAGATAGAGTTTCGCTGTGTTGCCCTCGGTAGGGTGCCATAGCATCACAGCTCACAGCAACCTCCAGCTCTTGGGCTTAAGCGATTCTCTTGCCTCAGCCTCCCAAGTAGCTGGGACTACAGGTGCCTGCCACAACACCCGGCTATATTGTTGTTGTTATTGTTGTTTAGCAGAGGCGGACCGGGTTTGAACCCACCAGCCCTGGTGTGTGTGGCCGGTGCCCTAACCATTGAACAATGGGCACCCAGCCAAAGACGCAATTCTTTTTTTTTTTTTTTGTAGAGACAGAGTCTCACTTTATGGCCCTCAGTAGAGTGCCATGGCCTCACACAGCTCACAGCAACCTCCAACTCCTGGGCTTAAGCAATTCTCTTGCCTCAGCCTCCCGAGTAGCTGGGACTACAGGCGCCCGCCACAACGCCTGGCTATTTTTTGGTTGCAGTTTGGCCGGGGCCGGGTTTGAACCCGCCACCCTCAGTATATGGGGTTGGCGCCCTACCGACTGAGCCACAGGCGCCGCCCCAAAGATGCAATTCTTAACTAGCATCATGGACAAATCTCTGCTGATTAATGAATAACCAGCAAACCAGAGCTCCAGACAGCCCTTTACATTTACATTTCAAAAATGAGGAAGGATGGGAATTATAAACACCAAAGAGTAGAAACAAACTCAGGTAATTTTTCTGACTTATTCCTTTCCTTTGACCATAATATTAAAAAGTTCCCACATTTGGGCAGCACCTGTGGCTCAAAGGGGTAGAGCGCCGGTCCCATATGTTGGAGATGGTGGGTTCAAACCCAGCCCCGGCAAAAAACAAAAAAGTTCCCACATTTTCCTTTATCGTTTAGTCTAGACTCTTATCACATTCCTGGGCAATTTAAATAATCTCATCTAGGAGAGTTTCCAGTCCTTCTGGCCTTCATCCTACCCCCATACCATTAAATTTATCTTCTCTAAAACATTAAGTTCGGTTTATTATTTCCTTGCCTAAAAATATCAACTGTTTATGGTGTCAAGGTGCCAGCATGCTTTTCTCTCCTCTTCTCACCCTGTTCCACAGCTCCAGCTCTATGAGTTTTCTTGCTGTTCTCTTTTTTTTTTTTTTTTGAGACAGAGTCTCAAGCTGTTGCCCTAGGTAAGAGTGATGATGTGGCCTTACAGCTCAGAGTAACCTCAAACTCTTGGTCTTAAGCGATTCTCTTGCCTCAGTCTCCCAGGTAGCTGGGACTACAGGTGCCCACCACAATGCCCGCCTATTTTTTGTTTCAGTTGTCATGGTTGTTTAGCTGGCCTGGGCTAGGTTCGAACCGCCAGCCTCAGTGTATGTGGCTGACTCCATAACCACTATGCTACCGGTGCCGAGCCTTTGTTGTTCTCTTTTTTAAATTTAATTTTAATATTTATTTATTTTGAGACAGGGTCTCACTTTATTGCCCTCTATAGAGTGCTATGGCGACACAGCTCCCAGCAACCTCAAACTCTTGGGCTCTAGCGATTCTCTTGCCTCAGCTTCCCTAGTAGCTGGGACTACAGGCACCCTCCATAACACCCAACTATTTTTAGAAGTGAGTGAGGTGTAGCTTTGAAAAATAAGGTTTCAAGGGCGGCAACTGTGGCTCAGTGAGTAGGGTGCCGGCCTCACATACGAAGGGTGGTGGGTTCAAACCCGGCCCCGGCCAAACTGCAACAAAAATAGACAGGCGTTGTGTGGGGCGCCTGTAGTCCCAGCTACTCGGGAGGCTGAGGCAAGAGAATCGCCTAAGCCCAGGAGTTGGAGGTTGCTATGAGCTGTGATGCCACAGCACTCTACCCAGGGCAACAGTTTGAGGCTCTGTCTCAGGAAAAAAAAAAGCACAAATCAGAGAATATTTTTTTTTTTTTTTTTTGTAGAGACAGAGTCTCACTTTATGGCCCTCGGTAGAGTGCCATGGCCTCACACAGCTCACAGCAACTCCTGGGCTTAAGCGATTCTCCTGCCTCAGCCTCCCAAGTAGCTGGGACTATAGGCGCCTGCCACAACGCCCGGCTATTCTTTGGTTGCAGTTTGGCGGGGGCTGGGTTTGAACCTGCCACCCTCAGTATATGGGGCCGGCGCCTTACCGACTGAGCCACAGGCGCCGCCCCAGAGAATAGTTTTTATTTTGTGGACACCTTCAAATGTTATGCCCAGGAGTCTCTCAAAGACCACACCACCCCACCAGAGAGGTCGATTTTAAAGCGGAGTCCTTTTATTGAAAAGCCGGCCAGCGGGGCGGCGCCTGTGGCTCAAGGAGTAGGGCGCTGGTCCCATATGCCAGAGGTGGCGGGTTCAAACCTAGCCCCGGCCAAAAACAAACAAAAAAAACAAACAAACAAAAAAAGAAAAGCCAGCCAGCGACTGCCTCAGTGTCCCAACATGGGATTTCTGAGAGTAGCCCCGAGTTGTCTGTGGCTCTGGTTTTTATAGGGCAAAACTTTCCAGGGGGCAAGCAAGTGTTATTACAGAATCGAAAATAGCAGTTAAAGGGGTAGGGGAAATCATGAGGGTAGGGCAGTTAGTTATTTTACACAATGCTATGATTACGAGAGTGATTAGTAATTTTTCTTCCCTACAAAATAGGTACAAACCACAGTGTCCTAGGGGGGAACATGCAGGGAGGAGAACTTACAGGGAAGGGTCGTAAAGGGCATGATCATAAAAAGCTATAATCACTATGTATTTACAGTTACACAATAGGAGGGCAAAAAAGAGGAACTAGGTTTGAAGGTAAAAGGAAGTAAAAAGTAAAATGGAGTTGAGCTTATTATTATTTTTTTTTTTGTAGAGACAGAGTCTCACTGTACTGCCCTCGGGTAGAGTGCCGTGGCGTCACACAGCTCACAGCAACCTCTAACTCCTGGGCTTAAGCGATTCTCTTGCCTCAGCCTCCCGAGCAGCTGGGACTACAGGCGCCCGCCACAACGCCCGGCTATTTTTTTTTGTTGTTGTTGCAGTTTGGTCAGAGCTGGGTTCAAACCCGCCACCCTCGGTATATGGGGCCAGCGCCCTACTCACTGAGCCACAGGCACCGCCCGAGCTTATTTTTTTTAACATTTCAATATCATATATGAATGGTATGAAGACCACCTTAACATAATCATGAGGGTTGTTATTGACTTTCTACACAATACTAATAATTCTTTTTTTTAATAATGCTAATAATTCTAGTAGTTCTAACCAGGTACACTTAAAATACTGTGCAATGGGTGGGAGGCAATCGGAACCATTTTTTCTTTTCTTTTTTTTTTTTGTAGAGACAGAGTCTCACTTTATGGCCCTTGGTAGAGTGCCGTGGCGTCACACGGCTCACAGCAACCTCCAGCTCTTGGGCTTAAGTGATTCTCTTGCCTCAGCCTCCCGAGTAGCTGGGACTACAGGCGCCCGCCACAACGCCCGGCTATTTTTTTTTTTTTTTTTTTTGTAGAGACAGAGTCTCACTTTATGGCCCTCAGTAGAGTGCGGTGGCCTCACACAGCTCGCAGCAACCTCCAACTCCTGGGCTCAAGCGATTCTCTTGCCTCAGCCTCCCGAGTAGCTGGGACCATAGGCGCCCGCCACAGACGCCCGGCACCTGGCTATTTTTTGTTGTTTGGCCGGGGCTGGGTTTGAACCCATCACCCTCGGCATATGGGGCCAGCACCCTACTCACTGAGCCACAGGCGCCGCCCGCCATTTTTTCTTTTAAAGCAATAAAACGTGACAAAACAACAGAATGGAGTTAGGCCTGCTTTGTCTTCCCCACTGATTCTCAGGAATAAGAGTTATAAGAAAATGGAGTTAAGCCTGTTTTTCTTTCACCCTAACAGAAACAACAAAGGGCCACCATATTTTCAATTTGACTGATAATTACTTTAATTCTTTTTTTTTTTTTTTTTTTGTGGTTTTTGGCCAGGGCTGGGTTTGAACCCGCCACCTCCGGCATATGGGACCGGTGCCCTACTCCTTGAGCCACAGGTGCCACCCGATAATTACTTTAATTCTAATAATTTGTTTTGGGATTCCTGCATAAGTAATTGCAATTTGTTTGTTTTCTGAGACAGTCTTACTTTATCAACCTTGGTAGAATGCTGTGGTGTCATAGCTCACAGCAACCTCAAGTTCGTGGGCTCAAACAATTCTCTTACCTCGGCCTCCCAAGTAGCTGGGACTACAGACACCTGCCACAATGCCTGGCTATTTTTAGAGATGGGGGTCTCCCTCTTGCTCAGGCTGGTCTTGAACCTGTGAGCTCAAGCAATCCACCCACCTCGGCCTCCCAGAGTGCTGGGATTACAGGCGTGAGCCACGGCCCCTGGCCCTACGTAAGTTTTGTACAACGAGCCCTGGCTATGTCTGGAGGTGTAAAAGGATTTGTTACATTTGAACAAAAAAAAGAATCCAAAAATTATTTTTAGACGGTTTTCTACACAGAGAAGTGCTAGTGTCAAAATCATTAGTGCCTGAATTACAAAAGGTCCTACACAACACTATTAAATTTATTAATTAGGTTCAGCCCTGTACTCATTGGTTAGGGCACTCTGTCTCAAAAATAAATAAATAAATAAGGCAATTTACTTTGTGACAAGGTGTAGTGTAATAAAGTTGCATTTCTTGCAAATTTATTTCGGTGTTTGAATACTCTTATTAATAAGAGTATGCAGGGAAATCATGAAAATATTCTCACATCTACAGATAAAATTAATTTTTTTTTTTAAATCTCAAGCTGTCACCTGGGTAGAGTGCTATGGCATCACAGCTCACAGCAACCTCAATCTCTTGGGCTTAAGCAATTCTCTTGCATCAGCCTCCCAACTAACTGGGATTATAGGTCCCTGCTACAGGCTGGCTATTTTTTGGTTGTAGCTGTCATTGTTGTTTGGCAGGCCCGGGCTGAATTCGAACCCACCAGCTCTGTGTATGTGGCTGGTGGCCAGCCACTGAGCTATAGGCGCCGAGCCAGATAAAATTAATTCTTTCAGAGAAAAATTGCTACTCCGGAAGGAAAGAATTAGAAGAGAAAACGCAGGGCGGCACCTGTGGCTCAAAGGAGTAGGGCGCCAGCCCCATATGCCGGAGGTGGCGGGTTCAAACCCAGCCCTGGCCACAAACAGCAAAAAAAAAAAAAAAAAAAAAAAAAGTAAGAAATGTTTGAACTACTGAAAAGGTGTAAATGAGATAAAAATCTTATTGAACAAATGTTGTAAACTTTAGATTTATTATTGAAGGAGCTAAGAAGATTTTGCCCCAAAATATGACTCCTTGGTATAAAGAATATTTCGAATTAAAAGCCATTCATGATCAGGACGCTTTGAAGGAGGACTTTCCTCTATTTAAATGAAACCTGAATAACTTGATTGAGAATAAAAGGGACTGCTGGCTTCCTTATTACATGCTAATAGACCTGGTCCCAAGGTCATCTGAAGCACAGATACTTGTCTCTCAGGTTAGTCCACAAATCAATCTGTTTCCACCCATCTATACCCACCCAACCCTCCCAACCACTTGCTGCACCAATACTTTCCACATTCTCCCCTCTCATTTCCAAAAGGCAAGTATAGAGGTCTCTGACCACCACACAGACTTTGGGTAATCATTCTTGTGGTTCCCCCCATGCACATGGTATTTGGAAACAAACCTTTCTCTTATTAATGTACCATAATTATGAGTTGATCTTTCAGCGAACCAGATCAAGGGAAAAGGGCAGGTTTTGCCCAGATCCCTACATTGTACACAAATTAAAAAAAATTTTTTTCTGCACCTACACTTTTTTTTTTTGGGGAGACTGTCTCACTTTGTCATCATCAGTAGAGTGCTGTAGCGTCATAGCTCACAGCAACCTCAAACTCTTGGGCTCAAGCAATTCTTACCTCAGCCTCCCGAGTAGCTGGGACTACAGGTGCCTGCCACAATGCCCAGCTATTTTTAGACGTGGTCTTACTCTTGCTCAGGTTGGCCTTGAACCCATGAACTCAGGCAATCCACCCACCTTGGCCTCCAGAGTGCTGGGATTACAGGAATGAGCCACCTTGCCTGGCCAGATTGCATATTTACATACACCATTCTGCATCTTCCTTTTGAAACTGTGATTTTCAAAATGGCCACATATCACCAAAGTGTATGAAGATGGCAAATATTATGTGCATTTTATTACAAAAATAATTTTTTTTTTTTTTTTTTGGTAGAGACAGAGTCTCACTGTACCGCCCTCGGGTAGAGTGCCATGGCATCACACGGCTCACAGCAACCTCTAACTCCTGGGCTTACACGATTCTCTTGCCTCAGCCTCCCGAGCAGCTGGGACTACAGGCGCCCGCCACAACGCCCGGCTATTTTTTTGTTGCAGTTTGGCCGGGGCTGGGTTTGAACCTGCCACCCTCGGCATATGGGGCCGGCGCCCTACTCACTGAGCCACAGGAGCCGCCCAAATAATTTTTTTTTTTCTTTGAGTCTCACTATGTTGCCCTGGGTAGTGCCATAGGCATCTCAGCTCACAGTAACCTCAAACACTTGGGCTTAAACGAATCTCTTGCCTCAGCCTCCCAACTAGCTGGGACTACAGGCGCCCGCCACAACACCTGGCTATTTTTTGTTGCAGTTTTCATTGTTTAGCAGGCCCGGTCAGGTTTGAACCCACCAGCCTTGGTGCATGTGGCTGGAGCCATAACCACTGTACTATGGGCACTGAGCCCTACATTTTTTTTTTTTTTGAGACAAAGTCTCACTGTGTCACCCTACATAGGGTGCCCTGGCATCATATCTCCCAACCCTCAAAATCTTGGGCTCAAGAAATGCTCTTGCCTCAGCCTCCCAACAACACTTGGCTTTTTTTTTTTTTTGGTAGAGACAGAGTCTCACTGTACCGCCCTCGGGTCCAGTGCCATGAGGTCACATGGCTCACAGCAACCTCTAACTCTTGGGCTTATGCGATTTTCTTGTTTCAGCCTCCCAAGCAGCTGGGACTACAGGCACCCACCACAACACCCAGTTATTTTTTTGTTGCAGTTTGGCTGGGGCTGGGTTTGAACCCGCCACAGTTGGCATATGGGGCCAGCGCCCTACTCACTGAGCCACAGGCACCGCCCAACACTTGGCTTTTTTAAGATGGGGTGTCACTCTAGATCAAGTGGGTCTTGGACTTGTGAGCTCAAGTTATCCACCTGTCTCAGCGGCCCAGAGTACTAGGATTGTAGGCGTGAGCTAGTGTGCCTAGCCATATTTCTTCTTATGGTATCTTATTAATCTGTCAATTTGCTGGTATTGTACTGTTTATTTTTTTTTTTTTTGAGACAGACTCACTCTGGCACCCTGGGTTTGAGTGGTGTTACCATCATAGCTCACAAAGCAAGCTCAAACTCTTGGGCTTAAACGATCCTCATGCCTCAACTTCCCAAGTAGCTGGACTACAGTGCCCACTACAACACCAGGCTTGTTTTTTTCTATTTTTAGTAAAGATGGGGTCTCACTCTTACTCAGGCTGGTCTCAAAGTTCTGAGCTCAAACAATCTGCCTGTCTCAGCCTCCCAGAGATGGGGGGAACCACTGTACTAGGCTGGTACTATACTGTTTTTTTTGTTTGTTTTTGAGACAGAGCCTCAAGCTGTTGCCCTGGGTAGACTGCCGTGGCATCACAGCTCACAGCAACCTCCAACTCCTGTGCTCAAGCGATTCTCCTGCCTCCACCTCCCAAGTAGCTGGGACTACAGGCGCCCGCCACAACGCCCGGCTATTTTTTGGTTGCAGCCATCATTGTTGTTTGGCCGGCCAGGCTGGATTCGAATCCGCCAGCTCAGGTGTACATGGCTGGCGCCTTAGCTGCCTGAGCCACAGGCGCCAATCCTATACTGTTTCAATTATTCAGATTTTATAAAATATATATATATATATTTTTTTTTTTGTAGAGACAGAGTCTTGCCCCATGGCCCTCGGTAGAGTGCCGTGGCCTCACACAGCTCACAGCAACCTCCAACTCCTGGGCTTAAGCGATTCTCTTGGCTCAGCCTCCCGAGCAGCTGGGACCACAGGCGCCCGCCACAACGCCCGGCTACGGATTTTATAAAATATTTTAACAGCTGGCTAAGCTAATTATTCTGGCTATTCCTTTTTTTTCCCTCCCTTTTAGAGATGAAGTCTTGCTATTGCCCAGGCTAGAGTACAGTGGTGCCATTATAGCTCACCGCAACCTCCAACTCATGGGCTCAAGTGATCCTCCTGCCTAATCTTCTCAAGTAGCTGAACTACAGGTACCCGCCACAACGCCCGGCTATTTTTTCTCTTGCTCAGGCTGGTATTGAACTCCTGACCTTAAGCAATCCTACTCCTTGGCCTTCCAGAGTGCTAGGATTACACGCATGAACCACTAAGCCTGGCCTGGACTACATTTTAAATATAGGTCAAATACTATTTAAAGATATTATTGCAAAATATGCTATTTGCATTTCTAAAAGTAATTATTGAGAAACATTTAATAATCACATTCATGAATCAAAATAATTTTATTGCAATTGCAATTTTATAATTTATTGCAATTTATTCAAGACCAGCCTAAGCTATAGTGAGAGCCTGTTTCTACTAAAAGTAGAAAAATTTGGCCAGGTACAGTAGCTAACGTCTGTAATCCTAGCACTCTGGGAGGCCGAGGCTGGTGGATTGCTTAAGCTCACAAGTTCGAGACCAGCCTGAGCAAGAGTGAGACCGTGTCTCTACTAAAAATGAAAGTCTGAGGAAGGAGGATTACTTGAGCCCAAGAGTTTGAGATTGCTGTGAGCTATGATGCCACAGAACTCCACCAAGGGGAACAAAGTGAGACTCTGTCAATAAATAAATAAATAAATAAATAAAATAAAAGTAGAAAAATGAGCCAGGCTTGTTGGCAGGCACCTGAAGTCCCAGCTACTTGGGGGGTTGAGGCAAAAGAATCACCTGAACCTAGGAGTTTGAGGTTGTTGTGAGCTAGGATGATGCCAAGGTACTATAGCCTGGAACAACAGAGTTAGACTCTGCCTCAAAAATAAATAAAAAATAAATAAAAAGGCTCAGCACTGTGGCTCAAGTGGCTAAGGCGCCAGCCACATACACCTGAGCTGGCGGGTTCAAATCCAGCCCGGGCCCGCTAAACAACGACAGCTGCAACCGAAAAAAAAAAAATAGCTGGGCGTTGTGGCGGGTGCCTGTAGTCCCAGCTATTTGGGAGGTGGAGGCAGGAGAATCACTTGAGCCCAGGAGTTGGAGGTTGCTGTGAGCTGTGATGCCACAGCACTCTACCCAGGGTGACAGCTTGAGGCTCTGTCTAAAAAAGAAAAAAAAGTAATTAAATAAACTCAAGTATTTATTCACGATGCTACACTGAGTTTTCTTTTTTTCTTCCCTCAAATTCTTGGGCTCAAGTGATTCTCTTGCCTCAGCCTCCCTAGTAGCTGGGACTACACAATGCCTGTCTATTTTTTTTGTTTAGTAGGCCCAGGCCATGTTCGAACCCACCAGCCCTGGAGCATAACCACTGAACTATGGGTGCCCAACTCTACATTGAGTTTTCTATATAGAAATATTTTCCTCCACTGGCAAAACAAATGCAAACTAAGTGTGTAGTGATATTAAATTCACTTTACTTAAGTTCTTCACAAGTACAGCAAAAGACTGCAAAGGCAGAGTAATAATATACTGATACATTTAGCATTTTTGTGAGCTGGCTTTTCTCTCCACTTTGACTTCCAGACTGCTGCTTGGGCTTTAATAGCCTATAGACCACCTCTGCCACACTCCTTGCCATGTGGCTTCTTATTTGGGTCTGTCATTTCTTGACACTGGCACAAGAATGAGAAGGTTCGAGAAAATGCAGAGCTATTTTTTTCCTCTCTTGGTGGTGACTTGCAGTGGCAACAGTGGTGGAGGCTGTCAGCAGCATCGGTGTGAAGGGACTCCTGGGGCTATGAGTACAGTGGTGGCAGAGGTAGCTCCATCAGCTGAGTGGCAAATGTGGGCTCAGGCTACATGGCAGGGGCAGGTGCTGCTCCTGATCGTCAGCTGCTAGTTCCTTCCCTTCTTCCTGGCTCTCCTTCTACCTCCTTTTTGCTCTTTTAGTACCTTTATGATCTCCCATCCAAGTACTAACCAGGTCCGACCCTGCTTAATTTCTGAGATCAGACGAGATTGGGTGCGTTCAGGGTGGTATGGCCGTAGACTTAATACCTTTATAAACAATCCCTCGCCTAAAATCCTCTGCTTGGCATATCCAGAGGGGCCTCTGTTTTTCTCACTGGCCACTGACTGATACACTGTGCAACCAAAATTACATTAATATTTACTTAGAATAACATTAAAAAGAGTGATATTCTTTTTGTTGTTGTTGCCCTTGGTAGCATGCCGTGGTGTCACAACTCACAGCAACCTCAAACTCTTGGGCTTAAGAGAGTCTCTTGCTTCAGCCTCCCAAGTAGTAGACTACAGGTGCCTACCACAACACCCGGCTATTTTCTGTTGCTGTTGTCATTGTTGCTCTAGCTGGCCCAGGCCAGGTTAGAATCTGCCAGCCTCAGTGTATGTGGCTGGGGCTGTAACCACTGGTGCTACAGGTGCCAAGCCGATATTCTTATTTTTGTATATGGAAGAAATAGGCTGTAGGCTCTAAGTAGTTACTTTTCTTGAATGGGAGAGCAAAATATTTTGCATTTTCTTTCCTTTAAATACAGGGTAAAAATTAATAGTGTCTACAAGTAATGTAGGAAACTAGCAATGAAAAGATTTATTAATTCAGGACATGAGTTTTGTCAATTATGCTAATATTAAGTATGATATTACTTGTGGGCTAATGTTTGAGGAATTGCTGTAACACTGAGACTGCACAATTTAGAACTGTAATAAATATGGTTCCTTCATAGCAGAGTCCAAATTTCCTCTTGTCCTTCTTGATTGCCCTTATGATTTACCACAATCCACTATGAAACATCTAAATGGGAAGAAATACAGAAGAGGTTTTTATGAGCATCACTTAATTTTTAAAAATAGAAAATGGTAAGATAAACTATAGAACTTACAACTTAACTGTTGTGATAAAAATCTACATATAAAAAAATCTACATATAGAATTATTTGGCATCTTAGACAGATAGGACTAGAGAAAAATAGATACATTTAAAGGATTATAAATTTGTTTCCTGAATCAACATTCTTCCTTTTTGAAAAAAAGTAACCTTATGCTACTGAGCACAACAAACCACAAGTAAACACTAAGTTATTAATGGGAGTTAACAGAATATAGGCTTATTTTAATATGCCTGATCTGGACCAAAGCAAGAAAGAAGGCCACCATACTCAGGTTTACTAAAACTACAAAAACATGATCAAAGTACAAATTTTACCTTGTATTTAAGTTCAAAATAGGAGTAAAAGTAAATTGTGTGCCTATTTCATACACAAAAAAATTTGGAAAGATGGAAAGATGTACGGCAGAATGTTACCAGATTTCAGAAGATCAGTTTAGTTTTTATTTCTGGTCTATTCTGTTCCTCCATATTTCTTTTTTCTAGAGTGAACGTATCTTAGATAATTAAAAAAGGAGAATTGACTTAAAAAGCAATTAATACCCTAGCATGATAGTAATCAATAACTTTTTCTTCCTTTTAGTTTAATCATTTATAGAACAAATCAGTATCTTTTAAATTTTAGTTTTTCCCTTGCTTTGATATTAAAAACACTTTAAATCTTTTTTTTTTTTTTTTTTTTTTTGTAGAGACAGAGTCTCACTTTATGGCCCTCGGTAGAGTGCCGTGGCCTCACACAGCTCACAGCAACCTCCAGCTCCTGGGCTCAAGCAATTCTCTTGCCTCAGCCTCCCGAGTAGCTGGGACTACAGGTGCCCGCCACAATGCCCGGCTATTTTTTGGTTGCAGTTCGGCCGGGGCCGGGTCTGAACCCGCTACCCTCGGTATATGGGGCCGGCGCCCTACCGACTGAGCCACAAAACACTTTAAATCTTTTTGTTGTTGTTGTTGTTACAGTTTTTTTTTTTGGCCGGGGCCAGGTTTGAACCCACCACCTCCGGTATGTGGGGCTGGCACCCTACTCTTTGAGCCACAAACACCACCCCTTAAAAATACTTTATAAGGACTCGTAATGCTGGAAAGCACCCAAGAGACCCTGTGGTCCAGACCCGAGGACAGAACTGAGATTAAAACCATGGTCTCTTGATTTCTGATCTAGAACTCTCTAATACAAAAAGTAAAACATAAAAATATAGACAGTCATACACAAAAATACATCTGTCTCCTGAACACTAGAAAAGGCTGGGTCAACTTTAAGACCCTAGAAATATAAATGATGTCAGGTTACAACCTTAGAACTCTTAGCCAGCTTTACCTTCAGAATGTCACAGGGAGTGGCGTCTGGCGGTATAGGTTTCCCACAATGCTTTGAATATTCAGTTATTAAGACGGAAGCTTCATCTATGCTATGGGATCAAAAGGAAAAAGAGGGCATAAGGAAACTTTATTTTTGAGACAGAGTCTCACTTTGTCACCCTCGGTTGTGCCGTGGTGACACAGCTCATAGCAATCTCTAACTCTTGGGCTTAAGTGATTCTCTTGCCTCAGCCTCCCCAGTAGCTGGGACTATAGGCACCCACCATAACACCTGGCTATTTTTTCATTGCAGTTGTCATTGTTGTTTAGCTGGCCTGGGTCGGGTTCGAACCTGCCCGCCTTGGTGTATGTGGCTGGCACAGTAACCACTTTATTACAGGTGCTGAGCCTGAGAAACTATTTTTTTTGAGACAGTCCCACTATGTCACCCTTTGGTAGAGTGTCATGGCATCACAGCTCACAGCAACCTCCAACTCTTAGGCTTACACGATTCTCTTGCCTCAGCCCACCAAGTGGCTGGGACTACAGGCCACAAATAGTTGGCCACAAAGCCCGGCTATTTTTTTTTTTTTGCAGTTTTTAGCAGGGGCCGGGTTTGAACCCGCCACCTCCAGTATATGGGGCTGGCGCCCTACTCCTTTGAGCTACAGGCGCAGCCCTATTTCTTTTGTTTGGTTGTTGTTGTCATTGTTGTTTAGCAGGCACGACGAGCCGGGTTTAAACCCACCAGCCCTGGTGCATGTGGCTGGCACCTTAACCACTGAGCTACAGGTGCCTGCCACAATGCCCAGCTATTTTTAGAGACAGGGTCTCACTCTTACAGAGTCTTTTCTCAAACCTGTGAGCTCAGGCAATCTACCTGCCCCTGCCTCTTAGAGCGCTGGGATTACAGGAGTAAGCCACCTCACTTGGCTTTGGCATGAGGAAACTTTTGATGAGGGGGGTAAATACGTTTGCTTTCTTTTTTTTTTTTTTTGTAGAGACAGAGTCTCACTTTATGGCCCTTGGTAGAGTGCCATGGCCTCACACAGCTCATAGCAACCTTCAACTCCTGGGCTTAAGCGATTCTCTTGCCTCAGCCTCCCGAGTAGCTGGGACTACAGGCGCCCGCCACAACGCCCGGCTATTTTTTGGTTGCAGTTCGGCCGGGGCCGGGTTTGAACCCGCCACCCTCAGTATATGGGGCCGGCGCCTTACCGACTGAGCCACAAGCGCCGCCCACGTTTGCTTTCTTTATTTCTGTGATGGCTTTACAGATACACACATGTATCAGACTTTCCCAAATTGCATACTTCAAATATGTGCAATTATTATATGCATCAATTATTCCTTAAAAAATCATATATAATGACAATAAATAATTATGTTTGGATCACGAACATTAAACAAGCAGAAGGGAAACTTGCGAAGGGAAACTTTACAAGTGATCAGCTCAGTCAGACAGAATACAGGGATGGACCCAGTAATCACCACGAGTGTGACTGAATTTACCTTTCTCTTAAGTCAGCCCACTTCTTCCTTCTTTTTACTTACCATATCTGCCCCTGGCTCTATCCCAAGAAGCTTATTGTTTCTAAATTTGTGGGTGATGGAAAATGAGATCACCAAACAGCAAAAATGATGTGTTACATAAAGCCATCAATGCTCTGAGCAAGTGTCTTAACGTCATAATTCAGGGTTTACAGGAGGACTGTGCAACACCGATTTGGGGAATTTGGACAACTTGTTTATTTTTTATTTTTTTTTTTAATTTTTTTGCAGTTTTTGGCCAGGGCTGGGTTTGAACCTGCCATCTCTGGCATATGGGGCTGGTGCCCTACCCCTTTGAGCCACAGGCGCTGCCCACAACCTGTTTATTTTTTATTTTATTTTTATGAGACAGAGCCTCAAGCTATTGCCCTGGGTAGAGTGCTGTGACATCACAGCTCACAGCAACCTCAAACTCCTTGGCTCAAGCGATTCTCTTGCCTCTGCTTCCCAAGTAGCTGGGACTACAGGCACCTGCCACAATGCCCGGCTATTTTTTGGTTGTAGTTGTCATTGTTGTTAGGCAGGCCTGGGCTGGATTCGAACCTGTCAACTCAGGTGTATGTGGCTGGCGCCCTACTCCTTGAGCCACAGGTGCCGCCCTATTTTATTTATTTTTTAATTCTTTTTTTTTTTTTTTTTTTTTTTAATTTTTGGCCGGGGCTGGGCTTGAACCCGCCACCTCTGGCATTTTATTTTATTTTTTTGAGATAGAATCTCACTCTGTCATCCTGAGGTTGAGTGCCCTGCCATCATAGCTCACAGCAACCTCAAATTCTTGGGCTCAGGCAATCCTCATGCCTAAGCTTCCAAAGTTGCTGGCACTACAGGGGCCTGCCACAATGCTTAGCTTATTTTTCTATTTTTTTTTTTTGTAGAGACAGAGTCTCACTTTATGGCCCTCGGTAGAGTGCCGTGGTCTTACACAGCTCACAGCAACCTCCAACTCCTGGGCTTAGGCGATTCTCTTGCCTCAGCCTCCCGAGCAGCTGGGACTACAGGTGCCTACCACAACGCCCAGCTATTTTTTGGTTGCAGTTTGGCCAGGGCCGGGTTTGAACCCGCCACCCTCGGTATATGGGGCCGGTGCCCTGCTCACTGAGCTACAGGCGCCGCCCTATTTTTCTATATATATATATATATATATATATATTTTTTTTTTTTTTTGTAGAGACAGAGTCTTACTTTCTGGCCCTCGGTAGAGTGCCGTGGCCTCACACAGCTCACAGCAACCTCCAACTCCTGGGCTTAGGCGATTCTCTTGCCTCAGCCTCCTGAGCAGCTGGGACTACAGGCACCCGCCACAACACCCGGCTATTTTTTAGTTGCAGTTTGGCTGGGGCCGGGTTTGAACCCGCCACCCTCGGTATATGGGGCCGGCGCCCTACCGACTGAGCCACAGGCGCCGCCCTATTTTTTCTATTTTTAATAGAGATGGAGTCTCGTTCTTGCTCAGACTGGTCTCAAACTCCTGAGGTCAAGCAATCCACCCATCTTGGCCTCCCTGAGTGCTGGGATTACAGGTGTCAGCCACTGCATCTGTATTCAAACAACTTGTTCAATTATCTGATTCCAAGTTCTTGTTCCGAGGGATTGGGTTATAAGACAATTAATTTGTGGGTATAGGTAGTAATGAAAACCTTTAAATTACAACCAAATAGCCCTACAATTATTTGATATTTTCCTCCAAAGTAAAGATAATTTAAGGACATGCTATAGTAAGTTTTTATGAAAAATGAACTCACCTTAAGTCATTTGCCAAATAGTTTACTAGTTCGGTGATGTTGTTGGCATTCATCATATGTAATTTCAATACTTGAAAGTATTTTGTCTTTGCCAAAATCCCAAACTCCTTCTTATTTATGATATTATTCAGAATCAGACTTCTAATCTATAGAATAAATATTAAAAATGTGTTAAATTCCAATTCCTTATTCAATACTGAAACATTTCTGATAATCAGAAGCTGAATTGTCATTGTGTTGTGACTAACCCTCCTTTTTGAGAGGGTAGACAAGGGAAGAAGGACAGCTTCGGCCCATTTAGGTAGATATTAAAAAAGAAAAAAAAAAAGTAATTGTTAGGCATCCTAGCTCAATGGTGAGTGTGCTGGCCCTGTGAACCGAAGGTGTCAAACCCATCCCAAGCCTGCTAAAGAACAACAACAAAAACGTAATTGTGTTAAGCATTTTGAGACTTTATGAGGAAGAAAATCTGTTTATAGTTACAATCTTTTAAGGCTATAAATTTCCTACTGAGCAGAGAAGCAAGCAAGACGGCCAGGGTCACTGTCTTTTAAAACCTTTACTGAGGACCGGGCATGGTGGCTCACGCCTGTAGTCCCAGCGCTATGGGAGGCCGAGGCTGGTGGGTTGCCTGAGCTCGGAGGTTCAAGACCAGTATGAGTAGCAGTGAGCCAGAGTAAGACTCAGTCTCTACTAACATCAAAAAACAGCCGGACGTTGTGGTGGGTGTCTGTAATCCCAGCTACTGGGGAGGCAATGGGAAAGAAAATCGCCAAAGGAAGAATATTAAAAAAAAGAAAATAAACAAAAACAAAACAAACAAACAAAAAAAAACACCTTTATTGAGGTTTTAATAAAAGCAAAATAGGCTCGGCACCTATGGCTCAAGTGGCTAGGGCACCAGCCACATACACCAGAGCTGGCAGGTTCAAATCCAGCCCAGGCCTGCCAAACAACAATGACAACAACAACCAGAAAAACACTAGCTGGGCGGTGTGGTGGGCACTGATAGTCCCAGCTACTTGGGAGGCTGAGGCAAAGAGAATCACTTAAGCCTAAGAGTCTGAGGTTGCTGTGAGCTGTGACGCCATAGCACTCTACCAAGGGCGACATAGTGAGACTCTGTCTCAAAAAATATATAAATAAATAAAAATAAATAAACAAAATAATTTTATATGTTAACATATAGACATAGTGGCTTCCAGCTTAATCTTGGTTTGGAAAAAATGATTACCTTCTAACATCAAAATTTTCATAGCAAAAAAGGAGAGGAAATAGCTTCTTACTTGATGCGAAAATCCTGCTAACTGGCTGGTATTCATATGCTCTTCTAATTGCTGTAAAATGATCTGAGGATGGCATGAGCCCAGAAAATTCTAGAGACAAATTAAAGTGTAATTAATGGAAAAGTATTTTTAGTAGTAATTTCTGTCAAGTCTGGAAGGTGTCCATCTTCGCATTTGAAATATTTTAAAGAATTTCTAATACAGGAAAAAACACCAACAGAAAATTATCAAAAGAACAGAAAATGGCATTCTACAAACACTTACTCTAAGAGCTGTTTATCTGGCATTTTGTCATCCTAAGTGCTAAAAGGCATTTATTTAAATACTGAAATGTTGAAAAGGATCAAAGAATGAATTTATGATAATCAAAAGAGGAAAAAATAGTCAAAGACAAGTGAAGATGGCTTTGGGAAAATATAATTAATAAACCAAATGACAAATACAAAATGTGCACATTCATTTATATAGATCTTTATCCACTGGCATACCTGCCTATTGAGTAAAATAACAATAAAACATTTTAAAATACTTTGTTGTCTTTGTTCTATAGTATAAAGAAAATGAGAGGTTTTTTTCTTTTCTTTTTTTTTTTTTTTTTTGCAGTTTCTGGCCAGGGCTGGGTTTGAACCCACCACCTCCGGCATATGGGGGTGGTGCCCTACTCCTTTGAGCCACACACACAACACCAAGAAAATGAGAGTCTTTAAAAAAGTTCTGTCCTCAGAATGCTGTGGCTCCTTTTGTTAGGCACCCATACATAAAATCTGACTCACTCTCCTTTATCTCCCACATCTAATCACTAAGTTATCTGCTTTCCTTGTAGCCTTTACATCCTATTCAAGTTCATTTCCACCACCAAGGATACCTACCCATCAAGCTTTTTCTACCTCTCTATAGGATTGTTACGTATGGGATCAAGTGAGTTAAAATTATCTTTTTTTTTTTTTTTTTTTTGGCCAGGGCTGGGTTTGAACCCGCCACCTCCGGCATATGGGACCGGCACCCTACCCGCTGAGCCACAGGCGCCGCCCAAAATTATCTTTTTTTTTTTTGAGGCAGTATCTCACTCTGTTTCCCTTGGTAGAGTGCCATGGCATCATAGCTCATAGCAACCTCAAACTCTTGGGATCAAGTGATCTTCTTGCCTCAGGCTCTCAAGTAGCTGGGACTATAGGCAGGTGCCACCATGTCCAACTGATTTTCCTGTTTTTAGCAAAGACAGAGTCTGGCTCTTGTTCAGGTTAGTCTCAAACTCATCTTCCCAGAGTGCTAGAATTACAGGTGTGAGCCACCACAATAGCTTTCCAAGACTTCCCTTTTCTTGCCACCTATCTTTCTCCTCTGATCAAGTCTACATGGATTAATGGGTTATTTTTCCTAAAACACTGCCTTCATCATTTCACTTGACTCTTCCAAGAAAGTCAGTTATTCACTACTGACAAAGAATAAGCTCCAATGTCTGTTTTAAGACATCCTTTAGGCTTGGTGCTTGTAGCTCAGTGGCTACGGCGTTGGCCACATACACCAAGGCTAGTGCATTCAAACCCAGCCCGGCCCTGCCATACAACAATGACAACTACAACCAAAAAATAGCTGGGCATTGTGGCAGGTGCCTGTAGTCCCAGCTACTTGGGAGGCTGAGGCAAGAGAATCGCTTAAGCCCAAGAGTTTGAGGTTGCTGTGAGCTGTGACGCCACTGCACTCTACCAAGGATGACAAAGTCAGACTCTGTCTCCAAAAAAAAAAAAAAGACATCCTTCAGTTGGACCTTAACCTATGTTTCTGTCTCACCTCCCACTAACCCCCCGTATAAAACTTCTGCCTCACTCAGACTGATGAACTGATGCTTTAAAGGTGAAAAGAAAATGCAAACTCTTGCCAGGTAAGACCTTACATTTTCTTAGTAGTTCCAGAGGAACAGTGTACAAAATACCTTAATTTGCTGGCACCTTTTCTCAGAGTGTGGCATGAGCATCAGACAAGCCAGTGCAAATGCTGGAAGTTCCAACTGGACATACTGCCTGGCAACTCCAACCATGTCAAGATCATCCGAGACGGGACATCTTCAAGAGGGAGCAAGAACTGGTTAAGAATCTGTCAGATCCACCAGGTTATGTTGGCCTTTTTAGCTCTCCACGGTCATTCACCTGTCCAGGCTTTTGGTAATTTTAGACACTTAAGTGCTGGTACATAGCATCATGCTTAGTAATGAGTGACTTGAGTCTTTGAAGGCATAAGATGTGGAGTAAAAGGATCTACTTACAGGAACACAGGCTATGATTTACTACTGTGATTACATCTAAATGCCTCCAGATGCCTACATTCTCACAAGACTCAAGATCTACGAGACAGCACTATATGATTTAGTGTAGTCATAAAAGGTACTTAATTTGCTGGCAGCTACTAATTTTTAGAGAACTGTTACTGAATATCCGTTTACTGGTTGTATGCCACATGGAAAATAACATTGTAAAAACAATAGAGCTATTGCATTACAGAAACAAGTGTTATACATGAATTCTCAATAAAAAGTAATTACTCACATGAGCTATCTATCAGAAAGAAATCTTGTAAGCAACAAATTTTATTTTTTTTGTAGGCAAACAAATATTTTACTTACTCTAGGACAGCAATGAGACTCTCACAACAATCTGACAGCTGACTGGGACTTAAAGGACAAGAGGCTGAAGATAAAAAGACAACAATGATATACATATACAAATACAGATTGCTTCTGTCAGTATTTCAGAGAGAGAGAAATACCTGAAAGTAGTGGTATCTGTATCACACGTTGCCAAGCTTTGCTAAAGTAGGGGACCTATGGAAAGAAGCCCATTAAGAATTCATTTTTGGGATATTACAAACTCTATTTGGCAGTCACAAAATGGTACATTTAAAGCTTATATTCAGGATGCTAAGATCAAAATCTTAAGTTCATAACTCCCTATTAGAGATGATTAAGATTTCAAAATAATTTTTCTTCATAACTGCATTTCAGGATCTTATTATATAATCCTGGTTGGTTCATTATTGTTCTATTTGGCAGAAAATGTCAGAACTCAACTAAGCAAAGAAAATTAATACTAAGCCTATTACGTGCCAGAGCTAGAGAAAAGGGGGAAGGGGACAAGGAGAAAGAATCTCAAGAAAGTGAGTAAGGAAAGAACATAAACTCCCATCAATAGAGGAGTGGTTAAATAACTTCCTTTTTTTTTTTTTTTTTTTTTTTAACTTTTTTCTTTTTTTTGAGACAGAGCCTCAAGCTGTTGCCCTGGGTAGAGTGCTGTGGCATCACAGCTCACAGCAATCTCCAACTCCTGGGCTCAAGAGATTCTCCTGCCTCTGCTCCCAAGTAGCTGGGACTACAGGCGTCCACCACAACGCCTGGCTATTTTATGGTTGCAGCCATCATTGTTGTTTGGCGGGCTGGGGCTGGATTCAAACCTGCCAGCTCAGGTGTATGTGGCCGGCGCCTTAGCCGCTTGAGTCACAGGCACCGAGCCTGGTTAAATAACTTTTGATGGATTTTACTTCATATTATAGAGAATTAAGAATTTAAAATAATGAAATCTCTCAAAAGGCTATACATAGTTATCTTAAGCCCCAACAATCCGAGGTATATACTTAAGAGAAATGAAAAATATAATATACATGTGAAAACTTACACAGGAATGTTCATAGCAGCATTACTTATAACCAAAAAGTGGAAACAATCCAAATGCCCATCAACTGACAAATGCATAAATAAAATCTAGTATATACACAACGGAACATTTGGCAATAAAAAGAAATAAAGTTCTGACACACGACACAACATGGCATTATGCTAAGTAAAAGAATCTAGACACAAAGGCCACATATTATATAATTCCATTGATATGAAATGTCCAGAATAGATAAATCTACAGAGACTGTAGATTAGTAGTTGCTGGGGGCCGGTGGGAATAAGGAATAGGGAATGATTGCTAATGAATATGAAGTTTCTCTTAGGGGTGAGGGAAACATTCTAGAATTGCACGACCTTGTGAATAGAAAAACTACTTAATGGTATACTTCAAAAGGATGAATTTTACATGTAAATTACATCTCAGTGAAAAAAAGATGTCAATGCATACAGAATTTATGAGATATGGAATCATCTCCCAGAGACCAAAGTTACATGAAAAAAATCCTTTGTTTAGAATGTAACTGTGTTTACGTGCACAAAAATATAACACAGTTGACGCTTTAACAACACTGGTTTGACTGTACACGTTCCCTTACACGTGAATTGTCTTTGCTCTCTGCACCCCTGACACCAACACTTCCCCTTCCTCCTCAGCCTACTCAACTTGAAGACACTGAGGATAAAGACCTTTACAGAGATCCATTTCTACTTAGTAATAGTAGATAGTAAATATTTTATCTTCTTTAAGATTTTCTTGACAACATTTTTTTCTCTGGCTTCCTTTATTGGGAGAATATAGAATAACATATGTGAGAATATATACAGCATACAAAATGTGTGGAAACTATATATGTTATCACTAAGGCTTCTGGCCAACAGTAGGCTATTAGTAGTTAAGTTCTAGGGGATCAAAAATTATATGATTATATGAGAAGTTTGGTTTTATTTTTGAGACAGAGTCTCACTTTGTCGTCTTTGGTAGAGTGCAGTGGCATCACAGCTCACAGCAACCTCAAACTCTTGGGCGCAATGATTCTCTTGCCTCAGCTTCTCAAGCAGCTGGGATAATAGGCGCCCGACACAACGCCTGGCTATTTTCAGAGACGAGGTCTTGCTCTGGCTCAGGCTGCTCTCGAACCTGTGAGCTCAGGCAATCCACCCGCCTTGGCCTCCCAAGTGCTAGGATTACAGGTGTGAGTCACTGCGCCCAGCCCCTATATAAGAATTTTTGAGTTCATGGGAGGTTGATGCCCCTAACTCTTGCATTGTTGAAGGATCAGCTGTGTATATATATACACTGTATATATACATTTCATATCAATGGAATTAAATGGACATGTGCTTGTATAATAATCAGAAGGCTCCACAAGAATACATAGGCAATTATTTATTTATTTATTTATTTTTTGTTGCAGTTTGGCCGGGGCTGGGTTTGAACCCACCACCCTCGGTATATGGAGCTAGCGCCCTGCTCACTGAGCCACAGGCGCCTCCCTACATAGGCAATTATAAATAGTGGTTACCGGGTGGCACCTGTGGCTCAGTGAGTAGGGCGCCGGCCCCATATGCCGAGGGTGGCGGGTTCAAACCCAGCCCCGGCCAAACTGCAACAAAAAAATAGCCGGGTGTTGTGGCGGGCACCTGTAGTCCCAGCTGCTTGGGAGGCTGAGGCAAGAGAATTGCTCTAAGCCCAAGAGTAGAGGTTGCTGTAAGCCGTGTGATATCATGGCCCTCTACCGAGGGCAGTACAGTGAGACTCTGTCTCTACAAAAAAATAAATAAATAAATAGTGGTTACCTCTGGGAAGACAGTTAAGAAACAAAAGAGCAAAGAAGAATTTTCATGTTTTACTCAGCATATTTCTATACAATATTATAATGATTATATGGGTATAATGGTCTTAGATTTTAAAACCTTCACAGTACTCAAGGGGGAAGTCTAACGACTAACAAAAGCAAATTAGATTGTGACAAAAGTTAGAAAAGAAAAAAAAATGGGGTGGCACCTGTGGCTCAAGGAGTAGGGCGCCGGTCCCATATGCCAGAGGTGGTGGGTTCAAACCTACCCCTGGCCAAAAAAAAAAAAAGAAAAAAAAAATGTTTTGTGAGTATAAAGGAAGAGATGACTGATAGGGCCTGGAGAATTCAGGAAAGTGATGCCTTTGGGGAGGTGACATGTGAGCTGAGTATCTGGGTCTGGGTACTACTTTAACAGAATTTTACCCTGGAGCTGCTCAGTTCTATTCTTTATAGAGGAGCTGATTGCTAATCCCGAGTGCTCAGTAGTAACATGAAACACGAAGATTAAATTCAACAAAATTTACGTACCTGCCATAAAGAATGGATGCTAGACATGGCTTTTAAAACTTTCCTTAGATAAGAAATCTGTAAAGTAAAATAAAATTCAAAAGTCTTAAAGACCGCTAAAATGGGAAATTTTGACACAAAATACTGGATTCTGAATAAAGGACTATCATTAAAAAATTTGTCTTCCATGAGAACTGCCACAGAAGTTCACTTACAAGTTCATAAATATCAAAAAAGGCCAGGGAACCTTCTATTTTTTTCCCAGTGAAATTTATGTCATTTTGAGTTTATACTCTCTGGCCTAATACCAAGTTCTTTAAATGTGGCATGAACCCAGGCAGTAAATGTGCTTTCAGCACACATCTGCTCAGTAACAATTATCAATGGAAAATGTTTAGGAGATATGGTGCAAAAGCTTTAAAATATACTTAGTCTGGGCTCAGCACCTGTGGCTCAAGTGGCTAAGGTGCCAGCCACATATACCTGAGCTGGCAGGTTCAAATCCAGCCTGGCCCGCCAAACGACAATGACGGCTGCAACCAAAAAATAGCCGGGTATTGTGGCAGGCACCTGTAGTCCCAGCTACTTGGGAGGCAGAGGCAGGAAAATCACTTGAGCCCAGGAGTTGGAGGTTGCTGTGAGCTGTGATGCCACAGCACTCTACCCAGGGTAACAGCATGAGGCTCTGTCTCAAAAAAAAAAAAGAGACAGACACACACACACACTTAGTCTGGGGCACTGAGACTTACCATTTTGAAGCCAAGAAGCTTTTGTAAGAGTCCATTCCAAAGCTGCAGGTCATAGATTTTATATTCTAAACAAAGCTCAGCCACTAATCTTACTGCCTACAAAAAAATAGTAAAGAAAAACGACAATGCATCAAGATATCAATAAATCAAACCACCTTTGGGGGCGGCGCCTGTGGCTCAAGGGGTAGGGCGCCGGTCCCATATGCCGGAGGTGGCGGGTTCAAACCCAGCCCCGGCCAAAAACCAAAAAAAAAAAAACAAACCACCTTTGGGAAAGGTAGGGTAAGTTAATACAAAATATGCTTATAATCCAAAAATGCCTATTGAAGCCTTCCTTCCTTTTTTTTTTTTTTTTTTGAGACAGAGCCTCAAGCTGTCGCCCTGGGTAGAGTGCTGTAGCATCACAGCTCACAGCAACCTCCAACTCCTGGGCTCAAGCGATTCTCCTGCCTCCGCCTTCCAAGTAGCTGGGACCATAGGCGCCCGCCACAGTGCCCGGCTATTTTTTGGTTGCGCCGTCACTATTGTTCGGTGGGCCCGGGGCTGGATTCGAACCCACCAGCTCAGGTGTATGTGGCCAGCCCCTCAGCCGCTTGAGCCACAGGCGCCCAGTCTTTTCTTTTCTTTTTTTTTTGCAGTTTTTGAATGGGGCTGGGTTTGAACCTGCCACCTCCCGCGTATGGGGCCAGTGCCCTACTCCTTTGAGGTACAGGCGCCACCCATAAAAGTGCTCTCTTTTTTTTTTTTTTTGTAGAGACAGAGTCTCACTGTACCGCCCTCGGTAGAGTGCCGTGGCGTCACACGGCTCATAGCAACCTCTAACTCTTGGGCTTACGCGATTCTCTTGCCTCAGCCTCCCGAGCAGCTGGGACTACAGGCGCCCGCCACAACGCCCGGCTATTTTTTTTGCAGTTTTGGCCAGGGCTGGGTTTGAACCCGCCACTCTCGGCATATGGGGCCGGCGCCCTACTCACTGAACCACAGGCACCGCCCATAAAAGTGCTCTCTTGTTGGCAAATATGACTTTAGCCTAAAGGGCTTTGAGGAAGAGCAGAAAGGGTACTTTCAAAGTGGCTGTACCCATCCACATCCCAGGGCAGGAGAGTAGAAAAGGTTTCAGAGCGGTGGACTTGATTGGCTTAAACAATTTCTCTGGTTTTGTCTTCCAGAAATCTGAGACAATTCAGGGAACTGAGGAAACCCATCAGCACAAAGGAAAGGGCTGTATCACCTGAATGACTTTGTGAACTTACCATGGCCTCGTGACTATGGTTCTTCCATAGACCCTTAATCATTCCTTCTTTAGGACTGCTGCAGAATAGTTCATAAGTGATGGGGATATTCAAAGCCTCAAATAATGCCAGAAAGGTTAGACATTTCAAATCAGATCTGGAAAACAGAGGTGTGTTAGATAAAGCATTCTCATGGGCCACACTGACATTTAAAATACAAGCCACGGTATGAAAATATTAGGCCAATTTTTATTTATTTATTTATTTATTTTTGAGACGGAGTCTTATTATGTCACCCTTGGTAGAGTGCTGTGGCATCACAGCTCACAGCAACTTCAAACTCTTAGACTCAAGCGATTCTCTTGCCTCAGCCTCCTGAGTAGCTGGGACTACAGGCATCCCCCACAATGGCCGGCTACTTTTTGTTGCAGTTGTCATCATTGTTGTTTAGCAGGGCTGGACTGGGCTCGAACCCACCATCTTCTGTGTACAGGGCCAGTGCCCTACTCACTGAGCTACAGGCGTCGCCACCAATTTCTTTTTCTTTTTTTTTTTTTGCCAATTTGTTTTTAAATGTACATTTTGGGGTTCTAAATATATTCACTGAATATAGCACCAGATAGAAAGCAGTTTGAGCAAGATACAGAAAACATTCAGTTTCTAAATATCTCCTAGAAATGATGTGAACATGTTCTCAAAGGCCCATTCCCCCTTTGCCAAAATGCCGAGGCTATCAAAGGCAACAGCACTACATCACACAGCTACTCTAATGCAGTCTTCTGAAGTAAGGGGCTTAAAAGTTATACTTTCAAAAAATAATGTTTCCTATTTCTTTTATTTTTAAATTTCAGATTAATATAAGGGTACAAAAATTAATTTTATTTCTTATTTCTTTTTTTGTTTGTTTTGTTTTGTTTTGAGACAGTTTCACTATGTTGCCCTCGTTAGGGTGCCATGAAGTCACAGCAACCTTGAACTCTTGGACTCAAGTGATTCTCTTGCCTCCACTTCCCAAGTAGCTGGGACTACAGGCACCTGCCACCACGCCTCGATATTTTGTTGTTGTCATTGTTGTTTTAGCTGGCCTGGGCCAGGCTCGAACCCAAAAGCCCTGGTGTATGTGGGCGGCGCCCTAACCACTGAACTATAGGCACTGAGCCTGTTTCTTATTTCCTTTTTTCCCTTAAGAAAAAAGAGTAAAGCCGTGGCCTCATAGCTCACAGCAGCCTCAAACGCTTGGGCTTTAGAGATTCTCTTACCTTAGCTTCCCAAGTAGCTGGGACTACAGGCTCCTGCAACAACACCCAGCTATTTTCTCTGTTGCAGTTGTCATTGTTGCTTATCTGGCCCAGGCTGGGTTCGAACCCACCAACCTTGGTGTATGTGGCTGGCGCCCTAACCACTGTGTTATGGGTGCCGAGCTGTGTTTCTTATTTGTTTTTTCTTTTTTATTTTTTTGTAGAGACAGAGTCTCACTTTATCACCCTCAGTAGAGTACGGTGCTGTCACAGCTCACAGCAACCTCCAGCTTTTGGGATTAGGCGATTCTCTTATCTCAGCCTCCCGCCCGAGTAGCTGGGACTATAGGCGCCCACCAGAACACCCGGCTATTTTTGTTGTTGTTGTTGTTTGCAGTTTGGCTGGGGCTAGGTTTGAACCCACCACCCTTGGTATATGAGGCTGGCGCCCTACTCACTGAGCCCCACAGGTGCCGCCCTGTTTCTTATTTCTTTGTTTTTTTTTTTTTTTTTGTAGAGACAGAGTCTCACTTTATGGCCCTCGGTAGAGTGCCGTGGCCGCACACAGCTCACAGCAACCTCCAACTCCTGGGCTTAAGCGATTCTCTTGCCTCAGCCTCCCGAGTAGCTGGGACTACAGGCGCCTGGCACAATGCCCAGCTATTTTTTGGTTGCAGTTTGGCCGGGGCCGGGTTTGAACCCGCCACCCTCGGTATATGGGGCTGGCGCCTTACCGACTGAGCCACAGGTGCCGCCCTGTTTCTTATTTCTTAATACAACAAAAATATTCTACTTACTTCACGTCTTCGATCTGTTTTTTAAAGAGAGATTCTATAGTTTTCTTGTCAGCCAAATACAGGAGACACCGAAGAGCACGAGTTCTGTGAGCGAACGTTAACTGATGCATACCTAATGTCTGGAAAACCAAGACAGGGTTGGAGAGTTGCAGACTTGCATGTTGGTGGGTAAACAAGTTTCAGCTTAGGTAACATAAACAACATAATTCTTTTTTTTTTTTTTTTGTAGAGACAGAGTCTCACTTTATGGCCCTCGGTAGAGTGCCATGGCATCACACAGCTCACAGCAACCTCCAACTCCTGGGCTTAAGCGATTCTCTTGCCTCAGCCTCCCGAGTAGCTGGGACTACAGGCGCCCGCCACAACGCCCAGCTATTTTTTGGTTGCAGTTCAGCTGGGGCCGGGTTTGAACCCACCACCCTTGGTATATGGGGCCGGTGCCTTAACAACATAATTCTTAAAAAATTAAAGTTGGGGGCGGCGCCTGTGGCTCAGTGAGTAGGGCGCTGGCCCCATATGCTGAGGGTGGTAGGTTCAAACCCAGCCCCAGCCAAACTGCAACAACAAAAAAATAGCTGGGCGTTGTGGCGGGCGCCTGTAGTCCCAGCTGCTCGGGAGGCTGAGGCAAGAGAATCGCGTAAGCCCAAGAGTTAGAGGTTGCTGTGAGCCGTGTGACGCCACGGCACTCTACCCGAGGGCGGTACAGTGAGACTCTGTCTCTACAAAAAAAAAAAAAAAAAAAAAATTAAAGTTGGACCAGGTGCAGTGGCTCATGCCTGTAATTCTAGCATTCTGGGAGGCTGAGATGGGTGGATCGCTTGAGCTCAGGAGTTCGAGACCAGCCTGAGCAAGAGTGAGAATACATCTCTAAAAACATAGCTGGGTATTGTGGCAGGCATCTATAGTCCCAGCTACTTGGGAGGCTGAGGTGGGGGTTCACTTGAGCCCAAGAGTTTGAGGTTGCTGTGAGCTATGACACCATGACGCTCTACTGGGGACAATAAAGTAATACTCTGTCTCAAAAAAGAAAAAAAGTTAAGGGCAGCGCCTGTGGCTCAGTGAGTAGGGCGCCGGCCCCATATGCTGAGGGTGGCGGGTTCAAACCCAGCCCTGGCCAAACTGCAACAAAAAAAAAAATAGCCGGGCGTTGTGGCGGGCGCCTGTAGTCCCAGCTGCTCGGGAGGCCTCTGAGGCAAGAGAATCGCGTAAGCCCAAGAGTTAGAGGTTGCTGTGAGCCGTGTGACGCCACGGCACTCTACCGAGGGCGGTACAGTGAGACTCTGTCTCTACCAAAAAAAAAAAAAAAAAAAAATTAAAATCAATCTTTTCCCTTAAGAAATGCACTGTATAATATGGTACTTCTCAACACATGGCTCATCGACCTGTGGAAGGGCAGTCCTGAGACTCAGGAATAAAAGGGTCAAAACTATTTTCATAATGATACTAAGATGTCATTGGGCTTTTACACAGTGTTGACATTTGCACTGACGGTGCAAAAGCAATGGTAAAACTAATTGCAGAATTAAGGCAGAGGGCTCCAACTCTTGTAGTCATTGTTAAGCACAAGCATGCACTGACAGTATTGAAAACCACAGATGACTTTCACACTTAAGAATGTTTTTTGTTTGTTTGTTTTTGTTTTTTTGAGACAGTCTCAAGCTGTCGCCCTGGGGAGAGTACCCTGGCGTCACAGCTCACAGAAACCTCAAACTCTTGGGCTTAAGTGAGTCTCTTGCCTCAGTCTCCCAAGTAGCTGGAAATATAGCTGCCCACCAAAACGCCTGGCTATTTTTTGGTTGTAGCTGTCATTGTTGTTTGGCAGGCCCAGGCTGGATTCGAATCTGCCAGTTCCAGTATATGTGGCTGGTGTCTTAGCCGCTTGAGCCACAGGCGCTGAGCCCCTCAGACTGTTTTTTTTTTTTTTTTTTTTTTTGAGACAGTCTCAAGCTGTTGCCTTGGGTAGAGTGCCGTAGCATCACAGCTCATAGCAATTTCCAACTCCTGGGCTCAAGCAAGTCTCCTGTCTCTGCCTCCCAAGTAGCTGGGACTACAGGCGCCCCGCCACAATGCCCAGCTCTTTTTTGGTTGCAGCCATCATTGTTGTTTGGCGGGCCAGGGCTGGATTCGAACCTGCCAGCTCAGGTATATGTGGCTGGCGCCTTAGCCACTTGAGCCACAGGCGCCGAGCCCCTCAGGCTGTTCTTAAACTCTTGGCCTCAAGCAATCCTCCTGCCTCAGCCTCCCAAGTGCAAGGATTATAGACATGAGCCACTGCTCCCAACCAATTACATGTTAATATGAATCAATTAAGATGTGCTCATTGGGTGGCACCTGTGGCTCAACAGAGTGGGGCGCCGGTCCCATATGCTGGAGGTGACGGGTTCAAACCCAGTCCTGGCCAAAAAAAAAAAAAAAAAAGAAAAGTACTCAATATCTATGTGGCAAAATGGTAAATATACAAAAAGCATACTGCAAGGAAATGGGTGGCGCCTGTGGCTCAACAGAGTAGGGCGCTGGCCCTATATGCCGGAGGTGGTGGGTTCAAACCCGGCCCCCGCCAATAACAAAACAAAACAAAAAAAAGCATACTGCAAGGAAAAGTACGTGTATAGCTGAGCTGTGAGATACATTAGCCACTTTGCATTAAATACCATTTTCATTTGAAAGAGTGACTAAAAGACAAACAAACATGTAAAAAGGGGAGAGGGGCGTGGGGGGTGCTATTTTTCCTCTCTGTCATGGACCTGTAGTCAGCACCTCAGACTTCCTCCCTTTCTTCATATTCTACAACTACTTGCCTACTGGCTCCACATCCTTCCCCTCCCTATGCTCCAAATGCCTCAGAGGACATTTCTATGTGCAAAAACCTGAATGTCACATTGCCATGGGGGAAAACTGCAAGTTGAGTCTAGCTGAAGTTGGGGGGCAGAGAGGGTGGTCTGACAGGAGCAAGTAGCTGAATTATACCAGGTTGTGAGGCCACAGCAGAGGCTTTTCTTGTGGCCAGTTTGTCTGGCCCCCTGTTATCAGGAATATATATATATATATAGTTTTTTGTAGAGACAGAGTTTCACTTTATTGGCCCCAGTAGAGTGCCATGGCGTCACACTCCTCACAGCAACCTTCAACTCCTGGGCTTAGGCGATTCTCTTGCCTTAGCCTCCCAAGTAGCTGTGACTATAGGCACCTGCCACAAAGCCCGGCTATTTTTTTTTTTTTTTTGCAGTTTGGCCGGGGCTGGGTTTGAACCTGCCACCCTTGGTATATGGGGCCGGCGCCCTACCCACTGACCCACAGGAGCCACCCTGTTATCAGGAATAAATAAGATAACCTATAGGAGCTGTTAACAAGTGCACCGGCAGATGTTACTAGGCCGACATTAAATGGAGCATGGTGGACAGCACAATCCTTGTTTATAAAGTCAGATGCACTTTGAATAATAATGTGCACATCATTTGAATCATATGTGCATGAAATCAAGCATGGTAAATACACAGAAAAAAGTGTTAAGCTGAGATACAGAGAAGAGTTTTGATTAAGTTTCCAGAGCTTACGGTTGTTGCTGATGTTGCAAATACAAACAGCATTCTTGAACTATAATCAATCGGACGAGACAGAAGGAGATACTGGACTCTGGAAAAAAATTTAACTACATTTATTTAATTTAGTGATAGATTACCAAAACAACAGACTTATGTTTCTGTCAATAGAAAGTCATTAGACATCCCAAACGAAGGTTGGAAGGATTATGAGTCAATGACATTTTTGCTTTCCCCTTTAAAGGAGGAAAATAAATATAATAAAACCAGGTCTCTAAAAAATAATAATAAAAAAAAAACCCAGGTCTCAGCCTCCTTATCTATGATAGAGCTAGGTAATCTGTGATCATTTAAATTCTCCTTATTTAATAAATTAACATAAACCATAGCTGTAAAACCTTTGAATACTTCACATATGAAATTTTGTGTTTTACCCTGAACCCCATAAATCCATCAATGTACAAAGTTATGATTTAATACAAAATAATTAAAAAAAAAAAAGAAAGAAAGAAATTTTGTGTTTTAGTACTCAGGACCTTGTTAATGACATGTTTCTTTTTTTTTTTTTTTGTAGAGACAGAGTCTCACTGTACGGCCCTTGGGTAGAGTGCCGTGGCGTCACACGGCTCACAGCAACCTCTAACTCTTGGGCTTACGCGATTCTCTTGCCTCAGCCTCCCAAGCAGCTGGGACTACAGGCGCCCGCCACAACGCCCGGCTATTTTTTTGTTGCAGTTTGGCCGGGGCTGGGTTTGAACCCGCCACCCTCAGCATATGGGGCCGGCGCCCTACTCACTGAGCCACAGGCGCCACCCTAAAGACATGTTTCAACCTCTAGAGTCAGGGCAGGGTACCTCTCCCAGGACAGGGCAAGATAGGTCAGGTGGATTTGAGAAGTGGTAGGGTGGAGCTCTCAGTGGGATAAGGCAGAAGTTATCAACTTTGCATGAAGTACCCTTTTAGGATTTTCTCTCCCCCAACCCTCACTTTGAATTGTTTCCCTCTGAGACTCTCCCTGTGGCTGATTCAGTTAGACCAGGCCTCCTCAAACTTTTTCAACAGGGGGCCAATTCACTGTCCCTCAGACCGTTGGAGGGCCAGACTATAGTTTAAAAAAAAACCAAAACAAAACTATGAACAAATTCCTATGCACACTGCACATATCTTATTTTGAAGTAAAAAAGCAAAACGGGAACAAATATAATCACACCCCCTTCGTGTGGCCCGCGGGCCGCAGTTTGAGGACCCCGGAGTTAGACACTTCAGGAGATTCCTCTTGCTTGAACAAAGGTGTCCCTGCCCTTAAAAGACTAAAAAAGGCCAGGTTTGGAGTCCAGAGGGAAGGAGGGCATGGAGTGCATAGTTAGGCCAGCTCTGCTCCAAACAAGGAGATACTTTTTTTCAAGGCTGAGGGCCTCCTAGGCCTCTTGACCTACTTTTGGTATAGGCCAGGAACGGTAGAAAGCTGGCATGCGTGCTACCACACCCTCTCCATGCCTACGCCAAGCAATATTGATGGCTTACCGCATTCTTTCTGACTTGGGCTCAGACACAGTCTTCTCAAGACTACAAGCCATGACCAATCAAGACTCAGTCATAGGTCACAAGGGCATAAGGAATCTGGTGGCCCATATCTGAACCACCTCAGCTTACCAGGGTGAGAGAACTCAGAGCCAAAGTCCTAGCTAGAATTTTCCTATGCTTGAGATGCACTTTCTGCTTAAGGAGTTGTAGGAATCCCAAATGTTTATAAGAGCTCACTGAGGGTTCAGAAATTCTTGGTTGTCTCTGATTTTTTCCACTGGAGATACTCACGGCTACGTATTAATGAACTGATTCTTCTCAGAGACTCTGACCCAAGTTATACTAAGAAAGTCTTTTAAAAACAAACCACTGAAAAATTTATTGATAAATTCCTACTAGGCATCAAGATACAGGCAAATGTAAGTAAAGGAAATGAATACCTTTGCAGTGCTTCATCTTCTTGAAGTTCAAACAATTCTGATGGATTCTTTGAAAAAGAAAGAAGATAGGTCAAAAACTGAAAAAAGTTTGACAGTAAAAACTTTGATCTTATGAACATCTATTAGATAAAAAACCCAATATACAAAATTCTGTTTACACAGAAAAACTACAATGCAAATAATTAAGAAAAGAATTTTGCTTGAGTGATGGGTTTTACTCACATTCATTCATTTAACATTTACTGAGCACTTACTATGTGATGGGCATGATTTTTTTTTTTTTTTTGTAGAGACAAGTCTCACTTTATGGCCCTCGGTAGAGTGCCGTGGCCTCACACAGCTCACAGCAACCTCCAACTTCTGGGCTTAAGCGATTCTCTTGCCTCAACCTCCCGAGTAGGTGGGACTACAGGCGCCCGCCACAATGCCCGGCTATTTTTTTTTTTTTTGGTTGCAGTTTGGCCGGGGACGGGTTTGAACCCGCCACCCTCAGTATATGGGGCCAGCGTCCTACCGACTGAGCCACAGGCGCCGCCCCATGATGGGCATGATTTTAAGAACATGGGTTGCCTGAATAAATAAAACGAATATTCCTGTCCTCCTAGAGCTTTTATTCATTGGACAATTTTTTTTTTTTTTTTTGAGACAGAGTCTTGCTATGTCGCCCTAGGTAGAGTGCCATGGCATCACAGCTCACAGCAACCTCAAACTCTTGGGCTTAAACATTTCTCTTGCCTCAGCCTCTCAAGTAGCTGGGACTACAAGAGCCTGCCACAATGCCCGGCTATTTTTCAGTTGTAGTTGTCACTGTTGTTAGGCAGGCCCGGGCTGGGTTTCAACCCGCCAGCTCTGGTGTATGTGGCCAGCACCCTAGCTGCTGAGCTACAGGCGCTGAGCCCATTGGACAATTTTTAAAAGAAAAGGACTCCATGAATTTTAAATGAGTCATTCATTAATTCAGGATATAGTTATTGTGACTTACAAAGTATTATGTGCTAGAGGCCATGAATAGATGCAGTTCCCGGCCTCAAGGAGATTTAGTTTGTACTTTGAATTTATGTATACATTATAACAGCTATAAATATGTTTTGTTTTTGAGACAGAGTCTCAAGCTGTCACCCTGGGTAGAGTGCCGAGGCGTCATAGCTCACAGCAACTTCCAACTTGGGCTCAAGTGATCCTCTTCCCTTAGTTTTTGTATTTATAGTAGAGACGAGGGTCTAGCTTTTGCTGAGGCTGGTCTTGAACTCGTGACCTTAAGTCCACCAACCTTGACTTCCCAGAGTCCTAGGATTATAGGTGTGAGCCATCGTGCCTGGCCTAAATACTGGTTTTGAACAGTTAACCACAGATTGTATCTGGCCTAGACATGCTTCTAACTCCTGTTTTCACTGAAACACAGTCCTTGCTCTTGGTAAGCACTTAAAACATACTTGCTGAATCAAAGGCCAAGTGATATAAAAACTATGAATTAAAACCTAAGATTAAATTGTGCAGAACAATTATTCGATCTTTGAGAAGAGGCAATTTGCTCATATTCAACAAGAGATATTCTTGGTCATGACTACTTACTTCACCAGGTTTTGTTGAAGGGCATAGCCATTTTTCCAACAACATGTCCCAGACTTTTTCCAAATTAATTTCATTGACTTCGGCTATTTCTTTAGCTGCTGCATGAATATCTAAGGTATATGGATAAAAATATATTTAAAAAAATTAAGTTTTTATTATCAGAAAGGTGGGAATCAAAATGATAGTTCTTCTTGAACCAAAAAACCAAACCAAACCAAACAAACAAACAAATTAAAAAAACCCCACAAACCAAAAGGAATTTTGTCCTCACCGGGATAATCTTTGCCAGATGCATTCTGAATTCTTTGGCTGATGCTAGGATGTTCATACAGACTGACAATGAGATGTGCTGGCTTTCCTATCACTCTTAAATATTCCTCCGTGTTCAGCTTGTGGGCTATGAGCACAGCTTCCGTCCCAGATCGCCGGTACTGGATATGGAGTTTCTTCAACAAAGCCTCAGCTTTTTGACGCTTTTCATCCTTTTGAAATGTTCCAAGCAAAAGAGAACCTTATTTTATAAATCTCACTTCAGACTAAAAATCTAACTTTACCGGGCGGCGCCTGTGGCTCAGTCGGTAAGGCGCTGGCCCCATATACCGAGGGTGGCGGGTTCAAACCCGGCCCCGGCCAAACTGCAACCAAAAAATAGCTGGGCGTTGTGGTGGGCGCCTGTAGTCCCAGCTACTCGGGAGGCTGAGGCAAGAGAATCGCTTAAGCCTAGGAGTTGGAGGTTGCTGTGAGCTGTGTGAGGCCACGGCACTCTACCGAGGGCCGTAAAGTGAGACTCTGTCTCTACAAAAAAAAAAAAAAAATCTAACTTTACCAATCATGGTCTCATCCTTCCTTAGCTATGTCCTTAAGCATCCACACAAAGCCTTGGTCTTCTTCCTCCATTTGAGACACCAGGGGAAGAAGAGAAAGCAGACTAAGGAAGCATGACTGAATTCACAAGAAAGAACCTTTACTCTTACAGTTCAGACATACCTAGGCTAGGCATGGTGAATACCCCTGTAATCCCAGCACCTTGGGAGGCTGAGGTAAGAGGAACACTTGACACCAGCCTTGGCAACATAGAATGATCCCATCTCTACAAGAAGTAAAAAAACCAGATGGGCATGGTAGTGCATGCCTGTAGTCTCAGCTACTTGAGAAGCTGAGATGGCAAGATCATTTGAGGCCAGAAGATTAAGGCTTCAGTGAGCTAAAATTATACCACGATGCTAAAGCCTAGGCAACAGAGTGAGACCCTGTCTCTAAACAAAAAACAAAAACCAAATAAACTGCCGGGCACAGTGGCTCATGCCTGTAATCCTAGCACTCTGGGAGGCTGAGGCAGGCAGATTGCCCAAGCTTACAAGTTTGAGATCAGCCTGAGCGAGAGAGAGACCTATCTCTAAAAATAGCCAGGTGTTGTGGCAGGCACCTGTAGTCACGGTTACTTGGGTGGTTGAAGCAAGAGAATCAATCGCTTAAGCCCAAGAATTTGAGGTTGATGCGAGATGTGATGCTATGGCACTCTACCAAGGGTGACACAATAACACTCTGTCTCAAAATAAATAAATAAGTAAATAAAAACCAAATAAAGCCAGACACACCTGTGATGGGATATTTCCTAGCCATCTTTCAGCTAAATAAAGGCAGAATTTCAAAGCAGACATCTTGAAGGAACCTAAAAAGTTAAAAAAAAAAAAAAAGATTTATAAGTATATCTATTTTTCTTTTTTTGGGGGGGGCTAGTTTTTATGGCTAGGAATATAAGTAAATCTTAACTCTTACAGGAAAATATATTTTGTTCAAATTAGCAAGTTTTTTTTGAATCGTAAAAATGCATAGTCACAGTAAAAAAGAATTTAAACAGAACAGGACACAAAGTAGATTTTATTTTATTTTTATTTTTTAAATTATTTTTATTTCTTTATTTTTTGCAGTTTTTTGACCAGGGTCGGGTTGAACCTGCCACCCTTGGTATATGGGACCAGCACCCTACTCCCTGAGCCACAGGCGCCACCTACAAAGTAGATTTTAAAAGCCCACAGAGGCCCTCATCGGTTTCTATTTTTTAAATTCCTGTATTTCTTCCAGAAGTTTTCTCAGAGAGTGTGTGTGCGCACACGTGTGCATACATGTATACATGCACACTTTAACCCAAATGGGATAATACCATACATATGCTAGTATGATCTGCTGGTCTCACTTTATATCCTGGACATCTTTCAAAATCAGCTACATAATATTCCATTCTAAGAATTTGCCCCAGTTTTAAAAACTAGTTCTTTACTGATGAGCCTTTTTTTTTTGAGACGGAGTCTTACTATGTTACCTTAGGTAGAGTGCCATGGCATCACAGCTCACAGCAACTTCAAACTCTTGGGCTCAAGCAATTCGCTTGCCTTAGCCTCCCAAGTAGCTGGGACTACAGGCGCCTACCATAATACCCGGCTATTTTTTGTTATTGTTATAGTTTCAGTTGTTTAGCAGGCCTGGGCAGAGTTTGAACCTGCCAGCCCTGGTGTATGTGGCCAGCCAGCACCCTAACCACTAAGTCAAGGTCGTCGAACGTGATGAGTCTTTTTTAAAAAAAGAGTTATTCTCAAACTTGTGTTACAACTGAAAATATGGTAATAAGTGCCTGTGTTTGTGTATTTGTTTGGTTACATAAGACCGTCTAAAGATTTATCATCGGAAGTACAACTGGATGTTAGAAAGTAACACATAACTCTATATTCCCAGCACCAAGTTGGGGAGTGCTTGTATCCACACACCCTAACCAGACTGCAATCCTTTAGCAACACCACAAGAGAGAGGCAAACACATTTTAAAACTCTTGCATTCCTCTTCCTTAAAGACACAAAGAAATAAGTTTATTTTACTATAATTTTAAAGCAAATATCTTTACCTTCAGGGATATCCTGGGCAAGGCTGATGGCAATAGCCACAGCCCACTCTGGGTTGACTATCGACAGTAAGTAGGATTCGATGGTCTGAGTGATCTTAGTTACTTCCTTGTTAATCAGTGTTGAGGATTTAGCTTGAGTTAACTTAAAGAGCTTCGGTTTCAGTTTTTTCTCAAAAACATGTTTGGCTGTAGACACGTACAGAGTGTCCAGAGAGAACTTCAAAGAAAGGAAAGTTATGGCTCATTTATATGTTCACTTTTAAGATTCTGTGTGAAAGTAGCGTAACAGTCTTTTACATGGGGTCAGATTAATTGTAGGATAAATAAATGTCTTACTAAGTTTTAACCCATTACCTTCATTAATTTAGAAATTAAGAGCAATGTTGGGAAGGATTCCTCGCTGAGTTCTGTAGCTAGAAAGGAAATAAGGAGAGTATAATATGCTTAGGAAAAAAATATTTGGCTATTCAATAAAATTCACAAAAAAGTTAATGAACATACAGAGAATTTTCCAGAAGTTCTGTGCTGTGCCAAAGAATATTAGATGAAAAGGCAGTCTAGTTTGGGCAGCTGATGGCAAAGTTATTACATGTTCCAACATATACTGATATTCTAGGTCCACTGGAGGAGAAATTCTTCTGTATGACTTCAAATGTTTCAGAACATTCAATGCCTATATTAAAATATAAAAAAATGTTTCCTGTAAGAGTAACCCAATCCTAGGATTATAAAATCCTTTTTTTTTTTTTGAGACAAGAGTCTCCCTATGTTGCCCTGCGTAAAGTGCTGTGGAGTCATAGCTCACAGTAACCTCAAACTCTTGGGCTCAAGCAATTGTCTTGCCTCAGCCTCCCAAGTAGCTGGGACCACAACTAATAGCCTGCCACAACGCCTGGCTATTTTTTGTTGCAGTTGTCATTGTTGTTTAGCTGGCCCGGGCCAGGTTTGAACCCACCAGCCTCAGTGCATGTGGCTGGCACCGTAACCAATGTGCAATAGGCGCTAGGCCTTTTTTTTTTTTTTTGAGACAGAGTCTTACTATGTCACCCTTGGTAGCGTGCTGTCGCATCACAGCTCACAGCAACCACAAACTCCTAGGCTTAAAACGATTCTCTTGCCTCCCAAGTACCTGGGACTACAGGCACCTGCCACAACACCTGTTTTTTGTTGTTGTTGTTGTCGTCACTGTTGTTTAGCAGGCCCGGGCCAGCTACCAACCCCAGTGCATGTGGCTGGCACCCTAACCACTGAGATATGGGCACCAAGCCTGTTATAAAATCTAACTCTAAACCATCAAAGGTTTCCATTTCTGACATAGTCTTATTTTCATAAAGATGATCAAAACCTTTTCTTCGCCAGGCATGGTGGCTCCCACCTGTAATCCACAGCAGGTGGATAGCTTGAGCTCATGAGTTCGAGACAGCTGAGTGAGACCCTGTCTCTACTAAAAATAGAAAAACTGAGGCAAGAGGATCGTTTCAGCCCAAGAGTTGAAGGTTGTTGTGAGCTAAGAGGCCACAGCACTCTACCCAGATGTAACAGCTTGAGATTGTCTCAAAAAAAAAGTTGATTGAGAGAAAGTAGGTCTAAAATTCATTCTCCACATCTTTTATCCCTCTTATATTTTACATTTACATGCTTACATAACCTTTGAATCAATCCATTTTCCTTTAATTTCTAAGGTCCAATTAAAAAATATAAAAGCAACTATAACCAAAATTCAGAAATGACTAACAAGTACTGAGAATTTTTCAAAAAGGATATTTTTCCTTTTTAGTTTTTTGAGAGGGTCACACTTTGTCACCCTTGGTACAAGGGTCACATGTTGCCATGGCGTCACAGCTCACAGCAACCTCAAACTCTTGGGCTCAAGAAATTCTCTTGACTCAGCCTCCTGAGAAACAAGGAGTACCAGCGCCTGTCACAACACCTGGCTGTTTTTAGAGATGGGATCCCTCTCTTGCTCAGGCTGGTCTCGAACCTATGAGCTCAGACAATCCACCCACCTCGCCTCCCAGAGTGCTAGGATTATAGGCATGAGCCATTGTGCCTGGCCAAAAAAGCATTAGTAATTTTAAAAAATGTGGGGGGAAAATGCTTTATTTACTTTGAAAAAGTTCTGAACCTGTCCTATTAATACACAAAGCCACAAAAACAACAACGACAACAAAAAAATACACAAAGCTGAATCTACATCTGAGCCCCATGTCCTTTTCTTCTTGCTATGTGACAAATAATATTGCCTTACTTCTGGCTCGGCACCCATAGCTCAATGGTTAGGATGCTGGCCACATACACAGGGGCTGGTGGGTTCGAATCTGGCCCAGGCCTGCTCAACAACAACAACAAATAGCCGGGTGTGGTGGCTCACACCTGTGAGCACTGTGGAAGGCTAAGATAGGAGGATTGCTTGAGCTCAGGAGTTCGAGGCTTGTCTGAGTGACAGTGAGACACTGACTTATGAAAAAAATTGAAAAACCCAGCTGGGCGCTAAGAAGAGTAATCAGTAACCTGTAATCCCAGTGGTTTCGGAGGCTGAGGCAGCAGGATGGCCGCAGCCTGAGTCTGAGGTTGCAGCGAGTTACGCCATTACGCTCTGCTTAGGGCATAGGGTAGAACTTTGTCTCAACAACAACAACCACAAAAAAAGCTGGGCATTGTGGATGCGCCTATAGCCCTAGCTACTTGAGAGGCTGAGGCAAGAGAATCACTTAAGCCCAAAGGTTTGAGGTTGCTGTGAACTGTGATGCCAAGGCACTCTATGTAGGGCGACATAGTGAGACTGTCTCTCTCTCAAAAAAAAAAAAAAAAAAAATGTATGTATATTGCCTTACTTCTTCTCAATTAGTCCTCTAGTAACTTCCTACTCTTGAGTAGTAAGTGACATGGTTTAAATCACCTCAATACAGTAAAATTAGGATGAAGATAAATAAATGATAAACATAGGTAGCATAAAAATGTTTTTACGTCTATATTCCTTTTAAAGAAATAGATCTAGAATAAAGCAGAGTTTAAAGAGTGCTCAGAAGGGCAGCGCCTGTTGCTCAAAGGAGTAGGGCGCCGGTCCCATATACTGGAGGTAGCAGGTTCAAACCCGGCCCTGGCCAAAAACTGCAAAAAAAAAAAAAAAGAAATAAATAAAATACAGAGTGCTCAGGCCCGGCATGGTGGCTCATGCCTGTAATCCTAGCACTTTGGGAAGCTGAGGCAGGTGAATTGCTCAAACTAAGGAGTTTGAAACTAGTCTTAACAAGAGCAAGATCCCATCTCTACTAAAAATAGAAAAATTAGTTAGGTGTGGTGGTGCACACCTGTAGTCCCAGCTATTTGGGAGACTGAGGCAAGGGGATCACTTGAACCCAGGAGTTTGAGGTTGCTGTGAGCCATGATGCCATGGCACTTTTCCCAGGATGACAGGGTAAGACCCTCTTTCCACAAAAAAAAAAAAAAAAAAAGAGAGTGAGCGAGTTCAAAGTATAATACAGAAAGACACTGGACAACTTTAACATGAGTTATCCAAATAAAAGTAGAAAGATAATTTTTAAATCTTTCTTAATTTGTTATACCTGATTAATATTAATATTGGTTATCTTTTCATCGGCTCTTTCTATAACTTTCAGGACAACTTCAATCATTTCGTAGTCATAGGGATCCAACTGTACAGAAACAAAACATATCAAACTTTGAGATGACATTGCCATGCTGATACTTTTACTCAATTATGTTCATCAGTATGATTACAAATATAAAATCTCAGTGCATTACAATGTTAAATTAGATTAATACTCTTTTAAAACTGGGCTCAGTCATGGAAAAAGCCCAAGTGCCCATTGATCCACAAATGGATTAATAAATTGTGGTGTATGTACACCATGGAATATTATGCAGCCTTAAAGAAAGATGGAGACTTTACCTCTTTCATGTTTACATGGATGGAGCTAAAACATATTCTTCTTAGTAAAGTATCTCAAGAATGGAAGAAAAAGTATCCAATGTACTTAGCCCTACTATAAAACTAATTTATGGCTTTCATATGAAAGCTATAACCCAGTTATAACCTAAGGATATGGGGAAGGAGGAGAGGGAGGGGAGGGAGGGGGGAGGATGGACAGAGGGAGGGTGATTGGTGGGATTACACCTACAGTGCATCTTACAAGGGTACATGTGAAATGGTCTATAAAACCCGTGTATGGTGCCCCATGATCGCATTAATGTACACAGCTATGATTTAATAAAAAAAAAAAAAAAAAAACTGGGCTCAAATTTTCTAAGTTCTAAAATGCACTGTTAGCATAAATATAAGTGCTGTTTGCATAAATATAAATGCTTAAAATATCTCAAAAGCTATTAAAAGCTAGAGAATATTGTTTTAATAAAGATGCTCTTAAAACACTAAAGATATAAAAAAAGAATCATCATATGGTGAAAATTTCATAATTTTTTTTTTTTTTTTGTAGAGACAGAGTCTCACTTTATGGCCATCGGTAGAGTGCCGTGGCCTCACACAGCTCACAGCAACCTCCAACTCCTGGGCGTAAGCGATTCTCTTTTTTTTTTTTTTCTGGCCGGGGCTAGGTTTGAACCTGCCACCTCCGGCATATGGGACCGGTGCCCTACTCCTTGAGCCACAGGTGCAGCCCGGCTTAAGCAATTCTCTTGCCTTAGCCTCCCGAGTAGCTGGGACTACAGGCGCCCACCACAACGCCCAGCTATTTTTTTGTTGCAGTTTGGCTGGGGCAGGGTTTGAACCTGCCACCCTCCTTACCGACTGAGCCACAGGCGCCGCCCAAAAATTTCATAATTTTATAAGGTTTTGGAATTAAAGTTTTATTTCTTCTACTTATGATGGGAAAATCAGAACAAGAAGAAATTGACTTTTTTTGGGAAATGACACAACTAAAATCACAGGCCTCCAAGTAAGTTTCTGAAAGGATTTCGTTTCAGCTCTTCCTATATACTGTAATATAAAAGTTAATGGGGTGGTATGTATATATACACGTGTAAAAAAAAAAAAAGGAAGTATTCTCTTTGCCCTGTTTCTGCCTATACACCATTTTTTCTCTTTTGTACATAGATCATAAATACAATTATGCCCATTTCAGTGTGTTGATTATTTGTACAAATTGGAGTGCTTACAACATACTTTTTTCTATTTTTTAAATGCCAACTAAAGTCACACGAAAACAAAATTTAACAAAGTAGGAAGATGAACTACTATACGCCTAGAAAATTTGAGCAAGTCTATATAATTTTTGGCTGAATTACAGGCAAAATATAAAACTGAAATATTTCTTACAGTCTTAACAATCTTATTTCTACTGCTACCTACCTTTATTCCCCCATCAAACTACCCCCTTGACTTAAAAATTCTAATTTTCAGATCTCAAAAAAAAAAAAATCAAATAAAAGTATAAAATATTCATTGTTTATACATATTCATATTCATTGAAGATATTCATTGTTAATAATTTATAATAGGGTGGCGCCTGTGGCTCAAAGGAGTGGGGCGCTGGCTCCATATGCCAGAGGTGGCAGGTTCAAACTCAGCCCCAGCCAAAAACTGCAAAAAATAATAATAATAATTTATAATAAAATTTAGGGCTCAGTGGTATATGCCTATAATCCCAGCAACAAAGGAGGCTGAGGCAGGAGGCTTGCTTGCATCCAGGAGCTCAAAACCAGCATGGCCAAAATAGTAGGACCCCTTATCAAGACATTTCTTAAAAATTAAAACAAATAAAGAATTAAAATTTACAAACAATGTAAATGACCATCAATAAAAGGCTGGTCAAATACAGTATGTTTTATTCATATAGTAGAATAATAAATATGTATTTGTCAAAAAAATGAGACAGATGGGGCACCTGTAGCTAAGTGCTTAGGGCGCCAGCCACATGCTCAGGGGCTGGTGGGTTCGAACCTGGACAGGGCCTGCTAAACAAAATAAAACAAACAAAAAATAGCCAGCGTTGTGGCAGGCACCTGTAGTCTCAGCTACTTGGGAGGCTGAGGCAAGAGAATCGCTTGAGCCCAAGAGTTTGAGGTTTCTGTGAGCCGTGATGCCACAGCACTCTACTGAGGGTGACAAAATAAGACTGTGGCTCAAAAAAAAAAAAAAAAAAAAAAGACAGATGTACAGGTATTGACATGTAATGAGAATATGTTAAATGTAAGAAGAGAACAAGAGAATAGCATATTTAGTGTACAACAGACACTACACCAAACTATTAACATTTTTATCTCCAGGGAACGGGGTTATAGAGAAATTCCCTTTTTGATTTATTCCTTTCTCTCCAGTTTGATTTTTTTTTCAAAGAACGTGTGCTGTTTTCAAAAATTTGGGAAAAAGTGCTAGGTCTATTTTTTAAAAATATAAGACAGGAAAATTGCCATAGTAAACTGTTTATTAAAACATAGAATCAAGAATTGATTCAAAATGAAAAGTTCATAAAAATATAGAACATATACATCCAATTTGTCACTATATATGTATCTAGTAAATTAAAAGTGAGAGGGATGTTTCAGATGCCCTGATATATTCATTTCACCATTCATCTACCTGATGCAGTATTCCACTAAGACTGATGACCAAATCTTTTGTGGTTGTTAGTAAAGGAACCATTTCAAGGGCTTTGGCCAGGAGTTTGGAACGCTGTTGCTTTGTACACTCTGGACTTGCATCTTTCTGGCTTTGGCTGGCATTACTATTGTGGAGCAGCGTTTCAATGAATAGCTGAAGAGCTGCGTCACAGTCCAACTGAAATGTGCTAAAAGAAATATTCAAAAAAAAAAAGTATTCAATTACACAATGATCTCCCTAAAGGCATACATTCCCATGCAGAGTTTCTGACAAAATACTTAGGCACATGCTCCCATCATAAAAATTTAGCCATATTCATACAAAGGAATATCATAGAATTCAACAGAGATGACAAAGGTATTGACCTTGGAATACATACTATTAACTAAATGACATACTATAAGATGGTATGTAAATTATAAGTTTGCTTTAAATAAATTTTATATTGGCTCAGGGCCCGTAGCACAGTGGTTATGGCGCCAGCCACATACACCCAGGCTGGCGGGTTCAAACCCAGCTCGGGCCAGCTAAAACAACAATGACAACTGCAACAAAAATACAGCTGGGTGTTGGGGTGGGCGCCTGTAGTCCCAGCTACTTGGGAGACTGAGACAAGAGAATCGCTTATGCCCAAGAATTTGAGATTGCTGTGAGCTGTGACGCCATAGCATTCTACCAAGTGCGATATAGTAAGACTCTGTCACAAAATAAATAATTTTTTTTTTTTTTTTTTTTTGTAGAGACAGAGTCTCACCCTATGGCCCTCGGTAGAGTGCCGTGGCCTCACACAGTTCACAGCAACCTCCAACTCCTGGGCCTAAGCGATTCTCTTGCCTCAGCCTCCCGAGTAGCTGGGACTACAGGCGCCCACCACAACGCCCGGCTATCTTTTGGTTGCAGTTTGGCCGGGGCCGGGTTTGAACCTGCCACCCTCGGTATATGGGGCCGGCGCCCTACCGACTGAGCCACAGGCGCCACCCAAAATAAATAAATTTTATAAAGTGCATGTTAGCATATACACAGGAAAAAAAGGACAACATAACCAAAATTCTTTTTATTTATTTATTTATTTATCATTATTATTTTTGGAGACAAGAGTCTATGTCACCCTTGGTAGAGTGCTGTTGCGTGTCCTAGAGATTCTTTTTTTTTTTTTGAGACAGAGCTCAAGCTGTCACCCTGGGTAGAGTGCCATGACATCACAGCTCACAGCAACCTCCAACTCCTGGGCTCAAGCAATTCTCTTGCCTCTGCTGCCCAAGTAGCTGAGACTACAGGCGCCCACCACAACACCCAGCTATTTTTTGGTTGCAGCCGTCATTGTTGTTTGGTGGGCCCGGGCTGGATTTGAACCCGTCAGCTCAGGTGTATGTGGCTGGCACCGAGCCCCTAGAGATTCTTTTCCTTTCTTTCTTTTTTTTTTTAGAGACAGAGCTCACTTGTCGCCCTTGGTAGAGTGCTGTGGCATCACAGCTTACAGCAACCTCCAGCTCTTGGGCTTAGGCAATTCTCTTGCCTCAGCCTCCCAAGTAGCTGGGACTATAGGCGCCCACCATAGCACCCGGCTATTTTTTGTTGCAGTTTGGCTGGGGCCGGGTTCAAACCTGCCACCCTCGGTATATGGGGCCAACATCCTACCCACTGAGGTAGAGGCAAATTTGGGAAGCACTAAACAGTGAATTGAAAAGGTGGTATCAAAAAAAAAAAAAAAAGAAAAGGTGGTATCATAAGAGAATTTAATCTAGATTTGGATTTATTCAGTTTGAGAGTGAGGGAAAGAAAATATCAGAGGTATACAGACCACGTGTAATAATCATCTTTATTACTTTGTTCTCACAGTAAGAATTATCAGTTTGTTAAACTAACAGCAAAAATACCATTAAAGTTTAAGGAATTACCTGCAATATTCCAGAATAAGGCTTGTGTCCATATCTATATTCTCCACAAGTGCTTTAATGAGGTCTTTCTTGGTGAGAAAATGTTGTCTGAAAACTGGTTGAAAAGAAATCTAGAAGTAAAAAGAGAAAAATAAAACCTTATGAACGGAAATGTATCAGAATAAGGGCAACAACCTGCCCTTTTACTATTTATTATTTATTTATTTATTTATTTATTTATTTTGAGTCAAAGTCTTGGCTGTCTCCCTGGCTAGAGTAAAGTGGTGTGATCATAGCTCACTATAACCCCAAATTCCTGGGCTCAAGCAATTGTCTTGCCTCAGGCTCCCAAGTAGCTAGGGTTCCAGGCTTATGCTACCATGCTCAGTTAACACTTTTATATTTTTGTAGAGATGAGGTGTTGCTATGTTGCCTAGGATGGCCTCAAGCAATCTTCCTTCCTTAGCCTCCCAAAGTGCTGGTGTGAGCCACTGCACTCAGCCTATGTTTCTTTTCTTCTTGTTTTTGAGACAGAGTCTCACTTTGTCATCCTTGGTAGAGTGTCATGGAATCATAGTTCACGACAACCTCAAAATCTTGGGCTTAAGCAATTCTTTTGCCTCAGCCTCCCAAGCACCTGGGACTACAAGCGCCTACCACAACGCCCAGCTATTTTTATAGACGAGTTCTTGATCTTGCTCAGGCTGGTCTCAAACCGGTGAGTTCAGGGAATCCACTCACCTCAGCCTCTCAGAGTGCTGGGATTACAGGCATAAACCACCACACATGGCCCTGGGCCTATTATTTTATTTTATTTTTTTGAGACAAGAGTTTCACTATGTCACCCTCAGTAGAGTGGCATGGTGTCACAGCTCACAGCAACCTCAAACTCTTGGGCTTAAGTGATTCTCTTGCCTCAGCCTCCCAAGTAGCTGGGACCACAAGCACCCGCCACAATGCCCAGCCACTTTTTTGTTGTTGTCATTGTTGTCCCAGCTGGCTTGGGCCAGGTTCAAACCTGCCAGCCTTGATGTATGTGGCTGGCTCCCTACTCACTGAGCATTGGGTGCCGCCAGCCTATTATTTTTATTTTTATTTTTTGAGACATAATCTTACTTTGTTGCTCTCGGTAGAGTGCAATTGTGTCATAGCTCACAGCAACCTCCAGCTCTTGGGCTTAGGCGATTCTCTTGCCTCACCCTCCCCAGCTGATTATTTTTTTAAAAGGAAAAAAATTTTTATAGTTCTTCCAACTTTTATTTTTAAACCCAACCATTATTCTGAGATTTGAGATGTATATGTATCCAACAGCCTTCTTAGCCACCCTAAAAATTACCTCCTCATCTGTGAAGTTTAGTTGTTAGGGCCAATAGAACACCAGTCCCATTACTACTTAGGAATTAGGCCTTAAAACACTTCTGTAATGATTATCTTCCCGATAAACTATGTGAAAATTAATTAAGATGTTTTATATCTTTGGCAACATTTTTGCCTGTTCTTTTGACTATAAAACCTAGATCTAATGTAAAGTCAAAAGAAAGAAACATTTGCTTTTCCCTTCTAGGAGTTCTGAAGGATAGTATACCTGTATATACATTTTCATATTATCTTTAACCAACTAACACCACCAGAAAATAAAAGCATGAAGCTAAAGGCTAGGCCTGAATCAGCATAAATGTCAACTCATACTAGATATATGCATGCCCAGAAATGACAAAGCTAAGCAGCTGAAAATGTCAGGCACCTTTTAATCTCCTTAAATATACAGAAAAAAGGAAATGAGGCAAAAAGACCTTATTTCTTTGAAAGTACCAATGTGTGTGTACTTAATATAACTAAAATTTATGAGTGAGTACATACATATTCTCTCCCACACCCCTGAAGTAAAAGATAATGAAGTCTTTATTTTACATTTTCCAATTGGGTGATTATCAGAATTAATAACAGCAACACAAGGAATACTCACTCCAAGTTCACCAAGGCGAATACCCCACCGGGCATCAGTACTGAGTTCATGGAACTTAAGCTCCATTTCTATTTCCTGATAGAGACTGGCTAGCTGCGAACCTACCAGGGATATTGCCTAAAAAAGTAAAATAGAATTAACAATTGCAAATAGAATAAGTTCTTCCAATAGCTTTTAGATGAAACCCAACAATAAAAATCATAACCTTTCTTTGTGATAACAGTGTAGAGTGTTACGCATTGCTTTGTACACCGTTATTACTTCTTATACAGTATTTAGGTAATTCAGTTTTTTGTATGATATCATAAATTTAGTCTGGCTTTCCTTTATAATAAAAGGCAAAGTTTAGTTATCTTGCAAGCAAAATCCCCATAAAAGGTTTTTTTGAGACAGAGTCTCACTTTGTTGCCCTTGTTAGAGTGACATCATAGTTCACAGCAATCTCAAATTCTTGGGCTTAAGCGATCCTCTTGCCTCAGCCTCCCAAGTAGCTGGGACTACAGGCACCTGCCACAATGCCCAGCTATTTTTAGAGACAAGGTCTTGCTCGGGCTCAGGCTGGTCTCGAACCTGTGAGCTCAGGCAATCCACCCGCCTCACCCTCCTAGCATAAAAGGTTAAGTTTTAAAACAAACAACATCCAAGGGAAGTTTTCTATCTGTTAAACTTATCCTATAAAAAAGAAATGACTCAGGGTCTAGGATTTCACATATATCACAGTAAGTATAAGACGTGAAGTTCCAAGGCTACATACAGATTTTTCCTTCTTGAACCTATGTCTACAGATTTTTTTTTTTTGAGACAGAGCCTCAAGCTGTTGCCCTGAGTAGAGTGCCTTGGCATTATAGCTCACAGCAACCTCCAACTCCTGGGCTCAAGCAAGTCTCCTGCCTCTGCCTCCCAAGTAGCTGGGACCACAGGCGCCTGCCACACCACCTGGCTATTTTTTGGTTACAGCCATCATTGTTGTTTTGGCGGGCCTGGGCTGGATTCAAACCCTCCAGCTCAGGTGTATGTGGCTGGCACCTTAGCCGCTTGAGCGGCAGGTGCTGAGCCTATGTCTACAGATTTTAAGAAATAAAAGACATCGTATGTCTTTGGGTTGAGCAATGCTTATGACTTGTATATATATTCACCAGTATGTCACTGGTTAAGCAAAAGTTGGTAGAAAGCATGTGAGTTCACTCAACATTTCTTCCACTAAATCTTTAAAACCTGGTGGCAAAGCTAACTTCATTTCTCTCCCAAATCTTTAATACTTCAAGAAACTTAAGATGTGCTTCCTCGGGGCTTACCAGAATTTTGTCATAATTCTGCCATGCTTTATCTATGAGCTTCCAGAGATTTTCAAACACATCTTTTTGGGGTAAGAAAGTGCAGTAACCCAATGCCAGGTCAAGATCCACCAGGCGACAATTAAATACCTATGGGAAGAAAATTATCAAAAGAAGCAAATTCTTCACAATCACAACAGAATTAAGTCTCTGAAGGCTTATGGATCACTAAATTGAATTATAGACACTATGAAAAAACAAGTGTTTCATGAAAAGTTATTTATAGTAACACAGTTCCAATGTGTTTGCTTAGGTTTAATGACCTTTTATCAGAAATTAAAGGAAGCAACTGTAACAAGTTCTACTCTTTGCATGCCTCTTTTACCCCTTCCTTTCACATCTCCAGTATCCCCTTCCTGTCCTCATGCTTAGCCAATGATCTCACATTCTGCTTCACTGAGAAATCAGAAGCAACCAGAACTCATCTGCCTCATCCTCCCACCACCGAAACTACCAGCTCCCCTTTTAGTCCTCTGGACCCCATCTGTCCTTATCTACTTAAAAGTCTTGCTCCTGCCAAAGTCTATTCTCTCTATCACTAGTTTTTCCTCTCTTGTGGCTCAGTACTCTCAGAACAAAATCACTCAATATGGTTGCTCCTACCATATTTCTCTGCTCCCCTTTACAGAAAACCACTGTAGAAGATTCTCCCTTGCAAAGCCCTCAACCCCAGGACTCCACCAGCTGTACTCACAGTTTGGGTACAGTCAATCCCCCACTTCATAAAACATTCCACATTAAACTTCAGGGACCCCAGACTCTCCTGGTTGGTCTTCCTTTTCACTGGCTGTTTCTTTGTATTTCTTCTACTGGATTCCCTTCCTCTTCCTGACCTCTATTGTGACCTGGATTGAAGACTTAACTCTCTTTTATCAATTAGGTTTAACCACATGAGATTGCTGATATCCCTGAGCTTTCAACTTATAAAAACAACCACTTCATAAGATTGTTTCAATATTCAACTTAGGGCCAGGCGTGGTGGCTCATGCCTGTAATCCCAGAACTCTGGGAGGCAGAATTGAGTGGATTGCTTGAGCTCATGAGTTCAAGACCAGCCTGAGCAAAAGGAGACCCCCATCTCTACTAAAAATAGAAAAACTGACACAAGAGGATCACTTGAGCCTGAGTTGGAGGTTGCTGTGAGCTATGATGCCACAGCACTCTACCCAGGACAGCAGACTTTATCTCAGAAAAAAAAAAAAAAAGAAAAGCACAAAAGCACATTTATTCCACCTTGCTAAAAAAAATTTTTTTTAAACATTTAAAAAAAAAGAAAGCATTATTGTAAAGGACCTTTTAAGAAAGAAAGCACTTTTGCCATGATGACCCTCAAGTTTACATCTTCTCCCAAGCTCAATTCCTGTGACTTCAATACAAATTCCCAATTCAGAGTCAGAGTCCAAAAAGACCTCAAATATAGAACATTGAAAATTGAATCCTTTCTTGATTTTCTCCTACAGATCTGTTTCTGTACTAACCCTCCTGGTTCAGAAAATGGCACTATTATTTAAACAACTGATAAGGCTGAAAACTTAAGAGTTAGTCTTAAATCTTTTCATGTGCCCCTTCATTAGTAAGTCCTCTACTTGCTCTCCCTACAAAACAGGACCTATCTCTTCTTGCCACCCTCTTTAACATTCAGACCCAGCTATCATAATCCTCTTCTGTAAGCATACCAGCAAATGATGAAGCAACAAGGGGATATCAGAGCTCTTTTTACTGTTCTTAAAAATTTTCTGAAACTTTGAAATTACTTCCATTTTTAAAAATGTAATCTGACAAATGGAAACAAAATGCCTAAACATTTTTTTCACCAAAAAGTACATTAGAACTTTCACAAAAAAAAAAAAGGCTAATGAAAAATTAGGATTTCTGGCAAAGAAATAAATTATAGCTAGAATCCTTATAATGCTTTTTTCTTTTCTTTTTTTTTTGTAGAGACAGAGTCTCACTTTATGGCTCTTGGTAGAGTGCCGGGGCATCATACAGCTCACAGCAACCTCCAGCTCCTGGGCTTAAGTGATTCTCTTGCCTCAGCCTCCCGAGTAGCTGGGACTACAGATGCCCGCCACAGCACCCAGCTATTTTTTTGTTGCAGTTTGGCCGGGGCTGGCACCCAGCTATTTTTTTGTTGCAGTTTGGCGGGGGCTGGGTTTGCACCCGCCACCCTCGGCACATGGGGCCGGCGCCCTACTCACTGAGCCACAGGCGCCGCCCGCTTTTTTCTTTTCTGAGACAGATTCTCACTCTGTCGCCCTATGTAGAGTGCTGTGGTGTCAGCTCACAGCAACCTCAAACTCCCAGGTTCAAGTGATTCTCTTGCCCCAGACCCCAAATAGCTGGAATTACAGGTGCCTGATACCACGTCTGTCTAGTTTTTTCTATTTTTTTAATACTTTATTTATTTATTTTTTGAGACAGTCTCATTTTGTCACATATAGTACCATGGCAACATAGCACACAGCAACTTCAAACTCTTGGGCTCAAGTAGTTCTCTTGTCTCAGCCTTCCGAGTAGCTGGGACTGCAGATGCGCACCATAAAGCCTGGCTAGTTTTTTAAAGATGAGATCGCAGTCTTCTTGCTCAGGCTGGTCTTGAACTCCTGAGCTCAAGCAATCCACCCACCTCAGAGTGCTAGAATTGTAAGTGTGAGCCACCATGCCTGACCCTTATAATGCTTTAATTCATAAATAACTAAAATCAGGGGACAAAAGTGGGAAGATTGGCTCTGCGCCTGGGCCTGCTAAACAACAATGACGATTGCAACAAAAAAATAGCCAGGCGTTGTGGCGGGCGTCTATAGTCCCAGCTACTTGGGAGGCTGAGGCAAGAGAATCAATTAAGCTCAAGTGTTTGAGGTTGCTGTGAGCTCTGATGCCATGGCATTCTACCGAGGGCAACATAATGAGTCTCTTTAAAAAAAAAAAAAAAAAAAAAAACAAAAGAGTAGGAAAGATTAACTACCATTTCATAAAGGGTCAATAGAATGTCAATTATCATGATAAAAAAATCACTATGAGTTAGGTGTGATAGAAGTCCCTGAAGCTTTTGAAGAGTAAAACAGTGCCGTATGGAACCATAAACTACTAAATCATATGCACTGTTGACCGAGGTAAAAAGCAAAAAAAAGATTTTATGGAGAAACCTAGAAGAAATACTTACCTTGTGTAGTAGTGTTGTAGCATTTTCCCTGATAAACGTAACGGCTTTTTCTTTCAATCCCATAACAATATTCCTTGATTTAAATAATGCAGTCTCTCCAAATAACTTTCAGAGAAGAACAAAAGAATCTTTAGGTCCATGCATACGTATCATTCAGAAAACTCATTTCAAACATTAGGGAACTTTGAAAATTGAACATTATATGCATAAAGTATTAGGATTAATCTGTAACTAGAAAGCTAGAGCTGAAAATAGGGGATTCCCCAATAAGGGGAAAAAGGAACTTTAAAAAAAAATACTCTATATCTTGATTATAGTATCAGTGACAAGGTAAATATATTGGTTCATAAACTTAACTGTACATTTTAAGTTTTTTTTTTTTTTTTATTGAGACAGTCTTACTATGTCATCCTTGGTAGAGTGCCATGGCATCACAGCTTAAGCGATTCTCTTGCTTCAGCCTGCCGAGTAACGGGACTACAGGTGCCCGCCACAATACCCAGCTATTTTTTTGGCTACAGTTGTCACTGTTGTTTAGCAGGCCGGGGCTGGGCTCGAACCTGCCAGCTTTAGTATGTGGCTGGCGCCCTTACTCAGCGAGCTACGGACTCTGAGTCAATGTACATTTTAAGTTTGAAAGCTTAAAGTCAATAAAGTTGATTATAATCAGCTTTAAATAAGTATCAACAGAATAGCAGAAATGAAGATAATTCCCTGTGAAACCCAACTTCATAAGTAAGATATCAACTGGTAGTTTGTCTTCTAGAGTCTTCTCAATGATGTTATCAGACAAAAATTATAACAACTTGGACAATAACAAAATGAGCAGCAGATGGTGCCCATAGCTCAGTGGGTAGGGTGCGGGCCACATATACTAAGGTTGGTGGGTTCAAACCGCCCAGGCATACTCAACAATAATGACAACTACAACAAAAAAATAGCCAGGCTTTGTGGCAGGCACTTGTAGTCCCAGCTATTTGGGAGGCTGAGGCAAGAGAATTGAGCCCAAGAGTTTGAAGTTGTGAGCTGTGATGCCACGGCATTCTGAGGGCGACATAGTGAGTCCCTGTCTCCAAAAAAAACACAAGGCTCAGTGCCCATAGCGCAGTGGTTATGGTGCCAGCCACTTACACCAAGGGTGGCAAGTTCAAACCCAGCCCAGGCCAGCTAAACAACCGCAACAAAAAAATAGCTGGGGTCTGTGGCTCAAACGGCTAAGGTGCCAGCCACATACACCTAAGCTGGCGGATTCGAATCCAGCTTAGGCCCAAGGACAGCTGCAACCAAAAAAAAAAAATAGCTGGGTGTTGTGGCAGGTGCCTATAGTTCCAGCTACTTATGAGGCTGAGGCAAGAGAATCACTTAAGCCCCAAATTTTAAGGTTACTGTGAGTTGTGACGCCACGGCCTTCTACCGAGGGTCACATAGTGAGACTCTGTCTCAAAAAACAAACAAACAGCAGGGAGATATTTTTGACCCAATGTGACATAGTCAAAACTGCACTGAGCTTGTAGTGCAAAGACTTATTACAACCAAAAATCTCATTTAACTTATTTACCTCCCTGAATCTGAGTTTCCACATTTGTAAAATGGAGACTTTTAGGTTTATTGAAAAGAGTATGAAAAGTATGTGCAAGCACCTTGAACTACGCTGGAATCTTAGTAGATACTCAACAAATGTTTCTTAAATCTGACAAATTATCAGTTTCCTTGTTACATAGCCAAATAGGATAATGTGGACACCCAATTCCTTTGTTTGGGCAGTGCTTTTTCATCTATATTCACCCGAAGTCCAAGTATTTGTTCTCAAAACTATACCTTTTCACTTAAACTGGCATTCATGAAGTTTGACACAGAGTGCTGAAGACAGGTACCAAATGAACCAACTACAAATCTTAGGGCCAGTTCCCACTGGCTAGATTCCTGAAGGTTTTGAAGTAGGGCAGAAATGGAATTTATAACAGGCAAAATAAGGCCATCTCCTGTGAAGTGATAAAAAGATTTTACCTAAATAAAGGAATTTTCCTATTTACATTTTATAAACAAAAAGACTGTATTATTGAAAACTGTTTTCAGGTATAGCCCACTTCTTCAATGCATGGAATTCATTCTCAAGTTAGTTATTGGGAGTTAACACAAGGCTTGACTTAAACAACAACAAAAAGTCACCATGTCCACTAGAAAATGAGATACTTTACTTTTTATTCTTCCTTTTTTTTTTTTTTTTGCAGTTTTTCTTTTTGGCTGGGGTTGGGTTTCAACCCACCACCACCGGTACATGGGGCTGGCACCCTACTCCTTTGAACCACAGGCACCTCCCAGATACTTTATTATAATTAATTAATTTATTTTTTGTAGAGACAGAGGCTCACTTTATTGCCCTTGGTAGAGTGCTGTGGTGTCACACAGCTCACAGCAACCTCCAACTCCTGGGCTTAGGCGATTCTTGCCTCTGCCTCCCAAGTAGCTGGGATGACAGGCGCCCACCACAATACCGGCTATTTTTTGTTGCAGTTTGGCCGGGGCCAGGTTTGAACCCGCCACCCTTGGTATATGGGGCCGGCACCCTACCCTCTGAGCCACAGGTGCCACCCAAAATGAGATACTTTAATTGTAACTTACTTAGTTCACCTGAGATGTTTAAATCATTAGCTGATGAAAACCATCTCTCCATTTGGGAGACTAAAATTTGTGAACAAATTCATAAAAAGTTCATATAAGCTATTGCACAATCTCCTGATCATTTAGATGACTAGCAATAGAAGAGTAATAACTAAATAATTACATTAAGAACATTAAGTCAGATTCATATTCAGAATTTCAAGGAATTTCTGTAACTGAGTGTTTAAAAAATCTTAATGCCAGGCGGCGCCTGTGGCTCAGTGGGTAGGGTGCCGGCCCCATATGCCGAGGGTGGCAGGTTCGGACCCAGGCCCGGCCAAAACTGCAACAAAAAAAATAGCCGGGCGTTGTGGCGGGCGCCTGTAGTCCCAGCTGCTCGGGAGGCTGAGGCAAGAGAATCGCATAAGCCTAAGAGTTAGAGGTTGCTGTGAGCCATGTGACGCCACGGCACTCTACCCGAGGGCGGTACAGTGAGACTCTGTCTCTACAAAAAAAAATAAAAATAAAATCTTAATGCCATCTTAATGCCATGCTACATACATTTCTTTTTTTTTGAGACAGATCCTCAAGCTGTTACCCTGGGTAGAGTGCCGTAGCGTCATAGCTCACAGCAACCTCCAAATCCTGGGCTTAAGCGATTCTCTTGCCTCAGCCTCCCAAGTAGCTGGGACTACAGGCGCCCGCCACAACGCCCAGCTATTTTTTGGTTGTAGTTGTCATTGTTGTTTGGCAGGCACGAGCTGGATTTGAACCCACCAGCTCTGGTGTATGTGACTGGCACCTTAGCTGCTTGAGCTACAGGTGCCGAGCCACTACATACATTTCTGATGCCAAATACCTTCATTAGCAGAGCAGTATGGCAAACTTGTAGACTCCAAGGGATATCTCTTGCTTTCTACAAAAGAGAATGATAAAATTAACACTAACTAAAATAACTCTTTTATAAAGCACATAAACTCAGAGATATTTAAATACTGTGCAAATAATGTTCTTTTTTTTTTTTTTTTTTAAGACAGAGCCTCAAGCTGTCACCCTGGGTAGAGTGCCGTGGCATCACAGCTCACAGCAACCTCCAAATCCTGGGCTCAAGTGATTCTCCTGCCTCCCAAGTAGCTGGGACTACAGGTGCCTGCCACAACGCCCAGCTATTTTTTGGTTGCAGCCGTCATTGTTGTTTGCTGGGCCCAGGATGGATTCGAACCCACTAGCTCAGGTGTAAGTGACTGGCACCTTAGCTGCTTGAGCCACAGGCACCAAGCCAGCAAATAATGTTCTAAAGCAAACTGCTTGAAAAAGTTAAAATACACATACAGAGAAGTATACTGGGAAGTGTACAACCTGATAAACGTCCACAAACTGAATGGAGCAGTACCCAGACCAACAAATAGAACATTACCAGCACCCCAGGTACTCTTCCATGTCCTTTGCAGTCATTAACCACCCCAAGGGCAACCACTACCCTGAATTCCAACAGAATCAGCTTAGTCTTAGCCTGGTTTTGTACTTAATGTAGATGAACTCATATAGTATATAATCTTTTGTATCTGGTTCCTATTGATCAACAATATACCTAGAAGATTCATTCATGTTATAGTCTGTAATACTAGTTACAAATCTCTTTAGTTTAAATTTGCATAAAGCAGAAAGACATACAAAGAAATGATATAAATAAGATTTACCAGTTAGAGGCACAAGCGATGAAATCAATTCATAAATAACCGGTAGCACCAATTGTGACTCAAGAACAATTCCGTCTTCACTGAAGAAGTCACTGTAAGACCACTCTTCATATGGATCTTTATGAGTTCCAAAAGAAGTCTACCAAATCACACAGAAACAACAGAACTCAGTATATTGCAGAACACAGATAACATCTTCACCAAGCAGAATCCACAATCAGATATATTAGTGCCCAATTGTTCTGAAGGTCAAACACAACTATGTACTACGTTTCTTCTGGTATATAGCTTATACAAATGTAAATTTACATTAAATTCTAACAAAAGGACAAGGTCCAGAGAGGCCTTATTTGAAGCCCAGTATTTTAACAGGCATTTCAAATTAAAGTCATTAAATGTGGGCTTGGCACCCATAGCACAGTGATTATGGCGCCAGCCACATACACCAGAGCTGACAGATTCAAACCCAGTTTGGGCCTGCCAACAATGACAACTACAACCAAAAAACAGCCAGACATTGTGGCCTGTAGTCTCAGCTACTTGGAAGGCTGAGGCAAGAGAATTGCTTATGCCCAAGAGTTTAACATTCCTGTGAGCTGTGATGCCACAGCACTCTACTGAGGGGAACATAGTGAGACTCTGTCTCAAAAATACAAAAAAACCCCACAAAAACCATTGAATGTAACTGGAAAAAAGAAAAGGTCTCATTCCCTTAACAAGTTTTCTAGTCTAAGTGAGATGTGGTGGCTCACACTTATAATCACAGTACTGTGGGAGGCTGAGGTAAGAGGACCACTTGAGGCCAAGAGCTCAAATGACTAGACTGACCAACATAGCAAGATCCCATCTCTACTAAAAAAGTAGTTTTCTACTCTAAAGTAAGAAAATATAAGAAGTAGATCCCATATTTTCCTAAACTATACAAGTGATTTTAAAACAGCACATTATGGTTGGCAGGGAATTTTCTTGGAGGAAAATAAAAATCAAAATTAACTTACTTTCATTAGAATTCCACAGTCATCCATTTGGCATTGTCTTGAAAGCTCTACTGCTGTTAAAGTATATTTACATAATTCTAAAGCATCTAATAAAAGATCTGAAAGGAAATGGAGAGAGAGAAATCATTAAACTCATATTTCATGTCTCCAATGAAAACAATCTTTTCATAATTATTATTCAAAATTCTAAGGAAGGCCACAAAATAGGAAGGTTTCAACATAGCTTTGACTATCTTAAATAATGCAATTCAAACTTTTTCTTAAACTTGGCTTAAAAATAAAATAATACAAAGAATTTCATAATCCTACTAAAGTGAATAACATCAACTGTCATTGTTAATATTTTGAAACATTGTACAATTATCCTCAAAGGGAATCAATTAAGGGAATCAATTATAATTATTCCTTTATAAAATGATGATACTATCTCTTGTCTAGTTACTATACTGTCCAGTTATAAAGTGAAAGCATTTGGGGAATAAGATTGAAACAAATCTGAGAATATAAAACTATGTATATTATAAATCTTGTCACCTGGACTGCAGATGGTGGCAGCTTGGCATGCTAGATCATGTATCTCAGAAGGAAGGTTCAGACCCACAGGTGCTGCCATTGGGATATCATCAGCCAACATCTGACAAAGTCTCTGACATGTCAGAAACAGTAATTTCCCAGTGTCAGCATTGCAGTGATACTTAAACAAATCTCTTTAAGTAGGAAAGGAAATGTTGGTAGTTAGAATACTCATATTGAAAGTAAACACACGTGTCTTTCTGGGGTTAATATATAACCATCATCATCAACATATATGATGTTCCCAAAATGTTTTCATGGTATATGGTACACTTTGTTTTTCAAGTTATAGTAGATATCTTCACAGGCAGTCCCTGGGTTACAAATGAGATAAGTTCTGTACCTATGTTCTTAAGTTGAATTTGTATGTAAGTTATACCTACTACCTGTAACAGCTGCCATTTGTAAGTGCGAGTTGTACATCAGTTGGATGTTGGTAACTCGGGGACTCACTCACTGAAATGGCCTCTGTTCATAAGTGTGAGGTATAAGTTGGATGTTTGTAACTTAAGGACTGCCTATCAATGCTGAAGTACACAGTAATTTAAATTTAATGGTTATGTTACCTAACTCTGCAGTATTTGCTGCTTGCCTTTGACACTATTATTTTCAGACATAGAATCCCAAAATAGACTCTCAGGGCAAGAAATTGAGAATTCCTTCAGTGAAAACAAAAAAGTACCACTGGCCCCACCCTCATGACTAAAGAAAAGCAAGCAAATGTTACTTTCAGACAAGCTGTACAATTCAGGGATCTGGAACATCACCTGCATTTTTTCAGTGCTGTTCCTACATTCCCATCTTTTAAGGCTCTTAAGGTCAGCTCTGCCTCCAGCTCTTGTCTGGACACTTGCAGGGCCAGCGCCTGTCTGTGCACCTTTGACTCCAGGCTCAGGTTCTTCTCCTCAGCAGCCATGGGCATTAGGGTGCTCTTGGGTTTGTGTTTAGCCTGTGCAACTTCATGAATTTTAATGTACTGTTCCTGGAGATCTGCAACCAGGGAACTATTGCTATAATCTTCAAATGAAAGAAAGATCTCAAAGTTCTCCTGTAGCAAAGGTAAACAAGACAAAGGCCCCAAGTCTGTTTAGTTGATCTATTGTTAAAAAAAAAAAAAAAAAATCATTTTTTTTTGTTGTCTCTGCTGTTTGAATAAGATTATCATTCTTTTTTAAACTTTATCACCTCTCCCTCAAAGACTATTTTGTAAATTACGAATTTAAGACTTGAGACTCAGTGCCTGTAGCTCAGCGGCTAGGGTGCAAGCCACATACACCAGGGCTGGTGGAGTCGAACCCAGCCTGGGCCTGCCAAGCAAAAATGGCAACAACAACAACAACAACAACAAAAATAGCCGGGTGTTGTGGCAGTGCCTGTAGTCCCAGCTACTTGAGAGGCTGAGGCAAGAGAATCGCTTATGCTCAAGAGTTTGAGGTTGATGTGAGCTGTGATGCCACAGCACTCTATCGAGGGTGACATAACAAGACTCTGTCTCAAAAAAAAAAAAGAACTTAAGACTTGATATTTCAAGTCAAAAAATTAACAATATTAGAAAAAGATCAGAAAACAGTTTGGGAAGATCAGGTTAACCAGGGTTTCTAAATTTCCATATTACTGACATTTTGGGACATATAATTCATTGTTGTGAGGAGCTCCGTATAGAAAGAAGGAAGAGGGCGGCACCTGTGGCTCAAGGAGTAGGGCACTGGTCCTATATGCTGGAGGTGGCGGGTTCAAACCCAGCCCTGGCCAAAAACCACAAAAAAAAAAAAAAAAAAAAAAAGAAAGAAGGAAGAATTAAGTATTAGGTTTGGGTGATTCTATCCTGGTGGCTTGAAGAAGTCAGCTTTGTTCTTTTTCTATAACTACTGATTGGCTGTTAACTCCAGACCTAAAACTTATTTCTCAGATCCAATAAAAATATCCCACTGAAGGCTGGGCATGGTGATCACACCTGTAATCCTAGCACTTTGGGAAGCCAAGGCTAGAGGATCACTTAGGGCCAAGAATTCAAGAGAGGCTGGACTCTAGCTCAGGCAACAGAACAAGACCTATCTTTTTTTTTTTTTTTGGGACACAGTCTCACTATATTACCCTGGGTAGAGTGCTGTGGAGTCACAGCTCACAGCAACCTGAAACTCTTGGGCTTAAGCGATTCTCTAGCCTCAGCCTCTCAAGTAGCTGGGACTACAGGCGCCCACCACAATGACAACCATTGTTGTAGTTGTCATCATTGTTTGGCAGGCCTGGGATGGATTTGAACCCGCCAGCTCCGGTGTATGTGACTGGCACCCTAGCTGCTGAGCTACAGGAACTAAGCCGCAAGACCCTATCCTAAAACAAACAAAAAAATCTCACTGAATCCCAGGGAAGGAAATCAGACCCTCTTGGGTGGTGCCTGTGGCTCAAGGAGTAGGGCACTGGCCCCATGTTTCAGAGGTGGTGGGTTCAAACCTGACCCCAGCCAAAAACTGCAGAAAAAGAAAAGAAATCAGACCCTGTGCTTTGGCGCCACACTTTAGATCTGGGTTTCTCAATCTTGGCAGTACCTTGGGCCAGATAATTCTATTGTAGGAGGCCATCCTTTGTGTATTGAGCAGCACCCTTGGCTTCTACCCACTGCATGACAGTATTACCCTCCCCACATCAGTTGTGACAATCAAAAAATATCTCCAGGCTGGGTGGGTGCAGTGGTTCATGCCTATAATCCTAACACTCTTGAAGGCCAAGGCAGGTGGATCACTTGGGCTCAGAAGTTTGAGACCAGCCTGAGTAAAAGCAAGACCATATCTCTATTAAAAATAGAAAAAACTGGGCGGCGCCTGTGGCTCAGTAGGTAAGGCGCCGGCCCCATATATCGAGGGTGGCGGGTTCAAACCCGGCCCGGCTGAACTGCAACCAAAAAATAGCTGGGCGTTGTGGCGGGCACCTGTAGTCCCAGCTACTCGGGAGGCTGAGGCAAGAGAATCGCTTAAGCCCAGGAGGTGGAGGTTGCTGTGAGCTGTGTGAGGCCACGGCACTCTACCGAGGGCCATAAAGTGAGACTCTGTCTCTACAAAAAAAAAAAAAAAAAAAAACAAAAAACAAAAAATAGAAAAAACTAGCTGAGCACTGTGGTGGCACCAGCAGTCCCAGGTACCTGGGAGGCAGAGGCCAGAAGATTGCTTGAGCCCAATAGCTTGAGGTTGCTGTGCCACTCCACCATGGCACTCTACCCAGGGCGACAGAGTGAGGCTCTTTCTCGGGGGTGGGGGTGGGGGGGTGGTGGAGTTCCAGACTTGCCATCCTTATAACAGCTTAACCTCATAAACATTGACCATTCTCTTTGTATTTCCTTTCAGTTTTCTTCATCAGCATTTTATGGCCAAATTGTTGAATTTCATACCTTACCTTTTCTTTTCTTTTTTTTTTTTTTATAGACAGAGTCTCACTTTACCGCCCTAGTAGAGTGCCATGACGTCACACGGCTCACAGCAACCTCCAGCTTTTGGGCTTACGTGATTCTCTTGTCTCAGCCTCCCGAGCAGCTGGGACTACAGGCACCCGCCACAATGCCCGGCTATTTTTTGGCTGCAGTTTGGCAGAGGCCGGGTTTGAACCCACTACCTTCGGTATATGGGGCCGGCGCCCTACTCACTGAGCCACAGGTGCCACCCCATACCTTACCTTTTCTACTTAACATTATGTAATTTCCCCCTTTCAGTCATTACAAGGACTTCATAAATATTATTTTTGATGGCTACATAACATATAATCTATAGTGGAGTCAATATTTATAAAATGTGATAAAAATTTCAAACCGATATTTTCTTCAAATTATTTATTTATTTTTTGAGACAGAGCCTCATTGTGTCATCCTCGGTAGAGTGCCGTGGAGTCACAGCTCACAGCAAGTTCCAACTCTTGGGCTTAAGTGATTCTCTTGCCTCAGCCTCCCAGGTAGCTGGGACTATAGGCGATCACCACAACACCTGGCAATTTTCTTGTTGCAGTTGTCATTGTTGTCCAGCTGGCCCAGGCCAGGCTTGAACCCTTGGTGCATGTGGTTGGCACCGTAACCAATGTGCTACAGGTACAAAGCCTCCCCAAATTACTGATCTTTCCCTGAAGAAGATGCATCATGCATAAGTACACATTTATACAATCAAATATAAGAACTGACCACTGATATTTGCTATGCTATATTGTTGAAGGATCTTCATTACATGTCATAATACCACAAAAATTTCTGTTTGGATAGACATAGGCTATCTCTAGAAGGAAAACAAGAATCTTGTGACAGTGGCTGCATCTGGATAGTTTGAGTGTCAGGGCAGGAAGAAGACTTATTTATTTTTTGTATTATTATTATTATTATTTTTGAGACAGTCCCAAGCTATTGCCCTGGGTAGAATGCTGTGGTGTCATAGCTCAAAGCAACCTCCAACTCTTAGGCTCAAGTGATCCTCTTGCCTCAGTTTTTCTAATGTTAGTAGAGACGCACCATCTGTCCTCCTGCCTTAGTTTTTTCTACTGAGTAGAGACGCATCATCTGCATTTTCTACTGTTAGGTCTCGCTTTTGCTCAGACTGGTCTTGAACTTGTCAGCTCAAGCTATTCACCTGCCTCAGCCTCCCAGAGTGTTAGGATTACAGGCATGAGCCACCAGGCCCAGCAATATTTTATTTTATTTTATTTTATTTTTTGAGTCAGTGTCTCAAGCTATTGCAATGGGTAGAGTGCAACATGGCATCATCATAGCTCACAGCAACCTCCAATTCCTGGGCTCAAGCAATCTTCTTCCCTCAATTTTTCTATTTTTTTTTTTTTTTGTAGAGACAGAGTCTCACTTTATGGCCCTCGGTAGAGTGCCATGGCATCACACAGCTCACAGCAACCTCCAACTCCCAGGTTTAAGCAATTCTCTTGCCTCAGCCTCCCGAGTAGCTGGGACTACAGGCGCCCGCCACAACGCCCAGCTATTTTTTTTGGTTGCAGTTCAGCCGGGGCTGGGTTTGAACCTGCCACCCTCGGTATATGGGGCCGGCGCCTTACCAACTGAACCACAGGCACCGCCCAATTTTTCTATTTTTTAGTAGAGACAGGGTCTTGCTCTTGCTAGGGCTGTTCTCGAACTCATGAACTCAAGTAATCTACCCGTAGCGTGAGCCACCATGCCCAGCCATTTATTTTGGGGGGACAGGATTTCACTACGTTGCCTGGTCTCAAACTCATAGGCTCAAGTGATCTTTTAATAAGTGTATTAAAATTAATTCTGTAGTGCATATTGTGAAGAATAAAGAATTATTTCTTGGGCGGCACCTGTGGCTCAGTGGGTGGGGCACCGGCCCCATATACTGAGGGTGGCGGGTTCAGGCCTGGCCCCAGCCAAACTGCAACAACAACAACAACAACAACAACAACAACCAAAAAAAGAATTAATTCTTTGATAAAAAGAAAAAGGTTTAAAAGAGTATAGTGTGAAAAATAAGTCTTCCTAAGCCAGGGATGTTGGTGTGCATCTATAGTTTTAGCTACTCAGGAGGATAGGGCAGGAGGGTTGCTGAGCCCAGGAGCTCAAAGCTACAGTGAGCTATGACTGGACCACTGCACTCCAGCCTGGGCTACAGAGTGAGACCCTATCTGTACAGACACACACCAGATCTGGCATAATAAATATTAAAAAATAGTAACATGGGGCGGCGCCTGTGGCTCAGTGAGTAGGGCACCGGCCCCATATGCTGAGGGTGGTGGGTTCAAACCCAGCCCCGGCCAAACTGCAACAAAAAAATAGCCAGGCGTTGTGGCGGGCGCCTGTAGTCCCAGCTGCTCGGGAGGCTGAGGCAAGAGAATCGCGTAAGCCGAAGAGTTTGAGGTTGCTGTGAGCCGTGTGACGCCACGGCACTCTACCCGAGGGCGGTACAGTGAGACTCTGTCTCTACAAAAAAAAAATAGTAACATGATAGGATGGTGCCTGTGGCTCAAAGGGGTAGGGCGCTGGCCCCATATTCCAGAGGTGGTGGGTTCAAACCCAGCCCAGGCCAAAAACTGGAAAAAAAAAAAAAGTAACATGATAAATATGCACGATTTTGCCTAGATCAAAAATCATTGCCTTAAAATACCTCTCTCTCGGGCAGCACCTGTGGCTCAAGGAGTAGGGCGCCGGTCCCATATGCCAGAGGTGGTGGGTTCAAACCCAGCCCCGGCCAAAAATCACAAAAAAAAAATAAATAAATAAAATACCTCTTTCTTTTTTTTTTTCGTACAGAATCTCACTTTATCGTCCTTGGTAGAGTGTCCTGGCGTCACACAGCTCACAGCAACCTCTGACTCCTGGGCTTAGATGATTCTCTTGCCTCAGCCTCCTGAGTAGCTGGGACTACAGGTGCCCGCCACAATGCCCAGCTATTTTTTTGTTGCAGTTTGGCCAGGGCTGGGTTTGAACCCACCACCCTCGGTATATGGTTCTAGCGCCCCACCCACTGACCCACAGGCACCACCCAATACCTCTAACTTTCAAATGTAAGAAAAGCACAGAGAACTTAACTTATGCTCATTCTCCAGATGCTTTTCACAAATAATCCTATTGTCATTATAGCAGGTCTCAAAATTTTGGGTCACAGAACTCCTATACACACTTACTTATTTTATTCTACTTACATAAAATAGCTAGAATAGACAAATTTTATAGAGACAGAAAGTTGAATAAAGGTTACCAGGTACTGTGGGAAGAGAGGAATGGGGAAGTTATTGCTTAATGGCTACAAAGTTTCTGCTTAGAGTGATGAAAAATAGACACCACTGTGAATGTAATTAATGCCACTGAATTGTATGTGGAAAAATGTTAAAATTGATCATTTCTTGTTATTAAAATATTCATGTATTTTACCATGATTTTAAAAAATCAATAATGCAATATACCAAAAATCATTTACTTATATACTTTACATGAATTAATTATAGGGTATTGGTTAAGTCTCAATAAAGATGTTGAAAGACAAAGAGAAGAGAAAGAGAGAAAGAAAACAAAGGATAATCAATACCTCAAATCCTTGAAGGCTACTGCAGAAAATTTTGAGAAATAAATATATTGAAGTCAACTAATAACATTTGATATAGCTCAACATCTTTACCTGTAAGCTGGCAACCACTTTAAATAATTTCAAGATTTCTTCACATTCATCCTTCTTCTGAAGATTGCCTACAATTAAAGTTTTAAAAGTTCACAGTTATGATTTAATTAAAAAATTCAAAATAAAATTTTAAAAGTTACGGCAGACATACAAATTCCCACATTAGGAGAATTTTTAAAAGGTAACATTTTATTTATTATTTACTTACCAATTAATTATTTTTTCAGACAAAGTCTCATTTTGTCACCCCCAGTTGAGTGCCATGGCGTCATAGCTCATAGCAACCTCAGACTCTTGGGCTCAAGCAATTCTCCTGCCTCAGCCACCCAGTAGCTGAGACTACAGGTGCCAGCCACAACCGCCCAGTCCCAAACTTGTGAGCTCAGGCAATCCTCCGCCTGCCTCGGCCTCCCAAAGTGCTGGGATTATAGGCGTGAGCCACCTGCCCAAGGGTAACAATTTAGTTAACTTTGGTTCTCTTATCTCAATTCTTCAGTTCTTTTCAGATGCTGATAAAAGGTAAAAAAGGTAACCCCAGGAGTTACCATTGTATTTTTTTGTTTGTTTTTTTTTTTTGAGACAGAGTCTCAAGCTGTCACCCTGGATAGTGCTATGGTATCACAGCTCACAGCAAACTCCAACTCTTGCTCTGAAGCAATCCTCTTGTCTCAGTTTTTCTATTTTTAGTAGAGACAGGGGTCTCACTCTTACTCAGGCTGGTCTCTTGAACTCATGAGCTTAAGAAATACACCCGCCTCGACCTCCCAGAATGCTAGGATTACAGGCGTGAGGCACTGCGCCTGGCCAGGAGTTAGTTCCTTAATTGTTTTAAGTTCGAGTTTAAATGGATTTTTCTTTTCCATGATCATAACCACCAATAATTGAAAAAAATGAGCAATGAGTTCAAGGCATCAAAGAAATCTAGTCTAGCATTAAATAACTTAATGAAGCATATAAACAAATGAAAGGCTGGTTCTACATGCTTCTATTCTTGCACTGCTAATATAGGAATAAGGCAAGAAAGATTTTTCATGAAGAAAAATGGGTAAGATTGATACAACCAGAACCAGAAAAACTGTGTATGATAAAAGCTGCCCCTTTCTGAAAAGGATGAGCTATGGAACCAAACTAAGATGAGGGAACAGAGGTAGAGACTACCTTTCTGAATGTCGCGTAGTATTTTAAGAAGGTCTACTGACGTCTTCGCAACAGAGATTCTCCAGGCCTTGTCCTAAAAAGAAAAATGCAAAATGAAATCTCCTGCCTTTATTGATGACATAGGTAGTACACATACGAGAACACACAGAGAAAGGACAGAATCAGGAAAACAAAGTTGTTTAAAAAATGGGAGGACTGTATTGGGAGTTGGGCAATCAACAAGTGGATCCTAAAATGAGTCTTATAGAGGCTAAACATGAAAAACTCTAGGGTAAACTCTTGGATATATGATTTGGAAATACCATAGATGTTTAAGCTCTCCTAAATTACCTTTCAACTACACTACCATTAACACTCTTATTTTTTTTTAGTTATTTACTATTTGAAAAAAAATTTGGAAAAGTTCTTTGGAAAAGTTAAGATGAGGTCTAATAATCTAGAGAATAGAAGTTTAATAAATATTTTCCAGTAATTATTTAAAAGTTTCCTTTTTTTTTTTTTTTAGCCAGGCAATTGTGGCAGGCGCCTGTAGTCCCAGCTACTTAGGAGGCTAAGGTAAGAGAATTGCTTAAGCCCAAGAGTTTGAGGTTGCAGTGAGCTGTGATGCCATGGCACTCTACTGAGGGTGACATAGTGAGACTCTGTCTCAAAAACTTTTTTTTTTTAATCAAAAAAATAAGAGCAAACAATCCTATCTACCAGTGGCAAGAGATAAGAACAGAACCTTCTCTGAGGAAGACAAACGCATGGCTAACATATGAAAAAAATGCTCATCGTCCCCAATCATCAGAGAAATGCAAATTAAAACCACCTTGGCCCACATTGCAAGGTCTCAAAGCTGCAGACACCGCTGTGGCTATGCAGAGAAGGGAACACTTTTTTTACACTGCTGATGGGACTACCAACTAATACAACTTCCTTCCTTTTAGGAAGAAAGTATGAAGAATCCTCAAAGAACTCAAATTAGACCTATTTTTTTTTTTTTTTTGAGACAGAGTCTCATTTTGGCACCCTTGGTAAAGTGCCGTTGCATGATAACTCACAGCAACGTCAAACTCTTGGGCTCAAGCAATTCTCTTGCCTCAGCCTCTTAAGTAGCTGGGACTACAGGTGCCTGCCACAACGCTCAGCTGTTTTTTTAGAGACAGGGTCTCACTCTTGCTCAGGCTGGTCTTGAACCTGGGAGCTCAGGCAATCCACCTGCCTCGGACTTCCAGAGTTCTAGGATTACAGGCCCAGCTGAGACTTCCCATTTGATCCTGCAATTCCATTAGTAGGCATCTACCCAGAAGAAAATAAATAATTTTATCATAAGGACATTTGCAATAGATTGTTTATCACAGCTCAATTTACAATCATCGAAATGTGGAAACAGACTAAATGCCCACCAACTCAGGAATGGATTAACAAGCTATGTTATATAGCACGGAATACTACTCAGCCATGATAAAGATGGAGACTTTATCTCTTTTGTATTAACTTGGATGGAGTTGAAACACATTCTTCCTAGTAATGTATCACAAGAATAGAAAAGCAAGTATGCAGTGTACTCAATACTAATACGAAGCCAGTAGACCATATAATACACTCCCACATAAAAGAAAAACTCAAATCAATTCAAGGTGGGGGAGCAGGAGAATAAGGGAGCAGGGAGAGTGGAAAAAAGTTTTCTTTAAAAGAAAGAAAAAAAGGGCGGCGCCTATGGCTCAAGGAGTAGGGCGCCAGTCCCATATGCCGGAGGTGGCAGGTTCAAACCCAGCCCCGGCCAAAAATCACAAAAAAAAAAAAAGAAAAGAAAAAGGTTTAATTAATATATTCCAATTTTCACTATTGGGGCAGTTCAAGCTGGTGGTTAGGAACACAGACGATGGTATTATACAGATAAGAGTTGAGGCTCTGGCAGCGCCAGTAGCTCAGTTGGTAGGGTGCTGGCCACATACACCCAGGCTGGTGGGTTCAAACCTGGCCTGGGCCAGCTAACCAACAATGACAACTGCAACAAAAAAATAGCCAGGGCTCGGTGCCTGTGGCTCAATCGGCTAAGGCACCAGCCACATACACCTGAGCTGGTGGGTTTGAATCCAGCCTGGGCCCGCCAAACAACGATGGCTGCAACCAAAAAATAGCTGGGCATTGTGGTGGGCGCCTGTAGTCCCAGCTACTTGGGAGGCGAAGGCAGGAGAATTGCTTGAGCCCAGGAGTTGGAGGTTGCTGTGAACTGTGATGCCATGGCACTCTACCCAGGACGACAGCTTGAGGTTCTGTCTCAAAAAAAAAAAAAAAAAATAGCTGGGCATGAAGTAGATAATTTATTTCCAGGTGGTATGAGAGCCTGTAGTCCCAGCTTCTTGGGAGGCTAAGGCAAGAGAATCGCTTAAGCCCAAGAGTTGGAGGTTGCTGTGATGTGCGATACCACAGCACTCTACCCAGGGCCACAGCTTGAGACTTTGGCTCAAAAAAAAAAGTCATTTATCTTAATATTTTAGTTTCTGAATTTAATATATTAATATAAGGCGCTAACAATGGGAAGCATGGCATAGCTTTATTGGGAAGATGAAGTAGATAATTTATTTCCAGTATTCAATCTAATGCCTGCCACATAACAAAAGCATAAAAAATGTGTTAAAAAAAGGAAACTCACTTTCTACCCCTCTTCTCCATCCCCCTTTTTCTCCCTTTACTCCCCCCTTCTCCCTCCGTCTTCTACTCCCAAACCCTAAAAAAAAGAAAACTTATTTCTCTAAAAGAAAAAAATTATTGAAATGGACTGCCAAAAAAAAAAAAAAAGAAAGAAATGGACTGCCGAGAGAAGATAGGAGGTATCTATAACTAAGGGTTTAAACACCCAGCTATCCTGGATGAATTAGGTATTGGGTTCCTTATCTTTAAAGAAGTAAACTGGGCCAGACATGGTGGCTCATGTCTGTAATTCTAGCACTCTGGAGGCCAGGGCAAGAGAATTGTTTGAGCTCAGTAGTTCAAGACCAGCCTGAGCAACAGTGCGACCCTATCTCTCCAAGATATAGAAAAATTAGCCTGGCGAGGTGGCATGTGCTTATAGGTCCAGGTTACTTGGGAGCCTGAGATAGGAGGATCATTTGAGCCCAGGACTTTCAGGTTACAGTGAGCGATGATGATGCCATTGCACCCTAGCCCAGTGACAGAGCAAGACTGTCAATAAAATAAATTAAAATAAATAAATAAAAATAAATAAATAATATAAATAAATAAAATACACTGGTTCCCTTGAAACCACATCTAAGTTTCAACATTCTAGGATTATTTACATTTACTTTGGTTCTGTAGCTGACAGCAATAATTAATGTCCTATACAATATAAAACACTGTTTATATTGGAAGGCATTATGAAAAATCCTTTATGTATCACAGCTACTTAAAGTAATCCTTCAAATTTGTGCAGATCCGAGGTTACTCTGAGTGGGCTCAAGCAACTGCTCGAAAGCAGCCATATTTGATTTTTTTTTTTCTGTGTAGTAAATTTAGAGCACTTTTCACATTAGGCCATTCTAACAATGAGAAAGATAGACTTCATATTTGTAAGTCTATCTTTTCTATCCTAATAATAAAAATCCATAAAAATTGGATTTGTGTTTTATTTAGTGAAAATCTCACCTCTTTAGAATTATCTGGTTCTTCTTGTAAGGCCAGTCGTGCCCATATGATAACTCTTTCTGCAGTTTTCTCAGCTTCAGCAGGAGGTAGAGACCTCAACAGAAGGAGACAATCTTCACCCTATAAACAGTGTTTGAAAGAAGAAAAAACAGCTGGTACCTACAAGGATTAATTTGGACTTATCTCTTTCTTTCTTTAACATGAAAAGACATCATTTTAACAAATAGATTATGGTTCAATGTTTTAAAAGTCTGAAAATTTCTTTCTTTTCTGTTGTTTTTGAGACAAAGTCACATTCTAACACCCTGGCTAGAGTGCAGTGGCACAATCATAGTTCACTGCAACCTCAATTTCCTAGGGTCAAGTGATCCTCCTGCCTTGGCCTCCCGAAGTGTGGCATTACAGGTATGAGCCACTATACCCAGCCCCCTGAAAATTTATAACAAACAATAAAATAAATTTAAGAGAAGTACTGTAAGAATGAAAAAATAAATACCACATATACTCAATACTAAATTGGAACTAGTCAATTAATACTTTTGTGCACAAATGGAAGTAAAACTTAACGGAAATCAAGGGGGGGGGAAGGGCAAGGTAAATTTACATCTAACTAGTGCAATGCGCATATTCTGGGTGAAGGGCACATTTACTAAGTACAACACTGACTTAAAATATACAAATGCAAATTTATATAATCAAATTATGTACACTCCTGTAATACTCAGAAAAAAAAAACCCTAGGTACCTAAGATTTATTTAATTCTTAGATATACCTATGGTTATAGAATTACATAAAAATAAAGACACTTAAAAATGTAAAGAACTTAAGAAAACATGCACCCTATTCTAGAATCAAAGGATCCTATAATATACAAAAAAATGTGAGTCTGAGTTTTGTTAACTTCCAGAGTATGAAAGCCAGCTTTAAAAGAATTCACAGATATGAAAAAAGTGACTGATCTAACACCCCATATTTTCACATTGGTATAACTTTATTTTGAGCACATATCTGTTTGGACAATTTGATGGGTTTCAATAATTTTTAAGCATTTAGTTAACAGAGAAGGCATATGAAATGACAATATAAAACTTACATTACCTGATCTCTATCAATTAGGTCAATAATTCTAAGACTGTAGATCTCATCATCAGACAACATAAATGCTTGGGCTACCTTCAAAGCATCTTCTAGAGAAGATGGGACATCTTGTTTGAGAATGTATCTGACCACCCTCTGAAACAAGAACAATATGTACACTTCTTTGCTATGAAATCTCAGAGAATCCAGAAGTCATTTGCTCATAAGGGCAAAGTAGCCATAAAATTAAAGTAACATAACAAAAAATAAACTGTATGAAAGATTAAAAAATGATTTATATTGTGAATCATATGAAAGTCCATTCTTCTTTATGAGCATCTTAATTTACCATTTGTTGTCCTTAATACTCTCACAAACTGAACACCCTATTAACATTGTATCTAACAAAAGAAAAGTAGTGGAAAACCTACATCTCTTAACCACTCAGAATATAATCCTCATGAAATTTCCCATGTTGGCGTAGAAATGGAAGGAAGGGGAAAAGATTCTTCATATAATGTACTTACCATTATTTCCTTATTTAAGAGATTCGCCTCTCTTATTCCATAGCCTCGAAGAAGCTTTTTCATCTCCATTAATTTGTAACTTTCCTGTAATAACTTGACTCTAAAAGCAAATTTATTGATATAACAGGAATTGTGTTTTTTATGAAATACTATGGGACGTAGTAAATAATAAAAAAATGTAAATGAATGTCAACTCAAAACGTGAGGTTTACCCAAAGCACAAAAAATAGGCACCCTGTAATCTTACTTGGGATGGTCCATTTCTAGGTGTTGTTTCACCAGCTGCTCCACAGCTGCACTCCAAGGAACCACTGCTGCGTACATTATCTTAAGCACAGCATCAAATATGAGCTACAAAGAAATATGCAATGACTAGCTCTTGAATTTGTTTCATGTACACTAATGGTACTGCCTACATCAGCAGAGGTCTTCCATCAACCATATGGTAGTTTAAGAATATTCATCTACTGACTGCAGAAGCATATATTTCTTTCTAATTTTCACACACAAATAGCAATTTTATTACTTAGAAAAATTCAGAAGAGTATTTTGACTGCAGATAGCTAAGACATACAGCTTCATTACTTTCTACAATCTCTTATCTCAAAACAATTTTCATGATTTTATTCACATTTTATAATGGGAACTAATAACAATGTGAAGTCAAAATAAAGGCATATTGAGACATAGTTAAAAACGTCTACTTGTTCATATAACCACAGAAAAGCCTGGAAAGATATGCACCCAATTGTCCATAGAGATTCTTTTGGGGGTGGGCATTAGAAAATGTTCATTTTTTATCTTTCATAAATACATAGAATTATAGATGATTTTCATTTTCTCATTCCTTTTTAATAGTATACAAATTATTCTTAACAAATATTTATACTCTTATGGGTCAGAAAAAAAATCTTTAAGAAAAGATCCAGTGCTCAAAAGGGAAACCCAAATGGTTAGTGTTTACTTACATCTGTGTCAGATAAACACCCTATCACTGCCATGGCCTTTGCTTCCCATGGTGTTTCAAAAAGTGATGTGGACTTTGAGCTACATCTCTTCAGTAAATCCTAAAAAGGAATAAACATATATATGTTTATTAAAAATGTAAGACTGTCAGCTGAACATGGCAGCTCACGTCTGTAATACTAGCACACTGAAAGGCTGAGGTAGGTAGATCGCTTAAGCTCAGGAGTTCGAGACCAGCTTGAGCAAGAGAGAGACCCATCTCTACTTAAAAAATTGAAAAATTAGCCAAGTATTGTGGTGGGTGCCTATAGTCCCAGCTATTCCAAAGGCTAAGGTAAGAGGATTGCTTGAGTGCAGGAGTCTGTGGTTACTGTGAGCTATGATGCCATAGCACTCTACTGAAGGTGACAAAGTGAGACTATGTCTCAAAAAAAAAAAAAAAAGGTTCAGCGCTTATAGCTCAGCAGCTAGGGTGCCAGCCACCTACACTGGAGCTGGCAGGTTCAAATCCAGCCCGAGCCTGCCAAATAACAATGGCAACTACAACCAAAAAATTACCGGGCGTGGGTGGCACCCAGTGGCTCAAGGAGTAGGGCGCCGGTCCCATATGCCGTAGGTGGTGAGTTCAAACCCAGCCCTGGCCAAAAACCAAAAAAAAAAAAAAAAAAATTACCGGGCGTTGTAGCGGGCACCTGTAGTCCCAGCTACTTGGTAAGCTGAGGCAAGAAAATTGCTTAAGCCCAAGAGTTTGAGGTTGCTGTAAGCTTTGAGGCTACAGCACTCTACCCACAGCTTGAAACTCTGTCTCCAAAAAAAAAAAATGCTGGGTGCAATGGCTTATGCCTACAGTCCCAGCTACTCAGGATCACTTGACCCCGAGTTTGAGGTTGCAGTGAGCTATGATAACACAATTCACTCCAGCCTCAGCACAGATAGATATAAATAGCCTTTATGAATATGTAAAAACAAACCCAAAAGTTCTGATTAGTCATGATCATTGAACAATTGTCAAAAAATATAAAACTGGCTTGGCGTCTGTGGCTCAAGTGGCTAAGGTGCCAGCCATGTACACCTGAGCTGTCAGGTTCGAATCCAGCCCGGGCCTGCTAAACAATGACGGCTGCAACCAAAAAGTATCCAGGCATTGGTGGGTGCCCGTAGTCCCAACTACTTGGGAGGCAGAGGCAGGAGAATTGCTTGAGCCCAAGAGTTGGAGGTTGCTGTGAGCTGTGATGCCACAGCACTCAATCCAGGGCGAGAGCTTGAGGCTCTGTCTCAAAAAAAAAAAAAAAAATCTATATAAATATATAAAACTGTCAAAACTTCAGCCATCAGTTTTATAAGAAACTTGCTTAAAGAATCTACAAAGAAGATTGGTAAAGCATATTAATGTTAACAAAAAATAATTGTTGACCTGTTTTGAGCTCCCCCTCCTATTACCTCACAATAGTGCTCTGGGGTAAGCCCAAATATCTTTTTGCTAAAGGGCCTCAGTCAGTCAGTAACTGAATGAACCCACATTCTTAACTAATAATGCTGCTTAACTCCTAATGGGAAAGCATGACGTTTCCTAAAGAGTTAAACCTTTAATACAATGATAAACTGCGTAGATCCAAGAAATAAGACTAAATCTAAATAAAAAGTTACCTCTATGTACAATAAAAGAAGTTCCTCCTCTTGCAAGCCATGTTCCTGCATATAAACTCTTATAAACTTCTCTAGGACAGAGGGAATAAGCTCTGGAGCCAGCACTTTATCAAACATTTGGAACACTATGGTGGTAGCATTTTCCTGGATGCCAAAAGAAAGCTTAAATGTAGACTCTAGACATAACTGGATATAATACAGAAAATAATTCTGATGAGTCCAGACTTTTACCTTCTCAAAATCAGAGAGAGCCAATTTGCAGTTGTATTTCCTATGCAATGTAATCAACTCTCGCAAATTATTCACCAAAGTCCTTAACTGACAGACTTCCTCCGTGTTCTCATAATCCTTCTAAAACAAAATTGTTAAAATTGTTAAAGATATCTAAGTGTGCAAGGAGAAACAGATGGAGTCAGGATTATTTCATATAAAATAAGAAATACCCATGAAAGAAATTTTCTTTAAAAAAACTAAAGAAGCTCGGCATCTGTAGCACAGTGGTTAGGGCGCCAGCCACATGGACCAAGGCTGGTGGATTTGAGCCTGGCCTGGGCCAGCTAAACAACAACGAGAACTGCAACAAAAAACAAGTAACTGGGTGTTGTGGCAGATGCCTGTATTCCCAGCTACTTGGGAAGCTGAGGCAAGAGAACTGCTTAAACCCAAGAGTTTGAGGTTGCTCTGAGCTATGACGTCACAGCCCTCTACTGAGGGCAACATAATGAGACTCTGTCTCAAAGAAAAAAAAAAAAAAGAGAGAGAGAGAAAAACTAACAATACTACTACAATGTTTTTTCAGAACCCCCAAACACTTAGCTACACAAACATCATTTAGATGGCCCTCAATGTTCCATCTCTTTATATATACATCAGGATGTGATATAAAGCTATAACATTTCCTAAAATATTTTCAATATTGACATAAGATAACTACCAGGGAAAGACAAAGTAGTGTTTAACATGGCAAGAGAAATAAAGCTCTGATACGGAAATACACATCCCAATAATCAGTAGACTGCTTAAAACCAGAAAAAAAATTCACATTTTAAGAGAGTGTAGTCAGTAAGTATAACAACATGAATTTGCTATATTGGAAAATAGAAAGAAGGAAATTTATTATTTCTTTTAGGGTTCTGAAATTTAAGGAATCGCAATTTCATAATATATGTTACTTTCACCAGTCGTGGTGGCTCACATCTGTAATCCTACCACTCTGTGAGGCCAAGACGGGTGGATCATCCGAGCTCGTAAGTTTGAGACCAGCCTGAGCCAGCGTGAAACCTTGTCTCTAAAAATAGCAGATATGGTGGTGGGCGCCTGTAGGCCCAGCTATTTGAGAGGCTGGGGCAAGAGAATCAGTTGAGCCCAAGAGTTTGAGGTTGCTGTGAGCTATGACACCACGGCATTCTACCGAGGGTGACAAAGTAAGATTCTGTCTAAAAACAAACAAACGAACAAAAAATATATATATTACTTTCAAGGTCACATTTGTTGGCACTAAACCGCATAATACTTCAGAGGTAAGATTATACTGACATGTCTCATGTGAGTTTTCAAACTAAATTATGGCACTCCTGAGAAACATTTTATAAAATACAACAATGTATATTGTAAATATAATAAATGCTTTCTAGTTTTTAGAAATCAAGGGAAAAAGAAATAAATTTAATAAATTTAGAAGCCAAATAATAAATTCAGTTTATTACCGTCAACTATAAACAACATTCTGATGTTGTTTCTTCTAGCACTGTTATTTTATTTATTTATTTTTTTTTTTATTGTTGGGGATTCATTGAGGGTACAATAAGCCAGGTTACACTGATTACAATTGTTAGGTAACGTCCCTCTTGCAATCATGTCTTGCCCCCATAAAGTGTGACACACACCAAGGCCCCACCCTCTCCCCCATCCCTCTTTCTGCTTTTCCTCCCCCCCATAACCTTAATTGTCATTAATTGTCCTCATTTCAAAATTGAGTACATAGGATTCATGCTTCTCCATTCTTGTGATGCTTTACTAAGAATAATGTCTTCCACTTCCTCCATCTCACTTTGTCGCCCTCAGTAGAGTGCTGTGTGTCACAGCTCACAGCAACCTCCAGCTCTTGGGCTTAGGTGATTCTCTTGCCTCAGCCTCCTGAGTAGCTGGGAATACAGGCGCCCGCTACAATGCCCAGCTATTTTTTTGTTGCAGTTTGGCTGTAGCCGGGTTCGAATCCACCACCCTCGGTATATGGGGCCAGTGCCCTACTCACTGAGCCACAGGTGCCACCCCTCTAGCACTGTTATTCTTAACATTGACTGCCAGAAAGTCCTAAATGTTTTACAATTCAACCTTTAAAAAAATCATTGACACTTTGACCATAATGGCTGTTAAAATATATAAGGAACACAATCAGGCCAAGGGGTAGCTTACCAGTTCAAATAAAAGGAGACCTGATTGACATAGCCTTTGAAAACTAATCCTAATGCATTATTAAGGTTTATTCTTTTTAAGAATTATGAAATGCCATTAAATGCAGACAATTCCAATTATACTACTTAAGAGAACTTCTCTATATTGCTTCTCTTTTGGTTGGTTCAATAAAGAAAAATAGTGCATTAAAATATGTTGAAGTTATAACACAAATATCAGAAAGGTAAGAATGCAAATTTTCCTTTATGTGGATTCGAAAGGCATAAAAGGAACATAAAAACAAGAAATTTAAGAGGTAGACATATTTCCAGATAATCTTCTCTACATACATGTAGACAAAGCCTTTAACATAAATTGACTGTTTCAATATTAAAAATCCATTCTTCTCATCATACCAAGGAAATCCAATGCCAAGAGGAAGCCAATCCCAACTCATCTGTTTTTTCTGCTGTGAAAAATATCTCTGCCAGTTGAAGTGCATTTTCTGGCCAGTTTGCCTTTAAAAAATATTGTAGACCATTAAAAACAATGATTTCTGTTGTTGAGAGTATGCAAAATGTCTTTTTAATGTTAAGTGAACTGATATTACCTTATCGGTTAATTCAAGGTTCCTGGCTGCTTGCTCCAACCATTTTGCAATAATTTTCTGAAATAGACATATTATTTAAAAACTAAATTTTCAATGGAATAACTAAAAATCTCCACAATCAAATTTAACTAACACTCATGGGTTACTATAACTAACTCGTGTCAACATGACTTAATCTTCAACAATCTTAAGATAAAAAATAAAAATAAATCATTAATAGTAGAAATACTGAAAGTAACTCACTTGTCCTTCAGGTACAGTTCTTCTCACAAAAGGAATCACATCATTTTTAAACCATGGACAGAGTTTTTGCAAAGAGACAGGTGTAGAAATTGAGTTGAGCAAGTACTCAAGCATTTTCAAGTCAAACTTCCTTTCGAAGTTTGCCTAAATTATAAGGAGTGAAGAATTAAGATATACCCAACAAATTTAAACTAGCAGCTTTAAATAAGTTGGCAAAGAACTATCATAAAGTCATTTCAAGGAACATCCCACTTATTTAATAATGAGTGCTAAAAGAGATTTATACCATATAAATTGAGTCTAATTGGGAGCCACACTTTCTATGAAATCTCACAGCAGGGACTATCAAATAACAAATCAGGTGGCAGAGGAACTGGCCGACAATATTCTAAGGAAAATTTAATTGGAGGTGAAAGTACAAATCTGACTAAGCAATGTAGATATTAATGGCATCATGGCAAGATAACACTTTTTGGACCTAATGTTATATGCCAACAGCAGGCAACGTTAGAGATTCAGATCAGCAAATTTAATGGGTAATCTTTGACCATAATCGGAGCTGCAGTATTTCCATCAATACTACATTAGAAAGCCCACTAATAAATCACATAATAAAAATGTTACGTTTTGAGCTAAGATTAGGAGCCAGAGGCTCAGCTCCTGTAGCTCAGTGGTTATGGTGCCAGCCACATACACCAGGCTGATGGGTTTAAACCCAGCCCAGGCCTGCTAAACAATGACAACTACAACAACAAAAATTGCCAGGCATTGTGGTGGGTGCCTGTAGTCCCAGGTACTTGGGAGGCTGAGGCAAGAGAATCACGTAAGCCCAAGAGTTTGAGGTTGCTTTAAGCTATGACGCCAAAGCACTCTACCAAGGGTGACACAGTGAGACCATGTCTCAAAAAAAAAAAAAAAAAGATTAGGAGTTAGACTCCTAATGACAAGACAAAATAAAGTTCTTCATGGTATTTCCTCTGATTTAATATCACCAGAGGACAATTTTCTCTGGGGTAAGTCCTATTTTATAAAACAATCCAGGCTCAGCACCTATAGCTCAAGCAGCTAAGGTGCCAGCCACATACACCAGAGCTGGTGGGCCTGCCAAACAGAAATGACAATTATAGCCAAACAATAGCCGGGCATTGTGGCCGGTGCCTGTAGTCCCAGCTACTTGGGAGGCGGAGCCAAGAGAATCGCTTAAGCCCAGGAGTTGGAGGTTGCTGCAAGCTGGTAGGAGCATGGCACTCTACCCAGGGCGACAGCTTGAGGCTCTGTCTCAAAAATAAATAAATAAATAAATAAAAAGAAACAATCTAAAAATGTTCCATTTCCCAGTCAAACTTGCCACCCTGTTGGTTTCTAATATCGATTCAATCACCTATCTGAGGAGTCAGAATTAAGGGAAAAAATGCAAAACATGTTACCTGATGTCTAAGCCAAAGGTATTGTGCACAAACAAGGTTTCCTTCTCTTAGCTGTAAAAAAATATCTTTAAGATCGTCTTCATTATTCAGAAATTCAATCCAAGAACTACAACTAAGAAGACAAAGAGAGGGAAAACAGTTACTTCATAAAAAAATTAAGATTCTACTTTACAAGTGGATATCATTATGCATTTTAACTAGTTCGTTTTCCTAATAAAGTTGAAAAACATATTTAAAAACAGTTCTAGCTTTGCCCAGTGGCAGTAACATAGCCAATGAGGTTTATCCAAGGCACAATTGTTAATTGAAAACTATTCCCAATAACCTGCTCTGACAATTTGTAATATATCTGGCATTGGAATTTTTGATGGTCTCTACAGACTGAATAATTTGATTTTTAAAAAATAAATAATAAAATAAATTAAAACAGTTGCAAGTTTCCTTCTTACCCTAGACCCACAGTTCTTTCCTAGAACTTTTCCATGTGTCCTCTTGCAGGACCTTTCTCAGATAATCACCATATACAAGAGCGGTCCAGAAAGTGCCCAGACAAGCATGCGTCTATTTTTTCTTATTTCTTGGACAAATACCTCCTGGACAATCCTCATACACAAACAGTTTTTTGTGTTGTTTTCTTTTTTGGGGGGGGGGCGGATAGAGTTTCACTTTGTCGCCCTCGGTAGAGTGCTATGGCATCACAGCTCACAGCAACTTCAAACTCTTGGGCTTAAGCAATTCTCTTGCCTCAGCCTTCCAAGTAGCTGGGAGTACAGGCACCCACCACACAATATCTGGCTGCTTAGAGATGGGGTCTCGCTCTTGCTCAGGCTGGTCTTGAACTCCTAAGCTCAAGCAATCCATGCATCTCGGCCTCCCAAATGCTGGGATTACAGGCATGAGCCACCCACCGCACCTGGCCTATAGTTTTTTTTTTTTTTTAATAAGTACTGTACATGCCATTCCTTTTTCTTTTTGCAGCTTTTGGCCAGGGCTGGGTTTGAACCTGCCACCTCTGACATATGGGACCAGTGCCCTACCCCCTTGAGCCACAGGCGCTGCCTACACAGTTGTTTTTAATTTTTCTTTCTTTTTTTTTTTCTTTAGAGATAGAGTCTTAGTCTGGCTCCCTGAGTGCCATGGCTTCAGAGCTCAGAGCAACCTCAAGCTCTTGGGCTCAAGTGATCCTTTTGTCTCAGTTTTTTGTTTTCAGTAGAGACAGGGTCTTGCTATTGCTTAGGCTGGACTCAAGAAATCCTCCCAGCAAGGTCTCTCAAGTAGCTGGGATTCTAGGCATTTTTAATTTCTAAGCGAGTAAATTTTTTATATATGGTGTTTATACTCTAAAAACCCAATTTTATATTATATTGGCCAAGCCTGGTGGCTCACACCTGTAGTCCTAGTACTTTAAGAGGCCAAAGTGGGAGGATTGCTTGAGTCAGGAGTTTGAGATCAGCCTGAGCAGGAGTAAGACCCTGCTAAAAACAGAAAAAAATTAGCCAGGTGTAGTGGTACAAGCCTATAGTCCCAGCTACTTGGGAGGCTGAGGCAGAAGGATTACTTGAGCCTAGGAGGTAGAAGTTACAATGAGCTAGATTATGACACTGTGTGACAGAGAGACTCTGTCTAAAAATAAATAAAAATAAAAAATATATATGTATATATATTATTGATACACCAAATCAACACACATTAAACATTTAGGTTTTTTTCTAGTTTTTTGTTATTCCACAATACTGCAGTGACCACTCAATCCTGAATAAAGCTCATAAACAGATGATGAATAATCCCTTAACATTGTAAACCAGCAAAAAGACCCGTAAAGGTCCCTAACTGTCTCAGACCGAGTCCCCACACGTCTCACCCCCACCCCCATCCCACCTCCTCTGGCAAAATCTGGGAAAAGGTTTCAGAATAGAATAGGAAAGTTCCCTTAGTTCTCAAAAACTCCTACTAGACACAGGTAAAACAATGGTGAAAGCTTACTCCAGCAAAGTTTCCCAAGCTAAAGGTGTCCCGGTGCCAACTGCCACGCTATAGCCCCTCCTGAGTCAACTCTGTGACCCCACCCCTGGGCTAACCAGCCACCTTCTGCTTCTGTGCTCGCCAGCTTGCCTGCCAACACGGCACAAAAAAGGTATAAAAGGCAACCTGCTTTTCTCTTCGGGGGCCATTTGCCCTTCGCAGGTGTAATAAATCACCATCTGATTTATACCTAAAGTGGGGTCTGAGTCGTTCTACAGGTGGTACATGAGTACAACAATACGATGAAAAGACAGACAAAATCCCCAAAAGTCCACATCATGTTTAAATGATAAAGCAAACAAACATTTCTGTTAAAGTCAGGATCAGGAGGATACCTATTAACACCATTACTTAATAATGTTCTATAAGGGGCGGCGCCTGTGGCTCAGTCGGTAAGGTGTCGGCCCCATATACCGAGGGTGGCGGGTTCAAACCCGGCCCCGGCCAAACTGCAACCAAAAAATAGCCGGGTGTTGTGGCGGGCGCCTGTAGTCCCAGCTACTCGGGAGGCTGAGGCAGGAGAATCGCCTAAGCCCAGGAGTTGGAGGTTGCTGTGAGCTATGTGAGGCCATGGCACTCTACCAAGGGCCATAAAGTGAGACTCTGTCTCTACAAAAAAAAAAAAAAAAAATAGAAAAATTAGCAGGGTATGGTGGTGAGCAGGCTGAAGTTCCACCTACTCAGTGGGGTGAGGCAGGATGATCCCTTGAACCCAGGAGTTTGAGGCCATAATCAGCTATACTGATGCAACTAAAGTCTAGCCTAAATGACAGAGAGAAACCCTATATCAAAAAAACAAAAAAAAACAGGCTTGGAACCCATAGCACAGTGGTTACAGCACCAGCCACATACACCAAGGGTGACGGGGTCAAACCTGGTCCAGACCAGCTAAACAACAATGTCAACTGTGACAAAAAATAGCCTGGCATTGTGGCAGGCATCTGTAGTCCCAGCTACTTGGGAGGCTAAGGCAAGAAAATCACTTAAGCCCAAGAGTTGGAGGTTGCTGTGAGCTGTGACACCACAGCACTTTATCAAGGGCATAGTGAGACTGTCTCAAAAAACAAAGAAACAAAAAACCAAACGAAACCAAACCAAAAACAACTGAAAAGAACAACTCCAGAAAAATAGACCAAGGATACAAAGAGAAAAACTTTTGACCTCAAACGTTAATATTTATGATTGAGTTCAGTGGCTCAGGCCTATAATCCTAACATTTTTACAGCGTGAGGCTAATGGATTGCTTGAGCTGAGGAATTTGGGGAGACCAGCCTGAACAAGAGCAAGAACTCATCTCTACTAAATTAGAAAAACTAGCAGGACATGGTAGTGCATGTCTGTAGTCTCAGCTACACAGGAGACTGAGGCAAGAGGATCCCCTGAGCCCAGGAGTTTGAGGTTGCTGTGAGCTATGACAGTAAGCACTCTAGCTTGGGGCAACAGAATAAGACTCTATCTCAAAAAAAAAAAAAAAAAAGAAAAAGAAAACTAATATTTACCTCAATCAAAACTAAAAATCAAGGCATTGTAGTAATTTTTTTTTTTTTTGAGACAGTCTCACTATGTCGCCCTCAGTAGAGTGCTGTGGTGTCACAGCTCACAGTGACCTCAAACTCTTCAGCTTAAGCATTTCTCTTGCCTCAGTTTCCTTAGTAGCTGGGACTACAGGCACCTGCCACAATGCCCAGCTATTTTTTTATTGCAGTTGTCATTGTTGTTTAGCTGGCCGGGTATGGGCTGGGTACAAACCTGCCAACCTCAGTGTATATAGCCAGTGCTGTAGCCATTGAGCTATGGTAATATTTTTTTCTAATACTTTCTTTTCTTTTTTTTTTGGCCACCTCCGGCATATGGGACCGGCGCCCTACTCCTTGAGCCACAGGCGCCGCCCCTCTAATACTTTATTTTTATATATCAGATTGGCAAAACCCCAAAATTTTATGAAATAGTGTTGGTGAATGAATGAGGAAATGGGTTCCTTCTTATATCAGAGCAAATACATTTGGAGGGCAGATTTACATGTATTTACCCTTTATCTTAGTAATGACACTCCCAGGAATTGAATTCATGGAGATACTAACACCCCTCCAGAAACACAAATTCACCCAAAGGAATCCTACTATTTTAACGACATTTCAATAACCTAATTCATAACCTAAAAATTAAAAATGGGGAGTATATGCACCTGAATTTTTCTGGTCCAAACGCTCCATAAAAAGTAGTCAACTTTGCATGAGCCCTTAATACCTAAAGAGAAAATAATTTGATAATCTGAATATTGTGTGTAATGATACTGAAATAAAAAACACCAAAAATTAGTCATTCTATTTCTGAAGTCTTACACACATTCACATTTTATCCAATATTATGTGCCAATTTCTATAAACACAACTTTAACATAAAAGAAAAAAATGTGGAACAATGAAAACATTTCCAATTACATTCAATTATAATTGTGGGAACCCTTCAAAGTCAGTTTTCCCACTGATTTATAAGTGTCCTTATGGCAAAATCTACCTGGATTATATCAACATTTATTTTGAGCTAAGAATTTAAATAGATATACGCACACGTACATGCTCTCATGTGCTTCGGAACCACCATAATCATCATTACAGTTTTACATTTATTTGCATGTTTAACAGCTACCAGGTATTAAGCAAAATGGCTTATAGAAATTATGTCCTTTGACATCAAAATGACCCTAAAGGTAAACACTATTAGTCTTCCCATTTTGCAGATGGTTGGGTTTAGTAGCTTAAGCCTATAATCCTAGCACTCTTGGAGGCTGAGGCTGGTAGATTGCTTGAGCACAGGAGTTGGAGGCCAGCCTGAGCAAGAGTGAGACTCCCGTCTCTACTAAAAATAGAAAAACTAGCCAGGTATTATGGCAGGCACCTGTAGTTTCAGCTACTGTGGATGCTAAAGCAAGAAGATCACTTGAGTCCAAGAGTTTAAGGTTTCTGTGACCTACATCGCCATGGCACTCTATCCAGGGCAACAGAGAGAGTCTCTGACTCAAAAAAAAAAAAAAAAAAAAAAAAAAATAGATAACTTGCTCCTGAAGAAAGCAAACCCATCTTGAATGGAAAACATATTATGAAGGTAAATCCCCCAAGTTAACCTACAAATTTAATGTCATTACCTCTTTTAAGCCATCAGAATAAATAAAAACAGTTTTATCTTCTTTCTTCAAAAGCTAATTAAGAACAATAAAAAAGAGTGATAAGAACATTTGCTATGTTAGGATTATCTTTTTTTTAACCAAAGGAACTTGTAAAGCATTGATACTAAAATTTCCACAAAAGGGGATGAATTTTCTGTGAATTAACAAAAAACTGGATGTTAAGTCTAAGATGAATACTAAATAAAGAAATTACATATTTAAACAAATAATGCATTTTATCAAAACGGTCTGTAAGATTTTGCCCATGTTGCATCTTGATTTTAAGGAACATAACTAGCAACAATACTGATAGGTCAATGAGAGGAACAATCTACTACCAAAGTAACGTTATTTGCAATAGCAAAAAACTCATGTTTAAAAGCGTGTACAATAGAAAAATACATTCTTTAGCATAAGACAAACGAGTTCAAACATTACCAAAACTTACCTTCCACTTCATACCCTGGTATGGAAAAAAAAAATGTGCTGGCAAGGATGTAGAGAAATTGGAACCTCTGTGCACTGTTGGTGGGAATGTCAAACAAGTGTAGCAACTGTGGAAGATAGTATGGTGGTTCCTCCAAAAATTTAAAATAGAATTATCATATGATCCAGCAAGTCCACTTTTGGGTATGTTCTCAAAAGAACTGAAGTAGGGAGTAGAATGGACATTCATACACCCATGGTTATATATTTTTTATTTTTATTTATTTTTGAGACAAAGTCTCACTTTGTCACCCTCCGTAGAATGCTGTGGTATCTTAGCTCAAACAGCAACCTCAAACTCTTGGGCTCAAGTGATTGTCTTGTCTCAGCCTCCCGAGTAGCTGGGAGTACAGGCACCCGCTACACCTGGCTATTTTTTTTTTTTTTTTTAAGAGATGGGGTCTTGCACTTGCCCGGGTTGGTATTGAACATGTGAGCTCAGGCAATCCACCTGCCTCCACCTCCTAGAGTGCGAGGATTATAGGCATGAGCCACCATGACCATCCTTACACCCATGATTATAGCAGCACTACTCACATTAGCAAAAACATGGAAGCAACACAAATGTCTTCCACAGAGAAATGGATAAACAAAGTGTGGTATTTACATATAATGGAAACTATTCAATCTTAAAAAGGAAGGAAATTCTGTTCTTTGCAACAATATGAATGAATCTGGATGACATTATGTTAAATGAAATAAGCCGGTCACAAAAGACAAATACTGTATGATTCCACTTAATGTGAGGTACTCAGAATAGTCAAAATCACGGAGACAGACAGTAGATGGTGGTTGCCTGATGATGGGAGGAAAGAATTACTGTTTAATGGATACAGAGTTTCGGTTTCACAAGATGGAAAGAGTTGTGGAGATTAATGGTGGAGATGAGTGTACATCACTAGAAATGTACTCAATACAACTAAACTTAAAAATGGAAAAGATGGGCCGGGGTGATGGCTCACACCTGTAATCCTAGCACTCTGTATTGTCTGAGCTCAGGAGTTCGAGACCAGCCTGAGTAAGACCGAGACCCCATCTCTAAAAAAATAGCCAGGCATTATGGCAGGTGCCTGTAGTCCCAGCTGCTTGGGAGGCTGAGGCAAGAGACTCACTTAAGCCAGTGGTTCTCAACCTGTGGGTCATGACAAAACAGGAACTGTATAAAAGGGCTATGGCATTAAGAAGGTTGAGAACCAACCGAAAAAAAAAAGAAAAAATAGCCCAGCATTGTGGTGGGCGCCTGTAGTCCCAGCCTCTCGGGAGGCTGAGGCAAGAGAATCGCCTAATCCCAGGAGTTGGAGGTTGCTATGAGCTGTGTGATGCCATGGTACTCTACCAAGGGGGACAAAGTGAGACGCTGTCTCTTTAAAAAAAAAAAAAAAAAAGAAGGTTGAGAACAACTGACTTAAACCTAAGATTTGGAGGTTGCTGTGAGCTGTGATATCATAGCACTCTATAGAGGGCAACAAAGTAAAACTCTGTCTCAAAAAAAGAAAAAGGAAAAGATGGTAAATTTTGTCTCATTTATTTTAATAAAAACCAAATTAAAAAAAAATTAGAAATAACCTAAATATCCATCAACTGATAAATGGAAAAACAAAATGTTTCAATAGAGGCTCAGCACCTGTTGCTCAAGTGGCTGAGGTGCCAGCCACATACATCTGAGCTGGTGGGTTCGAATCCAGCCCAGGCCCACCAAACAACAATGATGGCTGCAACCAAAAAATAGCCAGGCGTTGTGGCAGGTGCCTGTAGTCCCAGCTACTTGGGAGGCTGAGGCAAGAGAATCACTTGAGCCCAGGAGTTGGAGGTTGTGTGAACTGTGATGCTATGGCACTCTACCCAGGGCTATAGCTTGAGGCTCTGTCACCAAAAAAAAAAAAAAAAAAAAGTTTCAATAGAATATTATTATTATCATTATTATTTTTTTTTTTTTAGAGACAGTATCACTTTGTCCCCCTTGGTAGAGTGCGGTAGTATCACAGCTCACAGCAACCTCCAACTCTTGTGCTCAGCCGATTCTCTTGCCTCAGCCTCCTGAGTAGCTGGGACTACAGGTGCCCGCCACAATGCCTGGATATTTTTTTGTTGCAGTTTAGCCAGGGCCAGGTTCAAACCTGGCACCCTCGCAATATGGGGCCAGCGCCCTACTCACTGAGCCACAGGAGCTGCCCCAATAGAATATTATTAGGTGGCTCAGCGCCTGTAGCTCAGTGACTAGGGCGCTGGCAACATACACCGAGGCTGGCAGGTTCCAGCAGACTGGGCCTGCTAAACAATAATGACAAACGCAACCAAAAAAATAGCCGACCACTGTGGCAGGCACCTGTAGTCCCAGATACTCGGGAGGCTGAGGCAAAAGAATCACTTAAGCCCAAGAGTTTGAGGCTGCTGTGAGCTGTGACGCCATGACACTCTACCGAGGGTGACATAGTAAGACTCTGTCTCAAAAAAAAAAAAAAAATGTATATAAATAATATGGCAATAAAAAGAAATATACAGTCATTCATGCTACAATGTGGATGAATTTTGAAAACATTATGCTAAGTGAAAGAAGCCAGACACAAAATTCCAGCACTTTGGGAGGTGGAGGCAGGAGGATCACTGGAGGCAAGGAATTCAGTAGTCTGGGTAATAAAGCAAGACACCCTCTAAAAAAATTTTTTTTAATTAGTGGGCCATGTTAACACACATCTGAACTCCCAGCTACTTAGGAGGCTATAGCAAGAGGGTCACTTGAGCCCAGGAGTTCAAGCTTATAGTGAATTATGAATGCACTACTGTGCTCTAGCTTGGGTAATGGAGCTAGAGCCTATGTCTGAAAAACCAAAACAAAACAAAAATCAAAGAACACATATTTTGTGACTCCATTTATTTGAAATGTCCAATACAGGCAACTCTATAGAGATAGACAATGGATTAATCATTGCCTGAAGATGGGAGAAGGGAGACAATGGGGAGTGACTATTAATGGAATTTCTGTTCAGGGTAATGAACAAGTTCTAAAATTAGGCTTGGCACCTGTAGCACAGTGGTTATGGCGCTAGCCACATACATAGAGGCTGGTAGGTTCGAACCCAGCCTGGGTCAATTAAACAACAATGACAACTACAAGAAAAAATAGCCAGGCGTTGTGGCAAGCATCTGTAGTCCCAGCTACTAGGGAGGCTGAGACAAGAGAATCACTTAAGTCCAAAAGTTCAAGGTTGCTATGAGCTATGATGCCATGGCACTCTAGTGAGGGTGACATAATAAGACTCTGTCTCAAAAAAAAAAAAGTTCTAAAATTGATTGTGGTAATGGTTGCAAAACTTAAGTGAATATGTTAAAAATCACTGAACTAAGCCGGGCGTTGTGGCGGGCGCCTGTAGTCCCAGCTACTCGGGAGGCTGAGGCAAGAGAATCGCTTAAGCCCAGGAGTTGGAGGTTGCTGTGAGCTGTGTGAGGCCACGGCACTCTACCGAGGGCCATAAAGTAAGACCCTGTCTCTACAAAAAAAAAAAAAAGAAAAGAAAAGAAAAAAATCACTGAACTATACACACACACACACACACACACACACACACACACACACACACACACACACACACACACACACATACACATATATATCAAGCAAGAGAGACTCAAATGCCTGGGCAAGAGATCCTTCTGCCTCTGCATACTTTAAATGAGTGAAATATATGGAATTTGAATTATCTCAATAAAACTATTATGAAAAATTTATTTTTTATAATAGTACATATAGAGAAGACAATCGGAGGAAATAATGTATTTGGAGTGACAGGATTATGATGACTGATAAAGGCAGATTCTTTTGGCCGGGCACCGTGTATCACACTTGTAATCCTAGCACTCTGGGAAGCTAAGGTGGGTGGATTGCCTGAGCTCACAAGTTCCAGACCAACTTGAGCCAGAGGAAGACCTCGTCTCAAAAAAAAAAAAAAAAAAATAGCCAGGCGCTGTGGCAAGGTGCCTGTAGTCTCAGCTGCTTGGGAGGGTGAGGCAAGAGAATTGCTTAAGCCCAAGAGTTGGAGGTTACTGTGAGCTGTGCCGCCATAGAACACTACCAAGGGCAACATAGTGAGATTCTGTCTCAAAAAATAAACCAATAAACAAAAAATAAAAAATACATACATAAAACAAATTCTTTCTAAACAAACAAACAACCCCAACTTACCCTGGTTTTGGCATAATTGAGCATTTCCTGGGTGGTTTCGTAGGTTATCCACTGAGCCTTCAAACAGTAATTCACCACAAATTCATCATCCTGTTTCACAAATGCCAGATACAGTAAGGCAACCTAATATTCATGAACACATCAATCTGAGTACTCTAGTATGTGACAGGGAAAACATACCTGGATTTTATGTAGATTTCCCTTAGCTTCATCTATAAGTTTTTCCCATTCAGTTTGCTCACTGGTGTCCACTGAACTCAAGGCTAGTTTCTCCAATATATCATTTGATTTTACCTTATAAACAAGCTGTAATATAAACATGTCACAAGAGACTTGAAGTATGACAACAGTAAAGGATGACTTATGCTCGCAGCAAGCTTTGTGTGGTCCAGGAATAAGGTTTAAAGAAGGTAACACTTCAGGGCAGCGCCTGTGGCTCAGTGAGTAGGGCGCCGGCCTCATATGCCAAGGGTGGCGGGTTCAAACCCAGCCCCGGCCAAACTACAACAAAAAAAATAGCCAGGCGTTGTGGCGGGCGCCTGTAGTCCCAGCTCCTTGGGAGGCTGAGGCAAAAGAATCACGTAAGCCTAAGAGCTGGAGGTTGCTGTGAGCCATGTGATGCCATGGCACTCTACCAAGGGCAGTAAAGTGAGACTCTGTCTCTAGAAAAAAAAAAAAAAAAAGAAGGTAACACTTCAGTATCTGAAAGGTAATCCAGATTACTATGATTTACAGAAACCATTTCTCTTTAGCCCTTACTAAATGTGTCAAGCAGGCCAGGTGAGGTGGCTTGCCCCTATAATCCTAGCACTCTGGAAGGCCAAGGTGGGTGGATTGCCCAAGCTCACAGGTTTCAGACCAGCCTGAGCAAAAGTATGACCCCCATCTCTAAAAATAGCAAGGCATTGTGGCGGATGCCTGTAGTCCCAGCTACTTAGGAGGCTGAGACAAGAGAAATACTTGAGCCCAAGAGTTTAAGGTTGCTGTGAGCTATGACGCCACAGCACTCTACCAAGGGTGACAAAAATGAGAGTGTGTCTCAAAAAAAAAAAAAAAAAAATAGCTGGGTATTGTGGTAGGCATCTATAATCCCAACTTCTTAGGAGGCTGAGGCAAGAGAATCACTTGAGCCCAAGAGTTTGAGGTTGCTGTGACCTATGACACCATAGCACTCTACCAAGGGCATCAAAGTGAGACTTTGTCTCAAAAAAAAAATTAATAAAATAAATAAGTGCGTCAAGCAGCGTACTTCCACAAGCTAAGATGTGGATGCAACCCAAGTGTCCACCAATGAATATAAATGTACATGAATGTAAATGACTTATTTTCACAATGTAATACTAATCAGCCTTGAAAAAGAGAAAACAAGGAAATTCTGCCATTGGAAACAGCATGATGAACCTGGAGAACATTATGTTAAGTGAAGTAAGTGAAGCATAGAATGACAAATACTGTATAATCTCACTTATATGTGGAATCTAAAAAAGTGAAACTCAGAGAGTAGAATGGTAGCTAGTGGAGGTTAAGAGAGGGGGAAGATGGGGAAACAGGGAAATGTTGAAAAGGGGCACTTACACAGAAGGAGTCTTAGAGATTTATTGCACAGAATGTTAACTATAGTTAATAAAAATGTATTGTGTAGTTCAACATTGCTAAGAGTATTTTTTTTTTTTTTTTTTTGAGACAGACTCTTACTTTGTCACCCTCAGTAGAGAGTGCTATGTGCCATGGCATCACAGCTCACAGCAACCTCAAACTCCTGGGCTCCTGGGCTCAAGCCATCCTCATTTCAGCCTCTTGAGCAGCTGGGACTACAGAAGCCTTCTATAATGCCTGGCTATTTTTTAGAGATGGGGTCTTGCACTTGCTTAGGCTGGTCTTGAACCTGTGAGCTCAGGCAATCCACCCAAATCGGCCTCCCAGAGTGCTAGGATTACAGGCATGAGCCACTGTGCCCGGCCCGAGTAAATTTTAAATGTTTTCACCACACACAAAAAAGTGTGATGGATATGTTAATTAGTTTGATTTAATCATTGCACAATGTAAACATATCAAAACATCACCATTGTACCCTGTATATAAATATAATTATATTTGTCAACTTAAAAAAAATAACTTTATATGAGTTATCTCGTTTAATTGCCATAAAAACCTAAGTAGGCATATATACCTCATGATAACCCTTGGGGGACAAGTACTAATACATCCATTTTATGAACAAAAAAACTTAGACTCAAGAGGTTCAGTGATGTGTCTGAAATTACACAGTCCAAAAGTGACAGAGCTGGTTTTTAAAAGATGACCACCATCACTCTGGGAGCCTGTGGTGGGTAGATTGCCTGAGCTCAGGGGTTTGAGAACCCATCTCTAAAAAGAGCAGGGTGCTGTGGCAGGTGCCTGTAGTCCCAGCTACTTGGAAGACCAAGGCACCACTTGAGCCAAAGAGTTTGAGGTTGCTGTAAGCTATGAGGCCATTGCACTCTACCAAGGGTGACAAAGTCCGACTCTCTCTCTCAAAAAAAAAAAAAAAAAGACGACCATTATGTTTCACGTCCAGTTTTCTGAGTGTAGGAAAAGGATTTTAGTGGCTAGAATTAGGAATACCCAAAATTTCAGGTTCCTCTTCCTGTGGATAGAACACTGACTTTTCCATGAATTCTCTGGTTCTGAAAGTTAAACATAACAAAGAGTAGTTTCTCTACTTCTCTCATTTCTTTCATTGGTTTTATGATGTTTTTTTCCCCTCTGTTCACCTCTTTTCAAAAATTAGTCATAAAATCTTTCAGATGTTCAAAAAGGTAATAATGTGACAAATATTCATGTACTCATCATCTTTCACTTAAAAAATAAAGCATGCTGGGCAGCGCCTGTGGCTCAAGGAGTAGGGCGCCGGTCCCATATGCCGGAGGTGGCAGGTTCAAACCTAGCCCCCGCCGAAAAAAAAAAAAAAAATAAAGCATGTTACCAAAATAGTTTAAGACTAGTCAGTCATCCTCCGAAATAAATCATCCTCTTTTTTTTTTTTTGTAGAGACAGAGTCTCACTGTACTGCCCTCGGGTAAAGTGCCGTGGCGTCACATGGCTCACAGCAACCTCTCACTCTTGGGCAAATCATCCTCTTTCTCCCAACTGGAAGTATCCATTATTCTGGTTTCAGTACTTACTATTTCACTTATTTTGTTATATCTTTTTATTTTTTGTAGAGACAGAGTTTCACTTTATGGCCCTCGGTAGAGTGCCATGGCCTCACACAGCTCACAGCAACCTCCAACTCCTGGGCTTAAGTGATTCTCTTGCCTCAGCCTCCCGAGTAGCTGGGACTACAGGCGCCCGCCACAACGCCCGGCTATTTTTTTTTTGGCTGCAGTTTGGCCGGGGCCGGGTTTGAACCCGCCACCCTCGGTATATGGGGCAGGCGCCTTACCGACTGAGTCACAGGCGCCGCCCTATTTTGTTATATCTTAATATATTTCTAAAAAGCACTCAGAATTATTCTGCATGTTTCAAAAGATTTTTTTTTTTTTGTTTGGTGTTTTTTTTTGGCCGGGGCTGGGTTTGAACCCGCCACCTCTGGCATATGGGACCGGCGCCCTACTCCTTGAGCCACAGGCGCTGCCCTTAAAACATATTTTTTAAACAATAAACATACAAATAGCTAACACCCACTTAATAAATATTAATTCTTTTTTTTTTTTTTTTTCCTCAGACAGCCTCAAGCTGTCACCCTGGGTAGAGTGCTGTGCCATCACAGCTCACAGAAATCTCCAACTCCTGGGCTCAAGCGATTCTCCTGCCTCCACCTCCCAAGTAGCTTTACAGGCGCCCATCACAACGCCCGGCTATATTTTTGGTTGCAGCCATCATTGTTGTTTGGCGGGCCAGGCTGGACTCAAACCCACCAGCTCAGGTGTATGTGGCTGGCACCTTAGCCACTTGAGCCGCAGGTGCCGAGCGAATAAATATTAATTCTTTAATCAACTATGATCAGGCTTTCTCCTTTACTTCCCATGAAACTGACTTTTTTGAGTCAGAGTCTCACTTTATCACCCTTGGTAGAGTGCCGTGGCGTTATAGCTCACAGCAACATCCAGCTCTAGGGTTTAGGTGAATCTCTTGCTTCAGCCTTCCGAGTAGCTGGGACTATTAGCGCCTGCCACAATACCTGACTATTTTTGTGTTGTTGAAGTTTGGCCTGGGCGGGATTCAAACCTGCCACACTTGGTATAATGGGGCTGGCGCCCTACCCATTAAGCCACAGGTGTCGCCTGAAACTGACTTTTCAAAGGATATCAGCGGCCTGCTAATTGCCAAGCCCCCTGTCTTTCAGCTTTTATACCTGACCTTCTCTGTAGTATTCTTCTCAAATGTGTGTGCAGTCCCATATACTATTGCCCCCAGACAACATCCTGAGATTTCTTTTCACTTTCCACATTCTACCAGAGTGGTCTGAGCCATTCCTCCTGTGTTACCTAATTCTAGAATCCGCTCAGGACACTTTCCACCTTCTTACCAGACATCCTTATTTTATGTAGTAGATCCCTCATATCCAACTTCTTAAATTTTAGAGATGGGAGTCTCACTACGTTGCCCAGGCTAGAGAACAATAGCTATTCAGACGTGATTATGGCACACTAGAGCCTCAAACTCCTGGTTTCAAAGTGATCCTCCTGCCTCAGCATCCCGGGTAGCTGGGACTAAAGGTATGTCCCACCCTGCCAGGCTCACATCTGATTTTCATCTTTTACCCTTAACCTGGTCTTCCACACACACTCCTCATTTTAGGTCATGCCATCACCATCCAACATGTGTGCTGAGCAAGAGTCCTACTAGTCAAACTTAGGTCTCCTCCCCATCCTGCATTTGATTACTACATCCGGCTGATTCTACTCCCTATGTTCCTCTCTTATCAGTCCCTGTCTCTTCTACATCTCCATCCATGGCACTGGTTCAGGTCTCCCAAAGAAAGCTGTTTGGTATCCTACTTGATAATCGAATTACTTGGTTTACAGATTTTTCAAACAATTCTCCATCTTTCCAAAACAACCTAATCAAGACACTTCCCTGCATAAAACCTTCTGTAGCTGTCCATTATGTGTAGAATCAAATCTCAATCCATTGCAGTACATGTGAGCCCCACCCCCCACCCCCCGGCTCTGGTCCCCACCTCCGCATCATTATCCCTTTTGCTCTGCTGCCTGCGTATAACCTGCACTCTACTCCAGGCTAATTACAGGGAGCTCCTAGAAGCATCACAAACTTCTCTCACTTATTTCTGCTGTCTTTATACCCAGATTTCCCTTCTTCTCTCTAGAATATCTGGAATACTTTCACAATCTGACATGAAAATTACCTCCTTAATGGCCAGGCATAGTGGCTCATGCCTGTAATCCTAGTGCTCTGGGAGGCCAAGGCAGGTGGATCGCTTGAGTTTAGAAGTTCAAGACCAGGCTAAACAAGAGTGAAACCCTGTCTCTACTAAAATAGAAAAATAAGCCAGGCGTTGTGACAGGCACCTGCAGTCCCCAGCTACTTGGGAGGCTGAGGCATGAGGACCACTTGAGCCTAAGAGTTTGAGGTTGCTGTGAGCTATGATGATGCCATGGCACTCAACCCCAGGGTGACAAAGTCTCAAAAATAAAAAATAAAAAATAAATATAATTGCCTCCTCAATGACATCTTTCTGGCCTATGTGAGTCATTCTTTCCTTTGAATGTCTTCTCTACTTCGGTCATACCTTAGTAATAGGCCTACTCACATTAAATTTCAATTATGTTTTATAGTTCTGTCTCTTCAGCCTCAGGATATCAAGGAATGCTTGTTTAGTGAACAAATGAATTCATGAATGGTTACCTCAATATCCAATCCAAACTGAATGGCAAAGCTCTCAGCTTCAGCAAATCTGTGTTTGTGAAGTAACCGACTCAATCTGATAAGTTGGAAAAGAAATTTCATTATTAATCAGAGAATTTAAGTTTTTCATTAGAGCTAAGGCTTAAAACAAATGAGAAATTACCTGTTTTCTGGTAAAGCTTCTGTAAGACATCTGAGTACTAAAACAGAGATCAAGTCTTCAGAAAGTCTGAAAAAAAGTTTTCACTATAAATGTACTTACTTAATATTAATAAGTAAATTTTAACTGAACTGATTAAAGCAAAACATGACCTACATTGGATCATTTTTGCAAATTCCTTCCAGGAGATATATGGTATCCTACAATAATACAAAAACGTGATTAAAACTCCAACATAAAAGCAATGCATTTTATAATTACTAGAGTAATTACTGCTTCAGGCAAGAATTATCCATCAATGGATGGGGTGGGCGGTGCCTTCAGCTCAGTTGGTAAGGTGCCGCCCCCATATACTGAGGGTGGCAGGTTCAAACCTAGCCCCTGGCCAAACTGCAACAAAAAAATAGCTGGGCGTTGTGGGGGGCGCCTGTACTCCCAGCTACTCAGGAGGCTGAGGCAAGAGAATCGCCTAGCCCAGGAATTGGAGGTTGCTGTGAGCTGTGTGACACCACAGCACTCAACCGAGGGCCATAAAGTGAGACTCTGTATCTACAAAAAAAAAAAAAAAACCACTAGGGGAAAATTATTTGTGAAAAGGATATTTATTCCCATAGTCTCAAAATAATACCACACGGATTACATACTAATTTTTTTTCTTTTAAGACATGGAGTTTCATTCTATCACCCTCTGTAGAGTACCAGGGCGTCACAACTCATAGCAACCTCCAACTCCTGGGCTTAAGTGATTCTCTTGCCTCAGCCTCCCGAGTAGCTGGGACTACAGGCGCCTGCCAGAATACCTGGCTATTTTTTTGTTGCAGTTTGGCAGGGGCCAGGTTCGAACCTGCCACCCTTGGTATATGGAGCTGATACCCCACCCGCTGAGCCACAGGCACCGCCCAGATCACATACTAATTATAAAGGTAAAAATCTATAATAGAGAAATCCGACAGAACTGTCTTAACCTAGTGATAAAATTTAACACCACTGCCATCAGGACAGATAGCATGAATCCATCATTGTGATGTGGTTAGGACACAGTATCACCTATGCAATGTTTGTGCCAAAAAAAAAAAAAAAAAAACTTAATGTGAATCTAATCACGATGAAACAATCACACAAATACAAATAGAGGAAAATTCTACAAAACCACAGGGTGGGACTCTTCAAAAATGACAATGTCTTAAAAGACAAAAAAGACTAGGGAACTAGCCGGGCGTTGTGGCGGGCGCCTGTAGTCCCAGCTGCTCGGGAGGCTGAGGCAAGAGAATTGCTTAAGCCCAGGAGTTGGAGGTTGCTGTGAGCTGTGTGAGGCCACGGCACTCTACAGAGGGCCATAAAGTGAGACTCTGTCTCTACAAAAAAAAAAAAAAAAAAAAGACTAGGGAACTATTCTCAGTTACACTACCACATGACCATGACCACTAAATTCAATGAGTGATGTTTGATTAGATCCTGGATAATGAAAAAGAAAAAAAAAATTGCTTTAAGGTAATTGGCACAACTGGTAAAATTTAAACTTGAGAGATTTATTTCATAATAGTAATATACCAATGTTAAATTTTCTAAGTGCAATAACTGTGTTGTAGTCAAATGCCCTCATTCTTACAAGCTACCTATTGATGAATTTAGGGGTAAGAAGTCATGAGGGCTGCAAATAATTTCCAAATGGTTTAAAAATACATAGTGTGTGTGTAAGAAAAAACGGAACAAATGTGGCAAACTGTTCAAAAAATATCACAATAAAAAGAGCAATAGCACCCTACCATCATCATCTATATCTCCTATTGAGAAAGAAATTGAATAAGCAGATGACTGATGTTTTACTTAATCAAATTTTAATTAATCAATTTGCTTCTATTTCTTTTTTTAATATGAAAACTGGAAAGTGTTTGAAGACCTCTGTTAATAAATATATTTATGAATCTGAGCTCTATCCAAGTATTCCAGTACATTCTACTCATACTTAACTGAGTTATGCTTAAGGTTTTTGTATTATTAAATAACTTAAAATATGCATAAACTTACTGAGCTAATTCCTGTTTGGACCAGAGAAGAAATACTAGATACTTCCAAAGAATACAGTATTTCCATTGTAGGTAATGAATAAACCATGAGATTTTTCATCTAAAAAAAAAAAAGGTAATTAATTTAGTAGGTTAATATAAACCTACAAGCACAAAACAGCACTTCACAATCGAGAGCATAGGTTAATTAAAACACTTGGTACAAAGCTAAATGCAAAAAAGTCGCTTATAAGTAAGACTGCTACTACACTATTTAAATGTTACATATAAAATTATGTTCTACCCCTTCATGTTCCAAATCTGTTGAATGAAAATCCATATACCTGAAGTCCATTCTATAATTTATATTTAAGGTGAATGTAATTCCTAAATGCCAAAACAATAAAATGTTCTTACAGATATTTTTAATTCCTGCATTGCTCTGTTTACAGTGTGAAGCCAAGATTTATATTTTATCCTTTGAAAATGGGAAAAAAGAGTTGTCAGGGATTACTTCGGATTTGTCAAGTTTCTGTGTGAACTAAAAGCTAAAATGCTCTGAGCATTACTTAGTATCTACTTTTGTATTAGTCAATGCTATTTCTTTCTTCTTTTTTTCTTTTCTGGTGCTGTGACTCAGATTAGTTCATGTTATTTCTAACACACGATATGGACAAGAATGAAATAATACTTTCTAATACCTTCTTATTAGTTGTAGTTGTCAGAGCTACTAATTTCAGATTTGTAATCCCTTGCCTAAAAGAGAAAAAATGTTTTAAGTAAATCAAATAAGCCTTTACACAATGAAAACATTTATCAAAAAAAAAATCAAATAAGCTTTCCCAATTGCTAGATATAAGCCATGTTAAGGTGATATTCTTGCATCAAAGTTAAAATTCTTGCATCTCACTATGTTGCCCTCGGTAGAGTATCGTAGCATCACAGCTCACGGCAACCTCAAACACTTGGGCTTAAGTGATTCTCTTGTCTCAGCCTCCTAAGTAGCTGGGACTACAGGCACTCGCTACAACACCTGGCTATTTTCTTGTTGTGGTTGACGCTGTTGTCTAGCAGGGCTGGGCCAGGTTTAAACCTGCCGGCCTCAGTGTATGTGGCGGGCGCCCTACCTACTGAGCTAGGGGCACCGCCTACCTATTTGTATTCTTTTTTGTCTTTTGTTTTTTTGAGATAGTTTCACTTTGTCACCCTTAGTAGAGTGCTGTGTTGTCACAACTCACAGCAACCTCACACTCTTGGGCTTAAGCGATTCTCTTGCCTCAACCTCCCAAAAAGCTGGGATTACAGGTGGCCACCAAAACGCCTGGCTATTTTTAGAGACAGGGGTCTCACTCTGGCTCAGGGTGGTCTCAAACTCCTGAGCTCAGGCTATCTACCAGCCCTGGCCTCCCTAAGTACTAGGATTACAGGTGTGAGCCACCATGTCCAGCCTACACTTGCCTATTTGTTGCCAATGAATTTGGCAAATAATGAATCAATTGTTACTCCATTAGACCGTTTCATTGTTCTATTATGCAAAACATTCTAGGCTGGGTGTTGTGGTGGGTACCTGTAGTCCCAAATACTCGGGAGGCCAAAGCAAGAGAATCGCTTTAGCCAGAGGATTTGAGTTTGCTGTGAGCTATGATGCCACAGCACTCTACCGAGGGCGCCAAAAAAGAAATCTGTCTCAAAAAAAAAATGCAAAACATAATGAATGATTTTAACAAAGAACAGACAAGAAACCTGGTGCTAAGAGAAGGGAAATTACTACTAGCCATATTCATACTGTACCATGTGACTGATGAAGGAGAATCTGCTTCTGTAGTAAGAAGAAACTCTTCTATGTGAAGAGAAGGCCAGTTCCATATGGGAGTTAGAGTATAAATATCCCATAAACTCAGCATATTCTGCAAAAAGAGATATTTCATTTACACATCTTCTTCATAATTAAAACTTTACGTTTTAGGATCTGTTTTTTTGATACATATATTACAATAAAGAATAGTATACAAAATAGTAATACACTTCAGCCAAAGCCCTTGCCTTTGTAAGTTTGACAAAATTTTTATTGGTAAACATAATATCAAATGAAAACATTAAAAGGGAAATAGCAGAAACATACGTCAGTATCAAGAACAAACAGCAGATTGTCTATGAGCTGGAACTTCTTTGCACCTACAAAAGAGAAAATAAACAGTCTAAAGATTTAATTTCAGTGTTTCCTATATCCATATTTAAACAGTGAACTAACATATTTATAGAAAGGCACATTTAAGTTAGTTCCCATTTTCTTTTTTTTTTTGTTTTTATTTTTTGAGACAGAGTCTCACTTTGTGTCCATTAGAAGAGTACCATGGCCTCCTAGCTCACAGCAACCTCAAACTCTTGGGCTCAAGACATCCTCTTGCCTCAATATTTTCATTTTTAGTAGAGATGGGGATCTCACTTTTGCTTCAGGCTTGTCTTGAACTCCTGAGCTCAAGCAATCCACCTGACAGGATTATAGGCCAGAGCCACTGGGCCCAGCAATAGTTTCCATTTTCATTCATTCCTGCCTCTTTTTTTTTTTAGGTAACCACTAAAATATAAAATCTCCCAAAATAAAGAGTAACAACTGCAGCATGTCAGGAACAATCATGTATGTGGACAACTATCAAACTAATCTGGCTTGTTGCAAAGAGTGAAGAGTGGTCTGGTAAAATGGCCTACATGCCAGCCCAAGCACTCGGATAGCAAAATTAAAAAACTAATAATTACCAAAAGTAATTTCATTAACTTATTTTACCTTTAATAATTTCCGCATCAATAAGGTTCTTAATTGTCATTCCTTTCCTGGAAGAATCCGGTTCCCATTTTGAGAATGCATAATTACCTGTTCCCTAAAAAAGTGAAAATAAAACTATGCCTCAAAGTAGAAACATGTAAGTTGTGCACATCACTAATTTCAAAGTAGCTTTATATATTCAAATTCAAACCCAACTAGCTTTTATCTACCAGTTCTCCCTTAGTTTCAGAGAGAGTGAAAAAATCAGTGTCATATGAATATTTAAAAAAGAGTAGGCATATTCTAGCAACCTGCCCTAGAGATACACAGTGAACTTTAAGACCTAAGTATAGTCTTTAATTATTTTTATTAAAATAACCATAAATATTTGGAAAAAGTATAAATATTAATTTTAAATTAGACAAAACCCTGGCAAAATATTAAAATAGATACATGTAATGTGAAAATATGACTGCTTCTTAATATGTAACATAAATGTAGCAAGTAAAAATGTTATTAATGATGTTATACTGAATTTTTGCCTATGCCTTGCAATATTAGGTGTTTCACCGCCCCCCAATTCCAAGACATTAAGATCAGACATAGTAGAATTGACATATAAATAAAAAATTATTACTTTTCACATATAACATGAGACATTATATAGTTGTGCTGGTGAATCAGTTGTGCTTTACTGGAAACATCTACTTTCCTATTTTACTAATAACACATACTTGCAAGTAGCCTAGTTACCCAAGACTAAGAATAATGTAAAATCACTTATGTAGGGATTAAAGATTTTTTTACTCTTCAGGATCATTCTCTAATGTTGAGGTTCTTCTTTTTTTGAGACAGACTGTCACTTTGTCACCCCAGTAGAGTGCCCTAGTATCATAGCTCACAGCAACTTCAATCTCTTGAGCTCAAGCAATTCTCTTGCCTTAGCCTCCCAAGTAGCTGGAACTACAGGTGCCACCACAACGCCTGCTATTTTAGAGATGGGAGTCTCACTATGGCTTAGGCTGGTCTTGAACCTATGAGCTCAGGCAATCTACCTGCCTCAGACTCCCAGAGTGCTAGGATTACAGGCGTGAGCCACAGCGCCTGGCCTAATATTGAGGTTCTTAACCTGGCTTATCTCAAGATTCAAGAGATCTGTGAACCTAGATGGGAAAAAAATTTACATGTTCATTTTCACTAATATCTATCCGAAACTTAGTTTTTTCATTTATGAGCATAGGCAACAAACCCCCCCCAAAACGAAAGAATCAGTAGTACTCATGAGTAAGTCACCAAGAATAATTACACTTTTTGCTAGATATACTATACTCACTATGATAGTAGTGATGTGTAAGCAATATTTCAAGATAGCTGTAATAAAGTGATTTTTTTTTTTTTTTTTTTTTGTGGTTTTTGGCCAGGGCTGGGTTTGAACCCACCACCTCCAGCATATGGGACCGGCGCCCTACTCCTTGAGCCACAGGTGCCGCCCATAAAGTGATTTTTTTTTTAAAAATGTAGTGACAAAGTCATAGATACTGCTATGCCTATGGAATTCTTTTGTCTTTTAATTGTTTTTGCCTACTGTCATAATTGAAAGCAATTATATTTTTTTTTTTTTTGGCCGGGGCTGGGTTTGAACCTGCCACCTCCAGCATATGGGACCGGCGCCCTACTCCTTGAGCCACAGGCACCGCCTGAAAGCAATTATATTTAAGGTGAAGACTAATGGAAATAAAAATGAAATATTTTTTCTAAGATAGAAATTTATTTATTGAATTATTCCTATTACCTTAATTTTATAATATTCCTGATTCTCTTAAACGTGAATTTTCCATTTAACCAAACGATAACATTTGAGTGAAGAAACACTGACAACAAGAAAAAACAAAATTTTATAAAAAGAATTACCCCAATTATCACAGGGATTTCACTTGCTAAGTCTCCGGCCACAAGATTGAGACAACCAAGAGTATGATAATTTTCAGCAGAAATAAAACTGGATTTGATTTGTCCTTGTAACTACAAAGTTAAAAAAAAAAAAAAGTTACATAAACACATTTATTATGCTTCATAAAAATAACAAAAAAGGATAAAGCAATCAGTTATAAACTTGTTTCTAAATAGAAATATTATGGTAATTCTTTCTTTTTTTTTTTTTTTTATAGAGTCAGAGTCTCATTCAATTGTCCTCGGCAGAGTGCCATGGTATCACAGCTTTCAGCAACCTCCAACTCCTGGGCTTAAGCGATTCTCTTGCCTCAGCCTCCCAAGTAGCTGGGACTATAGGCGCCTGCCACAATGCCCAGCTATTTTTTTGGTGTTGAAATTTGACCAGGGTAGGGTTTGAACCCGCCACCCTTGGTATATGGGGCTGGTGCCCAACCCACTGAGCCATAGGCACCATTCTAATTATGGTAATTCTAAAAATACTAACCAGTAGAATAAATATATACAGAAACACCCTCCTATGTTTACATTAAATATAATTTTTAAGCAGATAATATAGCTTTGTTTTCTTACCTTTTTTGCTGTATTGAAGTCTACATTCTCAATTGCTGCATTAAAAAAGAGAAAAGGTTAAATTTATAGTATTAGCCTTTAAAATAAAATAAGTCACCTCTTTTGTGTCAAGGTGTAATTAAATATAATCTAGCTTGAAGAACATAGGTCAGAACTCATAAGACAGCACTGATTTTTCACTTTTGCCTCTGACCAATGATATAAACTGTGACTGCATGCCCTTACTGGGCACCAGTAAATGCCTTTCTAAACCCCACCTTACATTTCCTCCTACTAAGGTTTCCCCACTTTGATTATCCTACTCCCACTCAAGCTGTAAAGTGTTGCCTGGAACATCCTCACCACTTCTCAGCTTTGTTTTGAAATAGCTCTTCTCCTTATCTAGTCCCGTCGATTAAACTGTATAAATCAATGTATCTTAAATCTTGTCACATACCAGCACCTAGGAAAAGCCCGGCACATTGATGATGCAAAAGTGTTTGATGAACATCTGCCCTGAATTGATTTCTTTTTTTTTCTTTGAGACAGAGTCTCACTATGTTGCCCTTTGTACAGTGCGTCACAGCTCAAAGCAACCTCAAACTTAAGTGATTCTATTGCCTCAGCCTCCCAAGAAACTGGGACTACAGGCGCTTCCCATAACACCCAGCTATTTTTTTTATTGTAGTTGTCATTGTTGTTTAACAGGCCCAGGCCAGCTTTGAACCTGCCAGCCTCAGTGTATGTGGCCATCACCCAACCACTGAGCAATGGGTGTCAAGCCCCATGAATTGATTTCTAAAAAATCTTACCTGGCTTAGAGGGACATATGCTCCATATTACCTCTTTAACATATCCTCTCAATTATTATTCTGCACTATTAACACTCACGTAATCATGGTGGTGCCTGTAGCTCAGTGGGTAGGGTGCCGGCCACATTCACTGAGGCTGGCAGGTTCAAACCTGGACCGGGCCTGCTAAAAAACAACAACTGCACCAACATCAAAAACAGCTGGCATTGTGGCGGGCACCTATATTCCCAGCTACTTGGGAGGCTGAAGCAAGAGAAACGCTTAAGCCCAAGAGTTGGAGGTTGCTGTGAGCAGTGACGCCACAGCACACTACCAAGGGCAACATAGTGAGACTCTGTCTCAAAAAAAAAAAAAAAAAAAAGCATTTATTATTACACTAGTGTTTGTCTTCTATCCCCAGTGAAGTCATGAATTACTTGAAGACTATACCCAAATTATAGTTCTTCAGATACTGTTACAGCCCTAACAGGGGAGAATAAGTATATATCTCAATACTTAAAAGTACACTTATATCACTGAATACAATTAAATTAAAATAATAATCTTAAAAAGAATATTTAAAGGGCAGTGCCTGTGGCTCAAGGAGTAGGGCACTAGTCCCATATGCCAGAGGTGGTGGGTTCAAACCCTGGCCAAAAACCACAAAAAAATAAAATTAAATTAAAAAAATATATATATTTAAAAATTGACTAATTGCTAAATTAATAAAATAACTATTACTGAAAATCAATAAGAATGTGACATATTACTTACCTTGTTGAATTTTTAAAAGCTGAAGATTTGTAATATAAAAAAATCCGTTGTTTGTAAGAAGCAGCATATAATAGGTACCTATTAAAATTAAATCAGAATCAGTTTCCCGAAAAGTCATGTGGATATAAAATTTAAACCAGGACCTAGAACTAGCTTAAAAATATGTTAATTTGCACATTTCAATTCTAATCAACAGATAATGTAGTAATGATCAGAAAAGACTTATTTATTAAGATTTTCCCCCAAACACCATTGACTTCTTTGACATTTTAATTTAAAAATCAAACTTCGCTCGGTGCCCATAGCACAGTGGTTACAGCACCAGCCACATACACTGAGGCTGGTGGGTTCGAACCTTACCCAGGCCAGCTAAAAACAATGACTACTGCAACAAAAAATATCTGGGCATTGTGGCAGGTGCCTGTAGTCCCAGCTACTTGGGAGGCTGAGGCAACAGAATTGCTTAAGCCCAAGAGTTTGAGGTTGTCGTGAGCTGTGATGCCACAGCTCTCTACTAAGTGTGACATAGTGAGACACTGTCTCAAAAAACAAACAAACAAAAAAAAAAACTGGGTGGTGCCTGTGGCTCAAGGAGTAGGGCGCTGGCCACATAGACCAGAGGTGGCGGGTTCAAACTGGACCCTGGCCAAAAACTGAAAAAAAACAAAACAACAAAAAAATACTTTATGTGCCACGAAAAAAAAAGAAACCTCAAATATATCAAAATAAATTAAGGTCCAATTAACATTTGTTGAAACCAAACTATGGCAAATATGCTAAAACCCACCAAAAATTTTTTTAAATGTCTTCTTGGTAGTCTATAGAACTCTCAAAACTGGGCCAGGCACTAATTCCAGCATTCTGGGAGGCCAAGGCAAGTACATTGCCTAAGTTCCACACAAGCCTGAGCCAGAGTGAGACCTGCCTCTAAAAACAGCCAGGTGTTGTGGCAGGCACCTATAGTCCCAGCTATTTGAGAGGCCGAGGCAAGTGAATCACTTAAACCCAAGAGTTTGAGGTTGCTGTGAGCTGTGATGCCATGGCACTCCACTGAGGACGACAAAGTGAGACTATGTCTCAAAAAAAATTTTTTTTTAATTTTTCAAAAACTCTCAAAATTGGGTAGTGCCTGTGGCTCAGGGTGCTGGCCCCATATACTGAGGGTGGTGAGTTCAAACCCAACCCTGGCCAAACTGCAACAATAAAAAAACTTAAAAAAAAAAAAAAAACTCTCAAAACTGTAAAAGTGAGTTTAAAATACTATATTTAGGAAAGTACATATTTAAATCTCTGAAACAAGATAAAATTTAAAAATTGTATCTTACAATAATATTAATTGCATTAATAGAAAAGAATTTAACACTGTAGGAAGAATAACAATGACATTAACAATAACATTAACAATAAATTTAAATTTTTGATTATCAATCACAAGTCACTAAAAAAAAAAAAATTCAAGAAAACTTACCTTCATCTGAGCTATCTTTCTCAATAACAAGAGTCCGGTAGGTACACTGATTTTCATCATTTGCTTTCTGAACAAAAGCCTATTACAAAGTAATTTCAAATAAGATTAAACCAAGAAACATAATCAAGAATTATATGCCTGAGCTCACCAGTTCAAGACCAGCCTGAGCTAAAACGAGACCCCATGTGGTGGGCACCTATTGTGACAGCCACTCAGGAGGTTGAAGCAAGAGAATCGCTTAAGCCCAAGTGTTTGAGGTTGCTATGAGCTATGATGCTACAGCACTCTACTGAGGGTGACAAAGTGAGACTCGGTCACAAAAAAATAAAAAATAATTATATTCTTGGGACACAAGTATAAGATGGAATTTAACAAATGCAATCAGTGTAACCTAATTCTTTTTTTTTTTTTTTAATTGAGACAGTCTCACTTTGTAACCCTCGGTAAAGTGCTATAGCATCATAGCTCACAGCAACCTCAAACTCTTGAGCAATTCTCTTGCCTCAGCCTCCATAGTAGCTGAGACTATAGATACCCACAACATCCAGCTTTTTTTTTTTTTTGTTTGTTTAGCAGGCCAGGGCCGGGTTCAAACCCACCAGCCCCAGAGCATGTGGCCAGTGCCCTAACTACTGAGTGATGGGCACCCCAGTGTAACCTGATTCTTTGTACTCTCAATGAATTGCAAACAATAGAAAAATAAAATAGGGCGGCGCCTGTGCCTCAAAGGAGTATGGCGCCAGCCCCACATGCCAAAGGTGGCAGGTTCAAGCCCAGCCCCAGCCAAAAACTGCAAAATAAATAAATTAATTAATAAAAATAATCATATTCTTAAAAAAGAAAAGAATTATATTGTTTTAACCCCAGAGTTATCAGTTACCATTAGAATAATTCTGTCTATATTTCAAACATTTCAGTTTTAACATGGAAAACTATTTTGGACAAGCCCATTAAAATGCCTTTAATAATTCATTTTTCAATTTTGCATTTATGTTTCTGAGGTACGACTCTTAAATTTAATATAAAAAATCATTCTTTTAATTTGAAATACATGTAACGGTTTCCTAGAGTTTTAGTTGTCTAAGAGAACTTAAATGAATATGAAACATATAATAAGATCTTACATTAGTGAGTAATGTTTGCTTTGATTTTACATGAATAAGATGTAAATTGCCACTTCTCTCACCAACCAAAAGAAATTTTCCTTCTTGACATAGGCCAACCACATCCACATTAGTATCTGAAAATTTCAAATCAAAGTTACAAGCTTCCTTTAAAAATGCTTTTTTTCACTATAAAAAAATGTAAATTTTATCATTAAAAAGTCAACTATTATTTAAGTTGCTTCTAAATATTCCAAAAAACTTGTGATGAAAGTAAAAAAGCAGTCTGAATTTTATTCAGCAAACAAGTATTTACTGACCACTTATTTTATGCTAAGCATTGTTGTAGGTCTTATACCTGAGAACAATAACAAAAGAGCCCCAGCTTTACCAAACTCAAATTCTACAAGAACAGATTGCAATCAGCATAATAAAAATATCATAAGGTAAGAAATGGGCCTGGCCCACGGCTCATGATTCTAATCCTACCATTTTGGGAGGACAAGAGGGGAGGATCACCTAAGGCTAGGAGTTTAAGATCCACCTGGGCAGCATAGTAAGAACCCTCATCTCTACACAAAATAGAAAAATTAACCAGGCATGTGTAGTCCTAGCTACTGGGGAGACTGATATGGGAGGATCACTTGGGCCCAGTTGTTTGAGGTTAGAGTGAGCTATTATTGTACCACTACACTGTAGCCTGGGCAATAGAGGGAGACCCTGCCTACCCCAGCACCCCCCCTAAAAAATCAAGTGGGAGTATATATACTGTGTTCATGAATTAGCAAGAAGGCCAAGGTAACTAAAAATCAAGCAGACGAGGGATGGCAAGAGAGAAAAGCAACAGTATACAACTGGCTTATGAACTAAAATTATTCAGTAGCAAGGCCTTTACCCAAATGTCTTATATGTTATTACAGCCTACTATTTCACTGTGAAATTGTGAATTTCGTGGACCAATCAGGGTCAATACAATAAGCTTCCACAAAATGAGTTTCTTGCCTCCATGATACAATCAAGATTTTGTTCTATAATATATGCCTTTTGGTTATTTTTTAGTTGTCTATGCTCTTACATCAGCAACCATCTTTCTCAAAATTTGTACTCAAGAAAAAAAAAGCTTTCATAACGTTTTTGCCTAATTTTGGCACAATCACTGATTTGTCCCTTAATTCAATCTTAAGGCCACGTTTGCATGTACTTAAAGCCTATTAACTTGATAAAGAATTCACAAATATTTCAAAACATTTTTATTGCTATACATTCTACAAATATGCAAATATTTGTTAATGATGTTGAAATTATGTACGAGATTCAGGAATTTGAACATGAATGGGCTCAACTGTTCTCCACAGTATTCTGACACAAAAACCATGCAAGTAAATTGTTGCTTTACATGTTTTCCCTTAGATTTACTGAGAAAAAGGATCATTTCAGTATATTCTACTAGTGCCCAGCACAACAAAGATTAATTTCTGGAATGTTTCCATTGATTTTACATGAATTAAGCAAATTAGTAAATTGAAATTTATCTAATTTCAATACTTAGAAATAATGGAGTAAATAAGAAGCAATTGAGTAGAAACTGACAGCAAGATACATTTGACTTCCAATTTATTGTATTTCATTACATTACGTACCAAACATAAGATGCAATTGAAGTGATCTACAAATGCTGTCAAGCAGTATCACTGATTGGTCTGCTACAATAATAAACCCATCACTTAAGCTGCATGCCTGTATCTTTGGGTTTAATGAAGCCTGTAGGACAGAAAAGCATGACTTAAAACATTTTTACACAAATTTAGCAATATTTATCAATAGTACAACCATTACCCCAAACACCCAACTTTAAAACTCAACTCGAACGGGTGTGGTGGCTCACACTTGTAATCCTAGCACTCTGGGAGGCCCAGGTGGGTGGATTGCTTGAGTTTACAAGTTCAAGACCAGCCTGAGCAAGAACAAGACCCCATCTTTAAAAATAGACTGGCATTGTTGCTGGAGCCTATAGTCCTAGCTCCTGGGGAGGCTAAGGCAAGAGAATCGCCTGAGCCCAAGAGTTAGAGGTTGCTGTGAGTTTAAGTTTGTGAAGGGAAAAAGTGGAAACCAAATAAACACATGTATATGTATAGAGAAAATTTAAAAAAAGAAATAGAGGTTGCTGTGAGCTATGATGCCACGGCACTCTATCAAGGGGAACAAACACAACTCAATTTGATAGGCCTTTTTTTTCTTCAGCCCATCTATCTAATTAGGCATCAAGTTTTTCTTTGTATAATATATCTTTAATCCACCCAAGGTCCTATAAAGGGGGAAACAGTTCAGAATGGATAGGAAGGGCAAAGGTTTCCTATGTCAATTCCTTTTTTCCCAAGGGTTGATCTTATGCTGTAGGAGACAGCCATTAACATAAATTAATAAATCAAGAATGGCATAAAGTCTCTGTGTCATGGATGTGCTATGGAGGCCAATGGAAGTATGAACTTGAGAACAGAATCTACTTCACACCAGCCAGTGGAAAGCCCAGTGTAGATGCAGCACTGGCATGACCACATCTTTCAATTTATCCAAAAAAATCTGGATCTTTAGGCAAAATGTTCTGATTTTTAACTACTGGCAGCTACATCAACATTTTTATTTTATTTTTTTTGTAGAGACAGAGTCTCACTTTATGGCCCTTGGTAGAGTGCCGTGGCCTCACACAGCTCACAGCAACCTCCAACTCCCGGGCTTAAGCGATTCTCTTGCCTCAGCATCCCAAGTAGCTGGGACTACAGGCGCCCGCCACAATGCCCGGCTATTTTTTGGTTGCAGTTTGGCCGGGGCCGGGTTTGAACCCGCCACCCTCGGTATATGGGGCTGGCGCCTTACCGACTGAGCCACAGGCGCCGCCCTACATCAACATTTTTAAAAACACTATGCAAGCCAAATCTGAGTCTTCAGCATTTAGCTTCTGTTGATTAGAACATCCCACACACATCTATCTTGAAGCAGTTGGACAGCTTAGTGGTTGAGAAAGCTCAGTCACTTACTAGCTGAGTGATCATAGGCAAATGCCTCAACAGACTCCCTGTAAAACAGGAACAATAATACCTACAATGCTCACTTATAGGAAGATTAAATGAATTAATTCATGTAAAGGGCTTGCAAGAAAGCCTTGTACAAAATATATGCTCAATAAATCTCAACTATTCTTATTCTCTTTGGTCAAAATATGGCTGATCTCTTCGATTGTGACTGTTTCAGAGGTCACCTTCTCTAGGTGTAACTCCTTAAAATTCCACAATATTGGCTCAGCATCCGTAGCACAGTGGTTACAGCATCAGCCACATACACTGAGGCTGGCCGGTTCAAACCCAGTCCAGGATAGCTAAACGACAATGACAACTGCAACAAAAAAAAAAAATAGCCAGGCATTGTGACAGGCACCTGTAGTCCCAGATACTTGGGAGGCTGAGTCAAGAGAATCGCTTAAACCCAAGAGTTGGAGGTTTCTGTGAGCTGAGATGCCACAGCACTCTACCGAGAGTGACATAGTGAGACTCTGCCTCCAAAAAAAAAAAAAAATCCACAACATTCTGATCCCTCTTCTATCCTTTTAGTTGCTTCTACAACTAGAAAAAGTTACACCAATATGTTGCAAAATAGGACTGTCCTGTTACCTTCTTGGGATCTGGCCACATTGTTCTCTCTCTTCTTCTTAAGGCCCAAGTCTTAGTACAGCATTTTACAAATTTATTTATTTATTTATTTATTTATTTATTTTTAGTTTTTGGCAGGGGCTGGGTTTGAACCCGCCACCTCCAGCATATGGGGCCGGCGCCCTACCCCTTTAAGCCACAGGCACCGCCCAAATTTTTTTATTTTTTTAGAGACAGATTCTCACCCTATTGCCCTGGGTAGAGTGCCTTGGCATCACAGCTCACGGTAACCTCCAACTCCTGGACTTAGGTGATTCTCTTGCCTCCCAAGTAGCTAGGACTAAAGGTGCCCGCCACAACGCCCAGCTAATTTTTTTGTCGCAGTTTGGCAGGGGCCGGGTTCAAACCCGCCACCCTGGGTATATGGGGCCAGTGCCCTACACACTGAGCCACAAGCCCCACCTACAAATTTTTTTAGGAAAAAGTCTCACTATGTTGCACAACCTACCCTCAAACTCCTGAGTTCAAACCATCTGGCTCAGCCTCCCAGTATTTAAGACTACGGGAATGCACCACCACGCCCAGTTCAAAGTAGAGGTTTTTGAATGAAGTGCTCCTTAAACTGCCCTGTCTGCCTCACTTTAAGGCAAGAGCCTAAAGGAAGGGATAATATGCCCTCTTGTGTACCAAGTCCCTAGCACTGGGCTCTGAACATAGCCGATGTTCAAAATGTGTTTATGAGTTGTATGCGCCAAGCTAATATCAGATAGAATTCTAGTTACTAACTGAATCTGAAGTTCAAAACACAGAATTATTTTTCAACAGGAGCCCTCAGAGGTCCAGAGAAGCCTGAACCACTTTCACATTTTAAAGCTTGTGGTAGGGTGGCGCCTGTGGCTCAGCGAGTAGGGCGCCTGTGGCTCAGCGAGTAGGGTGCCAGCGGCATATGCCGAGGGTGGCGGGTTCAAACCCAGCCCCGGCCAAACTGCGACAACAACAACAACAAAAAAATAGCCGGGTGTTGTGGCGGGCGCCTGTAGTCCCAGCTGCTTGGGAGGCTGAGGCAAGAGAATTGCCTAAGCCCAAGAGTTAGAGCTTGCTGTGAGCCGTGTGACGCCACAGCACTCTACCCAAGGGCGGTAGAGTGAGACTCTGTCTCTACAAAAAAATAAAAATAAAAATAAAGCTCGTGGTAGTATTTTTTTGTTTGTTTTTTTCAGACAGAATCTCATTATGTCGCCCTTGGTAGAGTACCATGGCGTGACAGGTCCCAGCAACCTCAAACTCTTAGGCTTAAGTGATTCTCTTGCCTCAACCTCCCATGTAGCTGGGACTACAGGCACCCAGCACAACGCCTGGCTATTTTTTTGTTGCAGTTGTTTAGCTGGACCGGGCCGTGTTCAAACCCATCACCCTCAGTGTATGTGGCTATCACCATTAACTACTCTACTATGGACATCAAGCCAGCTCCTGGTAATATTAAAAAATAAAGAAATACCATTTTCTTATTACAGAACTTGTAATATTTCTATAATTTTTATTTCTTTCAAGTATACTTTAAAATTTTACTTCTAACAAATAAAACAGTTTATTCCCAAAACCACAATGTAATTTATTTATACTACTCATAGGATGATATTCGTCTTACTAATTATTTTATTGTTGGACTATACTGCCTTTAACATACCATGAATCACATAGTACTCAATGTAATTTATGATATGATAAATTCAGTATAGCTCAACAATGGGATACCATTTAAAGAATAATTTGTTTATTCTTCACTCCCACTCTTCACTTGACTAGCCTTAAGAAAATTGTTTTTTAAAATCTTATTAGCCAGTTTCTTTGAGTACATATAGAACTTCCTTTGAACAAAAGTCATAACCCTGACGTGGCGCCTGTAGTTCAGTGGCTAGGGCACCAGCCACATACACCAGAGCTGGTGGGTTCAAACCCAGCCCAGGCCTGCCAAACAACAATGACAATTACAACAAAAATAACCAGGCGTCGTCACAGGTGCCTGTACTCCCAGCTACTTGGGAGGCTAAGGCAAGAGAATTGCTTAAGCCCAAGAGTTTGAGGTTGCTGTGAGCTGTGATGCCACAGCACTCTACCCAGGGCAACAGCTTGAGACTCTGTCTCAAACAAAAAAGTCGTAAGCCTAAATTTACGGCCCTTTATTAATAAATAAAGCATTAATAAAGGATACCTCCGGCGGTGCCTGTGGCTCAGTGAGTAGGGCACCGGCCCCATATGCCGAGGGTGGCGGGTTCAAACCCAGCCCCGGCCAAACTGCAACAAAAAAATACCTGGGCGTTGTGGCACGCGCCTGTAGTCCCAGCTGCTCAGGAGGCTGAGGCAAGAGAATCGCGTAAGCCCAAGAGTTAGAGGTTGCTGTGAGCTGTGTGAGGCCACGGCACTCTACCCAAGGGCGGTACAGTGAGACTCTGTCTCTACAAAAAAAAAAAAAAAAAAAAGAAAAGGATACCTCACCTTTCACTCTAGAACAGTGGTTCTCAACCTTCCTAATGCTGCGGCCCCTTTAAATACAGTTCTTGTGGGTCACAACCCATAGGTTGAGAACCGCTGCTCTAGAAGATATAAATTTTGTCTCTAACAGTTGGTTTCTTTCTGTTTTTTGTTTTTATTGAGACAGAGTCTCACTCTATTGCCCTGGGTAGAGTGCAGGGGCATCCTCACAGCTCACTGCAACCACAGACTCCTGGCCTCAAATGATACTCGTGTCAGCTTCCTGAATAACTGGGATTAGAGGTGCATCCCACCACATACAGCTAATTTTTTCTATTTTTGATAGAAACGGAGTTTCACTCTGGCTCATGCTATTTTCCAACTCCTGACTATAAGTGTTCTTCCCTCATAGGCCTACCAAAGTGCTAGGATCTCAAGCATGAGCCACAGTGCCCAGCCCTTTCCTTTCTTTTTTTTTTTATTTTTGAAGTTGAGTAACCATTTAATTCATTGTGCAAACCAGGACACTTTTCAGAATGAAAGGAAACAAATGGGATGTGGTCACTAACTAGACGTGTATAAATGCTGTATAAATATTTGCTGCTGCTCTTGCTCCCATTTCAGTTGATCCAAGGTTCATTAGACATTTGTGGGCATAGGGTAGCCCTTTCCTTTCTTATAAACATTTTTTTTTCTTCTTTTTTCTTTCTTTTTTTCTTGAGACAGTGTCACTTTGTCCCCCTCAGTACAGTGCTGTGGTGTCATAGCACACAGCAACCTCAAAATCTTGGGCTCAAGAGATTCTCTTGCCTCAGCCTCCCAAGTAGCTGGGACTATAGGCACCTGCCACAACGCCAGGTTATATTTAGAGATGGGATCTCACTCTTGCTGAGGCTGGCCTCGAACTCCTGATCTCAGGCAACCCACCTACCTTGGCCACCTAGAGTGCTAGGATTATAGGTGTGAATCACTGCAACCAGCCAACATTTTTTCTTATTAATAGATTATGTTGCTATACATGAAATTAGGGGACTCTGTGGCATAATATTGTGACAGATGATTAGTTATACTTTTTTTTTTTATATATATTTTGAGACAAAGCCTCACTATGTTGCTTTTGGTAGAGTGCCGTGGCATCACAGCTCACAGCAACCTCAAACTCTTGGGCTTAAGCGATTCTCTTGCCTCAGCTTCCCAAGTAGCTGGGACAACAGGCGCCCGCCACAATGCACGGCTATTTTTTGTTGCAGCTGTCACTGCTATTTAGCTGGCCTGGGGTATCAAACCCACCAGCCTTGGTTTATATGGCTGGCGCTGTAAACACTGTGCTATGGGTGCCAAGCCCAGTTATACTTTCTCTACAAGAAATCTTCACCAAGGGGGCGGCGCCTGTAGCTCAGTCGGTAAGGCGCCGGCCCCATATACCGAGGGTGGTGGGTTCATACCCCCCCTCGGCTGAACTGCAACCAAAAAATAGCCGGGCGTTGTGGCGGGCGCCTGTAGTCCCAGCTACTCGGGAGGCTGAGGCAAGAGAATCGCTTAAGCCCAGGAGTTGGAGGTTGCTGTGAGCTGTGTGATGCCACGGCACTCTACCCAGGGCCATAAAGTGAAACTCTGTCTCTATGAAAAAAAAAAAAAAGAAATCTTCACCAAGATCATCAATATTTTATCAAAAACAAATTACTGGGCTCAGTACCTATAGCTCAAGCAGCTAGGGCGCCAGCCACATACACCAGAGCTGGCAGGTTTGAATCTAGCCTGGGCTTGCCAAACAACAATGCCAACTACAACCAAAAAGTAGCTGGGCATTGTGGTGGGCGCCTATAGTCCCAGCTACTTGGGAGGCTGAGGCAAGAGAATTGCTTGAACCGAAGAGTTGGAGGTTGCTATGAGCTGTGATACCACAGCACTCTACCAAGGGCAACAACTTGAGAAGAAAAAAAAGAAGAAAAGAAAAGAAGAAAAAAGGAAAAGAAAAAAAAAAAAACCCAAATCACTGAAAAGAAAAATCTGAGATAAAAAACTAATAGTAGTACCTTCTAAGGAAGAGAAAGTATAAAGTTTTAGTACTAGAGAATGGTAGAATTATTAAGAGGAAAGTTAGCTGAGTGTGATGGTTCACACCTGTAATTCTAGCATTCTGGGACCCAAAGGAGGAGTGTCGCTTGATGCCAGGAGTTCAAGACCAGCCTGGGCATCACTGAGATCCCTCTCTCTACAAAAAATAAAATTAGCCAGGTATAATGGTGTTTGCCTATAGTCCCAGCTACTTGGGAGGCCAAGGCAAGAGGATCTCGTAAGCCCAAGAATTTCGCATTGCAATGAATTATGATGACACCACTGCACACTAGCCTGGGCTAAAAACCCAGACTCCATCTCAAAGAAAAAAAAAAAAAAAGGAAGAGTAAGGTATAGGAAGAAGAAAGTCAAATGTAGATAAGAAATACATGGAAAAGGCTGACACAAGAGAATCGCGTGAGCCCAAGAGTTAGAGGTTGCTGTGAGCCGTGTGACGCCAGGGCACTCTACCCAAGGGCGGTACAGTGAGACTCTGTATCTAAAAAAAAAAATACATGGAAAGAGGGCAGCGCCTGTGCTGAAAAGGGTAGGGCACTGGCCCCATATGCCAGAGGTGGCGGGTTCAAACCCAACCCCAGCCAAAAACCACCAAAAAAAAAAAAAAAAAGAAAAGAAATGCATGGAAAGAATAAACCTCAGACTCACGAGAGTGCTTAACATAGGGGTAAAGTATAGGAAGAGGATGGAATCAGGCTGGGACCCCCAGAGCATTCAGCCCTACTGAAAAAAAAACTTTTTTGAGAAAGTATTTTATTTCCTAAGCCAGTAGTAGATATACTTTGTATCAATTTATATACATTTTGGTATAGGCTAAATGTCAACAGGAGCTATGAAAAGTTCAATTTTGAAAATACTGATACGAAAATGATGACAAAATTCAGATGGTAATGTCCAGCAATCTTGGAAAACTGAATCTTGAATCCTCACTTTAGTATTTGGTTCAGGGTGAAAGTACTATATTAATTCACAAAACAAGGCCTAGTAAGCACTCAGTAAAAATGTTGTGACAGAAACAGACCATGTAACGATCATTACCTTTTCAGAGGAGATCTTCACTAGTAAATCTACTTGATATAAAGCAGTTCCATGTTCTTTTCTTGAACCAACATTCAGGTACCCACTTCCTGTATCGTCACTTGTTAGCAACTCAATATCATTCCACATGTTTCTGAGAGTATCTTTCCAAGTCAGAAACCACTGTCTTTCCTGTGACAACATGTAAATTTAGAGACCAAATTATTTTGTTGCATATGATCCAAGTCCTTAGGAAATGAAAAAGTTTATTAAAATAACAAAAAAATAGGTCAGGCACAGTGGCTCATGCCTATAACCCTAGCACTTTGGGAGACTGAGGTGAGAGGACCATTTGATGCCAGGAGTTCAAGACCAGCCTGGGCAACATAGTGAGATCCCATCTCTACAAAAAATTAAAAAATTAGGCAAGCATGATGACATGTGCCTATAGTCCCAGCTACTTGGGAGGCTGAGGCAAGACAATCACGTGAGCCCAGGAGTTCAAGGCTGCAGTAAGCTATGATCATACTACTGCGTTCCAGACTGGGCAACAGAGGGAGGGAGATCTTGTCTTTAAAAAATAAAAACAAGGGGGGGCGGTGCCTGTGGCTCAGTCGGTAAGGCACCGGCCCCATATACTGAGGGTGGCGGGTTCAAACCCGGCCCCGGCCAAACTGCAACCAAAAAATAGCCGGGCGTTGTGGCGGGCGCCTGTAGTCCCAGCTACTCGGGAGGCTGAGGCAAGAGAATCGCTTAAGCCCAGGAGTTGGAGGTTGCTGTGAGCTGTGTGAGGCCACGGCACTCTACCAAGGGCCATAAAGTGAGACTCTGTCTCTACAAAAAATAAATAAATAAATAAATAAATAAAGGTGTCGGCACCTGTGGCTCAACAGAGTAGGGCACCAGCCCCATATGTCAGAGGTGGCAGGTTCAAACCCAGCCCCGGCCAGAAAAAAAAAAAAACTACAAGTTATTAAAAAAAAAAAAAAAATCTAATATCAACATATAAAGACTTCTTTGTTTTCATGTTATTTCTGTGGTCAGTAGCTGCTTTGGGCCAATAAGATAAATGGAACTAGAGCTAGGATTACCACCAGAGAACAACATATTGATTTATATATACAAACAATTCTGATCTTACTAATGTGTCCTACAGCTTCTTGTACTTTGTGTCCCTAGAATGGAAACTATACTGGGCAGTGCCTGTGGCTCAAAGGAATAAGACACTGGCCCCATATACTGGAGGTGGTGGATTCAAACCTAGCCCTGGCCAAAAACTGCAAAAAAAAAAAAAAAAAATTCAGGTGGTGCCTAAATTAGGCAAGCATGATGACATGTGCCTATAGTCCCAGCACATAAACTATACGGCAGTGCCTGTGGCTCAAAGGAGTAGGGCGCTGGCCCCATATACTGGAGGTGGCGGGTTCAAACCCGGCCCCGGGCAAAAATTGCAAAAGAAAAAAAAGGAAAAGAATGGAAACTATACCAAGATTTCATTTGAAATAAATCTTTAATCAGTACAGTGACAAAGAATGTACACTTTTAAGTCTGGGATATCTTATGACAATGAGATTCCAGATGAACCTCTAAAAAATATCCACTAATGTTTTTACAGTTTTATTACTCAATAAATAAAAATGATAAGGGGAGGAGAAAGAAACTGGATTAGGTTTCTGAACCAAAGGCAACATGAAACCTTAGGAGAATTACCTAACCATCTCAATAACAAAGATTTACTTGACTCACATTATTGATAGTCTGGATGGAAAAAGAACACTAAGAAAAACAATCCTTGGATCAAGACTAGGAGAAAACAATAACCAAATAATTACCATTCTTTTGATATGTGCCACCAAAAGCATTTTTTTTGTTTGTTTGTTTTTGAGACAGAATCTTACTCTATCTCCCCGGGCAGAGTACTGTGGTGTCATAACTCACAGCAACCTCAAATTCCAGCTGAAAGTCATCATTCTTGCCTCAGCCTCTTGAGTAGCTGGGACTATAAGTGCCCACAACAACACCTGGCTAGTTTTTCCACTTTTAGTAGTGACAGCAAGCAATCCACTCTCCTCTGCCTCCCAGAGTGCTGGGATTATAGGCATGAGCCACCACAACAGGACTACTATGCCATTTTAGATCAAGGACATGAGTACCCAAGAATTTTAGTATCTGTGGGAGGTCCTGGAATCAAATCCTCACAGGTACCAATACCAAGCAATGATTGTAGCTTTACCCACATTATTTGTTTTTTTCCGCCACCCACCACCTCTGTATATGGGGCCCAAGCCCTACTCCTTTCACCCACAGGTGCCACCCGTTATCTTCTATTCTTTTTATTTTTTGTAGAGACAGAGTTTTACTTTATTGCCCTCGGTAGAGTGCCGTGGCCTCACACAGCTCACAGCAACCTCCAACTCCTGGGCTTAGGCGATTCTCCAGCCTCAGCCTCCCGAGTAGCTGGGACTACAGGCGCCCGCCACAACGCCCGGCTATTTTTTTGTTGCAGTTTGGCCGGGGCTGGGTTTGAACCCGCCACCCTCGGTATATGGGGCCGGCGCCCTGCTCATTGAGCCACAGGCGCCGCCCCACATTGAGTTTTTTTTTTGTAGAGACAGAGTCTCACTTTATTACCCTCGGTAGAGTGCCGTGGCCTCACACAGCTCACAGCAACCTCCAACTCCTGGGCCCAAGCGATTCTCCTGCCTCAGCCTCCCGAGTAGCTGGGACTACAGGCGCCCGCCACAACGCCCGGCTATTTTTTGGTTGCAGTTTGGCCGGGGCCGGGTTTGAACCCGTCAATCTCGGTATACGGGGCCGGTGCCTTACCGACTGAGCCACAGGCGCCACCCCCCACATTGAGTTTTAAATGTGCACACCACAATGCTTGGCTTTTTGGCAAACACTCAAGTTTGAAGTATTTTCAAGTACAGGCAGTCCCAGAGGTATAAACATCCAACTTAAGTACAACTCGCACTTATAAACGGAGACTACTGCATAACACCTGGGCTGGGAATTAAGAGTCATAAGAGTTTTTCCCTAAGAGCAAAAGCAGGGTACAAAAACAAAATGTTTCTGGGAGGCCGAGGCGGGTGGAATGCCTGAGCTCAGGAGTTTCAGACCAGCCTGAGCCAGAGCGAGACCCCGTCTCTAAAAATAGCCAGGCACTGTGGGACGCCTATAGTCCCAGCTGTTTGGGAGGCTGAGGCAAGTGAATCTTAGGCCCAAGAGTTTGAGATTGCTGTGAGCTGTGACTCCATAGCACCCTACTGAGGGCGACAAAGTGAGACTGTCTCAAAAAAAAAAAAAAAAAAGTATATGTGTTTGTGTAGTGCAGGTTGTTTGTTTGCACCTGGGTAGAGTGCCCTGGTGTCACAGTTCACAGCAACCCCCAACTCCTGGGCTTAAGCGATTCTCTTGCCTCTGCCTTCCAAGTAGCTGGGACTATAGGCGCCCGCTAGAACGCCCAGCTATTTTTTGGTAGTAGTTGTCATTGTTTGGCAAGCCTGGGCCGGATTCGAACCTGGTGTATGGGGCTGGCGCCTTAGACGCTTGAGCTACAGGCATCACCGTGTATTGCGCTTTTATTGCATGCCCAGCCGTATTAAACCCTTTACTTATTTATTCTGCACAACCAATACTATAGTTGAGGAACACGAGTCAGGGATGAAACAATCGACCAAGGTCACCTAAATTGAATATTGTAAATGACGCAAATCTACGCCTGCTTAACTGTTATAATGCCCACCTCCGAGAAAAAATGCACAATTACAAAAAAAAAGTGCTGAATGTTTTGAAGGAAACAGATCTCAGAGGGACAGGAGAAAAGTCGCTTAAGAAGGACTTCACTGAGAAACGAAGGAGGTGACATTTGAGCTCAAACCTGAGTAACCAGAAACCAACTATGCAAAGCTGTTGGAACAGCTATGCAGGCAGAGGGAACAGAACGCAAAGGTTCAGAGGCTAGAAAGAGTTTAAGGGCTGTTCCCAGGTCAAAGCAAGAGCCTAAGATAGTGAGAGATAGGTAGGTGGAGCCAAATGAAACCTCCACAAGACTGAATTTTATTCTCAGTGCGGGGGGATGGGAAGATATTAAGCAGATGCTGACGTGATAGGATAGAGGCATTTTAAGATCACCTGGCTGAGGCGAAGAGCACAGATTAGCGAATATGACATAAGAGAAATGAAACATTTCCAAGCCTCCATATATAAACGATTTCAGCTGGACACATGTGCCAGCAAAAACTGACTCCAACCTCTCTGCCAGCGTCGTAAGAAAAAAGCTCCGAACTGGAGCTGAGGCTGCGGCAACCAGAGCCCACCCCTCAGCTCCCTATAGCAGGGCAGGTCCCCCTCCTCACCTGCAATTGAGGAAAGTAAGAAGATTCAAGTATTTCGCCCCTGTTCCTGACTCAAACAACCGCCTCTAATCTCTTTAGGTTCCATCCCACTCGTTTAAATTGGCGGGAGAACACCAAACCCAACCTCTTTTACGGCGGCTGCAAGAGGCCAACGTTGGTTTAGAGTCGAAAGAGGAAGCCGCCCCACCCTGAATTCCACCCATTTCGAACTCCGGCTGCGCATTCTAGGGTGTATTCTTGGCTCCGCCCCCTTCGCTGGCCTTACACCGCCCCTTTGAAAGCACAACCAATCACTGTCTCGAAACGCGTTGTTATAGAAATCTTGTCACCGCCCTTTTTCCTCCCAGCAAGCTGTGCGACGCGCCGGGCCTCATCCCTCTTTGTGCCATCCGGGTCTCGTGCGAGCGATTTAGTCTGTGGTGAAGCTTCGGACCGGCAGGTACTGTTGGAAGCGGCTGGTGGAGGTGCCGCCCTAGCGGCCGGGACTCTCAACTATGGCGGTAAGTACCACATCTGTGTTTAAAGCCAGGATGTTTTCCTGCTAGTTTCCAGAGTGGGTGAACGGCTCCCAAAACTGTTGTCCGTGTGTGTGTGGACAAAATGGCGCCGCGGCCTTCTTTTGCGCCCGCCATCATGGCTGCCCGCTGTAGGGGGGGGAAGTAAGGCGGTGTCGATGGGGGTAGGGAGCCGCAGGGAGTGTCTTTTTTTTCCAGAACTTTCCTTATCTCTCCCGCAACCTTGTGTTCTTTTCGGTACACTAAACTCCCTCCATTTTAGTTTATTTATCCTGGCTAGTGATTTATATTGAGTTTTTGTGGCTCGAGAATGTATGTTTGAGGTGGAGAAGGTCTGGGGAAGAAAGAAAGATGAGTTGTTTCTGAAAAGTATGGGGTCAGAAAGGCGGTGTTTCTAAGGGATGGTATATGAGAAGAGAACCATCTTGTAGCTTTTTTCTTTATACGCTTTGATGCTTCTAGTTCCATAATTTTCGTTCGTGTTCGTCCGTGTAAAACCTTAGTTTAATTCCTCAGTAAAGAGCTGGGAGCGTATTTCTGGAAGAGTAGGAATTCGACCTTAAGGGCTTTGGAACTACCGGTTCAAAATGATGTCTAAGAAGTGATGTCTGATGTAATAAATTTGAAGTCTGGAAAGCGTTGTAATCAAGTTCATCACTGACCTTGTTCCTTTAAGAACCCTTCTTTGACCCAAATAAGAGGTACAGTTCGTAAATTACCTATCATGAACAATAATCCTGTCTTGGGTGTAAGATGCCCAATTCTGACGGATCACATTATCGTGTGATTACCTCACTGAAGTTCAAAAGGAAAATGTAAGCATTTTGTGTTCCTTTTTGGTGACTGAAAAGTTTATCTTCTCATTTTCGAAAATTGTTTAAGTCAATTAAATGTAACTTTATTTAAAGTTTACTCTTCCTAACGATTGGAATATGTGGAATTAGAAGCGTTAGATGTTTTTCTGTCTTCTCCCCTGCACCTCCTATATCTAATTGATTAGATTTAGAGCAGTCTTGACAAGGTAGGCTGTATGTGGAACCCCTTGATTTAATTACTGTTTCCCTTTGTTCAGTTCCTTGGGCTTTTAATAGTAGTATTTTTCTTGGGTTCCAGTATTTTTTTAAATGAAATCAGTTCAAACATTTCAAGTATCCTAGTGTTAAAAATATTGCTTACTTTCTTTGGACTGGAGAAAGATTTGTTTACTGTGTTTCAACGTCATTGTGGTTTTCAACAACATGTAGAAGGCAGTTTTGCACTAGATTCCTACTGAGAGTAATCAACTGATTTTTTTTCTTGGATACCTTCATTATGATACTATAAAATAATTCTTAGCGAAATAAAGTTCTGTGTGGGCTGTGTAACCGCTTATCTAAATTCATCTGTTTTGTTTTTCTGTATTTTACAAATGAAAATGGCTGTTTGGCCTGTGTGGGTGGTATTTCTGTTGCCAGGCTTCTTGGGGATTAAGCATGTAGTTAAATAAACCATTGCTCGAAAACTTTCACTACCTGGGCTAATCACTGGCTTTTTTTGGAAAAGGTTCTTGTCTTGGTTCTCAGCAAAAGTCAGTGAGATGTACCAGTAGTTCAGGAATGCCGTGTTCAACAAAAGCATGTCATGCAACAGGAGAAGTGATAATGCTAAAGTTTTGGGGCCAGCATAGTGGCTCTCCCCTATAATTTTAGCATTCTGGGAGGTGGAGATGGTTGGATTACTTGAGTTCAGGAGTTCAAGACCCTGTCTCTACTAAAAAATAGAAAAACTAATAGGCCATGGCAGCCCATACCTGTAGTCCCAGCTTCTCTGGAGGCTGAGGCTGGAGGATCTCTTGAGCCCAAGGGTTTGAGGTTGCTGTGAGGTATGATGACCGTGGGACTACAGAGTAAGATTGTCTCAAAAAAGAAAAGAAGAAAAAAAGTTGCCGAGCAGAGTGGTTCACAGCTGTAATCCTAGCACTCTGGGAGGCTGAGGCAGGATAGCTGGAGCTCACAGGTTTGAGACCAGCCTGAGCAAAAAAAAAAGCGAGACCCCCGTCTCTGCTAAAAATAGAAAAACTGAGGCAAGAGGATTACTTGAGGCCAAGAGTTGGAGGTTGCTGTGAGCAATGACACGATGGCACTCTACACAGGGTGACAGCTTGAGACTGTCTCAAAAAAGAAAAAAGTTTGGTTGCCCTTTTTACAAAAAAAAAAGAAAAATGAGTGTAAGCTATACACTTAAGTAGATGAGATTGAATAGAGACTCATTAAATAGATGAGACTGAAAAGCCCTAAGGATGATGATGAGAAAAAATAGAAAATGTCCGATGTTAATTGTGAAAATCAAAATCATCCTTAATTGTGTGGTACACATGGTTTTTTATCTTTTTCTTTCTTTTTTTTTTTTTTTTTTTTTTAGACAGAGTCTCACTATGTCGCCTCAGCAGAGTTCTGTGATGTCACAGCTCACAGCAACCTCAAACTCCTAGGCTTAAGCGATTCTCCTCCCTCAGCCTCCCAAGTAGCTGGGACTACAGGCGCCTGCCACAAGCCCAGCTATTTTTTGTTGCAGTTGCTATTATTGTTTAGCTGTCCTGGGCCAGGTGTGAACCCGCCACCTTCGGTGTTTGTGGCTGGTGCCCTCACCACTGTGCGATGGGTGCTGAGCCACAGCATGATTTATTAATAGACATAGTAAAAAGAGGTAGAGATGTGGGACCATTTTAAGGCTAGTGAGCTAATATTGCTGAATCTCAGCTGTAAAGTGAGAACATTGAACTCTGTTCTAAAGAACCAAAGCCTTTCAGCACAAAAATTACTGTAATTCCAGACCCATACTAGAGAAAGACATATATGGCATGCTGGAATGAAAGCCTCCCTGGTAGGTGGTGCTTGTTTTATTTTTCTTTTTGTACCATCGTTAGAGACATAACACGTAACTTAACATCTTTCATTCCAACTAACTATAAACCTTTTTTTTTTTGCAGTTTTTGGCCGGGGCTGGGTTCGAACTCACCACCTCTGACATATGGGGCCAGCGCCCTAGTCCTTTGAGCCACAGGCGCCGCCCAACTGTAAACCTTTTTTATCATTTTATTCCTGGAATCTATCTTTGGTTTTGGCTTATTTTTGAACCTTCATAAACACTTGAAATAATGCAGTCTCTCCCATCTGGTATTCTCATATTTTACTTAGTATTCATTTTCTGGAGTAATCTTCCTAAAGAAAGGAGAAGTTAATTCTGTGATTCATCTTGCTGAAGATTTATCCAATCTGTATTTCTTTAGATGTTGTGAGTAAATTTTTATTGTTTGCTTGTTTTCAGCAACTCTTTTTGACACAGGGTCTCGCTCTCTTGCATAGACTAGAGTGTAGTTGCATAATCACAGCTCACTGCACCTTCAAATTCCTGGGTTACTTGATGCTCCAGCCTCAACCTTCAGAGTAGCTCAGGCTACAGGTGTGCACTACCCTGCCTCACTAATTTTTCTTATCTTTTATGCAGGTGAGATCTAACTATTGCCCACGCTGGTCTTGAGCTCTTGGTCTCCCAAAGTGCTGAGATTGCAAGCGTTGAGGCACTGTGCCTGGCCCTAACAACCCTTTTAAAAATTTTAAAACCACTTTTAGCTCAAGGGATGTATGGAAACAGACTGAGGACCATAGTTTGCCAACTCCTGTCCTAAGTAGTCACCTACCCTGGTTACTGGCTATATTACTATCTCTGGCTATATGTTAACCATAGCTTACTTGTCCACCATCTGCAGGTAGCTAAAACTGTTTTCATTCTCTAAGGAAGGAACATTCCGACTAGAGTTTGTCCTTGAAGCCTTTTTCTGTGTCTCAGATTTAAATGAATTTCTTCATGGTGTCTTGTTATTTGTATTTGGACCTCACAGTTCAGCAGAGCCACAGAAATAACAGTTTTGTGGTAAACTAATAGCTAGAATTTATTTCTTCCAGAAACACTTACTGATTTCTGTACTGGACACTGTTTTAAGAGTAAGGCAGCTAATTGCCTTCTGGGAACTGGAAAACAGATAATACTTAAATGAAGGAACTTATCCTTAGGTAAATCAGGTCTCTAGAGAAGAGGGTGTATGGATGATTATTTTAAATTGTTACATTTATATTGTAATAATCATAAAATGCTTTAAAGCAGAAACAGTGTTTCCATAGCCTAGAGCATATGTGAACAAAGGCGGATCATATTGGCACAGCCTGTGCCAAGTGGCTGTTTTCATTAAAAAGGGTTAATGAAATTAAGATTAGGTTCTCGGTAATTTTCTGTCTATTCTTTTATAACCTATAGGATTATTTCTGCTATTTACCTTATTAATATGTCAGTTGAAGATAAAATTATTGATAAAGTCAGCTAAATGAGTTAACAAATGTAAAAGGAATTATGTTTTCTCTGCTTAAATGTTTATTGGAAATAACTTAGAGTGGTTTTGTTTGTTTGTTTGTTTGTTTTGCAGTTTTTGGCTGGGGCTGGGCTTAAACCCCCCACCTGCGTATCGGGCCGGCGCCCTACTCCTTTGAGCCACAGGCACCGCCGGGAAATAACTTAGAGCTTTTATCCCTCCCCCTTTTATATGGTTATTTCCTTAAATTTTTGAAAATTAAAGATATGTCACCCTAAACTATGTATATCCCTTTGGTATCAGGATAACAGATTATAGTTTTACAGGCCCATTATTGTACAAAGCTACTTGGAAATCAGCCATTCTGAGTCATTTTTTGTTGTTGTTGTTGTAGAGACAGAGTCTCACTTTATGGCCCTCGGTAGAGTGCTGTGGCCTCTCACAGCTCACAGCAACCTCCAACTCCTGGGCTTAAGCGATTCTCTTGCCTCAGCCTCCCGAGTAGCTGGGACTACAGGCGCCCGCCACAACACCTGGCTATTTTTTGGTTGCAGTTTGGCCGGGGCCGGGTTTGAACCCTCCACCCTCGGTATATGGGACCGGCACCCTACCGACTGAGCCACAGGTGCCACCCGAGTCATTTTTTTTTTAAACTGGTAAAACTCAAGGATGACTATCTTCCCTCCCTTTCTTTCTTTTTTAAGAAATTGGAGGGGGCGGCGCCTGTGGCTCAGTCGGTAGGGCGCCGGCCCCATATACCGAGGGTGGCGGGTTCAAACCCAGCCCCGGCCGAACTGCAACCAAAAAATGGCCGGGCGTTGTGGCGGGCGCCTGTAGTCCCGGCTGCTCGGGGGGGCTGAGGCAGGAGAATCACTTAAGCCCAGGAGTTGGAGGTTGCTGTGAGCTGTGTGAGGCCACGACACTCTACCGAGGGCCATAAAGTGAGACCCTGTCTCTACAAAAAAAAAAAAAAAAAAAAAGAAATTGGAAACATTTTCAGTGTAATTGAGAACTTTAATCATTTGTCTTTAAACTTTTAGGCTAGTGATACAGAACGAGATGGACTAGCCCCAGAAAAGACAACCCCAGATAGAGATAAGAAAAAAGAGCAGTCAGATGTATCTGTTTCTCCTAGAGCCTCAAAACATCATTATTCAAGATCACGATCAAGGTCAAGAGAAAGAAAACGAAAGTCAGGTATGAACTCATGTATGTTCTTCCAAGCTGAGAAATGGGCAGTGAAAATATATTGGGAATTTTCTTAAGAATTTTTATTTATTTATTTATTTTTTGCTGGGGCCGGGTTTGAATCCACCACCTCCGGTATATGGGGCCCGTGCCTTACTCACTGAGCCACAGGCGCCACCCTCTTAAGAATTTTTAAATTGTAAGAAATACAGATGTCCTTACGCTGGAATTTTTTAACTACCAAAAATCCCCCCGCTACCCCCACCCACCCAGTAACCCCCAAAATTGGACTAGCACAGTGACTACAGTTGAAGGAAAAAATGTTTGAGTCATTGTAGCTATTTAATAAGCCTGGGCAACATAGCTTGATTTGTTTCACTTGTATACCATGTTAATATAATAGAATGTCCCACCCCATCATTTAAAAAAAGTCAGTTTTATTATACAGCATTGGGATTTGTGTTTAAGGTGAGATGTATCTTATTTACACTTGATTTTTGCATTTGTTCACAGATAATGAAGGAAGAAAACACAGGAGCCGGAGCAGAAGCAAAGAGGTAATTAACACTTTGTAGTGAATAGGTACTTTAAAATACTTGTAAAGTAGAAATGTTTGTATGAATATATGACATTGTCAAGGTAAGTACCAAAACTTGAAATTTAAAAGGTTAATTGGGTTATAAAATAAGCATGATTTGGATTCATCATTTTTCAAGAAGATAGTTGTTTATATGAAAAGTACCTTCAAAAACTATTAATTTTATTATATTGTGAAAATATTCACAATAAGAATTTCATATGAAGAATATAATTGGTTTTTTTAGGTCTGTCGCACAGAGCTTCCATTAATCTGAGGTCCCCACTCTCCTTAATGCCTGACAGTTGCTCAGAATTTTTAAATAGCCATCATTTTTAAGAGTAGTACCCTAGATATCTGTGGGCTACTTTTTTCTTTATGAAGAATAATAAGAGTTTTCTTTTCTTTAGCTAACTAGTTCAGTTTCCCTAATGATAGTAATGAATTTTGAAATAAAGGTGTGAGTGAGGGACAACTGAAAAGGTAATGGTGACAGCAAAGCTTGAGGGGAAAAAATAGGCAACAACTGTGTTGCAGAGGAGTTAACTTGTTCACCCACCTGAGAAGACAGGAAATGAGTCAGCAAGGAAGAACAGAAGTAGCTGCCAGAAAGGGAAGAGAATAGTCTATTGGGGGCTGGGCGAGGGACTCCTAAAACTAATGTGGGCAGGGACTTCACCTCTCTCCCTAATGGAAGCTCTGTTAAATTTTTAATTTAGGAGAGTTTTTGTGAAAATGACTATTTTGTTTAGCTCACATGATAACATTTCTATAATAAATCATACTCAGCGTGCTAATGCGCGAAGAGACTGAACAGAAGACGCTGCAGACTCAGATAGCAAAATAATAAGCCTACTTCATGATAAGGTAACTATTAGTCATTCAAACTCCTATTTCCCTTAAATATATCTTAAATCAGTTAAGGGTTTTAATGTTTTTTATAAATTAATAGTAATGTTATGTTTGGAAACTGGTTTGAAATAAACTTTAAAACCTTTTGAAGTTAAAACACTTGTACATTTTCCAATCTTCCTCTTTATGGCAAAATCAAGCCAATTTTCTTTTCTAAACTCATGGAGAACTGGCAGTGAAACTAAAATTTTAGCTATATCTCCAGGTCTCTTATTTTTCTGCAGAATAATAAATCATGCTATTATCATTTTCAGCTATATCATCATGCATGTTCCAAAATGGCCAAGTTTTTTATTTTTAAGAAAAGTTAATCTTGAGTGGAAAGAAATACGGGTATGCTTTCACCTATTTGGGGAAACATAAGTGTCCTATCTTGGTAGAAGAGTGGCCTGAGCATCAGAAGAACATGAAGTCTAGCTTTGGCTCAACTACTATGTAGCTTTGAGACTTTAGATCCCAGTTAAGTTATATGTAAAATAAGGGGATTAAATGAGAGGATCTGAATTTCCTTCCAGATTTAAAATTTAGTGACTCTGGAGATGTCTAGAATTTTAAGCCTTAGCTACAAAATGGATTAACAAGTTACAGTGTGGGGAAACATAATATGTAGCACTTCCTACTTTGGTGTTTGCTAATGTGGAGATTTGATTGTGCAGTTAATTTTAGCTGAGTTTCTGAATGCCTATGTTGAAAGCCTTGGTTTTAATTTTTCAGAGTATGGTGGAAGTATGTATGATACGATGGCATAGGGATTATGTTATGCATAGTTTGATTTCTTAAAAATTAAAATATATGTGGTTCCCATTTCTGCCCTAGGTACATGAAATGTTATAGAACTCCAAGCCTGTTGGGATATTGCAAGATGAAAAGTGATTATTTCACAGTTTAGACACTGGGAGAAAAATCAAGCGATATCTTCTAGAGAGGATGTGACAGGCAGTATAGCTATAAGAGAGACATTGCAACTTTTTGTAAAGTAATTTGAAATTGCAGAAAATATTAATGCTTAGTAACACTAAGCTACTTAATATGAAATGCATTTTCTGGTGCATTTCTCTGTCTCCTTGTTATCTATTGTTTACTTTTTTTTTTTTTTTTAATTGTTGGGGATTCATTGAGGGTACAATAAGCCAGGTTACACTGATTGCATTTGTTAAGTAAAGTCCCTCTGGCAATATTGTTTACTTCTTAATACTATATACTCTTGGTTTAAAAGTTTATGTATATGATGATCTGTGTTCTTTTAGCTAAACATAAGGGATTTTTCTTTATATAATGGTTTTTCTGTTTAACTTTGAAAATCATTGTTTTGTGGTATTGAAATTATGGGTGGGGACTGCATTTGGGGTTTTATAAGGGACAAAACTAGTAATTGCATCTGCAACATTTGGGTTATATGAAATTAGATCATGTTTATTTGCCACACACTCCTAAGGTTACTAATGTTGCATCACAACATTTTTGTCTGCTGATACCCATACTAACTCTCTTTGTTGCACTATTTTCCTGAAAGAACCAACTTCTTCTTAAAACAGGCAAGAAGACATGAATCCAAAGATAAATCCTCTAAGAAACACAAGTCTGAGGAATATAATGACAAAGAACATTCATCTGATAAAGGAAGAGAGCGACTGAATTCATCTGAAAATGGTGAGGACAGACACAAACGCAAAGAAAGAAAATCATCAAGAGGCAGAAGTCACTCAAGATCTAGGTCTCGAGAAAGGTAAGTAGTTTTGGTATTATAATTTAGTACCTTCTGACAAGCTTTTTAGTTACATAAATCTTCTGACTGACCCACCAGCAATTATAAAAGCTTTAATTGAGAAACTGATATTTTTTCCTGACTTGTACCTTTACCTACCACAAGCTGAAGCCTTTTGTGATAAACTTACTGATAAATTCAAAAATGGTTTCGCCTGTGGCTCAGTGAGTAGAGCGCCGGCCCCATATGCCCAGGGTGGCGGGTTCAAAACCAGCCCCGGCCAAACTGCAACCAAAAAATAGCCGGGCAGTGTGGCAGGCGCCTGTAGTCCTAGCTGCTTGGGAGGCTGAAGCAAGAGAAATGCGTAAGCCCAAGAGTTAGAGATTGCTGTGAGCCGTGTGACACCACGGCACTCTACCAAGGGCGGTACAGTGAGACTCTGTCTCTACCAATAAATAAATAAATAAATAAAAATGGTTTCTAAGGCTAGTGGATAAGGGATAGCTACCATCTTAATTAGTGGCTAGATTTTTGTTTTTATTTATTTTTTATTTATTTATTTATTTTTGAGACAGCAACCTCAAACTCTTGGGCTCCAATGGCAATTCTTTTGCGTCAGCCTCCTAAGTAGCTTGGGACTACAGCCTTCCACCACAATGCCTGGCTTTTGTGTGTGTGGGTTTTTTTTTTTTTTTTTTGGCCAGGGCTGGGTTTGAACCCACCACCTCTGGCATAGGGGACCAGTGCCCTACTCCTTGAGCCACAGGCGCCGCCCATGCCTGGCTATTTTTAGAGACAGGGTGTCACTGTTGTTCAAGCTGGTCTCAAACTCAGGCAGTCCAGCTACCTTGGCCCCCTAAGTGTTAGGATTACAGGCATGAGCCACTGAGCCTGACCTTTAACCTCATGAATTAATCTGTCCTGCACTGAAAAATTGTTAAATTATTTCTGTAGTTTTTTTGTTTTGTTTTTGTTTTTAGTTTTTTTTTATATATATATATAAATTAATTATTTTTTAGGGACAGAGTCTCACTTTGTCTCCCTTGGTAGAGTGTCATGACATCTCAGCTCACAGCAACCTCCAGCTCTTAGCCTTAGCCGATCCTCTTGCCTCAGCCTCACGAGTAGCTGGGACCACAGGCGCCCACCAGTTGGCCCTACTATTTTTGTTGCAATTTGGCCGGGGCCGGGCTTGAACCTTCCACCCCCAGTATATGGGGCTGGCACCGTACTCCTTGAGCCACAGGCACCGCTCGGGTTTCCTTTTTCTTTTCTTTTCTTTTTTGGTGTGGTTTTTGGCCAGGGCTGAGTTTGAACCCACCACCTCCGGCGTATGGGACCAACGCCCTACTCCTTGAGCCACAGGCACTGCCCCGGGTTTCTTTTTTCTTTTGCAGTTTTTGGCCAGGGCTGGGTTTGAACCCGCCACCTCTGTCATATGGGGCTGGTGCCCTACTCCTTTGAGCCACAGGCTCAGCCCCTGGGTTTCTTTTTTCTTTTGTTTTTGGTATAGATTTTTTTTTTTTTGGAGAGACAGAGTCTCACTTTATCACCCGCGGTAGAGCTCCATGGCATCACACAGCTTACAGCAACCTCCAACTCCTGGGCTCAAGCGATTCTCCTGCCTCAGCCTCCCAAGTAGCTGGGACTATAGGCGCCCGCCACAACGCCCAGCCATTTTTTGGTTTGCAGTTCAGCCGGGGCCGGCCTTGAACCCGCCACCCGCGGTATATGGGGCCGGCGCCCTACCGACTGAGCCACAGGCACCGCCCTGTGGTATAGATTTTTTTTTTTTTTTTGTTGGGAATTCATTAAGGGTACAATAAGCCAGGTTACACTGATTGCTGTGGTATAGATTTTTAAAAAAGGTTTTTTAGAAACTTGAGTCATGGCTCAATGGGTTTGTTTTTTTTTTTTGGCCGGGGCTGGGTTTGAACCCGCCACCTCCAGCATATGGGACTGGCGCCCTACTCCTTGAGCCACAGGCGCCGCCCTCTATGGGTTTTTTTGTTTGTTTGTTCTAAGAGACCAGTGTTTACCATCTTGCTTGGAGAATTCTGTGGGGAATTCATGTGTGGTGTCAAGAGTCAAATTTTTTCAGTAGTAAATAAATTGTAAGTACTTTCTTAGGGCAGTGAGTAGACTTTAAACACAGTCTTATTTGGGATTAAATTTCAGCATTGAAGGTTTTTGGCTTGTTACAGCTTTACTGTATTCCCTAGGAGGGATCAGGAAATAAGTATGAAGGTCCATGTTTAGTTTGTAACTGCTTTGAAAACCTCAATAATCCTATCTGTAAATAATACAGAATAGTTTACTGTCAATCTTGATTGCATTACTATAAATAACTAATTCATAATATGTGTAATTGAAATGACATAACTCTGAGTAACTATAAATTTGTGTGCTTTCATTTCAGACGCCATCGTAGTAGAAGCAGGGAGCGGAAGAAATCTCGATCCAGGAGTAGGGAGCGGAAGAAGTCACGATCTAGAAGCAGAGAGAGGAAGAAATCACGATCCAGAAGCAGGGAAAGAAAACGGAGGATCAGATCTCGCTCCCGCTCAAGATCAAGACACAGGCATAGGACTAGAAGCAGGAGTAGGACAAGGAGCAGAAGTCGGTAGGTGACCATCATTCTGAATAAAATAGGCCCCTCAGTGTCCATCTTTTATCAGCATGGATTATGATAAAATTATTTTATTTTAATCATTACCTAACCAATCAAGAACAAAACCTTAAACACTTGTATAACATTCTCACATATTTTTGTGTGATTAATCTGAGAAGTTATAAGTATGAATAATTGTATTAAAATTTAGTTGTTTTGAATGCTCAATTTATTGTATTAATTTTTAGGATTACAGTAATTGAACTAGCATATATTGTATGACTATCATGTGCTATATGCTGTAACAGTCTTTGGGTGTGTTTACTTACATAATCCTCAGAAGAACCATGTTGTGAGTTAAGTCCATCAGGCTTAGATTAAGTAAATTGCCCAAGAATTCCAAACTCATTTTAAGTGCTAGACAGAGCAAATAGATAATCTCTAAATTCAAAGTGCACATTCCCAGGAGGAAAGTTCTTACTACAAACATTCTTGAGAAAATGTTTTCATTTTCTGCTCATTTATATGAGACAGCTAATAGGGTAGATACACACACACTTCTATGTGTATGAACTTAATAGTACTTTTTTGTTTTGTTTTGTTTGTGGTTTTTGGCCGGGGCTGGGTTTGAACCCGCCACCTCCGGCATATGGGACCAGCGCCCTACTCCTTGAGCCACAGGCGCCGCCCAATAGTACTTTTTTGTTAATTTATTGCTACTTAAGTTAGTCTGTAAAAAAGATTGAAATACAGTTAAAAATTGATCTACATTTATTTTATTTATTTGATTTTTAAAATTTTTTTTATTTTGTAGAGACAGAATCTCACTATGGCCAGTAGAGTGCTGTGGCATCACAGCTCACAGCAACCTCCAACTCCTAGGCATAGGCGATTCTCTTGCCTCAGCCTCCTGAGTAGCTGGGACTACAGGCACCTGCCTCAACGCCTAGCTATTTATTTATTCATTTATTTGTTTATTTTTGAGACAGAGTCTCAAGCTGTCCCCCTTGGTAGAGTGCTATGGCATGTCAGCTCACAGCAAACTCAAACTCTGGGGTTTAAATGATTCTCTAGCCTCAGCTTCCCAAGTAGCTGGCACTATGGGACTATAGGTGCCTGGCTATTTTTATTGTTGTTGTTGTTGTTTTAGCTGGCCTGGGCCGGGTTTGAACCCACCAGCCTCGTTTGTATGGCCAGTGGCCTACCCCCTGAGCTATAGACGCCACCTACATTTATTTTGAAGACTTTGTTTTTGTGGTTTATCACTTGTTTGATCTTTAACAAATTAGTTTTAGTCAGTGCTTTTAGTTTATAGAAGTTTAATTTGAACCTAATTATGACATTTATTAAAGCTAAGGGTAAAAAGGCCATGGTTAATTTTTAATCGTTTTTTTTGGCAATTTTGGTCACTGTGACATTTCTTAGTTAGATAACTGATGACCTTTAATTTGATCGGACTGTTTTGGGCTGGTAACTGAGAACCTTTAATTTGATCAGACTGTTTTGGGCTGGTTTGAGTTTTGTGGGGGGTTTCCCTTTTTGTTGTTTGTTTTTTTGCGGTTTTTGGCCAGGGCTGGGTTTGAACCTGCCACCTCTGGCATATGGGGCCAGTACCCTGCCTCTGAGCCACAGGCGCTGCCCCACCTTTTTTTTTTTTTTTTTTAAAGAGAGTCTATTGAACAGGCTAGAGTTATATGGCAACTGCTTATCTCATAGCAATCTCAAATTCCTAAGTTTAAGCAATGCTCCCTGCCTCAGCCTAATAAGTAGATGTATGTAGATGGGACTACAGGTGCCCACTGCAACACTCTGTTACTTTTTCTATTTTTAGTAGAGACATTGTCTCGCTCTTGCTTGGACTGGTCTCCAGAGCTCAAGCAATCCACTGTGTTGGCTTCCCAGAGTGCTAGGATTATAGGAGCGAGCCATCATGCTCCCCACCCCCTTTTATGTTTTATTTTTTTATTTTTTATTTATTTTTTTTTTTTTTTTGTGGTTTTGGGCCGGGGCTGGGTTTGAACCCGCCACCTCCAGCATATGGGACCGGCGCCCTACTCCTTGAGCCACAGGTGCCGCTCCCCCTTTTCTTTTTTAGATAGGGTTTTGCTCTGTTGCCCAGGCTGGATTGCAGTGGTATATCATAGCTCACTGCACCCTCACATTCCTGGGCTCAAGTCATCCTCCTGATTCAGTCTTTGGAGAAATTAAGACTATAGGCACATGCCACAATGCCAAGTTGATTTTTCTTTCTTTTTTTTTTTTTTTTGTAGAGACAGAGTCTCACTGTACTGCCCTCAGGTAGAGTGCCGTGGGGTCACACGGCTCACAGCAACCTCCCAACTCTTGGGCTCAAGCGATTCTCTTGCCTCAGTCTTCCGAGCAGCTGGGACTACAGGCGCCCGCCACAACACCCAGCTATTTTTTTGTTGCAGTTTGGTCGGGGCTGGGTTTGAACCCGCCACCCTCGGCATATGGGGCTGGCGCCTTACCGACTGAGCCACAGGCGCCGCCCCCAAGTTGATTTTTCTATTTTTATCCCCCAAAATCTTTGTTCTTTTTACTAGGAAAATATTAGAGCTTGAATTCCTCAGCAATCCTTCTGCCCGGGCCTTCCAAAGTATTAGGATTACAGGCGTGAGCCCCTGCCTGGCCATTAATCTTTTAGTAGTAATTTCAGTATTAACTTTGTGGTTTTGGAAGTGTCTACAAATTTATTTATTATAGATTAAAATAGGAACATTTGATTTGTCAATCCCTATTGTGGACATACTGACCTACAGGAGTATAAAATGACTGATATACAAAGCTAATCTTATTTTCAGTGTGTCTATCTTTAACAAGTTGTTAAAGTCGACTTTTATTTTGGGACAGAGTCTCACTTTATTGCACTTGGTACAGCTCTGTGGCGTCATAGCTCACAGCAACTTCAAACTCTTGGGCTCAAGCAATCCTCTTGCCTCAGCCTCCCAAGTAACTGGGACTGCAGGCACCCACTACAACACCTGGCTATTTTTAGAGACAGGATCTCACTCTTGGTCAGGCTGGTCTTGAACTCCTGAGCTCAGGCGAGCCACCTGCCCTGGCCTCCCAGAGTGCTGGGGTTATAGACATGAACCACTGTGCCTGGCCCTGGTTAAATCAACTTTTTAAAAAACTGGCCATAGCCTTCTTTCCCCCTTCCAGAAGCTCTAGTGCTTTTTACTTCTTCTGTATTCCTTTCTGTCTAATAAAAACCCAATCATTTAGGTCTTATCTCTGGGGGGAAAAAATGGCCATGTACAGGAAACTTGTAATAATAACTATATAAGGTGTAAAGAAAAGGTAAAAAGGAAAGGATTCAAAATACATGTTTTTGTATCATATATATTTTTGTTGAATCATGTGAACATACAGTAGAACCTGTGTAAGTTAACCACCCAAGGATCTAACAAAAAGTGGTCAACATAGGGCGGCACCTGTGGCTCAGTCAGTAAGGCACCGGCCCCATATACCGAGGGTGGCGGGTTCAAACCCGGCCCCGGCCAAACTACAACAAAAAAATAGCCGGGTGTTGCGGCGGCCACCTGTAGTCCCAGCTACTCGGGAGGCTGAGGCAAGAGAATAGCTTAAGCCCAGGAGTTGGAGGTTGCTGTGAGCTGTGTGATGCCATGGCACTCTACCGAGGGCCATAAAGTGAGACTGTGTCTCTAACAAAAAAAAAAAAAAAGTGGTCGACATAAAGAACCAGGCCTGCCGCTGGTAACATACATGTGGTATATGTCCAGTCTATGAAAATTAAGTCAGCTAAAGAGGTTGTTGATGTAGAGAGAGGGTCAACTATGGAGATTCTGAAGTAATGACATGTAAATTGTGATTTACTGCAGAGATAGAAAGAAGAGAATTGAAAAACCAAGAAGATTTAGCAGAAGTTTAAGCCGGACTCCTAGCCCACCTCCATTCAGAGGCCGAAACACAGCAATGGATGCACAGGAAGCTTTAGCTAGGAGGTATGTAAACTTCTTACTCATTTTTCCCTTCTCAACTTCAAGTAGATGCTCATTGTTTGGATAGAATGAATTTCTTTAGCCACGGATACTTGAAATACTTTCATTATAAATACGTGGCACCTTCTGTGATCAAGAACTATGTAAGTACTTTGTTAATTCTCCTCTTGAATGTTTATACAACTAGAAAGATGGCGATTTCTCCAACAATACCTTTTTTTCCCCTTTAAAATTAAATGATTCCTTTTTCTTAAGAATTAGACTCCGAATAATATTTTTAGTCTTAAATCTGGTTCAAGAACTATTGGGCGGTGCCTGTGGCTCAGCAGGTAGGGCGCCGGTCCCATATGCCAGAGGTGGCGGGTTCAAGCCCAGCCCCGGCCAAAAAAAAAAAAAAAAAAAAAAGAAAAAGAACTATTAATTTTGCCTCTAATATGGCTTTGCCTTTTTATTTTCTCCATCAAGAAAATAACACCTGAAACAATAAGAATTCTGTCAATAGTTTTCTTATTTTGAAGGTACCAAATAAGATATACATTATAAACCAACTTACTTGATCTTGTAAACTCTGATTTCTGGTAACTCTTCTACTGTTTCAAAGACAAATAATTGTGGAACCACACAGCAGCGCTGTCTGGTTGAAATCTGCAGACTATTCAAAGAATGGCCTTATACAGAGAGGCTAGAAGTAAAATCTAAGCACTTGTTTGCAGGTTTTCCCATGTTCTGAAAAATAGGCTCTTGGGATTTTAACTTTTTTTCTTTACGAAATTGAGTTTGTATTTTTTTTTTATTATAAAAATACAGTTATCACAATGTAACCCGATGTGCTGCTGCCCTGTGAACCCAGCCTGGCAGAAACTCCAGCTGAACAGCAGCAGCAAAGGTGTGAGCTCACCCCTTCTTCATCCCGTTCACCGTAGTGAATGGTGTTAATTTCAAACCTGCAGTGGCCATTTTAATGAATCCAATTGCTTTCACTGGTATTTTCTTTCTGGAACTAAAATCAACAGAATTAGGAAATAAAACCCAACAGATGTTTATAAAGCCCTAAAGTTTACTCTTATTTACTTGTATACTATACTTCTGTTTTAGATTTTGGATTTTATAAGGTAAAGGTGTTACTAGCATTGGAAACTTTTATTGATATAAACATACTGCTTGGGGAACTTTCAGGCGAAAAGTTTACATGAAGTCCTCTAATTTTAGAATACTGATTTTTCTGTGGCTGGTTTGAAACTGCTTTGGAAATAGTTTTCAGATGTCTGACCTACATTTTATTTTTACTTGTAATGAGAAACTTTTATTCTCAAGGACAAAAAATCAAGTTTATACTATATCTTTCTTGCATATGTGCTCAATAAGAGGGAGTAAGATCATAGGTGGTTAAATTCCCAGTATGTAAATTTCAGCAATTCGCAATTTACTTCCACTACATTTTTACCCATGTGGCCCCAAAACACAAACCACCTTGTCTGGAATCCTTATCCCTTTATGCCACATGGGAATGGTAGCATTTCACTTAGAATTGGCAGATCAAGTAATATTTTTTATGAAGAGGAATCTCTCTTTCAAGAACTCATTATGGGGCAGCGCCTGTGGCTCAAGGAGTAGGGCGCCGGTCCCATATGCCGGAGGTGGTGGGTTCAAACCCAGCCCTGGCCAAAAATCACAAAAAAAAAAAAGAACTCATTATGAAGATATTATTACTTACTACTTGCTACATAGGAAAAGCAGATCTGACAATGCATTGATAATGCATTTTCATTAGTAAATTTAGTATAACCAGAATTCATTTTTAATTTGGGAATGAAGTTGTATCATATTCCCAATTAATTCTTTTGCTAATGATAAATTTCTTCAGCTACTAGAAGTGGTTTCCTAATAAAGAGGGTGTTTCCTTCTGTTTTATTGGGTTACAGAGAATGACAGAATTTGTTTGCCCTTTCATTTTTGGCTTTTTAATTTTTCCTAACTTGGAGCCTGTAATAAAGTCTGCTTACACATAACAGACATTATCTGGATGTTGTGATTGGGGTTCTGGCTCATTCTTCCCCCAACAACCATTTAGATCAGTGGTTCTCAACCTTTCCTAATGCTGCGGGCCTTTAATAAAGTTGAGAACCACTGATTTAGGTACTTCTATAAATTTAGATTTACTAATTAATATGCCTTGAAATATACTTAGTTTATAATACTTAATTGCAAGGTTTTATTTTTAATTCTTGCCAGCACTGGTAAAGATTTGAATAATTTTTAATTTTTCATCCATTTTTGTGGGAACTGCATATAAAAACCATTCCGGTTCCAGTTTTTGACTACTCAATTCAAAAATGTTTAAAGCCACTATTAAACTGTCTTTTACTGTAACCCATCTTAAGAATGATTTTTCTGTGCATACAAATGCCAATTGAGGAAGGGGTGTTAAACATTAATTTAAAATTCTGTGTAAAATGTCACTTTACATATTTACATACAGAGAGGTGTAAATATGCATAGTAGTTTTATGTTATTTTAAAGGTACTTTAATTATCCTTTCAGATTGGAAAGAGCGAAGAAATTACAAGAACAACGAGAGAAGGAAATGGTTGAAAAACAAAAACAACAAGAAATTGCTGCAGGTAGTTTTTTTTTTATTACGGAACTATGCCTTGTTCTTTGTAGAAATTTTGAAAACTAACGAAAAGAAAAACACCCATGATCCCTACCTACTACACTGAAAATTTTTTTTACTTTTACTGTTTTCTTACTTCATATATTTCCTTATATATTTCTGACTTGGTCCCTGCAGATAATTTTTTTAAACAGTGAATAGTGACTGTTTTCATACCTGTATCATGTTAGTCATTTCTGCAAGTATCTTAGTTACGATTTGGGGGATACAGGTTATTGAAGTGAACTGATCTCAAATGTGTACTGTTATCTATTTCTTACTCTTGAAATAAGTTTTTGTTGTTGTTTGGTTTGGTTTTTTTGTGTGTATGTAGAGATAGAGTGTCACTTTATTGCCCTGGGTAAAGTGCCATGGCGTAACAGCTCACAGCAACCTCCAGCTCCTGGGCTTAGGTGATTCTCTTGCCTCAGCCTCCTGAGTAGCTGGGACTACAGGCGCCCGTCACAAGACCCGGCTATTTGTTGTTGTTATTGTTGCAGTTTGGCCGGGGTCGGGTTTGAACCCGCCACCCTCGGTATATGGGGCTGGCGCCCTACTCAGTCATAGGCGCTGCCCAATAAGTCAAGTTTTTTAAACAACACAAAAACATTGCCTGTGGATGGTTGAAGGTTAGGAGAGCTTACTGTTGATTCCATATGAAATTTAATCTGGAAAGTTTTTTTTATTTCTGACATTCTTAGTAATGGATTTTTTTTTTTTTTTTTTAATGCTCCAAATTTTTACAGGCCGCCACTTTGTTTTATATACGTAATTATAGCAAAACTTTGATGGAGGCATGTGGACTAACAAAAAATACGTAATTAGAAAAGTCTGTTTTTGGAAGACCGACTCAATCACATTGGAAATACAAATCCTGGTACCTAACCCTTTATAGGACCTAGCCGAAGTACCTGTTATATGTAATGTTTCTTGTGTGTGTCAGTGAAACGTCTATGAAAACTACAAGTGCTATAGTTTCTTCCCACTGAAATCATACTTTCTTACTATCTTCTTACTCTATTCAAAATTCTCTTTATCCTTAGAAACATCTTCATATATCAGGGATATTTACAGAAGTATGTCCACTGATGAGCACTATGTTTGCCAAAATGTTATTTGTAAGTTTAATGTACGCAGGTTCACACATTTGGTGTATGTGCTTGGCTAAGGAGCCAATGGGGGCGAAGCTACCATCTGTGTGATTATGACTGAACGCCTATAAGCTTAATGTAAATCATTTCCATGTCTTTAGTGAAAATAATTTGGTCTTTATGCACATTAACTTATGTATAAATAATGTACTGATGTAAATTAGGAGTTTGTTTGTCTTGAAATTTATACTTATATTCTCTTTAGCAGCTGCTGCTACTGGAGGTTCTGTTCTGAATGTTGCTGCCCTGTTGGCATCAGGAACACAAGTAACACCTCAGATAGCTATGGCTGCTCAAATGGCAGCCCTGCAAGCTAAAGCTTTGGCAGAGACCGGAATAGCTGTACCTAGCTATTATAACCCAGCAGCTGTGAATCCAATGAAATTTGCTGAGCAAGAGAAAAAACGAAAAATGCTTTGGCAAGGCAAGAAAGAAGGGGTAAGTTCTCTTGTTCCCATCTTTTATCATTTATTCCTCGGTAATTGCTTAGAAAAACATTCGAATTGGAAAAGATTAGATTGGTCTTATCTTGATTCTGAGAGCCTGCAATTACTTAATACTAAAATAAAATGTATACTTCTTGAGTTCAGCTTTCAAAGAAAACCAACCTTACCATGCATTTATAAAAGGAACAGAGGCTCTTTGACTTAGGTTTTGTCATAAAGATAGATGATAAGAGGGCGGCACCTGTGGCTCAGTCGGTAAGGCGCCGGCCCCATATACCGAGGGTGGCGGGTTCAAACCCGGCCCCGGCTGAACTGCAACCAAAAAATAGCCAGGCGTTGTGGAGGGTGCCTGTAGTCCCAGCTACTCGGGAGGCTGAGGCAAGAGAATCGCTTAAGCCCAGGAGTTGGAGGTTGCTGTGAGCTGTGTGATGCCATGGCACTCTACCAAGGGCCATAAAGTGAGACTCTACAAAAAAAAAAAAGATAGATGATGAGGTACTTGCTTACATTTCTTTACTTTATCTTAATTATAAATAAATGTTATAGTTTGTTAGATTATATATGGAGAGATTTAATATTCTTTATAAAAAGTATTTAGATTTTACATACTCTAAAAGTTTAATGTTTCTTAACAGGACAAATCCCAATCTGCTGAAATATGGGAAAAATTGAATTTTGGAAACAAGGACCAAAACGTGAAGTTTAGGAAATTAATGGGTATTAAGGTGAGTTACACACTTCGTATTAATATTCTATATATTAACTTCTATTATTAAGATAACATTAGTTCTTAACTCAAACATTTTAGTAGACATTTGTTTGCTATCTTAGGTAAACTTGTGAAATCATAAGCTTCTTTTAGTATATAAAAATGGAATTTTAAAAAGGAATTGATGAATTTGCAGGAAAAAAATACTGCTTTCTTTAGTTTTGTGGGGACTTTTTTTTGATTGTAGAAGATTCGGTTTTTATCAGACTTTATACAGATACAGGATTAAATTTAAATATGACAACCTGGAAAGGTCCATAAATAAAACACAGGCTTTGGTTTTTACTTAGGCAGTTGGCTTTTTGTTGAGGAAATATTTGGCTTAAACTAAACTCCACTAAGCTGGCTATTTCTGGAACATGCCAGAGGAACTTTGCATTTGCTATTAGCCCTTGCTCAGATGCCATCTTTAGAGTTCTTCCCCACTATCTATTGTAAAATAGTAAGCAGTACCATTCCTGGGGTGCTCTGTTCCCCCCCAACTCCAGTCATGTTCTACATATTATGTGGGTTTTGCCATCCCTCTAGACCAGTGGTTCGTTCAACCTTCCTAATGCTACAATGTATTTTCATTGTTAAAAAGGGGTCAGGGGCGGTGCCTGTGGCTCAAGGAGTAGGACGCTGACCTCGTATACCGGAGGTGGCAGGTTCAAACACAGCCCCTGCCAAAAAAAACTGAGGGGGGGGGGGAAGTTGAAAATACTGATGTTTATAAAAAAGAAATAATAGTTAAGGGGGGGGGTCGCTACCCACAGGTTGAGAGCCACTGCTCTAATCTGACGTTACTTTTTGTTACATCCTACTGTATTCCAGACCTAGAAAAGACTGCCTTGCCCTCTGGAGATGTTTAATGAATGAATGGGAGGTAATTTGGGTCAAATTTGTATCTTGAAAATAGGATTTAATGGTATTGTATTTTTTGTTTGATATTTAGAGTGAAGATGAAGCTGGATGTAGCTCAGTCGATGAAGACAGTTATAAGACTTTGAAACAACAGGAAGAAGTATTTAGAAATCTAGATGCTCAGTATGAAATGGCAAGATCACAAACCCACACACAAAGAGGAATGGGTTTGGGTTTCACATCATCAATGCGAGGAATGGATACAGTTTGAACAAAAGATCACACCATGTAAAGTTTGGGATTATAGACTTCTTGTTCTGATGTCAAGTCCTTGTTCACCAAACAGCTAGCATTCTAGCTTGCATGGGTGTTGCATTGACTTTAATTTATTGAAAAATACGATTTTTTTGTAAATATCAGATCAGTGATACTGGTGTTAGTGTTGTAATCAGGTTAAACCCACTTCCATTAAACTTGACAGGACTATAGAAGGACAATATTTTTTAGTTCATAAATTCTACTTTTCAAATATCTAACCAGCTGCAGGTGGGATAAAATCTCATACATGAATTTTTTCGTGTCCACTGTCTTGTGTACTTTTGTACTTAACCTTGTACAGTTATTTTCATCTCTTGAAACATGAAAGAAATGTTATGTAGATGTTCTTTAGAAGATCTGGCCATTTGGTACATTATCCAGCACAAATAAGCTGGGTGGTGGTGATAATAAAAATGGTTTTCTCAAAACTGGTGTTAATTTAAGTTACCTGGAATTCTTGTTTGAATTTGTTTTTTGGTTTCTGGAGCATTTTACAGTTGGTATCAGAAAACACTGGCTAGATATTCCCCCACCCTTCCTTTTTTAGACCAGTTAACTATGCTGTAGGCAGTACCATGGTAAGCAAAAATGTAAAAGGAAGGTGGGAGGATCAGACAAACCTACTGAAATAATACTGTTTTCCTACTATTACAAGGGACAGGATTGGTGTACAGTATTTGTTAAATATTCCTTATGTTATTCAGGAAATTGATAAACGCATTAAAGGGATGTAAGCACTTTTATTTTAATAAAGTGCCTTATAACAAATTCTTTGTATGCCCTTTGCTCATTATCCCTCTGAAATCTTCTCCAGCGTAAAATACTAAAATACTAAAACATTAGAAAACTGCTTTACTATGAAATTGAATAGGGCATGATCTGGGGTGAAACTACAAAATTTGTAGATAAATTACTTTGATAACATTTAACTGGTTAGAAAAGCACTTTGGGAAACAGTGTAGGAGCAGAGTACAAGAGAATATAGTTTATAGAAATAAGATGTATACCCTTTAAAAGTAGGAGTTACTAAGCCCTGCCAATTTGCTCGTTAGGTATGCTTTCTTCATATGTGAAGATTATGTGATTGGATTATAAGATTGTATTTTGGTGAACCTTTAAGTTTCTAGAGCATGGTAATTTTTTTTCTTTTTGAGACAAGAATCTTACTATGTTGCCCTCGGTAGAGTGCAAATTCTCTTGCCTCAGCCTCCCAACTAGCAGGCACCCACCACAACACCTGGCTATTTTTTGGTTGTAGTTGTTTAGCAGGCCCAGGCTGCATTCGAAACTGCCAGCTCTGGTGTATGTCGCTGGTGCCCTAGCTGCTGAACTACAAGCAGAGCCCAGCACGGTAATTCTATAGAGAAATGATTTTTCACCGTATTTACATGGCAAAGCCAAGATCTGAAGAAATGACACCATGGGTCTTTTATTTTGTGGTTTCAGTTAAACTCTACCTTTCAAATTTCATTAAAAATATTTGTAGTTGGGCGGCGCCTGTGGCTCAGTGAGTAGGGCGCCGGCCCCATATGCCGAGGGTGGCAGGTTCAAACCCAGCCCCGGCCAAACTGCAACAAAAAAAAAAAAATAGCCGGGCGTTGTGGCGGGCGCCTGTAGTCCCAGCTGCTTGGGAGGCTGAGGCAAGAGAATCGCATAAGCCCAAGAGTTAGAGGTTGCTGTGAGCCGTGTGATGCCACGGCACTCTACCCGAGGGCAGTACAGTGAGACTCTGTCTCTACAAAAAAAAAAAAAAAATTTGTAGTTGGGTGGCGCCTGTGGCTCAAAGGGGTAGGGCACTGGCCCCATATGACCGACGTGGTGGATTCAAATCCAGCCCCGGCCAAAAACTGCAAAAAAAAAATTTGTGGCCTTATATAAGGCAGTGTGGATACATAATGGCATGGCCTGTCCTTTGCTCATCTAAAGAAGCAGTGACCACTAAAATAAAATGTATTTTTTTTTCAGTGATTTTAAAGATTTTAGTAGCTGAATGTGAATAGTTAAAAGGTGAAATGGTAGTTGACCCTTGAACATATGCTCAAACTGCTGGAGTCCACTTACCTGTGGACTTTTTTTTTTTTTTTTGCAGAGGCCAGTCTCACTTTATCACCCTTGGTAGAGTGCCATGGCGTCACACAGCTCACAGCAACCTCCCAACTTCTGGGCTTAGGCAGTTCTCTTGCCTCAACCTCCCAAGTAGCTGGGACTCAGGCACCCTCCACAACGCCCACCTACTTTTTGTTGTTGCGGTTTGGCCGGGGCCTGGTTTGAACCCACCACCCTTGTATATGGGGCTGGCACCCTACCCACTGAGCCACAGGTGTGGCCCATTACCTGTGGAATTTTTTTTTTTTTTTTTGGTAGAGACAAAGTCTCACTTTATGGCCCTCGGTAGAGTGCCATGGCCTCACACAGCTCACAGCAACCTCCAACTCCTGGGCTTCAGCGATTCTCTTGCCTCAGCCTCCAGAGTAGCTGGGACTACAGGCGCCTGCCACAACGCCCACCTATTTTTTGGTTGCAGTTCAGCCAGAGCCGGGTTTGAACCCGCCACCCTCGGTATATGGGGCCAATGCCTTACCGACTGAGCCACAGGCGCCGCCCACCTGTGGAATTTTTTAAGTAAAAGTTAACATCTTGGGTGGCGCCTGTGGCTCAAAGGAGTAGGGCGGTGTAGGGCGCCTGCCCCATATGCAGGAAGTGGCAGATTCAAACCCAGGCTCAGCCAAAAACTGCAAAAAAAAAAAGTTAACCTTAGTCCACCTCCCCTTCCACCTCATTGGTCTGTGCCACCTCAGAGCAAGACCAACCCCCATCCTCATCCTTGTGAAGATTAACTAGAGGGTGAAGATTTCCACTTAACACTTCATGAATAGTAACTATATTTTTAGGATTTTAATACTCTAGCTTAGGTTACTGTAAGAATATTACAACATAAAGTACATGTTAATCATCATGTTAATGGTAAGCTATTAGTAAAGTATTTGGGGGAGTCAAAAGTTACAAGTCGAATTTTGTATAAGAGTTAGTGATGTAGTCCCAGCTACTCGGGAGGCTGAGGCAAGAGAATCGCTTAAGCCCAGGAGCTGGAGGTTGCTGTGAGCTGTGTGAGGCCATGGCACTCTACCAAGGGCCATAAAGTGAGACCCTGTCTCTACAAAAAAAAAAAAAAGTTAGTGCCCAAAGCCCCCCACCATATTTAAAGGTCAAGTGTAATTTTATTTCTGCAAACATAATCAACTACTTGAATAGGTAATACTTTTGAGACAGTCTCAAGCTGTCACTGTGGGTAGAGTGCCATGGGGTCATAGCTCATAGCAACCTCCAAGTCTTGCACTCAGGCGATCCCCTTGCCTCAGTTTTTCTTTTTTTTTAGTAGAGATGGGGGTATCACTTGCTTGGGCTAGTCTCGAACTCATGACCTCGGGTAATACACCCACCTCGCCTCCCAGAGTGCTAGGATTACTAGTATGAGCCACCATGCATAGCCAGACATTTTGCATTCTTAATTTCATACTTAATGAAATCCAATGTGTATTTTACATTGAATACATGTTTGGCGCGGTCACATATAACTAGTGGTAGCCATATTAGTGCAGGTCTAGTGGGAGGTATATTAGTAATTGTAAGTTGCATGATTTATCTCTAAGAAACCAAGTTTATTGGACAGCGCCTGTGGCTCAGTGAGTTTGGCCGGGGCTGAGTTTGAACCTGCCACCCTTGGTATATGGGGCTGGCGCCCTACTCACTGAGCCAAAGGTGCCGCCCCACCCTAGGTATATGGGGCCGGCGCCCTACTCAGGCACCTGCCACAATGCCCAGCTATTTTTGTTGCAGTTTGGCCGGGTCCGGGTTTAAACCCACCACCCTTGGTATATGTTTTTCTTTTTTTCTGTAGAGTCAGTCTCACTTTATTCCCTTGTTTGGATGCCATGGCATCACAGCTCACAGCAACCTCCAGCTCCTGGGTTTAGGCAATTCTCTTGCTTCAGCCTCCCAAGTAGCTGGGACCACAGGCATCCGCCAAAACGCCCGGCTATTTTTTTGTTGAAGTTTGACCGGGGCCAGGTTTGAACCCACCACCCTTGGCATATGGGGCTGGTGCCCTACTCACTGAGCCACAGGCGCCGCCCTTCTCTGATACTGTGCTTTCAGTTTCAAAGCCTTGTGCTTCATGATGGATATTTTGGATATTAGATTTGTGAGAAACAGGGACATAAGTTGCTATCCAGAAGGTATTTCAGCACGTTGGGAGTCCAAACAAAGTAGAAAAATTTTAAAAACCAGGCATGATCCTAGCACCCTGGGAGGCCAAGGGAGTGGATTGCCTGAGCTTACAGGTTCAAGATCAGCCTGAGCCAAAGCGAGACCCTGTCTCTAAAAATAGTCAGGTGTTGTGGCAGGCGTCTATAGTCCCAGCTACTGGGGAGCCTGAGGTAAAAGAATCCCTTAAAACCTGGGCAGTGCCTGTGGCTCAAGGAGTAGGGTGCTGGTCCCATATGCCAGAGGTGACGGGTTCAAACCCAGCCCCGCCAAAAAAAAAAAAACACACACACACAAAAAAATAATAAAAAAAAAAAGAATCCCTTAAACCCAAGAGTGTGAAGTTGCTCTGAGCTGTGACAATATGGCACTCTACCAAGGGCAGCAAAGTGAGACTGTGTCTCAAAAAATAAAATAAAAATAAATAAAAAACCTGGCATGGTGGTACATTCCTAAAGTCTCAGCTTCTCAGGAAGGTGAGGCAACATTGCTTGAGCCCAGGAGTTTGAGGATATAGTGAACTACCATTCCCCCTGCACCCCCCCCACTGTACTCCAGCCCTTTTATCTCAATAAAAAATAAATAAGAGACTTGTCCTGCAAGGCTGGACAATGAGACTAGAAATTCACACTATTATTTAAGGTAAGATACTATAAACTCAACAGTGGGAGAATTGTTGGCTTTGAGGGCAATTTGAGGTAGAATAGGACTTTGTAGTTGTGTGTAGGTGCTGAAAGGGCAAATAAAGTGATGACATTGAATAGGTTTCTAGATGGGGTAATGGTGGATTTGGATTGCACTAAGCTTAGGAAACTTAGATACTATTTAAGAAGTAGATGGGTGGAAGTAAACGTAGCAGAAATAAAGTTTGTTTTTTGGTTGTTTTTTTTTTTTTCTTTTTTTTTTTTTTTGTAGAGACAGAGTCTCACTTTATGGCCCTCAGCAGAGTGCCGTGGCCTCACACAGCTCACAGCAACCTCCAACTCCTGGGCCTAAGCAATTCTCTTGCCTCAGCCTCCCGAGTAGCTGGGACTACAGGCGCCCGCCACAACACCCAGCTATTTTTTGGTTGCAGTTTGGCTGGGGCCGGGTTTGAACCCGCCACCCTTGGTATATGGGGCCGGCGCCCTACCAACTGAGCCTTTGGTTGTTTTTTTTTGAAACAGAGCCTCAAGCTGTTGAATTGCATGACAGCTCACAGCAACCTCCAACTCCTGGGCTTAAGCAATTCTCTTGCCTCAGCCTCCCAAGTAGCTGGGACCACAAGCGCCTGCCACAACATCCAGCCAGAAATTAAGTTTTAAACATAATTCTCTTTTTTTTTTTCTTTGAGACAGAGTCTCACTTTTGTCACCTTTGGTAGAGTACGGTGGCATCATAGCTCACAGCAACCTCAAACTCTTGGGCTTAAGCGATTCTCTTGCTTCATCCTCCCAAGTAGCTGGGACTATAGGCACCCGCCACAATGCCCAGCCCACCACAATGCCCAGCTATTTTTTTGTTGTAGTTGTCATTGTTGTTTTTACCAGGCCCAGAACCCGCCAGCCCTGGTATATGTGGCCCTGAGCTATGGGAGCCAAGCCAAGAATTACAATTTCAATTATCCCATTTCTCCCATTCTAGTTTTCTCATTCTTCTCAACGGAGCCCAGTTTCTTAAGACATGGTCCCAGCCTTTCTTCTCATTCTGTATTCTTCATCATGTAATCTCTATCACAGTTTTGATTACTTTCCATAAAAACTTGGCGGCGCCTGTGGCTCAAGGAGTAGGGCGCCGGTCCCATATGCCAGAGGTGGCGGGTTCAAACCCAGCCCTGGCCAAAAAAAAAAAACCAAAAAAAAAAAAAAAAAACTTAGGTCACCAAATGTTGACTTTAAGTTCATAACCTTTTTTTTTTTTTTTTGTAGAGACAGAGTCTCACTTTATGGCCCTCGGTAGAGTGCCGTGGCATCACACAGCTCACAGCAACCTCCAACTCCTGGGCTTAAGCGATTCTCTTGCCTCAGCCTCCTGAGTAGCTGGGACTACAGGCGCCTGCCACAACGCCCAGCTATTTTTTTTTTTTTTTTGGTTGCAGTTTGGCCGGGTCTGGGTTTGAACCTACCACCCTCGGTATATGGGGCCGGCACCTTAACCGACTGAGCCACATGCACCGCCCAAGTTCATAACCTTTTTTCTGAGATTGACCCAAATATACAGTTACCTAATAAACACTTCCACTGGGGCCCAAAATATTTCCTTCAATACAGCAGTGATGTCTAACGAAAATGCTTCAAAAACATTTTCCACCAGTCTAGTTACTTCTTTATTGCCCATAAAGATAAAAGTGCCATAAAGTACCACACAACCAAAATGGAACTCCCTCTTTGCTTCCAAACCAGGTCCTCATCCAATGTTCTTTATCTCAAATGACCATTTATTCATTTATTAGAATTCTTAAGTCAGAATCCTAGTAAACATACCTCCTTCCTCTCATTTCCTTAATGAAAGATGTTGCTTTAATTTTATAATCTTTTTTTTTTATTTTTATTTTTTGTAGAGACAGAGTCTCACTTTATGGCCCTCGGTAGAGTGCCATGGCCTCACACAACTCACAGCAACCTCCAACTCCTGGGCTTTAAGCAATTCTCTTGCCTCAGCCTCCCAAGTAGCTGGGACTACAGGTGCCCGCCACAACGCCCGGCTAGTTTTTCGTTGCAGTTTGGCCGGGGCCGGGTTTGAACCCGCCACCCTCGGTATATGGGGCCAGCACCCTACGGACTGAGCCATAGGCGCCGCCCTATAATCTTTTTTATATTTAATGACCTAGTATCTTTTAAATATGGTCTGTTCCTAAATATCGAATTCCACTACTATTGCCACTATTCTTTTTTTTTTTTTTTTATTGTTGGGGATTCATTGAGGGTACAATAAGCCAGGTTACACTGATTGCAATTGTTAGGTAAAGTCCCTCTTGCAATCATGTCTTGCCCCCATAAAGTGTGACACACACCAAGGCCCCACCCCCCTCCCTTCTTCCCTCTTTCTGTTCCCCCTATTGCCACTATTCTAATCCAAGTTATTAATAGCATTTTTTTTTTACTTTTTTTATTTTATTTGAGCAAAAAAATGTTTACTCAGAACCAGAAGAGGTTCTGGTTTGTAGTGAACTTTTATAGACTAAACACAGAAAAAAAAAAAAAGAAGAAGAAGAAAAGAAATCACCTGATTGGCTATGACTAGGTATCTGAGTTATTTGGAACTGGCTGGCTGTGAATGGCTGAAACCCATCTGCTTGTGATAGGCCGAAACGCCTAAGCTAGCTACCAATTTGTCCATTTAACTACAGCACTACAAAAAAATTCACCTACTAGATTCAAGGAATTTTTTTTTTTTGGTTTTATATTGCGTTTATTTTATTTATTTATTTTTTTTGTAGAGACAGAGTCTCACTGTACCAACCTCGGGTAGAGTGCCGTGGCGTCACACGGCTCACAGCAACCTCTAACTCTTGGGCTTACGCGATTCTCTTGCCTCAGCCTCCCGAGCAGGTGGGACTACAGGCCCCCACCACAACGCCCGGCTATTATTTTTTGTTGTTGCAGTTTGGCCGGGGCTGGGTTTGAACCCGCCACCCTCGGCATATGGGGCCGGCGCCCTACTCACTGAGCCACAGGCGCCGCCCTATATTGCGTTTATTCAGTGTCTGCCACTGATAGCAGCGTAGCTTGTTCTTTTCAGACTCAGCCCCTAGAACCTACAGTTTGCCTGTTATTCACTATTGGGTGGCATGTGGTGCTGTGATTAAATTGTCACTCTTGCCATCACGAAACCTGCTGCTGTTAGAACTGTAGAATGTTCCTGACTACTTCAACATAGTGGCTGTCCAGGGCGGCTTCCTTTGAGTCCCAGGCTGCAGGAACTTCTTAATTGTGGGGATGTTGCTGATACTTGTTTTAAATGCCGTTAGCAAAGGGAAGTCAAAAAGAGCAGAAGCATCCAATTCTTCCACCATTAAAATAGCTTCCAACAACTGTACATCTGCCCAACTGAATTTGTTGCCAACGAGAAAATCTTCTCCTTGGTCTTTCAAAATCTTTTCAGACGGGCAAGTAGTGGGTTTTAACTTTCTTCACCACTAAAGCCAAGGCCTCCTCTTTTTCTTTAGGGGGTTATAAGGGAGCGACTGCTATCGTCATCATCAGATCCAGGGTGCCATCGGTGTACATGTTGATCCTGACTCTCTCCTTCAGGTCCTTCCCATAGAGGTCATACTTAGCAGCTAGGTAGCTGAGGTTGTCTCTAGCCTGCATCAGCAGCATTCCATCAATTTCAACCAAAGGCACTTGGGCAAAAAGCAGGCGTCTGTCTTTCTGCAACTTTTCGTAATTGTTCTCTTGTTTCTTTTTTTTTTTTTTGGCCGGGGCTAGGTTTGAACCCACCACCTCTGGCATATGGGACCGGCGCCCTACTCCTTGAGCCACTGGTACCGCCCTATTGTTCTTTTGTTTCAAAAATTCTTCTTCCAACTCCTCTCCAGCTGCAGCCAGCAGCCAGCGGATAGACTCCTTCCTGCCCCTGCCACGGAAGTAATAGAGCTTGGGTTTAGCTGACATGACTCCTGCCTTGGGGTTTTCTTATCCCTTCTAGGCTGTGTCTCAGGGATGTCTAGATTCAAAGAATTTCACTCTTGCTCTACCGCCTTTTTTTTCTCTACCCTGCAATCAGGACCATTTTATCATAATGAAAATTTGCTGGTTACAAACACAGCACCTGTTCAAAATGTTTAAATCACTTCTGAATGTTGGGGGATGGAGAAAGAATCCTTTCAGGTTCTGTGAGTACTGGCCTAATGTTCTAGCCTCATCTTGCTCCGCTCTGCCTTTTTCATTCAGCATGTAGTTTCTCCAGCCTAGAATGCTCTGTTTCATCCGTCACATTTTCACAACTAACTTTGCCTACCTAATCATATTTCAGTTCATCTTTATTACACATTCATAACTTCCTATGTTTTCCACATTTCTCTGTGAATACCCATCAACACCCAGAAACATTTATAACGCGGGATTTTTTGTTTTTTTTCTTGTGGACTATAGGTTTCACGAGAGCAGGAATTTCTCTGTGCTGCTTACTGCTCTTGCATCTTCAAATCCTAGACAAATGCCTGGCACACGTAAAGTATAAATAAATGTGACTGAATAAACGAATGATTAAACGAGATAAGGCACAGAAAGCCTCAACAGACAAATCTAAAATAGTAGAATCTAACTCATTTACATAAAAGAGACCCAAGCCCGATAAACTAAAGTAGCTTGTTTAACATCACAAACATGGTCTGTGGCAAAACCAGAGTTCCTTATTTTCTTGTTATTAAGCAGGCACACCAGGATCTATGATGAGACTTGCGTCGTACTCTCATTTTTTTCAGTTTTACTTGACTAACAGAGACAATCCATATTGTTTTAAAGCGTTCTGAGATAGCCTTTCTTCACGTTTACAAAAAGGACCAATCCCAGTGTGCAATGCAAACAATGAGTTAAAAGTCTCTTAGAAACCACACGTCCCAGCATGCCATTCTCCCGAGCAATCTCGGAAGTGGGTTTGCGAGACGCCGTTGCGTTCTGGGAATTAGAGTCTCTCGGGATCGGCCCCGCCTCTTGTGCGGCTTCCGCGGCCTACGTCTGAAGAAAACGCTACGGGGTGGATTAGCGTGGCCAGAGCCCTGGAGAGTGGTGTTACCCCACAACCTTCGCCCCCTGCCCCGTAGCCGGCTCCGCCTCTTCCTTAATCTTTTCCCTAGCCCAAAATGGCGGCGGAGGTGGATTTTGGCGACCTGGAGCTGTTCGAGGCGTTTGACCACCCGGAGGAGTCGATTCCAAAGCCGGTTCACACTCGCTTCAAGGACGATGACGGTGACGAAGAGGACGAGAATGGGGTCGGCGACGCGGAGCTGCGGGAGCGCCTTCGGCAGTGCGAGGAGACCATCGAGCGGCTCCACGCCGAGAATATCCTTCCTGTCCTCCAGGCCCTGTCATCTCGGCGTGAGGTCGGGGCAGCGCCCCGCGAAGGCGCGGGTGGAAATTCCAACAGGGCAAGAATTCGAAGTAATTTCTCGCGTACAACTGGCGGGCTGAGAATTTAGGGCTTCGGTTGCGCAAGCTGTGTTGGGGCCTCGACGCAAACCTTTTTCCTTACGGAAATCAGTCTCCTGACTAGACCCGCTCGTGTTACCCGCCAGCCGGGTGCGGTTTCTTCGGGTTATTGTAGACTCCTCAACTGTTAGAGTGTAGACAGGCAACCACTTCCCTTCCTCTCCTTGAGGTCATGATCCGATTTCGTATTTTGCAACCAAACGCAAATTAATGCTGTCGTGTTGGTACGTTAGGAGATACTGGAAACTTAGACCTTGGATCACTTTTTATGACGGGAAAGATCTCATGGTCCTAGGATGCAGAGTTGGGGGGCCTAATGCAAAGAGAAATAGTTAACAGCTTAATTAAATTTGGGGATTAATTTTAGACTAGTGTCTGTGGTGAAGATACATTGCAACCCTTTGGGGAAAACGTGCCAAATAAATTTATGTTTGGCTTGAGTTACATGATTACAGATGTTTCTGGATTTGCTGGTATGTTTATTTATACTCCTAGTGTCTTTAAAATTATAAAGAGGGTGCCTTAAAAAATGTATGCACTTTTTTTTTTTTTTTTTTGGCAAGGGCTAGGTTTGAACCCACCACCTCCAGCATATGGGACCGGCGCCCTACTCCTTGAGCCACAGGCGCCACCCAAATGTATGCACATTTTAAGAAAAGAAAAAACTTATATTTGTAATACAAGTCACGTTTGACATCTGCAATTACAAGAGGTGCTCAACATGACTTTTGTGTTCATCTGTTGTAATTGGTGTATATTGAGTATTACAATTTTCGTTTTTTATTTTTGAGACAGAGTCTCACTTTGTCGCCCTCTGTAGACTGCTTGGCTTCATAGCTCACAGCAACCTCCAACTCTTGGACTCCAGCGATTCTCTTGCCTCAGCCTCCCAAGTAGCTAGACTACAGGTGCCCGCCATAGTGATCCGCTATTTTTAGACAAGAGGTCTTTTTTTTTTTTTTTTTTTTTTTTGTAGAGACAGAGTCTCACTTTATGGCCCTTGGTAGAGTGCTGTGGCATCACACAGCTCACAGCAACCTCCAGCTCCTGGGCTTAAGCGATTCTCTTGCCTCAGCCTCCCGAGTAGCTGGGACTACAGGTGCCCGCCACAACGCCCGGCTATTTTTTTTGTTGCAGTTTGGCCGGGGCTGGGTTTGAACCCGCCACCCTCGGCATATGGGGCCGGCGCCCTGCTCACTGAGCCACAGGCGCCGCCCTAGAGAAGAGGTCTTACTCTGCCTTAGTGTGGGTCTTCAACCTGTAAACTGAGGCAATCCACCCACCTGGGCCTCCAAGTGGATTACAGGAGTGAGCCACTGTGCCAGGCCTGAGTATTACAATTTTTTTTTTTTTGCAGTTTTGGCGGGGCTGGGTTTGAACCCACCACCTCTGGCATATGGGGCCAGCACCCTACTCCTTTGAGCCACAGGCACCACCCAGAGTATTATAATTTTAATGCAGTTCTTAAAATATGTATACTTTTTTTTTGAGACAGAGCCTCAAGCTGTCACCCTGGGTAGAGTGCTATGGCATCAGCTCACAGCAACCACCAACTCTTGGGCTCGAGCGATTCTCCTGCCTCAGCCTCCCAAGTAGCTGGGACTACAGGCTCCCGCCACAACTCAACGCCCGGCTGTTTTTTGGTTGCAGCTGTCGTTGTTTGGCGGACCCAGGATGGATTTGAACTGCCAGCTCTGGTGTATGTGGCTGGTGCCTTAGCCACTTGAGCCACAGGCATTGAGCCCTTTTTTTTTTTTTCTTGTAGAGACAGAGTCTCACTGTACCGCCCTCCGGTAGAGTGCTGTAGCGTCACACAGCTCACAGCAACCTCTAACTCTTGGGCTTACGCGATTCTCTTGCCTCAGCCTCCCGAGCAGCTGGGACTACAGGCGCCCACCACAACGCCTGGCTATTTTTTTGTTGCAGTTTGGCCGGGGCTGGGTTTGAACCCACCACCCTCAGCATATGGGGCCGGCGCCCTACTCCTGAGCCACAGACGCCACCCTTTTTTTTTTTTTTTAAGAGACAGGGTCTTACTTCGTAGTCCTCCGTAGAGTGTCGTAGTGTCACAGCTCACAGCAACCTCCAGCTCCTGGGCTTAGGCAATTCTCTTGCCTCAGCCTCCCAAGTAGCTGGAACTCCAGGTGCCAGGCACAACGCTCAGCAATTTTTTTGTTGCAGTTTGGCCTGGGTTGGGTTCGAACTCACCACCCTGGGTGTATGGGGCCTACTCACTAAGCCACAGGCCCACCCAAAATGTGTATACATTTTTTTGGCACCCTGTAAATACAGCTGATTTTGGCTTAGGTAGTTTTCCTTTTCCTCTGTAAAGATCTCTAAAAGTGCTTGATTTAAAAGCTTTTAAGGTTTTTGAAGTCTGACTTTTTTTTTTTTACAGGTTGATTTTTCATCAACATTTTGTTAATGAAAATTTTCAAAATAGAAGAAAGTTGAAAGTATTGTGAAATAAGCATCCATAGATTTCCTCTCAGATTTTTTATTTTTGAGACAGAGTCTCACTCTGTCGCCCTAGGTAGAGTTCCATGGCATCATAGCTCACAGTAACATTGGGCTCTTGCGATTCTTTTGCCTCATCCTTCGGAGTAGCTAGGACTACAGGCCCTTGCAACAACCCTGCCTTGCTATTTTTAGAGGGGTCTCCTGGCTCAGGCCGGTCTCAAACCCTTGGGCTCAGACAGTCCACCTCCTCAGCCTCCAAGAGTGTTAGGATTACTGGCGTGAGCCACTGTACCTTGCCCTCCTCTCAGATTTTTTTTTTTTTTTGAGACAGAACCTCAAGCTGTGGCTCTGGGTAGAGTGCTGTGGCATCACAGCTCACAGCAACATCCAACTCCTGGGCTTAAGTGATTCTCTTGTCTCATCCTCCCAAGTAGCTGGGACTACAGATGCTTGCCACAATGCCTGGCTATTTTTTGGTTGTAGTTGTCATTATTCCGCAGGCCTGGGCCAGATTGGAACCCTCCAGCTCTGGTATATATGGCTGGTGCCTTAGCTGCTTGAGCTGCAGGCTCTAAACCTTTCTTTTTTTGAGACAGAGTCTTACTCTGTTGCGCTGGGTAGAGCCCTGTGTCATCATAGCTCATAGCAACCTCCAACTCTTGGGCTCAAGTGATCCTCTTGCCTCAGTTTTTCTATTTTTAGTAGAAACAGGGTCTCACCCTTGCTCAGGCTGGTCTGGAGCTTATGAGCTCAAGCAATCCACCCACCTCGGTCTTCCAGAGTACTAGGATTACAGTCTTTTTTTTTTTTTTTTGTAGAGACAGAGTCCTACCTTATCGCCCTTGGTAGAGTGCTGTGGCATCACACAGCTCACAGCAACCTCCAAATCCTTGGGCTTAGGCGATTCTCTTGACTCAGCCTCCCAAGTAGCTGGGACTACAGGCGCCCGCCACAACGCCCAGCTATTTTTTTGTTGCAGTTTGGCCGGGGCTGGGTTTGAACCCGCCACCCTCGGCATATGGGGCCGGCGCCCTACCCGCTGAGCCACAGGCGTTGCCCTAGGACTACAGTCTTAAGAACCATAGTAATTTTTAGGTCCAAGTGCCTAGCCCTGTGACAAAACAGGAGCTCAATGTCATCCTCAAAATATTCAAGAGTCTTTTACATTTGTGACATGCTAACACCAAAAGTAAGAATAGTAGCAGTTGAATTTTATGATTTGTGTGATTCTGTTTAATGAGGGCTAATGTTTCTTAACAAATAATAACATCAAGAACTTAAAAGAAAATTGAACATTCTGACTCGACCAAGGTATGAGATATTTATCCTGATACTAATATTTAATCACTATTTCTTTGTAAAAAGCATGTAAGATTTTTGTATCACTTTTATTTGTTATTTCTCTGAAGTGATCAGAGTAAGGGTCCTTTTTCTTTTTCTTTTTTTTTTTTTTTGAGACAGATTCTCAAGCTGTCACTGTGGGTAGAGTGCTGTGGTTTCATAGCTCAAAGCAACCTCCAACTCTTGGCTCAAGAGATCCTCTTCCCTCAGTTTTTCTATTTTCAGTAGAGATGGGGTCTTGCTTTTCCTCAGGCTGGTCTCGAACTTGTGAACTCAAGCAATCCACCTGCCTCAGCCTCCCAGAGTGCTAGGATTACAGGCATGAGCCACCTCAACTAGGCTGGATATCTGGGTTTTTGTTTTTTGTTTTTTAGAGACAGGGACTCACTTTGTCACCCTCGGTAGAGTACTGTGATGTCACAGCTCACAGCAACCTCAAACTCCTGGGCTCAGGGGATTCTTTTGCCTCAGCCTCCCTAGTAGTTAGGACTACAGGCACCCACTAAAATGCCCGGCTATGTTTTTTTGTTTGTTTGTTTTAGCAGGTTCGAACCCACCAGCCCCAGTACTTGTGGCCCATGCCCTAACCACTGAGCTATAGGCGCCCAGCCTTTTTTTTTTTTTTTTTTTTTGTTGGATTTTTGGCTGGGGCTAGGTTTGAACCCGCCACCTCTGGCATATGGGACCGGCGCCCTACTCCTTGAGCCACAGGCTCCGCCCCATCAACCTTTTTTTTTGAGACAGAGTCTCACTGGGTAGAATGCCATGATATCATAGATCACAGTAACCTCAAACACTTGTTTTCAAGCAAACCTCTTGCCTCAGCCTTCTGAATAGCTGGGACTATGGGCTCCTGCCACAATGCCTTGCTAAGTTTTCTATTTTTAGTGGAAACAGGGGTTTTGCTTTTGCTCAGGCTGGTTTCAAACTCCTGAGCTCAGGCAATCCACCTGCCTTGGCCTTCCAGAGTGGTTGGATTGCAGTCCTGACCCACCACACCTGGCCTGGATATCTAATTTTTTTTTTTTAGATAGAATCTTACTTTGTTGCCCTCTGTAGAGTGCAGTAGCGTCATAACTCACAGCAACCTCAAACTCTTGGGCTCAAGTAATTCTCTTGCCTCAGCCTCCCAAGTTGCTTGGGACTATAGGCGCCCACCACAGTGCCCAGCTATTTTGACAGACGAGGTCTTGCTCTGGCTCAGGCTGGTCTCAAACCTGTGAGCTCAGGCAGTTCACAAAGTTCAGCCTCCCAGAGTGTTAGGATTACAGGCATGAGCCACTGCGCCAGGCAGAATAGTAGTTTAAGCTTTCGAAAGTTGGAGGTGCCATGATGTAGTTTTATTTGTACATTTTTGTGTATGCTATTAGCTGGAATATATTGGAATGCAGTAGTGACTAAAAGTTTATACATTTTATTTATTGTATTTGTTTAGAGTCTCACTCTGTCACCCTGGGTAGAGAGCCATGGAATCATCATAGGTCATAGCAGCCTCGAACTTCTTCTAGTGACCCTCTTGCCTCAGTTTTTCTATTTTTGATAGAGATGGAGTCTTGCTCTTGCTCAGGCTGGTCTTGAGAACTCCTGAGCTCAAGCAATTCACCTGCCTCAGCCTCCCAGAGTGCTAGGCTAACAGGCATGAGCCACTGGACCTAGCCAAAAGTTTATAAATTTTAGAAGAATTTATTTATGTATTTCTTTCTTTATTTTTTGAGACAGAGTCTCAAGCTGTCACCCTGGGTAGAGTGCTGTGGCATCATAGCTCATAACAACCTCCAACTCTTGGGTTCAAGCCATCCTCTTGCCTCAGTTTTTTCTATTTTTAGTAGGGAAGAGGTTCACTTTTGCTCAGTTTGGTCTTGAACCTTGTGAGCAAGCAGTCTACCCTCTTCAGCCTCCCAGAGTGCTAGGAAAATTTTAGAATTTAGAAATATTTCAAAATACCTTTCCCATGCCCTACCTTTCTTCTGTATGAGCACAGTTTGTGCATCTATACTAATTTTGGTTAGATATTAAATGTATTGTTTGTTTGTTTGTTTGTTTTTTGTAGAGACAGAGTCTCACTGTACTGCCCTTGGGTAGAGTGCCCTGGCGTCACACAGCTCACAGCAACCTCTAACTCTTGGGCTTACGCGATTCTCTTGCCTCAGCCTCCAGAGCAGCTGGGACTACAGGCGCACGCCACAACACCCGGCTATTTTTCTGTTGCAGTTTGGCCAGGGCTGCGTCCAAACCCGCCATCCTCGGCATGTGGGGCCGGCGCCCTACTGACTGAGCTACAGGTGCCGCCCGATGTTAAATGTATTAATGTAACTAGAATTCCTCATAAAAATCATAATTTTCTTACATTAAAGATATTTAAGTAATTAATTATACATTTTCTAATGGAGTTAATCATTTAAATATTAAACACTTATCTTAAAAATGATAGTAATTATCTTAAGTGAAATGATTACAGCATTGTAGGCTTTGCCAGTTTATAACAAGGTAGCAATCAGTATTACAAAAAGGAATAAGTTATTATTTTTTAGAAATTGTCCTCTTGGGCGGTGCCTGTGGCTGAAGGAGTAGGGCATCTGTCCCATATGTTGGAAGTGGTGGGTTCAAATCTAGAAAAACCAAAAAAAGATCCTCTTATCATCAGACTGATAAAGCATTCTACTGAAAACCAAGGAAGGAGAGATAGAGACTTACTTAAAGTTTGTGTCCTCAAATCTTTTGATTTAGTCTTTATTTTGTAACTGTTATAATCAGAAGTTTCTCCTCTTATCGGGAAACATTGTAATGATGTTTATGTGTGTTTAAGAAAAGCCTTTACACATACACAAAGTAAAAAGAATAGTATGATTACTATTACCTATATCTTCCTCACTTAGATTTAATAATTTTACTATGTTACCTAATAATCTTATAGGCAAATTTCACCCCAAATATTTCAGCTTTTTCTAAGACAAGTCTCAGAAAAAGACCCTGGAGTACAGTGGCACAGTCATACCTCCCCATACACTAGAACTCCTAGACTCCTGATCCTCCTGCCTTACCCTCCCCCCTAGCTTGGACTACAGACACACACCACCATGCACTGCTAATTTTTTTTTAGATATGGAGTCTTGCTATGTTTGCTCTGGCTGGTCATGAAAACTTGTGTTTTTAAGAATAAAGACTTATGCATAACCACACAGCATTAGCACACCTAATGACTGGCATGATTTTCTTAACACTTCTCTTACTCCATATTCAAATTTCTCCTCTGAGTGTTTTTATAGCTAGTTGTTCAAACTGGACTCCAACCAAGGACCATGCAGTTGCGTATGGTTTTTAAAAATATTATGGGGCGGCTCCTGTGGCTCAGTGAGTAGGGCGCCAGCCCCATATGCCGAGGGTGGCGGGTTCAAACCCAGCCCCCGCCAAACTGCAATAAAAAAATAGTTGGGCGGCATCTGTGGCTCAGTTGGTAAGGCGCCGGCCCCATATACTGAGGCTGGTGGGTTCAAACCCGGCCCCGGCTGAACTGCAACCAAAAAATAGCTGGGCGTTGTGGCGGGCGCCTGTAGTCCCAGCTACTCAGGAGGCTGAGGCAAGAGAATCACGTAAGCCCAGGAGTTGGAGGCTGCTGTGAGCTGTGTGAGGCCACAGCACTCTACCGAGGGCCATAAAGTGAGACTCTGTCTCTACAAAAAAAAAAATAGTCGGGTGTTGTGGTGGGCGCCTGTAGTCCCAGCTGCTTGGGAGGCTGAGGCAAGGGAATCATGTAAGCCCAAGAGTTAAGAGTTAGAGGTTGCTGTGAGCCATGTGACATCATGGCACTCTACCCGAGGGCGGTACAGTGAGACTCTTGTCTGTACAAAAAAATAAATAAATAAATAAAAATATTTTGTATTTTTAAAACCTAAAGTTGAAACAAGTCTTTTTGATATTTTAATTTTGTTTATTTACTTGGGGCGGCTCCTGTGGCTCAGTGAGTAGGGCGCCAGCCCCATATGCCGAGGGTATGAACAATTCTAAATAGAAAGTGATTTATTTCATGTGCTATACAGGTAAAGGAATAGGAGGAGGTGTAAGAGGAAGAATCAAGAGATTCATCTGGTCCCAGGTTACTGAAGGGATATATTACAGATTTCCAGACTGCATTCTAGTTCTGTTTTAGCAGTATTTGGCAGATCCAGGAATAGTATACTTACATATATATAACTACACTTAGTTTTTTATATATATATCTGCTTTAGAATCTTGGATTTGAGATATTTAGTACAATGTTTTTTACTGTCCAAGAATCAATTCGTTTATAAAGTATTTCATTTTCTCATATACAATAGTACGTCTGTAAGCTGATCTCACAAGGGACAGTAACAAAACCAGTCAACACAAGTGGTCAACATAAGGAACTAGGCCTACTGTACTGATACATACATGTGGTGCATGTCTGGTCTATAAAAATTAGGTCAATATTAAGGAGGTGGTCAGTGTAGGGAGGTGGTCAACTATGGAAGTTCTTCTGTACTTCCAAGCCATATCCACTCAGATTCTTTTAGAAATATATTCTTTTGGGGTGGCGCCTGTGGCTCAGTCGGTAAGGCGCCGGCCCCATATACCGAGGGTGGCGGGTTCATACCCGGCCCCGGCTGAATTGCAACCAAAAAATAGCTGGGCGTTGTGGCAGGTGCCTGTAGTCCCAGCTACTCGGGAGGCTGAGGCAAGAGAATCGCTTAAGCCCAGGAGTTGGAGGTTGCTGTGAGCTGTCTGATGCCATGGCACTCTACCAAGGGCCATAAAGTGAAACTCTGTCTCTACAAAAAAGAAATATATTCTTTTTTTTTTTTTTTTGGCCTGGGCTGGGTTCGAACCCTCCACCTGCAGCATATGGGGCCAGCGCCCTACTACTTTGGGCCACAGATGCCGCCCTAGAAATATATTCCTTTTTTTTTTGCAATTTTGGCTGGGGCTGGGTTTGAACCCACCACCTCCAGCATATGGGGCCAGCGCCCTACTCCTTTGAGCCACAGGAGCTGCCCTGAAATATATTCTTGTAACCTACTAATTTATCCAACTCTTCCCTTCTCGTCCCTATAATTTATAAAGAAACTAGTCATAAGGTAGAGAAACTTTTTGTTTGAGAACTGAAAGATAACTGTAGTTCTTAATTTTTTGTGAAACATTTATTAAATGTTGGCCAGCCACAATGGTTCATGTCTACAATCATAGCACTTAGGGAGACTGAGGTAGGAGGATTCTTTGAGGCCAGGAGTTCAAGACTCATCTGGGAAGAAAGCAAAGCCTCCTCTACAATGTATTTTATTATTATTTTATTTTTTTGAGACAGAGTCTGTCACATTGTCACCCTTAATAGAGTGTGATGGTATCATAGCTCACAGCAACTTCAAACTCTTGGGCTCAAGTGATCCTCTTGCCTCAGTTATTTTTAGTAGAGACGGAGTTCCATTCAGGCTGGTCTTGAACTCATGAGCTCAAATGATCCACTCTCATTGGCCTCCCAGAATTCTACAAAGTATTGTAAAAATTAGCTGGGCTTGGTGTCTTGCACCTTTCAGCGCCTGCCCACACACACAGACATGCATACACTTATTAAGTAAGAGATTTGTATAAAACCATTAAAGTACATAGAATTGAGAAAAGCTTAGATTTTTCTTGAGAAAACTGTAGTTCTTGGTGGTTAATGGTCATTTGTAAAATATAATGTTTATTGGTACTTAAGAATTATGAAAGTTATGTGTTTATATATACATAGGCAAGTTTTACGTTAATGTATTCTAAGAATATGTTTTAATTCTGTTTTAGTGGAATATTGGTGAACAATACTAAGTTAGATGGACCTTTATTACAGATTCTATTTATGAACAATGCTATTTCAAAGTAAGTAATTTTTTTTCCTTTTCTGAAATATAATTGAGTTAATATTTCTGAAACAATATCTTTTGTAATTATGCTCTTTTCATTTGTACTTATTCTGTTCTTAAAATGGAGTTTAATTGTATGGAATCATGATTAAGAGCAAGGATGTTGGGCGGCGCCTGTGGCTCAGTCGGTAGGGCGCCGGCACCATATACTGAGGGTGACGGGTTCAAACCCAGCCCCGGCCAAACTGCAACCAAAAAATAGCCGGGCGTTGTGGTGGGCGCCTGTAGTCCCAGCTACTTGGGAGGCTGAGGCAAGAGAATCGCTTAAGCCCAGGAGTTGGAAGTTGCTGTGAGCTGTGTGAGGCCACGGCACTCTACCAAGGGCCATAAAGTGAGACTCTGTCTCTATAAAAAAACAAAAAAAAGCAAGGATGTTGAGGTCCTGTAGACCTGAATTTGCTTCTGGACTTCTGGGAAAATGAGGAAACTTTTCTGTATTATCAATTTGTTTTTTTGTTTTTTTTTTTGAGACAGAGTCCCACTATGTTGCCCTTGGTAGAGAGCTGTGGCATCACAGCTCACAGCAACCTCAAACTGTTGGACTTCAGCGATTCTCTTGTCTCAGTCTCCCAAGTAGCTGGGACTACAGGTGTCCACCACAGTGCCACATCTCTCTTTTTTTTTTGTAGAGACAGAGTCTCACTTTATGGCCCTCAATAGAGTTCCGTGGCTTCACACAGCTCACAGCAACCTCCAACTCCTGGGCTTAAGCGATTCTCTTGCCTCAGCCTCCCGAGTAGCTGGGACTACAGGCGCCCGCCACAACGCCCGGCTATTTTTTGGTTGCAGTTTGGCCAGGGCCGGGTTTGAACCCGCCACCCTAGGTATATGGGGCCAGCGCCCTACCAACTGAGCCATAGGCGCCGCCCACCACATCTCTCCTAAAATCAGACAACTGAGTTTTCCTTTTGGCAATCTTGAAAGCCTGCCCACGTGATTTTTTTCTTTTCTTTTTCTTTTTTTTTTTTTAAGACAGAGTCTCTGTTGCCCTGGGCAAAGTGCTGTGGCATCATAGCTCACAACAACCTCAAACTCATGGGCTTGAGCAATCCTCTTGCCTCAGCTTCCCAAGTGAGGGACAGGTGTGTACCACTATGCCTGGCTCATTTTTTTTTTTTCTTTGTAGAGACAGAGTCTCACTGTACCGCCCTCGGGTAGAGTGCCATGGCGTCACACGGCTCACAGCAACCTCCAACTCCTGGGCTTAAGCGATTCTCTTGCCTCAGCCTCCCGAGTAGCTGGGACTACAGGCCGGCTCATTTTTTCTATTTTTAGTAGAGACAGGGTCTTACTCCTGCTGAGGCTGATCTCAAACTCCTGAGCTTAAGTAGCCCACCTGCCTCAGCCTCCCAGAGTACTGGGATTACAGGTATGAACCACTAAGCCCAGCCTATGATTATTGTTTTTAATAGCAACACCAGGCTCTTGTAAGCCACCCAGCATCCTTGGGTTTAGGGTGAGCATTTTTACGGTGCTTGCTAGAGTATTCAGAAATAGTTTCAGCACTTGCCTCAACATGGTAATAGATACTTCAAAGAGGTGCTTCTGCCTTCCCAAGTTACTTTTTTTTTTTTTGAGACAGTTTCACTATGTTGCCCTTGGTAGAGTGCTGTAGTGTCATAGCTCACAGCAATCTCAAACTCTTGGGCTTAAGCGATTCTCTTGCCTCTGCTCCCAAGTACCTGGGACTATAGGCTATTGGACCTCGCTGTATTTTTTTTTTTTTTTTTTTTTTTTAGAGACAGAGTCTCACTGTACCGCCCTCGGGTAGAGTGCTGTGGCGTCACACGGCTCACAGCAACCTTCTAACTCTTGGGCTTACGCGATCTCTTGCCTCAGCCTCACGAGCAGCTGGGACTACAGGCGCCCGCCACAACACCCGGCTATTTTTTTTGTTGTTGCAGTTTGGCCGGGGCTGGGTTTGAACACGCCACCTTCTGCATATGGGGCCGGCGCCCTACTCACTGAGCCACAGGCGCCACCCGGACCTCGCTATCTTTTATTGGATGTTTAGCTGGCCCGATTCAGGTTTGAACCCACCAGCCTTGGTGTATGTGGTTGGTGCCGTAGCCACTGTGCTGTGGGCGCTGAGCCCTTCCCAAATTACTTAATCATATTGTTATCTTCTATGCTGACCAGGGAATAGTGGCAGGCTCATAACCTGCTTTATCTCAGTAGAAGTGGAACTCACGGCTCTGGGGGTGGAGCAGCTGGATGGTGTATACAGCAGCAGATAAGAACTGGGCACAGCTAGGCTTTGGCACCATTGCCTCTTATCTCTTCTTCCCTTAGATTTGCTATCTACTCACGACAGACTGCTTGGAGTACCATTCATCTGGTGTTTTCACCTGCAGAAATCTTAGAATGTCATAGCTAGAACTGGGCGCAGCTAGGCTCTGGACTTAAGGCTCTTATCTCTTCTTCCCTTAGATTTGCTGTCTACTCATGACAGACTGATTGGTGTACCATTCATCTGATGTTTTCACCTGCAGAAATCTTAGAATGTCATAGCTAGAAGAGAAGTGAAGGATTGTCAAGTCTGTCAAAAAGCAGTTGTGTTTGAGACCCTGTGGCTGACCAGTTGCAGCCTTAACAAGACCTGGGCTACTTTGACACCTGACCTAGGCAATACAGAATTTCTGATGAACTTGGTTCTTGTCCCAGAGGGCTAGAGAAAATAGACTTTAGTATTTTGTCCTACGTTAGATTTTGCTTTTGCTTTTTTCAGTTTCATATTTGTGTTTCCTTATATGTCTATAAAGAGTCTTTGGGAGAAGGATGTGGAACAACTAAATACATTGGCTATCTTTGTGTTGCAGAAATAGGTGGCTAAGAGAGAGTAGGAAGGGAGCTAAGTACATAAAATTTATAAATAAAGTCCACTTACTCTGTGCACAAGTGTTTGGCAACTATTATGCCAAACATTGTGTTACATTATGATAATCATTTTCTTTAACTTGGCAACAATGTCTATCTTTCCTTAATGAATAGTTTCTTGTGTGTTACAGAGAGTCAGTGATTTGATAAGCCTCTGACAAATAAAATAATGAAATTTACACAATAACATATATAACTTGAATTTATAAAATGTTTCACTTTGGGTTCTGACCATTTTGTCCTCTCATACAGGCAATATCATCAAGAAATAGAAGAATTTGTATCAAATTTAGTAAAGAGATTTGAGGAACAGCAGAAAAATGATGTGGAAAAGACTTCCTTTAGCCTTTTGCCCCAGGTATTTCAAATTTAAGAGAGTTTACGATAAGTAGAATATGCTTTTCATTGCCAATTATTAGGCCACAATAATTTTTTTTTTTTTTTTTTTTTTTTGAGACAGAGCCTCAAGCCGTCACCCTGGGTGGAGTACTGTGGCATCACAGCTCACAGCAACCTCCCAACTCCTGGGCTCAAGCGATTCTCCTGCCTCCACTCCCCAAGTAGCTGGGACCACAGGCGCCCACCACAATACCCGGCTATTTTTTGGTTGCAGCCCTCATTGTTGTTTGGCTGGCCGGGGCTGGATTCGAACCTGCTAGCTCAAGTGTATGTGGCTGGCGCCTTAGCTGCTTGAGCCACAGGCGCCAAGCCAAGCCACAATAATCTTAAATCAAAACCAAAATGAGGGCAGTACCTGTGGTTCAGTGATTGGGGAACTGGCCCCATATACCCAGGGTGGCAGGTTCGAACCCAGCCCCGGCCAAACTGCAACAAAAAAATAGCTGGGCGTTGTGGCAGGCGCTCGTAGTCCCAGCTACTTGGGAGGCTGAGGCAAGAGAATCACCTAAGCCTAAGAGCTAGAGGTTGTTGTGAGTTGTGATGCCACGACACTCTCCCAAGGGAAACAAAGTAAGACTCTGTCTCTAAAAAAAAAACATACATCAAAATCATTGTTAAGTTTGTCTTTACACTGTCTTGTCCCCTATAGCACAGTCATTACAGCATCAGCTACGTGCACCAAGGTTGGCAGGTTCAAATTTGGTCCCTGGCCAGCTAAACAACAATGACAACTGCAACAAAAAAATAGCCAGGCATTGTGGGGCACCTGTAGTCCCAGCTACTTGGGAGTCTGAGGCTAGAGAATCGCTTAAGCCCAAGAGTTTGAGGTTGCTGAGGGCTGTGCCACAGCACTCTACCCGGGGTGACATAGTGAGACTCTGTCTCAAAAAAAAAAAGAAAGATGGTCTGTTCACGGCTCAGCACCTATGGCTCAAGCAGCGCCAGCCACATACACCTGAGCTGGCGGGTTCGAATCTAGCTGGGGCCTGCCAGACAACAATGATGGCTGCAACCAAAAAATAGCCGGGCGTTATGGCGGGCGCCTGTAGTCCCAGCTACTTTGGAGGCAGAGGCAGGAGAATCGCTTGAGCCCAGGAGTTGGAGGTTGCTGTGAGCTGTGATGCTACAGCACTCTACCCAGGGCGACAGCTTGAGGCTCTGTCTCAAAAAAAAAGATGGTCTGTTCACATCTCTTCAATTTGTTGGCTTTCTTCTCCAAAATTTGACTAGTGCAGCCATGTGGTTTTCTTTTGGATTGTGGCTCCATTGGAAAGGGACTCATACTCAGTCCTGGATACACTCAAAATTGAAGGCTCTTTCTCCATTTCCTAACTTGGATTCATGGTTTTAAGCAAAAAATGAATTTCAGGCCAGAGAAGCTACCTAAATTTCTGGAATTTATAGAAGACAGATTGTTTTTATCTAAAACTGACAGGGCAGCACCTGTGGCTCAGTGAGTAGGGCACCGGCCCCATATACCGAGGGTGGTGGTTCGAACTCGGCCCCAACCAAACTGCAACAACAACAACAAAAAATAACTGGGCGTTGTGGCGGGCGCCTGTAGTCCCAGCTACTCGGGAGGCTGAGACAATAGAATTGCCTAAGCCCAAGAGCTGGAGGTTGCTGTGAGCTGTGATGCCACAACACTCTACCAGAGGTGACAAAGTGAGACTCTGTCTCTGGAAAAAATAAAGTAAAATAAATAAAATGAAACTAACAGACATGTGAAATACCCTTCCCCCCACCCCAACTTGTTTTTTAAAAAATGAATAGCATACCAAAGGAATCAGAAGTTTCACTATGTGAATATTAGAACATGAATTTGTGTTTAAAAAATCAGAATTATGGGCGGTGCCTGTGGCTCAAAGGGGTAGAGCACCGGTCCCATATGCCGAAGGTGGCGGGTTCAAACCCAGCCCCGGCCAAAAAAAAAAAAAAAAAATCAGAATTATTACTGGGCTTTTCATTTAAACTAAAAATTAAAATAAGCAAGAATCTCTGTTAGCCCAGCATAGTGGCTCAGTCTCAAAAATAATAATAATTATAAATAAATGAAAATAAGGATCTCAAATAAGGATCTATAGCTGTTTAACCTCAGAGTTTAGAAAATGGAATGTTCTAGCCGGGCGTTGTGGCGGGCGCCTGTAGTCCCAGCTACTTGGGAGGCTGAGGCAAGAGAATCGCTTAAGCCCAGGAGTTGGAGGTTGTTGTGAGCTGTGTGAGACCACGGCACTCTACCGAGGGCCATAGAGGCTCTGTCTCTACAAAAAAAAAAAAAGAAAATGGAACGTTCTGATCTATAACTATGTAACCTGAGTTTAGAAAATGGAATGTTCTAATATGTAAATTTTTCATTACCTTTTAGTTTTTATGTTTATATATGTGTTTGTGCGTGTGTATAGATACATATACACATATGTATATGTATGTGTGTGTATATATATATATATAATTTTTTTTTTTTTTTTTGAGACAGTATCTCTGTTGCCCTGGGTAGAGTGCCATTTGGCCACAAGCAATTCTCTTGCCTAGCCTCCCAAGTAGCTGGTACTACAGGCACCTTCCAGAACACCCGGCTATTTTTTTGTTGCAGTTATCATTGTTGTTTGGTTGGCCAGGACCAGGTTCAAACCCACCAGCCTCGGTGCATGTGGCCAATGCTGTAACCACTGTGCTAAGAGCACTGAGCCTTTTCTTTCTTTCTTTCTTTTTTTGAGACAGAGTCTCAAGGTGTTGCCCTGGGTAGAGTATCATGGCGTCATAGCTCACAGCAACCTCAAACTCTTGGGCTCAAGAGATCCCGCTTGCCTCAGTTTTTCTATTTTTATTTATTTTATTTTTATTTGTTCATTTATTTAAACTGAGACAGAGTGTCACTTTATCACCTTCAGTAGAGTGCTGTGGCGTCATAGCTCACAGCAACCTCAAACTCATGGATTTAAGCGATTCTCTTGCCTCAGCCTCCCTAGCAGCTAGGACTATAGGCACCAGCCACAACGCCCAGCAATTTTTTCTTTTTGTTTCAAGCCCACCAGCCCCAGAGCATGTGGCTTGCGCCCTAACCACAGAGCTGTGGGCACCTAGCCAGTTTTTCTTTCTACTTTTAGTAGAGATGGGGTCTCACTTTTGCTCAGGCTGGTCTGGAACTTGTGAGCTCAAGCAATCCACCCACCTTGACCTCCCAGAGTGCTTAGGATTATAGGCGTGAGGCACCACACCCAGCCCTCTGTATAATTTTTAAGGATTCAAGAAACAAAATACATTTTTTTTTTTTTTTTGTAGAGACAGAGTTTCACTTTATGGCCCTTGGTAGAGTGCCATGGCATCATACAGCTCACAGCAACCTCCAACTCCTGGGCTTAAGCGATTCTCTTGCCTCAGCCTCCCAAGTAGCTGGGACTACAGGCACCCGCCACAATGCCCGGCTATTTTTTGGTTGCAGTTCAGCTGGGGCCGGGTTTGAACCCGCCACCCTCGGTATATGGGGCTGGAGCCTTACGGACTGAGCCACAGGCGCCGCCCGAAACAAAATACATTTTAACGATAAAAACCATGCTGAATATTATTTTTGATTCAAGGGACACATCAGAATTTTGTAGTATCTTGATGTTTGTGAGTCATCAGTATTGACCAGTAATATAAAATTATATATATTTTTAATCTTTCTGGTTATCTGGATTCAAGATAAAGTTTGCCTTGTAGATTTAAGTACTGAAAATTCCATAGTTAACATTGATTAACACAAAAGTCATAATGCATACTAATGCATCAGAAGCAGCTCTCCTTTCATAGCTTCACTTTTCCCATGGGAAATTTCTTCTTTTTTTTTTTTTGTAGAGACAGAGTCTCACTGTACCGCTTGGGTAGAGTGCCATGGCGTCACATGGCTCACAGCAACCTTTAACTCTTGGGCTTATGCGATTCTCTTGCCTCAGCCTCCCGAGCAGCTGGGACTACAGGCACCCACCACAACACCCGGCTATTTTTTTGTTGCAGTTTGGCCGGGGCTGGGTTTAAACCCGCCACCCTCGGCATGTGGGGCCGGCGCCCTACTCACTGAGCCACAGGCGCCACCCTTCCCATGGGAAATTTCTTTCATAACATTCCTAGCTTCTGTTTTTTGTTTTTTTTTTGTGGTTTTTGGCCGGGGCTGGGTTTGAACCTGCCACCTCCGGTATATGGGACCGGCACCCGACTCCTTGAGCCACAGGCGCCGCCCACATTGCTAGCTTCTATATTTATTCTAACAATGGCAATAATAAATTCAAAATTTTATATACCTCAATGGGATGTATTAGAAAATAAAAGGAGTATATTCAGAGTCCTAAGATTTGAAATTTAAAGTTGTTGAACTTTGGTTACCCTTTGTAATGTATATTTTTCTTTGTATAAGCCATCCAGTATTGTACTAGAAGAGGACCACAAAGTAGAAGAATCCAGTGCCATTAAAAACGACAAGGAAGCTTTTAGTGTAAGTTTGGACATTTTAGTTTTGAGTTCTGCAGGTGTATGTTTCCTGTGTTTTGTCATTGGGTAGCATTTAAAAGATAAAGTGACATGGGTCACTGCAAAAGTTTTGAGACAGACTATGTTATGGTCCATTATTTCACTTTTGAGAAATATAGTCAGCAGTGTCCTTTCTGATTCACCTGTTCAGTTTCAACTTGCTTGGCTTATCGGTGTTGCTGGGAGGGATTCATTTGTTTCCATTTGCATGGAATTTAGATATCTTGAGTTTTGTGTATCTCAAAACTTTTGTAATGACCAATATGTAATCATATGTCTTAAATTAATCACATCATTCTTTTTTATAAATAATGTAAACTTCAGCCTCTGAATGTTATAGATTGTTTTTAGCAATTATTGCATTGTTGGAGGACTTTGTTGCATCCTGACTAACCTCTTTGTTTACATTCAATAATTTGGATAAAGATCTAGAAAAAATGTTTGTTGAATATACAGATGACTGAAGCTGAAAGGAATAGATAGCTAATATAACATGGCAGATTTGAAATTAAAAATGTTGACAGACTCAAATGGTGGGTAAAAAAATACAAGAAACTTAAGAAGAATGGCCTACATTTAGTCTAACAGCCTTTTATTACCTCTGCATAATTCAGTAGTGTTAATACAGAGCAGTGGACAAGGCACAGTGACTCACACCTATAATCCTAATACTTTGGAGGATAAGGCAGGAGGATCACTTGAGTCTAGTTTAAGACCAGTCTAGGCAACATAGCAAGGTCCCATTTCTACACAAAATTTAAAAATTGGCTGAGTGTGGTAGCACATGCATCTGCAGTCCCAGCTACTTCGGAGGCTGACGAGGGAGGATTGTCCAGCCTGGAGTTCAAGGTTGCAGTGAGTTGTAATAGCACCATTACACTTCAGCCTGACAGAGAGAGATCTTGACTTTTAAACACACACACATAATGCAGTGATAATGGTTTTGTAGCGCACATATGTGTTTGTGTGTTTGTTTTTGGAGACAGAATCTCACTCTGTTGTCCAGTGTAGATAGAGTGCCATTGCATGATCATAGCTCACAGCAACCTCATACTCCTGGGCTCAAGCAATTCTCTTGCCTCAGTCTCCCAAGGAGCTGGGACTATAGGAGCCTGCCATAATGCCCAGCTAGTTTTTCTATTTTTAGTAGAAATGGTGTCTCACTCTTCCTCAGGCTAGTCTCAAACTCCTGAGCTCAAGCAGTCCACCTGCCTCAGCCTCCGGAGTGCTAGGATTACACGCCTGACCCACGACACCTGGCCCTTTTTTGTTTTTGAGACAGAGTCTCACTTCATAGCCCTCGGTAGAGTGTCGTGGCGTCAACAGCTCACAGCAACCTCAAACTCTTGGGCTTAAGCGAGTCTCTTGCCTCAGCCTCCCATGTAGCTGGGACTACAGGTACCCGCCACAACGCTGGCTATTTTTTTAGAGACAGGGTTTTGTTCTGGCTCAGGCTGGTCTCAAACTCATGAGCTCAGGAAATCCACCTGCCTCTGTCTCCCAAGTGTGGGGATTACAGGCGTGAGCCACAGCACCTGGCCTTTCTTTCTTTCTTTAAGACAAAATCTCACTCTGTTCTCTGGGCTAGAGTGCCATGGTGTCAGCCTAGCTCACAGCAACCTCAATCTTCAGGGTTCCAGTAGTCCTGCCTCAGCCACCCAAGTAGCTAGGCCTATAGGCATCTACCACAATGCCTGGCTAATTTTTCTTTTTTTTTTTTTTTGTAGAGACAGAGTCTCACTTTATGGCCCTAGGTAGAGTGCCGTGGCCTCACACAGCTCACAACAACCTCCAGCTCCTGGGTTTAAGCGATTCTCTTGCCTCAGCCTCCCGAGTAGCTGGGACTACAGGCGCCCACCACAATGCCTGGCTATTTTTTTTGGTTACAGTTCAACCGGGGCCGGGTTTGAACCCGCCACCCTGGGTATATGGGGCCGGCGCCTTACCGACTGAGCCACAGGCGCTGCCCAACCTGGCTAATTTTTCTATTTTTAGTAGAGATGGATTTCACTCCTGCTCAGGTTAGTCTCAAGCTCCTAAATTCAAGGGATTCTCCCACCTCAGCCTTTCAGAGTGCTAGGATTATGGGCATGAGCTACTGTACCTGGCTGCTTATTATTATTATTTTTAAAGATAATGTAATTCTGGATTCTATTAACGGAAGACTACTTTTCATATTTATAGTGTTATACTCCATTGATATGCTACAATTTTAAAGACATGGGACTGCTAGGATGATGAAGAGCCCATAACCATATTGAAAAGAAGTTTTAGGCCGGACATTGTGGCTCATGCCTGTAATCCTAGCACTCTGGGAGGCCAAGGCGGGTGGATTGCTTGAATTCAGGAGTTTGAGACTAGCTTGAGCTGGAGTGAGACCCTGTCTCTAAAAATAGCTGGGAGTTGTGGCTAGTTCTATAGCCCCAGCTACTTGAGAGAGGCTGAGGCAGGAGTACTGCTTGAGACCAAGAGTTTGGGGTTGCTGTGAGCTATAACACCATGGCATTCAAACCCAGGATGACTGAGACTCTGTCTCAAAAAAAAAAAAAAAGAATAAAATAGTTTTATAAGGGATATCACCTCTCTCTCTGCAAATATGATAAAAGTTGTCATTTGGAAAAGGTATCATTTTAAACCACCCTTTAAAGTGTCAAGTGGGGCCCAGGCGCAGTGGCTCACCATAATCCTAGCACTCTGGAAGGCCAAGGCAGATGGATTGCCTAGGCTCAGGAGTTTGAGACCAGCCTGAGCAAGATCTTGACTTTGTCTCTAAAAAAACAGCCAGGTGTTGTGGTAGGTCCTATAGTCCCAGCTACTTGGGAGGCTGAGGCAAGGGAATCACTTAGTCCAGGAGTTTGAGGTTGCTGTGAGCTATGACATAACAGCACTCTACCAGGCGGCGACAAAGTGAGACTCTGTCTCAAAAGAAAAAAAAAGACGCTTTAATTTTTTTTTTTTTTTTTTTTTTGGAGACAAGAGTCTCAAGCTGTCGCCCTGGGTAGAGTAATGTGGTGTCACAGCTCATAGCAACCTCAAACTCTTGGCTTTAAGCGATTCTCTTGCCTCAGCCTCCTAAGTAGCTGGGACTACAGGCGCTTGCCACAACGCCCGGCTATTTTTTGGTTATGGTTGTCATTGTTATTTGGCAGGCCTGGGCTGGATTCGAACCCACCAGCTCTGGTGTATGTGGCTGGTGCCCTAGCTGCTTGAACTACAGGCGCCAAGCCCAGAAGCGTTAAATTTTTAAGATAGCAGAACTTGTCAGGCACAGTGGCTCATGCCTATAATTCTAGCACTCTGGGAGAGCAAGGCAGGTGGCTCGCCTGAGCTCAGGGTTTTGAAACCAGCCTGAGTAAGAGTAAGACTCCATCTCTACTAAAAATAGAAAAACTAACTGGGCATTATGGCAGGGACCTGTAGTTCAAGATACTCAGGTGAGACTCAAAAGAAAAATAATGTGCCAAGCAGCAGAATTAAGACCAGTAATTGAACTGAGTACATGGAAGTGCATTTCTTTTGTTTTGTTTCGTTTTTTTTGTTGTTGTTTGTTTTTAACACGGGCGGAGTCCCACTTTGTTGCCCTCGGTAGAGTGCCATGGCATTACAGCCCACAGCAACCTCCAGCTCTTGGGCTTAGGCGATTCTCTTGCCTCAGCCTTCTGTGTAGCTGGGACTACAGGCACCTGCTACAATGCCCAGCTATTTTTTTGTTGTTGCAGTTTGGCCGGGGCTTGGTTCAAACCCGCCACCTTCCATATATGGGGCCAACGTCCTACTCACTGAGCCACGGCACCACCCACCATGGAGGTACATTTCACTTCAACTTTTACAAAGCCAAAATTTTTATCAGAGATGTTAAAGATAACGTATCTCATTAAAAAAGTGAATTATGGGCGGTACCTGTGGTTCAAAGGAGTAGGGTGCCAGCCCCATATACCAGAGGTGGTGGGTTCAAACTCAGCCTTGGCCAATGGCCAAAAGCTCCAAAAAAAAAAAAAAAACTGAATTACATTGGTGAGGCATGTTAGTGTGTGCCTATAGTCTCCACTACTCAGGAAGCTGGATGATTGCTTGAGCTCAGGAGTCTTAAGTTTATAGTGGCTATGGTCGTGTTGCTGCACTCCAGCCTGGGTGACAGAACAAGACCCTGTCTCTTTAAAAAAAAGAGACATTACTAGATTCAAATAAAGACCAAGGTGCTATCAGGGCAGTTTTTTCTTTCTTTCTTTCTTTTTTTTTTTGTGAGACAAAGTCTCACTTTGTCACACTTGGTAGAGTGTTGTATCATCATAGCTTACAGAAACCTCAAACTCAAACTCTGGGGCTCAAGCAATTCTTTTGCCTCAGCCTCTAAGTAATTGGGACTACAGGCGCCCAACACAATGCCCAGCTATTTTTAGAGATGGGGTCTTACTTTAGCATAGGCTAGCCTTGAACTTATGAGCTCAGGTGATCTGCCTGCCTCAGCCTCCCATATGAGGGCAGTTTAAAGAATGATTTCTGGGCTGGCGCATTGGCTCACATCCATAATCCTAACACTCTGGGATGCTAGGTTGAGAGGATCGCTTGAGGTCAGGAGTTCAAGACCAGCCTGAGCAAGAGTGAGGCCCTGTTTCTATAAAAAAATAGAAAGCTTAGCCAGATATGGTGGTGTATGCCTATAGTACCAGCTACCTGGGAGACTGAGGCAGATGGATCACTTGAGCCCAAGAGTTTGAGGTTGCTGTGACCTATGCTGATACCACTGTACTCTAGTCTGGGCAACAGAGAGACTCCGTCTCCAGAAAAAAAACAAAATGAATGATTTCTGTGTTTGAATTTAATAAGTTTACTTCCCTACTAAAATCAGAGGTTTTGGGATTTAAATAACATCTTTCTAGAAATTGGGAATTTTGTGTGTTTATTAATTTAGGCCTTTAACAAATACTAATAAATATTTCCTAAATGCTGTTCTGAGCCAGAGACCATTCTAGGTACCAGGGACACAGCACTGAAAACAGGGCAAAGTCCCAGCTCTCATTGAATTACATTCTAACAGGGGAAGGCAGTACTCTGAAGAAAAATAAAGCAGGAGGAGTTAAAATAACTGTGGGGAAGGTGGTTTGTGTAGTGACAGCCTGTTAGTAACAACCTATCTGAACCAAGACCCTGATGGATTAAGGGAGTAAGCTCACGCTGTGGTTTGAGTAAGAAATATTCCAGGCAGTAGGAATAGTAAGTGAAAAGGCCTGAGGCAGAAGCAAACACACATATATTGTATTGGTATGGAAGTTATAGGTTCATTATAGATTTACTCATGAAGGTACTATATATTCCCATTTTACAGATAAGGAGATAATTATTGAAAGCTAAGTAACTTGCCAAAGGGCTAGTAAGTAACAAAGCTAGGCTTGGAAATGAGATCTTCAGAATGCAGGATCTGAATCCATTTGTTTGTTGCCTTATAGGCCATAATGAGGACTTTGGATTTTATTTTGAGCAAGATGAGAAGCCATTGGAGGGTTTTAAGTAGAAATGTGACATATGATTGAATTGTTAGAACAGGGTTCTTTATGGAAAATGATCTGTGGCTGGTTACATGTGGAAGCTGGAAAGTACTATAGAGCTGATGAAATATGTTGATGAATTGGGTGTAGAAGACCATGTATGGTGGCTCATACGTGTAATCCTAGCACTCTGGGAGGCCAAGAAAATAGATTGCTTGATAGCCGGGCGTTGTGGCGGGCGCCTGTAGTCCCAGCTACTCGGGAGGCTGAGGCAAGAGAATTGCTTAAGCCCAGGAGTTGGAGGTTGCTGTGAGCTGTGTGAGGCCACGGCACTCTACCGAGGGCCATAAAGTGAGACTCTGTCTCTACAAAAAAAAAAAAAAGAAAATAGATTGCTTGAGCTCAGGAATTCAAGACCAGCCTGAGCAAGAGCAAGACCTTGAAAAACCAGCTGGACATTGTGGTGGGCACCTGTAGTCCCAGCTACTTAAGAGGCTAAGGCAAGAGGATGGCTTGAGCGAAAGAGTTTGAGGTTGCTGTGAGCTATGATGCCGTGGCACTCTACAAAAGGCAACAAAGTGAGACTCTCAAAAAAAAAAAAAAGAACTGGGTATAGAATATGAGAGCGAGAGAGTTGTCAGAATGTCTCAGGTTTTTGGCCTGAGCAACTGGAAAAAAAGTTGTTGTGTTTTCTGTGATGAGGAAGACTGCAGGAGGAGCAGCTTTGGAGGGGCTAGAAATCAGTACAGTTTTAAATGGTTGAGTTCGAGATGCCACTTACATGGCCAGAAAGAGCTGTCATGTTGGCACTTGCATATACATGATTGGTGTTTAGGAGGGGTCAGACTCTGACCTTTGGGAGTGTCAGCATGTATGTTATATTTCCTACTGTGGGTCTGGATGAATCACATAGGGAGTGAAAGTAGAGAAGAGGACCACAGATTGAGTCTTAGGGCATCCCAATAAATAGAAGATGGAGAGATAAAAAGACCAAGATTGGGACAGCAAGGAAGGGAGAAAACTAAAAGTATGGTTTCCTGACTGGCAAGGGAGGAAGGTATTTATAGGACGAAGGAAGAAACGCCTGTGTCACTTATTGCTGATGGGTTGAGTTAGGTACAGACTGAGAACTGTCCAGTGAGTTTGGCTGTGGGGCTCTCCATTGTCAAATAGCTTAGTGCAGTGATACAAATTGATAGGAACAGAGTGGCGCCTGTGGCTCAGTGAGTAGGGCACCGGTCCCATATACCAAGGGTGGCAGGTTCAAACCTGGCCCCGGGCCAAACTGCAGCAAAGGGATAGCTGGGCATTGTGGTGGACGTCTGTAGTTCCAGATACTTGGGCCTGAGCCCAAGACTTGGAGGTTGCTGTGAGCTGTGATGCCATGGCATTCCACTGAGGGTGACAAAGTGAGGCTCCTGTCTCAAAAGAAAAAGAAAGGCTGATAGGAAGGGGATAGCTGGGCAGTGTGGTGGACGTCTGTAGTTCCAGATACTTGGGCCTGAGCCCAAGATTTGGAGATTGCTGTGAGCTGTGATGCCATGGCATTCCACTGAGGGCGACAAAGTGAGGCTCCTGGGCGGCGCCTGTGGCTCAATGAGCAGGGCTCCGGCCCCATATACTGAGGGTGGCGGGTTCAAACCCAGCCCTGGCCAAACTGCAACAAAAAACATAGCCGGGTGTTATGGTGGGCGCCTGTAGTCCCAGCTACTCGGGAGGCTGAGGCAGGAGAATCGCCTAAGCCCAGGAGTTGGAGGTTGCTGTGAGCTGTGTGACGCCACGGCACTCTACCGAGGGCAATAAAGTGAAACTCTGTCTCTACAAAAAAAAAAACAACAAAGTGAGGCTCCTGTCTCAAAAGAAAAAGAAAGGCTGATAGGAACAGAAACATTGCTGGGAATATTGAAATATTCGAGAGAATGTTAGTGTCATTAAAAAATAAAAGTGAGGTCAGGTGTGGTGGCTTACACCTATAATTCTAGCACTCTGGGAGGCTGAGGTGGGTGGGTTACTCCTGCTCCAGCCTGAGCGAGAGTGAGACCCCCGTCTCTAAAAATAGCCAGTGTTATGACAGCTGCAGATAGTTCCAGCTACCTAGGAGGCTGAGGTACGATAGTTCCAGCTACCTAGGAAGCTGAGGTACGAGGATCACTTGAGCCCAGGTGTTTGAGGCGCTCTACTGAGGGTGAGAAAGTGAACGAGACTGTCTCAAAAATAAATAAATAAATGAAAGTAAGAAGTATGTTCTAGATTAAAAAAAACTAAAAAGATAAACATCTAAATGTAACATAGGAACCTTAAATAATGGCTGAAGTTTAAAAAAACTAAAAGACATTTGGAGGACAGTTGGGGGGGAAATGCTGAATATAGATTGGATATAGGTGGTACCAAGGAGTTATTAATTTTTTTTTTTTTTGTAGAGACAGAGTCTCACTGTACCGCCCTCAGGTAGAGTGCCGTGGCATCACATGGCTCACAGCAACCTCTAACTCTTGGGCTTACGCGATTCTCTCGCCTCAGCCTCCCGAGCAGCTGGGACTACAGGCGCGCGCCACAACACCCGGCTATTTTTCTGTTGCAGTTTGGCCGGGGCTGGGTCCGAACCTGCCACCCTCAGCATATGGGGCCGGCGCCCTACTCACTGAGCCACAGGCGCCGCCTGGAGTTATTAATTTTTTTAGGTGCAACAGTGATACTTTAGCTGGTAAGAAAATATTCTTAGAAGGCTCATACTTAGCCGGGCGTTGTGGCAGGCGCCTGTAGTCCCAGCTACTCGGGAGGCTGAGGCAAGAGAATCGCTTAAGCCCAGGAGTTGGAGGTTGCTGTGAGCTCTGCGAGGCCACGGCACTCCACCGAGGGCCATAAAGTGAGACTCTGTCTCTACAAAAAAAAAAAAAAAAAAGAAGGCTCATACTGAAATATGTAGAGTTGAAGTGTTATGACTTCTATAACTGACTTTCAAATGGCTCAGTAAAAAGTGTGTGGGGGGTGTGTGTAAAAAGAGATGCACATAAAAATGTCAATCTGTTAACAGTTGTTGAATCTAGGTGAAGGGTAAATGGGTATTTATTGTACCATTTTTTTTTTTTTTTTTCAATTCATCTGTATGGGATTTTTCCAAAAAAAAAAAAAAAAAAAATGGAGAGAAAAGAGTGAATGGGAGGAAAGGAAATGGAAATAGTAAATGTAGGGTCTCAGGGTCTTGCTGCAAAAAGAAGAAATGACAGAGCATTAGAGGGAAATTAGTCAAGGTTTTCATTTTTTTGTATGAATTCTGGACAGAGTGCAGCAGATAGTAATGATGCAATACAGAGGAAAAACTCTAGGAGAGAGACGGGAACTTAAAGATGTAGTTTTTACTTACACATCAAAATCTGGCTCCTTTAACAAGGGAGTAATTATTATTTCTAATAATTTCATCCAGAAATAAATTGTTAAGACAATTAATCACAGTCTTACATTATGTAATGTCTTTGATTTTCTGCTTAAATAGCAATATTTTTTGACTTGTTTTCTGCAGGTTGTAGGAAGTGTCCTGTATTTTACTAATTTTTGCCTTGATAAATTGGGGCAACCGCTACTAAATGAAAACCCTCAGCTTACGGAAGGATGGGAAATACCTAAGTATCCTACATAGTGAATGAAGATCTTTTACGCATCTTGCCACTAAGTTCACCTTTTAAAAAAATTCCAAATTTTGCAGACTATGATAACTATTCCTTAATAAAATTCACTAAAGGTACCAGCAAGTCTTCAGCCACATTGTTTCTCTAGAAGGGCAAGAAATACAAGTAAAGGCAAAAAGGTTTGTGTGGGGAGTTGTTTTATTCTTTTTTTTTAAACCAAAACCATAAACTCTTTTCGCTTGAAAAGTTAATATTCGTTGCTGCTAGTTTACTATAAAGTAAATTACAGATTCAGCTAGAATTTCAATATGTAGACATATAGTAAATGTTTAAATTGATCATCTGTTTCTTGGAATTCCCTGGTTCACAACTGATGAGCCTGGGTGGGTGGAAAGGTGTAATTGTTGCTGTCAATTCGATTTGTGACTTATAACCATAAGCCTTCTATCTTACTTACCTGAAATATGATAACTTGTTTGCCTCAATTCTTCTGTTATTAACCACTGAAAATACTCAAACTAGGTAACGTCTTAGTCAGGAACAGAATGGTTCTTGGTTAAAAGTCTCTGCACAGTGCTCTTTGTTTAAATTACTAAATACAGGGATGTGTGTGTATTTATTGCAGATGTAAGTGATGTGAGCTACTTGTTTCCTTGTCTCTGATACTCTTTGTTTTCATATAGAATTTTACTGATAGGCTTCTGTATTTTTATTTAAATGATCAAAATCTTTGTTTTTTGACCACATAGGCCAAAGCCTCACTGTTTCAATTGTGGTTCTGAAGAACATCAAATGAAAGATTGCCCGATGGTAAATTTTTCTCATATAAAAAAATGTCTTTGAACAAGAGCTTTTTTATGTTTCCAACACATTTATGCAATAGTGTGATATGAAGAAACTTCTTTTGTTGCTTTCCTGTAGTTCTTCATTGAAATCTTTTCATATTTGTGCTTACATTTTAAGACATTAAATGTTAAAAAACAATAATTTATTACAATATTGTTGATATTTGAGGTGAATGAAACATGAGTTAATTTTTAAACAGTTTATTCTAAAAAATGGATTTTATGTTATTATCCTGAGGTAGTTAAGAAATTAAAGTGACTGCCTCTCTTCCTTGCTTATTTTTCTAAAATATCCATCCACTTTTACACTTGTTCTCAATGCATTAAAACTAAAGTAATCTGCTTGGCTTAAAAAGAGTGAGTATTTTTATTTAATTTCTGAAATACTTGTAAGTTGCTTGAACCATTCTTTTCAAACATATTGTGATTTAGCCCCGGAATGCTGCTCGAATAAGTGAAAAGAGAAAAGAGTATATGGATGCCTGTGGTGAGGCAAATAGTCAAAATTTTCAACAGCGATACCATGCGGAAGAAGTAGAAGAAAGATTTGGAAGATTCAAGCCAGGAGTTATTAGGTACTGCTGTCATTTTGCCATTGAATGTCATTTTTATTTCTCCAGTATTTGGAACATTCTGTATATCTTCAGGGTAATTATCAGGATGTAAGTGTACTCTATCAAAGCCCTAGGTAATATACATCAATTCATTCAAAAACACTTATTGAAATCTTAACTCTGTATTTGTTAGGAACCAGGCTACATGCTATGTAATACAAGACAGAAATGTTTTAAAACACCAGGATATCATATGTTTTCATGCATGAAGAATTCAGTATTTTTTCTCCTCTTTTATGTTTACTTAGTGAGGAACTTCAAGATGCACTGGGTGTGACGGATAAGAGTCTCCCTCCTTTTATCTATCGAATGCGACAGTTAGGGTACCCACCAGGGTGGCTTAAAGAGGCTGAATTGGAGAATTCAGGTCTTGCACTCTATGATGGAAAAGGTAAAGTATGTTAAATTAGAGAAATCAGCTGAAGTGTTATCTTACTTCTTTTTAATTAAAAGAATCATAACATGGGGCGGCGCCTGTGGCTCAGTGAGTAGGGCGCCGGCCCCATATGCCGAGGGTGGCGGGTTCAAACCCAGCCCCGGCCAAACTGCAACAAAAAATAGCCGGGCGTTGTGGCGGGCGCCTGTAGTCCCAGCTGCTCGGGAGGCTGAGGCAAGAGAATCACGTAAGCCCAAGAGCTGGAGGTTGCTGTGAGCCGTGTGACGCCACGGCACTCTACCGAGGGTGGTACAATGAGACTCTGTCTCTACAAAAAAAAAAAAAGAATCATAACAGCCAGGCGTGGTGGGTTCACGGGTTAGAGTCAAGCCAGCATTGTGGTGGGCACCCACAGTCCCAGGTACTCAGGAGGCTGAGGCAAGAGAATCACTTAAGCTCAAGAGTTTGAGGTTGCTGTGAGCTGTAATGCCACATCACTCTACCAAGGTTGACATAGTAAGACTCTCTCTCAAAAACAAAAGAATTATCAGATAGTTATGAGTTACTATGTAGTTATCAGTTACTATGTAGTTTTCTCAGTAATGATGACAGACACAGATCCCATCAGTGCCAACAGACCTATAAAACTTAGAATACAGAAACTATCTAATAGTTAAGAACTCCTCCTAGTTATGTACCCTATAAAAATATTCACACATGTGGGCTCGGTGTCCGTAGCACAGTGGTTATGGCGCCAGCCACATATACCAAGGGTTCAAACCTGGCCCAGGGCAGCTAAACAACAACTGCAACAGTAAATAGCTGGGCGTTGTGGCAGGCACCTGTAGTCCCAACTACTTGGGAGGCTGAGGCAAGAGAATCTCTTAAGCCCAAGAATTTGAGGTTGCTGAGAGCTGTGACACCACAGCACTCTACTGAGGGCGACATGGTGAGACTCAAAAAAAAAAAAAAAAAAATTCACACGTGTACAGGAAGTGTATGTAATCCAGAATATTTTTGTACTACCAAATGTGACAGTGAAAAAAAAAAAATTTTTTTTTTTTTTTTTTTTTTTTTTTTGAGACAGAGCCTCAAGCTGTTGCCCTGGGTAGAGTTTGTGACATCACAGCTCACAGCAACCTCCAACTCCTGGGCTCAAGCGATTCTCCTGCTTCCACCTCCCAAGTAGCTGGGACTACAGGCGCCCACCACAAAGCCCAGCTACTTTTTTTTTTTTTTTTTTGTAGAGACAGAGTTTCACTTTATTGCCCTTGGTAGAGTGCCGTGGAGTCACACAGCTCACAGCAACCTCCAACTCCTGGGCTTAGGCGATTCTCCTGCCTCAGCCTCCCTAGTAGCTGGGACTACAGGCGCCCACCACAAGGCCCAGCTATTTTTTTGTTGCAGTTTGGCCGGGGCTGGGTTTGAACCCGCCACCCTCAGTATATGGGGCCGGCGCCCTGCTCACTGAGCCACAGGCACCGCCCAGCCCAGCTACTTTTTGGTTGCAGCCGTCATTGTTGTTTGGCAGGTCTGGGCTGGATTCGAACCTGCCAGCTCAGGTGTATATGGCTGGCACCTTAGCTGTTTGAGCCACAGGTGCTGAGCCATGACAGTGAAAAATTAAAAGCAGCATTAAGGGCTCAGCTCCTATAGCTCAGCGGCTAGGGCGTCAGCCACATACACTGGGTCTGGCAGGTTCCAACCCAGCCCAAGCCTGCTAAATACCAACAACTGCAACAATAAAATAGCTGGGCATTGTGGCTAGCGCCTGTAGTCCCAGCTACTTGGGAGGCTGAGGCAAGAGAATTGCTTAAGCCCAAGAATTTGAGGTTGCTGTGAGCTGTGATGCCAGGGCACTCTACCGAGGGCAACATAGTGAGACTCTGTTTCATTTTTTGTTTTTTTTTTGTTTGTTTTTGTTTGGTTTTTGGCCGGGGCTAGGTTCGAACCCGCCACCTCCGGCATATGGGACTGGAGCCCCACTCCCTGAGCCACAGGCACTGCCCCGTGAGACTCTGTTTCAAAAAAATACAAGTGAGACTGTTTCAAAAAAATACAAACAAACAAATAATAAATAAAAGCAGCATTAAGGTTGCAAAGGGAGAAATGGTTACACGAAATCGTAGTTCTGATCTATGCCCTCCCTGCAGCATATAAAGAATAGAATAAATCTGTAAAAATTAACATACATAATCTTGGTGCAGTATTGAATTTTTTTATTTTTATTTTTTGAGACAGAGTCTCACTTGGTCACCCTTGGTAGAGTGCCCTGGCATCTTAGCTCATAGCAACCTCAGACTCTTGAATTCAAGTGATTCTGTTGCCTCAGCCTCCCAAGTAGCTATGAGTATAGACGCCTGCCACAATGCCTGACTATTTTTTTTTTTTTTTTTGGATTTTGGCCGGGGCTAGGTATGAATCTGCCACCTCTGGCATATGGGACCGGCGCCCTACTCCTTGAGCCACAGGCGCCGCCCTGCCCGACTATTTTTTAGAGACAGAGTCTCATTCTGGCTCACGCTGGTCCGAACCTATGAGCTCAGGCAATCCACCTGCCTTGGCCTCCCAATTGCTGGGATTAAAGGCGTAAGCAACCTCGCCTGGCCCATGGTGTGGAATTTTAGAAAGCAGGTTTCTCGATAACTTACATATTATAATGCCATTGATCTTTAAAAAACCCCACATTGATACAAAAATGCTGTATGTTCTTTGAGGACTCATCTATGTAAAAAGTATTTCTTTTTTTTCTTTTTTGTAGAGACAGTTTCACTTTACGGCCCTAGGTAGAGTGCCATGGCATCACATAGCTCACAGCAACCTCCAAACTCTTGGGCTTAAACGATTCTCTTGCCTCAGCCTCCCAAGTAGCTGGGACTACAGGTGCCCGCCACAACACCCGGCTATCTTTTTGTTGCAGTTTGGCCAGGGCCGGGTTTGAACCCGCCACCCTCGGTATATGGGGCCGGCACCTTACCGACTGAGCCACAGGTGCCGCCTGTAAAAAGTATTTCTAACAGGCCTTAAGCAAGAACCATCTAGACTCAGAAGTCCTATCTGGCTGTCTTACCTAAATATGTCTCTACCTTGTTCATCTATCTGTCTGCCAGCTCCTCTTGAGCTCAAGCAATCTTGCAGACTCAAGTCTCCCAGAATGCTAGGATTACAGGTGCATGCCACCATGCCTGGCCTCCTGTAGAGTTTTTGAGGTTATGCAGATTCAGCCTCATGGTGTTGTTTAGCACATTCTTTTGTCCCTCTGTTTATTTCCTGTTAATTGTGGTGGAATCAGTACTGAACATGGTATGGTGGCTCACACCTGTAATCCTAGCACTCTGGCAGCCCAAGGTAGGAGGATTGATTGAGGTCAGGAAGGAGTTCAAGACCAACCTGAGCAAGAGTGAGACCCCATCTCATGGTGGTAAGCTACTGTAATCCCAGCTACTCTGGAGACTGAGACAGGAGGATCCCTTGAGCCCTGGAGTTTGCATTTGCTTTGAGCTAGCCTGAGGCCATGGCATTCTAACCTGGGGCAACTGAGTGAGGCTCTATCTAAAAAAAAAAATTAAAATAGGCTCACTGCCCATAGCACAGTGGTTACGGTGCCAGCCACTTGCGCTGAGGGTGGCTGGTTCAAACCTGGCCCAGGCCAGCTTAAACAATGGCAATTGCAACAAAAAAATAGCCAGATATTGTGGCAGTCACCTGTATTCCCAGGTATTTGAGAGGCTGAGGCAAGAGAATCACTCAAGCCTGGGAGTTTGAGGTTGCTGTGAGCTAGGACGCCATGGCACTCTACCAAGGGTGACAATGTGAAATCCTGTCTCAAAATAAATAAATAAATAGATAAAATAAAGATGGTTTGCAAAATGGTTATATTCTTTTTTTTATAACTTCTTGGCTTGTAGCTAGAATAACCATAAAAGATAAACTTCCTGTAGCCAGGCAAGGTGGCTCACACCTAAAATCCTAGAAAACTGGGAGACCAAGATAGGTAGATAGCTTTAGCTCAAGAACAGCCTGAACCTGAACAGAGCAAGACCTCCTCTCTAAAAATAGAAGAAAAACTAGCTGGATGTTGTTGTGGGGTCTATAGTCCTGGCTCCTCAAGAAAGATCGCTTCAGCCCAGGAAGTTGCTGGGAGCTATGACACCATGGCACTCTACCCAGGGTGACAAGAGTAAGACTGAAAAAAAAACAAAAAAAAAAAAAAAGAGTAAGACTGTCTCAAAATAAATAAAGATAAACAGATAAACTCCCCTCATAAGTTAATTTGGTTATCTTAGGTATATAGACATTATCAGACTGGCAAAGTAAATGTTTGGTTTATTTAGTAGTTTTCTTTTTCTTTTTTTTTTCTCAAGCTGTTGCCCTGGGTAGAGTACTGTGGGGTCGTAGCTCACAACAATCTCCAACTCAAGCTCCAGCAATCCTCTTGCCTCAGTTTTTCTATTTTTAGTAGAGACTGGGTCTTGCTTTTGCTCAGGGTGGTCTCAAACTCATGAGCTTAAGCAATCCACTTGCCTTGGCCTCCTAGAGTGCTAAGGTTACAGACATGAGCCACTGTGCCTGGCTGTAGTTTTCTCTTTTTTCTTTTTTTTTTTTTTTTTGAGGCAGAGTCTTACTTCGTCACTCTTGATAGAGTGCCGTATCATCATAGCTCATAGCAACCTCAAACTCTTGGGCTCAAGCAATTCTCTTGCCTCAGCCTCCCAAGTTGTTGGGACTATAGGCACCTGCCACAATGCCTGGCTTTTTTTTTTTTTTAATTCATTTTATTTACTTTCTCTTTTTTGCAGTTTTTGGCCAGGGCTAGGTTTGAACCTGCCACTTCCAGCATATGGGGCCAGCGCCCTACTTCTTTGAGCCAAAGATGCTGCCCCTATTTTTTTTTTTTTTTTTTTTTTTTAAGAGATGGGATCTCGGGCGGCGCCTGTGGCTCAGTCAGTAAGGCACCGGCTCCATATACCGAGGGTGGCGGGTTCAAACCCGGCCCCGGCTGAACTGCAACCAAAAAATAGCCGGGCGTTGTGGCGGGCGCCTGTAGTCCCAGCTACTCGGGAGGCTGAGGCAAGAGAATCGCTTAAGCCCAGGAGTTGGAGGTTGCTGTGAGCTGTGTGAGGCCATGGCACTCTACCGAGGGCCATAAAGTGAGACTCTGTCTCTACAAAAAAAGATGGGATCTCACACTTGCTTAGGCTGTTATTGAACCTGTGAGCTCAGGCAATCCACCTGCCTCAGCCTCCCAAAATATTAGGATTACAGGCGGGAGCCGCTATGCCTGGCCTTTTTATTATAGTAGTTTTCAAAATTAAAGTGGTTCCCAAGTAGTATGTACCTCTTAGGATTATTATGACAATTAATTGAGTTGATGTTTGTAAACTGCTTAGAACATTATCCAAAAAGAAAATACTATCTGGGTACATAGGAAGCACTATATAAATGTTTAATAAATGAAATAAAACTATTGGAATAGACAAAGTTTGGTGGTTCATGCCTGCAATCCCAGCAGTTAGGGAGGCCAAGGGGAAGGATCACTTGAAACCATGAGTTCAACACCAGTCTGGGCAACATAGCTAGCAAGACCCCATTTCTACAAATTTTAAAAAATCAGTTAGGGGTGGTGCCTGTGGCTCAGTCGGTAAGGCGTCGGCCCCATATACCAAGGGTGGCGGGTTCAAACCTGACCCCGGCTGAACTGCAACCAACAAATAGCTGGGCGTTGTGGCGGGCGCCTGTAGTCCCAGCTACTCGGGAGGCTGAGGCAAGAGAATCGCTTAAGCCCAAGAGTTGGAGGTTGCTGTGAGCTGTGTGATGCCACGGCACTCTACCAAGGGCCTTAAAGTGAGACTCTGTCGGGCGGCGCCTGTGGCTCAGTCGGTAGGGCGCCGGCCCCATATGCCGAGGGTGGCGGGTTCAAACCCGGCCCCGGCCGAACTGCAACCAAAAAATAGCCGGGCGTTGTGGCGGGCGCCTGTAGTCCCAGCTACTCGGGAGGCTGAGGCAAGAGAATCGCTTAAGCCCGGGAGTTGGAGGTTGCTGTGAGCTGTGTGAGGCCACGGCCCTCTACCGAGGGCAGTAAAGTGAGACTCTGTCTCTACAAAAAAAAAATAAATAAATAAAAATAAAATAAAAAATCATGATATCGCACACCTATAGTCCCAGCTACTTGGGAGGCTAAGGCAGCAGAGTCACTTGTGCTGAGGAGGTAGAGGCTATAGTGAACTGTGACTGTGCCACTACAGCCTCTGGAAAAGACCAGGACCGTGTGTCTTAAGAAAAAAGCAGTGGAGTCGAACATTAAGTAAATGATAATAGACTTTCAAGCAACCCATAGAAAAAAATATCCAAAATGTTAAATATTTCTTTTTATTTTTTGAGACAGGCTCTTGCTTTGTTGCCCAGGCTAGAATACATTAACATCAGATTAGCTCACTATAGCCTCTTAACTCCTGACCTCAAGTGTTCCTCCCATCTTGGCCTCCCAAAGTGCTAGGATTATAGGCATGAGCTACTGAGCCCAGCCTAAATATTTATTTTCATCAAAGTAATTTGTCCATATTGTTTAAATTAAAGCCATTCTCCAATTAATTCTGTTGCCATAACTATAAATACTTTCCAGGTATACTTTCCGTCTGGGGAGGGATATATATAAAATATATATTGGCATCTAGCAATATTAACGTTTTTTGATGGTTTATAATAGATGATGCTGATGGGGAAACAGAAGTTGGAGACATACAACAGAAGAAAAGTGTCACTTATGATCTCACAAAATTGGTAAACTATCCAGGTTTTAATATATCTACTCCCAGAGGAATTCCAGATGTAAGTATATTGGGATTTTTTTTTTTTTAACTCTTCTGGGATGTGACATTATTATGTTAAAGAATATTCAGAATGTTACCTTACATAGCAGTTATTATATAAGGAAATAAATGTGTTAATTACATCTTTAACTTTTTAATTTCCTTTATGTTGACTAGAATCTTAAGTGAAATCTTATATTCATCAACAGTCTTTTTTGGTTTTAGGTCCTAAGAAAAGGAGCTAAAATAGATTGATTAAATCCTATAAATTTGAAACCATGCTGAAATTAAAAGATTTATTTAAATGTAGATGTCCAGGGCAGTGCCCATAGCTCAGCCAGTAGGGCTCCAGCCATATACAACCAGGCTGGCGGGTTCGAACCCTGCCCGGGCTAGCTAAACAACTGCAACAACAACAACAAAAAAAAAACAATGGCAGTGCCTGTGGCTCAAAGGAGTAGGGCGCTGGCCCCATATACTGAGGTGGTGGGTTCAAACCCAGCCCTGGCCGAAAACTGTAAAAAAAAAAAATAACTGGGCATTGTGGTGGGCGCCTGTAGTACCAGCTACTTGGGAGGCTGAGGCAAGAAAATCGCTTAAGCTGAAGGGTCTTAGGTTGCTGTGAGCATCTGTCTCAAAAAAAAAAAAAAAAAATTAATGGGTGCCGCCGGTGGCTCAATGAGTAGGGCACCAGCCCTATATACCAACAGTGGCAGGTTCAAGCCCAGCCCTGGCCAAACTGCAACAACAAAAAAAAATAGCCGGGCGTTGTGGCGGGCGCCTGTAGTCCCAGGTACTCAGGAGGCAAGAGAATCGCCTAAACCCAGGAGCTGGAGATTGCTGTGGGCTATCATGCCATGGCACTCTACCGAGGGCGATAAAGTAAAACTCTGTCTCTACAAAAAAAAAAAAAAGAGAGAGGGAGAGGCTAGAGCCAGCGGGGCCTGAAGGGGGTCATTACTGTCTATAACTTCTGCTCGTAGTAGGTAGAGCAAGCATTATGTCAAGTAATCTTTAAGTAGTCTGAATTATATTGCAGACAGGTTTTAGCCCCCCCTTCCTTCAACACACCATTATTTTCCTTAATTTCTAGTGAGGAAAAGTCACATAAGAAGTAGAACTGTCGGGCGGCGCCTGTGGCTCAAGGAGTAGGGCGCTGGTCCCATATGCCAGAGGTGGCGGGTTCAAACCCAGCCCCGGCCAAAAAAAAACAAAAAAAAAGAAAAAAAAAAAAAAAAGAAGTAGAACTGTTATTTTAAGCCTCCACTTTACCTCCACTAACAAAATCTCAAAATATGACATTTTTTCCAAATACATATTCTTTCCTTCTCTTTTTTCATCATTAGGAATGGAGGATGTTTGGTTCCATACCAATGCAAGCATGTCAACAGAAGGATGTGTTTGCCAATTACCTCACTTCTAACTTCCAAGCGGTAAATAGATTTTAAGAGTCTAGTCTATAAAAATGTGTTGTATCTGTGAGATTTCATAATTCTTAGTGTCATGTTAATTTTTCTTCGTTATCTGATGAAGCCAAGGGAAAACAGCAAAATTCGGCACTTACCTAGACTTAGTTTCAGATTGGTTTTGTACATCATTTAAGTGAAGGAATGGAGCTCCTTGTGTACCCCATCTTACTTGGGTTTGGTTTGATTGCTCCTTTAGCCAAATGTGAAGTCTGGCAGCAAGAGGTCTTCATCTCAGTCTAGCCCAGGAAGTCCAAAGAAGCAGAAGAAGGAAAGCAGCTCAGCAGCCTCCCCCGCTGACATGGACCTCGACTCAGGTAGGTTTCATCCTATGGCTTTGATTTCATTGACAAAGTAAAATGATTTTGTGTGCTCCTAAGTTTTATAAGAAAAGGAAAGCTCCTTAATGAGCAGTGACTAGGTAGTAAATCTTTGTTTGATTCTTGGACACCAGAGCTTTATCACTATCACTGAGAAAAGCTAAATTGGGGCCAGGTATGGTGGCACATGCCTGTAGTCCCAGATATTCGGAAGACTGAGGCAATAGGATCTCCTGAGCCCAGGAATTAAGGTTAAAGTGAGCTGTGTCATACCACTGCCTCCTAGCCTAGGAGACAGGGCAAGATCTTCTCTCTAAAAAAAAAAAATAATAATAATAATAGGCTCAGCACCTGTAGCTCAAGCAGCTAAGGCGGCAGCCACATACACCAGAGCTGGCAGGTTTGAATCCAGCCCAGGCCCACCAAACAACAATGACAACTACTACCAAAAAATAGCCGGGCATTGTGGTGGGTGCCTGTAGTCCCAGCTACTTGGGAGGCTGAGGCAAGAGAATCTCTTAAGCCCAGGAGTTGGAGGTTGCTGTGAAGCTGTGATACCACGGCACTCTACCCAGGGTGACAGCTTGAGGCTCTATCTCAAAAAAAAAAAAAAAAAGATAATAATAATAATTGCACAGCATTGTGGCTCATGCCTGTCATCCTAGCACTTTGGGAGGCCAAGGCTGGTGGATTGCTTGAGCTCAGGAGTTCAAGACCAGCCTAAGCCAGAGCAAGACCCCGTCTCTAAAAATAGCTGGGTATTAGGCCAGGCGCAGTGGCTCTGTAATCCCAGCACTCTGGGAGGCCAAGGTGGGCAGATCACCTAAGCTCACAGGTTCAAGACCAACTTGAGCCAGGGTAAGACCCCATCTCCAAAAATAGCTGGGTGTTGTGGCCAGTGCCTGTAGTCCCAGCTACTCGGGAGTCTGAGGCAAGAGAATCGCTTGAGACCAAGAGTCTGAGGTTGCTGTGAGCTATAATGCCATAGCACTCTATTGAGGGTGACAAAGTGAGACCTTGTGTCAAAAAAAAAAAAAAAATAGCTGAAGGCTGGGAGTGATGGCTCACACCTGTAATCCTAGCACTCTGGGAGGCCTAGGCAGGAGGATTACCTCAGCTCAGGAGTTGGAGACTAGGCCTGAAGCAAAAGTGAGATCTTGTCTCTACTAAAAATAGAAAAACTGAAGCAAGAGGATTGCTTGAACCCAAGAGTTAGACTCACAGGGGTCCTCAAACCGCGGCCCGTGGGCCACATGTGGCGGTGTGATTGTATTTGTACCTGTTTTGTTTTTTTACTTCAAAATAAGATATGTGCAGTGTGCATAGGAATTTGTTCATGGTTTTTTTTTTGTTTTTGTTTTTGTTTTCTGTCCTGGGCAGGCACATGGTCCCTTTTATTAAGGCTCACACTATTCACTGATCTTGGTGATAGGGCATGACAAACAACAAAAATTACATTTCAAGAATTCATACAAGAGTTTATAGATTTTTACTTTCTGGCTCTTATTTCTTCCCCACCCATCCCTTTTTAAAACTAAGCTTAGAACATAATCATTTATCTCTTCTCCTTCTCTTCTTCAAGAAGCTTTTCAGAGCATCCACCCACTAGCCCAAAGGAAAACACGGATTCATTTCTGTACAAAGAGGTGCCTAGAGAAGGGGAGTTGTGCAGCCAGGATCAGGGAAAGCTTGTTACCAGGGACTTGGTCTGAGAATCATTCCCTCCAGGGGTCAGGCCTATATCAATCATATGGCTGTTGATACTAACCATCCCAAAGGGATGTTATATATTCTACTAGTTTTAGAATAATGAAAAATGGCTCTTATGCTTAGAATATGCACATGTTTTGAAATAAGACATCAAGCATGACCGCAGGTCAAGTTTGTTAACCTAAGCTTTCTAATCTGTATGCAGTCACACAAAATGCATAGCACAATGCCAGGCTCACAGCACAGAACTAGCTCTCTCTAGCTCAATGGTTGTAGCAGCAAAACCAGCAGAGATTTTTCAAAAACCAGCCATGACACTCCTTATTGTGTTTTGAGATCACTATTATTAATTTGGATTTCAGAAAACAAATCCTTGAAGGTTCTCTCAGCTCAGGTTTCAGAGATGCCAATGGTTAAGATGTAGAAGTGTGCACTGGAAAGAAAACAGGCAGCTCTTTTTTAATCCAAACAATACCTCTGGTGTCAGTTTCTCGTTTGGGTGGGTTCCATTTGTCTGCCTGGGGTTGGAAACCCAAAGAGGAAGAATCAGCTCTACTGAAGTAAAGGTCCAAAGCCTGGGGCTGTAGGTGGTGGGACAACTCTTCACTGTGCTTGCACCTATGCTGAGGCAGGATCCGGAACCTCTCAGGGGCGTAGCCCGCCAAACGTGGTCAATTTGTTGGTGAAGGGGTACCACTGGCCCTGGATGCTAGGGTTGTCCATGTGAAAGGGCTTGTGGATGTGGATCACCTCCAAGCCGGACTGGTTCGCCAGCTTCTGCACTAGCATCACGATCTCCTCCACCAACTTGCAGTGGATGCTCTCCTCACGCACAGCCCCGTTAAGGTATTCTGCCACTACTTGGGGGCACGCAGCAGGGCCGGGTGTTCACATATAGCATGACTCCAGGGTTCCGTCGGGCAAAGTCGGTCACCTCGTATTCCACGAACTCCCTGGCACCACGGGACGAGGCCCCGTCGTGGCTGAGGGTGAAGCTGAGACGCTGCAGTTGCTGCCTGTAGCGACCCAATCTGTTGTGGAGGACACTGGCCAAGAAGCAACTCGGAGTCCCGCGCCCAGTCATAACTACAGATTGGAAGCTGCGCTGTTTGTGGTTTTTTTTTTTTAATTATAGTCCGGCCCTCCCAACGGTCTGAGGGACAGTGAACTGGCCTCCTGTTTAAAAAGTTTGAGGACCCCTTAGTTAGAGGTTGCTGTGAGCTATGATGCCAGGGCAATAGCTTGAGATTCTATCTCAACAAAAAAAAATTAAAAATAGGGCGGCGCCTGTGGCTCAAGGAGTAGGGCGCCGGTCCCATATGCCAGAGGTGGTGGGTTCAAACCCAGCCCCGGCCAAAAGAAAAAAAAAAAAAAAATTAAAAATAAAGAAATAGCCAAGTGTTGTAGCAGGTGACTGTAGCCTTGCAGCTATTTGGGAGGCTGAGGCAAGAGGACCACTTGAGCCCAAGAGTTTGAAGTTGCTGTGACCCATGACGCTATGGCACTCTACCAAGGGTGCAAACTAAAGCTCTTATCTCAAAAAAAAAAACAAAAAAAAATTAATAATAATCATAAAGATACTCTAATAAGATGTCAGCAATATAAGTTGCACTATATTTCAGAATGAACCTCCCTCCCATTTTTTAATTCCTAGGTTATGGGTTAATTCCACTTAAAGTTTTAAGGTTATGGGTTAAATCCCCTTTAAAAGTTTAAGGGAATTCAAGTCCAAAATGGAATTATTTTGCACAAGTTGACTTCAAAATCAAAGCCCTCAAATTATTTTCTCAAATTTTTTATTCTTGTTAGTCTCAGCCTCCGGGATTCCAGATGCATAGAGTTCACATGCTGGGCTTCTAGCACCTACAGCCTGCCTTAGGATTAAGAGTTAATAGGAAATATAGAATTATCCTAGCCTGTCTCACATACCTGTGACTTCTTTTTTTTTTTTGTGGTTTTTGGCCGGGGCTGGGTTTGAACCCGCCACCTCTGGCATATGGGACCGGCGCCCTACTCCTTGAGCCACAGGCGCCACCCTTCTTTTTTTTTTGTAATAATTTTATTTTTATTTATTTATTGTTTTTTTTTTTTGAGACAGAGTCCCAGTATGTTGCCCTCGGTAGAATGCTGTGGCATCAGAGCTCACAGCAACCTCCAACTCTTGGGCTCAAACGATTCTCTTGCCTCAGCCTCCCAAGTAGTTGGGACTACAGGAGCTGGCCACAACGCCTGGCTATTTTTTTTTTTTAATTTGTTGGTTGTAGTTGTCATTGTTGTTTAGCAGGCCCAGGCTGGATTAAAACCCACCAGCTCTGGTGTATGTGGCTGGCACCTTAGCCACTGAGCTACAGGCCCCAAGACATACCTGTTTAACTTTATTTTATTTTTTATTTATTTTTTTTGTGTGTGTGTGGTTTTTGGCCAGGGCTGGGTTTGAACTCGCCACCTCCAGCATATGGGACCGGCGTCCTACTCCTTGAGCCACAGGCGCCGCCCTGTTTAACTTTAAAAGCAGTTAATTCCCAAAACCCCTGAAGCTATTGTCCCAAACAAAATTATGTTCTCAGTTGGTGACACCTATGGCTCAGTGAGTAGGGTGCCAGCCCCATATGCCGAGGATGGCAGGTTCAAACCCGCTCCGGCCAAACTGCGACAACAACAAAAAATAGCCAGGTGTTGTGGCAGGCACCTGTAATCCCAGCTACTTGGGAGGCTGAGGCAAGAGAATTGCCTAAGCCCAAGAGCTGGAGGTTGCTGTGAGCTGTGATGCTACAGCACTCTACCGAGGGTGACAAAGTGAGACTCTGTCTCTAAAAAAAAAAAAATTATGTTCTCAGAGTCCTATACTTCTTAGTGTTATCAAAGACCATAGCCAAGACTCAGTATTTTCTGAGTGAGGGCAAAAATTTGCTTTTAGTCTTCTCAAAGATGCTGCTCAGTCAATGCCTGTGTCAGTCTCCATCACCTGTGAACCTAAAGTCAATTAGATGAAACCTCTTAAGAATGGCTCAGCACCCGTAGCGCAAGTGATTACAGTGCCAGCCACATACATCAAAGCTGGCGGGTTCAAACCCAGCCCGGGCCAGCTGGGCAACAATGACAACTGCAACAGAAAAATAGCCAGGCGTTATGGCAGGCGCTTGTGGTCCTAGCCGCTTGGGAGGGTGAGGCAAGAGAATTGCTTAAGCCCAGGAATTTGAGGTTGCTGTGAGCTGTGACACCATGGCATTCTCCTGAGGGTGACGTAGTGAGACTCTGTCTCAAAAAAAAAAAAAAAGGAAACCTCTTAAGAAGTGAATTTGTGGCTTGGTGCCTATAGCTCAAATGGCTAAGGCGCCAGCCACGTACACCTGAGCTGGCAGGTTCAAATCCAGCCCGGGCCTGCCAAACAATAATGACAGCTACAACCAAGAGATGGCCGGGCATCGTGGTGGGTGCCTGTAGTCCTAGCTACTTGGGAGTCTAAAGCAAGAGAATCACTTAAGCCCAGGAGTTGGAGGTTGCGGTGAGCTGTGATGCTATGGCACACTACCCAGGACAACAGCTTGAGGCTCTGTCTCAAAACAAAAAAAAAGTGAATTTGGGTCCTATGTACTTAAAATATTGTGGCAGAAATTTACCTGCACTAGTATGATCGTTTGAGGCATTTGCCATTTCTTAGAATTTGGGGATTTGTGGTGGTAGCACCCGTCGCCCAATCTACATGTTTCTATGCAGGCATTTTTAGCCCTGTGCTAGGGGCTCACTCTTTTTTTTTGAGACAGAACCTCAAGGTGTCGCCCTGGGTAGAGTGCTGTGGCATCACAGCTCAATTAAAAAATGAAAAACATGGGGCGGCGCCTGTGGCTCAGTGAGTAGGGCGCTGGCCCCATATGCCAAGGGTGGCGGGTTCAAACCCGGCCCTGGCCAAACTGCAACAAAAAAATAGCCGGGCATTGTGGCGGGCGCCTGTAGTCCCAGTTGCTCGGGAGGCTGAGGCAAGAGAATCGCGTGAGCCCAAGAGTTAGAGGTTGCTGTGAGCCGTGTGACGCCACGGCACTGTACCCGAGGGTGGTACAGTGAGACTCTGTCTCTACAAAAAAAAAAAAAAAAAAAGAAAAACACTAGCCAGGCGTGGTGGCAGGTACTTATATTCCCAGCCACTCAGGAGGCTGAGACAAGAGGTGTACTCAAGCCCAAGAGTTTGAAGTTACTGTGAGCTACGATACCACAGCACTCTACCCAAGATGACAGAGGAGTGAGACTCTGTCTCAAAACACAAGAAAAGAACCTTGGGGCAGTACTTACAGCTCAGTGAGAAGGGTGCTGGCCCCATATACCGAGGGTGGTGGGTTTGAACCCGGCCAAACTGCAACAACAAAAAAATAACCTAGCTAGCTCTCTGTAATGCAGAAAGAACTTCTTTTTGCATTAGTTCTCTGTGATGCAAACACAATCTTTACAAAACAGATTATTTACTCATTTCCATACCATCCAGACTGTCTCAGCCACATCTCCTGAGGAGTACTGGGCCCTCACCTTTGCAGTTTGTGCCTCAGCTCCCTAAATCCCTGCAGTCTATAGTGGAGTTTGGCTTACTGAGCCTCTGCTGGCATCTGCTGAGGCTTCTGCCTGCACACATCTGCTAACTACAGCTCAAGGTCCTGAGGCCACTTGCCAAAGGCCCTCTGGACCCAGCCATCAGCAAAAGCAACTGGTTTTGTTTACAGGCCCTCTGCCTCTTTAGAAATAGCCACACTTATAAATAAAGTCACCATGAGATGTAATCACTTGCTAGGGACAAAGGATCATGTGACCAGAGGTTCCTTGCCCAATTAACAGATTTAAAAGGTGGGCGAGTGGCTGGGCACAGTGGCTCACACTTATAATCCTAGTACTCTGGCAGCGCCTGTGGCTCAAAGGAGTAGGGCACCGGCCCCATATGCCAGAGGTGGCGGGTTTAAGCCCAGCCCCGGCCAAAAACTAAAAAAAAAAAAAAAAAAAATCCTAGCACTCAGGAAGGCCAAGGCGGGTGGATCACTTGAGCTCAAGCATTTGAGACCAGCCTGAGCAAGAGTGAGACCTCAGATCCCATCTCTACTAAAAATAGAAAAACTAGTCAAAGGTCATGGCAGGTGCCTGTAGTCCAGCTACCTGGGAAGCTGAGGCAAGAGGATCACTTGAGCCCAAGGATTTGAGGTTGCTATGAGCTATGATACCACAGCACTCTACCTAGGGTGATAGAATGGGACTATGTCTCAATCAATCAATCAATAAAATAAAACTTGGGCTAGTATGAGTCTCCACAAGGTACCAGGTTCAGGACACTGGCCACACCCTCAGGCTGAAGACCTAAAGCCTCACCTGTCCTAACTTCACCAAAAGCCTTTTCAGGTATCGCCCCACCCAGGTCAGTCCTCCCTTGTTACTTCTCAGGGGGCTGTCTGCCAGCACACTAAATGTTAGAATTTCTGAGAGTGTTAATGGCAATCCCTTTCCCACCTAGGTTCTGAACAACTAAGTGATCATACAGTGATCAAGGCCAACTTTTAGTTCTGCTTAGCAAAAGGCCATGTGGGCTTGCCTCCTGAGCTAGGCTGACTTCTTAAACACCCAGGTCAGTAGCCCTAAATCAAAGCAAGCCCATTTGACCCTTGTACCACTGCAACCCAGCTTCTTCCTGCCCTGCAGGGGCATCGTGCCACAGGAGTGGCAATGGGAATGACCTCTATGGACAGCTCACTCCCAGGGAGAATTAGAAACATTGAGTCAGTTTAATTCACCTTCTTATGGAAAGATTTATTAGTAGCATGAAACTTGTGTGTTGCAAGTGAAATAGATTCCATGTCCCAAACCTCTGAATATAGCAATTCAGTTTGGAATCATGAAATATTGCTGCCTGAGTGTCTATTTCTATTAATTTAACACTATTATGATAATAATGTTTATTGAGGTGTTTTATGAAATGAAACTCAAGTTTTAATTGTTTAAGAAGTTATTTTTTTTTTTTGAGACAGTCTCAATTTTGTTGCCCTTGGTAGAGTGGTGTGGCATCTAGCTCACAGCAACCTCAAACTCTTGGGCACAAGTGATTCTCTTGCCTTAACCTCCCAAGCAGCTGGGACTGTAGGCACCCGCCACAGCGCCTAGCTATTTTTAGAGACAGGGTTCTCACTCTTGCTTAGGCTGGTCTCGAACTTCTGAGTTCAGGCAATCTATTTGCCTCGACCTCCCAGAGTGCTGGGATTACAGGTGTGAGCCACCATGCCTGGCCAAGAATTTATTCTTTTTTTTTTTTTTGTAGAGACAGAGTCTCACTATACCACCCTCGGGTAGAGTGCCGTGGCGTCACACGGCTCACAGCAACCTCCAGCTCTTGGGCTTACGTGATTCTCTTGCCTCAGCCTCCCTAGCAGCTGGGACTACAGGCGCCTGCCACAATGCCCGGCTATTTTTTTGTTGCAGTTTGGCTGGGGCTGGGTTTGAACCCGCCACCCTCGGTATATGGGGCCAGCGCCCTACTCACTGAGCCACAGGCGCCGCCCCAAGAATTTATTCTTAAGAGCATAGGCTTGGCGCCTGTAGTGCAGTGGTTACGGCACTAGCCATAGACATCGAGGGTGGCGAATTCGAACCCATCCTGGGCCAGCTAAACAATGGGCAACTACAACCAAAAATAGATGGGTATTGTGGTGGGTGCCTGTAATCCCAGCTACTTGGGAGGCTGAGGCAAGAGAACAGCTTAAGCCCAAGAGTTGGAGGTTGCTGTGTGTTGTGACACCACAGCACTCTACCAAGGGCGATAGCTTGAGACTGTCTCAAAAAAAAAAAAAAAAGCATAAAACATGGGTAGTGCCTCTGGCTCAAGGAATAGGGCGCCAGCACCATATACCGGGGGTGGCAGGTTCAAACCCAGCCCCAGCCAAACTGCAAAAAAAAAGAAACATGAAACGGGCCATGCCTGTGGCTCAAAGGAGTAGGGTGCCGGCCCCATATGCCGGAGGTGGGGGGTTCAAACCCAGCCCCGGCCAAAAACTGGAAAAAAAAAAAAAAAAGCATAAAACATACAACACATAATAAAAGAGAGAATTTATTAACTCTGTTTTCTCTTTTCACCTTGTCACTTCTCTTCCTCCTTTTATGTGCTCTTTAATATAGTTAACAGTACCAATGTTCCTCTGATTACCTGCGCTTAGAATCCCATTTATCTTCAACTCCATCCACCCTGAAACTCTGTCCTCTTGTTTCTAGCCAGTTACCAAATGCTAACAATATCTCAGTAATTGCCTCTTAGTTCAGGCCTTTCCCTCTTACCTGCTGGCTGTTGGTGGGGCTATAACTCATTTTTTTTATTATTTTTTATTTTATTATTTATTTATTTATTTATTTTTTGTAGAGACAGAGTCTCACTTTATGGCCCTCAGTAGAGTGCCGTGGCCTCACACAGCTCACAGCAACCTCCAGCTCCTGGGCTTATGCGATTCTCTTGCCTCAGCCTCCCGAGTAGCTGGGACTACAGGCGCCCGCCACAACGCCCGGCTATTTTTTGGTTACAGTTTGGCCGGGGCTGGGTTTGAACCCGCCACCCTCGGTATATGGGGCTGGCGCCTTACTGACTGAGCCACAGGTGCCGCCCTATAACTCGTTTTTTTTTCCTGTATACTTCTTTCAGTTATTTTTTTTGGTGGGGGTGGGGTGAGGATAGACTCTCACTCTGTCACCCTGAATAGAGTGCTGTGGGATCTTAGCTCACAGCAACCTCATCACACTCTTGGGCTCAAGTGATCCTCTTGCCTCAGCCTCCCAAATACTTGGGACTATGGGCACCTGGCACTATGCACAGCTGGTGTCTTTTTTTTCTTTTCTTTTTTTTTTTTTTTTTTTTGAGAAAGGGTCTCATTGTGTCACCCTCGGTAGAGTGCCATGGTGTCACATCAACCTCAAACTCTTGGGCTTAAGCAGTTCTCCTGCCTCAACCTCCCAAGTAGATGGGACTACAGGTGCCCGCCACAATGCCCGGCTATTTTTTTTCTTGTAGTTGTCGTTGTTGTTGTTTTTTTTTTTTTTTTTGTAGAGACAGAGTCTCACTTTATGGCCCTCGGTAGAGTGCCGTGGCATCACACAGCTCACAGCAACCTCCAACTCCTGGGCTTGAGCGATTCTCTTGCCTCAGCCTCCTGAGTAGCTGGGACTACAGGTGCCCACCACAACGCCCGGCTATTTTTTTGGTTGCAGTTCAGCTGGGGCTGAGTTTGAACCCGCCACCCTCGGTATATGGGGCCGGCGCCTTACCGACTGAGCCACAGGCGCCGCCTGTTGTTGTTTTTTTTTTAGCAGGCCTGGACTAGGTTCAAACCCACCAGCCCCAATGTATGTGGCCAGCACCCTAACCACTGAGCTACAGGTGCTGAGCCAGCTGGTTTTTCTATTTTTGATAAGACAGGGTTTTTCTCTTCCTCAGCCTGGTCTTATACTCCTGAGCTCTAGCAATCTACCCACCTTGGCCTTCCAGAGTCCCTTTCAGCTCTTTTATTTATTCATTGATCTTCTCAGTGAATTGACTTCTTAAAATCTAAGTGACAGACTGGGCATGTTGATTCATGCCTATAATTCTGTAATGTGATGAGCTATGATTGTGCCAGGGTTTGATTAAATTTCCCAACACTAGGGCGGCACCTGTGGCTCAAGGAGTAGGACGCCCGTCCCATATGCCAGAGGTGGCGGGTTCAAACCTAGCCCCGCCGAAAACCACACAAAAAAAAAAAGAAAGAAAAAATTTCCCAACACTAGAAGATCCTGAGGTCTCCCTGCAGATGATCTTTTAGCGTGCACTAAGGACATTAGGCGGTGGTCATGGCACCTGAGAATCTAGTTTCCTCCCCTCTCAAGCTGGTTATTTTTGGCCATTGAACCTCTGGATACACCTAATAAACTATAGTAAATCAAATGCCATTACAACTGCTGAAGTATCTCTTATTTTCTTATTTCAGATGTGGAGATACTGCATGGTTCTCAGAACAGTGAAACTTTTCGGTTTCAGCCGCCATTACCTCCTGACACTCCTCCTCCACTGCCACAGGGAACTCCTCCACACATCTTCACTCCTCCACTCCCCAAGGGCACCCCTCCACTCACTCCCAGTGACTCACCCCAGACCAGGACAGCATCTGCAGCTGTGGACGAGGATGCACTGACTCTAGAAGAACTTGAAGAACAGCAGAGGCGGATATGGGCGGCTCTGGAGCAGGCAGAGAGCATGAATAGTGATTCTGATATTCCTGTGGACACACCTGTAACTGGGAATTCTGTTGCATCATCACCTTCTCCAAATGAGCTAGACCTCCTTGTCCCAGAGGAAAAGGAATCTGAAAAGCAAATACTAGGTGAGCCTGAGGTACCAGACACTTGTACAAAGAAATCAGAAGTTGAACATTCCCCAAGTCCAGATACTGAGGCTACATCGCTTTGTCAGAAGGAAAAGGAAGAGTCTATTCAAGTAGACTCTAAGGGTGCTCTTCTTGATAATGGCAGTGTTGTATCAAACTGTGACATTAGGAACGGAGGTGGTCAAAAGGTCTTTGATGTGGACACCAGTCCTTCAATGGCTACTAAATTTCACAGCCCTATACCTGACATGAGCAAATTTGCAAGTGGAATAACACCATTTGAATTTGAGAATATGGCAGAATCTACTGGAATGTACCTCAGGATAAGAAATTTGTTAAAGAACTCACCCCGAAACCAGCAGAAAAATAAAAAGGCTTCTGAATAACTGCTTGGCATAGCAGCAAGAGCTATTTAATTATCTATAACTTTATGTTCTGTTAATTAGCACTATAGTGGACAGATAAGAACTGTTTTCCTATTTGTTCCTCCCATGTTTAAAAATCCAAGGTTCGATTGTGTTCTAAAGTCACGCCTATTTTAAATAATAGGAAGACTGGGCGCTCTAGTTTACTATGTTTTATTCCTCCTGAAGAACACTTGGGTTGGGGGGCTATGAATTTGAGCTGGTTTAGAGATAGTTTGTTAAGGTTTATACTATTTTTGGATTGTGATTGTCAAGAGTGAAAGTTTTTATCTGTCTTTTGTACATTGTTTTCTCTTTCTACATTTTGCTGATTGTCCTATATATAAGTTTAATATATCACTTTTTAAAAGAAAAAATTCTAACCATTTTAAATTAGTATTTCAGCTTTGACAACCAAATGAGAAAAATCAGGGATGAGCAGCTTTATTCCATTTGGGGTATTTTTGTAAATGATTTACATGCATCAATTTTAATAATAGTCTTACTTTTTTTAACTTCATTCTTCATACATGCTTGCTGTACAGGTATGTCCATCTTTGTGTATAGAGGGTTAATAAATTAGTTTTCATATACATAATCTAAGACTTTGAATACAAAAAAGTGATTCACAGTTAAATTAGTGTATATACTATGTAAATTTAAAGTGTGGAGATAAATTATATGGTTGCACATGTAGTGGTAACAAGGGAATCCTTCAGCTTTAAAGGAAATAGACCCTTCTGGGGGTGGGGGGAAACAGTCTCATTGTGTCATCCTCGGTAGAGTTCTGTCATGTCACAGCTCACATCAACCTCCCATTGTTGATCTCAAGCGATTCTCTTGCCTCAGCCTCCCAAGTAGCTGGGACTACAGTTATCCACCACAATGCCCAGCTGTTTTTTTTGTTACATTTGTCGTTGTTGGTTAGCAGGCCTGGGCTGGGTTCAAACCCACCAACTTCGGTGTATGTGGCTGGCACCGTAACCACTGTGCTACAGGCTCTGAGCTAGAAACAGACTCTTATTAAAGGAATTATTTTTAAAGGATGAAGGGCAGCTAGTCTTTGTACAAAAATAATTTTCTAGATTTGAACCCCAAGATAATAGTTAAAAACTTAAAAGTAGACAAGAAAATTGCTTTTAATTGTCAAATATGTAAGATAGAGCTGAAAGTATGGTTTTTGTCTTTATGTGAAATGCTATTAAATCTTTATACTTAGTCAAATTTATGAAAATAGACCTTTAGGTGATTATTAGTCTTAGGCAGTGTTATCCTCTGAGGCCAATAGAGGGAGCAAAATGGAACCATTCCAAATTTAATTTTCATTTTTGAGAACTTGAAGAATCAAGTTTACTATTCTATAAACAATAAAGGAAAGGAAAATTTTATGGAGGGGGTTATTTTTAAGGCCCTCGGATTGTGCTAGAAATAGAATAAAATACTTTAGGCTGTTTTTCCCTCTCGGTTTAAGTACATAATAAAAGTAATGCTTTATAGTAGTTTTTACAGTGCTTTTACATGTACACGTACATTATCCTACTCAACATTTCCTTCAGGCAAATAATTAAGGAAAGGGAGGCAGAGGTTAAAAGGAGTGGTCAGTATTCAAGAAGTGGTTCTCAAGAGGCCCATCTTCAACTAAAGACTTGACTGTTCCCTAAATCATGGTAATCTAAATGCTCCTTTAAGTGTTGCATTGGTAGAGTCATCTGTGTGTACCAAAAATACCTTGACAGTTACCTTTTTAGCACATGTCAGATATCAGGGTATTTTTGCACATTACCCCATTTTCACAATTACTATGTTAAGTGGGTATTAACTTATGTTTTTAGAGGAAATGACTAAGAAGCACAGCTGTTAAGCAACCTAGCAAACCTGACTCCAGACCTCTCTGGCCCCCATATACATCCTCTTAACCACTGTAATTGCCTCCCTGCCAAAAGTTCTATAAAAGCACTGATTCCTCAAAAACTTGGCTCCTATTTTTTCATTTGTTCAATTACTACACTTGTATTAAGTGAAGTAGCCGGGGCTCGGCGCCTCTGGCTAAAGCGGCTAAGCCACATACAACTGAGCTGGCAGGTTTGAATCCTGCCCGGGCCCACCAAACAACAATGATGGCTACAACCAAAAAATAGCCGGGCATTGTGGCGGGCGCCATAGTCCCGGCTACTTGGGAGGCTGAGGCAAGAGAATCGCTTAAGCCCAAGAGTTGGAGGTTGCTGTGAGCTGTGACGCTACGGCACTCTACTGAGGATGACAGCTTGAGACTCTGTCTCAAAAAATAAATTAAGAGCTTATATATTACAGTAGTGGGAGAAGATAGAGGTTCTCTCTCAGTTAAGCATGATTCAGTGCCTAACGCCCTGGGAAGAAGACAGAGTATAATACATGGGCCATTGGGGGTTGTGGGAGAATCATGTAGGTGAGACTGGCTTCCAGTTCCCAGGACCACTGGTTCAAATATTCTCTGGTTCTTGGAGGATATTTGAAGACTTCTGGAAAGAGTTCATGGACAAAATGTGCATTGACATGTATGTATAGGAAACAGCATGAATGAAACAGAAGGAATACTCAAGAAATGTAATGTTACAGTAAAGACTTAAGAGTTGGCCAGGCGTGGCGGGTGCCTGTAGTCCCAGCTACTCTGGAGGCTGAGGCAAGAGAATCGCTTAAGCCCAGGAGCTGGAGGTTGCTGTAAGCTATATGAGGCCATGGCACTCTACCGAGGGCCATAAAGTGAGACTCTGTCTCTACAAAAAAAAAAAAAAGAGTTAGCCAGGCAAGGTGGCTCATGCTTGTAATTCTAACACTCTGGAAGGCCAAGGCAGGTGTATTGCCTGAGCTCAGGAATTGGAGGCCAGCCTAAGCAAGAGTAAGATCCCCATCTCTAAAAATAGCCTAGTGGGCGGTGCCTGTGGCTCAAGGAGTAGGGCGCCGGTCCCATATGCCAGAGGTGGTGGGTTTAAACCCAGCCCCGGCCAAAAATCACACACAAATAAATAAATTAATTAATTAATAATAAAAATAGTCTGGCATTGTGGTGGGTGCCTGTGGTCCCATCTACTTGGGAGGCTGAGGCAAGAAGATCACTTGAGCCCATGAGTTTGAGGTTGCTGTGAACTATGAAGCCATGGCACTCTACCAAGGGTGACAAAGTGAGACATTGTGTCAAAATAAATAGATTTTTAAAAAAGAAAAGATGGGCGCTTATGGCTCAGTGAGTAGGGCACCAGCCCCATATACCAAGGGTGGTAGGTTCAAACCTGTCCCGCCAAACTGCAATTAAAAAAAAGAAAGAAGGGTGGCGCCTTGGCTCAGTGAGTAGGGTGAGGGTGGCGGGTTCAAACCCAGCCCCTGCTGAACTGCAACCAAAAAATAGCCGGGCGTTGTGGCAGGCGCCTGTAATCCCAGCTGCTGGGGAGGCTGAGGCAGGAGAATCGCGGAAGCCCAAGAGCTAGAGGTTGCTGTGAGTCCTGTGACATCATGGCACTCTACTGAAGGTGGTAAAGTGAGACTCTGTCTCTACAAAAAAAAAAGAAAAGAAGAGCTTTAAGAGTTGCATATTCAGGGCAGCGCCTGTGGCTCAGTCGGTAAGGCGCCGGCCCCATATACCGAGGGTGGTGGGTTCAAACCTGGCCCCGGCCAAACTGCAACCAAAAAATAGCCGGGCGTTGTGGCGGGCGCCTGTAGTCCCAGCTACTCGGGAGGCTGAGGCAAGAGAATCGCTTAAGCCCAGGAGTTGGAGGTTGCTGTGAGCTGTGTGAGGCCATGGCACTCTACCAAGGGCCATAAAGTGAGACTCTGTCTCTACAAAAAAAAAAAAAAAAAAAAGAGTTGCATATTCATTGATAAGAAAAGCTTTAGGGCGGCGCCTGTGGCTCAGTCGGTAAGGCGCCGGCCCCATATACCGAGGGTGGCAGGTTCAAACCCGGCCCCGGCCAAACTGCAACCAAAAAATAGCCGGGCGTTGTGGCGGGCGCCTGTAGACCCAGCTACTCGGGAGGCTGAGGCAGGAGAATCGCTTAAGCCCAGGAGTTGGAGGTTGCTGTGAGCTGTGTGAGGCCACAGCACTCTACCGAGGGCCATAAAGTGAGACTCTGTCTCTACAAAAAAAAAAAAAAAAAAAAGAAAAGCTTTAAGAGGGAGGCGCCTGTGGCTCAGTGGGTAGGGCGCTGGGCCCATATACTGAGGGTGATGGGTTCAAACCCGGCCCCCGCCAGCTAAAACAGTAGTGGCAACTGCAACAAAAATAGCCGGGCATTGTGGTGGGCGCCTGTAGTCCCAGGTACTCAGGAGGCTGCGGCAAGAGAATCACCCTAGCCCAAGAGCTGGAGGTTGCTGTGAGCTGTGACACTACATCACTCTACTGAGGGTGACAAAAAAAAAAAAAAAAAAGCTTTAAAAGTTGCATATTCATATTATTCATTGATGTTAAGAACTCTGGATGGCTTTGTTTGAATGTTGTTAGGGAAAAGGATCCGCTAGAGAAGTGGTTCTCAACCTTCCTAATGCTGCAGCCCTTTAATACAGTTCCTGTCGCGACCCACAGGTTGAGAACCAGGGCACTAGAGAGTAGATGAGAGAGCTCATCCAAGTGGTACTTTGAAGAGATAAATCCTAAACCAAAATTCTGAATGAATTGAAGAAAAGACAATTTATAGAAGGGAACACATAAAAATGGGAAATATTTGCCTTGAGGGGGTGCCCCATTTTAAAAATGTATTCTGATTGCTGTATTTGTATATCATGATACAAATGTAGAGTGAAGGAATGAGTTATTGTTTGGACTTGTCCTTGCTGTGACAAATCTCCAGGTGTGGGTAGGTGAGGTAACAACCAAACACTTGTACTTCCAGATGGACTTGGAGCAGGGGTGGGGATCTCTTTCTAATCTTGGGTTAAAAGGAATGTGCATTGTATAATAAATAATACAGGTTGCTAGGGTGGTGCCTGTGGCTCAAGCAGTAGGGGCACTGGCCCCATATCTCCAGGCTGGCCGGTTCAAACCTGGCCCCAGCCAAACTGCAACAACAAAGAAATAAATAAATAAACTATAAAAAAAAAAAAAAAGAAAGCCAGGCATTTCAAAGAAGCACTCACAGATACTTTAAAAAAAAAAAAAAATGGGCGGAGGAGTACGAGTGTGGCTCAAGGAGTAGGGCGCCGGTCCCATATGCCGGAGGTGGTGAGTTCAAACCCAGCCCCGGCCCAAAAAAAAAAAAAATATATATATATATATATATATATATAGTTTACTAAAAAAAAAGGCCAGCCCTTTGTCTTCTCTTTGGGCAAGTTAAGTAGAAAGAAGACACCTTACTGAAATGAAAAATAATCTAGTTCTTTTCACAAAAGATTGCATTTCCTTAAGAGGTCAGGGGCGGCGCCTGTGGCTCAGTGAGTAGGGCGCCAGCCCCATATGCCAAGGGTGGAGGGTTCAAACCCAGCCCCGGCCAAACTGCAACAAAAAAATAGCCGGGCATCGTGGCAGGCGCCTGTAGTCCCAGCTGCTCGGGAGGCTGAGGCAAGAGAATCGCGTAAGCCCAAGAGTTAGAGGTTGCTGTGAGCCGTGTGACGCCACAGCTGTCTACCGGAGGGCGGTACAGTGAGACTCTGTCTCTACAAAAAAAAAAAAAAGAGGTCAGAATATTGTTTACTTTCTACTATCAAGAGGCTTCCTCCTAGTTGATTATATTCTTCAAGTTCTCTGCTGGAATCATTTTGCTCTTCTGCCTTGTACTTTGTAGATTTTCATTAGAAGGCAAAACCAACAAGGATGTTGTAACGATTTTTATAATCCACTTTGTAAGATGTGATTCAGTTCCCAAGAACCCAATATAACATGTCACATGACCTGTGGTTTTTTTTAATTTGTTTGTTTGTTTGAGACAGAGTCTCACTATGTCACTCTCGGTAGAGTGCTGTGACATCATAGCTCACAGCAACCTCAAACTCTTGGGCTTAAGTGATTCTCTTGCCTCAACCTCCCAAGTAGCTGGGACTATAGGCGCCCGCCACAATGCCCGGCAATTTTTTGGTTGTAGTTGTCATTGTTGTTTGGCAGGTCCAGACTGGGTTCGAACCCACCAGCTCCTGTGTATATATATGACTGGTGCCCTAGTTGCTAAGCTATAGGCACTGAGCCTGACCTGTGTTTTTTTTCAGGATTTAGGAAAATTTTTTTTCTTCCACTTAACAGATGCATTTCATATGATATAAATTCACTCCAAAATGTTTAGGATTAAATTACAATATTTTGGGCGGCGCCTGTGGCTCAGTCAGTAAAGCGCCAGCCCCATATACTGAGGGTGGTGGGTTCAAACCTGGCCCCAGCCAAACTGCAAAACCAAAAAATAGCCAGGCGTTGTGGCGGGCGCCTGTAGTCCCAGCTACTTGGGAGGCTGAGGCAAGAGAATCGCTTAAGCCCAGGAGTTGGAGGTTGCTGTGAGCTGTGTGAGGCCACGGCACTCTACCGAGGGCCATAAAGTGAGACTCTGTCTCTACAAAAAAAAAAAAAAAAATTACAATATTTTGTTAAAAGACAGTGTTTATAAATAGTTCTTAATTACGGAGCCATGTCTATATTCTTAGTAAATTAGAAGTCTGAACAATCCAGCTATGTTCATATTGGACATTGGAATGAAATGTGACAGCTATCTAAAAAAAGGAAATTATCTTTTTTCTTTTCTTTTTTTTTTTGGCTGGGGCTGATCCTGCCACCTCTGGCATACAGGGCTGGCACCCTACTCCTTGAGTCACAGGTGCTGCCCTATCTTTTTCTTTTTTTTTTGTCTCCTAAAGAAATGATAGCATTTGGGGGAGGAGGATGGCGTGACACTGTAATATAGATTAAGTTGAAAATCCTCCCTCCCCATTCATGCATTCTGCAGAATATATCTTTGTTATCCACATTTGCATTATAAATTTGTGGATTTTATGAGTTAGAAAAGCCTGTCAATTCTATCCTCTTTCCCTCTATTAGTGGATGTGAACTGTCTACACATCAGATCCAACTTCTATCACATTTTCATTTGTAATTAAATTACATCTTTTCTTAACTTTTTATTTATGTATTTATATATATATATATTTTTGAGACAGTCTCGCTCTTGCCCTCAGTTGAGTACCGTGGCTCATAGCTCCCAGCAACCAAAAACTCTTGAGTTCGAGCGATCCTCTTACCTCAGTCTCCCGAGTAGCTGGGACTACAGGCACCCACCACCATGCCCGGTTAGTTATTCTATTTTTATTAGAAATGGGGTCTAGGGTCTCTTGCTTAGGCTGGTCTTGAACTGAACTCTGATGTGAACCACTGTGCCTGGACTTTTCTTAGATTTTTAAAGAACAAAATGTGATACTTGATTTTTCTTGAAAATGTTTACTTTTTAAATTGTGAGCGGAAGAAATAATGAAGCCTTTATTTCTTTATGAAACAGAATCTCACTCTATTGCCCAGGCTAGAGTACCATGGTATCAGAGGCCACAGCAACCTCAAACTCTTAGACTCAAGAGATCCTCCTGAGCTCATGGGAGGATCATGCCTGTAACCCTAGTCCTCTGGGAGGCCAAGGCAGGTGGATTGCCTGAGGTCACAGGTTCCAGACCAACCTGAGCCACAGTGAGACCTCGTCTCTAAATATAGTGGGGTGTTGTGGCAGGTGCCTGTAGTCCTAGCTACTTGGGAGGCTGAGGCGAGAGAATCACTTGAGCCCAAGTGTTTGAGGTTGCTGTGAGCTATGACACCACAGCCCTCTACCAAGAGACCAAGGGCAACAAAGTGAGACTTTTGTCACCCAAAAAAAAAAAAAAAAAAATCCTCTTGCCTCAGCCTCCCAAGTAGCTGGGACTATAGGAGCCTGCCATGACACCAGTCTAGTTTTTCTGTTTTGTTTTGTTCTGTTTTAGTAGAGATAGAGTTCTCACTCTTGCTCAGGCTGTTCTTGAATTCCTGAGCTCAAACAATCCTCCTGCCTCAGCCTCCCAAAGTGCTAGAATTACAGGTGTGAGCCACCATGCCCAGCTATAAAGCCATAAATTTAAAGGAAAATGAGCCAGAGAGGAAATCTACACCATTTTTCTTCACACAGTATAGAAATTTATTTTTGAACAATTTTCTTTTTTTTTTTTTGGGCCGGGGCTGGGTTTGAACCCAGCACCTCCAGCATATGGGGCTGGTGCCCTACTCGTTGAGCCACAGGCACCACCCATTTTTGAACAATTTCTTTTTTTGTCTTTCCCCAAATGGTAATTTTTTATTTTGTTGCTGGTTATGTGTGATATGTTTGTTCTAAAAAGCCAAAACAGAATAGTATAAAGTTAAAGTCTTTTACAGTTAACAACTTTCAAAGAAAATCATTGTTCCTGGTTTGGTATATCTTTTTCCTCAGCAAATCCATGTACCTAAGTTTCGGCTTTTTAAATATTTTGTATATATAAGTGTATGTTTTAATAAAGGTAAGATTATACTATACTTTCCATGTCAGTATTTGAAATCTAATTTTTATTCTTAGTAGCTGCCTAGTAACATACTACATTTGATTCAATACTGTTTACAGTATTTTGGGTTAACAATGGTGCACTGAATGGTTTTAAAGGTAAACCTTTGAGTATTTGTGGAAATATATGCAAAAGACTGTCATTCCTAGATTATAAATAAGAGTGAATATTTTATGTTGATTGGCAAGTTTTCTATGAATTCTCTTTTTAAATGTATTGTTCATTGTTCTATTGTGTCGCCTGACAATGTAAAGTTGTTAACTGTATTGTAACTCTATACAAATTACATATCTTTTGGGCGGCGCCTGTGGCTCAGTCGGTAGGGCGCCGGCCCCATATACCAAGGGTGGCGGGTTCAAACTCGGTCCTGGCCAAACTGCAACCAAAAAATAGCCGGGCGTTGTGGCAGGCGCCTGTAGTCCCAGCTACTGGGGAGACTGAGGCAAGAGAATCGCTTAGGCCCAGGAGTTGGAGGTTGCTGTGAGCTGTGTGAGGCCACGGCACTCTACCGAGGGCCATAAAGTGAGACTCTGTCTCTACAAAAAAAAAAAAAAAAATACATATCTTTTGTTAGGTATATAAAATTCTGTTTACAATTTGTCATGCATATTTTAATTTCTTTCTTTTTTTTTTTTTTGGTGACAGACTCTCACTCTTTGCCCTGGGTAGTGGGCCATGGTGTCAAGGCTCACAGTAACTTCAAACTCTTGGGCTCAAGCCATCGTCTTGCCTCAGCCTCCCAAACAGGCATAAGCATGTGCCACAACACCTAGCTAGCTTCCCTATTTTTAGTAGAGGCAGGGTCTTGCTCTTACTCAGGCTAATCTCAAACTCCTGAGCTCAAGAGATCCACCCATCTTGGCCTCCCAAAGTGCTAGGATTATTGGTGTGAGCCACCACACCTGGCCATATTTTAATTTTTTTTTTAAGACAAAACCTCAAGCTGTTACCCTGGGTAGAGTGCTGTAGCATCACAGCTCACAGCAACCTCCAACTCCTGGTCTTGAGCGATTCTCCTGCCTCTGCCTCCCAAGTAGCTGGGAGTACAGGTGCCCTCCACAACGCCCGGCTATTTTTTGGTTGCAGCCATAATTGTTATTTGGCAGGCCTGGGCTGGATTCGAACCCGCCAGCTCAGGTGTATGTGGCTGGCGCCTTAGCCGCTTGAGCTACGGCGCCAAGCCCATTATTTTAATTTTTTCTAAAGGAATATAAAACTATTTATTGACCATACTATTTATTGACCATTGTTCTCTATTATTTACAATAAAAGTAAACAATATACAATTGGATAACATTCTGATTTATTATAATTTTTTTTATGGCTTCTGCTCAACCAGTAACCCAAATACTGAAAAGTTTGAGTCTACATGTAAGGAATAAGTTGCGGTAAGGAAAAAAACATGCAGGTCAATAGTTTTAGATTACAAAGTTTGTTCACACATTTATGTAAAAGTATGAAACTGCCGACATGGTTTAACCATCTGATTAGGTTTCTGTAAGCCAAGCCTAGGAATGGATTACTAGAGGAATCTTTAATGACCATTTAACTAAGTCTTATTTGTTTACCTCATTAGAACACACCAGGAATTGTCTAGTTTCCTCATGTGAGTGAGGAGGTTATTGGTAATGATAAAAGTTTTCCTTTTAGAAATTTTGTAAACACAGTTTTGCATTTATATGACTATACATACAGATTCTGACATGGCTGCCTTTAAATTATCCATTTAAATTGTCGAATTAAGAATCAACTATTTAATTTGAAGCATTATAGCTTCAGGAAAATTTTCTATTCATACATTGCTCAGAATGATGCTATTGCAGACACCTGGGCTTACCTGTGACTTTTGGTGAATGTTTAAAAACAAAGAAAATCATTTACATATGAATGTCACGTATACACATACAGAAACAAATTAAAAAAAAAAAAACAACCCCAGAATAGTCCTTAGGCAAAGAGTTAAACACAAGTTCTCACTGAATAATGGCTATGGAAATTTCCCTTAGTATTTAGAAAAGCTGTTCTCTAATGCAGAGGAAATAATATACCATGGTATCAAATTTTTTTTTTCTGATAAAGGAAGCTACTAGAGAAAGCTTTTTTTTTTTTTTTTTTTTTGCAGTTTTGGCCAGGGCTGGGTTTGAACCCGGCACCTCCGGCATATGGAGCCAGCACCCCACCCCCCTGAGCCACAGGCGCCACCCAAGAGAGAAAGCTTTTATTTGTTCAAAGTAACCAGTGCTATTGATGCAAGCCCCCCAACGACTCTCCCAGTACTACTTTCTTTTTTTTTTTTTTTTTGTAGAGACAGAGTCTTACTTTATGGCCCTCAGTAGAGTGCCGTGGCCTCACACAGCTCACAGCAACCTCCAACTCCTGGGCTTAAGCGATTCTCTTGCCTCAGCCTCCCGAGTAGCTGGGACTACAGGCGCCCGCCACAACGCCCGGCTATTTTTTTTTTTTGGTTGCAGTTTGGCCGGGGCTGGGTTTGAACCCGCCACCCTCGGCATATGGGGCCGGCACCTTACTGACTGAGCCACAGGCGCTGCCCCCAGTACTACTTTCAAAATGAACATATCTAATTGATTTATTAGAATGTAGTTATTTCTTCACACTCCCAAGACCCAGATTATATAAATATATATATATATAAAGCAATGCAAACACTTACTGAGCTTCATCTTCTGGACAAGAATGCCAAGTTAGTCTCTCTTCATAAAAAGCAATAACAATTTGAGGACACTTCATATTTGCCTCTTTTGCCAGCACCAAATCTGCCTCATCTGAATCTTTCCACTTCATAAGAAACATTAATTCTCCACTGCTGTCTGTGGCACCAATTATTCTTTCAGGATCAAGACCTCTGGCAAAGCCTCTTGGTTTGTCAGCAGCATCTCTTTTCTTCTTTGATTTGCTATCATCCGATTCACTGTCAGATAAAGATTTTCTTTTTTGTACCATCCTTTTCTTTACCAGCTTTTTGAGAATTAAGAAATGCTTCAGGGTGGCGCCTGCGGCACAGTCAGTAAAGCACCGGCCCCATATACCGAGGGTGGGGGGTTCAAACCCCGCCCCGGCCGAACTGCAACCAAAAAATAGCCAGGCGTTGTAGCGGACGCCTGTAGTCCCAGCTACTCGGGAGGCTGAGGCAAGAGAATCGCTTAAGCCCAGGAGTTGGAGGTTGCTGTGAGCTGTGTGAAGCCACGGAACTCTATTGAGGTCCATAAAGTGAGACTCTGTCTCTACAAAAAAAAAAAGAGAGATGTGGCATTGTGGTGGACACCTGTAGTCCCAGCTACTTGGGAGACTGAGGCAAGAGAATTGCTTAAGCCCAAGAGTTTCAGGTTGCTGTGAGCTATGTGATGCCATGGCACTCTACCGAGGGCCATAAAGTGAGACTGTCTCTACAAAAAAAAAAAAAAGAAATGCTTCAATTAACTCTGGACAATCTAATTTTTCTTCAGGTTCCCAAGTATTATCAGCATCTGTAAATCCCTTCCCCTTCAGGAAATACTCCACCTTCCCATTTACTACTCGTCGATCCAGAACTTTTTCTTTCTTTTTTTTTGCAGTTTTTGGCCAGGGCTGGGTTTGAACCCACCACCTCCGGCATGTGGGGCCGGCGCCCTACCGCTTTGGGCCACAGGCGCCACCCCTCATATTTTAATTCTTTAATGGCATATTTTGCAGTATAGAAATTTTCAAATTCTTACATACCAAGTCATTGAATCTTTTCTTCTATGAATTGGCAGTTGGTGTGATGTTCTATTTTCCAGAAGACTCTTTGTTTTTCAGGTTGATAGTCTGATATCCAATAATGTGGTTTATTTATTTAAATTGGTATTGTAAAACTAATTCTTCCTTAGTATTTATCTTTTCTTTTTTTTGTAGAGACAAGAGTCTCACTTTACCGCCTTCAGTAGAGTGCCATGGCATCACACAGCTCACAGCAACCTCCAACTCCTAGGCTTAGGTTATTCTCTTGCCTCAGCCTCCCAAGCAGCTGGGACTACAGGTGCCTGCTACAACACCCGGCTATTTTTGTTGCCAGCACCAAATCTGGGTGGGGACAGGTTTGGCTGGGGCCAGGTTTGAACCCGTCACCCTCGGTATATGGGGCCAGCGCCCTACCCACTGAGCCACAGGCACCGCCCTGAATTTTTTTTTGTTTTTTTGAGACAGAGTCTCACTTTGTCATCATCTGTAGAGTGCTGTAGTATCACAGCTCACAGCAACCTCAAACTCTTGGGCTCAAGCGATTCTCTTGCCTCAGCCTCCCGAGTAGCTGGGATTACAGGCGCCCACCACAATACCCAGCTGTTTTTAGAGATGGGATCTCACTCTTGCTCAGGCTAGTCTTGAACTCTTGTGCTCATAGCCTGCCACAATGCCCAGCTATTTTTTGTTGTTGTTGTTGCAGTTGTCATTGTTGTTTTAGCTGTACCAGGCCGGGTTCAATCCTGCCATTCTTGGTGTATATTGCTGGTGCCCTACCTTCTGAGCTACAGGTGCCACCCCCTTTCACTGAATTTTTTAATGCATGAAAAAATGAAAAAAAAAAAAAAACTCTAAGAAGAATGACTATTGAAGAATACTAAAAATATAACTTAACCAAAGCAAGAAACAGATCATGGTTAAAAAAAAAATTATAATACTAATTGTTTTATTACATCTGTGAAAATGGAAATTCTGTATACCAGAAATTCTAAATATCAGAGTTTTTTTTTTTTTTTGTAGAGACAGAGTCTTACTTTATGGCCCTCGGTAGAGTGCCGCGGCATCACACAGCTCACAGCAACCTCCAACTCCTGGGCTTAAGCGATTCTCTTGCCTCAGCCTCCCGAGTAGCTGGGACTACAGGTGCCTGCCGCAACGCCCAGCTATTTTTTGGTTGCAGTTCAGCCGGGGCTGGGTTTGAACCCGCCACCCTCGGTATATAGGGCCAGCGCCTTACTGACTGAGCCACAGGCGCCACCCAGTTTTTTGTTTTTTTTTTGCAATTTTTGGCTGGGGCTGGGTTTGAACCCACTGTCTCTGGTATATGGGGCTGGTGCCCTACTCCTTGAGCCACCGGCACCACCCCAGAATTTTTTTTTTTTTTAGAGACAGAGTCTCACTTTATGGCCCTCGGTAGAGTGCCGTGGCGTCACACAGCTCACAGCAACCTCCAACTCCTGGGCTTAAGCAATTCTCCTGCCTCACCTCCCGAGTAGCTGGGATTACAGGCTCCCGCCACAACGCCCAGCTATTTTTTTTTTGGTTGCAGTTCAGCCGGGGCCGGGTTTGAACCTGCCACCCTCGGTATATGGGGCCGGCGCCTTACCGACTGAGCCACAGGCGCCGCCCAATTTTGTTTTTTTTTTTAAGAGACAAGGTCTCTTGCCCCGAAGCTAGAGAGCAATAGTGCCATCATTGTTCACCGTAACCTTGAATTCCTGAGCTCAGGCAATCCCACTCCCTTAGCCTCCCAAACAGCTATGACTATGGGCATATGCCACCATACCCATCTAATTTTTAAAGTTTTTTGTAGAGACAGGGTCTCAATATGTTGCTCAGGCTGATCTGGAGCTCCTGGCCCCAAGCTATACTCCCTCCTACCCTCCCAAAGCACTGGGATCAATACGAACCACTCCACTGGGCCAGAAATGCATTTTTTAAACAAAATTCACTATCAACAATGTATTGGCTAAATTTAGAATTTATGTAATGCAAGAATTTTCTGAAAAACGCAAGGCGTGTAATCCTTACTAACCTTCTACTATTCCACACAGCTAAGATTGCTGTCTGTAGGGGTGACCTCATACCAGAGTCAGTTTTTAATGTTTTCGATTGTGCAGGCTAGTTTATTAGTCATAAGTGAGAATGACAAATGAAACTAGATTAGAAGAGGCTTTGGAATTGGACCCGGGCCACATTTCTCATGGGCTTCTAACAAGTTTCCTTCTGTTCTGCTACCTGCCTGCTATGTCTATCCTGATCTTGGACTCTAAACCAATTACAGTTCTGTTCATTGTATCGATCAAGTTTAATTTTTATGAACATTTGGAGGACTAGTGAGCCCCTACTATGTTAGGATGGTGGAACCTAATATGGTTTCATAACTTTAGAGTCACTTATCAGGACAGGCATATCACACGTGTGGTTGGAACAGAACGTGTTGCCCACAGTCATAATAGAAAGAAATGATAAATTTCCCTGAATTCTGTCTAAAAGGTCCATGGGCCATGGTCAAGAGCCTTGCATTAGAGCAATCAGAAAAGAAGTTTCTCCGGCCTGTCTTAGGTTATTTGCTCTGGAAGACCTCTGCTCAGTGTAGCAGACCATATGGCTCATGGGAAAGAGAAGCCAGAGCTAAGCTCGGAACATTCTGTAATTATAAGAAACCCCAGTAACATCTTGGTAATATAACACCTTGGTGATACGGGCATGGGGAAGGGATTCGGCCAGACGAGACATCAGTGACTGGCAGTCTCTACACGTCTATAAGTAGCTGCAGAAGTCAGGCAGGGAGGGCACATTCTTTCATGGACTTGCTAACTCTGACTCTTTTCGCTTCTCCTACTCAGAGGGCCCTTCTAAGAAGACTGCTAAGATTTATCTCCTATTAAGATTGTTTCTCTCCCTCGAAGACTGCCTTTCTCTCCCTCTCCCTTCTGCTCTAAGGCGAATAGCCCTCAGGCACCTCAGGGTAATTGTTCCCAAACAAGATAGCATAGCGTCTGGACAGTAAATAAGCCAGGCCAGAGACCTGGCCAGTCCCAGCCCCAACAGCTCAGACCACTTTTTCCCTGAAATCCAATTGGCTGAGACCCCCCTTGAGGTCTGCGCTTAAATTTCATCTTCTCAATGAGGCTACTGATTTAACACCACACACAACACACACACACACCACCCCCACCCACTCCAATTTGCCTTAGTCTGTTCTCTCTTCTTTATAGCTTTTTTCACTTTCTAATATATTATATAATACTTTGCTTATTGTTTTGTGGATTTTTTGTTTTGGGTTTTGTTTTATTGTTAGGGACAAGGTCTCACTATGTTGCCCAAGCTGCAGTACAGTCTCAAGCATTCCTGTGACATCAGCCTCCCAAGTAGCTGAGACTACAGGTCCCTGCCACCACCCTCAAATGTTTATTGTCTGCATTCCCATACTAGAATTTAAGTAGCAAAAAAATAGGGATTTTTTTTTGTCCACTGATATATCCCTCGTACCCACGTACCTAGGACAGTTCTCAGCACATTAGTAAATGCTCACTGAAGTTTTGTTGAGTAACTAGATTTAAAGTTTGAAATATCCTACTGGTTTATTACCTTTTAGAAATTGATTGGCTTGGTGCCTGTAGCACAGTGGTTACGCCACTGGCCGCATGCATCAAGGCTGGTGGGGTTCAAACCTGGCCCGGGCCAACTAAACAATGACAACTGCAACAAAAAATAGCCAGAGATTGTGGCAGGTGCCTGTGGTCCCAGCTACTAGGGAGGCTGAGGCAAGTGAATCACTTAAGTGGAAGAGTGTGAGGTTGCTGTGAGCTGTGATGCTATAGCACCCTATGGAGGACAACAAAGTGAGTCTCTGTCTCAAAGAAAGAAAGAAAGAGGGCGGCGCCTGTGGCTCAAGGAGTAGGGCGCAGGTCCCATATGCTGGAGGTGGCGGGTTTAAACCTAGCCCCGGCCAAAAACCACAAAAAAAAAAAAAAAGAAAGAAAGAAAGAAAGAAAGAAAATGATTGACACCTCAGTAGAGAGGTGGGTTCATGATGCTGGGGTAAGAGTTTGAACACCGTGATCTCCAATACAAGGTCCTTTCGAACTCTTATTTTTTTTTTTTTTGAAAGAGTCTTACTCTGTCTCCTTGGGTAGAGTGCGCTGGTGTTGTCATAGCTCACAGCAACCTCAAATTCTTGGGCTCAAGCAATCCTCTTGCTTCAGCCTCCCAAGAAACTAGGACTACAGGCGCCCACCACAATACCTGGCTAGTTTTTTTCCATTTTTATTTATATATTTATTTATTTTATTGTTTATTCTTTTTTTTTTTTTTTTGTAGAGACAGAGTCTCACTTTATGGCCCTTGGTAGAGTGCCGTGGCGTCACACAGCTCACAGCAACCTCCAACTCCTGGGCCTAAGCGATTCTCTTGCCTCAGCCTCCCAAGTAGCTGGGACTACAGGCGCCCGCCACAACGCCCAGCTATTTTTTGGTTGCAGTTTGGCCGGGGCGGGTTTGAACCGGCCACCCTCGGTATATGGGGCCGGCGCCCTACTCACTGAGCCACAGGCGCCGCCCTATTCTTTTTTTTTTTTTGGTTTTTGGCCGGGGCTGGGTTTGAACCCGCCACCTCCGGCATATGGGACCGGCGCCCTACTCCTTGAACCACAGGCGCTGCCCTGTTTATTATTTTTATTGAGACAGAGTTTCACTTTGTTGCCCTCCACAGAGTGCCATGGCATCAGTCATAGCTCACAGCAACATCAAACTCTTGGACTCAATTGATCCTCTTGCCTCAGCCTCCCCAGTAGCTGGGACTACAGGAACCTGCCATAACTCCTGGCTGTTTTTAGAGACAGGGTCTTGCTCTTGCTTAGGCTGATCTCGAACTCCTGAGCTCAAGAATCCACCCATCTAAAAAAACAAAGAATCCACCCACCTGGCCCTCCCAGAATGCTAGAATTATAGGTGGGAGACACCATGTCCACCCTCCTTTCCAACTCCTAAGTATGTTTTAGTCCATTTTTTGTTACTTAAACTTCCTCCACCATAAAGTACATTTCTTTTTTTTTTTTTTTCTTTTTTTAAAGAAACATGGTATCCACTTTGGTGCCCAGGCCAGGGTAGAGGGGCATGTCACCATTGCTCATTGTAGACTCCAACGCCTGTGCTCCAGTGATGCTCCCACCTCAGCTATCCAAAGTGCTGGGATGACTGGTGTGACCCATCATGCCTGGCCTTGAAGCAATTTTCTAAACTCATTCTTCAGTCTGATGTTCAGAGTAAAATTACCAATAATTCAATATGCTTTGTGTAAATGATTCATTCCATGGTATATTTAGAATGTACAAAGATAGTACAACCAAGTGTATTGTACAAAGATATATAAATAACTGCAGGCACAAAAGCACAAATGATCTAATGAATATTCATCAGTTACGGTGGCAAATGGTTGTATTCATTTCCTAGTTTGTTGACTATTTTTATCATGAAGAGGTATCAAATTTGGTCAAATGCATTTTCTGTATCAAAATTATCATGTGGGCTCGGTGTCTGTGGCTTAAGCGGCTAAGGTGCCAGCCACATACACCTGAGCTGGTGGGTTTGAATCCAGCCTGGCACACCAAACAACAATGATGGCTGCAACCAAAAAATAGCCGAGTGTTGTGGCAGGTGCCTGTAATCCCAGATACTTGGGAGGCTGAGGCAAGAGAATTGCTTGAGCCCAGGAGTTGGAGGTTGCTGTGAGCTGTAATGCCATGGCACTCTACCCAGGGCGACAGCTTGAGGCTCTGTCTCAAAAAATATATATATCATGTGATTTTTGTCCTTTATTCTACTGATTTGGTGTATTACTTTAATTGATTGATTTTCAGATGTTAAATCAATTTTGTATTCCTGGGATAAGTGACTTGGTATATTGTACAATCCTTTTTATGTACTGGTTGATTCAGTTTGCTAGTATTATGGTGAATATGTCTATTCACCATATTATATTATGAATATGTTCATATTCACAAAAATATTAGTCTGTATTCTTTTTTTTTCTTTTTTTGTTTTAGATAGCATCTCACTCTGCTGCTATGACTACAGTGCAGTGGCGCAATCTAGTTCACTGCAACCTCCAACTCTTGAGCTCATGTGATCCCCCCACCTTGGCCTCCTAGAGTGCTAGGCTTCCAGGCATGAGCCACAGCACCCCACCCATCTTAACCATTCCTAAGTGTACAAGTCAGGAGTGTTAAGTACATTAATACTGCAATCCAACTGTCTTATAAAAGTAAAACTCTATACCCATTATTGGGCGGCACCTGTGGCTCAAGGAGTAGGGTGCTGGTCCCATATGCCGGAGGTGGCAGGTTCAAACCTAGCCCCGACCAAAAACCAAAAAAAACCAAAAACTCTATACCCATTATTAATAACTTTTATAATAGAAATTTTTGAACATATGCAAAAATTGAGAGCAAAGTATAATGAGGCCCATGTGCTATCACTCAGCTTTATTAATAATCAACAGTTGGGAACAACAATTTTACAGTCATTTGAAAAAGACTTCTGGCTCGGTGCCTGTGGCTCAAGCGGCTAAGGCGCCAGCCACATACACCTAAGCTGGCGGGTTCGAATCCAGCCTGGGCCCGCCAAACGACAATGACAGCTGCAACCAAAAAATAGCCAGGCGTTGTGGCGGACGCCTATAGTCCCAGCTACTTGGGAGGTGGAGGCAGGAGAATTGCTTGAGCCCAAGAGTTGGAGGTTGCTGTGAGCTGTGATGCCACAGCACTCTACTCAGGGTGACAGCTTGAGGCTCTGTCTCAAAAAAAGAAAAAGACTTCTAGCCTGGCATAGTGGCTCATGACTGTAATCCCAGCACTTTGGGAGGCCAAGGTAGGTAGATCACCTGGGCTTACAAGTTCGAGACCAGCCTAAGCTAGAGTGAGACCCCCATCTCTAAAAATAGTCAGGCGTTATGGTGGGCGTCTATAGTCCCAGCTAACTCGGGAGACTGAGGCAAGAGAATCACTTGAGCCCAGGAGTTAGAGGTTGTTGAGTTATGATGCCAGGGCATTCTACTGGGGGTGACAGAGCAAAACTCTGAGAAAGAAAGGAAAGAAAGAAAGAAAAGAGAGAGAAAAAGAGAAAGAAAGAGGGAGAGTGGGAGGGAAGGAGGGAAAAAGATTGCTTGACATTGATTGCAGCTGCTTTGAGGTAATAATAAGGTACTTTAAAAAAAGAAACCCTTTACTTCTTTGTTTTATTCAGCTTTGAACTACTACAGCACTCATTTATTTGTTTGTTTATTTATTTATTTTGAGACAATTTCATTCTGATGCCCTGGGTAGAGTGCTGTGGCTTCATAGTTCACAGCAACCTCAAACTCCGAGTCTCAAGCAATCCTCTTGCCTCAGCCTCCCAAGTAGTTGACTACAGACGCCCACCATTATACCCAGATAATTTTTTCTATTTTTAGTAGAGATGGGGGTTTCCTTCTTATTCAGGCTGGTCTCGAACTTCTGAGCTCAATCAATCCACCCATCTCAGCCTCCCAGAGTGGAAAAATTACAGGCATGAACCACTGATCCTAATCCCTACTACAGCATTTAAATATAGTAGAACCTCTGTAAGTTGACCACCCAATGGACTTGAGAGAACCAGACCGACACCATTTTAAATGTTAAGTTTCATTTCCTCCGCCATTTTATTGTAAAAGTTTTGCTTTTCCAGTAAAGGCAGGCATTTCCCTGAAATGACAAGTCACCAGCTTCCAATCAGGAACTGTCCTCTGGATCAAGCCATATGGCAGACCCAGTGGGCAGCCAATCCAGAAGCAGTCCCTTTGTTTAAATCATATACACCCACTTTACTATGCTACACTATAAAAATCCCCTGCTTCAGAGCTCAGGGCTCCTGACTTGGATCCGTTGCAGTGGAGCCCCCCGGAGCCCAGGGTCGAGCTTGTGACAATAAAGGCTCTTTTGCTTTTGCACTGGAATCAGCTCCCTGGTAGTCTTTGGGGACTTCGTGATCTGGGCATAACAGACTGACTGTAGCTGATTAACACATGGAAGTAGTCAATATAAGTAGGCCTGCTGTACTGATACGTACATGTGGTGCATGTCTGGTCCACGAAAATTAGGACAACATAAGGAGGTGGTCAGTGTAGGGAGGTGGTCAACTATGGAGGTATGGGTGTATTTTTATTTTTATTTTTTTGCAGTTTTTGGCCAGGGTTGGGCTTGAATGCACCACCTTCAGCATATGTGGCTGGTGTTTGACTACAGGCACCGCCTGTATTTTTTTTTTTTTTTTTTGAGACAGTCTTGCTTGTTGCCCTCAGTCGAGTGCTGTTGCATCACAGCTCACAGCAACCTCAAACTCTTGGGATTAGGCGATTCTCTTACTTCAGCCTTCCAAACAGCTGATCCTACAGGCACCCACCACAACACCTGGCTATTTTTAGACACAGGGTCTCACTCTTGCTCTGGCTGTTCTCTAACCTGTCAGGTCAGGCAATCCACCTGCCTCAGCCTCCCAGAGCCACCATGCTCAGCAGGTACTGGTGTATTTTAAGAATATTTATCATATAAGGCCAGGCACGGTGGCTCACACTTGTAATCCCAGCACTCTGGGAGGCCAAGTCAGGAGAATTGCCTGAGTTCATGAGTTTCAGACCAGCCTGAGCAAGTGCAAGACCCTGTATCTAAAAAATAGTCTGGCATTGTAATGGTGGCTATCTGTACACCCAACTACTTGGGAGGCTGAGGCACAGGGATCACTTGAGCCCAACAGTTTGAGGTTGTAGCTGGGCACAGTGGCTCACACCTGTAATGCTAGGACTCTTGGAGGCTGAGACAGGTGGATTGCTTGAGCTCACAAGTTCAAGAGAAGACTGAGCAAAAGCAAGATCCCATCTCTACTAAAATAGAAAAACTAAGGCAAGAGGATTGCTTGAGCCCAAGAGTTAGAAGTTGCTGTGAGCTATGACACCACAGCACTCTACCTAGGATGACAGCTTGAGACTTTGTCTCAAAAAAGAAAGGGCTTGGCACCTGTCGCTCAGTGGTTAGGGTGCCAGCCACATACACCCTGGCAGCAGGTGGCAGATTCAAATCTAGCTCCATCCTGCTAAACAACAATGTCCACTACAACAAAAAAACAGCTGGGTGCCTGTAGTCTCAGGAGGCTGAGGCAAGAGAATCACTTAAGCCCAAGTTTGAGGTTGCTGTGAGCTATGATGCGACAGCACTCCACCTAGGGCAACTCTGTCTCAAAAAAAAAAGAAAAGAAAAGAAAAGACTATCACATGACAATCTCTTTTTATACATTGAATAAAGTTAAACAGTAGACTAATATTACAAGAAAGATGTCTTTCTACATGTTTCCGTTTATGATTCCTCAGGTTTAGACATTTTTAACATTTTTTCTCTTTTCTGTAAATTCTTTTTTTTTTTGTAGAGACAAGAGTCTCACTTTACTGTCCTCAGTAGAGTGCCGTGGCATTACACAGCTCACAGCAACCTCCAGCTCTTGGGCTTATGTGATTCTCTTGCCTCAGCCTCCCGAGCAGCTGGGACTACAGGCGCCTGCCACAACGCCCGGCTATTTTTTTTGTTGTTGTAGTTTTGGCCGGGGCTGGGTTTGAACCCACCACTCTCGGCATATGGGGCCGGCGCCCTACTCACTGAGCCACAGGTGCTGCCCTTTTCTGTAAATTCTTTCATAATATTTTTTTTTTTTTTTTGTAGAGACAGAGTCTCACTGTACCGCCCTGGGGTAGAGTGCCATGACATCACACGGCTCACAGCAACCTCTAACTCTTGGGCTTACCCGATTCTCTTGCCTCAGCCTCCCCAGCGGCTGGGACTACAGGCGCCCGCCACAACGCCCGGCTACATAATATTTATCTTATTCATAATTGAACACATGCTGTGCTTGCTTAAATTCAACTGAGTCAAGATTTACTATCGTAGGCAAGATTTACTACTTATGATTTCTAACTTTGTTTCTATAGTTTTAATTTTATGGGAGTTACACATTGCATCTGCCAGTGTTAGAGTTTTTAAAAATCATCCAGGCATTTTTATAAAATAAGAAAACAATGCAATAGCATGCTTATTTGTTAAGGTAGTTAATAAATGTGTTAAATTAGTATAGTACTCATAAACATTTTTTTTTTTTAGAGACAGAGTCTCACTTTGTCACCCTCAGTAGAGTGCTGTGGTGTCACAGCTCACAGCAACCTCCAGCTCCTGGGCTTAGAGGATCCTCTTGCCTCAGCCTCCCGAGTAGCTGGAACTACAGGCACCTGCCACAATGTCCGGCTATTTTTTGTTACAGTTTGGCCAGGGCCAAAGTTTGAACCCACCACCCTTGGTATATGGGGCCGGTGCCCTACTCACTGAGCCATAGGCGCCACCCTGTCATAAACATTTAATTACTTTGAAAACAATTGACTGGGTTAGGTGGCTTACACCTGTAATCTTTCCACTCCGGGAGGCTGAGGCGGGTGAATCACTTGAGCTCAGAAATTCAAGACCAGCTTGAGCAATAGTGAGACCTGCTCGCTACTAAAAATAGAAAAACCTAGGTGGGTGTCATAGCAGGCACCTGTAGTCCCAACTATTCTGGACTCTGAGTCAAGAGGATCGCTTGAGCCCAGGAGTTTGAGGTTGTTGTGAGCTATGATGACTCCAGGGCACTCCACCCAGGGCAAGAAAGTGAGTCTCTGTCTCAAACAAAAAAAAAAATTCAATTTGTAGGTTTGATTCCTGAGTTTGCATAATGATTGCTAGAAAAATCATATAAGCAATTATAAGTTTAATGAGTTACTCATGGTCAAATAATTTCAAAATAAAAATAAGAAAAATCAGCCCTTGGTCCCGCCGGTTGCCCCTCTCGGTTCCTTCGCGCTGCAGACCCCGCTGTAGCCACCACCAAGATCCCCGCTACTGCCTCTGAGCAGAAGATGGCTGTGCCTCCCACATATGCTAATCTTGGCAAGTCTGCCTGGGATGTCTTCACTAAGAGCTACGGATTTGGCTTAATAAAACTTGATTTGACGGCGGCGCCTGTGGCTCAGTCGGTAAGGCGCCGGCCCCATATACTGAGGGTGGTGGGTTCAAACCCGGCCCCGGCCAAACTGCAACCAAAAAAATAGCCGGGCATTGTGGCGGGCGCCTGTAGTCCCAGCTACTCGGGAGGCTGAGGCAAGAGAATCGCTTAAGCCCAGGAATTGGAGGTTGCTGTGAGTTGTGTGAGGCCAGGGCACTCTACCGAGGGCCATAAAGTGAGACTCTGTCTCTACAAAAAAAAAAACAAAAACAAAACTTGATTTGAAAACAAAATCTGAGAATGCATTGGAATTAAGAGCTCAGGCTGAGCCAATACTGAGACCACCAAAGTGACAGGCAGTCTGGAAACCAAATACAGATGGACCGAATATGGCCTGACGTTTATGGAGAAATGGAACACTGGCAACACGCTGGGCACTGAGATTACCATGGAAGATCAGCTTGCGCGTGGACTGAAGCTGACCTTCAATTCATCCTTCTCACCTAACACTGGGGGAAAAATGCTAAAATCAAGACCTGGTACAAGCAAGAGTATGTCAACCTGGGCTGCGATGTAGACTTCAACATTGCTGGGCCTTCGATCCCAGGTGCTCTGGTGCTGGGTTATAAGGACTGGCTGGCTACCAGATGAATTTTGAGATTGCAAAGTCCCAGGTGACCCAGAGCAACTTTGCAATTGGCTACAAGACCGATGAATTCCAGCTTCACCCTAATGTGAATGATGGGACGGAGTTTACCAGAAAGTGAACAGAAGTTGGAGACTGCTGTCAATCTCGCCTGGACAGCAGGAAACAGTAACACTCGCTTTGGAATAGCAGCCAAGTACCAGATCAACCCTGATGCCTACTTCTCGGCTAAAGTGAACAACTCCAGCCTGATAGGTTTAGGATACACTCAGACCCTAAAGCCAGGTATCAAACTGACACTGTCAGCTCTGCTGGATGGCAAGAATGTCAATGCTGGTGGCTACAAGCTTGGTCTAGAACTGGAATTTCAAGTATAAATGAATACTGTACACTTGTTTAATTTTAAACTATTTTGCAGCATAGCTACCTTTAGAATTTAGCGTAATCTTTTTTTTTTTTTTTTTTTTGTAGAGACAGAGTTTCACTTTATTGCCCTTGGTAAAGTGTCGTGGCATCACACAGCTCACAGCAACCTCCAACTCCTGGGCCTAGGCGATTCTCCTGCCTCAGCCTCCCAAGTAGCTGGGACTACAGGCGCCTGCCACAACGCCCGGCTATTTTTTTGTTGCAGTTTGGCCAGGGTTGGGTTTGAACCTGCCACCCTCGGTATATGGGGCCGGCGCCCTGCTCACTGAGCCACAGGCACCGCCCAATCTTTTAATGTTGTATGTCTGGGATGCAAGTACTGCTCAAGATCATGTTAGACCTCCAGGTTAAGATGATTCAGCTCTTAGGCAGTGCCTGTGGCTCAAGGAGTAGGGTGCTGGCCCCATATACCCAGAGGTGGCCGGTTCAAACCCAGCCCCAGCCAAAAAAAAAAAAAAAAGATGATTCATCTCTAAGGTGTTACCCTTTCAGAGGTACAGAAGAAAACTGATTCCAAAAAAGGTCTTCTCAGCTGTAGACTTGAGGGGAACTTGGTGGCTTCTTTAGAGATGCCAGGTTTTGTTGTTGTTTTTTTTCCGGGGCTGGGTTTGAACCCGCCACCTCCAGCATATGGGGCCGGCACCCTACCCCCTTTTAGCCACAGGCGCTGCCCATGAGATGCCAGGTTTCTTTTTTATCTAGAAATGGCTGAAAGTGGAAGCTGATTATGTGTAGGCACTTTGTAAATTCATACTGAGTTAAATGAATGAAATTGCGACTTCCTAAGAATTGAACCTTGGTTTTCTAACCCTAATTAATGAGAGGCTCATTGTTTGATGGTGTGTACAAACTAACCTGAAAGGGACTTTTATAGACAGATATTCGTAACCTGTTCCCACCTCAGTCCGTTATCACCTCTTTTACACCAAAAAGGCTGCAGGGTGTGGTAGCTATTTCTTTTGCGCCATTTTGGGGTGGAGAGGGTGGATGTGGTGAAGCCAATAATTCAGGACTTAAATTCCTTCTCGTGTTGTGTTTTTTTGCCCTTGCACCAGAGTATGAAATAGCTTCTAGGATCCCCAGCTATAAGCTGGGAAGTCTGTGCGATTGTGATCACATGGAGACAACACTCAGAATCTAAATTGGACTTCTGTTGTATTCTTACCACTCAATTTATTTTTTAGCAGTTTAATGGGTATATATATATATATATTTTTTTTTTTTTGTAGAGACAGAGTCTCACTTTATAGCCCTCGGTAGAGTGCCGTGGCCTCACACGGCTCACAGCAAACTCCAACTCCTGGGCTTAAGCGATTCTCTTGCCTCAGCCTCCCGAGTAGCTGGGACTACAGGCCCCGCCACAACGCCCGGCTAAGTTTAATGGGTATATTTTAGAGTCTTCCATTTTATGTGGAATTAGATCCTCCCCTTCAAATGCTGTAATTAATATCACTTAAAATAAAACTTGAATAAAATATTGAAACCTCAAAAAAAAGGGAAAGAAAAATCCTTTCACATTTTTATCCAGCAAGAAAAGATTTTTTTTTTTTTTTGTAGAGACAGAGTCTCACTGTACCGCCCTTGGGTAAAGTGCCGTGGCGTCACACGGCTCACAGCAACCTCTAACTCTTGGGCTTACGCGATTCTCTTGCCTCAGCCTCCCGAGCAGCTGGGACTACAGGCGCCCGCCACAATGCCCGGCTATTTTTTTGTTGCAGTTTGGCCGGGGCTGGGTTTGAACCTGCCACCCTTGGCATATGGGGCCGGTGCCCTACTCATGAGCCACAGGCACTGCCTCAGCAAGAAAAGTTTTATAGGCTGAGTGAAACTCCATCTAGAAAAAAAATTTATAAATATACATATACATGTGTATATATATATATATTTTTTTTTTTGAGACAGCTGTCACCTTGGGTAGAGTGCTGTAGCATCATAGCTCACAGCAACCTCCAACTCCTGGGCTTAAGTGATTCTCTTGCCTCAGACTCCCAAGTAGCTGGGGCTACAGGCGCCTGCCACCACACCCAGCTATTTTTTGGTTGCAGCCGTCATTGTTGTCTGGTGGGCCCGGGCTGGATTTGAACCCACCAGCTTGGGTGTATGTGGCTGCCACCCTAGCCGCTTGAGCCACAGGCGCCAAGCCTTTTTTTGGGGGGAGGGGGGTGGTGACAGTGTCTCTCTCTCTGTGCCCTGGATAGAGTACCATGGTGTCTTAGATCACAGCAACCTCAAACTCTTGGGCTTAGGAAATCCTCTGTCTCAGCCTCCCAAGTAGCTCGGACTTCAGGCCCCCACCATGACACCCAGCTAGTCTTTATTTTTATTTTTTATTTTTTTTTTAGGGACAGAGTCTCACTTTATGGCCCTCGGTAGAGGGCCGTGGCATCACACAGCTCACAGCAACCTCCAACTCCTGGGCTTAAGCGATTCTCTTGTCTCAGCCTCCCGAGTAGCTGGGACTACAGGCACCCGCCACAACGCCCGGCTATTTTTTAGTTGCAGTTCAGCCGGGGCCGGGTTTGAACCTGCCACCCTCGGTATGTGGGGCCAGCGCCTTAACGATTGAGCCACAGGCACCGCCCGTCTTTATTTTTTTTTTTAGTAGAGATGGGGTTTCACTCTTGCTCAGGCTTGTCTCCAACACCTGAGCTTCAGCAATCCACCTGCCTCACCCTCTCAGAGTGCTAGAATTATAGATATGAGCCACTTTACCTGGCCAAAAAGTTATATTTTATGTGGGATTAATGTGTGTGTAATGGAACTAGGGGATGCCTCTACATATTTTTTTAAGAGGCAAGAGTCTCACTATGTCGCCATCACAGCTCACAGCAACCTCAAACTCTTGGGCTTTAGGTGATTCTCTTGCCTCAGCCTCCTGAGTAACTTGAACTACAGGTGCCCGCCACAATACCCAGCTATTTTTTGTTGCAGTTTGGCTGTGGCTGGGTTCAAACCCGCCACCCTCGGTATATGGGGCCAGCGCTCTCCTCACTGAGCCAGAGGTGCCGCCCTGCCTCTACATGTTTGAATGCCTAAACTCTATAAAGATCTGCAAAATATCTTGGGTTAGAGTGTGTGCGGTAGTTTTAAAACATGTCTATAAACTCTTAGATGCTTCTCCTTAAAAGTGGAGCCTGATTCCTTTCCATGAACACGGATTTAGTGACTTTTTTTTTATTTGAGACAGAGTCTCACCATGTTGCAGTAGGTAGAATGCCATCGTGTAATAGCTCCTCTTAAACTGTCGGGCTTGAGCAATCCTCCCAAGTAGCTAGGACTACAGATGTGGCACCACCCTGACCAGCTAGTTTTCTTTTTTCTATTTTTATTTTATCTATTTATTTTTTAGAGACAGAGTCTCACTTTATTGCCCTTGGTAGAGTGCTGTGGTGTCACAGCTCACAGCAACCTCCAACTCCTGGGCTTAGGCAATTCTCCTGCCTCAGCCTCCCCAGTAGTTGGGACTACAGGTACCTGCCACAACTCCCGGCTATTTTCTTTTTTTTTTTTTGTAGAGACAGAGTCTCACTTTATGGCCCTCGGTAGGGTGCCATGGCATCACACAGCTCACAGCAACCTCCAACTCCTGGGCTTAAGCGATTCTTTTGCCTCAGCGTCCCGAGTAGCTGGGACTACAGGCGCCCGCCACAACGCCTGGCTATTTTTTTGTTGCAGTTCGGCCGGGGCCGGGTTTGAACCCGCCACCCTCGGTATATGGGGCTGGCGCCTTACCGACTGAGCCACAGGCGCCGCCCAACTCCCGGCTATTTTCTGTTGCAGTTTGGCTGGGGCCGGGTTCAAACCCACCATCCTCAGTATATGGGGCCGGTATCCTACTCATTGTGCCACAGGAGTCACACTTTTTTTTTTTTTTATGAGACAGAGTCTTACTTGGTCACCCATGGTAGAGTGCTGTGCTGTCTTAGCTCACAGCAACCTCAAACTCTTGGGTTCAAGCAATCCTCTTGCCTCAGCCTCCCAAGTAGCTGGGACTACAGGCACCCACCACAACGCCTGACTATTTTTGTTGTAATTTTAGTTTAGTTTAGTTTAGTTTAGCAGGCCCAGACTGGCTTCAAACCCACCACCCCTGCCACATAGGGCTAGTGCTCTAACCACTGAACTAAGGGCATCCCCTTTTTTTTATTTTTAGTAGAGTTGGGGTCTGGCTCTTGCTTAGGCTGAGCACTAGCAATCCACCCACCTTAGCCTCCCAGAGTGCTGAGATTACAGTGTGAGTCACTGTGCCCCACCTTATTGACTTACTTCTAATGAGTAGTCATTGTGTGACTTCCAAGACTAGACCAGAAGGACAACTTGAATAAACATCTCACCAGTAAAATGGTCAGACCATTGTCAATCCTCCCCAAAGGATACGGATGACAATAGCATGTCAGAGACTTGCATGTTGTAAAATTTAAAAGAAGATTCCCTAATTCAATGAGATCATTGAGGTTTGTTTTTTTCATTTCTTAAATTGTCATTATTCTACCAAAACACATAAACTGGTAATAGAAGTCATCAACTCTAATCTTCCACTTCACTGTCCACCAGGCCTTAAGACTCATGGATTTTCTTAGATCTTAAACTAGTTTTTTACATGTTGTACCACAGTGCTTTTTCACTTTGTAACTATGTGAAAACTGTAAAAGCTATAATTGGCACCTTTGGTGAGGAAGTTAATTTTAGTTTAGTATACTCCTTTTGTCATTATGGAGCAAGGTTTCAGGCTGCTAAAGTTAACTCTCCTTTCTCTGTTTATTTCAAGGAGCTCAAGTGCAAAAGAAAACTAGCTTAAGCTGGGTGTGGTGGCCCACGCCAACACTCCCAGCTACTCAGGCGGCAGGAGGATGGCTTAAGCCCAGGACTTTGAGGTTGCCATGAGCTGTGATGACACCACTGCACTCTAGTCTGGATGACAGAGCAAGACCCTGTCTCAAAACACAATAAAAATAAAAACACAACACCCCGAACACACACACACACACAGATTTTTGAGACAGACTGTGTTACGGTCCATTCTTTCACTTCCAAGAAACACAGTAGACAGCATTCTTTCTGATTCACCTGTGCAAATTTCAACTTGTTCAGCTTATTGGTGTTGCTGGGAGGGTTCATTTGTTTCCATCTGTGTGGATTTTATGTTTTTTGATTTATGTGTATTTCAAAACTTCTGTAATGACCTACATATATACAAACACACAAGCTTTGCAGCTAAATATACAAAATTGTAAAATAAATTTTATCTGAGTGAACTTGTTCACACATAGTATCTCTGTTAGAAAACAGAGCAAATGGGGTGGCGCCTGTGGCTCAAGGAGTAGGGCGCCAGTCCCATATGCCGGAGGTGGCGGGTTCAAACCCAGCCCCGGCCAAAAATCACAAAAAAAAAAAGAAAACAGAGCAAATGATGATAGTAAAATAAATTACAGGCTGGGTGCGGTAGCTCACATGTGTAATTCTAGCACTATGGGAGGCCAAGGCAGATGGTTTGCTGAAGCTCAGGAGTTCAAGACAAGCCTGAGCATGAGTGAGATTCTCCTCTCTAAAAAATCAGCCAGGCATTGGGTCAGGTAACTGTAGTACCAGCTACTTGGGAGGCGGAGGCAAGAGGATCACTTGAGCCCAGGAGTTTGAGGTTGCTGTGAGCTATGACACCATGGCACTCTACCGAGGGCAACAAAATGAAACTCTGTCTAAAAAAAAATTAAAAATTACTAGGTTATTAAGTATGAAATATCTGATTTCCTTAAGTACAAAGTTTGACAGTTGATATATCTGACATTTCACTATGACACTTCTTGTTTTATTTTTATTGTGAAGGTACATCCTCAGTCTTTGAAATGCACACTTTGGCTTTTGATTATCCTTCAGATATTTTGCAGTAATTTTTTTTTTTTTTTGCAGTTTTTGGCTGGGGCTGAGTTTGAACCTGCCACCTCTGGCACATGGGGCCAGAGCCCTTTGAGCCACAGGCACTGCCCTTTTGTAGCAATCTTTATAAAATCATGGATAAGTCAAGAATTTGTGTGATTTTTTTTTTTTTTTTTTTTTTTTTTTATTGTTGGGGATTCATTGAGGGTACAATAAGCCAGTTACACTGATTGCAATTGCTAGGTAAAGTCCCTCTTGCAATCATGTCCTGCCCCCATAAAGTGTGACACACACTAAGGCCCCACCCCACTCCGAATTTGTGTGATTTTAGAGCATGAATTCTGGGCTCAGTGTCTGTGGCTCAAGCGGCTAAGGTGCCAGCCACATATACCTGAGCTGGTGGGTTCGAATCCAGCCTGGGCCTGCCAAACGACAATGACGGCTGCAACCAAAAAATATCAGGGCATTGTAGTGGGCGCCTGTGGTCCCAGCTACTTGGGAGGTTGAGGCAAGAGAATTGCTTGAGCCCAGGAGTTGGAGGTTGCTGTGAGCTATGATGCCATAGCACTCTACCCAGGGTGACAGCTTGAGGCTCTTGTCTCAAAAAGAAAAAAAAATAGAGTATGAATTCTGTCATGAAACCAATGCAGTGAATATGTCTTGAAATATCAACAAAGTATTTGAGAAGGATATGACTAAAAATGCACAGTATGTCCATGGTTTGAAAAGTTCTGTTCTGGGGCGGCGCCTGTGGCTCAGTGAGCAGGGTGCTGGCCCCATATACCGAGGGTGGCGGGTTCAAACCCGGCCCCAGCCAAACTGCAACAAAAAAATAGCCGGGTGTTGTGGCAGGCGCCTGTAGTCCCAGCTGCTCTGGAGGCTGAGGCAGGAGAATCGCCTAGGCCCAGGAGTTGGAGGTTGCTGTGAGCTGTGTGATACTATGGCACTCTACCGAGGGCGGTAAAGTGAAACCCTGTCTCTACAAAAAAAAAAAAAAAGAAAAGAAAAGTTCTGTTCTGGTGAATTTAATCTTTTTTTTTTTTTTTTTGAGACAGAGTCTCACTCTCACCACAGCACCAGGGCATCATAGCTCACAGTAACCTCAAACTCTTGGCCTCAAACGATCCTCTTGTCTCAGCCTCCCAAGGAGCTGGACTACAGGTGCACGCCACAACGTTTCGCTAGATTTTTCTATTTTCTTTTTTTTGAGACAGAGTTTTCACTTTATCACCCTAGATAAAGTGCCATGGCATCACAGCTCACAGCAACCTCAAACTCCCGGGCTTACGTGATTCTCCTGCCTCAGCCTCCCAAGTAGATGGGACCACAGGTGCCAGCCACAACGCCTGGCTATTTTTTCGTTGCAGTTTGGCTAGGGCCAGGCTCGACCCCGCCACGCCTGGTATATGGGGCTGGTGCCTTACTCACTAAGCCACAGGGGCCACCCGGTTTTTCTATTTTCAATAGAGATGGGGGTCGTGCTCTTGCTCAGGCTAGTCTTAAACTCATTGAGCTCAAGCAATCCACCTGCCTCGGCCTCCCAGAATGCTAGGATTATAGTTGTGAATTGCCTGCCCAGCCAATTGTACTGCTTTTTTTTTTTTTTTTAATTTCTTTCTTTTTTTTTTTTTCTTTTATAATCATAGGTAATTGTTTCCTTTATTTTATTTATTTTGCAGTTTTTGGCCAGGCTGGATTTGAACTCACCACCTCTGGTATATGGGGCCGGCGCCCTACTCCTTGAGCCACAGGCGCCACCCCTATACTGCTTTTTTGTCTGTAGTCTGAGATAGAATAAACCAATCTTTTTTTTTTTTTTTTTTTGAGACAGAGTCTCACTTTGTCACCCTCTGTAGAATGCTGTGGCTTCACAGCTCACAGCAACCTCAAACTCTTAGACTTAAGCAATTCTCTTGCCTAGCCTCCCAAATAGCTGGGACTATAGGCACAGCTATTTTATTTAAAAATAGCTGAACAATGCCCAGCTATTTTTATTTTTTGGTTGTAGTTGTCATTGTTGTTTGAGAGGGCTGGGCTGGATTCGAACCCGCCAGCTCTGGTGTATATGGCTGGTGCCCTAGCCACTGAGTTACAAGCACCGAGTCTTTTTTTTTTAATACAGAGTCTCACTTTGTCGCCCCCAATAGAGTGCGCTGACATCATAGCTCACAGTACCTCTAACTCTTGGGCTCAAGTGATTCTCTTGCCTCAGTCTCCCGAGTAGCTGAGGCTATAGGTGCCCACCAGAAGGGTCTCACCTCTAGATCAGGCTGGTCTCCAACTCATGAGCTCAGGTGATCTACCTACCTCGGCCTTCCAAAGTACTGAGATTACAGGCGTGAGCCACAATGCTTGGCCCCTGTACTAATCTTTTGATTCAAAATTGGATATTTCAATTTTAATGACCTCAAAGGGAAGAAAAAAATACCATCTCTCCCTTGCTAAAAAGTTAGCCTTCTAACCATAGAACCACATGCCTGTATAAAGCTGTATCAGAAAACCTGTCAGGAATGCTAGTCTCTTACATTTGGCACACCTTAAGCTAATAATATGTTCAGAATAATCACAAGCAACAGTGCACTCCTTCAGATTTCTGCCTCTGAAAAGCAAAGGCTAATTGCTTATTTATAATACTATGGCCCTGTAAGAACAGGAGGCAAAGTGTTATTATCCCTATTTCGCTCATTAAAGAATTGAGACCATAGCCGGGCGTTGTGGCGGGCGCCTGTAGTCCCAGCTGCTCGGGAGGCTGAGGCAAGAGAATCTCGTAAGCCCAAGAGTTAGAGGTTGCTGTGAGCCGTGTGACACCACGGCACTCTACCCGAGGGCGGTACAGTGAGACTCTGTCTCTACAAAAAAAAAAAAAAAAAAGAATTGAGACCAGATAAATTATATTTCCAAGGCTACTGCTACAGTGAAGGTCAATCAAGATCTGAACTCAAGAATTCATAGGCCTTCCTGCAAAATGTATGAGTGTGTTTTCCACATTCAGACTCTTAGAGCAACTATTGGGTTGAACCATAGGACATTTCTGCTACTCAGTTATTTATGTCTACAGAATAGCAGCTTCCTGGCTGGGTGCCCGTAGCACAGTGGTTAGAGCACTGTCTACGTACACCGAGGCTGGTGTGTTCGAACTCAGCCTGCACCTGCTAAAGAACAATGAAAACTGCAACAACAACAACAAAAAATATCCAGGCGTTGTGGTGGGCACCTGTAGTCCCAGCTACTTGGGAGGCTGAGGCAAGAGAATTGCTTAAGCCCAAGAATTTGAGGTTGCTGTGACGCCAGGGCACTCAAATGAGGGCAACATGGTGAGACTCTCTCTCGCTCTCAAAAAAAAAAAAAAAAAAAAAAAAAAAGAATGGCAACTTTCTTTTTTTTTTTTTTTCTTTTTGTAGAGACAGAGTCTCACTGTACCGCCCTCGGTAGAGTGCCGTGGCCTCACACAGCTCACAGCAACCTCCAACTCCTGGGCTTACGCGATTCTCTTGCCTCAGCCTCCCGAGTAGCTGGGACTACAGGCGCCCGCCACAACACCCGGCTATTTTTTCGTTGCAGTTTGGCCGGGGCTGGGTCCGAACCCACCACCCTCGGCGGCATATGGGGCCGGCGCCCTACTCACTGAGCCACAGGCGCCGCCCCCAGAATGGCAACTTTCTATGGTTCAAACTAATAAATTGTTTACACTTTCTGTGGTATAGTGTCTGCACAACCCCCAAGGCAGTGTTTGTACTGCTATCCCAAACAAAAGGGCCTTTGTAATCCTATGTTTGAGTCTTCTTTTTTGGCCGGGGTCTGATTTGAACCCACCACCCTTGGCATATGGGGCCGGCGCCGCCCCTTATGTTTGACTCTTAAACTGAGATTGTATACATAATACACTGAATGATGCCCCTCCCCACATTGATGAATTATTGTTGAACAAACTTAGTGGCTTAGAACAACAGACATGATCTCACACAGATTCTGAGGGTCAGGAATTGAGGAGCAACTTAGCTGCAGCCTTTGAACAGAAAAACTTTTTTTTTTTTTTTTTTTTCATGTTTTTTTTTTTTTTTTTTTTTTTATTTTTGGCCGGGGCTGGGCTTGAACCCGCCACCTCCGGCATATGGGACCGGCGCCCTACCCGTTGAGCCACAGGTGCCGCCCTGAACAGAAAAACTTTTAGTCTCAGAAGGGGAAGAGGACATTTATCACTTCTTGCTGTCTGGAATCCAAACGCTGTTCTAGTCTGGGCACTCTTGGGATGGGTTCTGAGCCCCTTTTCCTGGTACAGAGCCAAAAGCCAGTGCTGTTCCCTCCCTCACCACTGATCTTGGCATCTGGAGCACAGGCCTTGGTTCTAGGCTAGGCCAACTGGTTGACTCTGGTGAGACTTTGACCATGAAGTAATGAGGCAAAGGCCCGAACATGGCTTACTAAGATTCTTTGTGTCTGCAGCAGGGCTGACTGTCCAAAAGATTGGCTGATAATCCACAAGTGTCCAGTGGCTCAAAGCCGGCTCACAACTCATCGCCCACACTGGTGATGCTGGTGTTTCCAGTTCCTGTCTCCCTGGGTTCTGTGTCAGGTTTCTATAGGGTGGATCTGTTTGCTCTCATTACCATCCCCTCTGAAGATTCTTTTCATTACTAAAACTAGGTATTATTCTATCTTTCATCCTTCAGAGATACATTTTTGGAAAAGAAAAAAATACACTGTTGGGACGTCTGTTCTTTTTATGCTGTGGGGTTTTCATCCCTTTACTACTGTTTTGGTAACATTTAGGAAGGGAGTAGAAATAAGCTCATGGCAAATTTTATGACAAACTGGAAATTGAAGGAACAGCCCAACAAATACCCATAAACTATAATTAGTATTAAGCATTTTTTTTTGAGCATTTTTCTTTTACCTGTGTGTATGCATTACTGAACCATTTGAAAAGCAAATTGTAGGGTGGTGCCTGTGGCTCAGTCAGTAAGGCGCCGGCCCCATATGCCGAGGGTGGCAGGTTCAAACCCAGCCCCGGCCAAACTGCAACCAAAAAAAAATATATAGCCAGGCGTTGTGGCGGGCGCCTGTAGTCCCAGCTACTCGGGAGGCTGAGGCAAGAGAATCGCCTAAGCCCAGGAGTTGGAGGTTGCTGTGAGCTGTGATGCCACAGCACTCTATCGAGGGCCATAAAGTGAGACTCTGTCTCTACAAAAAAAAAAGAAAAGCAAATTGTAAATATGATAATTCATCTCTGAAACCTCTGTGTGCATTTCTTAGGTATCCAGTCATTCTTCTACATTTACATAGCCACTGTACCATCAGGGTACCTAAGAACTTTGCAAATCCAACTGAAGTTCACATATCGGTTGTTATCTCTCTTTATCCTCTTTTAATCCAGAACAATTTACCCTTCCCTACCTACCTTGTTGTTGTTGTTGTTGTTTTTTAGGATGTTGGAGTTTTGTTTTTTTAATTCTCTCTCTCTCTTTTTTTTTTTGGAGACAGAGTCTCGCTATGTCACCTTTGGTAGAATGCCATGGTGTCACAGCTCACAACAACCTCAAACTCTCAGGCTTAAGCGATTCTCTTGCCTCAGCCTTCCAAGTAACTGAGACTACAGGTGCCTGCCACAACATCCGACTATTTTTTTGTTGTAGATTTATCAGACCCAGGCCAGGTGGAACCCGCCAGCTCCTGTGTATGTGGCTGCTGGCACCCTAACCACTGAGCTACAGATGCTGAGCCTAATTTTCTCTTTTGAAATAATTATAGATTCACTGCAGTTTGCAAAGAAATATACAGGGAAGTCCCATACATCCTCACGTCATTCCTCCCAATGTTCATATTTTTTTTTTTTGAGACAGAGTCTCACTCTGTCACCCTTGGTAGAGTGCTGTTGCATCTTAGCTCACAGCAACCTCAAATTCCTGGGTTTGAACAATCCTCTTGCCTCAGCCTCCCAAGTAATTAGGTGACTCTGGGCTCTGGGACTATAGGAGCCCACCACCACATCCAGCTAGTTTTTCTATTTTTAGTACAGAAGGGGTCTCATTTTGCTCAGGCTGGTCTTGAACTCCTGAGCTCAAGCAATCCACTGTCTTTGACCATCCAGAGTGCTAGGATTACAGGCGTGACCCACCATGACTGGCCCCAGTGTTCATATCTTATACAACCTATAGTCAAATATCAAAAAAAGAAATGGACATTGATGTGATTCCATTGGATAACATTGATGTTATCCAATTTCATTGGTTATACATATACTCATATATGTTTAACTCTATGTAAAATTTAATTTTTTTGAGATAAAGTCTCATTCTATGTAAAATTTTAATAGCAGTTTTATAGAGTTATAATTCACATGCTATAAATTCACCCTTTTAAAGTGTACAGTTCAGTGGTTTTTTACTCTATTCACAGAGTTGTAAAACCATCACCACAAACAATTTTACAATATTTCTTCATCTCCCAAAGAAAGCCTATATCCATTATCAGTCACTCTCCATTTCCTGTTTTCCCCAGCCCCTGGCAACCATTAATATACTATCTCTATGGATTTGCCTATTCTGAACTTTTTATACTAATGGAATCACACATATGCTTCTTAGGATAGTGTTTTCAAAGTTCATTCCTATTGTAGCATATATTAGTAATTCATTCCTTTCTTTATGGCTGTCTTAGCCCATTTAGGCTGCTATAAAAAAACCATAAATCGAGTAGCTTGGAAACAACAGAAATGTATTTCTCACAATTCTGGTGGCTGGGAAGCCCAACATCAAGGTGCCAGCAGACTAGTCGTCTGGTGAAGGCTATATGTTTATTCAAAGATGGTGCCTTCTCTTTATGTCCTCACCTGGTAGAAGAGACTAGATAGCTCTCTGAGGTCTTTTTTTTCTGAGACAAGAGTCTTACTTTGTTGCCCTCCGTAGAGTGCTTGGCATCACAGCTCACAGCGACCTCAAACTCTTGGGCGTAAACGATTCTCTTGCCTCAACCTCCCAAGGAGCTAGGACTACAGGTGCCTGCCACAACTCCCGACTATTTTTTGGCTATAGTTGTCATTGTTGTTTGGCAGGCCCAGGCTGGGTTTGAACCTGCCAGCTCCAGTGTAAATCCCTGGTGCCCTAGCCACTGAGCTACAGGCGCTAAGCCAATCTGAGGTCTTTTTTTTTTTTTTTTTTTTTGTAGAGACAGAGTCTCACTTTACCACCCTTGGTAGAGGGCCATGACGTCACAGGACTCACAGCAACCTCCAGCTCTTGGGCTTTCGCGATTCTCCTGCCTCAGCCTCCCGAGCAGCTGGGACTACAGGCGCCCGCCACAACGCCCGGCTATTTTTTGGTTGCAGTTCAGCTGGGGCTGGGTTTGAACCTGCCACCCTTGGTATATGGGGCCGGCGCCCTACTCACTGAGCCACAGGCGCCACCCTGAGGTCTTTTTTTTTTTAAGAGGCAGAGTCCCACTTTATCACCCTTGGTAGAGTGCCGTGGCCTCACAGCCCTCAGCAACCTCAATCTCCAACTCCCAGGCCTAGGCGATTCTCTTGCCTCAGCCTCCCCCATAACTGGGACTACAGGTGCCTTTCAAAATGCCTGGATATTTTTTGTTGCAGTTTGGCCAGGGCTGGATTTGAACCCACCACTCTTGGTATATGGGGCTGGCGCCCTACTCACTGAGCCACAGGCACTGCCCATCTGAGGTCTTTTTTGTAAAAGAACAAATCGGATTCATACTGGCTTTGCCTTCATGACTTAATTGCTTTCCCAAAAGCCCCACCTCCTAATATCATCACTTTGGGCGTTAGAATTTCAGCATATGGGGGCGGCGCCTGTGGCTCAGTTGGTAAGGCGCCTGCCCCATATACCGAGGGTGACGGGTTCAAACCCGGCCCCGGCCAAACAGCAACCAAAAAATAGCCGGGCGTTGTGGCTGGCGCCTGTAGTCCCAGCTACTCGGGAGGCTGAGGCAAAAGAATCGCTTAAGCCCAGGAGTTGGAGGTTGCTGTGAGCTGTGTGAGGCCACGGCACTCTACCGAGGGCCATAAAGTGAGACCCTGTCTCTACAAAAAAAAAAAAAAAGAATTTCAGCATATGAATTTTGGGGAGACACAATTGTTCAGACTATAGCAATGGATCAATAATATCTCAATGCATGGTTTGCGTATCATGTTGTTGGTTGGTTTCTTTTTTTTCTCTTCTTTTTTTTTTTTTGAGACATCGTGTCACCCTTTCACCCAGGCTGTAGTGCAGTGGCCCAATCACACCTCACTGCAAACCTCAAACTCCTGAGCTGAAGCAATCCTCCTGCCTCAGCCTATTAAGTAGCTGGGACAATAGGCGCATGCCACCATGCCCATTTAATTGTTCTAGTTTTTGTAGAGACAGGGTCTCACTCTTGTTTAGGTTGGTCTCAAATTCCTGGCCTCAAGCAATGCTCCTACTGTGGCCTCCCAAAGTGCTGGGATGACAGGCATGATCCATTGCACCTGGCCACATTTGTATTGATCTCTGCAGCTTCGTAGTATGAAATTAGGAAATATGAATCTTCCAATTTTGTTCTTCTTTTTCAAGATTGTTTTGGCTATTCAGAGTTTCTTAGAATTCTTTATGAATTTTAGAATAAGCATTTCCATTTCTCAAAGAAGTCAACTGGAATTTTGATAGGAATTGCAGTGACTGAGAGGAGACTTAGGGGAATTCTGCTTTTTTCCCCTTCAGACGAAGTCTCCCTGTTGCTCTAGGTAGAATGCCATGGCATCATGGCTCTGCAACCTCAAACTCTTGGGCTCAAGCAATCTTCTTGCCTCAGCCACCTGAGTACCTGGGACTACAGGTTCCGGCCATAATGCCCAGCTAGTTTTTCTATTTTTAGTAGAGATGGAGTCCTACTCTTGCCCAGACTGGTCTCAAACCCTTCAGCTCAGGTGAGCCATCTGCCTCAGCCTCCCAGAGTGCTAGGATTACAGGCATGAACCACCGTGACTGGCAAGTTCTGCTAGTCTTCAATAAATATGGGATGTATTTTCATTTATTTAGTTAATTTCCATCATTCTGTATTTCAGAAGCATTCTCTTTTTTACTTAGTATATAAAAGTCTCCCCTCTTTTTCTTTAATGCTATCAACTCAGTGAAAAAACTAGGCCAGTTGTCCCACAAAATGTTCTACATTCTAATTTTTTTTTTCTTTGAGACAGAGTCTTCTATGTTGCCTTTGGTAGAGTGCAATCCACCAACGGCGTCCACTACAGGCGCCCACCACAATGATGCCCGACTATTTTTATTTTTTTATTTTTATTTATTTATTTCTTTTGTAGAGACAGAGTCTCACTGTACCGCCCTCGGGTAGAGTGCCGTGGCGTCACACAGCTCACAGCAACCTCTAACTCTCGGGCTTACGTGACTCTCTTGCCTCAGCCTCCCGAGCAGCTGGGACTACAGGCGCCCGCCACAACGCCCAGCTAGTTTTTTGTTGCAGTTTGGCCGGGGCTGGGTTTGAACCCGCCACCCTCGGCATATGGGGCCGGCGCCCTACTCAGAGCCACAGGCGCCGCCCGATGCCTGACTATTTTTAGAGATGGAGTCTTGCTTTGTATCAGGCTGGTCTTGAACAATCCTCCCGCCTTGGCCTCCCAGAGTGCTAGGATTACAGGTGTGAGCCACCATGCCTGGCCTCCCCACAGAAGTTTTAAGTAGGGGACTTATATCAACTTTGCCTGATATTAATAAAAAGATAATTCTGAAAACAAGTCAGAGAAGGGACTGAAGAACAGTAACACATGAGACAGGAAGACTAACAATCATACATTGTTCTTATCCAGAGGAACGGGCATTATTATTATTATCTTTTTTTGTAGAGACAGATTCTCACTGTACCACCCTCGGGTAGAGTGCCGTGGCATCACACGGCTCACAGCAACCTCTAACTCTTGGGCTTACGTGATTCTCTTGCCTCAGCCTCCCGAGCAGCTGGGACTACAGGCGCCCGCCACAACGCAAGGCTGAACGGGCATTATTTTTTGCCTAGACTTTTGTAATAGTTCCATAATTGATGGTGGTCTAAAATAGAGTGGCAGTGGGGGATCTAGAGAAGTAGATATAGGCCAGGCATGGTGGCTCACTCCTGTAATCCTAGCACTCTGGGAGGCCGAGGTGGGTGGATTGCCCTGAGCTCAGAGGTTAGAGACCAGCCTGAGCCAGAGTGAGACCCTGTCTCTACAAAAAAAAAAGCCGGGCATTGTGATGGGCACCTGTAGTCCCAACTACTTGGGAGGCTGAGGCAAGAGAATCTCTTGAGCCCAAGAGTTTGAGGTTGCTGTGAGCTGTGATGCCATGGTACTCTACCCAGGGTGACAGCTTGAGACTCTGTCTCAAAAAAAATAAAAATAAAATAAAACAAAATAAAGGGTGGCCCCTGTGGCTCAAAGGAGTAGTGTGCCAGACCCATATGCCGGAGGTGGCGGGTTCAAACCCAGCCCGGGCCAAAAACTGCAAAAATAAATAAATAAATAAAAGAGGCAGCTCCTGTGGCTCAGTGAGTAGGGCACCGGCCCCATATACCGAGGGTGGCAGGTTCAAACCTGGCCCTGGCCAAACTGCAACAAAAAAATAGCCGGGCATTGTGGTGGATGCCTGTAGTCTCAGCTACTCAGGAGGCTGAGGCAAGAGAATTGCCTAAGCCCGAGAGCTGGAGGTTGCTGTGAGCAGTGTGATGGCCACAGCACTCTGAGGGCAATAAAGTGAGACTCCGTCTCTACAAAAAAAAAAAAAAAAAAAAAGAATTCTGGGCTAGAGTAGCCAGGCACAGTGGTTCACGCCTATAATCCCAGCACTCTGGGAGGTCGAGGTGGGTGGATTGCTTGAGCTCAGGAGTTGAGACCAGCCTAAGCAAGAATAAGACCCCATCTCTATTAAAAATAAAAAAATTAGCTGGGCGTAGTGGCACACACCTATAGTCCCAGATACTCAGGAGAGTGAAGCAAGAGGATCGTTCAATCCCAGGAGTTTTTTTTTTTTTTTTGAGACAGAGTCTTTGTCACCCTCAGTAGAGTGCTGTGGCATCACAGCTCACAGCAACCTCAAATTCTTGGGTTTAAGTGATTCTCTTGCCTCAGCCTCCTGAGTAGCTGGGACTACAGGAACCCGCCACAACGCTCGACTATTTTTGTTGTTGTAGTTGTCATTGTTGTTTGGCAGGCCCCCGGGTTTGACCCCCCAGCCCCAGTGTATGTGGCCGGTGCCTTAGCTGCTGAGCTACAGGTACTAAGCCACAAGCTCAGGAGTTTGAGGTTGCTGTGAGCTATGACACCATGGCAACTCTACCCTGGATGACAGAGTGAGACTCTGTCTCAAAAAAAAAACACAAAGAATTCTGGGCTAGAGATATAGATTTGTGAATTGCTTGGGTATAGATAATAATTGAAGGTCAGTAAGTTGATGAGATTATTCAGAGCTTCCAGAGTGGAAGGAGGAAAATAAGAAGAGCAAGATGTTATGGAAAACAAAGTGTGAGAAGAGGTTATGGAAAGAAACAAACTCCACACTTAGTGGATCAAAACTGTCACCATTTGGCTGAGTCCAGTGGCTCACACCTATAATTCCAGCACTTTGAGAAGCCACTTGAGGCCAGGAGTTTGAGACCAGCCTGGGCAATATAGTAAGACCCCATCTCTTAAAAAAAAAATTATTGGGGCTCAGCGCCTATGTCTCAAGTGGCTAAGGCGCCAGCCACATACACCTGAGCTGGCGTGGCGGGTTCGAATCCAGCCCGGGCCCGCCAAACGACAATGACGGCTGCAACCAAAAAATGGCCGGGCATTGTGGCGAGTGCCTGTAGTCCCAGCTACTTGGGAGGCAGAGGCAGGAGAATCACTTGAGCCCAGGATTTGGAGGTTTCTGTGAGCTGTGATGCCACGCCACTCTACCCAGGGTGACAGCTTGAGGCTCTGTCTCAAAAAAAAAAAAAAATTATTGGGTGTAGTTGTGTGCACTTGTAGTTTTGGTTATTTAGCAGGCAGAGGCAGGAGGATCCCTTAAGCCAAGAATTTGAGGTTGCTATGAGTTACCTATGATGATGTCACTGCCCCTGAGCCCCAGCAACAAAGTGAAACCCTGTCTCAACACTTCCCCACCCAACTACAATCATTTATTATATTTAGTTTGTAATGCTGTGGGTTGGAAAGTTAGCCTGTGCTTAGTTGAGAGGTTATTCTGGTCTCAACTGGCCTCCTTGATGAATCTTGATGTAACCAAAATCAGTTGCAGATTATCCAGGCAGCACTACTTGTGCAGTTTGACATGAATAACTATAGTAATTTTTTGCAGTATACTTTAGAAAAAAATAGCCAACCAAGAAAATGCTGCTAAGAGTTCAAGTAGGTTGGGCGGCGCCTGTGGCTCAGTGAGTAGGGCGCCAACCCCATATGCCGAGGGTGGCGGGTTCAAACCCAGCCCCAGCCAAACTGCAACAAAAAAATAGCCAGGCGTTGTGGCGGGCGCCTGTAGTCCCAGCTGCTTGGGAGGCTGAGGCAAGAGAATCGCGTAAGCCCGAGAGTTAGAGGTTGCTGTGAGCCGTGTGACACCACAGCACTCTACCCGAGGGCGGTACAGTGAGACTTTGTCTCTACAAAAAAAAAAAAAAAAAAAAAAAGAGTTCAAGTAGGTTAAATTCCTGTCTCCACTGTTCAGGTGACTCTACAACTGCCCAAGTTATCAATGATAGCCATGCCACTACACTAAGTTCACTAAATGGCTGTAATGACCTTGGCTATTGACATAGCAAAAGTCATATTGCAATGGGAAAATAGGTATCAGGCACAGAGAAGTTGTTCAAGAAGTTTGGCTAGGCCAGGCACAGTGGCTCACCCCTAGCACTCTGGGAGACCGAAGAGGATGGATTGCCTGAACTCAGGAGTCTGAGACCAGCCTGAGCAAGAGTAAGACCCTGTCTCTACTAAAAATAGAAAAATGAATCAGGCTTTATGGTGGCACCTGTAGTAACAGCTACTCAGGAGGCTGAAGCAAGAGGATTGTTTGAACCCAGGAGTTTGAGCTTGCTGTGAGTTATGACACCATGGCAGTCTACCCAGGGTGACGAAGGGAAACCCTGTCTCAAAAAAAAAGAAAGGCTCAGCGCCTGTGGCTCAAGTGGTTAAGGTGCCAACCACATACACCTGAGCTGGCAGGTTCGAATCCAGCCTAGGCCCGCCAAACAACAATGACGGCTGCAACCAAACACAATAGCCGGGCGTTGTGTCGGGCGCCTGTAGTCCCAGCTACTTGGGAGGTGGAGGCAGGAGAATCGCTTGAGCCCAGAAGTTGGAGGTTGCTGTGAGCTGTGATGCCACAGCCCCTCTACCTAGGGTGACAGCTTGAGGCTCTGTCTCAAAAAAACAAACAAACAGACAAACAAAAAAAGACTTTTGTCTAGAAAAGTGAAGATTTATTTATTTATTTATTTATTTTGTAGAGACTGTCTCACTTTCCCGCCTTCGGTAGAGTGCCATAATGTCACAGGACTCACAGCAACCTCTAGCTCTTGGGCTTCCGTGATTCTCCTGCCTCAGCCTCCCGAGCAGCTGGGACTACAGGCGCCTGCCACAACGCCCGGCTATTTTTTGGTTGCAGTTCAGCTGGGGCTGGGTTTGAACCTGCCACCCTTGGTATATGGGGCTGGCGCCCCACTCACTGAGCCACAGGCGCCACCCAAGTGAAGATGTTTTCAGGGACAGTTTTATTTTGTTTTTAAGGAAGAAAACCTTAAAAGTATTTACATGCTAATGAAAAGTCCATAAAGAGATTAGGTAGAGATAGATAGATATTGGAGAAAAAGTGGATAATTTGCATGCTTGGCATCAATGTTGAAGCCTACCCATATGTGCAGAAAGTCAAATAAAAATATGAAGAATTGGGCCTGGTACACTGGCTCATGCCTATAGTGTTAGCGCTCTGGGAGGCTGAGGTGGGTGGAATGGCTTGAGCTCAGGAGTTTGATACCAGCCTAAGCAAGACTGAAACCCTGTCTCTAAAAAAAAAAAAAAAAAAAAGAAAAAACAAGTAGGCAGAGGGCGGCGCCTATGGCTCAGGGATTAGGGCGCCGGTCCCATATGCCAGAGGTGGCGGGTTCAAACCCAGCCCCGGCCAAAAAACCACAAAACAAAACAAAACAAAACAAAAGAAACAAGTAGGCAGGCAATGTGGTGATTACCTGTAGTCCCAGCTACTTTGGGAGGCTGAGGCAAGAGGATCACTTGAGCCCAGAAGTTTGAGGTTTCTGTGAGCCATGATGCCATGGCACTCTACCCAGGGCCACAAAGCAAGACTCTGGTCTCAATAATAATAGTAATAAATAATATAATAATATAAACTACCATATCTGGGAGAAAGTCCAGAATAATGAGGTGATTTCTATGTGAAAATAGTTGTACTTGTTTTTCATAGTTGGATTATATACATTATGGAGTATCCAAATGCCACTTAAGTTTTTCTCCACTGAGAAAAAACTCCTGTAAGTGGTCTTTATTTTCCTCTGAATCCATGTCTATGTGGGAGCAGGGCTCAGGACTATGTGGCATCCCCCCCAAAACAAATTCAAATTCACAAAGTGTTGTACATTTTCTGATAAAATTGGAGTAAAATAGTTAAGTACAACATATAGTAAAGTACAAATCCTTAAGGAACCATTTCTATTTTTTTCTCAAAGTTCCTTTACAACCAGTTGATTAGCCCTAAAAATGTTCTAAATATCTCTACTTTGGTTCTTATTGAAGTATCTGCCCCAGATAAACAGGTCTCTTCACAAAAGACTGTTCTTTTTTTTTGAGACAGAGCCTCAAGCTATCGCCCGGGTAGAGTGCTCTGGCATCACAGCTCACAGCAACCTCCAACTCCTGGGCTTAAGCGATTCTCTTGCCTCAGACTCCCAAGCAGCTGGGACTACAGGTGCCCGCCACAATACCCGGCTATTTTTGGGGTGGAGTTGTCATTGTTTGGCAGGCCTGGGCTGGATTCGAACCCTCCAGCTCTGGTGTAAGTGGCTGGTGCCTCAGCCACTTGAGCTACAGGCACCACCCCCAGGGAGAGCTTTTTTTTTTTTTTTATTTTGCAGTTTTTGGCTGGGGCCGGATTTGAACCCTCCAGTATATGGGGCTGGCACCCTACTCCTTGAGCCACAGACACTGCCTAAGACTGTTCTTTCAATCTTTCTGCTCTGCCATTTCGTTTGTTGGTTTCTGTCTTCATGCTCATTATTTCAAGGTAAAAATATTCCTGCTTCAGTCCCAGATAACACATCTTTGTCTGTCCCCCTCTATCAGAAAAGGAAAAGCTTTCCCCAAAGTACCTCTAGCAGACTTTCCTAGGGTAACTCTGAGGAGGTGAGCATAACTTATCGGGCACATTGCCATGCCAAATACACTCAGGGTTTGTTTAGTAGAAAGGGAGACTGGATCTTGGGTAGGCAGTGAGCCGTTAGCCACTGCTGGATCCTGTAACTTGGAGTCCTGGTTCTGTGTCTGCGTCTGCTCTCAACATATGCTCTTACTTGGCAAAGTCAGAATGTAGGTCTTCTTCGGCGTTGAGTCAACTTTCCTTCCAGTCTCTTGTACAACTGACTCCTCTGAGTCTCTGCCACGATGCTGCCACAGTGGATTCTAGGGCAGGCAAACAAAACCTCTCAACCAGCCACTTATGCCACCGAGAGTCTAAGGAAGATCCAGGAGGGCAAAACAGATCTTTCTTACATCTGACTTTGCTACCCATCTTAAAAATTTTGGCAGGGGGCCGCCACCCTGCCCAAGGGTCTCTGTCCAGATTCTCAAATGAGGAGTGAAGAAGGCTCTTTACCTTCTTCCAGATCTCAATCTGTACACCTGCCTTCCTCACCTCTGTCCCTCCTTCTTCTTTTCTTCTGAGCAACTCCTGGGCCAGCAAAGACAACACTCTCTCACTTTTCCCATGTCAGGTTTTCCTCTCTCCCACCTCTAGCCTCCTAAGTCTTGACATCAGACAATAGTTTCTTCTGTACATGATAACAGAAATTCTATTGTCTTCCAGAGCCTTGACATGACAAATGGGATCTAAATAATTTTTTTTTCTTTTTTTGTAGAGACAGAGTCTCACTTTATGGCCCTCGGTAGAGTGCCGTGGCCTCACACAGCTCACAGCAACCTCCAACTCCTGGGCTTAAGCGATTCTCTTGCCTCAGCCTCCCGAGTAGCTGGGACTACAGGCGCCCGCCACAACGCCTGGCTATTTTTTGTTGCAATTGTCATTGTTTAGCTGGCCCAGGCCGGGTTTGAACCTTTTAGCCATGGTGTATGTGGCTGGTGCCGTAACCACTGTGCTACAGGCGCTGAGCCTATTGACTTTTATTTTTTATTTTATTTATTTATTTTTTTAGAGATAGAGTCTTACTTTGTCACCCTCAGTAGAGTGCCCTGGCGTCACAGCTCACAGAAACCTCCACAGCTTGGGCTTAGATAATTCTCTTATCTCAGCCTTCCGAGTAGCTGGGACTGCAGGCACCCGCCACAACACCCGGCTATTTTTTGGTTGCAGCCGTCATTATTGTTTGGCGGGCCCAAGCTGGATTTGAACTCGCCAGCTCAGGTGTATGTGGCTGGTGCCTTAGCCGCTTGAGCCACATGTGCTGTGCCCACATTACTGATTTTTAAATTGTGTTATGTGATGGCTGGGTGAGGTGGCTCACACCTGTAGTATTAGAGCTAGGGATGAAGCAACAGAGTGACACAGAATGAGACACCAGAGCTGCAGGGTTTGAATCCAGCCCAGGCCTGCCAAACAACAATTACCACCAAAAAAATAACTGGGCATTGTGGCGGGTGCCTGTAGTCTCAGTTACTTGGGAGACTGAGGAAAGAAAATAGCTTACACCTGAGAGATTGAGGTTGCTGTGAGCTGTGACGCTACAGCACCCTACTGAGGGCGGCAAAGTGAGACTCTGTCTCAAAAAAAAAAAAAAAAAGAAAGAAAGAAAAGAAAAGAAAAGCAGGGCGGTGCCTGTGGCTAAAAGGAGTAGGGCGGTGCCGGCCCCATATACTGGAGGTGGCAGGTTCAAACCCAGCCCTGGCCAAAAACTGCAAAAAGAAAAGAAAAGCACATTAATATTTTGGTTAAAACAGGGTGGCACCTGTGGCTCAAAGGAGTAGGGCACCGGCCCCATATGCCGGAGGTGGTGGGTTCAAACCCAGCCCCAGCCAAAAACTGCAAAAAATAAATAAATAACTAAATAAATATTTTGGTTAAAACTAAAATTTCTTTCTTTCTTTCTTTTTTTTTGAGCCCAAGCCTCAAGCTGTCACCCTGGGTAGAATGCCAGGGCATCATAGCTCACAGCAACCTCCAACTCCTGGGCTCAAGCGATTCTTCTGCCTCCACCTCCCAAGTGGCTGGGATTACAGGCGCCCTCCACAAGGCCCGGCTATTTTTTTTTTGGTTGTAGCTGTCATTTGGCGGGCCGGAGCTGGATTTGAACCCGCCAGCTCAGGCGTATGTGACTGGCGCCTTAGCCGCTTGAGCCACAGGCGCCAAAACTAAAATTTCTATTAAACATGTAGTCATGGGCAGCACCTGTGGCTCAGTGAGTAGAGCACCAGCCCCATATACTGCGGGTGGCGGGTTCAAGCCCTCCCCGGCCAAACTGCAACAAAAAAATAGCCGGGTGTTGTGGTGGGCACCTGTAGTCCCAGGCAAGACAATCGCCTAAGCCCAAGAGCTGGAGGTTGTTGTGAGTTGTGACACCACAGCACTCTACCGAGGGCAACAAAGTGAGACTCTGTCTTAAAAAACAAAACAAAACATATAGTCACATGTCGCTTAACGACAAGGATACATTCTGAGAAATGTGTCTTTAGGTGATTTCTTCACTGTGGGAATATCATAGAGTGCACTTTCACAAACCTAGATGATGTAATCCAGTACACGCCTGAGCTGGGCGGTACAGCCTCTTGTTCCCACAGGCAGGTGTTGTCGTGCTGACAGTACCATAGACACCCGTAACAAAATGGCTAGTACTTGGAGTTTTTTTGTTTCTCTGTTTGGGTTTGTTTTGTTTTGCTTTTGAGACAGAGTCTCACTTTGACATCCTTGGTAGGGAGCTGTGGCATCATAGCTCACAGCAACTGCAAACTCTTTGGGCTCAAGTGATTCTCTTGGCTCAGTTTTTCATTTTTTTAGTAGAGACCGGGGTCTGATCTCAAACTTGTGAGTTCAAGCGATCCACCTGCCCAAAGTGCTAAGATTACAGGTGTGAGCGGCCTTGCTTGGCCTATGTTTTGTTTTGTTTTAGAGGCAGAGTCTCACTTTATCGTTCTCTGTAGAGTACCGTGGTTGCTCACAGCAGCCTTAAACTCCTGGGCTTGGGTGATTCTCCTGCCTCAGCCTCCCGAGTAGCTGGGACTACAGCCGCCCACCACAACACCCAGCTATTTTTTTTGCAGTTTGGTGAGGGCCGGGTTCGAACCTGCCACCCTCTGTATGTGGGGCTGGTGCCCTACCCACTGAGCCACAGGCACTGCCCCTTTTTTTTTGTTTTTAAGACAGACTCTCTCATACTTGATCACGAAGGTGGTTTTCCCAGGGCGAAGCTTATCCATTGCACTCCAGATGTGCTGACCCCTGCGATTTCCCCAAATGTGGGGAACTCAACTGCATAATTTGTGGTAGTGGGGGACTGCGTTCACGCTTTCCCCTGGAAAAAAAAAAAAAGACAGATTCTCACTCTGGCTCCCTGGGTAGAGTGCTGTGGCATTATAGCTCATAGCAACCTCAAACTCCAGGGCTCAAGAAATCCTATTGCCTCAGTCTCCCAAATATCTGGGACTATAGGCATGTGCCAGCACTCCGGCTAATTTTTTCTATTTTTAGTAGAGTGAGTCTCACTCTTGCTCTGGCTGATCTTGAACTTCTGAGCTCAAGCAAACCACCCACTTGAGCCCTCCTCCAGTGTTAGGATTACAGGCGTAAGCCTCTGTACCCAGCCAATGGTTACTAGTACCCAGTACTTGTGAAACTAAACATAGTTAAAGTCGGGGAGTGGGAAGCTGGGCCCTGCCCGGTGGAAGGAAAGATATGAAGCATCAGCAAATGAATTAATTAATGAAGAGCTAGGAATAGCCTATCCAATCATTGATGGGATTCCTAATATGATACAACAGGCAATTAGGATGACACATCAAAATACGAAGCAAGAAGAAATGGAGCAGCATTAGGTCATCATTTTTTTACCACAACTAAATTTTCTTTCTTTCTTTTTTTTTTTTTTGAGACAGAATTTCACTATGTTGCCCTCAGTAGACTGCTGTGGCATCACAACTCACAGCAAATTCAAACTCTTTGATTCTCCTGCCTCAGCCTCCCAAGCAGCTGGGACCACAGGCACCTGCCACAACACCCAGCCATTTTTTGTTGCAGTTGTCAGTGTTGTCTAGCTGGCCCAGGCCAGGTTCGAACCCACCAACCTCGGTGTATGTGGCTGGCACCGTAACCACCGTGCTGAGCACCGAGCCAACAACTAAATTTTTTTTAATACCATATACCTTTTAAAGCAGAGTGGCAAGTAATAAGTGGAGGAGAAGAATGTTTCTGTCTCTTCCTATGTTGACTGTTCTTATTCCATTGGTCTCTTTAACAGGACTATTCTACTCTCCCTCTGAGGAAGAAAACTTCCCATGTGGCTGCACTAGCACAACCAGTCTTTGCTTTTACAGTCTGCTCCACACACACATATTGATATGTCTTGGGTATCTATCTTTGAAAGCTCAACTAAGTGGAAATACTGGAGACCCATTTAGTTTTCAGGACAGATGCTTTTGCCTTGCTATGTCAGGCTTAGGACTATGAGAGTATTAAGCTGCACGAGCTTCTTTTATTATACCCTTGTTCTGCCCTTGTTTTTGAAGGTTCTAACTCATAACTGCTATATCAGGAGATACATTTTGGCAGTTTCTTGCTGGAGAGTAACACATCTGATGATTATTTTTTATTCATCTAAAATTTAGTCATTTGAAATTTTGTTTGTATAGCTTCAAGGTATTAGGTAAAGTCACATATTAGAGATAACTGAAATAATTCCAAAGGAGCTATGTTGGAATGGTTGTAGAGAAATGTGTTTGCACTATTGTGATATAAAACCATAAAATAAAATGGAAATTTCATATACTTAGAAAAACTCTGAGTTTGTAAAATTTCTTTCTTTTTTTTTTTGTTGCAGTTTTTGGCTGGGGCTGGGTTTGAACCCACCACCTCCGGTATATGGGGCTGGTGCCTTACTCCTTGAGCCACAGGCACTGCCCGAGTTTGTAAACTTTCTTTCATTTCTTTGGCATCCAATGCTTACATTAATAATAAAGATGTTGACACTGTCCCATTAAAAAAAAAAAAAAAAACATAGTTAAGCATAAGAAAGGTACAGTAGGTTCGGTGCCTGTGCTCAGTAATTAGGACGCCAGCCACATGCACTGGGACTGCTGGGTTCTAACCTTGCCCAGGCCTGCTAAACAACAATGACAACTGCAACAAAAAAAACAGCCCAGCATTGTGGCAGGCGCCTGTAGTCCCAGCTACTTGGGAGGCTGAGGCGAGAGAATTACTTAAGCCCAAGAGTTGGAGGTTGCTGTGAACTGTGACACCACAGCACTCTACCCAGGCTGACAGCTTGAGATTCTGTCTCAAAAAAAAAAAAAAAAATGGCTTGGTGCCCATAGCACAGTGGTTGCAGCGCCAGCCACATACACCAAGACTGGTGGGTTTGAACCCAGCCAGGGCCATTTAAACAACAATGACAACTGCAACAAAGAATAGCTGGGTGGGGTGGCACCTGTGGCTCAAAGGGGTAGGGTGCCAGCCCCATATGCCGGAGGTGGCGGGTTCACAACCAGCCCCGGCCAAAAAAAAAAAAAAAAAACCCCACAAACAAAGAAACAAACAAACAAAAAAGGCTCAAAGAACAGCTGGGCGTTGTGGCAGGCACCTGTAGTCCCAGCTACTTGGGAGGCTGAGGCAAGAGCATCACTTAACCTCAAGAGTTTGAGGTTGCTGTGAGTTGTGATGCCACGGCACTCTACTGAGGGTCACATAATGACACTCTGTCTCAGAAAAAAAAGAAAAAGAAAGGAAAGGTACAGTGGGAAGAAAAGAAAGGTACAGTAGTCTGGGAGCAGTGGATCACACCTGTAATCCCAGCACTCTGGGAGACTGAGGTGGGTGGATTGCTTGAGCTCAGGAGTTGGGAGACTGGCTTTTTACCAAGGGTGAGACCCTTTCTCTACTAAAAATAGAAAAACTGAGACAAGACTATCTCTTGAACTCAAGAGTTTGAAGTTGCTCTGAGCTATAATGCCACAGCACTCTACCCAGGGTGACAGAGACTCTGTCTCCACACACACACAAAAAAAGGGTGCAGTAAAAGTACAGTATCATAATACAATGGAATCCTTGTATAAGTGGTCTGTGGTTGACTGAAATGTTGTTATACATTGTGTGACTGTGTATCTGTCTAGCTATTTATCTCTTTTGAGTATTTTTTTTTTAAGAGACAGAGTCTCACTCTGTTGCCCTCGGTAGAGTTCTGTGGCGTTATAGCTCACAGCAACCTCTTGGGCTTAGGCAATTCTCTTGCCTCAGCCTCCCTAGTAGTTGGACTACAGGTGCTTGCCACAATGCCTGGCTATTTTTTTTTTTTTTTTGAGACAGAGCCTCAAGCTGTCACCCTGGGTAGAGTGCTGTGGCATCATAGCTCACAGCAACCTCCAACTCCTGGGCTCAAGTGATTCTCCTGCCTCCACCTCTCAAGTAGCTGGAACTACAGGCGCCAGCCACAATGCCCAGCTATTTTTTGTTGTAGCCATCATTGTTGTTTGGTGGGCCTGGGCTGATTCAAACCCACCACCTCAGGCATATGTGGCTGGCGCCTTAGCCTCTTGAGCCACAGGCACTGAGCCAATGCCCGGCTATTTTTTTTTTGTTGTTGTTGTTGCAGTTTGGCCAGGGCCGGGTTTGAACCCGCCACCCTCGGTATATGGGGCTGGCGCCCTACTCACTGAGCCACAGGCACCACCTGATGAGTATTTTATTTATTTTGCAGTTTTTTTTGGGGGGGGCTAGGGCCAGGCTTGAACCCACCACCTCCCGCGATGGGGCTGGCACCCTACTCCTTCGAGCCACAGGTGCTACCCTAGTATTTTTTTTAAAACATAGCATATTATGTACACTTTTTTTGTAGAGACAGTCTCACTTCATTGCCCTTGGTAGAGTGCCATGGTGTCACACAGCTTACAGAAACCTCCAACTCCTGGGCCTAGGGGACTCTCCTGCCTCAGCCTCCCCAGTAGCTGGGACTACAGGCACCTGCCACAATGCCTGGCTATTTTTTTGTTGCAGTTTGGCCGGGGCTGGGCTTGAACCTGCCACCCTTGGTATATGGGTCTGGTGCCCCACCCAACAGGCACCGCCCATTGAGTATTTTTTTTAAACACAGCATATTATGTACACTTTTTCACTTTCTTTTTTTTTTTATGTAATATATATATTTTCCCCAGGAAATCCCAACACAAGTTTCATTGATAACCATAATTTTATTTTAAGTATGTCTAGTTGGCCTTTTTTACATGTAATAAAGATATGTCCAGGAACACACACACATACACTCACACTGAGTGTGATGCATGAAGTTTAGTGAAGTTAACTTACCACTAAGGAGCTTAACAAAGTAGTTAATTTCAAATTACATATATATATATATATATATATACATACATATATACTTTTTTTTTTTTTGAGACAGAGTCTCACTTTATCACCCTCAGTAGAGTGCGATGGCATCATAGCTCATAGCAACCTCAAACTCTCAGGCTTAAGTGATTCTTTTGGCTCAGCCTCTCAAATAGATGAGACTACAGGTGCCTGCCACAACACCCGGCTATTTTTTTTTTTTTTTTGGTAGAGACAGAGTCTCACTTTGTCACCCTCAGTAGAGTGCTGTGGCATCACAGCTCACAGCAACCTCCAACTCCTGAGTTTAGGCGATTCTCTTGCCTCAACCTCCCAAGTAGCTGGTACTACAGGCTCCCACCACAATGCCCGGCTATTTTTTTGTTGGAGTTTGGCAGGGGCCGGGTTTGAACCCATCGCCCTCGGCATATGGGGCCAGCGCCCTACCTACTGAGCCACAGGCGCTGCCCCAACACACGGCTATTTTTTGTTGCAATTGTCATTGTTGTTTAGCAGGCCTGGGCCGGGTTCAAACCCACCAGCCTCAGTATATGTGGCGGCATCCTAACTGTTGAGTTACAGGTGCCGAGCTGAATTATGTATACTTTTTTTTTGTGTGTGTGATTTTTGGCCGGGGCTGGGTTTGAACACGCCACTTCCAGCATATGGGACCGGCGCCCTACTCCTTGAGCCACAGGTGCCGCCATGTATACTTTTTAATTATTATTTTTTAATTGAAATTAATGAAAAACTATCTAGTACCTCTAGGATGTAGGATTGAGGATTGTATCACATTTTTATAAAAGATAGGCTCTCAGGGGGCGGTGCCTGTGGCCCAAAGGAGTAGGGCGCCAGCCCCATATGCCGGAGGTGGTGGGTTCAAACCCAGCCCAGGCCAAAAACTGCACAAGAAAAGAAAAAAAAGTTCTTACTTAGTTGCCTAGGCTGGAGTTCAGTGGCCTGATTATAGCTCATTGCAGCCTTTGAATTCCTGGGCTCCAGTAGTGATCCTCCTGCTTCAGCCTCCTGAGAATCGGTTTCTCAGAAGGGACTACAGACATCTATATGTACCACCATGCCTGGCTAATTTTAAAATTTTCTTTCTTTTTTTTGAGACAGAGTCTCACTATGTCACCCTTGATAGAATGCATGAAGGTGCATGGGGTCATAGCTCACAGCAACCTCAAATTCTTGGGCTTAAGCGATTCTCTTGCTTCAGCCTCCCAAGTAGCTGGGATTAGAGGTGCCTACCACAAAATGCCCAGCTATTTTTTAGATGGTGTCTCCCTCTTGCTGAGGTTGTTCTCTAACTCGTTACCTCAGGCAATCAATCCACCTGCCTTGGCCTCCCTGAGTGCTAGGATTACAGGTGTGAGCTACTGTACCTGGCCCAAACTATTTATTTTTTTATTTTATTTTTTTGAGACAGTATCTCACTCTGTTGCCTTGGGTAGAGTGCCCTGGTGTCATAGCTTATAACAACTCAAACTCTTGGGCTCAAGAGATCCTCCTGCCTCAACCTCCTATGTAGCTGGGAAAACAGGTGCCTGCCACGATGCCTGGTTAGTTTTTCCTTTTTTTTTTGTGCAGTTTTGGCCAGGGCTAGGTTTGAACCCGCCACCTCTGGCATATGGGCCCGGCACCCTACCCTGTTGAGCCACAGGCACCACCCTAGTTTTTCTGTTTTTAATGAGATGGTGTCTCACTCTTGCTCAGGCTGGTCTTGAAGTACTGAGTTCAAGTAATCCACTTGCCTCAGCCTCCCATAGAGCTAAGATTACAGGTGTGAGCCACCATGTTCTGGCTCCACTCAAAACATTTTCATCACCCCGAAAGGAGCACCCTCCCCTACACCCTGTAGATGCTAAGAAGTCGCACTTAACTCCTTTCTCCCCCAATCCCTGACAACCATTCATCTGCTGTCTGTCTCTATGGATTTTCCTATTCTGGACATTTCATATAAATGGAATCAGATAATATGTGACCTGTTATGTCACATAATATTTTTGAGGCTGTAACATATACCTGTACTTTATTTTTATGGTGGAGTAATGTTCCATTACATGTATATATTATAGTTTGTTTATTCATTCATCAGTGGATGGACATTTGGGTTGTTTCCATCTTTTGCTATTGTGGCTATTGTTGCTGTGAACATGTGGGTGCATGCATTAGTTTGAGTCTGCTTGATTTCTGCTGAAGATAGACTCAATTTTCCATGTACTCAACAAATATTTGTTGAATTAGATTAGAACTATTGCATCAACCCCTGATTTCACAAATGTTTTGTTTTACTGGATACAAGTCACAGTATCTTAAAAATGTTTGTGGTTGGAACTTTACAAGTGAGCTTGTTCAACCCCCTCATCATGAAACTGCATGCACTCAAAGCACTAGTCTATTTAGAAGGCCCTAAGTACAGTTTACATCACGGAGCCATGGTGCTCTATTGATACTATTCTTTGTTAACTGAATGTGTACAATGTGCCTTTTGTTGTCACAAGATGGTTCTCTTTGACAAGTGGTTGTATGAATTTAAATTTAGTAGTTTGTCATTCTTTCATCATTTTTCTTTTTATTTTATTTTTTTCTTTTTAGAGACAGAGTCTTATCTTATCGCCCTCAGTAGAGTGCCATGGCATCACAGCTCACAGCAACCTCCAACTCCTGGGCTTAGGCAATTCTCTTGCCTCAGCCTCCCAAGTAGCTGGGATTACAGGTGCCCACCATGACACCTGTCTATCTTTTGTTGCAGTTTGGCCGGGGCTGGGTTTTAACCCGCCGTCTTCTGTATATGGGGCCAGTGCCCTAGCCACGGAGCCACAGGCACTGTCCATCATTTTTCTTTTTTAAAAAATTCTGTGGAGGGCAGCGCCTGTGGCTCAGTCGGTAAGGCGCCAGCCCCATATACCAAGGGTGGCGGGTTCAAACCCGGCCCCGGGTGAACTGCAACCAAAAAATAGCTGGGCGTTGTGGCGGGCGCCTATAGTCCCAGCTACTTGGGAGGCTGAGGCAGGAGAATCGCTTAAGCCCAGGAGTTGGAGGTTGCTGTGAGCTGTGTGATGTCACGGCACTCTACTGAGGGCCATAAAGTGAGACTCTGTCTCTACAAAAAAAAAAAAAAAAAATTCTGTGGAACCATTACCATCAGTATTGTTTGTATAAACTGCATATGGTGGTCTTAATTGGATTCAGTGAAAAGATTAATTTTTGATCCAAAATAGTCAATGCAGGCTTCTTAATGTTTTGGGGGATTTATTTTTAAGTTTTCTTTCTTTGCATTTTAAGAATCTGTCTCCCTGGGCGGCACCTGTGGCTCAGTGAGCAGGGCACCGGCCCCATATGCCGAGGGTGGCGGGTTCAAACCCAGCCCCGGCCAAACTGCAACAAAAAGACAGCCGAGCGTTGTGGCGGGCGCCTGTAGTCCCAGCTACTCGGGAGGCTGAAGCAGGAGAATAGCCTAAGCCCAGGAGTTGGAGGTTGCTGTGAGCTGTGTGAGGCCACGGCACTCTACCGAGGGCAATAAAGTGAGACTCTGTCTCTACAAAAAAAAAAAAAAAAAAAAGAATCTGTCTCCCTTTTGGGTCACTTTTTTATTTTATTTTATTATTATTATTATTTTTTTTGTAGAGACAGAGTCTCACTTTATGGCCCTCGGTAGAGTGCCGTGGCCTCACACAGCTCACAGCAACCTCCAACTCCTGGCCTTAGGTGATTCTCCTGCCTCCGCCTCCCAAATAGCTGGGACTACAGGCACCTGCCACAATGCCCGGCTAATTTTTGGTTGCAGCCGTCATTGTTGTTTGGCAGGCCTGGGCTGGATTTAAACCTGCTAGCTCAGGTGTATGTGGCTGGCACCTTAGCCCTCTTTCCCTAAATTTTTAGTAGAGCTGAAAGGAAATTGACAAGGAGCATTATGCTCAGCTTGGGCTTAAAATCCAGAGAGTTCCTGGAATGATGATTACCTAGCCTCGATTTACTAAGCCAGTCAACATAAGTCAATGGTTTGAGAATAGGGGTTTGACCTTCATTGTTGTACCTCCAGGACCTGGAATTATGCCTGGGACTTGTCGAAACTTCAGAAAATATTAACATTTGTTGAGTGAATGAAATCAATTTGACTCTGATTTCTGAAACAATGCTAATAAAAGTGGATACAATTTCAAAAATGGCATAGTGAAAATGAATTTCTATAAAGTCTTCCTTTACAAAGGACTAGCTGGGCTCAGTGGTGCACAACTGTATACTCAGCTACTCAGGAGGCTGAGGCAGAAGGATTGCTGGAGCCCAGGAGAGTTCCAGGCTGTGGTGGGCACAATCACACCTGTGAACTGCATTCTGGTCTGGGCAACATAGAGAGACCTTGTCTCTAAACATAAATAAGTGACGGCCTATTGCTTAGAAGTTAATTTGGGGGCAGTGTTAATTAATATTTAATTGTATATATTTATGTTTACCACATGATGTTTTGATATATGTATACATTATCAAATGGCTAAATAGAACTATTTCAAATGTGTCACTACCTCACGTACTTATATTTTTGTGGTGAGAACACTTAAAATCTACTCTTTTTTTTTTTGAGACAGAGTCTCATTATGTCGCCCTTAGTAGAGTGCTGAGGCTTCACAGCTCACAGCAACCTCAAACTTTTGGGCTCAGTAATTCTCTTGCCTCAGCCTCCCAAGTAGCTGGGACTACAGGCACCTGCCACAACGCCTGGCTACTTTTTGGTTGCAGTTGTCATTGTTGTTTAGGAGGCCTGGACTGGGCTCGAACCCACCAGCTTCAGTGTATGTGGCCAGTGCCCTACTCACTGAGCTACAAGCTCCGAGCCTTAAAATCTACTCAGTTATTAAGTACATATTATAATATATTGATATTAACTGTAGTTACCACGATGTACAAGAAGGAGTTAATATTTTTTCTTTTTTGAGACAGAGTCTCACTCTGGTGTCCTGGGTAAGTGCCATGGCATCATAGCTCACAGCAACCTCAATATAGGCACCCACCACAACGCCCAGCTATTTTTGTTTGTTTGTTTAATTCAGGGTGGGTTAAAACCCACCAGCCCCAGAGCATGTGGCCAGTGCCCTAAACACTGAGCTATGGGGGCCCAGCCCAGGAGTTATTTTGAAGGAGGATCCTAACACCTTAGTTCTAACACTAGGCAGCCTGGGATGGAGCAGAGTTAATGCCGTGGTAGTAGTACAGAGACTAGGCCTTCACCACACAATTAAAGGGAGCAAAAAAAAACTCCATAGTCAAGGTAAATATGTAGTATTGCAATGTGATTTTTTTTTTTTTTTTTGTGGAGACAGAGTCTCACTTTATGGCCCTCGGTAGAGTGCCATGGCCTCACACAGCTCACAGCAACCTCCAACTCCTGGGCTTAAGCGATTCTCTTGCCTCAGCCTCCCGAGTAGCTGGGACTTCAGGCTCCCGCCACAATGCCCGGCTATTTTTTGGCTGCAGTTTGGCCGGGGCCGGGTTTGAACCCGCCACCCTCGGTATATGGGGCCGGGGCCATACCAACTGAGCCACAGGCGCCGCCCTGCAATGTGATATTTTTAAAAAGTCAAAGTTAATCACCTCCTGTAATCCTAGCATTCTGAGGCTGAACGGAGAAGAATCATTTGAGTTCAGGAGTTTGAGACCAGCCTGAGCCAGGGCGAGAACTGATCTACCAAATACTGACGGTGTGGTGGCGAGTTCCTATAGTCCCAGGTACTTTGGAGGCTAAGGCAGAAGGATCATTTCAGCCCAGGAGTTTGAAGTTACTATGAGCTAGTAACTTCAGGCTGATGTCCCTGGCAACACAGTGAGACTGTCCTTTTTTTTTTTTTTTTTTGAGAGTCTCACTGTGTTGCCCATGGTAGGGTGCTATGACGTGACAGCTCACAGCAACCTCAAACTCTTGGGCTTAAGTGGTTCTCTTGCCTCAGCCTCCCAAGTAGCTGAGACTACAGGTGCCCACCACAATGCCTGGCTATTTTTTTGTTGTAGTTGTCATTATTGTTTAGCTGGCCTGGGCCTGGCTCAAACCGCCAGCTTGAGTGTATGTGGCCAGCGCCCTAACCACTGAGTAACAGGCGCTGCCCATGAGACTATTAAAAAAAAAAAAAAGCCAGGAGGTACCTGTGGCTTAGTGGGCAGGGCTCTGGCCCCATATACGAGAGTGGCGGATTCGAACCCTGCCCTAGCCAAATTGCAATAAAAAAATAGCCAGGTGTTGTGGCGGGTGCCTGTAGTCCTGGCTACTCTGGAGGCTGAGGCAAGGGAATCGCCTAAGCCCAAGAGTTGGAGGTTGCTGTGAGCTGTGTGATGCCACCGCACTCTACTGAGGGTGACAAAGTGAGACTCTGTCTCTAAAAAATAAAAAAGCCAAAGGCTTGGTGCCTGTAGCTCAGTGATTAGGGCACTGGCCACACACATACAAACGGGGGCTGGCAGGTTTGAACTTGCCAAACAGCAATGACAACTACAACAAAAAAATAGCCTGGCATTGTGGAGGGCGCCTGTAGTCCAGCTACTTGAGAGGCGGAGGCAAGAGAACCTCTTAAGCCCAAGAGTTTGAGACTGCTGTGAGTTGTTATGCCATAGCACTCTACCGAGGGCAACATACTGAGACCCTATCAAAAAACAACAAAAAAAATTAATGCCAGAGTTCCATGATGGATAATTTTTTTTTGTAGAGACAGAGTCTCACTGTACCGCCCTCGGTAGAGTGCCGTGGTGTCACATGGCTCATAGCAACCTCTAACTCTTGGGCTTACGAGATTCTCTTGCCTCAGCCTCCCGAGCAGCTGGGACTACAGGCGCCTGCCACAACACCCGGCTATTTTGTTGTTGTTGTTGTTGTTGCAGTTTGGCAGGGGCTGGGTTTGAACCTGCCACCCTCAGCATATGGGGCTGGCACCTACTCACTGAGCCACAGGTGCTGCCCCATGATGGATAATTTTAATAAAGGTAGGCTCAGGAAAATGAGTGAAGGAGAACAGTAAAGCACAGTGTTAACAGTTGTGGCTTACCATTACCAGTGGTTGTTGCCTCATAGGGAATCAAGGATTCCATAGGTTACTTACTAGAGTGGAAAAAAGTGTTCAGATAAGGGGATGAGGTGTGCATTTCAGATTAGGGTATGAATATTTGATTTCAAGGGTGCTACCACCACCTGACCTTGCAGCTTATAAGTTAGGGCCATGTCGAATTAGGTAAAAGCATTTGGTGTGATTTCAGAAATGAATTGAGGGGAGAGGCCAGGAGACAAATTTACTTCGTTTGGAACTTCCTGTATTTCCAATGCATTTTCCTCCTCCTGTTCTGTGGGTGCGTGTTGGTTGGTCTCGGCAGCACTGTGGTTTGAGTAAAGGTCAGTAAGGGGTGAGAGAGGTCACCCTCCTGATTATTCTCTTCTGCCTAGGAGAAGGAAGCCCTGGGCCCTCTTATCCACCACCGAGTCGCTTTGAAAACCTGGGCTCTCCTGACAGCTGCAAACTCCTGGGGTTTGCAGCTCTTGGGGTTGCCAGGAGGTCCGCAGGAGTGCAACGCTGGCCGCCCCTACTACTCCGCCGAGCAGCCCCTTTCAAAAGCTTTTAAAGGAGATCCCTGGGGGGAAGCAGGAAGACGGGACATTAACCAGGGCTTCGGTCCAAGCGGCCAAGGCGAATAAAAGAGGTTTTTCTCTAAGTAACGGAGCAATCCCTGGGCTTGTTTCAAAGAATTTTTAACCTTCATTCTTTCCTGGTAGGAAGGGGGGAGCAGAGATGGTTCTTTTCAAGCTAAACTGGCTGTGGGGAGCTCATCCACGGTCTTTCCCTGGAGGGAGGAGAGGGCAAAGATGATCCTTCCCAAACTTAACCTGCTGTGGGCAGCTCCTTCCAGCCTGTTTCAAAGGATTTCTCACCCTGGTCTGGCGTTAAGGGAGGGAGCAAACAGATGAATCAGCCTCAAATAGCAAGCTGTGGTCAAGATTGTACGGAGCCACCGGGTGTGACGTGCAAATTCTGGGAGCACTTCGCAGAAGCAAAATGATGAGGAGCCCCTTGGAGGAGGCCTCTCGGCTCTCTCTCGCACCTTGCTCCCCATCCCGGGGATCCTGAGGGTCCAGGGCTGAGCTGCGGGTGCGCTCGGCTGGGGTTCGCCTCCCGGGACCGCGGTGGGGGCAGACAAAGGGGTGGCGGCGAGGGTTCGGGCCGGGGGCTGGAGGACCCCTGGGGCCGAGCAGGAGGGCGAGCAGGCGAGCGGGCGAGCGAGAGGGCGCGGCGGAGGAGCGCGGGGAGGAGCCGCGCGGCGTCTTCTCTTGGCAGCGCGCGCCCGCCCGGCCCCGCGGCGGCGGCGCGTCACGCTCTCCCCCGCCCGGAGCAGACGAGCTGGGAGGCAGGAGGCGGCGGCCTCGGCGGCTGCTGCTGCAGTGGGGCAGGTGGCGGCGACTGGCGGCGTCCGAGGCGGTGAGCGGGGCGCGGCGCGAGCCCTCTCCCCTTTCCGGCCCCTTCCTCCCCTTCCCACCTCCTGTCCCCCAGGGCCTGCTCGAGGTCACCCGCTAGGGGCTGGGGCGCGGCGTCCAGGAAGGGGGTTGAGCCTCCCGCGCCCAGGCGGCCCTGAAGGGAACCCTGAGAACCCCGCGTGGCCGGCCCCAGAGGCCAGGCGTCCCTGGCGTGCTCCCTGTGAGCCGGAAAAGTGCGCGGCCCTGTCAGCGCGGAGTCGGGCCTTCCCTTCCTCCGCCCGCCTCAAGATGGAGCTTGGACTCCTTGCCCCTGCGCCGCCCCAGGCGCTGCTGTCCCCAACGCCCCTCTCTTCTTCCCACGGCCCTAGGGCGGCTGGGGGCGGCCGGAGCCCCATAAGGCCGAGGCCGGGCACGACCTGTTGCCCCGGGCGCCGCGCGCGTCACCTGAGTATTCCTCAGGCCCTGGGTGCCGGCGCCGGGAGCCGGCATGGAGGGCACCCTGGCCGTGGCCTCCCCGGCGTGCCGGGCTTTTGTTTTCCTCCCAAGTGGGGCTGTGATTCTTGGGGACGGTAGAAGCCTAGAGGTGGCCAGACCTCTCCCGGATTTCAGAAATAACGCCGCTGCCGGGGAACCCGAACCTTCTACAGCGGCGGGGGATTGGCTCGGAAGACAGATGACACTTGCTTAGAGGTTATTTTAAAACCAGAGCCTTCAGGTTCCCCGAATTTGGAGGTTCTGGGCTTCAAAAATCTGATTTCGATTTGGGGGTAAATCCTGAATCCGGCTGTTTGTCCGTTTCATGTGGCTTTTCCATCTGGCAGGAACGGAGCACCACCCCCTCCCTTCATAGCCCCACCTCTTTGGTATGAAGAAATTACACATTAAGGCTTTAATGGATTTAGATACCTGTTTTTAGCAAAACTTGAGAGTCAATTACTGTTTTTAAAAAGGAGGGTGGGGAAGATTCTGTAATTATGTGTGTGAGAGAGAGAGAGAGTGTGTGTGTGATTCAGCAGTCCTGCTTCTCCTTCCTCTTTTAGGTTAGGACAGTTTCTGGCTGCGAGAGCTCTGTGTTAGTGTTGTGGCTGCTGCTGTCATTATGGTTATGATTCTGGTTGTTGCTATTAAATTTTTACTGTTATTAACGATAGTATCTATGAGTCAGGAGAGCAATCTGTTTGACTTTTAGGTTTAATGATAACCTTTTGCAGAATCCTCAGGTATGTGTCTCCTTAGCCTTAAGACATTTTTTTCCCCTCTGTAGATAATAACAATTAACATATTTTGAGGGGTTCCTGTGGCCAGGCCCTGGGTATGATATGTGTTTTATCTCATTTAATCAGCCCAGTCCAGGGAGGGTGCTATCATTGTCCCCGACTGACAGAGGGAACACAGAAAGGTCAAGTTACTTGCCAAGGATCACACACCTAATAAGTGGTGATGCCAGGGTTTGAATTTATTTATTTATTTATTTAGTGGTTTTTGGCCGGGGCTGAGGTTCGAACCCACCACCTCCGGCATATGGGACCCGCGCCCTACTCCTTGAGCCACAGGCGCCACCCGACTTAAGGTGTTTTTAAACAAGTATAGGGAATCTCTGGCAAAGAGCAAGCCTGGCCTCTATTAAAGTGAAGGAATTGGGTGATTGCTTGGGTAAGGGCTGGTGCTGGGTGTTTGAGGTGCAGAGAAAGATGTTAAGTACATCTTTGGCTTCCCAGTAGGCCTAGTTCAAACTGGTGAAACCAAAACTGGGTGGGACCCTGCATAGGTATTCTGTTTAAAGATCAAGATTTTGCCCTTCTCTTTTTTTTAAACTTATGACTTGAGTTCTAAATAGTGCATGAGCACAACAAAAGCCAATCTAGTTCTTTTTTTGTTTTCTTTTTTCAGACAGAGCCTCACTCTGTTGCCTAGGCTAGAGTTGCTGTGGCTTTAGCCTAGCTCACAGCTACCTCAAATTCCTGGATTCAAGCAGTCCTTCTGCCTTAGCCTCCCAAGTAGCTGGGACTATAGTTGCCTGCCACAACACCTAGCTACTTTTTCTTTTTTTTCTCTCTCTCTGTCTTTCTTTTTTTTCTTTTTTTGAGACAGAGTCTCACTCTGTTGCCCTGGGTAGAGTGCCGTGGTATCATAGCTCACAGCCATGTCAAATTCTGGGCTCAAGCAATCTACCTGCCTCAGCCTTCTGAGTAGGTGGACTACAGGCCCGGCAATGCCTGGCTAGTTTTTCTGTTTTTGGTAGAGACAGGGTCTCGCTCTTCCTCAGGCTGATCTTGAACTCCGGAGCTCAAGCAATCCACCTGCTTGTAATCCTAGCAGTCTAGGAGGCTGAGGGCAGTGGGATTGCCTGAGCTCAGGAGTTCGAGACTAGCCTGAGCCAGAGCAAGACCCCATCTCTAAAAATAGCTGGGTGTTGTGGCAGGTGGCTGTAGTCCCAGCTACTCGAGCAGCTGAGGCAAGAGAATCGCTTGAGTCTAGTCGTTTGAGGTTGCTGTGAACTATGATGTTATAGCACTCTACTGAGGGTGACAAAATGAGACTGTCTGAAAAAAAAAAAAATGAGGTGGAGGTCAAGTGTGTTTTTCTTTGATATGGAGAATAGGCAATGTTTATTAGCCATGGCAAGCTTGTAGTTCTTCTTTACTTTTTTTTTTTTTAATTTTGTTCTCAACTGGCTTTCACTCATCTTAGTTTTAAGTATTTAAAAAAAATTTTTTTTTTTCTTTTCTTCCTTTAGCGATTCTCTTGCCTTTAGCCTCCCAAGTAGCTGGGACTACAGGTGCTTGCCACAACGCCTGGCAGTTGTCATGTTGTGTAGTTGACCCAGGCTGGTTTTGAACCAGTCATCCTCGGTGTATGTGGCTGGTGCTGTAACCACTGTTCTGTGAGCACTGGGCCAGACCTCATGACTTTTGAGTAAATATCTAAAGGAAGTGAGGGAATGTAGATCTCAGAGGGAAGAGTATAGTAGGAAGAAGAATTAGCAAGTACAAAGTTCCTAAGGTGAGAAGCTTGCACTTGCTGTTACTTTAAGGCCTTATAGCTAGTGCTTAATATATTTAATTGTTAAAATATTTAAAAATACTAAAGTGTACAGAATAATTTTATGCCATGTTATTCATGATTTTGATGAAGATAAAGTTAAAATGAGGAAACTGAGGCTCAAAGAATTTCACTAACTTACACAAAAGGCCACATAGCTAGTGAATACAGAGCTACAAATTGAACCCAGTTTATGTTATTTTAAGCAATGTGCAGAATATTTGGCAATGGAACCACAAGTTAGTGGCTGGCAGAAAGGCCAGCCCAGTACTTGATGTTCAGTCTTGCAACTGAGTGTATACTTTCCTATTTGTATAAATCTATTCAGGATCTTTGCTTAATCCTGGGAGGCCTTGTAACTGATATTTGCATATATGGCTTTTTTCCAGAATTGTTCTTCTGATAGCAAAGCTCTCTTTTATAGTGTTAAAAGTTTTAATGGTTCAAAATCTGTGTTTAATACAAACCTTTATATAGTCTTTTCAATATTAATTGGAAAGCAGTGTTTGTATTACCCTGGATATAAATTTTTTAGATAGCTGCTTAGAGAAGCTTTAAACTATAACAGTGTCTTATATATTTTGAATATACACAGTATATGTTTCCCCTGTAGGTGGAACTCAAAGACTCCATATGCTTTAAATCAGTATTTGAGTTACAATGCACTTTTAAAGGAAAGCATATTGACTGATGGTACTATACAAGAATTTCAAGGAAGAATGACCTCTTCAGATTGCAATCAGGGGAACAGAGGGAGGCCTTTTTTTTAATTGTTGGTAAGTTGGCAGACTGTAATTAACCAACCTTGAATTTGGCCAGGACATCTGGGTTAATATCCTGGCTCTGGCACCGAGTACCAAGGAATCTTGGCCACAATTAGTAAAGAGGTTTTTTTTTTTTTTTTTTTAATTTCCATCTGGCACTTCCAGGAGGACAGATTCCTCTAGCAGTAACTCAAGGATGGGTCTGTTTTTTAATTGTTTATTTATGGTGGTCCAGCAATAAAATCTTAAAAGTATGCTTTGCAAAATCTTTGGAAAGAGGAAATAGTCATGGTACACAATCTCTGCTGGGAACTTTCTCTGTTATCTCCTTCCCTGGGGAAATGTATTCTTGTCTATTTCTTTGCAGGAATCCTAAGGCTGCTACTGGCAGACATTTTGTTGCCCTAGTGTTTTCTATATCCCTACAGTCTAAAATAATTCTGATTTGAATTAAGTAGTTTGGTATTTGTTTTCCTCCTTTGCTTACTTATGTCTATAGCTTGGCTTGATCTCAATTTAACTCTGTCCCTTTTTTACACTTAAAATTACTGAGTCCTTGATTTACAGTATCTTCTCTGAATTTAAGGGCCTGAAGATCTAGATGTTCAGGGTGCACATCATCCAAGATTTGTGTTTGATATATAAAGTTAAAGAAATTTAATGATTTTTTTTCTCCCTGATTCTTCTTTTACACAAGTGGTACACTGAAATATTTGGCATATTTCCCGCTCTTTTTAGGAAAGATGAAAAATATTAGGAAGGTTTTCCTAAAATTTTCTTTTTTTTTTGAGACATAGTCTTACTGTGTCACCCTGGGTAGAATGTTGTGGCATCATATCTCATAGCAATCTCAAACTCTTGGGTTCAAGAGAACTTCTTGCCTCAGCCTCCTAAGTAACTGGGACTACAGGCACCTGCCACAATGCCTGGTTAGTTTTTTCTATTTTTAATAGAGACGGGGGTCTTGCTCTTGCTCAGGCTGAGGCTGGTCTCGAATTCCTGAGCTCAAGCAATCCACCAGCCTTGGCCTCCCAAAGTGCTAGGATTACAGACGTGAGCCACAGCACTTGGCCCCCTCCTAAAAATCTTTTAATCAAGGTGTTTGAACTCATGCCTCCTTTCTTTAAATGATTTACCCTGTATAATGTCTTCTTACTGTGTTCTAATACCTTAAAGCAAGAAGTAGCCTATTTAGATGTTTCCTTTCCAGGCTATAAAATAAATAAGCTTTGCAATCAGGATAATTTTTAATAGCTTGAATGGAAAAAAATATCACTAAGTTTCTTTCTTTTTTTTTTTTTTTGTAGAGACAGAGTCTCACTTTATGCCCCTCGGTAGAGTGCCGTGGCCTCACACAGCTCACAGCAACCTCCAACTCCTGGGCTTAAGCGATTCTCTTGCCTCAGCCTCCCGAGTAGCTGGGACTACAGGCGCCCGCCACAACGCCCGGCTATTTTTTGGTTGCAGTTTGGCCGGGGCCGGGTTTGAACCCACCACCCTCGGTATATGGGGCCGGCGCCCTACTGATTGAGCCACAGGCGCCGCCCCACTAAGTTTCTTTTACACATGGGTGACTAGAAAAAAGTGTATTTCTATCACATGAAACTGTATAATTAGTTTCTGTTGTAATGAATATGTATGTAACTTAGGTGTCACCTTCAGAATGTAGTATTAAGAGTCTATTTAGATTTTAGAAAATGTTTTCCAGTGAAGTTTTTTTTTTTTTTTTTTTTTTGTAGAGACAGAGTCTCACTTTATGGCCCTCAGGTAGAGTGCCATGGCGTCACACAGCTCACAGCAACCTCCAACTCCTGGGCTTAAGCGATTCTCTTGCCTCAGCCTCCCAAGTAGCTGGGACTACAGGCGCCTGCCACAACGCCCGGCTATTTTTTGGTTGCAGTTTGGCCGGGGCCGGGTTTGAACCCACCACCCTCGGTATATGGGGCCAGTGCCTTACCGATTGAGCCACAGGTGCCGCCCTCCAGTGAAGTTTTATTTTAGGGTTCTCTGGTTTATTTTTTCTTATATACCAGTTTTAAAGCAATCTTTACTTTTTTTTTTTTTTGAGACGGAGTTGCCCTGGGTAGAGTGCTGTGGTGTCACAGCTCACAGCAACCTGAAACTCTTGGGCTTAAGTGATTCCCCTGCCTTGGTCTCCCAAGTAGATGGGCTATAGGTGCCCAGCACAACGCCCGGCCGTTTTTTGGTTGTAGTTGTCATTGTTGTTTGGCAGGCCTGGGCTGGATTTGAACTTGCCAGCTCCTGTATAGTTGGTGCCCTAGCTGCTGAGCTACAGGTGCTGAGCCCAGTCTTTGCTTTTTTTAATCTTTACGTTTTGATAACATAATATTCTCTTTTTTTTTTGAGACAGAGTCTCACTTTGTTGCCCTTGCTAGAGTGATGTGGCATCACAGCTCACAGCAACATCAAACTCTTGGGCTTAAGTGATTCTCTTGCCTTAGCTCCCAAGTAGCTGGGACTACAGGGGCCTGCCACAATGCCTGGTGTTTTTTGTTGCAGTTGTTGTTTAGCAGGCCTGGGTCGGGTTCGAACTTGCCAGCCTCAGTGCATATGGCCAGCGCCGTAACCACTGTGCTACGGGCCCTGAGCCCATGATGTTCTTACAAAAACACAGAAAAAAGCAAATTACCTGTATCTCTAATCTGAATTCCCAGAGAAAATCCTGTCAATTTTTGAGTATTTTTCTTTATTCTTTTAAAAAATGTTTATGAGTGAATCTGTATTTTTATTATTCAGTAATTAAAAATGTAATATTTTTACTGGTAATATTCTCAGCAAACCAGCATGAAGAATCAGAAGAACTATTAGGGTGGTTGAGGTCCTGGATTTGCTATAGCCCCATTTCTAAGAGTCTTGGGCAAGTTTTTAACTTCTCTCACTGTGCTCCTTATTCTGAAAAATTGGGTAAAACCTGCTCTGCCCACCATGGGATCACTGTATTGATGAAGGGAGATAATGGATGGGATTTGGGCTTGATGAACAGGAGATCTCTAGGTACCTTGTGAGGTGGTGAGACTAGTACAGAGGGAGTCCTCAGTGCTTTCAAGTGTCAAGGAGGTCAGGGAAGGAGATAATGATGGGTGAGGCCCAGTCTTAATTTTTAAATTTTTTTTTTTTGTAGAGACAGAGTCTCGCTTTACCGCCTTCAGTAGAGTGCTATGATGTCACAGGACTCACAGCAACCGCTAGCTCTTGGGCTTCCACGATTCTCCTGCCTCAGCCTCCCCAGCAGCTGGGATTACAGGCGCCCGCCACAACACCTGGCTATTTTTTGGTTGCAGTTCAGCTGGGGCTGGGTTTGAACCCGCCACCCTCGGTATATGGGGCCGGCGCCCTACTCACTGAGCCACAGGTGCCACCCGAGGCCCAGTCTTATATCAGTGGTTGGCTTTGAGTCACCTGTGTTTGTTTTGTGTATGGTTAAATTTGTAATAAAGTTTTTCAGATGAGTATGGCCAATAGAAAGTGTCCTGTGGGGTGGGAGATACCTCAGAAATCCCAATTTATCTTTTTGGAGTAGTGTGAAGACTGTGTTAGGTATAAGAAGCTGTCTTATCTCACAGGGTGAGACAGCTACTGTATGTATGTAAAGTATAGGTGAAAACAGTTGCGATAAGATCATGGAAGATGATCAGTTCATTTGGCTTGGATGGGTTTGTATGGAAGGGAATCAAGGAAGGCTTCTGGAGTAGGAATTAGCACCTATGTTTGGCCTTTTGGGGGGAGGGGAGACAAGGTCTCATTTTGTTGCACAGACTAGAGTACAGTGGTATGATTATATAGCACACTGCAGCCTCAAACTCCTGGGCTCAAGCGATCCTCCTGCCTCAGCCTCTTGAGTAACTGGGACTACAGGTGTGAGCACTATACCTGGTTATGTTTGGCTGTGGTGTAGGGTTTCTAGGCAGGCATAGTGTAGGTAAGACATTCTAGGCCAGAGTGAATGAAGATATGGACATAATAGTATGATGTTGAGGTCAGTAGTCTACTGTTTTGTAGTTTGAAGGCAGATAATAGCAATAAAGTTTGGGAAAAGAAATTCGGGTTTATATATTGGTCTTCAGCCTTTTAGAATAACTGAGTTTTCTGTAGAGTTTGTTTCAGATATTTGGTTAAGAATCTTTGGTAATATGGGCGGTGCCTGTGGCTCAGTGAGTAGGGCGTCAGCCCCATATACCAAGGGTGGCGGGTTCAAACCTGGCCCTGGCCAAACTGCAACAAAAAATAGCTGGGCGTTGTGGCAGATGCCTGTAGACCCAGCTAATCTAGAGGCTGAGGCAAAGAGAATTCCCTAGGCCCAGGAGTTGGAGGTTGCTGTGAGCTGTGATGCTATTTCACTCTACTGAGGGCAACAAAGTGAGACTCTGTCTCTAAAAAAAAAAAGAAAAAAACTAAATTTGTACTCCCTAAATCTACTTAAATAACATTCATAAAAATAAATAAATATAACAGATGATGGCTTAAGAGAAATATAAGGTGAAAGGAAAGAACATTTATAAATAAAAAATGAAGAAAAAGATAAAAAAATCTGGTAATAAAGAATAGTAAGCAAAAAAACTATTAGATATACTAATTATCTTTTTAAAAAAAACAGCATTATTGAGCTATAATTCTCATTCCATACAGTTTACCCGTTTTAAAGTACACAACTCAGTAGATTTTAGTATATGCAGAGATTTATGCAACCATAACTACAATTAGTCTTATTTTCATCATCCCCAAAAGAAATCCCATATCCATTAGCAGTTACTCCTTGTTTCCCCCCAAGTCTCCTAGCCCTAGGCATCCACTAATCTATGATATGTCTCTACAGATCTGTCTATTCTGGACATTTCATATAAAGGGAATCACACACTACGACTGGCTTCTTAGCATAGTGTTTTCACAGTTCATCCATGTTATGGCGTGCATGAGTACTTTATTCCTTTTTATGTTGTATAAATAATACATACCACATTTTGTCTGTTAATCAGTTGATAAATATTTGGGTTGTTCCTATTTTTTGTCTCTTATGAATGCTGCTGCTATAAACATTTGCATGTAAGTGTTTGCATAGACATTTGCTTTTATCTTGGGTTTGTACCCAGGAGTAGAATTGCTGGGTCATATGGGAACTGTACCTTTTGAGGCACTAAAACACAGGTTTTCCAAAATGATTGCACCACCAGTAATGAATGAATTTCTAATTTGTCCAAATCCTCATCAACACTTTTTTTTTTGGAGACATAGTCTCATTTTGTTGCCCTTGGTAGAGTGCTGTGGTTTCATAACTGTCCGCAACCTCAAACGTGTGGGTTCAAGCGATTCTCTTGCCTCAGCCTCCTGAGTAGCTGGGGCTATAGGCACCTACCACAACGCCTGACTATTTTTAGAGATGGGGGTCTCACTCTGGCTCAGGTTGATCTCTAACTCCTGAGCTCAAACAATCCACCTGCTTCAGCCTCCCTGAGTGCTGGGATTACTGGCAGGAGCCACCGTGCCCAGCCTTAAACACTTTTTACTATCTGTCTTTTTGGTTATAGTTATCCTAGTTAGTGTACAGTGTGGTATTTCATTGTGATTTTTGAATTGCATTTATGTGATGGCTAGCAATGTTGACCATCTTTTTTGTGTGCTTATTTGGCCATTTATATAACTTCTTGGGAGAAATATATCAATTGTCTTTTTTTTTTGCCTTCAAAATATTAAGTATAAAATCCAAGTATAGAATAATAGTATATTACCCTTTTGGATAAAAAGAACATACAAAAGAACATCCCCCGTCCCCCCCCCCCGCTTCTCTTCCCTTCCCCTCCTCTCCCCTCTTCCTCTTTCTCCCTTTCCTTTCCCCTTTCTCCCTTTCCCTTCTCTCTCTTTCTTGTACTCTGTTGCACAGGCTAGAGTGCAGTGGCATAACCATACCTCACTGTAACCTCAAATTCCAGGGCTCAAGTGCTCCTCCCACCTCAGCCTCCCAAATAGCTGAGACTACAGGTGTATGCCACCATGCCTGGCTAATTTTTTTCCTTGTTGAGCCTGGGGTCTTGCTCTGTTGCCTAAGCTGGTATTGGACTCAGGCAGTCTTCTCACCTTGGCCTCCCAAAGTGCTAGGATTATGTGCATGACCACCATGCACAGCCAAACTGCTGAACCTTTTGGAGTTTGGTTTTCTCATCTATAAATTAGGGATAACAGCTGCTTCATATAGTGGTTGTGAAGATTAAATGAATTAATGTATGTAAAATTCAGTAAATGTTAGGCTTCTTCCTTTACCTTTTCCAGTGATCTCTTCATCTTCCTAATCTCTGATTGCTAAAGGAAGTTAGGTTTCAACTCCTCAAATTTTATTCTTTCATTTAAGTCAGAATGGGAGAAAACACTTATTGGTATGGGAAATTAAAACCTTTCTACCAAGTTTTAGAAAGTTAATTTGTGTGGGAGTGTCTTGCCATCAGTGAAGGGCACTTTTTTTTTTTTTTTTACAGTTTAATGTATTTTAATAGCAAACTTACAGGAACAGCACAGAAGACAGACAACATTAAAAACATGTACTTGCATGTAGGACAACTCAGTTAGAAAAGTATAGTGAATGGATGGAATCTACTGTATGATAAAAATGCTACAAACACCATTTAGTTGCCGTCAGTAAGAAATTTACTTGTTTTAAAAAAATCCAAATGCTGGCATTGTCCAGAAAAATTTAACAGATTTATAATTGTTATAAAGTTGAACTGCTGAAACTTGTTCACTGAAACATTTTGACTTGCATTAATGCTGCACATCTCCGCATTTTATATTAAAAATTCACACACAAATGAAAATGGAAAAACTGCCAATACCTGATTTCTGTCCCCTATTTTTCCAGTCGCAATCATATACTTAAGTATCTTTTGACCCCATGGGGAAAAAAAAACGTTCAGAACTACCAATAACAGGAAGAAGAGAATTTTTTTTTTTTTTTTAAATAATGAAATGTGGTCCATCATAGTGGACTCTTAAGCACGTTCTCCACGTATGCGGCGTGCTAGCTGGATGTCTTTTGGCATAATTGTTACACGTTTGGCATGGATAGCACACAGGTTGGTGTCTTCAAAAAGGCCAACCAGATAGGCCTCACTTGCCTCCTGCAAAGCACCAATAGCTGCGCTCTGGAAGCGCAGATCTGTCTTAAAGTCCTGAGCAATTTCTCGCACCAGACGCTGGAAAGGAAGTTTGCGAATCAGAAGTTCAGTGGACTTCTGATAACGTCTTATTTCACGTAGTGCCACAGTACCAGGCCTGTAGCGATGAGGTTTCTTCACCCCTCCAGTAGAGGGCGCACTCTTGCGAGCGGCTTTTGTAGCCAGTTGCTTCCTGGGTGCTTTACCACCGGTGGATTTGCGGGCAGTCTGCTTTGTACGAGCCATGGTATAAAGACCTCCTTACTTACCCCCCTTCTCCTTCGGCTGGAGCTCGGCGAGCTAGAGGCGGCACTGGCGTTAGACAGCGACGGCGGCGCGGCGGCGGCTGCGAACACAATTGAAAAGGGGGCACTTTTTTTTTTTGAGAAAGAGCCTCAAGGGCGGCACCTGTGGCTCAAAGGAGTAGGGTGCTGACCCCATATTCCGGAGGTGGTGGGTTCAAACCCAGCCCTGGCCAATAACTGCAAAAAAAAAGAGAGAGAGAGAGAGAGAAAGACCCTCAAGCTGTCGCCCTGGGTAGAGTGCTGTGGCATTACAGCTCACAGCAACCTCCAACTCTTGGGCTCAAGTGATTCTCTTACCTCAGCCTCCCAAGTAGTTGGGACTACAGGCGCCCGCCACAACACCTGGCTATTTTTTGGTTGCAGTTGTCATTGTTGTTTGGCAGGCCCGGGCTGGATTCGAACCTGCCAGCTCTGGTGTATGTGGCTGGCACCTTAGCACCAAGCTGTGACGGGCACATTTTTTTATTTTAAGAGATAGAGCCTCACGTTATAGCCCTTAGTAGAGTGCCATGGCGTCACAGCTCACAGCAACCTCAAACTACTGGGTTTAGGCAATTCTCAGTCTCCCGAGTAGCTAGGACTACAGGTGCCCGCCACAACGCCCGGCTATATTTTGGTTGTAGTTGTCACTTTTTTTGTCACAGTTTGGCCTGGGCCAGGTTTGAACCCACCACCCTCTGTATATGGGGCCAGTGCCCTACCCACTGAGCCATCGGTGCCACCCGAAGGACACATTTTTAATGAGTAGTTGTCAGCAAATAATTTGTAATTTATGAGGAGTTAAACATTCAGCATGGAAAAGTAACTTGTGCTCCTCGTGTCAGAACTTGTGCCTTGTCAAATTTCAGGTCCTTTTGTGTATTCATCAGTTTTATTTCTGTTTAATTAAAGGTGGGGTTTTTCATTCTGAGGTCTCATAAAACCTCCTGTGTGTCTGTATAGAAGATTACGTAAACAGGTAAAAAATAACTAATATAGAAGCTGGGTTTTAAGGCTGGGAACAGTGGCTCATGCCTATAATCCTAGCACTCTGGGATGCCAAAGCAGGCGGATTGCTTGAGCTCAGGAGTTCCAGACCATCATGAGGAAGAGTGAGACCTCATCTCTATTAAAAACAGAAAAACTAGTTGGGTATTGTGGTACATGCCTATAGTCCCAGCTGCTCAGGAGGCTGAGGCAAGAGGATTGCTCAAGCCCAAGGTTCCTGTGAGCTATATGCTCTGGCACTCAACCCAGGGTGATAGGGTGAGATTCTGTCTCAAAAAAAAAAAAGTTGGGTTTTAAAATCCAAGTGAAACTCGTTTCCACTTATATCCTTTAGGGTGGTTGTACAGAGTATCTTAAATGAGTAAATTTAGTAGTCTGATTTCTTCTCCTGAAATAGTTAGATGTCCTGCAGTATTATGAAAATAGAAATGTAGGCTTGGTGCCTATAGCTCAGTGGCTAGGATGCCAGCCACAAACACCGGAGCTGGTGGGTTCAAATCCATCCTGGTCCTGCCAAACAACAGTGACAACTACAACTAAAAAATAGCTGGGCATTATGGCGGGCGCCTGTAGTCCCAGCTACTTGGGAGGCTGAGGCAAGAGAATTGCTTAAATCCAAAGAGTTTGAGGTTGCTGTGAGTTGTGACGCCATGGCACTCTACCCAGGACAACATAGTGAGACTCTGTCTCAAAAAAAAAAAAAAGAAATGTAGTTATTTTTTCCTTTGGCTCCAAAGACCTATAGCAACTATTAAATTTGCTCATCTGCAAAGTAAAAACAAGAAAGCTTTTATAAAGAGTATAAAACCAGTAAGGAATTTCTTGATTGTTCTGAGTTGTCTTTATGCCCTTTTTTTGTTCAGAACAAAACAGTTGGTATGCTTTTGCTTTTAATATGGGCCATGTCTCACTGTTTAAGGGCAAGCAACAATATGCCTATTTTTTTTTTTTTCCTTTCTGAAGATTGGCAAGGGAGTCAATTTTAACTTGCTTTGAGATTGACTCTTTCATCTTACTGCTATATATAGTAGATCAGAAACTTTTATTCATCAGTTTACTTTAGGATTAGGAGTCTTTATTCTGGAGATTGGGGTTTAAGTCCTAGATTGTTAAGTAACTGTGACCTTGACAAGTGATATCACCTTTTAGAATCAGTTTCCACAGTGGTAAAATGAGTAAGTTGAATTAGATCGCTAAAGTCTCTTCTGAGTCTAAAATTTTATGATGCTGTATTAAGCGCATTGCTTCTTTTTACACATTAGTGTAATTGACTGCTGCTGACCTATTAAGTTCTTCTGGGAGATACTAACCAGGCCTAGTGATTTTAGCTCCTTTTAAGATCAATGTCTAAGCTACTGGAATTTTATAAAATTTTGTGTAAACGAGTAGAATAGCTCAAATTATTCAGCTTTCCTTGTTCCCTTCTTAAAAAATTATTTTGCAGGGGCGGTGCCTATGGCTTAGTCGGTAGGGCACCGGCCCCATATACCGAGGGTGGCAGGTTCAAGCCCTGCCCTGGCTGAACTGCAACCAAAAAAAAATAGCCGGGCCTTGTGGCGGGCGCCTGTAGTCCCAGCTACTCGGGAGGCTGAGGCAAGAGAATCGCTTAAACCCAGGAGTTGGAGGTTGCTGTGAGCTGTGTGATGCCACGGCACTCTACCGAGGGCCATAAAGTGAGACTCTGTCTCTACAAAAAAAAAAAAAAAAAAAAATATTTTGCAGTTAGAAGAACTCTGAGAGCTGTTTATTTTCTGTGTGTCTAGGTGCTAGGAATATAAATCTTCATTCAAACTGGGCTGTGCAAAGACATTTATAATTGTAGGCAGTTGCATCATAGCAGAAACTTCTGGTCTTTAAAAAAACACTATCTGATGTTCCAGCTCTCTGCCTGGGTTGAGTTTTAGCCCTCTCTCCCTCCTTTTATAAAGTGCTATAGACTTTAAAACTCTGGATGCAGCTTGTACTCTGTACTATGTTATACACACTTTAAATTGTTTTTTTTTGAGACAGAGTCTCACTATGTCCCGCTTAGTACAGTGCCGTGGTGTCACACCTCACAGCAACCTCTAACTCTTGGGCTTAAGCAGTTCTCTTGCCTCAGCCTCCTAAGTAGCTGGGATTGCAGGTGCCCGCAACAATGCCTGGCTATTTTTAGTTGCAGTTGTCATTGTTGTTCATCTGGCCTGGGCTGGGTTCAAACCCACCAGCCTAGGTGTATGTGGCCAGCACCCTACCCACTGAATTACTGGCGCTGCCTAAGTTTTTATTGTTTTTTTTTTTTTTCCTAAATTTTAAAAATATATAATTTTCAAGCACAAAATACGTTTTCAAAGAATTACCTCTACTTCTGACTTTGGAAAGATAGTGTAAGCTTTCTATTTACTGTCAGTGTCTTATTGTATGATATTCTCAGACCAACACTTAGGGTTGATAGGCTGGTTTTATAAATTGCTCTGAAAGGCCTCCGTCCATTAGAAACTGGAATTAAAACTCCCTTTCAGCACCTTTTTAATTAAATAGCCAATTAATTTTCAGAACCTTGCTGACTTGTGTTACTCCTTTAGTGTCTAAATGGGCTTTTCAAGGCTGGGTGCGGTGGCTCACACTTATAATCTTAGCACTCTGGGAGGCCAAGGTGGGTAGCCTTGAACTCATCAGTTCGAGACCAGCCTGACTGTAAAAATAGCTGGGCAGTGTGGTGGACGCCTGTAGTCCAGTTACTGCGGGTGGCTGAGGCAAGAGAATCGCTTGAGCCAAGAGTTTGAGGTTGCTGTGAGCTATGACTCCAAGGCACTCTACTGAGGGTAACAAAGTAAAACTCTGTTTCAAAAAAAAAAAAAAATTGGCTTTTCAGATTGATCTTTTTAAACAAATAGTGACTATTATTTACTGGGTTTCCATCTTTTATACTTTATCCTTGCTTAGAGATACACAGTTTGCTTTCTTAATCTTTGTGTTAATTTTTTTTTTTTTTTTTTTGTAGAGACAGAGTCTCACTGTACTGCCCCGGGTAGAGTGCCGTGGCGTCACACGGCTCACAGCAACCTCTAACTTTTGGGCTTATGCTATTCTCTTGCCTCAGCCTCCCGAGCAGCTGGGACTATAGGCACCTGCCACAACGCCCAGCTATTTTTTTGTTGCAATTTGGCTGGGGCTGGGTTTGAACCCGCCACCCTCGGCATATGGGGCCGGCGCCCTACTCACTGAGCCACAGGCACCGCCCATCTTTGTGTTAATTTTAAAACTGGCCTAAATATTATGAAGTATACATAAATACATATGTAGAGAAGTAGCAGTAAAAATATATAAACCTTAGTGGTCCAAGTACAATAAGGCAACAGAAGGCTACAGAAGACCCATGATTCCTGGAATATTGGTAACATTTTTTTGTCTAGGGTAATTCAGTGAGTGCTTCTCACTGAAAATACAGTGAAAAGGTAATGACAGCAGTGGGCTCCATACAGAGGAGATAGATAGCATGCCTCATTGGTTTACATAGGGAATAGAGACCATTAAAGAAATACTGGTGTTGGCACCTGTAGCTCAAGCAGCTAAGGCGCCAGCCACATAGACCAGAGCTGGCTGGTTTGAATCCAGCCCACGCCTGCCAAACAACACTGACAACTACAACTAAAAAATAGCAGGGTGTTGTGGCGGGTGCCTGTAGTCCCAGCTACTGGGGAGGCTGAGGCAAGAGAATCACTTGAGCCCAGGAGTTGGAGGTTGCTGTGAGCTGTGACTCTATGGCACTCTACACAGGGTGAGAGCTTGAGGCTCTGTCTCTAAAAAAAAAACAAAAAACATTGTTTATGAATAGCTCTGACAATGGAATGGAAAAAAAGGCTAGGCTCCATGACTTTAATACTTAGTAAACATTTGCATAATCTACTCTATGAAAGGTACACTGCTAATTAACAAGGAACATCCTTGTTTCAAGTGAAGATGGTGAATACCATGTTTTTGAAGATGGTGAATACCATGTTTTTGAAGATGGCTGTGAGTGAGTGCTCTTATTTGGACTTAACTCTTTAGAGTGGATATGAGTTAATTCTGTGAAAACCAGGTAATAGGGCAGTGCCTGTAGCTCAGTGAGTACAGTGCAGGCCCCATATACCCAGGGTGGTGGGTTCGAACCCAGCCCTGGCTAAACTGCAACAAAAAAATAGCCAGCAATTTTCTTGCCTCAGCCTCCCAAGTAGCTGAGACTACAGGTGCCTGCCACAACACCTGGCTGTTTTTTTGTTGCAGTTTGGCGGGGGCTGGATTCAAACCCCTGCATTGTGGCAGGCGCCTGTAGTCCCAGCTACTCAGGAGGCTGAGGCAAGAGAATCGCCTAAGCCCAGGAGCTGGAGGTTGCTGTGAGCTGTGACGCCACAGCACTCTACCGAGGGTGACAAAATGAGGCTCTGTCTCTAAAATAAAAAAGAAAACAAGATAATAAACTTGATGGAGATAAGGAAGTATGGACATATGGCAGGATGGTTAGGTTGGTGTTTGTTTGAGACAGAGTCTCACTCTGTTGCCCAGGCTAGAGTGGCATAGCCTCAACCTACCTCATAGCAGCCTCAAACTCCTGGGATCAAGCAATCTGCCTGCTTCAGCGTCCTGAGTAGCTGGGACTACAGGCACCCTGCACAACGCCTGCCCAATTTTTTTCTTTTCTTTTCTTTTCTTTTTCTTTTTCTGAGACAGAGTCTTCCCCCTGATAGAGTGCAGACCCCTCTACGATGCTAAGTGTGTTTCTAAACCTCCAAATGTTCTGTTATTAGAAAAGATGGCATAACATCCATGAGGGACACTGAGGGACACTGATAATTCTACCAAACTCAGTTTGGGTAACATTTCATTTAGATTGCCTTAAAATTGCTCAGCTCACAGCAACCTCAAACTCTTGGGCTCAAGCTATTCCCTTGCCTCAGCCTCCCAAGTAGCTGGGACTACAGGCATCTGCCACAACGCCTGGCTACTTTTTGGTTGTAGTTGTCTTATTGTTTGGCAGGCCTGGGCTGGATTCGTACCTGCCAGCTCTGGTGTATGTGGTTGGTGTCCTAGCTGCTGAGCTACAGGAACTGAGCCGCTTTTTCTTTCTTTCTTCTTTTTTTTTTTTTTTTGCCTGGGGCTGGGCTTGAACCCACCACCTCCAAGATATGGGGCAGGCACCTTACTCCTTTGAGCCACAGGCGCCACCCCGAGCTGCTTTTTCTTTTCTTCTCTTTTCTTTTCTTTTTTCTCCCCTTCCCTCCCCTCCCCTCCTCTTTTTTCTTCCCTTTCTGTCTTCTCCTCCACCTCTCCTCCTCCCTTCCCCTCCTCTTTTCTTCTCCCCTTCCCTTCTCCCCTCTTGTCCTCCTCTTCTCTTCTTTTTTTTTTTTTTTTTTTTTTAAGACAGAGTCTTAACTGTCACCCTGGGTAGAATACTGTGGCTTCAGCATAGCTCACAGCAACCTCAGACTCTTGGGCTCAAGTGATCCTTTTGCCTCAGTAGCTGGGACTACAGGCATGTGCCACCACGCCAGGCTAGTTTTTCTATTTTTTTTTTTTAGAGACAGAGTCTCAGTTTGTTGCCCTCGTTAGAGGGCTGTGATGTTACAGCTCACAGCAACCTCCAGCTCCTGGGCTTAGGCAATTCTCTTGCCTCAGCCTCCCAAGCAGCTGGGACTACAGGCACCCACCACAACACCTGGCTGTTTTTTTTTGTTGCAGTTTGGTGGGGGCTGGATTCAAACCCACCACCCTCAGTATATGGGGCCGGTGCCCTACTCACTGAGCCACAGGTGCTGCCCAAGTTTTTCTATTTTTAGTAGAGATGGGGTCTTACTCAGGTTGGTCTTGAACTCTTGAGCTCAAGCAATTCACCTTGGCCTTCCAGAGTGCTTGGATTACAGGTATGAGCCGCCGTGCTTGGCTTAATTTTTCTATTTTTAGTAGAGACAGGGTCTTGCTTTGCTCAGGCTAGTCTTGAATTCCTTACCTCAAGTGATCCTCCCCCTCTTGGCCTCCCAGAGTGCTAGGATTATAGGTGTGAGTCACCATGCCCTGCCTTAAGTTGGTGTTTTTTACATTTTAATTTTACCTGTGTCTCCCATGTCTTCTTTTCTCTGCCATCTTATTATGTGTCATGGTTTATAATAATGTCTGAAATGTATAGATTTTTCACTATACAAATATAAATTATTACCAGCGCTGTCTTCAGGTAGTAGATTAACTGTAATTTTATCAAAATCAGTACAAAGGTAACTTAAATGAGCTGTAAGAGGGACATCAGGCAACTGTCACACCTTTTAAGAGTTTTTTTAAAAAAAACAAAGACTTTCTTGGGCAGCGCCTGTGGCTCAAGGAGTAGGGCGCCGGTCCCATATGCCGGAGGTGGCAGATTCAAACCTAGCTCCGGCCAAAATCCAAAAAAAAAACAATAAAACAAAGACTTTCTTTCTTTTTTTTTTTTTTTTTTTTTTGAGACAGAGTCTCACTAGAGTTCTGTGATGTCACAGATCATAGCAACCTCTAACTCTTGGGCTTACGCGATTCTCTTGCCTCAGCCTCCCGAGCAGCTGGGACTACAAGCGCCTGCCACAATGCCCGGCTGTTTTTTTTTGTTGTTGCAGTTTGGCCGGGGCTGGGCTTGAACCCGCCACCCTTGGCATATGGGGCCGGCACCCTACTCACTGAGCCACAGGCGCCGCCCAAAGACTTTCTTTAGTTAGGGGTCTTGTGGTCATCTTCAGGCTAGACTAAGGTGTTGCTTTTTAAAGTTTATATGAAAAATTTCTGGGCGGCGCCTGTGGCTCAGTGAGTAGGGCGCCGGCCCCATGTGCCGAGGGTGGTGGGTTCAAACCCAGCCCCGGTCAAACTGCAACAGAAAAATAGCCGGGCGTTGTGGCGGGCGCCTGTAATCCCAGCTGCTCGGGAGGCTGAGGCAAGAGAATTGCGTAAGCCCAAGAGTTAGAGGTTGCTGTGAGCTGTGTGATGCCACGGCACTCTACCCCAGGGCGGTACAGTGAGACTCTGTCTCTACAAAAAAAAAAAAAAAAAAAAAAAAAAAGAAAAATTTCTGAATTTCATTTTTCACTTTTCTTTTTTTTGTAGAGACAAGAGTCTCACTTTATGGCCCTCGGTAGAGTGCCGTGGCCTCACACAGCTCACAGCAACCTCCAACTCCTGGGCTTAAGCGATTCTCTTGCCTCAGCCTCCCGAGTAGCTGGGACTACAGGTGCCCGTCACAACGCCTGGCTATTTTTTGGTTGTAGTTTGGCTGGGGCCGGGTTTGAACCCACCACTTGGTATATGGGGCCGGCGCCCTACCGACTGAGCCACAGGCTCCGCCCCATTTTTCACTTTTCATAGGTTTTTTATGTTTAAGTCTTAGGCTTCTGCCACTGTATATTTTGATCCATATGGATCTCAGTATTTGATGGTATTCTCAGCTAATAAAAATGCTTCTGTTTCCAGTTATTTTGGCTTCTTGCTCAAATTTGAGACACTGCTTCATCCTTTAGGTATACCCTGGAAAGGTAGAGCCAGCTAACTATCCAGAAGATGGATCCTTTTTTCACTTCTTTTTTTTTTGAGACAGTCTCAGAGTCTCACTATTGCATTGGGTAGAGTGCTATGGCATCATAGGTCATAGCAACCTTGAACTCTTGGGCTTGAGCAGTCCTCTTGCCTCAGCCTCCCGACTTAGCTGAGTAGCTGAGACTATAGACACCTGCTTTCACTTCTTGTGTATATTTATTTCTTCTAGGGTTGAATGACCTTTTCACGTGGCTAATCTTTTCATTATTCCTTCCCGAGTCTTGGAATACTTTGTTAGAGATGGAGGGATAAAGAAACAGAGGGAGCACTCGTTTTTTTTTTTTTTTTTTGAGACTGAGTCTCTGTTGCCCTGGATAGAATGCCTTGGTGTCATAGCTCACAGCAACCTCAAATTCTGGGGCTTGAGAGCAATCCTTTTGCCTCAGCCTCCTGAGTAGCTGGAACTACAGGTATGGGCCACTACACCAGGGTAGTGGTACTTTGGATATTTTGGAATTTCCCCATCATAATAGGCGCCATAGAAGACTTACAACCTGTGTTCACATTTTTTCACATTTTTATTGTTACCTTTTAAATCAACCTCTTAGTTGCTGCTGAAACCAAATGACTCCAGGTCCTTGCTTTATCTTCTCCCTAGTTTATCTCACTTCTTGTTGCGTTGATTTGAAGCAGTGGCCCTTCCATGGCTTGTGCCCTAAATCTCATTGTGTTTGGTGGCCTTCTGTCACCTTCATTAGTTCATATTGACTGATGATTCATTTGCTTATCAGATATTCTCCCTTAGAATAACACTCCTGTCTCTGTCCTCGTGGCTTTACTTTCTGAGTCACAGGACTATTTGTTGTTAGGGCAGGCATTCTCAATCACACAGTGTTATCCTGTCACTTGACTATTCTGGGTAAATGTGTACAAGGGATATTCTGTATCTTTATTTAGAAGACTAAGAGGTTTCCTAGATGTTAGAATTTGGGGCAGTGAAATAGTTTTACTTTTTCTTCCTGGGTCTTTTAAAATTATAGCTATTAGATTATTATTATTTTTTTTTTTTTTGCAGTTTTTGGCCGGGGCTGGATTTGAACCCACCACCTCTGGCATATGGGGCCAGCACCTTACCCTTTTGAGCCACAGGCACCACCGCTATTAGATTATTTCTAAGTCAAAGGCAACTTGCTAGAGTCTAGGGGAAAAAGATTAGTAAGAAATGAGTTACTGACATTTCAGTAATTCATTGTGTCCTACAGTTTTTCCTCCTGTCTCCAACCTTATTTTTTCCACACATTCCTTCATTCTGTATTGGTTTCCGGCAATCAGAATGTGACAAAGAGCTAAGCATGACGCTTCCTCAGTAGAACAATGCTGTCATTCCCCTCTTAGTACTTGAACTGCTGCCTCCTGCTATACTGGACTTAATTCTGCCAGCCACTATCTCTCAGGTTCCTTTCTTGTGTCTTGAGACAGACACACTTATTAAGTTTTTCATCCGTAACTCTATTTCTATACGGTATGTGTATTTTACTGAGTTTTGTGTGGGTGTGTTTTCAGATTCTTAGGGGTGGGCTGAGCTGTTTGTTCTGCTGGGCAGTGCCTTGTGTTATAGCCAGGCTTCTTTATACGTTATGTATCACCTGTCGAATAGATACTGTAAAGTTCCTCTTGCTGTAAGTGCTGTTTTTTCCTTTTCTATCCTAAGAACAATTATTCACAGCTTTATGTTCAAGAGCTTTATGTTTCTTTGCCTTTTCCCTCACATATGTGTTGTAATGGAGTATAAAAAATGAATGTTGCATGTCCAGGGTGTTTGGTAGATATACCCCCAGAGGAGAGCTACTCATATTCTGCCTTAAATGTTTATAGGCCTGTGCTGTCCACTGTAGTAGCCACGAGCCACATGAGTCTATTGAGAATTTGAAATGTGATGAGTCCAAATTGAAATGTGCTGTTAATATAACAGTGGATTTCAAAGGTCTAGTGTAAAAAAGAATGTGAAATATTAATAATTTAGAAATATTTTAGGTGTATTGGGCTAACCTATACTGAAATTGATCCCATCTGTTCTTTTTATTTATTATTTTTTTTGAGACAGAGTCTCATTATGTTGCCCTCAGTAGTATTGTGGTGGCACAGCTCACAGCAAATCAAACTCCTGGGCTCAAGCAGTTCTCTTGCCTCAGCCTTCTGAGTAACTGGGACTATAGGCACCCGCCACAACACCCAGCTATTTTTTTTTTTTTTTTGCAGTTGTCATTGTTATTTAGCAGGCCTGGGCCAGGCTCGAACCCGCCAGCTTTGGTGTATGTAGCTGGTGCCCTACTCACTGAGCTAGAGTGAATGCTGAGCCTCTTTTTTTATTTTTTTAAACATTGATACTGGAAAACTCAAAATTATGTTACTGTTGGACACTTCTATTCTAGAAAGTATAATAGTATCAACAAATGTAATTATCTAATTTGAACCAGCTCTTAAATACTACTCATTGGAGGTAGTAATCAAATAGTTTGCCCACAGCTTCATTGGCCTACTTGTTTATTTTTAATTTTTTAAATTAAAAAAAAATTTTTTTTTGAGACATAGTCTTATGTTGCCCTCAGTAGAGTGCCATAGTGTCACAGCTCACAGCAACCTCAAACTCTTGGGCTTAAATGATTCTCTGCCTCAGCCTCCTGAGTAGCTGGGACTACAGGTGCCCACTGCAATGCCCGGCTTTTTTTTTTTGTTGTAGTTGTCATGGTTGTTTGGCAGGCCCGGGCTGGGTTCAAATCTGCTTATGTGGCTGGTGCCCTAGCCACTGAGCTACAGGCGCCGAGCCTTCACTGGCCTACATTTTAAAAGAGGTTACAGGTTTGGAAAACCCTCTGATGCTGTCACTGTCTTCATCAAGTACTTAGAGGGTGAGGTACAGTTATTTGATGCTTTTATTTGAAAATGCAGTATTTTGTCTCAGTGCCTGTGGCTCCAGCGGCTAAGGTGCCAGCCACATACACCTGAGGTGGCGGGTTCACATCCAGCCTGGGCCCGCCAAACAACAATGACGGCTACAACCAAAAAATAGCTGGGCGCTGGATGCAACTTGTACTCTGTACTATGTTATACACACTTTAAATTTTATTTTTTTGAGACAGAGTCTCACTATGTCCCGCTTGGTAGAGTGCCGTGGCATCACAGTTCACAGCAACCTCCAACTCCTGGGCTTAGGCGATTGATTCTCTTGCCTCAGCCTCCTGAGTAGTTGGGACTACAGGCACCCAACACAACGCCCGGCTATTTTTTTGTTGCAGTTTGGCTGAGGCTGGGTTTAAACCCACCACCCTCGGTATGGGGCTGGCGCCCTACCCACTGAGCCACAGGTGCTGCCCCCTTTTTTTGAAATCTTATTATGTATCTAATACTTGTTTAGATCTTTGGATACAAAGACAAATCAAATTTCATCTTCGACCGTGAGGAACTTAGTCATAGCGTGACACACAAACAAGACAGGTGTTGGTGTGTGATTCATCTTTCAGTAGTAGAAGACTGCCCAGTAGCTGGAGTAGTTCAGAGAAGGAAGAAATAGGGCCAGAAGAGTAGTCAGTAGAGACTGCTGATGTGCCTCTATATTGTTTTGCAGTCATTTCCTTTGTCTCTTGAAGTCCTTAAATGTGGGAATGTGCTATGAGTAGCAGTGTAGTAAGGAGCTTGGATATCTAAACACCCTGAATGTGGGAAATGAAGTCTGACTCTGTATTTTCCAGCATTTAATTCATCTAGAAAATGAAGCTTTTAAGTTGGCCCTAAGCAAGTCTACAAGCTGTTTTTTTTTTTTTTTTTAAGATACAGAGTCCCACTTTGTCGCCCTTGGTAGGTGCTGTGGCATCACACACACAGCAACCTCCAACTCTTGGGCTTAGGCGATTCTCTTGCCTCAGATTCCCAAGTAGCTGGGACCACAGGTGCCTGCCACAACACCCAGCTATTTTTGTTGTTGTCATTGTTGTTTAGCAGGCCCTGGCCGGATTCAAACCTGCCAGCCCGGGTGTACGTGGCTGGCGCCCTAACCATTGCACTATGGGTAGGCGCCAAGCCTGAACCCAAGAGCTTGAGGTTGCTGTGAGCTATGACGCCACTCTACCGAGGGTGACAAAATGAAACTGTCTTAAAAAAGAAAAAATTGCAACTTCACAGAAGAAGAATTTATCAAAAAATAAAAAAGTTTGTAGGGCAGCACCTGTGGCTCAGTGAGTGGGGCACCGGCCCCATATACTGAAGATGGCGGGCCCAAGAGTTTGAGGTTGCTGTGAGCTGTGCCACCATGACACTCTACCCAAGGGCAACATAGTGAGACTCTGTCTCAAAAAAACAAACTAACAAAGAAAAAACTCTTGGGTTCAAGTGATCCTCTTGCCTCAGCCTCTCAAGTAGCTAGAACTACCATTACCTGCCACAACACCTGGCTATTTTTATAGACAGAGTCTCGTTCTTACTCAGGCTCTTATGCCTCAGCCTCCCAGATTGCTAGGATTACAGGCATGAGCTACCATGCCTGGCCTTGAAGTTGCAATATTTTACCTTCCTTGTTTAACTTAGGAATTGAGGGAAATAGGCAAATACCCTTCAATTTTATTTGTCTTTTTCTGTTCTTTTATGTCTATACAGAAATATGTATGTGAATAAAACCAAACGTAGAAAAATAATCAAATAACTTGCCTGTCTTTACTGGAAATGTAGTCAATTTGGAAAGCTACCAGTATTGTGTGTTTTCAGTGACTGAAGCAAACAGAGCTCAGGTTACAACTGCCTGTCCTGCCTAGGGGGTGGAGGACAGCAAGTGACACAGCATGCAATGGACTCTTACATAACTTTGACTTCAGGGGACAGAATTAAGGTGTGAAAGAACCTCCCAAACTCAGAAATATGATATTAGAACACAGCCTTTGAATTTTTCTCTCAAGCTTGACTTGAAAATCAGCTTCAGAAACATCTTTCAAAGACGACTTCTCATTGCTCTCAGAACATGTTTGCCCTTCTGTTACTAAGTTCATTGACATGTAATATCTTAGAAGGGCTCTCAAAAGTCTTAGAATGCAGCTATCTACAGGTAAGTCACTTAACTTGTCTGGTCGTGAATTTCCTCATTGTCAACAGTGGGGCTGAGTTGAAATCTGGGTTTTTGGACACTGGTGTGCAGCCCGTTTCTGGAAGCTCCGTGTTAAACTCCCTCTCCTGGCAGGTTAAATTTATTGCAAATCTTCAACTCCTTGACCGAATTTCCAGATGGAGTAGATACAGGGGTATTTTCATTTTGTTGATGGCGTAAAATGCAGTAGAAAGGGCCTGGTATGAAGTGTAGAGATGTGATTTGCCTGGGGCAATACTATACCAGTGCTGGAGAGTACCCAGACATGTGTGCTTGTTGAAAGCTGATCTTATCAGATTTGGCTGTACTTATACTTTGGCAAAGTAAGAGCCACAATCTTTCTTTTTGCTTTTGAATCCTTTCACTTAATGTGATTTGGCTTTGAAATCCCAAATGGTTATAACTACAAAACGATGGAGTTAGAAAGATCTCATTTAATTAGTATCCTCAGGATATAAATGAGAATACTAAGGTCTGGGAAGGGGTTGAATAAGTTTTTCTTTTTTCTTTTTTTTTTTTATTGTTGGGAATTCATTGAGGGTACAATATTGAATAAGTTTTTCAAGGTCATCCAGCCAGAACAGAATCGAGATGTTTCACTTCCTGGTCCCGCTCTCTTCTCTTTCTATCTATCTGTCTGTCTGTCTGTCTGTCTGTCTGTCTATCTATCTATCTATCTATCTGTCTGTATGTATGTATGTATGTATGTATGAGTCTCAAGCTATTGTCCAGGGTAGAGTGATGTGGTATCACAGCTCATAGCAACCTCCAACTCTTGGGCTTAAGCGATTCTCTTGCCTCAGCCTCCCAAGTAGGTAGGACTACAGGTGCCTGCCACAACGCCTGGCTATTTTTTGGTTGTAGTTGTCGTTGTTTGGCAGGCCCGGGCTGGATTCACATCCGGTGTATGTGGCTGGTGCCCTAGCCACTTCAGCTATAGGTGCCAAGCCTAATTTTTTTTTTTTTTTTTTTTTTTTGTAGAGACAGAGTCTTATATTATTGCCCTCGGTAGAGTGCCATGGCATCACACAGCTCACAGCAACCTCCAGCTCTTGGGCTGAGGCGATTTTCCTGCCTCAGCTTCCTGAGTAGCTGAGACTACAGGTGCCTTCCACAACAACCTAAACCTAATTTTTTTAACTATGAAATTTTAGAAATAAGAGTAAACAGGCCAGGCACAGTGGCTTATACTTGTAATCCTAGCACTTTCGAAGGCAGAGGTAGGAAGATGGCTTGAGGTCAGTAATTCAAGACCAGCCTCAGCAAGAGTGAGATCCATCTCATCTCTACTAAATATAGAAAAATTAGCCAGTTGTGGTGGTGGTGGGGTATCTGTATTCCCAGCTACTCTGGAGGCTGAGGCAGGAGGATCTCTTGGGCTCAGAAATTTGAGGTTGCAGTGTACTATGATAATGGATAATGCCACTGTACTCTGGCTAGAGCAACAGAGCAAGACTCCCTCTTTCAGAAAAAAATATAAATAAAACTTTTAAGAAATCAGATAAGCATGGGCGGCACCTGTGGCTCAGTGAGTAAGGCACCGGCTCCATATACCGGAGGTGGCAGGTTCAAACCTGGCCCCCACCAACAAAAAAGAAATCAGATAAGAATTAGAATGTCTTAACACAGTTACTAAGAAAATGCCAGGAAGGCTATGTTAACCAGTGTGATGAAATTATGTCAAATGGTCCATAAAACCAGTGTATGGTGTCCCATGATTGCATTAATGTACACAGCTATGGTTTAATAAAAAAAGAAAAAACAACAACAACAAAAAAACTGGTAGCAACATGGCAATCGGGAAATTCCCTGAGCCACTTACGAGTGATCGAATGCCACAATTCAAGTCTAAAAGAACATTCAGACACTAGGCTTCTTTGGGTTCTTCTTACAGGGAGACTAAAGTAAATGTAATACAGTCTAGATACTATTTTCTGCCAAAACAATAAAAATAAAATCATTGTAAAAAAAAAAATGAATTAGGAAGAATATTCCTTTCATTTGAGCGTAATTTACACTGTGCTTATTTGGGGGGAAGTACTTGTTTTGAGGAACTTGTTTCTGTAAATTGCTTAGGCTTTTTTTTTTTTTTCTTTAGGTATGGGGTCAGGGAGGAGAGGTTGGATTTTATTAAAGTTTGTATCTTTTATGATAAAAAGCTTTTAATTATGTAAAATTTTAAACACAAAAGTAGGTGGAATACTAATCACATAACTTGGACAGATATCAACTCTTCATCTGTCTTGTCTTAATAATGGTGTCTTCAGGTCAGGGGTGGTGACTCACACCTGTAATGCTAATACTCTGGCAGGCCGAGGTGGGTGGATTGCTTGAGCTTACGAGTTCAAGACCAGCCTGAGCAAAATTGAGACCCGGTCTCTACTAAAAAATAGAAAAACTGAGGCAAGAGGATCATTTGAGACTCATGAGGTTAGAGGTTGCTGTGGAGCTATGATGCCATGACACTCTACAGCTGTGACAGCTGTCACAGGAAAAAAAAACATGCTGTCTTCAAATCTTTGTGATATTTTGTTCTTGCCAGTAAAATGTCTTTTTGCTCTTAAGAAAATACAGTACTGGCTTGGCGCCTGTGGCTCAAGTGGCTTAGGTGCCAGCCATATACACCTGAGCTGGCGGGTTCAAATCCAGCCCGGGCCCACCGAACAACAATGATGCTGCAAACAAAAAATAGCCGGGTGTTGTGGGAGGCGCCTGTAGTCCCAGCTACTTGGGAGGCAGAGGCAGGAGAATTGCTTGAGCCCAGGATATCTGGAGGTTGCTGTGAGCTGTGATGCTATGGCATTCTGCCCTGGGTGACAGCTTGAGGCTCTGTCTCAAAAAAAAAAAGAAAATATGGTACTTTTCTTCATGTTATTGTACTTTTTTGTGGTATGAAGGATTTCCATCTCAGATGCTTATCCTAAAAATTAATTTCTTTGATAAGTTTACTTAGTCAAGATGATTCCAAAGCTCTAAGCAAAGTTTTTATCTCTTTGCCACTGTATTGGATTAGATAAGCTAGAGGCTATAACAAATACCCCCACCCCCACCCCGATTTTAGTAGCTTAAACTGATAGAAGTTTATTTTTAGTTCTGGCAGAATTCAGGGTAGGTATTTTCTTTTTTGACAAAGTCTCACTTTTTCACCCTGGGTTAGAGTGTCGTGGCTTCACAGCTCACAGCAACCACAAACTCAGGCTCAAGCGATTCTCTTGCTTCAGCCTCCCAAGTAGTTGGGACTAAGGCACCTGCCACAACGCCTGGCTATTTTTAGAGATGGGGTCTTGCTCTTACTCAGGCTGGTCTTGAACTCCTGAGCTCAAGCAGTTCACCTGCCTGGGTCTCCCAGAGTGCTAGTATTACAGGCGTGAGCCACTGCACCTGGCCTAGGGTAGGTATTTTCTGATGGGGAAATGGGGAAAATTGATTCAAGGGTCCAGGCTTCATTGCTTCTTGGCCTTTTAGCTAAGATCAAGGATCCAGGCTTCTTCCATTTTGCTCTTCCACCATCTTCAGTACATGCTTTCTGGGTTGCTGGGCTAGTCTCTATCAAGCCATCAGAAGGGCAGAATTGGGGGAGCACACATGGGAGGTTGGTGTGGGCAAGGCCAAGAGGTGGCATAGTCTCACATTCATCCCACTGGCTGGAATTCAGTCATCCGTCTGTACTGAACTACATAGGGAGGTGGGAAATAGTGTGTGATACCAGAAGAAAAAGAAAAAGACTTACAGCCTGCAACCCCTCCATATGTATCCAGTCTCATCCTGTTCCTCTGTAGAAAGCAACACAATAGAGTCTATTTCCTTACTCTTTGTTGAATCCATTTTACTGTGGTTCAAAAGTTATTAATTTTCTTTCTGCTTATTAATTATATCTGTTAAATAAAATTTGAGAGACCTAAGAAAACACATAGAAGATATAAAAACTACAATAATCCTCTCACCTGGAAATTATTATTATTATTATTCCATTCTTACAGTTCCTTCCATTTTACAAATTTATAAGCACTTAGAAGTAATACAATTTCTCCAATCATAAGAGGGAGAAAACAACAATCTGGCTGTTTTGCCTTCTCCTAGCAAAGACAAATAGGGATATTCCGGAGGTGTCATGAGGCTTTACACTTTTGGCATTTTCAAAATGAACTTACTTACACATCTTAATCTTCATTCCTCTTAGTAAATAGAGTCAGTAGTTGAGAAGGATGCTACTAATCTCAGATGGGAAGATAATTTCTTGGGAGGAAATACATTTCTCCAGTCATTAGTTCCAGATTCAGGGATATAGGACCTTTGGTTTTTCTTTAAAGTGGTGAAGATGCAACCTAGAGGCAGACCAACATCAGAATTCCTGTTTGTGAGGTCATCGGCATGACTTTGTAACCAGGTTGTTCAAAATACTTACCCAGCTTCTGGCAGGGTATGAGCTGACACCTGCCCCAATTCTACAGATACCATGAGGTACCAGTTGTTCCATAGTTTTGTGTTGACTTTTCTGTAACTTCTGTAGATAAAAAGTAGAGACATTGATGTCAGGCTCTATATTTTGCTGAAAGAGATGGTATAATGATAAGAAAATCATTGTGAATGCCCTCTGGCAGGACATTTCAAAGCAGAAAACAGTTGAGCAGCAAAAGTATTTTACTGTGTGAGTGGGTATGTGGTTAGTCAGTGGTTCTGTTTGCTGTATAATTTGCTATCAATTTTCCCTGCAAATAAACATTTTTTGTTCTGTGAAAATATATCTATAGCACCAGGCAAGTAGTAGTTTGAAGTGATTAGATTTGGTTATTAGTGGGACAAATTATTTATGACTCAGGGGCCTATGTTTAGATGTATCACAATTGAGAAATTGTCACCATTTGTTTTTGATTACAGTAGAACCTCTGTAAGTTGACTGCCCAAGAGACTGTAACAAATTGGTCAACATACGGAGGTGGTCAACATAAGGAACTCGGCCTACTGTACCGATACGTACATGTGGTGCATGTCTGATCTGTGAAAATTAGGTCAACTTGAGGAGGTTGTCAGTGCAGGGAAGTGGTCAGGTATGAGGTTCTACTTTATGTTGCTTTGTTCTTTGTATCTGTTTCACTTGGAGTCGGAAGAAAAGGTATTGGTTCATACCAATATCCAGAAACCTAGTCTCTGAGGGTTAACATAATTTTTGAGGGATTGTCCTCCTTCAAACAAATAAATAAAAACTTCAAAGCCCTGTGTTCCTGGTCTGGTGTGGTGTTTCATGCCTGTAATCCTAGCACTCTGAGAGGCTGAGGTGGGTGGATTGCCTGCACTCAGGAGTTCCAGAAGAGCCTGAGCAAGAGCTAGACCTTCTCTCTAATAAAAAATAGAAAAATTAGCTGGCCATGGCGGCAGGATTCTGTAGTCCCATTTACTCGGGAAGCTGAGGCAAGAGGATTCCTTAAACCCAAGAATTTGAGGTTGCTGTGAGTTGTGACCCGGCAGTTTTCTACCCAGGGCGACTGAGTGAGAATAGGTCTCAAAGAACAAATAACAAAACAACCCCCTCTTCCCCCCCCAAATGTCTTGCACTTTTTTTCTTTTTTGTAGAAACAGTCTCACTTTATGGCCCTCGGTAGAGTGCCGTGGCATCACACAGCTCACAGCAACCTCCAACTCCAGGGCTTAGGTGATTCTCCTGCCTCAGCCTCCCGAGCAGCTGAGACCACAGGCGCCCGCCACAACGCCCAGCTATTTTTTTGTTGCAGTTTGGCCGGGGCCTGGTTTGAACCTGTCACCCTTGATATATGGGGCTGGTGCCTTACTGAGTGAGCCACAGGTGCCGCCCCTGTCTTGCACTTTATAAATTGTCCCTTCCCATTTTTTTTTTCCAAGTAACACAGGAAGTAGATCTGGCATGTTTTTCTAAGTTTGATCCTATGATTTTAGAGAGATTTTGTGCCCTCTCAAATAATTGGTATTGCTTTTTCTCCCACAAAGCATGTCAGCCTCAGAGAAACTCCACATTCTGTTTTTTAAAGTAGATTGTGTTTTTTTTTTTTTTTGTGGTTTTTTGGCCAGGGCTGGGTTTGAACCCGCCACCTCTGGCATATGGGACCGGCGCCCTACTCCTTGAGCCACAGGCACTGCCCCTAGATTGTGGTTTTTAAAGTATTATTTCACGTGTTCTCTAATTTTTTTCCTGCTTAAGTCACAGGTCCCTATTTTCTTAACACATAAGACCTAGAATCTTAAAAAATTTACCTTGCTGAGAGCACTTTACAAGCCCATTAGATATGTTCCCTTTCAAATGTTTCTTCAACTAGCATGTCTTTAACACAGCTTTTTAGAAGGGAGCTATTCTGGCTGGACGGGGCTCATGCCTGTAATCCCAGCACTCTGGGAGGCTGTGGCGGATTGCCTGAGTTTAGGAGTTGGAAACCAGCCTGAGAAAGAGCAAGACCCCCCCCCTTAAAAAAAACAAAGTGAATTTTTCTTTACACATAGGTTGCAGAAACTTGAAATTGCCAATTTGAAATAAAGTTTTGGCTGCAGGGACAGTATTTAACGGCTTTAGATCAATTTTTGTTATTAAAGACATTTCTGTGCTTTTAGTGAAAATTCTAAATTCTTTTTTTTTTTTTTGCAGTTTTTGGCCGGGGCTGGGTTTGAACCCGCCACCTCTGGTATATAGGGCTGGCGCCCTACTTTTGAGCCACAGGAGCCGCCCTCAAGTGATTCTCTTGACTCAGCCTTTTATCTGGGACTGTAGGCACCATCCACAACACCTGGCTATTTTTAGATATGAGATCTAGCTCTGGCTCAGGCTGGTCTGAAACACATGAGTTCAGGCAATCTACCTGCCTTGGACACTTCCTTTTTGGAAATGCCAAAAAGGACAGATCTTCTAAAGTTATTTGTATCCATGAACTTAATACCTTGCCCCTTTAACTTTGTTATTTATTTATATATTTATCTATTTTACCTTTGTTATTTAGATCAGATCTCAGAATTAAATCACAAGCTCAGCATATTATTCTAATTTAAAATTTTTGCTTAATTCAGGCCTGGCTTTTCTCTTAAATCTTTAGGTTACACAGAAACAAACCTGTTCCTCTAGTGTTGGTGTTTAGCAATACAACTTCCTGTTTTGGAGCAAAAATGGAAATGTTTTAATGAGCAAGAAGAGAGTCAGATTGTATAGCTGAGGAATCTACGTCATGGAGGGCTGCTCCCTGGTATGTAGTTGGTGCTTGGAGGTAGATCTGCCTCTTTGTCCTATTTGGGAGGGTGCAAACAAAATAGTTATTTTAGACTGTTCAGGAGTGACTTAAGGTCTATAGATAAACATTTTACAAATGTTTCTTGGCTTGAAAAAAATAGTCTGTTACATTAGTGGTGTAAATAAAGGATTCTGGGGGTTAACGTATAGGTACATGTTTTAGTTTGGAAGTGCGATTACAAAGTAATGTGACTGACTTTTAAAAATAAAGGAAAAATGTATCAGAATTTAACAGTCTCACCTAAGTTTTCTCTTCTAGGGAGATGCTGTCCATTTAGTACAGTGATAACAGCTGTTAACAAGTTTTTGGAGCTTTTAGAATTGCCCTATGAATTTTTTTTGGTGGGGGGACAGAGTTTTACTTTGCTCCCCTTGGTAGAGTGTCCTGGCGTCATAGCTCACAGCAACCTCAAACTCTTGGGCTTAAGCGATTCTCTTGCTTCAGCCTCCCAAGTAGCTGGGACTACAGGTGCCGACCACAATGCCCAGCTATTTTTAGAGATGGGGTCTCTCTGTTGCTCAGGCTGGTCTCGAATCCATGAGCTCAGGCAATCCACCAACCTTGTCCTCCCAGGGTGCTAGGTTATAGGTGTGAGCCACCTCGCCCAGCCTTGCCCTATGAGCTTTGGATACTTTTTTGCTATGTTCTGTAATTGCCCATCATTATATATTTGAGGTATTTTGATTCAAATTTTGGAAAGAGCTGGATTGTGTTAGAGCCAAGTCCAGTTGAGAGATTGAGCTAGTCACTACTATTTTGGGTCACTCACCAATAAACTGCTACTTACAAACTGCCTCTGAATTTTTCTTTTTTTGAGACAGAGCCTCAAGCTCTCACCCTCGGTAGAGTGCTGTGGCATCACAGCTCACAGCAACCTCCAACTCCTGGGTTTAGGTGATTCTCTTGCCTCAGCCTCCCAAGCACCTGCGACTACAGGTGCCTGCCACAATGCCTGGCTATTTTTTTGTTGCAGTTTGGCCAGGGCTGGCTTTGAACACGACACCCTTGGTATATGATGCCGGTGCCCTACCCACTGAGCCACAGGCGCCACCCAGAATTTTTTTTTTTTTTTTGAGACAGAGTCTCACTTTGTCACCCTTGGTAGAGTGCTATGGCATCACAGCTCACAGCAACCTCAAACTCTTGGGTTTAAGCGATTCTCTTGCCTTAGCTTACCAAGTAGCTGGGACTATAGGCACCTGTTACAACGTCCGGCTATTTTTTTTGAGACAGGGTCTCACTCTGGTTCAGGCTGGTCTCCAACTCCCAAGTGCTGGGATTACAGGCATGTGCCACTACGCCTGGCTGGAAGTTACTTTTAAAAGAGGAGTTGAATATTTTGCCCATGGTTGTATTATTAAAATACTTAAAATTTGGGTGGTGCCTGTAGCTCAGTGGGTAGGACGCCAGCCACATACACCGAGGCTGGTGGGTTTGAACCCGGCCTTGGCCAGCTAAAGTAACAATGACAACTGCAACAAAAAAATAGCTGGGCATTGTGGTAGGTGCCTGTAGTCCCAGCTACTTGGGAGGCTGAGGCGAGAGAATTGCTTAAGCCCAAGAGTTTGAGGTTGCTGTGAGCTGTGACACTACTGCACTCTACCGAGGATGACATAGTGAGACACTGTCTCAAAACAAACAAACAAAAAAAAACTTTTGTTCACTTTGAAGGACATTGTTCATTCGGCAAGGAGAGCCTCCCTAGACAGAGGAGGTTCTAGAACCATGTACTATCCAATAGAACTTTTTGTGATGATAGAAATTGTTCTTTATGTTGTACTTTGGGTGTTTCACACTTGAATGTGACTAAGAAATTGAATTTTTAATATTACAGGCAGTCCTTGGGTTATGAATGAGGTAGGTTCTGTAGGTTTGTTCTTAAGTTGAATTGGTATATAACTTGGAACAGGTACATTTACCCGTATGTAATGCAAGTTGTATACCAGTTGGATGTTTGTAATTCGGGGACTGCCTGTAATTTATTTTCTTTTTGAGGTAGAGTTTCTGTCACTCTGAGTAGAGTGCCATGGTGTCATAGCTCACAGCAATCTCAAACTCTTGGGCTTATGAGATCTTGCCTCAGTTTTTCTATTTTTAGTAGAGATGGGGTCTCACTCCTGCTCAGGCTGGTTTTGAACTTCTGAGTTCAAGTGTTCCTTCCACCTGGGCCTCCCAGAGTGGTAGGATTACATGTGTGAGCCACCACAGCCATTATATATGTTTTTAATACTGGATATGCCCTAGGTGGTTTATAGAGTTATTTAAATACTTGAGACTTTTTCTCATTCATTTTATTTAGTGAGCATTGTTTTAAAAAGTGCTGTGGGAAATATAAAGATAACTATAATATAGTTTCTCTCCTGAAGAGATTTAGTGTCTGATGGAATTTGTAGACACCCCCCCCCACCCAATCCTCCCACACACACCCTAAATGTGCTATGAGAAAGACATACTCAGGGCGGCGCCTGTGGCTCAGTTGGTAGGGCACCGGCCCCATATACCGAGGGTGGGGGGGTTCAAGCCCGGCCCCAGCTGCAACTAAAAAATAGCTGGGCGTTGTGGCCGGCACCTGTAGTCCCAGCTACTCAGGAGGCTGAGGCAAGAGAATCGCTTAAGCCCAGGAGTTGGAGGTTGCTGTGAGTTGTGTGATGCCACGGCACTCTTCTGAGGGCCATAAAATGAGACTCTGTCTCTACAAAAAAAAAAAAAAAAAAAAGAATAAATAAATAAAAAAGAAAAAGACATACTCAATTCTACAGGAAATGGAAGGATGAACACATTTTCATTAGTGAGGTTTGGAGTAGGTTTTGCGGGGCTGATGAATGCTTGAGTTTGCCCTTGAGTGAACTTTCAGCAGGTGAAAATAACTAGCCCTGAAAAGGACATTTAAGGCAAGGGGAACCCCTTGAAACAAAAGCCTGGAGGAGGGAAAGCACCAAGGCAGTTGTAGAGAAATTAGTCATGTGGTGACTAATGTGCATGTAATTCACACATTGAACCTCAAATTAACGTTTTTTTTTTGAGACAGAGTCTTCCTCTGTTGCTGTGGGTCGAGTAGAATAGTGTCATAGTGGCTCACTGCAACCTCAAACTCCTGGGCTCTAGTGATCCTCCTGTCTCAGCCTCCTGAGTAGCTGAGACTACAGGCACCTGCTACGATGCTCAGCTAATTTTTCTACTTTTAATAGAGATGGGGTCTGGTCTTGAATTTCTTTTCTTTTCTTTTCTTTTTTTTTTTTTTTTTTTTGAGACAAAGCCTCAAGCTGTCACCCTGCGTAGAGTGCTGTGGTGTCACACCTCACAGCAACCTCAAACTCCTGGGCTTAAGCGAGTCTCTTGCCTCAGCCTCCCAAGTAGCTGGGACTATAGGCCCCACCACAACGCCTGGCTATTTTTCGATTGTAGTTGTCATTGTTGTTTGGCAGCCCCGGGCTGGTTTCGAGCCTGCCAGCTCCGGTTTACGTGGCACCCTAGCCACTGAGCTATAGGTGCTGAGCTGGTCTTGAATTTCTTAGCTCAAGCAATCTTCTGCTTCTGCCTTCCTGAGTGCTAGGATTACAGGTGTGTGCAGTGTGCCTGGCTACAGGTTACTTCTTGACCAATATCTTAGCAGCAGCTCCCAAACTTTAGCATCAGAATCACCTTAAGGGCTTGTTAAATTTCAGATAGCTGGGCCCATCCTCAGGGTTTATTTCAGTAGGTTTGGGGTTTGCATTTCCAAGTTCCCAGGTAATGTTGATGCTGTGTGTTTTGAGAACCACTGTTAGAGCACCAGTTTATTCAATAAGTGCCTTATAGAAATGCCTGTTTTATATAAATAAATACTCTGATGTTACCATATAACAGTATTCTTGTTCTGTGTATGGTTTTCCCACAGATTGTAAGTTCAGGCTTTTATTACTCCTTATGCAGTGCTATAACAATGCTATAACCATATTGAACTTGCTCTCTTGGCATCCAATTTTTATTTTTTATTATTATTATTTTGTTTTTGCAGTTTTAGGCCGGGGCTGGGTTTGAACCCACCACCTCCAGCATATGGGGCCAGCACCCTGCTCCTTTGAGCCACAGGCACTTCCCGGCATCCAATTTTTTTTTTTTTTTTGTAGAGACAGAGTTTCACTTTGTTGCCCTCGGTAGAGTGCTGTGGCATCACACGGCTCACAGCAACCTCCACCTCCTGGGCTTAAGCGATTCTTCTGCCTCAGCCTCCCGAGTAGCTGGGACTCCGGCATCCAATTTTTAAATATCTGAACCAGTAGCTCCAGCTTCTGAAATGTTGTGACTTAAAATGTAAAGCAAAAGTGAATATAGCAGCAGTTGTCAAATGTTTTTCTCAGGACCCTTTATATTCTTAAAAATTAATGAGGTTGCTGAAGAGCTTTTGTTCATTGTAGATATATGTATTGTATTGATATTTACTATATTAGAAGTTAAAACTGAGAATAAGCCTGGCATGGTGTCTCACACTTGTAATCCTGGCACTTTGGGAGGCTGAGGTGGGAGGATACTTGAGGCCAGTTCAAGATCAGCCTGGGCAAGTAGTCAGACCCTGTCTAAACAAAACAACAATTAACTGGGTGTGATGGCATGTGCCTGTAGTCCCAGTTTCTCAGGAGGTTAAGGCAGGAGAATCTCTTGAGCCTAGGAATTCAAGGTTACAGTGAGCTATGATGATGCCACTGCACTACACATGTATACGAATGTTCATAAAATCAGAGCAAGACACTGTGTTTAGAAAAACAAATACCTCCCCAAAACCCCTAGAAAACCAAATATTGAAAACATTAATTTAGTGGAAATAATAATAAACTCATTACATGTTACATAAACTTTTAATGAAGAATAACTTGTCTAAAGCAAAAAATTTAATGAGATGACAATTGTTTTACGTTTTTGAAAATTCATTTTGTGTCTAGCTTAATAGAAGACAACTTGGTTCTCTTATTTGATTCTGCATTTAATCTGTAGTGATAAATTGGTTGAGATGTAAGAAGCAAAATGGCCTTACACAGACTTATAGGAAAAGAGTATAATTTTTTTTTTTTTTTTGGAGACAGAGCCTCAAGCTGTCACCCTGGGTAGAGTGCTGTGACATCACAGCTCATAGCAACCTCCAACTCCTGGGCTCAAGCAATTTTCCTGCCTTTGCCTCCCAAGTAGCTGGGACTACAGGCACCCGCCACAATGCCCAGCAATTTTTTGGTTGCAGCTGTCATTGTTGTTTGGTGGGCCCAGGCTGGATTCGAACCCACTAGCTCAGGTATATGTGGTTGGCGCCTTAGCCGCTTGAGCCACAGGCACCAAGCCGAAAAGAGTATATTTTGATGTATTTTCTTTTTCTTTTATTCTGGTAAGATCTCCCTTGTTTTCTCCCTCTATTTCCTAGGTTAGATAGAGTGCAATGGCATCATCCTAGTCATCATAGCTCACAGTAGCTTCCAATTCCTGGGTTTAAGTGATCTTCCTGCTTCCTATTTTGTAGAGACAGGGTCTCGCTGGCCTCAAACTCTTGACTTCAAGTGATCCTCAGCCTTCCAAAGTGCTAGGATTACAGGCCTGAGCCACTTTGCCTGGCTTGTTATTTTGGAGACAGAATCTTACTCTGTTGCCCTAGGCTAGAGTGCCATGGTGTCATTCTATTTCACAAACCTCAAACTCCTGGGCTCAAGCAATTCTCTTAGCTCCCAAGTAGCTGGGACTATAAGTGTGTGCCACCATCCCTGGATAATTATTTTTTCTATTTTTAGTAGAGAGGGGGGTCTCACTTTTGCTCAGGCTGGTCTTGAACTCCTGAGCTCAAGCAATCCACCTGCCTCGGCTTCCTAGAGTGCTAGAATTCCAGGTTGAGCTATTTCCCCAGCCCCCATATTTCCTGTTAGATACAGCTCCAAAAATTTTTTTTTTAGAGTTGAATCTGGAATCTGGAATGATATGAATGAATATTTATTGTTACATAAACTTCATTGGGCTGATTTGTACTTTGAATCTTTTATCCCATGCATGATTTCGTAACATCATTATTGGTTAGAAAATGACTCACTGAATTGTGTGATCATCAAAATATTGGCACATTTCATTATATAATATAAAATAATTACATTTGTGGCTCAAGTAGCTAAAGCACCAGCCACATACACCTGAGCTGGTGATTTCGAATCCAGCCCGAGGCCCACCAAACAGCAATGATGGCTCCAACCAAAAAATAGCCAGGTATTGTGGCAGGCGCCTGTAGTCCTAGCTACTTGGGAGGCGGAGGCAGGAGACTCGCCCAGGAGTTGGAGGTTGCTGTGAGCTGTGATGCCATGGTACTCTACCCAGGGTGACAGCTTGAGGCTCTGTCTCAAAAAAAATAAAAATTACATTTGTTAGTACCATCAGTCTGATCACAACGCTTTTTAGTATTGGAAAGCTGTCAATCTTCACAATGGAGGATGTTTTCCAAAATTCTGACTTCTCTTAAGAGCTTAAATTTTATAATTGCAAATAGTTATTTTCTTTGAAGTGATGGGCTCATGTAGTTTATGTTCAAGAAAATATCTGCCAATAGGCCGGGTGTGGTGGCTCACATAGTAAGACTCTATCTCAAAAAAAAAAAAAAAAAGCAAGATCTCTAGAAAATTTTTATTTTATTTTTTGTGGGAGGAGGGCAGAGGCTCACTTTGTTGCCCTCAGTAGAGGGCTGTGGTGTCACAGCTCACAGCAACCTCAAACTCTTGGGCTTAAGTGATCCTCTTGCTTCAGCCTCCCAAGTAGCTGGGACTACAGGTACCCACCACAATGTCTGGCTATTTTTTTGTTGCAGTTGTCATTGTTGTTTAGCAGGCCCAGGCCGGGCTTGAACCCACCAGCCTCGGTGTACGTGGCTGGTACCCTACCCACTGAGCTACAAGCGCTGCCAAGAAATGCATATTTTGTTGTTCTTGTTAATTTTCAACATGTCCACCATCATTACCATACAAAGGGTAATACGATTCTGTAGTTCTCAGAAAACATTTTCAAGCTGATTTTCAACAATCACATCAGTTGTCCTAGCTTGCAAGTCTTCTAAAGATCAAGGTTTGTTTGAATGAACATTAGTTTTCACTTGTCTCCATAAAAAGAAACTCAATGGCGTCAAATCTGGCTAATGTGGAGGCCAAGAAAGGTCCACCTCTTCCAATTCATCTGTTAGGGAATTTCTCATGTAGGGAATTTCTGACATGCAAAGCAAAGTGACAAGGAGCACCATCTTGTTGAAATATATTCTCTATCAGCTCTAATTGTTCAAGCTGAGGAATAATGTAATTTTGAAGCATTTCTAAATAGCCATCACCATTAACAACACACTCTTCAGAAAAGAAAGGCCCTAGGACTCCATTTTTTCCCAAAGCACACCACACAGTAACTTTTACTTTTTTGTGTTTTTTTAGAGATAGAGTCTCATTTTATTCCCTCTGTAGAGTGCCGTGGTGTCATAGCGCACAGCAACCTCCAACTCCTGGGCATAGGCGATTCTCTTGTCTCAGCCTCCCCAGTAGTTGGGACTATCGACGCCCGCCAGAATGCCCAGCTATTTTTTTTATTGCAGTTTGGCCTGGGCTAAGTTTGAACCTGTCACCCCTAGTATATGGGGCCGGCATCCTACCCACTGAACCACAGGCACCGCCCACACATTAACTTTGGGAGAATCTCTCTCTCTTTTTTTCTTTTTTTTTTGTTTTGGGGTGGGGGGAGACAGAGTCTCACTTTGTCACCCTATGGTGTCATAGCTCACAGCAACCTCAGACTCCTGGGCTCAAGCACTTCTCTTGCCTCAGCCTCCCAAGTAGCTGGGATTAGAGGCGCTCACTGCAATACCCAACACCCTATTTTTAGAGGCAGGAGGGTCTCACTCTGGGTCAGGCTGGTCTGAGACTGGTGAGCTCAGGCGCTCCACTTGCCTTGGCCTCCCAGAGTGCTATGATTACAGGCGAGAGCCACTGTGCCCAGCCCTGGAGAATCTTTTTCATGTTCAACAGACTCATGTGAATTTTCAGTTCTCCAAATAAGGCAATTATGCCTCTTGACCTTGCCACTGATGTGAAATGTTGCTTCACCAGAGAACATTAAATTACTCAAAAATGCATCATCATTGGTAAGTTTTTTGTCGAACTGTTTACAGAAAGTTAGTCATGCATGATATTCCTCTTACAACATTTGATGCACTTGAAATTTGTATGTTTTCATGTGAAGTCTTGTCTGCAGAATCTTTTGCACAGTAGACTTTGGAAGCCTCAGCTCTAGTGATAACCTGTTTTAATGACTTTCTTGCACTTGCCTCAAAGGTTTCTTCCACAGATGTTACAGTTTCTTCACTAACACCTGGCCTACCAGACCATGGTTTATCATTGACAGAACTGGTTTTTTTATATTTTTTCATCCACTTGGATATGAATTCCTGTGTGGTGCTTCTTTATTATGATGGGTTCTAAACCGTCTTTGGACAGCAGTGGTAGGTTTTAGTTCAGTCAACCAAAGAACACAATTTACTTTCTCTTCTAGTGAAGCCATGAGTTAACAATGATTCTTAACCACTACATAACTGTAACTAATCACTTTACAGCAGTGGTTCTAGGGTTTGGCAGCTTTGCCGATTTCACATGCAAGGCCATTGTGGATGGGGGTGGTCTTCAGCACCTCTTGTAAAGTGGTGTTAATATCTATTACACCTCCAGCAGCAATGCCCAAACATCCATCTCTGCGTTACTCAGAAAACCTTAGTGTTTATTTCTTTTTTTTTTTTTTTTTTAAATATTGGGGTTTTTTTTGTAGAGACAGAGTCTCACTTTATGGCCCTCGGTAGAGTGCCGTGGCCTCACCCAGCTCACAGCAACCTCCAACTCCTGGGCTTAAGCGATTCTCTTGCCTCAGCCTCCTGAGCAGCTGGGACTACAGGCGCCCGCCACAACGCCCGGCTATTTTTTTTTTTGGTTGCAGTTTGGCCGGGGCTGGGTTTGAACCCGCCACCCTCGGTATATGGGGCCGGCGCCCTACCGACTGAGCCACAGGCGCCGCCCGTGTTTATTTCTTAATTACAAGCCGGGCAGATAATTTTATTACTTATAGTGCAATCACTTATACTTTATCATTTATAATTATGTACAACAGGTAACTTTATCATCTGTATTGCTAGGTTTACCTGCTAATTGAGCCTCTGTTTTCATTAATGAGCATAATGATATTAATAATTCCTCACCTGCCTTCACAGTTTTTTTTTTTTTTTGTAGAAATAGAGTCTCAGTTTATCGCCCTCAGTAGAGTGCCTTGGTGTCACACTGCTCACAGCAACCTCCCAACTCCTGGGCTTAGGCGACTCTCTTGCCTCAGCCTCCCAAGCAGCTGGGACAGCAGGCTCCCACCACAACGCCTGGCTATTTTTTTCTAGGGCTGGGTTTGAACCTGCCACCCTCGGTATATGGGACTGGCGCCCTACGCACTGAGCCATAGGCACTGCCTGTGCCTTCAGTTTTTGAGACACAAATAAGATAGTTTCATATATGTGCTGTGTGAACACTTGGTGCTGCTACAAATGTAGGCCATTTTAGTAATACCAGTACCGATATTTTTATTCTATTTTTTTTTTTTTTTTTTGAGACAGAGTCTCATTATGTCGCCCTGGGTAGAGTGCTGCAACCTCACAGTTCACAGCAACCTCAAACTCTTGGGCTTAAGCGATTCTCTTGCCTCAACCTCCCAAGTAGCTGGGACTACAGGTGCCCGCCACAAAGCCTGGCTATTTTTTGGTTGCAGTTGTCATTGTTGTTTAGCAGGCCCGGGCTGGGTTTGAACCCGCCAGCTCTGTTGTCTGTGGCCAGTGCCCTAGCCACTGAGCTACAGGTGCCGAGCCCATTTTTATTCTTTTTTTTTTTTGTATAGACAGAGTCTCACTTTATGGCCCTCTGTAGAGTGCTGTGGCCTCACATAGCTCACAGCAACCTCCAACTCCTGGGCTTAAGCGATTCTCTTGCCACAGCCTCCTGAGCAGCTGGGACTACAGGCGCCCGCCACAACACCCAGCTATTTTTTTTTTTTTTTTTTTTTTTGGTTGCAGTTTTGGCCGGGGCCGGGTTTGAACCCGCCACCCTCGGTATATGGGGCCAGCGCCTTACTGACTGAGCCACAGGCGCCGCCCCCATTTTTATTCTTTTTTTAATTTTTTTTTTGGCCGGGGCTGGGTTTGAACCTACCACCTCCGGCCGTCGCCCTACTCCTTGAGCCACAGGCGCCGCCCTCCCATTTTTATTCTTGATATGTGGTTATCTCCTCTAAGTTTGGACGTTAGGTTTAGTGAAAAGAGCTTGGACTTTGGAATCACAATACCTGTTGTTTACATCTCTCCTTCTGGGCCTGAATGGCCCTAGGATGTAGGTGATTGACAAATAAGGAAACAGTCCTATAAATTGCTGTGGTGTTTCTGGATTCCTTAAAGAAAAGAAAAAGACAATAGGCTCAGCACCCGTAGCTCAGTGGTTTGCTCAGTGGTTAGGGCGCTGGTCACATCTACCTGGCTCAAGCTTGCTATACAACAATGACAACAACAACAACAATAAAAAGAAAAACAGCAGGGTGTTGCAGCGGGCGCCTGTAGTCCCAGCTACTTGGGAGGCTGAGGCAAGAGAATTGATTAAGCCCAACAGTTTGAGGTTCCTGTGAGCTGTGATGTCACAGCACTTTACTGATAGTGACATAATGAGACTCTGTCTCAAAAAAAATAAAAATTCAAATATAGTCAGCTTATTAGTAAGGCAAGGACATCTTTTCTTTTCCTTACATGTTTTTTGGAATTGATTAGTTTCAATGTGACATTTTCTGACCTTGAAACATTATACAGAGACATTGCTTCTTCATGGTTACATGTTATGGGTACCATGACCAACTCTTTGATCTTTCATTTTTCTTTTTGTAGAGACAGAGTCTCACTTTATGGCTCTCAGTAGAGTGCCGTGACCTCACACAGCTCACAGCAACCTCCAACTCCTGGGCTTAAGCGATTCTCTTGCCTCAGGCGCCTGCCACAACGCCTGGCTATTTTTTGGTTGCAGTTTGGCCGGGGCCGGGTTTGAACCCGCCACCCTCAGTATATGGGGCCGGCACCTTACCGACTGAGCCACAGGCGCCACCCCTGATCTTTCATTTTTCTATGAATTGATTTTTTTTTTTAAAACAAGCCTGATATCCTACTCATTAATAATGCATGAAAAAAAAATTTAAATTGGAAGATTTAAAACACTAACCTTGGTGATGTTGCTTCCAATTCTTTCATCGAGATAGACTAGATTTTTCTCCTTCATTAAATCTTGGTCAAAGTTCCCTGCTTTGGGATTCAGGGAACTCAGATGGACTGTGAGAGCCGGAGGCGTGAAGATAAAACAACAAAGTCATAGAGTTTATGATTATTCTTCAGTTTGTAATGACCACATGCTTCTGTGTCTCGGGTTGAGTTTTGAAGATGGTCAGATTTTTATGAGTATAGGATGGTCACGATGGTCACATTTTTTTTTTTTTTTTTGAGACAGAGCCTCAAGCTGTCACCCTGGGTAGAATGCCATGGCATCACAGCTCACAGCAACCTCCAACTCCTGGGCTTAAGCGATTCTCCTGCCTCTGCCTCCCAAGTAGCTGGGACTACAGGCGCTCACCAGAACACCTGGCTATTTTTTGTTGCAGCCATCATTGTTGTTTGACGGGCTGGGCTGGATTTGAACCCGCCAGCTCAGGTGTATGTGGCTGGCGCCTTAGCTGCTTGAGTCACAGGTGCTGAGCCTGATGGTCACATTTTTATGAGTGTATGATACTGAGTAGATTTGAAACTAGGTGAAGCTTGCCTAGCAGTCTAGTTGCTCATTATGATGGTTTTCATAATTTCTCTTTATGGAGTGTTTGCCCTAAGCCTAGTTCACTGTTTTGCCCAACCCAAGTGAAATATTTTAAGGAGCAGTTCATCCTTTCTTTTTTGCCAGCATAATAGCTTTTCCAAGATCATTGCACATTCTCTGATCTCTTTTTTTTGTGTGTGGTTTTCGGCCAGGGCTGGGTTTGAACCCGCCACGTCCGGCATATGGGACCAGCGCCCTACTCCTTGAGCCACAGGCACCGCCCATTCTCTGTTCTCTTCCTATCTGCTTGGCTCTTGTCACTCTAAGGTGTTGGACAAAGGTGAAGTATAGAGAAGGCCCTGGAGAATTTCTGCACTTAGCCTCTTCCCCATGCTCCTCAAATATTTTTTTTTGGAAATGGAAATAGTCTTTCTCAGCTGAGTCTAGTGGAAACTCAGCCAATCCCTCTATTTAATGCAGTAGCAGGAGCAAGTAACTCTGCTTGAAACTTACAGGCTGTGTGTGGTGAGGGTCTGACAGTGAAGCAAGTGGTTTCAAACCTGACTCTGAAGCAGAACCACCAACCTGGCACACAAACTCCCACCCAGACCCCACTTTCCCTCTTCTGATAGTGGAGATTGTGATGAACCTGGAAATTTTGCTAATCCTGATTACGAATCCAATCACTGTCTTCAAATAAACGCTAATTCTTTCTCTGTTAATCGGAATATTCTCCTGAACCACACGATTTGACAGTTTACAGAATACCTTATTGCATTATTATTATTACTTTTTAAAGAAACGGCGTCACTATGTTGCCCAGGCTGGACTGAAACTTTTGGGCTCAAGTAGTCCTCCCACCTCAGCCTCCCCAGTGGAGCCTTTTTATTATTTTGGGCCCTCTCAAGAACCATAGGGGATTTATAGAGTGAGGCTTATAAGTCAACTATCTCGGTTTGATTTCTATTAAGTCTATTGTTAAACAGAAAAATTTACATTGCTCTATTTGTTTTGTAGGGCAGTTGTAAAAAAAAAAAAAAAAAATTAACATGGGGCGGCGCCTGTGGCTCAAAGGAGTAGGGTGCCAGCCCCATATGCCAGAGGTGGCGGGTTCAAGCCCAGCCCCTGCCAAAAACTGCAAAAAAAACAAAACAAAACACAAATTTGTTGGCTTCAAAGAATAAACATTTGTTCTCTCATAGTTCTGGAAACTACACATCCAAATATCAAGGTGTTGGCAGGTTTGAGTCCTGGAGACTCTGTGGAAGAATCTGTCTCATGCCTTTTTCCTAGGTTTGGTGGCTGCCAACAATCCTTGGTATGTAGACATGTTGTCCAATCTCTGCCTCTATTTTCACATTACCTTCTCTTCTGTGGACTTAGGGCTCACCAGTGTAACCCAGGATGATCTCATCTCAAGATTCTTAATTACAATAGCAAATTTGCTTTTTCCAAATAAGGTCACATTGACAGATCCTGGGTGGACGTGTCTTTGGGGAAGGCACCATTCGACCTATTACAGTGGCTGAGTAGGCTCCTTTTTCATTCCTGGCCAGATTCTTTGTAAATGCTTAGCATTGCTGGTAAGGGAGACGGGATGAAAGAGTGAGGTCTGTGCTTCATCTTCCAACCTCTGTTAGCAGAGAAAAATGCAAAACACAGTGATTTGACAAGAGTCATTAAATAGCATTTTTCTGTTTTAATTGAATTGTTCTGCTTTTAGGTATTATTGTTTGAAAATATTTTCCTATGTTCCCAAATCCTAAGGTCTTCCTCAGTTCATTTTCCAAGGAGGTGGAGAAAATATGACAAGGTTCTATTTTGCCTTAGCCCAGAATACCTGATCTGGAGTAAATCAATAGCATACTATGTTTTTCTAGACAGGACAAAGATAATTTTATGTCAGTGCCTCCCAGGTATGGCTTTTTCTTACAGGGTTATCCTCTTGTAGTTTAATAAATACATAGTTTAGGCTGGGAGTGATGGCTCAAGCCTGTAATCCTAGCACTCTGGGAGGCCTGAGCTTATGAGTTCAAGACCAGCCTGAGTCAGAGCAAGACCTCATCTCTAAAAATAGCTGGGTGTTGTGGTGGGTGCCTGTAGTCCCAGTTACTTGGGAGGCTCAGGAAAGAGAATTGGTTGAGCCCAAGAGTTTGAGGTTGCTGTGAGCTATGATGCTACGTCACTCTACCCGAGGGCAACAAAGTGACGCTCTTGTCTCAAAAAGCAAAACGAAAACAAAAAAAAATGCATAGTTTAATGATGTAAAATGCATGATTCTGTGGATTTTGAAAAATACATGGTTAAAGCTGGGCAGGGTGGTGCACTCTTGGAGTTCCAGCTACTGAGGAGGCTGAGGTGGGAGGATTGCTTGAGCCCAGGAGTTGAAGAACAGCTTGTGCAACATGGTAGGGTCCTATTGCTAAAACAAAAACAGGCTCGGTGCCTATTGCACAGTGGTTACGCCACCAGCCACATACACTAAGGGTGGTGCGTTCGAACCCAGCCTGGGCCAGCTAAACAAAAATGACAACTGCAACAAGAAATAGCTGGCATTGTGGTGGGCACCTGTAGTCCCAGCTACTTGGGAGGCTGAGGCAAGAGAATCGCTTAAGCCCAAGAGTTTAGGTTGCTGTGAGCTGTGATGCTTCGGCACTCTACCAAGGGCGACATAGTGAGACTCTGTCTCAAAAACAAAACAAAAACAAACAATCCACCCCCTTCCCACAGTTAATACAGGCTTATGGTCATAATACTTAAGTAATATAGAAGGCAAAAACTAAAAGCTCCTTTCTTCTCCCCTATTAAGTTTGGTGCAGATTTTTCTGAACCCTCATTTATGGATTGTAGTTTTTTTTTTTTTTCTTTGGCTTAGGCAATTCTCTTGCCTCAGCCTCCTAAGTAGCTGGGACTACAGGTGCCACAATGCCTGGCTATTTTTTTGTTGCAGTTTGGCCAGGGCCAGGTTTGAACCCGCCACCCTTAGTATATGGGGCCTGCACCCTACTTACCGAGCCACAGGCACCACCTGAGCATTTTTATGTATTTAATATAAAGCTTCCTAGGTTCAATGTGGAGATGGCTTATTACCTTATATAAGGACATGTTTAGGCTATGAAAGCTACTTTAGTAATAATGGTTGTTCCTACTTTCTTCGTTCTAAAGATTCTAAATTCCTTTTGTATATTTCTCTTTACAGGTTTAATCCAAAGACTGACTTCACTATAGAAACACCCATAGTTGTATCAATGTTTGAGGAAATATAGTGGCAGCAGGCAAAGGAAAAAAAAGCTCTGACATACGAAGAAAATGAGCATGCTAAAACCAAGTGGGCTTAAAGCCCCTACCAAGATCCTTAAGCCTGGAAGCACAGCCTTGAAGACACCTACGACTGGTAATGCTTTATGTTTTTCCTTAATAGCAAGTAATCCTATACAAAGACTTCAATTTGAATTTTTAGTTTAAAGATTACCTTGTAAAACTAACATTAAAGATTTTTTTAAGTTTTCATTAAAAGACAGAATTTTTATGTGGAAAAATTTTTTTTTTTTTTTTTTGAGACAGAGTCTCAAGCTGTTGCCCTGAGTAGAGTGCTGTGGTGTCACAGCTCACAGCAATCTCCAACTCTCCAATTCTTGGGCTCAAGCGATTCTCTTGCCTCAGCCTCCCGAGTAGCTGGGACTACAGGTGCCCGCCACAACGCCCAGCTATTTTTTTTTTTTTTTTTATTGCAGCTGTCGTTGTTGTTTTAGCTGGCTCAGGCCGGGTTTGAAAGTGCCATCCTCGGTGTATGTGGCTGGCGCCCTGCCTACTGAGCTACGGGCACTGCTTATGTGGAAATTTTAATGAAGAGTTTTCTGTAGTTTTTTTTTTTATTTTATTTTTTTATTTTTTTTGTTTTTTTTGGCCGGGGCTGGGTTTGAACCCACCACCTCCGGCATATGGGACCGGTGCCCTACTCCTTGAGCCACACGTGCCGCCCTGTAGTTATTTTTTTAATTTAGTTGCTGTATCATAAGGTATTAAAATAGCTGTCCAGTCACTTCACTATTTGATCCTTAAGACGTTAAAAAGTATTTCTTCAGATGTCTTCCTGACCTTCTCAGTCCCTTTTTTCTTGGGGTTTGGGATGTGTAGAGAAAGCAAAGGTCAGCCTAGCTTAAAAGATTGTATTGCAAGGGCGACGCCTGTGGCTCAAAGGAGTAGGGCGCCAGCCCCATATGCTAGAGGTGGCGGGTTCAAACCCAACCCTGGCCAAAAGCTGCAAAAAAAAAAAAAAAAAGATTGTATTGCACTAATTGACATGCACTTAGCCCTCTGGCATCAAGGGAGAAGGCAGGAAAATGGCTAACCTAGGTCAACAAGGGAATCTGTCTCTAAACTTTTTTTTTTTAAGTTCTTTGCATCTTAACTCATTTAATCTCTATAACTGCTTTACCCTTATTGTTGTGTTTTCAGACAGAATTGAGGTGCTGGGATGGAAATCCAGTCAATCTGGCCACAAAATATGTGCTTCTAACCCAAGGAGGTTAGGAGAAGGAAGGGCTGGTCCCACTTGGTGTCCACATTCCTTGGGCAGTGAAGTTCACTTCGTATAGTTTATAATGAAAAGTATGTTTGAATGGCTCCTGGGGCATGCTCCTTGATTAGGGTGCAGAGACCATGGATCAAACCCAGACCAGGCCTTGTTAGCTTTTTTTTTTTTTTCTTTTTCCTGAGAAGGAGTCTCACTTTGTTCCCCCTTGGTAGAGTACCTTGGTAGTAGAGTGCCATGGTGTCATAGCTCATAGCAACCTCAAACTCTTGGGCTCAAGTGATTCTCTTGCCTCAGCCTCCCAAACAGCTAGGACTACAGGCTTTGGCCACAACTTCTGGCTATTTTTATTTTTATTTTATTTTATTATTTTTTTTTGAGACAGAGTCTTACTATGTTGCCTTCGGTAGAGAGCCATGGCATCACAGCTCATAGCAACCTCCAGCTCCTGGGCTTAGGCGATTCTCTTGCCTCAGCCTCCCAAGCAGCTGGGACTACAGGCGCCCGCCACAACGCCTGGCTATTTTATTTTGCAGTTTGGCCAGGGCGGGGTTTGAACCTGTCACCCTCGGTATATGCAGCCCGTGCCCTATCCACTGAGCCACAGGCACCGCCCAACTCCTGGCTATTTTTAGAGATGGGATCTCGCTCTTGTTCAGACTGGTCTAGCCCTTCCAGAGTGTTAAGATTATAGGTGGAACCACCACACCTGGCCTCAAGCTTTGAGGTCACTTGTAGCCCACAGGAGAAAGTAGCCTTCTTTTCACATAAGGAGTAAGAGATCTCAGGGTCAAGTCCCCCAAATGAAAAGGAATTTTCCTTCTCAAATAACTGACATTCTAGGGTAGGTGTGCAGCCTCTTCATTTCCTGGCATCAGCAGTAGATGCTCAGGGACGACGGAGACAGTGCCCTCCTGCGTTGTGGGGCCAGCAGGGTCTGGATTAGCATCCTAGAGACCCTGTAAGTCCAGATATGGGATCTGTGAGGACAAGTGGAGTCAGTGTGAATTCTAATTCTGGTTTCCAGTTTTCTGATCTCACCAATAGCCTCTGGTTTTCCTCTTTCCAAATTCCCAGTCCAAGCAGGTACTACATGCCAGGTGCCTTGACCTTGGGGGCAGGGCTGGTTGGGGTGGGAAAATATTCTGACTCCACCAGGTTACCTTCTCCTAGAGCATGACCTGTCCTCATTTTATAGATGAACTGTGCCCTTCTTCACTTCTTCCTCCACTATTTCAATTTATGCTTCTTAATGATGACCTCAGGTTTTTTTTTTTTTTTTTTTGCAGTTTCTGGCCGGGGCTGGGTTTGAACCCGCCACCTCTGGCATATTGGGCTGGTGCCCTACCCCTTTGAGCCACAGGGGCCGCCCAGACCTCAGGTTTTTAGTAAGAGACACAGGAGGGAGGGCATCTGATCCTTGCTATTATGGTTCTTTTTTGTGTGTGTGTGAGTTATAGACTATTAGATATGTTCTCAGTCATTCCAGATAGATGCCCACAATAATCTATTAAGTCCAACATTGTTTCTTCATGTTCTTCCATCAAGACACTCACTGGTCTTCCACGAAGGCAGCGATCTTTGTGTTTGGTTTTTTCCATTGCTGTTTCCTGTACCTAGAACAGTGGTCCCCAACTTTTTGGCACCAGTTTCATGAAAGACAATTTTTCCATGGATGGGGTTGGGGGTGCGGGAGGTGGAGCTCAGGCAGTGATGCAGTCAGTGGGGAGCAGCTGTAAATACCAATGAAGCTTCTCTTGTTTGCCTGCTGTTCACCTCCTACTGTGTGCCCCAGTTCCTAATGGACCACAGACCAGAACCTTTTTGGCATTGGGGACTGGTTTCATAGAAGACAGTTTCTCCGCAGGAGGGATGGGAAGGAGGCAGAGCATAGTCCACAGACCTGGAACACTGTCTGACACACAGAACAGGAGCTTAGTATGGATTTGTTGATTGTCTGGAGATCCCAAGTTATTGACATTTTATGTATCAGGATAAAATAGGGTTCTTATCAAAGACAACATAAAACATCTTAGATGAAGGTAAAGCTTTATAGATAAAACAAAGGACTATCAAGAAATAGATTTGTCTCAGGAATATATGTTCTTGGGAAAGAAGTTAAACTGGCACCCTTGTTGTTCTTCCCCTCTAACACTTTCCCTGTGTGCTGTGGCATCATAGCTCATAGCAACCTCAAATTTTTGGGCTTAAGCAATTCTCTTGCCTCAGCCTGCAGAGTAACTGGGACTATAGGTGCCTGCCACAACGCCCAGCCATTTTTTCTCGAACTTGTGAGCTCAAGACAGTCCACTCACCTCAGCTTCCCAGAGTGCTGGGAATATAGGTGTGATCCGCTGCACCTGTCCTAGACTTTTTTTTTTTTTTTTTTTTTTTTGCAGTTTTTGGCCAGGGCTGGGTATGAACTTGCCACCTCTGGCATATGGAGCCGGTGCCCTACTCCTTTGAGCCACAGGTGCTGTTTGACTTTTTTTTTTTTTTAAATAGGAAAGCAATTTATTAGTACTAAAACTTACATGCTTAAAATGAAATAATTGCCAAGGAACTCAGGGCACTTTTATAAATTGTTTTTCAGAAATTCGTTTTATAGCACATTGTGAAGAATTATTTTGTGTGTATAGCTATGGTGTGTGTGTGTGTGTTTTTTTGAGACAGAGTCTCACTTAGTCACCCTGGGTCGAATGCTATGGCATCATAGCTCACAGCACCCACAAACTCCTGGGCTCAAGCTAACTTCTTGCCTTAGCCTCCCAAGTAGGTAGGACTACTGGTGTCTGCCACAATGCCTAGATAGGTTTTCTTTTTCCTAGTAGAGATGGGGTCTCACTTTTGCTCAGGCTGGTCTTGAACTCCTGAGCTGAGGCATTTCATGTGCCTTCACCTTCCAGAGTGCTAGGACTGAGCTACCAAGGCTGGGCTGAATAATAATAATAATAATAATTATTTTTTTGAACATGAACACCAACCTAGCTGCATGTGTAATTCTTGAGTCATGCTCTTTGCTTTTTTTTTTTTTGCTGTTTTTGGCCGGGGCTGGGTTTGAACCTGCCACCTCTGGCATGTGGGGCTGGTGCCCTACTCCTTTGAGACACAGGTGCCGCCCATTATTACTATTTTTTAACGTTCGTTTGTTTCAAGTTAATTTAAGGGTGCAAAGAATTAGGTTACATGGCCAGGGGTGGTGGCTCAAGCCTGTAATCCCAGCACCCTGGGGAGGCCAAAGTGGGTGGATTGCCTGAGCTCACGAGTTGGAGACCAGTCTGAGCTAGAGTGAGACCCTATCTCTAAAAATATACCTAGGTGTTGTGGCAGGCGCCTATAGTCCCAGCTACATGGGAGACTGAGGCAAGAGAATTCCTTGAGCCCAAGAGTTCATCATGGCACTCTACCGGGGGTGACAAAGCGAGGCTCTTGTCTCAAAAAAAAGGTTACAATGTTTGCATTTTTTAGGTAGAGTCCCTCTTATAATTGTGTCCTGCCCCCAAGAACTGTCACATTCCCTAACAATGTGCCCGTTAAGTGGGAGCATACCCTTCCCTCCTCCCCTAACCCTACTCCCCTAACCCTACTCCCTCATTTCCCCCCCATGAATTGATTTGAGTTTTTCTCTTAAGTGGGTGTGCGTTAGATCATCTTCTGGCTTCATGTTAGTGTAGCGTACATTGGATTCTTGCTCCTCCATTCTTCTTCTTCTTTTTTTTGAGACAGAGTCTCACTTTGTTACTCTTGGTAGAGTGCTGTGGTGTCATAACTCATAGCAGCCTCAAACTCCTGGGCTCAAAGAGGTTCTCTTTGGTGGCGCCTGTGGCTCAAAGGGGTGGGGTACCGGCCCCATATGCTGGAGGTGGCGTAGTCAAACCCAGCCCAGCCAAAAACTGCAAAAAAAAAAAAAAAAAGTTCTCTTGCCTCAGCTTCCCAAGTAGCTGGGACGATAGGCACCCACCACAATGCCCAGGTATTTTTAGAGATGAGGTCTCGCTCAGGCTCAGTTTGGTTTTGAACTTGTGAACTCAGGCAATCCACCCACCTTGGGATTATAGGCGTGAGCCACCACACCTGGCCCCACATTTTTTTTTTTTTTTAATTAAAAACAAATTTAAATTCTCACTGTTTTGGAGGCTGAGAAGTCCAGAAACAGCACAGGCAGGCACATGGTGATGGCCTTGTTTCTGTGTTTTCACATATTGAAAGGCAGAAGGACAAAAAGAGATGAACACAGTGTTCATACAACAGAAGAAAAAATAGACAATGAACCCACTCCTGCAAGCCTTTTTTTGGGGGGGGTGGGGACAGAGTTTCAAGCAGCTCACAGCAACCTCAAACTCTTGGGCTTAAGAGACTTTTTTGCCTCAACTTCCCAAATAGCTGGGACTACAGGCACCTGCCACAACACCCAGCTATTTTTTGTTGTTGTTGTTGTCATTGTTGTTTAGCTGGCCCGGCCAGGTTCCAACCCACCAGCCTCAGTATATGTGGTCGGCGCCCCACCCGCCGCCCTTGGCATATAGGGCTGGTGCCCTAACCACTGATCCATATGCGCCACCCAAATCTCTATTTCTTACTAGGGCATTTGGCCAGATGCTGCCCTTTCTTCTTTGCTGTAATTTTCACTCTGCTGTCAAAGGAGTGAAATTTATTTGGTAGTCCCGCAATAATGATGGTAGGGGCTTCAGCACTGAATTCTCTCTTTCATCAACCCTAATTGCAAACCTTTGCAATTGAGATCAAATGGTCCTAGTTTTTGTCAACTTTAATTGACTAATGTAGGACTAGAGCCCCTATGAGTGGTTCTGAATGGGAAGGTGAGGGGTGGAGTGGTGGAGTAAATGATAAAATTGTACCTATATTATGAATATGGATCTGGGAAAATCACCAATTTTTTTTCTTGGTTTGACATCTTCTAATCTTAATTGCAAATAAGGAATAAACCTTCCCACCAACTTCACTGACCTTAGCAGCATTGAACATGGTACTGATGAATCAAGTACTCTGCCTCCTTGCTAAAAAAAGGAAAAAGATTAAAAATCAGAGCACTTCTGTAAGAGTGTGGGCTATTCTTGTGGGTTATTAGCTTTTTCTAGTTTATTTTCCTTTGCGTGAGAGATTGCTTGAATGTAAAACTGATCATGTTCTGATATTTCTTCTGTTTTTCAGTTGCAGTTCCTGTAGAAAAAACAATATCCAGTGAAAAAGCATCAAGTACTCCGTCTGCTGAGACTCAAGAAGAATTTGTGGATGACTTTCGAGTTGGGGAGCGAGTTTGGGTGAATGGGAATAAGCCTGGATTTATCCAGTTTCTTGGAGAAACCCAGTTTGCACCAGGCCAGTGGGCTGGGATTGTTTTAGATGAACCTATAGGCAAGAATGATGGTTCAGTGGCAGGAGTTCGATATTTCCAGTGTGAACCTTTAAAGGGCATATTTACCCGACCTTCAAAGTTAACAAGGAAGGTGCAAGCAGAAGATGAAGCTAACGGCCTACAAACAACTCCTGCTTCCAGAGCTACTTCACCTCTGTCTGCTTCTGCAGCAAGCATGGTGCCCTCCTCCCCGGCACCCTCCTCAAGTATTCCCTATAAGCTGTCCCAGTCAGCAACAAAGGAGCCTTCAAGTACATCTCAGATCAGCAACCTTACAAAAACTGCCAGTGAATCTATCTCCAACCTTTCAGAGGCTGGCTCAATCAAGAAAGGAGAAAGAGAACTCAAAATTGGAGACAGAGTATTGGTAAGTGGAGAAATTTCCTAAGGTCATTGTGTTGAACTGAGACGTAATCACTGATGAGTGGATAAAATATACACGTGGGGAACTCCTGGGTTCAGAGTCTGTTCTGAAGAGATGGCCACTTATTTATGCATGAAGAGAAATTAAGCTGCTTTTCTAGTTCAGTTTACGTGTAAATGTGCAACAAATTAGAAACTGGCTATGTAGTTTGTGTATAATATAAGTTATAGATTTGCAATAATCTAGTTTTACTTACCAGTTTAGCCAAAAGAATACTGAGTTTATTATAACTTGTAAATATTTAAGTAACCTTTTTGACAAAGCAAGCTCAAAAGTTTACTTAGATGGTGTTCATAAAAATTTGATTTTTCTCTCCCATTGTTTTTTTCTTTTTTTTTTGGCTGGGGCTGGGTTTGAACCTGCCACCTCTGGTATATGGGGCTGGTGCCCTACTCCTTGAGCCACAGGTGCCGCCCAGTTAATTTTTTTTTTTTTTTTGTAGAGACAGAGTCTTACTTTATCGCCCTCGGTAGAGTGCTATGGTGTCACAGCTCACAGCAACCTCCAACTCCTGGGCTTAGGCGATTGTCTTGCCTCAGCCTCCCAAGTAGCTGGGACTACACGTGCATGCCACACCCAGCTGTTTTTTTGTTGCAGTTTGGCTGGGGCCAGGTTTGAATCCGCCACCCTCAGTATAATGGGGCCAGTGCCCTACCCACTGAGCCACAGGGGCTACCCTCTCCTCTCATTTTTAATTTTTGTTTTAATTAGTGTGTGGGTATATATAAGATCCTGTGTCCTTAGATGTCTTTAGAAAACTCAAGACATCAGAGGATGTTATTTCAGAATTTCTGGGTCATTTAAATGATCAAATTTAGACCTAAGAGAAAGAAGGAAATGTATAGTAGTTTCTGTTTTACTAAGAAGCAGGAAACAAAAGGTCTATATGCTGTACTTCCTAGAACCTCTGAATTTACAACATAGTGATTGATTTTTTTTTTTTTGAGACTGAGTCTTACTATGTCGCCCTTTGTAGAGTGCCGTGGTGTCACAGGTCACAGCAACCTCAAACTCTTGGGCTTAAGCAATTCTCTTATGTACCCTCCCAAGTAGCTGGGACTACACGCGCCTGCCATAGCACCTGGCTATTTTTTTGTTGTTGTTACAGTTGTTTTAGTTGGCCCAACCCAGCCACTCTCAATGTACGTGGCTGGCTGTGTAACCACTGCACTACAGGTGGCTCATGCCTGTAATACTAGCATGCCGTGCCATGGTGATTGATTTTTTTAATTAAATCATAGCTGTCTACATTAATGCAGTCATGGGGTATAATGTGCTAGTTTTATATACAATTTGAAATATTTTTATCAAACTGGTTAACCTAGCCTTCATGGCATTTTCTTAGTTATTGTGTTAAGATATTTATAATCTGGGCGGCGCCTGTGGCTCAGTGAGTAGGGCCCCGGCCCCATATGCCGAGGGTGGCGGGTTCAAACCCAGCCCCGGCCAAACTGCAACAAAAAAATAGCTGGGCGTTGTGGCGGGCGCCTGTAGTCCCAGCTGCTTGGGAGGCTGAGGCAAGAGAATCGCGTAAGCCCAAGAGTTAGAGGTTGCTGTGAGCCGTGTGACGCCACGGCACTCTACCGGAGGGCGGTACAGTGAGACTCTGTCTCTACAAAAAAAAAAAAAAAAAAAAAGATATTTATATTCTACATTTAGTAAGTTTCACATGTACCCTTGTAAGATGCACTGCAGGTGTGGTCCCGCCAATTTCTCTCCCTCCACCCCTCCTCCCCTCTCCCCTCCCCTCATAGTGATTGATTTTTTAATTTTTTAATTTTTTTGAGAGTCTCACTTTGTCACCTGGACTAGAGTGCTGTAGCATCATAGCTCACAGCAACCTCTAACTCCTGGGCTCAAGTGATCTTCCTGCCTCAGCCTCCCAAGTAGCTGGGACTGCAGTGAGATGGGGTCTCACTTTTGTTCAGCTTAAACTCCTGAGCTCAGGCAGTCCACCTGCCTTTGCCTCCCAGAGTAATAGGATTACAGGTGTGAACCACTGCACTCAGCCCTGATTTTTTTTGGCCAGGGCTGGGTGTGAACCCACCACCTCTAGTATATGGGGCCGGCGCCCTACTCCTTTGAGCCACAAGGCCATCCAGATTTTTTTCTTTAAATTAAAAAAGGGACAGTGTAACATAGTGCTAAGAACACAAGCTGAGTCCTAGCTTTACCTTCATGATCTCAGCAAGATGTTTAACTTCCTAGTTTCCTAATACGTAAAATTGAGGTTAATAATAATAATTCGTTGCTTTCTTGTGAGGATTAAATTAGATAATGCATATAAAATTCTTAGTAGTGCCTGATTCATAGTAAACACTCAGGAAATAATAGCTATTTTTCTTATTTTTAGAACTAAAGTATAATTTTAATGACTACATGTGTACATATATATGTGTATGTATATATATATATATTTATTTATTTATTTATTTATTTTCTTTTTTGAGACAGAGCCTCAAGCTGTCACCCTGGTAGAGTGCTATGGCATCACAGCTCACAGCAACTTCCAATTCCTGGGCTCAAGTGATGCTTCTGCCTCTACCTCCCAAGTAGCTGGGACTATAGGTGCCCGCCACAATGCCCGGCTATTTTTTGGTTGCAGCCATCTTTGTTGTTTGGTGGGCCCAGGCTGGATTTAAACCCGCTAGCTCAAGTGTATGTGGCTGGCACCTTAGCTGCTTGAGCCGCAGGCACCGAGCCTTTTTTTTTTTTTTTTGTAGAGACAGAGTCTCACTTTATGGCCCTCGGGTAGAGTGCCGTGGCCTCACACAGCTCACAGCAACCTCCAACTCCTGGGCTTAAGCGATTCTCTTGCCTCAGCCTCCCAAGTAGCTGGGACCACAGGCGCCTGCCACAGCGCCCGGCTATTTTTTGGTTGCAGTTTGGCCGGGGCCGGGTTTGAACCCACCACCCTCGGTATATGGGGCCGGCGCCTTACCGACTGAGCCAGAGGCACCGCCCTTTTTTTTTTTTTTTTTTAAGAGACAAGTTCTTGCTGTGTTGCCCAGGACAGACTCAAGAACCTCCCACTTTAGCCTCTTGAGTAGCTGGGACTATAGGCGTGTGCCTCAGTGCCTGGCTTTTGATGAATATTTAACATTTCACTCTTTCAACACTTCAGTTTAGTTCAAGATGTGAAATTTGCTAGAAATGGTTAACCTTGTACTGTCAGTTTCCTTTATATCTGTTCAACAGCTATAAAATTCCTTCAGACCTGATGGCTTCCAATAATATATTAGAAAAACAAGAATAATGGTCACCCCTTAGAGTGTACCATGTGTCTCATTTATTGTTTCAGCAATAAACAATAAATGAGTTTAGTGTTGTGATGGAGTAGCCCCATATAACTGATGAAGGAAACTGAGAACCTGTGAGATGAAGTCACTTGCCCAGGGTCTCACAACCTGATGGGTGGTGTTATTTGTAGCTTATATTTAGGTATTTTTATTCCAGAGCCTGCTGTGTAAAGCTGATGATAGAAAGTATAATGTTAAAATTGGAAGTATTCTTTTTAATTTTGTTGTCTTCAAATAAGCAATCTGAGACCCAGAGAAATGAAGTTAACTATCTATGGCTATATTGTGAAATTACGGCACATTTGTAGAATTGTAGTCAGGGACTTAGGCTGGTCTTGGTGGTTTATGCCTGTAATCCTAGCACCCTGGGAGGATAATGTGGGTGGATTTCCAAACCAGCATGAGTAAGAGCAAGACCCTGTCTCTACTAAAATAGAAAACCTAAGTGGGTGTTGTGGTAGGTGCCTGTAGTCCCAGCTACTTGGGAGGCTGAGGCATGAGTATCTCTTGAGGCTAAGAGTTTGAGGTTGCTGTGAGCTGTGACACCATGGCATTCTACCCAGGGTGACAAAGTGAGACTCTGTCTCAAAAAAAAAAAAGGAAAGAAAAGATAAAAGAATCTGGGACTTTTGTCTCTTCACGCTAAGAGTGAATCCAAGAGACTTCACATACCTGAAGGAGCCCTTTAATACCGGTTACCTACTAGGATTTCCTTAGCTTCAAGGTTAGTAGTTTTCCTCTTTTCTTCCAGTTAAGATAATCATTAATTTCAAAGGTTGATGCTTCAGCACTTAGAGTAGTCTTTTTTTTTTTTTTTGAGACAGAGTCTTGCTCTGACACCTGGGCTAGAGTGCTGTGGTACCAGCCTAGCTCACAGCAACCAGTCCTAGGCTCATGCAATCCTCCTGCCTTAGCCTCCTGAGTAGCTAGAACTACAGGCACCCACCCCTACACTTACCTAATTTTTTTTTTTTTTTTTTGAGACAGAGTCTTAGTCTTGTCACCTTGGGTAGAGTGTTGTGGTGTCATAGCTCACAGCAACGTCTAACTCTCGGGCTCAAGCCGTCCTCTTGGCTCAGCTTCCCGAATAGCTGAGACTACAGATGCTCCCTCAATTCCTGGCTAGTTTTTCTATTTGTAGTAGAGTCAAGGTCTCACTTTTGCTTAGGCTGGTCTTAGGCTCTTGAGCTCAAGCAGTCCACCTGCCTTGGCCTCCTAAAGTGCTAGTATTACAGGCATGGGCCACTGTGCCCAATAAGAATCCACCTTACAAAACTGTGTTGCTTGCAAAATTCCTGTAAAACAATATCTCATTACCATTTCATTGGACATTTTATAGCTTTATAAACCAAGGCACAAAAAGATGAAGTGGTTTGTTGAGCACTCAGTGAATAGATACAAGAGTCCATAGGATTAAATGCTTGCTGCTTCTTATTTGTAAGCCCATTCATTAGCCCAGCAGAGTTTATCCATGTTTGTTTTTTGAGACTGAGTCTTACTATGTCCCCCTCAGTAGAGTGCTTTTTTTTTTTTTTTTTGTAGAGACAGAGTCTCACTTTATGGCCCTCGGTAGAGTGCTGTGGCGTCACACAGCTCACAGCAACCTCAAACTCTTGGGCTTAAGTGATCTCTTGTCTCAGCCTCCTAGTAGCTGGAGCTACAGGTGCTAGCTACAGTGCCTGGCTATTTTGTTGTTGTTGTCGTCATTGTTGTTTAGCAGGCCTGGGAAGGGTTTGAACCCACCAGCCCTAGTGTATGTGGCTGGCATCCTAATCACTGAACTACAGGTGCTGAGCCTATTTTTGTTTTTTTTTATAAGAGCTTATAGGAAGATATTTGTCTTTGTTCTTGCGCATTTTGTAGAAACCTCTTGAAGCAATTACCACTTTTTTTTTTGAGACAGAGTCTCACTTTGTTGCCCTTGGTAGAGTACTATGGCGTCATAGCTCACAGCAACCTCAAACTCTTGGGCTCAAGTAATTCTCTTATCTCAGCCTCCCAAGTAGCTGGGACTATAGGCGCCTACCACAGTGCCCAGCCATTTTTAGAGATAGCGTCTCGCTCAGGCTGGTCTTAAACCGATGAGCTCAGGCAATCCACCCTCTCGGCCTCCCATAGTGCTAGGATTACAGATGGGAGCCGCCTTGCCTGGCCATCAGTTACCACTTTTTATAGGAATTATTTGTCTGAATTTCTCTTTTCCTTAGTGGCCAACACTGTATTCTGTTTATCTTTATATTTCAAGGGCTCAAACACTTAAGAAATATATATTGAATTAATGAATGAGAATTGTAAAATCTACGATTTGCTAAAGCATGAAAGGAGTAGCTAGGTTTTCCTTTAGTTGAGTTTGTATTTTAAATTAATTTTATTTCTAGTAGTGATTTCTACTTCTTAGATTGATCACAGTGTTAGGAGGTATGTGCTTATATTCTGAGAGTAAAGAGAATGAATTGTAGGAATATATGTTTTTGTTTTTGTTTCAATGTTGAAAATGTTTTTCTTTTTCTTTCTCTCTCTCTCTTTTTTTTTTTTTTGCAGTTTTTGGCAGAGCTGGGTTTGAACCTGCTACCTCCAGCATATGGGGCTGGTGCCCCACTCCTTTGAGCTATAGGCGCCGCCCGAAAATGTTTTTCTTAAATAATCTTTACTTCTTCTTCTTTTTTTTTTTTTTGTGACATAGTCTCACTATGTCACCCTCAATTGAGTGCCGTGGTGGTATCACAGATCACAGCAACCTCAGACTCTTGGGCTTAAGTGATTTCTTTGCCTCAGCCTCCCAAGTAGTTGGGCCTACAGGCGCCTGCCACAACGTCTGGCTATTTGTTGTTGTTGTTGTTGCAGTTGTCATTGTTGTTTAGCTGGCCTGGGCTGGGTTTGAACCCACCAGCCTCGGAGCTTGTGGCCGGCCGGCGCCCTAACACTGAACTATGGGCGCTGAGCCAGTCTTTACTTCTAGACCATAGATTTCTTAGATATGATTTGAAAATATTGGCTTATGGGGCAGCGCCTGTGGCTCAGTGAGTAGGGCGCCGGCCCCATATGCCGAGGGTGGCGGGTTCAAACCCAGCCCTGGCCAACTGCAACAAAAAAATAGACGGGTGTTGTGGCGGGCACCTGTAGTTCTAGCTGCTCTGGAGGCTGAGGCAAGAGAATTGCGTAAGCCCAAGAGTTAGAGGTTGCTGTGAGCCGTGTGACGCCACGGCACTGTACCCGAGGGCAGTACAGTGAGACTCTGTCTCTACAAACAAACAAACAAACAAAAAATTGGCTGTCTCTACAAACAAACAAACAAACAAAAAATTGGCTTATATTTAATGTAAATGCATGTACTAGAATGTTCTGTATTCTTTGGAACACATGAGAAGTGAAACCTAACTTTACAAAGTCATTTAAATGTTTAAAAATTTTTCTGACTGTATAGAATGATTAAGTTGATAAGTATTTAAGTAATTTTATTTATTTATTTACTTATTTATTTTATTTCTTTGAGACAGAGTCTCAGTTTGTTGCCCCCAGTAGAGTGTCTTGGTGTCATAGCTCACAGCAACCTCAAATTCTTGGGCTCAAGCAATTCTTTTGCCTCAGTGTCCCAAGTAGCTGGGTCTACAGGCGCCCACCACAATGCCTGGCTGTTTTTAGAGACGCCGGGTTGGGTGGGTGGGTGGGGGGTATCACTCTGGCTCAGGCTGGTCTTGAACTTGTGAGCTCAGGCAATCCACCCGCCTCGGCCTCCCAGGTGCTGGGATGACAGGCATCAGCCACCAAGCCTGGCCATTGATTGAGTGATTTTAGACTTTCTGACTCTGTTGAAGACACTGCAAATAATTACTGATCTTTTAACAGAGAATGGGAAAGTGTTGTACGTTTTATGAATCAAATGTTCCAAGTTTGATGGGAGAAAATGTATAAGAAAACTTCCCATTTTAGGACCTAGTAATCTATTTCAAACAAACTTTGTGGCATGCTGGTTTTTTTTCATGGTATATGTATATTACATCAACTGTACTTAGAGACATAGTTGCTAATCTCTTATTTGTGATTATCTTTTTATAAAACTGATCTGAATGAAGTCTGGTGTTTGCTTGGCAATGACTGACCACTGCCTGTTAGGTGCCTCTTGACAAAATCATTGTTATAACAGTAACTGAGACTCACCTCCAAAGAATTTGACAAATTATCTGAGGAAATTGCATCATCTGTAACTACTGTGCTGGTTCTACTCATGTCATGTGGGTTGTACTGCTGCTCTGAATGGTGTGGTGTGAGAGGAAGGATAGGTTTATATAGTGACTACTTATAGCTTCCATGTACACCAGCAAGAGTACTGAGAAGTCAAGTGTGCCAGATCCAGAACTGGTACTGTGGTCGGCACTGGCAAACTAGCTGCTAGCGTGTGTCATGCTCTTATACTCTCTCAGAACTTGGCTGAGCATTTTGTGGGTTATCTGAATTCTCACAACAGTCCTAAGTTATCTCCATTTTACTGATGAGGAAATTGAGATTTAGAAAGTAAATAAAAAACCTTGACCAATTAATAGACAGAGTTGGCATCTGAATTTGTTCAACGTTAGCATCCATGTTCTTTATTAGCGTATTTCTTCTTTTGCTTGCTTCAGAGACATCACATTAAACCTCAGCCACAGGATAGATCTCCTTTTCCTTTTACTTGGTTTACATAGAGAAGGAGTCTTTCTGTGTAGGCCCTGCCTTTCATTTATTCAGCAGATGTTTGTTGAGTGCCTACTCTGTACTCAACATTGAGTGGCATTGATGAACACAGAAGGGTGCCTGCTCCTTCTCTACCTCAGCCTGTCATAACACCAGGGCATTTTGAAATATCCCAGAGCTGCCTGCCCTCTCTTACCCTTCTCATGCCCTTTCTGCCGAGACTACCTTGAAAGCATTGCTCCTTTCATTCCTACACCCAGTCTCTCTCTCTCTCTTTTTTTTTTTAGGCAAAGTCTCAAGCTGTTGTCTGGGTAGAGTGCTGTGGTGTCATAGCTCACAGCAACCTGCAACTCTTAGGCTCAAGTGATCCTCCTGCCTCAGTTTTTTTCTATTTTTTGTAGAGATGGGGTCTCAGTTTTGCCCAGGCTTGTTTCAAACTTGTAAGCTCAAGTTATCCACCTGCCTCTACCTGCCAGAGTGCTAGGATTATAGGCATGAGTCACTGCACCCGGCTACCTATGACCAGTTTCACAAAAAGCCCCGCCTCCCCAGAGAAATGGTATAAAAATTTTAAGTTTTTAACATTTTTCATCTTCGACAAAGGGTTAAAGAAGGCCAGGGAAAAATGCACAGCATTTCAAACTTAGAGAAAGTTATATTCTGAGAAAGATTATAAACAAATACCTTTAGTATTTAAAGTTTAAAAAAAAATTAGTGTTGGTTTTACAAAATTAGGAAGAAAAAAACTAGAAAGAAATAAGAAAAAGAAAACAGTAAAAATTAAAAATGAAACAAAATAAGAGGGAACACCAAAAACAAGCATAAGGGAAAACCCTTAAAAGCTGGTTCCTTGTAAAGACCAATAAAATAGAGACCGATCTAGCAACTGGAGCAGCATGGCCAAGTCTTGTGGAGTGCGCCCGAGTGGGGAGGCCCTCAAGCAGGTGGATGTCTTCAGGCAAAATCTTTTCCAGGAGGCTGAGGAGTTTCTCTACAGATTCTTGCCACAGAAAATCATATACCTGAACCAGCTCTTGCAAGATGACTCCCTCAATGTGGCTGACCTGACCTCCCTCCGGGCCACACTGGATATCCCCATTCCAGACCCCCCACCCAAGGATGATGAGATGGAAACAGATAAGCAGGAGAAGAAAGAAGTCCCTAAATGTGGATTTCTCCCTGGGAATGAGAAAGTCTTATCCCTGCTTGCCCTGGTTAAGCCAGAAGTCTGGACTCTCAAAGAGAAGTGCATTTTGGTGATTACATGGATCCAGCACCTGATCCCTAAGATTGAGGATGGAAATGATTTTGGGGTAGCAATCCAGGAGAAGGTTCTGGAGAGGGTTAATGCAGTCAAGACCAAAGTGGAAGGCTTCCAGACAACCATTTCCAAGTACTTCTCAGAACGTGGGGATGCTGTGGCTAAGGCCTCCAAGGAGACCCATGTAATTTACCGAGCCTTGGTGCACGAGCGAGATGAGGCAGTGTATGGGGAGCTTAGGGCCATGGTGCTGGGCCTGAGGGCCTTCTATGCTGAGCTCTATCATATCATCATCAGCAACCTGGAGAAAATTATCAATCCAAAGGGCGAAGAGAAGCCATCTATGTACTGAATCCAGGGTTAGAAGGAAAATAAATGACCTATACTTTGTGTGGATTAAAAAAAAAAAAAAAGACCAATAAAATAGATAAATTACCTTTCAAAGGGCGGCACCTTTGGCTCAGTGAGTAGGGCGCCGGCCCCATATACAGAGGGTGGCGGGTTCAAACCCAGCCCCAGCCAAACTGCAACAACAAAAAAAATAGCTGGGCGCTGTGGCAGGCGCCTGTAGTCCCAGCTATTTGGGAGGCTGAGGCAAGAGAATCGCCTAAACCCAGGAGTTGGAGATTGCTGTGAGCTGTGATGCCATAGCACTCTACCGAGGGTGATAAAATGAGACACTGCCTCAAAAAAAAAAAAAAAATTACCTTCCAAAGATAATCTAAATGGAACATAATTCCATTAGTTTCTTTTTTAAGAATTAGCCAAAATGATTTTTTAACTTACAAAATAAATAAACCTGTATAACCTAAATGTCTATCAGTAAAACTAGAATTCATCCTTATAGTGAAATGACATGCAATTGTAAAAACAAAAATGATATTTTCTATGATCTGATATGGAAAAAAGCAAGGCACAGAACACTGCATGTAGTACACTGCCTTTTTTGTAAAAATTAAAAGAGGGAATAAAAATACAAATATATTAATACTTGCTTTTATATGCATAAAGAAATACTGGGGCTCGGCGCCTGTGGCTCAAGTGGCTAAGGTGCCAGCCATATACACTTGAGGTTCGAATCCAGCCCAGGCCCACCAAACAACAAGGATGGCTGCAACCAAAAAGTAGCCGGGGTGTTGTGGTGGGGGTCTATGGTCACAGCTACTTGGGAGGCGGAGGTAGGAGACTCGCTTGAGCCCAGGAGTTGGAGGTTGCTGTGATCTGTGATGCCATAGCACTCTACCCAGAGGGACAGCTTGAGACTCTGTCTCAAAAAAAAAAAAAAAGAAATACTGGGAAGAATAGTGCCCTAAAACCAAGAATAGTGGTTACCTGTGGTAGTGGGCTTGGGGTAGATAGGGGACAGGGTTTAGTAAGGGGTACTCTTCATGCTGTGCATATTTTTGTTTAAATTTTTTTGAAATGTGAGAATATATTGCCTATTTGAGAATTAAATTTGGTATGTATAAAGAGTTTTTTTTTTTTTGTTTGTTTATTTTTGAGACAGAGTCTCAAGCTGTCGCCCTGGGTAGAGTGCTGTGGCATCACAGCTCATAGCAACCTGAAATTCTTGGGCTTAAGCGATCCTCTTGCCTCAGCCTCCCAAGTACCTTGGATGCCAGGTACCTGCCACAATGCCCAGCTATTTTTATTTTTATTTTTGGTGTTGTTTCAGTTGTCTTTCTTGTTTTAGCTGGCCTGGTCTGGGTTCGAACCCACCAGCCTCCGTGTATGTGGTCGGTGTCCTACCACTGAGCTAAGGGGGTCGCCCTAAAGAGTTTTTTTAAATAAGTAAGAAAAGTCAAATATCCCCCTAGAAAAATGGGTAATATATCCTGTGGTACACCCATGCTGTGGAACTTAACAGCCACCATTATGTGGAAGGGAAAACGGCCGAAGGCCCGCAGTGACTCCCTCTGAGTGTGTGAGAGTGCAGATAGTACATTCTTCTTCTTTTCTTTCCTCCTACCTTCTTCCTCCTCCTTCCTTTTTTTTTTTTTTGTTTGTGATGTTTTTAATTTCCTGCAGTGATCTCTTTTATAAATTGTGGAGAATTTTAAAAAATAAGAAGAAAGCTTAAAAAAACATATTCTAAGAAGCACAGTAATGAGGGACACTGGTGCTAGCAAATATGAGGCAGACCGTAAAGTAGCAGTCATTAAAGTGCTGTGGCAGTAGCATGGACGCTGAACTTCTGAACCCGCAGAAAGACTCAGACGTGCGTGTATTCTTACACACTGCGTACTTATGAGAGAATGAAAATGATAAATGCTGATGGAATAATTTGAAAGGTATTTAAGTTTGCATGTTATACCAAACAATGGCTGTGACAAAAAGTTAAACATTAAAAAATATACACCTTTGGGCTTGTGCCCGTAGCACAGTGGTTACGGCGCCAGCCACATACTCCAAGGCTGGCGAGTTTGAACCCAGCCCAGGCCAGCTAAACAGCAATGACAACTGCAGCAAAAAAATAGCCAGGTGGTGGGCAGGCACCTGTAGTCCCAGCTACTTGGGAGGCTGAGGCAAGTGAATCACTTGAGCCCAAGAGTTGGAGTTTGCTGTGAGGTACAGTGCTGTGGGACTCTACCAACGGTGACAAAGTGAAACTCTGTCTCAAAAAGAGGAAAGAAAGAAAGAAACAGCCTCACAGTGGGAAATAGCTAGAGTCAATTATCTTGAGTATTTACATTTTTATAAATTATGAAGTTAGGCTGAAACCAAATGTGAGGATGTGTGGTATTTATCCTTAGTATGTATGTGTATTTGCTTTCTGTGGATGAGGATGTAAAGAAAAGATGAGAAAAAAAATCCAGTTGTTTAAGTATAGGGATGATGGATGGATTTTATTTTCCTTTAATGATGTAGGGGTTTTGGCTCAGCGCCTGTGGCTCAAGCGGCTAAGGCGCCAGCCACATACACCTGAGCTGGTGGGTTCGAATCCAGCCCAGGCCCCCCAAACAACAATGGCGACTGCAACCAGAAAAATAGCCGGGCGTTGTGGTGGGCGCCTGTAGTCCCAGCTACTTGGGAGGTGGAGGCAGGAGAATTGGCTTGAGCCCAGGAGTTGGAGGTTGCTGTGAGTTGTATGCCACGGCACTCTACCCAGGGCTCTGTTTCAAAAAAAAAAAAAAAAATGATGTAGGGGTTTTATTTTTGTAGCAATTATTTAGTTTGAAGCAGGAAAATTCCTCTGGAGTAATAAAGTATTTTTCTAAGGAAGGGAATGATTAATTTAGTGGACCCATAGCAAAGTGATTACGGCACCAGCCACATACACTGAGGGTGGTGAGTTCGAACCTGGCCAGGACCAGCTAAACTACAACAACAAAAAAAATAGCTGGGCATTGTGGCGGGCACCTGTAGTCCCAGCTACTTGGGAGGCTGACGCAAGACAATCACTTAAGCCCAAGAGTTTGAGGTTGCTGTGAGCTATGACACCACGGTACTCAACTGAGGGTGACATAATAAGACTCTGTCTCCAAAAAATAATAATAATAATAATTTAGTGGACTGCCTCAATGATTTCAAATTACATAGGCTATTTCATTAATTGGAATATATCAGGTATCATATTATTCTGGTGTTTTTTTGTTTTTGTTTTTTTTAATTATTCTGGTATCATAAGTCATCCAGGTAAGTTCTTCAAGAAGCTTTAGGCAGGGTGTGGTGGCTCACACCTGTAATTGCTACACTCTGGGAAGCTGAGGCAGGTAGATTTCCTGAGCTCACGAGTTCAAGACCAGCCTGAGCCAGAGTGGATCCGTCTCTAAAAAATAGCTGGGCGTTGTCTCGGCTGCGCCGGTAGTCGAAGCTATTCGGGAGGCTAAGGCAAGAAAATTGCTTGAATCTAAGAGTTTGAGGTTGCTGTGAGCTTTGACACCACCTCTACAAGGCCAACAAAGTGAGACTCTGTCTCAGAAAAAAAAAAAAGCTCTAGTGGGCTGGATGTGGTGGCTCATGCCTGTCATCCTAGCAGTCTGAGAGTTTGAGACCAGCCTCACCAAGAGCGAGACCCCATCTCTAAAACTAGCCGGGCATTGTGGCAAGTGCCTGTAGTCCCAGCTACTTGAGAGGCTGAGGCAAGAGAATTGCTTGAGCCCAAGAGTTTGAGGTAGTTGCCATGGCACTCTACTCAGGTTGACTGAAAGAGACTCTGTCTCAAAAAAAAAAAAAAAACACTCTAGAAAAACTGAGGAGAAAGTAAAGGAGAAATCTGCTGGTAGAAATGATGGAATGGAACCTAATTATTAGTTGGAACCACAAAAGATGAAGCTATAAAATTATGTTCATCTCTTTGTTTTAATCTTCTCTTCTCCAGGTTGGTGGCACTAAAGCTGGCGTGGTCCGGTTTCTTGGGGAGACAGACTTTGCTAAGGGAGAATGGTGTGGTGTGGAGTTGGATGAACCTCTTGGGAAGAATGATGGTGCCGTTGCTGGAACAAGGTTTGTTTAGAAATTGTGCAACATCTTATCTCACTCTTGTACGTGAAGATGCTCAAGTATGTGTATAATAAAATGGAAATGAGTGTTTTAAAGAGCTATACTTTTTTTTTTCCACTCTGTTGTGCAGGCTGGAGTATAGTGGCCTCATCACAGCTCTCCGCAGCCTCAAACTACTGTACTGAAGTGATCCTCTTGCCTTAGCTTCCCAAGTAGCTGGGACTACAGGTGTATACCACCACACGTGGCTAATGCCTTTATTTTTGTAGAGATGGGATCTCACTATGTTGCCCAGTCCTGAGCTCAAGGGATCTTCCTCCTTGGCCTCCCAGAGTTCTGGGATTACAAGCATGAGTGACTGTGCCTGACTAGAGCTATACCTTTTATTTCCTAAGACCCATTCTACTCATTTTTCCCCACTAAATTTTTTTTGACTGTTTCTTTAGTAATGTGTGGTATCAGTTTATTTTTCAAAATAAAAAGGAAATATTATGTTATCCTGGCTTCTTTCCCTTTTAGTAGCAGTCAACCTTTGAAAGAGTACCTGGGCATCCAGGGGTGGGACACAGGTAGACGATAGCTACTTTTTTTTTTTTTTTGTAGAAACAGAGTTTCACTTTATTGCCCTCGGTAGAGTGCCGTGGCATCACACGGCTCACAGCAACCTCCAACTCCTGGGCTTAGGTGATTCTCCTGCCTCAGCCTCCCGAGTAGCTGGGACTACAGGCACCTGCTACAACGCCTGGCTATTTTTTTGTTGCAGTTTGGCCGGGGCTGGGTTTGAACCCGCCACCCTCGGTATATGGGGCCGGCGCCCTGCTCACTGAGCCACAGGTGCTGCCTGATAGGTACTTTTTTAGGAAAAGAACTTCAAGATGTGTTTTCATATCTGATAAGAATTCCATCCTGTCATAAGAGAACAGACCTCTTCTGTTTTAAGTATAACCCCATTCTTGCCCCCCAGATACAGGATAGGAGTCACATAATGCAAATGAACGCAAGAGTAATTTCCCACACTTTCAAAATGTTTTGAAGGCTTTTGGGACAGTTGTAGTATATGATGCATTATAGTAGTATATTACTGTATCAATTGATTACTAAATGTAGCTAACATCGTATTTTTGAAATATATACAAATTGATTATAAGTATACCGGCTTTACCAACAAATGCAATGATAATGACTTAGGGAGATAAAAACCTCTTGGTGGCTCGGTGTCTGTAGGTCAGTGGTTATGGCGCCAGCCACACACACTGAGACAGGCGGTTTTGAACCTGTCCTGGGCCTGCCAAACAACGACGACTACTGCAACCAAAAAATAGCTGGGCACTGTGGCGGGCATCTGTAGTTCCAGTTAGAAGGCTGAGGCAAGAGAATCACTTAAGCCCAAGAGTTTGAGGTTTCTGTGAGCTTTGATGCTACAGCACTCTACTGAGGGTGACATAGTGAGACTCTGTCTCAAAAAAAAGAAAAAACCTCTTGGTGCTACGATGATTATGAAGCCATCCCTTCTTAATATTAAAACTTTTTTTTTTGTTTTTTTTTTTTTTTGAGACAGAGCCTCAAGCTGTCGCCCTGGGTAGAGTGCTATGGCATCACAGCTTACAGCAACCTCCAACTCCTAGGCTCAGCGATTCTCCTGTCTCAGTCTTCCAAGTAGCTGGGACTACAGGCGCCCGCCACAATGCCCAGCTATTTTTTGATTGTAGCCATCATTGTTATTTGACGGGCCCGGGCTGGATTGGAACCTGCCAGCTCAGGTGTATGTGGCTGGCGCCTTAGCCGCTTGAGCCATAGGTGCCGAGCCATTATTAAAACTTTATAGTATTTCTTTTTTTCTTTGAGATAGAGTCTCACTTTGTTGCCCTTGGTAGAGTACTGTGGTGTCATAACTCACAGCAACTTCAAACTCTTGGGCTCAAGTGATTCTCTTGTCTCGGCCTCCCAAGTAGCTGGGACTACAGGTGCCTGCCACAATGCCCTGCTGTTTTTGGAGATGGAGTCTTGCTATGACTCAGGCTGGTCTCAAATCTGTGAGCTCAGGTCATCCACCTGCCTCGGTCTCCCAGAGTGCTGGGATTACAGGCATGAGCCACCGCACCTGGCCTAAAACTTTATAAATATTCTTAAGATCAGAAGATTGCCAGTGTGAGTCTCATAACTGACATCACTAAGTTATTATGTCTCCATGTCACTTTAGTGGATCTGTCAGAGTTAGATGTTTAATTTCTTTTTCCCTTTGTTTGGCATGGTTTTATTATGTGGGATGGGCATATTGCTGAAGTCCTCCGCTATGTATTTATCAAATGGTAGAAATATTTATTCCCTTTGCATAGAATGTCAGCAACAAATGAATAATCTGAGTCTGCATAGCATATTGTTATTAGTGTGTTTTATAATATCTGCTCAGTGCCTGTGGCTCAAGGGGCGAAGGCGCCAGCCACATATACCTGAGCTGGCAGGTTCGAATCCAGCCTGGGCCCGCTAAACAACTGGCTGCAGCCAAAAAATAGCCGGGTGTTGTGGCAGGTGCCTGTAGTCCCAGCTAATTGGGAGGCGGAGGCAGGAGAATTGCTTGAGCCCAGGAGTTGGAGGTTGCTGTGAGCTGTGATGCCACGGCTCTCTACCCAGGGCGACAGCTTGAGGCTCTGTCTCAAAAAAAAAAATAAATAAATAAAATATCATTAAGGGTATTTATCAGCATCTATACATGTGAATGGTCCATGCTGGTTTATAGCCCCCAGCTCAGTGGTAGAGGCTCATCTTGGCAAACCAGTCACAAATTGGGAGAACTTCTGATTATATTTGTTATTTCTTATATAATTGTCTTTTATTATGTTCTTATTGTTCTTTCTGTAAAGGTATTTTCAGTGTCAACCCAAATATGGCCTGTTTGCTCCTGTTCACAAAGTGACCAAGATTGGCTTCCCTTCCACTACGCCAGCAAAAGCCAAGGCTGCTGCAGTGAGACGAGTAATGGCCACCACACCTGCCAGCTTGAAGCGAAGCCCTTCTGCCTCCTCCCTCAGCTCCATGAGCTCGGTGGCCTCCTCTGTGAGCAGCAAGCCCAGTCGGACAGGACTAGTAAGTTCCCTCTTCTCATTCTCTGCCTGTTTCCCAGGCATGATAAATGCCCACTATAGGTGCGCTGCTTTGCTTGTCCTTGTGCTAAACGTTGGTCAGAGCTTGCTGTGATAACCCATGCGAGTAAGTTTTGGAAAAATGTAACTCCAGCGAGCATATCATTTTTGAAATAGGAAAGGGTTTTTAATAGCCCATTTCAGAATCTTAAAGGCTTAAGATAAAAGCTTCAAGCCTTTTAAATTTGTACCATTTCTTGGTGAGTCTGTAGTAACTATTGCTTATTCTACCATGGGATGAATTCTTTTCTCTGAAATTATTTTGGGCCAAAAATGACAGGAAAATTGGAAGTATCCTTTTTCTCAAGTATGTAGATCTTTCTGACTTCAAACAGTTTTTGGAACTAAAGTATTAAGAGAAAAGGCGTGTTCTTAGAATGTCAGTATTGTATTGACATAGTCTAGCCTACTGAGAGCAGTTAATGTGAGAAGTATTTCTGGTTTGGGGCAGAAGATACAGAATGGAACTTCTTTTAGTTTTAATTTGTTAAACACAATTTTTTTAGGCTGGACTTTGTGGCACATGTCTGTAGTCCCAGCTACTTGGGAGGCTGAGGCAAGAGGATTGCTTGAGCCCAAGAGTTTGAGGTTGCTGTGAGCTATGATGCCATGGCACTCTACCCAGGGTGACAGAGTGAGACTGCCTCAGGAAAAAAAAAATTTTAATGGACAAATAATAATTATACATATTCATGGGGTTACATCACGATGTTTCAGTACATACAATATGTGGTGATCAGATCAGAGTAACTAGCATATTCATCATGTCAAACATTTATCATTTCTTTGTGGTGGGAAGAAGGAAACTTCTGGAACTTGAGAAGGATAGTAGGAAAAACTGTGTTTTGTGTTATTTCCTGTCTTCTTTTCAGCTTCTTTTCCAGTTCCTCTCCTGCTCTCCCTCTTTTTCCCCTTTAAAGCAGTAAAAGTAGAATAATCAGAATTAAAATAAGATAGATAACTCATTCTATTTGTTAATGTGGTATATTATTCGGGTCAGAAGCCCTATCCTTAGGTTTATTCTCTTAAAGTGAGACAAAGACTGTTTGAATTAGAAACGGCAGCCTAAGATTCTACTCCAAACTGATCAAAGATCTCTGCTTTGTGATAGTGAACTGAAGACAGGAGTTAGAACATTCAGTGGTGCCATTGGAGAGTAGGGTTGTTAGCCCTTGGTCTTGTTTGCCTGCTCTTCCATTGTCAGGCAGAGAAGGGAAAGACAGGGTGGTAGAGTCTTTGGGGATTGTGATCTTCTGACAGCCAGATGGAATTTCCACCTGTTATGTTCAGGTAAAATAAATATCGCTTAGATTTTTTCATTTTGCATATGAAAATAAAGTCTGCATCTTCAACAAAAATTACTATTATGAGAAAAGCCTGACAAGAACAATGAAATGGAGGTGAAGAAATCCAAACTCCTTTGTTTGGGCAAAGCCTTGTTGAGAGTGGGTCAGCAAGCTTTATTATAGAATACTGTCTGCTTTGAAATTCCAGGAACAATTCCATGGAAGTGCCTAGGTCATTCTTTCTTGAGTAAGTTTTATTACCTTGTAACTAATTATAAGTGTCCATTTCTTTGGAAATACCATGCTTTCCCTGCTCCAACAAACAATCCTCTTAGTTTCTAGACCAGCTTCTAGACCAGCTTTGATTCCTCTTAGCTCTCCTTATTAAATCAAGGTAATTCACAAAGAGAGATGAGTCTTCTTGCCTTTTTAGATTGCTTATTTTTATGTGTCTTTATTGAGGGTAAGTTTAGTTTTTAAACCAAAAGTCATCGTAAAAGAATACAACAAGGATATAGAAGAAATAGGAGAATCAAAAGTGTGATTTTAATTATATTGGTCAGAGATGTATTTCTGTTCCAGAGAAACATAAATAGAAAGAAAAAAAATTTTAATTCATTCGCAATGGGTTACGGCATATGCACTGCATATCTTGTCAAATCTTGGAATCATATTTATCACTGCCTGCCTTATTTCCTGTGCTACATTGATTTTTGCGTAGTACTTTTTGTCATGGCAATAGCCAAAACCCAGCTTTGCAAAGATGGATGTTATTGAAAGGAACATAGTACAATCTAACCTTGAAACTAAATTATCTCAAACTGGTAGTTTGTGTGCTGTCCAACAAATGTTGCTGTACTACCCTTGGAACTTAACACATCCCACAGTGCCCCTGAGAGTTTGATGCAGCACCCTGGGACATCTCTGCACATGGTTTGGGAACCTCACATTTAATGTATTCAGGAGGAAATGTTAGTAAGAGAAAGCATAATTTAACCATATGATGAAATTGGTTAAAAGAGCGGAAAGAAGTTTCTCCTAAGTATGTTTAAGTAACTAAAGAAATTTCACTAAAAGAAATGGACAAGTTGCATTTGATTCTTTTACTCCCATAGTTATCAAATTGCCAAATCCTTAACTGATGAAAGATCCTCACTGTAAGGAGGGCTCAGAGAAACTGATTAAGAGGAGAGCCTTCGACATGATTGCAAGAGGGACTTTACCTAACAATTGCAATCAGTGTAACCTGGCTTATTGTACCCTCAATGAATCCCCAACAATAAAAAAAAAAAAAAAAGAGGAGAGCCTTCAAGTAATGAATGAAGCTTTGACTGCAGAAGATGAAGTAAAGGCTGAATTGATCTGGAACCAGCAATGGCCACATAAACAGCCTTGAACAAACACTTGCCAAGGGATGAGGCTATTTCTTACCTACCTCCCAGCTTCTGGAGTCTAGCTTGGAAGAACATTGTTAAACTTGCTCAATTACCTGTTAACATTTAACGGAAGGTTAAATGGATTTTCTTCTCTGGATTTTTACATAGTTGTTAGCCTCAAGGTGGTAGAAGTTGGGTGTGTGGAACAGCAAAGATTAACGGATGGGAAACTGAACACAGTGTTTCTTGAATACCCTGACTCTTTTCCTGTCTTTCTCCCTCCTTTGTTTTTTTTTTTATCACTTCTCCCTCTTTATATTTTTCTCCCTCCTTTCACCTTCTTCCTTTCTTCTTTTTTTTTTTTTTTTTTTGTAGAGACAGAGTCTCACTTTATCGCCCTCCGTAGAGTGCCGTGGCGTCACACAGCTCACAGCAGCCTCCAACTCCTGGGCTGAAGCGATTCTCTTGCCTCAGCCTCCCGAGTAGCTGGGACTACAGGTGCCTGCCACAACGCCCGGCTATTTTTTGGTTTTGCAGTTCAGCCGGGGCCAGGTTTGAACCCGCCACCCTCGGTATATGGGGCCGGCGCCTTACCGACTGAGCCACAGGCGCCGCCCTTCCTTTCTTCTTTATACACAAATTTGTCTTTCTCTTCTGTTTTTCTCCTCATCTCCTTTTTCTTCCTTTCTCTCATGTCTATCTGTACATGTGCATGCTCATACTCACACTTTTAAAGGCAAATAGATTGGGGTTCAGGGCCTGAAGGCTGGATTCCTGAATGAGAACTTCAACGCCTTTCATTTTGAAAGAAAGATGGAGAAAATCCTTACAAAAATCCAACTATTTAGTCAATTGCAGGAAAGTTTATGACTCTTAAAAGAGTGGCTTCATCATTACTTAATGGTATTTAGAAGCTTAGGAAGCTTTAAGAAGTCTCAATCTCAAGTCTAAGGGTGAAGAGATTGGCCAGAACGTCATAACAAGATAACTATCAAGCTTGGTCTGAGAGTGTAGAGAAACTTGTTAAATGGGTTCTGTGGAATTTTTCTAGATTCCTATACGGCCCTGTCAGCTGAGCCCAGAGTACTTAGGGTTTGAGCCACTTATTCTCCTTCTAAACACCTTCCTGGTTAATCTAACCTGTTTACATTGATGTGTTCTTTGTGAGATTTACAGATAGCAGGCACACTCTGTCTTGTTTTTTTGATGAAAAGCCTTTCCTAATCATTGCAAGCCTGTGAGCTGGAGCAGCTCTTGCTTTGCTGAGGAGATGCCCACCATACACGCATCACTCCTTCCTTGCTTCCCTACTGCATCATCGCCCTTCACTTCTTTAACTTTCCTTTGCAGTTGACTGAAACCTCCTCCCGTTACGCCAGGAAGATCTCCGGCACCACTGCCCTCCAGGAGGCCTTGAAGGAGAAGCAGCAGCACATTGAGCAGCTGCTGGCTGAACGGGATCTAGAGAGGGCGGAGGTGGCCAAGGCCACGAGCCACGTGGGGGAGATAGAGCAGGAACTAGCTCTGGCCCGGGACGGACACGACCAGGTGAAGTCTGGTGCTGACCTTGTTGTGGAGATGGTGATGGTTTCTAAATTGAGTGAGGAGGCCTAGGGGCATGCCCAGTGCTGGGTGCCAAGGAGCTAGTCTTGAGAGCACTTCTGAGCTTGTTTGAAAGCTGTGACCTGGTATCTGTTTCCATCATCATAGAGAGGAAGTTTTGTTCTTCTTGATTCTACCTTAGTCTTCAGTCTTTATGTCCAGGTCATTTGGTCTGTGTTAGGCCAGCTTGTTTATTAGGACTGTACCAGTGAATTACAGCTCCTGTTTGTAGATTATTGTTTGTATGTGTTTCAGCTTCAAAAAAGATGAGAGTTGTTTTAACACTGCCCTCTGTTGCTTTAATGGTGTGATTTTTCATCATCTAGCTTCCAGGAAAGCTGCTGAGAGTAACCCGTTAAGATAGAATTTTAATGTGACAAGGTTTTAGAGCAATGCCCACCCACTGTGGTTAACACTTACCTGTAGCTCTTTGGAGGTATCCCTGGGCCTGTATCCAGGTCAGAAAGAGACCACTCACAGACTTCCTTGTCTTCCCCAGCATGTCCTGGAATTGGAGGCCAAGATGGACCAGCTGCGAACAATGGTGGAAGCTGCTGATAGGGAGAAGGTGGAGCTTCTCAACCAACTGGAAGAGGAGAGAAGGTGACCCCAAACTTTACTGGCGCAGTTGATGATCTTAGGGGAAAAGTTCCTGTTAACATTATTGTTGCCATCCCTTAGAACCAAAAGAATGACTATGGGTTCAGTAGAAATTGAACTCTTCATACTGTGTGAGAGGTTGCTTTAATTTGACTTTTTTCAGCAAACGTGGAATTATTAAACGTGGCCTGATTGATTTAATAGAACATGCCAAACATCTTGAGGATTGCTTTAGTCAGTGTTGTAGAGGTAATCTCAACCTAGTTTTCACATGGAACCATTCCTAGGAAAGGATATTCTAGGCCTGAGTTACCTAGTATTTATGAAATTGCGTCTTGTCTGGGGTGATAGAAGGCCCCTGTCCTAGACAAACTCAGTACAAAATTCTCCAATGTAAAACAATTAGAGAATTACCAGTATGAGATCAAATGCTAAATGATGTAAGGGAAGTCAGGTTTAGTTCTTACAAAAGGAAGTTTCTCAAGGCTGTGAATAAACAAAATCTCTGAAAAAAGCATCTGCATGGAAACTGTTCAGATATTCCTAGGTTATTGGAAGTTTGTCTATTAGCTTTAATGCCATCTTCTGTCATTTCTGATAACAACAACTTAATCCAGTAATAATCTAGTATTACAGAGTGCTCAGGACAGTCATGAGCAATGGTGTATGTAGTAAGCCTGCACAGTGAGGGTACAATATTCTTTTGAGACAAAGTCTCACTTTGTTGCCATGAGTAGAGTGCAGTGGCCTCATATCTCACAGTAACCTCTAACTCTTGGGCTTGGGTGATCCTCTTGCTTTAGCCTCCTGAATAGCTGGGATTACAGGTGCCTGCTTCAATGCCTGGCTAGTTTTTCCTTTATTTATTTATTTACTTTTAAGTAGAAATGGCATCTTGCTCTTGCTTAGGCTGCTCAGCCAATCCATTGGCCTTGGCCTCCCAGCCCAGCCACCCTGGTGAGCCACCCTGCCCAGCCTATAATGCTGTTTCTTACCAAGGACATTACTTTCTCATTGGAGAGAAAAATACTATACATGGGAAATTCTTACATTTAAAAAATGGCTGTAGGTAAACAAGAGACTGTGATAGACCTTTGTAGACCCTTCTGAATGCTATGGAATCCGTTCCATTTGTTCCTGTTCATAAATTGGCTCTTTGCAGATGGCCAAGCAGTGCAAATGTCAATTAGCTCTCCCTTCAACCTTGGATGACATTTCTTACTTAAATGACTAGGATTTTTTATTCTGAATTGTTCTAGAAATGCCGGTGAGTTTGAAGGGTTTTTTTTTTTTTTTTTTACATCTAAGGTATGTACTTTGTCCACCTTTCCTTCCTTTTTTTAAAGATTCACAATGTGGTTGGTACCTGGCTCTTATAAATCCTCAGAACATCATTGTATTTCACTGGCTTTGTGATGGCTTTGATAGATACCTACACCCAGTATCAGAATTTAAAATGTGAGATAAATGTGCATTTTGGAATCAAAGAAATAGGATCTTTGGTTGCTTCTCCCCCAAATTGTTCACAGCCCTGTGCTCCCAGTCTTGGAGCAGGTGCTGGTATTGTCCCAAAGCCTTTAAGATTGGAGGTCTCTGCATAAGAAGCCTGCTAACTTCACCCTAAAATATCTGATGTGAGGTGATATAAGGAGAGATTTTCTTTTTCTTGTTTTCTTTTTTTTTTTTTTTTTTTGAGACGTGGTCTCACTCTATTGCCCTGGGTAGAGTGCCGTAGTGTCACAGCTCATAGCAACCTCAACTCTTAGGATTAAGCAATCCTCTAGCCTCAGCCTCCCACGTAGCTGGGACTACAGGCACCTACCACAAACACCTGGCTAGTTTTTAGAGATGGGATCTAGCTTAGGCTGGTCTCAAACTGGTGAGCTCAGGTGATCTGCCCCCTTCGGTCTCTCAAGTGTTAGGATTTCAGGCATTAGCCGCCATGCCCAGCCTTTTTATTTTTTTGAGACAGTCTTAAGCTCTCACCCTGGGTTGGGTGCTGTGGCGTCATAGCTCACATCAACCTCCGACTCTTGGGCTTAAGCAATTCTCTTGCCTCAGTTTTTCTATTTTTAGTAGAGACGGGATCTCAGTTTTGCTCAGGTTGGTCTCAAACACTTCAGTTCAGGCAATCCACCTACCTCGGGCTCCCAGAGTGCTAGGATTACACTGACTGTTAATTTGCTTTCTTAAGTGCTTTGTTTTGGTTCTATTCCACAGGAAAGTTGAAGACCTTCAGTTCCGGGTTGAAGAAGAATCAATTACCAAAGGCGATCTTGAGGTAAAACCGCCCTCTAGCTCTCTAAAGTTTTTATGGGTACCACTATTCAGAAATGTGAGTGAAATAATGTGCCACCTGACATGTATGGCCAGAAAATTCAGGTGAGGGAATGGCAGGAACCCTAGCCTCTCTGGCCAAGTTGGGTTTTGGGTGTGGCTTTACAGTGATGATGCCAGCCCTTGAGTCTGTGACTGTAGCGTCCTGCTTCCTGTGGCCCAAATTCTTACTACTATTTTCTTATGCTTCAAAATTTAAAACGATGAATTGTATTTAATCAGGTCATAAATCTGGCAGTGTGTCCTTAATTTAAAGCAGTCCTAAGTAAGACTAGGTATGTTCCCCTGACTTGGTATTTTGAAGAGCCCTTTTTATTTTATCATAATAGTTCATAACAAAGTTTTTCACTTTGCTTTTCAGTTGAACAAGATAGGTTCTTTTATAATCCTGTAAAAGAAGTTTCTCATAGTTAATTTTTTAAAAAATTACCAAAGCAATAAACAAGAGCAATTTATATTCGGCTTCTTTTTCTTCCATGCCACATTTAGAATTCGTAAAGTGTCGGGTTTCTCATCTCTTCTTAACAATTATTCGTATTAGTGTTTTAATTAGGCACAATTGAATGTTTTCTTGGTTTCATGCCATTGCTAAATATATGACAAATGTAAATTAATATTTTTAAACTTTTCAGATATTTGGGTTTTTAAAGTATTTTAATAAAAATTGCACTTGTCAGTGCATTTACCCAAACATACATTTTTTTACTACCTTTACAATTTTAGAGTTTGTTGGCTGCCCAAATTGTATTTAAATTTCAGCGGCCCTTTCAAATAGGAACTCTGATTTCTTTGGAAATGAAACATCTTTACAGTCTTTATAAAAAGAGTAAGGGTGGCGCCTGTGGCTCAGTAGAGTAGGGTGCCGGCCCCATATGCTAGAGGTGGCAAGTTCAAACCCATCCCCGGCCAAAAACCGCAACAACAACAACAAAAAAAGTAACGGGAACACACTTTTTTTTTTTTTTTTAATTCTTCCTCTTTATTCATATTTTTAAAAATCTCTTTTTTTTTTTTGGTCAGGGCTGGGTTTGAACCCGCCACCCTTGGTATATGGGGCCGGTGCCCTACTCCTTGAGCCACAGGCACCGCCTAAGGGAACATTTTTGCTTTCTAGTTTGTAGGACCCAGAATTTAATAGTTCATTAACAATCTAATAGATACCTTTTTCACTCATTTCATATACAGTCACATTCCTTTAGTTGACCTTTGTGTTCTCATCCATTTAAAAACACGCAGAGTTTCATTAGAAATTTCATATCATCATCTAATTCATATGAAATATAGCCTATAGCCTGTGTGTTTGGGGAGGGTCAGTTTAAAATATTTACATCAGTACTAGGCTGGTACAGTCTACCTGATAAACTTACTTGAAATTGATCACATGTAGGTATCTTGAAACCCTAACACATATTGAAACCTTAGTTGAGTCTCTTTTCTGTTGTTTAATTTTTTTATTTTTTTACTGATAGCAAAAGAGCCAGATTTCTGAAGATCCTGAGAATGTAAGAGGGCACTTAACTGTGTGGATATTTCTTTTGTTAACACAGATTGATTGCAGATTAAAATGCTTATTGATATACTCAAATACTAATGGCATAATCTGACCTTGGGACATGGACCTTAATATTTCTGTGCATGTGACTTCCAAAGCAATTACATTTGTACCTTGAAGAACTTGTATGTAATGATTAAGCTATGTAAATTCATTTATTTAATGACAAGGCCAATGTTTGCTTTATAAAGAATTTTATCAAAAAGAAAAAAGTTCTTTTGTCTGGAGGCCTGGCCTTCACCTAATTCATAATGTCTTCTGATTTTATTTTTATTCCACAAGAGTTGATAAAACATACTAGCATAAAGCACGCTAGATGCAGAGTTGTAGGAATTCTGGGGAAGTTTCTCTGTCTAGTACTACTTCCGACGAGAGAAAAGGCAATTGTGAGACTCCCGGTTCTGACTGGTGGCCTTTTCAGTGCATGCCTACTGCTGGTCAGTGCATGCCAGTGCAGCTGACAAGACGTTCAAACTTCCTCGGCTGCTGCTACACAGGTTTTCCCTAGTTTGCGATAACAGAGGCAAACATTCTTCAATGAAGACACCAAGTGTTTTAAATTTATTGTTACGAAAGTGAGATTTTTCTAGTAGTACCAAAATTAGGCATGTGTTTTGTTTATCTTCTTCCTGATGATTAAGGTAAACACACAACACAAATCTTACCGAAGTGGCCTCCAGTGCACTGCTGCTTGGTGTACTCTGCCAACTGTGATGCAAGTTGAAAAGAGCCTGAGAATTTTTTTGCTTTGTTTACTACCACAAGAGAATGAAATTAAAACAAAAAACTATTTTTCTTCTTACCACCTCCTGGCAGCTGAAATAGACAACTCACGACTGAACTTTTTAAAAGGTTTTCATTCTGGCAGTGCCTGTGGCTCAAGGAGTAGGGCGCCAGTCCCATATGCCGGAGGTGGCAGGTTCAAACCCAGCCCCAGCCAAAAACCACAAAAAAAAAAAAAAAAAAAAAAAAGGTCTTCATTCTGAAGGGTTCCTTTTTGTGAAGCTACTTCAGTGATCTGGGTCTCTTCTCTCCTTCCAAAACAGGCTCCCGCTGCACCCGGTGTCAGTCTGCATGGGATCTCCCTCCTGCCTCTCTTGTGCGCTTCTTGCAAAGCCTTTGCTTTCCTTCTCGGTCCCCTATCCCAGGACTTTCCTCTTATGTCTTATTCTAAGAAAGAAATAATTTTAAAAGGAAGGTTTCCTGTTTAGTGTCACATTTTTATTATGTGCAGTGGCATGGAAGTGGATCACCAGTTCCTTGCTGTTAATTGATCAAATGCCACTCTAGAGCCCCAGATAACTTGTGTATATACCCATCAGTCAGGAGGCAGTAGCTGTGCTCATCTGGAAGATCTCTGAATGGAGAAAAAAAAATCACATTAAATGTATATTTGCCTTTTATCTGGAAGTAGGGACCTTTTACCAAGAGGACATTTAATACAGTGTCAAGAGAAGAAAGATTCTGTTGCCTTTTTGCCTTTTCCTAGGACTGTGGTTTGGGATTTCAGTTCTTAAGGCTATGACCTCAATTATGTAGATATGAATTAGATTCTTCTTTTGTAAAAGCAGGTAAAATTGAACAACTTTTGTCAAAGGCACATATGGACCAAGGGGACTTTTCAGACAATTAGGTTTTGAATTTTATCTCATTTTCAGAGTAAAGAGCTGAAGTGAAGAATTTTACTAAATTCTTTTTACTAAAAAGTGAAGAATTTTAAGTTTTTTTCACTTACCTTTTAAATGGTATTTATGGTTCATAAGCAAAGTGACCTCTTGAATGCATTGAAGTCCCTTGAGTACCACTAGAATGAGTGAAGGTGTGTATAACCTTTATTTTTACATTCTACCTTCTACTCAAGCTTTGCACTACTTTGTTTAGCTGCTGTTGTCATTTTTTCATTGCCCATATTGTCCAGACTGATAGATCAGTTAGAAACACAAAATATTTAAATTATTATGAGTAACAAGCTGCTGAGAGCCATTCCTTCAATAAGTTTTGTCATTCTGATAACTGATGATAACCTTTTGGGTAGGAGAGGTTGGGTGGGATGAAAGGTACATTTGGATATCTAGATTATTTCAGAGTGATTAAGATTCTGCAGCACTTATACATCTCAGAAAGAGATGGCCCTCTGGGTTCCCCAGTTAGGTTACCCCTAAGGATGTGGTGATGAGCATCTGTGAGAATGCAGTGTATCTGTGGGATCTCGGAGGCTCTGACTGCATTCGGATCCCACCAGCTCTTCGCGTGAATTCAAACTCATGTCTTTGTGTTGTGTCATCATTTCTTAGCTTTCTTCCCTCTGAGGGATAAAAATAATAAGCCCCTTTCCAGTTTGAGCTAAACTTTTTTTCTGCCTGAGCCCCTTAATTGATCTGCTTCAGAGATAGGAGCTGTGGAAGATAATTAACTGAATTTTGTCTTTGTAATTGATTCCTCCCTCCTTCTCTGAGACAGACAGCCTTTGGTAAATCCACTTTTAGACGGAAATTGAGCTTCCCATGGCTCCAGACTTGTCTGACATGATCATGTTGCTGAAAATCTCACAAATACCCTTCTCACCCATTTCAACAGAGGCCTCTGGTGTGACTTCCTTAGCTCTAGTTCTGGAGCCCCCTTTATTTAGGGTTATTACCTGACCCTTTCTCATATTAAATTTTATGCTACAACATAAGGATCTGCTATGAGGACTTATAGAACGCTTTAAGATTTTTTTATTCCACGTTTAAGTGAGAGTAATGATCATTTTGAGGGTTGATTTACTTTTTGAAGCCATTGAGTCAGTTACATACACATTAATGTCAAGTAGCCTTCGTGGGGAGGAGGGAAAATGATAGTTTAGAGGGATATTAACTATTCTAATTTGTGCTGATAAACTTCACTTATCAATATAACTTATATTTGGCTGCATGCATCTGATACTTTCATCTTGCTCACGTTTTCCATTTTTTCTTTCCAAAGAGACCAGCTCATGTCCCCTGTCCACCACCACCCTTTTGTCCATAGCGCTCATCCTCACCCCCAGCCTCCTCATCTCATTCCATCCTCTTCCCATCTCCATTACCCCTTTTGTTCATCCTTTGGCGGAAGGTACTGGTGGCTCAGCCTGCATGCCGCTGTCTCTCCTCTTGTGCTGGCATGTCATGGTGGCACTGTTGTGTTCTCTTCCTCTTCCTTTTTACTAACAGACGCAGACCAAACTGGAGCATGCCCGCATTAAGGAGCTTGAACAGAGCCTGCTCTTTGAAAAGACCAAAGCTGACAAACTCCAGAGGGAGTTAGAAGACACTAGGGTAATGGTTTTCACTATTTAATGAAGCAGACCCATGCGTGTGAGTGGTGGACACCTCGGGTGATGACATACCTCATAGCTGTCCTGAGCCTTGACCCAGTGGTTCAACTGAGTTTGGTCTTGGTACTATTCAGATATTCTTAAGCTTAGACTGGTGGGTAGGCACAGGTGTTTAATATCAATTTTTTTGTCAAAAGTAAAGACTCACTCCTTTGGTTAACTCAACCAAAATCGAGATCAGAAACTTTACAACTCTATAAACTAATGGATATAACAGTATTTGAAATTCTTTGTGTTAATACCTTGAAATACATTTCTCCAGTGTGCCACAAGCAGTCAATTGTCCTCTTGTTCTCATATTCATAGTTATTGGATTTTCTAAATAATCTTTTTTTATTGTTATTTTATTTTAGCTCTCTTTTCTGCCTTTTCCCTGGCCTCATGGGGGAAGGAAATAGAAACATTGGCTCTTTCTAATGGGAGTTAAGGACATTTTACCCCAGTTATCTTTTTTTCTTGATAGCTGATCTCTTTGTACCTCCCTCCTTTCTATTACCCAGGAGATTAAAATCTAATAGTCAGAAAGGAGAAATGTGTGTTGGGAACAGAATAGCTTCTTACTGTCTCTAGCTTGCTGTGTTTGGCCCTTGCAGTCAATACATTAGTCATGTTTTAGTTTGTTTATATATTAAAGCACCTATATAGTGCTTACTTTTTGTTCTAAGTCCTTTACAAGTATTATTCAGTCTCAACACAACCACAAGAGATAGGAGTATTATTTTTCCCATTTTACAGATAGGAACACGAAGGCACAGAAAGGCTAAATAATTTGTCTAAAGTCACACAGCTTATAGTGATAGTGGAGCCAAGATTTGCATCTGGGCCAATTAGCTCCAGAGCCTTTGGTCATAACCACCACAGAATGGAGTCTTTTATGGAAGTAATTGTATGCTAAAGAATTTAAAAAGTAATCAGAGTGATACACATATAAAAATAAGTATTGATGGGTACCTTTCAATCAGTCAGTAGCTAAATCGCCCACATTCTTTAAAATTTCTAAAATTACTCTGTCTTTGATCAAATTTGGTTTTTGTCAACAGTATTTGTAGAAGTTTTTCTTAGTGAGAAATCATCAAAAATGATGAAAGATGATTTTTAGATCTAGATGATCTAAAAATCTAGACAATTGAGTAATTTTCCTTTTCTAAATCATAAGTTTTTTTTTATTTTTTAAGACAAAAGAAAATATTCTCAGCCTCAAAACCAAAGATTTTTCCTGAGCATTTGGTAAGAAAAAAAAAAATGAAGTGGGGCAGGAATGGTGGCTCACAGCTGTAATCCTAGCACACTGGGAGGCTGAGGCGGGGGCATTGCTTGAGTTCAGGAGTTCCAGACCAGCCTGAGCTAGAGCAAGATTCTCATCTCTACTAAAAATAGAAAAATTAGCCAGGCATAGTGGTGTACTCTTGTAGTCCCAGGTACTTGGGAGGCTAAGGCAAGAGAATTGCTTAAGCCCAGGAGTTAGAGGTTGCTGTGAGCTACAATGACATGATGGCACTCTACCCACAGCAATAGAGTGAGACAGAGTCTCAAAAAATAGGCTCAGTGCCTGTAGTTCAAGTGGCTAAGGCACCAGCCACATTTATCAGAGCTGGCAGGTTCGAATCCAGCCTGGGCCTGCCAGACAACAATGACAACTATAACCAAAAAATAGCCGGGCGTTGTGGTGGGCACCTGTGGTCCCAGCTACTTGGGAGGCTGAGGCAAGAGAATCACTTAAGCCCAGGAGTTGGAGGTTGCTGTGAGCTGTGATGCCACAGCACTCTACCCAGGGTGACAGCTTAAGGCTCTGACTCAAAAAAGAAAAAAATAAAATAATAATGAAGTGGTAATTTTGTGCTGTTTCTTCCGTACATGAGAGTGAAAGAATTGACCTGGGAAATAAAAGAGACTAATGAGATTGAGTTCCTATAGTATGACTGGGTGTTGAAGTAAGGATATTTTTTTTTTACTTTTAAGCTCCTCTCTAATATCTTAGTTTTGTCAGCAAACATTGATGCTTTCTTTTTGTTCTGCATAAGAAGGCATCTATTTATAGCAGTGTTTTTCAGCCATTTTTATCTCATAGCACACTTAAACCTGTAGTGAAACTTCCCTGGCACACTTAAATTATGTTGATCAAAAAAAGAGTAAAATAAAAAGAATGTACTGGCTTGGCACCCGTAGCTCAGTGAGTAGGGCACTAGCCACATATACCGAGGTTGGCGGGTTCAAGCCCGGCCCAGGTCTGCTAAACAACAGTGACAACTGCAACCAAAAAATAGCTGGGTGTTATGGTGGGAGCCTGCAGTCCCAGCTACTTGGAAGGCTGAGGCAAGAGAATCACTTAAGCCCAAGAGTTGGAGGTTGCTGTGAGCTGTGACACTACCACACTCTACCAAGGGCGACATGGTGAGACTCTGTCTCAAAAAAAAAAAAAAAAAAAGAATGTACTTACTGTGCTTTGAACTTCTTTCAAAAATAATTTAATTAATGATCTTTAAAACTTTCTGTGGTACTCCTAAAATCCTCTCACTGAAAAATCACTGATTTACACCATGGTTTTATCCAGATATTTCAGATAAAAGTTTAGGAAATAGAACCTCTGTAAGTTGACCACCCAAGGCACTATAACAAACTGTTCAACATAAGGAGGTGGTCAACATAAGGAACTAGGCATTAGTACCTGTGGCACATGTCCAGTCTGTGAAATATAGGTCAACTCAAGCTGCTGAGTGCAGGGAGGTGGTCAGCTATGTAAGTTCTACTATATTTCTCTAACAAAATGTGTCTTCTATTGATCCTCACTCATGGATTACCAAGTATGAAAATAACCAGTGTGACCCATGTTCGTTTCATATCATCTACATTACTTTTTAGGAAGCACTTTAGAATTCCTTTTAGCCAATAAAGTCATTTTACAAACAGTATGCTTGGTGCCGAAGACATATTAGCAGAATACAAAATGATTCCTGACTTAATTTATTATCTCAACCTAGTGGGAAAGGCAGACACATGGGTACTCTCCACTGAGGGCAGACTTTGGGAAATAAAATAAAAAACAGAAGTGCCTTAGCACTCTGGGAGGCTGAGGCAGGTGGATTGCCTGAGCTCATGGGTTCAAGACCAGCCTAAGCAAGAGCGAAACCCTGTCTCTAAAAAAAATAGCCAGGCATTGTGCCAGGCACCTGTAGTCCCAACTACTCTGGAGGCTGAGGCAAGAGAATTGCTTAAGCCCAAGAGTTTGAGGTTGCTGTGAGATATAATGCCACAGCACTCTATTGAGGGCAACAAAGTGAGAGTCTGTCTCAAAAAAAAAAGAAGTGCTATACTTTATATGAAAATACCATCTAAAGTACAATCATATTATTTTCATTTTTTTACTTAGCTGTTTGTTGTCACTAAGAACTATTGCTCTATTGGATTTAATTTATTGATTCTAAAGACTTTGCAGCAAAGGGATTTGTTAATATTTTGTACCTTATTTTGAGGTAACAAATACTTGACTCTTCCCTGTTCAGAAAATTGTATGAAGTGAATTAATGTTTTTGACTGGAAGCATCTCAGTTCTCAAAGCACAGTAATTATAGTCAACTCTGAAATATTAATGACTTGAATATGCAGTTTGGGAGACCCAAGTGCTTTTTTGTCTTAAGGATGTTTTAGTCTTTATTGGTATTATAATCTGGAGTGGGCAGAGCAAATGGAAGAAACGTATCTATTATTTTCTGTCCAAATAAAGGCAGTGTGGGAGAGGAGTCTTAAATTCAGAGTTTTGGTCCTTAAAGTTCAGGACTCATTGCTGTTTTTAAATTATTTGTGTTCCCTTCTATTTCCCAGGTTAATCAAATAATTTTTATGCCCAAAGCTAGCATTTCCTACATGTTCTGTTCACTAAACTGACTGCCTAACAAATAGCAGAGGGAAATAATTTTCTAAGACTGAAAAGACACAGGTTAAGACAGTGTTTTTCCTAGCCCTGGAGTGCTTATTCAAAAAGAGCAGATTCCTGGGTACTCCGTCAGAGTACAGACAGAATCAAAATATGTGGGAGTAGCTAGAAACTTGTGTTTTAGACATACATTCCAGGTGACTTAGACCCATACTAATGTCGGAGAACCACTGGGTTAGGGGAACAAGATGTGTGCCCATTTTAAAATCCCAAAAGGATACTCTGTAAGATTCTTATGTATAATCGCAGGTAAGTAATCATTCTTACATTTGTCTTTTTAAAAAAAAGGTTAGTAAGTTAATTCTTCATTATCCACTTGAAGCTTTTATTCTATAGGTAATGTGTTTGAAACATTTGATAGGTTAATTTTAGATTTCTTATACCAGTGCTATCCAAATAGAAGTAACAATGTAAGCTACAAGTATACAGCTTAAAATCTTCTAGTATTGGCTCGGTGCCTGTGGCTCAAGCTGCTAAGGCACCAGCCACATACACCTGAGCTGGTGGGCTTGAATCCAGCCTGGGCCCGCCAAACAACAATGACGGCTGCAACCAAAAAAATAGCCGGGCGTTGTGGCGGGCGGCTGTGGTCCCAGCTACTTGGGAGGCTGAGGCAAGAGAATCGCTTAAGCCCAGGAATTGGAGGTTGCTGTGAGCTGTGATGCCACAGCACTCTACCCAGGGTGACAGCTTGAGGCTTTGTCTCAAAAAAAAAAAAAAAAAAGTCTTCTGGTATCCACATTAACTTACATTTTAGTAAGTTATAGGTGAAATTAATTTGAATAGTATATTTTATGTAAACTGATATACGTAAAATAATTTCACCAGGTAATCAGTATAAAAACAGGGTTAGGGTTAATTTTTTCTAAGTTTTCAAAATCTGATGTATATTTTATACATACAGCACATTTCACTTCAGATGAGCCACATTTTAACTGCCCCGGAGCCATACGTGGGCAATAGCTACTTTGAACAGCACAGTCTTTAAGATCCCCCTATTAGGTGAATAAACAGTTACGCATCCTGGATGAATATGAAGTAGGGTAGAAAAAATTGGCAAAATATGGAAGGTTCTTTCAGGAGGCAGATAATGAGAACTTTGAAAATTACTCTTTCTGTTGACTTACCAATTAATGGATACTATGATTTAAGTTTCATTAGAGGAAAAAAATATTTAAACTCTTACCTATTTTAGATTCCTTTAGTGCAGCGGTTCTCAACCTGTGGGTTTGTAACAATGAAAATACATCGTGGCATTAGGAAGGTTGAGAACCACTGCTTTAGTGTCTCAAAATGTTAGGAGTTTGCTGAAGATTATAATTTAGGACTGGAGCTACCCAAATTGGGTTTAAACCATTATTAACGGTTAGATACATTAACCTGTAATCATTTGCAACAGCTTGACTGCTGCTTGAGATAGGTAATTATTAAATATCTTCAGGATTAAGGAAAAGCATCAGTGATTTGTTATTTATTTATTTTAACTTTATTCAAATTAATATGAGGGTGCAATATTTAGGTTACATTGTTCTCACTTCCAGGGTAAAGTTCCATTTGTAGAAGAGTTCCTCACCCAGGGTGATTTGTTATTGAAAATTGTCTTTTTTTTTTTTTTTTTTTGACTACTGTTATTGTTAATAGGTGGCTACAGTATCAGAAAAATCACGTATAATGGAACTAGAGAAAGACCTAGCACTGAGAGTACAGGAAGCAGCTGAGCTCCGAAGAAGGCTAGAGTCCAATAAACCTGCTGGGGATGTGGATATGTCACTTTCTCTATTGCAAGAGATTAGCTCTTTGCAAGAAAAATTAGAAGTCACCCATACTGGCCACCAGACAGAAATAGCTTCTCTGAAAGAACATTTTGGAGCCCAGGAAGAAACTTATCAGAAGGAGATAAAGGCTCTTTATACTGCCACAGAGAAGCTTTCCAAGGAGAACGAGTCACTGAAAAGCAAGCTTGATCATGCCAACAAAGAGAATTCAGATGTGATAGCTCTGTGGAAGTCCAAACTGGAGACTGCCATTGCGTCTCACCAGCAGGCGATGGAAGAGCTGAAGGTGTCCTTTAGCAAAGGGGTTGGAATAGAGATAGCAGAATTTGCTGAGTTAAAAACACAAATAGAGAAAATGAGACTTGATTATCAGCATGAAATAGAAAATTTACAGAATCAACAAGACTCTGAGCGGTCTGCTCATGCTAAAGAGATAGAAGCCCTAAGGGCTAAACTGATGAAGGTCATTAAGGAGAAGGAGAACAGTCTGGAAGCCATCAAATCAAAACTGGACAGAGCAGAAGACCAGCATCTAGTAGAAATGGAAGACACGTTAAACAAATTACAGGAAGCTGAAATAAAGGTAAAGGAGCTAGAGGCCCTGCAAGCCAAATTCAATGAACAAACCAAGGTTATTGATAATTTTACATCACAGCTCAAGGCTACTGAAGAAAAGCTTTTGGATCTTGATGCACTTCGGAAAGCCAGTTCCGAAGGTAAATCGGAAATTGAGAAACTTAGACAGCAGCTTGAGGCAGCTGAGAAACAGATTAAAAATTTAGAGATTGAAAAGAATGCTGAAAGTGGCAAGGTTTGTATCAACATCCTTCATCTTTTTTTCCCATTTATTATCCTTATTTTGCATTATGTGTTACTTTTGAGTTCGGTTAATTCATCTGTAAAATTTCTGACTTAATTAAAACAAATTGCGTGGTCCTCCTGTTGAGTATAGTTTAGTATCTTTTGAGTATCTTGAGTATGGTTTCATCTGAGGAGATTAGAGAAAATAGTAGCTCAACCACATACCTTTATTTTGGCTGCCTATTACCTGAGTACCTTATCTAGTACTTTATGCTGAGATCTCTTGTTTAAGCTTAGTTTGAGTCTACAATCTCTATTTATAACAGCTCCCTAAGACAATGATGTTAAGGTAAATGAGTGAACAAATTAAGAGGGGAATTTATAAGATTATGTCCTTCTTTCCTGCCCACATTTGTTTCAGTATGTTTCAGTCATTGATAGCATGTAACAAGATGGTCCTATAAGGTTATATTACTGTATGTACCTTTTCTATGTTTAGATACATTTAGATCCACAAATACTTATCACTGTTGCCTATGGTATTCAGTACAGAGACAGTTGTAGCCCAGGAGCAGCAGCCACACCACCTAGACTAGGTATCTAGTTTTGTGTAAGCGCACTCAGTGATGTTCATGTGACAAAATCACCTAACTTCATAATTCTCAGAACATACCCTCGACCCTAAGCTACCCATGACTGTGATCGTCTGATTTATAGGGTTAAGTACTAAAACACAACATGAGCTCTGAGTGCTTCTTGACTCTTGTAAATGAAAGTGCTGTGATAAATAACGTTTATGGCAAAATTAAGGTTAAGACTCTAGAGCCCTTTCCATCATCAGTTGTGTTTCACTGGAGTTTTTCTGTGGCACAATGAGAACTCTTTTGCTTTTTTGAGGAAAAACTAGACAAGTGTGAATTTGGTCAAGGGATAGGAAATTATATGAAACATTCACCAGCTACATTTCATACTAACTAGTCTTGTTAAATGTCATCTTCACTTTTAAGGATTGTTCGAAGAATTCTTTCTCAGTCCTGCCACTAGTTGAGGTGCTGGTATTGATGCTGAATGTTCTGAGATTTTTGTGGGAGAAGCTGCCCTGTTGGCAAAGAAGGAAGGGTTGTGATGGTTAAATGGGGAGAGGTGAGGACAGACAAACAGCAAAAGTTTATTAAGTAACCATAGTTAAAGATAAATTAGTTATAGGAGATTTTTCTCAAATCTCCTCATGTGGTTCCTAAGTACCAGTCAATACACAAAAATTGATTAGAAGATAATGTGTAGCTAATGGTTAGTTCATTTTATTTACATCAAGATTTAATGCAGCAGTTCTCAACCTATGGGTTGTGACCCCTTTGTAACAATGAAAATACATCCTAGATATCAGATCTTTACATTACGATTCACAGCAGTAGCAAAATTATAGTCATGAAGTAGCAACAAAAATAATTTTATGGTTGGGGGTCACCACCACCTCAAAAATAATGAGGAACTGTATTAAAAGGTTGAGGCATTAGGAAGATTGAAAACCACTGATTTAATGAAAGCCAAGTTCTCATAACTGTTACCTAGCAGATTTTTAAATTTATTTTTATTGAAATGTTGAAATAATTTAAGCACATACAAAATTACAGAAAATAATGTATACATATTCCCATCACTTCTGTCTTAATGTTGTTTTTTTGTTTTTTGTTTTTGAGACAAGGGTCTCACTTTGTTGCCCTTGGTAGAGTACAGTGGCATCACAGCTCACACCAACCTCAAACTCTTGGGCTTAAGCGATTCTCTTGCCTCAGCCTACCGAGTAGCTGGGACTATAGGCGTCTGCCACAATGCCCGGCTATTTTTTGGTTGCAGTTGTCATTGCTGTTTAGCTGGCCCGGGCCGGATTTAAACCTGCCAGCCTCAGTGCATGTGGCTGGCATCGTAACCACTGTACTGCGGTTGCTGAGCTTTCTGTCTTAATGTTTTAAACTCCAGAAAATGAAACGGCTCATTTAGAAAGTAAGCATCTGCACTTTCTGCTTTAGATCATGCTGATATTTCCAAATTAAATTGAGGTATAGAAAAACAGTCTATTTTGACTATTTAAAATAGCTATATCCAGGGTGTCCATAAAGTTTGTGTGCAGTTTACTATGTTAAACTTATTTTTTTTTTTTTTGCAGTTTGTCTGGGGCTGGTTTTGAACCACCACTTCCGGCATATGGGCATGTGGTGCTGGCACCCTACTCCTTTGAGCCACAGGCGCCACTCTACTATGTTAAACTTCTAAATTGCACATGAACTTTATGTCCACCTTGTATAATCATATCTAGAACTAAATTGTTTGAAAAGTTATTGACTTCTTAAAATTAAAAAAAAAAACACCAACTTTTTATTCCTTTCAGTTTTTTTCTGTTCCATTTGTTTCTCATAAAGTTTTTGTGTTTGTTTTGTTTTTTCCATCTCATTCTTCTGTTTTTGTTTTTTTGTTCATTTACTTCTATGCCATGTAACTGTATGTTAGGCTAGTAACATCACCAAAGAGCTCCAGGGGAAAGAGCTAAAGCTTACTAATCTTCAGGAAAATTTGAGTGAAGTCAGTCAAGTGAAAGAGGCTTTGGAAAAAGAACTTCAGATTTTGGTAAGTACCTGTTGGGAGTCTGCATTTCAGGGTTTCTGGCCATTTCCTGTTCTTAAACTAATTCTCCATAAAGAGAAATATTGCAGCTATTTCCCTTCTTCAAAATACTGATCTAAATTGACTATATTAGTTTTTGGCTGATAAATACTGTACCTTGAGGGGAATCAGATCCCTCAAGATCAAACCCAAACTCGCAATTAAGGTAGGTATTACTTAAAAAAAAAAAAAAAAAAAAAAACAATCCCTTTGCCTCTAATAATGTATTGCTTTGGATTGTTATTGACTAGTTTCACTAAATACAGAGACCTTCCAAGTTACACATTGGACACAATTAGATTTTGTTTATAACAGGGTTCTTGTTCTGTGCCTTTTATTTTTTGGAGATAGAGTCTCTGGTGCCCTGAGTCTATAGAGTGCTATGGGCATCATAGCTTACAGTAACCTCAGGCTCTTGGGCTCAGATGATCCTTTTTTTTTTTTTTGCAGTTTTGGCCGGGGCTGGGTTTGAACCTGCCACCTCTGGCATGTGGGGCCAGCGCCCTACTCCTTTGAGCCACAGGAGCCACCCCAGATGATCCTCTTGCCTCAGTTTTTTCTATTTTTAGTAGAGATGGAGTCTTCGCTCAGACTAGTTTCAAACTCCTGAGCTCAAGCAGTCCATCTGCTTCAGCCTCCCAGAGTGCTCGCCTGGCCACCTGTGCCTTCTTCCATCTGCTTTGTGCCTACGTGGGGCAGCAAGCCACCAGCCATCCTGGTCATCCGTACCCTTTGTCGATGAGGCTGAGTACTGTCTAATGGAAAGAATGCAAAGAAATCTTTCTAATAACTCGGTTTATTCTGCCTTGAGAAATTACTTTTCCTTTTGTACATTTTTTCTCACCTTAATCTCAAGTTGTAAGACATAGTTTTTTCTTACCTTTTCTCAACTTTCTTCCTTCCCCTTGCTCCTGCCTCCTGCACCAAAAACTTGACCTCTAACAAGGCCGATAATCATGAATAGTACCAGTGGTACCCGCACATCATAGAAAGGGAAAGCTGTAGCTTACAGAGAAACCAGATAAGAGAAACATTAGCTAGTAAAGGTTAGTTTCCCAGATCTTTCACCTTCCTTCTTGTTCCCCATTTATTACACTTCTATGCTAATAATAGTGGTAAGTAAAATTTTGTGATTTTCCCCCCTTATCTAAGTGCCAATATTACAATTTTCTACTTTTGTTAATGGTAAGTATATACACGTAGCTGTGCTCTTCAATATGGTAGCTGTTGTGCACATATGACTCTATAAATTTAAGTGGATTAAAGTTAAGTAAAATTTGAGATTCACTTCCTCAGTTGCACTAGCTACATTTTAAGTGATCAATGATGATCACATGGAGCTAGTATTCACACAGTAGAAAACATTTCCATCATTAAGGAAAGTTCTATTGGACTGTTCTGGTATATAATATTTTAGCTACATTTTGAGAGGTTGGCCTGGGAATCACCATTTTGTGAGTTGGTGTCATTTGAGAAGATACTGAGTTCCACATCATTTCCCTTCTCTCCTTCCTAAACTTTCAGAATGCTTTGCCTTTTTTTTTTAGAGACAGAGTCTCACTTTGTCACCTTCAGTAGAGTGCTGTAGCATCACAGCTCACAGCAACCTCCAGCTCTTGGGCTTAGGGATTCTCTTGCCTCCCGAGTAGCTGGGACTACAGGCTATTTTTTTGTTGTTGTTGTTGTTGTAGTTTGGCCGGGGCTGGGTTTGAACCTGCCACCCTCGGTATATAGGACTGGCACCCTACTCACTGAGCCACAGGTGCTGCTCCCCTTTTTTTCTCTTTATTAATAAGTTTAAAGAGTTTTCCTTCATGTACTCTTAAGAGAATATACGCCACCTTGATCCTGGCTTTGGGAATCAACACAGGTGGCTTTGATGGATGTGTGGCTTTGAATGCCCATCTTTTTATAATCCTAGTTAGTTAGGAATACTCATTTAAAAATTCTTTTGGTATAGCTAGCTCAATGTTTATTTCAGGACAACCAGGAGAATGATTTTTTTTTTTTTTTTTTTATTTTGGAGACAGAGTTTCACTCTGTCACCCTGGGTAGAGTGCCGTGGTGTCATCATAGCTCATAGAAACCTCTAACTCTTGGGCTCAAGGGATCCTCTTGCCTCCGTTTTCTATTTTTAGTAGAGATGGGGGTCTTGCTCTTGCTCAAGCTGATCTGGAACTCCTGAGCTCAAGTGATCTATCCTCCTTGGCCTCCTAGAGTGCTAGGATTACAGATGTGAGCCACTGTCCCAGGCCAGGAGAATGATTTTTATTTTATTTTATTATTATTTTTTGAGACAGCGTCTCAAGCTCACAGCAACCTTTAATTCTTGGGCTCAAGGGATGCTCTTGCCTCAGTTTTTCTACTTTTAGTAGAGAAGGGGGTCTTTTGCTAAGGCTGGTCTCAAACTCGTGAACTTCTGCCTTGGCCTCCCAGAGTGCTAGGATTACAGGCATGAGCCAGTGCGCCAAGCCCAGGAGAATGATTTTTATTTAATTTTTTAATTAAATCATAGCTGTGTGCATTAATGCAGTCATGGGGTACCATGCACTGGTTTTATATACAATTTGAAATATTTTCATCTGGGAGAATGATTTTTAATTGTCCTGTTTACAAAAGAAGACCGTGAGCAGTAGGTAGTGGATAGACCTTTTTTGTTTTAAGAGTACTTGACACAGACCTAGATTCAAGATGTTTGACTCAGATTACTCTTAGAAATAAAATATTTCATGGAAATAAATATTTCAGAGTTCTGTTCATTGTCTCATGCAGATTTCTTTTTTGTTGTTGTTGTTGTTTTTTTTTTTTTTTGAGACAGAGTCTCACTAGAGTTCTGTGATGTCACAGATCATAGCAACCTCAAACTCTTAGGCTTAAGCGATTCTCTTGCCTCAGCTTCCCAAGTAGCTGGAACTACAGGTGTCCGCCACAATACCCAGCTATTTTTTTTTTTTGGTTGTAGTTGTCATTGTCTGGCCAGGCCTAAGCTGGGTTTGAACCCACCCGTTCTGGTGTGTGTGGCTGGCATCCTAGCTGCTGAGCAATAGGCGCCTGTGCCTAAGTATGTTAGTTTTAATGAAATAAGACCAATAATAAAAAAAAAAGGAGTTAGCATTGTAGTTATAATTGATAGAAACTTTTATCTTTATAATTTGAAATCTTTCTATTCTGAATATCTAATTCTTCTTCTTTAGAAAGAAAAATTTGCTGATGCTGCAGAGGAGGCGGTCTCTGTTCAGGGACGTATGCAAGGTATGTCTTACTAAAGGGTGAGTAGATCATTAGAGAATATCACACACTCAGGCTGGAGCCAGCCTCTGGAGTACTCAGAATACATACTGCCCATAGTCTAATTTCTCTATCCTGAAATTCCTGCAAGTGCCCAGGAATGCTGAATTCCACTAGCTTTCCGAAAAGCCTCAAACTCCCAACTAATCCTTTCTTCTTTTGACATTAAGCTTGTTACATAAAATGTAAGTATTCCTGGCTCGGCTCCATAGCTCAAGAGGCTAAGGCGCCAGCCACATACACCTGAGCTGGCGGGTTCAAATCCAGCCCAGGCCCGCCAAACAACAATGATGGCTGCAACTAAAAAATAGCCAGGCCTTGTGGCGGGCACCTGTAGTGCCAGCTACTTGGGGGCAGAGGCAAGAGAATCACTTGAGCCCAGGAGCTGGAGGTTGCTGTGAGCTGTGATGCCATGGCTTGAGTCTCTGTCTCCAAAAAAAATAAAATAAAATAAATAATAAAATGTAAGTATTCCTAGGAAAAATATTATCTTATTTAAGCTTTTGTCATCAACAGTTTTACCAAGCTTTAGTTAGAAGGAGAGGAGAGATGAGGGGGAAAGGCATGCCTGGTCCTGCCTAATGTACAGATTTGAGAGGCAAAGGCTGGCTGCACACCTGCTTCCTGTGGGTTCTATATAGCGTTGTGATTTCTAATGGGACTTTTTAGTATTCCTGTCTTCTCGAGTCTCACAGGCATATGATTTGATTGGGTTGTAAGACACCCAGTCTAGATGGATTATTAAATATGAAGGATACTAAACTTTTAACTTTATCCTAAATAGAAACTGTAAATAAATTACACCAAAAGGAGGAAGAGTTTAACATGCTGTCTTCTGAACTGGAGAAGTTGAGAGAAAATTTAGCAGGTAAGATGATGTCTCTGGTTACCAAACATTAAATGCAGTAGGTTTCCCAGGTTTGAGACAGCTGTAGAATGTTACATATCTACTATGTTCCTCTTCTCTCTTTTTTTTTTTTTTGTGGTTTTTGGCCGGGGCTGGGTTTGAACCCGCCACCTCTGGCATATGGGACCGGCACCCTACTCCTTGAGCCACAGGCGCCGCCCTGTTCCTCTTCTCTCATGATGGTGAAGATAACATGATGAAATACTTCTTTGAGGTCTGTAACTTTCACCAAGTCCTTTTTGCTCTGTTTTCAAAAGAGCCAGAATCAACCACCTATTATCCACTCCCTCTGTTCTCCTTGCTCCAAACCAATGAATATCTTTCATCTGAACTATCATGATAGCTGTCCATCCAGGCTTGCTGCTCTGCCCTTGCCCACTTCAGTCTGTTTGCAATACAGTAGACAGAGTGGTCCTTTTAACAGGAAGTCTGATGGTGTTGCTTCTTTCTTTAAGATTATCCAGCAGTCCCATTCCACTCATTGAGAACTGTGGTCCTTACCAGGCCCATTACCCCTTGGGTTTCATCTCGGACCACCTTCTCCTTGCTTATTGCACTCCAGCCCTATTGGCCTCCTTGCAAATACATTCCTGCCCAGAGACTTTGCACTGTCTCCCCTTTCCCCTCACATCCTTCAGGCTTTACTTGAATGTCACCATCTTAGAGAGGATCCATAAGGATTTTAACCTTCCCAGCTCCTTTCCCTGCCTTTATTTACTTACTTTTCCTCTTAGCACTTACCACTTTATTATACTATTCCTTTTCTTTATCTTGTTTGTCTGTTGTCTTTGCTATAATGTGATTTTCATGAGGGCAGGGATTGCCATATAAATATTACCAAGGCAAGGATACACTCATTAAGTTTTTGTTGATTATAACATGGCAGTGCTATTCTTTTTTCCATATATATTTAGATATGGAGGCAAAATTTAGAGAGAGAAATGAAAGAGAAGAGCAGTTGATAAAGGCAAAGGAAAAATTGGAGAATGACATCGCAGACATAATGAAGATGTCAGGAGATAATTCTTCTCAGCTGACAAAAATGAATGATGAATTACGTCTGAAAGAAAGGTATGTATAAATATGTTAATAAGAGTGCGGTGTTAGGTTGGGCTCTGCAGCAGTATCTAGGTGAGAGGGGAGACAGAACATTCAGGGTTGTTATGCTTAAAGTTTCTTGCCTTTGTTTCTTTTTATTATTACCTCATTGTGCCTTTGGATCAACTGTTTAACTTTCTAAAATGGGTTTTATGATTCTGACCTGTCAAGGACAGAGTTAAGGGATATAATTTTTTTTTTTTTTTTGGCCAGGGCTGGGCTTGAACCCGCCATCCCTGGTATATGGGGCCAGCGCCCTACTCCTTGAGCCACAGGCACTGCCCGGAATACAATATTATTTATAGACTTTCTGATGACTTGTGAAGAAAAAGTAGTAGTTTACCAGTGGCAATAACATCTTTTACAGGTAGTTAAAAATATTTTCAACTTATTTAAATGTAATGGTAAGTAATATTTATTAAGTGCTTACTGTGTGCCTGGCACTATGCTTTACATAGAGTACATGGAGTATATTTTCTGATTCTTAGCTGTAATCCTATGAGGTGAGTGTAGCATTATTCCCATTTTAAAGAAAAAGAAGCTGAATCTTACTAGGGTTAAGTAACTTCTCTGCTTGCCTGAGGTTCCAGATCTGGGAATTCTAGTACCAGAGCCTTTGCTGGGTTTTGTTTTGTTTTGGAAATAAGAGTTTCCCTCTATTGTCTTGAACAGAGTGTAGTGGAATCAGCCTAGCTCACTGCAACCTTAAATTCCTGGGTTCACGGAATCCTCCTGCCTCAATGTCGTAAATAGTTGGGACTACAGGTGTCATGATACTGGCTAATTTTTCTGTTTTTAGTAGAGACAGGATCATGCTCTTGCTCAGGCTGGTCTTAAACTCCTGACCTTAAACATTCCTCCTGCCTTGGCCTCCCAGAATGCTAAAATTAGAAGGAGTGAGCTACTACACCTGATCTCTTGCATTTCTTACTATATTGTATTTCCTTAGTACTACAGATTTTTTTTGTTGTTGTTGTTGTTGTTTCAATCTTAACAGCTGTTCTTGTCTCCATTGTGAGGTTCTTGTTGCTTTGATTTTTTTCTTTGAAGAGCAAGCGTATGAAAATCAGATGTTTTCATCTGTAAGTCAAAAACTTTTATAGGACATTTCACGGGCCATTAGAATTCTACTTTTTAAAGTATTACTATTTGCAAAGTTGTGTTTATATCTAGCTATTCACCCATATGCAATTCTGAGTCATGGGTGATTGGTGACTAGGCCTTGATTGGGCAGCTTTGGTCAAACTTGCTGTGAGGCAGGTGCAACTACGCAGGTGGTTGTGGTGCAGTGCCTTCAAGAAATTCCACTTCCGGAAGTAGGTGTTCCCCAAGGTGTTCATCCAAAAATGTTCCCCAAGTTTCCCTCCTATGTTCTCTGATTCATCCGATAGACTGATTTCTAGGTCAGTGTTGCATGTTTTCTATGCATCTTTGGCCACAAGGTTCTTTTTAAAGTAGAATTTCAAGTTATTTATTGTTATTTTTTGTTGTTGTTTATTGTTGGGGATTCATTGAGGGTACAATAAGCCAGGTTACATTGATTGCAATTGTTAGGCAAAGTCCCTCTTGCAATCATGTCTTGCCCCCACAAACTGTGACACACACCAATGCCCCACCCCCCTCCCTTCGTCCCTCTTTCTGCCGTCCCCCCCCCCCCCATAACCTTAATTGTTGTTGTTGTTTTTTTGTGATTTTTGGCTGGGGCTGGGTTTGAACCCACCACCTCCAGCATATGGGACCAGCGCCCTACTCCTTGTGCCACAGGTGTTGCCCTATTTATTGTTATTTTTATATCTTCTGTTTACAAGAGGCACTAGAATAAATTTTTTCTGTAATCTAGTCTGCTAAAATTTTGAAACGTTCTGAACACTCGTTTTCTATAATGTTTATTTTTCATTCATTTTTCCTTATTGACATAAAGTAATAAACCTTCACAATTCACTCTAAATAATGTCTTTGTAACTATTGATATTAAAATTATTCTCAAGCCAAGTTTTTTTTTTTAATTGTTTCAGGTTAATTGAGGGTACAAAGAATTAGGTTACAATGTTTGCATTTGTTAGGTAAAGTCCCTCAAGCCAAGGCTTTTTGTTTTTTTTGAGACAGCGTCTCACTTTGTCGCCCTTGGTAGAGTGTCCTGGCATTGTAGCTCACAGCAACCTTAAATTCTTGGGCTCAAGTGATCCTCTTGCCTCAGCCCCACAAGTAGCTGGGACTATATGTGGCCACGACAACACCTGGATATTTTTTTAGAGATAGAGTCTTGTTCCTGCTCATGCTGGTCTTGAACTCACGAGCTCAGGCAGTCTACCTGCCTTGGCCTCCTAGAGTGCTGGGATTATAGGTGTGAGCCATCATGCCTGGCCAAGTCAAGTTTTTTTATTTATTTCAGATGTTATTAGTTGCTCAAACCTTTTATAATCATTAATACAATACAATTTTTATTGTATATTTTCTTTTTCTTTCTTTCTTTCTTTTTTTTTTTGAGACTCATTCTTACTCACTCTCACCCTGGGTTGAATGCCATAGTATCATAGCTCCCCACAACCCCAAACTCTTGCCTCTGTTTCCCAAGTGGCTAGGACTATAGGTGCCGGCCATAACGTCCAGCTAGTTTTTCTATTTTTAGTAGAGATGAAGCCTTGCTCTTGCTCAGGCTGATCTTGAACTCCTGAGCTCAGGCGATTAACCCACCTTGGCCTCCCAGAGTACTGGGATTATAGGTGTGAGCCACCACACCAGCCAATAGTATATTTTTTTTTCTTTTCTACCAGTTCACCAAATCTGCTAGCATATATTTTCAATATAATTCTTAAATTTAAAATATTCTTGACACCTTGTATTGAAACGTGTTCTAGGTATGTAGAAGAATTACAGCTAAAACTTACAAAGGCTAATGAAAATGCAAGTTTTCTGCAGAAAAATATTGGGGAAGTAACTCTGAAAGCTGAACAGAGTCAGCAAGAAGCAGTTAAAAAGCATGAGGAAGAAAAGAAAGAATTGGAGAAAAAACTGTTGGACCTGGTAAGGAGAGAATAAAGGGTACTGGTTTGTTGGTGAGGAAGGCACAGGGCAATACAGCTAAGGCTAGCTGACTTATTCCTCCACTTGGGGTTTCTGTAGGAAAAGAAGATGGAAACAAGCCACAATCAATGTCAGGATCTGAAAGCCAGGTATGAAAAAGCCAGTTCTGAGACAGAAATCAAACATGAAGAGATCCTGCAGAACCTACAAAAGATGCTGTTGGACACAGAGGAGAAGCTGAAGGCTGCACAAGAGGAGAACAGCACCTTGTTGGAGGAGATGGAGGAACTGAAAAAGCAAGCTGACAGAGCCAAAGTATGTTGTGGGAAAGAATTTTGTTATTGCATTATAGCTTGCCTGAGTTCTGCATTGAGGCTGGGAGGCTGCTTAGAAAGCAGCAGCAAAATGGCCTGTGCAAATGTTGACCTTCCGAGCATGTGGCATGGTGGTGAATTGTATTTCCTACATCTTTAAGCATTTTGTGCCAGCTGCTGTTCCTTCTTGGGGATGATGCCTACATTCTTTCCCCTGAATGTACTGTGTAGCCACCACTCTCTTGCTGCTTGTTCCCCAGCTGTCACAAAGATTCTTGTGTTGCCTGAGCTCTGTCTGTCTGCTTGTTCCTCTAATCTTGGCCATTCTTACTGCCACTTTGCACTAGGGTTAGGAGAGCCATCTTACAGAAAAGTGAAGCAAGTAAGTAGAGAATCAGGGCTGGGGAGGGCCAGATTGGAGGAATAGAGTTTTGAGAATTCTAAAGAGGGCTTTTTATGTCTCCAGGAAGGTACTGTGAGCTTGTTTACAAGGAAGTTGGATTTAAGAATAGTGAGGAAACATCCTAATAGTAGATTGAGTAGAACTCTATATACTTGATTTCATTTTATGGTGTCAGGATTATATCTGTGCTCCAGTATACTTCTTGACTCTGTTACTTTAATGATGTTCAACCTTTCTACTACTATTTAACTTTTTTTTTTTTTGAGACAGAGTCTCAAGCCATTGCCCTGGGTAGAGTGCTGTGGCATCACAGCTCACAGCAACCTCAAACTCTTGGGTTTAAGCGATTGTCTTGCCTGAGCCTCCTAAGTAGCTGGGACTACAGGCGCCTGCCACAACGCGCGGTGGCTATTTTTTGATTGTAGTTGTCATTGTTGTTTGGCAGGCCCTGGCTGGATTCGAACCCACCAGCTCTGGTGTATGTGGCTGGCACCCTAGCCGCCGAGCTACAGGTGCTGAGCCTACTATTTAACTTTTAATTGCTCAAAGAAAAGCAAGTATTTGTCTTTATTTATTTTGAATGTGTTAAAGAAATATTTATACTACTTTTAAGAGTTTAATGGAAATTATATATAGAACTTGAAACTAATCCCATTAAAAACCTCCTATTGAACTGGGTGTGGTGGCTCATGACTGTAATCCCAGCACTCTGGGAGGCCAAGGTGGGCAGATCAACTGAGCTCAAGAGTTCAAGACCAGTCTGAGCTAGAGCAAGACACCCCCCCCACACTAAAAATAGCTAGGCATTGTGGTGGGTGCCTGTAATCCCAGCTACTGGGGAGGCTGAGGCAAGAGAATCGCTTGAGCCCAGGAGTCTGACGTTGCTGTGAGCTATGATACCACAGTACTCCACCGAGGGCAACAAAGTGAGACTCTGTCTCAAAATAAATAAATAAATAAACAAACCTCCTGCTAAGTAAGTGGGCTGTGACATAATGTGTCATGTGAGAGGCCAACATTCTCTTTCTCCCACATGCTGACAGTAAAACACTGCAGTTTTAGGAGCCATTTAACACTGGATATGATTCCCAGATCTTTTGTCTTTATGGTTTCCATTATCTAGAGAGACTCCAGGTTTTTAGTGTGTCCTTTAAAATGTTGCAGCCTAACCAAACTATAGCATTCCAATAGGTTGTATAAGGTCTTGCTGATTTTGTTTATTGGTTTTGTACAAGGGCCATTTGGTTAAAATGCCAGGATTATTGCCCCTCCAAAGTTGTCTGGATAGCTGACTTCAGTGCATTTTAGTGAGTCACGGACTCTGAGAATCTGATGAAACCTAGGGATATTTTCCCAGGAATGTTTGCATGTGCACTCAACAAATTTTTTTTTTTTTTTTTGTAGAGACAGAGTCTCACTTTATGCCCCTTGGTAGAGTGCTGTGGCATCACACAGTTCATAGCAACCTCCAGCTCCTGGGCTTAAGCGATTCTCTTGCCTCAGCCTCCCGAGTAGCTGGGACTACAGGTGCCCGCCACAGCACCCGGCTATTTTTTTGTTGCAGTTTGGCCGGGGCTGGGTTTGAACCTGCCACCCTGGGCATATGGGGCCGGCGCCCTACTCACTGAGCCACAGGCGCTGCCTGCGCTCAACAAATTTTATATATAATTTTGGGACTTTAATAGAGCCCTAAAATCTTCATGTTCCTAGTTTAAGAGCCAGTGGTCTGTGTTTGTAGCTATGCTAATACAGTAGCCACCAAGCCTTGTGAAACAATTTAAATTTGTTACATTTTGATAAAATTAAAGGCCACATCAGTTGTACTCAGCTGCATTTCATGTGCTTAGTAGTCACATGGCTACTATACATTTATATCATTATAGAATTTTCTGGAAAGCCCCAGTATAAACAGTGTGGTCAAATTATCTTATAAATTAATTCTTAAAAAAAAAAAATCTATTCGTTTTGATCACCAAAGCCTAGAGATTAATCTGTATTTTTATAGGTGATAGGGATTGAATCACTCTCAGCCCAGTGACTGTCTTTTAGTAAGTAAGTTCTTGCAGTAAGTTTGAAAGACAACAGTTTATTTTTCCCTTGTTATACTCCTTCTTTTTTTAGTTAAAATATACTCAACTTTTTATAGTTCTTTGAATTGGGTTTTCAAAAATTCTTCTATGAATCCTTTCTATATTAGAAATAATTAGATAATTAGAATGGCAGGAAAGAATCTTATACCCTGATGTCAAAATCAAGCTACTATATTTTTATTTTCTAGATAAATAGGTAGCTTGATGTCAAATCAAGCTACCAGGAATAATTTCATAAGTTGTTTCAGAGATGAGATAAGCTAGTAGATGTATAAGCACTTTAAAAAGCTAAACTTGCTTTGTATTATCTGTATTATGGGCACTATTTATTCATAGTTTGTTTTTCCTGTTGTTCAGATAGTTTCTATAAGTTTTATTATAGAAATTTTTTAACTTTTATGATTTAGGTTATATTATTTGGGCTTGCATTTGTCTGCTTGATTTCATTTTTGTTTCCATTCTCCCCATCTTTTGTTTCTGTAGTCGCTAACTTATTTGTTAACATCAGCCAAAAAAGAAATTGAACTAATGTCAGAAGAGCTGAGGGGTCTGAAATCAGAGAAGCAGCTTCTTGCACAGGAGGGAAATGATCTAAAGTTAGAAAAAGGTTCACTTTTATCAAAGCTTGTAGAGGTGGAGGCCAAAATAACTTTACTTCAGGAAGACCAACAGAAACTGTGGTCAGTAAATGAAACTCTTAATTTAGAAAAGGAGAAAGTCTTAGAAGAGAAGCAAGATGCTGAAAGGCATTATCAGCAGGAACACCTCGATAAAGAAGCTTTGGCTATTGAGAGAGAGAAATTCCTTAAAGAAATCAACATTGCACAGGAAGAACTCTTGAAGATAAATATGGAAAACGACTCTTTGCGAGCATCCAAGATGAGCATGCAGATACTCATTGAAGAGCTACAGTTCAGCAAAGATACTTTGATTGTGGAGTTCAAGAAAGATCTAGAAGAAAAAGATCACCTGGAGGATCAGATCAAAAAACTTACTGCTGAAAACCTTGTCTTAGCTAAAGATAAGGATGACATTATTCAAAAGCTTCAGAGCTCTTATGAAGAGCTAGTCAAAGATCAGAAAACCTTGGCACAGGAGATCGAAGATCTCACAGCCGAGAAAAAGTTAGCTTTAGAGAAACAGTCCAGTCTTGATAGCATGTGCATAGCCTTAAAGGTAGAACGAGACAATCTTCTTCAGAAAAACAGAGATCTGCAGTTTGAGAAGGACATGCTGCTTCAAAACAAGGAAAAGCTGAATGCTAGCCTCGAAGCTGCCCTCCAGGTCAAACAGGTGCTCCGCACAGAAGCCAGTGGGCTCCACGAACAGCTGGATGATGCCAGCAAAGCTTTGAGAAAGGCAGAGCTAGAGATGGTGCAGCTCCAGGCCACAAACACAAGCCTCACGAAGCTTCTGGAAGAGATTAAGGCCAGTCGGGCAATCACAGACTCTGAATGCATCCAACTTCTACATGAGAAAGAAACCTTGGCTGCCTCTGAGAGGAGACTTTTGGCTGAAAAAGAAGAACTTTTAAGTGAAAATAGGATCATCACTGAAAAACTCAACAAGTGCTCAGAAGACGCTGCCCATATTGAGATGAGCCTGAATGAGAAGATCACTTATCTAACTTCTGAGAAGGAGATGGTCTGTCAGAAAATTACTAAACTTAAAAAGCATCAGGACAGTCTCTTGAAAGAAAAATCTGCAGTGGAAATGCAAAATAGAGATTTACTTGCAGAGAGAGAAAATTCCATCAAAGGCATAGGCGACCTTAAAAGGAAATATGATCAAGAGTCTGCAAACAGAAGAATAATTGTGCACGAGAAAATGAAACTACTTGGTAATATTGATGCTCTGAAGAAAGAGCTGCAAGAGAGAAAAAAGGAAAACCAAGAACTAGCGGCCAGCAAATGTGATCTTTCTTTCATGCTGAAAGAGGCGCAAAATGCCAAAAAGAATCTAGAGAAGGAACACACTAACATACTGCATGCAAAGGAGAGTTTGGATGCAGAACTTAAGAGTTGTTGTTCTGAAAAGAACATTTTGCTGAGAGATGGCTTGAACCTGCAAGAAGAGTGTCAGAAATTAAATGAGGAGATGCACAAAATGCAGCAGTCCTTAATCCTGGAACAAGAAGCCAGAGTGAAGGAGAATGAGGCATCCTTGTATGAAAAAAATAAACTACACGGGCAAATAGTGCTCCTAGAGCAGGAGATGGAAGAGTTAAAAGAGTGTACTGGGGAGCTCAAATCTGAGAAGTTTCTACTGATCCAAGAGAAGACCAAATCGGAGCAAAAGGTGGTAGAGATAATTAAAGAAAAGGAAGTCTTGAGTGCAGAAACAGCTCAACTCGCTGCCAAAATAGAGACTCTGAAAAGTGATTTTGCTGCCTTGTCCAAATCCAAGTTAGAACTGCAGGAACTGCACAGCTACCTCACCAAGATTCTGGATGACCTTCGGCTGAACCACGAGGTGACCTTGGCCGAAAGAGCCCAGGTGATACAAGACAACAAGAACCTCCTCGCAGAAAAGAGAGAAATGATGCTGGAAAAGGATGAGCTTCTAAAAGAAAAGGAAAACCTGGCAGAAAGCTACTTCCTCCTTCAGAAAGAGATTAGCCAATTGGCCAAAACCAACAGCCATATTTCAGCCAATCTCCTAGAATCGCAAAATGAAAACCGTACATTGAGGAAAGACAAGAGCAAGCTTACCCTTAAAATTAGAGAGCTCGAGACTCTTCAGTCATTTACGGTAAAGTGAGAGGTTCAAGTATTGAGCACCTGGACTCTTTACTAACACTGTGCACTAACTTTAGTGATTTAGGTGATATTTATTCATTTATGCTTATGGAAATCCACATTAAATCAGTTGCTTGGATGTCTCAAGCTGTTTATTACAGTGTGTCTGAAAGGGAGATTCTTTACTAAATATCTAATGGTAGTAGTCTCTCCCCATTTGAAAAAATTACAAACTGTGAATAAAAAGGATTTTTTTTTTAATTTTAAGGAGAAACTTTGTCAAAAGTTAGCTGTGGGCTCGGTGCTCGTTGCTCAGTGGTTAGAGCACCGGCCATATGCACCAGGGCTGGTGGGTTTGAACCCAGCCTGGTCCTGCCAAACAACAACAACAAAATAGCTGGGGGTTGTGGTGGGCCCTTAGAGTCCCAGCTACTTAGGAGGCTGAGGCAAGAGAATCACTCAAGCCCAAGAATTTGAGGTTGCTGTGAGCTGTGACACTATGGCACTCTACCGAGGGTAACATAGTGAGACTCTCAAAAAAAAAAAAGTTAACTGTGATTGTTAAAGGCTTAAGAGCAATAGTAAATTGGCACATACTGAAATATACTATCTTCTGTTTGGCTTTTAACTGTTCGTTATGTCTATCCATTTGGAGTTGGAAGATTCTACTGAAATCTTCATGGCTGGTAATTGGGTAGGTATAATGCAGAATTCTCATAAACTTTATCAGACTAAATGAAATTATAAGCAAGTGCCTAAAATGATTTTGATCTTTTTTTTTTTAAATGGAGTTGGGATCTCACTATGTTGTCCAGGTTGGACTCCAACTCCTGGGCTCAAGTATTCCTCCTTTCTCAGCCTCTTGAGTAGCTGGAACTACAGGTGTGCACCATCATGCTCAGCTAGATTTTAACTTACTTTTATGGTTATTTCTATATTTTTAATTTTATTTTATATTTAGGAGCTAAAAATTTGTCTCCATATGCATATCTTTTTTATTCACAGCTACATTTGTATTCATTATCCTCAATTCTTCTCATATACTTTTGCACTAAATGCTTCTCATTTAGCTCTTGAGCCTTATGTTAGAGCTGCCCAAATAATTCTTATTTTTATTTGAAAAATTCCCAACCTAAATTTTGAATGATTTCAAAAGCCCTAAATTTGAAATAGCAAAGATAAATATTTTTAACTTACAGTAATATCATTCAGAGAAATTCAGCTATATGAGGATATACTCTTATTGTCACTGAACAGTCTCTTAAAATATAAGTCAGAAAGAAGAGAGTATGCTTGTCAGTGTAAGTACCTTGGAACTTTCATTGAAAGATGTAGGTTTAGAGGGTCTGAAACTATCCAAATTGCATAATTATTGAGAAATGGCATGAAAGGGTCTGCTTCCTTATTCTACTTCAGAGTAAAGACCTTTCATGTCTCGGTCTGTTTGAATACTTGGTTGGTGACTGACTCGCTCTCTCTGTGTGCCTCCCTTACCCACACAGACACTAAGCAGCATAGCCCGGTCATCACCTGACATTGTTGGCGAGGGGTGTCCTCATCTCTTACAGTGTTCCCTTGTATTTAGGCTGCTCAAACAGCAGAAGATGCCATGCAGATAATGGAACAGATGACCAAAGAGAAGACTGAGACGCTGGCCTCCTTGGAGGATACCAAGCAAACAAATGCAAAACTACAGAATGAAGTAATCAGATTTAAATGGCTTTTTGTACAAAGAATAGCTTTACTGGCTTCATGGAATGTTTGATCATTAACTCAGGACTGCTTATTTTTTTGAAGTGTGGCCTTACCCAGGTTTGCTCTGTGTTAGTGGAATTGAATGTGCACCAGAGCCATGATAATACTAGATAATGTGTATTATTACTTATTTAGTAGGATTGACCATTACAAGTTGAGGGAAAACCCAATATCGTGGCTGTCTAAGATGTCTATTTAATGATAGCAGTAGTGGAGGAGGTACTGATGGCATCCTCTAGGTTTTGTATCCTTTATCTTACATCACACACATTTTTCTTCTCTTTCTCAGTGTTGAGCCACGAAATTCCTTTCCTTGGCCCTGAGTCTTTTTTTGGCCTAATTTGGTACTGATTTCCTTTTGTGTCATCTTGAATGAGTCACTTCTGGAACTGGGACAAATTTGTGGCGTCAAGATATTTTGATTCTGTCCACAAGTAACATTTCTCCTTCAGTGATTCCTGTACTCCCACCTTCCCAGGCTTGTACCAATCCTCTTTTTCTTTTGGAAAGCTGTTACCTAAATCCCAAGCAGACTGTTTCTCTGGAATGCCTATCCAGAGATTTGGCAAATTTGTAGAATTTCAGATGCTCTTTAAGATAATAGGGAGGAGGGTGGCGCCCGTAGTTCAGTGGGTAGGGTGCAGGCCACATACACCGGGGCTGGCTGCTTCATACCTGGCCCAGGCCTGCTAAAACAACAATGACAACTGCAACAACAACAACAAAAAACAGTTGGGCATTGTGGCAGGCACCTGTAGTCCCAGCTACTTGGGAGGCCGAGGCAAGAGAATTGCTTAAGCCCAAGAGTCCGAGGTTGCTGTGAGCCATGATGCCATGCCACTCTACCCAGGGTGAAAGCTTGAGACTCCATCTCAAAAAAAAAGAATAAAAGATAATAGGCAGAGAAGACATTAAGGGATGAAGCAAGGGGAGGAGACGGTCAAGCTGAACAGCCACTATTAAAGCTGGGCTTCCTCACTGTGGAGGAACAGGGATCAAAATCTATAAAGATGTGAACATTTTGAGGTAATTATAGGGTAAATAATAAAACATCATAAACATTTATAGAACTGATAGTCAGAACAAGGCAAGCTAAAAACATAGAGACATTACAAAAATCATAGATGTTAATCAAAATTAGAAGGCTAAAGTAAATGAGATTTTAGGGAGTGTCTCTAACCTTTTCTGAAGGAATCAGAGAGGAATGTTTCCTTCTATATCCCTTTTCCTATAGCCAGACTGTAAGACTGGATGAATCATCTCTTGGACCCATTGTGATATTTTGTTTTTACTGTTCTGTAAATCTGGAATGTTAGAGGGTATTAATAAGGAAAGTAGTGGTGTTAAAACTAGCAAGACACTTTGTAGGACTCCTAAATGGAGGCTTATAATGTGGCAAAAGGCCTGAAAGCCAGCATGCTGCAGGAACACACTTGAGGAACAGAGGCCCATCTCTGGTAGGGCCTCTGCCTGAGAGCCTCGGCCACCCTGTCCTTTGGTCAGTCCTATATCTCCTTCATCTCAGTAACCTATCTCCCTTTCCAGTGGGAACGAAGCCCTAAGTGAACTGTGTCCCCAGTGGGCAACTGATGGAGTTGAGTGGGTATGAGTGCCATTTAGTCCAACAATATGACTTTTTCATCTTCAGGTTCAAGTTCAGATGGATAACTAAATTTCTTTCAATCTACAAACATTTGATTCAAATAAATGTTTGTAATGAGGACTGTGTGAATCTGGTACTGACACTGAAAAATGTCATATCCTAAATTAGTAATCTATGGGAAAGCAAAGGGGTTTCTTTTCATATAAAAAATAATTATTGTTGATGTCACTGCTTTGCAGTTTCTTTCCTTTTTTTTTAAGACGGATCATTTTTAAATGGCATGTTCAGTGATAAATACTGAGAATTGTACACAACATAAAAGAAAACTTTAATTTTAGTTGATATAGCAATTTATGTGACATTTTGGCCAGATGTACAGGAAATGTCAGACTGTAAGGAGAAAGTTTGCAGTTTATAATAGATTTGTCATTTGTAATCTCTTCACCCAGGTGACTTTTGTTTTGGAAGTGACTAATTTCATCTTTCTTTTTAATAAACATTTTCATGAGTAATTTGTCCAGTCATGTCATTGGAAAAAGAAATAATTTCATCAAGTTTTTTTCTCTTGGTTTTAAAGTTGGACACACTTAAAGAAAACAACTTGAAAAATGTGGAAGAGCTGAACAAATCAAAGGAACTCTTGACTGTAGAGAATCAAAAAATGGAAGAATTCAGGAAAGAAATGTAAGTTTATGTCCTGAAAGAAATTGTGGTATTTATTTTAAATTGGAAAAAGTAAAAACAATGCTAATTATTTTAATGCAGGATGTATTTTCATTGTTACAAAGGGGTTGCGACCCACAGGTTGAGAACCACTGCTTTACATCCTTTGTATTAACCTGGATGGACGTGGAAGACATTATTCTTAGTAAAGCATCACAAGAATGGAGAAGCATGAATCCTATGTATTCAATTTTGATATGAGGACAATTAATGGCCTAGTACACAGTGGGGGGTTGGGAAAGGGGAGAGCAGAGAGAGAGAGAGAGAAGGAGGGTGGGGGTGAGGGAAAGGAAGAACAGAGAAAGGGAAGGAGGGAAAAGGGTGGGGTCTCAGTGTGTGACACAACTTTTGGGGGCAAGACACAATCGTAAGAGGGACTTCACCTAACAAATGCAATCAGTATAACCTGGTTTCTTATACCCTCAATGAATTCCCAACCAAAAAAAAATGTTTACCAAATTAATTGGGTTTAAGAGTTTTAGCTTCAGGGGCAGCAGCTGTGGCTCAGTGAGCAGGGCGCCGGCCCCATATACCGAGGGTGGCGGGTTCAAACTCAGCCCCGGCCAAACTGCAACAAAAAAATAGCCGGGCATTGTGGCAGGCACCTGTAGTCCCAGCTACTTGGGAGGCTGAGGCAGGAGAATCGCCTAAGCCCAGAAGTTGGAGGTTGCTGTGAGCTGTGTGACACCACGGCACTCTACCGAGGGCAATAAAGTGAAACTCTGTCTCTACAAAAAAAAAAAAAAAAGAGTTTTAGGTTCAAAAAAAAGTTTTAGGTTCACACAGCTGACACAATGCAGTTACAGAATAGAACACCAAATGAAACCTTATTTATTTATTTATTTATTAGAGATAGAGTCTCACTTTGTTGCCCTGGGTAGAGTGCTAATATTTACATTACAATTCATAACAGCAAAATTACAGTTATGAAGTGGCAACGAAAATAATTTTATGGTTGGGGGTCACCACAACATGAGGAACTTTGTATTAAAGGGTCGCAGCATTAGGAGGCACTAGGAAGGTTAAGAACCACTGATAAAGTCTTCATCTTTTTGATGGCTGAATAGTATTCCATGGTATACATATACCACAGCGTGTTAATCCATTCCTAGGTTGGTGGGCATTTAGACTGTTTCAACATTTTGGTGATTGTAAATTGAGCTGCCATAAACAGTCTAGTGCAAGTGTTCTTATGGTAAACAGACTTTTTTCCTTCCGGGTAGATGCCCAGTAATGGGATTGCAGGTTCAAATGGGAGGTCTAGCTTGAGTTCTTTGAGGGTTCTCCATACTTCCTTCCAAAAACGTTGTATTAATTTGTAGTTCCACCAGCAGTATAGTGGGTTTTTTTTTTTTGCAGTTTTTGGCCAGGGCCGGGTTTGAACCCCCCACCTCCAATATATGGGGCTGGTGCCCTACTCCTTTGAGCCATAGGTGCCACCCCCCACCAGCAGTATAAAAGTGTTTCTTTCTCTCCACATCCATGCCAGCATCTGTAGTTTTGAGATTTTGTGATGTGGGTCATTCTTGCTGGGGGTAGATAATATCTCAGGGTGGTTTTGATTTGCATTTCTCTAATAATTAGGGACGATGAGCATTTTTTCATATGTTTGTAAACCATTTGAAGAGAATGGTTTTCTTTTTTTGTATGTGTGTAGAGACAGAGTCTCACTTTATGGCCCTCGGTAGAGTGCCGTGGCCTCACACAGCTCACAGCAACCTCCAACTCCTGGGCTTAAGCGATTCTCTTGCCTCAGCCTCCCGAGTAGCTGGGACTACAGGTGCCCGCCACAACGCCCGGCTAGAGAATGGTTTTCTTTAGAGAAGGTTCTATTCATGTCTCTTGCCCATGGATATATGGGATTGTTGGCTTTTTTCATGTGAATTAATTTGAGTTCTCCATAGAGCCTAGTTATCAAGCTTTTGTCCGATTCAAAATATGCAAATATCCTTTCCCATTGCATAGGTTGTCTGTTTGCTTTGGTTGTTGTCCCCGTAGCTGTACAGAAGCTTTTCAGTTTAATTCAGTCTCATTTGTTTATTTTTGTTGTTGTTGCAATTGCCACGGAAATCTTCTTCATAAAGTCTTTCCCCAGGCTGATATCTTCCAGTGTTTTTCCTATGCTTTCTTTGAGGATTTTTCATGCCTTAAATTTAAGTCCTTTATCCATCTTGAATTTTTGTGAGTGGAGAAAGGTGCGGGTCCTTTAACATGTGGATATCCAGTTCTCCCAGCACCATTTATTAAATAGGGAGTCTTTCCCCCAGTGTATGTTCCTTGTTTGATTTATCAAAGATTAGGTGGTTGTAAAATGTTAATTTCATTTCCTGGTTTTCTATTTGATGCCAAATGTCTATGTTTTTATATTTGTGCTACTACCATGCTGTCTTCACCACTAAGACCATTGTGATGGTCAGTGTATAGAACAGGTTGAAGTATTTCGGTAAAGCTGGCCTAATTGTGGCAAACTTCCTCAATGTTTGCATATCAGTAAAAGATTTGATTTCTTTTGTCAATTTTAAAGCATAGCTTAGTGGGATATAGAATTCTGGGCTGGAAATGGTTCTGTCTAAATAGATTAAAAGTAGATGACCATTGTCTTCTGGCTTGAAAAGTTTCATTAGAGAAGTCTGCAGTCACCCTGATGAATTTGCCCCTGTAGGTCAATTGGTGGTTACTCTTGGCAGCTTGCAAAATCTTTTCTTTTGTCTTGACTTTGGACAGGTTGATCACAATGTGTCTTGTGATGAGAAGCTCTTACAGGAGAAGCTCTATTAGAGATGAAGTGACCTGTGGTCCGATATCCCTCTGAAAGGAGTGTGTCAGAATCTTTGGTGATATTTGGGAAATTTTCTTTTATAATATTCTCTAGTATGGTTTCCATTCCTCTGGGGCATTCTTCTTCCCCTTCTGGGATACCTATAACTTGTATGTTTCAACACTTCATAAAGTCTCATAATTCTGTCAGTGAATGTTCTGCTTTCTCTCTCTTTTCTGCCTCTTTAACTATCTGAGTTATCTCAAGAGCTTTGTCCTCTACCTCTGAGATTCTTTCTTCTGTATGGTCTAATCTGTTGTTGATACTTTGTATTGCATCTTTAAGTTCCCTAATTAACTGCTTCAATTCCTTCAGCTCTGCTGTATCCTTTCTATAGTCTTCATATCATTCATCTCTTATTTTGTTTTTGGATTTTCTTTTGGTTATTTTTCACTTTCTCAGCAATTTTTTTCATTGTTTTCATCATCTGTATTTTAAATTCCCCTTCTGTCATTTCTAACATTTCTTTATAGGTGGAAACCTCTGCAGTAGCTATCTCATGGTCCCTTGTGGGGGTTGCTCTGGACTGGCTTTTCATGTTGCCAGGATTTTTCTGCTGATTCTTCCTCATGAGTGATTTCTTTAATCTGTTTCCTTGCCCTAATTTTCCTTTCACTTCCTCTTGCTATTTAAGTTCCCGTGCCTCTGGCCTAAGGTTTGGAGGAGTCCTTTTGGTACAGGACCAAAAGGATGAGAAGATTGAAGAGCAAGAAGGGAAAAATGATTTTAAAAAAAGAGAAAGGAGAGGGGGTGAGTAAAAGGCAATATTGACAAAAAGAAGAGAGACACAGAAAGAGGGAGACAGGAGTAGTAATAAAGGTGTACAGTAGGGTACTTTGACCCAACCTAAAAAACCCCAACCTCTGGGGGTGCTGGGTTGGGTGGTTCCCTTGAGGTCAGCAGCTCTTTGCCAGCCTGTTCAGACACAGTACCCCACCTCGACCAAGTAGAGAGGAAAGACAAAAATGCTATAAATGAAACTAAAGCAAACAGAAAACCTTATAGGATAAAATTTTGGGGAAAACCAAATAATAGGGGCTGAAACACTAGCAAAAATGAAGTTCTTACTATTAAAGTAGGCAACAATGGAAAATTATATTTAAACTAGAAAAATGAACAAAGAAAAAAAAAGAAAAATCTAGAGGGAAAATGTTGAAATAAATAAATAACCTAAACCAAAACCAAAGCAGTATATATATCTTGCTGAATATTGTCTGGGCAACAGGTAATCTTCTGAGGTATGAGATGTTAATCACAATGCTGGTATAGCTGTGTGAGATGGAGACTGGCGGCCTCTGCTGATTTCTCAAACCCCACAGTGTTAAGAGCCTAAATCTCACCTCAGACTACTTAAAAGACACTTTAAACCGTTAACCTTGGCTAAGCAGAAGCTTTCCCAGGAACACACTTCTCACCGGGATCTCTCCTGAAGTGGCTACCTGCTTATCCAGTGCACCAAAACTGGTCTCACTCAATGCCCTTGAGGGCCAAGTCTGCAAGGCAGTCCTGCTACTGCCAAACGCTGAGATCTCCGCTCTCCCCCAGCATCTCAGTTCTGGCCTTTAGCACTGCTTAGTCACTAGTCCACTCACCCAAGGTCTCCTAGCCCCAGTATTGCTCTGTGACCCTGAGGGCAGAGCCTGCAGGTGCTGTTCTCCCACAGTGGCTGTGCAAGAGGCCCACAGCCAAACAATATTGGCTCCATTCCGGCTCAGCGGCTTAGTCCGGGGCCCTAGACAACGCTTAAAGTCATCTGCACTCTTGCCCAAGTTCTCCCACGGTAGTTCAACTGAGTGCCCAAGTCCAAAAAAATAACAGGCCACAGGGAAGGCCTTCCCTGTTTGCAATCTTGCTGCTTTTGTAATTACGACTGTGCAAGCCATGGCCTCAGACCAAATGAATGCAGTTCGTGGAGGAATGCCAGTTCTCCCCTGCTTTTGTCCTCCTCCTGGGGTCCAGGAGTCTCTCACTGTCTCCCTGTGTCCCCAGAGGGATGTTTCTGGGCAGAGCTTACAAGCCAGAGATGCCTGGAGTCTTTTCTCCCCACTCTTACTGCGCCCTCGGGCGCCATCTTGCTCCCTCCCAGATTTTATATATATATATATATATATATTTTTTTTTTTTTTTTTTTTACAGTTTTTGGCCAGGGCTGGGTTTGAACCTGCCACCTCTGGCATATGGGACTGGCGCCCTACTCCTTTGAGCCACAGGTGCCACCCCCAGATTATATTTTCTTATATTTTCTCTTGCAGTATACCCAATGCCTTGTTTGTTTTATTTGAGTAGGCTGTTCTTCTCCCATCTTTAAGTACCAGCCTCTCCTGAGCAGAAGCACAGAGTGTTAAAGGTTCTGATTAATTCTGTAATCCTAATTTGGAGAACACTTGAGTGTGTCTTTCATGCTAGGTACAGTTAGGCCGGGAAGGATACGAAGATGTACGGTATTATATGTGGTTCCTGCCCTTCAAGAGTTTGTACCATTTGTTTCCAGTTCTAATGATGCAAATAGATGGGATTCAAATAAAAACAAAAGCATTGGTTACAAACTGCTGTTCTAAGCTGCCTTCCTCAACACTATTTTTTCCTTATTTTTTATGTATTTATTTATGTTTTTGTAGAGACAGAGTCTCACTATACTGCCCTCGGGTAGAGTGCCATGACGTCACACAGCTCACAGCAACCTCTAACTCTTGGGCTTACGCTATTCTCTTGCCTCAGCCTCCCAAGCAGCTGGGACTACAGGCGCCCGCCACAACGCTCGGCTATTTTTTTGTTGCAATTTGGCCAGGGCTGGGTTTGAACCCACCACCCTCGGCATATGGGGCCGGCACCGTACTCACTGAGCCACAGGCGCCGCCTATTTATTTATTTTTGAGACAGAGTCTCACTCTGTCACCACTGGCTAGAGTACAATGACATCATAGCTCGCAGCAACCTCAAACTCTTGGGCTTAAGGGATCTCCTTGCTTCAGCCTTCCAAGTAGCTGGGGCTATAGGCGGCCGCCACAATGCCCAGCTATTTTTAGAGATAGAGTCTTGCTTTTGCTCAGGCTCGTCTTGAACCTGTGAGTTCAGGCAGTCCACCTGCCTCAGCCTCCCAGAGTGCTAGGATTACAGGCTTGAGCCACTGCACTTGGCGGGGGTCTCACTCTTGTTCAGGCTGGTCTTGAACTTGTGAGCTCAAGAGATCCACCCACCTTGACCTTCCAGAGTGGTAGGATTATAGGTGTGAGCCACTGCCCCTGGCCTCTCAATACTATTTGTTGATTGAGTTTGGATTAAACTAGTATATGTCTAGTTCTTTTAAGAATTTTTTTTTTTTTTTTTTGCAGTTTTTGGCCAGGGCTGGGTTTGAACCCGACACCTCTGGTATACGGGGCCTGTGCTCTACTCTTTTGAGCCACAGGCACGGCCCCTTTTAAGAATTCTTGAAATTATCTCCTAGGAATAATTTGATCTGAGCTACTCACTTGAGGAGATGCACAGCTTGAGTTATTGATGACAGATTTCCTTTCTGAGGCATAGTTTTAATGATATTTTTCTAGATTATATTTAAATAGTATAGCAATTCCTTCTATACAAATTCATAAATTTACAGCTGTGATTATGGCCAGTAGGAGTGGCTTCAGTTTCTTTGGCCTGCCAAAGCCAAATACCCCACGTAGGTAAAGGGCCACTGTGACAGGAAAAACAAGTTCAATTGTTTGAATATAGAAATTTAGTTATGTTTGGTGAGGGTGGGTTCAGTTACATTTTATTATTTATTTATTTATTTTTGAGACACAGTCTCACTATGTCACGCTCCGTTGAGTGTCGTGGTGTCATAGCTCACAGCAACCTCAAACTCTTGGGCTTAAGCGATTCTCTTGCTTCAGCCTCCCAAGTAGCTGGGACTACAGGCGCCCACCACCACACCCAGCTAATTTTTGTTACAGTTGTCATTGTTGTTTAGCTGGCTTGGGCCGAGTTCGAACGCACCAACTTCAATGTATGTGGGTGGCACCGTAACCTCTGAGCTTACGGGTGCCAAGACGGTTCAATTACATTTTAGAAGTAGTTTTTTCCACGTAATGTGACAACAAGTCTTTATTCTAACCTGGAGCATTTGGAACCGGAAGTTGACTTCAATTCATTTGTGTCACATAGGCAGCTGGTGAGGGAGGATGTGAACAGCAGATTTTCCTCACCAACCTCCCATTGCCATCACCCTACTTCTGAGCTCTCTGGGCCATACTAGGTAATGGAGGGGCAGGGCCAGAGCGGATCTAGCCAAGAGAGCTCTTGGGATTTGGATAAAGTTCCTCTTTTCTGCAGTACTACCTAGTGGTCATTGTTAGTACTTCAGTGAGATTACTCTTTCATGTTTGATGTCTTCACTAAATCCTGATGTGTCTCCACTCCCAGTAAGTGTAGGGTTGGTTTCACCCTTGTTATCAGGTAAATTGTTTTCATGCCCTCTTTCTTTGAATTATTCCACTGACTAATAAAACGCTTAACTTTGTGCCCATGGAAGCAAAGGACTGGGAGGAAGAGATTATAGTCCCAGCTGCTGTCACTCTGACCTCAGCCTGTGCTCAGCTTGTCCCTGTTGCTGCATTTCCCAGACCTCTGAACCTTGAGCAAAATCGTATGAGGAGGAACCAGACCCCAGGGGAAACAGACCCTGGGCTGCTTTAGAGTCTCTATCCTTTTTCTGCTTCACCAGCCTTGAGGAATCATGTCTTTCCTGTCAGTAACATGGCCAGGATTCCTAATAGGAGGGAGAAACAGCATTCCACAGAAGCCTGTGGAGGGAGGCAGGGAGTAGCAGAAAAGCTTGTTCCCTGCTCTCTTTAGCCAAATTTCAAGGACCATCTGATCAAAGAGGACTATGTAATGGAAACAGTGCTTCTCAAAACAAGGCAGTCAATTTGCTGTTCTTTAATCTTGTTCCTCAGAGATCAAAGCTTAAAAATGAGCAACTATTTGCTTTTCCTGTGGTTTGCAGGTATATGGGCTTCTCCATGTCCTCTGGAGCTTTTTTGGTTTTTCTCCTCATTTAATCACTTCCTCTAGAATATTGTCCTTGCCCCTGGAAACCAGCATACGTGACTAGGTGTCCTTTCCTGTATGCTGCAAACTAGACTGGTTTAGGAAGGCACTTGGTTTCAGTTAGCCAGCTCCTATTTTCAGCTGGAGATCCACAACAAAAGTTTCTCACACATGTGTATAATTTTGGATCTTAGGGAAAATGATAGAAGCAATCTAATTTTTATCTTTAATTACCTGGCAGCTAATAAATCTACAATACATTTAGCATGATGATAGATTTATGATGGATTCATAAATAAAATATTTGCAAGTCAGTATTAACAGTTCTTGTTTTGTCTCTAATTTTTAAAACTAATCTTTTGTATTTTAAGGTAGAGCTTGTAATTTGGAAAGAAAAATAGCTTTAAAAATCAATATAAATTTTTTTAGGTATTTTCAGAGTCATTCCCTGAGTATTTCCAGAATTTAGGGTATCAGATCCTCTTTATTCTATAAAATGCATTTACTCCTGACCCACTAAGAAAAAATGAAAAATGTTCTTATATTTGGATCACAACTGAAGTCATCTGCCAATTGTAAATCCTGTTCTTTTGGTTTTATTCTTACTGGCTTTATTATTTGGGGCAAATCTTTTTCCTTCTCCAAGCTTTAGTCTTTCCGTGTTAAAACAAATAATAACATTAGCCTTTTTGGGTTTTGAGGATGAAATGAGAAAATATACATAAAAGCATTTAATTTTAAAGCAAAGCATTAAATATAATTTTCATAGGTCAATATTTTAGAACATTTTGGCCATTTTTAGATGACTTGTTTTATTTAATGTCCTTTACTATGGGCTTAAACGATAAGGAACAAGAGCACAGCCTTTTCCCTTTGCCAAGCCACACAAATGCGGAGACCAAATGGTCCCTCATGAAGGCAGTGATGACCTGGGAAATAAAACATTTGGCTTATGATAACTTCATCATAAGTAAAATCTTCTGATTTGTCAAGAATCGATGGACAGTAAAGAACTTTAGCTGTGATGTGTACATTATGTGTATATGTGTGTGTATGTATACATATACCCATAATGAAAATCAGGCCTCCCAACTTTAGAATGACTAATTACCTGAGGCTAAAATTTCTTCTCCACTTTCCTTCACTTGCTAAATAAACATCTCTGTAAAAAGCCTAATATAGGGTGCCAAGGGAAATTTCGTTTTATTTGCCCAATCTTCATGAGGTCAGCCCAACATGCATATTATAGGTAGACGGAGAATTAAAAATTGAGAAAACTGAATATGCCAAGCACTGTCACACATTAGACAATTGAAGTTAAAAATAGATGTGTTCATGCATCAGCAGATGGATTCATACCCAGATGACTTGATTCAGAATTCAGCCATGTATGACAGCTTGCTAAATGGAGTTTAACTAGCCCAGACTTACTAAAATTTATAATTGCATCAAAGCCTTGTATAGCATAAAACTAAAATTTAGTGATCGAATGAAATATTTTGCATATTTGTGTATAAAAGATAAAAATTTAAGACGTCTATTTTGGATTAATTTTAATAATGGGAAGATGCTTAATATAACTATCCTCTCGAAAGGAAGATTCATATTTTATATGCTAATATTCATGTATAGGTTAGTAGGCTACATTATGTTTTTGTTTGCTTCTTTTAATTACAAATTAACATCATAGACTACTACTAAAATAAAATATCTGTTATATAATTAGAAAACTATTTCCTTTGGGCATTTTTGTCTCTGGTTATCCTCAAAATAATACTCAGGTTTATATTAGCACTTGATACTGGTAAATGAGACCATTAGATTTTTATTTCTTTCAGCAAAAACCAAGTCATATATCTGTATAGTTAGAACAGAGTGCATTAGCAGCAAATTAAATTATGTTATCAATGTAGTGGGTTCTGCTATAATTATCTAATGGAAGTATTCCTAAAGACAAGAGGGCTGTACTGACCATCTCATTTGTCATTTCTTGTATAGCAGAATTCCTTCCTTTTTGTATAAGTGTGGGTGGTGGGAAAGCTCGCATGGTGTTTATTAGGTTTTTCAAAAATGTAATAACTGTGGGCGGCAGTCCTCCTTTTGAGAGGTTAAAACCATTTGGCCCCTCGTGTGTGTAGATAATCCTGTCTCCTGTTGTTATAGATCCCATCAGGCACGTGACCCAGATATATTTTCCTCAGTGCTGTGAAGCTGGTTGTCTCCCACAGTTTCCTTGCCTGTCTTGTTTCTATGGTAACCCTGCACTCACTGTCCTTGCAGAGAAACCCTAAAGCAGGCAGCAGCTCAGAAGTCCCAGCAGCTTTCAGCATTGCAAGAAGAGAACATTAAACTTGCCGAGGAGCTGGGGAGAAGCAGAGACGAAGTCACAAGTCATCGAAAGGTCAGTGTCTTTTGGTGAGGGTTTCTGGTTCTGCCAAGCTGATGCCTACTTCTGTTTGTGATGTGCTTGGAGCCTACTCAGAGATGTGCTCAGTGTGTCTGGGTCATTCCAAATTCCACAGGAATTTCAAGTTACCTGTGTTATGTCTCCTTATTTTCAAGCATGCTGGTGTAGCCTTTAGGATTTAGGGTAGGAGTGAATTGACAGATCCTTTAAAGAAAACACAGACAAAACACTGGAACTTATATGCAAGTAGAAAAAAGACCTTATTACATGATTTTATAACAATACATCTACACAGAAAGAGGGACCATGTCTTCTTACTATTACTTGGATCTCAAAATTATTATTCTCAAGGTTTTTTTCTCTCTGATCAAAATTGATTTTAAAGAAACAGATTCCAAGAATATGAATTTGATGTGAGTGTTGGCAGCTGACTTAAAATATAATTCTTTTTTTCTTTAAGGACATGTTTAAACATTTCCTAACGGAACTGTGTATATTTGTGCATTTGTGTGCCTTGATATAGAATGTGTGTTACAACTGGATTGAACTATAAGCAAATCACAACCTTCTGTATTACAGAGTTTTCTGACCAAAATTGATTTTAAAGAATGCTATATTCTGCTTTTTATTCTTCTCTGACAGTTGAATCAAAGTGCTGAATTGTTAGTTATATCTGACCTCAGAGCAACAACTTGAAATTATGTTTTTAGGAGACTTTTGCTGTGTAGACATTGTCTTGGTTTGTACTTCCCAGGGGGCAAAATTTTTTTTTTCCTCAGTTTTCATTGCAAACATTAATTCTCACTTAGGATAGAGTGGGGTAATTGTATTGAGTACTCATTGACATGGTGCACTTTGTTGAGAAAGCACTTTTTAGAGAGTTGATTTCAGATTTAAAAATCTTCATTATATAGTTCCACAATTTTCTTATTTCATGAAAAAATTGCCACATCTTTCCAGACGCCAAGATGATGATGATGCTAGTGGTGATAGTAACATTTATTGGCTCTTACTATGCCATAGACACAAATAAATGATAGCTGTCATCTCACTTAATCCCTACCATAATTCTAAGAGATGGCATTGTTATTATCTCTATTTGTAAAAGAGGAAACGAAAACTTAAAAAGATAGGAATTTCCTCAACGACATAGTGTCAAGAGGTATTTGTCATCTTCTGATCTGGGTCCAGAAAAGAACCAAAGTATGTTGACTTAATTAGTATCACTGCACTCTACTTTGATCAGTTTGTGAGAAATTTGGCTTCCTGAAGAATAAATAGATTAGCCCTTTGACCAGAAAAAGTTGTTGTTTTTCCGGGACAAGATAGAGCATCTAAAACATTTTCCAACATCAGAGTGTCCACGAGGACTTGGAAGAGAAGAATTTTGGCTAAGTGCTGAGTCTGTTTCCATCTCAGTTTATCTGATTTCTTTGAATGTCTCTGGTAAAAAAGAATGCATTTCCATAAATAGGAACACACAGAGAACATCCTCTTATGTTGTGACCTTAACTGGATGGATAATTACAATTCTTGTCTCTGTCACTCAGAACCGGAAAGGATTCAGGAAACACCATAATTCCTTGGGCAGAATTCCTAGGGCTTCTCTCCATCCTAGCAGATTTGTTCTCTTTTGCATTAAGAATTTTAATTAGCTTCCTACTAAGAAGGTATTGTGATTCAAAATTTGAAAATCAGTCCCTTTGCAGGGGGTTAGAAAAATAGTCCCTACAAAGAGCAGCTAAGAAAGTGATGTCCTTTTGAAGAATCAGATGGATTCTTATCTCATTTGTAGTTTTCTGTGTTTAACTTAGAAGATAGAAGCAAGTAAGTATGAACTAAAACATGATAGGCTTTATGATAGAGAGTGCTGAAAATGATATTGATTACTAAAAAAGATTACATTACAGGTCATTCTTCCTATTATGTATATTTCAAAAGAGAGGTTCGGCGCCCGTAGCACAGTGGTTAGGACGCCAGCCACATACACCAAGAGTGGTGGGTTCGAACTCAGCCTGGGCCAGCTAAACAACAATGACACTGCAACAAAAAAGCCGGCGTTGTGGCCGGTGCCTATAGTCCCAGCTACTTGGGAGGCTGAGGCAAGAGAACCACTTCAGTCCAAGAGCTGCAGGTTGCTGTGAGCTGTGACGCCATGGCACTCTACCGAGGGTGACACAGTGAGATTCTGTCTCAAAAAAAATAAAAAGAATTTCTGGAAAGACTCTTCCATAACTTAGAAGCAGCTTTAGTTTACTATAGACTGATTAATTCATTGGGTTTTGTTACTCTTAACTGTGTAATCTCCAAAAATCTAAAGTGTTGTTTAGATCTGTAAAATTAAGAATGTTTACTTAGTTGTTAGTTATTTTATATAAGTCAGACTATTGAGCAGCTGTGTTAGAAATATAGAGCCAAAGTATTTGGCAAAAATACTATTTAAAAAAGAATTTTAATTGTAGTACTACAGAAATATTTATTGTTTAATTCCAAAATTGAACAGTGGAGACTAGATTGACATGGAATAGATAAAAACTGACCAGGACCTGAGTTCTCTCCTGGTTCCTTTATTTAGTAGCACCATAATTCAGTAAATGTTTACTGAGCTCACTGCTTCACCATTTTTTCATGAAATCATCACAACCTGCCTCTCAGGGGTCCTCAAACTATGGCCCACAGGCCACATGAGGTGGTGTGTGATTGTATTTGTTCCGTTTTTTTTTTTTTTTTTTTACTTTAAAATAAGGTATGTGCAGTGTGCATAGGAATTTGTTCATAGTTTGTTTTTTTTTAACTATAGTCTGGCCCTCCAACGGTCTGAGGGACAGTGAACTGGCCCCCTATTTAAAAAGTTTGAGAAAAATAAATAAATAAAAAGTTTGAAGGGCGGCACCTGTGGCTCAGTCAGTAAGGCGCCAGCCCCATATACTGAGGGTGGCGGGTTCAAACTCGGCCCTGGCTGAACTGCAACCAAAAAATAGCTGGGCGTTGTGGCAGGCGCCTGTAGTCCCAGCTACTTGGGAGGCTGAGGCAAGAGAATCGCTTAAGCCCAGGAGTTGGAGGTTGCTGTGAGCTGTGTGATGCCACGGCACTCTACAGAGGGCCATAAAGTGAGACTCTGTCTCTACCAAAAAAAAAAAAAGTTTGAAGACCCCTGCTCTAGATAGTATAATTATTTTATAGGTAAGGAACAGAAACTCAAAAGTGAAGTAACTTGTCAAGGTTACACAAATAGCAGCGAAGAAGCTGTGATTTGACATTGTGTCTAATTCTGAGGCCTATTTTTTCCTGCTATAGTACTATACCTAGAATGAAACTTATTTCCACTTAATTTGCAATTATTGTAATTACGTTTTTTTTTTTTTTGGGACAGAGAGCCTCCCAGAATGCTAGGATTACAAGAATGAGCCACTATGCCTTTTTTTTTTTTTTGAGACAGCCTCACTTTGTCACCTTTGGTAGAGTGCTATGGCATCATCGCTCACAGGAAGTTCAAATTCTGGGCTCAAATGATTCTCTTGTCTCAGCCTCCCAAGTAGCTGGGACTACAGGCATCTGCCACAAAACCTGACTATTTTTTTTTTTTAGAGATGGGGTCTTGCCCTTGTTCAGGCTGGTCTTGAACTCCTGAGCTCAGGCAATCCACCCGCCTTGGCCTCCCATGCAATTAAGATTTTTAAAAAAGGGCTTGGCGTCCGTAGCAAGGTGGTTACAGTGCCAGCCACATACACTGAGGCTGGCAGGTTCAAAGCCAGCCCAGAGCAGCTAAACAACAGTGACAACTGCAACAAAAAATAGCCGGGCATGATGGTTCGGTGCCTGTGGCTCAAGTGGCTAAGGCGCCAGCCACATACACCTGACCTCATGGGTTCGAATCCAGCCTGGGGCCCTCCAAACAACAATGATGGCTGCAAACCATAAATAGCCGGGTGCTGTGGCGGGTGCCTGTAGTCCCAACTACTTGGGAGGCTGAGGCAAGGGAATTACTTAAGCCCAAGAGTCTGAGGTTATTGTGAGTTGTGACACCACAGCACTCTACTGAGGGTGACAAAATAAAACTCTGTCTCAAAAAAATAAATAAAATAAAATAAAAAAAGATTTTTAAAAAAGCCTGTGGCTGGGTGTGGTGGTTCAAGTTTGTAATCTCAGATACAGATGGTGAGGCGGGGGATCACTTGAGTCCAGGAGTTTGAGATCAGCCTGGGCAACACAGCGAGATCCATCTCTTTTAGAAAAGTAAACAAACCAGGGTGGCGCCTGTGGCTCAAGGAGTAGGGCGCCGGTCCCATATGCCAGAGGTGGCGGGTTCAAACCCAGCCCCGGCCAAAAAAAAGAAAAGTAAACAAACCAAAAAAAAAACTCCACAAAAACCTTAAGAGCTAGAAATGGGGTAGGTGAGATCAAACAGGGCTATAAAAATGCACTCTGAACTCTACAGATATATTTTTTTCGGCCTCAAATGTTTATTTTCCTTAGAAAACACAAAGTGTCCTATAATCTGGTTTACATCTTTAGACTTTCACTAGAATTATTGGTAAAGAATTTTTACTTCCTTGGAGAAGCCCTTTCTATGCAAAGGCTGTTTCATTTCCTGTTTGTTATTTTTACCTTAGCTAAATAAATCTTTGTCAGGATTTCTTTTTTTTTTTTTGGTTAGGATTTCTTAACCAAGTTCTCAAGAGGCTTAGAAATGAGTTTTTTTTATTGAAAAATTTTTTTCAAATATTACGTGGAATAACCTGACAGTGTTTTGTAGAACATTCTCTCTTCTTATCACCTTAAAGAGGTTGTTTAGGAAATTCTGAAATAAAAGGAACTCATGGGAGTAGCGAAGGCTTCTCCTTATTAGAAACCCCGTATGACTTGGTTGACAAGGGAGCCCAGCTGTGTTTTAGTACTGCGGAGGGTTCGTGTACTTGCTTATGGTCCTCAATAAAGGAGCTGACAAGGCTAGAAACAAAACCCACTTATGTGCATTCTTTGTTGCCTGCTTTCCCTCATCTCCCTTAAAGTAAAATTGTTTCTTTAAATCTTCATGGTATTTCATTGGATGGATGCATCATGTTTTGCCCATCCATTTGTTTCAGGTGTTTATGCCTCCTTTCTCCATTCGTGTGGTCACCAGTCACCTAATATCTACAGCCCTGACTAAAGCAACTGCCTCCTGTTGCCACTTTGGATCTTCTTTGGAAATCTCATTTCTTAATACCAGTTCTAAATCTTGCCACTCTGTTCACCCTTACAACCCTGTCTTCCTTTTTAAAATTTTCAAATTGTTAAAAAAGAGTAATCTTGTTCTGCCTTACTTTTCACCTTTTGCTACTTTTTTGCTACCACCAGTACACTTTTTTCTTTTTTTTGAGACAGAGTCTCACTTTGTCACCCTCTGTAAAGTGCGATGTTGTCACAGCTCACAGCAACCTCAAACTCTTGGGCTTAAGCAATTCTCTTGCCTCAACCTCCCAAGTAGCTGAGACTATAGGCACCCGCCACAATGCCCCGCTATTTTTTGTTGTTGTTGTTGTTGTCATTGTTGTTTAGGAGGCTCAGGCCAGGTTCAAACCCACCAGCCCTGGTACATACGGCTGGCGCCCTAACCACTGAGCTATGGGCACCAAGCCTACTAGTACACTGTTGAAATGACTCTTGCTAAAGTCATCACCTACCTAGTAAGTGCAGAGATGAGTTCTTTCCATTCTCTGTGAGCAGTTGGCACTGCCACCACCTACACTCTTGGCTTTCCTCCTTTCCCTCCTTCTACCTGATTTTGTCATATTTTTCCTACGTCTCCCGCCACCCCTGGTTACTTTCCAGTCGTTGGATCCACTGCTGCTGGGCTCCAATCTGACCCCTCTGGCCCACCCTGACCTGGTCTATGGCCTGTCCAGGCTTAGCGGCCAGTGGGCATGGCTCCAGATGGAAATCATATGACATAAAATATTTGGATGACATCTGCTTGAAAGATCTTCCAGAATTACAGAAGACACATGTCTGGTTTTATGTCTTGTCTTCTTCCCTTCCCCACGCATTGTTAGAGGCCCATCCCAAATGTCATCATCTCTAATCCCAAACAGAATAAGTTCTGCCTTCCTTGCGTTCCTGGTGTGAGCTCCACAGTTGCCTCAACACCAGACACTGTGCTGTAGCTCCTGCTTCTCTCTTCACACAGACTGAGAAAATAGGAATCATGGAGTGTGACACATAGATTTGAATGAAAGCACATGGGTGTTGGATGAGTACCTTGTTTTTAGCAAGGGCTCCAGTTCTCCTTTTATAGAATAAGATGCAGAGATTTTGTGACTGCTCTTTCTACTTTTTTTACATGATTCCAGTTACTTCCAATTCCATAGCTTTGTTGCAGAATTGTGGTTGCCAAAAGCCTGATCACCAAATTAGTGGGGCATTGCTCTGTGGATGGTAAAAGCATACAGTTCAAATTCAGGCAGGGTCACAAGTTTCAAGATCAATGGAAACCACACTGAGCATTGTTTTCTTTTCATAGGGAATTCTAAAAATAATAATCTTAGCTCCTCTATAGAAATAGACGCCATAGGCAGTCACTTAGGAGATGTCTGATTTATCACTTCCAGACCTCACATGTATTCTCCCTTCTAAGGATAGCAAATACACTGAGCTGTCACTATGGGAACAGTACTGATTTTCCCCCTGGCTATTTGGAAAATGAGGTTACAGTTTGCTTGTTGAAACCGGACAGGGATTAGATGACTCAATAGCTGTATTTCATAAGCAGTTTTTCTTGACAGAGATTCCAACAGATGCATTAATATACAAAAAAATCTGAAGTTAACCTCTAAATTGACCCATAAATAATTGCCTGCCTTTTAAATAAGCCTAAATTCTCAAACATCAATGTTTAGAAAGGGAAGGCTATTTTTAGCCTGTTAGATATTGTTTTGGAAAATAGTGATCACCAGCATCATTGTTTTAATCCAGGCTCAGGGGACTTCTGGGCAGCTAGGGCTGATGGAAGCTGGATCACAGAATCTCTGTCCCTTCATTACCTAATTATACGTATTTAAAAACATGTCCAGGCTGGAGGTTAGAGCACAGACTCAACTGGTGTAGGCCCACAGCCTCCACCACTGCTGGGCTCCAACCTGACCCTTCTGGCCCAGCCTGACATAGTCTGTCCCGCTCAGGCTTAGCGGCCGGTGGGCCATGGCTCCAAATGGATATCATATGACACAGAATATTTGGGTAACATCTGCCCGAAAGATCTTTAAGAATTATAGAAGACAAAAACACTAATGCATTTGAGGCCGGGCACGGTGGCTTACGCTTGTAATCCCAACACTCTGAGAGGCCACGGCAAGTGGATTGCTTGAGCTCATAGGTTTGAGACCAGCCTGAGTAACAGCAAGACCCCGTCTTTAAAAATAGCCAGACATTGGCGGCGCCTGTGGCTCAAGGAGTAGGGCGCAGTCCCATATGCCGGAGGTGGCGGGTTCAAACCTAGCCCCGGCCAAAAAAAAAAAAAAAAATAGCCGGACATTGGGCGGTGCCTGTGGCTCAGTGAGTAGGGCACCGGCTCCATATGCGGAGGGTGGTGGGTTCAAACCCAGCCCCGGCCAAACTGCAACAAAAAAAATAGCCGGGCGTTGTGGCGGGCGCCTATAGTCCCAGCTGCTTGGGAGGCTGAGGCAAGAGAATCGCGTAAGCCCAGGAGTTAGAGGTTGCTGTGAGCCATGTGACGTCATGGCACTCTACCCGAGGGCGGTACAGTGAGACCCTGTGTCTACAAAAAAAAAAAAAATAGCCAGACATTGTGGCAAGCACCTGTAGTCCTAGCTACTTGGGAGGCTGAGGCAAGAGAATCACTTGAGCCTAAGAGTTTGAGGTTGCTGTGAGCTGTGATATTACAGCACTCTGCCGCAGGCAACAAAGTGAGACTCTGTCTCAAAAACAAAACACTAATGCATTTGAGAAAGTGGTAAAGTTTGGGGGGGGGAAAGAAGCAACTGCTTTCCTGATCTGCCGCTTGACTAGATGATAAGCTGTCCATGGACGTTAATAGCCAGAAGTCTGACAGCAATGAAGAGGACTATGACCCAAATTGTGAGGAAGAGGAGGAAGAAGATGAGTACCTTGGGGACACAGAGGACTATTATATGTGAAGTGGAGCAGCAGGGGGCAAGATGCCTTTGATCCAGAGGAATTACCAGTTCACCTGCTTGACCTACAAGGTGTCCAAGAGTGCCCTGAATGAGCACATGACCAACTTAGCCTCTGTCCTAAAGGTATCTCATTCATTTGCTAAACTTATATTAGTTAATTTGCACTGGCAATTCTCAGATATTGGACAGATACAAGTCCAGTTCTGCTCAACTACTTGTTGAGGCTCAGGTTCAGCCTAATCCATCAAAACATGTCCCTACAGCCCATCACTCTCACCATTGCACAGTGTGTATGCAGTTTGTGCAGAAGGAAAACGTACTCTCTCTGGCCTGTCAGTACCAGTTTTGCTGCAGCTGCTGGGAGCAGCATTGCTCAGTACTTGTCAAGGATGTCATGGGTATGGGAGTCCCTTGTATGGCTCAGGACTGTCCCCTCCGAACGCAAAGAGGGCTTTGTATTTCTTTTGTTTCCCAGTGAAGAATTGAGAGACAAATACAGGTGCTACCTCTTCAGGGACTATGGGGAGATTCATTACCAGCTCCAGCTGTGCCCTGGTGCAGGCTGTGCCATGGTTATTTGGGTACAGGAGCCTAGAGCTCACCATGTACAGGGCAACAAGGTCTTCTGTTTCAAGTGTGATTAGATATATCACACCCCCATAGACTGTGCCACAATCTGGAAATGGCTCACAACTTGTAGAGATGACTCTGGAACAGTCAACTACATTTGTGCTTGCACTAAAATCATCCCAAGTGCAACATCTGCATTGAGAAGAATGGAGGCTGCCATCACATGCAATGCTCTAAATGTAAACACGACTTTCACTGGATGTGTCTGGGTTGGAAGACTCATGGCGGTAAGTACTATGGATGCAGCTATTATAAGGAGAATCCTGACATTGTCAACCAGAGCCAGCTGGCCTAGGCGAGGGAAGCACTAAAGTACTTATTTTAGAGGCTGGGCATGGAGGCTTATGCCTATAATCCTAATACTGTGGAAGGCCAAGGCAGGTGGATTGCCTGAGCTCAGGAGTTCGAGACCAGCCTGAGCAAGCGTGAGACCCCCATCTCTAAAAATAGGCAGGCTTTGTGTGGACACTTGTAGTCCCAGATACCTAGGAGGCTGAGGCAAAAGGATCGCTTGAGCCCAAGAGAGTTTGAGGTTGCTGTGAGCTATGACACCAGAGCACTCTACTAAGGGTGACAAAGGGAGACTCTACAAAAACAAAAAGCAAACAAACAAAAAAAGAAGTACTTATTCTACTTTGAGAGGTGGGAAAATCACAACAAAAGCTTGCAGCTAGAGGCATAGACATTCTAGAAGATTATGAGAAGATTCAGGAGAGGGCCATAAATAATCTGGGGACATGGATCGACTGGCAATACCTACAAAATGCTGCCAAGCTCTTGGCCAGGTGTTGATACACTCTGTAGTACACCTACCCAATGCATATTACATGGAGTCTGGACCCAGGAAGAAACTGTTTGAATACCAGCAGGTTCAGCTGGAGGCTGAGATAGAAAATCTCTCATGGAAAGTGGAATGTGCAGACATCTATGACATAGGGGACTTGGAGAACCAGATGCACATAGCAGAACAGTAGAGGAGAACCCTATGAAAGGATTTCCATGATGCCTAGTTGGGACATGGATGTGCCAGAGTGAGGAAGATGTGGGTGCAAGGTCCCCCAACAGCCATACTGTGTGCTGCGGTCTCTGCCTTTCACCACCCCAGGCAACAACCAGGGCCCCACTCCTGAGAGACAGTGGCAGCACCTCTTAGTTAATTTCTGTTTTCTTCTCATCTTTTCACTTTTCATTTCTACCAGGGTAAAGGCAGAATTGGTTGAATTGGCCTTTTTTCAGGATTTTAAATTTCTCCCTGGATGATGATTGGGAGGGAGGGAGGGTTTTTTCTGAATGGCTATTAATTGTATTAGATCATTATAACTTATATAATTTTCAAAGGTTATACAGTTGTACAAAAAAAAAAGCCAAAACATAGCATAACACAGAGCCCTTCTAAAAAAATAAATTGGCAGCTCTGCGCCCGTAGCTCAATGGTTAGGGCGCCAGCCACATACACCGAGTCAGGCATGTTTGAACCCGGCCCTGGCCTGCTAAACAATGACAATTGCAACAAAAGAATGGCAGGTACCAGTAGTCCCAGCTACTTGGGAGGCTGAGGCAAGAGCATTGCTTGGGCCCAAGAGTTTGAGGTTACTGTGAGCTGTGCCACCATGGCACTCTACCAAGGGTGATATAGTTGAGACTCTGTCTCAAAAAAATAAATAAATAAGCATTGGCATGTTTAAAACAAAAACGTGGGCTGGGCTCAGTGGCTTATCACGCCTGTAATCCTAGCACTCTGGGAGGCCAAGGGATGGTGGTGGATAGCTTGAGCTCACGAGTTTAAGACCAGCCTAAGCAAAAGTGAGACCCCGTCTCTACTAAAAATAGAAAAACCACCGGGTGCAGTGGCTCACACCTATAATCCCATTCACTGAGGGAGAATTGCTTGAGCTCAGAAGTTTAAGACTTGCCTGAGCAAGAGTGAGATCCCAACTCATGAAAAAAAATGGAAAAACCCAGCCAGGCGCCTGTAATCCCAGTGGCTTCCAGAGGCTGAGGCAGTGGGATACCCACAACCCAAGTCTGAGGCTTCAGTGAGCTATGGCACCACTGCACTCTGCTCAGGGGCATAGGGTGAGACTCTGTCTCAACAACAACAAAAATAATAAAAAAATAAAAATAGAAAAACTGAAGTGAGAGGATCACTTGAGCCCAAGAGTTGGAGACTGCTGTGAGCTATGATACCACGGTACTCTACCCAGGGTAACAGCTTGAGACTCTGTCTCCAAAAAAATAAAAATAAAAAAATTGTCCAGCTGAAAGCAAGAAAGCCAATTCACTTCATGCTGTAAACTTTAAAATTGGCAACCAAGAAGAAAAGTAAAATTGTGGTTTGGCTCCAACGCTATGTCTCAGTGATAAGTGAATAAGAAGGTGAACAGTGAAATGCCAAGAATTTTTACTCTAATTCTCTCCGTCTCTGTGGCCAGTCCAATTTGGAAAAATTAGACTGAGGATGTGAGCAGGCAGCCTGGAGGAAAAGTCAAGGAAAACTCTTTGTGGCTAGGGGCCCTCTTCTACTGCCTCAGGATTTTATTAGAGGTGAGAAAAACTGCCAGTTATCATTTTCCACAGCTAGTCTAGCCAACAAACATGGCTGATGGGCTATTTTTCTCAGTCCAGGGAGGGTACAGCCTTTCAAGATGTCCTCATGGAACCCAGCTCTTCCTTTCTACCTGCTCTCCTTAGCAGGGAGCTTTTGTCCATGGGATCATGGGGTCACTTTCCAGGAGGAAGCAGTGGAGAAGGATAAAGTAGGAAAAGGCACAGAGCTTCTTCTCAAATAGCTCTATCTTTTAATTTGGGGAAGAAAGTTTACATTTCTATAATAATGACTCATAACCACCACCATCAAAAGAAGGTTCCAGTCTCTAGGAAGCAAAGGCAACACAGCAGGTAAGAACTGATGTTGAGAGTAGAGCATACGTTGAGAGGGCAGTGGTAGTAGGCCTGGAATATGTGCCCCAAGGCTGAAGCCTGAGGACATTCTGCTGTGGGAATAAGATTACCTCTGTTAAGATGGAGTGATTGAGATTCAGGACACTAAAGGAAAGTCTTGGGGGAGATCTCCAGCAAATTCTCTGTGTGGCCTCAACTCTTCTCACTCCCCCACCCCTTTGCCTCTAATCCCCCTGGCTATAGGAAGGTATAGACTCCAGGAGGCATGTAATGTTGCTTTGTCCCATTATTGGTGATGTTAATTTTGGTCATTTCCTAAGTTTAAAACATTTGCAAGGGCTTGGCACCTGTGTTCAGTGGTTAGAGCACTAGCCACATACACCAAGGCAGGTGGGTTTGAACTTGGCCTGGGCCTGCTAAACAATGACAATTGCAACAACAACAAAAAATTAGCCAGGTGTTGTGGACCTATAGTCCTATGGCACCTATAGTCCAGCTACTTGGGAGACTGAGGCAAAAGAATCACTTAAGTCTAAGAGTTTGACTTAACTCTTCTATGGGCTGTGACATCATGGCACTCTACCAAAGGCAACACAGTGAAACTCTGTCTCAAAAAATAATAAATAAATAAATAAATAAATAAATAAATAAATAAAACATTTGCAAGGTAAAAGGAAAAAATATACAGAGAATATGAGTAACAAAATTTTAGGTGGTAGAGCTTTAAAAAAGTGGAAATATACAAACTCTCTTTTATATCAGGATGATATTTGATATTACCTGAAATTAAAATTTATGTGATAGGTAGATAGGCTGATCACTCCATAGGCCCTCCAATTCAGGGTAAAGTGTGCAGGTGGGTTATCCCTGCTGCTCCTTTTAGATCACCAAAAAAAGAAGAGAGGAGCCTAAAGGCAGCCCAGTCATCAATAGGACTATCCCTATGTGGGGGATCAGCATAACAAGCGGGTTAAGAACATTGGACTCCTGCTCAGCAGTTTAGATTAGGGAAGTTAAGATATCTGCCGTGCAGGGACTAAACCTGCTTTCCCCCTCTCCTTTTCTAAATGTACATTATCAGGCCTTCCAGACATTCCAGATTACTCCATCTGCCTAGGAGCTGAGGTTTTCCTCTAATACTATTTCTGAGCATAAGAAAAGACCCCTGAGACATTGGAGCAGTGCTGCATTGCCTCATTCTGCCACTCAGTGCATGAGGCAATGTATGCCTCTCCAGGCTTCTCAGACTTGATGCATTAAGTTGATGTGAAGTCTCCTTCCTTAAGCACAGTCTCCTTTGGTGGCCCCTAGACCAGGTCGGGGTCACTCCATAACCCTGACAAATTTATACATACTAAGGAAATTACATTAACTTCCTTTTAGAAAATTTTTACTTAAAAGTTTTGCAAAATTGGGTGGCGCCTGTGGCTCAGTGAGTAGGGCGCCGGCCCCATATACCGAGGGTGGCAGGTTCAAACCCAGCCCCTGCCAAACCGCAACAAAAAAATAGCTGGGCGTTGTGGCGGGTGCCTGTAATCCCAGCTGCTCGGGAGGCTGAGGCAAGAGAATCACGTAAGCCCAAGAGCTGGAGGTTGCTGTGAGCCATGTGACGCCACGACACTCTACTGAGGGCAGTAAAGTGAGACTCTTGTCTCTACAAAAATAAAATTAAAAAAAAAAAAAGTTTTGCAAAATAAGGCTTGGCATCTGTAGCTCAGCAGCTGGGACACCAACCACATACACCAGAGCTGGTGGGTTCAAATCCAGCCCGGGCCTGCCAAACAATGACAAGTACAACTAAAAAATAAGCTGGGTGTTGTGGTGGGCGCCTATAGTCCCAGCTACTTGAGAGGCTGAGGCAAGAGGATCACTTAAGCCCAAGAGTTTGAGGTTACTGTGAGCTATGATGCCACGTCACTCTACCAGGTGACAAAGTGAGACTCTGTCTCAAAAAGAAAATTTTTTTTACAAAATAAATATGTAGTCTGGGTGCTGGCTCACACCTGTAATCCTAGCACTCTGGGAGATTGAGGCAGGTAGATTGCTTGAGTTTAGGAGTTTGAGACCAGCCTAAGAGTGAGACCCTGTCTCTACTAAAAATTGAAAAACTATCCAGTCATTGTGGAGGTACCTCTAGTCCCAGCTGCTAGGGAGGCTGAGGCTAGAGAATCTCTTGAGCTCCAAGAGTTTGAGGTTGCTATGAGCCATTGCACTTTCTCCAGGACAATAGACTGAGAGTCTGTCTCAATAAGTAAGTAAGTAAATAAATAAATAGTATGTGGTGGTGCCTGTGGCTCAAAGGGGTAGGGTGCCGGCCCCATGTGCTGGAGGTGGTGGGTTCAAACCCAGCCCTGGCCAGAAACTGCAAAAAATAAATAAATAAAAATAAACAAATAGTATACAGTGCACCTATGGCTTAGAACCATATCTTATGGTAAAGAACATTTTGTTGCTTTCAACAGTTGCTTTTATTTTTTTTTTTGTAGAGACAGAGTCTCACTGTACCACCCTTGGGTAGAGTGCCATGAGGTCACACGGCTCACAGCAACCTCTAACTCTTGGGCTTACGTGATTCTCTTGCCTCAGCCTCCCGAGCAGCTGGGACTACAGGTGCCCGCCACAACACCCGGCTATTTTTCTGTTGCAGTTTGGCCGGGGCTGGATTTGAACCCGCTACCCTCAGCATATGAGGCCGGCACCCTACTCACTGAGCCACAGGCGCCGCCCTCAACAGTTGCTTTTGTTTACTTCAATTTTTATTTCTCCTATTAAAGTGAAATTAAATTTGCTTTTTTCTCCTATCTTTCCTTCTCACTACACACACACACATACACACACGGAGATGTCTGACATGTTATTTACCTATTATTATTTCTAAGTGGTAGAACTGGATAAATTTTTCCTTCCTTTTTGTCTTTTTCTATGTTGCTGATTTTTTTTTTAAGAGTAGTGTTATTTAAACAAAAATAATAAAGTTATGTTTTTCAAATTAGACTTTTTTATCAGGTATATGTGTGTGTATATATGTTTTGTTTGTTTGTTTTGAGACAGTCTCACTATGCCACCCTCGGTAGAGTGCCGTGTCTTGGACTTAATTGATTCTCTTGCCTCAGCCTCCCAAGTAGCTGGGATTACAGGCACCCAACACAATGCCCAACTATTTTTTTGTTGTTGCAGTTGCCATTATTGTTTAGCTGGCCTGGGCTGGGTTCAAACCCACCAGCCTTGATGTATGTGGCTGATGCCATAACCACTGTGCTACGGGTGCCAAGCCTATACGTATTCTTTTTAAACAAGAGTTTTGCTCTGTTGCCCAAGCCTGAGTGTGGTGGAGTCAGCCTAACTCACAGCAACCTCAGACTCCAGGGTTTAGGCAATCCGCCTGCCTCAGCCTTCCGAGCAGCTGAGACTACAGGCAACTGCCAAGACACCCAGCTAAGTTTTTCTACTTTTAGTAGAGATGAGGTCTCACTCTTCCATAGGCTGATCTTGAACTCCTGAGCTCAAGTGATCCTCCCTCCTCAGCTTCCCAGAGTGCTAGGATTATAGGTGTAAGCCACCTTGCCTAGCCAATAAAGGAATTTTTTTTATATAAAAAATTTATCTACAACTTAGGGAATTACTGAAGCCAAAACCTCTCATTTGTTTGGGTTCTTTTACTCAATTTGGCATGTTCGGGCATTACATTTAAGAAATGGTCCAAGGGATACTGACGGTCAGTTCCTGAAGGTCTTTATACAGCCTACAGATTTTCTTTCTGTCTGTTTTAAGTTTCTTGCTTGAGATGTACCTCTAGACTTCTCCAGGGTCCCCTTACTATGTCTAGGTTTTGAGGGGATTTATAGAAAGCCTTTCCTTAACTCTGGGATGTCATCTACCCTGAAAATGACTGCCAGAGTGTCTAGGCCAGAGAGTATGGTCCTTTCCACTTTGCCCCTGCCTAGTTAAGGATGTTTGTAGCTGGACAGAGGATGCACTAAAGATATGGGAAGAGCAGCTGCTGTCTTCAGCACCTGGGAGTCAAAGGTAAAGATGAATGTGACTTGTGCACTACGTACGGAACTACTTTGTATGTGTTGCCTTCAGTCAGTCTCAGTCCCCCCGCTCTGTGGCCACACTGTCAACATCTTTCTTTGATAAAGGACAGTGATACCTCTGTGTATGTATTTGAGGATGTAAATATTCTCACATATATTTATTTACGTAGTTTGTGTACATATTCACATAAACTCAAACCAGTCTTAAGGCGTGCTGTCTTTCCTGCATGTTGTAAGAACTTACGTTGGTAACTTAATGCATAATTGCTGGAGGTTGAGTTCCCTGGGAAACAGGCTGAGAGAGTGTTTAGTGTGAATGATATTAAGGTGTGCCCTTGGGGCAGCACCCTTGGAAAGAGGCAAAAGCAACTAGATTGGGCAGAGGGAGAAGTTGCTCTGTGATGCAGTCCTGGTGACACCCTAGATCTACCTCGTGGGCCTATCAGAGTTGTGCCAAATTGGACTGAGATGTCAGTGTTTTTATTGTCCCACAGTGATAGTCATTGCATGTGATCCATCCTAGGAAGGGGTGTGACCCTGGTCGAGATAGCTCTGCAGCTGTGGTGATCCCTGAAGGGGCTGCCCGCTGGACTCTCTGCTGACCCAGATGCTGAGCAGCAAGGCTTGCCTTGAAAGGGAGATGTAAGCAGCACATCACTGTGTCCCCCTCACTCTCCTTTTCTTCTCTTTTGGAAAGAGCTTTGCCACAGAAAATTACTAAATTCTCCTCTTCCTTTTTCCTCATTACCTTCCCTATTTCCAAGAGCAGAAGTCTGTCTGTCTATGTGTGGGAGGCTAGCCTAGAAATTCTCAGACACAGGGAATGTGTTCTCTGCTATCAAGGTAGAACTGCTATTTTGGACTTCGGAACACACTTGCTTAGTTAGAGAAAAGACTGAAATAGCCCAAATGTGAACCACTTCACTGGAGAACTTGGTGAGAAAAGAATTGGTTTAGCAATAGCTTGATTAGACTAGTTCAGCAGAGAGAGAACCCTGGCTTTTGAGTGCCACTACTAACTCATAACATTGAAATCACCAGCTTACTATCTGGCACATTGGTTCACACTCTGCATATTTTACTGTCTATTATGTGCCTGTTGGTGTTCAAAAAATATAGGAGATAGCAATAAACAAAACAAAAGTGCTGCTCCTCTCCGAAGATTTTTTTTTTATTTTTGGAGACAGAGTCTTACTCTGTCTCTGGGTAGAGTGCTATGGCATCATAGCTCACAGCAACATCAGTCTCTTGGGCTCAAGTGATCTTCTTGCCTCAGCCTCCCAAGTAGCTGGGACCATAGGCACCCACCACAATGCCTGATTAGTTTTTTTTTTTTTTTGTAGTTTTTGGCTGGGGCTGGGTTTGAACCTACCACCTTCAGCATATGGGACAGGCGCCTTACTCCCAGTTGAGCCACAGGCACCACCCCCAGTTTTTGAGCCACAGGCACCACCCCCAGTTTTTCTCTGTTTAGTAGAGATGGGGTTTCGTTTATGCTCAGGCTGGTATTGAACTCTTGAGCTCAAGCAATCCACCCTACTCAGCCTCCCAGTGCTAGGATTATAGGTGTGAGCCACTGTGCCTGGCCTCTTTCTGAATTTTTTTTTTTTTTTTGAGACAGAGTCTCACTACGTCACCCTTGGTAGAGTGCCCTGGCGTCACAGCTCACAGAAACCTCAAACTCTTGGGCTTAAGCGATTCTCTTGCCTCAGGCACCCGCCACAATGCCTGGCTATTTTTTTGTTGTAGTTGTCATTATTGTTTTAGCTGGCCTAGGCCAGGTTCAAACCCACCAACCTCAGTGTATGTGGCTGGCGCCCTACCCAGTGAACTACGGGTGCCAAGCCTTCTCTGAATATTTTTATTCAAGTGATTTTTTTTTTTTCTTTTTTTTTTGGAGGCAGAGCCTCAAGCTGTCGCCCTGGGTAGAGTGATGTGGTCACAGCTCACAGCAACCTCCAATTCCTGGGCTCAAGTGATTCTCCTGCCTCTGCCTCCCAAGTAGCTGGGACTACAGGCACCCGCCACAACACCCAGCTATGTTTTTTTTGGTTGCAGCCATCATTGTTGTTTGGCAGGCCTGGGCTGGATTCAAACCTGCCAGCTTAGCCGCTTGAGCCACAGGCGCCAAGCCTATTCAAGTGATTTTTACCGGCCCTACAAAAGGAGGAGTTATGTATATAATAACCTTGAACTTGTACATGTCCTTCATTTTACACACTAATATTTTTCTTAGTTTGAATGACAGATTTAAAGCAAAGCACCCACCGTGTTTATTTACAAAATAATTTTGTGGGTAGATGGGCTCTTTGACATTTTTCTGGCCCACAGTGTTCCCCAAACTGATTGCTTACACACTATTTTTACTGAATATTATTCTCTTAAATAGTTTTCTTTAACCCTCCTTCTTTTTCTTTTACTTAACCAATGCTTTCTTTTTATTTTGACCGGGGCCGGGTTTGAACCCACCACCTCTGGTATATGGGGCCGGCACCCTACTCCTTTGAGCCACAGGTGCCACCCAAGCCATGCTCTCTTTTTAAACTTTTTTTTTTTTTTTTTAAGAGACAGAGTCTTAGTTTGTCACCCTTGGTAGAGTGCAATGGTGTCACAGCTCACAGCAACCTTCAGCTCTTGGGCTTAGGCAATTCTCTTGCCTCAGCCTCCTAAGTAGCTGGGACTACAGGCACTTTGTTTATTTGGGTTCCAGGTTTGACCTATTATGAGTAAGGTTACTTTCAAAATTCATGAAGAGGCCAGGGCATATGTTTTTATTTATTTATTTATTGTTGTAGAGACAAAGTCTCACTTTGTCACCCTCAGTAGAGTGCTGTGCGTCACAGCTCACAGCCACCTCCAGCTCTTGGGCTTAGGTGATTCTCTTGCCTCAGCCTCCTGAGTAGCTGGGACTACAGGCGCCCGCCACAATGCCTGGCTATTTTTTGTTGCAGTTTGGCCGGGGCCAGGCTCGAACCCGCCACCCTCGGTACATGGGGTCGGAGCCCTACTCACTGAGCTACAGGTGCTGCCCACTAGTCAAGTACATTATTGTTAAAATTAAGTGCTCACTAATTTTTTGTTTTCATCGTTTTTTAAGTTATGCATTCTCATTCATATAAGATTCAAGTAATGCTGAGTGGAGTGACACACTCTTATAGCCCCAGCTATTTTTTGTTGCAGTTTGGCCCAGGCTGGGTTTGAACCCGCTACCCTTGGTATATGGGGCCCGCACCCTACCCACTGAGCCACAGGTGCCACCCCACATATGTTTTTATTTATCTTGCCTAACTAGGTATAGAATTTTCTGGGATGGTAAGGGTGTGTTTAGCTTTATAAGAAATTGTCGGGGGCGGTGCCTGTGGCTCAGTCAGTAAGGCACCGGCCCCATATACCGAGGGTGGCGGGTTCAAACCCGGCCGGCTGAACTGCAAACCAAAAAAAAGCGGGGCGTTGTGGCGGGCGCCTGTAGTCCCAGCTACTCGGGAGGCTGAGGTAAGAGAATTGCTTCAGCCCAGGAATTGGAGGTTGCTGTGAGCTGTGTGATGCCATGGCACTCTACTGAGGGCGATAAAGTGAGACTCTGTCTCTACAAAAAAAAAAAAAGAAATTGTCGGGTGGCACCTGTTGCTCAGTGAGTAGGGCGCTGGCCCCATATACCAAGGGTAGTGGGTTCAAACCCGGCCTCGGCCAAACTGCAACCAAAAAATAGCCAGGCGTTGTGGCAGGCTCCTGTAGTCCCAGCTGCTCGGGAGGCTGAGGCAAGAGAATCGTGTAAGCCCAAAAGCTGGAGGTTGCTGTGAGCCGTGTGATGTCATGGCAATCTACCAAAGGCAGTAAAGTGAGCCTCTGTCTCTACAAAAAAGAAAAAGAGGGTGGTGCCTGTGGCTCAAAGGAGTGGGGCGCCGGTCCCATATGCCGGAGGTGGTGGGTTCAAACCCAGCCCTGGCCAAAAACTGCAGAAAAAAAAAAAAAAAGAAAAAGAAATTGTCAGTTTTCCAAAGTGACTGTTAGTGTATATTTTTACCAGCAGTTTATGACATTTCCAGTTACTCTGTATGATTCTAGTATGTAGTTCATTTGTCTTTTAAATATTATGCATTTTATCCATTTGTCAACTACATAACCATTGGGATACAGGCCTTGGGTACTTCCAAGTTACACTCCATAATTAGCATTTTCCTGATGACTAATCATGTTGAGCATCTTTTCCTGTGCTTATTGGGCATTTATCTTTTCTTTGGTAAAATGTTCAGATCTTGTGCCCATTTTAAAAATGTGGTTGTTTATCTGCATATTATAAAATTGTGAGAAGTCTTAATAATATATTCTGGATACAAGTTTTTATTAGGTTGTGTTTTGAAAATGTTTTCTTTGGCAGCACCTGTAGCTCAGTCAGCAGGGCACTGGCCACCTACACCAAGGGTGGTGGGTTCGAACTCGGTGCTGGCCAGCTAAAAACAAAACAAAACAAAACCAGTGCAACTGCAACAAAAAAAAATAGCTGGGCATTGTGGCGGGTGCCTGTAGTCGCAGCTACTTGGGAGGCTGAGGCAAGAGAATTGTTTAAGTCCAAGAGTTGGAGGTTGCTGTAAGCTGTGATGCTACGGCACTCTACCCAGGGCGACAGCTTGAGACTCTTGTCTCAAAAAAAAGAAAGAAAGAAAATATTTTCTTACCATCTTTACACATTTTTTTTTTTTTTTGGCCAAGGCAGGATTTGAACCCGCCACCTCCAGCATATGGGACCTGTGCCCTACTCCTTGAGCCACAGGCGCTGCCCCATCTTTATACTTTTGTAACAATGTCTTAGAAGAGCAGAAGTTGGGCGGCTCCTGTGGCTCAGCGAGTAGAGCACCAGCCCCATGTGCCGAGGGTGGCGGGTTCAAACCCACCCCCGGCCAAACTGCAACAAAAAAATAGCCTGGTGTTGTGACGGGCGCCTGTAGTCCCAGCTGCTTGGGAGGCTGAGGCAAGAGAATCGCGTAAGCCCAAGAGTTAGAAGTTGCTGTGAACCGTGTGACGTCATGGCGCTCTACCTGAGGGCAGTACAGTGAGACTCTGTCTCTACAAAAAAAAAAGAAGAGCAGAAGTTTCAGTGAAGTACGCTGACAAGCCATAAAAGCACTGACACCCAGTACCAATGAACATACGTAGTTACAAGAGCTTGTTTTCTAAATACTCTTCACTAAAAGGAACTAGGAGTCATTGCAGAAATGGCTAATTCTAGTGCTGAGATGGAAAGATGACCCTGGAATATTTTGAGTATCAAAAAGTAAGGAAGTGCTCAAAGAATAATGGAAATTAGTGAAAAGCACATCAGAAACATCTTGAAAGAGTTCCCACTGGCCAAATCTGAGATAATTTGAGTACCAAAAAAAAAAAAAAAAAAGTAGTGGATTATAACTTATTTAATAACATAGGAAATCATGAGTCTGAACTGATATGAATAAATGGGAGAAAAGCAGAAGCCCTCCTTATGGTAGGATGCCAACTAATAAATGCATGAAATGATAGAATTATAAAAATTACCATCTGCTAACCATCATAGAATAATTTATTCAGGCAAAAATCGTTAATTGCTGCTAAAACAAGTAGATGAAAGTTTGTTGAAGAACATGATATTCACATAGTTTTAAATTATGTAGTACATCAATACATAAAAGGCATATTAATTACAAAGAAAAAAATAGTACATTTCCAGTGGAGAAACATGGAAAATACTTCCTTAGCCAAGTCACTGAAGTTAATCTCATCAAAATTCAGTGTGCACCTCCTAATACCATGTGCTGAGAAGGACCCAGGACTGCTTCTGTGTTGTTCCTGTCAAAAAAGTGTATGAAAAAAAAAAGTGCATGATCTGACTCTTAACTACATGGAAATAGTAGATAAACCATACTGACAGATGTTCTGTAAGATAACTCACTGATATTCTTCAAAACTATCAAGGTTACAAAGGACAAAGAAAAAGAATGAGGAATTGATTGAAGGACTATGATTATCCTGAATTGAGGATAAGAGTCTTGTACCAGGGCGGCGCCTGTGACTCAGTGGGTAGGGTACCAGCCCCAGATGCCAAGGGTGGCGGGTTCAAACTCAGCCCTGGCCAAACTGCAACAAAAAATAGCCGGGCGTTGTAGCGGCCACCTGTGGTCCCAGCTGCTCGGGAGGCTGAGGCAGGAGAATCGCCTGAGCCCAGGAGTTGGAGGTTGCTGTGAGCTGTGTGATGCCATAGCACTGTACCAGGGGTGATAAAGTGAGACTCTGTCTCTACAAAAAAAAAAAAAAAGAGTCTTGTACTAAAAAGAGGAAAAAGATTGTTTTCTATAAAAATCAGTACAATAAGCACTAAAATTCTATTCCTTAGGAGTTTAGGCACACTGGATCATCCAAGAAAGAGGGAGGAACCTCTGCATATACTTTTTGGAGCATTGAATGATGTTTTTTCAAATGTTCATTAATTTGTATTTTTTCTGTTGTGAATTACCTGCCATGTTCTTTATCCACTTATATATTCATTGTATACATTTTCCAGTCTTGAGTTTATTGATATTTTTGTTTTAATTTTTAAATTATGAAATTAAAACAGATTTCTTATTTAAAAAGTAAATTGTATAAAGGGTATAAAGACCAAAATGAAAGCTCCTTATTTCCACTTTCCATTCTCCAGATGTTCTCCTTCTCATTTCATTTTTTAAAGTTTGCTTCCCACTCTTTCTACTTCCTTTCACTCTAAAAATTTATAGGGTGGCACCTGTGGCTCAAGGAGTAGGGCGCCGGTCCCATATGCCAGAGGTGGTGGGTTCAAACCCAGCCCCGGCCAAAAAAAAAAAATAAATAAATAAAAATTTATAAATATTTCTGTGAATTACTTATGCAGCAAAAGCATACATCTTAATGCAGGAAAGCAAATAGTCTCCAGTGAAAAAAATTTTATGTTAACCTCTGTAGATTTCATGATAAATGTGTATTTATGTTCAAAACCCATGTTTACGCATAGTTAAGAATTTTTAAAATATGAAGACCTTATAGCAAAGCATATGTACAACTGATACGTAATTAATAATGCCTATAGCCAACAGTAAGCTAGTAGCTTAAATTCTGGGCTACTGGACGTCATTATGTAATCTTTGGTGTTATCCTTTGATTTTAACAAAGCACATAGAAGAACCTTTTCACTCTTTTGTTTTATTAATGGTGTGAATTGAAATTGGCATTTGGGGTTGTATGCAGTGGCTCACGCTTGTGATCACAGCACTTTAGGAAGCTGAGGTAGAAAGGTTGCTTGAGTCTGGAGTTCCACATCAGCCTGGGTTAACATAGTACCCTGTCTCAACTATAACTATTTTCAAAATGAGCTGAGCATGGCCAGGCTTGGTGGCTTACGCCTGTAATCTTAGCACTCTAGGAGGCCGAGGTGGGTGGATTGCTTGAGCTCACAAGTTCAAGAGCAGCCTGAGCAAAAGCGAGATCTCATCACTACTAAAATAGAAAAACTAAGGCAAGAGAATCACTTGAACCTAAGAGTTTGAGGTTGCTGTGAGCTATGATACCACGGCACTCTACTCTACCATGGGATATAAAGTGAGACACTGTCTCAAAAAAGAAAAAACAAACAAAAAAGAGCCGAGTATGCTGGCATGCACCTGTAGTCTCAGCCATTTGGGAGTCTGAGGTGGGAGGATTATTTGAGCCCAGGAGTTAAAGGTTATAGTGAGCTATGATCATACCATAGCCTAAGTGACAATTGAGACCCTCTCCCTAGGAAAAAACATGGTATTTGGCTCACTTATGTGTGGTACAGAGTAGAGGTAAAGATTAGTCTTCCTTCACAAGATTACCTAAATCTTTTGTTTTTTTTTATTCTTCATAAGATAATAGGATTTTCGAACTAACGGGCCACTGGAAATTCTTTTATAATACCTTCCTTGTTTTGTAGGTGAGAAACAAATGCTTGGAATATAGTAGCCACACCATAAATGTGTGTTGAATTAATGAATGAGTAAAATGAGGCCCATATAAAGTAAATTACCTGTTCCTAGTCCTCCTCAAGTTAGTGACCTCTGTGGTTTAAGTAAAGGAACCAGATGTTAACAGTGGTGCATTTACTTATTTAACACATACTTATTGAATACTTATGATGTTCTGGTATTGTTCAGTGTGTTATTATTTAATATTTAAACTCTTGAGTTCTTAGAGAAGGAGAGTCATTGAGATCCCAAGCTATTTATAAAGAATAACTGTCCATCCTGTGATACAGTGACCACTCTTCATTGCCTGGGAGGAAAGCCCATTGCTTTGGTTGTCCTGGAGCTTGGGGGTGTGGTGTGTGGAATGAGAAATAGGCCTGTGGACTTAATATGAACTAAACTTTTTTGTATTTTTTCCCTCAGCTGGAAGAGGAAAGATCTGTGCTCAATAATCAGTTGTTAGAAATGAAAAAAAGGTAAGCTTTCTTTCTCTCTTCATTGTTGTATGTGTGTTTAATAAGGAAAATGTCTGAGCATATGTGGTAACTTGTAATAGAAAACAAGTGACCTTATATTCAGAAAATGGCACTGTGATAATTTGGTGCACATAACTGACAAATTATTAAAATCCCTTTGCAGGTATTTCACTATTCTTAAGCAAAAAGTTTGAACATGTGTTTAAGCCATGTTTAGTTGCATTTATTCAGAGTGTTTTAAAATCAGCCTGTTGTTACCTCCTAGTTTCAGTAACCGAAAATAATATAATCTTACATAACTAGTTGATCTGGATATAGTACTGAATTATATAAAAATTTTAATTTTCACTAATAATGGATAACATTGTTTTAAATATTTCTATTTTCTGAAAGATAGCTTTGTTCTTTACTTTCATCCATGGTATTTAAATGGAAACTTAATACAATTTTTTCAATACTTTTAATAAGAATGACCATGGCCCATAGAAATAATTATTTAGAAGCCTTGATGTTTGGGCGGTGCCTGTGGTTCAGTGCGTAGGGCACTGCACTGGCCCTATATACTGAGGGTGGCAGGTTTGAACCCGGCCCTGGCCAAACTGCAACAAAAAAATAGCCGGTGTTATGGTGGGCGCCTGTAGTCCCAGCTACTCCGGAGGCTGAGGCAAGAGAATTGCCTAAGCCCAGGTTTTGTAGGTTGCTGTAAGATGTGATGCCATGGCACTCTACCGAGGGCAATAAAGTAAGACTCTGTCTCTAAAAGAAAAAAAAAGAAGCCTTGATGTTTTATATCCTGATAGTCTTTGTCTGCCTTTTTAAAATGTGTACTTTTGTGTGGAGAAATTCTAAGTTTTATACTGCATGCCAAGTTTAATGTCTGCTATTGCTAAGAACCAGAGCCTATCCAATGGGTTGCTGTAGAATACTAAGTAGATGCATATCACAACAGTGGCATGCTATTTTGATGATTAAAAATAAAACTAGTCTCGGGCGGCACCTATGGCTCAAAGGAGTAGGGTGCCAGCCCCATATGCCGGAGGTGGTGGATTCAAACCCAGCCCCGGCCAGAAACTGCAAATAAAATAAAATAAAATAGGGCAGCGCCTGTGGCTCAGTCGGTAGGGCGCCGGCCCCATATACCGAGGGTGGCGGGTTCAAGCCCAGCCCCGGCCAAACTGCAACCAAAAAATAGCCGGGCGTTGTGGCGGGCGCCTGTAGTCCCAGCTACTCGGGAGGCTGAGGCAAGAGAATCGCTTAAGCCCAGGAATTGGAGGTTGCTGTGAGCTATGTGAGGCCACGGCACTCTACTGAGGGCCATAAAGTGAGACTCTGTCTCTACAAAAAAAAATAAAATAAAATAAATAAAAAAATAAAACTAGTCTTGCCAAGAAAAAACTAGTTGGGCACAGTGGCTCATACTTCTATTCCCAGCACTTTGGGAGATTGAGGTTGGGAGGATCACTTCAGATCAGGAGCTTCAGACCAGCCTGGGTACATAGCAAGACCCCATCTCTACAAAAACTTTAAATAATAACCTGGTGTGGTTGCCTGTGCTTATAGTCTTAGCTGCCCAGTAGTTGGATTTTGCAGCGAGCCATCATTGTGCCACTGCACTCCAGCCTAGGCAGCAGAGTAAGAGTCTTTAAAAATAAAAAGGTAAAATGAAAACGAATAGCTTAATCAGTGGGGTATGGTGGCTCACGCTGTAATCCTAGCACTCTGGGAGGCTGAGGCAGGTTAATTGCCTGAGTTCAGGAGTTTGAGACCAGCCTGAGCAAGAGGGAGACCCCACCTCTACTAAAAATAGAAAAATTAGCTGGGTGTTGTGGTAGGCATCTGTAGTCCTGGCTATTTGGAAGGCTCAGGCAGAAGAATCACCTGAACCCAGAAATTTGAGGTTGCTTTGAGCTATGGTGATGCCACAGCAGTCTATGCAGGGCGACAGAGTGAGATTCTTTCTGAAATTTAAAAAAAAAAAAAAAGGCAGCTTAACCAATAATTCCTCGATATTTATTGTTAAGTATTTTATTCCCACTTGTCAGGGCAGAAGGAGGTTTCCCCTAGTGACCTACTGAAATGTGGTTTTACGCTGGCAGCGTCTCCAACTGCCAACATAGTGGTTGCTTAGGAATTGATAACTTTGTTTAGATAGATAATGAGGGCTTTATTTATTTATATTTAGATATTTGGATTCTATATGCTACATTCTAAAGGACATTAGGCTTTGGTCCAGGGGTGCCTTTCCTTCTTTCTTTTTTTAATTAAATACTTAGATTCATTCTTTCAAATTTCACTAAGGTGGTGTTTATACTTCAGAATGCACGTGTTTTCACCACTGCCACACCCCTGCCCCAGCCAGATGTTCTGCAGGGCCCATGAGAGAGGTGACTAGTCTGCCTTAGCCTAGTTCCTGTGTACAAGCACAGCTCTGTTCCTTGTGGGCCTACAGGTATTTAATTTTCCATAAGTAAGGTTTTGTTTCTTAAGAACCTTATGTAAGCAGTTATTAAGGATATGTGAAAAAAATAAATAGGGTTTGTTCCTGTGTCATTCTGGCAAGGGAACACAAAAAAATAGGCTGGAATATATACTGACCCAATCTCCTTACATTCATGTAGCAATTCATAACTCAACAAACTTATCTCATCTCAAAACAACCTAGTGAGACACACAGTGGCGCTTGTATTTTAAAACAATAAAACTAGCAGGATGCAGTAATGTGTAACCTGTAATGCCAGCTCCTTGGGGAGGCTGAGGTGGGAGGAATGCTTGAGCCCAGGAGTTCAAGGATATAGTACGCTGTGATCATTCCTGTAAATAGCAACTACACTCCAACCTGGGCAGCATAGTGAGACCTATCTCTAAATTAAAAAATAAAGTAATGAAACTAAAACTCAAAAAGTTAGGCAGCTTGGCTAAGGACTTCGGACTAATCAATAAGAGATGCAGGTTTAATACTCAGGTCTTCAGATTTTTATACTGATTCTTTCTCACTTAAAGCTTTTTATTTATTTTCTACATTAAAAAAATGATGCTACATGTTATTAGTCATTACCTATCATGTAAGTTTAAATTACATGCCTTTCACAATATGATTAGGCATGTGACTTTTGCCATGGCTTAAAAAGATGGAACAGGCTGGGTGCGGTAGCTCCCACCTGTAATCCTAGCACTCTGGGAGGCTGAAGCCGGTGGATTGCTTGAGCTCTGGAGTTCCAGACCAGCCTGAGCAAGAGTGAGATCCTGTCTGTACTAAAAATAAAAAGTTAGGCTCAGTGCCTATAGTTCAGTGGCTAGGGCACCAGCCACATACACTGGAGCTGGCGAGTTCAAATCCAGCCCGGGCCTGACAAGACAACTACAACTCCCCCCCCCCCCCAAAAAAAAAGCTGGGCACTGTGGCAGGTTCCTATAGTCCCAGCTAATTGGGAGGCTAAGGCAAGAGAATTCCTTAAGCCCAAGAGTTGGAGGTTGTGGTGTGCTTGACACCACAGCACTCTACTGAGGGTGACATAGTGAGACTCTGTCTCAAAAAGATAAATAAAATTAAATTAAATTAAAATAAAAAAATTAGCTGAGTGTTGTGATGGGCACTAATAGTCCAAGCTACTTGGAGGACTGAGGCTGAAGAATCACCTGAACCTAGGAATTTGAGGTTGCTGTGAGCTATGATACCACGGCATTCTAGCCTTGGCAATAGAGTGAGACTCTGCCTCAAAAAAAAAAAAAAAAAAAGAGGAACAAATTTGGGAACTGAAACTTTCTCTCCTCACTTCACTATTCCTGTTCCTATTTTATGTCCTGGATCTTTAGGAGAATATCTCTTGAAAATTTATTTTAGGGCGGCGCCTGTGGCTCAGTGAGTAAGGGCGCCGGCCCCATGTACCGAGGGTGGCGGGTTCAAACCCGGCCCCGGCCAAACTGCAACAAAAAAATAGCCGGGCTCTGTGGCGGGCGCCTGTAGTCCCAGCTACTCGGGAGGCTGAGGCAAGAGAATCGCATAAGCCCAAGAGTTAGAGGTTGCTGTGAGCCGTGTGACGCCACGGCACTCTACCGGAGGGCGGTACAGTGAGACTCTGTCTCTACAAAAAAAAAAAAAAAGAAAATTTATTTTAATTTTGATCAGCAAATGTAGATAAAGATAACGGTTTTTTCTGGGAGTAAAAATTTTAAAAACCTAATTTTAATATTTAGATCTTTTTATTAACCCTTATGGAAAGTTATTTCTATTTTAGAAACTTTAATGTAAATGAATAATTTGGACCTTTAAATGTCTTCTAAAAGTCATTTTGGTAAAGGACTTAGATATAGCTGTCTGTGTAATGGTTAAATAAATTTACCAAGCAGAGAATACTAAAATGAGCTTGATTTGAATTTATTTAAAAGCCTTGCAAATAATTAAATCATAAAATATCTGAAATGTTGTTGGTCAGGCAAGAACTGAGAGCTTAATCAGTAGTTTTAGAAGTGATAATTAAACATATCACTTTAAAGTATATAATCACTTTATTCAAATGGTCATGATATCAAAGTGCAGAACTCATTCCCCCCTGTAGGATGAAACTAGTTATCAAGAAATAAGTAGATGCCTCCTGTATTTGTTCTTGTTTTTTTTTTGTATGTTTAAACATTGGGTTGCAAACAGTATCTAGTAACAGTTTTTACCAAAGCTTAAAAATGTAAACATTTCTTCAAAAAACTCTCAAGTTGGGCAAATTTCTTTCAAAATAGATTCCAAGATGTCTAATAGATATAACAGGGTAGACCTTGAATTGCCATAATTGCCAGGGGTGGAGAGTATCACTCAGGTCTAATGCAGATTTGAGAGAACTGGTCTGGCTTCCCTCCCTTCGCCAGGCTCTTAATGTCAAAGAAGGAAGGCCAAAGCCTTAGACGTGGACTTTTTGGAGTCACAATGCATTCTGCTAATGCAGATGCAGGGTTTCTGTCAGGAATGAAAAGTGGTTTGAGGCGCTATGCCACTTCAGTTCATTCAGCGCACTGTGGGTTGCTAACTGTCTGACTGTCTCCGAGCTTGCGCTACTTACCAATGCTCATTTCACCCCTCTCTTTTCCCTTTCCTACTCTTGCTTCCTTTGCTATATCTGTGTGTCTTTCATGGTAAGACTAAAGAAAGTCTATCCACGTTATAATAAATAAATTTCATATATTTTTAGTAAACCAAATTGTTGTATATATTTTTTGGCTGCCTTTGTCCCTCTGTGTCTTGCTTTTGTTTTGTAAACTCTTCTCAGCAGTATACACACACACACACACACACACACTTCTTTTTTATCTATATACAGCAAAAAACTTCAGTGCAAATCTAGTCTCCTTGGTGTATTTGCATTTCTCTTCATGTTTCTAATATTTGGTTCTTGTTATCTTGCATTTTTAAAGCTTGCCCAGTAACACTTTAAGGTATTTGCTTCATTACTGGAATTTGTTTTTTATGTGAGTAGTAAGGAAAGAATCTGGGCAAAATGTTCCCTAAGTGGGTGAGGAGAGAAAAAAAAGTGTCTAGTCCCTATATCCCATCTTTCATCCATTTTTTGGTATTCTTAGTAATACCAAGTCATTTTAGCCAACATGGCTTAAAAGTAGTATTATTTGTGACTTAGATGTCAGGAATGTTGTCATAAATGGTTTAATTTGGCCCCTTTTAGTGGTTTGCACAGTGGAATTAGGGCTTAGAAATGGCGTTAAGAAGCTAGCAATGAAGCTCCATCACAAAGATGAGCTGCCAGGGTCTACTCTTCCTGACATTTGGTGTATAAATCATGTCAGATTTCTTTCTTAACCATGCATCTTTTGGTAACTTGTATAAGCAGCATTCTGCTGGCATCTTAGCAGCCTGGCTGAGAGGCTGTCAAGCACAGAGCTGGTTGGTGGCCCCAGAGAAAGGATACCTGTTCCTTTTTCCAACTGCCAACTGGTGGTTCGTTTATCCCTCCCCAGAACTAAGAATCTGTGGGATCTTGGCCAACTAGTGTCCCGAACATAGGAAAATCCAAATCTATTCTCAACAATCCCCAAATCCTGGTATTTTTCAAATTTGAGTTGAACTTATAACAAGTGAAGTTTTGGAAATCATTTGTATAATGGAATAGACTACCCAATAAGTTTAATAGAAACTTAAGGAACCCAAGATTTATTGTATCTGGATGACATCAGATGTTTACTTTCCAGGTGGCCTTTTATTTAAATTGCTGTTTTGTTTTAACCTAAGCACAATCCTATTTCTGCTTAGTATTTCACCAACACTGATGGTCCACCCCTTTCCAGTGTGCACATAATGCTTGGGTTTTAATTCAAGAAATTTCTGTAAGTCTCAGATTCTTTTCCTACTACTTATTACTCTGGGGTGTAATTGTAAGCCACACAATGAGATAAATACAACACTTACATTTTCATCTTTGTGTAGGATTTCAATTTACCATACATCATGAGAATTCTATAATTTGTGTGCCGGATATCTTGGGTCTCACTAACCAGACATATATTCTGCTGTTTCTAACCTGGGCCTCAGTCTCCTATTCCTCCATTTGGCTCAAAACCAGACTGAACCACTACACCCTCTGCATTTCCCCAATTATTTCAAATAGAACCAGGGGTAATTTGGCTTATTATTAAAGTTAACAGTTCTCCCTGATGACTATGCTAATGCAGTTGTCTTAGGCCGTATGGCCTGAGTGCTGGCCTAGGAAATTGTTCTCAGGTTCTGTTTTTCCTAAAGTATTTCCTCTTGCATTTCACACTGTGTGTCATTTTCAGATTTTTTTAGTTTAAAATAATTGTAGATTTACAAAAAAAGATGCAAAGATAGAGCAGTTAGCTCCTGTGGGCCCTTCACCCAGCTTTCCCTAATGTTACCGTGTTAAATACCCGTGGGTATGTTTGTCAAAACTAGGAAATTAACATTGGTACAACACTATTAACTAAACAGTAGACTTCGTTTGGATTTCACCAGTTTTCCCACTAATGTCCTTTTTTTGTTCCAGGATCCAAATCAGTATTCCACCTTGCAGTTAGCGGTCATATCTCCTTTGTCTCCTGCAATCTGTGACAGTTACTCAGTCTTTTCTTGTCTTTCCTGATCTTGGCACTTTTGAATGCATATACTTTTTATAACAAAAATTGAAATATATACACACATAGATAAACACACTACTTGCCCTTTGGGGTTGTATTTATTGTGTCTTCCCCTCCCTCCCTGTTCCTCCTCCATCTCTCCCTTTCTTTTCCCACTTCCTGGACTGTTAAGGTAAATGTTTCCCTCTCATCAAAGACCTCTCCCCCGCCCTCTTCTGATAACTAAATGTTGAGTCAGGCTGAAAACATAAACCAAGTGTTCTAACTTTCTCCTTCCAGAACCCCTATATAGCTTTCATTCTACACCTGAAAAACCTTTTTAAAATTTCGTGTTGTAGCCTTTATGTCATTAATTTATGTCAGCAATTTAATACCCTCTTCAGGTTCTGTGGTTGTAAAGTAGTAATCCATTAGTTTGAATAGTAGTAATAATCATTGCTCCTGTTTGGCCCACAAGATGTTAAAAACACATTTTTGGAAGTTGCTAAAAAGTTACTGAAATTAGTGAGAACCAATTGATATTTCCAGCATAAAACTGCTCTGCATGACATCTGTACAATTGCTTTGCATGTATGTATTTTAATTGTTGTTGCTACAAATTCAACTCTGGGCTTAGATTTTGTAGAATTGGGGGGTGGGGTTATTCTACATTTTCCAAATTTATTAACTTGTTTCTTTAAGTTCAAATGGATACAATCATATGCAGATTCTGGCATGTCTATGCATAGGTAAACTTTTTCTCCCCTCACAGTAAGTAAAATTTCCAGTAAAATTTTGCAAGCTTGATAGCCTTAACTCCCTATCCTTGTTATACTTTTTTTCTTTTTTTTACATTAACTAGGGTTAATTGTGTGTTTATCTAAGAATAGTTGTACACTGGTACATTGACCACTCTCCTAGGTTGATTTCTGGAACTTTTAACTCTTTGGTCTTTTAGAGAATCCAAGTACATAAAAGATGCAGATGAAGAAAAAGCCTCCTTGCAAAAATCCATCAGTATAACTAGTGCCTTACTCACAGAAAAGGATGCAGAGCTGGAAAAACTGAGAAATGAGGTAGAGTACCACCTAAGGGGAAAATGTTGATACTGCGTCTTTTGTCCAAACTCAGAACCTAAGCTACACAACTGTGTTTCAGGTCACAGTGCTCAGGGGAGAAAACGCCTCTGCCAAGTCCTTGCATTCAGTTGTTCAGTCTCTAGAGTCCGATAAGGTGAAGCTTGAGCTCAAGGTAAAGAACTTGGAGCTTCAACTCAAAGAAAACAAGAGGCAGCTCAACAGCTCCTCAGGTAAAACATGCCCACCTGGTGCGTCTTCCCACCAAGGAGCCGTTTCTAGTAGAGATGTTCTGTGAAGGCAGCTGTTGGGCTGCCCCTGGACTTTGACTATTTCATCAAATGAGGGCTCATAACAGTCTAGGGCCCACACTAGTGGTGTCCCCACTCTTGGGCCTTCCTGTGCTCAGGCAGTGTTTTCACAGAAAGAATGGTGGGCGGCAGCTGCTGAGGGGCTGGAAGGTACACAGCAGTGAAGGAGAAGAGGCAGTCCCTTTGGTGGAGAATGATGATTCCATCTTTAAATTCAGATAGAGGTGAAAGTATTCTTACCCAGTAGTTGGCCATCCTGAGAGGGAACACCTGGAGGTCAGGGCTGGTGGCCCTTAGGGGTCATGGGGGGACAGGAGCGCAGTCATGTGTTGTCAAAGAGGCACATCAGAAAGTCCACAGAAAAATGAGTTTCTGAAACTGGCCCTTTCATTGCAATAACAAGGAAAAAAGTTGTCTTTTTTTTTTTTTTTTAAACCCCTCCTTTTACTTTTTTTTTTTTTTTTTTTTTTCATATAAGGTAATACTGATACTCAGGCAGAAGAGGATGAAAGAGCCCAGGAGAGTCAGGTAATATTCCTGCTTTACTGCCTTGCTTTCTTGCTGTTTTTCAAAATCATTTAATGTTTTGAATAGGTAATAACATCCTATGGTGTTACCCAAACATTAAACAGAATTAAGAATATATATATATATATATATAAGAATATATATAGTAGGGCGGTGCCTGTGGCTCAAAGGGGTAGGGCGCTGGCCCCATATGCCAGAGGTGGTTCAAACCCAGCCCCAGCCAAAAACTGCAAAAATAAAAAAATAAAATAAGGGCGGCGCCTGTGGCTCAGTGAGTAGGGCGCCGGCCCCATATGCCGAGGGTGGCGGGTTCAAACCCAGCCCCGGCCAAACTGCAACAAAAAAATAGCTGGGCATTGTGGCGGGCGCTATTTGTAGTCCCAGCTACTCGGGAGGCTGAGGCAAGAGAATCATGTAAGCCCAAGAGTTGGAGGTTGCTGTGAGCCGTGTGACGCCACGGCACTCCACCAAGGGCAGTACAGTGAGACTCTGTCTCTACAAAAAAATAAATAAATAAAATAAATAAAATGTGGCTACATTTTCTAAAAAAAAAAAAGAATATATATAATAAAACATCTTCCTCCAAACCTTTTCTGCTAAGGTCCCTAACCCACAACGGGTAATTACTTCTACTAGTATTTTGTCTTTTCAGATATTTTTTACATAAATAATGGCTTACTACATATACTGTTCTGCACTTACGTTTTTTATGCCTCTGGGATTATTCCGTTATATATGACTGTACCATAATTAAGTCTGTTCCCTGTTGGCTGCCATGATAGTTGGGGTGTTTCTGATAGTTTAGGTATATTACAAACAATGCTGTAACAAATTATGTTGGACAGCTATCATTTTACATATTAGTATTTTTATAGGATGAATTCCTAGAAGTAGAATTGCTACCAAAGGGTTCCCGCTTACCTTTACCTATGACAAAAGGCTGGGATCTTGGAAAATCACTCTCTTAAAGTCAAAATTAATAAAAATAACTTTAGTTTTAAAAATGGCACCGAGGGTGGCGGGTTCAAACCCAGCCCCAGTCAAACTGCAACAAAAAAATAGCTGGGTGTTGTGGTGGGTGCCTGTAGTCCCAGCTACTCGGGAGGCTGAGGCAAGAGGATCCCCTAAGCCCAAGAGCTGGAGGTTGCTGTGAGCTGTGACACTACAGCACTCTACTGAGGGTGACAAAGTAAAACTCTGTCTCTAAAAAAAAAAAATTAAAATTAAAATGGCATCATATAGAAGTAAACCATATTTGGAAATACATTTATACATATACAACAAACATCTGTGTTTTAATTTTAATATTTTGTATATATTTACCCTGTTTAAAATTCAGGCCATGGATAGCGGTTCATGCCTGTAATAATAGCACTTTGGGAGGTTGAGAAAGGGGATCACTTAAGGTCAGGAGTTCAAAACCAGCATGGGCAATGTAGCAAGACCCCACTTCTACAAAAAATAAGAAAAATTAGCCAGTCGTGGTGGTGTATGCCTGTAGGCCCCAGCTACTCAGGAGGCTGAGGCAGGAGGATCACTTGAACCTGGGAGTCTGAAGCTGCAATGAACTATGATTGTGCCCCTGCACTCTAGCCCAGGCAACAGAGACCCTGCCTCCAATAAAAATAAATTCAAAGTGACAAAAGCCATTCTTCATTTAAAAAAAAAGTTTAGAGTTTTGTTTTAGTTACCTAACATCTCCCTTAAAACAGTCATAACCAGTGGTGGTGGGGGGCGGTGGAGTCACCGACATGTGAAAACCATCCCTGACCATACACCCCTCCACTGCTATGTAACTTTAAAAGGGGCATGAAAGGATTCAGCAGCATGCTTTAGCATTGTCAACTTAGTTTATACGTCTAATAGGCTTAATAATTAACACTGTTTTCTCTCCCTCCCCTTTCCTTTCTGCTTCCATTTGTTTCATCTGCTGCTGACAACACTTTTCTTCCAATCAGCAAATGGTTTGTTTTATGTTTCGTAATTTGCACGTCTAGTATGTGTGTTTGTGTGTGTGCTATCCCACAACACTTAACATCCATTTTATGGCTTTTTCTTCGCTCTTAATAGGATAATGACTTAGAAAAAAAAAATTGGAGAAGTGAAAATAAACTCAGCAGGTCTGCCTTCAAAGGTGGCCTTGCTAATGTTGGCAGGGATATTTTGCAGAGAATGACTGTAATGATTGCCAACTTTGTTTCATAACTAGCCTCAGGAGAAAAAGACCAAATATTTCTTTAAAAAGTAAAGTGTATATTTACATGTATAGATACTTTAAAGGTTGTAAAGGAGAATCTTTCAGTTTAGAGAAATGAGACCTTTTTATTATTTGTAGAAGAGGGAAAAAACTTTTAAAATTAAAATGCCCTAACTTTGAAAGGAGATATTCAGGACAGAAGTATTCCATCCTAAGGCCAGGCCCAGGCTTCATGGCACAGGTGCCTCTTCATACATGTGGCAGCTGAATGCTCACCTTCCAGCTGCCAAAGCATTTCTCCATAGCTGAAAGGGAACTTAGCCTTCTCCATTTTCCCTGAAGACACATTTACTTACCATTCCCCCATTACCGATCATTCATTAAATGATGGTATAAAGGGAATTTCCACACACTTTTTCCTATCTGCAGAACAGAAAAATCCTGGACGGGTTCTACAGTTTAATGGTAAAACTATACCTTTTTATGCTTTTTGTAAAATTTTGTATATACAAGTCTCTGTAAGTTGACCACCCAAGGGACTGTCAACATTCAGAGGTGGCAACATAAGGAACCAGGCCTCTTGAATTGATACATACATGTGGTGCATATCCAGTCTCTGAAAATTAGGTCAGCTTAAGAAGGTGGTCAATGTAGAGAGATGGTCGACTATGGAGGTTCTACTAAATTTTGTATGTAGAAAAAGAAAAAAAAAAACTTATGCCTGTGTATTCAGAAATGTAAGAGTATGACTTTTAGAGAATGCAAGTGTTTTTTTTTCTATTAAAAGTGTTTCTTGGGTGATGCCTGTGGCTCAAGGAGTAGGGCGCCGGTCCCATATGCTGGAGGTGGCGGGTTCAAACCCAGCCCCGGCCAAAAAACAAACAAACAAACAAAAAAAAGTGTTTCTTATATTTTTCCATGAATCAGTAAGCATGCCACCAACCCACAGATGTAGATGTTTAAGTATAATTCCATTTGCCTTGATAACAAATGAAGCTTATCCATTGATAGCTGGAAACACTGAAAGAAATGTAAAATGTTTTTAATATAAAAAAGCATCTACTCAGTAAGGAATATTTGAAGAATATTGAAAGGTGCAAAGCAGAAAAAAGAAACTACCGTAGCCCTAGCACATAGGCATGGCCTCAGTTAAATTCAGCTTGTTAGTCAATCTCAGCTTTCCTATTTCCTGGGAAGACTAAAAAACCAGGGCTCATTGACTGCCACTGGTCCTTTCATACACTCTGCAGCCATAGCTCGAGGCCATACTTACTTCATGACTTCCTGATAATTCCAGCTTGTGTGTGTTTTAGATATTTTACACATCTGTTTTTTTTTTCTTTTTTAAAACAAATCAGATTGATTTCCTAAATTCAGTAATAGTGGACCTTCAAAGGAAGAATCAAGATCTCAAGATGAAGGTAGAGATGATGTCAGAAGCAGCCCTCAATGGGAATGGGGATGAGCTCAACAATTATGACAGGTATTTCTTATTAAGCCATCAAAATAAATTTCCATAGCCGGGCACAGTGGCTCACGCCTGTAATCCCAGCACTGTGGGAGGCTGAGGAGGGAGAATTGCTTGAGCTCTGGAGTTCAAGACTTGCCTGAGCGACAGACCCCAAATCATGAAAAAAATGTTAGATTGATAAATTAAATAATTAGTAGAGTTTTCACCTTCTTATTTTGTTTTCTTAAGTTTGAAGACATTGCACCAGATGCCATTACATTCTTTGTCCCTCATAAAAACCCAGCCAGGCGCCCCAGCGAGTGCCTGTAATCCCAGCGGCTTCTGGAGGCTGAGGCAGCGGGGTGCCCAGAGTCTGAAGATGCAGTGAGCTACCACACCCACTGCACTCTGCTCAGGGGCATAGGGTGGGACTCTGTCTCAACAACAACCAAATAAATTAAGTATATAAATAATAAATATAAATTAAGTATATAAATAAATTTCCATAAATCTGGCAAGAGAGAGACTATAAATGGTTGGACTTGAAAATTCTCAATGTGAATATCCTGCTTATACTGAAAGCTGACAGGCTTGGCCATAGTTAGTTTTTGCTTGTTTTTTAAAATTCTTAACAAAAAGCATTTCTGTCTTTTCATTTTCTTCTGAAAAAGCTTCTGATTTCACCTATTATCATTTACAGTGATGACCAGGAGAAACAGTCTAAGAAGAAGCCTCGCCTCTTCTGTGACATTTGTGACTGCTTTGACCTGCATGACACAGAGGATTGTCCTACCCAGACACAGATGTCTGATGACCCTCCCCACTCTACACACCATGGCAGTCGGAGTGAGGAACGCCCGTACTGTGAGATCTGTGAGATGTTTGGCCACTGGGCAGCCAACTGCAATGACGACGAGACCTTCTGATGAAGCCTCAAGTCAAGAACTTGACTTTTTCAGACGTGCTAGCGTTTAAGCAATTTAACACCAGCATTGTGTGTACAGACTTCAGGAGCACTCATATGTTATTTTATGCTGCCATCAACAAATCTAAGAAAATATTTTGATCTTCACAAATCACACTTTAGTCTCCCCTTATAAGTTAGATTGATAAATTAAATAATTAGGTGAGTTTTCACCTCTTATTTTGTTTTCTTAAGTTTGAAGACATTGCACCAGATCCCATTACATTCTTTGTCCCTCATAAAAAAAATCCCTACCCATACCTTATTTAAAGTAACTAAATTATGCCGTTACTTTTCATATTTGCACTAAAATGTTTCCAGGCTGCATTTGTATATTTAGGTTTTTGGTTAAGCTTTGACACTGGAATGAGTTGAAAAAAATGTGCCATTTTGCATTTTCATCTACTCATTTAAAAGTATTTTATTCAAAGAAATATCTGAGCTTTTTTGCACTACCTGTTATCAGTAGTGCCTTTATTTCAGGCTTGATAATACTTAGGTGTGATTATAAAATCATGAAACAGGTAAAGGGAGGGGGAAGCCCCCAAACTGCTGTGGGGACATTTTATAATCTATATGCTGCATCCACTTTCTATACTGTGTTTTGTTTATTGGTTTTGCATAATTTTAGCTTATAGATATTATATGTATATATTTTTTTAAAAGCTATATTTTGGGAAAAAACATATACAATGTGTCTTTCTTTTCAGGTATTTACCTTTATGAAAAAGAAAACACTTAAAACGATCATCTGAACATAAAAGACTAGTCCAAAAAATAGCATCATAAGGCTTTGCAATTATTTTTTCCTTTTGTTTTCATTTTGTTTCTTTACCAAATTCTAATAACTGGAAGAAGTTTCTCCAAAACATTTTTCCTTCTCTAGCAGATATCCCCAGCAGTCAATTAATTTAATAATAAGCCACTATAAAACACCTAAATTAACCAATCTACAATCTTCCTTTACAAGTTTAACTGTTTTTAGATGAATGTATGATGAGAAATTCAATGTTAATAATTTTGGATTTTCTTATCACAAAAAATAAAATGAAGGACCTCAACCAACAGAACAGTTTGTCAGCCAGTTTGAATCTATTTATCTTCATTTGAATGTCTTTTAGAATATGTAAAAAGTAATAAAATGTATCTTCCATGCTACATGTATAGTAAGAACTTCTATAATTGTATATATGCCTTTGATGTATTTTCCCCTCAAGATTATCAACTGTGTTTGACAAGTGAATGTTAAGTTAATCTGTTAACAATTGAAATTTTGGGTTATAAACATAATAGGAGTTGTTTCACAAACAGAAAACATGTAAAACAGTATTAAAATTTGAGCAAACAAGTGTTCTGTATCTACTTTAATAAACGGTTATTCTTTTTTGCCAGCAGTAGTAAAGCGATATTATTCTCAGGTTTATCTGTCATGTTTTTCTTCAAATGAGCAAGCCTTATAGATCCAAATAACAATTCCCACTGTAGTCTTGTTGCTAAAAAACTTTGAAGAAATTGGTATGTCCTTCTTATCTCAAAGTGTTTTGTGAATTATTTAGCATAAAAATATCTACAGTTGTTATCCATTACTATATCACACCACATTACCAGACAAAAATATAAGTGATTCCATCTAGTGGCACTATCTATTAATACATGAAGTTTCAGAAAGAAAATATGAAAGTTACTGTGATATCTACAAAAATAGTTACTGAACTACTGGAGTGCTAGGCCTTTGAATATGTTTTATAAATATGGACTCATCCAGATAGAGATCTCAATTCAGGTATTTACAAAGCAGAGTTACTACTTAAATAAGATTATTACTTTTACCTAAACGATACCCTAAGACAGCAATTCTCAACAGCTCTAAACAAGTCCCCAGTATTTATAGGACAATTACAGCAGTATAGCAGTGTCTCTCCTGGTCTATAAAAGCATCTTTTTTTTTTGAGATAGAGTCTCAAGCTGTCACCCTGGTAGTGTGCCGTGGTCTCATCATAGCTCACAGCAAACTCCAATTCTTGGGCTCAAGCAATCCTCTTGCCTCAGTTTTTCTATTTTTAGTAGAGACTAGGTCTCGCTTTTGCTCAGGCTGGTCTTGAACGCTTGAGCTCAAGTAGTCCACCCAGCTGGCATGAGCCACTGGGCCCACCAAAGCATCTGTTATTTAATTACCTGATAGCATAGTAATCCTATTTGGGGAGAATTTATCACCCTGGTCTTGCTCAGTTACACTGATGGATGCTTGAGATTTCACTAACTTAGTAAAGTAAGTTGCACCTCAATTTTTTTTTTTTTTTGAGACAGTTGCCCTTAGTAGAGTACTGTAGCATCAAAGCTCACAGCAACCTCAAACTCTTAGACTCAAGCGAGTCTCTTGCCTCAGCCTCACAAGTAGCTAGGACTACAGGCGTCTGCCACAATGCCCAGCTATTTTTTAGAGACAAGGTCTCACTCTGGCCCAGGCTGGTCTCGAACCTGTGAGTTCAGGCAATCCACCAACCTCGGCCTCCCAGACTGCTAGGATTACAGGCGTGAGCCACCTCGCCCAGCTCAGTTGCACCCACAGCTCATTACATGGCCTGTTGAGCACACATTTAGTCTCACAGGTGTTAAAATGAATAATAACCATCTTAGTTGAGAAAAACTAAGTTTGCTATTGCACTGTAAAAACAAGGTTGGGAACTACAGCATGGAAGAGTCTTAACAAGCATATGTCTAACAAGTTCCGTTAAGATGTAAAGGTCTAGGCGGCGCCTATGGCTCAGTGAGTAGGGCACGGGCCTCATATGCCAAGGGTGGCGGGTTCGAACCCGACCCCGGCCAAACTGCAACAAAAAAATAGCCGGGCATTGCGGCAAGCACCTGTAGTCCCAGTTACTCGGGAGGCTGAGGCAAGAGAATCACCTAACCCCAGGAGTTGGAGGTTGGTGTGAGCTGTGACGAGACAGCACTCTACAGAGGGCGTCAAAGTGAGACTCTTGTCTTAAAAAAAAAAAAAGTAAATAATTAGCAACTAAGTTCTAGGCACCCTGCTAAGTCTTTCGTGTGGACTATACAATGTAATTTACATATTCCTCGGATCCTCACTACAGATAATATGCGAATTTTACCCATGAGGCAAGTGGTGGGACCCACGTTCCAGGTGCCATACTATTTGCATGAAATGCCACTTCACTGTAAAAGTTTAGCAGGAAGGTCTGAAAAACGAAAAAGTCACTTAAAAGTTCCCTCACCATAATCCCCAAATTTTAGCCTATAAACCAAAAGAGGTTTCACTAGAACAAAGCCAAGGACATTCCGATTACTATAATTTAAAAATATTTCTATTAAAGTTTACCCTCAAGATACCATTACACAGAAGTCGCGATTTTTAAACGAAATGAGTGAAATCCAGTCTCCGTTTTTAAGTTCCAACGACACCTGGACTGAGGGTCTGAAAAAGGACCTGAGTCTTCCAGTGCAAAGAACCCGCGAGGCAGAAGACAAGCTGCCGCCACTAGGACCACCCGCACACTAGCCCAACCCATTAGACACTGTTTCCGGGTTTGGGGTGCGTCAGCGGCCCGAGTCACGTGGACCCGTTGTCACGTGATACGTCCGTGAGCCTCGCATAGGAAGGTGCAGACGCTGTAGGGGTCGGAGAGAAAGGGGGTGTGTGGGGCAAGATGGCGACGCACCTGTCCTACGGGCGAGTGAATCTGAACGTGCTACGCGAGGCTGTGCGTCGCGAGCTGCGTGAGTTCCTGGACAAGTGTGCTGGAAGCAAGGTGAGGAGTGGGAGGCAGCTACACCACCCTAGCCTCCCCTCGTCCGGCCTGCCTTAATCCGGCTCTGCCTGCGTGAGTTCGCGGTGTACGAGTTCCTCCGGGCTTCCCAGGAGGCAAGACTTGTACGGCGGAGAGGGCCCGGGCATATAGCACTGATCCGGCGTAGCACCGCGATTGTTTTTGTGACAACACAATTAGCCACTGTGATAGTCCAGCCCCTAGTGAGCCAGTTTATGTGAGGTACCCTCTGGGTCTGGGGAAAGAGGGGACGGCGGGAGACCGAAGAATGTGGATGGTCTAAGTGTCTATTTATTATAGCGACCGTACATGCTTTCGAAAGTCTGAAGCACCAACACCTAACTATCTGTTGGTTATACAGTTTATTAGAGAAATTGTAGTTTTAGAGGTTTTACTCTGGCTTCCTAAAATAGGATTATTTCACCTTTTTAAAGCACCAGCTCCCAAGAGATTTTTAAAGGATTTCTTTTAAATGGTGTCACGTCCTCCTGGTCTCCTTGTGATTTATGGCAGTCCAACTGGAGAAAAAAAGTAGAAATGGGGAACCTCAGGAATTCGACTAGAACCCCCAAAAGTGGAATGGGTGCTAGCAGCCATTGAGAGAAGAAAACGAGTTAAATCATAGGGATCCAGTTTAAAATTAGCAAATGATCCTGGAATCTGAATTAGGTCATCCATTGTATCAGTGTCGACATCCTGCTTGTAATATTGTAGTTTTGAAAAAAAAAATTTCTTTTTATGAGACAGAGTCTCACATATCGCCCTCCGTAGAGTCGCATGGCGTCACAGCCCACTGCAACCTGAAACACTTGCCTCAGCCTCCCAAGTAGCTGGGACTACAGGCGCCCACCACAATGCCTGGCTGGTTTTTGTTGTAGCTGTCGTTTTTTGGCAGGCCCGGCTCAAACCCATCAGCCCCAGTTGTTTGTGGCCAGTGCCCTAGCTGCTGAGCTACAGGCGCCGAACCTGAAATTTTTTTTGATTACTGGAGGAAGCTGGACAAAGTGTACACAAACTCTGTATTATTTCTTATAACTGAATGTTAACCTACAATTATTTATTTTGAGACAGAACCTGCTCTGTTGCCCAGGTTAGAGTGCTTTGGCAGCCTCACTCACAGCAACTTCAAACTCCTGTGCTCAAGTGATCCTCTTACCTCAGACTCCCCACTAGTTGGGACTATAGGCACCTGCCAGGAATCCTGGCTAGTTTTTCTATTTTTAGTAGAGATAGAGTCTCCCTTCTTGCTCAGGTGGGTCTTGAACTCCTGAGCTCAAGCAATCCACCCACTTCAGCCTCCCAGAGTGCTCAGATTACAGATCAGAGCCACTGCGCCTGACCTCACTCTTAACTTTCCTGTGACCATCAGTAGCATCACTTGCCCCTGATGTTATTTATTTATTTATTTATTTTAATTTGTCACCCCTGGTAGAGTGCTATGGTGTCACAGCTCACAGCAACCTCAAACTCTTGGGCTTAAGTGATTCTCTGACCTCAGCCTCTTGAGTAGCTGGGACTACAGGCACCTGCTACAACATATGACTATTTTTGGTTGCAGTTGTCCTTTAGCAGGCTGGGGCCAGGCTGGAACCCACCAACCTAGGTGTATGTGGCTGGCGCCCTACTCGCAGAGCTATGGGCGCCGAGCCCTTGATGTTATATTTTGACACAGTATGTGAATGTGGTTAGATCTCATGGAAATTTTTGTAAACTTATTAGAGTTTGAAGCAAATATTCCTGCTGGTATGACTGCTGTTTTCTGTTGATATTGTTGATATTCCTGATATTAAATATAGTAAGAGAATATTTCTCCCCTCTTCTAGGCTATAGTTTGGGATGAGTACCTAACAGGACCATTTGGCCTGATTGCACAGTATTCACTACTGAAGGTAAATGAGCTATTTGGGTTTTGTTAGGGGATTTACTTGAGCAATGATAATAGAATTTTACATTTCCTCCTGAGTAACTGGTTTTCAAAGCTGTTTGGTCTTTATAAACACTGATACTAGTGTGTGGTTAACATTTTGTGTATAATAATCCTTTGCTGGGCAATTCTGTACTGATCATACTTTATGTTGTATGACCATTACCTGTTATCTTTGATATTTCATCCTGTGAGAGTTCTTTGAATGCCAATGCAATTAACAGTGGCTTTATCATGAAACTTTGTTTGTTATGCATTTGGCTTAGGGGTACTTAAATTTTGGTAATGAAGTTTCAATGTGTACTTGATTGGAGGTGTTTATAATCTCTGAATCTGGAGATGATAGGTAAATTTCAGCCTTTTCATTAACTTTTTGTGAATGTGTTTTCCTAGGAGCATGAAGTGGAAAAAATGTTCACACTTAAAGGAAATCGATTGCCGGCAGCTGATGTCAAAAATATTATTTTTTTTGTCAGACCCAGGCTAGAATTGATGGATATAATTGCTGAAAATGTGCTCAGGTATCTCAGCTTATGTTTGATGTTAAATAGGTTGATCTTTATAATGGCTTCAATGTACTGCACCTCTTCTCATTGCAAATCTCCACTCTTGCCAGTGCATTGGAAGGTGGTCTTTTGGGAAACTGGGATAGGCATGGAAGAATATAAAATAGGGGGTGAGAAATAGGTGAAGTTGTTCTAAGTAGTTGGAGAGGAGTATCATCATATAACTCATTTTCCAAGATAGCTGAAAGTTTGAACCTATATCAGAAAAAAAAGAACTCTGGTTTAAAGAGAGGGACTGTGAGGGTCTCACTTTCCTGTGACCATCAGTAGCATCACTTGCCCCTGATGTTATTTATTTATTTTAATTTGGTTTAAAAAAATTTTTTTTAAAGAACTCTGGTTTAAAAAAAAACAAAACCTCTAATGGTAATTTTTCAGTATACTGAATGTATGCTTGAATTTCATAAGCAAAAAAACTAAGAGCTCATTACAATTTAATATAGCATCCAGTCAATAGAGGAAGTCGGTATTCTGCAACAATTGATTGATACAGCCCCTAATATCTTAAAAGCCATATGGGCTATTTTTAGAATCCCCTGTTTAGGAGAGGAGAGGTGGGTGAAGAGTGATCCTTCATTTTTCTTATAAGACTTTGTGTGACTGCATTGCTTTTGTCTTCAGTAAGACACAGATATCTTACTGAAGATAGATATCCTATTTCAATAAACCTGAGAGCTTTAATGTCCCATAAATGGCTTAAGAGAATGCTAGAAGGTACACCACAAAGTACTGGCTGTGACCCAGTCCTGCTTTTCTGTGTGGAAAGAAAAAAGAGAGAGAGCAAGTAACTGTGATGATTTGTTTCTGAGAGTCAGTATTTCTGTATTTATCTAGTTAGCATTTATTTAGTGCCTGCTATGTACCAGGCAGTGGGAATAAAAATAAGTAAAATGGTTTATGTCTCTTAGGAATTTCATAAGCTAACAGATGTTCTTTATGTTTCAGTGAAGACAGACGTGGCCCTGTAAGAGATTTCCACATTTTGTTTGTGCCACGACGTAGCTTGCTATGTGAACAGCGGTTGAAGGATCTGGGTGTTTTGGGATCTTTTATTCACAGGGAGGAATACAGCTTAGATCTCATTCCATTTGATGGAGATCTCTTATCCATGGAATCAGAGGGTGCGTTCAAAGTAAGTTTGGAATTTTCTCAACAGTGGACTTTAACTTTAGCCAAATTTATGAGTGTTAAAGTGTCACGTTATTGCTTAATTTGCGTTCCTTGACTACTATGAAGCTGAGGGCTATTTTTTTATTTTCTCTTCAGAAAATTCCTTGTTCATTTTCTTTGCCCATTTTTTTCTTTTTGAGGAATTCTTTATATATTCCGGATACTAATCATTATAGGTTATAAAAACTGCAATAGCCAGCTGTAGTGGCTTGTGCCTGTATTCTCAGCTACCTGGAAGGCTGAGGTGGAAGGATCACTTGAGCCCAGGAGTTGAGCCCAGCGAGCTGTGATTGCACTTAAGAATAGCTACAGCACTCCATCCTGGACAACATAGGGAAAAAGTGAGACCCTGACAGTCGCTCTCTAAAAAGAAAAAAAAAAAGAGAAAGAAAATGAAAACTGCAAAATATCTTCTCCCAGGCTGTGGCTTATCTTTTTGTTTTGTAATCTTTTTTTTTATCATGTAGACATTTCCTATGAAAAATACTTAATCCCAGCTCTTTGGGAGGCTGAGGCTAGATCCGCCCGGATAACACAGTGAGACCTGTCTCTTAAAAAAAAATTTTTTTTATGATACAGTCTTGTTCTTACTGCCTGGATTAGAGTGTAGTGACATGATCATAGCTTACTGTAACCTCAAACTCCTGGACTCAAGGGATTTCCTACCTGAGACTCCAGAGTAGCAGGGATTACAGGTATGCACCATTGCACCTGGCTACTTTCTATTTTTCTAGAGTTGGGGGGGTCTCACTCTTGGTCAGGCTGGTCTTCAACTCCTGGCCTCAAACCATCCTCCTGCTACAGCCTCCCAGAATGCTAGGATTACAGGCATAAGCCACCACACCTGGTCTCTATAAGAACATTTTAAAAACCAGTTGGAGGCTGGGCATGGTGGCTCACGCCTGCCCATAATCCTAGCACTCTGGGAGTGCTAGGTGGATTGCCTGAGTTCACAGGTTTGAAACTAGCCTGACCAAGAGCAAGACCCTGTCTCTAAATAGCTGAGCGTTGTGGGATGTCAGCTACTTGGGAGTAGACAAGAGAATCACTTGAGCCCAAGAGTTTGAGGTTGCTATGAGCTGTGATGCCATGGCACTCTACCAAGGGCAACAAGTGAGACTCTGTCTCAAAAAAAAAAAAAAAAAAAAAATAGTCTGGGTGAGGTGGCTCACACTTGTAATCCTAGCATACTTGGAGGCGGAGGCAGGTGGATTGCTTGAGATCACAATGTGAACAAAAGTGAGACCCCCATCTCTACTAAAAATAAAAAAACTGAGGCAAGAGGATCGCTTGAGCCCAAGTTGGAGGTTGCTGTGAGCTATGATGGCATGGTACTCTACACAGGGCAACAGCTTGAGACTCTTTCTCAAAAAATTAATTAATTAATTAAAAATAAAAACCAGTTGGGCCCAGTAGCATGTACTTGAAATCTGGGGCTCTGCTCAGAGAGTTGCTTCCATAGCTGAGCCCGACTATAGGGCTGCTAACCTCATGGTCTCCCCGCTTCCCTAGCAGTGTGTGAAATAAATGGAATACCTGGCAGGCCCCTGGGAGGTGACTGTAGTCTGACAGTAACCACCTTTCCTCCACAGGAATGCTATCTGGAAGGTGACCAGACAAGCCTGTACCACGCAGCCAAGGGGCTGATGACCCTGCAAGCTCTGTATGGAACAATCCCTCAGATCTTTGGGAAAGGAGAATGTGCTCGGGTGAGAATGTGCTGCTTTTGAATAGTGAAGAAGGGGGCTCCGGCATACCCCAAGAGTGGGGAAGAATGGGGAACTCTTTTTTTTTTTTTTTTTTGTAGAGACAGAGTCTCACTTTATGGTCCTCGGTAGAGTGCCGTGGCCTCACCCAGCTCACAGCAACCTCCAACTCCTGGGCTTAAGCGATTCTCTTGCCTCAGCCTCCCGAGTAGCTGGGACTACAGGCGCCCGCCACAACGCCTGGCTATTTTTTGGTTGTAGTTCAGCCGGGGCCGGGTTTGAACCCGCCACCCTCGGTATATGGGGCCGGCGCCTTACCGACTGAGCCACAGGCGCCGCCCCGAATGGGGAACTCTTTATGAACAAATACAGTTGATCATTATTTACAAAATCTGCTTTTGTGAATTTGCCTACTTAATACAATGTATTTATAACTCCCACTCACAGGGTTTGTGTGGACATGCAAAGAGGTGAAAATTTTCAGTTATACATGGCTTATTCCCCGGCTAAAATTGAACAGGCTGTGCTCTGCTTTCTTCTTTCAGCTCTCCAACTGCAAACAAGTATCCTTTTCAAAGTCTAATTAGTGTCACATTTTTCACACATCTTTTTTGTCAGGGATTTTGCTCTTTTAAATGGCCTGTTGGAATGGAAAAATCTGCTAATTCCTAGGAGGGTCACACCTGATGCAATGTTTTGTTTCCAGCAAGTGGCCAACATGATGATCAGGATGAAGAGAGAATTCACAGGAAGCCAGAATTCAATATTTCCCGTTTTTGATAATCTCTTGTTGCTTGATCGAAATGTGGATTTGTTAACGCCTCTTGCCACTCAGCTTACATATGAAGGACTCATTGATGAGATTTATGGCATTCAGAACAGTAAGTAGTGATACCTGTTTTCACTAATAGGTAATATAATAAAAATATCCTTGACTAGGCATGGTGGTTCATGCCTTCTAATCCTAGCACTCTTGAGAGGCTCAAGTGGGAGGACTGTTTGAGCTCAGGAGTTTGAGACCAGCCTGAACAAGAGCAAGACCCACATCTGTACTAAAAATAGGAAAAATAGTTGGACATTGTGGTGCGTGCCTATAGTCCCAGCTACTTGGGAAGTTGAGGCAAGAGGATAGCTTGAGCCTAGGAATCTGAGGTTGCTGTGAGCTAGGCTTGATGCCAGGGCGCTCTAGCCTGAGTGACAGAGTAGAACTCTGTCTCAAAAAAAAAAAAAAAAATTCTTTATTTTACACTTGTACCACTTTTATTTTACATACTTTAAGCATTATTTGAATTTTTTTCTTTTTTGAGACAGAATCTCACTTTGTCACCCTTGGTAGAGTCCCATGCATCATAGCTCACAGCAACCTCAAACTCTTGGGCTCAAGTGATCCTCTTGCCTCAGCCTCTCAAGTAGCTGGGAAAACAGGCATCCGCCAAAATGCCTGGCTAGTTTTAGAGACAGGGTCTCACTCTTGCTCAGTCTGGTCTCAAATTCCTGAGGTCAAGCAATACACCTGCCTCAGCCACCCAGAATGCTAGGATAACAGGTGTGAGCCACCTCACCTGGCCTCCATTATTTGAAATTAAAGAAGGCTGAGGTGGAAGGATCACTTGAGCCCAAGAGTTGAGCTTTTTTTGTGAGGATCTCACTGTCACCTCAGGCTGGAATACAGTGGTATGATCATAACTCACTATAGCCTTGAACTCCTGGGTTCAAGTCATTCTCCCACCTCAGCCTCCCAAGTAGCTAGGAGTAGGTGTGGGATTTTTTTATGGTTATAAAAGCATCTCTATACATAAGAATTTTTCATCAGATTATTTTCTTTCCTTACATTCCTTGATGGAGGAATTTGAGGGTTAAAAGGTGTTAACATCGGCCGGTGCCTGTGGCTCAAAGGAGTAGGGCACTGGCCCCATATGCTGGAGGTGGCAGGTTCAAACCCAGCACCAGCCAAAAACTGCAAAAAAAAAAAAAAAAGTGTTAACATCATAAGGCACTTGGTATATGTGGCCAAATAGCTTTACCAGAGAGTCACATCAGCTTACATGCCATCAGTAGTTCACCAGAGCATGTGTGTTTTAGGGAAACAGAGACTAAATTGGTTTGGCAGGAGCAGAGATGGAAGAATTAGATTAAGGCTACTTTGTAGAGGAACTGTATACCAAGCTAAGGAATTTGGAAGCTTACACTAGATCAGGGTAAACACCTTTTCTGTACAGACACAGATGGTAAATATGTTAGGCTTTTGCTGGGTTTATATAGTGCAGATTATACAGTGGAGTCTTCTTATCTCTGCCATTGGAATGTGAATAGAAGCCATGGACAATGTGAAAAAGAAATGAGTGTGGCTGTCTACCAATAAAATTTTATTTACAAAAACAAGAAGTGGACAGAATTTGGCCCTCAGGCTATAGTTTCTGATCCTTGTTCTAGAGTGGCTTTCAGACTACTTTAGACTGCAACCCACAGTAAGAAATGTATTTAATATCCTGACTTAGTGTATATACACATACATGTATATACATGTGAAACTGAAACAAAAGTTTTATTCAAAAACATCCAAAACACTACCATCTCTTCCTTCATATGATGTCACAGATCATATGAGGTGACAAAGGTGTCACAGATGGTAATTTCACATAACCTGAATAATGATGGAAGAGAATAAACACCTGTGTGCAATTATTGGAAGAAGCAATCAAGTGCCCAGGCAGAAAAGAGAATTTCCAACTCAGGAAAGAATGTAAGATGGCAAACAGGAGATACCTCTGAGCTACTTTGACATATGACACAGACACCTTTACCATCTGTGTCTGTACAGAAAAGGTGTTTACCCTGATCTAGTGTAAGCTTCCAAATTCCTTAGCTTGGTATACAGTTCCTCTACAAAGTAGCCTTAATCTAATTCTTCCATCTCTGCTCCTGCCAAATATGCTCATGTATTTTTTATTCTATGCAGTTTTTGTTACTGTTGTTACATTGTTTTGCTTTGCTTTTAAGTTGCTACTTGCAACCTACTGGCTTGGTTTCATGATCCACTAGAGGGACATGACCTACAGTTTGAAAAACACCAGAAGATAATGAGAATATCCTTGTAACTTCTTTGGGTAGAAAAGTGACCTTAGCCCTGACTAAATTTAGAAATTGGCTATTGATGCAAGTGGTTTATGTAGGTGCCCCAAAGAAAGTTAGAACCATAATATCAATATTAAAGAGTCACCACTTCCTATGCTGTGGTCATGAACAGCAAGAAGCTCAGAGGTATCTCCTGTTTGCCATCTTACATTCTTTCCTGAGTTGGAAATTCTCTTTTCTGCCTGAGCACTTGATTGCTTCTTCCAATAATTGCACACAGGTGTTTATTCTCTTCCATCATTATTCAGGTTATGTGAAATTACCTCCGGAGAAATTTGCACCTAAGAAACAGGGTGATGGTGGTAAGGACCTCCCCACCGAAGCAAAGAAGCTTCAGCTGAATTCTGCAGAGGAGCTCTATGCTGAGATCCGAGATAAGAACTTCAATGCAGTGGGCTCCGTGCTTAGCAAGAAAGCAAAGATCATCTCTGCAGCATTTGAGGTGAGGCAAGTTTTGGTGCAGTCCTAGCATGACAAAAGTGTTGTATAGGCTGAGTGAGGAGGCTTATGCCTCTATTCCTAGCACTCTGGGAGGCCAAGGCAGGTGGATTGCCTGAGCTCAGGAGTTTGAGACCAGCCTGAGCAAGAGTGAGATCCCATCTTTACTAAAAATAGACAAAATCAGCCGGGCTTTGTGTCAAGTTCCTGTAGTCCCAGCTACTCGGGAGAATGAGCCAAGAGGATCTCTTGAACCCAAGAGTTTGAGGTTTCTGTGAGCTATGATGACTCCTCGGCAATCTACTTAGAAAGACACAGTGAGAAGAGTCTCTAAAAACAATAAACAAAAAAATAAAAAATTAGGTGTAATGATGCACACCTATTGTCCCAGCTACTATGGAGGCTGAGGCAGGAGGATTGCTTCAGCATAGGAGTTTGAGGTTATGGTAAGCTATGATGACATCACTGCAACTCTAGCCAGGGCAACAGAATGAAACAGTGTTTCAAAAAAGAAAAAAAGGATATAAAATTTTTCTCCTTTTTCTGTGGAAGAGAGGGAGTTAGTATGGGGCACAAGTGTTTACAATAACAAACTTTCATCATAAACATTTGCTTTATCTTCTTTTAAATTGTTTTCTACCTCACTTATGAGGAAGCCAGCTACACAATAAATAAAAGAATCTCTATAATAGAACTTGTATGCCTGGGCGGCGCCTGTGGCTCAGTGAGTAGGGCGCCAGCCCCATATGCCGAGGGTGGTGGGTTCAAACCCAGCCCCGGCCAAACAGCAACAAAAAAAATAGCTGGGCGTTGTGGCGGGCGCCTGTAGTCCCAGCTTCTCGGGAGGCTGAGGCAGGAGAATCGCATAAGCCCAAGAGTTAGAGGTTGCTGTGAGCTGTGACGCCACGGCACTCTACCTGAGGGTGGTACAGTGAGACTCTGTCTCTACAAAAAAAAAAAAAAAAAAAAAAGAACTTGTATGCCTAATGAAAATTCCCAAGTTCAACCAACATGTCTATGGCAGGGGCTCCCTGCATGTCTGGTGAGTGATAATGAGATTGAAATCCCTAGCCAGCCCAGAGCTTTTAGATTGCTGGTTTCATTATCACCTGCCTGCTGCCTCTTTCCCATTCACTGGTTTATTCTGGGTTAAGCTCCTTCTGAAACATGGGAATTCAGTAAGGCGATAAACTCAGAATATTTAGACTTTGGAAACATAAATTGGAAAAGTTTTAGAAGGTTAATTTTTCACTGAACATATGGTTCCAGATTTTGTCTTCCTTAGGAATTATATTCATTAATTGATTTTCATATTTCTAAGTTACTTTTGGCATAAATTATTAAATTTTACCAAAATATATTCTCATCACTAAACTAGGTTCATTGTACTCAAGACAGGTTCAGCAGCAAGAATGGATTTTTTTCTGTTACACAGGAAACTCTAGTGTTTATGTTCCCTTCTGAGCATAATTTTTTGTCTTAGTATTTTATTCAGCAATTTGTATGACTTAACCTAATACTGTCTGCCACTAATACATTCACAAAATACTGACACAGTGTGAGCTGCTACGTGAGAAGAGCAGCTCTGAGGCATTTGCTCTCTGCAGAGGGTGCACACTCAGGAAACAGTTACCTTTAGTAATATACTTACTTTTTTTTTTTTTTGAGACAGAGCCTCAAGCTGTCACCCTGCGTATAGTGCCGTAGCATCACAGCTCACAGCAACCTCCAATTCCTGGGCTCAAGTGATTCTCCTGCCTCCAACTCCCAAGTAGCTGGGACTACAGGCACCTGCCACAACACTCAGCTATTTTTTGGTTGCAGCCGTTGTTGTTTGGCGGGCCCGGGCTGGATTCGAACCCAACAGCTCAAGTGTATGTGGCTGGCGCCTTAGCCGCTTGAGCCATAGGCGCCAAGCCAGTAATATGCTTACTTTTTCTGTTTTTCTACAGAATGTTGGAACTCAGTTTGTTGTGATTTATTTATATTCCATTCTTTCCTTCTCGTTAATACATCAGACATACTCTGGAATACAAAGCAGAACGCCTAAGAATAAAGTATCTTTCCTGCTGATGTCCCCTCTCTTGTCCCTTCAGGAGCGGCACAATGCGAAAACAGTTGGGGAGATCAAACAGTTTGTTTCCCAGTTGCCGCACATGCAGGCAGCCAGGGGCTCCCTGGCAAACCACACCTCGATTGCAGAGTTAATCAAAGATGTCACTAGTGAGTATCCTTTGGAATGATTTTTTTCCACATGGGGTGAATGATTTTTTTCCACATGGGACATACAATCTCCAACACCACTGTGTCATCAGCACTGTTATGCCTCCTTGGGAGAATCAGGTCTGTTTTAATGTCAGGTATTATTCTCGATGTTAAGTAAATATACTCACCTTAACAGTTAAAAATGTTCCATTTGTGGTTAACTCAGTTTTTTCCATTATTAGTCATATGACAAAATATTTGGAATAAGGATAAGAGGAAAAAAGTTTATCATTGTAACATGAAGTAATTTTTTTAGTGCAGTTTTTTTTTTCTTTTTTGAAGGATTACTTAATTGGAGCAAGTGACATTTCTGTTTTGTTGTTTGTTTTTCCCTTGAAAACTTTCTGTAGAATTGGTACAGAGAACGTATGTTGAATATTTTGAAAGAGCTCAGAAGATGTCTATTAAACCAAACACAAGTTCCTTCATCGTTAACACACAGTGCTGTAAAAGCTGAGTAGGAAATTATTTGGTGCCCTACTTTATGAAGTATACTTCAAACTGTAAATAAAACATAGTATTAGAAAAATCAGTCCTTTTTTTTATATTTATGGAAGTGGAAATCAATTGAAAGTAGGTTGTTATCTGATGATGAAAGTAAGGTGTTCGTAGGAAATTAGCTTTCAGTGATACTGAGGCTCATTCTGCAAAATTCTGGGGTCTGTATTTAAATCCTAAGGATATAAATGAGTGCAGTATTTGACTAAATGTAATGTAGGAGGACAGAATTCTAGGATTTTCCATGTTTTGTAGAAAATTCTCTTCAGGTGGTGATTTGAACAGTTACTTGCTTGCTTTTTTTTTGCTTGTCTTGTTTTGTTTTTTTTTCTTTTTCATTTTAATTTTTCCTTTTTTTAGCTGAAACTTTGTCCAGAATTTTTTTTGCATGTCTTACTTCTTAATCATGCTCTGTGGATAAAAGCACACCAAATAAATTTAATTTCTAAGTTGCAAATTTGTCCATTACATTTTAGCTTCTGAAGACTTCTTTGACAAATTAACAGTGGAACAGGAGTTTATGTCTGGAATAGACACTGATAAGGTATGTGGGTAAAAATAACTCTTTCTAACAAAGAGTTTAAAGTTTATCAAACATAAGATGATAGCCAAGAAACAATTGCTTTGATTCCCATGCCTTCCCTAATTATTTTTGAGAGCATATACAAAATGTGAAAATACAGATTTTATCAAGTAACAGATACTTTACTTATGCAAGACATTTTCTGTAGCACATGGTGAGATCCATCATCTGACATCAAAGATCTTGAAGGACTGTAAGAGATAAGATACTCACTTTTTTTGAGAAAATTTCTTACATAATTCCTCTGTAAGTAAGTTTTATTCACTCACAAAAATTCCTAACTTACAAAAACAATCTTGTTACTTTCTGTTTGATAAATTGCCATTATTATTGAAATAGACTAGGTTAGCCCCAGAAGCCCCAAACATTTTGCAGCCTCTCAGAAAGTTCTCCATAGAGACAGATGTGTCAAGACGGGCATTTGGACTGGCCAGTTGTGTCCCCACTCCCCTGTGCTCCGGTGATACAGCCTGGTTGCTGGGGTATTTATGTGGCATCCAGGGCTGGGGATGCTATTTCAGGGAAGAGTTTTTTCTCATGTCATCTTTATTTGACTTTAAAAAAATAATAGTAAACATCAAATTATTTTAAGTCCCCAAACCATATACTTAGTGTATGCATATACAACTTTATTTCTAGGTCAACAATTACATTGAGGATTGTATTGCCCAAAAGCACCCATTGATCAAGGTGTTAAGACTAGTTTGCCTCCAGTCTGTGTGCAATAGTGGACTCAAACAAAAAGTGTTGGATTATTATAAAAGAGAAATTCTCCAGGTCAGTATATTTTTTAATTATTAATTTACTGAAGGGGAAAGCATCCTTAAAAGAAAATACTTAAGCTGCCAATTTAGTGTATTGCTACCACTGTCTTTTTAATTTTTTCATACCTAGAGGATCTGGTGTTGATACCACTGTTTATGCTATTTTTGTAGTAATAATAGTAGCTGATACTTACTGAGCATTTACTGTGTGCCAGGGCCTGATAGAAGAACTTTGTGTATATTCATTTGTTTAGTCTTCATAAAAGCCCTGTGATACCATTATTGTCCCCATTCTATGGATGAAGAACATGAGACAGACTAGTTAGGTAACTCACCCAAGGTCACCCAGCTGGTATGTGGCAGAGTGAGCACTAAAACCCAGGCAACTTGGATCTAACTCCCGTGGTTTTTTTGTTTTTTGAGACAGTTTCATTTCATTACCCTTGGTGGAGTGCTATGGTGTCACAGCTCACAGCAACCTCAATTCTTGGGCTCACATGATTCTCTTGCCTCAGCCTCACAATTAGCTGGGGCTATAGGCACCTATCACAACACCTCGCTATTTTTAGAGATGGGGTTTCCCTCTTGCTCAGGCTGGTCTCAAACTCCTGAGCTCAAGCTATCCACCCAGCATGGCCTCTCAGAGTGCTAGGATTACAGGCGTGAGCCACCGTGCCTAGCCTTTAACTCCCATGTTCTTAACTAGGCAATTATGCACTGAGGGAATAGAACTTTCTGCAAATTTCTGGTAATGGTTCCTTGGCAGGCTTGTTTTATTTAAGCCTATGTTGCTTCATAATAAGGAAAAACCTACCTTTATTTTAAAAATTCTTTCCTATGTTTGAAAATGTAATAGTAAATGCTGTTACTAGTCAAGTACACTATTATTATTATTATTTTTTTTTTTTTTTTGTAGAGACAGAGTCTCACTTTATGGCCCTCGGTAGAGTGCCGTGGTCTCACACAGCTCACAGCAACCTCCAACTCCTGGGCTTAAGCGATTCTCTTGCCTCAGCCTCCCGAGTAGCTGGACTACAGGCGCCTGCCACAACGCCCAGCTAGTTTTTGGTTGCAGTTTGGCCGGGGCTGGGTCCGTCACCCTCGGTATATGGGGCCGGCGCCTTACCGACTGAGCCACAGGTGCCACTTATTTTTTTATTTTTTATTTTTTTGAGAGAGTCTCACTTTGTTGCCCTCAGTACAATGCTGTGACATCACAGCTCACAGCAACCTCTAGCTCTTGGGCTTAGGTGATTCTCTTGCCTCAGCCTCCCAAGTAGCTGGGACCACAGGTGCCTGCCACGACACCTGGCTATTTTTTGTTGCAGTTTGGCCGGGGCCAGGCTCGAACCCACCACCCTCGGTTATGGGGTCGGAGCCCTACTCACTGAGCCACAGGCGCTGCCCACTAGTCAAGTACATTATTGTTAAAATTAAGTGCTCACTAATTTTTTGTTTTCAGCTTTTTTTAAGTTATGCATTCTCATCATATAAGATTCAAAAATGCTGAGTGGAGTGGCACACTCCTATAGCCCCAGCTACTTGAGAGGCTGAGGTGGGGAATCACTGGAGCCTGGAGTTTGAGACCAGCCTGGGCAATATAGTGAGACCCTGTCTTAAAAAAAAAAAAAAAGATTCAAATAATGCAGAAGTATATGGAGCAAAATGTGAATATCCCCTGGGCCCTGCTTGTCCCTGTTTCCCTCTCCAGATGTGACTGGTGTCTGCAGTTTGGTTTGCTTCCTTTGAGACTCCCTTTCATGTATGTATATACAGAGAATATTTATGTACAGAGATTTTGGAGCAAGACTGACTAGATCCAGGTTTCAGCTCTGCTCTTTACTGTGTGACCTTGGGCACATTATTTAAATTCCTCTGTGAAATGGAGGACATAATAATACCTACCTCGGGTTATAGTGAGGATGACGGAGTGTGTCTTTGGAGTGCTTAGGACCAGAGCAGTGCCCAGCTCGGAGAAAATATTACATAAGTGTTGCCTGTTATTCCTTAGTATTTCTTTTCTTTCTTTCTTTTTTTGTATGTGTGTGTGTGTGGTTTTTGGCCAGGGCTGGGCTTGAAGCCGCCACCTCTGGCATATGGGACCAGCGCACTACCCCTTTGAGCCATAGGTGCCGCCCCAGTATTTCTTTTTTTAACAGAAATAAAATCCTCCTATACAGGGCGACGCCTTTGGCTCAGTGAGTAGGGCACCGGCCCCATATACTGACAGTGGTGGGTTTGAACCCGGCCCCGGCCAAACTGCAACAAAAAAATAGCCAGGCGTTATGGTGAGTGCCTGTAGTCCCAGTTACTCTGGAGGCTGAGGCAAGAGAATCGCATAAGCCCAAGAGCTGGAGGTTGCTATGAGCTGTAACGCCACAGCACTCTACTGAGGGTGACAAAGTGAGACTCTGTTTCTAAAAAAGTAAAAAAAAATAAATAAACAATCCTCCTATACATAGTATTCTATTACTGTGTTTTGTCCTTACGAATATATCCAGAAGGTCTTTTTGAAGTATAGTTACACCTTATTCTTTTTTTAGAGCTAATTATATCCCATATATAAATTTACTGTCACTTATTTGATGCACACTTAGGTTAGAACCATAAATTCTGACTTAAAAATAAAAATTTTAAATCCCTCTTTGAAACAAAGAGCTGGATTAATAGTAATGAGCAAGCAATTTAAGGACAAATTTCATCCCTCTCCCTTCCCCCATTGACTGTCATTGCTGGACTTGGGTAACACACCTTGGAGAACCAAAAGAATTTTTTAGAAGTGCCCTTTTTTAAAATCACAGAAACCCTTTTCCAGATTTCATCTGACATCAAGACCAAATGACTTACTTTGCAGACATACGGCTATGAACACATATTGACCTTGAACAACCTAGAGAAGGCTGGCCTGCTGAAATCACAGACAGGAGGCAGAAACAATTACCCAACAATTCGGAAAACATTACGTCTCTGGATGGATGATGTTAATGAACAGGTAAGACACTTCAGCTGGGTTAAGTTACTGGTTAAATAGTTCATTGAGACAATATATTCTGAAGAGCAAGAAGAGGGTTATTCCAGAATCCCAGTTTACGGCTAGGCTGGTGGCTCACGCCTATAATCCTAGCACTCAAGGAGGATGAGGCAGGTGGATTGCCTGGACTCATGAGTTCAAGACCAACCTGAGCAAGAGCAAAACCACGTCTCTAAAAAAAAAAAAATAGCTGGGCATTGTGGTGGGCACGTGTAGTCCCAGCTACTCGGGAGGCTGAGGCAAAAGGATCACTTGAGCCCAAGAGTTTGAGATTGCTGTGAGCTATGATGCCACAGTACACTACCAAGGGCAACAAAGTGGCAACAAAGTGGGACTCTGTCTCCAAAACAAACAAACAAACAGAATCTCATCTTAGAACATGGAAGGAAGAGCTTTGTGGGGAAGACATCTGATGAAGCAAGGGATGGGGTCCTCTGGTCACAGACATGGCTAACTTGTCTCTGAGAGGAACCTAGGCAGTGTAAACCTTGGTCTCACACCACTGCCCACTCTCCATTTCCCTCTTGTTGCCCATTGAGAAAATCCAAACAGAGGCCATGTGAGCTTGGCACTATGGAGCCTACAGGTCTGCTTTTGGACGGAGAGCATCATACATGAGAATGGAGAATATCCAAAGGAGCCAATGGAAATGTCCAGCACTGTGTAAACAGTTGAGCCATTTGAAAGCAAGGCACACGGTGCCAAGTGAGTTTCCTTTCACAGTCAACCCCAGTTTCCCTGTAGAGGTGACAGCTGTAACCAGTGTCTTACCTATTCTTTTTTTTTTATTATTTCAAAATACTAAAAGGGTACAAATGTTTTAGGTTATGCAGATCATTTTTGTTATGTTCGAGTCCCAGCTATGGGTGTGTCCATCACCCAAATAGTGTTCATAATACCTATTAGGCTGTTTTTTCTCTTCCCTTTTGGTTGATTTCCACCGAGTTTCACTTGCTTCTGTGCACATGTGTGCCCATCAGTTAGTTCCAATTTAATAGTGAGTACTTGTGGTGTTTGTTTTTCCCTTCTTGAGATACTTTATTTAGGAGAATGATCTTTGGTTCCATCCAGATTGTTGCAAAAGGTATTAATACATCTTTTGTTATGGCAGAGTAGTACTCCATGGTATACATTTACCACATTTTAGAAATCCACTTACGAATTGTTGGGCACTTGGGTTGATTCCACATCTTTGCAATTGTGAATTGTGCTGCAATAAACGTTTAAGTGCAGGTGTATTTTTTTTTTTTTTTTTGTAGAGACAGAGTCTCACTTTACTGCCCTCGGTACAGTGCCGTGGCATCACACAGCTCACAGCAACCTCCAGCTTTTGGGCTTACGTGATTTCCCTGCCTCAGCCTCCCGAGCAGCTGGGACTACAGGCGCCCGCCACAATGCCCGGCTATTTTTTTATTGCAGTTCGGCTGGGGCTGGGTTTGAACCCGCCACCCTCGGCATATGGGGCCAGCGCCCTACTCACTGAGCCACAGGCGCCGCCCAGTGCAGGTGTATTTTTGATGAAAAGGCTTCTTTTCCTTTGGGTAAATAACCAAAGTAGGATTGCTGGATTAAATTTTTTTTTTTTTTTTTTTTTTAGAGACAGTCTCACTTTGTTGCCCTCGATAGAGTGCTGTAGTGTCACAGCTCACAGCAACTTTCAGCTCTTGGGCTTAGGCGATTCTTTTGCCTCAGCCTCCCAAGTAGCTGGGACTATAGGTGCCCATCACAACACCCGGCTATTTTTTTGTTGCAGTTTGGCCGGGGCTGGGTTTGAACCCGCCACCCTCGGCATATGGGGCCGGCACCCTACTCACTGAGCCACAGGCGCTGCCCAGTTCAGGTGTATTTTTGATGAAAAGGCTTCTTTTCCTTTGGGTAAATAACCAAAGTAGGATTGCTGGATTAAATTTTTTTTTTTAGAGACAGAGTCTCACTTTGTTGCCCTCGGTAGAGTGCTGTGCTGTCACAGCTCACAGCAACCTTCAGTTCTTGGGCTTAGGCGATTCTTTTGCCTCAGCCTCCCAAGTAGCTGGGACTACAGGTGCCCATCACAACGCCCAGCTATTTTGTAGTCGTTGCAGTTTGGCCAGGGCCCGGTTCGAACCCGCCACCCTCTGTATATGGGGCCGGTGCCCTACTCACTGAGCTATAGGCACTGCCCTGCTGGATTAGTTGTTAAGTCTACTTTTAGTTCTCTGAGAAATCTCCCTACTGTTTTCATGAAGTTTGTATTAATTTATAGTCCCACCAACAGTGTATAAGTGTTCTTTTGTCTTTGCACCACACCAGAATCTTTTGTTTTGGGGTTTTTGGACGTTTTAATAAAAGCCATTCTAACTGGGGTAAGGTGATAATCTCATTGTGGTTTTAATTTGCATCTCCCTGATGATCAGTGATACTGAGCATTTTTTCTTTCTTTTTCTTTTTTTGAAGACAGTCTCATTCTGCCCCCTGGGTAGAGTACTATGGCGTCATAGATCACAGCAACCTCAAACTCTTGGGTTCAAGCAATCCTCTTGCCTCAGCCTCCCGAGATGGGACTACAGGTGCCTGCCATGATGCCCAGCTAGTTTTTCCATTTTTAATAGAGACAGGGTCTCGCTCTTGCTCAGGCTAGTCTTAAATGTGAGCTCAAGTAGTCCACTCACCTTGGCCTCCCAGAGCGCTAGGATTACAGGTATGAGACAACAGCCTGGCCTTTTTTCATATATTCATTAGCCATTTGTCCTCTTTTGAGAAGCTTCTGTTCATCTTTTGCCCACTTTTTTTTTTTTTTTGAGACAGAGTCTCACTGTGTTGCCCTCAGTAGATTCTCTTGCCTCAGCCTCCCAAGTAGCTGGGACTACAGACGCCTGCCCCAACGCCTGGCAATTTTTTTTTTTTTAAACAGAGTCTCAAGCTGTCACCTTGGGTAGAGTGCTGTGGCATCACAGCCCACAGCAACCTCCAACTTCTGGGCTCAAGCAATTCTCCTGCCTCCGCCTCCCAAGTAGCTGGGACTACAGGTGCCCGTCCCAACGCCTGGCTATTTTTTGGTTGCAGCCGTCATTGTTGTTTGGCAGGCCTGGGCTGGATTCAAACCCGCCAGCTCAGGTGTATGTGGCTGGCACCTTAGCTGCTTGAGCTACAGGCACTGAGCCAGTGCCTGGCTGTTTTTTTGTTGCAGGTGTTAAGTTGGCCAGGGCCAGGTTTGAACCTGCCACCCTCAGTGCACGTGGCTGGTGCTGTAACCACTGTGCTACAGCCGCTGAGCCTTTTGCCCACTTTTTAATAGGATTATTTGTTTTTTTCTTGGTGATTTGCTTAAGTTCTTTGTAAATTCTGATTTAATGTGTATTTTGCAAATATTTTCACTCATTCTGTAGGTTTGTTTATGTGCTCTGCCCATTGTTTCCTTACCTGTGCAGAAGCTTTATAGTTTAATCAAATCCCATTTATTAATTTTTGTTATTTCCATAATTGTCATTGGGGTCTTAGTCATAATTCTTTTCCAAGGCCAATACCTAGAAGAGCTTTTCCTACGTTTTTCTCCAGAATTCTTAATGGTTTCATGCATTGTATCTAAGTCTTTTATTCATCTTGAATTAATTTTTGTAAGTGGTGAGAGGTAGGGGTCCTGTTTCATTCTTCTGCACGTGGCTGTCCAGTTTTCCCAGCAGCGTTTATCAAATAGGACTTTTCTCCAGTGCACGTTGTTGTCTGCTTTATCAAATATCAATTGGTTATAGTTTCTGTTCCATTGGTCTCTGTCTCTATTTTTGTATCAATACCATGCTGTTTTGGTTTATTGTAGCCTTGTAGTATGATTTAAAGTCTAGTAATATGATACCTCCAAATTTATTCTTTTTTCTTAAGATTGCTTTGGCTATTCAGGCTCTTTTCTGGTTCCAAATGAAGTGTAGACTTCTTTTTTCTAGATCTGTGAGGTATGACTTTGGTGATTTGATGCGATTGTATTGAATTTGTAAATCACTTTGGGTAGCATGAACATTTTAATAATGTTGATTCTATTCATTAGTATGATGTTTTTCGGTTTGTATCCTCTGCGCTTATCTATCCTTTTAGGAAGATTTACATACATACAAATATTTTATACAAAAGGTACATATCGTTTACTATAGGTCCCCAAAGTGAGTTGCACTGTGCTTTACTTTTATTGTTTACTCTAATTTTTTAAATATGTTTTGCTTTTTTAAAAAATTTGTTTTGTTTTTTTTTGGAGATAGGATCTCACTCTGTTCCCTGTGCTAAAATGCAGTAGCATCATCACAGCTCACTAAATCTTTGAACTCCTGGGATGAAGCATTCTTCCTGCCTCAGCCTCCTGAGTAGCAGGATTATAGGCATGAGCCATCACGTCAGGCCTTGTCTTTTTTTTCATCAGGGACTTTATTAGGCTGCTTCTTGCGACAAAAACTAATTAACTAGACAGTCTCCTCTATCAATCAAAAAATTGGATTATTTTTCCCCAGTGGAAAAATAAAGACCCTTAAGTCTATGGCGTATCATGTACATAATATATTTGTTCTCCTGTCTTTACTGTTCTAACCTTTCTTCTCCAAACCCACCCACCTACCCACTTGACATACTGAAAACCCTTCATGATCCACTCCATTCTTTTTAATTCTTTCTAATTGCTACATAGTAGTTTTGAGGCTGTATCTTATTTTATAACTTAACAGATATCTGGGGGGTTTTTTTGTTTGTTTTTTAGAGAAAAGTCTCACTTTGTCACCCTCAATAGAATGCCGTAGCATCACAGTTCACAGCAACCTCCAGCTCCTGGGCCTAGGCGATTCTCTTGCCTCAGCCTCCCGAGTAGCTGGGACTACAGGCGCCTGCCACAACGCCTGGCTATTTTTTGGTTGCAGTTTTGCTGGGATTCAGACCCGCCACCCTTGGTATATGGGGCCGGAGCCCTATTCACTAAGCTGCAGGTGCTGCCCCAGATATCTGTTGATAGAAATTTAGGTTGTTTAGAGATTTTTGCTATTATATGCAGTGTTGCAGTTTACATAACATGTTTATAATTTGGTCTTCTCTGGTGGCTAAATGCCTAAAAATAGAATTGCTGGGTTCAAAGATTATACAAATTGTTGGTCAGCTAGAGGGTGCCACGTTACCCTCCGTGAGGTTTTTTTCTTTTTTTTTGAGACAGAGTCTCACTACGTCGCCCTAAGGAGAGTGCCGTGGCATCACAACTGACAGCAACCTCAAACTCTTGTGCTTAAGTGATTCTCTTGCCTCAGCCTCCTGAGTAGCTGGGACTATAGGTGCCCGCCACAGCACCTGGCTATTTTTTTGTTACAGTTGTCATTATTGTTTAGCAGGCCTGGGCCTGGTTTGAACCCACCAGCCTAGGTGTATGTGGCCGGCACCCAACCCACTAAGCTATGGGCACCACCCTCAGTGAAGTTTCTTGTCAAACCAAATTTTTCATCTTCGGTACCTAGAGCTGTTTTTTTTTTTTTTTTGTAGAGACAGAGTCTCACTTTATGGCCCTCGGTAGAGTGCCATGGCATCACACAGCTCACAGCAACCTCCAACTCCTGGGCTTAAGCAATTCTCTTGCCTCAGCCTCTCGAGTAGTTGGGACTACAGGCACCCGCCACAACACCCAGCTATTTTTTGGTTGCAGTTCAGCCGGGGCGGGGTTTGAACCCACCACCCTCGGTATATGGGGCCGGTGCCTTACCAACTGAGCCACAGGCGCCGCCCTTTTTTTTTTTTTTTTAATTATTGTTAAATCATAGCTGTGTACATTAGTGCAATCAAGGAGTACAATGTACTGGTTTCATATACAATCTGAAATATTCTCATCAAATTGTTCAACATAGCCTCCATGGCATTTTCTTAGTTATTATGCCTACAGCTGTTTTGAGTAGCTGTTCAAGATTTGAATCATAAGTGAAGCTCTATATCCTAGGCAACAGAACAAGGCCTCATCTCTACAAAAAATAAAAAACTATCCTGGTGTATTGTTGCAAGCCTGTAGTCCCAGCTATTGGGAAGGCTGAAAGGGGAAGGATCGCTTGAGTCCAGGAGGTCAAGGTTATAATGATCTGTGGTCAGGCCACTGCACTGCAGCCTGGGTAACAGAGCAAGATCTTGTCTCCTTAAAAAAAAAAAAAAAGTGGAGCTCTGCTGAAAATAGAGCCCGATGGCCCATCTAGTGTGGACTGGAATAGGACATGGGGGAGGGAGTTGTGTTTCAGGTAGCTCTTAAGTCTTTATATCCACAGGCTTTTGTTTTTGTTTAATTATTTAACAGAATCCCATGGACATATCTTATGTGTATAGTGGTTATGCACCACTTAGTGTGCGGCTGGCTCAGCTGCTCTCCCGGCCTGGCTGGCGGAGTATCGAGGAGGTCCTCCGCATACTCCCAGGGCCCCACTTTGAAGAACGGCAGCCATTGCCCACAGGACTGCAAAAGAAACGTAAGTCTCAGTCTCAAATCTACAAATAATTATGTATCATTAGTGTGGTTTTCATGTATTATGTAGTTGCTTTTTTTTTTTTTCTTGTAGAGACAGAGTCTCACCGTACTGCCCTCGGGTAGAGTGCCGTGGCGTCATACGGCTCACAGCAACCTCTAACTCTTGGGTTTACGCGATTCTCTTGCCTCAGCCTCCCAAGCAGCTGGGACTACAGGCGCCCGCCACAACGCCCAGCTATTTTTTTGTTGCAGTTTGGCCGGGGCTGGGTTTGAACCCGCCACCCTCGGCATATGGGGCCGGCGCCCTACTCACTGAGCCACAGGTGCCGCCCTATGCAGTTGCTTTTTAAAATATATTGGTAAAGCACTTAAGAGTCAGAATCAGATACACCTCTTTTGTTAGGTGCTAATATATATAGTAAGCACTAAAACCATGCTATTCCCTCCAGGAGTAGCAGCTTTCACCCTCTGCGTTTAGAATCTCAGGCATTAGAGAAAACATTGAAATAAAAATCAGTGTTTCTAAGTTTCAAATGAACTGTCTATTTCAAGACAATTTGACTTTTTTCTTATGAATGATAAAATGTCTTCAGAGATGAGAAGAGAAATACCAATAATAAATAGTATTTAATTCTGAATATTTAAATTTTAGGTCAACCAGGAGAAAACCGAGTCACTCTGATATTTTTCCTTGGTGGGGTAACCTTTGCTGAAATTGCTGCCCTGCGATTTCTCTCCCAGCTGGAAGATGGAGGTACAGAATATGTCATTGCCACCACTAAACTAATAAACGGAACCAGTTGGATAGAGGCTCTAATGGAAAAACCTTTCTAGGATGTTCAAAGGAGACATAACAAGTGTAACACAGAATAAACTGCCTTTTTGAAGTTGCTGAAATGAAGTGAAATCCCGTAGAAGAAACACAGGAATAGTTTACTTTGGAGTCAGCTTCTTATATTACACCACTGTCTTCTCCTTTCTAGTTCTCTTTTGCGTTTGTAATTTCTTAAGGAAGAATAGAAGAGGATCAACCTGGGTAAAAGAAATACTGGTTTTGAGTTTTCTAAGCTCAGGATCTTCATTAGAGGCTTCTGGAAATGCATTAAGGATGGTAGGTGTGGATGATCTATATAGCCACACAAATGGAGCCAGTTCTTTTTTTACTCGTTCCTTTCCAATTTGGATTTATTTATTTTGAGACAGAGCCTCAAGCTGTCACCCTGGGTAGAGTGCTATGGCATCACAGCTCACAGCAACCTCAAACTCCTGGGGTCAAGCGATTCTCCTGCCTCCACTTCCCAAGTAACTGGGACTACAGGCACCCGCCACAACGCCTGGCTATTTTTTGGTCACAGCCGTCATTGGTGTTTGGCGGCCTGGGCTGGATTCGAACCCTCCAGCTCAGGTGTATGTGGCTGGCGCCTTAGCCACTTGAGCCACAGGCGCCGAGCCTTTTTTTTTTTTTTTTTTGTGGTTTTTGGCTGGGGCTGGGTTTGAACCCGCCACCTCTGGCATATGGGACCGGGGTCCTACTCTTTGAGCCACAGGTGCCGCCCCTTTTCTTTTTTTTTTTTTTTTTTTTTTGTGGAGACAGTCTTACTTTACTGCCCTCGGTAGAGTGCCATGATGTCACAGGACTCACAGCAACCTCCAGCTCTTGGGCTTTCGCGAGTCTCCTGCCTCAGCCTCCAGAGCAGCTGGGACTACAGGCACCCGCCACAACGCCCGGCTATTTTTTTGTTTGCAGTTCAGCCAGGGCTGGGTTTGAACCCGCCACCCTCGGTATATAGAGCCGGCGCCCTACTCACTGAGCCACAGGCGCCACCCTGGAGCCAGTTCTTAACAAAGCTGAGACTGAAGAAGTAAAAATGAAAATAAAAGTAGCATGTCCACTCCTAATACACATCATACACATTTAACTTAGGACAGAAGTTAAATGTCAGGAACTAGGGCGGCGCCTGTGGCTCAAGAAGTAGGGTGCCGGTCCCATATGCCGGAGGTGGCGGGTTCAAACCCAGCCCGGGCCAAAAACCACAAAAAAAAAAAAAAAAAAATGTCAGGAACTAGAGGTAATGTTATCACTGAGTTTTCTTTTTCCTGCAAAGCATACGAGATTATATTTAAGGTCACCGGTCTCTATCTTAACTGATCATTAAGGCAAGTTTTGCTTCACTACTTCTTATAAAGCAAGAAGTTTAGGGGAGCTTCTTTTTTTTTTTTTTTTTTTGCAGTTTTTGGCCGGGGCTGGGTTTGAACCCACCACCTCCGACATATGGGGCTGGCGCCCTACCCCTGTGAGCCATAGGCACTGCCCTAGGGGATCTTCTTGCCCAGAAGTTTATGCTCTGTCTGATCAGCTACATTTATGTAGGTTCCATAGTTGTCAAGGACTTTTTACATTGAAGAATGTAATAATTGAGCAGCAACTTTCTGAGACCATTAGTGTACATGTTATTGCTCCAGGACATTTCAGGATGGGTGCCTCCATTGGGGTTTCCATTTTCTTTTCTGTCCATCATGGGCCCAACTTCAGCTCATCCCACTCTGAGCAGTGCTAACTCTTACTGCTTCAGCATCTTACAACTCTGTCTCCATGGCAACTGCCCCATGTACTTTGCTAACAGTCTGTGGCCACTGTGTACTCAGCCTCTTGCATCTGTGAAAACACATAGCTCTATTTTAGTCTGTGACCTCAGTCTTCTCTGGTATATCGCATCAATGATCTTTGAGTCCCACCAGCCATAGCTGCTGCTCCTGCAGGAGACTATCAGGCCGTGGTAGAGAGCAGAGGTGTTTGTGGAGACGGTGGAAAACTGTGTGCTCCCTGCCTCCCTCCTGGTCCATCCCAGTGTCTGGAGGAGTTAAGGGCACCAAGGAGGATACCAAATCAAATTGACAGCCTCACTGCCCAAATCTCCAGCAAAAATATAGCTAGTGCCCTGCTTTGCCTTGTCCTGTCCAGGTGTGGTTTCTGTTGTTAATTAGTAACCACACAAGGTTTTTCCTTACCTTTCTCATTAATGGAATTTTTATGGGCACACCATATATTATGAGTGAAAGAGAAATTCTGTATTTTTTTTTAATAGTATTATAAGAGTAAAATGTGGCAGGGGGCAATATTTATTTTTATGTTTATTTTTTATTTTTGCAGCTTTGGCCAGGGCTGGACTTGAACCCGCCACCCCCGGTATATGGGGCTGGTGCCCTACTTCTTGAGCCACAGGCACTGCCCAACAGGGAGCAATATTTAAAAGATTTGTTTCTTGTGGAATTAATTTGGCCTTGACATTCAATATTTGAAAATGTCTTAAAACCATTCCTTTTTTTTTTTTTTTGAGACAGTCTCAAGCTGTCGCCCTGGGTAGAGTGCCATGGCGTCACAGCTCACAGCAACCTCCAACTGTTGGGCTTAAATGATTCTCTTGCCTCAGCCTGCTGAGTAGCTGGGACTACAGGCACCCGCCACAATGCCTGGCTATTTTTTTTGTTGCAGTTGTCATTGTTGTTTCAGCTAGCCCTGGCCAGGTTTGAACCCTTCAGCCTTGGTGTATGTGGCCAGCTACATACACCTCTGAGCTACAGGTGCCCCCAGGAAAACCATTCTTTTTTTTTTTTTTTTTTTTTTTTGATATTTTATGTTTTATTCACAACAGGGAAGAAATACAGTGGGAACACAGTTTGCATCTGCATCAGTGATATTCCCAGCAACCCAACCAGAAATCACAGTAACAGTGATTTGAGCTGGGGATTTACATCCAGATGGGGCCACCACCAGGGTCCTATTCACCACCTTCCCTGGGTGGGCACAATGTTATCGTGTCTGCCCCAGTATTGCCGTCACTTCTGCAGTATTTGCATCAGCAGCGTCCTGTACTGAAGAGAAATATACAGAATTTACCTGGGTATAGGGTGCTGGGCCACTGAGGCTCATGCCCAGAGCTTTCTTTAGCAGGAGGATCCTGAGCAGACTGTTACTCAGCTGTGGTCTCTGATCCCTCAAGAAAGTATGGGGAGCTGTCCCGAATGGAAATAGACTGGAGGGTTCCAGACTTTTCTTGCCCATGAAGTGACCGGTGGCCCAGAGGTTGCCCCGCGGGTGTACTCGGATCTTGCCGGCCTGGCTACAGGGCTCTGGGAGAGCCCCGCTGAAGGAAAACCATTCTTGTTTTGAGAATCCTTTTTCAAATACTTACTATCCCAGGGAGATTAGTTCATACCTTCTAGTTCCAGGAGTTGTCAGCCTCGGCTACTTTAGAGAATGAAATCCACCTTGTCACTTTATGCTTTTGGCTCATGGGATTCAATTCAGTCTGGTCAGGTCTCTTTGGCTGGGGTTTTTGTCCTATCTATTTTGAACAGATACTCAGTTGTAGTCTCATGTGTCTGCATTCACTTGTGATTCTATACTTGCTAGCTCCTAAAAAATGTATTCAGAAGACTTTAAAACATCAATTGCTTCATTTGTATGCAAATAGAAAATGGTAGATAATTATATATTATACACCTTTGTATAAGTTCATTTAATACTTGAAGCAGTCTTTGTCTCAAAGGAGTATACCCTTACTGAGAAAAGGTATGTGAATGGTACATTTATTCTTGGAGAGGGTGGATTATTTACATCACGTCTGAACTTTTGTCTAGTTGGGTAGACATTACTGCTGCACCAGAAGTCCACTTAATAAAGAAGTCTACATAGACACTGTTTTGTGTCTTACTATGCAGTTTTGAATTTTAGCCAACAGAGGAAGAAGCATTTTGTAGTTTAATTGTGGAACAAGAAAGTAATGGTTGAAAGGCAATTAAAAAGAGCACATTTGGAGAGAACTGGAAAAATAACAATGTGAGTTCTGTTCCATTCTAGTTCTGCTATCACTTGAAGTGAATTATGATTAATCATGACATGCTGGAATGTGTGTTGTTCTCAATTGTTCATTAAAAAGTAGCCTATTGGGCGGTGCCTGTGGCTCAGTGGGTAGTGTGCCAGTCGCATATACTGAGGGCAGCGGGTTCAAACCCAGCCCCAGGCAAACCGCAACAGAAAAATAGCTGCTTGTTTGCCGGGCTCCTGTAGTCCCAGCTACTCAGGAGGCTGAGGCAAGAGAATCACCTAAGCCCATGGCGGGCGCCTGTAATCCCAGCTACTTGGGAGGCTGAGGCAAGAGAATCGCCTAAGCCTAGGAGTTGGAGGTTGCTGTGAGCTGTGTGACGCCACGGCACTCTACCAAGGGTGATAAAGTGAAACTCTGTCTCTACAAAAAAAAAAGAGAGAATCACCTAAGCCCAGGAGTTGGAGTTACTGTCAACTGTGTGATGCCATAGCACTCAACCGAGGACAGTAAAGTGAGACTTTGGCTCTACAAAGAAAAAAAAAGTAACCTGTCACCAGGAAAAAGTGTATTTAGCAGAGTTGAATTCAAGAAGAAATACTTTTTGTTGTTGAGACAGAGTCCCACCCTATGTCCTGAGCAGAGTGCAATGGCCTCATAGCTCACTGCAACCTCAGACTCGGGCTATGGGCATCCTGCTGCCTCAGTCTCTGGAATCTGCTGGGATTATAGGGGCTCACCGTGGGGCCCGGCTGGGTTTTTCATATATTTTAGGAGTCAGGTCTCACTCTGGCTCAGGTAAGTCTCGAACTCCTGAACTCAAGCAATTCTCCTTCCTCAGCCTCCCACAGTGCTGGGATTATAGGCATGAGCCACCATTCCCAGCAAAGAAATAACTTTTTTTTTTTTTAGAATTTTATTATTTTATTTTATTTTTTGCAGTGTTTGGCTGGGGCTGGGCTTGAACTGGCCACCTCCGGCATATGGGGCCGGCACCCTACTCCTTTGAGCCACAGGTGCCTCCCAGAAATACTTTTTTAAAAATACCAAAATGGGCTTGGTGCCCATAGCACAGGTGTTACGGCGCCAGCCACATGCACTGAAGCTGGTGGGTTCGAGCCTGGCCCGGGCCAGTTAAGCAACAATGGCAACTACAACAAAGAAAAAAAATAGCTTGGGCACTATAGCGGGCACCTGTAGTCCCAGCTACTTGGGAGGCTGAGGCAAGAGAATCTCTTAAGCCCAAGAGTTAGAGTTAGACTCTGTCTCTTAAAAAAAATGCACTAGGTTTCTAAAGCAGACAGAAGAGGGGCTTTAGATTGGATTTTACCATAGAGTCTAATGTATTCAGTCATGTGATTTAATGACGTACTATACAAAATAGAGGACCCCTTTTTCTCAGACAACAAAGAAAAAAGGCAGTAAGATTTGTCAGATTCTCTTATTTCTAAATGGATTCATGTGAATTTCAATCCATGTAGTGATTCTTAGCTTCATTTACTCTGTTGCCTTATAATATACCCCAAATTGGTTGGTGACAAGAGGTTCAAAGGCTAAAAGCCATTTAGAGCAGCGGTTCTCAACCTGTGGGGCATGACCCACAGGAACTGTATTAAAGGGCCACAACATTAGGAAGGCTGAGAACCACTGATTTAGAGGATGTGAGAATTAAAAGGAACAGAATCAGGCTTATTTTGTTGTTGTTGAGCTGTTCCACTGGGTGATGTGCCATGGTCTCACAGCTCACAGCAACCTCAAACTCTTGGGCTTAAGCAATTCTCTTGCCTCAGCCTCCCAAGTGGCTGGGACTACAGGCACCCACCACAACACCCAGCTATTTTGTTGTTGTTGTTATAGTTGTCATTGTTTGGCAGGCCTGGGCTGGATTCGAACCCACCAGCTCCCATGTATGTGGCTGGTGCCCTAGCCGCTTGAGCTATAGGTGCGGAGCCCATGCCTTTTTTTTTTTTTTTTTTTTTTTTTTTTTCAGTTTTTGGCTGGGGCCGGGTTTGAACCTCCCACCTCGGATATATGGGGTCGGCACCCTACTCCTTTGAGCCACAGGTGCCAACTCCCTCCCCACCCCCCCAGGCCTATTTTTAATAGCTTGTTTCATCCATTACTTTGAGAGTAAATGAGAGTATAAATCTCAGTCATACTTTCTTTCCTGTGACTAGGCAGGACATGGAAGCCCTTCAGATGACCAATTCTCTAAGGGAGCAATTACTACTCACTGGCTTCCTGAGCAGCTTGATGATGTTCTGCTCCTGTTTTCAACCAAGCTGAAGTCGAGGCAATGATTTGATAATAAGAGATCCTGATTAAATTAAGGAGCCATTTGTTTCTGGATGATGATGTTGATAAAAGGGTTCATGTCCATGCAGCTTGCTTGTTCAAAAACAACTTTAACGAAAAACGACTACAGCAAGCAGAATGACCAGAAGCAATGTAAAGTTGGTGATTTCTTTTCCTTCATTGTTACATCTGGGGAAGTGTCTGCAGAAATTCCAACCGGCTCTTTTTTGCCTCACACTTGGAGGTGAAATTGGCAGCAGGCACATTGGGAAGGTGCCTCTCTGTATAATGAGTCTGTAAACTGCTTAACATTGTGTAAATTAGAACCTAGCATTCAGGAGCTCTCAGATCTCTTAGCTTGGTTCTCACACAACATGCATGCTTGTACTTGCTTTTTTTAGACAGGGTCTCACTTTGTCATCCTCAGTAGAGTACGCTGGTATCACAGCTCACAGCAAACTCACTTGGGCTCAAGCGATCTTCTTGCCTCAGCCTCCTAACTGGGACTACAACAGACGTCTACCAGTACGTTTACGCCCAGCTGTTTTTACAGACCGGGGGTTGGCTCTTGCTCAGACTGGTCTTCAACTCCTGAGCTCAAGCAGTCCACCTGCCTCGGCCCACGCTCAGAGTAGATTGCGACTGTTCTTGATGTTTGCTAAAAAAGGTGGTATTGTGGCCTACCTATAGTGTTTAGAAAAGCAAGACATGAGGGGGCTTGAAATACCACTTAGTGTACCTCCTGGTCAGCTCATCTAAGTCAGGAGCTTTGCAAACCACGGCTGAATCCCGTTGTCTATGGTGGTGACATAGGCGGAGAGTGGGCAGGGTTGTCAGTGCCCCGCCTGGCCTGGGATCGCCTATGCGCAGCTCCCTCAGAGCTCAGGGACCATGTGGGGGTTGTAATTGGTCTCTAGGCCACACCTAGTTGTCGAGTGCTGCTGCTGCCTGAACATCTCCCAGCCCTACCCAGATTGCCGGAGCGCGCAGGCCGACCTTCGGACACCAGACCAGAGAGGAACTACGGAGCCCCGGTGGTGGAGGATTTTGTAAACTTTGCCAAGTGAGTGAGATGGGCAAGAAGGAAGGTAGTGGCTGGCATTGAGGTGTCACTGGGCAGAGTCGCAGGGCAGGTGAAGAGCTGGTCTGGTGAGGTTATCAGGGTTGGGGCGGATGCACAGAGCACGGTGGGGACGCTGAGTGCAGGACAGGATTTATGCCCACCTCTGGAACCCCTGGCTGGCCAACGGCAAGTGATCCTCCAACTCCGCCAAGGCAAGCCTCGGGCGGGGGGTGGGGGAGGCCCAGAGCTGCAAGAGGGCTGGTGGTGCCTTTGCCCCAGGGGGCTCTTCCCTTCCCCGCTTAGGCAGGGCCGCAACTGGGGCTGCAGCCTGAGCGACGAGAAGAGGGTAGACGCCTCCGCCAGCTTCAGCGGCGCGCATGGCATTAAAAATGCAGGAGGTGGTGAGAAGAGAGGGCTGGGGATTAAGACTGGCGTGGCAGCGGGCGGGGAAGAGCCGACGTTGGCTTCTCCCTCCTCAGAGCCCAGCTCAGCCGAATAATTAGGGTGACTTTGGGTTTAGGCGAGAGAGGTCTCTAATGCCAGTGCCGTGTCTCCCACGGTTTCCCGTGTTGAGGTCCAGGACCTCCTAGGACAGGCCGGCTCGGCCGCGCAGTCCTCTGCGTGCTTAGGGGCTCCCGGTGACTCCAGCGCAGGGCAATGCCGGCCTCGTCCACCGTCCACGTGCTGCAACTGCTGCGGGAGCTGCTCGCCTTCGTGCTACTCAGTTACACTGTGCTCATCGGGGCGCTGTTGCTGGCGGGCTGGACCACCTATTTCCTGGTGCTGAAGTGACAGCGCCAACGCGCGCTCCCCGCCCCCACCCCCAGCGGGGGAACAGAGCCGGCGCCACTCCCGCCCCCAGCGCACGGCTGACCAGAGAACTTCGTGCCTCACGCCCGACCCGAGACCACTCTCCAGCGTCGGACACCCGACTCTCAAGCCGAGAGGCCGCCCGGCCCCGCGCTGTAGGTCCGGCAGTTGGGCCCCCAGCGCACCCGTTACAACCGTTATCCTCAGCTCCGCCTCCTCTCCCCGTTTGCCCAATCCCAACTGCTTCCTCTGGTCGGGGGGGTGGTCATGAGTCCCGGTCAGCGGAGAAGGGGTCGCGCCCCGCCCTCTGCCCACGAGTTTGCGTCACTTCCGGCGTATGCATCCGGCGTCCGCCCGCCGCGGGATGGCGGCTCTGAGGAGTTGGCTGTTGAAGGGCGTAGCCGCCTTCTTCAGGTACCTAGGCGGCCGCGTAGTGGGCAGGACCAGGGGTGCCCTGGGGATCGACGTAGAAGCGCTGTGGGCCGGTCCGCGGGACGCTCTTGGTTTGACTGCTTTTTCCTTGTCGGACGAACCGGGCCGCAGAGTCACGCCCTGGTCAGAAGTCTGAGGGCACCGACCCCGGCATTCAATTCCCGCGTTTCTTTCTCTTCAGTTTCTAACTCCTAAAAACAGGACCCCCAAGTCTCGGGGCCATTTTGGGGCCGGCCAGCTCCCATTAATCCCGCGAGCCCCCGAGGAGAGCTGAGGGAGAGGGTTGTTAGGGGACGCTCTTCCCGAGGGCGGGGGTCCCCTCCTAGCGCCGCACAGCCCCTGGGTCTTTGTGACCGGGCCTGTCTGACACACTCGGAACCCGGGAGTCCGGAGCTAAATCCTGCCCGGGCATCAGAGTCCTAAAAGGCTTGAGGTTAACATTTGAAACTTCCCGGCGTCTGTTGAAAACCCCGCTCCCCGGTTGGCTGTGCCTTCCGCGAGTCACACCGCGCCCCGCTGCGCCCCGTCTTCTGGAGGGCACCCTCGCATCCCGCTTTGGGTCGTGCTAAACCGAGTGTGAGTGTCCAGTCCCTGTGAATAGAGCCAGGGGTTCGGACGGGGGGTGGTACCTGCTCGTGTTTGACTCGTGTTTCTAGGTACCGACGCTGTGTTCCTGTCGTGGCTAACTTGAAGAAGCGCTGTTTCTCAGAATTGATAAGACCATGGCACCAAACTGTGGCGGTGGGACTTGGTGTGGCCTTGTGTGCAGTTCCTATCGCGCAGGTAAAGTGCTGTCGGGTGTACCTTGTCCTCGTGAAGTCTCACGTGGGCAGTGAAGTATCGGACAAGCTCCCATGCTGTTACCAAGGGCTCTCACCCCTTCCCCACGTGATAGTCTTTCTACTGTACCCGCACCTTTTCAAAGTTGAACAGATATATTGATAATCCTAGTGATTGTCTCATTAAATAGAAACAGCACATGGAGTTATTTATTGAGCGTTTATTTTTTTGTTTGTTTTTATTTTTTGGCCGGGGCTGGGCTTGAACCCGCCACCTCCTGCATATGGGGCCGGTGCCCTACTCCTTTGAGCCACAGGCGCCGCCCCCTACTGACCAGTTTTTATGTGGCATACACTGAGAATGTAAGGGTGAGCAAAACAAATTTCTGTCCTCATAAAACATTCTGGGGAGATAAAAGGAGAAAATATAAACTGTCAATTGGTGGTAAGTGCTGTGAAGAAAACAAAAAGGATAAGCGAATAGGCAGAACTGTGAGGAGATTTTTTTGTTTTAGTTAGGGGTGGTCTAGAAAAGTAACTCTGATAAGGTATATAGAGAAATGTTCTGAAAGAATAAGCCATGATTTTATCCGGTGAGGGGACAAGGTCTTGCCAGGCAGAAGGCACTCAGAAGTGCAGGAGTCAGCCAGGCACAGTGGCTCACTTGGAGGCCCAGACAGTAGGATCCTTGAGCTCAGAAGTTCAAGAACAGCCTGAGCAAGAGCCAGACCTGTCTCTGCTAAAAATAAAAAAATCAGGGGTTGTAGTAAGCTTCTATGGCCCCAGCTACTCAGGAGCCTGAGGAGAGAGGGTTGTTGCAACCTCAAACTCCTGGGCTCAAGCAGTCCTCCTGTCTCAGCCTTAGAGTCTTGGTGTGTCTCCAGCTGGAATGCAGTGGTATCTTCATAGCTCACTACAAGGCAGGAGGGTGTCCAAGGCAGGAAGATCCTAGAGCTCAGGAGTTTGAGACCAGCCTGAACAAGAGTAAGACCCTATCTCTACTAAAAATAGAAAAAAATAAGCCGCGTGTAGTGGCAAGTGGCAGTAGTCCCAGCTACTCGGGAGGCTGAGGCAGGCTTGCTTGAGCCCTGGAGTTTGAGGCTGCTGTGAGCTATAAATAAATAAATAAAGCCTTTCATAGTTTCTGGCCACTTAATACTATATATTTTGATATTTGACTATGATGCCTTTGGCACTCTCCTGAGTCGACAGAGCATAATGAAAAGGGTACATACTGCAGAGAAGATTTGGTTTGAGGTCTAAATGTTTGATTATTGGGGAAAGTTACATAACTATTTTGAGCTTCTATTTTATCATCTGTGAAAAAAGAAGTGGTAATCCCTGAACAGTTGTGAGGAATAAAAGAAAACATATTATAAAATGTAGCACATTATGAAGACTTATCAGAATATTTATGTCAAAATTAGCTTCTTCTCTCTTTTTTTTTTTTTTGTAGAGACAGTCTCACTTTATCGCCTTTGGTAGAGTGCTGTGGCATCACACTGCTCACAGCAACCTCCAACTCCTGGGCTTAGGTGATTCTCTTGCCTCAGCCTCCTGAGTAGCTAGGACTACAGGCGCCCGCCACAACACCTGGCTATTTTTCTGTTGCAGTTCAGCCGAGGCTGGGTTTGAACCCACCACCCTTGGTATATGGGGCCGGCGCCCTACCCGCTGAGCCACAGGCACTGTCCCAAAATTAGCTTCTTTTTTTTTTTTTTATTTTTGTAGAGACAGAGTCTCACTTTATGGCCCTCGGTAGAGTGCTGTGGCCTCACACAGCTCACAGCAACCTCCAACTCCTGGGCTTAAGCGATTCTCTTGCCTCAGCCTCCCGAGCAGTGGGGACTACAGGCGCCCGCCACAACGCCCGGCTATTCAAAATTAGCTTCTTATAAGCAGAGATAACATTATTCTTCCCCTTTGTAGCTCTTCAGTACAAGGTACATAATATTTAATAAATTGATTCAATATAAATGTGATAAATAAAATTCTTGGTTTGGTCATGTATGAAAAGCTATTTCTTGACTGTTGCTTTCAAGATGCAATGATTCTGGTTGTTTATACTCTAAATAGCAAAATCAAGACAGAACATAGAGTAATTAGTTTTTTTGTTGCTTCTGATATAATCAAATACTGCTCTGCTGAGGAGGAAAAAGGCAGAGTGGGGATGGCCTATCATTACAGTTGCCAGTATGTAGTCAAGGTGGCCACAGTTCCTTAACTCCTGAGGTAGTTACACATGTGTATATCGATCTTTTCTTTGTTAACCCTAATACCTAAGGTCAGAGTGAAGAGTTCCCACCTCACTATACTGCTCATTCTTTACAGAATTGTTCTTCCCCCATCGACTCATTTACTTTTCAGACTCAGCTTAATCCTTATCAAATAAATGAAGCCTTTTCTTTTTTTTTCTTTCTTTTATTGTTTTTGTTTGTTTGGGGTTTTTTTTTTTTTTTGGCCGAGGCTGGGTTTGAACCCACCACCTCTGGCATATGGGGCCGGCGCCCTACTCCTTTGAGCCACAGGCGCCACCCTGTTTGTCGGTTTTTTTGAGACAGAGTCTCACTATGTTGCCCTTGGTAGAGTGCTATGGCATCATAGCCCACCGCAACCTCAAACTCTTGGGCTTAAGCAATCTCTTGCCTCAGCCACCCGAGTAGCTGGAACTATACGCGCCCACCACAACACCTGGCTATTTTTTTGTTGGCAGTTTTCATTGTTGTTTAGCTGGCCTGGGCCTGGTTCGAACCTGCCATCCTTGGTGCATGTGGCCAGCGCCATAACCACTGTGCTACAGGTGTTGAGCCAAATGAAGCCTTTTCTAAGCTATTAATTACTCAGCATAGAATTGATTTCTCCCTTATGTGTGCCCCACTATACCCATGTAGACTTCGTAGAGCTTCCATTATACTTGATAGCATTCATTTTTGTAGTTCTGTTACAACTTATCATCCTGCTTTCCCTGCTCCTGCCTGAAATCTCTGAGCACAGAGAATATCTCTTATTCATCCTTATATTTCAAGCATCTACCACTATGTTAATGAATGAATCATAACCTCATGAATTTGTGGATTTATAATTAGCATTTCGTTTGTTAAATTTTTATTGTTAGAGACAGGGTCTCTGTTGCCCAGACTGGAGCACAGTGGCACCCTCATAACTCAGTGTGATCTTGAACTCCTGGGTTCAAGTAATCCTTTTACCTCAGCCTCCTGTGTAACACACCCAGATAATTTTTCTATGTTTTTATAGAGATTAAGTGTATGTTGCCTAGACCGGCCTCAAACTCCTGGCCTCAAGTGATTTTCCCAGCTTAGCCTCTCAAACTGCTGGGATTATAGGCATGAGCACCACATCTAGTCACACTTATTTTATATAAAAAAAAATACTTTACTTTTGGGAACAGAATGAAAGCAGGTAAAAAGCAAAAAGCATACTCTGGAATTATTTCCCTATATTGTCTTAAAATAGCCAAAATAAAGCCTTAAAAAAAGTTAACCTAAGAAGTATAGGGCAGGGGCGGCACCTGTGGCTCAAAGGAGTAGGGCACTGGCAGGTTCAAACCTTGCCCTGGCCAAAAACTACAAAAAAAAAAAAGAAGTATAGAGCAGTTGCAGCTTAAAGCACCAAGTAACATGAGAATTATGTTTTTTACTTGGCTGTCTGTAACAGTTCTCAGCATGAACTTTAGGTTAGAAGTTGAATGACAATGTTTGTTTTTCAGAAATCAGAGCCTCATTCCCTCAGTAACGATGCATTAATGAGGAGGGCAGTGTCTTTGGTAACAGACAGCACCTCCACCTTTCTCTCTCAGACCACGTATGCACTGATTGAAGCTATCACTGAATATACTAAGGTATGTTTCTTATTTTAAGTCTTGATCTTCTAAACCAGAGGTTAATAAACTGTGGCTCACAACCAAATCCAATCCAAAGCCTGTATCCAATCCAAAGATCTTATTTTAGTGGAACATAGCCAGGTTCATTTGTTTATGTATTGTCTATAACTGCATTCAAGAGTTTGAATAGTTTCAACAGAGGCTCTAAAACCTAAAATATTTACTTACTTTCTGGACCTTTACCAAAAAGTTTATTGTGCCCTGATCTACATCACTGGTTTTTAGACTTTTTTCAGAAAACTTTTTTTTTACAGAAAAATCTTAAATGTGACAACCAAGTGTATAAAATGAGAGCCAAGCTGATCTAGTTCACTGAAGGATAAACGGATCCAAAGTCCATCACTAAAGGCTTCTCTGTGAGGACAATTTAAAGAATAGTAATCTAATAGAAAAAGAGAGTATGTGGATAACCAAAATCAAAAGTATTTAAAGGTTAGGAGGCAAGATGGCGGCGGTGGTCGCTCTCTCCTTGAGGCTCCGCTTCCCAGCAACCCTTGGGGGATCCTGCCTACAGGCCTGTCGAGGAGTCCAGACAGCTGCAGCTCCAGCCCCCCGGATCAAGAAATTTGCCATCTACCGATGGGACCCAGACAAGACTGGAGATAAACCTCGTATGCAGACTTACGAAGTTGATCTGAATAAGTGTGGCCCTATGGTATTGGATGCTTTAATCAAGATTAAGAATGAAATTGATTCAACCTTGACCTTTCGAAGATCATGCAGAGAAGGTATCTGTGGCTCCTGTGCAATGAACATCAATGGAGGCAACACTCTAGCTTGCACCCGAAGAATTGACACCAACCTCAATAAAGTCTCAAAAATCTACCCTCTTCCACACATGTATGTGATAAAGGATCTTGTTCCTGATTTGAGCAACTTCTATGCACAGTACAAATCCATCAAGCCTTATCTGAAGAAGGATGAATCCCAAGAAGGCAAGCAGCAGTATCTGCAGTCTATAGAAGATCGTGAGAAACTGGATGGGCTCTACGAGTGCATTCTCTGTGCCTGCTGCAGCACCAGCTGCCCCAGCTACTGGTGGAACGGAGACAAATATCTGGGGCCTGCAGTTCTTATGCAGGCCTACCGCTGGATGATCGACTTCACAGAGGAGCGCCTGGCCAAGCTGCAGGACCCCTTCTCTCTGTACCGTTGCCACACCATCATGAACTGCACCAGGACATGTCCCAAGGGTCTGAATCCAGGGAAAGCTATTGCTGAAATCAAGAAAATGATGGTAACCTATAAAGAAAAGAAAGCTTCAGCTTAGCTGTTTCTGTGCTAAACGTGACTTGTAACCAGCTCAGAGCTGAACTTAATTTATATCTGATTTGAGTTCTTTAAAGAATCAATCATGGGGCGGCGCCTGTGGCTCAGTCGGTAAGGTGCCGGGCCCCATATACCGAGGGTGGCGGGTTCAGACCCGGCCCCGGCCAAACTGCAACCAAAAAATAGCCGGGCGTTGTGGCGGGTGCCTGTAGTCCCAGCTACTCGGGAGGCTGAGGCAAGAGAATCGCTTAAGCCCAGGAGTTGGAGGTTGCTGTGAGCTGTGTGAGGCCACGGCACTCTACCGAGGGCCATAAAGTGAGACTCTGTCTCTACAAAAAAAAAAAAAAAAAGAATCAATCATGGCTTGATTTTCCATGAACACAGCATATATAATAAAAATTTTAAGAAATAAATAAATGTTATTCTACTTTATTAACAAAAAGTATTTAAAAATTTCAATTATTAACATTTATTTTACCTATATTTTCTACTAGTTTTTTTTCTCAACTTTGAGCTTTCCCTTTGCATTGTAGTCTCTATGTCTGAATTGCTAAAAAGCTTTAAGAAACAAAAAAGTTGCAGTTTGGCCGGGGCCGGGTTTGAACCCGCCACCCTTGGTATATGGGGCCGGCCCCTTACCGACTGAGCCACAGGCGCGGCCCAAGAAACAAAAAAGTTTATAGGTGGAGAAACTAAGGTCCTGGAATGATGGCTTTACTTCATACGATAATAGTAAAACTTGAGAAAGTCAGAGGACTAAAGAGCCAGTTTGCTCTAATGAGACTTCACCTCCTTGAAATAGAAATCTCATTAATCCTGATATGCTTCATTTTACTCACATTTATTTATTCTATATTTGTAGGCTGTTTATACCTTAATTTCTCTGTACCGACAATATACAAGTTTACTTGGGAAAATGAATTCACAGGAGGAAGATGAAGTATGGCAGGTGATCATAGGAGCCAGAGTTGAGGTAAGCAAAAAGTTATTAGACATGTCTGTATTAATGTCCTACCTCCTTGTATTATAGTATCTAAATTACTAAATTATATCTAATCAATCTAACCAGTAACTGTTTTCTTTTCTTTTTTTTTTTTTACCAGTAACTGTTTTCTAACCCTACTTTGAGTAAGTCCATTTACATGTGTTAAACCTCTTCATGTTGTCTGAAGCACTTTGCTTAATTTGCAGATGACTTCAAAACAGCAAGAATACTTGAAGCTAGAAACCACTTGGATGACTGCAGTTAGTCTTTCAGAAATGGCAGCAGAAGCTGCATACCAAACTGGTAGGTTAAAGTTTTACTTTTTTACTAAGGAGATGCCAGCTGAGTTTCATCTTTTTCTAAATTGAGAAATTATATTAGATTATCTGATTGATGGTCGGTTGTGGCTCTAATTTTGTAAGAAATTTTTCCCATTTTGGCTTGGCACCTGTAGCTCAGCCACTAGGGTGCCAGACACATACACTGAAGCTGGCAGGTTCAAACCTAGCCTGGGCCTGCCAAACAACAATGACAACTACAACCAAAAAATAGCCGGGCGTTGTGGCAGGTGCTTGTAGTCCCAGCTACATGGGAGGCTGAGACAAGAGAATCTCTGAAGCTCAAGAGTTGGAGGTTGCTGTGAGCTGTGACACCACGGAACTGTGCCAAGGGCAATATATGGTAAGACTGTCTCTAAAAAAAAAATGGCAACACCCGTATCTCAGTGGGTAGGGCACCAGCCACATACATTGAGGCTGGCGGGTTTGAACCCAGCCCAGGCAGCTAAACAACAATGACAACTACATCAAAAAAATAGCCAGGCTTCGTGACGGGTGCCTGTAGTCACAGCTACTTGGGAGACTGAGACAGGAATCACTTAACCCCAAAAGTTTGAGGTTGCTGTGAACTGTGACACCACGGCACTCTACCAAGGGCAACCTAATGAGACTCTGTCTCAAAAAAAGACTGTCAAAATTTTTTCCATTTCGAATATATTAACATTTTATTTGCTCAGTAGGAAAACAAATAGCCATGTACAGCATATCAGTAGAAGTTAGGTTCCTAATATCTTGAATAAGAAAAATAAAACCATTGCCATTGAAAAATCTGATTGCTTCCAAATAGTTTTTTTTTTGCTTTGCTTTGTTTTTTATTGCTTCCAATAGCATTTTTTTTTTAATAATCCAGGCAATTTATTAAGTCACAGAATGACAGAATTGGATGAGACCTGGAATCATAGTGAGTGGCAAAACTAGGAAAAAATGTGGAGTATTTATCTATTTCAGGTTTTCATAAGTACCTTTAATTTAATCCCTATGGTTCCTATGATGTTTATCTTTCCTACTTTAGAGATGAAGAAACTGGGGATTAGATGAGTTAAGTAATTTGCATAAGATACCTTGGTATGATATATAAGCTGTTTAATTGAGATTCACTTGAGTTGGTCAAATTCCAAAGTCAAAACTAGTAGTCAAGGCAGTGTCCTCTGCATCTCTTAGTGCCTCAAAAACGAAAATGCAGTGATTTATTCACCAGTTTTTTGAACATTATTAACTATCCAGTGAGCTTGAGCTGAGTGGTTTTTTGAAATGTATTTTGAGGAAAACCCTAGTTTAAAATCTTACCTAATTGGTTTTAAACAGGTAGGCTCACAGAAATTACAGCCTAGAATCAGCTCTTACTAAGAAACTGGTATATAAAAATAACTTTTGTTTTCTAATTTCAAAATAGCAGACTAGCATCTAGCAGCAAATCTTTTTTTTTTTTTTTTTGAGACAGAGTTTCACTATGTTGCTCTAGGTAGAGTGCTGTGGCATCACAGCTCACAGCAATCTCACACTCTGGAGCTTAAGTGATTCTCTTGCCTCAGCCTCCCAAGTAGCTGGGACTACAGGCGTCTGCCACAACGCCCCGCTATTTTTTTGTTGCAGTTGTTGTTTAGCTGGCTTGGGCTGAGTTGAAACCCACCGGCCTGGGCGGCGCCTGTGGCTCAGTGAGTAGGGCGCCAGCCCCATATGCCGAAGGTGGCGGGTTCAAACCCAGCCCTGGCCAAACTGCAACAAAAACAAAAAAATAGCCGGGCGTTGTGACGGGCGCCTGTAGTCCCAGCTGCTCGGGAGGCTGAGGCAAGAGAATCGCGGAAGCCCAAGAGCTGGAGGTTGCTGTGAGCCGTGTGACGCCATAGCACTCTACCAAGGGCAGTAAAGTGAGACTCTGTCTCTACCAAAAAAAAAAAAAAGAAACCCACCGGCCTCGGTGCATGTGGCCAGCGCCATAACCACTGTGCTACAGGTGCCGAGCCTCTAGCAGCAAATCTTAAAAAGGATTTTTCTTTCTTTTAAGTAAATGAGTATTCCATAACCATACTGAAAAAGAAAAAGGAATTCTTTTTGTGGGGACAGGGGGATGAGACAGAGTCTCACTCTGTCACCCTGGAGTGAGTGCCATTGTAGCCCAAATAATCCTCTTGCCTCAGCCTCTGGAATACCTGGGACTACAGGAGCCCACCACAACACTCATCTACTTTTTCTGTTTTTAGTAGAGACGGGGTTCTCCCTCTTAGTCAGGCTGGTCTTGAACTCCTGAAGCAATCCACCCACCTCAGCTTCTCAGAGTGTTGGGATTATAGGTGTGAGCCACTGCGCCTGGCCAGAAAAAGAATTCTTAGTGAACTAAAACTTCAAGAATCAGAGATTCTCTGGCTCAGTGCCCATAGCTCAGCGAGCGATTAGGGCACTGGCCACATACACCGGGGCTGGCAGGTTCAAACCCAGCCTGGGCCTGTCAAACAGCAATGACAACTACAACCAAAAAATAGCCAGGCATTGTGGCAGGTGCCTGTAGTCCCAGGTACTTGGGAGGCTGAGGCAAGAGAATCGCTTAAGCACAAGAGTTGGAGGTTGCTGTGATCTGTGACACCGTGGCACTCTGTCTCAAAAAAAGAAAAAAAAAAAGAGATTCTCAAAGTAGGATTGGAACAAAGAATGAAACAACATTAAGTGTGAAGCAGCACTGGTATCACAAAAAGGTGGCAGTGGGGTTCTCAGGTGCCATACAGGAAGATGTGTTGAGCTGTATAACATCAGGAACCTCCCCTGACAGCCTTCACCACTTGCCTCAGCAGCCTTTGAAGTGAGAAAAAAGGGAGAGAAATGTTATAAGCACTATCTGGAAAAAAAAAAAAAAAGAAATTTTCCCAGAACTAAATGAAAGGGCTCTCAAAAGTTCTGAAAAAAAAAAATTTTTTTAAACACAAGTAAAATTATATTACAAAAAGTCAGAAGAGCTGGGTGCAGTGGTTGACTCCTGTAATCCTAGCACTCTGGGAGGCCAAGGCGGGTGGATCGCCTGAGCTCACAAGTTCGAGACCAGCCTGAGCCAGAGTAAGATCTCATCTCTAAAAGTAGTGAGGCATTGTGGTGGGTCGCTATAGTCCCAACTACTCGGGAGGCTGAGGCAAGAGAATCGCTTGAGCCAAAGAGTTTGAGGTTGCTATGGGCTATGACACTACAGGACTCTATGGAGAGTGACAAAGTGAGACTTTCTCAAAAAAAAAAAAAAAGAGAAATCCTAAAAGCTACTAGAAAGAAAAAGGATTACCTAACAAGGAGGTAGAATTAGACATTATTCCTCTTTTTTTTTTTTTTTTTTTTGAGATAGTCTCACTTTGTTGCTCTTGGTGGAGTACCATGGTGTCATAGCTCCTCCAACTAATGAACTCAAGTTATCCCTTTGCCCCACAGTGCCTGTCTAGTTTTTAGAGATGTGGTTTGTTACTCTTGCTTATGCTCCTCTCAAACTCCTGACCTCAAGCAATCTACCTGTCGCTGCTTCCCCAAGTGCTAGGATTACAGGCATGAGCCACACGCCTAGCCAGTGTTATTCTTAATCAGCATCACTAGATGCAAGGTGACAAATCAGTAACCTAAAATTTTATATCCAACCAACTATCATTAAAATTCAGACATACAGGCCAGGCGCAGTGGCTCACATCTATAATCCTAGTGTTCAGGGAGCCCAAGGGGAGTAGATTGCCTGAGCTTACAGATTTGAGACTGGCCTGAGCAAGAGTGAGACTCCATTTCTAAAAATAGCTGGATGTTACAGTGGGCACCTCCTAGCTACTTAGGAGGCTGAGGCAAGAGAATCGCTTGAGGTCAAGCGTTTGAGGTTGCTGTGAGCTATGATGCAATGGCACCCTACCAAGGGTGACAAAGTGAGACTCTGTCTCAAAAAAAAAAAAATTACCATCTACATATACTTTCTGGAAAAACTATCGTATAAATAGCCAGGCATTGTGGGGGGGCGTCTCCAGTCCCAGCTACTCAGGAGACCTAGGCGAGAGAATCACTTGAGCTCAAGAGTTTGAAGTTGCTATAAGCTATGACACCAGGGCACTCTACTGGGGGCAAGAAAGTGAGACTGTCTCAAAAAAAAAAAAATAAGGTAAGATATAAGAATAACAAACAAAATGATAAACAAAGTAAAACTTTTCAGAAGTTCTGAGTGTAAAACAGATTTTTAAATATTCAAACCAGCTTGGGGAAGAAGTAAAATGATGCTATGCTTTCTTATTTGGAAAGAAGATTAAACACTACCATAGAATTAGTATGAGTAGGGGAACGAGGCAAAGAAAACTTGATAAATTCAATTGAGGTAGAAAAAGTTTTAAAAGAAAATGAGAAAGTACAAAATAATAGAAATAATTTCAAACATCAGTAATTACAATAAGAATAGATTAAACTTATTAAATGACACTAGTGGATAGGGTCCAAATTAATAAATGGATCAAAAAATATTTACAGAGGCATTCCTAAAATAACGTAGCACAGGAAGGTAGAAAATTATACAAAGATAAGCTGAACAATTACAGAAACCTACCTAAAAAGGCTCACAGAACAATATCAGTAATCAGAGAAAGGATTTAAGGCAAAAAGCAATAAATAGGACAGAAAATAATTCATCAAGACAGTATCAATCATGAAATATGTATCTAATAAGGCAAAAACTGATAGAATTACAAGAAGAAATTCAGTGTGTACATCTCAGTGGCTCACAGATTAGGAAGACCAAGTATTAAAAATTGGGACAGAATAATTTTTATATATATTAACCAAATATATATATATATATATATACTGAACATAAAACTTTGCCCCCACACCCCCCAAAACACATAATCTTTTAAGATGCAAACTGTGAAAAAAATGATTTTGTGCCAAGTGACAAAGGAAGATAACCAAATCCTTTACTACATTCGCTGACCCTCAGGCCACCACCAAAAAAATTCCTTACACCAAAAAATTTTAAAAACATGTTTTTTGTGTTTCTTTAAGAGACAGAGTCTTGGGCGGCGCCTGTGGTTCAGTGAGTGGGGCGCCGGCCCCATATGCCGAGGGTGGCGGGTTCAAACCCAGCCCCCACCAAACTGCAACAAAAAAATAGCTGGGCGTTGTGGCGGGTGCCTGTAGTCCCAGCTGCTTGGGAGGCTGAGGCAGGAGAATCGTGTAACCCCAAGAGTTACAGGTTGCTGTGAGCCGTGTGATGTCATGGCACTCTACCGAGAGCGGTACAGTGAGACTCTGTCTTTACCAAAAAAAAAAAGAGACAGAGTCTTGCTGTGTACCCCAAGCTGGGGTACACTGGGCCACTCATAGCTCATTATAATCACCTCGACTTCCTGGGCCCTAGCTCATCCTCCTGCCTTAGCCTCCAGAGTACCTAGAACCTCAGTCATGCCCCACCCATGCCTGGCTAATTTTTTAAATTTTTTGGTGTAGATGGGATCTTGCCATTTTGCCCAGACTGTTCTCAAACTCCAGGCCTCAATAGATTCTCCCATCTCAGCTGCCAAAACTGCTGGGAATCAGAGTTGTGACCCACCTTGCTTGGCCAAACTACATTTCTAACTAAGTTATAAAAAGTGAAATAAATAGACAAAAGCAGCACAACAACAAAAAGATAAAAGGTATATGAAGAAATTAAGTAGAAAAAGTTAATCAAAAAGGCAGTCTCTTTCCTTGACAAGATTGAAAAATTAGGCAAAGGTTGGCAAGTATGACTTTTTTTTTCCCTGAGATAAAATCTCACTCTGTCATCCTAGATATGGTGTGGTGGCATCATAGCTCACACCAACCTCAAACTGTTGGGCTCAAAAGATCCTCTTGCCTTAGCCTCCTGAGTAGCTGAGGGTACAGGCACTCGCCACAACTCCCCACCTAGTTTTTCTATTTTTTTTTTTTTTAAGTAGAGACAGATCTCCCTCTTGCTCAGGCTGATCTTGAACTCCTGAGCTCAAGCAGTCCATCCACCTTAGCCTTCCAGAGTACTAGGATTACAGCTGTGAGCCACCACACCCCGCAAGTATGACTTTTTAGAGAAAGAGCATGAGTAATGTCAGAAAGGGCCATTATAGATAAGGATGGATTTTTTTAATTATATGAGAATATTATGACCTTTATATAAATTCCAAATTGGCTCATGAAGTAAAGAATCTACATAAAACCAGTACATAAAAGTTGAAATGGCATTTAAAGATTTTTGTGCCGCTAAGATGGATACCAGGCCCAAGCTGTTTTTCTTGTTTTTTTGGTTTTTTTTTTCTGAGATAGAGTCTCACTGTGTTGCCCTCAGTAGTGTGTCATGGCGTCACAGGTCACAGCAACCACCAACTCTTAGGCTTCAGTGACTCTGTTGCCTCAGCCTCCCAAGTAGCGGGATTATAGGCACCTGCCACAACGCCCTGCTATTTTTATTTTTTAGCCAAGGCTGGGTTTGAACCTGCAACCTCCGGCATATGGGGCTGGCGCCCTACCCTTTGAGCCACAGGAACCGCCCCTGCCCTGCTATTTTTTTTATTGTTGTTGTTGTCGTCATTGTTTAGCAGGTCCCAGCTGGGTTCGAACCCACCAGCCCTGGTGTATGTGGCCGGCGCCCTAGCCACTGACCTACAGGCGCCAAGCCCTAAGCGTTTTTTTGGGAGAGTTTTATCAAATGGTCAAAAGTCATAATTCCTACATCACAGAAAGGGTGCTAGTGTGTAAAAATGGCAACAAGCCTCCTATTATAACTGTAGGAACCAGCATCCTCCTGATCCCAAACTGGACGAAGGCAGTACCACAACTATACTTCAATTTCACTTAGAAGTAAAACATAGGTCTCAAAAAAAAACAGGCAGCGCCTGCTGCTCAGTGAGTAGGGTGCCAGCCCCGTATACCGAAGGTGGCAGGTTCGAACCCATCCCCGACCAAACTGCAACAAAAAAAATAGACAGGTGTTGTGGCGGGTGCCTGTAGTCCCAGCTACTCAGGAGACTGAGGCAAGAGAATCACCTAAGCCCAGGAGCTGGAGGTTGCTGTGAGCTGTGATGGCATAGCACTCTACTGAAGGCGATGAGTGAGACTCTGTTTCAAAAAAAAAAAAGAAAAAGGCTCGGTGCCTGTGGCTCAAGTTTCTAAGGCACCAACCACATACACCTGAGCTGGTGGGTTCAAATCCAGCCCGGACCTGCCAAACAATAGTGACAACTGCAACCAAAAAAATAGCTGGGCATTGTGACAGGCGCCTGTAGTCCCAGCTACTTGGGAGGCAGAGGCAGGAGAATCACTTGAGCCTAGGAGTTGGAGGTTGCTATGAGCTATGATGCCATGGTACTCTACCCAGGGTGACAGCTTGAGGCTCTGTCTCAAAAAAAAAAAACCCAAACGTTCTAGGGACAAATTGATAAAATCTGCAAATCCATACAATGAAATACACTAGCAACAAGTAAACTTTTTTTAATGGGGACAGTCTCACTTTTGCCATGGTGTCATAGCTCACAGAAACTTCAAACTCTTGGGCTCAAGCAATTCTCTTGCCTCAACTTCCCAAGTAGCTAGGATTACTGGCGCCCGGCTAAGTCTCACTCTGGCTCAAGCTGGTCTAGAACCTGTGAGCTCAGGCAGTCTACCCACCTCAGCCTCCCAGAGTGCTAGGATTACAGGCATGAGCCACCATGTCCGGCTGGCCCTTTTTAGTGATTTCTTAATTTGTCAAAAAGAATCTGTGACTTGTGTAGTTAAAAATTTAAATTCATAAAAGGTCTGTACTAAGAGCTAGATAGCTATAAAGGTGATTGTGGAGTTGGATTTAGTAATCATGTTAGCTGCTGAGAGCTAAAGATAAATACTGGGGTTTTGACAATAAAGTGTTGGTTAGTTCAATGCAGACCTGGACTTGGAAGAGAAAGATTCTTTGCTCCAGGGAACTTGACCCGAGGAGGGGCTCAGATGACAACCATAGTGCCCCCAGGCTTTCCTGTGTCCATGTGTGCCCCTCCTACCCTGTTTGCCCGGCTCAATTGTCTCATCTTTTGGCAGGAGCAGATCAGGCCTGTGTAACCGCCAGGAATCACATTCAGCTGGTGAAACTGCAGGTGCAGGAGGTACGCCAGCTCTCCCAGAAAGCAGAAACCAAGCTGGCAGAAGCACAGACAGAAGAGCTCCGTCAGAAAACACAGGAAGAAGGGATCGAGAGGGCTGAGCCGGAGCAGGAGGCCTACCTGCGAGAGGATTAAGGGCCTAAGCCCACTGTCCTGTCTGCTATCTCAGTGCAGTGGTAGGTGCCATCCTGCCCAGGGTTGGCATGATTTTCTGCATAGGGAAAAGGTAGCAGGTCCTACCCTGGCCAATCAGGCTAGAGGCCTTTGTGAGCTGTGAGTGCCTGGCCTCGCCCTCCTGAGGGTCTCAGGCTTGTACTGGACCTTGTTCCTAGCCCTTGGGCACTGGCACCTTTATTAACATCTCACCTCATTCCACGTAGCTGCTCTCTCACCCCCTGATCCTTTTACCTCACCCAAAGTATTTGTCAACCTGGGCCAGAGAGGTGTCATTTTTATCATGCCCTTCAGTTCAGTAGCTGTTTAGCTTCAGTTTTCATCTTATTCACATATTCAAATATAATGTAGGATTTGCTCCTTCTGTAGGGATGTGAGTTTTGGGGGGCAGGGGAGCCTGTCTGGTTAGTAAGATTTGTGAGTGTTTCTAATGCCTTCTCTGGTCTGGCCCCACTGCACCGTAAGGACAGCTTAGGCCAATGAGTCAAAGGTCTGCTATCATTAAGGGAATGAATGTAGGTGTTTACCTGGTGCTCTCAACAGGACTGTTCTAACACTTGCCTCTTGTTTCCTTCTTGCCTTTGAGTTTCTCTGTTGTATCTAAAGGAAAAGAATAAATTTTTTTGCATTTAAAAAAAAAAATGTGTGTCTTCTGGGGCCCTGTGCAGCCTCCCTCCTCCAGACCCCAGGCTGGCAGAGCGCCAGGTGTTACAGCTAGCCCCATAGATTTCTGGCAGCATTTGCTGCAGTTTGGCATACATTCAACACACAGGACAAGTCAGCTAAGGCAGTCTTTAATCAGAGTTAATGGGGGTGAGGGGTGTTTTATAAAAACAAAGGTAACATTTCCTGCAGACCCACAAGGACCAATTTTTCATCATGATAAATTAACATAAGTCCTCTTGGGCTGTTGGTCAACCTACCCCTCGGAGTTGGGGTCTAGGGGCAGCTGCACACTTGAGCCCCTCATCTGTCACCAATGCCCACATGGTCCACATCTCCAGGGGGCTGAGGCGGTGCACCAGCAGAAGCCCCCGGTATAGGCAAGGGTCCAGGGGGTCCAGGGGTTGTTGTATTCCAAATGTCTTGAAGCCAGCATGGTGTGTGGGGCTCACCCCCAGCTTTCTCAGGCACATACCCACAAAGACGTCATCAATGGGGAAGAGTTCTGTCTCTTCTACCACTGCTTGAAGGCGCTGCACAGTGGCTCTGGACATGACATACCCTCCACCCCCAGCATAGGGTGGGTAGTGATGGGCTCTGTACATGGAGGGCGGGATGAAGTATTTGACTTTGGTGTTCCTGTTGGGCAGGGCCTGGCGGATGACATCTCCTACCAGGAGATCCTGGGCTGGGTCCCGGCCATCCAGGAACTCCAGCACATTGGGAACATGGACAAAGACGTCATCATCTCCCTTTAGCATGAAGTTGGCCTGGGGGCAGGCAGCTGCTACCCAGCGCTGCAGGTGCAGCTCTTTGAGTGTCAGGTTGAAGAAATCCTCAGCAAAGTCCCACTGCAGGATGTCATCAAACTCGGCACTCTCATAGGCCAGTAGCTGGGCAGGGGGTGTGGCTCTGGCCACCCCTAATAGGAATATCAGCTTTAGCCCCCAGCCCCTGGCCCAGCCCCCAACCCGGCCCCATGTGCTACGGATAGCCGCTCGTCGCTCCACATGACCAGGCTGTGACTTGATGGCCAGGAGCAGGAAGGTGTCCTTGGAGCAGCTGGAAGGCTCTAGCAAGATGGAGAAGTTTCGGCAGTGGCGATAGGTCAAGAAGAGGCGGTGACGGCTAGGCAGAGACAGGGAGGCATTAGCCACTGTGCGGTTAGGTGGACACTGGCTCTGGCGGGGCCCTGGAGGAGCCCAGAAAGGCTGGTGGGCTGTGGTGTCCCCCGCTGGCTTGGCCTCCTTCCGCAGGAAGAGCAGGCTGCTGAGCAGCAGCACGAAGAGGCTGTAGAGGAGCAGCCAGGCCAGCCTGCGCAGCATTGCAAGTCCCTGCAAGGAAACAGTGGCCTGAGCAGGGCCCTGGCCTGCCTCCTACTTTGCCAGGGGCCCTGTCCCCACAAGCTGAGTGAGAGTTACCTGCAACCCAGCAGCTAAGGTATCCCCTGCTGGCCTTTGGGGATACCTTTTACTCTCAGCATGTCTGCTGGCTCTTTCCACAATCTCAGCCTGGAAGGATGCACTAAGCACACCTGTTGAGCCATCCCTGCCTTCCTCTGTCATCAGCTGTGGGCTCTTAGGTTAACATTTTCCCCAAAGGACTTGCAGCCACTTTAAAACTGAGACACCATAAACATTCCTAGCCTTTCCAGGCAATTCAAATACTTGATGAGTTTTAGTGACAATAGTGAAAATGGCATAGACTTAGTTTAGCTTTGGATGAAATTCATTCTAAGTGTGAAACCTGACGCTCAGGGTTCTTGAAGTCTGAAGTCAAATCATTTAAGAAAAAAAACCTCTGGTGTCTGCCTGGTGCATTTGTGGCAGGCCGTGTTGGGCGTCTCTGAGATGACCTGGCACAGGCACTGTGCTTAGGGGGTGCAATTCTTCCAGAGATAGGAGAGGAACGTGGCCACCAGGGAACATCCCCTTCACACCTGCCTCCAGGGGTGGGGGTATCCGGAGGGAGTCAGTTTAACTGGACTTTGGACAAAAGCACACAGGCAGGACAGGAGCAGGAAATCTGGTGACTCGTACCAGGGATGACTCCCAAGGCTGCCCTGTGCCCCCCTCTTCCCACCATGTGCAGAGTGCAACTTCTCCCACTAGGTCCCTCAGCAATCCAAAGAAAAGGACAAGGAAACAGAATCCACCAGAGTAACCTACTCACAGTGGCAAAGCCAGGATTCAATGTCCCAGTTGCTGTTTTTGTCCCGTCAGTGTCCATCTGCCTCTCCTGCACTGCTGAACAGTCTACCTACAGCAGCCTCATCCCTGTTGTCCCTACTGCTACCACCAGAAAAGCAATTCTGCCAGGTGACACGGATGTGGTGGCAAGCAAGACAGAGAAAGTCACTGCCCTCCAAACTCATGAGCCAGATATGCTGAGAAATTAAGGCAGGTAACGTAATGAAGTGATGGGGACGTCCAGGTGGCCTAAGCTGGTTAAGAACCCGCTCCTTGATGGACATGTGAACAAGAACTGAATGCAGATGGGACGGGAAGGGCCCAGAGAGGAAGGGGAGGGAGGAAGGGAACAGAGGATGGAGCAGCGGGGCGCGGGAGAGGCGGGAGCACTGGAAAAAGCTGGGGTTTCTCCCGAGCGCCAGGCGCATCCACAGGGCTTTGGCAGAGACAGTGAAAGAATTCACAATGGTTTTGTTTTTTTTTAAGCGCGCTGCTGCTGTTGCTGAAATAAAGGGCTGTGGGAGTGTCTCCCTGCTAGAAAATCGCTTTCTTGCTTGGGATGCCAGTTTCCAGGGCTGCGGCGTCCGGGCGAGATGGGTCCCAGGAGTTCGGGATCCTTGGGCCCGCGGCGGCACAGTTTCCTGCTGGGGGCGCCAGATTCTCCCGCCGCCTCCGCCCCCGGACCCCGCGCCTCCTCTAGGGCTTTGAGCGCGTCTCCCGGGCCGCCACTGTCTCCACCCGCGCACAACTCCTGCAGGGCTGCGCCTGCTCCTTGAGTAACAGGCTCAGGTCCTGGCAGGACTCGGCGACCCGACATGCTACAATGCGGGAAAGGGCCAAGGTCTGGTTCATCTTTACACCTGACTTTCCAGAGGGCTGTAGGGGAACGAAAGGGACCGCGGGCGTCGGAGCAAGGGCCGAACCCGCGAGGGCCACCCGCCTAGACTGGCCAGGTGCATCTCGTCCATCCCCGGCCATTCTGCCCCCAGCAGGCGAACGACAGCCGAGCGTCCCGCAGACCCCGAGCTGTGCCCTCCAGAGAGCGCCGCGACCACCCCGCCTAGGCCAAACCTTGGCGCCGCACCCTCCAGGGGCCGGTGGCAAAGCTCGCGGTGCAGAGGCACAGGTAGCCCTGGCGCCCGCCCCTCCCCGCACGGGTGACACAGCCGCTCACAGGGCCGGGGGCCAGTTGCCCAGACCCGCCGACCAGGCCCTCGGGACCTACCTGGGCGTGGCGCCGGGGCAGGGCACTGGTGAGCAGGTGTGCTGCGGTACCGCCGCGGCTAGCGCCCAGGGACCTCGGGTAGCCTAGCTCGGGCGGTGAGCGGGGCTCGGCCTCCCCTCCCCGGCGCGAGGGGCGGAGCTTTTGGAGGGGGGAGGGGCGGGGGAGCCCTGCCCGCGGGGTCCCCGCAGGCCTCCCCGGTTGCACGTGGTCCGCGCTCCTTCCTGGGTCTTCACACTATCCGGGCCGGGTAGAGGCGGCTCCTCCCCGGACGTCCCCGAGGCCCGAGGGGCGTCCCGCACCACACCGGCTCCCGGGCGCGCGCGCGGACAGACAAGACACGGGTGCTCAGCGCAGCCTTTACTGCCCGCCACCTTACAGAGGGGGCGCGCTCAGCGCCTCCTCCACCGAGCGGAACTGGGTCAACTGGATCTGGACCTCCACAGTCAGGGGCTCTGGGCGGTACTCGCTGTCCAACATCAGAGTCAAAGATTTTTTCTTTTCTAAAGAAAATAGAAACACGAGCAGATGAGTCCGCAAAGATGAGTGCTCTGGCGGTTCTCGGCCGCTCTGGAAGTGTCCATTTACCCAACCCAAACCACAAGCCTAAATTTCCGTCGTTTAATGCTGAACATTAAATTGCACTTATTAAGTCGCAGCTGTTAAGAGTTTCAAAACTAACTAGGGTTTTTTTCTGCAAACACCATTTTTAATGGGAAGAACATTGACAAACGGTGGATAGTCAGACTTGGATATCTGGCAGCTATTTTCTGTTCTTTTTTTTTTTTTTTTTTGGCCCGGGCTAGGTTTGAACCCGCCACCTCTATGGGACCTGCACCCTACTCCTTGAGCCACAGGCGCCGCCCGACAGCTATTTTCTTAAAAGTGAAATAATTCTGACACGTCAGGGGAAAAACTGAAAGCATTTTGATAAATAAGTTTATAATTGTTGAACTTTAAGCTAGAAATTATAATTTTGAAACATTGCATCTGCCACCATGAATTTACCAGTTTTTCAGTACTTACAGACTTTTCTAATGATATGGGTGGCGATATTACAGAGTGTGATTTTTGGATGATGTATAATGAAATGTGTCAACAGCTGGAAGATCTGCATAACTCCGATAACATGTATTTTACAAATAACCAGTGCATGTTATAAATCATGGATGGTAAAACAGACATTCAAATGCAAAGTAGACCAACAGATTTTAATCTAATTTATGGAAAATTCAATATAGATTGAGTTTTCACATTGTAACAACCTTTAAGAAACTACTACTTGTCAAATTCAGCTTAAGATTAAAGAAGAAAATCCTAGATTGCTGGGCACGCTGGTTCACGGTGGCCTGTAATCCCAGCACTTGGGAGGCCAAAGTGGGTGGATTGCCTGAGCTCACAAGTTGGAGACCAGCCTGAGCAAGAGTGAGATCCTGTCCTTAAAAAAAGAAAAATAGCCAGGTGCTGTGGTGGGTGCCTGTAGTCCCAGCTACCAGGGAGGCAACAGAATCATCTGAACCCAAGAGTTTGAGGTTGCTGTGAGCTAAGATGCCACAGCACTCTACCAAGGGTGACCAAGTGAGACTCTGTCTCAAAAAGAAGAAAGAATAGCTGGCGCCAGTAGCTCAGTGGGTAGGGCACAGACCACATGCATCAGGGCTGGTGGGTTCGAACCCAGCCGGTGCCTGCTAAAAAAAAAAAAAAAAAACCCTGGATTATTTAAAAGCTTATCAAATATTCCCCTCATTACATGTTTGTGTGAAGTTGGATTTTCTTCATACACTTTAATCGTAGCAAAATATCCCAAGCAACTGATTGCAGAAGTAGCCATAAGAATCCTGGTATCTTCAATTAAGCCAGACATTAAAGAGATTTACAAAAATGTACAAAGAAACCTAACATTTTTTTTTTTTGTAGAGACAGAGTCTCACTTTATGGCCCTCGGTAGAGTGCTGTGGCATCACACAGCTCACAGCAACCTCCAACTCCTGGGCTTAAAGTGATTCTCTTGCCTCAGCCTCCCGAGCAGCTGGGACTACAGGCGCCCGCCACAACACCCGGCTATTTTTTGGTTGCAGTTTGGCCGGGGCCGGGTTTGAACCCGCCACCCTCGGTATATGGGGCCAGCGCCTTACCGACTGAGCCACAGGCACCGCCAAAACCTAATATTTTTAAAGACCATCTTATCCCCATATAGACAAGTGTTACAAATCATGTGTCCATATCTGCATGGGTCTTAAAAGTCCAGTAGTGTAAGTCCTTCACCTTTGTTCTTTTTCAAAGTTTTTTGGCTATTTTAGATCCTTTCCAAATGAATTTTAGAATATGCTGATTTCTTTTTGTGTGTTTTTTAAGACAAAGTCTCACTGTGTTGCCCAAGCTAGACTGCAGTGGTCTCAGCCTAGCTCATAGGAACCTCTAACTCCTGGGCTCAAGCCAACTGCCTCAGCCTCCCAAGTAGCTGGCACTACAGGCACCTGCCATAACACCCGTAACACTAGTTTTTCTATTTTAGTAGAGACAGGGTCTCATTCTTGCTCAGGCTGGTCTTGAACTCCTGAGCTCAAGGGATCCACTGGCCTTAGCCTCCCAGAATGCTAGGATTATAGGCGTGAGCCGCCACACTCAGCCAGTATATTATTTTTTCATTAAACAATCAACTACAATTTAGAGAGATATAAGTAATAAGAAGAAATATCTTTACCCACTTAATTACCATTTCCAGTGCACTTCACTTCTTTGTGGATATCAAGATTTCCATCTGGTAGTTTTCTTCTCCTCAAATAATTTCACTTAACATTTCTTGTAGTATAGATGGTGCATTTTTTTCAGCTTTTGTATGTCAGGGACAGTTTTCATTTCACTTTTAGTTTTGGAAAAATATTTTTGGGAAATAATTTTAAGTTGATAGTTACTTTTTCTCTGAGTATTTGGAGATGCTGTGCCACTATTTTCTCAAGTCTGTATTATTTCTGATGACAATTCTGTCATCCTTTGTTCTTCTGTACACAGTGTGTGTGTTTCACTTTGACAGAATTAAAAGTTTTATGTTTACCACTGATTTTAAACAACTTGAATATTAACTACTTTGGTTAGTTGTCTTCATGTTTCTTGTGTTTGAGCTTCATGGAAAATTTTCATCAAATTTGAAAATGTTTCAGCAATTGCTTCTTCAGGTTTTTTTTCTGTCCACTCTCCTTGGGACTCCAATTACATAGATATTATGCCTTTAAATTTGTCTCAAAATTCACTGATGCTCTGTTGTTGTTTTTTTCCTCATTTTTTTTCTGAGTTTAATTTTGTATAATTGGGGTTTTGTTGTTTGTCTTCTTTTTCTTTTTTAAGGGTCTCCCTTTGTCACCCAGGCTGGAGGGCGGTGGCTAAATCATAGCTCACCACAGCCTCCAACTCCAAAGTTCAAATTGCTCAAACAATCCTCCCAACTCAGCCTTCTGAGTAACTGGGATTACTACCACCATGCCTGGTTATTTTTTGTTGTTGTTGTTATTTTTTATTTTTATTTATTTTTATTTTTTTTGAGACAGAGTCTTACTTTGTCACCCTCAGTAGAGTGCCCTGGCATCTTAGCTCACAGCAACCTCAAACTCTCGGGCTTAAGTGATTCTCTTGCCTCAGCCTCCTAAGTAGCTGGGACTACAGGCACCCACCACAATGCCCGGCTATTTTTAGACGTGGGGTCTTGCTCTTGCTCAGGCTGGTCTCGATCCTGTGACCTCAAGCAATCCACCTGCCTCAGCCTCCCAGAGTGCTGGGATTACAGGCATGAGCCACCTTGCCTGGCCCTCTTTTTGTATTCTTATACATACATACCCTTGAATTTTGTTCTAGGCTTAAGTTTGATCCTTTCAGATCTTGTTTTTCATTCCTGATCAAAATTGGTAGTGTTCCCCAGGGGACTGTGCTCAACAAAGCTCATGTATTTTCATGGCTTTACACAACTCCTGTAAGCTGATCCTTTCATTCACTCAGTGTTTGATACCCTGCTATGAATCTATAATGCATGTGCTAGAGATTATGAGACATTTTATAATACTGGCATAACCGCTTACACTAGGTTACAGTGTAGTGGACAAGATGATAATTAAACAAATAATTATACAGATTGATATCTACTTGGTTATCACTGGTAGGTACTGCAGAGGAAAACATGGGACACTATGAAGAATGTGAGGGGGCCACCCTAACCCAGAGGATCAGGGAAGACATCCCTTAAGAAAGGTCACTGAAGCTGAGATGTGACAGATGAAGCAGTAGCTGAGCAAACAGGGTGGCTCAGGTACAGGGTCAGTACTCCAGGTCGATCTCGCAGAGCCTTCATGAAAATATGGGGTTTGTAGTGCAGCCAGCAGGAAATCATGGAAGAATTTTAAGCAGGGGAGTGACTCAACCTGACTGGCAACTGTCTGGGGACTGAAAGGAAGAGGTCACAGCAGCTGCAGGGGAGGCAGGAGGTCTACAAGGAGGCAATTGCCATCGTCTGGTGAAGACCTAGGTGGTATAACTTGGGTGCTGGCAAAGGAGATGAAGAGGGGCAGATTCAAAGCAGGCAGGGAGGAAAAGGGACATGGTTTACCCCCACATATGCAACGCTGAGCTCCCTTCCACCAGAGAGCTTCTCACCCCAAAATTACAAGCCCAGGGTGGGAGCCTTTCCTCATCCCTGTGGTCTCCAAGCTCAGCCTGCTCTGCGTCCCAGGTGACATTCAGGCCCGTCCTTCACACCATCTCTCCTGCTCATTTCTACGTCCCTTATGAATTTTACCTTAGTGTTCTTTCTTGCCTTATGCTTTATTTCTTTTTTTCTTATGTTTTATTTTTAAGGGTAAGTTTTTTTCACTGAGATTTTTAAAAAATCTCAGAACATAAAATTCACCCTTTTGAAATGGACAATTCAGTGGTTTTTAGTATATTCACAATGTTATATAGCTGTCACCATCTCGTTCCAGAATATTTTCATCAGCCCAAGTGGAAACCCTGTCCCTGTCAGACACAGAACCACCGGTCTTCTCTCTGTCTCCATGAACTGACCTGCTCTGGACATGTCCCATGAATGGAATCGTGTATGCAGCCTTTTGTGTCTGGCTTCTTTTACTCAGCATAATGCTTTCAAGGTCGTTCTACACAGTAGCATGCATCAGAATTTCATCCCGTTTCAAGGCTGAGTAATATCCCGTTGTATGGATATGCCACACTGCTTTTCCACTCCTCAGCAGACAGACATTTGGATTGTTTTCCAGTTTGGGACTTCAGAACTATGGACAATTCTGCTGAGATCTTGCCTTATGCTTTTACAACGGGCTCCCAGCTGGTCTCTGTCTCCCGTCTCTCCCTCTAAGCCAGGCAGTACTTTCTAAAACTCAAATCTGAAACATCTCTGTTTCAGATACTTCAGCAGCTTCCTGCTGCCCAGAGAACTATCTGGGCTCCTTAAATGGCAAATTAGGGCTAATGACCAGAAGGTGAGCCAGACGCTGATGAACAGGAGGACCCTGGGCCACTCCAGCCCTGAGCGCTTCCCCCATCGCAGCTCCTGCCCAAGGCACCTCTTCCCACCTGGATCGTGACCCGCAGCAGGCTGCTGTGGTCTAAGGGCTGCAGGTGGACGCAGCCCTTCTACTGGCCAGAAGACTGGCTTCTCCATCCTTCTGTCTCTTTGCTCCCCTATCAGGGCTGCTCTGATAGGTCCTCAGTGACACCCTTTGCCCTCAGTCACTACCTGCAGTGCTTACCTTTTTTGGCACCTTTCTTAACCTTCTTCGCATCCTGAGAGAAAGAACCACAAAATGAGCTGTTTACTAGAGTGGGGAGGCATTGGGTGGCGGTGGTGGACCCCACTCCCTCCAGGGCCTCTGGCTGGTTCAGGGAGGCAGGGGTCCCCTAGTGAGGAGTATGCCCACCCCAGTCCACACCTGAGGAGAACGGTGCCCACTGTGCCTGGGACCCCTTCATGTTCCATCCAGGGAAAGGCCCTGCCAGGCCAGCCTTCCTCCTCCCACAACCTGGGCTGTGCTCCCTTGCCCAACAAGGTTTCTGCCAGGAGGGTGGAGGGTGAAGGCAGAGGCTGAGATCTGTGGCGAGGGCCCCACTATACCCTGGCAAGCGTCAGCCTGTCGGTTTCCAAGGTGCGGATCACCCCAAAGTTACACACAGAGGACACCATGGGCTCCCCTGAGAGCAGGGGCTCCAGGGCCACCAAGCCGCTGCCCAGCACCTGCAGGATGGGTGGGTCCTGGCGGAGCTCCTTGGCAGGCTCTTTCTTCTTCTTGGGCACCTTCTGTTTGGGGAAGAGGCCAGCAACGTGGGGCAAGCCAAGCCGAGGGCTGGTGGCTGGGGGCCTCATGGGCTAAGGGTGCCCCTTACCTTGGCAGCCTCCTTCTCTTTCCCTCCCTTGTCTTTCCCGTCTTTCTCCTTCTTGTCTTTCTGGTCTTTCTCTCCTTTCCCTTTCTTGGCAAGCAAAGGGCTGTCGGTGGCAGGCAGCCCCAAAGGCCAGGAGAGAATCTAGGGACAGGAAGGTGGTCCTGAGTGAGCAGAGGCACAGGTGGGCTGCCGGGCGGGAGCAGGGCTAGGTATGGCCCGAGGGATCCAGGAAAGGGAGGACAGGGGAATGAGTCAGCCGCCTCTGCCTGCCCACCTTCTCCTCCACAATGGTCACAGTGGTCCCTGACAGCAGAAAGGCCTTGAGTGATGTCAGGTCCTTGAGGGTGTGATTCATCTCGTAGTTGCAGGGAATGACGTCAGTCCAGGGCTTGCGGACGGTGCTGAAGAGGACTGTCCTTGGGGAGGGGGAGATGAAGACGGGGGTACATTACCCCGGGGCTGTTGCTGAGAACCAGGGATAAGGCTGTGAGAGGACGTCTGAGAACACCTCGAGCATCACAGCCTATGAAAGAGTGAGACTGGGGACCTGGCCAGCCTCCACACGGCAAAGCACCAGAAGGCCAAGCAGGAATGTGGGCACAGAGGAGAAAGCGAAAGAAAAGGGAGCACAGCCATCCTGCAGGGGCACAACTGTGCCCAATACACCTGACAGAAACAGACCAGAAGTTAAAAACAAAGCTCAAGGCCAGGCCCAGTGGCTCACGCCTGTAATCCCAGCATTCTGGGAGGTCAACAAGGGTGGATTACTTGAGCTCACAGGTTCGAAACCAGCCTGAGCAAAAAAGCCAGACCCCATCTCTACTAAAAATAGAAAAACTGAGGCAAGAAGATCGCCTGAGCCTGGTTGGAGGTTGCTGTGAGATATGACACCACGGCTCTCTACCCAGGACAATAGCTTGAGACTCTGTCTCAAAAAAATAAAGTAAAATAAGCAAATAAATAAAAGAGAAAGACAGGGACTTGATTGACTATGAGGCACCCGAAGGCGCCAAAGGCATAGAGACAGTAGGACGGTGTGTGCCAGGGGATCAGGAAGGAGGAAGGATAATTAGTGCTTAATGGGGACAGAGTTTCAGTTTGGGAGGGTGGCAAAAATTCTGGGGATGGACAGTGGTGATGGTCATGCAATAATGCAAATGTACCTGACACCACTAAATTGTACACTCAAGAAGGGATAAAAAAGACTAAAATTTCATGGTATGCACATTTTAACACACACACAGAAATGGAGAACTCCAGCAATGTAGCAGGGCATTATTCATTTTCACATACTTGAAACCTGGTCTAGTTCCTGGCACACCAAAAGTGATAGACTGTGAATAGACTGATTAATTAAATGAATTAATTGGCCAGGGTGGTGGCTCATGTCTGTAATCCTACCATTCTGGGGGGCCATTGGATTGCCTGAGCTCAGGAGTTCAACACCAGCCTGAGCAAAGTGAGACCTCATTCCTACTAAAACAGAGAAACTAGCCAGGCATAGGGGCGGTTGCCTGTAGTCCCAGCTATTAGGGAGGCTGAGGCAAGAGGATCACTTGAGCCTTGGAATTTGAGGTTGCTGTGAGCTATGATGATACCATGGCACTCAACCCAGGGTGACAGAATGAGACTCTTTTTTAAATAAATAAATAAATATTTATGCCATTGGATTTTTTTTTTTTTTTTTGAGACAGAGTCTCACTATGTCGCCCTTGGTAGAGTACTGTAGCGTCATAGCTCACAGCAACCTCCAACTCTTGGGCTTAAGTCAGTAGTTCTCAACTTTCCTAATGCTGCGAACCTTTAATACAGTTCCTGTGGGTCACAACCCACAGGTTGAGAACTGTTGGCTTAAGTGATTCTCTTGCCTCAGCCTTCTGAGTACCTGGGACTACAGGCACCCACCACAACACCCGGCTATTTTTTTGTTGCAGTTGTCATTGTTGTTGTTTTTTTTTTTTTTTTTTTTTTGGTTTTTGGCCAGGGCTAGGTTTGAAACTGCCACCTCTGGCATATGGGACCGGCGCCCTACTCCTTGAGCCACAGGCGCCGCCCAATTGTCATTGTTGTTTAGCTGGCCCGGGCCAGCTTTGAACCCACCACCCTTGGTGCATGTGGCTGACGCTGTAATCACTGTGCTCCGGGTGCCGAGTCTAATGCCACTGGATTTTAACAGCACACCGAAGAGCAACAATTCTCAGATATAGGTTCAAAAGGGGAAACTATCCTAGCCTAGCCCCAGACTGGAACACAGCCTGACAGCTGGAGTCACGTTAGCATTAGGAGACGATGGCGGCCCAGAAGCAGCATTAAGTGTGAGAAGTGATTTAATATATATTGTTTTAACAACATGATCACTGCCAAAAGACTAATTAACCGTATACTATAACAAATTCAAAGTATGCACAAGTTAAACATTAATAATAACCTGAAGAAAATCAATCACATATTCTAGCACTGAGGAGGGAAAATTTTTTTCTCCCAAAGAGAAGGAGAGCACAGCCAGAGACAAAGTTGGGAGACTGAAATATCATAGCAGGTGAGGCCAATAAAATGATGGGGTCAATCCAGGGCTTACAAACTATGCAAAAGAACTGTGTAATAACAAGTGTTAAAAGGGAAAAATTAAAATGGTGGAAATATATGTGACTATAAAAACTGATTTAAAACTTAGGACAGATAGAAAGGATCTGAGGCTGGGCGCCTGTGGCTCAAGTGACTAAGGCGCCAGCCACATACACCTGAGCTGGCAGGTTCCAATCCAGTCCAGGCTCGCCAAACAACAACGACGCCTGCAACCAAAAAATAGCTGGGCGTTGTGGCAGGTACCTGTAGTCCCAGCTACTTGGGAGGTAGAGGCAGGAGAATTGCTTGAGCCCAGGAGTTGGAGGTTGCTGTGAGCTGTGATGCCACAGCACTCTACCCAGGGTGACAGCTTGAGGCTCTGTCTCAAAAAAAAAAAAAGAAAAGAAAAGAAAGAATCTGAGATTGAATGTAAATAATTGTATTTCCCAGGTTAAGGAAATTTTAGAAATTCCTGAATAAAAAAAAACATAAAAAACCAATCTAGTGATATATAAAAATGATATAGAAATGATATACAAATGGGGAAGAAAAGGTCAATACTCAAAAATCTGTTAGAGAAGTGAATAGAGGAGTTGACACAATCTATCTGCAAACTGTCACCTTCTCCACTGCAGTCATCTTCCTAGCATGTAAACCTGATCTCATTACTCCTCTGCTGAAAACTTTCCATTCATTTCCCCCGAGGAGGAAAGAATCTCATTCTCTATCTGCTTCTCCAGCCCTATCTCATACCAATCTCCACCTTCCTCCATTTCAAGCCTCTTCCTGCCAGTTCCTCCTACGCCTGTGCCCCTGTCTCAGGGCAGGGATTTGCCCTGCACTTCCCCAACGTAGCACATTGTGATTAATATGCGTTCATTTCCCGTAAGTGCCCAGAGCCATCTTGTGTGTTGTCTGCAACTCAGCCTCATGTCTGGATATGGTATGTATGTTGGTGACTGATTTTACCAGTTGTTGAATTAGAGGAATTACAGATAGCAAAATATTTATATGGAAAATACAAAGGCTCACAAATAAACTAAGGAATATAACTTCAAGCAATTAAAAAAGAAAGGTAATGTTGAAGTTCTATTTTAGGAAATGGTTGGACAAACCTGCCTGCTGTGAATAATCATGAAAATGTACAAAACATTAAAATTATTTGTTGAAGGTGCTGAAGAGCTACTGAGTCTGTGAGCATTTTCAGAGCCAGAATGTGAGCAGCCCGGGAGAACAGCCGTGACGGTGCAGACTCGTGCAACGCTCCTACAAGGATGGTTCCATCGCCACCCACGAGTACATCAGCACTGAAATATGGGTGACGTCAGCTCCCTGTATTCTCAACAAGCCTGTATCATTTACTTTCACTTGAGGTTTTAGAAATAACTTTTTTTTTTTTTTTTTTTGTAGAGACAGAGTCTCACTTTACCACCTTCGGTAGAGTGCCATGACATCACAGGACTCACAGCAACCTCTAGCTCTTGGGCTTCCGCGATTCTCCTGCCTCAGCCTCCCGAGCAGCTGGGACCACAGGCGCCCGCCACATCGCCCGGCTATTTTTTGGTTGTAGTTCAGCTGGGGCTGGGTTTGAATCCGCCACCCTCGGTATATGGGGCTGGCGCCCTACTCACTGAGCCACAGGCACCACCCTAGAAATAACTCTTTTAACCCATTTTAAAAGAAGCCAGTTCCTTGACAGCATTAGCAGCAAAACCTGTGTGAGGTTCAGTGACCTAGAATCCAGCCACATCAGGATCTTTAAATACCCAAGCTGTGTTTTCTCTCCTCTGGTAATAAGAAGCAAATAACCACGAAAGCTGATAGCCGGAAGTTTGTAATTAATGAAAGGAAAGAAAGAAGAAAAGAAAGAGAGAGAGAGAAAAAAAAGAATTCTGTCATTATTATATAGGCAGTAGGAAAAAAGTAAAATAAATAAACCAAAACAAAGCTCAATATTTTGAGATTAGTACAAAATCAGTGAATAGAACTTCGATACTATATGAAAACTGACTCTAGGGTTTTGTTTTTTTTTTGTAGAGACAGAGTCTCACTTTACTGCCCTCGGTAGAGTGCCGTGGCGTCACACGGCTCACAGCAACCTCCAGCTCTTGGGCTTACGTGACTCTCTTGCCTCAGCCTCCGGAGCAGCTGGGACTACAGGCACCAGCCACAACGCCTGGCTATTTTTTGTTGCAGTTTGGCCGGGGCTGGGTTTGAACCCGCCACCCTCGGTATATGGGGCCGGCGCCCTACTCACTGAGCCACAGGTGCCGCCCAACTCTAGGGTTTTGTAAGTTTCTTCGTTATCGAAATTAATTCTTTAACAAATAAGAAGTGTGAATCATGTGAAGTTCATGAAAAGAACTAGATTGGACTTATTAAGGAAAGAATGAACATGGTACACAGGTTGGAAAGTCTTTACCACAATTTTATATACCAAAATACATTCTAGAAGGATTAAAAAATTAAACCAAGGCCGGGACAGTGGCTCATTCCTATAATCCTAGCACTCTGGGAGGTCAAGGCGGGTGGATTGCTTGAGCTCAGGAGTTCGAGACCAGCTGAGCAAGAGCGAGACTAAAAATAGAAAAATTACCCAGGCATCATGGCAGGCACATGTAGTCCCAGCTACTGGGGAGGCTGAGGCAAGAGGATCATTTGAACCCAGAAGTTTGAGGTTGTTGTGAGCTAGGCTGAGGTCAGAGCACTCTGCCTCCAAAAAAAAGAAAAAAGTTAAACCAAAAAGGTTTTCAACTCCAAGGGCTGAAATGAGAACAGCTGGTCCATTTATCATCTCTTAGTTGACTCAAGAGAGTCAGTCTCTTAGTTGTTCAGAAAACCTTGGCCGTTCACAGAAGTGGGATTTAGCTGCACTTTGGGTAAAAAGGTCAGGGCTCCAGGAGATTGAACCCTAAACTCAAGTGCATCCCAAGTAGTGAACAGCCTAGGGCCTGAGTGGGCTCTGGGGTGAGACTGAGCCATCAGGATGGGAAAAGGTAGGCAGCAGCATGGTCTAGGCATGCTGCCACCTTGGTGACCCAGCTATCACCTGCTCTTGGTCAGGTTTCCATCCTTACCCTGGGGACGGGAAGAGCCGGGGATCCACACGAGGCCGCAATTTTGCCAGCTCTTCTGCGGAGTCCACCAACCTCGGCAAGGCAGGTGACCTGACTGAGACAATGGATGACACCGACTCTCCCATATCAGCTGACTCAGACTCTACAGACTCTTCAGCAGCCTCTTCCGAGAACTCTTCAGAAAATTCCTCTGCAGCAAATAATTCTGTGCAGGAAGAGGGACTGACGATCTGCAGGGAAGACACAGAAACGTGTCCAAGGCTGGGAATCTCGCTCTACACAGCTGTCGACGTCTGCCTGCGTCTAAAGCATTAGCAAACACACCAATTTAGAAGTTGGGGAGGTTTTATTTTATTTTGTATTTATTTTATTACTGCTTTTTTTTTTTTTTTTGTAGAGACAGAGTCTCACTTTACCGCCTTCGGTAGAGTGCCATGATGTCACAGGACTCACAGCAACTTCTAGCTCTTGGGCTTCCATGATTCTCTTGCCTCAGCCTCCGGAGCAGCTGGGACTACAGGCGCCCACCACAACGCCCGGCTATTTTTTGGTTGCAGTTCAGCCAGGGCTGGGTTCGAACCCGCCACCCTTGGTATATGGGGCTGGCACCCTACTCACTGAGCCACAGGCGCCACCCTTTATTACTGCTTTTTAAATTATGTATTTTATTTTATTTAGTCTCACTCTGCTGCCCTGAGTAGAGTACCGTGGGGTCATAGCTCACAGCAACCTCGAATTCTTGGGCTTAAGAGATCCTCTTACCTCAGCCTCCCAAGTAGCTGGGACTACAGGCACCAGCCGCAACACCTGGCTAATTTTTCTATTTTTATGGTAGAGATGGGGGTCTCACTCTTACTCAGGCTGATCTTGAACTCCTGAGCTCAAGCAATCCAAATGCCTTGGCCTCCTAGAGTGCTAGGATTAGTGAGCCACCACGCCCAGCCTGGAAAGTTTTATTATTATTTTGTTTTGTTTTGTTTTTTCTTTTTGAGACAGAATCTCACTTTGTTGCCCTTGGCAGAGTGCTATGGCGTCACAGCTCACAGCAACCTCAAACTCTTGGGTTCAAGTGATTATTTTGCCTCAGCCTCTTGAGTAGCTGGGACTACAGGCACCCACCACAATGCCTGGCAATTTTTTTACAGATGGGTCTGGCTCTTGCTCAGGCTGGTCTTGAACTCCTGAGCCAAGCAATCCACCCACCTTGGCCTCCCAGAGTGCTAGGATTACAGGCGTGAGCCACTGCACCTGGCCTTTATTTCTTTTTTTTTTTTCTTTTTGTAGAGACAGAGTCTCACTTTATGGCCCTCCGTAGAGTGCCGTGGCATCACACAGCTCACAGCAACCTCCAACTCCTGGGCTTAAGCGATTCTCTTGCCTCAGCCTCCCTGGCTTTTATTTCTTAAAGCCAGTCTTAGGCCAGGCTTGGTGGCTCACACCTATAATCCTAACACTCTTGGAGGCCAAGATGGGTGGATTGCTTGAGCTCAGGAGTTCAAGACCAGCCTGAGCAAGAGTAATACCTCCGAATCTACTCAAAACACACAAAAAATTAGCCAGCTGTTGAGGTGGGCACTTGTAGTCCCAGCTACTTGGGAGGCTGGGGCAGGAGGATCAGTTAAACCCAGAAGTTTGACATTGCTGTGAGCTATGACACGACAGCACTCTATCCTGGGCAACAGAGTGAGACTCTGTCACAAATAAAATATAAATAAATAAATAAAGCCAGTCTTGTTTTTCCTGAAAGCTTTACATTATGAGTGAAAACAAGAGCTTCTGTGTGAGAATGACAGACAGGGTGTCGTCACGTTTCTTCCAGTTGGGTAGTTCCCAAGTGGAGGCAGATGGGAAAAGCTGTAGAGATTGCAGAGAGGGGCTGGAAGCAAGGGGCCCCGTGATGAAATTCTGGGCTGCTCCCTTGTTAAGCCCAGATTTCAAGGGGACAAAGGGAATATGCACAGTTGAGAATTACTCCAGCTGCAAGTAGGGGGCTGATTGAAGCCCTGCTCGGAGTAGGAGCATAAATCAGTTCTACGTCAAAGATTTTCTGGCCCCAAGTAGCAGTTCTGCCTGCATGGGAGACCCAGTAGAACCCCAAGGGGAGCCCACCCATCTCCCAGGGGCAGCCTGGGCACACCTCGGCCAACACGCCTTTGTAGTCGTTCCCTTCGCCTTCCTCATCTTCCACGAAATCGTATGTCACGTAATAGCTGTAGGTGATATAGGGGCCTTCTGGCCCAGGCTCCAGGTCTAAAATAGAGGTATCCAGGACCCCTCTGACATTTCCAATAGTCACCACAAGCTGTGCCTCATGTGCCAAGAAATCTGCAAGGTGGAAGGGGCAGGACTGAGGGACCCATGAAAGCGGAAGAGGACAGCTGGACAGTGGGAAGGAGGGGAAGTCACCAGTCCCAACTCTCCCTCCACACAGGGCTGAGCCTTGGAGCATGGCAGACTTGGGTTCATGTCCCAGCTCTGCCAAGTTCAACTGGAGTGATTTGGGGTAAGTCATTACATCCCACTTAGCCTGGTTTTCCCAATTTGTACAATGGCAGTGATGACCCCTGTATTACAGATAATGGCTACAGAGAGTGCTGGAGATCAAGACTCTACATCATCTCAGCACGTGCCCAGAATGGCAGCAGCTGTCAACATTTTATCTCCGTGACCTTGAGGGCTCCAATGCACCTTGTGACATGGGCCACAAGGGGGTGATCTTAAGCCACCGCAGAAGCCACCCGTCCCCGCACCCCCAACATTTTGTCTCCAAATCCCAATCACAGGGATCAAAACCTGGGGGGAAAATTCTGACCCAGAAGAAATGCTGTATCTGTGGGTCAAATGGGGGAGTGTGAGTCTTCAAGGACAGAGGGGCACAAGGACCCAGGAGGGTGCGGGATAGGCAGAGGCTAGGGCATCCCATGCCACCTCCTCCCTACACACTGTTGGCACCCTCACCGCCATGGAGGCTGAGCCCCCGAAACTGATGCTTCTCATTTGGAGACACGGTGACATCATCCAGCACACAGAGCCTGGACAGGCTATCAATGGTGAAGCCGCGGTAGTAGGGCACTAGGGCCAGCGGGTTCCCCTGCAGCACCAGCAGCCGCAGATGTCTGAGCGTTCTGAGACTGGCCATCATGCCCTGCAGGTCCATCAGGTCATTAAAGCTCAGGTCCAGAGAGACAAGTTTGGGCCTGGAAGGTGAGCAGGACCGTCCAAGGTCAAGATGCCAGGTGAGCGAGGGGGCAATAGCCCTGTGCCCACGACAGCCAGAGCCTGAGGCTAGGGACTCTATCTACCCTCAGCCCACGCAACTAGTCCCACCCTGGACCCAAGTCAACCCAGGGTTGGGAGTGACTTCCTGTACTTTTGTAAAAACTGCCACTCTCACAGTCTGAGACACAGGGAGGCCGTGGCAAGGTGCCTGTGCCTGACTTCATATCATGTGCTCCTGGAAGGGTCTCCAGAAACATGTTCTGAGAGCTGGAACAGCAAGGCCAAGGGGAGGAATGGGGCAACATGGGGATGAGGAGCGTGCATGTGGCTACAGGGCCACAGGACCACAGGACACTCCATCCCTGCCTGGTGACGGGGTGGGGAAAGGAGACCAAGGCTCAGGACAGGGGCAGAGTGGGCTTTCCACTTTCGCACAACAGAAAGCAAACTGATGACAGCTCTGAGAACACACACAAGGAAACTCCAGGGAGTGCCTGTCGGCACCATCTTTCTCGTGCCAGCCAGTTTCCCACCGCTGAACTCTGGCCCCTCCCCTCTCGGTCCCCCCAGAACAGAAGGAGGAAATACAGCGCTGCTGAGATCCCTTTTCACCACGAGCTGTGTGAAGTCTTCCTGCCCCAGCTTCCTCTGATGGCCTTCCATGGTGGCCTCTGACCCCTCACACTTCTCAGATCCAGGATCTTAAGTTTTCTACTGCTCCCCCAGCAAGGAGGTAATGTCAAACATCACCAACTGTACCCTGAACCCCATGAATGCATCAATGTACAAAGTCATGATTTAATAAAAAATAATTAAAAAAAAATCACCAACTGGAAAGTGACTGTTCACACAACTTCTTTTTTTTTTTTTGTTCACACAACTTCTAACAGACTGAATCTTCAATCACAATGGAGTATCTGTTTTTTTTTTTTTTTGAGACAGTTTCATTCTGTCGCCCTGGGTTGAGTGCTGTGGCACAGAAACTCTTAGGTTCAAGTGATCCTCTTACCTCAGCCTCCTGACTAGCTGGGACTAGAGGCACCCACTATGATGCCCAGCTAGTTTTTCTATTTTTAGGAGAAAAATACTCTTACTTGGGCTGGTCTTGAACTCCTGAGCTTAAGCAATCCCCCCACCTGGGCCTCCCAGAGTGTTGGATTACAGGTGCGAGCCACTATGCCCAGGCTGGAGCATCCTAATTAAACTGGAGTTTCAGGGCAGCGCCTGTGGCTCAGTGGGCAGGGTGCTGGCCCCATATACTGAGGGTGGTGGGTTCAACCCAGCCCCGGCCAAACTGCAACAAAAAAGTAGCCGGGCATTGTGGCAGGCGCCCGTAGTCCCAGCTACTTGGGAGGCTGAGGCAAGAGAATCACCTAAGCCCGGGAGTTGAGGTTGCTGTGAGTAGTGTGACACCACAGCACTCTACTGAGGGCCATAAAGTGAAACTCTGTCTCTACAAATAAAAATAATAATAATAAAATAATAATAAACCGGAATTTCATCTCTAGGGCAGGTGTTCTCAATTCAGGGTGATTTTCCCTCTCATGGGACCTTCAATACCACCTGAGGACATTTTTGTCACAACTAGTGGGGAGCTGCTACTGGCATCTACTGGGCAGGGGCCAGAGATGCTGCTCACAGTCCTACAGCACATAGGACAGTCCTCGTAAGGGGTCGGTCAGGCACCAAGGTCAGCAGAGCCCACATCCAAAGACCCTGCTCTAAAGAGTCAGACTTGACTCGGCGCCTGTGGCTCAACCGGCTAAGGCGCCAGCCACATACACCTAAGCTGGTGGGTTCGAATCCAGCCTGGGCCCGCCAAAACAACAATGACGGCTGCAACCAAAAAATAGCCGGGCATTGTGGCAGGTGCCTGTAGTCCCAGCTACTTGAGAGGTAGAGGCAGGAGAATTGCTTGAGCCCAGGAGTTGGAGGTTGCTGTGAGCTGTAATGCTATAGCACTCTACCCAGGGTGACAGCTTGAGGCTCTGTCTCAAAAAATAAATAAATAAAATAAAGAGTCAGACTTACTCCCACTACCTCTTGGGATCTTTCTCAGGGCTTCAATGGGATATTTTTTATATTGGGTTAGGTCTGGAGTTGACAGCCAACAGGGAGTTAAAGAGCAAAGCTGAGTTCTTCACACCACCAGTGCAGTCACCCAAACCCAACGCAGAATCCCTCCCTCTCTCCCTTTGGAGAGTTACCAGTGACTGGAGGAGAGGTACAGACTTTCCAGAGGGCCCTGGAGTTTGTTGTGGCCCAACCCCAAGTGCTGGAGACCCGGCGGGGGCGGGTGAGCGCACAGACACTCCAAGCTGCAGATCTCATTGCCGTAGAGCTCCAGCACCTGGAGACACAGGAGACCTCCATGACCGTGAGGCGCCAAGTCTGTGCTGCCGACTAGGTGCCTTCCTCCTGCCCTGGGAAACTCACAAGAGGAATCATACATTAGTTATGCCCTGCCCACCTGGGTCCATTGGGACTGCCAGGAAGAAACTATTCCTGCAGCAGGTCTTTGGAAGTTTCTTGTCCTTTTGTGACAGAACCTTCAAATTCTGGAAAGAAGGTGATGGTAGAGTGGGTGGGAGGGGACATGCCCAACATGTTGGCACCTTCTCAACTCATGGGAATGTGTCTCTGCAAGAGCCAAAAGGGACCCTAGATGGAATAAGGAATAAACCTAAAGATGACTGAGAATTCTCTTCCTTGCTCATAGCTCTCATCTAAGGCCTCCCTGGTTTTGTCTTGAGCCATGGCATACAGCCTACTTGGGAGTCCCTCCTGCCACTAGTTAACCATTCTCATTTAATTTAATTTGAAGATCATTTTGATATGCTCAGCTAAAGACCAATAAAACCTGGCCTGCATTTCTATTGGGATAAAATATATAAAATTTGCCATTTAAACCATTTTTAGGTGTACAATTCAGTAGCATTACATTCATAACATCATTCCACTGTCAGCACAACTTCCAGAATTTTTCATCACCCGACAGAAACTGTGATCACGCAATAACTCCCCAATGCCCCTTTCTCCCTCCCCAGTAACCTCTAATTACTTTGTCTGTAGAATCTCTGGATCTGCCTCTTCTAGATGTTTCTTGTAAGTAGAATCATACAATATTTGCCCTTTTGTGTCTGGCTATTTTCACTCAGCATATTTTCAAGGTTCATCCATGTTATAGCATTCATTACTACTTCATCCCTTTTATGAATGAAAAATATTCCATTGTGTGGAAATACTACACTTTTTCGTTGTTTATTCATCTGTTTACAGACACTTGGGTCATTTTAACCTTTGGCTATGAACATTGGTGTACAAGGATCTGTTTGAGTCCTTGTCTTCAGTTCTTTTAGGTATGTAAAAAGGAATGAAATGGCTGGGTCATATGGTGAGTCTATGTTTAACTTTTTGAGTAATGAGGCCTATTTAAAGATCCTGGATCTGGGCTGTAGCACACAGCTGCCCTGGCCAAACGTGTGTGTGCAGGATGTTAGAGGGAGCCCTGGCTCAAAGATCCTAAGTCGACCCAGGGCTCCTTCACCTTGAGTGTTGGAGGCAGATTGGCAGCATTGACCTCCTTGATTCGATTGGCACTCAGTATCAAATCTTCCAGCTTTAGAAATTTCAGGAGGTCTTTATCCACCTGGCTCACCTGGAAGAGAAGGAAAAAAACCAAAGCCCTAGTGGGCATGGCAGCACTGGAGCAGAAAGCAAGTCTACATTAGGAAAACAACTCTCCACTCAGAGTCAACTCCCAAGTCCTCCTTCCCCCTAGGCCTTTCTTGGATCATTTTGCCAGGATTCAATGGCCTCTTCCAACCCTTGCCCCTCCTCTAACTGTCAGTGGTGTCTGATTTCCAGGCCAGTATCTTGTGCCCTATATTGGACCTTAAGCCTTTGCAAGGGCAGTCTTCCTTGCTGCCTCTCCCAGAGCCATAGTGGACTCCAGGACTGAATGACTAGCTGGCAATGAAGTCAGTTAAGATCTTCAGGAATCAGCCTGGTTTACACAGAGCAGGGTCAGACCAGAAGCTTTAGTGACCACCCATCAGTCCTCAGTTCTTTGTGGCCTCAAAGACATCAGGGGCCCTTCCTAGCTGGGCCTCTATTCTCTAGGATGACCAACTGCACTGGAGGGGGTTCCTGGGAAATAAAACTTCCAGTGCTAAAACTGAGGAAGTCCCAGTCACTGCATGTAATTCCCCACCTTCTCTGGGAAAAGAAAGCAAAGCAGGGCGACACCTGTGGCTCAGTGGGTATGGCCCTATATACCGAGGGTGGTGGGTTCAAACCCAGCCCCAGCCAAATGCAACAAAAAAATAGCCAGACATTGTGGCAGGCGCCTGTAGTCCCAGCTACATGGGAGGCTGAGGCAAGAGAATCGCCTAAACCCAGAAGTTGGAGGTTGCTGTGAGCTATGACAGCACAGCACTCTACCAAGGGTGATAAAGTGAGACTCTGTCTCTTAAAAGAAAAAAAAAAAAAAGCAAAGCAAAGCTTGGGAAGTCTGAGGCTAAGTTTCTATGCAATTTGGGGTTTATTGATCTAAGCTAGTGGTTCTCAACCTTCCTAATCCCTTGGCCCTTTAATACAGTGCCTGTGGGTGGCGACCCACAGGTTGAGAACCGCTGATCTAAGCAAAGAAGGCTTTTTAGTAACAGAAATTAATATAGTTAGCAGTGGTCAGGCCTGGTGGTTCACGTCTGTAATCCTAGCACTCTGGGAGGCCAAGGCAGGTGGATCACTTGAGCTCAGGAGTTTCAAATCAGCCTGAGCAAGAACCAACTGTAAAAAGGGCGGAGGCATTAGGAAGAAAAAAGTAGCCAGGCATTGTGGTGGGCACACATGTAGTCCCAGCAACTTAGGAGGCTGAGGCAGAAGGATTGCTTGAACCCAGGAGTTTGAGGTAGCTGTGAGCTAGGCTGAAGCCAGGGCACTCTACCCAGGGCAACAAAGTGAGACTCTGTCTCAAAAAATATATATATATGTATTAATATATAATATATTTACATATATATTATACACACACACATAATTAGCAGGATTCCAACCCTCCCTACTCCCACAGTTTAAATGAAGTAAAATCAATATGGACTTTTTGGGAGGCCTTTGCTAGGACCCAGAAGGAGTAATTGCAATGTACTCCAGGAATCAGCTATAGAAGATGAACAGTGGGCTCCCTCCAAAGATGAAGGAAGATACATGGCAAAGAATGACTAGCAGCTGGCCCTGTGTGGTGGACAAGCTGATAAGATTAATTAGACAGAGGACAGGCTGGCCTTGGAATAAGCCCCCAAAGCAGATGGCAGAGTGCTGTGGAGAAGGGCACCCACCCTGCGTCCTCCCTCAGTGGAGTGGCCGTCTGAACATTAGCCCCATAAGCCGGTGCTCACTCCTAGTGCTCACCTCCTTGTCCACCACCCGCAACGACCGGAAGTAGGAGTAGAAAAATGTGTCACTGATCATCAGTGGATTCTGGATGGCCAGTTCTCTCAGAAAATGGTCTTCATCACTCGAATCCTTCAGCAGCGACCAGGGGGAGTGGGGGCTGCGGACCAGGCCCAGCAGGGCCTCCACAGTCTCCTCCTCAGGGCCGGCCTTGTCCACCTCTCTGGGGACCAGCTCCCTCCATGTTCGCCAAGTTTGAGGAAGAAAGCGCGACTTATTCTGCAGTGGTAGAGTGGAGAATTTAGGTGTGACTCAGCCCTCTGAAAGATTCAAACTCTTCAACATTCTCTGTTGACCTTTGGGCCTGGCCGTCCTTTCTTGTGGGGACTGTCCTTTGCACTGAAGGACGGTGAGCAGCATCCCCCGCCTCTGCCCAGTAGACGCCAGTAGCAGCTTGTCACTAGTGTGACAATCAAAAAATGTCCCCAGCTGGTACCTAAAGTCCCACAAGAGGAAAAATCGCCCTAAGCTGAGAACCCCTCAAGTTGCAGCTCCAGAGATGCGCAGATCCAAACCTCCTCTTGGAACCAGGCAGCCCCTGCCCTGAGCCCCCTAGAGCCCTCGGGTCCTCCGCTCAGCCTGCGCTGCCAGCCTCTCTCGCCCTCCGGCTCACTGCGCCCTCCCGGGCCCAGGCCCTCGGCCCTCCGCCTTCACCATGCCTGACCCCTCAGACCCCTCGCACCCAGCTGCCGGTGCCGCACGGGAACTCGCGCAGACACAGCTCCCGTAGGTGCTCTTGCACAGCGGCGCTCACAGTGCGGTTCCCTGACCTGCTGCTCCTGAGAGCCTCCATGCCCGGTTGCCCGGCAACCGCCCGGACGCTCGCTCCTCCAATACCACGCGCTGCGGAGTCCGCGCGTTGCTAAGCAACCACCGGACACCGACCCCCAGCTGTGAGATCGGGGGTGGGGGCGGGGCTCGTGCTCGAACCCGCAGGAGCGCGGCCACCGGCCGCCCCTGGAATCCCGCCCCCGGCTTGGCGAAGAGTAGTAGTTTTCCCTGGAGGGACGGTCTCCGCCCCCAGACCACCTGGGTTTTCTCTTCTGACCTCATCTGTAAAAATGAGATGATAATTCACTGACCCCGCCAGACGATGGGTTTAACTGCTGCAGCTCCCAGCAGGTGTTGAGCCTTCCCAGGGCCACACATGGCCCCAAAGCGGGGGCTTCCCCTCCTCACTTGTTCTTATTTCTCCTCGCAAGCACTGTCAGCGAAAAATGGTGGTTATTATACCTATTTGACAGACCTAGAAAGGAGAAATCAACCAAGATCAAACATCTGAAGACTCAGGCCGGGCGCAGTGGCTCACACCTGTAATCCTAGCACTCCGGGAGGCCGAGGCAGGTGGATTGCCTGAGTTCACAGGTTCCAGACCAGCCTGAGCCAGAGCGAGACCTCGTCTCTTAAGAATAGCCGGGCGTTGTGGCAGGCGCCTGGAGTCCCAGCTGCTCGGGAGACTGAGGCAAGAGCATCATTTAAGGCAAGAAAATCACTTGAGCCGGGCGGCGCCTGTAGCTCAGTGGGTGGGGCACCGGCCCCAAATACCGAAGGTGGCAGGTTCAGCCCGCCCCGGCCAAACTGCAGCAACAACAACAAAAAGAATCACTTGAGCCCAAGAATTGGAGGTTGCTTGAGCTATGACGCCACAGCACGCTACTGAGGGCGTCGAAGTGAGACTGTGTCTCAAAAAAAAAAAAAAAAAAAAATCTGAGGACTCCAATCAGGGGGTTTCAATGTCATCTCTCTAATCCCAGAGTCAGGAGTTTTGTTGCTGCCTACCTGTATAACCATGTTGGCACCAAGACTTCATTTGGGACTGATCCAGGCTTATTCATCTCTTCTTCCCTCGCAGCATAGCTGCACAATAGGGGTTCCTGTACAGTGCTGTGTAAAATTAATGGGTTAAGATGATTTGGTTCCTGTAATTGGGGAATTCAACATTTTGTTGAGATATGATTCACATACCATAAAATTCACCCGTTTAAAGATATAATTCTGTAGGCTTTAATATATTCACAGTGCAACCATATTCACAGTGCAACCATCCCTGTAATCTAATTTTCAACATTTTTCTTACCCTATGAAGAAACTGGTACCCATTAAGCAATCTCCACTCTCCCATCTGCCCAGCTGCTGGTAACCATCAATATGCTTTCTGTCTCTACTGACTTGTCTTTTTCATGTAAGTGGAATCATACAGTAAGTATAAGTCCTTTTGCATCCGGATTCTTTCACTTACAATGTTCTTCCATGTTGTAGCCTGTATCAACACTTCACTCCTTTTTATGGCTGATTGATATTCCATTGTATAGACAGACCAAATTTTCTTTATCCATTCATCAGTAGATGAACATGTGCATTGTTTCCACTTTTTGGCTATTAATGAATAATGCTGCTATGAACATCTGTGTAGAAGTTTTTCTGTGAACATACTTCCTTTGGGTAGAAATCTAGGGATGGAATTGCTAGGTAGTATGTTAACATTTTTTAAGGATCAGGGCCAGGTGTGGCGTCTTACACCTGAAATCCCTGCATTGTGGGAGGCCAAGGCAAGAGGATCCCTTGAGGCTAGCCTGGGCAACATAAAGAGACCTCGCTTCTACAAAAAAAAATTTAAAATAAGCTAGGGGTGGTGGTATGTACCTGTGGACCCAGCTAATGGGGAGGCTGAGGCAGGAGGGCTGCTCAATTCCAGGAATTTGAGGCCACAGTGAGCTATGATTATGCTACTGCATTGCAGGCCTGGGAAACATATCAAGACCCTGTCTCCAAAAAAAAAAAAAATATAGGAGGAACAAAATGTTTCCCACAGCAGCTGTGCCATTCTGCTCTCCTACCAGTAAAAATGAGAGTTCCAATTTATTTATTTGTTTATTTAATTTATTTTTTGAGGCAGATTCTCAAGCTGTCACCCTGGGTGGAGTACTGTGATGTCATAGCTTATAGCAACCTTTAACTCGGGCTCAAGCCATCCTCTTGTCTCAGGTTTTCTATTTTTAGTAGAGACGATGTCTTGCTTTTTGTTCAGGCTGGTCTTGAACTCAAGCTTTTTGTTCAGGCCGGTCTTGAACTCGTAAACTCAAGCAATCTACCCACATTGGCCCCCCAGAGTGCTAGGATAATAGGGATTATAGGCGTGAGCCACCTTACCTGACCTCCTTTTTTTTTTTTTTTTCTTTTTGTAGAGACAGAGTCTCACTGTACCACCCTTGGTAGAGTGCTGTGGTGTCACACGGCTCACCGCAACCTCTAACTCTTAGGCTTACGCAATTCTCTTGCCTCAGCCTCCCGAGCAGCTGGGACTACAGGCGCCCGCCACAACGCCCGGCTATTTTTTTGTTGCAGTTTGGCCAGGGCTGGGTTTGAACCCGCCACCCTCGGCATATGGGGCCGGCGCCCTACTCACTGAGCCACAGGAGCCGCCCACCTCCTTTTTTTATATTCTCACCAAGACCTGTTTTTTTGTTTTGTTTTGTTTTGTTTACTTTTCAGAATTATTATTGGGCAGCGCCTGTGGCTCAGTGAGTAGAGTGCTGGCCCCATATACCAAGAGTGTCAGGTTTGAACCTGGCCCCGGCCAAACTGCAACAAAAAATTAGCTGGGTGTTGTGACGGGCGCCTGTAGTCCCACCTACTGGGGAGGCTGAAACAAGAAAATTGCCTAAGCCCAAGAGCTGGAGGTTGCTGTGAGCTGTTGAGCTGTGATGCCACAGTGCTCTTCAGGGCAACAAAGTGAGACTCTGTCCCTAAAAATATATAAATATATATTATAGCCATCTTAGTAGGTGTGAAACAGTATCTCATTGCAGTTTTTATTTGTATTTCACTAATGCCTAATGATATTGGGCATCTTTTTCATGTGCTTATTATGGTCATTTATATATCTTCTCTGGAGAAATGTCTATTCAAATCCTTTCCCCGTTTTTTGTTTTTGTTTTTGTGAGACAGAGTCTCACTGTGTCATCCTCAGTAGACTTCCATGGAGTCACACCTCACAGCAACCTCAAATTCTTGGGCTTAAGTGATTCTCTTGCCTCAGCCTCCCAAGTAGCTGGGACTACAGCCACCTGCCACAATGCCCAGTTATTTTTTTTGTTGTTGTCATTGTTGTTTAGCAGGCCCTGGCCAGGTTTGAACCCACCAGCCCTGGTGCCACTGAGCCACAGGCACTGAGTCCCTTTCCCCATTTTTTAATTGGGTTACTTATCTTTTTATTGTTGAGTTATGAGAGTTTTTTCATATGTTCTAGATAATAGCCCCTTATCGATGATTTGCAAATATTTTCTTCCATTTTGTCTCTTCACTTTCTTGATAGTATCCTTTGAGATACATAAGTATTTAATTTTAATAAAATGATTTGTCCATTTTTTTCTTTGATTACCTATGCTTTTGGTGTCATTTCTTAGAAACTATTTCCAATTCACAAAATTGAGTTTTAAGTGTTCTTTTTTTTTTTTTTTTTTTTTGTAGAGACAGAGTCTCACTTTATGGCCATGGGTAGAGTGCCGTGGCCTCACACAGCTCACAGCAACCTCCAACTCCTGGGCTTAAGCGATTCTCTTGCCTCAGCCTCCCGAGTAGCTGGGACTACAGGCGCCCGCCACAACGTCCGGCTATTTTTTTGGTTGCAGTTTGGCCGGGGCTGGGTTTGAACCCGCCACCCTCGGTATATGGGGCCGGCGCCCTACCGACTGAGCCACAGGCGCCGCCCATAGTTTTAAGTGTTCTTTATATATTCTGTTCACAAGTCTTTCGTTACATGTGTGTCTTACAAATAATTTTCTCCCATTTTAGTCTTTTCTTTTCTTTTTTATTTATTTATTTTTTGAGAGAAAGAGTCTCCCTCTATTGACCTGGTTAGAGTTCCGAGGCATCATACCTCGCAGCAACCTCAAACTATGGAGCTCAAGTGGTCCTCTTGCCTCAGCCTCCTGAGTAGCTGAGACTACAGGTGCCCACCGCAATGCCCAGCCAGTTTTTCTATTTTTAGTAGAGATGGTATCTCACTCTTGCTCAGGCTGGTCTTGAACTCCTGAGCTCAGGCAATCCACCCATCTCAGTCTCAGGTTACAGGCTTGTCTTGTCATTCTCTTAACTGTCTTTAGAAGAGCAATAAACTTTATTTTTGAGAAAGTCCACTTTATTGATTGTGATCCTTCCAAAAACACCCAAGGTGGTGAACAACTGTCTTGGTCTGTTCCTGCTGCTGTAACAAAATATCTTACACTGACTTATAAAGAACATAAATTTATTTTCTCACAGTTCTGGGAGCTGGGAAGTCCAAAATCAAGGTACCTGTATATTTGATGTCTAGTGAGGATTGCTCTGTGTTTCCAAATTGGCACTTTCTTGTTGTGACTTTGCATAGCAGAAGAGGGCAAAAAGGGATGAACAATGTGTACTCACATGGAGAAAAAGACGGCAGGACCAGGCAGCTCTCTGAAGCCTCTTTTTTAAGGCCATTAATCCCATTCATGGGGGACCCACATGACTTAATCACTTCTCACAAGGCTTCACCTCTTCATATTACCACATTTGGTATTAGGTCTCAAAATATGAATTTTGGAAGGACACATAACATGCAAATCATAGTAACATCTACCATTTCTTTTACTATTAGAAAAATTATCCAAAACCCAGGCGGGTATGGTGGCTCTTGCCTGTAATCCTAGCATCCTGGGAGGCCAAGGTGAAAGGATTGCTTGAGCTTAGGAGTTTAAGGCCAGTCTGAACAAGAGGGCACCCCATCTCTACTAAAAATAAGAAAACATTAGCCAAGTGTTGTGGTGGGCACCTGTTGTCTCAGTTACTTGGGAGTCCGAGGCAGGCGGATCACTTGAGCCCAGGAGCTGAGGTTGCTGTGAACAAGGCTGATGCCACTGCACTGGGGCTGGGGCTACAGAGTGAGACTGTTTCAAAGAGAAAAATTATCCAGGCTGGGGGCAGGGTGGCTCATGCCTGTAATCCTAAGCACTCCGGGAGGCCGTGGTGGGAGGATTGTTTGAGATCAGAATTTCAAGACCAACCTGCAAGAGCAAGACCCTGTCTCCACTAAAAGTAGAAACATTTGCTAGGCATTGTGGCAGGCACCCATGTCCCAGCTACTCCCTAAACTGAGGTAGGAGGATTGCTTGAGCCCAGGAGCTTGAGGTTGCTGTGAGCTATACCCCAAGGCACTCTAGTTCAGGGCAACAGAGTGAGATCCTGTTTCAAAAAACATGAAAATTATCTAAAACTGGGAGATAGGGCCAACTTGATGGCTCACACCTGTACTCCTAGAACGCTGGGAGTTGGAGACAAGCCTGAGTATGAGTGAGACCCCTGTGTCTAAAAAAACAAAACTGAAAAATAAGGCAAAAAGATGACCACATGTCCTTTCAAAGAATAAAATTAGTATCCGTGAGTCCACAGTGATAGTAATAAATCAAAGAGATAAATCACAAATGGCTCCTGGGATTTTTATGGGGCAACTTAGTAGACGATGGGCGGTAAAGGAAAAGAGAACTGGAGGAGAGGGATCTATTCCCATTTGGAACAAAGTAAGTTCAAGATGTGGGTGGGCATCTCCTCAGTGTCAGATCAGCCCCTGGGTAGCAGTCAAGAGCTCAGGGATGAGGTCAGCTCTGGGCGGTCCACAGAGCCTGCTCCAAAATGCACAACAGAAGGGGCAACAGCCAGGATACCCCTGAATTTCCATCTAACCACTGCTGTCTCTTTCCTCTTCTTTCTTATCCAAGCTTCTGGACAGAGTGGTCTGTGCTCACTTTTTCCTCATTTCCTAAACTGCCACAATATAGCTTTCACCCCCCAAATTTATTCACACTCTCCCAGCAAAGTTTCTGTGACCTCATGTTGCCAAATCTAGTGACTCTCCGCCAGCTTTATCTTGTTTGACTTCTTGGTGGCTTACGCACAACGATGCCAACCATTTCCTCCTTAAAAAACCACTTTTCATCTTGTTCCACGACAATGTGTTTTCTTGGTACTTTTCTTTTTCTCGTGAGAGTTTCCTTCTCAGTGTTCTCGACTAAATCACCTTCTCCTCGTTCCGTTATCGGAGGCATGTCCCAGGGCTCTCCGCCTGACTTCCACGCCGCTGGTCTCTTCTAGGCTTATGGTTTTATCAACCGCCCCAGTTCCTTCAGGCTCCGAATCCGAACGTCCAGTGACCTGTCGAATGTCTTCACCTGAGCATTCCTTAACATCTCTGCTTTGCCATGTAAAAAACTGACTTTGTCATCTCACTTGAGCCTCCAAGGCTTCTAGTCCTGTGACGTCCTCTCACTTTGCAGGAAGAGCCTCCCGGAACTAGAAACCTGCTGGAAGTTGTCCTCAGCCCCACCTTTCCACTGTCCCACCTCCAGTCAAGCACCATCTCTTGTGAATTTTCTCTTCATCTCCACTGTCACTGTCATCCTGGTTCAAAGCCTCCTCTTTGGGCATGTTGAGCTGGGAGGTACGGGGGGAGATTCGGGTGGACATGAAGATCTGGAGTTTGAAGGAGAGAGGCATTAAAGTGTAAGGAGCAGAGATCAAGGGTGGAGATGAGGGAGATTATGTCCATTCAAGGGCTAAGCTGGTAGGTGATCCAGCCTGGAACACGGAGAAGGTGCTGTCAGAGGCCAACTGTATCAGGATAATCTTGTGATGGAAGGAGAGGAAGAGAGGTTGTCCAGAAGGTGGAAGTGGTTGACCTTACCACATGTCATGGAAGGGTCAATTGAGTTGAAGGCTGGAGAAAACCTAATAAGGTTGGCGACTTGAGGTCACTGGGGACAGTATCAGTTCTCTACTGTTGCTGTAACAAATGCCATAAACCGAGCAGTTTAAAACCACAAATTTGCTGTCTCTCAGTGTCTGAGTCAAAAGTCCAGCATTTTGTAGGCAGAGAGATTCTTTGCTCAGGATCCCACTGGGCTAAAGTAAAGATATTGGCTTGGAGTAGGATTCTCATCTAGGGCTCAGGGTTTCTGCCCAAGCTTACTAGTTATTGGCCAAATTCATTTCCTTCTCATGCCTTCTACAAGGCCCCCTTCATCTTCAAGCCAGCAATGCCAGGTGAATCCTTCTCACACTTGGAATCTCTTTGCTTTCCTCTTCGACCTCCCTCTTCTACCTTTAAGGGCTCCTGTGATTATGTTGGGCCCACCCAGGTAAACGAGGATAATCTTTTTTAAAGTGAACTGGTTAGCAAGCTTGATTACATCTACAAAGTCCCTTTCACCATGTTATGTGATATAATGATGGAAGTAAACACCACCAGGTGAAAGTCCTGCCTACCATGGACTTTTCCAAGGGAATTTGATGAGATTGTTAGGTGGAAGCCATATTGTGTCGTTTGGGATACAAGGAAATGAAGAAAAGTGAGGATACACCACTAGGGCAAAAAGTCTGGAGGAGAAAGAAGACACAGCAGTGGCTTCGGGGAAATGTGGGGTTTTCTGGCTGTGTCTCTTCTGGACCACCCAGACCTGACCTCGTCCCTGACCTTTTGACTCCTACCCAATGGCTGATTTGACATTGAGGAGATGCCCACTGGCATCTCAAAATTAACTCATTCCAAACAGAAATCTTGGCTGGGCGGGATAGCTCACGCCTGTAATCAGAGCACTTGGGAGGCTAAGGCAGATGGATCCCTTGAGCTTCAGAGTTAGAGACCAGCCTGGGCAAGAGCAAGAGCAAGACCCCGTCTCTACTAAAAACAGAAAAACTAGCCGGGTGTCTGTCCCAGTTACTGGGGAGGTTGAGGCAAGAGGATCAATTGAGCCCAAGAGTTTGAGGTTGGTTTGACGCCATGGCACTCTAGCCTGGGGCAACAGAGTGAGACTCTGTCTCAAAAAAACAAAACAAGGGAACGCCCGTAGCTCAGTGGGTAGGGCGCTGGCCACATACACCAGGGCTGGTAGGTTCAAACCCAGCCTGGGCCTTCTAAAACAAAAAACTAGCCAGGCATTGTGGTGGGCACCTGTAGTCCCAGCTACTCAGGAGGCTGAGGCAGGAGAATCACTTGAGCCCAAGAGTTTGAGGTTGTTGTGAGCTGCCATGCCACAGCACTCTACCAAGGGCAACAAAGTGAGACTCTGTCTCAATTTAAAAAAAATAAAAATAAACAGAACTCTCGATTCCCCTCTCTAGACTTCTCTTTCCTCACTGAACATCATCCATCCAATTGCTTCATCGGAACCCTGGTGGTGGGTGCCTGTTGTTCCAGCTACTTAAGAGGCTGAGGCAGGAGGATTGCTTAAGCCCAGGAGTTTGAGACCAGCCTGGGAACATAGCAAGACCCTGTCTCAAAGAAAAATCTCAGATCTCATGCTCGATTCATTTATTTAATCCATTTCTCCATCAGTCTATCAGCCAGTTCTCCAGGCGCTGCACCCTGGTCCTGGTCTGCACCAGTCATCTCAGACCTAGACCTCTATGAAACCTCACAGGTCCCCCTGCTTCCATCCACTGTCCACTCAGCAGCCTCTCTTTCTTTCTTTTTAAAGTACACCAGAGCTAGGCATGGTGGCTCATGCCTGAAATCCCAGCACTTGGGAGGCTGAGATGGGAGAATCACTTAAGCCCAGGAGTTTGAGACCAGCCTGGGCAACATAACAAGGTCATGATGTCTCTAAAAAAAAAATAGAAAAGAAGGCTCAGTGCCTGTGGCTCAAGCAGCTAAGGCGTCAGCCACATACACCTGAGTTGGCGGGTTCGAATGCAGCCCGGGCCTGCCAAACAACAATGACGGCTGCAACCAAAAAATAGCCGGGCATTGTGGCGAGTGCCTGTAATCCGAGTTACTTGGGAGGCAGAGGCAGGAGAATCACTTGAGCCCAGGAGTTGGAGGTTGCTGTGAGCTATGATGCCACAGCACTCCACCCAGGGTGATAGCTTGAGGCTCTGTCTCAAAATAAATAAATAAATAAATAAAATAAATAAATAGAAAAGAAAAAATAAGCTGGGTGTGGTGGTACATGCTTATAGTCCTAGCTACTGAAGAGGCTGAGGCAGGAGGATCACTTAAGCTCAGGATCTTGAGGCTGAGTGAATTATGACAATGAGACTGCACTTTAGCCTGGGTGACAACAAGACCTTGTCTCAAAAAACAAAAAACAAATGTGTGTGCAGTTCTGCTATATTTCCCTACCTAAAACTATACAGTGGTGTCTCATCACACTTGGAATAAAACCCAAGTTCTTTATCACGGCCTGACTTCGCTCCAACTACCATGAACAACAGTCAAGCTCACTTTTGCCTGAGCGCTTTTGCATTACTGTCCTCTGCTTGGAACATTCTTTCTCCAGATCTTCCGGAGCCCAGCTCCTTCTTACCTGTCAGGTTTCAACTTCAACGTCACTTCTTCAGATAGATTTTATTTTTTTCTGATCACTTGACTTAAAGCATCTCACCTGTCACTCTCTAACCCAGTGTTTTTCAACCTTTTTTATCTCATGGCACACTTGAACCTATAGTTAAACTTCCACCGCACACCTAAAGTATGTTGATCAAAAGAAAGTGTAAGGCTCAGTGCCTGTGGCTCAGTGAATAGGGCGCTGTCCACATACACCGAAGGTGGTGGGTTTGAGCCCAGTCCGGGCCTGCTAAACAACAACGACAACTGCAACCAAAAAATAGCTGGGTGTTGTGGTGGGCACCTGTAGTCCCAGCTATTCAGAAGGCTAAAGCAAGAGAATCGATTAAGCCCAAGAGTTGGAGGTTGCTGTGAGTTGTGATGCCACAGCACTCCACCAAGGGCGACAGAGTGAGACTCTGTCTCAAAAAAAAGAAAGAAAGAAAGAGTTAAAAAAAAAAAAAGTATATATAACTTACTATGCTTGACTTCTTTTGAAAATAATTTAATTAATTATCTGTAAATTTTTTCACAGCACAAACCTTGTTTTATTTATTTAGAGACAGAGTCTCAAGTTGTCGCCCTGGGTAGAGTGTCATTTCATCACCGCTCACAGTAACCTCAGACTCTTGGGCTTAAGTGATTGTCTTGCCTCAGCCTCCCACGTAGCTAAGACTACAGGCACTACAACTAAGATACAATGTCCGGCTATTTTTTGTTGCGTTGTCATTATTGTTTTAGCTGGCCTGGGCCGGGTTTGAACCTGCCAGCCTCAGTGTATGTGGCCAGGGCCCTACCCACTGAGCTACGGGCGCTGCCCCACCTTGTTTTATTTTTATAGCTCTTATTGCTGCCTGGTACTTTGTTATGTATTGATGAATGTTGTATCTGCCCCTTCCCCACTACAACTCCAGCTCTAGGAAGGCAGGGACTTTTTCTAACTCATTCCCTGCCATTCCTGAGACCCTAGAAGAGGGCATGGTCAAAGCTGACACCTGAAATATGAATAAAAGACATCAACAAACAAGTGGTGAGCACAGATTCTGGTTCTGGGCCCTGGGGTTGCGAAGACATAGTTGAGAGTCCAGGGATGTTGAAGGCCCAGTGGAGTGGAGATGCAGCCTTGGGTTCACCATACTCACTCCCACTCAAGACAAGGGGGCCATTCTCGCACGCTAGCACGGGCAAGCTGCGGAAGTTTCCAAAGACATCACATTCTGCACATCTCACGGAGCTCTGCACCTCCACACATTCAACATGACTTCCCCAGAAATTCCCTGTGGGGCGCTGACCCTCAACTCTGTAAGTCACTTGTTCCTTTGTAATTGTGCCTGGGCTTCAAATTTTTGTATAGTCAAATTGAAAAACTCTTTCCAAGAACTGGCAAAGATGTGAGTGCCTTCCTGTGCAGTGTGTGTGCGTTTGCACTGCGTCAGGCATCTGCTACCTTGAGGGTAACCTCAGCATTTCCTTCCAGCCCTGCTTTCTCTCAGCCTTTGCCGGCAGAATTTTGAAAGTGTGTTTTCTGGAGAAAAGATAAGCAATGATTTTGTCATGGGCGGGACAATGACTACTCTTCTTCCTCACGCTGGCCCTTTATATAGCTCTCGGCCGCCATGGCGAACTCATCTGGCTCCAGAAGCTGCCACGGACGCAGGCCTCGTGCTCACTTGCCATGGTTTCTCGCACAGGTACAGGCGGTGCTGGTGCTCTGGGGCCTGCTGTGTCTTATGCATGGTCTTACTTCGCCAGGGAGGAAGAGTCTAGAAAGGGGGGCTTCAGCGATGGAGCTGGGGTGGGCAGAGGCGTCAGATCCACGCACCTCACAGCACTGCTCTTTCTCTAGGACCCACGATGTCTGCCCTGTTTCTGCTCTGCTGTGTGGGAAGCTGGCTGAGCTCCCACACGTCTCCTATCCGTTCTCTACAATCAAACGAAGAAAAGCATATAGTCGAGGAATTAGGGTTCTTGTCGAAGATACTTTTGGAAAACTTCGTAAGTACCCTAAAGATTTCTTTTCCAATTTCTCAAAAACGCCCTCCATTGCCCCCAAGAAGAAGCTAGTCTATCCAGACCTGAAGTTAGGGCTGTGGATATGCAGGAAGGGACAGGAGACAACTAGACAGGCCAAGGTGGCATTTTTTTTTTTTGAGACAGAGTCTCACTATGTCACCCTCGGTAGAGTGCCATGGCGTCACAGCTCACAGCAACCTCCAACTCCTGGGCTTAAGCGATTCTCTTGCCTGAGCCTCCCAAGTAGCTGGGACTATAGGTGCCCACCACAACATCCAGCTATTTTTTGGTTACAATTGTCATTGTTGTTTAGCTGGCCCAGGCCAGGTTCAAACCCGCCACCCTTGGTGCATATGCTACAGCCACCGAGCCTCCAGATGGCATCTTTATAAATATAAAGATGCACTCACGAAGCCGCCTGTAGCTCAGTGAGTAGGGCACCAGTCACATACACTGAAGCTGGTGGGTTTGAGCCCAGCCTGGGCCTGCTGAACAACAATGACAACCGCAACCAAAAAAAATAGCTGGGCATTGTGGTGGGTGCCTGTAGTCTCAGCTACTTGGGAGGTCAAAGCAAGAGAACAGCTTAAACCCAAGAGTTGGAAGTTGCTGTGAGCTGTAACGCCACAGTCTCTATTGAGAGTGACATGAGACTCTGTCTCAAAAAAATGCACTCACAAAGGGGTCAAATCAAAGGTTAGCCCGAATGTGCTCTGATTCCCCTCCTCACTACTCTACCCCCAGCACTTAATAGTAGATTTCAGAAGGTTGTGCAGTCCTCAGCTTGATGGGGCAGAGGAGGCAGGACAGAGCAGTGGCTATCAGCATGGGCTTCGGAACTGCACCACACCCGGGCTAGGATGCAGGGTCTGCTCCTCCACCTTGGGATAGCTCTATAAACCAGCTGAAAGGGGACCAATGATGGTCATAGCCGCATAGGGTTGTCACACTGATTAGATAATGTAGGAAGCAGGTGGGTCGCAGAGGAAGCACTGAGCATTAGCTGTTAGGATTTCTAGTTGTATTACAAATCTAATGCTCCCCATTTCTTCTCCTTGTTCTACAGAGGAAGGGAGAAAAGAAGCTGTCAACATCCCCAAATTACACACTACCATGTTTCATCCCCAATGCCCAACCACCAAACAACATCAACATCTCAGCCGTTCAGACATATCTCAGGAGGATCAGACCATTGAGCGATAACACAACTACTACTGGTGAAATCATAGAACATCTCGACAAACTCGCATTTCAAAATGCTCCAGAAACAAACATTTCTATGCCTGAAGCTGCCTTTGAAAAAAAACGCTTCATCTTGACTATCTTACAACAGTTTGTGGAGTGCGTAGATCTTGTACTTAAGTCCTTTAACTCTGAAGCCCAACAGGCCACCTAGACCTATTCCTTTTGGAATGGCAGGAACTTATGAAGCCTTAAAAAAATGACTGACAGCTACAGGTGAGAACTCTGCTGTGATTCATTAAGTACATTTTTCCAGTGAATAATCCCAATGAACCCTCAGATGGACCATTATCAGGAGGGTTGAGATTGACATTTATGAATTAACATGAAAATGATTATTATCGTTAATAGTCTTGGTATTTATGGAATGTTTTTCTTCTTCAGTCTTAAACCTTACTGTCACCATCTCCTTGTGAGGGAAGGTGGTGGCAGCTTTGTTAATTTATTGATATTTATTGTACTGAGTTATTAATGCTCCTTGGAGGAGCCCATGGAATCTATTTAATAAATTATATTGGGCTTTTTTTTCTCATCGTCTGTTTTGGATTTTGTGAGAGGGTTGAAACTGGTGAGTAGGGATCCAGGCTGGATGGAGTTGCATCATGGAGAAGGGTGTGCTCTAGAAGTGGGGATCACTTCCGCCACTGCCATTCCCCTCACTGGGCAGACTTCGTAACAAATAGTGACCCAGCAATCACTGTGCTGAGCATTTACTTTATGCCAGGTCATGTAAGTACGATCACTGTCCTCTTTTAACAGGTGGGGAAACTGAGGCAGGAAGCTATTTAGTCGCTGGCTGATGGCCACACAGCTGTTCAGGGGTAGAACCCAGACTCTAGCTTGCTTATCGTCACTCTTTCCACCCTTTGTCTTTCCCTGGGCAGTGACTGGGTCTTAGAGGCATCTGGTGACAAGTGTGGCACAGAGCAGGCTCCCTTGCAGGAGTCCCCACTGGATTTTCAGGGCCCTCAGAGATGACTTCATCTTTCCAGGTCCAAACATTTTGTCATCTGAATAAGGGCTGAGTCCAAAGTTGTTAAAGGTTCTTAGAAAACACTGGACTAATGGTTCTCAAAGACTGGCCTCCAGACCAGAACCAGCACTTGGCTATGTTTTAGAAAGGCAAATCCTTGCTCTCCCCACCCCACCGGCCTACTGAAGTGGACAGTCTATGAGAAAAATCAGCAGCGTGTGTTTTAATGAACCCTCCTGGGATTCGGATATACTCTTGAGCCTAAGAACCACTGATATTGAGTGAACTGAACCTTCATCTTCATCATTTCTTTGGGGAAACTCAGGACCCAAAAGTGTGATTTGCACAAGTCCACCTGTAAGGGGGGGGTGCAGTTAGGATTCTGAGACATCAGTCTTACAATTCTCATTCTTACTTCTGTGGGTCCTTCTACCCCTAGTCCCACACCAGGCTTTTTGGCCCCAAATATCCTCATCTCCAATGACATTGTTATGGTGATCCTCCCAAAAACGCCCACTGTGGAGGACATCTATCTTTTTTAACTGTCCTATATCAGAACATCTTTACTATCATTGAAAAAATTATCCCAGGCTTGGCACCTGTAGCTCAGCGGCCAGGGCGCCAGCCACATACACCACAGTTGGCAGGTTCGAACCCACCCCAGGCCTGCCAAACAACAATGACAACTACAACAACAACAAAAAAAAAATAGCTGGGTGTTATGGTGGGTGCCTGTAGTACCAGCTACTTGGGAGGCAAAGGCAAGAGAATCTGTGTCAAAAAAAAAAAGAAAGAAAAGAAAAATAAAAATTATCCCAAACCGAGAAATAAGGCAGTAGCATGACCATATGTTTTTTTAAAGAATAAATATCCACAAGTCCATCATGGTAGAAATAAATAGTTCACTATATAAATAAATTGGGGAGGGGACAAATGTTCCTTACAGAATTCTAATTAATAAACAATAAATATAAGAGAAATTACGGAAACAGAACATCATCATTAGAATATCACAGCAATAACTGTCTTGAGCAAGATCCACAGAATGCTAAAATTAGTGAGTGAAACTTTAAGGAGAAACAGGAAATCTGCACAGCCTCAAAGTCTCTTCCCCAAAATATTTATGAATCACGGTGGTGGTATTAACATGTGTCCACAAATTCTTTGATATTCCTCCCTCCAAGAGGTGGAGCTTACTCTCCTTCCCTGGAAGGTAGGCTGGGGTTGGTGACTCCCTTCTAAAGAGCAGAGCACAGGAGAAAAAACTGCAAAGTGATGGGGACAGCCATGACAACATCATCTCTGGCCAGCGATCCAGGTGGACATCACCCACCATGTCCGTTATCATGCACTTGTTGTGACACAATTAGATGGCACCTCCCTTGCCTCTCTATGGTTTTCTTCCCCCAAATCCACCATCCCAGTCTCAACAGGAGACTGCCAGCCCACACTGAGGGTCATATTCACAATCCGCTGCCCAGCATGCTTCAAGATGTCAAGGCAAGACTGAGAAACTGTCCAGATTGCAGCCTAAGGAGATGCAAGGACTAAATGCAATGTGAGCACCAAAATTGAATCTTGGACCAGAAAACGAACATTAGTGTAAAAATTGATAAAAATCCAAGTTAGGCTGATAGTTTAATTATCAATATTGTACCAGTGTTAATTGCTTGTTTTTGATAAATGTGCTGTGGTTACACAAGATGTTATCACTTAGGAGAAGTTGGGTGGAAACTCTCTGTACTATCTACAACTTTCCTACAAATCTAAAATTATAAAATAAAACATTTTAAAATAAAAACAAAAAGTATAAAATTTCAAAATAAAATACTAAAGGCTCCAGCGCCCGTAGCTCAGTGGTTAGGGCACCAGCCACATACACCTAGGATGGGCAGGTTCAAACCCAGCCCAGACCAGCTAAATAACAAGGAAAACTGCAACAACAACAAAAATAGCTGGGCATTGTAGTGGTTGTCTGTAGTCCCAGTCACTTGGGAGGCTGAGGCAAGAGAATTGCTTAAGCCCAAGAGTTTGAGGTTGCTGTGAGCTTTGACACCATAGCACTCTACCAAGGGTGACATAGTGAGACTCAGTCTTAATAAAATAAAATACTTAAAAAAATTTTAGTTCCTGGCCAGGCACAGTGACTCATGCCTGTAATCCTAGCACTTTGGGAGGCTGAGGCAGGTGGATTACTTGAGCTCAGGAGTTTGAGACCAGCCTGAGCAAAAGAGAGACCCTGTCTTTAAAAAACAGCCAAGTGTTGTGGTGGGCACCTGTAGTCCCAGCTACTCGGGAAGCTGAGGCAAGAGGATCATTGGAGCCCAAGAGTTTGAGGTTGTTGTGAGCTATGATGCCACAGCACTCTACCTAGGGTAACAAAGTGAGACTTGGTCTCAAAAAAATATTTTTTTTAGTCCCTCATTCTCACTGGCCACATTTTTATGACTTGGTCCAGTGCATAATTATAGCTCACTGCAGCCTCAAATTCCTGGGCTCAAATAATCCTCTTACCTTGGCCTCCTGAGTAGCTGGGACTACAGATGCCCCACCACTATGCCCAGCTACTAACCATGTTTCAAGTGCTTAATAGCACAATGACCAGTGGGTACCATTTTGGACAGCGAAGATATGGAGCACACCTATTACCACAGCATGTTCCATCAAACAGTCCTGCTCTTCAAGAATGGAACTTACGGGCAGCACCTGTGGCTCAGTGAGTAGGGCGCCAGCCCCATATACCGAGGGTGGTGGGTTCAAACCCAGCCCCGGCCAAACTGCAACCAAAAAATAGCCGGGCGTTGTGGCGGGCGCCTGTAGTCCCAGCTGCTCGGGAGGCTGAGGCAAGACAATTACATAAGCCCAAGAGCTGGAAGTTGCTGTGAGCCGTGTGATGCCACGGCACTCTACCGAGGGCAGTAAAGTGAGACTCTGTCTCTACAAAAAAAAAAAAAAAAAGAATGGAACTTACTGTTTGACATATTATGTGGTATTATCAAGTAGGTCCCAAGGTCTCTGAACTTAGAGAAAATGGATAAAATGGACAAAAGATTTCTAACAAGTAGAGAAGATAATTCTAAAGGTTATGTTTGTATTGACTGCAGGTGTTGGCCAGTTGAACTGTTTGATTCCAGCATCCAGTTCCTCCACTGACAGGAGAAAGACAGATGAGACGGATCCTAGTTTCTCACTCCTCCTTTGAATCAGCCATGTTGTGCTGACTCCCTCAATAATGACTAAAATAAAACCTTGAGCCATGCCCATGCTGTATGAGGGTTATGTTTTGATAGTTTGAGAATCATATTTGGAGTGCAGTGGAGACCGTGGCTGCCCAGCTGCCCTTGCACTAGGGTGTGGGCATGTGACTGCAGCCGTACCATCAGACTGGGGACCGGGAGCAGGTGACATGAAGCAGCAGGGACGGTGTTGAGTGAATCATTGCAGGGAGTGGGGGCAACAGCAGCAAGATTCAGTCTCTGGAGCAGCGGAGGCTGCCTAGTGCCCCCACTTGGACAGGTCCCCCATAAGCAAGAGGCGACTCTATGAGCGACCTGTTACCTTTAGTAAATTCCCACTGTGCTGCAATCAGCGGAGGCATCCGTGACCAGTGCTCAAGTGATGGGCTCACACAGGATTTTCTGCAGACCTGGTCCAGCCTCAGATTTTCTCTTTTATCACTGAAATCCCACAGGTCTGGAGATGACTCAGCTGCTGACTGGGGGCTCTGCTGTGCTCTTCTGACTAAAACCACCTCATTGCTCTTACAGGGAGTGAAAACCTTCTGAAGTTTCAGATTTCTCCTCACCCACTCCCAGCCCTTCCATCTGTAGCATCTCGGAGGAAGATGCGCACCTGCTAACCAGACCCAGCTGCTGTGCGGTGGGTGAAGCGCCCTAGACTCTGCCTCGGAGTACAGGGCCAGCCTCATGGGCCTGTGACCTGTGCAGTCACCAAGCCCTGAGCTCACACGGGCCCAGAGCATACGTTAATGCTCTGCTGTCATCACTGTCTTGAAATTCTCACTGATTTTTAAACAAAGTATATAGTTGGTTCTGTTGGGGTGTTTGAGTAAAATGCAGATTCCTGGATTTTATGCCCAGAGATTCTGATTTAGTGAGTCTGGGCTCAGGAATCAGCACTTTTAACAGACTTATTGACATAATTTACATACCATCAAGTTCATCTGTTTAAAGTGTACTATTTCAGGCCGGGCGCGGTGGCTCATGTCTATAATCCTAGCACTCTGGGAGGCCGAGGTGGATGGATTGCTTGAACTTAGAGTTCGAGACCAGACTGAGCAAAAGCGAAATCTCCATCTTTAAAAATAGCATTGTGGCGGGCATCTGTAGTCCCAGCAACTTGGGAGGCTGAGGCAAGAGGATCGCTTGAGCGTAAGACTTGAAGTTGCTGTGAGCTACTATGCCACAGCAGTCAACCCCAGGGCAACTGAGTGAGACTCTGTCTAAGAAAAATAAAGTGTACAATTTCATCTTTGTTTGTTTTGAGATACAGTCTCACTTTGTCACCCTCAGCAGAGTGCCATGGTGTCAGAGCTCACAGTAATTCCTCAAACTCTTGGGCTTAAGTGATTCTCTTGCCTCAGCCTCCTAAGTGGCTGGGACTACAGGTGCCCACCATAATGTCCAGCTTCTTCCTTTTTTTTTTTTAGAGACGGGGTCTCACTCTGTCTCAGGCTGTTCTCGAACCTATGAGCTCACGCAATCCATCCACCTCAGCCTCCCAAGTACTGGGATTACACCGTGCCTGGCATGAAATTTTCAGAAAAACAGTTGTGTCACCATCACCACTATCTAATTCCAGAACATTTTTATCATCCCCAAAGGAAACTCTGTACTCATTATCCAGCTCCTCCCTTGCTCCCCACCCTCAACCCTGGTAACCACTAAACAATTCTCTGCATCTACAGATTTGCCTATTCTGACCCTTTCATATAAATGGAATCACACGACAGGGGGCCTTCTGTGGCTGGCTTCTTTCACTTAGCGTATTTTCAAGATTCATCTAAGTATCAATACCCTACTCCTTTTACTCTCTTTACAAGCTGCTGTGGCCTGATACAGGTGGTTCGGTGACATTTGCCTGGATGTCTAGTTTCTCTACAGGTTCTCAGAAACGAGAAAAATTTGGAGGGGAGAAAGGGAAGCAGATCAGAGGCAGAAATTCATCTCTATATCCAGATCACTTACCACAGCGTTATGCAAGAGAAAAAAAAAAAAACTTAATTCATATTTGCCTTTCCTGACAGCAACAGCATAGGACAGAGCCAACCACAGGCCATAAGTGTGATAAATCCTAAGTTATCTGGAACTTAACTAAAAAGCTTCCTAAATAACTAGAATTTCTTTTGGTGTTAATCTGCCAAAACCTAGAAAAAGACAAAAAGACACCGAACAATTCCCAGGGCATATCTTGTGATCAAAATGGTCCAAACTAATAATGTTTAAATATCAAGTTCCCACTCTGGGAGGCTGATTGCTTGAGCTCAGGAGTTTAAGACCAGTCTGAGCAGGATCAAGCCCCCTTCTCTAAAAAAATAGCCAGGCGTTGTGGCAGGTGCCTGTATTGCCAGCTACTGGGGAGGCTGAATCAAGAAGATCACTTGAGGGCGGCACCTGTGGCTCAGTCGATGGGGCGCTGGCCCCATATACTGAGGGTGGTGGGTTCAAACCCGGCCCCGGCTGAACTGCAACCAAAAAATAGCTGGGCGTTGTGGCGGGCGCCTGTAGTCCCAGCTACTCGGGAGGCTGAGGCAAGAGACTTGCTTAAGCCCAGGAGTTGGAGGTTGCTGTGAGCTATGTAATGCCATGGCACTCTACCGAGGGCCATAAAGTGAGACTCTGTCTCTACAAAAAAAAAAAAAAAGATCACTTGAGCCCAAGAGTTTGAGATTGCTGTGAGCTATGACGCCCGGGCACTCAACCAGGGGCAACAAAGTATGACTCTGTCTCAAAAATAAATAAATAAATAAATAATAAAATAAAATAAATCAGTTCCCACTAACTGATAGGGGAAAATAAAATAAGACAAATAATCAAGGATCAGAGAGAAGTCAAAAGTATTATGAGCTTAAACTTGCCAAATTTATAAGAAAAGAGCAGGGAAGAGCTGTAAGAACAAAAGTTTAAACATTTATCATTTTCTTATTCTGGAGAATTAAGAGATGTGGGGGGAAAAAAAGAAAATAGAGGAGGCCATCAGATAATGATAGAAAGATTGAGACAAGGGGAGAGAAGAAAGGGGAAAGTAAGCATGTAAAACAAGAAACCAAATAGCCAGTAAACGTGAAACTGGGCTTAACCTCATAAGTAACCAAAAAGGCAAATAATACCCGGGAGTTTTACATGACTGTTACACCAGCAGAGGTTTTTTACAAATGTTAAGGCTGAAGACAACAGGCCTAGTGAGGAGCTTGTAATCCTAGCACTCTGGGAGGCTGAGGCTGAGGCTGATAGATCCCTTGAGTTCAGGAGTTCAAGACCACCCTGAGCAAGAGCAAGAGCCCGTCTCTGCTAAAAATAGAAAAACCAGTTGGGAATGGTGGTTGGCACCTGTAGTCCCAGCTACTTGAGAGGCTGAGGAAAAAGGATCACTTGAACCCAAGAGTTGGAGGTTGCTGTGAGTATGATGCCACTACACTCTAACCAGGGGTGACAGAGTGAGATTCTGTCTGAAAAAAAAAAAAAAATATATATATATATATATATATAAAGTTTTTTAAAATGGCTGAAGACAAGAAAGGCCTATTCAGCCACATCTGGAAATATGTATCACAGTCTAAAAATATATATATATATATATATATATAAAGTTTTTTAAAATGGCTGAAGACAAGAAAGGCCTATTCAGCCACATCTGGAAATATGTATCACAGTCTTACAAAAGGATTATATCCCTCACCCAGCCACCCTCTCCTGGTATTCTATCCTAACATAATTTCCTAAGCAGATATCACAGATATGGACAAGATATACACACTTACACGCTCATAACAGCATTAAGGGTAACATCAAAACCAGACAAGCAAACAGAAGTGGAAGCTGCCTGTGTTAGTCCAGGTCCTGGGAAGCAGAGACTGAGATGGGATTCTCAGTCAGACATTTATCAACCTCAAAGCCTGGGAGGGAAATGGGGGAGCAGGAGGAGGGAGGAGGCGAGGGAGCTTACTGACCACAGCGGAGTCTGACGCTCTGTGAAGGGAAGGCTGGAGGCAGTGTTTCAGAGTCTGTGCTCTCCCAGGACTGTCCGGAGGGCTGTGGAGAAATCATCAAGCCACAGTCACTCATCGGAGGAGCCATGTCTCCCAGCCTCACCACTCTGCCGCACAGTCATTAGCTGGGAAAAGCAGTAGGATGTGATGCCTCTTGAAGACCGGATGCTGGACTTCAGAGCACGGCAGCTGGGGCCTCAGTCAACGATACTTCCCAAAGAAGCACATTTTCACAGCCACTGTACAGCCCAAATTACTAAAAATAAGGCAATGACTAAACAAACCATGGTGTCTCTCTATGCAAGGACATTATGTGGCCAATCGAAATCATTTTCTCTGCTGGGCACCACGAGTCACGCCTGTTATCCGAGCACTGTGGGAGGCCAAGGTGGGTAGATTGCCCTGAGCTCACATGTTCGAGACCAGCCTGAGCAAGAACAAGACACCATCTCTAAAAAAGACAGACGTTGTGATGGGCGCCTGTACTCTCAGCTACTTGGGAGGCTGAGGCTAGAGAATCACTGGAACCCAAGAGTTGGAGGTTGCTGTGAGCTATGATGCTACAGCACTCTACCAAGGGTGACAAAGTAAGAAACTCTGTCTCAAAAAAAAAAAAATCATTTTCTCAAAGTATATTTAATGGCATGGTAAGATGCTCCTACTATGCTAATTTATAAAAGCAGGTTATGATGATCTCCCTAATTGAGTTAAAAAATTTGTGTCTATATCTAGTTTACATATGGATAGAGAGCAACATTGCAAAAAGCATCTTTGGGCAGGATGATAATTTTATCTACATATATGTTTTCAGAGACAGGGTCACCCGGGCCCAAACATAGTTCACTGCAGCCTCAAACTCCTGGACTCAAGTGATTGTCCTGCTTCAGCCTCCTGAGAAGCTGGGACTACAGGTATGCATCACCATGCCCAGCTAATTTTTTTAAAAATTTCATAACGATCGGCTCGGCGCCTGTAGCTCAAGTGGCTAAGGTGCCAGCCACATACACCAGAGATGGCAGGTTCAAATTCAGCCCAGGCCGCCAAACAACAATGATAACTACAACCAAAAAATAGCAAGGTGTTGTGGTGGGCACCTATAGTCCCAGCTACTTGGGAAGCTAAGGCAAGAGAATCTCTTAAGCCCAGGAGTTGCAGAGGTTGCTGTGAGCTGTGATGCCATGGCACTCTATCCAGGGCAACATCTTGAGGCTCTGTCTCAAAAAAAAGAAAAAAATTCATAAAGATGGGGGTCTTGCTATGTTGTCCAGGCTGGTCTTGAACTCCTGGCCTCAAGTGATCCCCCCATCTCAGCCTCCCAGGGTGCTGGGATTATAGGCACCAGTCACCATGCCCACGCTATATTTTTATGTATTTTCCAAATTTTCTAAAATTAGTATTATTTTAGAAACCAATAAATAACATGATTTTAAATTTTAAAAAGTGGCAGCTGGAGGAAAAAAGATGAGAAATGGAGAGGTCTTGAAGGGTGTTCATGGTAAGGGTGAAATATTCAGCCGCACCCCCAGGGTTTTTCCCACAGCAGTGGGTCCGTGACGTTTGTGTTCCTTCTCACTGATCTCTGCAGTGAGGCTGGAGTCTGCTGTTCACAACTCTACATGTGGTCTTCAGATCTCCCCACTGAATGGCAAAGCAGCCCATCAAAGTGACTCCCTGTATACCAATTTCTCGGTAAAATCCATGGAGTATTACTTCTTTCAGCCCTGTTATACACTATCTAAAACTACAGTAGAATGAGAAAGAATATTCAGGATGACAATTCTGAGTCTCAGGATCCCAATTTTAGTAATTTACTATTCGATGGCTCCAGAAACATTTCCCTCAGCATTAGTGTTAAGGGCAGATATTCTTGAGTTTCAGTTTCTGGTCCTCTACTTACTGTATGTGATGTAACCTCAGAAAACTTACTTCATCTCTTTAAAACATACCATTTAGCGGTTGTGTGTGTGTATTCACAGAGTTGTGCAACTACCCTATCTTATTCCAGGACATTTCTATCACCCGTTAGCATTCACTACCCACGTGCTTCCAATCTCAGTAGCCCTAGGCCTCCACTGAAGTGCTCTGCCTCCATGGATTTGACTACTCTGAAATTTCATATAAACCGAATCACACAGTATTTGCTCTTTTGTCTGGCTTCTTTCACTTAGCATAAGTTCACGTGTGTTGGAGCACGTGTCAGAGTTCCATGTCTTTTTGTGTCTGAATTCCATTCTAGTGTATGGATGTATCACATTTGGTTTATCCATTCATCTTTATCAGTTTCAGGAAATGGGTTGTTTCCACATTTGCTGTGAATAATGCTTTGATGGAAATTTTATACAAGTATCAGTTTGAGTCCCAGTTTTCCTTTCTTATGGGTATATGCCCTGGAGTGGAACTGCTGGGTCACACAGTAATTGTTTTTGTTTTTGTTTTTTTGAGACAGTCTCAAACTGTCGCCCTGGGTAGAGAATGCTGTGGCATAATAGCTCACAGCAACCTCCAATTCAGTCTCAAGCGATCCTCTTGCCTCAGTTTTTCTATTTTTAGTAGAGACAGGGGTCTCACTTTTGCTCAGGCTGGTCTCAAACTCGTGAGTTCAAGCAATCCGCCTGCCTCGGCCTTCCAAAGTGCTAGGATTACAGGCATGAGCCACCACTCCTGGCAACTATGCTTAACTTTTGTAAGAACTGCCTGTTTTTCATTTTTCATTCCCGCCGGCCATGTATTATGCAAGGGCTCCATTATTTCTGTATCCTCACCAACACTTCTCATTGTCCAATTTTTTATTTATTTTTAAATTATAACCATCCCTGTAGATGTAGTTTGTCATTTCCCTAATGCCTAACTAATGATGTGGAATATCTTTTCTTGGGCTTCTTGACCATTTGTAGCTCTTCTTTGGTCTCTATTCAAATTCTTTGGTCATTAAAACTATTTATTTATTTATGTAGACAGAGTCTCACTATATCGTCCTTGATAGAGCACTGTGGCATCACAGCTCACAGCAACCTCAAACTCTTGAGCTTAAGTGATTCTCCCAAGCAACTGGGACCATAGCCACAATGCCCGGCTATTTTTTTTTGTTGTTGTAGTTGTCATTGTTGTTTAGCAGGCTGGGGCCAGGTTCGAACCAGCCAGCCCAGGTGTATGTGGCTGGCGCCCAATCAATGAGCTATGAGTGCCAAGCCTATTTATTTTAGAAACAGAGGCTCTCTCTGTTGCCCTGGGTAGAGTGCTATGGTGTCAGCCTACCTCACAGCAACCTCAAACTCCTGGGTTCAACTGATCCTTCTGCCTTAGCCCTCTCAAGTAGCTGGAACTACGGGTGCCTGCCACCACACCCAATTAATTTTTTCTAATTTTAGTAGAAACTGATCTCACTCTTGCTCAGGTGGGTCTTGAACTCCTGAGCTCAAATTATACTTCCAACTCGGCCTCCCAAAGTGCTAGGATTACAGGCGGGAGCCACTTCACTGGGCCAACAAACAAAGTTTTTAATCTTGATGAAGTGTAATTTATTTTTTCTTTGGTTGTTTGTGCTTTGATGTCATATCCAAAAAACTGGCTACCCACTCGAAGGTCATGAAGATTTACACCTATTTTCTCTAAGTCCCAACACTAAAAGATTTCTTTCCCTATAGTCTTGGCACTTGTTAAAAATCATTTGACAGTAGATTTATAAATCTATTTCTAGACTTGCAATTCTATTCCATTAATTTGTAAGTCTTTACTAACTTCAGTATCACTCTGTCTTGATTACTGTAGATTTACAGTAAGTCTTAAAATTGGGAAGTGAGATTTCGTCCTTGTTCTTCTTTTTCAATATTGTTTTGGTTATTTTGGATCACTTGTTTTGCCATACTTCAGGGCTGGCTTGTTCATTTCTGCAAAAAAGGCCATTGGATTTTTTTTTTTTTTTTTGAGACATAGTCTCACTCTGTCACCCTGGGTAGAGTGCTATGGTGTCATCATAGCTTACAACAACCTCAAACTCTTGGGCTTGAACAATCCTCTTGCCTCAGCCTCCCAAGTAGCTGGAACTACAGGCACCTGCCACCACGCCCTGCTAGTTTTTCTATTTTTAGTAGAGACAGGGTCTCGCTCTTGTTCAAGCTGGTCTCCAACTTCTGAGCTCAAGCAATCCTCCCGCCTTGACCTCCCAGAGTGCTGGGATTACAAGCGTGAGCCACTGAGCCTGGACTAGGCCATTGGAATTTTGAAGGAGATTATTGAATCTGTAGATCATTTTGGGAGTATTGCCATCTTAGCAATATTAAGTCTTCCAAACTAGGAACACAAGATGTCTTTCCACTTATTTAGGTCTTCTTTTATTTCTTTCAACATTCTTTTATTGAGATGAATTTAAGGTAACACAAATGAACCATCTTAAAGTGCAAAAGTGCAAAATTCAGTGGCATTTAGTATGTTCACAATGTTCTGTAACCACTACCCACATTAGGTTCCAAAACATTGTCATTATGCCAAAAGGTGACTCCATACCCGTTAAGCAGTCACTCTTCACTCTCCCCAGCCCCCGGCAATCACCCATCTGCTTTCTGTCTCTACAGATTTATCTATTCCAGATATTTCATTTATATGAAACCATACAATACGTGAAACAAAACGGTCTTGAGGCACATTCGCATTGTAGCAAGTCTCAGTACTTCACTCATTTTTATGGGGCAACATTCCTCAGCGATGTTGTGTAACTGCAGTGTTTTCCACTTCCTTGGTTAAATTTATCTCTAAGTATTCTATTCTCTTTGATGTCATTGTACATGGAATCGTTTTCTTAATTTCATTTTTGGGTTGTTTACTGCTAGCATATGGAAATACAGATGATTTTGGTCTACCGATCCCGTGTCCTACAGCTTTGCAGAGCTCATCCTCCAGCTCCGAGTGAGAGTGTGTGCACTCCTGTGAGCCCATGAGCCCACCCTGTAGGGCTCCCTGTACACAGCACCATGTCATCTGCACGCAGAGCCAGTTAGACTTCTTCGCTTCCACTCTGAAGGCCTCGTATTGCTATGGCTTGCCGAATTGCCCTAACCAGAACCTATGGAAAAATACTGACTATTAACAATATTGAAGTGGAAAGAGCAGACTTCCACTTCTTGTTCTTGGTCTTGAGGGAATGGAGTTTTCACCATTCAACATGATATTAGCTGCGGACTTGTCATAGACGCTATTCATCAGGTTAGAGATAATCTTTTACCCCTTGTTTGCTGAGTGTTTTTATGATGAAAGGTAAACGTCAGGTTTCTCATGTGTGAAATGAGGATAATGACCCCAGACATAGACTGTCTTTTGAGGATAAAAATGGGATAATGTAAAAATATCTAGCATGGGGGCTGCTGTGTCAGCTACAACCCTTTTGAGGACAGCTGGCCTCTGTCGTGGGGCACATCCAGGACTGCAGTTGAGATCAGCACTTGGCGGTGGTGATGCTGGGAAGTTATGTAACCCTCTAAGCCTCAATCTCCTTATCTCTGATGGGGGTTACAACAGCACCTCTGCACAGGGCGTTCATCACCTCGGCAGGCAGTGAGTGGTGGATGTGATTTAAATCATGAGCTTGCTAAGTGCCCAGGAGACAGAAGCTGCTTGCTATGGTAGATGAGTGATAAAATAAGACATGTCCTTGTCCTTAGGATGAAGTGATAATGTGAATGTGATACTGAGAGTTATATTCTACCTGACATTAATAACAGAAATGGAGCATCACGGTAGTTCTAAGTACAAAGCGGGTGGGCAGGCCACTAGGAGGAGAAAGCCCCAGGTCTTACCCTGGGAATGAAATGGTGCCAAAGGCCCAGAGGGAAGAAGTGTGGGGTGTGGCTGAGTGGTTACAGGGAGGTCCTCTCACTGGGCTGTGGAATTGGGAGGTGAATGTTGAGCCGAGGACTTTAGAAGGGAGGTAAGATACAGCGTTCCTGCTAAGGGCAGGAGAGGAGGGAGGCAGCATTTCGATGGGTATCGGGAAGCAGAAGCTGAGATGACCCAAATCTGCATGCACAGCATGGGATGGGACCAGAGTCAGTGACAATTTGGAGCAAGAATTCACAGCAGAAGATTTGCCATTTGAGAAGGGGAGGGCACTACTTCGAGGAAAGAAAACTCAGAACTGCCCCCAGGGTGTTACAGAGGGGAATCATCTTAGTGCAGCCTTAATAAGAATGGAGGCATTTGGCAAAGAAGGAGGAATAAAGATAAAGAATAACAAAAGTGGGGGGGGGCCTTGGTGTGTGTCACACTTTCTGGGGGCAAGACATGATTGCAAGAGGGACTTTACCTAACAATTGCAATCAGTGTAACCTGGCTTATTGTACCCTCAATGAATCCCCAACAATAAAGAAAAAAAAAAAAGAATAACAAAAGTGGTAAACTCTATAGGTGCTGAACATAAACCCTGCACATTTAATTCCCGCAAGAATCCATGGGGCAGGTGTGATTATTATCCACAATATATAGACAAAGATTTCCAGGCACAGACAGTTGTTCCAGGCAGTTGAGTCTGGAGCCAGATCCCACAGGGCCAGCGCCTCATGATGAGGAAGCCCTGTGAAATTTAAGCAGGGAAGGCCACCATCTGTCTCAAGCATTGGTAAAAACCCATTCTAGCTATGCAGAAAAGGGACTGAAGAGGAGCCAGAGGTGAAACACAGACATTAAAGTTGTCCAGACAAGAGGATTATTGTGATGGCTCTGGGATGGGGAGAAGTGGCTGGATTTGTGAGGACAGATGGCTCTCAACTTACAATGGGGCCAAGTCCCCATAAACCTATTGTTAGTTGAAAATATCATTATGTTGAGAATATATTTAATACACCTAACCTGCCAAGGGAACAGCCTAACCTCCCTCAAACATGCTGAGAATACTTATGTGTGCCTATGGTTGAGCAAAATATCTGGCAACATGGCACACTGCAGTGTCGGTCACCCTTGTGATTATGTGGTTGGCTGGGAGCTGGAGTTAGTTGCCCAGCATCACAAAGAGGTTTTGTGTCACATGCCACTAGCCTGGGAAAAGATCGTAATTCAAAAAAACATTTTAATTTTTGGAGACAGGGTTTCCGGAGTGCAGTGATGAGGTCATAGCTCACAACAACCTCAAATTCCTGGCTCAAACAAGCCTCCTGTCTCAGCCTCCCAGAGTGGTAGGATAACAGGTATGAGCCACTATGCCTGGCCCATAACTCAAAACCTGAAGTTTCTACTAAACATGTGTTGCTTTTTATCATCTTGAAGTTGAAAGATCCCGAGTCAGGGACCATTTTGGAGGCTGAATGTGGGAAGTGAGGGAAAACAAGAGTCAAAGATGGCACTTGAGCTTTCGGCTTTAGCTAATAGGTCGCTGGCAATGTCATTCATCAGGATGCAGAGAATTTTCAGGTGAGTTAAGTTCTGGAGAGAGAGACTGAAAGTGAGGTTGGTTAGAAGCAGAGAGATTTGAGAAAGAGGAGGAAAAGGGAGAGACTGAAGAGATAACGGACAAGAAAGAGCCCCAGGGGAGTGGGAAGAGACAAAGGGGGAGTAGAGTCTAGGAAAATCTGTGACACGGGATGGTAGATTGGGCAAATGTCTCTTTGTGAGCTCTTCCCTAAAAGTTTTAGTATGGAAGGGTCCTTCCTCCTGCTCTCCCAATCCCGCCTTTACCTGGCTAACTGCTGGTCCTGTTGCTTCCTGGCTTCCCTCCTGTCACAGGGCGCTCCCTGGCTGTCCCTCCAGGACTGGCTAACGCAGCACTCTGTGTATGTTCCTAAGCCTAGTTCAAATTCAGCCTTCAGTACCTGCACTTTGGTCAAAGGAGAGAACAGAAGCAAAAAAGAGAACTTGGGTAAATGCATGGCAAGTGTTAGAGGAAGCAGGGACAGACGCTGGGGAAGTGTGAGAAGTGTGTCTCAGGGGAGGTCAGTGATAGTCCCCAGTGGGACTGGGGATTCAGGAGGCACCAACTGGTTGGCGTCAGGGGTTGGGGCAGGAGCAAAAATCACTCAGACTAGATTAACAGATTAAGTGATTTACTGTACTTACCCTTTAAGGCAGGAAAGTAGACTCTTATCTGAAAAAGCTTTTCCCCTGTCTAAACATGGGTTTTCCAGCTAATGATTCTGTGAAATAGAAAATCTGATCAATAAGAAGGCCCTATTCCCCCAGGTCTATAATTGACTGCGACTTTGTAGCATTTCACAAAGCCTTTGGGAACTTTTTTTTTTTTTTCAGACAGAGCCTCAAGCTGTCACCCTGGGTAGAGTGCTGTGGCGTCACAGCTCACAGCAACCTCCAACTCCTGGGCTCAAGCAATTCTCCTGCCTCTGCCTCCCAAGTAGCTAGGACTACAGGCACCCGCCACAACACCTGGCTATTTTTTGGTTGCAGCGGTCAATTTTTTTTTTTTGGTATGTAGCAAAATTCTTTATTCCAAGTTTTAGTTTTATACTCTTCCAGTCACGTACACACCTAATCTATTATCTATTAGTTTCATCATCTTATCTTCTTTTTTACATATCTGTAATTTAACTTCAAAGGAAATATTTATCATATCGATGCAATCACTTGTGTAGTAAATCTCTTCCTCTAAACAGTGACTAGTTTCCAAGCAGGTCACAAAGACAAAAGTAGCCATAGGGGAACAGAGTTGATAGAAGAATACCTTCAAGCATTCACTCAGGTTACTCAGTATGAAGTAATGACTGTGTCCTTTTCTCGGGCAGAGCACCTATAGACCTCTGACAATATGTTGTTAACATATGTCAACCCTCCGGCCCGTATCTCTGAGGAAGGGCATCATGCCCTTGGATCTCAGGCTTCACAGGGTATACAGCTTCAGAGGAAGGCCTAAGGAATTTTCCAACTCCAAAAAAACCTAACTCTGTGAGTAACCCATTGGGGGTCCAGGTCTCTTTAAGCCTCTGGAAAAAAAGCAAGTCATTTTAAACTCACACTGAATTTACTTTGTGTGCTTGATGTAGGATAAGTTTATTTCTAAGTATTATCCTACACAGGTGCTGGGGCCTCAGCGGGGCATTGCTCGGTCGGTTCAGAAACGCGTGTGCGTGTGAGTGGGCGCAGCCCGTGGCTCAAGGAGTAGGGCACCGGCCCCATATTATACCGTGGGTGTTGGTTCAAGCCCAGCCCCCGCCAGAACTGGAAAACAAACAAACAAACCAACCAAAAAATTTTAGGGAACTCAACTCAGTGAGCTGAAGCGATCCGCCCACCTAGACCTCCCAAAGTGCTGCAATTACAGGCCTGAGCCACCTCAGGTGGTTGCAGCGGTCATTGTTGTTTGGCGGACCTGGGCTGGATTCGAACCCGCCAGCTCAGGTGTATGTGGCTGGCACCTTAGCCACTTGAGCCGCAGGTGCTAAGCCGCCTTGGGAACTTTCAAATGACTAACATTGCAGGTATATGTGAAATTCTGGAAATGCTTATTACAAAGCACATTTAACAGATAAAATTCAGGTGGGGTCTGGGATTTGCCTCAGCACAGTGGCGCAAGGCATAAAAGTCAAGAACTAAGCCCTGAGGTGACCATTGATAAAAAGGATGGGTGTGCAGCTTCCTCGAATCATTCTCTGCTTCTGTGTGTACTTGAGATTTCCTGAATAGGTAAAAAGCACTTTGTTAAACTTTTTAGAACAAGTGCAATCATGCACTCTACACAAGTCTAAATTCAGATTTTTTTTTTTTTTTTTTTTTTTGAGACAGAGTCTCACTCTGTCACCCTGGGTAGAATGACATGACATCATCATAGCTTGTAGTAACCTCAGTCTCTTGGGCTCAAGGATCCTCCTGCCTCAGCCTCCCAAGTAGCTGGGACCACAGGTGCCTGCCACAATGCTCAGCTAGTTTTCTGTTTTTAGTAGAGAAAGGGTCTCTCTTGCTCAGAATGGTCTCTAACTCCTGAGCGCAAGCAATCTACCCACCTTGGCTTCCCAAAGTGCTAGCATTACAGGTGTGAGCCAACACACCTGGCCATCATTTTTTTTTTTTAAGAGATTAAAATCTTACTCCATTGTCTGGGCTGGAGTGCAGTGGCCCAATCGTAGCTCACTATAAGCTCAAACTCCTGGGCTTGGGTGACCTCAGCCACCCAAGTGGCTGAGACTGTGGTTACACACAATCTGTAATTGGCCCGGCTAACAGTTTTAAATTTTTTGATGATGGAGTCTAGTTATGTTGCTCAGGCTTGTCTTGAACTCCTGGCCTCAAGTGGTCTTTCTGCCTTGGCTTCCCAAACCCCTGGCATTACAGGCATAAACCACTGCCCTGAACTGCTCTTTACATCTTTTGGGATTCTATACAAACACGGAACTAGGCCCCAAACATTAGGAAGAACAGATACTTGGCTGGATGTAATGGCCCATAACACTCTAGGAGGCTGAGGTGGGTGGACTACCTGAGCTCAGGAGTTCAAGACCAGCCTGAGCAAGAGTGAGGCTCTAAGAAAAGAAAAAATAAGCTGAGTGTGGTAGTGGGCTCCTGTAGCTACTCAGGAGGCTGAGGCAAGAGGATTGTTCAAATCCAGGATGAGGTTGCCGTGAGCTATGACACCACAGCACTCAACCAAAAGGTGACAGAATGAGGCTCTGTCTTAACTCCTCCCTCCCCCCACAAAAAACCCCAGATACCTCTCACTGTGGTCAGTGACAACCAAGTTCTTTCTAGTCTGGAGCAGTCAGTGCACCACTCACCTCTTTATGCCTGTTGTCAAGGCCCAGCATCTTGCTCTGTGTCATAAAGACTATTTTTTTCCTTGGCAAGGCTGCAGCCTGTGTATTAACCCACTGCACTGTAAGTCAAAATATCCAGATCTGAGCAGTGTTGTTTGGAGGAAAGGGCAGCAGCATTGCACAGTGCTAGTTCTTCTTGTTGGGTCACCTGGTCCAGATACCAGGAGCCAGGTGGGACAGTGACAGACACAGGAAAATGGTGTGGAAAAGCGAAAAGCTTCTAAATTAAAGAGAGATGATCAAAACCTTCTCGGCACCTGAACAAAGGGACAGCTCTACTAATCAATGTTCTGTTTTCCATCTATGGTACTGGGTCAGCAGGTAGCAGGAAGACCATAGCATCCAGGAGCCACTACTATGGTTTGAAACTTTTTTCAGAGCTGGGCCAGTATTGGCCGTACTGAGGATAACCACACTTGCTAAGCACAGTGCTCTATGGGGTCCTGAATGTTTTAACATACAAGATTTTAAGCAAACCTATGAAGTTTGCAACACCCATGATGGATAAGGCTGCAAGAGGCTTCTATCAGCATCAGTTAACTCTTGTCTGGGCAAGCCTTGGTGATGTTGGGTGTTTGCCATCAGCCTTTGAGTGGAGGGCTCTCTTCAGGACCATGGTCTTTCTGGATAGACCCACAGAATCCCCCTCCCCCCTTGGGCTTCCCTGCCCCCAGCCCCCACCCCATGCCTCCCTCCCAGGCTAGAAGCTGCATGCCCACCGGGGCATTGGTTTGCTCTGACTTCATTTCCCCATCTCGTCCATAGCTCAACGGGGATAGCATTTAAGGCCACACATCACAGGCTTTTCAAAAAATAAGGTTTCTTTATTGTCTTGGCTGCAAATATAGTTATAAAAATGCATTGTAGTGTTGAATACAGCTGGTGGAAACATGCTTCTTGAGAGCAGAGCATCAGAGGGCCTTGCTCAGGGCAATGCAGGCCAGATCACTCTTCTCTGGCTTTGTTTCTCAGACTATTGTGGGAGTGTGGGGGTGTGGTGACTGTCTCTTCCAAGGAGAACTGACACAACCACCGAAGCTCACAAAAAAGGGAAAATAGCCATTTACACAATAAACTGAAACCTGAAAAAGGAATAGAACGTGGTGTTTCAGCTGTGGCATTACAAAACCAGCAAATGAACCCACTTTCCCTTCATGGGCCACGTGAGAAAGATGGGGATGGCAAAACAGGAGGGTGCAGAGGAGCTCTGAAGCAAGAAACATGGCCTGAAGCAGAGGTCAAGGCTGAACTGCTCTTGCCTTATAACTACAGGATGTAAACTCTACAGAAAAGTACAAAACTTCAGCATCTTCCAACCCTCCACTATCTCAACTTTCGAGATAGTTGTTAAGAAAACTGGAAGAGAATTCTTCAAATGAGCTACCAAGGTTAAGATTGCAGAACCAAAAGTTTGATGGGGAGATAAGAGGTGAATTTTGCTACATAATTAGAAATTTCACAAAAATAAAATTCCATGAAGTAAACACACACATACACACAGGCTTGTGCAAGTGCGCACACACAAAAGTCAACATTCAGTATGAAAAGTTCCCTTTTTTCAACAAAGGTTGACTTTCTCGAGCCCCAGCAAGGGCTCACGAGGTGGCGAGCCAGGAAGGCCGAGTCTTAGCATGAAAATCCAGTGGCTGATCTGTCCTCAATCACCCTGAGGCCAGCCCTGGTAGAGGCACAGGGGTGGGTGTGTTCTAATTATTTTTCCCAAGCTTCCCATGTCCCCATAGAGTGCCCCTCAGATCACAAAACCCTCCCAAACTGATCCTGGCCAAGCTGTCTACTAAATGGTACAAAAAACAACTGTTGAGATTCAAAGCTCTTTAACTTCCTGGACAGGCATGGTGGCTCACACCTATAATCCTAGCACTTCAGGAGGCTGAGGCAAGAGACACGCTGGAGACCAAGGGTTTCAGACCAGCCTGGGCAATACAGTGAGATCCCATGTCTAAAAAAAAATTTTGTTTTAATTAGCCAGGTGTGATGGCACATGCCTGTAGTCCCAGCTACTCAGGAAGCTGAAGTGAATCACTCAAGCCCAGTTCAAGGTTACTGTGAGTTATGATTGCAACACTGTACTCCAGCCTGGGTGACAGTCTCTGTTTAAAAAAAAAAATTTTTTTTTAAAAGCTTTTCATTTTCTAACCGTGCTGTTCCCTCTCTTTACATGTGTCCAGATGTGGTAAAACCCTCTTTGAGGCATCAAGGGCACTAAGCCTCAAACCACAGCCTCACTGCAGCATACCATGTACACTGCCCATGCAGACCAGCGCCCTCCAACCCTCTTCCCCATGAAATTCCCAAGAAAACACTTTGCAAAGGGATGTTCCACAAGGCACTGGTGGGTTCCATCTGTGGCTGGGAAGCAGTGTGTCTAGGGAAAGAGGCCTGACCTATATCCAGGCTGTTTGTTAGAAGATCCCAGGGAAAAAGAACACAGAGAAGCCAGGTGACAACAGAGAGGCACAGGGATAACCGAGGGTAGGAATGGGTGACAAGAAGGGTGTTCCAACCTGCCCAAGGCAGGGTGAGGAAAGAGCTGGGCAGAGGCCCACAGCACCCCAGTGCCCATATCCTAGGTCTGCTGCCCAGGGCAAAAATAGCTCCACTCCTGGCTAGGCATCTATAGCTCAGTGGTTAGGGCACACATGCTCTGGAGCTGGGGAGTTTGAACCTGGCCCCAGCCTGCTAAACAAACAAACAAAAGCCAGGTGTTGTGGCAGGCGCCTGTAGTCCTGGCTACTAGGTAGGCTGAGGCAAGAGAATTGCTTGAGTCCAAGAGTTTGAGGTTGCTGTGAGCTATGACGCCACAGCACTCTACCAAGGGTGACAAAGTGAGACTTTGTCTCAATTAAAAAAAAAAAAAAAAAGAAACAGCTCTGCTCCCATAACTTCTTCTGAGAGCAAAAGGTCTTATCCAGCAGGCAACAAAAACATGCCATCTTCAAAACAACATCCCTGCCACCTCAGGCCACATCCAGGAGGCCAGCAAGGGCCTTATAGGAAGGGGTCTTGGCAGCCATACACAGCAGCCCTCTCTCTGTGCAGATGACCTTAGCCTGACCCCAGGCTGCTGGCATGGAGCCATCCAGGGTAAGGACACATAATGGGTGAAGCAAGCCCTCCCTGGTGATGACAGGGACAGAGATGCCATGTGCCACTTCACCTAGGGAGGAACTAAGGGTTTGGCACCACCCTGAGGTTTTGGGTGCTATGTCCTCCTAAGAACTCAAGTTTTCATCTCCCAGCCACAGCAGAGAAATCTTCAGGACTGACTTCTAGAAAAGGGGGTGGCAGCAGGTCCCAAGGGCAGAAAATTTGAGAACATGGGGTCTGACTGACCACTGACCCCCACTTGCAATGGCTCTAGGGACACAGGCAGTGCTGGGAACCGTTGTCTTCCAGTCCCTTCCCTTCAAGACCTAGTGCTTCCCACTGGAAGGTGGCCCCCTGAAGGGGCCATCATACATGTATAAGCTGCTGATCACCTCAGAAAGCCCCTGGGGGTACCCAGCTGCCCCGTATCTCCCACTCATGAAAGCACAGCAGAGGGTGCAGGGAGCTGCCAGCACACAGGGCCTTCACCAAAAAACACGGGCAGGGTTTATGTGCCAAGGGCCTTGCTTTATCTTTTTGGACTGATTTTCTTATTCTCCAAAGTGCCAGCATTTTGAAGTTTCTTTTGTGGGAGGGGGGACAGAAAAGGGGTGCAAAAGAATGTAAACAAAGCCCAGCCCCACAGTCAGTGCCCACTGGAGGCAACCAGCAGAGTGGCCACAGCTGTCCTTCTCCCAGCACAGGAGTCCAGTGCAGAGGTCAAGGCCAGGCCCCTCTATCTGGCCAGATTACCAGGCAAGATTCCAAAACAAGAAAACTCCTGGGACCAAAAAAAAATTATGTCTGGAGCAGAGATATGGCATTGTGGCCCTGTAGCCATGATAATTGTGAGCACCAAGAGAAATTTATAGAAATATCTTGAATCAAAGATATGCATGTTCTTAAGAGTCTGCTGGGACACACACACACAAACACACTTCAGATCTCACACAACCTAATGGCCTTAAATACATGACAAAACAGAATCATGAACATTAATTCAGCAAAAGGGAGAGGTAGGCCAAAGAAGCAATGGCCCAATTTTACAGCCCATGGAGTTAGGGAGGCAGCGCCTGTAGCCACATACACAGAGGCTGGTGGGTTCGAACCCAGCCCAGGCCAGCTAAAATCAACGACGACACCTGCAACAACAACAAACTAGCTGGGTGTTGTGGTGGGAGCCTGCAGTCCCAGCTACTTGGGAGGCTGAGACAAGAGAATCGCTTAAGCCCTAGAGTTTGAGGTTGCTATAAGCTGGGACCCCACAGCACTCTACCAAAGGTGACATAGTGAAACTGTCTCAAAAAGAAAAAAAAAATTTTTACTCCCAGCAGGGGGTGAGAAGAAAGCTATTGATTTAAGAGAGATCTTGGCTCACTTGGCCTACCACCAAGGTCACGTGCATGTTTTGTTTTACAAAGGCACAGGAGTCAGGCAGGGCTGGGCTCATAACCCTTCATGAGATCCTCACAGCTAAAACTTTCAGTTTTTTTTCCTTCTGACCTTAGTGGAATTCTTACCACAGTGGCCTTTGCCTTTACACACGTGACTTCATATTTATCCTGGGGGTAATGGATGGATACTATCACCATTTCCCAGTGGAAATTCCAAGGACCAGCCCAGCCTTGTCTTGGGGTCTGGAAGGCCTGTAAACATTTCCTGGGTGGCTAAGGGTGCCACCAAGCTGCTCTAGTATGGGGCTGAAGCACAGGTAAGAGAGCAGGTGGTTGGTCAGTGACCTACAGCAGAAGCAGTGGCACAGCCAGTGGCAGGGAGAGCCACATCTGTGTTCCATGAACTGGGGCTGAGTCAGACCTGGCTACCCCTCTAAGACCCCACCCCATGGTGACTAGGCTTACTTCAAAGCCCTCCCCAGGCCCCACAGGGGGGGATTGTGGGAGAAGAGGCAGGGAGGACAGAGGTCAAGTGGAGAGCCCGCTGGCTGCTCCAAACTTCAGAGCAGGCCTTTACCACGCGTTCTTCCATAAGGAGGTACCCTTGGCTGGGCTTCCTGAATGTTGGAGAGAGCCCCTGTCCCCTGCAGCAGCATGCAGAGGCAGCCAGAGATGAGGGCAAGCACCGTGCAGTCGGCCCTCCTGCTGCTCCTCAGGATGGCCAGGCTGACCCTGAGTTCTGCCTGTCAACATTCAGTTTCTTCCTCCAAACACAAGACGGACAGACTTTGAATGTGGTGGTATCTTTGGTCTGAGAAGTGTCCCAGTGACAAAATGAGGAGGCTAGGAGACCGGAACATGGAGTCTGACCTTTGAACCTAGAACTGCAAGGTTATACATTTGCCCCCTGCACACACTTGACTTGTCTGAGCTGCAGCCTAGAAGCAAGTGGAGAATAATAGTAGAAGGGCCATGGCAGCGAGGTGACACCCAAGAAAGCCCTAGGCACGTCCTTGTGGCTCTTGCAACACCAAGTGGAACTACGACAGGAGACGAAGCACAGCCTGGGAGGCTTCTAAGCTGGAGCAGCAGCTATGCACATGGGCTTCTGTCCTCATCCCGTGCATGTGTTCTGGGGGGTCTCTGAAGGCACTTCCCCCAATAGCTGAGTGCATGTTATGCCTGAACAGAAGTCCAAATCACTCAAAAGGCCCAGGAGCCACCAGAGTGGTGGGAAGAAATAAAGATACCTTCCAACTGCTCCTGGGCAGGCTGGAGAGCTGCACAGGGCACCAGGCAGAGGAACAGAGGATGAGACAGGACAGAGGGACAAGTCTGTAAGGCTTTGTCTCCTTCAACCCATCAACTCCGCTCATGGGCACTGGACCCTGACAAGCCACCAGCAGGACAGGACTAGCACAGCTGGCATTTCCCTTTTGTCTGCGCTGCCCAAGGGCAGGGGAGGTTGGTGACTGAGGTCACACTGAGAGAGAGTTCACAGCAAGGAGTTCCCAAAGACAGACTATTGCTGTTGGCAGGCCCTGAACCTGCTTCAGACCTGAGCATGGCATCCTGCCTAGCACACAAGCTGGCAGAGGTGAAGGGAGGCCCTGAGGCTGAGTGTCAGGAGGGCTGGGGGTGCAGCATCCTCTTCACGGGTGGGAATGGTCTCCATGACATCTCATGTGGCCACATGCCAGCTAAGCGCTTATGACTCTCCCGACCTCTTGCCGATCCTGGTGACAGCCTCCGATGCCTGCTCTGGCAGCTGGGACGGGTCTGTCAGGATGGAGGTGGTGGTACTCAGCTGCCGGAGAGTGTTCAGCACCACTGGAAGATAGAATGAGGGGAGTTAGCCACTCATGGGGACATGGCCCCACAATGCAGTGTGCCTGGCTGCACACCTATAGCCCTACATGGCAATTCTGAGGCACCGGAGACAGGCACAGGCTCTACTGGAAGACCGTACACCAGGAAGGCCCCACGCTCTGACCTAGACCCTCACACCTCTGCCTCCAGAGAACGCTTCATGTCCTAGCAGGAGGTGCAAAGAGGCAGAGGATTCTAAGCTGCTCCTGTGGCCACAGGGTTTGTTCCAGATGACTTAATATTAAGCTCCTATTCCCTCAATGTGTGGGACTAGCTGTGCTAGTTACTGCAAGAATTAAATAAGAAAATATACCTAAAAGCACTTGATACAAGGCCTGTGCTCAAGAAATATAAGGTGGATTTGCTGGAAGTGACAGATACGCTGAGGGTGAGGGGCCTGAGGACCTGGTCCTGCACCCACTTGCAGTAGGGTCTGGATTCTCCCAAGCACGAGGTCAGCCTGGAGTCTGCCACCCCACTCACTTGGCCTGAGGACAGGTAGCGAGCAGTGCTGCTCCAGCCACGACAGTGCCGTCTGGTGTAGCTCCTCCAGGCTGCTGCTAGACACCATCCCCCTGAATGATTCGAACAGCGGCTTAATGATAATGCTGAACTGTGCAGGGGAGTTTAAGGAAAGTATGTGTGCAGAGGGCCAGGGACCCTGGGGCAGAAGGTAGGCCGGGCTTCTCTGAGTTCCTTTGGGACTAGGAAGTGATAATGGGGTGCAGACAGAGTGAGGGAGTAAAATCTCTGGGCATGGTGTGTCACAAAACATTTCCATCTAACCATCCCTGGATGACAGCTCACGGCCACCGAGTAGGCAGAAGACGGGTATACAGAGGACCTGGAACAGGTCCTAACACTATGATATGAACAAAGGTTTTTATACACACTGGCAAGAGCAGGCACAGAACAGTTCGAAAGGCCGAGCTGCCTGGATGACGTGTGCCTTTCATGCTAAACGCAAACATCTCAGCTCTTCATCTGTCCCACTGCCATGGTTGTTACCCTCTCCAGTGTGACCATCTCTGTCAGACCCACATTTCATGCTGTGACAACCAGCCATGTGTGCTGACTGTTGTCCTTAGAAGGGAGGTAGGTTGGGGGGCAGGCAGGCAGGAGCCACCCCCTACAGAGCCCAGCGTAGCCCTCAGGTAAAGGTGCTTCATTACAGTATTCGAGGCCACACAGCACAAATGCAGACAAAGTCTGAGCGCACTGGTTCAAATCCCAGCTTTTTGTCATCCACCACTCACTGGTTCTGAGCTCTGGCATCTGTCTGTCACAGCAGGAGGGTGGCACTTGCCTCTGGTCAGTACAAAGACTGAACTGGCCACCAGGCTACGTTAGATCCCACTCCTCCCTGCTGTTGCTTCTGCAAGTGGTTTCAGAATTGTTCCTATTTCCTGAGGACCTAGAGAGCAAAGCCCACTGTTCTGCTTCCCTAGCCCTTTCTGCAAAGCACCCCAAAGCCCCAACCCTGGATGTGGTTGGCAATGATAGATCCAGCCCACACTACAGGTCAGGAGAGACCAGACCCTCCTGAAACAGACACTAGCACTATCTGTCATGACAAACTTGGTGACAGCCATTTAAAGAGAATCTTCTGGGTGGTGCCTGTGGCTCGGTGAGTAGGACGCCGGCCCCATATACCAAGGGTAGTGGGTTCAAACCCAGCCCCGGCCGAACTGCAACCAAAAAATAGCCAGGCGTTGTGGCGGGCGCCTGTAGTCCCAGCTACTCGGGAGGCTGAGGCAGGAGAATCGCAGAAGCCCAAGAGCTAGAGGTTGCTGTGAGTGCTGTGAGTCCTGTGACATCATGGCACTCTACCGAAGGCGGTAAAGTGAGACTCTGTCTCTACAAAAAAATAAAAAAAATAAAGAGAATCTTTCTGAACGAACTAGAATATCATCATCTGTTGTTTCAGTGCTTTGATTAGGGGTGGGAAAAGCAAAGAAAACTCAAAAGATACAATCCAGAACTTCCAATTCTGCAGGGTCCGGCTTTTCACATATTCATCAAACATGCCTCTCATGTGATCAATCTGGCGCCGGGTGACGGGGACTCCTGTGGCAGGGAGCAGCTGCTGGCAGGAGCTAGAACAATAGGGGAAATGAAGGGAAGCTTTGGATCAGCCAATGGGGATCAGCATCCTGGGACATGAGATGGCTGGCCCAGTGCTGGATCACAGCCAGGCACAAAAAGAGAGGTCTGGGGAAGGAGGAGGATGACAGAAAGCTAGACTCTGTGACAAAGAGGCATCTGTCTGTGCCTCAGTAACATGGGACCATGTGGGATGTAGCACCTGCCCCAAGCCTCACATAATGGTGGCGTTGAGCTCCTCAATCTCGTCCCGCAGCCGCCGTGCCTCCTCCTGCATCTGGCTCCTTTCCTGCTGCAGCTTGGTGATGTATTCCACCGTCTTCTGCAGTGTGATGGCATGGCTGGTCTGCAGAAGCACAGGAGGCTAGAGGCCTGCACCCAGCACTGCCTGATGGCCCCACCGTACCCAGCTCAGCGCTCTCAGGCTACTCACCAGCTTGGAACTGTTGGAGATCAAACCGTTCAGCGTGTCGAAGCCCATCTTGATATTGAAGCGCCTTTTCTGCTCAGCTGAAATGTGCTTCATCTGCCGGTTCTATTGGGAAACCGACCAGTCACTGAGACAGGGGGACACGGTTGTGGGGTCAAGTCACCTCATCCTTCCTTATCTCCCAAGCTAATGCTGAGTGCTTGGGGACAGATTAGAACTCTGGGTGCCCACTAGGCCAGGGCTAGAGAGCTAGCTACGTAGGAGGGGACAACAAAAAGCTACTGGCTCTATCCAGTAAGGAACAGGAAGGGGATAGGGCAGGGAACACTAGAAAGCCATCACTACAGAAGAGGACACAGTCAGGGCTGGGGGCGGCTATCAACCTGACACTTCCCAGCCAGATTCAAACCAACCCCACTCTCCCAGCTGCCACTTTCCTCCTACAGCTGCACCCACCATGTTAGGAGGAGCGAGCGTTGGTTCTTAGGTTTGGGGCTCTCCTCACCACTGGGCTGGTTAGTGGGAAGGGGCAAGGCAGAACCCGTTAATCTCAAGGTTAAGCAGCAGGTGCCAGGACTTCTGATGCGACCTAGCCTGGAGCAAGACCAGCTGGATCTGTGGTTCTCTTTTCCAGGCAGATGTTCCCCAAAGGTTTCCTAATGTTTCCCCCCTCCATTCTCATCCTTCCAACGAAATCAAGGCCTGAGAGAAAGACGTGATACCTTTAACGCAGCCATATTTTTGGGGTCTGCAGATTTCCCTGAGCAGTTGTTCTGGGGAGACTGAGGACTGGGGCTTTGTTCCAACACACATGGAGAGGCCTGCCCTGAGTTGGGACCATCCCGACCTAAGAAGAAGAGACACATGGAGAAGGGCACTTGGCAAAGCAGCAGCAAGGCCACTGCCACCCCACCTCAAGGAGTACTTACAGGCAAAGAGAACCCCCAGCAAGTCCCAAGACTTGGAAAGCCATTTATAATCTCACATAGCTGCCCCAGGGCAAAAATTATAGAAATCTTTGCCAACTGCTGGGCTCAGCAAGGCCTGAGCCTAAGTGCAGTGGTAACGTGGCCCAGGCTCTGCCCACTCCCAGGTCTGGGGGAAGTGGCAGAGCTCAGAGAGAAGAGCTAACTCTGACCCCGGCAGCCACCCTGAGGTGGCCAGGGGTTTCTGCCAGGCTCCTAGGGCACTTGCTCTTACCTACTGCTAAGCATATAGGTGTCTGTTGTGTTTTTGTTCTTTAAACTATACACACGTTTTCTTATGCTTTTTATCTTACCCCTTTTCTTAAACTAAAAAAACCACCACCCTTTGACTAACACAGGGCATCTGTAAGAGAAGCCCTGTGACCTCCAGGGGCCCCCTACTCTACTCACTAGTGCCTCCTTATGAGATACCTCCTGGGTGGACTCTGGACTTTCTTAGATGGTCTCACTCTACTGTAACAAATGCCTCAACTCCCTCTACTCTCTCCCAGATTGTTTTTTCCCAAACTGGTTTGTCAGGATGCATAACTTGGCTCTAAATTCGGTGTCGAGTATGTTCCCAGCTCATACCATCAGCAGGCTTAGCAGACCTTGCTGTGCATCCTGAAGGTCCTGGCTCCATCCTGGACAGCCCTGCTGGCAGCCTCCCCAATCCATGTCATTTCCCTTATGACATCCCAACCGTTTTGCTTTCAGTGGATACTCACTGGGCCCTGTGACAGGGACCTGGGGACTGCCCCCAGGCAGCGAGACCTGCTCGCCCTTCACCAGGGAGTCTTGCACTGTGCCTGGAGAGAAGAGCCGGGAGACAGGGCCAGGCTGGCTGCTCGTGCTGTGGCTGAGGTCTGTTACCAGGATGCTGCTATGAAACTCTGTCACTCCAGGAGCCTGTGGTGACACAGGAGAGAGGTCACCCCGATCATGGATAGGAGCAACAGAGCAAGAGACCAACTACTTCAGGGAAGGGTGGCTCTGGGGCAACCCAGGACACTGCAGGGTTCTCCTCACCCTGGTGATGGCAGCAGGTGCGATGACCACGTTGGACTGGGACACAGTAGAAGCCAACATCCCTTCTCTCTTTAGAGGGCCTGATGTCATGATCACTGCTTGTGGTTGGCCTGAAAAGGCAGCTGCCAGGACACGGAGAAGGTGAGGGTGAAGCCTTGGGCCACAGAGCCTGGCCCCAACTCCACAGAGGCCACAGTAGTTACTCTTCAGGAGTGGCACCCAGCCCTCTGCCAAGAGACATCTTGTTCCTCACTAACGGGACAAAAGACAAAACCACCAGGGCACTGAACACTATTTTTATGACTTCTCCTTGGGGGAGTCTTTCTTGACTTCACCCAGGAAAGAGGTGACCAGGACTGAGGGTTGAGATTAACTTTAAAAAAAGGACATGTAACACAAGATGGACTGGCTCATACACACACATTGTTCCATAACACTTTTGTTTCATCTAAATGTGTGCATGTGTACATGTGGTCAGGAATGGATGGGTAGTCACAGGTTTGAAGGCCTCTAGGGCAGGGACTTCCCTCCCTGGGGCTGGGAGATGGGGGCAGGCTGGCTTACCCCCTAACTCACCTGGGGCGAGGCAAGCGTTCTTCAACACCAGGGACACAGGCTCTGGTTTGGGAGCAGGCACTATTTTAGGGGGCTGCTTGGGCCTCCCTCCAGTCATAGACACAGGTTTGGGAGGCACAAAAGTTAACCGAGGCTGGGGAGGCCCAACAGCTGGAGACCGGGTGATAGGAGATAGTGCCAGGCTACAGGGGGCTGTGGGTGGGGCAGGGTGATGGGTTGTGATCAGGAGGCCCTGACTCTGGCTAAAGGTGGCAGAGGCATCATGGGTGAGGGTGGCAGAGGCTGTGTGTGTGATGACAGAGGGTGACTTGCTGACTCCAGCAGATTTCTGTGGTTGTAAGAAGGCAGGTGGAGCTGGGGGGTTCAGGGCCGTGGCAGGAGGAGGAACCAATGGCAGTGCTGGGGACACAGGCGCTGGGGCAGGACTAGGGGACAGCAGCGGAACAGTAAAGACCGGGAGGAAGGGCTGTGGGATGCTCAGTGATGGCTCTGAGGGGCCAAAGTCTGCAGACTGGATAAAGGGGTCCCCAGTTCGGGAAACACGTTCACAGCCCTGCCCATTGGTGGAGTCCAGGGAGGGGGCAGTGGGGGGCACGATGAGGTTGTCGGGGAGGCTCCCAGTGGGGAGAGTGGTGGTTGGCAGGATGCTCTCCTGAGAAAGGAAGAGAGAAGCCAGGAAGTGAAGCTAGGCTCAGACAATTCATACTCACTGCCTAGTGCTGCATACTGCCAAGCTTAAGCATCTCTGCTGGGCACCAGGACAGAGGGACAAAGGGATGTCTCCCATGCCCATTACTGCTGATCTGGGAAATAGATCTGTGTTTTCCTGAGCATCTGCAGGGGTTTTGTTTTCATCAGAAACTAAAATGACACACAGAGCTCATATAAAGAACTGCCTCTGTACAGCAACCGCAGCCTGGGAGGATCTTGTTTCTGGAACCTAGCAGAGGTCCCCCCCAAAGTCTCTGCCATCTTCTATTACAGGCCAGAAGCAGCTGGGATCGCAGCTGCTTGGGGATTCCCCTGGGGCAGTTTCATGTATCAGCTTCTAGTTAGGCCATCTCTTCCTAAATGGGAAAAGCTCTGAGGAATCAATTGTTCAGATCTCTGTCTCTATAGAAGAAATTCTCCCCAGAGCTGGTTTGAAGAAGATGGTGCCAGGTTACCATGTCTAATTGGATACAGACACCTGTCTGAGAGATCCACAGGGTGAAGGACTGTGCCTTGTTCACCCGTTTAGCCCTAGCACCTGTAACCAACTTTTTTTGACTATTGAGTAAAAAGAAAGAACTTTTTATTAATAATCCATGTTTTTCTTCTCTATCTAGCTAACTCTATCCTAATTGGTCAGAGCAGAGTCAGCTGCATGTAGATTACCTGTAGTCTCAGGTAGGAGCATGGAAGTCTGGGCTCAGCATTCTGCCTCATGGATGTCTAAGGATACCTTCAGAGAGCACCAAATCAACACCTGTGCATGTTATCTGTGTGTCCAGCACTGGTCTAGCAATGCCTAGCATTTTTCTTATGATGCACAGTCATATACCAGTCTCGTTCTGGTGGCAGGGTTTTGGATGACCAGCCCTATGCTTGCAGGCCCCAACCCCTGCCTCGCCCCTAGCCTCCCCTACCTGTGCAGGTGGGCTATTGGAATCTGGTGCAGATGCTGAGGCAGGTGCCGGCAGCAAGGAGTTAAAAATGGAGCGACTGGAAGAGAAGAGGTCTGAAAAACAGTATCAGGGGTCTTTTGAGTCACATGCTCAGCATTTCCTGGAATTAAGACCCAAACATATTGAGAACTGAACCCCACATTGCCCAGAGGGATGCCATGGCCAAGGGCATTCCCCTCAGGGATAACTTTTTCCAGCAGAAAGAGGCCCTCTGGCTGGAGCCACACATGCTAGCAGCTAGGCTCTGGGCTCTGAAACACTCTAAGGCCTGGTGTCTCATCTGCTCCTGCAGACACAAGGGCCCAAGGACACATCTGCCTGCAGGAATCAGTATAGGAGGTGGCTGTGCCACCAGCACCCTCTGCTGCTGAGAGGGAGAACCACTCATCAGCAGAGCCAATGTCCTAGAAAAGTTTCCTAGATCTTGAGGTTATTACAAACATTTTTAGTTTTTGAAAAATCCTAACTCCTTCCCTTTGCTTATCCTAACTTCTCTCTCAGAAAGTAAGGCAGCAATCTGCTCTGTGCCCCCCGGCTCTTCCCTCCTCACCCTGGAAAGGCTCGAAAGTGTCCATGAAGTCCAGGTTGGGCTGTAGAGGAATCAGTCCTGGTTGAATCATGTCTGCATTTCCCAGATGTGCTGCAAGAATCAGAGAAAGGAATCATTTTGCTGTTTCAGATAGCACTGCAGAAATATATAAAAGGCCTGGAACAGACCCGGCCCTGCTCACATTCTAGAGTCTTCCTAAAAGAACTGTAAGCAGCTGGTTGGGATTTCTACCTTTTTACAGGTTTGTGGCCATTCTGCACCCTTGGAAGTGAGGGAAAATGAGTTTTTACAAGGAAGTATCAGGAAATGGACGCCTAGGTGTAGCTCAGCAAAGATCTCTCCCACTCCATCTAATCTGTAATCTGAGGGCTCTTATCAGAGAGGCTGGCTGGGGACGGATGCTGCCAGGCAGGAGGTATCGCCCAGGAGCACTTCTGTTTTTCTTTAGAGTAAAATCAGGGCCCGCCACCCAGGCTTAGGCACATGTTCCCCACTAAGGGCACAGTATCAGAAAAATGAAACTGATTCAGACCATACCCTGCTGCTGTTTTCTCACAGTGACACCAAAGGAACAGCAGTAGCCTTGTAAGGATCAATCTACTGCCCCACTCACTCAATGTATGTGGCATCAATTGTCACACAAGGCTGCTTAGCCTGAACAGTGACATGCAGCAGCTCAGAGATGGTCCTTAGAAGGTCTGGTGGAGAAGGCAGTCAGCTGGGTGTTCAAAGTCCAAGTGCCCAGGTAAGGCTTACCTATTTCCCGTGGGTTGGGCCAGGCCACAGGCTGGTGTGAAGAGAGTGTGGAGAAGAGGGTATCGCTAAATTCTGACATAAGCATGTCTGTGTCCAGCAGGGGGTCCTCCTCCATGGGGACTGGGGTCTTCCACCCATCCCTGTGCTTGTGCCAATATAGCATGTCATCATCCTACCACCAATACAGTGGGGGGAAGGAGTCAAAGGTGAACTCAGAATTCCCAAGCCCGTCATGCTGGGAAACATGTCACAAGGGCTGCTCTGTGGTGACAGGGTAGAGACATTCGGAGAGCAACTTCCTCCAGCCCACCCCACAGAAAAAACTGGACTGTTTCCTCAGCCATTCATGGGGCCTTCGGGGGTGGGGGTGGGGCCAGGGAGGGAAGGGAGCTGGCCTGTCTTCAGCCTCCAGAGGGTCTGTATCCTTACCACCTCCTGCTACAGAGCTTACTGGTGGGCCACCAGGGTTCCCATGGGGGTGCTCTCGGCCTCTAAGCTCACTCACCTGGGCCAGGCTAGAGAGGTCCTCATCCTTGTGCTGCTGTAGCTATAGGCAAAGGGCAGACAGTGAGGGTAGTCATCAAGGGTCCTGAGAGGGGATACAGCCCCAGCCTCACCTCCCTACACACAAGTGAACTCTTTGGAAGCGTCTGGGCCTCTTCTCTCTGGGAGACAGGTTTGGATCCTGTTCCCTGCCAACCCAGTCTGACACGGGCACAAAGATGATTCCCACCCAGAGTATGTAGGATCAACAGCCCAGTTCACGGATGGGGAAACTGAGAGAAAGATGATTCGACCAAAGCAGGAGGTCACCTGGGCTGGGCTAGAAAGTTAAGTGGTAACTTTTCTATTTGATGCTGAAAGTTCACAGCCTCTGGTCTGTGTTCTGAACACAGACTCTACTCCTTCCCTCCCCTGGGGGGTTTGTGGGAGGTGTTCCAATGAGAGTCCAGTGGATACCCTTTTCTTGAAGTAAGTCCTCCACTTGTGATACTCCCTGATCACGATCTCAATGCGACTTTTCCAGTATTTCCCTTCTGTGGTGATGGCCTGTAACAGCGACATAGGCAGAATTCAAAGAGAAGTCTTTACTTGATAAGTTAGACTCACCCATGAACTAAGACGTGACCAACACAGAAGTAAGCCTCAGGCAATCCAGCTCAGAAAACCCTATCTTGTGGTTATGCCTTCACTCACAAAGCAGGCCCCATCTCTTCTTTGCCACAACTGGCCTTATAGTTAAAAGTGATCTACAGTGGCCAGGAGGGCTTCTGGGCTCAGGTCCTGAGGCTCTACACAGGAACATAGCAGGGGAGAAGTAGATAGAGCTGCCACTTTCAGATCAGAAAGGTTCAGGCAGAATGTGACTTCCAAGAGCATCTAACTCAACCTTCCCATGATGCCAAACAGAAACACCTTCCATGACAGCCTTGAAAAGTACTAGAGACCAGGAGGCCATCCTGCCTGACAGACCACATCATTTTACCCCAAAATACTTTTTAGTGTGTGACCCAGTGAAGGATCTTTAAAAACAAAAACTAAGAAAAACAGGAGTACAATATTATTAATTTCTCACTCGTTTATGATAACACAAGCTTGGACAAATTTAAAACAATGCAGAAAAGCATAAAGTGAGTCTACCTTTCTTGTCTGGCTCCCACTCCAATCCCACCCCCCCAGAAGTACCCACTACTGAACAATTTCTCTATAACCTTCTAGACATTTCCCATGCACACATAATCTCGTAGACACACACTTAAAGATACTAAAAGGCCGCTGTGCCCCTGGCTTCTATTTATTTATTTATTTATCTGAGACAGAGCCTCAAGCTGTCGCCCTGGGTAGAGTGCTGTGGCGTCACAGCTCACAGCAACCTCCAACTCCTGAACTTAAGCGATTGTCTTGCCTCAGTCTCCCGAGTAGCTGGGACCAGAGGCGCCCACCACAAGGCCCATGTATTTTTTGATTGTAGTTGTCATTGTTGTTTGGCAGGCCAGGGCTGGATTCAAACCCGCCAACTCTGGTGTATGTGGCTGGCACCTTAGCTGCTTGAGCTACATGTGCCAAGCCTATTTATTTTTTTGAGACAGACTCTCACTCTGTCACCCAGGCTATAGTGCACTGTTATCAGCCTAGCTCATAGCAACCTCCAAATCCTGGGCTCATGTGATCCACCTATCTATTGCCTCAGCCATCCGAGTAGCTGGGACTATAGATGCTTGCCTATATCTTGAGATCTAGGTAGTAGACCTGGCTAATTTTTCTATTTTTAGTAGAGATAGGGTCTCGCTCTGGCTCAGGCTAGTCTCAAACGCCTGAGCTCAAGGGATCCTCCTCCCTTAGGCTCCCAGAGTGCTCAGATTAGAGCCACCTTGCCCGTCCTCTTCAACCTCTTTTTATCTTGGTATGTAAAGATCTTAAGGTCCCTCTTCAGTCATTAAAAACATCTCCTCATGGCGGCGCCCGTAGCTCAGTGGGTAGGGCACCAGCCATATGCACTAAGGCTGGCAGGTTCAATCCCGGTCCAGGCCAGCTAAAACAACAATGACAACTGCAACAACAAAAAAATAATAGCCGGGTGTTGTTTTGGGCACCTGTGGTCCCAGTTGCTTGGGACGCTGAGGCAATAGAATCGCTTGAGCCCAAGAGTTTGAGGTTGCTGTGAGCTGTGATGCCATACACTCTACCCAGGGCAATAGCTTGAGACTGTCTCAAAAAAATAAAGTTTCCTCATGGCCAGGCATGGTGGCTCTGGGAAGCCAAGGCAGATGGATTGCTTGAATTTAGCCTGAGCAAGAGTGAGACCCTGACTCTACTAAAAACAAGAGGAAAAAAACTAGCTAGGCATAGTAGTACATGCCTGTAATCCCAGATACTCAGGAGGCTGAGGCAAGATAATCGTTCAAGCCTGAGTTTGAGATTGCTATGAGCTGTGACACCATGGGACTCTGAGTGTGACAATGTGAGACTGTCTAAAACAAACAAACAAACAAAAACAGAAATACGCCTCCTCATAAGGAGCCAGAATCCCTCCTTATTGACTTCTAAAGAAACATTAATTTTAAGTGAAAGTAGAGGATAAATCTCCATTATTAAATCCCTCAGGTCTTCGGCCAGCCCATCTGAGAAGGGAGAAGGAACCTCTGTGGCCTGGAGGGTATTAAGTCACTTGCTCCCCTATGCTTGTCCTTTCTCCACATTGTGCTGCCAGGATAGCACAGGCCCAGCACTGCCCACTGTAATTTCCTTTTAAGATCCAGCCCTCACTAAGCTGTTGAAACAAGGGCAATTTTCCTTTCTCAGCCACAAGTACCTCTGGCCGGCGGTGCTCATCCACATCAACAGAGCCATCCAGGGGAGTGACAAAATGACATACAGGATTCTTGCGCTTCTCCAGATCTGGGCAGGGAGAGAAAGTGAAACGTCATCACTACCTAGATCTCAGAAGAAGCCTGCTCTATCTGTCCACACCTTCTAGGTGAGATCTTCTCAAGTACTCTTTCCTCTCCTTCCCTTGGAAAACTGGAATTTGGGGGAAGTAAAAGATTCCAGGTTAAAGGAAAAGAATGTCAGTATTGTAGGAGCAAAAAAGAATTGGTTGATGAAGAAGATGGCAGCCCCACACCAGCACACCCAGCCCACATCTCTCCTAGAGAAGTCCCAGAGCCATCAGCATTCACACTGGAGCCAGGAGGACGTCCACATCTTCTCAGACCCGCTCTTGACTCAGTTTTCACCTCTCTGCCCCACCCTACCTTCCCTAACTTGGGTCCAGTTGTCTAGGATGACACTGAGCACACACATGGTGAGCAACTGTGTCACACGTCAGTCCCCTAGACTTTGGCAGCTTCTCAGCAGAGGCCACTTTATCAGCCTCTTGGGCCGGAGGGCCAATAGGTGTCCAGTTCCCCAGGATTTGACTTGGGTTTCCTATCTCCACAGACTGCTCAAGAGAGAATTCTGCTAGAAGCATGGCACCCAAGTGCAGGCTCTGTGCCATAGCCCCATCCCATCCCAGCTGCTCCCAGCACTTACACTGCATATACCATGCCCGCCAGATGGCATTGTTGAGCCGGATCTTGTCTCTCCACTGGAGCTTCAGGCCCTTGAAATTTTTCCACTTTGGAGACACTAACTTCCCACTACAAGGCAAGAAAACAAACAGGGAGACTCAGTGGTGGCTCTGAAAATGAAGTGAAATTACAATGTGCTACCCCATCATTTCAGACCCCCAAACCCCTCACTGATCCATTACCAGCCACAGGCTACAAGTGATGGAATGCAGAAGTCCCCCTGGGCTGAGCAATACATAGTGGGGAGTGGTAAAGACAATGTTCACGTGTGGGGGAAACAAGATCGGCCACAGGATGCAACTGCTGGAGTAGAGATATGTGGGGCTCATTGGATTCTTCTATCTATTTTTCATAATTTCCACAATTAAAAATTAAAAAGAAATCCACTTACCACTGAATGAAAACCTGACTGTGGCCCACTTGCTCTGACACGACATCCTGAGAGGCACTTATAATCCAGACACACAAATGTCCAGCTTAAGTGCCTGCAGAGCCTCTCCTGGCTCACTCCTGATGGCATTCCCTCCACTAGGCCACCAGCTCATCCTTCCATGTGCTGCTCCCATACCATCCCATCTGAGCCAGCGCTGGCCTTTCCCAGGCTGTAGCTGATTCCAACTCTGGACAGCACTCATACATATGCACACTCGACACAACAATGTCCACACACATTCACCTACCCCATATGAGACTGTAGCTTCTCTTGGGAAGTCCCTACAGGTATTTGGGCACATAGTACAGGCTCATCTGACAATTCTTCATTGAATAAGTTAAGAGCACTTGCAAACCGAGCTGATAACAGGTGAAAGCTCCCGGGTAGCACAACTGTCCTGAGCAGTTCAGTTTTCCAAGTACTATGCCAAGAGCCATCTCTGAGTAGCTGGCATAAGGTATTTCTTTTGCAGATGGCTCAAGAAGGGCAAAGCACTATTTTTGGTCCATTATCAAAGGGCGTTTGGAGGTTGTACCTAACTGTAGGCCACAGCCCTGGCTCCTTGTCCAGTCCTACTCCAGGGACATGCCAATGACAGCTGAAGTCTTTAAAGAAAGCGCCAAGCAATAAACATTAAGTGAACCTGAAAAGTTGTTCTGTAAAGCAAAACCCCCTAGCTAAAACCTCACACCTATCTCCACCAAAACCAGCAAGGAGCCAGACTTTGGATAATAAGGACCAGAAGGCTATGACCTCCAGATAAAATGTCACAGCACATCCTTTGGGCATACGAGGTACATCCAGGAGTCATACACATTCCTCCTTCCTTCTCTCCCCAATCGAAAGGCACATCTAACCTACCTCTACAGTAACTGGTCAGCCTCACCTACATATAAAAGCCAGGGCTGCGGTGTCTCAGAGCTGTTTCCGCATTACTGCATAACCTCAAAAGGCAGAATAATGCCCCTCCTCCTGTGCTTTAATAGGGATTAAATGAAAGCGGGTATGTGTGCACAGTAAATACACACATACACACACAACTGGTAAACCCTAAAGCATTTAGTAACTACCTTGATTACATACTGAAAGGTATGATTTTTAACACTGTCTCCTGACTTGAGAAGTCCTTTCCTTGACATTTCCACACTGCCATTTGGCTCCTGCTCATCCACAGGTAAAAAAAGGAGATACTATGTGCTCTTCTCAATACAGTGAACAGATGTAGGCCAAGGTCAGTCCACTCACCCTTTGACATCCCATGTAGCTGCAGAATCAAGGGTGTGGGGGTTTCTCATTTACTCAGTCGATAAGTACTAAGCATCTGCTCTGTGCTGTCAAGAGCCAAGAGCTGAGATAAGGTCCCCCATGGAGCAGGCCAACGGCTGAGGCACACATCATGCCTACATGCCAAGCATCAGGTGGGAGAGGGCTGTGGACATAAGGCGCCATAACCAAGCCAGCCAGGCAGTCAGGAGAGGCCTACACCCAGAGGCCAGGAAAGCTAGCTCAGCTGAGGAGGGGAGGTAAGGCCCATGCTGTTCCTACTGCTTGGCCTGTGGTGGCCCAATGAGTAGGAACTTGTCCTCATTGAGGCAGCAAAAAACCCTGGTGTGGTCAGATTCTGGAATTGGTGCTGAACAAGGTCAGACGGCAGACAGTGTCCCAGAGGATAATGGTCATACCTGTGGACAAAGCCAGCCCTCTTTCCCCTTTTCTGCAAGATCACCCAGCCACTTGATGCCAGCCAAGCAGGTGGCCCTAGGAAATAAAACTAAAACTTTACTTATAATTGATACATCTTCCTCATACTAAAACTCAGAATCCTGGGGCTATTTTCACTGTGTTTAGAAATAACCAATGGGCTTAAAGATAAACCCAACCTTACTTTTGCTGTGTTATTTAAGAAAGAGCATGTCAGTGTGAGCACAGAGCATCTTCCCAGAGAAGCCACATCATATCAGCCACTTCGATTAAGCACAATGAAGGGAGCAGGAAGACACAGAGCAATTAAACCTTATAGGCTAGACACCAAATATGACAGGCTTCAGTTTAAGGGTTTCCATATTCAGCCTCCCCGATTGGTGAAATGTCCCCCTTTTCCATGATGTTTATATCAAATACAGTCAGACTTCAGCTGAATACCCAGATATAAAGAACTAACTGGCATCGAGCCATTAACCCAGAATTCTGTAATATCTCAAGAGCCAATAGATGGCGCTCAACAAACACAATAAAGTGAGTTCAAACCAAAACCAAAAGCTAAACAACCCCATGGAGGAAGAACTACCCACCACCCCTGACCCCCACGCCTATCAAGGCAGTTTCAAGCCAACACCCAAAGAAGCAACTTGTATAGCTCTATGACGTGAAGGTGTTATAAAGAGGAAAGATGTACCTAGACAAACTGTGTCAGGAAACGCTGAGGTAGGTTTCTGTAAATTTCTTTCCTGAGGGGCTCCTCAGAGCCTTCAAGTTGCTAATCTTCCGGAGAGGAAGAGAAGACATTTCCTATGTAGACATCCACAGGGACTAACGTCTAATTTCCCACAAAATATACTAATAGGAAAAGCTGCTCTAAAAAGACCCCTGGGCTCGGTGCCTATAGCTTAGTATTTAGGGCACTGGCCACATACACTGGGGCTGGCTGGTTCAAACCCTGCCCAGGCCTGCTAAACAACAATGACAACAACAACAACAAAAATAGCCAGGCCTGTGGCGGGCGCCTGCAGTCCCAGCTACTCAGGAGGTAGAGGCAAGAGAATCACTTAAGCCCAGGAGTTGGATGTTGCTGTGAGCCACGGCACTCCACCAAGGGCAACACAGTGTGACACTGTCTCAAAATAATTAAATAAATAAAACAAAAAGTCCCACGAGGGAACCTGCAGAAGAGGAGGGCAGCAGCCTAGAAAGCAAGGCAGGTCAGACTCCAACTCCCTCAGCCCTGCCCGGCTGAACTTGCCTTCTAGAGGCTGCTGATTGGGATGCTTCTTAGTCTGACTCAGGACTGTGCTATACTCTCTTTAAAGCACAACCAGAACACGATGAACATTTCTCTGGAGTCACTGGCTCCCCCACAATAGCCTCAGCTTCCCTGCGGTGGTCACCCACCCATGGCGCTCTAGGGCCTCCCCATCAGAACAATGTTCCCCAACTCTACTCACTTGTCCACTTAACTCTCTCTTCCCACTCTGTGGGAAAGCCAAGGTCTGGGGCTGACTCACCTCTGAGTACTTGGCACACAGGAGGTGCTTTTAAATAAAGAGTTATTAAATGGGCCAGGAGCAGTGGCTCACACCTATAATCCTAGCATACTGGGAGGCAGAGGCAGGTGGATCGTCTGAGCTCAGCAATTTGAGACCAGCCTGAGCAAGAGGGAGACCCTGTCTCTGCTAAAAATAGAAAAACTGGCTGGGCATTGTGGCAGCCTCCTAGCTACTCGGGTGGCTAAGGCTGGAGGATTGCTTGAAACCAGGAGTTTGAGGTTACTGTGAGCTCTGATGACACCTGGCAGTCTACCCAGGGTGACAGAGAGACTCTATCTCAAAAATTAAAAAGTTATTAAACTTCCATGAAGAACAATCTTTACATCACCCTGCCATAGCTGCCCTTCCTAGAAGGCAGGTTTTTGACATAAAACAGGAAATTCTCAGTAGAACAAAGGTCTCTCTCAAAAATTCTTGGATTTGGCTCAGCGCCTGTGGCTCAAGCAACTAAGGCACCAGCCACATACACCTGAGCTGGCGGGTTCGAATCCAGCCCAGGCCCGCCAAACAACTACAGCTGCAACCAAGAAATAGCCGGGCATTGTGGCAGGCACCTGTAGTCCCAGCTACTTGGGAGGCGGAGGCAGGAGAACCGCTTGAGCCCAGGAGTTGGAGGTTGCTGTGAGCTGTGATGCCATTGCACTCTACCCAGGGTGACAGCTTGAGGCTCTGTCTCAAAAAAAAAAAAATTCTTGGATTAAACTAGCAAACTATGAATTCTTCAGAGGTCTGGCAAGAGACCTCTTTGGATTGGAAGGAAATTAAATTGCAAACTTCACACAAACCAAGCTGGAATAAGAACAGGGCGGGAAGAGAAGTACAGCAGGGCAGGACCAGGTCAGGGATCTGGATTCTCTGGGTCCCAGGTGGGGTTAGCTGCTCAGACCATTCTTTCTGAAAGAAAGCAGGTAGAAGGTCTCTGTCTCACACACCTGGTAGAGTCCATTCAACTATATTTGTTTGGTATGGGGCCATGCTCCTTTGCCATTCCTGCTGCTTCCTAGAGGGACATCCATCAGCCAAACATCCTTGGCCTCCTTACTCCCTTGCAGACAGGTAGACCAGCGTATGTCACCAGTGTTGAAGGAGACCTAGGCAGGGGTAGGCAGGCTCTTTCCTCCTCCCTTCCTGGGAGCAAGCTGCCCACAGGCCTCCTGCTCTGCTCCTGGAGAGAGGGGTTGGGGTAGAAAGTCAATCTGAGCTTCACTTACAAGCCACATCCTTCGCTTGATCAACAATAAAGATAATATTTTGGCCACCATTTTCTGACTTAAAAAAAATTGTGGTAAAATATATATACATATAAAATACATATAACATAAAATTTATCCTTTTTTTTTAGAGACAGAGTCTTGCTCTGTCACCCAGGCTAGAGTACAGTGGTGCAATCATAGCTCACTGTAACCTCAAACTCCCTAGCTCAAGGGATTCTCAGCCTCTCAAGTAGTTCGGACAATAGGCAGGATCACAACATCCAGCTAACTTCTTTACCTTTTGCTATGTTGCCCAGGGTTGTCTCAAACGCCTGGCCTCAAGTCATCCTCCCACCTCAGACTTCCAAAGTGCTGGATTGCAGGCATGAGCCACTGCCCAGCCCCATTATAACCATTTTAAAGTAGATGATTCAGTACTATTAAGTACACTGACAATGTTGTACAATCATCACCACTACCTAGTTCCAGAACTTTCTTATTACCCCAAAAGGAAACTCTGCCTTTAGCAGTCATTTGCCATTTCCTCCTCACCCCAGACCCTGGCAACCACCGATCTGCTTTCTGTATCTATAGATTTGTCTCTTCTGGACATTTCACATGATATGTGCTATTTGTGTCTGACTTCCCTTCCTTAGCATAATATTTCAAGGCTCAGCCATGCTGTAACAGTTTCAGAACTTCATTCCTTTTTAAGGCTGAATTAATACATATTCCATTGTATCACATTCTGCTTATCCATTCATCTGCTGATGGATTCATGGGTTATATCACCCGTGGCTACTGTGAACAATGAACTGACTCCTTTTGTTTTATTTCCTAATCACTTCAGGGGACCGCTCATCATTGAGCTGGCACTGGGGCAAAATGACAGGCAAAAGCCATTCTGAGCCTTCTTGGAGGGCAAGCTGACAATTGTCTATCAACATTTTAGGTGCAGATCCCTTTGACTCACAATTCTACTTCTAGGAATTGATTCCACCGACCCACTTGCACACAAGTACCGAGACATAAATAAAAGGACATTAAACTGCAGCTCTCTTTGTAGCAGCAAAATACTTGGAAACAACTCAGATGGTTTAGGAGGATCAGTTAAACTGTGGTATATCCACACAGTGAGACACTATGGGGTAATTTAAAAAACAACACATTTATATGTGCTAATAGCCAAGATCTACAAGATGCACTGTTAAGAAAAAAGAAAAAAACAACACACAAATCATGATATCCATTATGGCTATCATTTGCAAAATAGCTAGATATCCAGTATGGCTACCATTTGTATCTTTAATAGGGAGATATACGTACACACACAGGAAGGGAGGAGGGAAGATGAAAGACAGCTAGCCAATCTCAGGATGGATACATAAGAAACAGTCAACAGTGATACAGTGATTTCCCTTTGCAGAAATGAGCTGGAGAAGAATTAAGGGGTTGGGTGCAAAGGGGTCTTCACTGTCCACAGTTTTGTATTATTTAAATACAACACAGGAATGTATAGCAGTTACCCTGATCCATGGCTTCACCTTCCATGTTTTTCAGCTACCTGCAATCAGCTATGGTCCAAAAATAGTCAATGTGAAATACCAGAAGTAAATAATCCATAAGTTTTAAATTGTGCACTGTTCTGAGTAGCATGATAAAATTCCACACTGTCCTGCCCTATCCTGCCCTGGATGTGACTCATACCATTGTACGGTGGATCTGTGCTGTATGTACCACCTGTCCGGGACAGCCTTCTAGGTTATCAGATTGACGGTTGTAGTATCAGTGCTTGTGTTTAAGTCACCCTTATTTTACTTAATTATGACCCCAAAGTGCAATAGTAGTAATGCTGGCAATTCAGATATGCCAGAGAGAAGCTTTGTAAAGTGCTTCCTGAAAGAGAAAAGAAAGTTCTCATTTTAATAAGGGAAGAAAAGGGATGCTGAGTTTGCTACTAGGATAAGAATTAATCTTCTACCCATGAAACCGTGAATAGTATTTTGTAATTGTTCTATTTTATTATGTTATTGTTGTTAATCTCTTACTGTGCCTAATTCATTAATTAAACTTTATCATAAGTATGTATGTATGTGGGGAAAAACAGTATATACAGGGTTCAGTGCTATCCACAGTTTCAGGCATCCACTGGGGATCTTGTAACAAATATCCTGTGGCCAAGGGGGTATTACTGTAGTATTTTTTCAAAATCAACAAGAAAAAGAGAGTCAACATCCAAGACCTTATAGGCTTCCTTCCAGTTAATTTGGGAAGGCAATTAATCACAAAACAGATATACACTTGGGAATGAGCCAATATTGTGCACCAGATCCAAAATGTGAGGGATAATGGTTACCAAGTGATTTTAATGAGTGAATGGAGGACTAATGCTCAGTCTCTCCCTCCTCCCAGACTCCATTTCTTCTACTGGCTTTTCCCGTAAGCTCGGCCTAGCCCCAGAGGTTGCCTGGAGCCAAAGCTATCAGGCTGCAAACAAACAAAGGTTCATTAAGAGGCTGGGACATAGCGTGTAGCCTCAGTGGCATGGCAGGAGAAGGGAAGAGCATGCCTGGGCCCCTCCATCATAGGACCCCGGCCCCATGCAGAGAGAGCCTCCTGCTCAGGAAGTCTGGAAGTTTTTCAGGCCCTGCTCCCATGCCCAGGTGTGAGCATCACTCTTGCACCTAGAATCATCCTCCTTGTGGCTCCTTAGCATCTTTATTTCTTCTTACATTCAAAGAAAGTTCTGTTGGAGAAGCAGGCTCCGAGGGCTACGGTAGGAAGCAGAAACATGGGCTCCTAAGGTCCTCATTTCAGGTCTATCCTACCAATAAGGGGAGAGAGCACAGTCAAGCACATGGATGCATATCTGCTCACCTGCATGTTTGCTTATTAGGATTTATGTTTGCCTTTTTTGTGTAAAAAAGCAGGAAGTAACTATTTCTGTGACCACCAAAAAACAAGGGCAACATGAGGAAGTGGACACAGGCAAAATGTGCCTTGTTATGATGGTGACTTCTCCTTGACCTGGCCATGACCTCCAGGGGCATGAGGCCTTGCTTTCCACTTAGGAACAGACACACCACCATGCTTGTACCACTTGTAAGCCAATGAAAGTAATTTCTGGACAAGCCTCATTAGCTGCTTGAGCCTACCTTCTGCAAAATAGTAACAACATCCACTGTGCAGAAGGGCTAGAAAGGTCACAGCAGGTATGGGAGCCTGGGCCCAGCACAGAGGAAGCCTGGTCTTTCCAAGCACATTCCCACATTTAAGGTGATTCTTGGGCATACCCTTTGAGTTTAAAGCCTGGAACTGGCTGGCAGATTCGAGCCATAACTAAACTTTCAGGCAGGAGCTGGGGCCCAGAGGCAGGGCACACGTTTAAAGCCTTATTCTAGGTGTACTTGCCAGGAGAGTAAACTGATCAGTACCTCTGATCAGAACCCAGGGTGATCCAGACTCCTCTGGGCTGAAGATTGAACCAGATAAAAGTGAAACCTAAATCTCTGAATGGGGCAAGTGGGCAGGTAGGGAAGCAATATAAGAAATATGAAGACTACAATATATAACTAAACTACAATATATAACTTTAGGAAAGAGGTGATGTTTCACTTTAATTTGCATCACTTGTTAATGAAATTTAATAATTTTTAAAAATCTGAGCATTAGCTCTGTGTCTCTTTTATTTTCTGAGGTATCTGTCCATGCCCTTTGTCTTTAAGAAAACCCTTTTTATTTTAAAATAATTATAAACTCAGAGGAAGTAAAAAAAAAAAAAAAATGCAATGAAGAGTCCCGTGTACCCTTCACCCAGTTTTCCCAGCAGAGGCACGTTATACAGCTGTGGTACAATATCACAACCAGTAAACCAGCTTTGGGACATTACTGTATTAGACTACAAGTCTTATTCAATGTTTACCACCCATTGAAATGTTGCTTTTTTCCTTGCCATTTTATATTTGTAACACTAAAATACCAGTAATACTAATGTGTTACTTTGATGTTCCTGCCAATGTCTCTGTAGCATAATTTTTTAAATAGAGAAAGGATTTTGCTATGCTGTCCAGGCGGTGTACCCCTACACCTGACTCTCCCCTAGGTTTCTGAGAGTCTTTTGCTTGCTTTTTTTTTTTTTTTTTTAAGACAAGAGTCTCACTTTACCGCCCTTGCTAGACTGCCATGCATCATAGCTCACAGCAACCTCAAACTCAGACTCGGGCGATTCTCTTGTTTCAGCCTCCCAAGTAGCTGGGACTACAGGCGCCCACCACACGCCTAGCTATTTTTAGAAATGGGGTCCCGCTCTTGCTCAGGCTGGTCTTGAACTCCTGAGCTCCTGCAATCCACCCGCCTCGGCCTCCCAGAGTACTAGGATTACAGGCGTGAACCACTGCGCCCGACCTTCTTGCTTGTTTTTATTGTGTGTCTTTGATTATAAGTTATATATTGTAGTCTTCATATTTCTTATATCGCTTCCCTACCTGCCCACTTGCCCCATTCAGAGATTTAGGTTTCATTTTTATCTCCTTTTTAGCTTTTTTAGTCTTACGCATTTCTTTCTTTCTTTTTTTTTTGTAGAGACAGAGTCTCACTGTACCGCCCTTGGGTAGAGTGCTGTGGCGTCACACTGCTCACAGCAACCTCTAACTCTTGGGCTTACACGATTCTCTTGCCTCAGCCTCCCGAGCAGCTGGGACTACAGGCGCCCGCCACAACGCCCGGCTATTTTTTTGTTGCAGTTTGGCTGGGGCCGGGTTTAAACCCGCCACCCTCGGCATATGGGGCCGGCGCCCTACTCACTGAGCCACAGGCGCCACCCAGTCTTACGCATTTCTTTAAAAACTACATACCTACTGACTAGGTGCAGTGGTTCACACCTGTAATCCCAACACTCTGGAAGGCTGAGGCAGGAGGATCACTTGAGCTCAGGAATTTGAGACCAGCCTGAGCAATAGCGAAAGTGAGGCCCTGTCACTACCCAAAATAGAAAAATTAGCCAGGTGTAGTGGCAGGTGCCTGTAGTCCCAGCTGCTTAGGAGGCTAAGCCAGGAGGATAACTTGAGCGCAAGGGTTTGAGTTTACTGTGAGCCAGGCTGACCTAGCACTCTAACCTAGGCAATAGAGTGAGACTCAAAAACAAAGTACCTAGGGCGGTGCCTGTGGCTCAAGGAATAGGGTGCCAGTCCCATATACTGGAGGTGGTAGGTTCAAACCTGGCCCAGCCAAAAGAAAAAACTGCAAAAAAAAAAACCCCAAAACAGGGCAGCGCCTGTGGCTCAGTGAGTAGGGCGCCAGCCCCATATGCCGAGGGTGGCAGGTTCAAACCCAGCCCCGGCCAAACTGCAACAAAAAAATAGCCGGGCGTTGTGGCGGGCGCCTGTAGTCCCAGCTGCTCGGGAGGCTGAGGCAAGAGAATCGCGTAAGCCCAAGAGTTAGAGGTTGCTGTGAGCCGTGTGACGCCATGGCACTCTACCTGAGGACGGTACAGTGAGACTCTGTCTCTACAAAAAAAAAAAAAAAAACCCAAAACAAAAACAAAGTATCTACAGTGAAAAAAATTAAAAACAATAAGGAACAGTACAAAGAATAAAGGCACAGTCACCTGCAATTTTACCACCTAGAAATAACTGTTGTAAAATTTTGGTGATACGGGTAGGGCGCCGGCCCCATATGCCGAGGGTGGCGGGTTCAAACCCAGCCACGGCCAAACTGCAACAACAACGAAAATAGCCGGGCGTTGTGGCGGGCGCCTGTAGTCCCAGCTACTCGGGAGGCTGAGGCAAGAGAATCGCTTAAGCCCAGGAGTTGGAGGTTGCTGTGAGCTGTGTGAGGCCACGGCACTCTACCGAGGGCCATAAAGTGAGACTCTGTCTCTACAAAAAAAAAAAAAATTTTGGTGATAGTATTGTGTAATAAAGGGCCAGGGGCAGTGGCTCACACCTGTAATCCCAGCACTCGGGAGGCAAGACTGGTGGATCGCCTGAGCTCAGGAGTTCAACACCAGCCTGAGCTGGAGCAAGACTCTCCTAGTCTAAAAAAAAAAAAAAAGCCAGGCATTGTGGGGGGCACTTGCAGTCCCAGCTACTCGGAAGGCTGATGCAAGAGGATTGCTTGTGCCCTAGAGTTTGAGGTTGCTGTGAGCTAAGACGCCACAGAACTCTACTGAGGGTGACCAGGTGAGACTTTGTCTCAAAAAATATATATATAGTGTAGTAAACAACACAGCTTATCCAAGGAGAGGTCAGGCCTTTACCCTTGGCAACCGGAGGACAACTCTAGGTCCCTGGAATGTCCTGCCTGATGGGAGTGTGTTTGCCTGGTGGCTTTTGCCACATCACAGTCTGACACTAAGGTTTACATGCAAAGTGGAGTATCAGTTCCAACCAACCTCTGTATGAACTGCTAACTAAAGGTCTAACCAGACCTCTGGGAGTGACTAGAGACTAAAGGTCAGCCACACCGGCAGCATGGATGGAGCCCCAGTAAAAACTCTGGTCTTGGCTGACTTTAATTTGAATCCTTTCCCTGTAATATCCTATAACCATGAAGATAACCGTTTTCAGTGACTTCTGTTAATCCCTCTGGTGAATTACTGAATCTGAGGATGGTTCTGGGAACCTCCCAATTTGCAACTGGTGTTAGAAGTAAAGGCAGTCGCATGGACCGTTTTAACTCTGCAGATGGCCCTTAAGGTCCTCCAACAATGCATTTTTCTGATTATGTATGTATACAGATAAAGATACAAATATATGAATAAACAGTTTAAATACACAGGCTCATAGGCTGGGCACAGTGACTCATGCCTGTAATCCTAGTGCTCTGAAAGGCGAGGCAGGTAGATTGCTTGAGCTCACCAGTTGGAGACCAGCCTGAATAAGAACGAGATTCCATCCCTACTAAAAACAGAAAAAATTAGCTGGGCATCATGGTAGGGGCCTGTAGTCCCAGCTACTTGGGAAGCTGAGGCAGAAGGATTATTTGAATTTGAGATTGCTGTAAGCTATGATGACAGCACTCTACCCAGGGTGACAGAGTGAAACTATCTCAAAAAAAAAAAAAAAATGTTTAAAGTGTGGGATCACAGTTTTGGTTTGGAGTTTTTTTTTATACTTTTTAGAGATAAGGTCTTGCTCTGTTGCTCAGCCTGGAATGAAGTGGCTGGGCCACATGCATATGCTGTATGACTCACATAAAAAATGTCTGCCAGGGCGGCGCCTGTGGCTCAGTCGGTAGGGCGCCGGCCCCATATACCGAGGGTGGCGGGTTCAAACCCGGCCCCGGCCAAACTGCAACCAAAAAATAGCCGGGCGCTGTGGCGGGCGCCTGTAGTCCCAGCTACTCGGGAGGCTGAGGCAAGAGAATCGCTTAAGCCCAGGAGTTGGAGGTTGCTGTGAGCTGTGTGAGGCCACGGCACTCTACCGAGGGCCATAAAGTGAGACTCTGTCTCTACAAAAAAAAAAAAAAAAAAATGTCTGCCATATTTTTGTTTTATAACCCATTTTTTACATATATGCCAATAAATACAGTGTTTCATACTATTTTTCCTGGCTACAGAATATTCCACTGTACATGTATATTGTCATTATCTACTTGACCATTTCCCCACAAATGTATGTTTATACCGGCAGTCATATGTTATTTTAAATATTCCCTATTATTAAAAATGCTATGATAAACATTCTGGCACTTACATCTTTGTGCAAGTGCATGACTGTTTCTGTAAGAATAATTCCTAGATATAGAAAAGCTGAATCAGAAAATATGGGTACAGTTATAATTTTGTGGTAATCAAGGAATCTTTCAAAATTTATACCAATTTACAGTCCCAAAAGTAGTGAATAGGGCCTATTTCCTCAAGCCATTACCTGTGTTAATAATTACTGTTTGCTAATCTGAAAAGCAAAAATTTAGGTCACTGATATTTTGATTTCCATTTGCCAGCACCTTTTTATGTTTATTAGCTACTGGATTTTTTATGTTAAATGTCTGCACATCTTTTGCTCATTTTGTTTCTTTTCCTTGTTGGTTTATAAGCCCTTTGGTGGAAATGTCTCTAACACATATGATGGTGTTACTATGCCAGTCCTGACAGCTGATCTTTGTCTTGACTATTTATTGGTGTGCTTAGTTTTGTTTCTTGCTCTACTTAACTTTTTAATATATGGTGGGGTTTTGTTGCCCTGCCCACCTTTTATTGTATTCATCATAGCTCACACCTCAATAATAGGGCAACTGCCACCCTGACCAAGTGGCTAAGCCACACAGAGAAGCCACACATATTAAAATTTTCAATAATGTAGTCAAAATTTAAAAGTCCCTTCTTTTCATGTCATATTTAAAAGGCTTTTCCCACCCCAAGACTGTGAAAACACTTATCTATGTTCCTTTCTAGTACTTTCACATCTTCATTTTTTATATTCAACTCTTGGCTCCACCTAGAATTTATTTTGGTTAAATAAACAATATAGGGATGACACAGGGATCTTGCTTTAGGTAGGATTTACTAAATAATCCATCTTTCCCCTGTTAAAGTTCCGCTTTCTTCATATACCACCTTGCCATATATACGCCTCTAAATCACTATTTCTTTTGGTGTTTTGTGCCTACTTTTTTTTTTTTTTAAAGACAAAGTTTTACTTTGTCACCCTCGGTGGAGTGCCATGGCATCACAGCTCACAGCAACCTCCAACTCCTGGGCTTAGGCGATTCTCTTGCCTCAGCCTCCTGAGTAGCTGGGACTACAGGTGCCTGCCATAATGCCCGGCTATTTTTTCTTACAGTTTGGCCGGGGCTGGGTTTGAACCCACCACCCTTGGTATATGGGGCCGGTGCCCTACCCACTAAGCCACGGGTGCCACCTTTTTTTTTTTATTATTAATTGCAGTTTGGCTGGGGTCGGGTTTGAAGGTTTGAACTTGCCACCTTTGGTTATGGGGCCAGCGTCCTATTCACTGAGCCACAGGCACCACCTGTGCCTATGTTTTTAATGACTACGCTTTTTATATAACTGATTCATTGCTGGGGGGGGATTTATTTAGTACTTCACACAACTCACCAAAATAAATTCTGACTAGTTATCTGTCTCATCTTCCCCCACTAATTTATGATACTTCCATTAACATATATTAAATCATAACATACACTAGTGTCTACTCTGGGGCCTTGTGTCATTAACTCACATCTAATCCTGTGCTAGTGTCGCAATGATTGATTGATTGATTTATATTTCAGAGCACACACATACATTTTGGTTGCGTAATTTGCATTTGTACCTTTTTTTTTTTTTTTTTTTTTGAGATAGAGTCTTACTATGTCGCCCTTGGTAGAGTGCCGTGGCATCACTGCTCACAGCAACCTCCAACTCTTGGGCTCAAGCAATTCTCTTGCCTCAGCCTCCCAACTAGCTGGGAATACAGGCACCCGCCACAATGCCCAGCTATTTTTTGTTACAGTTGTCACTGTTGTTTTAGCTGGCCCAGGCTGGGTTCATACCCAACATCCTCAGTGTATGTAGCTGACACTGTAACCACTGTACTATGGGTGCCAAGCCTATTTGTACCTTTTAGTCATTCACACAGAATATATGTGCACCAGTTAGGTGTGAATTTACTCTACCCCTCATCCCTACTCCCACCTACTTGATTTCTGTTGAGTTTTACTTCCATATGTGCACACAAGTGTTCATCCACTAGTTTGAATTTAGTATTGAGCACATATGGTATTTGTTTTTCCATTCTTGCTATACTTCACTGAGAAGAATGGTTTCCATTTCTACCTGGGTTGTTGCAAGACTAGATCACCTTTTTTTTTATACCTGAGGAATATTCCACAGTATACATATATTATAGTTTATTAATCTATTCATGTACTGATGGGCACTTGGGCTGTTTGCAAATCTTTGCGACTGTGAATTGTGCCGCTGTAAATACTTGAATACAAGTGTCTTTTTGATAAAGTATCTTTTTCCTCAGGCAGCGCCTGTGGCTCAGTGAGTAGGGCACCGGCCCCATATACCAAGGGTGGTGGGTTCAAACCCGGCCCCGGCCAAACTGTAAGAAAAAATAGCCAGGCATTGTGGCAGGTGCCTGTAGTCCCAGCTACTCAAGAGGCTGAGGCAAGAGAATCGCCTAAGCCCAGGAGAAGTTGGAGGCTGCTGTGAGCTGTGTGACGCCCACTCTACCGAGGGCGATAAAGTAAGACTGTTTCTACCAAAAAAAAAAAAAAAAAAAGTATGTTTTTCCTTTGGTAAATGCCTCCAGGTGGAAACGCTAGATCAAAAGGTAGATCTACTTTTAGTTCTTTGAAATACCTCCATACTATACTACTTCACAATGATTTATTATTAATAATTATCACCTTATAATATGCTTTACCATTTAGGTAAGGTTAGTCCCCATCATTTTTTAAAACAAATTTAGAATTTTAGAATTCTAGCCTATTATTCTTCCATGTGAACTTTAAAATCATGTTGTCAAATCTTAAAAGAAAACTATTCTACCTAGTATTTTGACTGGGGTTAATAAATACTTGATAAATAAATTAATAAGGGTGGCGCACGTAGCTCAGTGGGTAGGCACTGGCCACATGCACTGCGGCTGGAGGGTTCAAACCCAGCCCCAGCCAGCTGAAACAACAATGACAACTCCAACAAGAAAAATAGCCGGGCATCGTGGCAGGCGCCTACAGTCCCAGCTACTTGGGAGGCTGAGGCAAGAGAATTGCTTAAGCCCAAGAGTTTGAGGTTGCTGTGAGCTGTGACGCCACAACACTCTACCCAGGGCGATACCTTGAGACTCTGTCTCAAAAATAAATAAAAATAAAATAAATAAATAAAATTCTATAAAAGAACCAGGTGCAGTGGCTCATGCCTTTAATCCCAGTACTTTGGGAGGCCAAAGTGGGCGGATCACCTAAGCTCACAAGTTTGAGATCAGCCTAAACTAGAGCGAGACCCCATCTCTAAAAAATAGCCAGGTACCTATTGTGTGTAATGCAATGATACATTTCCAGTCCCGGCCAAACTGCAACAAAAAAATAGCTGGGCGTTGTGGTGGGCGCCTGTAGTCCCAGCTACTCGGGAGGCTGAGGCAAGAGAATCGCTTAAGCCCAGGAGTTGGAGGTTGCTGTAAGCTGCGTGATGCCACAGCACTCTACCGAGGGCCATAAAGTGAGACTCTGTCTCTACAAAAAAAAAAAAAAAAGAATAAACTATGTATGTTTTTGCCACAACAAATAAGTAAGCAAGGAGACAATTATGTTAATCAGTTAGATGTAAGCATTCCACATTGTATATCAAATCAGCACATTGTACCCCATCAATGCATTAATGTACACAGTTATGATTTCATAAAGAATTTAAAAATAAAACCTCCACCCAACTGCAGACATCTGGCTTAAAGAGGAAGTAAGTAAAGAAACAGAGTTCTCTGGGCAGAGCAAACACCTAGAGGCAAGACTCTAGAAACTGGCTACCAGAGATGTAAGTAACAGAAATAGATCACACTTGCAAAATGTTTCTGAGCTCCTGTGAAGACTGACAAAACCCAAATTTGTTATTCTTATTAATCATTTTGAGGGACTGCCAGCTACATAACCTACTTAAAAGTCAGAGAAATATGAAGCTGCCTGACGCATTCAAAGGATCAGGTAACACTTGCCAGGTAGCCAAGACCTATAAATAGGCTTTAAATGGGTTTTCTCTTTTTTAGATGAGAATTCAATGAGCTTATTCCAAACGCCTCTTCAGTTCTAAGGGTCTGGAATTGTACCCCTCCCCAGAGAAGGGGTGCTGATCCCACAGAACACTAATGAGGGGTCCCCAAAGCAGGATATAGTCTCAGAATAGACAGGTCTACGACACCTCCCCACAGCCACAGACCTATCTCTGAAAGGGGGGATTCAAAAGTACAAACAAGCAAACAACTTTATACTGCCCTCATCACGTAACAGGAATTCCAAAATAAATCTACTTTCCTTTTGGTGCTAAAGATGATTTCCTTCCCATCTGCTACTGAGAATTGGCTGTCATCCTAAATCTCTCCCTCTTTTTCTGTCCTCCTCTAATATATGTTTTTTAATCAGTTTATTAACCTTTCAAATAGCAGAGGAGTTTGGGATGGGCAGAAGAGTTGGAGCATAATCCACTAAATGGCAGGCAAGTGGCTCATGCCTGTAATCCCAGCACTTTGGGAAGCCAAGAAGGGCAGATTGCCTGAAGTCACAAGTTCAAGACCAGCCTGAGCTAGAGCAAGCTGTGATGCCACGACAGTCTACCAAAGGTGACAAAGTGAGACTCTGTATCAAAAAAAAAAAAAAAAAAGAAGAGAAGAATGAACTTGAGCCCAAGAATTTGAGGTTGCTGAGAGCTGTGACGCCACAGCACTCTACCGAGAGAGACAAAGTGAGACTCTGTCTAAATAAATAAATAAATAAATAGCAGGCAAGCTATTCTCAGTCACACTGGTCTCTATTTCATAAATGCACTACAGCTCCACAGCTGACACATATGAAAAGAGTAACATCTGGGTGGCGCCTGTGGCTCAGTCGGTAAGGCGCTGGCCCCATATACCGAGGGTAGCGGGTTCAAACCCGGCCCCGGCCAAACTGCAACCAAAAAATAGCTGGGCGTTGTGGCGGGCGCCTGTAGTCCCAGCTGCTTGGGAGGCTGAGGCAAGAGAATCGCGTAAGCCCAAAAGTTAGAGGTTGCTGTGAGCCGTGTGACGCCACGGCACTCTACCTGAGGGCCATAAAGTGAGACTGTCTCTACAAAAAAAAAAAAAAAGAAAAGAAAAGAGTAACATCTGATTCCTCTGAAGTCAAAATCCCAGGTTTTACTGAGGAAATCTGATTCTGTCCATTGTGCCTGTCTTGGTGTCATAAAAATTCAACTTATCTCTCAGCAGACTCTCCCACCAAGCCACTCTTCACAGAGGGAAACATAGCATATCTTCCAATCAGAGCCTACTCTGAAAGACACTTTCAGAATCACCCTGTCAGCTGCCAGCCACAGAAGAGCTGGGAAGAAGTCAATCAGTGTCTCCAGCTGCCAGCTCTTCAACCTGGAACAGACTTGTACATGAATGTTCACAGCAGCTTCATTCAAAATAAAGCTTGGCCAGGTACAGTGTCTCATACCTATAATCCTAGCACTTAGGGAGGCAGATGGATTGCCTAAGCTCAGGAATTCAAGACCAGCCTGAACAAGAGTTAAGGCTCCATCTCCACTAAAAATAGAAAAACTAGTTGTGCATTGTGATGGCTGCCTATAGTCCCAGCTACTCGGGAGGCTGAGGCAGGAGGATCACTTGAGCCCAAGAATTTGAGGTTAGGCCGGGCGAGGTGGCTCACACCTATAATCCTAGCACTCTGGGAGGCCAAGGCAGGTGGAATGCCTGAGCTCACAGGTTCAAGACCAGCCTGAGCAAGAGCAAGACCTCGTCTCTAAAAATAGTTGGGCGTTGTGGTGGCACCAGCTACTTGGGAGGCTGAGGCAAGAGAATTGCTTGAGCCCAAGAGTTTGAGGTTGCTGTGAGCTATGACACCAGAGCAAAAAGAATTTGAGGTTATTGTGAGCTAGGACTCTATGGCACTTAACCCCGGGGACATAGTGAGACACACTTTCAAGAAAGAGAAAAGAAAAAAGAAAAGAAAGGAAAGGAAAGGAAGGACAGAGAAAGGAAGAGAAGGAAGGAAGAGAGAGAAGGGAAGGGAAAGAAGGTAAGGAAGGGAGAGAAGTAAGGAGGAAGGGAGGGAGGCAGGGCCTTGGGCCCCCAAAGGGCTAGGATTATAGGCATGAGCCCTGGTGACCAGCTTGAAATGTCTATTCAAGTCCTTTCCTCATTTTTAAAAAATGGGTTGTTTCTTTCTTTTTTTTTGAGACAGAGCCTCAAGCTGTCGCCCTGGGTAGAGTGCCATGGTGTCACAGCTCACAGCAACCTCCAACTCCTGGGCTTAAGTGATTCTCTTGCCTCAGCCTCCCAAGTAGCTGGGACTACAGGCACCCGCCACGACACCTGGCTATTTTTTGTTTACAGTTGTCATTGTTGTTTGGCAGGCCCCGGCTGGATTAGAACTATGTGGCTGGCACACCTTAACCACTTGAGCTACAGGTGCTGAGCCTGTTTATTTTTGATTGTAGAGTTTTTTATATATTTGATAAAGAATGCAATTTTTATTAGATATATGATTTCCCAACATTCTCCCCCACTCTAGGGGTTGTCTTTTTTTTTTAGATAATCCACTATGTCATTCTTGGTAAAGTGCTGTGGCATCACAGCTCATAGCAACCTCAAACTCTTGGGCTTAAGCGATTCTCTTGCCTCAGTCTCCCAAGTAGCTGGGACTACAGGCGCCCGCCACACAACGCCCGGCTATTTTTTTTCTTTTTTTTTGTAGCTGTCATTGATGTTTAGCAGGCCCCGGTGGTGTTCAAACCCGCCAGCCTCAGTACATGTGGCTGGCGCCGTAACCGCTGTGCTACAGACGCTGAGCCTCAGGGTTGTCTTTTCTATACTACAACTTTTGAAAACTTTTCTAGCAGAATACATCAAAGATTTCATTGTGGATCCACTCTGATCTTGCAATTTCACTTTTAAGAATGTCTTAAGGGGGCGGCGCCTGTGGCTCAGTCCATAGGGCGCCAGCCCCATATACCGAGGGTGGCGGGTTCAAACCCGGCCCCGGCCAAACTGCAACCAAAAAAAAAAAAATAGCTGGGCGTTGTGGCGGGCGCCTGTAGTCCCAGCTGCTCGGGAGGCTGAGGCAAGAGAATCGCTTAAGCCCAGGAGTTGGAGGTTGCTGTGAGCTGTGTGAGGCCACGGCACTCTACCGAGGGCCATAAAGTGAGACTCTGTCTCTACAAAAAAAAAAAAAAAAAAGAATGTCTTAAGGAAATAATTTAAGAAATGTAATGAGAAAAACTATAAACAAGGATATTAAAGGACTATTCAACTGAATCCCAACACTCACCTTATACCATACATAAAAATTAACTCAAAATGGGACGGCGCCTGTGGCTCAGTGAGTAGGGCGCCAGCCCCATATACTGAGGGCAGCGGATTCAAATCTGACCTCGGCCAAATTGCAAAAAAAAAAAAAAAAAAATAGCTGGGCATTGTGGCGGGTGCCTGTAGTCCCAGCTACTTAGGAGGCTGAGGCAAGAGAATCGCCTAAGCTCAAGAGCTGGAGGATGCTGTGAGCTGTGACACATAGCACTCTACCGAGGGCAACAAAGTGAGACTCTGTCTCTAAAAAAATTAACTCAAAATGGATCACAGTCCTAAATGTAATAGCTAACGCTATAAAACTTCTTGAATAAAACATAACAGAAAATCCTAGACATTTTTGAGTTTGACAAAAAATTCTTAAATAGGATACAAAAACCATGAAAAGGAAAAAATAAGAGATACACTGGATTTCATCAAAATTAAAAACTTTTGCTCTTCAAAAGACAACTGAAAATGATGGCACAGATTTATTTTTATCTATGATGTACAAAAAAAAAGCAAAAAGGGCACAATGATAAAACAACGGGTATAATTCCAAGAGGAGTGGTCCAGAGGATTCTGCACTTTTCTTTCTATCTTTCCAAAATATCTGAATTCCCATTTAACAATGAGCATGTGTCTCTCTATAGTAAGCCAAGGGCAGGAGAACCTTCACAAAACAATCTCCATTTGTAAAAGAGAGAAAAATTAATGTCCATGTATTTAACAGAAAGTAAAACTCAATTAGCCAGGGTACCAAATTTGTCTTGTTGACTGGATTTGAGAGCTTTTTGTTTGTTTGTTTCATTTGCCATATTTCAGTAATGAGAATAATACTATTAAGTTTTTTGTTTGTTTGTAAACAGACAGGGTTTTGTTCCTTCGTCAAGACTATAGTGGCATCATCATTGCTCACTGTAACCTCAAACTCCCAGGGTCAAGTGATCCTCCTACTTTAGCCTCCTGAGTACCAGGTACAGATGTTCACCACCATGCCTGACTTTTTTTTTTTTTGGAGATAGAGCCTTGCTATATTGCCTAGGGTGGTCATTCTTGAACTCCTGGCCTTAAGCAATCCTCCTGCCTTGGCTTCCCAAAGTGCTGGGATTATTACAGGCATGAGTCACAGTGCCTGACCAATACTATAATTTTTAAAAGGGTTTAGTATCTTTGCTCTTTCACATGATTTGCAGATCATTTCTGTCACCAATTAATCTGGACAACAACTTTCAGTGACATAACTGGATAATAATGGCTTCAGATTATTCTGTAGAAGTTTATACATATAACATTATCTCACAATTAATTTAGTTATCTAAATTAGCTTAACTTAGTTATCTAAAGGTAAGTTCAAGTAATTCAAGATACCATAAAGGTCTATGCACTTGACTCGGTCCCTAAAACTTCACTAATTTAGTTACTATTACTTTATACCCAATTTAACCCATTGTGCAACCCAACAGAAAATGGCAAACACTAGACAGACAGGCAAACTCACTGCAGAACAAGTGACAGCCAACAGCCTGGAGGAGACAATCATTAAAGATTTGAAAAGCTGGGTGGGTGTGGTGGCTCTCGCCTGTAATCCTAGCACTTGGGAGGCCGAGGCAGGTGGATTGCCTAAGCTCACAGGTTCAAGATCAGCCAGAGCCACAGCAAGACTTTGTCTCTAAAAACAGCCAGAAGTTGTAACAGGTGCCTGTAGTCCCAGCTACTTGGGAGGCTGAGGCAAGAGAATCACTTGAGCCCCAGAGTTTGAGGTTGCTGTGAGCTATGACACCACAGCACTCTACCTAGGGCAAAAAAGTGAGACTCTGTCTCAAAAAAAAAGGCAACTCGAAAGAGTCTGGGATGGCCAAGCAGAGAAGCAAATACATCTGAATGTGGAAGAATGACCCAAAGTTACTATAATAATATAATAAATAATATTCAGAAATAAGTTACTAAATAATCAAGTTAGGCTGGGTGTAGTGGCTCAAATCTGTAATCCCTGCACTTTGAGAGGCCAAGGAGGGTGGAATGCTTGAGCTCAGGAGTTCCAGACCAGCTTGAGCAAGAGACCCCTATCTCTACTAAAAATAGAAAAGAATTAATTAATCAATCAAATTACATTACGCTGTGTTCAAGAAAGCAGCAAAGATTATCCTTTTTTATTTTTTGAGACAGAGTCTCACTCTGTCGACTTGGCTAGAGTGCCATGGCATCACAGCTGGTAATCACCTCAAACTCCTGAGCTCAAGATATCGTCTTGCCTCAGCCTTCTGAGTAGCTGGGACTACAGGTACCTGCCACAACGCCCAGCTAGTTTTTCTATTTTTAATAAGAGATGGGGTCTCACTCTTGTTCAGGCTGGTCTGGAACTCCTGAGCTCAGTAGTCTACCCACTTAAGCCTCCCAGAGTGCTCAATTATTATGCATTTGAGAGAGATTTCTACTTCCCATTAAAAATGGTTAATTTGTTTTGTTTTGTTTTGTTGAGACAGTTTCACTTCATCACCCTGGTAGAGTGCTGTGGCATCATAGCTCACAGCAACCTCAAACTCTTAGGTTCAAGTGATTCTCTTGCCTCAGCCTCCCAAGTAGCTGGGACTACGGGCACCTGCCACAATGCCCAGCTATATTTTATTATTTTATTTTATTCTATTCTATTTTATTGAGACAGAGTCTCACTTTGTTGCCCTAGGTAGAGTGTTGTGGCATCACAGCTCACAGCAACCTCCAACTCCTGGACTTAGGCAATTGTTTTGCCTTAGCCTCCCGAGTAGCAGGGACTATAGGCGCCTGCCACAACACCTGGCTATTTTTTTGTGGCAGTTTGGCTGAGGTCGGGTTCGAACCTGCCACCCTCGGTATATGGGGCCGGCGCTCTACCCACTGAGCCACAGGCGCCACCCCACCAGCTATTTTTAGAGGTCTCTCTCTGGCTTAAGCTGGTCTCGAACCTGTGACTTCAGGCAATTCACCTGCCTCAGCCTTCCAGAATGCTAGGATTACAGGTGTGAGCCACCGTGCCCAAATAATGGTTAATTTTCAATACATAAAAGATGACTAATAAACAGTGGTCTACAAAACCTGCTTATGAGGCAGATAAAGGAGGCATTTTTATGAACATATTTTAATAGCAACACAACTTTAATTGCATAAAAACTCAAAGGACTGGCATTTCAACCTAAAAAAGTCATTTTAGATTCATTCATAGATTCTTCTGTACTCCCTAAATTTTACCATGATGGTGGTTCCCACGTCTATCTCTGGATAACCCATGGATAAGGTCATTTCGTATCATCCTTCTACTACCCACCTCTATACACTAGGTATAAACTACTGCTTTTGCAGCTCCATCCTTGAGTAAAAAAGCACCAAAACTTGGATGTCTGGGGCAAAGAACTTGAAAATATTTTCCTCGCACTCAGCATGTTCTCCATCTAAGCTCTTCAAATGTTAGCCTGTAATCACATTGCGTTAGAAGACCTATATTAATCCAAATGCAGAGACACTAAATTCTTTTTCTTTTTTTTTTTGTAGAGACAGAGTCTCACTGTACTGTCCTTGGGTAGAGTGCCACGACTTCACACAGCTCACAGTAACCTCCAACTCCTGGGCCTACGCGATTCTCCTGCCTCAGCCTCCTGAGCAGCTGGGACTACAGGCGCCTGTCACAACGCCCAGCTATCTTTTTGTTGCAGTTTGGCTGGGACTGGGCTTGAACCCACCACCCTCGGCATATGGGGCCGGCGCCCTACTCACTGAGCCACAGGCGCCGCCCGACACTAAATTCTTGACCTGGGGAGAAAGGGAGTCTCAATCTTCTCACTACAAACACCTTTCTCTGTGAGCAATCTTCACCTGCTGAGGGAGAAGTTCCTAACATCCTCAACCCCTACAAGGCTCGGACTTCCACAAAGACATCCGGATATGTGGTATCTGACCACACAAATAGAAAACCAAACTGAGGGGTCAAGGTTAGACAATGCAGTCTGTCGACATCAGAAAACCCAAACAAGAGGCCCTGCTCCTGGTCTGCAGTAAATTCAGTAGAAGATTTACTCTCACTCTCTCTTGCTGACTAATTCTGTAGCTTGAAGCATCACACACATGACGGGGACAGACACCAGACCAAAGAGGTCAGAGGGGAGGTCAGCCAGGGCAGTAGTGACAGTAGGTGGGGAATGTGGCCAGAGCAGGTGGTCTCATGTCTGTAACAGGCAAGTGTCAAGTGAGCCTGAGATGACGGGCAAATAGTGTAACTCCTGGAAGCTCAGTGCCATTGGACATTACCAAGAGGCCACAGCTATGACCCAGCTAGGGTTCTTGATCAGCCTGGGCTGCCCACTAGGCTACAAGACAGTCATCTGCTTTGAGATGATTAACTTACTGCCATAAGTGAGTCATTTCTGACCCTTGAAAACTAGTGGGCTTCCTCCCAGCAGGGCCCAGGAACAGCAGCAGAGATGGAAGAAGAGAAGCCAGTTTCAGAGCACCAGAGCAACTCCAACCAAAGCAAGTGGGCACTTTATTCAAAACAATGATGGCTTTGTCAAGCACCAACCCAACAAGAGCCAGCTGAAAAACCTGCCCTCCTTCCTCTCCTAATTTCTAGCCTCAAGTTTCCTGTGACGTTGAGGCACAACATTAAAAAGGACGAAAAAAACACATAAACCAACACTGGCCCAGCCATGTGACCCAACAAAAGGCAGGCCAGCTGCCCTTCAGGTATGATACATCACTGGAGCTGGCTGCTCTGCAGCCCTGGACCTCCTACCAGGCAGCCCAAGACACATTTAAGCCTCACTGATATATTTCCAGTGATCCCAGCCACCAAAGAACAAAAGGTTTCAATGAAGCACCAAGTGTTTCTATAGTCATCTGGGAGGGCAGCACACCCCAGACCTCAACTTGAGCTACTCAGCATGGGTGGCTGCCCCCCCATCTTTAGAAGAGCCTAAAAGCTGCTACTGGAGCCCTCTAGGACAGGAAACAGAAGAAACTCTCCCTGTAGGGAAGACCTGGGGGCTGGGAAGGAGCAGATTATGGTGTTTCTCACACCACACCCTGCCCTGCTCACTTCATCCCTATTTTGCCAATCCAGGCAGCCATCTCCAGCACTATACGAACAACCCATAACTCCAAGGAGCCAGCAACAGGCACACAAATAAAGATAAGCAAACAAACTTATCAGACAAAAAGCAGCTGACTCCACACACCCATGCCAGCCCCCATGATGTGGGTCTCTGGAAGGCTGCTCTGAGAATGATCTAGTGGAAACTGTGCACAGCACACGTGAGCTTTACTTGCCTGCTAGCTCTCCAGGGCTATGCAAGGATGGCACCAAGCACAAGGTAGGGCTGAGCTGATAAAATGAGTCTTTGCTTTCAGTGAGGGCAGGCTTTCTTATTAACAAAGACTTCTGCCAACATTTCTCGCAAGGATAAGCCCATGGATTCCAGACTAAGGGGAATGGAGACAGGTCTGATAGATAGGGACCAGCCTGTAAGAACAGGAAGGTGGGCACTGGGTCTCCAGTGGGCTAGGAAATAGGGCACTGTAGGAGCTAGAAGCAGGAGTGCAGCAGGTGGCACCCAGCCTCCACAGTCAGGCCTGACCAATTGTCAATTTCAAAGCATAACCAAAGTCCTCTCGCCAGCAACTGGTAGCCCCTCAACCAAGCCTTCTGCCAACAGTGCAGGTGGTAGGGCAGATGAACCCACAGAAGTCCCACAAGCAAGCAAACTGACAGCAAAGCTACCAGAGTCAGAGAGGGTATCCCCAGGCTCATCTGACAAGAAGAACATAGACTTTCCCTAAGCACTGAGTCAGCTCTTCCTTCCCCTATCAAGTTCTATGCCAGTTCTGTAATGGACAGGAACATACATGGATGGTGTTCCACCATCATGTGTAAGTTCACACCAGCTGGGAAGACTCACACTGGAATCACAACCTTCCATGAAGTCTTGCTCCTCTGGAGCAACAGCCAAGGAACAGTAGTGATTGCAACATCCATGCGACGAGAGCCTCTTAGAAGCCTGTTGACCAGCAGCACATCCCAGGACATGCATGCTTGAGCCTCAGTCCCACAAGCACACTGCTAACCTTTCATTCTGTCCCCTGCACCTTTGGAGCTTTCAGATCCACAGCCCAGGGCACCAGAACAAGGACCGCCTTTCAACTGCACACATGCTGACCACCACTGCTCCAAACGCAGCTGACCCATGAGAGTGGGTCAGTGAAATAAGGGATGTACCTAATGTGTCTTTTATTAAGAGTCCTCACTGGGCATGGTGGCTCACGCCTATAATCCTAGCACTATGGAAGGCCAAGACCAGCCTGAGCCGGAGCGAGATCCCATCTCTAAAGAAAAAAATATCCAAGCTCGGCGCCTGTAGCTCAAGTGGCTAAGGCACCAGCCACATACACCAGAGCTGGCAGGTTCAAATTCAGCCCAGGCCTGCCAAACAACAGTGACAGCTACAACCAAAAAACTGCCAGAGATATTGGCCTGGATGTGGAAAAAAGGGAACACTTCTGCACTGCTGGTGGGAATGCAAACTAACACGTTCCTTTTGGAAAGATGTTTAGAGATCACTTAGGGATCTAAAAATAGACGTACCATTCAATCCTTCAATTCCTCTACTAGATATATATCCAGAAGACCAAAAATCACTTTGCAACAAAGATATTTCCACTAGAATGTTTATTGCAGCCCAATTCATAATTGCTAAGTCATGGAAGAAGCCCAAGTGCCCATCAACCCATGAATGGATTAATAAATTGTGGTATATGTACACTATGGAATATTACGCAGCCTTAAAAAAAGATGGAGACTTTACCTCTTTCATGTTTACATGGATGGAGCTGGAACATATTCTTCTTAGCAAAGTATCTCAAGAATGGAAGAAAAAGTATCCAATGTACTCAGCTCTACTATGAAACCAATTTATAAGCACCCACACTTTCATATGAAAGCTATAACCCAACTATAGCCCAAGAAGAATGGGGAAAGAGAGGGAGGGGAAGATGGGGGGAGGGAGGGTAATTGGTGGGACCACACCTACGGTACATTTTACAAGGGTACAAGTTAAATCTACTAAGTATAGAATATAAAACACAATTACTAAGAAAATGCGGTGAAGGCTATGTTTGATGAAACCAGTTTGATGAAAGTATTTCAAATTGTATATAAAACCAGCACACTGTACCCCATTATTGCATTAATGTACACAACTATGATTTAATAAAAAAAAAAAAGGCCGAGCATTGTGGCAGGCACCTGTAGTCCCAGCTACTTGGGAGATTGAGGCAAGAGAAACACTGGAGGTTACTGTGAACTGTGATGCTACGGCACGCTACCCAGGGCGATAGCTTGAGGCTCTGTCTCAAAAAAAACAAAGAAAGAAAGGAAGAAAATAGCCAAGCATTGTGGCAGGCGTCCATAGTCCCAGCTACCTGGGAGGCTAATGCAAAAGAATCGCATTAGCCTAAGAGTTTGAAGTTGCTGTGAGCTATGACGTGATGGCACTCTACCAAGGGCAACAAAGTGAGACTCTGTCTCCAAAAAAAGAGTCCTGGAAAGTTCTCAGGGTAAAAAATCCTTTTAGGAAGGAGGAAGAGTTAGAGAAACATTTTCAGAGAAAGCAGCCAAATCTGGAGTCTACCAACAGAGACAAATGCAATAGGACCCAGAGTCACCACAGGGGATTACAAAAAATACCATGGAAATATTTTCCACAATCTGTTGCTAGAACATCCACACAAGGAAATACTATTTAGCCACTAAAAATACTGCAGTAGTGGTACCCACCTGTGACCCCAGCTATTCAGGAGGCTAAGGCAGGAGGATCACTGGAGCCCAAAAGCTTGAGGTTACTGTGAGCTTTGATCACACTACTGCACTCTACCAGGATGACAGAATGAGAATCTGCTTCTAAATAAATAAATACAGGGCGGTGCCTGTGACTCAAAGGGGTAGGGCACTGGCCCCATATACCAGAGGTGGCGGGTTCAAACCTGGCCCCAGCCAAAAACTGCAACATAAATAAATAAATACATACATACACGTGCGCACACAAAACTCAGTTTAAAAGGAAATGGTTAATTTTAATTTTAAAATATAAACAAAACTAAAAACAGAGAAATAATGATAAGTAAAATCTGTAAGAAGGCCTTGGAAAATGCAGCAAAATTCCAAAAAGTAAGGTCCTAAGCTTAGAAAAGAATTCCTCAACTTTTCAGTGAACTTATTTCAGCAAAGGGAACATTGCATCTCTGATAAATACAAATTCTATTTTCATCTGGCTTAGAAGCAGATGTTATACCATTCAAGAACCGTAAAGCTATCTGCCAACACCTTTATAAATCAGATAGGAAGACAGGAAAAAGGGAAAGGAAGAAAGAGAAGGAGAAGAGAAGGAAGAAAGGAAAGAAGAAGGAAAGGAAGGAGAAAGAACAAATGAACAAACTAGAAATCCTAGTAACATATGCAAGGTGTACACACAAGTAGTACTTTTGCATGTGAGAATGGGTACAGTGGGGAGAGGGTTCTAATGTAGCAAACCCACTGCTTTCTTAGCCACCCCAAATACATACACATAGATGTGTGCACGCACACACACTGGGAAAGCAAAGTCAAAGATAGGTAACATAATGTAAAACATACAGGTTAAAAACTTTAAACAAGAGCCTTGGGGTTAAGTCAAACTATCCCCCCTTTCCTCTACCCCAGAATCACCCAAAGAAAATAGCCCTTCCCTAGTCAAGTATGATGAAGATAAGGGCTAATAGTCTGAAAAGAAATGTAAGGCTAAGATTACCTATAATCCAAGAATTTCACAAAACAGAGAATAAACTCTCCATTCATGGGACAAGAACATTTATAAAATCATTGCCGTAGTGCCTCATAATTCAGAGTAACTGTCCCCTAGGAGCAGGCATACTTCTGAGGTTTACCAGGCAGACAGTCTTATATTTGGTATTCAGAGGATTATGCTCTGTGACTTTAAACAGAGCAGGGGCAAGATGGCCAACATAGCAGTAAGAACACCTAAAAAAATCATCCTTCTGCCAGAGCTGACCTGTGGCAAATAGCACACCACCTTCACCTTTTAAGCCAAGACTCATTTCTAAACTAGATTCAGCCTAGATTAAATTCATTTCCTCAGAACACCTAATACCTGAACTCAGACCTGAAATTATACCCAAACTGAACCAAAATTTAAAAGTAGAGTTCACATAAAAATCCATTATTTCTTTCAATTTTTCAAATATGCCAGATCTCCTAACACCGGACTGACATTCCCAAATAGCAAGAGTTAACTGGAGTTGAGTGATGGCTCCCTTTCAGATAAACACTGTGTAAGATCACTCCAGTCCCCACCACTCCCTATTGCCTTTCTGTCACTGAGCCCAAGTCAACTGCAGTTTATGCCTGCACAATTTTCATAATAAAGAAACATTTCTCTATAACCATAATCTTATCAAAAGGAAGAAAATAAAAAGATAAAAAAGATCTCTTGGCCTTACGGACGGCCTATTTTATTTCCTGGCTCTTATGAACATTTAAGTTTGTGATGCCTGACCCAGATAAACAATGTCAAGAGAAAAAAGGTCTTAACAGCACAATTTACAGAGGGCGATTTGAGAAGCACTGATGCAACATGGAGAACCCAAAGGAAGGTCACTTTCCCAAACATTCCTCCATTTACTGTACACAGTGGAGATACAGAAACATAGATTTTCTAGACACTAACATCTGTCTTGAAGATCATCTGTGAAGATCATCACACTAACATATGAACTTGAAGATCATCTGTTACTGTACTTCCCAAGTCAGATTTCCTAAAGATAATGTTGAAAATCTGAAATTTTTCAACATTTTTCTTAAAAAATCAGCTTACTAAGTCATAATTTACACACCATAAAATCCACCCTTTGAGTTCAGTGGTTTTTAGTGTATTCACAGAGTTGTGTAACCATCACCACTCTCTAATTTTAGAACATTTTCATCACCCTCAAAAAAAAAAAACCCATACCCATTACCAGTGACTATTTATTCTTCCCCACCCCCAGCCCTGGCAACTCCTACTCTACTTTCTGTTTCTATGAGTTTGCCTACCCTGGACATCTCATACAAATGGGATCACAACACGTGGTCCTTTGGGTCTGGCTTCTTTCACCCAACAAGATGTTCTCAAGGTTCACCCATGTTGTAGCATGTAACACTTCATCCCAAAGTTGTTTTGTTTTGGGGGGAGGGGGTCTGAGACACAGTCTCACTCTGTTGCTCAGGTTAGAATGCCTTGGTGAAAGCCTAGTTCACAACAACCTGAAATTCCTGGGTTCAATCCATCCTCCTGAATAGCTGGGACTACAGGCACCTGCCACAAAGCCTGACTAACTTCATTTTTAGTACAGATTTTTTATTTTTAATAGTCTCCCTCTCCCTTGTTCCAGCTGCTCTTGAACTCCTGAGCTCAAGTGATCCCCCTGCCTCCACCTCCCAGAGTGCTGGGATTATAGGCCCAAATCACTGTGTGTGGCTGTGTTTTCAATATATATATATATATATATATATATATATATATATATTTTTTTTTTTTGGAGACAGTTTCAGTTTGTTGCCCTTGGTAGAGTGCCATGGTGTCATAGCTCACAGCAACCTCAAATACTTGGGCTCAAGTGATCCTCTTGTCTCAGCCTCCTAAATAGCTGGAACTACTCACCACAATGCCTGGCTACTTTTAGAGGCAGGGTCTCCCTCTGGTTCAGGCTGGTTTTGAACCTGTGAGCTCAGGCAATCCACCCACCTCGGCCTCCTAGAGTGCTAGGATTACAGGCGTGAGCCACTGCACCTGGCAGTGTTTTAAATATTTTTAAAAATATTTGCTCACCCATAATAAAACCAATATGGTCATTCCTTAAATAAATGCAATTTTTCTCATTTTTTTCTAACATTTTATTATGAATATTTTGAAGCATACAGGAAAGTTAGAACACTCAGGTACCTACCACCTGGATTCTCCAATTAACATCTTAATATATTTATTTTATCACTAATGCATCTCTCCATCCATGACTCCACCATATATATATATATTTTTTTTTGTTTTTGTTTTTGAGACAGTCTCACTTTGTCACACTCAGTATAGTGCTGCAGCATCACGGCTCACAGCAATCTCAAACTCTGGGGCTTAAGCGATTCTCTCGCCCTCAGTCTCCCGAGTAGCTGCGACTAAGCCACCTGCCACAATGCCCGGCTATTTTTAGAGATGAGGTCTTACTCTGGCTCAGGCTGATATTGAACCTGTGAGCTCAGGCAATCCACTTGCCTCAGCCTCCCAGAGAGCTAAGATTACAGGCATGAGCCACCATGCCCGGCCTCATCTTATTTTTTTTAAAGCTGTGATTCTCAAAGTATGGTTGTCAAAGGTCCCTGAGACCATTTGGGGAGGTTCATGATATCTCTTTATCACTTATCTATGTCTCCATCCATGAATCCATCTTAAAGCAGTGGTTCTCAAAGTGTGATTGTCAAAGGTCCCTGAGACCCTTTTGCAGCTCCATGATATCAAAGCTATTTTGAATATAATACTTAGAGGTTATTTGCCTTTTTCACTTCTGCTCTCTCAAGAGTGTATGGCAAAACTTTCCAGACACGACATATTACAGAGGATGAATACAAAAGCAGATCTAAGCATATAGCCACTTCCTAAGCAAACATTAGACAAACATTAAGGAGATTTGCAAATGCATAAAACAACATCAATTCTTCTCAATTCTTTTCAGAAAATAGTCATTTTCTATAAAAGTATGCTGGCCGGGTACAGCAGTTCATGCCTGTAATCCTAGCACTCTGAGAAGCCAAGATAGGTGGATAGCTTAAACCCAGGAATTTGAGACCAGCCTGAACAAGGGCAAGACTCCATCTCTGCTAAAAGTAGAAAAATTAGTCAGCCATAATGGCAGGTGCCTATAGTCCCAGTTACTCAGGAGATTGAGGCAGGATGATCACTTGAGGCCAGGTGTGGTGGCTCATGCTTGTGATCCTAGCACTCTGGGAGGCTAAAGCAGATGGACTGCTTGAGTCCACAAGTTCGAGACTAGCCTGAGCAAGAGAGAACCTAACTCTACTAAAAAATAGAAAAACTAGGGGGCGGCGCCTGTGGCTCAGTGAGTAGGGCGCTGGCCCCATATGCCGAGGGTGGTGGGTTCAAACCCAGCCCCAGCCAAACTGCAACAAAAAATAGCCGGGCGTTGTGGTGGGCGCCTGTAGTCCCAGCTGCTTGGGAGGCTGAGGCAAGAGAATCGCGTAAGCCCAAGAGTTAGAGGTTGCTGTGAGCCGTGTGACACCACGGCACTCTACCCGAGGGTGGTACAGTGAGACTCTGTCTCTACAAAAAAAAAAAAAAGAAAAACTAGATAGGCATGGTGACACATGCCAGTAGTCCCAGCTACTCAGGAGGCTGAGGCAAGAGGATCTCTCAAGATCAAGAGTTTGAGGTTACTGTGAACTATGATGTTACGGCACTCTAGCCTGGGGAAACAGAGTGAGACTGTCTCAAAAAAAAAAAAAAAAAGTGGGTGGTGCCTGTGGCTCAGTGGGTGAGGCACCAGCCCCATATACCGAGGGTGGCGGGTTCGACCCTGGCCCGGGCCAATCCTCAACAAAAAAATAGCCGGGTGCTCGCTTCGGCAGCACATATACTAAAATTGGAACGATACAGAGAAGATTAGCACAGCCCCTGCACAAGGATGACACGCAAATTCATGAAGCGTTCCATATTTTTAGGCTATGTTAACTTAGTGTGATGAAAGTGTGTCAAACGGTCTGTGAAGCTAGTGAATGATGCCCCATGATCATATCAATGTACACAGCTATGATTTAATAAAAAAAAAAAATTAAAATAAATAAATAAATAGCCAGGCATTGTGGTGGGCGCTTATAGTCCCAGCTACTCAGGAGGCTGAGGCAAGAGAATTGCCTAAGCCCAGAAGTTGGAGGTGCTGTGACCTGTGACACCACAGCACGGCACTCTACCGAGGGTGATAAAGTGAAACTCAGTCTCTACAAAAAAAAAAAAAAAGCTACTTGCATTAATATGTAATGGGCTTATTATTTTTTAATGCTTTCAAAAATATTTTTAATTTTTCTCAGTTGTGATTTCTAATATAATAAACATCAATAGCCATAATCCATATAAACCAAAGTTCCTTGGGGGTCTCAATATTTAAGAGAGGAAAGGGATCCTAAGAGCAGAGAATTTGAGAGCCACTATTCTAAAGCATTTCATAACTAAATCTACAGAGAACTCAAATTAAGCAACAAAAAAAGAGCAACAATCCCTTATATGAATGGGCAAGTAAGATGAATAGAACCTTCTCTAAAGAAGATAGACAAGGCCAGGCGTGGTGGCCCACACCACTGACAGCAACATGAGACTCTGTCAAAAAAAAAACAAAACAGTCTGCCAATGGATATGGAATGGATAAATGAAATGTGGTATACCCCCACAATGGAATACATTCAGCAATAAACAGGAACAAAATACCTGATACATGCTACCAGATGGACGAACTTTGAAACACGATGCCAAGTCCAAGAAGCCAGACACAGAAGGGCATGTAGTATATGATTCCATGTATATGAAATGTCCAGAAAAGACAAATCTATAGAAACAGAAAGCAGATTAGTGGTTGTCTAGGGCTGTGGTGGGAACCATGATTAAATGTGAAAGGACACCCAGGAGCTTACTGAGGGATGTAAAGTCCTAACACTGGGTTAGGAAGATGTCTGAACAACTAAAAGAATGACTGAACTGTACACTTACAATGGGTACATTTTATGGTGTGTCAATTACAACTCAATAAAATTGCTGGGGGGAAAAAACCCTGTCTGGCAACAACTGGATAAAAGAATCCTGCTTCAAGGCAAAGAAAGATCTACTTGATAATTTAAAGAACAAAGGAAGCAATTTAAAAAGACCCTGCTACTCAACTAGAAAATAGCTATTTAAAACAGCAAGCTAATACATAGGTATATACTATTTTTGTTTTTTTGAGACAGAGTCTTACCATTATAGCTCACAGCAACCTCCAACTCCTTGTCTCAAGCGATCCCCTTGCCTCAGTTTTTCTATTTTAGTAAAGACAGGGTCTTGTTTTTTGCTCAGGCTGGTCTCTAACTCATGACCTCAAGCAATCCACCCACCTCGGCCTCTAGAGTGCTAGGCTTACAGGCATGAGCCACCCAGCATCCAGTATATACTGTTTTAAGAATTCATTCAAAGTGTTTCATTTTAATAAATAAATCCAGCTGGCCAGGCATGGTGACTCACACCTGTAATCCTAGCACTTTGGGAGGCTGAGGCAGGTGGACTGCTTGAGCTCTGGAGTTCTAGACCAGGCTGGACAAAAGCAAGACTCCATCTCTTCTAAAAATAGAATACTAGCTTTCGGCCGGAGACGCCATCTAACGGTAATTCACCAAAATGACAAACACAAAGGGAAAGAGGAGAGGCACCCAATACAGGTCCTCTAGGCCTTTTAGAAATCATGGAGTTGTTCCTTTGGCCACATATATGCGAATCTACAAGAAAGGTGATATTGTAGACATCAAGGGAATGGGTACTGTTCAAAAAGGCATGCCACACAAATGTTACCATGGCAAAACTGGAAGAGTCTACAATGTTACCTAGTATGCTGTTGGCATTGTTGTAAACAAACAAGTTAAGGGCAAGATCCTTGTCAAGAGGATTCATGTTTGTATTGAGCATATTAAGCACTCTAAGAGCCGAGATAGCTTCCTGAAACGTGTGAAGGAAAATGATCAGAAAAAGAAGGAAGCCAAAGAGAAAGGTACCTGGGTTCAACTGAAGCACCAGCCTGCTCCACCCAGAGAAGCCCACTTTGTGAGAACTAATGGAAAGGAGCCTGAGCTCCTGGAACCCATTCCCTATGAATTCATGGCATAATAAGCATATAACATAACACACAGGAGTACCAGTGGACCCATGTTTTTAGGTCCAAGAACCTATTTATTCCCCATGAGCTCATGGCATAATAGGCGTACAGCATAGCACACAGGATAACCAACAGACCCCATGTAACAGTGATACAAGGTGCTGGAACCTATTTCTCATGAATTCAAAAATCAATCAACACGGGCAGCGCCTGTGGCTCAGTCTGTAGGGCGCCGGCCCCATATACCGAGGGTGGCGGGTTCAAACCCGGCCCCAGCCAAACTGCAACCAAAAAATAGCCGGGCGTTGTGGCGGGCGCCTGTAGTCCCAACTGCTCGGGAGGCTGAGGCAAGAGAATCGCTTGAGCCCAGGAGTTGGAGGTTGCTGTGAGCTGTGTGAGGCCATGGCACTCTGCCGAGGGCCATAAAGTGAGACTCTGTCTCTACAAAAAAAAATAAAACGTAAAAAAAAAAAAAAAAATCAATCAACACTTTGTCACATTCAATGGCAAGGTGCCTCCCTGAGCTACTGGAATCTCTTCTCTGTGAATTCATGGCATGGTAGATACAAATAATAGCATAAAAATATTTCTTGTTCATTCACTACAAGTGTGATATTTTTTTCCCAAAGAAATATTAAAGCAAATTTTAATGTATCCTAAAAATAAATAAATTAATTAATTAATTAAAATAGAAAAACTAGCCAGGCCTAGTAGTAGGTGCCTCTAGTCCCAGCTACTCCAGAGGCTGAAAGAAGATTGCTAAGAGTTGGAGGCTGCAGTGAGCTATGATGATGCCATAGCACTCTACCCAGAGTGACAGATGGATACTCTGTCTCAAAAAAACGGGAGTAAGGGAGGGCAGATACAGTGGCTCAGGCCTGTAATCCTAGCACTCTGGGAGGCTGAAGTGGGTAGATTGCCTGAGCTCACAGGTTTGAGACCAGCCTGAGCCAAAGGGAGACCTCATCTCTAGAAATAGCCAGGAGTTGTGCTACTTGGGAGGCTGAGGCAAGAGAATGGCTTGAGCTCAAGAGTTTGAGGTTGCTGTGACCTATGATGCCACAGCGGTCTACCAAGGGTGACAAAGTGAGTCTCTTGTCTCCAAAAACAAAAGGAGCGGGAGGGGGTAGCAAGCACGGTGACTCAGTACTTTTAGAATGTCCAGGCAAGTAAGACCAGGAGTTCGAGACCAGCCTGGACAACATAGTGAGATTCCATTTTGACAAGAAATTTTTAAAAAATTTCTTGTGGTGGTGTGCAACTACTTAGGAGGCTGAGGCAAGAAGATCACTGGAACCCAGGAGTTGGAGGCTGCAGTAAGCTATGATGACACCACTGCACTCTTGCCCTGGTGACAGAGCAAGACTCTCTTAATTGAAACAAACAAGAATTATAAATTAACTTTCTCTGAAAAGCTTAGTATCAAGCTATCTAGGCTGGTTCCAACTGCCAATCTTAAAATAAGGCAGACCATCTGCAAGAAGGCCAGTTACCACACCTTGAATATATGAAAAGGTTCTTTAAAAAGCAGCGCCTGTGGCTCAAAGGAGTAGGGCGTCAGCCCCATATGCCAGAGGTGGTGAGTTCAAACCCAGCCCAGCCAAAAACTGCAAAAAAAAAAAAAAGCTATAATCCTGGGTGAATATCTTAGAATCTGGCTAATTTTCCTACTTCCTACCTAAGAAGCTGTTTTTCATTTTGGTGACTGAATTTGGCTCATGATGGCAGAACAAAAGCAGCTGCCCTCCATCCCCCTGCCCACAAACCTGGAAGGAAGGGTGACTAGCTTCCAAAGCTGATTCACCTGCCAGAATGTTCCTCACCAGTGAAGCTGTGCTACCAAAGTCCCCATGGTTCCTCTCCACAACGCAGCAAAAACTCCCCAACCTCTGCTCTATCTTCAGGAGCCTTTGCTTCCTCTTCATTGTCACCCAATTGAGCTTCTTCAAGCTCACGTCTAAGATTCAAAGGGTACATAGACTCCTGTTTCTGGAATTATTTATTTCTCCAGATCTTGGATCTCCTTCTGAAGCTACCAAAATCACCTCTTCTCCACTGCCTCCCTCTAGAAGATTTTTTGCAGTCAAACCCCAATAAGGTGAGGCTTGAGGCTGGGCATGGTGGCTCACACCTGTAATCCTAGCACTCTGGGAGGCCAAGGCAGGCAAACTGCCTGAGCTCACAGGTTAGAGAACAGCCTGAGCTAGAGTGACACCTAGTCTCTAAAAATAGCTGGGCCTTGTGGTGGGTTCCTGTAGTCCCAGTTACTTGGGAGGCTGAGGCAAGAGGATCACTTAGCCCAAGAGTCTGAGGTTGCTGTGAGCTATGATGCCATAGCACTCTACCAGGAGGCGACAAAGTGAGACTCTGTATCAAAAAAAAAAAAAAAAAAGAATGTGAGGCTTCAGGGAATTCAAGCCCAAGCAGTATTCCTTTGCCACTAGCAGACCCACCTGAGTAAACAACACTCAGGACCTATGGTGGTGTATGCTTCACATCATTCAGAACACAAGCTCAAAACTCCAAAGCCTCCCTTCCCAATGACCCTTAAGAGGCCCAGTGACAAGACGGAGCAGCCAGACAGAAAGAACCCAGGGCGCCTGCATGTGGACAACTGTGTTCCCTACCTCAAGAACAGCACCTCTGAGGGAAGCGGCCCTCCCACAGCTCTGGCTATCAGGGCAGCCCCAGGCAGCTGAGTTCTGTGCACTGTGAGCCTCTCACCACACGGCAGTCCCACAGCTGACTGGTCTTCCCCAGGTGCCCTCAGGTCAGTAACAACCCCCAGCTGCTCGGGCCAAAAAACTCAGAGTCATTGCTGACTCCTTTTCCTTTCATCTCCCATGTCCGATTCATCAGCAAGTCCAAAAACTACCCTAAATGCATCTACCTCTAACCACCTCCATTGCCAGCTTCCCATCTACCCACCATCTACCCACCAGGCTACCTTCCTGCCAACAGCCTCCTGAAGATGGCAGCCGTTCCATGGAGTGCATCGGTACTCCCACGAAATGAGAACGACTGCCTGACTGTCCACCTAGCCCACAAGGTCCCAGCCTCTTTAATCTCCTCTCATGCTCCTCAATGCCCTCACCACGCTGGCCTTCTTTCTACCCCCACGCTATGCCCAGCTCACTCCACCCGAGCCTCCTCTACCACCTGGAATGCCTCCCCATTCCTGTTCCTCCTCGCCACTCAGATTTCAGTTCAACCTGAAATGCCACCTCCTCAGAAAACTTCTCTGACCCGCCTAGAGCATCTACCCACCCACTCTCCCCCACCACATCTCTCTATCTTTTGTGTTATTTTACAGTTTCCACTGCACTCAAATTATAAATTCTGATTTGCTAATGGACTCTCCCATCAGAATGTAAGATCCATAAGGGGAGACCACTGATTTGTCTGTGTTCTGTCTGTGTCCCCCAAGGTCTAGAACCACACTGGCACACAACAGAGGCCTGATTCATACGTCTGCATGAGCACTTGTGCTAGGGACGGCTAAACCCAAACCACAGCCAGACTCATGCTCTGTGGCCCATGAGCCCACTCAGAGGCAGAAGACCAGCTGGACACCCTCCCAAACATCTGACTTGGAGACCCCGGGGCTAATTTAATTAGATAACTGGAAAAGGTCACTGATGGTCCCAGGATCCCTAAATCACGTCCATTACGAAACACAGGCCCCAGGCAAGCTCAAGCCAGGCGCACACAGAAGTTCCCATAAGCAGAAGCTTGCAGCACAGTCATGCAGTGAGCAGAGGGAGAAGTGAGGCCACAAAGACAAGCAAGCCCTGCTGGGATCAGAGGCTCCAAATAGAGACCCAACAAGGAATAGTGCCTCCCCCTGCTGGGGACAGAACCACCTGAAATCCAGGACTAGTCATCCCCACTGAAGTCTGGTAGCCTCAGACTCCTGGAATTAGCCTAGGTGACCAGCACCCTCCTTATATGAACAACAAACCCCTATCTCACAGACCAGCATGGGACAGACCCTGATGCATGCAGCCAAAGAACCCAAGCCCTGCAGCCTGAACTTCTAACCATGGGTAAGAACATTCCAACAAAAGATAGAAAATAATCACCTAAGACACTGGTTGTCTGAACTGTACATTTCATACCAAAGAAGTATTAATAATTCAATTCTGGAGAATGGGAGCTCATGCTCTGATTTTTTCATCAGCCATTATAAGAAGCCTTAAAAATAAACAAAAATTTACTTTCTATTATACCCTTTTATAGAGATTATACCAGGGAACAAGGACAAAATCTACTTTATAGACTTTCTTAACAAGGGCCTTACTGTCACCAGATTCCCCTGAAAAGGCCCCGGAAGACACCTAGCAGCCTCCATGTGACTCTGGGGTGGGTTGTTGGGCTCTTGCTCAGGAAAGAACTAAGACAGACTTTCACACCAGGTTTATGTGCTTAAAAATATTTCCTCAAGAAACTTTTATAGCTCAGCGCCCACAGCACAGTGGTTACAGCGCTGGCCACATACACCCAGGCTGGCAGGTTCGAACTCGGCCTGGGCCTGCTAAACAACAATGGCAACAACAACAAGAACAAAAGAAAAAATAGCCGGGTGTTTTGGCGGGTGCCTGTAGTCCCAGCTACTTGGGAGGCTAAGGCAAGAGAATCGCTTAAGCACAAGAGTATAAGGTTGCTGTGAGCTGTGACACCACAGCACTCTACCAAGGGCAACATAGTGGGACTCTTGTTTAAAAAAAAAAAAGCAAGAGGGCAGTGCCTGTGGCTCAAGGAGTAGGGCGCCAGTCCCATATGCCGGAGGTGGCGGGTTCAAACCTAGCCCCGGCCAAAAAAAAAAAAAACAAAAAAAAAGCAAGAAACTTTTGAAACCGGTCTGTTTCCTATCATTGCTATAACAAATTACCACGAACTTACTAAGAAAAACACAAGTTTATTATTTTACCCTTCTTGGGGTCAGAAATCTGCTCTGGGTCTCAGAGGGCTAATACAGAGACTAGGCAGGGAAGCTTTCCCTTCTGGAAGCTCTGGAGGAGGATCTGCCCCTTGCCTTTTCCAGTTTCTTAAGGTGCCTGCTCCTTCTCCTGTTCCATCTCCAAAGCTGGCAGCATCGGGCCATCTCCTATTGCTGCTCTCTCTCTGGGTCTCTCTTCTGACTCTCTTAGTTTTGAAAATGCCTGTGATTGCACTGGTCTTCCAGGTAACTCAAATAATCTCCCTATTGTAAGATTAGTAGCTCAATAGCCTTAATTCCACTTCAACCTTAATTTCCTTTTGCCAGGTATCAAACGTGTTTATAGGACATGGTCATCTTTGGGGAGCCACTACTCTGCCTAACACGCCAGTCCAACTGGGCCATGATACAAATGTCACCCACCAATAGTACTTATCCTAGGGTCTCCCTCCACACCAACATCCCCCAAAGCCCTGTCCCACAGAGGCTGTGTCTTCCTCTACAGAGCTGAAGACAAACAAGATTTGCCAAAGGTTGAGTTTATAAAGTTGGTTTCCAGGTTCCCTGTTCAATTCAACAGATATATATATATATATATATATTTTTTTTTTTTTTTTTAAGACAGAGTCTCATTATGTTGCCCTCAGTAGAGTGCTGTGGCATCACAGTTCACAGCAACCTCAAACACTCGGGCTTAAGCGATTCTCTTGTCTTAGTCTCCCAAGTAGCTGGGACTACAGGTGCCTGCCACAAAAAGCCCGACTATTTTTTTGTTGCAATTTGGCCAGAAACGGGTTTGAACCCACCACCCTTAGTATATGGGGCTGGCACCCTACCCACTGAGCCATAGGCACCGCCCAAGAGACTTTTTCTTGATCAAGTTGCCCAACCCTTCTGAGCTTTAGCGTTTGTTTTTTTAATTTGAAAAATGTAGATTCCATTACCACCTACCTGAAATAGGTATTGTGTATATTGCTTAAGATCATAAAAAGAGAATCTAGTACATAGATGGCTACTCAGTTATTTTGAATTCTCTCCCCTCTTCGAACCCTAGTAAATAACCTCCCTCCAACTTCCCTAACCTCTGCCCAGACTCTCTTTTCCCAAGTGTTTCAAACCTTCCTTGCCCTTCCATCAGGGTGACAATTAACCTACCAGTCTCAACATAAAATAGAAATTGGAGAAAAAAATGGAAATTTGATCCTGTATTGCTGAAGGGCAGAAAGCAGGTAAAAGGAGCACAGCACTTTTTAATGGAGATGAGATCTTTTTGTTTTGTTTTTTTGGAGTCAGTGTTTCTTGTGAGATAAGAGTTTCACTCTATCACCCAGGCTAGAATGCAGTGGCATCATCACAGCTCACTGAAGCCCCAAACACCTGGGTTCACAGTATCCTCTTGCCTCAGCCTCCCTAGTAGCAGCAACTACAGCCACATGCCACCACGTTTGACTCATTTTTCTATTTTTTTGTATAGAGATGGGGTCTTCTTCTTACTCAGGTTGGTTTTTTAGAAAGAGTCTTGTTCTGTCACCTGGGCTGGATGGAGTGCAGTGATATAATCACAGCTAACTGCAGCCTCCAACTCCTGGCCTCAAGTGATCCTCCCACTTTGCCCCCACAAAGAACTGGGCTTACAGGCATGAGCCACTGCACCCAATCCAATCCATACAAAATTTGGACATTAACATGCAGAAGGAGGGTTAAGCATTAAACCCTTAGCTCAGGGAAACCTTCCACACTGATACAGGTTATGCCTCTATATCAGTGGTTCTCAACCTTCCTAATGCCACGACCCTTTAATACAGTTCCTCATGCTGTGGTGACCCTCAACCATAAAATTATTTTCTTTGCAACGAAAATAATTTTATGGTTGGGGTCACCACAACATGAGGAACTATATTAAAGGGATGTGGCATTAGGAAGGTTAAGAACCACTGCTCTATATTCACACAAACTCTCTCTCAATTTGGCTTAGATACCGCCCTTGTACTGTCGTGAGACTCCTGCTTCACAATCTTATCATAGTCCTTACAAACTGCTCTATAACTGCGTATTTGTCCGCCACCCCTTGTCTGTGAGCTCCTTGACAGAGAGACTATCTTTTTCATCTCTCTGCAGCTCCAGCACCCACGTTAGAGCACACCTGCAATGGCACACTATCTAGTGATTAGACACTAAAGAGCACAAGGGAAGGAAAAGTGCTTATCTTTGGTAGGGCTGCAGAAGAGTAAAATTAATTTAGTAATTTGTGTAAATGGTTGCCACTTCAACTAATTACCAAGCCTCACATTGGGGATTCCTTTACTAAGAACTCAAAATTTAGAGCACATAGAACTCTAAACCTTCAGTCCTTGATATTCCTCAAGTTTGACATAGACTCCCACCTTGCTCAGGAAGAAAGGGTTACTACAGAGAACATAAAATCAGTAGGGCTGGAGGGCGACGCCTGTGGCTCAGTGAGTAGGGCGCGGGCCCCATATACCAAGGGTAGTGGGTTCAAACCCGGCCCCAGCCAAACTGCAACAAAAAATAGCCAGGTGTTGTTGCAGGCACCTGTAGTCCCAGCTACTCAGGAGGCTGAGGCAAGAGAATCACCTAAGCCCAAGAGCTGGAGGTTGCTGTGAGCTGTGATGCCACAGCACTCTACCAAGGGTGACAAAGTGAGACTCTGTCTCTAAAAAATAAAAATAAAAAAAAAATAAGTGGGGCTACAGCCTAAAAACTTACATCCCAGTTCCTGAATGTGTAAGGGCTATCTTACAGAGCCTAATTTAAGTCTCCTACATAGCCACTTTAACAGAAACCCATTTTCCAGAAAGCTACTGCTTATTCATAAAAAACCCATTTCTTATCCCTGGAGACATTACACTCAGCCTTCCTGATAGGAGTTACATAAAAAGGTAGAGAAGTGGAACCAAAACCAACCAGAACAAGCTACTCACTAGATGTGTTCTAAATCTGTGTGGGGGACCTATATTTGTGACATTCCTTAAAATGTTAAAGAGGGCAAGAACCATGAACTATGTTCTAGAGTACACAGCTCCACTGTGGAGCTTTAGAAAGTATCCCACCAAATCAAGAATGCTTCTATTTAGTATTCGTCAAGCAGGCATTTGCAAGCTGAGCTAAAAGATCCCAGTTAGATACTTTTATTTTCTTCAGTTCATAAATGAGAAATTTGGGCTCCTAATAAATGGCAGGCAGATGAGGGTGCCGGACTGCAATTTAGCCTGACCCACCGTTACATTAACCCCGCTCCCATAGGTTATCTGGGTAGATTCTCACTTCCAGCCTACAGGGAAAGTTTTATGCTCCCCACACTACCACAGACAGGAAGGCATAGACAAGGAAAGCTATAGGCTTCTTTCCCAATCATTTAATATCTGAGTTTTGCCTTGGGGAAAGGCAACCTTTTCCCTCCAAAATGTCCCAGTAATAGAGCACATGTTGTTTTTTGTTTTTGTTTTTTTCTCTTAGACAGAGTCTCAAGTTGTCACCCTCGGTAGAGTGCTGTAGCGTCACAGCTCGAAGCAACCTCAAACTCTTGGGCTTAAGCAAAAGGCAATTTTCTTGCCTCAGCCTCCTGAGTAGCTGGGACTACAAGCACCTGCCACAACACCCATCTATTTTTTGGTTGCAGCTGTCATTGTTTAGCAGGCCCGGGCTGGGATTGAACCTGCCAGCCTTAGTGTATGTGGCCAGCGCACTACTCACTGAGCTACGGACACCGAACCATGAGCACATGGTTTAAGACCAAACAAAGATGTTTCCCTTAGGGCCACTTAGTGTCACAAAGAGGGAAGGATATGGATTTTAAAACTGGAATCCCGGGCAGCGCCTGTGGCTCAAGGAGTAGGGCGCCGGTCCCATATGCTGGAGGTGGCGGATTCAAACCTAGCCCCGGCCAAAAAACAAAAAAAACAAACAAAAAAAAAACTGGAATCCCATCTGTGGTGTTCCCGACATGGCAGGCCACAGGCAAGCTCACACGGTCCCAAGTCCTCAAATAACATGTCTATCCCCCTCCAAGTCAGTCCTGGCCAAAGACCCTTCAGGAGGTAAGGCCTTTGCTGATCATAATCAGAATCCTTAGACCACTTCTCAGACTGGTTAAAAAAATAACCGCAACTTCCCTTGCACTTAGTTCCTCCCCAAAGAGCTGTTGAAACCTCATCTGGAAACAGCTGGGAGACTGCAGTTAACAGGAAACCGAACCAAAAAAGAGCACAGAGTGTACCAGGAGAGTTAGGCAGCTAGAACGAAGAGGCCAGGCGACAGGCAGGAAGTTGAAGTTAGAAAGAACCTAAGCCAGAAACAATCACACAGAAAAGGGACCCAGCTGCCTTCCTCTCAGCCCAAGCAGGAAGAACCCTGAACAACCAGTGGAAGGCGCAACCCTACAGAATGGAAGTTAGACCATCCCTGAAGTCTCTTCTTTCCTCCCTGCCCCCAAAATCTCAATCTTATCTGAAAGCCAGGTAGTGTTCCTCACTGGGAGAGCTGGAGTCAGAAACTCACTTTTCTCTAGCTTCTTTCTGTGCGAAAGACTACAGCCCAGACAACTGGTTTTGAGTATTCCTTTGTTAATCTATACCAAAGTTCCACACTCCCAACTAAACTCAGGGCCCGGTTAAACCAGCCCCACATAAAGGGCATCTTCATGAGCAATTGTAAGGCAGAACCCTTCTGGGGACCTGCAGTAGTAGACCTTAGGTGGCAGCAGACCTTAGGCACAAGGAACAGAAGCAAAAGCAAGAGAGCCAGAGCTGGCGCAGTGGTGTACACCTATAGTCCTAGCTACTCAAGAGGCCAAGTAATTTGAAGCCAGCCTGAGCAACACAGCAAGACCCTATTTCAAAAAAAAAAAAAAAAAAAAATTAAAAACATAAAAAATTTAAATTTAAGAAGAAAAAACAGGGCCAAGTGTGGTGCCTCACGCTTGTAATTCTAACACTCTGGGAGGCTTCGGTGAGCCTGAGCTCACAAGTTCCAGACCAGCCTGAGCCAAGTGTGAGCCCTGTCTCTAAAAAATAGCCAGGCGTTGTGGAGGGCACCTATAGTCCCAGCGGTACTTGGGAGGCTGAGACAAGAGAATTGCTTAAGCCCAAGAATTTGAGATTGCTATGAGCTATAGCTCCACAGCACTCTACCGAGAGTGACAAAGTGAGACTCTGTCTCAAAAAAAAAAAAGAAAGAAGAAAAGAAAAAATATCAAGAGAGATAACATGGCCAGAAGCCCTGAAAAGCAAGGTAAGCTTCTTGCACCAAACTAATGGAACATTTTGCAATCAAGAAAGTTAACTGAGCAGTGGCCAGTTGCCAAAATATTTTTGAAAAAAAATAATTACTAAAATTCTTTGGTATTATTTTAAAAGGCTTTAGGTTATTCAAACAGAGTGCAAAGGAGAAACTGGTTTATTTTTCCTTTAATAAAACTTACTTAGTTGAGACCTTTCTAGCCCATGCTTCCTATAACTCAAGCATCCATTCTCTCCCCGTGTGTACAGAAGTTTTTGTTAAAATTAAAAAAATATATATATCTCTCTTCAGAATCTTTTGGCTAAGATCAACTGCAGCCAAAAGTAAAGAAAAGGGCCAAGCAAGGGCTCGCACCTATAATCCTAGCACTCTGGGAGGCTAGATCACTTGAGGCCAAGAGTTCAAAACCAGCCTGCACAAGAGCAAGACCCTGTCTCTACTAAAAATAGAATAAATTATCTGGGTGTGGTGGCAGGTGTCTGTAGTCCCAGCTACTCAGGAGGCTGAAGCAAAAAGATCACTTGAGCCCAGGGGTTTGAGATTGCTGTGATCTATTATGACAGCACAGCACTCTAGTCAGAGTGACGGAGCAAGACTTGGGTCTCAAAAAATAAAACAATAATAAAGAGGAGGATTAAGTTCTCTTAATAAAACACATTCCTGCCTTTCGCCTCTAGCTTTGTTTGAAAAGGCTCTCTCAAAGCATAGCATATGCTGCAATCTACTTGGGTTTGACTCCAACAGAAGTGTTCAAAATTTAAGACTGTAGGATACAAAGGGCTGCAACCTCAATACCATTTGTTTTTTTACAAAACAGAACATCTTTACTGACTCAGTGCCAGCTCAAACTGGCAAGACCAGAGGATCAGAGCAGAGACTGACCAATGTAAGGGGGATGGGAGGAAAGAGCTATAATAGGGAACAAATCATCAGTGAAACCTACAAGAGAGGAAATGGGGGTGGGAGTATGTTTCAGGAACACAACAAAGGAACAAACTGACTAATCATTTATTCCAAGGGGGGAAAAAGCCATCCAGAGCCAAGTACCTGCAGGTAAATGCATCCAGGGCTCATAGCTCTTTAAACAAAAGGGGGATGGGGGAGTAATATTCCTAGTCTTCCTTACAGTATTTCAGCAGTCTCCTAGGAAACTTTTCCTTTGCTGCCTGCAGCACAGACTAGGACAACCCAGGCCAGTCCAGTTACTAATGCAATATGCCCAACTCAGCAGAGATCCTATCATGTGCGGGGTGAGCTTGTGTGTCCACAAGCTGTGGACATCGCAGCTTGTCCAAAGAAGCTCTGCTGCTGAGGTAGAAAAGTTACCTGAAACAAGTACCTAAACATACACCTGGGAAGGGAGAGAGAGAAGAAAGATGTTTTAACCCTTCCAGGGCCAAGAATTTCTGTGACTAGGGAAAAAAGGATCTCTGCCCAGGACCAAATCCACAGGTCAGGATGGTGGTGTCCAGGATGTCTGCCCTAAACACTTACATCTCCCTCATATTATATTCCAGGGCTGGCCAGAAAGCCCCCTAACTTGCCAGGAGGACAGACTGCACCTCCAACATCAGTGGTTCCAAGCAGGCACCCAGGGCTCTCCCAAGATGGGGGATCTCCCAGTAAACCAGTTGTCCGAGGATCTTCAGGTGCAGGGGCAGTAACATTTATAGTGCACTGAACTCTTGCCAGATGCTGGAATAAGCAATTTACCCATCCCCACCACAGCCCCACGGAGAAAGACTACTATCATTCCCTTTCTATAAAGGAAACAGGCTTCGAAGTATTACACAACCATTAAACTGTGGAGCCAGCGCTGCAGCCACCCTGAACAGGTGGTCTTAACCGCTGCTGGCTATTGCTGGAAACACACAAAGCGTCTGGGGGGAAGGGGTGGATAGTCAGTGACACAAGGTGCAGTCGGTTTATACCCCTTTCTTGTCCAAAACGGATGCCTCCAGGACATTGGAGGGGAGGGCCTGGATGGGGAACGTGAAGCCGAAAGAACCCAAGAACCCAAGCATCGCTGGCAGGGCGAAACCCATAAACCCTCCTGAAGGGGTAAGACCCAAAGGGAATGCGTGCAGCCAGGGCTTCCCAGGCGATCCTGGCCTCTCCGCTTGTTTCCTCAAAGGGGGTAGGCGTGGGGCCCGACCGCGGCCTCCGGAGGTCGCCAGGTCCCTACCTGTAGGCCAAAGTCATGCACTCAAAGAGCTTGGTAAGTGAGGCGTCGATGGACAGGTGGCAGGAGCTGGTCTTGCCGAAGCTGTAGGTCTGGCACGTCTGCTTGTTGACTGTGTCGAAATCATAACCCTTCTTGGGCGGGTGCTCGCGGTGAGGCGACGACACCATGAAGTGGCCACTGTGGATGATCTGCTGTCGGCGCGGAGGCTCCTCGTGGTCCGCCCCGGCCCAGGGCGGCTGCGGCGCGGCGCTCGCGTGGGCCCGGGCCGCCGCGGTCGCGCCGGAGGCGGGCGGCGGGGACGGCTCATCAGTGTCCGAGTCGTCGTCGTCCTCGGGCACCTGGGGCTTGAGCAGCACCGGGCGGCCTCGACTGCCGGGCCGGCGTGGAGAGCACATGAAGACGTCCGCGGCCATGAGGGGAGTCCGGCCGGGGGCATCCCCCGGGCCCAGGCGCTACGCGTGAGAGGAACGCTGACTGCGCCGACCCTGCCCGCGCGCCGATCCTCCGCGAGCGCGCCGCGGGGAGGCTGGGGGAGGGTGCGGGCTGACTGGGCCGCCTGGGCGCCGGCCCCGGCGTGACGTCACCGCAGCGTTTCGGCCAATCCACTACCCGCGTCTGCCTCTTAAAGGAGAAGGGGAGCCCTTCTCTATCTAGGAGGACAAAAAAAAAAAAAAAAAAGAACCAAAGGCCACGCCTCCCTACCCCGCCCCTCGCCACCTCCGCCCCTCCAGGCTGCCAAGTAGCCCTGCGGCCTTGCTGCAGGCCGGGCGGGGTTCCACGTGGTGGGCGGGTGGGGCTGGGGCGCCTTCGCCTCCCAGGCCCTCCATAGCCCGGAACTGGCTGGGTCTTAACAGTTCGTTCTTGGTTTTGCTGGCCCTGTGGCCGCTGTCCTGTTTCATTGATGAGAAGACCACGTCGTTGAATACCAAAAGGGTTTTTCTAACGCGAAAACAAGATCAAGAACGCTTCGTGTTTAGAACTCAGGGCTGCAGTGGTGGAAACTGGCCCTGCGAAGTGAAGGCACTTTTTCCCAGCGCGTGGCAGCTATTAAGTGGCTGAGCCCCTGCCAGCCCAGCTGTCTTATTCTAGATCCCAGCTCCTTTAAGTACAACTCAAAACGCCCGGGTTTTGGTTTTGTTTGCTTGTTTGTTTTTTGAAGTTTGGTGAGCTAACCAGCCCCAAAATAACTCCAAAGGGGAAATTCTGAGCCAGTGGGGGGATTCCTATGCCTCAGAAAATTGTGACAGTTTCAAAATGCCTTCAATGTGTTTAGCAGGATGGCAACAGAATGAGCGCTACATAAATGTATTATTTAGCTATTTAGGTTGAAGGAATTGAGTCAACCAGTCCTGAGCTTCCTAGAAATTGCTACTTTTTGACATACAGAAACAGCAACTTCATGTGGCTCAGTCTAACTTCTAGAGCAGTGTTTTTCAACTCTTTCTTTTTTCTTTTTTTTTTTTTTTAATCTCTGGGCACTCTTGAATCTGTAGTTAAACTTCCATAGCACACTTACATTATTTTGATTTAAAAAAAAAAAAAATATATATATATATATATGCTTACTGTGCTTTGAACCTCTTTCAAAAATAATTTGATGATCTTTAAAAATTGTTAATGGCACACCTAAGATCCTCTCTGCACACAAGTTGAAAATCACTGTTTTAGACACTTCTAGAAAGCTGTCAAGTTTTCAGCTTAAGCTTAAAGCCAGCCTGAGGTGGGGATGGTAGAGCACCAGGAGCACCCTTCCTAATGTCAGTGGGGTCTCTGGAGGTTCCCCCAGCCAGCCTGCCCTCTGCTTTGAAGCTAGTTTCACTTCCAGTTTTGGGTGGGTGCTGGGTGTCCTGCCCAACCCTCCTCCTACCAAGGGCCTTCCTGAAGGGGACCTAAGGCTCTTACCAAAATAGCTAAACTAGCTCTTTTCCTAACCTCTGCAAGGAGGGTAGGCCAGATGAACTGGCAGCTTCCAAGTAGGAGTTTGCGATTTTCCTCTTACCCAAACCACTGTTTCCAACACTGGTTGCAAATGTTTGCAAGTCTAACCTTTGAGTTGCCTACCTTTATCTAAAGATTTGTCCCAGGCGCCGGCCCCATATGCCGGAGGTGGCGAGTTCAAACCCAGCCCCAGCCAAAAAAACTGCAAAAAAAAAAACAGACTTGTCCCCTTGGTAAACTTAAATACCCAGCCACCTTTAACACACAACAATTCCACTTCTAGAATGCTATATCAAGAATATGTGCACGAATCATTGTAGCATCATTTACTCATATACTAGTGAACACTACAAACCGTCCAAGAGGTCATTCATTGATATAGCCTTAAATATAATGGAACACTGTACAGGGTGTCCATAAAGTTCGTATGTAATTTTAAATTGCAGACTATTTTAAATTGCCCATGAACTTTATAGCCACCCTGTATATTAAATTATATAAATGCATATTTGTTGACATGGAAAGATGTCCTTGATATAGTATTTCGTGAAAAAACAACTTTTAAAAAGTTATCAGGGGCTAGGCCCAGTGACACATGTCTATAATCATAGCAATTTGGGAAGTCAAGGTGTAAGGATCACTTCAACCCAGGAGTTAGAGAAAAACCTGGGCAATACAGTGAGACCCTACCTTTACAATAATAATTTTTTATTCTTTGAGACAGAGTCTCATTCTGTTGGCCTGGGTAGAGCACCATGGCACCTCGCAGCAATGGCTTAAGTGATCCTCTTGCCTCAGCCTCCTGAGTAGCTGGCACAATAGGCACTTGCCATGATGCTCAGCTAGTTTTTCTATTTATAGTAGAGACAGGGTCTCACTCTTGCTCAGGCTGGTCTCTTAACTCCTGAGCTCGAGCAATTCACCCACCTCGGCCTCCCAGAAAGCTTCAATTACAGGCAGGAGATACCACACCTGGCCACTTGTATACATTTTTAATTTAAAAAATTAAACATCAGTTCCCTGGAGAAGATAACCCCATAATGCTGAGATTGCAAAGTGGCAACTGGAGGAACATATTCAGTGCAGAAACATGCTTTGTTTAAGCCTCACTATAAATTTCCAAGAGACTGTATTAGGGAAGAAACAAGACTTCAGAAAAATTGTGATTAAAAATTCAGGAAGCAGGCGGCGCCTGTAGCCCAGTGAGTAGGGCGCCGGCCCCATATGCCGAGGGTGGCGGGTTCAAACCCAGCCCGGCCAAACTGCAACAAAAAAATAGCTGGGCGTTGTGGCAGGCGCCTGTAGTCCCAGCTGCTCGGGAGGCTGAGGCAGGAGAATCGCCTAAGCCCAGGAGTTGGAGGTTGCTGTGAGCTGTGTGATGCCACGGCACTCTACTGAGGGCCATAAAATGAGACTCTGTCTCTACAAAAAAAAAAATTCAGGAAGCAAGGCTGGGCACAGTGACTCATGCCTGTAATACCAGCACTCTGAGAGGCCAAGGTGGGTGGATTGCTTGAGTTCAGAAGTTTGAGACCAGCCTAAGCAAGATTGAGACCTCGTCTCTAAAAAATAGCCAGGCACTGTGATGGCACCTGTAGTCCCAGCTACTCAGGAGGCTGAGGCAAGAGAATCGCTTAAGTCCAAGAGTTTGAGGTTGCTGTAAGCTATGACATCCTAGCACTCTACCGAGGGTGACAAAATAAGACTCTGTCTCCAATTAAAAAATAAATAAATAAGAGAAGCAAGCTAGGCATAGGGTGGCTCATGCCTGTAATCCTAACACTCTGGTAGCTAAGGCCAGAGAATCCCCTGAGCTCAGGAGTTTGAGACCATCCTGAGCCAAAGCAAAACCCTGTCTCTACTAAAATTAGGAAAAAAACTGAGGTTGCTATGAGCTAGGCTGACGCCATGGCACTCTAGCCTAAACAACAGAGTGAGGCTCTGTCTCAAAATAAAAAAAAAAAAAAAATTGCAAAAGCAAAGATGGCTGAGTATGAGTTCCCAGCCATGGAGAGTACTCCAAACTCACTATCAATGGCTGGTAGGGCAAAAAAGATCTCAGGAGCAGTTTTCAGGAAAATGTAAAAATGTGTGTAGAACATCTAGGCTGGTGGTCCTCCATGTCACTTCCTGCTTAGGCTAAGACAGTGTAAGCAAGTATACAGAGGCAGGGTATGTGGCAGTGACCCAGGGAACAAAAGACCCCAGTGGAGGACAAGGAGCTCCCATACTCAAACAAATTGTAAGAATATAGGGTAACTATCAAATCAGAAGAAACGACTGAGATCAAATCATCCATCAGGCAAATAGATATTCCCAAACACAAAGGATAACAGACCAGCAAAAGTCAGCAAACAATTAAAGAAAGCCAGCACTCTGGGGCAGCGCCTGTGGCTCAGTGGGTAGAACGCCAGCCCCATATACTAAGGGTGGTGGGTTCGAACCTGGCCCCAGCCAAACTGCAAGAACAACAACAACAAGTAGCTGGGCATTGTGGTGGGCGCCTGTAGTACCAGCTACTTGGGAGGCTGAGGCAAGAGGATCACCTAAGCCCAAGAGTTGGAGGTTGCTGTGAGCTGTGACACCACAGCACTCTACTGAGGGCGACAAAGTGAGATTCTGTCTCAAAATTAAAAAAAAAAAAAGAAGAAGAAGAAGTAAGAAAAGAAAGCCAGCACTCTGGAAGAAAGCTACCTGACACCTAATAAATGAGGTGGGGAAGTGAACAGAACAAAGACTTTAAAAATAATTAATAGTCCAGGGCAGCACCTGTGGCTCAAGGAGTAGGGCGCCGGTCCCATATGCCGGAGGTGGCAGGTTCAGACCCAGCCCCAGCCAAAAAAAAAAAAAAAACAGAAAAAAAAATAATAATAATTAATAGTCCTTGAAAGGATACAGAAGACTCTGCACCCATTAAGCAATAATCCATTATGAAAAAGAAGCAAGCAAACAGGTGTCTTAGTAAATAAATACAAGAATATAAACATAAAAATGTGATTTTTTAAAATTTAATTTAATTTTGTTTTTTCTTGAGACAGAGTCTCAAGCTGTCACCTGGGTAGAATGCCATGGCTCACAGCTCACAGCTACCTCAAACTCTTGGGCTTAAGCGATTCTCTTGCCTCAGCCTCCCAAGTAGCTGGGACTATAGGCACCTGCCACAATGTCCAGCTATTTTTTGGTTGCAGTTATCATTGTTGTTTAGCAGGCCCAGGCTGGGCTTGAACCTGCCAGCCTCCATGTATGTGGCTGATGCCTTACTCACTGCGCTACAGTCACTGCTCCCCAAAATGTGATTCTTTTAAAATTAAAGCTAAATAGCAAAATGAATAAGGCTGAAAGAACACAGCAGTAAGCTAAAAGTTTGAACTGAGAGTTTATCCCAGAATACTGCCAGGACAAAGGGAAGTTGTGACATGAAGGATACATACAAAAGTTAAGTTCCAGAAAGAAAGAAGAAAATGAGAAGAGGAAATAACCAAAGTAGCAAGAAAAGAAAATTTCTCAGTGCCAGAAACAGGAGGCTTTTATATCTGCAAATACAGGCTCATTATATTATGACAACAAACCACTCCCAAATCTCAATGGCTTAAAAACCACACAGGTGTATTTCTTGCTAAAGCTACTTATCTACTGGCTTTGTAACAGGTGCAGTGGGCTCTGCTGTTTGAAGTCGGTCCAAGACTCAGCCCACTCAGCCACCACCTTGCATGTTGTCCATCCCTGTCATGGAGGGGAAGAGAGAGCTTAAGAAAGTCTCAAGTTGTCAATTAAATGGTCTAGCCTAGAAGTGACATATACTTGCAACTTCTTGGCTAATTACATGGCCCCACCCAACCACAAGGAAGCCAGGAAGTCTGTTCTGATCATATGACCAGGAAACAGACTGCCAGAAATACTTGGGGAATGGTGCTCATGAAGACTCTAACTTCAAAGGTCCCCTATGAAAGCAACACCAGGGGCTCGGTGCCTGTGGCTCAAGCGGCAAAGGCGCAAGCCACATACACCTGAGCTAGCGGGTTCCAATCCAGCCCGGGCCCACCAAACAACAATGACAGCTGCAACCAAAAAATAGCCAGGCATTGTGGCAGGAGCCTGTAGTCCCAGCTACTTGGGAGGCAGAGGCAGAAGAATTGCTTGAGCCCAGGAGTTGGAGGTTGCTGTGAGCTGTGATGCCACAGCACTCTACCAAGGGCGAAAGCTTGAGGCTCTGTCTCAGGGGAAAAAAAAAAACAAAACAGCAATACCAGGAATGATTCTCAGAAGTATTGTGCTAAGTCAAAGAAGTCAGACTTAAAAGGCCACATACTGTTTGATTCCATTAATATAGCTTTCTGGAAAAGGCAATACAATCAGGACAGAAACCTTATCAGGGGTTACCAGGAACTGGGGCCAGAGAATAAAGGACAAGAGAATTGACCACAGAGAGGCACAAGGAAACCATTTAGGGTGCTGAAAACTGTTTCTTGATTGTGCTAGTGGTTATGTGACTCTGCAAGTTTGTTGAAATTTACAGAACAGTACACCTACAAAGAGTGAATTTTACTATATGTAAATTACAACCTCAGTAAATTTTGGAGGATAAAATGTTAAATGGTCTTTTCATCCATAGGCCATATTTGAAAGAATTATTAGAGGCTGTTCACTCCAAAAAAACAAAAATGAAATTCAAGTAAGAAAAAGATATGGAATGCAAGAAATGGTATAGAACAAAAAAATAAAACTGGGTTTCAAAAATTATGATAAAGGCTCGGCACCCATAGCTCAGTGAATAGGGAGCCAGCCACATATACCAAGGCTGGTGGGTTGGAGCCCACCAGGGCCTGCTAAACAACAATGACAACTGCAACCAAAAAAAAAAAATAGCTGGGGGTTGTGGCAGGCGCCTATAGTCCCAGCCACTTGGGAGGCTGAGGCAAGAGAATCGCTTAAACCCTAGAGTTTGAGGTTGCTGTGAGCAGTGACGCTACAGTACTCTACGGAGGGTGACATAGTGAGACTATCTCAAAAAAATAAAATAATAATAAAAGTAAGAGTTTTAAAAAGTCTTGATGGAATATCTTATAATTTAAAATAATAGTCTCCTGTCTCTACTAACCACCTACATGTTTCTGCCCCTTACTACCAGACCAGAACTAGTTACACAGCCTGACCAACCAAATACCCAGAGATAACCACTTTCAAATTTTTTAGTTATTACTTATATTAGTTATCTCCAGACTTTTGAAAATACATATACATAACCTAAAATCATCAATTTCAGACATAATCCATTGACTCATTTGTTGGAATTATTAGATTTTTACTTTACTTTCTTATATACCTATACCTCTTTCCTCCCCCATTCTAATATAGATAAATCCAATTTTGTTAAATTCATATTCTGTTTTTTTTTTTTAGACAGAGTCTCACTTTCTTGCCCCTGGTAGAGTGCCATGGCGTCATAGTTCATAGCAACCTTCAACTCTTGGGCTCAAGCCATTCCCTTGCCTCAGCCTCCCAAGTAGCTGGGACTACAGGTGCCCACCACAATGCCTGGCTATTTTTTTCTTTAGAGACAAGGTCTCAGTCTGGCTCAGGCTGTTCTCAAAACTGTAAGCTCAGACAATCCACCAGCCTCAGCCTCCCAGAGTGCTAGGATTGCAGGCGTGAGCCACTGCATGACTTAAATTCATATTCAGTGTTTTCATTGTTTTGACTTGAGCAAGTTGAACGCTATGACTTCTTTTCTTTTATTATTCAAATTTTTATCTTTTTTTTTTTTTTTTTGCAGTTTTTTGCTGGTGCCAGGTTTGAACCCATCACCTCCGGTATATGGGGCTGGTGCCCCACTCCTTTGAGACACAGGCACCCACAAATTTTTGAATTTCTGTTTTTCTTGGAGTTAACAATTACCTCACTTTTTTCTCATTTGGCTTTTTGGTTTTTTTTTGAAACAGAATCACACTCTGTTGCCTAGGCTAGAGTGCTGTGGCATCAACCTAGCTCACAGCAAGCTCAAGCTCCTGGGCTCAAGAAATCTTCCTGCAGGTTGGGCCTGTGGCTCAGTGTGTAAGGTGCCGGCCACATATATCAAGGGTAGTGGGTTCAAACCCAGCCCCGACCAAACTGCAACAAAAAAATAGCTGGGTGTTGTGGTGGGAGCCTGTAGTCCCAGCTACTCAGGAGGCTGAGGCAAGAGAATCGCCTAAGCCCAAGGATTTGGAGGTTGCTATGAGCTGTGACACCACGGCACTCTACCAAGGATTAATAAGTGAGACTCTGTCTCAAAAAAAAACAAAAAAGAAAGAAATCTTCCTGCCTCAGCTTGCAGAATGGCTGAAACTACAAACACCCCCCTCACAATGCCTGGCTAATTTTTCTATTTTTATTTTTATTTTATTATTTATTTATTTTTGTGACAGAGTCTCATTTTTGCCCTCATTAGAGGGCTATGGCATCATAGCTCACAGCAACCTCAAACTCCTGGGGCTCAAGTGATCCTCTTGCCTCAGCCTCCCAAGTAGCTGGTACTACAGGTGCCCACCACAACGCCTGGCTGTTTTTTTTTTGTTGTTGCAGTTGTCATTGTTTTAGCTGGCCTGGGCCAGTTTGAACCTGCCAGCCTCGGTGTATGTGGCCAGCGCCCTACACACTGAACTATGGGCACCGTCAACCCCAGCTATTTTTATTTTTTTTATTTTTTAGAGACAGAGTCTCACTTTCTTGTCCCTGGTAGAGTGCCGTGTCGTCCCAGTTCACAGCAACCTCCAACTCTTAGACTTAAGCAATACTCTTGCCTCAGGCTACCAAGTAGCTGAGACTATAGGTGCCCACCACAATACCCGGATGTCTATTTTGGAGACAGGGTCTTGCTCTGGCTCAGGCTGGTCTCGAACTCGTGAGCTCGGGCATTCCACCTACCTCGGCCTCCCAGTGTTGGGAGTACAGGCATGAGTCACCTAACCTGGCCCTGTCCAGCTATTTTTAGAGATGGGGTCTTAGTTTTGCTCAGGCTGGTCTGGAACTCCTGAGCACAACCTATCCACCCACCTCAGCCTTCCAGAGTGCTAGGATTACAGGCATGAGCTACCTTTCCTGGCCTCAATTTTTCTATTTTTAGTAGTGCCAGGATTTTGCTCTTGCTCAGGCTGGTCTGGAACTCCTAACCTCAAGTGACCTCCAGCCTTGGCCTCCCAGAGCTAGGCTTATAGGCATGAGGCACTGTGCCTGGCCTGCTCAGCTTTTCTGAACTAGCAATTAAGTCGCCTCATAGCTTTATTAATTATCTCTCAATATAATTTTCACAGAGTCAGCCCTGTTGAGCCTTATCAATCCCAATTTTTCTGCCTTGAGATTTTTGTTTTACTGGTCTAATCTGTTCTTCAGCCCTAATTCACAGCTATTGTTTTGGGATTCCTTTTATCATCCTAGGAATTAATTTCATTACTCTGGTGTCAAATCTACTATTTCTTAGATCCTTGTCTTTGTCTTTCTTGGTGTTCTTCCTTGTTTTGTAGGAGTATATCCTCCAGAGTCCTTTTCAGAAAACCATGGGGAAAAGTTTTGAAACGTTGTATATCTGAATGTGCTTTCACTCTACTTGCACATTTATTTGATAGAGTAGGTAGAGGAATAAAGTTGAAAATTATCCACTGAATTTAAAAGGTTTTGTCTTACTGCTTTTGAGATGTCTGATGTCATGCTTATGCTAGAGCCTTTGTATGTGACCTGTTTCTTTGAAAGCTTTAGAATCTTTTTGTTATTAGTGGTGTTCTGAATTTCATGATGATGTGCCTTGATTTAGGTTCTCTTAAAATTATTATTTTTGTTTTATTTTATTTTTAATTGTTTTTATTTTTTGCCTTGTCTTATTTTTTGTAAACATTTTGTCTTTTATTGAAATTGTTGGCAGGGCATGGTGGCTCATGCCTGTAATCCCAGCACTCTGGGAGGCCAAGGCGGATGGATTCATTGAACACAAGAATTCGAGACTAGCCTGAGCTAGAGTGAGACACCCATCTCTAAAAATAGCCACTCACTGTGGTGGATACCTGTAGTCCCAGCTACTTGGGAGGTTGAGGCAAGAGAATCATTTGAGCCCAAGAGTTTCAGGTTACTGTGAGCTATGATGCCATAGCACTCAACCCCAAAGTGAGTGAGTGAGACTCTGTCTCAAAATAATAAATAAATAAATAAATACTAAAAAACTTGTTGAATAATTTATATTATAGTAAAATTGGGGGAAAAACCCATGTTAAAATCAAATAAGCCAGAGAAACCAAGTGATTTTGTATGGTGGCTTGCTTTTCAGTATATGAATACCATCATGTCCATATACAATTCCATAATGTGAGAAAAGTCACTCGCTAAACACTTCAAGAAGGCTGGGTGCAGTGGCTCATGCCTGTAATGTTAGTATTCTGGGAGGCGAAGGTGGGAGGATCACCTGAGATTATAGGTTTGAGGCCAGCCTGAGCCAGAGCAAGACCTCATCTCTAAAAAAAAAAAAAAACAAAAAAAAAACAGGCATTGTAGTGGGCACCTGGAATCCCAACCAGGATGACAAAGTGAGACTCTGTCTCAAAAAAGGGGGTGTGGGGGGCACTAGGCACTGTGGCTCGCTCACACCTGTAATCCTAATACTCTGGGAGGCCGAGACAGGTGGATAGCTTGAGCTCACAAGTTGGAGACCAGCCTGAGCAAAAGCAAGACCCCACCTCAACTAATAATAGAAAAACTGAGGCAATAGGATCACTTGAGCCCAAGAGTTGGAGGTTGCTGTGAGCTATGATGTCACAGTAGTCTACCCAGGGCAACAGCTTGAGACTTTGTCTCAAAAAAGAAAAAAAAAGAAGGGCGTGGGCAGCCAGTGGCAGAGCCCTGGGTTGGCCTTCCCCTCCTGCAACACTCTGAGTGGCCACCCTGGTCTAAACTCCACGCAGGAATCCAAATGCAATGCCAGGGGGCGAGATTCAGTCCATTTTTACTTGCGCAATTTCTTTAAGTCACACACTGTGCAAATTAAGGCTTCTTATAGATTGAACAGTTGATAAACAATTTTTTCTTAAAAAAATAAGCGCAGTGCCTTGGCACCCATAGCTGAGTGGTTAGAGAACTGGCCTCATACACTGGGGCTGGTGGGTTTGAACCCAGCTCTAGCCTGCTAAAACAACAATGACAACTGCAACAAAAAAATAGCCAGGCACTGTGGCAAGCGCCTGTAGTCCCAGCTACTTGGGAGCCTGAGGCAAGAGAATTGCTTAAGCCTAGGAGTTGGAGTTTGCTATGAGCTGTGATGCCACAACACTCTACTGAAGGCAACATAGTGAGACTCTGTCTCAAAAAGAAAATAATAAACACAGTAAAGGTGGTATCATGAGAACCTGAAGAGATGAGATGTATACTCCAAATCTGGAAAAAAGTTATTTTCTCTGACATCTGAACTCGACCCTCACAAAAAAGTCAGTCTTTGGATGGGTTGTCTGAATTCACCAGCTGGTGAAAGCAATATTGACAATTGTCCAGCTAGGGCTGACAATGCCATGCGAAGCTGTAGCCATTCCTGACTGAAGGCATAGAGCAGGCAAACCCTCCAAACCTAGGCACTTGGGGACCCTGAGCACGCACATGTGTGTGCTCATAAAAAACACAGCAAAAGAGAAGAGAGATGAATACTCAGCGCACTGACAGTCTCCCCTTCTCAGAATGGAAAAACTGGCATGTGACACTCTGATAGCAGGAAGAAACTGTTGCAATGTGTTTTCCTTTTTGTGGAACCTGAGTAATTGTCAAAGTCAATAAATAGGGGGACAGAATTAAAATGCTAAAATAATGTTCAAATACCCTATAGGGCCTAAAGCAGCCCCACAGGATTTTTTCCCCAAATACAGCCCTCTGTTCTGAGATGTGTCTGGCCTTATGCTTTCAAATGAGGACTTGAGGTAAAATCCTGGGCACGAGGCACCACCCTGCAAACACTCTTGAAAGAGCAGGACTTGACCTCCCTCACTATTCCTCCAGCACAAAAACTCTTCCCAAATTACTGAAGCTTCATCACATTGAAGTCTTATTTGGTTGGAGGTGCTTGGCTGTCCCCTGCTCTACATCCTGTAGGTACTCTGGAGTCAGATGTGTAAGAGCTTCTCGTCTCTGTCTTCGTGGAAGGACACCAACTTGGCGGGGGCTGTGGTTGTTTACTGTGCAGACTTGGGCTTGCCTATTCTTGCCTTCTCTCTCTTGATCAGCCCCTCTTGGCTCTCCACCCGATTGTCCACCCACTCTCCAGGGGCCTTCCTCTGTGGGTTTCTTGCTGGATGGGAGTTTTCTATCCCAGCTACCATGCCCAAGTGATCTTTCACCTCCGGGATAGTCAGAACCTCATCCTCGCTGCCCTGGTCATCCTCATGAAGGGAGCTGAGGGCCTCAGCCTCCACAAACGTGGCAGTAATATAGCCGTTTTCCTGCCCATCCTTTCTTGGTTTTGGAGTTGGCAGCTGGATCTCTTCCATCAACCATTCTGTTTCGTTTTTACCTGTCTCTTCTTCCTTGTTGACCTTTGAGTATTTGTAGGACACATTTGAGCTTCTACAGCAGTTGTTTAGTTTACTCATCACTGTTTCATTTCTTACCTTCTTATACAGCAGCAGGGCCAGCAAGCAGCTGGGGAGGGCCACAAGGAGCAGGCTGAGGACCACCCCAATGGCCTAGCTCCACTCTGAGAGCCCCTTGTGTCCCTGCCCGTTGTCCCCAGGATACTCGCTATTAAAACCCATCTGCTCAGGATAAAAAGAGAGGCCACCTCAACAAGCCTCACTCATAATGAAGTTGGTCACCAAGGATGCTAGCAGTTCATCTAGAAACACACTTACCTTGTCTTACTGTTTTTTTGTTGTTGTTGTTGTTGTTGTTGTTTGTTTCAGAGACAGAGTCTCACTTTATTGCCCCCCGTAGAGTGGTGCCATGGCGTCACAGCTCACAGCAATTTCCAATTCCCTGGCTTAGGCAATTCTCTTCCCTCAGCCTCCCGAGTAGCTGCGACTACAGGCGCCCGCCACAACGCCTGGCTATTTGTTTGTTGCTGTTTGGCCGGGGCCAGGTTCAAACCCGCCACCCTCGTATATGGGGCTGGCACCCTACCCACTGGGCCACAGGCGCCGCCCTGTTTTTTCTATTTTCTTTCTAGGACTTCTGTTAGATGTTGCACTTGAATAAACTCACTATTTTTTTTTTCTTTTTTCTTTAGAAAAAGGGTCTCATTAAATCACTCAAGCTGGTTTCCAACTCCTGGCTGCAAGCCAATTTTTTATTATATTTTCTGATTTTTGTCTCTATGATCTACTTTTAGGAAAACTTTACCAAAATTTTAAATTATGCCTCATTTCAAACAAAGTCTTGGAGGTTCTTCTTATTTTCTGAGTGTTTTGTTCTTTTTTTTTTTAAGGAGAAAACCTATCCTGTTCTTGTTTTATGGATTTCATATTGTCTCTTATTACTCAATAGTATTTGGGGTTTATTTGATGTTATCTTTTGCTCCCTGTATTGCTTAAATTTCTTTTTCTTTTTTTGTCCTAGTTTGTTTTGAACTTCTCAGGTTGGAAGTTTTCCTTAGAAGTCTGGAAAGGTGCCCATTTGATGATTGATGGGAACAGTGCATATGGCAGGAGTGTGGCCCATCAGCTAGTGAGTCAGCAGTGGCCGGGCAGCTTTCTGATTGGAGGCCCCTGGATGTCAGTATCTGGAGCCTTCTCTGTGGGTGGTTCCGATTGTCCAGGGTAGGACAGACAGATGTGAGTCTGGCTGCTGTGTCTCTGGAGCAAGGCCAGAGAAGGAGACACTAATCTTGCTGCTTACTCTGCCCACTGCCACTACACCTTTTTGTGTTCAGCCCCTGGCAACTCACTCACTCCGGGTGCTCAGTGCTCACTGTCCCCAATTCTGGAGGTTCTCTTATTAAATTTTTCCAGAAGCTAAACCTGGAGGGAGAGAGGAGTCGTCAGATGGGATGGGGCTGGAAATCTGGGAGTCTTGCTGTCCCATATACAGACTTTCAGCCGAAGTTTCCTTTTTTTCTTTTTTTTTTTAGAGACATATTGTACCCTCAGTGAATCCCCAACAATAAAAAAAAAAAAAAGAGATAGTCTAGGCCAGGTGTGGTGGCTCACACATGTAATCCAAGCACACTGGGAGCCTGAGGTAGGCGGATGGCTTGAGCTCATGAGTTAGAGACCAGCCTGAGCAAGAGGGAGACCCTGTGTCTGAAATATCTGGGCGTTGTGGCAGGCGCCTGTACTCCCAGCTACTTGGGAGGCTGAGGTGAGAGGATCACTTGAGTCTAGGAGTTTAAGGTTGCTGTGAGCAGTGATGCCATAGATCTCTATATAAAAATATGTAAGATAAACAAAAATAGGCTTGGCGCCTGTAGCTCGGTGGTCAGGGCTCCAGCCACCTGGGCTGGCAGGTTTGAACCTGACCTGGGCCTGCCAAACAACGACAACTACAACCAAAAAATATCCAGGTGTTGTGGCACGCGCCTGTAGTCCCAGCTACTTGGGAGGCTGTTGGCAAGAGAATCGCTTAAACCCAAGAGTTTGAGGTTGCTGTGAGCTTGACGCCAGGGCATTCTATTGCGGGCAACATAGTGAGACTCTGTCTCAAAAAAAAAAAAAACAATCATATCTTGTTCGTAACCTAGGGACTGCCTGTAATAAAAATAGAAGGATTTGTTCTGTGAAATTTAGGTTCAGCTGGGCACCCATAGCACAGTGGTTATGCACCAACCACATACACGGAGGGTGGTAGGTTTGAACCCGGCCTGGGCCAGCTAATCAACTGCAACAAAAAAATAGCCAGGCGTTGTGGCAGGGGCCTGTAGTCCCAGCTACTTGGGAGGCTGAGGCAAGAGAACTGCTTAAGTTCAAGAGTTGGAAGTTTCGGGCGGCGCCTGTGGCTCAGTGAGTAGGGCGCCGGCCCCATATGCCGAGGGTGGCGGGTTCAAACCCAGCCCCGGCCAAACTGCAGCCAAAAAATAGCCGGGCGTTGTGGCGGGCGCCTGTAGTCCCAGCTGCTCGGGAGGCTGAGGCAAGAGAATCGCGTAAGCCCAAGAGTTAAGAGGTTGCTGTGAGCCGTGTGACGCCACGGCACTCTACCCTAGGGCGGTACAGTGAGACTCTGTCTCTACAAAAAAAAAAAGAGTTGGAAGTTTCTGTGAGTTGTGATGCCAGGGTACTCTACTGAGGGTGACATAGTGAGACTCTGTCTCAAAAAAAATAAAATTTAGGTTCAGCGAAAAGGCTGCACTTAAGGACGTAGAAGCCAGATGTGGCCCCAAAGCCACAGGTTTCCTACTGCTTCAGCTGTTTTGCTTATTTACATGACTGCCTGATTCCTATAGGCATTGGAGTCTGTTATTCCTCCTAACCTTATTATTAGCTGTGTGCCCATCATTGGAAAAAGTTTGTGGAAATTTTTCCTCCTGTGGCTGTGAGAGAGAGGAGGAGACAGCCACAGGAGAGGTGAGATTTACAGAAGGAAGAGGGCACTGGAGATCAGACTGAGGTGGAAGGAAACTGAAGAAAGTTGGAGGGCTCAGGGGACAAAATTTTCATAATTCAGGATAATTGCTTCATAGGGATGTTGTGAGGATTGAATTAAGATGTGCCTGGTACAGTGTATATGGTGCTATATTTGCTGCTATTATTTATTTTGCTTTATTTTATTAAGGTATAATTTACATAAGTTTCTCTCTTTTTAGTTAGTTCCAGGAGTTTTGATAAATACATAGTTAAAACAAACATGCATGATCCAGAGAATAGCTCCCTTTGCAGCCAGCCTCTAGCAACTCCTGATCTATTTCTTGTCTCTGTTCGCCTTTCCTGGAATGTTGTAGAAATGGAACCCTTCTGTAAGCAGCCTTGAGTGTGGCTTCTTTCACATAGCATAGTGCATCTGAGAATTTTCCCTGCTGTTAAGTGGTATCTGTAGTTCATTCTTTTTTATTCCTGAATAGTATTTCATTTTGTGAATGTGCCATAGTTTGTTTATTCACCAAATGAAGGCCATTTGAGTTGTCTTTAGTTTTTTTTTTTGTAGAGACAGAGTTTCACTTTATTGCCCTCGGTAGAGTGCCGTGGCGTCACACAACTCACAGCAACCTCCAACTCCTGGGCTTAGGTGATTCTCTTGCCTCAGCCTCCCGAGTAGCTGGGACTACAGGCGCCCGCCACAACGCCCGGCTATTTTTTTGTTGTTGTTGTTGCAGTTTGGCCGGGGCTGGGTTTGAACCCGCCACCCACGGTATATGGGGCCGGCGTCCTGCTCACTGAGCCATAGGCGCAGCCCTTGTCTTTAGTTTTTGGTGATTATGAATAAGACCACTGTAAATCATTCACATCCAATTTTTTGTTCTCTCCCTCCTTCCCTTTCTCCCTTCCTTCCTCTATTCTTTTCTTTTTCTTTTTCCTTCTTTTTTTGGAAGACAGGGTCGAATTCTGTTACCTGGACTGGAGTTCAGTGGCTCAATCATAACTCACTGCAGCCTTGAACTCTTGGGCTCAAGTGATCCTCCTGCTTCAGCCTTCTGAGTAACTGGGACTATAGGCACATGCCACCATACTCGGCTAATATTTCAAATGTTTTGTAGTGATAGGGTCTTACTTTATTGTCCAGGCTGAACTCCTTTCCTCAGGAGATCGTGGCTCCTCAGCCTCCTAAAGTACTAGGATTACAGGTGTGAGCCACTACACCTGGACAGCTTTTTGTACATTTTCATTCCTCTTTAGACAAACACAGGATCGGACTGCTGGGTTGTATGGTAAGTTTATGTTTAACCTTGTAAGAATCTTCCAAAGTTTTCCAAATGGATGCACTTGTGTATGTTCTCACCAGCAGTGTATGAAGTTCTAGTTGCTCTATATTCTTTTTTTTTTTTTTCTTTTTTTTGTAGAGACAGAGTCTCACTGTACCACCCTTGGGTAGAGTGCCGTGGTGTCACATGGCTCACAGCAACCTCTTACTCTTGGGCTTGCGCGATTCTCTTGCCTCAGCCTCCTGAGCAGCCGGGACTACAGGCGCCCGCCACAATGCCCAGCTATTTTTTTTTTGTTGTTGTTGCATTTTGGCTGGGGCTGGGCATGAACCCGCCACCCTCGGCATATGGGGCCGGCGCCCTACTCACTGAGCCACAGGCGCTGCCCCTGCTCTATATTCTTTTTTTTTTTTTTTTTGTAGAGACAGAGTCTCACTTTATGGCCCTCAATAGAGTGCCGTGGCCTCACACAGCTCACAGCAACCTCCAACTCCTGGGCTTAAGCGATTCTCTTGCCTCAGCCTCCCGAGTAGCTGGGACTACAGGTGCCCGCCACAACGCCCAGCTATTTTTTGGTTGCAGTTTGGCTGGGGCTGGGTTTAGAACCCGCCACCCTCGGCATATGGGGCCGGCGCCCTACCGACTGAGCCACAGGCGCCGCCCTAGTTGCTCTATATTCTCACCAGCACATGGTTGGTGTGGTCAGTACAGTCAGTTGTTCTAGCCATCGCTCTGGACATACAGCAGGTGGTTTTAATTTGCATTTCCTAGCTGGGTGAGGAGGCTTGCACCCGTAATCCTAACACTCTGAGAGGCTAAGGCAGGGGGATCCCTGGAGCTCAAGAGTTTGAGACCAGCCTGAGTAAGAGTAAGACCCCATCTCTACTAAAAGTTAAAAAAAAAAAAAAAGAAGGGTGTGGGAGCAGGTGCCTATAATTCCAGCTACTCCAGAGACTGAGGTAGGTGGATCACTTGAGCCCAGGAGTTTGAGCTTGCTGTGAGCTATGATGCTACAGCACTCTACCAAGAGTGACAGAGTGAGACTCTGTCTCAAAAAAAAAAAAAAAATCCACCTGCCTCAGCCTCCCAGAGTGCTAGGATTATAGGTGTGAGCCACTGTGCATAGCCCCAAGCAGTGCTTTGATGTCATGTCTAAAAAAAGCTTGCCTAATCTGAAGTCTCCAAGATTCTCTCCTACATTTTTTTCTAGTTTTATGTGTTATAGTTTGGTTTATGTTTTTGAGTGAATTTTATGATAAGATGCAAAGTATGGGTCCATTACTTTTGCACACAAATGTCCCATTATCACAGCATCATTTGTTGAATATTTGTAATTATTTTTGACACTATTGTTTTCCGCAGGGCTTGTGGGGGTAACAGTGCATAAAGGAACCCCTGGCCTCACTCTGCAGTTTAGAGTCAGCTGCCCCATGCAGCCTTCACACCTCAGGGCTGGGGCCTGCTGCAGTTTTTTGCTGGTAGAAGCAAAGAGCTTTGTTTCTAGTCTCTTACCTCTGCTCTCTCTTCCTGAAATCTGCATAAAACAAACCATGAAAGGGCGGGGTAACCTCGAGGTCTGGCAACGTCCCTTTGAAAATAAACAAGTGAAGAAACTGAAAAACAGCAGCCACCTCTGGGGACTACTCGGGAGAGAGTTCAGGGCCGGTGCATCCGCTGCGGGCGCGTGGCTCTCCAGCCTGGCCAGTGGCAGGTCGGATGTGGCAAAGCCAAACAGGATCCCGATTGCTTCAGATGTCACCTCTGGCCAGAGAGACCCCTGTTGCCTTTGCAGAGAGCACCTAATCATATAGTGGGGGAGGGGGTGGCAGGCTGAATGCGTTTCATAGCTGAACAGCCCTCCACAGCTTGCACAGCCTTCCTCATACATCTTCTCAGACCCCACACAACCCAGTGAGGCAGGCAGGGCCGGGACAGTAACCTTGTCTTACAGGTAGGGAAGTGGAAGCCAAGGAACAGGAGGGTGAAGAAATGAACAGAGTTGGGATGTGGGGCACAGCTTTATTGAGATCTAATTTATATCCCCTTAAAGGCCCCATCTTAAGTGCCCAATTCAATGGGTTTTAATAAATTCACCCAGTTGTGTTCTCCGAAACCATTCCCTTGTGCCTCTTTGCAGTCAATCCCCACTCCTAACCCCAGGCAACCCAGGTTCTGTCTCCATAGTTTTGCTTTTTCTAGAAATGTCATATAAATGGAATCATACAGTATGTAGTCACAGTCATGGTGGGATTTCAGGGCAGAATCTTTTCTTTTTTTTAGAGACAGAGTCTCATTTTCTTGCCAGGAGTAGAGTGATGTGGCATCATAGTTCACAGCAACCTCAAACTCCTGGGCTCAAAGGATCCTCCTGCCTCAGCCTCTGAGGCATGCACCACCATGCCCAGGTATTTTTTTTTAGTAGAGAAGAGATCTTGATGTTCACGCTGGGCTCAAACTCCTGAACTCAGGTAATCCACTTGCCTCAGCCTCTCAGAGTGCTACGATTACAGGCATGAACCACTGCACCTGGCCTAATGTGAATGTTCTAAATAGGTTTAAGGTAGGCTGGGCTAAGCTATGATGTTCAATAGGTTCGGTGTATAAAATGCATTTTCAACTTAGGAAATGCATTTTTAATTTATGGGTTTATTGGGACATAACCCCCATTGAAACTCAAGGAGCATACGTACTTTGCTGTTGTATGGTGAAAACAGCCAGGGACATGTGTAAACGAATGAGTGCAGCTGTGTTCCAATAAAACTTTATTTACAAGCTGGGTATAGTGGCTCAGGCCTGTAATTCTAGAACTCTGGAAAGCCAAAGCAGGAGGCTCTTTTAAGCTCAGGTGTTCAAGACCAGCCTGAGTAAGAGTGAGACCCTTGTCTCTTACTAAAAATGAAAGAATTGAGTATTGTGGCAGGTGCCTATAGTACCAGCTGCTTTGGAGGTTGAGCCAAGATTGATTGAGCCTAGGAGTTTGAGGTTGCTGTAAGCTAGGCTAATACCACAGCACTCTAGCGTGGGCAGCAGAGTGTAACTCTGTCTCAGAAAACAAAACAACCCCCCCCCCAATTATTTACAAAAACAGGTGGTGGGCTAGATTTATCAACCCCTGGTCTAGTGGAAGATAGGTGGGGTTCCAAAACTTCCTTCCCTAGGTCCCTGTCACATCCCTGGCCTCATTATATTTCCATATAATGGGAAGGCAGAGTCCCTGCTCTAAACTACATTTCAGGGTCATAGGGAGGTCAAATGAGCTCATCACTGAGGGAGCCCTGAGGGAGAAAAGAGGGATTAAGAGCCTCTTGAGGTTTTCTGATGCAGAGCAGATTTTTTTTTCCCTCTAAATCTGAAGAGAGAAAGCCACTGACCCTAAATTACCCAGTGCATCCAAGGGCACAGTGGCTTGGGTTGTCCCAGAAGGAGACAGGCCCACAGTCTTGGCACTGGATCCTGGTCTTTGCCTCCTGGAGGCCTCTCCCCCAATCTGAGGGGAGAGAAGAATGCTGAGAGAAAAACTGAAAAATGAGTTTCTAACTGGCTGTCCTCCTGAGACCCCTTTTCCGCAAGGTCCCTAAATAGCAAGCACCTGGCCAGGGATGTGGTCCTCTAATCTCAGCCCTTTGCTTAGGCCCTCCTCCCAGCAGGACATCCTCCTTTCTATCTGCTCATCCCACAAGGCCTCACTCAGCTATGGGTCTCCTGGGGCATACCAAGTGGGAAGAGGTGGCTCTTCAGAACTGGAGGCAGCTGGGGTGGGCAGCTCTTCCTGCCCTTTCCCTTCCTGCCCTTAACTGGACTTTTTTTTTTAGACTACCCTTGGTGTCATCATAGCTCACAGCAACCTCAGACTCTTGGGCTCAAGAGATCCTCCTGCCTCAGCCTCCTAAAGTCCCTCAGCTGGGACTACAGGCGCCCATCACAATGCCCAGCTAGTTTTTCTATTTTTAGTAGAGATGGGGTCTTGCTCTTGCTTAGTCTGGTCTGAAACTTCTGAGCTCAAGAAATCCACCCTCCTTAGCCTCCCAGGGTGCTAGGAAACTGGACTTCTGGTTGTTTAGACATGCTTGAAGATTGAGAGGTTCTGGCATAGAACCTGGGTGAGGATCAGCAAGAAAGCAAAGGAAGCCAGTCCAGGGACAAGGAAAGATTTTAATAGAGGGGAAAAGGAAAAAAGAGACTGACCAGGTGTCAGCTCGGCTCCCACAATTGCAAAAGGCTTTTATTAGCCTTATCAGTACATCTGAAACAGTAGGGACAGTGAGCCTAGAGCACCTCCTGGGGCTCTTCTCTAGTTCAGGTATATCCTTAGTGTCAGCATCATGGGTAGGACATATCTATATCCTACCTTCCCTGCCTCGAGACAGTCCAGGAAGCTGGGGAGAAGACTCTTGGTTTCTGACCTCATTTTCTAAAATGACTGCACTCCTGTCAGGGTTATGAGTATTCCTTTCCCACAAGGATAACTGTGATAATAACAGTTAACATTTGAGATTGATTGTGTGCTGGGACTTGTCCCAAGCATTTTGTATATATATTCATTTAATCCTCACAATAATAGGCACTGTTATTCTCATACTGATGAAGAAACTGAGACCCAGAGAAGTTAAGGTATTTGCCTGAGGTCACACAGTTCTGGAGTGGTGGAGCTCTGGATGCTGAGGATTATAGGAGGGACTGCCTCTGCCCCCATTATTCTCTGCTTATTTCCTTGTCCTCAGGTGAAAACTTACAAGTCCTCTTCCCAAGGGAGCACCAAAAAGGAGCAGTTTGGAGAGGGTGTTTCCCAGAAAAATGAGGAGTTGTGATTCATCCTCAGCTCCTCCCTGACACCTGTTGGTCTGGCATGGATGGGAACCTGGACCTAACTTTTCTTTGCCCACCCACCCATCCCCTCGCGACCACACTTGCCAAGCCCAGGGCTTTCATATTACCTGGGGGCATATGGGCCCTCTGGCCAACTGCTGGCCTTCTGCTTGGCCTACCGTCCTAGTTCCCTAGCTGCCTTGCCCTACCTCCAATCAGGTCTTTTGCAGTCAACTTAGTCATTGGCAGCACCATCCCTAATCCAGCAGAGTTCAGAAACCTCCAACCACCGTTGTGTCATCAAGGAGAAATGAGGTTATCCCATGCCTGGGGTTCTTCCACCATCCTAGTTACTTCCCTGACCCCACCATCAAAATGTCTGCATCCTGGCTCAGCGCCTGTAGTTCAGTGGTTAGGGTGGCCACATGCATCCATGCTGCCGGGTTTGAACCTGGCCCGAGTCTTCTAAAATGTCTGCATCCTCTAATTCCAAACTGTGTCCAGCATTTTTCTTGGTGCCCTGAGGCTCACTCATCTGTCTGAAGGAAAAAGGTCAACTTTGAGTCTTTGCTGCCCAGTGCCCAGCACACAGGTGGTACTCAGCAAATGTCTATTTAATGCCTACATGCCCAGGGCTTGTGCATAGCTGCTCCTTGAAGGGAGATGGGAGACAAAGTCAGCTCCACGGAGAGAGAGAGATGCAGAGAAAGCAAACAGAATGACGGAGAGACAGAGACCAAGGGAAGTGGACACAAAAGCCTTAGAGCAACAGGGGAGGAAGGGACGCTGGGGACCTAAACACTGAGAGCCAGCATAGACGCTTGGGGAGGATGGAGTCAAGGGCGCGGACATGTGCCAGCTAAGGCATTTTTTTCCATTAAGCAAACAAGGCCCTATGATTTGTGTTTTGTCAAGCTGAACTTTCCATATCAGGAGTTTATGCAGCTCAGCAACCAATTCTGGTAAAGACACTGGAACATGTTAAGAAGGAATGGGGATTGGGAGGAGGGTGAGAAAAAAATAAGAGAGAACATTGGCCTCTAGGTAGTCCACACAGGGAGACTTGGCCCAGACCTGCTGACACAAGGTTCTGCCCCACCCCCCTGGGGCAGCTGACCCAAGGCTGGGTGAGATCAGACAGAGGGAGGGGGAAGGTCAACTGGGGGTTGGTGAGTCTGAGCTGAGATGGTAAGGGCCCTGAGAAGGTTCTGGTTCCAGCCTGACTGTAGTCACCATAGGCCAAGCTAAGAGAAGTCAGGTTGCAATCCACTTGTGCACTGACCCTTCAGAGTCCTTCCTGATCACCAATGTTGAGGACCCCAATGTTGAAGAAACCACAAACTAGTGGCCCTGCTGGAACCCAGGCCAGGGGAGGGGATTTGGTATAGCTTTTATTTATTTATTTGTTTTTTTTTTGCAGTTTTTGGCCGGGGCTGGGTTTGAACCCACCACCTCCAGCATATGGGGCTGGCACCCTACTCCTCTGAGCCACAGGTGCCACACTTGTTTATTTATACAGAGCCTTGTTATATAGCCTTGGTATAGTACCATAGCATCATAGCTCACAGCAACCTCCAACTCCTGGGCTAAAGCGATCCTCTTGTTTCAACCTCCCCAGCTCGGACTACAGGTGCCCACCACAACGCCCAGCTAGTTTTTAGAGATGGGAGTTTACTCTTACCACTCAGGATGGTCTCGAACTCCTAACCTCCACCAATCCCTCAGTCTCAGCCTCCTAGAGGGCTAGGATTACTGGCATGAGCCACTGTGCCTGGCCCTTGGGTGTAGCTTTAAACCAGGGCCCTGATTGGCCAGGAGAGCTGGGCCAGGGACAGCCCTGCTGTATCCTCACCTGCATAAGGTGGCCAACACCTGCTGACAGAAAAATGTTTAGTGGTTTGCATGGTACATAGCTGGTGCTCAAGAATGATAGCTCTCCTGACTGTAGAAGGTGGTAGTCCCTGTATGCAAGGGGCTTACCTAGTCCTGTATAGTGAGAGCCATGCCGCTGTGCACAAGAGGCCACAGTAGCCTGTGAGGGTTCTTCCCACCATCACTCTGACTTTCCTCTTTATTATAATGTGACAAAACCACAGAGTATTCATGATTTGAACTTTTTTTTTATTTCTGAAATGGAACCATTGTACATTGTACAAACCATATCTACTGATGGAATAAATAAGTGAAAAATTATACTGCTGTACAACACATCAAAAAAAAAAAACAAACCCAAAAAATCATAAGAGGAAAAAAAATTTAGGTAACAGTGAAAAAAGGTCTTTATGCCTCTAACCAGGTCTTCGGGCGATAGTGAACATTCCAAACCATGACACCGTTTGATAAAGGGAGGTCACCACCCTCTATGTTGGTCAGCAGCCTTCTGGGTTATGGGTATAAGTGCCAGCACTTTGTGGAATGTGTAGCCGCAGCCTCCCCAACTTCAAGTTTTGGGGGGAATTGAGTTTGCCCTGGGAGCCCTTTAGGCCACAGGGCCTGATGTCCCTGGAAGGCTTTCACCTAGGATGCCCCGGCCCTGGCTGGCAGCTGAAAGGTCTTAGATTCTGTGGTGGGGGAGGGCAAGGGGTGCAGGGCGGGTGGGGGGCAGCGGCTCCGAGGCACGGACCGCCTCATGGAAGGAAGCACATCGGATTTCGCAGTCTCATCGTCCCGCGTGGAAGGCCCTCTTGGCCAGTGTGGAGTGCAGGGCAGTTGGCGCTTTGCCCAGCGTGGCCGTGGCAGGGCCCAGGTGGTCCCAGCCGCTGGCCCATTCCTATCTTCAGGCACTTCAGAGAAAAACTAGTGACAGCCTCAGTACTGTGGGCATCATCTTCATCCTCAATCACATCAACTCCCCTTGCCTGTCCAAAAAGGTCACCGCACACATGTAGCACAGGTGGCCCTCGCCCTTCTGTCTCTGTGGATGCATGTGCTGACTCTCCTTCAGCTGTCTTGGTTGTAACTTCTCATTTTCCAAAAAAGAAAAGGACAGAAATATCCAAATTCATCTTTCATCAAAATGGAGTTTTGCTGCAAAGAAAATCATTACTCTAACTCTACAGGATCTGGAGGTAAAGCTCCAGGCGATGCGCTGAGAGGTAACGCATCTGCGGCAGTCGCAGAACACAGTTCCCAACAAAACTGACTGCCTGAGGGGCAAAATTGGTTAAGTACAGGATTTTTTTTTTTTTTAAGACAGAGACCTTTCAGCATTGCTAACTTCAACATTAAGATTTTCAAAGTTTTGTTTTTTTCCCTTATTTCAGGAGACATTTTGCATGAGGTATTTGAAATTCAGGAACATTTTGATTTTTCTTGAAGTGCAGGAAATAGATAGGCTCCCTTAAAAAAAAAACAAAACAGTAAGAGCCTCACCCTCAGAAATGCTCAGAAAATGGAATCTGGCAGACATTTCCCATGGTGGTCAGGAGAAAGACCCACACGTCAGAGGTGGCACCTGAATATGCACCAATTAGCCAAATAAAACAAAACAAAACCCACAATACCTCCCACCCCCATAACACACAATTCAAAGGGAGTTAGAACTCCAGTGCAGTAAAGAAAGCTCGGGAAGGGTTGAAGGTCTGAGGAGCCCATGTAAGAGAGCCATCCAGGCCTCAGAACCAAATGATTAGGCAGTTCGTCCAAGGGGACATCTCGGTTTAGTGAGAGGAAGTGGTCCCAGCGCAGTTGGGGATGGTGGGGAGAGTCCGTCTCTCCTTCCAGGAGGGTGTGCAAATCTTTCTAATTCCTTGGTGCCTTGTTTCTGGCCTTTGAGGCCCAACCATCAAGGCCTGCTCCCCCCATGGGGACCAACAGCACGTTCTGGGGATGAGACATGGTAGGACTGTTGGCTCCAAGAGTCAGAATGTTATGCAGAAGCGAGCGGATTTTGATCAGCTGCAATCTTGCCTCTCCAAGGCACTGGCTGGGGCACAGGGGGAGGCAGATGGAAGCAAGTGACTATGGATTTGAAATCCAAGCAACCTCCTATGAGCGAAAAGTTCAGCACCAGCTATTCCTACCTCCTGCTTCCAGCCTCCCCAGCCCTGTTAGCATCTTGCAGTCAGCCAGAGAAGCCATTTCATCTTCGGAGGTCTGGGAGAAGCCGGTGGTAGAGATGGGGGTGGGGGCAACAAGACTGGAAGTGCCAGAAAAATCTAAGGGCTTTGCATGTCCATCTAGGCCATCGTAGCCTTGGAAACAACCAGCCTCAAAGGCCCACAGGAAGTGAGGGCGTGACAAGCGCCCAGCCTGGACCGAAGAGGCCACCCTTGGGGACCATGCCCCATACCTGCAACTCCTTGGGCCTTGGAGGCTGGTGCAGACCCCATCTAGGGCTTGGGAGGGACTGAGCCCCTATACCTGGAAATCAGGTGGGCCAAGGAGCTCCCCACTCTGCCCTGCACCTGCTCTGATAAAAGTCCTGGAGCATGGAGGAGAGAGGTGAGCATGGTGGCAGGCGCTGCCCCAACAAACCAAGAGGGCACTTTGCAAAAGAAGATGCAAAACAACCGGGAAACATGCCAGAGGTCACCTCAAGGGCGCAAGGCACAAAAAAGAAAGCAGAAAGAATCGGTTGAACAGTGTGAAAGCCCGGATGAAAAGCGAATTCCTGATCAGTACCACCCTCGCATAGCTTATATCGTTAAATAGAGAAGTGGAAAAAAAAATACAGCAGCAACACAAATGTAATCTTGGCTTCCGAGACAGTGTGCAGACACTCCTGAGCTGCCGACCCGCCTCCCCAAGGACAGTCGCTTAAAGGTTCGAGTGTTTTGCTTCACAGCAGAGTTCTTCAGTGTCTGAGAAGTTACGCCGTTCTAGGTTTTCTTGGATTTGCACTTGGTAAACTTGAAACATTAGTAGTTCTGTTCGTACCCAAGAGGAGTTGCTTGGGCAAAGTTGTTCTAGAATTAATTGCTGATGTACCTTCCATGAAACATGGATCAGAGGGTTTCACTTATTTCTACATTTCTTCAGAGTTTTGTTGAGAGGCCTCCAGTTTCATCTTTTTAGAGGGGGGCACTCCTTCCAAATCCTTGTGGGGAAAAGGAAGAAAATACAGGTTAATAGGCCAGGAGCAATTTAGGCCAGATAGTTGAACATCAGCCCAGAAGGAACAGAGAGGGAGCATCTGAGCAGTTCAGACAAGCAGTTCCATCTCAAGGCCCATATTCTGACTTCAGAGGTTCACAGACCTAGGGAGACCATCACACTTGACTCCTGGAACTTTGGGAGCTCTGTGTTGTCTGGCCCCTGCCCAGCCCTGCCATATGTGAACCACGTCCCCACCCAGGACTGTTCCCCACACTCCCTTCCTCAACCCAGACTCTCAATCCTCCCATCTGTAATGAAGTGCTGGGTGGATTATTTATACACAGGTTTCAAGTTTACCCCTCTAGGGTGGCACCTGTGGCTCAACAGAGTAGGGCCCCGGCCCCATATACCGGAGGTGGCAGGTTCAAACCCAGCCAAAAACTGCAAAAAAAAAAAAAAAAAGTTTACTTCTCTAATTCTAAGGCCATCCCTGGAAGGTCCAGACCTGCTTTGCCATGTTCTAGACTACTACTAGCCCAGGGCCTGGCCTGGGCACACCCTCGACCTTTGCTGAATGTACTGTTTTTTTTTTTTTTTTTTTCTGAGACAGAGTCTTAACTCTGTTGCCTTTGATAGAGTGCTGTGGTGTCAGACCTCACAGCAACCTCAAACTCTTGGGTTCAGTAATTCTCTAGCAAGGCTGAAGTGGCTCACGCCTATAATCCTAGCATTCTGGGAGGCTGAAAAAGGTAGATTGCCTGAGCTCACAGGTTCCAGACCAGCCTGAGCCAGAAAGAGACCTCGTCTCTAAAAATAGTTGGGTGTTGTGGGGGGCACCTGTAGTTCTAGCTACTCAGCAGGTTGAGGCAAGAGGATTACTTGAGCCCAAGAATCTGAGGTTGCTGTCAGGTATGACGCCATAGCACTCTACTGAGGGTGACAAAGACTCAAAAAAAAAAAAAATCCTCTTGCCTCAGCTTCCCAAGTAGCTGGGACTACAGGTGCCTGCCACCACACTCAGCTAGTTTTAGAGGCAGGGTCTCGCTCTTGCTCAGGCTGCTATTGAACTTCTGAGCTCAAGCAATCCAACTGCCTCAGCCTCCCAGAGTGTCAGGATTATAGCCATGAGCCATTGCTGAATGTACTTATTATGTATGTTATTCTGGAGGAAAGGGTCTATAGTTGTCACCAAATTCCAACAAAGTCCCATGACCCCCCAAAAGGTTCAACACTCACTCACTCAGCCATCACCCAATCATCCAGGGCATCTTCAACCTAATCTGTTGTCTGAGACCAAACTCCTAACAGATACTCCCCACTGGCCTAAGAGAAAGCCCAGGCCTAGACAGTACCCAGCAGCCTTCCTCCCTGCCTGCACCCCATACCTGCTAGCAAGTCCCACCAAATTCATCCACCCCTCTGAACTGCCCACTTCCCCATCCACACCTGACCTAGACGCTCTTCTGAGACCACAATCAAGGTACCTGAGAGATTGCTGACGTCTCTGCAGCTAAACCTGAATCTCCAGACAGCTGCCGTTCTACTTTCTCTGTACTGTTCATCGAGTGTTCCATCGAAGACTGTGAATTCTGTTCATCAGAAGCATCTGAGGAATAGCAAGATAACAGAAGCTGTTTTCAGGCACGTGAAATAAAGAGCCAGATGGGCCAGATACTAAAAATACCTGTAACTGGGGAGTTGTATGCTTGGTGGTCTTCAAGGGCTGCAATGGGGGTGGGGTAGGGCTAGGAGAAGCCCCTTGTTTGTTAGTGATGCTTTTCTAAGCAGCCAGGCCACGTGCTAGCCCTGGGGTTCCAAACCCTCTCCTGCACCCTTATTAGCAAGTAAGTTCCTGGGACCAGGAGACACTGTGGGCTCAAGCTGCGTGCACAGGGCGCCCCCTGGTGGCCCCATAGTGCGCCAACAATCATGGCTGCGCCTCCTTCTCCCTGCTGGATGAGCCTGAGGAACGTCAAAAGTACTTGACCCTTTGTAAGCATTTTTCTTAATATGGGTACTTTTAAAGATTTTTTTTTTTTTGAGACAGAGTCTCATTTACTAACCCTCGGTAGAGTGCTGTTGTGTCACAGCTCACAGCAACCTCCAAATCCTTGGGCTTAGGCGATTCTCTTGCCTCAGCCTCCCGAGGAGTAGCTGGGATTACAGGCACCCGCCACAACGCCTGGTGATTTTTCTGTTGCAGTTTGGCTGGGGCTGGGTTTGAACCCACCACCCTCGGTATACAGGGCCGGGCCGGCGCCCTACCCACTAAGCCACAGGCACCGCCCAGTGTGGGTACTTTTCCGATTGTCAGAACAATGACTGATCATTGCAGGAAAGAGAAAATGCAGAAAAAAATAAAGGTAAAATCACCTGTCACTCATGCTACCCAGAGAACACCCCTCTAATGCTTCAGACTTAAGAAGTTTCCCATCTTTCCAGAGTTTTCCTCCTAATGCATGTTATTTTACCCTCTCCCCAAACAGGGATCACAAGGTATTTGGGAAACATTTTTCACGTCTTTAAAAAATCTGTAAGTACCAGAGCTTACGAAACAGTAGCACAGTAGCCCTCTGAGCCACTGGTACATCTAATGGATCCAGGTATTGAGTTGACTTCCCAGGCCCCAGTCTCCCTGCTGCTTCACCCCAGGTTTCTTCAGCAGAAAGGAAGGTACAGGCTGGGGTAGGGGTGGCAGTAGTTCTATCTACAGCCTACTGGGCACAGAGCTGGGGACTCATGCAGAGAACAGCAAAATCCCATCAGAGCCCCAACACTGTGTTTCCCTGATTTTAAAAAAAAGCACACTCAACTAATCCTAAAGAACACCTAAGCAGCCAAGACTTTCTGGGGTTTCTGAGGCAGAGAAATAACAAAGCAGGGGGAAAATCTAGGCTTAAGTTTAAAAGCAATCAGGCAATACTGGACTAAGGGAGGGGTCTGACGCAAGCAGGTGCAGGGGGCTCTGAACAAGCAAGCGTGAGGGGGTTGATGATAGCAAATGCTTGTTACTCTTCAAACCAGGAGACCTGACATTCATCCAGTATCATGGGCCAGGCTCCAAGCTGAACTCTGTTGTGTCATAGGGTGAGGATCAGGTGTCCACAATCACCAGGGCTGGGTTCTGCCTACAGCCTAGTGTGTTTGGAGACAGATCTGGGTTTGAATACTGCCTGCACCGCCTCTGCCAGGTGAGGGGCTCTCAGTCTCAGAGGGCCTCTGTGTAGAAACAAGGTGGATAATAGCCACCCCCCGTGGAGTAGCTGTGAGATCAAATGGAATGACACGACCAACACCCAAACAGCAGCCCCCGCAGGTGGGAGTAACTGAGGGATTGTCTAGGGCACAGAGCCAAACTCCCCATAAACCTGAAATTTCTGATACTTTCAGTTTTACCTTTAAAATCCATGTTAATGGAAGTACCTCAAAAAGTTAAACACAGAATTACCAAACAACCTGCCAATTCCACTCTTAGGCACATGCCCCAAGAGAACTGAAAACTAGGACTCAAATAGAAGTTTGTACATGGATGTTCACAGCCTCCCTATTCACAATAGCCAGAAGGAGGAAACGGCCTAAAAGTAACTGGACAGATGAACAGATACACACACAGTAGAGTATGATGCAGCAGCAAAATGAATGAACCCCTGAGGCTGGGCGTGGTGGCTCACGCCTATAATTCTAACACTCTGGGAGGTTGAGAAAGGTGGATTGTTCAAACTCAGGAGTTTGAGCCCAGCCTGAGCAAGAGTGAGACCTCATCTCTAGTAAAAAAAATAGATAAACTAGCCAGGCATTGTGGTGGGCACCTATAGTCCCAGTTCCTCAGGAGACTAAAGCAAGAGGATCTCTTGAGCTTCAGAGTTTGAGGTTACTGTGAGCTATGATGCCACAGCACTCTACCCAGGGTAACAGAGTGAGACTCTGTCTCTAAAAAACAAACAAACAAACAAAAAAATAAAGCTCTGACGTGTACTACAACACAGACGAACACTGAAATCATGATGCTGTGTAAAAAGAAGCCAGACTCCACTTACATGAAATGTTCAGATCAGGCAATTTCACAGAGGCAGAAAGAGATTAGAGGTTACCAGGGAATAGGGGAAGGAGAAATGGGAGTGACCGCTAGTGGGTAAGAGATTGTTCTTTGGCATGATGGAAATGTTCTGGAGCTAGACAGAGGTGGTAGTTGACAATCTTGTCAGTATACTAAATACCAGTGAATTGTTATTTACTTAAAAGTTAATTTTACGTGAATTTAATCTCAATAAAAAGAAAAAATCCACGTTAGTGTTATATTCTATTTCATAATACCTATGCTTATAATAACATAAACATTTAACATTCTTACTGACCTAGAAAATTTGCCACATCTGTGGCATCGCATGTGACCGTAGTTCCTTTTCTGCTGGGCACAGAAGGCTTGGCAGAGTGGAGTGGGATGTGGGTGCCCCAGATGTAGGCTTAGAAATCATGAAGGTGGCTAATTACCCAGAAATTCATGTTGACCCTTGCTGGGTGGAGAGGTACCCCAGCAGAGGTCTCCCCTGAAAGCCAGGCCTGAGAGCTCAGGGGGAACTGGCCTCTGGAGCTCACACAGCATTCAAGGGTTCAGGGCAGCAGCTGATTCTCTAAGCGCAGTGGTGTTGAAATTCACCCAGAGGAAATTTTCCTGGAGACTAAATTTAGTCCAGGGAGCTTGGATATTATGTCATTCCCTGAACTCACTCAGCGGTAAACAAGTTCAAAGCAAGGTCAACGGCTGGCGGCCAACCTGCCCTATCCCGGCAGACAGTGGGTACCCACCTGGGAAGGCCGTGTTAGTCTGGTCCTTGGGCCCCTCTCACAGGGAGCCTGTCAATGGGCAGGTGGGTCTGAACAGCACATGGGCAGTCATGTGGGCCCAGAGGTCTGCAGTGGCCCGCTTGGGTCCCAACGCTTTAGCTTTTGGTGATGGTGGCAAGGTGGATAGTGGTTAGCAAAATATGGTAGTTATGCAAGCATTCACCTAAAACAATTCCTGTAGCTGAGTTCTAACTGGGCCTTAGAGCAAAGGAGATACAAACTCAAAACATGGGAGAAATAAAGCCATAGCCAGAAGGAAACCAGGATGGGAAAGAAGCCAGAGTGTAGCTGTGGACATGGCCCACGCCAGCCCCCAGCACCCCCAGAAATACTTCCCTGCTCCCCAGATCCCTCCTACGTGCCTGGCTCCTGGTCAAGCACTTTGCTGATGTTCTCACCTCCTCCAGCCTTACAACGACTGACAAGGGAGGCCATCTCATTCTATAAACAAGGAAACAGAAAGGTGCGTGGGAGGTGATGGTGCCTGCCCAAGGCCACACAGCTAGTGTCTGCCTGGATGTGACCACAGCCCTGTCCTGACCCCTCTGCTTTCTACCTGCACAGCCACCTGGCCGGGACTCCCATGAGAAGCCTGGTGGACAGGCCAGATGGGGGCTGGGGTAGGAGTGGTGGTCCATGCTGCACGCAGTGAAGTCTACTCTAGGGCAAAGCCACTAGGACACTGGCTCTCTTCTGGAGGCAATCTTTCATCCCACACTGTAATCTGGCAATGTCTGGAGACAATTTTAGTGTCCCAACTGGGGAGGGAGAGACACTAGCATCTAGTGGATAAAGGCCAGAGATGCTGTTACACCTCCCATGATGCACAGGACACCCTCCCCGGCAGTAAAAATTATCCAGCCCAAAATGCCAATAGTGCCAAGGCCTAGATTCCTGTTCCAGCAGGAAAAGTCATTCTACCCACAATCTCTCTGGAGGAAATCTCAGCACATCTATAGGCATTTTAAGTGCACATGCCCTTTGACTAAACCAGTGGTTCTCAACCTTCCTAATGCTGCAGCCCTTAAATATAGTTCCTGTGGATCAAGGTTGAGAACTGCTGGACTGAACAGTTTTGCTTCCAGGGGCACAGCCTATATAGATCCACCTGCACCTGGGCAAAGATGTGGATAGGTGTAGGCATGAGATTCCCTGAGGCAATGCATGTGCATAAAAGATACAGAAACACTATCATGGGGGGAGGAACTATTTATTTTATTATTATTATTTTTTTTTTATGAGATAGAGCCTCAAGCTGTTGCCCTGGGTAGAGTGCTGTAGCATCACAGCTCACAGCAACCTCCAAGGCAAGTCACCACCATTCCCATTCAACACACACACAAATACACATTCATATGTACAAATCTGTCCCCACCTCCATAATCAGACCACTCCTTACCACCTCCTGTTCCTCTCCCACCCCAGGTCTGATTACCATCTTCTCTCTGGACAACTGCAGCAGCCCCTCACTGGGCTTCCTATCTACACCCAGGTTCTACCTTGTCAGTTCTCAATCCTTCAGATCAGATCACCCAAACCCCAAGGGCTCTCATCTCACGTGTTAGAAAAACCTGGGCTGGGCAGTAGCCTTTGGAGGCCCCCATGCCAGAGGCCTGGCCGCCTCCTTTAATGCCACATTTTTCAGTACCTCATGCACCTTCCTCCAACCATGCTGAACACACTCCTGCCACAGGGCCTTTGCACCACCTGCCATGTTCTTCTCCAGATACACACTGGCTCACTCTTTGCCTAGGTTGAGCCTGTGGTTATGTCAGCTTCTCAGTGAGGCCTTCCCTGACTGCCCTCTATTTAAAACTACGACACCCCTATTGTTCAGCAAGACTCCCCATTCTCCTTTTCTACTGTCTAATTCACCACAGACTGTCTTTTTTTGTCGTTTAGCAGGCCAGGGCAGGGTCGAACCCACCAGCCCCGAAGCATGTGGCCAAAGCCCTAACCACTGAGCAAAGGCACCAGCCTTTTTTTTTTATAATAGGATTTTTTTTGTTAATTAAATGATAGCTGTGTACATTGATATAATCATGGGGCATCATTCACTAGCTTCACAGACCATTTACCAAGTTTCACATATACCCTTGTAAGATGCACTTTTTTTTTTTTTGAGACAGAGCCTTACTCTGTAGCCTTGGGTACAGTGTCATGGTATCATCATAGCTCACAGCAACCTCAAACTCTTGGGCTCAAACAATATAGTCTTGCCTCAGTTTTTCTATCATTTTTAGTAGAAATGGGGTCTCAGTCTTGCTCAGGCTGGTCTCGAACTCCTTAGCTCAAGCAATCCACTTGCCTCAGCCTCTCAGACTATACTACCTGACTTTTTTTTTTTTTTTTTTTTTTGTAGAGACAGAGTTTCACTTTATTGCCCTCGGTAGAGTGCCGTGGCGTCACACAGCTCACAGCAACCTCCAACTCCTGGGCTTAGGCGATTCTCCTGCCTCAGCCTCCCGAGTAGCTGGGACTACAGGCGCCCACCACAACGCCCGGCTATTTTTTTGTTGCAGTTTTGGCCGGGGCTGGGTTTGAACCGGCCACCCTCGGTATATGGGGCCGGTGCCCTGCTCACTGAGCCACAGGCGCCGCCCCTACCTGACTTTTTAATCATATCAAGAGACTCTGCACTCTGGGTGGTACCTTTTCTGAGAGGGCCTCCTTAAAAACTTGTCCCCTGACTGCTGAAGTATGAGTGGAGACCCTAAGGAGCCCAGCCCTAGACAGCACGTACCTTCAGCCCCGGGGTGCCCCTTCCCATCTGCCTGGGCCTCGTCTGCCTTGGCTTCAGCACCATCACCTGGCACAGCGGAGTTGGGCTCTGGGGCAGGGCTTGAGTTGCTGCTGTTCTCCTGCTTGATCGGGGAGGCATCTGCTATGGAGCTCTGATTGCTGTTGTCATCTGCATGATGGGGACAGAAGCAGAGCATGAAATCCTGAAGCTGCCCTGAGCCCCCACACCTGAGCCCCACAGGATGCTCTCCCAGGAAAAGATCTGGATACTTCTTCCTCCTGAGCTGACCACCGTCCAGGGCCACCCCACATGGTCTGACCTTTTTCCCAGTTACTCCTGAGAAGACACCTGTATGTGGAGATGGCTAGCTAGAGATGGGGCCTAACACATTTCAAATCTTTGGGGGACATCTGAGGCCTAATTCTAGGTGGATAAATGAGACATTGTGTGTATCGAGAGGGCAGCTCAGCATGGTCCAGGGAGCATTACTGTCCAGATGGTTCATCCACTTCACCAAGCCTCTAGGCCTGTTTCCACTCATTGTGAAACAAAAAGGAGAGAACAAGACAGCAGCAGAAGGTGGTATATTCCAAAGGCCATTTGGTCTGATCTCTTCAAGTCAGTATCGTTTTTATTTAAAAAAAAAAAAAAGAAAGAAAGAAAAAGAGAAGGTAGAAACATGCAAGTTAGTTATAGAGTAAAAGAAAGTTAAGAGACCCAATGACTAAATATGATGGAAATTATTTGGATCCTGTTTTGAACATGCCAGCTGTAACATTTTGGAACAATTGGGGGATTTGTACATGATCTGGATTTAAAAGCTATTAGGGAATTGTTAATTCTGTTAGAAGGAATAATGGTACAGTACAGAGAAATGGTACTTTTTAGCAATGTATGCTATAATGAAATGTTTAGATATAGACTTAAGTGTCATGATGCAGGAGAAATTTACTTTAAAATTCTTTAGTGCAGGTTGCATACAACTGTTGGAACTCCTTGAACTTTACACTTGGCTGTGAGTATTTTTTATGTAAATTAGACTTTAATTTAAAAAAAACCACATTAAAAAATAGACAAGGGAAATACGGCATGTTCATGAAAACCAAGGTGGAAGGTATAATGGGGTTCATTGTAGTATTCTCTCTGCTGTTCTCTACAAAGAAACTTTTCACAGTGAAAAAAGGGAATAGTTAACTGGGCAATGGCATTCAGGAGCAAAGCTGGGGGACCCAGGAGACACCTCTCCTTGGCTTGTCCCCCACCCCTTCCAGGGCATGGACAGTCAGTTTAAACTGCAGATACCCAAGTGGAGATTTCAAAAATACCACCACAATCTGGCACTGCCTTTCTAGACCATGCTGCACCTGGGACTAAGGCCATTTTTGCAAAATGAGCAAGATACCCCAACCAGACCTGGGCACCAGCTACATACCAGGCACTGGGCAAGGACATTTATGATCACCTCATTTAATCTTCCCAACAACCTACCAGAAAGGTGTTGTGACCACCTTCACAGAGGGGAAAACTGAGGCACAGAGCCGCAGACCCACTGGTTCAGACTCACCTGCCCAACTCTCAGCCCTGAGCCTCTCCTCTACCTCAATCTGTCCAGGAAGCACCAGGCAGTAAGGCAGCCAAAAATGGGTAAATTGGATCTTATTTTAAGCGTATTCTGGGGTGGTTATTACACAAAAGCATCCTCTTGTGAATTCTGGAACTTAAAAAAAAAAAGGATGTGCACTCTCCTGATTTATCCTTCAAGAAAGTCTAAACTGGCGGTGCCTGTGGCTCAGTGAGTAGGGCGCTGGCCCCATATGCCAAGGGTGGCGGGTTCAAACCCAGCCCCGGCCAAACTGCAACAACAAAAAAAAATAGCTGGGCGTTCTGGCGGGTGCCTGTGGTCCCAGCTGCTTGGGAGGCTGAGGCAGGAGAATCGCATAAGCCCAAGAGTTAGAGGTTGCTGTGAGCCGTGTGACGCCACGGCACTCTACCGAGGGAGGTACAGTGAGATTCTGTCTCTACAAAAAAAAAAAGAAAAAAAGAAAGTCTAAACTTTTCTTTTTTTTTTTTTTGGAGAGTCTCACTATGTGGCCTTCAGGAGAGTGGTATTACAGCTCACAGCAACCTCCAGCTCCTGGATTTAAGCGATTCTCTTGCCTCAGCCTCCCGAGTAGCTGGGGAACTACGCCCGCCACAACGCCCAGCTATTTTTTTGTTGCAACTGTCGTTGTTGAGCAGGGCTGGGCTCGAACCCTCCAGCCTTGGTGTATGTGGCCAGCGCCCTACTCACTGAGCTACGGCCACCACCTAAACTTCTTTTCTATCCAACGTATGTGTGCAGGTGTGTAAAAAGCTCAAGCTACTCAGCCTGAGGTTATGTTAATTAATGACAATAAATTCTAATGTTTAACCAGTCAGCCATCTGAGGATAGCCTGGGAACCTGGTAACAGTGTGACCTTGACGCTTGGGCTGACATCAGCTGAATCTTGAAGACTAAAGAGCCAAATGCATATACCCTCTCCAGTCATGTTCTGCTGTGCCCATCCTCCCACTTGAAGCCTTCCAGAAAACTCACCAGGTCCCCATCTTTCCCTGCTCAGGAAGTTTGCACATCCTGTAGTCTGACTTGGTTTTGGTGGCACATGTACTAAAATGGAAATGATACTGGGAAGGTGAACAGGGCTCCTTGTCCAGGGACCTGGTTTGCTAGGCATCCTAGATTTTTCTGGAGTGTTAATCCAAGCCACAAACCTGTATTCTGCCTTTGAAGGACCTCAAATGCCAGCACTGGCGCTGGAAGCTATGAACTTCCTACCTGGGAAAGTTACTGCACTCTCTGAGCCTTAGTTTCTCCATCCGTAAAATGGGGCATGTTATTAGATTCAAATGAGATAATGCAAAAACTGTGCTTAGCATCATGTTCGCACACTGTAACAGTCTCATAAATGTGAGCTGTTAACATGCCAAGGCTTTTAAGGGATTATCTTGATTTTATGAAGTAGGCACTATCAGTTCCATTCTACAGGTTAAAACTAAACAAACCCAAAGGCTAGAGGTTAAGCAAGCAGCCCAAGAACACACAGCCAGGTGGAGGTCCTGGGAGAGTTAGGATTTGGTGGGACCCTGACCTCTATTTGAAAAGGTGTTCACCTGCCATTCTATGACCATGACCCAAGCCTAGATTCTGAGCCAGGCCTGGGGGCTCCTCAATCCCCAGAGAGGAATGGAGCTAAGCAATACCAGGGAGATAGGTCACATCCAAGCTCAGATATCTACTTCTGAAAATCAAATGTACCCCAACTGAGATCCTATGGCCTAATTGGGGGTGGGGGTAGGCTTTTTTGACACGTTAACCAGCAGCAAAGCTCCCCTGTGCTTGCCTGAAGCCAGTTCGGCAACCAGCAAGCCTCCCTGTCCTGGGAGCTGGAGTCTGTGTTTTGCAGACTAGTCAGTTTGGGCAAACAGAGAAGTTTGTTTGCCTTCCTTCCCTAGACTGAGACAACTTTGGGTTGAGAGATGTTAGAAATTCCAGCAAACCAACATTCCTTTTTGATTTCCTTATTTAGTTATTTATCTGATACTGCCTCATTGTACCAAAGGTTTGGGTTGGTCACAAGTACAAAGACATTGAAGTTGGGATCAAGAAACAAACAAAGGCAGGGATTACCAGCTCTTGTCCCAAGTGGGCGAGGTGGGTGACAAAATGAGATGGTGGAGCCAGGTGGGCTTAGAGAGGCCATGTCCCCCCTTAAAGGACACTGTTTGGGCTTCACATGGCCCCTGCCTTGGGGGAGCACAAAATCAAGGGTGCCAGACCTAATTTCTCAAAGAACAGCAGTAATGCAGATTTTCTAACTTATAAATATTGGACAGTAACTCAATTTTTGAAAAAATTCAGGTTTGACCAAAGTGGTTTTCCTTGGAGAGGCAGGGACAGGTGACCAGGAGGTCATCTGCAGGACCATGGGGACAGGCTGGGAATGCTCAGGTGTTCTGATCTGGGTGAGTTAGACGGGTGTGTGCAGTTTGGGAACATTTCATACAGCCTTTCCTCTCTGATAAAAAGGTAAAAAGAGAACTAAACACCAGCATAGGAAACAATGGCTGATAGCTACAGCACTGATGTCGATTGGTGGGATGCTGGCTACAACTTTTGTTTTTGGTGAGGGTTTTTTTGTTATTGTTTTATAAGATAGGGTCTTACTATATTGCCCAGGCTGGAGTGCAGTGGCTATTCAGACATGATCATGGTTACTACAGCCTCAAACTCCTAAGTATCCAAGATGACAAGTTGTGCTGCTGTACCTGGCTAGGTTATAATTTTTGAAATGAGACAGCAAAGGAAGTTAGGCTGTGGATGTGGAAGGGCAGTTCCCATGGTCCTAGGGTAATTAACATGAAGTCAGAAATCCACTTTAGAGCTTCCTGGCAGCCAAAGCAAAATGGGAAAAAGAAAATATAGCTATTTATATAATTTATATTTCTATCTCCCTAGGAGGGAAAAAGAAACATACACTCCTAAAAACCTTCCTGGGAGCACATGGGGCGGAGGGAAACATCTCTGGTAAGGTTTTTGTCACTGGTGAGGAGAGGGTCTTATTTTTATGTCTCTGGCTTATTATTTCTTGGCTTGGTGCTCTGAGAAAAGAAACTTCCTCCCCTCTTCCTTGGCACAGAAGCCTCCTGGTTCTGCCCAGCTCTCTTACCTCCTGCCTGGAATGTGAACAAACCTGCTCACAGAGAAGTAAAAACACAACTGAGTGTATCACCAAGGCCCTGGGACCGGCAGGAGAGACCATAGGCCGCAAAGAGACTCACCATGCATGTCCATCATCCCTGGGGAGGAGCTGTTTTCTGGAGTGGTCACCTCGGAGCCACACTTCTCATCTTTGCCTTTTTTCTTATTCTTGTTTTTCTGGAGGGGAAAATGGAGCAGAAACCGAGTCACCAAATCACATGTGTGTATGCCCACATGAGCCCCGGGGAATGGTATGAATATTTCATTCCAGCAAATCCTCTTGGAGCCTCCAAACCACTGGAGGGCTTTCCCTGGCCAACATTTGAACATGTTCCATGAGGGACTGCACTCAGGGCCTTGTCCACTTTGGAATAAAAGAGCCCTTCCCCCCCCCAACCCCCCCAGCAGGGATGATTCTGATGCCTGCCTAGCACTGGCACCCTGGAAAATGAACTTGCCTGTTTGTGGGGCTGTTCCCAACAGCATGCAAACACCCTGGCTGGTAGGAACTGCCCCTTCCTTTTAGGAGAATATCTGAGAAAAAGGTCCCCATCATTCCAGAGCAGGTAGAAAGGGATGCCAGGTGAGCCAGGGCAAAGACAAAGTCACTCCATTCTGCTAGCTTCAGGCCCCCGGGGCTGCCTTTCTCAAAGTGTAGTAAGCTGACTTCCAGCACAAAACAAAACAAAAAACAAAACAGGAGTTAAGGAGGGAAAACCCAGGAAGAGAGGAGGGAAGAGGGAGAAAAGAGATGCTTTCTGTGCACCACTCTGTTTTTTACAATTGGAAGAGAATCATGTTGGAAACAACCTAGCCATGTCCATTGCTAAGAGACTTATAAATTATGACACATTCATCCAATGAAATCTGATGTAACAATTACAGAGAATAAGGCTGTGCTTCATGTACGGAAGTGGAGTGATTTGCGAAAATATTAACATATTAGGATATTTCAGTATCACCAAGATGTACAAAAGAAAGGAGGTGTAGGCCATGTGAATGCTACCATTAGTGGTAAGCAAAGAGTATGCCACTGTATATTTGTATACAGTGATGCTTGTGAGCACAGGCTCCCTCTAGAAGGATAAACAAAAACTAGTGAGACGAGTTGCCACCAAGGAAAGGAACCGGGCGGGGGGTAGGGTATAGAGATGAGACAGATTTATAACAAGACATACAGTAAACCAGTAACATCTGAAGAATGCACAAATCTAGAGAGGAACATAGACTGGTTGTTACTGAGGCAGAAGAGCAAGGAATGTTCTGGAATTCTACACATAATGGTGACAAAATGTGACGGTTGCACATCTATGAATTTACTAACACGGAACTGAATACTTTATTTTTGAGATACAGGTTACTCTGTTGCCATAGGTACAGTGCCATGGCATCATCACAGCTCACAGCAACATCAAACTCTTGGACTTGAGCAATACTCTTGAGCAAGCTGGGACTACAGGTGTGTACCATAACACCTGGCTAGTTTTTCTACTTTATTTTTTCAGGCAGAGTCTCACTATATCACCCTCAGTAGAGTGCTGTGGCGTCACAGCTCACAGCAATCTCAAACTCCTGGGCCCAAGCAATTCTCCTGCCTCAGCCTTCCAAGTAGCTGGGACTATAGGCACCCACCACAATGCCCAGCTATTTTTTGATTGTAGTTGTCATTGTTGTTTGGCAGGCCTGGGCTAAGTTTGAACCCACCAGCTCTGGTGTATGTGGCTGGCACCCTAGCCGCTGAACTACAGGCACAGAGCCTAGTTTTTCTACTTTTAGTAGAGATGGGGTCTTGCCCTTGCTCAGGCTGGTCTCGAACTCTTGAGCTCAAACAATGCACCTGCCTCAGCCTCCCAAAGTGCTAGGATTACAGGCATGAGCCACTGCGCCTGACAGAACTGTATACTTTTAAAAAATGGATTTTATGGTACATGAATCATCTTAATCAGTTTTTAAAGTGATATCTGAGGGTGGGGCCTTGGTGTGTGTCACACTTTATGGGGGCAAGACATGATTGCAAGAGGGACTTTACCTAACAATTGCAATCAGTGTAACCTGGCTTATTGTACCCTCAATGAATCCCCAACAATAAAAAAAAAAAAAAAGTGATATCTGAATATTGTAATGTATTTTACCTATTTAAAAGGATGAGATATTCAAGAGTTCTAAAATAAAAAATTAGTGTACACCCATATCCCTGTGTTGTAGAGATTACAAGGTTGAATAGTACCAAAAAATAAAAGCTTATAAAATGAAAAAAAAAAAAAAAAAAGAATTAGTGTACGGCTTAGCACCTATAGCTCAAGCGGCTAAGGCGCCAGCCACATACACCAGAGCTGGCGGGTTTGAATCCAGCCTGGGCCTGCCAAACAACAAGCCCAGGAGTTGGAAGTTGCTGTGAGCTGTGATGCCATAGCACTCTACCCAGGGCAACAGCTTGAGGCTCTGTCTCAAAAAAAAAAAAAAAAAAAAAAAAAAATAGTGTAACCACATAGTAATTTCGTCTTTAAACAGTAAAAAGCTGCTGGGTGGGGTGGCTCACACTTATAATCCTACCACTTTGTTTCTGTTTTTTTCTTTCTTTCTTTTTCTTATTTGAAATACAAATCTCTAAGTTTCAATATTTTAGTACAAATTCCAAAGATTCTTTCTTTCTTTCTTTTTTTTTAAAGACAAAGTCTCATTTTATCACCCTTGGTAGAGTGTCATGGCGTCACCCAGCTCATAGCTGGGCCTCAGCGATTCTCTTGTCTCAGCCTCTCAAGTAGCTGGGACTACAGGCGGCTGCCACAAAGCCCGGCTATTTTTGTTGCAGTTGCCACTGCTTTTTTAGCTGGCTGGGGCCAGGTTTGAACCCATCACCCTCGGTATATGGGGCCGGCGCCCCACCCACTGAGCCACAGGCGCCACCCCTGTTTTTGTTTTTTTTTTTTTTTTTTTGAGACAGAGCCTCAAGTTGTCACCCTCGGTAGAGTGCCATGGCATCACAGCTCACAGCAACCTCCAACTCCTGGGCTCAAGCGATTCTCTTGCCTCAGCCTCCCAAGTAACTGGGACTACAGGCGCCTGCCACAACGCCTGGCTATTTTTTGGTTGTAGTTGTCATTGTTGTTTGGCAGGCCCGCGCTGGGTTTGAACTGGCCAGCTCCAACGTATGTAGCTGGCACCCTAACTGCTGAGCTATAGGTACCGAGCCAATCCTAGCACTTTGGGAGGCCAAGATGGGTGTGTTGCTTGAGCTCAGGAGTATAAGACCAGCCTGAGCAAGAGCAAGACATCATTTCTAAATAAAAGAGCTGGGCATTGTGGCAGGCGCCTGTAGTTCCAGCTACTTGGGAGGCTGAGGCAAGAGAATCATTTGAGCCTAGGAGTTTGAGGTTGCTGTTGGCTATGACGCATGGCACTCTACCAAGGGCAACATAATGAGACTCTGTCTCAAAAAGAAGAAAAAAAGGGCGGCGCCTGTGGCTCAGTTGGTAGGGCGCCGGCCCCATGTACCAAGGGTGGCGGGTTCAAACCCGGCCCTGGCTGAACTGCAACCAAAAAATAGCTGGGTGTTGTGGCAGGCGCCTGTAGTCCCAGCTACTTGGGAGGCTGAGGCAAGAGAATCGCTTAAGCCCAGAAGTTGGAGGTTGCTGTGAGCTGTGTGATGCCATGGCACCCTACTGAGGGCCATAAAGTGAGACTCTGTCTCTACAAAAAAAAAAAAAAAGAAGAAAAAAAATCAATAAAAAACTAACCCTCGATGATGCAGATCCCCAGCCCCAACCTTCGGAGATTCTGATTCAGCTGCCTGGGATGGGGCCCAGGATTCTGCATTTTATAAAGATGTTCAGCCAGGCCAGGAACCACTATCCTAGAGAAGAGGGTGGGAGAAATGGCATATTGCACATCATGCCTCAGAGATGGAAAGGGAATTAGCATGTCTCGAGCACCGTCTGTATAGCCGGCACCATGCTAAGTATTCTCCGTGGTGATATATTGGCTTTGCTCTGTTGCAGAAACCCCAAAAGCTGGATATTACTGCTCTAGTGCGCAAAAGAGGGAACTAAGGCCCAGCAACTGCCCAACATCACAGGCTAATAGAGGCTGGTCTGTCCGACTAAGATCCAATGCTTTCTACCCAGCCTAGAGCTGCCCTGTCCTTCCTGATGGCCCATATATAACACTTTCTCCTTGATCATATTCCATTTGGCACGTCCCTGATGTCTGTTTCATGCTATTCTATAATTATCTTCCCCCAACAAGATTAGAAATTCCTTGAGAGCAGGGACCACATCTTTGCAAATGCAACGGGCGTTTCTACGACACCTAATGATGTGCAAGGCACAGACATGGGTCAGAGCCAGGAGCTGCCTTCGAGGAGCCCAGCTGCTCTGCTCTTACTCTGAAGATGAACAGACTCAGTGTCCAGCCCTGGTGGCTCCATAAGCCCAGGCCAGAACCACCCCAAGTTCTCAGCTCAGCCCTGGCCCACCCAGGGGCACATGTGTGAGTTCAGCCCTGCCTAGACCCACAACTCACTGGCAGATAAGTAACAGTGGGGGAGGGAGACTCGGCTCCATCTTTATGGAGGAAGCTGGACGCTCACCCTCAAAGCTTACCAGCCATGGCCACGTCACTTCAGGAGGGACTGGAGCCATGTGGGTTAGCATCAGCCATCTTCCTGGCTAAAAGGACTGAGTCTGAGGAAATAGAGAAGGCAGGCCAGGTGGGAGGAACAGCCCATGCAAAGGACTGTAGGTGGGACTGTTCTGGATTGTGAGTGGAGGTGAGAACAGCTAACCTGCGGGCCACAAAGCTAAAGAACCCTATTGGTGCCTGTGGTCAGCTGCCTGCCATCCAGCCCCCCTGACGGCCCCCTAGTGGTGGGAGCCCCCCATTGCCAGTGGCCTGGGCAAACGCCTGTACCAGACTCTCTTACTCTTGGAGCCAAATGCCACCCTCAACTCCAACCACCAGAAGAATCTCTAAGAACAGAGAGAACATACACTTTGGAGTCAGACAGACCTGAGCTCAATTCATGGCTCTGATGCTAGCTGTGTGACTCTAGGGAAATGACTTCACCTCTCTGAGCCAGTGTCCTCATTTGCACACAGAAGAGTTAAAAAGATAACTCCATCAACTCAGTATGAGAGGTAAGCATGCCTGTAATCCTAGCACTCCAAGAGGCTGAGGTGGGTGGATTGCCTGAGCTCATGGGCTCGGGCTTGAGAGACTGAGCAAGAGCAAGACCCCATCTCTAAAAATAGCTGAGTGTTGTGGCAGGTGCCTGTAGTCCCAGCTGCATGGGAGGCTGAGGCAAGGGGATTGGTTGAGCCCAAGAGTCTGAGGTTGCTGTGAGCTGTAACGCCACAGCACTCTATGGAGGATGACAAAGTAAGACTCTGTCTTTATAAATTCTTTTTTTTTTTTTTTTTTGAGACAGAGAGAGATAAATGAAATGATGCACACAAAGCCTTAGCCCAGGGCCTGCCAGATGGGTGGGTGCTCAGGAGCAGAGCTACAATGCTTGTCTGTGGGTACCAGCATGCCTGTCCCCAGCTGAGCTGCCCAGCACCTGGAGGTCTTTCCACCCTGAAGATACTACTTACAGGGATGCTCCCCACCTCTCTGAAGACCAAACTCTGGGGCTGGACTCTGGAGAAGGGTAGGGACAGGTCTAGCAGCCTCTCCAGGCCCAAGCTGGGTCCTTCTGCTTCCCAGGGGTCCTCAGTCCCAGGTTCCCAGGGGGGTGAGTGGCAGCAGGCAGCCCCCTTTTCCCATGATGGGAGGGGCATGAATGGACAGCCCCACCTCAGGGGATTAGGCCTGCATACTCACATCGTCCACCTTTGGCTCTGTCACAGGGACCCACTTGTAGATTCGTAGAGAAGTGTCACCAACAGTCACCCATTTCTTCTCCCTGTGGAGAACAAGAAAGAGCCCATTACCAGGGGACTTATGGAGCAGAACCCTGCTCACCCCTGCAGGCGCACAGGGCACACTCCCCTGGGGCAGCTGTGATTTAGCCACTACTCAGCAAAGGTGGTAAGAGAGCAAGCTCCAGATCACACAGATGAGAGCCAGAGTCCCAGCTCTGCCCTCAGTAGTTGGCCCTAGACAAGTCAGACACACCCCCATCAAAGCCTCATTTTCCCCACTTGTTATCCCACAGAGGGCTGTCACTGGAAGGAAATGCTTGACAAGGGCGAGGGCAGGGGCAGGGCGGGGGCTGCCACTGTTAGGAGGATTTGTGTGAATGATGAAGTCAGGCCCTGGGTCCTCCTGTGTCACTACTGATGCCATGAAACCAGGAGACTAGGCCACCTGTGCCCCTCAGGGTGGCAGAGAGGACATTTCTCACTGTGGAGAGTGAAGGTCTCTACCAAAGGCACTCAGGGCTCCTCCTGAACTCCTAGTGATGCTTCTGAGGGCAGGGAAGAGGACGCAGGCAGAGGGACAGCGAGGTCACCCCCGCTCTGCTGATAAACTTCCTTCAGAACAGCCAAGGGTAGCCAGAGAGCAGCAGCCTCGCCCTGAAAGGAAGTCCCCTAGACTGGACCTGTGAACAGCAGGGGTCCAGGAGGGTGCCAGCACCGCTTGGATCTGGGATGCTGGTGGCCCCGACTGCCCAGCTGCCCCGGCTGTGTTCTAAACTCCTAAAGGACAGAGGCCTGGCCCCCAGCTGCAAAAGGCAGGTTTATGGACCAGATGGACAAGCAGAGCTGCCTTTCACTAGAGGTAATAACTACCGCACTCTGTACCACTGTCACTGCCACTCTGATCCCAGCCACCATCGCTTTTCAGTTTATCACTATAACCACCCACCTTCTGCCCTTCTGACCCCTGCAGACCAAGTTCCTTCTGGCGCCACACACCCTGTGGCCACAGTGGAGAGGACTAGGGCTCTACCAACCAGGCAGATGTGCGAGGTCAACAAATGGCTGACCAACTGCTGCTCAGAGGGAGCCACAATGGGCTGTTGGGATGAGACACACATCTGGCCCAGGTGGCATCATCGATGGAGTCTTCAACAATTTTCAGTGACATGGGTGTCCGAGAACCAAGAACTCCATATGGCAGAAGCATCTCCATCCATGAGCTGCCTGGCACCCTTTTTGGCCTTTCTACTAAAATCCAGCCTTGGTTACATGGCCCTCATGTACTATGGCGACATGTTATAGGTCTCTCTACCTCCATTACCATGGGGGCTTTTGGGAGCCCGAGCACATTCAAACCAGACAGCCCTAAACCACAGGCACCTCCACCCCCAAAACTGCCTGCTCAGGTCCCCCAGATTCCTGTCAGAGGATTAGGGCTGGCTTTTCTTTCTTCTTTTTTTTTTCTTTTGAGACAGAGTCTTACTCTGTTGCCCAGGCTAGCGTTCCATAGTGTCAGCCTAACTCACAGCAACCTCAAACTCCTGGGCTTAAGCGAGCCTCCTGAGTAGCTAATTTGTCTATTTTAAGTAGAGATGATCCCACTGTTATTCAGGCTGGTCTTGAACTCCTGAGCTTAAGGGATCCTCCTCCCTTGGCCTCCCAAAGTGCTAGGACTGTAATGAGCTACCAGGTTTTTGTTTTTTTTTTTATCATGCTTCCAAGTACTATGCATACATGTTCTAATTGTTACATAAGCTAGTGGCAGGAAGTATAAACCTCACCATTTGACAGATAAAGAAACTAAGGCATAGGCCTACAAACTCTGAAGTGGTTTTAGGAGCAGCCTGGCCTCCACCAGGGTCCTGCCTCTTTTAGGCCAGAAAGAAGGAAAAGCAAGTATCTTAAGTCACCATCGGCCTGACTCCAGCCTCCTGTCTCCCACCTCCTGTTGACGGAATGGACAAGCCACAAAGCCAGTCTTTCACCTCCTCTATTCTCAATAATCAGATGGTGCCTGGAGGGGAGGGGGCATTCCCAGGAATAAATAGAGCAAGCATCATAATAGCCATGCTTATTATGGCTATTAATAAGCCATAGGTTATTCCACTAGCTAATGGTCACACAGATCTCACAGGTGGCAGTACAAGGATTAGACACAGGCTCTGACCCCCAAGCCCACCTTCTGCTATTCTGTTGCGCAGGAAAACTAAAAACTAATTCCAGGGAGTACATGAGTAACAGAAGCTGGAGGAAGAATGACAAATTGCTAGAATCCCATGCCAAGTGGCCAAAGCCACTTGTAACTCACGAGCCCTGCCTAGCTTCCTTGGCCTGGGCCCCAGTAAATCAACACATTCAAGGTTTGATTGTGTTTTTTTAAAAAAGGAGTAATTGACTTGCAACACACAGGACACCTTTCAAGACAGAAAGTATGCCAGAGAGCTGGGCTTTGCCTGCCGGCCGCGAATCAACCAAGATGAAGGTCTGAAGTTGCAGCTGTTCCCTAGGGAGGCTTCAGGCCACTGCAGGCCTCAAGCTGAACACAGCCAGATCCTCATGTTTCCCTTTCCCCCAGCTGGAGACCTCTTGCTGAGTACCCAAGCCACCCCAGAGATTAGAAACTGTTCTTTAGCTGCATTTCTAGATGTGGACATTGAGGGGGGTTTTGGGACAGAGGTGAGAAAAGAACCCGACATTTGAGCTGCACCTCAGACCTCAGCTCAGCCAGCAGCCATCCAGGAGGAGGGGGCCCTGGATCCCAAGGGAATTTCACAGACACACCAGGTGGGTGCATGGGATTAGGGAAGTAGCTGAGATTCCCCATAACTGCCTCCCCCAAACCCATCACCCCCAGAACACACAGCACATCCATGAGAGTTTTAAGCTGCATCTATTACCTTATATCTGGGGTAGCAAACAAGTAGCCAACAGGTGTGTTTTGTTTGGCCTGCACTGTTCCGTTCTTTTAAAAATTTGAAACTGGGGCAGCGCCTGTGGCTCAGTGAGTAGGGCACCGGCCCCATATACTGAAGGTAGCAGGTTCGAACCTGGCCCCGGCCAAAACTGCAACGAAAAAAAAATAGCCCCGCGTTGTGGTGGGCGCCTGTAGTCCCAGCTACTTGGGAGGCTGAGGCAGGAGAATAGCCTAAGCCCAAGAGCTGGAGGTTGCTGTGAGCTGTGATGCCATAGCACTCTACCGAGGGCAACAAAGTGAGACTCTGTCTCAGAAAAAAAATTGAATCTGCTGCTAAACCTTCTTTTACTTTCTTTCCCTTTTTTTTTGTTGTTGTTGTTGCTGTTTGAGATAGGGTCTCTGTCACCCCCCAGACTGGAGTGCGGTGGCACCATCATAGCTCAGTGTAACATCAAACTCCTGGGCTCAAGTCTCCTCAGTCTCCAGAGTAGCTGAGACTACAGGCATATATTACATGCTCTGTTGATTTAAAAATTTATTTTGTAGGCTTGGCGTTGTAGCACAGTAGTTACGGCACCAGCCACATACACTGAAGGTGGCGGGTTTGAACCTGGCCCAAGCCAGCTAAACAACAGTGACAACTGCAACAACAACAAAAATAGCTGGGCATTGTGGAGGGCGCCTGTAGTCCCAGCTACTTGGGAGGCTGAGGCAAGAGAATCGCTTAAGCCCAAGAGTTTGAGGTTGCTGTGAGCTGTGCTGCCACAGCACTCTACCAAGGGCAACATAGTGAGACTCTGTCTCAAAAAAAAAAAAAAAAAAATTTATTTTGTAGAGATGGAGTCTTGCTACATTGCCCAGGCTGGTCTAAAATTCTTAGTCTCAGTGATCCTCCCACCTCAGCTTCACAAACTGCTAGGATTATAGGCACAAGGCCACTGTGCCAGCCTCTACTGCCAAACTTAAAACAAATAAACAACAACAAATTCAGATGCCACATAAAAAAAAAAAATCCAGATTTTTATGGCTACTCTTGAAAACATGATCTGGGGCCACATGCCCAAGGAGCAATAGCTTGCTCCAGGGGCTCCTTGGCTCCCTTAGATCCCCCAACATTCACCTCCTGTAAGTACTGGGGCTAGACCTCACTATGACCACCAGGCTGCACCCCAGCCTTGCTATGACTCTGCCTCTGAACCCTCCTGCTCAGATGGCCCCTCATAGTCAGTTTGGCTTCAATATCTCTCTTTTCCCATCAGACTCTGGCTCCTGGGAATAAAGGATAAAATGAGGCCCCTGCTGTAAGAATACATCTCCAAATGCTTCTCTCCAGCACAGACTTCTATAAAAATGATAAGCACTATCCCAGATTCTCCAGGCCAAGGCCAATTTCCAACATTTTCCTGGGTCCAGGTCCAAACAGACAATCTTGAGGTCGCTCAGAACCCAAGAGGACCCTACTGCCTCAAAGAAAGTCACTTTGTATTCACTCTTTGGGGCTAGTCCCTAACACCTTAGGTGGCATGGCCTATGGCTAGCCTCATTCTAATTTAGAGCCAGGTCCACCTGACCTGCCCTGCACCTGGCCAGAAGGTACCTGTGATGAAACCCCCAGAGGAGTGAAGATGACAATTCAGGGCTCAAACCTTTACCTCTCCAGGGCTGGGTGGGAGGTCCCCCAGTCTCTCAGTCCTCATAGCAAGTCACTTGGGGAACCCTCAGGCCAAGTGCCAAGGGGTCCCAGATCTAAGCCTACCTCCCAGCTCAAGTCTCTGTCTCCCACCCAAAGACTCCCCTTTCCCCTTCTTTTCCCTACCCATACCAGGCCTCCTAAGCCTGGCCCTCTTTCTCAAAAAGGGGCCCACCATTTTGTTTTCCCTTCAGCCATCTTCTGGCTGCCACACACTTCTCCAGCCTGCCTTGTTGGGACACCACGCAGAAAGCAGAGGGGAAACAGCCTGGCTGCTGCAGATGGGGGAGGCCGCAACTAGCTGCTGGCTTTTTCCAGAGGTGGGGGGGGATTTTTAGAGGGTCATAGGAGAACACCACCATAGACTTACAGGTCCAACAGTTATGCCAGACATTGCAGCTCTCCTTTGGATAAAATGTAGGATGCCCAATTATATTTAAATTTTAGACAAATGAGTATTTTTTTTTTTTAGCATGAGTATGTCTCAAATGTTATATGGAACATACTTACACTAAAAGGCATTTATTTAAAAAGAATTTCATTGTTTATTTGAAATTAAAATATAACTGGGTGTGCTATATTTTTATTTGCTAAATCTAGCTGCCCCATGTCCCAGCCAGTGGTGAAATGCATGGTTGGTGGCCACACAGTTAATAAACAACCCAAAGCCCCAAGGGCTGCCTGGCAGACCCATTCTGTGGGCACAGCCAGGGTAAAATTCAGCTTCTTGGTGGCTGGAGAAACCCTGGCAATAAAGCCATGGCTTTTGCTTAGAGGGGGTGGGGGAGGGCGTATCACAGAGTCAAGTTTCTACAAAGTCCACCTTACAACATTTACCAGGTGTTCCTGTACAAAGGAGGAGGTACTTTTGGAGTCCTGACCTTACTTATCCTTAACAACCCTTGGAGAGGAGGAAGCGGTACAGAGCCCTTGTTGCCATGGTGAGAGAAGTTACATGGTTTGCCCAAGGTCACAGCAAGGAAGTGACCATGAGATCCCAAAGCCTGAGGTCTTTTAGAGGACATGATGAGCCTAATGCAGGGAGGGGCAGAGATACATGTCCCCACAACTACAGGCTGGCCTTATGGGCCCATAGGACAGGAGGGCCTCCAGGCCGGCTGCTCTGGCCTGCAGGGCAGAAAGCCCCATCTCTCCATCTGCCCTCCCTCCAGAGCAGCTGGCCACCCTGCAGGAGCAGCTGTCAGGGTGCAAGAGCCCTTGCCTGACTGAGAACCTAGGGCAGGAGGCCCCACCAGGCCTCCCAGAGCAAAGAACGGCAGCTTGCTGGGGCCCCTTTCTAACCACCAGGCGGGTGACAGAAGGGACCCGGGCACAGACACCAGTTCTTTCTTTGCACAGAGGCTGACTCCGGGAGGGGGCCAACTCCTGACATCCCACAGAAGGGGAGTCGTGGGTTGTTTTCCAGTGTGTGTGTTTTGGCCTGCAGCTGTTTCTGCCATTTTTAAATGGCTCCAGTCAGCCACTGGGCACCCTGCACACCAGGGGAGCTCCTGAGGCACCAGCGACTTGGATCTCAACTTTGGAAAGCCTCCCCTTCTCACGGTTCTGAAAATTCTTTGTCCCACTGGAGCCAAACCCAGCCCACGGCCGGGCATCCAGCCATCAGACAGCCCTTTCCATAGGAGGGCCCAGAGCACGTGGACTTTATTGATTTTCCTCTTGCCTTTTTGTTGGGTTTGACTCTGAAAGGACAGCTAACTTGTGACACCGCCAGACCAAAGGCTTGCCCCCAGTGGCTTTTAGAGACCTAGGCGTTACTCAAAAAATGACACCCCCTAACATAGATATACCATGCCACGGGGCCTGCCCAGTTTCCGTGCTTTAAATAAAGGGTCAGGACAAGCCCGCGGGCACTGACACTAGGAGATAACGTCGCAGCAGCTCCTCTCCCTCCTGGACCCCGGTGAAGCCGTGGGAAAAAAATGATAAAGTTGAAATCAGGGAGCTGGGAGTTTTCAACAAAGTCTGACCTAACCAGGCGATCTACTGGCGCCTTGGGCCTAGCTCTGGGCCGTTTCCGAGGCAGACCCCTACGAGGCCCTGAAAATGTTAGATCGTGTTAATTACAACAAGGCCATGCCGGACAGGAGCTAATTTCTGCTGGAAAAACACGCGCGGCCGACACCGAAACGCCTTTCCTCTGTGCAGAGAACAAAAACAAGGGCTCTCTCCACAAAACAAACACGAGCTCTCGGGTGGGAAAAGCAGATGCGGCCCAGGACCGATTTCTGTCCAAAATCATCGGCTCTCCCGAGTCCCCGCGCCCGGAGGCGCCCGGGAGCACAGAGTAGGACGTGGGTGGCCCGCGCCCCTTCCTCCCGGCGCTCGCCCCCATCTTTCTTCCTAGCCAAGAGCCCTCGCTCCAGGCAGCCCAAAGCGCTAAATTTAAACGGCTCGCGCTCTGCAAACTCCGCAGACTCGAGGGCGCCGGGCCCGGGAGGCGGGGAGCGAGCGAGCGGCGAGCCGGGAGGGCAGGCAGAGGGAGGCCCGGCGCGGGCCGGGGCGCGGGGGCCGGCGCTGCGCCGCCCGGGGCGCGCGGGGAGGAGACGGCAGCGGCCCGCTCGGTTCCTGCACAATGGAGCTCGCGCTCTCACCGCCGCCGCCGGCACTGCGGCCCCGTCGCGCGGGAAGCCGCTTTCATGTGACTTGCACAAAACGAAATGGCTTCTGGGGCCGGCCCCGAGCTCCACACTCGGGAGCCCCCGCCGCGGCGCGGGCTGACCGCCGCTCCAGCCCACCCGGCCCGGGCGCCCGCTGCCTCCGGGCTGCCGCCGCCGCCGCCGCGCCAGGTGGGCGACAGGCGCGAGCGCACCTGGGCAGCGGCCGCGGCCCCCGCCTGGCGCAGGTGACCCGGCTCGCGGGCCGCCCGCCCGCCCTCGCCAACTCCGGGCCCCGCGGCCGGGCCGGGCAGGCAGGCGGGCGGGCGGCTGGAGCGTTGCGCCCCGCGGCATTTTGTATCTGCTCCTAGGTTCCCGGCGGCCGCGGCGCCGAGCAACGAGCGAGAGAGCAGGCGCCTCTGCTTACCATTTGCGCACTTTCTCGATAGCCGCCATGACCCTTTTGATATCATCTTTGGCCCGGCTCCTGGTCTCGGCTCGAACCGACCTGCCCGACATGGTTCTGGCGGGGAGAGAGAGGCTGGGGAGCGCGCCCGCCGGGTCCTGCTCGCGCTCCGCGGCGGCCACACTCGCGCCCGCCCGCTCACTCACTCACACACACAGACACTCACACACACACACACACTCACTCACACACACACTCACACACACACACAAAGCCTGGTGCCGCCGCGCGCCCGGGGCCCAGTGCGCAAGCGCCGGGCGGCAGCTGCACCGCGCAGGGGGAGCAGCGCCGCCGCGGGCGCTAGCAGCGCGGCCTCCGGGCGCCGCGGCCGCCGGGCAGCGTCCCGGAGCCTCCCCAGCCGCCCAGGGGGACACTCCGGACCCTTTCCCGGAAAGGCGGAGGAGGTCGTCCTGCAACCTCTGGCTCGTGGCCCCCGGAGGGGGCGGGCGTGCGGACGTGCGCGCGAACACTTACTCGGAGGCCGCAGGTGCCAAGGGGTCCTCGGGGGACTGCGCTCTGGCTGGGCGGCCGGAGGTGGAGGGGGCGCATTCCTTGGGAGCCAGCTCGGTCGCCGTCCCTGGCACGGGTATGTGGCAGCAGCGCCTGCAATAATGCAAGTTTCCTGTGGGGCTCTTGACTTCTCCGAGTTGAAGGCGGCGCGAGGTGCTCTTGGAAAGAGTTGAGAAACGCACATCTGTGCTGGCCTGCTGCCCCGGGTTAATACGCGAGCTAGGACGTCGCCTCCCCTATGGTTTGTCCTTTTGAAAAAGTGGGATGGTAAGGAAAGGTGCCTGCGGTGCGGTCGAGCCCAGGAGACTGTGGACCTTGCTTATTAAATAGCTTTGCGCAGGGAAAGCTCAATGGTTATCAGCATCGTAGCAGGGCCAGGAATTGCCGTATATAAAGGCAAGGGGACCTTGGCTGGCATTTGCTGGAAAACTGCAATTTAATCTAAAGCCACTCCTGATTTAAGTACCAGGCTCAGACCACTTGCTGCTACTGCACAAATGACCCCAGCAGGTAAGATGGACTGATCAGATCTACCAGGAGGACTAATGAGGTTGTTTCCTCCCAATTAGGCCTCAGACCAGAACTGTGGAACAATCTACAATTATCAGGATAAGCCAGGGGCCTCATCTTTGTGTTCAGCTGCAGTGAAGCTGACTTGGCCAGAGCCAATGCCTGCCCAGAATGATGCACTGGCCCTGATGTGACCAAGGCCACTGCTTGGAGATAAACGAGCCCAACACTAGTCATTTCACAGGTGGGGGACCTGAATCTTAGGGAAATTCAAGGTTGTAGCCATAGGCTAAATCTGACTCCCACTCATTCTAGTATCAGGCAGATCCCCCTGAGGTTTTGGCCTTTGTGGGAAAAACTACTGAAAAATAGAGAGTGGAGACCCTTTCTAAACATGTCTCCTTACCATTCTGAAGCACAAGCTCCTGATGTGAAAAATGAAGATACCTTAGAGAATCATTCTGAAGATTAAATGGGAAAATACATAACAGTAGGTCATAAAACAGAAAACTTACACTATTGACCATCTTGACTGTATCTGGTCAACAAATTTGTGCTTTGGATTATTTGGAACTTTTTTTTTTTGAAACAGTCTCAAGCTGTCACCCTGGGTAGAGTGCTATGGCTTCATCATACTTCATAGCAACCTCCAACTCTTGGGCTCAAGCAATCTTCTTGCCTCAGTTTTTCTATTTTTCAGTAAAGATGGGGTCTCACTCTTGCTCACGCTGGTCTCAAACTCCTAAGCTCAAGCAATCCACCCACCTTGGCCTCCCAGAGTGCTAGGATTACAGGCATGAGCCACTGTGCCTGGCCTACACAGAAGCGCCCCCCTCCTCCCTTTTTTTTGAGACTGAGTCTCACTTTGTTGCCCTCAGTAGAGTGCCATGGTGTCATAGCTCACAGCAACCTCAAACTCTTGGACTCAAGTGATCCTCTTGCCTCAGCCTCGCAAGTAGCTGAGACTATAAGCACCTGGCACTACGCCCAGCTAATTTTTTCAAGACAAAGTCTTGCTCTGGCTTAGGCTGGTCTTGAACTCCTGAGCGCACCCAGCCTCCTACACAGAACTTTTAAAAATATATATTTGAATTTAAAATAGGGAGATACCATGTCAAATAACTGATTCATCAACTAATGAATGGATGCATGTGTATATCCACACAATGGAATATTATTCAGCCACAAAAGGAAATGAATACATGCCTAATGAAAGTACTGATACATGCTACAAGATGGCTGAACCTTAAAAACATGCTAAGTGTGGCCAGTTGCGGTGCTCAGGCCTGTAATCCCAGCACTCTAGGAGGCTGAGGTGGCAGGATTACTTGAACCTATGAGTTCGAAGATGCAGGGATCATGATCATGCCACTACCCTCCAGCCCAGGCAACACAGTGAGACCCTGTATCGAAACAAACCAACCAACCGTGCTAAGTGAATGAAAGAAGCTAGTCACAGAAGGACAAGCATTGTGTGATTCACTTACATGAGCTATCTATGGAGACAATGCAGCTTGGTGGTTGCCAGAGGTGGGAGGTGAAAGGGACAGAAGTGACTGCTAATGGGTATGGGATTTTATTTTATTTTTTTTTTTCTTTTTCTGAGACAGAGTCTCACTGTTCCCCAGACTAGAATTTGTCAGCCCACCTCACAGCAACTGCAAATACCTGGGCTTGTCATCCTCCTGCCTCAGCCTCCTGAGTAGCTGGAACTACAGGCAGTACTCACCCCAACACCCAGCTAATTTTTCTATTTTTAATAGAGATGGGGTCTTGCACTTGCTCTGAATGGTCTCAAACTCTTGAGCTCAAGGGATCCTCTCACCTCAGCCTCCCAGAGTGCTATGATTACAGGTGTGAGCCACCATGTCCAGCTGGGTATGGGGTTTTCTTTTGGAGTAACGAAAAAGTTCTGGAACGAGTTAGTGGTGAATAGTTGCAGAATATTGCGAATGTACTTAATGCTACTGAATTGTACACTTTATAAATTATTATTTTTTTTTTTTTTGCAGTTTTGGCCGGGGCCAGGCTTGAACCCCCAACCCAGGTATATGGGGCCGGTGCCCTACTCCTTGAGCCACAGGTGCTGCCCAAGAATTGTACACTTTTTAAATGGTTGCAGTGGTCAATCATATGTATATTTGACCACAATAAAAAGAAATTCAAATATCCAACTTCTCTAGAAACAGCAGAAGAGCTACATACAGGGCCCCCAGTACCACATGGCACCCATCAGCTACAACCGAGGAACTTCTGCTCTTTAGACAAAGTTCTCCAGGTCACCAGTATACTCACCCAGCTACTTTATGTGTGTCACCTGTCTGGCCCCTAAAGGTATTTGTGTTTTTGATCCCTGATGAAACTATAAAGCTTTCCCTAGCTACTCGGGAGGCTGAGGCAAGAGAATCGCTTAAGCCCAGGAGTTGGAGGTTGCTGTGAGCTGTGCAAGGCCACGGTACTCTACCGAGGGCCATAAAGTGAGACCCTGTCTCTACAAAAAAAAAAAAAAGAAACTATAAAGCTTTCCACAGATACTCTTTATAAATCTTTTTTATAAATTCTGTTAAATTTTAAATTCTTTTACATTCTTTTAAATCTTTATATATTCTTTTTTTTTTGAGACAGAGTCTTATTGTGTCACCCTTAGTAGAGGGCCGTGGTGTCACAGCTCACAGCAACTTTAAACTCTTGTGCTTAAGTGATTCTGATTCTCTTGCCTCAGCCTCCCAAGTAGCTGGGACTACAAGTGCCCACCACAACACCCAGGTCTTTTGTTGTTGTTGTTGTCATTGTTGTTTAGAAGGCCCAGGCTGGGTTTGAACCCACCAGCCCCTGTGTATGTGGCCAGCGCCCTAACCCCTGAGCATGGGCACTGAGCCTAAATCTGTCACTTTTTTTTTTTTTTTGTAGAGACAGAGTGTCACTGTACCGCCCTCGGGTAGAGTGTCTTGGCGTCACACGGCTCACAGCAACCTCTAACTCTTGGGCTTACGCGATTCTCTTATTCTCTTGCCTCAGCCTCCCCAGCAGCTGGGACTACAGGCGCCCGCCACAACGCCCGGCTATTTTTTTGTTGCAGTTTGGCCGGAGCTGGGTTTGCACCCGCCACCCTCAGTATATGGGGCCGGCGCCCTACTCACTGAGCCACAGGCGCCGCCCACTTTTTTTTTTTTTTTTTTTTGTAGAGACAGAGTCTCACTTTACCGCCTTCAGTAGAGTGCCATGATGTCACAGGACTCACAGCAACCTCTAGCTCTTGGGCTTCAGCGATTCTCCTGCCTCAGCCTCCCGAGCAGCTGGGACTACAGGCGCCCACCACAACGCCTGGCTATTTTTTGGTTGCAGTTCAGCGGGGGCTGGGTTTGAGCCCACCACCCTCGGTATATGGGGCCGGCACCCTACTCACTGAGCCACAGGTGCCACCCTAAATCTGTCACTTTTAATAGCTTCCTGTCGTTGCAGATATTTTTTTTTCTGAGACAGAGTCTCACTATGTCACCCTCAGTAGAGTGCTGTGACATCACAGCTCACAGCAACCTCAAACTCTTGGGCTTAAGTTAATCTCTTGCCTCAGCCACCCAAGTAGCTGGGACTATAGGTGTCCGCCACAATGCCTGGCTATTTTTTTGTAGTTGTTATTGTCGTGGCTGGTGCCCTAGCCACTGAGTTATGGGCGCCGAGCCCCCTGCAGATATTTTTAAACCTCCTTCAACAAAGCACAGTTGTTTTATAGCCTATATCTGATGGTTCTAACATTGAAGTATCTGAGGGTCTGTTTCTGCTAGTTCTTGCTCATGGTGTCATATTTCCTTATTATCTATCTGGTTCTCTTTGACCATGCTGGAAATTGTATTTTAAAATTATAGGAACAAGGGCCAGGCATAGTGGCTCACACCTGTAATCCTAGCACTTGGGAGGCTGAGTAGGGTGGATTGCCTGAGCTCACAGGTTCGAGACCAGCCTGAGCCAGACTGAGACCCCCATCTCTAAAAATAGTCTCTAAAAATAGCTGCGGGTTGTGGTGGGCGCCTGTAGTCCCAGCTACTTGGGAGGCTGAGGCAATAGGATCGCTTGAGCCCAAGAGTTTGAAGTTGCTGTGAGCTATGACACCACGGTCTACCAAGGGCAACAAAGTGAGACTCTGTCCCTCACCCCCTAAAAAATTAAAAAAATAAAATTAAATTATAGGAACAAAGTTTTCTCTAGAGATGATTTACATAATTGTTTCTGCCAGGTTCCTCAGGTTACTCACTGCTAGTCCAGGACAACCTAAATTTAAGTTCAGGGCTAGTGGTTCCCTAACCACCCAGGTGATAAAAATATAGGGTATGTAATTTTGTAATACTGGTTCACTTATTATACTGGGAGAGTAGAGTCAGTGATGTCGTGCACCTGGCTTACAGGCTTGTCCTTCCAGCTCTTTGTTTAGTGACATGTTGAGAGTTTGAAATCAGCCCTGGTGGGAGTATTTACAATATGGAAATTAGCAAATGCTGTGTACATTAGGACCCTCCTTTTTCTTTTTCTTTTTTTTTTTTTTTTTTGAGACAGAGCCTCAAGCTATTGCCCTGGGTAGAGTGCTGTTACATCATAGCTCACAGCAACCTCAAACTCCTGGTCTCAAGCGAGTCTCCTGTCTCCGCCTCCCAAGTAGCTGGGATTACAGGCGCCCACCACAACACCCGGCTATTTTTTGGTTGCAGCTGTCATCATTGTTTGGCGGGCCTGGGCTGGATTCGAACCCGCCAGCTCAGGTGTACGTGGCTGGTGCCTTAGCCGCTTGAGCCACAGGTGCCGAGCCAGGACCCTCCTTTTTCAACCTTATCTGGAGTTGGTATTAAACATTTACTAGCATACTACTGGTGGACTTTGATGGGGTCCAAAATTATTGTGGGGAAGATCTCCCACTTGTGTAAACCCTGGACTTTATTTATTTATTATTTTGCAGTTTTGGCCAGGGCCAGGCTTGAACCCGCCACCCCCAGTATATGGGGCCAGCACCCAACTCCTTGAGCCACAGGCACCGCCCTGAGCCCTGGACTTTAATTTTCTGGCCTCTTGCCCCACAAAACCACTCACAGTCAAGTTCACATATGCTAGGCTTGGCAAATCTCTGCAGGAGAAGAATAGCTTCCTTGCTGGATTATCTTCAGCATTTTTTTTTTTTTTTTTTTGGTTTTTGGCCGGGGTTAGGTGGCCGGGGTTAGGTTTGAACCCACCACCTCCGGCATATGGGACCGGCGCCCCACTCCTTGAGCCACAGGTGCCACCTATCTTCAGCATTTCTTTTCCCTTCAATTTTGGCCTAATAATTCTTTACTATCTTGTCAGCACATGGTGGCTTTTAGGAGTTTTTCAAATTCTTTCCCTAAGATTTTCAGCTTGAGAGTTAGTCTGGATAATTAATCGTTCACCTGAAACTGGAAGTCAAGCTCTCTGCACATGTTAGTAATTATTCTAGACCTGTTAAAAAAGTTAAAAAGTGGGTGGCACCTGTGGCTCAATGGGGTAGGGCACTGGCCCCATATGCCGGAGGTGGCAGGTTCAAACCCAGCCCCGGCCAAAAATGAAAAAAAAAAAAAAAAAGAATTGGGCTGGGAGTCCAGGCATAGTGGCTCGCGCCTGTAATCCTAGCACACTAGCACTCTGGGAGACCAAGGCAAGTGGATTGCCTGAGCTCAAGAGTTCGAGACCAGCCTGAGCAAAGTGAGACCCCCGTCTCTACAAATAGAAAAAACTAGCCAGGTGTTATGGCAGGCTCCTGTTCTCGCAGCTACTCTGGGGGGCTGAAACAAAAAGATCCCTTGAGCTCAAGAGTTTGAGGATGATGTGAGCTATGATGTCATACCACTCAACCTGAGGGCGACTGTGTCAAAAAAAGAAAAAGAATATGCTGTGAAAAACATTTGTGTGCAGGTGTCTTTTGATAAAATGACTTAATTTCCTTTGGGTATATAGCCAGCAGTGGGATTACTGGATCAAATGGATCAATCAACCAATTACTTTGGTTCTCTGAGGAATCTCTCCATACTGTTTTCCATAGAGGTTGTACTAATTTGCAGTCCCACCAACAGTATACAAGGTTCCTTTTTCTTTCTTTTTCTTCTTTTATTTATTTATTTTTATTTAGAGTCTCACTTTGTCACCCTCGGTAGAGTGCTATGGTGTCACACAGCTCACAGCAACCTCCAGCTCTTGGGCTTAGGTGATTCTCTTGCCTCAGCCTCCCAAGTATCTAGGACCACAGGCGCCCACCACCATGCCCGGCTATTTTTTTGTCGCAGTTTGGCCAGGGCTGGGTTTGAACCTGCCATCCTTGGTATATGGGGCTGGCGTCCTACTCACTGAGCCACAGGTGCCGCCCTCTTCTTTTATTTTTTTGAGACAGTCTCACTCTGTTGCACTGGTAGAGTGCCATCACATCATAGCTCACAGCAACCTTAAACTCTTGGGCTTGAACAATCCTCTTGCTCTCAGCCTCCCAACTAGCTGGGACTACAGGCTCATTGTAGTTTTAATTTGCATGTATTTAGTAATATTGAGCATTTTTCATATTAACATTGAATGATTAAACACAGAAAGTCTAGTCATGACCCAGTGACTTGGAGCAAAGTTGGAATCTCTCTACAAACAGGCTCCGTAAATTCTTAGGTTGGGAAACTAGAAGGCTGCCCAAGTTCCTTCTCCCTTACTCTACACCTGTGCAGTTATTTTACCTGTATAGCATCTGCATACCCTCTCTAATTCAGAGTGAGCTTTGCAGTGGAAGGAGTCCCCACTACAGAAATGAAAGGGGGTCTGTCTGTCTTTTCATGTAGGCAGTTAAGTCCTTGCCATGGGTTCTAACCTTGGCCATAGGTGGATAGTCTAGCCCAGGGGTCCTCAAACTGCGGCCCGCAGGCCACATGAGGCGGTATGATTGTAATTGTTTTTTTACTTCAAAATGAGACATGTTCAGTGTGCATAGGAATTTGTTCATAGTTTTATTTATTAAACTATAGTCCGGCCCTCCAACAGTCTGAGGGACAGTGAACTGGCCCCGTTTAAAAAGTTTGAGGACGCCTGGCTAGCCAGTAGATTTTTTCTTTTGACACAGTCTTACTTCATCACTCTGGCTAGAGTACAGTGGCATAATCATAGCTTATTGCAGCCTTGGACTCCTGGGCTCAAGTGATCCTCCTGCCTCAGCCTCCCAAGTAGCCAGGACTACAGGTGCACACAACCACACCCAGGTGATTTCACTGTTTTTTTGTTTTGTTTTTTTTTCTGTAGAGACAGGTTCTCTCTCTTGTTCAGGCTGGTCTCAAACTCCTGACCTGAAGCAACCCTTCTACCTCAGTGTCCTATAGTGCTGGATTACACATGTGAGCCACTGCATCTGGCCAAAATTCACCCTTTTGAAGATGATTTTTAGTATGTTCATAGAGTAGTGCAACTGCCATCACAATTTTAGAATAGTCTCATCATCTGTAAAAGAAACCCTGTACCCATTATGCAGCCTCCCGTCCCTGCAGCCTCTGGCAACTGCCGATCTACTTCCGTCTCTATGGGTTCACCTATTCAGGAAGTTTAATGTAAATAGGAGTCATAGAACATGTGGCCTTTTGTGTCTGACTTCTTTTTTTTTTGGAGATAGAGTCTCAGTCACCCTGAGCGCTGTGGTGTCATAGCTCACAGCAACCTCCAACTCTTGGGCTCTAGTGATCCTCTTGCTTCAGCCTCCCAAGTAGCTGGAACTACAGGTGCCGCCACAACGTTGGGTTATTTTTAGAGATGAGGTGTCACTCTGGTTCAGGCTGGTCTTGAACCTGTGAACTCAGGCAATCCACCTGCCTTGGCCTCCCAAAGTGCTAGGATTACAGGCGTGAGCCACTATACCCAGCCTAGTTTTTCTGCTTTTGGCAGAGATGGGGTCTTATTCTTGTTCAGGCTGGTCTCGAACTCCTGAGCTCTAGCAATCCACCGACTTGGAGTGTGTCTGGCTTCTTTCACTTAGCATGTTTTCAGGGATCATCCATGTTGTAGCACATTTTAATGCTTCTTTTGATAGCTGAAGAATATTCTATTATATAGATATGCCATAGTTTGTTCATCTGTTAGAGGATGGACATAGGGTTATTTCTACCTTTCGGCTGTTATGAATAAGGTTGCTATGCACATTAGCGTACAGGTTTCTGTGTGGCAAGCATCCACTGAGGGATGCTATATTGTGGGCTGCTTCTAGCAGCCACCAGCCACTCCAGGGCATATGTTTAAATAGAGTTGTGTGAGGCCTCTTTGCCTACTTGCCCTGGCAATGGAGACCAGTTCGCTGTATGTGGCAAACATCTCCTCTGTAAGCCTACATCTTGCTCTTATTCTGTAAACTTACCTTTCTCTTCCTCAATAAACTTTGTTTTATGCTTACCTTAAAAAAAAAAAACCTAAATAAATAAGTAAATAAATAGGATTGTGCACAGAGGGACAAGATCTCTGAGAACATTGTGGTTGAGTCCATAATGTTGAAAAATGTTGAAATGTTTGGAAAACTCAGGATGAAAGATGCTGACTCAAGGACTTAAAACTATCTGGGGCTGAAAGCCACCATGAGCTTTGTTACCTTTGGCTAGTGTCATGTGAAGGAGCATACCAACTTCAAGGGCTGGCACCACATGTGACTTATTTATGGTTTTTCCTAGGACCCTCTGAGTAACAGCCTTTTCCACTGCAAGACCTCTGGATATAAAAAAAAATAAGAGAGCAGCGCCTGTGGCTCAGTGAGTAGGGCACCAGTGCCATATACCCAGGGTAGCGGGTTCAAACCCAGCCCCAGCCAAACTGCAACAAAAAAATAGCCGGCGTTGTGGCAGGCGCCTGTAGTCCCAGCTACTCGGAAGGCTGAGGTGAGAGAATCGCCTAAGCCCAGGAGTTGGAGGTTGCTGTGAGCTGTGATAAAGTGAGACTCTGTCTCTTTAAAAAAAAAAAAAAGTAAAAGAAATAAGAATGGTCAGATCTCCCACTTAGAAAGCATGGTGAACCTCTATCTCTCCCACCCACTTCCCACATAAAACAATCCTACTCGAATTCATCAGGAAGAATTATAGAATGGTAGTGGGGAACTCAGTTCCTGGGAACTGAGATTCACTACCAAATAACTGTCCAGATACTCGGTATTACACACCCCTGAAGAATGTTGCATCAACCAGTTTTTCTTTGTTTTAAAATTTTCCTTCAAGCTAAGCTAGCAGAGTGTGGTTGGATGACATGTGAGCAGGGTGGCAACTTGCTGTTGATTCCCAGTGCCCTGTATCTATTTATTACAGTCAATTTGGAAGTAGCTGCCCACAGGGGAACTGCTGGCCAAATCCCTAAAGAACATGCTCAAGCCAGAAAAACACCAATTGTTTCAGGGCAGGCATAGCCTGAAGACACAGATGTTTAAAAAAATACCCTCCCCGCTTTTTTTTTACATCCCGTGGAGCACAGCACAAGCAGGGTGAATAAATTTAAGTGGGGGGACCCAGGTGCAGTGGGCACTGAATGCTTTAAGAGAATTTGTTGCTGGAGAACTAAAAGGTACAGGATAGAGCATGGAACCAATTCAGAGGTGACTGAGTCAAAAGGGTGGCTCAGCTGGTCATGGGAGCACGTGCCAGTAGTCCTAGTTACTTGGAAGGCTGAAGCATGAGGATTACCTGAACCTAGGAGGCTGCAGTGAGCTACAATCACACCATTGCTCTCCAGGCTGGGCAAGAGAGCAAGACCCTGTCTCATTAAAAAAAAAAACTGTGGGGGGAGGGGCCAGTCGCCGTGGCTCATGCCTGTAATCTTAGCATCCTGAGAGACCAAGGTGGGTGGACTGCTTCAGTTCAGCAGTTTAAGACCAGCCTAAGCAAGAATGAGACCCCCGTCTCTACTAAAAATAGAAAAGTTAGCCAGATGTTGTGGTGGGCGTCTGTAGTTCTAGCTACTTGGGAGGCTGAGGCAAGGGGATTGCTTGAGCTCAGGAGTTTGGAGTTGCTTTGAGCTATGATGCCATGGCACTCTAGCCTGGGACAACAGAGTGAGACTCTGACTCCAAGAAAAAAGGAAGGATGGTACAATTTTTTTTTTTTGTAGAGACAGAGTTTCACTTTATGGCCCTCAGTAGAGTGCCGTGGCATCACACAGCTCACAGGAACCTCCAACTCCTGGGCTTAGGCGATTCTCCTGCCTTAGCCTCCCAAGTAGCTGGGACTACAGGCGCCCGCCACAACGCCTGGCTATTTTTTTTTTGTTGTTGCAGTTTGGCCGGGGCTGGGTTTGAACCCACCACCCTCGGCATATGGGGCCAGCGCCCTGCTCACTGAGCCACAGGCACCGCCCGGGATGGTACAAATTTTTTCTTTAAAACTTTTTTCTTTTGGGCCGGGCACAGTGGCTCACACCTAGCACTTTGGGAGGCTGAGGCAAGTGGATTACCTCCGTGGAGCTCACAGGTTTGAGACCAGCCTGAGCCAGAGTGAGACCCCCTTCTCTAAAAAAAATAGCCAGGCATCGTGGCAGGTGCCTATAGTCCCAGCTACTTGGGAGGCTGAGGCAGGAGAATCTACTTGAGCCCAAGAGTTTGAGGTTGCTGGGCTATGATGTCATGGAACTCTACCGAGGATGACAAAGTAAGACTCTGTCTCAAAAAAACAAAACAACAACAAAAAAACTTTTTTCTTTTGAAATAATTTTAGATTTATAGAAGAGTTGCAAAGGTAATGCAGAGTTCCCACAGATACATCAGCCAGCATGTCTAATGTGAACATCTTACATGACCATGATTTATCAAAAGTAATACATTAACATCAGTGAGACAATATTAACTAAATGGCAGACTTTATTTTGATTTCACCAGTTTTTCCCTAATCCCACAATGCACTGAGGTATCCTGTCTCCCTAAGCCCCTCTGGTCTGAGAGAGTTTCTCAGTCTTTTCTTGTCTTTCATGGCCTTGACATTTTTTGTGTACTTTGTGCAGATGTGTGTATTTGTGGAAATCTGTTGGAGTGAGTAACCCTGGCCTACAAGGTAGAGTGGGTGGGTGAACCACAGCCTGCAGGAGGAATTTCAAACCCATTTTGAAGAATGGGTTTCAAATTTTTAAATGGTTGAAAAATACTACATGATATGTAGAACTTATGAAATCCAGATGTCAGGGTCCATAAGTGAAGCCTGACTGAGATGCAGCCAGTGTTCCTTTCTGGTTGCTTTTGGGCTACAGCGGTAGGATCAGAGAGCCCAACGGAGAACTTTTGGTCCAAAGAGTCTCAACCTTTACACTCTGTGTCTTGACAGGGAGAGTTTACCAACCCTGATGCTGAAGGCCCTGTGAGGACCTGGCATTCACCTTAACTAAAAGCTAAGTCAGGCTCAGTGCCCGTAGCACAATGGTTAGGGCACCAGCCACGTGCACCAGGGCTGGTGGGTTCAAACCCAGCCTGAGCCTCCTGAAAAACAATGACAACTGGGCGGCTCCTGTGGCTCAAAGGAGTAGGGTGCCAGCCCCAAATGCCGGAGGTGGCGGGTTCAAACCCAGCCCTGGCCCCCCCCCAAAAAAAGAAAAAAACAACAACTGCAACAGAAAAAAATAGCCGTGCATTGCGGTAGGTGCCTGTAGTCCCAGCTACTTGGGAGGCTGAGGTAAGAGAACAGCTTAAGCCCAAGAGTTTGAGGTTGCTGTGAGCTGTGACACTATAGCACTCTATTGAGGGCAACATAGTGAGACTCTGTCTCAAAAAAAGAAGGCTAAGTCAGCTATTAAAGGAGCATTGATGCTCAAGTTCCATCTTTCTGCAAGTGTTTGATAAAGGTCCATTGTCCAAACTAGGAGAGATTGGCGGGGCACAGCAGCTCACACCTGTAGTCCTAACATTGTCAGAGACTCTGATGTGGGTGGATTGTTTGAGCTCATGAGTTCCAGACCAGCCTAAGCAAGAGCCAGACCCCCATCTCTACTAAAAATAGTAAAATTAGCCAGGTATTGTGGATGGTGCCTGTAAGTCCCAGCTACTTGAAAGGCTGAAACAAGAGGATTGTTGAGGCCCAAGAGTTTGAGGTTGCTGTGAGCTATGAACCCACAGCACTCTACCCAGGTGACAGAGTGAGACTTTGTCTCTAAAAAAACAAAACAAAACAGAACAAAAACAAGGAGAGCTCTCTATTTGAGCAAATGTTAATAACTCTTGCTCAGACTCTAGGATTGGGAGAGGTTAATTCTCACCAAATGTCTTCCGAGTTCACAGGCACAGTTTCTACCTGTGATAATAATAGCTGCTGTCATACTTTGAGTGCTAGCCTGTGCCAGTAATGCTTTACTTGCACCATCTCTTTTAATCCTCACAACCACCCCAAGAATTGTTGCAGGAGGAAACTGAGGTTTAAGAGCTTAGCCACACCCAAAGGGCACTCAGATAGCTCTTCAATGGCAGAAGCAGATCAGGAGCCCAGCCAAGCCCAGAGCAGATGGTATGCAAATAAGGCACTCACCTGCTCAGGAGGCGACGGCTGGAATAGAGAGCTGAGGTTGGGGGGCTTCCTTATCAGAAGTAAGGAACCAGGGCTGCCAGCCAAAGGCCCTGTCTCAAAACATACAGGATGCTTTTCTCAAAGGATCATAATGTACTTTTTGGTGTTCAGTTTTGTAAGAGATGGTAGGCTGTGTCTGTTGCCCAGGTGGAGTACAGTGGCACGATCATACTCCTGTCCTCAAAAAATCCTCCTCCCTTAGCCTCCCAAAGTGCATGAGCTAGGATGCTTGACAGTGGTCGTGACACTGAAAGTGTCTATGACACTTTCTGTCTTGTCCCTTTCTGTCATCATCTGAGGGACTTCCACCCTCACATCCTACCTCCTCTCTACCTATATGGCTAGCAGACTGGGCCTGCCCCAGTGGGAGGTGAAGAGGCCTTTGGGGGCCTGAAAGGGACACGTTGGCTGTGCCTTACCTTTGTCAAATAAGAGGAGAAACAACAAAACCAAACCACCTACAGAGAAAGAAGTACCCACAGTGAGAAGGGCCCCCATGGCCAGGCTGGGCTGGGAGTGGGGTGAGAATACTGTTCATACTCATCCTGCTGTCCATGACTATTCTGGACGCCTAGATGGACATCCATGGCCAGGGTGGCCACCACCTGCTACTCTGACACAAAGATGCTGGAAGCTGGAATGGCACAGAGAGAGCAGCTCAGGCCTGCATAGCACAGTGGTCCCAGCTCACTGCCCAGCCATGGTGAATCTGACTTTTCACTGGTCAGTTCTGCTAGGACAACAGTTATGGCATATGTGGTTAATCAGAATAAAATCAAAGGGTACCAGATTGAATGAAAGCTCTTGATTAGTGTCCAGACTGCATCCAATTCTGAGTTATGTTTTGAAGGGAACAAGTCATTTGAGAGTTCCTGTTCGCTAATATGTCCCCATGAACTTTTTAACTGACTTGATAATATATCTCCTAAGCCCTTAGCAGCTGCAAAAATTGATTCATAGAGTTATTTGTCTTTTTGTACTTTTTAATAAAAAGAACAAAACGTAAACTGGGTTGCAAAGCCCTGGTGACGTGATCTGACAAGCTGGTGCCTGTAGTACCCTGGCGCCCATGCTGTCTGCCCTAAGGTCGCAGTTACACAGCCTATTTTGGGGTAGACAGTTCCATTCCATGTTCTAGGGTGTTCCAAGAACTCTGATGGTGTCAGATTTCCACCTGAATGCTGTGTAGTGGGTAGTGCTTTGCATGTGAATTAGGATGCTGTTGCTATTCTGTTTCTCTTACACAGACTGCCCCTTAGGAGAAAGGTTCTTTAAGTGGATCAGAAATGTTATCTCAGATGCTAGTTTCTCTGGGGAGGAACCTGGTTGGGGGAGGGCATGTTGGATTGAACACACCAGAGAATAACATTTGGCACATTTGCCTAAATGAGACCTCAGGGCTGATGAGAAGTGTCTAAAATCAGACCATAACTTTCATCTCTTCACACTACAATGCTATGCTATTTTCAAGGCGAAGATACCACTGTACACTGAATTAGTAATATCCCCTGTATATCCCTGAAGCTGAGAAACTGGCCCCTAGTTTTGCCTACTACATGTTTTGAAACCCAATGGAGTGTGAGGTGGTGGCTCCAGCACACTGGCTGGTGTGGTGTGAGGCAGACTCTGGCCTCGGGGGCGGGGCTGCTGTGTGGTTTCGCCAGGTGCAGCAGCTAGGGGCTGGGGTTGCTCTGCCTTCTTTCTGGCAGTTGCCACTGGGGTTAAGCATGGCCAGTGATGCTCTTCATAACGGCTGCACACAACTGCTTGGGTGTTTTGCTGGTAGGAAGCTACAATCAAGGACTCCTGGGAGCCCTGAGCACATGGCACCCTCACTTGAGCCTAATAACAGGGGTGAATAAGGCACACTAAGCCACCCTAGGCCGAGGATCCAGGTGGCACTCCAGGGAAATAGAATAGGGCGGGCCACTGATCATCATTCCCCTGGACCACATACATCCTCAAAAAGGCCTGTTCCTGGGGCGGCGCCTATGGCTTAGTGAGTAGGGCGCCGGCCCCATATACCAAGTGTGGCAGGTTCAAACTCAGTCCCCACCAAACAGCAGCAACAACAAAAAAATAGCCGGGCGGGCGTTGTGGTGAGCTCCTATAGTCCCAGCTACTTGGGAGGCTGAGGCAAGAGAATTGCCTAAGCCCAAGAGCTGGAGGTTGCTTTGAGCTGTGACGCTATGGCACTCTACCGAGGGCGATAAAGTGAGACTCTGTCTCTATAAAAAAAAAAAAATAAAAAAAGGCTCGGCGCCTGTGGCTCAAGCGGCTAAGGCGCCAGCCACATACGCCTGAGCTGGCGGGTTCAAATCCAGCCCAGGCCTGCCAAACAACAATAATGGCTGCAACCAAAAAATAGCCAGGCGTTGTGGCGGGCACCTGTAGTCCCAGCTACTTGGGAGGTGGAGACTCGCTTAAGCCCAGGAGTTTGAGGTTGCTGTGAGCTATGATGATGCCACGGCACTCTACCCAGGGCAACAGCTTGAGGCTCTGTCTCAAAAAAAAAAAAAAAAAAAAAAAAAAAGGGGGCGGCGCCTGTGGCTCAGTCAGTAAAGTGCCGGCCCCATATACCAAGGGTGGCGGGTTCAAACCCGGCCCCGGCTGAACTGCAACCAAAAAATAGCTGGGTGTTGTGGTGGGCGCCTGTAGTCCCAGCTACTCGGGAGGCTGAGGCAAGAGAATCGCTTAAGCCCAGGAGTTGGAGGTTGCTGTGAGCTGTGTGAGGCCACGGCACTCTACCGAGGGCCATAAAGTGAGACTCTGTCTCTACAAAAAAAAAAAAGGCCTGTTGCTGCTTGAGGCTCTCTCTGCCCACCATGTTCAGCACTGCCTTAGACCAGGGTATCTAGCCACTATTTACACCTACCTGACAGTGTCTTCCTTGCCTCCACCCACTTTTATATTCCAGAAGCAGTGGAATGTTCAACTTTGTAAGTTCCATTGCTTAACAGAAATTTTCTTTTAATGTCTCAATGTTCTAAAGATGAGAGTGGGGGTAGGGAGATGTAGGAAAAGCGGTGCCTCTTGGAAAACACACACGCATCCACACACACAGTCCTCCGAGCTTTAACCTTTCCTTACAACGTCAGTGATCATCCAATCCTATCTGGAATCTTCTGAAATGGTTAAGCCAAGAATTTCAGTCGTGAATATTTCTGCAGTGATTTCGTCCGGAAGTTCTTCTTCAAGACAAATTTCTGCACCTAGCCAAACAAGAAAAGAAAACCAAATGCCTTCACAATGATGAGGTTTCTAACTCAAAAGTATTCTCCAAAAACACAAGAAAATGCTACTAAACAAAAGCAAGAGATACTTTGTATTAATGGTGTTTAGCTTTGATTTCTTGAAAACCCTTTGGTGACTGGGGGGTGTATAGCACACCCCCTGGGTGAGGAGCTCAACTACAATTTGAACTTTACCTTAGAAACAAAAACAATATAACCTAAACATTTGTACCCTCATACTAATCTGGAGAAAAAAAAAAAAAGGAAAGAAAACCATTAGGTAGAAATTGGCTAAAATCCCTCCTTTATGGTATGGAGCACTGTCAACCAAAATCTCTGCAAACCTCACTGGAAACCCTCAACAACATGGTATCAATGATTTTACTATTTCTGGATTCCTGGGAACATGACATAAATGTGTAACAATGGGCAAGTTAGATTCTGAGATCCAAGGTATGCAAACCTTGTAGATTGGAAATTACCCATGAGATTCTAGAGTCTAGAACTATCCAAGTTTGGGAAAGTTGTTTAATGTGACGCAGGGAATGGACAATGGAAGGAGAGGGAGAAGGGAGACTGGTGAGTGCTCTGCCCCCCCTTCTCCAAGCTGCTCAGTAGAGATGCTCTAGCCTGTGCTCTAGGCAGGCCCAGAAGCAGCCTGCTTGGATTTCTTCCCCTGAGCTGAAATTCACAACCCTAACTTCAGGTCCAGGGATGAAGGAAGAAGGTGAAAAATACTTACGCTGTAGCAGGAAGGGCAAGGAAGAGGAGGATCTTTTTTTTTTTTTTTTTTTTTGAGACAGAGTCTCACTATGTTGCCCTGGGTAGAGTGCTATGATGTCACAGCTCACAGCAACCTCAAACTTTGGGGCTTAAGCGATTCTCTTGCCTCAGCCTCCTGAGTAGCTGGGACTACAGGCACCTGCCACAACCTCTGGCTATTTTTCTTTTTTTTTTTTTTTGGTTGTAGTTGTCATTGTTGTTTAGCAGGCCTGGGCCGGGCTTGAACCACCAGCCTCCGTGTACGTGGCTGGCGCCCTACATTGAGCTACAGGTGCCAAGCCAAGGAGGAGGATCTTTAAAGACTTTAAAGTTCAGGCAGCTTAAAGCTGGGCTCAAGCTGCCCTCTCTGAGCCTCTCTTGGCAAACCCCTTCTGAAACAGCTGAAAACCGAATCCTCTGCTGGTGGCCAATATTCACTCGCCCAAGCTGGAAAGATGAACAGTTCAGTGGAATAAAGGGGAAAACAAGGCCAGAAGACACAAAAAAAGAGCAGAGCAAAGGAACAAAAGGCTTCCCTCTCTTAGACATAACTACGGCTCACTGATCTTTTCATAACTTATTCATGTGGGATTCCCAACAGACTTACTTTGTTGTGTGCATAGTCTTAAGGAGAGTGGCTTGCACTGATCAGGAGAAATAAATGCACTTAAGTTGGCAAATGAGTGTGCCCCAGCTACATGTCCAGCCACAGTACCTTTGAAGGAAGAGGTTGCAGGCTCAGATTTCCACCCCTCAGGATTCAGGCCGAACAGCGTAGCAAAGCAATCAGACATCTCCTCTTCTGTCATGTGTTCGCCTGGGTGTTAGTTACAAAGTAAAAAGGTGTCTGTTTAGCTCTTGGGGCTAAGCATAATATCAGGGCTTAGGGTTATTATTCAGAGGTCTTAAAGAAAATTATTCTATTTCCTTTAATTAGACACAAAAACAATCTAGAGAATCCCAGGATGCTGCTATATATCCTTTACATGGTGTCAAAAAAGGGTGCTCCAACCAGGGAGAACGTGAGGGCTCGTATAGAGAAATAAGGCAACTGGCTGATAAGACTGGACTCAGCTTTATTACAAATTCCCTCACATAAGAACCACCTAGTTTGACTGGGATGAAAAGGTCATCTAGAGAAAAAGCCTACTTGACTTTCTCACATGAAATAACAAGGAAAAGAGTCAGTAAAAATAAAAAGGTTTATATTGTTATGGTTTCATTTCCCAAATGCATCCCAATCTTAAGGTACCCCCGAGAGACTGATAAACTGGCATTTTTTTTTTCTCTTTTTAGAGACAGTCTCACTATATTGCCCTCAGTAGAGTGTCGTGGTGTCACAGCTCACAGCAACCTCCAACTCCCGGGCTTAGCAATTCTCTTGCCTCAGCCTCTTGAGTAGCTGGAACCACAGGCACCTGCCACAACACTCAGCTATTTTTTGTTGCAGTTTGGCCGGGGCCGGGTTTGAACCCGCCACTCTCGGTATATGGGGGCTGGCGCCTACCCACTGAGCCACAGCCATCGCCCTAAACTGGCATTTTTATTCTCATGTCACAAGTGAGGATACTGAGTCTCACAGAGTTTCAGGAAGATGGAACAAGAATGTCATTCTTCTGGGCCAGGAGAGTGGCTCACACCTATAACCCTAACACTCTGGGAGGTTGAAGTGTATGGATCGCCTGAGTTCAGGACTTCGAGTCCAGCCTGAGCAACAGCGAGACCCCATCTCTAAAAATAGCAGGGCACTGTGGTGGGAGCCAGTAGTCCCAGCTACTCCCAGCTGAGCCAAGAAAATTGCTTGAGCCCAAGAGTTTGAGGTTGCTGTGAGCTGTGAGGCCACAGCACTCTATCAAGGGTGATAGGCTAAGACTCTATCTCTAAAGAAGAAAAAAAAAAAAAGAATCTTATCCTTTTCTCATCCTTTTGGTTTCTAGGTCAGGGCCTTTCTCATTACTTCTTGCTGCCAGATGTGTAGGTTGATAAGCAGCATCCCTCATGGCTGACACCCTATCAACTTATTGTCCTTTCATGAAGGGTGAAGATCCCAGAGAGTCTGTCCCCTCAAACTCAATTCTCTCCATTGGGCATACCCATGGATGCCACCAGATACCCAGATTGTGTACGTACCTTTAGTTAGAAGCAGTTTCAGGAAGTCCTCTCTTTGAATAGCCTTTTTTCCTTTTGAATTGGTATAACCAAGAACATTAAAGCTCTCTTGGATGCCACTCATGGTGTTACCAAAAGGTGGCCTGTGATTAACATAAACTTTGAGGAAATCTGGTAAGTTGATTTTATCAATTAGCTTTCCCGTTTCCACGTACTCACTAAATTTGATTTCGTTAAACATATCATCAATCTAGGGAAAAGATTTTTAAAAAAGACCGTAGTCAACAGAAAAATACATATACTTCTAAAAATTGGAGAGTAACAGAAAAATATTCACAGTTAGCCTAGAACATGTCTGTTACATGTTGACTTGTGTCCTCCAGGATATAGGACAGGACCTCAGAATTTGACCCTGTTGGAAGTAGGATCATTCCAAATATAATTTGTTAAAAAGTGGTCATACATATAATTTGTTAAGAAGCAGTGCCTGTGGCTCAGTGGGTTGGGCGCTGGCTCCATATACCGAGGGTGGCAGGTGCAAACCTGGCCCCGGCCAAACTACAACAAAAAAAATAGCTGGGCGTTGCGGCGGGCACCTGTAGTCCCAGCTACTCAGGAGGCTAAGGCAAGAGAATTGCCTAAGCCCGGGAGTTGGAGGTTGCTGTGACGCCACAGCACTCTACCGAGGGCGACAAACTAAGACTCTGTCTCTACAAAAAAAAAATAAATAAATAAAGAAGTGGTCATACTGACTGAAGTAGCGTGGGCCTTTAATCCAATATGACTGATGTCCTCATGAGAAGAGGAGAGAAACACACAGGGAGAAGAGGCAGAGGTCTGAGTGATACAGCTTCAAGCCAAGGACTTCCAAGGATTGCTGGCAACCACCAGAAGCTAGAAGAGGCAAAGAAAGATTCTCCCCAAGAGGGAAACATGGCCTGACCATAATTTTGGCCAGGCACAGTGGCTTATGCTTGTAATCCCAGCACTCTGGGAGGCTGGGACTTCCAAGGATTGCTGGCAACCACCAGAAGCTAGAAGAGGCAAAGAAAGATTCTCCCCAAGAGGGAAACATGGCCTGACCATAATTTTGGCCAGGCACAGTGGCTTATGCTTGTAATCCCAGCACTCTGGGAGGCTGAGGCGGGTGGATTGCTTCAGCTCACGAGTTTGAGACCAGCCTAAGCAAAAGTGAGACCCCGTCTCTACTAAAAATAGAAAAAATGAGGCAAGAGGATCACTTGAGCCCAAGAGTTGGAGGTTGCTGTGAGCTATGATGCCACAGTACTCTACCCAGGGTGACAAAAAAGACCTTAATTTTGAACTTTTGTGAAAGATTAAATTTCTGTGGTTTTAAGTCATCTAGTTTGTAGTACTCTGTTATGGCAGCCTAAGACAGTGTCAAATTCCTCAATACTGGCATGAATACAATATAAGCACAGTCACCAACACTGTTTCATTATATTCTTATATATAAAAACTTTACACCTAAAGACCTAACAGTGTATTAACTACTTCCTTGCCTATGAAGCAGATATTAGTTTCATTTTAAAGACAGAACCATCAAGAATTTAGAAATTAGGCGGCACCTGTCGCTCAGTGGGTAGGGTGCAAGCCACATACACTGAGGCTGGAGGTTCAAACCTGGTCGGGTCAGCTAAAACAGCAATGACAACTGCAACAACAACAAAAAAACCGCCGGTCATTGTGGTGGGCGCCTGTAGTCCTGGCTACTTGGGAGGCTGAGGCAAGAGAATTGCTTAAGCCCAAGAGTTGGAGGTTGCTGTGAGCCATGATGCTACAGCACTCTACCGAGGACAACAAAGTGAGACTCTGTCTCAAAAAAAAAAAAAAAAAGAGATGAGGTCTTGCTATGTCATCAAGGCTGGAGTGTGTGGCTGCTTATAGCCCTCACTATAGCTTGAAACTCCTGGGATCAAGTGATCTTCCTGCCTCAGAATCTCAAGTAGCTGGGATTACAAATATGTCACCATTGCATTGGGCTGGAAAACTTAATATTGTTATGATGCTCTCCAGATCTCAGATTCAACCTAAACCCTATCAAAATCCCAGTTGGAGTTTTTTGCAAAAGATTTCAAGCTGGGGCTGAACACAATGGGTCACTCCTGTAATCCTAGCACTCTGGGAGGCCAAGGCAGGTGGATTGCCTGAGCTCATGGGTTCGAGACCTGCCAGAGCCAGAGAAAAACCCAACATCTAAAAATAGCCAGGCATTGTGGCAGGCACCTGTAGTCCTAGCTACTCAGGAGGCAAGAGGATTGCTTAAGCCCAAGAGTTGAAGGTTGCTGTGAGCTGTGACGCCATGGCATTCTATGCAGGGAGACAAAGTGAGACTCTGGCTAAAAAAAAAAAAAAAAAAAAAAAAAATTCAAGCTGGTTTTAAAATTCAAATTGCAAGGTAAAAAGAATACCCAGGCCAGGTGGGGTGGCTCATGCCTTTAATCCTAGCACCTTTGGAGGCTGAAGTAGAAAGATCACTTGAGCCTAGGAGTTGATGCCACTGCCCTCCTCTATGTTGGGTGACAGAACAAGACTCTATCCAAAAAAAAAAGCATAGCCAAGATAATTTTGAAAAAGAACAAAGTTGAAGAACTCACACTTGCCAATTTCAAAACTTAACTACAAAGCTGCAGTAGTCTAGACAGAGTGGTTCTGACAAAAAGATAAATAGTTCAATGAAACAGTATTAAGAGTCCAGATATATAAACCCTCACTTTCATTATCTATTGATTTTTGACAAAGATGCCAAGTGAACTCAATAAGGAAAGATAGTCATTTCATCAAATGATGCTGACACAACTGGACATCCACATGCAATACGTGGACTCCCTTCCTTACACCACATACAAAAGTTAACTCCAAATGAGTCAGACCTAAATGGATAAGCTTAAACTGTAAAACTGTCAGAAGAACACATAGGCATAAATCGTTGTGACTTAGTATTAGGAAAGTCTTCCTAGATATGACAACACAAAGCAAAGTGACAAAAGAAAACTTGAAAGAAAATTGGACTTCATCAAAATTAAAAACTTTTGTGCTTCAAAGGACACCATCAAGAAAGTGAAAAGACATATCACAGAAAGGGAGAAAATACTTGTAGATCATATATATGACAAGGGATTTGTATCCAGAAAATGAAAAGAAAATTTTTGCAAACTCAATGACAAAAAGACAAACCAATTAAAAAGTGGGCAAATTATTTGAATAGATATTTCTGCAAGAAGCTATATGAATGGTCAGTAAGCACATGAAAAGTTGCTCAAATCATTAGCAACTGGGGAAATCCAAATCCAAACAACAAGGAGATACCACTTCCTACCACCAGGATGGCTAAAATTGGAAAGACACACACTAATAAATGTAGGTGAGGATGTGGAGAAATTGAAACTCCAATATGCTGCTAGTAGGAATGTAAAATAGTGCGGTTGCCATGGAAAACGTTTGGCCATGAGAGATCAAGCATAGTGTTTCCACGAGACTCAGTAATTCCTCACCTAGGTATATGCCTAAGAGAAATGAACATATATTCACACAAAAACTTGTACACAAATAGTTACAACAGCATTATAATAATGCTGTGAAGTGAAAAATATCCAAAGGTTTATCAGCTGAGAAGCGGCCAAATTAAAGGTGGTCTACCCACCCAGTGGGATATTATTCAGCTATAAAAAGGAACAAACTAACATGCTATGACACAGACAAACCTGGAAAACATTACACTAAATGAATGAGGCCACTTACTAATAGAAACCAGACAAAAATCACAACATAAGGCCGGGCGCGGTGGCTCATGCCTGTAATCCCAGCACTCTGGGAGGCCAAGGCAAGTGGATTACCTGACCTCACAGGTTCAAGACCAGCCTGAGCCAGAGTGAGAACTCGTCTGTAAAAATAGCCGGGGGCCGTCGCGGGTTGTGGTGCCGACATGGCCAAGTCCAAGAACCATACCACACACAACCAGTCTCAAAAGTGGCACAGAAGGGAGGTGCCTGTGGCTCAGTCGGTAGGGCGCCATATACCGAGGGTGGCAGGTTCAAACCCAGCCCCGGCCAAAACTGCAACCAAAAAATAGCCTGGCGTTGTGGCGGGCGCCTGTAGTCCCAGCTACTCGGGAGGCTGAGGCAAGAGAATCGCTTGGGCCCAGGAGTGGAGATTGCTGTGAGCTGGGTGAGGCCACGGCACTCTACCAAGGGCCATAAAGCGAGACTCTGTCTCTACAAAAAAAAAAAAAAAAAAAAAGTGGCACAGAAATGGCATCAAGAAACCCTGATCACAAAGATATGAATCTCTTAAGGGGGTAGATCCCAAGTTCCTGAGGAACATGTGCTTTGCCAAGAACCACAACAAGAAGGGCCTGAAGAAGATGCAGGTCGTGAGTGCCAAGGCCGTGAGTGCACGTGCTGAAGCTATAAAGGCCCTTATAAAGCCCAAGGAGGTTAAGACCAAGATTCCAAAGGGTGCCAGCCGTAAACTCAGTTGACTTGCCTACATCACCCACCCCAAGCTTGGGAAGCATGCTTGTGCACGCATTGCCAAGGGTCTCAGGCTCTGCCGGCCAAAGGCCAAGGCCAAGGATCAGACAAAGGCCCAATCTGCTGCTTTATCTGCAGCTCCAGCTTCAGTTCCAGCTCAGGCTCCCAAAGGTGCCCAGGCCCCCACAAAGGCTCCAGAGTAGAGGCATCTGTCTGCCATGAAGACAAAAGGACTGGTGTGATCTCTAGGCTGCTGTCTGTATGGGGCTGGGGTCCTCCTGTGCTATTTGTACAAATAAACTTGAGGCAGAAAAAAAATAAAAAATAAAAATAGCCGGGTATTGTGGCGGGAGCCTGTAGTCCCAGCTACTTGGGAGACTGAAGCAAGAGAATCGCTTATGGCCAAGAGTTTGCTGTGACGCCACAGCACTCTACCAAGGGCAACAAAGTCTCAAACAAAGTCTCAACAGAGTCTCAAACAAACAACAAAAAACACCCCACAACATACTATAGCTTCTACTCATGAAATACCCAGGGTAGGCAAGTCCACAGTGCTAGAAAATGATTAATTAGTGATTGGCTGTGGCCAGAAAGGTGGGGCTTGGGAGAAATAGGGAGTAATTGCTAATGGGTATGGGGTTTCTCTTTGGATGGTGAAAATATAAAAGTGGATCATGGTGATAGTTGCACAGTTCTGTGAATAAGCTAAAATCCATTGAAATATACATATATGCTTTGAAACAGCAAATTGTCTGGTTGGTGAATTCTAGCTCAATAAAGTTTTTGTTTTTGTTTTTAGGACACCCTTTCCCAACTAAAGAATAAAAGCACCAATACCTTTGTGTTCACTCCCATGCTTCTTCCCCATCTTACTACCTCTGTCCCAGGCAACCACTCTCTGAATTTTCCATTCGTCATTACTTTGCTATTTTGTGTAGTTTCATTACATGTGTACATATCCCTAACCTACAGATTGTTTCCTTTTGTTTCAAAGATATTTTAAAAAGGAGATCATTTTAGACCCAGGCACTTGTTGCTCTCAAGTTGTCACCCATACAGTTACAGGATATAATTCATTTCATTTCATTCACTTTCAGACTTTTGTCACTTAGATTCATGCATCTGTATGAAGTGAAAAGAAAATGTGATGATATTTTGCTCTAAGAACTTTAAAATATTCCTTAGGGGCTACGTTAGGCCACCTCACCGTAGTTCAGGAACAGCATCTGATCAGGGATAAAATCTGTAACTCCAAGTTCCTAGATTCATTTTTTGAGAAAAACTTTCTTTTTTGCCACTAGCAGATGACCAGGTCATTGTACTACTACTATTATCTCCCGGAGAATCTAGGCTCACAAGACTTTTTAGATACTCATTCTTTGCAACTTAAAAAAAAAATAATAATTTTTAAACTTTCCCCTCCTCTTTGGAAAGTCATTCATTGTGTATTTTCCAAATTTTCTAGAAGGGGCAAAGAATGCTGACATGTCAGGATTCAAGTGGAAATGTGGTGCCAGTGAATGCAGGGTTCCTCACAGGACTTGTTATGTCCCTGGCAAAACACAAAGAAGAGAGAAATAAAATTTAAGAAAACCCCAACCATTCCTCCCTGTCATCAGCCTCTCTCTGCGCACTGGTTTTGTCCCATGATATAGTAGTCAGATGAAATTTGAAAACCCTGATTATGCCTGGCAAAGGGCTAGGAAATAGTAACTTATTTTAACATCTATGTTTTAAATTAATATGTTTCCCAATAAATCGTGGGATTTGGAATTTTACAAAGAGAGAATAGAGCCACAGAAAAGCGGGAAATAATTCACCACCTCTCACCCCCAAATAGGAATTCTACTTTGGTCTATGAGAATGAGTCAAGAAGTAAATCTATCTCTGTGTGCAATAATTATCAACAGATAACCCATCGGTAACTTAGGGGGCTAAGGTGAAAGGATCACTTGAGGCCAGGAGTTTTAAGACCAACTTGGGCAATATAGCAAGACCCTATCTCTAAAATTCAAAAATTAGTCAGGCGTGTACTAAGATCACGCACTGCATTCCACCAGTCTAGGCAACAAAAGTGAGACCCTATCTCTAAAAAGAAAAAAAAAAAAAGGTAACCAATTTCTCCCTATCCCATTCAATCAATGTAGAACAGAAATTCGGAGAACACCAATTTTTCTTTTTATTCTTTTTTTTTTTTTGAGACAGAGTCTTACTTTGTTGCCCTTGGTAGAGTACCGTGGCGTCACAGCTCGCAGCAACCTCTAACTCTTGGGCTCAAGTGATTCTCTTGCCTCAGCCTTTCTAGTAGTGGGACTATAGGTGCCCACCACAATGCCCAGTTATTTTTTGTTGCAGTTGCCATTGCCGTTTTAGCTGGCCAAAGCTAGGTTCAAACCCGCCATCCTCGGTATATGGGGCTGAGTCCTACCCACTGAGGGTATATATGGGGTATATGCCCTACCCACTGAGCCACAGGTGCTGTCCAAGAGAACACCAGCTTTTCAAAGCAATGCCATACCAGCCTCTACCCTGTGTCTTGGTCTAGCCCTGAGTATCAAGAAGAAAACAAAAACCTGTAATCTAACCACATGATCATCATTTCTGTGAAAGAGTTGAGTTTTCTTCCATGCATATAAAATATATGCATATTTTTTACAAAATTGGTATCATATTACATAATTTTGTATTTTTCCTTTAACATTGTATCTAAATGATCACCTAGTATTTTCAGAGAAGCCACATAATCTCAATGCAACATTCCAGGAATGGCTGTTTGAAATAACATTACTGGTTACAGATACAAATGAACCATTATTGATACTATATAAGTAGCTATAAATGGTAACACTGTTTTATATGAGTGCTATACTATGTTAAATGCACATTAAATTATGTACAAATAATTTTTTTTTTTTTTTGAGACAGAGTCTCACTCTATCCACCTCGGTAGAGCGCTGTGGTGTCACTGCTCACAGCAACCTCCCAACTCCTGGGCTTAGGTGATTCTCTTGCCTCAGCCTCCCGAGTAGCTGGGACTACAGGTGCCCACCACAACGCCCGGCTATTTTTTGTTGCAGTTTGGCCAAGGCCGGGTTTGAACCCGCCACCCTCGGTATAATGGGGCCGGGCGCCCTACCCACTGAGCCACAGGCGCCACCCTAAATTATGTATAATTTTATGTAGAAAGAAAGTGTCCAGTAGACACTATCTAGTATAATATTTACATATTATACTATATCATTTTAACAGTATTAATATATACCAATGCCACTATTTACTTTAAGCCAGTGGAGATGGGGGCTAAAAGTATGATCTTGGATGACAGACTTAGGTTCAAACTCTGGCTCTGCCATTTCTACCTATGTGAACTTGGGTGAGGTAGTTAACATTTATTATCCTCATGCATTGGCCTTTTTTTTTAAAGCTTATAAAACTACATATGTAAAATGCTTAACGAAATGCCCAACTTAGCTGAGCATTGCGGCGGGTGTCTGTAGTCCCAGCTACTCGGGAGGCTGAGGCAAGAAAATCACTTGAGCCTAAGAGTTAGAAGTTGATGTGAGCTGTGATGGATGGCACCCTACCAAGGGCAACAAAGAGCGACTCTGTCTCAATTAAAAACAAAACAAAATGCTCAACACAAGTAAACACTCATCAGACAGTAATTATTCTTCTCATTATTACTTTCTACGCACTTGCGAATTAGAACACATGTAGTCATATAATATAAATTATTAGACTTACATAATATAAATTATCATGTAATGTATGATCTAACTCAATTCAGAAACAGACTAAAGATGACAAAAAGAAAACCAACTCATTGGGGGCCACACTTAGAGAAGTGCTGCTCTTAGACCCCAGGGCTTCATGTGCTAAAATGAATCAGCATGAAGCTTGTGATTTTCAGTAAAGAGTAATGACGGGTAGCATTGTGGTGTACAATTCTTTGGGCCCACATCTGTCTTCCTCATTAAGCTGTAGCTAAAGCGTCAGAGTTTCATCTCTATTGCCTAAGCAGCTTAGTTCAGAGCCTGGCACATCAGAGGAGCTCAGAAAAATGTTTACTGAATAAATGAAGTAAATAAACAAAGCGAGGCCACTTAAAACTCACAAGAGGCTTATTTAAAATAATAACCACTTACTGCCCTAGTTAATTTCCTTCAGTTTACTCATAGTTACTGGGCATCTGGTTTAGTGCAAGACAAATGAAAAGCAAGTCACTTAATTGTTAGAAGAGTCTTGCACTCAGAGCTTTCAATCTCAGTTGGTCAGGAAATACAGCAGAACCTCCGTACCTAGCTGGGACCACTTCTCCTGTATTGACTACCTCCTTACGTTGACCTAATTTTCAGAAACCAGACATAACAGCACAGTAGGCCTAGTTCCTATGTTGACCGCCTCTGCACGTTGATCAGTTTGTTACAGTCCTTTGGACACTCAACCTACAGAAGTTCCACGGTGTGCATGTGTATGTGTGCATACACATACACGTTATATAACTACGTAGTAACAAGTGTGCAGGGAATGAACAAATAATATTCTGGGCTCTGTCCCAAAATAATATTCCAGTCTCCTGGAGGAAAATATACATTTATAAAGGGAGAAGATGAAACTTTCTTTTATGTGAAATCATCTATTATACACTTTGCAGATCTTTCATATAAAAAAATGGAGACTTGTAAGAGCAGCCTACCCTGACGACCTTCCGCTTCTAAGTGCAGATTTCTGCAGAAGAAGGGAATGGCTAGGAATTCTTTGGGGAGGGTTGTATTCTGTATAATTTGGCTTCAATTTACCACACTGTCTAGCTTCAAATCCCCAAGGCAATTATAATGACGTAAGAAAAACATAAATAATGTATAGTCTTTGGGGCACTGGTTTGAATCTCTGTGTCCGAGCCTTTTATGTAACCAGGCAGACTTTATGCAACTTCTTGAGGGAGAGGGAAAAGCTACATCTTAATAGGAAATGTGTCATTAACCATGGCAAAGCCTGAGTTTAACAGTTTCAAAGTCGTGAAAAGATTTTTTTAAATCACTATAAATCTGACATGAAAACAAAAGATCAGAAACTTTTCTTTGTGTAGCTTTAGCTATAAACTAACTCATCAGCTAACAAAGCTTGCACACTGATGTGGGGCACATCTGGATCACAGGGCCTTCAGAAAATGTCTTCAAAGAGTAAATGCATTTTTTAAAGTGGATGAAAAACTCTGGAATCCAAGGGATTCATAAAAACATTGACTGAGGCAATAGTGGCAGTGAGGGGAAAACATATACAATAGCCAGTGAAAATCTTACACCACCATTTTTGTTTTTAAGTTATTGTCAATGTCACTTTATAGCATTTGTTGCAGACTAACCTTTTCCTTGGATAGCTTTTATTCATTGGCAAGATTTTGATAGGTTGCTAAACTTTATTTTTTGCCATTGACAGGGTGAGTAAACCTTCAGTAATTAGGCTTCCTTATTTCCTTCAGGAGCAGAAAAAGAAGTCGCTAGGTTTGGTGGGGGGTGTTCTGTGCCTACCTCCTTCTTTAGCACCCTGTGCAACAGGTGGGTGCTGGGCTTCAAGGGCCGAACACCCAAAATTCCCTCATTCACAAAGCAAACCAACATAGGGTTTCAAATCAGGACTCCTGAATGAGAAGACTGCCATCAATTTGATGACTTTTGGACATTTATGTAAAGATCAACAGTTTATGTAAAGTATAATTTAGAAAAATCAAATACATATACCAGGTAAGTCAAGAAAATATAAAATTTTAGAGTTTCAGAAAGAGTATTATAAACAAGGCAGCACTAAGTCAGAGGAATATTCAAGTAAGGGAGTTTTAGAATCATGAACCCATAGATGTGGATATAATGATGAAGACAATAATACTAGATAATACTTTTTTTTTTTTTTTGAACAGGCTCTCACTCTGTCTCCCAGGCTAGAGTGCTTTGGCATCATCAAAGCTCACAGCAAGGGCGGCACCTGTGGCTCAGTCGGTAAGGCACCGGCCCCATATACCGAGGGTGGCAGGTTCAAACCCAGCCCCGGCCAAACTGCAACCAAAAAATAGCCGGGTGTTGTGGTGGGCACCTGTAGTCCCAGCTACTCAGGAGGCTGAGGCAAGAGAATCACTTAAGCCCAGGAGTTGGAGGTTGCTGTGAGCTGTGTGAGGCCACGGCACTCTACCGAGGGCCATAAAGTGAGACTCTGTCTCTACAAAAAAAAAAAAAAAAGCTCATAGCAACCTTAAACTCCTGGGCTCAAGTGATCCTCCTGCCTCAGCCTCCCAAGTAGCTTAGACTACAAGTACATGCTGCCATACCAGCGAATTTTTCTATTTTTTTTTTTTTTTTTTGTACAGATAGGTCTCATTCTTGCTCAGGCTTGAATAATATTTTTTTTACAGTAGTATTAGGCTTTTATTTTTAATATCTATTTTGCCATGAATTCATAAGGAAAAGGTTCCAGTAGTTCAGGGAGGTGCCTTGCCATTGAATGTGACAAAGCTTTGTATGACTGTTATGCCATGAATTCATAGGGAATAGATTTCAGCCCCTTATATTACTGTTAAATGGGTCTCTCGGTTCTCCTGTGTGCTATGCTGTATGCCTATTATGCCATGAATTCATGGAGAATAAATAGATTCCAGGACCCTAATATCACAGTTCCATTGGTTCTCATGGTTCTCCTGTGTGCTATGCTGTATGCCTACATGCCATGAATTCACAGGGAATGGGTTCTGGAGCTCAGGCTCCTTTCCCTTGGTTCTCACAAAGTGGGCTTCTCTGGGTGGAGCAGGCTGGCGCTTCAGTTGAACCCAGGTACCTTTCTCTTTGGCTTCCTTCTTTTTCTGATCATTTTCCTTTACACGTTTCAGGAAGCTATTGCAGCTCTTTTAGAGTGCTTAATACGCTCAATATGAACATGAATCTTCTTGACAAGAATCTTGCCCTTAACTTATTTGTTTACAACAATGCCAACAGCATGCTGGGTAACATCACAGACTCTTCCAGTTTTGCCATGGTAACATTTGTGTGGCATGCCTTTCTGAACAGTACCCATTCCCTTGATGTCTACAATGTCACCTTTCTTATAGATTTGCATATATGTGGCCAAATGAATAACTCCATGTTTTCTAAAAGGCCTAGAGAACATGTATCAGGGGCCTCTCCTCTTTCCCTTTGTGTTTGTCATTTTGGTGAATTACTGGAAGATAGCATCTCCTGCCAAAAGGAAGATTGAATAATATTTTTTAAATCTTTAATGTGTGTCATGGACTATAGTAAGTGCTTGCTCATTTAATCTTCATGATATTTTCAGGAAGTGGCCACTACTACTATTGTCTCCATTTTGTAGATGAGGAAACTGAGGGGTGGAGAGGTTCAGAAGCTTGACCAAGTCTTAACTGGTACCTGGTCATAGTCAGGATTCAAGTCCAGACCTGCCTGCCTTGGGAGCCTCCATGGCAGACTCCATAGTTAGCTTTGAGGTGCAGCCATCAGAGGGGCACCTGATGGACTTACCAAGCTCTGGACTTAAAATTCTGTGAAACAAAACATGGGCAAATTTATATTTCTGTTAACTTGTAACCAGCCAAGGAGGAGTCCTGAGTAATAATCCTATTTAGCATATTGAGTCCTCATATTTGAGTGAGTGGCTCCAGTCGATACCCCTCAGATCAGGGTTCTCAGGCACGGTTCATAGTCCGGCTGCTCATCTCAATGACTCTGAGAGGTGAAAATGTGGACTCCAGGCCCTGTATGTGGAGATTCTGGCTAGCTAGATCTTAGAAAGGACCCAGGACTTGGATATTTTAGTAAATGCTTCAGGTAACTCTGATGCAGCTTCCCAGTTTGGGAACCACTGTTCTAAGAAGCAGCCTTTGGTAAATAGATCTCTAAGGAACACTTTTATGTGGGCTATACAAACTTTCTCAGTAGTTGCTCCTGTTTTACAAAATGCACATTAGTGAAGGACCTTCTGTTTTGAAGCGCTAACAAGAATACCTGGTGTTTCTATGGTCCTCATTCAAAAAACTCAGTTCCCCAGATGCTATTTGGAGAATGAAAGTCACCTTCCAGTCATACATAGAACACACAAGACAGGTGATTCTGGGTAGGCCACCAAAGCCAAGAGAAATGACTGAGGCTACAGCTTATTTTCCTAAAATGTTCTCAGTCACCTGACAGGAACATTAAGTCTTAGTTGGGTTTCAAGAGTTGGGTGTCCCTGATGGTGGGCATGTAAAATGCTACATTCTTGACAATAAGACCTTAAGGTTCATATTCTCTGACCCATAGTCTACTTCTTGGATTCCAACCCAGGAAAATAATTAGGGAAGTATGCAAAAACCACACACAGAGATGCTCCTCAGAGCTGTGTCCCTGACAGCCAAATATTTCAGACAACTTATGTGCCCAGCAAATAGGAAATGGTTCCATTAAGTATGCAGCCTTTAAAAAGTGTGTTGCCAAGGAATTTTTACCACTATGTTTGCAAAACAATTGTTACTGAGAATGTTGATACATACACATATACACACATGCTCTGTATAATGTTGATACATAGATATATATATACATCATATAATCCCAATTCTTTTTTTTTTTTTTTTATTGAGACAGAGTCTCACTTTGTTGCCCTTGGTAGAGTGCTGTGGCATCGTAGCTCACAGCAACCTCAAACTCCTGGGCTCAAGTGATTCTCCTGCTTCAGACTCCCGAGTAGCTGTGACTACAGGTGCCCACCACAACACCCAGCTGTGTATATATTTTGTTTGTTTGTTTAGCAGGCCAGGTTCGAACCCACCAGCCCTGGAGCATGTGGCTGGCACCCTAACCATTAAGTACAGGCGCCCAGTCACCCAATTCTGTGTTTTAAAAAAGATATATCTGAGACAGTGCCTGTGGCTCAGTGAGTAGGGTGCCGGCCCCATATACCGAGGGTGGCGGGTTCGAACCCAGCCCCGGCCAAACTGCAACAAAAAAATAGCCAGGCGTTGTGGCGGGCGCCTGTAGTCCCAGCTGCTCGGGAGGCTAAGACAATAGAATCACCTAAGCCCAAGAGCTGGAGGTTGGTCGCTGTGAGCTGTGTGACGCCACAGCACTCTACCGAGGGGGATAAAGTGAGACTCTGTCTCTACAAAAAAAAAAGAAAAGATACATCTGTGCTGAGTGAGGTGGCTCACGTCTATCCTAGCACTCTGGGAGGCCAAGGCAGGTGGATTGCCTGAACTCACAGGTTCAAGACCAGCCTGAGCCAGAGTGAGACCTTGTCTCTAAAAATAGCCGGGTGTTGTGGCAGGCTAGTAGTCCCAGCTATTTGGGAGGCTGAAGCAAGAGAATCACTTGAAAATCCCTTGAGCCCAAGAGTTTGAGGCTGCTGTGAGCTATGACACCATGACATTTTATGGAGGGTAACAAAAATAGACTGTGTCTCAAAAAAAAAAAGACACATTTATATCCATATATAAAACAATAAAAGGAAATCCACCAAAATAAGAAGTTATTATCTCTGAGTAATTTGTATTTTTCCTTATAGTTTCAATTTCTAAATCAGAAAAAGTTAAAAAATTAAAATATGAAAAGCATATTTTCAGAGAGTATTTTTTCTTAAGACAGAGTCTCACTTTGTCCCCCTGGGTAGAGTGCCATGGAGTCATAACTCACAGCAGCCTCAAACTCTTGGGCTCAAGGGATCCTCTTGTCTCAGCCTCCCAAGTAGCTGGAACTATAGGCATCCATCACTATGCCCAGCTAATTTTTCTATTTTTAGTAGAGACAGGGTCTCACTCTTGCTCAGGCTGGTCTCGAACTCCTGAGCTCAAGCAATCCACCCACCTCGGCCTCCCAGAGTTACTAGGATTAAAGGTGTGAACCACCATGCCTGGCCTTCAGAGAGTATTTAATAAAATGAATAATGCTTATGATATAATATTAAGTAAAAAATATAAGATATAAATATATGTTCAATATGGTACCAATTATTAATAGTTCTCTAAAACTATATACACACACATAGTTGTGCTCCAATAACATTTTAGTCAAGGAGGGACTGCATATGGGATACTATAATTTTACTCTACCTTTTCTACTTTGAGTTATGTTTAGATACACAAACATTTTCCACTGTCTTATGGTTGCCGACAGTATTTTGTACAGTAACAAAATGTACAGGTTTGTGGCCTAGGAGCAGCAGGCCACACCATTTTTCAGGAGGTATCCCCATTCTTAAGTGATGCATGACTATATGTAATAATATGGATATATAAGCTGTTTAGCCTGGATAGTGGAATTATAAGTAGTTATTTTTTTCATTCTATGTGTACATCTTTCCCAAATTTGCTATATTGGGAATGGATTATGTTTCAAGCCAAGAAAAAAAAGACAATGAATTGCATCTTAAACAACAGTTTACATGAGGAACATTTCTCTGGGGTCTTCTTGTCCCTGTTGGGAGCTCCTTGCAGCTGGGCTGTGGCATAACCATGAGAAATGACTGTGTCTTCTGAGCTCCACAGCTCCCAAACATCCACCTCCCAGGGGCACCCCAATAACACTGCTAGCTTGATAGCAACTACACAGTGAACATAGAGATGATGACAATAACTGCCATCACCTCCCTGTGCCCCGTGCTTCCCAGACCTTGCCTCCTGAAATCCTATGAGGCTGGCCCTTACCCAGCAAGAGGCAAATCAAGGCCAGAGCCCCAGTCTGCCCACTTCCAACACCCACGCTGGTGAGCTGCACTCCAACCAACATCACATTTCTGTAAGGAATATGTCTTTTAGGAATAGCACATATCTTCACTGTCAGTTACTCAGGAGTGAAATCTGAAATGCCCAGAACCTTCTTTCTGATCCATTTATGTAAGAAAAATCTTTAAAATTTTAGTTTGACCTATAATTATTGTTCCCAGAGGTTTTCTTTTCTTTCTTTCTTTCTTTATAAATAGCATATCCCGCTGCTGTTCTTGTTTTTGTTCCACCTACCTTCTCTTCAGATGGGTAAAAGCCGATTGCTCTCATGACAAAAGGAAGCTCCGACAGGCAAATGTGTTCTGACACCTCTCTGGTCTCCATTGTATCGATACCTTGACTGCGGAGCTGAGAATAGTAGAAATAGTCTTCTAACTCCTACATGGAAATAAAATAGAAATGCAACACACACTTTGGCTTAAGTCTGAAGCATCCATTAAGACTTCAAGGACTTTTTTTTTTGTAGAGACAGAGTCTCACTTTACCGCCCTCGGTAGAGTGCCATGATGTCACATGACTCACAGCAACCTCCAGCTTTTGGGCTTACGCGATTCTCTTGCCTCAGCCTCCCAAGCAGCTGGGACTACAGGCGCCCGCTACAACGCCCGGCTATTTTTGGTTGCAGTTTGGCCGAGGCTGGGTTTGAACCCGCTATCCTTGGTATATGGGGCCGGCGCCCTACTCGCTGAGCCACAGGCGCCACCCATGACTTCAAGGACATTTTGTAGAAAATATATTTTGAACCCACCAGTCTCTGTGTATGTGGCTGGAGCTGTAACCACTGTGCTATGGTGGGTTCAAACCTGGCCGGGCCAGCTAAAGAAACAATGACAACTACAACAACAACAACAACAAAAATAGCCAGGCATTGTGGCAGGTGCCTGTAGTTCCAGCTACTAATGAGGCTGAGGCAAGAGAATCACTTAAGCCCAAGAGTTTGAAGTTGCTGTGAGCTGTGACGCCATGGCACTCTACCGAGGACAACATAGTGAGACTCAGTCTCAAAGAAAAAAAAGAAAGAAAGAAAATACGTTTTGAGCTCAATAGCAAAAAGAGCTTTGGAATGAAACAAAAGGGTTAACCCTGGGCACATCTGTTTTACAAACTTAACTAGATGTTACCAGGAAGCGTTTACTCTGAGGACAATTACCCTGTAGAATTTTCCTTCCCTGCCACCAGACACCAGACCATAGAACGGGATCAAGTCTTCACCCCCAAGAGAAACCGCTGCCTCCAGGGCGCTGGAACAATAACAGAAACATGACTATTAGAAAGCACTCATGCAGTCATGCATGAACACGCTTCAGACAGTGGTCTGCACGGCACCATGGCCCTCTGAAGAGTATCAGCACACAGATACAATCAGGGTCTCGGTAATTTCATTAACAAAAATCCCTCCAAAATGAAGTTGAAAACGGAAAATTCAATTCCAAGTGTGGAACTCGGTGGTACAGGGCACCTGACTTAATTATGGTCATATTCTCCCACTGATGACAGTGCAGATGCTTGACAATTTGTCTGTAATCTTTGGGAATATGTCTCTCCTGAGGCAGGAGGGAAAAGGGAGCTCTCATGTTCTGAAGTCACAATCCTCCCAAGCAGAGCACCTTTACCTGTAACTTTAGATCCACAATGACCAGAGCCAAAAGAATGGCATATTGTGCAGGTGGACTGCCAACACTAATTGCTTCCATAAAAACTCAGGAGACCATAGGGACTCATGCCAGTCAGATAAAAATAACCCTCTACTCTCTAACACAGGGTCAGATTTTCCAAAAATAAGCCCTTTAAGTGCTAAGAAAACCTATTTTTGATGAGACTGATTTTGCCTCATAACAAAAGGCTAATAATCTGAAATCATTATAATAATCCACTAACTGGATTTCTGCTAATCAGGTGATTAGCCTCTTTGCTTGGGGGTTAAAACACACTTCGATGTAGACCACAGTGGGGAAGTGGTTAGGTGTCCAGAATGTGGAGACACAGGGACACGTGTGAGTCCTTGCTCTGCCACTTGCAAGCTGTGTGACTGTGAGCAGGTATCTTCGCCTTCCTGGCCTCTGTCTGCTCAACTGCAAAATGGGAAGATTTATAGAGCTTGCCTCACAGGTTGCTGTAAGAATTCTATAGGTGAATGCACATAAAGACTGGAGACAAAGCCCTTTATTTCCCCTCCTGTGATGAATGTTGGTTGAGGTGTGGGGTCAACTCGCAACCCACCAGTTACTCCATCTCCTGGGCAGCCATTTAACTCCTTGGAGCTAGTTTCTTGATCTGTCACAAGACAGCGGTGAGGAAGAAATTATATAGTGCACACGAAGCACTCGGCACAGGGCCTGGCCCAGAGCAAAGGCTCAGGACAAAAAGGTGAGGATGATAATTACCATGGAGATGGGTGTTGATAGGCCCCTTTACTTCTCTCACAGAGAGTCAGCAATGGTCCTCTTCCTGGGGCTCTTTGTACAAGCCCGTGGGTGGGTGACAGTCTGAGGGACCTGGTGTATTCTCCAGGTGGGCCTGAGGGCCCCCTCCAGCAGGGCCCTTCACCCCACCCTTGGCTCTCATTTTAGGCTGTGGAGGCACGTGCCCAGCTGAGAGGGCTTCCTCTCCGTGGCCTTAAGGCCAGGCCTAGGCCTGATCCTGACGGGCTCTATGAGCAACAAGGTCACTTTTAGCCATGTGGTTCTAGTCTGGAAGTGACACAGAGGAGCTGTCACCACGAGGACCCCGAGGGGAAAGGCTCACAAGAGTTCCTGGTCCTCTGGAACAACCTGATACTCTGGGCTCCAGTGGTCAGGGAGATCCTATGTGCCCTGCTTCCTGGTTACTGTCAACTGACCCATACTGGGATAGCTCCAACCAGAGGTGGAAAAGAGAGTCACTCTCTCTGTAGTGAGAACTACAATTTATGAAATTTGGGAACTGTCAGTGGCCATGTTCTGCAGAGAATGAAGCCAACAGCACAGACATGCAGAGGGCACCTGCAGGTGCTGCTGTCTCTGCTGTCCTGCTGTGCAGCTCATGTCAACGACCTTCTCATAAATCTCCTTTTGCCTAAATTGGGTTTCTAACACTTTGTGCCTCTAACATTGATTAAGGCACAAAAGGGAAGTGACATTTACTGAAAATCTACTCTGTACCCAGCAATATATACAGTACTTCCGGGAAATGAGCTAAAGTTCAACCAGCCATGAGTACTGTGATGGTACATGGTTAAGTGCCCAGGAAATGCTCCCTGGAGGAGGAAGAGGAACAGTAATGACAGCAATCATCACCCTCAAAACAACTCCTAACTCCGCAAGTAGGTGGTGAAGCTGAGATGTGAACCCAGGTCTCTTTGCTCCTGGCTGAGCAGGGCAGCAGGGTGGCAGGAGGCAGTGAAGCTGAACATAAAAAGGTAATGGGGGATGTTAAGACAGATACCAGACAAGGAGAGGGAAAGGGTAGCAAATTTTCAAAGATAGGGAGGGAGAAATGTGGGATAGAGAGGGTACTCCCAGGGAAGTTCTGTATGCTGAGACAGTAGCACTTTGGGGTTGGGAGGTGCACTCATTAAAACAATCAGAACATGGGCAACCTGTTAGGGACCCCTTCCATTGTGTTGGAAACTTTCCTATCTTTTTCTAATAAGCTATTGTTCTATAAAAAAAAGTGATAATAATAATCAGAATGTGAGGGGATTTATCCTCCTTGTTTCACCCTACAACTTGTCCCCACCAGGAAAGCTGCTAGGGAATTTTGTTTGTTTACTTGTTTAGGGTTTTTACATTTCTTTCCATTAGCAAAGCAGTCACCAGAAGCAGTAATGAAGTGCTAATTGGTTTATAATGATCCTTTGTCCCCACAACAGATTAAATTGATATTCTCAGAAGCCTGGACTCTGGCCAAGCACAGGAAAGCTATTGGAAAGCCGGGCCTTTTTTTCTCTTTAGGTCTCTACCACTCCGGAGCCCATGACAACTGAGAAGGGAACAAAAATGAAAAAGGGAAGAGTCTGCTCTTCGGCAGGGTGCTGCTTGCCCTAGCGGTCTAGGTAGCAAGGAATCAAGCAGCTCATTCTGAGGACAGGAAGGGAAAGTATTTTTCATTCAGGGTGCTCACCTCCAGATTCTAAGTCCCCAGATTCCCAAGATCTGCTCTCTCAGGTGAAGGCAGAGGTAAAAGTCAGAGTTGGAACTGCAATCTGAAGTCACGATGGCTCCAAAGCAGGTTTCACTGGCTATTTTTACTCATATTTGGGTTAAGAGGAAAAGCTTCAATGTCTGCCATAAAAAGAAAGATATGCGCCTGGCAGATGGCAGGGGGTACACTTTACTAGAAGCCATAAATCAAATACATTCTTTGAGGAAGGAAGGTGCCTCTGAGCTGGTTCTGCCTGGCTCCTTATTGTCACGGGGTCAGGAGAGAGGCCCATCTGAGACAGGCAGGCAGAAAGGGCTTGGAGAAGGTGGTCAGAACGGAAACTGGCTGCTGAGTGGTTTACTCTGCTCAGGGGAGCTCACTGCATTTGGATAGAGGAGAGGATCAAGTGAGTGCCCGCCCCTTCTTTAGTGATAAAGATCCTGGGCGCATAAGTAAGGGCCCTTATTAGAAAGAAGGGAAGAAAGGAAATCATTAATTTCCTGAGTACTTAGCTCTGCACTATCCTATAAAAGTCCCTATGATTACCCACATTTCACAGAAAAGGAATCTAAAAGATCACAGCTGTTAAGAAACTGGCCCTGTGGGTGGCGCCTGTGGCTCAAGGAGTGGGGCACTGGCCCCATATACTAGAGGTGGTGGGTTCAAACCCGGCCCTGGCCAAAAACTGAAAAAAAAAAAAAAAAGAAAGAAACTGGCCCTAGGTCCCACAGCTAGTAGAGAATAGGCCCCATATTGGAACTCATGTCTCTTTGACCTTTAAGTCCATATACTTTCCAATGTCCAACTCCAGAATTTTCCAGCCTTACTTTAGGCTGAGGTTCTCAGTTCAGGATGGGGGACAGTGAGAAGAGCAGACTGAAAATACATATTTCAAATAATACTCTTACTATTTCTGTAATGCACACTTTGGAGATTTGGCCTAGATCTTCCTAGTTGGAGTGGATATGCAGAACAGACTAAGACAGAGTAAGATTTTAGTGAGCAAGGGTGAACCCAAGGTATAGTCACACTGCCTGAACTGCAAATGCCATGGGTCCAAGAGACTTATGTCTGCATGTAAATGTGAACAGATGTCACAAGAGAATAATGTGAAAGCCAGGCCTTGTAACATCTAAGCACAGTGCCCGGCACATGTAGGGGTTCAGTACTTGTCTGCCGTTGCTGACTGAAAAGAAGGGGCTGCGCTTGACATTCTCCTTATGGGCCAAGTTTCTTGCCCCATCACAGACCTTAAGTTGATTTTCCACTGTACAACCGAGCGATCGTGTCCTCCTGCTGTGAAGGCATAGCAACCATCGTAGGAAAGGGCCAATCCAGCCACCCCATTTGGGTGGCAAATTATAGCAGATGTCTTATGCGGATTGCCATCGACTGGTAAGATCTGAAGTCCAACCTGGAAAGGAATTCGTAACTGGATATTCAGGATCAGGTAACTAGGCATCAAGAGAGGCTGGCACACTCACATGTTACCTCCACCTCTAAGTGCTGGAGAAACCTATGTGTTTGGAACCCTCTCAGGGTGTGAGAGCTGACTTAAAATCACTAGGCATCCATACACACCAGCCCTCCGGGGAGGTCCCTGAGAGGAGATGGGCCGCTGCACAGTGTCAGCAGGTACACAGAAGGGAAGCCTTTCTCCCTGCCTTGTGCTCAGATGTCCAGGGTTTTCCAGAATAATTCTCACATTATGCTTTTCTTTTTTCTTTCTTTCTCTCTCTCTTTTTTTTTGTTTGAGACAGTCTCACTCTGTTGCCCTGGGTGGAGTGCTGTGATGTCATAGCTGTAGTCCCAGCTACTCTGGACGCTGAGGCAAGAGAATCGCTTAAGCCCAGGAGTTGGAGGTTGCTGTGAGCTGTGTGAGGCCACGGCACTCTACTGAGGGCCGTAAAGTGAGACTGTGTCTCTACAAAAAAAAAAAAAGAAAGAAAGAAAAATCCTTTGGTGATCTTCACAAATCCCCATGTCTTCAGAAAATATAGTAATTCTGCTCAGAAATACCTCCCAAGAATCGTTTTCACTAATCTATGGCAATTTTCAGTATCACTATGACCTGGCTAGAAGTAGGGGACTGAGCTATAAAGACAGGCCTCGCTGAGTCTTACAATCTTCGCAACTGACTGGTGCTCATCACACAGCCACTTACAGAGGTCAAGAACCAAGAGCTGCTACCTTGTCTCTGTTAATGAACACCAAGTAGCGCTTCTGTAGTTCCATGGTGGTCCTCGCTGGGAGGACTTGTGCCTGTTCAATAGGAGAACCATAAGCTGGTCCAAGGAGTGTCTTTCTGAATGAGAAAAAAGAAAAAACTTTTTAAATTCCATAAATCTGAATGTAGGTTTTAAGGCTTTTTGGTCATGATATCCTTATACATTTTTCATTCTGAATTTTCTATCTTGTCACTTAGCTAACTCTGTCCATAAGAACTCTCTCCACTGCTGCCTGTGCTGCCATAAATAAGGGGCCACAGCCCCAACAGCAATGCTCCAGGGAAGCTGATTATGGAGGATGCTTTTAGTAGCAGTGATTCTGACTTTCCTCTTTGACAGCTGAGTGAAGGGAACATTATGCTTCAAGAATGTGTATGTGGGGGCGGTGCCTGTGGCTCAGTGAGTAGGGCACCAGCTCCATATACCAAGGGTGGTGGGTTCAAACCCAGCCCCAGCCAAACTGCAACAACAACAACAACAACAAAAATAGCCGGGTGTTGTGGCGGGCGCCTGTAGTCCCAGCTACTCGGGAGCTTGAGATAAGAGAATCGCCTAAGCCCAAGAGCTGGAGGTTGCTGTGAGCTGTAACACCACGGCACTCTACCGAGGGTGATAAAATGAGACTCTATCTCTACAAAAAAAAAAAAAAAAAAGAATGTGTATGTGAACAAGGGATGAGAAAAAAGCTGTGAAGAAGTGACATGCATTGCCAGGACACAAATAAACACCCCGTTCTTTCCCCACTGGGAGGCCAGGAGATTAGAACGAGATACTGCAGATTGTCCCAGATGTCTGATGTATAGGTATGTGTGCAACATACAGATTTCCAAAAAGCTGTCTAGGCATCAAATTGTAATTGAATCATGTCCCAGCACCAGTAGAATCTGCTCAGAGGTGAGGATACTGGATGCTACCTGAGACCCAGAGCTGGATTCTTCTTGAAGATACCAAAAAGTAAGCTTCAGACTTCACTTGTGCAGGCACCTTCTGATACCCTGGGAGGGGCCCTAGCTACTTTTTGTTTTTAATTACGTCTCCATTTTTATTTATTTATTTTTTGAGACAGAGTCTTACTATGTTGCCCTGGATAGAGGGCCGTGGCATCACAGCTCACAGCAACCTCAAACTCTTGGGTATAAGCGATTCTATTGCTTCAGCCTCCCAAGTAACTGGGACTATAGGCACCTGCCACAACACTTGGCTAGTTTTGGGTTATACTTGTCATTGATGTTTGACAGACCCGGGCCGGATTCGAACCTGCCAGCTCTGCCACTGAACTACAGGCGCCAAGCCTTGCTTCCTTTATTTCTTTTTTTTTAAAGAGAGTCTAAATACCACAAGCCCTACAAAACCCAGGTCTGTCCCTGTGGAAGCTCAGTAGGGATTTCAGCTTATTCTCATAAGCCTGAGAGTTTGGATGTGGTTCCTCCCTGTATCCCTTGTTCCTAGCCCGGGTATTCCTGGGCCAGCAGGCGCTCATGTATGTGCTGGACAAATGAAGAGCAGATTCCATTCAACAAGACTTTCCTGAGTACCTCTCTGTGCCAGGCATTGCGTTAGGTGCTCAGGATGTGGAAATGAGTAAAATATGGCTCCTGCCACTGTGGTCACATTCTGGTAGGGACAATAGACATGGAATGAACATGAGGAGAGCAGCGTGGAAACCCAGCAACTTCACAGTGCAGGGATTTTGCCAGGAAGAGGAAGACTGGCCAGGTGACATCTAAGCTGCTTCTGGAACGGTGAATTGGAGAGGTAGAGAAAAACATGGAAGTCCCGGGGACACATGAAGCAGGCATGGGAGGTGCAAAGTTAGGGGACATAGAATATTGTCTGAAAACTGAGGGAGCACAGAGGGAAAAAATGGGAGGTGGAGGAAGGTGAAATTGAATAGGGGATTGGGGCAGATATGAAAGTGGCTTTCCCCACTGGGCTCCATGGTGCTGTGGGGAGGGTGTGCGTCAAGACTGGGATGACCTATGAGCAAGTTTATATGCATGTCGCATTAGGTGACATTTTATTTATTTATTTATTCTGAGACAGAGCCTCAAGCTATGGCTCTGGGTAGAATGCCGTGGCATCACAGCTCACAGCAACCTCCAACTCCTGGGCTTAAACGATCCTCTTGCCTCAGCCTCCCGAGTAGCTGGGACTACAGGTGCCCACCACAATGCCCGGCTAGTTTTTGGTTGCAGTTTGGCGGGGGCTGGGTTTGAACTCGCCACCCTTGGTGTATGGAGCTGGCACCCTACTCACTGAGCCACAGGCACCCCCCAGGTGACATTTTAAAAACACTAAAATGACCACTTGCTAGACAATGCACCATCTAATTCTAAATCATGCTTCTTTTATCGTTTAAGTGGAAGTGTTGAAGGCTCTTCTTCACATGTCACTGAGAGGGTGGAGGCAGGGCAGAGCCTGCTGAAAAACACAGACTCTGATTTGAATCCTGGCTCTGACCCTTGAAAATTAGGGCAGACCAGGCTCAGTGGCTCACACCTATAATCTCAACACTTTGGGAAGCTGAGGCAGGAGGATTGCTTGAGGGCAGGAGTTCAAGACCAGCCTGGGCAATAGCAAGACCCTATCTCTACAGAAAAATTTTTAAAAAATTAGCCAGGCATGGTAGCACATGCCTATAGTCCAGCTACTTGGGAAACTGAGGCAGGAAGATCACTTGAGGCCTGGAGTTTGAGGTTGCAGTGAACTATGATGATGCTACTGAACTCTAGCCCAGGCAACAGAGCAGACCTGTCTCAAAAGGTCTTACGGATTTGTCTATTAAGTGGAAGTGTCTAAACACTTCCACTTAAAGACCCTGTCTCAAAAAAGAAAATTAGGGGCAAGTTGGGAAGAAACCGGAACCTTTATATAATGCTGATGGGAATGCAAAATGGTATAGTTGCTGTGAAAAAATGGCAAGATCCTCAAATGGCTAACCACATAGTTACTGTATGAACAAGTATGTCCACTCCTAGGGCTACATATAAGAGAAATGAAACATAAATCTTCACAGAAATCTATTCCCAAATGTTCACAATAGCCAAAAAACAGAAACAACCCCAATGTTCATCAACTGATGAATGGATAAACAGAAAGTGGCATATCCATACAATGGAATATTATTCAGCCATAAAAAGGAATGAAGTACTGATTCATGTCACAATGTGAATGAACCTGAAGAATATTACGTCAAGTGAAAGAAGCCGGGTATAAAAGGCCACGTATCGCATGATTCCACTTACATGAATATGAATTTATATATCCAAAATAGACAAATTCGTAAGATAGAATGCAGATTACATTACATTTATATATCCAGAATAGACAAATCCATAAGACAGAATGCAGATTATACCTCAGAGAGTGGTTGCCAGGGACAGGAGGGGAGGGAAGAGTGGGGAGTGACTGCTCATGGAGACTAGGTTTCTTTCACAGGTGATGAAAATGTTCTTGAGTTGGATAGTGGTGATCATTCAACTTTGTGGATATACTAAAAACCACTTATGTGTATACTTTAAAAGGGTGAGTATGGTTTTATAAATTATATACCAATTTAAATTATAAATAAGGGGGAAAAAGTTAAGAGTTACTCAACCTCTCTCTGTCCTGGGTTCCTTATCTGTAAAATAAGGAAAAGGACAGTACTTACCCTCTAAGACTGTGCTGAGTTATATAAGTTAACTTATATAAAGCACTTAGCATAATTTCTGGCACACAAATATATAACTGTTACCTAGTACTACTGAACACATCAACCAATATCTTTTTCTTCTTATTGAAAAAATATTACAGGCTCTGCACCTGTAGCTCAGTGGTTAGGGCACCAGCCACATACACTGGGGCTGGTGGGTTCAAACCCGGCCTGGGCCTGCTAAACAACAACAAAAAATAGCCAGGCGTTGGCATGGGCACCTGTAGTCCCAGCTACTTGGGATGCTGAGGCAAGAGAATCACTTAAGCCCAAGAGCTTAAGGTTGCTGTGAGCTGTGATGCCATAGCACTCTACTGAGGGTGACAAAGTGAGACTGTATCAAAAATAAATAAATAAACAAATATTATATATTCATTGTGAAATTTTTCATACATTTAAAAATATAGAAAATAGAAAATCTACTGTAATTCTGCTTTGCTGTACCCTGTCCCGAGATAATCACAGGTAACAGTTGGGTGCATATGACTCAAGAATTTCTTATATAATTTTATATAAAAATAGAAATACGAGGGGCGGCGCCTGTGGCTCAGTCGGTAGGGCGCCGGCCCCATATACCGAGGGTGGCGGGTTCAAACCCAGCCCCGGCCAAACTGCAACCAAAAAATAGCCGGGCATTGTGGCGGGCGCCTGTAGTCCCAGCTACTCGGGAGGCTGAGGCAGGAGAATCGCTTGCGCCCAGGAGTTGGAGGTTGCTGTGAGCTGTGTGAGGCCACGGCACTCTACCGAGGGCCATAAAGTGAGACTCTGTCTCTACAAAAAAAAAAAAAAAAAAAAAAAACAGTTTAAAAAAAAAAAATAGAAATACGCTATTCATGCTGCATTGGCACTTTGCTTTATCTCGTATTACATATTCGAGATATTTCCAGTTACTACAGAGAGAGCTGTCTTACTCTTTTTCTTTTCTAAGAGCAGCATCATGTTCCACTGCAGTGACGAGCTATCATTTAACTAATCCTCTGTTAACGGGCATTTGAATTGTTTCCATTTTTAAAAATATTTTCAAACAAGACATCCTTTTACTTATGTCTTGGCATGCTGTGTGAGTACTTCTGTGGGCTATATTCCTACAAGTCAAAAGATACAACATTTAATAGAGAGTGACAAATTGCTGTCCCAAAAGGTTACACCAATTTACACCCCCACCAGCAGCAGGTGAGAGTGCCCTGTTTCCCTAATGCCTTGCCAGCACTAGGCACTATCAATCATTTTTATCTTTGCCTGATCTGATTTGTGAAAATGATACCTTGTTTTCATTTGCACCTTTGATATACTAGTGAGTATCTGTTCATAGGTTTATTGGCCTTTTTCTGTGAACTGTCTTTTCATGTTCTTTCAAATATTTTAAAAATCCATTTTAAATTCTTTTGGATTTATCCTGAAAAGGTAATTCCTTCCCACTTAGCTGTTGTTATGAGGCCTTATTATTCCTACAACTTAAAAGATGCTTCATGCAGGGGTTTTATTTTGGAATGATGGAAATGTTCTGGCACTAGACAGAGATGGGGCTGCACAACATTGTGACTGTACTAAATGCCAATGAATTGTTCACATCAGTTATCTATTTTTTACAAACAGGCCTTGGGTCTGTTGCCCAGGCTGGAGTGCAGCCGCATAATCACAGCTCTGCAGGCTCCAACTCCTGGCCTCAAGACATCCTCCTGCCTCAGCCTCCCAAGTAGCTGGGACAATAGGCACATGTCACCACACTCAGCTAATTTTAATATTTTGTAGAGATGGGGTCTCACTATGTTGCCCAGGCTGGTCTTGAACTCCTGGCCTCAAGTGATCTTCCCACCTTGACCTCCCAAAGTGCTGGGATTATAGGCATGAGCAATTGTGCTCAGTCAATAAGCTATTTTTTGAAAAAGATGCTTTACGCTTTCAGATTGATCTTCAATAGCCAGAAACTTATAACTGTGTGGTTAAAAGTCCCTCCTGCCTCTTTTCTCTGGTTAACAACTGTTAGGAGGAACTTCAAGTCTGCAGCCTGCCATCTCTAATTCTCCTACTCCACAGATCCAGATTTTCTCAACACTGGGCATATCTGAGGGATGTTCTTTGTCCAAAAAGTAGGTATCTACCAGGCCCAGTGGCTCATGCCTGTAATCCTAGCACTCTGGGAGGCCAAGATGGTAGATTACTTGTGCTTATGAGCAAGACCAGCCTGAGCAAGAGTGAGAGCCAGTCTCTAAAAACAGCTGGGCATTGTGTTGGGTGTCTGTAGTCCCAGCTACTTGGGAGACTAAGGCAAGAGGATCACATGAGCCCAAAAGTATGATTTTTCTATGAGCTATGATGCCATTGACACTCTACCAAGGGTGACCAAGTGAAACTATCTCAAAAAAAAAAAAAAAAGTAGTTATCCATTAAAGACAGTGTATGAAGATTCTGAAATCTTCCTAAAACTCTTCTTCATATATGCCTTCAAGGGTTTTCATGGTTTTTAAAAATTGTACTGGATTTCTCTTCCTATCATATGACATGACATTGCTCAGTCATTTTTCCTTCTGCCTTCTGGAAAAGAACAGTATTTAAAAAAAAAAAAAAAAGATTCTGGGTGGTCCAGGCCTTTTCAGGACCTATCTTATCTGAGATACATTTCAAAACGATCATCTTCCTTAAGCCTGAGCCAGCTGCTGCCCTAACTTCCTTCCCCTGAGTGGGATTACTGAAACATTCTCACTTCCAGTTTCTCCTGCCTCCTCCTCTTTTTTCAGCTATATGCAGGGCATAGACAAACTACAAGCAGAGGCTCCCCTCCAAGGCAGAACAGGTGAGATCTCAAAGCCAGGGTTGTGTTAGGGGCCTGTAGTGCTCAGTAGAAGACAGTTTAGGCTGGGTTCAAGGGTCAATTCCTGCCCTGCTTGACCTTGGGCAAATAAGACAGTCTCCCCAAACCTCAGCAGGATACTCTATAGGATTGTTGAAGATGAAACAGGATGAGGCATGCAGGCTCTGGTGCAGAGATGGCACACAGTAATAAATGCTTATCACAAAGGGCAACCCCTGGGACCTGCGTAGGCTGGAAGCACAAGAGGCCACCTGCAGATGCAGGAAGGCTTCAGAAGGGGGGGAGATGCTGTGCTAAGAGGCTAAACTTTGGATGCTCTGGGCAGGGTCATTCAATCTCCATCTACTCTTCCTCCCTGGGGTCTCCTGTCTGTGGGCTTTATTTGTTATCATTTTGTATTCGCTCCTAACCACTAGACAACCAGGGACTCATGGATTTGATCCATCCTCCAGCCCAGCCTCTCCCACGACCTCCATACTCAGGAGCCTAATTTGTGTATTCCCACTTGGATGATGAGTAGGCATCTCAAACTTGCCTTGTCCAAACTCTAACTCTTCATTTGTCTCAAATCTATTCACTTTCTTTGTTTTTTTAAGAGATGGGGTCTCACTCTGTCATCTAGGCTAGAGTGCTTGGTGCATCACAGACTCTGAAGCTTCGGAATTCCTGGCCTCAAGTGATCCCCACTGCCATGGCCTCCTAAAGTGCTAGGATTATAGGTGTGAGCCACCGGGCCTGGCCCTCAAATCTATTCTTCCCCTTGTCTTCCTTCCCTCTCTAAAGGTATGTGAGAAGCCCCAGCTCTCACACTTCCCTTTGCTCAGCTTGCAGGATCCACCCCCAAATCAGATTGGTCCCTGCTGCCCCTGGGGCCAAGCCACCAGAATCTCTTACAATAGCTTTCTGAGCCTTGCTTCTACCTTTCAGACACAGACTCTAATTTCTATACAGAAGTCTGACATCATTTTTAAGTATGAATCAGAACATGTCACTCCTCTGCTCAAAATCCTCCACTAACTCTTTTTTTTTTTTTTTGTAGGGACAGAGTCTCACTTTATGGCCCTCAGTAGAGTGCCATGGCATCACACAGCTCACAGCAACCTCCAACTCCTGGGCTTAAGCGATTCTCCTGCCTCAACCTCCCGAGCAGCTGGGACTACAGGCACCTGCCACAATGCCCAGCTATTTTTTTTTTCTTTTTGGTTGCAGTTCAGCCGGGGCCGGGCTTGAACCCGCCACCCTCTGTATATGGGGCCAGCGCCCTACCGACTGAGCCACAGGCGCCGCCCCTCCACTAACTCTTATGCAGAAAAGACCCAGAGTCCCCACAGTGTCATATGTCAGGCAACCTGCCTATGCTTCTAACCTGCTCTCCCAGGCTGACTTTCTCAAACCTCAAACATTTTCTGCCTTCCATCCTTTGCACTTGCTGGTCCTGTGTCTGGATGATTTTTCCTCCAATGACATGGTCTGCTCCCACCTTTCCTTCGAGTCTCCATCCAGAACTCATCCTCTCTGACCCCCAGCCCCATGTACAGCAGCAGCCCCTCTGCTCTAGGACCTCCCTTCTCCTCCTGCCTTTGCCCCCTTTTTGCAGAACGCTGATGACCACCTGGCCACCGTTACCCCTCCCCATGAAAGTGTAAACTCCATGATGATGGAACAGTACCTGGCTCATGTAGGGAGTGAACAAAGAAATACTATCAGTTGAATTTAAAACTCCTGTGAGAGGGCGGCACCTGTGGCTCAGTGGATAGGGCACCAGCCCCATACAGTGAGGGTGGCGGGTATGAACCTGGCCTCTCCCAAACTACAACAAAAAAATAGCCAGGCATTGTGGCGGGTGCCTGTAATACCAGCTACTTGGGAGGCTGAGGCGAGAGAATCGCCTAAGCCCAGGAATTGGAGGTTGCTCTGAGAGCACTCTACTGAGGGCGATAAAATGAGACTTTGTCTCTAAAACAAAACAAAAACTCCTTTGAGAGCTAAAAATAATAAAAATCAACAATTAGTAGTATTCAGGTGAAAGTATGTTTTTCTTCATGAGAGAAGTAAGGAGAATTTAGAACATCAGTGACTTTTACGCTTCCCAGGGTCTGTTTCCTTCATTGACTCACAGGCACTGAGCTCTGGACGCCTTACCTCTTGCAAGACCAGGCTTAGGTGAAAGGGCTCTAGGTTTGCATCCTGTCTCTGGCACTTACTTCCTGGCCATGTGACTTTAGGTGAGAATTACTTAGTTATTGATGCCTCAGTTTCCTCCTTTGCAAAGTAAAGATGATAATTGTAACCAAGCTGTTCACAGGTCCTTAAGTTGAGCCTTGAAATAGGCTGGGACTAGAGAAATTGATTTACAAATTAGCGGGGAGTTCTTCGTACTTACCTGCACATTTTGGTAGTAGAATTAAAAAGTTTCACTTTGTAGCCACTGTTGCAAATGAGTAGGAAGAGCTCCTTGGCCAGCGGTGGGTACCAGACCATACAGGTGGGGTAGTCACCCTGGTCAGTTCGGTGAATGTCCAGGACTTCCAGGTGGTCTCTGCAGCTCTGGAGAAGATTATACTCTATCTGCAGAGGGGCTCAGATAGACACCATAAGGGCTTAGCCAAAGAAGAGGCTCAGCTAAGGAGCCTCAAGCTCTTGGTTAACAGCCTTTGTAATTATCAGCCAATAGTACTATTCTAGGGGAGACACTGACACCTAATCAGTTCCCATTATTGAGCATTCACTATGAGCAAGATGATGAGCTAAGTGCTCTTAAAGCAGTATGCCATTTAATACTTATAACTCTCTTACCAAGTAGTACTATTGTGCTCATTTTACAGATGAGAAAACAGATGTTCAGAGTTGCTTGCCCGAGGTCATATAGGCAGACTAAAGCTTCAAATTTAGGCCCAACTGATTCTGAAACTCAAACTCTTACAGTACTGTTATCCTGCATCTCTTACCGGTATCTTAGGAACTCTCTGAGAGCAGGAACTAACTCATAACTAAATCTCAGCACAGCACTCAACCATTGTAAATTAGCAGCCTGCTGAATCTCTCCCATAGTTATGTTTTGCTGAGCAGACCAGGATGGATGGATGGTTAGGTGGATGGATGGAGTAAAGGAAGGAAAGAGAGAAAAGGAAGGCAGCAAGGAGGGAAAGAAGGAAGGATGTGCAGGTAAATATATTGACTGATGTTCAATCCTTTGGGCTTGTAATACCAGCTACTTGGGAGGCCTGAAATATTGCATTCCTGGTAACTCACATCTTTTACTATTTTCACATTTAGCTGACAGTCTGGCCCGACCCCTGCACACAAAGTATTAGTGAGTGTCAGCTTTCCCAGAGCGCACAGGGAGGCAAGGGGCAGGGTCTCCATGCTATGGGGACACTGCCTCCCACTGCCTCCCCACTTGCTGCTTCCCAGAGGCTTCCTCATTTAGAATGTGAGACTCTGTGCCACGTCACACCTGTGTTAAGGCAAAGTGACTAGGTAGAGTAGTGATTTTTAATCCGTGTGCTGTGAAAAAATTTTAAAGATCATTAATTATACACAGCTATGATTTAATTTTAAAAAGATTATTAATTAAATTATTTTTTCTTTTTTTCTCTGTTTATTAAATTATTTTTGAGGGAAGCTCAAAGAACAGTAAGTATATTCTTTTTTCTTTTTATTCTTTTTGTTGATCAACATAATTCAAGTGTGCCATGGAAGTTTAACTATAGGTTCCAGTGTGCCATGGAATAAAAAAGGCTGAAAAGCAGGGTGGAGGAAAGCTATCCAGCTCACCAAAAGCCTGTCTCTCCCAAGGCTCAGCAGTCTGGGCTCATTGCTGTCCAGGTGAACCCCAAACAGGAGACTCTGGATGCTTTTGCGATGAGAACGAAGTCTTGCTAAATATTCCCAGCCCCTTTTTCCATGTTTGACTACCACCATGTAAATGGCCACGGTAAAACTTACATCCTAAACATGAGCACAAAAGAAATTATTCCTTTTTTAATTTTGTAAATTAATAATCATTATACTTTTATACTAATTTTGCTTTTAGAATATTTTCTTCAGGGCGGCGCCTGTGGCTCAGTGCGCAGGGCACCGGTCCCATATACCAAGGGTGGCAGGTTCGAACCCGGCCCTGGTCAAACTGCAACAAAAAATAGGTGGGCATTGTGGTGGGCGCCTGTAGTCCCAGCTACTCAGGAGGCTGAGGCAAGAGAATCGCCTAAGCCCAAGAGCAGGAGGTTGCTGTGAGCTGTAACGCCACAGCACTCTACCGAGGGGGACAAAGTGAAAAAAATCTTAGTCTATCAGAGCAAGTAGTAAAATAATGCTCATTATACAGATGAGAAAATTAAGGTTAAAAGCAAGTATCTTGCAAAGGGGGTGGGGGAGAAAGTATTTATTGACACTATGGTCTTACTCTCAAACCAAGAACCTAAGTCTTTTTTTTTTTTTCGGCCGGGGCTAGGTTTGAACCTGCCACCTCCGGCATATGGGACCGGCGCCCTACTCCTTGAGCCACAGGCGCCGCCCAAGAACCTAAGTCTTTTGGCCTTGTCCATTTCCTTTGTCCAGCTACATAAAATAAAAAAGGTAAGATATAAACAAAGGTGTGAAGGCCAAGAGTGAATCAGATAGGAGTGAGAGAGCCCAGACTGATGGGATACAGGGACAGGGTGCCAGAGCTGTGTGTGCCCACAGTGTGCTGGGACAACGTTCAGCTTCACAAGTGTCGTGTACACAAACCAGAAGAGCAGCCACACCACAGTGGAAAGGGGAGAGTGCTGGAAGGGATGGTAGTCTAAGCTGATTTTCCCCCTCTCAACATAAAGGCAGACCAAGAGGGAGGAGGGAAAGGTAAGAGATCTGAGAAAATCTTTCCTGGGATTACAAGCCAGCCCTATTTACAGAAGGAAGAAACAGAATCCAAAATATGGTGGAGGACACTGCTCTGAGATGAGTCTTGTCAAAAATCAGAAAGAAATAGCCAGGTGTTGTGGCGGGCACCTGTAGTCCCATCTACTCAGGAGGCTGAGGCAAGAGAATCGCCTAAGCCCAGGAGCTGGAGGTTGCTGTGAGCTGTGATGCCACAGGACTCTACCGAGGATGACAAAGTGAGACTCTGTCTCTAAAACAAAAAAGAAATATAGCTCACAAACCACACAATTAACCATTTAAAGTGTACGATCCTGTGGTTAGTATTATCACAGAGTTTTGTAATCATCATCACAATTTTAAAGCATTTTCATCACTCCAAAAAGAAAGTCTACATTCCCCCCCCACCCCCACCCCTTTCTCTTTGGTTTTAAATAAGGTTGCTAAGCCACTGGGCAGTCGTCAGAGAAAATACTTACAGCAGTTGCCATATACTGAGAATCATGGGAAAAGCTTATATGCGTCACGCTGGTTCTGGAATATCTGAAAGGCTCTGGGATATCATTTTCTAAAGACATTGCATCAAGAATGTATACTGTCCCCTCTGTGAAACCAGCTCCAAGAAGGGCTCCTAAAATGACAAGCCAGAGAACAATGATGGAAAAGGACTTCATTCATTCAGGAAATATTGAGTCTGTGCCAGGCTTTGTTCTAGGGAATCACAATGAACACAACAGAGAGGTTCCTATACAGAGAAACAAACTGAAAAGCATGACATCTTTGGATGAGTGCTCAGATAGTACTAGGCCCAGAATGCTGTGGGATCCTGACAAAGAAGGTACCTTATTGATCTTGCTGAGGGGACTCAGAGTTGGAGAAAACTTTCTGGAGCTGTGACAGCCAAGGTATATCCCCCTTTGGTCTGTTTTCCATTTGGAATCAATGATAAGCTAAAAAATGCAATTACCTTCAGGGTTGTAGGTCAGACTCTGTACTCCAAGCCCTTTCTCAAAGACCCTACTGAAAAGGTACTTTTTCTTCTCATAATCCCACACTTTGATCATCCCACAGAAACTTCCTATAGCAATGAGGGGTTGATATGGGTGGCAGGAGATAGCACAAATGGCATCCTTGGGCTCTACAAATAATTTCTCAAGTTTGGTCCCATCTGTTGTTAAGTGGTACACGGCAGCGTCAGATGTTCCAAAGATAAAATTCCTGTTTGCCAAGGAGAGACCAAACAGTATCAGTGTTCGCAGGGAATGGGGTATGCCAGCTATTCTGCTTCTAATTGCACATAAAACGCCTCTGTCGTCTGTAATTTAGTGACATTATTAACCCAACATCTCCAAAAATATACCACCAATACCCAACAGCCTCCATTTGCAAGTGAAAAAGCCCACTTTTCTACAAGTAAATTGAGTCATTAAGTATGCAGATGGACAGTCAGTTGTACAATTAGCTAATCTGCACATGCAAATATTCATTTGTGTATGCAAATATGGAGTTTGGTGCACACATACAGATGTGCCTATAAATACTGCAAGGGCAATTAAGCAGACTCACAGATAATTCGGTCTTGAAATGTTATGGGCATCAATTATCCTGTGCCTTTCACCATAGAGGCCAGGACACGCTCAGTGTAGAGAAAAGAGACAATGCTACAGGAAGGACTCCAGACTCAAAAGAGAGAATTTAGGGATGAGGACCTTCCAGCTTCCATTTTACTAAAGAGTCTTAACATCAAAATTATGTTTAATTAATTTGTAAATGATCAAATAGTGAGATCTACCTGCAAGGCAGGTAAAGGACTGATCAGAAAAGCCAGGTCTCTCTATTTCGTATCCCAGGAACAAGCCGAACCTTCCACACCATGCAAACTAAAAGGATACGGTCAGTCTTTTTTTTTTTGAGACAGACCCTATAGCTATTGCTCTGGGTACAGTGCCATGGCATCACAGCTCACAGCAACCTCCAACTCCTGGGCTTAAGCAATTCTTTTGCCTCAGCCTCCTGAGTAGCTGGGACTACAGGCACCCACCACAATGCCCGGCTATTTTTTTATTGTAGTTGTCATTGTTTGGCAGGCCTGGGCTGGATTCAAACCTCCTACCAGGTCTGGTGTATGTGGCTGGAGCCTTAGCTGCTTGAGCTACAGGCGCCACCGGACATCAGTCATTTTTTGACCATTCAAATGACTAGATTCATTAACAACTTACCTTACAACAAAAAAGTCACCTTTTAAAGTGCAGTCTGGAGGGTAGTTTGATTTTTCTGTAGGAGGAGGTGCCGGGGTCTTTGAAAAGGACAAAGTTCTTATGGGGCTCAAGTTGAAGTGACTGTACCAGCTGACGATAGACAGGGTATGATCATAGAACTTAATGTTACCCTTAACGTCACCTGTGACAATATAGCTGAAATGGAGAATAATATCAGTTTGGTAAACAGCAGTAATAATAAGTACCTTCTATTGAACACTTAAATTATGTATCAGGTTCTGGATTCCAAGGCACTGTAAGAGCTTCATTTCTTATTCACCCAGTGAGACTTATTTTACTGTTATTCCACTTCAAATGTAGGAAAGTAAGGCTCAGAGAAGTTAAAAAATAACATAGGATCCCCAGTCAAATTTGAATCTCAGATAAATAATAAACAACCTTATAGTATAAGTACATCCCAAAGACTGTATGGGACACACGTATACCTATCAGGTCGACATGGCCAGACTATACAGGGAATCTAGCTGGATCTAAAGCAAAGTCCATGCTCTGAGATACACTTGTCCCTGCCCTCCAAGATTAGCCATATATAATGGTGGTGAGCAGTGATTTATACTCTCCACCACATGACTACAGATGGCAATGAAGACAGTCACTCTACCAGCCCTCCAAAATCATACAGGCTGGCAATGGGCTGCTTTACAGAAAGACACTGCTCATTAGAGTGATCGTAAAACCCTATCCAGTCACCACAGCCTAAGGCAGTGTTGCATGACAAAATGGCTTTTATTTCCAATCCTTGGATCCATCCCAAATGAGTCTTTTTTTTTTTTTGTAGAGGCAGAGTCTCACTTTGTGGCCCCTCGGTAGAGTGCTGTGGCCTCACCCAGCTCACAGCAAACTCCAACTCCTGGGCTTAAGCGATTCTCTTGCCTCAGCCTCCCGAGTAGCTGGGACTACAGGCGCCCGCCACAACACCCGGCTATCAAATGAGTCTTTTTAAAAAGACTCTGACATAATTCTAATTGCAGGAAGGAGGAGGAAAAATTTCCTCCTATATATGCATGCTGATTAAATGAGGTTTCTGATTAATGAGCAAGGCAGGTGGGCAGAGTAATTGGTCACATCTTTTGCTGCCCTCTGCTGGACAGAAGCAGCAAAACTGGCCAAAGGTTTTCAGAGACCTTTTCCTTCATGGTCCTAGCTGGAGAGAGGGGAACCCAGGTCTGGTCTTCACTGGGTCCTAACCCCCAATTAATTAAAAGGTGATGGCGTGACCAATTGCAGTTCTACCATTATTCTTTAGCACCATTGAGTAATGATGACAATTTGCATTTCTCTTTGTAAAACCATGTCAGACCTCACTGTTACCTACGTCAAAAGAAAAACAAAAGCGAAATAGGCTTTTTGAAAGCAGATGGTATAGTGACTCCAACCATATGGGCAGAGTCCTGTCATTAGACAATTTTCTCCACACTTTTGGGAACTTTCCTTGCACACTAACAATGGCTGCCATTTACCTCCAGCCTCCTCTGTGCTAGCAGTGTGCCTTGTCTCACTAAATACTCATAAAACAGTGCTGAGAGAACTAGTGTTGTTATGCCCATTTTGCACATAGAGAAATGGAGGCTCAGCGAAGTTAAGTCCCTTGCTCATGGTCACCCTGCAAGAAAGGGCAGCAGCTGGAATGCAAACCCAGCTATGGCGTTCTGTGGTGTTTAATGACCACTGTGAGTTCCTACAGCTGCTCAAAATCAAAGAGTGAGGGAATTTTATAAAGTTCTGATGTATTTGATCTTTTCACAATGGGTAAAAATGTTATTTTGTGATCAGAAAAAAATATATTGCTATTTGAGTTATTTTCTTAAATTTAAACTATATACAATTTGGAGCACAAAATAAGTTTAATTAGCACTGACCAAAAAAAATCTGTTACTTTTTCTTTCACTAACAAAAGGATTTTTTTAACATACAATTTTTAAAAGTCCAAATAGTACAAATGGGGCTATAAAAAGAAGTACATCCACCCCCAGCCTTGCTCCTGGTTCTCAGTTCTTTTCCTCAGAGGTACTCAGTATTTCCAGTTAATTGTAACTTTCCTCAGAAATATTCTCGGAATATATATAAGATATGTGTATACATGCAAAGGAGTTTTATAATATTTTTATAACCATCTATAGCTATGCTTTTTAATAATTACCTATCAACTGTAGTGAGCACAGTGATAGCTTCTTTCTGCAAATGAACCAATTTACAAGGCTTGATATAGGGAGAGCCCAAAAAGGCAGACGAAGATGAGGGTGAGCGGTGTATGTCCCAGACAACCAGCTTCCCTTCCATTGTGGCTGAGAGTATTTGTGTTAAATTCAAGTGAAAGACGGACTGGCTAAATTTTCCCACGAGCTTGTTGAAGGTCTGTGTTTCAAAAGACAGGTTATGAGTTACAGTCGGCCATAAATACAAAACAAACCACTTCTCAACATGACTTTTTTTTTTTTTTTTTTGTGATTTTTGGCCGGGGCTGGGTTTGAACCTGCCACCTCCGGCATATGGGACCGGTGCCCTACTCCTTGAGCCACAGGCGCCGCCCTCAACATGACATTTTTTAACATTATGCTGAAATACACTGGGAGAAAGACAAACTAAAGAACCACTCATTAAAAACCCTCTCCTGTGGATTGCCATGGTCCAGGCAGTTCTGAACCTCTGAAGGTTTGCTAAGAGCAAGTTAAGGGCTATGTTCTATGCTCAATTAAACTGTTTAAAGCAAATGGAAGAGTAGATAATAACTGTTACTATACCTTTTAAACTTCTCTTACAGAGGGGTCAAAGACTGATAAAGAAATTGATATCTGTTGTGAGCAAAAACATGCTCCAGTTGTAAAATATAAAATAATTTTCCCAGTCTTCTTTGATCATAAGGTATTTTTCCCATCAATAAGTAGGAATAATTTAAGTATTATACACAAAAATGCCCTAAATAAGACTCCTTATCAAATTTGTGCTAGGTGAAGTAAGACTCTAAGCCAGCTTTCTCAGTGTCTTAGAGATGAAGTATCAAAAGAACCCAGAGCAGTACGAGTTCCTGTGAGTGTTTATAGAATGAATGAAAGATAGGAACCCAGTAACCTATCATATAATATATAGCAAGTCTGCTACCCAATTCTCTAATTATACAGAGAAGATCCTAGGGTTTACCTCTTCTGATTTGAACACAAGAGGAATAGTAAAATAATAATTAGTCAATCAAGAGCATCAAGTTCTTTGTGTGTGTGTGTGTGTGTGTGTGTGTGTGTGTGTGACAGAGCCTCAAGCTGTCGCCCTAGGTAGAGGGCTGTGGCATCACAGCTCACAGCAACCTCAAACTCCTGGGCTCAGGCGATTCTCCTGCCTCAGCCTCCCAAGTAGCTGGGACTACAGGTGCCTGCCACAATGCCTAGCTATTTTTTGGTTGTAGTTGTCATTGTTGTTTGGCAGGCCCAGGCTGGATTCGAACTCGCCAGCTCTGGTGTATGTGGCTGGCACCTTAAGCACTTGAGCTACAGGCGCTGACCCCATCAAGTTCTTTCTAAGAGAAGCTATGTTCAATAAAAAGCATTTTTATCCTTTCAAATTACATTCATAGCTCATTATTCATGGATTCAGTATTTTTAAATTCACCTACTTACTAGAGTTTATTCATAACCTTCCCAATCAATACTCAGCACTTTCATGGTCATTTGCAGTTTTTCCTGTGTAGAGTGGCAAAAAATTTGCTTCATCCAACACAAATATTCCCAGTTGAGGTCAAACAAGGCAATGCTCTGCCTTCTTTTTTATTTTATTTTTTAGAGACATAGTCTCATTTTGTCACATTGGTAGGGTGCTGTGGCATCCTAGCTCACAACAACCTCAAACTCTTGGGCTCAGGCAATTCTTTTGCCTCAGTTTCTGGAGTAGCTAGAACTTCAGGCACTCACCACAATGCCTAGGCTATTTTTAGTTAGAGATGGGATCTTGTTCTTGCTCAGACTGGTCTCAAACTTGTGAGCTCAGGCAATCCACCCACCTTAGCCTCCCAGAATGCCAGGATTATAGGTGTGACCCACCATGCAGGCCCTGCTCTTTTTTTTTTTTTTTTTTTTTTTTTTTGAGACAGAGTCTCAAGCTGTCTCCCTGGCCTGGGTAGAATGCCATGGCATCAAAGCTTACAGCAACCTCCAACTCAGGCTCAAGCTATTCTCTTGCCTCAGTTTTTCTATTTTTAGTAAAGATGGAGGTCTCACTTTTTCTCAGGCTGGTCTCGAACTCGTGAGCTCAAGCAATCCACCTGCCTTGGCCTCCCAGAGTGCACGAGCCATCGCACCCAGCCAACTGTCTGCCTTCTTGTTTCAACTCTCCTATTGTAAACAAGAGTCCTTTTTTAAGTCAATAACCATGTTATTTGCCTTTTTTCTTGGTGATTTCAAGACTCATATTGGCCCCCAAACATAGTGCTAAAGTGCTATCTAGTGCTCCTAAGCAGAAGAAGGCTGCAATGTGCCTCACTGTGAAAATACACGCGTTAGATGAACTTCGTTCAGGCATGAGTTATAGTGCTGTTGGCTGTGAGCTCAATGTTCATGAAACAATGATATATATTAAATATGATGTTTTAAAACAGAAAACATATATAAAACAAGGTGAGTATTGATCAGTTGGTGAAAATGTGATCAGAGGCTCACAGGAACCTAATCCTGTATTTGCCCTAAGAGTAATGGTTCAGTATTTGCTAACTTAGCACTTGCAGAGACTTTACAGAACATGACTACCACAAATAATGAGAACTGACTGTACTTTCTGATGCTTTCATTTATGAAAACCAAAGTTTGTAGACAGAATAATCTTTCCCTGTATGTCCATCCACTTCATCTTTTTTTTTCTTTTAACATGTACTCTTAAAAAATAAGTATCTACAAATCATACTAAGAGAGAAGAAAGGAATCAGAAAAATCATCATAAAGTCCTCATGAGGACAGAGTACAGTGATACAAAGATAGAAAATGCTACAGAACTGGAGTTCCACTTCAGATACAATAACCTTGAGGTAAGCAGGCAAGACAAAATGTTTTCTCAACATCTGGTTCACCACCTTCCTATTGACTTTCAAATATCTAAATACCCACTATCATTGTTTATTATTCTGAAACTGAGCCGCTTTATAAGGGGTTTACTCATGTTCAGCTATTCTACTTATACCACTTCAAATTAACCTTCAGTCCCTCTGTTAATATGCACGTTGCATTATACTTTTGGATTTTTTTCTCATGGCAGTAAATTTTTCTCCATAACATTTTATTTTTAACCCAGTTACAACCTAAGAATAGGGGGAAGGGGGAAAGGGAGGGGAGGGAGGGGGAAGGTGGGTAGAGGGAAAGGGATTGGTGGGATTACACCAGCGGTGCATCTTACAAGGGTATATGTGAAACTTGGTAAACGGTCTGTGAAGCTAGTGAATGATGCCCCATGATCATATCAATGTACACAGCTATGATTTAATAAAAAAAAAAAAAAATTTTATTTTTAACAATACTTCCATTATTTTCAACTGACAATGCAATATGGATAAAGTACACAAGTAAAATGTTTCAAATTATTTCCCAATGGTTTAATATCAAGACTTACAAAGAATAGCCCAAAGCAACTAAGCTTGTACATGCATATTTATTCTCCACAAAATCTGATGTATAAAAATGCAACAGGCATACTCACTTTTTCTGTTAAAAGTGGGGCACTGTGAGCAAGTATTTCTCTCTCTTCATACTGGTAAGTACAGAAAAAATAATCACTACTAAAAAAGGACCTGGTTTCAAAAGAAGAACTACATAATGACAAAATCAAGACAAATACATTTTAACGAGGTCAGAAATTTGTAATTTCTTTTTTTTTTTTTTTTTTTTTTTTTAATTTGGCCGGGGCTGGGTTTGAACCCACCACCTCCGGCATATGGGACCGGCGCCCTACCCGCTGAGCCACAGGCGCCGCCCGAGAAATTTGTAATTTCTACAGGGTAAGAAAACTTACTGCCTCGGGGAACATCTGAAAACATTCTGAAAGAAAAGCAAATCCATAAACGATGCCAAAAATGATTGTGATATTGTGACCCCCCTTTTGTTCTCTTGGAGATAGCACTGACTGGAGCACAGTGGTGTCATCACAGCTCATTGCAACCTCAAAATTCCTAGGCTCAAGCAATTCTCCTGCCTTAGCCTCCCCAGTAGCTGAGACTACACGTGTGTGCCAAGACACCTGGCTAATCTTTTCTACTTTTTGTACAGAATGCTCTTGCTTAGGCTGGTCTCAAACTCCTAACTTCAAGCAATCCTCCTGCCTCAGGCTCCCAGAATGCTAGGATTATAGGCATGAACCTCTGTGCCTGGCCTAATTTCAATGTTTCTTTAACCTTAGGATTTTGCCTGTGCTGGTATATTCAGTATATCACTGACCTGCTTGCTAATTTATTTCTTTTTTGTTTTTGTTTTTGTTTGTGTGTGTGTGTGTGTATGCACGCAGTAATTTCTTTCTAACAGTGAATAAAGTCCAAGGTCTCGTGCTCGCTTCGGCAGCACATATACTAAAATTGGAACGATACAGAGAAGATTAGCATGGCCCCTGCGCAAGGATGACACGCAAATTCGTGAAGCGTTCCATATTTTTATATCATTGTATACAGTTATGATTTAATAAAAAAATTAAAAAAAAAAAAAAAGTCCAAGGTCTCAAAAACCCCTATATTTTAGACCTGTTAAATACAGGTATATCCAAATAGGCCAGGCATCTAATCCTAGCATTCCTGGGAAGCCACGGTGGCAGGATTCCTTGAGCTCATGAGTTCAAGACCAGCTGGACCAAGAGCTAAGACCCTGTCTCTACTAAATAGAAAAATGAGAGCATTGTCACTCATGCCTGTAGTCCCAGGTACTCAGGAGGCTGAGTCAGAAGGGTGGTTTGAGCCCAGGAGTTTGAGATTGCTGTGAGCTGTGATGATGCCACTGCCCTCTAGTCTGGGTGACAGAGCAAAACTGTGTCTCAAAAATAAAAGTGTGTGTTCAAATAAATATTTGCTCATTACTTTAATAAAATTAAATTATCTGCTTTGGATTTAATATGCTAATTTCCAATGGGACTAAAATGAATACTATAATTAAATCATAACATTTTAACATAGATCCATTGCTTTCTAAGCGGAGATATGTATTTACATTATCAAAACATCAGTAGTTAAGGAATGAACATACACTTGTACTCACACTTGAAACAAATCAAAATATTTCTACTTACCCATGAATAATATATTGCCTGTGTTTTACTATTGCTCACCAATTCTTTATTATTAGTTGGATTAAAAGTAAGGTGCTTCTGAAACATAAAGTGTGGAAATATATTAATGCTAATAAATTTTCTCATGTATGGCCATTCCACTCTGAACACACTTGATCTCATCTGATAATAAACTTTCTGTCTTTCTCTGCTTAAACTGAATGTTAAAATTAAATAATAATTTTTTTCCTGCTTATCAGAATCTTTTATTTTTTTATTATTTTTTTTTATTAAATCATAGCTGTGTACATTAATGTGATCATGGGGCACCATACACTGGTTTTATAGACCGTTTGACACATTTTCATCACACTGGTTAACAGAGCCTTCTTGGTATTTTCTTAGTAAATACCAAGATTTTAATTAAGATAAAGGAGTAGGAATGTAACAAAAAGAAAATACATGGCATTTGGTAAATAATAGGAATATCATTTAAATACTAGTTATTAAAATAGTGTCAAATGTGTTCCTTTTCTAATATTATTTTTTATAATTCATCATCTATAAATTGGAACAAAATAGAATAAACCAATGTTCATAAATAACCTTTATTCTTGGTTATTTGGTCTTATTATTCCATAACCCTTATTCAGTCTTTCAGACAAAGACTGCTGTATACACATTTCTAAATTTGACAGGGCCACACGGTATCTTGGAATGAATGTAAGACCCTGGAAGAGGTTTCTGATTCCTGCCAAGAAGTTGCTGGCTTCCTTCCTAAAAACTGACCCTGCAGAAACCATGCAAATAAGGGAAACATTAAGGGAAGAAACAAAACAATCACAGAAACAACAACAAAGTGAGATAGACATTTCTGTGGTGTCTTGAGATGTGCATGGGAGGTGGGAGATGCAGCCTGAGGCGAAGGGCTGCAGGAAGAATGTGAGGACAGACTGAGGCAAAGCTTTTTAAGTTCTATTCCTTCCGTGTCCACCCCATCTGCACACCTATTCCTTGTTTTTTGTTGTTTTTTTTTTTTTGAAACAGAGCCTCAAGCTGTCGCCCTGGGTAGAGTGCCATGGCATCACAGCTCACAGCAACCTCCAACTCCTGGGCTTAAGCGAGTCTCCTGCCTCCGCCTCCCAAATAGCTGGGACTACAGGCGCCCACCACAACACCTGGCTATTTTTGGGTTGCAGCCGTCATTGTTGTTTGGCAGGCCCAGGCTGGATTCGAACCTGTCAGCTCAGGTGTATATGGCTGGCGCCTTAGCCACTTGAGCCACAGGCACTGAGCCTGCACACCCATTCCTAGCCTGTCACTTTCTGCATCACTACTTGTACCAGTGTCTGAGAATTAATATCAGGACAGCACAAAAGCCTGAGTGTGGTGAAGAACTGATAAAAGCAAGTGCATGGACCAGACCTCACGAAGACTGAGAATCAGCCTCAAGTCACCTAGAATTCTTTGTTTATTCAAAGGATTTGTTCTATAAAATTTGGATTCTGTCAAAAGCCCAAACTTAAATAGAAAAAATTAGCTGGGCATAGTGGCAGGCACTTATAGTACCAGCTACCCTGGAGGCTAAGGCAGGCAGATTGCTTGAACCCAGGAGTTTGAGGTTGCCATGAGCTAGGTTGATGCCACAATACTCTAGCCTGGGCAACACAGTGAAACTCTGTCTTAAAATAAAATAGAATAAAATGGCCACACTCAAGGATCCAGAAGGTCACAGGTTCCCCAACCCTGGAAGGTGACCATTCTGTCAAGTGCTGTAAGAAACAAATGTAAGGGGGCGGCGCCTGTGGCTCAGTGAGCAGGGCACCGGCCCCATATACCGAGGGTGGCGGGTTCAAACCCAGCCCCAGCCAAACTGCAACAAAAAAAATAGCCGGGCGTTCTGGTGGGCGCCTGTAGTCCCAGCTACTCGGGAGGCTGAGGCAGGAGAATCGCCTAAGCCCAGGAATTGGAGGTTGCTGTGAGCTGTGTGATGCCATGGCACTCTACCGGGCAATAAAGTGAAACTCTGTCTCTACAGAAAAAAAAAAAAAAAAAGAAAAAGAAACAAATGTAAGGGCAGCGCCTGTGGCTCAGTGAGTAGGGCGCCGGCCCCATATGCCGAGGGTGGCAGGTTCAAACCCAGCCCCCGCCAAACTGCAACAAAAAAATAGCCAGGCGTTGTGGCGGGCGCCTGTAGTCCCAGCTGCTCGGGAGGCTGAGGCAAGAGAATCGCGTAAGCCCAAGAGTTAGAGGTTGCTGTGAGCCGTGTGACCTCATGGTACTCTATCCGAGGGTGGTACAGTGAGACTCTGTCTCTATAAAAAAAAAAAAAAAAGAAAGAAACAAACGTAAGTCTTCTTTGGAGGAAGTTATTTTCTCGAGCCTCAAATTATTTATACGCTTTTAAAACACACCATTAACTATTCAACAAAAATACCAAGACAAATGAAACAGACACATCCAAATGACTGAACACCAAGGAGAAAAGCAATCTGCAGAAAGAGTCAACCAGGAGATTTAGGTATTGGGAGTTTTCAGGCACAGATGTAACAATAATAAGCGTAATTAATATGTACGAAATAATAGAAGACAAGATGGAGAATCCTAGCAGATAGTTCTATTTAAATAATCAAATGGAAATTCTAGATCTAAAAAAAATGATTAAAAAGTTTAATAGGCACATGTGAATTCATAGGCCTCTGAGCAGAACTGTGGATTTGTCTCGCCTGGATATTTGGGATTTTATTTTTTCAAGTAAAGTTTTCATTAAAAAAAAAAAGTTTAATAGACTCAGCGCCCATAGCACAGCAGTTACAGCAACAGCCACATATACCCAGGCTGCTGGGTTTGAACCCAGCCTGGGCCAGCTAGACAACAATGACAGCTGCAACAAAAAATAGCCGGGCATTGTGGCAGGCACCTATAGTCCATCTACTTGGGAGGCTGAGGCAAGAGACTCACTTAAGCCCAACAGTTTGAGGCTGTTATGAGCTGTGATGCCATAGCACTCTATTGAGGGTGACAAAGTGAGACTCTGTCTAAAAAAATAAAGAAAGAAAATAATAAAAATAAAAAATTGGGTGGATGGGCGGTGCCTGTGGCTCAAGGAGTAGGGCGCCAGTCCCATATGCCAGAGGCAGTGGGTTCAAACCCAGCCCCAGCCAAAAAAAAAAAAAAAAACTGGGTGGCCCTGGTGGCTCAGTGGGTAGGGCGCTGGCCCTATAGACCAAGCATGGCGGATTCAAACTTGGCCCTGGTCAAACTGCAACAAAAACATAGCTGCAACAAAACAACTGCAACAAAAACATAACGGGTGTTGGGGTGGGCGCCTGTAGTCCCAGTACTTGGGAGGCTAAGGCAAGAGAATCACCTAAGCCCAGGAGTTGGAGGTTGCTGTGAGCTGTGTGATGCCACAGCTCTCTACTGAGGGCAATAAAGTGAGACTCTGTCTCTAAAAAAAAAATAAAATAAAAAAATTAAAAGTTTAATAGATGGTAGAAAAAAGTAGATACAGCCAAAGAAAAGATTAGTCAATAGGAAAGGAAGATAAATTATAGTAGAAAATATCCAGACTGGGAGAGGTGAGCTTGAAGCTGCCTCCACATCTTGGAGATGGGAGATGGGCGATGGTTGTGGTCCTTCTGTTAATGCAAACAACTAAACTGGCACATCAGTCACCTCAGAGTGAGGCTATCGTCACTGTAACTGTTGACCAAAGCTACAGAGTGAGGGAGGGTGTGAAAGCTGAGCGCGGTGACGTTGACAGCAGCTTCACCTGCCTTCTGGGACGGCAGGAGTGAAGCGACTAAAGACTGGAAGGATGGTGCAGTCCTGTTCCGCCTACAGCTGCAAGGATCGCTATGATAAGGATAAACCTGTTTCTTTCCACAAGTTTCCTCTTACTCAACCCAATCTTTGTAAAATATGGGAGGCATCTATCAGAAGAAAAAACTTTAAACCTACCAAATACAGCCGTATCTGTTCAGAGCACTTTACTCCAGACTGCTTTAAGAGGGAGTGCAACAACAAATTACTGAAAGAGAATGCTGTCCCTAGGATATTTCTTTGTACAGAACCACATGATAAGAAGGAAGATCTGGAGCCTCAAGAACAGCTTCCTCCACCTCCTGTGACACCGCCCCTTTCCTAGGTTGATGCTGCTATTGGCTTGCTGATGCCTCCTCTTCAGACCCCTGATAATCTCTCTGTGTTCTATGACCACAACTACACTGTGGAGGATACAATGCACCAGAGGAAACGGATCCATCAGCTGGAACAGCAAGTTGAAAAACTCAGAAAGAAGCTCAAGACTGCTCAGCAACAATGCCGAAGGCAAGAGCGACAGCTTGAAAAATTAAAGGAGGTTGTGCATTTCCAGAAGACGACGTCTCAGAAAGAGGTTATGTGATTCTACCAAATGACTACTTTGAAATAGTTGAAGTACCAGCATAAAAAAAAATGAAATGTATATTGATTTTTAATGGAGCAATACCACACATCCTCTTTTAGCTTATAAAGGAGTTTCATTTGAAAAAATAACACTTGATTACTTATATAAAAGCAATTCAGAATATTTTTTTAAAAAATAAATTGGATATATGCTGTAAAATTATAAATATTTTTGTTTGTAATTTTAGGGTTTTTACATTTTAACAAAATATTTTGGAAGTTAAAAACTAACCTCAGACCTCCAATGTAAGTTGGTTCCAAGATTGGAGATTTTTGTTTTTTAACTGTTGACAGAGATAATGTAAAAATAAAGTGCAAAGGGTGGCGCCTGTGGCTCAGTCGGTAAGGCGCCGGCCCCATATACCGAGGGTGGCGGGTTCAAATCCGGCCCCGGCCAAACTGCAACCAAAAAATAGCCGGGCGTTGTGGCGGGTGCCTGTAGTCCCAGCTACTCAGGAGGCTGAGGCAAGAGAATCGCTTAAGCCCAGGAGTTGAAGGTTGCTGTGAGCTGTGTGAGGCCATGGCACTCTACCGAGGGCCATAAAGTGAGACTCTGTCTCTACAAAAAAAATAAAGTGCAAAGAGAATGAGAAAAAGAAAATATCCAGACTGAAGCACAAAGAGATAAAAGAATAGAAAATACAAAAGAGAATTTAAGACAAATAGGGCAAGATGGAAAAAGATATGACTTAACATTAAGTGGAGTCCCGGAAGGAGAATGAAGAAAGAATGTGAGAGAAGGAAATGTTTAAATAAACAATGACAGACCAGCCAGAGGCTCATGCCTATAACTCCAGCCCTTTGGGAGGCTAAGGTAGGAGGATCACTTGAGGTCAGGAGTTCAAGACATCCTGGACAACACAACAAGATGCTGTCTCTACAATAAAAAATAGAAAAATTAGTCAGGTGTGGTGGCATACACCTGTAGTCCCAGCTACTTGGGAAGCTAAGACAGGAAGATTGTTCGAGCCCAGGAGTTAAGACCAGCCTGGGCAATAGTGAGACCCCATTTCTACAAAAAACAGAAAAATTAGCCTGGCATGGTGACATGAGCCTATGGTCCTAGTTACTCAGGAGGCCGAGGCAGGAGAATCACTCAAGTCTAGGAATTTGAGGCTGCAGTAGGCTGTGATCACACCATTGTACTCTATCCCATGCAACAGAGCAAGACCTTGTCTCAAAAAAATAAAAGCTGGCTTGGTAGTTGGCTTTTGAACAGAAATGGTAGAAGTCAGAAGATAATGGAATTATGTCTTTGAGGATATGAAATGCAGAAAGAAAATACTAACTGCCACTCTAGAATTCTATGCCCAAGGAAAATATCCTTCAAAAACAAAGACTTTTACATGAACATTCATAGCAGCTTTATTTTTAATAGCCATAATCAGGCAGTGCCATCAATGGTGAATAGATAAACAAATTGTGACATATCCATTCAATGTACTACTATATTTTAATTATTAAAAGGTACTACAATTATTTAATTATATGGCTATGAGAAGATTATTATTTTTTTTTTTATTTTTTTTTTTTTTAGAGACAGAGTCTCACCCTATGGCCCTCGGCAGAGTGCCGTGGCCTCACACAGCTCACAGCAACCTCCAACTCCTGGGCTTAAGCGATTCTCCTGCCTCAGCCTCCCGAGTAGCTGGGACTACAGGCGCCTGCCACAACGCCCGGCTATTTTTTGGTTGCAGTTTGGCCGGGGCTGGGTTTGAACCCGCCACCCTCCGTATATGGGGCTGGCGCCTTACGGACTGAGCCACAGGCGCCGCCCGGCTATGAGAAGATTATTAAGGGATGAGGCACAGAGGAAAGCAGAGAGACAGCTAGAGGATGGTGCAGGTGGATAGCAATGACTGTGGACTGGACTAGGATGGTGGCAACAGATATGGAGAGGAGAGAAAAGATTTTAGGATGTATCTTAGAAGTAAAAGGTTGGGAATGAATGAGAATACCCAAGAAGAAAGTATAGCAAGAAGAAGAGGAAGAAGATCTCCAAGAACCAAATCCTAAGGAATACCAGTATTCAGAAAGTATACAAATGAATGAAAAAGAATCTACAAAGCCTAAAAAAGAATGGCCAATTAGATAGCAGGAAAAATATCCATAAGCCCACCTGGAAGAGTATAACTGCTGTTGAGATGAAGAGTGAAAAAAGTGAGGTTTATTTGATTTAAAAACACCAGTGACCACGATAAGCATAGTTTCAGTGGAATCATGGCAAGGAGGAAAAACTATGTAGCTGTGAAAATGAAGGAATTATAGCTTGAAAGTCAACACAGATGAATCTCGGAAAACAATGGAAATAACCAATAGAATGTATTCCAAATACATAAAGGTCAAAAACAGGTAAAATCAAACAAGATAGTACTGAGGGATACATATATCACTGTAGAAAAGTAAAAAGAAAAGCAAGGGAATGCACAAAATTTGGGGACAGTGGTTAACCTCAGAGGAAGAAAGAGGAGAGATTAGGGAAGGGGAACGAAGAGGCTTCTAGGATTTAGATAACACTCTATTTATTGATCCGCTGTAAGTCCATAGGCCTGTTTGGTTTTCCTCTTTAAAATATATACACATTTTGGGCAGCACCTGTGGCTCAGTCGGTAAGGTGCCGGCCCCATATACTGAGGGTGGCGGGTTCAAACCCGGCCCCAGCTGAACTGCAACCAAAAAAAAATAGCCGGGCGTTGTGGCGGGCGCCTGTAGTCCCAGCTACTCTGGAGGCTGAGGCAGGAGAATCGCTTAAGCCCAGGAGTTGGAGGTTGCTGTGAGCTGTGTGATGCCATGGCACTCCACCGAGGGCCATAAAGTGAGACTCTGTCTACAAAAAAAAAAAATATATATATATATATACACATTTTTCATGTATGCCTTATTTTATAACAACAATTTAAAGAGATCAAATATTTCTCGCGGGGGAAAAAGAGTGAAGAAGAGATGAGAAGTAGAGAAAGCAAGTGGAGACAACTCTTCTGAGCAGTTTCACTGTGAAGAGAAGCAGAGGGCAGAGATGCGGGGTCAAAAGGAGTTCTTTAAAGACAGGTGACGTGAAAGCAGGTTTCTGTGTTAATGAGAATAATGATCCAGAGGGGAAGAGGTGACGGCTGCAGGAGGGGGCCCTGAGGGAGAGGGAAGTGAGGAATTAAAGAAGACATACATAAATGGCAAGATAATCCTATGTGCTGGCCCTTCATGGCAATCAGAGGGAAAAAGAGAAGACAGGGAAGTCAGAAGTAGGCTGTGGGCTTGGGAGTGAGAACGGACCAGGGTTTGGCTGACCCATTCTCACTGACAGCTTCCATTTTCTCAAGGCCATATGAGAGCTGGTTGTCAGCTGCGTGAGGGGAAGGGCTGAGAGAGTAGGGAGGAAGTGGGAACTGTTATTCCTGGAGACAGAACCCACTAGGACAGCCAGGCTGCGCTAAGAGTCCTTTTGAACTTTACTACTGAATTCAAGGACAAATTATTTATTTATTTATTTATTTTTTGAGACAGAGTCTCACTCTGTCACCCTGGGTAAAGTGCCATAACATCATAGTTCACAGAACCTCAAAATCCTGGGCTTGAGCAATCCTCTTGCTTCAGCCTCCTGAGAAGCTGAGACTACAACCATGTGCCTTTATTCCGGCTAGTTTTTTTTTATTTTTAGTAGAGACAGGGGTCTTGTTCTTGCTCAGGCTGGTCTTGAACTTGTGAGCTCAAGCAATCCACCCGCCTCAGCCTCCCAGAGTGCTAGGATTACAGGTGTGAGCCATTGTACCTGGCCCTGGGTGGTCCCTTTAGCTTTCAGTACCCAGCTACAGCTGTGCATACAGAGCAGGCTGATAGCCGGTTTATCCAGAGTTGGGGTGTTTTTGCAGCATTGTCTGATAGAACTTGCTGAAACCTGAGGATGGATATGTTCTATACTCTGTGCTGTCAACAGTAGCCAACAGCCACATGTGGCTAATAAGCACTTGAAATGTGGCCAGCAAAACTGAGGAACCAAATTTGTAATTTAATTCCATTTTAATTGATTTAAATTTAAACAGTCGCATGTATTTGGCAAAGTTGCAGAATACAAAACCAACACACAAAAATCAGCTGCAGCCAAGCACAGTGGTTCATGCATTTTGAGAGGCCCAGGCAGGAGGATTGCTGGAGTCTAGGAGTTCAAAACCAGACTGGGAAACATAGTGAGATACCATATCTACAAAAATAGTAAAAAGAAGATTAGTCAGGCATAATGGTATGTACCTGTAGTCTCAGCTACTCTAGAGGCTGAGGTGGGAAGATCCTTTGTGACCAGGAGTTGGAGGCTGCAATAATCTACGATTGGGCTCCTACACCCCAGCCTGGGCTGGGTGCAGTGGCTTATAATCCTAGTGCTCTGGGAGGCCAAGGCTGGTGGATTGCTTGAGTTCAGGAGTTCGAGACCACCCTGAGCAAGAGTTAAGACCCAACTAAAAATAGAAAAACTATCCAGGAGCCTGAGTCCCAGGTACTTGGAAGGCTAAAGCAAGAGGATTGTTTGAGCCCAAGAGACTGAGGTTGCTGTGAGCTATGATGATGCCATGGCACTCTATCCAGAGCGACAGAGTGAGACTGTTTCAAAAATAAATAAATAAATAAAAAGCAGCTGCTGTTCTGTACACTAGCATAAACAATCTAAACAGGAAATTAAGAAAACAATTCCATTTACATTTGCATCATAAAAACAACAAAATACTTAGGAATAAATTTAACCAAAGAAGTGAGAGATGTATACCCTGAAAATTACAAAACATTGCTGAAAGAAATTAAAGAAGATCGCCCGCGAACCGCGGCGGGGGCGGCCAGGCAAAAAAAAAGAAATTAAAGAAGATCCAAATAAATAGCAAGATATCCTGTGCTCATGAATTGTGAAAAGAATGATACTACCCAAAGGGATCTACAGATTCAATGCAATCTCCATCAAAATCCTAAAGGTATTTTTTCAGCAATAGGAGAGATACATCCTAAATAGCCATGTGGTTGGTGGCTACTTATTAGTGCAACTTTAAGAAGAAAAACTTTTTTCAAGAGCAGGAGGACCATTGTGAGGAAAGGAGAGAAGACAGGCATAAGGCTGCGTGTAGTTACCCAAACTGTCTGCTGGGTTTTTTTTTTTTTTTTTTGTAGAGACTGAGTCTCACTGTACCGCCCTCGGGTAGAGTGCCGTGGCGTCACACGGCTCACAGCAACCTCTTAACCCTTGGGCTTACACAATTCTCTTGCCTCAGCCTCCCGAGCAGCTGGGACTACAGGCGCCCGCCACAACGCCCGGCTATTTTTTTGTTGCAGTTTGGCCGGGGCTGGGTTTGAACCCGCCACCCTCGGCATATGGGGCTGGCGCCCTACTCACTGAGCCACAGGCGCCGCCCGTCTGCTGGGGTTTTAGATCTGCAAGCCAAGTATGTACTTATCTCAGTGCCTGGCACAGAGGAGGCACTCAATAATTACACAGTGAAAGAAGGGCACAAGGATGAATGAGACAACATAGAACGGCCGTGACGCACGAAATCAAGAGACCTGGTACAAACTTTCTCAGTGTTCTTGGCAAGTCACCTCATGTAAATTGAGAATGATAATTTTCTCTATATGCCTCATAAGTCAGTTAGAAGCAGGTAAGAGGATGCTTCTTGAATAACAAAGGGGGCTAGTAGGTCATTTCAGACAAATTTTTTAATAATTAATAATAGTATTTCACAGATACTAATATCTTCTTGCTGGCACGTTTGCATGGATTATGTAAGATAATGCAAGTAAAGAATTTAGCAGAGGGGGTGGTGCCTGTGGCTCAAAGGAGTAGGGTGCCGGCCCCATATCCTGGAGGTGGCAGGTTGAAATCGAGCCCGACCAAAACTGAAAAAAAAAAAAAAAAAAAAAAGAATTTAGCAGAATCTGACACATAATAAGTGTCAGAAAAGTATTAGCTATTATTATCAAAGATAAAATGAGATTCAGGGATATGACAGTGTTTTTTCTACTGCACTATAATACAACTCCACTGAAACGAAAACTAGAATTTTTTTTTTTTTTTGTAGAGACAGAGTCTCACTTTACGGCCCTCGGTAGAGTGCCGTGGCCTCACACAGCTCACAGCAACCTCCAACTCCTGGGCTTAAGCGATTCTCTTGCCTCAGCCTCCTGAGTAGCTGGGACTACAGGCGCCCGCCACAACGCCCGGCTATTTTTTGGTTGCAGTTTGGCCAGGGCCGGGTTTGAACCCGTCACCCTCGGTATATGGGGCCGGTGCCTTACCGACTGAGCCACAGGCACCGCCCTTGTTTTTGTTTTCTTTGAGACAGAGTCTCACTTTGTCGCCCTTGGTAGAGTGCTGTAGTGTCAGAGCTCACAGCAACCTCAAACTCTTGGGCTCAGACTATCCTCTTGCTTCAGAGAATACTTGGCTTGCAGTCTGAGTAGCTGGGACTACAAGTGCCTACCCCAATGCCCAGCTATTTTTAGAGACGGGTCTTGCTCTTGCTCAGGCAATCCACCTGCCTCGGCCTCCCAGAGTGCTAGGATTATAGGCGTGAACCACCACACCTGGTCCAAAAAGTAGGTTTTGATCTGGCATCACTGTAATTTTAGGTTGATATTTATACAGGCTCAAATTGAACTCACCTGAAGACCATACTCTTTGGGGAGTTCGAGAGTATATGCTGGTACTTCCACCGCCAAAGTCCACTTCCAGATGCACACTTTCTGTAAATGATGGCAGACAGAGGGGCATGAAAAGGTCTCTGAAGGCTGCTGAAGTAACCAATACCTCCTGTGGGGGCCCTGCAACTTCAAGTAACTAAGCAAAGTACCACCAGCTAAACCACAAGTAGAGAGGCCTTGATTCTATTCTGTGGAGTCTCGTCTTCTGATGTCACTGATGTCATGCAGACTGAGCAGAGCTGCCTAAGGGACACTCTTGCTGGCTAGCTTAATGAGGCTGACCCTAAGGGTTTTACCTGGACTTCAGCATCTGAGATGGTTGCCAGATATTTGGAGTCACGTGTCATGGCTATTGCCCTGATGCCATTCCCTTCTGGGCAGCTGTCGAATATTGTGTGTACAGGAATACTGTAAAAAAAAGAAACAGGACAAGGAGGTATCCCTAATTTCCCAGAGGGGACTGGGGCAAGTCGGAGCTCAGCTCAAACCTTCCGAAAACATAACAAAATGTGGCATATCTGTACAATGAAATATTATTTGGCCATAAAGAGGAATAAAGCACTAACATGAACTACAACATGAATGAGCCTCAAAAACGTGATGTTGAGGGTGGCGCCTGTGGCTCAGTGAGTAGGGCGCCAGCCCCATATACCAAGGGTGGCGGGTTCAAACCCAGCCCCAGCTGAACTGCAACCAAAAAATAGCTGGGCACTGTGGCGGGCGCCTGTAGTCCCAGCTGCTCGGGAAGCTGAGTCAGGAGAATCACAAAAGCTGGAGAATCACTCACAGCTGGAGGTTGCTGTGAGTCCTGTGACATCATGGCACTCTACCCAGGGTGGTTAAGTGAGACTCTGTCTCTACAAACAAAAACAAAAACAAAAACGTGATGTTGAGTGAAGGAAGCCAGACACCAAAAGGCCACAAATTGTATAGTTCAATATGAATTATTTAGAGTAGACAAATCCATAGAGACAGAAAGTAGATTGGTGGTTGCCAGAAGGTAGAGGGAGAAAGAAATGGGGAGTGGCTGATGATGGGTACAGAGAGTCCTTTGGGGATCATGAAAATGTTTTGGGGGCGGCGCCTGTGGCTCAGTCCATAGGGCGCCAGCCCCATATACCGAGGGTGACGGGTTCAAACCCGGCCCCGGCCAAACTGCAACCAGAAAATAGCCGGGCGTTGTGGCGGGCACCTGTAGTCCCAGCTACTTGGGAGGCTGAGGCAAGAGAATCACTGAAGCCCAGGAGTTGGAGGTTGCTGTGAGCTGTGTGAGGCCACAGCACCTCTACTGAGGGCCATAAAGTAAGACTCTGTCTCTAAAAAAAAAAAAAAAAAGAAAATGTTTTGGAAATAGAGGGGATGGCCGCACAACAACAGGACACACATACTAAATGCCACTGAACTGTACCCCTTCAAATGGTTGATTTTAGGCCAGGTGCAGTGGCTCACATCTGTAATCCTAGGGCTCTGGAAGGCTAAGGTGGGTGGATTGCTTGAGCTCAGTAGTTTGAGACCAGCCTGAGCAAGAGTAAGGCCCTGTCTCTACTAAAAATAAAAAAACTAGGCTCGGCACCTGTAGCTAAAGCGGCTAAGGCGCCAGCCACATACACCAGAGCTGGTGGGTTTGAATCCAGCCTGGGGCTGCCAAGCAACAATTATAACTACAACCAAAAAATGGCCGGGCGTTGTGGCGGGCACCTATAGTCCCAGCTACTTGGGAGGCTGAGGCAAGAGAATTGCTTAAGCTCAGGAGCTGGAGGTTGCTGTGAGCTGTGATGCCATAGCACTCTACCCAGGGCGATAGCTTGAGGCTCTGTCTCGAAAAAAACAAAAACAAATAAACAAAATAACTAGCCAGGCAAAGTGCCTGGTGCCTTTAGTCCAGCTACTCAGGAGACTGAAGCAAGAGGATCGCTTGAGCCTAGGAGTTTGAGGTTGCTGTGAGCGATGATGCCACAGTACACTATCCAGGGTAACAGAGTGAAACTCGGTCTCAAAGAAAAATAAAATAAAATAAAATGGGTGATTTTATGTTATGTGAATTCTACCTCAATAATAAAAAAAAAAATAAAGTCCAACTCAAGGCAGGATGTCAATGTGCTGTTTGCTTTCCTCATGAACTCTAGTCTTTCATTCACTCCTTACTGGGGGTCAATTCTGTGACAGGCATGAAGAATGAGAACATGAAAAAAAATGACGAGGACAATGCCCAGCTTCAGGAAAATGGGGACTCTCCTACATAGGCGGGAGTGTAAATGAACACAACCTTCCTAGACTACTTCTTAGACAGTAGTTTAGCTGTATCTATCTAAAATTTTCAATGCATATATTCTATGGCCCAGTAATTCCACTCCCAAGACTTTTTCCTAGGGCGGCGCCTGTGGCTCAGTGAGTGGGGTGCCAGTCCCATATGCCGAGGGTGGCGGGTTCAAACCCAGCCCCCGCCAAACTGCAACAAAAAAATAGCCGGGCGTTGTGGCAGGCATCTGTAGTCCCAGCTGCTCGGGAGGCTGAGGCAGGAGAATCGCATAAGCCCAAGAGTTAGAGGTTGCTGTGAGCCGTGTGACGCCATGGCACTGTACCCGAGGGCGGTACAGTGAGACTCTGTCTCTACCAAAAAAAAAGACTTTTTCCTAGAGAAATAACAGCAAAATTAAACAAAAGATGAATGAAAATTCACAGTCATTGATAGCAAAAATAAAACAACATAAATATGCATTAATATACTATATGCAAATTGTTGAAAAATAGTAAGGCATAGGGCGGCGCCTGTGGCTCAATGGGTAGGGCGCCGGTCCCATATGCCGGAGGTGGCGGGTTCAAGCCCAGCCCCGGCCAAAAATAAAAAAAAAAAAAAAAAAAGAAAAATAGTAAGGCATAACCATATAATGAAAAATTATGCTGCCTGGTAAAGAATGGGTTAGATTAGAAAAGTGACCAAAATTTTGTGAAAAAAGTAAATTACAAAACAATAACACCATCTTGAACATGAGAGAGAGAGAGAAAACTCGAGAGCATGAGCGCACATATCAGAAAATTCTAGAAGATAGGCTGGGTGTGATGGCTCGCGCCTGTAATCCTAGCCCTCTGAGAGGCTGAGGAGGATGGATTGCTTGAGCTCAGGAGTTCAAAAGCAGCCTGAGCAAGAGTGAGACTTGTCTCTAAAAATAACCTGGTGTTGTGGTGGGTGTCTGTAGTCCCAGATACTCGGGAGGCAGAGGCAAGAGGATCACTTGAGCCCAAGAGTTTGAGGTTGTGCATCTACCCAAGGGGACAGAGTGAGACTTTGTCTCAAAAAGAAAGAAAGAAAGAAAATTCTGGAAGAAAAGAAAGACTCTAAACTACTGGATAAACAATGGTTACTCTAGTGTTGGGTTTTGAGTAAGAAGGAACTTTCATTTTTTATTTATACCTTTCTGTACTGGGTTACTGGAAAAACTTAGAATTGTATGATCTAGACATAAGCCTCAACATATGCAGAATTTAATCACATGCAATTTAAATATCTAAAAGAGCAAAAGAATGCAAGAAGCAATGGAAGCAAGGATGAAAGCAAGGTGTACTGCGGAAGGAGGGGTCACTTGACCTCTAACGAGACGGAAGAGTGGGCGACGGTAAGACTTAAACCAAGAATATGAGCTACGTGGCTCCTGGTTTTTTTGTTGTGGTGGTGTTGTTTTGAAGTTCTTGTCATAACAGGTAATATAAATAAGCATCAGGATGTCACATCAGTGTACCAATTGGCTGGAACTAAGTCTGTGTCCCAGCTGAGGCTGTTCTGGTTCTCTGTTACATGAAAAACATCACCCCACTGAGAAGTAGCCTCAAAAATCCACTTGGGGAAGCTGGGCATAGTGGCTCACACCTGTAGTCCTAGCACTTTGGGAGCCCGAGGTGGGCGGATCCCCCTGAGCTCACATGTTCAAGACCAGCCTGAGCTAGAGTGAGACCCCATCTCTAAAAATAGCTGGGTGTTGTGGCAGGTGCCTGTGGTCCCAGCTACTTAAGAAGCTGAGGAAAGAGAATCGCTTGAGCTCAAGAGTTAGAGATTGCTGTGAGCTAGGATGTAACAGCACTCTATTGGCGTAACAAAGTTAGACTCTGTCTCAAGAAAAAAAATCCACTTGGGAAGGTAATGCCAAAATTCTTGGGACAGGCTCAGCACCTGTGGCTCAGGCAGCTAAGGCACCAGCCACATACACCTGAGCTGGTGGGTTCGAATCCAGCCCAGGCCCGCCAAACAACGATGGCTGCAACCAAAAACAAAACAAAACAAAACAAAAAATAGCCAGACGTTGTGGCGGGCACCTGTAATCCCAGCTACTTGGGAGGCGGAGGCAAGAGAATCACTTGAGCCCAGGAGTTGGAGGTTGCTGTGAGCTGTGATGCCACAGCACTCTACCCAGGGTGATAGCTTGAGGCTCTGTCTCAAAAAAAAAAAAATTGGGGGGGAATGACATAATGAAATCCTTAGTGGAAAAACATATCTTATCCCTGGAGATATTCAGAATTAAATAGAGGAAAGATAAAGTCAGTCAGACTTCTACTATTAACATATTTTTTTTTTTAAGTTCTTTTTATTTTTGGCCGAGGCTGGGTTTGAACCCACCACCTTTGGCATATGGGACCGGCGCCCTACTCCTTTGAGCCACAGATGCTGCCCTACTATTAACATATTTACATATTTGTGATTAGAGAATTTCTTCAATTTTTTAGGAATGTGTGTTTAAGTCAATATGACATATCAGAGTCTCTAACAGATTAGATTTGTGGATTCTAATTTATTTTTTATTTTTTTTTTCTTTTTGTAGAGACAGAGTCTCACTTTATGGCCCTTGGTAGAGTGCCGTGGCCTCACACAGCTCACAGCAACCTCCAACTCCTGGGCTCAAGCGATTCTCTTGCCTCAGCCTCCCGAGCAGCTGGGACTACAGGCGCCCGCCACAACGCCCGGCTATTTTTGGTTGCAGTTTGGCCGGGGCCGGGCTTGAACCCGCCACCCTTGGTATATAGGGCCGGTGCCTTACCGACTGAGCCATAGGCACCGCCCCTGTGGATTCTAATTTAAAATATGTTGGGTGGTGCCTGTGGCTCAAGGAGTAGGGCGCCGGTCCCATATGCCGGAGGTGGCGGGTTCAAACCCAGCCCCAGCCAAAAACCACAAAAAAAATAAATAAATAAAATAAAATAAAATATGTAGTTGATTTAGACTTGTGATTTTAAATTGAAATTGTATTAGTGTTTATAAACACTTAAGAGAATTTAAGATTTACCATATTTATAGCTAATTTACTAGATTTACAAGAATTACTGAAGTACTAGTGAAGGATCTATTTGTTAATCAGACTACTAAAAAACTTTAAAAAGAAACTGAATACATTGAATCTCTAAATGCAGTTTTTAAATGTTTAAGAGGAGTTAATAACCAAATTTGTAAGCAGGGCTAAACATTAATCAAAGCATCCTCAAAGGTGATTGCAAAAATATGCTACATTTATAGAGTAAAAAAAAATTTTTTTTTTTTTTTTGCAGTTTCTGGCCAGGGCTGGGTTTGAACCCGCCATCTCCGGCATATGGGGCCGGGCCCTACTCCTTCGAGCCACAGGCGCCACCCATATAGAGTAAAATTTTTAAGTTGAATGAAAAGCTTATGGAAGAACTACAGTTCTTAATTTTTTTTTAGATATATATTTATTTGCATATATAGTTTACACACATGCCATAAACTCCAATAAAAAATAACCCCTTAAAGGAGGCTCTTAGATACATGGGTCTTGTTTATTTAATTTTTCATTTAAATAAAGTGAATGTTGATTCTAAAACCAAAACAGCCTCTGAATAATCTTTTTGTGGTCCCAAAACCATCATTTAAGATATCATAAAACACACATTGACACAGCATTTCAATTGTTAATGCTTGCATTTTTTTTTTTTTTTTTTTTTTTGTAGAGACAGAGTCTCACTTTATGGCCCTTGGTAGAGTGCCGTGGCCTCACACAGCTCACAGCAACCTCCAACTCCTGGGCTTAAGCGATTCTCTTGCCTCAGCTTCCTGAGTAGCTGGGACTACAGGCGCCTGCCACAACACCCGGCTATTTTTTTTTTTTTTTTTGGTTGCAGTTTGGCTGGGGCCGGGTTTGAACCCGCCACCCTCGGTATATGGGGCCGGCGCCTTACCAACTGAGCCACAGGCGCCGCCCGCTTGCATTTTTTTTTTTTTTGAGACACAGTCTCACTTTGTCACCCTCGGTAGAGTGCTGTTATGTTATAGCTCACAGCAACCTCAAACTCTTGAGCTCAAGTGCTCCTCTTGCTTCTGCTTCCCACGTAACTGGGACTATAGGCACCTGCCACAACGCCCAGCTGGTTTTTTAGAAACTGGGTCTTGCTCTTGCTCAGGCTGGTCTTGAACTCCTGACCTCAGGCAATCCACTTGCCTCAGCCACCCAGAGTGCTAGGAATTGTTAATGATTTTGAATTGGCTTTATTTTCTAAATTAAAAAAAAAAGATCACTGTCCTCAGGTTGCTCTGAGTCTAGTAGGAAAACAACTTCAAAAAGGTCAAAAGCCACAGATTGGCACTATAACAGGGCTGGCTCTGGTGAAGGGGTCCGTTAGCAAAGGCTTTGGAGAAGGGACATGCTTGAAGGACTCCTGCCCTTCTGCTGAGGCTTTGTAGATTTCCTTTTGCATGAGATAATAACATTCCCTTGTAGTTGAGTTGGATGTCACATTACTTGCAACTGAAAGCCTGGAACAGCTGCAAAGGATGGCTAAGCATGCAGGCAGGGGCAATTCACTTTCCAGGGGAAGTGTGTGCCCATTTCTGAATGCAAGTGCGTATTCTCTCTCTGTAACAGGCTGATTTGGCAATGGGCAGTCTCCAAGGGGCAACACAACCAGATTTATGTCTGGAAAAAGATCACACTAAAAATGCTGTGGAGAAAAACCACGTGATGATGTCTATATATATGTATTTAAAAAAATAGCAAATGTAGGCCAGGCACCGTGGCTCACACCTGTAATCCTAGCACTCTGGGAGGTTGAGGTGGGTGGATAGCCTGAGCTAAGGAGTTCAAGACAAACCTGACAAAGAGTGAGACTCCATCTCTACTAAATAGAAAAAGTAGCTGGGCATTGTGGTGGGTACCTGTAGTCCCAGCTACTTGGGAGGCTGAGGCAAGTGGGTGACAAGAGGGTCACTCCAGTCCAAGAGCGAGATTGCTGTGAGCTATGACATCATGGCACTCTACCCAGGGGACAGAGTGAGATTCTGTCTCAAAAAAACAAAAAATAGCAAATGTTCTGGAAGGAAACATACCAAATTAATTCCCAAAGAAGACTGGACTGAAAATGGTAGTCAATGTTTTCTAATATAATGTATTATTTCCATTAAATGTAACAGTTTTTCATTAAAATGTATTAAAACTATTGTAAAAAAAACCAACAGGTGAGTGAACAGAATGCGGTATATCCATACAAGGGAATGCGATACCCTGTGAGCAGGAATGAAATACTTGTGCACACTAAACATGGGTGAGCCCTGAAAACATTATCTAAATGAAAGAAGCCAGACACAAAGGGTGCATGTTATATAATTAATTGATGTGAAATGCCCACAATAGGCATATCTCTATTTTTCATTTTTTAAAATTTATTTATGGTTTTTTTGAGAGAGTCTCACTTTGTTGCCCTCAGTAGAGTGCTGTGGCATCACAACTCCAGCAACCTCAAACTCTTGAGCTTAAGTGATTCTCTTGCCTCAGCCTCACCAGTAGCTGGGACTATAGGCACCTGCCATAATGCACCTGCCACAACGCCTCTATTTTTAGAGGCAAGGTCTCGCTCTGGTTCAAGCTGGTCTCGAATCTATGAGCTCAGGCAATCCATCCACCTCTGCCTCCCAGAGTGCTAGGATTACAGGTGTGAGCCACCATGCCTGGCCCCGATAATTTGTTGTTGTTTTTTTTTTTTTAAAACAAGGTTTTGCTCTGTTGCCTGGGCTAAAGTACAGTGGCATGATCTTATCTCACTGCAACCTCAAACTCCTAGTTCAAGGTATCCTTCTGCCCCAGCCTCCCAAATATCCAGGACTACAGGCACCTGCCATAACACCTCACTAAATTTTCTATTTTTTGTAGAGATGAGTTCTCACTCTTACCTAGGCTGTTCTTGAACTTCTGGCTTCAAGCTATCCTCAAGCCTCAGCATCTCAAAATTTTAGGGCTATAGGCATGAGCCACCATGCCTAGCCTATTAAAATAAGTTTTATGTTATATATTTTAATACAATACAAGCAATCAATGTCAAGGTGGATGGGTTTAAGATTGGTGGAAGGTTAAACTTGCAGGGAGGGAGGGAGATCAATTAGGAGGTTGATGAATGGCCCAAACAAGAGAGGATAGGCAGAAGCAGTGGGGATGGCTCAGAAGCTACTGGAAGTCGCCACAGCAGAACTTCTGAACATGATAGCAGGAGACGTCTGAGGGAACATCGGGTAGAATATCCTCCAGCAGCTTCCTCATCAGAAAGAAGAGGAAAACATTGACAGAGTCCTTGAGATTATGTGGATGTGTTTTCAAATCCTGCACCTGCTCCTTCCTGGCTGAAGAACAATAGGCCACGTTTAAGGATTGGGGACAGAGTGAGTCTGAGAAGAGTCTGAGAATAGATGTAAGTGGATGGGAACCAGGGGTACATGGTATCAGAGAGCCACAGGAAATGAAGAGTGTCAGATGCCACTGAGCAGTTAGTGGTGAGTGGTGAGGACTCCATGAAGGTCACCAGTCACCTAGGGGAGAGCAGTTTCTGTGTCCCCCATTCAGAAACATTCAACATAACTTCTTCCTAATCTTCTTCTCCATCTGGACTCACTTGCCAATCCCTCCCTCCCCACATGGCCAATGAGGGTCTGACAATCTTGTCACTGAATCCAAAACTGCTCTCTGCCCAGGACTTAAGAAAGAAAATCCGGGTATGAGCATCTATCCCAGACCAGGTACTGTGCTCTATTCATCTTCACAGCATGCTGTGCCATAGGTACAATGGGTTAAACAGTGTCCTTTCCAAATTCATGACCATCTAGAAACTGAGAACTTTGCGGACGTAAGACATAATTAGTTAAGATGAGGTCACAGTGGGGTAAGGTGGGACCTAAATCCAATGGCTGGTGTCCTAGAGAAGAGAAGACACAGAGACACACAGGGAAAACCACAAGAAGACAGAGGCAGAGACTGGAGTGCTCCCTCTGCAGGCCTAGAAACGCTTAAATGACCAGCAACCAGCAGAAGCCAGGGGAGAGGCCTGGGACAGCTTCTCCCTTCTGGCCCATAGAAGAAACCAACTTGTTGATTGATTTTGGACTTCTGGCCTCCAGAACCATGAGAGAGTAAATCTCCGTTATTTTAAAACACCTAGTTTTAGGGCAGCGACTGTGGCTCAATGGGCAGGGCACCGGCCCCATATACCAAGGGTGGCGGATTCAAACCCAGCCCCGGCCAAATTGCAACAAAAAAATAGCCAGGCATTGTGGTGGGCACCTGTAGTTCCAGCTACTTGGGAGGCTGAGGCAAGGGAATCACCTGAGCCCAGGAGTTGGAGGTTGCTGTGAGTTGTATTACGCCACGGCACTCTACTGAGGGCAATAAAGTAAGACTCTGTCTCTACCAGAGGAAAAAAAAAAAAAACAGTTGTGGCAGGCGCCTATAGTCCCAGCTACTTGGGAGGCTGAGGCAAGAGAATAGCTTAAGCCCAAGAGTTTGATGTTGCTGTGAGCTGTGACACTACAGCACTTAACCCAGGGCAACAGCTTAAGACTCTGTCTCAAAAATAAATAAATAAATGAATAAAATAAAATAAATAAAACACTCAGTTTATGGTAATTTGTAACAGAACCCCAAGGCATGTAAAACAGTAGATATTATTATCTTTTTTTCACAAATGGGGACACTTCTCTGGGTCTGTAAGTCACGCAGCAGGCGATGGCACAGAAGCCTAGAGGAGCCTGAGTTTGCACGTACACCTTCCTCCCTGCCATGCTGCTCTTTCATGTCACTGTGGTGTCCCCTGGGCCCCCTCCCCTTTTTCCTTCCAATTCTCCTACCTGGGCAAGCCACCACAAGCACATTTTCTATTCCCATTCCTATTCCGCCCAGCTGTGCCGGACAAAGCGTCACCACACTTTGTCTCGACTGATCCACTCTACTAGACTCATCCACTCCCAGCTCGTGCTTTTTGTCCTCAGCCAGGCCCTCCCGGAAACCCTACAGTTCTTTCCTTTCACTTTGAGTGACCTCTGCGGCATTTCAATTGATTACACAAACCACATCCCCACATTTTAAATTCCAACCCCTATTTTAACATCCTCAGCAAATAAGCCAGCCTCCTGCTTTAGAACTGTTGCCCAAAGTGATGTGCTCAGCCTCACGACATCCCCCAGCGCCTAGGTATCTTCTTGCTCAGTGCTTTTCAAAGTGGTGAAGGACTTTTTAAAAAATTTTGAATCCATTTCAGACCAATGCATACACAAAATAAAAATATCATTGCAGGGCCGGGCGTGGTGGCTCACACCTGTAATCCCAGGCTAAGGTTGGTGGATTGCTTGAGCTCAGGAGTTTGAGACCAGCCTGAGCAAGAGCAGAGTGAGATCCTGTCTCTACTAAAAATAGAAAAATTAGTTGGGCATAGTGATGGGCGCCTGTAGTCCTAGCTACTTGGAAGGCTGAGGCAAGAGGATCACTTGAGCCCAAGAGTTTAAGGTTGCCTTAGCAAACTCAGCTTGTTGTAAACTTTCCCGAATGCTTCCTCTGTACTTCCTGTTCAGCATGGGCCAGCACCTGCTGAGAGGTCAGCTCAGTCTGTGACCACACTTCAAGTAGCACTGCTCTAGCCCACAGAAATTTCACCAACTCCTTGTCTGATGCACTGTTAACAAAGGGACCCTAAAAGCTGAATTATAAGATTTAGGAAGAAAGGCAATAAAAGATGACAACCTTGATAATCAGAGAGACTTCCCATCCAATCTGTCGCCAGCAGGAGGGAAGGAAAGAGATGAGTTACAGAACAGATAACAGGAGTGGAAGAGCCTAGGTTTTGGGACCTGGGCCCCAGTGCCAGAGAATCTGTCAGCTTGTTGGCCTCTCAAGATCCCTGGACTGGTTTCTGTGATATCAGACTAAAATGGGCTCACCATTTACCCAAGTTAAGAAGGTCACTGGGACTCACTCTTCAAGCATCAGAGTGTGTCAAAAAGCAGTCTTAACACAAGAAAAACATCAGACACATTATGATAGAAGGGCACCCTATAAAATCTCAAAAAGTAAATCAAAACTGCTAAAATCTTCACAAAGTAAGTCTGAGAAACTGCCATAGCCAAGAGGGGCCTAAGGAGACATCACAGCTCAACCTAATGTGGCATCCTAGATAAGATCCTGGGATGAAAAAGGGACGTGAGGGGCGGTGCCTGTGGCTCAAGGAGTAGGGCGCCGGTCCCATATGCCAGAGGTGGCGGGTTCAAACCCAGCCCCGGCCAATAACCAAAAAAAAAGAAGAAAGAAAGAAAAAGGGACGGGAGGGATAAGCTAAGGAAATCTAAATGAACTCTGGATGTTAATAATAAGGAATCAATGGCCAAGGGCGGTGGCTCATACCTGTAATCTTAGCACTCTAGGAAGCCGAGGTGAGAGAATCCTCTGAGCTCACGAGTATAAAACCAGACTGAACAAGAGCCAGAGCCCATCTCTACTAAAAATAGAAAATTAGCCAGGCATTGTGGTGGGCTCCTGTAGTCCCAACTACTTGGGAGGCTGAGGCAGGAGGATCACTTGAGCCCAGGAGTTTAAGGCTGTTGTGAGTTAGGCTGACACCATGCCACTTTAGCCTGGGTAAGAGTGAGACTCTGTCTCAAAAAAAATAAAGTAATATGGGTTGGCGCCTATAGCTCAGCAGCTAGGGCAGCAGCCACATACATGGGAGCTGGCAGGTTTGAAACCAAGGTGGGTCTGCCAAACAACAATGACGACTACAACCAAAAAATAGCTGGGCATTGTGGTGGATGCCTGTAGTCCCAGCTACTTGGGAGGCTGAGACAAGAGAATCACTTAAGCTCAAGAGTTTGAGTTTGCTATGAGCTACGAAGCCACAGCACTCTACGGAGGGCGACATAGTAAGACTATCTCAGGAAAAAAAAGTAATAATAAGGTATCAATATTGTCTTATTAATTACAATAAATAGGCATACTAATGGAAGATGTAAATAACAGGCAAACCTTCTGTACTATATTATCAAAGTTTTCTGTAAATCCAAAACTATTCTACAAAACATCTACTGATTTAAAAAAGAGGCAATGGTGGTGGGCGGCGCCTGTGGCTCAAGGAGTAGGGCGCTGGTCCCATATGCCGGAGGTGGCGGGTTCAAACCCAGCCCTGGCCAAAAACCACAAAAAAAAAAAAAAAAAAAAAAAAGGCAATGGTGGTCTGTAAGTAGAGGGGAGATGTTAGAATTAGAGTATACAGAGCCACAGCAGCTTTGGAAATCACTCTACCCAGGGCAACAAAGTGAAACTCTGTCTCAAAAAAAAAAAGCCTCCATAGGGCAGTAAGATTGAATATACCAGGTGGCGCCTGTAGCTCAGTGGGTAGGGCGCCAGCCACATGCACTGGAGCTGGTGGGTTCGAAACCAGCCAGGGCCTGCTTAAAAAATAATAATAATAATAAATAAAATAACAATGACAACAATAACAAAAAAATAGCTGGGTGTTGTGGCGGGTGCCTGTAGTTCCAGCTACTGGGAGGCTGAGGCAAGAGAATTGCTTAAGCCCTAGAATTGGCAGTTGCTGTGAGCTGTGATGCCACAGCACTCTACCCAGGGTGACAAAATGAGACTCTGTCCCCATTCCCAAAAAACTCAAACCTGTAAGATCAGTGAATACACTCACCTTGGCCTCCCAGAGTGCTAGGATTACAGGCGTGACCCACTGAGCCTGGCCCAATGTTTCTCATTGTAAATGACAGATTTGGCATTTGGTTTGTGTTTTGAACTTGTATGAGCTGGGTTAGTATGAGTCAGCCTCCCTTACCCCTGAATACTTTGGAACACGAACAAACCAAGTTTCTAGGCACCAGTATTATTCATTCTTTGGTTAGTCACAGTAACAGATTCTCTACAGAAATTGGGGTGGGGGAGACATGACTGCACAAAGCCTACCCTGTGAAGGAGTCCCACATAATGATCAAGCAGTCTGGCCCTTTGTCTGCTGTAGCAATCCACCGCCTGTCTTCACTGACGCAGAGGCAGGAGATAACATTAGGGTGGCCCTATAGAAATGGAGAAAAAATGCTCTGAAAATATCCAGAATACTGCCCAACCTTAGGTACCATCAAGAAAGGCTGAGCTTCCACAGAGAAATCTAAACTTCTTTCAACGCTCATCTGGCTAAAAATTCTACTCCCACTGGCCTTCCCTGGGGTTCTTGCATCTTCTAATAGGTAGTTTTCAAATTTCCTCTCCCCAATAAACTCAGACTGGGTGCAGGGTCTCACACCTATAATCCTAGCACTCTGGGAGGCCGAGGTGAGTGGATTGCATGAGCTCAGGAGTTTGAGACCAGTCTGAACAAGAGTGAGACTTGGTCTCTAAAACCTAGCCCAGCATTGTGGCAGGTGCCTATAGTCCCAGCTACTTGGGAGGCTGAGGCAAGAAGATCACTTGAGCCTAAGAGTTTGAGGTTGCATTGAGCTGTGATGCCATGGCACTCTAATGAGGGTGACAAGGTGAGACTCTGTCTCTAAAAAAAAAACAAAAAAAAAACAACAACACATGTAACTGAAAGGGTAACATGAAACTGTTTACCAGGTCAACTAGTGGAAAGTCAGATACTAAGAAATAGGACATTTGGATAGGTCATTTGGATAGTGGAGTGGTGTGAGGAGGGCAGACATGTGTAAGGAGGTTTAGAGAGAGTGAAACGTAGACAGAGCTGCTGAAGGGAAGGAGGGAAAAGAGAATAACTTAACACTTTCTTACTTACTTACCTACTTAATACTTCCAAGTCAGGAGACCTGGATTTATCATTACTAGTGCAATCTTGAGCAAATCACTTAAATCACTCTGGGCCTCAGTTTCTTCTATAAAAATGGGTGCATTAACACTCACTTTTCAGCATGATTATAAGGAGCACAACCCTTTGAAAACTAGAGGGATCTACATGTCATTAGATCTGCATCCCTGCTGAACAGGTGCCTCTCTTGTTTCACCATAGTTACGTGGAGACATGATCTACCCGGTCCACATTTTTGCAGAAATGTGAAAAGCACAAGTGTTTTAAATCCTTATAACTATAAAATTAACATCAACTGTTGTCTGTAAGTTGATTTTGATTAGAATCAGAAAGACAATGAACAACAAAATGTCCTTCTAAAGAGAGGATTTTCTGTAGATCAAAGAGAGGTCAGAAAGCATGACAGTGATATAAAGAAGTCATCCTTTGACATACAAAACAAAATGCTCCACACAGATTAAAGACAACCTCTTTTACTTGCAAGAAGGAAAACCCAGCATACCTGAAGGTGGTACTGATGATTCCTGAAGACATTGTAGATGACTGCAGTATGAGCACAGACAAACAGAAGAATTCTCTCATTTTCCTCTCGAATATAGTAAACAGGAAGAGAGCTGTTCCACCCAAAGCACCAGGTCATGGTCTGGAAAACAAAAATAAAACCATGAAGACACTACAGTGTGGTTCGGCGCCCAGGGCACAGTGGTTACAGTACTAGCCACATACACTGAGGCTGGCAGGTTCGAACCCAACCCAGGCCAGCTAAACAATGACAACTGCAACAAAAAATAGCCGGGTGTTGTGGCGTGTGCCTATGGTCCCAGCCACTTGGGAGGCTCAGGAAAAAGAATCGCTTAAGCCCAAGAGCTTGAGGTAGCTGTGAGCTGTGACGCCACAGCACTCTACTGGAACAACAAAGTGAGCCTCTGTCTCAAAAAAAAAAAAAAGATACTACAGGGTGGTACCTGTGGTTCAAAAGAGTAGGGTGCCGGCCCCGGCCCCGGCCCCATATACCGGAGGTGGCGGGTTCAAACCCAGCCCAGTACTATGGCTCCTGGTGTTCCTGGCATAAGTCCCTGGAGGAAGAGGATTTGATAGCAAAAGTCCAATGAAGAGAAACCACTTAGAGGCTCGGCGCCTGTGGCTCAAGCAGCTAAGGCACCAGCCACATGCACCTGAGCTGGCGGGTTCGAATCCAGCCCGGGCCGCCAAACAACAATGACGGCTGCAACCAAAAAATAACCGGGCGATGTGGTGGGTGCCTATAGTCCCAGCTACATGGGAGGCGAAGACAGGAGACTCGCTTGAGCCCAGGAATTTGAGGTTGCTGTGAGCTGTGATCCATGGCACTCTACCCAGGGCAACAGCTTGAGGCTCTGTCTCAAAAAAAAAAAAAAAAGAGAAACCACTTAGAAAGTCCTCAACTGCATGCTATAATACGGATAAATCTTGAAATGTTATGATAAGTGAAAGAAATAGTGACATAGTTGCACAACCCTATGAGTATGCTAAAAACCAATAAACTGTATTCTTTAAAAGGGTGGATTTTTGAGGATGTGAAAAAATTGGAACTCTTGTGTACCCTGGTGGGAATGTAAAATAGTGCAGCAGTGGTAGAAACTAGTATGGCTATTCCTCAAAAAATTGAAAATAAAGTTACCCTATAATCTAGCAATTAAGTTTCTGGGTATATAACTCAAAATTACTGAAAACCAGGTATTAAAAAATACTTGTATATCCATGTTCATAGCAGCAGTAATTACTCACAACAACCAAAGGTGAAAGAAACCCAAGTGTCCACTAATGGACAAACGGATAAACAAACTGCATGGCCTATTCATACAACAGAAAATTACTCAGCCTTAAAAAAGAAGGAAATTCTTACAGAGGCCACCATATGGATAAAACTTGACAACATTCATAAGTGAACAAACCAGTCACAAAAGGAAAAATACTGCATGGCTCCACTGATATAACATACCTAGAATAGTTAAATTCACAGAAACAGAAAATAAAAAATAGAATGATGGGTACCAGAGGAGGTCAGAGGAAGAGGGTATGGGGAGCTGTTCACTGGGTGCAGTGTTTCAATTTTGCAAACTCCTGGAGATGGGTAGGAGGGATGGTTGCAAAGCAAGGTGAAGGTATTTAATAACCCCGAACTGTAAATTTGAAATTGTTAAAATGGCAATTTTTTTTTTGAGAGAGGATCTTGATCTATCAATCAGACTGGATAGCAATGACAATCACATCTTACTTCAACCTTGAGCCCCTGACCTCAAGTGATCCTCCTGTCTTAGCCTCCCCAAGTGTGAGGATTACAGGTCTGAGCACCACATCCAACTGCATTTGATTCTTACACACCTTTTTCTTGGGAGGATAAATGATAAAGAGATAAAATCCATCCAAGTGCAATGGCCGACACTTATAATCCTAGCACTCTAGGAGGCCAAGGGGGGAGGATTGCTTGAGGTTAGAAGCTCAAGAATAGCCCTAGCAAGAGTGATACCTTATCTCTACCAAAAATAGAAAAAATCAGCTGGGTGTGTTGGTTTGCATCTGTAGTACCAGCTACTAGGAAGGCTGAGCAAGAGGACTGCTTGAGCCCAGGAGTTGGAGGTTGCTGTGAGCTATGATGACACCTCTGCACTCTTGCACTATCCCCAGGGCAATAGAGTGACAACACTATCTCAAGAAAGAAAAAAGATAAAATCCCCTTGATGAATAAAAATTCTATACTGCTTGGGTGGCACCTGTGGCTCAGTCGGTAAGGCGCCGGCTCCATATACCTGAGGGTAGCAGGTTCAAACCCGGCCCGGCCAAACTGCAACCAAAAAATAGCCGGGCGTTGTGGTGGGCGCCTGTAGTCCCAGCTACTCGGGAGGCTGAGGCAAGAGAATCGTTTAAGCCCAGGAGTTGGAGGTTGCTGTGAGCTGTGTGAGGCCACGGCACTCTACCGAGGGCCATAAAGTGAGACTCTGTCTCTATAAAAAAAAAAAAAATTCTATACTGCCAAGAATAAATCTAAAACAAAAATGTTATGAAATGAGAAATTATAGGTACTATAAATCTGACTACTGCTTTTAATTCTTTCTTTTTTTTAAGAGACAAAGAGTTTCATTTTGTCGCCCTCAGTAGAGTGTCATGGTGTCACAGCTCACAGAAACCTCTAGCTCTTGGGCTTAGGCGATTCTCTTGCCTCAGCCTCCCAAGTAGCTGGGACTATAGGCACCCGCCACATTGCCCGGCTATTTTTTTGTTGCCGTTTGGCCAGGGCCGGGTTTGAACCCCCCACCCTCAGCATATGGGGCCAGCGCTATACTCACTGAGCCACAGGAGCCGCCCTGCTTTTAATTTTAATTTTGTTTTCACAGTCTTCTATAAAAATTAAAGATAAACAAACTGGAATATTACTCAGTGAGAAAAATTAATGAGCTATCAAGCCACGAAAAGATATGGAGGCTTGATATGCATAAATGCATATTCCTAAGTGAAAGAGAAAGCCTGAAAAGGTGGTATACTGCATGATTCCAATATATGGCATTCTGGAAAAGAAAATCTATGGAGACAATAAAAAGATCAATGATTGCCAGGAGAGAGGGATGGACAGATGGGTGGAGGATGGGGATTTAAGGTAGTGAATCTGCTCTGTGTCATACTAGAATAGGTGTATGTCATTATACGTTTGTCAAAGCCCACACAATGTATAACACAAAAATGATCCCTAATGTAAACTATAGATTTTAGTTAATAATAATGTATCAATATACGTTTGTCAACTAACAAATGCACCACACTAATGCAAGATGTTAATAAAAGGGAAAACTGGGGTAGCACCTATGGCTCAAAGGGGTAGGGCGCCAGCCCCATATGCCAGAGGTGGCTGGGTTCAAACCCAGCCCTGGCCAAAAACTGCAAAAAAATAAAAAAATAAAAACCAGCGTGGCGCCTGTGGCTCAGTCGGTAAGGCACCGGCCCTATATACCGAGGGTGGTGGGTTCAATCCCGGCCCCGGCCAAACTGCAACAAAAAAATAGCCGGGCGTTGTGGCGGGCGCCTGTAGTCCCAGCTACTCGGGAGGCTGAGGCAAGAGAATCGCTTAAGCCTAGGAGTTGGAGGTTGCTGTGAGCTGTGTGATGCCATGGCACTCTACCAAGGGCCATAAAGTGAAACTCTGTCTCTACAAAAAAAAAAAAACAGAGTTGGCTTAAAAAATAAATAAATAAATAAAATAAAAGGGAAAACTAGAGAGGAAGGAGGCGCAAGGGAGTACATGGGCACTCTCTGTGTCTTCAGTTCAATTTTTCTCTAAACCTAAAACTACTCAAAACTAAAGTCTATTTAAAAACGAATTAGAGCAGTGCCTGTGGCTCAGTGAGCAGGGCGCCGGCCCCATATACCAAGGGTGGCAGGTTCAAACCCGGTCCCGGCTGAACTGCAACCAAAAAAAATAGCGGGGCGTTGTGGCGGGCGCCTGTAGTCCCAGCTACTCGGGAGGCTGAGGTAGGAGAATCGCCTAAGCCCAGGAGTTGGGGGTTGCTGTGAGTCGTGTGACGCCACGGCACTTTACCAAGGGCCATAAAGTGAAACTCTGTCTCTACAAAAAAAAAAAAAAAAACAGAGTTGGCTTAAAAAATAAATAAATAAATAAAATAAAAGGGAAAACTGGAGAGGAAGGAGGCGCAAGGGAGTACATGGGCATTCTCTGTGTCTTCAGTTCAATTTTTCTCTAAACCTAAAACTACTCAAAACTAAAGTCTATTTAAAAACGAATTAGGGCGGTGCCTGTGGCTCAGTGAGTAGGGCACAGGCCCCATAGACCGAGGGTGGCGGGTTCAAATCTGGCCCCAGCCAAACTGCAACAAAAAAATAGCCAGGCATTTGTGGGTGCCTGTAGTCGCAGCTACTGGGGAGGCTGAGGCAAGAGAACCGCCTAAGCCCAGGAGTCGGAGGTTGCTGTGAGCTGTGTGAGGCCACGGCACTCGACCAAGGGTGATAAAGTGAGACTCTGTCTCTACAAAAAAGAAAGAATTAAAGCCAAGTTAGGAAATGCAGAAGAGCACTGAAAGTGATGGTTAAGTGATGAGCTGCTAAAAATCAGTGAGTTATATTGGGAGTATAGAAACAAAATCTGGTAAGTTTCCATTTTTATCTTTGAACAATACTTACAAAGTTAAATTATTTCTCTCCAAGATAAACATGGCAGGTAACATGGCTGACTTCTCTCTCTTACATTCTTCACTCCCCATCCTCTCCTGTTTCCATCTGCTCATTCCCTATAATTTATATTTATATTTAGCTCTCTTATTGTGTGGGTGTGAGTGGTAGAATTATGGAATCATAATTGTCTCAAGCTGCAACTTCTAGGAACAGAATTATTTAATAGTCGGCTGGTTCTTAAAAGCTGATTTATTCAAATGAAATTGTTCTTTTGGAAACTAGCTAATCCTAAAAGGATCATTTTATTCATCCTAGAAATTTATTTTTCTATTTAACAAAGTAGTTATAAAAAGAAAACATTCCTAACCATCCTGAGCAGACTCCTCTCGTTAGCTGTAACGGCTCTTCCAAAGTCAAAATTAGGCTGACTTCCCTCAGTACTAACACAAACACCTTAGTCAAGCAGCATTCACTACTGAAATCACATAGCATCAATCATCATGTGTTGCACCATTTTTTTTTTTGAGAGAGCCTCACTTTGTCACCCTCAATAGAGTGCCATAGCATCATAGCTCACAGATAACTTCAAACTCAGCTCAAGTGATTTTCTTGCTCAGCCTCCTAAGTAGCTGGGACTACAGGTGCCTGCTACAATGTCTGGTTATTTTTTAGAGATGGGATCTCGCTCTGGCTCAGCCTAGTCTCACAGTGTGAGCTCAGGCAGTCCACCCACCTTGGACTCCCAGAGTGCTAGGATTACAGGCGTGAGCCACCGCGCCCGGCCTTTGGACTAGTTTTGTTTGTTTGTTTGAGACACAGCCTCAAGCTGTCACCCTGGGTAGAGTGCTAGGGTATTACAGCTCACAGCAACCTCCAACTCCTGGGCTCAAGCGATTCCCCTGCCTCTGCCTCCCAAGTAGCTGGGACTACAGGCGCCCACCACAACGCCCAGCTATTTTTAGGTTGCAGCCGTCATTGTTGTTTGGTGGGCCTGGGCTGGATTCAAATCCGTCAGCTCAGGTGTATGTAGCTGGCACTTAGCTGATTGAGCCACAGGAGCCGAGCCTGTTTGTTTGTTTTTTAATTTCAGATTGTTATGAAGGTACAATTAGGTTACAATGTTTGTGTTTGTTAGGTAAGGTCCCTGTTGTAGTTCTATCCCTAACTCATTTTGCACCAGTTTTAACATTCATGACGAATGATGGTGGAGATATACACCTCTTTACGTCAATATTTTTCTAAAACATGGTAATCTGGAAAACAAAATGTTTTTGTCATAAAAGAAAGGATCTGACTAGATGATGCTCATAAGATTACTGTTCATAAATACACGATTACCTTGTGTCTTTGGTGGAGATGGGATTCACAATTAGGCCTATTTAAATCAAACCATGAGCATGATTTAAGTTATGACAAGCCTGCGACTAAGGCAGGGGACCCCAAAGGAAAAGGAAGATGTTACAGACACCAGAGCTATGGAGGAGCACATTCACTGCAAGAACTTTTGTGAGAGCAAGAATCTAGATGCAACATAAATGGCTGCTGAGAGGGGAAGAGTTAGATTTAAAAAGAGGGGCCTGTATGGTGGCTCACACCTATAATCCCAGCACCCTGGGAGGCCCAGGCAGGAGGATTGCTTGAGGCCAGGAGTTTGAGTATAGCCTGAGCAAGAACAAGACCCCAGTCTCTACTAAAAGTAGAAAAAGGCTCAGCACCTGTGGCTCAAGTGGCTAAGGCGCCAGCCACATACACCTGAGCTGGCGGGTTCGAATCCAGCTCCGCCAGCCAAAACAACAATGACAGCTGCAACCCAAAAATAGCCGGGCATTGTGGTGGGCGCCTGTAGTCCCAACTACTTGGGAGGCTGAGGCAGGAGAATCACTTGAGCCCAGGAGTTGGAGGTTGCTGTGAGCTGTGATGCCACAGCACCCTATCCAGGGTGACAGCTTGAGGATCTGTCAAAAAAAAAAAAACTCTTCAAGGGCTGCACCTGTGGCTCAAAGGAGTAGGACGCCAGCCCCACATGCCAGAGGTGGCGGATTCAAACCCAGCCCTGGCCAAAAAAAATAAATAAAAGTAGAAAAAAATCAGCCAGGTGTGGTGGTATGTGCCTATGGTCTGAGCTACTCGGGAGGTTGAAGCAGGAAGATGAAGCTCAGGAGTTTGAGGTTGCAGTAACTTACGATATAACAAAAAAAAATTAAAAAGAAGAGCTACATGTACTAATATAAGAAACCTTCTGGGCAGTGCCTGTGGCTCAAGGAGTAGGGCGCCGGCCCCATATGCTGGACTTGGTGGGTTCAAACCCCGCCCTGGCAAAAAAAAAAAAAAAAAAAAGCAACAACAAAAAAATAAAAAGAAAGAAAGAAAGAAACCTTCTAAGACATATTAAGTGGAAAAACATTTTGCAGAGATGCAGAATTATCTCACTGATAAAAACAAAACAAAAAGTAAATGCTAAATGTGAGAACACATACACATATGAGCACGCGGATAACACGTTTATACATGCATTGAAAAAGTCAGGAAACGGGCAGCGCCCGTGGCTCAGTGAGTAGGGAGCCGGCCCCATATGCCGAGGGTGGCGGGTTCAAACCCAGCCCCGGCCAAACTGCAACAAAAAAATAGCCGGGCGTTGTGGCGGGCGCCTGTAGTCCCAGCTGCTCGGGAGGCTGAGGCAAGAGAATCGCGTAAGCCCAAGAATTAGAGGTTGCTGTGAGCCGTGTAACGCCACGGCACTCTACCTGAGAACGGTACAGTGAGACTCTGTCTCTACAAAAAAAAAAAAGAAAAAGTCAGGAAACATACACAATTATACTGAGCAGTAACCGTAGTTACTTCAGAGAAATGGGATCAGAGTGGAAGTATTTGTAGGAAGAGGGATCTTTGCCTTCAAAAATGTATATATTGTCTGGATTTTTTACAAAGAGCACTGAGTAGAGCGGCGCCTGCGGCTCAGTCGGTAGGGCGCCGGCCCCCTTATACCGAGGGTGGCGGGTTCAAACCCAGCCCCAGCTGAACTGCAACGAAAAAATAGCCGGGTGTTGTGGTGGGTGCCTGTAGTCCCAGCGACTCGGGAGGCTGAGGCAGGAGAATCGCTTAAGCCCAGGATTTGGAGGTTGCTGTGAGCTGTGTGATGCCACGGCACTCTACTGTGGGCCATCAAGTGAGACTCTGTCTCTACAAAAAAAAAAAAATAAATAAACAAAGAGCACTGAGTATTTCTTTTTTTTTTTTGTAGAGACAGAGTCTCACTGTACCGCCCTTGGGTAGAGTGCCGTGACGTTACACGGCTCACAGCAACCTCTAACTCTTGGGCTTACGCGATTCTCTTGCCTCAGCCTCCCAAGTAGCTGGGACTACAAGCACCCGCCACAACGCCCGGCTATTTTTTTTTTTTCTTGCAGTTTGGCCAGGACTGGGTTTGAACCCACCACCCTCGGCATATGGGGCCGGCGCCCTACTCACTGAGCCACAGGCGCCACCCGAGCACTGAGTATTTTTAACAAAAAGAAAAAATAATCAAGAGGGGGAGGAAAGGAAAAAGAAGAAGAAAGAAAATACAAGCAAAAAGCTAAAGAAATGTCAGGAGGCTAGAGTATAAGGATTACTTAAATTTGAATCCAGCGTGGGCAACATAGCAAGACCCTCTGTTTAAAAAAAAACAAACAAAAAACCTGGCTTGGCCACTAGGGCGCCAGCCACATACACCGGAGCTGGCAGATTTGAACCTAGCCAGGGTCTGCCAAACAACAACAACAACAACAACAACAAAAATAGCCGGGCGTTGCGGTGGGCACCTGTAGTCCCAGCTACTTGGGAGGCTGAGGCAAGAGAATCACTTAAGCCCAAGAGTTTGGGGTTGCTGTGAGCTATGACACCACAGCACTCTACCCAGGGCAACACAGTGAGACTCTGTATCAAAAAACAAACAAACAAAAAAAGCTAAAGAAATCTGCCAAGTGAGACAGTTGAGACAGTCTAGAAAAGTTTTGGTTCTGCAGTCAGAACCCCAACTGGGAAGTGGCTCTTGGCAAGTCCTGAGAGCTGGGGCCATGACACACATTCTCATCAGGGATATTACCTGATTTCTTATTAGCTGGCTAAATAAGACAAAGGTCTTCATGGATCCTAAAAACTCAATCATTCTTTCTCTCAGACTGAGCAATTACAAGCTACAGAAGAGAACCTATAACTCCTCTGCTCAACTCTGCAGAAGGCAGGGAATCTGCAATTCCCACTAGATCTTTTCCTCCATCATCATCATCATCACACAGTTGTTAACACTTACCAAGTGCTCACTATGAGGTAGTGACTACAGTAAGTACTTTATATACACTTACTCAGTTCCAAATCTTCTAAAGGCATGAATCTATAGGGAAATTTTTTTTAAAAAGCATGAATCTAGGAAACAATTTTCAGAAAGTAGCAGATGGAGGAAGAAGGGAAAAAAACCTCTCCTCTTCCTTCTCCTCGTAAATGATAATATTTTTATTCCTCGCAGATGGTGCCTCTCTGGAATATTCTCAGCAGCAGCAAAGGCAGACTCCTTTGCACTGCTCGGGGCTTTTCACAGCAGCTCTCACTCTTGCCATGCCTTTCGCGTTCTGACCGTCTGGGAATGGATGGTTTTGGAGCATGCGAAGAAATCAAGACAGAAGAGAGGAGGCAAGAAGGGTAAGCAAGGTGTTGATGGAATATTACATTGTGAGGGAGAGAAAGAGGAGGGGAAGAGAGGGAAGAATAAAAAGGAGAAGGTGGAGTGGAAGACAAGGGAAAGGAAGAGAGATGGAAAAGAAAAGGAGGGTAGAGGAGGGATCAATTTTGAGTGAAATATCACCCTGTGCAACTGACAAAATACGTCTGGAATTTCCTGCCTGCTAAACAACACTATTGAACCCAGATGTAGCAGTTTATGTTCTACCACATGTGTCCAGCCAAACCTCTTAACTGAACTTTTAAAAGGTATAAGTCTATTATTATTTTTTTTTTTGAGGCAGAGTCTCGCTATGTCACCCTCAGTAGAGTGATATGGTGTCACAGCTCACAGCAACCTCAAACTCTTGGGCTTACGCGATTCTCTTGCCTCAGCCTCCTGAGTGGCTGGGACTTACAGGCGCCACAACACCCGGCTATTTTTTGTTGCAGTTGTTGCTGTTCAACAGGACTAGGCCGGGTTCAAACCCACCAGCCTCAGTGTATGTGGCCGGGGCCCTACTCACTGAGCTACAGGTGCTGCCTATTATTAGTTTTAAAAGCATCTTTCTGTTAATATTTTTTTCTCCCCCCAGCCATAAAATTCCCCTACTTCACAATACTTCCAAAGCACTAGGGGAAATTCTTTTCTTTTTTAATTTTTTTTAAATTTTATTCAAATTAATATGAGGGTACAATATTTCAGCTCCATTGTTCTCACTTCCAGGGCAAAGTTCCATTTGCAGAAGAGCCCCTCACCCAGGGGGCGTGTTATACACCCTCACAATGTGCACATTAGGTGAGATCTTGCCTCATGCCCTCCCTTCCTCACAGTGGTGGAAATTCTTACAAAAAGCATGTTACACTTACCAAGGGATATATGGTGCTGTCATCCTTCTGGAACAAAATGTCTTCCGTGGTAGTGGATACCATGGACTCCTCGGTGATTCCTGCTTTATACTGGAATTCTTTCTCTTTTTTATCGAGAAAGACTGATACTTTCTTTTCCTGTCCCTTCTTTTCCATCTCTGATTCCAAATCTCTTCCTTCTTGTCCCAATTCATCTTTGGGCATTTGGGTGGTTTTCTCCTCAAGGTCGCCTGAGGGCTGCCTTTCAGGTGAACAAACCTGTTGTTCCTCAAAACTGGTTTCATCAGAATCATGAAATTCATGTCCTGAGCTCAGGTGTCTTGAAAGCTCATTTGTTTCAGAACCCTCTGGTTGCAACGAATGCTTTGACTCACTACCTCTATGGGTTTTCTTTTAAAAGAAATAAAAGGAGATTGTGATGATAATGCAACATCCCCCCGTTATTGTTTTTAATTTTTTTTATTTTGTTTTTAATTTTTAACTTAAATTTTTTTTCTTTCTTTTTTAATTTAACTGACTGCTGGAAAAAATTTTTTCTTTTTTTGAGACAAGATCCTCCTTTCTAACAAAGGTTGGAGTGCGGGGGCCTGATCATAGTTTACTGCACCTTCAAACTCCTGGGCCTAAGCCTTGCCTCTTGCCTCAGCCTCCTAGGACTGCAAGCACCCACCACCAAACTCCGAGGCAGAGTTTCACTCTATTGTCCTGGGTGGAGTGCTGTGGGGTCATAATAGCTCACAACAACCTCAAATTCCTGGGCTAAAGTGATCCTTTTGCCTCAGCTTCCCAAGTAGCTGGGACTACAGCTGTATATCATAAGACATGGCTGATTTTTCTATTTTAGTAGCGATGAGGTCTCACTCTTTCTCAGGTTGGTCTCGAACTCCTGAGCTAAAGCTATCCACTGCCTTGGCCTCCCAGAGCTAGGATTATAGGTGTAAGCCACCACGCCCGGCCAGAGGACAATGTCTTAATATGTTGCCCAGGCTGGTCTCAAACTCTTGGGCCTAAAAATCCTCCCACCTCAGCCTCCCATGTATCCGGGATTACAGGTGTATACCACATCCCCCATTTAGTTTCCTTTTCTGTTCCTAATCAGCCAGTCTCACCAATATTAGCCTCTCCTTGGTATTAGGAAATGTTTTAAAAAGGAGGCTGGAACATTTTATATTTAAAAAATAAAGATATGTTAAGTTTATTCTTGGCCTGCTATTGCTAATACTAGCACAGCCCATAGCAAAACACAGTAGCAAAATCATTCTACTAAGTGGCACTGGTGGTCTCCAAAAGGCTGACTAGTCACAGAGAATTACTGATCCTTGGGCCAGAGTTGAGCTTTTATCATACTGACTCTGTGCTAAGACAAACACACTTCAGGTAACCCCTACCAGCCCTAAAGTCAGCTATGGCAACACACCTCCTCCAGGAAGTCTTCCATGATCACCCTCCAAACTGGGTTAAGTAGTGTTTTATCTTCCGGGTAACATTTGATCACTGCACATAGCATACTGTTTTATAATGTCTGGTTATAGGTGTGCCTCCTGACACACCTTAGAGCTCCTTAAAAGAATGGATTGTCTTATCTGGTTTTGTATTGACATAGCCTGGCCTATAATAAGCATTCAGTGAATGATTCTGAATGAATGGATAAATGAATTACAATAACTACTTTTTTTTTTTGTAGTTTTTGGCCAGAGCCAGGTTTGAACCTACCACCTCTGGTATATGGGGCTGGCGCCCTACTCCTTTGAGCCACAGGCACCACCCGAATTACAATTACTACTTACTGGGAAAGTTCCTGACACAGGTGACTGGAAATCAGTAACAAGTTTCTCCAAACTGACCATGGACTTAGTAATCTTTTGGACGGTGTCTTCTTCCTGTAATCCTGTTGCCTCTTCCTCCTGGGCTTCTCCTTCCTCTTTGTCCTCTTCTTCTTCCTCCTCCTCTTTCTCCTCCCCCTCCCCTTCCTCCTTTCTCTCCTCTCCCTCTTTCTTCTCCCTTTCCTCCTCTTTTTCCTCTTCCTCCTCCCTCTCCTCCCCCTCTTCCTCTGCCCTTTCCCTCTCCTCTTCCTCCTCCCTCTCCTCCCCCTCTTCCTCTCCCCTTTCCCTCTCCTCTTCCTCCTCCCTCTCCTCCCCCTCTTCCTCTCCCCTTTCCCTCTCCTCTTCCTCCTCCCTCTCCTCCCCCTCCCCTTCCTCCTTCCTCTCCTCTCCCTCTTTCTCCTCCCTTTCTTCCTCTTTTTCCTCTTCCTCCTCCCTCTCTTCCCCCTCTTCCTCTGCCCTTTCCCCCTCCTCTTCCTCCTCTCTCTCCTTCCCCTTCCCTTCCTCCTCTCTCTCCTCCCCTTCCTCCCCCTCTTCCTCCTCCCTCTCCTCCCCCTCTTCCTCCTCCCTCTCCTCTGCCTCTTCCTCCTCCCCCTCCTCCTTCCACTCCTTCACTCCCTCCTCCCCTTCGTTTTCTTCTTCCTCCTCCTCTTCCTCCCTCTCCTCCCCTTCTTTTTCTTCTTCCTCCTCCTCTTCCTTCCTCTCTTCACCTTCCTCCTCTTCCTTTTCCTCCTTCTCTTCCCCCTCCCTCTCCTCACCTTCCTCTCCTCCCTTTTCTTCTTCCTCCCCTTTCGCCTCCTCCTCGTCTGGAAAATCTCTCCATGCTAATGTGTCATCTTCTTTTGATTCTTGTATATTTTCTACTTCTTTATAATTTGGATTATAGTCTTCTTCCATTTCTGTTTCTCCATCTTCTTCTGTTTCTTCTAGGGAAGTTTCTTCTGCATCTGACATTCTTCTCTTTGGAGTTTCCTCTAGAGAAATTGTGACCACAATAATCAGCAGGCCCCTCTGTTTCCTATTGTGATTTCCTGGTGCACTAACCTATTGATGAAATGTGCAATACCAGCTCTGGTTCCTTCCCACAAGAATAAAAAGAATGTCATATTTGTGGGAAAGCCTAGCCCAAATCTTAAAAAAAATGATCCTGGGACCTCTTTGTCTTTCTAGGAATAATCTCAGAGCCATCTAACTCATTTAAAATATATTTATACTCCCACAGGCAGCAAAATGCATAACCCAGGCATTAGCAACAATTCCAACAGTAGGAATAAAAGAAGCAGCAGTGCAGCTTAGTATTAAAAGCATGGGCTTTGCAGTCAGCTTATCCTAGAACTGAATCCCATTTCACACTCATTTGCACTCACACTCATGAGTCCAGGGGCAACTCATCTTACTCTTCAGAAGAATCTGCATTTGCTCACAGGCAAAATAAAAATGATAATCCTAAATGCTAAGATTGTTGTGAAGATTAGGTAACACCTGTAAATTGCTCAATACAGTTCCAGCACATAGTGTCTGAAAATGGTAGCAATACTCAGTATGGAGCTAGAAGCAACCCTAATTCATAGAGAAAGAAACAGTTTAAAAGCCTTTTGACAAATTCTCTCATTTATTCCTTACAACAAACAAGAGTACCAACTGGGAGAAACGAGAAGGATGGACACGTTAGCTCTGAAAAGTTGGACCCAGAACAAAAATCGCCAAATTTTCAGTGCATTAGAATAAGAGAACCCAACTCCTTGAAAATATAGTCCCAAAGAGTACAGGGTAGATAAGGTGTTTCTATTTCTTCATTTCTCTTTCTTAGCCAATGTATCGGTTCATCAACTCCATCTCTGGCAAAAATTTAAGTAAATAAAGAGTTTCAGGCTCTGAGAAGTGAAGTGCCTTATTCAAGATGACAGTTGATAAGAAACAGATCTGACACTTAGTTCCTACATCTGAAAAATTACTCCCATGGATTCAAGTCCAGGGCTCTCACCACCAATTCAAACTTTGCCAGGGCATTTTTATGGGGACTGGGATGGGGACGGGTTCAACACCCAGTCGAGCCGCAGGGGCTTTAGGGCAGAGCTGGCAGGTGTGTGGTTCTGTGGTGGGGGCTCTTCTCCAGCTCGGATCTTCCTGGGGCCGTCCCAGGCCCAGCCCGGCCTGAGTAAAGTGCGTGCCCCTCATGAAGCACCAACTTCCGCCAGGCCTAGGGACCCCCACCCCAGGCTCCATGACCTTTGCCCCAGACTTACAGAGCGCGCCCACTCTCGTCCCCAAAAGGCCAGAGTCGTCTCTGCCGCCTGGACTCCCTCAGCTACTTCCGAGGGCTGGAGCTGCGGCTACCTTCTTATCTACGAACTCCTTAGTTACGGTTGCTACCCAAGCTTTGTCCCCATGGCAACCGCACAGCCTGGAGCGACAGGTCGTTAAGCTACCGGGCTGCTCCTGGGTCATGTGCCCAGAAAGCCGCCGCGAGCCAGGCTGGCGCGCCCCCTGCCGGTGGAAATGGCTCTTTTCGCCTGTCTTCCTCCCTTGCTTTCCTCCTCTCAAACCGTCCCCCACCTTTCCATGGTGCCATGTCCCCAAAAGGCTGCAGAGACCAAACCTGATGATTTTGATTTCCGAAGGGTTAGCAAGGTGAAGTTAAGAAGTCTGAACTCTTTGATAAAATTCTCTTGTCCAAAAGCAAACTAAATTTCCAGGTCTGGTAGATGGAACGCACATCTGTCCCGCCTGCCTCCTGGCCAGGGAACCACATGTTGTATAGAGAACTTTAACTAGCTGGGATTAAATATTATATAGACTACATTAACTTGCTCTTCTTATCACCAAGCGTTTCTGTAGAACTAGTTTGCAGAATCTATAGCATCATTCCATGTTCAAAATGACTCTCAGTTAGAATCTCACAGAAGACCAGGACAGGTGGCCATCCTGAGGTTTCCACAGGGAGGCCTGCAGGAAACCAGGCAGAGGCACTGATGCAGAACACTCTTTGCTGCTACTGTTTTAGGAGAATGAGAACTATGCCCCCTATCCCCACCACTATGCTTTGATGATGGTAAGGTGATTGATATGCATTCATCTCAAATTTTTAAAAAGGGATAAACTAGATGGACAAGCTGTGTTTATTATAGTCAGGGACTTATAAAAGGAAACTGGGAAACACTTGGAATTAAAATATGCAATTTAAACAGTAACTACTGGTAAACACAGCAAATCTGTAGCTACAAGAAAGGAATACACAATTTGAGGGAAGACATACCACAGGAACGCTTTCAAGTTGAAATGTTTTTAAGAACTCATAGCTGGAAGCATACACCAATACTGACTCCCAAAAGGGCAAGCTGGGGTCTGCACCTAACCCAAGCAAATCCAATCCCAAGAAACACAGGTTTGCTCAGCAGAATGTAGAAAAGTGGTGTACAAAAATTGGAGAAATAAACATTGTCATACCACAAAGAGACGGAAAGATGCAGACACATCATCAGTAGAAATCAGAGACCCATTTCAACAATTTAAAAGAGAAAAAATAAAAGAAGGAATAAGCATTTTCAAGAGGTCTGATCTGCAAACTGTAGTTCCCATTAGCAATATCAGGCATATCTTAGCAGTTTACAAAATAGTGCTGATCTCAGGGCAGGGCCTTGAGGTTCAATTACAGAAAGTCAAATTAGAAGCTAATCTGCAGTGCTTTATATTCCACAAGTGAAAGGAGCTTGCTGCCCTCTGGTAAATTACTGAAAAGGGACTAGCAGGGCTCGCTGGGGAGCCTACTGGCTTTCCTCATTCTCCAAAGGAAGCTGCTGCAGCCCTAAAGGCCTAACTGCTGAGGATACATGGAACTATTCAGCAATTTCTGTGGCCACACCAGCAGTGCTCCAGTGCAAAGAAAAATGTTGGTCAAATCCTGACTTTGGCACAATTGCTTGTTTGTTTTGCCCCACTTTCTATGAGGATGTTCTGTCTGAGCTTTGGTTTGAGAGAGTAATAAGAAATTCAGGTGGGGTGATAACCTGGTCATATCAGCACTGTAAAACTGTGTTTATTTGAAAATAAAATAAAATAAAACAAAATCCTAAAAGGTCATATCAGCACCTTCCAGAATAACTCTGAGAGTTATTAAGTTATTAAGAGAGTTATTAAGCCAGAGAATTCCCATTCAGGGCATTTGCAAAAGATGCTAAGCAGAAATCAAGTTTTCTAACAATGCCTTAATCCAGAGAGATTATATGAGAAGGCCATAGCGCTTCCACCACCTAGAAGTTCAGGCTTCCGGCCTCTTCCAGATCCTTTTGCTTCAGGGAGAGAAGAGAGTGAGGAAATCTCCACTAGACACAAGTCCAGGGCAAGAGAAGATGCTTTCCTGTTAATTAATGTTTCCCAAGGACAGTCATCTCTGCAGAGGAATAATGTTGCAACTGGAAGAAAAGAAGAAAAGGAATGGCGTAAATGCAGTGGGCTCCATTCAGGAAGGTCAGAAGGTAAGTCTTAGCTTTTCATCTACATTCTCTCATTCTTTTTTTTTTTTTTTTTCTTCAGGGGAAAGCATGAACACAGTCCCCCACTACCACAAATTATGCAGTCGAGTTTCCCACATTTTGGGAAATCACAGGGGTCAGCACATTCGGAGTGCAATGGATAAGCCTCACTCTGGGAAAACCACCTTCATGATTACGGTATCTCCCCTGCCAGGTAAGTTTATATACTTTCATTCTTTTAAAGCAAATGTGCAGTTAATGAAAGAACCAGAGAGATTTTTAGGAGAGACACCAGCTCCCTCTGCCTCTAGACTTGCAGTCTCATTCCTACCGCTCGTATTTACCACTAGTTCCTACACTGAGGATGCCCCAATGTCCCCCCAGATTTCCCTTCCACCTTCACGTCTAATACACACTCAAATGATGCTTCAGTGTGAATGTACAGAAATAGGTACTTTACCCCAGCAATCCTTTTCCTGACCAGCGTGTTGGAACAAGTCTGAGCTGGTGTTTCTCTCCCCTACGGATCACCACCACGTTCAGAGACTTCTGTAAAGAAAACAAGCACATTTTAAGAGTGGGCGGGGACGTGGCACTCTTGGGGCAGCCAGTGATGCTGGGAATCAGCACTATTTTCTTGGGAAAACACAGTTCCTCTCCCCCAAAAAATATTTAAAAGGTGCATATAAGATATACTTTATTAGTACAAAAGAATAAGATGAAATACAAATGAAGTGGTCATTCTAAGACTGTATTTTTTTTTTTTTTTTTTGTAGAGACAGAGTCTCACTGTACCGCCCTCGGTAGAGTGCCGTGGCGTCACACGGCTCACAGCAACCTCTAACTCTTGGGCTTACGCGATTCTCTTGCCTCAGCCTCCTGAGCAGCTGGGACTACAGGCGCCCGCCACAACGCCCGGCTATTTTTTTGTTGCAGTTTGGCCGGGGCTGGGTTTCTAAGACTGTTTATAAATTCAAAAATTGAAAACACCCAACATGTCCGTCAATAAGGTAGTATTCAAATCTAGTACAGTGATTTAAGAGTTTTAGTAAAACCAAAACAAAATAAAAACAGCAAGGTATGAACCCATTTGATTATATTTTTTTCTTTTTTTTTTAGAGACAGAGTCTCACTTTATCTCCTTTGGTAGGGTGCTGTGGCATCACAGCTCATAGCAACCTCCAACTCCTGGGTTTAGGCGATTCTCTTGCCTGAGCCTCCCAAGTAGCTGGGACTACAGGCACCTGCCAAAACGCCAGGCTATTTTTTTGTTGCAGTTTGGCCAGGGCTGGGTTTGAACCCACCACCCTTGGTATATGGGGCTGGCGCCCCACTCACTGAGCCACAGGAGCCACCCCATTTGATTATATTTTCTAAAAGGACACATGTGTTGCTTTGTGCAAAGTTTTCTGGAAGAATATACCCCCCCAAAACCTGGTAAGACTAGTTACTCTGAGAGAGAAATGTCAGTAGTTTGGAATAAGAGAAAGATGTTTCTGTTTGTGGGGGGAGACTATATGTTTTTATTATTAAGGAATCTACTTTTGTGACTTTCTTTTTTTTTTGTAGAGACAGAGTCTCACTATACCGCCCTCGGGTAGAGTGCCGTGGCGTCACACGGCTCACAGCAACCTCTAACTCTTGGGCTTACGCGATTCTCTTGTCTCAGCCTCTGGAGCAGCTGGGACTACAGGCGCCCGCCACAATGCCCGGCTATTTTTTTGTTGCAGTTTGGCTGGGGCTGGGTCTGAACCCGCCACCCTCGGCAAATGGGGCCGGCGCCCTACTCACTGAGCCACAGGTGCCGCCCTTGAATTTGAATTTTTATTTTATATTTAAGAGACTGAAATGGTCAAAATGCATATGAATAAAGTTCTTTTTTGTGTGTGTGTGTGATTTTTGGCCGGGGCTGGGTTTGAACCTGCCACCTCCGGCATATGGGACCGGCGCCCTACTCCTTGAGCCACAGGCGCCGCCCATGAATAAAGTTCTGATCTACTCCTGTCTGATTAGCACTATACTGCTATGCACTATACCATACTTCTTTCTTTAAATTCTCAGGTATGGTTTGGGCAGGGAAGAACCTTATTAATAAATTAAATGAAATGGTAGCCAAGTGTAGTTGCTCATGCCTGTAATTCCAGCGCTCTGGGAGACTGAGGCAGGAGGTCACTTGAGCCCAGGAGTTTGAGGCTGCAGTGAGCTATAATGACACCACTGCACTCCAGCCTGGGTGACAGAGCAAGACACTATCTCAAAAAAAAAAAAAAAAAAAGAAAAAAGAAAGAAAGAAATAGATACCAAGGGCGGCGCCTGTGGCTCAATGGATTAAGGCGCCGGCCCCATATGCCAGAGGTGGTGTGTTCAAACCCAGTCCCGACCAAAAAACTGCAAAAAAAAAAAAAAGATACCAAGTAAATTTTTAAAAATAACTTTTCAAATAGTCAAAATTACCATAAAACAAAGTTAAAAGACAAGGAACTAACCAGTAGAAAATATGCCACATGTATAACAAAGATGTGATATCTAGAAAATATAAAGAATCCCTACAGGGCGGCGCCTGTGGGCTCAGTGAGTAGGGCGCCGGCCCCATATGCTGAGGGTGGCGGGTTCAAACCCAGCCCCGGCCAAACTGCAACAAAAAAAAAAAGAATCCCTACAAATCAATTTTCTAAACCCAACAGAAAAAAATGGGAAAAAACATAAACAAGAAATTCAAAGAAGTACAAGTATAAACAAAGAAAGATAATCTTGGTAACTAGGAAAAAAGAAGTTACAAGACATCATTTAAGCAGAAATTTTAAAAGATCAACACTACAGAGTACTACTGATGATATGGTTTACTCACGTACTTTTTATCCAACTATGAATCAGTAAGATCTTTTCAAAGTACCTATTAAAATTTTACACATGCATAGCTCAGAGCCTGTAATTCTACTTTCTGGTATCTCCCTAAAGAAGCACCCACCTGTGTGCACAGTCACGCCAAGTATACAAGTGTTCATCCTGACATAAAACTGGAAGCACCAAAATGTCCACTGATAAGGCAGTGGACAAAACAAACTGCACTCCATTTATACAACAGAGAACTATACAGCAATAAAAAAGAATGAGTATGTACCAAAATGAAAAGATCTCCAAGAAACGTTGTTAAATGAAAACCCTAATTAGGAAGCAGGAAGGGGGAATTTTTTTTTTTTTTTTGAGACAGAGTCTCACTTTGTCACCCTTGGTAGAATGCCATGGCATCACAGCTCACAGCAATCTCAGACTCTTGGGCTTCAGCAATTCTCTTGCCTCAGCCTCCCAAGTAGCTGGGACTACAGGCACCCACCACAATGCCCAGCCATTTTTTTTTTTTTTTTTTTTTTTTGCGGTTTTTGGCTAGGGCTGGGTTTGAACCCACCGCCTCCCGGCATATGGGGCCAGCGTCCTACCCCTTTGAGCCACAGGCACTGCCCCAGGCCATTTTTTTGTTGTAGTTGTCACTATCGTTTAGCAGGCCCGGACCAGGTTCGAACCCACCTGCCCCTGTGTATGTAGCAGATGCCCTAACCACTGAATTACAGGCGCTGAGCCAGAAGGGGAATTTTAGTTAGGGTGGCTAGTAAAGGCCCTGTTGAGGTGTCACTGGTGCAAAGAAGACATGGGTGGCTCGGCCAGCCACATACACCAGAACTGGCGTGTTTGAATCCAGACTGGGGCCTGCCAAACAACAATGACAACTACAACCAAAAAATAGCAGGGCACTGTGGCGGGTGCCTGTAGTCCCAGCTACTGGGGAGGCTGAAGCAAGAGAATTGCTTAAGCCCAGGAGTTGGAGGTTGCTGTGAGCTGTGATGCCATGGCACTCTATCTAGGGCAACAGCTTGAGGCTCTGTCTCACAATAAAAAAGAGAAAATGGGGTAAGGGGGAAATCATTCCAGGTAGAAGGAACAGTAAGTGCAGAGACACTGAACTGAGACTGTCCTGAGTAACAGCACTAAGAAGGCAGCAAAGGACTCAGCAATGTTTCCCGGCCCCAAGCAAGTCCAGGGACATTGACCACATGCCAAGTGCTATGATCTGAATATTTGTGTCCTGCTCAAATTCATATGTTGAACCCCTAACTCCCAATGTGATGTATTAGGAGGTGGGGCCTTTGGGAGGTACTTAAGATGCAAGGGTAGAGCCCCTATGATGAAATTAGTGCCTTGCATAAGAGGCCCTTCTCCCCTTCTGCCACAGACTGTGATGACATAGGCAGAAGCTGCCACCTACAGACTAGAAAGCAGTGACACCAAATCTGCTGGCACCTCGATTGTGGACTTCCCAGCCTTCAGAACCGTAAGAAATGAATTTCTGTTTTTTGTAACCCACCTGGTCTATCGCATTATGTTACAGCAGCCTGAACAGACTAAGGCACCATGTAGCCCCAACTCACCCCCTCACTGTGCTGCACCACAGTGCTGATGTTACTCAGTGAGTGGAAGTTTTGGATGTTGACAGAGCCAAATTCCATAATCTCATCATCCACTTGTAGACCCTAAAAAGAGAAGAGATGATATAGAATCAGGCTAGGGATTTAATGTGCTTCTGGTGTTGCTTACCTTTCAATACCCAGTTTAATGTCAAGGTCAAGAACTTGTTTTCTATAGAGCAAGCTCAAAGCAGTGAGATCAGGGATTCAGACACAGGAAGGGGCAGTGGATAATTGGGCCACCTCCTCCTGAGGGTTCCTTCTAAGGCAGATCTAGTAAAAGTGGCCATGTCTACTCAATGTGTGACAGCTGATGGTTGTGGAGGCCTTAAGGTGTGTGGATAAGACAAATGCTGCTCTCTGGAGCCCTGACCCCAGATTCAAGGGTAAGAAGAGGCAGGCCAGTCTGGACCATTTAATTTAACAGTCAAAACAGACAAGACAAACATCTGTCCGAGAAGCGCCCGAACAAGCAGTCACAGGTACACGGCTGACCCAAACTACAGTGACCCTTTCATTCTAGGTCAGTGGTTCTCAACCTTCCTAATGCATCAGCCATTTAATACAGGTTGCAACCCACAGGTTGAGAACTGCTGTTCTAGATGCTAAGGAGGATGCAGACCACTACTCATTCATCCCTTTAACAAACATTTGTCATGGGCTGACTAGCCCGGTGCTATGTATTGTGGATAGAGTAGTGAATAAAACAGTTTATGTGGGTGGTGCCTGTGGCTCAAGGAGTAGGGTGCTGGCCCCATATACTGGAGGTGGTGGGTTCAAACCCGGCCCCAGTCAAAAACTGCAACAACAATAACAAGAAAAAAGTTTATGTGTAGCTTATAGTCCTGTGATCATTAAAGATTGACAGGACCTGGACCTGTTGGGTTCCTAACAGGACCCAATTTCCTGTTGGGAACTATGTATCCTGGCACAAGTTACTTCAGATCTTTGAGGCTTTTCCCGGTGGGTGAAATGAGGTAAAGATTAGTACCTACCCCAGAGGGTGGCTATTGGATTAAGTTTAAATACGTGTCCATGAAAAAACTTGCACAAGAATGTTCATGGCAGCGATGTTCACAATAGTCAAAAAGTGGAAACAATCCAGGCGGCACCTGTGGCTCCAAGGGGTAGGGCGCCGGCCCCATATGCCAGAGGTGGCAGGTTCAAACCCAGCTCTGGCCAAAAACTGCAAAAAAAAAAAAAAGAAAAAGTGGAAACAATCCAAATGTCCGTTAACTGACAAATGGATAAAGAAAATGGTACATCCATGTTGAGGAGTATGTTTTGGCCACAAAAAGGAATGAAATTCTAAAACATGCTACAATATGAGCCTTGAAAACATGATGCTAAGTGAAAGAAGCCAAACACAAAAAGCCACGTATTGTGTGACTCCATATACAGGAAATGTCCTGACTAGGCAAATCCATAGAGACAAAAAGTAGACTAGTGGGTGCCAGAGGCTGGGGAGAAATGGCCAATTTGTAAAGGGTTTCCTTTTAGGACAATGAAAATGTCCTAAAATTGATTGTGGTAATAGATGCACAGCTCTGTGAATATGCTAAAAGACACCAAATTGTATACACACTGCAAGTGGATAATGTTAAGGTATGTGAATTTTTTTATTTTTATTTTTTTGAGATAGTCTCACTTTGTCACCCTGGGTAGAGTGCCATGGTGTCATAGCTCACAACAACCTCAAACTCCTGGGCTTAAGCAATTCTCTTGCCTCAGCCTCCCATGTAGCTAGGACTACAGGCACCCGCCACAATGCCCGACTATTTTCTGTTGCAGTTGTCATTGTTGTTTAGCTGGCCTGGGCCAGTTTCGAACCTGCCAGCCTTGGTGTATGTGGCCAGTGCCCTACTCACTGAGCTACGGGTACCACCTGGTATGTGAATTTTATCTCAATAAAGCTGTTAATTTTTTAAAAACATACCAGGTAAGATGCATAACTCATTTTGCAGAATGCCTGATGCAAATGGCAACTATTATCATTCTTGACTTTTTTATTCAGGGCCTAGCTTAAATGAGCCCCAAGAAGAGATTCTCTTCCCCAAGAAGAGATTCTCACCTGGGACACTTAGCATCTTTTGACACGGAGAACAGTTCTCTACCCCCCGGTGTAGTAAGCAGCCAAGGCTGACCCCTCTCCAAAACCCTAGCCCCCTAGCACAAGGCTGGGTACATGACAGCCTTTGGTCAGTAATTGAACTTGAGCTGCACCATGTAGAGAGCAGGTCTATCTTCCCACAGACCCCCCTGCCAAGGGCCTTGGATTACCGCAGTGCTGGCTGGGGAGCCAGGGCTGATGCTGTTCACTTTGGCGAAGGCCTGAGAAGGTCTGTGGCTCACACTTTGCCCTGGTTTGTGGCTCATGGCCTCTTCCTGGGCCTCAGCCATGTCCCGGGCCTGCTTCTCCTTGTCGCGAGCATGTAGCTGGTGCAAGGCCTCCTCCACCTGCTTCATCACTTCCTTGTGATCATTCTGCAAGCCTGGGATGAAAACCACCATATCAGAGGCCAAGAGATATAGTCCTGTCCTAGGACAGGACTCCTGTATTCATTTGCTAAATATTTAATGAGCACTTCTGACATGCCATACATAGGGCTACTGGCCAAAAACAAACTCGGGACCAAGACAGAGGACCTTTCTCATGGACCTTATAGTCCAGGAAGGGGAGCAGCTATGGAACAAATAATTACAATAATATCTGATGGCTGTGGGGACATTCAGTCTGGCCTAAGTAACAGGAAGTTAGCCAAAGGACAACCTTGCTACGCTACCAGGCTCTTGCCAACTGCTGAGGTTTGGAAGGCAGAGCTAGTGTCATGAAATCTTTGATTTTTCTAGAAAAGCTGAAAATTGGGAGCCTTTGGGTAAAATCTCCTCATTTTTCAGTACTGACAGCTAATTCAAAATGTTGTGAATCACCATCCATGCAGACTCAACAAATCATGTATGTAAACCAGGCTGGCATTCTCATAACTTTTTTTAAACCTAAACAACTTTCTTACTGCTCTGGATTCTCCATCTTTGTTCAAGCCAGGTCACTCACATGATCCCCTCTGAGGACTTTTAAAGAAAGCCTGAGCAGACTAGCACTGTCAGCCAATCCATGGGTCACAGACTTCCCAACTTTCTAGGGCCTTTGACTGCAGACCTCCTGGGCTGCCAGGACTGGCTCCTCTGCCTGTCACTTTGGAGCAAAGATGAGGCACATGACTCAAGGACTCAACCCACAGGAGCAGTCCTTAAGAAAAGACCCCAAATTCGAATAAGAGGAAATAGCCACCTAAGAAGACTTAAAATGTTGCCAACATATGGTATGTGATTGCTTTCTGACTAGAAAAGCACTCGGCAAATGGCAGGGTCCATAAGGATCCCTAGATTTTTTGGCAACATCTGGTACATAGTAAGTACTCAATACATGGCTGTTGGGTAATGGCAGCGATTATTTTATTTATAATATATTACAGTTGAATTTTTTTGTTGCTTTTTTGAGACAGAGTCTCACTCGGTTGCCCAGGCTAAAGTGCCATGGCATCCTGCACTCAAGCCATTCTCCTGCCTCCACCTTCCAAGTAGCTGGGACTATAGGTTCCCACCCCTACACCTGACCAGTTTTTCTTTTTTTTAGTAGAAATAGGGTCTGAACCCTCCAGCCCTGGTGTATGTGGCGTCCTAGCTGCTGAGCTACAGGCGCTGAGCCAAGAATAGTTTTTGAAAAGAAGAACAATAAGGAGGAAGACCAATCAACCAGATTCTTAAGAATAATAAAGTCATTAACATGATGCCATATTAGCATCCAAAGAGTAGATCAATGGAACAATGTAAAAAGCCCAGAAATAGACCTAAGCATCATTAAAAACTTAGTATGTAATACTTCCAGCATTTCAAATTAAGGGAGAAAGAATGGACTATTAAATAAATGGTAATGAAAAAGCAGGCTAACGATTTGGAGAAAAATAAAAATCACCCCCCACACACACACAATAGGGAGTGCTTCTCAAATTTCCCCCAGTGGGCTCCATCCCTGGGGATTCTACAGGTTTAGCCAAAAGCCCCAAATTTCCCTTAAGAACAATTGTCTTAACATGTATCTTCCCATTTGTTTTAATGTAAAAATGAAATGTTTCTTTTCCTAAAATCATCGAGGAAACCTGAGACCCTAAGAAGTTTGAGAAGCAGGACCTTACACCAAAATATGCTGTAGTAAACAGATTAAACAGAAGTCATGAATTGAAAAATGCAGATGATAAATTCCCTTCTACTTTGTGGTAGAGACTACTGGCTGCCTCCCTGTGACAGAGTGAAGCATGGCCCACAAAGTCATCCACATCCTAATTCTCTGAACCTGTGAATATGTGACTTTATACAGCACAAGGGGCTCTGCAGATGTGATCACATTAAAAACCCTGAGATGGGGAGATGATCCTGGATTTTCTAGGTGGGCCTGATGTCATCACAGGGTTTCTTTTTTTTAGAGATGGAGTCTTACTTTGTTGCCCTCTGTAGAGTGCCGTGACATCACAGCTCACAGCAACCTCCAGCTCCTGGACTTAGGCGATTCTCTTGCCTCAGCCTCCCGCCACAACGCCTGGCTATTTTTTTTTGTTGCAGTTTGGCCAGGGCTGGGTTCAAACCCATCACCTTTGGTATATAGGGCCGGCACCTTACTCACTGAGCCACAGGTGCCACGCTACAGGGATTCTTTATAAGTGAAAAAGGAGGCAGGAGAGTGAGAGAAGGAGCTGTGACAACAGAATCAGAGGCCAGGGAGATACAACTACTGGCTTTGATGATGGAAGAGCATCAGGAATATGGGTGGCTTCTAGAAGCTGGAAAAGGCAAGGAAATGGGTTCTACCCTAGAGCCTCCAGAAGGAACTAGCCCTCCCAACACCTTAATTTTAGCCCAGTGAGACCAATTGGACTTCTCACCTCCAGAGCTATAAGATAATAAATGTTTATTGTTTAAGCCACTAAGTCTGTGGTCACTCCTTTTGGAAGAAACAAAAAATGAATAGATCACCCAACTTCTACTCTCTGCTAGTTCCTTAGTTAAAAGCAAATACAGGCTCAGCGCCTGTGGCTCAAGCGGCTAAGGCGTCAGCCACATACACCTGAGCTGGTGGGTTCGAATCCAGCCTGAGCCTGCCAAACAACAATGACAGCTGCAACCAAAAAATAGCTGGGTGTTGTGGTGGGCACCTGTAGTCCCAGCTACTTGGGAGGCGGAGGCAAGAGAATTGCTTGAGCCCAGGAGTTGAAGGTTGCTGTGAGCTGTGATGCCACAGAACTCTACCCAGGGTGACAGCTTGAGGCTCTGTCTCAAAAAAAAAGGCAAATACATAAAAGATTTAGGAGAGCAACATGCTTCTAGGAAAGTACATTCCCTATCTTTTCATGCAGGTGGAAGGGTCCAAAGAGGGGAAAACAGAAATTTCTGAGCATGATAGCTCACGCTTGTAATCCTAGCTTTTTAGGAGACTGAGGTGGGTGGACTGCTCGAGCCCAGGAGTTGGAGACTAGCATTAGCAACATAACAAGACCCAGCCTGTACAAAAATTAAAAAAAATTAACTGGGCATGGTGGCACATGGCAGTCCCAGCTACTCAGGAGACTGAGGCAGGCAATTCACTGGAGCCCAGAAGCTATGAGTAAGACCCTGCCTCAAAAAAACAAAAAGAAAAGAAAGAAAGAAAGAAAAAGGAACTGTGGAACCCTAGAGTCTAGCCCATTCCCTTGGTCTCAGTCCCTTGATGGGGACAGTGAGATAATCCCGTCAAGGTAGAAGAGAGGGCAACAGAAAACATCAACTATCGGTGACTTAATTTGTCTGTCTTTAACATCCCCTGCCACATGATAAGGGGCCATCCCCTGAAAGGGCCACTCACAGATGATGTTGTGCCTGGCAGTGCGGACTTGGTATAGGTCCACATCCGACCGGGGGTAGCCCTCGGAGTCCACCAGTGGCTCATTCATCCCAATTCCTTTTTGCTGGAGGGAAGAAACATAGTTATACAGATCTCACAGGTCTAACATCCTCAAGATGCCTTTCCCCAGACCCTCTTCCTTCAAAGTCATAATGAAAGTGAGGGCCATGGAAATCACCATAAACTTATCACAGACCTACACATGTGCTTTAGCTCTACACATGTGCTCTACACATGTCCTCACAACTACCTTCTCAAGTGGGCACTCTTTTTTAAGTTAATTTTCAATAATACAAGTAATGTATAAGTAATGTATACTCTTCTTTGTTGAAATTAGAATGGTGTTGCTTAAAACTACAGTCATTTATTACTGCCTAGTTCTCAAGACCAGAAGTCTGAAATCAAGGTGTCGGCATGGTTAGCTCCTGGAGGCTATGAGGGAGAATCCCTTCCATGCTCTCCCCCAGCCTCTGGTACTGCCGGAGTCCTTGGCTTGTAGCTGTAGCTTGAATCTCTGCCTCCATTTTCAGATGGTCTTTCTATGTCTGTGTTCCAAATCTCCTTTTATTTTTCCTTTATAAAGATATCAGTCACCGGGCGGCGCCTGTGGCTCAGTGAGTAGGGCGCCAGCCCCATATGCCGAGGGTGGCGGGTTCAAACCCAGCCCCGGCCAAACTGCAACCGAAAAATAGCCGGGCGTTGTGGCGGGCGCCTGTAGTCCCAGCTGCTCGGGAGGCTGAGACAAGAGAATCACCTAACCCCAAGAGTTAAGAGGTTGCTGTGAGCCGTGTGACGCCACGGCACTCTACCCTAGGGCGGTACAGTGAGACTCTGTCTCTACACACACACAAAAAAAAGATATCAGTCACTAGATAATTTTGCTATGTACAAACTGGGCACCTTGTCTAAGAGGTTTTCCTCTCTAAGCCTTAGCTTCCTCATTTATGAAATGGGAATAGTAGCACTCACCTCCTTTCCTACATGTTGTAAGCACTGGTGAGTTCACCTACACAGAGTACTGAGCACAGTGCCAAGTACACATATTGTCTAGTGCGTTGAATAGCAGTGGCCCTCTAAAAGATACACCCCTGTCCTAACCCCAGCACCTATGAACTTGACTTTATTTGGAAAAAGGATCTTTACAGATGTAATTAAGTTAAAGATCTTGAGACAAAATCATTCAGTGACTGGTAACTTGTTCTGGCACCCTAGGAAACTAGTATGTATAGAAAGTAATAAATGATAGCTGTAATTATTAGTCAGACCAGAGACAAGCTGCCCCATGTACACAGACACGGAGAATAAGGATCCCATTCTCTTTCCTCCCTTCCTCTCTGGTAGCCTCTCGGTTATACCCAAACCTCCTGTCTCCCTAACACAAGACACTTTGCAAATACCGCAGAAATGTACCGGCAGCTAAACACCAGTATCTGCCTCTTGCGTCCCCACAAAGACTAAAAGCTCATTAGCCTTTGAGAATTAATACATATAAGATACTGCTTCTCAAGGGGGAGGGCGTGCCACTGGGAGTTCATATACATGGATTAAATAACCCTGACTCCAAAATATGCCTGTAATCCTAGCACTCTGGGAAGCTGAGGTGGGAGAATACCTTGAGCTCAGGAGTTCAAGATCAGACTAAGCAAGAGTAAGCAAGAGTGAGGCCCTGCCTCTACTGAAAATAGAAAAACTAGCTGGGTGTTGTGGTGGGCACCTATAGTCCCAGCTACTCAGGAGGCTGAGAGAAGAGGATCACTTGAACTCAAGATCTTGTTTGAGGTTCAGGCAGCACCTGTGACTCAGTGGGTAGAGTGCCGGCCCCATATACTGAGCGTGGTGGGTTGGAACCTGGCCCCAGCCAAACTGCAACAAAAAATAGCAGGCATTGTGGCAGACACCTGTAGTCCCAGCCACTCTGGAGGCTGAGGCAAGAGAATCACCTAAGCCCAAGAGTCGGAAGTTGCTGTGAGCTGTGATGCCACGGTACTCCACCAAGGGCGACAAGGTGAGACTCTGTCTCTAAAAAACAAAAGAAAAAAAAAAAAAAAAAGAGTTTGAGGTTGCTATTGAGATGGGTGCCAGCTGCCTCATCACCTCCATAATATGGATGCCGGAGGCCTCACGACAGCCTCACACCACCACCACCACCACTCCACCCCTGGGTAGGAGGAAGGGGAGAAAGAGGTAAATGAAATGATGCCAAGTACCATTACTCTTAGATTGGTCCAGATCAGGCCAGAACAGAACAAGATAAGAACTACTGAGCTGAGCTGTCATGAGAAGGGTTAACAAGCTAAGTGCTGTGACAAACTGTTTTACTTATTCGCTAATTGCCAGATCTGCTTTATGTGACCTTTATGTTACCTATTTGCTAATCTGCTAAATTGCAAGGTTTGCTTCTGTAAAAGGGGTCATCCTGACCCCGTGCTCGCTTTTTGCTTCTTTTGCCAACTTTCTTTTTGCTTCTAATTGCTAACTTTCAGCCCACCTGTTTGGCCCTTTGCCAACTTTCAGACTAGAAAAAACCCCAACTTCAGACCCCTCAATGCTCTCTCACTTAGTCTGCTTTAGACTTTGCTGAGACAGCCCTGCAGTTAATAAAAGACTCCTTTTGGAAATTCTAATTTGAGTCGGTGATCTTTATCTCACCCCATAACACTATGAGCTAAAATGAAGCCATGGCACTCTACCCAGAGCAACAAAGTGAGACTCTGTCTCAAAATATAATAAATATTGGCCAAGCACAGTGGCTCACACCTGTAATCCTAGCACTCTGGCAGGCTGAGGTAGGTGGACTGCCTGAGCTCATGGGTTCGAGACCAGCCTGAGCAAGAACGAGACCTCATCTCTAAAAATAGCTGGGGCTCCACGCCCATAGCTCAGCAGTTAGGGCACTGGCCACATACACCAAGGCAGACGGGTTCGAACCCAGCCTGGGCCTGTTAAACAACAATGACAACTGCAACAAAAAAATAGCAGGAGTGGCAGGCGCCTTTAGTCCCAGCTACTTGGGAAGCTGAGGCAAGGGAATCGCTTAAGCCCAAGAGTTGGAGGTTGCTGTGAGCTGTGATGCCACAACACTCTACCAAGGGTGACATAGTGAGACTCTGTCTCAAATAACTAACTCAATAAATAAATAAAAATAGCTGGGCATGGGTGGCGCCTGTGGCTCAGTGAGTAGGGCGCTGGCCCCATATGCCGAGGGTGGCGGGTTCAAACCCAGCCCCAGCCAAACTGCAACAAAAAAATAGCCGGGCGTTGTGGCGGGCGCCTGTAGTCCCAGCTGCTCTGGAGGCTGAGGCAAGAGAATCGCGTAAGCCCAAGAGTTAGAGGTTGCTGTGAGCTGTGTGATGCCACGGCACTCTACCTGAGGGCGGTACGTGAGACTCTGTCTCTACAAAAAAAAACAAAAAAAAAAAATAGCTGGGCAATGTGGCAGGCGCCTATAGTCCCAGCTACTCGGGAGGCTGAGGCAAAAGAATCACTTAACCCCAAGAGTTTGAGGTTGCTGTGAGCTATGATACCACAGCACCCTACCGAGGGCGACAAAATAAGACTCTGTCTCAAAATAAATAAATAAAAAATAAATAAAATATGTATTCCTTTTCCAATTCTCTTCGATCCTTCAATAATCAAAGAAAAAGTCTGCATTTGATGTTGGTCTTTACAAAACCCTTAGATCACTTGCTATCTCTGGGACTCTCCGTTTTTTTTTTAAGTTTTAAATGGACATATCATACAATACTGACCCCTTTCAAGTGTATAATTCAATGATGGCTTTTCATCTGCTTACAAGAGTTGTATAACCATTACCACAATCAATTTTAGTACATTTTCATCACTGCCTAAAAAGAAACCTCAGATCTATTAGTAGTCACTTCAATTTTCCCTCTCCCCACTTCTTTTGCCAACCCTTAGCTACTTTGTCTCCATAGCCTATTCTGGACATTTCATATAAACAGAATTATGGAATATGTGATCCTTTGTGACTAACTTCTTTTTTTTTTGTAGTGATAGAGTCTCACTTTATGGCCTTCGGTAGAGTGCCGTGGCTTCACACAGCTCACAGCAACCTCCAACTCCTGGGGCTTAAGCGATCCTCTTGCCTCAGCCTCCCGAGTAGCTGGGACTACAGGCGCCCGCCACAACGCCCGGTTATTTTTTTGGTTGCAGTTTGGCCAGGGCCGGGCTTGAACCCGCCACCCTCGGCATATGGGGCCGGCGCCTTACCGACTGAGCCACAGGCGCCGCCCTGTGACTAACTTCTTTCACTTACCATAATGTTTTCAAGGATTATTCATGTTATGTCATATATCAATACTTCATTCCATTTTATTTGTTTTTTTTAGAGACAGGGTCTTGCTATGTTGTCCAAGCTGATCTTAAACTCTGGGCCTCAAGCAATCCTCCCACTTCAGTCTCCTGAGTAGCTGGGACTACAAGTATATCCCATCACGCCCAGCTATTTTTTCCTATTTTTTGTAGAGATGAAGTCTCACTATGTTGCCCAGGGTGGACTCAAACTCCAGGCCTCAAGCAATCCTTCTGCCTCCATATTGGCAACTGCAACCTAAATCCTGAGATTACAGGCCTTACACCCAGCACCATTTTTAAAAAATGAAAAACCCTGGCTTGGTGCCCATAGGTCAGTGGTTAGGGGTCCAGCCACATACAGTGGGGCTGGTGGTTTGAACCTGGCCAGGGGCCTGCTAAAGAACAATGACAACAACAACAAAAAAAAATAGCCAGGCGTTGTGGCAGGTGCCTGTAGTCCCAGCTACTTGGGATGCTGAGACAAAAGAATCGCTTAAGCCCACGAGTTTGAGGCTGCTGTGAGCTGTGACGCCACGCCCACTTTACCAAGGGCAACACAGTGAGACTCTGTCTTAAAAAAAAAAAAGAAAAAGAAAGACCCAGCAAGGCTTCAGGCTAAAAGCCTTCAGCAAGCAACAGTAACTAGCTAGACGCAGTCAACATATCACCTCCAGAAGCATTTTTTTACCTTGTATTTAAGGTGAGGCATTCTCATGTCCCATACACAATAGAGTTTGAAAATTTCTCTTTAAAATAAATTTGTGGTTCAACTTTAGGAAAAAAGTCAAGGGATACAACATCCTGCTTATGGTAGAAAAGTAACTAAAGTTTTGAGAAATTGCTGGTAATTTGCTTAAAAGCACCGGTTCTGGATATAACAGGCCTGAATCGTGAATTCCTTTTGTGACTTCCCTTTTCTGAGCTTCAGGGGCACATGCTAACTTCACAGAGTTGTTGTGAAGATTTCGCATACACACAAACCAGCACCCTTCAGTATATAGTAAGCACCTAGTAAAATAGTTCCCTTCATCTCACATCACCTAGGATACCTTCCATCCCACACGACCTCTGCAAATGGATTTGTGGTTTTCAACTAGCTTACATAAGAAAAACTGTTATCAGTTTGGAAGCTAGACCCACCTGGGAACTGAACTCATTGCTGCTATAATACCTCCTAACTATATGACCCTAGGCAAGGGTTCACCACAGGCTGGGCCTCCCCAAGGACAATGGGTCTTATCACTCAAATCACAGCCCTAAGATCACTAGCATCAGCATGGCTGGAAGTTTAGAGAATCTGCTCTCCCACCTCAATCAGAATGTGCATTTTAATAACATACCCAGGTGATTCACATAAACATTGAAGTCTAAGAAGTTATGATGTCAACTGGTTAGTAAAGCACAGGACACCTGGTAAACGTTCAATAAGGACCTGTGATGGTGGTGGTAACTATTACCCTTCCTCTGCAAACATTAGCTCTATGACCTTAGACAGATTTGTTAAGTAACATCTCAGTTTCTTTTTCCCCTAAAATGGAGAAAATACCAGCATCACCTCAAAGAGTTGTTGCGAGGATTAATAAGCTAACCCATGCCCAGCGCCCAGCAAAGGCTGCATGCATAAACTCTTGCTAGACATCAATACGGCCCTAACCGTTTGACTACACTTCTCGCTGCCAACAGAGGCCGCAGTTGCGGTGCGTTGGGCCTCTTGGGGAGAGAGATTCAAAGCCCAGCGCTCAAACCCAGGCTGCCCTGGACGCGCAGACCTCCTAGTTCGGGGGGTCGGGTCAGAAGGCCGTGGGGCGCCCCCTACGCCCGTCCGGGAGCCCCGATCCCACGCTCACGCTCTCCAGCACGTCGTAATTGGCCTGGATCTGTGCCTCAATCTCATCCTTGCGCCGCATCAGCTCCTGGACGTCGCTGACAGTCACCGCGCCAACTAGCGAGGAACCTCCACTCTGCTTCCCTTGCCTGGCAGACATCTTGGACCTCGGCCCGGGGTCCAAGACTCCCGACTCGGGAATCGGTAGACGCCAGAGGAGACTGTGGCTACGGGTCCACCCGCGGACCAAAACACCTTAGCCGTCCGTAGACGTGAGGAGAAGCGAGGGGCGGGGTTTCGGGGGCGGGGCGGAGCTGTCGGAAGCCACACCCTTGCTAGAATACGTGAGCGCGGCGGGGGCAGGATGCTGAGGGCTGGATTCCCGGTCCCCCCCACATATTAACTAGCTATAATTTTTGGCAAAAATAGTGATGGTGATAATTTATTGAATACTTATAATGTGCCAGACACCACCCTAAGTGCTTTACATATATTAATTAAACCACCTCTTGAAACCAGGATTATTACCCCCCATTTTACAGCTTAGAAAACCATCTCAAAAACCAACTTGCCAGCTAGCTATATATGAAGCCAAAATTCCCAGCTTAACCAAACAAATTTAACATCTTCACAGTGCCCCTGATATTTTGCACTAGAAAGGACACCAACATCAGCTGATAGTATCCAAACATGTTTGCCCGGAATCTCATCCCTGAGGACACAAGCAGATAAATGCAAAGTGAGGGACATTCTTCAAAACAACTGGCCTGAAATCTTCAAAAAGGTCAACGTTGTGAAATATTCATGGGGGCGGGGGTGGCAATTGCCTAGATTAAAGAAAGTTAATGAAATACAATAGGTTCGTGCCTGTAATCTAAATACTTTGTGAGTCCAGGAGTTGGAGGCTGCAGTGAGCTATGATTGTGCCACTGCATTCCAACCAGGGTAACAGAGGAATACTCTGTCTTTAAAACTTATTTTTAAATTTTTTAGAGATGCAACAACTAAATGCAATACGTGATCCTTGATAGGATCGTGGTTCTTCTCCCTCCAAAATTTGAATATGGATATCAATGATAAATGATTTGATACTTGAACTGTGGTTATGTAAGGCAATGTCCTTAGAAAATGCACCCTCCTAGGCCAGGTGCAGTAGCTCACACCTGTAATCCTAGTACTCTGGGAGGCGGAGGCAGGAGGATCCCTTTAGGTAAGGAGTTAGAAACCAGCTTGAACAAGAGTGGGATCCTGTCTCTATTAAAACCAGAAAAATTAGCCAGGCATGGTGATGGGCACCTGTAATCCCATCCAGTACTCAGGAAGCTGAGGTAGGAGGATCACTAGAACCCAGGAATTTGAGATTGCTGTGAGCTAGGCTGAGGCCTTGGCACCCTAGCCTCAGGCAACAGAGTGAAACTGTTGGGAAGGAAAGGGAAGGGATAGGGGAACTGAAGGGAAGGTTGGGGAGGAGAGGGGAAAAGGCACCCTGAAGTATTTAGGGACAAGTGAAGCAACTTTCTTTCAAATGGCTCAGAAAAAAATACAAATATGTATTTGCAGACAAGAGAAAAAGTAAATGTGGCAAAATATAAATAATTGTGGACTCTGAAGCATATATAAACATTCTTTATACTATTTTTGTAACTTTTCTGTAAGTTTGAAACCATTTCAACATAAAAAGATTATAAAAATAGGCTCTGTGCCCATAGCATAGTGGTTACAGCGCCAGCCACATACACCAAAGTTAGCGGGTTCGAACCCAGCCCGGGGCAGCTAAAACGACAATGACGACTGCAACAAAAAATAGCCCTGTTGTGTCAGGCACCTGTAAGTCCCAGCTACTTGGGAGAATGAGGTAAGAGAATCGCTTAAGCCTAGGAGCTGGAGGTTGCTGTCAGCTGTGATATCACAGTGCTCTATCCAGGGTGACAGCTTGAGGAAAAAAAAAAAAAAAGTGGCGCCTGTGGCTCAAAGGAGTAGGGCACCTCGGCCCCATATGCCGGAGGTGATGGGTTCAAACCCAGCCACGGCAAAAAAAAAAAAAAAAAAAAATATATATATATATGTATTTAAACAGAAAAAAGAGGAAAAATAGAACTGATTGAATTAAGCCTCCTATATATATATATATATATATTTTTTTTTTTTTTTTTTTTTTGTAGAGACAGAGTCTCACTGTACCGCCCTCGGGTAGAGTGCCGTGGCGTCACACGGCTCACAGCAACCTCTAACTCTTGGGCTTATGCGATTCTCTTGCCTCAGCCTCCCGAGCAGCTGGGACTACAGGCGCCCGCCACAACGCCCGGCTATTTTTTTTGTTTGTTTTGTTGCAGTTTGGCCAGGGCCGGGTTTGAACCCGCCACCCTCAGCATACGGGGCCGGCGCCCTACTCACTGAGCCACAGGCGCCGCCCAAGCCTCCTATATTTTGATTCTCTCTTTTTTTCTTTTATTTTTAATTTTTTTGAGACAGAGTCTTACTACGTCGCCCTCAGTAGAATGCTGTGGCGACACAGCTCACAGCAACCTCCAACTCTATGGCTTAAGCGATTCTCTTGCCTCATTCTCCCAAGCAGCTGGGACTACAGGCACCCACCACTGTCACATCCTACTCCTGACACCACTCGTCAGGGCCCAGGCCTGGCTTAACTAGGTTCCAGACGCTGACCGCTAAATTACCTTGCTCAAGTACAGTTTCTCTTAGGTGCCTGCGGGCTATCTACTTTAGCTGGAGTAAGATAGTGTCTTAGAGATAGTAAAGCAGTCTTCTTAGAATAGATAGAGAGTGTCTTAGAGAGAGTAAAGCAGTCTTCTTAGAATAGATAGAGAGTGTCTTAGAGAGAAAGATAGTGTCTTAGAGAGAGTAAAGCAGTCTTCTTAGAATAGATAGAGAGTGTCTTAGAGAGAAAGATAGTGTCTTAGAGAGAGTAAAGCAGTCTTCTTAGTCTTTAGCAGAGCTTGATAATCTTCAGCAGAGAGACACCGTGCTTGCTTTCTGCAGGCAGAAGAGGAGACAGAGTCAGAGTAAGCGGGTCCGTGATAGAATGCGCACGCTCCTGACTGCCCTCTCCTCCAGCCTAATAGAAGGCTGATCTCGTGCCTCTCAACACCACAGGTGTAGAGACTGCCGATTCACCACTGCTCTCATCTCACCAGCTCTCATGCTTGTTAGGAGAGCTAAATCCCTCTCCATGCCCTTTCTACCAAGGTGTTCCATTATTGAGCTATACAGGTATTTCTTACAACTCTCACTCCTCCTAGCCATAGGCTATATTAGCTGCTACACGCCACATCGCCCGGCTATTTTTTTTGTTGTTGTTGTTGTTTAGCAGGCCCCAGCCAGGTTCGAACCCCGACAGCCTTGGTGTCTGTGGCTGGTGCCCTAAGCACTGAGCTAGGGGCGCCAAGACTGACTCTCTCTTTTAAATAAACTAACATTTCTTTTTTTTTATTTATTTTTTTATTTTTGTAGAGACAGAGTCTCACTGTACCGCCCTCGGGTAGAGTGCCGTGGCATCACACGGCTCACAGCAACCTCTAACTCTTGGGCTTACGCGATTCTCTTGCCTCAGCCTCCCGAGCAGCTGGGACTACAGGCGCCCGCCACCACGCCCGGCTATTTTTTTGTTGCAGTTTGGCCAGGGCTGGGTTTGAACCCGCCACCCTCGGCATATGGGGCCGGTGCCCTACTCACTGAGCCACAGGCGCCGCCCATAAACTAACATTTCTAACACTGGCCATAGAGGGAGAGAGAGGGAGAATGACTAAATGCAATATACACAACCCCTGATTAAATTTTTTAGTGCAAAAGAGCAGCTTTAAAAGACATTATTGGACCAATTGGTGAAATTTGAATATGAATTATTTTTTGAGACAGAGTCTCACTTTATAACCTTGGTAGAGTGCTATAACATCATAGCTCACAGCAACCTCAAACTTCTGGGCTTAAGTGATTCTCTTGCCTCAACCTCCCATGTAGCTGGGACTACAGGTGCCTGCCATAACATCGGCTATTTTTAGAGATGAGGTCTTGCTCTTGCTCAGGCTGGTCTGGAACCTGTGAGCTCAGGTAATCCACCTTCCAAGTGCTGAGATTACAGGCGTGAACCTCTCTAAATTTTTTTTTTTTTTCTGCAGTTTTTGGCCGGGGCTGGGTTTGAACCCGCCACCTCCGGCATATGGGGCTGGCACCCTACTCTATTGAACCACAGGCACTGCCCCCAACCTCGTAATTTTATGATGGATGTTAAACTTCCTCTGTAAGATAACGGTATTGCTGTTATATAAAAGAGTCTCACTCAAAGGAGTTAAATGCTGAAGTATATAGACATTTACTGTCATGATTTCTGCTACTTACTTGCAAATGGTTCAGAGAAAAAGACACAGAGACCTGGAACTGTCCAAATATAACAACTGGTAAATGTAAGTGAAGGTATATGGATATTCATGGAAATTATCTTGCAACTCTTCTGAGGTTTGAAATTTTTCTAAATAAAAAGGCCAAGGCGAATATTCCCATTCATGCAAAGGTATTGTTTAGATGACTATATTACGTTGCTGTTGTCAATATAGTTATCATTATTATAGTAAACTCAGATCCTGCCCCTTCCACTGCCTTCTTAGCTGTTAAATCCATCCATCACCTATACCTCTACTTCTCCCCTACCACTTCGATCATTTTTCTGATTATAGCAGCCTGAGGTTCCCCCTTTAATGTGTTCTCCACAGCAGCCACAATAACCTTCCAAAGAGTGAGTGACATTCTCACACTGCTGCTTAAAATCTTGCAATGGTTTTCCAATGCCCCTTTCTTGGCTTTTATGACCACTTGCCTTAGGACTCCCCCCGACCTCTACACAGCCCTCCACAATGCACGCACATAATTTATAAATGTGTTTCAGTCACACTGAACTTCGTAGTTCCTGGCACATTTATTGCTCCGGCACTTAGAACTGGGCTGCGGCATCTGCCCCTCAAGTCCCTAGAACTCCATCTCAGGCCAATCCAGCTCCTCTTTTAAAATCCAGCTGCAAGATTACCTCCCCTGGAAAGCTGGGCTGCTTTCTGCACTTTCAACTTTGTTTATAAATGCATGTTTACTTGTTTGTCCCATCACTGGGGATGCTTAGAAAATGTGGACCAAGGCTTGTTTGTTTTTAAATGTTGGACTGAGTGTTTTGAGTAGTGCAAGGGACAGAGTGAGAGAACAATCTTAGCTCCTTCCCCTTTCCACTTGTTCTGATTCATCTTATTTGCAGTGGCCACAGACAGCCCAACAAAGCCTGTGCTTTGCAAAACCTGGTAGAACTCAAATGGTTTTCCCCAAACACTCATGTCTTGCTTATCTTCATTTCAGAACAAGGGGGAGGCCAAGAGATGCAGAATCGGAGACAGAACCAGGGATCTAGAACCACCCTAGTGAGACCTGGTCGGTCACAATTCATACTGCCTGACCAAAGGACTCACCAGACTTTCCATATTTCATCTCAGCCCTGGTCTAGGAATTGGGCAAATGACAAATCCTCTCCTTAGTGCCTGTATATAAAAAACAAGGGTTACTCTGAGGTCCACAACAGTGGCAGACTTATGTCAGTTGGCTCACCAATAGTTTTTGAGACTTTTAAATTAGTTACCAAATCAGTTTAGGGACCCATCACAAAACAGCAGGCACACTCATAAGGGTATCTGGGAAGCATTTAATAAGGGACTATTTACAAAGTCAAGGACTATGTTAAGAGTCCGTCTGTAATCCCAGTGTTTTGGGAGGCTTTGGAACCTAGGAGAGCTACAGCTAATAGGGGTGTGGCCTTTAGTACAGAGACACAGCTGCTGCTGAAATAGCACAGGGTTGGGGGGAGCCCCACTCCCACCTGTCTCTCCTCTTGTCTCCTCCAGGATCTTCTGGCAGGCTGAAGGCAATGGGGCTTAAGGCACAGAGCTGGGAAGGAGAGGAAGAGATATGGAGTGATAAATGGAATTTACCAATATTTAAATATTTGGAAAAGTAAGATACAGAGAACCACATAGTTGAATAATCCGACAATAAAGTCAACTCTCCCACGTATGTGTACATAATATGCTTGCATGTGATTGCCTAAGAATGGAGAAAGGTGGGTGTTTGTGCATTAAGGTGTTAGTATGTATTTTTTGGGCAGAGTGTGGAGCAGGTCAGAAATTAATTTTTTTTTATTAAATCATAGCTGTGTACATTAATGTGATCATGGGGCACCATACACTGGTTTTATAGACCGTTTGACACATTTTCATCACACTGGTTAACATAGCCTTCCTGGCACTTTCTTAGTTATTGTGTTAAGACATTTACATTCTACATTTACTAAGTTTCACATTCAGAAATTAATTTTTAAAAATAGGATATTTGTCAGAGTAATTTAATAAAGAAAGTAATCATTAAAGAACGTGGAACTGCACACTCAAGTGAGACAGGTGCTGTAGACAGATGCTGTTTCTAATGATGAGGCTTTGGTAATGTTTGGTTCTAGGAGCTGGTTAAAGTAATTATGGCATACCCATATACAAACGTGTATTTACTGCCATAAAAAAGTGGTTAAAGAGTATATGTAAAAAAATATGTTACAGAAAAGTATCAGGCTCAGCACCCATAGCTCAGTGGTTAGGGTGCCAGCCAAATACACCGGGCTGGAGGGTTTGAACCCAGCCTGAGCCTGCTAAACAACAATGACAACAACAACAATAACAAAATAGCTGGGCATTGTGGTGGGCACCTATAGTCCCCGCTACTTGGGAGGCTGAGGCAAGAGAATTCGCTTGAGTCCAAGAGTTTGAGGTTGCTGTGAGCTATGACACCATAGCACTCTATCAAGGGTGACAAAGTGAGACTCTGTCTTAAAAAGAAAAAAAAAGGAAAAAAAGAAAAAATGAGAAAGTAGAATTGGGGGTAAGGAGGAATGAATCCCAAAGTCACCTATTAGCATGACCCACCTAGCTTCTTTGAGCCTCAGTTTCCTCAACTGGACAATAAGTGTAATAATACCTCCCTCACAGGTTGGTTGTGTTAAATGCAAAGCATTGGACACATAGTCACTCCTATCCCTATAGGTAACAGAAATCCATAAGAGCTTTCCCTGAAGTTTGCGGAAATGGAAAAAAGGGATTCAGAAAGGGTTAGCAATGTATTGAAGGCAACTCAGCAAATCAGAGGCCACAGCTAACTCCCCTATTGCCCTGACCAGGAATGAATGTCAGTGCATTTTTTTCATTTCAAATCCAAAGGGTGGGGGTTGTTAACAAACGTGCAGACTTTGGATGATGAGGACACAAGTTTGACCTGGAAGGGTTCAATGTCTGATATTGAGTAAATTTACCCTCAGCTTACACAAGTGATGGAGCTACTGACGTGCTGGTAGTTTGGGCTGAGAGGAAAGAAAGCTCTTTGATGTACCCTGCTCAGCCTCCCTGGCCACTGTTTCCCTCTGCCCTTTGGGGAACTTTCACCCCCCTAAACCTCAGGCAAGCAAAGTCGGGGAGAGGCTCCTAGTCCTCAGTGAGAGCCTGTTGTCAATCCTCCAGGAAGTTTGGGAACCAGTTTTTAAAAACCAACATTATTTAAAATTACATTATATTATAAAATTAACTTTAAAATAAATAAATAAATAAACATAACTAAATAAACTACATGGCTCAGCACCCATAGCTCAGTTGTGAGGGCACCAGCCACATACACCAGAGCTGGCAGGTTCAAACCTGGCCTGGGGCCTGCTAAACAACAATGACAACTGCAACAACAACAACAAAAAAAAATAACTGGGCATTGTGGCAGGTACCTGTAGTCCCACCTACTTGGGAGACTCAGGGAAGAGAATCACTTAAGCCCAAGAATTGGAGTTTGCTATGAGGTGTGACGCCATGGCACTCTACCAAGGGCAACATAGTGAGACTCTGTCTCAAAAATAAATAAATAAATAAATAAATAAATTATATTACAGAAAATATAATGCTCAAATTTCACCACTTCCTTGAAACATTTTAGTACTACCTATGCTTTTGGGGTTATTTTCATCTATTTTATCTGTGTGATGTGTTGCTGCACGTGCTCAACTCCAAGTTCAGGGGTCTCATATTGGCAGCTTGAAATTGGGCATAGGAAGTGCCTATACCACAGAATTCAGCAAATGCTTACAACCAAGGATTGATTTCCTGTTTTCTTTCTTTCTTTATTTACTCATTTTTAGAGACAGGGTCTCACTTTGTCACCTGGCTAGAGTGCAATGGCATCATCAAGCTTACTGCAGCCTCCAACTCCTGGACTCAAATGATCCTCCAGCCTCAGCTTCCCAAGTGGCTGGGACTACAAGTGTGCACCCCCCACACCTGGCTAAGTTTTCTATTTTTTGTAGAGATAAAGGTCTTCCTATGTTGCCCAGGCTGATCTTGAACTTCTGACCTCAAGTGATCCTTCTGCCTCTGCCTCACTAAGTACTAGAATTACAGGCATGAGCCACTGTGCCTGGCAGCTCTCTGGCTCTTTACAGAAAATATTTCCCAGGTCTTGTTTTAGATTTAAGTGATAAAGTTCAGATCACAACCTTCAAATATATGTTTCCCAAATGGGTGCTAAGTACCTTAAAATCTTGGAAGCAGGAACTTATTTTATGTGTGGTTTGTCCCAAATATAGTGATGTAAATGTGGTTTGGATCTTTATCCTACCTGTGCATTTTCTAGCCACAATGGACAAGTTATTTGGGCAAGTCTTCCTCTTCCTGAGTCTCAATTTCCTCATCTGTAAAATGAGAGAAAAAATAGAAAGTGGAGAGGATAAAATAACCAGCTTAGCAGTGACATACCAAGGGGAGAGTGGGGGGGATGTTTCTTGCAGAAGGAAGTAATAAGGGGATTGTCATGGCTGGGTTCTCCAGAGGCAGAGACTAAGACAGAGCCTAGAATGTGAGATGATTTGATGAAAGGAAGGAGGGGAGGTGGATTGGGGAGAAGGAGAAGTCAGTGGTAGAGACCCAACAAGGTCTTGGCCAACCCTACTAGGGACTCTGAAGAAAGACTCCCTGGTCAGAGTTGTCCCCCATCCTGGGCTGAAGTGGCCCAACCTCTCTACTCCTTCCTTGCTTGGTCACCACATATGGGCTGCCCTGGGAAGGATGTGGTCTTGGGCCAAGTCTCTGCAGCTGAGGCAGATTCTATAGGAGGTGACAGCTGACTAGCAAACCTTGGAAGGGATGTCTCTGTGTCTCTCACAGGGATGCATCACCTGCTAAAAGTCTGTGGGCTTTATTTTATTATTTGTGACAGCAAATCTAAACAATGTCGATAATCAAATATTCCTTCCTGCCAAAACAGGCACCTCCCACCACCCCTCTCCTTGGTGCCTGACAGCAAATAGGTGCTCATTGATAGTGTTATTGTTGATAATATCATGTTTGTCAGGACTCGTGGTTATAAATGCCAGAAACCCCACTCAAACTAACTTAAGCGAGAAGGACACACTTTGGCTCATTCAGAAGCAGGCTAGAGCAAGCTGCTCAAACATCAGGAATCTGCCTCTCTTCTCTCAGTTCTGGATTGTCTGTGCTGGTTTTATAGACAGGCGCATTTTTCCTTGGCAGACTCAGGCAGGGCCCTTGCAGTACCATTTACTCAGCTTAGCAAACCCAGAGCTCAGAGAGAGCCTCTTTGTCAAGCAAAAGTCCCAGGACGAACCCATATTGGCCAGTTCTGGTCATGTGCCCAGGCCTGAAGCAAGCACAGGGATTCTCTGGCCAGTCCTGACTCATGCCCTCCTATACCACAGGGACAGAGAAAGGGAGAGGATGGTTCCCCAAAGGAAAACCAGAGATGTTGGTTTTAGATGCTGCTATTAGAGGAGAAATAGATACAAGAGAGGCAAGAACAGTATCGCCAGGACACTCTTCAATGTCCCCAGAGCCAAGCATGAAGGACATCTTACAGACTGTGTCTGATCCAGTGCCTCCCCGCTTGCAGTTCAGGACACTGAGACCCAGACATGGGCCAGGAGTGGCCCAAGATCACACAGACTATAGAGCCCAGGAACCCTGCATCTCATGGCATCAACTCTTTGAACTCTCCAGGTCATTGTTGGTGCCTGGTGATACAGATGCTTGTCACCTCAAAGTTCAGGCACATGGGTTCTGTGCCCCAAAAGATAAAAACCTGCCCCACCCAAATGACTCTTGTCTAGCTGCACTTGCCCTGATATCGGGGCCAGCTGGGCACCCTGGCCACCCTCATGCCTTCTGGTCCTCAGCTGAGACTTCAGCCCTTGCACAGGAGGGCTGCAGGCTGTGTGGCGGGGTGGGGAAGTTCCATCCATGGGCTTATACCTGTGGATCTTTCACAGCCACAAATGAGCCACTGGGCCACTCAGGTCCAAGCACAGCAGCTGTGGACAGCAGAGTTTCCTGCTCAGTGCCCTTTCCTGTGCTGATCTAGAGAACAGCAGGCTTGAACGTCGTGATCATGTTGCAACTCCACTATAAAACCTTCAATAACTCCCAATGCTTCAAAGATAACATCCAAGCCCTGACGTTTGAGACCCTCCTACCTTCCTTGTAATTATATAATAATTATATTATAATATATTATACTAATATACATGGTCAATAATCATTTAGTGCTTACTGTCTGCCAGGCATAAAACAAAGCATTCATAGCAACCCTATGAGGGCAGTGCCACTATAATTCCCATTTCACAGCTGAGTGAACTGAGGGGTGACATCCCTCATTCCAGGGTCCTCAGCTGGTTAGGGTACCCAATTGCACCCATCTCTGTTTACACAAAAGCTTTGCTTCTCTTTAGCTGGTCCCCAGGGTCCCCTCCTGTGCCTCCTGTGCTCTTCCCTCCTCACTCTGAATACCCTGCCCCCTCCTGCCACGCCTCCCTTCCCCCCAGGCACAGGCCAAATGAAGACTCTCCTCCAGGGTCTCAGTGAGGAAAGCCAAGAGAAGGATTTTCTCCTGCTGTGTGAAAATGGGCTTAGCGGTAGTTCCCAAAGAATCTTCTAGGGTATCTGAGCAATGACAGCATGACTGGAATTGCCTTAGAGCATAGACTTTAGAGAGAGGAAGGCCTCCATTTACTACGTTATTCTCAGTTCCATCAGTTACTGTGTGTTTTGGGGCATCTCTGTGAGCTTCCATTTTCTGATCTATAAAATGGAAATGATGATAGCGTCTACCTCACAGTGTTTTATAGTGAAAGTGGCATTTTATTTTTTAATTTATTTTTTGAGAGAGAGTCTTACTTTGTTGCCCTCGGTAAAGTGCCTTGGCGTCAAGCTCCCAGCAACCTCAAACTCTTCGGCTTAAGCAATTCTCTTGCCTCAGCCTTCCAAATGGCTGGGACTACCGGCGCCTGCCACAACACCCAGCTATTTTTTGGTTGCAATTGTCATCGTTTAGCAGGTCCGGACCGGGTTTGAACCCACCAGCCCTGGTGTATGTAGCCAGCGCCCTACTCACTGAGCTACGGGTGCCAAGCCTCCCTTGCAGTGTTGTTGAGGGATTTAAGTGAGTAAGGGGCATGCTATGTGTTTTGAACCAGTGGCTGGCACAGAAAATGAAGTGACCAGAAAAAGAGACTGTGTGTTAATACCATTGTTATTATTTAGAAAAAGTGCTCCAGAGGTGACTACCTAGTGGATCACACTCCTTCAGCTAAAAATCTTGTCTTTTAAGTTAAAAAGTCAGCTCACTTCTTAGACAGGGCACCAAAAGCACAAGTGACAAAAGAAAAGGTAGACAGGTTGGACGTCATCAATATTAAAAACTGTTGTGCTTCAAATAATACCATCAAGAAAGTGAAAAGACAACTTATAGAATGGGAAAAAATACTTGCAAATCACACACACATATGCGATAAGGGACTTGTATCCAGAATATATTAAGAACTCTTAAAACACAACCATAAAAAAGACACATAATCCAATTTAAAAATATGCAGAGGATATGAATAGATATTTTGCCAAGGAGGATATGCAAATGGACAATAAGCACATAAAAATGTTCAGCGTCATCAGCCATTTAAGAAACGTAAATCATGGGGTGAGGGAATTACGGGGTGGTAATGGTGGTACACCTTTGGGGGGCAGAACACTATTATTATTATTATTATTTTTGAGGCAGAGTCTCAAGCTGTCACCCTGGTAGAGTGCATGGCGTCACAGTTCACAGCAACCTCAAACTCTTGGGCTCAAGCTATTCTCTTGCCTCAGCCTCTCAAGTAGCTGGGACTATAGACACCTGCTACAATGCCCGGCTATTTTTTTTGTTGTTGTTGCAGTTGTCATTATTGTTTTTTAGTTGGCCCAGGCTGGGTTCAAACCCGTGAGCCTGGTGTATGTGGCTGGTGCCCTACCCACTGAGCTACAGGTGCCACCCTGGAACACTATTATGGGGGAGTCTTTATCTGACACAAGCAATCAATGTAATCTGGTTCTTTGTACACTCAATGAATCCCCCTCCCAAAAAAGAAAGAAATGTAAATCAGGGCGGCGCCTGTGGCTCAGTGAGTAGGGCGCCGGCCCCATATGCCGAGGGTGGCGGGTTCAAACCCAGCCCCGGCCAAACTGCAACAAAAAATAGCTGGGCGTTGTGGCGGGCGCCTGTAGTCCCAGCTGCTCGGGAGGCTGAGGCAAGAGAATCGCGTAAGCCCAAGAGTTAGAGGTTGCTGTGAGCCGTGTGACGCCACGGCACTCTACCCGAGGGCAGTATAGTGAGACTCCGTCTCTACAAAAAAAAAAAAAAAGAAATGTAAATCAGTCTCAGCATCACGGATGGTGGTGGGTTCAAGCCTGGCCCAGGCCAGCTGAACAGCAATGACAACTGCAAAAAAAAAAAAAATAGCTGGGCATTGTGGCGGGAGCCTGTAGTCCCAGCTGCTCAGGAGGCTGAGGCAAGAGAATTGCTTGGACCCAGGAGTTTGAGGTTGCTATGAGCTGTGACACCATATCACTCTACCAAGGGCGACATAGTAAGACTCTGTCTCAAAAACAAACAAACAAAAAAACCCACAATGAGATACCAACTACTTCAATGACAGGTGAGATGGTTAGGTTAAAAAAGACACCACTGGCTTGGCGCCTGTGGCTCAAGCGGCTAAGGCGGTAGCCACATACAACCAAGCTGGCAGGTTCAAATCCAGTCCAGGCCCGCCAAGCAACAATGACGGCTGCAACCAAAAAATAGCCGGGCGTTGTGGCAGGCGCCTGTAGTCCCACCTACTTGGGAGGCGGAGACAGGAGAATCGCTGAGTCCAGGAGCTGGAGGTTGCTGTGAGCTATGATGTCACAGCACTCTACCTAGGGCGACAGCTTGAGGCACTGTCTCAAAAAAAAAGAAAAAAAGACACCAACTTAGCTGGGCATCATGGTGGGTGCCTCTAGTCCCAACTACTTAAGAGGCTGAGGAAGGAGGATCGCTTAAGCCCAAAAGTTTGAGGTTACTGTGAGCTATGATGCCACTGCACTCTACTCAGGGTGACAGAGTGAAAATCTGTTTCAAAAAGAGAAAAAAAGACACCAACAATAACAAAGATGTGGAGAAATCAGAACCCTTGTACATTGCTGATGGGAATGTAAAATGGTGCATGCAGTCAGTGTGGAAAACAGTTTGGAGATTCTTCAAAATGTTAAAGAGAACTAGCACTTGGCCCAGCAATTCCACTCCTAGGTATGCACTCAAGAGAAACTGGAACATAATGCCCACACAAAACTTGTGCATAGACATTCATAGCAACGTTATTCATAATAGCCAAAAGTAGAGAACAACCCAAATGTTCACCAACTGAAGATAATAGATAATTAAAATATGGTATATCTACATAATGGAATATTTGGTCATAAAAAGAGATGAACTACTGTTACATGCTATAACATGAATGAAACTTGAAAACATAAATGAAAGAAACCATTTACAAAAGACCACATATTGCATGATGACATGAGATTTCCAGAATAGGCAAATCCATGGAGACAGAAAGTAGATTACTGGAGGACTAGGGCAAGAGGGGATGGGGAAAATAGGAGGTGACAGATAAAGGGCATGCGGTTTCTTTTGGGGTAATGAGAATGCTCTGGAAGTAGATGGTGTCTACTATTCTGAATGTACTAAATGTACATTTTATGTTATATGTACTATAATAATAAAATCGTTTTTATTGAGATGTATTGTCCATCCTGAAAGTACATAAATCTTTTCTTTTTTTTTGTAGAGACAGAGTCTCACTTTATCGCCCTGGGTAGAGTGCCGTGGCGTCACACAACTCACAGCAACCTCCAACTCCTGGGCTTAGGCGATTCTCTTGCCTCAGCCTCCGGAGTAGCTGAGACTACAGGCACCTGCCACAATGCCCGGCTATTTTGTTGTTGCAGTTTGGCCGGGGCCGGGTTTGAACCCGCCACCCTCGGTATATGGGGCTGGTGCCCTACCCGCTGAGCCGTAGGCGTTGCCTGAACGTACACAAATCTTATACATATCTCAACAACGTTTCACAAGGAGAACACATTTGTGTAACAAGCACCAGATCAAGAACATTCCTGGCCCCCTGAAAACCCATACAGTTATCATCTCAGTTACCATCCACTGAAAGGGTTTAAGAAATAAGAATTAGTTCCTCTCTGCTTCCATTACCCTTCCTCTTCCTAGAGGTCACACCCATTTGGGATTTTCTAATTTTGTTTTCTGCACTTACCTATTCACTGATATCTCATTATGAAGGACAAGGACTCTTTTATTAAGAATAAGAACTTTTTTTTTTTTTGTAGAGACAGAGTCTCACTGTACCGCCCTCGGGTAGAGTGCCGTGGCCTCACACAGCTCACAGCAACCTCTAACTCTTGGGCTTACGCTATTCTCTTGCCTCAGCCTCCCAAGCAGCTGGGACTACAGGCACCCACCACAACGCCCGGCTATTTTTTTGTTGCAGTTTGGCCGGGGCTGGGTTTGAACCCGCCACCCTCGGCATATGGGGCTGGCGCCCTACTCACTGAGCCACAGGCGCCGCCAAGAATAAGAACATTTTCACTCCACCATTGTCCTCTTTCCCCTCCTTGCTTCCATACAACATACCTTGGTTAGGTGTTTTGTTTGTTTGAGACAGAGTCTCACTTTGTTGCCCTCGGTAGAGTGTTGTGGCGTCCTAGCTCACAGCAACCTCAGACTCTTGGGCTTAAGCGATTCACTTGTCTGAGCCTCCCGAGTAGCTGGGACTATAGGCGCCCACCACAACGCGTGGCTGTTTTTTACAGATGGGGTCTCACTCTTGCTCAGGCTGGTCTTAAATCTGTGAGCTCAGGCAATTCACCCACCTTGGCCTCCCAGAGTGCTAGGATTACAAGTAAGATGTGGCTAGGTCTGGTTTTTTGTTTGTTTTGAGACACAATATTGCTGTTGCCCAGGCCGGGCGCAGTGGTACAATCATAGTTCACTATAGCCTCAGACTCCTGAACTCAAGGGATTGTCCTGCCTCAGCCTCCTAAAGTGGCTAAGACTATAGGCACATGCCACTCTACTCAGCTAATTTTTTAAAACTATTTTTAGACATGGGGTCTTGCTATGTTGTCCAGGTTGGTTTTGAACTCTTGGCCTTAAGCAATCCTCCCATCTTGGCCCCCACAAAGTACAGACATTACAGGCGTGAGCCACTGTGTTAGCTTAATTAAGTTTTGATTGCTTTCCTTTATTGCTTTTTTTTTTTTTTTTGTAGAGACAGAGTCTCACTCTCACCCTCAGAAGAGTGCTATGACGTCACAGCTCACAGCAACCTCCAGCTCTTGGGTTTATGCAATTCTCTTGCCTCAGCCTCCCGAGCAGCTGGGACTGCAGGCGTCCGCCACAACTTTCCTTTATTGCTTTAAATAAAATTCTAAAACTTCCATTCCTTGAGGTATTATCTTTAGAAAGCATGGTATAACTCTTCTCTTTGTAAAATGATGAAACATATACCCCAGCTTCTGTTCTCTAACCCTCTACTTTTAAATTCTGTCTTGAAACCAAGATTCAGTCTTCCTTGGTTTGTCAATAGGCTGATTATATAAAATGAAAAACAGTGTTAAACTCTGGACATTCATGCAACAAGACACTGCTCAACAGTAGGAAAAACCAAAGTCTAGACACGAGCGGCAACGTGAATGAATCTCAGATGTATTATGTTAGGTGACAGAAGCCAGACTCAAAGGCTGCATCTACAAGGATACATGTAGAATATAAATGTCTTAACACAATAACTAAGAAAATGCCAGGAAGGCTATGTTAACCAGTGTGATGAAAAGATGTCAAATGGTCTATAAAACCGGTGTAGGAGTGGCGCCTGTGGCTCAGTGAGTAGGGCACGGCCCCATATACCGAGGGTGGCGGGTTTAAACCCAGCTCCGGCCGAACTGCAACCAAAAAATAGCCGGGGGTTGTGGCGGGCGCCTGTAGTCCCAGCTGCTCGGGAGGCTGAGGCAAGAGAATCATGGAAGCCCAAGAGCTAGAGGTTGCTGTGAGTCCTGTGACATCATGGCACTCTACCGAAGACGGTAAAGTGAGACTCTGTCTCTACAAAAAAATAAAATAAAAATAAAAAATATAAAACCAGTGTATGGTGCCCCATGATTGCATTAATGTACACAGCTATGATTTAATAATTAAAAAAAAAAGCCTACATCCTTTTTGAATCATTTCTTTCTTTCTTTCTTTCTTTTTTTTTTTTTTTTGAGACAGAGCCTCAAGCTGTCGCCCTGGGTAGAGTGCTGTGGCATCACAGCTCACAGCAACCTCCAACTCCTGGGCTCAAGCAATTCTCCTGCCTCCGCCTCCCAAGTAGTTGGGACTTACAGGCACCGGCTACAACACCCGGCTATTTTTTGGTTACAGCCATCATTGTTGTTTGGTGGGCCCGGGCTGGATTCAAACGTGCCAGCTCAGGTGTATGTGGCTGGCGCCTTAGCTGCTTGAGCCACAGGCACCTAGCCCTTTCTGAATTATTTCTATAGCAATCTGGAAAACAGCAAAACTGCAGGGACAGAAGAAAATAGATCAGTAGTTGCCAGGGGTTAGGATTGGGGAGAGACTGAGCACAAAGATACACAGCAGTTCTTAGTGGGAACATTTTAGGATAATGAGATTGTTCTGTATCTTGATTGTAATGATAGTTAAATAACTATGTATATTTTCAAAATTCATAGAACTGTACACTGAAAGGAATGAATTTCATTCTAGTAAATTAGACCTCAATAAATAGAACCTCCTTGAAGCCATATTTACAAAATTTCAAATCATGTAAATTATGATGTAAATCATGTAAATATGACTTGCTGCAGAACTAGGCAGGGCAATGACACATGCAGAGAAGGAAATAAATCCTGAAGCCACTAGGCTTGGGGTGCTCCCAAAAGCAGAAGATTCCAACCAGACAGGCAGAATTGGTTCTCTTTACTCAAACTCTGTCAAATGGCTGAGAATCGCTGGCATGTTTTGTACTGTGGAAAATTCAAATAAACTGCAAAAGCAAAATGAAAACTATCCATAATAAACTGTTGGGTTCTGTTTGATTCTTTTTTATACAATTGGCAACATACGCACTGTTCTGTGCCTTGCATTTTTGTGTTTTTTTTTTTAACTTAGTGTATCTTGGAGCTTTTTCCGAGTCACTATATAGAAAGTTTCTTTTTCTTTTTCTCCTCCTCCTTGCCCTCCTCCTCTTCCTCTTTTTTTTTTTTTTTTTTCCAGAGACAGAGTCTCGCTCTGTTGCCTAGGCTGGAGTACAGAGGTGCAATCATAGCTCACTCCAGCCTGGAACTCCTGGGCTCAACAATCCTCCTGCTTCAGCAGGGAGGCCTTTCTCGGACCTGCTATTTTTTTTTTTTTGCTCAATCTACCCCATTTGCCTGTTGCCAAGACATCTTTACAGCAAAATTATTATCCACAGGACCCCATGTGGCAAGGTGAGACCAACAGGTAGTATTAATCTCAGCTGTGCCCTTTAGACATCCTGAGCTTAGCCAGTTAAAGCAAATCCCATTATTCATAAAGGTTTATTTTAGAAAGGGTGGTGGCGATTTCCATAAGTTTCTGTATTAGATTTTTTGTGTGTGTGGTTTTTGGCCGGGGCTGGGTTTGAACCCGCCACCTCCGGCATATGGGATCGGCGCCCTACTCCTTGAGCCACAGGCGCCGCCCATGTATTAGATTTTTTTTTACCCTGAGCAGAGGCATCAATTTGGGCACAGCACAGCTGTGGCACACACAAAAGCACAATCCCTGAGGACACAGGTTGTCCCCCCTGGAAATGCAGAATTTGCAACATCAGGGCACCCCAGACAGGATGCATTTGTCAGGCAGTCAGGGTATCAGTAACCCTAGTGTTCTCCTCCTAGTCCAAGTAATTCCATTTAGTCCTTGGTTGTAGGGGGATTGCTGAAGCATTCAGTCCCAACAGTGTGGACTGTTGCCCAGGCCTGACTGCAGTGGCTATTCACGGGCACAATCATAGTTCATAGCTCACTGCAGCCTTGAATTCCTAAGCTCAAGTGAATCTCTCATCTCAGCCCCACCATACCATACCTGGCTGGGCTGGACTTTGAATTCAAGACTCACAGCAACTTGAGAAGGCAGCAAAGGGAATTTTCCTTCAGGAAGAGAGAGGAAAGCTTCCAGGGACAGTTCTGAAAAGCCAAGATAATTTATGCTCCCTCCTCCTTCCCTGAACCTCACACGTGTGGGGATTTTGCTTTTCTATATTGTTAAAAAATCAGTTTGTCCCATTTAGTAATTAAAACTTCAACTTCCCAGTCACCTCCTACTCTTACCCCGTCTCTAAGATAATAATAATATACTCTGGGAGGCCGAGGCAGGTGGATTGCTTGAGCTCACTGAGTTCGACACCAGTCTGAGCCAAAGCGAGACCCCTATCTCTAAAAAAACTAGCCTGGCATTGTGGTGGGCACCTGTAGTCCCAACTACTCGAGAGGCTGAGGCAGGAGGATCACTTGAGCCCACGAGTTTGAGGTTCCTGTGAGCTATGACAGCATGGCACTCTACCAAGGGTAACCAAATGAGACTCTGACTCAAAAAATAATAATAATAAATTAAGAAAATTTTTTAATCAACCAAAAGCTTCACCCACACTGGGCTTCTTCCTCCTCACTTTCCCCAGTGCAGCCAAAAGAGGCCAGGGATCCACTCAGCCAAGTCCCCTAGGGAGTAAGCTGTCATTTTCAAATTCTACAGGGAACTTTTAACTCTCCAAGCAGCTGCAGGTGCAGCTCAAGCTGCTGCCTCATAACATAGGTAACTCCATAGCCACACAGGCACCCAGAGCTTCTAGTCCATTCCCAGAAGCCTACCAAATGCTCAGCAAGGTCTTCAAAAGGAGTTTAGGGCCAGGGCTGCATGGGTCAGAACAATACCAGTATCAAGGAGGAAGATGGTCAGTATGCCTGTAGCTAGGAATCTCATACAGCCCAGTTAAGATATTTTGTGCTCTTTCATCTCTTCTGTACCCAAACAATGCTTTTGCCATATGGCAGTGAGTCAGGGTTGTTTTAGCAAATTCCCTGCTGCCACCTCTGTGTCAGGGTTCCCAGGGCTCCAGATTCACTGATTTGCTAAGACTTAGCCTATGGTCATACTCACAGCTAAGATTTATTACAGCAAAAGGATTCAAAGAAAAGTCAATGAAAAAGTGCCTGGAGTGGGGGTAGCATCTGTGGCTTAAAGGAGTAGGGCGCCGGCCCCATATGCCAGAGGTGGCGGGTTCAAACCCAGCCCCGGCCAAAAACTGCAAAAAGAAAGAAAAGAAAAGAAAAGTGCCTGGAGTGAAGTCCAGAAGAAACCAGGCATAAGCTTCTGAGGATCTTCTCCACGGCACAGGCTCGAGTTCCTTAGCAGGGAGTTGTGAAATGAGGTATACTGGGGAAGCCTGCCTGAGCCACAGAGTCCAGGGTTTTACTGGGGGATCACTTATATGGGCATACTCTGCACAGCACCTCCCCAAATCCAGACTCCCAGACGGAAAGCAGAAACAACTTTGCTTATGGAAACAACTGAGGCATAGTCAGCCACTGTTATCATTTCTGGGAATGGTGAGAACTTTCCTGAAAACCAAGTTCCTGGATGCCAATCAAGGCCCACCTAGCTAGCAGGCCTCTCTGATAAGTGAATTTGCTGCATACCAGGGTGCAGTCCAGGACACATTTATGAGCCCATATGAATAGTGGGCTCCCTGGGCAAGGTTTCTGGTACCCACCACCTAACACAGGTTGGGCACAAAGAGCAGAGATAGTCACACCCAGCTGCTGCTAATCTGTTACCCAACTGAGCCCAGGCTGAGCAAGGGCCATCTGGCCCAGAGATGGGAATGGCACCTAGAGGTATAACCAGAATGTGACTGAGACCCATAGTGTTTCTGGAACAAATCCAGAGGGTGGGAGGGATAAAGTTACCACTTCTGCTCAGCTGAGCTGGACACCTGCCAGCCATAGGAACCCTGAAGCTGCTGACAACTTACTTCTGTGAGTTAGTAAACATTGACTTTGTGCCTAGGATGTAAGCTGGGCCAGGCTCCAGGAGTGGAGCCTTGAGTTAGCCATAGCAATCACAAGACCAACATGTTCTTGCTGGCCCGGAGGTGGGAGGCTGATGGGCTGCACTGAGCCCTTCTCCCCAGTGGGACCCTCTGGGCCTGTGAGCTCCGCTCTAGACCACATCCATGCCAGTTTTCTGAGCTGGAAACTTAGACTCAGGGAGCCAAGACAGACACTGGGATCACTGTCCCACTTCACCTGTCTCCTGAATTGTCCGATAAATAGAGAAAAGAAGGGAAATGCTGTCTGGACTGGTCCAATGAGATGCAATTTCAGAATCAAATAGGCCAGAGTTTGAATCTCTGTAGGTCTGTGACCTCAGTTTCCCCATCTATCTGATGGGGATATCAATGTCTACCATCCAAATAGAAGACAATACAGAAATTTCAAGTGTGAGCTCTGGAGTTAGGATAACCTTGTTCACATTCCAGTTCTACCCTGCCACTTGCTAAATTCATGGCCTGGGAAAGTTCTCTAACTGTAAACTAGTGGATCATAACCAGCATTAACAGAGACTGCATTTTGTGCCAAAGACTTATGCTTTACCTCATTTAATCCCCCACCACCCAATTACTGTTCTTATTTTACAGATAGGAAAATTGAGGCTCAGAGGAGTGTAGTGACTTTTCCAAGTCACATAGTCTGTGGTGGAGCCAGGAGCAAACCTTCACACACCTGCCTCTATCCATGACAGAATACAGCCCTTAAATTCTAAACATAAACTACATGCTTGCTATACAAACAGGGCTTTAAGACCCATCCCCAAATTCACACTCGAATTCCCCCTAAGTGAGAATTCTGGAGCCACAGTGCACTCGAGCTGGCCTTGGCTTCTGAGCTTTGGATTCTGGACCGTGATGGCTATAGCCTCAGCCCTGTGGGGGATCCTGGAAAGAGTGTGCCCTTGGCTTCTTGCCTTGGCTCTGCCCCCCGCTGGCTAGTGGACCAGGGTGTCACTCCCCTCTCTGGACCTGGCACCAATGCCCAGTCCAATGAGGTCATGCTGGATCAGTCTTTAGTCCTAGGACCTTCCAAGGTTGAACTCATCTCTCCACCCCCAGGAAAGCCAGGAGGCTGGGGCGGGACCTGCTTGGGGTTAAATATTCCTGTTCAACACTCCCCAGGCCTCTTGTCCCAGTCCTCTTGGCTGGAAGTTTAGCCAAGACCAGTCATGGTAAGTATCTACTTGGGACAATGGCATTCTCCTCTGACCCCATGGGACATGTGCAGTGAGACTTCCAGAAACACCTTGTGTTGGAGCCTCCAAGTTTCACTGTCCTTTTCTTTCTTCTTAGACGACTTACAGTGACAAAGGAGCAAAGGTACGTAAGTGGATAAATGTGGAGGTCTGGGTCTGGAAGGGGGTCAGGGTTCGGGGAGACCATGATGTCAGCTAAGAACAGAAGAGGAATAACTATAATGGATACGTGATGTCCGTGTGTGTACACTCAATTTTATCCTGACTCTCCCAGACTGAATGAGACTCAACTCCTAAAAAATTCTCTCTTCTGCCAATCTCTTAATCCCACCTGTAAGTTCTTTCTAATGTCTAGCTTAAATCATTGTTGCTTCAGCATAAGACTATTTCTCTCTGTGAAACCTATTTTTCTCTTGTGGGAGCTTCCCAATTATTCACCTCTCCCCATCAGGATCTCAATTTGTACATAAGAAACCTCTTTTGAGGCTTGGCAAGGCTGCATCAGGCTCAGCTTCTCCTAAGTTCTGTAATTAGCTTCTCCTAAGTTCTGTAATTCTGGCGTAAGGGAGGTGACTAAGGAAAGCCTCTTTACCTATACTTTTCTAGGCTCTCTTGCAAAGACTCAGCTTTATTCCTCTCTCTTCCTGCAGCCTGAGAGAGGCCGATTCCTCCACTTCCACTCCGTGACTTTCTGGGTTGGCAACGCCAAGCAGGTAGGAAGGAGCCAGGGCAAGGTGTTGGAATGAACAGAGTGCCGACAAGAAGGCCTCCTGCACAGAGGCCTGTGATTGGCTCCTGAGAGGGGAGGCTCAAGGCCAGAGTTAGACCGGTCACTCTGTGACTACTAATCACATCATCAGGGCCATGGACTCCAGCAGGAAACTTATCTAAGGACCTGATGTGCAGGGGTAGCCTTTCTTTCCAGAAGAGTCTCTGCATGGGGGGGTCACATGGCAGCCAGGTTGAGGGGGGCTGAGGGCTCTGTTTTGGGAGGCTCCCAGGCTGGCCCCTCATGAGCCCTGCTATTCTCCTGTGACCCAGGCCGCATCCTTCTACTGCAGCAAGATGGGCTTTGAGCCTCTCGCTTACAGGGGCCTGGAGACGGGCTCCCGGGAGGTTGTCAGCCACGTTATCAAACAAGGGAAGGTAAGTCCATCCCCAGTCCTCCCCAATCTGGGAGACCGGGTCTCTCTACTCTCTGAGGGCTCCTTGGTGTGCATTAGACTGGGAGGCCCATCTCTTCTGGCAGGTGTGCCCCTGGCTCAGGACACAGAGTCTGACAGCTTCCAGAAAGCAGAGCTCAGCCTCATCGGGCCCCCACCCCTGGGCGCCTCTGCTCAACCATGGGCCTTGTAGTGTTGTCTGCTTCTCAGCCCAACGTGGCCCACAGATGTTCAGAAAACCTAGGACATCAGAGCAGGAAGTTTAAGCAGTGCCCTGGGTGGTGGGATCCCTGGAGCAGTCCCTGCAGGAGACCTGACCCATAGCAGGTCTTGCAGGAGAGAAAGCCTCACCCTCGAGGACCAGTGGGAGAAGCTTATGCAGAGAAGGAACTGGAACTCACAGTCCAAGAATCCTGCATGGCAGAGTCCTCTATGGTGGGCAGGGAGTGGGGAGCCACCAGCCACACCTCCTCCTCCTTTGTCTCTTAGATCGTGTTTGTCCTCTCCTCGGCGCTCAATCCCTGGAACAAAGGTGAGGGGCCGAAGTGGGGGTGGGGTGGGCCTTGGGGACATGGCTTTGTGGGTGGGGTCAGGCTTTAGGGAGGGGGTGAGACTGGATGGGGTGTGAGGGGGGCTGAGACTAGGGGGAGATAGAACCCAGAAGGCTGAGAGCCTTGTGAGGAGGGTCCCTCAGACTTCAGTGTCTCCACCCCCCTGCCGCTACAGAGATGGGTGATCACCTGGTGAAACACGGCGACGGAGTGAAGGACATTGCATTCGAGGTGGAGGACTGTGACTACATCGTGCAGGTAAGACCAATCACACCTGGACTGACATGGGAGAGGAAGCATTGAGGTTTGGCCCATCCTGTCTACCATGGGGACCCCATAGGTCAGGGCTGAAGAGACACTGCTATGCCACAGTGACGAGCTTGGACATTGGTCCGTCACACACCTGGGTTCCAGGGATGCTCTGCCCCTTACTGTGTGTCCTCTCTCTGAACCTCAGTTTCCACATCTACAAAATGGGGGTGAGTACAGCAGCTATTTCAGTGAGTAATTATAAAGAGGGAATGAGGCTGGATGTAACTCACACCTGCAATCCCAGCACTTTGGGAGGCCTAGATGGGAGAATCACTGGAGCCCAGAAGTCTGAGACTAGCCTGGGCAACATGGTGATACCTTGTTTCTACAAAAAAAAATTTTTTTTAATTAGCTGGGCATGGTGGCAAATGTGTGTAGTCCTAAAAGAGGCTGAGGTGGGAGAATTGCTTGAGTACAGGAGTTTGAATTTGCGGTGAGCTATGAGGATGCCACTTCACTCTAGCCTGGGCAAGAGAGTGAGACCAAGGAAAAGAGAAAAAAAAGTTTAGCAGTTCAGAGAGTGAATTCCAGAGCCAGACTGCCCAGGTTTGATTCTTATTAGCTGTGCGACTTTGGGCAAGTGACTTAACTTCTCTGTGTTTCAATTTCCTCACCTATACACCTGCAGAATAGAGATAATAATAGCACCTTTTGTATGATGCTGCTGTGAGGATTAAGGTGGTAAATGCCTAAAACAGTGCTTGACACGTGATATAAGCACTAGCATGCAGTAAAGTTTTACTAAATAATTTTAATGGGCAGAGCACTGGGCACTGGGTCTGACATGCAGTAGGTGCTCAATGTTATAAGGTGACGCTTGTAATCTTTTTTTTTTTTGAGACAGAGTCTCACTATGTTGCCCTCGGTAGAGTGCTGTGGCATCATAACTCACAGCAACCTCTAATTCTTGGGTTTAAGCAATTCTTTTGCCTCAGCTTCCCAAGTAGCTGGGACTACAGGCACCTGCCACAACGCCCGGCTATTTTGTGGTTGTAATTGTCATTGTCATTTGGCAGGCCCGGGCTAGGATCAAACCAGCCAGCTCCGGTGTATGTGGCTGGCGCCCTAGCCACTGAGCTACAAGCGCCGAGCTGATGCTTTTTAATCTTATCCACCAACTCTTTTTACAGATGAGGAAATTGAGGACTGAGACAAGGAAGGGTCACAGAGTGAGTTAGCAGAGGCAGGACATTCACCTCAACTCTGCACCTGGGCCTCAATTTCCCTAGCTGCCAAGTGCACATGAGGCGTGAGTGTCATGAGTAACTGAGCCAGCTTGCGGCAGAACCATGCAGAAGGCCAGTGAGCAGGAGAGGCAGGCAAGGGCTCTGGGAGACTTCAGCTCTCATGGCTTCCCCCAACCCGTCTCCTTCACAGAAAGCCCGGGAACGGGGTGCCAAAATTGTGCGGGAGCCCTGGGTGGAGCAGGACAAGTTTGGGAAGGTGAAGTTTGCTGTGCTGCAGACGGTGAGTTAACTTCAGTGCCCCTCCTGCTGTTAGGGGTCCCCCAGCTGACTCTAATACACCACCCCACCCGTGCGCCTCGGAGCACAGACATTCTCCCTCAAGGCTGACCACCTGCAATGCTTGGCCAACTGCAGAGGCTGACAGGGACTACCCATCACTCCTCCCAGGCTTCTCTGCCTCCCGGGGCTGGGGATGGCTGACAGCAAGGGGGCTTTGAAGAAAGGAGAAGGATGAGGCTAGGGGAAGCCACATCTGGCCCTAGCTATGTGACTTGGACAAACCACTTAACCTTTCTACAACTCTTTAAGTCAGCAAGGCTGACTGGGTGCAGGGGCTCAGGCCTGTATTCCCGACACTCTGGGAGGCTGAGTCAGGAGGATCACTTGAGCCCACAAGTTCAAGGCTGTAGTGAGCTATGACGGTCCCACTGTACTCCAGCCAGGACACCACAGTGAGACCCTGTCTCTAAAAGAAAAAAGAAAGAGCAAGACTAGAGTTAGACCTGTGTGACCAAGGACACACTACTTAACCTTTTTGTGCTTCACTATCTTCAGCCATGACCCCTCATAAGGTTGTTGTAAGGATCAAATAAGGTCATTTGTGTACAACACCGTGACAATGACAGTGTCTGGCACATTGTAGACACTCAGTAAAGCATTATAGACACTTAGGAAAGCATTCGTGTCAAATATAATCATAGGTCTTACCTCCTCAAGATTAAATTAACATAGGGATTCTTGAAATGGTTGCTAGAGCTCTTCAATATAATCTCATCCAATGCCCTCATGGATTCTTAATTTCAACACACTTTTATTGAACACCTACAATTTGCCAGGCACTGGGCTAGGCGCAGGGGATGCCATGATGAGCAAAACAGTGCCCCTGGCTGGGCACCTGTAGCTCAGCAGGTAGGGTGCCAGACACGTACACCGGAGCTGGCGGGTTTGAATCCAGTCTGGGCCTGTCAAATAACAATTACAACTACAACCAACAAACAGCCAGGTGTTGTGGTGGGCACCTGTAGTCCCAGCTACTTGGGAGGCTGAGGTAAGAGAATCGCTTAAGCCCAAGAGTTTGAGGTTGCTGTGAGCTGTGAAGCCACAGCACTCTACTGAGTGGGACATAATGAGACTCTGTCTCAAAAACAAAAACAAAACAAACAAACAAATAAACATAAAGAGCCTAGTCTTATGGGGCAGATACTATGTCAAAGAAATTAATTCCCAAACAAGTGGGAGATGGTAGTTTATTCCAGAAAGGGGAAGCAACTTGCCTAAAATGACATATCGAGTTAGAGTCAGATGCAGGTTGGAACCCAGAGCTGTGCTGGCACCATGAAATGTGACCTGGCCTTGGTGTGGATGGGCGCTCAGGGGCCGAGCCAGGCTGTTTTCCACCCTTATAGTATGGTGACACCACACACACCCTGGTGGAAAAGATGAACTACACCGGCCGGTTCTTGCCTGGATTTGAGGCCACGACATTCAAAGATCCGCTACTTTCTAAGCTGTGAGTGTCCCTCAGGACTGGGGTGGAGTGGAATGCCCTGAGATAGTATGAAAAGCAGTGTCCCCTCTCCTCCCTGGGGCTGGGCTTTTCTGATGAGGCAGAGCACCTGGAGCCCGCTGGAGAACTCCTGAAAGGGCTCTTGAAAAGGTGACAGAGGCTCTGACCAGACTGCCCAGCTTCAAGTGCCAGCTCTGTCACTTCATAGCCCTTTAACGTTCGGCGAGTTGCTTCATTTCTCTATGCCTCAGTTTCTTCATCTATAAAATGGGGACAGTAATAGCATGTGAGTTGACAAATAAAGTGCCTGGCACATAATTAGTACCACAACAGCATGTGCTATTATTATCATTGAGGGATCCAGTGAGAAAGGAGGAGCTCTGTGGGGTAACCTTCCCACTCCCCAGCTCCTTTCCTTCCCCAGGCCCAAGTGCAGTCTCGACATTATCGACCACATTGTAGGAAACCAGCCTGATCAGGAGATGGTGCCGGCCTCGGAATGGTGAGCCCCTGGCCCTCCTCCTTCTCCCCTCTCAACAGTGACAGCTCCTCAGTGGGCCGGGCCTGCTTCCCAGTTCTTGCACAAAAGGAGAAAACAGAGCATAAGATGGAAGGAGTGAGCCTGAGGTTACTGACTCGTTTGTTCACTGTAAAACTATCATCTTGGACAGCAGAGGATTTAAGGCCCAGAGTGACCCACAGGTCCTCCCTCTGAGGAACCTCGGGGGATCACAGCCCAGGGATGCTGGGAGGAAAACTGTCACGACCCAAACAGCACGCTTGTCCAAATTAGAAGCGCGTGCTCCTTTCTCAAAGCACTTTACCTCCATCTGTTGGAGCGTTGCCATCCTATGTATTTGTTATCAGACACTTCCATCTACAGGAGAATTATCTTAATAAAGGTATAAATTTATGACGTAGATGATTTAAATGCCATATCCTTTCTGGAGCATGCTCAGGAACAAATTCTGAAAGGTGGAAATGGGATGGGGAGATAATTCCAAGATAGCCCTCAAAGCAAATATGTCCTCCCGGCCACCCTGCAGGTACCTGAAAAACCTACAGTTCCACCGTTTCTGGTCTGTGGATGACACGCAGGTGCACACGGAATACAGCTCTCTGCGTTCCATTGTGGTGGCCAACTATGAGGAATCCATCAAGATGCCCATTAATGAGCCAGCTCCAGGCAGGAAGAAGTCCCAGATCCAGGTAGGGCCTCCCCAGCTGGGGAAGAAGAGAACAAGAAAAGGGTTTGAGGGCTCTTGCAAGAGCAGGGGTGTGGGTGATGGCGCAGATGACAGTGATCTCCTTGTTTCCCTCTCCCAGGAATATGTGGACTATAATGGAGGTGCTGGGGTCCAGCACATTGCTCTCAAGACTGAAGACATCATCATGGCGGTTAGAACCCCATGTCTGGTCCTCATTCCCCTCCCATTCAACTTTAGGGATGATGGGTGGCGCCTGTGGCTCAACGGAGTAGGGTGCCGGCCCCATGTGCCGGAGGTGGTGGGTTCAAACCCAGCCCTGGCCAAAACTGCAAAAAAAAAAAAAAGTCAACTTTAAGAATGGTTTCTGCAAAATGGGGAGGGAGGGAACAGCATCAGCCCCGGGCCTCCTTCTCTGGCCTGGAGGGCTGACAGGGCCCCCTCACTGGTTCCTGCACCTCAAGTGCACCGACGTCCCCACCCCTCCCTGGAGAGTTCAGTCTCCACAGAACCTCCGGGCTCTTGAGGCTGCAGGTACCAGAGTATCAGGAGGCCTAGGTTGTGGTCCTAGTTCCATCAGTGGCACACTGTGTGTCTCTAGGGGGTTTGATCCTCTCTCTGATCTTCAGGTCTCTCACCTTGAAAGTAGGGACATTAGGCTACAAGATCAATTACATCCTTTTAGCCAAATCAAATGTCCTGCATCTGTAGATCCAGACTGTACAGAGGCTAGCTCTACTTATTCCTTAAGCGGCACTATGGCAGAGCAGACAAGGGCCTGGACTGTCCCATCCAATCCTGGCCCCACCAAGAATTCACTGCATGACCCCTGGCAACTCCATTCATTCATTCTCGTAATATGCACTGTTTTAGGTACTTGGGATACATCAGCAAAAAATAGTTTCTGCCTTTACAGAGCAATAAACAAAAAAAGTAAAATATATATGTGAGTGCTCTGGAAGAAAATACTTCAGGGAAGAGGGAAAGTGATGGTAAGGAGAGTTGTACATTTCAGTCGGGTGGTCAGGGCAGGCCTCATTGAGAAGGAGACATTTCAGAACACAAAATGATACAGGGAGAGAAGCCCGTGGAAATCAGGAGAAAAAAATGTCCCAGGGAGTTTGAGACCAGCCTGAACAAGAGTGACCCTGTCTCTACTAAAAATAGGAAAACTACTTGGGCATTGTGGTGGGAGCCTGTAGTCCAGCTACCTGGGAGTCTGAGGCAAGAAAATCACTTGAGGGTGGTGCCTGTGGCTCAGTGAGTAGGGCACTGGACCCATATACCAAGGGTGATGGCTTCAAGCCCGGCCCCATCCAAACTGCAACAAAAAAATAGCCAGGCATGGTGGCAGGCGCCTGTAGTCCCAGCTACTTGGGAGGCTGAGGCAAGAGAATCACCTAAACCCAACAGCTGGAGGTTGCTGTGAGCTGTGATGCCACAGCACTCTACCGAGGGTGACAAAGTAAGACTCTTTCTCTTAAAAAAAAAAAAAAAAAAGAAAGAAAAGAAAAGAAAAAAAGAGGATCACTTGAACCCAGGAGTTTTGAGGTTTCTTTGAGCTATGATGCCAAGCACTCCATCCTGGATGACAGAATGAGACTCTGTCTCAAAAAAAAAAAAAGAAAAACATTACAGGAAGAAGAAAGCCAGGCCAGGGGTGCCTAGAAGATTGAGGGAATAGTAAGGAGGTGGGTCCAGCAGGAACGGGATGAGCAAGGGAGAGAAGGTAGGAGTGGAGACAGATGGAGAGGGCCACAGTAACAACTTTGAATATGACACCAAGACTTGGTACCTCCGTGGGTGCCAAACAGAGGAATGACATAATTTATCTTGTATTTTTTTTCTTTGTAGAGACAGAGTTTCACTTTGTCACCCTTGGTAGAGTGCCATGGTGTCACACAGCTCACAGCAACCTCCAACTCCTGGGCTTAGGCGAGTCTCTTGCCTCAGCCTCCCGAGTAGCTGGGACTACAGGCGCCCGCCACAACGCCTGGTTATTTTTTTGTTGCAACTCAGCCAGGGCTGGGTTTGAACCCACCACCCTCAGTATATGGGGCCGGCGCCCTACCCACTGAGCCACAGGCGCTGCCCAATTTATCTCTTTTTTTTTTTTTTTTTTTTTTGGTTTTTGGCCAGGGCTGGGTTTGAACCCACCACCTCCAGCATATGGGACCGGCGCCCTACCCCTTGAGCCACGGGCACCACCCCAATTTATCTCTTAATAAAATTATTTTGGCTACTATGGTGAGAATAGATATTTAATTTCTCAATGCCTGCCTCAGTTTCCCTAGTTATAAGATGGGGATAATAATCACTCAGAAGCAGGCCAGGCATGATGGCTCACACCTTTGATCTTTGAGAGGCTGAGATGAAAGAATCAGTAGAGCCCAGGAGTTTGAGGATGCAGTGAGCTACAGATCATGCCACTGCACTCCAGTCTGGGTGACAGAGAGGCCCTGTCTCTAAAAAATAATGAATTAATTAATCATCAAGATGCCTCAAAAGATTTCTGTATGACACAGTGAGGCAATATGTAGAAAGCACCTGAGACGGTCACTCACTGGGAGCATTCCATAGTGCTAGCAGTTTCTGTTGTAATGGAGCCCATGACAGGGAAGGAAGGGACGAGGTCACACTGTATGTACCCTGGCAGTTGAGGGGAGCTAGGATGGGGACCCAGCACATCCAGTATCCCACTGGCCACGGGAGTTGAACATGGAAAAAGGAGGCTGACCTCAATCTTGCTCTGAGACAGATTCGCCACTTGAGAGAGAGAGGCATGGAGTTCTTGGCTGTCCCTTCAACATACTACAAACAACTGCGGGAGAACCTCAAGACTGCCAAGATCCGGGTGAAGGAGAGCATTGACGTCCTAGAGGTGAGGCCTGGGCAACGTCCTTAGCCAGGTGGGAGATCAGAGCTCCAAGTTCCATCTTGCCTCACAAGATGAAAGATGCCTCACAAGATGTTGTCTAAGCCCCTACCTGCATCAGGCACACAGTCTCAGAGGGAAAAGCAGACCAGGACCCCTTCCTGGACTGGACCTGGATTCTGGGGTGGGGTATGAAGAGGGGAGAAAGAAGACAAACAAATAAATAATGAAAACATTATCACAGAGAAAGAGTTGGTGTCAGGAAGTTAAAATGATCTGGGGCTACTTTAAAGAGAGTGGTCATGAAGGTGAGATGACATTTAAGTGCAATCCAGATAACGCCTTCCTGGCAGAGGAATAGGAAGTGCAAGGGTCCTGAGGCAGGGGCAAGCTCTGAGGGTCTGAGAAACAGAAAGGTGGCCAGAATGGATGAAAGGTTGTGTTTGAGGAGTAACCTGGGTCAGACAGGTAGGCAGGAACAGACTCTTCCTGTGGGCTATTTAAGAGTTTGGATTTTGAAAACAAAAAATAAAAATAAAAAATAAAAAAATAAAAGAGTTTGGATTTTGAGGCGGCACCCCTAGCTCAGTAGGTAGGGTGCTGGCCACATACATGGAGACTGGCAGGTTTGAGCTCAACCAGGGCCAGCTAAAATCAACAGTGACAACAGCAACAACAACAACAAAATAGAGCCAGGCATTGTGGCAGACACCTGTAGTCCTAGCTACTTGGGAGGCTGAGGCAAGAGAATTGCTTAAGCCCAAGAGTTGGAGGCTGCTGTGAGCTGTGACGCCACAGCACTCTACCCAGGGTAACATAGTGAGACTGTCTCAAAAAAAAAAAAAAAAAAAAAAAAGAGTTTGGATTTTGTTCTATGCCTAAAAATCATTGGAGGTGCTTTTGCTTTGTTTTTAAGTTTTATTGATATATATCACATATGTCAACTTTTTAAAGTGTTCCATTCAATGGGTTTTTTTTTTGCAGTTTTTGCCTGGGGCTGGGTTTAAACCCGCCACCTCCAGCATATGGGACCCGTGCCCTACTCCTTTGAGCCACAGGCACCTCCCAATTCAATGTTTTTTTAATCTATGTGTTATGTTGTGTAACCATCAAAATCAATTTTAGAATCTTTCATCACCCCAAGAAGAAACCTGGTACCTTTTAGCCATGGTGACCCAATCTCTCCATCCCCTTCCTCCCTCCTGCCTCAGCCCTAGGAAACTGCTAACCTACCTTCAGTCTCTATAAATTTGCCTATTTTGGACTTTTCAAGAAATGGAATCACACCATAAGCTTGTTGTGACTGACCTTTTCACTTAGCATAATGTTTTCAAAGTTCATCCATGTTGAAGCCTGCATCAGGGCTTCATTCCTTTTTAAGCCTAATAATATTCCACCCTATTGCCACATCTTATTTATCCATTCATCAGTGATAGATATTTGGGTTGTTTCCACTTTTTGGCTACTATAAACAATGCTGTTGTGAACATTTGTGCACAAGGTTTCTTTAGACGTATGTTTTCAAGTCTCTTTGGTATAGGCTGGGCGGTAGCTCATGCCTGTAATCCCAGCACTCTGGGAGGCCAAGGAGGAGATGGGTGGATTGTCTGAGCTCAGGAGTTTGAGACCAGCTTGAGCAAGAGCAGGACCCATCTCTAAAAATAGCTAGGCGTTACGGTGGGCACCTATAGCCCCAGCTACTTAGGAGACTGAGGCAAGAGAATCACTGGAACCTAAGAGTTTGAGGTTGCTGTGAGCTATGACGCCATGGCACTCTACCCAGGGATACAAAGTGAGACTGTCTCAAAAAAAAAAATTCTCTTTGGTATATATTAGGGTATCTATCTAGGAGTGACTCAGTGACTCACATGGGATCTCCATGTTTAACATTTTGGCAGGCCCAGCTGTGTTCGAACCTGCCAGCTCGTGTATGTGGCTGGTGCCCTAGCCGTTGAGCTACAGGTGCCAAGCCATCCATGTTTAACATTTCAAAAAAATTCCATCTATCCGAGTCACAGCACAAAAAAAAAAAAAAAAAAAAAAAAAATTCCAGACTGTTTTCCAGAGTTTTTGCACCGTTTTACTTTTCCCCCAGCAACATATGAGTGTTCTGATAGCTACTCCCTTCTGATAACAAGGGAGAGACATGGTCTAATCTTTTAAATGATCTCACTGATGTTTGTAGAGAGGACAGACTGTAAGGAAGCAAGAGGGAAGCAGGGAGCAGTCTTGACAGTGGTCTAGATAGGGACTGTGGCAGCGGAGTAGTAATAGGACAATTTGGGGATATATTTGTAAGTGGCTGGAACTGCTAGGGAAAGGGGTATTTTCCTGGCTTTGGTGGGGAGAGGAACCCCTATGGACTTTTTTTTTTTTTTTTTGAGACAGAGTCTTACTTGTCACTCTCAATAGAGTACCCTAGCATCACAGCTCACAGCAACCTCAAACTCTTGGGCTCAAGTGATTCTCTTGCCTCAGCCTCCCAAGTAGCTGGGACTGCAGGCACCTGCCACAAGTAGCACCTGCCCAGATACTTTTTGTTTGTTTGTTTTTTTAATTAAATCATAGCCCTGTACATTAATGCAATCATGGGGTACAATGTGCTGGTTTTATATACAATTTGAAATATTTTCATAAAACTGGTTAACATAGCCTTCACGGCATTTTCTTAGTTATTGTGTTAAGACATTTATATTCTACACTTAGTAAATTTCACATGTACCCTTGTAAGATGCACCGTAGGTGTGTTCCCACCAATTACCCTCCCTCTACCCATCCTCCCTCCTCCCTTCCCCTCTTTTTCCCCTTATCCCCTTCTTCTTGGGCTATAATTGGGTTATAGCTTTCATATGAAATTGGTTTCATAGTGATTCTCTTGCCTCAGCCTCCCAGGTAGGTGGGACTCCAGGCACCTGCCACAATGCCCGGCTATTTTTTGTTGCAGTTTGGCCAGGGCTGGGTTTGAACCTGTCACCTCAGTATATGAGGCCGGCATCCTACCCACTGAGTCACAGGCACCGCAGTGTTGGCTTTTTTTTTATGTTGAGTAATTTGAGTTTGCTGTAGATCCTAGTTATCAAGCTTTTGTCTGATTCATAATATGCGAATATCTTTTTTTTTTTTTCTGAGACAGAGCCGCAAGCTGTCACCCTGGGTAGAGTGCTGTGACATCCCAGCTCACAGCAACCTCCAACTCCTGGGCTCAAGCAATTCTCCTGCCTCTGCCGCCCAAGTAGCTGGGACTCCAGGCACCTGCCACAAGCCTAGCAATTTTTTGGTTGCAGCTGTCATTGTTGTTTGGCGGGCCTGGGCTGGATTCGAACCCGCCAGCTCAGGTGTATGTGGCTGGCGCCCTAACCACTTGAGCCATGGGCGCTGAGCCGCAAATATCTTTTCCTGGTTGTCTGTTTGCTTTGGTTGTTGTCTCCTTAGCTGTACAGAAGCTTTTCAATTTAGCACTTTGGAAGGCTGAGACGGGTGGATTGCCTGAGCTCACAGGTTCAAAACCAACATGAGCAAGAGCAAGACTCCGTCTCTAAAAAAAAAAAAGCTGGGCATTGTGGCAGGGGCCTGTAGACCCAGCTACTTGGGAGGCTGAGGCAAGAGAATTGCTTAAGCCCAAGAGTTTGAGGTTGCTGTGAGCTATGATGCCACAGCACTCTACCAAGGGCGATCAAGTGATACTCTGTCTTAAAAAAAAAAACCAAACTATTCATTTTAATTAAGTCCCATTTGTTTATTTTTGTTGTTGTAATTGCCACTGAAGTCTTCTTCATGAAGTCTTTCCCCAGTCCGATAACTTCAAGTGTTTTCCCCACAGTTTCTTCTAGGATTTTTATTGTTTTATGCCTCAGATTTAGATCTTTTATCCATCTTGAATCAATTTTAGTGAGTGGAGAAAGGTGCGGGTCCCGTTTCAGTCTTTTACATGTAGTTTTCCAGTTCCCCCAGCACCTTTTATTGAATAGGGATTCTTTCCCCCAGTGTATGTTCTTGTTTGGTTTATCAAAGATTAGGTGGCTGTAAGAAGTTAGTTTCGTTTCATGGTTTTCTATTAGGTTCCAGATGCCTATGTCTCTATTTTTGTGACAATACCATGCTGTTTTAATCACTATGGCCTTATAGCACAGCCTCACGTCTGCTAGGCTAATGCCCCCCGCTTTTATTAGTAAGATTTGCCTTGGCTGCATGAGGCTTTTTCTGGTTCCATACAAAACGAAGAATGTTTTTTTCCAAATCTTGAAAGTATCCCTATGGACTTTCTAAGAATCCCACCACACCAGGCTAGAAGGGTGGGCCAGTCTCCCTCAGCAGAGCGCCCTGTCTACCGCCTAGGAGCTGAAAATCCTGGTGGACTACGACGAGAAAGGCTACCTCCTGCAGATCTTCACCAAACCTATGCAAGACCGGCCCACGCTCTTCCTGGAAGTCATCCAACGCCACAACCACCAGGTGCAGCCTGTCCCTAGCAGGCCCCCCTAATGCAGGTAGCACGACGGTCTTTCGGGGTCCCCAGCTCACCTCCTGTCTCCCGTTCCAGGGTTTTGGAGCCGGCAACTTCAATTCACTGTTCAAGGCTTTCGAGGAGGAGCAGCATCTCCGTGGCAATCTCACCGACTTTGAGACCAACGGGGTGGTCTCTTGACACCTCCCTGCCCACCCCGCTTGGCTCATCGAGACTCCGCCCGCTGTTTCCGGAACATGCCGGTCCAAGCTCCGCCCAGAGCTTCAGAGTCTCTCCCCACACTTGTCCCGCCCTCTAGGCCCCGCCCACCAGTCAGCTCCGGGCCCAGGCTCCGCCCACCTCTGGTCAAGCTCCCTCGCTCAGACTACAGTCTACTTCAGCCCTCACCAGTAAAGCGGACTCCGCTCCAATACAGTCAGTGTGTTGTGTTTGTGCCCGACGAGGAGCAATGGCGTCCCTTCACCGCTAGGGGGAGCCCAGGGCGCCAACGCTGCCGGGGAGACTGCGTTGAGGGTTGGAGCGCTTGGGCGCTTGACCCTTTGGCGCAGATGTGAGCGCTTGGCTAAGTGGAATCGCGCCGGTAGGGGGAATTCTGGAACCAGAGGAGGCAGGGGACTGACACTCCCTGGAAAGACAGAAACACCTTTTCATAAAGTGGTAAATGCTCTAAGACAATAAATAGCAGGTGATGGGATTGTGTGGAGGTGAAGATGGCAGGGGAACTAATTTCTATCAAGCGAAGGCCCCCTTGAGGAGGTGACATTTGGGGGCCAGCCATGGGAAAATCCGGGAAAATAGGATGCCAGGAAAAGAGAACAGCAAGGGAACGGAGCTTGGCAGCATCTTGCTTTATGATTTCTAAAGATGAGCTGTCCTTAATTTTGCCACTCAGAGCCCAAACCTCCCAACATGAGTGGAAACAGTGCCAAGGGACTTAAGGGGCAACATCCTTGCTCAGCAACCACAAGACGTGGTGCCTTGGTTCTTGGTCTGAGGGGATCTGAGCCCCCCAACTTTCCACCTCCACCCTCAGCAGAGCAGCCACCACTGCCCACCGTCCCCCCGCCCCCTTCCAGGCACTTGCTTCTAGTGAGGTCTCCTTTAGGATGGGAGAGGAGCTGCTGGTCCTAAAACCCTTGGAAGGAAATTCTTTCCTCAAAACCACAGAAGAGGTAGGAGACAAATTAGGTCTTTTCTTCCAATGCTTAACACCTCCCTGAGGATAAGCCAACTCAGAACTAGGAGCAGACAGGTCTTAGGGTAAGAAAAACAATCCACCAGGGCACAGTGGCTCACACCTGTAACACCAGTGCAAAAATACCCTCCCTCTATTCTCCTGTGAATTATGCAAAGAATGGAAATTCTATAACCCAGCAGGTTGCAAACTGGTAGCTTACAGGCCAAATCTGGCTCACAGATGTATTTTATTTTGCCTGCATGCTTTCAAACAAATTGGTGCCATTATAGCTCAAACCACGACCTCAAACTCTTGGGCTCAAGCAATCCTGTCTCAGCCTCCCAAGTGGCTGGGACTAAAGGTGCCCACTACCACATTCAGTTAATTAAAAACATTTTATTTATTTATTTTTGTAGAGACAGAATCTCGGTAAGTTGCTCAGGCTGGCCTTGAGCTCCTGTGCTCAAGTGATCCTCCTGCCTTAGCCTATCAAAGTGTTGAGATTACAGCTGTACCTGGCCCATATTACATCTGTCCTTCACTGAGATACCACAGATACCAACCACAGGCTCCTCGTCACTCCTATATGGATCCATCATTGCTGAGACCTACTGGGCAAAACATCTATACGATGCTGCAAACACTGGACGTATTTAATTCTTCTCAGCTTGTACTATTTTATTAGCCCTTCCCCCCTCAAATGCAGACCAGAGAGATGTCTTAAGTGTTAAACATTCCTCAGGAAACATTTCCCAAAGTTATAGCGATAGTAATAGGATATGATACTTGAGCCCCATTTCCTTAATTGCAGACCATTAACAATGTTAGCTACCTAAGGTTTTAGGAAAAAATGTAAAAGGAAAACAAACTGTGGAAGACCTAGTCTAATTTTAATCCAGTTTACAGAATCTACCTATAGGGTCAGAGTTTAAGAAGAATACCCTGGGAGGTTGAGACAGGAAGACTGCTTGTGGACAGGAGTTCAAGATCAGCCTGAGCAACATAGTGAGACACCATCTTTACAAAAAATAGAAAAATTAGCCAGTGGTGTGTGGTGGTATGTGCTTGTAGTCCCAGCTACTCAGGAGGCTGAGGCAGGATTGCTTGAACCCAGGAGTTTGAGGTTACTGTGAGCTATGATGCCACACTGCACTCTAGCCCAGGTGACAGTGAGACTGTTTCAAAAAGAGAAAGAATTGATGGAGTTCAGGGTCACTATGAGCTAAGATTGTGCCATTGTACTCCAGCTTGGATGGCAGAAACCTGTCTTTAAAAAAAAGAACCCCCCCCAACAGGGCGGCGCCTGTGGCTCAGTGAGTAAGGGTGCAAGCCCCATATACCGAGGGTGGCGGGTTTGAACCCAGCCCTGGCCAAACTGCAACAAAAAAATAGCCAGGTGTTGTGGCGGGCGCTACTTGGGAGGCTGAGGCAAGAGAATCGCCTACACCCAAGAGCTGGAGGTCGCTGTGAGCTGTGACGCCTGGCAACAAAGTGAGAATCTGTCTCTAAAAAAATAAAAAAAAAGAACCCCCCAAAACCCAGAACTAATGTTCTGAGTGGACCACTTCACCCCATATACTTGCTACCCCTGAGCTTGACCAGCCTGCCTTCCATGTGAACAGGTTGTGCTCCCAACAGAAAGAAAGAATGAGAAGAGGGAGAGAGAGAAGAGAGACGGCGTATCTGTAAGAAAAGTCAGTATATTTATGGTTTGCTTTATAAAAGTTACTATAATACAATGGTACATAGTATTGAATTCACAAAAATATGAACAAATATTTACAGCAAGACACACTCGCAACAGAAACACTTCTCTTCAAAACAAGTTACATACAGATGACAGAGTCTATATGCACAAACATCCCTAAAATTTATTGGTTCTCTTCTTTGGGGAGGGGGGAGAAAAGGAACAAAAAAGTAGCAGAGACCCCAGACTCTTCAAAAGCAGAGATCTGTTCAATGAAAATGAAGGAGTTGAAAGAAAAATGAGCCAACACATTTCTGGATTAATGCAAACCATTTGGGGGGAGGGGGGTCCCAGGGAATGGGCAGGTCCAGTCCCTCACGCTTGGTAAAGGCTGGCCAAGGTCAGAACTGGGCACTGGGGGTGGGCAAGGTGAGGCCAGGGGAGGTGTAAGCCTGGGCCACTCCCTTGCTTTCCTCACATCCCCCCACTTTTATGGGGGGATGGGGATCAGATAAAGACAGCCCCTTGGGGGCTGCACGAGTAACTTAAATCAGCCATCCCTACAGACTACATGTTTCTGCATGTGAAAAATAAATATTTCCTCAGTTGCACAATTAGGCAGAAAACTGCAAACAGAAGAGAAGGTCGCTGCTGTGCCCAGGTACCCCCTCTGTGCCTTAATGCCACCGATTTCCTCAACCTTGAAATCAGTGGGCACAGTCTTTAATAGAGAGGGCCTAGGGTGAAGAAATTAAAAAAAGAAAACAAACAAAACACAACAAAACCACCAACGACAAAAAAGAGAAAAATAACAATTCTTTGTACAGAATTTACATGATAACAAGCTTGACACAAGCTGAGATACCAGAGGCTCCAGCCGCCTGCGTCTGCCTGGAGCGCTCTCATCTTGGTGAGGACTCCTGGTCACAACAGTCACTTTCCAGAAATTATTTACACACCTGCTCTGCTTCCTAGGGTACAGGGGGATGCGCTTTTGTGTCTTTTTTTTTTTTTTTTTTAAGTACAAAGAAATGAGCAAAAAAGTCTTCCCACGTGTTTCTACAAGAAACAATGTTCCCAAGAAAAAGTCCTTTATGGCAGCCTATATACAGAAGTTGGTTCTGAACTTCAAAAACCTGTTTTCCCCCTTTGTTTTGATTTTACACACACACAAGGAAAGAAAATCCATGGAAATAAACCTGAAGAGGATAATGGGAAGTTGCTAAAAGGGTTAAAAGGAAAAAAAAAAAAACTGTCAAAGACTTCAATTTGATTTTTAAAATCTTTTCCAAGATTTTCCTTTCTCTGGGAGAAATATCCTGCTCACTCTGAAAATAAATATGCTCTGGTCTTCTTGCAGTGAGGGGCTGCTGGCAGGAGGAGGTGGGCTGTGAGCTGGGGGTGAGCGGGTGAAGCTTATAAACAAACAAATGCCACATGCAGATGGTCAGACAACCCGTAATGGTGGGACTGGGGGACCCGCCTACCCTGGGAGCCTCCCTTGCGCCCAGGGTAAAGGCAAGGGCAGAAGAGAGAGGGGTGACCTTTCCCAGCGTCCCCTTCCCACACTGGGGCCTCTGGGAGGCTCCCTCATTGCTGGCATCCGAATGAAAAAGTAAACATTGAACCCAAGGTTTTGGGGGTGGAGGGGTATGGGGTGGCAGGGATGGCCCAGATTGGAAATTCCTGCCTGGGCCCAGCTTGGCTCCACCAGGGTCTGCCCGGATAAATGGCGCCCCCAGGCTGCTGGGGAAGGGACTGGCTGTGAGGCAGGTAGGGGGAGGTGTAGGGTCTCCTCACTGCATCCACAGACAGAGAGGGGGGCCTTCCGGTATGTAGTGTTCCAAGGTCAAGGCCAGTGGCCTAGCACCTTCACTCCTCCCTGCACCACCAGGCCCAGTGCCTGAGCCGGGCAGGTTCCAAGAACATGGGCAGATATGAATAGTCACACCGAGGCCTCTGCAGCCCCCAGCAGGGTCCCCTTTCTGACTTTGCCTTCACATTTCAACGGTTAAAATGTCTTTTTATGATGAGGAAGAAAATAAAGAGAGGACAAAACAATGTAGCAGCATTTACGGGAAGAGGCTGAGGAAAGAGAAAAAGACAGAGAAAGATAAAAAAAAGAGATAGGAAGAGGTGGAGAGAGACAGAAAGAGAGAAGTTTACGTTGGAGTTAAACAAAAATCCTGAAAGGAGCATTTTTTAAAAAATGAAAGAGACATGGGCTGAATGACAGAGAAGCCCTTTCCCACTGGGAGCTGGAGCTGCGGGAGTCCTGGGGGTAGTGTTGGGGGGCGCCAGGCCCTGACATGGCCGCTGGGCAGAGGACAGCACCTGAAATGGGGGTGGGAGGTGGGGCCGGGCCCCGGGCGGCAGCTGATGTCCATTGATTTTGGCATTGGGGTCTAGTTGAGGGTCCCCCGGCAGTTCTCTGAGCCGCAGAGGCAGGGGATCTTCACGTCTTCAATGGGGAACTTGTAGTCATAGGTGATCTCCTCGTTCACATTGATGTGCTGCTTCGAGTAGATGACAATCTTCTTCTGTGACTCCACTGTGATCACCTTGGCATAGCAGTTGGGCTGCAGGCAGGTGGAAGGAGAAGGTGAGCCCCTGACCCACCCAGGCCCACCCAGGTCCCACCTCCGCAGCCCCCTCAAACCCAACCAAGCCTGTCCTCCAGGCCTGACTTACTGCCTACTGGTCACCACTAGGCCTCAGGCTCCCCCCAACCTGGATGACAAGGACCCCTTCCCCCTGATACTAAATAATGACGACGATAAACATTTCCCAGGGCTTCCATTTTTGTTCATAGTGCAATTGACTCCCGAATTTACATTCCTGGCCAAGGCCTCACTTCTGAGCTCTAGACAAGGCACCAGCAAATATGGGCCCCCAGCTGCCTATTTTTGCAAATAGTTTCATTGGCACACAGCCACACCCACTTACCCATGCATTTTCATATCATCTGTGGCTGATTTTGTTACAGTGGTGGTGGTGGCTACATTACAGAGATCATCTGGGCCACAAAGCCAAAAATATTTATTAACTATCTGGCCCTTTACAGAAAAGTTTTGCTGGCTCCTGCTCCAAACCCCTAAGTCTTACTTTCTATCTGCCAGAGGCAGCTCCAGAAGACATCTTTGAGCCTAAATTCACATCTGCTTCTGCTCTGGGCAGTGGCCACACCGTGTACCAGGTCCCCAGTCCCTTGTCTCCCAGTGATGACCTTTACCAGTGCCTGATCTGGTCCACCACGTCTGGAGGGCTCTACTGCCTAAGGACCTCTTGATTCTACCCACTGCCCTCTACCTTCCTCAGCTGCCACCAGCCATGCTCAGCCCTCCATCATTGCTGACCCCTGATCTTGCATCCAGAGAAACCCTTCCAATGGACAACAGATCTGGCCGCCCCATGGCTCCACACCTCCCAGTAACCTGCCTCAACTTTTACAGAAACTTGATTCTTCAACTAACAAGGCTGAGTAACTTGGTCACCCTTGACCCTGCCTATCCTATACTCTCACCCATGCCCTCTTCTTATCTCTCAACCAGAAGTTCTCCCCACTGCCTTTTTTTTTTTTTTTTTTGAGACAGAGTCTCACACTATGTCACCCTCGGTAGAGTGCTGTGGCATCATAGCTGACAGCAACCTCTAACTCTTGGGCTTAAACGATTCTCTTGCCTCAGCCTCCCGAGTAGCTGGGACTACAGATGCCTGCCACAATGCCTGGCTGGGTTTTTGTTGTTGTTGTTGTTGTTATCATTGTTGTTTAGCAGGCCGGGCCAGTGCCAAACCCACCAGCCCTGGTGCATGTGGCCAGCACCCTTAACCACTGAGCTACATGTGCTGAGCCAATCCCCACTGCGTTTGAACATGCCCTTTTCACTTGCCCTGCTCACTTCACCTGGTCATTCCTTCTTATCCCTCAGATCTCACAGGATAGTCACAAAAAAGTTTCAACCAGCCTCCTTCAGCCCAGACAAGTCACAGTCATGCCTGCCTGCTAGCACATATGAAGGACTTGCTTTGTCAGCACATCAGAGGGCCCACGAGTAATAACCTGTTTGGTCCTCCCAATCACCTACATGGAAGGACTGTTACTGTCCCTGTTTTACAAATGAGCAAACTGAGGTGCAGAAACTGTAAGTAACTACCCTACAGTAACATGCTAAATAGTAATGCCAAGACTTGAAACCTAAAGTTAGGGGTATCCACCCACAACCAGCCGGACTCCTTCTTCAAGCTTCCTGCCCTTGCCTTTTGGCACTCAGTTGTCACTAGCCATAAGTGTCTATTTATGTTTAAATTAATTAAAACTAAAAACAATTGAAAACTCAGTTCCTAAGTTGCAGTGGCCATATTTTAAGTGCTCAGTACCATGTAAGGCTAATCTATGCACTGGGTAGCACAGATGCACAGCACTTCCACCCTACAAAAAGTTCTGCAGGACAGTTTTACCCTAGGAGGGCTGAGCCTGACCAATAGAGGCACACAAAAATGCCAGCACAGAGAACTGCATAAGTATCAATTAATTAAACCAACCACTTCCTGAGCACCATTAGTCCTTTACATGGTAAGAAAAGCCTCATAATGCCATTCTGGGAGGCTGAGGCAGGTGGATTGCTTGATCTCAGGAGTTCAAGACCAGCCTTATCAAGAGTGAGACCCCAGGCGGTGCCTGTGGCTCAAGGAGTAGGGCACCGGTCCCATATGCCAGAGGTGGCGGGTTCAAACCTAGCCCTGGCCAAAAACCACAAAAAAAAAAGAGTGAGACCCCGTCTCTACTAAAAATAGAAAACTAGCCAGGTGTCCTGGCACACACCTGTAGGCCCAGCTACTCGGGAGGCTGAGACAAGAGGTTCACCTGAGCCCAAGAGTTTGAGGTTGCTGTGAGCTATGATGACACCAGAGCACTCTACTCAGGGTGACAGAGTGAAACTGTATCTCAGAAAAAGAAAAAAGAAAAAGCCTCATAGTACCCATTTTACAGATGAAAAAACTTTTGAGAGGAGAAATGTTTCTTTTTTTTTGGAGACAGAGTCTCATTATGTTGCCATCAGTAGAGTGCCATGGCATCACAGCTCAAAACAACCTTAAACTCTTGGGCTTTAGAGATTCTCTTGCCTCACCCTCCCACGTAACTGGGACTATGGGTGCCTGCTACAATGCTCAGATTTTTTTGTTGCAGTTGTCATTGTTGTTTAGCAGGCCTGGGTTCAAACCCGCCTACCTCAGTGCCTCAGTGTATGTAGCCTGTGCCCTAACCAACGAGCTAAGGGTACTGAGCCTTTTTTTTTTTTTTTTTGAGACAAGACTCTCACTTTGTTGCCCTCAACAGAGTGCCTTGGCATCATAGTTCAGCAACCTCAAACTCCTGGGCTTAGACAATCTTCCTGCCTCAGCCTCCCAAGTAGCTGGGACTACAGGTGCCTGCCACAATGCGAAGCTATTTTTAGAGATGGGGTCTTGCTCTTGCTCAGGCTGGTCTTGTTGAACCCCTGAGCTCAGGCAATCCACAGGCCTTGGCCTCCCAGAGTGCTAGGATTACAAGTGTGAGCCACTATGCCCAGCCCCCGAAAAGGGTTCCTTGGATGAGGCCCCATGTCCCCTACCCTCCCTCCCTGTACTCATTGGCTGACCAGAGCTGATTCCCATACCAGGGGTGTATAGGTCCTGGCACAGAGGCAGGGGCAGAGACAGTTCTTGCTGGGCACTCACATTGCAGCTGTGGTTAATGAAGCGAGCGAAGTTGCCGCACTTGGTGGCATCAATGATGGTGTCATGGTCTACCCGGAACATGTAGCTGCTACCGATGCCCTCGTCCTCATAACGTTTCTCCCGCATGTCCGCGATCACCTGGCCGCAAAAAGGTGTCAGTCTGGGACTGGCCCACCCAAGGGCCCACAGACAGGGCCTGTCCCACTAGGCAGCCCCTACCTGGCGGATGTTCTGGCCTACATATTCTATGACCATCTCATCAGCTGCAATGGGCTCCATGGCAAACAGGCCCCAGTCGTGAATGTGGCTCTTGCAGAATTTGAGCTTTTTCTTCCGGAACTGGGTGGGAAAGGAGGTGGGAGGGAAAGGAGAGCTGAGCCCCAGTCTCAGGTCCCATCGCCACCCCCACTGCCCTGGGGTGGGGACTGGCCTCACCTTGAGCTGGTTGAACTTGAGCAGGTCGCTGTCACAGCTGCCAGTGAAGGAGGACAGCAAGCGGCGCTGCTCTGAACGCCGCTCTGAGCCGGCCCGAGTGGAGGCGTGGGGCTGGGCCGGGATGCTCATGCCCTGCAAGGACAGCGAGGATGAGGCGCATGGTTCAGTAGGGCCTGGGGCCCCATCACCCTTAGCAACTCCACCCTATGCTCTGGGTCTCAGTCATCCCCAACATCCTAGGTTCTTCACTACAGGCTTCTCTGTATCTACCTGTCCCTAATTCTCACTGCTTCCCTGCCTTCTCCTTCCCATCTGTAGCTGAACATGCTCAAGTTCTTCCCATCTTTAAAGTGACTATGACAACAGCTTCCCTGACTTTTCCTGTCTTTTCTTCATATTGGCTGAACGTTTTGAAGGATGGCAGGTGTCTGTTCTGACTGACCCCCACCATGGTTCTCACCAAGGCTCCTCTTGACATCCCCCTAGCACCTGAAAGACCAGATCCTTCCTACACCCTTACTTAACACCCTCAGCACCACCCATTAACCCCTGGAGCTTCCCAGGTCTCTGCCCACCACGAGCTCCCTTGCGGGGAGCTTGTCCCACCAGGACCTTCGTCACCATCGTGATGATGCCAAAATTCAGGTCCCTGGATTGGAAATCCCCCTCCCAAGATCTACTATACCCATATGTCTAAATGCCCGCCAGACCTTCTCTACCTGGATGTTCCAGAAACCCCCTAACTTGAGCTTCCCACAGTGAAGGCACCATCTGCCTTCCCATCTCAGGGCATCCAGATACCCAGTCCCACAAGCAAGACCTGTGTCTGGGCTGTCCTGCCAATTCCCTTGTCTCCTGTATCCAATCTGGCCCCAGTCCTTCCATTCTACTTCCTAATGTTCATTTGAATGCACCCTCACAGCCCACCCAAGTCCAACCACCCTCATGTCTGGCCTGGACACTAAAGCAACCACTATAGTCAGCTCTATATAGCAGCAGGTATGAGCTTTAAAAATTCACAGACCAATCCATGTCACTCTTGTCACTTTGTTATAAAACCCTGCCTCAGCTTGCCACCATGCACAGAACACAGGTCTAACCTCATCACCACAGCCCTTAGGACCCCGATGACCTGTCCTCTGACTCTCTGGCCACAATTGGCCTTTTCCTTTCCTTTCACACTGCTGAGGTCCTCTGTGCCTCAGGGACTTTGCATATGCCATTCTCTGTGTGTGAGTGACCTACTGGATTTGATCAACCCCTCTCCTGTTTTAACTTTTAATTGAAGTCCTTTTCTACTTCTCTGCGGGCTCTCCCTGCTATCCATGCAGCTCATTCCCTTGCTTTATTCAGGTCTAGCTCAAACACGACCTCTGACCTCGACTTGCCAACACCTAACCCTTTCTTCTGCTTTCTCATCCTGGAATCACATGCCTACTGTTCTCTTCATTCTTTCCTACCTCCACTAAAATAGAAATCCTATGAGGAAAAGGATTTTGCTTTATTCACTGCTGTAGCCCAGAATAGTACCTGGTATATAGCAGGTACTCAAAAAATATTCCCTGAATCTTTTGGAAATGCAACTCTACTCACATCCTCGATTAAAACCCCTTGGAGCAAAAAAAAAAAAAAAACCCTTGGAGCTGCTCTGGTGCCAACAGGACAAAGACGAGCTCTTTCTTGGCCCCAAGGCCCTGCCCACCTCTCAGCTAACCCCCCACATTTGGGAACCCAGGTGAGTAACCTTCTCTCACCCCTGCTAGTCCACAACCCCACACACTATTGGGTGACCCAGCCTCTAGGAGTGATCCTCTCCTGCTACCCAGCCCAGAGGCTCTGGTGTGTCTGGGCCCCCAGTGGCAGTACCTGGGTGTCTGCAGGGGGCTCATCAGTGCTGACGCGGCTGCTGTTGAGGTATCTAAGCTTGTCCTTCTTGTCAATGGTATAGAAGCCTTCACTGCGCGCACAGCCCGTCACATGCTCACGGATGCCATCATCCCGCTTCTTTTTCTTAGCTGAAGAGAGGCTGGTAGGTGGGTGTGAGTTAAGGGCCACACAAGATGTTCTCAGAGTCCCCTCCTGGTCCCTCAGGGGTCCTGTCCTACTGGACCTAGCCTCCCCTCTCTCAGTTCATCCCTGTCAAACCTCCACATGGCCCAAAATGGTCAGTACCCAGCTGCCTAGCCTTGTTTCTCAACCATTTTCTGCCTCAGTTTCCCATCTGTAAATTGGGTCAACAATGATGCCTCTATGAATAATTAAATATGCTTAGGGTCCTTAACAGACTTGCTGACACAGAGTGAGTGCTCAGTAAATTACTTTGATAACTGAGGGATAATGACAGCTTCAACCTCATAGGGTTATGGTAACTAAGCATCAAGATAGCATGGTCAAGGGCCCAGATTCTACAGCCAGATTTGCCTGGGTTTGAATCTCAGCTCTGCTACTTTGTAGCTGTGTGGCTTTGGGCAGGTCACTTATCCTCAGAACCTCAATGTCTTCATATATGAGAATTATTATAGCCTCATCCTAACTAGGCCGTTGGGAGAATTAAATTAGGTGATGAAGACTTCAGGCTAAGTGAACCCTCAGCCAGTTCCTGTTACTGTTAAGTCCTACAATCCTGCTGTTACGTTTGGCCAAGACCTGCTAACTCTGGGGGGTGAGATGGGCCTGGCACATAGGAAGTATTGAGAAGTGCCAGAGATGACTCAATACAGAGCCTAGAATGGTGCCGGCACACAAAAAGTACTAGGAGGTGACAGTGACACATGCTTTCACCTTCAGGAATGCAGGTAGACCTCTATACACAGAAAAGATGGGGCCCAGAGAGGTAGGAGTTCTGCATCCCAACAGGTGTGACCCCCCCACGTCCAGCAGGATATAAGGATGATAGACCCAGAGTGTGTCATTGAGCCAGTCCATGCCATTGTCCTGCTGCAGTAGCCGCTCATAGGTGACACACAGAAAGCGAATATCCTCCTCATCAATGCCACCATTCCAGATGTCATACAGGATGGTCATTTCCTCGAACTCTGAGCGGGGTCGGAAGAAAGGTTGGGGGGGCGAGAGCTCTGGGGAGGCTGAAGCTGCTACCAAATCCTCATGGCGCTTTTTAGGTGGCCGGCGCCAGGGCCCCCGCACCTTGGCCAGCTCCATGTACTCTTCCGTGATCTCCTCACGCCCACGGGGGCCTGGTGGGATGGCCTCAGAGGGCCACTGGTTGTCTAGCTCCTTGAAGGGCAGTTTGGCAGGTTCCACAGGTGGTGGAGGTGGGGGTGGAGGAGGCTGGGGGGGTAGCGGTGGTGGGGGCGCTGGAATTCCTGCGTTCCGGAAGTCCAAGGTCACCGTCCGTGGATCATGGGTACTGGGGAAGACGGGGGCCTGTGGCTGGCTTGGCAGGAGCAGGAGGTCCCTTCCAAGGGTAGTTCCTGCTGGTGGCCGGACCAAGGGCCCGTCCAAGGAGAGCACAGATGGCGGGGAACGCCGGGGCCTGCCCGGCTTCCTCTTCATGGTGGGCGGGCAAGGGGCCAGGGTAGCAGGCAGCAGGGGTGGCAGCTGGGTAGGGGCCCGAGTCTGAGCCCGAAGGACGGGTACAGGTAATGCCAGGGGCAGGGGCAGAGGCAGAGGGAGAGGGAGAGGCAGGCCCGTTTCCAGGATCACTGGGGAGGCCAGGGGCCCCGTGCGCTCATCACGCCGGCCAGCCTGGAGAGGACAGACAGGTAGCAGCAGGGGCCCGCCGGACTCAGGGAAGGTGGGTGTGAAGCTGAAGTCCCGGCCAGGTGTCCGTGGGAGGCCCCCGCTGCTGAAGCCAGGGGACTGGGCAGGGTAGGAGAAGGGGCTGCCAGGCACCTGTGGGGAGCTCAGTGACAGGCCACTGCTGCCCCCCGATAGTGGGGGCTCCCCACCTGGCGTGGCCGGCACAGTCTCTGTGCTCTGGGACTTGGCCAAGCTGCCACAGAGGCCTGGAGTACGTGGGGGCTGGTCCTCAGCAGGAGGCTCTAGAGGGACGGATGTGTGAGGGGGCTCTATGATCTCAGGCTCTGGTGGTGGGCTAGGTGGCCGGGGAGGCCGGTGGGGTGGCAATGGTGGCTGCGGCGGCAAAGAGAGCATTGTAGGGGGCTCAGGCTCTGGTTCCAGGTCATCCTCTATAGAAAGAAGGGCAAAAACAAGACCATTACTATTTGGTTTAAACCTCTCTAGGTGCCTGTTATATGCTCTGATACCTGACTAGCTCACAACCCTCTAGGTCTACAAGCGGGACTGTCCATCTTCAGCTAAACCACTTGAGGACTGCTCAGCAGCCTACCCAGTGTCAGACATACAGTAGGAGCTTCACAAATGATGCTGGGCTAAAGCAAGAGATGTGGTTGCTAGCCTTTCACATTGTATGTTCAGAACAAAGTTCCTGTGTCCCAAGAAAATTTGGTCTGTAAAGAAATAAAATTCAACCAGTCTCTTTTCTGCAGGAATTGTCAGAGCTTGAAGGTTGCTCTCCTAGCATTTACCTTTGTTGTTACAGAACGCAATTTCTAATTTGTCTGTTGTCATCTGTCACCCTGCCCTCAACTATAAAGTCTGTAAGGGCAGATAATTTTGTCTGTTTGGTCCATCGCTGTATTGTTAGTGCCTAAAATAATACTGGGAACACAGAAGAGAACTAATACTAAGTCAATATCCAAAGGCCATGGTTAGTAGCCAATAAACAAAACACAGTTGTCCCTGGGCATACCAGGGGGATTGGTTCCTGAACCCCTAAGTATATGAAAATCTGCACACACTGAAGTCCTTTAGATGGCCCTACAGAACCCACATATATGAGGCTGCCCTCTACATGGGTTTCACATCTCATGAATATTTTTCATGTATGTTTGGTTGGAAAAAATCCACATGTAAGTGGATTCTTGTAATTAAAACTAGTGGTGGTCGAGGGTCGACCTGCAGTTTTTGTTTTTTCCTGAAGGGCTTATTCAAGGTAGGTGGTAATCACATGTGACTATGTAAGTTAAAACTTATTAAATAGCATTACAAATTTGGTTCCATGGTGCCACTGGCCACACACTACAAGAGCTTAGTCACATGGCAGAACATAGCCAGAAGATACTTCCATCATGCCACAAAGCTCTACTGGATGGTATTGTTAGAACCTTTCTTTCTTTTTCTTTTTTTTTGAGACAGAGTCTCACTATGTCGCCCTCGGTAGAGTGCTGTTGCGTCACAACAACCTCAAACTCTTGGGCTTAAGCGATTTCCTTGCATCAGCCTCCCAAGTACCTGGGACTGCAGGCGCCTGGCTATTTTGTTGTTGTTGCAGTTGTCATTGTTGCTTAGCTGGCCCAGGTTGGGTTCGAACCCGCCTGCCTCAGTGTATATGGCTGGTGCCCTAATCACTGAGCTATGGGCGCTGAGCCTGTTGGAGCCTTTCTTTTTTTTTTTTTTTTTTTTTTGTAGAGACAGAGTCTCACTGTACCGCCCTCGGGTAGAGTGCCGTGGCGTCACACGGCTCACAGCAACCTCTAACTCCTGGGCTTGCGCGATTCTCTTGCCTCAGCCTCCCTAGTAGCTGGGACTACAGGCGCCCGCCACAACGCCCGGCTATTTTTTTTTTGTTGTTGCAGTTTGACCGGGGCTGGGTTTGAACCCGCCACCCTCGGCATGTGGGGCCGGCGCCATACTCGCTGAGCCACAGGCGCCGCCCCCTGTTGGAGCCTTTCTATGCCTTGTGAAGCTCCATCATCATAGGTGTGTGTACTGCCCACACCTTCACACCTGGCTCAGTGCCCCAAGATCTCCCCCACCCACCTATCACTAAAGTCACCTTGGATACCAAGCCCCGCTTTATGGAAGCATCTCATAGGACCTAATGGTCTAAGGACCAAACCATGGGGGAAATACTGGCACCAAGGAATGACAAAAGCAACAGTTCCCTTTTGGGTTTGCCTACCATGTGCCAGGCTCAAGGCCAACACACTATACATCATTTCACTCTATCCCCCCACATGACCCCAAGAGGGAGGGCACTCTCTGTTGATCTGGTTTTACAGAGGTAACTGAGCTCGGGAAGGTGACGTGATTAACCCCAGGGAGCTAGGCTGATTCAGAAGGTGAGGACATCCTGCCTACTTCCCCTCACCCTCCCAGGAGGCTGCAGGTGTTACCTGGAGCTTGCTCAGGGGGTGATGGGGGCCGGGCCTCCACCTCCCTGGCAGGGGGCTCTGGAGACAGCACCACAGCCCCTTCCTGGTTCAGGCCCAGCTCCTCAGGGGACTCCTTGCAGCCTGCAGGCTCTTCAACATCCACAGGCAAGGGGTGCTCCTCCAGCGTGGGGGTCAGCTCCTTGGGGGCCTCAGACTCAATGTCCACCTCCTGGTCCATGCTCAGCAAGTCCATCCTGGGAGGTACCACTGGGGCCAGAGATGCTTCCTCCCTGTCCTCCTCAAAGTCCTCAGGGGCTGCAGGAGCTGCATTCTCATTAGCCATCGCCATAGCCTCCTCCTCTTCCTCCTCTTCCTCTTCTTCCTCCCTCTCCACCACCTCCTCTTCATCCTCTGAGGACGAAGAGGAGGACTCAGAGCTTGACTCAAACTCGGAAGACTCAGAACTCTCGCTGGAGGATGCAGCTTCAGCCTTGCAGGTCGCAATGCTCACAGTCTCTGGGTGGCAAGACACATGAGAAAGCACCGTATTATTACAGGAGCCTCACCAGAGGCCCAGAACTGGCAGCACCTCAGCTAAACACAGCCCTCAGATATGTGTGTGTGTGTGGGGGGAGCTGTGTTAACTAGTCATCTTTGCTTTTTTAAGAGGCAAAATTCACATAACATAAAATTAATTGTTTATTTTGAAGTGAATAATTCCAATGGCATTTAGTAACGTCTATCATGTTATACACCCACCACCTCTACCTAGTTCCAAAATATTTTCATCAGCTCAAAAAGAAACCACATGTCCTTTATTGAACCCTTTTTAACCTATCCTCCCCTCAGCCCTGAGGAACCACTGATCTACATTCTGTCCTGGCCAGGCACAGTGGGTCATGCCTCTAATCCCAGCACTTTGGGAGGCCAGAGTATGAAGATCACTTAAGGCCAGGAGTTTGACACTAGTCTGAGCAACAAAGAGACACTTGTTTCTACAAAAAATCCAAAAATTAGCTGGGCATGGTGACATGCTAGTAATTGAGCTACTTGGGGGGCTGAGGCCAGCAGTTCAAGGCTGCAGTGGGCTATCATTGACCATTGCCCTCTAGTCTGGGTTACAGCTCTTTTTTCTTTGGATGTATCCCTTCTAGACAGTTCATAGAAATGGAATTATATAATATCTTGTATGTGTGTTTTCATGAGTTAACCTTTCAAAAGCATCCTTGTTAGTATAGTGGTGAGTAAAGAAAACAAAAAATCTTAAAAGCACAAAATTTTGCCCTAAAAGTATTTCTTTCTTTTTTTTTTTGAGACAGAGTCTCTCTGTTGCCCAGGCTAGAGTGCCACAACATCATTGCTCACAACAACCTCAGACTCCTGGGCTCAAGCAATCCTCCTGCCTCAGCCTCCTAAGTAGCTGAGACTACAGGTGGCTACCACCACACCTGAGTAGTTTTTCTATTTTTAGTAGAGATGGGGTCTTACTCTTCCTTAAGCTGGTCTTGAGCTCTTCAGCTCAATCTGTCCTCCCACCTTGGCCTCCCAGGTGGGAGCCACCACACCCAGCTCCCCTGAAAAGTATTTCTGACAATTGCTCAGGCTCTGCCCTGTTGTGAACACGGAGCCCCAGCCAGGTCTGGCTGCCACAGCCTCCCACTCACCTCCATCTGAGTCCCCATCTTCCTTTTCACTCGCCTCTGACAGGGCTGTGTCTTCATCATCATTCTCAGACTCATCCCGGTTATCACTGTACTCATCATCTTCATCCTGGTGACAGTGAGGAGAGGACAGGTGAGCCTAACTACCTGGGTCCTCTCACCCAAACCCACACCCCGAGACCTCCCCAGCACTTCGGATACCTTATCTGATGTGGATGAGGTTGAGGAGGAGGAGATTTGGCTCCGGGGACCTTCTTCTTCCTCTTCCTCTTCAGCTTCCTCCTCCTCTTCCTCCTCTGTGCTTTCCCGCTCCTCCTCCTTGTCAGAGGCCGAGGATGAGGGTGAGGTGGTAGAGGACCCCGATGAGGAAGACGCTGATGAGGACGAGGATACTGACAAGGATTCTTTTTCGTCCTCCTCCCCACCACTGTCCAGCTCCAGGGGCCGCGCTGGGCGCCGCCGCACTCCCACACCTTTGGGGTCCCGTTTGGCCAGCTCGCAGGGGGCATCAGCCACATCCCGGTCCCGCTCTGACTCTGTGAGGAAGGAGGCATGCTATAGCTGGGCTGGGGGGATGGGGCAGAAGGGGACCCCAGCACCCAGTAAGTAGATGGAGGTGGGGGGCAGGGCACAGACAGACCTTCATCTTCCTCATCCACGGAGGTTGAAGGCCTCAGCCGCTTCTGGTCACCGGACGAGGCTGTGTCAGGTGGTTCTTTCCTCTTGACCTTGAAGGAGGGCAGGCGAATGGCCCCACGCAGCCCAATGCCCAGGCCCAGGCCCTCATAGCCCAGGCCCTCACCCTTGCCCCATGATTCCAACAGGCACGAGGCAATTCGGTCCTTGGGCTTCGGCCTGTCCTCATCCTTGTGCTCGCCTGACTTCACAGGAGTCAGCGAAGCCTAGGTGGAGAGAGGAGGGGACAGCGACCACAGTTACAGCACTGCCACCAACCCTTCAGGAAGCTGTCCCTGAGCAACCTGCCTTCCTCTAAGTGATAACAGCTGCTGAGGTAACTATGTGCTCACTGTCCACATTCCTGGCCATGCTATGCTGTTACCCAGTAGGCTTTAGACCTTACAGTTCTGAAATGCTCTGCCTTCAAAGGGACACTGTGAAAATTAACCAAAAATAGCTCCATTAAGAGCACAACACTTGGGCAGCACCTGTGGCTCAGTGAGTAGGGTGCTAGTCCCATATACCAATGGTGGCAGGTTCAAATCCAGCCCCAGCCAAACTGCAACAAAAAAATAGCTGGGTGTTGTGGTGGGCACCTATAATCCCAGCTACTCGGGAGGCTGAGGCAAGAGAATCTCCTAAGCCTAAGAGCTGGAGGTTGCTGTGAGCTGTGATGCCATAGCACTCTACTGAGAGCAACAAAGTGAGACTCTGTCTCGGAAAAAAAAAAAGAGCACAACACTTGAGGCCTGGTGGCTCTTTTTTATTAGCATTATTAATGGAATAGCAATCAGCTACTACCATTACTAATCTGCTATGGTCAATGAGATTAGGCTGAGCCACAAAGAGTTGTGCATCACTGACTTTAGATGGTTCATTCTGGTTTTACTGCCCTCTTGTACAGGTGAGAAATAGGCTCTGACAGGTGTTGCTTACCTGTGCTGCAGAGAACAAGCTCTTAAGTCTTGGCATCATTTCCCAAAGCATGCTTTGAGGGGGGAGGGGATAGCAAAACTGATATACACAGTCACCTCCGGATGAGGGGAACATAAAGGGCTGGGATAGAGGATAGTGACTGAAGGAGTTTAAAATAGTCAAGACAAATTTCTCTCATCTGTAACCTCACAGACTATCTGTAAGTTATAAATAGACCATAATATATTGAAAAGCAAAAAAGTGGTCAAGACAAGACTCTAGGGGCGGTGCCTGTGGCTCAGTCGGTAAGGCGCTGGCCCCATATACCGAGGGTGATGGGTTCAAACCCGACCCCGGCCAAACTGCAACCAAAAAATAGCCGGGCATTGTGGCAGGCGCCTGAAGTCCCAGCTACTCGGGACTCCCGCTTAAGCCCAGGAGTTGGAGGTTGCTGTGAGCTGTGTGAAGCCACGGCACTCTACCGAGGGCCATAAAGTAAGGCTCTGTCTCTACAAAAAAAAAAAAAAAAAAAAAAAGACAAGACTCTGTGTTACAGGAGGTATGAGGGAAAGTGAGGTGGGCCGGCTTTGAAGGGCCCCTTGGTGAGGCATTACCTGCCATGGCAGGCACTTTCTGCAGCTGTGCTACTCTGTATGGTCGCCACCAGCACTTTGAATGTGGCACATGCCAAGGAGGAACTAAATTTGTGATTTCCTCCATTTTAAATTTTAAAATTTAAAGAGCCACATGCAGCTAGTGGCTGCTGAATCAGAGAACACAGTTGGCAGAACCTTGAAAGTGGCCACAGGTACTGCAGCTCCTACATGGAGGGGTCCTCCAGTGACATATCCTGGGAAGAGAGGAGGGGTCTGGCCGGGGCCCTGCCCCAACCCCACTGGCCACCCTGGAGTGGCCTGCACCCACCCACCTTGGCCATCCGCTCCTTCTTGTCCCACCACTCGTCAAAGGCCCGGAAGGCCACTACTTCTACCATCTTGCGGTTCAGGTCACGTTTCATGATGGCCTTGAGCTCTTTGAGTACCACCAGCAGGACACCATCCACTGTGGCCTTGTGTGGGTCCTCCTGACGGGGCACGTAGCCTGGTGGTGGTACTGATGGGTCAAACTTGGGCAGGGGTGGCCAGTGCTGCCCACGGCCTGGACCAGTATTATTCAGGGAGAAGGGACCCCGGTAGGGTGGCAGGTTAACAAACTGAAGCCCTGCTGAGGCCGCAGCTGCAGCAGCAGCCATGAAGGGTGGGTAAGGGCAAGCGCCCTGGCCTGTCATCAGACGGCTCAGCATCTGTGTTTGCATCTGGAAGGACATGGGCATGCCACCCCACTGGCCCCCCAGCACGTGGCTCATGTCTACCTGCATCACGGGAAATAGCCCTGGTGGGAAGGGAGGTAACGGTGGTAGGATGGGTGGGGGCGGGACACCTGGTGGTCCTGGCAGGGGTGGTGGGGGCACTGTCACAGTGGGGTGGGCTGGAGGTGGTGGGGGTGGTGGTGGGGGCAGTGGTGGGGGCATGGGGAATCCAGGCTGTGGTGGTGGTGGTGGTGGTGGTGGTGGGGGTAGCGGTGGGAAGCCAGGTGGTGGGGGCAGCGGCAGGGTTGGGGCCAGCACAGAAGGGGCTGCCGCGCCTGGGGTCACCACCATGGGCTTGGGGCAGTCAGCGCTGGTGATGGGGGCTGAGGGCATCTCATCATCAGAGATCTCCATGTCCTCACCCGAGGACTGATGGCCCTAAAAAGAGAGTGGAGAGAGAGAAGTCAGGTGAGCCTGGGAGACCAAATAGCTCCTAGAGGCACTGTTCTAGGTGGGGAGACAGGTGAAATAGACAAAAATTGTACGCCTGTGGAGCTGAATGAGCAGGAGGGTGCAAAGCATAATCAGAATGAAGTGGGAAAAATACAGCACATCCCAGACAAAAAAAAGGTAAGGAGAAGGACAGGGAACAGAGAGAAGGAGGTTTTCTTTCAATTTGTATTCAGAGAAGATAATACAGTTAACACTTCAATGGTGCTTCCTCCATGCTGGCACCTTTCTAGGCACTCTACGTCTATTAACTCAGTTAATCCTCAGAATGCCCCTATTGTTATCTCCATTTTTAATGACGAGAAAATCAGGATACTTATAGCTTAAGCAATTTGCCCACGGCCACAAAACCAATAAGAGATGGAGACAGATTTAAACCAGTAAGTGGCTCCCCTGTGTTCTCAGTTGGCCTGCTGTCCTCACTCTGGCAGAGGTGACATTGGAGCAGGGGTGGGGGACTTTAGCAGCACTCAGGGCTCATAAATAGGAAGTGTGTTTTTATTTCTTTTTCCTTCATTATTCTTTCCACCTTGTCTTGTGACCACATGCTTGGTGTTGGCCAGTCTAGGGCTAAGTGCCACGGACATACGCTCTCATTTCTTATCTGCATAAACATGCGACCCCTTTTGACAGGTGACAAGACACACACAAGAGAACCTCTGCCACTATCCTGGTGGCACAGCCAATCAGAAAGAGAGCTGGCACCTGGGCCTGGGGAGGGGTTATTGCTGGAATCTAGGGGTGTGGTGTGGGTTTAGAGAGGACTCAGGATGGCCTCTGAAGGAACTGGCCATTCTTTTTGGGATAGGGCTTTGAGGAGTTCAATGTATACTCCTGGAATTGGGCTCCTAGTGGTGGAGGCAGAGCTGGAAGGCTGGGAGGGATGGGCCACCCCTGGCTTTTGTGTCAGGACAAGACAGAAGGTGGCTCAGGCTTTGCCCTGGGTGAACGTGCTGAGGACGAAACACAGTTTATGTAGGTTGCAAGAGACAGAGACTGTGCTTGAAGGCTGAGGGAATGGGATCTGTGCAGCTTGCAAGGTCAGAGGTAAGACCTACAGGTGAGGGAAACCTCCAAGGGAAACTGGGGTGGAGGAGGAAGATGGAACAGCAGCAAGTTCTAAATTTTACTGGGTCCCTTCTATACATACATGCTCTCCCTCTCAGGATCCTCATACACACAAGAGAAGGACAAGCAGAATCTGTCAGACACTTAGAAAAAACTCTCTAGGAGCTCTGTCTGGGACAGAGCCACTGAACAGGGCAGCCACTGGGTAAGGCAACGGAGCATAGAGGGTTAACCCAGGCGCCGGCCGCCAGCCAATCACAGGGTGGCCAGACTCCGTTCCAGCCTCGACGCCCCGCCCCCGCCCAGCCAGGGTGCCGAGCAGCAGGAATGTGATGAGCTCTGAGCGCTCGGCACAGCCGGCTGTGTCCGGAGCTTCCGGGGGATCGTCTCACTTAAGCTGAGGCTGTGTGAGGCAGGTGCTCTCACTGCCCATTCAGCAGATGATGAAATCGAGACTCAGAAAGGGAAAGTGCCTTCCCCAAGGTCACATAAGTGAGTGACAGAGGTGGGACTCAAGGCTCAAAGTCTAGAGCTTTTTAACCGCCAATTTTTTGTAAAGAAGGGAGTCTTCACCCTCTACCCCGACCCGTGACCCCTGTGTAGCTCCCCCGCCTCAACTTCAGCCTAGGCTGGAGCTATGGCTACAGCACACCTCGCAGAGCCCACATGCTGCTCTCCAGGATGCCAGCAAGTGGCGCCCGAGAGCCATCAGTACTTCAGGGCTCCCTGGGCTATCCCAACTCTAGCTCTCAGGGCCTCAGTCTCCCCTTTCGTGCCACTGTGGGGGAGCCCATGGCCTCCAGTTACTCAGCCATGGACCAGCTGGTGACCAGGGAAAACACCCCCCAAACTCAAGCAGCCCGGAGAGAGGGATGAAGGGTGAGTGGCAGGGCCGGTAACTCCCAACCTCTGTACACCTGTCAACTCCCCCTGCCTGGACCCCTTGAGGCCAGAAACCACTTCCCTAGAATTGCCTGGAGGCCCCTGAAGCCCCAGCCACCTGCGGCCCCCTCCAAGCCAGACGAAGTTCCTTTCTGTTCCTCCCTCAGGCAGCAAACCGGCCTAATCAAAGGACCCAGGAGGGAGGGATTTCCCCCCATCTCCACCCACAAGGGCACAGAGCTCTTAAGTCCCTGGAATGCTCATGCCTGCCAGGCCCATGGGCTCTAAGGAGGCCTCTAGGAGGGTCAAGGCAGGAACCTGGACCAGGAAAGGGGCAGAGAAGAGCCAATGAAGGTGTCCTAACCGCCTCCTGGCGCTTGGCACCCACACCCTAACTATTGGGTGGGACTTCCTGAGGCTAAAGATTTGGGCAATGAGACCCCCATGAAGTGAGGAAAGGGTACGGGATGGTCAACTTTGCCTACTTCTTGCTATGTGTCAGCACCTTCCCTCTGACCCCAACTAGGCTTTATGTCCTTCACCCTGGAGCCAGCCAGAGAAGGGAAATTTCAGTGCCCTCCCCACCTGCCATGGTATCCCATCTTTTCAGAGGGCACCAGGCTTTGGGAGACAATGCCCCACCACTCCCACCTGGCCTTGCCCAGCCCAGTACTCTGGTCCAGCTGCCTGTGCATCAGGACCAGCCCTAATCATTCCCAAGTCACCCAACAGAGAAGAGGGCTTAGAACCATCACCACAGCCCATACTCTCTGGGGTTTCAGCAAACTCCTATCAAAGAAAGCTCAAGCCAGAATTTATCCCCAAGATTTTAAAAGTCTTGACTCTCCTTTTCTAACGAGAGCACCAAAACTAGGCCATATTTTTCTCCTCTCCATGGCTGCTAGGGAGCTCAGAGTCAAAGCAGCTGCTTACAGCCCCTGGTGCTTTTTGCATTCTCTTTTTATTCTCTAAGTGCAGTCTGTTATATTGGCTTCCCTAAGCCCTGTTGCTTCTATGTCTTAGCTAGTTATCTTAAATGTTTCTAGGGGGAAAGAAAGAGAGGGACACAAGACAGACAAAACCAGTCCCAGACAGATGGGCAGAAACGGTGGTACCTCATCCATCTTCTCTGAGATTGGGGTCCTGTCTCCGGCTAGGTCCAAGGCCACTTCAGCTGTCTGGCCCAGAAAACCGGTAGGATCCGGAGGGCCTGGCTCAGGTGGAGGCCGAGGCCCAAGGCCCAGGTCAAGCTCATCATCCTCATCGGAGTCAGGCAGTGGTGTAGGGCTGATGTCCTCCAGGCCAGTGCTGGAGGGGCGCGAGGATGGGGGTGAGGGGCCTCTGAAACCCAGCTGGGAGTTGGTGCCGAAGGGGGCCAGTGGGGAAAGCTGGGAGGAGGAGGAGGAGATGGGGCTGCCCTCCATCTGCAGCTCAGTGTCCGAGTCCTGCTCTCGCAGGAAGGGCAGCTTGGTGCGCTGTTCCTTCAGCAGCATCTCAATGCGAGAGTCTAGGCTGTCATGGGGCTTCTCTGGCCCTGCAGGTGACTCCAGTGTGGGTGTGCCTGGGCTGTCACAGGGTTCAGGACTCCAGCCAAAGGTCGGCCGGCCACCCAGCTCCATGCTGTTGGTGTCAGGGGGTGGTGGGCCAGGTGGTGTGCCTGGCTTCTCCTTGGCCAGAGGCTCAGTAGGTGGCAGGGGTGGGGGCGCAGGTGCCCTCCGGAAGTCCCCACTGTCACGGGTCCCAAAGGTGGCTGTGGCAGTGGGCTCCTCGGGAGGCAGGGCAAAGGGGGGCGCTGGGGTCTGATACGGAGAGAAAGCCGATTTGAACCCAGGAGTGGGGGTAGCTTGCACAGGTGGTGGAGTGTGGGCAAATGTGGCCGGATCCTGTGGTTGTGCCTTGAAGGGAGGGCCACTGCTGCCCCCACTGCTGCTGACTGCCCCAAAGGGGAGGTCTGTGGAGCCCCGGAAGGCAGCCGTGGCCCCAGCCACTGCAGTGACTGCTGGAGAATTGTGGACATAATGATGTTCATGGCGACGGTTGTAGGCATCCGTGAACTTGCTTTCATGCCGTCGGGTCTTGAAAGTTGCTGTGGGGTCCTGGCTGAAGAGGTAGGAGGGTGTGGGCTGGCGGCTGGAATAGCTAGAGTCCTGCGAGAAGGGGGTGCCGAGGCGTGGTGTGAGCGGGGTGCCCTGTCCATAGGAGTTGGGTGTGTCCAGACGGCAGCTGGAGTAAGCAGTGTCCTGGGAGAAGGGTGTCCCACCACTATTGGGTGTGACAGAGGAGGAGCCAGAGCCGCAGCCTGCAGACAGACCACCATCCTTGAGGCGTTTCAGGGCATCTGATAGCTACAGAGAGAAAGAGACAAGACAAAGATGTGAGACCACTGTGGGGAGGAGGTGCAACGGAACAGGGCTGTTTTCTATTCTCATGCTGGCTGCTGAAGAGCGCAGACCGCTCTAGAACTATGGGACAAGGAACAGATGTGGAGAACATTAAGGAAAATGTCAGGATGGTCCTAACTTTAACAAGGAGGATAGCCATTTATCCTCAGGGAATCTTGAGATGGCAGAGAGAGGCAGAGAACAAAGATGACCCAGACATTTTGGTTTAGGCTGAGATTTCCTTCTTGCCTCAGGCTGTCAGAAATCAAAGACCTTCCAGGCAGGCATATGACCAAGAATTCTGGTCTTGGGAGTGCGAGGGTGGCCAAGAGCTTTGTTTCCCCCAGTCTCCCAGTTTTGGGATTTAAGTAGGAAAAGTGACATGACATAGGAAAAGTGCCTTGTGAACAATCCAGCTGACCAGCAAGTAAGCATACTCCTCATTCCTACCGGTGGCCGGTAGATGCAGAGGAGTTGGGTTGACACTCTCCCTTGTGAAAGAGCTGTCCAGGTAAGTGTCCTGGGAAGGATTCAGTCTTGGTCTGGAAGGGGGAGCCTGAACTCTGTTTTCTAGGAACAAGGGTAGAGGGGTGCCCAGGACACCAGACACTAAGGAGTCTAGACACAGTAATGTTTGTCATCAATGTGTAAAAGCAGGCTCAGGGTCTGTGAAAATCTTAGCCTGGGCCATGGAGGGTTACAGAGAGGGGCTCTGTGGAGGCTAGAGGCCACCAGGAATAGGACCGACCCCCAGGGTGCCACTCCAAAGGAAGCTCAGGAACAAAGGGCTTTGGGACACTGCTCTGCCGTGGGTGTGGCCAGACTTCACTCCCGCAGGCCTTAGTCTCCAGATGGAGAGGTTGGGGGGCCGGGTGGTGTCTCGGCAGAGTTGGTGAGGCTTTTCAGAGGTGGTGGTAGGGCATGTCAGAGAGCTGGTGATGGGGAGAGTGATAGCAGTAAACCCACCTGCAGAGTCTCGTTCACAATTGGAGAGATGGCATCCAGCTCACCCACTGGAAGGGTCTGGGGGGTGTATCGGCCTGTGACCAACAGTTCATAGAACCGCATACGGGTTTCCCCTATGGGCGGGCAGGGAAAGGGTACACAGTGAGGGTCCAAGACAGGGCAGTACCCACAGGGATTCCAACCTGCTTGGCATCTCCATGGGCCGCTTGTGCCTAAGACCCCAGGCCTGGCAATGCTGTGTGACCCTGAATTCCCACCTGCCTCAGGACCTCGTTCAGGATCCCCATCTGAATGACAAAACTGCTAAACTGGATCATTTTTCTGATCTTGAAATTCAGAATTTAATTCCCCAAACACAAAGCCCCTTCCCATTGCCTGGGCTGTGGTGCTCCACAGAGAGTCAGATTTCCCTCATCTTTTCACTCTTCTACTCCACAGCCAGGAGCTTGCAGCAAGAGGAAGGAAAGCCTTGGGAACTGACACAGAGGTGCCAGGCCAACGTACAGCAGAGTTTGCAAAGATACACTCTAGTAGCATATTACTGTGAACTCCACAAGCTCCTACTCAAGCTCCTAACTAGGCCGGGGGCCCTAAGTTGCCTGGGGACTGCTTGGAGCCCCTTATGCGAGCTGCTACCCCTAGCAGAGAGATGCACTCACACACCAGAGCTCAGATATCATATTTATAGAACTTCAGAAGCAGCTGCTTACATATGCAAAGGAGACCATTCCTGGAGCTACACTTTACACTTTACTGGTCTCTTTCTTGAAATACAAACTTAGTTAGCAGTCTCTGAGGGCTTTTGGGTTTGAGTTTTGGTTTTTGCAGAAATGAAATTTTGGTGAGACCTGGCTGCTCCTTAAGATGTGGGTATGTGATGGGGGAGGGGGCTCATGTTCAATTCTCAGGAGGGAATCAGGCTCCAGTCACCTAGGGCGGCATGAAAATTCAAAAGGGTCCTTCCTCCCAAGGCCCCCTGACTGAGAAACTGGGGGAGATATAGAACTAGGTACAGGCTTGGCAAGTTTTTGTGGGGTAAGTATGCTCACCCAGGACCACTCAATCAATTCATTCTAATCATTAAAAGCAAAAAAAAAAAAAAAAGTCTATATTTTCTTGTCTTGCGTTTGGTGGGCACTGATTGTCCCGAAACCCTGTCCTCACAAAACCCCTGGAAGCTACGTTTAAACCTTCTTAGGCAGTTTCCTAAGGGACCCCAGTGGGCTATGGACCCAAGAGTGTCTGCCACAGGGCTAGCTGGTCCTCAGAGCAGTAGGTACCTTCTTTTAAATTGGTGGGAACTTCCTTAGAGAGGTCACAGGCAAACTCTAGAGGATACCTAGAATCCTGCAAGCCCCTCCCGCCAGTATGGGGAGGAGACCTGCTGCAGAACCAGAGGATGGGAGGTGTGCCTTCCTGCAGCTTGCCCTGAGGCCAGCTCAGAGCCAGCACCCAGCGGGATTCCCGAGCAGGGGAGATGCTGCGGTCTCTTTAAGAGAGAGGAGGGAAGACACCGTGTCAACCCTCAAGCACCCAGAGCAGCCCGCCCTGCTCTGGCCGCTCTATCAGCAACATTATCAATGAAACAACACTCTGAGCCCTAGATTGGCTCCCACTTCCAAGGAGAAGGGGCCGGTGGGAGGTGGGTTCCCTGGATCCTTAGAGGACTCTTCTTAGTTGAGGGACCTTCTCTTTTATGTATTTAAAGACATCCTCATGGCTCTCATTCAGCTCCCCACAAATAAACTAACTCTCCCCCTACCCCCAACACAGACACAATACCAAAGATTGTCTAACCCAGGCCACCGGGGTTCGGAAAGGGGCCCTGAGGTGTGTCAGTAGTGTGGAAGCCTCCAGAGGGTCCCTAGGGGTGCGGTAGCCAAGGACCAAGCACATTTGGTAAATTATACCTGTCTCCTAGCAACAGACAACACATTTAGCTCCATGTGACTCTACCCTCAGGAGGGGGCAAGGAGAAAAAAGTTTGTGGGGGATCCCAAGAAAGAGGGGGGCCTCCCAACGGGACAGGAGGGGAGCTAGAAGAGAACATGGTAAGGCTAACAAATCTCCCTGTGGCTCCTCCCCCGTGGGCCGCCTGGACCGGCTTCCACTCACCTTTGGTGTCCAGCTCCACGTGGATAATGTTGCCCATCACCGAAGTGCTATGCAAGTGCTGAACAGCCTCCTTCGCTCCCCTGACCGTGGCAAAGACCACCTTGGCAATGCCCAGGTGCTTCTTGGTCTTAGGGTTGTACAAAATCTCCACCTCCTCCACCTCCCCATACTTCTTGCACATGTCCCTCAGGAAGTTTTCGCGGATGTTATCATTCAGCTTGGCAAATGTCACCTGCTTCGGAGGCACCGGGCCCACGTAGAACTCATCGATCTGGCAAGAGCCGAGGGGGAAGGGAATTTGGAGAACATTGAAACTGAAGGGAAAACAGTATTCTGTTGAAAACAATGAAGGGTAAAAATTTTTTTAAAAAAATGAGGGGGGGAATGCACGCGGGCGGGCCCGGGAAGCGGAGGATTAAATCGTTTGGAACGTGGAAGTCCTCTGGGTTCGGAAGAAAAGGGGAAAAAGAAACAGTTTCTCTTTCCCCACCCCCACCCCCATTCTGGCCTCCTCTTCCTGCTGCTGGGCCAGGGGAGACCCCTTGGGCTAGGAAGTCGTCCCCCTAATCCACTAGGCTGGGAAGAGGGGTGGGTCCCGGGCCGAGTTCCTGGGCGGGCAAGAGCCAGGTGGAGACTCCGAGCCCCCAGCTGAGCGGGCAGGACACTGTATCAGCGCCTTGATTACAGTTTCACCAAGTGTTATTTTGTTTACATTAGCCGAGAGGGGACACCCCTCTCCGCAGCACTATCCCCCTCCCCGCCAAAACTTCTCCAGCCCCGAACGGCGGGAACTCTGGCTGGGCTTGGTCAGGACTGGCGTTATTTTCGAACTCGGTGGGGGGGGGGGGCCAAGACCGCGGGGCAGGGGGGAGGGGTCCTACTTTGAATTTGGGCACCGACAGCTCCAGCTCCTTGTTTTTGGTCCAGATCCCGACGACCCGGGGATCTTCAACAATTTCCACCGGGCGGTTGCTGGACATCTGCGGGGAGAAAAGAAAGGGGGTGGGATAGGAGGGCTAGTCCTCCTCCCCAGGGGCAGGGGCAACCCCCCTTCTCTGAACACTTGTCAAACTTCAGGACTGGGGACCCGGCTGACAGTTGGCTGAGTGGTCGGGAGCGGGGTCCCTGGCCGGTCGGCTCCACTCCCCCGGCACGGCTGGGGGGCGGGTGGGGGTGGCGGGGAGGCGCGCCGGCTACTCACCGCCAGACTGAAATGCTGCCCATCGTAGCGGTATAGTTTATGATGCCCCTTTTTCAGAGCCGGGTCAATCATCAACTTGTAACTTCTCCAGTGGTGGTTCCTCCTCTCGCCCGAAGGGCCGGGCTGCGGCGGGGGCTGCTGGTGGTGGTGGTGGGGGGGGTGACTGTTCTCCATGCCGTTAACCCAACCTGAAAACGAGCAAGTTGTTGTCGTCTCCGCCGCGGCGGCGGCGGCAGCCGCTTCTACAAACACGCGAAAAGAATCAAATCGGCCAACCCCCACCCCCTCCCACCTTACCAGCGCGCCCCAAAAGGAGCTGTCTCGCTGGCTCCCCCCAAAATAATAATGAAGCGAGAGAATAACCCTTCCGGTAGAATTACGCGCCCGCCCGCTCGGCCACCGTCTCGGGGCGGCAGCCAGGGGCTCCCGGGGGTCCCCGGTGCGGGCTGGCGGGGCCCCGAGTGCCCGGAGGACGCGGGTTCCGGCCCATGGTGCCCGCCCGGCCGCCCGGCGTGGCGCTCGCTCGCTCGCTCGGCCCGGCTCGGGCGTGGGGCTCGCGGCAGGCCTGGCGCCGCCGCCCGCCCGCTCGGGCCGGGGCCGAGGCCGGGGGCTCGGGCCGCCCGGCGGCTAGCCGCGGCCTCTCCCTCCCCGAGCCGCGCTTACATCCCCGCCGGGCGCCGGCCTCCCTGCGCCGCCAGCCAGTACATGGTGTCCCCCGCGGGAGCCGAGGCCGGGGCGGCCGGTCTGGGGGCCGGGAGGGGGGGACGCCGCCGCCGCGGCTGCCGGGCCCGGAGCTGCTGCCGCTGCCGCTGCCGCCGCCGCTGCTGCTGCTGCTGCTGCTGCTGCCCGGGAGGCGGCTGGCGGCGGAGGCTCGGCTCCCAGTAGCCGCACATCCCACAATACACCGCTAAGGAGCCCGACCCGAGCGCTCACCCTCCTCCTCTTCCTCCTCCTCTTCCTCCTCCCCTCTCCTTCCTCGCTGCTTCCCCAGGCACTCTCCCGGCGGCGGCAGCTGCGCCGCCAAAGCCCCGGGCCCCAGCGGCCCCCCACCCCTCACTCGCGCGCTCCCACACTGCCTCCCCCTCCCCGGGGGGAAGGCCTTTTAATTTATTTATTCTGCTGGGACTGAGGTGGGGGTCTTGGCTGGCGGGGGAGGGGGTCTCCCCGGGCTCTACCTCCCGCGGCTGGGACTACCCTCGGAGCCTCAGCCGCCACTGCGTGCGCCTCGGGCCTCCAAAACTGTTTTCAAACTGCCAAGACCGGAGGTGGACGCATGGGGACTCGGGGGAAAGGGCTGGGTTTTGGGGGGCCGATTGTGTGTTTGCACGCTGGGAGCCTTGAGGGGGGATGCAGACGTCTACTCGAGAGGAGTTGCAATCGAGGTTATCGCCGCTCCGGCTTCCTCTTCTGGCCCGCGACCCCCTCCCCCGGAGCGGAGCTGGGGAGGGGAAACCAGGATTTTAACCAAATTAGCATTCACATTCCTGGGAGGATGCAGCCCTCGCCTGGACTTGGGCGATAGAAGCTTTTTTCTCTGTTTTTCTTTTTGGAGGAGACCGCCTTGTAATTGTCCTGAACACATGCTTCTCCCTCCCCCTTCTTCCTCCAGCCACCGGCGGAGGAGAGAGTCCCCCTTTTTTGCATTTATCTTTTCCTTCCCCTTTCTTTATTAAAGATCCGGGAGTGGCGGCAGCCAATCAGCGCGCGGCTTCCATTTTGTGAGTTCAACTCTGAGCCTCCCGGGCTGCATGAGGACGCATATTGCAGCCCCCTATGCCTCTCTTTTCGGGCGGCCGAGGCGGAAAAGCCGCCTCGCTGGGGTTTCGTGGTGGTGTATTTCATATTGGGGCTCTTTTCGGGGTTTGTAATTTGGCCGTGGGTAGGTAATTGGCTGGAGCAGGGCGGCAGGGCGCGGCAGCCAATCAGCGCGCGGCTTCTATAGGGCTTGAGTTATTAGACGCTGATCTCAAAACATCCTTCATCAGACACCAAGGAGAGGCCAACAGATGAGGGAAGCCATTTTTCTGCAATGGAATTAAATGGCCAAGTGGGTTTTTCCTTTGTTGCAAATGGGGAATGTTTTTCCTTTGACTCCACCATCCAGTTCAGGACGCCTCAATGAGTTGTTTAACATTTGTCAACAGGCCACAGGACTCAAAATTGGAAGAATGAAGAAGACTTTAAAAAGATCTGGATTTTTCCTTATGACTTGGAATCCATCTTTGTCTTGTATAACTAGGTCATAGCACACCATTAATGTCAGCAGTTAACAATTTTGAATTCCAAAAAACCTAAGTAAACGACATATTTAATTTTTTTCCTCTTTTTCTTTGGGTGGGTGGGAGGGAGCTCGGAACTGTCTTAATCTGTATTCTCTTGACTGAACAATAAATTTTTAAATATATAGTTTCCTCTATTAAACACTTAAACCTGGCCATCTTATTAACTCCTTCTCTCTTTTTAACAAGGTAATGTTTTAAATGTATAGTTTTAGGACTAGCGAAATGACAGCAACAAAAAATTGTGGGCAGTTGTTACTTTTAAGTTTTAAAAAAATCTTTTACATTGTAAGTACCCAATCCATTATGTCCTTATGCAGTGCAGTTTTTCATGTTAATGTTGCTGAGTTGTCCTTAATTTTCCGAACCTTCATCTGCATGTGTGTCTTTGTTTCTCTTGTCTAAGATAAGCCAGTTAAAATGCTTTTAGACGATTTTGCTTTTATAAAGCTAAGGTTTTAGCTTTATGCTTTTGAAAACGTTCACAGCAATAAATGCTAGTCTCTTTCTTCCCAGTAACTTGTACACTTTCTTTGAAAATCGATCTATTTGAAGAAAAGCAGTTTTGTTTTTCTCCTTTGGTGGGGTAGGGTGGAAGGGGGGCTGAGGAAGGAAGACCTTCTCTTTGTGTAGAGAGACTAAAGCCGTCACAGGAAACTAGATTAAAACTGGAAAACAAGTCCTAGCTGGTTCGAGCCAACACCAACGTTAACTGGGGGTATTTTCTATGGTAGTTGGGTGGCTGGTGCGACTTTTGCCTTTTGTTTGTTTTGACTGTGTATTTTCGCCTTTTGTCTCTTAATTGACGATCACACCATTGCTATATCCCGAGCAGTAAACAGTCCTCAGCGAAGCCGCCTTTTTGCCAACCCAACACTGGAGAGTTTGCAGAAGTGGAAGGAGCAGAAAATGCCATAGAGTGTAACTTACAAAAAGGTAAACATCAAAAAAGACAACACCATAATCCCCAAATTTCCCAACTAAACAAACAAACAAAAGATATTTTTACAATAACATCTCCAAAACCACCGCCCAGCTTGATCTTCTAGACTCCATGGCACCGGGCTGAGCGGGTAAGTAAAAAAAAAAAAAAGTGTCTTTTGCCCCTTCGAGGAAATCCTTTTGCAGGCCAAGGGCTGCAAGTGTTTGGGAGCTGAGGGGAGAGAGGAGAATTCTGGAGCTTTGTGTTTGGCAGCCGGAATAGGGAAGGGAGTTGGACAAGGAAGGCTCTTAAGACCCCCTCTGCCTTTTTTGCCCTAGAGGCGAGAAGAGGGGACGCTGCAGCTACTCTCTGGCATCCAAGAAGCCGCCTGCGCTCGACCCCCTTGTCCTTCCCAGGTCTGAGCCTTGATGGGGAGAGAAACTGAAGTGCTTTGGAGACAGGGGTCTCAAAAGACGAGGAAACCTCCCCGTCCAGCCTTGGGCCTCTTTCCCTTTTGATTGTGGTGGTTTCGCATCTCGAAGTCGGCTTTTGGGGGCTCAGGGGCGCGCCTGTGCCTCCAAAGGGAAAAAGGACAAAAGGCCGGCGTCCATATTGGCACCATGACGCAGCATCTCCCGCCTGCAGCTCAGCTCTGGGCGCTGCCTGTCTTCCCCGCACTAGCTCCTCCCGTCCAAACACGAGTTTTGTTTTCGGGCTTCGAGTTCATCCGCGGGCTGGGGCTGGCGGGCAGGCCGGGCCAGGGCTGCGGTGGCTAATGGCGGCCGGCTCGCTTGCTTTCTTTCTTCCTCCCTCCCTCCTTCCCCGGCTGCGGGAGTGCAGATCTCAGGGGCCCTTTCGGGGGCTGCGGGCCTAGGGGGCGTCGCGCGCCGCAGCTTCCGCGCTCGCCTCCGCCGGGCGCGGCGGCCAGACGGGCGCCATTTCGCGCGCCGCCCGTGGCTCGGGCGGTGGCGACCACCGCGCGCCAGGCTGGAGGATGGGAGGGCGGCGGCCGGGGGGAGGGGAGGGGAAGCCGGCGAGCAGCCTGCGTTCCAGGCCGCCGGGAGCCGAGGGAGGCCCCGACTCGGAGGCCAGGCGGGCACGAGGAGGCCTTGCTCCGGCTCGGCCGCTACTGCTCTTTCCCCTCCCTCCTGCGCGGGAGCCAGTGGCGCAGGGCCTCGAGGCGGGTCCCTGAATCCCCCAGGCTCCTCGGGAGGTTGCGGAAGCCCCCGCGCGGCCTTGCCCAGACCCCAGGGGGCCCCGCTCCCTTAGGCGTTCAGGCCTGGCCTTCCAATAGCACTTTGCTGGCAGAACAGGAGGCGGGTTGCACCCTTTGTCCCCAGGTTGGGCGAGGGGCCCTCGTGGTGTCCGCAGACGCCCCATTTGGTCGCTCAGGGCACACCCTTTCCAACCCAGCTCTCCCGGAGAGAGGTGGGGGTCGGGGCCTGGGAAAGCTGAGTGGGCCTCCCTCGGGATCCCCCTAGGCGGAGGGCTGTAGGGTAAACCCTCAGATCTCCAGCCCTTCCTGGGGGAGGGGATGCGGACGGGGCGGGCCTTTGGAAATGCAGATGAGTCGCCTCCTGCTGCTAGTCGCCCGAGCTGAACCTTAGTGACTCAGGCATCCCCCATGCTATCCTTTCTTGAGTGAGGGTCGCCTTAGCTGCTGGGAGGGGGGCTGGCATTAGTAAGACTCCCTTCCTTCAAGGAGATCCCGTCTGGTTTGCATTTGGCCAGTCGATTGCCTGACCGACAAGCTGGGGACGGCCCTAACCTGCCCTCCGGCTTCCTTTACCCCTCCCAGGTTCTTGGCGGTATAGGGGCCAACGTCTAGATACCCCTAGAGTGGACAGTCCTTTGGACAACAGAAGCAGGCTTAGTTTGACTCTGACAGTTCTCCCATTAAGGTAGGTGTGAGCCCTTTTCCATGCCTTGTGGGAGAGTGGGGGGCTTTGGCCTGCAGCCTAGGGAGGGCGGGACCCCAAACCCGCTGGGCTAGTTATGCAGCCCCTCCCCCACACAGATGTGTGCCTGTGTGTGTGAACTGCTCTGCCTGCTGGGCCTGCTCCGGCCATCCATCCCTGCCTGTCAGCTTCTGTTGTCAAGCATGTGGGGCGTGCAGTTCTCTGCTGAATTTAGCTGCATACTAGAGGCGGTACTTCCAAGTATTTCCCAGTTGTGTGTTTTGTAGTGGAGGGAAGGCCCTGGATGCCTCCTACTTTTGAAAGGCACAGGCGGCTGCCAGGAAATGGGGTAGTGCTGTGGCCTCCCCTTCTCATCCTCAGTGGAGCATGGCATGTGAAGTGACAGTATGAGCTGCTGGTGTTTGGGTGCTAGGGAGGTGAAGAACAGAGAGACCTAAGATCTGGGCCATTTTTCTCTGTCAAAGAGCCTTCCATGACTCTACTCCTCCCTCACAATCCCTTCCTACTTCCAAAATGGACAGATGTGTATAGTCTTGTTTCTAGAATCAGCCAAAGCTGGATTTGAAACCTGGCTAGCCATTTATCTTTATGACCATATGACCTTGCATAAGCTGCATGGTCTCTGAGCCCCAGTTTCTCCATCCACAGAAATGGGGCTGGATCACAAACTTGATTCACAAGCTGGAGTGGGCATTAGAATCGCAGCGGCAGCTCATTGAAACTGCATTCTGGACCTGGTCCCCAAGTGTCTAATGTAAGAGAGCCTGAGAACTTGAATTTCTAACAAGTTCCCAGATGACACTGATGTTACCATTGGGGACACATTTTAAGACCCTTTGGGCTAGATAACACCTGGGGTGTTGAAGCAGAAACACAAGCTTGGTTCCTGGCACTCAGTAATTGGTTTCCTTCTGCTCACACCAGCTGATGTCACATGGCTTCCCCTCCTCTTTGTCTGGGAGGTTCCTCAGCTGGAGATTTGTGGCCCTTGATCTTTGCCCCCCTTCATGTGATCTCTAGTTTGTAATGTCTTTGATGAACCATTTGGGTCCAGGTTCTACCCATCAGGCTGCATCTTCCATTTGGTCTTCAGCTTTCAAGTCAGGTCACCTCTGCTCTCTGGTACCCTGTACCCACCAGGATTTTTTTGGAGGCTTCTTGGTGCTTAATCAAGGAAAGCTGTAAGTCAGCTGTGGGTTGGAACCTCCACGGTGCTAGTGACCTTGGGTAAGCATCTCCCTGTAAAAGGGTGATAATGATGCCTGCTGGAAAGGGTGGTGGGAGGATTAAATGTGATTAAGGGGGCTGTCTCAAAGCAGGCTTCACACTAGTTGACCTCCATTGTGACTGTGATATTGCTGGGAGTGGCTGCAGTGAGTGGGGGTGGGGCTGTCTTGAGAATTCCTCCCCCACCAGCCCACCTGCTGAATAAAGCATGCGGTGCCGCCTCAGGGCAAAGGGGAAACTGGCTGAGGCAGCTAGTACAGCTTTACTCCTGAGTGGTTTGGGTCTGCCTGAGGGTAGAGGCCTGTCCCAGGCTGTTCCCTGGTGGGGTCATGATTTGCAGTCACCTACTCTTGGCCTGGTGAAAAACGACTTGCCCAAGGTCACCAGGCCATCACTAGTAGAGCCAGGATGGGGTTCCAGGTGTTCTGACTCCCATCCCCATCCCTGTGCCCCACCCTACCCCAGCTGTCTGGGTTATTTTGGGCTCCCTCTCATGCCAGCTGTCTGCTGGCCTCGCTGCCAGAGGTTGTCTGCTTGGAAGTAAGCAGTGTGGTACTGTTGGCTCCTCCTGCCTTGATGCTCTCTTCTGCCCCGAGGGAGAGGGAGGCAGAGGTGCACACCTCTGCATGCTCCTCCGGACTCCCCTCGCGCCCCCCCCCCCCCAGTACAAGTAAGTGCACTTTCATCCTTGCTGAGAGGAGATGATGAGGTTTATGTTCATAGGCGCAAGCCTCCCCTCCACACTCCCTGAAACTTAGTTTTCAGTCACTCTACCATTGAGGAGCTCTTTAAACACTTTGAGCTTCCCTTGGCCTGTCAGCTGCCTGAGAGGGGTATACCTCCTTGTAGATAAGAGTCTTTGGCACTCCCCAGGTGGGTCTTTATCTCCCACTGGCCTCAGATGACTGAATAATTGATTGTCTTCTGCCTCCAGCTGCATTCAGGCCGGCTATAGCCTGTTCCTCCACTCCCGCCCTGGAGCCAATTAGGGAGCAATTAGGTGCTAAACTGTGGTCTGGGTGTGATTCTCAGAGAGGAAGCTGGTAGCCCACCTGGAAGGAGTGTACCCTCTCTCCACTTGAGTCTCACCCCCTCTTTCTCCTTTTTGTGTCACCTCCCCCCCCCCCATGTCACTCCCTGGGAGTGAGGTGGGACAGGGCACTTGGCTGCAGGTCACCTAGTGAGCGTGGGGCGGGGCAGTGAGCATGGCTCCAAGCCCCAGGAGAGGGCCACGCCAGCAGAAGGGCAGCCTGGGCTGGGAGGTGGCTGGGCTTGCCTTACTACTGGGCCACCAACATCCCCGCCTCTTCCGGTCTGTCTATGGGAGCCCTAGCGTGGAATGATGACCTTTCTGACCCTCATGGTGGAGATGCAGCCTCTGCCTGATAGAGGTAACCCCACCATCTCTGATCATGTGGGTTCAGAGCTTTCTAGTTGGTGTGTTTTCGGCAAGTTTTTGCTATATGCACACTGGGAAAAGGAAGTTCGGATAGCTTTTGAGCTGTTTGAGTATAAAGGGAGTTTTGTGTCCTCCTGAAGTGAACCTCCCATCCCTCCAGTGCTCCTGGGCAGCAGGGCCTGGGGGAGTCCTCAGCAGGTCAGGCAGACAGCCCTGTATTCCCCTAGCCACTTCCTGTCCCTGGAAATGGTTTCACCTACTAGGGCTCAGTGTCTTTTGTCTCATGTGAGGAGCATCTCGGGGAAAATGTCCCCATGATTTCTTTCAAAACCTGGCACCATCAGTTCTTCCTTTATCTCAGCTATCTCCTTTTGAGCTCCCTGTCTCCAAAGCACTGTCAGCACCCAGGGAAGTGATGAGACCGATAAGCAGCCTCTTCAGCCTGACCTGGGCCTGCTGGACTTTGCCCTGAAAAGACCAGGCCCCTGCTGCCTTTCTGGGTTCCATTTCCCTGTTGGCCTCACTGTAGCACAGGCCTCTGTGTGTACACAAATGAGTTTACCCCACAGATGCCTCCTGGCAGCTGCACTAGGCTTCTGTGTCCTGGCAGCTTTTGTGTCAAGAACCAGAACCAGTTTAGTCGCATACCAATGTGGGGGGAGGTCAGGGATCGACCCCATCATGATTTTGTTGTTGTATATTTATTTATTGTATATTTATTTATTGAGAGAGCTGGTAGTGTTCACCCTTTATGACTTTTGTTATCAGACCCTTACCCACCCATCTGTGACACTCGAATGTCAGCAATTTTGGATCAGCAGTTTTCAGCATTTTTCTTATAGGCAGTGATGAATTGTCCTGTCTTCCAGGAAAAGCCAGTAAAGTTAGCAGTGTATTTGTGTTTGGTGAAGATCAAGGTATATATGACTGAAAATATAGGATCTGATAATTCTGTAAATCCATTTATGTCAAGCAATGGCTTTTTTTCTCATGATACAGACACAAATATGACAATATAATTTGTCAGTAGCTGACAGTGCTTTGGAGACAGGGGACTCAAAAGGAGATAGCTGAGATAAAGGAAGAACTGATAGTGCCAGGTTTTGAAAGAAATCATGGGGACATTTTCACTAGTTCAGATAGTGAAAAAGATGAATTCATAGAGGTGGAACTTGAAATTATTCCTTCTGAGGAAGAGTGTGAAGAGGAAGATGGTGATGACAATGGAGAGAAAGAAATGCAAAACATGGAGCCCAAGAGAAGACCACACCCAGTTGTAAAAATAGAGCAGCCTATGGTTCAGATGACAGCACCATCAGGAATGACTTGGAACTCACATTCAATGAAGGATTAAGGGAGAGAACAATCAGCTCCTACTACGAGACTACGAGACACAATCAGGAGTACCATCAGGAATAGAACCCAAAATGCCATTGAATGCTTTCCAACTGTTTATTGATAGTGAAACTGTGGATGTAATTATCAAGTTTACAAACCAGAAGCTATATCTAGTCAACAAGTTATGTAAGGACGTATTCATCCAAAATTCTGGCAATTTTGTAAAAGAAGAACTATTAGGACTAATTGGAATTCTTATAAATTGTGGTGTATATGGGCAAAGTAAAGATGATATCTGAGATCTTTTCAGTGAGAATTTTCTAGTTTACCATGCTACATTTTCAGAACACAGAATGTGACTCCTACTGAAGTATCTACGTTTTGATGATGATGCAACACATGAAGCTCGCAGACAGCATGGTAATTTTGCTCTAGTTCAAGAGCTTTGGAATATGGTTATAAATAGCTCTCACTTCACTTCAGTACTCATGAGTCTGTCACGGTCAATGAGGAATTGGTGTCGTTCCATGCATGTTGTCCATTTAGACTTTACAAACTAATGAAGCCTGGGAAGTATGGAATTGCATAGAATCTTTTGTGTGATTCTTCTACAAACTACTGTTTTGCAGCAGAGCCTTACACAGAGAAATCAGAACCTTCCAAGTAATTACAGTTGTGTTTCCCAGATTGTAAAAAAGACTGGTTCAGAACTGTCATTGGGATTAGTCTGGAAGAAATATTGCCATGGACAGAAAGTTTACCTCTATTTCCCTGGCTTTCAACTTGCTTCAAAAGAATATGACCACAGTTGGTACTGTTGGCAGTGATAAAAGGGATTTGCCTCTAGAACTCAGACCAGTGTTAATGAAAACTGTCCATCTGGTACAGTAAGGTTTGCCTTCTTTGCCTATGTGACATGGTAAATTCTAAAGATAGAAAAGGTAGTTACAGTACTTTCCACACAGCTTGACGATATGAAGATGACAGATAATAAGCCTGATGTAACCCACTTTTACAATGCTACTAAAACAGGTGTTGAGACACTTAGTAAGTACATGAAAACTTATTCCTGTCACCAAGGTTGGCCCCTGACAGTTTTCTTCCACATCATTGACATTGTAGCATACAATTCATATGTGATTTTTGGGGAAACAAATAGCCACTGGTCATTCAAATAAACAATTGGGAAGAAAATACTTTTTGAAGGATTTGGCACAATGGCTCTGTGAAGAAAACATAAGAAGGCGCACCCAAAATGCAAACAGTCACCACAAAAAATATACAATGGCAATGAATCTTTGTGGACATGAGTACAATCAAGGATAAGGCATGATGACAAGAGGAACAGCTCATACTGAACCAAAAGGAATAGTTAACAAGACAAGCAGTGGAAAGTTTACCAAAAGAGGTGTTGCTGCTACCTTCGTCCCTGTGGGGGAGACCAGAAATATTTGAAGGCATGCAGTGAATGCAGCAAATAAATACATCTGTCCCCACCACAAAGAGAAGAAGAAAATGTAATGAAAAGAACATGGAGAGAAGGTGACTAAAGTGTTGTTACTTTTACAATGATACATAAAATAAGTAGGTTTTCATGAAATTATAATATTCTGTTACGGACTGTCCCTCCTTCAGTGTTTATTTGGTACCGAATTGGTATTGGTATGTGACTGCTATAACCTCTTTCTTGCCTCCTACAACTCTTCAGGAATTCCCAGTGAATCTCTGAGTTCAGCAACAGTGATGGAGGTCCCTGGAACAGCGCAGGTAAGGGAGCAGCCTCTGGCCAGCAGGCATACTCAGGTCCTTGGCTGGCCTGGCGGCCTCTGAGAAAGCTCTGAGCAGCTGGCTTGGCTCCTGGGTATTTTTAGCTACAGATCCAGCCCCACCATCACCACGGGAGCCAGATCCAAATTAAACATGCTCTAGGCCGGACAAGGCTGGGGTTTTGCCAGCCTACTGGCCAGGCAGGGATGGGTGGCAGGCTGGGCAGTGTCAGCTGTTCTGCTTGGCCTGGAGCTGGGCTGGGAAGATGCACTTGTGCCCATTTCCACCCTTCCTCTTTCCCTCCTTCCCTCCTTTCCTCTAGTTTTGTGCAGGCTTGTCCTAAGTAGAGATTATAGCCCCATTTATCAGATGGAGAAAGTGGGGACTAAGGTTTGAGGATTTTGAGGACAGTCAGGCCCTTGTCCAGTATGCTAGGTTTCCAGTGACCCTTCTAAATGAATTCTTCCCCTGGCAGATGGGCGGCTGCCCTCCCGCCCTCCTTCTCTCCTTCCCAAGTCCTTCTCTCAGCTTCAGGCTCCCTGAAGCAGATGCCTGGGACAAGCTGCTGAGGTGTCCTTCCTTCCTTGAGTGACTGTCACTGTACCCTGGCTTGTCCTCCCTCCTCTGGTCCTGGGAAAACCTCACTTCTCACAGGTCTCTGGACCTAGTCCCTCCACTTCTGCCACTGAAAGATAGCACCAACTAATAACGGCTCCCTGCTGGTCACCCCCTGAGAGTTCAGGGCCTGGCTGTGCTGGGCACCTCCTGTTCAGGAGTCTCTTGTCCACCCCACCAACCTCCTTGAACTTGGCAGTTGTGTCCTCCATGGTGTGACCCAGTTGCTCTGACAGCCCTGCCTGGCTTCCCCTCCCTCCACAGAACCAGACAGGGCTTTCAGAGCCCCCATACCTTTTTCTAGGCTACATACCCATCCTGCTTCCCTTAGTCTGCCCTCCACATTGCCAGGCTTAGCTCACATGCCAGCCAACTTGTTAAACCCTTTCCTGAGCTCCTAACAGGCTGGAACACAATTGCTTCTCAATAAATGTGCTGCAAAAAAGGAATGGATGACTTGCTGTAATTTGTGGGGTGCTTGACCTAGAAGATGCCCAAAGGACTCCCTGCCCCCCAACAATCTGGGGGGCCAGTTCTAGCTTGCCCTTCCTAGCGCTGCTTTGGCTTCCACGGCAGTCATTGCTGCCCTCTGGCGGTCATACCCTGCTTTGCACCCGCTGGTCCACTGAGTGCCTTGACCTGGCATTTATGGAATTGCCAGGTTGGCACTTTTCCTCCACGAAATGAAGTTTACCTGACCTTTGCTGAGGCCCTGAAAATTGAGTCTTCAGGCTGGGCTCAGAGGCAAGAAGTTTCTTTTTGGCGGGAAAACTACGTGAGGTCATTTTCCCTCTTCCCCAACCAGGCTGCTGGGTGGATTGTGTTAAATATGAGCTCCACCTACCCCAGGTGGGATGCCCTCTTCCGTGGACCGGCTGTGGGGGTCTCTGCCAGCCCTGATCACTCGTCTGGTGCAGGGGACAGTTCAGGGTAGCAAGGAGGGAAGGAATAGGGGCCACAGATAACAGCCAGCTACCCCTGCTAAGTACCTGCATATAGGAGGTGCTGGTTTGATCAAGGGATGAAAGGGTTCCAAGGGACGAAGGACATGTAGCTGCCTCAAAACAAATTAGTAGGTGTGGAGGTTACCAGTCTCTCCAAAGTCCACGGAAGGGGACACAGCTGATATGAACTAGATCTACCCCCAACCTGTCCCCTCCCGGATGATGTCTTGCTCTGTTCACACCTCTGGCCGCTGTTGGGAGGAGGAGCTTGCCCTCCAAAGTCGCTAGCTCTCTGAGCGGCCTGCGCCGAGGCTATTGCCCGGCAGAGGGCGCCCGCGGTCATACTGCGCTCCTATGGAAGGGGACTCAGGTAAGCGGAACCCAATTTCTCACCGCTAGCCGGTACAGACACATGGTTTCAGGGGGCAAACAAGACCCCCCAAGTCAGCTTCTCTGGCACCAGTGCCACTACTTCCTGTGGGGAAACAGGTCAGAGGCAGCCTTACCCAAACCACACAATTCGGGCAGGGCAAGGGTGGGGGGCTTTTCCCGGAGCTTGAAACCTGGATTCTTCGAACCGGGGAGCTGGAGACACAGCCTGCCAATCAAGGGAGCCCGGTCTAAGGGGGGCCGAGCCGGCCAATCAGAGGGCCCCTGCCAGAAGGTGGAGTCAGCCAATAAAGGACGCCCAAAGTGGATGGCCAAACGATCCAGTCTTGCCGGCGGGGGGCGCGCTGTGACGCTCTGGGATGGAGATGGACGGCAGCTGAGCACCGTTTTCTCAGATACCTCAGTTTCTCTGGGAAAAAGAGGTGGCTACCCAGCGTTGGGACTTCAGCGTAGAGAAAACAGGCTGGGAGGCCGGCCAGGGAGGCTGCCTGGCAGAGGTGGTTCAGGCTCCGAATGGGCGGGGCTTCCCTGGCCCCGCCCCTGCAACCGCCCCCGCCCCCGAGCGCTGAGCTCCCGCTGTCCGCCAGGCGCGCGGCAGCTAGTGCTGCTGGCTCCGGGCTATGGACACCCCCGGGGCCCCGGCCCAGATCGCCGCCCCGGGCCCGGGCAGGAAGGAGCTGAAGATCGTGATCGTGGGCGACGGCGGCTGCGGCAAGACTTCGCTGCTTATGGTGTACTGCCAGGGTTCCTTCCCCGAGGTGAGACACCCCTCCCCCCCAGGTGGGCTTATGGACATAGGCTGGGGGGTGGCGGGGATGGGCTTGGGACCACTGGGGGTGAGGGACATACCTCAGCCTGTGTCCAAACCCCGGACCCTGGGGGCTCTGGCACCCTGAGCACGGAGAGGCAGCTGCCACCCTGGGCACCCCCTTGGGAATTCTAGAGCCTAGCAGCAGGTTGAGGGGACTGAGCTGAATTGGGTGACAGTGGTGGACAGTGGGGGTTCTCTTTAAGGACCAGCCCCACCCCTTCTCCCACAGCACTACGCACCGTCGGTGTTCGAGAAGTACACGGCCAGCATAACCGTGGGTAGCAAGGAGGTGACCCTGAATCTCTATGACACGGCCGGTGAGTGTGTATGTGCGCCCAGGGTCTCTGGCGTCTGACCGAGGGGTTCCCCTACCTGGGCATTCCCCCACTGGGGCATCCCCACCCGCAAGCCTTTGCATAGCCCTGACTTCCCATTACTCCTGGGGGCTGTGCAGGGACCCTGACCAGGAGCCACTGGACCACAGCCTGGCTGGATGGCCTTGGAGGCAAGAGGCTTCAGTGGCTCCGTTTGTAAATGGAGGGCGTTTGGACGGAGTGAACTCCCTGCACCCTCCCAGCACTGATACGTTCAGAGCCCAGGGCTGGTTCCTCTCTTGTCATTCTAAAAAACCATAAGCTACATCTGAGCCTCCTGTGGTTCCAGAATTGGTGTGTTACATTCTGTGGTCTCTGAGGACTCTGTGGGCTGCAGATTGGAGTCTCTGGTGCTAGGATTGAGTGGGCTGCACTTCTGCGCCCTGTGGTTCTAGGACCCTCTGGGCTGCAGATCAGAGCCTAAGGCCCTGGGATTCTATGGCCTGTAGCCTGCAGTTCCGTGTCCTAAAGCTCCAGGATCTTGTGGATGTGAGTTCTGTGTCCCTGGCTTCTGGGATTCCATGGACTGCAGTTCCTGCTTCTAGAATTTTATAGCTACAGCTAGTTCTGTGCTTTCTTGGCTTCTTGGGAGAAACCAAGCAATTTTATAATGAAGGATGGATCAGAGCTCTGGGGAACATGGGACCAAAATAAGGTTCTCCCTGCCACCTGCAGTTCCCCACACAAGTGGATTTTATGGATTTATGCTAATTCTATCAGGGTCCTTAGCCTCAGTGTTGTGATGGCTGGGAGGGTGAGAAGACCCCTGCTGCCTCTGGGCTCCAACATTGGAGAGCAAAGGTTGAGATCCCTAGGTGAGGCCTCACCCAGCCTCTGTGACTCAGTGTTTAGTGACCTATGTGGAACCAAGTCAGCAGTTGTCCCTTCCCCTGGCATCCAAGTCTTGTATGTGTGAGGTAAAGCCTCTCACTGACCCATGGTGGAGCGAAAATCCAGAGACCTCCAATCTCTCAGGTAGATCCTGTCCATTCCAGCTTCAGACTCTCCTCCATTCCTGACTTAAGCAGTTCCTGCAGTAGCCTCTGAGGAAGGACCCTTCACTTATTAGATGGGGCTTCTGCAATGCCACCCCCAGAACAGAGCATGCCTCCAGCCCCATGTAAGCTAGGAAAGCCAAAGGCTTGAGGAATTCCTAAGGCATGGCTGGGAGGGCAGTAAAAGTCATGGTCTGTCTGGGGACATTTTATTTTCATGTCTGGGAGTCAGGGAAGGGCAGGGCCATTAACCCCAATTTGTGGGTGGGGTGCCAATGGGGCAGAGACATTGCACAGCAAATCAAGGCCCTGGAAGAGTCAAGGGAGTTTCTCTCCTCCCTCTGCCCTCAGAGCCTCTCCCATTAGAATGAGGGCTGGGACCCCTTCTGGCCATTCTGGCCTTGTACAGAAGATGCTCAAAGAACATGTGAGCAGATTGTGGTGTAGGGGCCTGAAGGTGCTAACTGATGCAAGAAGTATTGTGCTAGAGAGCTGCTGCTGGAGGGGTGGGGGAGTGCCTGTCACTGTCTCTTTAGCAGTGAGAGACCACAGGCCATACACTATCCCATCCTATCCCTGCCACCTGCCTTGTACTCAGACCTGGGCTTTGAAGCTGGTGCCACTGGCTGTGTGTCACTGGGGACATTTGGACTTCAGTTTCCACATCTATCATCAGCACTGAGATAGTAGTGGGGATTGTGCCAGATTAAAATGATGTATAGCACTCCGAGCAGGGTCTGGCGCTCAGGAAAGGCTCAGGAAGTATAGTCACTGTGACTTTTAAAAACCCTCCCACTGTTCAGGCCCTCCCAGCTGCAGAGAGGCCAGCTCTCTTTCCTGACAGGACTATTCTGAGCAAAGAAAAGCAGTGTAGGGTTTGAGCCCCTCAGTGAGTCCTAGTTGGAGTAGGCTGGCCTCATGGTCAGCATGGCTGACCAAGCAGGGATCCTCAGGGGAGAAGAAATCTGGTGGCCCCCTCCAGGGTATCCCACTGTGACTAAGGAGGCCCTGTTGGCCAGAGGAGAGTCTCTGGTCTTCGAGCAGTGTAAGGAGAGACTGGGTCTTTCCTCTCATGCGTGCAGGGCCCAGCACAGTGCCTGTCACAGTGCTAGTCCAGAGAAATGATTATGGGATGAAGGAACAGTGACTCTGAATTCAGATGATTCCTCTCTACTTGTGGGGTAGACAGAGATCAAGGGCACATGGCAGAAAAGGGTGGCCTGGTGACCCACTAGAGCAAGACAGAGGCTAAAGAATGAGGGGAGTGGCCAAAGTAGAGATGAGTTTAGTGAAGGTTTTTGTAGAAGGTTCTAGAACCCAATGGGCAAGACCCAGTCCCAACCATTGGTGACCAGAGCTGTGGGAGAGGTGTGGCTCATGGGAGGCACAATTTCTCAACACCCAGAACTGAGTGGCCCTGCATGGTGCCAGGACCATGCCCATAGGGGCCCACATGGAAGGCCAGTCTGGGTGCTGGTCTCTATCCTGCGGAAGCAGTTCCAGACACCACAGTGGTGGGAAGGTGGGTGGCAGGGCAGGTGATGGGTGACAGGGCTTTCAGTGCTCGAAGGTGAAGGGAGGGTGGGGCTGTGACACCCACTGCTCTCAAAACCTTACCAGGCGCTGACGGCCTTAGAGGCAGGAAGCTGTGGCCCAGCCTGAAGTTTCCTGGGCTGAAAGGAGGCGGGGGTGAGGTGAGCTGTTAAGACACTAACTAGAGACTGAGCTCACTGTGCCTTGGGGTGGGATCCAGGGCTAGAGGGGCACAGATTGGGGTGATGTTGCCCTGAGGAGGTGAAGAGCTGTGGTTGCCTACTAGGCCTGAGATGGAAATAGTAGGAAAAAGTTGGGGGCAAAGAAGTTTCTAAGACAGGGAATTGGGGACAGGAAGATGTCATGCACTCCAGGAGCACTGGAGGCCCTGGGGCAAGCTGAGACTGGGGATGAACCAGAGCACGGTGTCACCTACTGGGGCAGCCCCAGCCCCAGCTTCCTCCTGGGGAGGAAACGCAGGTGGGCGGGCCCCAGCTGGGTTAGTAAAAATGGGTTCCTCTTCTGGTAGCTTCTCTCATGCAGTCAAACCCTTCCTATGACCAACCCTGGCCAGAGCTGGGAGCCATCCGCCCTGTGTGTGTCCTCCAGCAGACTTGGGTACTACTATGGTCCAACAATACTCTCCTCAATCCAGCTCTGGGAAATGCCCATCCCACAAAGAAAATGCCCCTGTGTGAAGTGAGAAACTCACTTTCAACAGCCCTACAGCTCTGCCAACTTCTTTTTTTTGAGACAGAGTTTCATTATATCGCCCTCGCTAGAGTGCTATGCTGTCACAGCTCACAGCAACCTCCAACTCTTGGGCTTAAGCGATTCTCTTGCCTCAGCCTCCCACATAACTGGGACTACAGGTGCCTGCCACAAAGCCCAACTATTGTTTTATTGTAGTTGTCATTGTTGTTTAGCAGGTCCAGGCCAAGTTCAAACCCACCAGCCCCGGTGTATAGTGTTAGGCTAGCGTCCTAACCACTGAGCTACAGGTGCCGAGCCTCCTCCAACTTCTTGAAGGCAGGTGGCTGCAAGGAGCACCTAGGCCAAGGACTTTTCCTGGCCAGAAACAAATGCATGTAACTCTGAGACTTTTATAAACTCTTTTTTCTTTTCTACATTTCTTAATGAGACCTATATGGTGCCCAGCTTTTTTTTTTTTTTTTTTTGTAGAGACAGAGTTTCACTTTATGGCCCTAGGTAGAGTGCCATGGCATCACAGCTCACAGCAACCTCCAACTCCTGGGCTTAAGCGATTCTCTTGCCTCAGCCTCCCGAGCAGCTGGGACTACAGGCGCCCGCCACAACGCCTGGCTATTTTTTTGTTGCAGTTTGGCCGGGGCCGGGTTTGAACCCGCCACCCTCGGTATATGGGGCTGGCACCTTACCGACTGAGCCACAGGTGCCGTCCTATGGTGCCCAGCTTTTTATAAAAACTCTTAAGCCCATCTGTAAAGGCCAATGGGACCCCTCTGTGACTATGGGCAGGTGACTAGACCCTTTTAAGCCATGGCATTGTGGATAAAGTGGGAGAGAGTAATATCACCTTTGGCTGGGAGGCCCTCTAAAGCTTGTGAGTCCAGAGATTCTGGGATTAGATCTCCCACCTGGGCTACTAACTTGCTTTGGAAGTTTCTATTTCAGTAGTAACCACAATAGCAGTCTCTCACCTCTGCCCAGCATTGCCTAGCCTGCTGTCCTTTGACTTTCTATATCAGGAGCAGGGTTATCAACCCCTTTCCCAGATAAGGAAACTGAGACCACAAGAGGGAAGGCGCCAAGGACCTAGATAGGAGAGGGTATCTGGAACGCTCTATCCCTCCCAAGGAGGCATGGGATGAACAGCATTGGAAGTACCTCATCTGCAGGTCACCAAGTGGAGCCTCACACAGAATCCTGAGACTAGCTGAGCCAGAAAGGCAGCCTGGAGGAGGAGCTGAGCTGGCACCTGGGCTTTCCCTTCCTAACGTCCCTCTTTTTTGAGATAGCTGTATTGATAGGCTCAGGGCTGGGCCACACAGGGTAAGGATTTCCTTCCTACCATGTGGGGTAGACTGAGAAGAAAGGCATCCCAGTAGCCCCATCTGTGGTCATCTGTTATTTAGGAGGCTTCCCCTTTGCTGTATGACCTGGGGCCAGTCACTTCAGCTCTCTGTGCTTCAGTTTTTCCACCAGAAAAAGGGGGTAAAACAGTGTCTACCCTGTGGGTTACTGTGAGGGATGATGAGTTATTGCAAGCTCTGAATGGGACTTGGCATATAATGAGTAAGCCTTCCCAGGTAAATGCTGTCCATCTTGGGCAGTGCCATAGCTCAGTGGGTAGGGTGCCAGCCACATACACTGAGGCTGGCTGGTTCGCACCTGGGCCAGGCCAGCTAAAAAACAACAACGACAACTACAACAACAATAAAAAATAGCCGGGCGCCTGTAGTCCCAACTACTTGGGAGGCTGAGGCAAGAGAATCGCTTAAGCCCAAGAGTTTGAGGTTGCTGTGAGCTGAACAAAGTGAGACTCTGTCTAAAAAAAAAAAAAAAACTGTCCTGTCCCTACTAACTGGCTTTATGATCACTGTCACCAGGGCTCCCCTGCTTTTCACATCTGCATTTCCCAGATGAGCTGAGTGAGCTGCAGAGGTTAATTCCAAGTTGGCAGGCCTGGGAAGGGTTCCTGTAAGAACTGGCACTTTCCAAGTGGCCTGGCAGACAGCTGACCTCGGGAACTAAGTTGGCATTCCAGCTCACAGGGTACCTGGCCCTGACCTTGATGAAAGCCCCCTCAGCCCCTTGGGCTCTTAACAGATTTTCCCCTCCCAGCTTCCCTCCAAGGGTGGCTGCTTGAATTAACATAGGTCAGGAAGTGAAATGTCCTCAAGAGCAAGGGTTGTGTAAACCCATAGAGATTATTGTCGCACTTTCTTCACCTATTCACTCCTTTGTTCCTTCGTTTACTAAACCTTTACTGAACTTGCCTGTATTCCTAGGGATACAACACAGAACAGTATAGAGGTGACCCTGTCCTCAAGGGGAGATGAACAAAAATAAAAAACAGAAAAAGATTGTGAAGTCAGGGAGTGAAACATGCAGTAAGGCAAAATGAAGCCAGAGTCATAGGAAAGACTTAGGAGGAGGTCATTTCACAGCAGTCAGTAAAGGCCTCCAGGAGGAAGTGACATTTCTGCAGAGACCTGAAGAAAAAAGCCAGCAACGCTGCTGCCTGTCTAACGAGGCTTCTGGAAGAGGGAACAGTAAGGGCAGAGGCCCAAGTGGGGAGCAGGCTGATACAATTGCTTACAACCCTCGGTAGTCTGACTTCCTTCTTCAGCCCACTGTCCCCTGACTCCTCCACATCTTGCCTGATGTCATTGCAGGCCGTAATTGCCAAACCCAGAGGGCTCTTCTCAGCCCTGTCTCTACTGAAGTTGACCAAGAATTTTACAATTTGAAGATAATTAGCTTATGGAATGCCTGCCAGGTGCCAGGGATTATTTTTAAGGACAGACATGTTCCTCTCCTCATGGTTCTTACAGTGTAAAGGGCAGACAGACAGTAAACATCTAAGTACAAATCATGGCAGGTATATCAGCAGAAACCACCCAAAGAGACCAGTTTAGAGACAGTAGGCATGGGTGAGGAAGCCTCTCTAAGGAGGTGTCACAAACCCAGGGCAAATTAGCCACCAAGAAATGAGAGGACGGTCTGATCATGAAGGGCCCCAATTGACAACTACAGTCATCCCCCCCTTATCTGCGGTTTTATTTTATTTTATTTTATTTATTTTTGAGACAGAGTCTTACTTTGTCACCCTCAGTAGGGTGCCATGGTGTCAACAGCTCATAGCAACCTCAAACCCTTGGGCTCAAGTGATTCTCTTACCTCAGCCTCCTGAGTAGCTGGGATTACAGGCGCACACCACAATGCCCAGTTATTTTTTTTTTAGAGACAAGGTCTTGCTCTTGCTCAGGCTGGTCTTGAACTTGTGAGCTCAGGCAATCCACCTGCCTTGGCCTCCCAAGTGCTGGGATTACAGGCATGAGCCACTGTGCCTGGCCTATTTTCCACAGTTTTAGTTACCTAAAGTCTGAAAATAATAAATAGAAAACTCCAGAAATAAACAGTTTATAGGTTTTTATTTGCACGCCATTCTAAGTAGTGTGATGAAATCTCCCACCATCCCCCTCTGTTCCCTGCACCCTCGGATGTGAATCCTCCCTCTATCCAGCGGATCCGCACTGTCCATGCCACCCACCGTGAGCCATTTGGTAGCCGGCTCAGTTATCAGATTGGCTGCAGCAGTATCACAGTGCTTGTGTTTGGGGAACACTTATTTACTTAATAGTGGTCCCTAATATTACAGCTCTTTTTGAATTTGTTTAGCAGGTTTTCTGGTTCTCATGGGAAAACCTCCACATAAAAAAATTAATAACTTACTAATAGTGTCCCCTTAACGTAACAGTAGTGAGGCTGACATATTGTTATAATTGTTCTATTATCAGTTATTGGTGTTAATCTTGTACTGTGCCTAATTTAGAAATTAAACTTTACTATAAGTATGTAAGTATAGGAAAAACATAATATATGTAGGGTTTTGTACTGTCCTAAGTTTCAGGTAACTACTGGGGGTCTGGGAACGTATCCCCTGTGGATAAGAGAGGACTATGGTACTTGCTCACTACTGCTGTAATTGTGCCTTAATATGAACCCTGTTGTTACATCCTAGAGGCCCAGAACCTATTTTTGCACAATACAAAACAAAACAGGGTGTTAGTATGTATAAGCAGAAAGCACACTCCACTTGGAAGCCAGTGAACTGGTCTGGCTCTACACAGTCAGCGATTCAGCGGACTCAGGCGAGTCACTTCACTTCTATGAAACTCAGTTTCTTTATATAAAATAAGAATATTCACAATTTCCCTATAATATCAGATTGTAATGTAAGGATTTCTTAATCATTTGTAGACAAAAGCACTTTAAAGAGGCCTGGCACGGTTGTCCATGCCTGTAACCCTAGCACTCTGGAAGGCCGAGGCAGGTGGATTGCCTGAGCTCAGGAGTTCAAGAGCAGCCTGAGCTGGAGCAAGACCCAGGCTCTAAAACTAGCTGGGTATTGTGGTGGGCGCCTGTAGTTCCAGCTGCTCGGGAGACTGAGGTAAGAGGATCGCTTGAGCCCAAGAGTTTGCGGTTGCTGTGAGCTCTGATGCCATGGCACTCTACCAAAGGTGACAAAGTGAAACTGTCTCAAAAAAAAACAGAAAAAGCACTTCATAAACCATATAAAGGCTCAGTGCCTGTAGCTCAGCAGCTAAGGGCACCAGCCACATACGCCAGAGCTGGTGGGTTTGAATCCAGCCCGGGCCTGCCAAACAACAATGACAACTACAACAAAAAAAATAACCAGGTATTGTGGTGGGCACCTGTAGTCCCAGCTACTTGGGAGACTGAGGCAAGAGAATCGCTTAAGCCCAGGAGTTTGAGATTGCTGTGAACAGTGATGCCACGGCACTCTACCAAGGGTGACATAATGGAGACTCTGTCTCAAAAATAAAATAAAAAATAAAAACCATATAAAGTACAAGGTATATTATTATGAAAGTAGAGAGAAGGCAGTTATCCTGCAAAAAGAATAGGTCATTAGTCTGAATGTTTTAAGCATCAAATGCTAGGAAGGAAATGGGGGAGGGGAAAGTAGAAATAAGAGAACATTCCAGGTGTGAGAACCCAAGTACATGGCTCTGAGACACAAGAGCTTGGTGGGTTTGAGAAACAAGGAGGTGGCTGCCTTGGCTAGACTGTAGTGAGTGCAGGGGTGTGGAGGGAGGTGAAGCCATGTAGACCATGAGAAATCTGGATTTTTATACAAGGGCGGTAGGGAGCCAATGAAAATGCTTCAGCTATGGAAACGGGAATTGGATGTGATTTGTGTTTTAAGATCCATCCAGAATGGATTCATCAAAGGACTGCAGGAGGCCAGGGAAAAGGTGGCACAAGAGTCCAACGGGGTGTGAGGATGTGCAGGGGGATGGCAAGAAGTAGACAGAGACCACTGCCAGCAGAACCTTCTGCAGTGATGATGGAGGTGCTCTGTGCTGCCCAGTTCATGAGCCACTGGCATCAAGTGGCAATTCATCACTTGAAATACAGCTACCAGCTTGGTGCCTATAGCTCAAGTGGCTAGGGCGGCGGCCACATACACCGGAGGTCAAGGGTTTGAATCCAGCCTGGGCCCACCAAACAACGACAACTACAACCGAAAAATAGCCGGGTGTTGTGGTGGGTGCCTGTAGTCCCAGCTACTTTGGAGGCTGAGGAAAGAGAATTGCTTAAGCCCAAAAGTTGGAGGTTGCTGTGAGCTGTGATGTCACAGCACTCTACCGAGGTCTACAGCTTGAGGCTCTGTGCCTCAAAGGAGTAGGGCCCCAGCCCCATATACCAGAGGTGGTAGATTAAAATCCAGCCCCTGCCAAAAACTTCAAAAGAAAAAGAAAAGAAATGCAGCTACCAAAACTAAGGAACTGAATTTTATTTTTTAGGGACAAAGTCCATCTGCAACGGTATGACCATACCTCACTGCAGCCTGAAACTAGGCTCAAGCCATCCTCTTGCCTCAGCCTCCTGAGTAGCTGGGACTATAGGCACAAGCCACTATCTCTGGCCCAGTTTTTTTTTTTTTGAGACAGTCTCGCTATGTCGCTCTCAGTAGAGTGCTATGGCATCACAGCTCACAGCAACCTCAAACTCTTGGGCTTAAGTGATTCTCTTGCCTCAGCCTCCCAAGTAGCTGGGACTACAGGCATCCACCACAATGCCTGGCTATTTTGTTGTTGTTGTTGTTGTTATTGTTATTGTTGTATGGCAGGCCTGGGCTGAGTTCGAACCCTAGCTGATGAGCTACGAGCACCGAGCCTCTGGCTCATTTTTAAATTTTTTGTAGAGATCAAGTCTTGCTATGTTGCCTAGGCTAGTCTTGAACTCCTGGCCTCAAGCAATCCTCCTACCTTGGCCTCTCAAAGTGCTGGGATTACAGGTGTGAGCCATCACCCCCAGCCTGAGGAGCTGAATTAATTTAAGTTTCAACAGCCTCACAGGGCTGGCGGCTACTCTGATCCTTCACCTTTTCTCCAGTATTGTGGGGATTCTGGTTGAAGGACAGTCTGTAGTGCTCCTGTTTACTAGATACTCTTAGGGTCCACATGCATCAGGCGCAGTGGCTGGTGACAGTCCTATGAGGTGGGTCTTATGATGTCCGTATTCCAGGTGGTGGAACTGAGGCTCCCACAGGTGTTCTAAGTCAAGGTCACACGGCAAATGAGCGGTAGAGTTAGGCTTCAAAATAGTGTCTCATTTGCCCATAACTTTTTTTTTTTTTGTAGAGACAGAGTCTCACTTTATGGCCCTTGGTAGAGTGCCGTGGCCTCACACAGCTCACAGCAACCTCCAACTCCTGGGCTTAAGCGATTCTCTTGCCTCAGCCTCCCGAGCAGCTGGGACTACAGGCGCCCGCCACAACGCCCGGCTATTTTTTGGTTGCAGTTTGGCCGGGGCCGGGTTTGAACCCGCCACCCTCGGTATATGGGGCCGGCGCCCTACCGACTGAGCCACAGGCGCCGCCCTGCCCATAACTTTGTTAAGTGCTCTGAGGACTTTTGGGGGGAAATCTCTGGGTTGAAGGGGAACCAGCAGGAAGGGAAAGGGTGGCTATGCCCTGTCCTTGTGGGGGCGGAGGGGGATGGGGATCAGGCAGGAGCAGATGAGGCCTGGCTGTGTTCAGTGGAAAGCCACTTGTCCTGAGAGGCCTTTAGCAAGGGAGGAGCAGAAGGCAGGCTGGTGCCACCTGGCACTCACAGTAGTTAGGGCCTGGGTGGGCAGGTGTTCCCTGCTGAGTAGAAGGAAGTGAAAGTGCTCTTCTACGGAGGTATCCGGATCACCAGTGAGCCCCAAAGGTGCATGTTCTCACTGTGGGAATTATTTAAAAATACTGGACAAAGTGCAGTGCAGGATCCTGTCCAGGAACCAGGGGGGAAATGAAGGCCATTATTGGTGAAATGGGCGACATCTGAAGGTGGCCTGTGGATTAGACTATGGTGCCACTAATGCTTTTCTGGACTAGGTTCTTGTCCTGTGGCATGTAAGGGAAGGCCCTTGTCCTTAGGAAATATGCTTTTGGTGAAGACAGAAAGTCTGCAGTTAATCTCTCCCATGGTTCAGAGAAAAAGAAGTGTTTACATCTAGAAAAAGCAAGTGGGGCAAAATGTAACACTGGGGGAATCTGAGTTCTTTGCACTCTATTGCAATTTTTCTGTAAGTTTGAAATTGTCAATATAAAAAGTTACCAAGAAAACTTATTTTAAAGCAGAGTAACCCACCCCCAAACTCAGGCCTTGCTCTAAGTTTCGATTCAGCTGACTTTGGGGAGAGGCCAGGTGTTGGGATTGTTAAATCACCCCCAGATGAGGCTGAGTGGGGTGATTTATACCTATAACCTATAACCCCAGCACTTAGGGAGGCCAAGGCGGGAGGATCACTTGAGCCCAGGAGTTCAAGACCAGCTTGGGCAACATTGAAGACCCTATTTCTACAAACAGGTTTTTTTTTTTAATTTAGCCAGGCATGGTACTGCATACCTGTAGTTCCAGCTACTCAAGAGGCTGAAGCAGGAGTATTGCTTGAGCTCAGGAATTTGAGGCTACAGTGAGCTAAGGTCTCATTACAGCCTTAGCAGGAGAGCAAGATCCCTGTCTTTTTTTTTTTTTTTTTGCAGTTTTTGGCCGGGGCTGGGTTTGAACCCTCCACCTCCGGCCTATGGGGCCAGCGCCCTACTCCATTGAGCCACAGGCACCGCCTTTTTTTTTTTTTTTTGAGACAGAGTTTTACTATGTCGCCCTTGCTAGAGTGCCGTGGCATCACCGCTCTCAGCAACCTCTAACTCTTGGGCTTAAGCGATTCTCTTGCCTCAGCCTCCCAAGTAGCTGGGACTACAGATGCCCGCCACAACGCTCAGCTATTTTTTTGTTACAGTTGTCATTGTTGTTTAGCTGGCCTGGGCTGAGTTCAAACCTGCCAGCCTGGTTATACATGGCTGGTGCCCTACCCACTGAGCTATGGGCACTGCCAGACCCCATCCTTAAAAAAAAAAAAAATTGGGCGGCGCCTGTGGCTCAAGGAGTAGGGTGCCGGTCCCATATGCCGGAGGTGGCGGGTTCAAACCCAGCCCCGGCCAAAAACCACAAAAAAAAAAAAAATATCCCTGGATGAGTCTCTTGTGCATCTGGAACTGATAGCCACTCTGCAGGGTGAATCTGAGTTGGGGAGGGCACTTAGTGTTGTTCCAGCAATCCCCTCACCCTCCCAGCATTTGCAAGAATGACGGGGAGGGCTCAGCGCATGTAGCATACACCCAGGCTGGTGTGTTTGAACCTGGCCCAGGCCAGCTAGACAACGATGACAACTGCAACAGAAAATAGCTAGGCGTTGTGGCAGGCACCTGTAGTCCCAGCTGCTTGGGAGGTCTGAGGCGAGAGAATCGTGCTAGTGGTTCTCAACCTTCCTAATGCCGCAGCCCTTTAATACAGTTCCTGTGGGTCTCAATCCACAGGTTAATTGCTGGCTTAGGCCCAAGAGTTTGAGGTTGCTGTGAGCTGTGACATAACGGCACTCTACCGAGGGCGACATAGTCAAACTCTGTCTCAAAAAAAAAAAAAAAATGATGGGGGAGGAATTCAGCCAACAGCATCAGAGATAAGGGAGCTAGAGGCTAAAGCAGAACATGTAGCCTCTGGGACTTGGAGGTGCCCTTAGGACTGCCCAGCCCCATGGGTCTGAATCTGCAGGGAGGGCTGCAGCCTCAACCTTGACCCAAGCATCAGTGCAGGGACACACACTCATGATCGCCATCCTTGCTAGCAGCACTTCCAGCACTTAGCCTATGATTGCACCCAGCTCTAAACACTGTATGAGCTCAATTTCCTATGTTATTTCACCATCCAAGACTGTGGGCTGCCGTTCCTATTTTATAGATAAGGAAACTGAGGCCCAGAAGCACGCAGTCACTTCCCCAGCTCCCATCAGAGTCCAGACAGGGGACTTGGGGTGAAGAAGGAGGGGGCTCCCCCTGATCCTCATCTGCCCTCTGGTTTCAGGCCAGGAAGATTACGATCGGCTGCGGCCCCTGTCCTACCAGAACACTCACCTTGTGCTCATCTGCTACGATGTCATGAACCCCACCAGCTACGACAACGTCCTCATCAAGGTGAGGCTGCCTACCCACCAGCCTGACTATGGGGGTGGGGGTGGAGACCCAGATTCCGCCAACCCCAGCCCTGACGCCCTGCCTTCTCCTGCACAGTGGTTCCCTGAGGTCACACATTTCTGCCGTGGGACCCCCATGGTGCTCATTGGCTGCAAGACAGACCTGAGGAAAGACAAGGAGCAGCTGCGGAAGCTCCGGGCTGCCCAGCTGGAGCCCATCACCTACACGCAGGTCAGACCCCCTCCCTGCCCCCACCCACCCCCGCCAGGGCACAGCTGTGGTTGAAAACCTCCCAGCCCTTTGGCCTCTGCAACTACGGTGCCTTATAGCCTTTTAGGGAGCAGGATTCTAGGGATAATAATTTTTTTTTGAGACAGAATTTCATTATGTCACCCTCGGTAGAGTGCCACAGTGTCACAGCTCACAGCAACCTCAAAATCCTGGGCTCAAGCAATTCTCTTCTCTCAGCCTCCCAAGTAGCTGGGCCTGCCACAACGCAGAGTTATTTTTTTGTTGCAGTTGTCATTGTTGTTTAGCTGGCCTGGGCCAGATTCAAACCCACTAGTGTCGGTGTATGTGGCTGGCGCCCTACCCACTAAGCTACCAGTGCCGCCTAGGAATAGTAATTTTAAAATATTGATAGCCCTTGGATTTGAGCACTTTACATTTCTCACCTCAGTTAATCCTTGTAACTCTGAAGCAGGTACTGTTAACCATATGAACCCTGCAGACCCATACCCATAATCTAAGAGTATCTCTTTTCTTTTTTTTTTTTTTTTGTAGAGACAGAGTCTCACTTTATGGCCCTCGGTAGAGTGCCGTGGCCTCACACAGCTCACAGCAACCTCCAACTCCTGGGCTTAAGCGATTCTCTTGCCTCAGCCTCCCGAGCAGCTGGGATTACAGGCGCCCGCCACAGCACCCGGCTATTTTTTGGTTGCAGTTTGGCCGGGGCCAGGCTTGAACCCGTCACCCTCGGCATATGGGGCCGGCGCCCTACCAACTGAGCCACAGGCGCCGCCCAGAGTATCTCTTTTCAATAGTACTCAATTGTCATCAACTAATAAGTGAACCAGTTTACTTGGCTCTTAGGATTAAGCCACCATTAAAGAATACAGGAAATATAGGTATCTAGAAAAAGATGGTTAATCCAGTTTTGGGTTCTGGAGATAGATGAAAAGACAGTCAAACCAGTTTTCCAGGGTCTCTGGTCCAAAGGGTTAACATTCCCCCAGAGGCCCAGAGAGGTTAAGTAGCTTGCCCAGGGTCACATAGCTAATCTGAAGTGAAACTAGGATCTGTCCCACCCACTCTGGCTCCAGAGTATGAGCTTTCAACCACATCCTGTCTTGTCTGCCTAATGGGATGAGCAGGACAGACGCTTGTTTGAAAGTAGGCTTCTGCTCCCCACTAGTCATAGGCAGATCCCTTTGCAGGCTTTTGGGAGAGGCAATGGAGAAAAGATGGAATAACAGGAGCACAAAGGAAAATTAGTAAGAAACTTTAATAAAAAGGAATAAGCCTTAATAAAGATAAGTTTATTTCTTTAGATTTTTTAATGGTAAATTCATTAAAAAAAATTTTTTTTTTAAATTTATTTTAATTATTTATTTTTTGCAGTTTTTGGCCAGGGCTGGGTTTGAACCCACCACCTCTGGCATATGGTGCCGGTGCCCTACTCCTTTGAGCCACAGGCGCCACCTAAAAAAAAATTTTTTTTAACTGTAGTAGCAAGCTCAGTTGCTCAAATTGTGCTTCCAGGGAAGGGAGAGAGTTGCATCAGAAGTCCTTGCTATCTTGAGTCCTCCCGGTTTTTCTCCCAAGCCTGGGAGACACACTTGGGAGAACCAACCCCAGCTCTCAGAACCCAGCAGCCCCTCTCTCTGCCTGAAGCCTGGCAGAGGCCAGGGCAGGGCCTCGTTGGACAGCACCAGACAGGCCCTGTGTTCCATCCACAGGCACTCTTGGGACCCAACCCTGCAGTAGAGAATAGAGAGGGCCCCAAGCCAAGGCCTCTACCCCTGTTCAGCTCCCAAAGCCAGCCTCACTCCCCTAAATCCATGAGAAGCGTCAGGTGGCCTAGGGGACTCCCTCACCTAATGCTGGCTCCTCCCCCACCTAGGGCCTGAGCGCCTGCCAACAGATTCGAGCAGCACTCTACCTGGAATGTTCTGCCAAGTTTCGGGAGAATGTGGAGGACGTCTTTCGAGAGGCTGCCAAGGTGGCCCTGAGTGCTCTGAAGAAAGCACAGCGGCAGAAAAAACACCGGCTCTGCCTGCTGCTCTGATCCCAGGGCAGATGGCCTTCATGACAGCACTGACAGGTCCCAGGTCCCCAGGCCCCATCCCCAACAACTCTCCAGCACTTGGTGTCTGGGCCCTGGAGTTAGACTTCTGGAACATTCTGGAATTCTCTTTCCCCATCTGGGGCTCTGACCACAAGCTTGCCTCCAGGCTCCCACTGGAACATGGTGATGATGAGGGTGCTGGATTCTCCTCCCTTTGTGCCCTGGAGCCAGTGTTTGTCCCCAGGACCCAGGAGTGTACTCAGCACAGCTACCTCCAGCCATGTGTGTGCTCCCCGTGTAGACCCAACTTATGCTTGAAATTGAATTTACATCTGGTACGGGGTACGTGTGGATTTGGCATTGTTCCACATGGGCGCCCACTGCTCCTGTCACCCGCCTCCCTGGTCTCCCAAGATAGGCACAGCTGTATCCTGAGCTGCTTCCTGTCTTCCTTCCAGGGGCAGCAGGGCCAGGGCCTATCAAGAGAATACAGGCAACAAGCCCCGGATGAGGGGCTGCCACCAACCCTACCAACACCCCCAGCCTGTGTCCCCCATGTAAGAGGTCAGCCTCAGCCTTCAGCTTGGCCACCATCTGTGCAGAGCTGGGCACATGTGCACAGAGGGAAAGGAAAGAGCTCTTAGCAGTAAGATGTGCACCCTGTACCAGCCATCAGCCCTCTACTCAAGTTCTTATCCAAATCCCCATTGTCAGAGACTCAAGTTGAAAAGTGCCATCTGCTCCCTGTGTGATCTTGGGCAAGTCAGTTCTAGAATGTTCTCATCTGGAACAAGACGGGATTGGGCCATTTAAATAGTCATCCAGCTACCTACCTTCTGTCTCTCACAGCCTCTGCTTAAGCCAACATGGGGCATGCAGGCCTCCGAGAACTGACGTGATCGACCCCCTGCCCACACAGGATGGCTTCTCAAAACCAGTCCACAGACTGCCTTGTCAGCAACAGCCAGACACCTGAGCCCTGAATTTCCTTCCAGAAGGTCTGGGGTCAGAGGTCCAGGACTTTTTGAACAAATGCCCCAGGTGATTCTAATGCCCACCAGAGACTAAGAGTTGCTCTGTGCTGGAGTGAGTCTAGGCATCGGTATTGCCTATGATGGGATAATGGTGTCAGGTGGCACCTGCCCTCCCCACTATCTCCTGCCTCAGCACCCCTTGTGGGCTGCTTCTCAGAAGTCAGGCTGCCAAGGGAAGGAGATCTGAAAGCCCCCCACCCCATATAGTTTTCCCAAGGCCCTGCCCTCTCCTGGGTAATCAACCAAGGATTTATTCTGGAAGGCCTCATGGAAAAATGATAGTCTAAGAGGGAAAAGTCAGTAGACTACAGACTGTGGGCCACATCTGGCTACTGCCTGTTTTTGTAAATAAAGTTTTATTGGAACACGTCTGTTCATTTATGCATTGGCTTTTGCCCTACAACTGCAGACTTGACTGGTTGCCACAGATGCCATCTGGCCGTTTAGAGGCATCTGCTGATGCCTAAACAAGGACAAACCTAGGTGCCTGACAAGGGGAGCAGGGAGGTATAAAAGGGAGTGGAGGGGCCTGTGGGAGTGGGGAACCAGGCACCCGGTTTTGCCCTGTGGAAACACTGCCAGATCCTTACATTTTTCTAGGGAAAGCAGAAATCTGAGTTTTTATTTTGGTTAAAATGTAACTGATTTTAAAAATTTAATCCCTTTGAGGGCCAAATAAGGCATGTCTGTGGACAAAAGCTGTGAAGCCTGCTCAAAGTGATTTGTAAGAAATAGTTACCTGCAGCTGAGCCCACAGATGGGAGAAGGGACAGGACATTTAACCAAACATGCTGGCCTCCCACACCCCAAACACAATCTGACACTAGGTGGGTGATCAGCAGCCCTGCCCTGGCCTTGGAGGGTGGCCTCTGTGGGTGAGCTTCCTCAGACCCCAATATACCCCCACATTCTAGAGCCTCTGAGCTGGAGGAAGAGACATGGAGAGTTGAGAGACCTCTATGATAGCCTAAATGCCAGCCAGCGCTGAAGGTCATGGTGCCACTCCTGGAATACATGCTGCAGGAGCAGACAGGTGGGCTGTAGGGGGGTGGCATCAGACAACCTGAGAAGGATGGAGCTTCCAGAGTCACTCAGAGCCCACAGGTGCTAAGACACCCTCAGGTGGTGACCCTTGGACTCTCGGGACCTCCCAGGTGGCCACGGGTGGACAAGCCAGGAAGCACAAAAAGCACACAAAGATGGACAGTGGTTCTCTGAGAACTTGATAGCTCCCGCTGCAGGGAGTGGAGCTTACAGCAGAGGCCAAGGCCCCAGGGGAGGGGAGGCTCTGAGGGTGTGGGCATGGAGGGCTTCATTCCACCACTTGCCTGGGACTCGGTGAGTAGCAGGTCAGCAGAAATTCAACCCGTGAAGCACATCCAAACCCCAAGGTGAGGGGTTCAAATGACAGGAGTGGGGACAAAGGGGCTCCCTGAGGCTTCAGGCCTCTCCCCCAGGAAGACTGGCCCAGTCCTGGCTGGGACATCAGGAGGACCTGGTATTAAATATGTTATAAATAGGTGGGCTAATCCTGTGCGCACAGGCAGGGTTCACATTCCTCGTGTCCGGCAGAGACCAGGCCCTACGGCGTTGCCACTGGCCCCTGAGACGGCTACAGCCTGGCACTCCTGGAGGCGCTCAGCAGCCCAGGTGCCACCGGGCTCCCCAGCAGTCTCAAAGTCCAGGAGCTCAAGGGGCACAGGAGTCTGAGGCTCAAGCCTTCTTGGTCTTGTTTCTGTTCTTCTGGAGTTTGGTGTGCACGACTTTGAGTGTGGTCAAGAAATTGCCGAGGAAGAGGATGAGGAACGTGAGTGCCAGCACAAACACCTGGGGCGCCCGGGAAGCAGCAGTCCCCGGGCAGAGAGGAGGGGAAGCCTGGGTCAAGTGCCCTGCAGCAATACCCGGCCCTGTGCCCCCAAACCCAGCCAAACCGCCCCCCTCAGGAGGCACAGATGGAGTGGGTCCTCAGGGTCAGCAGGGGCCTGGGCAATGTGCCATGGGGAGAACCTCCTTGGGACTTACAGATCCTTGATGCCTCCCTTCCTTCCCTCCAGCCCGCCTCTCTGGCAGCAGGGCCCACACTGGGCTGGGGGAGTTGCCTAAGGACAGACCTCTCCTCACACAGGCCTAGCCCTCCCCAGGAACCATCTCCCACACCCCCATGCCCCCTGCAATACACACAGTCCATACCTGCCATTCTTTGCATTCCTCGTGGCTGGAGAGCTCGAACAACGTGACTGCATTGTAGAGCTGCCAGAACTGCAGAGAGGGAGGCAGGCACTGCTCACTCACCAGTTCCCCTGGAGACCCATGTGGAAAGCCAGAGAGATGGCCCAGGACCCCACGGCCTTGGGTATCAACCACCCGAGACACTGCTGGCTCCCCAAAATGAAAATGCAAGTACCTTCTGCCAGAGCCAGTCTGCCCTTGGTGTCCCTGGGCCCAGAGGGCTGTCCTAGCCCTAGCACCCCATAAGACCCAGCATGGGGAAGGCCAGAGAAGGAAGGAGAGGCCTGGAGACCTGTTCCTGAGCATCCGCCCAGGCAGGAAATAACCCACAAACTCCCAGGCACTCACGTGGCCACAGAAGAGGAAAGGCAGGAGGAAGGTGAGACCGCGCCACATCCAGGACTGGAAGCCTTCTGTGGGGAGGAGGGATTCGCGACAGGCCTTGTGAGGGGCTCAGGCGCCTGCTGCCCAACCACACCAATCACCTTAAGACTAGCCAGGTATAAATACCACGTCACATAGTGGGGGAGGGGTGGCCCCTACCATGACAATAACAGCCCCTGTTACCTGGCCTGGTTCTTCTCATTCCTAAAATCACCACGGAACAAGTGGGCCTGACAACACTCACGGAATGCCAGGCACTATGTTGTTACTAGTTTCTTTAATATGCACAAAATTTTGCATTTGAGTCTTGACAAAGTACAATAATTCAATGGAAATGACCATCTCAAAAATAGCAGAGTTTTATTAAAAACAGTTTCCCCTGAAAGTTTGGACAAGGATGTCTCCACATTTTTCTGACTCTCGTGAGTTAAGAGAGCTAGGTGTGTAGCCCAAGTGGATTTATATGTACATTTATATGTTTATAGTATTCCTAAGTAGACATATTATACATAAATTAGATGCATAAACACTAGACTAAAATATCATGTACATGATAAAACATAAGATGAAAAATAGTCACTTCAAAGTGATAAGACAGAGGCTCAGTATGAGGGCCTTGTCAGCCGAAACAAAATCCATGATGAATCATGAAAAGTGATTCGGATAGTGGATGGTGCTCGTGGCTTTGTTGCAGTGGTTCTCAACCTTCCTAATGCCGCAACCCTATATAATACAGTTCCTGTGGGTCGTGACCCATAGGTTGAGAACTGCTGTTTTGCTGCACGGTAGGTCTTGCCAGGAGGGGCTCCCAGCACCTGCCCCTCCCACTCCACCCTGCAGTCCAGCTACTCACCCACAGTGAGGTCCAGGTGATTCCTCTCCCCTAGGGCCCGTAGTCGGTAGAGGCAGCCCCTCTGGTAATAATATTGTAGGAACTGGACACAGCCTGCAGGGGGAGCACAGCACCAGGCTCAGGACCTGATGTCACCTCCTCTGCCAAGTTGGCAGGCTGGTGGGACTTCACTGGCCAGAGGACAGGGAAGACGCCCTGGTTTCAACCCTCTCCCAACCCCACACTCACAGACTTTGGTCTGAACAGGCTTTATCTTTTATCCTAAATACAAAGACAGCTCAGGTACATGAGGACCTACCTACACCCCAACTAGATTAGAAATTTCTGGGGTTTTCCTAAGCATACAGTAGGTACTCAACAGTTGCTTAATGTAATGCAATATGTGCCCATGCTGTGCAGGGAGCTGTGTGTGATGCCAAAACACAAGAGTGTTTGCAGTTGCTAAAAATGAGGAAGTAAGGAAAGCGAAAAATAGCTGTGATAAATTGTTAAAATTTTAACAATTAACAATAGAAATTTATTTTTTCTTTTATTTTTTACTTTTTTGAGACAGAGCCTCAAGCCGTCAGTCTGGGTACAGTGCCGTTGCATCACAGCTCACAGCAACCTCTAACTCCTGGGGCTTAAACAATTCTCTTGCCTCAGCCTCCCAAGTAGCTGGGACTACAGGCATCCGCCACAACCCCTGGCTATTTTTTGGTTGTAGTTGTCATTGTTGTTTGGCAGGCCTGGGCTGGATTCGAACCCACCAGCTCTGGTGTATGTGGCTGGCACCTTAGCCACTTGAGCTACGGGTGCCGAGCCTAACAATAGACATTTTAAAAGTGGGTTATAACAGTTAAGTTAATGTACGGACGGCACATCTGTAAAATATACATAATGCAATATGTTTGGAAAGACATAGATCTTAATTAACACTGATCACCCCTGAAGGTGGGATCATATACAACTTCCATTCTTGGCTTTAGACATTTATATTTGTTTGCAAGCAGGATTTTTTTTTTTTTTTTTGTAGAGACAGTCTCACTTTATGGCCCTCGGTAGAGTGCCGTGGCCTCACACAGCTCACAGCAACCTCCAACTCCTGGGCTTAAGCGATTCTCTTGCCTCAGCCTCCCGAGTAGCTGGGACTACAGGCGCCCACCACAACGCCCGGCTATTTTTTGGTTGCAGTTTGGCCGGGGCCGGGTTTGAACCCGCCACCCTCAGTATATGGGGCCGGCGCCTTACCGACTGAGCCACAGGCACTGCCCAGGATTTTTGTTTTTTGTTGTTTTTTTTTTTTTTTGAGACAGAGTCTCACTATGTCACCCTCAGTAGAGTGCCGTAGCGTCATAGCTCACAGCAACCTCAAACTCTTGGGTTTAAGCAATTCTCTTGCCTCAGCCTCCCAAGTAGCTGGGACTATAGGCGCCTGCCACAACGCCTGGCTATTTTTTGTTCTTATTGTTATAATTGTCATTGTTGTTTAGCAGGTCTGGGCTGGGTTCGAACCTGCCAGCCCCAGTGTATGTGGCCAGCACCCTAGCTGCTGAGCTACAGGTGCCAAGCCCGCAAACAGGTTTTTACACAAAAATTAATTTGTATTTTTTGAAAAGACAGTATGCACACAATTTAAAATTCAAAGGGAGGAGACAATCCCTCGATGAAAAATGAAATCCTCCCCGTCCCCAGCCATCCACCACCCCCAACTCCCCAGAGAATGTGGAAGCAATTCTTGGAACCAGTGCTTTGTATACAAACCCAGAGCTATTCTAAAATGAAAAAAAGAATATATATTTCCATTTTGAGGACTTATTTAAAACTTGGAAACAAGGTTAGTGCCCCAAACACAACATCATTCCCAAACGTGGCAGCTGGTCTGCCAACCTGGGGAAGGACAGGCCACGGCAGAGGTGCCAGGGCTGGGTGTGGGCCAGGCTCTCCTGATCCCAGGATGGTAAATGGAAGATAGGATGGAAAGTTGATCTGGGCAGCGAGACAGCTCTTTTCTGGATTTCCGGGACCCTTCCCTCTCTAGTCTGGTATCCCTTCTACACAGGCAGGCAGAGATGTCTGCTGGGGCCTCCCCCAGTGAAAACCACAGGAAGCTATGTCCCTCCCCAAAGCTGAGGAAGAGACACTCACTCTGAAAAATTGAAAATGCTAAAAACTGATTTCGGAACTTCTGATAAATCGGTCCATTGGGCCTGCAGAGAAGGCAGGAATGGGAAAGAAACAAAGGTGAGGTGTGCTGTGAAATCAGACAGTCATCCCTGCCCCACCTGTTCCAACCAAGAGAGAAGAAAAGGTTTTCAAGTTAAACCAAGGTCCCCAATTTCTGCCCTTCTCTGTCCCTGACCCTGGACCAAGTTGTCCTTGGTCCATTGTCCTTTCCAGAATTAGGGGAGCCCGCATAGTCATGCTGAAACCCAAGTTCCTGCCAATCCCTCTGTCTCCTTTAGTGCCACAGTCTTGTTCACTCCCTGTCACCTCCACCCCAGGCAGCCAGGGACCCTGAAACATTTCCAAAAAACCCTGGGAAAACTCCCCAATTGGCTTGGCAAGGCCCATAGGCCAGGCTGCTGCCCAGGATGTAAGCTCATTTCTGCCTTCCTGCCCAGGCCTCCCATCTGGATCAGTCCCACCCATCCCATCCCCACGCCCTAGCTCCACACTCTAGCTCCCTGGGGAGGCACAAGGAAGCACAGTAAGGAGCTACTCACCAGGTCAGCATCACTCCAGACAGGAACGTGGAGACATAATGGTGAGACACCCACCAGCCTTTAATTCTCGAGGAAGAGGAGGGAAAGAGAGGGACTCAGGCAGGGGCACACGCAGGCATCTGCCTCTTTGACTCCCAGCCCCCATGGGGAGGGACTGCCCCATGGCTCGGAAATAGCTTCGCAAAGTAAGAATGGACTGAAGCCATGACCTTGCCCTTCTCTCTGTTCTACAGAGCCATACAGTCCCATACCTGCAGATTAGTCAAGAGACACACTTGGACTTCCAGGAGTCTCCATAACCCTCAGAACACATCTTGAACCTCACCTGCCTTCAATCCCTGCCTCCCCATCCTTCTCCCCAGAAAGAGGTGCGCCAAGCATCTTGCCTTCCTTGGAACTTGCCAAGCCTGATGCCACCTGAGGGCCTATTTGGACTGAATTGTATCTCCCCAAATTCCTATGCTGAAGCCTATATCCCCGCTCCCTAGTACCTCAGAATGTGACTATATTTGGAGACGGGGCCTTTAATGAGGTAATGAAGTTAAATGATGGTGGGTTCTATGCTAATAGGACTGTTGTCTAGTGAGAAGAGGGAGGGACACCAGGGACATATGTGCACAGAGAAAGGCCACGTGAGGACACGAGGAAAAGGCACCAACTGCAAGCCAAGGAGAGAGGCCTCAGGAAAAATCAACCCTGCTAGAACCTTCATCTTGAATTTCTAGCCTCCAGAACTGTAAGAAAATTAATTTCTGTTGTTTAAGCCACCTAGTCTGTGATTTTTCATTGTGGCAGCCCAGCTAAGTAACACAGGCCTTTGTACTTGCTTTTTTCCTGCCTAACTCCTGGTCCACAATCAAGTTTCAGAGCAATCGTCACCTCTTCAAAAAGGCCTCAAAAGGCCTTCTCTGACCACCATACTACAGCCCTACTCTGGACCACGTTACCCCATTTCATTTTCTTCATGATGCTTACTACTGTCTGAAAACAGGTATAATTTTATTTGAGCCCCCATCCGACATACAAGCTCCAGAAAAGCCTGGATCTTATCCATGTTATTCCCCAAATGTATCTCGGACACCTG